>NC_135331.1:112403195-117403195 GCF_023851605.1 Tamandua tetradactyla
CCAGTCAAGGCTGCAGGTCTCCATGCTCACTGGAAGCTGCCTACTCTGGGAGTACGGGGTAGGCACTGTGAACCTTGGCTCACTCCCCACTTATGGGAACAATGTATCTGGTGATTCCAAGGCTTCCATGTGGAAAAGACTTTGGGCTTGGAAAGTTTCAGTTTTCTCAGTTATTAGCTAGCCCAGGAGTGCTCTGCTTTTCACCAGCCAGCAATACCTTGGTTTGTTTTAGGGCACTGCTTTGACAGTTGGGCCATCTGTACTTCTCAGGCAAAACAGGGCTAGGTAGCCATGAAGGGGGTGTAGACCATGAAGGTGGTGTAGATCCAGAGAGGCTCTGAAAAGCTCTACGGTTCCCTTGCACTTTCCAGCCTGCCCAGCAGATGGTGCTGCTCCATGACTTAGAAGCCATTTACCTCCTGGAGCCCAGCCAGTGTCTGACTAAGTGGGACTGAAACTGCAGGGTTCCTGTGCCCTCATTTCACTGGCCACAGACTGAGTCAATGCAGGGCTGTGCTTCCACTTTACTTGTCGTGGAGAACTGTCCCAGCTACCCCAGCTGTCCCAGTCTGCAGCCATCCCCAGGCAAGGACTGGGGCTCTCACAGCTGTTTTCCTCAGTGGTGGGGGATGGGCACCAGGACCCAGGGCTGGAAACACAGTGTCTGTCCACGTTTTCTCAGACTCTTCATCTCTCATTGACTTGGACCTTGAAATGTCCCTCCTGTCCTCTGGGTCTCAAAACAGTTGATTTGGGTATTTTATGCCTTGCTTCTTGTGCTTTTAGGGAAGATTTTGTGGTTCCCTCCTTATTCCTCTGTTTTGGAAACTCCTCCTTGCTGCCCTTTTGTATTTTACCCTCCTGAGTGATTAAAGTGCTGCCGTGGTTCCCTGTTGACTTTAGTGTCTGTGTCTGGATATAAGTGGGCATCTGTCTCACTGCTGTGAGACATTTTATGGTCTGTGTCCCTGTGGGAGATGGGAGGGATCCCAGCTGCTGCCTCAGGACACTTCCCAAACTGTGTGAGACTGGATGAGAGGGAGGGGAGAGGGCAGGTTGGTCTGGAATGGAAATTTCCTACCTTATATTTTTCTCTCCTTTGATTCAGCAGTTGTAGGATCCTTCTCCAGTCTATACCTTCCTCCAAAGTTCTGAACAAGTGAGAGTTGTCCTTTTTTTCACTGAATCTCTGAGGAGAGGTTTTCAGTAGCTGTTTGATGTTGATGACATCACTTAAAGTCTCTTTTGTCTGAATTTAGTATAGCTACTCCAGCTATCTTTTGGTTATTATTTGCATGGAATATATTTTCTCTATCCTTTCACTTTCAAATTACTTGTGTATTTGCATTTAAGGTGAAGCTCTTGTAAACAGCATATGGTGGGGTCACGCTTTATTATCCATTCTGCCAATCTTTATTTTTTCACTGGAAAGTTAACCCATTTACATTTAAAATAACTATTAAAAATGCAGGGCATTTTTGTGCAGTTTGCTATTTGGTTTTTGAAAGCATTATATATTTTTGTTCCTTTAATTCTTCCATTGCTATCTATTTTTTTAAATTTAGTCGATCTTTGTTGGAAACCTTCAGAGTCCCTTTTATAGCCTTCTATGCACATTTTTTTCTGACATTTTCTTTATGGTTGCTGTCAGGCATAAAATTAACATCCTAAACCTGTAGTAGTCACATTTGCTTTGATATCAGCTTAATTTCAATAGTGTACCAAGCCATGTTCCTATGCTCCTCTGTCTCCCACCTTTATGTTGTTCTTAATGCAAATTACATATTTATGTCTTATGTATCCAAAACCAAAGCTTTATCAGTATTTTTAAGTACTTACATTTTATATCCTGTAAGAAGTAGAAAAAGAAAGACACAATAATATTGTCCTTTATATTTACCCATGTCCGTATCTTTACTGGAGATGTTCATTTCTTCATGCAGCTTCAATTTATTGTTTAGTATCCTTTCCTTTAAACCTCAAGAACTCTCTGTCAGTAATTCTTGTAGAGCTGATCTAGTGATGATGAACTTTCTCAGCTTTTGCATTGTTGGGTATGTCATTTCTCTTTCACTTTTTTTGGGGGGGAAGGGGTTGCTGAAAACCACAGACATTTATTTTCTTCCAGGGCTGGAGGTCTGAAGTCTGAATCAAGGTGTGGGTAGGACTACATTCCCTCTGAGGTCTCTAGGGAAGAGTCCATTCCCACCTCTTTTTGGCTTCTGGTGGTGGCCGGCAAGCATGACTTAGTCTTGGCCTCTGTCACAAGTCCACCTTCTCTCTGTGTGATTCCATTTCCCCTCATCTTATAAGGACTCCAGTCATATTGCATCATGGCCTGGCTCACTCCACATTTTTTTTTCCCCACATTCATTTATGTTTACTGACCAGCCCCTTACATTCCCCATAGATTTTTTAAAATGCAGTTTTATTAAGATATATTGTCTATTCACATACCATAAAATCATCCAAATTGTACAATCAGTAGCTCACAGTATCATATAGCTATGCCTTTGTCATCACAATCAATTTTAGCACATTTTCATTAAGTGCTGTGGTGTCATCTCGGCCCTTCCACCAGTTCCAAACTGGTATATGATGTGTGTCCTGTCACGAATGTCTTCCTGTTGTTTAAGACAGTTCTCAGCTGTTTATAAGTTGCTGTAGAGGATGAACTAAATTCCACACCTCCTTATGCCACCCTCTGGCCCCACCTTTCTTCTTCATTTTTTTTTTTTTTTGCTTAAGCAGGCACCAGGATTTCTCCTTCACTTTTGAAAGACATTTTTGTTGGATATTGAATTCTTGTTTGGCAGGTTTTTTTTTTCTTTCAGCACTTTAAATATATCATCCCCCTGCCTTCTTGCCTTGATGGTTTCTGATGAGAAATTGGCAGTTAATCTATTGAAGCTCCCTTGTACATTATGTGTTGTTTCTCTCTTGTGACTTTCAAGAGTTTCTCTTTGTCTTTGACATTTGACCATTTGATTATAATGTATCTCAGTTTGGGTCTGAGTTTTTCCTATTTAGGGTTAATTGAGCTTTTAGATATCTATATTCATGTCTTTAAATTTGGAAAGTTGCAATCATTGTTTCTTCAAATATCTTTTCTGCCTTTGCTCTCTTCTTCTTGGAGTCCCTTAGGGGATATATTGATATGCTTGATGTCTCTCAAGATCTGTTTACATTCCTTCATCCTTTTTTCTTTCTGCTCCATGGACTGTATAAGTTCAATAATCTTATCTTCAAGTTTGCTGATTCTTTTTTTTCTGACAGCTCCAAACTTCTGTTGAATCCATTCAGAGATTTTTAAATTTCAGTTACTGTGGTTTACATCCCCTGTATTTCTGTTTGGTTCCTTTCTATGATTTCTATCCCTTTACTGAAATTCTCTTTTTGTTTATCTAATATTTTCACTATTTCCTTGTCCAGATCTTTCTTTAGCTCTTTGAGCATATTTGAGAATACTTTTTAAAATGCCTTTGTCCAGTATGTTTGTATTCTGATCTTCCTTGTTGAAAGTTTTAATGCTTTTTCTTACTCCTTTGCATGGGCCATAATTTCTTGTTTCTTTGTATGCCTTGTACTCTTTTGTTGCACACTGAACATTTAAACATTTTAATGTGTAATCTCTGGAATTTAGCCACTGAGTTTTCTGCTCCTTAAATTTGTATGCTAGTATCATCACAGAGATTTCCTTGAATGCCAGGAGAAAAAAAAATTTTTTTAAACACTTTTCCCAGCATTTGCAAATTAGCCTCTGTGAGTGCTTTCCTTCAGGTCTCATCCTGCTTAACAAAGCATCTAAAGAACAGCACTAGGCAAAAGCTTAGGGTCTTTCCTGTGCATGCATCTTATCCTGAACTTATGCATATAATCTTAAGAATGTCTCCATCCATATGGATCCGAGTGTTCCTGTCTCCCCAGGAAACACTCTCTCTCCTGGGCCTGAATGCCATACAGCAAGTCCCAAAGCCAGCAATCTTATGCCCCAAACAACTGTTACTTGATTGCTCTCCTGATGCACTCCAGCTGCACTCCAGGGCAAGTTCTGGGACCTTGGATAGGGAGCCTGTGATGAATGTCCTGGCTAGTCCTTCAGGCTGTCACCAGACAGACTGGTCCAGACATACATGCACCTGAGTGTGTGCACAGGGGTTACTCTCCTCTCTCTGGAACCAGACCAGAGATCTGCCCTGGGAGCTGGGCTGGTTTTGCACCAAGCTGTGTGGTTAGGGGAAGGAACAACAAGGGTGCAGCAAGGTTCTCCTACTTTTGTTAAGTTGCCTTTCTCTGATTTGATGCTCACTGAGTTACTGCAACCTTTTAACTGTTTTCCTGGAGCTCTGTGAAATATGGTTCTGTCCGGTTTTACCTGTTGTTTAAAGCGTCTGTGGGGAGATGAAATCCTGGAGTGTCTCATTCTATCATCTTGGTGCTGTCACTCTCCCCAGATCTGTTTTAATTGCTGTAGCTTTATAATGCTATTAAGTGTTTCATGCAGGAACAAGGTATGCCTCTCCATTTATTCAGATAAATTTGATTTCATATATTTTTCACAGAGATAGATCTTTCACAGTTCTTGTCAGGTTTATTCCTGGGTGAGGTTATATATATATGCATGTGTGTGGGGGTTATGTGTATGTGTATGCCAATTGGAAAAATTGACATCCTTTTTCCAATCATATTTCCAATTAACTGTTGACAATATGTGACAGCTACTTACTAAATATATTCTTTTCTTGTTATTCAGTGTACTGGAGTTTCATAAGTCTAATAATTTAAGTGATAGTATTAAGAGCTGTAGAGCTTTGACTTGATAAAATCTATTTATTAAAGTGTTGGTGATTGAATCATGCCCCCTACAAAAGTCATGTTCAGGTCCCAGTCCCTGGTCCTGTGGGTGCTGACCCATTTTTAAGTAGGACCTTTGGAGATGTGACTCGTTAAAGAGTGCCCAAACTGAATGAAGGTAGGCCTTAATCCAATACAGCTGATGTCATAGTCAGGTTCATGTGTCAACTTGGCCAAGTGGTGGTACCTATTTGTCTGGTTGGGCAAGTGCGGGCCTGTCTGTTGTGATGAGGACATTTCATAGAATTAAATCATGATCATGTCAGCTGCATCCACAGCTGATTCCATTTGTAACCAGCCAAGGGGGGTGTCTTCTGCAATGACTGATGCTTAATCTAATCACTGGAAGCCTTTAAAGGAGGATTCAGAAGAGGTAGGCTCTCTTCCTGCTTCAGCTGGTGAGCCTCTCCTGTGGCATTCATCCAGACCCTCCATCAGAATTGTTGGCTTCACAGCCTGCCCTGCAGATTTTGGACTCTGCGTTCCCGCAGTCACATAAGACACTTTTATAAATTTGATATTTGCGAGTGTTCCCTGTTGATTCCGTTTCTCTAGAGAAATCTAACTAATACAGCTGAGGTCCTTATAGGAAAGGAAATTGAACATGGAGAAAAGGAAGCTGTGGGGAGTGAGAATAGGAGCTGAATATCAACAGGACCCAGAAGAGAAAGAAGACACTGTCACATGCATTACCATGTGACAGAAAACCCAAGTACCCAAGGATTGCCAGCAGCCAGGTTTAGAATGCTACAGTTTTTGGGAAGAAGTTATCACTTTGCTGATTTCTGGATTTTGGACTTTTAGCCTCAAAACCATTAATCAATGAATTCATGTTCTGTAAGCCAACCCATTGTATGGCATTTGTTTTAGCAGCTAGGAAACGAAAACATCAGGTTTCTCTTTTCAATAATAAAATAAGTAAGCAAAAGAGGAAATTAGAAATACAGAAAAAAATTGCCCCAACAACCAAAGATGTCTGTTCTTTATCATTTTAACTTGTTGTATCTGCTTTCATTCTTTCTATATTTGCATAGTTCCTGTACATAATTGTGATCACTCCATATAACTAACTGGGCATATTCTCTAAAAGAATAAAATATATTCAATATGCAAAACAGTTTCACATGGCACTATGTTTGTTTTATAAGGAACTGTGTATTTTTCACTAATGTGAAGAAATGCTAAGATAACTTCTGTTCCTGAGATTTACTGAGTTCAGTTCAGTCCCTTCCTTGCTGTGGGCCTGGTTTGCAGGCATTTATACCACTCGGTAATAGCTCTGTGTAATGGCACCTTCTCTACCTTGCCCCACATAGCTGCTGACCTCACTACATACTCAGCCTTTCCATTTCAGGCTTCTGCTGGAATCATACTTACAGCACATGGAATGGGTGGTTGCTGGGGTTTATCATTCCATTTAAAGGTCTAAATAGGTCACAATCCACGTAACTAAGTTTTCCTAAAGAGATCTTTTAAAATAATTTCTCATGTGGCTTTGATTTACATTAACACATGTATGGTTTGCCTTTCAGTGGTTTAGTTTGCTTTTCCTTCTACTTTAAATTTTATTGCCTCACTTGTTAATTTTGTTACTGATATGACTCTCTCCTTCATTCCTTCAGTTCTCTGCACATTGACTTTAACAAATAGAATTTCTCCACCTTGCTTGAATGAAATATGAACCCCTACACGTATCCCCCAAGCCAGACACATTCCCAAATATGCAGGTTTTAGAACAGAGGCCCACATATCATTTGTCTAGACATTTAAAAGCCCCAGCGGGGCTTCATGCACACATGTGTGAATGCCCAGTCCACATGTCCTAGCTCTCTTCACACTCCTCCTCCTCTAAAAGCCACCTTTTGCCTTTCCTTGCTTAGAAGTGCACAGCTTGGGAGTAGTCTCCAATTTTTGAAGGGTGAACCCAGGAAAGAGGCCTGCACAGAGAATGCGTTTGGGGAAGGAAGTCCAGGATCATGGGCAACAGTGACATAATGGTGGGGGGAGTGCTGTGGGTTCCAGGTAGGCGTGTTTTCTTGACCCCCCAGATTCCCAGACCTGTGGGGAGGAGTATGGCTCAAGAAGACCCTCTTGTCTTCTAATTGTGGGGCCCTCTTGCCTTGGTCTAAGCATGGGTATTGCCCCTTGTTACTGCCTAGTTTTTTACTCTATTAATATTTTCCATTATATTGATGTCTTTCTGGCATTTTACATTTTTTTCCTTTTTATTTGTTGCCTATCTCTTATTAACACAAGCTCAATAAAAGAGGGAACTTTGGTTGGTTGTTTGCTTGATTCCCAGCACCTACAAGTGCCTTGAACAAGGTAGGTGCCTAATAAATATTTGCTGAATACTTTTTAATTATCTACCCAACATATTCTGGGATGTATCCACATATTACATCAAGCTATACAGAATTATAAGCCTTCACTCCCAGTCTGGGCTCCATGTGTTTGGACTGTTTAAATGAACTCTCCAGACAGGTTGGGTTAGCGTGCATGCCCAAAATTTAGGTATTGGACAAAACAAAGCACTTTTCCTTTGGTGTCACACAGCAGGTGAACTTCTAAAATATAGACACTGTCATCCTTTACCATGTATTTTGATTTACTTTAGTTCCAACCAGATGTGCTTTGTTGTTCTCTCTAATTGAAGGCTGATCTCCTATTGGTTTCTTTAACCATTGCTGTATGTATCAATGCTGACTTTTTGTGCTGTAGTACTCCAACTTTAAGTCTTAGGTGTCATATAAGTACCTCTGAAGTACAGGGAAACAACAGGTTATTCACATAGAGCACAACATTTCAGAATCTAGAAATAGCACTTAAAGCTCAAGAATAAATGTGATGACAATAAGAGCTTACAATCTATGCCCCAGTTTTCTTACAAGTATTCTTTAAAAAAAAAAACATTCAATATTTGTCCTTTAGTTTCTTGCTTATTTTGCACAACATAACATCCTTAAGGTTCATTCACCTCATTGCCTGCCTCATGACTTCATTTTTCTATAGCTGCACAATATTCCATCATATGTTTATGCCACAGTTTACCTTTTTGCTTCTCAGTCATTGTACCCTTCAGCCACCTCCATCCATTGGGTGTCATGGATAATGTCCGAAATAAGCAGTCATGGTCACAGTATCGTGACTTAGTTGTACAACCATCATCATCACTGTCAATTTAGACACTTTTCATTGCTCCAAAGAGAAAAATAACAGATAAACACACCCTAACCAGAAAGAAAATCTAAAACTCTCATTAACTTTTACCTCTCCCCTCAGAATTGTTTACCCCTACTATTGCTGTGGTACTGGAGATGCCTTCCTGTTAAATATAGGTCATAGTATGCAATAGTAGTTTGCTCCCTATACTCCTCTGTTATGGATTTTTTCAGAAAAATGTCTATTTATCTTTTGCCCATTTTATAATTGGGCTGTTTGTTCTTTTGTTGTTGAGTTATATGATTCATAACTTTGAAGTGGTTCATGCAAGAACTTATTTGTGTTTGTAGTGTTAATTGGTGGGATACCTGACTTAATACAACCCTTTTCAATCATGCTCGCCTTCAATATGGAAGTATTACTTATAAACCCACTAATTAACTGCCAACACTTCTATCCATTCCCATTCATTTAAGTTCAGCCTCATTAGGTAACCATTCACTATCTCTAAACTTCTGTGTATCTCTAGGTCCCCTCTATTCTACATCCTACTTTTGGGGAAGATTCAGGAGACAGTCTTTCCTTCCTGCTTCAACTGGTGAGTCTCGTCTGTGGAGTTCATTCAGAAGTGTCATCGGAGTCATCAGCTTCACAGTCTGTCTTATGGATTTTGGACTCCTCCATTCTCACAGTTGTCCAGCCAGCCTCTCCTGAGAGTTCACTGAGGAGATTCAACAGAGTTACCAGCTTGTGGTCTGCCCTACACACCTTGGACTCTACATTCCCATGGTTACATGAGACACTTTCATAAATTTTATATCTGTGGATATCTCTTGCTGATTCTATTCCTCTAGAGAACCCTAGCTAATAAGGGGCAAGTACTGATTTTGGTGGAAAACAAGATGTGTGACTCAAACTGTCTTTGATGGAAATTTTAGAAGTTTGTAAAGTGAAAACAAAAGATATGTGGGAATGGTTTTTTTTGATGGCTAAGGGGAAGATTTTGGAGGAACTGTGAAGAAAATGGTGGAGAAGTCCTGAAGTGCTTGACGAGACTGTTGATATAAACGGAACCACTGCCAATCTGGACAAAGGGGGACACAAAAGGGACAAATTGGAGTTTGCAGAGTGAGAACCATGGAAATTCGGGTCTGAAGCCAAGAAACCTCAACCAGGAGAGAGGACCAACCCATATACATGGAGAGGGTGAGTGTACCCTGAAGGGCGAGGATGAGTCTCCTACCTTGTTGCAGTGGAAGAGTTGTGCAGCCTCAGGCCTTGGAAAAGGTACAGCACGCTCCTTGGGGGACTGGGGAAAGCCTGGCTGCCACCACATGGAGGTGTTAAGCGTGTGCCCTGGAAATGGCAGAAAGCCCAGGGGTGGCCCCGACGCTTGGAGAGAGTGAGTTGAGAAAAAGGTGGTTTCCTCAATGTTCCCCGAGGTTGATTTGGATAGAAGCAGGCCACTGCAAGGGCCTTGGAAAGGGTGGGACTGCCACTTTCTAAAGCTGAAGGATAAATGACTTTCAGACTTTGAAATCCAATGGTCTTTTCCCTGCAGGTTTTCAGAACTGTTTGGGTCTTGTGACCCCTCTGTTCCTTCCAATTTGTCCCTACAGAAATGAAAACTTGCATCCTATGAATGACCTCCTTTGCATATTGGCGCCAGATAACTTGTTGTGAGATTCATAGGTCCACAGCCAGAAGAGAATTTTTTGCACTTTAATATTGTTTAAGGTGGTATGTGTAGTTGCCAAGTTGACAAGGAGTGGACCTGTGGTAGTTAGATTCAGTTGTCAACTTGGCCAGGTGAAGACACCTAGTTCTGTTGCTGTGGACATGAGCCAATGGTATGTGAACCTTATCTGTTGCTCATTTCATCTGCAGTCGGCTAAGAGGCATGCCTGCTGTAATAAATGATGTCTGATTTAATTGGCTGGTGCTTAAATGAGAGAGTGCAATGTAACACAGTCCCAGCAGCTCAGCATACCTCATCTCAGCACTCACAGCTCAGCCCAGGCCTTTGGAGATGCAGAAAAAAATCACCCTGGGGGAAAGTTGTTGGAACCCAGAGGCCTGGAGAGAAGGCCAGCAGAGATCATCCTGTGCTTTCCCACATAAGACAGAACCTCAGTTGAAAGTTAACTGCCTTTCCTCTGAAGAACTAATGAAATAAATCCCCCTTTATTAAAAACCAATCCGTCTTTGGTGTTTCACTTTCCGGCAGCTAGCAAACTAGAACACCTTGACTATCTCCTATGAATTTCTGGAATATTATAAATTGGGAACCAAATCTATTTGCTCATAGCTGGCATGAAGCTAAGGCATCTTCATTTGTTGCAAATAGCCTGCCAATGCTAAAAAAAAAGAATTCATCAGTGGCTTAGATTACTGATTAAGTCTGCTCCAACTTAAGCTATTTGAAACAACCATAACTAAAAGTAACCAAATAATCATGACATTTTAAATGGTAACTGAAATGTAGTATGTAATCAATAAATATATATTGATACATATATATATGTATCAATACAATTCAATTCCAATGAATGGAAGAATAAAGCTATTTTAACTGCTGTTTATGAGGTGAACAGGAAGATGCATGGAGAGTATGGGTAGGGCTCTTGGATTTATGCTTGTACTTCGAGGTTCCACTAATACCAGCTCTTGTGACTTCTGCATTCATTCATTTCCTCAATCCAAAAACCTAAGAGTGATTCTGGATTACTCCTACTGCCCTTCACTTACCATCTACCCGCAAGTTCTGCAAGATCTATATTCAAAATTGACCACATTTGTCTACTTCTTTCTCCAGCAAAAATAAGATTTTGCAACGTGGCAGGCTTGCACACTTGTGCTGCTTACGCTTGCAACTGCTATGGATCAGTTTTCCTCTACCATAGAATACAGTGGCCCTTGCAGATGTTTTATAAGTCTCTGGGCTTACAATCTAACTTTTTAAAGTGATTTAAATATTTAAATTTCTATAGCATTTTTTAATTTAATTGTCAGGAACCATCACCCTTGAGTAGTTGCAAACATGTTCATGGTTGCTTCGTGGGTCTCAAAAGGGCTCTCTCAGACCATAAATCAGTCCTAACTCAACCCTAGAATTCAAGAACATAGGTTCTGCCTACTTCCAACATTTCTCTAACCAGTATGCAATACACAAATTAACTTCTCTGAACTTCAGTTTCCTTATTTATGAATTGGAGATATTAATAATAACAACCCCATCAGGTTATTTTCAGGATTAAATGAACAACTTAAGACACATATAGAATTAAGAACCATGTCTAGCTTACTGTAAATCCCAAACAATATCATGGGCAATCATAAGGGAGAAATGCCATGAGAGACAAAATATTTCTAAATTAAAAGAAATATTTAATCTACCAGGAGAAAAACACTGTTATTAAAGAGAAGTGTGTCCCTGAAACTCCAATTTCAAGAAACATAATATTTTTCATTGCTAGCCAAAAAATGATGGAAGCTTTGCTGCTAGTTTGAGGCACGTGAGGAAGGAGGCAGTTTGGTGGTGGTGTGGGGCAGGGCAGTGGCTGGGCTTAATGATATTGTGTTGGTGGGAAGGCTATAGCGGAGGGTTTGTGGAGCAAATTTGAAGAAAGCTCGACATAAAGGATAAATGGTTACCTTAGAAGAATTCATCTCTAGATAGCCATAGGCTATGTGATTTTCCAGTAAGCATAAAACTGCAAAATCTTAAAATTCTTCCATGTTATGAGATGGTTTATGTTTTTCTGGTGATTACTTTGCTTCTTTCAAAAAGACAGATTGTGGAGATTCACTGCACAGACGCTACATCCTATCTCTGCCACACTGTTAGCTATGTGACCTTGAGCATGTCCATTAACGTCTTATCATGGGTCCTATTAATCACAAATACTTCATTATGCTGCTATGAAAATTGAGATAATCTACACAAAGTGTTTCAAACATCGACTAGCACTTCCCAAAGGCTATTTATTATTTGTGCTTTCATTTCTTCAATCATCTTCCTGCTCTGGACCCCTCACCATTTTTGCAGATACTTGGCACCTTTCTGAGTTATTTTCTCCTTTGCAGCCTGGGGCTTAACTATCTTAGAGTAACATCTTTCAACCTTCTGGAACCTCTGCCATCATGACCCAAGGACTGGTTGCTGAATTGGTATGGGAGCCTCAGGAAATAAACTGCCCATCTATGTTGTCAAAAGGGATGTTAACATTTCTGCAGTGATGTTGAGGTTGATAATGTTTAAGACCACCAGCTTTGGAGTCAGACAGACCTGGGTTCAAGTCCTCGTTCCTGTATTTTACTTAGGCAACATAGTCCCTCTAAGCCTCAGTTTGCTCATCTTTCAAATTAGACTATCACAACTGCTGTGTCAGACATCTTCCGTGTGCCCAGACAGATGTCTCTTCCACCCTTCCCCTCCATGCCTTGCAGTCCAGAAGGCAACAAAAGAATCCCTTGCCCTCTGGCTTCCATGTGGGACATAGCAGGAGGAAAATAAGAGGACAGAAAGGAGAGGAAATAGACTTTATTTGTATTAACTTCCTCCCTAGCTGCGCTGCAGGTGAGCTGTGTCCCTGTACAGAAGGACTCAGCTCCTGTCAGACTATCTTCATCATAAAGCCATAGTATCTCTCTGGGTTTTGGCATCTGTTTTCCCACCCAGCCCTGGCACTTGCCTTCAGGCTTAGTTGTAGTAATAGCTCCCTGCTGTTGCTTGCTCTTGGCTTCTGTGACATCTCATGTTGACTCCCCTAAAGCCCTCTATAATTTTTAATGGTTCCTTTATTAAACTGCCATCAAGTACTCAATGTGAATATGTCATCTGTTCATTGCTGGGACCCTGACTGATCCACCCTCTTCATAAGGTTTTTATGAGGATGAACTGAATTACAGTATGGAAAGCAATTAATATTGTGTCTGGCACATAATATATGTGCTCAGTAAATGGTAGCATAAAATTTATGTGCAATATTAGAGATAAATATATATCTACACAGTGGCAAGAGAATATACTTTTTTTTGAAGGATGAGCCAATATGAAAGTAATGTGGAAGGTATATCCTATTGCACATAGATCTGTTGGTTCTATGAGCTATGTCCAAAGCCAAACTCATTATCTTCCTTCCAAACTCCTCCATTTCCATGTTAAAAGTATCAGATCCTTACATCACTCAGGTTCCAGAATTCAGGATCACTATGGAGTCTAATATCACTCCTTTGTCTCCTCTGCATCACTCCCACCACCTGCTTCTGAGCTGGAAATTTTCTTTATAACTTGTCCAGATTGTGCAGAGCTCTTGTATTAGGCCTCTGTCTCTTCCTTCTATTTGTTTCACACATTGGTTCAGACTTCTTGAAACTCAGCTCTAATGTCATTGCTGTGCATAAATCTTGCCCATAAATACAGTATAAACTGGTGACCTGAATATAACAACGTTCTTGATCTGACGGTAGTCTACTTTTTATCCCCTCTAGTTCATCTTGATGTTTCTTCATGTTCATGAAACTAAATTACTCACTGTTATTTGAACATAGCTATGAAATTTCTGTCTCCATGTTTTTGCTAAGGTCCTGGTTGGACATGATAAAAATCCTATCTTCTTTTTCAAGGCCTTCTCCCAATTCCCTTTTATACCTAAACATATACACTGGGCTGTAAAGAATTGGTCTCTCACAAGAACTTCCACACTGTGTGTATATCTTTCTTCCTACTTGTTTTGTAATTACATGTCTTATTTTCTCTACTGGTTTGTAAGTTCTGTGGGGGTGCATCTGCTTTTATTTTTCCTGTGTCTCCACCATTACTTGCCTATGAAGATTGTCTGATGAACACTTCATGAATGAAGTTTTTGGTTTTTTCTTGGTGAATGAAGACAACAATTTGGTTGAAAGACTGATACAAATGAGAATTTATGCATTTACTTTATACCTTTAACAAGTACTTCTTGGAATATTTGTTCTTCAGCTATGTATCGAGTTGCTCTATAAGATTACTTAGATGGAGAAAATGGAGTGAAGATTAGTAAATTCATCTTTAATCTGTCTTCTGAATCATTGCTACTTATCGTTCATGAGAAAATGCTATTTAAAAAAGCTAGCCAGGGTGCATGGGTGGTTCAGGGGTTAGAATGCCTGCCTTTCATGCTGGAGACCTAGGTTCGATTCCCAGACCATGCACCTCCCTCCCAGAAAAAAAAAGCTAGCCAGGGGTAACCCCATATGAACGATGATATTCCAGAACAGATGGTAGGCTCTGGGGGATGGGAAAGTGTGAAGGGAAATTTTCACTCTCTGCCAACCAAGATAAATAGAACACATTCTCCTCAATGATTTTGATTCTCTTCCTAACATTAAAATATACCACAATGAACTACTGCTTATGATGTAGTGATAAATTCTGCCACGATGTATCGAACTTGCACTATGTGCCCTGGCACTGCCAAGTGCTTTGGGTGATACCAAGGACAGAAAAGTCCCTGATCCTGATTTATGGCTCAAGTTTACATGGGAAGCACAATCTAAACATCACCATGAACAAGAAAGTGGCATGATGGATGGGTTCATCATTTCACAACTCTCTGTCCTAAAGCCATTCATGTGTTTAAAGTACTCTAGTGTAATTTGAGGTGACATTATATGAGCCAGATTCACCATGTCTGAGTTACTCTCTGGGAAGAAATCAGGTTCCTTTAAGGCAGCCAAGGATACAAACAGTTTACCATGGCCTTGAATTTGGGCCAAGTATTTTCTATCTTCTGAAGCAAGCTTCTGTGGCTACCTGCCTTTCTGACCCCAAAGAAAAGCCACTCTAAAAACAGAATCAAAGGGAGCAAATGGCTTGGCTGATAGAATACTTTGGGATGCAGAGGGTAGGAGGATTAAAAAATGAAAGTGTGTGTCAAGTAGAATGAGGAGCCCTTTACTTCTATCTCTCATTTCAGAAACTCACACTGGCACTGCTGAAAGTGGTCATTTGAGGGAAGCTCCCAGAATGGTTGCAGATCTTGTGGACAGACAACAGAAGCACAGGCAATCTGATGCAGCCACTGTTGGCAGGAAAGAGGAACAGATTGAGTTACCAAATACCCAACAAATAGAGGTCATGTCCTCCTTTCCCCTGGGCTTCCACCTAACCAGTATTCAAAATTACCTATCTAGTCTATGACTTGTAAACAAAGAAATGAAATTTCACTTTTTTTAAATATGACTGAATCTACAAGTAACTACTTGATTCTTACTGTGGTTGTTTGTTTTCCCAGGAAACTTCTTCACAGGGTGGTTGGAAAGATGAAATCATGTAGGTAGCATGCTTAGTGTATTGAGAGCATGGATGAGTCAGCATTCAAAGCTATTAGTTATTATATATAAAGTTCATCACTTGCTGCTCTATTTATGTCTCAGTCTTTTAAGTCCTTGAGAGCATAATCCATAGGTGAATCCTCCTTGATTAAAACTAGCACAAGCCATAAATGAATTCTTCACTTCTATTATGTCTTTTATTCTATCAGATAATATATCATAAAAAGTCATTTTTAATATTAACTGGTATAATTTAGACCTCTTCCTTTTCCATCCCCACACATTTATTGTAAATATTGTAAATTTTCCTAAATCCAGCACTAACTGGTCCAGAAGGAGACCCCATCTTTCTATGAGCTCATCTGCTTAGAGCTGTATTTGCAGCCAGGCATTCTGTGCAGGTCTGGGAGGCCGCTGAATTCCTTCACATGTGAAGTCTTTTTGCCGTGGATGAACAGATACCAACTCTTGCAGCTGCTCTAATGGCTCTGTCCAAAGGAAAACCATTCTAAAAATAGAATCAAAGAGAACAAATGGCTTGACTGATAGAATGCTTTGGAGGGCAGGAGGTAGGAGGATTAAAAAATGAAAGTGTGTGGTCAAGTAGAATGAGAAACATATAAAATGTGGAGAAGTTTTGGGATGTGATTTTTACAAAAAGGCTCAATTGTCCAAGTTCATGGCTGTGCATTGTCTATAGGATATTAGGTTAGGTATATAAAATTACCAATATTAGGCACAACCTAATGTCCTGAAATTTTATTGATGCTTCCTATGGTACAACAAATCCTCAGTATCTTAGGGATACAACTTTAATTACTTTCAGGGTAAATCACAGACTTTAAAATAGTGTCAGTGGCCTCCAAGTTTTCCAGTTCTTCAGAGAACATTTAGTTACCAGGGAGACTCTTGGTATGACCACGTGCAAACCAAACACCAGCCAGGTGTATGATGCTACCCAGACTTTATCCTTGAGCTCACAGCCTAAAGCCATTGCCTAGGGGCTACATGCATTTCTGTGAGCTTTCAATTTTCCCTTCTCCCTCAGAAAATTGGAGGTGTCCTAAATGAGGGGGTAACCAAATCAAAGAGCAGAATGAAACACATACCATTCGAGTAGAATAATGATGTATGTGAAAACCCCTAGTACAGTGTCTTTAAGCAGTATTAATTTTTTCAGTGTTTTTTCTTAATAGGGTTTTAAATAATCAATGATCAATAAAAATTATTTTAAATAAACAATTATACTGCGTACTCAGTTGTCCTTTGCTCCTTTCACTTATATCATAAGAGTGTTCACCCATAATATATTCATTACATCTGTTAAATTATTTTCACAAAACATTCACAGGTTTAAAAATATAAATAACATAGAAGTTGGAAAGTAAAACTAAAAGTTCTCCTTCCTTCTATATCCTACATCCAAAAGTTACTGGCTCTGCGTATATCTTTCCAGAGGTTTTTATCTATGAGTATATGTTGTGTATATGTGTGCATGATATACGTTTATGTATTGAATACATTTTTCTTTATATAAACAGGATCAATCTAGACAATATGTTTGGCAACTTGCTTTTTCACTTAACAATGTACTTAGAGCTGTCTGACTTAGCCAACAGAAGTGCAGATGCCCACTTAAATTTGAATTTCAGATAAATAACCAATATTTTAGTGTAAATATGTCCCAAATACTGCATGAGACATACTTAAACTAAAAAAATGATTCATTGTTCACATGAAATTCAAACATAATTGGGTGTCCTCTTTGATGTATCAGAAACATGATTTTATGTCCGCACATTTAGATCTACCTCTGTTGCCAGGCAATATCTTTTGGTAGTGGAAATAGGGGTAATTTTTATCTTCTTATTTTTTCCTAATCTGTCTTTATCAAGTTTATAAATGTTAAGTGCCTTGTTTTGGAGAGTTGAGCCGGCTAAATGGAAGGCCTGTTTCTCTGAAGAGTAAATTGATTTAGAAGAATTAGACTGCTCAGCTCTAGGGAGGGAAAAGAGTCCTTGGAGATAATCCAGAAGATTGGAGGTGAGAAGAACGAAGTTTCCCGCTTAGATCCAACCAAGAAGTCCCCTGACTGGCTCTGTACCTCAAAGGGTCCCACACTTTAGAGTGCCTTCCTCCAAGTGTTTTGTCACCCTTTGATCTTGGGTCATCAGTCCCAGTGCCCGGCACTGACGGGGTTGGCAGAACCTTCTGTGTGGGGAGCCCAGAGAAGGACTAGTGTGGGACTCTGATTTCTTGTGGACCCCAGTCCTTGTTTCTTCTCTTCGGGACCCTTTCTGATATTCCAACTCCCATTCCCCACAGGCAGGGTCAAAACATGGCCCGAGGAACTCTAGGACTTGCACCTATTGTTTTCCCCAGTGCCCTGGTTCCAGGAGAGTGGCCTGACAGGTGGAGAACCTCTGCTGTCCAGCACAGTATTTCTTTCACAGAACTGCATGAGATTGGGCAGCCACTATGGGAATGACATACCGATTCTAAGTAACTCAGATTGTTTATACAAACAGGACCCTGGCAAAAATATTGTCCTGTCCTTACTCTAACCCTAGGGGTGGCCCTGGGGAAAACAAGTAGAGGAGGGGGCAAGCTGGAAGAAGGAAGATAGATGATAAAGGGCTGGAGCGAAATACAGGGTGAAATAGGTTTTGGAGAATGTCTAGTATTACTAATATATAAGAAATGATAGCTAATGCACATTGTATTTATTACGGCTAGGCATCTGATAATTTTACAAAATTACTCAATCTTCACAACAACCTTGAGAGTAGGATTTTGGCCATCCCCAATCCTCCCCATCACCACCAAAAAAAGTGGGGGGAAGGAAGAAAGAGAAAAGGAGATAGATAGAAGAGAAGGAAAGAAGGAAAGAAGGAAGGAAGGAAGGCAGGTAGGGAGAAGGGAGGAAAAGAAGGAAGAAAGAAAATACGACAGAGAAAGGAAGGGAAGAGAAGGGAGGGGGGGGGAGGGGAGGGGGAGGAGAGGAACAGTGAAAAGGAAATCAAGGCCCAGAGATACTAGGTATCTCACCCAAGATCATACAGCAGTTAGGAAGTGGTAGGGTAGGGGGTTGGTCCACGGAGTTGACTCCAGAATCTATGGTCTTAATGTGTCTTGGCTACATGTGTCTTGTGATTTTTAAGTTGTCAATTTTTTGGTATTTAACCGGTTCCCCATTGCTCCTAACTTTCTAGTAAACTCTATCATACTCATGAATGAAATTTTGTTTTGTTTTGTTTTGAAACCAGTAAAGAGGCTCTTTCTTGTTCAGATCTAGAAAGTTAATGAAGCAGGGATGCCTGAGCAGCAAGACATGTGACCACAGACTTTTAGAAGTCCCCCACATTTTTTTATGCATCAGCTAAGATGTCAGCAGGATAAGATGGCACATGATAAGATGACACACTCAGAGGGGTCAGCCCAGAACAGTTTTATGAAGAGAATCTCACAGCAGTGGGAGTGGAGCTAAGGGAGTCAGCACAGGATGGTGCAGCACCCAGGGACCAGCAATAGAGAAAACTCTTCACACCCTTAGTCCAGGAGGTGGTGGTGGTGGGGAAATGTGTAACCCGCGTCCATAGAAGGCTTGATACTTCGGACTGAAGGAAATGCCACTGCTAGAGCCATGGCAAGGCAGGCAGGCAGCAAAAGGAATAGATACTGTTTCTTCTTTCCATTTGCATCTCTGTTTTCCTGCAGATGCTTCCATTGGCCAAACCCAGTCAAGAGGCCAGAGAATAAACAACCCCACCTGAAGCATTCTAAGAGTCAGACTCCTGGGGGCACAGAGAATGGAGTAGGAGAAGCAAATGAAAAATAAATAGCACAGTTTAAGACTAGAAGTTCTAGAAATTTCCACCATTTTTCAAGGGAGGAGGCCTCAGCTGATACCTGGGTTATATTTGTCTTCTGATATTTCTACAATGAACAAGTGTGTGTGTATATGTGTGTAAGACACTAGTTTGGATTTGGGTTCAGGCTCTGTCTAGGTTGAGCTTCAGATATTCCTAGATTTTACCCAAAGTCTAGAAGTATCCTGGAAAAACTGAACCCTGTGAAGAGATATTCTTGTCCTCCTCAGGAGCTGTGTACATTCTTGGGTCTCTCTTTGAAGGAGAACATCTCTTATGCCTTCCATAGTCAGCATGCCAATATCAGGGGTTGGCCAGGACCATCTGGTTTTCTGAAGGCCAATAGCCAGGTATCATTCACCTTTGTAATCTTACCATGTCTGGGTCAGGCCCACTGTCAGAGAGACTCATTCCATACTAATGCGTGTGGCGTCTGTGGGCTATTTTTGAGTGTCAGCCAAAATGTTCTCCAAAATGCTGCTCAGTTCATGTAAGGGAGATTATTTAATGATTCAGTCATTTCTAATTATAAATATAGTTTGTAATCTTAACGTGCTATTCAAGTGGCATACGATTCTCACCTGACTGGTCATTTTAGGAGAAATCTGCCTCATTGAGATACTTTAACATCTCACTCATCTTGAGACAAAGAGATTTTTATTGCAGGAAAGTTTGTTTTTGGTTTTAATTCCTCTTACCCATAAATGGTTTTCATTTATGATCCATAATGTCCAACAAGATCTAATTTTTAGGATAGCATTTTAAATCTTGACTCTCTTTGAACAGGGTCAAGAATATGCTGATCACAATAAAATGTGGTTGCCATCTCATGGTTTTCTGGTCTGTGAACCTGAAAGCTGGAATAGGGAAAACAGTTAAAATTTATAGGAAGCAAAGTGTTGTCACAGCCATGGGAGCTTATTTATAAGAACTAATTTCACCAGAAAATATCAGGTATATGCTGGTCATCCTTATTAGAGATGAAGATGATGATTTACCCTTTGAAGTTGTTGAAATGAAAGACTTATACAAATGAGGGTGAAGTATTGTGAATTGTGTAGGGAAAGTTCAGTCCAGATTCCAGTACTGGAGTCTTGTGGCTTTTACTAGATTCTCCTAGCACTTTCTGCCACGACTTCAACTAATCCATGCAAATGAGTGTTTCATTTGCTTCTTATCCTAACTTTTGCTTAATATAGGGAGAAATCCATGTTGATGTAGATAATGTGATGTTCCATGATTTGGGGCTATAATATAATGCTGTATCACAATCTCTGAGATTATCTTTGAAACATTTGACATGTTATTTCACTCTTACCTTTTTCAGAAAAAAAGGATGTTGGTGCTCTGTGCTAAGGAATTCTTGCCTTTTTAAAATCCCTTTGCTTTTTGGTGCTCCTTACCATTTTTGCATTGGCTCAGTGGCCATCTTAAGGTCTCAGTGAAGGAATGGTTAGGTGTTATCTGAATGCTTGTCAGTGAACTCACCCGGCCTCATAGTATTGCCTCCCAGAGCTAGAGACTTCCAGGAAAAGGGTTAAGCACAGCACACTAGAGAAGCTAAAAAGTAGATCATGGGGGAACCAGATGTCACAAAATGCCATTCAGTAAAATACCCATGTGAAGGATAAATTTGAGCAAACATACCATTCAGTATATTGCTAAACTGCCAAGATATTAGGACAATCCCTCAAGTAAAAAAATTTAAATATAAAAAATAAACCAGAAATCAGCATGGTAGTCAGGGCTGTCCTAGAAGCCAATACTATGCCCTTTATTCTGTTCTGTTGCCTGTTTCCTACACATGAATCAGCTCATACACAATTTGAAAATAGAAAAATAATGTCTGTATGGTGTAGAAATCTCATTAGCTCCTACATGATTTTCTCCTCAGGATGCTCATGCTTGTGTCACAAATAACAGTAGTTGAGCATAGATGTAACCGACATAACTGTGGAGGAAAACCATACTGTAAATTAAGTGCATACACCCACAAATTCTCACTCTTGGCTCAGTTTGGTCATTTATTCTACCTTAAAAGCCCTAACTCTTGGATCCTTACGCAAAACAAGAAATACTAGACAATGAACTAATGCATCCGCCTCCGACACCACTCCATTGCACACACAGCCTGTAACTGCTCCCCACTGGTAACTTCTGACAATGACGCCTCTCTGTCTTTGATTTTGTAACTCAGCCAATGATAACATTTCCTTACACCCCCTTCCATCAAGCTACCTTCACCTTTTCTTCAGGTAAAGTCTTACATGGATTGTAGTATTTCCTGTTTGGCATTTAATATGTGGTTCTCACTGCTAAAATTTTTATTAGAATTAGTATTGTTTTCATTAGTTCCAAGATTATAAAGTTGCATAATTGAATTGTTTATCCCCCTTTTATTCCTGCTAGCCATGTTGTTTCGAATGCATGATTTCACCGAATGTGAAGTGTTCACGTACATATACATATCAGTGAGTTTTGGAGAAAACACTGGGCTAGGAATTAGAGCTTTGGGTATTAAGGGCAATGATCAGGGAGGCGGAAGAACAGGCCTTTGTTTTACAGTAAGAGTAGAAGCTAAACCTGAGAACCGCCCTGCCACCCCCCATCTAGCTGGAACACCTGAATAGGCCACATTCTTAGTGAAAGGGTAGACCTGGAAAAATCTGCCCCTCAGCCAAAGGCACCAACAAAGAAAACTGTTAGTGGAAAAAAATTATAACAACAATAACTATATCTCAAAGAATCTCTACTTACAGGACTGCTCTTTCAGGGATCTGGGATTCCAATTCACACTAACAAACTTTTTAAGATCCCTGTATATTAAGTTTGGAGCTGAATCAATATATTTTATTTTCTCTAGAACTTTGTTAAATAGCATATAAAATGTAAAGGTTAACCGCTAAAAAAATAAAAACAAAGCATTTAACAAACAGTAGACTTTTTTAAAAAAGATCCAAAAGGTATCAGTAAAAAAAATGAGAGCACAAAATAAGATAGCAGAAATAAATACAAATGTATTAGTAATCAAAATAACTGTATACAATTAAAAAAAATTCAAAAAGAATATTTCCATTGGTGAAAGTGCTTCCACATCCCATAAGTGGCCTGGGGACAAGAGCATTGGTGGCTGCCACCGATAGCCTGCCGGTCACACAGGCAGGTGTTGGGGACCAGCCATCACCTAAGGGCACCCATGCTGAGGTGGCTGTCAGTCATTATCTGAGGTGCTCATCTTGGCCTTAGACTGTGATGGCACATGTTTCTCCACTACAGCATCTCTTAAAATCCCTTTTCTGAGGCTAAATTTGTATTGAACATAAAAAGGGAAATGTGACTCTGGGGGAAACAAGAAGGGCTGAGGCATGGAACCTATAGTTTGATGAGCAGCTCTAAGAATGCCCAAAATGTGAAGTTTCCTATAAAATCTGAGAGCAGACTTTAAAAAGGATATCTTTAAAAAAGCTATCCAGAAAGTTGAGAAAAATTCCAAAATTAGGTTTTTCTTCTAAAAAAAATTGTAAAAAGAAGAGATAATATTCTGGGGGCACAACAAGGCTCCGAGCCCTTAGAAAAATATCCTCATTGCTTTTACATGGATTTGCAGAAAAACAAAAAGAGAAATGCTTCACTAATACTTTTCCTTTAACTTTTTTCTTTTCTTTATTAGAGAGGATGTAGATTTACAGAAGAATCATGTGTAAAATACAGGATTCCCGCATAACACCTCCTTATTATTACTTTGCATTGATGTGGGACATTTGTTACAATTGATGAGAACATATTTTCACAATTGTAATATTAACTATAGTCCATGGTTTAACTTAGGGTTCACTGTGTAGCATAGTTCCATGGATTTAAAAAAAGTATTCTCCAGGATAAACTCTCGACTCTGTTTGAAATCTCAAGAGGTTATCCTGGAGGTTATTCTTACCCATTATATAGATATCCCCTTTTTTAGTTTATAGTGTATTAGAGTGGATAGAGGGAAGTGCCTAAAATTGTAGAGCTGTGTTCCAGTAGTCTTGAAGATGATTGCATATTGATATAGCTTTCGCAATGTAACTATGTGATTGTGAAAACCTTGTGTCTGATGCTCCTTTTATCTATGGTATGGACAGATGAGTAAAAAATATGGATAAGAAATAAACAAATAATAGGGGGTACAAAGGTTAAAATAAATTGAGTAGATTGAAACACTAGTGGTCAAGGAAAGGGAGTGGTAAGGGGTGTGGCACATTTGAATTTTTCCTTGTTTATTTCTTTTGTGGCGAGATGAAAATGTTCAAAAAAATGATCATGGTGATGAATACACCACTATGTGACGGTAATTGTGAGCCATTGATTATAACCATGTTAAGAATGTTTGTATGTCAAGAATGTTTGTATGTCTGTTTGTTGTTTATAATAAAAATATTTTTTAAAAATAAAAAAATTTATTCTGTTACCATTCATACAATATAACATTTTCCCTTTTAATCACATTCAGTTATATATTTCAGTGCTATCAATTACATTTGCAATATTGTGCCACCATCACCATCGTCCATTACCGAAAAGTTTCCCTCATTTCACATAGGAACACAATATATTTTAAGCTTTAACTCCCACTCCTTACCCCAACCCATTTCCTGGTAATCTATCTTCTATATTTGATTATTGGGTTTTCCACTTCTGCAAAGAAGGGTCTTGGAATTTTGATTGAGATTGCACTGAATCTATAAATTGCTTTGGGTACGATTAACATCTTAATGATATTTAGTATTCCAATCCATGAACATGGAATGTCCTTCCATTTATTTAGGTCTTCTTTGAATTCTTGTAGCAATGTTTTGTGGATTTCTGTCTGCAGGTCTTTTACATCCTTGGTGAGAGGGAGTTATTCCTAGATGTTTGATTCTTTTAGTTGCTATTGTGAAAGGAATTTTTTACTTGATTTTTTTTCCTCCAATTGTTCATTGCTGCAGAACATTACTGATTTTGGGTATTGCTCTTGTACCCTACTATTTCAAAGAATTAATTTATTAGATCTAAAAGCTTTGCTGTTGATTTTTTCAGGATTTCTGCACATAGGATCATGTCATCTACAAATAGTGAAAGTTGCACTTTTCGTTTTCCAATCTGGATGACTTTTATTTCTTTTTCATAATTACTCTGGCAAGTACTTTCAGTACAATGTTGAATAACAATGTTAACAATGGGCATCTTTGTCGTCCTGTTCCTGATCTTGGGCAGAAAGTTGAAGTAGGATGTTAGCTTTTCATACATGCCTTTATCATGTTGAGGAAGTTCCTTCTATTCCTGGTGTTTTAAGTTTTTTTTTTCTTCTGTTGAGAAGGTGTGCTGGATTTTGTCAAATGCCTTTTTTGTATCAATTGAGACGATCATGTGTTTTTCCCATTCATTCTGTTAATGTGGTATATTACATTAATTTATTTATGTTGAACCACCCTTGCATGCCAAGGATAAATTCCATTTGTTTATGGAATTTATCTGTTGGATTTTAACATGCTGTTGGATTTGATTTGGTAATACTTTGCTGAGGATTTTTGTATTTATCTGGCTTTAATATGAGGGTAATGTTGGCCTCATAGAATGAATTAGGGAGTTTTTCAGCCTCTTCAATTATTTTTGAATAGTTTGAGTAGAATTACAGTTAAGTTTTTTGAATGTTTGTTAGAATTCCCTGTGAAGCCATCTGAGACTGGGTTTTTCTTCGTTAGGAGGTTTCTGATGAGTAATTCAATCTATTTACTAATAAATGAGAGCCCCCACTTCTTTCTGAGTCAATGTAGATGTATTTCTAAGAATTTGTCCATTTCATCTAGGTTATTTATTTATTGGTGCACAGCTGTTCATAGTATCTTCTTGTATTAGTCAGGGTTCTCTAAGGAAACAATCAACATAAGATAACTGTAAATATGAGATTTTGTAAAAGTGTCTCACGTAATTGTGGGGATACATACATCCAGATTTCATAGGGCAGGCTGTGAGCTGGCAACTCTGATGAAGATCTGTGATGAACTCCCCAGGACAGGCTGGCTGCTGAAGTAGAAACAAAAGTTCTCTCTTCTGTGTGTGCTGACATTGCCACCTTTCCCTTAAAAGTCTTCAACTGATTGGATTAAATCCAGCTGATTGGATTCTGCCACTGACACTCCTCTTAGTTGATTTTAAATGTAATCAGCTATGAAATGTCTTTTCAGTAATGGTTAGGCCAGTACTTGTTTGACCAAACAACTGGGCACCATTACTTGGCTAAGTTGACACATGAATCTAAACATAACACCTCTTTAGTCCTTTTTATTTCATTGGGGTCTGTAGAAATGCCCTCCTTTGCAGTTCTGATTTTTCTTATTTTTATCCTCTCTCTTTATCAGTCTACCCAAAGGTTGTCAATTTTATTCATCTTTTCAAAGTACCAGCTCTTGGTTTTATTGATTTTCTCTGTTGTTTTCCTATTCTCTATTTCATTTATCTCCACTCTAATCTTTGTTATTTTCTTCTTTACACTCACTTTGGGTTTAGTTTTTGCTTCTTTTTTCTACTCCTTAGTGTTTTGAAATTATGTCTCTGAATTGAGTTCTTCTTATTTCATGCATGTCTTTATTTTATTCTTCTTCTACCCATACACTGAATAAAGGGAGTGTCAGTCACAAGGCTTTAACAATTACATGGTCACAAGATGAAAGTTATGTAGTTATACAATCACTATCAAAGATCAAGGCTACTGAATTACAGTTCAACAATTTCAGGTATTTCCTTCCGGTTATTACAATATACTAGAAACTAAAAAGAAATATCTATATAATGAGTTAGTAGTCATCATCATTTGTTAAATCCTAGCTTCTCAGTTACAGCTTCTCTCTGTCATTTGATCTGTCTCTCAATCCTCATAGATATCTTGAAAATAACAATTGTAACTTCCTTGTGCTGAAAAGGGGCATTGACATTATGGACAGAGGAATGAAACTGGTTGATGTTCTAGGAGAGACTTGTACCTCTTGGTTTCTGGTCTTATCTGGCATAGGAGACATCTGGAGACCTTAAATTTCTGTAAAAATAAACTTAATAGGTGAAACTTTTATAGAATCTCAGGTAGAGTTCAGGGTATTCTTTAGAGTTTTCAGGAATACTGTTGGTTGGGACTTGGCATACTGTGGTAATTTGCAATATCTAGTTGAAGCTTGCATAAGAGTAGCCTACAGAATGACCTCTAGATTTGATTTGAAATCTCTTGGCCATTGAAACTTTATTTTGTTTCATTTCTCTTCCCCATTTTGGTCAGGAAGGCTTTTTCAAAGCCACAATGCCAGGCCAGGCCCCTCCCTGGGAATCATGTCCCAGGTTGCCAGGGAGACTTACATGCCTGGGAGTCATAGTCATGTTCCATGTAGGGGAGAGGTTGGTGAGTTTACTTGCAGAGTTTGGTTTAGAGAGAGAAAGACCATATCTAAGCAAGAAAAGAGGTTCTCTGGGGGTGACTCTTAGGCATAATTATAAGTAGGCTTATTTCACCATTACAGAAATAAATCTCATAAGGACAAGACTCGAGATTGAGGACTTGCTAAAAGATAAGAATGTTTTATCATATCAAAATAATATCCTTATTAATGTTTATGTTAAACTTATTGCCCTTTATTCAGAAGGCAAGTCTTCTCACTCTTGGAGGAAAACTGTTACAAAGGATTTGTTCTCTTACCTTATAAAAGTAAGGTGACAATAATTAAAAGGAGTTTTCTATCCTTCTATTAGATAAATTTGCACAGTAAAATACTGTTTGTATATTTAAAAATTAGTTAGAATTCCTAAAAACTTAATGTTCTATCCCAATATGAAAATCTGTGTAAAGTTGTTCATGGGAACAACCAAATTTGCTCATCAGTTATACTTCTTTACTCTAAAACTTCTCTAAGAAGTAGAGGGGTTCAAAACTTCATCGTCAACAAAAAGGACTTTAAAGAAGCAAGAAGGAAACTATAAACATTATGCTCTACCTGGTAATGAACATAGCCCTAGTAAAGGACAAAACTTATGCAGTAATTTGTGAATTTTTTTTAGGGGGGGTGCATGGTCTGGGAATTGAACTTGGGTCTCCCACATGGAAGGCAAGCATTCTACCACTGATCCACCAGCACATCCCTGTCAAGCACTTTTATTTCTAAAAGTAACTTCATTAACCAAAAAAAGAAAGCCATGTATGCATTAATCAGCCAAACTACAGTGAAGCCAAAGCCCTGTCCCCAGGGACTTTAGCTCAGAAAGCAAAACTAATTGCCCTCACCTGAGCTCTAGAATTAAGAAACAGGAAAAATCTATGCCTTCTTAGTCCTGCATGCTCACACAGCAGTAAAAAGAACAAAGTTTTCTCTCAAACACCATCAAGAAGTACTCAATTTCTTAAATGCCAAGCTATTGTCAACAAAAAATAGTGGTAATTCATTGCCTAGTTATCAAAGAAATAACACTAACATCTTTCAAGGGAATAACTGGGCCAATGCAGCAGTCAAAGCCACAGCCCACTCAATCAAGCCCTTTCTGAACCATTTATATGCCCCTTAGCTTGCCACACATACCCTCTTATTCCCCAGTTAAGCAGTAAAAACCTACCTAGCTAGAATTCACTTTTTTTTTAGAAAGAAAAAATAAAAAATAAAAAAAGAAATTAACACAACATTTAGAAATCATACCGTTCTACATATGCACTCAGTAATTCTTAACATCATCACATAGATGCATGATCATCGTTTCTTAGTACATTTGCATCGGTTTAGAGGAACTAGCAACACAACAGAAAACGATATAAAATGTTAATATAGAGAAAAGAAATAAAAGTAGTAATGATAGTAAAAAACAACAACAAAAAAACCCTATAGCTCAGATGCAGCTTCATTCAGTGTTTTAACATGATTACTTTACAATTAGGTATTATTGTGCTGTCCATTTTTGAGTTTTTGTATCTAGTCCTGTTGCACAGTCTGTATCCCTTCCGCTCCAATTACCCATTATCTTACCCTGTTTCTAACTCCTGCTGGACTCTGTTACCAATGACATATTTCAAGTTTATTCTCGAATGTCCGTTCACATCAGTGGGACCATACACTATTTGTCCTTTAGTTTTTGGCTGGACTCACTCAGCATAATATTCTCTAGGTCCATCCATGTTATTACATGCCTCATAAGTTTATCTTGTCTTAAAGCTGCATAATATTCCATCATACGTATATACCACAGTTTATTTAGCCATTCTTCTGTTGATGGACATTTTGGCTGTTTCCATCTCTTTGCAATTGTAAATAACGCTGCTATAAACATTGGTGTGCAAATGTCCATTTGTGTCTTTGCCCTTAAGTCCTTTGAGTAGATACCCAGCAATGGTATTGCTGGGTCGTATGGCAATTCTATATTCAGCTTTTTGAGGAACCGCCAAACTGCCTTCCACAGTGGTTGCACCATTTGACATTCCCACCAACAGTGGATAAGTGTGCCTCTTTCTCCGCATCCTTTCCAGCACTTGTCATTTTCTGTTTTGTTGATAATGGCCATTCAGAATTCACTTTTAAACATAAAAGATGGTCATTTCCTTCCCTCTGCCCCAGTCTGCCTTGGCTAGTGCTTCTCCTAGTCCTGCCCACTTCTATCCTCCTTTTGATATTGATCATCCCTTTCATTTTTATAAAGTTTAGGGTGTTTTCCCCTATATTCTCTGCTAATCTTCCTAGCCCTTTTCTCTTTTCCTTCTTGGACACTGATGGTTCTTATATTTGTGTTCTTTGTTTTGTCAATCATTTTCCTAAGATCCAATTCAAAATTTCCATCTTTTTTGTCGTTTGCTCTTTTGTGTGTTCAAAATCAGTTGTCCTATCCTCTAGTTCACTTATTCTTTTTTCTACCTCTTCAAATCTGCTGTTGTGTGTCTCTAGTATATTTTTTATTTTGTCTACAGCATCTTTAATCTCTGTGATATCTACTATTTTTCTATTTATTCTTTCAAATTCCTCTTTATGCTCTTCTAGTGTCTTTTTGATCTCCTTTGTGTCATTAGCCATCCCATTAATTTTATTTAGTGAAGTTATATGAACATCTTGGAGTAGTTGTTCCAAAGTCTGCGTCTCCTCTGGTCTTTTAGTTTGGTCATTAGACTGGACTATATCTGTCTGCATTTTCATATGGTTAGTGATCTTCTGTTGTCTTTGTGGCTTGTAAATATCTTGATAGGGTTACTTTGGATGTTGATTTCCTTCAGTAGCCTGAAGCTTTGTATTTGTGGGACAGGTATGGATCAGGATGTGGGGTGTGGAGAGGGCCCAACAGTACGGTGATGGGTTGCAGCGTAAGTATATGCGCAGGTGGGGGACCCTATGCTGGTGCTTCCTTGCCCCTGTCTCCCTGTCCATTCACTCCTGATGGCTCTGGGCCTCGATCTGGAAATGGGTATGGTAGGCTGTTTGCACTAGCTGGCCTATCTCTGGTTCTCTGAGTCTCAATTCTTCTGCTTTTTCAACCAGGGACCCTCTATGTGATGTAGAAGACCCTCCCAGGTCACTTACACCCTGGAATCATTCTCCTAGTCTTCTTCTTGTCCCTTCTCTAGCTGTTCTTTGGAGTAGGGGTGAACTTGACCTATCCTATTCTGCCATCTTCCTGGAAGTCAAGATTCATCCCTTTCATTTTTAAACTTCCCACCAAGTTTATTTCTTCCAGACTAGGAGCTTTCACACCAAACTAGCATGGCTGCAAAGATTTTTAGCCATTCTAACTGCCCATTTAGACTCTTCCCTTCTCAAATAAAATAGCCAGAAAGTTCTACACTCCAGTCAGGGCCTATGTCCTCTGACAAGCAGGAATCAGCTACAGGAAACAGATCATTGTTCCTTTGCAACTCTTAAGATTAAGGGGTAAGAACTTTCTAAGGGAGTATTTGAGGCAGGCTAGAATAGGGGAAAAGGGAAAGGGAAAGGGAAAAAAAATGTGAAGGAGCCCTTGAGCAAGGATGATAAATCAAGGTCAGGAGGGCCCTGTCCTGGACAAACAACCTGCCTTGGGCTTACCATTTCAGGAAAACATCTCGTGGTAGCTGACCCACCTGGAGCCAAACAACCCTCACCTGATTGAGTTATCCACGGAGAAGGGTGGAGTCAACTAACCCACCAAAAGGTACTATATATGAACAGGCACTGCCCTGGAGAGAAGGGAGGAGAAGAGGAAGCCCCAAACAAGGAAGGGGGAAGGGAATAAGTAAAGTTAATCTATAAAAGCAAATGGCCCTGCATCACCTACTACCTCTTGTCTTTCATCTTTCCTTTCTTGCAAGTGTGCCCACATGTCTTCTCACATGTGTATTCAATAAACTTTCTGTTTATGCTAAAAAAAAAGGTTGAGGGCTTGGCTTATTAAATTGGGGGTCCCTAATGCTTGAAAGAGTATCAGGAGTTCCCTAGATGGGGAAGTTTAATAGTTCCATATTTTTTCTACAGTATCTGGAGGGACTTGGCAAATACTCTTTATTTCTGACACAAATATTCTGGAATGTATAAGAGTATTACAATAACCTGTACAGAATAACAAGTTCTCCTTCCCTATTCTCAGTCACATATATTTAGGTTGTTTAAATAAACTGACCATACAGATTAAATTAGATAGTGTGTTACAGAAAATTAACATTTTGACAAAATAAACATCTCTTCATTTGGTCTCACACAGAAGTCAGTTTTAAAATCAGAAAATATCATCCTCTACCCTGTGTTCTGATTTACTTCAGTCCTAACCAGATCAGTTTCATTCATATCTCTAATTGAAGTCTGATCTCTTTTTCATCTTCTTTAACATTGTTGTACAGAGTATTGCTGACTTTCAGAGCTGCAGAACTATAACTCTGAGTCTCAGGTGTCACACAGACACCCACCATTCCAGGGAAATACCAGGTTATACACAAAGAGCACAGCATCTCAGAATTTAGAGATAACAGTTTAAGGAATAAATGCTACTGCTGTAAGAGCTTACAATCTATGAACCTTTACAATAAGACCTATTGAACATTCTGTACCCCTTAATCATCAATTGCCCAATGTCTGCCCACTTTTAAAAAAAAAATTAATTATTATTTTTTGCATGGGCAGGCATTGGGAATCAAACCCAGGTCTTTGGTATGGCAGGTGAGAACTCTGCCACTGTACCAACATTGCCCACCCTCTGCCCACTTTTTGATCTTCTTGTAACCTATGCTCATGAATTAATTCTCAAAGTTGGCTCATTATAGTTAGTTTATATTAGTAAGACTGTACAATATTTGTCTTTTTGTTTCCCATCATTACATTCAAGATAATGTCCTCAAGGTTCACCCATGTTGTTGCATGTGTCAGGACTTAATTCCATCTTGACAGCTGCATAATATTCCATCATATGTGTATACTACAGTTGGTTTATCCATTCATCAGTTGATGGACATTTGGGCTGCTTCTATCTTTTGGCAGTTGTGAATAATGCTGCTATAAATATTGGTGTGCAAATGTTTGTTCATGTCCCTGATTTTAGTTCTTCTGAGTATATACTTAGAAATGGAATTGCTGGAACATATGGCAATTCTATACTTAGATTCCTAAAGAACTCCAAACTGCTTTCCAAAGCAGTTGCACCATTCTACATTCCCACCAACAGTGAATACATATATCTATTTCTCCACATCCTCTTTAGCAATTGTAGTTTTCTGTTTTGTTTTGTTTTTAAAATAACCAGTGTAGTAGGTATGAGATGATATCTCATTGTGGTTTTGATTTACATTTCTCTAATAGCTAGTGAAGTTGAGCATCTTTTCAAATGCTTTTGAGCTGTTTTTCCTCTTTGTAAAAGTGTTTATCCATGTCTTTTGCCCATTTTTAAATTGGGCTGTTTGTCTTTTTGTTGTTGAGCTATCGAGTCTCTTTATATGTTCTGGATATTAAGTGCTTATCCAATATGTGATTTCCAAATACTGTCTCCCATTGGGTAGGCTGCCTTTTTTTGCTTTCCTGACAAAGTCCTTTGATGCACAAAAATATTCAGTTTTAAGGTGATCTCATTTATCTATTTCATCTTTCCTTGCTTGCAGTTTGGGTGTAAGGTCTAGGAAATGACCTCCTGCCACAAGATTTTAAAAGATATTTCCCTACATTTTCCTCTAAAAGTTTTATGGTCTTAGCTCTAATGTTTAGGTCTCCATTTGAGTTAATTTTTGTATAAGGTGTGAGATAGGGGTCCTCTTTCATTGTTTTGGATATGGATATTCAGTTCTCTGAGCACCATTTGTTGAAGACGTTGTACTGTCCTAGTTGAGTCAACTTGGCTACTTTATCAAAAACCAATTGTCTGTAGATGTGAGGATCTATTTCTGAACTCTCATTTCCAGTCTATTGGTCGGTACATCTATCTTTATACTAGTTCCATGCTGTTTTGACCACTATAGCTTTGTAATATGCTTTAAGATCAGGTAGTGTGAGACCTCCCACTTCATTTTTCTTTCTGAAGATATTTTTAGCTATTCAGGGCACACTAGCCATCCAAATAAATTTGATTTATGGCTTTTCCATTTCTGCAAAGTAAGTTACTCACATTTTGATTGGTATTGCATTGAATCAATAAATCAATTTGGGTATACTTAGTCTTCCAGTCCATGAACCCAGTATGTCATTACATTTATCTAGGTCTTCCTTGATTTCCTTTAACAATGTTTTGCAGTCTCCTGTGTATAGGTCTTTTATATGCTTGGTTAAATATTTTCCTAAATATTTTATTCTTTTTCGCTATTGTGAATGGAATTTTTTTCTTGATTTCCTCATTACTAGTGTATATAAACAATACTGATTTTTATGTGTTGATCTTCTATCCTGCCATTTTGCTGTACTCATTTATTATCTCTAGTAGCTTTACTGTAGATTTTTTAGGAATTTCTACATATAAGATCATATCATCTGTGAACAGTGAAAGTTTTACTTCTTTCTTTCCAATTTAGATGCCTTCATTTCTTTTTCTTGCCTTATTGCACTAGCTAGAACTTCCATCACAGTGTTGAATAACAGTGGTGACAGTGGGCATACTTGCCTCATTCCAGATCTTAGAGGGAAAGCTTTTAGTCTTTTCTCTTAGAGTACAATGTTAGCTGTGGGCTTTTAATATATTTCCTTTATCATGTTGAAGAAGTTTCCTTCTATTATGATAATTTGAAGTGCTTTCAACAAAAAAGTATAGACTGTTTTTATTTTCCAGCTTTTTTTTTTTTAATTTGTTAACCAAATCTGCAATTTGGAGCATGGTTGTGCTTCCCTTTCTTCTGTTCTATACTAACTCTCTATACTAACTTCTGTTTCCCACCAGGAAGAGACTCCCAATCAGCCTGCCATGCCCGTGGAGTAGGGTCACCCAGCCTCCATGGCATGGAAGAATTTACTTATAGTTCTGTGTTGTGATTTATCACTCTCAGCCCTTCAAATCATTCCTAGTCAGTGTATGGTGTGCATCTGGGCTTAGAAGTTCTCCAAACAGTTGTTCCAGACAGTTCCTGGCTATTAATTAGCTGCCCTAGAGCACAAATTAAACCCTACACCTCCCTATGCCACCATCTTGACCCTCTCTCCTTCCTTCTTTTTAAATGTACTTAGAACCATAAATTTCCCTGTTAGCACTGCCTTCGCTGTAACCCATAAGTTTGGGTATGTGGTATTTTTCATTTTCATTCACCTCAAGATATTTCCTAGTTTCCTTTATGAGTTCCTCTTTACCCCATTAGTTGTATGTTGTTGAATTTCCGTATATTTGTGAATTTTCCATTTTTCCCTCTATTATTGAGTTCTAGCTTCAATACATTGTGGTCAGGGATAAACATTATATGATTTCTATTTTTTTTTTTTAATTTTTGAGACTTTTTTGTTACTTAAAATATGTTTTATCCTGGAGAATGATCCATGCGCATTCAAGGTGTATGTGTGTTCTTTTTTTGCAGGGTGAAATGTTCTATATATGTCTGCTAGCTCTAGTTGGTTTAGAGCATTACTCAAGCCTTTTATTTCCTTACTGATCTTCTGACTAGATGTTCTATCCATAATTGAAAGTGGTATATTAAAGTCTCTTATTATTAATGTATACCAATCAATTTATCCCTTCAAACTTGTCAGTATTTGTTTAATTTATTTTGGGGCTCTGCTGTTAGATGCACATATATTTATAATTGTTATATCTTCCTATTAAATTGTCACCTCTATCAGTATATAATGACCATCTCTGTCCCTTGTAACTGTTTTTGTCTTAAAGTCTATTTTATCTGATATTAGTATAGCTACCCCAACTTTCCTTTGGTTACTACCTGCATGGTATATTTTTCTCCTCCTTTCACCCTCAACTTACTTGTATCTTTTAATTTAAAGAGAGTCTTTTGCAGATAGCATACAATTGGGTCAAGCTTTTTTTTTTTTTTTTTTATCCATTTTGCCAATCTCTGGCCATTTGACTGGTGAGTTTAATTTATCTACATTTAAGGTTACTACTGATAATGAAGGACTTTCTTCTACAAATTTTCTATTTGGCCTTTGCATGACTTATACCGTTTGACCATCAATTCTTCCATTAATGCCTTATTTTGTATTTATTTGATTTTTTGTGTTGCACTATATTGACTGCCTGATCTTTTCTATCTGATATCTTTTTCATCTGTTTTCCTTGTGGTTGTCATGGGGTTAAAGTGTAACATCCTAAATATATAACAATCATATTTGGTTTGTGTATGTACCCCAGAAAATCATGTTCTTAAACCTAATAATTCTTGTGGTGTAAGCTCATTTTAAGTAGGATATTTTGATGATTCCACTTCAGATAAATTCTGACCTATCTCATTCAGGTAAGACATAATCCTCTTACTGGAGTCCTTTGTAAATGGAAAAATATGCAGAGAAAGAAAAGAAAGTCACAGAAATAAGAAGCTGAAATCAACAATACCTGAAAGAGATGGAAGACCAACAGATGCCTGAACATTCAAGAATCAACAGCAGCCAGTCTTCAGGAAGAAAGTATTGCCCAATGATGCTGTGATTTGGATACTTTGCTGGACTCTATCTATAAGTGAATAAATTCCCATTTTCAAGCTGAAACAATTCCTGGCATTGCTTCGAGCATCCTAGGAAGCTAAAACAGATTTTGTTGCCAGGAGAGTGGGGTGCTGCTATTGCAAATACTAAAATTGGAAATGGCGTTGGAATTTGGTAATGGGTAGGAGGCAGCAGACTTGTGAGGCACTTGTTAGAATAAGCCTAGATTTCTTTGAAGTTATTGTTGTGAGAATGCCGAAGGTACTTTTGTTGAGCTCTTAGACAAAAATGATGACTGTGACATTGGAAATTGAAAGAAAGGCAATTATTGTCTTAGCAAAATTAAATTCTGATGTCAGATGGAAGGCAAAATTTGATAGCAATGAGCTTGAATATTAGTTGAGGAGCTTTCTAAGCTAACTGCGGAACATGCAGCCTGGTTTCTTTTTTCAGTTCATAGTAAAATGCTAGAGGAAAGGGATAAGCTGAGAAGTGAACTCCTAGGCACAAACAAACCAGACATTGATGGTTTGGAAAATTCCAAGTCTCTGAAAAGTGAGTCACAAGGAATAGTGCTCCATGGGAGGAGTTTACTGAACATGGATCCAGTCAGCTACTGCAGTACAAGTCAGGATTGGAGGCACAGTTTTCCTGGAAGGATCTGTGGAAAGTCACATCGTCTAATGATTTGGATCCCTGTGTACTAACTACAAGTTTAGTACTACATGACAGATTTCTTATATTATTTGTATGAACAGAACCACTGCCAACCTGGACAAAAAGGGACAGATTGAAGGAAATGTCACTTTAAGGGCAGAACCATGGAAGCTGAAGACTGGGTAGAAAACCTACTCTTGTGCCAGAGATTGGCCCCACCCACGTATGTGAAAAGGGTGTATCTGCCCCAGTGCTTGGAGAAGGCAGGCCTTCCACCCCATATTCAAGAAGAATGCTGCTGTCCCAGTTTTCAGAGGGGGCATATCCCCCAGAGTGTGGATAGTCTGGCCATCACCCCTGTGTTTTCAGAGGATGGTGCCTTAACCCTGGTGTTCAGGGAGAATATGGACACTCTGCCAGCATTTTCAAAGGGTGGGCTGCTGCTCCATTAGGCCCAAAGGAGTAAACATCATTCCACAGATGACTCTCAGGCCTGGACATCTAATGGAGTAGGTCCTGTAGGGTTTCAGAATTGTTTGGGATGCATGATCCCTGTTTTACTTCCAATTTCTCCCTATGGGAATAGAAATCTTTATTCTATGCTTATCCTTCCTCTGTATACTGAAAGCAGATATCTTATTCTCTAGGTTTCACATGTCTACTGGCAGAGGAGAATTATATACCAGGACAGACCACACCTATAACAGATTTTGATGCAACTGTGTACTTAGCATTGTTACTGAAATACTTAAGGCTTTTGGGATATTGTGATGGAATGAATGTATTTTGCATGTGGAAAGAACAGGTCTTTTTGGTGTCCAGAGGATGGGGTGTGGTGTTTTGAAGCTGTAGGTTCCCATAAAAACAAGTGCTTAAATCAAATCCACTCCTGTGGGTGTAAACCCATTTTAAGTAGGATCTTTTGAGGACATTACTGCAGTTAAGGTGTGACCTACCTCATGGGACATACTCCTATTACTGGGGTCCTTTATAAATGGAATGAATACAGAGAGAGAAAAAAGAAAGCCATGGAAACAAGAAGCTTAAATAAATGAAAACTTGAAGAGAAGGGAGAGATCAGCAGATGCCACTATGTTCTTTGCCATGTGGCAGAAGAGACAAGGATCACCAGAAGCCAGTCTTCAGGAAGATGATGCCTTGATTTGGATATTTTCCAGGACTAACCATGAGACAAAAAAATTCCCATTGTTCAAGACAAACCATGTAATGGTATTGCTTTGAGCACCCTAGGAAATGAAAACAGTTTGATACCAACTTAACTTCAATAGAATATGTTATACTTTTCCTATACCCTCTACCCCCACTTTTTTTGGTACTTGTTACTACTTATATCTTTCTTCATTTTATGTCCAAAACTGTGAAATTATCACTACTTCTTATGCATTTGTATTTTAGCACCTGTAGGAAGTAAGAAATGAAGCTACACACCAAACAATACACTGTAATAATACTGGCATTTATAATTACCAAGAGTTTACCTTTACTGCAAATTTTTTTATTAATTAAAGAAAAAAGAAATTAACACAACATTTAGAAATCATTCCATTCTACATATACAATCATTTACTGCAAATCTTTATTTCTTTATGCTGCTTTGAACCACTGTCTACTGTCCTTTTCCTTCACTGTTATGAATTTCATTTAGCATTACTTGTAGGGCAGGTCAAGTGGTGATGTACTCTCTCAGCTTTTGTTTATTTGAAATGTCTTAATCCTTGCCTAATTTTTGAAAGAAAGTCTCACTGGATATAAAATTCTTGACTGGCAATTTTCCTTCAGCACTTTAAAGTATTTCAATCCACTGTCTTCTTGCCTCTGTGGTCTCTAATGGAAAATCAGCACTCAATCTAATTGGGATTAATTGTTTTTCTCTTATGGCTTTAAGAAGTCTCTTCCTGTCCTTTGCATTCAATAGTGTTATCAATATGTGACAGGGTGTATTTTTCTTCATGTTTATCCTACTTAATGTTCTCTTGCCTTCTTGGATGTGCATATCCACATATTTTGCTAAGTTTGGGAAGTTCTCTGTCAGTATTTCTTTGAATATTCCTTTGCCACTTTCTTCTTTCTCTGGGACTCCCATAATGTATATAATAGTTCACTTGATGGTATCCCATTGCTCTGTTAGCTGTTTTTGTTTTTTTATAAATTTTTTGTATGCTGTATATTGGGGGTCACATTTCATTCTTTTTCCATTAGATTATCCCATTATTGCAGCACCATTTATTGAATTTTTGGAGGGATGGGGTGGGAAGTACATGGGCTTGGAATTGAATCCAGGTCTCCTGCGTGGCAGGTGAGAATTCTACCACTGAATTACCCTTGCACCCAAGGCTATTTTTGCTTTTAATATTTCTTTTTTTCTCTGCCCTTCAGCCTGACTCATTTTAAGTGTCTTGTCTTCGAGTTCACTGATTCTTTCTTCTGCCAGCTCCAGTCTGCTCTTGAAAGCCTCCTGGACATTATTTCATTTCATTTATTGTGATCTTCAACTCCAATAGTTCTGTTTGGCTCATTTTAAGAATTTCTGTTTCTTTATTTAGAATCTCATATGATTCATTGATTCTTTCCCTGATATTCTCTCGATCTCTCTGCATTTTTATTCACCCCCTTTAGAATTTTTAAGATAATTTTTAAAGGCTTTGTTCAGTATACACATATTCTGGTCTTCTATGCTGCTGCTTTCTATATTTTTATTTTCTTCCTTTGGCTGGGTCATCATTTCCTGCTTGTTTGTCTTGTGCTCTTTTTTTTTCTCACTGTACATATTAATATTTAAAAATGTTAACTCTGGGATTTCTTCTAAGAAATGTCTGTTTCTTGATTTTACAACCAATTGCTGGTAAGACAAATTTGCTCAAGCTTCGACCCTCCTATCAGGAAGATCTGCCTAAGGCAAATGAAGTCTGCAAACTTTTTTCTGTCTTTCTGGGTCTGTGTCTTATACTGTGCTTTTGGTTGTTAGTTGTTTCGGAGTTCTCCTGTTTATAGGAGTTTGGTTGTCCTCTCTGTCTCCCAGTAGATGGATCTCCCTCTCCTGAGTGTTAGAAGCTGGCAAGCCTTTGCCTCAGATTGTCTACCTTTATAGTTTCTTCCACTCCTTTTGTTGTCTCAAGCTGCTTTTCCCTGGAGAGAATATTCTGGGAGGAGTGGCACATCAGAGATAGCTTTCCCAAACCAGTCTTTCCCAGATGAAACAGGGTCCAGAACCCATGAAGGGGATTCAGAGCACCTCCAAAGTGCCCTGGGGACAGGATCAGGAAATACACCAACAGTTTCTTTCACAGCTCCCCAAAGCTGAATCTTCTTGACCTGCCCAGCAAATGCCCCTTCAACTAACTGTCCCCCACAGCCCTGAGGGAATGTAGTATGTTTAAGTCCCTTCTGCTGAAGACTTTATCCATGGTGGGTTGAAACAATGGCTGCCCTTAGAAGTGGGCCCCAGTGAACTGAAGTCACTAATCAAAAGACAAGATCAATGATCAGCTGTACCCATCCCTGGTCGTTCTGTCTCATGGTGGCCTGCCATGAGGGTGGGGATTGGGTGCCCACAGCACCCAGTGGAGAAAGCAATTTACTGTCCCTTATTAAAAGTTATCAGCCTCTTCCTCCCATTATTCCTTGGATGCTGTACAGGGATCTTCTGGCCTCTAGGGTTTAAAAACAGTTGTTTCAGGTGCATGAGTGGGTCAGTGGTAGAATGCTCACCTTCCATGTGAGAGACCCAGGTTCATTCCCAGACCATGCACAAAAAAACAAAAGTTGTTTCAAACAATTCTTGTCTATTTAATAGTTGTTCTGGTGGAAAGACTGAGTCCTGGAGCTCCCTACTCTGCCATCTTCCCACAATCCTCTAACTCAGATCTAAGATAATACTTCTAATGGAATGGAAATGGAAAGCCTGCCCAAGTTTAGAGCAGAAATCAGAAGTACAACTTAATCATGAATTTAATCCAGTTGCCGAAGATTTCAGCCAATTATTAGGTATATCCCAGAAACAGCCTGAAATACTCAATAACGAGGTAAGTTGCTGCTAACTGGTAGAACATATTGGCTCCAGATCTGCTCTCCAATAACTAACCATAACTAAAATTTGTATTTCTAATGCTTACCCATTTGAATTTATCTTTCTTTTGAAATGAAAGCTCAAATCTAAAATCATACTTTAAAATATCACAAATTGGCCTTGCCTATTGCTTTTTTCATCAAACCTATAGGTAATGAAGCTCACTGTGACTTCACTGTTGACCTCAGGAAGAAGGGTTTCCTAACTGCCCAACATCCCATTAACCATTGGATTAGTTGAGAGTCTTTCAACTTTAAGAAATTCAACTCAATATGACTTACATCTAAAATTTGAATTTATTTATAACTGGGAAGTCCAGCTGTGGAGCTGCTCTCAAAGACTTAACTCACTCAAACAATGTGTGATAGGACAATACTTGGAGTAATAAAGCCAGGTTTTACCTGTTGACCCTTCATGCTTACACCTCTCATCTATTGATTCTGAGGCATCCTTTCCCTAAATAAAGATTAAGATTGTTATATTAGGAATGCAGTGAAAAAGAAAGAGTCAAAGTTCATCTTTGCAATTTCTAAACACATTTAAAAATTTCATAGCAGAGATGGCAAAAGACAGAGCTTTGGATCGCTTTTGAGAATCAGAAGAGATGACCCCCAAAAGAATCAAATTATATGGTCTGTGTCTTAAATAATAAACTGGAGGGCAAATAGATGCCCTGGCACTATTGACTAGTTGTGGCATCAGGAAGAGGAATGAGTGCGGCATGATCCAGGAGGTCGGTGGGCACATGAAGGGTGGATTGCCCCTGAAAGAACTACGTGAGAGGAGGGGAATCAGCACTGAGAAACTACCCATGGTTTAGCTTCTAGCATGATTTCAGATTAAGTACCTTGATTGGATTTCATGCTGATTTAAATGATCTTCTTAAAAGCTTTAGTGACCTGGGGTAGGGGTGGGGAAGTAAAGGATGTTCAGGAAAAAAGCTACAACCAATTCCTATGGAGGAAATCAGAACACTGAATCTGCTCTTACCAACTAGTAAATGTGAGCTTTAGGTTTTCAGGGACTTACCAGTTACAGGGCGTAAGAGAAAAAAAAATCTCAGTCAAATAGGAGACCTTTTCCCTTGGAACTCTCAAAACTGGAACTCTCAAAACGCCATACTTCTTGCAGGACTAACTGCATAACATATGGGTCCTAGTGTAAAATGAAAATGTGGGGCCCCTTATTCAAAACTTACAGAAAAATTTCAACACATTGACAACAGAGCATGCTCAGGTAGCCTTATGCTACCCTTTGTGAAAGGGTGAGGTAGACATAAACCTGACCCCCACCAACTCTGACACACTGCCTTTCTAAATGTCCATAATCCAGCCTTTATATGGGTTTGTAGCCTAAACTCATACTATCTGGGTCATCCCCAAATACTTCTAGCTAAGAATTTAATGAAAGGGGTCCCTGAACAGATAGTGCTAGAGAAGCCTGACAGATGCAAAGACAATTTCATAGACTCCAACTTCAACCTAAGGATCGCTCCACTTAAAAATCCAAGTAAAAACAGTTACAGTCAGAAATCATAAAATACACAAGGAAGCAAATCACCATGAGCAAGAACAGCACAATTAGAAGACAGTGAAAAAAAGACCCCCAAACAATAAATTGGCATTATCAGACATAGAATATTAAAAGTAGCATAATATGTTTTTAAAAATTAAAGTCTTGATTTGATGTTGTACAAAATTTTGCAGAGTGCTATCATTGCAGGAAGCTGGGTAAAGGGTACATAGAAACTCTCTGCATTATTTCTCTTATTTTTTAGAGAAGCTATAGGTTTACAGAACAATCATATAATAAAATACAGGGTCCCCATACAGCATTCCACCAACACCTTGCACTGGTGTGGAAAATTTGGTAAAATTTATTATCTCTGTATTAATTCTTACAACTGCATTTGAAAATGCAATAATGTCAAAGTAAAATAATTTTTAAACGAAGGAAAATTGAGAAAGTATGAGCAGCTAATAGGATTACAAAAAGAATAAACAAATTTGAAAAAGAAACAAAAACTATTAGAACCAAAAAAAATAATGTTAGGGGATAGTTTTATCCACAGGATGAAGAAAGAATTAGTAAAACAGAAAAGAGTTCTGAAAAAATGTTTAAGAAACAACACAAAAGCCTACTTATCACTATACCTAAGAGTCATCCCCAGAGAACTTCTTTTGTTGCTCAGATGTTATCTCTCTCTCTCTAAGCCAATTCAGCAAGTGAACTCACTGCTCTCTCCCCTTCATGGGACATAGGTCACAGGAGTGTAAATCTCCCTGGCAATATAGGACAGAACTCCCAGGATGAGCTGGGACCTGGCATCATGGGATTGAGAAAGCTTCTTGACCAAAAGGGGAAAGAGAGAAATAAGACAAAGTAAAATTTCAGTGGCTGAGAGATTTCAAACAGAGTTGAGAGGTTATCCCAGAATTTATTCTTATGCATTATATAGATATCCCTTTTTAATTTGTGGCATATTGGAGTAGCTGGAGGGAAGTACCTGAAACAGTTGAGCTTTATTCCAGTAACCTTGATTCTTGAAGATGATTGTATAATGATACAGCTTTTACAATTGGACCATATGATTGTGAATACCTTGTGTCTGATGTTCCTCATATCCAGGTGTGAACAGATGAGTAAAAATGATATGGATAAAAAGTAAATAAGTAATGGGGGATAAGGGGTAAAATAAATTGGATAGATTGAAATACTAGTGGTCAATAGTGGTCAATGAGAGGGAAGGGTAGAAGTATGATATGTATGAGTTCTTTCTTTCTTCTTTTTCTGGAGTGAAATCATCACACTACTATGTGATGATATTGTGAGCCATTGATTGTACATCATGAATGGATGGCATGTGTATGAAGACTTGCCAATAAAAGTATATAAAATAAAGGAATTTAGCACAGAGAAAAAAAGATAGAAAACCTGATAGAGAGGTTAAGAAACAGGCAAAACAGAATAAGTAGATCTACTACCCATATAATTAGAGTTCTTGAAAAAGAGAAGAAAGTTAGAATGGGGAGGAGGAAATACTTGAAGAGATAATAGCTGAGATTTTCCACAACTGGTGAAAGATATGTAAGCTCACCTAAGCATGCGTAATGAAAATGTAGGTTAGACAAAGCAGCCATGTCCCATGTAGAGGGGAGGTCAATGGTTTCACTTACAGAGTTGGGCTTAGAGAGAGTCCACATCTGAGCAACAAAAGATATCCTCTGGAGGTGACTCTTAAGCATACCTATAGGTAGGCTTAGCTTCTCTGCTACATACATAAACTTCATAAGAGCAAGCCTCAAGATCAAAGGTTTGGCCTATTTATTTGAGTGTCCCTAATGTCTGACACAGTTTCAGGGGTTTTCTCAGTGGTAAAGTTTAATAGTTTCATATTTTTTCTCCCATCCCTCAAGGGACTTTACCAATACTTTTTGATTATCTGCTTAATATACTCTGGGATGTATCCAGGCATTACATTAAGCTATACAGGATTAAAGGCCCTCATTCTTATTCTGGGCTTCCTGAGTTTGGATGGTTTAAATGATCTGTCCAGACAGATTGAGTTAGATTGTGCTACAGACAATTCAGGTTCTGGACAAAATAAAGTTTTCTTCATTTGGTCTCGAAGAGAAGATGAGGTTCAAAATATAGACAATGTCTTCCTTATCCTTGTATTCTGAAATACCTTAATCCCAAAGTGAACAGCTTCATTCTTATCTCTAAATACCAGGTCATAAAAAAAAATAAAATAGCCTCTCAAAATCCAGAAATAACAATTACGACTCTGGACTAAATGTGACTGCTCTAAAAGCATACAATTTAAGCCCCTGTTTTCTTATAAGTATTTTCTAAATGAGGCCATCCCATATTTGCTCTTTTGTTTCTGGCTTATTTTGCCTCAGCAAACGTCCCACAGGTTCATTCACAATGTTGCATGCCTCTCAACTTCATTACTTTTTGTAGCAGCACAATATTCAATCATATGTACACACCATCATTCACCAATCTACTTCTCAGTCAGTACATCCTTCAGCCACCTCTATTCATTGGGCGTCATGTATAATGTCCAAAGTCCACAGTCCATAAACACTCTCAATTTTAGATAATTTCATTTTTCCCAAGAGAAGGATAACCAGTAAATACACTCTCACCAAACAGAAATCCAAACCTCTCTTTAACTCTTGTTCCACCCCCATTATTTATCCCTGGTGTTGCTGTGATACTGTTGATGTTTTCCTATTAAGCATAGCCCATAGCATGGAATAGCAGTTGTCCCCCTGTATCCCAAATTTGTACATTCTTTGTACATGATTCATACCTTTGCAGTAGTTCTTGCAAGAATTTATTTATATTTGTAGTGCTAATCAGTGGGACACTGGGTCTATACAACTCCTGTCAATCATAATTCTATCTATTCCCTTACATTTAAGTTCAATTTTATCAGCTAGCCACTCACCCAACTCTAGCTTCCATGTATCTCTAGGTTCCTTATATTCTGTATTATAAACCTCTGATTTTACCTTTATTATGCTCATAAAAGTGGAATTATACAGTATCTATCTTTTTTGTGTCTAGCCTATTTCACTCAGCATTATGTCCTTAAGGCTCATCCATATTGTCATGTGATTCAGGACGTCATTTCATCTTACTGCTGTAAAAATATTCCATCATATGTATATACCACATTTTGTTAATTCACTCATCTGTTGATGGGCACTTGGATTATTTCCATCTTTTGGCAATTGTGAATAATACAATAATACTGCTATGAACATTGGTGTGCAGATGTCTGTTCGTGTCATTGCTTTCAGCTCTTCTGAGTATATACTGAGTAGTGGTATTGCCTGGTCACAGGGAACCTCAATATTTAGTTTCCTAAGGAACCGCCAAGCTGTCTTCCACAGTGGCTATACCATTAAACATTCCCACCAGTCATGCATAAGTGTCCCAATTTCTCCACATCATCTCCAACATTGTAGTTTCCTATTTGTTTAATGGCAACCATTCTTATAGGTGTGAGGTGGTATCTCATTGTAGTCTCGATGTGCATTTTCCTTACAGCCAATGAAAATGAGCAACTCTTCATGTACTTTTTAGCCATCTGTGTTTGCTCTTCAGAAAAATGGCTATTCATATATCTTTATCCCATTTTATAAATTGGTTGTTCATTCCTTTATTGTTGAATTGCGTGAGTTCTTTATGTATAAGGATATAAAACCAAATATTTTCTCCCATTGTGTTGGCTGCCCCTTCACCTTTAGACAGTCTTTTGAGGCACAAAAGCATTTGATTTTGAGGAGTTCAGGCCATTGATTTTTTTGATAACTCAGGTAAATCCTTCCCACACTTTTCAAGGGTTTCCAGCAGGTTCTGGATAGAGACCAAAATAGTAATTTTCAAAAATGCAAGATGCATAAGAAACTACAAGTTTCCATACAAGTCTTAATTCCATTTTCTAGGAAATGCATATGGATCTTTAGAGGTAAGTTTTTTCAGACTCTTCATCATCATTGATAATATTTCCAGGAGCTAAGACGGTAGAATATATTTTCCACCTAAGCCATGCACTTCAGTTATGATTAAGTCTTCCTCATTTGCATCTAAATCTCCTGTTTTTTAAAAAAAACATTTTTTATATAAAGGAATTCCTCTTGTTTGGTGGAATCTTGTACTCATTATAATATTTCCAGTGAATATTAAGTCACAGGGAACCCTTACTCCAACTTGCTCAAATTATAAGGAAATCTATGATCCCCCACAACTCTGGTCCTCCATGGCCACCACCACCAGCCCACCCCATGGCCTTAAGTCTGGGCTGGGTGTCATTCCTTTATGCTCCCATGGCACCCATCTTACCGTATGTTATAGGCATCTATTTGTCAATCTTAGCCGGTGGACTGTGAGCTTACTGGGCCCAGAAAGGAAGTCATCACCACCATTGTATTCTATTGTATTTCTGGTACTCTAATATTGCCTGGCAATTTGTGAGAGATGTGAAATAATTTGCCCAATGTTTCCTATTAGAAGAAGGAGAGCCATAAAAGATTTTAAATCAAGGAAGTTATACATTCCAATATAGTTTAGATCTATAACTATTGGCAGTGTGTAAAAGTGGATGAAAACTTTATTAACCTAAAAATCAAACATTTATTGAGTGGGTGTTAGTGGGGAATAGTGAAGAAGAAGGAGGAATTGGAGATGACTCCTGGGTATCTGCCTGGGCATGACTAGTTCCTGCTGACCAGGAATACATAAGGTAGAGCAGGCTTGGAACAGAGCACATGGAAACAGAGGGGAGAAATGATGAGCTCAGTTTATTGTGTTTAATGCAGGGAGATGCCAACAAAAGTGGGTGGATTGCAGATCTTCAATCAAGGAGAAAGGCATGGATTGGGAAGTAAATTTAGAGACTGAATTATTAGTGCATTAAGGATACAGGAATATTTCCTTTTCCAAATACCAAAAAAGCAGGGCAGAGTCTGAAAAGGAGCCTGGGAAGACATGGTCAGAGAAAGGAGGAAAACCAGAATTATCGTTTCCAGAAACCAATAGAGGGAGAGTTTTAGTACTTAGGAAATCTTCAGCAGTGCCAGATGTTGTAAAGAGGTTAGGCAAGTGAAGAATTAAAGTGTGGGATATTTTCATCATCCCACAAAGATTCCTCATGCTGGATTGTGGTTTACTAAAATTCATTGAACCGAACATTTAAAACAAATGGATTTTATGATATGTAAATTATACCTTAAAAACTCGTTATAGGAAAACCTTACTGAGTGTAATTTAATGATATTTATTAAACCTACAAAATTATTTTGGAACTACCTATTCCACATTGGGAATTTTTTCTACAGATATAATTGCACACACATGAAATGATCTATGTGCAAAGTTTCACATTAGAGCATTGTTTAATAGCAAAAGACTGAGTGAAAACACATTATTCATAAACGGGGAAATTAAATAAATTATGATATATCCATAGAATGGAATAATATGCAGCTTTCAAACAGAATGAGGAAGCTTTGCATGTATTAATATGGAAAGATCTACAAGATATATTGTAAGTAAACAAGGCAAAGTACAAAAATATGTATAATGTAAGCATTTATATAAAAATGAGGAAAATGGTACTCTATGCTTGTATTTGCTTATATTTATGTACAGAAAGTTTTGAAGGACATAACAATCTAAGAATAGTGGTCAAATTGTGAGGAGGGAAAATAGGCATATGGAGAGAACTGGAAGAAGACGTTCCATTGAAATATGAATGTAAGTTTTTTTTTACTTTATATGATCATATATTAACTGTTCAAAACATGATATTTAAAAATTAAAATTAAAGTTTTAATGGAGAAAAATAGTACAGGCAGAGGATGTGGTGTGGATGGTGATTCTTTTTACCTTGTCCTGATATTACAATCAGATGTTGTGCTTCTGAAAAAGATTCCTAGATCTCACCTGGAGATTCTGATTCATGGGTGAAGCCAGTATCTGTATTTTTTGTGAACCCCACCATAACTAGAACATATGGCCAGGGCTGTGTGTGGCTGAGTTTTATGCTGTTGCAATCCTCAGAGATAGCAGGAAAGGAGAGGCACATAATGGAATGAGAACCAGCAACATTTTGCGTTCTTTCAATAAAAATTTTTGATTGGTGTGAAGAGAATGGAGAGGAAGTATGGAGAAGGGGGTAACTTTTCCATATTACTTTAGCTGAGCTTTGTTAAGGACCTATAACTACTTCGGACCAAAAGAAGGAGAGTTTTCATCTTTCAATCAATGATTTGTGCTTTGATGCATTAGACTTTCTGACTCCATATGCCCACTAGGGGTCACCCTGCTCACGTTTCTGGGGAAAAGGAAGCCCTGGGACCCTGCTGCTGCTTAGATATTCAGTCATTCATCTTAACAATGGACATGCTATACTTCGGTTCAAAATTTGTTTTCCTCGTGAAATACAAAAATCCAAAAAACATTAAACGCAAAAATTTCTCAACATCAGAAAATGGAACTTAGAAAGAGAGAGAAATAATTCCAGAAATGTGAGTGAGATGATAATAGACTCGGAATTTCTAGTTAGTTTGGAAAGATTAGTTAAAAAAAAGAAATAAGGCAGCAAAAAGATAATAAGAAACCTGAGACCTGTTCTACATCTTTAATGTTTTTTCTTGCTTTTTCAAATTGATAGAATTGACCTAAAGAACACCTAAGGGAATATATAAAGTTCTACAAAGTTTCTATGCACTAGGGGTAACTTTCCAGAAACCTACAACCTCCAGGAACCAGATAAGTTCTGATGTTCTGGAGGGCCCAGCCTCTCCAGAACATCAGATAGTTCTAGCTCCCTACCCATATCCCTGACAGCCCCTTCCAACATGAAAAAGTTAGAGTGGCCATAGCCCAAATACCTCTAAAGAGTGTGATAGAGGGCAGCGCAATGGTCGATCAGTGGCAGAATTCTCACCTGCCATGCTGGAGACCTGGGTTCAATTCCTGGTAAGATTTGTAATGGCTCTGTTTTCCTATCTGAACTCTGAGTGCTACAAGATGCTTTTAGTTTTGAATTTGGCTAAAAAATTGAACTTTGTTGAGTGCTTAAATTAGAAGAGGTCTGTCAATATTTCCTAGATAGGCCAGAAACCTTTAAGATAGCAGTCATAGAAGCAGGACTCATTGTGGCTAAAATCATGGGCTTGACCATCAGAAAAACTGGCTTCATTAATAATAACCATGCCAGCTGTTGCCATTTATTTATTCTCTCAGAGTCTCCTTTTCCTTCTTTATAAAGTGGGAATCGAGAATCCCTTCCTCATAGGATTTTCATAATTAAATGAGATAATGCATTTAGTGCTTAGCTACTATTGGTAAAAAGTATTCCAAAAAGAAATAAAAAATAAGTACCACCATGGATTTCATATTTCAGATCTAAGAGTTTCCAGGAATATTGTAGAAAATATATCCTTAAAAAAAATCCTCTGCTAACCTAACTATGACTGTTAAAGAATTTTTTAAACATCTTTTTTAAATGGATTCCTTAAGGGAGTAAAGTCACCAACATAATGATGAAACGCATCCTCTAAAAAAACCTCCTCAGAGATTCAGTGAATAAAAGGACAAATTCCACTTGCTCAGAACAGATGGTAGAAACTGGAAAAGAACCCCACAAATGCTGAATTAAAGAAAAAGGAAAATATCAAGTAGGAAATTTTTATCTGAGACCCATTAGTCCATTCTTCTTCCCAGCACTCAATCCTGTGCGGCTTGGGAGTCACAGAGGTAAAAGCCTGGGCCCCTCCACCACGGACACAGACTACAGAGCTACTCACAGTAGTGTGTTAGAACCCCACGCTTATCCAGGCACAGGGACCCAAATATGCAGAGACCCAGAGTAGAACACAAGCTGCTGAGGAGTGCTGCATACAAAAGGCCCCTGGGGTAGGAGGTCAGGTTCAGGGAGACTATGGCAGAACAGTTTGCAAGATGAGCACTCATTCAACCAGTTTCTATTGGCTGGACTGCCTAAATGCAAAATGGACTTTTCTGGAGAGTCCCACCTTTCCGGGTGGGCCCTATCTATCTGTCAGGAATAGGGTACCCTAATGGGAAAGACCGGAGGAAGAAAAGCCTCACAGAAAACAAAAAGGGCAGAGATTAAACTGCACTGCTCTAAGACTGGACAGATCACAGAACTGAAAATTGTAAGGAAAATGGGACACTGAGGGATGGAGAGAATTTAAACAAATCATAGGAGCTGGGGAGAAAATGTTGAACAAAAACAGAGCAGATCAAGATTTCTGAAAAAGGAATAAAGGAAAGGAAACTTTCTCCTGGAGGTGAAACAATTGCAGAAAAAATGCAATCTAAAAAATTGTACTGCATAGCCAGGGTAATAATCAAATGAAGAAGAGCTGAGAAAATCTGAACAGCTAAACATGGGCTACCCAAAAGGTCTATAAAAAGTTGGATCAAGTGTCAAATAAGAGCCTTAATACAAAGTCAAAATCAGCAATAAAACTGTAGACAAGAGAGAGAAACTGACCTTCAGAGTTAAGATAATCAGAAGCCTTGAAATCAACAAACAATTCTAAGCCAGAGTAAGAAACAGGAAAATATGACTCAGTCAAGGAACAAATTAAAACTTTAGAGGAGATCCAGAATTTGGAACAACTAATCAAAGAAATTCAAATAAATCTCAAATCAATTTAAGGAGATGAAGGAAAATATAAAGAGCTAAATAAGATGACAGTGTATGAGCATAAAGAGAGTTTGAAACTATAAAAAGAAACATAATAGAAATTATGGGGATGAAAGACACAATCGTAGAGATTAAAAATAAGCTAGAGGGATACTACAGCATATTTGAACAGGCAAAAGAAAGACTCTGTAAACTAGAAGACAGGACAATTGAAATAATACAGACAGGAGAATACAGAGAGAAAAGAATGAAAAAAACTGAGCAGTGTCTCAGGGATTTGAATGACAGCACAAAGCACACAAATGTAAACATTATGGGTGTCCCCAGAAGAAGAGAGGGTAAAGGAAGAAAGGATATTTGAGGAAATAATGGCCAATCATTTTCCAACTCTTATGAAATACTTACATATACATGTCCAAGAATTGAAACATACACTAATCAGAATAAATATTAAAAGACCTACTCCAAGACACATGCTAATCAGTATGTCAACAGCCAAAGATGAAGAGAGAATTCTGAAAGCAGCAAAAGCAAAGCGATTAATCACATACAAGTGATCTTTCATAAACTAAATGCTGATTTCTCATCAGAACCATGGAGGTGAGAAGGCATGTATGCTGTAAGGTGAGGTTACATTTCATTATTTTCCTTGTTAGTATCACGTTATTGCAGCACCATTTGTTGAATTTTTTGTTTGCTTGTTTTCTGCTTGTTTGTTTTGCTTGTTTGTTTGTTTTTTGGGAAGTGAATGGACCAGGAATCAAAGCTGGGCCTCCCACATGGCAGGCAAGAATTCTACCACTGAACTACCCTTGCTTCCCCAATATATTTAAAGTACTGAAAGAGAAACAATGCAGGCCCCAAATTCTTTATCCAGCAAAAATGTACTTCAAAAATGGAGAGTTTAAAATGTCCACTGATAAACAGAAACTGAGAGTTCATCAGTAAGAGAGCTGCCCTACAAGAAATTCCACAGAAAGCGCTACAGGCAGAAAGGAAAAGACAGGAGAGAGAGGCCTGGAAGAGAGTGTAGAAATGCAAACTATGAGTAAATGTAACTAAAAGGGTAAATAGAAAACCCAGTGGTATGGTATCCTTAATATACAGCACTACTCATTCACTCCTGTAACAGTCAGAATGCAATTGAACAAGAAAAGTCATATTTACTGATAATAAGGATGCAAATGTGGCAAACTGGGATAAAAACAATGTAAAGAGGGAAAACAGAGAGATATGGGAGCAGAGAACAAGTCTGCTATTGAAGCTGTTTTTTTTTAAATTAATAGATTATAGATGTAGGTTGTATAATATAAATCCCAAGTTAACCACAAAGAAAGTACCTTTAAAATATACAGAAACAGAAATGAGAAAGAGATCAGTCAGATATATCACAAAAGAATCAACTGTACAGAAAAAGAGGTTGTAATAAAGAAAAAGACAAAAAATAAGATATAACTTATAAAAACCAAAGAACAAAATGGCTGAAGTAAGTACTGCCTTTACAGTAATAACACTGAATGTTAATAAGCTCCCCAATTAAAAGAAACAGATTAGTGGACAGCATAAAAAGCATGATCTAACTATAGATTGTTTACAAAAGACTCAAAGACACAATAAGTTGAAAGTAAAAGAAAGGAAAAGAATGACCCATACAAATAATAACCCAAAGAGACCTGGAGTAGCTACACCAATATTGAAGAAAATAGACTTTAAGTCAAAAGCTGTTTCAAGAGACAAGAGCATTAAATATTAATAAAAGATTCAATCCAATATTTTATTTAAAGAGAAGGAGGAGTTATAACAGGGAAGATAGGATTTAGCAAATGAATATGACTGCTGAATCATTATATTGATATTTCTTTTGGCCTCCAGTGTCCTGGAACAGCTAGAAGAAAAAATGGAAACTTGTGGGACTGTAACCCATACCAAACATTCAATTCTGTTCTATAACTACTTGTTAAAATGTACTTGGAATGTATTGCTTTTTTGTATATGTTACATTTCACAATTAAAAAAAAAGAACATTAAAAAAGAGTCAATCCACCAAGAAGAAAAAATGATCATAAATATTTATGCACCTAATCATAGTGCCCCAAAATACGTGAGGGAAACACTGGCAAAACTGAAGAGAGAAACAAAGTTGGAGACTTTAATATACCAGCCTTATCAATAAATAGAACATCTAGACAGAAGATCAATAAGGAAACAGAGAACTTGAATAATAATACAAATGAGCTAGACCTAACAGACATACAGGAGCATTCACCCCCAAACTGCAGGATATAATTCTCCTCAAGTGCCCATGGATCATTCTCCAGGATAGACCACATGTTGGGCCACAAAACTAGTCTCAACAAATTTAAAAAGAGTGAAGTTATAAGAGCATCTCCTTTGACCATAATGGAATGAAGCTGGAAATCAATAACAGACAGAAAACTAGAAAATCCACAATTTAATAATGTGCTATTTAGCCAATCAGTGGGTCAAAGAAGAAATTACAAGCAAAATAGGCAAATATCTTGAAACGAATGAAAGTAAGAAAACAACCTATCACACTTATATGACGCAGTAAAGGCAGTGCTGAAAGGGAAATTTAAAGGTCTAAACACTTACATTAAAAAAGAAAAAAGAGGGGGTGCAAGGATAGTTCAGTGGTAGAATTCTTGCCCGCCATGCGGAGGATTCCCAGTCCATGCACTTACCAAAAAAAAAAAAAAAAAAAAAATCAAGAAATGGTGCTGCAATATAGGATAGTCACATGGAAAAAGAATGAAATGTGTCTCCCATCATTCAGCATACAAAACGAAGAAGAAGAAATAAGAGCTGAAATTAAAGACCTACCTGCACACCTGGAAGAAGTCGAAAAAGAACAGCAAACTAACTTCATAGGAAGCAGAAGAAAAGAAATAACAAAGATTAAAATGGAAATAAATGAAATTCAGAATTAAAAAAATAGAAAGATTTACCAAAACCAAAAGTTGTTTCTTTGAGAAGATCATTAAAGTGAACAAATATTAGATATACTGACAAAGAAAAAAAGAGAGAAGACATGAACAAATAAAATCAGAAATGAGAGGGGGGATATTGCTACTAATCCCAGAGAAATAAAAAGGAACACAAGACATTATCAAGAACAGCTATATGCCCCCAAATTAGGCAACATAGATGAAATGGGAAAATTCCTAGAAACACATGACCAATCTATATTTACTCTGGAAAAAATAGAGGACCAAAACAGACCAATAACAAGTAAAGAGGCCAAATCATTTATCAAAAACCTCCCAACAAAGGAAAGCCCAGGACTAGATGTCTTCACATCTTAATTCCAAGATGTCTTCACATCTTTATTCCAAGAAGAATTAATACCAATACTGCTCAAACTCTTAAAAAAAATTGAAGAGAAGGAAAAGCTACCTAACTCATTCTGTGAGGCCAACATCACCCAATACCAAAGCCAGATAAAGATACTACAAAAAAATAAAATTACAGACCAATTTCTCTTATGAATATATATGCAAAAATCTTCAACAAAATACTAGTGATTCATGTCCAACAGCATACTAAAAAAATTACATATTATGATCAAGTGGTTTTTATCCCAGGTATGCAAGGGTGACTCAACATAAGAAAATCAATTAATACAATACACTACATTAGCAAAATGGAGGGGAAAAGAGCTCAATTGACACAGAAAAGGCATTAACAAAATCAAGCATCTTTTCTTGTTAAAAACACTTGAAACAAAAAAGAGGAATAGAAGAAAATTTGCTAAAGATGACGAGGAAATAAGGGAAATCCTCAAAGGCAGTGCATGCATATATTCTTATATACACACATACTTGATAAAAGGCATATTGGAAAAACTCACAGCTAGCATCATACTCAGTGGTGAAAGACTAAAAACCTTTCCGGTAAGATCTGCAACAAGACAAGGATGCTCACTGTCACCACTGTATTTCAACAATGTGATAGAAGTTCTTTCCAGAGCAGTTAGGAAAGAAAAAGAAAAGACATCCAGACTGGAAAGGAAGTAGTAAAACTTTCACTCTTTTAGATGATATGATCTTATTAACAGAAAGTCTCAAAAACATCTACAACAAAACTATTAGAGCTAATAAATGAGTTCAGCAATGTGGCAGGGTACAAGATAAACACACAAAAATCAACAGTGTTTTTACATATTAGTAATGAATAGTCTGAGGAGGACATCTAGAAAAAAATTCCATTCACAGTAGCAAAAAGAATCAAATATCTTGGAGTAAATCTAACCAAGGATATAAAGGCCTTATGCACAGAAAACTACAGAACTTTGCTAAAAGAAATCAAAGAAGACTTAAATAAATGGAAAGATGTTCTGTGTTCACAGACTGGACTGGAAGACTAAATATATTAAGATGTCAGTTCCACCTAAAATGATTTACAGATTCAATACAATCTCAATTGAAATTCCAATGGCCAACTTTGCAAAAAAGGAAAAGCCAATTATCTAATTTATTTGGAAGAGTAAAGATCCTTCAATAGCCAAAAATATCTTGAAAAGGAAGAATGAAGTTGGAGTGCTCACACATCCTGACTTTAAAATATATTACAAAGCTACATGGTCAAAATGGTGTGGTATCAGCATAAAGATAGATATATTGACCAATGGATTTGAATTGAAGAGTTCAGAAATAAACCCTCACATCTATGGCCAATTGATTGTGACAGGGCTATCAAAACCCACTCAATTGGAAAATTAATCTCTTCAACAAATGGTGCTGGAAGAACTCAATATCTATATACAAAAGAATGAAAGAGGAACCTCTATCCTCACCATATTAAAAAATTAACTCAAAATGGATCAAAGACCTATATATAAAAAACTAAAACTATAAAAGTCCTTGAAGAAAGCATGGGGAAACATCTTCAGGATCTTGTGTCAGGCAAGGGCTTCTTAGACTTTACATCAAAGGACAAGCAATGAAAGAACAAAAAAAATAGATAACTGGGAATGCCTCGAAATTAAAAAGTTCTGTTCATCAGAACTTAATTGTCATGAAAGTGAATATATGATTTGCCTAACAGGAGAAGATATTTGGAAACCACATATCCAATAAGGGTTTAATATCCAGAATATATAAAGAAATCTTACTACTCAACAATAAAAAGATAAACAATCCAATTTAAAAATGGGCAAAAGACTTGAATAGACATTTTTCCAAAGAAGATATACAAATAGTAAAAAAAAAAAAAAAGCCAGATGAAAAAATGCTCAACATCATTAGCTGTTAGCTATTAGCTATTATAGAACTACAAATCAAATTCACCATGAGATAATATTTCACACCCACTAGAATGGCTACTGTTAAAAAATAAAATTACAAGTGTTGGAGAAGATATGAAGAAATAGGAATACATTCATAGCTGGTGGGAATATAAAATGGTGCAGCCACTGTGGAAGAAGTTTCTTAGTGTTTCAGGAACCTACGCAGTCCTGGGCATGGCCTATTGATTTGGGTGTCCCTAAAGTTTGACACAGTATCAGGGGATTCCCTGATGGTAAGGTTTAATAGTTCCATAGTCTTTCCCCCCTCCCTCAGGGGACTTTGCCAATACTTTTTGATTATTTGCTTAATATACTCTAGGATATTTCCAGGCATTACAATAATCTATACAGGATTAAAGGACGTCTTTCTTATTCTGTGCTTCCTGTGGTCAGTTGTTCAAGTGAGCTATACAGATAGGTTGAATTAGATTATGCACTACAAAAAACTTCAGTTCCAGATCAAATAAACTTTTTTTCATTGGTCTCAAAAAGTATGTATAGTTCTAAAATAAAGATACTGTCTTCTTTACCCCTGCGTTCTTAATTATTTTAACCCCAACCTGTTCAGATTCATTCTTATCTCTAAATATCAGGTTATACATATAAAACAGCCTCTCAAAATCCAGAAATAATAATCACCACTCCAGACTTAATGTGTCTGTTCTTATAATCTAGGCCCCTCTTTTATAAGCATTTTCTAAAGGTGACCATACCACTATTGTATTTTTTTCTGGCTTATTTTGTCTCACCAAATGTCCCACATGTTCATTCACATCATTACATGCCTCACAATTTTCGTTCCTTTTTGTAGTAGCACAACTTTTATTCATAAGTATACATCATCATTCGCCAAGCTACTTCTCCATCAGTGCATCCTTCAGCCACCTGCATTCATTGGGCATCATGTAGAGGGCCCAAAGTCCACAGTCCATCAACATTCTCAATTTTAGATAATTTCATTGTTCTCAAGAGTCAGAAAACCAATAAACACACCCTCACCAAATAGAAAATCTAAACCTCCTCTTAACTCTTGTCCCTCACCCCATTATTTACCTCTGCTATTGCTGTGGTAGTGCTGATGGTTTCCTTTTGAGCATGATTCATAGCATGCAATAGCAGTTTTCCCTCTGCATCCTGGGTTTAAACACTTTATACAAGAATAATATCTTTGAAGTAATTCTTATGAGAATTCATTCATATTTCTAGTGTGAGTCAGTGGGGCACGAAGGTCTATATAACCCCCTTTCAATCTTGTTCATTTTCAATATGGTAATATTACTTCTAGACCCACTAGAGAATCACCTTCGCTCCTGTCTATTCCCTTACATTGGAGTTCAACCTCATTCGCTAATGGTTCAGCCATCTCTAGCTTCTATGTATCTATAAATCCCCTATATTCTATATTATAAACCTCAGATTTACCTTTATGCTGGTCAGAGAGGTGGAATTATACAGTATCTGTCCTTTTGTGTAGGGCTAATTTCACTTAACACTATGTCCTCAAGGGTCATCCATCTTGTTATGTTCTTCAGGACATCATATTGTCTTACTGTTGCATAATATTCCATCATATGCATATACCACATTTTGTTGATCCACTAGTCTGTTGATGGGCATTTGGTTTGTTTCCATCTTTTGGTGATTTTGAATAATGCTGCTACAAACATCTGTGTGAAAATGTCTGTGTCATTACTTCCAGCTCTTCTGGGTATATACAAGCAGTGCTATTGCTGAGTCGTAGGGCAACTCGATATTTAGTTTCCTAAGAAACTGCCAAATGGTCTTCAATAGTGGATGCACCATTATACATTCCCACCAGCAGCGCATAAGTGTCCCAATTTCTCCACATCCTCTCCAACACTGATAGTTTCCTGTTTGTTTAATAGCAGCCATTCTTATAGGTGTAAGGTGGTATCTCATTGTAGTCTTGATCTGCATTTCCCTTATAGCCAGTGAAAATGAGCATCTCTTCACGTGCTTTTGAGCCATCTGCATTTGCTCTTCAGAAAAAAATGCCTATTTATAGTTTTAACCCTTTTTATAATTGGATTTTTAGTTCTTTTGTTATTGAGTTGTATGATTTCTTTGTATATACAGGAAATCAAACCTTTGCCTGATATGTGATTTCCAAATATTTTCTCCCATTCAGTTGGCTGCCTCTTCACCCTTTTGACAAAGTCTCTTGAGGTGCAGAAGCATTTGGTTTTGAGGAGTTCCCATTTATCTATTTTTTTCTTTGTACTTGTGCTTTGGGTGTGAAGTTTTGGAAGCTACCTCTTTTTATAGGTCTTGAGGATGTTTCCCTACATTTTCTTCTGGAAGCTTTATGGTGCTAGTTCTTATATTTAGGTTTTTGAACCACTTTGAGTTAATTTTTGTGTAGGGTGTAAGATAGGGGTCCTCTTTCATTCTCTTGGTTATTGATATCCAATTCTTTCATGCCCAGTTACTGAAAAGACTATTTTGTCCCAGTTCAGAGGATTTTGGGGCCTTGTCAAAAATCAGTTGACCATAGATTTGGTGGTCTATTTCTGCACTCTTGACTCAATTCCATTGGTCAGTGCTTCTTTCTTTGTGCCAGTACCATGCTGTTTTGACCACTGTGGCTTTATAATAGGTTTTAAAGTCAGGGAGTGTTAATTCTCCCACTTTGTTCTTCTTTTTTAGGATGCTTTTAGCTGTTCAGGATCTCTTTCCCTTCCAGATGAATTTGGTAGTTAGCTTTTCCAAATCTTCAAAGTAGATTGTTGGAATTTTGTTTGGTACTGTGTTGAATTGTAGATCAATTTGGGAAGAATCAACATCTTAACTATATTTTGCCTTCCTATCCATGAGCAGTGAATGTCTTTCAACCTATTTAGATCTCCTTTGATTTCTTTTAGCAATGTTCTGTAGTTTTCTGTATACAAGTCCTTTATGTCCCTAGTTAAGTTCATTCCTAAGTATTTGATTCTTTTAGTTGCTATCTTGAATGGAATTTTTCCCTTAACTGACTACTCAGCTAGGTCATTGCTTGTGTATAGAAATGTTACCGATTTTTGCACATTAATTTTATATACTGCCACTTTGCTGAATTTGTTTATTAGCTGAAGTAACTTTGCTGTGGCTTTCTCAGGATCTTCCAAGTATAGTATCATATCATCTGTAAATAATGAGAGTTTCACTTCTTCCTTTCAATTTGGATGCCTTTTATTTATTTGTCCTGCCTGGTTGCTCTAGCTAGAACTTCTAGCACAATGTTAAATAGTAGTGGTGACACTGGGCATCCTTGTCTTGTTCCTGATCTTAGGGGAAAAGCTTTCAGTCTCTCTCCATTGAGTATGATGTGGGCTATCAATTTTTTATATACTTCCTTTATATCATATTGAGATAGTTACCTTTGATTCCTATCTTTTAGAGTGTTTTTATCAGAAAAGGTGGCTGAATTTTGTTGAATGTTTTTCAGCATCAATCGAGATGATCCTGTGATTTTTCCCTTTTGACTTGTTAATGTGCAGTATTACATTAATTGATTTTCTTGTGTTGAACCATCCGTACATTCCTGGTATAAACCCCATTTGGTCATGGTGTATAATTCTTTTAATGTGCTGTTGGATTCAATTTGTTAATATTATATTGAGAATTTTTGTATCTATTTTCATTAGGGAGATTATCTGGTAGTTTTCTTTTCTTATGGCATCTTTACCTGGTTTTGGTATTAAAATGATATTAGCTTCATAAAATGAGTTAGATAGAGTTCCTTTTCCTTGATTTTTTGGAAAAGTTTGAGCAGGATTGGTGTTAGTTCTTTTTGGAATGTTTGATAAAATTCCCCTATTAAGCCATCTGGCATTGGGCCATTCCTTCTAAGAAGATTTTTAATGACTAGTTGAGTCTCTTTACTTGTGATTGGTTTGTAGAGATCTTCTATATCTTCCTGAGTCAGTGTACCTTGTTTGTGTGTCTCCAGGAATTTGTCCATTTCATCTAAGTCATCTAATTTGTTGGTGCATATTTGTTCATAGTATCCTTTTATGATATGCTTTATTTCTTCAGGGTCTGTGGTAATGCAACCCTTCTCATTTCTGGTTTTGTTTATTTGCATCTTCTCTCTTTTTTTCTTTGTCAGTCTTGCTAGTGGCCCATCAATTTTACTGATTTTCTCAAAGAACCAACTTTTGGTTTTATCGATTCTTTCTATTATTCTTTTGTTCTCCCATTCATTTATTTCTGCTTTAATCTTTGTTATTTTTCTTCTACTATTTGCTTTGGGGTTATTTGCTGTTTTTTCTCAAGTTCCTCCAGGCTTGCTGTTAAGTCCTTTATTTTGGCTCTTTTTTGTTTTTTAATATAGGCCTTTAAGTCAATAAATTTCCCTCTCAGCACAGCCTTTGCCACGTCCCATAAGTTCTGATAAGTTGTATTCTCATTTTCAATCATCTTCAGATAGCTACTGATTTCTCTAGCAATTTCTTCTTTGACCCTCTGGTTGTTTAAAAGTGTGTTATTTAATCTCCATATATTTGTGAATGTTCTCATTCTTTGGTGGTTATTGAGATCCAGCCTCATCCCACTATGATCGGAGAAAGTGCTTTGAATAATTTCAATATTTTTAAAATTATAAAGACCTGTTTTGTGCCCCAGCATATGATCCATCCTGCAGAATGTTCCATGAGCATGAGAGAGAAATGTATATCTTGTGCTTTGCAGTGCAATGACCTATATGTGTCTGTTAGGTCTAATTAATTTATCAAGTTATTTAACTTCTCTATTTCCTTGTTGATCTCCTGTCTGGTTGTTCTATCTATAGAGGAGAGGGGTGTATTAAAGTCTCCTACTATTATTGTAGAAAAATTTGTCGCTTTCTTCAGTTTTGCCAATGTCTGTCTCATGTACTTTGGAGCTCCTTGATTGGGAGCATAAACATTTATGATTGTTACATCTTCTTGGTGATTAACCTTTTAATTAGTATATAGTGTTATTCTTTATCTCTTATGACGGCTTTACATATAATGTCTATTTTGTTTGCTATTAGTATAGCTACTCCTGCTTTCTCTTGGTTACAATCTACATAGAAAATATTTTTCCATCCTTTCACTTTCAATCTATTTGGTTTAAATAGATTGAAATTAATTGAAATAGATTGAAATTGCCTTATCCTTGTTTCTAAGATGAGTCTTTTGTAAGCAGCGTATAGCTGGATTATGTTTCTTAATCCATTCTGCCAATCGGTCTCTTTTAATTGGTAAATTTAGTCCATTAACATTAAAAGTTATTACTGAAAAGTAATTTCTTGATTCCACCATCTTATCTTTTTTATTTTATTTGTCAGATCTATATATTCTTTTCCCTCTTCTCTTTGTATTGTTTAAATTACCCTTAGAGGTACTCTTCAATTCTGTGTCCTCCTCCAGATCTCCCTCTCCTGTCTTTTTTTTTCCAGCTGGCAGAACTCCTTTTAGTATCTCTTGCTGAAAATTCTTTCAGGATTACTTTGTCTGTGAAAATTTTAATCTCTCCCTCAATTTTGAAGGACAATTTGGCTGGGTACAGAATTCTTGGCTGGAAGTCTTGAATATATCATACTACTGCCTTCTCACCCCGAGGGTGCTAGTCTGAACTCAGTCTTATTTGAATTCCCTTGTATGTAGTAGATTGTTTTTCTCTTGCTGCTTTCAGGATTTTCTGCTTCTCTTCAACATTTGACAGAAGCATTAGTATGTGCCTTGGGGAAGGTCTATTTGGATTTATTCTGTTTGGAGTTCTTTGGGCTTCTTTGACTTATATATTTATGTCCTTTATAAGAATTGGGAAGTTTTCCCCCATTATATCCTTAAATACTCTTCCTAGCCCTTTACTCCTTTCTTCTCCTTCTGGGACACCAGTGATTCTTATATATGTGTGCTTTGTTTTGTCTATCATTTCCCTGAGTTCCCATTCATTTTTTCCCATCTTTTTTGCCATTTGCTGTTTTGAGTCTTCGAAGTCAATTATCCTGTTCTCTATATCACTTGTTCTTTCTTCTGTCTCTTCAAATCTGATGTTGTGTGCCTCTAGTATGTTTTTTATTTGGTCAATAGAGTGTTAATCTGTGTGATTTCCGCTCTTTTCAATTTATTCTTTCAAGTTCCTCTTTGTGCTCTTCTACTGTCTTCTTGATCTCCTTTATGTCATTTGCCTTCCCACTTATTTTATTACATACAGTTGTATGATCATCTTTGATTAGTTGCTCCAACATCTGTGTCTCCTCTGGTATTTTAATTTGGTCATTAGGCAAAGCTATATCTGTCTGTATTGTGATATGCTTAGTGATTTTCTGCTGTCTTCATCGTATGTAAATATCTTGATTGATTCACTTTGGGAGTTGATTTCTTTGAGTAGTCTAAGGCCTTGTGTTTGCGGGATGGTTGTACAGCAGGGATCAGGGCGTGGGGTGGAGCACTCAGTATGCTGATTTGTTTCAGGGCAGGTTAGGTATGGGTGCAAGTTGGGATGTTACACAGATGCTTGTGAACATGGGCACCCAGAGGCCAAGGAGGATGTATTTGTGCAGTTGCACCCATCTAGGAGACATAACCCTGGTGTGCACTGGTCTAAGGCATGGGGCCCTTTGTGTGCATGTGTAGACTTGTAGTAGCACGTCGGTGTTATGCCTTCTTGGATTGGGGGCAGATGTGACCCGGCTGTGCAGTTCAGCACTTTCTCAGGGCTGGGAAGTGAGGCTGAGCATTGTGCGCATGCTTGGTTCTGGGACTGCTGTAAAGTGCGGTTCCCAGAGCTGAATGATGTGATTGGGGCCCCATGGCATGCGTGGGCCTGGAATTGCTGTATACTGGTGTGCAGAGGTCAGGGAAGGCAGGGTGAGGCTGTGCAACACTATGGGCAGGGGGTGGGGGTAGCCTAGGTATGGAGGTTAGTGCTCACAACCTTTATGCACTGGCAACAGTCTGCAGCATGCAGGGACAGGAACGTAGTGCTCGGGAGGTGTGCAGGAGAGGTGGGTTGGGCTGCACTTGGGGTGGGGGTGTGGGGCAGGTACATGCACTGGAGGCTGGTGGGGTGGGGGTGCCTGGAGCGTGGGGAATGGGAGTTGGTGATGAGGTTCAGTTGTGTTGGGCGTGGGGTGAGTCGCAGGTCCTGGGGCTGCGCTGGTGAGTGTAGCGCGCCTAAGGAACGCGGCCTGGCTTACTTCCTCATCCTATGTTCCCTTCTGTGCACTCCTGCAGGCTCTGCACTTCTGCTCTAGGCTCAGTTCCTTGGCCTCTGCAACCAGGGTTGCCGCACATGGTGCAGAAGGCTCTCCCAGGTCAGCCACACTCCTGAATCGCCACCTCAGTTGCCCTCCTTTCCCTTCTCTTGGGAATGCTGTATTTTTTACATGAATTTTCTATAAACTTCTTAAAAGTAAGAAAAAGGACCTCTAAAGATGACGAAAAAGTAATGAAAATTCTCAAAGCAATGCAGGCGTGCATTCATACATACATACATACATACATATAGCATGTACACATACATACAAACACAGCACAAGCATAGAGAGGTAATTGAATATTGAAATGATGGCTACCCTAAGGACATGGCTCCATCTACTGGAACGTATAATTTTGATTTTAATAGCAGCCTGGTATGCAGAGCCACATAGAGAACAGATACCAGAGACCTTGAAAGGTGAATATCTGGATTGGAGATCCCCATTTAAGCCAGGACCCCGAAGTGCTGCATCATAAAGATTAAGCAGTAAGGAACTTTTCTTGTCTTGATCTTTACTCTAAGTGGAATGGGAAAAAATATTTCCTAAGAATTTGTAAAAGGAGGTAGCTGTCTGGCTAAAGACCTAAAGTTTAGGTCTTCAACTCATACTGCTTTATGTTCCTCCCAAAACCCAAGTCCAAAATATAAAACACAATGAGCCTGGTAGCACTCCCATCTCCTATGTTCACAGCAAAAGCAAAAAATATATCTGGAGAAGCCACTAACAACCCAGGTATCAAAATATCCCTACAGATAATGTTCTAAGAACTATGAGCGCACAATGAAAACAAGTGTTTTAAAAAGGAAACAAGGGCCTATGAGCAAGAGTTAACTGAAATAACCTACCAAAGAGTCAGCTTTGCAAGATTTCAGATATCACAATGAATGTTTACAGAATAGAAATGCTTCATATGTTTAAAGAGATAAAATAGGAAGAGTCTCTCAACTGACTAGGTAGATTTGAAAAGAAGCATACTATACACACATGCACATGCATATAAAGCAATTGAAAATCATATTCAGTGGATGGATTGAACACCAGATTGGATGCACACAAATAGAATTGGTGTACCAGAACAATCTGAAGAAATTACATAGACTACAGGGAGACAAAATAAATGGAAAATATGATGGATAGGTTTACATAGTAAGGTGATCTAACACTGGTATACTAGAAGGAGAGGAAGGGGGATGGGGATGAAGAATTTTCCAAAAGTAATGTGAGAAAAATATATATACATATAATCACAATCCATAGGTTCAGGAAGCTCTAAGAAGCCTAAGCAGGATAATTAAAATGAAATCTTCATCAATTCTATTAGTCAGGACTCTCCAGAGACACAGAAATATTATGAAATTTTTACAAGAATTGTCTCACACAACCATGGGGATTGTCAAATCTGAATTCCATAGGGCAGGCCACAAGCTGGGAACTCCAATTATATATATCCGGAGAAGCCAGATGAAGGTATCTGGCTATTGATGAATTCCCCAGGAGAAGCTGGCTGGCTGAAGTAGAGATAGAAATTCCTCCTTCTGCTACCAAAATCATAAGTTCTTCCTTGAAGTTCTTAAAGGTAAATGATAGCAAGAGAAAGATTTGTGAATCTGTAGATACTCTATGATGAAGAATTCAAAACTGCTAACTGCCAAGACCCTCACTTCAAGGTAAGCAAGTAGGGACTGCCATCCAAAGGCCAGGATGAAGCCAAGAGGATGCTCCAGAAGCTGGGAAAGCTTCCTATGCTGCTCAGAGGTGAAGCAGGAACTCTCAAGGGAAAACGGAGACATGGGGAGACCCTGGAGATTCTAAAGGGAAGACAAAAGAAAAAGAGAAAATGAGGGGAGGGTCTTCACTTGTCTAGCTGAAGGGAAGTCTTAAGAAATTAAAAGGTGACTCAGAAAACAAACAGTAAATACTTGGCAACATTTTCTACCCTGTGAGTATTCTTTTTTCATCTTCCTATTTTCTTGATGATAACAGATTTTACTTGCAATCCATTCTAGATGTTGAAGGTGCAAGTAAAAGTTCTGTAGAAGTAGAAGGTTCAGTCCTTTCCTAGTGTTAAAGAGGAGAAAGTGATGTTGCCCATATCCCTATTTTGAATCTTGTGTTTTCCCACTAGGATACTGTTCTAGTTTGCTAATGATGCTGGAATGCAATATACTAGAAATTGAATGGCTTTTATAAAGGAGATTTATTAAGTTACAAGTTTAAAGTTATATGGGCTTAAAAATATCCAAAATTAAGGCATCCGGAGAAAGATGTCTTGACTCTGAAGAAAGGCTAATGTCTATCACATGGGCACTTGGCTGGCATCTACTGGTCCTTGTTTCCAGTTCCATTGCCTTTAGCTTCTGATGCCAGTGGTGTCCTCTCTAAGTGTCTGCGGGTTCTGACTTAGCTGCTTTGGGGCAAAACCCTGGGTTTCTTTCATCTCTTAGCTCAGCATCTCATGGAAAGGCACATGGCAACATCTGCTGGGCTCTGGATCCTGTCTAGCTGCTGATGGCTCTCAGTTCCTGGTGTCTCCTGGCGTTTCTATATTTCCAAACATCTGCATCCATGTTAGTTCTGAAGCAACTGCACTTTTCCTCCAGTAAACTAATCAATGACTTGATGGCAGAATCACATCTTTAATCAAAAGGTCACATCCAAAACCGGATGTGTCATATCTCCATGGACACAATCCATCAAAGTTTCCATGCTAAACAATAGGTCAGGCCCAACAAGATTGGATTAGGAAAAGAACGTGGCTTTTCTGGGGTACATAACAGTTTCAACCTAGCACAGAGGTCATCAACGAGTAGTTATCAATAGACCTCAACCCATCTGACTGTGCATTAGAATAGTCTGGTGAGCTTTCAAAAATTCTGATGCCTACATCAACCCTTCATTAACTAAATATGAGAAGGGGAAGGGGGGACATCTGTGTTTTAAAAAAAATCCCCCAAAGTGATTTGAAAGTGAAGCTAGGATTGAAAACCAATTATACCTTAGTACTCCAGGTATATGTGGTGGATTAAATAGATATTTTGGAGAAGTGAGGACATGTTCTAACACGATTCCTGTGAGGAAATGATTCCCATGTATCAAGCCGCTTAGGTCCACTGTCCTTTGGGGATGGCCCAGGTTGACCTGCAGTGATGGCAGGGGTATCTCTGCACACAGTAGGAATGATATTTAAATGGCTTATTATAGGTGAGTGTGGTTATGTTGCTGTTTTCTTCCTAAATTGCTACTGAAATCTAGAAAATTTTATGAAGTTAAAAAGTGGTGGGTTCTCAGTAGTACCTATTATCCTTCTTTTTTTTTTTTTTACTTCTTTTGCATTTGCATATTATATTTTTTCTGTAATATACTCTGTTAGATGGAAAACTTTTTTTCGAAATCATCTCTTCTTCTGCTTTGTATTTCTCTTTACCCAGTGATTTCTGTGTCAGTCTCCAAGCATCCAGCATGCTCAGGCTTTAGGTCTTGTGGAAATACTATTTTTGGGCCCTTCCCCAACTCTGAATTACACTCTTCTCTTCTGAACTCTCACTGTATTTAAGGCATTGTAGTCTCTTTAATTATTGATTAAATCACTTTTCTGGCTCCCCAACTAGATACAAGCACATAGAAGGCAATGACAATGAGCTACTTGTGTTTATGTCCCCAGCGTCCAGTATGGGATCTGGAGTATGGAAAGGTGTGTTAGTTAGATTCACTTGTCAACTTGGCCAGGTGAGTGTACCTGGTTTTGTTGCTGAGGACATAAACCAATGGTACCTGAACCTCATCTGTTGCTAATTACATCTGCAGTCGGCTAGGAGGCGTATCTGCTGCAGTGAGTGACGTTTGACTTAATTGGCTGGTGCTTAAATGAGAGAGCGCAACGTAGTACAGCCTAAGCAGCTTGGCATTCCTCATCTCAGCACTCCCAGCTCAGCCCAGGCCTTTGGAGATGCAGAAAGAAGTGACGGGAGAAAGTTGTTGGAACCCAGGGGCCTGGAGAGAAGACCAGCAGAGACCATCCTGTGCCTTCCACGTAAGAAAGAACCTCGGTGGAAAGTTAGCTGCCTTTCCTCTGAAGAACCAACAAAATAAATCCCCTTTTATTAAAAGCCAATCCATCTCTGGTGTGTTGCATTCTGGCAGCTAGCAAACTAGAACAAAAGGGCTGAAATATGTTAATAAATGAAAGTTATCAAAGGCAAAGTCTTTTCTTCTAACGAATTATTAAATTTCAATGCGATTTATATAGTGCTTGCCTGCCCACACCTTTGCCCCTAACGTTTAGAAGCAATTCACAGAATAGGATGATAAAAATGGAACTGAGAAACTTTTAAGAGAAAAGTTCTGGTTAGCATTTTCTCCTTAATTGAATGTGCTTTGTTTCCATTTCCCCTCTGGAGAAAGTGGTCCTCCTCGCCCTCTAGTGGTTGTCATGTTGCACAGCACCTTCAAAGACTGAAAGAATTCCTGTTAGTCTTCAGAATGGCTCTGGGATGCTGGTGTGTGTTACATACCCAGTTGTTAAGTCAGCCATCTTTTGCATAGAGGTCTGTGCTCTGTGGTCATAATCATCAGGGGGAGTGCTCAGGAAGAGGCTTTTATGTTTAAAACAGAGTCCTTACCACTCTGAAATTTGGGGGTCCTGGCAACCACTCACAGGTCTCTTCCAATGTGGCCTATGCTGCAGCTATTTTCCCATATGGTATAGAGACACCTGTGAAGATCAGGGTTCAGGATGGTTTGAGGTATTAAAGTCCCTTTGAGTAAATATTCAAATAGAATTCTACCAAAGTGCCCAAGGAAACCCAACAGAACATACTCACAAAAGACCCCGAGGTATTTAATCAAGTCTGACTGAATTTTCTTAAATATGTTTCTGTTTGTGAGTTTTGAGTTTTGTTATTGTCGATAGTGGTGGTGGTATGATAATTTTCTGTTTGATTGTTGGGCTTTTAAACCTATCATTAAAATAGTTGTAGCTGGAACTTAGGGAAGGAAAGACTACCTAATCTAAAATATCGCTGAAGCCAGGAGCTTTGTGGAAATGACCACATAAAATCTGTTGATAAGTGAGAAGGACATTTTAATTTTAATCTGACCTTTTTTCAGATAGGGGTAATGTGGAAGATGAGGGAAAGTAGGGGAAAGAGCAAATTATCTGCAAACGATGCCCTTACATTGCCTGTGAATAACACCATTTTTTATGGACATTTTATTGGCAAATTGCAAACACTTTCTCTTTGTCCAATTTGCAGATACCTCTTTTAGTTCCAACAGGGTGGTTCATGAAGCAATTGGTGGTCGTGGTTTCTTTTATAAAATGATGACATTTAAGAACATCTTATAATTAGGTCAAAGGAAAACAGTGTTTACTTTATGAGCTGAGGATAGGTTGCAAGTCTGGGTTCTAATTAACTCAGTGGTTGATTCATGAATGCCAAGGGTCTAGTGTCAATGGAGACATTAAAGCAGTTCTAAGGTAGCAGTTTGAAAGGGGCTCCTTTACAACAGCAGTTCTTCGGCAAATGATGATGGCAATCCAAACCCTATTCCAGTTTGATGAAATGTTTACCTATTAACTGGACATTCTCACTCCAAACCCATTTGGCAGAAAATGGAAATTGTCCCAACCAACTGTGTATAGTAAAGCCCTTGAGAAATATTCAAGTATTTACAGGTAAAAGTATTAGACCATGCATGAGCAAGTACAAACAACTCAGCTTAAGAAAGAAAGCTCTATTTTCAACATGAAATCACAACCAACTTATTCAGAGCGCTGGACAGCTAGAGTCAGTATAGGCAGCTGAAGTGGGAACTCTTGCTCTACAAAATGCTTTTTACACAGTTAAGACTTTAACTGAAGTGCTAATTGTGAAAAAAAAATCTCTTTGGGAACTTGTAGAGTTTCACCTTGTCCCAGGCCCAGGGAGAGCTGAATGTTATGACAGTTACGAAGTCCCTTCCTGAGAAAGCTCCACAGTTCTGTGAAAAATGTCAAAGCAGATTAATTAATGAAAAAAGAGAACTTCACCTTGTACCTCAAAGTTGAAGGCTGAAGTAGAAAATTAACTTTTGTCACTCAAGTGTATCAGAAATGCTGCATATTCTTACTGTTCAAATTCCTCAAGCCATTCTTGATAATGTGTTACACACACACACACACACACACACACACACACACACACCCTAACCTCTGTTAGTATTTTTAGTAGAAATGACTGTCCTTTATTTACCCACTGAGTGGATAAAATAGGCATATTTAAGAACTTTAATCTGTTTGTCAAAGTACCGATAGTATTGCCGTGACCAGCACAGCAAATTATGAGTTTAGATATGAACCCAAATGAAAGTTCTCTGTCTCAGCTCCTCCCTTCTCCCACCCAGAGCTGCCGGCTCTAATTCCTTACCTTCCTTTACTATCTCCAGATACCACCATCCTCCCCTTGAAGGAAAGCTTACTTTGGAATAATTTTTCTTCTCTATCAGCTTCTTTTGGCTCTGGATTGATAACAAAAGGGCTGGAGAAAATACGAGCCAGATGATACAGCTTTGAGTTTGGAGACTCTAATGCAGTCATCTGGTGCCTATCAGAGATTCTCAAAAATATCCCCGATTTCCCACCCACCATTTAATCTTGTTGTGAGACAAGACAAGGTCAACTGTGATGTTAGCCATTTTAAAACATTGGGTATTGAGCTTGAAAATCTGAACAAAATCCTAAGCAAAATTGTGAAATAGTCATTTTGGCACCTTCCTTCACTTTTAATGTCCCTCCTCCTTTCCACTCCTCCCTTTAGTTCCCTTTTTCTATCTAGTGCATCCAGGGCAGGATCTTCTAAGACTGAATTCTTGGCTGGCGCTCAGCCTTCCCATCTTCCACCCCATTAAATGAGCACCTAGAGGATCCTGAGGAAGAGTTTATTTTAATAAGGGAGTTTTGAAGGTCTAGTTCCTAACAGTGATAAGCTGGCAGGTAGTGATCTCTCTGCTTCCTAGGATCATGCTCCAGTAGAATCAGCTTTGAGACCAAGCCCCAGGATGAATACAGTCAAATACTCCTGGGAAAAGTAAGTGGCTCCAGAAGCCATCAACAGCATGATCTGCAAAGTGCAGATTTTCCTTAAACAGAAGATTGATGATAGTTTCCAATGTAAAATTTATTTTTGTCTTTGTTTGCTCTTTGGTCCCAAAGGGATTTCTTATCGCTTTAATCAAGCAGCTGCTATTTCTATGTGGAGCAAGATTTTTTAGTTTTTCCAGATTAGATAAAGGAAGGAACAGGCCTCTGGTGCAAAGATATATGTTCTTGTTCTTTATCTGCCTCTTGGTGGCTCTGTGGCCTTTAACAAGCCACATCCATTCATCCTACAAACGTGCACGTGCCTGTCAAAAGCAGGGAAACATGGTGAGTAAGGCAAAGGAAATAGACCTGAGAATCAGGCCATTACTATTTGTGCCAAAAAAGGAGGTTTGTCTAGGACACCCAAGAACTGAGAGCTAGGAGTCTCTAATCTGTTTGGAGGAGGGAATGAACTTTCAGAGAAGTAGAGCTTCAGTTTTAGTGCCAAGGAATAGTTTGTCAACTGCATAGACCACACACTTCTCAACAGCAGCACTATTGGTTTGAAAATTACACATTTCATTTCTACTGGTGGCACGACTCAATTTGATAATGTGCATGCGACTTTCACAGTCTATAGTTAACAAATATTTCTACCTACTTCCCAACTAATCGACTTTAGGATACTGTAAACCAATAATCTCCAACATTTTGTCTTAATCCCATCTCATTTTCATAACCACAAAATCAATCATTATTATTGCTGCTTTATAAGTTCTATTTTAAATTAACTACATATTTACCAATTTCTTTGCTTATTATACACCTTTAGCATGTCATTCCTTCTGAGTTCAATTTTCATTCTTCCTGAAGTGTCTCTGTCAGTAAGTTCTATTAAAAGTGTATTCCCAATTTTATTTGATAACTATTGAATTGGTAATAGAATTTTAGTTTGACGGCAGTCTTCTCTCAGCACTTTGAAGATATTATTGTACTGTCTTCTAACTTGCAATGTTACTGCTGAGAATTCTTGAATCATTCTAATTTTTGTTCATGTTGGATAGTCTGTTTTTTCTCTCTGGCTGCTTAGTAAGATCTCTGTCTGAAATTCTGCTATTTCACTATAACGTGTTTAGAAATAGATTTATTTTTACTTATCCTGGTCAGGACTTATTGGACTTTCTGAATCTGAGGATTTCTGTGTTTCATAGATTTTAGAAAACTCTCAGCCATTGTATCTTCATATATTGCCTCTTTCCCATCTTTTCTGTATCTCCTTCTGGAACTTCATATCTGTGGATCTTTTCGTCTTATCCTCAATGTCTCTTCATCTCTCTTCATATTTTCCATCCCTTTTTAAAAATCTTTTTATTATAAATAACAAACATACACACATTCTCCACATGGTTACAATCAGTGGCTTGCAATATCACATATAAATTGTGTGTCCATCACCATCATCATTTTTTGAACATTTTCATCTCTCCAGCAAAAGAAATAAAAAAGGAAAAAGAAAAAACTCATATATGCCAAACCCCTTACCCCTTTACCCGTCCCTCTCATTGACCACTGGTATTTCAATCTACTCAATTTATTTTAACTTTTGTTCCCCCTATTATTTGTTTTTATCCCATATTTTCCATCTCTTAATCTCTCCGTGATTCGTGCTTAGATCCATCTGCCAGTTCTCTAATACTCTCTTTGCTCTTTCTAATCTACATATCGAGTTTTTAATCTCAATGAAATCTTTCCTTTCTGAGCATTCTGTGTTATTTCTTAAGATTCTATTTCATCATTTTTGCCATTTTATTTTTCTCCTGCTTTATGTCAGTCATTTTAGACATACCTATTTTATGATTGATGTCTTACTCACTTGACATTCTCAGGCTGTTTGTGGCATCTGCTGACTCCTGCTCATGGTAGCTTGCATTTTATAATTTTAAATGGTGAATTTTTATCCAGTGAGCCTTTATCTGTGAGGATCCTCTGAAGCCTGACTGGGGTTGTGATCCTTTAGCAGCATTCTATATTTGCCTCAGTCAATTGCCCCAGGGGTAAAAATTGGGATCCATTTTTCTATCAATTGCTCAGACTGAGAGTTCTTGAGCTGAGTGGCTGAGCCCAAACCCACTTGAAAACTGATCATGATGATCTGTTCTCAGGGAAGATTTCACTTTCCCCACTCAGAACCCAGACCCAAATAAACAAACTGCCTTACCATCTCCCTGTCAGTGGGTGGATTCATTTAAGGGCCCCCCAATTACGGAAGATGGAATCCTCCAAGAGTCCCCTGCAGGAGACTCGCTTCCAAATCTCAGATTTATAGGGAGCTGGAACCTCATCATCTGCCTCCACATTTTTACTTGCCAGGCACTGGGCTACTGAGATGGCAGCAGCCTCTTTCGTCCCCCGAATCCTCCCAGGACAATCACATACTTGCCTCCTTCGGGGACTCTGATTTTCTTTCCTTTTCAGTTTCAACTCCTGAAGCTTTGCCTTATTTCTTATACTCAGCTATACATTTAACTATACATTTAACATTAGTATGTTTGTTATAATTCATGTAGCATTTCTAGAAGTTTCATAATGGGAGGGTTTATAATTTTCTACCATTTTCTATATTGTTGTAAATGGACATCTCTATATATGCTCTTAAGAAATAGATGGCAAATGAAAGCGAAGGGTAAGGGGTATGGTACGTATAGTTTTTTTTTTTTCTCTATTATCATTTTATTTCTTTTTCCATTGTCTTTTTATTTCTTTTTCTAAATCGATGCAAATGTACTAAGAAATGATGAATATGCAACTATGTGATGATATTAAGAATTACTGATTATATATGTAGAATGGAATGATTTCCAAATGTTTTGTTTGTTAATTTTTTTTAATTAATAAAAAAATATTAATATAAATTTAGTTTTGAAATGCTAATGATCAATGAAAGGGAGGGGTAAGGGGTATGGTATGTATAATGGTTTTATCTGTTTTCACTTTATTTCTCTTTCTGAATAGATGCAAATGTTCCAAGAAATGATTATGGTGATGAATATGCAACTTTGTGATGATATTGTGAATTACTGATTATATATGTAGAACAGAATGATCAAAATAGGAATGTTTGCATTTCTTTTGTGTTTTTGGTATTTAAAAAATAAAATAAAATAATTAAAAAAAAGAAATAGATGGCAAAGGAATTTTTAACTAGTTAAAACCATTTTGTTATGTGAAAGGGTGGCCATTTTAGCTGGTTAACATGCTAAAGATAATTAGCCATGATTTACACACGACTAGGTCAAAAACTGAGACTAGGGGACCTTAGCAAATAGAAAATAAGTTATTTGATGTATGTTTACTATGACCCAGACGCTGCTGTTTTACAGCTGTTCTTAGAAAGCTCACATTCTAGAGGGGCACAACAAGTGAACAATAAACAAACGACTAAGTGACATATGTGCAGACGGCGATGAAGGCTGCCGAAAAATTAAATAGGCTTATTGGATAGAGAAATGGGACAGTATTAAAGTAAAAGTCTGTGAAAAGCCTCTATGAAGAAGCACTGTTTGAGCTGCGTCTTAAACAAAGAGAAGGAACCATCCTCGTGAGAGCTAAGGTAGAGCTCCCACGCAGGAACACAACAAGCATTTCAGATGTGCAGTGCGTCGCTCACCTGAGGGAGAGACCAGGCGCGGACGGAGGTACAAGGAGCAAAGGCAGGGTCCTGGGAGCACAGAAAACAATTTCCATGCCTCTGATCCCCTGACCAGCTGCCCAGCGCAGCCTTGTCTTTAGAGCCATCTGCCAGTTCTCTAATGCTCTCTTTGCTCTTTCTAATCTACATATCAAGTTTTTAATTTCAATGAATGTATCTCATTTCTGAGCATTCTGTGTTATTTCTTAAGATTCTGTTTGATCATTTTTGCCATTTTATTTCTACGACGTCGACTACTTCTCATTGCCCTCATGGGCCATAGGAATACCTAGAACACCTGCTGCTGGGGTATTTTGGATCTCTTCCTCTAAATTCCCAGAGACTCCACAATTAAGTACTCTGCAAATTTTTGCATCTGTTGTTTTTACGTACTTGTCTGTGTGCACTCTAATAACCACTGATTATGCTCCTCTGTAATGAATATGAAGTTTGCTATTATAGTTGTGGAAAACAAAGAAAGTACTTTGATATGTTAATAAAAAATAAATCTCTGGTCTTAATTGTGAAATTTCCATACACTTTTGTTATATTTGTACCTATAGAGCTCTAAGTTAACAACAAAAATATATGTGCATATATCCATGCATGTACATATAAAAGCCTCAAAAGAAAAATAACTATTTAAGTCTATTGCGTCTTCCTTCCCTAGTAATATTCCTGATAAGTAATTGTGTACTCGAAAAAGTTTTTAAATTATTTACTTGATTTTACTTTATTTTCATAATTATCATGTGAGATCATGATGTATAGTATTATTTCCCCCTTTTTTACAGATAATTTGAAAACCAAGTCCAGAAAGGTAACTGATTTATACATGATGTTGCATCAAAATATTACTGGGAATAGAGAAGGGACAAAACATGCATTCCATCTCTGTTCTAAGTGAACGACATCAATAGTTACACATTAATTTGCATTAATTCAGTATTTTAAATGGTTCTGTAATTTCCTAGTATTAGTAGTAAGCTTGTTGTGTGTGTTTTTTTAAAAATAAACATATACTGACCAAAGTTCAATGAATTCAGTATCAAAATTAAATTATTTTTCATTTAGAAATACGTGATTTTATTTCCTTTACCTTATATTTTGAAGTCCTGTCTATGGAAATGTAGTGTCTTCTATGAATTGTAGGATTGGATTTATTTCTGAACTATTCACCACATTAGATCAGGTTATTTTCATTAATCTTTGGACAGCCACTAAAAATAGACTTAGAGATAAATGTTGAAAGCATGACTCTTAGCCATTAAAAAAATTCAGTGAGAAGAGAATCCTAGCATAGCCATCTTTTCCTAGGTAACAGTCTTGCGTTACTTTAATTTTTTAATAATTTTTTTTTTCACATGGGCAGGTGCTGGGAAATGAACTTGGGTCTCCGCCATGGCAGGCTTCGAGAACTCTGCCACTGAGCCACTGTTGCCTGCCCGACTCTTGCATTAATTTAATCTTAGTGTCAGTGCTGGAAATGGAGTGGTTCTTTGCAATATTAAGATTTGTCAAGTGACTTTTCTTAGTAACTGTGTTGCCTCAGTGGGGTCATCCTCTTGTCAAACTCCTTTCAATACACACTTAGAGGATAAGTTTGCCCACAAACCATGAAGGGAAGAGCTGTCTGATATATCTGCATTGCACTTCAGGTTTTGTTTTTCTTGCTCTGGTTAAGTCTTATTTCTAGTCCTTGATTGCAACACTACCAGTTCCACACCAGCTGCCTACAAAACACATCAGTCAAGAAAATCAGCTGTTATGGAATCGCGCATACCTGATTTGTAAACATCCATTGGGAGAAAAAAAAGAAAACCTTAAAGGACAAATAGCTCTTGGAAGCAAAATAATCATCAAAGATACAAAGTTCCCCAATTATCCTTTTCTTGTGCATTAAATCTTAGGTGTCATGAAGACAGATCAAAATCCCTGCGGCCACATTGTCACTTGAATATGCAAAATTTTGGAATCGGAAATAATTTCCATCAGTTGGGTCAGACCACCATAGTATAATAAAAAACTTGGCTTGTCTTTGTCCCTAGTTACTGGGGAGGAACGCTGTATGTTTTTGTGATTTCCTATCTTAGGAGTGTCTTTTGCTATTCATGGTGGGTCCAGCACCACATCGGATAGCTCCTATGCTAACAAGATGGGGGGATGGAGGCAGTCACACCTGCAATCCTGGGGTGATGGCTGGCCACCCCAGAAAGACCAACCACGTGATCAAGGGGGTTTTGAACCAAATCATATCAGCTCATAGATGCGGTGCTATAGCTTGAGTTCAAGCAGGTAGACATTGATTTAATCATCCATGCCTACATAGTGAACTTGGGAAACTTGAAGTCCTGATGAGCCTTCACAATTGATAAGATACAACTCTGTGCTGGGAGGGTGATATGTTCTAACTCCACATGGAGAGGACATGGAAGCCTGCATCTGAGACCTTCCCTGACCTTGCCTCATGCAGCTCTTCTTTTGGCATCTTATTTACTATAATAAAACTGTAATTGTAAATATAACCCTTTTAGTGAGTTTTGTGACTCATTCCAGTTAATTATTGAACCAGGGTAGGGGTAAGGGGAGTGGAAACCCCAGAATTTGAAGTTAGTTGTTCAAAAGCGTGGATGGCCTGGGCTGTTGAACTGTAACTGTACCTGAAGGATTGTCCTTAATCTATGGAGTTGGGCCTAACTCTGGGTAGAGTCAGAATTGAATTGAATTGAATTATTGCAATATTATATATTTTGCAATGTTAAGATTTGTCTTAATTTTCCAGTTGCTGTAAGAAGCTGTTAGAAGTTGCTGACTGAAGTTTTTGCAACCTTGATACCATCTAAATCCCAAAGAAATTTAGAGGAGTCTTTAGGGGTGTGATTAGTAGGTTGGTTTGATTGATAGAAGTTTAATGGCTGCCTGCATAGAAGAGAGAGGAACCTCTTTTCTAGAAATTATTTTCCAGAAGACAAAAACAATTGATCTGAAGGGGTTCTGAGAGAAAATAGAATAATGGAATGCATCCTACAGAATTGCAGATAAGCATCACCTGGTGATAGCCTGTTTTGGTACACGTAGAGATAGCTTATCAGAATTGTTTCAGTTTGCTAGAGCTGCCGGAATGCAGAATATACCCGAAATGGAATAGCTTTTAAACAGGGAATTTATTAAATTGCAAGTTTACGGTTCTAAGGCCATAGAAATGTCCAAACTAAGCATGCAGAGAAAGATACCTTAACTCCAAAGAAAGGGCCGATGAAGTCTGGGGTTTCCCTCTCAGATGGGAAGGCACATGGGGTGTCTGCTAGCTTTTTCTTCTGGCTTCTCATTTCATAAGGATTCCCCGGGGGTATTCTTCTTCTGCATCTTCAAAGATTTCTGGCTGTGTGGGCTCTCTGCGCTCACTGGGCTCTTTCCGAAATAGTTGCCTCATAAAGGGCTCCAGTAGGAACCCCACCTTGAATGGGTGGAGACACATCTCTATAAAAACCACCTAATCAAAAGCCACTACCCACAATTGGGTGGGCCACATCTCCATGGAAATAATAAAAAAGATCCCACCCAGCAATATTAAATGAGGATTAAAGAGCATGGCTTTTCAGTGGCACACACCAGTTTCAGACTGGCACGAGAATGGACAAGCCTACCATACTAATCAATGTGGATCTGCTCACCACTCTGAAGAACCCCCTACGTAAAAAGGAAATTTATCATCCAGTCAGAACATTTCCTTGCTTGTTTCTGCATTTGCCCTATATAAGCTCCCACTTTCCACTCTCGCTTGGAGCTCCTTATCATTTTTGCTTTAGCATTGCTGGTCTCAAATTCTGTGTTGCCTAAATAAACTAACAAAAAATTTTAAATGCCTCAGTTTATCTTTGGCACTATCAATACCCCAACATAAATAAGTCTTCTCTCTTAAGGCAGAATTTGGAATTGTGAATCAAGGGAAAATATTATAGAAATAAGGAATTTTCTGAATTAATATTAGCTAATGGTACTATGTAACCAGTTTCATACTAAGAGCTTCATGTGTAATAAAATCTCATTATTCTTCAGAACTACCCATGAGGCTGGGACGTTTATTGGCTCTCTCAAATAGCCAAGGAAATGGCAGTGTGGAAAAGTTAAGTACCTTGCCCAAGGTTATACATTTAGGAAGGAAACTTTGAACAAAGCACTCTCGCCCCAAGGTCTGGGTGCAATGAATGGAATGTTGCTTGCCTGTTATGTACAGGGTATCCTTCTGGGTGTGTCCTTGGAAAACTCTTATTCTAGTAAAGAAATAAGTTAAGAGCCTGGTAGAAGGAGGCATGATGCAAAGCCCAAAGTCCTTGGTCTAGTCCTTATGGCCCTATATTTTGTGGACTGAGCTAATTTTTCTAATCTAATTACCTACCACCTACCACTTTCCTATTGAGACCCTAGACTCAAAGGCTAGAAAGGGCCTTGACCTCACAGCTGTATACCTTTGTCCACTTGACTAGAACATGCTCTCCTCCATTCCTCATGCAAATCAGTTTTCTCTAGGTGAATCTTAACCATTCCCCATCAAGTTCTCTAAATACTTGAATTTATGTACTCCTTTTCTCCTCTTCAGATAGCTATTGTGTGTCAGGTATTATTCTGTGTGCTTTACATCTACAGTTGGTCCTATTTACTCACAGATTCTCTATTTGTAAATTTACCTACTTACTAAATTTTAATTTACTAAATTAATTTGTAACCCTAAAATCAATATTCGCAGCATATACATATATAAAGCAATCCAAACAACTATCAAGCTTCATCTTCTGGACATGAATGCCCAGTTAGTCTCTCCTCATTAAAAGCAATTACAATTTGAAGACACTCAGGTTTGCCTCTTTTGCCAGCACCAAGTCTGCCTCATCTGAATCCTTCCATTTCATGAGAAACATTAATTCCACTGCTGTTTGTGGCACCAATTATGCATTCAGGATCAAGGCCTCTAGCAAAGTCTCTTGGTTTGTCAGCAGCATCCCTTTCCTTCTTTGATATGCTATCATTAGATTCACTGTCAGATAAAGTTTTTCTTTTTGTACTATCTTTTTCTTTACCAGCTTTTTGAGAATTAAGAAATGCTTCAATTAACTCTGGGCGATCTGAATTGTCTTCAGATTCTCAAGTATTGTCAGCCTGTGTAAATCCCTACCACTTCAGGAAATACTCCACCTTCACGTTTACTCTACATTGATCCAGCACCTTTTCCACCACAAATTCTTCAGGTTCTGCCTTGTGCCGGTTTGAAAGGATTATGTACTCTAGAAAAGTCATGCTTTAATCCTGATTCATCTTGTGGAGGCAGCCATTTCTTTTAATCCCTATTCAGCACTCTAGGTTGGAAGCTTAATTAGATTATCTCGGCAACTCACCCAACTCTGGGTATTAACCTCTGATTTGAAGGACATGTGACTCCACCCATTTCAGGTGGGTCTTGATTAGTTTACTGGAATCTTTTAAAAGAGAAAACATTTTGGAAAAATCTCGAGAGCAACAAGAGCTCACACAACCAGAGACCTTTGGAGATGAAGGAAAATGCCCACAGGGCAGCTTCATGAAACAAGAAGCCAGGAGAAAAAGCTAGCAGGTGTTGCCACGCTAGCCATGTGCCTTTCCAGTTGAGAGTGAAACCTTGACGTTATCAGCCTTCTTGAACCAAGGTATCTTTCCCTGGATACCTTAGATTGGATATCTCTGATAACCTTGCTTTAATTTGGACATTTTCATGGTCTTAGAACTGTAGACTTGCAACTTAATAAATTCCCCCTTTTTAAAAGCCTTTCCTATTATATTACATTCTGGCACTTTGCAATCTAGAACATGCCTCATACTTTTTTGCTCTTTCCATTCTGCTTCTTTCCCATTTTTTGCAATGTAGTTTTATTGGAGGCCATTTTTTATTGCATACTTGAAGAGCTATTTACATTTGCTGCGAGGTGGAGGGGAGAGGGGAGGAGAGGCCTATTTTCAACACTTCTACAGTCACTCACAGACATGCACAGGTGCCCTTTCACAATATATTTATTGCCACACTTTTCACATTTTTGTGCTTTCTGTTCAAGACTTCACTGTTTAAAATGGACTTCAAGTCATCAAAGAACTTGAAATCATACAGTTTATGTTCTGTGACCACAATGAAATTTAGCTTGTAATAAATAAAAAAATACTGATGCAAAAGCCCTTATTTTTGGAAATTAACATTACATTTCCAAATAACCCAATGCAGCAAGCCAAAAATCACAATAGAAATTAAAGATATTTTAATTGAATTTATTAAAAATATGACATTTCAAGACTTAATGGGCTACATCTAAAGCTATGCTTCATGGGATATCTACAGCCTGAGAGCATCTGTTAGAGAAGTATAAAAACTGAAATGAATGATCTAAGTATCCATTTCAAAAAGTTAGAAAAAGAACAGCAAGTTTAAACCAAAGGAAGTGGAGGAGGTTAATAGTAAAGAACATCAGAAACTAACGAAATAGAAAACAAGTATATGATGAAGTTTAATAAATCCAAAAATTAAACCTTAAAAAATTAAAAGACTTAAATTGACAAACACCTGGCAAATCTGGTCAAGAAAGAAAAGGAGGGAATGGGCAAATAAGCAATTAAAGGAATTAAAAAAAGAATCATGAAAAGGGTGGTAGCTCAGTGGCAGAATTTTCACCTGCCATGCTGGAGATCTGGGTTTGATTACTGGTGCCTGCTCTTGCAAAAAAAAAAAGAGTCATGAAAAGATAATAAGATGTCCATAAGAATAATTTCATGACAATAAATTTTAAAATTTAAATAAACGGACAAATGACTAAGAAATCCCAAGGTACAAAAATAGATACAATAAGAAACAGAGGAATGTAACAGTGTGTGTGTATATGTATGTATCTGTATATATATGAATGGAATTGAGTCCATAATTAAGATTTTTCCTATAAAAATCCCAAGGCATAGAGGCTTCACTGTGAATTTTACCAAATATTTAAAGAAGTAATACCATCAATTTTACACAAACTTTTCCAGAGCATAGAAAAAGAGAAAGCACTTTCCAGCTCTTTTCATGAAACCAGCATAACTTTGATGCAAAAATATAAGAACATACAAGAAAAGACAAGTACAAGCCACTCTTTCTCATGAATATAGATGCAAAAAAATCTAAACAAAATATTAACAAATCAATATTGATTGATTAGTCAATGGCAAATAAAAAGAATAAGCATCATGGCAAAGCTAGGTTTATTTCGAAATGGTTGATGGTTTTAAATAAAAAAATCAATGTAATTCACCATAGGAACAGAATAAAAGAAAAAATCACACATTCATCTCAAGAGATACAGAAAAAGCTTTTGATAAAATTCAATATCCATTTATAGTAAAAATTCTTGCCTTCCTGAAGATATCTAGAAAGCCCACAAAAAATATCATACTTAAGATTTAAATATTGAAAAAATTTCCCCTAAAACGAGGAACAAGACTCTTCTAGCCAATACAACAATACAAGCAAAAAGAAATAAATCTTATTAGAATTGGAAAGGAAAAAATAAATGTCATTATTTATAAATAACATAATTGTATATGTAGAAGAATCCAAACTATCTATAGATAAATTATTAGAATTAAGAGGAAAATTTAGCAATCACTAGATATATGGTTAATAAACAAAATCAATTATGCTTTTATATACCAGGAATAAGCTATTAGAAAATAAAATCTTAAACATACTGCTGATTGCATAAAAAGCATACATCTAAGAATAAATCTAAAGAAAACACAAGATTTTTTTACAGGAAATCCAAATAATTTTTGGAGAAATTGATGATTTAATTAACTACAAGGGTATATCATGTTATATAATAGAATATTAACATTAAAATATTATAAAATATAATATAAATATATACAATGTAAATACGTGAAATACAATGATAAAAATAAGCTATTATGAAATATTATAAAATATAATAGAAAAATATTATAAAATTTATAAAAGTGTTCTTTTGATCTGCACTCCAAAAAGTAGAAGCTTAAATTAGCATTAATCATATTATTTTTCATGATGTTATGGTTTGACTGCAGCTCAGCTATACAGCTGTATTGCTCTCACTTGGCATCTCTCCTACGGCTGCAGGCAGATGGCAGCTTGGACTGGCACATCCAAGACAGCTTCCCTCACATGTCTGACACCTTGGTGGGGACGGCTGGAAAGCCAGGCTTGGCTAAGATTCTGAAAAGACTGTGCTTCTCTCTCTATTCATGGAGTCAGGGCTTCTCCCTTACCACACAGCTTTTCCATCTGATCTCATATGACAGCCCAGGGATCCCCAAAGTGCAAAAGTGGAAGCTGGCTTGTGCTGTGAAATGTTTTTAAGGCTTGTGCTCAGAACCAGCACAATGTTAGGGCTGCCATATTCTAATTGTTAAAGCACGTCATATATTCACCTAGATTGAATGTGGGAGGAAGCTGCACGAGGGTATGAATACCGGGAGGTACAGTTTCCCAGGAGGTGTCTTTGAAGATCAGCTACTACCATCTACCTTTTGGTTTCCAATGACTCACATCCCTCACATGTAAAACACACTCACTGTTAACATTCCTTTAAGCTCTCAAAGCCATATTTCATTATGGCATCATCTCAAATCCAATATTTGTCATCTAAATCAGGTTCAGGGTCAGATGGGCCTCTTGAGTGTACGTTCTCTCAGGTATAACTTCTCAGGTGTAATTTCTTGGGTGTAGATACCTGTGAATTAAAGACAAATGATTTACTTCTCCCCCTACCTCCATACACATGCAACATACATTCAAAAGCACATACAACATACATTCATAAGATAGGGACAAGATAACCAAAATAGATATTTGCATTCAAAAGTTGGGGGTGAGAGAGAGGGCAGAAGCACAGAGAAGTCATTGGTCCCTAGCAATTCCAAAGTCCACCCAACACATGTTGCCAATTCGGCTTCCTGGGAGTGGTTCTCCATGGCTCTTGGCTCCCCTCTCTGAGCTCATGACTCTGCCCCTTGAGACATCTTGCTTTTTTCATTAGAAATGACTTATGTGTGCAGCTCAGGAACTTTCTCAGTGTGCTCCCTTTCTATGGAAGTCTGAGGACCCAGAGGCAACCTTTCATTTTGAACTGTTACCTTCAGCCCAATTCTTTTCAAAATTTTATGATACAATTCTTTTCAAACTTTTATGACTTCCTAATATATCAAATTACAAATTCACCCCTTAGATAAAAACACTTCTCAACTTTTCTGTTTCACTTATCTATTGTTCTTTAACAATCCCCCCCAAACTAAGTGATTTATAATAACACTTTATTTCTTATAATTCTGTGGACTGACTGGGAGATACTGATACACTGAACCACATTAAAATTAAAAACTTTTATTCAATCCAAATAATCCATTAAGAGAGTAAACAGACAAGCAACAGAGTAAGAGAAGAATATATATACATATATACATATTATATATATAATAAATGACTCATATATAGAATATATTGAAAAACTTCTTTAAAATATCGAGGAGACCCAATAACTTAATAGAAAAAAAGAGGGCAAAAGACATCAACAGGCACTTCAGAAAACAGGAAGTCTATATGGCCAATAAACATAACTTCATAAAAACAATAACTCTCTGGGTGCGCGGGTGGTTCAGTGGTAGAATGCTCGCTTTCCATGCGGGAGACCCAGGTCCAATTCCCACACCATGCCCCCCACCCCATCCCCCCAAAAAAACAAAAACAAAAAACCCAATAAATCTCAACTTCATTAATCATCAGAGAATTCCAAAGTTAAACTACAATGTGATACAACTATATATGACACCACTACCCAACAAGATAGCTGAAATTAAAAAATTGAATTATGAGCAAAACTGCTAGTGGGAGTATAAATTGGTACAACCACTTAGGAAACTCTTCCTCAGAATCTACTAAAGTTGAACATACAATCTAGCTTATGACCCAGCAATTCCACTTTTAGGTGTATACCCAACAGAAAATGCATACACACATGTGCAGCCACAGACATGTAAATGAATACTTATAGCAGCTGGACATTTTTTGCAATATCCCAAACTGTAAACAACCAACCCTAATGTTCATCAGCAACAACAAAATCGGTGGTGCAGTCATAAAGGGGGTACAGCAATGAAAACAAATGCACTTCTCCATACAACATGGGCGAATGTCACAAATATAATATTAAGCAAAAGAAGCCAGGCACAACAGGTGCATAGTGTATGATTTCACTGAAAGTTAAAAAAAAAAAAAAGGTAAATCTAGTCAGTGGGGGGAAGGACCAGTAATGTTTTATTTCTTGATTGGGTGATCATTGTATCATTGTCCTTTTTGAAATAATTCACTGAGCTATGCACATTGAATAAAAGGTTTATTATTAAAAGGGTGAAATATTTAAAATTTTTCATTTAGTAGAGCATACAGCAAGGAATAACCAGGCCTCCTCAGGGAAGACTTTATAGCAGATGCATGAATGGGGTAGAGACATGCACCAGGCCCCCCAGGCGGGAAGAAGGCATTCTGGGAATTAAAACCATCTTTAGTCAAGCAATGAAAGTGGGAAACATCCATAAATTGGGACTCTGCAAGCATTTTCAGATGACGGGCTAGGAGGAGGGTAGGGTAACATGAGTTGAAAGAGAAAAGACCTAGCCAAGCATTTCAGATTTTATCATGCTGTAGGAAGACACTGAGGTTTTAAGTGTGGAAGCATAGGTTCTGATTTGCATTAAAAAAAGATCTCTCAGGCTGAGTGCAGGATAGATTGGAAGGGGAGTGCCTAACTAATTGTGTACATCTCCATACACCTTTTTCACGGTTCTCCATTTACCCAACTCCAAAGGCTAAGTGATTGAGAAATCATATCACAGCTCTAAAAAATAATGAAGCTCACAGATGGAGTCTTAACCTTACTCTGTGTCCTTAGACTCATTAGCACCAGAAAATCACTGGATGATCAAAACCGGGTAACAGATACAGAATTCTTGGTGAAAATTGTTTCATTAAAGTGTCTTTATATGATGACTGAATGATTGACCCAAACCCAAAATATCAGGAAAAGCACGTATGCACTAAAGGACCTACCTCTGCATTAATTTGCTGCAACTAGCTTTTCCTGTCCTTCATCAAGTCAAAACTAGCCATTCATAGGCTTTTCCTCATCAAAACCAGTTAAACCTGTTTTAAACATTACCTCCTATAGCTGAATTTTTAAAGTCGTATTTTCCCCACACTTGGTAAAATGAAAAAGCCTACCTTGTTAAAATCAAACTAAGAACCTAATAAACATATAAATTGATGTTCAATCTCATTATTAATCAGAGAGATGCTAATTAAAATGAAATATTATTTCACAACTATCATGATGGTAAAGATTTAAAAGTCTAATAATGTAAGTGCCACTCAGAATGTGAGAAATTGAAAGCTCTCATACACAACTGATGAGGTTGTAAATTGGTATACCAGTCTCGAGTTCAAACTTTAGAGACATAAAGATGCGTATACTCTTCAAGTCAGAAATGCCACTTCTAAATAGAAACCATGCAGAGACTCTCACACTGTCTGTGATGAAAACCCAAGTTTTGCTATCTGTTGAGGATCAGTATTTTCGTAAAATACAATTAAAATGAATTACTAAAATGACATTTTAAAGCAAACGTACAAATTCAGGGCCTGAATATTCTAATATTAGATTAGATAGGTGTAAAAGTACTTGGTTGAATTGCTATTAAAATTTCTAAATGCTTATTCCCAATGTCTGTCCTTGTCATGAACAACAGCCTTTTCAGTCCACAATTTGAGGAGCACATCATTGTTACCTTTAGGTCACAGGAAGAATGATATATACATTTACAGAAGAGTGTTCACTGCAGCACTGTTTTAAATATCCCCATGTCTTAGGTGAAGACAATATGTTATAAATATAGAACACAACAAGTCAAATGGCTAAACTGGATCTACACATACTAACACTGAAAAATTTTGAAGTCATAACATTAAGTGAAAAATGAAACAAGTTATCAAAAGGATCTTGACTGTATGATACCATTTATATAAATTTCAAAACCATTCAGAACTTATATGAAGGTCTTTGAATATAAACATGTTTAAAATTAAGGAATGCAAGATTGCACATACACTTTTGGGCAGTAATTCTCCTTTGGGAATTATAAGAAGGAATATGACATTAAGAAACTGATTTTATCTGTAATGTTTTGTTTCTAAAAAAATTTGAAACAGATATTGTATAGTGTAAACATTTGTTCAATCCAAGTGTTGGACATATTGGTACCATGTTATTTCCCATGTTTTTCCATACATGTTTGAACTATTTCATGATTTTTAATTTACAAAAAGCTGCCAATAAAAATAATTCTAAGGAAATTTACTACATTTTTGAAAAATTGAAGTGGTTTTATTTCTAAGTGTCATAGTTGATTTAGCCAAAATAATATCTAGCTTAGAAGATAAACTTAACTATGAACTTCTGATTTCAAAGTTCTATCTTAAAACTGGGACATCACACAGACATAGCAAGAATAATGGAAAAAAACTACCCCCTTGTGAATGAGCTAACAGAAAGTTTCTGTCCCTGCCTGTCATATACTAACCTGTATGAATATCAACAAGTCACCAATCACAAAGGGAATCTCAGAGGCCATCTAGTCTTTGTTACAAAAGCAACTAGCTCAGAGAGGCAGTGATCTGAGCAAGGTCACACAACTGGTTGTTGGTGGAGCTAAGGTCCAGGTTGAACATTTCTCCATTAGAAAAGCCACAGATCATTTAGAAATAAATGACAAAGCAGGATTACTGTTCCTTGTTTCTCCATCTCTTGATTTCAGACATTTAAACCCTCCTAACCCACACCTCTTCTTCTTCAAAAGTGAGCTGGGGGCGGGCCACAGTGGCTCAGCAGGTAAGAATGCTTGCCTGCCAAGCCCAAGGACCCAGGTTCGTTTCTGGTGCCTGCCCATGTAAAAAAAAAAAAAAAGAGTGAGCTGAGGGATCACTTGGTCTGTAGACAGCAGAGAAAATAATTCCAGCCTTGTTCCATGCTATGAGCTGTGTGACATTGGGCCCAGGTTCACTTATCTCTAAGTATGGGGAAGAATAAATTACAAATCACATAAAGAGTTCCAGGCCCATGATGTCTATTGTGTTAATTTTTTAAACCTTCCTTAAATGCTAAGGCACAGAGCATAAAATGATTCCTAGACTGCCTTGAGATGCTGAGACAGACATAACAAATAATTGCAATAGAGAGGAGTGAGATAAGAACCAGCAAAGATTCATTCAGTTTCTGACATAACTGAAAAAGGAGCAAGTAACTACCATGTTATGCTGCACAGTTACTTAACAAACATATCTTGGTTTCAGTTTATTCATCTATAAAATGGTTCTTTTCTTATAAGACTATTCTCCTGATTCAAAAGGGAGAGCATAAAAAAAATGAAAGTGCTTGGTATGCTGTAAAACGTAATATTCATATCAGATGTTATTAAATTGTTTCCCAAGAACCACATGGTGGGTGGAGCAATGGCCCCCAGAGATGCCCATGCTCTAATCCCCTGAATTTGTGAATATATTATGTTACATGACAAGGGAAAATTAAGGTTGCAGATGGAAGTAAAATTGATAATCAGCTGGTTTTAAAATGAGTGGATTAGCCTGGATAATCTGGGTGTGTCCAATGTAATTAAAAAGGCCCTTTAAATGTGGAAGTGGGATGCAAAAGATCAGCATCAGAGAGAGCTCTGAAGATGCTAAACTGCTGACTTTGAAGAAGGAGGAGGGGGACCGTAAGCCAAGGAATGCAGATAGCTGCTAGAATCTGGAAAAAGTGAGGAAATGGATTCTCCCCTAGAGCCTCCTGAAGGAATATCACCCTGCTGACACTTTGATTTTAATCCAGTGAGGCCCGTTTTGGACTTCTGATGCCCAAGCTGTAAAAAAATGCATTTGTGTTGTTTTGAGCCCCTGAGTTTGTGGTAATTTGTTATAGCAGCAACAGGAAGCTAATATAAACCACAACCTCAATACTTTGAAGACAGAAGCATGAAGAATGGGTTACAGCAAGAGACATAGACTCTTCAGTCTTATTCTTCTTCCCTTAACTTTCACTGCTGTCATACCAGAGACGCCAGGTTACAATGAGCTTCCCCAGTCCAGGTCAATCTGTGCTTAAAGATGGCAGGATGGGGCCTTTCATTAAATCCTCTTTGGTTAGCTCTTGATCATACCTATGACTGGTGCTAAGCTCTACATACACTAATATCCCCAATGATGGAAGTACATTCCATTACCTGACCCACCCCACTGAGCATGAATCCCCTTGGAATTTCCAATTCTTGTTCATTAGAACATTTCTTTTAGGCCAGATACTATGCACTAATGTTTCTTTATTTCTCCTGATCTTTATTTCAAATACTTATCGCCACCTGAAAAACATAAAATCACTTCCCAAGAAGTAGATTAAGAGTCCTCTCTTGTTTTAGTGGCTGAGAGATTTCAAACAGAGTTGAGAGGTTATCCTGGAGGTTATTCTTATGTATTATATAGATATCCCTTTTTAGTTTAAAGGTGCATTGGAGTGGCTGAAAAGATGTACTTGAAACTGTTGAGCCATGTTCCAGTAGCCTTGATTCTTAAACACGATTATATAAAGACATAATATTTACAACATGACTGTGTGATTGTGAGAACCTTGTGACTGGTGTTCTTTATCTTTATTCCAAGATATGGAAAGATGAGTAAAAAATATGGATATAATTAAATAATAGGGGGGACAAAGGGAAAAATAAATTGGGTAGATGGAAACAGTAGTGGTCAATAGAGGGAGGGGTAAGGTATATGGTATGTATGAGACTTTTCTTTTTATTTCTTTTTCTGGAGTGATGCAAATGTTCTAAGAAATGATCATGGTGATGAATACACAATTATGTGATGATACTGTGAGCTATTGATTGTGCGCCATGTATAGAAAGTATGTGTGTAAAGATTTTTCTCAATAAATAAAAAAAGAGTCCTCTCTCTTGCGGTAAAATTTAATCTTTGGTCTTAGTTCTTCACTTCCCTATATTAGCAGCCACACACTCATTGCGGCCTCATGGTAGACAGAATATACTTCCCTACCCTTGACTTTTGGCTTAGTCATGTAACTTGCTTTGGCCAATGTAATAGTAGTGACTGAGGCAGAGACTTGAAATATTTTTGCACAGTTGACTCTCTAGTGATCCCCTATGAGAAGAACATGTTCTGGTCTAAAGAGGATATAAGCCTTGTGGAACAGATCTGAACCCAACCTGCAGCATGGAGTCTGGAGCCCAAAGCCTGGAGTCTAGTCTAGCCCAGTTGATTGGACTGGGCCTCACAGATCATGAGCCTGGGTATACAGGATTCTTGTTTTAAGTCACCATGTCTTTGAGTGATTTGTTATGCAGCATTATTCTGGCAACAGCTGAAGGATACACCTCCCATATGGAAGTTTTTCTAACTCCCTCCCCCAATAGAAGTGACCACACCCTCTTTCATATACCATTGTGCTGCTGCAGAATATATGTCTGTCTAGCCACTAGACTTTAAGCTCCTTGGATAGCCATAAGATGCTATTTGACTTTGTATCTAAAGCCCCTAGTACAATGCTTTTAATGAAAATGAAGCTATTGAACAAATGAACATACAAATGAATACAAGGAATATACTATTAGAAACACTGCTGTGACCTTTGAGGAAGGGGAGGAAATCACAGCTTTCTGGATTGCTACAACTGTCAACAAATACATAGGAGTCCAAACTTTCTTGGTAGACTGAATAAATCATATTTCTCAAACAGGTAGGCATTATTTTTCAGGTATCTGTATATGCTATTGTGATTAATGTAACAAATTCATTTCAAAGCAATAATAAATTTATGATTGCTTACCATTATGTATTTCTTCAAATGGTGGATATGAAAAGTGTACCTCATCTCGGGCGAGGCATAACATTTTTTTGGTATTTAAAAGAAGCCCTCATATTTCAGATTGTTGGGAACTGCTGTCCTGTTCTATTACTTTTAAAGAAGTCATACAGAATTCAGCGTGGTGCTGTCTCCCTTGCTTGTTGACTGGCAGTCCAGGGAGTAGTGACCTGGCCTGTTTGTCTGGCTTTATTCTTTCCTGATTCTTCAGGTCACTGCACATTTACAGCATAAGGGCAGGGCTGCTGTCAGACTTCAAGACACTGCAAAGGAAATTATAAACTTTCATTCTTTCTCCACCCTTCCTATCACAAAAGCTGTCACATCATGGCATTTTCTAGCTCAGTCGGGTTGTAATTATAGTTATTGTCATAAGAATGCTTCCAAAAGAGAGGCTTATTTAATAGAGAGAAACTCACATATACAAAAAGAAAAGCCCGCTAGCACAGGAGTAATGATGGAACATTGATAGTTCAAAAAAAAAAGAAAGAAAACTAGATACTGAATGTAGCAGGGAATTGGCCTAAACCATGCACTTTATGGTTTTAAACATTTATGATAGTGAAGAGGCTTCTGTGCAACTATTGAACTCCTTTATTTCTATTTAAATGTGTTTATTTCTTTCCATTCTATGTAAAATAAAGGATGAAATCTCTAATTTATGGCTGGAAAACTAGATAGAAATATTTAAGAGTTTAAAGTCATGCTATGGAGACTAGACATGAAGGTGGAGGAGGGAGAAAGCAATAGACAAATGGTAACTTCATTTAGAATCATTACCTACTCACCATCAACTTTCAAGGTCCTGCCTTAAACCATTACTCAAGACTAACTTCCTGGGGCTGATAAAACTAATAAGAGACTCTGGAAAGGATATTTGATAAACATTTGTTGATGAACATGTGAATGAATGAATGAATAAATAAATGCTTCAGCCTGACTCCTCAGTTTCACACTTGGCTATCTTCCTCTAAGTACCCTATTCATTTGTGGCAATGAACTGTTTGCTATTTCCAAAACATTATGTTTCCCCTTGCTGTAACTTTTAGTCCCATTATCTTTCCCTGCAGCCCACCATAACCTGGAAAGTTCCTACTCAGCCTTCATGTCTCAACTCAAGCTCCTCTAGTTCCATGCTTTGGCAGTACTTTATATATGTAGAATTATATTTTAATTTTCTCAACTTCAGTGCAGGAACCATGTGTTTTAATCATTGTAACCTAAGCAATTGGCTTGGTGCCTAAAATGCAATAGAAATTCAATAAAAGGTCACTGAATAAATGTTGTACTATTTGATTCTTCCAGTGCTTTCCAAACCAGACTATAAATTATTTCACTACAGGGTGATCTCTTCTACAATTCTTCTTTTGTATAACCTCCTTACTCTAGCAGACACCAGTCCTTCACCTGCCCCAAATTGATCAAACATCTAGAAAAGTAAGACAGTTCTAGGTGCTGGGGTAAAGAGGAAGGAGAAGGAAACCATTGGGAAATTTTAGTAGGCATGACATCATCAGATTTACAAGTAGGGAAGAAACTATGATTTAGAGAAGACATTTCAAAGTAGACAAGATGATCATTGTAATAGTTTGGAAAAAGGTGTTACCTATCTTAATGAGGATCAGGACTGTGGGGCAGAAGGTTGGGGATATGTATTATTTATTCCAGAGACTATACTTATAGTATTTGGCAGCTGACTGGAAATGATGCAAAGAATAGAAGGAGTCTAGAATGACTGCAAATAACTAGCTTGGGCAACTTGTGTGTCCTTTACTACCATGGGAATGAGAAATGAGCTACCAGCAGAAGGGAGGAGAGCCCTGAGTTCCATTTTGCTTCTTTTGCAAATGAGATATCTGTGGATCATCCAGAAGGTAACATCCACTAGTAGACAGTTGATATGTAGCTCAGTTGAGCAATTCAGACTGATGATATACAGATTTGGAATGCAAATGAAAGTTGAAGATAAGGCTGTGGAGTAATTTGCCCATGGATATTGTGTGAAGCAGGGATTCTGGGTATCTGGGGTGGGAAGGAGTTACAAGGGAGTTTCCTTACCTAAAGATGCAGGGAGTTGATGTCAACCATTTGTCTTCCATGAGTGTGGTAGCAATTTTTTAAAATGAGAATTATTGAGAGTCTACTATCCTCTCCCTAGGTGTGACTATGTGTAATTTGAAAAGTTCCACATGTGTGTTTGATGTAATCTCCCATTTGAGAACCATTGTTGAATATAATTCTATAGTCACAGTTAATGCACTTAATCAAAACTCAATGTATTGAATTAACATATTCAACACTCCCGATACATGCCCCACGGTTTGAGGGCAAGATTTTGGTTTTGTTCAAATCTATATCCCCAGTGATTAGCACAATGTCCAGCACATACATATAGATATTCAAATGTTTGATGAGTCAAATGATCTCATTTATTGCTGATTTCATATGGTAGGGTTTGTCACTGCCATTTTAGATGTGAGAAAACTGAGGCCCCACAAGACTAAGTAACTTGGTCATGTCACACAGCTAGGAAGTGGTTCAGCCTAAATCCTGCCTTACATCAATCCAGAATTCTTCCACGATAGCACATGGCCTCTGCGCCGTCCTAGATCTGCCACCACCATGAAGAGGCAAGCCAGGAGGACAGTTTAGCAATTGCCTGCAGCATGTCTGGAAGGCCTTGCTAAATTGAGCTCAAATCAAGATTTGAGCAACTTGACTTTTCAATTCCTACTAACAAGTTTCTTGAATTATCGGGTGCAAAGCATAATAAAAGACCATTTCACACTGGGCTCACTGTAGAGGAATATATATACTAGCTGGAAAATAGAAGAAATGACTAACTGAAAGAGAACTATAAGTAATAATTCTTGATAAGCCTCATAGCTTTTATCTGATTAAATAAGGAGTTGGTTTTCACATATTTCTTATATGAATAATATGATTTTTTCAAATAAGAAATTAAAAATCTTTGTTCCTCTTTAGGTCTCTCCTCAACAAAGAGTTGATATGCAAATGCTTTTCTAAACATATAAGACACAGGCTAGACAAAAAGAGGAAAATTCTGAGAAAGGTTGAGATTAAAGAGGATATTCTGTTGAGTGAAAATATAGAGCGAGGCAGTATGGAAGCATTAGCTCCTCTGTGGTTTCTGAAGAAAAAGTCCCTGACTTGTAAATACCTAATACCTACAAGATAACCCTGACTTTCTTCTACGAAAGCTGCTAAAAACTTAGTAACTTCCAGAGAACATGTGGATCCAAGAGTGGAGAAAGGAAGGCCCAAAAAGCCAGAACAGGTATCTCAATAAGAAGGTTCTCATGGAGAATTAGAGATGTATCTTCACGAAATAAGCTTCAATTAGGAAAATGTACAAAATATTAGGAGGCAAGAGGGCTAGCAGTCACTGAAACATGACTGGAAATAGTAGAGGCAGTTTGTGTTTTCCGCTGCTATCTAGCAAATAGCAGCAGCTCCAAATGGTGTTAGGTTGGGAAAACACAGCCCACCCTGCCTGTTCCTTCAAGTCAGGGAATGAATGAGAGCCGGCTCAATGCCCCTGAGGATCTAAAAGACAGAAAAGGGGTACACAAAGAAAGAGTGCCAAAGACCAAATTTGCCAATCTAAAAATTTTGCTAAGGGCTGACTCACAAGGAGAAGGAAAGGAATTCTCATCTGGAACTATCCTTTCCCTTTTCTGTGCTTCATGGTTTACTCGTCTTTTGCCTATAATGGCTGTTTTGGAGGTATCTGTCTTTACTGCTTGGCTTAAGCCAGTGAGAGGGAAATAACATTTAATATCAATCAAATGCACTGGCTACTTTGAAATTATTTCATTTAAATCTTTTTAGCAGCCCTATAAAGCAAATAAAAGCATTATCCCCAGGAAACCGGGTTTAGAAAGTTAAATATTGTATTCAAATTCACAAAGCATTAAATAACAGAGCAGGTCTACATGAATGCAAAACCCAGGTCTGTATAAATGCAAAATCTTTCCTTTAAAGACCACCCATTTCTCATGAGGTCCAGAATGATACTTTGCTCATCATTTTTCCCTCATAGTACCTAGAATGGTAACTTGCATACAATAAATGCTGGACATATATTCATGGAATTAATTTTGAGTGTGCTAATCTCTACCTGAAGTGTTAACTTTTATTGAATTGTACTAAGCATATTATATTAAATGAGAACATATGTTATCAAGGTATACCAAACACAAACCTTGTCTCATTCTCAAATTCTTTCAACTGCTTCCATCCTTTCTCTTTGTTGTTACCTCACACACACCAAGTTGTCATTCCACTCTGGATTTTGACAAAATGCCACATTACAGAGCATGGGAGCTGGCTTCCTGGGTGGCCTCGGAAGGACCGAAAAACACAACATTGAGATATGGGAGACTTAGGTCCCTGTGGGGTGAACCTCAATCAAGGGTAAGTAGGAGAGAGGAGGGAGCCAAGCTCCCTTTTATTCTCTTCTTGCAACCCTAAAGCCAGAGAACAGATCTGTGCTCACTCAAGTGACGTGCTTCCAGATCTAGTTGAGAAGTTAGTAGTCAGTACGAAAACTTATTGCCTCGTGCTGCCTTGCACTTTTCCTCACCTGCACTGCCTTGGCTTGCACTTCCCAAGTAAAGTGTCACACTAAGATAGAGAATTAAGAGCGTCGCTATAGATCTTAATAGGAATAATCCAAAAAATGATGACAAACATGTAGTTTTATGCACCTAGCAACAAAGATGTGAAATATATTTATAAAGAAAAAAAATCGATGCCACAGGAAGAGATTGACCAACTGTAAATCACAATGAGAGATTTTGATACACCTCTTTCAGAAGCTGATAAAAAGATTTTAATATGCCTCCTTTTGAAGTTGAGAGAACAAGCAGACAAAAATTAGTAAGTCTATACTAGATTTAAATGCGAAAAAGGATGTGAAATATCTGAAAACACAAAGAAGCCTAGAATCTTACTAAATAATTAAAATGTAGTTTTTTTATAGAAATATAGGTTTTGGAATTCAGTAAAAAATACAACTTTTTGGGACGTGACAATTCTGTAAGTAGGTAAGAGCCAATTCTTCAAAGTCAGGTATTGATGCTATGGTCCCTCTGGCTCCCATGAAAAGACACTCACTGGACCCAGAGTTGTGGCTCTACAAGTAAAATCTCCCCCCAAAGGTGAATACTGTGGGTTAAAAGCCCACACACAAGCTGTCAGAATACAAGGTGGGCTTTTGAAGATTTTTGGCTTTTATCCCAACCTCCCACTTCTTAAACTATCTCTGGGAAGAAACTCTACTTTCCAAGCATGGTTTAACTCTGAGAACCATATGAAAAGTTATTTTGATGCTAATGCTTTTACTGAATTATGCAGTTGAGATTCTCGGTGGTCTTTTATGATTAAATAAGCATAAAATTTTACCCTGGCAGTTTTTCTCTTCTATTATATATTCAGTTATGATTAATTTTAATTCTCTTCTCCCTGATCATTTTTTGTTATTAGGAATTTTCCTATAACACATTCTATCAATCTAAAACAACACTTTTCATTTCTTTTCTGATTACAAGAGCAATTCATGTTCATTGTAGAAAACTTAGTAAATATAGAAAAGGAGATACAAGAAAATAAAATCAATCCATTACCCTACTACCTGGTGGTGGCCACTTTATTTTAATCTCTGTGACAACTTTTTAAAATGCATTAATTAGAATTTCCTGATGTTCTTGAGCCTGGTCACGTCCCTTTTCCCTCACCTCCCTACTCTCTTTCCATGCTTCTTCTTGCCTACCCCTGACCCTTTTCTCTTTACATTTGCCAGTCCATTACCAAATAAGAAATTACAAACCAAAAGTGAAATTTTAACTCTTGTTATAAATATTGTATTAACTCAGAAAATTTAGGTGTAATAGATTCATATGTGTTGATCATTTTAATACTGAAAGCAGCTACTAGCTTTCTGAGGTATGAATTTGGGGAGGGAGATGGCAAAGGAACAGTTCCAGGGTTTAGCCAGGAATTTCACTTTTCCTTTTTTTTCTAAACAGGGTCAATAGCCTTGACCTTCTAGAGCAAAGGCTTTCCTATTTGCTGTGCTCTAACAATAAAGATCTATAGCATATAGCACCTACCATGTGCTGAGCCCTGTTTTTATTTTACATGTATTAATTCATTTAGTTTTCCCAATAATCCTATGACATAAGTACTAGTACCATTGTTCCTATTTTGCAGATGAGAATACTGAGGCACAGAAAGGTTAAGTGACTGGCTTAATATTTCACAGCTAATAAGGAACAGAGCTTGGACTTGAACACTGGCAGTTTGCTTCCAGAGTCTGCATTCTCAAACCACTATGTTACACTGCATCTAAAGGGCTTTTGTAGCCTACAATTCATGAAGTCCAGAGCATGGGATGTGAGAAACAATTTTATGCAGTTCCATAGATTAATTTTTAAAAATATTATATATTCATTTTACTGTTTGTTTGGAAAAAAATACCTTGCACAAATACGATGTCACAAATATTGATGCTAGGATAAATGAATTTTAGAAGTCAATCTAAAGGGTGGTGCAACAATCACTCAGTTGCAGAATTCTCAACTGCCATGCTGGAGATCTGGGTTCAATTCCCAGAGCCTGTCCATGCCAAAAAAAAAGTCAATCTAAAGAAAAATATTGAGTGAATAACAGTACAAATGACTTGTAAAGATCACAAAAATAATAAAAGTGAGATGCTAATTCAGTCTGAGAAGCACTATTAATTTAAAACCCAAACCCAAAATCTCACCTCAGACTAAATGCAGCACCTGGGGGAGATTTTGCATTATCAGAATGGATCAAGGATGGTGGGTTCTCATTCTTGCCCATATTTTATCTTGTTAGCTCTATGAGTGAGATCTCTCTGGTTGAATTTTTTTTTTTTTTTTTGTAAGTAATGCCCTTTACTCTCCTATGAATTAAAGTCCTGTTAGCTTATTAGACATTTTCTGCCTTGAAAGATTGCCAGTCTGGGTTTCTTAGACTAAGGTTCTACCCAAGAAGCAGGCAGAGAGCTGACAGTCATTCCATTACCAAGCTTTATTATATCTTTATTGCAGAGAAATAGGTTAGAAATAATACGAGGCTGTGGATTTTAGTGCTGCATGAGGTGGAGATACATTTCCCTTTACTCAAGTGGACACAGAACCTGCCCCTATAAGAGTCAGGGTTGGGAGGAATAGTTTTTTTGGTAGTTCAGCCAGCCATCTACAGTGTATAAAATAAACATGTGTTCTGCCTTCCCTTCCTGGAAATTTATGCTTCAATAAGTGACAGGGTAATCCTATGAAGCTTTTTGCTGTACAAAATTTAAGGATTTTTTCAGTTTTTTACAAGGTCCTCTTGGTGACAATGCATGGGATATTTTTTCTCTAATGTCAGTTACAAGATTAATAGATTTGTTTTTATATTAAGAGATTGTAAATTCACTCATTGCTTTGTTATAATAAAACTTAGAGCCGATTTAGTAGCCCCCATGTCTTAGCAATTAGTGAATCTGGTATCTCAGATATATAGAACCTCTGGTGTGCATTTTTTTTTTATGTTTGCTTCATCTCATCATTTTTCCATTTGGATTATTTTCTTCGTTGTTTTATTCAAAATTTTATTTTTTTCTGTGGTACGTATTTTCAAATAATATACTTTAAGTCTTATGTGTAATGCAACAGGGTATAAATAAATAATTACTCTTCAAATACAAAGTGTTAGTTTGTGACTCAAATCAGTAAAGGCAACAAAACTGTAGAAAATGTCTTTTACTGCCAATCTCAATTAAATTGGATTTATGGGCCAAACCCAGTTTATAAGCTTTCTCTAATTTCACCTCCAGTCACGTGTATTCACAGTATCATTTTTCAGCATGTTTCTCCTTTATGCTTTATGTCTCAATAAAGAACTAATTGCCTGGATATGGAACTGATGTGAGTGACCTTTTCAATTATTTTTTTCTTTATACAGCCTCATCTCTGTTAGACAAGTCTGGTATTTATGGTAACTTGCATTCCTCTCTTATTCTATTAAAGCTCATGGTCACTGTAGATCATGGATCTATTTAAAGTTAAAAAAATCAAAAGTTGTTAAAGAAATTTATAGTCCAAAGAAAGAAGAAGAAAACCAAACTGGTAGTCAAAACACTTCCTCAAGACATGAGTGCAAAGGCCTAAATAAAAATCTTTGCCATTCCTTGTAAAGCTATTTTTGGTTTATCCTTTTTACTAAATGCCATCAATAGTTATTAAAAATCCTACTCCACCCTCTGTCCATTCTGAAGATGAAGGAAAGTTGAAAATACATTTCAAGGTTTCAGTGAATACTTTGTACTGAAGTTTTAACTACATGGACACCATGTATGGGCTTCTGGGAATCCATGAACCACCTAATATTACATGTAGAATTTTTAAGGATAGAAAAATGGTTCTTAGCTTTCATTGGAATTTCAAAGTGGTTTGTGACCTAAAAAGGACTAAGTGCTCTAGTATCTATTTAGGAATGATCATACTCTCTTCTTGTATTAACCATGCCCTTAAAATTCCTTCCTTGCACACTCAACCAGCAGTAGTCTCACTTTCAACTCAATTCTTAAACAGTAAGCAGTTCTTAAACAATTGTTCAGTTCCCTCAATCTGCAAGGCCCAGTGGGGGAAACAGAGATGGTTCTGGCCTAGTCCAGGCTTCACAGGAGTTGTAGATTAGAGAGGAAGATAGAAAGGGGCCTCGAACATTAATATGCAAGAGAATCAACTGGGGACCTTATTAAATTGCAGATTCTGGTCTAGAAAGTCTGGAGTGGGGCCAAAATTCAGCATTTTCTTACACACACAGAGGAAGAATAATTACTACAGACCTAACTCATTTTATTGAGTTTTGCTTTTATCACACTTAGCACCTTATTTTTTCTTAATGAATTGAAGATTTGTAGCAACCTGTGTTGAGCAAGTGCATTTTTCCAACAGCGTGTGCTCACTTCATGTCTCCGTGTCACATTTTTGGAATTCTTGCAATATTTCAAACTTTTCATTACTATTACATCTGCCATATCGCTAATATATAATCAGCAATCTTTAATACTACTATTGGAATTGTTTAGGAATGCCACAAACCACATTCATATAAAATGGTGAAGTTAACTGATAAATGCTGAAAATGTTCTGACTGCTCCAATGACTGTCCATTCCCTCATCTCTCGCCTTTCCTTGGGCCTCCCTATCTTAGGAAAGATACCACAATATTAAAACTAGGACAATTAATAACCCTACAATGGCCTCTAAGTAATCAAGTGAAGGGAAGAGGAGCTACACATTTCTCACTTTAAATCAAAAGCTAGAAATGATTAAACTTAGTGAGGAAGGCATTTTGAAAGCGGAGATAGGCCAAAATCTAGGCCTTTTACACCAAACAGTTAGACAAATTGTGAATGCAAAGGAAAGGTTCTTGAAGGAATTGAAAGTGCTTACTCCAGTGAACACACTAATGTTAAGAAAGTGAAACATTGCTGATATGGAGAAAGTTTTCATGGTCTGGATGGAAGATCAAGCCAGCCATAACATTCCCTTAGGCCAAAACCTACCCCGGAGGAAGGTGCTGACTCTCTTCAATTCTATGATGGCTGAGAGAGGTGAGGAATCTGCAGAAGAAGAGTTTGAAGCTAGCAGAGACTGGTTCATGAAGTTTAAGGAAAGAAGCCACGTACATAACCATGAAGTGCAAGGTGAAATAGTAAGTGCTGATGCAGAAGCTGCAGCAAGTTATCTACATCTAACTACCATGATTGATGAAAGTAGCTACACTAAATTACAGATTTTCAGTGTAGACAAAATAGCCTTCTATTGGAAGAAGACGTCATCTAAGCCTTTCATAGCCTGAGAGAAGTCAATGCCTGGTTTCAAAGCTTCAAAGGACAAGCTAACTTTCTTGTTAAGGGCTAATGCCACTGGTGACTTTAAGTTGAAGCCAATACTCATTTACCATTCTAAAGATCATAGGGTCTTTAAGAATTATGATAAATCTCCTCTGCCTGTGTTCTGTAAATGGAATAACAAAGCCTGGATGACAGCTCATCTGTTTACAACATGGTTTATTGAATATTTTAATCTCACTGTTGAGACCCACTGCTCAGAAAAAAAGCCCACTTCAAGATATTACTGCTCATTGAAAATGTACTTGTCACCCAAGAGCTCTGATGGAGATGTACAATATTAATGTTGTTTTCTTGCCTGTTAATACAACATCTATTCTGCAGTCCATGGATCATTCCAACTTTCAAATCTAATTAGAAATACATTTCATAAAGGCTATAGCTGTCATAGATAGTGATTCCTCTGATGGATCTGGATAAAGACAATTGAAAACCTTCTGAAAATAATTCACCATTCTAGATGCCTTTAAGAACACTTGTAATTCATGGGAGCAGGTCAAAATATCAACATTAACAGGCATTTTGAAGAAGTTCATTCAAAACCTTATGGATGACTTTGGTTCAAAGACTTCAGTGGAGGAAGTAACTGCACTGGTGGAAATGGCAAGGGAACTAGAATTACAAGTGGAGCTTGAAGATGTGACTGAATTGCAACAATCTCATGATCATTGTTAACAGATAAAGAGTTGCCTCTTATGGATGAGAAAAGAAAGCAGTTTCTTGAGATATAATCTAGTCCTGGTGAAGAAGTTATGAATGTTGTTGAAATGACAACAAAGGATTTAGAATATTACATAACCTTAGTTGATACGGGAGCGTCAAGGTGTGAGAGGATTGACTCTCACATTTTGAATAGAGTTCTACTGTGTGTAAAATGCTATCAAACAACATTGCATGCTACAGAGAAATCCTTCATGAAAATAAGAATCAATCAATGATGAAAATTTTTTTGTCTTATTTTAAGAAATCGCCACAGCCACTCCAACCTTCTGGACCACTGTCCTGATCAGTCAGAAGCCATCAACATTGAGATAAGATCCTCCACCAGCAAAAGGTTTTTGACTTGCTAAAGGCTTAGAAGATGGTTAGCATTTATTAGCAATAAGGATTTTTAAAAGTAAGGCACGTACATCTTTTTTAGACAAAATGCTATTGCATACTTAATAGGCTACAGTGTCAACATAACTTCAATATGCACCAGGAAACCCAGAAATTCATGTAACTTACTTTATTGTGATGTCCACTTTATTGCAGTGGTCCAGAATTGAGCCCACAATATCTTCAAGGTATGGCTGTGTAAATATTAAATACTTTATACATGTGCCTAACTTTAAGCAAACAAACCAAGTACTGGTAAATATGGATTTATTGAACAAGTAAACTGAGAACAAACATCTTCTTTATTACAGAATTCACAATTTAGTACATGGTTCCCAAACTTTGCTGCATATTGGAGTTACCTGGAAACTTAAAAAAAAAAAGTTATGCTTCCAGTTGACCAAGATGGTAGATAAGACACTCCAGGGTACCATTCCTCCACAGAATCTTTGAACAACTAACAAAAACTGAAAGAGTCCTCTTACCATAACTCTGGAAAACAGTTAAAGGGTTGCAATAACTGGGTGAGTGATAAATCAAGAAGAAAAAGCTTTAAAAATGGTAGAAGCTCATAGTGCCCTTCCTGTCTGCTCCCTGATTCAATCCCCAGTGTGGTGTGGAGCCAGTCTGCACTCCCATTGTGTGTCCCTGACCCTATTCTGGAGGGAGCAGAGTAACCATGAAACACATACTACTGTGGCTATATATAGGTATTGATCTATCAGCTGGCAGCCTGAAAGACTGAACTAGGAAACTCATCTTCACTCACCCTCTCCAAACTTACCCTGCAGGCTGAAGCAGCTTGAGGACAATTAAAGCACTTAAGAAAAAATTAAATAAATGCATTCTGGGGAAAAGTTTACCTGTCTAAGTAATACAATAGAGCACCCTGGAAGAAGAGAAAGTCTATTTAAAAGAGACTATTGGACATACTCAAATTCCTATAACTAGGAGAATCTCTAAGGCCTCTAGCAAGCATAAACCCAGGAGAATACTCAGGCTCAGAAAGTATGGAAAGCATACTGCACTTGGCATTTGCTGAGGTTGATCTTGACAGGAAAGCTGAACTTGAAGGAAAGCACTGGCCAATGCAGAACCAATTTTCAAAGACTTTTTTCTGAAAGGTGTTTTTTGCATAGGTTTGTGTTGATTGTGTTAGTTATAGTACAAAAGGAAATCTCTATTTCCTTTACATTACAAGGTAGTACAAATTTAAGGAACAAATTCCTCAGGGACTAAATCCCAGAGTTAACATGTTAAGATGTTAAAATGTACAGTGTGCAACAAAAGATTACAGGCAAACCAAGAAACAGGAACTGATGGCCCATCCAAAGCAACAAGATAAAAATCCAGAAACAATTATCAAAGAATACCAGACTTTGGACATACTGGAGAAAGACTTTTAAAAGTAATCCTCAGTATGCTCAGGAAGATAAAGAAAATACAGAGAAGGAACAAAAAATATCAAGAAAACAATTTATGAACAATATGAGAGTCTCAATACATACTTAGAAATTTAAAGAAAGGAACCAAGCAGAAATACTGGAGTTGAAGATTACGATAAGTCAAATGAATAATTTCCTAGACTATTTCAACAGCAAATTGTATTGGCAAAGAATTATTTCTTTTTGAAATTTTGATGAATCAATGGTTTGGTACATACAATGTATAAAGATTTAATTTGTAACAAACACACAAAAAAGGTCCAAGACAGAGGTATATAGGAAGGATGTATGTATGTATGTGCCACTGAAGTTAAGTTGGTATCAAATCAAACGTGATTGTTATAGGTTTAGGAACTTAATGTTGAGTTCCATGGTAACCATAAAGAGAATATTTGAAAAATATATACGGAAAGAAATTAAAAGGAACTCAAAATGGTACACTATAAAAAAATCAAATAAACGTGACATTAGGCATTAACAGAAGAAGCAAGGATCAAAAAGATATAAAACTTACAAAGACCAAATACTAAATGAAAGAAGGAAGTAATGAATTATCAGGGGTTACTTTAAATGAAAGTGAATTAAATTCTCCTGTCAAAAGGCAGAGATTGGCAGAATGGACAAAAAGCATGACCCAACTATATGCTGTTTTCATGATACTCAACTTAAACTCAAAGATACAAGTAGGTTGAAAGTGAAAGGATGGGAATAATATTCCATGCCAATATTAACCAAATGATAACTAGGGTAGTTATATTAATATCAGATAAAATAGACTTTAAGTAAAAAATAAAACATTGAAAAAATTAAATGAAAGAGCTGGGGTTCAAATAGAAGTTGGACTCTTTAGGCCATCTAGTTAATTATGATATTACATTTCTATTCTTTCCTCTTCCTTCTATCCAAGAACATATTATATTTTTCTGTTATATCTATATATCTCCATACATATCTCAACGAAGTTTTTTCATATGGATACCACGTATTTTAATAGAATTTCCTTGTTTTGTTTATACTTTTTATATAAAATAATTTTTAAAGCTATTTTGAAAGATTCTTTACCCTGTTTAGGATTATACAAACAATATGGATTCTATGTTATAATAAATTATTTATTTCTTATGAATCTGCTTGATTACTCAAGGTTAGTTTTCATTATAGTAGGGAAATAAAAGAATTAAGCCTACAGAAGGTCACAAAGAAACTGACAGAAAATGGGCATAAACCATCTCAGAGGACTATGCTGAAGGCTCAAAAGATCACTTCAGAAGGAAGATCTGCTCAGGCAGATCTGGTTTGCAATCACAATCACTTTACTATTCACTTTCAGATATTATGAGAAACAAAGACAATGATTGTAGGTATTTCATCAGTGGTTTTGTCACTTTGCTTCAGATTAGAATTATTTGGGGAGCTTATAAAATTCCCCAAGTTACACCCATACCATAACCAGCATATGGGGATGGGAGCCAGGCAGCAGTATTTTAATTATTTTATTTTATATTAGAGAAGTTGTAAGTTAAAAGAAAATCATGCAGAAAATACAAAGTTCTCATATTCCCTCTGGTTTGGTTTGTAAAAACTGTCAGGATGTGATATAGCAGAACTGGAATGGCTTTTAAAAAAGGGAACTTAATAAATCCCAAGTTTACAGTTCTAAGCCTATAAAGATGGTCAAATTAAGATATCCAGTGAAAGATACAGTAATTCAAGGGAGGCTGATGGGTCAGGAATACCTCTGTCAGCTGGGTAGTCATGTGGCTGGCATCTGCTGATCCCTTGCTCCTGGACACCAATGCTTTCAGTCTCTGTTCTTGTGGCGGGGGGGAGGGTCCTCACTTTGGTTCTCCAGGGCTGGCTTTCCTCTCTTGTCTTCCTTTGGCTCTCTCCAGGTTTTGGCTTGCTTAACATCCATGATGATGTCTGCTGGGCTCCAGGCATCTCCAAACATTTGTGTCTCTGTTCTCCAAGTGTCGGCATCTGTGTCGGCTCTGGGATCTGTTGGTTGTGAGGCTTCTGATGATTGACTTTTCCATTTTTTTGAAGTAGGTTGTTGACATTTTGATTGGGATTACACTGAATATGTAAATAATTTTGGGTATATTGACATCTAAGCAGTATTTAGTCTGCCAATTCATGAGCATAGAATATCTTTCCATTTATTTAGATCTCCTTTGATTTCTTTTAGCAAAGTTTTGTAGTTTTCCATATCTAAGTCCTTTATATCCTTGCTGAAAATATTCCTTGAAATTTTATTATTTTAGTTGCTATTGAAGGTGATGTCCACTGTTTGCATCATGTATTTCGGGGCACCTGGCTAGGTGTATAAATATTTATGTTTTTTTCCTTCCTGGTAAATTGACCCCTTTATTAATATATATAACATATATTATATGTTCTTCTTTGTCTTTTTTATTAATTAAAAAATTAATAACAAACAAACAAAACAATAAGATATCATTCCATTCTACATATATAATCAGTAATTCTTAATATCATCGCAGTTGCATATTCATCATTTCTTAGAACATTTGCATTGATTTAGAAAAAGAAATAAAAAGACAACAGAAAAAGAAATAAAACGATAACAGAGAAAAAAAAGGTATACATACCATACCCCTTACCCCTCGTTTTCATTTACCACAAACATTTCAAACTAAATTTATTTTAACGTTTGTTCCCCCATTATTTATTTTTATTCCATATGTTCTACTCTTTTGTTGACATGGTAGATAGAAGGAGCATCAGACACAAGGTTTTCACAATCACACAGTCACATTGTAAAAGCTATCTCATTGTTCAATCATCATCAAGAAACATGGCTACTGGAACACAGCTTTACATTTTCAGGCAGTTTCCTCCAGCCTCTCCACTACATCTTGAACAACAAGGTGATTTCTACTTAGTGTATAAGAATAACCTCCAGGATAACCTCTCGACTCTGTTTGGAATCTCTCAGCCATTGACACTTACTCTCATTTCACTCTTCCCCCTTTTGGTCAAGAAGGTTCTCTCAATCACTTGATGTTAACTCTCAGCTCATTCTAGAGTTTTTCTCAGTCCCTTGATGCTGAGTCTCAGCTCATTCTAGGATCTCTGTTCCATCTTGCCAGGAAGGTCCACACCCCTGGGAGTCATGTCCCATGCAGAGAGAGGGAGGGTGGTGAAACTGCTTGTCATGTTGGCTGGAGAGAGAGGCCACATCTGAGCAAGAAAAGAGGCTCTCTTGGGGGTGACTCTTTGGCCTAAATTTTACGTAGACTTGACCTATCCTTTGTGGGGTTTAGTTTAATATGAACAAACTCCAAGACTGGGGGCTCAGCCTGTAGCTTTGGTTGTCCACGCTGCTTGTGAGAATATCAAGAATTCAACTTGAGGAGGTTGAATTTCTCCCTGTTCTCACCATCCCCTGAAAGGGGCTTTCAAATATTTTTCCACTCACTGATCAAATCACTCCGGGATTCATCGACGCATCACTCTGGACAAACCAACAAAATCTCATGTCCTACCTGAGATTCCAAGTACTTATGACATTTAATAAAACTATGTACATAAGTTATATTAGGAAATGCTCTAGTCAAAATATAAATTTTGTAACAAATAGACATTTTTTGCTCTAGTCTCACACATAAGGTGACATTTTAAAATATTAATTACCATCTATTTTCAGCACACTGCAATAATGACATTCCTTTATTCTTCCTCATGCAAAAACATTTTTAAAATTTGTACATTGTACATTTCACTATTGTTAAACACTCTAGGCATTCCTAGATTATACCATCTCAGTCTTTAACATCTACCTTTCTTTCTGATTTCATTTATGTCCCCAGACCTCCTCCCTCTATCATTCTCACATGCAGCTTCATTCAGTGTTTTAACATAATTATATTACAGTTAGGTAATATTGTGCTGTCCATTTCTGAGTTTCTGTATCCAGTCCTGTTGCACAGTCTGTATCCCTTCAGCTCCAATTACCTAATATCTTACCCTATTTCTATCTCCTGATGATCTCTGTTACCAACGACATATTCCAAGTTTATTCACTAATGTCAGTTCATATCAGTGAGACCATACAGTATTTGTCCTTTAGTTTTTGGCTAGTCTCACTCAGTATAATGTTCTCAAGGTCCATCCATGTTGTTACATACTTCATAAGTTTATTCTGTCTTAAAGCTGCATAATATTCCATCATATGTATATACCACAATTTGTTTAATAACAAATTGTCTGTTGATGGACATTTTGGCTGTTTCCATCTCTTTGCAATTGTAAATAATGCTGCTATAAACATTGGTGTGCAAGTGTCTGTTTGTGTCTTTGCCCTTAAGTCCTCTGAGGAAATACCTAGCAGTGGTATTGCTGGTTCATATGGCAATTCTATATTCAGCTTTTTGAGGAACTGCCAAACTGCCTTCCACAGCAGTTGCACCATTTGACATTCCCACCAATAATGAATAAGTGTGCCTCTTTCTCCACATCCTCTCCAGCACTTGTCATTTTCTGTTTTGTTGATAATGGCCATTCTGGTGGGTGTGAGATGATATCTCATTGTGGTTTTGATTTGCATTTCTCTAATGGCCAGGGACATTGAGCATCTCTTCATGTGCCTTCTGGCCATTTGTATTTCCTCTTCTGAGAAGTGTCTGTTCAAGTCTTTTTCCCATTCTGTAATTGGGTTGGCTGTCTTTTTGTTGTTGAGTTGAACAATCTGTTTGTAAATTCTGGATACTAGACCTTTATCTGACATGTCGTTTCCAAATATTGTCTCCCATTGTGTAGGCTGTTTTTTTACTTTCTTGATGAAGTTCTTTGATGCACAAAAGTGTTTAATTTTGAGGAGCTCCCATTTCTTTCTTTCTTTCTCCAGTTCTCTTGCTTTAGGTGTAAGGTCTATAAAACTGCCTCCAATTATAAGATTTATAAGATATCTCCCTACATTTTCCTCTAACTGTTATATGGTCTTAGACCTAATGTTTAGATCTTTGATCCATTTTGAGTTAACTTTTGTATAGGGTGTGAGATACGGGTCCTCTTCCATTCTTTTGCATATGGATATCCAGTTCTCTAGGCAGCATTTATTGAAGAGACTGTTCCATCCCAGGTGAGTTGGCTTGACTGTCTTATCAAAGATCAAATGTCCATAGATGAGAGGGTCTATATCTGAGCACTCCATTCGATTCCATTGGTCAATATATTTATCTTTATGCCAGTACCATGCTGTTTTGACCACTGTGGCTTCATAATATGCCTTAAAGTCAGGCAGCGTGAGACCTCCAGCTTCGTTTTTTTTCCTCAAGATACTTTTAGCTATTCGGGGCACCCTGCCCTTCCAGATAAATTTGCTTATTGGTTTTTCTGTTTCTGAAAAGTAAGTTGTTGGGATCTTGATTGATATTGCGTTGAATCTGAAAATCAATTTAGGTAGAATTGACATCTTAACTATATTTAGTCTTCCAATCCATGAACACGGTATGCCCTTCCATCTATTTAGGTCTTCTGTGATTTCTTTTAACAGTTTCTTGTAGTTTTTCTTTGTATAGGTCTTTTGTCTCTTTAGTTAAATTTATTCCTAAGTATTTTATTCTTTTAGTTGCAATTGTAAATGGAATTTGTTTCTTCATTTCCCCCTCAGATTGTTCATTACTGGTGTATAGAAACACTACAGATTTTTGAATGTTGATCTTGTAACCTGCCACTTTGCTATATTTGTTTATTAGCTCTAGTAATGATCCATGAGCACTTGAGAAAAATGTGTATCCTGCTGTTGTGGGGTGTAATGTCCTATAAATGTCTGTTAAGTCTAGCTCATTTATTATAATATTCAAACTCTGTTTCTTTATTGATCCTCTGTCCAGATGTTCTGTCCATTGATGAGAGTAGGGAATTGAAGTTTCCAACTATTATGGTAGATGTGTCTATTTCCCTTTTCAGTGTTTGCAATGTTTGCCTCACATATTTTGGGGCATTCTGGTTCAGTGCATAAATATTTATGATTGTTATGTCTTCATGTTGAATTGTTCCTTTTATTAGTATGTAGTATCCTTCTTTGTCTCTTTTAACCATTTTACATTTGAAGTCTAATTTGTTGGATATTAGTATTGCTACTCCTGCTCTTTTCTGGTTGTTGTTTGCATGGAATATCTTTTACCAACCTTTCACTTTCAACGTATGTTTATCTTTGGGTCTAAGATGTGTTTCCTGTAGACAGCATATAGAAAGATCCTGTTTTTAATCCATTCTGCCAGTCTATGTCTTTTGATTGGGGAGTTCAATCCATTGACATTTAGTGTTATTACTTATGGGTAGTACTTTCTTCTACCATTTTGCCTTGTGTATTTTATATGTCATATCTAATTTTCCTTCTTTCTACACTCTTCTCCACACCTCTCTCTTCTGTCTTTTCCTATCTGTCTCTAGTGCTCCCTTTAGTATTTCTTGCAGAGCTAGTCTCTTGGTCACAAATTCTCTCAGTGATTTTTTGTCTGAAAATGTTTTAAATTCTCCCTCATTTTTGAAGGACAATTTTGCTGAGTATAGAATTCTTGGTTGGCAGTTTTTCTCTTTTAGTAATTTAATGTATCATCCCACTGTCTTCTTGCCTCCATGGTTTCTGCTGAGAAATCTACACATAGTCTTATTGGGTTTCCCTTGTATGTGATGGATTGCTTTTCTCTTGCTTCTTTCAAGATCCTCTCTTTCTCTTTGACCTCTGAAATTCTGACTAGTAAGTGTCTTGGAGTATGTCTATTTGGATCTATTCTCTTTGGGGTGCACTGCACTTCTTGGATCTATAATTTTAAGTGTTTCATAAGAGTTGGGAAATTTTCAGTGATAATTCCTTCCATTAGTTTTTCTCCTCCTTTTCCCTTCTCTTCTCCTTCCAGGACACCCACAACACATATATTTGTGTGCTTCATATTATCATTCAATTCCTTGAGTCCCTGCTCATATTTTTCCATTCTTTTCCCTATAGTTTCTGTTTCTTTTTGGATTTCAGATGCTCCATCCTCCAGTTCACTAATCCTAACCTCTGTCTCTTGAAATCTACCATTGCAGGTTTCCATTGTTTTTTTCATCTCTTCTACTGTAACTTTCATTCCCATAAGTTCTGTGATTTGTTTTTTCAGACTTTCCATTCCTTCTTTTTGTTCATTCCTTGCCTTCTTCATATCCTCCCTCAATTCATTGATTTGGTTTTTGATGAGGTTTTCCATGTCTGTTTGTATATTCTGAATTAATTGCTTCAGTGTCTGTATCTCATTTGAACTATTGGTTTGTTCCTTTGACTGGGCCATATCTTCAATTTTCTTGGTGTGATTTGTTATTTTTTGCTGGCATCCAGACATTTAATTACCTTAATTAGTTTTTCTGGAGAGTGCTTTCACTTATCTTACCTAGGGTTTTCTTGATAGATGAGTTTGTTGTCTATCTGTTCTTTGACCTTCAGTTCAGCTTTTTCTGGACCTCTAGCTTAGGTTTTGTTTAACAGAGGATAATTTTTCAGTTCTTGTTTTCTTGTTTCTTGCCCTGGTTGTAAGGTTCCTTTTCCCTCCCCACCCTTAGGAGGGTCTACATAGGTAATATAGACTCCAGCCAGGTTTTTCCAGACTAAACTGGATTCCTATCGGGGGAAGGAGTCACCTGCGTCAGTTTTCCCTGAAGGTGAGACCCAGCAGGTTAAAAGACTTTCCTGTTGAATCTCTGGGCTCTGTTTTTCTTATCTTGCCCAGCATTTGGCGCTTGTTTGCCTGCGGGTCCCACCAGCAAAAGTTGTTGTGGCACCTTTAAGTTTGGAAGGCTCTCCCTGCTGGGGGCGTGGTGGAGACATAGGAGAGGTTGTAGGCTGGTTTTAATGGCTTCAAATTGCCGAGCCCTGGGTTCTGAATTCCTTGAGAGGGATTCCACCTGAGTTGGGCTTCACCCCTCCCCTGGGGAAGGCACAGATGGGAGACAGCCCTGAAAGCAGTCGGTTTCTGCCTATGCCTGGGGCAGTTGCAGCCTGAGTAGTCCCGCCACTGAATCCAGAGGCAGCCAAGCCTCTGTAGAGACAGCCACAAAAACCTCTGTTTTGTCCCTTTTCCTCTTTTTTATTAGCCCAATAAGCGACCTCCGCCTTGACCAGGTTCACCTGATTGGGAGCCTATTTTTAGTAGTCAGGATTTGTTAATTAATACCACAATTGGTGTTTGGTTGTACTCAGTCCCTGCTACTATTAGAGTGTTTTTCCTTTCCCTCTGGGAAGCCACCTGTGGGGGAGGGGCGCTGGCCGCCGGCCACTGCAGCTTGGGGAACTCACGGTTCTGGGGAGACTTGCAACCAGTCCAGCTGGTCCAGACTGGGGTAAGCTGTGTGTCCAGTCACTGTTGTGGCTCTGGGAGCTGTTCTGTACTGTTTCTGGTTATTTAGTAGTTGTTCTGGAGGATGAACTAAAATGTGCACCTTGCTAAGCAGCCATCTTGGCCCCTACCCCCTTCTTTGTCTTTTGTTACCAGCTTTGAAATTAAAATTTATTTTGTCTGATATTGGAATAATTACCACAGATCTCTTTTGGTTACTATTTGCACGGATTATCTTTTTCCATCCTTCCACTTTTAACCTATTTCTGTCTTGGGTCCTGGTTGTGAGCCTTTATTAAATACAACATATAGTTTAATTATGCTTTTTAATCCATTCTGCTCGTCTGTGTCTTTTGATTGGGAGGTATAACCATTAACATTCAGTGTTATTACTATGAAGGGATTACTTACTTCAGCATTTTGTCCTTTGGTTTTAGCATGTCATTTTTTTTTTTTTGTATGCTGTGTGGTGGGGTCACATTTCCTTGTTTTTCCATGAGTATCTCATTATTGCAGCATGATTTGTTGAATTTTTGTTTGTTCATTTGTTTGTTTTGAGGGGGAAGTGTATACCTGGGAATTGAACCTGGGTCTCCCGCATGGCAGGCAAGAATTCTGCCACTGAACTTCCCTTGTACCTCCTATGTCATATCTTTTTTGTTTCTCTTTTCCTTTATTGCAACCTCCTTTTTGTATACCTTATATATTTTTTTATGTGTCTGACTGTGATGTGTCTGACTGACCCTTTTCTGTATATTTTAAAAATACTTTCTTTTAAAATATACAGAAAATTATATATTTTAGCCTAGGTTAGCCTAGGGTTTGTACTATATGACCTACATCTATAACCTACTAATATGAAAATATATCTTCTTAGCTTCAATAGCATACATGTTCTCTGCTCCCATATCTCTCTGTTTCCCTTCTTTCTGTTGTTTTTGTTCAACATTACCTCTCTCTATTTTTTTTGTCCATTATCTGGAAATAGGACTTTTTCTTATTAACTTAAGGAATTATAAAGTAGAGTTTATATATTGAGCATACAGTATTATTTAGTTGCATTTACACATTTAGTTTCCTTTACTGAAGATCTTCACTGCTTCATACTGTTTCAAGCTATTCTCTCTTGTCTTGTCTCTTCCTTTCAACCTGAAGAACTCGAAGATCTTGTATGGCAGATCTTTTAATAGTTAACTCTCTCATTTTCTGTTTATTTTTGAATGTTTTAAACCCTCTGTCATTTTTTAAGGACAGTTTTCCCAGATAAGGAATTTTGGCTGGCAATTTTCCTCTTCTAGAACCTTAAAAATATGCCACTGCCTTCTTGCCCTTAAGATTTCTAATGAGAAACTGGAAATTAGTCTTATTGAAGATCTTGTATGTGATGAATTATTTCTCTCTTATTGCTTTCAGAATTCTCTCTTTATCTTTGGCATTTGACATTCTGATTAGTATGTGTCCTAGAGTAGATCTACTGGGGGTTATTCTCTTTGGAGTATGTTGTGCTTCTTGAACATGTACATTTACATATTTCCTCAGAGTTTGGAAATTTTTGGCCATTATCTATTTCCTCAAATATTCTTTCTATCCTTTTTCCCTTTTCTTCTTCTGGGACACCCATTATGCATATATTTGTATGCTTCATGCTAGAACTCAAGTTCCCAAAACACTCCTCAATTTTTCTATGTATTTTCTCTATTCTTCTGACTGAATCATCTTGATTATTCTGTCTTCTAATTGACTGATTCTTCCTTCAGCCTGCTCAAATCTGCTGCTTTATGCCTGTAGTCTATTTTTAATCTCCATTATCATACCCTTCATTCCCATAATTTCTATGTCCCCCCCCCCCTTTGTTTTTTTGCATGGGCAGGTGCCGGGAATTGAACCGAGGTCTCCAGGAAGGCAAGTGAAAACTCTGCCACTGAGCCACCATTTCATTGCCCTCTATGTCTCTTTTTAAACTACCAAATTCTTCATTTTGCCCATACATTGTCTTTGTAACATTCTTTAGCTCTATATCTATCATTAGCTTATTTCTATCCATATTTTCCTTCTTCTTGCATTGACTTAGGAGATTTGTTTGAAATTCTTTGATTAGTCGTTCCAAATTCTGTGTCACCTCTGAAACTGTGATTTATTCCCTTGACTAAACCATAACTCCCTGTTTGCTTGTATAGTGTGTAATTTTTTGCTGAAGTTTGGGCATTTGGTTATTTTGATGTACTAACTCTGAAGGCCAATTTCTCCCTCTTGCCTAATGTTTAATTATTGATTGGCTTAATGTTAAGGGTCTTCTTTGACACTTAGTCCAACTTCTTCTGAACCTTTAGAGTAGCCCGTGCTTATCTATTTAGATGTTCTCAGGTCTTCTCCACCTAATTATTGCCTTGGATATGCAGCACAACTTTTAAGACTGCTCTTTCATGTACAATTGTTTCACCATCAGGAGAAAGCTTCCTTTTCTTTGTTCTTTTTCCAGGAATGCCGATCTGTTCTATTTGTTTTGTGCAGAACTTTCTCCCCAGCTCCTGTGGTTTGTTTAAATTCTCTCTCTCACTCAGTGCTCCTCTTTATCATACTTTTCAGTTCTGGGACCCATCCTGTCTAACAGCAGCTCTGCCCATACCCCCACAGCCAAACCTTATTTTCCATGAGGCTTTTCTGCCTCCAGCTTCTCCCTGTTAGGGTATCCTAACTTGGGGAGGCAAATGGTTTCAACCCAGAAGGTTTTGCTTTGCATTTCAGTAACCAGGAATCAGAAACTGGATTTAATATGTGCCCCTCTTGCCAGGTTCTTTTTTATTTACTGGGGACATTTTTGTATGAATGTACTAGTCACCCATTTATGTTTTGCCCTGGGTCACTGCAAACTTGGGTTCCTGTGACTGGATATGCATAGGGCTCTAAATTGCTGCTGTGAGAGGCTCTATGGCATCTGTGACAAGAGGAACTTATACTGTGCTGTCTCTGTGTGACTCTTAAGTTGCACAGGACTGAATGAGGGGGAGGGCTCTGGACTGGCAGATCTGGGACAAAAATCTCCTACCTGTTTTTGGTGTGTTTTTTTTTTTCTTTTTCTTTAATTCAGTGTTTGTGGAATCCTTCTCTAGTCTTCCTACCCCAGAATTTCAAGCAAATGGGATTTATCCTTTTATAAGTTGATTCTGAGGGGATGTCTTATGTTGCCATGTTGATGACATCACCCTACTGTGTGGTTTTTATGGTCAGCTCATAAAAAGCAATATGGTTTCTGCCTGGTTCTCTTTCTTGGGACATTCATCCATGGAATCTAGTCACCATGATTTTAGAAAGCAAAGCCCATGAACAGGCTCATGAGGACGGAAATTAAGGTCCAAGGACCTCATCTCTAGCTAAGTACCCGGCCAACAGCCAACAACAACTTGCCAGACATGAGCAAGCCATCTTGGGAGTGGATCCTCAGCTTGCAGTTGAACTGCCCCAGGTGATACACATGGAACAGAGACAAGCCTGCCCTGCCCATCCCTGCCCAAATTATACATTTGTGAGCTAAAGAAATGATTATTATTGGTTTAAGTCACTGATCTGTGTGGTTTATTATTCAGCAATAGATAATTGATACCATTATATTAAATATAAAAGCTGTTTAAGATGGTGTCTAACCCATATAAAGCACAATTAAATGACAGATATGCTGGTTACTATTAAATTTATAGGTTTGGTGCAGTTTCAATCAAAATCCCAATGAACTTTTTAAATTTAGAAAAATAATCCTAAAGTTCAACTGAATTAATGAATAGGAAACAACAGTTGGAACATGACTGTAAAGGGAGCAAATGAAGAATGACTAGCTCAATAAGCTATTAGAACAGAGTAAACCAATTAATTAATTAATTAACTAGACATATGTCAATGAAACAGAATAGGGCAGCAGAAACAGACTGCCAGCATCTATAAGAATTTAATCCATGATAAAGAAAGTATGTTAAAAAACTTTGGGGGCAGGGCAGGGTTGTACATCGTGGGAAGAAGAGGAATTATTATGAGACTAGAATTCAGGAGAATACAGAAAGGCACATACCATCAGGGTTCCCAAAGACAGGAAGGATTTTTCAGGATCCTATATAGCTGTGGCCTCCGTGTCATGTAGAGCAGTGCTCTCTAAACTTAAACCTGAGAATCTCGTTAAAATGCAAATTCTGATTCATTAAGTCTGGGGAACAGTCTAAGAGTCTGTACTTCCAACAAGCTTGTGGTGATTCTGCTGCTGCTGGTCTGCAGACCACACTTTGAGTGGAGAGGGTCAAAACTTCTTTAGCTGCAGGAGTTTCTTGATCCCTATCCTCACTCTACCAACATCACGATGCTTTCTCTGACTCTGTGCGTGTCCATGCATCTGTAAGTTTCTGTCCCACCACCTATATTGTAATTACAATTTCCACAATATTGAATTGACTTATCTCAGGTTGGTGGAGATCTAGGCACCTTTTAAAAAAGAGATTATTTCTGCCTTTTGTAACTAACAACTAACTAGCTCAATCTGCCTACGTCAAACAGATCTAAAATCCCTAATCGCCTACTCATCATACTTTGGCTGTCAGTATGTAATACTGACCAAACTACAGCCCTTCAGAAGCCCACAGAGTTGAGAGAAACATACAGATCTAAGAAACAAGGAGTAAAGATAAAAGAAAAAAAACATATCCTAAGGACCTGGCGAACATTTTTGGAAGGAAATACAGGATTCCAAAGAGGCCAGTAAATTGCATCTGAACACTGCTTTCCTTGGCTGAGGAGATTTCACAAGTTCTTTTATGTCAGTGTGTGCGTTGTAGTTGTGTGACCTCACTATGGAAGGGAGCAGGAGAGTTTTATCACTTTCATTCCTCTTGTTTTTGATCGCTTCCTTCTTTAGACAAGCTTGCAGTGACTGTGCTGCCTGCCATTCGTGGTCTCACGTCACGTGAACTCATTTAAAAGGAGGGAGATAGGCCTCCCTGAGAGCGGGTACACAGCAACTAGAATTGGCCTGTAGGAAATTAAAAAGTCTAATAAAATATTTCTGCAGCTTTTCACGAATCACTAGCTCAAGGCTTAACCAGCACAAAATCGTATGCCTAGACAACATCTTCTATTTTGACTAAGTAACACTTAATCAGAGGAACAGTGTCTAACATAATATAATAGAGGGTAAGCCAACATTTAGGCCTCACCTTCGGTGTAAAGCTCCAGAATGGACTGAAACCTGCTTCCTAAAATGGTCCAAAGATCCCACTGAACCTCTCAGCAGTTCAGAGCTGATTGGTGGTCTCACTTTTGCTAGTGTCTGCCATTGTGTCTGTGAAAGCAAGACTCTCAGCCTGGGGCCTTGCCCTCCCAGTGTCATTAGCCTTTAACAGCAGTTGTATGAGGGGACTATTTATTTTCTGGATTCTTGGGCTGGGTGATCAGCAGATCCTGTTTTGTTGACCCTCTCCTGACCACCCAGTTGACCTCAGGTAGATGTACTTGCCTGAAGATTGACATTAAAGTTCTCTGCCCATGTTCCAAAGGGAGGACAACCATTGATTCTGTCTCTTAAAGGGTTCTTCCAGTCCAACCTCCCTCTTTTCTTCAGGGGATACTTAGGGTACATATCAGTTGCTCATAGTATTTTATGAGCTGTTGAATGTTCCAGACAGGGCAGTGCTGGGGTCTGCTTCATACTTTATCAGTTCAGCACAGGAATTTTTCCTAATGGTGTCTTAGACATTATCCCATTGTACAGTCTGAGCCAGTTGATAGGCATCGATATTTATAATTCACTGACAAATAATTTTCCATGTTTGTTTGTTTTGCTGGCATTTATACTTTATCCCTGAAAACCTTCAAACACTAGCTACTCCTCCTTGATATCATAGAGACTTTCTGTGGTGGCTTGAGGCTGTTCTTCCTTTTTCAATGCATTGTCACAGTAGTTCAGAGAAATTATAATTAAAAAGGAGGAAAACCAGTGTGCTGCTAGAAGGGAAAAATGCCACACTAGTGGCAAAGCTGAAGAGTGTCTTCAGGAAAATAGAAATGTGTAATTGCTTATTTTTTTTTTAATGTTCACTGAATGTGTGTGCTGTAAATCCCCTCTACCATCTTTCCCATGGAATCATCACTAAAATGTACAGCACTTGCTAATGCTTTTGTGAGTAGAATATTTAAGAGTACATGAAGATTTGCTATATCTCATGTTCAGGTAGAGGTGAGGGAAACACAGACATAAAACTCCTGGGTAGAGGAGCTGGACAATAGGAATGATTAGGTATGCTTATACCAGTTTTGAACTGTTTGGGGGAGCACTATTCACTTTGTAGTATATTGAATGTTGCTCCCTAAATTGTGCCATTCTCAATTTATACAACCATCTGTGGTAACTTTGGGTAAAGAGACAGTTGATATGTGGGTAACGCTTTTTTTAAAAAACAAAAACAAATTTTTTGAGTGCCTGTGTTTAAGGTCAAGGCTTTATTCTTGCTTTGGAGTTTCCTGTACACTAGTTGCAGGAAAGGTGAAATCAAATGGAAAGATAAAAAGTAGGTAGCATTCGCTAGGTGTCACATGACTGGTGTGGAAATATTAACCCCATGAGATATTCGGTAAAAAAAGTGTCCCACAGCTGATTAGATTGGGGGACAACACTCATACTATGCTCCTTCCTTGGAAATTTTCCATGTATATGAGCACAGAATCTGGTAAATTCTGCCATAATAAAATTTGATTACCTCTTGTTAACCCAGATCTCTCCATTTATTTGAACATGGAAACCATCTTTGTGTAACATCTGTTAACATTCCAAGAAAGTAGTGAAATGCTGTTGTAGAGGATAAGCTAAGGTTTTAAGGAGGGAAGAAATCGCTCTGGGCTTGATATGCCTCAGGGAGGCAAAGAAAAATTAGCACAATGTCATGAGATAGACATTTAGATGAGCAAAATCATGAGGTGAAAAGAATGCACGGGAACAGTGAAGTAAAGAAACGCACACAGTGAGTTTTTTGTCACAGAAGTAAACTTGCAAATAAATTTGGGAAGAGCTGAGAAAAGTAGTTGAGAAGGTGAGTATGGACCAGGTTTGAGAGCCCTAAATGTCAGGCTTCAACTTTAGACTTCATTCTAATCTTCACGTTAATAATTTTTTCATAGAAAACTGACATGTCCCAAACAATGTTTTAGGATATTAGAAAGGAAAGACTGTAGAAAGAAAATCAGTTAGGAGCTCAAAAGCAAGGTGAGAAGAGTTGAACTGGGCCGTATAGCAGTAAATAGAAAGTAGGAATGGCCGTGAAAGAGAATCAACAGGAGGTAGTAGCAGGGAGGGGCAAGAGAGGGAGTTGCTGTAAATGACTCTAAGGTGGCACCAGTATCAGAAATAGGGAAATGGGAAGAGCAAACTGTTCTGGGTCAGGACGGGGCAAGTTTAAATCTGGCTTTTCTTTCAAGGAGAGTGAGTAAGTAGGATGTTCTGGTGCAATCATAGAGTACTATTCCTTCCTGCTTTACATAAACATGAGATTTGGCTGCAATTAGTTTCCTTTACAACACAGAGAACAGTTTACCATTTGCTTGGTAGCTTCTTCCTCACATTTAATTACTTCAAATTGAACTGATGTATAATCAAGTCAAAGCTGACTTTGACTAAGATCTAAGACATCCAAAATTCTTATCTTCGATCAAATTCCCTCACATCATATCTTTCCTTAAAAATAATAATTCAGGCGGGCCGCGGTGGCTCAGCGGGCAAGAGTGCTTGCCTGCCATGCCGGAGGACCCCGGTTCGATTCCCGGCCCCAGCCCATGTAAAAAACAAACAAACAAACAAAATATAATAAAACAAGAAAATGTTTAAAGATGTTTCCCTTTCTTCCTCCCTTCCTTCCTTCCATCCTTCCTTCCTTCTCTGTCTTTCCTTCCTTTCCTCCCTCTCTCTTAAAAAAAAAAAAATAAAAAAATAATAATTCACCCATTTTTGAGAACCCACTATATGTCAAACTCTGGATGAATGCTTTCAATATATTCTCTTTTGATTCTTAGAACAACCATACAAGGCAGATTTTATTAACTTCATTTTCCAGAATGGACATAAAATAAACTTTGGTTAACTCAGACTTCCCCAAATTTATTTGTACAGGAAACCTAAGGCTCAGAGGGTTGAAGTATATTACCCATGATTACACAGTTGGGATTTGAACCCATATTTGAAAGACTAAAAGTCCTGTGTTATTTCCAATACATTTCATGACTCTTACTGAACATACTTAATGTCCTCGCCCTTTAGTCCCCTCTCCTTTTAGACTCAGGTCTCCTTATCTTAAAGGGTCTACTTTTATTTTATTTTATTTATTTATTTATTTTTACATGGGCAGGCATGGGAATTGAACCTGGGTCCTCATGGCATGGCAGGCAAGCATTCTTGCCTGCTGAGCCACCGTGGCCCGCCCTTAAAGGGTCTACTTTTAATTGCTTGCCCATTTAAGCTACCACTCCTTCCCCTTGCTCCTTCTCTGGTGTCCACTCCCTCACCTCCAATTTCATTTAATCCTTTGCTATTTGACTTCTGAAATGTCTCTCTTCCAGTTAAATTGGGACCTCCTGATTGCCAGGATCCCTGGAGCCTTGGACCTCCTCAACTACTTCCTTCCACTTGAAATCTCTCCCCTTTGGTGCTGATCCCCTCTAGATCCTTCTTTGCTTTTCCACTGACTCCTCTTTCCACAGCCTGTATGCAGGCAAGTCCTAGGAACCCAACTTTGCCCTTCTCTTCTCCTCTTCCTAGTACTCTCTCCCTAAACAATAGTAAAATCTTCTGCTCCTTAAGCCATGTACTTTACTCAAATGAATCTAGTTCCATGTCTCTACTTGTTGAATTCTGACTCTGTTCTTTCAACTGGGGAGGAAATACCTAATCTGGTTATCCTAACTGGGCCTCAAGGTGTTCGTCATTCTCTGTATACCCTTTCTCCCCAACCTCAGATAATAAAAATTATTATTATAATAGCCACTAATTAAAGAGCGCCTGTTATGAGCTATAGATAACTTATTTTAATGCCAATGACATCTCTGAGGCAGGTGTTTCAATCCCATTTTATAAATAAGGAAACTGAGATCGGTGACATTAGAGCCAACAGAATCAAGCTATTAATATGTATCCTTAGAGAACAATTTACAATAGCAGTTAAATTCATGGCAGATTACCTGGGTTCCAACCCTGGCTCTGCCACTTCCTAGCTAGTAACTTCAAGTCTGATACTTAACATTCTCTGTGTCTCAGTTTCTGTTCTAGGTTGCTAGCTGCCAGAATGCAACACACCAGAGATGGATTGGCTTTTAATAAAAGGGGATTTATTTTGTTGGTTCTTCAGAGGGAAGGCAGCTAACTTTCCACTGAGGTTCTTTCTTACGTGGAAGGCACAGGATGGTCTCTGCTGATCTTCTCTTCAGGCCCCTGGGTTCCAACAACTTTCCCTGGGGTGACTTCTTTCTGCATCTCCAAAGGCCTGGGCTGAGCTGCAAGCGCTGAGATGAGGAATGCCGAGCTGCTAGGTTGTGCTACATTGTGTTCTCTCATTTAAGCACCAGCCAATTAAGTCAAATGTCACTCATTGCAGCAGACACACCTCCTAGCTGACTGCAGATGTAATTAGCAACAGATGAGGTTCACGTACCATTAGCTTATGTTTGCAGCAACAAGACTAGGTATGCTCACCTGGCCAAGTTGACAACTGAATCTAACACAGTTTCCTAATCTGTGAAATGGGAATAATAATGTACCCACCTCTTGGGTTGTTCTCAGGGCTTAATGAATATGGTCACTTAGAACAGTGGCACATAGGAAGGACAATATAGTTGCTAGCTTATGCAGCATTTTCACTTCTTGTCACCCCTACTTCTTTTTTAAAGAAATGGCCGCCTTACATTGATCTTTGAATGCATTTTCACAGCATACTTTTAGCAATAGTCTATATTTTGATGATAGTTTTCAAATATATCCCTATGTCTCCCTTGATTGCTTATTATTTCTTGTTTGGAAAAAATAGAATAGCCCCCTCACTGGTCTACTGAAGGGGTCTACCATCCAATAATTGGTTGTTTTTCAAAATACATGCATAGACCACTGGCATCAGAATCAAAGAGAGTAGTCACTAAAAATGCAAATATTTGGGCGTACATTCAGAGATACTGATTTGTTGAGTTTGAAGTGAGGCCCAGTGTTCTGAATTTTAACACACTCCCCACATGATTGTATTATATACAAGTTTGAGAACTACTGTCATCCCTCCTCTCCTCCAACTCCCTTGCCCTGTGATGCAGCTTATCCTTGGTGGTTGACAAACTTGGCTGTATGACAATATCATCCACGATTTTTCTAATTTAATTTTAATTTCCATCAAAATAAAATGTTTATGGTTTAAAAAGTCAAATAATACAACATAGCATATAACTGAAAAACTGGAACTCCCTGCTCCACCCCTACTCTAATTGGGTTTTTTCTTTCTACAACTCTTCTTGCAAGAGGTGGGTACATTATCATTCCCATTTCACAGATTAGGAAAATGTGTTAGATTCAGTTGTCAACTTGGCCAGGTGAGCATACCTAGTCTTGTTGCTGCGGACATAAGCTAATGGTACCTGAACCTCATCTGTTGCTAATTACATCTGCAGTCAGCTAGGAGGTGTGTCTGCTGCAATGAGTGACATTTGACTTAATTGGCTGGTGCTTAAATGAGAGAACACAATGTAGCACAGCCTAGCAGCTCGGCATTCCTCATCTCAGCGCTTGCAGCTCAGCCCAGGCCTTTGGAGATGCAGAAAGAAGTCACCCCAGGGAAAGTTGTTGGAACCCAGGGGCCTGAAGAGAAGATCAGCAGAGACCATCCTGTGCCTTCCACGTAAGAAAGAACCTCAGTGGAAAGTTAGCTGCCTTCCCTCTGAAGAACCAACAAAATAAATCCCCTTTTATTAAAAGCCAATCCGTCTCTGGTGTGTTGCATTCTGGCAGCTAGCAACCTAGAACAGAAGCTGAGACACAGAGAATGTTAAGTATCAGACTTGAAGTTACTAGCTAGGAAGTGGCAGAGCCAGGGTTGGATCATAGGGCAACTCGAAATTTAGCTTCCTAAGGAACCGGCAGTCTTCCATTCCCACCAGCAGTGTATAAGTGACCCAGTTTCTCCATATCCTCTCCAGCGTTTATAGTTTCCTGCTTGTTTAGTAGCAGCCATTCTTATAGGTGTAAGGTGGTATCTCATTGTAGTCTTGATCTGCATTTCCCTTATAGCCAGTGAAAATGAGCATCTCTTCACGTGCTTTTGAGCCATCTGCATTTGCTCTTCAGAAAAATGTCTATTCATATCTTTAGCTCATTTTATAGTTGGATTGTTTGTTCTGTTGTTGAGTTGTATGATTTCTTTGTATATACAGGAAATTGAACCTTTGCCTGATATGTGATTTCCAAATATTTTCTCCCATTGAATCAGCTGCCTCTTCACCTTTTTTGACAAAGTCATTTGAGGTGCAGAAGCATTTGATTTTGAGGCGTTCCCATTTATTTATTTTTTCTTTTGTTGTTTGTGCTTTGGGTGTAAAATTTAGGAAGCTATCTCCTATTATAGGGTTGTGAAATGTTTCCCTACATTTTCTTCTAGAAGCTTTATGGTGCTTGTTCTTATACTTAAGTGTTTGATTCACTTTGAGTTAATTTTTGTGTAGGGTGTAAGATAGGGGTCCTCTTTCATTCTCTTGGCTATTGATATCCAGTTCTTCTATGCCCAATTATGGAAAAGACTATTTTGTCCCAGTTCAGAGGATTTGGGGGCCTTGTCAAAAATCAGTTGACCATAGATTTGTGGTCTATTTCTGCACTCTTGATTCAATTCCATTGGTCAGTGCTTCTGTCTTTGTGCCAGTACCATGCTGTTTTGACCATTGTGGCTTTATAATAGGTTTTAAAGTCAGGGAGTGTTAAATCTCCCACTTCATTCTTCTTTTTTTCGGATGCTTTTAGCTATTCTGGGTCTCTTTCCCTTCCAGATGAATTTGGTAGTTAGCTTTTCCAAATCTTTAAAGTAGGTTGTTGGAATTTTGATTGTACTGTGTTGAATCTGCAGATCAACTTGGGGAGAAACTGACATCTTAACTATATTTAGCCTTCCTACCCATGAGCAGGGAATGTCTTTCGACCTATTTAGATCTCCTTTGATTTCTTTTAGCAATGTTATGTAGTTTTCTTTGCACAAGTCCTTTATGTCCCTAGTTTAGCTTGTTCTTAAGTATGTGATCATTTTAGCTGCTATTTTGAATGGAAATTTTTCCTTAACTGACTCCTTAGCAGGCTGATTGTATAGAAATGTTATTGATTGTTGCACATTAATTTTATATCCTGCCACCTTGCTGAATTTGTCTATTAGCTGAAGTAACTTTGCTGTAGATTTCTCAGGATCTTTCAAGTATAGTATCATATCATCTGCAAATAATGAGAATTTTACTTCTTCCTTTCCAATTTGGATGCTTTTTATTTCTTTGTCCTACTTGATTGCCCCAGCGAGAACTTCTAGCACAATGTTGAATAACAGTGGTGACAGTGGGCATCTTTGTATATGATCTTAAGCAGAAGGCTTTCAGTCTCTCTCCATTGAGTATGATGCTGGCTATCAGTTTTTCATATATTGCCTTTATCATATTGAGGTAGTTACTTTTGATTCCTATCTTTTGGAGTGTTTTTATCAGAAAAGAATGCTGAATTTTGTCTAATGCATTTTCAACATTAATTGAGATGATCCTGTGATTTTTTTCCCCTTCTGATTTGATAATGTGCTGTATTACATTAATTGATTTTCTTGTGTTGAACCACCCTTGCATTTCTGGTATAAATCCCACTTGGTCATGGTATATAATTCTTTTAATGTGCTGTTGGATTCAATTTGCTAATATTTTACTGAGAATTTTTGCATCTATGTTCATTAGGGAGATTGGCCAGTAGTTTTCTTTTCTTAAGGCATCTTTACCCAGTTTTGGTATTAAAATGATAGTAGCGTCATAAAATGAGTTAGGCAGAGTTCCTTTTTTCTCATTTTTTTTGAAAAGTTTAAGCAGGATTGGTGTTAGGTCTTTCTGGAATGCTTGATAAAATTCCCCTGTGAAGCTTTCTGGCCTTGGACTTTTCTTTGTAGGAAGTTTGTTTTTTTTTCAAGGGCAGGCACTGGTAATCAAACCCAGGTCTCCAGCATGGCAGGCGAGAACTCTGCCTGCTGAGCCACCTTGGCCTGCCCTGGAGGAAGATTTTTGATGACTGATTGAATCTCTTTACTTGTGATTGGTTTGGTGAGATCTTCTATTTCTTCCTGAGTCAGTGTAGCTTGTTTGTGTGTCTCCAGGAATTTGTCCATTTCATCTAAGTTGTCTAATTTGTTGGTGTATGGTTGTTCATAGTATCCTCTTATGATTTCTTTTATTCCTTCAGGGTCTGTGGTAAAGCATCCCTTCTCATTTCTGACTTTGTTTATTTCCATCCTCTCCCTTTTTTTCTTCATCAGTCTTGTTAGTACCTTATCAATTTTATTGATTTTCTCAAAGAACCAACTTTTGGTTTTATTGATTCTTTCTATTGTTTTTTTGTTCACCCATTCATTTATCTCTGCTTTAATCTTTGTTATTTCTCTTCTGCTATTTGCTTTGGGGTTAGTTTGCTGTTCTTTCTCAAGTTTTTTCAGGTTTGCTGTTAAGTCCTCGATTTTTGCTCTTTTTTTTTTTCTTTCTTATTTTTAAATATGGGCCCTTAAGGCAATAAATTTCCCTCTCAGCACAGCCTTTCCCACATCCCATAAATTGTGATAAGTTGTATTCTCATTTTCATTCATCTCCAGATAGCTCCTGATTTCTCTAGCAATTTCTTCTTTGACCTACTGGTTGTTCAAGAGTGTGTTATTTAATCTACATATATATGTGAAGGTTCTCATTCTTTGGTGGTTATTGAGATCCAGCTTCATCTCATTGTGATCAGAAAAAGTGCTTTGAATAATTTTAATGTTTTAAAATTCATAAATACCTGTTTTATGCTCCAGCATATGATCTATCCTGGAAAATGTTCCATGAGCACTAGAGAAGAATGTATAACCTTGTGCTTTGGGGTTCAATGACCTATATACGTCTGTTAGGTCTAATTCATTTATGAAGTTATTTAACTTTTCTATTTCCTTGTTGAACTTCTGTCTGGTTGTTCTATCTATACAGGAGAGTGGTGTATTCATGTCTCGTACTATTAATGTTGAAACATCTATCGCTTCCTTCAGTTTTGCCAATGTCTGTCTCATATACTTGGGAGCTCCTTGATTGGGAGCATAAACATTTATGATTGTTTTATCTTCTTGGTGAATTGACCCTTTAATTAGTGTATAGTGTCCTTCTTTGTCTCTTATGATGTCTTTACATTTAAAGTCTATTTTGTCTATTTGATATCATTATAGTTACTCCTGCTTTCTTTTGGTTACAACTTTCGTGGAAAATCTTTTTCCATCCTATCACTTTCAATCTATCTGTATCCTTCTGTCTAAGGTGAGTCTCTTATAAGCAGCATATATCTGGATTATGTTTCTTAATCCATTCTGCCAATCTGTATCTTTTAATTGGTAAATTTAGTCTGTTAACTTTCAAAGTTATTACTGAAAAGGTGTTTCCTGATTTTACCATCGTAAACTTTTTATTGTATTTGTCAGATCTATATATGCACATGTGTAGAGCTGTGGCAGCAGGTTGGTATTATGCCTTCATGGATTGGGGGCAGATGTGACCTGGCTGAGCAGGTCGAAACTTTTTCAGAATTGGGAAATGAGGCTGAGGGCTGTGTGCATACGTAATTCTAGGATTGTTGTAAAGTGCAGTTCCCAGAGCTGAATGACACGATTGGGGTCTGTGTGCAGGCGTGGGCCTGGGAGTGCTGCAAAGGGATGTGCTGAGCTCAGAGAGGGCAGCGAGAGGCTGTGTGACACTATGGGTGGAGGGCCGGGTAGCCTAGGTTTGGAGGTTAGTGTCTCGGCCTCCACAAGCAGGGCTGCAACATGTGGTGCAGAAGGCTCTCTGCTCTCCCAAATTGACACCTCAGTTGCATTCCTGTCCCCTCTCCAACCTTTCTGTTGAGCAGGGCTAATTTGGAGCCCCTCTAGTTGGCCATCTTCCCGGAAATCCCCCATTCCCCTCTTAATTCACTAAACTCATTGGGAATCATTTTGGCCAATTCTTGAGAAAATTAAGATTATGATCTTAATTTCTATTTAATAATGTATGCAAGGTAGAGACTTAGTGAGATTTTTAAAGTAAATAATGAGACAATGAAATGTATGCTACCAAACTGAACATAGTCTGTATCTATTTTTTGCAATGGTCTTGAATTGGGGGCAATTTTGTCCCCTAAGGAACATTTGGCAATGCTGAAAATATCTTTATTTATCTTAGGGAGCGCGCTTTGCTGCCCACCTCTATTGGACTGAGGCTAGGGATGCTGTTGAATATGCTACAATGCAGAGGATAGCCCCCCCCCCAGACAAGGAAATATCCAGTCCAAAATATCAGTAGTGCTGAAGTTGAGAAACCCTGATTTAGAGATAGGCGTGGTGGTTCAAACCTATCTTCTAGTTTCTAAACTGAAGTATTTCACAGATTTATGGCCTGAGTTCTTGTTAAAAGCAAACAAAATAAAAGTTACCATATGGAACCGCCCTATATTTCAGAGGGATAAAGTTGGTAGCATTCAGCTGATGGTAAAGTAATCACCACTTCTGCCTTTACTTTGGATCACAGAGCTTAATTATATGCAACAGCACCCATGGTGAAAAGAGAAAATTGTAATGAGGGTACAAAAAAATAACCACCCCCAAAAGTCTGAGAAAAGTTTTAATAACAAAAGTGGTAGCCAGGGGAAATCAAAGGAGATAACTGTCATTCTGTGCCCAAAACAGCAGAATCCTCCTGAGGCAGCTGCCATCAGCCATGCTGTGTCAAAAGGACCTTGTCAACTAAAGACTATAATTGCCAACAGGTTCCCTGGGAAAAAGAGGAAGAGAGAGAATTAAAAAATTTCCATGACTCTGAATTGCTCTAACATTGAGCACAAAGGGGAGGTGGATGTGACAGCTTTTTAAAAGACTGTTGCTCTAGGCGAGCCAGGAATAGAGTGACCCTGCAGATGCTTAATGAGGCCAGAAGAGGACACTTTGCTCCACTCCAGTAGATGCAGAATGTTTTCTGTATCTAGAGGAGGAAGAATTACCTCTGTGTACAATGTAAGACACGTTTGTTGCTTATAAATACATTACAAAATGCTCAGCATTTATAGTTTCTAGAAGCATTAAGGAGATAAAAGAAATTAGTGATGGATGCTGATTATTCCTGCATGGGAAAGGAGAGAGATGAGCCTAGTGCATGGCGAGTATATGAAATATCAGGGGCCTTATAATCAGTGAACGACAGGCACCTTCCCTTTCTCCTCCACCCTGGATAATACTCCCCAAAATTTCATAACTTTGCCTCAATGCTCGACCAGTAAATGATAAAGAGGTGTAGGTAAGAAGCTAAGAATGTGCCTGGTGGGACAGCATTTTGGAGAGAAGGGCACAACATGGGAACAGACCAGGCAGTGGAATGGTTTCTGGCTGCTGCTTTCTAAGGTTCTTCTGGCCAGAAACCAGGTGAGTGGCCAAGGATGGGGGGAGGTTGCATATACCCTGCAGCCATTAACTCAAGCACGACTCTGTGTAAATTAGGAAAGGGTTCCCATCCCCAAAACACTTTCCTGCTGTCTTCCAGAAAGCTGTCGTAACTCAATGGAATTCTTAGCAAAGGCTGATGTTTTAAAATTCAGTCATCTAGTTCATCTCCAGTTAATAAGAACAAGCTCTGCTTTACAAAAGAACGTTAGCCCAACAGATATGTCTTTAGTGGAGGAATCTGGTAGTCACGAGATTAGTTTCCTGGCTACTAAACAATACCATGTAATAGGTTGGCTTAAACAACGGGAATTTATTGATTCATGGTTTTGAAGGCTAAGAGAAGTCCAAAATCAAGGTGTCAGCAGGGTGATGCTCTGTCCAAGACTGTACATTCCGGGGCTAGCTGCTGGAGATCCTTGGTCCTTGGCTTTTCTGTCACATGACAATGAACATGGCTGTGTCTTCTCCTTTCTTTTCTGGGTTCCATTGACTTCCAGTTTCTGGCTCCTCCTTGTGGCTTTCTCTCTGTGTCTGAATTTCATTCTACTTATAACGAACTCCAGAAATAGGATTAAGACCCATCTGATTCAGCTGGGCCACACTTTAACTGCAGTAACCTCATCAAAAGATTTTATTTACAATGGGTTCACATGTTTTTCTGGGGTACATAACTCTCAGCCACCATATTAACCAAGTAACCATACTTAACATGACTAATCTGAAGAGTTCTAAAATGAAATACACAGCATCACCTGTAAAGTATGCTTATCAAAAATGTTCACCCTGAGTGTAATCAAACCATATGTCTGACTTCCTGTTCATAGGAAATATAAGAGAGAGAGAAACAAGTAAAACAACATCATGAGAAACGAGTCAGATCCAGAATGTAGGTCTGGCCTCTGACAAAGCTAATGTCATAAAACAGTTAATAATAATATGTAGCATAAGTAATAATAACATGTAAACCTCTTTGTTGCCCAGGCTAGAGAACATGTTTATTAATATGTCTCTGCAGTTGTGATGGTAAATGGCAACCCCTACATTGAAAATTCTTCTGGCCAAACTGCTATAGACCTTTGGATATATGATAATCATTTCTCACATTACTTTGTCTTTCCCCTTCATTTATAAAATATTGTACTGAAATATGTTTACATACATACATACATACATTTACATTGTTGAAAACATATATCAAACACTATAAAAGCTTATAATGAAGGGTAACCATCCCTTGCCCTCATTACTTCCTACCTCCAAGAAACAGCCACTTTAGCTCTTTGGGCCAAGGAATAAATACTGTATGTATTGTCATGTTTCTAAATAATGTGAAACTAAAGTTTCTCTGTTTATCAATTTTATAAAGTTTACCTTCTGCTATGATAAATAAGGATTTATTTCTCTTCTATTCCTATCTCATCTTTCTATACTCCAATATAGTTCTATCATTATTTTTGGTTAAATTAATGAAGACCAATTGCATGTAAATGTAACCAAGTAATATCCTATGAATATATACATATATATATTTCTGTACAACTTTTTGTTTTCCCCTGGTTTTTCTAAGCATTTTCCCTTTCTTCTTGCAATGTCTTCCTTCTAAAAAGCCTTTCTTTTTGTTGGTGCTTATTTGTTCATTCCTCTGTTGTTTTTCAAAAGCACCATAATGATCATTTGATGCCATTATTTTGGGGGGGACACCTCAGAGTCCTTTTGGCTCTCCACGTTCTAGCTTTTTAGTCCTGCTATATGGTTGTCATTCTGGAACTTAGCCTGAGTGCTCTTCTAATTCCTGTCTCTCACTATTTTGGCATTCTCTCTGGTTTTGCATAGCACATTTTCTACAAACTTCATAAGACAGGAAAGACACGGTTTCCAAGGCTTTGCTTATCTGAAAATGTCTTTCTGACATTCCCACTCCTGGATAATAGTTTTACTCAATGCAGACTACCAGACTGTAAACCTTTTACTTGAAGTTTAGAAGATATCCTCCATTGCAAAGCATTGTTAGGATGTTGCTACTGAGAACTCTAATGCCATTCTGCTTTTTGCTTATTTTGGGCTGGCCTCTTTTATTCTCTCCAGATGTTCTTAAGATGTTTCTTTATCTATTCCTAGTGCTCTGAATTTCACAGTGACATGCCTTGATACAGTTTTCCTTCATTTTCTATTAATATGACATATTATGTTGACTGAGTTTCTCATATTGAACCACCATTGCATTCCTGAGATAAATCCCACTTGATCATGGTATATAATTCTTTTAGTGTGCTGTTGGATTTGGTTTGTTATTATTTTGTTGTGGATTTCTCCATCTGTGTTCACAAGGGATGTAGTCTGTAATTTTCTTTTCTTGTGATATCTTTATCTGGCTTTGATATGAGAGTGATTCTGGCCCCATAGATGAATTAGCAAGTGTTCCCTCCTCCTCAGCTTTTTTTTTTTTTTTTTTACAAATTTGAGTAAAATTGGTGTTTACTCTTCTTGGAATGTTTCATAAAATTCAATGACGAAGGCTTCTGGTCCTGGACTTTTCTTTGTTGGGAGTTTTTTTGTTGTTGTTGTTGGCATGGGCAGGGTTTGGGAATTGAACCTGCGTCTCCAGCATGGCAGGCAATAGCTCTGCCTGATGAGCCACCGTGGCCTGCCCTGTAGGGAGGTTTTTGACTACTGATTCAGTCTCTTTACTTCTTATTAGTCTGTTGAGATCCTTTATTTCTTCTAGGTTCTGTTTAGATAATTTGTGCCTTTCTAGGAATCTGTCCATTTCACCTAAGTTGTCTTTCTTCTTTTTTCCTATCTTTTTCTATTTAACATTGGAGGTATTCCTGAAATGTCTGGTGATCCTTTGATATCTATTCATATTTAAAATTGAGGCACTCATCATATATTCTGGAGCAGATAGGAGAAATCTGAGATGATGGAATGGTATCCCATGACAAACTCTGGGATCTGTCCTATAACAACTTGTTGAAGAATGCTTTGAAAACTATTGCCTTTTTCTTTCTTTGCTTTGTATATATGTATATTACACAATTTAAAAAGTTACAAAGCATTTAAGGCAATAATTTCCTTTTGATGTGCTGCTTTTTCAGATTCCACAGCTTTGGTATATGCTGCTTCATTATTATATATAATAATGAAATTATTCATTAGCTCTAAAATATATTTTAATTTTAATTGTGATTTCTTCTTTGACTTGTAGTAATTTAAAAGGAATGATCATTGGTTTCCAAATATATGGAGATTTTAAAATTAGCTGGTAACATAATTGTGATTAGAAAACATGGTTTTTCTTTGAAATGATTTTGATATTTACTTTATAGCCTAAGTCACAATCTTGTTTTGTAAATACTCCATGTGTTTGAGAAGAATTTGCATTCTTTCATTTTTGTTGAAAAATTCCATATATATATCTATTAGTGTACTAGTGCAAGCTTGTTAACTGTGTCGTCCAAAGATCCTGATTTTTTTTTAATTAGAGAAGCTGTGGCTGATTTTTTTTTTTTTTAATTTATTTGAATCACCAGTCACAGAAAAAGACATGCTGAAAAATCACCTACACTGATGGTGGATTTGTCTAATTTCTCCCTGCAGTTTTTATCAATTTATGCTTTATATATTTTAGCATATTTTATTAGAAGCGCATATCTTTCGAATCATGTTATCTTTTTTTGTAAAGTAAATCTTCTATCATTAAATAGTTATCCTTTTCTAAAAAAAAAAACTGAGGCTCTGAAATGCTGACTGCCCGGTAGAAGGTGGAGGGCTAGAGCAGGGAGACCAACGTGAGTCCATTACAGAATTTAACTAAAGGGCACTGGAAATTTATAGTTTCAGAACAGAATACAAACCAAAGCAAAAAATTCAAAAGTTTGGAGGAAGGGTAGGTGTGCTAATCATTTCATCTTTCCTAATTGGAGCAAATCAATACTGTCTACATATTTGAAAAAATATGGTTCCCCTGGCATTCCCTTCAACACTCTTAAAATGGATAACTTAAATACTCTGTTTTTCTTTGCTTTAATTTAGAATGATCTTTTAGGAATAAATATCTTTTTGGTGAAGAAATATATATCTTGGCTCAGTAATTCCTTTAATTTCCCTTTGGCATTCCTTGGTTAAGTTAAAGCAAAATCAGGTTTAAATAAAAAAATAACAGGTATAAGATGATCCTATCTTCATAAAATATGTTCTATTCATACCCATTTATTTCTCTATCTACATTGCTTATATTCTAACAGTTTTCTACTTCTCTATATATACACAAAGAGAAAAATCCCTAATGATGTTCGCCAATTACTAATGCTATTTGTAGGTAGTAGGATTTGGGGTGCTTTATTACTCTCTTCTTCAAAAATTTTCCATTGATTGACATTTAAATAATCAGCATGTATAAGTTTTAGAAAATAGTCATTACAATGCAAAAACAAAACTCAACCACCAAACAACCAGATAACCAATCAACAGTCACGTTGGGGACAAAGGTGAGGCAAGTGAGGTACCTGGGGTGTACAGTTTAAGGAGGAACATCATCTCAGGGTCATGCAAATATACTGTCTGCTTTTCATTCCCTGCTCTGTAGTCCCAGACCTGCAAACAATACAGAGAGGACGGGAAGATCAATGAAGGTGTAACTGTCTGCAAAAGAAATCATATCCTCCAAGCTTTACAAGTTAATTGATCAGACATTATGAAATTAACATATAATTTTCCTTTTCCTTTCCTCTCCCTCAATTCAACATACGGGTTACATGTTGCAAACTCCGGCCACAGAGGAGCACTGAAGATGGTATGCTGTTGTCATGTCTAGTATTTCTTCTTCCTTCTTTATCTCAGTCTCTTCTGATTGCCTCAGCTAAAGCACCATGCTGTCGTAATTTTGCTTTCAGGTCTCCCTAGTAATTATCACATCACTTTACATACGCAGTTTTATTTGACATATTATGTATTTATTGCCTATCTTACTTAGATTATAACCTCCAGAATGCTACCCTCATGGAAGAATGATGGCACATAGTAGGTTTCAGTTAGTATTTAATGAAGAGAAGAATGAATGAGGCAGTTTTCTGTTGACCAAATGACTGAGGGCCAGGTACTCCTCTTGAGAATATGAAGATAAATAGAATGCATGGCCCTATGCCCTATAGATGACGCCTACACCAGACTCCCCTCCTTGCCTCTTCTCCCAACTTTCTATTCATTTGCCTTACACAATAATTATCTCACAGACACTTTTTCTTTTAAATGCTTTTACCTTTTTTCTCATACACTGTCTTTCCCCTGCCCCCAATTCTTGCTCACTTTTCATAGGAAAATAATATTTATCTCTCCTTAAAAAATCACTGATACACATAAAAGGTCATACTAGTAATTACTTATTAATCAAGGGAAAAGTCAATTTTGCAAACAATGCCAACAGTGTTATTAACTGCAAACATCTATTAGGTGTTACTAAATACCTGGTTCTTTGCCAAGCAATTTATAAGCATTGTCTCATTTAATCAATGCAGATAAAGAAACTGTGGCTGAAGGAAGTAACTTGTCCAGATCACAGAATTAGTAATCATTCTGAACCTATGTCAGTGGAGCCCAAGCCTTCTACCTCTTCCTACTACTAACTAACTATGCTCTCTCAGAAGACTCTCGGGGGCCCTACCCTCCATCCCCTTCCCATATTATCAATAGAATGAAATGCTGCTCTCTTCATGTTTCCATATATCCCACTTCAGCTATTATCAAATAAAATGTTAAATGTGTGCTTGAAAGGTTAAGCTCATTACCAGTGTTATGAAGTATTCGCTCTCCTTTGCATTGCAATTAGGGTTATAACAGAAGTAGGCATGTCAGACATAAATTTAAAAAATGTTCAAAGTCTGGCCTCTACTCTTAGTAGCTGTGTAAGTAAGTACTTGGGCAAATTACTTAACCCTTTTGAACTTCAGGTTGCCCATCTATAAATTAGGGATAATGGTACCAGCATTACTGTGTCATGAGAATAACCCAAGAGAATGTCTATAACACGCTGGTACCAGTGCCTAGCACAACACCAAGCTTAAGGGTACAGTTTCGTCTTCATTTGTCTTTTACAACCCACTCTCCACTTTGACTCTTTGGTGTTGCACCTTGCATTTCACTTATGTGTCACCTGTTGTGGTTTCTATTAGTTATCTATTAAAGTACAGCAAACTTCCACAAACTGAGCATCTTAAAACAACCAACATTCATAATCTCATAGTTTATATAAGTTAGGACTGTAGGAACATCTTAGCTGGGTCGTTCTGGCTCAGTGTCTTGTGAGGCTGCAATCAAGATGTAAGCTGGAGCTATAGTCATCTCAAGGTTTGACAGGAAAGATCTGTTTTGAATCTCACATATGTGGCTGCTGACAGCCCCAGAAGCTCTATTTCCAACCTTGCTCATGTGGGCTTCTCCACAGGGTTGCCTCAAGACATAGTAGTTGGCTTTCCCCAGAACAAGCAATTCAAGAGAGAGCAAGCAAGATCATCCATGACAAAGCCATAGTCTTTATAATCTGATTTTGGAAGTGATATCCCAGGACTTTTACTGTATTTTATTCATTAGAAGTGAGTTAATATGTCCATCCCATACTTAAGGGTTGGGGATGACACAAAGAAATGAACACTAGGGGGTAGGGATCACTGGGACCATATTAGAGTCTGCCTACCACATGGCTTAATAGTCTTATGGGCTCACCCAGGGAATATGATCCATCCCACCTGATCTCATTGCTATTATGGAAAAGCCAGTCCTGATTTTATACAAGGGACTTACACACTTTGGGATCATAAATGTTGCTAAACTGGGTAACTGGCTGTATCAGCACAATCCACCAAGGAATAATTGCAATAATAATAACAATAACAAAATGACTTTGTTTGCATTGTCTTACAAGTTATCATAACATTTGTGCCTTTCCATTCCCACTCGATGCAGAGCTATACTTTTCCTTGGAGTCTATTTATTTCTTAAAATCATTTCCCCTTTGGCTGTCTCTTGGTACATTTTCTACTTCCTCCTTTCTGGTCTATAGACACACACACTCTCCAGCTTCCTTCCTTCGGGAGTGCCAAAGATCAGGTAGGTAGTCATGGTGAAATACAAATACCTCTCCCAAACCACACTTGCAGAGAAGCTTGTTTATTATTCCAACAAAGTCACAGTGTGCTCCAGCCACTTCCTCAGAGTGGAGCATCCTGCCTGTGGATTATTTCACTCCTGCTCACTAGCTGCCTTTATTCACAGCACCGCCTAGTTGCATTTTTCTCCCAAGAGGGGATGAAATGGATCAAATTTGATATTTATATCCACTCAGGTTTAAACTAAAAATTATACAAATATTAAAATAGGTACAATGTAACTTGTAAGACAGAACAAATATTAAAAATGCATTATATTAAACTTTTATTGTATAAATATAAAAACATTTTATTTAAATATTGCCACTTAGGAATAAAAAAAATGTGGGTCCAACAATGGGAGTTTATTTCATGTTCTTTCATTTCTGTGAATTGTGAGTCTATTGTATTAAGGACAATATTTAATCATTTGGTTGCCTATGACTGCCAGTCACTCTGTTGCACTTAATAAATTCTGCTTTTGCAGTTATTCCTGTCAGTGAACTGGAGAGAAAGAAGGAATCAGATGGATATAGTAAAGCAAAGAAGATAAGGGGTTTTGGACAGGTAAATATTTTGAGGCAAATGGAGGAGACAACCTGTTACTATGAGTTGGGGAGAGAAAAAAATGATAGTGAAAAAATATAGGCTGTGAATCTCGAAAGAAAGAAAATACAAACAAAAATGAAAACCTGTAAGAATAATTTACCTACAGTGGACGTTCTGCCATTAACTTATGCTAAAAAAGTATTCTTAACAGAACATTTTGAGGAATAAGAAGACTCAGAGGCATTTTGAAGTTGTCAGGGACCTTATATACTTTATCTCATCTGCTTTGGTTAGAGGTGAGAAACTGAGGCACAGAAGATACGATTCCTCTCAAATCCAATGATATTTTGTGGAAGAGCCAGTCCCAGGCTTACTGAACTCTATTCAATTTCTTTTGTTAATAATTATTCTTTATGGTATGGAAAGGGGTTGTGTTTACATTTAATGTGAAATTTATTATTTTCTCTTTGATATCACTGAAGACACTTAATAATCTGAAATAAGCCTGTCAAGTGAACTTTCCTTATCTTCTCTGTGAATGTGGATTTCAGGAAGTTGTACTTTTAATGTGAACTCTCCCCAATTCTTGTTACACATCATGTCTAAAAGAGTAAAACTGTCTGGTGAGGGATCACATACTAATTGTCTTAGGACTTCTAAAGAGCAGGGTCTTCACAAGTATTTGTCGGTTCTATTGTTCTCAAACAACATAATATAATATTCTCGGCTAATACCTAGCACTGTGTGTTAGATATCCACCTACAAATTTGTATGCTACTTAACTTGGTAAATATTATTCAGTTTCATTGCTTAAACGGTTAAAATAATTAACCATTTAAGCCTTTCAATAAATTCATTTGGCAAAGCAACAGATCCTGGCACAGCAGGAACAACCTTCACATTGATAGTTGCTATAAGATTAGACATGCTCATGTTTAATTTTCTTAGGATAGGGCCTGTCTGTAGTGTTGTCTTCCTATAAACTCATTCAGCTGGTCCCACTGATAAATTTATAATAACAGATACTGCTGGTGGTAGGTTGAATCATGCACCCCAACAAACAGGTATATTAAATCTTAATCTACATCCTTATGGGCGTGATTTCACTGTAAACAGGATTTTTTGAGGACGTTATTTTTAGTTAAGGGGTGGCCAACTGAAGTCTTAAGTGGACCTTAATCTGGATCACTGGAGACCTTATAAAGAGACCCTGAAGAACCGAGAAAAGAGAGGACATTGCTATGTGATGACAGAAGGCAGAGACACAAGCCAAGGAACCTGAAGATTGCTGGCAACTAGCACCAGAATGTGTAGATTCTGGAAGTGTATGATACACACAACATCTCCTACTGAGGCCTGACCTCACTCCTGCCTCCTCCTCCTTAGGCACCCTTCAGGTTAACTCCCTGGAAGCACACTGAACTTTAGCTGTTATGACCTTGAACACTGCCCACCCTAACCACAGCTTGTCCTGAGAAGAGAGCACATACCCAGATGTTTTCTCAAAACTTGCCCACAAGCCTGAGACATTCTGCCACCTTTGTCCCCCAGCCCTATATAATCTAAAGAGTAGCTGCCTTAGGTAGGAACATACACCAGTAAATTTCTTGCCATCTTACTATCTATTGTGAGGTAACTGCATCTCTATATAAGTTCTAATAAATACTGATCACCCTAGCATTTAGTGCCTCTTTCTTCGGAATTTCAACAGGCTTCACAGTGGGACAGGTTGGGGCATTACCAGCTGGGTCTCCCACTATTTCTCCTTTTGGGGTGAGGCTTGCTGCTAATTCAGTGGGATGCAATAGAGAAAAAAAAGCAAGTCTTGCCAATATCTTGATTTTGAACTCATTCTAGCCTCAAAACCATACATAAACCAGTAAAATCTAAAACCTGTTTATGCTATTCATGATACAGTTTAGACAAACTAAGACACTGATTATTTCCCAAACTCTTTAATTTTTACTTCAAGGCATGAATAGAATAGATAAAAATTATTTTTTCCCAAACTACTCACATATTAAGAAAACATCTTTTTTTTTTTTTTTACAGCAAATTGAGTTTCCTTGAAAACACTTCTCCCGTTTTTACAGGAAGAAAACAGAGAAGGTCTGTCTGTTGATCCAGTAATAGAAAATAGTAAGAATGAATCAAAATTGAGATCTCTGGATGGTCTCTGAAGTAAAGAAATATGATTCAACAAAACCTAAGATTATATTAACGTAAATATTATTAAAAAATATATTGATGTTATCTTTCTTTAAATTGTTTTATTACTAATAAAATTAGATGAAAGATAAACTCTCTGCCATCCTTGCATAGCTAAAAAAAATTTTAAAAGAGTTAACAGTTTTATTTTCCTCATTTAAGAAAGTTTTATCAATAATGTCACAGCATATAAAGCTAGCAGGGCCTAAAAGTGTTCAATTTTATGGATGGTTCAAACTTGACTGGAGAAATATGACACCCTGAAGGTTTATTTTAGTTAACTGATCAATATACTTTCATTACTAATGGATTTTGAATTGTCTGAATAGCACTGCTTATTGTTATTGATTCAATTTGTGTTGTAGGGATATGTGCCGATTTGAATTCATTGTGTACCCCAGAAAAGCCTAATTCTTTAATTTTCATTCCTTATTGTTGGGTGGGAGCTTTCTTGATTGTTTTCATGGAGATATGACCCACGCAATTGTGGGTGGTAACTTAATGGGTCTCATGGTGATGTCTCCACCCATGCCAGGTGGGGTTGCTTACTGGAGCCCTTTAAGAGGGAACTATTTTGGAAAAAGCTACAGAACCCACGCAGCCAGAGATCTTTGGAGATGAAGAAGCCCCTGGGTGAGCTTCATGAAACAAGAAGTCTGGAGAGAAAGCTAACAGATGTTGCCATGTTTGCCATGTGCTTTTCTAGTTGAGAGAGAAACCCTGAACATCAGTGGTCTTTTTGAACCAAGGTATATTTCCCTGGATGCCTTAAATTGGACATTTCTATACACTTGCTTTAATTTGGACATTTTCATGGCCTTAGAACATGTAAACTTGCAACTTAATACATCTCCCTTTTTAAAGCCATTCCATTTCTGGTATATAGCATTCCATCAGCTTGCAAACTAGAGCAGGACCTTAACTTATTTTATAAATCTTAATTTAATTTAAACTTAATTTATAAATCAGAGTGATATAAAAAGAGACTGTTGAAATACTTTACAGTTTCATTTCTACCAATCTAATAATTTATATATTGTTTACCCAAGTAAAATACTCTTATAATTGGCTTTCTAGTGGCTGATAATTGAGGAAAGAGTATTGACAATAACAGATGCTTAATATGTAGCACTCTGCAGTGTAGAAAGCTCTTTATACTACATTAACTTGTAAATCTCTCAACAGCTCTTTAAGGGTGACATTTTTCAGTCCCTTTTACGAATTAAAGAAAATGAATATTAGAGTTAAATATGATTCACTAAAGATTTCATTCCTCGTAGTGGCAGATGCAAAAATTCAATGCAAAATCCTGAGTCCTATAACTTCCCACACAATAGATAGTGTTTGGCCCATTTACACCAAGGCAAAATGTCTAATATTTGACTCATTGTTAGCACATTTATTAAGAGATTGAGAAAAATAAAAAAAGCAGATGAAACTCAAATTTCTCATTTATAAATTCTCTGAATGGAGTTGATTAAAACCTTTGTAATGTGAAATTTTGGATTATCTACATGCTGTTACAATCTGGGAAGCTAAGTAAATAACTGACTATATATTTTTAAAATCGAGGGAAAGTGGGTTTTCTTTCAGCAATGACTGAGTGGTTACTATCAGTTCAACCTTTTCACAGATAATAATTATAATTGACAATATGTTAAAAAACAAAACAAAACAACTATCTGTAGGTACTAGAGAGGGACCAAAAGCAGGGAGAAACTGAATGGAACTCTATACTTGGAAAAGAGGATGGCACTGGGTAAATTTCTTGTTTTTATGCCTTTTACAAGTATAGGTGCTAGTCTGTACAATATGGATGCCTTAGCTTGCCAGGGTTGCTGTAGCAAAATACCACAAGCTGGATGGCTTAAAAATAGGAATGTACTGGCTCATACTTTGGAGGCTAGAAGTTCAAAATCAAGGTATCAGCAGGCCATGTCTTCTCCAAAGTCCATAGCATTGTGGTGGTGGTTTGCTGGCAATCTCTGGCTCTGTCACATGGTGCTCTGTTTTTTTTTCTGTCTCCTCCCTGTGGCTTGTACTTCTGTGTCCGAATTTCCTTTGCTTATAGGGACCACTAGACATAACTCATGTTCTGTCTCCTTGCAGGAGATACATATTTATTTATGTATGTGTTAGATAACACGACTGTGGGGACAGGCCAAATTCTGTAGGGCAGGATGTAAGTTGCAAACTCTGAGTTGACTGTTTTCAATGAATTCCTCAGGAGAAAGTGGCTGGCTAAAGTAGAGATGGAAATTCTTTCTTCTGACTGCTAAAATCATCACTTCTCCTTTTGTAGCCTTCAGTTGATTGGATGAGACTTCTCTTATTGCTGAAGGCAAACTCCTCGGTTGATTGTAGATCTAATCAGCTATAAATGCAATCAACCTACTGATGATTTAAGTCCATGAAATATTCTCACAGTGACAACCAGGTCAACGCTTACTTGACCAAACAACTGTAAACCAGGCAAGTAAACACATGAATTTAATCATCACACCAGATTAAGACCCACTCTGACTGATTCAGTTTGGGTTATTTTAATAGGATTTTTCAAGAGCCTATTTGCAAATGAGTTCACATCCACAGGATCAGGGGTTAGGGCTTGAACATGTCTTTGTGGGCAACGTGATTTAACCTACCACAAAGTGTCAGCTAAAACTCATGTTTCCCACAGACTGGCTTGAAGAACCACAGGTCAGAGATGCAGTGATGACAGCAGCTGGAAAATGAGAGAAGGAAATCTCAGGAAGCATAGAGTTAGAGAGGAAGCTCCAGATTCTACATATAAACTCTGTCTAAATCTTTTTCCTGACCCTTAAATTATGCATAGATGGTTCAGCTTCTAATCAGCCCAGCTAAGGTGAAAATAACTGAACAGAAATTTCAGCTACCCATCACAGAGGAAACAGGAGTTTGATTTCAGCCAAACTAATGGCCTGCTGAAACAAAAAGAAAACAAAAAATTAATATTTTGGGGGGATTTTAACAGATTCCAGGGATTTTGTCATTCATAATATCTAGGACACAATCCAAAATTGCTGTACATGAAGAGTGAGGAAAATGTGGCCCATATTTAAAAGAAAAGCCAACCAGTGGAGACTTACTTTGAGATGAATCATATGTTGAAATTAGCCTACAAAGGGTTTAAACAGTAATTATAATCACAATCAAGAATGCAAAGGAACATATGCTGTTAAGAAATAAACAAATAGGAAATCTCAGCAGAGAAATAAAAAGTATAAAAGAGAACCAAATGGAAATCCTAGAATTAAAAAGTATACTATCTAAAATTATATTTCATATGAGCTTAATAGCAGATTAGAGATGAGAGAAGAAAGAATCAGAAAACTTGATGCTCAATCAATATATATTATCCAATATGAAGAGCAGAGACAAAAAAACATTGAAAAAAAACAAAATAGAGACTCAAGGACATGTGGACGACATCAAAAGGTTTCACATTCTGTAAAACTGGAGTCTCAATTATGTAAAAATTTTACAAAAAGAATAAGGCAAAGAATATCTGAAGAATGTCTGATAATTTCCCAAATTTGGTGACAGTTATACATTTAGAGATTCAAGTAGCTCAGTAAACCTGATTCAGGATAGAGGCATAAAGCAATCAAACTTCTGTAAGATAAAGTGAAAATCTTGAAAGTAGAGAAAAATGACACATTATATACAAATTAACACCAATTGAATGGTTGCCGATTTTTCATGAGATCAGTTTCCAAGATGATTCATTATTAAAAAGAGGCCTCAGTTCCTTGTCAGTATTATACTCAGTTTCTTTTTATACAGACTTCTCCATTGTGTTGCTCAACATGGCAAACTGGCTCCCCCAAAGTGAATGATCAGAAAAAGTCAAAGATAAAAGTCACAAGGTGTATTATAACTTATTATGGAAGTGACGTACAATTACTTCTGCCATATTTTATTGGTTAAACAAACCAGGTGGTGGGAATCATTTGGGGCCATCCAGGAGCCTGGGTAACTCAATGCATAATAAATATTTGTTGACTAAAGTGATGGATGTCTCTGCTAAGCACTAACATCCATTATTTCGTTTAATCTTGACAGCAACCAATGGGTCATCATCCCCATTTTAGAGATGATAAACTGAGGCTTATAAAAGTAAAGTAACCCGTCCAATGTTACAAAGCTATTAGGTGTCACCGCCAAGTTCAAACCCAGATATCTCTAGCTCCAACACCTATGAAAAACGGTTCAGAGTAAAAATTAATGAAAGAATACAGTATTCTAAGAAGAAATTGATTTAGATTCTTTCTGATTTTCTTTACATTGAGTTAAATTCATTTGTATGTGGGGAAAGAAACTAAAAATTATATCAACAGAGAAACCCTAAAATTCTTCAGGGATAAAATGTAGATTTCATTTTTTCTCTCTTCTTGGACTGATTTTTCAGATCCTTGGAAACATGGAAAGCCAAGAACTATGCCACTAATCGGCACAGAGTCAATTCAATAAAATTTTATTGATCATTTAACTTACAGATGGCACTGTGGTAGCTGCTGGGAAACTACAAAGGAAGTGAGACAGTGCCTGATATCCAAGAGGTCACAATCTTCTTGGGGATAAGGCCAATCAAAAATAGTCATAACACAGGAGAAGGTAAGCACCATGGAGAGTCACATATCTAATGCTTATTGAGGCCTGATTTTTAAGAAAGATCTTCTACATCTCTAAAATACATCTGGTATTTATTAAAAGGATCTAGTGCAATAATATCTGGATGGCGACAGAAGATCAAGCTGAGGCAGCCAGACTTTATTTTTCTTTTTTTAAAAACAACTGGAAAACTTCCCAAGATTGACTTGTTCACCGTTCCACACTCCCTCAGTCAGCAAACACGGTTCCTACCAAGGGTGGCACAAAATTGGCTTTATACATGCTTCTGGAATGCAAGAATGAAGGAAGTAGGGCGAAGGTTGAAAGTCCAGGTAGCTTTTTGAGAATGTAGGAATCAAATCAGGACAAAGAAAGAAGGTGGAGTGGATGGGGTGATGTAGAGCTTGGCTGGAATGAGAGTTCAGCCTATCATGCTAAAGTAGAAATGAAAGCAAACACACACACACACACACAAACACTTTGGACCCCCCCTACACACACACACACACACACACACACACACACACACACACACACACACGTCCACAGTCTGGGAAGAAAGGAATCCTCCTAGTAAAGTTGAAAAGATTGAAGTGCCCTCTCCTCACTTTACCCCAGAGTAACCCATCTGTCCTGTGCACGGTTGGAACAGAGAGGAGAGTGCGGCCACGCTGGGCTGCAACCCACAGCGTCGTGGTGCTGGCTTCGCAGCGGTGGCGGAGCCAAAGACGCTTTTCAAAAAGTTGATTCAGCCCAAAATTTGCCTCGGGCACTGAGCATGCTCAGCTTTCAGTCTTCTGCAGAAACGTGGATTCCGTGGCTCCAGATTTTAGCTATGGCACTTCGGGGGCGGGATGGGGGGTGGTCGTGAGAGAAATGCCTGAGACCACAGGTGGAACCTGGAGTGTGAATATACTTGAAGGGGAAGGTGTAGGGACGGCCAGGCAGGGTGTCAGAGGAGACTCAGAGACAACAACCCTTTTAATGGGATTGCCCTTTGTGAAGGGGCGAGTCTGGTTATTCGGGGATGGGAAATGTAGAGCAAACACTCACCTGAGAAGAGGGACAGTTCGGCGTTCTGGCTGTGGTGCGTACAACTGAGCTGGGGGTGGGGTGGGGACATTCCTTATCACCCAATAGTGAGTCTCCCAGGTCTTCTCCAAGTACCTCTCCTTGGACTGCAATCTGCCACGAGGAAAATTCGCTCCTTTGCCGGGACGAGCTGATGGTGCAGAAGCGCAGGGGACGGGTGCAGAAGGATCACCCGATCGGCCCCGCGAAATCTGCCACCCCCCCTTACCCTTCCGCACCGGCCCGGAATGGTCTCCAGTGGTCAACATCTGGGGGGTTTAACCGGCTCAGAAACTCACCTTTGCCAGCTCCAGTTTCTGCACTTAGGTTCCTGGCCGGATGCATTCGCATCCATGAGAATGTCGCAGACTCTCAGACTCGGATGATTTTGGTGGTTTGGGGACGGTGATTCCTCACTGCTATGTATATAAACAATGATTACTGAAGATGTGTTCCCGGGTTACAAGTCTACAGGCGGTGCAGGGCTGAGGCCCTCCGCTTACACTTTTGGGGCTGAACGTCAGCAGAAACTCGGTGAGCAGAGTGCACGAGTGGCCCGGAAAGCAGCAGCGAGGAAAGTGTAAGCACCTCAAAATTCCACTGAATCCCGTAGTTTTGGGCGTCCACAGCGCGCAAGGTACGCTTCGGGGCGGTCCTGTCTGACCCCGGAAGAGAAAGTGGTTTTGGGGGGGGGGTGTAGCGAGGTAAAGAAAATGAATTAAGTAAAAATCAAAATCAAAGTTGTTTTGCTCCCTCAGGCCACCCTTCCCCTGTCTCATTTTGGCGCCTTCACCCCCTCACCCCTCCAAAGTTCGGCTTCCCCCCAAACCCCGAGGCTCTCCCGGGTTTAACTGGAGTGGGAGAAATAACCGAGCGCCAGGCCCACAAGTTTCCCGACCCTCTCCGGATCCAGGTAGCTAGGAAAACCCGGAGCGGAGCATCCCCCGCACCGGGAAACGCCCTCGGCGGCGCCCACCCACTGCTGCGCATGCTCAGTGCGCACGGCGGCGGCTAGTAGGAAGCTCCGCGCGGTGGCGGCGACTTGGAGGGTGGGAGGGGACAGACCGAGTGGCGGGTGGGGACGCTGGGACGCGGCTGGGGCTCCCGCCCGAGGTTCCTGGGAGTGTTTCGGCGGCGCAGTCCGGCGCGAGTGGTGAGCGAGCCAGGGAGCCAACGATCGCCGAGTGAACTCGGAGTCCGGGTCTCCGCGGCTCGGGACCCGGCTCCGACCGGGGCGGCGATGTTCCACTGCATCCCTCTGTGGCGGTGCAACCGTCATGTGGAGACCATCGACAAGCGCCACTGCTCGCTGGTCTACGTTCCTGAGGAGATCTACCGCTACGCCCGCAGCCTGGAGGAGCTGCTTCTAGACGCCAACCAGCTGCGTGAGTTGCCGGAGGTGAGTGTCCGGCCTTACCTGCGCGCCGCCTTCCCGCGAGCGCGGCGGGGCCCGGCCAGCCCTCGCCCCTTTCCTTTCCTCCCTCGCCCCTTTCCTTTCCTCCCTCGCCTCCCTCTCATCTCCCAACCCCTGTTCACTGGCTGGACTCACAGGAACCACCCCCTTCCTGCATTCACCTGCTTCTTTATTCCCTTACCTTCCCCGCACCCGTTCGCAGTAAAAGTTCCTTTTCATTTTATACAGAGCGACTTGATGTTTTCCAAGTAGATACTAGAGCTTGTGCGATTGGAGAGAACGTTCTGGGCTGATAAGTAGTTTAGATACAGATCTGAGGACTTCGAACTAACACCTGGCAGGTGAGAAACCAGGTGGCTGGGGCTTTCCCCAGATGGAGGGACCCAGCGCGGCATCAGCCCTGTGTTCCCCAACCACTGGCCGGGGCGCAATTCCCCTTTGCCTGAGGCTGATCACCGAGTAGGTGGGCGGTGCGCAAGTGATCCGCAGTATCTCAGCATCTTCCGAGGAATGTGCTCCAGGACTTATTGCGAGTGGGCCGTGCTCTAAGGAGCTGTAGATAGACCGGCATACGTTACCGGAGAGCGACTGCAGAATGGGGCGTTAGGGAAAGAGAAGGCCTAGGGAACCAGTGGGCAGGTGCCCAGATGCCCACCTCTCGGGCTTTGCTTGTGTGGACCTGTTGCGTGGAAAGAATCGCGGTGGAGGTCAACAGAAGCCCTGCCTGACCGGTGAGCCGTGCAGCTGCCTCTCCCGGAGCGTCCACATTCAGCCTCCTAACTTCTGTCCATGCAGTGATGCATTACCTCGTTAGAGTTGTTTACGTAAATTAATCACTCCGCTGAGGCCGAACTTGTCAAGCGACACATGCTGATTGTGCTTTAAAGGAGGGACGAGGGGACTACGAACTTTTAGCCCTCAGGAACTTAGCTTGAGTAACTCTCAAGCCAAGATATGCCAAATCCAGGGGTGTGCAGGAAGTCAGTGTACAGTAATCCAAAGGTGAGCAGGAAGTAGATAGACTGCTGGGAGTCGGGGAGAGGGCCTGGAGGCCTTATGCGTGGAAACTCAGATACTTTGTCCCTTAGTTAAGATAAAGCCAAGTCATGTCACAGAAATACTAGTGAAATGTTCTAGCTTGTTATAATGACCTGATATGTTCTCCAGTGCTGACGGGTGTTGAAAAAATCAGACTTGTGATTCTTCTTGGATTAACTCTCCTTGCTTGCAGTGGAGTTGATTGGATGGTTTTCAGTGTGTAATCACTGAGATTGTTCTCACTAGTATCTTTGTAGAGCCCCCTCCTCCCACCCTCTACCCAGCTTTGTTTAATTTAGAAGCAGAAAACCATCCAATTCCCTTAGACATTTATTATTTTGCAGGCATTTTCGAACACATGGCTTTTGTCTATCCTTTTGCATTGTTGAAAGTCTTAAGATCACACATTACTTTTAGTTATATAATCTTAAGGCATTGCTATCATCAGAAATATAAAGTATATAGCTTAATACTTTCAAGAGTCTCAGAATGAACTTATTATTAAAGATTGCGTGAAAAGCTGTTCAACTAGAAATATTTCAGCGCCTTCTGTGGTGTTTTTGTTTGTTTTCTTTTATAGAACTGCAAAATTTCCTTTGACTGGGTTGGCTTTTCACTCCCTTCTGCAGTTTGTGGGTTTTTTTGTAGTGTTGAGGAATTTAGCTCAGCATGGGAAATTGTGCGTTTTGCAAGTGTCAGGTCTACTGATACTATATGGAAACTTCTCAGAAGCTCAAAATGCAGTCTGATAGGACTCTGTAAGGGATAAATGAACAAGTTTTCAAAGGCTAGAGGTGGTCTACCTATGGGTAGTAGTATTCTAACAACTTGTAGACTGGTTTTATAGCTTTTAGGCTGTGTAAAATCTGTTTCTCCCTGACTTATTGTGCATCTGAATGCCTGGGTGTGTACATGCCAGACAACAACCAGTCACCATCTTGAAATTATAAATATTTGTTTCATTCTCTGTGAATGGACTCTGTGTCTTTCCTTGGGCTATTTGTTTCACCTTTGAGAGCTGTTACTCATTAGCTCTGCTCACTGCTGCCCCTGTCCCCTTCTCTCAAACTCTTTTATCTTACCTGCCACATTATCAGTAGGTCTTTTTTCTGACAAACGTCGAAGCTGTTGTGACCACCATGCCATCTGTATGCTCTCCTGTAATTTGTTTTGAATCATAAAGAAGGGAGGGAAATGAGCCTGTACCCCCTACTCCAGCAATGCCACATACTTTCTGCAGGCTTCAGGATAATGAAAAGAATTTCTTCTCCACTGAAAGGTGTGAAACCTCTGATTTGCCCTAATTCCCTCGTTTGACAAATGAGGGGATGAAGACTCAGAATTGAAGTGACTTTCTCAGGCCTGTCCAGCTGGGGAGAGGCACTGTCACCAGTAATCTCTATTCAAGTGTGTCCAACAGCTTTGAATGCTAGCAAGAATCTGGCCTGTTCGGCTTTTCACACTCATCAAACCTTCAGTTTCTCAGCCTTTCCTATTTCATACCATTAAAACTTGGCCTCAGTCAATCATTTATTGAACTTCCATTATTTGCACTTATTGGGAATGTAGAGATTACTAAGCTGCTCACAGCTTTGTAAGGAGACAAAGGACTTTCATACAAATATGGTGGGTATGGGGTAGAGAGGGCACCCACAGTTACAAAAATGATCATCAGGTATGGACTTGATCCTTATTTACTTGGTTCTTCTAACAGATTACTGAATCTGGACCACCATTTCTCAGCCATGGCTCAACCTTGTAATAACATCTCAACACTCCTTTTCTGCAGAGGAAACTTCAGAACCCTGGTCTTTAGCCTGGCCCAATTTGCTTGAAAGTCTTGCCATCCCTTTTCCATCCACCTGTTCACCCCTCTCCCCCAGCCTGATCTCTTTGGGATCTGTTTTAACACAGACAATTTTACTTTAATCTTCTTGAGGTGCCTAGGTGTTTTTGTTTACCTTTAAGAGCACAAAGCATGACATCTGGTAGGTTCTGCTTAATAAACAGTTATTTATCTGTTGAATGAATATTGCAGAGTACTGCAAAAATTTTCCTCTTTGTCTTTCTCTTCCCTTAAGCATATCACTGCTCAAGAATCTACCCTTGTCTAATAAAATAAGAGAATATTCAAGTTGGAAGTGACTTCAAAAGTAACCATTATCCACATGTTGAAGTTGTTTTGCCTTACTCTTTGGCTTCTTTACTTCCCTCAGTGTCTGTGACATAATTTGTTTCTTCCTCAACATTCAGTAGTTCTCAAGCATCTTCAAATTTTGTGTGTTTCACTGCTATCTCTCTAGGGCCAATGCAATGCCTCCTTTGTTAGACAACAAATATTTGAATGAATGGTCTTGAGCCTTCATTGATTAAAAAAAATTGTTTTCATCTTACCTCCTCTTAACTAGAATTCAGTTGATCTTTCATTGGCTGTCAGATGACAGTATCTCAAATACCTGTCCCTCCTATCATTCTATGTATCTCCATATTCAGCTTTATGCTTTTCTTAATCCTAAGCATATATCCCTACCTAACTCCAGATTATATATTTGCTTATTTGTTCTCTCTCCCCTACCAGAACATAAGCTCCACAAGAGCAGGAATGGATTTACTCACAGCTGAGCCTGGAACAGTATCTGGGACATGGTGGGCACTCAAATACTTTTCTCATGAATGAGTCATGTGTTGGTCATGTGTAGACTGTCCCTGTTTCTTAACCATCATAATTTCCCTTTTGACATTCTGATTTTTACTGTACACCAGTCTACAGAAGCTAGTAATGCTAAAGTCTCTTAAAGTCCTATGGCTTTGTCTCACTGATCTTTGTTCTGCTTTTCTGTACTGGACACTTTTGACCACCTTATGTTTACTCATCATTTCTATGAATATGACTTCAGGTTCTACATTTCCAACTGTTACCTCTTAAGAAGACCTCCATCCCCACATAGGATAATTAGAATAAGTACCCTTTGCCTTAAACCTGCCTTCTTTCAATTTAGGTATTGTCTCCCAAACTGACTTCTCATCCCAGCAGTTCCTTATCTAGGGGGCTGGACAGCTATTCTTCCTGTCTCAAGTATTCTTGGACTTTACTTTCATTCTTTCTTTCCCCTCCATCTATCTTGTCACTAAGTCCTCTCATTTCTTCTTCCAAAAATGCTATTTTTTCTCCCTCAGTCTCTCATTCCCATCTGTTTTTTTGTTTGTTTGTTTGTTTTTTTAACCTTGGAGTCATATTGTCCATTGCTGATTTCTTTCTGGTTAGTCTTTTCCCTCTTCAATTAAGGGGGCTTTTTTGAAAAGGTAGAGAGCAGGGGCTCTAGAAGCAGTTGAAATCTCTACTCCATCACTTGGATACTATCTCCCAGCCTGGGGTTTCTCAAGTATTAAAGGAGTACATATATCAGGAAGTTATTCTGGGAATTAAAGAGATAATGAGTGTAAAACACTTAAAGTGTCAGCACACAGTTAGACCTGAGATGTCTAAGATCTTTCTGAATAATGGGGTAAGATTCTTTTATTATAGAGCAAAGCTTCTTGGGTTAGAGTTTGAGGACATTTTCTTGGAAGTTTGTAAGTTATTTTGTGAAACCAGAGTGAAATATTCTAATGTTCTTTTCAACAATAATTCTATAAAAATAATCATAGATTCTGTGCCATCTGGATGACCTTATAAATGAGTTGTGTCGTAAGATTGTAGTGCCTGTGTGTAATTGAACACTTCTTTAATTGTCTTTAGTTAATGCAGAAAGAGCAGATAAGGTCTTATTTCAGAAATGAGGCATTTGGGTCTGGTGGTGGCTGGAAATTATATGAACAATGGTTTTATGGCAGTTTGATTAAAGTCATGGGTAAAGAGGCCACAGAACCCGTGGTAGCATAGGCACATGAAATTTTAAGGAAACTGTACTGTAAAAATTAGTGCTATATTTAAAGTGTAAGCAGCAGTGCAGTGTATGCAAACTCTCATAATTATCTTTCATGTTAATTAATGTTCAATTAAAAAAATTTGTTGGTATTCTATTCATAGTTTTAAGTTGTTCTGCTTTATAGTTTTTAAAGACTTAAATCAGAAGGAAGACATACCTAATTTTGTGTTTAGAAATAATTAAATAATGTTATAATTAAAATAAATAATTTAAGTCAATGCTTCAGGGGGAAGAAGTCCAAGAAGGTAATTTTCCTTCATAGTGGTGATTCACATATTTTTCAATTTAGGGAAACAGTTCTTATTTCTCTGCTCTCCTGTTATTGTTTATTAGTTTAGTACTTAATTGATTTCTGATTGTTATTCCAACCCTCTCTTCCTCTCCTTGTGGCCCCCTTAATTCATGTACACACTTTACAGGTGAAGAAACTGAGACCTAGAAAAATTACAATTTTCCCAGGTTTAGCATCTCTTTAGTGTGACAAACATTTAGTAACTATCTGCTATTTTTTAATAATAATGAGCCACCCATGCTGAGATTTTACTAGGCTCCAGACATTATATAAGTGTTCTATATAAATTATTTTTCTTAATCTGGATAACAATCCAATTTAGACATTGTAATTTCAGTTTTGCAGATGCACAAGTGGAGGCTTATGGCTGTTGAAGAAACTAGGTTAAGGTCAGCCAGCACTATGGAGAGCATTTGCTTCCAGCACCACATGTGCCCTTACCACTATCCTGTACTGCCCACATTTGGAGCTTTGAGGAAGAAGTCATGGGCTCTCTAAAGAGCTGAGGGAAGGCTTCAGAGGTGGTGGCATTCAAACTAGACAGGAAAAAGGAAAAAAGCATGCCCCAGTTGCTGAAACCAAGCATTTCCAGATGACTGGAATATGGGGCATATGAGTGGGAGGTAGTGGCTGGGGGAGAGCCTGGGATAGATCATAGAGGGGCCTTGTCAGTTTTGCTAAGGAGATAAACTACATTTTGTTGTCAGAAGAGACCCAGTGAAGGTGTGAAAGCAGAGGTGTAGTATAGCTAGATCTTTGTTTTAGAAAGATCTTTCTGGGGCCAGAGTAGAGTCAGGGAAACCCGTTAGAAGCCCCTTGCAGGAGTTTAGGGCAGAGGAAATGATGCAGTACCTGTAGGGATGTAGAGAAGGAGATGGCTTTGTTAAAGATTCTAATATTGGGAGTTTTCTACCCTGTAGTCAAGGGCCCTTTCTAGTCAAGGGCCTGACATGTCATGCTGACCCATCTGAGTCACTTACACAATACCTGTGCGTGACAGAGTACAAAGCACTTGCCTCCTCTTTGTGGACATATTTTCCTTGATTGTGGTGCATTCCTGCACTCATCTTGTCAATTGCTAAAAAAATATGGCAAACTTTGTATATAGGCATTTGGTTAGGGATGGCCAGATGTGTTATGGGTAGACAAGAACTTGTTCATTTTTGGTTTTGTTTAGATGAATGTGGTTGTCAAGTTTATAAAAAATTGTACCCACAATGACCCTGGCTACCCTGTGAGTTCTATTTTCTTGAGTAATATGAACGTGCACTATATATGTATTGTGCCATGAACTTTAGTTTCATCATCCTCTGTTGATGCTTTAAAGGACAAATAACTTGGAGAGTTTTTGTTTATTTTTTTAAAGTAACTTAGAAGTAAATTTGTTGCTGGCATTTTAAAAATAGCTGAGGACTTTGAGAAAAACTAAAACCATTCACCGAAACTTTTCTAGAGTTTGCAAAGATGTAATCATTCCTTCAATATAATAATATAGCAAAATGAGCTTACTTCCCCAGACCCCTTCCCTCTGCCCAAGAGTGTCTCTCAGTGCATTGTCCTCTCTACAAGAATTTGCAACTTCGCTATACTGTGAAAAGTAGGTTTTTGGGATCTCCTTAGAAAGGATCATTTACTACAGACTTGAAATTTTAGGGGCCATATGTAGCCTGTATTTACACAAGAGGATCAGAAATAGCAGTGTGAACATTTCCTAGCAACGATGATAAAAATCCCTTACCGTAATCCTGCTGTGCCACAGTGCAGAGAAATTGGGCTGTTTTGAATGAAGAGGCAGTGAACGCTGCAGGCTTCTCATTCTACTCACTCAGAGCTTGAAAAGTTAGCCTATTTTAAAACTACCCAGAATGCAGGGCTGGAAATGCTTGTCCTCCACCTCATAAGATAGTTATGAAGAGTGATGAGATCATGAGCTAGACCTTGGTAAATGCAAAGAAGAAACTTCTAGATGTCCATTAACTTTCCCTTGGGTATTATTTGGTGGAAAAGAAGTGGTAGTTTACTATTGTGTGTGGTATTTTAGAAGATCTAATGGTTGATATGTGTGTGTGTGTGTGTGTGTGTTTGTGTGTGTGTGTAGTGTAAAAGATCTTGGACTCCTTAGAAGTAAGATGGATGTTTTACTCCCCCCCCCTCGTTACTCTGAAGAGTTTCCTTATCTAGCCTATAACTTCTAGATTCCAGAGAATTTAAGTTGGGAGAAAGTTGCTATTTTGTTTCCAGTGACCCCAAAGAATGGATATGTCACATGTGGGTGGAAGGAGGTGTTATACCCAGTTACAGCTTGTTCCTGGCTGGTTCCTGATTGTGCAGCCACGTGGAGAGGGCTCTGTCCACCTTGATCACTGTAGTCACCTTTCTTTCCATAATTCACACCCACTTCTTAGGAAAAGGGAAACAGGAGGGGCTGGCAGCTGGCTCGTTGTGGGATCTAGGAACTTGAGTCATCTGAGATTTGTGAAAACCAGAAAATGACTTTAAAACCTTTCAGGATGTGGCATGGGGCTATGGCTGCTTAACTTGATTTAGAAAACCAGTACCATTCTTCTGAAGATGGTGAATAAATACCTCTGAGGCTCATTCTATTAGCTGAGCAGGCATGACCTTGGCTTTGTTTTGGCCTTGGTTTTATCTGATTACGTGTAATATATGTTGGATTCTTAAAAGAACTCAGAGAATTAAAAGAGTGACATTTTCCTAGCATTTCCTCTAAGGAGTATAGAACATTAACCAGTTTAGAATGTATTCTTGTAGATATTTTCTCTTCATGCACCAATGTATATTTCTTATGATTTCTTACCATATAAATTGTTTTGCCACTTGCTCTTTTTACTTAATACTACATCTTGGACGTCTTCCACATCAGTACTTATTGATCTGTTTTAATGTTGATGCTGGTACCATAGGATTCCAATGCATTGGCTATTTCTGATTTCTTTGTTTAACCAAAGAAAGAAAGTGCTGGACACCTACATTGTTTCTAATTCTTTGCAGTGATGACCCTCGCTGAATTGAACATTCTTGTGCATTTATTTTGTATACCTGTGTAAATATTTCTTTTAGATAAATTTCAAGAATCATAATTGCTAGATGTTGGTGTATAAATATTACAAATTTTAATAGATATTGCTACATTGTCAACTTTTTTTTCTTTAATTGATATGGATAAAACCCTAGAGATTGCAGAAATACACTCATTTTATGGCTAAGGAAACTGAAGTCTAGGAAGGTGAAGATAGGGGCTGTGTTTCCCTGACTCCTGACTCCACGTCCTGTGCTCTTTGTGGAGGCTGGACAAATAGGCCTCCAGGCTGGCTCCATCATCGGTGGTCCTTTTTTGTTTAACTCTAATTCATCTCTGTCATCCTGCAAAGCGCCAGGCAGACTTTGGTTATACACTCACGTATTGTGCCAGGACTGTGTGCTAGGTTTTTAGAAGAATAGCATCTAATTCTTGCCTTCAAGTAGCCTACAATCTTTAGTCTAGGGGAGAAGTTTATTGTTATGGGATTCCTAATGTAGCTGAGTGCCAAGTGAGTCTGCAAAGCAAGAGTTGCTGTGGGTCCTTGGAGAAGACTCACTGGATTGAGGCATTTAGGAGGGCAGAACTCTGATTTTTATTGAAGGTAGGTTCAGTCAGTCTGGGAAAGATAGGCAGGGCATTGCAAACAGGGAGCTTTTGTCAGTGACACAATGTTGTGTTACAGAGCATAGACCTTCACTCAGGGTTGGCTTGGCTTTGTTTCTGGAGCAGCAGGGTAGGATGGTGTGCAGGATTTGGGTGACACGAAGCTTGAGCATTAACTTGGTTTGATGGCTGGATGCAACAGCCCCATCTTCTGTCCCTTCTACTGAAGTCTTGGTTCAGGCCTATGTCTCTTGCTTGAAGAGATAGTATGTGTAGTGGTTAGGAGTTTGTCTCATTATAGCTGATATATTAGACAAATAATTTAGCCTCTCAGCACCTAAATTTGTTCATCTGTAAAAGAAAGATAACAATATTGCCTATCTCATGAAGTTGATAGATGAAATGAGTTAATATGTATAAAATACTGAGAGCAGTGTCTGACTTATAGAAAGTACTTCCTCAAAATTTGGTCACTATTGGTTCTGTATTGACTATTTTGTAGTAAAGCCCAAACTCCTTCATTCTTGTCTTCTTCAAATCCTTTCTCAATACCTGGTCAGAATGATCTTTCTAAAATACAGATGTCATGAGTGACTTCCCTGATGCAGTGGTTTCCCCACACCTACAGGAAACAATCTTGTCCTCTGCGTATACCTTCCACCTCATCTTACATCTCTCTCCAACTTGAACTTTGCTTCAGCAGCAGTTAGCTGCCTTTAGTTGCTGAAATGCCATTTCATACTTCTAAAATTGTTATTGTTTTTTCATCTCTTTCCCTGCTTTGCCTGGCTCCTCCTCATCCCATAAGACCCAGCTCAGGAGATGATGTTTCTCCAGGAAGCCTTTCCTCCCTTCTCTGTGGTCTCTGGCGACACTTCTGCTATTACTTTCCCCTCTTTGTAATGATCTTTGCCCCCCACCAAAGTGAGTTCCTTAAAGCTACACACCTTTTCTTCTTTGTGTTCCTGTTGCCTTAACAGGGTGACTGACACAGAGGAAGCATTTAATACATACTTGAGCAGCATTCTTGGGAAAGTTGGTTACCCTGTGTGGAGAGTGGATTTAGAAATGGATTTGGGCTAGACCTATACATGAAAGCTTGACGGTTTTGCCAAGAAGAGCTAGGCCGTCAGTAGTGCTTGTATGTATGTATGAGTGGCATGATGGTGGCATGAAAATAGCACTGGCCTGGAAGTCAGTCGTGGGATCTTGTCCTTGCTCTGTCCAACACTAGCAGTGTGACCTTGAGTAAATCACATAATCTCTTGAACTTCAGTTTCTTTATTTGAGTGATTAAGGGTTGGTGTGAGTGACTTCCAAGATCCCTTTGGGTTCTGACCTGCTCTGATGCTAATTTTATAATGATACCACAGTGCTAACCTTTAGGAGAGTGGTGTCACAGTTGTGCACATGCACAGTGAGGAGCCTGTGGATGTTTAGTAGACCCATAAGTCTAGTCTTAATCATTATAATTGAGGATTTGAGAATGAGAAGAAACAACTTCAAATACTTGGCCTCCTGTGGTCAGCTGTTGAGTCCCAGAATCAGCTAAGAGAAAAAAAAAATCAGCAAATTTACTTTGGTTAAAATGCATGTGTGTGGGTGGTCAGTGGTGGTGCAGTGACAGAGTTCTCGCCTGCTGTGCCAGAGACCCGGTGTGATTCCCAATGCCTGCCCATGCAAAAAAAAAAAAAAAAAAAAAAAGGAATTAAATGCATTCACACAGATACATCTTGAATGATGTTTGTTGTTGTTGTTTTTTGCCATGTCAGTTTTATTTTCCTACCATTTAGAAATAAGGCAAATGGGTAGTTGGTTAGGACTTTTTGTTTCCTTGTTAATAGATGAATTCAAGCAATTCAGAGTTGAGTGTTTTGAAACTTCATTTTGGGCTTATTTGAGTACCAGAGAGACTGTATTTCAGGAAACTTAGTTTGGGGATTGAAATTAAGGAAATCTGTAGGTCAGTGTCAGCCTGAAGTGGCTTTTTGAGGAGTATGTTAGCCTCATACTCTATAGCTGTCTATTCTCCTGCAGAATATCTGGCATCTCTGGCTATATACTGATGTCAGGCATCTGAGGCAGCGTGATCCCAGAATGGGGACTGGGGATGGATCTCTGCTGGATTCTGAGAGACCTGCCCTCCTTCTTATACCATTCATTCCACATGTTTACTGAGTGCTGGCTGTTACAGGCATTGTTTTATCTAGGTAAGCAGATATAATCTCTGCCTTTATGAAGCTTCCATTCTAGGGAAGACAGCTGGTAAATTGTTAAGCAAATAAGAATTTCAGACAGATGTAAAAACTATAAAAAAACAAAACAGGGAAACGTAGTAGGGAGTGATATGCACAAAAGTTTCTATTTAAGCCCAGGAGGGCCTGACTGAGAAAGTGACCTTTGTACTGGTGTGAAGGAGGCAGCCATGTGAAATGGCAGAAGTGCCTGCAGAGGTTTGGTGATGAATTTAGTGAGTTTGAGGGTAGGAAAAAGACCATTGTGGCTGGAGTGCCTGGTTGACTGGGATGAGGGTAGGAGATGAAGTTAAGGAAATTGGCAGGGCTCATGTAGGAGCTGGGAGCCACAGTTAAAAAGTGTTTTTTTCCGTCATTTGAAATGAGAAGCTACTGGTGGGTCATAAACACTTAAAATGTATGATTTATGCTTTGGAAAGTTCACTAAACCTGCTGTGTAGAGATTAGATTATAAGGAAGAGGGGAGGACACAGGATGTCTAGAAGAGGCTGTTTATTGAAAAGACCAGAAAATAGCCGATGTTGGCTTGGTCTGGGGTGGTGGCAGTGAGGTTGCAAGATGTATCTTGGGAATACAGGTGACAAACCTACTGATGTATACAGTTTTTAATTTTATCTGCGGGGGACATGGTGGAGTGATTTACTAGGTTGGAGAGGACTGGAAAAGGAGGTATTGCATAGAACTGATAAGTGGTTGGGTTGGGGCAAGGCATCAGTGTTTTTGAGGACTAGGATTGAGGGGAGGAAGCCTGGGTAATGATAATTCTAATAAAGACAGCATTTATTGAGCAAAGTGCCTTGAACTGTTCTAAACAATTTTCATGATAAATTCACTTAACACAACAACCAGAGCCTCACTTTTTACATAAATAGTCTTATTTTACAGATGAGGATATTGGGGCACACAGTGGTTAGATGATCTGCCAAGGTCACATAGCTAGTAAGTGGCAGAAGCTAGCATTTAATAGTCTGGGTGAAGAGCTAATACCACTGGGCAACCCTTCCTCAAGGTCAAGAATGGAAAATGCCACTTGATGAGCCATGAGTTCTATTATGTGAAGTGAAACAGAGAGACGCCCATGACCCATGGTATTTTTGCATCCTTAAGGAAAAGAGCTCTGAACTGAAATATAATTTTAAGAATCAGATCACCAAATATTAATGCACTTATTCAAACATAAACTTTCAAAGATTAGTGGCATCCGTTCTTTGATGTTGGATTTCTTCCCTTCAGGAAGTAACCTATACCTGTACTTTTATTCTTAAAGTAAAAGCACACCCATTTGGAAAAATTAGGATAGTCTTACTAAACATAATGAGCAGTGGTTTTATTGAAGCAGTACACCCACTATCATTCTGCTCCTGGTTGTTTAGGTATTATATTATTTGTCCCTATTCTCAAAGCGTGATACCAGTGATTAGCTTATGAGGTAGTTATTAGTCCTGACTGTAAAGGTTAGTATTATAAAGAGGTTCTAAAGGTTCTTAGACTGTGCATATTCCAAATAATGCTACAAATGGATGCTAATAAGATTGTTAATAAAAAATTTGCATTTTACAATACAGATTCACCATACCTAATAGATGCTGCAGTTATGCAAGTAACTTGATTTGCAGTATCTTCATTCTAAAATGGTAAAGGGGGAGAGGGGAAGGTATTATGTAGGCCCCACCTCTAGTGAATTATAGTGATTCATTGCAGTTATATAGCAGCCAGGAGTAAAACTAATCAGACTCTTACTCTTCAACCTTACCCCATACGCCACTTCCTTTAGTAACTTGTTTAACTTAAAAAGGAAATCTGAATAAAAATGTTTTTGTAAGATAAATATGGTAGAGGATTATTACTAATTTATGTTTTGTACAGTCTTTTAAAATTTACATATCCTAAGATGTTTTATTTCAGTTTTCAGGTTTAGGTCCCAAGTAATTTGTTCCAAAAGAAGTGTCAGATAACTTCTTGGTTTCTGTTTGTTGGTATTTTACCCTCATAAAAGTACTAGCCCTAGAGAAACAAAAGTGTATATTTGAAACACTTTTAACTGCAAATAACAAAAAGTTCAACATGCCTGAAATGAAAGAGACCTTTAAGTGTCTCACATGTCAGGAAGCCTTAAGGTTTTAGGGTTCATTCAGCAGATTGGTAGTACATTTGTGTGACTTGACTTCTCTCTGGCTGTACCTCCTCACATGGTGGCATCCTAAGCAGAAAGAAGAGACATGGATTTCAGGGCAGGCCAGGAGAGCCTGAGAAGGTCAAGAGTGCTTGGGTATGGCTTTGTTGTTGCGATGGTTTGCTTTTTTTTTTTTTTTTTTAAATTGCCTGTATAGTGGAAGGCCAGGTGAGCAAGAGTAGGAATTCGAAATGAGGGGGTTAGGAGTGAATGATGTGGGGCGTGTGGTTAGGGGAATTGGAATGGATGTGGGGTGCAGGCATATGGGGATTGCTGTGGATGTGGAGTGGAGTGGAGGGATGGGGTAGTTGGGGTGGATGTGTGGTGGAAAACCTGTAGTGTCTGCTACAAGGAGAAAGGAAGGAAGATAGACAGTGAGAGTCTGCTTGGTTTGTGCTTCCTTTCCCAACAGTGAGTAGTAGATAGTTGTTATGTCTCTTAGTTTAACCCAAAACACAGGAACCATCTGCTCAGGAAAAAAAAGAATCTGTCAGGAGTAATTTCTGTTTCAAAGTATTCTTTTAAAAAAAAAAAAAAGGGAGCTTGTACATTGTGGTGGTTTGAAGCATTATGTTCCTGGGAAAACATGTTCTTAATTTAATCCATCCTGGGGTGTGAACTCATAGTTAAGTAGGGCCTTTTTGTGAGGTTACTTCAGTTAAGGTGTGTGTGACCTAACCCAAACAGGATGGGTCCTAGTACTGGAGTGCTTTATAACTGGAATGAATTCATATATGGGAGAGAGAAAGCAATATTGGAAGCAGCCAGAACTGAAATCACTGGAACCCAGAAGAGAAGAGAGAGACCAGAAGATGCCAGTGTGTACCTTTCCATGTGACAAACTAAGGAGCAAGGATTGTTGATAGCCAGTAAAAGATCATTTCCATTGTTGATGTGGAAACAGCTTTGGAATTGGGTAATGGGTAGAGGCTGGAAATTTTGAGGTGTGTGATAAAAAAGGCCTCGGTTGCTTTGAAGAGACTATTGGTAGAAATTGGATGCTAAAGGTACTTATGATGAAATCTTAGAAGAAAATGATGTGTTACTGGAAACTGAGAAAAGGTGGTCCTTGTTTTAAAGTGGCAGATAACTTGGTAACATTGAGTTCTGATGTCAAATGGAAGGCAGAACTTGAGGGTTGTTGAACTTGTATTTTTAACTGAAGAGATTTCCAAGCTATACTTGTGGAAAGTGCAGCCTCTCTCCTTGCAGCTTATAGTAAAATGCAAGTGGGAAGAGATAAGCTGAGAACTGAACTTCTGGGTACAAAGAAATCAGAAATTGCTGTTTTAGAAAATTCTGAGCTTCTGGAGAGCACGTTCCCAGAGAATAGTACTCCATGTGAGGGTTTAACTGAACATGGATCCAGTCAGCCATTTCAGTGTCAGGATTGGAAATGCAGTTGTTCAGAAAGGATCTGCGTCTGATGGGTGGGACCCCTAGGTACTACATGCAAAACTGATAAGTTTCTTATGAAATTTGTATGAATTTGTTGGCCTGGATTAAAAGGGTCAGCAAAGGGACAAATTGAAGGAAAAATCACTTCAAGGGCAAGAACCATGGAAGCTGAAGTCTGGACTGATGACTAATATTCTTGGCCCAAGAGAGCATGCTCACCCATGTATGTGGAAAAGGTCAGTCTGCCCTGATGCTTGGAGAGGGCAAACCTTCTACCCCTTTGTTTAGGAAGGGTGCTGCCATCCAGGCCTCAGAGAGGATTTCCCTGGGGTTTGTGGAGAGTCTGGCCAGTGCCCCAGTGCTCTGAGAAGGTGGAACCTTCGCCTCAGTGTTCAGGGAGAGCATGGGCAAGCACTTTGAAAAGGTGCGGGTGCTACTTCATCAGGCCTGGAGGACAAAACACTGTTCCATAGATGACTCTCAGACCTTGAAATCTAGTGGTAATGGAATATGCCCTGATGGGTTTCACAGGGACCTGTGACCCCTATTTTCCTTCCATTTTCTCCCTATGGGAATGAAGATATTTACTCAATGCCTGTCTCTCCTTTATATATTAGAAGCAGATAACTTCTTCGCTAGGTTTCACAGATCCACAGACTCGGAAATTGTGCTTAAGGACAGATCACACCCATAATGATTTTTTTTTTTTTTTTTTTTTATTAACGGAAAGAAAAAAAGAAATTAACACAACATTTAGAAATCATACCATTCTACATATGCACTCAGTAATTCTTAACATCATCACATAGATGCATGGTCATTGTTTCTTAGTACATTTGCATCAGTTTAGAGGAACTAGCAACACAACAGAAAAAGATATAAAATGTCAATATAAAGAAAAGAAATAAAAGTAGTAGTAATAGTAAAAAACAACAACAACAAACAAACCAACAAGCAAACAAAAACAAAAAAAAACCCTATAGCTCAGATGCAGCTTCATTCAGTATTTTAACATGATTACTTTACAATTAGGTATTATTGTGCTGTCCATTTTTGAGTTTTTGTATCTAGTCCTGTTGCACAATCTGTATCCCTTCAGCTTCAATTACCCATTGTCTTACCCTGTTTCTAACTCCTGCTGAACTCTGTTACCAATGACATATTTCAAGTTTATTCTCGAATGTCCGTTCACAACAGTGGGACCATACAGTATTTGTCCTTTAGTTTTTGGCTGGATTCACTCAGCATAATATTCTCTAGGTCCATCCATGTTATTACATGGTTCACAAGTTTATCTTGTCTTAAAGCTGCATAATATTCCATCGTATGTATATACCACAGTTTGTTTAGCCACTCTTCTGTTGATGGAGATTTTGGCTGTTTCCATCTCTTTGCAATTGTAAATAACGCTGCTATAAACATTGGTGTGCAAATGTCCGTTTGTGTCTTTGCCCTTAAGTCCTTTGAGTAGATACCTAGCAATGGTATTGCTGGGTCGTATGGCAATTCTATATTCAGCTTTTTGAGGAACCGCCAAACTGCCTTCCACAGTGGTTGCACCCTTTGACATTCCCACCAACAGTGAATAAGTGTGCCTCTTTCTCCGCATCCTCTCCAGCACTTGTCATTTTCTGTTTTGTTGATAATGGCCATTCTGGTGGGTGTGAGATGATATCTCATTGTGGTTTTGATTTGCATTTCTCTAATGGCCAGGGACATTGAGCATCTCTTCATGTGTCTCTTGGCCATCCGTATTTCTTCTTCTGGTAGGTGTCTGTTTAAGTCTTTTTCCCATTTTGTAATTGGGTTGGCTGTCTTTTTGTTGTTGAGTTGAATAATCTCTTTATAAATTCTGGATACTAGACCCTTATCTGATATGTCATTTCCAAATATTGTCTCCCATTGTGTAGGCTGTCTTTCTACTTTCTTGATGAAGTTCTCTGATGCACAAAAGTGTTTAATTTTGAGAAGCTCCCATTTATTTATTTCCTTCTTCAGTGTTCTTGCTTTAGGTTTAAGGTCCATAAAACCACCTCCAGTTGTAAGATCCATAAGATATCTCCCAACATTTTCCTCTAACTGTTTTATGGTCTTAGACCTAATGTTTAGATCTTTGATCCATTTTGAGTTAACTTTTGTATAGGGTGTGAGAGATGGGTCTTCTTTCATTCTTTTGCATATGGATATCCAGTTCTCTAGGCACCATTTATTGAAGAGACTGTTCTGTCCCAGGTGAGTTGGCTTGACTGCCTTATCAAAGATCAAATGTCCATAGATGAGAGGGTCTATATCTGAGCACTCTATTCGATTCCATTGGTCGATATATCTATCTTTATGCCACCCATAATGATTTTGATAAGACCTTGTACTTAGCATTGTTTCTGAAATAACCTAAAACTTTTGAAATATTGTGATGGAATGAATGTATTTTACATATAGAAATATGTTTTTTTGTAGTCCAGAGGATAGAGTGTGGTATTTTGAAGCTGTACGTACCCCAGAAAAACATGTTCTGAAATTTAATCCATTCCTGTGTTTGTGAACACGTTCTAAGTAGGCCCTTTTGAGGAGGCAACTTCAGTTAAGGTGTGTGGGCCTAGCCCAGTCAGGATGGGTCTTAATCTATTAGTGGAGTCTGTTATAAGTAGAATAATTCAGACATGCGAGAGGAAAGCCACATTGGAAGCAGTCAGAACTGAAATCATTGAAACCTGGAAGAGAAGAGAGAGACCAGGAGGTCTCTCTGACCACCTTGCCTTATCATGTGATAAACTAAGAAGCAAGGATCATTGGTAGCCAGTCCAGTATGCCACAGTCTTCAGGAAGAAAGCATCACCTTGATGATGCCTTGATTTGGACTTTCTTTTAGCCTGAAAACAGTAAGCTAATAAATTCCCATTATTTAAGTCAACCCAATGCACAGTATTTGCATGAGCCTAAATTGTTAAAGTGTATGTGACTCAACAGTCGCCCGTTTTCCATACCTCTAAGCCTTCGTTGGTGCTGTCTACTCTTCTCAGAAGTAGTCTTCTCCAATCCAGATGCTACCTTCTCTTGGAAATCCTGTCATGCCTACAGTCAGACATAGCCATCCATGACACTGTGCTTCCTCAGTACCTCATTGCTTATTTCCTTAATGACATCTGTCAGACTCAGACTTAGAGTGCATTTGTCTGTTTCCTTTTGGTTTGTCATCAAGGACTTACTTCGTGCGTCTCTGTCCCAGACGTAGGGGAATTCAGTGACTTATGTGCAGGAAATGCTTGAAAAAGTGGTTATTACATTGCACATTTATTTTTTATTTTTTTGTGGAGTGGTGTGGATACGTAAGTCCTCAGACGTTGCCACATTCTCATTTTATCTAACCACTCTCTTTTATTGCCTCAGTGTAGTTAGTAATTCTAAGGCACCAGTGATGCTAACAGTACAGCTTCAAACAGTATAGCTGTTTGGGTGTCTTGTGGAGGAAATTCTCTGCAGGCCACAGACTGCAGCACTGGCCCCTGCTGGGTTGGTTACATTTGTTTGCCGACCACCTGAGAGTGAGGCGTGGTGTGGGCTGAGTCAGCATGTTCTGCTGGCAGAGGGTTAACAGTAGCACAGAAAGATAACACATCATTAGTCATGTTGACAGAAGGACATTTCCTCTCCCTCTTGCCTATTAGTAGAGGTGTTAATGAGGAGTAAAATGGCCAAAAGGCAGGAAGTGTTTCTAACATAGGCTGCCCACACAGGCCCTTGCTTTAGGAAGCACTGAATAAAAAATGTCTTAGTTACAATTTTTAAAATATTACCAGTGGCTCTTTATTGTCTATCTACAATATTTCAGACATATGGCTAGCTAGGCACCTAAACAGATTTTGTTTGGTCCTCATGTCAGCCTTATGTGGGAGATTTTTTAAGTCATATTTAATTTTACTGAGGCTGAGCACTTGCCTAAGGCCACTCAGTTGGTAAATGATCACGCTGAATCTCAGAGCCCAAAGGCTGATACTTTTTTCGTGTAATACCCTAATTCATCAGACCCAGTCAGGACTGACTGGCCTTGAGACCTTCTTGCCGCCAACATGCCTTGATGGCATATGCTGTGCCATGCCCCTTTAGGCACCTGAGGTGCACAGTCCCTGCCTTTAAGTGTCAGAGTTTAGGGGTGGAATCTGACCTCTGAGCAGGTCGTCCTGACTGTGGTAGTGGCAGCAAAAACTTCTTGTGGGCGAAGGACAACCTGTGCAGAGGCAGAGGGGCATGGCACAGTAAAGTGATGCTAGAGGCAGGGAGTTTAAAGAGGGTATGTCAAGGAAGAGGCGGGTACCAGATCATGGGCAGTCCTGAATGCCATATTAAAGAGTTTTGGCTTTATTTTGTTGGTGGAGGGTCATAAATGGAGGTTAAGCTAAGGAGTATCTTGTCAGCCTTGAATTTATAGAGCTCAGCCTAGTGGAAGCTTGTGTAAGGATTTGAAGGGAATAAGACTGGAGATAGGGAGAATATTTAGGAAGCAAATAGGGGCAAGATATTGTGACTCACTGGTTTTGGAGTAGAGAGTCCATGGCATAAGAAAGGGCCCAAGGATAACAGTCAGGTTTTCAGTTTGAGTAACTGAAATTTATGACTTTCAGAAATTTGAGGAAGAAGGGAAGGATGAGCATGGATAAATAAAAGATCAAGCCTCATGGCTTTAGTTTTCTCAACTAGGGCAAAACAGGGCACTCTACTAGGCAAAGGAGGTGGAGGATGAACACTGCCTACTTCTAGAGTGGTAAAGGTGATAGGACGGTGTAAGAGCAGGACCTAACAAGCATTGCTGGGATTGGGGTGCATTTTGGTGGTGCTAGCCTTTATGGTTTGCTTATTTTGCCAGTAAGCTCAGCTCTACACACCTAAGATGACAAAGATGGATTGTGTCTGCCAGTTCCACGTACAGAATAAGAGGTAGCAGCGTGTCATTTAGGCTGGACAGAGAAAAATGGGAGTCTTATCAAGGGGCTGGTGGTCAGAGAGAAAAGAAGAAATGATGGAATGAAGTAATTGGAGAAATTGTGGCCAGATCTGGAATTTTGGAATTGGAGATGCTTGAAAAGAAGCAGTTCTGGGTGAAGTCAGGAGTAGATAATAATGTACAGTGGGCCCATGGAGGTCATTTGGCCTTATAGGAGCCCAGAAGTTGCTGGACTTTCTTGTTGGATGGATTAACTCCACCAGGAGCCAAAAAAATCTGTGGGTTCTCCGTTTTTTTGAATGGGGTATATAATTCAGTCTACCACAAGAAGTAATTGTGAATTGGATCCCAGAGTCTTGACAATGGCTTACCTTCTTGGCCATCTCATTTGTCTTGGAGGATCAGAGGTTTTTAAAGATAAGGAGCTAATTAGTTTTTCAGTAGGAACTAATAGGAGATGATAGTAATCTGAAGCTCCTGGCTCAGGTGTCCTGCAGATTATGATGAAAAATTTGCTAACTCCTTCTGAAATTCTTGCATCTTTACTCCTTTTATCTGCATAGAGTGTCCTTCTTTGACTTTCATATTTTGGTTTTTGATTTATACTTCTGCTTTTTACAGCATTTCCTTTCCTTCCTCTTTTTTCTCTTTTCTATCTCCAATTCATTTTTTTTATGGGGTGAACCCCATAAGAAAAGAGTTACTTGGTTAAAGTAATATATAGGTCAGATTATTTTCTATTAATTTAGTAAATTTTTGTAGTCTATTTTCTTAGTTTTCAAACTGAGTGAATTAACTGTGAACTGTGATTAGAGAGTAAGGAAATATGTATTTTTTAATTAACAGATTAAAAGGCACTCACACATCCAAATGAATGTTTTTCCCTTTAAAGTAATCATATTGTGGGTTTATTTTTTTCAAATTTCAAAACACCATTAGAACTCTTTGGAAGTTATTTTCGTGCCACCTGCAAATGTCTTTGACCATCATCAGTGTTTGCAAATCTTTGACCATTTGAAGGTAGAGTTGATGTTTGGAACACTAGAGTCATTAAAACCAAGTCTAAAAAATAAGACTGTGGCTCAAACTGGGAAATGCCACAATTCTAGTAAAAAGAGAAGTGACAAAGACATACTGACACACTGTCTCTTGAAGTCTAATGAGTCCTCAAGGAAGTCCAAACAAGTAGGTGCACAAACATTTGAACAATATTGGCCTAGTTGAAATAATGTACCACTTATTCCTTGCATTTTGGCATGGCTTTTTAGGCTTTGCTTCCAGAAACACCATATTTATTAACTGAATAACAGTTACATTTTCCTATTTCCAAAGACATTTTGGTTTAGACTTTATAGTCTTTTAGAGATAAATACGTAATTTCTGTTGGCCTTTGAAATATTAAAATAGACGTTGGGCCCTTGGGTTCTAGAAACTCTAGGTTAGGAGCCATCGGGGTATGGATTCCCTACATGATAATTGTAAAGAGCAATATGCATGTGGCTGTATGCAGCAAGATCGTTGAATAACACACAGATTAGGTTCAGTGCCACACCTCTTGTACATTTGTTAAATAACCAGACTGCTTTTTCTGGCCAGTCACTGGCAGATAAACTTTATCAGAAGTCCCTGGGAAGTTCTTTTAAAATATATGGAATCTAGAGTCCCATCCCCAGAGATTCTGATTCATTCGATTGTGGTGGTAGATGGGACAGGAAGCTATCGCTTTAGCAACTGCTCAGGTGACTGATGCTGATGATCCCAGGCCCATCTTTAGAAAACACTGGTGTAGCGAGTGTTGGGTTGAACAAACTTAAGTTTATGTTCTGTCTCTACCACTTAATGGTTAAATGATTTTGCAAACGTGAGCCTCAACAAAGTGAGAATGCTGATACCATGCAAGGGCACTGTAAGGAGTGCAGTAAATATACATAAAGCACTCAGCTCTGTTTGGCACATTTATTATATAATTATCTATAGTCTTAGTTTGCCAAAGCTTCTGTAGCCAAGTATTGTAAATTAGTTGGTTTAAACAATAGGAATTTATCTCACGGTTTTGGAGGCTAGAAGTCTAAAATCAAGGTATATTCAGGATCACGCTTTCTCTGAAGTCTTTAGCATTCAGGTGATAGCTTGGTGGCAGTCATAACTCAGTCTCTACCTCAGTCATGTGGCCATCTGTCTCATATCCCTATGTCCTGGTTTCTCTATTTATAAGGACCCCAGTCATACTGGAGGAGGGCCCACCCTGATTTAATAGGATCTTCTCAAATCCTATTTACAAATGAGTTCACAATATTGGGGTTGAGACTTGAATATGTTTTTGTGGGGAACATGATTCAATCCGTGACATCTATGGTTGGAAATAAAGGTTTTCTATCACAATTCTGAATTTGTGACTTCCTGTCAGAGGGACTATACAATTGACCCCTCTGACAGGGGTATAAAAGATCACATTTTTATACTTTTTTTGTATGTTCCACAGCATCTGGTACTGTGTGAGGCAAATGGATACTGAATGTCCTTTTGCTCTATTTAACACTGGTGTTTATGGCATGGAATGTAATCCAAGCCATAAGAGCATTCCATGGTCTGCTTAATGGACCACTACTTGAGATATGCCTTTCTCTATTTCTCTCTTCTCCTCTACCACCGAACACCCTTCCCCCACATATTTGTACATACACACATGGCTGCCCATGTCCTCAGGCCTGGCACATATCCAGGTCTCTCCTTTCAGGTCGTTGAAACGTGGTGATAATTGTTTATAAGTCAGGCCTGCCAAGGCTCAAGACACTCTCCAGGTTATAAAATTTGGCTCTCCTTGTTGTGCCTGAAAGGAAGTTAAGGAATCAGTTTTCAGTAGATATCCTTATGTTTTCCTTGCCCTTAGATTTACTACACATGAAGGTAGCTTCACTGTGCACAGGCAGGCATCTCTGTGAAATTTTCTGTTTTGGCTAATGAGACCTTGATCTTATTGGAAAACAGGCAGGCCAGTTTTTTTTTTTTTATTTTTAATCTTTATATGCTTTTAACATTAGCACAGGAAAATAATACTTTGCTTTGGTTGCATGGTGCTGTCAAAGCAAAATGCTTCCGGTATCCAGGGTATAAGCAGGTTTAACATGTACCCAAGCATGTTGTTGCCTTTAGTTTTCATCTCCCTTTGGTAACTTTTGAAGGTGAATAACTCTGCATTCTTTTCTTGCTAATCATTTAATTTTCAATAGAAACTTTTGCTTTTATAATTTGAGCTCTTTTGCCAAATGCATGAAGGTGTGTCTAGCATAATTTTAGTCTCAGAAGCGATATTTTTGTGAGAGGCTTTAATCTTCAATACTGTTGACACTGGCCTATGTATTAAATATTTTTAGCATATAAATTATGATGAGCGTGGTGCCAAAGAGCACATTTCTTTTTTGTTATGCTTCCTCATTCTTGGCTTGGTAACTGTATTCAGAATAATGTAGTCTTGGACTACAAAATAAATACTGAGTCTACATTCTCCATTTATTATTCAATAATAATTTTTGAGTTCATTTTCCAGTAGAATAATTGGTGGTTTTTAGAATGAGAGTCCATCCTTTAATATCCCTTCAATAGGCTCTTGAATCTTGTGCAAAAGAAGCACATGGGGAAAGAGGTATCACTGAAGCGGATATGCCAAGTGGCTAGTTACTGTAGAACGTGGTTAAAAAGTCCTTTCGTGCTCGTTTTGAGTTCAGTTTGAGTTCTCACAATAAAAATAGAGGTAAATTCTCAAAATAAAAATAGAGGTTAAAAAAATAGAGCTATCACTATGGCTTTATTATATTCATTTATATTTAATAATATGGTATACCTCCTTATTCAAGATTTTATATGTTTTCTAGACTAACTTATAAACTTAATGTTTCTTTTTAAAGTAGCATCATGAAGCCTTAGGGGAAGGTCAGAGAACACAGACACTGCCCTTTCAGAACACAGTGTGCTATATTTTTAGGAATGTTTGAGTGCATGTGTTCACTGGGTGGGCTCAGCTTGTCCTAGCACCTCTTTCCTATTTTTCTGATTACTCCACTGTTTCTTCTTGTGTCTGTTTTCACTTATGTAGGACATTCTAAAACAGTTCAGACTTCCTCTAAAAATTCAGTTCTCTTCCTCTTTATAAACAATTAAACAGATTAGATTAAGACAAATAATATAACTAGAATTTTAAGAAGTGCCTCAACCTTTAAGCTAAAAATAATACATTTGGGTTGATATATATTTTTACTCTAGTAACATATATACAACCTAAACTTTCCCTTTTAACCGCATTCAGAATATACAGAATGTAATTATATTCTATGCTGTCACACCCATCCATTACCAAAACCTGTCCCTCACCCTAAACAGAAACTGAACCAATTAAGCATTAACTCCTTATTCCCTACCCTCACCCTGACACCTAGTAACCTGCATTCTAGTTTTTGACTATGAATTTGCTTTCATATACATGAGATAATATAATATTTGTCCTTTTGTGTCTGGTTTATAACATTCAACCATGTTGTTACATGTACCAGGACTTCATTCCTTTTTACAGCTGAATAATATTCCATTGGATGTAATTACCACATTTTGTTTTTTCATTCATCTGTTGATGGACACTTCAGTTGCTTCTGCCTTTTTTTGCCATTTGTGAATAATACTGCTGTGAACATCGGTGTGTAAATATCTGTTTGAGTCTTGCTTTCAGTTCTTTTGGGTATATGCCTAGAAGTAGGATTGCTGGGTCATATAGACAGACCTATACTTAATTTTCTGAGGAACTTCCAAACTGTTTTCCAAAGTGGTTGCTTCATTTTATATCCCCATCAACTATGAACGAGTTTTATTTCTCCACATCCTTCCCACACTTATTTTCAGTTTTGTTTTTAAATAGTAGCCATTCTAGTGGGTGTGAAATAACATCTCATTTTGTCTTGGATTTGTGTTTCCTTAATGGCTAGTGATGTTGATGTTTATTGGTTATTTGTATATCTTCTTTGGAGAAGTGTCTACTCAAATCCTTTGCCCATTTTTAATTGTGTAGTTTGTCTTTTTATTCTTGAGTTTTAGGATTTGTTGTATATATTCTGGATATTAATTCTTTATCAGATACATGGTTTCCAAATATTTTCTCCCATTCTATAGGTTGCCTATTTTACTTTCATGATAGTCTTTTGATGTGCAAGTTTTTAATTTTGATGAAATGCCATTTATCTTTTTATTGTTGCTTTTACTTCTGGTGTAAAGTCTAAAAAAGGTTCACCTAGCACAAGATCTTGAAAATGCTTCCTTATTTTTCTTCTAGAAGTTTTTAGTTTTGGTTCTTGTATTTAGGTCTTTGATTCATATTGAGTTAATTTTTGTAGATGGAGTGAGGTAGGGGTCCACTTTCATTCTTTTACATATGGATATCTAGTTTTCCCAGCACCATTTGTTAAAGAAACTGTTTTTTACTCATTGAATGGACTTGGCTGCCTTGTAAAAAATCATTTGGCCACATATGTAAGATTTTATTTCTGAACTCTGATTCCCTTACTCTGTGTATCTGTACTTGTGCCAGCACCATGCTGTTTTTATTACTATAGCTTTGTAACACTTTGTAAAATTAGGAAATGTGAGTCCTTCAACTCGGTTCTTCTTTTTCAAAATTATTTTGACTGTTCAAGGACCCTCACCCTTCCGTATACTTAAATGGTCTTGTGTTGCACACTGTACATTTTAATATTATAGAATGTTAACTTTGGGATTTAGTCCCTTTATTGTCTATTCCTTAAATTTATGTCCTGCTAGTGATATGACATAGATTTCCTTGAGTGCCTGGAACTGACAAAAACAAACCAACCAATGTAAAAACACCTTTCACATTCTTTGCAAATTGGCTGTGCGTTCACTGGTGCTCTCATTCAGAATTATCCCTCCTATCAAGAAGATCAGCTCAAAGAGACAAAAAAAAAGTACAGGGTCCTCACTGTCTTTTCCGAGCCTGAGTCTTGTCCTGGACTTGTGATGGCTGGAGGCCTTGTAATTTCCTGGTTTACAGGAATTTGAATCCAAGTCCCCTGTACTCCCAAAGAAATAGACTTTCTTCCCCTCAAGTATTCTCTCTTGTATCACTTAAAGTAGCCTTTGCCCCAGGCCACTTCAACTTATTATTATTTCTTTCACTGCTTTAGCTGTCCTCAAGCTGTTTCTTCCTGTAGGACAAGTTTCTGGGAGTAAGCCAGAAATGAATTTTCTGATTCAGTCTTTCAGGCAGCTGCCCAGTAGACTGGCACTGACATATAGGTACCCAAGTGTGGCATAAATCTTACTCTGCTCCCTCTAGAAAGGGCCTAAATTGCACAATGGAAGCTCAGGCTGGCTCCATACCATCCGGTAGAAGGTGTCAGGGAAGGTGTTCTAGTTTGCTAGCTGCTGGAATGCAACACACCAGAGATGGATTGGCTTTTAATGAAAGGGGATTTATTTCATTAGTTCTTCAGAGGAAAGGCAGCTAACTTTCTTTCTTTCTTATGTGGAAAGGCACAAGGCAATCTCTGCTGGCCTTCTCTCCAGGCCTCTGGGTTCCAACAACTTTCCCTGGGGTGATTCCTTTCTCTATCTCCAAAGGCCTGGGCTGAGCTGCGAGTGCTGAGATGAGTGTATGCTGAGCTGCTTGGGCTGTGCTATGTTAAGCTCTCTCATTTAGGCACCAGCCAATTGAATCAAACATCATTCATTGCAGCAGGTGTGCCTCCCAGTCGAATACAGATGTAATCAGCAACAGATGAAGTTCACATGCCATTGGCTCATGCCCGCAGCAATAGATCTAGGCACCTTCATCTGGCCAAGGTGACAACCAAATCTAACTACCACAGAAGGGTAACAAGGGCACTAGGAGGTTCACCTACTTTTTTTTTTTTTTTGTGGGCAGGTTCCGGGAAGCAACCCAGGTCTCAGGCATGGCAGACGAGAATTCTGCCACTGAGCCACCATTGCACCGCCCTTCACCTACCATTTTTGAAACGATTTTTTCTTGATTTGACACTTGTCCAGTTACTGCAACGTTTTAACTGTTTTCTGGGGTTTTGAGGAGGATGGCCTTGCCAGTTTTTGCTAGTTGTCCAGAGATTCTGTGGGGAAGCAGCACTAGTGACATTCTTGGTCGACTGGAAGCCTGGGTTGGTATTTTTGATACTGGTAATGGATTTTTTGGTAGAGCATTTTTTGTTTTGTTTTGCTTTTGTTTTGTCCTCTGATTATGAAGGTTTTAGATGACCGTTTTAGAAACCTTGACAAATAAAGAAATTTTTAAAGAGGCAGAAGAAAAAGTCACCCATAATCCTAACCTAATATTCTAGCCTCTAATTTCTTTTTTTTTTTTTTTTTTTTTTTTTTAGAAGGAAGGAAGGAAGTAAGGGAAACATTTTTAAACATTTTCTTGTTTTATTATATTTTGTTTGTTTGTTTGTTTTTTACATGGGCTGGGGCCGGGAATCGAACCGGGGTCCTCCGGCACGGCAGGCAAGCACTCTTGCCCGCTGAGCCACCGCGGCCCGCCTCTAGCCTCTAATTTCAATCAGAGGTAGTGATTATCTAATGTTTTACCTGCATACCAACTGATTGGCTCCCAAGTAAGTCCAAAGGACTTCCTTTACTCCCTACACCCCCCCACCCCCAAGTGTGACAGCTGCCATCTGGTGTTGTGAGTGTCTGGGACACACGCCTCTTTACTGGCTCTGTGCTCTAGGAGGGAGCACAGTTAATGGTATCCTCAAATCTGTCATAATGTAGGTACTCAAAATGATTAAGTTTAAACTAAATTCTGTGTATTTAAGTTCACATCATTTAGTAGTGAAAAGGCAATGGTGCATTTTGATAGCATTAAAAATATCTACAAATGATTTTAAAGAGCATGTTGTATTTTGATTTTGTGATAAATGGACATGATAAAACATTAAGAGAGCACAAAGTGGTATACAGTGAAAAGTTAGTGACCCTTCCATCTGTTTTCCAGGCCCCCACTTCCTTTCCAAGCAGACAGCCACTCTTTTATTATTTGTATCTATGCAGAGATAGTTTGTGTATGTACAAGCATAAAAATAATATATCTTTTTAAAAAATGTGCACTTTGGGATGTGGGGCTAATGGTGAACACATGCATGGTATAGCCCTTTTAGAAGTCATCCTGGTACAGTCTATTAATTGAAATTCTAGCCCAGTACTCCTAGTTCTAGCATTCCGTTTTAAAAATAAAAGTAGCAGTATGTAAAAAAAAATATTGAAGTATTTTCACAAATTCATATTTGCGGTGACTAAAAAAAAAATGAAAGGGAAGTAAAGTGAATGGCTGTCAGGGAAATGGTTGAATGACTTATGATGCATGACTATGGTACAACCATTAGAAAGATAAGGTAGAGCTTTATTAACTAGTCATCACAGGGGCACTTTTCTGATGTATTTTCACATAAGAAAAAAAGATGCATATACAATTGTACAATATCATATTTTTGCAAAATAATTATAAACTGTGTATGTGACCATACTTGCTTGTTTATGAATGATGTTATGAGCGTAGAAAAAGATAGAGGAAGGAGGAATTAAGCCAAAAGAACTCTACCTTTTTTTTTGGGTGCCCTTGAATCTTTCCTGGAATAGTCATCAAGGTTATTTCATCAGGGTTATTTTAGTGATTTGCCAAATCAACTTCCTTAAACTTCTAGGAAATGGCAGTGAGTGTTTAAATTCTCATTTAATAAATTCTTTTATCTTTTGGGGTATGAGTCATCCAAGCCAGAGCATATGAACTCGTGTAGAACAGCTAAATACTTTGGTACAACACGTGTATCTTGGCCGTCAAGTTCTTAGGGAGGGCGCTGACCTTCACATCAGCTGAGAGTGCAGGGCCATGGAGGACTAGGCATGGTTAGTGGCACTACTTGCTGAGAAGCTAGAGAAGTAGCAGCAATGACCCCACCATTAGTGATACATGTGAGGAATTATCAGAGTCTGGTTTAAAACTTTATATGATCAGAAAAAAGAAGTGATCAGACCTGTGGAAGAGAGAAAGGCAGTTAAGTGTCAAATGATAATCAGAGGGTCTTGCCAGAAAAATGAGTTAAGTAGCAGAGTGATAACAATGATGAATCTTAAAAATGAAGAAACATTTTGGAGAATGATGTTTGGGTATCTTATCCAGGCTTATGTTTCTTAAAGTTCCTTTGTTGCCTTTCACATTTATCTTCTCCTTCCCTGGATTTGTGCTTCTGGCAGGTAGAATTAGAAAAAAGGAGAAGGTAGATGCCATTCAGTGGGTCCTTGAAAAGTACTTGGAGAACACATTATACACCCCTCTCTTCACAGACGTATATAAACATTATTGAGTGAATATATAGTATGCTCTGGGAAAAACTCTTAAATTGAAATTAGCAGAACCCTCAATTATATAGTCTTAGATTGAGGAGGTACCTTGTTTGCTCAGACATCCATAAAGAAGTCTGAAACCTCCATAGTTAGAATCGAAGAAATATAGAGACAGATGAAAAGGATAGGGGCATAGCAGATGGTGTATATGTATTTGAAATAATGTATCCCACCATCTTGTCTGCCCGTGAACCCTCCCTTTTATATAATCTCTCTTCAGTTAAAGATTTCTAGTTCATTTCTCTTGTTTGGCTATGCTCCTATAGAGAGTTACATTTCACCAAAATGTTTCTTAAATTATTTGGTGTACCAAATGGAAATTTTTAGCCAGGCTAGAGAACCATCACCTCTCTTATTTTGGACATACTACTTTTTATGAATTCCACCTTAGAGTATACACATTATGTAACTGTTGGATTGATATTGAACTTAGTTTAATTTAGTTATTATGTATAGTTTTGGGCATATAACTTTTGCATTCATATCAAGTTTATAGTTTAATCCGTCCCCAACTGTTGTTCATATAGGCTTCCTTTGGACCAGGTCATTATTATCTTGTACTGAATTTTAGTTTTCTGGATCCTGCAAGATTTTGTATCTATCAAAGCTAAATTTCATCTCATCAGATTAGTTTATTAGCTCAACTGTAGTTGCCCTTATTTAAAGAGGTCTTTTTCTGTCTGATTTTTATACAACTTGCTAGTTTCAGAAACACTGACAATGAAATAAATGTGTCATCAAATGGAAAGAAGGTAGGAACTGGAGACTGAATTTAGACTTCTCCTCTGCTATTTGCTATTTGCATGACCTTCATCGAAAGGCTTAACTTCCTTCCTCCAGTTTCCATCCCTATACATTTTCCAAGGTAATTGTACTTTGTATGAAATGGAAAAATCTCTACGTCACAGACTTGTTAGGAAAGTAAGAGAGTCATTGTGTGCATAGCATTTAACATGGAGCTTTATACATATTGGGCACTCTATACCAATGTCTTAAATTCATTTGTTAAAATAACAATGTGAAGCCCTGCATCATGCCCCAAGAGTCTTGCCAACAAGTGGATAATGACCTTACTGATAATTATTCCTTTTATTGATTTTGACCGTTCAACAGTTTTGAATCCTCCCCATCATCATTTTATCCTTCAACCTGTTTCCCTATTCTGTCTAAGATACCATAGTAGAATATATCATTACCTTAGTGCATCCCAGATGCTTTATTGAAGGACATAGGGAATTACTTGTAGGGAATATAACTTTATATGAAAAAAGTCAAGACACTGAAGTGCATATATAGTAAAATCACGATTTTGTAAAAAAAAAAAAAAAAAAAGAAATAGACTTCATTAGGAGAAAAAGGCAACCCACTAGAATGTTAGCACTGTTATTATGGGGCACTGTGGGCTACCACTCTTTTGTTTTCTACATTGCCAGCCATATAGAAGGATCTCCTTAAGAACTTGTTGATTTAGTTGTTCTTTCTTTTGGTGTCAGAGCTTGTTCTCTGTCATTCACAAAGCACTTAAGAATCTGTCATCTGTACCAAACTTTCTTTGAACAATTCAAAGCAAAATGATTTCTTTACTTTGTACCTATTATAATAAGGAGAGTTCATTATTCAGCTCTCACTTCAAAACAGCATTTTTTTTAATAGCATATATCATGGACCCTGATTACCTTGCTTTGCTAGTGTCTGCTTTTTCTCTGAAGACAGAGTGCACATGACTTTTGTGGACCCCAGGCACTTGGCCTTTGTGGATCTCTTTCTGCCTAAAAAAAAATTACAAGTTATATTTCATGACTGTTAGAGACAGATATAATATGGGCTGGATTCATTATTGCAAATTCATTATTATTATATTAATTTTTTATTTATTTTTATTTATTTATTTTTTGCATGGGCAGGCACCGGGAATCAAACCTGGCTCTCTGGCATGGCAGGAGAGAACTCTGCCACTGAGCCACCGTGGCCCGCACTTATTTTGATTTTAAGAGAACATTTTTGTGGGTCCTAAAAATAGCATGGACCCTCGCCATGGTTCCTCTTGCCCTTAGTGGTGAATTTGCCGTACTCAGGGCCTTAGTAGTGCCAATCATGGAGAGCCCACCCTGCACACTTGGGTACTAAATGGTTTATGTTGGTGGTACCTCTCTATTTTATATCCTCATTTACTCTAGGAATATTGGTTGGTTCTAATTATTATCTGAGAAATAATCACTGTTCCTCTTAGTACTCCAGCATTATTAAAGATGGCTGTAAAGAGGGCAGTTTTTCAATAACTGCTCTTGCTCATGTTACTGATGTCATATTGTTAGACTGACTTTGGAAAGACATCAAGCTTAATGCTTTATTTCTAATGACAGGATTTTTGTTTGTTTAAAATGTTGTAAGATTGTTCCATTCTTTTCCTTTTTGTATGGGGCCAGGCAGAAGTACTTAGGCATTGTCAGTGATGATTTTGAAATAAAACTTGTTACAGACTACAACACTTGTCTTGTGTTGAGAGACCATTTCTGTTTGTTCTTATACTTTTGTATATTTCTAGGTCCTGAAAAAAACGACTCATCCACTGTTAAAGTGTCAGGTGGCCAGTAAAGAGTAGAGATTCCTTGACAAGAAGAACATAGTAATTGAGGGAGGAAAATTGCAGAGGAGTTGGGGAAGAAACAGCAATAGCAAAGGCTCAGATGCCAGAGAGAAACCAAGGAACATGATTTAAAGTTGTGTCTTGAGCATTTAAACAGCTGGGCAACACTGAAAAAAGGTCCATAAAAAGCCAGAGAAAGTACATCTTAATGGAGTGCACCCTTGGAATGGGGGAGGTCAGGGAGAAATAAAATGAGGTTTATTCCATCACTGTTGCTATAGTCTAACCCTGAAGAAACTTTGGCATTTTGAGAGCCAGGAAAGTTGGCATTTCCGTTATCCTCATAAGTAAGTGACTGAGCAGTGAAAACATATCTTATGAAAGATTGCCAGGGAGGATACCTTACCAGTGCTGGGCAGTAGGCTAGGTTAGTTAGACTGCATGAGCAGGAAAGTGAATGCTTAGCATTTTGACTGTGGTTCACTCAGGATTACTAGACAAGTGGCCCACACATCTGTTGCTGGAAACGTATTGAAATCTCATCGACTAACTGAATTCTCTTACTCCATTATTTCCATCCTAGGTTCTAGTGGAATATGTTTCTTTATAATATTTGGGAAGGATGGCTACATAGGATTATGCCCAGTTAAAGCTGTGTCTAACCTGTTCATAGCCCACTGGGATGTGTCATTCTCACTCATAACGTTGTTCGCATCTTTGAGAAGTTTTTGTTTATTTAAAAGTAAAATGGGAAACATATCCGCATGGAAAATGTTGATAGGCATCCCAGTTCCACAATATTTGAAAGTTTTTTTTTAACTCATGAGAGAAGATTTGAATTTTCATAAAGAACTTAATATTATGCATTGTCTTCTCATGAAAAGAAATGAGTTGATCAGATTGTCTTATTGAAATCTTTCTTTTCTTTTTTCCTCTAATACCCATAAGAAGTGCTGCATACTTGCTACTTGACTTTGTCAGTATTTTATTTTTCTCAATGTGACATCTTGTTCTAACCTTGAAGTTTAGATGCTATATTATGACCCCAGATTACCTGTACATTGCTTTACTGCTTCCTGCAAATGTTGTACTTGGTGCCAGTTAATTATAGGCCAAAGTGTAATCTAAGAGCCTTGCTATACTTGAGTGGAAGGAGAATGTACATAGAAATGAACTTGCAGAACCTTGGGGCCAAAGAGATGCATTCTAGATCAACTACCCATCTCATGCTTTGGCGCCCCTCTGTGCTTGAACACAGGATTCAGTGTATCCCTGTAGGACCCTGTTTTAGTTTGTTAAGCTGTCAGAATGCAATATGCCAGAAATGGAATGACTTTTAAAAAGGGAATTTATTAAGTTGCAAGTTTACAGTTCTAGGGCCATGAAAATGTCCAAATTAAGGCACTAACAAGAGGTTACCTTCAGTCAAGAAAGACTGATGCTGTCCAGAACACCTCTATCAGCAGGGAAGTCATGTGATGTGGCTGGCATCTGCTGGGGTCTTTGGGTTCTGAACACCTCTGTTAGCTGGAAAGGCACATGGCCATGTCTGCTTGCTTTATCTCCTCATTTCATAAGGATTCTCTGGGGGTGCCTTCCTTCCACATCTCCAAAGATCTCTGGCTGTGTGGTCTCTGTTAAAGGACTCCAGTAAGCAATCCTACCTTGAACGGGTAAAGACGCAGCTCCATGGAAACCACCTAATCAAGTTACCATCCACAATTGGGTGGGTCACATCTCTATGGCAACAATAAAAAAGATCCCACCCAGCAATATGAATGAGAATTAAAGAGCATGGCTTTTCTGGGGTACGTGATAATTTCAAACTGGCAAGACCCAGTCAAATTTTAGTTCAATGTATAGAGGAACATTTTTCTTCCGTTAGTTTCCTGCTATTGAGATATGCTCAGCCAAGTCTAATTTTTACATCATGGCTTCACATATTCATAGGTCATTGAAATTCCCCTCAAATCTTCTCTTCTTCAGGCTAACTGCTTTCACTTTTCCATGGGCTATGATTTAATCTTATCAGTTGCCTTGCTGTTCTGGGTACTCTGTACTGAGCCTGTTTTAGTATCCTATGTGGTACTCATTTTTGCCTGTCATCCATACATGGGAAAACGACATGATTTACCGTCAACATTTGGTTTGTACTGTTCTTAGATATACTTCATAATGGAGTAGACTCCAAGTCTTGTATATGTAATGGGGGAGGAATGTGCCTTGGATATGTAGGATTGTGGTATATGTAGAGGAAGACATCTTTGAAAAATGACCATGTTCTAAAATTTGACTGCCTTACCTTAAAAATGTACTTAAAGAAGCCTGCTAATTTGGGTAGCCAGCCAGTCCTCTCGGGCTATAGGGCTTGGATGCCTTCTCCCTTTAGCATTCTGTGAACTCTTGCTACTGCCACTTTTTGAAAATTAATATTGGAAAATTGGCAGACAAGTCATTGGTATGAAAATAGGGCTTCTTACAAAAATTTCTGTGCTTTCTGTTTCTTGAGTTGTAGAAACAGGGAAGGGGACACTCTCCAAAGATGATATTGTTTAGAAAAAGAAATCTTCTGCATATAGAACTAGAAATAGTACTGTGTCAGCATTCAGAAATACTGATGCAGTTCATGAGGAGCTTGAGCTTCACATGAGAAGGAAGGGTGCTGTATTCTGATGTCTTCTAACCAACTGGTTACCATATCTATAAAATCAGGTCTAGAACTTTGCTTCCTAGACTCTACCTGTGGAGTTTTATACAACTCATACGTAGGCTACTTTCTTGGACCTCCTGAATCAGAATCTCTAAGGGTAGGATCCTCTGTGTAGCGGATTGGTTTGTAAAGGGCAAGGTGGGGTGGGTGGGCAGAAGATAGGCCAGCTTTTAGAACCATGAACCCCATCATCTTTAAATCACCCTCTAATTATTTTGACTTCTGTATTATTTTGATTCTGCTTTCTATTGTCATTTTTTGTGGTGTTTACTCTTTCATTGCCTTATTCTTTCACTTTCCCTCTCTATTTATTGCTGGCTTCTTTAAGTAACTTTTTGAGTTTTACTGAGTAACTTACTGGTTGAATGTCCAAAAGATTTTCCAGTCAGAAGAATGACATGATCAGAGTTCCCTTTTCTCTATTTGCTGGCCTGAGATGACCATTCTCTCCATCAGTATCAAAAAACACACTAAATCAAGTCATCTTATTTTCTGGGATCCTGGGACTACCTTTTGCTTTCATGTATGCTTGCTCAAATGTCATCTTTGTCTCCTCTGAGTTACATACCCACCTATCTTTTGGAACTCCTGATTACCACAGCTGGCCAGTCTGTGCCTTTGGAGGGCCCAGCTTATGAAGTTGGTCCGGGATTTTTATTTTACTGTATTTTAATTTTTAAAAATTTCTTCCTTTGACCTAGAGCCTCATTTTTATTTATGTTTAGCTCTTCCAAGCCAGCTTGAAATAAGAAGCCATGTCCCACCACATCCTGGCTCTGAGAGTGCAAAAGAAAAATAAAGAATCCCCAATAATTAACGTATTAAATAAGCTTGTGTTTGACTAGCTGCACTCTTTTGAAGGATTCCATATATAGTCAGGCTCCAGTGTTTAATTACGTTTCATATTTGACACCTCCTCAGTCCGCAGATCCTACTTAATGCAGATCAACTGTAGGAGGAGCATATGGGGGTAGGGGATAGACTCTTCCTTTATGTAATATGTCAAGAGTCATCAGTTCACTTTGGTCATAACTTTTATCGAGTGTTTGTCTTATTTTCATTATCAACCTCCCCCAACCTTTTTAGATATTTGTTGCCTAATCACACCTCCCAGAGAGGTGCCAGAGATATGCTGTGTATTTGTGTATCAGTTTATGCATTGTGGAGGACCATAAACCATTGTAAGTGCTAAGATTTTTTTTACCCATCCCCCCCCAGTTGGCAGGGATATTGCCCCTGTTGAGAACACATGCTTTAACTCAGGTACCCAAACCTGGCCCCATCTCAGACAGGGCTTCCCCCAGGTGACTCTAATATGCAGCCAGGATTGACAGCCAGTGATTGAACTGGGTGTTGGCAAAAAATTGCTTGATCTTAAGAATTAACTGGGAGCTTTTGATATGAAATCAGATTCCCAAGCTTTTCTACCTTACTGATTCACAGTAAGGAATGGTTTTGCAAGAATAAGTCATGACCAAGACAAACTGCCAACAAAGAGCCCACTGGTGTTAACTATATATTGAGGGAAAAAAAAGCAAAAAATCTGTCTTAGGACATAAGATGTCTTTGAGTTATTTGGACTGGAAACCTATTGAGAAAACTTTGAAAACTCCAATTTTGTGATCCATTCAGGCTGTAGTTATCAAAGGCTAAATTATTTGTGTAAGATAGAGTTCAGTATCCCAACAGGATGAATAAACCCAAAAAGAAATATATATCATATATGCTATATCTTAAAATGTGTTTCCTAGAGCGTCTGGAATTTGTTTATACATGTATCTTGATTGTTTATAAAGCTACTATGATCTATAACTAAAAAAAATCAATTGTCATGACCATTTAAGAAATTAAGACTGATTAAAAATTAAAATGCCTTTAATAATGTTTCAAATGTAAACACTAAAATGTACGTGAAAGGACAAAGAAAACAAACTGATTTCTAACACCCTTACGTATTAGTGAAAATTTCCGTTTTGCTCTCTATTTTTCATTTAACTTTATAGGCAGAAAATTAGTTGAACTTCATATTATAAGAACTGTTCATGAAAATTGTCAGTTAAAGGAAACTGTGTATCTTGAACTTAAGAAAAGACTTTATGAACAATTTTGCCCTTGACATTTAAAGGTTTTATACCTGCCTGGAAATCCACTTTAGTATTTGATGTTTCCCTCAGACTCCTCCTCTAATTAGGCTCGTTATTTGTTATGCACCAGCATTCAAGATAATACAATTTCTTGTTGTCAAAAAAAAAAGAAAAAGAATGTTTTGGGGAAACAGCTTTGAGTTTGTCCAAATAATTGGGTAAAGGCTTCAGAATAGTAGTGTTATTTGAGGATGAGTAAGATGTTGATAGCCAGACAAAGGATGTCAGGAAAAGTAAAAACCTAATGAACAGCAAATATTTCACTGGGACTAGAATGTGGGGTACACTGGCCGGTGGGTGTGAGAACTGAAGTTAGAAAGGCAAACATGTGGTATGGTGGCAAGGAAATTGGAATTGTGTCTCCCACATTTTATTTTGGGATTCATGTTTGGAAGTATCGTGTAGGATTCCTTCGTTCCCTTTTTTCTTGTTTTGATCACATCACAAAGAGATATCTGACTCTGAGAACTCTTGAGATGATATACTGAATAAGGTACTTACCATATAGCCTCTCTATCAAGGAGCCAGATGGTCAGCGAATAAAATCATGCCACCTGAACTTATCTAAAGAGCTTAGTGGTAGTGGAAAAACCATGTCCTTAGATGCTGTGGTAGAAGGGTGACTCATTCTGTGGCCCACTGGCCACCATCCAGCATTTCTGTGCATTCATACATTAAACAAATGCTAGGAATGTTAGTTTGGCCTCTTATCTAGGTTGCTGGTAAACAGTACAAATAAAATTTAAGGCATGTCGGAAAGAGCAGCTTAAAAATGGCTTTGACAGTGCTTTGCTTTTTCTTTCTCATAAAGAAAGCAGGTTTGTTACACGTTAGTATTCAATCAGATATAATTGCAGAACATGGGAGTTGAACAGAATCTGTTGGTTTCTCTTGTTCTTTCAACAGTAGAGAAGATTCAGACAGCTTTCAAAGTTAGGTCCTATGTTTGTGGTTGTTCATTTGAATTAATATTAGAATTTAATATTTATATAGTTTGTGGAGCTAAAATGTGATGAGCATGAGATCTGTTTTATTTTTGCATAACTGTTGGTGGGTTGCTAAGGAATATACTCTCAGTTTTTTCCATTTTGCTTTTTACTTAACTATTTGGTAAGCCAGTAGGAAACATTGTGAATTTAGTATGTGTGAGAAATTTAAATTTGAAAGAGGGTTTATTTTGAGGATGTGAGGCTGCCTTTTATTTGACCTATAAACACTTTGGAACACAAGCCTGTCTAGGTGGAGAAAAACTCTTACACTAAAATTACACAGTTTTAAACTTAAATTGTAATTACAGAGTTGCCACAATATGTACTGTAGCTTATGTGTTTTTAAAAAATGGTAAAAAAAATAGTTTTGGGCTAGTTAAGCCCTTCTCCACTATTCAGTCCTTCAGTGATTATAATTAGATCATTGTATTTCTAAATGCCTGAAGTCTAGTTAGGGTCTAACAGTCTGAACATAAAGCATTACACAGTTTTACACAGTTAATCCAGTTCATGTGACTTCTTAACAAATGCAAAGTCATGTTGCATATTCAAATTGTTTGCGGGTCCTTTCGGACTTCAGTATGCATGTATCTGCTTCTCTGATTATTTGCTATTTTAGTGTTTGCCTATATAATTGAGCTTGACACTATCCTTCCTACTTTTTGGAAAAGTAGTTTGGCAATTCCTTGACACCAACATGCCAACTTAAATATAATATCATCACTGTGTGGCTTTACCTAGTATGACTAGTTAGTCAAACCTCTCCTTCCACCCCAGAGATCTCTTGATAAAGGTTTAAAAACACTTTGGTCATCTTCGACATTATGGAGAATAAGAGACTAAATCCTTTACTTGCCCCTTCACCTATGATTATCATGCACTGAAAGTGCCATTAAATGTTTCCTTAGAAGATTATGAGCCATTCTTGAACATTTGATGGTAGTAATCTGTTAACTTAGACTAATTTTTTAACTGCCGTGTCAATAACGAGTTCCTCCATTTCTTGTTTGTTCTCTGGACAAATCAAAGCCTGACTAGGGACAGTATCAGTTTATTACCACAGGAGATGACAAACCTCAGTAAGTGGTCCTAAGGTATTCTGTTCCTTGTAGGCTGGGGCTCACTGGTCTTGGCCATATGATTTTTTTTTTCTTTGCAGAGCCTGTTACTTCAAGAAAATACTTACAAGTGCTGATCAAATTGTTGCAGTATTTGCTGAGAAAATTCAGAAAGACCCTCCTAACTCAGCTTCTCTGAGTAATCAGTTCTTACTCTGATGTTTCAGAGGAATCTTTTTAATCCCATTGGTGTGATGTGACTGACTCTAAACCACATAAGTGACTCTCACCCCCCACCAGGAGCATAACAGATATAGTTTGTGGTAGACATTTATTGTCCTTTCAAGGCAGTTTGTGCCTCATTTATGATTATCACTCTCCACCTTATATTTTAAATACTAGCTACCTATCTCATTTTATCTCCTCCATGTCCCTTGAGACTGACTAAGGACTGCATCTTGTCTGAACATCTTTTCCTCGACTTCAGAACCTTGTATGTAGTAGACACATTTATATATACGTACTTGTTGCTGCCCTTACATTGTATAAATTGTATTGAATCCATGGCAAAATGCCCACTAAACAAAATTTTATTCTGTTTGTGTCATGTCGTATTTTCCTGAGTACAATGTGTGAAAAGTTCAACCTTTTTGAAAATCCTGTGTCAGGTTATAAGATCACTTTAATAAACTTAATTGAATATCTGACATCTTTTTGGAAGAGCTTTTTCTTGGTATGTAAACTGGTTATACCTCCATCCTTTCATGTTTTGCTTGATGATAAAATTGGTTAAAATTTGAAGGAGAAACAACTCTTGGCTACAGGTAAATAGACTGGTTTTCTGTGCTCTTTTGTTTCAATACCAGAAGGTAAATGATCCCCAATCATTTGTCTTAAGTTTTTATTTTTTTCCCGACAGATTAATTTTTTAAAGCAGTTTCCCCCTAAAATCCCTACTTTATATATATATATTTTTAACAAAACAGGGATAATACTATATAAAGAAGATTACTCCTCCCCCAACCCTAGAACACAGGTATTTATCATGTTATTATATATTCTTCTGAAACGTGATTTTTAATGGCCATGTAATAGTTCATTGTTTAAATTTATCATCCCATGTTTAATCATTTCTGTGTTGTTAGTGATTCAGATTGATTTATATATATATATATATTTTTTCTCAATCATATTTGATGTTTCCTGTGCCTTGCTAACCCTACTCAATTTAAATTCCATCAGTTCACCATTGTGGCATCAACTTCATCTTCCCATGTCCACAGCTTCTCCCTTCATTCATGTTCTCAGTAAAGGAATGCTGTTCTGGTCAAGCTTGCTTTTAATAAAAGTTTTTCTCTCCAAACTGTTGCAAATACTACTGCCAGCTTTATCTTCTCTTCTAATCATAGCAGAATAAAAAGCATTCCTGATTTCATAATTTTCAAAGTGATTCACCCCTGAGTTATTCTAATTATGGGATACCCTTGGGGCATTTACATGTTGGTTGAGGATCATTAACCTTGACAGCTTAATAATGTGTGAAGACACCTTGAAAAAGTTAAAATCTAATAGCAAATGAGAGGGGATAAAATTATTAGTGAAAGGCAGAAGGCAGAAAAATTGAAAAGAGAATTATTTTGAGCAAAGCAAAAATAGAGCATTTTTATCATAAATGCTCAGGTATACATTCTAAAACTCAGTGAGAAACTAATTTGCTTTTCTGAAATTTGGTGTACCTGTGACTTTTTGAGGGCATGTAAGGAAAGGAGTCAGCACCCTTTTCTTCATTGTGTAAGGAAAAGGATACCTGTGACAGTGAAACAGGTAGAGATTAAAAAATTATATTTTAGAGCAGGATAGTTTATTCTGTCTGTTAGGCAAGAAGATATAATCTAAATATATTTCTCCTTACTTCAGATTATAGAGGAAATGGTTAGTTTTATTGAGAGATTATACTGTTTATGTCATTTCATTTATATTATTATTACCTTGCCCAATAGTATATGGATATGTTTTCTACATTGTGAATCAGCATTTCAGATTCTTGAGTATTTGTAGACCTTCTTCGGTATTCCATTCTATGTCTTTCTGAAAATTATCCAGCATTATCTAGAAATTTGAATTGTCAGTTGAATAAACAGTGTTGTCTTTTTCAAGTTTTCATGAGAATACTTGAGATACCTCCTGATTTCGCTGCAAAACTAGACCAAGCAAGCCTTTTTTATTTATATGCATTTTTGCTGTATCTTATTACAAACTTGTATCAAATTCTGTCTATTACTTTCCATGTCTACTTCTGCTTTCTTTTTGCCCAAGGCTTTATCTTGTTGTTTGTTACTTCTCCATGCCCAGGATTCTCTAGAAATTGATTCATCTTCTTATCTGTCTGGATTCCTTTCTTTTCATGTCTCTACTTGCCTGGATTACTTCGCAGCAACATTATAAGTACTTGCAATGCAGGTTTCATTAGCATGCTCTTTGCTTCCCTTCTCAACTCATTAGTAAAGATGGAATATGGTTTGGGCACAATTTTGGTAGATGTTTTGCTTTTCCCTTCCAGATAACTTTGTTTCATATTTATGCTAATTAGACATAGTTTTACAAGTGTGTTTTGTTTTTCCAGATAGTTACATGAGGATATGTGCTCTGTGACTCTCCAATATGGTTCAATTTTAGAATTTTTCTTGAATGCTACTAACTGATGTGCAGTGTCAGTAAAGCCACAAAATGTTGCTGAACTTCAGTTTCTTCATCTTTAACTGGAGATTAAAAAAAACTTTGGCTTAAAATAAGCCAGAAACACAGAGCCCTCAATCTGGGGGTTTGTTCATATGAAACTTAACCCCACAAAAGGATAGGCTAAGCCTACTTAAAATTAGGCCTAGGAATCACCCCCAGAGAACCTCTAATGTTACTCAGATGTGGCCTCTCTCTCTCAGCCAACATGACAGGCAAACTCATTGCCCTCCCCCTCTCTCCATGGGACATTACTCCCAGGGGTATGAACCTTCCTGGCAACATGGGACAGAAATCCTGGAATGAGCAGGGGCTCAGCACCCAGGGATTGAGAAAACCTTCTGGGCAAAAGAAGGAAGAGTGAAATGAGACAAAATAAAGTGTCAGTGTCTGAGAGATTCCAAACAGAGTCGAGATGTTATCCTGGAGGTTATTTTTACACATTATACAGATATCACCTTTTTAGTTAAGGTGTAATGGAGAGGCTGGAGGGAAGTGCCTGAAAATGTAGAGCTGTGTTCTAGTAGCCATGTTTCTTGAAGATGAATGTATAATGATACAACTTTCACAATGTGACTGTGTGATTGTGAAAACCTTGTGTCTGATGCTCCTTTTATCTACCTTATCAAGAGATGAGTAAAACATATGGAATACAAATAAATAATAGGGAGAACAAATGTTAAAATAAATTTACTAGATTGAAAAGCTAGTTATCAGTAAAATGGAGGGTTAAGGGGTATGGTATGTATGAATTTTTTTCTGTTTTCTTTTTCTGAATTGATGCAAATGTCCTAAGAAATGATCATGATGATGAATATACAACTATGTGATGATACTGTGAATCACTGATTATATATCAAAAATGGAATGATTATATGGTAAGAATGTTTGTGCTTGTATATTGTTATGTTGAATAAAAAAAAAAATAAGCCAGAAACAAAAGAGCAAATATTGTATGGTCTCATTTAGAGAATACTTATAAGAAAATAGGGGCCTAGATCATAAGCTCTTATAGCAGTCACATTTACTCCAGAGTGGGAATTGTTATTTCTGAATTTTGAGAGGTGTTTTATTTATGTGTAACCTGGTATTTAGAGATAAGAATGAAGCCCGTCAGGTTGGGACCAAGGTAATTCAGAATACAGGGGTAAGGAGGATATTGTGTTTTAGAACCTCATCTACTCTTTGAGACCAAAGGAAGAAAGGTTTATTCTGTCCAGAACCTAAATTTTCTGTAGCACATGTTCTATAACTCAACCTGTCTGGATAGATCATTTAAACAATCTAAACACAGGGAGCCTAGAATAAGAATGAGGGCCTTTAATCCTGTATAGCTTAATGTAATGCCTAGATAAATCCCAGAATTTAATATGCAGATAATAAAAAAATATTGGCAAAATCCCTTGAGGAATGGCAGAAAAAATATGAAATTATTAAACTTTACCACTGGCAAAACCCCTGATACTGTGTCAAACATTAGGAACACCCAAATAAACAGGCCAAGCCCTTGATCTTGAGGCTTGCTCTTGTGAAGCTTATTTGTGTACTAGAGAAGCTTAGCCTACCTGTAGGGATGCCTAAGAGTTATTTCTGGAGGACCTCTTATGTTGCTCACATGTGGTCTCTCTCTTTCTCTCTAAGCACAACTCTGCAAATGAAATCATTGCCCTCCCCTTTACATAGGACAGGATATCCAGGGGTGAAAGTCTCCCTGGTGGCATGGGAGATCACTTCCAGAGATGAGCCTGGCCCTGACACTGTGGGATCAACAATACCATCCTGACCAAAAGGGAGAAAGGAAGTGTTACTAATAAGATATCAGTGGCTGAAAGAGTTCACATGAAAGTCAAGAGGCTACTCTGGGGGTCACTCTTATATAAGCTTCAGTTAGACATTGCTATCTGTCATAGCTTGCCAAATCCAACCGAAACCATCCTGCTAATCCTATAGAACACCTATATTGTTATTCAAGATTCTACAAAGGCTCCATTTCCTCGGATAACTTTCCAGAAACCTACAACCTCCAGATGGGTCCCTGAAGTGGATAAGTCCTGAAATGCAGAGGGGCCAGCCTCTCCACAACATCAATTAGTTCCATCCCCCTCTCCGTATTACTGACAGCCCCTTCCAACTTGAAAAAGTTAGAATAGGCATAGCCCAAATACCCTTAAAGAGAGGGATAGAAAAATCAAAGGTGATGGTGGAGTTATACAGAGAAGGTAGGGTTTAAAGAATGGGTATAATTGCATAATCATTATATTGGTATTTCTTTTAGTTTCTAGTAATTTAAAGCAACTAGAAGTAAACACTTAAAATTGTGGGACTGTAACCCATACCAAACTCTGAAATCTTTCGAAAACTAATTGTTGCGATGTGCTTTGAAATTGATTGCTTTTTCATATATTTGTTATTTTTCACAAAAGAAGAAGAGGAAAAAAGTCTATTGTGATGATAAATGCACAGCTATATGATGATATTGTGAACCAGTGATTGTACATTTTGGATGAGCACATGGTATGTGACTATATAATATATATCAATAAAAAACGAACAAAAAACACCTGGCCTTGCTGATGGGTATAGGGGTTCAAATAAAGAAATGCATACATGTATCCCAAGCTCAGTCTTTTATTACTAAAAGGAGTACCTTTTTTCACTGACTATCATTGCCTATCAAGTCTATGTATTTTTTTTTTTTTACATGGGCAGGTACCAGGAATCGAACCCGGGTCCTCTGGCATGGCAGGCAAGCATTCTTGCCTGCTGAGCCACCGTGGCCCACCCAAGTCTATGTATTTTTAACAATTTTATTAAGATATAATTCCCATAATAAATTATACAATTATATAATTCACAAAATTTAGTGTTTTTTGGTATATATAGAGTTGTGTACTGTTACCACAAAAAAATCAGTTTTAGAACATTTTCTTCAACCCTTATGAAACCCCATACCCATTAGCAACCATGTTCCATTTCCTAGATAATTGCTGATCTGCTTTCCATAATTTTATACATTTTTAACCCCCTGCTTATAACATTGTACCTAATAGGATTTCCATTTTTCTATACCTTTTAGAACTAAAAATTCTTAGATCATTTAACACTAATTTTTTCCACAAGGAAATGGAGGACCAGGGAAGTTAAGTGATTCACCCAAGGACATCCCCATTTCACACCTCTTAATCAAAACACACTGGTCTAACTTTTTGGGTAAAAAACATGTTCTATTTAATGCTTATTTAATTAATAATTCTTACTTTCAAATGCTTATCAAAATCCTTACAAATTCAAGTTCTGATTATTTGAATTCTCTCCTTCAACCAAACTGGTCCTTTTCACTATTCTGTGAATATTTCTTTGGCTTTTCCCCTGTGTTTAATCTTCTCATGTAAAAAACCTACCTTAGCCAAAGTTTATTCAATATATTATTATGTTTTCTATTTTAATTTTCTTTAGACAAATCATTACTCTACAACCAGTTGTAGAGTTTTCTAGCATAATCTCCCCATTTTTAAATATGCATTCTTCTGTGGCATACCTGAAGTTCCTACCTCATTTTGTAGTGGATTATTGAATCTATCAAATTTCTCCCAATCCATGCCTCTTTTCAATGTGATTTTTGCTGCTCTTCCCATACACAAGTGTGAACTATTTCTCCAATTCCTTTAATCCAGGCTTGCTTTGTGACTCTCTTTGACCAACAGAATGTGACAGAAATGACATCATGCAAATTTTGAGGCCTAGGCTCCAAGAATCCTTGAAGCCTCCGCCTTTGCATTTTTTAAATGTTGTGCTGAAAACACCATGTAAGGAAGCCACTGTAATCAATTGAAGGGCAAGAGGCCTGGAGGAGAGCAGAAGCACTCCAGCTGATAGCTGGCATCAGCTGCTAGATACATGAGTGAGATGTGGATTTTCAAGCCAATTCCAGTGGCATTAGTGAGCCCAGGTGAAAGCAGCAGAGGAACTGCCCAACTAATCCATACAATTGTAAGAAAACATGTTGTTTTGTGTCATTAATCTGGAGTGGTTGTGCAGCAAAAGATAACTGAAACATATTGTGGCTAAATTGAGATGTTAAAGTGTGTAATCCATGTAAAATCTTTAGCTCACTGCCAAGCATAGAGCACCTCTTAATGAAGTTTAATTGCTATATCATTGTTGTTACTGATATTGTTGGTTCAGTCTCTGTGGTTGCTTTACTTTTCTCCCTCCTCCTCATTCTTCTCTTCCTGCAGAGATAATGCTATTGCTTTCCCATTATCATTAACTGAAGTATTAAAGAATTTGTTGTTCTTGGTGTAATTTTTCCTTCCTGTTCAGTAAATGGTTTAAACAGTCATTTTAAACTTTTCTTTAAATTATGGAATTATATGTGCATATGTATGTAAAATATAAATGTACGGCTTGTAACAAATTATGAAGTGAACACTTGTCATTACCACAAAGGTTAAGGAATTGAACATTGCCAGGACTCCAAAAACCCAGTGCATACTCTTCCTAATATAATCCACTCCCTGATACCTAGTGGTAGCCACTAACTGATTTTACAGTAATCATTTCTTTGCTCTTCTTTATAGTTTTTACCATCCTGTATGTATCTCTAAATCAAAAAGTTTAATTTGGCTATTTTTTCAACATTATAATGGAATAGTATAATCCTTACTCTATTCAGTCTGGCTTTCTCAACATAATTTTTAAGATTCATCTATATTGTGCTTAAATAGTAAGCTTTTCAACTCAGAATTTCATTATTAGCAATAGACTACTATTTTTTTGTTAGGTCTACCATTGGTTGATGTTTGGTTATTTACATTTTGGCTGTTATAAACAATTCTGTTAAGTACATTCTTGTATCTGTATTCCCTTATACATGTATACATGTATAAGGGAGTTTTTTATTTGCTTGTTTATTTTCTTAAACGTATATACCTAGAAGTAGAATTTCTGGATTATGAGATCACAGTCAGTTTTTGCAAGTTTTATGGAAAAAAACAATGCTAGATGATACAAAAGTATACATAAGGACACATTAAATGTCAATCTTATTTTGAGATTAAAACCATTGTTTACCCTGTTTTACTTGTTGTTGACCAGAAGGACAGTCCAGGTCAGTGGGGACAGAAGAAGGGATGAGATGTGAGTTATGTAGGATGGAAAGGGGTTAGCATTAGTTGAAGGGTGAGAATACCTTGAGAAGGGAAGTCTGTGTGTATATATACTGTCATATTTCATAGTCAAACCATTTTCAGGAGTTCATAACTTCTTTACAGTGCTGTCCTCCAGACGACCCTGTGACTGTGTGTGTGCATTTGTGTTCTCTCTACATTATGGAGGACTTGGACAACTGAGGGATGATTTATAAATCCTTTGCCATTTAGAGATAAGAAGGGCACAGCTCTTAAAGAACTGAGATTTCCTATGTCCCTTCCTAAGAAGAAGGGAGGCACTGCATTCTATCAAAAGAGAAGGGAAAAGAATCTTGTCAGAAATAGAGAATGAGAAAATCATTTTGTTCAGCCAAATTAAAGACTGTATCTACTAAAAACAATAGGGTGCCTATAAGAAGATTCTGTGGTGTGACATAACACACCCAAGCAATTTGGGTTTCTTTACATGTAATTGTACAAAATGTGCTCTCAGCAGGTCAGTGTGTTATAATCAAACATGGTATAGATGAAGAATGGTGTCTGTGTGTTCTGTCACGTGGTTGCTCTGTGCTGGGGCTCCCTGCCAAGACAGCTACGTGAATTGTTCTTCCTGTGCTCTGGCTAATGTCAAGGGAAGAAAGAAGTGTCTATGGCTTGTTAAGGCTTTACTCTAAACTACCTGAAAAGTTGAAAATTTGAGGATTTAATAAAGTATTGGTGGCATTGTGTCCATTTTATAAGGAAGTAGTTAATTTCAAATATTGGAACACCCTGTTGATTAAGATCAAATCAGGTTAATGAGGGAAAGACAGGAATTAATATTATCTTAGAATCATGTTAAATAGAGTTGGTTTTACATCTGGTATGTGTTTTCCAAGTTGAATAAAGTAGTATATGTGACAGGCTGTGTGTGAGGATGCTTTTAACATGCAGAACAAACCTTAAATTTGCTGGCTTTTATCATTTCTATTGGATGTGGGGATTTGTAGAATATAATTTATAATTTCCACTGACATAAAAACTTATTTTTTACTGTAGATCTAAGTACGTTATTGATTTGATTTCTTGTATTATTTCAGAATGGTCTCTAAGTATATGGGATTGGTGATGGTTTTTGTGCTTTTGCTATTATGCCTTTCCTGGAAAACAAAGTGAGCTTTTCATGCTTGAGTAAACACATTGATGTATTATGAAACTGTCAGACTCTTTGAACAATTGGCATAAGCTCAGTTATTCAAATATGTGATTCTTTTGAATGGCTTTTTGTGTCAGCTAATGGTTCAGTATAACCAGCATACAGAAATTTCAATACCTTTCCTTAAGAATTTAATCTTCAACAGCATGATTAAAGAAATCCTCAGGATTAGTCCTTTTTGGTTGAGCTCTTTGCTCATTATCATATATAGCTAATTGGAGCACTCATTTGTTCAGATTTTTAGTATATTTTATTTTTAAATGCTTTTCCTTTTTGTTTAGAAAAATAATTAAAAAATTATTCATGCCTTATTCTTATTCTTGTCACCTAATACAGCCATGTTTTTCCTATGTCCCTTTCCTGTCTATCCACTTAACATGTGCTTTTTTACATAGTGTACCTGTAATTTTGCTTTCTTTTTCAGTTTAGTAAGTCTTTTTCAAGTTCCGTGGTCTTCATAATAATTTCCATTGCTTGCCTTATATCACATGTTAATCATTTCTGTTATTTAACTTGTATGTTTTCCAGTTTTTCATTTTTACTAATAATGTTGTAATAGCTGATATTTGTGTATTATAACTTAATTTTCTTACTTTCAATTATATTACTAGGGCAGGTGCAAAGAATATCATTAGTATGTCCATGGACTTTAAAACTTTTTATAGTTTATGTATCTCCCAGTTGCTTTCCAAAAGGCAGTGCCACTTACCCTGTCTTCAACAATGTGTGATTGTGCCCATTTTACTGCAGTTTAGTCTGTTGTGCCATTGGGTTCCCCCTAATTTAAGAGACCTGATGTGATACCTCATTACTGTTTTGATTTGCGTGTACTTGACTATGGCATGGTTGTTTATTTTCCATTTTTGTTTACTGTTTTTACCATTATATTTCTTCTGTATGATTATATTCCTCTTTATCAATTAAGAAAAAGATATAGACTGTTAAGTGTTAGCCCTACAAAATTATCATTTAGAGCGTCCTGTAATCTTATAGTTTGATTTCTATTTTTACTGAAGTAGTATGTGCAAATAGAACTCAATAAGCTGCATAGGGTGACAATGAAGAACAGCAACCTCTTGCCCTCCTACCTTACTCCAGTTTATGGTTCTTGAGAAACCCTAGCTCTTTGTTGTTTTATGGTTCTTTGCCTCCATATTGCCACATGATCTGTTTTTACTGCTTGGTTTTTTTTTCATTTTATAGTTATCTGTTCATTTTCTTCTTTGGAAGGTGATATGTAGCTCATATGCACATAGTGTCTTTCTTACTGACATTGACATAACATAAATTTTGATTTATCAATATAGGTGTTATAGAACTGTGCTGTAATTATTTTTCATAACCAAGTCTTATATTTATATTATGATTATATCTTCTTAAACTTCATATTTTTCCTGGCATTAATAATTCTTTCCTCTCTTTGCTTGCTTCGTTTTCTCTATTTCTGATTCTAATTTATCATTAAACATTCTGATAGAGTTGTAAATCCCTTGACTCTTTCAAACATATAAGATAATCTCTCAGATGAGTCATCACCCCACCCCCACCCCCTACCCTCTGGGACCTTTCATGTTTTTCCTCCAATGGGGAACGGTTGTCTCATGACCTACTACTAGGTTTACATTTTGGAATTCCCTTCACTGTTCATTTTGGGAATTTCCTTTGTCTCAATTTTGTTGATAGTCCTTTTCCTGGACCCCAGATCCTCCCCCTTTTTAATTTACTTACCCATTTGGGTGGATTCTTGAGAAAGATGCACAGAAGGAAATTTTTTAAGACGTTGCGTGCTTGAAAAGTTCTTTAAAAGTTCTTTATTTTGTCATCATACTTTATTGATAGTTTGGCTGGGTATGTAATTTTAGTTTGGGAATAATGCTTTCTTAGAATTTTGAAGACATTGTGCTATAACACTTTCTTACTTTCAAGGCTGCTGTTGATTTGAATGCCACTGATTCCCAATTCTTTGTCATGACCTTTTCACTCCCTTGTCCCCTCTGGAAGCTTTTAGAATTTTTTTACATTTGCAATTTTGAGCTTTTACAATATGCTTTGATATGCATCTCTTTTCACTCATTTTATTATCCACTTGGTTCTTTAAAACTGGGAATGTATGTTCTGCAGTCCCCTATTTTTTATGTTTTCTTTCTTTGGAATACCTGTTAGTTGTATGTAATACCGTGTGGACTGGCCGTGCAATTTTACTGTCTCTCCCTACCCCCAACCCCCCCCATTTTTCCATGTTTTTTCTTTTTACACTACCTTCTGAGGGATATTGTTAGCTTTATTTATTTTTTTGCCTCTTTTGTTAGAGTCTCTCTTACTGATGCTACAATATTTTTAAATCTCTTGGTGCATGTTCCTTATTTGAATTTTGTTTTTTATGGCATCCTGTTGCTCCCTTTCTGTTCTCTTTTTTCTTTGAGGGTAATAATAATTACATTTTTTTCTGGTTAATGAAGTTTTTTCTTACTTCCTGCATTGTATTTGCTTCTTTTGATGTGTATGTATCTACATATGTGCATGTGTACACTCTGTCTTGTAAATTAGGGTTTTTTCCTCAAATATCTGGAGAACTTTGGCACTGCTCAAATTTAATACGGAGGCACTTGGTGGTGGGGAGGTGGGGAGATGGTTGGAGGCTCTGTATGCATGGGTGGAACTTGCAACCTGGGGCTTCTCTATAGAATATTTGGTATCTGTTGGTGCTTAGGGAACCCTGGCTGCAGGGAGCAGGGTGGTGGGGGTCTCACTGTTCAGAGTTTGACTTAGTCTCCCCATTTTAGTACAGACTTTTACCTAGTCCATAACTGTGCTTAGCTATTCTTGGAGTCCCGAGCTTCTCTGGGTCAACCTTTCTAGAGAAGAAATTTTTAGACTTTTGTCTGGCAATGCATGGTAGGGAACAGACTATGGGGATATAAGTTACTTCTTCATGTAAATTTTCAACCAGGTCTCTCTTCTCTTCAGGGATACCTGGGCCTAATTTTTTATTGGCTATTCACCCATACTGACTTAAGTTTCAACTCTGTTTTGATTTTTTTCTCACTTACTCATGTCTACCTGTTTTATAGCTTCAAGGACTTGGTTGCAGATTTATTTTGCTTCTTGTCCCCCTCTCATTTTTAATTGTCATAGGTGTATTTTATGTTTTTATGTCTGTAACTATCTCTCTATAAGTTTCTTTAGTGTTGTTTTAGTACAGATGTGGGGTGTGAAAAATCATGTGCTCAATCCGCTAGTGTAAGTGGGAGTATCCAATGTAGACTTGATTGGTCAAAAATAATTTTTTCTTTTCTACACGTCTGTGGGATAGTGTATTTTCTGATGCACAAATATTCCTTTCAGAAGTGTCTGTTTCAATGTTGAAGATATAATTAACAAAACTGAGTGTGAGTATGGTTGCAAAAGGAAGGCTAGAGTCATGTATGTCACCAGTAGGAAAGTGAGGAAATAATAACATAGCAAAACATAGGGCTAACAATGATGGGATTAATTGTACAAGTAAAAGAAAGTTTTTACTTGAATGAGAACAAATGTATGTGTGGCACTGTTTCAAGGTGTTAAAAATGTGATGGTATGTGAAAAAAATAATTAATGCAAACTAAGGTCTGTAATTAACAGTAGCACTGTAACATTTTGATATTAATGGTAACAAAGACACTATACCAAAGCTAAATGCCAATAATAGGTATGGAAATTTTTCTTGAGAAGAAATGAGAATGTTCTCATATTAACTGTAGTGATGAATGCATAATTATGTGATTATACCAAAAGCCATTGATTGTACACTTAGGATAGTTTGTATGGTATGTGAATAAAACTGTTAAAAAAATAAAAAATAATAGGGAGCTATTTCGATTTGCTAATGCTACCTGAATGCAATATGCCAGAAATGGATTGGCTTTTATAAAGGGGATTTATTAAGTTACAACTTATAATTCTAAGGCCGTGAACATATCCAAATTAAGGCCCCAACAAAAGGATGCCTTCTTGGAGGAAAGGCAGCATGTAAATTGTCACATGGGAAGGCATATGGTGACATCTGCTGGTCCAACTGGATTCATTTCAGAATGGCTCCCTCAGCTCCTGTGGGTCCTTCAGGCTTCTCCCAAGTGGGATTTCCTTCTGCATCTCTGTACGTCTATGCCTGCTTTCTGTGTCAGCTCTTTTAAGGACTCCAGTAAACTAATTAAGACCCACCTTGAATAGGTGGGCCAAATCTCCATGGAAATCATCTAATAAATAAGTCCCACCCACAGTTGGGTGGGTCACATCTCTATAGAAACAACCTAATCGAAGGTCCCATGCAAACAATGTGTCTGCCCCTATAAGGCTGGATAAGGATTAAAACAACAAGCCTTTACATGACAGTTTCAAACTAGCACAGGGAGTATAAGGGACATAAGGGGTATGGAATGCTTTAGGTCTTTTTTCTTTTTATTTCTTTTTTGGAGTAATGAAAATGTTCTAAAATTGATTGTGGTGATGAATGAACAACTATGTGATGATACTATGAGGCAGTGATTGTATATTTTGGATGGGTTGTATGGTGTATGAATATTTCTCAGTAAAATTTCATTTTAAAAAGTATCTTTTCAAAGCCTTTATTCTAATTATCACCTATGTTTGTTTAACACTGAAGATTTAACATCAATTTCCATAAGTAGAAAAACTGACCCCCAACTCAGGGAGTGATACTTACTGTACTTACTGAATTTGCTCATTAATTTATTAAAGCCTTTTATTTTGAAATAAATGTAGATTCGCAGGAAATAGTACAGGATGATCCTTGTACTTGCACTCAGTGTCTCCTGATGGTGAACTCTTACATTGCAGTGATTAGCCCTATATCAAAACCAGGACATTGACATTAGTACAGTCCTTATTAATTTTTAAGGGACATACTGTTTTACATTTCATATTGATCAAAAGTTTATGTTTCTAATAATGTGAGACCTATGTGAAACTATTTTGTCTTTCAGCAATTTTTCCAGCTAGTCAAATTACGAAAGCTTGGGCTTAGTGATAATGAAATTCAGCGGCTCCCTCCAGAAATAGCAAACTTCATGCAACTGGTGGAACTTGATGTGTCTCGAAATGGTAAGAAAATAATTATAGTTGCATTGTCCATTTGTCTCTTCTGACACTGGGACATTTTTAATAAATATTGCTGGATCAGTGTTTATTAGAGATGCTTTTCCTAATGGTTATGGGAAAGCTATGCATACATTTTGGGGTGAAATTAATATGATACTACCTACCATTTTTGAATAGTTAAGTCAATATAGATATAAACAAAAAAAATTTACAGCACAATTTTTTAAAAGATAACTTCCTAAAGTAAGTTCATTCTCATTCACAGAGCTATAACATTGACTGGGAAAGAGTTTAATCTAGCCCCCTCATTTACTGAATGTGAAATTGAGGGCTGGTGGTATGTATGGTCATTTGTCTCAGTGCATGGATGCTGCTGAAGCTGGGGGAGATCCACCCTGGGGAAGACTTGGTTACTCTTGGCCATAGCTAAGTTGCCCACTCTGCTCCTGTGAGCATCTGTCTCCTTGCAAGAAACAAACCTGCATGCAGTTCAGGCATAGTCTGTCATTTTAATTTATTTAGAATTAGGTCAGTAGTGGTTTTGTCCACTTGAGTTTATGTTGTATATTTGTGAGTTTATTTTGATTTCCAGATACAACTATTATATTGCTTCCTCCCCCCCCCCCCCCCCCAACACACACAGTTTTTGGAACATTCTGCTAGGGTATGTTCATATCCTGTTTGTCCTTTCCTGTTTTTAATGGGTACTCTGGTTTAACCCTCTGTTTTATAGCTCCTGGTGCACATCATTAACAGGCTAGTATCCCTGCTTGTTATTGCATATTTGATTAATTACTTCAGTTAAAATGCTTCTGCCTTTGTTGATGAGATTTGATCCTTGCAAAAACTCTAGTATAATTCCCTCAAGATAGACCCCAAAGTAGTCTAAATTATTTATAAAAAGGATAATCCTTGTATTTCTCCCATATTACAGACTTGTTTTGCTTTATTTTCTGTTTTGTTTTTAATTTCCCTGTAAAAGTCTGTCTTTTCAATGAAATTCAGGTCTGAGTCTTTCAGTCTTATGTTTTCCACGGACGTCTCAGGGCCCAGATACAGCATTCCTCTGTGGATTATCGTTCCTATACTGGAACAATAATCAGTACTTGATTGAAATCATGCATAACAATATATATATATTGTTATGAAAAATATATATTTCACTTTTAACTGATTTTAAATTGGTCTGTCATATGTGGAATTCCATACATTGGAAAATGTCTTTAGGCCAAGCTATATGTTCTTGACATAGAGTCTGATTTTACTTTCCTGAGGATTATTTCTTGCCTTGAGAGCACTGGAAAGCAGTTAGTTAGTTATATAATTAATTTTCAGTGGTGGTGGTGAAGGGGTACCCAGACTGGCTTAGGTAAGGGGGATTTGGTTGTAAGGATGAGGGTGGAATGAATATTCCAAAAGCATTGGCACAGAGCTTGCGTTAGAGACCATTTTGGAGCTGTTATGGCCTCTGTCTTATAACCTGTCTGCTTCTCTTATCATGAGTACCAGTTCTTCCCTCCTTGCTGAAACTACTCTTCAGGAACTGACTTTGTGGGTAGCCTTTCCAGACTCAACTTGTTATGACTTCTCTCTGTGTACTTTATGACTTATGCCCCGCTGTAACATCTATTTGCCAATGTTAAATTTCTAAATGAAGAATGATGGACCCAGCTCATATTTTGATGCCATTATTGAGTGTAATAAGCCAAGGTCACTGGCCACCTAAAGATTGACTGCCCTGGGAGATGGATGGCAAGCCATGCAAAGAGCATGGCTCAACCCTCAACACAGAAGTTGTTGATGAACAGCTTCCTGTAGATTGGAGAGTGGGATGGAGCAGCCATCCTAGCCTAGACTGGCCAGCACTTGCCTCTAAGGCTATCCTATATAGTCCTTATCTAAGGTATAGGTAATTGAAAATAATCTTCCTTATTTTAGCAATTGTCTGAGTTATGAAGAGTGACTGGCTGTTACCTCTGCAAGGAAACAGTGACTCTAAAATGGTCAATGAAATTTTAAAATCTGAAGAAATAAAGTACCCATTTTGAAATTGACATTAGGAATGCAAGTAAACAGTGGTCCAGAGATAATTGAGAAGAAGTTTTGGCTTTAATTATTTGAGAGGAGGGAAAATACAGGGCTTGGAAGTTTCGAGTTCACATTGGGATGCTTTTCAGGAAGTCTGTGTTGTCAACTGCCAATTTCACAAGGTTCCTCATCCAGCTATTATCTTCAGACATTCATAGCTTGAAAGAAGGGCTACTTGCCTCTTACCACGTGCTCATTTTTACTTTCCAGCATGTTGATAAAAGAAGCCAAGGTTTCACCAAAGCCAGTGTCAAAAAAATTTCCTCTTCTTGGGATACCTATTCTTTTCTCTTTCCTCATTTTCAGCCTTCCTTTCTGTAGGTACTGGAGTTTGGTGGCACCTTCTTTCAGGTACTGTAGAGATGCTGAGAGGGAGTTGACCACTCCTTCCCCTGATTGGCAGAACTTTGCTCTGGCCCAGTAGTCTGAAGGTGTGTGTGTGTGTGTTGGTGTTGGGGTGAGGGGAGGGCAGTATGGAGGATGATATGGTTCAGGACTTTCTTTGAGGCAGGAAAAATGCTGCATAGATGCCAGAGCAGAATAAGGTCACCTTTGACTATAACCAGCAGGAATATGGCTCTTGGGTAATTTCCAGACCAGGCAGATCTCACTGTGCTTCCTCTCTCATATTTTTCCAGATAAAATCACGTTGTTGTAAAAATTTCCTAGGCAACTGAGTAGGTAAATAAAATAAAATAGTATGTAAGAAAATAAAAGTCACAAAGCCTGGGAGACTGTGTGAGAAACTCCCACTTTTACGTGGATGCTGGCATTTGTAAGGGTTTGGGGTTGGTGTGTGGAGGCGTCTGTGAGCCTCTGGTCTCTGTTACTCAGCTGATGCTCCCCCTTCTTGAATCGTTCCTTTGAGTTGCCGCCCAACCCCTGGAGCAGTGCCATAGGCAGGGCTGACCATTGTTGTATGGGGCCTTTATTGGCTTTCTAAATTCCTGATTTTTCGGAGAGTGTTGGAAGGCAGGGTGTTGATATCACACCACTGAAATCCATTGAATCAGTGCTTCCCGAACTTGGAAATGAATCACTTGAGAATTTTCTTAAAAATGCAGATTCTGATGTAATAAGAATGGTGTGAGACCTGAAATTTTTCATTACGGGCCCACAGATTACACCAACTAGCAAGATCTTTGATGTCACCACCCACAAGCCTGCTACCGACGTTCTTTTAGCAGTTTCGCGTGGTTATGAGCACAGGTTCACTCAGCCTCTGCCACCCTCTTATGTTCCCTGGTGCAGATGAGAAATCTTCAGGATAGTTGGGTCAGATGCTAAGGCTGATTGAAGCTCAAGTTTGCTTTGAGTCTAGGAGCAAAATTAGAACTTTCCTCATGTTCCCTTGCTCAAGTCAGGGAGAAAATACACGTTGCATGTTTCTCTTCAAAAAAGTCTGTAACTGAGGAGAAATTGTTACGGGCTCATTTCTTAGGCAAAAAAGAACTGCCAAGACCTCCTATTGCTGTCTTTTGTATTCTTGTTTTCTGATATTTTGGGCATAAAGTCAAGGGAATTGTATGTTATGTTAGAAAAGAGAAGGGTGTGTTTAGGGAGAAAGAGGGCAAAACACTTACGGATTTAAATAGTCTGTAAGGATTTTGTTTCCTGAGCAGAGAGGCTTGGCATTAGCGCAGCGTGTGTGGGTTAGCCCCTAGAATGGCTGCATGTGCTCAGCAGACCAGCCCCTGGGCCCGAGCCCCAGCTCAGCACTGGGCGACTTCGGGCAGGTCCCTTCCTGAGGCCCTGGGCACAGCCCAAAGTGAAAGATGGAACCAGGCACTCTGCAAGGCCGTGCTTCTTGTGTGAGCACACTGAGAGATGAGGGAAGTGTGCTAATTTGTTGGATTATTATTATTTTTTAATCAGGCAAGTGGCTAAAATGTATCTGGTAAAAAAGGAAAGTAGTTGCTTTCCTTGAATGTAGACTGAAGGGTGATTAGAGTGTGTGATCTGAATATGCTGTTAAAATTTTGTCTAAAAGAGCTAAATGGGTTTAGGATTAAGGTCTGAAGTAATCTTAATTGCTAGACTCTGTTATCTTTTTCTTACCGTTTCTTACCTCAAGCAGTTCGAGAAAGTTGACCTCTGAATATGTGAGGGGTGGTATCACCCCATACTAGTCTCTTGCTGTCCAAGAATCTAGGGCAAACTTTCTTAAATGCATCATGAATTATGCCCCAAGGGTTAGTTATTTGAATTTTATAGTCTATGTTGTCCTTTGGCTTACCTCACAGCCCAAGTATAAGGCTTATACCACAAGTACTGCTAGAGATGATTTTAAGTGGTATTGTAAAATGACAGTTTTTAATATTGAATCACGATCAGAAAATTATCCTTTTGTTTTTCAATTTTATTCCTTTTGGATTGCTTTCTGTAGAATTTAATAACACTGTATTATATTTATTGTTTGACTTATCTGTTTCTGGTGATAATGGTTTTCTATTTTTGTTAGTTATTCTTTTAAAATTGCTTCCTTCAAAAATAAATCATATTCAGATTTTAAATGTTAATTTAAAACAATGAGGTAAATAATAAAGGTGATAGGTGACATATCAATGTGGCAAGAGTTGTGAAGGTGCTGAATCTCAGGAAACACTGATTAGTACATAGCATACCATGCCACGGAGGTCATAAGTTTATTTCTCTTATGAGGCAAGTAATAGTGCATTAAGAAAAAGTATGGACAGGGACTGTATTTCCTGCAGATGATTTTGCAAACTTGAGTTCACAAGGAATTGAATAGAAGATAGTTTTAGTACAAATTACCACTATGACGAAGCAATACTTCATAGTAAATGGACAGTCTATCTACCAGCAGGGTCATCGTCCTACTGTCTTGTGAAGTCTAGACTTTGATTAAATGAGTTAGTTGTCCTCTGTTAAACCAAGGGGTGATGATGAGTGTCTGTGGTTTGTTGCTGTGTGTTTATTTAATGAAATATAAAACCAATCTTGGAGCCTGCTGAAATGACCTTGTCTAACATCAAGTCTTAGTGCCTCTGAATATTCTGAAGAAAGCTCTTTCTGACAAGCAGTAAGTTCAGAATGTCTAGAGGCCTTCCTCCGTGGTTATGAACAATTAGCCTTTTAAAATTCTGTTTTGTAAAGTTACACATATCCGTAAGTAATCCACCCTCACTAGAAGTGCGGCAAAAGCCAGTTTTTATCCATGCTGGCTTCCAGACTTGCTACAGTCAGGCCATTGTTCTCTCCTTTCTTGTTGCCTTACTGAGGTCCAAGTTTAGCACCCTGTTTAGCATGATGTCCTAATGGCTGGACTTAATATTTATAGTGGGAGATCTTCTTGTCACTGTCACTTTTGAAATACTACAGGAGACGTCAAAGGAAAGTGTGACCTTGTGCTTGCTCCTCTGCCTTACCAATTGGAGAGCTGGACAGTAAATATGTAACCCAGAGCTTGCTTTGTTGCTTTTGCAAATGTTTCTGCTCTCCTAATGTGAACGCTCCCTCTCCCTGTTTAAACTTTTACCTTCTCTTTTGTTAGGAAGAGGGGTTAAGGTAGAAATCACAGTATAATTCTAGATGGTAGCAATTATTTTTAAAGTGGAATTGGAAAGATCTGTGATGCTTCCATGTTATAGCTCCAATTTACCCCACTCTACAGCCCAGAGAATACTAGTTGTAGAAGCCATTCAAACTTTGAAAAAGTTGGCGTTAACTTTACGGACGAATTCCTCCTGATGAGCATATTTACAGTTTTTTTTAATCCTTTTTTGCTCCCATACCTGAGTCCTTTTTTTTTTTTTTTTGCTCCCATTTAGAATGATCTTTCTAGGTTGCCTTCTTCCCACTTGCTTTGCTAGAACATATGTATAGATGAATGAACTACTGTTAGTTTTCTTTGTTGTGTTAATATTGTTAATATGTTATCAGAAAAGTTGTAACCATACAGAATAAGTTGTAGGTTTATATAATTTTCTCCCTTCCTCTCTCCCTCCCTACTTTCTCCCTCCCTCTCTTCCTTTTTTTTTTTAAATTAACAGTCTCTAATAGAGGTAGTAACCTCTGAATTTGAGACGAACACCTTTGAATACACTTTTTTAGCCAAGCTCTTCATTTAGTCCCAGTTTATCTAAATGCTTCAATAATTTAACTTTTAACCTCCTTTTGCCTATTTTAAATAGCTTCTTGTCTTTTCCCAGCCTCCATCCTCCTTAATCCATTCATTCACCCAGTCTCTATATGTTAAACTCTTGCTAGATGCTGGATTTCCAAAACAATGGTGGATTACACTGAATTGAGTAAATTACAGAAGCGAAAATAGTGCACTAATTTCTCCTGAAATAAAACAAAACCCCAACATATGGATGGCAGTTTCTGTTTGTCTTTTAAATTAGGAAATATATTTGGGTTTTGGGTTGACAGTTTCCCAACATATGGATGGCAGTTTCTGTTTGTCTTTTAAATTAGGAAATATATTTGGGTATTGGGTTGACAGTTTCCAGCTCTAAAAGGGTTTGAAAATGAGCAGCCACATTGCTTCATTTTGATTTTGAGGTCACCCATGTTGTCATGTGAATCTGATTTGAGCCCATGATGCTGAGTCTGCAGGCAGCAGAAGGCTCTCTTCAAATGGTGGCTCCATCTCTTTGTCAGGATGGTGACAGCAAGCTGCTCTACCACTGCAGACAATGCTCTGAGCTAATTGAGCTAGAAAAGACAAATCTTGGAAAGGGTTGAAGAAACTGAGAAGGATAGCGGGATTGAGGAGGAAAAGCTGCAATTTGATTTTAAATTAGCTTTGAAAGTATTGAATAAGCCCATTCTAAAGTAACATGTATGCTCAAAGCCAACAATAGTAATGAGGATTGTGAGTTATATTCAGTTTGAAAATCTTTTGGCCCTGGCTTTAAAAAAATGCTTACAGTTATCAACTGTAGCCCATAATTATTATTGTTTTTACTCCAGGCAGTAATAATTAAGCACCCACTATGTGTAAGACTATGCACTGTGTTTTTGGTCCTAAGATAGGTGAATCTACAGACACAACAGACAAATAATAAGAAACTACACATTAATGACTTACAATATAGTGTAAATAAAATGCTGTGGGGCAAGAAGTGAGGTGTGAGAAGGATGTCAGGGAAAGTGTTACAAAGCAGCTGCCTTTTGCTTTGAGATTTCTTAGAGAAGCAGGGAAAGAAGCATTCTTAAGTAGTGGGAATGGCATGTCAGATGCCTGGGTTTTGAGGGAAGAAGCAATAGTTGGTGTACGCAGGGAGGGAGGTTGGGTGGAAACAGGCTGGGATCCAGTTATTTTGTGTCTTTTATGCTGTGGATAGGAATGTGTACCCCAACATCCAGGCAAATGGTTTTCAGATTTTTCTTTTTAGCATCATACCTTTTCCTGAAATGTAAATTTTCATTCAGTATTTACTGAGTATCTATAATGGGTCTGGCACTGTGATATAGTATGTAAAATAGAGAAATATATCATTATTTATGTAGCAGTAAAATATAGTGTTTTGGAATAACCTGTTTTAAAAGTCACATTTATAATTAACTTCTTATAAGTTATAATGATAAGAATAATGCAGCTCTTTTTCTAAACACAATAAAATTAAAACCAAGGGAGAAGCATAAAAACTACACGTTTATCAGACTATATCTCTGATTTATTTCTGTAAATTAGTTTCATTGCCGCCTATGTAAAAATAGAGATTCATGCAGATAAGTAGTTGCTGAAGGTTTTGGTTTTAGGGGAGATCATTATATAGCATTCCTTATTGTCTCAAAGATATTTTTCAAAGTAACCGATTTTAAAGAGACTTGAAAGAGAAATGGGTACTTTTTATATTTGAAATTTAAATCACTAGCAGTCTTGAACAATTTTTATACTTTAGTTGCAAATTTGGAGGGAGTCAATGAGTAGATTCCTCAGCTGTGTTGCCATCAAAAAATCAAAGGAAAAGTACCCCATGTGTAATAAAGAACTACAACTATATGTGTTGGCGTGGGATTCTTTCTGTTTTATTGTGGAACTAACATATGAGCTGTGAAGTGTGCTCTGCCAGGTAAAATGCTAAGCTCTGTGTATTAGGATAGATTACAAAATAAAATAAAATAAAATAAAACACCATAATTTCAGTGGCTTAACAATTTTATCACTGCTCAGTTTACAGTCAGGTGTGGGGGTGTGTGTGGGGGATGGGGGATGGGGAAGCAGGTGGTGAGAGGCTTTGCTCCGCACGGTTGTGAAAGGATCCAGGCTTATTCCTTCTTATGATGCCGCACCTTCCTTCAACTTGGAGGGTAAGAAAATGCAGGATTGTGTATCCAGAGAATTTATGGGCTATACCAAGAAGTGGTGTACAGCATTTCTATCCTTATTATATTGGCCAATTTTATGTCCACAGCTTAACTGAAAGAACCTGGGAAATACAGAGGAGAAACATGGCTATTGGTGATCACTAATATCAGCTACCACACCTAGCATTTAATAGAATGCCAAAATTGTACGGCTTGTCACTGATCACATGCAAGCCTATTAAACACACGTACTCAGGCATACACACATGATCCCAATGCATTCCAGGGCCCAAAACTTTCCAACGAATGACATATTTATAGGAAATTCAAATGTATGCCCATATGAACAGGACAGGCTTCCGTCCTACACCTCCACAAACATGCATGCATCTAAGCATTGTCTAGCATGATTGATGGCTGCTGACTTGTTAATATTTAATAGCATGAAAACCTAAAGTGTGTGGTGTTTTTATTAAGTTGAATTTTTAAAAAAGTTTAAAAATTATTTTAAAGTAGAGTCTTTTGTTAAAGAATCCTTGAAATGTTTTCTCTGGGTAATGTGGGGTCATTAGAGGTTTTCAAGCCAGGGTTCACCACCTTGGACAAGTTGCACTGCAGTTTCTTTTTCCGTAAAATGCAGATTGTAATAGCACCACTTTATAGAGGGTTTGTGACTTTTAAATGGGACTGCATATATAAAGGGCTTAATAAGAAACTACACATTAATGACTTACAATATAGTGTAAATAAAATGCTGTGGGGCAAGAAGTGAGGTGTGAGAAGGATGTCAGGGAAAGTGTTACAAAGCAGCTGCCTTTTGCTTTGAGATTTCTTAGAGAAGCAGGGAAAGAAGCATTCTTAAGTAGTGGAAATGGCATGATGTCAGACGCCTGGGTTTTGAGGGAAGAAGCAATAGTTGGTGTACGCAGGGAGGGAGGTTGGGTGGAAACAGGCTGGGATCCAGCATTAGCTGCTGTAGTTACCCTCATCATCATTATCTTTCATTTTGGGTCATGACAATTTGAACGAGGGCTTTGGGGTGAGGTCAGAAACAGGTGAGAAGGACCAGGAATGTAGGGGAGGTGGTTTCTGTCTAAGGTGACTTCTAGGCACTGTGCACCCTATGCCAGCAATGTGTTCTTGTATGGCATGTACCATTTTTTCTCACCCACACACTAATTCTGTGAGATGGGTATTAGCATCTCGGTTAGACAGATGAGGAAACTGAGGCTTGAAGATTTGTGACTTGCCCCAAGTCATACTGCCAGTTAGTGTCAGAGCTGAGATAAGGAGCTCAGGAGGAGTGAAATTTTTCATTATTTCTTGTATATACTGAAGATGATAAATGCAGGGCTGATAGTTTTATTCTATTTCCAGAGAAGGGATGTAGACAATGTCATGACTAGGTGCACTCTGAATTTAGAGATTGAAAGAGAGAAAGTCATCCTAAGACATTTAAACTTGTAAAAATCTCCAAAGTGAGTGAACTCAAACACCTCTTAAAGTGTCCCAGCCTAAGAGGTCATTTGTCAATCTTTTATGACCAGAAATAGGGCATAATCCTGTGAAAGATAGCAGGATTTTCTCAGAAAGTTCTGATTAATATTTCTGAGTTAATTGTGCTTTTTCAGCAGAATACTGATGGACTTCCAGAAATCTAAACAAGGAAAGCCTAAACATAATAATGGATGGGTTTTTACCTTTGAAAAAGAAGAAATTGGACACCATAAATATATCCTAGTATCTTGGAGGCAGAGGAAGATCTCCTATGGAGATGACTTTGTCCAGCTATTAGTACTAACAGTTGAGATCATCCATGCTCTTTTTTCAGGGTGTGTATGTCCACCAAGCACTGTGATGGGCTGTTTAATTCTCTGATAAAAATGCTGAGTGGGTGGTAGTGGTGGTATGCTGACATATTGGCATTCATACCTTGTTGTATTGGAGTTTAGGTTGATCACTCAGTCCCATGTGAGTTTTCTTATACAATGGCATATAATCACAGCCTAATCTTCTGTGGCAAAGTGTCACTGACCTGGCAACTGGGTGACTCTCATTTGATTAACCCTCCAAAAGTCATATCGCTGAAGCTCTGCCTCAAATAGCCAATGAGTTTCCCTCTTCTTTGCTGCTAGAGTAGCATTAATTCAGCAGATTTGTTTATTACTTCCTCTTGGTACCATGAATTTCATTTGCCCCATCCCTAAGAACACTAAGAGGAGCATCTTAAGAAAGGTAGAGAAATGGATTCTTAGGATCATTTATTTTCTAGGTTATTAACTTTTTAAGTGTGCTCTCATTGTTGAGAAATAATGAGTGAAGCTTAAATAAACATTAGTGGAAAAAACTGTGAGAACTGTATGACTCTTCATCATTAGTATATTTTTGGGATGCTTACTATATAAGCACCAGGTGAAGGCTAAGCACTTCATGTGTATTGTTTTTATCCACAAATCATCTCCTCCAAAAAGTAAGCTTGCTTCCCCTTTTTACAGATGTGAGAACTGAGTCTCATTTAGAAAACTTTCCTTTGGTCACATGACTAATATGTAGTAGAGCTGGTATTCAATCCTAGCTTTGTTGGACTCCAAATCATAATTCTCCCCCCTGCCTCTAAGTTAAACTTTTATCTTACTACCTAGATATAATCATCATTAATGTTTTCATGTATTTCCTTAATTTTTTTCCTTTTCATTACTGTTTCACAAAATTGGCATCATGCAATAAATAGATACTCCTACCTTGTTTTTTCATAGATTCTCACTGTTTCCTGCATCATTATTTGCCTTTATTGTTAAACAATTACGTTTTTTAAAAAGACAGATTAATCAGTAACACTTGCCTTTTAGTCTTTTTGGAGAATATATGAAAAGATGCATAACTTTAACCCCAACAAGGAACTATAGATTTCAAAGGCAAGATTCATGTAGGGCAAGACCAGGAATTTCATTTCCCCTAAGTTATAAGCTGTCCAGACAGAGTGAAGAAAGAGATAAGAAGTTTAGAAGTCTCTACTTGATTTAGGATTTTTGTGTTGAAATAAGATCTGGGAGGCACAATTACCCCTTGAGGCCATGTACATATGGAAAGAATGTTGGTAGAAGCAGAACAAGCATAAATTTTGAACTTTTTAAAAGTTATCACAAAATAATCAGTTCTGTATTTATCGACCATCTACTTTGTTTGTGAAGGTGCTTGTTAAAAGTACCATATACACTTAATAGTTGATGCCTTGAAGTATTTAACTTTGTTGTTCAGCCTTTGTTTGATGGTGTTGCAAAATGTTAAAAAATAGGACTACTGCTAGTCAGTGAGGTTTTCAAGTGCTAAGTCAAGATGAACAAGTGGGTCTAAGAAAATCAGAAAAAACTAGGAGGACTGAGTGCCAATAACTTGCCACATTTCCAAAACAAAAAGCCCAGAGCCAGTGGGAAACCCAGGCCACTGAGGGGACTGGGATCTCTCAGCAAAAGCCAAAACTAAGTCAGCAAAGCAGCAAGCACCTAAGGGAACTGAGTGAGTCATTGGTGTTCCTCATCAAACCTGTGAGGTATTATCTGCATTGTGGTCTCTCTGTCTCACTGGCTAGGAACTAACAGGATGCAGCATGGTAAGGACCTGTGCCAGTTTAAATCAGCCATATACTGAGTCAAATGTCACCAAAATGCATTTTATCACCATCACAGGGAGCATCTTTGTTTTCAGAAGTCCTTCCACCACACTCCCACCCACTCAACACACCTTTTAGAGCCTTGCTCTCTTCAGGGGCTGTGCATGTTGGTAATTTGAGAGTAAAGGTAACTTATCTCTACTCTTCCTGTAGATTAAGGTTTCTGCTTTGGGCTCTGATCATGGTTGTGTCAACCTTCAGGGTTGATCAATTGGAGCACATCAAGGAAATTTCTTCCCTGTAGCTCACAGGCACTTTTTGAGCAGATGGCTTTGGGTTTCTGGACCCCCTTCCCACTGCCATTCAAGTTTATTCTTATCACCAAAATCCCTCTTTGCTTGCTAGCAACTGTTCTGTCCTTCCTAAGGGATCAAAAATGGGAAGGGATTCTGACATGCAGGAAACTTGGTTCTATTCCTGGACCATGTACCCCTCTTCAGCCCCACCCACCCCCCCAAAAAGGGAAGAGATAAATTCAAATAAATGTGCTAAACAAAGGCAGCATATTTCATTATGCAAAGTATAAGAGAGTACTAGTGAAGTGTTGGCTAGAATGAGATAGGGAAAATAGGGGCAGGAACAGATTTTTAGAATGGGTTTTATTCATTTCTTGAATATTTAATAAGCACCACAAATTTGAGTTCTGTGCTAGGAGCTAGAGATGGGAAGTAATTTTGGCCTGATTTTCAAGGGATTTAGGGTAGAGGAATAGAAAGATCAAGTCCATCTGTGAGGACAATATTGTGGTGTCGAAAAGCCCTGGCTCAGAGCTGTGCCTGAGGGGACATAGGGAAGGGGCGAGGTGCTCCATCATTCTTTGGTAAAAGAGGAATATCAAGAAGGCTTTCTGGGAAAACTCTGAGAAACAAGTAGCAGGTAGAGTCTAAAGAACTGCAGAAAGGCCAAATCAGGGCACATGAAATAGCATGTGTGTTTATGAAAACTTGAACTAGAATGATGAATTTGGGGAAAAGCAAGATATCCCTGGAGTACATGGCAGGAGATGAAGCTACAGAAGTAGATGGTAGCCAGATCCTGAAGGACCTGTGTACTCAGCTAAGGTTTTTCTAAAAGCCATGGAGAGCTAGGAAAGAATTTCAAGCAGTGGTGTGACTCACACATATTCCTGTCTGTAGCAGGAAGCAAGAATTGATTAAGGGCAGCCTGGAAAGGGGGTGAGTAAGGGGACAGGGGCATCCATGTTGGGTGTTAGGAGAGGCTGGGGGAGAAGAGCTAGAGGATTGATACTAGAACAGGAGGCATAGAGATGATGAATTGGGCATGAGGACAACAGGGGAGTGGCTCGATGGATGTGTAGGGGGTGAGTGAGTGAGAAGCCTGGATCTATGATAAACTCCCATTTTCTGATACAGGAGAAGCAGGAGACACTGAGAAAAGAGTTAGGATTGAGGAGAAAGGAATGATAAGTTTATTTGTTGGTGTGTGGAGGGTTAAATGCCTTTGGCATACATAGAGGTGTTCAATAGATAGCTAAATTTAAGGATCTGAGGCTCAGGGGAAAATCTTAGCATCTTCTCTTGGTTTGAGAGTCACTCAAGGTGAGTATGAATGAGGTCACTCAGGGAGAGGATATGGAATTCAATGGGCAAATGAGTATGCAGTGTAATACTGCTTAGGGAAAAACGGGAAGAGAGGCCCTTCTGATATTCTGAAATCAGTTAAAGGATTGGTTGGCAATGTTGACTAGTGCTGTAGAGAATGTCAAGCAAGAGAACAGAGCAGTCATCATTGAGTTAAGCATTGGAAATTAATTTATGGGCTGGAGCTAAAGCTTGCAGATTAGCAGATGACACTCTTGTCGTGGATGAAACTGTTCAGGCCCAGCCTGTAGAGAGGCAGAAACTTGGGGAGTACCATTATTAAAGACTGGTGAAAAGAAATTTGAGAAAGATACTTGAAAGGAATGGCCAGAGAAACATGAGAATCACAAGAACTCAACCATGGAAACAAAGGTAGGGAAACACGTAATGAAGGGCTGCAGGGTAAAATGGGGCAGAATGATCAGTAAACATGGATAGAAAAATTTCCACTGTATTTGGCATTTAGGAGGTCATCTGTGACAGCAAAAGCAATGTCAAAAGAGGTTTACAGCACACATTGCTTATTGTTTTATGCTTTTTCCTTTGGCTTTTTTTTTTTGGAAAGATCAGAGGAAGACTTGAAAAGCAACAATATTCACTGTTTCCTGTTGGAGCTGCTAGTTCCAATGGTTGTAAGTGATTACAGTGATGGTGTATGACTTGTTCAGCTAATGGTGATATTATTAATGGAGCTATTTCTTAACTCTCTGCTCACAGTTGTGTTCATGTTTGATCAGTGTCTGGGAGTGATCCATCAGACATTGCCATTGCCACAGTGAGGCAGACCCAGAAGGCAGAGAGTCAGTGATAGTCTCTTCTGTATTCTGATTATTGGCTATGGAACCAGGTTGACTCTGGTCATTATCAGTATAGGTATTCAAGGTTAAATGTGAGGACTACAGAGAGAATATTCTGTCCTTCTAGGTCCCTCTAATGATTGCGTTTTTCCCACTGTGCTTCCATGTTTGTTTCAGTGGAACCTAGGAATCCCACTCTAGATATATACCCAGAAGAATTGAAAGCTGGGACCCTGACAAGTATTTGTACACCAGTGTTCATAGCAGCGTTATTCACAAAAGCCAAAAGGGAGAAGCAGTCAAAACATCCTTCAGCAGATGAATGGATAAACAAAATGTGGCTCAATAGAATATTACTCAGCTTTGAAAAGGAGTGAAGGCAGGGTACGAGGGTAGTTCAGTGATAGAATTCTTGCCTGCCTTGCTGGAGACCCGGATTCAATTCCCAGCCCATGCATTTCCCAAGCAAACAAGCAAACAAGCAAACAAGCAAAAACAAAATCAATGAAAACCAACAAACAAATTCAACAAGTGGTGCTGCAGTAAGGGGATACTAACATTGAAAAAGAATGAAATGTAGCCCCCCCCCCCCCCCCACAGCATACAAAAAAAAAATAGAATGAAGGGACAGGAATGGACATTTACACACTGGTGCTTATGGTGGCAGTGTTTTGCAATGGATGGAGGTGACCTAAAGGTGCATTGACTGAGGAATGGAAGGGGAAACTGTGGTGTACACATATAATGGACTGTTGAACAGCTTCAAGAAATAATGAAGTTATGAGGAATACAAGGAGGTGAATGAAACTTGAGGACAGTATGTTGAGTAAAATAAGCCAAAAACAAAAGACAAATATTATAAATGCCTCACTTATTTGGATTAATAATAATGTACAAACACTGAGAATTGAATTAGAAAGCATAGGTTATCAGATGAAGGCCTATTGTAAAGGGCCCTAGATTGTAAGCTCTTTAAGCAGTCACATCTATTCCAGAGTTACAACTGTTAGTTCTAAATCCTGAAATGCTGACCTCTTTGCTTGTCATTTCCTGGAACTCTGGGTATCTGTGTGATACCTGAGACTCAGAGCTAGAGTTCTGCAGCTGCGAAAGTCAACATTACCCCAAACAGCAACCGTTAAAAGCCCTGAAAAAGTGCTCAGACTTCAGTTAAAGATCTGAATGAAGCTGATCTGGGTAGAACTAAGGTAAATCAGACTAAAGGGTAAAGAATGATATTGACTTTATTTCAGAACTTCAACTTCTGTGTAAGTCAAAGAACGAGATGTTTATTTGGTGCAAAATATATTTTTTTAGTAGCACATTATCTTTAAGGAAGAAAAAAGGAATAAAGATCTGATACTTGCTACTACATGGAGAAGCCTTGAAGACATCATGTTGAATGAAGTCAGTCAGACACAAAGGGACAGATTTATGTGATTCCACTTATATGAAGTAGCTAGAATATGCAAATTCATAGAGACTGAAAGTAGTTTCCATGTTACCAGGGGCAAGGGGAGAACGAGAAAGGGAGGTTTAATGCTAATTAATTTCTGTTTAGGGTGATGGGAAAGTTCTGGTAATGGATGGTGAAAAGGGTAGGGCTATATTATGAATGTGATTAATCCCATTGAAATATATGCTTGGAAGTAGTTGACATGGGAAAGTTTATGCTGTATATGTTTCTACAATTAGAAAAAAAAGAGAGAGAGAGACTAAAGAGACAATGGCAATTAAATGGAATATGTGATCCTGGACTAGATCTAATGGAGGAGAAAAGGCCCAAAATGACATTATTGGCATATGAAAAAATTGGAAAATAGTCTGTAAGCTTTATAGCGATGTTAAATTTCTTGAGCTTGATAACTGTATATAAGGTAAAGTGAATATCCTTGTTCTTAGGAAATGTACATGGAACTTTGTGTCCAAGGAGAATGATATATATAACCTTTCTTGAAAGTTTAGAAAAAGAATGGATTGGCAATTGTGGCCGAATATTAAAAGTTGGCGGATCTGGGTATCTGGATGGGGAATATGTTGGAGTTCTTTGTATGGGTTTTGTATTATTTCTGCAACTGTCCTGTAAGTCTGAAATTATTTCAAAATAAAACTTTAAAAAAAAAGTCAATGGAGGCTTGTAAACAGAAAGGGAGTAACATGCCTTTCCCACTTCCAGACTCATCCCCCCCCCCCCCCCCACCGCCCTGCTGAGATTCCCAGTTTTGGGTGAATATTTAATTGGGCTTAATTTTTTATGCCTCATTTCCCCCACTGGATTATGAGATCAGTAGTAGGCAAAGGCCGTGCCTCTCTTACTTATTTTTGTTTCCTTACCTTCTGCTACAGGGCCTGAATTAATTATCAGGGCCCATTAAATATTAGCTCCTTAAATAATTGAATAAACAAATGAATGGTTGATTTCTTAGGTCTTGCCCTTGAGACAGTTTTTCCCATTCCTTCCACTGAGTTTCAGAAAGGAATTAGATACAGGAAAAAAGCGGTGCCTGTTTTGTCACTTTTTAAAATATGGTAGTGCTTATTAGGTGGATTGTGCTGTGTAATGATGTGCAAGATCTATAGCCTTTCTATCCAGCCTAGAGACACAGTTTTCTTGAATTATGTGAATAAAATAAATCTATTAAAAAAAATAAAAGATGACTGGCATGAAATGATCAGAGATGACTGGCTTAGCACTTCTGTGGAATTATAGGGTGTGATATTTATAATGCATTTTAACTTCTTAAATAGAAAACATATCAGATCTCAAATACATTAAGTCAGACAGTCTAAATTTTTTTTTTTGTTACTATGTGTTCTGCATGTCGGGACTGAGATATTATTCATAGGTATAGCAGAAGGAAGAATCCAGACTGAGAGGACAAGTTAGTCTATCCCCACAGATGTTCAAATCATTTGGGTAAAACTATTTTTGATAGGTTGGAAAGGGAAGATGGAGAATTTTCTATATTTCATAGAGGCAATGCTCTATCTGCAAAATCTCATAACATTATGAGATATAGCCAATAATTGTAAAGAACTCCAAAATATTTTGTCTAATTGGAACACCAGAAAAATATATGCATTCCTTAAATGTTGAATGCCTTGAAGAGGATGATATTCATTTTAATGTATAAATCCTGATATGTTTCTTTTTAAGAAGTTAAATGCATTATAAATATCATGCCTTCATCCACTGGTTGACAGTTTATGATTTTTGAGCTTAGACTCTTTATCCATGGTAGGTCTTTGAAAAATGTTAACATGTTTGGAGCTGATTTTAGAATGCCCGTTATCCTGTTTTCTTGTTTAACCTATTTTTTTTTAAAGGTTTGCTTATTTATTTTTTAGAGAAGTTCTTAAGTTTACAGAAAAACCATGCAGAAAACACAGAGTTCCCATATACCCCTCCTCACGCAAACAATTTTCTTAAGGTTTACTTTTTAAAATGTGCACTTGTATTATAGGTAAAAGGATTTTTATGAAAAATTGATTTTATTTAAAAGATGGTGAGGAGGCACCTTCTCCGCCCACTCTTTCCCTTACTCCCCTCTTCTCAACTAAATAACAAAGTTTTCCCTTGTAGTATTGTTATTTGACCTCCCACTCTAAGCCCTGCAAGGATTTTTAAAAAATATTTTTACTGAGAGATTGTCACACACATACAGTCCATCCATAGTATACAATCAGTGGCTCACAATATATCACATAGTTGTATATTCATCACCATGATCATTTTTAGAACATTTGCATCATTCCAAAAAAAAGAAAAAAGAAAAAAATCGCATACATCCCATACCCCTACCCCTTCCTCTCGTTGACTAGTATTTAAATCTACCAATTTTTTTTTACCCCCTTTCTCCCCTTATTTATTATCCTTATATTTTTAGTCATCTCTCCATAATCTGGATAAAAGAAGCATCAGACACAAGGTTTTCACAAATCACACAGTCACATTGTAAAAGCTGTATAGTTATATAGTCGTCTTCACGAATCAAGGCTGCTGGAACACACAGTTCAACAGTTTTAGGTACTTCCCTCTAGCCACTCCAATACACCATGAAAAAGCATATCTATATAATTCATGAGAATAACCTCCAGGATAACCTCTCCACTCTGAAATCTCTCAGCCACTGAAACTTTATTTTGTCTCATTTCTCTCTTCCCCGTTTTGGTCAGAAAGGCTTTCTCAATCCCATAATGCTGGGTCCGCTCATCCCAGGAGTTTTGTCCCACGTTTCCAGGGAGATTTATACCCTGGGAGTTATGTTCCACATAGAGGGGGAGGGCCGTGAGTTCACCTGCCGAATTGGCTTACCTGAAAGACTTTAAATGCCAGATCTACTTCAGTCCAAGAGTGGAAATCACTTTATTATGGACAGAAGTTGTGGATGGGAGTCAGTGAGTAACTGTCACCCTAAAATTGCCAAGGCCCTATAAAAAGTGGTTCTAACCTGGCTGCAGGGAAGGTTTTGCTTTTAAACAATGCCTAAATCTCATGTCAAGTACACTTGGAATCTCTGGTGTTGGCCCCAGGTGAATATAATAAGCTGCCAGGGTTCAGAACCACTAGGTTAAATGCCTCAGTATTTTTCAAATTTGGTTTTAAGATTCCCTTTATCAGACTCTCCTGGAGTGCTTGGTTAAAGTGCAGATTCCTTGTGCCTGTCCTGGACTTGGTGAATCACTTGCTCAGAGTGGAGCCAGCTCTTTCATAAAGCACTCAGGTGATTGTTCTGTACTCTGAAGTTTGAGAATTCCTAGGCCCTTGGATAATCAATTGCAGCATCAGAACCTGGCAAGGGATGTGAGTTGGAAAAAGCTGCTGAGAACTGTCGAGAATCAGTATTCTGACCAGTAAGTATATCAGAGCCCATTGTCGTTTCCCTGCATTTCTAGAGAACTTTGTTTTGTTCCCTCTTGGCTCAGCACCCTCTCACCAGAAAGTATATTTAGGGCTCTGAACGACACACTAGAGAACTTTGTGTTGTTCACTCTTGGCTCTGCCCCCTCTTCCAGAAAGTGTATTTAGGGCTCTGAAATACACATTCCCGTCTGTGGTTGAGTCTCTGAATTGACAATTGGTGTGGGGGTGTGAGGTGAATGCAAAGCAGCACAAAGAGAGGATTATCCTAACTCGTGCGTATCAGAAAATCTGACTGGGAAGATAAATATTTTTAAAAGGTAACGCGAGACAGCATGGAATCTGCCACCGTAAAATTCATTACAATAGAGTCAAGATCATGTCTCTTTTCTTTTGAAGTTCAAAGGAGGGAAAGATGCTTGTGTGACTTGCGGAAAAGTAGAAGACTTAATTTGTGGATCAAAATATTTATCTATTGAAAGATTTCACTTCTCAAGAGAATTTTGATTCATAAATACCAGTAGTTGTAGCTGTGTTCATATTAGGTAAATATAATTAAAATGAGCTGGAAATTTGAGTATATGAGAAATACGTGATGAATATAATCTTTTTTTTAATTTTTGATAATTGTTTGCTCTTTTCTTGAGGTATAAGTAGCCATTAATCAGAATCATAGGTATTTTATTTTAGGAGAAAGGTAAGTAAAAAAAAAATTGTTATTCCTAACATTTAATATTCTGTAATTATTTTTACTTTTTGGTTAAATATTTTTGTGACTCAGCAACTCAAGACAGGTTTGTGTTTATTTAGCCAACTCTGCTGGACAGTAAAAGCTGGGGCTTATATAAAAGTTATTTTGGTAATTGTGGCTGGTATTATGTGAAAATCTTCTGGGTTGGGAAAGTTTTTTGCCAGCACAAGTACCAAAATTTAAAAATTTTGGTACTCCTTGCCCTACCTTCCCCTCCTGCACTACCCAGAGAGACCCATGTCAGCCTTGCTAGTCTGCATTTTGTCTTTTTTTCATCCTACCTTCACGTGCACCGGAAAAGCAGCTTGGGCAGGAATGATCTTTGTCTACATGGCTGGCTGCCTTCTGGGTGAGTCTGTGGTGGTTGGAATAATAGGATAAATGAGATGCTTTAAAAATAAAATCTCCATTTAGCATTTTTCTCTGTACATCCAGAGGAACAGCTGTGGCAGCAAATGCAGACTTGGATCATGCATTCATATTTAGTCTTGTTTGACAATCCCAGATATTTTTAAGCAGGATTGAGTCAGGCAACTAGCAGCACAACGTTCGAACTGTCTTAAACAGCCATCCTGTCTGGCACATGAGGACCTTGTTTTATCCAAGTAGTAAATAATTCTAGATGAAGCAGTATGATATATTGAACATGCCCAAAGTCACAACATTCTGTATTTTACTAGGCCTGTCAGCATCTCTTTGGCATACTACTGCTGCTCACTGGTATTTTTATTCCCTGTAGTTTTTCAGTTCTTTGACCATGTCTTGATTCATGTGTTTTTGTTTTTTACATAATAGGATCTTACATTTCATGTTAATGTGGCCCTCCATTCTTCCCTCCCTCCCTGCAGCATTGCCAAGTAGATGCAGTGTTCATTTTCGCTGAGACGTTTTCCATATTGTGGCCTCCCGTTTCCATGGGATTTTGTCACTTGCCTCTCCTCCTGTGGATAGGTGGATCTCATCCCATGAACCTGATACCAATTTATGGGCTTTCTTACACCGTCTTCAGACCTTCTGCTTTGAGGCTCCTGTTCTGTGAATGTTTAGATCACTTCCTGTCCCTTTCACATAGATGGGTTTCTAAAGTCTCCACTCTCCAGACCTTCCTCGTACTGGGCTGATGCCTTCCTTGTTCACACCATGTGCCTGTCCTCCTTTTGCTTTCTGAGGAAAGATTGCAATGAATTTCTGCAGTTTTCTTCTATTCCATGGCTGTCTAGCTTTCTGGTATACTCCTCAGATTTTTCAAACAGACAAACAAAACAAAACCCAAACATATTAAAGTGAACTTTTCCCTTGACCCTGGTATTCTCCTCAAACTACAAATCACTTCTGTTCCCTCTTAACTGCCAGACTTTTTGAAGGCCTAGGCTGCCCCAGGTTCTTAGACTTCTAGATTTAGTAGAGCAGTATAAATTTTATAGTGGGGTTCTAACACAGGATTGCTAACTTCTTATTTTGAAAAGAGAAATTATCTCTATCATTTAGTAAAAGATAAGAGATTTCAATCCCCTGCCAGGATATAATCTTAGATTAAACAATAGTTCTTTCAAATAAATGCATTTGGCTTCAGGACAAGAAAACCTTACCACTTTTCTCCCCATTTTTCTCGTTTTGCCCATCATGAATACTTTGATATTTGGCAACTGTTTTACACTCATTCTGCCCAACTTCTCTTTATCTACTGACTTCTCAGTACTTTTCAGTTTGGCTCCCCCTCAAACCATTCTGCTTGTATCTTCTCAAAAATGACAGCAAATTCCCATAGTCAAGTTCACCTTTCTCACCTATTGTTAACCAGCCCTCTTTGTGAAACTCTTTGCTCTCTTGACCTCTGTAACTACTCTCATAGTTCTCTTCCTTCTCTGACTGTTTAATCTTCTCTGCTGGTGCCTCCCCACCCACCCCCTTCATAATAGTAGGTACATTCCCATGCACTCTTGCTTCCTCGCCCCTCAGACTGCTCCTCCACCACCATCTCTGTGTCATATAACTGCCAATGGTATCTCTGAACCGCAGGCTTGTGTTCCTAACTCCTCTGTTTCTCCTTCCTTATGCATTTCCTGTGGCCTTTCTAATTGTAGCTTGTCTGGAGCTGATAGCCTCTGATTATCTGGATTCTCAATGTCTACTTCCACAGTCTGTCACAGCTGTGAATTCTTCTCCTCCACATGCCAGCAAAGTGACTTGCACAGTTTGTTTCTGAGCCTGCTTCTGCATCTGTTAAATGGGAATACTACCATCTGTTTAAGTATTTATTGTGAGGATTAGAGATGATCCTCACAAATGCCAGTCAAAATACCTGGAACATAATAGGCTTTCAGTGAATGTTAGCCAGTATTATTTGGAGTTACATGGTTGGTCAGAATGGAAGATTAGTTCTTGGAAGACAATAGCTCCTCATTTCAGAATCATACCTACTTACTTTACCTGATCTTGAGTCCATGCCCTGCCAGTTTCCCAGTGCCTAGGATCTATCACTTGTGTCTGAGATAGCAATGACAACAGTTGTCAGGTGATCCACTTCAAAGGAAGTTTCTGTGAGCAACAGTAGTTAGGTAGCAATGTCAAATCTTCATCTAAAGTGCAAGTATTGTGCTAATAAAATATAAAGTGTCTCTGTGGCTGAAAGTAATTGTGTGTGTGTAATATGTATGTGTGTCTGACTCTTTTTTTTTTTTTACGTGGGCAGGCACCGGGAAACGAACCCGGGTCCTCGGGCATGGCAGGCAAGCACTCTTACCTGCTTAGCCACCGTGGCCCGCCCTGTGTGTCTGACTCTTGATGCCATAGTGGCCAGCAGGAACATCAGCACCAGCAGGCATTGGCCTGGGGGAGCCATGGTACACATTTTCATACCAGGAGTTCTTGCTCTAGCACTTTGAGAATTCAATATGTGAGCACGAATAGTAATCCACTCAGTTAATTCCTTTCCTCCATGTAAGAGGTGGGTGGGAAGGTAGGACAATGTTGGGTGAGGAGAAGGTCAAGTTATTTATAATCATGAATTTTGCTCTTGTATCATCCACAGCACCTTAATATTGTTTAATATAGAAGGGGTTCAATACAAATGTTAACAATTTCCTTTAGAAGGAAAACCCAAATGAAATATAAATCACAAACACAAATGTTGACAAACTCTAATACAGAAATTGTTCAACCTGAACAAGTCAAAGTGAATTTTTCAATGCAGATATGGAGTTTAGGGAAATTTAGAAAATGCTTCAAAGGAAGAGTATTGGGCACTGAGGGAGGCCTAATTTATTTGGGGAGAGTCATGGAAGATTTCATTGAAATTTTACAATATCGCTTTACTTTCTTGTTAGTAATGCTTATTCTTTCTTTCCTAGGAACTGTATTATGTAAGAAATAATAACAAAACTTTTAGTACTATGTAGTTGGATACAATACTTCATTTTATACTGTCATAATAAAAAAGGCTCATAATGAGTAACTATAACACTGAATTAAATAGGGTTAGAATTTTCATTTAAAAATACCCTCTGATATTTTGATATTATTATTATGTGTCTTGAAGATGAATTTTAGTTTAGCTTTGCTTAATCAAAATAATTAGGTAAAAAAACGGTTAATTCTGTCTTTAAGAACTCTATAAGCTGACATGATTCCTGTTTGGCTCCCTTCCATTGAGCTGAACAGTATTTGGGGACAGTGTTATTCACAGCTTTCACCAGTGGCGCACATGGTTGGCTTCTAGTGATGGGACATTTAAGTTAAGTTTACTGGCCTCACATTCTTTTTTAAAAGCAAGATGGTAAAACTGTTCAAATAAAGAAAAAAATGATCACCCCCAAGAAAAAGCAAGATACTGTCTTGGGGAAGATCACAGATTCTGAAGGGAGATGGATGACCGAGGTTCAAATCTACTTAGTATTCAGAGAATGGGGGTGATACCATACCTTCCTCAGAGTTGTCCTGAAAATTTAAATGGATTAATTTGAAGATAGTGCCTCAATGCCATTTCATGGACATGAAATCAAATCAAAGATAAACAAAAAATAACATAACATTAACACATGGTATATCAAAAAGCCATTCCATAAACTGCCCTGCAAAGAGAGGTTCAGGGGCAGAGGTGGTCCTAACAGAAATCCAGCAATTAACAAGTTTGCACATAGATATCAGAGACTGCTAAATTGCTACTGCTGTGGTACTACAATTGCAAGTTGTAAGGCAAAGGGCTCTTTGAGTGCAGTGAGGCTGGAACCAGCACCCTGACCTTGCTAGCACCTTGAACTAATTAAGCTAACTAATTAACCTTACTGTAGGGATAGTAATGCTGGTGCAATAAATGTAATTTTTAATAGTTATTTTAAAAATGTTTTTATTGAGAAATCTTCACACACGTAAGTCTGTCCACAATATACAATCAGTAGCTCACAATATTATCACATAGATTTGTATTCATCACCATGATCATTTTTAGAACATTTGCATCAATCCAGAAATAAGTGAAAAGAAAAAAGAAAAATCTTATGCAATCCATAACCCTTAGCCCACCCTCTCATTGACACACTAGTATTTCAGTCTACCCAATTTTTTTTACCTCTTATTCCCCCCCCACATCTATTTATTTTCCTTATTTTCTTACTCATCTGCCCACACCCAGCATCAAACACAAAGTTTTCACAAACACGTCATGCCCCATTTCTGATAACAAAATTTCAACTTATTAACCATATAATATGTTCCGAGATTTAAAATGTTATTCTTTGTAATTTTACAAAAGGATGAAGTTAAGATGGAAGTAATAATTTCTTTCTTCAAGCAATTTTAGTCTTTTTTAACTTTCTATTTCCAAATGTCATCAACATGAATTATATAGTCTTCAGGAATAGCCACAAAAATCTCTGTTACTTTAGTTTGGTTTTACTTGGTAATTCATGGTATTCTCAGGGGAGAAAATTTAGTATTATAACTTACTACCATTTGATAGACTTTGAACTTAGGAGGTACAGAGAGACTATTTTTCAGACATGAAGATTTACCAATGAAGAATTAAATCATTTGAAAATAATGTATTGTGCTGTGCGCAGGGGTCTGTGATCATAGACAGGCTGTCTGCCCACCATTCTTTGTGAAAGAAAATGCCCTAAACTTGCACATGTATAGCAGAAACCTGAGAGGTCGCTTGTCTGTCTCCATCTTAGGAAGAACCCTAAAATGGTGACAGTTTTTCAGGAAAGGTGGTAGTCCACCTTGAGGAGTCTCAAGATGTAGGAAGAGAGACCTGATTTCTTTTAGGAGAATATAGGCTAAGCTTGCTTGTGCGTTACTTCCCGGGGTGGGAGATAGAATCCCTTCTTGGTGTATTTATGGATTCTGAGAAAAGGATATGAGTGCCAGGGTGGGTAGATAATGTCCTTTAAAAAAAAAAAAAAAAAGAAAGCTTTACTGAGATATAATTCGCATGCTGTCCAGTATACCTAGTGTCCAATTCATTGTTTTTTATTTTTATTTTTTTATTAACAAATATTTTTTAAAATGTTCTATTAGAGAAGTTGTGAGTTTATGTAACAATCATGCATAAAATACAGGATTCCCATACACCTCTCCACCACCAACATGTGCATTGCTAAGGAAAATTTACAATTAATGGTAGCACTTTTTTTTGTTACTCTAATACTTTTTAAATAGTAGATACAGCTGTTAAAATTGATAGAAAATTATTCAAGTAATACTATTAACTGTTATCCATAGTTTACATGGGGGTATTTTTACCCATATCCCCAACCTATTTTTTTTTTCATGTATGTCTTTATTTTATTACTCATCTACCCATACACTAGATAATGGGGGTGCTGGTTCCAAGTTTTTTATATCATACAGTCACAAGATGAACGCTATATAGTTGTATAATCATTTTCAAAGATCAAGACTGCTGGATTACAATTCGTCATTTTCAGGTATCTCCTTCTGGCTATTCTAATATACTAGAAACTAAAAAGAAATATCTATAATAAGTCAGTGATCATAATCATTTGAATCCTGGTTTCTCAGTTACAACTCGCCCTCCCATTTGATCATTCTCTCAGTCTTTCAGAATATTTGAGCAATGACCGTTGTAACTTCTTTGTGCTGCGAAGGGGTGTCGACATTATGAAACTGGTTGATGTTTTTGGAGAGCCTTGTACCTCCAGATGGAATAAGAGCCATCTGGAGGCTATAAGTTTCTGAAAAAATAAATGTAATTGGTAAAACTTTAAAGTCTCACATAGAACCCAGGATATTCTTTAGCATTTTCAGGAATACTGTTGGTTGGGGTTGGCATACTGTGGCAATTAGCAGTTTCTGGCTGAAGCTTGTATAATAGTAACCTCCAGAATGGCCTTTCGACTCCATTTGAAATTTCTTAGCCACTGAAACTTTGTTTCACTTCTCTTACCCCTTTTGGGCAAGAAGGCATTATCAATCCCGCCATTCCAGGCTCATCCCTAGGAGTAGATAATGTCTTTTAAAATCACTTTTTCAGTGACAATATTCATGGTGAGAGCCATTTTCTCTCAAAAGCCCTTTGGCTAGTGTGCTAGGTATGGATTGTTGTCGGCCTGAAAGTGTTAAGGAGACTTGTACTGCGAGAGTTTAGGGCTGAATAGCATCCCCTAGATTATCAAGTTCTTGTGTACACACTGTAGCAAATGGTTATGGTGGTAAACTACAGATTCAGTATTTTCGTTTTTTGAGTAAAAGTGAGTATCACCAGTTCAAATCAGTCCTAATTCAGAAATAGTGGTAGCTTAGAGGAGTCCAAATGAAAGGTTATCCTAAGAAAGTTGTAGGCAAAAATTAGTTTTATATTCATTCTCAGATATTTTGTAAGTATCAAATTTCATACTTTTATTTGTAGATATGTATGGGGCAAGGCCAGGTTGAATTAATGAGTGTGATTAAAATTTTTTGTTGTTGTTTCACCTTATATAGAAGCATAGACTTAGCCAAATGTTGACAAGTAGAAGTTTTGGGGGGCGTTCCTTAATCTTCTTAACAGTGTCTGATATCTATATGTAAACAGATGTTTCTTCATCATGTTTAATCATTATTGCTTCTCAAATAATTAAAATAACACTAAAAATATTCTGAATCTCCTCATCTCTAATAATAGCTTTGTTCTTTGAGTGATCTGGCCTCAGATGGAAAACAGTGGTCATCTATTGACCCCTACCCATTATTGCAAGGGGTCAAAGATAGGGTAATGTGTTTTTGTTTATGTTACTCCCTTTTATTGTTATAACAATGCTATGCTGAAAGTATGATTATTTCTGTTTTATAGAAGAGAAAATGAGGCTTTAGAGAAATTGACAGCTAGTAACTGGAGTCAGACTTAAGTTTCCTGATGGCCTTTTTTCTATTGCAGTTGCCTCCTCTTCCTTCTCATTGATCTTGAGGACAATACCTTTCTGGTACCTAATTTTTATTTTTACTAACATTATGTGGGTGATGCCTGTTTGTCACTCTTACCTTTACTAACTTCAAAACTTAGTGTTCCCCATGTCTTCACTTTCTGGCTGCCCTAATCTCTCTAGTGTAGCTCTGATTAGGTTCTTTGACCAGCAGATCCTTCTTCCTGTGGTACAGTTCATTTTTTACAACCATGCCTAAAACTTTTTGGAAACTCTTTGTCTAGCAGATTAACTGCTGACAGCTCAAGCTGACAGTTGATAATAGGCTATCATGAAACCTTTCCAGCTTTCTCACCAGATACTAAGGTATTGATATTCGAAAGTTCAAGTAAACTATACTGTCATGCCCTAGGGCTCACCCTCTCCTCATTTTGCCCCAAGTGTCCAGTGTCTGAATTATTCCTGTGCTTCTCCACTGCTCCTATTTAATTGGTTCCAAGTATAACAGAATCTTTTGTTGAGTTTTCTCTCTTCTCAGAACTCAGGCAGCACTTTATACTGTGATGCACAGTATTATTTTAAAATACCAGTCAGCTGTTCATTTTACAGATAATTCAAGCACAGGTATGTTAAGTAGTTTGCCCAAAGGCACAAACCTAGTAAATGGGGAAAACTGGTACAAATTCCTCTTATGGCTCTTTGGATTTGATTGGAGGACAAGTTGGATATAGGAAGAGACCATTTAAGAGGATATTATAGTCATCTAGATGATTAGAGCTTGACCAAGGTTGATAGGAATGGACAGAAAAAATTAAGAAAAATACTTAGAGAATATCTGAAGGATTTAGAAATTGGATATGAGTGGTAAGAGAGGGGGTGCTGGGGAAAGGACTTGAGCTGCAGTTGTGTAATTAAATAAGTGGTTAGACTAGACCTCGTAGAGAAGGTGATATTTTTGTTTATATGTTCAGTCATAAACCTTACTTTTATTCCTAGCAAAACCTTTGGGAGTCAGTTAAAAATGTGATTTCGTTTGGAAATAATCTACAAGCTTTTAGTAATCCAGGTCTAAACAGTTCACTTGCTGATAAAACAGAATTAATACCTACCCCATGGGGATATGTCAAGACTCAAGTGAGAGAGCAACCATCCTTGCAGAGGCTTGCTTACTAATGTTAGTTTCTCATTTATTCAGTGCCTGTGGATTACTCAAGATATGCTTAATACTGTGATACAGTGTGAGCTGTAGGGAAACAGCAACAAACAAGACCAACATGGTATCTCTTACCAGTGAATTTGGAGTTTACTAAGGGAGATTGACCTTTACCAAACAAATTCTAGTTAAAGTTTTAACAGATCTTACAAAGCCAAAGCCCAAGAAGCTTGAAAGCAGGGAAATCCGATGCAAACTTGGAACACTGTTTGCACTGTCCCAAGTATTGGGGAAGGTACCTCTGAGGATGTGACATTTTAGTTGTGTACTTGAAGGATGAGTAGATGTTTCCCTTCCTTGTTTCCATTCTGATATTTTTTAGTAGCATGTCTAAAGCAAACCAGTAATCAGGACTCTAAGCCACATTATTGCCTCCCTTGTCTTATTTTTCAGGCAAATATATTCTTTTGGTCAAGTTAGGAACATGAACATGGTGGAAAGAAATGGGCTTTGGAACCAGGAGACCCATTTTCTGTTTGCCAATCTGTTGCTTCCCCTCTGAATATAAATGGAGCTGAAGGAGGGAATGCCTTCCTAGAAATCAAACCTCCAGGTCAGTTCTTTTGGGCTCTTTAGGACTTTAGTCCAGCCATGTACTCTGGCAGTTGCTTTTGTTATCCTTACATCCTGAAATTCCACTTGAGCCCTGACCAGAAATTTCTTACAGCCACCATTCACGTCTTCCTTTGGTTGGCCCATCTTACCAGCCTTCAGCGATGTTTCTGCTCTTCCCCATAATATGAAAAATGTCTACCAAGTATGTGTGCCTATCATCTTTGTCGCACACAACCTCCACCCCCGGTTTCCATGATTTTTTTTGAATTTTGATAGAGCAACAAGCCAATGTAAACTTTGTGTTTTAATGTTCCAGCTTGATCTTCTTCCTTGCCACTTGTGAGGTGATTCTTGCAGTTGCACCTGTTTTCTCAATCTTGTAAACTGCTCATAGGATCTGAAGTAGTGGCAGAAAGAGTGACCATCACAGAGTGCACAGGCCAGCCAGCACCTTTCAGAGCAAGGCAAGCCCATGGTGAATCTTTGCCTCGCTTTCCTGAATACCAGTGTCAACCCCCTAAGGGATTCATTTATGTTCATTCATTTTTGAGCATCACAGTGCCATACCTGCAGTGTGGGAGGCCGCCCTCAATGAAATAGGCCTGTAGTGATGGACAAGTCACTTCATCTCTCTGAGCCTTTCAATCTGTTTTGTACAATGAGAGTTAAAATATTTATTTTTGAGAGGATTAAATAAGATAATGTATATAAAAGGGCCTACCGCTGTATGTTTGTGAGTTTTCAAAATCTATTCTAAACTCCACTGTGGACAAGCTGTGCGTGTGTGTGTTACTATTATATTTATAAAACTAGGATTGTAGTGTTTGTTGCTCTTCATTACCTAATATAACTATGCGCAGTAGAGAATAGTGTGATGAAATATTACCATATATTCAAATGTTTTTTGACTTTTAAATTTGAACTTAAAGCTATCATGTAGCATTTGATTACTTTGAGGATTTTGGAGCATTTTTTCTGTTTATTTCTTCTCCCTTCTCCCTGCCACCCCCAATTTAAACATATTACATATGTTTTTTTGGCTCAGCTTGCATTTGTCAAACTGGTGGAAGAAACAGCATGACACCAGGAGAACCTTTTCTATTTTAGCTTTTCTAATGTTAACATGTTCAAAATAAATTTATTCTTGAGATTAAATGCTATGCTCTAAGCTTTTAAAGCCCTAAAAGCTATAATCAGATTTTGAGCCAAAACAAAGAGGAATTTAAAAATAACAATTTTGGTCATTTTGAAAATCACAATATTTGGTAGCCAGTAAACAATAGGAAAAAATATTCAGCCTGTTAGTAATAAATAGAATGTAAAATAAAACACTGTCAGGCTGTTTTAACTAAAAATATCAACAGTATTTTTTTCTTATGTAAAAGAAATGGAGGAGTGGGTATGTTGAATGGGCAGTTTGTACAGTCTGTTGGAATATGGATACGTATAACCCTGCTCTAAAGCAATTGGCACGGTAATTCTACTCCTGGGAATTTAGCCTAAAGAAATAATCAGAAATGGACATAAATATAATTATAACATCAGGAACTTGTAAACAACCTAAATGTCCAACAACAGGGAACTGATTAAATAAAGTATGGAAATACGTGTAGTGAGTTTTTCTGCCATTAAGAATGGCAGAATATTTGGAAAAATAATAACAGGGATAAAAGTTTGGAAAATTATGTTAAAACTTTAAAAAACATTAATCACCATGAACCTAGTATTTCAAAATATGTGTTTACACACTGTGTATATGAGTAGAATGGTAACTAAAAAGTACATAATATATATAAAACATCAGCTCTGGGTGCTGGAAGTATTGGTGATTTTTATTTTATTCTTTGTACTTTTCTGTATTTTCCAAATTGTTATGAGATAATTGTTATGTTTGCAATCAGAAGAAAATCCATAACTTAAAAATCCATTACTTTAGAATGCTTTGTAACAGTACAACCATATGTAAAAGCGTAAGAAAAAAAAGTTGATGGGACTTTTTTTTTTTAAATACATTTTTTCCTTACATGATCCTGTTTAGGAATATAACTTTAATTAGAAAAGCAAATAGAAAATAAATGCAGAATATACTTTATAAATTGATGCCACATTTGAATGGAAGTAGTCATTTCCATATATTCTGTTGTCAGTGTGATCCATCTTGAGGATGATGAAAGCTTTTAATGGTGGTAGATGACAGAAGTTTTCTTTACTCCTACAGATATTCCAGAAATTCCAGAAAGCATCTCATTCTGTAAAGCACTACAGATAGCTGATTTCAGCGGAAACCCACTGACTAGGTAAACCTCTCTGCTTACTTTTCTATCTATAGTATACTAAGTGTGTCTTTTTTGAGAACCAAGGGCAAAACACAACCAGATTACCCATTTTAGAAGTACTTAGATGGCTCAAGTCTTTATCAAGGACCATTGACTTTCACATGTTATAAATAGCACAGTACCTGATGTTGACAATGGAAAACACACAGTGATAGTGATAGAAATATTGAAGGTTGTTTGGTGCTGAAGGGACACATGGTGGAGTGAACAAAACAGGAGTAATGGAGTTCATTTCTGAAGCAACGTGAAGAATTAGAATAGTTCATAAGTCCACTACTGATCAGTCCTGTCTTGTGGGGTTGCTAAGAGATATGATAAAATTCTAAACTCTTGGAGAGCTTACATGATGGTTATCCAAAAAGGAGTCCTATTGGAGTTTTTTTTTTCCCATTCCAGTCACAAAGCATATTTATCATCTTAATTTTCTTCCAGCCTCCCCAGCCTCACTTTTTTTTACAACCCTGTTAACACAATTATTTCCTAATAAATAGCAGTAGTTCTGGGGATTCCTTTAGGTTCATCCCTCCAAGTAAAGCCACCTGTCTTTGTTTCACTGCTGATTCGAACTTTGCCGGCCTTGGTGTGATAGAGCTCATTGCCTGGGCATGGCTGAGTGGTGCTTCCCTGAACCTCTCCGTATGGATCCTGATAAGTCATGAGCCCACTAACCACTGACTTCCAGGCATCTGTGCTGCCAAGTTAACTGAATTGATGTACACATGGCAGTCTTAGGTCTCTCTGGTTGAGATAGTTCATGTCACCCACTTCTATCTTCACCATACCAAGCCACTCACCCCTCCTTTAAGATGCAGTTCCAGCGTTTCCTCTCTTCATGAAGCCCTGGGTGTATTTTTTAAAATAACCCTTTAAATTTTGCATGTAAGTTACTGTTTGACTAAGACTGCCCAACTGTTTAACTAAAACTGAGAAAGTTCCTTGTAATCCTTTTATTCAGTGTTGTATCTCCATCCCTACCTCAATTCCCAGAATGTACTAAGTGCTCAATAAATGTTCAACTGCACTTAGCTTTTCTTCCTTAAGACAGTTAATAAGGTTAGGCAAGCTGGAAAATACTTAATATGCTGATGTTGATTTTTTTTATAATTACTGAATTGCTTAATCTTAATCCTGTTTGGTTTCCTTAATTTGCTTTTCTAATATTTGGGAACATTTGAGTTTACAGTTATCTAAAAACTCATTCACCTAAAACAGCCACACTGTATGAAGTGTTACTTATTTTTCCCACTGACCTTATGTTTATTAGCAAGTTTCTTAAAGTCGTTTTAACTTGGCAGGTGCTCTGCTTTAAAAATTTAGACTCCTTATCTCTGAATTGAAGGGACCTTAAAAATCATGTAGCTTAACCTACTTATTTTATGGCCAAACAAACTTAGGTTCAAAGAAGTTAAATGATCCTTTCAAAATCATGCAGTTATTGAATGGCAAGCTTGAATTAGAGCTCATTTCTCTTAACCTACATCTGTGCTTTCTTATAACTACTTTGGCTTTTAATGTTAACAGACGGTTGGAAAAAAAAAAACACTAGCCATTAAAAAATAATATTTTCTTAATTTTGTTAAAAAAAATACTTTAGATTCCTGACCTGTACACTATCCCCCCCCCCAAAAAAAGAATGAAGAAACAAGCAAGCAAACAAACGAAAAACCAACCAAACAAAAAAATTCAACAAATGTGCTGCAATAACTCACATGGAAAAAGAATGACGTGTGACCCCCACCATACAACATGCAAAAGAAAAAAAAACACACTTTAGCGAGCTTTGAAAATTATAAAATGATATATACTTTTCTCAGTCAAAGCAGAAAAGTTTTATCTTTTTAATTTAAGTAAAAATCTCACTCTACTGCACAAAGAGGGTTAACCTTTGTAAAAACTATTTCTGAGAACCTATTTCAATGATGATGAAATTCCAGGAAATGATCTCATTTTGCAGACCTGGATTTGGTTTGGATTTTGGAATTATCTGTATCAAATGTCAAACAATAACATGCGAATTGTTTTTAAAAGGAGAAGCATAGAAAGACAAAAAAAAATGAAAAATTCTAATCTAGAGACTACCATTAAAGCCAGAAGTCTCTTCCCTACTAAAAACTTAGTTATATGTTCAGTTGTCTGTCTTAACAGATTTATGTGTAAAGACCTTCAGCATTTTAGATACAGTGAGATTTTTTTTTTGCCTTCATTTATGTTTTTTTCCCTTCCTGTATAGTGGCAACCATGGAAATATTGAAACTAAACGTTCTTTATATGTTTTCAAGTAATAGGGTAATTTTATTTTGAAATCTTGCTGTTCTGTAGAGTTTAAGGGAAGTATAAAAAATTTCCTTTTGTGTGGAATACAGTGAAACGTAATTGCCTCAGGTGATTGGCATTTTAAATCAAATTAAAAGAAAAAAATTAGGAAAGTAGCAATTGGCTGTGAAATGATTAATTCTATGTTATCCATAGCTTTGCTCTAGGTATTATAAGTTTCAGGAAGAAAAATTATTGAGCAGTTGTGGTGTGTTTTATTGTACTCTTGTGGACTGATTGGATTTTCTCTTCATTTTCTGCTAATCAATAACATATTTTCATTTTTAGTCACTTTTAATTACATGAATGATTTATCGTTTTCTTTCATAGTGATCTCACATTTCCCCCTTATTCCTAAACTGCATATCTTTCCTCTTTAATTACTTCTGAATCCATCCTATCAACAAGTATTACTAAGTCTTTGCTTTTTCTAATGGGTTTTAGATATAGAACTCACTAGAATAGATATGCCATATATAATGTATTTTTAGAAGGCTATTTCAATTGGCATAGAAGAAATCATTGTGGTTATGCTTAGCATACATTATACACCTTAATTAACAGCATTTTCTGTTTTAGGTTGCCAGAAAGTTTTCCTGAATTACAGAATTTAACATGCCTTTCTGTAAATGACATCTCTCTGCAGTCCCTACCTGAAAATATTGGCAAGTACGTTCTTATGTGAAGTTTATGTATATTGGGGCAAAAGGACGTTTGTATCATCAGCTCCACTCTCCTCTTTTCTGGCTCTTATTTTTCCACACAGAAAGCCATTTACCTTTTCCTTAAAATCACTCTTAAGAAAGATCATACCAAAGCCTCCAGTTTTTTTGCCTTCAATTGCCCCTGAATTTTAATGGATAAAAAGGATGCTACTAATTGTTACTAGTAACAAACCTAATTAGTTTGGAAACTCTCTTTAACTAATGGATTCTGAAGCACTTAATTTAAGGAAATTAGCATGTGTCATATAGGTGGTTAGTAAATACTGTTAGTTATGAATCTACCACTCTCAATAATTTTTAAACCATCCTGGAGAGGAGAACCAGCAAATAACTGCTCTGAAAACTTCAAGTATGTGCTTGTAAACAACAGCTCTGTCTGACAGTGTTTATGAGCTGTAGACCTGGAAATGGTGAGTATGGAACCGTGGCATTGAGAGAGCATTGAAATGAGCACATTTCTACATGCTGGCTCAGAGGTCATGTACTTCTAAAGTCACAGCAGACAACAAAATCCTTTGAAGAAAATGCATGCTAGTGAATAGATGTTCTGTTATGTATTCCCACAGACTCATTAATTGAATTATCTCAGCAGACCTTTTCCATTCCTCCAGGACATAGGGGTGGGTTAGGTCAGCCTAATTGTGCTTGTTTAACCACTTAAAATAAAAGCCTGACTTGGCTGGCTTAACCTGGTGAGCCAGTGTTCCCTGGCATCATAAAAGATTTCCCATATTTGTTTACCTGTCCTGCCTAAATTCTAAGACCAAACAGAAATTTGCCTTTTGAGAATAACAGTAAGCAATGCAGTCTATTAGATAGACAGATACTTTCCCCCACTCCTTTCCCGTATATGCTGGCTGACCCGTTGCCTCAGCGTGTGCATGCTTTTCTGATGTTTTAACATTATGCTGGTAGACTTGCTGATTAAGAATTATGCCCTCAATCATCCAGAAGCAGAGGGAGACAAGACGCTCCCAGTACACCCTGAGTTTATGGTATCAGTTGTAAAGAAAACAAAAATGTTTTACTGTGAGTTTCATGTACTTACATTTCACTTTGCTGTATCAAGTTTCATATAGTTCTAATAAAAAAAGTCTTAAATATAATAGTCATTTAAATACCAAAACTTGACCTGTTCCTCATGGTCTCTGAAATTTAATTAGCTTGCTATCCACTGTGTCCGATGTATCCTTCTCAGCCTGCAGCTACCCAGACTGGCTCCTCTTCTATACCCGGATTCCTGGCTCCTCCCTTCTTCTTCCTGTTTGAATACTTCGGGATGAATATGTACTTATGAAACCAGAGTATCCTGTCCACCTCCACCACACTGTTTTAATCTAAAATGTTATTTAATAATAATTTTAGAATAAATTATAATATTTGTTATCCCATCTTTTCTGTTAATATCCTAGTCTCTTTTGTTGGGGTTAGGATTTCGTGTATCTGAAATCTGTCAATAGGAAGAATTGTGTTTTTTTGTTTTGTTTTGTCTTGGGCTTAATCAGCTTGTGTTACTATTATAGCACTGTGTATAGTGCTTTTGGGTGTTTATTTTTCTTGATTGTCTCCCCACCGTCCCCCAGAAAAGTGCCACTTTGAACCTTATGATTAACCCAGGGGTAAGAATATGGGGTCAAATAAGTTAATCAACTGATTGTTAATGGGTCAGTTTGTGAAATTAAATTAGAAAAGGGGGTTTCCTATTCCTGGTTGTTAGTAATATTACTATAGCAAGAAACTTCATGATTGCTTTCCATTTGACTCAACACTTATGCATGCTAGAGTAACAGCCTGTTCTCACTTACTGGAAGTAAGTTCTTTGAAAGAACAAAGAACGAACTCCTCCTTGGAGAAGAGTGGGTACCCCTGGCTGCTTAAACCATGTTGAAGTGGCACTTGAAACAGTTGAAATAGTGAATTGTTTGATAAAAATCTCAATCTGTGTAAATATATTGCATTTTTTCATGCTAATGCTTTTATTCTCTTTCTAAATTTTAGCTCTTTAATGATATATAGTTACTAATTTATATGTTCTGAAACATTCTGTTCATAGTCCCGTATTTTTTTTTAACCATTTTATTCACATACGATATAGTCCATCAAAGTGTAACATCAATGACTGTTGGTATAATCACATAGTTATGTATTCACTGCCACAGTCAGTTTGAGAATAGACTCATTTCTCCAAAAAAAAATCTCATACTCCTTTTATCATCCTATTATTGATGCTTAGCTGTAATACAGTATATTGTATTTTAAGCAGATTATTATTTGAAACATATGAGTCTTTCCTCATCAAATAATTTTTCAGTTTCTTGAAGGATTCCCAGTCGATATCTTTAGAGCATTTAATATATGTAGTTAACCAAATAAAACTTCTTAGAGAAAATATGGCTTTGTAAACAAGGTATTATACCTATCGATATTCCAAAACTTTTTAAAATGCATGATATGGGCCATTTGAATGATTACACTGTTAAATATTTGTGGATTCTGAAGTGGAGTTTTTTGCATAAATTAACCCTTATCTATTTGGCCTAGATGAGTAAGCCACAGTAGTATCAGCCTCTTTAAGCATCAGTGAACACAGGGCCTGTGTTCCTGATCATGGCACCTAGCATTACTTGGAATTCCTGGGGAAGCTGTAGATTTCCCTAGGATTTGGACACTCCTCAGAATGGGCAAGGAAGTCCAAACAGGGAGGGGAGAGCCACAGCCTTTATCTAGGCCGATCCAACTCACAGAGCCTTGGAGCTGGGGGAAACTGCGAGCATTGGTCTCATCATATATTAGATTTGCCCAAGGTCAGTTAATTTGAAGAACTTTAGGGAGTTGATGGCAGAATTGGAGCTAAAATATAGCTGTTTTGGTTTCAGTCCTGTGTCTATACATTACTCTTTGCTGTCCTCCCCATGGACAATCATACAGGGGGCCCTTAGAGAATCAGTCACCTTTCCTGGCTGCCCCTAGAAATACTTAGCAGTTTCATTTATTAAATAGTTAGGGTCAAACAATTTAGTAAATATTGATATCTGAACGACCTAAGGCTGTTTGAAAAAATAACACATATAAATTGGAAGAAAAATATTTTAATTTCACCCTTAAATAGCCCAAATTATTTACTAATGGGATGTGGGTACCTGTTGGGTACAGCTCATCTTCTAAAACCACTGCCTTATTTCCTTTTACACATTGATTTTCACCTGGTACTTGCCTTTTATAATAGCAATTCCTGAAAACCTAGCTTTGCAAAGATATGATGTCACGGCAAGGAGTATAGTGCAATCTAATGTTGAAACTGAAATATTTGACCTAGTACTCACAGTAATTGACTTTTTCTGCATTTGTCTCAAATTCACAGTATTCTATATTGCCCCTGTAAGTAGGCTGTTGCTTGAATGAGCACCTCAGTGAACAATAGCTGTAGGATGTTGCCATCTTGAATATTCGTGTGCACTATTATGAATATGAGGGAGTATACATTATGACCCATTGATGCATGGAAAGAAACTGTTAGTCATTTTTTACTTAAAAAATCCAGAAAGAAACTATGCCTTGTGAGCATTTGCCACTGCCACTCAGTCCCTGCGTCCCATGTGGCCATGGGGAAGGCCTCCAGGGAGAAGACTGAACATTTTACATGGCAAAGGGGTCAACAGCATCCGACTGGAGAACACTAAAGTTCATGTTGTACAATACAAGGTATCATTAGTATGGTCAATTTAATAAAACAAATATTTTCAATAGTGGAATGTTTCTAATACATTGTAATGAAATAGGGAATGATATGAAAATCTTTTGAACCATACAGAGATGTACTGGCTATCATATAGAAAATTGTACAGTTTTCTTTTACTTAAATGAAAGTGTCTCAAATTTGCTGACCCTTTTCTCTGACGTCAAATAGTTTCAAGTACATCAGTGCATTACTCAGGCTTTCAAAGTAAAGGTGGTGTTTTAACAATCAGGGAGAAACTAGCTCACCTTCACTGGATTTTTTAAACCTTTTAAAAATGCAACATCTTCTACTTCGTCATTTGTGAACAATTAATTGACATCAGGGAAGATCATATTTTACCATATAGAAGACCTTTCTATAATTAGAAAAGAATTTTAAAAATTAGTATGATTTAATAAATGTTATTGCTGATGCCGTTTTTCTTATTGGCGCAGTATAACTTTTTGAAGTGTCTTGATTTCATCTATTACAGCCATTAAACCAAACATAGAACATGCAACTTAGAACCAATTGCTATGTTAACAAATGTATAACAAAATATTAAAAAAAGAAATAAAGCATTTTCAATCCTATTGCTTTCATTAATGAAAGCAGAGATTTTTGAATCTTTAAAAAATATTTTTGTTCTTTCATTTTTATCTCCTACTTTAAATATCTTTTATGTATATTTTGTAATATATCAGTACAGGGTGCATCTGTATATTTGAAAAATAAATATAAGGATTATGAGGATCTACTCTTAAATGTTTGGAGAGCATAGATTTAGAAGTACAATGTCTGGTAATCAGTTAACTTCTAGACCAGTGGTTTTCAAACTCTGTTTTGTGGGACCCTGGGGATTCCATCAGGGTTTCCAGGGCATTGTGAAAAGTGAGAACCAGTGCTCAGGTGAGTGGTCTCTGCTAATCCTTTGTTTATATCAATGCAGTTCTACTGTTAGCTTTATTGGTGTTTTCTTTTTTAAAAAATTAGGGTTGAATGTAATATTTGCTTTAGAAAAGTCTTCTGCAAAAACTTTTCAAGTTAAATTTGAAGACCACTGTTTCAAGCGCTTGGTAGTACTTGCTTATTATATAGCGGCATTCATCATGGAGTTTTTATTGTGATGTAGAATGTGTTCTGCTCAAACTGAGCAAAAAGCTTCAAAGCCTTTCATGAAAGTGAATTTTAAAAACTTTTACCTGCCTGCTCTCTTTCCAAACTAGCTGAGTTTTCCCCTCATTTAATGACTGAAATTCAACCTCTTTTATCAAACCTTCTCCAATGATTGAAAAAGGGAAATAGATTTCAAACTGGCAGGTTTCCAGGACTACCCTTTATTCACCACACAATAAGCACTTCAGTCCTTTGTCTATACACAGAAGATTGGTTGTTCGGTGTTTGTTTAATTGTGTGTATATAATTTGTGTGTGTATATGGATCTCCTTGTGTTATGAAGGAGTAGGGTTCTCGCTTGTTAAACTCTCTTTGTGTCATGTACCTAACATGGTGTTGCTCTCACATACTGAACAAATACATGTGACAAGGTGCACAGTCTTTCTTCCTCAACTCTGCTTGCTTCCAACCTGAAATCATAGGTAAGAATACAGAAATAATGCTTGATGGATTGAATTCACACTCTGGAAGCTGTGTGCTGGGACCACGTGAGCCTGCTCCTGCACAATCACTTTTTTGGCTTATTGCTGTGCACTCGTTTTCTATGAAGAGCTATTATAAAGAAACAGATCTAAAAAATGCTTCCATTGCTCTAAAACCTTTTAATGAAGGGTAATTTTTGTCTATTAACATAATATTCCATGAAAGAGATTTTATTTTTTATATGTATTGTTATGGGAAAAATGCCTCTTCAAAAGAACTGGTTAGCTTCTTCCATTTAAATAAAAGTTCTGACACATATCGCATTTCCATTTCTGCCTTTGTTGCCATAAAGCTTAGAGCTGCTTCCAAAGAAAAGTGAGAGCAGCTGTATTAATTTTCATGTGATGAAGGGAATTAAGGAATTGGGGAGAGAGATGTTGCTGACATTTACAGTGGAGTAGTTGCTCTGTTAGGCACATACGCTGACTCAATATGATACCCTTTCTCATAAGGTTAGCTTTATCCCTCCTGACCTTCTTTAACTTGATTTACAACATGGACCTAAATACCCCTCCCAGGTTTGCATCCCTGGTGGGTTGAAGAGCTGAGGTTTTAACTTTTATTTCATCTCACTAAAGATGCTATGTTCTTTTTACTATATGATGCTTCACAACGGGTGCATTGGTTTCTTCCTTCCTTTCATGGTCCTAATTTTCTATTTTGTGGAACTTTTTGCGTATGTGCACTTTTTTAGACCTCTTTAAATCCCTTCTAGAGAAAGTTGGGGTAAAGTTAAGTCAATTACTTGAAAATATTAGTGAAGATGTCAACCTGGAGTGGTGAAGGGGGTGGGGAGAAGGTTTGCAGTGGGGGGGTCTTAGAGAGTAGAATTTCAGGTTTTGTGTAGGTTGTAAGAAAACTATCAGAATATAATATTAAATTTTTTACATATACCCTTGAAAACAATGCCTGGTGAACAGTGGTGTTTTACTTTACTGTCACCAAAAGCACCTGGAAGATTCCACTGGTTAAAACCAAGAAAGATACTTTTGCTTTAAAGAGTTTTGAAATGTTGGTGCAATGTAGAAATTAAGATTTGTCTTGCAAAAAGTACATTTCAATACTGATGTTTCTTAATATCAGTTATATCAATTTGAACTTAAGTCACACATGTTTTCTTCCTTTCAAAAAAAAGGCAAGTTAGCTTGCAAATGACATGATCTTATAAATATATAAATACTAAGAAAGCCACAAAAAACTGTAAGAGCAAAGATTTCTGGATACAAGATCAATATGTAAATATCACTTGTAGTTTTTTAAATGAATGCTTTTTTGTTTACTTATAGATCATTAACTTTGTCCCCCTCCCTACCTGCAGCTGGCATTTCATCTTATTCCCATGCAGAGTAGTGAAACAGTGAAAAGCTAATCAGAATAAACTTCTTCAAAAAGAACTAGGCTAGCACAACTCATTTCCTTTTAGCAGGCAAAATATAGGCTAACACAACTCACTTTCTTTTACCAGGCAAAATATAAATATACACACTAGAGAGTCACAATGGTCTAGTCATTAAGAAATTCAAATAAGATTGTGAAGAATGCGGCCAAATCGAGGGTGCAGTAAAGATGAGCTGAGATGCTGTACAGCTGTTAAAGGGTTCTTGCACTGCATCTCTTGCATCTCTTGGCTAAATCTTGATGTGGGGGGGGGAAATGTTAGCTAATTCCAAGTGGCAAAGCAGAAAGCACTAAGTTGGCTTAGGGGCTATGCTCAGGAACCAAAATGCAGGAAAGCACCAAAGACTGCTGAGAGCATCAGCCCCAGGAAGGACCTTACCTTTCAGGAGCTCTAGACTGGTACCACTCCCAGTGGTGAAATGACTGACTTTGTCCTATGTGTACAGCAAATGTCAGTGTCTCAACCACCTATGTTAGTGATGCAACCCCTGGATGTGGCTTTCACCACCACAGCTATTAGGGCTTTGGTGCCTCAGGCAAAAGCTTCCATTGAAATACCCCACAGAGCCATCCCACACAATCTGTTTAGCCCTTGTGATAGCCTTGGTGTATTTCTTGCCGCTGTCACTGCATCCAGCTGCCAGGTTTGCCAGAGGCCACAGTCACTTAGCCAGTCTTGGCATTCTCATCAAATTTGTCAGCTGTGACAAAGCCAACAGGCAAGGTAATCTTCACACAATTATTTTCAGCTTTGAACATTCAGTCTTTGACAATCTTGGCTCCCTCTTCATCAAACAGAGAAGTGCCAGTCTCCATGTGGTTGAACACCTTGAGGAAGGTAAACTATTTCAGTATCAATAATTGTTTCATTGACTTTGTCCAGCATATTATTTATCAGCTGAATCTTGTCTGCAACTTTGGCACTACCCAGAATGACCAAGAAGGGTCACTCTGGACTCTCCAAGGCCTTGACAGAGTTATTCAGCTCTGTCTTCAGCAAGAAACCACTGGCCTTCTGTGGCAGATTCACTTTAGTCATGGAGCTATGAGCTCTGTGAGCAATGCCAAAAGCATTATTGACATAGACAATATTCTAGCTTGGAAAGTGAAGCCTGGAAGCATCTTTTCCCTACCCTAGGTTCTCCAGCAGGATCACAGAACCCAGCAGCGGGTCAGCACAGGCTTTTTCCATTCCTGGGCCCACACAGTCCTTCAAGAACTGAACATCCTTGCCTAGCAGAGATCTGAGTACTAGCAGTTGGCCCCAAGGAGTACTTGTCAGGCATGAGGACACCATCAGGTCAGCCCAAGTGGCTCATAAGAACAACTGACTTGGCTTCATTGTCCAAACAGAATTTGATGTTTGGAATCAGAGCTTTGATCTTCCACTTGTTTGTTATATGGTTGTTCTTCATAGGAGCACTGAAAGTCCCTTCTCCTGTTGACTTGCTTCTACTTCTTGTCCAGAGTCAGCTTGTTGGAAAGAGACATCTTGGTAATATAGTAGGGGAGAGGCTTGGGGTTCGAACAGCAATGAGAGTGGCCATTGTGTGCTCATGACTCCTATGGAATGCCGAGCACAGTGCACAGGCCAAGCCTGCAGCACCTCCTAGCCCAACTGTATTTTTGTACAGTACCAATAAATAATTCAAAAATCAAATTAAAACAATTCCATTTATACTAATATGAAAATTATTAAAATACTTAAAAGGAAATTTAACTAAAGAAGTACAAGGCTTGTATACTTAAAACTATAAAACATCATTGAAAGAAATTATAACATCCTAAATAAATGGAAAGATGTCTTGTGTTTCATTCATTGGAAGACTCGATATTATTAAGATGGCAATATTTTCGTAATTGATCTACAGGTTCAGTTCAATTCCTATCAGAATCCCAGATGGCTTTTTGTTTTGCAAGATTGACAAACTGATCCCATAATTCATTTGAAAATGCAAAGGACCAGAACAACAAAAATGATCTTGAAAAAGACCAAAGTTGGAGGAGTGGGCTAGAGTAATCAGTCTGTGTGATACTAGCATAATGATAGACATATAGAGCAATGAAATAGGGTTATTAATCCATGTTCAGTTGACTTCAGACAAGAATGTCAAAACAGTTCAAAGGGGAAAGAATAATCTTTCAACAAATGGGTCTGGGACAATAAGATATCCACATGCAAAAAATTGAGTTCTACTCTTACCTCATACCACATATAAAATTGAACTCAAAATGAAGAGACCTAAATGTAACTATAAAACTCAGAAGAAAACGTAGGGGTAAATCCTTTTTGACATTGGAGTAGGCAGTGGTTTCTTAAATATGACACCAAAAGCAAAGCAACAAAGAGAAAAGTAGATAAATTGGACTTCATTAAAAAAAAGATTCTTTTGTGCAACAAAGGACACTATCAAGAAGGTAAAATAACAGTCCCTACAATGGGAGAAAACATTCGCAAATTATCTATATGATAATGGTCTGTTATTCAAAATATATAAAGGACTCTTATAATGAAACGATTAAAGAATCAGTAACCCTATTAAAAATGTACAAAGAATTTGAATAGACATTTCTCGAAAGAGAATATGAAACTGATCAACAAGCAGATGAAAAAATGCTTGACATCTTTGGTCATTAGGGAAATGCAAATCAAAACCATAGTAACATTATTCTTCACACCCATCAGGCTGCCGGTGATAAAAATGGCAGACAATACCAAGTGTTAGCAAGGCTGTAGAGAAATTGAAAGCCTCCTACTTTGGCGGTGGTAATGTAGAATGATGTAGCCACTTTGTAAAACTGTCTGGAAGTTCCTCAGGAAGTTAAGGAGTTACCATATGACTTAGCAATTCCACTCATAGGTATATACACGAGAGAAATGAAGATGCGTGGTCACATAAAACCTTTTACGCAAATGTTCATATAAGCATTATTCATAATAACTAACAGGTGGAAACAATCAAAATGTATGTCAGCTGATGAATGGATAAATGTGTATCTATACAATGGAATATTATCCAGCAATAAAAAGGAAAGCATCAATACATGCTACAACATGGATGCGCCTTAAAACATGCTAAATTTAAAAGGCCATATACAAATGTCACATATTATATGATGCCATGTATATGAAATGTCCAGAATAAGAAAACCCATGGAGACAGTGCAGTGGTTTGGAGCTGTATGTGCCCCAGAAAGAAATGTTCTTAAAGTTAATCCTTTCCATATAGTGTATGAGCATTGTTAAGTAGGACCCTTTGATGAGGCTGCTTCAGTTAAGATATGACCCAGCTCATTCAGCATAGGTCTTAGTCTTGTTACTCATAATAAGGAGAGAAAGAGGGCCAACTATGTCGGGAGCTGAAGCTGCCATGTGCCTTGCTATATGGCCAGGGAATTAAGGCAGCCAGTCCTCAGGAAGAAAGCCTCACCTTGATAATGCCTTGATTTAGACATTTTCCTGGCCTCAGCTGTAAGCTAATAAATTCATATTATTATCCATTTCATGGTGTCTGCTTTGAGCAAGCTCGGAAACTAAAATGGACAGAAAGCAGAATAGTGATTGCCAGGGACTCGGAGGTAGAGGGGAAATAAGGAGTGATTACTAATGTGTATAGGGTTTCTTTTTGGAGTGATGAAAATATTCAGAAATTAGATTATCATGATGATTGCACAGCCTTGTGGATAGACTAAAAAAGTTGTTTGTACACTTTAAAAGTGTGAATTTTATGGTTTGTGAATTGTGTTTCACTTTAAAAAAAAAGAATGGGCCTTAGGTAAACTTGAGGCCTGGTACAAAGGAAGAATCATGCTGTGCTTGAGAAACTTTTAGTTTACAGAACTTACCTTGTAATGGGGTGAGGTCACTTTGTACCAATTACTCATACTTGGCTTTTAAGCAGAGCAGGTGCACATAGCCAGAGCTTCCAAAACACTCAGGTGATGCAGAGTAGCAGTAAAGGTTGGAAGGGTCCAAAAACCTATGATGAACTCACAGAAAATTTGGGGATCTGGAAAGCTCTTGTATTATCTTCTACTTTGTGAAACTATCTCCATAAGGTTGCATTTTTTTGGCCATTAAAGGAACTTATACTCTCTAATTGAAAAAAAATAAGTTAGTCTAAATATCTCTGAACATCCTGACTCCCCATTTAACTAAAATTTCTCCTCTGAAACTAATATTCTTAAAGGACAAAGAAAATATGTAACAATCTGATGCAGTGCCCGGAACATAGTTGTTATAAAATGGTTATTTTAATAAACATTTAGTTATGGCATTTTGCTAATAGAAGTAGAGCAGGTGAGTAGGCCTAGGGTTCCCTGGTAGATTGAACTAGAGCATGTAGGTCATATTTTATATCTGCTATTCATGGGAGTGATGATCTTAATTTGAGTGGGCTTGAATTAAATGAGCCATAGAGTCCTTGCTGATAATTGTTTTATTATACAACAGCATTATTATATATGATATAATAATTGCTAAGTATTATATTAGGAGTACATGCTGCCTAAGAGAAATAAATCTTTTGGAAAGTATTCCCATATGTAATGCTCTTTTTGGGGGGCCTGAGATTTACTATAAAATATTTATTCTTTCAAAGAGAAAGATGAATAAATACGTACTTTTCAGGTTTTCCAGAGCAAGGTCATCATAAGGAAATTTGTGACCACTAATTTCTTAAATGACTAACTAATATTGAAAAAGTAGAAGTATTGATGAATATGTAAGCAACCCCCTTCTTTCCCCATCAATATTGTTATCCCCGATCAAATATTGTTACCATAAATATTTACAGTTTTAGATTTTATTGGTTATACAGTGCACTGCCGTTTGCTTACTTAATCTACTTTAATCAATGATTGTGGTTACCAAAGAGGAAAAAAAAATCTGAGTGAATTAAAAAGGGTTTTAAAACATAGTGGGAACAGATGTAAATTCTTTAAAGTCACCACTTCATCCAGTCCCTGAAATAGAATCCTAAAAATACGGCTGGCCTACATTCTGACTTTTGAAAGAGTATAACTTTTGTCACTGGCATTATGAACTGTGTAAAATGGTAAGCATTAGTATGCTGAGAAGAAGTGATTCAATACATTCTTTTCCTGCAGGAGTTATCTTCTCTTTTGCGGTGTGGTAGTGTTATCATACTTTGATGATAAAAATGGTGAGGGTGGCAGGGTGGCTAGAAAACGGTGCCTTTTTATAAGGGGAGTGTGAGGTCATTCCAACATTATTACATAGAAGTTTAATTTATCAGAAATTAAAATTTGAAGGGTGAAAATGTCTATTAATAAGGGACTGGTAAAAAAAAATAAGGTACACATAGACAGTAAGATACTATGCAGTTGTTTAAAAAAACACTGGCATGTACAGATAAGAAATGAGAGGCAAAAGTATGTTAAATAAGGAAAGCAAAATGCCAGATGTACATGGGATGCTACCTTTCATGTGAAAAGGAAAAGGACAAGACTATATACTCCTACTTGTTTTTACATAAAAGAAAACTGAGTGAATACATGAAAAAGAAGGGTGACTTCCTGTGAGGAAGTCTTGGTGGCAGGAAATGGGATAAGTTGGGGTCAGGGGTGGGAAGGAAACTTTTTACTGAGTATAATTTATTTCCCATTCCAATTAATGTATTACCTATACACAAATTGAATTAACAGTTCAAGGGCAAGAAAGAGTAGGATTATGTAGATTCCTTAGTGAATCCTGGTGTCCCCTTTTACCCATTGTGTGAGACTTTGGTCATTTCCTTTCTCATCTATACAGTTAATTCTTGTAAAGCACTTACACCAATATCTGTCATATTGTAAGCTGCTAGTATCTTTATTAGTAGTTAAGGACTAGGAACTCTCGGTAACTACTGAGATGCAGTAATACCTGATACTTTCTTTTGTCTCTATAATAGTGTGCTTAAACTGAAGTAGCTTGTAAGTGTGTGTGGTGTTTGGGTCTCCTTTTCCCTTAGCCAAGTGGTTAAGAGCTTGGGCACTGAAGTAGACAGACCTGGGTTCCAGTCTCCTACCCCACTAATTTTCAGCTATGTGTTCTTTGTTAGGTGTTATAAGAGAAGCAAAGGTGTTTGAATGAGATTTGAACAGGTGGCCTTGACAAGGAATGGAGATCATTAATTCATCTGTTCAATTTTGTATATCCATTTCTGGTCCAATTTTGTATTCTGACAGATTGTATTTTATGTTAGCTGGTGCTGGAACAATGGAGAACCAGGTTGTGGAGTGGGCTAGCAGGGTTCTGTACTTGGGCCTGAAACTATCAAAAGCAAGCACCTGATGAGAACTAAACCTGTGGTTTCATTCTAGAGTCAGTGATCCTCTGAATTGAGAGTGATTTGTCCAGATTGTATTCTGAGGGTGGGTTTCATGTGGGAAGTGGGGGGGTCTTTAGTTAAAGCTGTTTCTTTGCTGTCTCTTCCTCATTGTCCCTGGGTCACCTATTATGGACATTATATGGTAGGTTAAAGGTTGGCCAGTGCTACTGACTCAGCATCTGTAGGAGTTATCCTCCCAGCAGGTTTTCGGTAGTAGAGATTAGTCTCATGATTAATAGCACATCTTTCTGAACCCAACATACTTGTAAGGTACCCAGTAGTCTTTAAGACAAGGCCTATCCCAAGGAAACAGGATGAAATTGGCTATGTTATCTTGATGGGAGAATAATTTCGTATCCTAATTGCCATAGTAGATATGATTATATTCATTTTTGAGGGAATTGAATTACAGTGGCGAAGCTGCTCAGCCAAACAAATCCAGGTAGTTGGCGAGACAGGGTGGGGATTTGAACTGGGGCCTCAGGCCTCTCAGATTCAGTCTGTGCTCTTTTTAGAGTGACACTATCATCAGTAGATCCTTGGAGTCTGATTATAATGTCTGAGTTTTTTATTTTAAGTACTTTAAAATAGTGGGAAAACATTATCTCAGAATAGCTATTATTTTATATAATTTTAAGTTAATTTTTGAGTTTCGAAAGGTTACAAAAATGTGACTTTTTAAAATAATACAAATGCAAAAAAAATGGGATTTGAGTTACCCTTAAATCCACTCTTTTCCCTTTTATCATAAAATGGTAGAAACTAAGAGGTTTTGTGATCAGAAGCTTTTTACTTAACAGAACATTATATTTCAGTGTTTAAGTGTGATGGGGCTGAAGACCTTTTCATTTAATCTTATATGACTTTATTGTTAAGGTCTAGTTGTCAAATCTGTTGGTGATTTTACAGTATTTTTGATCAAGTATTATTTGCTTTGAGTAACAGTGGCCTGTGCCTTTTAACCTAAGACATAAAATTTAAAGGCAATTTTAAAGTACATATCCTAGTTTTAAAATAATGTAAAACAAGAAATCTCAATGCCCCTTTGGAGTGGTTCAGAAAGTAAGATTTAAGTATGCACCCCAAACTGTTAAGTGTTTTTAAAATTTAAATTAGATAGAGGGTTTCAGAGACTGGAGGGCATTGGAAATGGCTTGGGGCAGTTGGAGCAAGGGCAGGGTCAAGCATAAACTGTGGCTTTACTGTTTTGTGACTACTCAACCTCCGATGAAGCCTAACTGTATCATCATGGTATTGTCAACATCCTGGGTTGTGACTAATCAAGTGAGATGATGTATGTAAAGAGTCTGCACAGCGCCTTCAGCTGTCACAGGCGGATTCCTCCCACCCCCAACGTCTCTGTTTTCTGCTTCAGGCGGGAGACTCTCAGAACAAGGCTGGGAACCTTGTTCCAATACTGTGTCAGCACCTGTGTAAAACTGCTCCTTAAGATGCTTCTGAAAATGCCTTATAAGTAAAGTTTTTGAAGCTCAGGACTTTTTTCTTTTATTAATGGATACTCTTAGTTTGCCAAAGTAGGCCTCATCGTCATGGATGTTGATAGCTAAAATGACAGCTTTACCAGTGATTTTTAAAATACAAATGCAGAGGCAAATGATTACCGCTCCCGCCCCCCCCCCCCCCCCATAAAACCAGCAAGGGGTTATATGAAAATTTAAACTTGAAAAAAGACCTTCGTTTTTAAACTTTGCTTTTATCATTTCTTTTTAATTTTTAATTTTTTTTTTTTTTTTTGCCACCATCATTTATAGATTACTTTTGGAAGTAGATACTAGGCAGGCACTGTTATTTTTTTCTATATAAACACTAGGTCAAGAGAAAGTAAAACTAAGTAACTGGGACTTCACTTCTTTTATTTGAAGAATATTGACATTAAATTCATAGCTATTCGTTAGTGGGAATTTTAATTTGAAAATGTTTGAAACAGTTTTGTTAACTATTGCTTTAATTGTGAAAATTATTTAATTTCCTAAAATTGAAGGAAGTGACACAAAATCTATGCATTTTTTAATACAGGTAATACAGGTAAAACACCTTGCCAAGCAAACAGGGTTTAAGCATATATGCATCCTATTCACTTATATCAAATCTGTATTTCTGATATTATGAAATCAGTTACATTAGCACACATGATTCTGGTTTTTATTTTGGAAGAGGGAAAAATAGAGGATTAAGGCTGATTAGAGTGGTGAGATAATGTCCGACTCCTTGTATTCTGCATGCTCACAAGATTCCTCCATGTTGGGATGTTACTGTGATGATATTAGCAAATTGTTGACTTTTTCATTGGTATAGAGCTTAGTATATTGCCTGTTGGGGTAGTAGCTGAATCAGTTATTTTCTGAGTAAATGCATTGTGCCAGTGCCGACATAACATGGATATGTCAGGGTTTCTGGTGATGCGAACTGCCATGCCTGCCAAGATCTGATCTAGATAATCAGTGCCTGGGGAGAACACCTGGCTCGTTTTGCCATGCTCCTCACAGATACAGATTACACCAGAGAGACAGTGAAATCTGTTGAAGAGAGCACCATTCTGGGGTATAATACAAAGAAAAGCAATGTTATTATAGCTACCACTTATTGAATCGGTCTCAGTTCCAGGCACTATGTGAGAAGCGTTATTACATTATCCCTAATGCATTTAAATGGAAACTATTTCCGGAGTGCAGCTTGCTGTGTGGGTGTGTGGTCTGAAGCGGAGCACCTGGGCATCTCTGGACTGAGATGCCCACTTCTTTAGAGCTGGGACAATCTAACGGCTATTTTGAAGGAGAGCCTTGCACTCTACAAGATTAAAGTCATTATTGTTTTTATAGTAACAGCACATTTTTGACATTCTAAAGTCTAGAAGCACATATCTGGTTTCTATCTTAGTCCTGGGAGTGGTTGTGTTTTAGAGGCTTGTGAGTTACTTCCACATATCAAATGTACACAGTAACTGAGTGAGAGGGAACCTTGTAATCATGACATACTACTCTAATATTAAAATTTGGGAGGTAGAAAATATGTTTGTTTTTAATGGGGCCATGGAAATGGTGGTAGATGTTCCCCCCCCCGAGGAGTGACATATAAGGTTTTATTAAGAGTTGCCACTTTTTAGGTGTATGTATGGGGGAGGAATATTAGGAAGAATATCAGGAATTTTTCCATATATATATATTTTTTCTTCTGTTGATTTCTAGTCTTTATAACCTGGCTTCACTGGAACTGAGAGAGAATCTTCTTACGTATCTTCCTGAGTGAGTCTCTGGGGGGAATAAGAGGGTAATTGTACTGAATGACTTTCTTTGAGTATTTCAAAAACAACAAAGAAAGGACTACAGTATTTTGTCAGGAAAAAAAGACTGTGTCCTTTGGAAGGTTTGGGCGATGCCAACCTTCTCTTGATAGTCCCCCCTATACAACAGTTTACTACCATAAATTTAAATGAATTTTATTTTTGGAAACTAGTCCAAGTGAGAAAATCATATTGTGAGCATTTCTAAATATTTTATAAATGATACTGCTTGACTGGACTCTTTTTTTTCTTTTTAATAGCTCTCTTACCCAGCTGCGGAGACTAGAAGAACTTGACTTAGGAAACAATGAAATATATAATTTAGTAAGTGTTTAGAAGGGAGATTTGAATTTAACTTTTTCCTTAGTTTTGATCACAGAATGTTAAAGGACTTCATAGGAATGTTTATAAACCAGTATTTGTACAGCTATGACTTGGGGACATTAAGGAATGTGCTTCTGATCACACAGGTTGAGAGTTATGATTTGGGGGACTAATGTCAGAACTAGAGGAGATGGGCTCAGGTAGAAACAAGAATTGGGTGGCTGGGGAAAACTGGGGGTACTTTCAGGAAGGGTGCTTGATATTGAAGAAGTACTAAGAAACATCTGCTACAGTACCCAGTTATTAGCTAATGAATTAGGATTCAGTCTTTCTTAATAGAAGTGTGAAAATTAAGTCTTTGTTATCATAACACTATTTTTATTGTTTTAGCCAGAATCGATCGGAGCTCTCTTACACCTAAAGGATCTCTGGTTGGATGGAAATCAATTGTCAGAATTACCTCAGGTAAATAGTGATTTCATGTGTTCCCCAAAATAACAGCAACAAACTTCATGAATTCTTTTCTTCTATATTATATATATGATCATCTTGAAAACCAAACACATTGATTGAAAAAGCACATTTGGAAAAAATATATTGAGCACTCATCATTCGATATTTACATAGAAAAATTGAAAACCTCAACCCACCATTCCTAAAGATAGTAAATATATCCTTTAGTTTGTGAGGTCTGTATTTTGTTTCACCCTGACTACCCACATTGCTTGCTTCAAGCTCAGCAGATTTGTAAATTACTAGGCTCCTTTATACTGACAGTATACATGTGCCAAGTGCTTTGGGATAATTTTAACTACATTTTGCCCTCTGATAGCTGTTGTAAAGGAAAATGTTAAAAGCCTTTATTTTATTCTTTTTTCAAATATTGGTTATAGTTTATCTGGCATGTCATCATATTCAAGTTTTTCCACTGTGAGCCGAGTGAGATCCATGTTTCACGTGAAGTGGGGTCTTGTACATACTTTTGATCGCATAATCATCTTATGGAGTTTTAGTAAACAGTACTGCCTTTTGGAAACTGTACCAAAAAAAAAAAAAAGTCATTTCCCTCTTATTTTATTTCCTTCAGCTATTACTGAATTTTATTCTTTGGTGTATCTTATAATGTTTAAAGTCAGAATGTATTTCATCCTGTAGGCATTATATATTTAAAGTAATTCAGGTGCCGTCGCTGCTCAGTCGTGTAAACCAGCTATAACGGGACTGTGCGCTTAGGTGGGGAATGCCATACCAATTCAGGGAAATCTGACCCTAGAAGAGATCACTTAAGTAGATTTTTAATTGTCTAAAAGGAACTAAGTTGAGTCTTTTTCTGAGATCTTGGCTAAAGTTGGAAAAAGAGAGCAGAAAGATCAGCAACAAGGATTTGATTAATACTTGGATTTCTCTAAGAATGTGTGGGAAATTCTGATGGAGAGAATTCCAGTTACTTTAGGCATAAAAGTATGGGGAAAAATACCACAAAGTTATCAGGAGAGTAAAAAACACCAGCTGTGGACATGAAGGGCAGAAGGGTATTTGTATGTACAGATGTGCATAAATGACTACGTAAGAAACGCCACCTCCTAAAATACAAAGAAATTAAAGCTCTGGTAATCATGTTATAGATGATTATTTTTAAATCTCATTTGTCTTAAAGGAATCTTCCTCTAGTATGAACTTGTATTAAACCAGTACTAAACAAACTAGAAGGTCTCAAATAATCAGAATTATGTCCCGGTCTTCCAATTGATGATGGAAAGAAAATGATATGTAAAGACATTGTGAAAAGAAATTAATGAAAAAATGGAACAACTTCAGGGTCTAACCTGGAATAAGTAAAAATGTAATCTGTTTTCCTACAGACAGGAAATACAGATGGCCAGTGGGGAGAATCATAGGCTTATTGCCTATGTAATATATAATTAGATAGCAATGAGGTAGCTACTGAGGCTTTTTGAGTAGGAGAGTGATATGATTACATGACCTGAGCCACCTGTGTTTTCAGGAGGGTGATTAGGAAGCACAGTTACTAGAATGGACTTGGCAGAAGGGGAGTCCAGACCCAAGTCAAGAGACTTAAGTTAACAGTCCAAGTAAGAGGGTAATGAGATTAGGAATTTAATGTACGGGCAGTGGGAATGGAAAGGTAGAGATAGATACAAGAGACATCCATTAAAAAATATGCATTTTGTGAATGGAAGTTAAGATGACTCTTAAATTGAATGTTAATCTTACTGAAGTACTTTTCCTAATCCTGGTTAGACTGTTTACATTACAAGCAGTATGCTTGTTTTTTCTGTTGATGTTAAAGATGTTGATGGGTGTCTGTATGTTCCAGGTTTGCCAGGGAGCAATTGCATTATGTTTGTGGTAACAAGTACTACCTGTCCTGGAAGAAAGATAAAGTAAATGATTTCTTACCAGAGAAAATTTCAGGGTCACCCTAAAACATAAACTTCTTCCCAGTGACTGATTCCAGACTTGGAGAACTGAATTCCAGCTTCTTTTTTCCTAATTTTGTGACCTTTACAGTCATTTGTCCTCTTTTGGTGCAGCCTCTTTTTCTGCTAAGTGAGAATGATCCCTTGGGAGGGCCTGGCATACTGCTCAGCTCCATATCTATGGTTCATACAGCTTCCCCTTCTCATTTGAAGGGTCTCTGTGAATTTAGGCCAGCTTTCACATTTAGATATGCAATAAAGAATATATCCTTAGAACTACTTTGGGATTTGGTAGAGAAAAATCACTGTAACAAATTCCTTTGTGCTGTGGCAGGTTGAAACATGAGTTTCTTTTTCTATGTCACTGATGTAGGAAATAGGAAATCTGAAGAATCTGCTGTGCTTGGATGTCTCTGAAAACAGGTTGGAAAGACTTCCTGAAGAAATCAATGGTCTGACTTCATTAACAGATTTAGTCATTTCCCAGAACTTACTAGAATCAATTCCAGATGGCATTGGTAAGTATAGAAAATACCTAATTACTAAAAGCTGCTTGTTGTCTTAGGCCCTTGGAGCACACTCTGATCCTTGGGTCAACATTCTTGGGTGCCACTGCTGTGGCTCCTGAAAGTCTTCTTGTTGCTTGTTTTAAAAGAAAACTTCAAGAATAATTAATACAAACCAAGTTTCTCTAAATGCAAGATTTCACATTGACTTGGTTTGGTAGGAATTATAGGGATTATCACGTATAAGCATTGACTCATGCCTACTTCTTCTGTATCTTGTCTCAGTGATTTCAGTAAGGGTTAAGCCCAAATGATAGAATTTTTTAAAGGCCTGTGAACAATCACTAAGACATTTCTAATTCAGCATCCTAAGTAGTTTATGAGAAAATAATTTCAGCCTTATTGCCTGACCTTGGGAAGGTGCTGTTCAAAGAAAGAACAATGTGCTTGAATTGAGCCTTTCCAGTATATTGAGAATGATCCTTTGCCATAACCATTTTATGTTATCCATTTAAAAAAAAATTGGTCCAGACCATTTCCTTTCAAACTTTTCCAGTGTGAAAAATAAACTCAGAGGAGATTTAATAAACATGAACTGATGGTTCTACCTTAGCAAAGCCACTTAGAAGTTACAAGAAACTACATCTAACCGTATAGTTATCAGAGGATTGCTGTCTTTGGCCTTCATTTGACTTTTATTCAGAACATCAAAGGAATTTTTTTAATGATTTTCAATAGTTGGAGAAGCTGTATGACAGAGCACCACTTCCTTTCTAGTATTTGGTCAAGATAAAAGTGCTAATTTACAACAGCAAATCAGTAGAAATGCGGACGTTGCCTTTTGGTTAAGGCTGGTTTGAAAATGATGAGTATTTGATGTTATGTAGAAATATTCACTGAGAATCAAAAATGGCATCTGAAAGCGTTGTAGGATCTAGGTATGTTTGCTTAGGATAGGAAGAAGTAGGAGGCATGAGCTGGCTGACTTGAAAAAGACTGTCATGAAGTACATTTACTTCATTATCTAGTACAAATGAGAGAAAATGAAAAGATTATGAATCTCAGTTTGATTTAAGAAAGAGCTTTAAAAAAATAAGGTACTTGTTAAAATGAAATTGACTTAGTTAGTGAAGAAATGAGTACCCTGTCACATGAAATATTCAAGGAGAGGCTGGAAGACCATTTGCCAGTGACATTGTAACGAGACAACTTTGTTGTGTCAGATGTCCTGGCTTGCTTGCTGGTTCTAAGAATTCTTCATGCCTTGCTGAGAATTCTTATGCATTTCCTGAGAGGCAGGAAAAAATCCTTGGGGGACAGTTTTGGTAGGTTATTGATTATGCTAAATAAAGAGTTTAAGAAAAGGTAGATAATGAAGGGCATCTATTTCTAGTCTCAGTCCTTTGACTTGTAGTTGAAAGTGAGAATCAGCTGAATTTAGAATTAGCTGATTTAGAATTCCCTTCATCCTGTGGGAATTTGGAAGAGGCTTCATTAAAACTTATTCATCTCCCTGGACTGTGGGCATCACCAGTAAAAGTCAGAGTTTTCCTGCCCTTAGTGAAATGGCAGGAAATCCTTTATATGGCTTTTCCGAGATTACTGACTTTCTTTGCATATACAGAAATATTTCATTATAGGAATTTTCACTGTCATTGTAGGGGTTTTCACTGTCATTTAATAATAAACTATGGTTTATTGTTGTTTAGTAACGTTTCTTGGAGTAAGATATGTTATGTTGTTTCATAACTTGAGGAAAAAAATAACTGTTTAAAACAAAAAAGAACAGCAGATAGGAAGTACTAGGTGTTAATTAGCAAAGATTTTAACTAATGAGCTTAAATAACACTTTTACAGGAAAACTGAAGAAACTGTCGATTTTGAAGGTGGATCAGAACAGACTCACAGAGTTGCCTGAAGCAGTTGGAGATTGTGAAAGCCTCACTGAATTAGTTCTTACAGAAAACCGGCTCCTGGTAAGTGTGGGTTGCACGTTCAAGTGGATATTTATAGTGTGGTTTCTATATAGTCAAGACTTTTTAGGGTAGATTCTACTTATTTATAATTTGGGTGGATTAATGTAAATTCCCTCCTGTTACATCTGAAAATGGGACTTGCTAAGCAAATGAGTGATGTAAAGAAAGAAGATTAGTGTTTAATCTGCTTAAGAGAAGAAAGTGGTTTTTGGATCCCTTGTCAGAAAATCTTTTTTCAGTTATGGTGCTTTTAATATAGGATCTGAACTGACACCCTGCAGAGGTTTCGGGTGGTGTGTAGGCATAAGCCACTCCTGATACATGTGCTGATGCCTCTACAATGGAGTTCAGGGACCAACAAAGGAAATATCATTCTGGGATCCCTATGGCCTCCCCCTGAGTTCTTTGAGCAAATGGGAAAAAATGTAAGAGAAAAAGAGAAGTGGTGGTTGGCCTTCACGGGATTGGGACTGAGAAATGCTCTTTTGGGAGTAGCCAGAGTGGTATCTGATGGACTGTGCTTGATTTTGCTTCTTAACCCCAACCTAAAACTGGAGTGATGGAGTTGTCTTTGGCAATGATAGTGCCTTCCCCACCCTACCTGGGGTGAATTAGCTGGATGGCAGCAGATCTTATTTGTCTTCTTACTTTCTGCTGCTCCTTCAACTTCCTTCCCTACCTTTCTCTTTTCTAACCATCTTCGTTTTGTTACCTCTTTTTTTCCCTCTGTTTTTCCTTCTCCTTTTTCTGCTCTCTTCTCTTTTCTCCTTTCTTTAGAGAAAGAGTAAGTAATACTCTTTAGGTGAAAATAGAAAAAACAAACAGAAACAACAATGAAAAACCCAGCAAGAGCTGGTTAAAGACACAGAATTGGTGGGGAGAGCCTAGCACCCTCTTTCATGAGGTAGCTCAAGTAACCATCCTCTGGCAGATGTGTTGTAAGTTATCAAATATTCCTGTCCTATTTGTGATTTTAGGCTCATGAAATAGTAGTCATAAAAATTATAAAAATAGTCTTCATCCCAAGACTCCATTGCAGCCTTGACGGTATGGGCAGGGAAGGGATAAATCTTGAAGGTACATAATCTCACTTACTTGAGTTGAAGAGCATTCATTTTTACTTTACTTGGAATTTCCATGTTGCCAGGTCTGTGCCTTTGACTTAATTTCAGTGAAATACAACTGTCATTTCAACAGAAATTCAAAAGATTTAATTCCATATCCCCCAAGTGAGCATTATAAATGCCTGACATTCAGGAAGAACTATTGCTTCCCTTGCTGGATGTGATTATATTCTTTAAGTCCTTGAAAATAACTGTTTTACTGTAAGCATAATAAAATATGTTTTCAAGTAATAATAAAAATATTATTTTAACAGACCTTACCTAAGAGCATTGGAAAACTTAAGAAGTTGAGCAACTTGAATGCAGACAGAAATAAATTAGTATCTTTACCAAAAGAGGTATGTGCTTGCTTTCAAAGAAATGCTAATAATATTGACATACAAGAGTTTTAAAATGTCAATTATTTTAGAAGACTTATGTGATGCTTTTTTAAATTTGGGAATGCTCATCTGTGAGTATAAAGCTGTTTGGAGGGATTATATCAAAGAATGATCCTGAGTAACATTAAAGAGAATAATTGGGTCATATAATGACTGTGAACAGTGCTGGAAAAGGAGAAGGGATTTTAATTGAGAGAAAGAGAGAGATTGACTTTTTGGGCTTGATAGAGAATGGTGGCACTATTGACAGAAGTGGGTAATCTGAGAGTTTCTTTCTGTTTGTTGAGCTTAAATGTGAAATTAAGCTCTATCCCTTAGGAGATTGAATTATAAAAATACATCACAATGAGACCCTATTTCTGGGCAGAAATTTACAATGGGAAGAGTTCATGTCTGGGATGAGAGTGAATTTAACTCTTCATAAAGGCATACATGTAAAGCAAGGCGAGTGTGAAGCTGTATTAGTTTGCCAGGGCTGTTGTAACAAATTACATAACTGGCTTAAAAAAATTGTATTCTCCCAGTACTGGAGGCTACAAGCCAGAAATTAAGGTGTCAGCAGGGCCTTGCTCCCTCTCAGGGGCTGTGGGGGAAGAATCCTTCCTGTTGTGCCAGGCGTTCCTTGGCTTACAACAGCATCATTACAATCTTTGCCTGCATCCTCACCTTGCCATCTTCTCTCTTCTCCCTGTGTATTTCCATTTCTGTGTCTAAATTTCCCTTGTCTTATGAGGATTTAGGGCTTTCCCTAAACAAGTATGACCTCATCTTAACTTGATTACATCTGCAAAGACCCTATTTCCAAACAAAGTCACATTCAAGGTGATGGGGGTTAGGACTTCAGCATATATTTTTATGGGATGCAATTCAACCCACAACAGAACTAAAGCCAGGATTCTGGGATTTTATTTTTGTCAGTGCTTCAAACAGGAGATAAGTCACCATACATTGTGGTGAGTAGCCATGTGGATTTAAAGGCATTTAGGTTCTGGCAGGGGAGAAGATGCTGATAATGAGGAGGAAACCCACAGTAGACCAAACAAGAAACTATCTAGTACTTTGTTTAAAAAGAAGGCCTACTTTCTATTTGGAAGTAGGCGAACATTGATCGGAAAAGGTTAACACTGAATTTAAAACTAAATTTAAGCCACCACCACACCTCTCCCCCATCAAATGAACTGTTGGTGAACTCTTCCCCTTTGCTATGGTCATAAAAAGGTGTGGTATTTTCTTCTATGATATGGTTACCAGCCAGGTGCAATTTCCTTCATATATATGTGTTTGGGCCCTTTCCAAAATCTTTCTGTTAATAATTTTGAAGCTTCCAGCCAGCCAGGCAGAATTTGAGAGGTTCCTATTTTTATATGGCCAATTCTCAGGGTGTCTGAACTTGGCCTGACTTCCTTCTTCCTTTATCCTCAGTGTCCCAGTCTTCTCCCTGGTAACATGGCCAGATTCGACCCTCTGACCTACAATATCCTCACTGCTCACCATTGTGCCCAAATGGAGGTATAAGAATATTTATTTTAAATGTGACCATATTCTGGCAATCATTCATACCAACTAGCCTGTTAAATAAAACTATTTCCAGCAGAAAGGCATCAGTCTACATCTCAATTAAACTAGGACGCAGTTAATAAACTCTGCTAATCTAAATCTTTTAGTTCCAGTTTCAAAGCAATAAACCAAAGCACAGAACTGATATTCTGAACGTTAATTTTATTCCTGCTGAATAGCAAATATAAATGGGTTTTGGACATGTAAACATGCAACAGAGAAGTAGAAAGGGTTTTTACATCCTTTCCTACTGCCATGCATTGTGTACTAGGTGCTTTCCTGTATGCTAACTCATCAAACCCTCACAACAGCTTTCTGCAGTGGCAGTGATTTCCTTATTTTTCATACAAGGGGACTGAGGCCCGGTAGGTAGTTTTCCATACCAGGGCTCATATACCTAGGACTTGGTTGAACCAGGCTTCAAAGATGCGTGTCCTGGTGGTCAATAAAACATGGCACCTCAAATAATACAGATTCAGCCCATCTGTTTCATCTGTGCAGCTTTGATAAAGAAAGGCCTATTTATCTTTACTTTTAACATTTTAGAAAATTAACATCTTAGGAATTTCTCCAAGGTAAATGCTAAACAGAGAACTTTTTAAGTTTGATATTAATTTCCAGTAATTTTCACCTCTGTCCCCCAAATCCCTTATTCCTCTGTTTTCTGATTTTCTCTCTTTAACAGGGACACATTCTAGAAAAAACTTCAGAATTTTATCTTTATAAAACCATCACTACGTTTTTTAGGATCAGTCCTCTTTTCACTTTAAAACATGAATCATTGTATTACAAGTTTCTGGTTGGAGAGCTGTACTTACTCTGTGCTATGTGCCCACTAGGATCTTCAGTTTTTCATAATGTGAAAAGTGAAAATATTCTAACTTCAAAACATCGTATTAGTGATCATGTGTTGTGTGTTTTCTGGAAAGTTGTGATTGTTTTTCTGGTCTCTAGAGCTTTATGAAGGAGCAAAGTCTGTGCCTTTTCCTTCAGCCACCAATAGAACGTTTAGGCTTTTAAGAATTGAATCTTTTCTAGCACACCTTCTCTTCTATTCATACACACTCAGGTCCTAAAGGAGGGAACCTACTGAGCACATCTCCAGTTCTGCTGTGAGTCATATTTTGTTAACACAGCAGGAGTGGTTGAGTGCTTGCCTCTGATCATTAAGGCTAAGCAGCCAAACCAACGAGAGCCCCCTAACCTCGCATTGCATCATGTTGGTCTGGGCAGCACTGCTGTTGTGTCTTGAGTCTCTATGCAGTGAGTGTTGTCAGTGCTGGGATGACCTCTGTGTGTGTGTGTGCACGTGTGTGTGTGTTTTGGCTTTGCCTCCAAACTTGATACCATCTTATTTAGTCCTGAACTTCCCTGATTGGATTCTTTTATTTCAAAAATTTATTAATTCCCTTAAACAGTTAAGTTGCATGCATGACATATTTAAACCAAAATACTGCCCAATTCAATTAATATGCCAAAGTCCATAGTTGCAATAATTGCCATTGGTCTGGTGTGCTGTATTGTTGTTCCTATTTTTTGTCTTAAAAAAAAAAATCTAGATAGTACTGTATATTGTCGATTTTAAGGCACACATCTCCTTAGTCTGTAACAGCATTTATTTGCATTCGTTTTTCTAAATGGTTGAGGGGAAAATGTCTGTATTGTGTGGGTCGCAATAATAGATTCTGTTTATGTTTTGTGGTGTTATTTTATTTGTAGTAAACATTTGCAAATCAATGAATGTCTCTTGTTTTCTTAATTGTTAGCTGCTTGGAAATTTAGAAAGTCAGGTAATCTTGTTATCTTGTAAGTATTGTTGAGACCACAGTTGCATCTCTAACTTCCATTTTGCTTTCTAAATGCATGAAGATTCAAATCAGCCAACTGTATTGTATGTCTTCATTGTGAAATATTGGATGTTTTCTTCAAAATTCTGTCATTTCTTTTTTAATGACTGCATGGCCTGATACCTCATTTTGTTCTGTGTTTGTCAAATTTGTTCAGATTATTCTCTTACAAAAGAATGCTTTTCTGTGAATTATAGTTTAAGTTATTCAAAATTCTGAAAGGCATCACTTGACAGCTCATTTCTCGTCATTAAATTGTAGTTTATCAGCACGATTCTATCTCTAATGGAAAGACTAGATCTACTTTATTTGCTGAATGCAGCATGCTTCTGATTTCTCAAGCCACTTATTTGTGTCTTTTGTTTTTTCATCCTGTTGCTTAAGTACATATGCTTCTGGAACAAGGAGGATCCCTAAAAAACTCAAATTGTTGTGGGTTAAGAACAGACAGGGTGTTGGTGTATGTGTGATAATGTGGATTGATGAAAGAGCCAGTAACTTCATAATTCCAGTCAAATCTTACTCTCCCCCCACCCCCCCCCCCCACCCCATGAGCAGGCACTGGGAATCAAACCCAGGTCTCCCCCATGGCAGGCAAGAAATCTGCCTGCAGAGCCACCATACCCTGCCCCAGATCTTACTTTTAAATGACCTAGACCATAAGAGTTTCTGGCTGAAAGAAATTGAGCATACATCCTAGTTGAGAGTCCAATCTTTTGTTTCTGTTGTTAAGATGAAAATAACCTTAATTATATGACACGTCTAGTCAAATGAGACAAGATAGGATTTACAGGTCATCCATGAAGCTTTTCTTTAGCAGTCTACCAGTAAACATTAATTACCTGTGAATACTATTGTGAAATTCAGAAATGTCTCTGATGATGAAGTGTTATTTTTCTGGATAGCTTTCTACCTTCTTTTATAACAATTTAGAATTCTTCCAGTGTAAGTGTGCCATCAAATTCTAAAATGAATTATTGAAAAATAAAGAAGATAAAATAAAATGAAACAGGGCAGTGCAATGGTGGCTCTGTGGCAAGAATTCTCACCTACTGTGCTGAAGACCCAGGTTTGATTCCCAGAGCCTGCCCATGCCAAAATAGATAGATAGATAGATAGATAGATAGATAGATAGATAGATAGATAGATAGATAGAATGAAACAAAAATATTAGAATAAAATTGACAATCATATTTCAAGATGAAGAGGGCCTTCTTAAACATGAAAGAGACAATGTCCTAAATCCTAAAAGAAACAGTTGATGGAGTGAACTTCTGGGGAAGATGGAGGAGTAGAAAGCTCTAGGACTTATTCCTTCCACCAAGACAAGTATTAAATAGTCAGGAACTGTGTGATTCAACTACTTTGAATTCCAGAGGCCAGAAGAACACTGTACAGCATATAGGGAGGAGTGGGGAAAGGAGGCTGATAACTTACAACGAAGAACCAAAAATTGCCTTCTGCATGGCAGCTGCCTATGTCCATCTCCCATTCTCGCCACAAGCCACCACAAGGTCCAAACTCTGGCTAGCTACTGGTGACAGAAAGAGACATAAAATTCCTCTTCCCCCAAAACAGGAGTGGGCCCAGCCAATCACTTATGATGGCCTATTGATTAACGAATTTTGATTGCTGTATCCCAGCTCTGACATCATTATTGTTTCAACTAGCCTTGACAAGAGGTGGTGACAGCCATTGTTTCAACATGGGTCAGGGGACATGATGGAGATTTAAAGATGTAGCACTTCCTCCACCTGTGGAGGGCAGTTAGCTGAAGGGCTGCATTTGCTTGGCAGACCAAGAAAGTTCAGCTCTTGGGTGCCATCGGAGAAGCTTTTAGAGTCTTTCCTGATTCCCTACCCAGAGCTGGCTTGCACCCCCTTTGTGGGGCCCTTGCCTTATTTTGGCTGTGAAAGACTGACTTGGGAAAGTCCTCTCCAGGCAAAAGCAGCTAGAGACAACAAAAGAAAAGTAATAAACTATAGAGGCAGACAATCTGGGACAAAATCTTGTGGGCTTCAAACACATGGGAGAGGGAAGTCTGTCTCCTAGGAAATAGGGGACTACCAAATTCCTGTAAATAAGGGAACTCCAAAACAACTAATAAGAAAAAGCCCCAGACAAGACACACAGGGAAACACAGGGAAAACATTGCACATGCCATTTGCCCTGGGCATATTTTCCTGATAGGAGGGCTGTAGCTCAAAAAAAAATCTGTCTTATCTCCAGCTGTCTTATGTCCAGAAAGACATGTCAGAGAACAAATCCGAGAGTTAACATTTTAAAGTATTGAAATGTACAGTGTGCAACCAAAGGGTACATGACAAACATAGAAATAGGAAATGATGGTTTGTCCAAACTAAGAAGATAAAAATATAGAAAACACCAACAAAGAAGATGAAAATGTGGACATACCAAACAGAGCCTCTTAAAAAATGATCTTCAGGGCTACAGTGGCTCAGCAGGCAGCGTTCTCACCTGCTATGCCAGAGACCCGGGTTCAATTGCCGGTGCCTGCCCATGCAATAAAAAAAAGATTTTCAAAATGCTCAAAGAGAAGATGGAAAATGCAAAGAACTAAAGGATATCAGGAAAACAAAAGAATGAACCATGAGTCTAAATAAAGAGAGAGAAATTTTTTTAAGGAACCAACAGAAGACCTAAATAAATGGAAGGACATTTTGTGTTCATGGATTGAAAGACTAAAGGTTGTTAAGATGTCAGTACTACCCAAAGCAATTTACAGATTTGATGTAATCCCAATCAAAATTCAAACAACCTTTTTTGTAGAAATGAATAAGCCAATCATCAAATTTATGGATAGGCAAGGGGCCCTGAATAGCTAAAGCCACCTTTAAAAAGAATGGCATTGTTGGAACTCACACTTCCCAACCTTAAAACTTATTACAAATCCACAGTAACCAAAGTGGCATGGTAGTGACAGGACAGACATACAGTGGAATAGAATTGACGGCTCAAATATCAACCCTCTTACATTTACGACCAACTGATTTTTTTACAAGAGGGTGAAGGCCACTCAATTGGAGAAGAATAGTCTCTTCAACAAATGATGCTGGGAAAGCTGAAGCTCTGTTTGGAAAAAAAGAAGGAGGGAGGACCTCTCCCTCACACCATATACAAAAATCAATTCAAAATGGATTAAAGATCATAATATAAGAGCAAGAACTATCAAACACTTAGAAAAAAATGTGGGGAAGCATCTTCAGGACGCTGTGTTAGGCAATGGTTTCTCAGACTTTATACTCAATGCACAGGCAACAGAAGAAAAAAATAGATAAATAGGACATCATCAAAATGTAAAACTTTTCTTCCTAAGAGACTTTATTATAAAAGTAAAATGACAGCCTATGCAGTGGGAGAAAATATTTAGAAACCACATATCTGAGAAAGGATTAATATCCAGAATATATAAAGAAATGCTTCAACTTAACAGAAAGATAAACACCTAATAAAAAAAATGAACAAAAGACTTGAACAGACATCTCTCCAAAGAAGATATATAGATGGTCAGAAAGCACATGAAAAGATGCCCAACATAGCCTTTAGGGAAATGCAAATCAAAACCACAATGGGATACCATTTCACACCCATTAGAATGGCTGCTATTAAAAATGGGAAATAAGTGCTGGAGAAGATGCAGAGAAATAGGAACACACATTCATTGCTGTTGACAATGTAAAATGTGCAGCTGATGTGAAAACCTGGTGGTTCCTCAGGAAGCTAAGTATAGAACTACCATGTGACCTGGCATTCCCACTACTAGGTGTATATCCAAAAGAACTGAAAGTAGGAACTCAAATAGGTATTTGCACACTGATGTTCATAGCAGCATTATTCACAGTTGTCAAAAGATGGAAGCAACTCAAGTGTCCATCAACTGATGGATAAATATAATGTGGTATATATATACAATGAAATATTATTCAGCCATAAAAAATTAAGTCCTGATAGATTCAACAACATGGATGAACCTTGAAGACATCGTGTTGAGTGAAATAAGTCAGACACAAAAGGGCAAATATGGTATGATCTCACTGATAAACTTATAGAGCCAGCATCTAAAATATAGGTTAGCAGGGAATGGGGGTAGCGATAGGGAATGGGGAAGTTAAGGCTTAAAATGAACAGGGTTCCTGTTTGGAACAATGGAAAATTTTGGTAATGGATGCTGGAGACGGTAGCATAATATTGTGAATGTAATTAATTGCACTGAAATATATGTCTGAATATTATTAAAAGGGGAAATGTTAGGTTATATATATGGTAACAGAATAAAAATTGTTAAAAAAAGAAACAGTTGATGGATTTTTAAACAGTTGATGGATTTTTGTATGTGAAAGTTAGATTTTAGATAACCAAAAAGGCAAAGATGGCCTGGGGGGAAGGAGACATTTATAGCATTACAAATAAAGGAGCCCTCTCCTTACTCTATTAGAAATTCTTTCCCGTCATTGAGAAAAAGATGAACACCCAATAGAAATATGGGAAAATACAAAACCAATAAGCAGTTTACCGAAGGGAAAACAGAAATGGCTATTAATATAAAAAAAGCCTATCTTCACTAGTATTCACAAAACTATTAAAGTAGTAATGTAATATCATTTTGACTTAACAAATGTTATAGTTTTTTTTTAAATAATACAAATATTTTTGAAAGTGCAGGGAAGTATTATTATAGAAGTATAAATTGCTTTTCTTCTCTGAGGGGAATATGGTAATATTATTAAAAGCATTGAAAGTGTACTTACCTTGTGATTCTGCAGTTCTGCTTCTTCAAATTTGTCCTAAGAAAGTCATGAATATATATAGAATTAAGCACTTATGCTGATTATTGTTTAATTTTCATAGCGGTTTTCTGAGATGTAGGTAAATGATTAACCGTATCCCACAAATTGGGAAACTAAATCCCAGAGAGATTAAATAACTTGTCCAAGATCACACAGTAAAGAAATAGCATCATTAACTAACAGTGTCTAGTATAGGTAATTTGTTTGTGGCATCTGAAGAGTGAAATTATCATATAGTAAACAGAAATCATTTTAGAGACTTAATGGCATAAGAAAATGTTCCTGATGTCATATGTAAATAAAGGTGCTAATGATCTTAGTATTGGTCCTAATTTTATTCAAATATGTGTGCATGACAGTAAATCTTGAAGATTGTACTTCAAAATTATTCTCTCTTTGTGGTAGGATTTACTTTGAGTTATTTTTTTCATTTTGCTTTTGTGTGTATTTGTGGTTCTTATTTTCCCAGTCAACATAAGTTACTTTTTTATAGTAAGGAAAAAGCAGTACAAAGATATTAGTGGATATTTTGATATTGGACACCCAACAAATCAGGGAATCCCAGAGGCACATGATTTCCAAAACATTTATGACCATTTGAATAATATGCCACGGATGATGATAGTAAAGGCAAAAAAAGCTTCAGTTTCTAAAATTATGCATCACATTATTTCTTTTCATGTTGTATTTTGACCAGATTTTACTTATAGTACCTTTTCCTTTTTGCCAGTGATATGTGAGTTTAATTGTTGCAATTGATATTGAAAGGAAGATTCTGTGGGAAAATGAAAGTTCCTTTTCAACAGCCAATTTAAGAACTATTAGAGCAGGCATTGACAAAGTGGAATATAAGCAGACAAAGGTGACTCAGAGAGGCTCTCCCTTTGAATAATTGAATCTGTCCAATTGTTTCCTCTGGGGTAATGTAAACTGTAGGTAATTAATTCTTTCATGTTTGCCTGGCAGTGAAGTTTTACTCATGATCTACATATCCCATCTCCTTGAGATGAATTAGATCAGTGTCAGGCAGTTAAGGATAGTATCAGTCTTGAACTAAGAAATAAACAGAACAGCTAACTATGGATTCTCAGCTACATTCTGTAGTTCTAATAGAATCCAAGTCCAATCCCTTGTATCCTGGGAAGGGGCTATTATGTGGTTTAAGGGAGGTTTAAAAATATCAGCTTCGTATGTAACTGGTAATACGTTACTTAAGCAGTGATTCTGCTTCCCAGAATTTCTAAGTGATATAAACACTTTATCCTGATGACCCCACCCCCACCCCAAAGAGCCTCTAAACTTTGCTTCCTGAACCCAAAAGAAAAAGCAAAAATATGCATGAATGATATGTGTAACTCAATACTGAACTCATGTCAGTGCTTCGCTGTTATTATTACAGCATGTTCCTTTGATATACTGTAGAAGACACATTTTTTAAGGCATTCATGTGGGTTCAAGGAAGAGATGGCAAGCATCAGCACAATTCCAAGAACATAGTAGGCTCTCAGGTGTTGATTGGACTAGTTATTTGGATAAGGGATTTTTACTTCTTGGAAAACAATGACTAAAGCAGCAGCTGTAGTCCAGGTTCTATGATCAACACTAAATTATATATGTAGTTTCATTTGATTTAACCCTTATTGTTATTTCTCGTTAAAAAGTAGTATATCCAACCCCCCCTAAAAACAAGTGACAGAGCTTAAATTATAACCCAGATCTGTATGTATGATCTCAAATCATCTGCTCCCTCTGTCATGCCACATTCCTTCTGACATCTATAGAGAACTGTGTCTTTTATTTTATTTTATTTTTTATTTATTAATTTAAAAAATTAACAACAAACAAGAACAGTAACATATCATTCCATTCTACATATATAATCAGTAGTTCTTAATATCATCACAGTTGCATATTCATCATTTCTTAGAACATTTGCATCGATTTAGAAAAAGAAATAAAAAGACAACAGAAAAAGAAATAAAACAATAACAGAAAAAAAAAGATTATACATACCATACCCCTTACCCCTCGCTTTCATTTATCACTAGCGTTTCAAACTAAATTTATTTTAACATTTGTTCCCCCATTATTTATTTTTATTCCATATGTTCTACTCCTTTGTTGACAAGGTAAATAAAAGGAGCATCAGACACAAGGTTTTCACAATCACACAGGCACATTGTGACAGCTGTATCATTATTCAATCATCCTCAAGAAACATGGCTACTGGAACACAGCTCTACATTTCCAGGCATTTCCCTCCAGCCTCTCCATTACATCTTGAATAGCAAGATGATATCTACTTGATGCATAAGAATAACCTCCAGGATAACCTCTCAACTCTGTTTGGAATCTCTCAGCCATTGATGCTTTGTCTCATTTCCCTCTTCCCCCTTTTGGTCGAGAAGGTTATTTCAATCCCTTGATGCTAAGTCTCAGCTCGTTCTAGGGTTTTTCTCAATCCCTTGATGCTGAGTCTCAGCTCATTCCAAGATCTCTGTCTCACGTTGCCAGGAAGGTCCACACCCCTGGGAGTCATGTCCCACGTAGAGAGGGGTAGGGTGGTGAGACTGCTTGTTGTGTTGGCTGGAGAGAGGGGCCACATCTGAGCAACAAAAGAGGCTCTCTTGGGGGTGACTCTTAGGCCTAAATTTTAAGTCGACTTGACCTATCCTTTGTGGGGTTAAGTTTCATATGAACAAACCCCAAGACTGGGGGCTCAGCCTATAGCTTTGGTTGTCCACACTGCTTGTGAGAATATCAAGAATTCAACTTGGGGTAGTTGAATTCCTCCCCATTCTCACCATTCCCCAAAGGGGGCTTTGCAGATACTTTTCCACTCACTGATCGAATCACTCTGGGATTCATTGGGGCATCACTCTGGACATACCAGCAAAATCTCATGTCCTACCTGAGATTCCAAGTATTTATGGCGTTCAATCAAACTATCTACATAAGTTATATTAGGAAATGCACTATCAAAATATAAATTTTGTAGCAAACATGTTTTGCTTTAGTCTCACACAGAAGGTGACATTTTAAAATATTAATTACCATCTATTTTCAGTACCCTGCAATAATGACATTCCTTTGCTCTTCCTCATGCAAAAACATTTTTAAAATTGTACCTTGTACATTTCACTATTATTATACACCCTAGGCATTCCTAGATTATACCATCTCATAACATCTGTCTTTCTTTCTGATTTCATTTATGTCCCAGCCCTCCTCCCTCTATCATTCTCACATGCAGCTTCATTCAGTGTTTTAACATAATTATATTACAGTTAGGTAATATTGTGCTGTTCATTTCTGAGTTTTTGTATCCAGTCCTGTTGCATAGTCTGTATCCCTTCAGCTCCAAATACCCAATATCTTACCCTATTTCTATCTCCTGGTGGTCTCCATTACCAACAAAATATTCCAAGTTTATTCACTAATGTCAGTTCATATCAGTGAGACCATACAGTATTTGTCCTTAAGTTTTTGGCTAGTCTCACTCAGCATAATGGAGAACTCTGTCTTTTTGAGTTATGATTTCAACTGCTTAATCATCTAAAAACCAAGTCTGTGCTACCCCTTCTGGTTGATTTGGAAAGAGGGCTCTGTGTGAATGTTTGCCTGGGATAGCATAGCATGTGCCTTTGACGGGTGATTAAGGCATCCCCAGCATACTCGGCAACAGCATGTGCTCTTTGTTGGCATGTTCCAAAAAACTGTAGACAATAGAGATCAGGAGGTCATACTGCCTGTTTTGACAACCCAGAGGGCTTAGGAGGCTTTTGAACACAGTTGCTTTCCACCCCTTGACAGTCTCAAATGTGTATGAGATTAGAGTGGAAAGGGAAATGGGAAAGAATTAAATGAAACCATAAACACAGGAGACAGCTTACATACTCTATTGGGAGTTGATATTGCTGCCTCAAAAATAGTTAAGGAGGGTGGGCTATGGTGGCTCAGCAGGCAGAGTTCTCGCCTGCCATACCGGAGACCTGGGTTTGATTCCCGGCACCTGCCCATGCAAAAAAAATAAATTAAATAAAAAATAAAAATAGTTAAGGGGGGAATGTTAACTTGCACAGAATTTACTTCCCCAATGACTTTTAGAGCTCTTCTCTCTGATCCATTTTAAGTAGTTAATTTTTAGATTGGAGAATATGTGTATACAATAAAAACCCAAAATGTTCACATAGTATAAGAATAGGATCCCCGAACCGTTTTCCTCTAGGTGGCTGGGATGGCGAGCAGCTTCACAGTGAGATGCCAACAATCACAAAGCTTGGTTCCACAGCATGCAAGTACCAAGTCTTGGCTCTATATGTCCACCAAGAGCTTTTTGTCCCATAGGGAGGAACATATGAATAACCGTTATTATCTGCTTTGCCTCATTGGGATGTAGATAAATCCTGTCTCTTCAAAGCCAGGCTAGGAGGGCAGAGTTGAGGGGTCTCTAGCCTGGGTCACTTGCTGACCTGGCAGACCGCCTCCACGGCTCACAGGCCAGCACTGAACCTGTGAGGGGAGTTCCCGTGGAGACGCTGATGTTCCTTTCCATGAATAGGCCTTTGTTTGGATCATCTAAATTTAGAAAGAATCTGGTTATATCTATCCACAGAAGGGTCAAGATCTTAATTTTTTACTCCCATGAAATTGCTGGGCACCTGTGTAAAATGAACAAATTCTTTCCTCATGGGCGGGAAGAAATTCCAAGCCTCACCTACCATCCTCTTGTAGGGCAGTGGAGGCGCTATAAGAGAAGTTACTCTAGTGGTCTTACCAGAACCAAGAAGCATTTTGCTGTTTCCATTACTACACGTAGCAGCAGATGATGACTGTTAAGTAGCAGCCTTTCACTGAGGAAGTAAATAAGCGCATAGACCTACAGAGGTGGGAATCACTGGTGGGTTGGCAGGCGTCTGGGTTGGTGAGCACTGTACTTGCCATGCACCCTGGGCTACATGTAAGCAGGTGCAGATTTAACAGAACCTCTGTCTGACAAACTTAGCCTTTCTGAGGTAGTTTGTACTGCCAGAGGGTTAGTTTAGACCATAATTATGAAAGAAATATAGAGAAGACAATATCAGTATGGACCAGAGGGTTCTGGGGAGACTTTAAGGAGCTGTAGAAGACACTTAACTAATGTGGGGTTGGTTAGATTTAGAAGGACGGAAACAAGAAAGGCAATTCTATAAGAACAGTAAGACCAAAAATAGAAGATGTATTTAAAAGAGAATGAATATACCAGTTTCGTTAGGCTAGGAAATGTGAATATGTCAATACTGAGAAATAAGGTGACAATCAGGAGGCTTTTCTACATATTTGGGTGCTTTTTAGGTGAGAAGAGACAATTGTTAGTCCATTTTTTTTCCTGTGTTTATTTTTCTTTTATATCCACTATGGTTAAATACTGTGGTTAAACATGGTATTTCACAATCTTTGTATTGACTTTTAAGGGAAGATTAAAAGATTATGTATGAAGGTACTTATGTAGCAATTCCATAAATATGCATTCTGCTTTTTAGGGTATTATATACATATATTAAACATATAAATAGAAAAGGACAGAAATCATATTCAGATATCATTGAAGATTCAAGTCTCTTGTCCTTCCTTAAATGGGAAGCTCTATGAAGTATTTTTCCATGTGTCAGAGAGACATCAATAGTTTCCTTCATGAGCTTTTCCTAGCAGTCACTCTTAGGTTAGTGCGTGCAAGAAGAATGTAGTACTTTATGGAATTTTGCAAAATGCAGTGTCTGGGATCAAGTTAGGTTTCCACCCCCTTGGCTCATCCTTCCTGACTATAAAAGCTACAGCCGGTTCACCTAGGAGAGTCATTGAACTCTTGTGTTTGTTTTCCTTTTTTTTCAATTGTGAAATATAATATATATGTGAAAAAGCAATACATTTCCAAGTACATTTTAACAAATAATTATAGAACAGATTTTAAGTTTGGTATGGGTTACAGTTCCACGATTTTTTGTTTTTTCTTCTAGCTACTCCAAGACACTGGAGACCAAAAGAAATATCAATAAGTGTTATTTTTTGAAGACCAGTCTCATACAAAGCTTAGTTACCTTTGAATTGCTTACTTAAAAAAAAAAAAAAAGGTAAATAATTTGGTATGGATACATATGTTGATTTATATACTTTTGCCAGCAGCTCATAGCTGAAGAGATTAATATATGTATTTACCAAATTGATTTTTTTACTAAGGTGATCTTGTTTTTGCCTTAGTCAAAGTGAATTTACCAAACTAAGTTGTAAATTACAAAAACTGTTGAAAAATGTGTGGTGGAAATTAATGTACCATTTCATCTACCAAATTTCCCTTCTCTTTCTCTCTCTCTTTTTTTTAAATGGACCACTAAATTTAATGTAATGAGTAGGTCTTCAAAGGGGTATATATGTTTTTGTGTGTATGTATGTAACAGTATCATCTTTGGGGTAACTTTTAAAACCTAAAGTTGCTAAACTTCCATGTTACCAGTCTTTGTCCTGATCTGTATAGTTTGGTTGACCTGTTTTAAAAATGCAATTGCTCTGATATATCAACAGTGGAAAATGTCTTCCTTTTCAGAATGAATTTTTGAACTGTGTTTTTTACTTACTCGATTGAGTTTAGAATATTTATGTTCCGTATTTCACAGTTTTTTAATGAACTTATTGGACTATTTAGTGTTTTATGTAATTAAAGTTTATTGTGCTTGATCATCTGCAAGACTTAAAATTGTGTGGTATAGTTTTACACATCCTTTTTGTGTTTCATGGAATTTTGATAAAGAAGATACTCCAATTTCACCCCCCCTTCCGAGAAAACCTGGGAAAAAAGTTGTGTTTTCTTTCTCACTGTAGATTGGCGGGTGCAGCAACCTCACTGTGTTCTGTGTGCGTGACAATAGATTAACGCGGATACCTGCAGAAGTGTCACAGGCAACTGAACTTCACGTCCTAGATGTGGCAGGAAACAGGTGATTATCTTCTGGTTTGCTTTGCCTGCGAGTAAGAAACAGATGTGCACACACACCCATCCTTGCTGCCTTGCCCTTGCTTCATTTTATGGAATATGTTGCTGATGAGTCAAATGATTCAGACCCCAGGAAGTTCTTAATGTGGGAGTTGGAGCGGTTTCGTCTGATGGAGTAAAGAAGCACAGGGACAATTCTAGAGAAATGCTTCTCAGAACAAAAATACCAGGTTGTAAGGAAAAGAGCACTGACGTGAGATTTGGGAGACTGACGTTTTACCTTAGCTTTTCTAGCTAACTTGTGTAGGTTAACCTGAACCCCAGAGTTCCCTCATATGCAAAATAAACTTGAATGAGCTTGAACTAGGTTTTAACGAGGGGTCTTGATATGCTGTGCTATAATCCTAAATCCCCTGAAACCGTAAGAAAAATAATATTCACGGTTGTTTTTCTGATCGGAAGATCCACAGCAGAATTGTCAGAATCTCCAGTGATTCATAACCCAACAAAAGAAAAGCTAAAAGCCACCAGACTGGTGTCCCCAAGGTCATAGCAGTACCATTTTTCAATTTCTGGAGTCAGAGGTAGCATTGGGCTACTTGCTTAATTTCTCGAATATCCTTTCTCCTCACCTTTGTAGAATGTAGATTTGTTTAAGCCTTTCTGAATTAATTTTAGCACCCCAAACATCATATGTACTCTCTTCCCCCTGAGCCTATACGGGCTCTTCTCTCTACCTGGGACACTCTTTATCCCCCACCTCTCTTCTTCATCTCTTGCTTTATATTCTCTAGAAAGCCTCCTCTCTGGGTCTGTATTTGGTGAATTGCCCTTACCATAGCATTCACAGCACCATGTGATAATTACCTGTTTACATGTGTGTGACTCTCCTAAACCTAAAGTTAGATATCATGATTTATATATTGTTGTATCACTTGTCCTGTCTAAAGTGCCTAGAAAATAATAAATGCCTGGTAAATATTTATAGACTGGATGAAAATGTGAATGGCTTTTGCAGAATGAATAGCAGGCCACTGTGAAGTGTCTTGTATCACTGGCTTCATTGCCAAAAGAAATTGAAAAATTGCTTTTAGATGTGATATGACTTGATAGAGATGATCAATGACTTTAAGAGTTAAAATCAGCAAGCTGAAGAATGTTTTGGGGACCATCTCCTAAGTGCTATTAACTGGTCACTTATGTTAGACACAATTCGCCATTTTTCATTCTTACTAATGGATTGTAGACAGCAGGGCTAAACAAACAACACTTCTCAGCTGGAGCCCAGGGCTGAGTTATGGCTTCAGGGAATCGCTCACCTTTTAAAGTTATGCTTTCAGGACATCTTGATAGATTCTTAAGACCACTAACTGGTTGCTGCAATCTCAAGATTAAGTTGAATGTTGCACTTCTGCCGGGCTAAGCATAGCATGACACTTAAAGCTTGAGAAAGTTCTTTCCTGACCTCCCACCTCTAGCAGTAGAAACTCAGTGACCCCAAATGTTCCCTAGTTCTTGTAGCACTGTGAGCATGAACTCACATCACTCATTCTTTAGCAGAAAGATGGCTCTGATGTCTAAAAATTATTGTTTTACATGTATAAGGCCCCATTCTCCAGTTCTCAGAAGAGGAGAAAGTTAAATTTTTATTTTGTTTGAACAGGGGTGGAGAAAACCCTATTAAAAAATCTAGTTACATAGTTGTCATCTGAGTCAGTTAAGTGTGTCATTTAGTCTGTGTATATATAAATTCAAAACTAATTTTTTAGCCTATTAAAATATTTAATTGCTACTTATTTAAAGTGTTAGTATAGAAACTAATTAAAAAAAAAAAAAAGAAAGAAAGGCCACCATGTCAGCCTTTTAGCCTACAGAAACGTCCCATCACGGAAAGTCGTCATAGCAAACACCACAGAAGTTTCTGCCTCCTCCCAAACATGTAAAAATAGCAGATAGCAGCAGGGAGACTACATATTAGTTTCTAAAAGCTTTCTTTTACAAATTTGATAGGATAACTTATAGTAAGGATGATTATACAGTGCTACCTGGAAACTAAATCAAATTCTCTAGGAAAGTAAAGAAGAAGGTATCTTGTGTCATTAATTACATGTGAGCACAGAACACAGAATTCCTTGGTTTTTGGACTCTATCCCATAAGAATGTCTACAGGTGCACAAATCAGGCATATGAGCATCTTCGCTGCAGTGTTGAATAGTACCAAATATTAAAAGCAATGGCTTTTAACAGGGAAATAGTTTTTACCTTTTATTTTTATACTATGTATATGTATAACCTAATCCAAAAGATTAAATTAAAAATATTAGAAGACAAAACACAGCAATGTAGCCTTCCTGTGGAATACTGAGCAGCCAAAGAATGAAGTATTTCTCCCTGAGGTGACAAGGAAGGAGGTCCATGAAACTAAATAAGAGCAAGTTGTTGAACAGTATGTAATGCTTGCATTTTGTTTTTTAGTTTATCTGTGCAGTACACAGTAGTTTGAGAGTACAAGGTATAGAGACTTGACTTGGAGATCCAGGGAGCTTTTCACTTTAGATATGTCAGCATTGTTTAATTTTTTTCCATTGACTGTATTCTCTATCTATATTGTTAAACATTTTTTAAAGACTTTGCTTAAAACTAAAAATTATGCTGAGAGTTGAATAGGTGAAAAGTTAAAATGTTAGAAGTATTCAATCATGGGTTAAGATAATATTCCATTATTCAGTGGACCAGGTTTATTTGCTAAGTAAATCTCTAGTAATTGTTAAAGAGTTTAGAGGTGGGGAAGACCATTTTGGGCTGGGCTGGTGGTAGATATAACCGGAGATGAGAGACTCACAGTTTGATTATTCATTTGCTTTAGTCCTTGCACCATTAGTGTAAATAGTAACCAAAGGCTTTTTATTTCTAGGGGATATGGTCCTAAATAGAACATAGAAATGTGTACATATGTGGTTTCTTATGTTTATTCTGTTTATTATGTGTCACACAGAAGGTACTAGAATAAACAAAAAATGAATTATTAACTCCTCTGGAAGGTAGGAATATTTTAAATCTGTTTTCTGATGAGATGGGATGGTTCATCCAAGAGAAACAGAGGAGTATGTGTGTCTTTTTTTTCCTGGGCCACAGTGAGTCAATGAGCCGTTCATCCCAGCCTGTAGAATCTCTGTGTACAGACTGTACAGGGAACAGGCCCTTCTCCCCCTCTTTACTGCCACTGGAATCACCTTTGTCCACAAGGCACTTATGGACATCTTTTTCCCCCTTCTCCACCCCCATCCCCCAAACCAGTTGTGATAACCAGAAGTGTCCCCAGACATTGACAAATGTCTGTTGGGGGCAAAATGGCTCCCACTTGAGAACCAATTGCACTAAAGTAATTTTTAGCATCTATCAAGTATATATGCTTTCTAGTGCGTAGTTTTTTCGTCCTGTCATTTATTAAATAGATTTAACTGGTTATAGCCAAACTGTCAAATCTCTGGGGAAGCATGAAACTGATCTTTAGTTTTTAAAGTACTTTCATGTATACTGCCTCATTTGAAACTGAAAACAATCTGATGTGGATATTAATTTATCATGTAGGTGTCTGAGAAGTAGGGACTTCTGGAAATGGAAATAAACATGAATGGAACACCTAAAATAATCTCCTTAGAGGAAGCAAATGGAGTCCGTAGTTATAAACTTTTAAAATCTTTATTTAAATCTTTATTTAAACTCTTCGGCACCGCAGGGATTTCCTTCCACATCCTGATTTTCCAGGTACTCCTGGGAAAAGGTATCACAGGTTTTATACCAACCCTGTTGATGAGGCTAATGCCATTGAACAAGAACCTCCTGCTTCTGGGTCCTTTCACATTATACTGACATGCTTCTCTCTTTAAATTGAAACTTCCTGGTTCATGACCTAATACAAGGGTGGACCATGGTGGCTCAACAGGCAGAGTTCTCGCCTGCCATGCTAGAGACCCGGGTTCGATTCTCGGTGCCTGCCCATGTCAAAAAAGACCTAGTACTGTGTCCTATAATCAGCTGATCATTTCCTCCTTTTTTGCCCTATGGCCTGGAGATCCTAATGTAAGCAGTGATAGCAGAAAAGGGAAACACACTAACCTGCTGAAGAGTATACTTGCAAAGAGTAAATCAAGCATCTTAACCATAAATGACAGCTTTGTACATTTTGAACCCAATTCCAAAGCTGTTTTTAATTTTTTTTTCTGTTTTATTGCCAGGAATTGATTTGATTAAATTTAAGGTCATGATGTCTCCTTTTGTTTTAAATTAGGTTGTTGCATCTGCCATTATCATTAACTGCCTTGAAATTAAAGGCTTTGTGGCTGTCTGACAACCAGTCCCAGCCTCTGCTTACATTCCAGACAGACACAGACCATGCCACAGGAGAGAAGATTTTAACCTGCGTCTTACTTCCTCAACTGCCTTCTGAGCCAAGTTGTCAAGGTGAATTTAATTTAAAAAAATATATACATATATGTATGTGGTCATAAGAATGTCCATACAACCTTTTGTTCACACATGTGATTTTGATGTGTCTAATATGCCCCCAGGGCCTGCCCAGGTGCGGTCACTGCGGGAGTCCTCTAGGAAGGGTCCCCTGCATCCTTGCAGTTAAAGTGCTGCTTACAACTACTCACCATACCTGAAATTCATGAAATGGCTTTTCAATTTTGAACTGTAGCTAAGGCTGAAAATATAAATACTCCTAAAAAATGTAACAGAGTCACTTAAAATCCACTCTGATCATTTGGAGAACTAGTAAACACCATAGGCATATTGTTTGTAAGCCAGTGAGTTGTCTTGTGTCATTGTGTCTCTGATTTTTAAATCATATATGAATTTATTGTATAAATTATATATGGTTTTAAAAAATATTCACAGTGATGTCAAAATGCTATTATAAGTCCTTTGCTGAGAGCTGGGTTTGAGAGAAGAGGACTGAAATGCCTGAGAAAATGGGAGCCCTTGAACCAGAAGGGATACAAGGCCCAACTTGCCAGTCCCAGCTTTGTTAGGTTTCCCTTACAAGAATAATGGGGTAGAATGTATTACTAAGGAAACCAACATGAGAAAGTTTTTGAAATTAATATGTAAAAGTGAATTCTGAAAAAAGATTCTGTAAATGATTAAGACATCTGTGATGAAATGTTAATCATATTAATTTAGCAGCTATTTTATATGATCTTGACTAGAATTACATATCATTGAAAAGAGTGAGCAGTCCTGTCCCAGGCCTTGTTGCTTCTATTTTTATTTTTATTTTATTTTTGCTTTTTTAAAACCAATACTTTGCAGGTGAGTCAGTGGTTTGCCTTCCTTATTTCTGGTGTTCCATCCCTGGTTCTCATGTGGATTCTGCCTAGTCAGCTACAAAATTAGTACATAGCACTTGCCAGTCTCATAAACCAGAGTTGACCATTGATGCCATCTTTGTCACGATAGAGAATCTGCCTCGTTGTGGTGCACTAGAGAGTTTGGTAAATGACGTATCCGACGAAGCCTGGAATGAGCGTGCAGTACACAGAGTCAGTGCAATCCGGTTTTTGGAAGATGAAAAAGATGAAGAAGACAATGAAACGGTATGGAAATGGAGATTCGTTGCCTCCATGGAAATTTAAAGTTCAAAGGTTTAACAAATACTGAGAGTAGTACCTAGTAAGGATTTCTTTTGTTTTAAAATAGTACATTCCTATTTTGCCTTCATCATTTAAGAATTTTTTTAGATGGCAAAACTAGGTACTTATTCACAATTGGAAATAAGGCAAATGGGACATTGGGGTTTTTTTGTTTACATAGTTTATGGTGCTTTTTTACTTTGTGATAGTTATGTGTTCCCCACCCCACCCCCATCCTTCCCTCCCCGACCCCCTGAAATGATTGAAAATATTTCCTTTTTGTTGTTCCCCGTGAATTAAGTCTTTTGCTACCCCTCCCCCACCCTCATTTATAACTGTACCGTGGTATAGATCCACATAGACTCCATTCACATTTCGTAGCCTATGACTTAGCTGGCCTTCGTGTCACTAGGTCACCATTGCCTTCATGGTGAGTGCTTATGATCCTGGCTGTATTCCCTAAGAGCTTTCATTCAGAAATCAGAAGTTTTGCGAGTATCTCTCACCTAATTTCACCTATGCTTGATAGTTTCTCACTGCCATCCAACATCACCATGAGTGGGGGACCACTCTTGAAATCTTCCCGGTTGGCTTTGGCTTCCTAAATTCCTTGCAGTAATTGAGATTTTCATAAGCAGAGTTCAGAGGGAGTATTTGCTGCCCCAAAACAAAGGGCAGTTTTTAGGTTATTGCCTTTAGTGTATGTTATTACAGCTGTCACCAAATGGTATTTTAGCCATTTGCAGTAGTAGAATGCAAAATTGGGAATTAGCGTTGACCAAATAACTTCAACATAAGTGAATCTTTAGTGCTTACCTCATGATTAGGGTGTAAGTATTTCACCAGTTATTTCATTGTTTTAATACTGTTTTTTCAGTATTTTATTAAATGCTGTTGTATAAGCCAAAAAAGCATGTAAAATGTCAAATAATATATTTTCTAAAATCGCCCATACCCTCTTACTCCTCTTCCAGCAATGTGGTTTTTATTAGAAGAAAGTGACCTTTTATCAGTAGGTCATATAAATAGCACACACAGCAACAAAATAAGAAAAGAAGTCCTTCTCTCCTGCTTCTCTTTTCTTCATCTCTCATCCCTCAAGGGCTGAAGGAAGTCAGAGCCACTTATGTATTATGATAGAACATTGTAGTGATTTTAATTAAGGATATTTTTTTCCCTAAAGGGCATACACCCCACAACTACATTTTCAAAGTCTTCAATTTGTTCTTACTGCTCATGGAACTTTACTTTTATCTTCACTAATCTCATTTTTTAAAAAGTATTATTATAGTCTAAAAGTAATCTACTATCTTGACTAGGTAAGTTACATGAAACGTTTTATCTTCCATTAGCTACTGTTAGGCAATTAATGCACAGAGCTCCAAAATAAGATTTTGCACCCACTTTAACTCATAATATTGAAGAAAGTAAGATTTATATCTGAATGGTAATGCCTTGAAGCTGCATGTTTGAAAGAGGGATGGAATAAAAATTCTCCTTCACTGTTTGTTTTTAGAGAACACTTCTAAGGCGAGCCACTCCACACCCAGGGGAGTTAAAGAACATGAAGAAGACAGTGGAGAATTTACGGAATGATATGAATGCTGCTAAAGGACTGGATTCAAACAAAAATGAGGTCAACCATGCCATTGACCGAGTGACCACTTCTGTATAGATTTCACCTCCAAGTTTTACCTCCTGTGTCTTCCCCTGCTGTGGAGATGTTCCTGTCCGCTTCTGAGGAGTCTCATGCAATCCTTTGTCTTAATCAGAACCTGGCGATCATCTCCCCATGCGGCTCTCTGCAAGGAAGTGCCTTACTCTAGCTCGTCAACCATTCATTGCACCAGTGATCTCCTCGCCTGATTTTTTAAAAAAATGTCAGTTGTTCATAATAAGTAGAATACACCACTATAAACACCTGACTTTTGTTTTTTGTCTTATGTTGGGGTAGGGAGAGCAAGAAGGGGAGTTTTTATCCTCTTCCTTTCCATAAAGTACTAGGACATTTTAGACCCAAGTTCTCTTGGGCCTACTAATGAGAGAAAGTTTTATGTGTGGAGAAAGAAAAAAATACTTTTTAAAACTTTTTTGGCAGCTCAGATGGTGTAAATTTTAAAATTTTGTATAGGTATTTCATAACAAAAAAAAGTATTTCTTTTTTGTTATTTTATCTTGAAAACGGTACATATTTAGTATTTGTTCAGAGAAACAAAACAAAACAAAAACAGTCCTTAAGTATTTGCTTTTATTTGTACCATCCATTTGTGCCTTACTGTATCCTGTTTCATGTCAACCCAGTTGTAAACAGCAGCATCCTTGAGCAGTGAGATGAGAATAGGAGTGTGGCACTTTTAGAGCAGTGTTGGATTTTAATCAGTTATCTACCTGGTGGATTTGTTTTGAACCAAAAAGAATTACTACCAATTTGTAAATTATGTCTGTTGATTGTTCTTTTTTTTTAAATGAACCAAAAGGTTAAACATTAATATTTCATTTCTTACACTTTAATTTTTCATGACTAAGTCTCCATGAGTGCAATGTGACACTGCACCTATTCCAAAGTTCTGTGCCATTTGTAAAACAAAATAGAACAGAAAAGCACAAAAAGTGAAAACTGGTTCAGAAATTCAATAGGTGAATAAATTATGTACTACAGAAGAAAGTATGATTTTTATTGAAGAAAGCTTTAAAAGTTTTATATCCAGACATAAAACTATAATAAAGCAAAATAACCTGCAACCATAATAGAAATGTTGGTATTTTTATAAGTGCAATTTAATTTGTAAATAGAGTTTGAACTGAAATGTAGCAAAATACTGATGCAAGATTTAATTTTAAGTCTGCTAATTTAAGGGGCCTGGGAGTATGTTTTGGTGTATATGTTGATTTATTTTTTTTGTATAGTGTGATAAAAGAGAAATGAAAAGTGCCATTTACTACGTGGTATTTAGGAAAATCACATTGCTTTTTTTTTCTCCATCAAATAAACTCATCCTGGACATTGGCCATACAGCTTTATAAAATTAATCATTATTATTTCTGTACAAATGGTAACAATAGCCAAATAGTTTGAACGTGTACTCTCTTCCCTTAAATATTTAAAATGTGGCCAGTTTTGATTGACCTCCTGTGGAACTTGCATTTATCCAGAAACAGAAACCAGAATTGCCTTCAACTGTAGCCCATAACCTTAGGCTGTGGACTGTCTGACCAGTTGGACTCTTTAGAAGACAGTTCAGTCAACCATATACAATACCTTTTTCTACTTTTGTCCATTTACTTTTTAGATTCACTTTGATTTTGTGTGTGTGTGTGTGTGTGCGTATATATTGGTGTGTAGCTTTAAAGTTATTGGGTTGAAAGTACATAGGCAGGTCTCAACTAGTCATTTTTATACCTTGCTCCCTGGAATGGCTCCAAAATCTGTGGGCGCCCATTTTCTTTTGTCCATTTAAGGATACGATATACTCTGTTTTGTGTGGTGGTGTTTTTTTAAAGCCTAGGAAGATGACTTCACTGATTCGAGCTGATTATAGATCCGAGCAAATGGGTTTCATTTAGGTAGAGGTATCTTGACATCAAAAAAAAAATAGATCTTGCATAGGGTTTTTTTTGTTTATTTTAATAAACTTAGTAAATAGTGCCTTTAAGCCCACTATTTACTAAGTTTATCATGGCTTCTTCAGTGTGGTAGAGATGGATAGAATTCTGTGTATGAGTATTTAAATTTTTCTAGGAAGTTTTACGTGCCTCATTGTTTGCTTCCTTTGGCTTACCTTCTTTACTTACCATTTACCTGCTTTTTTCTTTGTTGGTTTTCAGTTTGGTGGTTTCACTTGTCCCATCTCCCTTTAAGAGGGAAAAGTTACTTTCATCTTAATTTCTTATGCTATGTGACACTGTAATTCTCTTTCACACCAGGATGCTGATACCAAACTTAGGCTTTATAATGTAAGCCACGCCAATCAAATACTCCCAATTTGAGAACATACCAAACCTTTTTCAAATTGACCTTTCTTGTAGTTATAATAATGTGAAAGGATGGATGCTTTTCTCTTGTGAGCCTAGTTCCAAAAGTTCCTGACCATTTTTCTGTAAGAGAGTGTTATACAGCATTGTTAGGGCCCCAGTCTGGACCTTCTTTAGGAAGGGGAGCAGCAGTATAGTTTATGGCCCAACTGTTTGTCTTGTGAGAGTGACAGACAAAAGCAGGAAGGGAGGTTAGTATGACCTGTTCACCCACTTTTTTCTTAGCTCTTTATTTCCTTCTCTTTTGAGCAAGGAAATTATTCCTAAGAGGGTAAAAAAAAAAAAATACAGAAATGATACAACTCATTGATGATGAAAAGTTTGACTGGAAAAAAATCTAGGAACATTTTCCTGAACTTTCTTTCTTACTGGAAAGTTGGGCCAAATGATGCTGACCAACTCAATCTTTCTATCTAAACACTTACTCGTTAGCTATCCACCAGGTAAGGAAGCACAGATGGAATTGCCCATGCCAGCCTTGACAGCAATCCTTATGCCATCTCTTGTGAAATCAACCACACCCAAGAAGGCAGGCTTAATGGATGGGGTAGAGGCTGGGAAAAAGTCTTCTTTGTCATAAAGTTACTCAGAGAAACCATTCCTAACCTTTACTCTGTACAACCAGTCCCAATCTTGTAAAAGTGACTGACACCCCAGCTATGGGCACACTGGATGGTATGTGGTAAGGCTGTGCAAATACCTTCTAACGAGGGACTGTGCACTGCCGCTGCCTGTTAACAGAAGATGATAAGGGATATTGTAGCTTGGTGTCATCCATGGGGAATTGAAAATCTCACTTCAGTAATTAGTGTTGTCTTACCTCATCCAGTATTCCAGAGAGCAAATTTAGAAAACAAAACGAAACAAAAAAACTTTTTTATTATGAAATATCTGAAGCATAGAAAAGTAGAGTTATATAATCAACCCCCATGAACCATTTGCCCAACTTCAACGATTACCAAAACAAAAACAAAACTAAACCATTTAAAACTAAATTATATTTTAGATTACATCCATAAGTAGGTGATGCTACAATGAAATAATTAAAAAAGAAAAACACCTCAGGGAAATCAGAACAAGTATATCTTTTAAAGCAGTACTTTAGAGAGAAAAATTTCTGAGCATCAGGATACCATGGCCTTTGGAATCATACAGAGGCAGGTTTGAATCCCTACCCTGCCACTTGGCTTTACACGAGCACCTGAGTCTTTCATCTCTAAAATGGAGCAGTAATGCCTCTTATGGGCTTAGAATAAGGATTAAATGGGATAAATAAAGCGTGAGCTCTCAGCCAGTGAGTGGCTGCTATTATTACAGGTCTGGTGTTATACTAGTGTTATTAGTTGCTCTGTAATTCCATGCCAAGGGTATGTGGTCAGAAGGGGAGTGTTCATCAGGAATGAGGACACAAGATAGCTCCCTAACAGAGGAAACTTTGTCTGAAAACTCTTTTCACCTACAATTTTATATATAGAACCCTGAGTTATGTGATGGGTGGGGGGGAATTTCACTTCATCAGATGGACTAAATGGTAAGTTCAGTTATGGTTTCAAAGTATCATGCTCACTTTAGCCATCTTACTAGCTAAGCTAGCCTCATGGCAAAACTAGTTTCCTGAGCAATGTCCCCTTCTTTGCCATGTTTCATTTTCTAGGTTTTGATCTACTGTGCTCAATTTCTATCTTTATTTCCTTTGATTTTCATGTTTTTCTTTTTAACTTCTTGCTGTGTCCTGCCTCCTGTCTCCTCTCTGTCAAATGAGGACTCAGGCATTTCTGCTTCAGGAGAGGCAAGTAGATTTAAGATTGTCCATGATCATCATTGGAGAGAATACCTACTGGACAAAAATAATAATACAGCTCGATTTGAGGAGTGTAGAGTACACTCCCACCTTGCTGGAGTGTTTTCTTTTTTAAAAGCAGACAGCTGTTGGGAAAGGGAAAGGATCCCGGAGAACTTGATCTGGTTACCTTTGTTCAGGAAGAGTTTTTGTGCCTGGCAGTTGGCTAGCAAGTGTAATTTTGAACTGTGAGTGTGGGCAGTCTGCACTGTGATGGACATGGCTTCTAGCCGAGGGCTCTTGAGTTGTGACTGGGCAAGAATCTGATTGGGTTGATCCTCCACGTTTCTTTTAAGGCATCAACACTTAATTTCTAAACAAATAATGAGCTGCCCTTTTGTAATAGATGACAGCCGAGATGACAACCATTGCCAAACGTTTCTGTGTGTACATTTAGCATTGCATTCTTCACAGTGGTGATGTCTCTGTTTTTATTTGTTGAGAATTTTTAGGCCTTGATAATGGACAAAACTGGCATGGAACTGAGTGAAACTCAGCCACCTCTATATGGACTTTGGCCTTCATTTGTATCTATTTGTGGTGGCAAATGCTATTATGCCCTTCCAAACTTCCCACCACCAACATTTCATGCCCATCCCTAACTCTATATCAGTTGTTCTATGGTAAGTGCTATGAAAATGCCCATAAGCTCTCTGGTCTACCATTTAAATTATGTGCAAATCTCAAGAAACTTTGGAGATAAATTATTTGGCTAGTAGTAGGAAACCAGAAGAAACTGAAACATTTTTCACGTTAACCCATGATAGTTTGGTAAGCAGATCTCAGAGAGAGCTTTAACATGTTCCACAAGTTAGCAGTTAGCTCTACAGTGAGCTGATTAGTTAGGAATCATATATACATATATACACATACTATGACGTTGCTGTTGGTTTATACATATATAAAAGACAGATAATGAAAACTTGGAAATCAGTGGTACTGTAACTTGGGCTTAATGTAGTTTGGGGAAAATCAGAAAGGTGACTCAATTTATTATTTAAAATCCCTCTCTTAAAAAGAGTTTTTATGAAAGGTTTAACAAATAATGGTTGTTTCTATTTGGTTACTCTCATCTAATCCAAGAAGCAGAAAGTAGGAAGAAAAGAAAATTTGTTTGACTAAGCAGTGTTTGATTTTATTTGAAACTGACTCTACTGCCCTGATTATAGAAAGAGGTCTTAAGCAATCTTCACATGGTGAGAAACGATACTTGTACTAGGTGGTAATAGAATGGCACCTCACTCCTGATGCTTCATAAATACAGAGCCCATGAATGCTGCCCTTTAGATGCTTCCTCAAGGCAAGTCATAGATGAGTTCTTAATTCTTCAAAAAGCAGCTTGTGAAAAGTTGCCCAAGAACTCCATGGGACAGCAGTTACTGAGCACCTGAAGAAGACATTCATCAAATGAGATCTCCTGAGAAGCAGCTTGTTCCTGTCTGCATCCTGAGTGTCCTCTGTTCACATTTACACACCTGGCTCCTGCTTCTAGCCCTTCCTCAGCCGTAGGTGTAAGTGCCTGTTTATTTAAACCTCACTGGCACCGCTCAAAAAAAACCAAAACAGCACACTTGCTTGTCTGGGCATTGAATGTTCTTCCTGGATTTTTGTTCCGCCCATTGGCCCAAAGGCATGATGGGTGGGGCAAGTTTCGGGGTTGGTTTGGGAAGTTTCGAGAACAGGCTGTGGGCTGGGTCTGCTAGCCTGGCGTTGCTCTTGGTTTTAATCATTTTGGAATATCTGCGGGTCAGGAACCTTGCAGTACATGACTATGAGAGTTGCTATATATCTTCCTCAGATGCCAGGTGCAGATACACCTCGGGAGGCCCTTTACCGGGGCCTAACATTATCAAGTAACCTTCATCCGTGTTGCACACTGACCTGTACACCTGAAGCTTTGCAGTGTAGAAAAGTCATCAGTTAGGGACCTGCTTGGTGTGGACTCCCTCCCAACAGGGGCTGCCTGTCTTCATTTCTACCCCAGTGGATGCTGCCAGCAGGTAGAAGCAGGGTGCCTTCTCGACGTGGGTAGGGACCTGATAGAAGCAGTCCTGGGAACCCAGGGTTTGTCGGCTGTGATAACTTGACACTGGGCAAATTATCAAACCTATTCCTTGTCTCCAGTATAGAAAGTCCATGTAGCAGATAGGCTGTTGGAAGAAATGATGCAAACAAAATATGATAGAGCTTTTGTATGGTTCTTTTTTCTCTTCACAGCTACATTGCTGTTTAATGAGCTAGTACCGTGTGAGGGCCAGAAAAACAGTGCTTCAGGTTCCCTGTCTCCTTCCTTAGCTCCTTTGGTTTGTTCAAAGGCCCAGTGTGGCTGAACCTGGCTCCTGGTGTGGTATCTTCTTTATTGGAGGCTGTATTGTGCACTGGTTCTCAAACTTGAGCATGCATTAGAATCCTGCTCGTGGCCCTGTTAATTTACACCAGCTAATGGGTGCAGATTACAGGGCCCCACTTCCAGAGTCTCTGATTCGGGAGATCTGAGGTGCAGCCTGAGAATGTGCATTTCTAACAAGTTCTCAGATAGCTGTTGTTGCACATACAGGGGCTTTATTTTGAGAATCACTGCTCTAGTATATTGGAAAGAGCAGAACCTCTGGAGTCAAGCAGACCTAGATTTAAATAAAATTAATGCATATAATTTTGTGACCATGGGAGGTTTTTCTTAATTTTCCCAAGTCTCAATAAACTCTTCTATAAAATGAAAATATCTACCCCAAGGTTTTTTAGAGAACTAAATGACAAATATGGCACATAGTAGGCTTTCAATTATTATCAGCCCTTTCTATTATCTTGAAATGTGTGCACAGATGTCATCTATGGAGGCAGAAGACCATTTTGGTCCCTTCAGCCAAGTGCTGATCTTTAGACTCCTTTTGCTAACTTATACCAGCTAATTGGAGCAGGGAAAGTGTTAGCAGAAGTATTAACTATGGTTATCTGTGGTTGAGTACCTAAGGGGAAGCCTGGAAATGGTGGTGGCTGGATGTGGTTAGAATACAGTGACACTTCCTCTCTGACAGATGTCACATCAGCCCACACACGGAGGACTTGCAGTGAGCGGGCACCATTTCATATTCATTTGAGTGTCTGTGCCTGATACTCAGCCCCAAGCCGCTAAACCCACATCTGCTGTTTTATCTGGGCTGCTGGAGGAAATCTTCCAACCACAGTGTCTCTAAAAATTGCAGAATCCCAAACGACAACTGCGTTTTTCATGCTTCAAAGCATTTTAGTGTCCTTGGGAAACTTCTCCAGTTGCTTTATTTAACTGGTCCAAGTTTTCATTACTTTCCTCAAATCCATTATTCCCCTCATCACAGCTCCCCCCCTCACCCCGCCGGGTGATACTTAAAATAGGAACTGGGATGGCAATATACAGTAATATGTACATCATATATAAAATTAAAAATATGTTCCTTTTTATTGTCTAAAGCAAAATTATAACTACCATAACTAGAGAACTGAATAGTAGTGCTATTCATGTATCAATTATAATTTACAAATAATTTGTGCATTTTCAGGAATTTAATGGAACTATTTAGTCACCATCTAAATAATGCCCTTCTCTAAGCCACAATTTAACATAAATAACGACATCAAACTTTACTGACAACATACCTCTTAAAATGCTTTGGTCCAAGAGTCCTTAAACTATAGCTGCTGCCTGTTTCTGTAAATAAAGTTTTACAGGAACATGGCCATGCCCAATCGTTTTTCTATGCAGAGAGCATGTGGCCTGCAAGAAAGGGTTCCTGCTTCTAGTCAGTAACACCCTGAGGGGTACTTTTTGCCACCAGGGGGCACTGGATTTGTGGGCTGCTTGTCACAGCCAGACATCTGGCTGCCTACATGTGCCAGTTCAGAGAGCCCATGCCTTGCTCCCTACTGACAGCGTAGACTGCCCGGCCACTTGCTCTGCTAACCTTGGGCTGCTCTGCAACACACCCCTACCTAGACTGCTCAGGAACTGGAGCAAATACTCAACACCCCTCCTGCACCCCATCTACTATCATAGGCCTGGCTGGGCGATGTTATTACATGACTTGCAGTCTCTGTAATTGAAATGATTTAGCATCCTATAAGGAACATTTTCAATATTTTAATATTGGTAGGCAGCACATTTCCACACTGTCTGAATCAGACTTATTTGTATGAGGAAACTCAAGCTTTCACACATGGGCCACAAGTTTCTATTCCCCACTTCACGCACTTACAGCTGTGTCTGTTCTAGATTCTTTCTCTCCTTTCTCCAGGCTTTGCTTTCTGGTCAGAGCTAGTCTCCAGCAACTCTCCCGATCCATTCCCTCCTGGAGCTTGCGACATTAATTTATCCCAAATTTCCCAATATCTTCAACCTCATCTTTAAACACGTTTAAGTCCCATCTCAAATAAGCAAAAAACCTGGATCTAAAATCCTGTCCACAGCTGCCTGTTTCTGCTTTCCTTCTCTGTCAAGCTTCTGGAAAGGCAGTCTATTTCTTCTCATTTCCCCTCAAAATGCCCCCAAATCCCTCAACCCATTACTGTGTGGCCCCTGCTCCAATACCCCACGGAAACTACTAGGGCCGGGTCACCAGTGACCTCTCTGTTGCCATATCTAAGGTGCCCTTTTCAACACTTTTCTTTTCTAAACTTGTCTGCTGCATTTGCCTTGTGAATACCTTCTTCCTTAAAACTCCTACCTCCATGCTTTTCGGCTGTTTTGAAAAAGGACCTTAAGAATGAACCTTTTACAGAGGAACCCAGAAAACACATACCTATGCACAGCTGAAACAAAAGTTTCCCCAAATAATATTTAACTATATGCAGGGAACTCTGATATGATCTATTCTATTATTTTTCAGTGCTGGTCACAACCATATAAATTGATGTCATGACTTAGTTATGGGTCAGGTCCCACAGCTTTGCCTTCCATGATCACTCTTCCTCAGCTTCTCGTACACATCTCTTCCCATCCTCCTTGGTTCCTTGAATTTTGGTGCTCCCCAAAGTTCTGCCAAGTGTTTTTCCTAGGTGATCCCATCCACACATCCTCTTCATGCAGCAGACTATAAAATCTGTCTGCATCCCTGAAGCTCCACACTCTGCTGGTGTAGAAAATGACATTGGCCCCAGGTTAGATTCCTAGAGATTTGTCAAAATTGGGGAGGGGGTGGGGTAGGGGCTGAGGATACTGGTCATCAAGTTGAAATTCATGGACCTGAATTGTCTCTGAATCATCCAAGACAAAACTAAGAGCAAAACCAAAACAAAAAGCCAAGCAGGTCATTCTGCAAGGGCCTAAAACAGAACCAAGTTCTCCACTATGAAGTTTTGACATTCCCCTTCCTGTACTCTGTTTATTAGAATTAAGTCACTAAGTCCAGTCCACACTCAAGGAAAACCCATGGCTTTCTCATCCATCTGAGAAGAAGGGATACTAGCTCTCCTATGCTGAGTGTCTACTTTTATATGTCAGGAACTACTCAGACTGTAATACATATGCTACTTCAATTTAGTTTTATTCTCACAATACTGTGAGCTTGGTGGCATTATCCACATTTGAATGATTAGGAAATTTAGTCATAAATAGATTAATTGACTTGCCCACAGTGGCAAGCTTGTGTATTGAAGTGTAGTCTATTTAATTCTTCCAATGGCCACTTCCATTGGCAATCCCAGTCCCAGTCTCAGTGTTTGCATAATTCTCCAGATAAAATGTCCAATTGGGAGTGGTGATGAAACAGAGAGAGACATAAAGGCACAAGCTACTTACATCCACGCTCTTGATTGTTCCCAAAGTTGTATTTACACCCTGGACCCAGTGAACTATGGCTGACAATAGGGAGGAAAAGGGCATATTGACTAAAAATGGCAGGGGGATTTTAATGGCACCTCTAAGAAGCATCTTACTGGTTGGTTATCGTCTATGGTATAGTTCAACTGGTATGAAGTTGTGTTGGTGGAAATTCATTAGCTTGGGGGGAGTATGGGAGGAGAGGAGGAAAAATGACGGATGGGGTTTGTTTGTGAGTGTTGATGGGGTGAGGAAGGGGCAGTGATAAGAGGGAGGTTGGATCTGGAAATAAGACATGAAGGGGGGTAAAGAGGATGATTGCAAAAGAAGAAGAAAGAGATTTTCCTACTTGACAGGCCTATTGTGAAAATTAATTTTTGGAGTAAAAATATTGTTTCATGGTGCCTATAATCCTTTTGGAAGAAAGATAACATGTTATTATGAAATAAGAATCACATGTGATTTTTCACTGCCCTACTGAATTCAAGGAAAAAGCCTCATCAAAACAGGAGCATTCTGAATGGAGATCCCCATTTTCTTTGCTACTTGAAAACCTGTTCATACTAGGTTTCGCCATTACATTTCTGCATCCTAGTGAGTTAATCACTTGGAGATTTCTGCATGATTCTCTGGTTGGCTGCATTTCAGGCAGAACAGAATCAGCCTAAGAAACTAGGTGCTTTCCGGTGCTGTAGCTGAGATAAATTTTAGCAGAGCCCCTCTTCTGAAGATTGAACAAATGAATAAGCATTTTTAAATTCTCATGGCTACTTGTTGCTCTTTTACTGTCCGAAATATTTTCTTGACCATCTTTGAATGGTAATTAGGGAAATTTTGTTTCCTGATTATTCTGGGAAAACTTATACTAAAAGCCAATTTATTTTTGGTTTTCACTCTACTTTTGTTGTAACTTTTGAGTCCCTGGGAAATAGACTCTGAGACAGAGATTTGTACGGAGGAGATTTATCGTGGCATGTTTTCAGGAGCAACAATTCTAATGGAATGAGAAAAGCTGGATTAGAGTGAGTTAAGCAGGGTTGGGCATTGGGACAAGTTGGATTGCGATATAATACAACAAAGGTTTCTTCCGATCCAACTGGGAGCTCTAGAGTCCAAAGAAGGCAGGGCTGAGGACCACACCACCAGAATTCAAAAGCAGGTTGCCACTGGAAAAGAGGTATGAACTTGGGAAAGCTAGCTCCCTTCACTGCAGGACAGTTCCTGGAGAGGGACTCCATGGTAAGCCATCAGCACCCAACTCACTCAGCAGCTGGGTACCGAGTGAGCGCACATTTCTGAAAGGGGACTCTGGGCTGCACACTACACACTACAGATATGTTAGTCTACTCCAGTGAACAAATATGATGATTTCCTGAGTGTTCACTTTTAAGTGATTTTTCTTCCAGGGTTTTATTGTATTTTTTTGTTTGTTATTTAAACTCACTTTCATTAGTTTTATTGTGTCTCATGACAAGAGATGAGGAATCATGGAATTGTTACATTAGACACTGTCTTATTCTGGTAGTTTGAAGCTGAATGGACCCCAGAAAATCATGTTCTTAAAGCTGATCTATTTCTGTGTGTGTGACTGATTGTCAATGGGACCTCTTGATTAGGTTATTTTAACTGAGGCTTGCCCCAGATGGGTCTTAACCCTCCTACCAGACTCCTTTATAAGCAGATGAGATTCAGAGAAAGACACAGAGAGAAAGGCTTAGAAACAGAGAGGAAGCCACAGACGCCAGAAGCTGGAAGCAGTGAAATCTGGAAGGGAAATGGGAGAGACCAGCAGAGCCAGCACGTGCCATGCCCATTGGCAGAGGAGTTCCACATGCCAGTAGCCTGTCTTCAGGAAAAAGGTATCGTCTTGATGGTGCCCAGATTTGGACATTTTCACAGCCTCAAAACTATAAGCTTGTAAACTAATAAATTCCGTTGTTAAAAGCAAGCCCAGGGCAGGCCATGGTGGCTCAGTGGCAGAGTTCTCGCCTACCATGCCAGAGACCCACGTTCAATTCCTGGTGCCTGCCCATGCAAAACAAACAAACAAAAATAAATAAATAAAAGCAAGCCCATTTCATGGTATCTGCATTTTGGCAGCTTTAGCAAACTAAAACACCTATTTCCAAATGCTCTAAGTTGCCTTGTGAGTCTGATGTATACAGGTTATTTTATTTCTTCCTTCTGGTTGCTACAATCTTATTTCTAATCCTGTGAGGGCCTTTCCTTTCTTCCACCTCTTAAATTAGGACCAACTTACTGATGATACTTTTTTTTTTTTTTTTTTTTTTTTTTTTTACATGGGCTGGGGCCGGGAATCGAACCGGGGTCCTCCGGCATGGCAGGCAAGCACTCTTGCCCGCTGAGCCACCGCGGCCCGCCCTGATGATACTTTTTGCTATTGATGATTTTAACCAACAAAAAGACTGGGGTGATAGAATTACTCTCCTTTTCCTTATAAAATATTTAAATTATTCATTTTACAATATGGCTACCAATAGTTGGTGGATCCTATATTTCCTTGATTTCCTATACTTGTTGTTTCTCCAGCACCACCATCTTAAAAAATGTAAAGTTGGTGTGTGCATTCAGCAGTGTGTTTGAGATATACCAGGAGAAATAGAGAAATAATCCTTTTCATCCTGCTGAAAAGTCCTAAAAAGCTCGACTCCATTGATTTTTATCAAATCTATATGTTTACATTTTATTTGCATTTCAAACCATGTCACATATAATTAAGACTCTTTTTATGTATGAAAAAATGAAATAATACTAATCAAAGCTCCCTTCTCTTTACCCCCCCACCCCCCACCCCCCAAAAAAGTAAGCATCCTAGTTGACTACATTGCAGATTGGACTTGTGCTGTTTTTATTTCATGGCAAAGGTTATCTTATAAACACAAATAGCCACTCTGCTGCTCACCATCATGAGAACCATGCTGTCATGGTTATGAGCGTTTATACTTCAAGGAATTCTGTTGACCACTGTCCCTGCAAAATGGATCAAAATCTTTTTTTATATCTTACAAGGACATCATACATGCATTCACTAAATGATGGCACTGGTGCTAGAAAACATGACCCACCTCAAAATTTGGAGCAGAAAATATAAGACAGGGAAGAAGGGCAACAACTGACTTTGTAGTTGAGGTACACATTCTCTGCAAAATATTAGACCAAATGCTTAGTAAACAGAAGGCAATGGAACAGGTACACCCTTAAATCAGAAAAAAAAAAAGTTTAACTAGAAAAATAATGCAAAAACTTTGGAGATGTGGTTGCACTAAGTTCTATCATAATCAGGCCCTGAGCTGGCAATGCTTATATGTTTATGCTCTCTGGGAACACATTCCCACTAATTTGAATACATTTCCATGAAAAAAAATCTCGAATTATGAATTTTTAAGTATGTGAATTTTTAGGACTACACCTCAAAAAATAAAGCAATAGTCTTTATTTTAAAGTGTTTAACTTTTTTGTTTTGTTCCAATATTTCAGTTTTGCTTTTGTTTTTATCTGTTTTAATTCCTTAACTTGTAATTAATTTTAGGACGTCAGTAAGAGACAATGCAATAGATCAAGAAAGGGCTACAGTGCTAAAGAAGAAGGAAAGGCAAAGAAGAAAAGAAAGGACAGAAAAGCTTGAATGGGTGTTAAGTGGTGATAAAACAAACTAAAGACCAAGTGAAAGAGAAGTTGTATTTAAAAAGGAGCAACTATCTGGCTGGTGGAAAGAACTCTGACTACCCAGCTGAAGTTTGCCACTAAGAAAATGTTATTTATGTGTCCCACACCAAAGGTAACAGGCATGAACAAAACAGATAGGACCCCTGGCCTCAGGAAGCTTAAGAGTCTAGTGAGGATAGAGACATTATTAGGAAGAATTTAGTATTTAGTATTGCAGATCAGCTCCAAGAGACAAATAAAGGATACTTTGAAAGGAACAGAGGGGTGCTTTATTGACTCCTTGATGATAAATGTGAGACTTGAATAGTGTCCTTGACAAATTGCTTCAAGCTTCTGAACCTCAATTCTGCATTTGTATCATGAAAGTGATGGTACTTATAATGCAGGGTTTATGTAAGGATTAGGAATGAAGATGTATGCTATATAACACACCTAAACATTAGAGACACAATTCCAGTTTTATTAATGTTTTCAGTTTGCTAGCTTTGGTGTGTTAACTTGTATCCAAACATCAAGGACCTCATCTTCCTCCATCCATTCTCAATTGATTACTGAAAGGCCCTTAAAATGGAAAGAAAAATGCTGTCCTTCAGTATGGTTAGAGAGTTCTTTTTCTAGATCTTTTTCTTATTTCTCCTGTTGGAAAAGCAGATACCTCAAATACCTGTTCTCAAACAGTGTAGATTTCTCTCAATCTACCTGTTCTAGTTAGCTAAAGCCGCTGGAATGCAATATACCAGAAACGCAATGGCTTTTTAAAAGGGAATTATTAGGTTACAAGTTTACAGTTCTAAGGCCATGAAAATGTCCAAATCAAGGCACTGACAAGAGGTTACCTTCACTCAAGAAAGGGTGATACCATGGGAAGAACTGTGGCTGACATCTGCTGGGGTCTTTGGCTCTGGGCACCTTTGTCAGCTGGGAAGGCCCATGGTGATGTTTCCTAGCTTTCTCTCCTCATTTCATAAGGTCTTTCAGGGGCATTTTCTTTCTGCATCTCCAAGGATCACTAGCTGTGTGGGTTCTGTTAGCACTGAAGTTTTTTCCAAAATGGTTCCTTCTTAAAAGACTCCAGTAAGTAACCCCATTTTGAAGGGGTGGAGACACATCTCCATGGAAGCCACCTAAGTAAAAGCTACCACCCACAGTTGGATAGGTCAGATCTCCATGGAAACAATAAAAAACATCCCACCCAGCAATACTGAATGAGGATTAAAGAATATGGCTTTTCTGGGGAACACAACAGCTTCAAACCGGCATACCATTCCACAAATCTGCTTCCTATTTTGTGTGTTTTTGTACAATTAATAGCACTGTCATGCACCAGTCAACCCAGTTACAGGCCTGGGTCAGCTCAGTCCCTGCCTGTCAATTCTACCACCCTGATGTCCTCAGCTGCCATCCCTGTCATTTCATCCCCATTGCATCATCCTGGTTCATGCCCTTATCACCTCTCACTCAAGATCATGCTAAGCTATGTGGCCACTATGGGCAAACTAAACACTTGGGACACTTCTAATCTGTATTTTAAATTTCTATTCAGTTGTTGTAGATTTTTAGAAATGGGGTGTAGAAGGGTGGGGGAGGAGGACCTCTGGTTCTCAGGCTTCTGTAAGATATGGAGCAATTCTATGGGACCCACCCTTCTACACCCCATTTAGAAAAACAAAGGTCCAAGGGTGAACTCAGACTAAGCCTTTACATACTTTAGAAAGCAGTTCGGTGGTTTAAGAAGGTCCCTTCCTACCCAGTAGCTCTTGAAACATTCATTCCATCTTCACTTAATCATCTCACTGAGAGTAGTTTGGGTGAATTTCATATTCTCCATCTCATAAAACTCCTGGTGGATATTTCAACACTTATTTCAGACATTAACCTGCCCCCTACCCCAAGTATGCATTCTCCCTTCTCCGTTTTACCACATTTTATAAAATCTTTGAAGCTGTATGTACTCCAGAAAAATATGTTCTTAAATTTAATCCAGTCTTATTGCGTAAGTCTTTTTTTTTTTAACATTTTTAAAAATTGTGATATATAGCATATATTCAAAAAAAGCAATACATTTCCAAGTACATTTTAACAAGTAGCTATAGAACAGATTTTAAAGTTTGGTATGGGTTACAGTTCCACGATTTTTCATTTTTTGTACATAAAACTTTTGATGAGGTGACTTCAGTTAAGGTGTGGCCCAGCCCAATCCAAATGGGTCTTACTCCCATCACTGAAGTCATTTATTTATTTAAAGTTTTTTTTTTACATATATAATCAGTAATTCTTAATACCATCACATAGTTTCATATTCATCATTTCTTAGTACATTTGCATCGATTTAGAAAAAGAAATAAAAAGACAACAGAAAAAGAAATAAAATGATAATAGAGAAAAAAAACTATTCATACCATACCCCTTACCCCTTGCTTTCATTTACCACTATTTCAAACTGAATTTATTTTAACATTTGTTCCCCCTATTATTTATTTTTATTCCATATGTTCTACTCTTCTGTTGATATAGTAGCTAAAAGGAGCATCAGACATAAGGTTTTCACATTCACAGAGTCTCATTGTGAAAGCTATATCATTGTTCAATCATCATCAAGAAACATGGCTTTACATTTTCAGGCAGTTCCCTCCAGCCTCTCCACTACATCTTGAACAAGGTGATATCTACTTAATGCGTAAGAATAACCTCCAGGATATCCTCTCGACTCTGGAATCTCTCAGCCATTGACACTTTGTCTCATTTTACTCTTCCCCCTTTTGGTCGAGAAGGTTCTCTCAGTCTCTTGATGTCAATTCTCAGCTCATTCTAGGGTTTTTCTCAGTCCTTTGATGCTGAGTGTCAACTCATTCCAGGATCTTTGTCCCATGTTGCCAGGAAGGTCCACACCCCTGGGAGTCATGTCCCAAGCAGAGAGGGGGAGGGTGGTGAGACTGCTCTTCATGTTGGCTGGAGGTAGAGGCCACATCTGAGCAACAAAAGAGGCTCTCTTGGGGGTGACTCTTAGGCCTAAATTTTAAGTAGACTTGACCTATCTTTTGTGGGGTTAAGTTTCATGTGAACTAACCCCAAGACTGGGGGCTCTGCCTATAGCTTTGGTTGTCCACACTGCTTGTGAGAATATTAAGAATTCAACTTGGGGAAGTTGAATTTCTCCCCACTCTCACCATTCCCCGAAGGGGACTTGCAAATACTTTTCCAGTCACTGATCAAATCATTCTGGGATACTGAAATCATTTATAAGCAGAGTGAAATTTAACGGAGAGAGAAAAAGCCACAGGAAGTAAGAAGCTGAAATTAATGAAACCTGGAAGAGAATGGAGAGGCCCGGAGAGGCTGCCATTGTGACAAGCTGAGGACCAAGAATCACCAGCAGCCAGCCCCAGAACTCCACAATGTTCGGGGAGAAATTATTGGCTGGATAATGCCTTGATTTGAACTTCCTTTTTTTTCCAGCCTCAAATCTTGAGGGAATAAATTCCTTTTGTTTAACCTGACCCATTGCATGATATTTGATTAAGTAGTCTAGGAAACTAAAACACCATCATTATAAGATGTGCCATTATTTTATGTTACCACTAAGAAAAAAAAATACCTGAGACCAGGGAGTCTAACAGGATAGACCAAAAAATGATGGGCACCAAAAGTCTGGGCCCTCAGTAAGGGCAAATGAGAACTAAGTCCCTCACACAAGGGCAGAAGGAAACAGATTTCATATTTGGCACTTGGTAGAGGTAGAGACAAGGAAATTTCCCACTAAGAACTTGGAACTAGGAGTTGTTATTCACCAGGCTTGTGGTTTGAATTGTCACTAACTGTGGTTTAAAAAAAATCTCAAGTAGATAATTCAAAGTAGTCTCATGTTGGGCATATCCTTAGCGAGAAGCAGGTGCAGTGAGTTCTGGAAGAATACAGCCTCAAACCAGACTTACAGTGACTGTGAGATGAATCCTGACTTCAGAGATGTCAAAATGTGAACATTTTATGTATGTATGTATTAGAATAGATGAAATGAGATAGTGATGAGTTTCAGCTGGGGCCATGGTATGTGGCTAGCGATTCAATGTCTCTGCCTTTCCTGCAGCTAAATAGCATCATATGATTCACTGGGCTGAAAGCAGGCAGAAATTACTTCTCAACCTCTCGTTCCCTGCCTGGGAAATTGTGACAATCACAGTAACCTCCTGGACCAGCGTGGAAGGTCCATGTTGAAGATGTCCAAGTCTAGTAGTCCAGTTCTGGTCCCTGGATGATCAGAGTCTCAGAGACATCTCTTTGGCCCGGGATGGGCAACATAATAAAAAGTCAGATAGTAAATATTTTGGTCTTTGCTGGCCAAAGAGTCTCTGCTTTGACTACTCAATTCTGCCACTGCAGTGAGAAAACAGCTATAGGTAATGTATAAATGAATGGGCATAGCTGCATACTGATATGGCTATTTACAAAACAGGCATCAGTCCAGAATTGGCCCCCAGGCCATAGTTTGTTGGCCACTGCTATAGAACATCCACACATGTCTGGAGTATATGTGACAGCTGGAAACATCTATATTATTTAAGTCACTATATTTTGGGTTTCTTTATTAAAGCATCTAGCTTGTACCCTTTGTTATGCATTTACACTCCAAGCAGTTTCTCAGCTGGCCCACCTCATAATCTCTACTCTTACCCAAGCTGTCATCAATCTTTACTTGGTGTCCATGTCTCCAGTCTTGAAATCCTTTTTGTCATTCTCTAATCTTCTACCAAGAAGGATTTTTCTAAAACAAAAGTCTCATTCTGTTCCCTTACCCGCCCCCCACCCCTTAAGTTAGTCCATGTTTACTCATTGGAAAGTGTGAAGTACAATTTCCTAGAGTGACATAGAAAACCCTGGTCCATTTGGCCTGTCTACCTCTTCAGCTTATACTACTGGCATCATGCCCTTCAAAGAGGTTTTTGTTTGTGCAGCTTTCTCTGGCTGGAATGATCTTTCCAACTCGGTCTTCCTAGTGCACCCCAATCATCTATCATGACTTGGTTTCAGGGTCTCCTTCTCTAACAATCCCTTCCAGGGTCTTCCCCAACTAAGAAATAAACCACTTGTAGACAGAGACTATATGTTGTTGGTTCTTATTCCTCCAACACCTAGCACAGAGGTTGGCTCATAGGACATGTTTGAATGAGTGAGTAGCTCTTTCTTCTTTTGTCACTACTAGTATTTAAATGTCTCTCTTTATTAAGCATACACTGTTTATAAGAGAGCCTAATAGACCACTTCATTTAGAAATGATAAAAGGAGGATCACAGACCAAGTATCTTGCACTAAAATTTATTCATTTTTAATTTATTCATCTTCATATCCACCTGTTGTGAAAGACTACACCTTTTACTCAACCTACTCCTTCTACCTGTATCTACAGTTTAAATCCTTTCTTGTGTCTTCACGCACTTTTGCCTCGACATCAGTGAAGCTCTTTCATGAAACACTGTTGCCCAGAGCATCTCCTATTTGGAAGCTTTCACACTGTAATTTTTTTCTTGTATTGTTTGTCTTTTCTTTTATTATTTGTCTGGTTATCCAGAATAAACAAGGACCTAGTTTTCTTGCCCTTTACCTGTTGGAACAGGAGGTTAAATGAAGGTTTTTTCCTGAGATCCAAAGATATTCAATCTCTGACTGAATTGTGAGAAAGACCATCCTCTTTTGTGGGGCTTGTGAAAAGTTAGTGGCTCAGAATCCGACTGATGACTCCTACACCTTGTCCCCATATCAAGGATGTGAAATGTTGGGAGATCAGTGAGTGGGGGAGAATATGCAGTAAGAGCTGCTGATGTGCCAAGAATCCCTGCTTTGCACCATCTGCAGCCCACCAAAGCAGAGTGAAGAGTACCTGCCTCTTACCGCCAGTCCTGCAAGAGGGCTTTCCCAATACAACCCCAGAGAGCTAGCTATGTGACTTTTAGAGTTATAGGAACAGAGCAGACTGAAAGCTGACACTCCCTGAGCAGCTGAGTGAAGGAGAGCTTCTTGGGGATGGGATGGGCCTGAACTCCCAGAGTCATGAGATAGGGATGCATGTTAGAGACCTCATATGGTGTCATCTCAGATCCTGTCAAGGGGACCACCTGGAGAGCCTAATACAGTTCAGCAGAGAGAAGCCGATGATGGGGCTAGATTCCCAGGTCCTTCAAGTAACCATTCAAGATACAGATGCATTTGCCAGGTCAAGAGAACTGCAGGGGGAAGATCATGTAGATGAGGGGGTTCACCACAAAAGCGACAGTGAGAGAAACAGTCAGATACACATCATTGCCAAGTCCAGAGCACATGAAGCCAGCTTAATAATGCCAATCTCTTACCCTCATCTCCCTCTCCCATCTCTCCCTCCAAAACAAGAGGAGTTGGCCCAATGCCAGGCAGAGCTGGCAGAGGTGGAGGAGAAATGCCAGCTGATAAAACAGGGCATATGCTGAGTTTGCCCTTTCTTCTGCAGGACTGGCTTCCTGCCCCAGGCAAGGACTACCTAGAGGAGGGATAGAAGGTGAATTTTGCATTCTGTGCCTACTTCGACTCTGACAGGGGACTTGACTTTGACATTCCTGGATTGAGGATGTTTGCATTAGCTGTGAGTAACCAGAAAAATCATAGGACCAGTCTGAATTTTCATCAAGTGCTGTCTAGAGTGCAGAACAAAAAAGTGAAGCTTTTTATGATTATATTTCTCCATGTTAGGCTTGCTCAGTAAGTCAATTAAAATTTCCCTTCCTATAGTTTAACTTGTGGAGACCATGAAATAGTTATTATTCCTAAGTATTTTTGCCAAAATTAAAGGAAAGAAAGTTGAAAGGCAAAATGATGTGCTTTTAGAAACAGAGTTGAACTGGAAATGAGGGTATACTTGCTAAAACAGGGGAAAAAAACACCACACAAGGAAATTAAGAACTGAGTCTATTTCCTTCCTAACTACCTTCTCACATACTTTCATAGTATTCAAAAAAGTATCTTTCACAACTCAGATCTCTCTGAAGGTAGGAATATGCATTACTTTCCACTCCTCCTCCCAGTCCTTTGAAAAGAAAAAAGCAAACAGAATCATAGGGAGTCTATTGAGTTAGTGACCCTCCTGTGGAAATACAGAAGACAATCTAGTTAAGATCAAAACCTCCTGAGGAGCTTGGCTTTAAATGCCATGTTCTCCAAAACGAAGTATCTTGGTTTGAAGTTGTTTTCAAGCCAAAATGCCACAAGGATAAAATATTTTCAGAATTAGCTTTAGCTGGGTTGCCAAAAGGAGCCAAGTTGGAAGAGCGCGGGCTGTCGGGAATCTCACAGCTGGGGCTTGCTTGCTCCTCAGGTGCGGGAGTGGGTGAGTTTGTGGCTGTGGCCTCACCTTCATTTGGGCACACATCAACTTCCAGATGGTTCCTTTGCACAACATAGTACGTGAAGAATAAATACTCTTGTTGCTATGGATTTAGAGCAAGGGAAGCCTTGGTTTCAGGGGCAGAGGTCTTGGTTTTAGAGGGGAGGTAGAAAGAGAAGTGAAGTGGAAAGAAAAAGCTTTGTGACAGGGCTCCTGATAAGTACCACACGTGTGGCCGCTACCCTGCCACCCGCCACCCCATCCTCTGGAAATGTAGTCAGAGGCTCTTCTCTCCCTAACCCCTTACTGACTGGAATCAGACAAGTGCCTTGCTTTATAGGGCATATACTTTATATTTAAAATTATTTTTCTGTCAATGAATGTATGGTACATGCAATGAGTTTATTTTATGTATATATTTGAAAGAATAAAACTTTCAAGATCATTTAAAATGAGCACTTTCACACATGCCAGCCAGCTTTAAGAAATAGAATGTTGCCTGAATTCCCGAAGTCTTCTGTCCTAAGTGATCATGGCCCCTTCTCTCTTCTCACTCCAGAGGAAGCCATGCCAAAATTTTTGCTTAATTTTGCCACACATGGTTATATTACTTATCATTGTGTTGTTCAGTTTTGCCTGTTTTTGAACTTTATATCCATGGAATTAAATCATGTTTTCTTCCGAATCTTGCTCTTTCACATATATTTTTGATATTCCTCCATGACAATATGTATAGTTGTACTTCCTTTTCACTATTGTATAATATTCTACAGCATCAATATGAATATTTTTATATTTGTTCTAGTGTCAAGTGAAATGTTGGCATTTTTTTACTATGAATAATGCTTGAACATGTCAACTGGAGTGCATCTAGAATTGTGTATCTTTGGTTATAATCCTTGGAATAGTATTATATTCCAAGATACAGTATATGCATGTCCAACTTTATGGGTGACACCAAGATATTTTCCAAAGTAGTTCCAGTTTATAGTCATGTCAGCAATGTATGAGAGTTCCTAACATTGTACATCATTGATTATCTTGGTACTTTCAGATTTTAACTTTTTATCAGTCTGGTGGGTGTGAAATAGTTGATATTTAATTTGCATTTTTCTAGCTAACGCAATTCCTGATTTAATATGGTAGGGCATCTATTCAGGAATTATTTGTCATTCTTTTCTCCTTTTCCACGAAACACCTGTTCCTTTCTGTTCTAGTTTCAAAGCTGCTGGAATGAGACATACTAGAAACAGAACGGCTTTTAAATAGGAGAATTTATTAAGTTGCAAGTTGACAGTTCTAAGGCCATGAAAATGTCCAAATTAAGGCACCAACAAGAGGTTTCTTCATTCAAGAAAGACTGATGATGTTCAGGCTTTCTCCCTCAACTGGAAAGGCACATGGCAAACATGGTGACATCTGCTATCTTTCTCTCCGAGCTTCTTGTTTGATGACGCTCCCCCAGGGGCATTTTCCTTCTTCATCTCCAAAGGTCTCTGTCTGCATGGGCTCTGGTGGCTCTAAAACTTCTTCTAAAATTGTTCCCTCTTAAAGGGCTCCAGTAAGCAACCCCACCTTGAATGGGTGGAGACACATCTCCACAGAAACCATTTAATCAACTGAATGGGTTGTATCTCCATATTGCTTATGGAACAATAAAAAAAGACCCCACACAGCAATGTTGAATGAGAATTACAGGACATGGCTTTTCTGGGGTACACAACAGGTTCAAACCGACACACTATCTTTGAGAATTTTATAGGGCTCATTTTTCTTCATTGTGTCATAAGCGTTCCTTATTTGTAATCTTTTGTCAGATATATTGCAATGATGTCTCATAGTTTGTGGCTTATCTTTTTATGCTTCTTATGTCTTTGATAAAGATGACTAACAGGAGTTTTAAAAAATAGTAGTCACCGGTAGCTCAGTGACAGAATTCTTGCTTGCTGTGCCTGAGATGGGGGTTTTGATTCCTGGATACTGCCCATTCAAAAAAAAATAGTAGACAAATACATCAATGTTTTCCTTTATGGTTTACATTAAGAAATCCTTCTCTGCTCTTAGGTCATAAGTAAATACTCCTGGATTGTCTTCTAAATGTTTAAAAAATCGCCTTTCACTTTTAATTCTTTAATCCATCTAGAATTTGTGTGTGTGTGTGTGTGTGTGTGAGAGAGAGAGAGAGAGAGAGAGAGAGAGTGTGTGTGTGTGTGTGTGTGTGTGTGTACAGAACCCAAAATGCTTAGCCAGTTAGACATTTCATATCTGACTAGGCCGCTGTGTTTCCCGAAGGATTCAGGGCATGCCATCAGGGCACATCCACGGACCTCTTCACTGTGAGTCTGCACAGCACTCAGCAGCCATTCCTTAACCTCACAAGGGACAGTTCAGGTATGAGGAAATGAACCCACCCTGGCTTAGAAGTGCCAAGTTCCACTGGAACCAATACCTCTCATAACTATGGGCAGTTTCTGGAACCTGGCAGGAAAAGTTCCTACTTACAGAGTCGGTGATATCAGGAGAGCTTCCCACCCAACATTTATGTTCACTCTTCATCTTCCCAGGCTAGTGTAGTTTATCAATCCGAGGTCATTTTCATCATAAGCATTGCTACCTGGTATCACAGTTAACACTTCCTCTTTATCAGGTTTCAAAGAAAACAGAACCAGAAAAAGGTAACACAAGGCTAATTTCCCATGTTGAAGGAGAAAGGGTTTTGTTAATTAACCCTTTACTCACTGTGTGCATGTGTGTGCGTGTGTGTGTGTGTGTGTGTGGGGGGGGTTATGAGGCAGAGATCCATTTTATTTATTTTCTATATGGATGGCCATTTTAGTTTGCTAGGCTGCCAAAAGCAGATACCATAAAACGGGTTGGTTTTTAACAATGCGGATTTACTCGCTTACAAGCTTACAATTCTGAGGCTGTGAAAACAACCAAATCAAGGCATCATCAAGGCGATGCTTTCTTCCTGAAGACTGTCCTTTGGCCACTGTGGACTCCTCTGTCATGTATCAAGGCACGTGGCAGCACCTGCTGGTCTCTCCTTTATCTTCCGGATTCATTGCTTTCAGCTTCTTGCTTGCCTGACTTTTTCTCTTTGAATTTCATTCCCTTAGAAAGGACTCTAGTAAGAGGCTTAAGGCCGACCCTGAGCTACGCCTTAGCTGAAGTAAGAGTCTACTTACAATGCGTCCACATACCCAGGAATGGATTAGCTATGAAAGCATGATTTTCTGGGGTGCATACAGTTTTCAACCACCCCAATAACCAATTCTCCTAGCACCATTTACTGAATGAGCCATGTTTTCCTCACTGTTTTGCAATGCCAGCTCAGTCGTTTTTCAAGTTTCACCATATATACGAGTCTGTTTATTGGCTATCTCTGTTGTTCAATTACAACTCTGTGGCATTCACTACTACACTGTCCTAATTAAATAGGATTGTCATAAGCCTTGGTATCTGGGGAGACAAGTCTGCCTGTTTCTGTTGATTTGTCTTGCCTATTTGTAGTAGTTTTTTTTAACTTTTTATTTTGAAATAACTTCAAACTTACAGGACAGTTGCAAAAGCAATACAAACCCCACACAGAGAGCTCTAATGTACGTGTACGCTAGATACCCAGATTCTCCAATACATCTATATTTGTTTATATCTATCTATCTATCTGTCTATCTATCTATCTATCTATCTATCTATCTATCTATCTATCTATCTATCTATCTATCTATCTATCCATCTATGTATCTATCTATCTATCTATCTTTGGAATCTTTCAGTATAGGTTGCATGCATCATGCTCTCTCAAACACATAACACTTTCACGTATATTTCCTAAGTACAGAGATATATTCGCTTATGTAACCACCTTAAGTGCAATTATCAAGGTCAAGAAATTTAGCATTGATGTCAAGCTTACAATTTCTATTCCATTTCTTTCATACATCCCAATAACATCCTCTTGAGCCTTTTTTGCTCCATTATTAGATCCCATATATTGCATTTACTTGTCATTGACTCTTTAGTCACTGTCTTTTTTTATTTTCAATTGCAAAAACATATACAACCTTAAATTTCCCATCTCAACCACTCCCAAGCATACCAGTCAGGGGATTAATTACCATAATTGTGGTACTCTCACCACCATCCATCACCAGAACTTCCCCATTGCCCCCAAAGGAAACCCTACACCATTATGCATTCACTCCCTCATCCCCTTTCCCACTCCCCCACTCCCAATCTATATTCTCCTTTCTATCTCTTGGTGTTTGCATATTCGCTGATGTTCTTTGCTGTTACCATGGGGCTTTGCAGTAGCTTTTTTGCTGTGTCCACCTGGCTAGCCTGCAGTCCCCATTTATTCAATCAGATAGTAATCTAGGTGTTGCGGGAAAGTATTTTGCAGACGTAATTAAAGCCCCTACTCAGCTGACTCTAAGAAGGGAGAGATGCTGGATCATTTAGGTGGACCTGATTGAGTTAATTAGAAGGCCTTAAAAGAAGGACAGAGATTTCCTGGGAGAGAGAGGAAATTCCACCTGCTTTGGCCTGTACCCTTGGAGTTCCCTTCCTATCCCCACTGTATGGATCTCAGACTTGGTTAGCCAGCCCCATAATCATGTAAGCCAATCCTTTGCAATAATACTCTTAATATATCCATCTTTCCCCGGTTCTGCTTCTCTGGTTAATCCCTGACTGATCAGTATTTATTCTTCTCTCTTTCATATAAATTACAAAATCACTTGTCAAGTTGCTGAAAAAATACATTTTTGAGTTTGATTTGTATTACCTTGAATTTATATGCTAATTTGGGTAGAATTGATGTCTTCACAAAATCGAGTCTTCCTATCCATGTTTCTCCACTTATTTAGGTCTTGTAATATCTTTCAATAACGTTTTATAATATTCTACAAAAAAATCTCATTTTTACAGCCATCAAAAGTGCTATCTTTTAAACTTCTTTACTATTAAATAAAATATACATACAGAAACAGCAAAGATTAATGAGTAAAGTAAAAACCCAAGTAATCACTACTTGGGTCAAGAAATAGAGCCTTGTCTGAAACTTCTGAGTGCCCCTTTTTAATCTCAACCCATTTCCTCTATCCTAGACATAATTATTATTTTGACCTTCATGGCAATAACTTTCTCTTTTTTTCTTCTACTCGCCTTTCACTCTCTCTTTCTTTCTTTTCTTTTTCTTTTTCTTTTTTTTTAAAATAGTTTTGCCAATTTTGAGGAATTCTAAATAACATGGCCTAGTCTTTCCTGGTGAGAACCTAATATAAATGGAGTCACAAAACAGAAATGGTCTGTGGAGACTTGATTTATGACTCACTATGAGGCTAGTTATTATATAAACTTTATCCTTCCTATTAGAATAAATGTTTTATCATAATGAAATATCCCTTGTTATCTCTTTAAGTCTTTTTTTGCCCTGAAGTCTATTTTGCCTAATATTAATATACCCCACCAGCTTTTCACCCACCCTGTTCTTTTATTTTCGACTTTTCCAAATCCTCATGCCAGTTTACTACTCTGGTTAGCATTTCTTGCATCTTTACCCAGAAGTTCTTTAGTATTCATTGCCCTCCAAGCTTAAAACATGTTCAATTTTGTACAGATTTTCTAGTTATCCTAACTTGGAGGGTTAATCTGCCATTACCAGAAGCAGAGGTCACCAATATCTTCCTTTAAATTGCTTATTCTCTGTGGTTTGCATTTACAATTAGATTGCTTTTGTGTGTTGGTTTTATATCCTAAAGAATTGTTAAATTCTTATTAATTCATGTTCATTAAAGCATGGTGTATGCAGATTCTTTGGATTTCTATATACATAATTATATTATTGGTAAATGGTGAGAGACTTAATTCTTTCCAATACTTAAAACCTACATTTCTGTGTTTTGTTTTGCAATGGCAAGTAACTCCAATACAATGAATAGGAAATGGTAATAGTGGGCATCTTTGTCTTATTCCTGATTTTAAAGGGAATACATTCAATGTTTTACAAGTAAGTGAGATATTTACACATGTTTTTAAAAAAATAGGTAGTCATTTTCAGATTAGGCAGGTTCTCTTCTATTCCTAGCTTCTAAGAGTTTTTAGTTGTAAATGGTTACTGAAGCTTGTTCTGCATCTATTAAGATGGTTGTTTGGCTTCTCTTTGAACCTGTTATTGTGGCGAATTACATTATTAATCTTTTCTAATGCTGAACCAAGTTTGTACTTTGAATAAATCTAACAATTTATTTATAAAAAGTACAAAAGATGTACTTTTGAAAGCATCTATCATAGTGTATTATCACTTTTATACATTTCTTGATTTGGTTTGCTAATACTTTTACATATTTTTGCATCTATGTTCCTAAGTGACCTGGAATTAAATTTTCTTATAACGTTCATGTCTGCTTTTTGTATTGAGCCTCATAAAATAAGATGGGGAGTGTTCCCTGTTTTCCTTTCTTTGAAAAAGCTGGTATAAGCTTGGAATTATCTGTTCCTTAAATCCTCAGGCCAGCTCACTTCTAAGCCACTGTGGTTTAATGTTTTCTTTGTAGGAAGATTTTAATTATGATTTAATTTATGGGTTGGGCCTATAATCATTAAAGACTCCTGCCATGGGAGCGCCTGGCTACCAACCCAGCCTGCGCTATCCCGACGCTGGCAGGGCCGCTATTGTCTCTGCCTCCTATTACTTTCTAGGTCGCGCAGAGGTAAATTCCGCGGGCACTACATCTCCCTCTAGTGGTCACAGAAGGCAACACGGAAGGGGAGCTTAGTGGCGAGCTCCACAGCCTGGGAGATCCAAAGCAGTGGCCGGGGTTCCAGAATTGTTGCAAAGGTGCCATATTCCCTACGGGACTGCAGGCTTGTTCTGGTCAGGAGGAAATGAGAGGACAGGAAGTGACAAGTGGAAGCCAAGGCGGGCTGGCTGGGGGATGGGAGGGCTGATGGATTTCGTGGGAAGGGTTGCGGTACCGTGGTGGTATAGTACATCAGAGAAGCTCACTTGCTGTGCCACACATTGACATTTATTTGCCAGATCAGGGGAAATACCAGGAGAGAAACAGTGATGGCAGGGATGGGAGGGAGGAGCAGCTCCTGGAGGGCTCATTTCAACACTTTTTACCAACAAGGAAGGAAGTTTTTCAGATTTTTAATGTCTGTTATAGCTTTTCCATTATGCACCAGGTAAAGATCCCTCGTACTTCTATACTGCACTCAGAGGCAAGCACAAACATAGCCAGTGAGAATATTTGTACCTACTTTCTCTGGGGGAGGAGGGCAGGGAGATTGGGCTGGAGGGATTCTATTTTGCTTACTGTGGGTGTCCTCTTTCGAAAATCTCAGCACTGGGAATCATAGTTCTGCAACCCAACTGCCTAGATTTCCTGCTCAACTTGGGCCCCAGACATTTTCCAAGCATAGTGCTTGGCCAGTTTATTTTATCCAGAATTTTGTGTGTGCCGCAATAGGTAAGGTTTTACCTAATGCCAATAGCCATGTTGCAGGGAATGGACACACTTTATTTTAAAAATGATTTTTTTATTAATCTCCCCTTTCCTCCCCCTTCCTTTTCTCCTCTTCTCTTCTCTCTTTATCTGGAAGAGTCCAGTTGGGGTCCTGACTCTCTTTGCCACCCCACCAACCCTTGTTCAAGAAGGATTTAGTTAGCTAAAAAATAAAAGATTCATTAATCACTTTTATAATTATTTAAACATTTAAAGGACTTCAGTAAGCCTGTTTAGTCCAATGTATTAGAAAACTCACACACAACATCACTTAATATATACCAGGCATTGTTCTAAGTGCTTTACAAATATTAATTCCTTCAATATAATAATCTGTTGATGTATCTTTCCCATTTTACATATGAGAAAACTGAGGCACAGAGAGATGAAGTAACTTGTCCAAGAGCATAGAACTAGTAAGTGATGAATCTGGGATTGCGATCCAGAGAGCTTGAATTTGGTGACCAAGTGCTAAAACCAAACATAAAATAGTCTTATGCCAATTCTTCATCGCATTCTTCTTAATCTGCCATCAGCATTGTTCCATTGAGTTTCTTGAGCATTCTTTCCAGGTACCCAGATTTTTGGAAGTGATCCCAGAAAACTCATTTTTCTGCAAACACTTGATGTATTAGCCTAGTTAAGACCCGTCATAGGAAATGGAAAAGAAGTGAAGCTGGAAAGAAGGGAAGTGGAGTTCTGGTGATGGCTCAGTTGAAGGGGATAATAAGACAGTGCCTGGGAAGCCTTCTCTCTTAGCTCATTGACAACTTTACTGTAGTTAATGGGGAGTCTCAGTGGAGAAAAAGGACAGTCCCTGATATTTTATAATAGTTTCTTCTCTCTTTGGCAGCTCCTGAGGCATAGCTATCCCAGATGAACTCTCAATTCTTCAGCCCTGCCTTTTGTTTTTAGTTTCTGAAGTTGCCTTACTGTAACGTTATGGTGTTATGAAATTTTCGTATGTGGATTTAGAAAAGCACTGGTACAATTTCTATTTTCCACAGGTGATGTGGGCCGGTAATTTACCTTTTTCACACCTTAGTTTCCTCTTCTACAAAGAAGAAGTGATATCTGTCTTGCTTACCTACAACATTTATGTTATAGAATTATTGTTAAGAATAACAATGCTACTTTATGGCCAGGAACTCATAACCAATGATAAGTGGAGATAAGGAAGAAGTAAAATTCAAGTCAGTGTTTTTTGCAGCTTACCTAAAGTGTTGCCTGGATCAATCTTTTGGATTCAGTGCTTGTATTTTCTTTCTTACGTTTTCTGCAATTGGGCCCACTTGCAATATATCCCAACACTTGTTTTTAGGATTTTGCCTTTAAATTTTAGAGTCATTTACCCGTTTAGAATTTCCCCAGCTAAATGCACATCTGGTCCCCCATAGATTTTTTCTATAGGTTTAGCAGTACCACAGCCTCCTGGAACCTGCACATCAATCACCTCCTAGGGATTCTGGACCTCTGGTTATGAACCATTTCTAAGATTCCCACAGTTGCACCTGGAATAAACTACTGTAAATGAGCATCTTCCCTGTATTTTCCCGTGAATTAGAGTCAAGTTAGTGGCTGTTGAGCATGGCAACCTGGACAAATTTTAGGGAAAGCTTTTGGTTATTTATTAAAAATCTCCTCGACTATATAATCTTTTTTTTATTAGCTTTGCATCTTTTCATCTAGCATAATGAGATGTGTAATATTCTCCAAAGCTTTTGTCTTCTGGACCGGAAAAGCATGTTTATGAATCAGTGATCAGTAAGGTCTTCAGATTTTTGGATTTGATATAAATGTTTAAGAATTTATTCTTCGAAACGGCAAGAAAGATAGTTGTATTGGCCAACCTGTAATACGACACAGAACAACCTAATTACTGTTATTAAAGAATTTTATCCTCCCAAGAACCTGAGATGCAACTTACATGATTAGTAGTTTGCTCATTTATATGTACAATGTTAGCGTGAAAATGGTTTTTGAAAAGTAGCAAGAGTTTTATATGGGTGTGGGTATTTGTTAAGACTGATCAAATGGTAAGCTTAAAATCTGTGCATTTCATTGTATGTGAATTGTAACTCAAAAACTGTCAATAAATATTAAATTTTAGAGAATAATATATGTGTGGACATATTTAGCATGAAGCATACTGGTGTTTAAAAAAAATCAGATAGGGTGGTAAAAGAATAGGTGGATAAATCGTGATAAATCAAATAAAGAAAAAAATGGCAGTAATTGTAGTGTCTAGGTGATAGATATATGGTATTTGCTACAATATTCTTTCAACTTTTCAAATGTTTACACATTTCCATAGTAAAATGTAGCCAAGATGGGGAGAAACATAGCTTGTAGCCATGGATAGATCCTTACATCATTGTAAGTTCCTTTCAAGTGTCTTCTCACTTTTGTCAAGAAAATAGACCAGTTCAGTACTCTGTATACACAGAGCCCACATAACACAGAAAACTGACACACAGACAGGAAGCAGGCACCAGATGCGCACTCAGAAATGGAGGTCAAGTTCTGAGCCTGGAACATGCCGATAAAAGACACAGTCATCTGCCAGGGGCCAGCCCATGCTGGCTCTGTCCTAAAAGCTTTTGAGTGTTGCTTATTTTAGTCCTCAAAACAGTTTTTTAGGTAAGGGTCATTATTTTCACATTAAAAGATTAAGAAACTGAAACAAGGGGAGGACAGTTGTTTTCTGGATTTCAGAGGGCCAGAATGATGGGTTTAGCTTGAGGCAACGATACTTTTTCCAGGCGAGAGAACATAACTAGGTAGATAACAGCAATACCCAAGTTTCCTCAGCATTTGAAAGTGCTTTAACATCTAGCTAGTGATTAATTTTCAAGTAAATCAAACAAGAAAGAGATAAGGATCATGACATTTAAGAGCTGGATCTTGGAGCTTTCTAAGATTGTCAAAGGATACTATCATTGATTCATTCATGTGCTAATTGTTCATTCATTCATTCATTTGGTAATTGCAACACAGTAATTGTTTACTGGGCACCTACTATATGCTAAGTAGTGTTCTATGTACAATGAATATAGCAGGAAACAAACCTGATAAAGTCCATACCACTGGGGACTTACATGCTAGTGGGCATCTGAAAAGTTGGTGTTGGACAGCCTCATCTCCAGGAGTAAACTCTTTGTGGGGTCATAGCTAAAGAACATTCTTCGCTAGTAGCTCATCTATGTATTCCTAGGGCCTAGTACTAAGACAACATATAATGGCTTCCAGGAAGGCATTATGGGCTTTAAAGGCCCTAAACATCTAAACGTTTCTGGCACATTCCATCTCCATTCCCCATACGTAATTAAAACAAACCTAACAACACAAAACTGAAAATGTGGATAAAAAGTCTATTCAAATTAAGATCATTCCTATGATGATTACATTCTCCTTACAAAATTGCAAGTTCTTCTTCACTCCAACCTTTTTTATATGTCCTGGCTTTGTTTTTCTCTACGCATGGCTTATTATGCCAGTCGGGTAGTCCAGCATTGGTAGATACTCATGCAGATTTATTAACTACAGAAAAAATAGTTTTAACAAGGATTGAAGCTTTCCCAGTCCTGGAAGTTGTATCTACCCAACTTCATCTCAAGTTAACCTATCTTTTATCACTGTCTAGACAAATTCAACATTGTGTTCTCAAGTAGGCCACCTTTTTTGAAATATGACTACCTTCAATGTTACCAATCCTTTTAATATTTTGTATTTTTCTTGCTTTCTGTTTACCTTATTCACTTATTAAAATTATTCTTGTAAAACCTCAAGTGGCTTGTTAGTTTCCCAGGAGAAGAAGCAAGTCTTTCTTTGCACAACTTCAGCATCAGGTTATTGTACAGAGCTGTGTTCTTTCTGTTTTTTTCTCTCTTGCATCTAGTTTTGCTGCCACTTCAAGTTGTTAGCCATGTTCTTAAATTTTTTGTTTGGGTATTTTACTTTTCTCATTCACTTTGCATATCCCTAGTTTATCAAAATACTGTCTCAATCCTTGATAAATATTGCTTACTAAGAGTGATTTCAGTATGTGTGAGGTCCAATATCATGAATTGGCCCTCTCCTGCCAGTCCCACTCCTTTCTTGGGAACTGCCACTCACCCTCTCAATCAAGAGGTTTTGCAATAAGAGGAGCCATGTTCTTTTGCAGATTTCTAGTCATTCAGTTGCAACAAAGCTAGGCCCATCAGAGGTGGAACCAAAAGATGAAGGGATTAGGAGGTGTGCTTTCTTGAATGTCTGAGATACAAACTTAGGGTATTGGCCATGGCTGCTTTTCTCCCAGATGACTGGGCAGTAGGAGGCCTGACTGCCCATCTCCATTAAAAATGTTCCTTTTGGAAGCTTCCTGCCAGAAGCTGTGCGGATCTCTTTACAATGAAATCCTAGGCTGGCCCATGATTAGTTTAATTTGGGAGGTATCTAGGGAAGGAAATGCCCAAGAAATCTCTAGTTATCAGCTGGAGTGATCCTCCATCAATGTTGTCTTCGATAGGAAAATCACATTGTTTTCCAGAAACTCGTTTTGCAAAATATGAGGCTTCTGGGATAAGTGATGGCTAGAAAAAGATTTTTAAAACTTGGTTAGTGCATATAACTCTTTAAAAAATTCTCATCATCCATGTTGACTAAACAGTGTTTTAATTTAAATGTATATATAAAGACACAAAGCTCACTTTAGACTTCTTATGCCTACACTTGCTATTATGACTATAAAACCAAATCAAATTTGCAAATTGGACAGACTATACTGTGTGAAGTGGCTAATGTTCACACTTATGAAGCTCTTCCTACATGTGGGGTGCAGGTCTAAATGCTTTACATACATTTAACTCATTTGTCAGAGTATACTATGATGCAGGTGGCATTATGATTCCATCTGCTTTAGTGAGAAGGTGATGTACACAGACCACTCAGTCATTAAATGTTGTAGCTTAATTTTGATCCCAAGCAGTTTGGTTTCAGAGAATATGAACTAAACATTTATGCCAGACTGCCTTTCTGAAAGCCAATGAGCAGTATGAGAGTGACAGATGGTGTTGATCTGTTGACACTATTTGCAGATAGTTGGGGTTTAACTGGAGAGAGATGTATGTGTTTGTAGATTATTTTGATTTAGAACATCATAGACCATCATATGAGTCATCATCATGACTCCTGTCATTATTTTCCCTTTGTGACCAGGAATGTTTTAACCACACATCTGTTATTTATTTTTTATTTTTTTCATTGTCAGGCACCAGGAATCGAACCCAGGTCTCAGCATGGCAGGTGAGAACTCTGCCTGCTGGGCCACCATGGCCCGTCCAACATCTGTTATTTTGATGGGCCAATTTAATAGCACACTGTAAAACAATTCTGCAAAACTAAAAAAAAGAAAAAAAAAGAATTAATGAAAGATATTTCATTGCATGTTTACTTATTCAATATTAATGAAGTTTTGCAAATTACTATGGAAAATATGTGAGCTGAGGATATGATCTAGACCAAATGGTACAGATCCTTTTGAGTTTGGAGGCTTAAACTAATCTAACTAATCATGTGACAGCTTAATTCTCTTACCATTCTTCCCTTGAACTGCCAGGGGAATCTTCGTTTATGCTATTGTTTGGACGTCACTGAGCATGAACACGATCATAACTATAAATGCATGGTGGGACAGCATGCACACACTGAGTTATTAGGTGCCAGGCAGATTCTCCAGAATTTGCTTACTTAAAAGTGTTTTAAAAATAACTTTCGAAATGAAAACACAACTTTAAAATTCTTCAAATTTCTAATCCCTCAAAAATATATTCACAGGTGTCTATGGTCTTCAGATACAAATTAGCCACTGGGCTGGGGTTATGTGTTACAGACTGGAATTTAAGCTGATGCTGAAAGGATTGTGAGCAAAGTCAGCAGGCTGTTAGGTGGAGACCAGAAGTCTTGGGTATTGATGGTGGTGTGCCCACTCTGGGGCTGTGTCTGGGATGTAGAATTCTTGAGTGTGAAAGACTAAGTGCTTCTAGTTCCATCAGTAACTTGTTATAATAATAATAATGGCTCTGGGCATCTTTGTGTGGTGTCACTATTGTTGTTTTGCCACAGATTTGTTATTGCTGATGGCCGGGCTTTATTTGCATTAGTTTTGGTTTAATAAATCTGTGAGTGGAACTTTGGGCCTTTACCATTGGAGCCCCAGTTTAAATATTTCCTGTAAAAAGAGGGATATTGACTGATAACAGTGACCTGGTGTGGGATTGTTGGTGGATACTGGCTGTATGTGTTGGAGTTCTCCAGAGAGATAGAACTGAAAGGAGATCTGTTTGCTCGTGGTTTCAGTGGCTAGAAGTCCCAGAGAAGGTGCTGGCAAGGCAATGCTTTCTCCCACGTCTCTAGTGTTCTGGTGCTGGCTCGCTGCAATTGTTGGGTTTCCTTGGCTTGCACCTCTGCCTCCATCACATGGTGATCTCTCCTTGCGTCTGATCATCTGATTTCCACCAATGTTTGGCTTCTTCCTTGTGACCAACTCCGACTCCGTACAGGCTCTCAGTGATATGGAATAAGACACACCCTGATTCAATTGGGCCACAACTTAACTAAAAATAAGATCTTCAAAAGGTCCTATTCACAATGGGTTCACACCACAGGGACACAGATTAGGATTAAGAACATGTCTTTTTTCAGGGTCCATAATCAAATCAACCATGCTGGCCCTAATGATTTTCCCCGTTGGCCTTGCCATGCTGCATCACCAGCTCCTGGCAGAGCTTTGCACACAGTTAGTGCCCGATGACTATGTGTTGAATGAAGAAATGCCATTAACCCCTCAAAGATCCAGGGAGAGATGTGCCTCTACAGCACAACATAATTTCAGGAGTTTCATAAAGGTGATTAAATGATGTAATTGCCTTAGAGGAAATTTTCTAAAAGCTGACCTTCTGAAAATGGAAAGAGGACTTGTTTTATGTGATCAATGAATTCTTTTCCTTTTTTCCACTTCTCAGAGTAGGACACATTTAGATGTTTGCACATTTATTTTAAAATAAAATAGTAAGCATCCTAAACTCTTCCCAGTTGCAGCCTCAGCTGCATCTGGTGTCAGTAGCATTCCATTTAAGAGCCTATTAGTGAGGATGCCAATCACCCAGTCCTGTTCTTCCTCCCAGGACGTGGGCAGGAGGCTTCTGAAATCTCCTAAGAGCTAACTTGTAAGGTTCCCACTAGGGCTCATTATAGGGAAAGGTAAATTTTCATGGTGAGGTTTGAAAAAACTCATATCAGTTAGTGAAAAATGGAAGGAAGAGTCAGTCCAGGGCCAAAGCTGAGGAGATAAAGTACCCAAATGAGAAAGTAAGAGAGTATTTCCTTCATAATAGAATATATTAGTTTTTTTTTTAAGATTAGTTTTAGACTTATCTCCTTGTAGCTATACAATGAATAATAACAATGAAAGAAATAGGCTTCTAGTTCTGGTCCAAAGAAGTGTGGTGTGAAGTTGATAATATTGCCCGGTTCTCACTGTCTTATTTTTGCCCCTGAGTTGAGGTTGTTGCATTGATTCTATCCATCTCCTCAGAACGGGTCCCCTTCCTATTTGCTAGTACGTTGCCATGGTATCAAGAAGTGCTTTCCTGTAGATGGACCTATTAATGCACTATTCCTTTCTCTGTATCAGGGATGAGGAAGAGGGGGAAAAACATTATCTAACTACTCTAATTAGTAAGTTCCATGAATGCCAGTGAAATAATCGAAAAAATATTGAATACTTGTATGCAGAGGAGTTATAAATAATTTCATAAAATACTATTCATGCACATGGCACTCCTCTGTGTGTTTTATTTTTATACCTAGTTGGTTTGAAATTTCCAACACCTGATCTAATACTGGAGTTTACCTTAGAGGCTTTAGTCAGAATTTTATCTTATTATTAGATCTTATATAGCCAGTGAATATAGTGTTGCTTATTACAGGACACCATTTTTCAGACAAATCAAGGCTTTTTGAAAAGAAGGCTGCTTTCTTTATAGTAGTTTAAAATTGTTTCTATGTATCACAAAAGTTTATTTCTATAATTATTCATTAATCTCAGCATTGCATAGTTTTCAGAACTGCTTATTGATTATTTTAGTAGACTGCCTATCATTTGAGTAAGTCTAGCTTTAAATCTTTTACAGATTGAGTTAACAAACTCACTCCACTCCTTCTCCCTTCAATCCCCTGGCTTAATGCAATAATTTTATCTCTAAGCAGTTTTAGCTTTTTTCTTTTGAATCTGCATTATAAAATTTTCTAAAACCTAGCTAAATCTTTAAATTTGAATGTATAAAACAACTAGCTTTTCACAGGTCTCTCTTATTGAGGCAAGGTGAAGTTACAGAAGCGAGGATGATTTATGATGGTTATGATGCTGGAAATTTCAGAATGTTTAAAAGAAAGGGCTGGAATTGAATATAGCAAAGAATGAAAGCAATTCATTAAAGATGTTCTCTATGCCTTAGAATATTGTTCGCCAACAGGATGCCTGAAATGTTTTTAAATGAATGTTATCACTCTGCTTTATCATAGTTTTAGTAGCTGTATATTGCTTATTTTTCCTCTTGAAGTCTAAAACAGGAGTTAGTATCTGGTGATCTCTTAGCTGTTACAGGCCACAGCAACCCACAAAGAAGTCTCTGAAAAGATTTTTATGACAAGTACCAAGAAGCCATCCAAAGAGAGAATTGTGGTTGAGGAAGTGGAAGATTTCTTTTCTTTCTGCTACTGGCAACTTTTCCTTAGGATCTAGCTGTGTCTCTGGAGACTCTCAAGGTTATATCCCCGAGTGACAGAGTAAATGTGGCAACCCTTAAAGCTAAAGCAGTCCACCCAGAGATTTGTTGCTATCTTGCCAGTTATAAGCATCCTTGTAGACGGCAGATGGCTTTGTTGGGTATTGCCGTGTGTGTTTGTGTGTCTGCATGCACATGTGTGAGATGTGGTGAGGGGTTTTAAACACAGAATTTAGTCATTAGTAGGAATGATTTCTTTGGAATCACATATTTAGACATGACTAGGAATTCTTGAGTCTTCCCCAAATGGAATTTTCTCAGTACCATAGCATAACTTAGAGAAGCTTATCTTGCCTTCTCACATTTGAGTGGGGTTACTGAAGTTTTGTTTCTACATACAACCAGAAGCATGTCTTTATTTGTCTGTTTTCTTCCATACGTCTGTCTAATGTGGGATGGCAAAAGGAGAACCGGCTCAGGAGATGGATAAGGATCCTTGTCTGAGACCTGTGTGCTCTGATGTAAGTAGCTTAAGTGTTATGGGCTTAGAGATAAAATTATTGCATTAAGCCTAAGGTTTCTGAGTCTTGTTAGCATGGTTATTTGTACTCTGGAACTGACAATTGTTTAGAGGGGAAACTCATAAATATAGAGGAAGACATTCATACATTAATGAGTTTTATTAAAAAAATTCAATAATATATGCATGCGCTGGTTTACATAGTTGCATGGCTTTTCCTCTGGCTGTTTTATCCTCTTTCTTAGAAATAAACTTTGGATATAAGGACCTCTGTAGAAGCTTCAGATCTTTTAGAAAAATAATAATTTAAACCAGCTACAAAGGAGAGAAGGATGAGAGTCACTTTTAGTTAACTGTTTATTAAATTCCTAGTGACCAGAGATGAGAGGGGGTGAGTGGTGGGCATCTTTTGCTGCTGAATGAAACTAACTTTTTGCTATTGGTGTTATAATTATTTTTCAAATTATTGCTCAAATTTTCTCTAGAATAAGGTATTTGCGACTACCTTGAGGATTTTGAATTGAGTTAGAGTTACTTAGTATGGAAAACATTGTTTAATTAATACTGAATGAAAACTTAAAAAAAATCATGAGAGAAATATATGGGTAGGAGAGTTAAAGAAAGGTAGGAGCTAATCTACTCAGTTTTAGAGATAGTAAAGTCTTAACATCAATGAAAAATTCTTCCTGTATCTTATAGTGAAATTGGCTGGTGTTTTGTAAGTAAGGCAGTGCTATCCTTTGATTATTAGTTTAGGTTGGCATAAGCTTTTTGGAAACCTTAAAAATTCATACCATTTAACCTGATTCCCCTTTAAAAACATCAATCCTAAGGGAAAAACTATAAAAAATGGAGAAAGATTTATGTAGAAAAGATGTTTATTGTAAGGCTATTTTAAATATCAATTAATCTTTCTTTCTTTCCAGGCTAGATTCTATAATCTATTATTATTATCATTCATTTGCAAATAATTTCATCCTTCTTGTGTTCCCTTCTTTTGTCTCACCCACCCACCTAACCCTAATGCTGAAAGAGCCCAATCACTCTTCATTCTCTGTTCCAAACTTGGTTGGAGAGAGTCACAATTAGGGGGAATATTAGCACTACACTTTGTGATTCCCAGCCCCCCTCTCTATATGTTGTTGTGTTTGATATTTATACTAAATACAATGAAAATTTCCAGTCCATCTCCTGGTGAATCTAAGAAACAGCATCCGCCCCCCCACCCCTTTCTTTTTTTGTGAAGCACTTTGAACCTTCCTTTGGCATTACAGTCCAAATGTATTATCTCTGGCCCACTTTCTCCCCAGGGCCTCAGGTCCCGATATCCTCATACCTACTTGAGAGAGCCATTTGGCTATCCCAATAGCATTGCAGATCCTTGAGACACCTTCTCCCCGTATCTGTCTTCTTTTAGAATATGCAGACACCACAGAAAGAAAATAATTTCTCTTAATGTTGTGGTTTCTTTTTAGGTACATTATACCCATTTGTGAAGAGAAATATAAATGTTAGAAAATGAAACAAAACAACCTAGAACCAAAAACTGAGAACTTTATTATCTGAATTAATGGCTCAGGTCCTTTACAGAATTTGTTAAGGTTCTAGTTAAATAAATGTAAATTTGAGGAAATGCAAAACATGGAAAGCTATTTATTAAGAGCTGGTAGTGTACATAATGGTAACGTAAATATTATTTTTTAAAAAGACCTTTGCTAGTTTCCTAGGCTTTTAAGAAAAAAAAAAAGACACAAAAATACACCAGATGTGAAAGTGGTTATTCCTCAGAGGTTTAGTTTCACAAATATTCCCATTTGCAGAAATTCACCGGAGCTCAATAGCATTAGCACAGACATTCTGCTTGTGTTTATATATATTTAAACACCCTGAGGCATACAGGAAAAATAACTGCCTCTATTTTGTGTGGTCTTCCCTAGGGAGAAGCAGAGCTGATATATGAGCAGTAATGAGATGAATTTATTTTTAAAAAGTAGATCAGCTCAAAATTGTGAGTCAAAAACAATTTTGTAGCTAAGTAATTCTCTGCTACAAAAAAGAACACTTTTTAACATTTAAGAAAATTACACATTTCTTCTTCCCACAAATGCAAAACAAAATTAAATAACCCCCCCTGCAGAAACCATGATAGCTGTTATGTTTTTGTTCTTTCATTTGAAGAAAGTAAAAAGAACTTATCATGAATTTATTAGTTTTTTAAAAACTTGTATTCCTTTATCTTCTTTTCCTTGATTTTCTTCTATACTCATATTTGCTCTTTTGCTATATATATATAAATTTCACATTCTTTCTGAGAAGAGAATAGAGGGGCTAAAAAGAAAATCAATTCAGCAATTTTTAATACTTAGATTCCCTGAGGGACATAAAGCATGTTTAAATTTTTTATATAAAGATACTCAATTGTTTCTGGAAAGATGAGAAATTTATTATGTAGTAAGACTAGTTTAGTCATTTGAATTCCACATTTGTTTATAGGTCAAATAAGTCTGAGAAACACTGCTTGCTCCTGCTCTCTTTACCAATCTGAAGTGCATAATAGCATATTAATGGCTCTGAAAAGTCCTGTAACATAGAAATCCATTTCATTCAGTTTAATTCTCTTTTTCCCCAAATATTTTTAGTCATGGAACCCCTCATTTCAAATAACTTTGCTTTAGGGCTTTCATTTTTAACCAAAGTTTGCATAAGAATCACTTCAGTAAATTTTTTTTAAGATTGTGAATAATTGATAATTAAACTACTTAAAGTTGTAAATGCACGTGGTTTAAGAAGTCTGATGCTTCTACAAGGCTTGGCAAACAACAGTTCACTGTGTTCTCCTATTTACCCTCACAGATTTTCAGTAATCAGCAGCAACCACTCTGAACTAACTGAACTCTTTCTTTTGATATTTAGTTCAGCAGATTTATATTGTTATTTCTTGATTTTGTAGTTTTAGCCATGCCTGACCGTCCATACACGTTTACCTTTGCCCTCCTCTGCATCTTCCCAATAAAGCAATAGCAAAATTTTGGTTAGACCAGCATTCGAGACTGATGTTATTATTATTATTATTATTTTTACGTGGGCAGGCACCGGGAATCAAACTCGGGTCTCTGGCATGGCAGGCGAGAACTCTGCCTGCTGAGCCACTGTGGCCCTCCTAAGACTGATATTATTTTGACTATGAAACTGCTATTTACAGATAAGCCAAGTGATATTCTATGACAACTTTTGCTTTCTTGCAAAAATTTTATTTTTCTTACAGTTATTCAATCCCAAACTCTTTGCCAGTTGTCTAAATCCCCTCTTAATTAACCACAGTAAGTTCTATCTTCTTATCTTCTTGAAAAACTCCCTCTTGATACCTTCCCACCTATTCTAATGTCTCCTAATTGTTCTCAAGCCCTGCTTCAGTGCTGTCTTCCTGGGGACTCTATCATCTTCCTAGGGACTCTAAGCCTCTCTGTTATGTTAGATTACCTGTTTTTGTTGTTGTTGTTATTGTTTGTCTGTTTGTTTGTTTCTCTTGTCTTCCTATTTCTTGGTTTACTTTCTTGTTTTTGGTGGAACATATTCTTTGGTAGTTTTTTGAGAAAGGTTTTTCCAAACAGGTTTTTCAGACCTTGCGTTTGTAGAGATATTTTTATTTTACTCTGATATTCCTTCAATAGTATGGGTGTGGAATTCTAGGTTAAACATTTTTTCCCTCAGAATTTTCAGGGCATTGCTCTGCCGCCTTCTAGTTTTCTGATTTACAATTGGGAAGACCAATTCCATTCTGCTTCTCGATTCTCTGTATAAAAAAATGAAGCTTTAAGGATGGTCTCTACTTTTCTATTATTCTGAATTTCACAATTATGTGTCTTTAAGTAAGTCTGTATTCATCCATTATTCTAGGACTTTGTGGGCCTTTCAATGTGAAATTTCATTTCCTTCAATTATGGGGAAATTTCTTGAGTTATTACTTTGACCATTTTTCCGTTCTCTTTCTGGATTTTCTATTACTTGATTCTTTGACTTCCTGGGCTTTTATAATGTTCTATGTTTTCTTTTTAATTTTCCATCTTTTTGTCTTTTTGTTCTACTTTCTGGTAGCTTTCTTCTTCCTACTATTGAACTTTTAATTTCTGCTATCATAGTTTTTGGTTCTCTGAATATTTCATAGCATCTTGTTCTTGCTTCATGGACACAATAGTCTCATATCTTTTTAAGGACATCAGTGATTTTTTAAAATATTTTTTTCTGTCTCAGGTAAATTGTTTCTTCTGTGTTATTTACGTTGGTCTCTTCCTTCTTAGGGGATACTATAATCAAATAACTGGTGACCATTGCTTGTCTGCTCATCTTTAAGTTGGGCATTGAAAAGCTAATTGGAAAAGCGGTGCCTGTGGGGCAGGTTGCCATGGTCTTCAGTGTAAAGCATTGTAGTGATGGCAGAAGCTATAGGGATTTTCTCTTGGGCTGGTCTGAGTTTCTTCTGTAATTCTAATCTTCAGACTACCTCTAATTCTAATCTTCCTCCTGGACTTTTTTTGTGTATAGTTTTTTTGTGTGTGTCTAGTAGCCTGGAGGAGAGCTGGTAAAAATTTCTAAAAGGTAGAGATGACCAAAGAAGTTTTAAGTATGATGATGTGTGATATTCTGTTTTAAAGTTTCTGCTTTACATTGTAATCTCTCTCCATTATCACAAGTCTTCAGTAGAGGTCAGTTTTACACAGTCTTTTTGTTTTAGTGTTGCAGTGGAAAAAGAGGAGGAGCTGCCAAGGGAAAAAAAATGCATTGCTCTGATCAGAGAGAGCAAATCTTTTCTTTTGTTTTCTTCTTACTAATATATTCCCCGCTGGATTCAATATTTGCTACTGACTAACTAAATGAAGTATTCAAGTATTTTTAGAACTTATGAAAAGAACTTAGCTTACTCTTTTTTTTTAAGAAGTAATTTGTTGCCTTAGGCATTGTGTGTTATAAGACTTATGTATATAAGTCCTACATAAGTAGAATATATCTTTGTAAATATTTATATACATTTTCTATAGTATCTAAATTTTCCTATAAAAAGGTTAAATAAAGGCTCATCTCTGTAGACAGGTTTCTTAAGCTTCAAGAATACATTTTTCCCATTCTTTAGAAAAGTTAAACTTTCTTATTAGGGAATGCTGAAAAATAAAAATAATTCAAAAAGATTGAGTAAAGTTATTCATAGCATACACACATGGAGATGACCAGAGTTATGTAGAATTTTTGAGCTGGGAAAGACTCACTCTCCTTAATCATATACCCATGTGCTATAAGACTCTGTTCTCCTGACTTCCTGTTCAGTCTCCTCTCAGAAAAGCAACTGTGCTTTGCCATTTTTTAATTGATTTGGACCAAAGCATGGACATCAATTGTCTTCCTTTATCATTTTCAGTACTTCCTCATTGTTCCCATAGTGGCAAGCAAGCTCCTCCCTTAAAGATGCTTTGCTCTTACGGGTATCTTTCTTAGAATTTTCACTGATATAAATTCATTTCACTCTGAATTCATTCACTTTTCTGGGTTCTATGATCTGAAGAGCTCCAATTTCTTTTTTAAGCTTTGATCTCTTCATCAACAGTTTCATATCTCTATCAGCCCTTAGGAGATTTCCTTTTGGATATTGTACTCTTGCCTTGAAGTTTTTATGTCTAGATTGGAATTCTGGTTTCATTCTTCTACCTCCAAAAAACAAGTCAGCATTCCTTATTTACCTATTTGTGTTACTAACACTGTTGTAGTTTGCAAGCTGCTGGAATGTAATATACCAGAACTGGAATGGCCTTTAAACAGTGGAATTTCATAGGTTGCCAGTTTACAGTTCTAAGCCTATAAATTTGTTCAAATTAAGGCATCCAGGGAAAGATGCCTTAATTCGTGGAAGGCCGATGGGTCAGGAACACCTCTATTAGCTGGGTAGTCACATGACTGGCATCTTCTGGTCCCTTCTCCTGGGCTCCATTGTTCTCAGCCTCTGTTCCTGTGGGGGCTCCTCATTTTGCTTCTCTGGGACTGGCTTTCATCTCTTGGCTTCCCTTGGCTCTTTCTAGTGTCTGTCTTGCTTACATCTCATGGCAATGTCTGCTGGGCTTCAAGCATCTCCAAATATCCGTGTCTCTACTTTCTCTGTTGGCTCTGTCATTTCTGACTCTCCAAAATGTTTCCTTTTTTTAAAGGATTCCAGGAAAGTAATCAAGATTCACCTGGAATGGGTGGAGTCATATCTCTCTAATCAAAGGTCACACCCAAAATTATTGAATCAGGATTAAAAGAAAAGGCCACTTCCCCAAGATTGAATCAGGATTAAAATATGGCTTTTCTGGGGTACATAATAATTTCAAACCAGTACAAATACCATCACTTCTCATCACTCATGCTGTCAACTAACTCATCTCTAAATTGTTACCAAGGCTGGTTGGTTGTTCTTTTGTGAAAGTATCTCTGCTGATTCTTTTTAATTCCTCATCCCCTTGCACCTGTATCATTATAGTAGTCTCATGACTACCCTCTTTATTTTGAATCTCTCTTCCTTTCCAAGCCTCACTTCCAAATGCTGTACAATAAACTTTGGTAAAGACAATAGTCTCATTCTGTCATTCTCCTGGACAGGAACCCTCAGGTGATTCTTGCTGTTGTCCAAAGAGAATATAAAAAACCTTTACCTGGAGCCCAACCTATACATAATGGGCTGTCCACCCTTCACTACATCTTCCCTTATTTTAAAATTGAAAAAAAATTACTCTAACTAGGTTGGCCTACTTCTGGTCCTCTGAATATCTCTCATCATTAGCCCTTAACATGCCTCTGTATTTTACGTAAGACTCTCTTCTTTCTCTTCAAGTCTTACTTAAGATGCTAAAGTTGTGTTTCCTCTCCATAACCTTTTCTAACCAACCAATCCAGTGATCTCTCCTTTCATGTATTTTTCTCTCAATTATATAATAATAATGGCTTCTTTCAGGTCCGTGCCTTCTATGTGCCAGGCGTTGTTCTAAACTGTTCTTAACTCATTTAATCATTGAACCAACATGATGAGGTAAGTACCAATTATTATCTCCACTTTAAAGATGAGAAAAACAGATCACACATTATGTAACTTGCCCCAGGTCGCAGGATGGTAAATCTAGGATTTGAATCAATCCAAACTGCCTGGCTTTGAATCTGCTCGTTTATCCCTCCACCATTACCTTTCAGTGTACACTGCCTAAGATTGTTGTTTTACTCTGTGTGTGTGTGTGTATGTGTACATGTGTGCGAGTACATTTTTATGTGTGTTGCTTTCTCACGTAAATTGTAAGTGCCTTGAAGACAAGGACCATGTCTTATATGCATTCTCCAAAAGGTCTAGTTAAAGCTGTGTGATTAAATAGACACTGCAGGTTTAAGTTGAATAGATTACAGAGTTTTTTTTTTTCACCCTGAGATGATACAGCTAATTTTAATTAATTGAAAAGATAGTCTCAAAATCAGATCTAACCAAGTCATGACCAAACAGAAGATAAAAATCAAGGAGGTAAGCCAGTGTCCTGGCCCCACCTCTTGGGTTCAGTGGAGTTCAATCATTTCACAAATTATACCATGTCAACGTTTGAAAAGTAATGAGGTTTTAATGAGCCCACACTCTGCTCTCTGCTCTCTGCAGTGGCTGCTAAGTGAACTTGGGTAAAGTCTGTATATCAGCAAATAAGAATTAACCAGCCTTGCTCTAGAAGTTTCAGCTGAACGACCATGATTGAAAATTTAATTACTCTTTTCTACTTTTCTTACCCCCGAGATTCTTCTGAGGCCAAGTGTATGATGTGGGAGGAAAGGCTTGATGCAATTTTTTCTGTGTTCTCAGGTGGCCCTCACTGACAGGCTGTTCAAGCAAAATTCAACAAGATTGCCTGGTGTACCAGGAAGATCTAAACAACCAGAGGTAGGAAAGAGAAAAGATGTCTTTTAAAAAACTAAGTTGTATTACATGATTACTTGAAGTTGCTCCACAGGTTGTAGCTGTTGACATTTTTTTCTGCCTAGAAACCTCTTTGGGAGCTTTTCCACATTACTTTGAATTATTTACAAGACTATGTAAAATGGACAAAACTGATTTTCTTGAGGGCTATTCAATTTTTTTTTGAGAAGAAGAACTTATTTTATTAATCCTTGTTTTTTTTTTTACTGTGAAATAGACCACATATATAAAAAAAAGAAAAAGTAAAAGTAATAATTTTCAAGTATATTCCAGCAAGCAGCTATAGAACAGATTTTATAGTTAAGTATGGGTTACAATTCCACAGTTTCACTTTTTCCATTCTAGCTGCTTTAAAACACTGGAGTCTAAAAGAAATATCAATATAGTGATTTACGAGTCATACTCATTTGTTAAATCCTATCTTTTCTGTTTTAACTCCTTCTTCCCCTTTGATCCTTCTCCCACTCTATAACCATCTTTGGGTTATGCCTTTTCTAAGTTTTTCGCTTTGAAAAGGGTATTGATAATATAGGATAGGGTGATGGAATAAGTTGATATTCTTGGAGAGACTTACCCTTATGGGTGTCAGGGCTTGTCTAGTCTAGGAACCCTCTGAAGGTAGTGGGTTTCGGGAAAGTAAACAGTGCATGAACCTTTTACAGAGTTTCAGTTACAGCACTAAGTATTCTTTAGAGTTAATAGGCATGATGTTGGCTGGGATTTGGCGAACAGTGCCAATTAGCAATATCTAGCTGAAGCTTGCATTAGAGTAGCCTCCAGAATAGCCTCTCTCCTCTATTTGAACTCTCTTAGCCACTGATATCTTGTTTTGTTACCTTTGGTCCAGAGGGCATTATTGATCCCATGGTGTCAGGGCCAGACTCTTGGGAGTCATGCCCCACACCGGGGGCACTGTAATGATTTTCCTTGCAGAGCTGGGCTTAGAGAGAGAGGCCACATCTAGATATCACAACTAAAGAGGTTTCCTGGAATAACCCTTAGGTCTAATTATAGGTAGTCTTAGCTTCTCCACTACAGAACTAGGTTTCATAATGGCAAGCTTCAAAAATCAAAGGCTTGGCCTATTTTCTTGGGGGTGCCTCATGTTTGAGAGAGCAAGAGGGATTTGCCAGATGATAAAGTTGAATAGTTCTGTATTTTTTCTATAACCCTTCAAGGGACTCTACTGATATTGTTTTCCTTCATTCCCTCAAAGGACTCTACCAATATTTTTAAATTATCAGCCAACCATAATCTGGGATGTCTCTGGCAATTGCATTAAACCATACAGAATTAAAAAGCCTCATTCCCATTCTGGGCTCCATGTGTTTGGGTAGTTTAATTGAACTATCCAAACAGGTTGGTTTAGATTGTGTTACAGGAAAATTAGGTTCTAGATGCAATAAACCTTTCTGCCTTTTGTTTCATAGAGTAGGTGACGCTCTAGCTTACATACATTATCATTTTCTTGCCCTGTATTCTAATTTATCTTAGTCCCAACCAGATTGGCTTTGTTTTCATCTCTAATTGAAGACTGATTTTTCAGTTACTTTAAGAGTTATCGTATATAGCCATGTTGTATTTCAGAACTCCAGAACTCCAGTTCTGAATTTTAGGTATCATAGAGGTACTCAAAGTTCAAGGGAAATATCAACTTATACACATATAGCTCAGTGTTTCAGAATCTAGAAATGCACTTACAACTTCGCACTAAGTATGGCTGCTATAAGAGTTGACAATCAAGGCTCCAATTTTCTTATAAGTATTTTTTTTAAAGAGACCCTAGTATATTGTTCTTGTGTTTCTGGCTTATTTTGTACAACACATTGTCCTCAAGGTTTATTCAGTTTGTTGTGTGACTCTTGGCATACTTCCTTTTTGAAGTGGCACCATATTCCATCTTATACACAGGATATCAAATTTTTATCTAATATGTGGTTTCCAAATATTTTCTCCAATTGAGTTGGCTGCTTCTTCACCTTTTTGAAAAAATCTTTTGAGGTGCAAAAGCTTTTGATTTTAAGGAGTTCCCATTTATAATTTTTTCCTTTTGTCATTTGTACTTTGGGTATAAAGTTTAAGAAGCTATCTCCTAATAGATCTTGAAGATGTTTCCCTCTATTTTCTTCTAGAAATTTTATGGCACTGGCTCTTATATTTAGGTCTTCATTCCATTTTGAGATAATTTTTTGTATAGGGTGTGAGGTAGTGGTCGTCTTTCATTCTCTTGGTTATTGATATCCAGTCCTCCCATGCCTATTTTTTGAAAAGATTTTTCTGTTTCAGTTCAGTGGATTTGGGGGCCTTATTAAAGATCAAATGATCATAGATTTGGTGGTCTATTTCCATACTCTTGATTCAACTCCATTGGTCAATACTTCTATCTTGGTGCCAGTACCATGCTATTTTGAACACTGTGGCTTGACAGTATGCTTTAAAGTCAGGGCATTTAGCTCTCCCACTTCACTCTCCTTTTTAAGGATATCTTTAGCTATTCCAGGTCTCTTTCCCTTCCACATAAATTTGAAAATTAGCCTTTTCAAGTCTTCAAAGTAGTTTGTTGGAATTTTGATTGGTATTACATTGAATCTGTAGATCAATTTGGGTAGAATTGACATCTTGATGACATTCAATTTCCCTATCCATGAACATGGAATGTCTTTCCATCTATCTATGTCTTCTTTGATTTCTTTTAGCAATGTTTTGCAGTTTTCTGTGTAGAAATCCTTGACATCCCTGGTTAAGCTTATTTCTAGATACTTGATTCTTTTGGTTGCTATTTTGAATGGAATTTCTTCCTTAATTTTCTCTTCAATTAGGTCATTACCTTTGTATAGAAGCATTACTGATTTTTGTACATTAATCTTGTATCCTGCCACTTTGCTGAATTTGCTTATTAGCTCAAGTTGCTTTGTCATGGATTTCTCAGGGTTTTCCAAGTATAGGATCATCTTATCTACAAATAATGAAAGTTTCACTTCTTCATTTCCTATTTGGATGCCTTTTATTTCTTTCTTCTGACTGATCACTCTAGTTAGGACTTATAGTACAATGTTGAATAATAGTGGTATGCCAATTTGAATCTGTTGTATACCCCTAAAAGCCACGTCTTTTAATCCTCATTCAATTTTGCTGGGTGGGATCTTTTTGATTATTTCCATGGAGATGTGACCCACCCAATTGTGGGTGGTAACTTTTGATTAGATGGCTTGCATGGAGATATGTCTCCACCCATTCAAGGTGAGGTTACTTACTGGAGTCCTTTAAGAGGGAAACACTTTGTAAAAAGCTTGAGAGCCACCAGAACAGAAAGAGCTAACAGAATGCACAGAGTACTGAGAAAGCTGTTGAAGATTCGTGGAGAGAAAGCTTGCAGACATCACCATGTGCCTTTTCAACTGAGAGAAAAATCCTGAACATCACTGGCCTTCTTGAACCAAGGTATCTTTCCTTGAATGCCTTAATTTTGACGTTTTCATAGCTTTACCTTAATTTGGACATTTTCACAGCCTTAGAACTCTAAACTTGCAACTTAATAAATTCCCCTTTCTATAAGACTGTTACATTTCTGGATATCACATTCCAGCAGCTTGCAAACTAGAATAAGTGGTGACAATGGGTATCCTTGTCTCATTTCCGATTTTAGGAAGAAACTTTTAGCCTCTCACCATTAAGTATGCTGGCTATGTGTTTTATTATATGCCCTTTATGATATTGAGGAAGTTTCCTTCAATTCCTATCTTTTGAAGTGTTTTATCAGAAAAGAATGCTGAATTTTGGCAAATGCTTTCTCAGCATCAATCAGTATTATCATATGATTTTTCTCTTTTCATTTGTTAATGTGCTGTTTTACATTGATTGATTTTCTTATGTTAACTCATCCTTGCTTTCCTGGTATAAGCTCCACTTGGTCATGATGTGTAAATTGTTTAATGTGTAATTGGGTTCAATTTGCTAGTTTTTTTTTTATTTGCTAGTATTTTGTTGAGAATTTTTGCATCTATGTTCATTAGGGAGATTGGTCTGTGGTTTTCCTTTATTATAGCATCTTTACCCAGTTTGGGTATTAGAGTGATGTTAGCTTCATAAAATGAGTTAGGTGGTGTGCCTTCTTCCTCAGGTTTTTTGAAGAGTTTGAGCAGGATTGGTGTTAGTTCTTTTTGTAGTACTTGATAAAATCCCCCTATAAAGACATCTGGTCCTGGGATTTTCTTTTTAGTAAGTTTTTTGATGACTGATTGAATCTCTTTACTTGTAATTGGTTTGTAAATGTCTTCTATTTCTTCTCAAGTCGTGTGGCTAGTTCATGTGGACAAATTCTAAGTTGTTTAGTTTGTTGGTGTGTAGTTGTTCATAGTATTCTCAAATTATTTAAAAAATTTCTTCAGGATCCATGGTAGCAATGTCCCCTCTTATTTCTGATCTTGTTTACTTATATCTTCTCTCTCTCTCTCTCTCTCTGTTTTTTTTTGTCAGCCTGGCTAGGAGTACATTGATATTTGTTTTACATCTTTTTTTTTTTTAAGTTATTTCTATTGTTTTTTTGTTCCCCAGTAGGTTTATGTCTGTTTTAACTTAATTATTTCTCTTCATCTGCTTGCTTTGTGGTTAACTTGCTGTTCTTTCTCAAATTTCTCCAGGTGAGCAGTTAAGTCCTCAATTTTTGCTCATTCTTATTTTTTAGTATAGGAATTTATGGCAATAAATTTCCCTTCTAGCACTGCCTTTGCTGCATCCCATAAGTTCTGATATGTTGTATTCTCATTTTAATTTTTCTTCAGATATTTACTGATACCTCTAGCAATTTCTTCTTTGATCCACTGATTATTTAAGTGTGTTGTTTATTCTCCATATATTTGTGAAAATTCTGGTTCTTTGGTGATTACTAATTTACAGCTTTAATCAATTGTGGTCGGAGAAAATGCTTTGGATAATTTCAATCTTAATAAATTTATAAAGACCTGTTTTGTGTCCCAGCATATGCTCTAACCTGGAGAATGTTCCATGAGCACTAGAGAAGAATGTATATCTTGGTGTTTTGGGGTGTAACGACCTATATATGTATGTTAGGTCTAATTCATATATGAAATTGTTTAAGTTGTTTCCTTGTTGATCCTCTGTCTGGTTCTATCTATAGTGGAAACTGGTTTCTTGAAGTTTCCCACTAGTATTGTTGGAACATCTATAGTTCCTTTTAGTTTTCCCAATGTTTGCCTCATGTACTTTGGAATTCATTGGTTGGGAGCATAAACATTTGTGTTTGTTATTTCTTCTCGGTGAATTGTCCCTTTTATTAATATGTGGTGTCCTTCTTTGTCTTTTATGACATCCTTAAATTTGAAGTCTATTTTATCTGCTATTACTGTAGCCACTCCTGTTTTCTTTTGATCATAGCTGGCATAGAACATCTGTTTCCATCCTTTCACTTTCAATCAACTTGTGTCCTTGGGTCTAAGATAGGTCACTTGTAAACAGCATATAGATGGATTATACTTTTAAATAGATTCTTCCAATCTTTATCTCTTAATTGATGAGTTTAGTCCTTTAACATTCAAAGTTTTTACTGTAAAAGCAGTTCTTGAATCTACCAACTTATCCTTTGGTTTTTTTTTTTTTATTAATTAACAGAAAAAAAGAAATTAACCCAACATTTAGAATCATACCATTCTACATATGCAATCAGTAATTCTTAACATCATCACATAGATGCATGATCATCATTTCTTAGTACATTTGCATCGGTTTAGAAGAACTAGCAACACAACCGAAAAAGATATAGAATGTTAATATAGAGAAAAAAATAAAAGTAATAATAGTAAAAAAAAAAACAAGAAACAAAACAAAACAAAAACCTATAGCTCAGATGCAGCTTCATTCAGTGTTTTAACATGATTACTTTACACTTAGGTATTATTGTGCTGACCATTTTTGAGTTTTTGTATCTAGTCCTGTTGCACAGTCTGTATCCCTTCAGCTCCAATTACCCATTATCTTACCCTGTTTCTAACTCCTGCTGGACTCTGTTACCAATGACATATTCCAAGTTTATTCATTTATCAGGTCTATATGTTCCTTTCCCCCTCTCTCTTTTTATCCTTCAAATTAGTCTTACTGGTTTCTTCAATTCTGTTCCTTCCACCAGATCTTCCTTTCCTGCCTTTTTTCCTCAGTTGAAAGGATCCCTTTATTATTTCTTGTAGGGCAGGTCTATTTTGACTAGTTCTCCCAGTCTTTGTTTGTATTGGAAGATTTTAATCTCTGCCACAATTTTGAAAGACAATTTGGATACAGAATTCTTGGCTGGAAGCCTTTCTCATTCAGAATCTTAAATATACCATACCACTGCCTTCTCACCTCCATGGTGCCTGTTGAGTACTCTCAACTGTCTTATGTGGTTTTCTTGTATAAAAGTAGATCACTTTTCTCATGTTGCTTTCAGGACTTTCTGCTTCTCTTCAACATTTGACAGTCTGATTAGTATATGTCTTAGAATATGCTTGTTTGGATTTATTCTATTAGGAGTTCATTGGGCCTCTTTGATTCACACATTTATGTCTTTATAAGCATTGGGAAGTTTTCTCTGATTATATCTTCAGCTAACTTTCCCAGCCCTTTGCAGTTCTCGTCTCTTCCTGGGACACCAGTGATTCTTACATTTGTGAGCCTTTTGTTGCCCATCATTTCCTTGAGATCCAGTTCCATTTTTTCCATTTTTCTTGTCATATGTTCTTTGTGTACTCTAGTTCAATTGTTCTATCTTCTAACTCACTTATTCTTCCTTCCACTTCTTTGATTCTGTTATAGTGTATCTCTGTCTAGTTCTTGACCTACAGTATCTTTTATCTTTGTGAAATCTGTTATTTTTATATTTAATCTTTTGAATTCTTCTTTGTGCTTTTCTAGTGTCTTCTTAATATCCCTTATTTCTTTATCAGTATACTTGAGTAGTTCCATATTCTGTGTCTCCTCCAATATTTTGATTTGGTCATTTAGCTGGGCCATTTATGCCTGGATCCTCACGTGCTTTCTAATATTTCTGTTGTGCTTGGGGAATTTGATGATTTTAATAAGGTTATTCTGTAAGTTGATTTTCTTCACTCATCTAAAGTTTTGTATTTACTTGGGTTTTCATGAAGGTCCTCTTTGCACTTAGTTTGTCAGTAATTCCCCACCAAATCAAGGCCTAGATCTCATGAAGGGAGTACAATTTTACTTTAAGGTCTATTAAAGCTAGACAGGGGTGCATGAGTAGTTCAGTGGCAGAACACACCTACCCACCACGTGGGAGAGCTGGATTCATCTCCTGGCCCATGCACACTCCCCCCACTCCACCCCCAGAAAAAACTTCTCAACTTTAGTAGGTCATGAAGCCAGAAGGAGACACCCCAAGATTTACTGGGAATGAACTCAAGCTGGTGCCCATGGAAGAGGAAGAAAAACAAATAGAAATACAAATTTAAAAAAATTAAATTAAATTAAATTAAAAAAAGAAACAACTAGTCAGCTAGACTAGTTGCCAGACTGTGTATACTGCTTCTTCTTAGCAGAAGATGCTCTTAGCCACTTCCTTCCTTCTGGCTTGCCTCTCCCTGACTGTAGTGGCAACTGGGCAAGATGGCACATGTAGTGGAGTGGGGGGTGGCTGCTCCTGATGCATAGTGGTGGGGTGGTTGGACCCAGCACAGAGGACAGGGCAGCCGATCACAATGCCTGGTGGGTCAGCCAACCACAGAGTCTGGTGCCCAGCAGATCCACTGCCTACAGTTCCCAACGGGACAGTCACTTGCAGCACATGGTGGAGTGACTGATACAAGAGCCTGGTGGGCACAGTGTATCATGGCATGTGGCTAGACACATCCTTGAGATCCACCCCCTTTGCTTCTGGTTGCAGAACTGCCCAAGGCTGGAGTGGCGGGATGGTTCGCTCCCTCAGATTTACACTTCCCCATGTGCTGCTGCCTGCCCCAGTGGGCCTGCAGTCAAACAGACTCATCTTAACTTTCCCTGTTCTGATCGCTCCACCTCTCTCCATCAGCACCTCTCTGTGAAATGCTAAAAACCCTCCTTGATCACTCAGCCCTTGGAAACTCAGTCCTGGTCACCTTTTCTGTTCTTCTTCTTGTTACTCCGTTGAGCAGGGGTGAATCCAGCCTACCCTACTCTGCCATCTTCCCAGAAGTCTGTGCCATTCACTTTTTTTTTTTTGGCATGGGCAGGCACCAGGAATTGAACCCGGGTCCTCAGCATGGCAGGTAAGAACTCTGCCACTGAGCCACCATTACCCACCCTGTGCCATTCACTTTAAAAAAATCTGGTATGGGACTCACATTATGTTCTAACTGCATGTTTAAAAGCAGCTTTTCTGGTAGTTTTCTAATATTTTATAAGTAAAAAGAAGTACTTATTTTCTGATTACTTCTTATTAACCTGAATAAAATTTGCCTCTTGCAAAGGCCTTGGAGATACACACAAACTTAAAAAAATAATTTATTTTTAATTGTGGTAAAATAAAACATTACCTAAAAAATAATTTAAACCATTTTAGGTGGACAATCCTTTGACATTAAGTACATTAACAATATGTGTAACTTTCACCACCATCTTTTTCCAGACTATTTTTATCATCCCAAACCAACATTCATACTCATTTAGCAATGACTCTCCATTCCTCCATTCCCCCACTCCTAGTAACCACTATTTTGTTTTCTGTCTCTATGAATTTGCTTATTCTAAGTATTCCACATAAAATAAATCATATGTTAATTTGTTTGTTTATGGTTTAGTCAATATGATGCCTTCAAGATTCATCTATATTTAGCATGTACGAGCACTTCACTTCTTTTTATGGCAGAATAATGGTACATTGCATGAATATAACACTTTTTATCTTTTCATCAGTTGATGCATACTTGAGTTACTTCCACTTTTTGGCTTTTATGAATAATGCTGCCATGAATATTGGTGTACAAATATCTGTTCAAGTCCCTGCTTTCAATTATTTTGGGTATATATTTAGGAGTAGAGTTCCCATTTCATTATGGTTATTCCATATTTAACTATATGAACAACTACCAAATTTTTTTCCATCATGGCTGCACCATTTTGCATTCCCACTAATAATATATGTGGGTTCCTATTTCTTTGCATCCTCATCAATACTTATTATTTTCATTTTTTTTTTTTAAATAATAGCCATTCTAGTGGTTGTTAAGTGGTGTCTCATTATAGTTTTTTTTTTTTCCTTGCATGAGTAGGCACTGGGAATCATACTCAAGTCTCTGGCATGGCAGGTGAGAACTCTGCCTGCTGAGCCACTGTGGCCTGCCCTCAATATAGTTTTTAATTTCCATTTTTCTAATGATTTATGATGTTAAGCATTTTTTTCATATACTTATTTGAATATTTCTATTCAAATCAATGGTCCATTAATTTTTTTTCTTTTTATTGTTGAGTTGTAGGATTTCTTTATATATTCTGGATATTAAGCCCTTATCAGATGCATTTTCTCTAAGCATTTTTCTTGTACTTTGTAAGTTGTCTTTTCACTTACTGGGTAATGTCCTTTGCACAAATGTTTTTAATTTTTATGAAGTCTATTTAATTTATTTTTTCTTTTGTTCCTTGCCTCTGATGTAGAGTCTAAGAAATCATTATCAAATCTAAGGTCAAAAAGATGTTTCTTTATGTTTTCCTCTAAGAATTTTATAGTTGTAGTTCTTAAATTTGGATCCTAAGTCCATTTTGAATTTTTTTTGTATGTCTTGTAAAGTAAGGATTTATCTTTTTTTTTGCATGTGGATATCCAGTTTTCCTGGTACCATTTGTTGAAGATACTGTCATTAATCTCTAGCTTTATTCCATTGTGGTCTGAGAAGATACTTGATATGATTTCAATATTTTAAAATTTATTAATATTTGATTTATGGTATAACATGGTCTATCCTGGAAAATATTTCATGTACACTTGAAAAAATGGTTATTCTGTTGTTGGGTGGAGTAGTCCATATATATGCCCATTTGTTCTAATTGGTTAATAGTGGTGTTCAAGTCCCTCTTTTTTCTCATGATATTCTGTTTAGCTGTTTCATGAGGTCTCCACCTATTATTGTAGAGCTATCTATTTCTCCCTGCAATTCTGTCAATTTTTGTTTCATATATTTTTGGGCTCTGTGAGGTGTATATATGTTTATAATTGTACTACCTTCTTGCCTGATTGCCTTTTATCTATCCAATATCTATCTATCTATCTATCGATCTATCTATCTATCTATCTACTTACCCACCTACCTACCTACCTATCTAAAATATCCTTCTTTTTCGACTTAAAGTCTGTTTAGTCTGACAATAATATAGCTACTCTGATTTTCTTTTGATTACTATTTGCATAGAATATCTTTTTCCACCATTTTACTTTCAACTGCTTTTTGTCTTTGTACCTAAAATAAATCTCTTATAAGCGGCACATATGCTGACGTGTTTTTCATCTAATTTTCCAATATCTGCCTTTAGAAGTTTAGTTTAATCTATTCACATTTACAGTAAGGAGGAAGGATTTATTTCTCCATTTAGCTATTGTTTTCTGTTTGTCTTGTATGTTTTTTGTTCCTCAATTTCTCGATTACAGTCTTTAAAAAAATACTTAGTTACTTTTCTGTAGTGTACAATTTTGATTCCATTTTAACCCTTTTCTCTCTATATTTTTAGTTATTATCTTAGTTGTTACCTTTATCACTACAATTTAGCATCTTTAACTGATAACATAGTTTGACTAGTACCAACTTAATTTCAGTAGTATACAAAACTCCACTCCTATATATCTCCATCCCTCTCCCTTTATATTGCTATTGTCTCAGATTACATATTTATATATTGTATTCCATTAGCATAGATTTTAAATTTTATTTTACACAGTTGACTGTTAAATCATATGAAGGGAGGAGTAGTTACAAACCAAGAGTCTATTAATACAGGATTTTATATTTGCCCATGTAGTTATCTTTTCCAGTGTTTTTTAATTCTTCTTATAGCTTCAAGTTACTGACAAGTGTTCTTTTATTTCAGCCCAAGGGATTCCCTTCAATGCTTCTTTTAGGACATAGGGCAGGACTTCTGGTAGTGAATTCTTTTAGCTTTCTGGTAATTTGTTGATGATTTAATTTCTCCTTCTTTTTTTTTCTCACATGGGCAGGCATCGGAAATTGAACTTGGGTCTCCGGCATGGCAGGCGAGAACTCTGCCTGCTGAGCCACTGTGGCCCGTCCTTGCCCTCCTTCATTTTTTGAAATTTTTTTTTTTTTTTTTGCTGGATATAGAATTCTTGGGTGACAATTTTTTTCTTTAAGGTCTTTAAATATGCCATTCCACTGTCTTCTGGCCTCCATGATTTCTAATGAGAAATCTATTGTTAATTTTATATGGGGATCCTTTGTATATGACACATTGTTTTACTCTTGCTGCTTTCCAAATCCTCTTTTTGTCTTTGGACTGTTTTACTATAATGATCTCTTAGAGTCTATCCTGCTTGGAGTTTGTTGAGAATCCTGAATGTGTATATTCATGTCTTTCCTCGGATTTGAAAAGTTTTTGGCCATTATTTCTTCAAAAATTTTTCTGATTCCTTTCTTTCTCTCTTGTCCTTTGTTTTGGTTTGCTAAATGCTGCCAGAATGCAATATACCAGAAATGGAACAGCTTTTATAAAGGGAATTTATGATATTACAAATTTATAATTCTAAGGCCATAAATATGTCCAAACTAAGGCAACCAGGAAAAGACACCTTAACTCAAGAAAGGCCAATGGGTCCATCATGCCTCTGTCAGAGGCACATGGCTGGTGTCTTTGGCTTCTGGTTTTGAACATCTTCCTAGGGGTATTTTATTTCAGCATCTCCAAATGTCTAGGTCTTGTGTTGGCTCTAAAGCTCTTCCAAAATGGTTCCCTCTTAAAGGACTCCAGTAAGCAACCCCGCCTTGAATGGGTAGAGACACATCTCCATGGAAACCACCTAAATAAATGGTCCCACCCAAAATGAGGTGGGTCACATCTCCATGGAAACAACTTAATAAAAAAGATCCCACTTTTTTTTTTATAATTCTATATCTTTTTATTACATGTATAGATTACAATCAAGTTACAAAATTATACAGAATTACAATTAGGAATCAGAATTATCAGTAGGGGTAACTAAAAGGTAAAACTAAGAGACAAAAATAAGATATGACATATAAAAGCCAAAGAATAAAATGGTTAAAGTAACTACTACCTTTATAGTAATAATATTGAATATTAATAGATTAAGCTCCCTAATCAAAAGATGCAGATTAGCAGAATAGATTTTTTTATTTATTAAAAAAAATTAACTAACACAACATTTAGAAATCATTCCATTCTACATATGCAATCAGTGATTCTTAATATCATCACATAGATGTACGATCATCATTTCTTAGTACATTTTCATCAATTTAGAAAAAGAAATAGCAAGACAACAGAAAAAGAAATAAAATGATAATACAGAGAAAAAAATAAAAAATGCAAAAAAAAACCAAAAAAAACTATAGCTCAGCAATATTGAATATCCCACTTAGCAATATTGAAGTGGGATTAAAGAACATGGCTTTTCTGGGGTACACACAGTGTCAAATCAGCATGTCCTTCCAGGACTCCAATGATGTGCATATGTTTGTATGCTTGATGGTATCTCACAGGTCCCTTAGGCTCTGTTCATTTTTCTTCAGTATTTTATCTTTCTACTCCTCACACTGGATAATTTCAATTTTCTTGTCTTCAAGTTCACGGATCTTTTTTTTTTTTTGTCTGTTCAAATCTGCTGTTTAGTCTATCTGAGTTTTCATTTCACTGTACTTTGCTGCTCTGAAATTTCTATTTAGTTCCTTTTCATAATTTCCATCTTTTTTGTTCAGAAAATATTTTCCTAATTCCTTTATTTCTTAGTATATTGATTCCTTTAGCATATTTCAGACAGTTGACAAATTTTAAGACAGTTTATTTAAAGACTTTGACTAATAGTTCCAAAATACGAACTTTTTCAGGGACGGTTTCTGACAAATTCTTTGTGTGAATGGCTCACGTTTTCCTGTTTCTCTCTATGCATTGTAATTTTTTGTTGCAAACTGGGACATTTTGAGTATTATATCATTGTAACTCCGGAAATCTAGTTTTCCCACTCCTCTGTGGCTTTTCCAAACTTTTTTTCTCTCAGATGGGAAATTGAAGTGAAAAGAAGGGGATAAGTACTGCCTCTTTAAGACTCTTCTGCTACTTTTGCTTGAGGGAAATTGAAACAATGGCCACCATTACGGTCCCCAGCAATCTGAAGTCGCTGATCAAAAGTAACAATCAGCAATCAGACCATGCACCCCCAAATTTTGCTAACCCATCCTTGCACTAGACAAGCTGTACGAGGGGTCTGTGCTGAAGTCCCGCTGCTGTATGCTACGTGGTTAGGTGGAGGACAGGTGATAGCCACTGTATTGACAGTGGAATTCACCAATATTTACCGCAAATTACCAGACTTTTCTTCCAGCTCTTTCCTGGATGCTGCAGTATCCCACTAGTCTCCAAAGTTCCAAAATAGTTAATTAAGACAGTTTCTGCCAGTTCAATAGCTGTTTTGCTGGAGGCATTGATTTCTGGAGCTTCCTGTTGTACCATCTTCCCACTATCCTCTCTTCCACACTCACACTCTTAAGGGGATGAATCATCAAACGTTTACTGTGGTTCCATGAACAAGGTCTATTAGGCCAATACTGGAGGTAAAAAGAGCTTGGACCTGGTACCTCCTTTTATGCATTTATGCTCTTGTTCTGAGGCATTGTTGGGTTTGAGACCCACCTCCTTCAGCTGCACATTCTCCTTTTGAGGGTCTCAACGCCCTTGGTAATATTCAGCTTTTGTTTATATTTTGATTTCCAGGCCCGTTCTTTCTGCCTTTGACCTGGGTGGTAATTGACCTTAGGGATACTGGATATTGTTTTCAGTTGTCCAGGTTGTGCACTCCGCAAGGTGACATAAATCACTTTGCACATACACATATAGTGGCCTGATGCTGAGTCTAATATGACTTTTGCAGACTGTCAGTCTTATTGCTTCTGGGTTGGAGTGACTGGTTTAATGCTTACAGTTTTGGGGGAAGGTGTTCCTTAATTTTATTCTCATAAATGAACTACATCAGACACAAATTAAAGACAAATGCTATTACAAACACAAGGCAACAATAAGCTAAGGATCTGATGATTTGGAAAGTGCATTCTCTAATTTCAGAAGTGGAAATGTCAGCGTGGAATAAACAAAATGCTTTGACTGAGTCAAAATATTTACTATCTACTACTCATTCAGTTACTTATTGATGTTTTGGCACTCAGTTATTTAACCTCTCAGGGCCCATATGAAGGAAGAAACAACACCAGGCTTGGCTTCTTGCTTTCCTTGGGTTGTTAGGAAGCTCACAAGAGTATGCAAGAGAGTTTGGTGGCATAGCAAGTCACCCCTCCAGAAAAGATAGAGTTGAAAAAGCAATCTAAAAAGTGCTTTTGAAGATCAAATGCTTGATTAGCTGGAACACAGAGGGATTAGCTCAAAACTTTTATTCCAACACTCTCTTCACCTCCACAAGGCAGCCTTTCCAGTAAGCACTTCAGAAGTTATTAGACGCTGTCATGGCTAACCTGTTGCTCAGAGTCATTCCCTAAACTCTCCCCTCGTCCTATTATTGCATCTAAGGAATTGGAGTGTGGGAAAAAAAAAAGAGAGTATATGGTGGACAGAAATGGTATACACATGTGTAAGCCCAGTCTTTATCATGGGCACAGAGAGGTGCGGTGAATACAGAGGAAGAGCATTTCAGGGAAGGAGCATCCTGATGGGATTAGATTTTGAATTTCGTTGTGTATTAGACTAGAGGTTCTTTGAAGGCAGGGGCCATATTTTGTAACCCTGTTTGCCTTAGATGCTTAGCCCATGGTCATGAACTTGATGTTTTTAGAATGTATGAAAACATACTTGAGATTCAGAAATCTAGAGAAAAATTTAGCATATATTGACCCAGGTTTTCAAATTTTCCAAATCAATAAAGACATTTTTAGAATCCAACTATGTGCCAGGTACAAACGTGGTCACAGGGTATACAGCAATGAAAAGGAGCAGTGGTTCTCGACATCACAGGGAAAACTGGGCTGTCAGGGTGGGCAGGCATGTAAAAAGTGACTTCAAATGTGTTGACTGTTATAAGACGACGTACAGGTACACAGCGAGAAGTCTAACAATTGCCAATTTTGAAATTTTATTTAATTTTTATTATATTTTAAAATAAATTTGTTACATTTATTATGGCAAATTATATGTGTACATTGTAAAATTGGCCATTTTAATCCCTTGTAAGCATATAATTCAGTGGCATTAATTACAGTCATAATGTTGTGTAAAGACAGTTTTTTTAAAAAACGTAATTGGCAATTGATCTGATTTGCCATAGATTCTTCTTGTTTTTTCCTCTAGGAAAGACTTGTTTATCTATTCTTTATGGTGTTTGTTTAGAAAAGTCTAATGATATACAGAGGGCAGATTTCCCCAGAGTAAATCTAGTGGCATTGTCAGTTTAAAGCTATGTATTTATCAAGCATTTATCGAGCACATCCAAAGCGCAAGCAGACACCAGTCCCTGTCCTTGAGAAATGCTCTGTTCCATAGAGTAGCCACTAGCACAGGTAGTTATCATGCACTTGAAATGTAAGTCTGAATCCAGATGTGCTACAAATGTAAAATATACCCCGGATTTTGAAGATTTAAAAGGAAAACAATGAATGTAAACTATCTCATTAGTAATGCTTTTACACTGATTGCATTTTAAGATAGTATTTTCAATACTGGATTAAATAAATTATATTAAGGTACATTGTACCTGTTTGTCTTTACTTTTTAAAACGCGGTTACCAGAAAATTCGAAATTATATACATAACTTGTATTTGTGGTTCACATTATCTTTCTATTGAAAGCACTTCTTTAGAAGTCAATATAATAGGGAGAGTAATACAAAAGGAATGTAAGCCACTGGGACAATTGTTTTAAGAGAAGTACAAAGAAGGGTGCAACTAATGAGCTAATTTGTTCCAGAAAAGATTCAAGGAGATGAAACGTGAGATGATTCTTAAAGCAAGAATAGGATTTCCCTAAGCAAACCGGAAAGGAAGACAGGCCAGGGAGAGAAGCATGCATAAGGTAGGGAAGGAAGACTAGATGCTTCATGGAAGCATTACATTTAAGAGGGGGCAGAAGCGCCTAAAAATATAAGTAAGTCAGGAAAATACCATTTTCATAGTTGCCCATGACATGGTTGAGATTGTGTGTAACTTATTCAGAATGTTAATATTTATTTGTTTTGCTATCTGAGTAAGAATATTTTTCTTACAAAAATCATTCAAAGATTAAATACGTGTTATCTCAGGCAACCAGTAGATGGCACTGTACTCTAGGATTGAAAAAGTAGGCTGGCAAGGAAAAGTGAAACTTTCATCGCTAACTCTATGAAAAAGTAGTGCCTAAACTTTTTTAAAGAGGACCTTTCTCACTTTTGAGCATGCAGTCCCAACATATGTGTCTATTTATTTATAAATCATATACTTTATACTGCATTAACATATTATGTCCATTATAAAACAGACACAGAAATAGAAATACAAAAGGCCATGAAAAATTTACACAGGAGTCCTTTTATTTCTTTCCTTCACTTTAATGGATCTTTTTTTGTGCACATCTCTGGGGTATGTGCACCTCACTTTGAATAACACTGATCTGTTTCATGAATTTTATCTTTACAAAAATGAAAGCAACATAAAAAAATCATCATAAAGCAAAACTTATTTGCTACACACCTAAAGGCATTATATGCATCAAAGTTGCATGTCAACCCTTTTATAGTACAGAAATAAAAGATTAAAATGAAAAAAAGCAATATTTGTTTGCTTAGGAATGCTTATATTTTTCAATTTTACAGTAGATTTTGATGTATCAATGTCCTTCAGATATACAGAAACAGCAGGAGATTAGTATATATATATATGTAAATATTATCAGATTTATTATAGGAATTGGCTCACATGATTTGCAGATGGGCAGACTTGCAGATGGGCAAGTCTGAAATTCATAGGGCAGGCTGCAAGCTGGGAACTCTGATGCAGATTTTTGGTGAATTCCCCAGGAGAAGCTGGCTGGCTGAGATAGAGGTAGAAATTCTTCTTTCTGTGTGCTGAAATCATCAGCTCTCCTTTCAGGATCTTCAACTGATTAGATGAGACTTTTCTCACTGCTGGTGACAGTCTCCCTTAGTTGATTATAGATGTGATCAGCCATAGATGCAATCAATTTATTGATGACTTAAATCCATGAAATAGCCTTATAGTAACAATCAGGCCAGTGATTGTTTGACGGAACAACTGGACAACAAAACCTGACCAAACTGACCCATGAAGTTAACCAGTAACTTAACTGATATAATATAACAGAATCATCAATAAGTTAAAATAGCAGTGTAAGTAATGTGGATTGTTCCCCTCCATTTTATGTTTTTATAATCATAGAGGTTACATTTTGTAAAAAGTGAAAACAAAACAAACAAGCAAAACAGTAGGTGTAAGGGTTATCAATAGATTAGTGGTGGTGCCTCATGTCAAATCAATATGTAGAACTAAGCAAAAAACAAAAAAAAAACAACAAACCCCCCCCACATATACACACAAAAACAAAAGCCCAGAGGGTAACATTTACTGATTTTATTAGAGGACTACAACTGTATTTTCCTCTGCTTTCATTAAATTGCCCCTGTAGGAGTTTTTGGTTCATGCTCATTTTTAGACGCCTGAGTAGGGACATGCTGAGCATCTATTAGTGCGTCCAGGACTAAATAGCTCAAGCATAAGTGTCATTTTGATTCTATAATGGCTATATTTAAAAACGTTCTGTACATGGTGGTAAAAGACTGGGGAAGGTAGGAAAGAGAGTAGCTCAGTCTTGAAAATGAAAGCCTAGTGCTTCTATGGGGGGAGAACATTCAAAAATTTGTATTTTATGCATGGTTGTTCTGTAAGCCTACAGCTTCTCTAATATATACATATAAAGTAAAGAAGAAGAAATCTGTCCTGCAGGAAACTTGGGGAATGTTTTAGGAAAAGCCTTAACTGTGAGACTGTGTGACATCTCTCTGGGTATTTCATCACTATGCCTGTGTATCCAGTATAGTGGGAATATTTGAATCTAATGTTGTAAGCACCAATGCCATTCCACAGCTTTTGTGTTGTTGGACGCCTCAGAATGGACAAGGGACTAAGAATTTAGTGATTCCACATTCCTGCTGTTTTCCGCTTTCTTCCCTAACCAATCTGAGAAGTCCCAGGAAGCTGGGTCCAGACTCTCCTGTATCCCTGATAATGTCACGTATACGATGCACTCATAGAAATGAAGCTGATTTCAAAAGCCACACTGGAAAACTAGCATTTGTAGCCATGTCATTTTTCTGAGAACCAGGATGAGAATTTTACCTTCTTCAGCTTTCCTCTGGTGCCTTTTTTACTCTCCTGTTACCTTATGTCTCATAAATTTTAAAATCCTGAATTTGATAGAAAACCACAATTAGTGTCTCTAGGAAGCTAAACTTGACCATGACATCATAGTTCTTTCTACTCTAGACTCTTTAGTCTGTCTTAAATCCCCTCTTATTCATTTTAGTCTTCCAGATATGCAAAACCCAAAAACATACATTCCAGAGTCTCAGTCCAGTTTCTTACATCACGTGGTGGTTGAGTTTCTTTCTGGATTGTAGGGCCTGTGGCAATGTGCACTTCCCATATTCTCCTTACCCTGCCCTCATGTTCTTATAATATGTTAAAATGGACCCCAAAGCCTTCTGAAGAATGAAAAATGAAAGAGCTGGCCAGCCCAACCTGAGGGAACTATACTGAATTCAGGAAGGGCGGTCCATCTACTCTGAAAAATGTGTGTAGAGACCAGATCATTCTTTTTTTCCTGGAAACCTCATATTCCCTGTTGTTTTCTTTTATTCTCTTTCTCAGCCTTAACCAAAACTATCAGGGTACCTCTGGTTATGTATCTTTATTTTCAATAGCAAGTGTTAGGCTTTGGTCCCTGGGTGGACACTGGGACTAGAAACTAGGATTCATAAGTGACCACCATCTTTCTGTCTTCTTTTTCCTGTACCCTTTATTTCTGTGTTTTCCTAAGATCAGGGATGCCCTGGGGAAGAAGTCAAGTCAGAGAATCCTGTCTTCAGGGCTTGGTTTCTCTTCTCTGCTTGTATTGTTTCCTGTTCTTGAGACAGGCACTTCTTCTTCCTCCAGCAAAGTATGTCACCTTGATCACTTATGTCTTAAAAAGAAATTAGTTCATTATATCATCTGTTTCTTGGCTATTTCCATTGTAAGACCCTTTAATTCCAAGAGGCCGTAATGCATGGTGGTCAAGTACCTGAGTTCTGAAGCCAGACTGGTGGGATTAGAATCCTAGCTCTCCTAAGAAGTCACCTAATCTCCTTGTGCCTCGGTCTCCACTTCTACTAACTGGTACTGAAACGATTACCGCCTTCATAGGATTGTTGTGAAGAGGAAGTGAATTAATAAGTCTATAATCCTTAGCTTATTACCTGGCTCACAGTGAAAGCTCAATAAATGTAAACCATTAGGATCTGTTGAATTAAGGCAAGGAATGACATTTAGGAGACATGGGGAGTTTGGGAAGTGAGTGGGATATGATACCACCCTCCTGGCATCATACCCTATTAATTTTTCCCTTCACCGTGTGAGTAGGATCAATGTTTATGTGCCCTTTGGCTCATGTTTTGAGCTGTGGTTTGGGTTCGATTTGACTGGCAGGAGAGATCCAATTGTTATAGCTAATGCACTCTTTCTTGTGGCTTTACCAGAGGAGGAGTCCACACCAAACTTTTAGAAAGGAACTTGCTCACACACACAAAATAATTTGCAAGATTAAGCCCTTTTGGTCTCAAATGACAGAGATCTGTTAGAGCTAGCTGGAGTAAAAAGGCATTTAGAATTTAGGACGTCTATTAGTCAAGGGCAGAAAGTGCAGTGAGCCCTCTTGGGAGATGGAGGAATAGATGCTGTCACCTTCTCTGTCTCCCTGGGCCGCATAGCGCAGCCCCACCCTCTTCCTTCATGTCTTCGCTTTTTCTACTTTGCTTTATAATTATCAGCTTGCTCTTACTCCACACTGAATATGCCGTCAGCTCTGTAATTCAAATGCCCTTAGCTCAAGGAAATAGTAGAAGCTGACAGGCTGTTTAAATTTTTATTCCAGAGGCGTCAAAGAGAATATGTTATTGGTCCAGGTTGGTTCAGGTTATTTCCCTGCTGGTCAGGTAATTACCACTGGTGCTCTCCATCAGCTGTGGTGGAGGCAGAGGCTGAATCGTGGAGGATGGACATGAAATCTGCTCCTATGAGGGGGGAATCGGATTTCATGAAATGGGGCTTATGAGTGAGGCAGTGACTCCAACAGATAAGATCTGCAGAAGGATAATTTCTGGTTACTATGCTTGTACACTGTTTTACATTATTTTTTTTTGTAAGACGTTGTGGTACTGTGAAAAGAAAGCTAGATTTAGGAGTAAAATTAGCAACCTCTTTAACAACTGTGCTACTGTTATGACAAGTTTACTAATGAGTCTTATGCTGGGATACAAACACCAAACATGGTTATTTTTCTCTCAGCTCTGTCTTCAACCATACTCTCTCAAATCTCACAGGTTTTCCATAAATGGCTCTCTGGGGCACGTATAAAACTCGGCAGACATTTTGAGATATTTATTGTTATCATTTTTTACCATTTTAAAGTGTAAAATTTAGTGACATTTAGGACACTCACAATGTCTAGCAACCATGGCCATTATCTAGTGCCAGAGAGTTTTCATCATTCAAAAGGAAGCCACATTCACATTAAGCAGTCATTCCACATTGTTCTGCACATCAGACCCTGGCAACCACCAATCTGCTTTCTGTCTCTATGGAGGTACCTAGTCTGGATATGTCATATAAATGGAATCAGACAATATGTGGCCTTTTGTGTCTGGCTTCTTTAAATTAGCATAATGTTTTCAAAGCCTCAGTTCAGTATGATTTAAAAGTCTAATCTCAAAAACAATTTTTATAGCCTCCTTCTGCCCGCACACTGGCCAAGCTGGTGTCCAGGGGTCTTGGAATGTGTGTGTGTGTGTGTGTGGGCCTGCCTTGTGGTCATCTCCTGCCCCCTCTCTCCTGGTTCCTCACTTCCTCAGATGCATCGAGGCTGCGATACGAGGAATGGAAAGAGGCTCCTAGCGTCTTCTCTCTGGGGGTTGTTGCTACTTTGCCAATCAGCACTGGCTGGCTATTGAAGCCCTCAGTGTGACAGGGCACACAAAGGCTGGCTATTCCTTTGGGTGTCCCTGGAAGCTTCTCCGAGGGGTTCTAGTGCCTCATTGGCTCACATCTCCATTCATTCACCTAAAGGTCCCCTTGCTCAGCCAGCAGCTGTCTTGGGTGGAGAAATGGCTAGAATACTTGAGTCCCACTCTCTTCCGTGGTGTGGCCTGGTCTATAGGAAACCTTGCTTAGCCAAACCGTATGCCTGCCACAAGTCTCATTCCCATCTGCCATTTCTCTCCAGTTTTCTCTTTTTCCTGTGTAGGTAGCTGCCAGATAGTTAAGCAGACACCCAACTGTGTGAGATGCCAGCTCCTCTTCTTGCAGTCACCCACAGTTTCTACCAATGATTCTCCTGGAGTCTCCGTCTTTTGGTTTCTGGAAAAAAAGAAAGCACCAATCCCTTCTCCTCCATTTGGGAGGGAAAATACTAGCATGCTTCATATACCATAGCCTCATATCTTGACCAATTTCATCCTTTTCCCCTCCTCAGCTTCTCTGGTAGGCAGTGATCATGTAAGTGACCATTTATTGAATACTAGGCATCCTTTAAACTCACTCATCCAATAAGATGCCTTTTTAATAGGTGAAGAAACTGATACACTAAGAGGTTAAAAAGTGTGGGAAGATCACACAGATAGTAAATGAGAAAGCTAGAATTTGATACCAGACAATCTAGCTTTGGAGCCCGTGCCCTGGGTGCAAAGTGACCCAGCTTTCACAGTTTTTCTCTTCTTTATTAAGGAAGTTGTGGGTTTGCAAAACAAAATGTGCCATCATCAGTTGTATCAAATGTTGTGCATGACTGCAAAGGGTTAATAACAAGGTTCTGTATGGAAATCCTGTGTTTTGTATAGCTTTCTGATGTAGGGTGTGGAGGGGTTCGGGCCAGCTGGGCTTGGGGCTGGAGGTCACAAAGCCAGGCGGCTGTCTCCTAATAAGCCCCAAGGAGTGTCAGAATCCCAGGTAAGTTTGGCTCTCTTGAGAATGTGAACCCATAACGGACAGCCTTGTGTCCTATTTTCTACCTCCAGGATAAAAGAAAAGTGAAGGAGCTATTGGCCTGCACAATCTCTAAAGGAACTTATTGCTTTAAGAATTTTTTTCTAAATATCCTATTTTAGTTTATAAAATAGACTGAATTATCCTGTTCTATTTTGAAGTAGACAAGTCACTACATCACATGAAGACCTCTTAATTTAAAAGAATGCACTAGCACATTAGACACCTGGCTTCCCTCAACCTCAGCGTTGGGATTAGATCTTTGATTGATGGTTTATTAATTTTATGGAGAGGAGGTATTTTGAGTAGATACGGCTTATCAAAGTGAGGGGCAAAATTTAGAGAAGAAAGCAAGCCAAGGACTTGCTAAGACCAGTAAAGCTTCTATTTTTCTCTCAGCCCCTCATCAGAGTAAATAATAAGAGTGTAAGACAATTAAACTAATGAGTAGGAATAAATTCGTACATAAATCCTTGTATTAACTGCTGGTATAACCAAGAAGTTAGGACTTAAGGGATAATTATGATTACTGAATCATTATATATATATATATTCCTTTTTATTTTATACCTTTCTGGTATAGTAGACAGAGGGGAATAACTGAAATCTCTGAAGTGTAATCCAGCAGTCTTGACCTCTGATAATGGTTGTATAGCCTTTATTTTGTGCCCTCATGATTGTAAAAATCTTGTGACTATAACCTTCACTTGTACCCATTTTATCTATTTTTTTTTGACTTTAGAGTCTCATGATCACTAAAGACAGCCCCTTATGTTTATTAATGAAGGGCTTTGGGTCAGCCTAAAACTAACCCACCCCAAGTCCAAAGTTATCTTGATAACTGGAGCTGGATCTAACCAAAATGGGCCTGCCTGACATGTGCAGTAGTTTAGACTTTGACTTTTATGTCAGTAATACCTGAGTGCAACACTAAAAATCATGCCCATCATCATATTAAGGCTGCCATTTTCTTACATATATTCTGTGACTGAGCATGTAATCAGTCTGCACATGCTCAATAATTAGATCACCTCTAATTATATCATCTGGGGCCATCGTGCTCATTATCCTAGACTTGCCCATCTTTTTTTTACTATAAAACTCTCAGAAATGCTGCAGTTCGGGGAGACAGATTTTTGTGCCTATATGCCATCTGGTCTCCTGCTTCCTGCCAAGTAAGAAACTCTCTCTTTGAAACCCCAGTATTCAGGAATCAGTCATTAGGCACATGGAACAGAAACCCACTGCCTTTGTCTGGTAACACTTATTAATAAAGTCACAGTTTTGAAAACCCTTGCAGTTCACCTTTGGAATGCATTTTCAGTTTGCTTTAGACCTTGGAAGCAGCTGAGGAGTTAAATTTATAAGCATCTTCACTAGCATTTTACAGAGTGAGTCATGTCCAGGGGATTCAGTCTTTCCAATTGTGCTCATTGGTTCAGGAGGAAGTCAACTACTCCATGGCTTTGGGAATTGAATTCTGCCATAATGAGGTGAAGGGAAGTCTGTGTAGATAATTTTTATTTATTTAAAATTCAAAACCAGAAGTAATAAAATGAAAGGGAATTGATGAATTAATTTTTCCCCTTAGGAAACCATTGTCTTAGATCCTGACTCCCCGCAACGTCAAATGGTGCCTCATTCCGGAAAGTGAATCATGTAATAATTTTACCTTACATATGTAACAGGGATAGTTGGCTTCTTGGTACTGTACGTAAGTTGATGTTTTGCAACCTTTTTTTGTCTGTAATTCCTCATTTTTTGTCAGACTACATCAATATAAAAAAATTATACTTTTCCGATAAGGACCTGTTCACCATGTTACCTTCTCTTGCCCTAGATTGTGCCATTTTGCAGATCAAGATCTAGAATTTCCCAGACTTCTGTTTGAAGAACAACTCAAATGCAAGTTGGCTTTAAGTGGCTACAATGTTACAATAGGGCTTCTATTGATAAATATAAATATAACACTATATACATGATATCAGTATTTTCACAGCTTACATGAAGATGTCTGTAATGTCACTTGCCCGGACTGCATTTTGTTCAGTCTATGAGATTTATATTAATGCATTTTTACTGTTTTACTGCTTTCATTTGAGATCAAAGTTCTAGAATTTTAGAATTAGTCTGTGACACATATAAGCTTGGCACAGAAATGAGTATTTAGCATCCACTAAACTATTAGGCAATTGGTGATTTTTTACTTGGCAGAATAAAAGGGAACATAGTCTCTAGCTATTTTTATTGTATTTCCATGTTCTGCCACCTTGTTTTGGCTAAGGCACTGATCTTAATGAAAACTTTCGTTAATATATCATGTACATTTATAAATTATTTAAATTAATTGTATCATTCCATTATGCACATCATAAAATATACACAAAATTATAAATTTTAAAAGGATGAGCTAAAAAATTAATATAAATGGAAGTTCTAATCTTTTCTTCCTGTTTACCCTGGAGTATGTGCTCTCTACTTAGAGATGTCTGCCAAAGTTCACAAAATACCGATTCAACCCACCTTCTGTATAGTTATTGAAATAAAAACAAAAAACAATGTCATCATTCTGGAAGGGACGTTTCAGAATCTGCTTGTCCAATTTGTTGCTATTTTTAGTAGGCACAATTAGGAGATTGTGTCTAAGGTGAAAAGTAGTTCTATGCAGTTTTTTAGTTCTGAAAATTTTAATGGACTTGCTTAGTCATGTGTGGGAGTATGGTTATTCCCAATAACTGGGAAAACGTATGAATGGTGATGTGACTGTGATTCACTCCCCTCTGTTTGGCCCTCTGTCTCTGTGAGTCAAATGTTCACTTGAGAGCCGGTGGCGGGTGCCCTAGACCCGGAAAGCTGCATCCCTGCCTGGGATCACTTTTGCAGCCTGAGTCACATGCACGCAAAACCACACCTAAGACCATGGTAGAACCTACTCATAGCAGCAGCTTCATTTATCACTCTCTCACAGCTCCAATAAAGGCACTTCCAATTTACAATTAGACTGAATTGAAGGCTACATTCAAGTTTTCAGTGGTACTTTGAGACCACCCTGCCTTCTGGAACAGCTTGTTCAAATGAAGAATGGGAAGGGCCATTTTTTTAAATCAACATTGAGAGCCATGAAGGAAACTTGATTGTCCCATTTTTTCCCCATTTACTAATGATGTGTCTTGTTACCATGGCTTTTGAGAAGCATTCACCCAAACATCAGGCAGGACATGGGCCCTCTGGGAATGCACTGTTTGGCTTGGAGATGGCATCTTCTTGTTCTCCAAGGATATTCACTCCTCACCCTTCTAGGTGAGAATTTTTTTTTGTGATTTCATGCTTTTCACTATAGTTCTGAAAATGTGACAGTATAATTCCCTAGGTAGGTAGACAGGATTGTTGCTGTTCTCATTTTACGGATAAAGAGACAGAGGGTCAGAGAGGTTAAGTGACTTTTCCTAAGCAGCAGAGGTAGGAGTAGAACATTGGTTGTGACTTCTATCCCAAATAAGGATCAGAAAAAGTATAGCAGGAGAATTATATTTGGTTATAGTAATATGCATAATCAAATGACTTCTGTTTTTTTTTTAAATTTCACCTGAATTTGTTGCACTCTTGTCCTAGAGTTCATTTAGGTGGAGTCACTTAGTCCCAATAAAAATTCTTTGACTGCATCTCATGAGATAAACATTTGAGTTCCTTCCCCCAACCAGAATTCTAAAAACCTTGCACTATGAAACCGATCATTAAAAAAATGAAGCATTCAAAGCAATCTTACCTTAAGAAACCCCCTTTTAAATGAAATTCTGGACTTCTTAGCGTTACCTCGGAGATGTGTTTTTTAACTACAGAGAACACTTCGCTGCATTTAGAGGGAATGTAGAGTCCCTCTAGCCATGGGTATCACAAAGATAAATTGGAAACTTAAGAAACCAGCCAGCTAAGTCAGATATGTCAGCCAACAAACAGCTTAGACACTCTTGGATTAGTTTTTGCTATACTTTATCACACATGTTAGTTTGGGGAAAGTGAATGATCTTTCCTTTGGTTTCCTAATACAAGATTTCTCTGTCTCTGACTCTTTTGGTATCTGTCTCTTTGTGTCTAGACCTGCATCTTCTCATTTTGGCTCTTTTTCTATATCTACCTTTTTAAGTCTGCCAAAGCTACCAGAGTGCAACACACCAGAGACGGATTGGCTTTTAATAAAAGAGGATTTATTTAATTAAAAACTTATAATCTTCAGAGGAAAGGCAGCTGGCTTTCATCTGAGGTTCTCTCCTACACCGGAAGGCACAGGGTGGTGGTCTGCTGCCTTCTAGCTTCTGCATTCCAACAACTTACCCTGGGGCAATTTCTTTCTGGCTCTTCAAACGTCTGGGCTGAGCTGTGAGTGCTGAGATGAGGTATGCAGAGCTGCTTGGGCTGTGCTGCGTTGAGTTCTCTTCTGACCTTTCTTTGAAGCCTCTAGCTAATTAAGTTAAGCATCACTCATTGTGGAAGGCACTGCCCTTAGCCGACTGCTGATCTAATCAGCCACAGATGAGTTTCACATGCTAATGATTCAAGCCCACAGCAACAAAACGAGGCACCATCACCTGGCCAAGTTAAGTTGACACCTGAACCTAACTACTACATTACCCATGACTCTGTCTTTATTTCTGCCTCTCTCCCTGTACTATATTTCCTTCTTTTCTGTTTTTCTTTCTCATTTTTTTCTTATATTTTCTCTCCCCTTGATTTTCTAAAAAATACATAGATAGCACTGACAGGTTACAGAGCCTCTTGCATGATGAGGAAGATTTGAAACAGTTCCCTTTACACATTTTTCAGTTGTTTTCTGTGATTGACAATAAAGTGAAATTCTATTTTTGACCTGTAATTTCCTTAATCCTAATTCCTAAACATATAACTGAAATATTCTTGTGCATTACTCTCCCTGTATTAATGCCTAGCTGCATTCCTTTCTAATTATCTCTGCAATTCTAGGTCAGAGAAATTTGCATAGACTAATAAAATCTAGCAAGATACTCTTTCAGAAGTGTGACTGCACTGGATATGGAGGCCAGCAGGTGTCAGTATCACCTAATAGAAGAATAGAGATTTCATTTTTTTTTTTTTTTGAATGGAAGAAGCAAAGTCGGATTCGTGTTTGTTTTTGTTTAAGAGAGAAAATAGATCATTTCAGCCCCGTACTATTCCACTGTCAGAGCTGTATATTATTGTATTGGGGTACAATCTCATTATTGTGCAGGCATTTGAACATCTTTTCATAGGTTATTTAAATTTTATTATCATTTGTAGGGGGATTGATTCATGATATAAAATAAACCATCAATAGAGCTTTCCTTTGAATATGTGCAGCTGTGTCTTAGACTTGGGAGTTTTGGAGTTAGTCATCACCTATACCAACACCACATACCATCATCCCATTTTCAGATGAAGAAGTAGAGGTCCAGAAAAGATTTGTGCAAAGATACACAGCTGTGGGGAAAGACAGTCAGAGCTAGGACTGGAATCAAGAGCCAAAGGAGCTGGATCTTCAACAAGCAGGAATATTGGTCTGTTATTTGTGTCTAGAGCTACTGACAACTCTTGTTAACCACAGTGGTTGTCTAGGGTCGCTGTTTTCCTTAACATCTCCATTTTTGGATTATGGGGTCAAAGACAACATCAGGCTCCAGAAGGCTGTCGAAACCTGCACATGTTTGCAAGTGATTATCTTCAGTTTAATTCTCATAGCAACACAACAAAGCACCCTTAGCTAGATGGTGAAGATGATTATGCTAGAGAAGGAAAGAAAATCCTAGAGACAGTCTGATTGAAGGGTGATTGTTATGCATGTCAGCTGGCAGTGTTGCTTCTCCTGAGGCAGCAGCAGTAGAAGTGTTTGAGAGGGGCCTTTTGAACTTGCTGTTTGCATAATCAACTGGAAAGCAATTATCCATGTTGAGCTGTGCTCAGGGACAGACTAGCAAGCCAGACATCACTCTGCTTCACAATGCTTTAGCTCCTGTAGGTGTTTGAAGATGAAGAACACTCTACCAGTTAATTCCTGCCATTTGCTATGGGGATCACAAAACTGGAGCAAGTTTCACAGGTTTAGACTGAGGAACAGATGCTAATGGTAGCTTTTCCAAAGTGGAACATACTGGCCAACCTTGACAGATGAAGCTGGATTTAACAAAAATGGGTACAAGCTTCCAGTGGTCCTCCCTAAGAGTTACTTTCCTTGTATTTTTAAAAGTGGTTTATGAATGTTGAATGCTTTGTGGCTAAGAATGGCATGTCTCTATAAAGCAGAAGATTGATGTACCTTTGATAGAGGCAACTAGATAATACCCAGTCTAGTCAGTACCAATTTGGTAGATATGGAGATGTGTTGCCTACATTTCCCTTCAAGGAAGGGCTTGCTGGCCAGCTGTTGGGGGAGTGATCAGCAGATAGCTGATGGTTGAATAATTGTCAGATCCTTCTGTGACTGCTGCAGCTGCAGAGGCGTCTTGCCTATGTCAAGTTCTTCCTAGGGCAGTCCATGAGATGGGGCAGGAAATAAAGACCCAGCCGTTTCCACCCAACACAGGCCACCTCTGATGTGACCTACACTTCCAAGCTCCCAATCATGTTGGCCCAAGCTTGTTGAATCTGCATCAGAATTGTCTTCTTCCTTTGCCTAATCCTGTTTACTCGCCTTCCCTTCACGAGGTTGATCCCAAACTTCATCTTAGCATCAGCTTTTGAGAAACCCAACCTGCCACAACCGACTTGTCTCCTCTGCTTAGAAAATAGTGGGGAAAAAAAAACATAAAACTCCATAAAGTAAATGTCTGAGAACTTTTTGAGATAATTTAACTTTGGAATAAATTCTGCATAAGTGAGAACAGGATTACCTTTACAAAGTTTCAGAAAGAAAAAAAATGACCTTCAACATACCTCACTTAACTCTTTACAATAGGAAGAGTAAGTTCCTGTATTTTTGATTTATGGGGCTCCAAAAGGCACACTCTGAAAGTTTTCTGCCCAATTCTTTTTTTTTTTTTTTTTTTTTTTACTTTTTTAATTGTATAGTATAATGTATATGCAAAGGAAAGAAATAAAAAAGCAATAGTTTTCAAAGCACTCTTCAACAAGTAGTTCATAGAACAGATCCCAGAGTTTGTCATGGGCAACCATACAATCCTTTCATATTTTTCCTTCTAGATGCTCCAGAATATAGGAGGCTAGAGGGCGTAAATATTTTTTTATCATCATAATCAAATTTTTTCCTTCTTTTTTTTTGTGAAAAATAACATATATACAAAAAAGCTATAAATTTCCAAGCACAGAAGCACAATTACTTGTAGAACATATTTCAGACTTTGACATGGGTTACAGTTTCACAATTTTAGGTTTTTACTTCTAGCTGCTCTAAAATACTGGAGACTAAAAGAGATGTCAATTTAATGATCCAACAATCATATTCATTTGTTAAATCCTATCTTCTATGTGTAACTCCACCATCACCTTTGATTTTTCCATACCTCTCTTTAGGGGTGTTTAGGCTATGGTAATTTTAAATTTTTGCTATTGGAAGGGTCTGTCACTAATATGGGGTAGGGAGATGGAACTATCTGATGTTCTGGAGAGGCTGGGCTAGGTTTCAGAACTTATCTGTTCCAGGGACTCATCTGGAGGTTGTAGGTTTCTGGAAAGCTACTCTAGCTCATGGAACCCTTGTGGAATCTTATATACTGCCCTAGGTGTTTTTTTTTTTAGGATTGGCTTGAATGGTCCTGTTTTGGGGTTGGCAGGTTATGATAGGTAGCAAGGTCTACCTGAAGTTTGCATAATAGCAACCTCCCAGAGTAGCCTCTTGACTCTATTTGAACTCTCTCTGCCACTGATACTTTATTAATTACACTTCTTTTACCCCTTTTGGTCAGGATGGAATTGTTGATCCCATGGTGCCAGGTCTGGATTCATCCCTGGGAGTCATCTCTCATGTCGCCAAGGAGACTTTCACTCCTGGATGTCATGTCCCACGTAGGAGGGAGGGTCATGCCCAATTCATGATTGCTCTAATTGTTTACACATATGTTCTAGTTTGCTAGCTGCCAGAATGCAATATACCAGAAACGGAATGGCTTTTAAAAAGGGGAATTTAATGAGTTGCTATTTTACAGTTCTAAGGCCAAAAACATGTCCCTATTAAAGCAAGTCTATAGAAATGTCCAATCAAAGACATCCAGGGAAAGATACCTTGGATCAAGAAGGCCAATGAAGTTTAGGGTTTCTCTCTCAAGTGGAAGGGCACATGGCAAACACAGTTTCTCTCTCATTTGAAAAGGCACATGGTGAACACAGTCAGGGTTTCTCTCTCTTTCGGCTGAAAAGGCACGTGGTGAACATTCGTCATCTGCTAGCTTTGTCTCCTGGCTTCCTGTTTCACGAGGCTCTTGGGAGGCATTTTCCTTCATCATCTCCAAAGGTCGCTGGCTGGTGGACTCTCTGCTTTTCGTGGCTATGTCGTTCTTCTCTGCTCTCTCTGAATCTCTCATTCTCCAAAATATTTCCTCTTTTATAGGACTCCAAGTAAACCAGTCAAGACCCACCCAAATAGGTGGAGACACATCTCCCCTAATCCAACTTAAAAACCACTCTTGATTGGGTTACATCGACAGGGAGATGATCTAATTACATACAATATTGAATAGGGATTATTCTGCCTTTACGAAATGGTATTTTGATTAAAGCATGGCTTTTCAAGGGTACATACATCCTTTCAAACCAGCACAACATGTTTTTACTTGTGCTTTGTGGTTCCATCAACCTTCTTGGCTAGTCTCAAAATACCAAAGCATTACCTTCCTCTTGTTGGGGGGTGGGGGTCCAGATTTTCTCCCTCAGGAATTCCTGCCCTGCCTTTTCTCCAGGGCCCCAGGCAGCACTGTATGCCTTAGCAACTTTGGATCCAGATCAAGGGAGATGGCTGGGAAGCTGCATCTCCCTTTAATGCCCAATTGCGGGTATGGAGGTGGGTGGTTTGGAGTAGTTTGAACTTTGTTGGCAATGGAAGAGGATGGATTAGATCAGGAAAAGAAAAAATCTGAAGGAGTAAGAAATGCACCTTGAGGGTACTGTACAGGTAATGAGACAGTGTTTCATGGCATTGCTGAATTTATTTTTGACTACTGAGGCTGACCACATGCTAGATATAACCTTTAAAGTAATATATATATATGTATTATATATATATACATACACACAAACTCACAGAGAAAGTTGGAGTATATGAAATCTGAAAAGTTTGTAATTTAAAAGATACAAAGATCTGAAGCAACAGTTCAGTAGGAGTCAGATTTCGAACTATTTTCAATGTGATGCCGAAGAGTGATATCCTGACTCACACAAGGGCTGGGTTCTGTGTGTGTGTGTGTTACGTCCAAGATTACATCTTGCTCTTATCTGTATTTCAGGAAGCATTCTTATTAGACCCATCTCCTGGAAGAAAGCAAGTTTTGTTAAAAAAAGATTGAAACATGAATCAGTTTTCAGTATTGCAGAATGATGAAAAAGCAAATATATGAATCCTGGAAATTTTAGTGAGCATAGACACCTTTAAAATATATATATATATAAGAAAACATGACCAGGAATAACTGGACTTCATTTCTGTGACTAAGCAATCTTGATAAAGATATATGATTGTAGTTCTGTCATAAAAAGGTAGTTTAGGTTTTACTAAGCAAGTTACGCTTGTACCTATTATGGTTTTCTTAAATTTCATCTGGTAAGTAAGAGAAAAAAAAAGGTAAAAACTGCTTACAAAATGAAAGAATGTTCTCCTTAGCAGTGATGACTCAAAATGTTCCAAAATATTTTCTTACGATACCACAATAAGGAATATTCTAAGAACTATTCACTTATAATTCTGTTATATTCCCCGGTCAATTTGTTTAATCCCAAATGAGTCATATGGTTAAGTGGTGTGGCTTTAGGTATATTCAAATTGGCAATGTAGAGATCTCTTTTGTTAGACATTAGGGTCTCACAGTAGCCCCTTAACGAGATATACTGGCTTTAAAATTACTGGCTTCCACCAGGCACTGGCTGGACTCCTTTGTTAGGTCCATACTACAAAATCAGAGAACATTCAGTCCCAGCTGGCCTGTCTATAGCAAATGCTATTTTGTTTTCCATTTTTTTGGCCTATTTGTGTGAATGTTCCTTTTTTTTTTTTTTTTTTTTATCTACTGAAGAGACTTCTTATAGTGTTCTCTGCTGGTGGCAGTTTTTAGAGGTCTTGATTGGACTTAATATCCAGTTCAACTACCAGTATTTTACTTACAATGAATGTTATCACTCAGCTTTATCCTCTCTAAATGATAGTAGGACTGGGAGAAAAAGAACAAAATTTTTAACAATTTCCAAATCACAAGAAAATGTTCTTACTGGCTCACCTGGGGATAACTGGGGCAGTTTGGAGAAGCTTTTTCTCTCATTGTTTTTCACTTATTTATGATTTAAGTATCAATGCTCAGAAGTTTTACATTCCCATTGAGCAAGTTCTTATTTTGTCCTAAAGCTTCAATTAAGTCTCTTGCTTTTTTTCCCCTTAGATCTATCACCCTAACGTGCAGAAAGTCATTTGGAAGCTATAAAGATACACCATCCTTTTTTGTATTTGTGATATCCTTTAGAATTTATCAGATATTTGTGACTCTCTTCATGGCAGTAAAATATTGACATTAACAAAAGAATATCACCTGAGGGCCCAAATGCACAACATTGTCCTGGGTCTTAATTGTCAATAATTTGAAATCTAAGAACAAAAGAGAAGGCATGAATGTAACCTTTTGTAATGATTACTACCTGTTCTAAAACTGGGTCCTCTGGAGTTTTTGAATAAAGAGTTTCAAATGCTTCAGAGACTCCTACACTTTCCCTTTCCCTCCTTCTAGGTCAGTGGGAAAGCTTGTTTCATTCACTTTGGTTTTGCAGCCTCTGACAGTTCTGACCTTTATCTTCTAATCTAAAGGGACATTCAAATCTCTTTTCCTTTTGTTAATTCTATCTACCTACAGATGAGCCAACTCAGAGATCAATGTTTTTAATACATATGTTTTTCTTGCTAGACTCTGGCTTCTTCCTTTGTGTGTTAGATTGTTTGAAATCTGTAGTAGGGCATCAAACATGTTTTGAAGTGCTCAATTTTTTTTTAACTTTCTTTATTTGGAAATAATTTCAAACATATGGAAAAGTTACTTGAATAAGAACAGTACAAAAAGACCCCCATAAATTCTTTACCCAGGTTAAAGAATTAACATCTTTTGTTAATGTTTTACACAATTTGCTTCATCATTTGTCCACCTATTTCTTCATGCATACACACACACAGACATGCACACACACAGATGCATATAACGATATACATGTAAATGTATAATAATGTGCATATACATGCATAATATTTTGGTTTTACTTAAACCATGTTTGAGAGTAAGTTGCATGCATCATGGCCCTTTAACCCTAAATATTTCAGTGTTTCTTATGAACAAGAAGTTCTTTTACTTACCCACAGGACAGTTACCAATGTCAGTAAATACAATACTGAAACTTTAATTCTTATTTCAATCTTGCCATTGTCCACGAGTGTTCTTTATAACTCTTTTCTTCCAGTACTGGATCTAGTCTAGGGGCAGGTAAAACGTTTAGTTGTCATATCTCTTTAATCTCTGGAACATTTCCACAGCCTATCTTTGTCTTTTATGGCATTGGTATTTTTGAAGATAAAATACCTCCATTCTTTGGGCTTTTGTGACTGGGCTACTACGCTTGGGATATTTGTGTGCTTTGTAAGCAATCACGTTTGGAGGCATGCAATGTTCATTGGTTCCTCATTGGTGATGTAAATTTTCATCACATAGTAAAAGTGTTGTCCTATTTCTCCACTGTAGTTACTATTTTCTTATTTGCCACTAATAAACACCCTGTGGAGGGATACTCTAAGACCATGCAAATATCCTGCTTCTCATTACAATTCCGTCTTGGATTTAGCCTCCATTGATGATCTTCCCTGAGGCAGTCTTTAATATGATGATTACAAAATGATGATGCTTCAACTTCAGCACTCCCTCCACATTTACCAGCTGGTATGTGGCATTCTACTGTAATCAAAGGCTTTCCTTTCTTCCTCATGTATGTATTATCTGGATGGACTCGTGGATTCTTGGTTTTGATCTTTCTATGGTCTGTAATTTTTATCCTTAATTAGTTTCGTTCTCAGATTATCTCAGATTTGGCCAGTCAGAGCCCCTTCAGGCTGGCTCTAAGTTTCTGTGGTTATACTTGCATTATTATTTTGAGCACATCCTTACTTCATGGTAAGCAAAATGTTTCAGGCTCATTTCTGAGCCTGCCCTTCTCCAACCCTGTTTCAATCACTTATCCAAATACCCCTGGTTTCTTTTAGTGGAGAATGGTATTACAGATCAAGATCTGTGTGTTAGCTGTGCTCATTGCTTTTGGAAAGTCTCTGCTTCTGGACCTTTTTAGTGGACACAACCAGGAAATATATGTATGCATATACACAAGTTATATATGTCAACACCAATGCCTCCAATTCCAATTAATCTTTCTTACCTTCCCCCATTCCAATTTTGCAAGTCCCTTCTTCCGCAGTGTGAAGTCCAGCTCCCCAAAACATCAGTACATTTACACTGTTGCTTATTATACATCTTCAGTGAGTTTCAGACAGCTTTACCCATATCTACCACAAAAAAGCAAACCTACTAAAAAAGTTAAGGATTTCTAGTTTCCAGTTCTTCTGCCTTCCTCTTCTTCCTTGCCCAAGACTGAGGGCAAGTAAATCATATAGACAAAGCTGTGTTTATAAGTTACTTAAATCAGCTTTCCACCCCCTACATGGTGGTAATGTTTGAAATACAATTGGGTTCATGTTTTCAGTTTGTTTAGGTTTTAGGTTTCTCCCCTTTCCATCCTTGTTGATTTAATTTTTAAAATATGTCAAATATTAAATACGTCAAAAAGACAAAACTTATAAGAAGATATATTGAGAGAAGTGTCCCTCCCTTCTTTGCCCCTTGCCTCTGTTCACCTTCACCCCCATAGGTAACTATCTTAGTTTACCAGGGCTACTATGACAAATACCACACAATGAGTTGGTTTAAGCCATGGGAATTTATTGGCTGTGATTTTGGGAATAGAAGGAGTTCAAAATAAAGGCATCAGAAAGGCTTGATTTCTCCCAGAAATCTGTGGTGTTGTGCAGCTGAGCTACCAGCGATCCTTGGGTTTCTGTGGCTTGTATTTCTACCTCCTGTCACATGGCAATATCCTCTCCTTTTTCATTTCTGTGACTTCTGGGTTCTCCTTACAAGGCCTCTAGTAATCCTGAATAAGGTCAATCCTGCTTCAGTGGCTCACTCCTTAAATAAAAAGAACATCCTGAGATCCTGTTCACAATGGGTGGTATGTGGATTAAGATTAAGAACACGTATTTCTTGGGGTACGTAATTCAACCTACCATTGTGACCAATTTCATTGTTTTCTGGATTTTTCTTCCTATGCTTTTTTGTAAAGAACAGCAGATATATGTACATCTTCTTATTTTCCCTTCTTTCTTAAACAAAGCTAACATACTATGTTAGCTTTCGTTTTTTTGAAATTAGTGTTTCATTTTTTGCATTTTTCACTTTACAATATCTCTTGAACATCAGTTTTTACGGTACATCCTCATTTTTTGTTTAACAATGATATAACATCCATTGTGTGTTTATATCAGAGTTTATTGAACAATATCCTATGTTTGGATATTTAGGTAGTTTCCAGCACTAAGCAATTACAAATATTGCTGCAATGGATAATCTTGTAGATATGTATTTTCTTATGTTGGAGAGTTATCTTCAGGGTAAATTACTGGAAACGGGTTTGCAAGAAATGCATATGCAGTTTTGTTAGATATTGCCAAATGCCTTTCCATAGGGTTTGAATCAGTTTGTATTCCTAATACTTTTAGGAATATATGAAATATATGAAAGTGCCTGCCTTACCACAACCTGAGAGATAGGGTATAGTGTCCAGCTTTCCAGTTTTTTTTCCAATCTGATGGGTGAGAAATGCTATCTCAATATAGTTTTATTTGTATCTTCTCTTATCATAAGAGAACTTGAACATCTTTTCATGCGCCTAAGCTCCATTCTTATATCTCTTTGTAAGTTGCCTGTTCATATTTTTGCCTATTTGTCTGTAGGATTTTTGGTCTTTTTTACTCCTCAATTTTTGAAAATTCTGTGTTTATATTAGGGATATTAGGTCTTTGTGATATATGTTACAGATATTTTCTACAAATTTGTCATTTATTATTTGACTTGTTTATGACTGTTTCACCTTGCAAAATTTTTCTTAATTTTCATTTAGTCAAATTATTTACCATTCTCTTCTTTAATTCCACCTGGATTTGTAGGCACAGTTAGAAAACCTTTTCCTATATGCAGATTATAGAGGAATTCACCTATCTGTTTTTTTTTTTTTTTTCTGGTACTTGTAGTGTTTTATTTTTATTTGAATCCCTGATTCATTTGGAGTTTTTTCACGTGTATGGTGTCAGGAATGGGTATATTTTTTTCCTTTTCCAAGTAACTACCCACTTGTCCAGCATCAGTTTAAAAAAGGCCATTTTTGCTTCAGTGATTTGTGATAACACTTTTATCATACACTAGATTTTATGTTTAGTTAAACCCTTCCCTTTTTCAGATACTTTATGTATGGCATTAAAAAGTTAGATTAATCTGAAAAGGAGGGTGGTTTGAAATATAAAACATGATTTAGAGGTTTTGAACTTTTTTCTTATTAGAGTGTCTGAATTAGATTTTGCATTTAAAGCAGTAGACTGATCATATGTCTCTAGCACCAGTGCTCAAACGTTAAACTGAAGATTCCAGAGCTCTACTCTTATAAATTCTTATTCAGAAATCAGTGGTGGGACCCTAATATTTTATCTGCTTAATAAGTAACCCAGAGAGATTAGGAGTCATTGGCTTACTCTTTGAAAAGCCATGGTTTTAGAATGAATAGACCGTCTAATTGGATAAGTATCCAGTGCAGCAACTTGTATGAAAGGCAATAGTTAAATTATTTTGATGATGACTAAAAAAAAATACAGCCTTTCCACGATACAAAAAATGAGTTATTCGAAGAGCTGGAAGTTTCCACTGAGGCCAGTGAAAGTGAATCTACGTTTGGTAATCTTTCTATCCTATAGATTTTATTCTCAGTGGTCTAACATGAGATTAGATCTGTTGATTCACAGACCTTTTTCATTTTACATATTAATCAGGGCAATCAGGACTCTTTAAATGACTTGTTTCTGTGATGAAGCCTTATTTGGCCCACAATGATAAGAAGGCTGACCTGATTTTGTGAGGTTAGAAATGAAATTAAATAAAGCAAATAAATGTACTATGGTTTAATATTAAACATTTTCTTATGCCAAATATTTATGCTGCTTTGTACACTGCTTGCTTCCATCTGGAAAATTAGTAACCCTGAAATGTCATTTTAAAAAAGAGACCTAAACGGTCCAGCATGAAAGCAATAATTGATACAACTGTCTTCCAAGATTTGACTTTGAATGTTTGGACATATTGCACGTTAGAAAGCTTAAGAAACACTTTTTTCCTTTTAAGTAGGATTTTTCTGAGCCTGATTCACTTAATCTTCCTATCCGGATTTGTTTTTAATCTATTCTTTTGTCCCACAGAATAGAGTCCATTTTGGTTTTAATCTCTGTTATGCAATGCGTGTTCTTTGTGAACGAAATCCCAGGCACACAGAGTTTACACATGCATGTTTTACCATGAGATAATAAAATCTCAGTGTGCAGTGACTACATTCCCAGTGTGATCTTATGGTTCCCACTCTTTGCAGTTGTAAACTTTTATGTTACCTGCATTATGGACAGAAATTTTTCTTCTTTACTGTGAGCCGTAGCAGTATATAGCAGCCACAGAATAGCTAAACTTGGCTCATTGGTAAAGATTTGACTATCTGCCCTCTGGCTTTTTATGGTTCTCATCTGTTTTTCATAACATGGAATTAAAATGAGGATTTCACTTTGGAGAAATCTGCGTACTAAATGATGCTTGCAAATAACACATTCATCAATTAGCATTTGGGATTTTGATTAAACTGTTTTACAAGTAATTTTACTTTAGTGGCTGTCGAAGAGTATATTTTGAAAGGAAAAATATGATATGGCATTGAGTACGCTGAGGTCCTCTTCAGTGTACCAATAACTGTGCAAATTGTAATGTGACCTTTTTAAGTACAGGTGAACATTTTTGGTCCCTGCACTTACTACCCATCATGATTCATAAAGTAAAGCACATTGTCATAAATTGCTGATAAAGTCTCAAAGTGGGATCAACAGTCTTAAAGTGTTTCTAAGATGTTTAACTCTCTTTGTGTTACTGGCCCTAACTGGATTCGTCGTTGCCTTTTACCCACTCTACTGTCTAAAACATTTGCCCCATTACCTTATTCATGCTTTAGTCACGTTTTTGTCAATAACTACATGTATTTGATTACCCATTCTGTGATGATTCCTGGTGTTTGGCTCATCTTTTTTCCCTTACCCTCTTTATTTTTGAAAACCCTGACTCTCGTTTGTCAATAAGCCTAGAATTATTTCAAAGGTAACTTGGATTGTCCTGACTCCTCCTTCCACTTCAGATGAGTACCTGGCCTGGTATCTCAAGACCCTGATGGCTTCAACTTGGAAGACAAAGACACTGGTAATGTTCTCCCCCATACTGATTATTTAAGTAATGCTTTTTTATTTACTTTACTGCTCTCCTAGGAAAACTTTAAAATATATTTGTCATTTAAGTACTTTTAATATTGCACTTGGACTATAATATCTTTTTCATAGTTTAACAGGTTGTACAGAAGTTATTTTAAACAAAGCAAAGAAAATCCAACTCCATTTATGTCATCATTCGTTAGCACATACTAATTAGAACTTGAGTTAAATTGTACGTGTACATTGGAATGAAACAGTCTTAAAAAAAGGAAGTTGTTGGCATATTAAAATTCTTAAATGTTTAATTTTAAGTGTATTTAATGAAAACTCCATAAAGTATTTATTTAAATAAACGTAGAGGGGATGCAAAAGTAGTTCAGTGCTAGAATTCTCGCCTGCCATGAGGGAGACCTGGGTTTGATTCCAGGCCCATGCATTTCCCCCCCAAATAAACAAGCAAACAAACAAAACAGCAATAACAAAAAAACGCAATCAAACAAAAAAATTCAACTAATAGTGCTGCAATAATGGGATACTCACATGGAAAAAAAGAATGAAATGTGACCCCAAATGCAGCATACCAAAAAAATTTAAAAAAATAATAAAAAGCAATAAGGTGTTTTCATTCATTATATTCCATTGGGAAAAAATAGTTAAAATAATTGGAGAAACTTTCACTTTATACCTTTGTGTTCTGTATAACCAATTCTTATATACAAATACTCTTGGTTTCTGAAGCTAAAGGCTCTTAATTTTCTGCTGAGATAAAGTCCCTTTCAATTTAGTGGAGGCCTTTGTATGTACATGTGTTTGGGGGAGAGAGCAAGTAATAACACATTAATTCATTAAGTGCAGTATTTTTTTCCAAAGATGCTTTACTGATTCACATATGATATCAAATTTTTATCTACCTTCACCAGAACTGATCTCTACTTCTAGAACAATGCTCTTTCCTTGAGTAAATGCTGCCACTCTTTAAGGTCTTTAGCTTGGAGTTTTTAAAAACAGCTATTTTTCCTCAAACAAAAATTCAGACATTTTTGGATGGTAGAGTTGGTTCAATGACTCAAGGATGTCAGGTATGACATCTCTACATTTCTCTTAGCTTTTTCTTTATGGTTATAAGATGGCTGCTATCAATCCAAGCATCAAATCTACCTTCAAGTCAGGAAGTGAGGGAAAGGGCCTGCCTTGGGCTTATAATTTAAGACATAGGTAAGAACTATTTTCAGAAGGAGCCAAAACCTGAAAAAAGAAATATTATACCTTTTCTATTTGGAATAATATTTTTGCTTTCAAATTGATCACCTGAAAGATTATAACATTTATCTTTCTTGCATTATTATTTAGCATATATTCATTCAAGAAACACTGTGTACCAAATATGTACCAGACACTGCTTAAAAATTGAGACTATAAACCCAAAGACCTCGTCTCCAAGCAGCCTTTGGAGTCATGAGGAAGAAATGCAAGAAAACAGACAAATAGAATACTCGATGACTAATAGACCATAGAGCTTAGCATTGCAAAAGTGTATGACTAGAATGTAGAGCTTTTTTTAGTACCTGGAATAGATGACTTGACATGAGATCTGAAGCATGAAGACAAGATAATCAAGAAAAGCAGGTGTATGGTATGGAGGGTATCAAGGCACCAGAACTAGTATGCGCAAAGTTCTTTGCAATGATTTGGAACTGTATGTACCCCAGAAAATCATGTTCTTAAATTTAATCCATTCCTGTGAATATGGACCCACTATAAATAGCACATTCTGATGGAGTTACATCAGTTCAGGTGTGACCCAGCCCACTCAGGATAGATCTTATTACTAGGGTCCTTTATAAGCAGAATGAAATTCAGACACAGGGAGAAAGCCACAGGAAATAAGAAATGCATCAACACTTCTTATGAGAAAAGAGTCATATGCTGAACCAGTTCTTCCCTTTCCTCAATACTACTGCTTTGACCTGCTGTCCAACATAGCAACATGTCCAGCATGTAGGAAAACCTGAGAAACCAAGCAGGTCCAACCTCTGAAGTTGGGCTGTGAAAAGGAGGCCATGGGGGACAGTCTTAAGAGAGCTTTTGTCTCTGGCTGCTACTGTCTCTGTGAGTCTGGCATCAAGCATCTGGTGGTGGGCTTCCCATATGTTGGGAAACATGGGAATGCTTCCTCAAAGGTTGACTTGAGGAAGCAAGTCAACCTTTTAGATCTATCATTTTTATTTATTTATTTATTCTGTCATCAGTTCTCTACTGCCCTACAAGGGGAAGAATGGCATGGACTGATCATCCAGAGGTTTCACTGCCTCTAGCACCACAACATCCAGTGGAAGAGTCTAGCATGTGGACCATGGACTGATGTGTTGCTCTTTGGGGTAGGGACATCTCAGTCCAGGGGCAAGGGAATGCTGCTCTGTCTTTTATTGTGCATAATTGTTCTTGTGAGTGATGATAATGAAGCCACATTAAAAATATTGCTGACATTGATGCTGATTACAGATATGAAAAATGGACAAAATGAGAAGAGGAACTAAAAAAATGGATTTGATTGTAAAAGCAATACTAATTATAGACATTTATATCCACAGCTTATTATTTATGCCTAATTACCATGCAGCACAATGACAAGGATGCAAGCCATTAAATATATCACACTAACTTGTTTCATCAGATTGCAATAATGAGTTCTCCCCATGGACGCTTGGCCATTAAAGTTTGTTATTCAGGCAGCAAATTCATCTACAGGCAGAGTAGGATGATTAGAGGAAAAGCAGTTCCCACAAAGATAATAGTAATATGTAGTGGTTATATAGTAATATGTAGTGGTTACTTTTTACATTTTATCCTTCAAACAGTACTATAGAAGAAATGTTATTCTTAACCCCATTTTTTTTTCTGACAAGGAAATGAGAATGTAAATAAATGTCTCAAATCACAAAGATATGAATTGTGAAGTTAGGACTCAATAATGTTCTTTCCTAGCTTTCATGTAGGCCAACATGGCAAAGGTGGCAACTGGAAGACTTTTAGTGGCACACAAAGATGCCTTCATTAATAATATGATGATATGAAGAATGATAGATCTAAATTAATTGGGATTTACAAATAGAGGTCTGAGTGCTAGATCGGGCATTTTGGTTTCCTTGTTGCTAAAGCAAATATCATGCAATAGGTTGGCTTAAACAATGGGAATTTATTGGTTCACAGTTTTGAGGCTAGGAGATGTCCAAATCTAGGTATCATCTTTGTTCCCAAAGATTGGCATTCTGAGGCTGCCTGCTGATGATCTTTGGTCCTTCAATCCTCTGTCACATGGTAATGCATATGGTGGCCTCTCTTGTCCTCTCCCTTCTCTTCCAGGTTCTGTTCACTTTCAGCTCCTTGCTTCCCATGGCTTTCTCTCTGTGTCTGAATTAGAGTTTTGGTTGAAAAGGCTTAAGGTTTTGGGGATGTTGGGATGGGATAAATATACTTTGCATGCGGGAAGAACATGTCAGTCTTGGGGTTCAGAGACAGACTGTTATGAACTGAGTCATGTCCCCTACAGAGCCAAGTTCAGTCTTAAGCCCCAATCCTGTGGATGCAAAACCATTAGTAAACAGGAACTTTAAAGATACTATTAGTTAAGATAAGGCCAATTGAATCAGGGTAGGCCTTAATGACTAGAGTCCTTATAAGCAGAAGAAAATTGGACACCATTAAAGGAGTCAGGAGAAGACTATGGGAAGAGAGATGTCTCTGTGATGGAGGCAGAGACTGAGTTACGGATCCTACCATCAGAACCCTACAGACTTTGGAGAAAGCAAGAACCTTCCAACATTCCAACACCTAGATTTTGGACTTCTAGCCTCCAAAGTTTTGAGCTAATAAAATCCTGTTGTTTAAACCAAGCAGTCTATGGTATTTTTTTATAGGAGCACTGGCAAGTTAGGACATGAGGCAAGGGCATGACTGCTTATCTCCCCCAGAAGTCTGATATCTTCAGACATTTTTATTTTTTGACATTTGTGTTTGTCTGCACTTTGAAATTTGGTAGGCTTCTTGAAAGGAACAAAAATTGTTAAGCAATCGTTTGGTCTCCCTTTCATGTTCTAGCATCTTTGAGCTCCCCAAAAGGTCCAGCATTGCCCACAACATTCCACCTTTACTGTAGACTGCTACAACCAAACAATAGCATTGCCAATTGTCATGTCCTGGCCCAAATGGGCATGTGTGTCCTCATGCCTGGTGGCTTTTGAAAAGAGGAGGCTGCAATTGATCCTAATTCCTAAATTAGACCAATACGTACTTCATGCTCTTCTGACCTGATGGTCCTGAAATTCACTTACAAGGTATGTAGGAGAATGCTATTTGTCATAATTGAAGGAAAGGATAATGGGATACATGAGACTTCTTTTTATAATGCTTTGAAATGTTGAGCAAGCTAGACCACATTATCCTCTCCAAGGGTGTTTTAGTCACAATTACCTCGTGATTTGGCAGTTATTTCATGCCCCCTGAAAGGAATGTGTCTATCAACCAATGAACAATGTATCAATTCCCTTGTGGATGTGAAGATTAACATCAATCTGCTAATTTTGAGTTAATGAGTTTATGATTTTCATAAATACTTAGACCTATTTTGAAGTTTATCAACCTCAGTGGTTGAAATTAAAATGGAAATAGCAACATTTGTTATTTTGCTCTTTCTACAAAGCAACTAATTATTTTCCTCTGGGTGATGATAATTAACCAAATTCCTTGTGTTCCTGATCAGTGCACAGCTGGTACTCAGATAATCACAAAGACTTGGTTTTATGTGGTGACATTAAACCCCTGTCTAACTTGGGAAGTGCATTAACAGTATTCTATTGCTTCATCTCATTAATCTAAATTATGCCTCAATGAATGGCTCAAATTAGGAGCAATATTTATATTAATAAATGATAGAGAGAAAGAGAGTGACAAAGAATTACGAGGCCCTACTATTGAGTATAGTCGATTTTATCTGTTCCAGATATAATTCTTGGGCTTATGAGTTTGATAGTCCTGAAGAAGTTTCACATGAACATCTCATCCACTCTTATAATATTTCTTTAGACATTCTTTTTTCGGTTAAGTAGAAATAACTGTGTTCTAGGTGGACTTGGGCTTTGGGGCTAGAATGTGTTCAGAGTCCCCACCCACCCCTATTCCTGGGGCTATTTTGGAGTTTAGGTTTGGACCTGAGCAGGCCTAAAGACCTGTTTGGTGTGTATCACTGAGGGACCTCCAGTGTTATTCAGGGCAGCCAGAGTGGAATGCTGTGGTGCATTTTGTTCACACTCATGAGGACTGTTATCCTTTACATGTCTGTCCTCTCTCTCCACTGTTAATCCCTTAGACACAGGGAATGTGTATGATAATGATCTTTTTATTTGTAAGTTTAGCACAGTGCTTGGGAGCTCAGTTGATGTTTGTTGCATGAATGAATGGTGGTAAAAAGGAAAAATGGTGCGTTTGGTCCTGGCTACCAAAGGTACTTGTGCTAATTGGCTGACTAGTGGTTACTGAGCTTCAGCAGTTAAATGTAAGAAACCATGTTTGCACTCACATGAAGAATGCCAGTAAATAGTATTTCTAGCTTCACTTCTTCATATGGAAAATTCTGAAATATGGTAATGCTTTATGCTGGAAAAGCCCACTCATTCTACCTTTTCAGAAAGAAATTTAGCCGTATCTGTCAAGAACCACGATAATTTTTTAGTTTGTTTTCTGTTTTCTTATTCTATTAAAATACAGTGTTTGGAAAACAATTTTAATGAAAGTATTAAAAATACAGAATTAGCTTACTTCACACAAAGATGCTGTATTAGTTAGGGTTCTCTAGAGAAACAGAATCAACAGGGAACACTTGCAAATGTAAAATCTATGAAAGTGTCTCATGTGACTGTAGGAACGCAGAGTCCAAAATCCACAGGGCAGGCTGGGAAGCCGATGACTCCGATGGATGGCCTGGATGAACTCCACAGGAGAGGCTCACCAGCCAAAGCAGGAATGGGACCTGTCTCCTCTGAGTCCTCCTTAAAAGGCTTCCCATGATTGCATTTAGCATCACTAATTGCAGAAGACACTCCCCTTTGGCTGATTACAAATGGAATCAGCTGTGGATGTAGCTGACGTGATCATGACCTAATCCTATGAAATGTCCTCATTGCAACAGACAGGCCAGCACTTGCCCAATCAGATGAACAGGTACCACAACTTGGCCAAGTTGACACCTGTCCCTAACCATGACAGTCCACCCCTTGTCAACTTGGCACCTATATATATATATATCACCTTAGACCATACTTAATTTCCAAACGAAAACAAATAAGCACACATTTTTTCTTTTACCTGACAATACTCAACTGTCCTGCATATAACTGGAAACACATTAAATCTCTCTAGAATAGGGTGCAAATCCTTGGGCAAAATTCATTCTTAAACTTGATATCTTATAACTTAAATAGTATAACATGAACAAAACAGCATTACAGTCCTCGTTTCTGTAACTGATCACATGATCGAAGTTCATATTTATCACTACCTTCTTCCACTACCCATTCCATGTTCCCTTTCCCCTCAGCAAGCACTTCAGCTGGCCATGGTTCTTTGCCTGGTGGGGTGACCCAAACCTTCATTCCTGAAGTCTCAGAGCCATTAGTGGTCCTGCCTGGATTGTGTTGTTGCAGTTTTCCATTGATTTTAATCACAGGGCATGGTAGTACTAATAGACGCCCCAGGGGATCTCCTATATTCCAAGAAAACTCTTCTTTACCTCCATTATGTAGTTGCAGTCCTACTTCCTTCTGATAGTCAGGGTCAATTACCCCAGACAATAATGTAATCCCCTTCTTGGTGTGTTGATCCAGAGGCATAAGTAGCCCAAAGTGACCAGGTGGCAATCTTAACTTCCAATTCAGTGGTATAACTGTTGTTTCTCCTGGAGGAAGCACACCCCGTTTTGGAACTAAAACCTGTAGACCAGCAGAACTCAGGGTAGCAGGGACAGGAAGCAAAAATTTTCCTAGTGGATCACTAGGGGTAATAGTGAGTGGCACCACACCCATTTCCACCCCTTGGTTCCTGGACCCATGGATCCTGGCTATGGGAGAAACAGCACCATACAGCGGACGCTGATTCAGAGCATACACAGCTTCCTGGAGAACATTACCCAAGCCTTTCAAGTTTTTGCCACCTAGTTGGCACCGTAATTGACTTTTCAAAAGGCCATTCCACCGTTCTATCAATCCAGCTGCTTCTGGATGATGGGGAACATGGTAAGACCAGAGAATTTCATGAGCATGTGCCCATTCCCGCACTTCATTTGCTGTGAAGTGTGTTCCCTGATCTGAAGCAATGCTATGTGGAATACCATGACGATGGATAAGGCATTCTGTAAGCCCACAGATAGTAGTTTTGGCAGAAGCATTGCATGCAGGGAAAGCAAACCCATATCCAGAGTATGTGTCTATCCAGTTAGAACAAATCGCTGCCCCTTCCATGAAGGGAGTGGTCCAATGTAATCAACCTGCCACCATGTAGCTGGTTGGTCACCTTGGGGAATGGTGCCATATCGGGGGCTGAGTGTGGGTCTCTGCTGCTGGCAGATTGGGCACTCAGCAGTGGCTGTAGCCAGGTCAGCCTTGGTGAGTGGAAGTCCATGTTGCTGAGCCCATGCATAACCTCCATCCCTACCACCATGACCACTTTGTTCATGAGCCCATTGGGCATTAACAGGAGTTGCTGGGGAAAGAGGCTGACTGGTATCCATAGAACGGGTCATCTTATCCACTTGATTATTAAAATCTTCCTCTGCTGAAGTCACCCTCTGGTGTGCATTCACATGGGACACAAATATCTTCATGTTTTTAGCCCACTCAGAAAGGTCTATCCACATACTTCTTCCCCAGACCTCTTTGTCACCAATTTTCCAATTATGGTCTTTCCAAGTCCCTGACCATCCAGCTAAACCATTAGCAACAGCCCATGAGTCAGTATACAAATGCACCTCTGGCCAGTTTTCCTTCCAAGCAAAATGAACAACCAGGTGCACTGCTCAAAGTTCTGCCCACTGGGAGGATTTCCCCTCACCACTGTCCTTCAAGGACACCCCAGAAAGGGGTTGTAATGCTGCAGTTGTCCACTTTCGGGTGGTACCTGCATATTGTGCTGAGCCATCTGTAAACCAGACCCGAGTTTTCTCTTCCTCAGTCAATTCACTATAAGGAACTCCCCAAGAGGCCATAGCTCTGGTCTGGGAAAGAGAAGGTAATGTGGCAGCAGGAGTGGAAACCATGGGCATTTGTGCCACTTCTTCATGTAACTTATTTGTGCCTTCAGGACCTGCTCTGGCTCTATCTCGTATATACCATTTCCATTTTACAGTAGAGTGCTGCTGTGCACGCCCAACTTTATGGCTTGGTGGGTCAGACAACACCCAACTCATGATAGGCAACTCTGGTCTCATGGTAACTTGGTGGCCCATGGTTAAGCGTTCAGTCTCTACTAAGGCCCAATAGCAGGCCAAAAGCTGTTTCTCAAAAGGAGAGTAGTTATCTGCAGCAGATGGTAAGGCTTTGCTCCAAAATCCTAAGGGTCTGCATTGTGATTCTCCTATAGGTGCCTGCCAAAGGCTCCAGACAGCATCTTTATTTGCCACTGACACTTCCAGCACCATTGGATCTGTTGGATCATACGGCCCAAGTGGCAGAGCAGCTTGCACAGCAGCCTGGACCTGTCGCAGAGCCTCCCCTTGTTCAGGTCCCCACTCAAAATTAGCAGCTTTTCTGGTCACTCGATAAATGGGCTGGAGTAGCACACCCAAATGAGGAATATGTTGTCGCCAAAATCCAAAAAGACCAACTAGGCGTTGTGCCTCTTTTTTGGTTGTGGGAGGGGCCAGATGCAGCAATTTATCCTTCACCTTAGAAGGGATATCTCGACATGCCCCACACCACTGGACACCTAGAAATTTTACTGAGGTGGAAGGCCCCTGTATTTTTGTTGCATTTATCTCCCATCCTCTGACACGCAAATGCCTTACCAGTAAATCTAGAGTAGTTGCTACTTCTTGCTCACTAGGCTCAATCAACATGATATCATCAATATAATGGACCAGTGTGATGTCTTGTGGGAGGGAGAAACGATCAAGGTCTCTGCGAACAAGATTATAACATAGGGCTGGAGAGTTGATATACCCCTGAGGTAGGACAGTGAAAGTATATTGCTGAGCTTGCCAGCTGAAAGCAAACTGTTTCTGGTGGTCCTTACTAATAGCTATTGAGAAAAAAGTATTTGCCAGATCAACAGCTGCATACCAGGTACCAGGGGATGTATTGATTTGCTCAAGCAATGATACTACATCTGGAACAGCAGCTGCAATTGGAGTTACCACCTGGTTGAGTTTACGATAATCCACTGTCATTCTCCAAGACCCATCTGTTTTCTGCACAGGCCAAATAGGAGAGTTGAATGGGGATGTGGTGGGAATCACTACCCCTGCATCTTTCAAGTCCTTAAGAGTGACAGTAATCTCTTCAATCCCTCCAGGAATACGGTATTGCTTTTGATTTACTATTTTGCTTGGTAGGGGCAGTTCTAGTGGCTTCCACTTGGCCTTTCCCACCATAATAGCCCTCACTGCATGAGTTAGAGAACCAACGTGGGGATTCTGCCAGTTGCTCAGTATGTCTATGCCAATTATGCATTCCGGAACTGGGGAAATAACTACAGGATGGGTCCGGGGCCCACTGGACCCACTGTGAGACGGACCTGAGCTAAAACTCCATTGATCACCTGGCCTCCATAAGCCCCCACTCTGACTGGTGGTCCAGAGTGACGTTTTGGGTCACCTGGAATTAATGTCACCTCTGAACCAGTGTCTAATAATCCCTGAAATATCTGATCATTTCCTTTTCCCCAGTGCACAGTTACCCTGGTAAAAGGCCGTCAGTCTCCTTGGGGAAGACTTAGAGGAAGATTAACAGTATAAATTTGTGGCAGTGTAACAGGTTTCTCCCCCATAGGGACCTGGCCTCCCCTTCATTCAAGGGGCTCAGGGTCTGTAAACTGTTTCAAGTCTGGAAATTGATTAAGGGGCTGTGACTCTGTGTTTTTGTAATTCAGGTTAGACTTCTGTTCCCTTGACCTAGAACTCTTTTGTTTATACAGCTCCAACAAGAATTTAGTAGACTGCCCTTCTATTGTATTTCTAGGCACCCCATGATTTACTAACCAATGCCACAAATCTCTGTGTGTCATATAATTTTGATGCCTCCTTTGAGTTTGTTGTCTATTATAATAGCCACGTCTACCCTGTCTTTGGTGATTAAGTGCTGCCACCTGGCTTCTGCCAACTCGGGATCCTGTCATCCCCATTGTGTTTAAGGATTCCAGCTCAGTGACAGCAGTTCCTACAGTAATATCTAACCTACAGAGAAGTGCAACCACAGAGCTCTTGAGGGATGATGGTGCTAGTCTCACAAACTTATTTCTCACTGTTCTGGTAAAAGGTGCATCCTCTGGACATTCCTGGGGTGTAAGAGCAGGCTTTGCATGATAAATCCACTCTAACATCCCAATCTCTCTAAGCCTCTGGGTCCCCTCATCTACATTATACCAGGGCAATTCTGGCATTTCAACCTCAGGTAATGTTGGCCACCTTTTGATCCATGTTTCAACCAACCACCCAAACAAGCTGTTAACACCTTTTCTAACTGCTCTAGCTATAACATTGAATGCAGAATCTCTGCTTAGTGGGCCCATATCAATAAATTCAGCCTGATCCAGCCTTATATTCCTCCCACCATTATCCCACACTCTTAAAATCCATTGCCACACATATTCCCCTGATTTCTGTCTATATAAATTGGAAAATTCACACAGTTCTTTTGGAGTATAACGTACCTCCTCATGTGTGATACTTTGTACCTCACCTTTAGGGGCCTGTTGGGACTTTAGTCTAGTTATAGGTCTAGAAGAAATGAGGGGTGGTGGGGGTGGGTCATGAAAAGAATTAGAAATATCTTCCAAGCCATTTGCTTCAGGGCTTTCATTTGCAGTTTCATCTGGTGAAACAGGATTAATAACTCTAGGGCTAATCCTTTCAGGAGGAGGTTGGGTGGCCAATTCCTCAAGGCAGGCTGGAGGTGAGGCAGCTATGTCCTCAGGGCAGACTATTACAGGGTTATCTAAAGAAGGCTCAGCATGGTCTAGGGTTTCAACCTCACCCCCAACATCATTAACAATCCATATGTCACCATCCCATTTTTCAGGGTCCCACTCCTTTCCAATCAATGCCCTCACTTTAACGGCAGACAACATGCAAGACTGAGATTTCAGTTTACGCTGTAAAGTTGCTACTCTAACAATAAAATTCTGAGTCTGATTTTCAGAGATCTCAAGTCTACGGCTACAGGAAATAAGATTTTCCTTCAGGATACTCATAGAAACCTCTACATGTTTCAGACGGTGCTTAAGCTTCTTGTTTGAAGCCTTAAGCCCATCCCTTTCAACCTTTAATGTAGACAGTGTATCTAACAACAACCAACCAACATCTCTATAATTCTTTTTTCTACAAAACTCTGTAAAGGTGTCAAAAACATTATCCCCCAGAGTCTGGCTTTGTACAAGCGAAGCATTAGGAGAATTGAATGATGATATTTTGACTATCTCCTTTGCCAACTCAGTCCATGGATTGGGAGTGTCATTCTGATTATGGGAATCAGAGTCCTTAGTGTCTCTGTGTCCAGTCAGAGTAGAAAACCATTCATAAAAATCCATTTTTAAGATCTGTTCCTTAAGAACCACTCCTGGTACCAAGATGTATTAGTTAGGGTTCTCTAGAGAAACAGAATCAACAGGGAACACTCGTAAATGTAAAATTTATGAAAGTGTCTCACATGACCATAGGAACGCAGAGTCCAAAATCCACAGGGCAGGCTGGGAAGCCGATGACTCCGATAGATGGCCTGGATGAACTCCACAGGAGAGGCTCACCAGTCAAAGCAGGAATGGGACCTGTCTCCTCTGAGTCCTCCTTAAAAGGCTTCCCATGATTGCATTTAGCATCACTAATTGCAGAAGACACTCCCCTTTGGCTGATTACAAATGGAATCAGCTGTGGATGTAGCTGACGTGATCATGACCTAATCCTATGAAATGTCCTCATTGCAACAGACAGGCCAGCGCTTGTCCAATCAGATGAACAGGTACCACAACTTGGCCAAGTTGACACCTGTCCCTAACCATGACAGATGCTCATCTCCAATTTCTTTGAAATCATGCATACTAGAAGCAGCCTGTTTCCAACAATATGGAAATGGTTGTACTTACTTATTGGTATTTTAATTGCCAATTTAAAATGTTTTTCGAGATTTTATATTACTATGGAAAAATTCTTATGTTAATTTATAAAATGTATGCATTCGGATCTCACAACTAAAATATGCCATAGTAGAATCCTGGAAGGGAATATTAGTAAATCTAAGAATAGAAAAATGTCTGAAAGAAAATCTACCAAGATAGTAAGTGGTTGCATTTCCCTCCAATTTTAGTAGACCCGTTTAATGTTGTCTCCTCACAACTGTGTATCGAAATACCCTACCACCTACACTACTCCTTGCGGATGTGTCCCTGGTCGCCATGGTTTTTACTATGTGACGCTGCCCTGTCCCCTTTTCTCCCCACCCCGCATTGTCCATAACTGATTGGAACGGGATAAACATTTGGCTCAAGTTGAGCAAATTGTGTTCTCTCTGCAGGGAATTTAGAATAGGAAATTCAGAGAAAGCATGTCAGTTTTTATGCATGGCTTGGATTGGGAACATCCAAGTTTTGGACCAAAGGTGTTCCAATCGCACAAAGAAAGCAATTTTTTAGAAAAATGAGAAGGAAGCCCATATGTTGAGAGAAAAAGCTGAGAGGTCCTGGAACCCTAGAGGAAAGACAAATTGGTTTCTGATGACTTTCTAGCTTCTGGTTCATCAATCATGAGGCCTTCCTGAGTACGATGAGATATTCTCGTGTCCTTATAAACAACAACCACAACCACAATCACAATAATGACAATAATAATAATTTCAGTTGCTTGAGTCCATTTCTGCTATTTGCACTTGAGAAAAAGTAAATAAGAGTCTTCTACTTTTGGATATTTTAAAAAGCACCTATGGCTAATATATATGTCACTGATAAAATATTATTATGGTAAATACGAAAAGTAATGTGTTTTTGTAAAACAGTAGATAATCTATCAGGAATCTTTGTGAGCATGCTATTTATAACAAAAAAATATAAGGGTCATTCATTACAACAGAATTACAACATTTCCTTTGATCATATTTTTTTTTTCTGATTTTTGGAAAATTTGATAATTTCACTTGCTTCCAAAATACAGTAATTTGTTATTTCAAACCAACTTAATATGACCAATTTTGATTTAATAGGATAAAGGGGAAGACTGTCCTTTAAGGCTGGTTATATCCATACAGTTTTCCTCACCTGTGCCACTGACTAACCTCTGTGCCCAGCTCTTGTCCAGAATAGAGAAAACTTACGTTTACTGCTATTCCATTCAACCATTAGCCGTGCTCATGGAGGAATGCATCAATGACAAGGGGAACTGCTCATAACGCAGTGCTTGATAAAAATGCAGGTTTCCCAATAGTATGTACAGTATAATCCTAATTACATTAAAAATGATACATATATGAAAAGGTCTGGAAAGAAATATACCTTAATATTAACTATGATATGTTTGAGGGGTGGCTTTATGGATCATTTTAATCTTTCTTTTTATTTGTTTTTGTGTTTTCCAAACATTCTATGGTGCATATGAATTCAGTTGGTAATAAAATAACACTGGGAATACTGTATTTTATGCATGATTGTTCTGTAATGCTACAACTTTTCTAATAATAATAATAATAATAATAATAATAATAATAATAATAATAATAAAAGACAAGTAAACCCACAGAGGAGCCATCCCTTCTTTTCCTAACTTTTAATACCTCCACACTAACCTGGGTAGATATTCATTCTGCCACAAAGTTGCCTAGGAGCCCTACATTTAGAGGCAGGGTGAAAGGGAGGTTTTTAGTGCTTGTCTGACTGCTAATATAAATAACATGTCAATCCTTACAAAAATAAACAAACAATAAAAATTATATTTTGAATAAAAAGTTACTATAGCCCCCCCAAAAAATACTGTCAGCCTTTTTTCCCGATTTCATCAGGTATAGGAGCTTAAGAAAGAAGAGAAGAGGAAAAATAGGTGCCTAGGCTGCCATGACAGCTTTACTCATGGAGTTCAGATCCTTTCAACACTCTCTAGGGGGACCATTTATCAGGAAGAAGTGGACCAGGTTTTGTTCCTGCCTAGAAAATCCGAGTCTCAGAGCAGGGAGTGGCTGAGAACCGTAGCTTAAGAATCATTATTGGTTTTGAATCCTGGGTCTGTCTTTCCTATCTGTATAGATTTGGAAAGTACTTAACCTCTGAGGTTCCTTGTTTCCTTATCTGTAAGATGATGCAGCTACCTCATGAGGTTGTTGAGAGCATAAAGTGAGAGAGCATGCAATCATTCCGCAGAGTCACTGGCTCATGGTGAGTGTTTGCGATGTTTTTATTATTACTGCTAAGTGATAGCAGAAGTCCTCCGCATGTACATGGCATTTATCCCAAGAGTTATTCAACTATAGATAAAGTAAAATGTCTGACAATCTATTTTCATATCCTCTGTCTTTGTTCTGGCTCAGGCGCTTCCAACCTCTGGCCTGTTTCAGCAGTCTCATGGACAGGAATGACTTGAGGTCATGCTTCCGTGTTGGCTAAGTCTTCTTTCAAAAGCACAGCTTCGATGATCTTCCTCCACTCCTCACATTCTGTCTGGGTAAGATTCTTCTTTGCCTATTAAGTAAAATTCCACCTTTCCATGGCATTCGTGACCATCCACAGTGTGGGTTCAATTTTCCTTTCCATAACCTACTATGGTGGAAGTTTCTTCTTCCCTGTTGACTGCATCATGATTTTGTTCAGAATGACAATGTGCCCAACTAAAATATTATTTCCTTAGCCCACCTGTCAGCTAGAGGTAGGTACATTATACAGTTCTGGCCAGTTAACCCTAAGTTTTCTTGGAGTGACTTTTCTCTCTTGATAAAAAGGACAGCTATATTGATGTTACCTCTCCCCCTTCTTGCTTTGAGCTAAGAGGTGATATCTGGAGCTGTAGCAACCATCTTGTAGCCAGGAGGTTTCAAGCATGAGAATGAAGATCTTAGCCAAGCAGGCTAAAAATGGCAGAGAGGAAAGATATCCTAACCCTGGCAATTGCTTCCTCTGGATTTCTTATTATGTGAGGAAATATAAACTGCTGTTTGTTTCAATTGTTAGTTGAATTTTCTGTTACTTGCAACTGAACTCATTCCTAAGTGAAAACAGCTACTATTTCTGAGTCATATGATTCTTCACCAATGTATGTTACATTGTGACCAAACAGAGCTATTTGCCATTCTTGGAATATATAAGGTGAATTCTTGCCTCTGTTGATTTTGTTTATGCCTAAAATATCCTTTTTCCTATATTTCTATCAGTTCTAAAAGTAGTTAAATCGTTGCTTCTCAAACTTCAATATCAAAACAAAACTTCTGTGGATTTTGTTAAAATAATTCAGTAGGTCTAGGATGGTACCCAATATTTTGAATTTTTAGTCTCCCAGATAATCTCCCAGATAAGATCAATGTTGTTGGTAAATACCACCTTTAGTTTCAAGGACTAGGATAGCCCAGTTCAAACATAATATCTGCTTGAAATCATCTCCAATGTCCCTAGCCAGAAATGACCTCTTTGCCTTTGGCTCTCAAAGTACATTATTCATAATGCTTATTTAGCACTTATCACATTCACCCTTCTTTGTGTATCACTGTGCATTGCACAGCCTCGCATGCTGTCAATGCTGGCTCAGTAATGTGGATGTGGTGCTCAACCAGCGAACTAGATGGAAAAGCAATATCATATCTAAAATAACATTATATTTTACATGATTATTCAATTAGAAGTCATCAACAAAAAAATTATAGAAATACTGGAAGAGAGCTATGATATGAATAATCTCAAATGCCAAAAATATGATTGTGTCATTTTCCTACTTTCAAAAATGCATTGCACATTATAGAATGCAGAAATATACCGGATAAGAGGACAAAGCCAATGTGGGATGATCTGTTTTCCACATATATTAAGTAGGTGATATGCTGCTCTTCAAATTCTGAATCCCTTAGGCCGCAGTTTAAATGGAGACTTCAAATGGGTTAGAGCTCAAAGTTGGACCATGCTTCACAGAGGGTGGACATATAATTAATGGTGTTTGGGACAACATGGACTCAATTCTGCTGAGAGTAGCTAGGGAAGAAAACCTAGCCCTAGATTTTCTTAGAAAAGTAGAAAGTGAGGAAGGTGAAAGAGAGTTCTGCCCTCTGGAAATTTCCTGGTGGCTGGATAACACTGGCAATTGCCCTGTATCATTATAAAGTTTATTCAACTTTGCTATGGGACACCCATTGTGTAATTCTGTCTTTCTCTCGAGTAATTGGCATTTCATTTCAGGAGGACTTTTCAATTTTATTTTAAAGATCCAATCAATATAAATAGAAGAGAAACTCCATCTTCACTAAGTCTTTTACTTCTCTACCACTTATGTCCTTAGGGAAGCCTAAAGGATTTTCATCAGTGAACTAAAAAGTAGATAGTTGGATATATTGCAAAAGTTTTTCAATACTTGACTCCAAATCCCCACTATTGCTAAGACATTCTTATAAAGAAATCATTTGGGGGAAACTTAGCAGCTACTGTTTTCAGGAAGTGGTCCCAGTGGATATGTGGTTTATGCTTACCTCTTTTTTAATTTAGTTTTTGTCTCCTGCGCCTGGTATCCAATATTAGTTACAGAGTAAACAGTATTTTCGAAAGACTGACAAGGTCAGCTGCTCTGGGAATGTGACTGGCGACCTCCCCGATGGATTACCATACTACAGGCTGCTTCCAAGTCAGTTGAAAGGTAAGCATTCTTTCTGTATAAGTTCATACTGCTTTGGAACATGTGTCAATTTCAGCTGATAAAACTGAAAGCATATCCTGGACACCGTGTCTCAAAGGGCATGAAGCTGTTACTTTGGGGGCAAGGTGATTTGTCATGTCGACATAACCACAACAGCTAAACTGCTAGGTTACAGGGAGGGGTGAACGCCAATGTCGAATCTGGCTGCTTTGATTAAGCTGTAAAGACACAGAAAACATTAAATTCAGACCTCCTTTCTGAAGTTAGAGGCATCCACTGTAATTCTAAAATTAAAAAAATATAAAATCGTCTATTACCAAGCTCTTTTTTTTTTCCCAGAGTCTTGTCAGTTTAGTTTCTTGTCTTTATCCTGAAACAGCATGGAGTGTACGTGTGTGTGTGTTTGAAGAGAGAAACCCACAGAGAAAGAGATAAGAGATACAGATAGACAAACAGAGGCAGAGACAAACTGACTACTAGGAAGCATACTTACTGTTCGCAGGGCCTGACTGCTAGCAAATGCTAGAACAAAAGCTGCTCAACGTGGCACCTCTTTGGAAGTCACATGAGGAGAAGAACATATATTGTAGGTCTCTTAAAAATTGTAGATGAGAAAATGGAACATTCTGGACTTGGCATTCCAATTGGTTTTAGTCAGCTTGTATGATAAAGACAGAGTTATAAATTTGGTTTCATATCAGAATCAATATTTAGAAATCATCAATGTTGATAGTATTATTTTTTTTAAAAAGCAATCACATTTCACTTTTTAATGCTTCGATAAAAGAATGGCATTTTTCAAATGTACACATTTTTAAAAGATAGCACTTTTCATTGTTCTCTTAAACATTCACATGATTGAAATATTTTTTAACACACCAAACACAATGCTCTCCCATTAAGAAGTGATTTTACAAGGAAAATATGCTTTCCTTTATGTTACCTAAAATGTTTTTTCAGCAGTCAGTTTTAAAAGATGACCATAAGCAAAGTAAGGGGACAAATAGTATCAGAAGAAAAAAAACTCAATTACATTCCAGTAGAAAAGGTTATTTTTTCACTGAAGAGCAATAATTACAAAGGTTCAAATTTGTTAAGCTGTCATTATCATAATTATCATATACAATATCATTTTCAGGTTTGTTTTTGAGTCCACTTGGCAGCTTCAATTTACAAAAATAAGTTTATTATGTAGTGAGAAATTCAACTTTATGAAATTCCTCTGCAGACATTGCATTTTCCCTGTGGGCACGTCTCATAACTCTTGCTACTCTATACCACTGAGCAGTAGAAGCTATAAAGCATATCTTAATATCGTAATAATGGTGGTGAGGGAAGTTTAAAAATCTTTTAGTATTTGTTTGCCAGACGTGCAGGCAGATAAGAAGCTAAGAGTCAGAGGCATCTTCCAGAAGAAGAGGCCACAACTATCTGCTGCCTGACAGTTCATAGTTGCCGAAGCTGATACATACATTCATGTAGGGACACTGGGATAGCTAAAAATGAGTGGGGAACCATTCTCCTGTGCATTTACTTTTCAATGACCCCCACCAAATTAAGCCTTCTAGACAGATGGTCTTAAACTCTGAGCTACATGTTAATACCCACAGATCAAAAGTTAGCTAGGTGTGATCAGTTCTCAATAGATTTACATTTGGCTCTGGAATACCAAAAGATTTGCCTCTGGCTCTTGGATATGAAAAGAAAACCATAAAACACATCCATTGTGGTTCTTGGGCTAGGCTATGACTCCTGGAGGCAGGCGCTGAGTGTAATATCTCGGCTTCACTATTAAATGTGTATGTGGGTTCCATGGGCTTTTGAAGCGATCCTGGGACAGCATAAAGGACCCGTGTTCCAGAAATAAGAAATCATATAAAAGGCACTAATTGTCTCAGAAGGACCCCTGTTCCCACAAAAATATGTTTACCCTTGAAGGAAGCAGTGGGGGAAGATCTCAGGACATCTATGCCATGTTTTGCAGATTGTCATTCTTTCAAAAGAAAACAGCTTATGTTTCCAGTGCCTTGTAGGTGTCTACCTTGTAATGTTTCAACAGTAGAGCACTTATCTGTGCGTTTGTTGTGGAGACAAAATTATTTAAATGGCGGGTGTGGAAAATCACTATAAAAAATGAACTATGTTTGTTCCTCCAACCAATATAGGAACAAGCCATTTTAATAGTTATAAGCTCTATTGTCCCCTAGTTTTTGAAAATAGGCACAAAATAATATGAGCAGCTCAGATTTCACTAGCCACTTATCACTTACAAGGCACATGATGATAACGCAAAGAAACAGAGTGAAGTGGCAGTATCTTAAGGAAAATATCATTTGCTGAGGGTTATTTCAGTTTTGAATGGAATTCTTGCCTGCCTACTGCAGTGTAGATTTTAATTTCCTGTTTGGGATGGTCTGTTTTGGATATTATGTTCTTGGAAAAAAAATCATAAAAAATTTCCAGCCTAGAAACTATTTACAGATCTTTTTCTAATTTTTAAATGATAGATTTATTGAGATATAATTTATACAGCATAAAAATCACCATTAAAAATATATATACAATTCAGTGGCTTTTAATATATTCTCAAAATCGAGTAATCATCATCTCTGTCTGATTTCAGAACATTTTCATCAACCCCCAAAACAGCCCCTGGCAACCACAAATCATGTATCTCCTCCTTTAACCCCTGACAACTGCAAATCATCTTTCTGTTTCTATAGGTTTGCCTACTGTGGACATTTCATGTAAATAATATAATATGTGGCCTTTTGTAACTGGCGTCTTTCTCTTAGCAGAGAATTTTCAAGGCTCACCTATGTTATTGCATATATCAATACTTTATCCCTTTTCGTAGCTGAATAATATTCCACTGTATGGGTAAACCATGTTTTCTTTGACTTTTCATCAGGTGATGGGCATTTGTGTTGTTTTCACTTTTGACTATTAAAATAGTCATAATAATTGCCGCTGTGTGCATTCATGTGCAATTTTTGCCTGGGCATATGTTTTTTTATCTCTTGGGTAAATATCCAGGAGTAGAACTGCTGGATTAGATGGTAACTCTATGTTTAACTATTTGTGGAGCTGCCAAGCTGATGTCAAAGCAGCTGTATTATTAGCAAAGCATGAGGGTTCCAATTTCTCCACATCCTCATCAACACCTGTTACTATCTTTTTTATTTTAGTCAGCCTAGAAGGTGTGAAGAGGCATTTCATTGTGGTGGTTTTCATTTGTATTTCCCTAATCACTTATAATGTTGAGGATCTTTTTGTATGCTTTTGGTCCATTTTTTTGTCATCTTTGGAGAAATGTCTATTCAAATCCTTTGCTCTTTTTACATTTGTGCTATTTGCATTTTTATTTTTGAGTTGTAAGTGTTCTTTATATGTTTTGAATATATATCTCTTATCAGATATATGATTTGCAAATATTTTTCTCCTGTTCTTTTAATTTTAATTTTTATATCATATTTGTTAAGACATTGATACTATTTTCAAAGTAGCTTTTTCTAGATAAACTTCATCTGACCGGGGAAATAATGGTCCCCACTTTTTATTGAGAACCTGTTTGCTGCCAGACGCTGCGTTAAGTTATTTGTATATATAACATTTAAACTTGGTAATGATCTAGGAGTTTGGTAACATTCCTCTATTTAAGAGAAAGGGAACTGAAACTCAGAGAATTGAATAATTTACTCAAAGTGATCCTGTTAGCAAGTGGCAGAATCCATGAATGAATCCAATTCTCCATGGCTTCAATTTATGGAAATTGAATTCAATTTCAATTTCAAATTTATGGAAAATTGAATTCAATTTTCATTTATTTTCCCTATATTCCAATAGCCAGTTGTTGAGTAAGATCGGCAATAAATTCCATACTCTGGAGTAATTAATATTATATTCATCTGCAGTATGCTTTGTGTTGGATAAATATTTTGTTCCTCTGCTACCTGCCAAAAATCTTAAAAACAATAATGAATTAAATGTCATAAATCTGTATGTACATTTCATCCTCCTTTCCTTCTCTTCCTTCTTTCCTTTGTCCTTTACTTCTCCCCTCCCCACCCTCCCTCCATCCTTCCTTCTTTCCTACCTTGCTTCCCCCCCATTCCTTCTCCTCCTGCCCTCCATTCTGTACAGTATTTATTTAGCTCTTAATTTGAGAATTAAATGAGAAAACATGAAAGTCTTAAAATAGTACCTGGCACATGTGAAGTGATAAAAAAAATTGCTATGTAGGACTGTTATTCCATTTATAACAAGTCATGGCTAGATTGTGATTTTGTTGAAATCCAAAATCTAGGGATTATATATAAATTTTTTACCATTTAACCATTTTAACTCAATTGTTTTACTAGAGAAGTTGTAGGTTTACAGAAAAATCATGCAGAAAATAGAGTCCCTGTATACTCTACTCCCAGTTTTCTCTATAATTAAGATTTAGCATTAGTCCAATTATGCCTAGTAGTATCTTTTGATAAACCTATGATATTGTTACAATATCATGTACAGTTACAATTGATAAAACCATGTTATTATAATTATACTAATAACTATAGTCAATAGTTTACATTAAGGTTCACTGTGTTGTAAAAACTTGTGTTTTTAAAAAAAATCATCCTAGAAACATGTATATAACTGAAAATTTTCCCTTTTAATGACAATCAAATATATAATTCAGTCCTGTTAATTATGTCCAGTGTTATTCTATCATTGCCACCATCCATTACCAAAAATTTCCTTCACCCTTTCCAGAATCTGTACAAATTAAGCATTAACTCCCATTTCCTAACCTGTGAATTTCTTTATTCTAATTATTCCGTATCACTTAGATCATACAATATCTGCCCCTTTGCATCTCTCTAATTTCACTCAACATGATGTCTTCAAGATTCATCAGTGTTGTTGTCTGTATCGGGACTTCATTCTTAAAAAATAAAAACCCATGGGCGGATGTACAATACAAGCAGTGAACCCTAAGGTAAACCATGGAGTATAGTTAATAGTACAATTATAAAAATATGCTTTTATCAATTGTAACAAATGTATCACATTAATGTAAAGGTTACTAGTAGGATGGTGTATGGAAACCCTGTATTTTATGCACAACTTTTATATAAACCCACAACATCTCTAACAATAAAAGAACTTCATTCCTTTTACAGCTGAATAATACCTCATTGTATGTAGATACAACATTTTCTTTATCCATAAATCTGTTGATGGGCTCTCATTTGAATTGCTTCCAGCTTTTGGCTTTTGTGAATAATGCTGCTATGAACATCAGTTCAGATCTTCTTTTGACTATGTACCCAGAAATGGAATTAGCCAGGTCATAGATCATGTGATAATTCTATATTTTGAATTTCTGAGGAACCATCAAACATGTTTTCCACTACTTTACATTCTTACTATTAAGGAACCTTTATTTTTCACTTTTAAAATAACAGCCATTATAGAGAATGTGAAATAGTAGCTTATCATGATTTCAATTTGCATTTTCCTGAGGGCTAATGATGTTGAACATCTTTTTGTGTACTTAATGGCCATTTATATATCTCCTTTGGAGAAATGTTTATTCAAGTACTTTGTCCATTTTTAATTGGGTTATTGGTCTTTTTGTTGTTTTCTAAGATATCTATATATATTCTGATATTAAACTCTTATTAGACATGTGGTTTCCAAATATTTTCTCCCATTGTGTAGGCTATCTGTTTTTTTTTTGAATGCTATATGGCAGGGATCACATTTCATTCCTTTTTTCATGCGAGTATCCTGTTATTGCAGCACCATTTGTTGAATTTTTGTTTGTCTGTTTTTTTATTTGTTGGCTCTCTTTTTTGTTTGTTTTAGAGAAGTGCATGGGCCAGGAATTGAACCTGGGTCTCCCGCATGACAGGTGAGAATTGTGCCACTGAACTATCCTCGCACCCCCTGTGTAGGCTATCTTTCTACTTTCATGATAAAGTCCTTTATTGTACAAAAGTTTTCAATTTTGATAAAGTCTATTTATCTGTTTTTTCTTTTGTTGCTTGTGCTTTGGGTTGAAAGTGTAAGACACCATTGCCTAATACAAGGTCCTGAAAGTGCTTCCCTGTGTTTTCTTCTAGGAATTTTAGAGTGCTGATTCTTATATTTAGGCCTTTGGTCCATTTTGAGTTAATTTTTTATTTGTTATGAGGTAGGGGTCCACTTTCATTCTTTTACAAATTGACATCCAGTTTTCCCAACACCATTGGTTGGAGAGATTATTCTTTCCCCATTCAGTGGATCAATTGGCCATAGATGCGGGAAGGTTTGCTTTTGAACTCTTAGTTCAATTACATTGGTCTATATGTTTGTCCATGTGTGAATACCACACTCTTTTGATTACTGTAACTTTGTGATAAGTTTTAATATTGAGAAGTGTGAGTTTTACAACTTTATTCTTCTTTTTCAAGATAGCTTTGTCTATTCAGGCCTCTTGTCCTTCCATATATATTGGATGATTGAATTTTCCATTTGCAAAGAATGCTGTTGGAATATTGATTAGGATCGCATTAAACATGTAAATTGATTTAGGTAAAATTGACATCTCAATTATATTTAGTCTTATATTCCATGAACACAGAAAGTCTTTCCATTTATCTAGCCCTCTTTGATTTTTTTCTGCAGTATTTTGTAGTTTTCCATGTATATGTCCTTTCCATCCTCAGCTAAAATTATTCCTAGAAATGTGATTCTTTTAGTTGCTATTGTAAATGGATTTTTATTTGATTTCCTCTCAGATTATTCATTACTAGTATATAGAAACACTATTAATTTTTGCATGTTGAACTTATAGCTTGACACTTTGCTGAATTCTGTTTTTACCTCTAATGGCTTCATTGGGAATATTTCAGGATTTTCTGTATTTGGAATCATGTTATCTACAAACAGAACAACGTTTTTATTTCTTCCTTTTCAACTAGGATGCCTGTATTTCTCTTTCTCGCCTAATTGCTCTAACTAAAACTCCCATACAATGTTGAAAACAGTGGTTGCAACTGGCATCCTTGTCTTGTTACTGATCCTAGAGGGTAAAGTAGCCTGTTTTTTTAATGGACAGTTTTGAAATTTCACATTTTACCCCCACAAGGAAATTTTCTTTTTCTTCTTCTTCTTCTGTTTTTTTTTTTTTTTTTCAGTGATAGAATGATTATGCTTTCTGATTTGGTGGTGGTTATATGAATTGTGAGTTTGTCAAGGGATAAAATCCAAGGATAGTACCATTTAATTTTCTATTGTTTTTTGAAAATCTTCATGCGCATAAGGTAATCCTCACTCACTATGGGTAGTAGTGAATGCTTTTTGAATTAAGATGTTTAGTCTTTCTCACTACCACTGGCTGAATCAGTCCAACTAAAATTCTGTTGGACAGAAGTGATTTATAAAGCTCTAACAGTTTATTTTTCCTCTCCTAACCGACCCATCTTCTCTCCTCTCTTCTCCCAATGCACTCTCAACTCACCATCTCCTCTATTCCTAACTGAATTCCAGATTCATTACCAGGTATTACACAAGCATGTGGAACAATAATTCACTTTATTTTTTGCTATACAGCATAATTCTCTTTTTCTTTCCAGAAAGATTTTAGAAGTCCCAGTTACATAGAATTTCACCTGTTGTCTTACTCTGACACAAAGCAATAGTGATGCTAACAAACCCACGAGACTCTAACTTTCAAACTTGTTAAGGCAACAAGTGGCATGTCGGATTTCCTTTCTGGGATTCTGAGTTGAGCCAAAGGGGTAATCCTCTTTTGCCCATGTTTCTGAATTCATCATCCTGAAGCAGGACCAGGTTTATTCCTTATAAAATGTTTCATGTCTGAAATCTTCAGCCCTTTCATTATGCAGAAAAAGCTGTGGAGCAACCCTGCCTGATAATCGAGAACTACTGTGGTCATTTCAGAGACCAAAGCCTCACAATGTATTTCCAAAAATGTTTCTTTTCTTTCTTTCTTTCTTTTTTTTTTAAGAATGATGGGAAATGGAATTAAGGTCAGAAACAGGTGGTAAAAGGAGCCTTTGAACAGGCTGAGGGTTAGGCTACCATAGAGATCATTCTTAGCTTACTCTGAAAGCCGTTTTTGTTCTTTTATTGCCATCCACATATTTGCCTGCTGGAAAACACTGAGAGTGCTAATTTCCCTCATGCTAAACAATTACTTTTCTCTATGGCATGTAACAAATTTCTAAAGAATTCTGAAAACATTTGTTCCATTCAGAAAATGAATTTCATCTCCTAGTCATAACTTTGTTTCCAGTAGAAAAGGCAGGATAATGGGGTAGGAGAAAAAAAAAATCAGTTTGGAGGGAAAGGAAGTACCGCTTTTATTTTGTGGTTTTTCTAAATATTATTTGCCAAGTCTTCATAGAATAAAATTGGCAACACCCCTTGAATATACATGTTCGGTGTCTCTATATTTTTAATTAATTATCCCCTTGCTGTTTCCCTATAAACGACTTGTTTTTTATCCAGCAGTAAAGTAATGAATACGTATCTGTACTAGCTGGACAAGAATTAAAAATTGGTCTTTGGAAGAACTTGACCTATCTCTTCATATTTGCTACATGACTATCATATTTATCCTTTTCAACTGATATATTAGGCCTATATACTAGATATATTTTATTCTGCTCCAATGGCTATTAATGAATTCTTTGATAGTAGCTTCTTGTCCCATATGTCTTTCTTTGGTCGGGAAACTAACCTATCGGAATATTCTTCTTTTGAAGAGTTTGCTTTTATATCTAGCGGCATTTATCATTATCTAAGGCCAGCTGCCTGACTTATCTTCAGTGCCCTGTTTATGGGGCTTGAACATCTATAAATGGAAACACTAGCTAACCAGAAATTATCGCCAGGGCTTCTGATAGTGCCCTGGGCTCTCACAACTTGGAATGTCCTGGAATATCTAGCATGTAAGCATGTGAAATCATTTTCTAGACAGAACCTGAACTTCTGTTTCTCTGTTTCTGATTCTCTCTCTCTCTCTTATCCTTTTTTAAACATGGAATTTGAAAAGCATGAAAAAGGAAGCCTATTAAACATGAATTTAGAGGAGAAATTGACGGTAAGATCTGTGAGATTTAGCGTACACAGATTTATAATGTAATTGACAGGGTGAAAAAGCAGCTGTCACAGATTAGAAACGTGGTACTAGCCAGCCTGTACTTTTCCATGTTTTGCCAGTCAACAACCTTGAAATTAGTAAGTTCCATGGGCTTCACTGAAAGCAATGTAATATATTTATTAATAAGATGTCATTACTAGAATGTGGACAAAATTTGATTGCGTTAAATGATGTGGTTTGCCTCTTTTAAAAATCAAATCCATTTAATTTTAGCTCTTGCTGCTATTGTCTCAGTATTGGTAGATTAGTTTATTCATTGATAAGAAACTGAGCAAGTGTTTGAGGTCTAATTACTCTGCAATAACAGGAATCTGTGTCAAGGAAAATATGTATGTATCATAGAATATTTTACTATTTAATGGAATAAGTTAAAGAACTTCCGGAGTAAGGATAAAGTTTACCCTTCAGAAAGTATTTTTCTTGTTCTAAAAGTAACTTTACCTCAAGGCTAAATGTCAGTGATCAATAGCAGTCACTTGTGTTTGCTGGAACAAAATATAGCGTGACCTCAAGTAGAATGTGTTATCCAAGGTTTTCCTTGCAGGTGGCTATGTTTGTAAGTTATTGTGGCTGTAGAATTTACATTAAAACAGTGCATGGCTAATTTTAATAGCAGTACAAGTCGCAGAAACTAAAAGCTATTGACTATAATAAAATCATGGCTTCTAAAACTCTAGAGAATGCATTGTTCTAGATGTCTAAAGTTGGGGTTTATACAGTACTAATGACATTAAAACTTGAAAGATGGAAAAGAATCATATTAATTGAAAATTGCTGAATTGTATTAGAATGTCAAGGCCTAGAAGAAATATACTGTACAAAGTATAACCTTGTTTTAAGGACTCAGGTAGTCATTCTGAATATCAACTCTTGACCCCTGCTCTAGGTGGTTGTGCGAATGTATCATAGTCACAGATCGTTTTGCTTTTTGACTGTTTTGAAAGGCTGTGCGTTATTGTAGAACTAACCTGGGGTTTCAAGTCATAAAGGTGTGGGTGAGAATTCTTGCTCTGCAGTGACTAAACACAGGATTATAGGGTTTTATTGAACCTTTCTGAGTCTCAGTTAACTCATGTATAAGCTAGGGAACAGTAATACCTCATTTGAAGTCTGTTGTAGGAGTTAAAAACTTACATATTTTCAAACTATTTTTGAACTGACACACTTAAGCACAGACTCAATGGTTATTAAAATAGAAGAGAAAGTTGAAATGTATTTCAAAGTAAAAGGCAAAATCATTTAAACTAACCTTATACTAACCTATGACTTGGTGGTTATAAGCCTCTTTGGAACCAGATAGGGTGTAAAGGAATATATGAATAAAGAGAGAGGTGTTACGTATGAATTAGTGTGAAATTTGACCCTGGGATTCTGGTGAAATGTATATATATATGTGTGTGTGTGTGTATGTATATATATTTTTTCCTTTGTATGCTATATGGCAGGGGTCATGTTTCATTCTTTTTCCATGTGAGCATCCCATTATTGCAGCACCATTTGTTAAATTTTTGTTTGTTTGTTTGTTTGGGGAAGTATATGGGCCAGGAATTGAACCTGGGTCTCTTGCTTGGCAGGAGAGAATTCTGTCACTGAACTACCCTTGCACTCCCGGATTCTGGTGATATTTTAAAGGAAATTTTGCAAATAATGTAGATGAACACAGGACAAGTGAATAAAGTTGAAAATAGTCTCTAATTTGAACTGATTTGATGTATTTACATTCACTTTCTGAATGCCCAGTTTTACCTCCGATGCAGCTATAAATCTCGAAGTGAGCAAAAACCTCTCATGAAAGTACAGGAATTCCTATGACCCTGCCTTATCAAGAGGGTTAGATTATGCTCAGAATTATCTTATCTAAAAGAGTCTGAAAATATGTAATATATGTTTGAAAGTTTCCAATAAAATTATTTTTGTTGAACACTGTGGCTATTTATGTGGATAAACTTGCAAAAACTTCAATTTATGGAGCTTCATGTGCCTTGTTAATTTCAATGCAATGCCAGTGGTCCTACCAACAGCATGGCCAGATTTTACATTGTTTTTTGTGACATTCACTATGTCCTGAAAAGTGCTTTTAGATTATTTAACATAGAAAAGTTTATTTACACTGTATCATTTTTGTAAGGAGAAGATATTTTGCCATTAGAAATATTTGAGTATATACATACCATAATTGTTGAAACTAATGCATTTTGTTTAAAATTAAAGCTGTTTATTACATAAGGATCTTTATCATGAAGAATTGTGTATTATATGCCACTCCATTAAGACCTATGCCTGGTTGGCTTTATTCTAGAGTATTCTAGATATACTTAGATAATATATTGTTTAAAATAAGTATTCAGAAATATTTATAAAATTGATAGTCTCCTTTTCTTTTGTGTTATTTTTTTTGCTGAGGACATTACTATTTAACAAGCCCTTTGAAAATGCTCCCCAGCAAAATTCGTATTTGCCATCTAATAATAACAGGGAATTTCAACCAAAGCACTGAAGTCTTCCTTTTTTGTTTGCTAAGATCTTTTTGGTTGCTATCTTTGTTTGCTAAGAGATTATTTCTTAGAAAATAATTAATTTTATTTAGATTAATAAAGCTATGAACTAATAGCTACACTTACCTTATTTAAAGAGCTAGCCTTCACTGAATTATCACAAAATATTTAAATCCACCATTTTATTTTCTATATTTGTATTTGCCCATAGTTTTTTTCTTCAGATTCTTTTATCTTTCACTGCATTCAAAAGTGGCCTGATTACTTTTTACTGAAATCAGGAACAATGTTTTATACATGAGATCATAAGTAAATTTACAAATCACTGGAGAAGTCATCACTGAATTCAAAATGTCAGAAACTTTTTTAAATATCAAAATTAAAACTTCAGTAATTTAAAATATAATTATCAGGCGAGCAACGGTGACTCAGTGGTAGAGTTCTTTCCTGCCATGCCGGTGACCCGGGTTCGATTCTCAGTGCCTGTCCATGCAAAATAATAATAATAATTATTATTATCAGCTCCCTATCCTAGATACAGCCTGCTAAAAAATTAATTGCCAGATATTTTCTTTCTCAATCTCAGAGAATTAATTTTTCTCAAATAAGCACTTTTTATGCCATTCAGAAATTTACTACCATGTTGATTTTCTTCTGGTGAGTTTCAATACCAAATGGTTGGATCACTACTCATCTTGTTATTATTATTATTTTGAGATATTTAATGAACAGTCATTTCCCAGGGAGAAGGAATCATCTTTTGAGACACACATTATACTAATGTGATAGAAATTATTAGGATTTATGCATGAGGTCTGTTTGTTCTTGTCATCTCTTAAAGAAATCATTTTTATGTCAGAATGCCCTGAGGTACATGACAACTTTTACCATATTAATGCATGAATTGTTTCTTTTCATTAAGAATTTTCAGTTGATGAAAAGATAAATGGAATTCTTTATTGATGCATTTAATTTTCTAAAGAGGAGTTTGGAGGATGTTCAAGATCTGTAGCCTTAGTTTGATTTATTTGTTATAACACACTAAACAGAAACTAGTACTTATGTTTAAAACTATTCCGGAAGTAACTACACCTAGCTAGAATTTATTACTGGGAATCATTATTCAGAAGATTCATTACTAAATGAAATCAGAGCATAAGTAAATATGCTAAGGTGTATTTCCTGATGTGTGTTCTAGAGAATAGGCGAGCTCTAGAATATTCTAGAACATTTTCCTGAGGGTTGCATTGAGAAGATCTTGGCCCTTCAGAAGATCATCATACTTTCATTATTTTAAATAAATTATAAGATATTAATGGTCATGTTATTAGTAGTAAAGAATATGTGCCAATAATAGTACCAGTATTAGTAGCTCAGAACTATTCTAATGTTCAAAACACAGAAATTCTAATTTCCTAGCTTTGCAAAGACTTGCAGAAGCTATATATAGTTCATAATTCTAATCAGCACTTCTTAGCAAAGGGAATGATTGTGAAGCATTTTCTACATTAACGTATTTTATTCCATCAAAATATCTATTTCTTTTTTTTTTTCCTGAGTTTAACTAGAGTCATTGGTAATGGGAGCTCAGTAGGCCCTGACATACCTGAAAAAAATTATACACTTTCTACTGCTGATGTTTCTTATGTATTATCTAGAGATTATTTTCAATATGGTTTAAATATTGTTTCTTATATATACGTCGTTGCTACAAGGCAGCATCATCTAATTAAATATGTTGTAAAGTTCGGGTGATAAACCTCTAGAGGAAAGGTACTAGAGTTTCTGTATCTTTATATCATATTATACTAGAATTTACATATAATAGAGTTTATGTATCTTTATATCATAATCGATAGCTAAATTGATTGTTAAAAAACTAGTTTGAGTGATGACCAAACTATAGGAAAGATGAATAAAACACCAACAATAGTATCTCCAATTCTTTGGCACTTGATAATTTATTTTGAAAACTTCTTTCCATTTCTCTGCTTGTTAGACTCTGCCAGTGAGTGTTTCTTGTTTGTTCTGGATTTGACTGATAAAGTTGCTCTGGATGTTCATTGTACCCAATTGATAATTTTGTTGGGAGAGGATGTAATTTGTCCTTAACTCTCTCAACTCCCCTCTTCTGCTACTCAGGCTTGTTTTTATGGGTGGCACCATCATGGGGATGATAGACATTCCAGCATCTTAAAGAGCACCTGTGCTCCTTGTAGTATGTTGTGCTGCCAACTGTGCTTTATACACCTCTTCCTTGGCACATCTCCCAGGGTAGTCCATTCATTAGTGGTATATTTTTAATTTATTGTTCCATTTTCTCAAGAGAAGGCCAGAGATCTATTATAAGTTGATATCCAAAGTTTTCTGTAGAAATAATTATTCTCAAAAAAACAAACAAACGTGAGTGACAGTGAACAAAGTTTTATAGTAAAAGCTTCAACATGCATCACTTAACTGAAAAAATGGAGAAACTTCAGAAACAGGATTCTTTGAATTTGTGAACTCTATTGCTTCTGAAATTTAGTAAGATCAATTATTTTATTCCCAGTTCTTGATAATATGACAACCCTTTGAGAAGTAAAAATAAGGGGGTGGTGGTTATGGGGTTACAGGATTGATCAGTCTACTCTGGTATTAAATACAGAGTTCACAGATTAAGATAATTCTCTTCAAAGACCTGAGTCATTCCTAAATATTATGAGTAGTAGGAGCAATTCTCGCCTTACTCCATGTGAAGACAATTACAAACAGTAGCCATGAATCCTGACTATTTGCCTGATCAAAGTGAAACACTAACTCATTGCTCTTAGATCTCTTCTGCAGAAGGAATAATTCCATTCCAACACCTCTGGCCACCTCCCTCCATAGAGCCAGTAAGAAATAATTAAAAAAAAATTCCTGAAGAATCTGTAGCATGAGATTAAAGAAAAAAGGGTGGGGAGGGGTGAGATTGCTTGGTGGTGATTCATTATGGTGATCAACTGGAAATTACTAAGCAGTGGGACTTGACATTTTCTAAAAATATATTTTTATTGAGAAATCTTCACATACATACATTCCATACATGGTGTACAATCAATGACTCACAATAGCATTGTTGTTTATCTATCATCATGATCATTTTTTAGAACATTTACATCACTCCAGGAAAAGAAATAAAAAGAAAAAAGAAAAATCTCATACATACCACACACTTTACCCTTCCCTCTCATTGACCACCAGTATTACCTAATTTATTTTGGAAATCTACCCAATTTATTTTTCCCTTTGTCCCTCATTATTATTTATTTTTTATCCATATTTTTTATTCCTTTGTCCATACCATGGATAAAAGGACCATCAGACACAAGGGTTTCACAATCACACAGGGATGTGAAATTTTAATGCACATCATTGCAGAATGAGGTGAGACTGGGAAAAGGATGAGCTTGGGTAGGTGAGTGCGTACCGGCGTCTGAGTACCACCTTAACATTGTCTATGAAAACTCAAATGAAGAACCCGTGCTTTTCGTGTGTGTGTGAGTGTGTTGATGATGATGATGAGGGATTTGTAATTCAAAGGAGAGGACTTCTCCCTCTCCCTAAAGCCATCAATGCCATGAAAGTCATGCTAGATCTGAGTCCAGGAGACCCATGCTGGAATTTAAGTTGTGTTACTAGTTAGTTGTGTGACCTTTGACAAATCATATAACCTTTACTTTCCTCATTTACAAAATGAGGGGTTGGTTTGGATCTGCAAAGATTATTGCGCTCTACAGCATTTTATGAGTGTGTGGAAATTGTCCTTTGTATGTTTAGTAATTCCTTTCCATCCAAAAAGTGCCAGTTTATACAAATATTAGAAACCTGGAAATTGTTTCTATTTTTGTATCACTGACCAAACATAAAATGGAAGTCTGTGTTATTAAATTAAACCTTTTTCTTAGTATAGAAAGTTCACAGTTCAGCATCCATGAATTGAATTACATATTTTTTCTATGTTGTCACTGAGAAATAACAAAGGTTTGGGAATTGGATTATGGATGAAAACTGTGTAGTAGATGAAGTAAGTAGTACGTTAGGGCTTTTACACAAATAAAACAAAATGCCTTATATTTTATCATATTATTACATATAATAAAGTGGATAATGTGGGTATCATCAGGAATAAATATTGAGAAACTATATATAAGTCCTATGTTTTAATGAGCTTTCTAGAATTGTTTCTTTAGCTCTTATTCATTCATTTTGAAGCTCTCACACCCCACACTGCATCTGCCACAGCTCTCTTAGTCTGTTTACAACCTTCATTTTAGCTCCTCAGCATTGCTGAAGATTGAGGAAAAAGTAGGCTATACACAAATGGCAAAATTTTAGTGACTATTTCCATTTTCCTTCTTCCTTTAAGAAAAATCAGGACTGTGCCTATTAATATCCAGAGAAGGTAGTTGAGAGTTGAGAACTGAAACTGATAAGGATCCAGGTTTGTACTTTATAGTTCAAATCAAGTTCTTGAAGCTATCCAGTCTTTTGAAAACCACTGCTAATTAAAGCACTGTCTGCCGATAATGTTAAGTCTGAGAGACACTGTTTGAATAGATTTTTTGATGTAGCTCTGTGTGATGGTGAATAACAGAAGGGAGATGGATTGCAGGTTTTAACCGAGCTGCTTTCCTAGTGACATTTATAACATACTGTGCAAGCAATGAAATGTTTTCTGGGTTCTCATTGCGGGAATTACAATTACTTATATATCTACTTCTATCCCAAATACAGTTTCCTTAAGGGGAATGACAAATAGACTGTTGTGTTAGTGATGGAATTACATTAGAAAGTCAGGAGCTTTACTTTGCAACATGACCTTCATGAAAATAAGGAGATGATTAAACATGTTTTGAGGATGTTTGTGGTTTAGTTTGCTTGTCTTTCTCTTTCTTTTGTTTATAGTCTAAAAACTTCTTGGGGTCCCTTTTATCAGTTTTTTTTCCCTCAGTTCATGGGCATATTCGCTCATGTGCAGTTTCTGAGGAAAATATCACCCCACCTTATTCTCTCAAATAGGCCTATTGCTTTTGTGGATACCAGAATATAGCAATTCACAGAGTAATTCTGCTCTTGAATACTAACTTGATGACATTCATCTTAGAAGCAGATGAGAGAGGCTGCAGGATTGCTTACCTGAACCTGTTATAATTTCTCTGGGGATCTCATGTCATAGTGGGAGACTGAAGGAAGAAAATGTCAGCATGAATTAATAGGCTTATCACAAAGAGTGGGGATTTCTTTCAGATTGTGTGAAGGAAATAAGGGAAATAAAAACTATTTTCATTCCTATGTTGTTTTTCCAGTTGAGCACAGCCTTTAGTCTGGGAATTCCTATATTTTTTGTTGTCCCATCTGCTTCTGCTCCATTATTCATTCATTCATTCACTCATTCATTCATTTCTTCATCCAGCCTGGGAGTCCTCTGCATGTACTTTCTTGACCTCGTGGCTGCTGGTATCCTCACATGGGTGGTGAAAGGGAGGGAGGAGGTGTTCTTAGAGACTTTCAATGAAGTTCTTTCTTTTCAGACCCACTTCTCAGGCATGTTCCTGTGGAATTTGCCAGCCTTCACTTTTACCCCATATCGCCTTTGGGTAAGGCATTTCTAGGCTCCTCCCTGGGGTAGCCTTCTCAACTCTGCTTCATCTGGCAATACACCGCCATCTCCTTTTCATCTTTCAGAAATTTTACTCTCTGCTTTTCATGCTGATTCTCCCCCATGCCAGATCTCTTTTTCTTGTGGATTCTTTTGCTGTACATGTCGATTACTTTAATGGGGTCAACAGAAAGGTAGGAGGGAAACACACGCTCCATCGGCCACCTTGGACCAGGAACCCTTGATTTATTTTTAAATCTCTCCATTAATACGTTATTTGCCCTGGAAAATCTTTAGAATAAGTAGAGAATTTTCTGAGATATCTTTATTCTTTGTTGAGAGATAAATGATATTATGTGTGACTATAATATGGCATGCCAAAAATATTCAGTGCATATAACCAAAAAAATATATTTTATGCCACTCCTGAAGGTTTAAAAATTGTAACCCGTGAAGAGGTTGTAGTCTTTATCCTTTTTCCAAGTAATTTTATTCTAGGAATTTATTTGAAGCAAAAAAAAAAAAAAACAATACATATTTAGTTATAATGATGTTAATTGCAACATTGTTTATACAAATAATGGACACAGTAGAGGAATCTATGAGATCATAACACGAGGCAATTTAAGGGTAGGTTATAGCGGACAATATTTTGTCCTACATAAGTTCAGATGTTATGCTCAGTGAAACAGTTCTTTTATAGATTCTCCATGTTGGCAGACCTTTAGTCATATAAATCACTGAATGTATAATTGCATTGCACCTCCTTTTAAGCTAAATCCTAGAATTCTGACTTGTAAATAAAGGCAATAATACCATAGGTTGAAATCTACTTCTCAGTTTTACTGAAATTTCAAAGAGCTCAGAGTAGGTTCTTTTTTTCCAGAATAACTTGGAAATGACCCTGTTAACGTGATGACATTGTGTCAGAGAAGAATGCAAAGTATGCTTTATGCTTCATGTGAGAGCAGTTTTAAGGAGAAGTTGCATTCTTTTATACCTCTGCCTATACAGCGTTGGCCATCAGCAGGTTCCAGGCCCCTGAAGTCAAGAGCTCTATGTCCCTGGCACCTACAGCTGTGCCTGATACAAGAGAAGTGTGACTTGATAAAACTTGGTTGAACTGCATAGACACTGCTTTTATGTGTGTGTGTTTATATATACATGTGTGTGCGTGTGTATGTAATACACTTTACCTGATTTGATAAGTGGCAGGGATGCCAAACTAAGCCTAAACTGTATTCACCTTAGGTTCAGTCACATCTAGATAACTGATAGTTCCACAATTTCATAGGACTGTTTTCAGGAAGCACTAAAGAGCCTCTCAGGGAGAGATATCCTTAGGAAAAGGGGAAAGAGATGTTCACTGTTTTTGTTAAAAGAAAATGAGGTACCCTGAGTATGGCAGGCTGCTGTGCTTTTGATTGACTTCCTGTTCAACCTCATCAGTTACGACTGTGTGCTCAGAATGGGTAAAAATCGAAAGAGCTTCTTTCCATGCAATCATAGTGGGATGCGAAGGGCACTAAGGGCCAGCGTGCTTGGTACTGGCCGCTTTGTTCAAGGCGTCAGCACATCGATACCTTGGTGTGGCCATTGGAGGCAGCTGTGGCTTTGGTGGGAGAATTGTAGATTTTGGCATTGGCCGTAGATCACTAGAGTGTGGCAGAAGGAAAATGGCAGATGCCACCTATTAGTCAAACACTAATTCACAGAATAACAAAATAATTAGAGAGATTGTGTAATGTTCTCAGAGTGGGTAAAAGTATCCCTTATAGATTGGGAGAAAAATCAAAGAGAAGGAGGAGGCATAGCAGAGAAAGTAGGATTTAACAAATGAGTATGGCTGCTGAATCTCTGTATTAATATTCCTTCTAGCCTCTAGTGTTTTGGAACAGCCAGAAGGAAAAATCTGAGATGGTAGAGTGGTAGCTCATGACAAACTCTGGGATCTTTTCTGTGACTACTTGTTGAAGTATGCTTTCAAAATTATTGCTTTTTACTTTCTTTGCTTTGTAAATAAGTTAAATGTATGTGTGTGTGTGAATATATATATATATATGTATATATAATTTTTTTTCTTTTTTTTTTGGCATGGAAAGGCTCTGGGAATCCAACCCGGGTCTCCAGCTCAGCAGGCAAGAATTCTTGCATTACCCTTGCTTTGTATATAAATTATATTTTTAAATAAAAAGGTGTTTTAAAAAACAGACACAGAGATACTAATTTTAATACTATTTTTGGTGATTGATTTGATTCAATTTTTGCCCTTAGAACAGGTTATGGTTACTATCCTCTTGTGAAAATCAAGCGCTACAAAAAATGGCTTTTAGTGTTAGACAGTTTTCAGATACCTGGGAACTTCCTACCATTGCCAATTATGATTAATGAGATACTTTATAAAATCAATAGCAAATGGGTTATCCCTTGAGGATTTCCATGTTTATTTTGGGAGAGTCTATATTTTATTTAGATTCTTCTTCTCCTACCGTATTCCAATACTAAGAGGCAGATACTCCTTTCCCTGTACTCTGCAATAACAACCATGGAGAATGGGTGCGGTCGGGCTGAGTGGTTCCGGATATCCAGAGCTTTTGGGTTGTTTTTATATTTGAGATGTGAAGGGGATCAGTTTTTGATTCTCAAGTGTTTAAATTCCTAGGGACAATTTTAGGCCGATTTTATCGGTGACTGTGGGAAGGAATGAACTTGTCACTATGAAGCATCAAACCTGCTGACATTTTTCTTGTTATTCTGTTTTGTTGATGTTTTGCCATCAACAAAGGACTCTATCCTTACAAGGCATTTTTAATTAAACCTTTAAAGTGACATCAGAATTGAGAACCAAATCTCTGTTGACCAATAGTTAAGGATAAGCTGAGTAACTTTGCCTAGATTGTAATGGTAATATTGATAACAGAGCACATCCCATGTTCCAGGAATTAGGTAAAGCACTATACTTGCCAACTTCACCCCAACTCTCAGAGGGGAGGATATTATCATTTCCACTTTGCCGTTGAAGAAACTAAGTCTTAAGTCAGTTGTCCACAAGTAAGTGGAAGAGTTTGACCCCAGGACGATGTGAGTCCCGAATCTGCTCTCCTCACCAGCACCCTTCCTTACCCCTCTCAGGACAGTCCCAGAAGCTCAGCTCATCATGCATTACTCCTTTGTGGTGATTTCCTTCAGAGCAAATGCCTACTCCTGTGTCTACTCTGATGGGTAATAATCAAATAATCAATAATCAAATTAGTCTTCATTCTTGAAAGACTATACTAAGATTTAGTTATCTAGGAAAGGACACTAAGTAAGTAATTGTACTTTAACATTTTTTTTCTAAGTTCACTTAACATCAGTTAAAACAGTTTTCCTTTAAACAAAAAACCACGTTGTGATAACATGCTGAATTTTCGCTAAACATGTGGTTGGAAAGGTGACAGCTTTCACATTACATATAAGGAGCTATCTTATCAAGATCTTGACTACTTTTGGGGATTGAATTTATTGGCCAGCTATTATTGTCTGGTCTTAGAGTATAATTCAAAAACAAAAGGAAAAAGATATCTGAATTTCTCTTCAGCTAACGAAAATCATTTTTTTTTCAGATTTCTATTAGCTTCTTTAAAAACATGGGATATTTTATTTTGCTTGCTTCACTGTCATTTTTAACTGGAAGGAGCTTAAATAAAAATTGTTAACAAATTATAGTTATGTAAATCTCAGCATAACAAAATTGAGCCAAGTATTTTGGAGAAAATATGAGGTCTCTCCTGTGAATTCATATGTAGTGTATTATCCGTATTATTTTTATGGAAGCCACATGAGAGAAGAAGACAATACTAGCAATTTAACCCTTATTTTAGGGATAATGAGGTCAGCCAATAGCCATGCATTACCCTGCAATATCAGTCAAACCAGTACTTGAATCATAAGAACTTTTGATCTCTGCATTTGAAATGAACTTCTGCAGGTTATCGTATATTATAGCAGGTAGTAGGAGGGCTTGGGGAGTGAATTTTTATTAATAGCATAGCAAAACAAATTTACTGGTTTTAAATTATAGCAGTAATAGCTAGCATTTATTGAACACATCTGCTTTCTTTAATAACTATTCCCATTTTATGGTGGGGGAACCTGAGCCCTGGAGAGTTTATGTAACTTACCCAACATTAAAATACTATAAGTGGCAAAGCCAGAAACCCAGAAGAGTACTCTGCGTCCAGTCCAGCCCTCTGATTCACAATACTTTGTACTTTTATGAAAATTTAAAATGGCACAGAAGGAAATAGATTGATAAACAAACATCTTCCTCTTTCACCTTTGACACCCTGGGTTTCCTCCCTAGATATTGTCACCTGTTAACAGTTTGTAATGTGTCCATCTAGAAATGGTGTGCAGGTACGTGTATTTATATACATATCATGTATAATCTTGAATGACAAAAATGGTTGAATGCCTCAATCATTTAAATTTGAGCACTTAAACATTCCCAGGTGCATCCATATTCATTCTATTTTTTAAAGGTATTTTGAAATAATTATAGATTCACAGGCATATGCAAAGAAATGTACAGGAAGATTTCATGCTTTCTTCATCCAGGCCCTCTCAGTGTTAACAAATTGTATAACTGTAGTTCAATATCAAAACCAGGGAACTGACTTTGGTACAACCAATAGAGCTTATTTATATTTTGACAGTTATATGTGCACTTATTTGTGTGTGTGTATGTGTGTGGGGTATATGGGTCTATGTAATTTTATCATATGTAGCTTCATGTAACCACCACCACAGTAAAGATACTTAAATGTACCATCACCACAAGGCTCCCTCAGGCTACACCCACTGCCCATCCCAAAACCTTGGCAATCATTAATCTGTTTTCCCTCTGTATCATTATGTTATTTCATAAAAAATTCTATAAATGAACTTATAAGTATTTAGCTTTTTGGGGCTGCTTTTTTTGTTGCTGTTTTTCACTCAAAATAATTTCCTTGAGGTTTGTTCTGGTTTGCTAGCTGCTAGAATGCAATATACCAGAAAACGAATGGCTTTTAACAAGGGGAGTTTAATGAGTTGCTAGTTTACAGATCTAAGGCCGAGAAAATGTCCCAATTAAAACAAGTCTATAGAAATGTCCAATCAAAGGCATCTGGGGAAAGATACCTTGGTTCAAGAAGGCCGATGAAGTTCAGGGTCTCTCTCTCAAGTGAGACGGCACATGGTGAACACAGTCAGGGCTTCTCTCTCGGCTGGAAGGGCGCATGGCAAATGCAGCATCATCTGCTAGCTTTCTCTCCTGGCTTCCTATTTCATGAAGCTCCCCGGGAGGCACTTTCCTTCTTCAACTCCAAAGGTTGCTGGCTCGTGGACTCTGCATCGTGGTGCTGCAGCATTCTCTGCTCTCTCTGAGTCTCTCATTCTCCAAAATGTTTCCTCTTTTATAGGACTTCAGAAACTAATCAAGACCCACTCAGATGGGTGGAGACATGTCATCCCCTAATCCAGTTTAACAACCGTTCTTAACTAAATCTCATCAACCAGGGAGATGATCCCATCACAGTCCCAAATACACAGCATTGAATAGAGACTATTCTACCTTTAAGAAATGGGATCCATATTAAAACATGGCTTTTCTTAGGGGGCATACTTCCCTTCAAACCAGCACAAGGTTCATCAAGCTGTTTTGTGTATCTATGGTTTGTTTCCTTTAATTGCTGAGTAGGATTCCATGGATGGATGTACCACAGTTTGTTTAACTATTCACCTGTTGCCCTCAACATTTGGGTGGCATTTGGGTGGTGTTTAGTTTGCAAGCTTCCAGAATGCAATATACCTGAAATGGAACAGCTTTTAAAAAGGGGAATTTATTAAGTTGGGAGTTCACAGTTCTAAGGCTGTGAAAATGTCCAAACTAAGACAAGGCTAGAAAAATGTCCAATCTAAGGTACCCAGGGAATGATACTTTGGTTCAAGAAGGCTGATAACATTTACAGTTTCTCTTTCAGCTGGAAAGGCACTTGATGAGATCTGCTTGCTTTCTCTTCAACGGCTTCCCCAGGGCTCTGCCATTTTGTTGGTTCTGTTGATTCTGGTGGCTCTCAAGGCTCTAAAACGTTTTCCAAAATTCTTCCCCCTTCGTGGGCTCCAGTGAACAACCCCACTTTGATTGGGTGGAGACATATCTCATGGAAACCATCTAATAAAAAGTAACCACCCACAATTAGGTGGGTCATAGCTCCATGGAAATAATAAAAAAGATTCTACCCAGCAATATTGAATGAGGATTAAAGGACATGGTTATTCTGGGGTACATAATACCTTCAAATCAGCACAGGTAGCTTCTGGTTTTTATCTGTTGTGAATAAAGCTGCTATGAATATTTGTATGAAAATAGGTTTTCATTTTTCTGGAATAAATGCTTAAATGTAAATGCTAAGTGGCTGTAACATTTTACATAGCAGCAGTGTATGAAAGCTACAGTTTCTCCACATCTCCTCCAGGATTTGGTGTTATCACTATTTTTGATTTTAGCCATTCTGTAGATAGAAATGTAACGATATCTCATTTTGGTTTCAGTTCACATTTCCCTGATAGCAGATGGTGTCGAACATCTTTTCTGGGCTTATGAAATATGTGGCTTGCAAGTATTAACCCCTGGTATAACTTGCCTTTTCATCCTCTTAACAGGGTCTTTTGAGGAGCAAAAGTTTTAAATTTTGATAAGGTCTAGTTGATCATTTTTTCTCTTTCTCTAGTTCTAAATCGAAGATTTTCTCCTACATTTTTTTCTAAAGGTTTTTATAGTTTTTTCATTTCACGTTCAAGCCCAAGATAATCTCTTTGAGTTAATTTGTGTAAGGTGTGAGGTTTAGGTCAAGGTCCTTTCTGTGTGTATGTATATGTCTGTCTGTCTGTTTCATGTGTCTATGGATCTTTGAATGTTCCAATACTAGCACCATCTACTGAAGAGGGATAAACACCATTTTATTAAGAATAGATAGATTCCTTTAATATAAGCATTTTTTCATTATCTCAAGGACCGCCACTTTTACTACTAACGTCATTTTACTATGTCCCAGGCACTTTTAAACTTCTCTCTATATATTTACTTACTTTATCCAAACAGTAATCCTCAGAGGTTGATACTATTCCTATTCTAATTTATATATGTTGAAACCAATTTAATGAGAGATTAAATAATTTGTCCAGAGTCACACAGTTTGTAAAAGGTAGAGCTAGTTTCAAACCCAGGCCCTCTTGTATCCTGATTCCATGCCCTTCACCACCACATCACATAGCCTCCCAATTCAATTCTCTTTATGGTTAAATTTATGCAAAAACATATTTTAGGGTAAATTTTATGTGGCAGCTTACCTGCCTTTTTATTAGAATTTGATCCAGATAACGAATAACGCTTTTAAAGGAACACTGAGAATGCGGATGGAATATTGGGTTGATTAAAATATTTAAATAGCTAAGATTACCATTTCAGAAGTAAATGTATCCTAAAGATAGTAAATGTATCCCAACTAGGGAATTTGTGATAATTCGTTAGCCTGAAATTTATGCAGGAACTTTCTTTGCGATATCCTTCCACCTCCAAATTGTGTAATATTAAACAGTAAAAGTATATTATAGTTTCAGAGGAATTTACTTTATTTTTATACCCAATCATTTTAATTTCCTTTATGATATTATTTGTATTTATTTGTAAATATCAAAGTTCTATATGTGATGGGGACACATTCTTAGTTAACCGGGTGACCAAGTAACTTAAGATCCAAACTGGATACTTTTGAGAGTGAAAGGGGCCCTATAAATAATTACTTCAGGATAACAGGCATAAACCGGGAATTTCCAGACAACCCATGGGTATTTAACTTACTATGATAGAGAATTGGTAATCAGTGATTCCAGGGATCATGGCTAGCTTCTCGATTCTCTAAAAGTTTAAAGAACTCTCTTACAGGTGAGTGCCATTTGATTCTGTTTTTATCCAAAGGAATGGAAGACAAAAAAGAACAATTTGAATCTACTTACTGACATTCTTTTTAAAAGCTTAAACTCAGTTTTCTTTTCTGTTCATTGTGTTATACTTTATGATGGAGAGAGGGATGAGTTTTTTCAGGGATTTGTCAAATAAGAAGAATCTAGAAAGAGAAAGACAAGGACCATGAGCAAATATCTCTAGCTTTGAGTCAACTTCCCAGTGGATAGAATATTATATTTTTTTGTTCAAAGGTGTAAATGGTATTCTTTCTTTGTTTAACATCATAAATCTCATTATGAGATTCCTAAGGAATTAAATGCTGCTTTTATTCTTGACTGGAGTCTTTTGCTGGTCTCTGAGTGATTCAGTGTAGTGTGAAAACAGCAAGGAAGGTTAGGTTTAAGCCTGGCTGGGGTGAGTGGTTTAACTTCCCTGAGTCTCAGTTACTTTATCAATATAGGAAGACATTGAATCAGATAAAGTGAAGTTCTTCCCAGTTTTAATTTATATAATTCTATAAACTCTTGGGTGGGTGGACCTTTGATTACTGAACATTCTGACTCACAAGGCATCATCTATAGAGAGGTAAATCCGAAGCTTTTCTGGAATTTTTTTTTTTTTAACCTGTAGGATAAACTCTTGTGCCAATACATTAAATTATTAATGTTGTACCTTTAAAAGCATAGATCTGTAAATAGTAAGAAAGCCATATTATGGAGGCCCCATGTTTGAAGTTCTTAAGGATGGACAACAGACTATTAAGTAAAGATTAAAAATTTTTAAAAGAAAAGTTCCTTAATTTTAAAAATGAAAATTTCTCAGAATTTTTGATGGGATTAGCCCAATGTACCTAGAAAAGAAGGAATTATGTAGCAGTGAAAAGCACTGGCTTGAGGGTTTCACTGTGCACAATCTCTGGCTCATACCAAATTCCAGCTATCTAACGGCCATTTAAACTTGAACAACTTTATTGACTTTTCTAAGTACTGCAGTCCTTGTCTATAAAATGAAGATAACAACTATACCTATGTCAAAAATGCTATGTGAAAAACATGTAACAATCTTGACAGTTTTATTTCCCTGTATTTCTCATCAGTCACCAGATTTTTAACAGACTAATTCACTTGTGTTTTGTAGGGTAGCCTAAACTGTTTTTGCAATTAGACCCAAATATGTTGATTTAACACAGAAAAATTAACTTTTCTCTCACATAACCACTCTGGGAGGTTCCAGGCTAGATATGGAAGGAGGAATAAAGGAAGTGATTTTCAAATATGTTCTATTCAGTAATTGCAGAGTGGAATTCAATACTTTTTATGGGACAGGGGAGCAGAAACACACACACACTTTCGTGGAAACTTGTTTCATTGGCAATGACAGGACTTTAAAAATGTTCTTTCAGTATTAATCTTTAAGAGTCACAAAAGCATGGTAGATATTTGTGATATTTATTGATGTTTTCCTTGGTTTACATCTGGGGCTACAAACAATCAAAGAATTTGGGCAGTCAGAAGGGGGTCTCTAATAGACTGATTCACTTTTCCCCATGTCATTTCCAGCTTCTGTTCTTATTTGACTAGAATGTTCTCCACAGGATTGGTGATAATGCTCATGATGACTCTATGATCCTAAGAAGCTGGAGGCATTTCATACAGTCAGAGCTCCATATGCATAGATTCCATGTGTTTGAAATCTGAATTCTTACCAATCTTCCATGGCTTTCCTGCAGAGAGTAGAATTAACTCTTTAATTCAGCATGATTAAGAAGGTCCTTAAGATAGGACATTTCTCCTCAAAAGACATTTCAAAGATACCAAAACTATGTGAAGAAAAGTACTTGAGTGGATGTGTGTGTATCTGGCTGAGGGGAAGAGACAGAGGCAGGGGGAAAGAAAGAAAGGAAGGAAGAGAGAGATATTTAATGCATTCTGAAAGAGGTTTTGGAAGTTTCCTGTAAACAGTACTATTGTTCTCCATCGTGATTCTTTATCAAAAAGGGAAAACTAATTTACTAGTCCTTTGGAGGTATTGGTAAATGTGCAGAAGTTGAGAAGACTTGTTAAGAAAGTGAAAGCCAACAGCCTGGGAATGCATTTTGATAGGGGAAGAATGACGCTAAAAAATAGATTAGCCCTCAAAGGGGAGGATTATGGGTAGTGGTCAAAACAAATTTGACAGTGCTGATTGTTTAAAGTATCATCTTTGATTCAGAGTCTAAAATTGAATCTCAGTTCTGATCTTTCTAGCTCCAGAGTTGTCTTTGTAGACTTAGTGCTCTTCAGTGAGCCTCAGGTTGCTCTTTTAAAGCATGGTTTGTAATATCTACTGATAATATTTTTATCATTTAATGTGAGATTAGGTAATGAAACTACCTAGATCAGTGTATACGGAGTGAAGAAAATGCTTGTTCACATATCACCTCCCTCTCCTATTCTGTCAGAGTTGTCCCAATGGCATACTCTGGTCCTACCATGTGGTCTGAGTACCCCTAAAGGGACCTAGAGTAAAAGGTCATCCTAGGGCATTGAATAACTCCAATAACTCATCAGTAGACATTTATTTTCTGATTTGACTCCAGCCTATGTTAATGATACTAGTTTCTTAGTGAGATCTTCTCCTAAGTATGGTCAAAAGAATTGAATCTCTTTGAAGAGAGGATGGATATCCTTTTAGGCAGGGAAGGCAGATCTCAGAAACACCTTATTCATTCATGGTTTTCTCTAGAAGACTGAATGCCAAAAAATGTTTTGCCAACTAGTACTTGTCTGTTACAAGGCATTATGGATTGAATTCGTGTCCCCCCCAAAGACATGTTCAAGTTCTAACCCCTAATATAGATTCCAAGATCTAATGTGATCTTCTTTGGAAATGGAGTCTTCAAAGATTTTATTGGTTAAGATGAGGCCAAACTGACTAATATCCAATACGATGGAGTCCTCATAAGAAGGACATTTGAACTCACAGCAGACAGAGAGAAGATAGCCAGGGGATGATGGAGATTGAAGAGCAGCAAGATACAGAATGCCAACGGATTGCCAACAAATCCCAACAGAAGCTGGGAGGAGGCAAAGGAGGTTTCTGCGCTATAGGTTTTGGAGAAAGTATAGCTATGCTGACACCTTGATTTCAGACTCATGGGCTCCAGAACTGTGAGAGAATAAGTTTCTGTTGTTTTAAGTTGCTCAGCTTTTGTGGCGGCATTTTGTTACAGTCGCTCTAGGAAACTAAAACACAAGGTTTTATTCACTCTACAGTAAAATGAGAAAAATTAAGAACATATAGTTTCTTATGGTAAATAATTTGGCTATTAAATTTATTTAAAGAACTGTCCTTTTTTTGAGATTACTTCCTTTCTAATTTTTTGGTTTTAAAATTTCCTTTGATGATTTGTTCCTTAGAAAATAATTACTGATCCATGAAATCCAAATGAAAACTACTGTTTTTTATGTTTTGAACTCTACATACAGATTTTTTGTCACTACCAAGTGTGACGTTTCAGCATGCATTATATCTTATTTTTTTTTGCTCCGTTTAGAATCCTTATTTTCTTATCTAGGAAGCAGTCAGTTTTTGTTAAATACAAACACTCAAAGTAAAAAAAAATTCTATTTGATTTACCCTTTCTTTTGTGGAACTGGATGCAGCATGGGTGGTAACTGAGATATTGTAATATATTAGGTGTTCAGAATTTTATTTTGGAGAAATTTTTATTAATGAAACTCCTGGTTAACATTAGACTGGGTGTTTTATCAGATCTCAACTCAGAGAGAATCTCAAAGAGATTGCAGCCTCATCTCACAAATTAATGATAGTAGAGTTACTATTGGGAAATTTATCTCTGGCAGGGGTGGAAGATGCATAATAACTACAAAGATCTATAAACCAATTTAAAAAATTTCTTAAGATTAATAGTCTTGCCACAATAAAAGCTGCAATTATAAAGGACATGAATAAAAATGTAGGCGATCTTTGGAAATTGGTGTTTCCAGTAATTTGAGATCATGTTTATAAAAAGTTTAAGGGCTTAAGTTTGACTTTCTTCTTAGCTTCCTGGATAATTTGTTAGAGGAAATGGTACAGTATGATGACATTTTATGAACTTTAAATCATCCTCTTCTGGAAATCATGCTGGGAGCTGCCATTTAAAAACAAACAAACAAAAATAAAATAACACAAGAGGAATAAATATATTGGGTTTAAAATGGGTGAATGTTATTGAAGTGTGTTAATGGCCAAGACTAATCTTCAAACCAGAACTCAATTGCCTTTCAAAATGAAAAATCCTTTGATGTCGTGCAAGTGGGGCAATTATGTCTAAAGTCCTGAAGATAGAAAAAAATGAATACAGACTACCAGAATGCAAATCAGAAAATGGTCTTTGGCATGTGCTTTACTGTGAACTTGGTTTCAAATGAATGAATGGGCGTTAGCCTCATTTTTAAAACTTCATGATGTTCATTTGGTTCAGTGACCCAAACAAGGAAGATATGAAAATTAAGGGCACTGTATTTCAACTTGCCCTTAAATCACTCAATCTCTTTTAATTTTTCAAATCTACAAAATAAAGATGAAAAGAACAGGGGTAGTGTGCCATATATAACAAACATCAGCTATATCCATGTGTTCTGTGTTGCAGTAAATTGTATGTTGAATCATGAGAGGATTATAAAATGTTGACCATCTTCAGACCAAAACCAAATAATAACTACAGAATTCCTCACCTTCAGATAGCCAGAGCACTTAAAAATAAGAAAGTGCCTGCCAGCCATGGGCATCTTAGGCAATTGTTAGCAAGTTATCTTTTTGTTTTGAATACAATAAACTCATAGAGGTTTTAAGACTGCCTTTAATAACCATTTCTCAGCCCTTGCTGTGTATGAAACAACTTATTTTCATTCATTACTAATTCATTCATGTATATAAAAATGTTTTCAGAGAACTTGCAATGTATTGGGCATTGTTCTAGGTGCTGAGTGTATAGCACTGGATATGACCAACTACAACCCAACCTTTATGAGTTATAGTGGAGGGTGGGAAGACGGCTGACAATCATCAGTTAAACAAAGTAATAAACAAATTAACAACAAATGATAAAGTAAAATAGAACTGGGTAAAGGAATACAAATTGATAGAGGTAGGAGGATAAATGGTGGCTACTCAAGATGGAAAAGTCTCTTCAGAAAAGCCTCTCGTAGAAGTTGACATTTGATGGGGAGGATTCCAAGCAGAAAAACAAGTGCAAAAGCCTTTCAGCATCTTATTTTTATATGTTTCTCATTTTTCAAATGAGGACACAAATTGTGCAAGATCAGCTTATCCAAAGTAGCATGGTAAAGAACTGGCACCTTCTTTTCTTGAAGACATGTTTGACTCAGAGACTTTGTTTTTAGCCATTATGCTATTCTGCTTAGTGGAGATGAACAGCTGACTAGGGCCCTATGTGATGAAGGCACAAAACAAACAAACTTTAGTTCTAGTGACCAGAGGCCTGACCTGGACTCCCCACATGGAGAGTCAGATCTCTTTACCTGAGTTCCAGATCTGAATTATTCACACTCAGAGCATACAGAAAAAAGGAGAAGTCAAATTTAAAAATATTCATTTCTCTTCATTTCCTATATCCAAATCCTAGCAATAAAGAACAATTACAAATCAATGAATAAAACTGAGTGAAATAAAAATCCCAATGAAGAAACAAAGGACATAAGGCAGATAATGATATAGAAAATGCCAATGAGCATGCAAAATATTTCTCACTAAGTATCAAAGAAGTGCAAATTAAAGCAAGACATTGTTTTACTAATTGTGAAAAATAACATATATACAAAAAAAGCAATAGACTTCAAAGTATGCTACAACAATTTGTTGTACAATAGATTTCAGAGTTTGTAGTATGGGTTACGAGTCCACAGTTTTAGGTTTTTCCTTCTAGCTGCTCCAATACACTGGAGACTAAAAAAAATATCAGTATAATGATTCAGCAGTCATACTCATTTGTTAAATCATATTTTCGTTGTTATAATTCCATCTTCTCCATTGATCTCTCTCCCATCCTTTTGGGGTATTTGGGCTATGCCGATTCTATCTTTTCCATGTTGGAAAGTGCTGTCAGTAAAAACCTCTATATTTCAGGATGTATCTGGCCTAGGAACCCATCTGGAAGTTACAGGTTTCTGGAAAATAATCATAGTGTATTGAACCTTTGTAGAATCTCAGATAAAGCCCTAGGTGTTCTTTAAGTTTGACAGGAATGGTTTTGGCTGGGGTTTTGCAAACCATGATAAGTAGCAATATCTAGCTGAAGCTTGAGTAAGAGTAGCCTCAAGAGTAGCCTCTCAACTCTATCTGAACTCTCATAGTCACTGAAACCTTTTGTGTTACACTTCTTTTTCCACTTCTGGTCAGGAAAGCATTGTTGATCCCATGGTATCAGGGTCAGCTTCATCCCTTGGGGTCATATTCCACATTGCCAGGGAGACTTTCACCCCTGGATGCCATATTCCATGTAGAGGGGAGGTAGGACACCATTTTTTACTTCTTTTATTTGCAAACATGATAGAGACCTTTCATATTCAGTTGTGGTGAAGTATCTATTACAGTTTGAATGTAAATACCATATAATCAAGTGATGCAATTTTTAACAGTCTTACAGATTTCTTATACATTGCATTGGGATGAATGATTATCTCCTCAAAAGATGTGTCTACTCGGAAACTGTAAATGTGGGCTTATTTGGAAAAGTGGTCTTTGCAGATGTAATTAAGTTAAGAATTTTGAGATGCAATCATTCTGGATTAGGCTGGGCTCTAAATCCAATGACAATTGTTCTTAAAAGAGAAGATTAGTGGAGAAGACACACAAAGGAGAAGGCCCTGTGATGAGGAAGGCAGAGACTGGAGTTGTGCTACCAAACCGTGGAATGCCTGGAGTCACCAGAAGTCAGAAGAGACAAGGAAAGTATTCTCCCTTAGACCCTTCAGAGGGAGCATTGCCCTGCTAACACCTTGACTTTAGACTGTAAAAGAATATATTTCTATTGTTTTAAGTCACAATTTTGTGATTTGTTACAGCAGCCCTAGGAAATGAATACTTAAGATAAATAAACCTTTAATATACAATATTTTGCAATGGCAAAACTGGAAGCAATTTAAAAGCCTGTCAGTGTGATCAGTTAAAGAAATTATAAAGTCATTAAAAAGTAGGGAAGATCTAATTATACTGTCATCAATTATATTTTATTAAGTAAAGAAAAATGAGATATACAAGTAACAAATCTGGTAGATATCCCATTTTTATTAAAAATAAAAGAAAAACATATTTGCATATATATTGAACATAAAATGGTCCTAGATATGAGGTGATTCTCCATTTTTCTGATAATGAGACTTTAAAAGTATTTTTTGCTAACTTGAATATGTAAATATTTTGGAATGTAGATGAAATAATCAAAACTCTACTCAAGTTATTAACTTAGCTGAACATGCATATTCAACATCACATATATAAAATAATATTAACCTAGACAGATTTATTTTTTCCTATTCTTGCATTTTATGAACTTTTATTAGAACTCTTGTCATTTAAAGCTAATTCTTCTTCCTCCCAAAAAACTGTTCAAAATAAACTTACTGAGTTCATTTTAGTGCCTGAAAGGGACCATAAAACTATGATTCTTCCCAAAATGTTCTTAAGGTGTGATACAAAGAAATCTGAGAAAGTATGTTTACGGACATTGGAGAAAAATAAAATAATTTCATGTTTGTACTCCACTGAGTCAGTCTGGTCAATAAATTGCATATATTCAGCATTGTATTGCATAGAAGAATGTCTGGGAATACATAAATGAAGATAAATCCAAGCTGATACTCTGGAGTGCGGAATTAGTAGTATTTGGATTTTGTGTGTGGCTTTCACACATGTTTCATTTTGCACTTATTATAGAGTGCGTTACATGAGCAAATAATACTTCTGTTGCACTACTAATGCTAATTATAAATAGAAATATTTTGAAACCTACCAATCCTTCAAGATTAAGCCTACCTTTTACCTATTACCTTCCTTCATTATTCTCATCCAGTGTGATTTCTCTCCACTAAAATCACCCATTGGATTTTTTCTGTCTCCCTTTTAAGCACTTTTTACTTTTTAAAAGATACACCTATCTCTTGCTGAACAGCTGGAATTTGGTTCTGACAACCCTGCTGCAAAATGGAAAGATATTGAATAAATATATGTGAATTATTTTTCTTACTTTTAATTTTAAGTTAACACATTGTATAATTGATTTTTATGTATAGTTCTATAAATTTTAACACAAAATAGGTTCACATACATACTGCCATTCATATACTATTCATTCTATTCATCTATTCACATACTATTCGCATACATATTCATTCATATACTACCACAATAAGATGCAGAACAGTTCTATTACTACAAAAAATTCCCCTGTGGGAACAATATGTGAAATTTCAAAACTGCTCATTTGTAGTTACACCTCTCTCTCCCTAAACCCTGGAAACCACTGATCTAGTCTCAAAACTTTATATCTTGTTGAGAATGTCATATCAATAGAATTATACAGCATATAACCTTTTGAGATTAGTTTCTTTCATTTAGCATAATACCTTTGAGATACATTCAAGTTGGATGAATCAAAAGTTTATGGCTTTTTATTGCTGAGTAGTATTCCATCGTATGAGGACATCACAGTTTAACTTTCATCCATTAAAGGACATTTTGGTTGTTCCCAGTTTGAGGCTATTATGCATAGGACTATTATAAACTTTAGTGTACAGGCTTTTGAATGGATATAATTCTTCATTTCTCCAAGATAAGCAAGTAGAAGAGGACTGCTGTGTCATTTATGTATGTTTGACTCTATAAACAACTATTACATTTTTCAAGAGTGGCAAAACCATTTTGCACTCCTACCAACAATGTGTGAGAGTATTAGTTACTCTACATTCTTACCAGCTCTTGGTATTGTCAGTGTCTTTTACGATAACCAATTGTAATAGGTGTGTGTTGGTATCGCATCCTGGTTTTAATTTGAATTTCCCTAGTGGCTTATGATATTGAATATCTTTTTGTGTGTTTATTTGCCATATGTACATCATTGATGAAGTATCTATTCAAGTATCTTGTCACTGATAAGTTTAGACCAGTGTTTTTCGATGGGTCCCTATTAGAATTTTGAGTGATACAATTCCTGTTACACAGGTTATCCTATGTATTGCAGCATATTTAGTTCCCCTTGACCTCAGGTACTAAATGTTCAAAGCACACCTGTCATTGTGATTACCAAAATGCCCTCACATATTTCCAAAACCCTACTAGAAAGATGGTATCTTTCAGTGAGAATCACCAGCTTGGGATTTAGGATATTTTCCTGTCACTGGGATCAGGTGAATTTTCCCCAAGTTGCATGGATTTTGTGTGGTAGAATGGATCCCATAATAATATCAACATTCTTCTATGGAAGAAGGGGAATGAATGCTGACTAGGCAATCAGCAGTCTTCATTATGATTTAATGCAACTTTTTTTTTTTAATGCTGTGCATCTTTTAATGCTCTGCATCTTTTTGGTTTTTACTCATGCTCTAATAGGCATGGAATGTCTGCAAGTGAAGAACTGATGGCATCCTCCCCAGATTTAATAAACATTGTCTGGCCCAATATCCTCCCATTGCTTGAGATATCTCTTGCAATATTCAGGCTAGGATAGATAGAAGAGGGGTAGAGCAGTCCCTATCTGTATTTATTTATTTATTTAGCTTTCAGCTAATACTTACAGATTTACAGCAGAATTTTTAGCTTATTTCCTTAAAGATTGATTGTAGTGTCCCAAACAAGGTCTTTTTTTTTTGAAAAAAGTCATAGACCATCTTATGACAACAGAGGTGGAAAATTGAACAGATAGTAACTGATATTATCACCTGAAAGTCAGAATCTAGTTGGGGACAAAATGTGAAATTACATAATAGCATTTATAAAACACCTATGAACTAGTATTCTATGATAGAAGCTAAAAAACAGAGAGGTTCTAGACAAAGTCTTAGAGAGGAAATGGCAGTAGATCTGGAGTTCCAGGGCTCCATGCTGACTAGGGACAACTTACCTAACCTCATTCTACTTTAGTTTCTTCATTTTTAAATAAAGCATAAAGATTCCTCCTCTTTAAACCTGTCATGGTAACTACCAAGATCGATTATATAATGTATACACAAAGTCTTGTGTGATGATCAGGTTCATGTGTCAACTTGGCCAGGTGATGGTGCCCATTTGTCTGGTTAAGCAAGCACTGGTCTGTCTGTTGCTATGAGGACATTTCATGGACTTAAATCATGAGCATGTTGGTTGCCATCCGTGGCTGATGACATTTGCAGTCAGCTAAGGGGAGTGTCTTCTGCAATGAATGATGCTTAATCTAATCACCTGAAGGCTTTTAAGAAGAATTCAGAAGAGACCATCTCTCTTTCCACTTCAGCCATCCAGCCTCTCATGAGGACGTTCCTTGGAACTGTGGCTTGTGGTCTGCCCTACAGATTTTGGACTCTTACATCCCCACGGTTGCATTAGACACTTTTATAAATCTCATATTTATAGATATCTCCTGTTGGTACTAATACACTTTGTAAACTGGTAAGGGCAATAAGAATCTATCCATTACCACTGATGTCATTGTTTCCTTCTTCTGCATCATCATCTTGATTCCTTTGTAATGAATTTTTAGCTGGGTTGGGATGTAGTTAAGGGACAAGGGAAAGGAAAGGAAATATGAAATAAAAAGGGGAGAAGGTGAATCTTAAAAGATTTAGAACAAGTTATGTGTGTTCAGTAAAAATTGTTGGGAAAATTCTCAAGACATTTAGAGATTTCTACCAGTGCTCTCATGAGATATCTGCCTAATGTAACCCTTTACCATACCGCTTTCCTACAACATCCCCAAACCTTCCATAGACCTAATACTCCTTCCTCAGAGGTAACCTTAAGTCAGAGCAATGGAGCAAGAACCCCAAGATACTTTGTCATCACCTGATGCTGTCTTCTCCAAGTTGGAAATTATTAGTGATGGGAAAGCCAAGGAATCCAAGGATTTCTGACCAGCCAGAATGCTACCGATTCTGGAAGGAAGCAAGCCTTCCAGACTCCAACACTATGAGACAATAAATTTCCATCATTTAAGTTAACCCATTGTGTGGTATTTGTCATAGCCATCCAAAACTAAGATATGTTTATATTCATTTTAAAGTTTAAAAAATGCTGTTTTAAACTAATAAGAAAATTTCCCTATTCCTTGTGGTTAAGACATAATGAATTGAAATTTTAATCTTGAAAAACTGAGCTAGATTGAAGAAACAACATGTTAGGTTCAGCATTTCTGTAATTTCCCTTCTCAGTCTTTGGATTTATTGTAGTCATTTTTATGCTTGCCCACCCTCAACCCTCTTTAAAGAGAGCTGCTCCACCCATGGTCCCATGGTTTTCATATTTTGCACTAAGCATATCTCTATGTATAGTAACTGAACCAGGGGAGTCAGTCAACTCAGAGTAAGTGCAGAGTTTTAAATCTGGCATATAGAGAATCACTCTTACAATTAGGGAATAGGGTATCAGTTAGTGATGGGAATCCCCATGCAGAAAAGTGATAAAGTTATGTGCGAGTTCAAACCTTGAATAAGTAGTAGAAATACACAGTCTCAACTACTTTAAGGGAAATTCAAATGACCAAAATGCTAAAGATAGCATTATAGAAAGCTCTGTGTATGCTAGTATGTGGAATGATTAAGAAGGAATAAAAATTGGAAGCAGGGAGCAAGGCAGCAGCTCACTAAGCCCAAAACTGTGAGGGTAAGGTATATCGGGATGGGTGGTTCACTGTGGAACCAGGAACATTCATATCTATGGAAAGATGTGTGTTTTGCTACTTTAAAGAGGTAATGATTTTGAGTGCTTCTTTCCTTGTTTGCAAGAAGAGTAAAAATCAAATCTTGGAGTTTTCATATGAATGCTTATACTCATTCTCTTGCAGGTGCAGGTTCAGCAACTTACAGCAAACACAGTAAACAGTCTGGTCATTTTAGGTATTTAGTCCTTAAATTTGACAAATGTGCCAATTACTTGGTCCCTGGTTCCTGGTTCAAGAATTAAAAGCCACAATCAATTTTAAAAACTGCCACAGTACTTTGAGAGTGAATGAAAGTGGAATGCCAAGCAGCCCTCCTCCACTGCTTCACCTTGAGTTACCTTCTCTAGGCATAATGGATTGAACATTATTTGTATAATGTGGAACTGTGTTCTTTTTCACATACAAGTCTGATTCCTCTGGCTCAAGTGGGACATCCTATATGTCTGAGGATCTCTCAATACCTATTTTAAAAATGCACCAGAGTTTATATATTTTTAGATTCTGCAATCATGAGGAAATATTTCAGGAAAATGGGTCCTTGCGCATTATTGTTTAAACACATAGGTCAGATGCACAGCTGCTTTTGCCTATTTTTAGATGTCTCAAAGCAATCTATTCCATTAATGACAGACTTTTGAAACTCATTATTTCAAAAGAGTACCTTAAGATTCATTCTAATACCATTATTTTATACTTCCATTATGAAGCCTTTATTTGGGGTACTGGATTATACTACTAAATATCAAGGGCTGACCAGTGGAAAGAACTCTGGGAACCAACAGTTCCTATTTGAAAATTTCCTCTAAAATTTTTTTCCAGCACTGCTTAGGCATATACCAGCTTGCTTCCTATGCAACAGGCAAAGGTAGATGTAAATTTTCATATGAGGTTGTATAACAGGAACTAGTTTGTGGGGTTACACAAGATATTTGACATGCAGAGAATTCTATTTTTTTATTTAGAAAATTAATATTTATTTTAGACTTAGCTATTTTAGACTTGGCTTCAAATTGTCAAGTCATATTTCCCTCATTAGAAATTCATCAGGAAAGGTGGTATAGTGTGCATGACCAAAGTTTTTAACTTCTCAAGGAATATGTTAGTGACAAATACATAAATGTGATTTCCCTGTGAATCATCATGACCTATTTTATAATGCAGGAAGTGTTGCCATGGATGTTAAGGGAATAGCAGCATATTTGGCAGAAACCTCTAATTTCACATTTCTTTAAGATCAGCTGTATTTGGTGGCAGGTTTGCCTTAGTCTAGATTATTAAGTGGAAAAGCTGGTATTTTTGTCCTCCCCTTTCTTTGACCAATCCTATCATGGGTGGTTATATTTCCATTACTTCTAGTGTCTTCAGAAACTTGTAGCTCCTCTTACCCAAAAGTCCATCAAAACATTCTTTCCAAAAAAGTCAAATGACCTAGTTTATATTAACTTTAAATCTTGACAAATAAAAGTTATCATTAAGCCATAAATATTATTTTTGTTTTGTTTTGTTATTTCTAATGATAAAAAATTCATTTTCCCCAATAATTTAATGCATCTTAATTGTGGAACACATAGAAAATACATTTCAGCAAAAACAAACAACAAAACACACACACACACACAAAACGTCCCAGGATCCTGATTGTACCTCTATGATTACCTCTGTTAATATCAGCTTATATTCTTCATGTAACAAAATGGAATCATCCTGCATACAAATTTTGTACAGCGCTTTTTCTCTTCATTTATCATGATTTTTTGTATCATTAAAAATGTTGATAAAACATATTCAATATTTATATGGTTTTCTATTACATGGCTGTACCCTAATATATTGAAATAATCCACTATTATTTGACTTTTAGATTATGTTCATTATTTCACTAAAATAGTTTGCCAGAATTAACATTATTTTGCCTATTTCTTCAAATATGATCATGACCATAGGGGAAAATTTTTGAATGTTATACTTCATTGCCAATGAGCAAGTGACAGAGAAATTTCTTGCCTCTTGGAATTAAACCTAGTTTTTCAGTAATTTTCTCTTCCAACTGTTGAGGATAACCTTGTTTGTCAGCACTCAGAAATTAACTAACATTGGGCTAATTTGGCACTCACTGAGGTGGAAGGGCAATAACAAATAGTTGAAAGTTTGAAAGAGCTTTATATTAGATTGAGAACAAAAAAGTAAATTATCTGAACCATATTCAACCCAAGTAACTATGATATGCAAAAGTGTAATAAAACTCAGTTTACTGCCCTTGGAATTAGATTCGGAGCCTTTCACATGAAAGTTATTTATGACCAAAATAGTCTAGCATGGCTTCTCCGAAGCTGTAATTCTTGGTTACATGGTAGGCGGATCAGGGACTTTGCTTGAGACAGTTGCTAGAAAACCGAACAAGAGGAATGGTCAGTGAATGGAAGGGGCTGTGTATTATTGAGGCAGAATTTCTGGTTCTTGACACATCATTGGCTAAGAGGAGCAAGGGAGATAGAAGAGTGAACAGTGGGAGCCTGGAGGTGGAAAGAATGATTCCGTTACGCATTGAGGAGGAGCACGTTTTGTGACTATAGGACAAATTCTATTGCATGTGTTTAATTTGAGCTTCCACCAATTTCCAACAAGGAGTTAGAAATGAAAAATTGGAGCTAGAACATTATGTACAAGAAATAATTCTAATCAATAGAGGGAATAACCACCCCATAAGGAAGAATGGTTACATTTGAAGGTTGTAGGGGAAAATATGAATGACAGAGGGTGAGGGAAGGAGGAGTGTGCAGGGTCAGGAGGATGCCAGGAAGAGCTTTGGAAGATGATACGGATTGAAATTTGCTGACTTGGGGTTACTGAAGAACTTCAACCGAGAGGTTCTAAATGATGTGGGTACAGGAGCCAGGTAAGAATGGAAAAACGATACCAAAAACACGAAGAAAATCTCGAATATGTTAAGAGCTTACTATGTTACAGATATTGTGCAAAACACTTCAATTGCTACTTCTTATCCCCATTTATAGAGGGAAACTGAAACCTAAAGAGTGTACATATATTTCTCAAGATTGCCTAATATGCCAGATAGAGGACACAAATCCACGAGTGTGCACTTCACTACTGACTGCCTTAATTAGCTGTACAGTCTCCAAAGGATTGTATAGTAAATGCTTGGTGATAGTGGAAACAGTACATTGGACTCCCTTTTAAAGAAGCTTTTTAATTAAAGGAAAAGATGAAAGGGTCCTGTAGGAAGAAGGGAGGGGGTAACATAGATGAGAGTTGCTTCCAGGGTTACGCTTTGGAATAGGAGCAGTTCCTCGTGGGAATCCAAGATGTGAGGATGTCTGCCTATAGGTGGCTGGTAAACAGAATAAAAGCCATTTTTTGCTGAAAAGATTCTGTTCTACTTTGAAGTTGGGGTTTTGGAAATATTATCAACATCAGTACTAAAGGGGCATGGAAGGAATGGATTGAAGAGTAAGATATTAAAATCATTAAAGATGATAGTCAATGGCCTTACAGGCAGAATGTGAAATATGCAGGAAGAAGTGGTGGATGCAGATTTTGAAGGCATAGGAGTTATTAAGAGATGACAGAGAACAATGTTTGGAAATAGTAGGAGGGGTTAAAGGGTGCTTTGACATGTTACCTATTTCCAATAAGTGTGGGCTCATGGACAGGAGGGTGATGGCAAAGCCTAAGAGACACTGGCTTCTATCCACCCTATTAGAAAGATATTTAAAGGAAATGGGATCATGAGGGAAGGGTACGTCTCATGTATCGGAGAAGAGGTAAAAGGACTAATCAAAGCACAAGCATATGTTTTACCTCAAAAGATCAGGAGTTTCACAGGGCACAGCTGAAGACACCGGTGAGCCTCAGGTGTCATTTTTATGGGTGCACTGTTTATGGGTGGGAGTTTGGGGGAAGATTGGTGATACTTGTTAGGGATGATGAAAGAGCAGGATTGAAAGGAGTCCTGTGAGTTATAGACCACATCCCCTTTGCCTGAATTTCCCAGAAGAGTTGAATTTTGGGATTTTCTTAGGCCCTGGTACTGAGAGCTGCTCCTGAGAAAAGGAAGTAAATAGTGAGGAAGGTGGGATGTCACATTTGTAAAGAAAATGGTGATGTTTCCTGGATTGCCTAGATAATTTTAGACTCTTCTTGAAGGTCTATGTAATATAATTGCAAACTTGTTAAAAAAGAATTTCACACTAATATCTTAAATGTGTATATACATAATCCTAAACCTAATAGATGATCTTCAACCATTTTAATTTCCTAAGCTGCTCAAGCAAATATCAATGCAATGGTTCAGATTAAACAATAGGAATTCATGAGCTTATAGTCTTGAGATAAAAATAAAGTACAAATCATGGCATCATTAAGGCAATACTTCTCTGTGAAGACCGGCATTCTGGGACTGGCTGCCTGTAATCCTTGCCTCCTTTGTCAAATGGCAAGGTACATGGTGGTGTTTCTGGTCTCTTCCTTCTCCTATGGGTTCCATCAAAGTCCATCATCTTGCTTCCTGTACCTTTCTCTCTTTCAGTCTGAATTTCATTCCACTTATAAAGGACTCCAGTGATATGACTATGATCCATCCTCATTGAGGTGGAATAGAACTTAACTGAAGTAACTTGATCAAATGTTCCTACTTAGAATTGTTTCACACCTACAGAAATGGATTAGATTTAGGAACATTTTTTTCTGGAAACTTCAAACCATCACATTAGACTTTCTGAACCCTGAAAAGAAATGCTCTTTTTACAGACAAATACATTCATTTCATCACAATATCCCCAAAGCCTTAAGTCAGTTCAGAAATGATATGTTTTGGTTTGCTAAAGCTGCCAGAATGCAATATACCAGAAATGGATTGGCTTTTTACAAAGGAGATTTATCAGGTTACAGATTCACAGTTCTAAGGCCATGGAAACATCCAAATTAAGTGTTCAACAAGAGGATACCTTCCAAGAAAGGCTGATTATGTCCAGGGTTTCTCTTTCACATGAGAAGGCTTATGATAATGTCTGATAGCCATTCTCTCCCGGACTGGTTTCAAAATGGCTCTGTCAGACTCTCTGGCTTTTCTCTTTCAGCTCCCCTGTTTGGCTCTCCAAGCATCTGTGCTTTCTCCAAAATGTCCCCCTCTTAAAGAACTCCAGTAAGTAGATTAAGACCTATCTTGAAAGGGAAGGGTCAAATCTCCATGGAAATAACCTAATCAAAAGGTCCACCCAACAGTTGGTATGCACCCACAAGATTGGATTAAAAGAGCATGGCTTTTCTGGAGTACGTAACAGTTTCAAACCAGCACTTTTCACTCTCTGGTCCCCCCAAAAGACATGTTCTTTCCATATTCAAAATACATTTATACTATCACAATATCACAAAAACCTTACACCATTTCAGTAACAATACAAACACAAAGAAAATAAAAAAGAGTGCAAAGTCTCATCAAAACCAGCTACAGGCATGGTCTGTCCTAAGGCAAAATTCTCTTCTGTGAAGGTCAGAAAAAGTTATCTGCTTCGAATATACAAAGGAGGGACAGTCATAGGAAGAAATTGAAAGGAAAACAAAGGTCAGTGAACCCAAACAGTACCAAAACCCTGCAGGGCATACTCCACTGGATTTCAAAATCCAAGTCATTTATAGAATGATGTTTCATCCTCAGGACTTGAGAGAGTGGCAGCCATACTCTTTCCAAGGGCTTGTGCAGCAGCCCTGTTCTCTCCAACCCTGGGAAGAGGGTTGAAACATTGGGGACCATATGGGAGACCACCAAGTTCTCAGCCCTACCCTTCTCAGGCATCTAGGCAGCACTCAGACTCTGCCATCTCCAGGGCACATGTCCAACCCCTTCAGAAGAGTGTGATGATGGCCAGGCTCTCCTCAATCCCCAGAGAATGTTCTCCACCCTGTCTGAGGCCTGAGGTGGCAACACTTTTCCACTGGCCCTCTGCTTCTGGGGCAAACTCACTCTCTCCACATGCATGGGTGGATCCACTCTTCTGGCCCAAGATTTCCTGTTCAAAATCTTAGTTCCCATAGTTCTGCCTCTGAAGTCATTTTTCCTTCAGTTTGTCCCTTTTTATTCCTTTTAGTCTAGACTGACAGCGGTTTCATTTATGTAGATCCCACAACACTCTTGTTGGTTTTCCATGAAATATACAGGGTTCACAACCATCAGACAATAAGATTTTCTACAAATCCTTTTTGGATAACTCCGTTTCCAATCCTGGCTTGTGCTGAATTGGCTGAATGGTTCTATGTCTGGTTAAATCTTCATAAGGGGCACTATTCTCTGGGGATTCATTTTCCCAAACTCAGAATTTTCCAACTATCAATTTCTGGTTTCTTTGTACCCAAGAGTTTGGTTCTCAGTTTATCCCTTTCCTGTTGCATTTTCCTATAAGCTCCAAGGAGAAGCCAGGCTGCATTTTCCACACTTAGTTTGTAAATCTCTTCAGCTAAGTATCCCAGCTAGTTGCTTTAAAATTCTCTCTTCCATCCAATACTAGGACTCAATTTTTCTAAATTCTCTGCCACTTTAAGCAAGGGTCGCCTTTCCTCCAATTTGCAATGACACATTCATCATTTCTTTCTAAAGCCTCATTGGAGATATTTTTAGATTCCACCTTTCTATCAACAGTCTGTTCAAAGCAATTTGGGCCTTTTCTATCACACATATCACAATTCTACCAGAACCTTCCCCTCATCCACTTATAAAGCCATTCCATCTCTTTTGGTATTTACAAAATGCGGCACCTCATTTTCATTACCAAAATCTGTTTCCATTTGCTGACTCTGCCAGAATGCAATATACCAGAAATGGATTGGCTTTTATAAAGGAGATTTTACTTGGTTGCAAATTCACAGTTCTAAGGCCATGAAGATGTCCAAATTAAGGGATCAACAAGAGTGAAACTTTCTTCACTCAGGAAAGTTTCCAGTGTTTCTCTGCCACATGGTAATTCACAGGGTGATGTCTACTAGCACCTCTTTCCTGGATATTTCAAAATAACTCTCTGAGATTCTCTAGCTTTTCTCTTTCAGCTTCTCTGTGTTGGCTCTCTAAGTAGCTGTGCTTTCTCCAAAATGTCTACCTCTTAAAGGAATTCAGTAAGCAGATTATTCTCATCTTGAATGGGTGGGGTCCACATCTCCATGGAAACAACCTAATCAAAAGGTTCCATCACAGTAGGTATGCTTACACAAGATTGGACTAAAAGAGCATGACTTTTCTGGGGTTACATAACTTTCAAACAAGCACAGAATGCTTAGAGCAAAGTTTCATCAAAATGAATTATATGTGATCTGTCCTGGGGAACAATTTCCCTCTATGGACTATAAAATCTAAAGAACAAGATATCTGCTTCCAATATATGATAGAGGGACAGGCATAGGGAGAAATTAGAAAGAAAAAATGGGTCACAGATCTCAAACAATTCCAAAATCCTGCAAGGCATATTCCATTAGATTTCAGGGTCTGAGAATTACCTATTGAACTATGTTTTATCCTCTGGGGCTGATGGAGTGTCAGCTTCATCCCTTACAAGCACTTGTATGGTGAGCATGCAAATCCTGGGGTGAAGGCTCCACTCTCTCTAAGCATCAGAATGGATGCCAGGCTCTTCAAATCCTCAGGGCACAGGCTCCAGAGCACTGGGGTAGCAGCATCCTTCCTGAGTTAAAATCCTCTGGAGAGATTTCAGGAAATATGGAAAACTAATCTCTATGGCTAGAGCCTTAGCATCCATATTTTTACATACTCCTCAGATGCTTTTGACCCACAATGAAGGCAGAGAATGCCAGCCTTACGTAAACAGTAGAAAATCAGGAACCTAGCTATACAACCCTTGTGGAGATGTGAACCCTCCATCTGTATGCTCACATCTTTGCTGGGTCAGGGGGCTTGGCATCCCTTGTCATTCATTCATCATTAAAATTGCAGAAATGTTGACATATGCTGGGTTAGTGCTGATGGTACTTCTTTTACAATCAATATTACTCTACCCTTTTTTTTCACACAAAAATAAGTGTTAGGTAAAGGGCAGACAATTGGGAAATACCCTACTGTAAGTGGGTACATGTGTATGTTTGACTAAGATACAGAGAAACCTTTCACACCCTAGAAGAGGGGTTCTGTAGTGCACTGCAAAATATTACCACTCACCCTACATCTAACTCCAGGCCCTCCCTATCCTTAATGCATTATTCAAAATTATACAGGTGGAGTAATATAATTTATATCCCATATGTATTTAATAACTTAATAAACTAATGTAAACTATTTGTGGTCCCAATGAAGTAATCGTTAAATAGTTTGAAGTGTCCTTGTGAGATTATGGCCAAAGGATATTTAAGAGTTTAATCCTTTTCAAATATATATATATATATATATATATATATATATATATATATTATCTTCCAGTTATTTAAAATACATTTTATCTGAAATTTTATAATGCTTAAGTTCAACATTACAAGTATTTTGATTGAAAAGTTGATGATGGTTTAGGAATTGGTCTCAAAATTATAAAAATGAATTTAAATTATGGTATTGGTTTGAGAAGGGTATGATGAAATTATATAGTGAGTAGAAAGGTTTTTCACATGGAGATATCTTGTTTCAGAAAAAGATAGCTTTATTGATTCATTCATTCTTTTACTGGGTAAACATCTGAATCCCAGTATCTATCTTAAGTTCACTTTCTCCTAGGTAAAGAATTAAGCCTTGTACACATACACACACATGCATGCACATATAAATACTTATATCTAAGTCTATGTCTATAGTTGTACTTTTAAAGATAAAACATATTCTCTTTAGAAAAGTTTTAAGGTGCAAATAAGTAAAGTGAAGAAAATAAAAGTACACATTTTTTCCCCTATCACCAGGTAATTACCACTGTGAATGCTTTGGAGTATAATATTCTGCCTTTATATGCACACACATACATATTAATAGACGTGCATACACACATGCAAGGGATTAAATTTGTATATAGTGTCTGATAATCAGTTTTTTTTTACTTGATGACATTGGCACGTTATTGTTGTCATAAGATATTCTACAATGTGAATTCATCTGAAGAGTATTCCTTGGTTTAAATATTATAATTTATTTGACAAATAATCTGCCTCTAGATTTAGATATTTAAATTTTATATTAGATTTAGATTAGATTATGGTATTTAAATTGTTTATAATTTTGTGGAGTTTTTTTTGCTTTACATTTTCATAATAAAATCAGTACTGGGTTGAATATCTTTGTATTCAAATGCAAAAGTTTTAAATACTAAATCACAAAATGGTGGAAGAGAAATTTGTCTTGTGCCTCAATTGGTTGACATAGGAGTGCATTGTTTGTGTTCTGATGAGTTGCATAGGCATCATAGGATTATTTTTCTAAACTCCCGGAGATTTGGAGGACACTGAAAGCTTATTGAAAATAGTGTTCCAACCCAGCTCTTGGGGGGCTTGGGTCAGGGCAGCCCGAAGACCAAAGGACATGTCTAGCATGCAGTTAGGTATGAATTTTAGTGCATCTGCATAGACCAGCAATAAGGCCAGAGGACTTCATTTTTCCCTGTTTGTATGGTCTGAGACATAGGCAACAACCCATTATTATCATTCCCCTTCTAGCCTGTAAATTAGCTGACTCTTTAATTTGCATTCTCAGAGACTGCATCAGTCTTGCTGTTAGTGTTTCAATAGGAGCTGGTGCTGTAGCTTGCAGCGTAGAATTCAAGTGTGTTAGGTCTGATAGTTTTTTAGTCCACTGTTGCAAGGACCTCTTACCAACCTTTAGCTATTCTTTTAACAAGCCATTCATTCCTGCAATGTATCTTGCACCTGTGGGATTGTATGGCAGATGGAACATCCCTGTGATGTCCTGACCATGGTCCAGGATTGGTCTATCTGCCCAGTGAAACAGGTTCCCCTATCACTGTCTATCTGTGTAGCTGCTCCATGCAGACTGCTAACTTTCTCCAAACATCTGATAGTGGCCTTATGGTTCACTTTTCCAGTGGGAAAGCTAGCAACAGTCCTGTAGCCACATCTACAGCAGTAAAATCACACCTCACCACCTCTGAGAGCAGAAGGGGAACAACACAGTCCACTTGCTACTGGATTCCTGGGATTTGTGACTGTCCAATGTACCCCATCTGATGGTGTAGTAGCCTATGTGGTTGGCGCAGGGATCATGAAGGGCAGTCTCTAGTGATGTCCACTGGTTGCTGGCATGTGATTGGCAGGTGGAACTTTCATCATTGGGAGGCATCCCAGATGTCTTCCCACAATTCTTGTTCCCAGAGGAGGCAACTTATGACTGTCCATTGTCCCCTGCTTCCAGTTTGCTATCCAGATCATAAGTTGTTTGTAAAAATCCCAGCTCTTGGTACAGATAGTACAAGACTGACTCATGCACTATCGCCATCCATACTGCTCCTAACCCAGCTCATTGAATGCTTTGCATAGTGCCAGCCTCCCACCTTATAGTGGTATTGAAAATGCTGTGCTGTGGTAAGTAGGGTTTCCATTTGGACAGTGTGCTCAGTTGGGCACTGCCAGAGCGTGGCTCCGAAGCCGTGCCCATTATTCACCCCTGAATACATATGGCTGCTTTTATGGTGACTGGGCATCTTTGTGTTAGTCCATCTCCTTGCAATAAGGAATTATATGCAGCACACAACTGCTTTTCCAGAAGGCTGCATCTCAGTTCTACCCATTTCCATAATTGCCATCAAAAGCCAAGGAGCATTCATTTAGAATGTTGCCTCTGCCACAGATCCCAACGAAAGCCTGTGCTGGCTACATCCAATGCACAGGGTGGGTCTGGGTCTTTGTCCCCCAGTGCTTGTGCTTATGCTATTACCCTGTTTGCTTTTTCAAAAGCAGTCTGCTGAAAGTCCTCCCATTTCTAAGTATGACCTTTTTAAATTAGCATATACAAAGGTTTTAACATTTGGGCTAAGTGAGGAACAAAATGTTTCCAATACCCCAACAACCTCAAGAAAGCCATTAGTTTCCTATGCAGCACAGGAAAACATTATACCTTATCAATTACTGCAGAAGGAATAATTTTTGTCTTACCCAACCATATAAGACTTAAGAATTTGACAGGGAGGCCAAGACATTGCAGTTTGTTGTAATTAATTGCCCATTCCTGACTCTCAAGGTGAGACAAGAACAAACCTGAGGCTTCTTTTAATTCTGAAAGAGAGTTACTGGTTAACAGACATCTTTAATATAGTGAAATGACTTTTTCCCACTTAGCCAAATCCTTTGCCATGAGAATGTGGCAGATGGTCAGGGTTCTATAAGCAGCCTTGTGGGAACACGGTGAAAGTCCTTTGTTCCCCTTCCCAGGTGAAGGGGAAAGCAAGCTGACTGGCCTTATTTAAGGGAACACTAAAGAAATCTTTAATTAGATCTAAAACAAAGTGATAATGACATAATTGAGTGCTAATTCCTTGTAGTAAAGAAGCAACCTTTGGAATTGCTGCATTTAAAGGCGGTATTACTTTTTCCTTTGCTTCCCAAACCTCTTCTAAGTGGCACACAATGGCTTTTGCCATCTGTTCTGTCTCAGTAGCCATTTGCAGGGCTTCTAGCAGGGGCTCCACTAATATTTGGCCTATCTGTTGCAAAACAGCCAGCAACCCCTGCTGGGGTTTTCAGGGCATCACCATACTCTTGAGGCAGTCCTTATTTGTCTGGGAGGGCAGCCACCCTCCCCACGTGGATGACAGAGGCCAATTTGGGCTTTCCTCCAGGAATAGTTGTCCTGCTATCTGTCCCAAAACAGTCAGCAACCCTACTGGAGTGTTTAGGGTGTCCCTGTACTCTTGGAGCAGTCTCCACTTGTTTGGGAGGGCCGCCACCCGTCTCCACATGGACGATAGAGGCCAATGTGGGATTTACCCCATCGATACTTGTCCTGCTATCTGTTGCAAAACAATTAGCAACCCTGCTGGAGTTTTTAGGGTGGCCCCATACTATGGTGGCCATTCCCATTGATCTAGGTGGGCAATCACTCCTCCCCACATGGATAACAGAGGCCAACTTGGGATTTCTCTCATGGATTCTCCGTTTCCCAAGACTCATGTCTGCTATGGCTGGTAGCTCCTTGTCTCCTGGCTGGATAGCCAATTGTTCCAATCCAGCTGTTGGTGGCTTGGGTCACAGCAGTCCAAAGACCAAAGACACATCAGGCATGTAATTAAGGATGACTTTTAATTAGGAGTTAAGAAAGGAGAGAACACAGTGGCAACTGGTCATGGAAAGTAAGGGTTAGCACTATGCAAAGGGGATGAGGGAAATGCAAAGGCTTATAATGATTTAGGACAAGGGTGTGAGAACAGAGTTTCAGCAGGGTCTTGTGATATAGGAGTTTGTTATTAACAGTGATCTAGGGAGGGGAGTTTCAGTGTCTTGTTTACTATTCTACTTGTACATTCTTTCTCCCCTGAGAAGATTTGATGACCTTTAACGACTCCTGGTCATGTAGGTGGCTACATGAAATGATCTGCTCTTAATATGTAGGGGAATCCTGGATCCCTATAGATAGTAAAACCTATCCCTGGTATTCCTACTTACCCCTAGCTTCTTTTATGTACATCTTTCATGTTAACTCATATGGAACCATGACCTCCGTTTATCCTGAACTTTCTAATTTTTGTACTCTTTGTTGTGTATTCTATCTAGAAAGCTTTGTTTCACCAAAATTCCAACTCTGGTTTTTGAAATACAAATCTTTCTGTAAAACCAGCTGTAAGGTCACTTTTTCAATAAACCCTACCTGAGTCCTTCAGGAGGAATTTTTCTCCATTTCCTCTGTGCTCTCCTAGCTCCACTGCACTATGCATTTCTATATGGGATCTAGTGCAGTTTACCTAGGATTATCATTTGAAGAGCTATATCATATAGCAATTATGTTTTAGTCATCTTTGTTTTGTTTTGTTTGTAATGCATTACACAGTGTCTTTCAGATGTTGGACGTCAATACATGTTCTTCAAATTGAATTTAATAATTTCAATTTAAATAAGCCACTTAAGATTAATTATTTAAAATCTTAACTTTTTCATTGGAGCACATAAGAAGGAAATGGGTAGTAATAACAGAAATGGAACAAATTTTAACTAATTATCCTATCTTGTCTCAAAAAATGTACACACCTAAATCACACAAAACACCCCCAAACTTAGCTTGAAAGCAGGCTGATCATTTTTCCTTTTTTACCTGGACCTGAGACCATCTAATGTATTTCCTAGGTCTTAATTAGTTCTAATAAGGTCATCTGCATATATGGGAATATAGCAAATCTGGATTCTAATCCCAGGTGTACAAATACAAAGCTATTTAATTGTGAGGAATGCTTTAATTTCTATGTCTCAATTTTGTTGGGAATGATGCAATAGGAATAGAAGATCTTTATGGTGTCATCTAACTATAAAAGTCTATCATTTTCCAGCATGTTTGTTGATTATATATATTCAATGAACACTTACTATGGACTGGGTATTAGGTCTAGCATTTTACATTTTTAGGTTGTTAGTAATAGAAATCCAATTGAAATTGATTTTTAAAAAGAAATTTATTGGTTTATATAATTGGGAAGATTGAGGATATAAGGACTTCAGGCTCAGATGAATTCAGGCTTAGATGCTCTGATAAGTTCTTTATACTCATCTTCTTCTCATAAACATGGACAATTTCATTATCCCTATTTTACAGTGGAAGGAGCTATAACTGAGAGTAATAATAATGTGCCAGATTCACATAGCTAGAATTTGGCAGTTCTGGGACTGGAACCCAGGTCAGCATGGCTCTGAAGCCCATACACTAAAGTACCACTGTGTTATCGAGTAAATTGAACCATATCAATTGACATTTTTGTGCTTCAAAATGGACTAGTTTCAAGCATTTCTTAAGGTAAAAGAATGCACATGGCACCAGAACCTTTGAATTTTAGAGAGATGGTTTTCGTATTTTCTACCTTTAAAACCTTAGTAGAATGATGAGCATCTGTGATGCCCCTTCTTTCATGGTTTAGAGAAATTATCTTTCTTTTCTCCTAATTCTAAATCTGGGTGAATGCAATATAAAGTTTGAATTTATAGTCTTACTCCAGGCAGGGACTTCTGTAAAATCTCATTATAAAATTCTAGTGACAAGATATTAATTTCTTGATTTATTATAGCAGGTGGAGCTGAAATTAAAATGGAAGCAAGTAATGCCCAATTGCAGAATGCTATCATGATTACTAGTCTTGTCACCTTGAGCAAGTAACTGAATTTAATTTAGTCACAATAATCCAATATACCTTGTAAAGTTACTGTGAAAATTAAATTAGAAAGTGCACATAAAAGGCTTAGCATAGTGCATAGCTTAATGACTTTTACCTGTTAATATCATTTTCCTTTTGTATTCTGATTTTTTAGTGTGTGCCTTTGAGAATTGTATTTATTTGAGACATTCTGAGATGATTTGCTGATGCAAGCATGCAGTTGGCTGGTATTTTAAAGATTTCAGTGCATTCTTCGGCTTTTTAAGCCTTGGCTCTGCTATGTAAGCCTGTGGTAGTGTTTATGACAAAGAAACTCACTTCAAAGTTTAAATTTTCTTTAATGGAAATGATCTAACCTTGTTATCTAAGCTACACGGGAGAAATTTAGTCACATTCCACTCACTGATGCTTCGGAGTGCTGCCTAGTTATAAGTTTGCTCTTTTTCACAGAAAGACTAAAGACTAGTGGCAGTATTTAACAATCAGAGCAACAGTTAAAAGGGTCTCTTTCTCTCTCTTGCTGAAATGCTCCTTCTTTGTCAGTGCTCTCACAAGAATTTACACCCCATGGTGAGTCACGCAGTAAGTTTAGTGCTTCCCAGCAAGCAGCTTAGAGTCAAATTCTTACAGCTATTCTTAGGTACTCCACACCCAGTAATGGATGGAAGATACGGGTTGCACCTGCAAATGACACAGTATACTGCTGACAAAGAGAGTGGCTTGTGTTCAGATTGAGTTCCTGGAGTTTTTTTTTTTGTGTGTGTTAAGAACAGTGAAAAAATGTTCCCAAAAAGTGGGTTTTCTTGATATTTCGGTACCATAGCACATATAGCACCATGTAACAAAAAGCAGAAGCATACTTTTCTTGCAATTCACATGGTTTTCATTCCCCATAATCAGGGCCAAATTAACTATATTAAAGCAGTTGTGATTGATATTACACTTGCAAAATCTCATTGAGATTTTAAATACTTTATCAATAGTGGCTTTGCTTTTAAACGGTAAGTAGAACATTGCCTCATCATGTGCATGAACAAGATAACATTCATCCTGGCAGCTTGGCCATTAAAGTCAGCATGCATATATAAAGCATAGCTAATGAGATAACTCTTTCCACCTGTCCCTACCAATTTTCTCAAGGAGCCAGACTTCTCCTAAAGCAGAAGGAATGATCACAGTACATCATCATCACCTTTTTTTTCTCTTATCATCATTACCTTTTATGTGTCTGTTTTCTGGGTATGCTTTTCCCCTTCTGTGTTCCCAGCTTCTAACATGATGCCAGGCACATAACAAGTATTATGTATTGCTATGAATATGCAAATATGCATATATATATATAAATGGGATCATATTATGTATGTTCTTTCATAATCTGACTTTTGAAACCTAACAAACTTATCAGACATCTTTCATGCCATTAAATATAGTGACACATAGTTTTTTTTGTGACAAAGTCTTGATATATTTAATTTCATAAAAGTATCATAACTTAGAAGTCCTCTCTTATCAGCTATGTAGTTTATTTACAATTTATCATTACTAGGAAAAAAAACATTGTAGTGTGTTTTAATTCAATACCTCTTTGATCATGAATTCAACCATTAATTGTTAATTCATAATTAACAACTATTTATTGGGTGGCTTTTTTGTGCCAGGCACTGTTTAGGATTTAAGAATATCAAAATAACCTTTTTAGTGAGAGGGAGAGAGATAATAAACAAAATAAGGAAGAAATATAGTATGGAATCAAGCTAATCATCTATGAACTGTTATTGTTCTTAAAATATGTAACACATCAATAAATATTATTATTAAAAACATAAATGTTCAAAGGCAAACAATTGTATGGAGAAAAAATAAACAGGAAGTGTTGGATGGAAATTTAAAGTAGGGTGCTTAGGCAGGGCCTGAGAGGGTGACATCTGCATCAAGGCCTGAAGGAGAGGAGGCCCTGCTAAGTTCCTCCAGGGCTGGGAACTTGCCTCTTTAGTTCATCCTTATGTGGACATCCCTGTCTTCAGGACGGTAGAATCTAAGCTCTCGTGTTTTGTGGGTTTTCTCCAAGTTGTGGTACTTTGGATGATTTTTCACATATAAATACTGTTTTCTATCTTTTCTACAACCACCATGGGCCCCTTGTAAAATAAGAAAAATGACATATTAATTTTTAAAATTCTTCTTTAGATTATTTTGTTAGTCATCGCACTGTGGGCACATGCCATGTTTGCCAGCAATCTACTCCCTCAGCTTTACCTATGTGAAGTGCTATGGAGCTAGGCCTCGACCACCATGCCCCTAGGAAATCCTTTCTTTGGCTTACATGCAAGACTTTGCATTAGCACGTTACATTTTGGCCCTCAGTTGATCAAATTTGGGAACTTCTCAGATTTCGATGAAACCCTGAAATAGGGCATAGTGTACAGCAGCTCAAACGTGAAAGGTCAAGCGGACCTTTGAGAGCAGTTCATAGAGCCTTTTGCTCGTCTGTTCTATACTCCCTCCTCCACTTTTGGAAGATGTCGCTTTCTTTCTTTCTTGGAGGTCATACTGTTCCCCTCACCTTTGATAGACTGCTCCGTGAATTGATGCACTAGGGAATACTTGCAGAAGTAAACAGTGGGAGACCTAGAAGTAAGAGAGACCATCTTCTGCTTCTGAGAGAATGCTTTTATATTTTTGTGTGGCATTTTTTTAGTTCACTTTGTGAAACTCAAAGCACCAATCTTCTATGCACAGGAAAAATGTTAAAATCCATCACTGGAAACTTACCAGCAAGAATGCCTTTATTTCTGCAGCTATTGTCTACTTTGATGTAAAATTCCTAGCTCTTTCTAGTGAAACATTTCTCTTACAGAGAAAAGGAGAAAGGTTTTTTTGTTGTTGTTTCATTTTGTTTTTAAAGTACTTTCAACTGAAGGAAAGAAAAAAGTAAAAGAGTTTGCTAAGCAGCTCTTGATATTAGTTTTATTCACTCATGGCATTTGCATAGAAATTGATATATTCACAAGTATTTTTACATCTCTCTTGTGATTCTCACAATGGTGTAAGGTAGGAATGTTATTTTGTGTATGGTTTATAGATGAGTAAACTAAGATGCAGAAAAGATAAGAAAATTGCCTAAGGGCATAGGGTTAAAATTTATTGAGTATTCACCATAGCAGGCACAGCTCTAAGTGCTTTATATGTATTCCTTCATTTGTTCTTCAACAATAGCCCAAATAGGGTTGATATTATTTTTCAGATGAGGAAATGAGGCACTGAGAAATTAGGTGATTTGTCCAAGGACCTGTATAGCTAGTTACTGACAGAGATAGCATTTAATCTCTGCAGAACCTTGGTTCAAACCCAGAACACTTAAACTCTAGTCTATTTGGACACTCCCCTGAGTAGAAATGTGAGTCTAAAAATATAGTCCTGGGAACTGAGCACTGGAAAGTCTCTAAGATTAGTAGTTTCAACTATGATATGACTACTGCTTTGGGATGCAGAAGTAAGCCAAGTTGGTCTCAGGATTTTTATATTATTACAGTGAACTCATAATAAAATGCATTCCTAGAAATTCTATTATGTTCTTTTGTCCATAAAACTTTACATAACGGATAATAAACTTTAAAAATGCCTGTACATTTGCCTTAGGAATAGTAGTTGCATTTGTGATAGTAGGACTTTCATTCTTAGGAAATGAGGTTGACAAAACAGACCTTAAACTTCCCTCCTTCCTACAGAAATTCCTTTATAGCATCAATGCCTAATACACACTCCATTTCTGGTTGATTATGCCCATTGATGGCAAATCCAGTATTTTTTCTTAGGGAATTTGTTCTATTTGGGGTTAACTAATCATTGGGAATTGATTTTTTTATTTATACTGGATTGAAATCAATGTTCTGAATGAAATAAAATGTTTTTCTGTAAGGATTCCAAGATATAGTATGAAATCTCTACAATTAAATAAAACTCTGGTTTTATTGAAAGAAAACAGAAGATCTTTACAAACTCTTCAGGACAGGGAAGTAAAAATAGAGACTAAATGTTCGTCAAATATATTAATAGTTTGTAGGAACAATAGTTTGAGCAAATGTGACCTGCAATGACATACTGTGTTACCTTGCATAGTTTTTCCATCTTACCCTGAAACTTTCATTGCATGGTTATGTTATAATGGACAGAACAATATAAGCGTATAATTTTGGACAATAGGCTTATGACAGAAAGGAATTTACACTGTGTAGTGATATTACTGCGTTTGTGTGTGTGTTTGTGTGTGCTGGGGGATAAAGAGTGAAAGATGTAGGTAAATGACATGGGCAAATTAACAGGCTGTATTTATAATTCAGTCTTTTAAGTGTCAAAATTGACATTAATTCAATAAGTAATTCTTAAGCATTGTCTAGGTGTCAGACTTCAATGTTTGGTATTAGGAATATAATGGTTAAAGCACTCAGGTGAACTTGAGTTTTAGGGCACTGTGTGGCGTTGTGCATATTTAGCATCGAGGTGTGAGTGGGGGCTTAAATGCAACCAGCATTCCATTTAATAAGCCAAGCACCTGAGCACAGAGCTGTGCCTGCTTGGGGTAAAAGAATCCTTTATTTTACCAGCAGAGATGGGCTGTGTGGGCTTCTGGCCATCTGCCTGCCTTTGTAGGGCTTCCATTCTAGCAAGAAAGTCAGTCCGGATTAAATAACTGTGTATGTGATTAGCATTACAAAAGGGAAGTTAAAATGCAAGGCAACTTAATCTAGGTTAAAGTTTCCTTGAGAAAATGACATTAAAGATGTATACAAAGGATGTGATTAGGAATTGAAGCCACATTAGGCTAGATGGAAAGTACCAGCTCACTTCTTTATTTCTCACACAAAAAGTTGTAAGTGGCATTGAATACTCAAACAAACATCAACTATTGGCTCAATGATGATTGTATTTCAGTTGTTGGGGTAGAAGCAAAATATCTAGGGGAAGATAACTAGAGATAGAAGAAGTAAGAAGAGGGAATATAGGGAAAGTTGTATGAGCCATTGACTTACCTTCTACTTCCACTGCAGTAAATTGAAACTTTCTGCTCTGCAGTTTAACGTAGGTGGTTTAAACAACAATGACAAAAACTATAAATCAATGAGGACAGAATTGTTCTGCTATATTTTAGAAACTGATGTGTTGAATTCCCTGAACAACTGTGCTAATGGTAGAGTATAATTTTTCAAAGCAGAGAGGAGAGAGAATGAGAAAAAGAAGGAAACAGGCAGACAGAGGGAGGGAGGGGACCAGAAAGAGAGAGAGAGAGAGAGAGAGAGAGAGACTGTCAATTACTGTACCTTTAAAGATATGAACCAGAGAATTCAGAGACTTCTCTAGGAACTTAACTTGTTTTCTTTCTCTCCTTCTCCCTCTCTATGCCTTTCAATCTGTAGGAGCTGATTCTACTTTAATAGATAAAGTAAAAGACTGTGCTTAGGCCTCAAATCAATTCAGACCTTTATTCAAAGCCCTTCAGTGGGGAACCTAGAGTTTGGGTGGTTATTAATAAATAGTTCTTTGATTTGTCTTTGTCTGTGGCTTCCCTGAAACCCCTTGTAGTTGAGATGACTGGCAAATTCGGGCATTCATATCTCTGTTGCCATAATACTATTAAAATAGCAGCCATCTTTACTATTTTCTCTCAAAATTGAGAAGGGACTAGTGTATGAGAGGGAAATACCTGAGTAAATAAGATGTGAATTAAATGTTGACACTGATTCATAAAACTTTGAAGGTTAATCTCAGATGGGCAATACTCAATTCAATTTCTCACTGTACAGAAACAATACAAATAGGAAGATGTAAAGCCACACAGTGAGCAAATGACCCTGGACACACCAGTGCCCATGGTTTAAATAACCTGCTGGGCAAAATAATGCTATTAGTATTATTGCCATGTCTAAAAGCTAACATGTTTTTATAACGCTTGGACATTTAGTTAATGGGCCTTTAGCAAGAAAGAGGTAGTAGAATATGTCTAAGTTTGTCATCTATTATTTTGACACACTCAAGGTAATCACTCCATTATTTGGCCAAATTTAGTTTATTTTTTTCCAGTGAATATTTCCTTATTCAGATCTCAAAATATTTTGAGTCTTATTGAGTGAAATGAAATCCACTTCATTGATAATGGATTTGCATTGATTTCCAAAAGAAAAAAAATCTATCGGTTCAAAAAAGTAGACTTTTTGTGTAAAGATTTTTAAGATAGTAATTTTAATGCCCTGTATGATACTATTGCACTCAGTTTATAAATACAGAGAGTTAAAGTAGTGGCAAAGTAGAAATGACATATTAAATGACTATGTGTCTGGAGGAATCTTTTGTAGTTTAGAATATCCTCCCTGAAATGTCTAGATACCTCCAGAGTCATTGAAGAATATAGTTATCTACTCTTCTTTTTAAACATGACAGTATTATGTCTTAAATATATGGTATTCTTGCCAAGATTCTAAGGTGCATCATGCTTAGATGACAGTTTTTTTGAATCATAGTCATTTTAGCAACTCTTTCTTCTTACATTCCACTGGTATACAAGAAATCTTAGAAGTTATTTACCTGTGTTGTAATTTACCTTTTCACTGTTCAAACCAATTTTCCTAAAGATCTCCAAAGGACCAGTTCAGAGAAAACGGGAAACAAACTTCATCTGGATGACAGTGTTCATTGGCTGCAGGTTAAGAGGTTAAGTGATACACTCAAAGCTCTGAGATGTGATTCCCATTGTGCGTTCTGACGTCATCCACGCTACCTCATTTCCCATGCTCCGGTCACTCAGCTGACGCACATTTCAGTAACATGTAGGTATCTTTGGATGAAAATGAAAATCCAGGGAGTAGATGTAGGAAACATTTTTGCTATTAAGGATAATAAATCAGCCAATTGTTAGGTAGGTAAAAAGTGCTTTAATTTTTATCTGCAGAAGAGAGAGAAGAGGGTCAATAAATTAGCAGGAAGAATAAAAGGAAAGAAAAGAGGATGAATTGCAGTATGAGGATGAGAAATACAAATATATTTTGCATATAAATATATAAATTTATATATTTCATATATAATATCTTAAAAAATTTTATGTATTGATGTCATATATATATGTAAATATTTGGTGCAGAAAGAAAGATACACAGAGATCAGTGCACACATTAGAGACAGTGCCCTCCATAGGAAATCAGATGGGGCAAAAAAGGGAAGAGACATCTACAGTTGTTCACGAAGGATACAGACTGAGGTTTAGAGTCAAAAAGGCTTTTGGCTAAAACATTTAAATCCATGTTGTATTTTCACAAGTCCAGTCGATGTTAATCCAGACAATGGTGAGAAGTCTGCAAAAGATCCAAAGAGGCTGAGACATAGAGAAGTGTCTGGGCTGGGATATTAAGAAGCAGTCACCAGCAATTTGTCAGTTTCACTCATCTGAGTAATCTTCCCAACCCACTTTTGTTTTGACCGAGACTCTCACCATATTAGTAGAACCACAACTGGTTCAGGAATGGGATGGGGGTGAGAAAATTGAGAGAGAGCTAAGTTTATTCTGTGACCTGTTTTGAGGATAAGGGCTGTTTTTTTTTTTTTTTTTTTTTTTTGCATATTCATCATCATGATCATTTCTTGGAACATTTGCATCTATTCAGAACAAGAAATAAAAAGAAAACAGAAAAAAACTCATACATACCATTACCCTCCACCCCTCCCCCTCACAGATCACCAGCATTTCACTCTAAATGTATTTTAACATTTGTTCCCCCTATTATTCATCTTTATTCCATATGTTTTACTCATCTGTTGATAAGGTAGATAAAAGGAGCATCAGACACAAGGTTTTCACAATCACACAGTCACATTGTGAAAACTATATCATTATTCAATCATGTTCAAGAAACATGGCTACTGGAACACAGCTCCACATTTTCAGGCAATTCTCTCCAGCTTCTCCACTACATCTTGACTAACAAGGTGATATCTATTTAATGTGTAAGAATAACCTCCAGGTTAACTTCTCAACTCTGTTTGGAATCTCTCAGCCATTGACACTTTATTTGTCTCATTTCACTCTTTCCCATTTTGGTCGAGAAGGTTTTCTCTATCTCTTGGATGCTGAGTCTCAGCTCATTCCAGGATTTCTGTCCCACATTGCCAGGAAGGTCCACACCCCTGGGAGTCATGTCTTATGTAGGCAGGGGTTAAGTTTGCTTGTTGTGTTGGCTGGAGAGAGAGGCCACATCTGAGCAACGAAAGAGGTTCTTTTGGGGGTGACTCTTAGGCCTAATTTTAAGTAGGCTTAAACTATCCTTTGTAGGGTTCAGTTTCATATGAACAAACCCCAAGACTATGGGCACAGTCTATAGCTTTGATCGTCTATACTGCTTGTGAGAATATCAAGAATTCAACTTGGGAAAGTTGAATATTCCCCCGTTCTCATCATTCCCAAAGGGAACTTTGCAAATACTTTTTTATTCACTGTTCAAATCACTCTGGGATTGGATAATGCCTATTTGATAAGGCAATTGACAAAAAACTGTATCAGGAGAGAGCTGAATTCCAGTCTCTATACTAACCAGCTGTGTCCTGAGTCAGTTACTTAAAATGTGAGCTTGTTTGTTTCTTCATCCATAAAATGTAATAAACCTTACCTTGTTAAGATTACTTTGAAGAGCAAAGTAACTACAATTAGGTTCTTTCTTAACAGTAAAATGGACAAAATAAGCAAGTAACTCCTGTCACCATTATTCCATTGTGTCAAAGCAGTATATTAGGCTCCAGCTTTTGAAATATTTATATCATTCTAGAAACAAAGCATACATATTGAATTTAAATCGGCGTCGACTAAATGAGCACATTTATATATTAAGCACTATGCTAGTGTTGGGTTGCAAAAATGAATAAGATATCATTCCCACCTTCAGGGAGTTTACAATGGAAACTTAGAGACTAATTCCAAAAATGTATGCAAATTGTATTGTAATCACATAAACAATGCAGATGTGAAAAATTAACGGATGACCCTTGTGTTACAAGGTAAATGAGAAAGTTTTGAAAGGGTGGTAAACAAAGCAAAGGTGAGTTTGTTAGTTCTGGTTGGGATCTAGTACAGAGGATTCCCTAAGGATTTGAGTCAATCTCACTACTTTCTCAAGCTTGTCATATATATTTTTAAGCCACTGCCTTATAAAAAACCTTTGCTTTGAAATGTACTTTTTTTTGTGCTACATGTTTTAAACATTTCAAACTAAGAGCTCTCTGAAATCTTTTCCAGTTGATCTGATTTTACATTAGATACCTTCGTGATCAAAAAGGTAATAGTGTACAAGATATAAATTCCAAATCTTTCCCCATCTGAGTGGCAGAGTCAAATGAGCCAAAGCAGAAAACAATTTATTTTCAGAATTAGAACTATGTAGATTTTTCTGTAGTGTTCTTTATTTCCAGTCCAAACACTATCCAACATAATATTTCTCCCCAAGTGGGCTATTCATCCTGACTTTCTTTCTCTGTTAATAATACTATTATACCCCATCATGGTTTTTACTTACTCATTTTTCCAACCCCTTGCTCCCCCCTACTGCCAGGTTCTGACAATGGTGTCTTTAAAATGTTGTTTGAATTTAATCCATCTGCTCTCTGCAGCTAATATCCTGAAATATTTTACGGGCCTTTTGTTAAGAATTTCTCTCCATCCCACCATGCATATGGTAGCCAGGTCAATAGCCTAAAAGCACCTTTAAAATAAACCAGGTCACTTTTTAAAAAACTTTACAGGGTCTCCTCTATGATTACATCATAACTGCTTTAGACTTTAAGACCACCTCTGGTCTAGGCTAATCACTAATGATTCACCCTATTCAACCCTCTGCTGTAATCTGATTTACCCTCCTTTTCCTGAGAACAGGGCCCTTTCATTTTCTGTCCCTGGAGTGTCGTGGGATGAAGAGGGGAAGAACAGGGAAAACTGAAGGGCACTTACTCATCTCTCACTGAGCCTCTATTAATCCTACTTCGCTATTCTTTTTAAATGAAAGAAGTAATAAAGAAAATTATCCATGGTAATAGGAAAAACAGTTGAAAATAAGCAAGTAATCATGTTTAAGGCAATTTTCACACATATTTTGAACAGAGATCATGTCTTAGGCCTGTTACATACCGGGTACTCAGTAAATATTTGTTGACTGAATAAAAGAATGTTCAGGGCCAGAATTAAAATGGGTCATGATGTGAGGTCTTTTTCTCCTTCCCCAGGGTCCTCTGTTCCCTCATCTTTCCCCATCATCTTGTCTTTTAGCCTAGAAATCAATAGTCTCTGCACAACTGTGCCTAATGTGTATGTACATGTTTGTACATGTGGCATATGTTCCTTTTAAAATTAATTGGAAAAACACTGCATGGAAAAATATTCCATTTGAAGTTCACTTGTTTTGTAATATTTACAGAAAATATTTTGTATATGATGATATCATGCCCTTGACCTATTTGACAATGACGTGCTAACCCTCAGAATATATTAATAATTCTGTTGTTTCTCACTTAGGTGTGAATGTACTGCAAATAGGCATTAAGCAATTTAACCCATTTGGCTTTATTTGGTCAAATTATTGTTATGGTGGGTAAATTCACTAAAGATAGATTCATCCTAAAAAGTGTAAACTTTTTAAAAATAGGCATGATCAGGACAGAGATGGGGTGGGGTGGGTCGGTGACATTCTTAGCATATAGTAATGAGCATCTTTTTCCAAATTTTATTGCTTATGGCAGATATTTGTGCTTAGAGAATTCATTGTCTGCTTTTAGAATTCTACCTTGAACTTAATTGGTATAAACTAAGATCTAGAAAGGACACTTCTGGTTTTAAATAAAATCATTTATTTTATTTAAAAATAAATAAAATTTATTTATTTATTTTATTATAAATAAATAATAAAATAAATTTATTTATTTTATTATTAATAAATACTAAATATTTTTATTATTTTATTATTAATAAAATAATAAAAATATTTTATTATTTTAATTAAAAATAAATAAAATATTTTATTTATTTATTTTATTTATTTATTTTATTCCCGTGCTTTATCGAGAAATTCCAATTAGGGTTTCAATGGAAACAGGTAAGCCGACTTGGAACCTGCTTCTGGTTTGGACTTCCCTTGCTTGAGGTTATGATATTGAGGGGCTCCAATTTTCTGATGCCTATATACTGTAAGTTTTAATTTTAAAATAACTCAGATACATGAGGATAATTTTGACTTAAAGGAAGAGAAAATCATAATTATTCAACAGAGAAATGATGCTGAACGTCAGCGTTTTTTTTTTTCATCTGCCTCCTCTTGTGTGTTTAGCCTCAGTCAATCCCAGGTGCACAGTTTCTTGTAGTCAGGGGCATGTGGTTAAATTTGTTCCGTTCTGGGGAATGGAGTGTTGGAAGCTTGAGGGGTTGCACAGAATCAGGCCACCAGCTGCTGACAGCTACAATATAACAGCCTGGAGCTTTGTCACCCTTCACCTGCTCCTCCCCACCATCAGTGTTTGATGCAGAATGGGTATTTAACTTATTAGCACAATGAGGAAGAACATGTGATAAGAGAATCTTGAGACAGGAAGTCTCTTTTAAAAGGCCCTTCAAACTTAGGTAAGTACAAGATAAGCATATCTCCCCCTTTGTGAATGAAGGCCAGATTGTAGGTTTTGGGTCTATAAAGAGGAAGCTGAGAGGGAAAAGATTCAGAAACATGAGAAACAAAGTTATTTACAGTAAGCCTAGTAACTCATCTTCAGCACTTGCAACTTTTGAAGTTGTAGGAGTTTAACCATATACATAGACTGTCCACAGCTACTTCTGATTTCAGGTATGGGAGAATCTGGAATTAAGCAGCAGCTGCCTATCAGGGGATCTACCTTAATATAGCTCATTAAGGTTTCTAAGACTCATGATTTTCAACAAGAAGGAGTCAGTGGTTAAAGGAGAGGCAGGATTCAAAATGACTTAGTGGCTCTGCCTTCAGATGGTTGGTCTCAATCCCAGCCCTGCATTGACTACTTATAAAATGCTGGGCAATCAACTTCTCTGTCCCTCAGATTTCTAATTTTGAGAATAGGAGCAATAACTGTACCTATGTCATATTGTCACTGTGTGGCTAAAATGAATCGATCCATTCTAAGCACCTAGATCCATGCCCAATTATTGTGACTAAATTATAAAAAAGTCACTATTTCTTATTACATCAGAGTCACCCCTAGTTTAAGAAATCAAGGACAAACCTTTTTAAAGATGATTTAGATGCATAGTCAAAGATAATAGTAATGTATAAAGGGATTTTTGCCAAGGATGAAGCTAACTGAGTCATTATTTTTCCCAGAGAAAAACAATCACAGAAGTCTTAAAATACTGCATAAGGGCATTAGAGAAAATATAAGGAAGAATATACCAGGGAAACTTTATGAGTAATTCTAAATGACGTTATGAAATCTTCTATAAAGGAGATCCTTGCCTCTATGGGATGGTTCAGGAAGGTCAATCCGAGACAGCATTTGAAATGATTGGGGTTTGGGGGTACCACCTACTTTCTCAGGTTCCCAACTATTCTTCCTATTAACTTCCCAAACCCTCACTGGAAAAGCCAGCTCTGTGTTACTTAGTCAGTGTAAATTTTCTCTCACTTTTTTGTCTACATTCCGAACATTTTGCAGATTTAACAGTTTTGGCTTATTTAAATTATCTTTTCAATGGTAGTAAAATGGATTTCTGACTCTGATAGCTCTGTATATGTAACGTTTTTTGATGCTGTCTTCCAATTTTTATACATATAAAATCATACACAGCTGTAATAAGAACAGATACAATTTTGTCTTCTTGAGGTTATTCTATATATTCTTTCTCCATTCCTGTTAGCGATAAAATCGCTCATCAACTAGATGCATGAATCTTGCTTAAAATATTATGATTAAACATTTAGGTGTTTTTCTTATAAAATATCGTTATCAATGGTTTTCTTCATTTTTTTTCAGTTTTTAAACTATTGCCTTAGAATAAATTCTAGGAAGTTGGAGTGCTACAAATGCATAAACATTCCTAAGTCTTAGGTACACATGAACATGTCCTTGAAAGGATCACAGCCAGGTATCCCTCTAAAAGTAATTGGTTAATTCCTATTTCTGTCAGCATTAAATGTGTACAGTGTATTTGGTTCTTAAAACCTCCATTATCATAATTCCTGAAGTATTAGGAAGCAAACAAATTGATCAAACTAATTCAAGTAGAAGAATGAATGACTGATGGCCTTTCCCTCCTTCATTTTAGAAAGAAATTGTCACCAGTATGTGAGTGCGTGCTTGTGTGCACTCATATCCAGAACCTTCTATATACCTGGGGGCAAAGGGCTTTCCTGGGTATTTAAATCACATTATATAGTGGAGTCGAAAATTTGCTTAGAGAGGCCAGATTAAGTTGAGTTGAGGTAGCAACTACCTGAAGTAAAGCAGTTGAGTTTTCTTCTTGAATTATGGTTTAGTTTTACAGGTGATTTGTTAATTCAGCAAACACTTAGGAGCCTCTCCTTAAAAGTACTGATTCAGGTATGGGAAAATGAAAAAGATATATGAACCACATTCATGGTTCTCAAAGACTTTCAGGTTGAAAAGGGGAGATTACACAACACCACAAATCATCAAAATACTAAACAGAAAGTGATGTCTCAACAATAAAAAATAATGTGGGAGTTATATTGAAAAGAAGCTATTTTGATGAAGTGATCATTTATTTTAAACATTCAGTTGGGGTTGGTGTCCAGAGGTTGGGGGTGGGGGGATCCGTTTTCTTTTCCATTTTAAGGTCAGTGAGATTTAGTTTTAAAACTAATTACTTTAGCTTTTCTACCGTCATCAGTGGCATTGACACATGAAAATATTTGGGACATCTTATGAAATTCCAACAGCCTTGGGGAAAGAAAACACACTGAAACTTACCAAAGACATTTATTTATTGAGGCACAAACTCTTGGGGAAGACAGAAGTTGGGATTAATGGGAGAACTGCTTGTGAATTTTAAAATTCATTAGTTGGCATTTGATCTTTAGCATGACAGAGATTAATTCAGTGTATAGTAAGTAATTGTTTCTGAATTAATCAAATATACTGAAATTGATAAAAAAAAGAAATAAATTGACTTTGCCATGCTGTTTGTTAGTTGTCATTACATTAAATGCCCAACAAGTTCAATAAAATACAAAGTTAATGTAGAAATAAACAAAGGGGAAAATGTGCACTCTGTTTAATTCCCTAATTAACCTTCAGGAGTTTCAGCAGAATCCTTAAAGTAGCAGTTTCTTTAGAGAGAAAACATAAAAATCTCACTTCTTTTAGAATTATCAGCTCACTGTTGTTCGCCTGATAGAATTAGATTTGATCACTTTCTCCAAGTCAAGGCTAAACTTTACTGCTCTCTTCTGAACAAGCAATCAGCATTTTGAGACATCTCAGGTCGAAGGGCTAATCACCTGGAGTGAATTCTTTATTTTAATATTCAAGTCACAAAGGTAGGAAAGTTAAAAGCTGTTCTGCACATACCCTATGCCTTGAACATTATAGGTAGAGATCAAGGAAATCCAAGATGCCACAAAAACATGGATATATTCACTGCATTGATCAGGACAGGGTGCAAGTTATAAAAGTTAAACTTTATAATAGCTTAGGCCAAAACAGAATTTACTTTCTTTTTAAAAAGGGGAATTTATTAAGTTGCAAATTTACAGTTCTAAGGCTGTGAAAATGTCCAAACTAAGACATTCAGGGAAAGATAGTTTGATTCAAGAAAGGCTGATGGGTTCAAATCACCTTTGTTAGCTGCATAGGCAGATGGTGAGGTCTGTTGGGGTCTCTGGCTTCTTGTTTCAAACATCTTCCTCGAGGGTACTTTCTTTCTTCATCTCCGGAGGTCTCTGGTTGTGTGGATTCTGGTGGTTCTGAGTTTCTTACAAAATGTTCTCTTAAAGGGCTCAAGTAAGCAAACCCAATTTGAATGGGTGCAGATACATCTCCACGGAAACCATCTAATCAAAAGTTACCAACCACAATTAGGTAGGTCACATCTCCATGGAAACAATGAGAAAGTTCCCACCCAGCAATACTGAATGTGAATTAAAGAACTTGGTTTTTCTGGGGTACATAACAGATTCCAAACCAGCATAAACTATATAGCAACAAAAAAAAAAAGGCAGTTGACCATGTTTGTATGGATTTCCTTCTGCATGTTTTATTAGGTTCCACTGATCTATCTCTGACAATACTACAATGTCTTAATTAACCAACCTCTATAGAAAGTCTTAAAATTGTGTAGAATGCAATACTAATGGTTAATAAGAGACAGGGGTAAGGGTATGGGATATTTGGGGGCTTCTTTTCTTTTTCTTTTTATTTCTTTCTGTAGTAATGCAAATGTTCTAAAAATGACCATGGTGATATATGCACACATATGTGATGTTACTATGAACCACTGATTGTATACTTTGCATGTATTGTATGGTGCATGAATCTATCTCAATAAAATTACATTAAAAAAAAGAGAATTTCCTGGTGCCTGCCCATGCAAAAAAAAAAAAGCAAAAAAAAATTAGAAATATCAATCAGGGATATATTTTAAATAGATATAAACAAAAACATAATTTAATTAATAAATAATGTGCCCTTGAAAATAAATTAGAAAAGCGTTATTACAATAAGAGAAGAATGGACTATGGACTGTGAACATGATCAAATATTAAATAAAGAAATATAAAAAGAAAATGACCTGCCAAGAATGGGAATAGACTTCAACAATCCTTTCCCTAGTTTTAAGAATCCAGAAGAAAATTCTTATTGATTCAGCTTAGGTCAAATATTAATAGTGTATATCGTCTAAGGAAATAATTAATGGAGCTGGATAGCTTTCCAACTATCACACACAGCTTAAACACTTAAATGCAGTTTTAAACTTTTTGCTTACAACAACTCTATGAGATGGGGATTATTATTTTTATATGACACATGATATAATTGAGGCTTAAAAAGTTGAGTAACTTGCCCAAGTTCACTAGCCAGCATATCTCAGAGCCAGGGTTGATAAGGACACAGAATTTGACTCCAGGTCTATCTTTTCAGGCCCATCCCTCACCCCTCAATGTCCCACCGCCCCATCCTTCACTGTCTTTCTTTGCAATTAACTCAGTTTAGGTCAGGTGTCTTCCTCCTAGTCTGTTGCCACATGGAGGGGCCATAAAAGAATGTGCCAACTCCCAGAATAGTCAAGGTGGAGGTGGAGGTTGAGTTAGAGGAATCTTCTGGAGCAAGGACAATATCACAGATGTCTTCTCCATTCATACCATCAACTACATTAACTTCATTCGTGTTTGTTAACCCAGCTGGCATTGCTACCCTGCCTAACAGAGCAACACATTTGGTTAGTCTCTTCATGTTCAGCAATGCTCCAAGTGTCCTAAGGATCCTCACTGGTTTTCCAGGTCTACCAGCCAGAGGTCACAACTTCACTTTGGGTTTATTTTCCTTTTTTCCTCATTTTATTTATTTACTTATTAGAAGTTGGAGATATATTCATTTCTTCTTGAGATAATTCCAAGATTAGAAAACTCATGAAAAAATTGGCTGAGCCTAGACTTCAGAGAATATTATCATTTATTTCCCAATTAAGTGGGCTAATCTTTCTCATTGGGATGATTAAAGATAACAAATAGAACAAATATATTCACATGTACACATTCAGGTTGGGATCTTTTACAAGTGCTTGCTGATGAAAATGATGCTTCTTCAAAGTTGATTTAAATACTCAAAATTTTAAGAAAATCTGTCATTTTTTCAAAGAATCAAATCAGCTGTATTTTTATTTCAAGGATAACAGGCTGAGCCACAAAGCAAGTTTAAATTACATCTTATTTCTCATTGGAACGGTAAAATTTGTCAAGATATTTCTTTGGAAAGTTCTTGTAGAAAAATCTGGCAAAATGTGGAGTGGTTGAACTCAAAGACAACTCTTCTTGGCTTATGCAAAGATCATTTTGGCTAAGAGTTTTGTATCTTTGTCATAATATGTGCTTGCACAATTCGTCATTTTAGTTTATTTTTCTTCCTCTGTTCATTTTGGGGATAAACCATACCAAACATTATCTTCTGTCTTAAGTGTTGTTAAGTGATAAGAGATGGGTCATTTCTGACACCCACGCACCTGTGCTTTCTTGTTTACCAAGTGATAGCTATCCAATTTAACCCTAAGTCAGTCTATCTGCCTCATTCATCATTTTTGTTGTTCTTCCTTCAATTTTCTGTTACTTATATCATACTGGGTTTAACGCGGCTTGATATACTGTCAGATTTCCCATTTCTTTTTTCTCCACTTGCCCCACATTGATATACTAGATAGTGGTAAATTGTTAAACTAGATTGTCTTAGGCATAGATTCTCTGCTAACTTTTGACCCCAGAGACATAGCTAAAGATTTCCAAGCTGACAACTTAAGCAGTGTACCTCTAGAACCAAGTTGCTACTTTCATTTCTGGAAAAGGCAGGGCATGCCCAATTTATTGAGTGCAAAATGTACCTTCCAACCTTGAGGTGGCTTTTCCATAGCTATTGTGATGTTCTGGGGTCTTTTGCTGCTGTAAGAGAAAATAAATATAGTAAACGAACTCACCATGTAGTCATGCAACTTTTGGGAGTTTGAGGAAACCTATAGTTCCCTTCTTAGCATATTGGTTTTAAATGCATGACATAAAATACAAAATGATAAAGGAAAACACTTCTATTGTCATACAAGTATCAAAATACTTTTTAGATTGTGATAGAAAAATATGCACTTCTATATTCGTGCATTAGATAACAAGATCTACAGATGGGTCTGATAAATATTGTCATTTTAAAGTAGTGATTAAAAAAGTGATATTTTGCTATGTCTGCAACACATGTAATGTGATGTAAAAATATGATTCATATAGGTACCAAAGTCACAGATATTGCTATTTCTACAGTGGTTGATTAATTACATCAAAAATGAAAAGAAATGTTAAATTTCAGTTAGAGACTAGTACAATATCATTTTTCCCTATTATGGACCCCTTGAATTCTATTCATGGACTTCTTGAATAGAATTAAGATGAATACTTTGGATAGAGTTAAGAACCACTGCTATAAAACATAGATGACAATATGTTACTTCCCTCCTACATTTTTGCTTTGTAAAAGACCTTCAGGGAGAGAAAATGATGAATTTTTTCCAAAGGATGAATTTATAATAATGGAATTTCAAGTACTGTATGGCCCTTTATTATAGGGATATATAAACTCTGCTGTAACAGTGATATTTTTTAACAAACATTACAAACTTGTGCATGCATGAATATCTCTATCAAATAATCATATTTGCATAATTTTGCTGAGACCAGAAATTTCCTGGGGAGCAATGCTTCCACATTTTTTTATAGCCAGAGTTCTAACCTTTTGAGTCCCTGATAAATCATCTACCTTTGAATAGCAGAGTTTATTTTGAGAAATAGCCAAAATCATGATGTGTTAATCTGTTTAGGGTTTTAAAGAAGATATAAATGTAAGGCAGCTGTGTAAATTAGTTTAGAAGTTAATTCTAAGAGGAATCTCAAAAACATTTAAAGATATGGTAGAAACATTAAACAAACCTAGAGGCTACGCAAGGTAACGTCTTTGCAGTAACAACATCCATAAGGATGTGTGGCTTTAAACAATCTCACTTTCTGAGCCATGGTTTATAATTGGGGGTAGAGAGAGACATTTCTATTGAACTTCAAATCCCATTCATGCTTTAGGCATCTGTCTTTTCTGCCTCAAAATGAAACTAGTTCTGGCTCCCTCTAGGCTCTGCAACATTCTGAATGAAATGATGTACTGCTTATGGTAGTGCCCTTAAAATTCATCATTGTGCTCAGGAGTTTCCTAGCATTCCTGCTTGAGGCATACTGTGATTTATGTTAAGATGCCATTGAGACACCTTTTGAGAAGTATTAAGCACAGTGGAAACAGAAGATTTTGTCTGAATCTGTCATCAGATGCAATCTTGTTCTCCTACTCTTTGTGAATATTTTGGATAAGTATATTGAGTGATTGGTGATTTAAAGCTTTTCAAATTTCATTTGTTCCTATTTACAAATACCTGAATAACAACCAGCCCATAGATACAAATAGGTGCTTTCCAAGCATCCCTTTTTTCCCTTCTGCCTCAGGAATTGCTGTTAGCTTTGGCAGCTTCTTGTGGGTTCCTGTAGCCCTGAAATTCCTGGAAATTTTTGCCTTCCCTCTCTCACTGCTGCCCAACTTTATCAGAGGTCCAGTGTCTGCAATTGTCACTAATTTCTCCCCAGTAGTTTCTTCAAAGCTGCCAGAGGGATCCCAGTCTCTGTAACTCCGCCCGTGATGTTGCCCAACTTCCTAAACTGCATCCTCCTCTCAAATCTCCGCTACCAGCGTGGTTGGCCCTGAATTGGGAGTGGAGGAAATGAGGGGTGGAACTTGGAGTACTTTTTGTGCATTAGCAAATTGACCCTTCCTCATAGTCCTTGGCCACCCCGAGTGTCAGCTTTCAGCTTTCCATGGTCAGCTCTTCTGGAAGGACATTCCATTAAGGTACTCATTAAAAAGTGTTGTTCATACATTAGCTCTAATTTTATAAATTAAATGGTTTTACTTTTTGGGGGAAATTTGATTGAGAATTTGAGTGCATTTTACTATTTTATTATGGAAAACAATAGTTACAAAGTAGGATTTGCAAGTAAATTTTTAGTTTCCATGAGTTGAGAATTGCTGTAGTTCACTTTCCCTGTGATTAGCCTTAAATGCGCCTATTTGAACCAGTTCTTCCAGTCCAAGTTATCCAGTTCATGGACCCTAGAACAGTGGTTCTCAAACTTCTCCACAGTTCCTCATTCAGCACATCTGGGTTAGGGTCTGATAATTTGCATTTCCTACCAGTTCCCATGTGATGTTGACGATGTTGCTCCCAGGAATAGACTTGGAGACTCACAGGCTTAGAGGAAACAGAGCTCAGATCTAAAACTACTGTTAATCTCTGCAGTTCTTAATATAATCCATATCACAACATTTCACTAAAATGTGAATTTTAAATGGCTTACGCAAACAAAGGCATGATTAAATGGAGGTACATCAGGCTCATTTATTATTTATATTTAATCACCTAATTTCAGGCTTGCCATTAGATATTTATTCCACAATTTATAATGAAAAATTCTTACAAACTGGAAGTGAGTGGGCTATTTATAAGTTCACATTTTTCAGGTGTTTTACATCAACACCCCAAATTTACTTTCTTGTGGCTGATTTTTCTCCCAGCCGTTTCTTTTGCTTTTGAGTCACACTTTCTTTGGGTTATGTTTTCAGTGGTTTAAAAACTAAATTTCCACGGAGTTTGTTATCTTTTTAGTTTGAAGTTGATGGGTTATTTTATTTTATTTTATTTTTTGAGGGACTGTTGATAAAAGGCTTCCAGAATGTGCCTGCTGCGCTATGTGGAAAAATGTAATTGATTTTATAGTACCGCTGAGTGTTCAGCTTGGGAACTGCCTACCTTTGGCAGATGTGTGAATTGAGTCAGAATGGGAGAATTTGCTGCTAATCACAAGCCTCCCAGGCTTGGTTTGGGAGGTGGATGAGTTTGGGATTGCTTTTCTTTTCTGGAGAAAAAAACGGAATCAAACCATATGTGTTTTCTGTTGGCCCTCATGTTCTTACTTTAAAATACAAATGCCTTTTGATTATAGTGCAGGTACCTCAGCTCAGCTGTCTTCCTGAAAGATCCATAATTTTGATATTTTAGATTGAGGAGATTAGCATACAAGTGAAAATTTGGCTTCAGATTTGCAAATTAATGGGTGTAGTCTTACCCATGCTGGAAACTTCTAGACAACGTTTGGGGTTCACACAGCATGTGAGTGGGGTAGCAGAGTGGCATAAAAGAATGAGCTCAGATTTGGGAACATCAGTCTTGGGTTCAAAGCCCAACATATTTGCTAATTATGCTACCTTGGATAAATATTCAATTTCCTTATTTATAAAAAGATACAGGGTCTCCAGGGCTGTGAGGGATTGGAAATACTGAATGTATAACACCTGGCACCTAGTAAGCTGTTAATAAATGGAAGTTGCTATTATAAACAGAAATTATTAAATTTATTCATAAATTCCAGAAATTTCTTATGTCTTCATTTCCTAAAGCCCAGCTCCTGTAGTCATTTTTAAAAAAATTCCAAAATCACTGGATAATAATCAGGGCAATACCGACATGCTTCTTTTGCATTTTTACTCAAGATGATTTATGCTTATTTTTCCTTACTTTTGTCAGCTGCATGGAGGTGGATTTGTGATTGGTTTGTTGTTGGGTTTTGATAACCACATCAAATATTTTTATCAATTTGATCAAAATAACTTTGAAGTATATAATGGTTATAAACAAGATTGCTATTATAAGTCTAGTACACACCCTCAACCCAATAAACATTAGTGATTATTGTTAGTAATGGTAATTTTAGAGGTTTTATCACACATGTTTCTTACTGTAAAAGCTTAAAAAATGAAACTGCAGTATTTCTGACCATCACCTGCGTCGGTCCACAATCAGGAAGCAGCTGATGATTGCCATAACTCTGACTTGAGTTCCTCTCTCCCCGTTAAGCTATCACCTAGGAGATATCTCACAAAGAGCCGTTTCCTTTTCATTCCAAAATTCTCCTGGTCTCCCAACCACCAAGGTAGTTTTCCAATTACTCCTAGCCTCAGAACCAAAGCTGCTGCCTCCCAATTGCTTCTTTAGACTCTCTGCTAGGCGCTCACACACGAGATCAGTCCACAAAGCCAACCCAAGATTTGCATTTGTCATTGAAGTGTCATTATGCTTAAGGGGGGGGGGGTGTTAAATATATATTTTTCATTACTGAACCATTTTATTTTCTTTTTATGGTTGACAAGTGGCTCAAAAGATATGGAGGAATTAAACTGGATCCCACTTAAAAATGTTGTTTAATATGAGAATGAATTATCACTGGCTTTTAGCCTACTGCCCAGGTAGGCATCAGAATGCTGTATTTCTGGTCTCTCTGGAGAAGAATTTACCTCTTTCTATACCTACCCATGCTCCTGCCTCCCCTGACCCTGCCTTCCATGAACTTGGAATAACTGGATGTGCCAAGGGGTTACTTAGTGTTGGGAAACCCAAGGGACCTCTCTTTAATATCCATCAGGCTTATCCAAGTCACCCCAAATAAGTGTTTGAATTAAAAATCTCATACTGACTCTGCAAAGATTGGCAATTTTTAGATAATGTTTCTTTGCCCCTGCCTCCTTTCCTATCCAAGCCAGAAAGCTGCCTCTGAGCTCTGCCTAGACGGAGCAGTGTTTGTCGACTTTACTCCTGGAAGGAAGTCTGGACCTACAATTTAGAAAGGGTACCAGGCCCTTTAGTGGAAAAAAATATCTCGAGGAGCCTGTAAGGTATAATTAATAGAAATGCAGCATAATGCATACATTTTCTGAAGTGATCCATGTCTGTAGCCAATGTTTGCAGAATTTCCTGCCTGAAACCAAGAACCCAACAGATTGCTTCAGGGTCACTATATCCAGGATTCAAAGAATAAATTTTGCAAAGTATCCTGGAGGCACCAACTGACAAGATCGAAGTCTGAATACAATTTCATCTAAAGCAGCATGAAAAATGTGTGTCTCCTTTATTTCTCAAATGAAAGTGTACCAGCTGATTTTGCAGACTGACTGGTATTGTGTCTGGACTGAATTTAGGGCAGTGTTTTCTGGGGATGAGGTGGGGATATTTGCCAGAGACTAGAACTTTAATAGATTTTTACTTTTAAAAAGCAAAAAGGAATCAAATTAGATAGTTAAACTGATACATATAGAAACTGGGTAACTAGTTCCTAGATCTTGTATCTACCAGGAGAAAAGGACTTAGATGAAGGATCTGCTGGGACTGCCTTTTGCAATCAAATCAATGAGAGAGCCCCTTTCAATGGATTTAGTCTTCATGCCAGACATTTTTACTTTAGCAGTTTTTAGACTTTATCTCTCTCCATTAAATAAAGCCTGAATTATCAAAGCTGGCATGCTGTCCATCCAAATCAGCTTCAGGGGAAATCATCAGGCCCCTTGACAATTGGTAAATATCTATTTATACCAGGGGTTGAAAAGACTTCTATGTAAACAGTTAGTCATATTTTAGGCTTTGCAGGCCTGAAGGTCTAGGTTGTAACTACACAACCTTTCTGCAGGAGGGTCAGCAACCCTGGACAAGAGGTAAACAAATGGATGTATCTGTGTTCCAATAAAACTTTATTTACAAAAATGGATGGATGGCCAGATTTAGGCCATGGACCTTGGTGTGCTGACCTTGATTTAGACCATTACTGGGTAATCGATAAAACGTAAGCTATGTTTAGCACTTCGATATTAATTATTTATTAGTTGTGATCTTGCTTGGAAAACACTCCAAGGTCCCTTTAAGAAGTTAAAAAGGGTAAGGAGAAAGGGCTTTTAAATAGCAATTGGAAACTGTATGACTTACTGATATTAGGAAAAGGCAAATACCATATATTATGCACCCTGATACAAAAAGTGGGATGATAGCTGCGCAAACTGCAACACTGAAAGAAATCGGCACACCATTTAAAAATTTGTAAACAAGTAAATATTTTTAGAGGCAGATGGATAAAGCTCAACGGTAGTATTTATGTTAAAAATGTATGGCCTAGGACATATTTTTCTTCTTGCCAAATACATAGTTGGATTATTTAAACAATTCCTGAGGAATATGGGACATTTTTTTTTCATTGATAAGGAAATAGTTTTACATGCAGGTCAAAATGAACAATTTTCTGTATCTGGAATCCACTTTGCTGTGGTCCAGACTCTTCTCATTTTCACTCAGCAGATTGACAGAAAAATGGAATAATAACCTGAGTAGATTGGATGTCCACAAGATCTACTGTTATTTTGGCAAAAATATTGCAATTGGTCTCACTTACCTTGCTGGACAGGCATGAGGTTCATCAAAAGCTGCTGCCCTTGGGACACCTACTGCCTCTTATGTTCACAGATAAGGTTAGCATTGTTTGAAAATGTATTTGTAAATCAATCCGTGTTTTCTATTTTCTATCTAAAAATTTGTGCTCATAAAATACCATACAGGTGGTAAGTAGTTGAAGCAGTTCTCTAGCATTTGTTGAAATCCTAGCCCAAGGCACAGAAATAGGATTATCAGATTTAGCAAGTAAATAAATATACAAGCTCCCAATTAAATTTTAATTTCAGATGAACAAAAAAATTTTTTAAATATAAATGTATTCCCTGAAATATTTGGATCATACTTATACTAAAAAATTATTCACACTAAATATTTTACGGACATGACTATGCTAAAAAAAAAGTCTTTCGTTGTTTATCTGAAATTAAAATGTAATTAGGTGCCCTCACATCTGTATGTATGCTCTAGTAAATAGAACTTTCACTAAAGACTATTTTTTTGTGCTGGTTATTTTTAAATGTAAATATTTCTAGTAGGCAATTCTTTTTTTAACATGAGCAAGTACCAGAAATTGAACCCAGGTCTCTGGCATGGCAGGCAAGAACTCTGCCTGCTGAGCCATGTGGCCCACCCTAGTAGGCAATTCGTAATGCCTTATCATTGGCTCTCTCTTGGTTGAGTGCCTGCGCTTACATCATTTCCCTAGTTGGGTGACAGCAGGTAAAGTGCCTGTTTAGTCAAGTGTGTAGTGCTTTCAGTAGGATGGTATGTTTTCTCATGATGGACAGAAAAAATTAAATTTGTTCAAATTTATTCACTCTTTGAATGATATTTTTTGTTTATTCTGAGCTTTATGGTAGATTATTTTGAAATTAGAGATAAGCAAAAAAGAAAAGATATTAATATTCAGCCATTCTCTTATTATCCAGGAAAAAACCATGATAAACATTTTGGGGTTTATCTTTTTACATATAATAGGTAGAGTAGCCCAAATATGTTGACTATTCTAAAGGACTTTAGTTCTGAAATATCACCTTTACATTAAAAACAATTTTTTTTTAACATGGGCATTCACTGGGAACTGAACCCTGGTCTCCAACATGGCAGGCGAGAATTCTGCCACTGAGTCACCATCACACCACCCCTTTTACCTTTAATTTCCAAATAAACTGGCTCAATTCCCCAATCCCACAGATCATAGGAAGTATAGGCCTCCCAGAATACTTAAAGATTCACCAAAAATATGTATCTTCAGTCTCATATAACCTCTTGCTCAGCATTTCTCCTTTAATGGATCCTCAATCATCCCCTTTGCTGTCTCACTTCCTCTGTTAATGGATTTAATCTCATATTAGAAATTGACCTTCTTCCTTGAATCCTCGAAAAACTAGTAACACTCATATGAGTACGAGACATCCAGTTCTTAGAAGTTTCTCTTTCATCCCCACCTGTGGGGCTTTCTTACTAATTGACTTTTCCCTTGCGCTTTGGTCACCTACCATTTTGTAACTGCAAATCTATTACCCATTTTGCCCAAGACCCCTTCTCGTGTTGGTCCCTCTTCTCATTCTAAAGCTCTGCTATCCCCATCCACTGGTTGCCTTTAATTCTCTTACCTTCTCTAGACTCTTAGCCTGAAAGTTCTCATTGCTTTATTATGCAGACCACATAGACCCCCTGTTTCACCTCCTCCCGTGACTTGGACCTTTCCCAGGAATGTTACACTTTTTCACACTAATGCATACACGCGCACACGCATACACATTTAAATAAAAAGGCCAATTACCCTTTGGCTACTTAACCAGAAGAAATTTTGAAAGTATAGTTCTTCTTTAATGTGAGTCAGATCAAATTCTTTTATTTATTTATTTGTCATTTTTAACACAATTTTAACGATATGTTATATATTCACATACCATGTAATCATCCAAAGTGTACAATTGATAGTTCACAGTATCTGCATATAGCCGTGCATCCATCATCACAATCAACTTTTTTTTGTGGAAAATAACAAATGCACAAAAAACCCCAATACATTTCAAAGCAAACCACAGTTAGTTGTGGACCAAATTTCAGAGTTTGGTATGGGTTGCAATTCCACATTTTAGGTTTTTCCTTCTAGCTGCCCTAAGACACTGAAGACTAAAAGAAATATCAGTATAATGATTCAGCAGTCATACTCATTTGTTAAACCCTACCTTCTTTGTATAACTCCACCACTTCTTTGATTTTTCTCCCAATGTTTAGTGGTATTTGGGCTATGACCATTCTAACTTTTTGATGTTGGGAGGGGCTGTTGATAATATGGGATGGGGATGGAACTAGTTGATATTCTGGAGAGTCCGGCCCTCTGGGTTTCAAGATTTATCTGGCCTAGGAACCCATCTGGAGGTTGAAGGTTTCTAGAAAGTAATCCTAATGCATGGAACATTTGTAAAGATCTCATAGAAAGCCCTAAGTGTTCTTTAGGTTTGGCAGGAATTGTTTGGGTAAACTATATGTGGTAGGTAGCAATGTCTATCTGAAGCTTGCTTAAGAGTAGCCTACAGAGTAGCCACTCAACTCTATCTGAACTCTCAGCCACTGATACATTATTTGTTACACTTCCTTCCCCCCTTTTGGTCAGGATGGTACTGTCAATCCATGGTGCCAGAGCCAAACTCATTCCTCAGAGTCATATCCCACATTGCAAAGGAAACTTTCACCCGTGGCTGTTGTGTCCCATGCAGTGAGAAGGGTAATGATTTCACTTACAGAGTTGGGCTTAGAGAGAGAGGCCACATCTGAGCAACAAAAGAGGTCCTCCAAAAGTAACTCAGGCATATATATATAGATAGCTAAACTTCTCTGCTATATAAATAAACTTCACAAGAGCAAGTCTCAAGATCAAGGACTTGGCCTATTGACTTGGGTGTCCCTAATGTTTAAACCAGTTTCAGGGGTTTCTCCAGTAGTACGCTTGATACTTCCATATTTTTTCTCCCATCCCTCAAGGGACTTTGCCAATACCTTTTTTTTTTTTTTGCATGGGCAGACACCGGGAATCAAACCCGGGTCTCCAGCATGACAGGCGAGAACTCTGCCACTAACCCACTGTTGCACTTCCCTGCCAATACTTTTTGATCATCAGATTAACGTACTCTGGGATGTATCCAGGCATTACAGACCCTCATTTCCATTCTGGGATCCCTGTCCCTAGGTTGTTTAAATGATCTATCCAGACAGGTTGAGCTATACTATATGCCACAGAAAATTTAGGTTCTGGACAAAATAAACCTTTTTTTACTTTGGTCTCATAGAGTAGGTGAAGTTCTAAAATACAGGTAATGTCCTCCTTACCCATGTATTCTGAATTATCTTAATCCCAACCTGATCATCTTTTTTCTTATCTGTAAATACCAGGTTATACATATATAGCACAGCCTCTCAAAATCTAGAAATAATAATTACTGTTCTGAACTAAATGTGACAGCTGTAAGAGTTTCCAGTCGAGGCTTTTCTTATAATTTTCCAATTTTCTTATAATTATTTTCTAAATAAGACCATACAATATTTGCTCTTTTGTTTCTGACTTGTTTATTTTTTAATTTAGTTTTTTTGCACGGGTAGGCTCCGGGAATCAAACCTGGGTTTCCGGCATGGCAGGTAAGAATTCTGCCACTGAGCCACCATTGCCCACCTTTGTTTCTGATTTATTTTACCCCACGAAATTTCCCACAGGTTCATTCACAATGTTGGCATGCCTCACAACTTCATTTCATTCTGTAGCAGCACAATATTTGATCATATGTATACACCACCATTTGCCATTCTACTTCTCAGTCAGTGTATCTTTCAGCCACCTCTGTCCATTGGGCATCATGTCTAATGTCCAAAGTTCATCAACAGCCAATTTCATTGTTTCCAAGAGAAAATTAGCCAACAAACATACCCTTACTAAATAGAAAATCCAAACCTCTCCTTAACTCTTGTCCCTCCCCCTTTTATTTACCCCCGTGTTACTGTGATACAGTTAATGTTTTCCTGTTAAACAGTAGCTGCTTTCTCCCCATGCCCTGATATTATACACTCTTTGTACAAGATTCATACTTTTGAAGTAGTGCACGCAAAAATTTATTTATATTTGTAATGTTAATCAGTGGGACACATGGGTCTATATAACCCCTTTCAATCATGTTCAGTGTCAATACGGCAATATTTCTTATAAAACCACTAACGAACTGCCTCCACTTCGATCTATTCTCTTACATTTAGGTTCAACCTCATTAGATAAGTGTTCACCCTTCTCTTGCTTCTGTGTATCTCTAGGTCCCCTATATTCTGTATTATAAGCCTCTGATTTTACCTTTACAATGATCATAAAAGTAGAGTCATACAGTATCTATCCTTTTGCATCTGGCCTATTTCACACAGCATTATGTCCTCAAGGATCATCCATCTTGTCATGTACTTCAGGATGTCATTTTGTCGTACTGCTGCATAATATTCTGTGGAATATATATGCCATATTTTGTAAATCCACCCATCTATTGATGGGCACTTGGATTGTTTCCTTCTTTTGGTGATTATGAATAATGCTGCTATAAACATCAGTGTACAAATGTCTGTTTGTGTCACTGCTTTCAACTCTTCTGTATAAACTGAGTCATGGTATTGCCCGGTCATAGAGCAACTCGATATTTAGTTTTCTGAGGAACCATCAGACTGTCTCAGAGCAAATTCTTCATCAAGACTTCCTTCCTCATCCGTCATGTCTGTACATGAAAGAACATTTATTCTCCCCTCTTCATCTTCTGCGCTAATTTTCCTTACTCTGACTTTCACAGAACATTTTTTAATGAGCTATTTTCCAGTTCTAAGGTTCATGATTTTGTGATTCTACCTAAAATGCCCTTCAAAACTCAAGTCAAGGGCTGTTTTATCTTGTGTTATTTTTCAAAGAAGCCTCCCCACCTCCTCCCCACCTATCGCTCCCTATATTTTCTTTCCTGGAACTCGCTGGCACTGAGGTGTCACTTTGTGGTATCCTTGTTTGTTCACTCATCTCTTCTAGTGGCAGCAGGCTATGCCTAATTCACCTCCTTCCATTCGCTCACTGCGGTGGCTGGAGCATAGCGGGTGGTCAGTTAATGTGTGTCCAGTGAGCTGGGCACCCTCTCTCTCTCCTTCCCTGACTATCCCCTGGCATGATCAATCATTGCGTAGTCCTGCAGAAAAGATTTCTCCCTGAAAGTGAATTGCTGTCATGCAGTTTAATTTTGAAGAAGGGAAAATTCCTGGGCCGGCCTCCCTTCCTGATCCTAACACAACTCTACATCTCCATTGGTTGGAGAGAGGAAGAGAACCTCTACTGCCTGGGAAAATTACATAGTATTTGATATTAGTGACTGTGTTTAAACAAAAGTTTCAGTTGCAAGCAAATGAGAAGCAGTGGGAACCATCTATTTGAGTGAAAATGCATTTATCAGAAAATTTTAAGAAACTTTGTCTACTCTACAGCAGATAGTTTTGAGACCCATGATGACACATATTTAATGATTCTATTCATTATAATTTTAGCATTATTTGCATAGTACAGCTATGTACTCTCTTCTTCTATGGCTTTCCACTGACCTCTTTAAGCAGAGCAGATTGCTCCTGTGTTTCTGTTGTATTTTTCCATTTACTAATATTTTAAAAAATATTTCAGACCTATGATAAAGAGAAATAATGGACCTACAAAGTTAAACTTCTCGTGAACCCCTTCCTATCTCATTTCCTTCACGGTCCCCTGGAGTTTACTACCTTAAATGAAGTGTTTACAATGCTAATGAGTACCTTATATTATTACTATACATGTAAGCATCTATAAAATTATGTATATTTGGTTTTGTGTTTTTAAAAATCTTAAAAATAATATTATGGCAGTTATTCTTTTGTAATTTGCTGTGTCCCCTGGAGTTTATTATCTTGAATGAAGTGTTTATAATGCTAATGAGTACTATACATGTAAGCATCTATAAAATTATGTAGAATTGGTTTTATGTTTTTTAAAAGTCTTAAAAAATTATATTATGGCACTTATTCTTTTGTAATTTGCTTATTTGCACAATATTATGTTTCTGAGGTGTAGTTGTGTTGATGTATATACTTCTAGGTAATTTATTTTGTTGCTTTGTACTATTTCACCAGATGAATATGAGACATACATTTATCTGTTCTCCTGTTGTTGAGCATTTCAAATTTTTCTTCTTGTTTTCCTCTAATTTAGAGCAGCAATAAAACATTCATGTATGTGATTTCTTGTGCTAGGGTATTGTGCCAGTTTGAAACTATTATGTACCCCAGAAAAGCCATGTTTTTACTGATCCAATCTTGTGGAATCAGGTCTGAGATGGGAACTTTTGGTTAGATCACTTCCGTGGACATGTGGCATGCCCAGTTGTGAGTGTGACCTTTAGAATAGATAAGATGTGACTCCACCCATTCAAGGTGGGTCTTGATTAGTTTAGTGGAGTCCTTTAAAAGGGGAAACATTTTGAATGAAGTTTAGGTGTTTGGAGTGATGCACAGAGAGAGCAGATACAGAAAGAAAACTTCCCTAGGGAAGCTGTTTGAAACCAGAAGTCAAAGACCCCAGCAGACACCGGCCACATGCCTTCCCAGCTGAACAGAGGTGTTCTGGATCTATTGGCCTTTCTTGAGTAGAGGCATCTTTCTTTGGGTGCCTTAGTTTGGCATTTTTATGCCCTTAGAACTGTAAACTTACAACTTAATAAATTCCCTTTATAAGGAATGTTCCGTTTCTGATATATTGCATTCCGGCAGCATTAGCAAACCAATACCTAGATGGAATTGCTGGATTTTAGGGCACAACTGTCTTCATATTTCTAGGATATTGCCCAATTGCTCTCTAAAGTGGGTTTTCCAATTTATTCTTTCTCAGGCAACGACATTTTTATATGTTGCTCCACATCCTTGCCACCACCTGGTATTGCCAACTTGATGAGTGGGGAATAATATTTCATTGTGCTTTTTAATTTGCATTTTCCTGATTACTAGTAGGATTGACAGTCTTTTCATGTATTTTTTCAGCCAATTACATTTCTTGTTTGGTGATTCCATGTCTGAAGGAATCAATTCAAGTGAGAGAAGGAGCAGTCTTTTTATTATTATATCTTCAGTTTCTGGTGGATAGATGACACAGAAAATATTGGTTGAATTGAATTGAGAGTACCATTTAATTTAAAGTGACGCTACTGCTAATATAAGTTTTTATTTAAGACTTTCAATCTGAAGGCATTTCTGCCAACCACTATTGCTCCTGTGTTATATGCGTATGTATTTATTTTTTCCAATGGAAAGAGTGATACTTTTGCAACCAAATCACATTAGGCACTTTTATTAACCTTTATGAAGGGGTTTCCTCAATTTTTAGGCAAAGACTTTCTCTTAAAACACAGCTAAGGTTGAGATAGGTTAACATATTCAGATGAGACTGAAATAACAGATGCAGTTCTATTTCCAGTCCAGACTTGTTGGAGAAGCAGGGAGGAAGGAAGGCATAATTTGTACAATGCTTTGTCATCTTTGCAGCTCATCAATATCAGCAGCCGACACAGGCAATTGTTTGTCAATGAATTTTATTGGCTGACACTGACCTTGTCGTTGCAACCACTGCTTTCTTGACATCTGCTAGTTTGACATGTGGCACCAGACTCTGTGTGCAGCTGGTACCTTGGACTTGATGTACTGTGAGTTCTGTGACATTGTTAATGCAATTCCTTGATATTGTCACCATGTCATACCTTTGACATCAAAAAGAGCTGTGTACTGCCTTTGTGACTGTTTCTTGTTTCATATTGCAGTACTTATGTTTTAGCTGATGTGACTTTTTTATAATGGTAGCAGACGACAGATATCAAATTACCTATGGACTGATGTATGCTGAACTTTGAAATTCTTTCAAGAAAACTTGATTTTACTATAACTTTGTACAATGAGAAATTAATTAAATTGTGGGTAAAAGTGAGTATCTGTGAATTCAAAGAATTTCTGAGTTTTTAAGCCATAACTGTTCTAAGACTAGCCTTACACTATAATTTTTTAAAAGAATTGAGATAAGGAGAACTTGTCAGTATAAAGATGTGTCATGATTTAAGTGATTGATCTTGGGATAGGTTTCAAAATTTAATTCTAACTTTTTAACATACTTTTAGCTATGCTTTGGGATTGCAAAGTAGAGAAACCAGAGTTCTCACTATTCTCTCTCTCTCTCTTTTTTTTTGTCCTTGAACTTCTCTCCCTCTCTCTCTGTTTCTCTCAAACCCTCCCTATCCCTTTTTTCCTAACTTGGCATCCAAATATCCTTACACTCTTCAGGTAAAACTTAATACTCTACTTTAGGAGTTATAATTACCTGGTTTTATTTAAATAGTGTCCCTTGAAATTAAGAGTTGCCCACTCTTAATTAAATCGCCCACCGGTGATGACATTGTTTATGGTTGAGGTACATAATTATATTTATTGTAAGGTATGGCAATCGCTTTATGATGGAATAATAAATGGGTAATGAATTTTCCTTCAGCTTTTATTTGTGAGGCATTGCTCAGGCATGAGGGTCACTTTACCTAGATGAAAGTGAAATAAGAAAGGGAATAGAGAATTTATCTAATTCTCCCTGCATACATTCCAGAGCTATTTGATTGTTTTTCAGTATCTACTAGCAGGTGGATATGTGCACATGTGCAATAGCTGGGAACCTTTTTATAATTTGATTAATAAGGAGAGATAAGTATTCTTTGGTTTGTAAATTCAGGCATTTTTTTTTTCCTTCTAGAGTTCTTTAAATAGAGAAGATTAACACATTTTCACTGCCTTTTCAGTTTACTCCCCCAAGGTAGTAAAACTTTCACTGTTCACAATATATCCTGGTTACTTTAAAGGCCTTTTTATCTCAGAATGGAGGGAGAAATTGACTAGAGAATAAAAGCTCCAGAAATTCAGCAATTGTAAATAACTGTACATTTTTTTCTCTGCCTCATTTATTTTCTTTCTAAAGATAATGAAGGTTCTTTGAGATGATACCAGACATGACTCTTGAAATATGTTCAGACTCTGTAGCAGACACCCACATCTTGGAAAACCCAGTAGCATGGATAGACCTGATGTCAAATCTACTGCATTTATCCCATAGATAGCTTTTCTGTAGGAATTTCATCCATGGGAGAATTTTTTATTTTTATTTTTTTGCATGGGATGGCTCCCAGAATCGAACTCGGATCTCTGGCATGACAGGCAAGAATCCTGCCACTGAGCCACCGTGGCACTGCCCCATGGGAGACTTTTTATCTTTAGTAAATCACAGACTCTAAGGCAGGAGTATCCTTGAGGTAGTTCCCTAAATTAATAGCTGAGAGACATGACCAGGTTAACTGAGAATTACATCACCACTCTAGCCTTTTGCTTGACTCCAGTTCCACAGTTTTTAACTAGTTGCTGTTCTAAGTCCACCTCTGAGAAGCTATCTCTGAGATGCATTGTACGATAATGGCTTAGAATACCTGCGATAGAATCATAAAGACATGGGCTTGAGTTCTGAATCTTGTCATTTGATTGGTGTATGATCTTGGGGGAAGTTATTTAACAACTTTTAGGCATCAAAATTCCCACATATTAAATGAGGCTAATGATATCTGTCTCACAGATTTTGGACAGGATCAAATGAGATAGTACTTAATAAATATGTGGGATAGCAAGAATTTAATCAATATTCGTTTCTAACTTTATGTTTATCATGATATCAAGATTTCCACCATCATCTCTGGTCATGTCACAATTCCGCAGGGATCCTTGAAGACAGCAAGTTTCTCATTTGTAACCAGGATACAGGTAAACAAAAAGAATCCATGAGATTAAAGAGTGGAGCCCAACAGGGTGAGTCTTAGCAGCTTTGCAAGTACAGCTGCAGTATCCTGTAAGAAGCCTTTAACTTGCCAACTGAAGAGCCATTTCTTTGAAAAGGTTATCATACATTGACTGCATACCAGTGGTTGTATCTATCCATACTTACTTTCTTATTCATCCCCCAACCCAACCCGAGTTCTATCCTCATCTCATTGTCTCTGTTTTTTTGCCTGGGAAATCTTATCTGCTTATTAAATTTCGGCTTCTTTTATGTTGATGGCTTCTAAGTTTATATCAGTTGCCCTCACTTCTGAATTCCACTGTATGTTTCCAGCTGCCTATTGAGCTCAGTAGCAGCTCAGCTTTATTATCTGTGTAACTGAACTCATAATCTTTTCCTTGCTTCCTCCTCCAAACTATTTCTCTTCTTTTTTCCCTAGTGACATAAATGTGCCTCAAAACGACTCTTCATTTTTCTATTCTCACATATGTACGTATTTCATATCCTTAATGGATGTGCTCAAATATTCGGGAACGAGGGACTTATATTACTCATGTTCCCTTCCTAAAAATCATGCTAAGCACGTAATTCAAATTACTAAAAAACAAATTGATATCAGAGCTCTTACTGTGGGATTTGTGACAGGAATTGAGTAATATAAGCATTTTCCATTTGAATATATATATAAACTATTGAAATAATTGATTATAAAACAGAGCATAGGTTTTAAATTTTTACACTAAACCTAAATTTTTTTTTTTTTAAAGGACTATAATAGACTAGGACAAAAGAGTACCAGAGCATACTGTCTGTTTCCGTGGGGTAAGGATAGGCGAATGGGGAAGAAGGAAAGATGGAAGAATTTTCTCATTTTTATGGTAGGGCTGGCCACTACCAAATTCCATCTTCACTTCTGAAGTTGGTAGAGTGAAATGTTCATTCAAGCATGTAAATGAAAATATTTTACAGCTCACCATTAATAGAAGTTAAAACAGATGATATGCCTTCCAAATTATCAGAGAAAATAAAGCCAAGGAAAATACAGATGAATGTCAAAGCATAGTAAACAAAAGAAATGACAAGAACACACACCAAATGATATCACCCAAATCTAAAATATTTGTTTTAGCAAGAAATGTAAATGCAGCAAACGTCTTCTTTAAATCCTCAATGGAATCCTGCTGTCTAAAAAAGAAAGTAAAAAATTTTAAGGCTGCATTCCAGATTATCTATATTCTATCTGGTATCTGCCATGCCAGCTTGAACTCCTGTTACACAGATTCATGCATCCTAAATCCTGTAAAAACAGAACAACTTGTTATTTTCCATTAAAAATCCAAATTTTTGACCTTCAACCTCCTCACATCTACCAGCTTTGCATGTTTGTTCATTTGTTTTTGATCTGAACTTTTTAGATGATATAATTCAGTTTTACAGCATTAAATAAACTTATATCTTTGTAGCTTCCATACACACACACACACACACACACACAAGATCTCATATCTGAAATTTAGACTCATTTATCCAACTCCATACTTAGTATCTTCATTTGGATGTACAAAAGATCTCTCCCACCTAACATGCCCAAAATTGAACTCCTGTTCTTTCTTGGTGTCAATTATCTACCCACAGTCTTTCCCTTTTCAGTTAATGGCAACTCCATCCTTCTAGTTGCTCAAGCTCAGAACTTTGGAGAAACCCTTAATTCCTCTTTCTTTCTTACACCCACCGACATCCAATCTAACAGCACATTATCTGGGCTCCACCCTCAGAATACACCCAGTCTCCCCAGTTTTCACTGCCCTCATTTCCCTAGTCCAAAACTCATCCTGTCTTGCCTAGATAACCTCCTCATTGCTCTCCCTGCTTCTGCCCTTGCTCCCTGTAGTCTATTCTATTTTTAAGAGAAAACTTTTATTCTGCAAAGTTTAGAACTTCCTATCACTCCCCTTTCCCAGGGTATCTGGTCCTAACAAGTCAGTTTAAATAAATCAATATGATTAATGTCTATTATCAAATAATTGTCTGTTTGCCAACATAAGAGAGCAGTGATACTTTAGTGGTATTTTTATTTCAGGTTAACAGAGGATTCATTACAAGGTATTGATGACTGATATACGTGATTTGTTAGAACTAAGCAAAGCATATTTTTAATACAAATCTCTAAGTATACATATTCTTTAAATTTTTTATTTTAAAAATACCAAAGCTACAGAGAAGTTTCAAGAATAGTATGATGAACACTAAATACACTCCCTAGATTCATGAATTATTTAACATTTGCCACATTTGCTTTATCTATCTATCTATCCATCCACCCATCCATCCATGTAAATCATCTATGTTTCTATCATTTACCTAACTATCTTATCTTGTTATATTTTGCTGAATCAATTGAGACTAAATTGTAAATATCCTCATATTTCAGTACTTAAGATTTCAGCTTGGATCCGATAAATATATAAACAATTTCCTACATAATGCTGTTATATTTATTAGACTTAGGAAATCTAGCAAAGATACAATTCAGTTTTCTAACATACAGCCTATATTCAAATATCACCAAATGTGCTTTTTAGCATAGTTTCTTTTCAATCCAGAATGGAATCCATGGTCTTGTATTTTTGTTTCATAGTCCTTTAATTTAGATGTTTTTTTGTGCTTGCTTACTCATGTTTAGATTCAGGTCTTTTTTTTTTCCTGGCCAAATGTAATATGTGTTCTTATCATATCATATCAGAAGGCACATTATATCAGTTTGTTCAGTTGTTGGTGATGCTAACTTTGATCAGTTGGTTAAGGTGCCATCTACCATATTTATCTGTTATGGAGGTATCTTTGTCTCTTGTAATTGATAAGCAATCTATGAGGTATCTGTGAGGAGATACTTTGAGACTATATATTTTGTTTCCAGTCTTTCACCATATGGTTTTAGTGTTCATTGAGGATTCTTGTCTGAATCATTTATTATAGAGAGGGTTTTGAAATTGTGAGTTTTCTAACTTGAACATTCTATTTTTAGATGGTATTCTACCACTAGAAAGAACTTTCTCGCCCTACCTCGCTTATTTATGTGTGTGTGTTGATTTTTAGTATCATCTTGTACTTTTCTTGCCTTGCCTTGGAATTCAGCCATTTCTCCAAGAAGCCAAGGTTCTTTTTAAGGGCTATGGCATAGCGGGACAAAGATCTGGATGTTAGATGTGCTCATTGCTCTTAGGCTATCACTGCCTCTAGATTTTTCCTTAGATGAAAGTAAGGAAAAACAAATGAATTTTTTGATACCTCTAATACCCCCCAAATCAGGGCTCTCTCTTGTCTTCCTCCTTCATATTTATAACTATGCACAATACTACAGATTATTTTTACAAATATAATGTTGAGGGAAAAAACTAGACTCAGAAGAGTACGTACTGTGTGAGTGCATTTAGATAAAGTGCAAAAGCAAGTGAAACCAATCTATACTGTTAGAAGTTAGGACAGTGATTACCCTTGGGGGGTGTGGTGGTAGTGAATGGAAGGAAAGATAAGAAGGATTCTGGGGTGTTGATGAGTTTCGGTTTTACATCTAGGGACTGGTTGTAGGGGTATATTCAACTTTTGTAAATTTTTTGTTTTGTATACTTATGTTTCATGCAATTTTTGGTATTTATATTCAACCTCAAATATTACCTGGATTAGTTTCTTTTGTTTTTCTCTGCGTGGTTATGTTGTCCATTCTATATCTAATTAGGCTCACTTGTTTTTGTTCATGTTCACTTTTAGGATTCTCCCACCCCCATTCTTGTCAACTTAATATTATCTTTTTGAATATGTAAAACATTAACCTGATTTGAAAAGTTAAAATTATACAAAACAGTATACTCAGAGTGTATTGCCTCCTCTATCCCTCATACTCTTTTCCCTCCCATGGCCTGTAAATAATGAATTTATTTGTTTCTATTTTATCACTTTTCTGTCATCTATTCCTAATACAGTAGCCAGAATGATCCTTTTCAAGTATGCGATCATATACTCCAGTAGTTTCCCATCTCACTCAGAATAAAAGTCAAAGTTCTTAAAGTGACTGACAGAGCCCCAGCACTTGGCCCCCATTTTCAGGCACTCATCACCTGCTGGTTTTCCTCAGCGTCACTTGCTTCTGTTCTTCAAACATGCCAGATACTCTCCACCTCTGCTTCTTGACTTTTGTTGTTCCCTGGTCGTGGAGCCCTGGATTTCGGCACGGTTGAGTCCCTCACCTCCTTCAAGCCTCCTCTTAAAAGTCACCTTCAGGGAAACCTTGCCTGCTTAACCTATTTAAAACTGTACTCCCACTCCATATGCTGGCACTCCCTATCCATTACCCATGCTTATTTGTTTTTCTCAGCACTTAACACTTTTTGATTAACATTTTATATAATACTGATTTTATTTATTGCCTGTCTTTCCCCTCTAGAATAGACATTCCATGATGGAAGGGATTTTTATCTGTGTAGTTCACCATTGTATCCCCAGGACTAAAAACGATGCCCAGCACATAGGTAGAGCTCAGTTGATATTTATCGAACAAATGATGAATGAATGAACACATGGCTAAGGAGGTAGGAATAAGAAATGGCCTCTGATATGACATCAAATCCAAAATAATGCACAGTAAATTCAACTCTTTTGTGGTTGTGAGGGGTGGTAGGTGGATAGGTCTCTCCTGCGCTAGGTAGGAAAACTTCTGATGAGGTGGAAGTTTCAAATTTATAGCAAATAGCTTGTGGTTTAAATTGTTTATTGATTAACAAGAGTAGACTGAATGATGAAGTTGAGGTGGATGTTTCACAAAAGGAAAGGAGGATTATGAAAAGGAATGGTCATTTGATTAAAAAAATAAATGGAATTTTAAAAGGAGGTGGAAGAGAAGGAGGAGGAGGAGGGTCTGGGTGAAGATGAAAAGTTGAAAGGTGCTAGGGCCAGATGCTGAGAGGAACTATTTGTGGAGCCTGTTGTAATAGATGCCTACTGCTGTGCTCAGCAAGGAAAAAGTGGAGAGATTTGGGTAATGCAATTGAAGTTGTAGACAAATTTGCTCTTCTAGAAGGTACTTTGGAATGACTGCTCAGCTGTGCAGTTTTGTGAGCTTTCACCTGTATCCTTTAGCTAGTCTCACTCCTGTAGGCCTCAGCTCTGAAACACATTAACTTTGGAATATTGCAATTACATACTCTTCCTGTTTTGCATTCACCAAAGTTGGGATAAGCAGAGATCTCAGCTGTTTGCTTTTCACAAGGTTTTCCACTACTTATGTCTGTTTTCCAATTTAGTGCCGGATGCATTTGCTGTTGCTTGGGGCAGAAATAAAGAAAGTATTGTGTATAATTCATTTAATAGATAATGAAGATCTGAATAAAAGTTAATGATCAACTTCAAATACAAAACAAAAAAAGGAAATCAGGAAGAAAAATAAGGGCAAAGGGTAATGGACACAATGAAAGAACCAAAGAATTTCAGATAACTAAGGCTGCATTTGAAAGTCCTTGGTTGCTCTTCTTGGGTGCTCCTGTGTCTTCACATAGAATAGTGAGAAGGGAGAGGATCTGAGCCTTCAAATAGTATGGGTACATTTAATGTATGAATGCTACCTTGCCTAAATAAAAGAAAGCAAATTTGTCCTGGGTGATGCTGCCATTTTCTGCACTGATTAAGAAAAAAAATATGGAAGGCACAAGATATTTTGGGATGCTTATGCGAAAAATACTTTTTTTGAACCCCTGTCACATGTGAGATACTTGCTCTTTTCTAAAAGACCCCATCTGCCAATCTTAAACCAGATTCGCTGTAGAGCCTGAATCTCTGCTTGGGGAATATGTCTTCTTGGGCAGGCGAACTTACTCTTTATTTAATTCAGTTTCTTGACCATAGCATCTTCCTTTGGGAGTCTTCAGAAAGGGCTATGGTGTTATTTTCACTTTGTGTCTGGTTCTGAAGAGGAAATGTGAATATTCTTATGCTAATATGTTTTCAAACCTCGCACATTTAGTTTAAGCTAGGTGGTTTTATAATTGAGGTAAAATAGCCTTTCTTTTCTGAAGAAAATCCAAGGAAAAGAAAGAAACTTCTAATAGGTCTCAGAGTCATCAAATTTCCAGAATATATCAAAAGTCAGATGGTGGAATTTTAGGGTAAAAAAAAGTGAGAATATTACTTAAGTGGGAGAGCCAAAGGACAGGACAAGGTACACAAAAAACAGGCATGACAAAATTATTGCTTTCTTTTACCCTTCTGTGCTTTCCCTCTGTTTCTGTGGTCTATGAAGCAATACTAATGGCAGAGTTCAAAGAGGCCAAAGACTGAACCACTACTTAACCTTATACTTTTAGTTCCGTACCATTCACTCCCATCATCTCTCTAGACCATTCTTTAAATTACAGGAGCTTCAAAGAATGTCTTCCAAAATATATTTTTCTCTCAGCTGTTGGGCAGACTGGCTTCTCAACTTTGGAGAGTATGGTTTACCACTTTGAATTGAACTGAAAAAGCATCTAGTGTCAAAAATCAGCCACTGTGTTTGAATAACCCAAGCCATATCTACTGCAATGATCTCAAGAGTTGGGAGGTACATCACAGTGATTGAGCAAGGCAGTTCTTTAGGATATTAGGATAAGTTATTAATCTATGTTAATTTTTATTCACACCATTTTCATTTCCACTTAGTGCTTTTTTATATTATACATTTGCGTAGGAGTACTTGCAAATGGTTAATAAATACATAAACATATAAATAAACAAAAATAAGTATTCATATAATAGAAGTATGTGCTCAACACTTTCATTGATGGACACATACTCCAGAAACTTAGGAGACCGCTGCTCCAGTATGTCATTTGACATCCCTACTTTAAATTAAATAATCCTTGTGTGCTGACATCCTGAGGCTGACACTTCCCTTTCTGTGTTTAATAAACACTTAAATTCTTCCTGTATACCCAGCACAGTAGAAGATGCTTACTGCCTGGTAGGACTTTTTTTTTTTTTTTTTAATGGGCATGCTCATTCTTGTTCTACAGATGATAATGGAATATATTTCCTTAAATATTTTTTTCAAGTGAAAAATTTTATTCTCCAAAATTAAGCATTTTTGAGGTAAAAATTTTTGAATAATTTCTAATGGAATCTAAACAAGAATATGGGAGTAATATATTTAGACTTAAAATTGCGGTTAACTTTTAAGATACAAATTGTGTTCCCATAACAACGCCATTAGGTAAATACAACATAAGCATTCTTCTTTTTTAAAGAAATTTGGTTTTCGATAATACTGTCATTGAATTAATTACATACTGAGTCACATGTCGCCATACTGAGTTCTTTAAACTTTAAAGTTATATAAAAAGAGAAGTTGCTTCATCGTAACATTTACTAACTACTTAAACTGAACTTGAATTTTAGTTATTTGGTATTCTACATTACCTGATTACTTTTGTATCACAAGGCCACAAGATGCATGTAATCTCAGGATTCAAAGCCATGCTTTTTTCTTTTAATGGAGTGCAGAATGCGATTGAAGTATATATATATATATATTTCCTTTCTGAACATGGCCAGTTAGCAGAAGCACCTGATTTTCAGGAAAGTCCTATTTCTGAAGGACGGCTTATCCTGCATTGTTCTAGCCCTGAGTCCGTCCCTCCTACAGGAAATTCATACCTAACTATTTGATTCTTTCAGGGACCAGAGGAATTAGACACTCCTTGAACCAATACCTCAAAAACAAACAAACAGAAAACGCAAGAAACCAAACACTGTGGATATGATATGATTATGACGTAATATAATTAATATAAAATACAATAGTGAAATAACATTATTATCATTGTCATAATACCAAATATACTTGAAGAATTTGCTAAGATAAAGCGTGACTCAAACTCATATACTGAGTTTCTTTTTTAAACTAAAAATCTGTAGTGAACAGACTCATTTATTTATCTAGTTGAAAGTGGTACCTAACTTGAACATTTTCAAAAATTATGGCAGTACAGCAAAACTCAACCATCAACATAGTCTCTGAGTGAGAGTGGAATTGATCTCATGCATTCGTCTCAAATCCCTGAATTGAGCCTCCTCTCAGCACCTCAACAATTTTCTCATTAATCTTTACTTACCGTACCTCTCCCTGTTTAAAATAAACTTGTCTCTAACTTGGAAGCATCGTCTTAGAGAAATAAAAACAAGTTAAATGCTCTATCAGTTATTTGTTTTCAGATTCTTTATTTCTTTTCTTATGCTGTCACATATTAAAAGTGTGAAGAAACATGGGCTATCATCCTCAAACTTTGTCTCCTCACCATCGGAAGGAATTTGATTCGCAGAGATTTCAGTTTTCTCAGTTTTCCACTGATGATTATTTCCTGCCATGCATCTTCCTACAGAAAATATTCAGACAGTTGTGTAAAATGCACTGACTATCATATTTTGAGGTACAGAAGTTATGCACAATAATTAAATTGAAGATGCTCTGGCTATTATGAGGACTTAAGGTGCAAAAGTTATGCACAATATAAGATACTAATTCTCAGTTATAGTCATTTAGCCTTAAAAAAGTATTCAGTCTCCCTCGGCCCCTTACCCAGGAAGGTAACCTAATATCCGTAACCAGGTAGCATATTTGACAGCCTTATTCAGTTTTCCACTTTAGTTTGTTTTGATCATCATTTTTGTTCAAAGCAATTTCATTGGCCATTAAGCCACTAATCCTTCTGAACACCCAGACAGTAATTTTGTCCTTGTCTGTCTGAGCAACTGGTTGGTATATGAACAAGCCTTCATAATGTAATGAGCACTTGTTGCATATGTTTAAGAGAAGGTGACACACACACATATACATACACATGCATGACTTTATAATCTATAAGCTTTCCTGAAAGTTATGGAGTCATGGAGTCATCTGTAATTTTGCTGAAGCATGAATTTGAATCCCATCAACCTTGAGTTTAATATTGGGCAGCAAGTCACTTAGCTAATGTTTGAGACAACTGTGCATGCCAAAACGCAGCTTTTGTTGCATTCTATTTTTTTTCCCCACATTTTTGTGGAAAAAAAATGCTGGAGAACAGTGTTTCTCAGTCTTGGCACTATTGACATTTTAGGCCAGAGAGATCTTTGTTGTGGAGATGTCCTATGCATAGTAGAATGTTTAGCAGCATCACTGACCTCTACCCACTAAATGCCAGTAGCAGTCTCCACCCCCATGATGACAACCAAAATATCTTCAGATATCACCAAATGTACACTGGGAGACAAATAGCAATAGGTTGAGAACTTGGGCACTAGTTATAAGTAGACTCAGCTTTGCCATTTCAGAAATAAGTTTCATAAGGGCAAGCCTTAAGACTGAAGCCTTGGCTTATTAAATTGGGAGCACTTATTGCTTAAGAGAATATCTGGGGTGGGCCACGGTGGCTCAGCAGGTAACAGTGCTTGCCTGCCATGCCCGAGGACCTGGGTTCGATTCCCGGTGCCTGCCCATGTAAAAAAAAAAAAAAAAAAAAAAAAAAAAGAAAAAAAAAAAGAGAATATCTGAAATTCTCTAGGTGGGGAAGCTTAGGAGTCACACTTTTTCTCCAGTCCCTCAACAGATCTTGCAAATGCTTTTCTATTTCCTGCCCAAAATACTCTGAAATGCATCAGGGTTTGATAATATCTTGCACAGAATATTATGATTTTATTCCTTATTATAGGTTCCATATTAAATAAAGCTAAATTGGTTGTTTAAATAAACTTGCCAGACAGGTTAAATTAAATAGTGTGGTACAGAAAATTTAAAATATGGACAGAATAAATACTTCCTTTTGGTCTCACATAAAAGTTACAGTTTCAAAATACAGATGATGTTATTTTTTAACCTTGTATATTGGTTTACCATAGTTTTAACCAGATCAGTTTAAATCACATCTTTAATTGGAGTCTGATTTCTTTTTCAGTTTTTAAACTGTTGCTGTGTGGACTAATGCTTACTTTCAGAGCTGGAGAACTAACTCTGAGTCTCAGATGTCACACAGACACTTGAAGTTCCAAAGAACTACTAGGTTATCCCAACAGCAAAGCATTTCCGAATTTAGAAATGACAGTTAAAGCTTACAATCTAAGCCCTAATTTTCTTATAAGCATTTTTAAATGAAGCTACTTTCAGAAATAAAAACACCTGACAGTTGTCTTATATTGACAAACCATAGCAGAAGTTTTGTTCTGTTTCCCCATTATACATTTTCCAAAGTTACGTGAATTAACAGATAAAATTTAATTTGTATGTTTGTCCTGCTTCTCTTTTAAAATCTCTCCTTGTTGCAGATAAAGCTCTGACTTATAGATGACTACATATACTTTTAGAGAAGTATTAGAGCAAAGCAGTGCAACTGACAAGTAAATTTGTTACTAAGATCTGTAGCCTTTATCGAAGGATAATTAAAACCATGACTAACAACTTTATACCACTGTTTAACACCATAGAGGTTAGTATCAGGCTCTAACATGAACAGTGGGAGCATTGTTGAGTCTTTAGGAACTTTTATACAATCTTTAAATATGTGGATGACATTTTACCTATCTAAATTTAGTTAACAACAGGACAGAAAGTCTTTAACCACTGTAATATTTCTTAAACACTTCCTGTGCAATATGTCAAACTATTTTACACCCTACTTTTACAAGGTGAAAGGGCAGATTCTTTGTAACAGTTTTCCCCTAAATAAAGGATGATAAGGCCTACACGAACATTAATAAGGATATTGTTTTGATGTAAAATCTTGGCCTTTTAGACAGAGTACTTGGGTGATTAGAAAAAAACTTTTTAAAGCTTTACATTAGGAGCAGACTAACAATTCACATTATTTTAAAAGGGAGAAAAATAAACTTTAGTTTTGTATGAATACCCAGTTTGACACAAAGCTTTTTTTTAAAAATGATATATGCATGATAAATGGCTTATTAAATTTTTGGTCAGCATTGACTACGACAGACAGAGTTTACTTTTTATAAATCTTTTACAATTTTCCATATTTATTCAGAGCTTATAAGATACAAACAAAATTTATTTTAACCAGAAAATATGATCATTTTAGTATGGGAAATAGTAAAAATACTATCTCACCTATAGTCTTTATTTATTTAGACTGCATATAATTAGGAATAAATTTGGTAAATTCACAAAGCTTTTGAACATGTATACTTCTTTCCAATAATAGTATTCATGAAGGGGAGAAAAGACAGAGATACTTCAAAATCATGGAAGAAGGAAGAAATGTATGCTGGAATTTGGAACATAGCCAGGCATTTATATACTTATACTTACAACACACAAATGATTACTTTCCAATATGCTTAAAATTTCTCAGTCTAATCCAGCACTACCTTCAAAGGTCAGAAGAGCTCCAAGTTTGAAATACAATCAGCTTTTCAATATTTAAGGGATTTATATGCCCCCAAACCCTCAAATTTTTGACATTATTTCTAAGTGCTAAATAACACCAAGAATATGTTAGTTTATAAAATTAAATTATGTTTTTTAAAAATGTAGTTCAGAGCTCTGTTTATCCAAATGCTACTTTCTTTTTTAAAGGTCTTACAAGTGTCTTCTTTTCTATGAGGTATTCTCAAGTTATTCTTTACCTATCTGCTTTTGAAATTCTTCTGGCATTTTTATCCCTTTATTATTATGTCCTTAGACTATGCTCTGGTATAAGTATATTCTAACTAGAATATAATGCTTTGAAGCTAAGAATGATGTCTTCTCTATTCATGACAGCATTTACTAGTAAAAATATAGTGATTGACATTAACAAAGCCACTATAAATTCAAAATTTTCCACATACTGAAGTAACAAATGGCAAAGTAACCAAAAGCCAGAGTCTTTGAAATCCAGGTAGTCAAGGTTATAAAAAATTTCACTTATATTTCTTATTAGATTTAACGGATTTCTTAAATACGATATGTTTAAAGCATTAGCATATTTTTATTTTTATTATATTTCAACATGTATTATTATTACCGGGTACATTGCTTAGTTTATGTAACTTAACCTATCTAGTTAGGCTATTTTAAGAGGAATTTTGAGAATGTATTTATAATACAAACCTATTTTACCAATAAGCTTGTATAAATTTAGAGAGAAGATACCCAAAGCAGAATACAATCGCATTTGTTAAATTAAAAAATTTATCATCAAAATTTTTTTACTGGAGATTGAAAAGAGTCTCTTTGTTTTCATAATACCTTAAAATTACAAACAATTTTAAAACCGCATTGACTATCAAATTCTGGAAAATATAGTACAATTGTTTAATTTGCCCTAAGCCTAAATCCAGGCAAACTTTCCATAGCTCTCAAAGAACTTTCAGTTTACTTTCTGAAACTTGGTAATTAGATTTTATTTACTTCTGTCCCAAAGCTGTTCACATTTTAATAATGATCTGTTTAAATATGGTTACCATTGCAATGTTATTGATGAAAAAATTAGTTATAGCAAACATGACCTATTCTGCAGCATTTTCTATGTTTAATATTTCTAATCTCCAGGCCCAGTTAAAAGAATTTTAAACCATACCTTCCCATCTTTCTGTACCTTGCCCTCTTGCCCCATAACTGCTTTTGGTGGTTAGGCTTAGGGCTAGGATAGGTGAGGTGAAGATGAAGCATGACTGGTTGAACTTGGGTTTGAAAGTTTTAGGTGAGGCTGGGGTGGGATTTGAGAGTTCCTAAACCTTTCTTTTAATTATTTCCAATTATTAGATCTATTACACTAAAAGCTGTGATTGAGACAATTGGACAAAGTTCTTTGCCTTTCCAAGATGCAATCTTCCAGTGGCAAGCTTTTAAAGCTTCAGGGAGGTTCCAGGGCAGTTTCTTTCTGATGTCCAGGTTTGTTTAAAGTATTTACAAAACTGAGGTTTGAACCTTGTTGCATAGAGAATTTTTTCTTTGTTTTCTTCAGAAGTACTAAGTTATTTATTTATATAATGGTGCTTATTTACTTATAAGTGATTCAAATAGAACTCTTGAGTTTTTTTGTTAATTTGCTGTTACCATCTGGAAGTAGGAGAACATACATTGAACAGGCAGACAGACACAATAGGAAGTTAGTTACACAGAAATATTTCTGAGAGGGACAAGTAAGGGATTGAATATACATTATCTTATACCATTTCTATGTTTTTGCATAACAATTTTAACTGTAATATCTTTAACTATAATGGTAGTATTTCTCTTTTTAAAATCATATTGAGGGTGGTACAAAGGTGGCTCAGTGGCAAAATTCTAGCCTGGCATGCCAGAGATGCAGGTTCAATTCCTGGAATCTGTCCTCCCCCCCCAAAATTAAAATCATATTGAGGCCAGATTATTTTACAGAAATAAACCTTTCTCTCATAGACTCATAGCTAAAATCTTTTTAATTTTAATACAGCCCAAATATTTTATTTTTAAAGAATTTCCATAATCAGTGACCAATTAGGAACACTTGATCAATACAAATGCAGTGGGACACCAACTAACAAATTTAAAGACAGTTAACACTCATTATATTTAAGTAGCATGCCAATTAATAACTAGACTGAACATACCAACTAACAAACAAGCATTAAACGTTTACTCTGCCTAGGTAACACACTGGCTGACAGTTAATTAGGCTTACTTATTTCCCAGGAGTATACTCAACATACAAACTCACGTCAGGGCCTCAAACCCCATGCAGAACGGTATCAGAAAACAAATGCTGTAGGGGTCAGAGAAAAGGGGATTATTCTGGAAGTATGACCCAGGTCTAGGGGACTCGAACCACCATATTAACTTCTCCATCCACTTTTACCTTGTTGACTCACTCACGCAGTCAGATGTCTGCATTTGGAAATGGAAATGGTTTCTCCACTGTAGACCACTTTTAATGATACCCACACTTGTTGTTTGATAACTTCTAAACATTCAGCACGTTTAAAAATTTGTACTTACTGTCTCACTTCCTTGTACTTAACTAATTTTATTATTTCTACATTTAATTCTTTAGTTTTTGGAGTCATTTTTCTATTCAGCAAAACTGGCAATGAACTGTTCTTGTGTTTCTGAATACTAATCCAGGAAGATCATTTTCAGAAGGGAAATTGCAGCTAAGTGAAGCACTGATAATTTGTCAACCTGGATACTTTTTGCAACGTGACTTGACTAGAATCTGGAATTAAGTACCCAAGAGAAAGGATTAAAAATAGAATGGGCTTCAGTTTCAGAAAGTAAATTCTTGAAGTGTCTTTCCTGTCCTTTTCATTCAATTTATCACACACACTGGCACCACCATTTCTGCAAATGAGGTTGTGTTTCCTCTGGGATTTCCAGAATGAAATGGAACCAAAAGGGCTGAATTATTTTGGCTGGGTTGTTCTACATATTGGTAAGTTGCCATTTCAGTGCAAATCATAGCATATTGGCCTAGCAATTTGTTATTTAAATGGAAACAAAAAGGGATAAAAGGGAAGGGTTTATATATATATATATATATATAGATAGATAGATAGATGCAAATTTGATTCATTTCAAAATGATCCCATATTTGAAGGGCTATGAAATCTAATATGATTCTCTTGTTTTATTTGTGTGTTGGCAAGAAGTACTAGAAAAATCATGTAGATTTTTCAGAACCTATTTCTTTATTAATAATATTTTCCAATCAAAGTGTATTTAAATATAGGTATAATTGTATTATATCTATAATGTAGCAATAGTGTAATTACTATTAATGTATTAATATTATTATTAATATACAATGATATAAATAACAGTAGAATTCATAGTATACTAGTAATAGAATGGTCATAAAACAATTTCTCAACAATTGCAAGACTTCGAGGTGCTAAAAGTATTAGTAAGAATTCTAATTTTATTGACTTTCCATCACTTCAGTGAGTAGTGTGACTTTATTGCAGTGAGGACAGCTTATAGAGTTATTGAGTCTTAGAGTCAATTGCACAGAACCCTTAGATCACCTGGGGCAGTGGCTTTCAAATTTTTGGACCCACTTGGTGAGTGTGTGTGTGTGTGTGTGTGTTTATTCACATAAATCTGATACAGAGTCTCTGAAATAGTGCTGCTTCTGACATTCTCTATTAAATTCTGTTGTTCCACTCTACTCTGTTTTCTAATTCATTTAAAAAAGCGCTGAACAGGACTCAAACTCATGACTCATGGTTTGAAAACCCTGAGCTAGCTCAGCCACTCTGTGTTGGGAGAATCTGGGGTCTGGCAAACTGAAGTGACTTTTCTAAGATCAAAGAGCTTATTATGAGCAGCAAAAAAGGGTGCTCTTCTTAAAACAGTGTAAGAAGTTTTGAGTCTGGAGTTTCAGATTCAAGTCATTCATCATTTAGGACACACAGAATGGTTTATTTTTAGTACAGGAAACAGTTGCAAATGGCTCTGATGGAAATCAGGAGCCCGGCATCACCCACTACGCTGTCCATCCATGCATGCTTGCCCTCGCACTCTCTCACTGCTATACTCCAGGCCAAAGAAGCCCAACTCATGTTGTTGACTTTCAGTTACTGTCCTACATGTGGCACTCCTCCTTGTGTGGGAGAAGCAAGGAATTACTGAGTGTGACTATTTGAACTCTGAGCTTGGAGAAATCGTGTGGACAATGTAGCAGAAGGAGGCTCTGGAAGGGTGTCAAGTAAACTTTCCCCACTACATCTCAGGCCACCATCACCAGCTATGTGACTTCTTTGAGCAAGTCATTTAACTTCTTTGGCTCTTAGGTTTCCTTATCTGCGATATGGGGATAACAACATCACTCCAACTTTCCTCGTAGACTTTTTGGGATGATTAACTGAGAAAAAAGAATGAAAACTTCTTGAAAGAGCAAACTGATATATAAATACAAAGTATTTTTAAAAAAATTTCTCTGCTTGTCAAAATCAGATACAGCTCTTCTCTTATTTTTTAAAAATGAAAAGGCATGAAAATTACTGTTTATGATCGTTCTTGATTTTTCATCAGGGATAGCTTCTGGCTCTGATTTTCCCTTTCTGTTAGTCCAAAAGTGGTTCTGAATATAGTGTGATTGACAGTGAGGAAGATAACTACTCTCAAAGAGAATACTTGGCTCCCAGGCCCCTAGTGGACACATGGTAGAACATAGATATTCGATTCTCTACTTAAAGAAAAGCCTCTAAACCTCACTTCTTAAACTTCAGTCTGGTTCCTCTAAGACGTAATAATAATAATAACAATAATAATAATAATAAAGCAACAATGTATGTAGCATTAACTATTTGCTAGACACCCCTCTAAGTGTTCTACATATATTAACTCATTTAATCCTCTCAGGAACCCTATAAAGTATATATAGTTATCACCCCATTTTACAGATATTAGGCACTGAGAGGTTAAGGAACTTGTGCAAACTCACCTAGCAAGCATATGTTAGCATAAGACCATGCTAAAAAATATGTTAAAAAAAAGTTCAAGGAAAATATTTCTGGTTGATAAATGAATATGACTGATTTCCTGTATTATTTTACCGATCTGTCCACTGTACATTCGTCTCTAGAGTAGGATTTGGATAGGAAAACCAATGGTTGAAAAAAACCATTTTTTCAGAATCAAACCTACGTGGTCTGCCTACTTCCAAAGCCCATACTCTTAGTCAGGCATTGGCAAACTTTTTCTTAAAAGATCAAATGGTAAATATTTTAGGCTTAGTGGGTCATATACATTCTGTCTCAACTACTCAACTCTGCTGCTAGAGCATGAAAGCAGCCACAGAGCAGACTCAAATGAATGGACATGACTGTGTTCTAATAAAACATCATTTTTGGACATAGAAATTTGAATTTCATTTGATTTTCATGTGTCACAAATTCTTCTTTTGGTTTTTTTAACCACTTAAAAATGTAAAAACCTTCTTAACTCACTGGCTATACAAAAACAGGTGGTGGGCTGGGTTTAGATTGGCCCCACAGTGTGCTGCTCTCTGCTCTTTACCACTGCAGTAGACTGTCCTACAGGCCTTGTGCATGGTAGAGGAGAAGACTTACACTGGGTTGCAACCTAAGCAGTTTGAAAGGATCTGTGCTCTCTCTTTGGAATGCAGTTGTTGCATGCTAATTACATGGCTACCTCTTTTTTTTCTTCCCTTTGTAATGTTATCCCAGGCTTGGTTTTCCTATCCAAACCCTACTCGAGAGACTAATGTACAATGGACTGATTGCTAATGTAATACAGGAAATAGTCATATTCATTTATCAACTAGAAATATTTTCCTTAACTTTTTTAAAAACATATTCTTATCTGAAGATGTAAGTAAAATGAAAGGTTATATTTACTATTTTTTTATACATATGAAAATAGATAGAACTATTAAAATGTTTATATATGTAGCCCCTAAAAATTCCTGAGTGACATGTACAGGGGTATTCATAGCATGTTTTGGGAAATGGGATTTGGGATTTTTTCCACCATTTAAAAATGTAAAAAACATTCTTAATTCACTGGCAAGAATTAGGTGGTAGGCAGGACACTTGCTTTGGCATTTAATAGACCTAGGATCCTACCTTTGCCTTCACCTGCACCTGTGTGACTGCCCACGAGCTGCTTAACTGCTGGGAGACAGGTGAAGAAGATCCCACTTATCTCTGTAATGTTAGGATACTTGTGAGATAAGTCTGGGGCTGGTAAACCACAGCTGGAAGGTTCAACATGGCCCACCATCTGTTTCACAAATAAAGTTTTACTAGAACACAGCCAAGCCTGTTCATTTGTAAATTGTCTCTGTGCTTACAAAGAGTTCAGCAGTTCTGACAGAGACAGTATGACCCTCAAAGACTAAAATATTTACTATTTGGCCCTTTACAAAAAAAAAAGCTTTTTCAATTCCTGAGAATTGTTAGATAATGTATGTAAAGCACTTAACACAATTTCTGGCACATGGTAAGTACTTGAAAAGAACAGCTATTTTAAAAATATATTTTGTGAAGTATATATTTAAAAAGCAATAAACTCCAAAGTACACTTTAACAAGTAGTTATAGAACAAATGTCAAAGTATGGTATGGATTTTAGTTTCACAATTTCAGCTATTTCCTTCTAACTGCTCTAAGACACTGAAGACTAAAAAGCAGTATCGAAATAATGATTCAGTAGACATACGCATTTACTAAATCCTATCTTCTCTGTTGCAACTCCTTCTTCTCCTTTAATCCTTCTCCCAGTCTTTAGGGATATTTGGGTAATGACCATTCTAACTTCTTTACGTTGAAAAGGGGTGTTGACATTATGGGGTAGTGGGATGCAACTGGTTGATGCTCTTGGAGACATTGGTAGGTAACTTGGGGTTTCAGGGCTTATTTGGCCTAAGAATCATCTGGAGGTTTTAGGTTTCTGAAAAATAAATTTAGTGAGTGACACTTTAATAGAGTCTCAGATGGAGCCCTGAGTATTCTTTAGGGTTTACAGGACTACTATTTGTTGGGGCTTGGTATACCATGGCAATTAGCAATATCCAGCTGAAGCTTGCGTAAGAGTAACCTCCAGAATAGCCTCTTAAATCTATTTGAAATCTCCTAGCCACTGATACCTTATTCTGTGGCATTTCTTTGTTTCCCCTTTTGGTCAGGTAGGCATTGTTGATCCCATGGTGCTAGGGCCAGGCTCATCCCTGGGAGTCATGTCCCACGTTTCTAGAAAGACTTACACCCTTGGATGTCATGTGCCATGTAAAGGGGAAGGTTGATGATTTTACTTGCAGAGTTGGGCTAAGAGAGAGAGGCCACGTCTGAGGAAAAAAAGATGTTCTCTGGAAGTAACTCTTAGGCATAATTTTAGGTAGGCTTAGCTTCTCTGTTACAGAAATAAGTTTTATAAGAAAGAGCAAGCCTCAAGATCAAGTCCTGGCCTATTAAATTGGGAGTCCATAATGTTTGAGAAAGTATCAGGTATTTTCTAGGTGGGAAAGTTTAATAGTTCCACATTTTTTCTTAAGTCCCTCAAGGGCCAATACTTTTTAATTATCTGCTTAACAAACTCTGGAATGTATCTAGGTATTACATTTAGCTATACAGAATTGCAAGATCTTGTTTCCAGTTCTAGGCTACATGTGTTTATGTTGTTTAACTGAACTAGCCAGACAGGTTTAGTTAGGTGGTGCTAGCTGCCAGAATTCAATATATCAGAAACGGAATGGCTTTTTAAAAGGGGAATTTATTAAGTTGCTAGTTTACGGTTCTAAGGCTGTGAGAATGTCCCAAATTAAAGAAAGGCTATAGAAATGTCCAATTTAAGGCATCCATGGAAAAGATAACTTGGTTCAAGAAAGCTGACGATGTTCAGGGTTTCTCTCTCAACTGGAAAGGCGCGTGGTAAACATGGTGGCATCTGCTAGCTTTCTCTCTGGGTTTCTTGTTTCGTGAAGATCCCCCAGGCACATTTTCCTTTTTTATCTCCAAAGGTTTCTGGCTGTGCAGGCTCTGTGGCTCTTTCCAAAATGGTTCCCTCTTAAGGGCTCCAGTAAGCAACCCCACCTTGAATGGGTAGAGACACACCTCCATGGAAATCATCTAATCAAAAGTTACCACCCATAATTGGTATCCATGGATAATTAAAAAGCTTCCTACCCTGCAGTACTGAATAAGGATTAAAGGAATTGGCTTTCCTGGGGTCCACAAATTCAAACCAGCACAGTGTGCTACAGAAAATTTAGGTTTTGGACAAAATACATCTCTTTTCCTTTGGTCTCATACAGGAGGTGAAGTTCTAAAATATAGACAATATCATTCTTTACCCTGTATTCTGATTTACCTTAGTCCCAACCAGATTGGCTTCATTATTATCTGTAATTAAAGTCTGATCTCTTTTTCAGCTTCTTTAACAGTTGCTGTATATAGCAGTGCTGACTTTCAGAGCTGCCGAATTTCAACTTTGAGTCTTAGGTATCACACAGGTACCCAAAGTTCCAGGAAAACAGCAGGTTATACAAATATAGCATAGCATCTCAGAATTAAGAAATATCCCTAAAAGCTTGGGAATAAATGTGACTGCTGTAAGAGCTTACAATCTAGGCCCCAATTTTTTTATAAGTATTTTCTAAAAGAGACCAAACAATATTTGTCCATTTGTTTATGACTTATTTTGATCAACAGAATGTCCTCATGGCTTACTTTGATCAACATAATGTCCTCATGGTTCATTGCCCTTGTCATATCCCCCATGACTTTGTTCCTTTCTGTAGCTGCACAATATTTCATCAAATGTATATAGCACAGTTTGCCCTTCTGTTTCTTAGTCAATATACCCTTTAACCACCTCTATCCATTGTGTGTCATGCATAATGTTGTCTAAACATCAGCGTGCAAAGTCTATTTGAGTCCCTGCTTTCCATTCTTTCACGTATATTCCCAGTAACAGGATTGCCTAACCATATGGTGACCCTATATTTAGCCTCCTGTGAATCTACTACATTATCCTCTGGAAGGGCTACCTCGTTCTGATACCTTACCAACATTGAATAGGTATACCTTTTTCTCTAAATTTTCTCCAGCGCTTGAATTTTTCTGTTTATTTATTTACTTTTAATTTGCAGATTTTATTGAGATATATTCATATCCCACATATTCTATCCAAAATAGACAATGTTTCACATTATCCTCACTTAGTTGGATAATCATCATCACTCTCAATTTTAGATGATATTCATTGCTCCAAAGGGAAAAGTAACAGACTCATCCACACCAAAGAGAAAATCCAAAACTCCCCTTACCTCTTGCCCCTGCCCCAATGATTTACCCCTACTATTGTTGCATACTAGTGTTGTTATTCCTGTTAAATATAGACCATAGCATGCAGTAAGTAGTTTTCTTCCATATACCTTTTGTGTCAGTTTGAAAGGATTATGTGCCCTAGAAAAGCCATGTTTTAATCCTGATCCATCTTGTGGAGGCAGCTGTTTCTTTTAATCCCTATTCAGTACTGTAGGTTGGAACTTGAGTAGATTATCTCCATGGAGATGTGACAAACCCAACTGTGGGTATTAACCTTTGATTACAGGGAGATGTGACTCCACCCATTTCAGGTGGGTCTTATTAGTTTAATGGAATCCTTTAAAAGAGGAAACATTTTGGAAAAACCTTCAGAGCCATGAGAGGAGAGAGTCATGAGAGCCCACATAGCCAGAGACCTTTGGAGATGAAAAAAGAAAATGCCCCAGGGAACTTCATGAAACAAGAAGCCTAAAGAGAAAACTAGCAGACGTTGCCATGTTTGCCACGTGCCTTTGCAGTTAAAAGAGAAATCTTGGATGTTATCAGCCTCCTTGAACCAAGGTATCTTTCTCTGGATGCCTTAGATTGGACATTCTATAGCCTTGCTTTAATTTGGACATTTTCACAGCCTTAGAACATGTAAACTTGTAATTTAATAAATTCCACTTTTTAAAAGCTGCCCCATTTTGAGTATATTGCATTCCAGCAGCTTGCAAACTAGAACACTCTTCTATTATTAAATCTTTCTACAAGCCTTATACCTTTGAAACAGTTTAGGCAAGAACTTATATTTGTAGAGCTAATCAGTGAGGTACATGGCTCTAAAATCCCGGTTCTATCATTTTCACCTCAATAAGGCAATATTGCTTATAAATCCACTAATGAATTACCATCACCTCTCTCTATTCCCATACATTTATGTTCAGTCTCCTTAGTTAGTCTGTACATATTTGGTAATCATTTCTCCTTCTTCAGCTTCTGTCTTATTCTATGCCCCCTATTTTCTACATTTTAAGATTTTGAGTTTACATTTTCCAGGGGGTTCAAATTAGTGAAATCATACAGTATCTATGCTTTTGTGTCTGTCATATTTCACTCAGCATTATATCCTCAAGGTATATCCATATGGTCATATGCTTCAGGGCCTCATTTCTCCTTACTGCTACATATTATTCCATCATATATTTTTACCGCATTTTGTTTATCCACTTGTCTGTGGTGGACATTTGGATTGTGCCCATCTTATGGCAATTGTGAATAATGCTGCTATGAACATTGGTATGCAAATGTCTGTTCATGACACTGCTTTCAGCTCTTCTGGGTATGTACCAAGTAGTGGTATTACTCGGTCATGGGGCAACTCAATATTTAGTTTTCTGAGGAACTGCCAAATTGTCATTCACGAGATTTTACCACTATACATTCCACCAATGGTGAATGAATGTTCCAATTTGTCCACATCCTCCCCAATAATGTGGTTTCCTGTTTGATTAATGGCAGCCATTCTTCTAGGTGTGACATGATAGCTCAAGTCTTTTCTTGTGCTTTTTAGCCATTTGTATTTCCCCTTCAGAAAAATGTATATTTATATATTTTGCCCATTTTATAATTGAGTTGCTTGTTCTTCCATTGTTGAGTATGATTTCTTTATATGTACTTATCAGATTTATAGTTTGCCAATATTTTCTCCCATGGAATTGGCTGTCTCTTCACCTTTTGAAAAAAAGTCTTTTGAGGTATAGTAGCATTTGATTTTTTTTTTTTAGCATTTTGATTTTGAGGAGTCCCCATTTATCTTTTTTTCCTTTTGTTGCTTATGCTTTGGGTGTAAGGTCTAAGCAGCTATCTCTTAACAGTAGGTCTTGAAAATGTTTCCCTATATTTTCTTCTAGGAGTTTTATGGTACTGGCTCTTGAGTTTAGGTCTTCGGTACACTTTGAGTTAATTTTTATATAGGGTGTGAGGTAGGGGTCCTCTTTCCTTCTTTTGGCTATAAATATACAGTTCTCCCAGGCACATTTATTAAGACTGTTCTGTCCCACAGTGCATTTGGGAGCCTTGTTGAAGATCAATTGACCATATAGCTGGAGGCCTGTTTCAAGCTGTGCCTTCTATTCCATTGATCAATATGTCTGTCTTTGTACCAATTAGTACCATGTTGTTTTGATCACTGTGGCTTTACAATAATCGTTAAAATAAGGAAATGTAAATCCTCCCACTCCACTCTTCTTTATTTTAGGATGCTTATGGCAATTCAACAGCACTCTCCCTTCAAATAAATATAATAACAAGCTTTTCAAAGTATTCAGAATAGGTTGTTGAAATTTTTATTGGTGTTGCATTGAATATGTAAATCAATTTGGGTAGAATTGACATGTTAACAACATTTCTTCCTTCTATCCATGAACACCAAATGTCTTTCCATCTATTTAAGTCTTCTTTGATTTCTTTAGCAGTGTTTTGTAGTTTTCTGTGTACAAGTCCTTTACATCTGTGGTAGTTAGATTCAAGTGTCAACTTGACCAGGTGAAGATGCCTAGTTCTATTCCTGTGGACATGGGCCAATGGCATGTGAAACTCATCTGTTGTTGATTACATCTGCAGTCGGCTAGGAGATGTGCCTACTGCAATGAATGATGTTTGATTTAATTGGCTGGTGCTTAAATGAGAGAGCTCAATGTAGCACAGCCTAAACAGCTCAGCGTACCTCATCTCAGCACTCACAGCTCAGTCCAGGCCTTTGGAGATGCAGAAAGAAATCACCCAGAAAAAGCTGTTGGAACCCGGAGGCCTGGAGAGATCTCCCTGTGCCTTACCATGTAAGAAAGAACCTCAGTTGAAAGTTAGTTGCCCTTCCTCTGAAGAGCTATACATTAACTAAATAAATCCCCTTTTATTGAAAGCCAATCCATCTCTAGTAAGCTGCATTCCAGCAACTAGCAAACTACAACATCCCTGGTTAAGTTTATTCCTAGAAACTTAACCTTTTAGTTGCTATTTGAATGGAAGCTTTTCCTTAATTGACTCCTCAGTTAAGAGGAGTTAAGTCCTCTTAACTGAGGAATCAATTTAAAGAAATCTTATAGATCTCCTCAGTTAGGTAAATATTAGGTCACAATATTGTGAATGAAATTTTTTCTTAATAGTCTTCTCAGTTAGGTCGTTACTTATGTGTAGAAACATTACCAATTTTTGCACATTAATCTTGTAACTCAACACTTTGCTATGACAGCTAAGCTTGTCATAGATTTCTCAGGTTTTTTCAAGTATAGGATCATGTAGTCTGCAAATAATAAAGGTTTTACTACTTCCTTTCTTATTTGGATGCCTTTCATTTCTATTTCTTGCCTGATTGCTGTAGCTAGAACTGTTGGCATAATGTTGAATAATAGTGGTGACAGTGAGCATCCTTGTCTTGTTTCTGATCCCAGGGGAAAGGCTCTCAGTCTCTCGCCATTGAGTAGGATGCTGGCTGTGCATTTTTCATATATTCCCTTTAGCATATTGAGGAAGTTTTCCTTGACTCCTACCTTTTAAATTGTCTAATTTGTTGGCATATAGTTGTTCATAGTATCCTCTTGTGATTTCTTTTGTTTCTTCAGGGTCCATGGCAAAGACTCCCCTCTTATTTCTAGTTTTATTTATTTGCATCTTCTCTCTTTTCTTTGTCAGCCTAGCTAAAGGTCAGTTGATCTTTTTTGATTTTCTCAAAGAACCAACTTTTGGTTTTATTGATTCTTTCTATTGTTTGTTATTCTCCAACTCATTTATTCTGCTTTAATCTTTATTTCTCTTCTTCTATTTGTTTTGGGAATAGTTTCCTGTTCTTTCTGTAGTTCCTCCAGGTGAGCAGTTAAGTTTCAATTTTTGTTCTTTCTATTTAATATAAGCATTTATGGCAATAAATTTCCCACTCAGCATTGCCTTTGCCATATTCCATAAGTTCTCATTCATTTGTATTTTCATTCATGCATCTCCAGATATTTACTGAATTCCTTTGCAATTTCTTCTTTGACCCACTGATTGTTTAAGAGTGTGTTGTTATTTACTCTCCATATATTTGTGAACATTCTGGTTCTTTGGTGGTTATTGATTTCCAGCTTCATTCCATTGTGATCAGAGAAACCTTTTTGAAAAATTTCAATATTTCAAAGTTTATTAAGACCTGTTTTGTCACAAGCCCCAGCTTGTGTTCTATCCTGTAGAATGTTCCATGAGCACTACAGAAAAATGTTTATCCTGGTGTTCTGGGTGTAACTATCTATCTATCTATATATCTTAGGTCTAATTCACTTATTAGATTGTTTAGATTCTCTATTTCCTTATTGATCCTACATGATTGCTTTATCTATAGAAGAGAGTGGTGTATTGAAATCTCCAACTATTATTGTTGAAAAATCTTTTGCACCCTTCAGTTTTACCAGTGTTTACTTAATGTACTTTGGAGTTCCTTGATTGGGCACATAAACATTTATGACTGTTATTTCTTCTTGGTGAATTTCCCCTTTTATTAATATGTTGTGTTTTTCCTTGTTTCTTATGACATCTTTGCATTTGAAGTCTATTTTGTCTGATTTTAGTATAGCTATTCATATTTTCTTTTGGTTAAAGCTTGAGTGGAATATCATCTTCAATCTTCTCATTTTCAGTCTCTTTGTATCATTGGGTCTAAGATGAGTCTCTTGTAAATAGCATATAGATGGATCATATTTTTAAATCCATCCTGCCAATCTGTATCTTTTAATTGGTTGGTTTAGTCCATTAACATTTAAAGTTATTACTGTAAAGGCAGTTCTTGAATCCACCATCTTATCTTTTTTCAGTCAACAGAACTCCTGTTAGTATTTCTTGCAGGGCAGGTCTCTTCTTAACAAATTCCCTCAGCACTTGTGTGTCTGTGAAAATTTTAATCTCTCCCTCACTTTTGGAAGACAAGTTTCCTGGATAAAGAATTCTTGGCTGGAAATTTTTCTCTTTCATAATCTTAAATATATCAACCACTGCCTTCTTACCTCCATGATGCCTGTTGAGTAGTCTGAACTTAGTCTTATGTGGCTTTCCTTGTATGTGGTGAATCACTTTTCTCTTGATGCTTTCAGGACTCTGTGCTTCTCTTCAGCATTTGACAGTCTGATTAGTCTTTGTCTTGGAGTGGGTCTATTTGGATTTATCCTATTTAGGGTTCTTTGGAATTCTTTGATTTGCATGTTTACATCATATGAAAGAGTTGGGTGGTTTTCCTAAATTATCTCCTCAAATAATCTTTCTAGCCCTTCTTCTTTTGGGACACAATTGTTCTTATATTTGTTTCATGTTATCATCATTTCCTTGAGATCCAATTCAAATTTTTTCCATCTTTTTTGCCATTTGTTCTTTTGTGCAGTTGAATTCAATTGTCCTATCCTCTAGTTGGCTTATTCTTTACTTTGACCCTTCAAATCTGTTGTGTGTATCTAGTATATATTTTAATTTGAAATACAGTGTCTTTCATTTTTGTCAGATCTGCTATTTTTTTTATTTATTCTTTCAACTTCTGCTTTATGCTCTTCTAGTGTCTTGTTATTGTACTTTATGTCTTTAGCCATCCCAGTGAACTTATTTAGGAGGTGTGTATGAATATCTTTAGTTGGTTGTTTTGAATTCTGTGGGTCCTGTGGTGCTTTAATTTGGTCATCTGGTCATATTTTCTTGCATCTTCATGTGTTGCTTGATTTTCTGTCGACTTTGTGGCATTTGATTATCTTGATAAGGTGGTTTTGAAGACTAATTTTGCTCATTTGTCTAAGATTTTGTAGTTGCTTGGATCTGCATTGAAGATCTCTTTTTCTACTTGGTTTGTTAGTAATTCCCTGCCAAAGCAAAGGCTGGATCTCATGTAGGAGGTGCAACTTTAAGTGAAGATCTGTTGAAATCTAGGCTAGAAGGCAGTGTGCACCTTCGTGGATAATCTTCTGGTGGGCATGATGAATCTCGTGATTCTCAAACTCCTACATAGAATGACCTTGGTAGTATTTCAACTACCCCTGCCTAAATCCAGCATGAGAGTGCCTGGAAATGTGGCACAACTCACTTCCTTGTCCCTGGCCCTACACTTGTGCACACCATGAGCACTCCAGGTCTCCGTGGAAAAAGGATATAGGTAGCAGGACCCAGAGAACCTCGTTCATTGGCCAGTTTTCAAATTGGCTCTGCTCTGTGTCTTCCCCTTTTCCTGAGGGGAAGGCTCCCAGTCTACACCAAAACCAGGTGCCCACAGTGGCCTGCCTCAGGGTGGGGGTTAGGCATTTTGCCCCAGCAGTAAGGTCTCTGTGTGTAGTTAAACCAAGTTTGTTGCTTTCTGGGTTCCCCATGGGAGCTTCTGGTTATGGAGCTGAGAGGGAAGATCTCCCAAGCTGGTATAAAGGTAGGGGTGTGGAAGCACATTGCTCCTTTGGCACCCATTTCTGCCTGAGCATTGCAGCCCACCCCAGGTGCAGCCATGATTGAATAAACTCCCCCCATCCTCTCAATTATAATTTCTTCACTTTTTTGTCCAGGTCCTACATATATAATGTAGAAGTCCCTCTTTTATCACTTATACTGTGGAACCACTGTCCCAGTCATTTTTCTGTCTCTTCTCTACTTGTTCCATGGTATAGGGGTGAACTCAGGCTATCTTATTCCACCATCTTCCTGGAAGTTTAAAAACAGCTATTTTTTTTTATGTGGTAGTAATAGTGACAAAGTGGCTAAGGATTATTATGCTGACAGTGTTAGTAATAATAATAATCATTTATGATGATAATGATGATGATGATGATGATGATGATAATGATGATAGAGCTTTTCTTTGGCGTCCAACTTTAAAATCTTTTAGCCCATTATGGAAACTATCCTCCTGTTACCCAGATATCTTACACTTGTGGTTTTTCCTAGGACCATTTTACCAAAATTAATTCTCAGAGAAAGATCTGAAACTTGCTGCTAGATTCAAGGAAGGAGGCTCTAGATGTTTTTAGGTTTAATCAGCAGGTGTGGGGAGATATTTTGAGAAGACAGTTTGACCTTCTCATTGTCCATTTTTGTATAAAGTTGCTCTCTCATCTTTTCATAATTATTTTTTCAGTTTGGACAACCACTTTGAAAATAATTTTAAAGTATTCACCAGGGGGTTCTGCTTTTTTCCTATGCTTGCTATATTAGGGTTCACAGAGACACAGAGACACAGAATTGACAGGGCAGACACACTAAATATTCAGAGATTTATTATAGGCATTGGCTCATGTGGTGACCAAAGGGATGACAAATCTGAATTCAGTAAAGCAGGTTGCAAGTTGAAAACTTGATGAAGGTGAAGTTGAATCCCCTAGGAGAAACCGTCTGTCTGAAGTAGATATAGAAACTTTTTCTGACTGCTGGAATCTTCAGTTCTTCCCTTAAGGTTCACCAACTGATTGGATTAGGAGACAGCTCTCATTGCTGAAGATCAGCTCCTTTGTTGACCATAAATGTAATTAGGAATGGACCCAATCAACTGACTGATGATTTAAACCCACAAAATGCCTTCAGAATAACAATCAACCAGTGCTTGCTTAATCAAACAACTGTACCTCATAACTAGACAAACTTAAGCCTCACACTCACAGTCAGAAGTGATCCAAGGACTTTACCCATATAGGGCTCTGTGGTGAGTCTGTGTCATTTTCTGGGACCCCTCATGTGTTCTCAGAGAGATATGTTTGCATTGCTTGGACAGTAGTTTGAGGTTTACAAACTCAGAAAAGGATGAGGCATTTCCTGTTTTGTAATCCTAATATCTTGGATAGTAAGTAGGTCTCCTACAAATTGCATACTTTTGCTATGTCTACGTCTAAAAAGTAACCCTTAATCTTGCCACCCATGGACCCCAAATGCATCTCAAAGTAAATGAGACCCACTCAGAAACTTATCTGTTTCTTCTTTCAGTTATAAATTCACAAATAGGATCTGTTTCTTCTTTTAAACTGGTTTCCCTAGCAACTAAGCCACTCTTATATGATCAGAGCATTTTGTCACTTTTGAAGTTTGACTCTCTAGCTCAGGGGGATGAAGAAAACAACATTAACACACAAATATTTCAAAAACATTCAAGTGGTGACTTATAAATAGAAACTACATTTTAGTTGACTTTTCTGTAGATTGTGTGATGGTCACCATCACAACCCCCACCCACAGCCAGAAGATAGCCATCTCTTTAAGTAGCTTTGAGAAACAGAACAGATGGGATTGATTCTTACAGTGCCTAAATTACCATAAAAATATATTCTGGGAAGCAGCGGGTAGATGGAGAAATAGGAAGATTTGCAGGAGGCAGCCACACAAAGTGAACTTACCTTGTGATTGCTCAGTCTTGCTCATCTCTAGGCTAAAATAAACGTATTAGTCATGATGACAAAGGTACTTCATGGGGCACAGACTTTTTCTGCCTATACTAATCAAGGACCAGGATAAAGTGAGAGGAAGGGTGTATTGTTAATCCTCAGATGGCTTTTAATTTACTATTATTATTTAACTCTGGTGACTTTTTCCTCTGTTGCTGCCCTACTTACCAATGACCAGAGTCAAAAACTCATCCAATTCTCAGTCTCTTTCATCTCCATAATCCTATTTCAGTTCCTTCTATAACTAGAACACAAGTAGGGTGGACAGAGTAGATGAGGAAGGGAAAACTAAACAGAAAAGTTGTCTTATTTCTTATGTCATTTCCTACTGACCTCTCCACAAAGAGGAGAGATGATTGATGAATTCTCCATAACCTAATTGGGTTCTAAAAGACCCCAAGGGAACTTACAGTGAAAAAGAAATGGGACATATAAGAGCAGAAACAAGAACAGTACAACCCTACTCAAAGTTTTCTCATAATGAATTTGCTCTCATGATCTCAAGGTGAATGGCAGGTGTGCTAGCTTCTTAAGGCCGATGTGCCAAAGTGTCAAAAATTGCGTGGCTTAAAACAGAAGTTTATTGTCATAGTTCTAGAAACTTGAAGTCTGAATCAAGCTGTTGTCAGGGCCCTGACCCCTCTGAAGTCTGTAGGGTTCTGATGGTAACTTGCTGGCAATCCATGGCTTTCCTTGGCTTATAGTATAATTCAATCTCTACCTCCTCCATATGGCTCTCTTCTCTCTCTGTTTATCTCCAGATTTCCTCTTCTTATAAGAAGAATCATACTGGTTAAGGCCTACCCCAATCCAATTTGGCCTCATCCTAACTAGTAACATCCTCAAAGACCTTATTTCCAAATAGTATCACATTCTTGAGACTGGGGTGATGCAATTCAATCCACAACAGCAAGTTTTCTTCTTCGGAGCTCTTCTCCAAGAGTACAAAGTAAATAAGCCAAATGAGCAGCCCTCTCCCACAAGCTTGGGCTTCAGTTGGAGTGTGTCTGGAGACCCTGGAAGCAGCTAGCTTGGTGTTAGGAGATATATGGAGTTAAATGAAAACGGAATTTTCCTCACAACAAGGAACTTAAATCTTGTACAAGGTGAATGTCAATTCCAGAAAGTAGAAGGTAAATGTTTTGAAGATATATATTTTTTTAAATAAGAAATTCATACTTTTTTTTCCAGGGGCAAAACATAAGTGTGTTCATTTCATGAACTTTCTGCAGATTATATTTCTTAGGTCAGGCATAGAATATGTTTTAATGTAGTATTCTGTAAATGCTTATCAAATGCCCATTGTATGTTTAATATTACACTTGGTGTTATAGAAAGAGAAGCAGGGAATGCTAAAATTTAGTGTGCTAAACTGTGATACCCAGATCCCTCTTCAAAAAAGATCTTGCTGCAGAATTGAGGGGAATATGGTTGGTAGGCAGCCTACAACTTTTAACATCAGGTTCTGTCTCATCTGCTCAGAGCTGCTTTGCTGGCCTCACACCTCCCAAGGGTAGCCCATACCACATTACTGAGAGACAGAGGTGAAGGCTTAACCACTTTGGCTGCATATAGGATGCTCTTACACGTAATACTCACTTCAGACCTCCCTACCTAATCAACCCAGGCTCTGTCGGGTCTTCATCACAGTTCAGATCCTGCCTCTGCTCAATCCTGTTTCTGTCCCATTCTCAAAGCTATTGATCTCTCATAAGCATCCTGCACTGGGGTCTGTTTTGAGACAGCCCAACCTTTAACACCTGGTTATGAAGGATTTTACAAATAATTCAGAGGAAAAGACTATTCTATTTGGATCATTGATAAATGATCCAAAAGTGAGACAGAATATAAATTCTGCAGGTGTTCAATGAGAGGGAAAGAGCTGAAAATCAGAGATGGTTTATTGGTAGTTCTGAACCTTTTTCGTTGAACAGATCCAAGGTATGTGAGGGTGAGGTGCTCCAAGTAGAGTAGCCTAAGCCAAAGCAAGATATGACTGTGAAGAAACTGTCTTATCTTAGTTCTCCAGGACTACTGTGACAATTACTACATATGGGTTGGCTTGAACAACAGAAATTGATTGTCTTCCAGTTTTGGAGGCTAGAAATCCAAAATTAAGGACTTGACAGGCCATACTTTCTTCCAGAGCCTATAGATTCTGGTTCTGGTCTCACAACATTCCTTGTGGATCCTTGTCGGTAGATGCATCTCAGCTTCTATTACATGGTATGTCTCTTTCCTTCTCTGGTTTTTCCTTTGGTGTCCTTCTTCTCCTGTTCAGTCTTCTCCTTGCAAGGTCTCCAGTCAAAATGGATTGAAGACCACCCTTATTAAGTTTGGCATCACCTTAACTGGGAAATGTTCAAAGATCCTAATTGCAAATGGGTTCATACCCCCAGGACAACATATTAGTGCTTGAACATGCCTTTTGTGGGGGATATGATTCAAAATCTAACATGGCCTAACTAGAAGAAGAGTGCATATTGGGGAAGGTTAAAAATTAAATTGTTAATTCAGTTAAGATTAAATCTGAGTGAGTACAAGAGAGAAAATCCCAAGATAGGTATTTACTTGTATCTCACAGTAAAAGAAAAAAATGTTTGGAAGTTGTCAGTCCTAACTTGGTTTGGTGGCTCCTCCTGTCAGCTTGTCATTCTGCCATCTGTGGGTTAAACCCCTTATTTTCAGGGTCCAATATGGCTGCTAGAGCTCCAGCTATCACATCTAGATTCTAGATAGTAGAAAATGGAGGATGAGATGAAGAAGGGCATGCCCCACTACTTTAAGGGGATTTACTACCAATTATATCTCATTGGCTACAGCTTATTCCAATGACCACACCTACTAGGAAGGGAGGCTGGTGAATACAATCTTTAAACTGGGTGGCATGCATGCAGCTGAAATTAGGGGGTTTTATTACAATTGAAGAATATATTACTGTATTTTTTTTTCAAATTATGGATAAAAGTGAGACAAGAAAATAAAATGGCTTAAATTTGGTGTCTTGAAAATGATAATGGCAATAAAACTTTTCTAGAAATTATAGAGGAGAGTTCTTTTATATATGTGTGTGTGAAATAACAATTGATTTTGGACATAATCAATTGGAGGATAATATAAATAACAATCGATTCTTGAGTGCTTTCTGTGTTCTAGATACAATGACAAATACTTTGTCTGTTGTATTACTTAATGAAGTCTATGAGTTAGGTCTAATAATTGATCTGTTACAGATGAGGAAATTGGGATTTGTGAGAAATTAAGGAAATGAGCAAAGGCACACAGCTTGTCATTGGTAGGGCGAGTACTGAAACCCATGTTTGTGAGACTCCAAATCCCAGCTACATACACTAGGGTACTCCTTTTAAACCCAGCCAGTGACACCTCAAAGAGGAGAGCATGGAGCTCAGGAAAAAAGACAGAAGGGAAAGTATACTCTGAGGGCCAGCCAGCTCTCAGGTATGATGAAACCTTGAGAGGAGAGGATAACGGTAAGGAAGGAGAGAACTCAGTCAAAGGAAAGAGGAGGATGCTAAATGCTGAATCTTTAAGGGTCTTTTGGAGGTGGAGAAGGAGAGGAGGCATTGGAGAAGAACCAAGGGGGCAGGGAGGTGTCAGAGTGGACCAGAAGAAAGACTTTCTTGAAGATGAAAGGGTCCAGAAAAACGATTTGAGCAGTAAGAGATCATTCATTGTTTATCCTTAAGAGTGCTGAATTGTGGGAATAGGTGGAGTAAGATCAGAAATGATGGATGAACTGCTTAAAACAAATAATCCTATTGTTAGTAATGGATGGTAATAACAGCTAACGTTTACTGAATGCTTCATGTGTGTTAGGCACTCCTCCAAGGGTTATGTGTACGAATTCCTATAACCACAATGCTTTAAGGTAGCTACTCTTTTTATCTCCATTTTGTAGATGAAAAAATTGAGGCAGTGAGAGGTTAAGTAATCTGTCCAAGGTCGTGCAGTTATTGAGTGGCAGAGCTGGGATTCAAGTCCAAGCAGTCTGGCTGCTGAGCTCATAGTTAGTATTCTAGAAAGGTCAAACTTTTAAAAAGTAATGAATCTGCAAAGGTCTACAGATTTTTCTCTGAGATAAAATCTCAGATTCATTTTCAGAACGTGTGCTATAGAAAATGTCAAAGGTACTTAGTGATCATCCATTCTTCTGTCCCTAAAAAACATTTTGAAGAGGGATCAGTTTTGTTTTGTTTATTCCAATGGATGTTTCTAAAGGGAAAATAACTCTTTTTTTATACATATATAATTAAAGGGAAGTTTGCAATCCTGAAGGAAAGTACGTAACATTTTTACTGGTAAGCTTATTGAGAGAATTGCAGTGATACATTTTGGACCTTAGTAAATGTCTCTGGAAAGAAAGAAAACATTCTGTCTTTATGGCAAAACATTTTAATAATTGTGCACTGGAACAATGATTTCTTGTGTCTCAAAATTCCTTTATGCCTACAGACTGCTCAACTGAATGTCATTAGAACCTCTAGAACTTATTTTCGCATAGTTTAAAGGTTCACCCATCTCCTACACAGTCACATGTTGATTTGAGAAAAAAATATGTATATAGCTACACACAATATAGTACAGGCAGCATATTGGAATCTAAGATTACAGATTGCTGCCCTGCTCAGCGTCCCTAACCCTTTTCAGGTAACCAGATTTATTAATATTGATAGGCACTTTCAAAAGACTGAGAAGTGTTTTTTTTTTTTGGCTTTTATCCCGTCTTTCTGACTTCTTCAATTTTCTTATTCCTAAAATGGGGAAGTTTCAAAATTTTATAAGCTATAAAATTTAGATGCCTACCTTCCTCAAAATAGCTTTTGCATTGACTGACACAAGGTATTTAAAACTCCTGGCATTCAGTAGTATACAATAAATGGTCATTTTTGTTTTGATTTTGTTGTTTCAGTGAAAAGATTTCTTGAGAGCACAAAGGAAGGCGCCTTCCATTTGAGGAAAAAGGAGCTGAAAAAGTTTTATTGCTGAAATGGTGCTTGACTTGAGTTCTTAAACATAAGTAGATTTACTCTGACAGGTAGAAACTAGAGAAGTACATTCTGGGCCAAGGGAAAAGCATAAAAAAAAATCAGGAAGCATTTGGGGAACTTCAAGAAATTCATTGCTAGAAAAATATGGCGTACAATGGAGGAAATGGCAGGAGGTACTTCTGACAGGTGTCAAAAGCATGAGTTGCTTATAGCCTTATAGTTTTAGATTTTCTTATCTAAATACGAAATGTTGTAAGGCTTTCAGAACCAATGCTTTCTTCTTAGGATTCAGCGGCCCTTGATTTTGTGCTAGATGTAGTAGAGTTCACTGCATCCTATGTGCACCCATTGTTTGGTTCTTAGGAAGTAATTTTATTTTAGCAACTTTGAAATATCAGTATTTTTAGCAGAGACCAAGAGCTGTTTAGAGCAGCTTCCTGAGAAACCAACTGATGTGTTCTTCAAGTCAGTTTGCATGACCTGTGCCTTCATTTCTGTGTAGTAGAAATGTAGTCTTTTGTTTTTATTAGTAAATGATGTGCTTTTAACCTAACACCATATACACTAGTTAAGTGTTGAAGGTTGACAATAGGACCATATTTGGTAACTAGTAGCTTGTTTGAGATTTTCGCATTGACCATTAAAAGGTAGTTGATTACTAGGATATTTAATAAAGTTTTGTATTTCTCTTTAAAATATTCTTATAATATTTCCACCAGGAGCAGTATAGTTAGGTTTTGAATAAAGTAGTTATGTGATATTAAAAGTAAAGATTTCTTGAAAAGTATTTATGCTTAGAATTTGGAAGTGATAAGAATAGGCAGATCTGAAGGGAACAGGTTTGCCTTTCTGTGTAGACTTATCAATCAACAAAATCCTAAGTATAGAATTTTGTAATCCACAGGGATGGAATAGCATAAATACAAAGGCAAGAAAAAAATCATTATAGTCAAGCAGGAAAGAAATAAATAAAAATACTGTTTTTAAAGAAGAGAACTTTGGAAACCAATACTTTTTATATTTAGTAATAATAATTTTAAGATATTTAAAAATCATGATTGTACCACTGGCATGTTATTGGTTTTAGATATATACTTAATGTTAGATTGCTAGTTACTTTGGATAGTTCAGTACTATATACACCATAGAGCAAAGAATCTTTGTTGACAGCTTATCATATTGGGAAGACCCCATGTAAAATTTTATTTAATTCTCACAAAATCCCTAAATTCTGGATGATCTAGGCTCTTTATGGAAATGAGACATCTTCATTGTGCATTTTAAATAGTCTATTTTAACCTTTGGGAAAATTTGATAAGTAAGTAAAATGCTTTTTCAGGTAAGAGAGTTCCTCTTTCAGCTTCTTTTATGATGGACAAAATACTTTTAAAGAGTCTGCTATTTTATTAACCTGAAATGTTTCTCTCTTCCATTCTATGTATTATTTCATCATAAACTGAGAAGAAAATAAAGAGAAATGTTTCCTTATATTATCTTCTATATTGCTTCTTAAATACCTTTGAAATGGCAACCATTTCTTGAAAGCTTTCTATTATCTTATGTGATTGGTTAGAGAAGAGTCAGGTAAATTAGGGTTGTAGCTATTGCCTTAGGATTCACGGGGTAAGTGCTGGGGAAAAATGCCTTACCCTTCATTTTCTGTTCTTTTCGTTTGACTATTATAACTTTCTTTTCTTACCTCTTATTTTCTCTAGGTAGGGAAGGCATACATTAATTAATTAATTCAACAAATATTAAACATCTACTCAATGTTAAACACCAGAGACAGTGGTGATTCACAAAAGCATAATTAATCCTCGTCTCCATGGGGCTTAGTGGCTGTGGAAGACTGCACAGCATTGGTCCCAGATATCGTCTGTCCTGTGTGGATACATTGGCTCATTGCAGCCATCAACTTGTCTTTTTTTTTTTCCTGCCCCTGGATAAAATTTACTAAAGGCAAAAACCTAAAATTCAAAAGGAAAGACAATCCCAACATTCTATGATCTGCCTGCAAATCTTCACCCACTCAATTAACCTTTTACAAATGCATATACATCTTCATTCTAAGCAAACTTTCAGTCTAAATAGTGATTGATTCTGGAGGATATGGAGGAAATGTTAGATCCATGAACTTGTCACTGATTGTGTAACTCTTGATGAATCAGGTTTTTAGTGATGTGAGCATGAGTCACAGGTCTAATAAAGGATGATGGTAGACAAGGGTCAAGATGCTTAAAATCTGCCTCCCCTTTTCACATTGCAATGAAACCATCAAGGGAAGGAAAAGGAGGAAACCACGCGAGAACACAGGGTAATCTAATACTCGTATCATTAGAGATTTTTGTTAAATCTCATACATTTCGCCTATCCTAAATAGAAAGTTATACTAACATTTAATTTGGTGCCTATTATGTCCTGAGCTGCACAGGAGGGGTCTTATATGTCATCCACCCAAAAAGATTTAATTTAATTTAATTTTCACATCCATACCATAACGTTTTAATTCTTTTATTATGCCCATTTTATAGCTGAAGAAACTAAAGCTAGTTTAAGCAACTTGTTTAAGATAATCAGTTAGTAACAGGTAGGTCTGTTATTTAAATATGGTTCTGACCCCAAGTATAGCTACAGTTTGAGGACGAATACTGGAGGTTTGGCAAAAGTGTCCAACACAGCCCAATTCTCCTAGGGAGGAACAATGCGATGTTAAAACAAAATCCTCGCTGACTACAGCATTGTAATGTACCCCATACTACCACATTTCTTATCATTTTATAAAAGTGAGTATTCCTAAGATAAGGCTAGCTGAAGCAGTGAGCAAAGGAGAGGCAACATGAACCTGGGTTCAGCTAGGCAGACCTGAGCTCACATCCAATTGCATCACAAACTGGTCCAGCAAGTTGTTAATATGTTCCATTTTCCTAGGTCTGTAAAGGGCCTAGTAACTCTCTTGCTGAATAGTGAGGAATGAAAAGAGACAGCTATGTTAAGTATAAAGAACAATTTCACATAAAAATTGCTAAATGGTGTTTGTGAGGATTCTATATAGGATGAAGTCTGTTCTCAGGATGAGTGGGTGAGGTGTTCGAGGTAGCCAGGGCTGCCAAGAGTGGAAGGAGCGATCCAGACAGGAGATGAGTTTTTCCTATATCTCTTCATATGCTCTGTCCCCTCACATGCTGCTTTGATGCTGGTTCCTTGTATATACTCCTAAAATATCCACTGGCTGTTCCACAGCTTTGGAATTCAGTGTGGGATGCTATTTTTATATGTGCTGAATTGATAAAGCAACAAAATTATAGCACTCTTAAAGAAGTTATCATATCACCCTTAAAAAGAGTTAAACCACTTTTATTTGTCTATAGACCCCAACACTGCATGTTCCTTGAAGACAGAAATCCCTCTTATCCTCTCAGAATCCTGCACCCATGCAGCATGAATGCATGCAATCATTCATTTATTTCATAAACATTTTTTACCTCCCTCCTATGTGGCAGGCACTAATCTAGACGTTGGGGATACAGCAGGAACAAAACAGAGACATTTCCTGTCCTCCCAGTGCTTACACTCAAATTGTAAAGAAATCTCTACATAATTATATAATTTTAATAGCAGCAAATGCTATGAAGAAGTACAAAGTACTAACAGAATGCACAACAGGAGGTTGTATCCAGCCATGGAATTGGGGAAAACTTCTTTTAAGTAGTGATTTTATAAGTATACTGTGTGCCAGAATTTGTGTTACCTTTATGATGCGAATGAAAAGGAGTCATCATGGAATCACTGAGTTTCTCAGGAGAGTGAAGGGGAGTGAACTGGGGAGAGGGTTGCTGAGCGCATCCCAGGTGTAGGGCATCAGTCATGCATCTTGCGCTGTTTCTTAAAAGATAGCACAGCGCTCCCGGCTTAGTCTCGCCACCTTTAACCTATACCCATATTCCATATATGAGGAGGGGGAAAGAATTGTTATTGAACACATGCATGTTTCAGGATTCAAATATAGCAAATTATATAACACTATTTTAACCCTTACAACAGTATTGAGCTAGTGTTATCTTCATGTTGCAAGTAAGTAAGCTTATTATTTCTTGATTCACTCAAAATAGTTCCATTTTATAGTGTCCCCCATTCCAGATGTCCTGATTTGTATGGAAATTCTATGGTCATAAATAAATAAAGCTCAAACAGATTGAGCTATCTACCTTGGGTCACACAGCTGGTGGCATTCCATACCTAAAGCCCATGTTCTTTCTACTCTATTGTGAATGCAATCAGTTCTATTCCTGCATTGCTCTCTATTTTATTCTTCCAATCAAGGCTAGATAGCTTGAGACAAAACTGACGAAAACTGGCTTTTTACTTCTGCCTTCATGAATTCCTTTTGTCATTAAAAAAAATGAAAATAAATATGGGTTAAGATCAGATATAAAAGATCTACAATAAGTAGTTGTCCTTTTCTTTATATACGTCTTTACACTTATATTTAGCCTACTTTTATGTTGCTCAAGGATGAGGAAGCTAATATAAAATGTGATTGCTACTGAAATTCGAGATGTAACTCAAATGACAAAACATGGGTTATTTTTGCTCTTTTCTATGACATGATATCCCCAGGCTGGGTGGTTTATGACTTGTCATGGTGAGCAGAGTGTGAATATAAAGTGCTTAAAGCTATTAAAAAAAGATCAATTAAACTCCTTTATATTTGAACTATTTTAATAATACTTTTCAAACTCAAGTTTTTTTTTTAATATTTTCAGGATGAAAACATATATAATTTTTTCCATATGGAATATGATGAAGACAAAAAAATTACCCCTTAACCCTCCCTCTCATTGACACTAGTATTTCAATCTACCCATTTGATTTTAGTACTTATTCCCCCTATCATTAATTTATTTTTATCCATATTTTTTATTCATCTGTCCATATCCTGGATAAAAGGAGTATCAGACACAAATTTTTCACAATCACACAGTCACATTTTGAAAGTTATATTTTTATACGAACAATTTCAGGAATCAAGGCTACTGGAACACAGCTCAACTGTTTCAGGTACTTCTCTCCAGCCACTCCAATAGCACCATAAACTAAAAAGGGATATCTATATAATGCATGAGAATAACCTCCAGGATAACCTTTCGACTCTGAAATCTCTCAGTCACTGAAAATTTATCTTGTCTCATTTCTTTCTTCCCCCTTTTGGTCAAGAAGGCTTTCTCAATCCCATGATGCCAGGTCCCAGCTCATCCCCTGGAGTCAGGTCCCACATTGCCAAGGAGATTTTCACCCCTGGGAGTCATGTCTTATGTAAGGGGGAGGGCAATGAGTTTACCTGCTGAGTTGGCTTAGAGAGAGAGAGGCCACACCTGAGCAAAAAAAGAGGTTCTCTGGGGGGTGACTCTTAGGCATCATTATCAGTAGGCTTAGCCTATTCTTTTCAGGAATAAGTTTCATAGGGCCAACCCCCAAGATCAATGGCTCAGTCTATTGATTTGGTTGTTCCCACTGCTTGCAAGAATATCAGAAATTCTCCAGATGGGTTAGTTGAATATTTCCTCCTTTCTCCCCAGTCCCCCAAGGGAACTTTGTAAATGCTTCTTTATTCCCTGACTAAATTACTCTGGGATATATTGAGGCATCACAGTAACATGGACAAACTAAGATCTCACCCCCTATTCAAGATTCTGTGTACTTATGGTGTTCAACTAAACTGACCATACAAATTTAAATTAGATAATGTACTAACCAAAATAAAAGTTTTGCACCAAATAGACATCTCTCTTTGGTCTCACAGAGAAGTTGAAGTTTTAAAATGTGGGCGATATCATCCTTTACCCTGTATTTGGATCTAGCACAGTCCTATGCTACTCAGCTTTTTACATATCTCTAGTCAAAGTCTGATCCCTTTTTCAACTTTTAAACAGTTCCTGTATGGGGTACTGCTGACTTTCATAGCTGATGAAGACTTTTTGAGAAGGCATTCTTCATATGGAAACGTATCAGGAATAGAAATAGGATTTTTGCTTCCTTTTTCCTCTTTTTAAAACAAAAGTGCATTTAAGTTATACTGAACTAACAGTTACATTGGAAATGAATACTCTTTTGCCATCTCCCTTTATGAAATTATTATATGAACTATGAAGATGCTGGCATTATTCTATCAACTTAAAAACATTATTTTAGGAAATATATTGCATATCAAAATTTAAGCTTCCTTTATGATGAACTAGAAATGATTCACTGTGGGAATCTCTGAGCATTTCTATTAAATAATACACTTTATCTCCAACTGTTTCCCTCCAATCTCTATTTGTAACTCTTTGGACCTGTTTCAAGGTATTATGAGCAATTTGTTATCCACTTATTCAATTTATATTCTTAGTGTGTCTGAATGGGTTATTCATGAAGTGGTGGCACAACTGGGTTTCTAGTCAGTATACCTGGAATTTCTATCACAGCTTCTTCCTTTATTTACAACTCCACTGATGTGCATCTCTCTCATTATGTTCTCTCTCTATCCCAGTTCATGAATAGCATTTCATTTAATAACTTTATGGAAAATCCCTTTTTAAATTGGAAGTTACCTCTATTATTTAAATATAAACTATTTAAACATGTAGTAAATAAAATGAAAGATACCACCAGGATTTAGAAAATATTAACAATTTGCCATGTTTGCTTCAATAGGAAAGAAGTCAAGTCTATTTTTAACGAATTTTTAAAAGTCATGTGTATATTTCCCCACTGAAACATTCCTTTCTGACCAAACTGCCTTCTTTTTATCAGATATTATAGCAGAATGAAAATCTCTAAGACCACTCAGTTCAGCAAATGGGATGATAGTGTGCAAACAAAGAGTTCCGGGGCCAAATAAATGTAAGGAACTATGGGCTAAATAGAGCCTAAGACCTCTTGACCATGAGACTCCTAAAAATGCAAATATGGAATACACACATTCCTACATTTATTTGACTGTAGAAACTCTCACTATACAACCTGGAAGGCTGGTATTCTAAAGAAGGTGTATTAGGTAACAATGATATAAAACCCTATTTTATAGACAGACTTCCCTGAGTAGTGATTCACCCAAGATCTTTTTTTAATGGAAAAACTGAAACTAGAACCCATTTATCTGCTTCTGATCAATTAGATGATTGGACATTCCATGGTTCTGAGGATCCTATTGTCTCTTCCTTGTTTTATTTATGCGTAGGAGTTGTACATAGTGTCTTTGGTTACTGCTATCTTGCTACTTTCTTTAGTCTCAGAGAAACCCCATGAGATCTGTTCTAGTGGAACTGAGAAACTTGAGATGTTTGGACCAATTCTGTTTTCTTCTGAAAATCAATTCAAGGTCATCAAAACTGTTATCCTTTTCATTAGAAGTAAATAAGTTTAAAAGATGCCCATGAGTAAAGACATCACCATCAGATAAGTTCATTGAACAAGTATTTATGGAATGGTTATTCCATGCCAGGCACTATTGTAGGTGCTAGGAAGATAGTATTGATCAAAACAAAAGGTTTGCCTTCATGGAATTTAAAATCCAATGATGGGGGTACACGAGTGGTTCAGTGGTAGAATGCGTGCTTACCATGATGGGGTATTCGATATACCCAGGTATTCGATTCCTGGCCTATGCACCCCACCCCCTACCCCTGCCAAAAAAATAAAACATCCAATGATGGAAAATAGATAGCAAATAAGCATCAGAGGTTGGTAAGTGCTCTGGAAAAAAAAAAAAACATAGATTAAGGGGAATAGAGAGTGCAGGCAAGGGACCAGGGTTATGGTTACAATTTCATGTAGTGTGGTAAGGGAAATTTTACTGTTAAAATAACATTTGAGGAGTCCATCTCTTGAGGAAGTGAAGTTTCGGTAACAAGCTTGGGAAAAAACATTCCAGCAATTGGGTTTAGCATTTCCAGGAACATACAAAGGTCAGTGTGGTAAGAGATGAGTAAGTAGGGGGAGAGTGGTAGGGACCAGATCTTGTTGGGCTGGTTAGGCCATTAAAAGGAATATGGTTTTTACTCTGGGTGACAAGGAAAAAATTGTTCAAGGATTTTGAGTAGAGAAGTGGCGTCGTCTGACTTCTGTTTGAAAAGGCTCAATATTCCTACCATGTGGAAAATAATGACAGGGAGATGTGACGGATTGGTTTCCCCTGGAAACAGATACTGAGACAGACATTAGCATGCGGGGAGTGTATTAGGGAGTGATCTTAGGAGCAGCACCTGTGGGAGATAGGAAGGAAGCAGGGTAAGGCAAGGGAGAATGCAATGCATTCTCAACAAAAGGCTTAAATGGAATTGCCCTTTAGAGTTGTCCCAAACTGGAGTCTTTGTACAGATGCATCTACTAGCCATAGATGCAGGTCACCCCTCAGAAGGGGTGATTTATTCAGCTGAAAGCAACTACTGGAGAGGACTGAGAGTAGAGTGCTGCTATGGTACCCTCAGCAGCTGGGGATTAAGTCCTTCAGTTGTGAAGAGGAAAATGCATTGCTTATCAGAGCATCCTTTACAGGAGGCAAAGTAAAAGTAGGGGGAGTTGTTAGGAAGCAATAATTCAAATGGAAGACTATGGCAGAATTGACTACTAGGGTATTAGAAGTAGAGGTAGTGAGACATGTTCATATTCTGGATATTGTTGAAGGAAGAGCCCATAGGATTTTTTGATGTATTAATGAAGAATTATGAGAAACCAAGAAAAATCAATAGAAGTGCACAAATTTTGGCCCAAGCAACTAGACATATGTAGATGATATATGTTGAGATGGGGACAGTTTTAGGAGGTAGGGAACAGTTTAGGAGAAGTAATTCCGTTCTGGATGTATAAAGTTTTAGATGTCAATGAGATATTCAAGTGTAGATAGTAGTTGGATATATGAGTGTATTGTTCAGGGGATAAGTCCAAGCTAGGGATATAAATTTGGGACTCACTGGCTTGTAAATGGTATATAAGGCTATGGAACCAAATAAAATGACATATGGAGTGACTCCTGGATTACTGCAAGTTTTAGGGTCAGATGACCCAAAGTAGACTGAAAGGAGCATCCAAGGAATAAGAAGAGGACCAAGAAATGGTGTACCTGAAACCAAATGGGGAAAGTCATTCAAAAGACAAAAAGTGATCCAAAAATGCATTCCTGATGGATAAGTGTTTCTCATTATTGTCTATGTTCCTTTGCCAGTTCTACCACATTTAAGTCTTATTAATTTCTTTGGAATATCCAATTATGTCAAAGAAACAGACTCAGTTGGTAGATAACCTTCAATACCTTGAAACTTCTGGTTTAGTCTAGTTAAGGAAGGCTGCTGATATCCTTTTTAATTGGAAGAATAATTCGAGGATAAGAGACTCTACAAGCAGTAATAGAAGTATAAGCCAGAGTCAAATACAGATGAGTATCAATTTATGCTGTGACAGAATGTCATGCACCTTGGTAAGATATCAGAGTTCACTTTATTTATTTATTTATTTTTGGCATGGGCAGGCTGCAGGAACCGAACCCAGATCTCTGGCATGGCCGGCAAGAATTCTGCCACTGAGCCACTGTTGCACCGCCCTCAGGATTCACTTTAAATATCTTACACCCAATTCTGAGTCTGTGAATTGGATTATCAATTTTGGGATTCCTGGATTCATTCACTATCCAGGAGATGGATCCAACCTCCTGGTGACTCCCACCTTCAAAGGGAAAAGATGGCTGAGGGCTGAAGCAGACTGAAAAGTGTCCCCAGATCAGTCACCAGAAGTAGAATAGCATCTCTGCTGAAATTAAGAGTGAAAAATATCTCTGGGAAGCATGGGAGGGGTAGAGTGGGCATAGCCTGGTGCCCCTGGAGGGTGGGAGGTAAATCAGGGGTGATAAGGTTATAAGGAGAGGGTGGGGTTAGCCGGCTGAGTGTAATTGCTGAATCAATGCATTGATGTTTCTTTTGTTCTCTTGGAGTGTCTGGGAAGTGGGAACGTGGGATTGTGGAGTTGTGGACTAGCTCAGGCTCTGTGATCTGTTCTATAGCTAGTTGTTTTTGTGTTCTGTTGTTTTTCACAGAAAAGAGAAAAAAGTGATGATTGAAATACATATGTATATATATATATATTCCTTTTGGCCTCCGATGTTCTGGAGCAGCTAGAAGGAAGAATCTGACATGATGGTATGGTGGCCCATGACAAACTCTGGGATCTATCTTGTGACTGCTTGTTGAAGAGTGCTTTGAAAACTATTGGTTTTTTCTTTCTTTGCTTTGTATATATGCTGTATTGTACAATGAAAAAAGTTGAAAAAAAATGACAGGAAAAAATCTACTGGGGAAAGCCTGAGACTACTACCCATGCAGTTTTCACTCAGGTGGCTACCTTTCACCCTTGCCTAGCTCATTCATCACTAGCATCGTTTGTGAAGGTATCACATTCATGAGGCTGTAAGACATATTGAGAAAGGGTTCAGATCTTTTTCTTGATGTCTCTCAGAGCTTATAACTCTGCCTGGTGCTCAGCCCATGTTTATGAAGATAAATAGGGTTTTTAATACCTTATTTTATTTATCAGGCATGAGGCTTAAGGACAGACAAATTGATGTCTGAATAGCCTTGGCAGCAAGATCTGTTTGATCACTTACATATTTTTTGGCAGACTTTTGAGGACTAATCTATTTTTTTTCTCAAATTTGTTTTCCATGCCAGAAACAGAGATTATTTGTTCTATATCATTTATTTTTAAAGCAATATTTTAAGAGTCTTCAGGCTCAAAGGTATTGCAGTGATGTCTGTTTTGCTGTAAATTTTAACAGACCTTATTTTCTTTTGGAAAAATATTATTCAAAAGAGCAGTTCGTGTTCCTTAGTGGGAGAGAGAGCATTAAAGAAGTTTGTATTCATAAAATGCTTAAGGTTCTTGGGCAGACCCCAGTAAAGATGACTTCTTGTCCATAGGAAAAGTGTTTATAATTGGAGCATAGACTCTCGTTTTCTCTCCCCATCATCCAGTTTAAGTAACTAACACGCTGTTTCATCATCCAAGACTGGGGCCTGTTGTTTTCATTGGCTGCCATCACTTTCTATTCAGATGAGAATGCTTTCTATATAAATTGTCCTAAATAGGTATATTTGAAGCTGTGTGTTGTTACTAACCAGAGGGCTGAAGCATGCTGTCACAAGGCATAGATATTATGCACTTTGTTTAAGTTCAAAATGATGATTTCTCCTATCAATGTAAGGAATAATTGAACACCAATAATTACTAATTATTAATTATTAACAAAGGAAAGAAAATTATTGGGAGGAAGTGGCCCATAAAACAAAATAGCGAAATAATAGATTAACTGATTTTTCAGTAAAATGATTTAAGGAAGAATTTGAATAAGGCAAAAGGAAGGGGCTGAAGTATTTCCTCTGCCAAATTTGATTCTATGAACCCGAGGGGGAATGAAGGAATGTGATAGAGAAAATCTTCATAATTGTTTGAATCCATATAGAATAAACAGATTGAGCATTTGAAAAAGAACTGTCATTCCCCACTTAGGGAACCACACCCTAGAACTCTGAGAGAAGAATGATCTTTAATATTTATTAATGCTACCCCTTGATAGTTTGATTCTTATGTTTTTATACATATACACACATCCCTATTTCCCAATGAATAAAGTTAAAATACTTTAATTCCAGACTTTTGATGATCTAGACTTATTCAGCTTTTCTGGCCTTATTTGCCTTTATTCTCATTTATGTTATTTACCAGGAGCAAGATATATGGAGTGTTTGTCTAGACAAGGCTAAGGCTTTACAGGCTGACTTCAATTGTAATCTTCACAAACACCCTTTGAAATAAATACTATTATTACCCACATTTCCCAAGTGAGGTGACTGAGTTTTTGAAACATTCAAGAAACCACCCGAGGTCCCTCAGCCAGTGAGTGGCAGGGTAGTGGCCTAATCCAGGGTAGTCTGACTCCAGTCCCATGCTTGCAGCCACCCGGGCACCTTACCACTCTCGCTGCTGTGACAGGTGCCTCTGCTCAAATTCTTCTCTCTGCCTGAAACAGGTGCTATTCTGTCCCAGCATCATAGGCCAGTGCTCACCCATCCTTCTAAGTATAGCCCCAAAGCCACTGGCTCCATGCATTACTCAGGTGTCGATGGTATCATCACCCTTGGATATGCCTCTAAGGTTTTGCCACTCAAAGCACCAAAGCTCAGTAGCATGGGTAACAGCCGGAAGTTTGTTGCAAATGCAGACTCTGAAGCGCTACCCTAGACCTGCCGAATCAGAGTTTGCATTTTAACAAAATCCCCCAAGTTGTTTGTATGTGCAATAAAGTTTGAAGAGGACTGTGATATGTTTTATTTTCCTTTTGCTTTATAGCTCTTATTTATATACCTAGGTTTATATTCTCAATTAGGCTATAATCTCTTTGAGGACAGGTAGGGCATTAGAGTCTCCTTTGAGTAGCCATAATATACATGGCTTCAAGGTGGCACTTTTTTAGGGCTGTACTATTTCTATAGTATTTCTATTCAGAAATGTAATCATTTTCTAGTTCGTAATGTATGGTGTTATTTGGAGTAGTTTCATTTTTGACAATTATTTCACTTACAGTGTTTCTACAAATTCAGGATTTTGATAATGTTGGAGATTGTTAAGAGACATAATCTAGGTCCCTAAAATAGAAACTTCCTCCCCAAAGCCTTTGGTCTATACTGAGCTCTGGGGACACATCTTTCATAGCCAAAATCCAAATATAAATATCACAGAGTTAGAGAAAAATCAATACTTAGGAAGTATAAAAATAGAAAATACTTAAAGCTGAAGACTCCAACCCATTTCACGTGTGAAGTTATGAGTTTGGTTTGTCTTTAATCAGGACACTCACTGTCTTTCAGGAACCTTGGAATGGATTTTTTTTTGACAAAAATCTAATTGCAAGCTTTATTTCAGAACTAATTTTGTTAAGTAGCTTACCTTCAGTCACTACAGATGCTCTTTTGTTATTACTTGCTATTTATATGCCGTGGACTGATAAAATTATTGATTTTTTAGAAACGATCATTGTATTTTATAGACTTGATTTAAGAACAGTGTTTTAATGTAGTTGCACCTCTAAATGCTCTCCGTGAGTGTGACCAACTGATCATAGAGATTGGCAGACATGGGGGCCTCTCATTGCTGCACAATCTGGCTTCTTTTTTCCTTTCACAGAATATATAATTGGAATACTTGCATGAAAAGAAAAGAGGGCAAACACATATAGGTGGATTTTTTTCTTTTAACTTTTGATTCCACTTCAGCAGTCAATATGACCTCTCATGAAGCTCTGAATCTAAAAATTATCTGAACATAAATCTGCTCTTTGGAGCTGATGAAATTCTTCCATTTAGGGAGGATTCCACTTTACCTCGTTTTAGAATTCCTTTTTTTTTCCATGTGAGTGTATGTGTGTGTGTGTTTTAGTGAGAGGCTCCCTTCCCACCTCAGTCATTGGTTTGCTCACTTCCTTATGTGATGAATCAATGCTTCCAGATCAGGGGCTTCCGAGTGACTGCGGGAACAATTACTTCCAAATGAACCAGTGCATCTTAGCAGGGAGCATTCAGACCACACCCCAGGTAAAAGGAAGTCTTTCCTTAATGTTTTCAATAACTTATAAGGGCAGTGCACTATGCTGGTGCTGTTTGCTGCAAGAGGGTTTAAAGGAGAGCTGCCTGGGTGTAGCTACATTTGGCTGTGTGGCAAAATGTAATGTTATCTAGCAGTTAGTGGAAAGGGTGAGCTGATAAAGACAAAACAATTGCTTACTGGGCAACTAAAGAAAACGGTCAGTACTGCCCTTGGCTTAGTGTTAATGTTAAGACACCGTGAAATGTTTCATCTTAACAAGAGCTAGTGACCATCTGTGAGTGTGGGTGTCAACGTCAGAAGGGAGAGAACTTTTAGGGAAATTTATGAAAGGAAGGCAGTACAGCCGAAAACTGAGCAGAAGTAGAATTAGCTTTCGTGACATGGGGGAAAAAATCAACATCCCAAATTATTATTAGTCTGTCTGGTGAAAAAGTGACAGTCTCAGAGGTTTCAAGCATGTCAAACTATATTTAGGGCAATATTTTAATCCTTTCAACTCTAATTTCTATTATGAATATAGCGTTCAAAGGATAGGAACTAAAATGTTTAAGCAGCATTGACAACTGAAAGTGTTAATTGGCATTTAACATGTGCAATGCTATTAACATGCATCTGTTTCTGCTTTGTGTGGAAAATGAGTTTTCATCACCATAGCAATTCATTTCTGGGCTCCATTGGAACTTGGCCACAGTATGCGGTGAAACAGCAAGTATTTTTTTTTTTCTTTTCTGAACAAGGGATTCAACAGTGTACTTGCTAATAAGCGACTCTTCTTCTAAATGCTCACATAGTCTGGCTAGTGAAATCCCAAATTGTTCTCTAACTGCAATTCTGTGCAAACGAACATTAGATCCTTAGTAAGATAAGAGGATGCTAGGTAGAGACTGAAAAATGTCCCATGGTAACACTGTACTGTTGTCTTAAAACTGAATACCAAACTACTGCCCTTTTTGTGGTTGCTTTTCTGAAGCTATGTGTGTGGGTAGGAAATTATCCCTGATCTTTTTCTCTAACAATAACCTAGGAAGAAGAATAAGTCTTTTGTTCTGTTAGATTTTCTTTTAATTTGTTTAATTCTTGATCGACATCATGTATTGGTCCAACTAAAATTGGAAATTGTTCTCTTGCACTAGTGATGAAATTTTTTGCAGATATGGATGTTTCTGCATGAAAATACAATAATAAAGCAGAAGGAATTAATTTTACTTCTAGTTGCCTCAATCATCAACATGTAGTTATGCTTAGAAATTCAGTTGTTATAAAAGTACCTCTTAGTCATTGGAGCATCAGTTTTCATCCTTAATTAGTTCCCATTTTATTCACTGAAGTTATAGCTATTCGCCTCTAAAAAGTCTATGGTTTGTGCTGTATCGATGGTGGAGATCTACTGTGTTTTAGTGATCTATGTAGAACTGAATTGGAGAAGTAAATGGTAGTCGTTTATGTTTTAGAAGACAAAGACAGTTACTGTTAATAAAGGTTACATAAATTTAATAACCACAGGAGACTCATATTGAAGTTCTTTTTATATCAGCATTTAAATTTCCACTGAATGGACCCAAGACAGACCTACAGTCATCATATGGAGAGATGTGGGCAGGCCTATAGAACCTGAGGCCAAGATCAGAATTTTATCTCTTGCTCCCTGACTCCTAAAAGTAATTTTTCTTCCCTAGTTAAATGATATCCTCTGACTAACTATCTGAACTACCTCAATTTTAGCCAAAACCACTTAGCAGTTCCATTCTCCATTCCTTCATTTCATGGATGAGATTAGTTATGCAAAGAAACCTCCTTAGAACACAATCCACCTATGTTCTAAGTGTGTTGTTTTGTGTATTGCTGATATGACTAGTGGACTTCCTAAATTTTACAAGGTATCTAATGTTCCTACCTACAAAGGAAAGCATTAATTTATTATTTTATGATGATAGCTTACAATCTTGATATTGTGATGTGACTGCAATTATGGAATAATGACAAATAGCTTTAAAGAACAGAAAAGACTATCGAAAAATGAAAGTTGCCTCAGAAAGATTTGTCTGTATATTTTATACCCCCTAAGGAATATACATTGTTTCTAGAAGGTACAGGTGCTTCAGCTATCAGAAATATGTGCCTTATAATAAGTGGTCCAGACATAATTTTTTAGGCCCTTCAAGAAGGTCAGTGAAATCTTCCACAAGGATATTCCTTCTCTCTGCTTGGCTTCATGTTCATAGAGAAAAAAAATCTCTGGTTGGTAATCCATTGTTCTGGGTACCCTGTCTCAGGAACCCTTCTGACCCTAGCCTCACATTCATTGAGACTGTGCCACTGTGCTATTCGTCTCCTTCTCTCGCCCTGTCTTGCCATCATCCAATGTGACTTTTATTTCCACATATTTGGCTTTGCCAACTTTCTTTTGTCATAGTTGCTTGACCCATTTAACCTCAGGATCCTTCTTCATTTTTCCCATCTCAGAGAATCTCAAAATCAAAGACTGAACTTTGTAGCCATGAAGAATTACTACCAAACTTCCAAATTTTATACTCTCACATACCATCCTATGATCACAAGCAGTTCTTTCAAACATTCACAGTCCTATCAGAATCTGTTTCCTGAGCCACAGAGACCTCTAGTCCCTTGAACCTGAGGGTTCTTCCTTACCTATCAAAACTGATAGGTTGATCATTTGCTCTACCCTCACTGGTGCCTCAATTTCCTTGTACTTATAACCTACTGCCAAAACTGTCTCCAAACATCAACTCTGTAAAGCCTGCAGTTCACTTTCTCTTTCCTCTGAGAGGCAATTGAGCATCCCTGGAGAAAAAGATTAAATAGTCAAGCCAATTGTTGCACTATAAATTGATGGATTTATGTTTGGGCTGGGCCTTCAGTGTGGTCTGTCAATCCATTTATTTGTTTCAGGCCAGGCCTCTTTCCCATTGCTGTAAATGATGTTTTAGTCTTTTTAAATATGGTATAGTCACCTTTACTAGTTTTTCTTCAGCTACTGGAGCACTTAATGTTAAAACCTATAGGGTCATAAATTTGAAGGGAGACCCGTAAGCATGGCTGGTTGATATTCCCTAACCAGGTTTATTTCTGTGGTGAAAGAGTAGAGTAATAGAGGGTTAGATTTAGCAAGGACTTAAATGAGGATGATGATGTAAGTGAGGACAAGGGATTTGAGGGGTAAAGGAGGGAGTAATTGTGATTTACTATGATTAAAATGGGTTAAAAATGGAAGTATGGGAAAACGAAGCTTTGGAAGTATCAGTATATTTTCATCCTGGTGGGGTTTGAGGAATGTTGGCATTGGAGGACTAGAGGGAGATGAATGGAGAGAGAGGAGCTGGTGATCAGAGAATGAAAAAAAGTGAAGTTATGGAGCAGGTGCAGCTATCGTTGTAGGCTGGGGCTGTGAGAGGCAAGAAGAGTGGAAATCAAAGAAACGTGGCATTGAACAGATGACCCATTGGCATATTGAGATAATCAAGTATTGTAAAAAGAATAGTGTTAGAGAGAGCAGCATTGAGCCAGGAATTAAATCTTTGAGGGAAAAGTGTTTGTTTTGGTAAACAAATGCCTAAAATGAGGAGGGGTAATAAGAGATATAACCTGATGACAGGTTATATCTGTCATCAGATATTAAGGCTGGAGGTTTGAAAATATTAAAGAGAAACAAGGACAGAATTTCTCCTACTTCCAGATCTGGTGGTAAAAAAAAAAAAATTAGCTACCACTGAGGGAGCTTCTAGAGAAAGTAGGATCCTTCAGAGAGAGTCAAGTTTTGGTTAGAACTAGCAGATGAAGGGAAAATTCAAAGAAGAGGGTAAGAGTATGGGGAATTTTACAATTATTGAATGAATTCCAGAAAGTCTACAGTGAAAAGATTTCAGGAGTTGAAACAGGGCACAAGATGGGGATAAAACAAGGGATATGCATGTGTGTTAGATTCAGTTGTCAACTTGGCCAGGTGAGCATATCTAGTCTTGTTGCTGCGGACATAAACCAATGGTACGTGAACCTCATCTGTTGCCAATTACATCTGCAGTCAGCTAGGAGGCGTGTCTGCTGTAATGAGTGACGTTTGACTTAATTGGCTGGTGCTTAAATGAGAGATTGCAACATAGCACTGTTAAGCAGCTCCGCGTTCCTCATCTCAGCACTCACAGCTCAGCCCAGGGCCTTGGAGATGCAGAAAGAAGTCACCCCGGGGAAAGTTGTTGGAACCCAGGGGCCTGGAGAGAAGACCAGCAGAGACCATCCTGTGCCTTCCACATAAGAAAGAACCTCAGTGGAAAGTTAGCTGCCTTTCCACTGAAGAACCAACAAAATAAATCCCCTTTTATTAAAAGCCAATCTGTCTCTGGTGTGTTGCATTCTGGCAGCTAGCAAACTAGAACAGCATGGCATAAAGGGATAGAGGGATGACTTGGAGACCTGGACTTCTCGCGGGGGGTGGGGGGCATGAATGGGGTTAAAGGACATGCTGAGATAACTTCCTTGGGGTCCAAGGCAGAAAGGGGTGTCTCAGCTTGAGTGGAGAAGGGGGTCAAGTTTGCCAGTGTTCATCATATTCCTGAATATAAGCAGCAGAGGGACAGTGTTACTATGTCTAGAAGGGGCTAGTTTTATCAAGAAAATTGATTATCTCAGTCATGAGTTCCCTCATTGACCTCTCCTACCATTTCTCCCACTCTATCACATTGAACCACATGAGCTTTTCTCCATCTTAATTCATACTGAAAGGAGGCCACGTTCCTTCTTCTGTTCCTTTAACTTATTCACTCTGCCTCTTTCTCCCTTTGAATCTTTCGATATGTTTGTCTCCTCCATTAAGAAAACTAATAGAACTTCATTCTTTGACCCTACTTTCTTTTTTAATGACTCTCAACTCTCCATTTTTCTTTCAAATGTCTTAAAAGAGATGTCCACAACACCATCTCTTCTTTCTTCCTTCTCATTTATTTCTCAATCTATTACTTTTGGCCTCCTGTCCCTGTCTCTAGCCTTGTGTCTTTTAGAATCAGAATTATCGATCTAAAATTCTAATACGATTGCATCATTTAACAATCTGTAGTGCTTTAATGTTTCTTTCTTGTCAACTGGACAAAGTCCAAGCTTGCTACACACCCCACTGCTGCTTCTTTCCATGTCTTCATCCATCCGGCTTTCTCAGCCTAGAATAGGTTTATCTTCCTCTTTACCTGGACTTGACTGTCAGATGTTATCTTTTACGGAGAATCCCAGTTTGAGAGGACACCCCTTATCACTATTCCCTTTATATTCTGTGCATGCCCTTCCTCTACTTAGAAGTTATCTGTTGCCTGTTTCCTGTTCATCATTGTATCCCTCAATCCTTATTGCTTTCTGTACAGCAAATATTTAATAAAATTGTGTTTGAATGAATGAAAGAGGAGATATAGCCTTGAGCACAGCATTGGTATTCTGGTAGCCAGAAAGGTATAACTTCATTTTTAAATCCCTACCTTGGAATTCTCATTAAGGATAAAGCATTAGAAGTTTCTTACATGTTTGGTGACAGTAGGTCAATAAATTGAGGCTTCTAAATGGATAAAAGTTAAAAGTTAATTTCAAAACTGAGGACCAGATGTTGTGTGTGGGATGACCCCACTGAGGTGGAAATGCCCAGTGATGGTCCATCTGATCAAATTGTCAACCTACTTCACTGCCATTCCCTACAACAGGGTCCACTTGGGGTTGTCTTGCTTTCTCTGGCAAATGGTATCATAAGAAAGGGTTTTGATAACTATGGTAATTTTTAGAGCTGTTTTCTTTGGCAGTCATATATATGATCACAGGGCAGGAGGCAATTTATCAAAATAAATAATATAATATCATGGTGTAGAGAAAATAAAGTCAAGATAAACCTTTGACAAAATTGAAAATCTTATTTATTATGTATCTCATAGGTTTCTTCTGGTGATTCTGAAGCTAAACCTCTGGTCTTCACATTTGTCCCCTCTGTCAGAAGACTACCAACCCACTCTCAGTTGACTGATACCTCTAAATTCCTTGTTAAAATTCCCGAGGAACCAGATAAGAATCCAGAAACTGTAAATAGGGTAGGATTATTTTTATTCTTTCTTTCAAACATTTATATTAAATTGTCCACAATAATGACTTGCAAATTTGTATGAATGTTTATTTCCTTTGCTTAAAGTGAGATGATTATGAAATCTAAGGCTGACTAAAATATAATTATGCAGTAGGGATTTAAATATTGTTAAATTCTAGGTTCTTCTAATATATTATTCTCAACCATTTTGACTTGGTGTCCTATTGCTTATCACTTGTGTGATATATTCTGTCTCCTGGAACATCCCCTTCCAAATGTATATTAAGATAATAAAAATGGACTTCAAAAAAAGTTTAAATTTAATCTCAAGATAAAATACAAGGTAAAATATCGAGGTATTGTTTTACATTAGCAGTGTTAAGAATGTAATATTCAATGTTGTAGCAGCTGTGGAGATTGGCATATTCAGACTGTTTGTCTGAATACAGTGCTTTGTTCCTCATATATTGATACAATTTCAATGGAAGACCTTTCTTTCTTGGGACTATAGCTTAATGAAATATTACAAAAGAAGAATAATGTTGTATAAGAAAATTAGGGAAAAATAAAACAACCAAATATCTAACAAACAGAGAAAAGTTAAGGATTTGATAATACATCACTTTTACAAAGTTATAATTAAGGTGATTATGTAATTCCTTAGAAAATGTTAATCTTATTATATTACCTGATAAAGTAAGATATAAACTATATTTATATTCTGATTACATTTAACTAAAGTAAGACAAAGACTGAAAGTGACATTAAAATTAACTAATAAAAACCATGGAATAGAATATTGAAAGAATATTGAAATTGTGGGTAGTGTTTTTTTCTCTTTAAAATGTATTTTAATATTGATTTATTATAGGTAAGATGAGGCTGGAGGAACTTTGTGGTGTCTTTGAGCCAACTGGAAAGTGATAAAATAATGATTCACCTTGTCTATGTAAAACCATCTTATCTAGAACATATGAACGTAACTGGGATCCCAAAATTTTCATTGCTATCTTATTTCAAAGACTAATAGGACCAGATTATTTCAGAGAAATCCTGAATGCTACATAAAGAATTTCTGGGAACTCTCTCCCTAATGTTAGACAAGTATTTACAATATATTCTTGGGATCCTTTGTTTTTAGGTCCTATAGATAAGTGTGACACTGTAGACACATGAATCATTCTCTGTTGCAAACCTTCAAAGCTTCCTGAGATAGATTATTATATTCTTTTGCTGATTTCAATGATAAATTCACAACCATATCTTCAAAATGTTAAAGATTTTCTTCTTATTTTTGTAAGCATTTTAATATTATAATAGAATAGGACAAATAATAATTCACATATATGCTTAAAAACTATTTACTGAACATATAATATGTGCTTGGGGCTGGGAATTAAAATGTGAATAGCAAAAATATTCTCATATGATTTACTGGTTATTGTGGAGGTTGACAATGAAATAAAACAAAAAGTATATAATAAAAAATAAAGTAGTGATAAATGTTGTGAAAAATATGACAAAGCAAAGGAATAGAGCACATTGGAGTGTGGGGGAAAGAAGCTATTTGAAATCATTCATAACATTTTGCCAAAACTAGTTATCCAGTTTTTTTTTTTTTTTGATATATTCTGCTACTCTCCATGATATGCAATCTATGCAATCTTTCTTTGGATCCTTCAGTTTTTTAATGTGAACCTCTTACCAACTTGGGTTTTGTTAAGATTTTGAAGTTTAATATGTGAAATGACCATTGACAGAGAAATCCTAATCATAGGCATTTTGTGTTTTATCTTGACCATATCATCAGTGCCCTCTGAAAAGTATCGGCTGGGTGTATAAAATCAACTCCTCAGTTTAGTTATATTTAATCAACGTTTGACTTCTATTTTTTCTTCACTCATATAACACATACATGCATATCAGTATACACTAAATTGACCACCAGAGATGGACTTTTGAGTTTATTTAGTGTTTTCCTTCAACTTCGTACTTTGAAAGAATTTTAGACTTAAAGAAGAGTTGCAAAGAAAAGAAAAAGAATGACCATTGTATTTTTCTCAAAACCAAGAAATTGACATTGGGAGTGTACACTGCTGCTTTCCTATTAGGAAAAAAATGTTTCATAGTTTGGGAAAGCTTTCATAATCTTGGCCTTATAAACCGTCTGTGTATACATAGAAAATTGAATGAGAAAAGATTTAGAATTATAAATCCAAAATAAAATAACAGTAAAAAATACTTTGTACTAAGTGCCTACATTTTTTGGTGTCCTGTTGAGTTCTTCCCGATTAGTTTATATAATTTTTGCCTGAATATCATTGCAGTTTATTCCAATTTTGCTTTTCCTCTCAGACTTTTAGAGAGATTGATATTATTTTAGAACTCTTCAGTGGGATTTCCTTCCTCCCCTGGTTTGTGAAGGATTTTCAGGCTGCTTGACCCTCAACTGAATCCTTGTTCAGCCCTTATTTATTTCATGAAATACACTCCTTCAGGAAAAATTTGTTTTATTGTTTAGATCATATTTTATTTGGAGGCAGTTAGTTTTGTTTGTTGATGTTGATTCTGAGCCTGAACTTGGACCAGGACAAGCAGGGGGCAGTAACAGTAAACCATTAACCTTCACCCAAGCTTTCCTAGGGTAATCTGATGTTTTAAATATGGTTTTCAAAACTTTTGTCCTTGGAGATTATAATCGGGTTAATAAGCTTTTCAATTTAGATGCCAAAAAAAAAAAAAAAAGCATTTATTAAACCAGTGCCAATGCTTTTCTCTTTCTATATCATTTTCAGTCTAATTCCAATGACTACCCGACCTTGAATGCTGGGAGCCAACAGGGGAAAAACCAAGGGCCATTTATGTATTCTTCAAAAATCAGTGCAAAGATTTCACAAGGAAAAGGATTTAAAGCAAACGAACCTCAAGGAATGCAGCAAAGTGACCTCTTCAAAGCTGAATGTATCTTTATTGTGGACTCTGAAGGGGAAGATGAAGCCACAGACAGAAAAGGTGACCAAGACCCCCCAGTGGGGAAGGGCACTGGACCCGCCCGACCCAGTTCTCTAGCAATCTCCTCCAGTCTAGCCGCTGATGCGGTGCGTCCTAAGACACGCGGGGCTGATCTCCAGGCCCCATTGCATCCTGAAATGTCTCATGGGCCAACCCCTCAGCAAAAGCATGGGCAGGTAAGTTTTGTCTTCTTGCCATTAAAAAAATAAATAAAATCAAGTGTTAAATACCCTTGGTTCTGGGCTATCTGGAAAGGTCTTTCCATTTAAGGCATGCAAAACTCTTACAGAAAAAAATGCATAAATAACAAAACAAAAACCCAAGGCCATAAATCATCACAGTGTAATCACAGAAAATAAATTCCTAAGGTAAAAAAGATTATGCAATTATACTGTGAAATCAGCTGAATAGAAAATATTTAGTCACACATTTAGCTGGAGGAGATTTGGGCGGATATTACCTCTTCCTTTTGAACAATTCTTGAAGAAGTTTGATATTGGGAGTTTCTTTAGTCAGGACAGAGAGAAAGTGTGCAGTGAGCTAGGTTCATCAAGATATGAGACTTCCAGTGAGAAAGCATCAGTTGGATATTAGAGGTAGATTCACTGATCTTAATCTTGTAAAAGAATGAGCTAAGAAATAAGAGTATATAGGGAAGATAATTTTGCCCTGTGTGCCATGTGGTTCATTATAGTCCGGAAGTCACCAGAGTGGAATGAGACTTGGAAAAAGACACCCCAAAACTCAGCAGCGAAGTTGAATGTTTCCTTCAAAGTGGAGGGCCTGTGGGGAAGTAGAAGACCCGCATCTGTGGTGGCAGGAATAAATCGGGTGGGGGGGCTCAGATAGACAGGCATTTTGACAAGAAAGACAAAAGATTTTGCCATTGACTGACCATTTGATATATTGAAATAGAAGATGATTTTGACAAGACATAGAATGTCTGGAACATAGAAGATGGCTTTGGGAGAAGGTAGGGGATGTGCACTTTATCCTTGACAATGAGTGTGAGTGGGTACTGGGAAGACCTGTTCAGGATCTGTTAGATTAAGCATTTTCACGCATCCCAAAGTAGCTCGGAGAGCATTTAAATTAATGAGTTGGCTTTTTACTGCTACTAGGACCTATGTAAAACTGTAGAGAAGGCAAATTACTCCTGGCACCAACCCACATTTATTTCTGCAGCCTTCCCTGACTTACTGATCTTGTACTTACATTATCTTCAAGTACCAAAGCATCATGTTATCTTCTGGTAGTGGAAGATTCTCACTTTGGTACCTCCAGCCAGGTCAACTGGACTAAAATATTTATTTCCTTTTGAATTTTATTCTCAGCTAAGCCTTGGAACAATATAGTCTAACTACACAATTAAAGGTATTAACAGTCAGCTGTAATATACTTGAACTTTTTTTTTCTTGCCTTAGGAAAGATGAAATAACCCAGTGGGAGATGTGGGGATTTCCATCATCAGTAGAGAGTAATTTAATGTGGTCCTTCTTACATAACAGAGAAAAATATTCTTAATGAAGCAATTTTGGGGTCTTTGATATACCCTTTTCCTTAATTCATAGAATTTGTTCCCACTGAGCTGGCTACTCACTAATTTTCTTTCATGTGACCAAACACATAAAGGTTAAAATAGAGGCAGAACACATATATTGGAATCTTTTATTTTAGTAAAGGTTATTTAGGAGTGGGTTATAGTTCATGGTATCAGATCTCCAAATACAAAGGCAAAGATCAACCTAATTCTTCAGTAGTGGCTGAAAATGATGATTACCCGTAATGAAGGAGGCTGGATCCTGTAATGTTTAGGAGCAGCCATTGTTCCTATCTCTATTTCCTATAATAATCCATTTGAGTGGTGAATAGTACCTCATAACAAAATAAAAATAAGGTGATTGTTACTGTATTGGTCAGGGAGATATATATATAAATATTATGAGATTTTTGTAATTTTTATCTCACATGTCCATGGGGATGGGCAAGTCCAAATTCCACAGGGCAAGCACAAGCTGGGACCTCCAATGAAGGTTTTAGATGAATTCCCAAGAAGAAGCAGGCTGGTTGAAGTAAAGATGGAAATTCTTCTGACTGCTGAAATGATCACTTCTTTTAAAGCTTTCAACTGATTGGATGAAACAATCTCCTCAGTTGATTGTAGATGCAATCAGTTATAGATACAGTCTACTTACTGATGATTTAAGTCCACAGAATGTCTTCACAATTACAACCAGGCCAGTGCTTGCTTAACCAAACACCATAACCTGGCCAAGTTGACTCATAAACTTAATCATCACAGTAACTTATAAATAAAAACTAAAGAGAGATGACCAAAACACCAAAGAACGTAGTGTACAAAATTTAAGTGGTCAATAGTGTAAGTATAATGTAAATCTAAAAAATATACCATGATTGGGTTACCTAACATCAACAGTGTCAATTTTTCAATCATAAACGCAGTCAATTAATTGAATTTGTAGTACATTTGGGAAAAAAAACGGATCCATGTGTAGAACTGTCAATGAGTTCATGATATCAGTTATTTAACAATAATGTATTAAACTATTCCTAAAAACTATATTTAATTCTTAGTCTAGCCTTTAATCTTACCACAACTTAGCCAGTATACTCTTTTCTATTCTAGTCTTATACCTTCCTTCAGCTGTTCTGAACTCTCACCAAAGTAAACACTTCATACTTTTTCATCACTGAGCCCTTGATTCCTCTTCTTAATATATTTCTCTCTTTCCTGGACCTCATTTCCATTTTGACTGAGGCTTAAGTAGCCTCTCTTCCTAGAGATATCACCTTTGAGAAGAATTTAATGCTCCTACTCCATCTTTGTGATTTTCTTTTTATTTTGTAGTCTTTTATGAAACTCTCCATTATAACCTTTCATACAGTTGTAATAATTGATTTTTTTAAAAAAAGTTATTAGAGAAGTTGTGGGTTTATGGAGCAATCGTGTATAAAATACAGGATTTCCATCACCTCCCCACCACAAACACTTGCTTTGGTGTGGAAATTTTGTTGCGCTTGATGATGGCACTTTTTTGTAATTCTACTGTTTTTTAACAGTAGTTACATTTGTTACATTTGATGAAAGACTATTAAAGTAGTACTATTAACCATTGTCCATAGCTTACAAAAATATATTTTCCCTATCTTTACAACCTAGTATTATTATTTTTTATGCATGTCTTTACTTCATTAATCATTTGCCCATACCCTGGATAAAGAGGGTGTTAATCACAAGGTTTTTACAATCACACAGACACAAGTTGAAAGCTATATAGTTATACAGTCATTGTCAGAGATCAAGGCTACTGGATTACAGTTCAACAATTTCAGGTAGTTCCTTCTGGCTATTCTAATACACTAGAAACTAAAAAGAAATGTCTATAATGAGTCAGTAATCACAATAATTTGTTAAATTCTAACTTCTCAGTTACATCTCCTCCTTCTCATTTGATCATACTTTCAATCTTTAGGTATATATGGGCAATGACAGTTCTAGCATGTTCATGCTGAAAAGGGGTGTTGAAATTATGGGGTAGAGGAGTGAAACTGATTGATGCTCTTGGAGAGACTGGTAACTCTGTGTTTCAGGGTTTATCTGGCATAGGACACATCTGGAGTATTTAAGTTTCTGTGAAAATAAACTTAATAGGTAAAATTTTATAACAGTCTTAGATAGAGCCAATGATATTCTTTAGGGTTTTCAGGAGTACTGTTGGTTTGGGCTTGGCATACTGTGGCAGTTTGCAGTATCTTGCTAAGGCTTGCCTAAGAGTTACCTCTAGAATAGCCTCTTGACTCTATTTGAAATCTATTAGCTTTTGAAACTTTATTTTGTTTCATTTTGGTCAAGAAGGCATTGTTAATCCCATGATGCCAGAGCCAGACTCATCTGTGGGAGCTGTGTCCCATGTTGCCAGGGAGAATTACACCCCTGAAAGTCAAGCTCCACATAGGAGGGAAGTGTAGTTATTGTTTCTTTCTTTTCTATTAGACTGAGAACAACTTGAAGTCAAGGATTTTCTGTTCTGAGTTTCTGTATCCCTAGCACTTAGTGTAGTATTTTGCACATTGTTGGGGTTCAGTAAGATGTGTGGAAAAAATAAATAATCAGAAGTTCACATACTGCTCTTCCTTGAAGGTCCAGCTCAGATATTGATTCCTTCATGAATCTGTCTTGGTATCCTTAGGTGAAACCAAACTCCCTCAATACAAATCTGATAATCTTTTCCTACAGTTCTTTTACAATGATTATCATATTATAGCTTGCATTATTACTCTTTAGGTAAGTACCTTATTTTCCCTGCAGATCATAAAGTCCTTAAAGTCCATGTTTAATTCACTTTTATTAAACTTAAAATTTTATATTTTTCTGTTGCCTACAATGGTTACAATATTACCTTGAACATAGCCAAAATAAGTACTGAGTTGAATGTATAGAAGGCCCAGATATATTATCTGAAGTGGCATATTTAAGTAAAAATACATTATGTTAAGAGAATTACTAAAAAATTAAAAATTTTAAATGTAAGTCAAAAGTAAAGCTGCTATATAAAATAAGCAGTTAAATTAGAATCCTCTTAGGTAAAATTAATAAAAATTAGACATTGGATATTGTTCAAATAAATTTAAGAATTTCCTTACCTAGGTTAGAAGAATAGAATGCACACATGAGCACAGAGTAATTTGTCTGAAAGAACTTGATAAAGTCTGGAAGTAAGGCAGTGACAGTGGGAAGGAAAGGTGAGACTTGAGGGGTAAAATTAACTGGACTTGTTCACTGACTATATGTGGATCAAGGATGAATGAGGTTTATAACCAAAGAAATTGAGTAAATGTTGACATCATTAATTGAGTAATGAACAGCAGGTCTTCAAGCAGGCTAGGAAGAGATAAGAAATCTGATGTTGCGTTTGAGTTGCCTTGGTGGTACCACATGCTAATATCTAGAAAGGAGCTGCAAATATGAATCTAGAACACAGGAATGAGATGGGAGACTAGAAGTATTTGCTGCATAAGTTGAAGATATGGGAGTGGAGCTATTTATATAGGGAAAGAGTTTATTCAGGGAAAGAACATAGAACAAGAATATGTAGGATATAAGGCAGAACAGCAAATATAATGGGTTGGTGAAGGAAGAGAAACCAATAAAGGAGAGTAAGAGAAGGGAACAAAAATGTTGAAGAAAGGATTTTCATGAAAGAAAAGCTAAAGGGACTTCCCAAAAAAATAGGGTTCTACAATGTAAATATAAATTTACAAAATACACTAACTCTAGAAATTAGTAGGTCGCTTAATCATCTTAATGGGAACAATGGAATGATGAGGGCAGGAAACAAATTGAGAAGTGAATGGGAGGTGAGAGTCAGGGCGGTCATGTGTTGGAAGCTTGGTATCCAATGACAAACGTGAGACAGAAAACTTACTGGCCATTCTTCTCTGGGTAAGTGACCTGAAATCAGTTCGGTGCCCTCATTTTACAAATAGGGTGATAATACCACCTTTCCTGGTTGTAAAGATAAATGAGATAATATGTGTAAAGTGTTGGGACACTGCCTAGCTAATAGTGGGTTCTCAAAAAATGTTTTCTTTAAAACAGCAAGTATACACTGTATTTAAGAAGTTTGAGATAGCAACACGTTCTGGGGCACAGAGTAAGGAACATGTTTGCGGAGAGAAGTATAATACATTTGTTAAAATGCAGTTTAGGTATAGGAACTGGGGAGAGGACATGAAAATGAGGTCAGAAGAACTGGCTGGGAATTAAATAAAGGAGGACTTTCTATGAAATGGTGGGGAATTTGGATATTAGCATATATGTTTATTAAGAGCCTAGATTTTATTTATCCATAGAAAAGAATTATGACAAATTATTTGGATGGGGCCTAAATAAAGAAACCTTCTTTATCTTCTGGGCTTCAATTTTGTGATGAAGTTATCCTGTTCATACCAACACATTATATTACAATATCCTTTTATGTGTCTCTCCTCCCCTACTCAATTTGTGAACAACTTGCCAAAAATGTTTTACTTACCTTCTGGTTTCCATTACCTAACACAATGGCTAACAAAGGTGCTTAGAAAATAATTGATGAATGAATGAATAAATAAATGAATGATCTTCCTCTTCACAAGTTTATGCTATAATGACCTTGTGATATAAACAGGAGATAGCTATTCTTATATGAACTCTCTTGAAGAGAATCACATCTGATAGAAAACCACCAGAGAGTGAAAGAGCATGGAAGACTCCAGATTTGTAGTTTAGGGATGTCTTCTAGGTATTTTGCTTACTTAAAACCAATCCTCCATAGTTTTTAGCCTCAAAATTGAAGGCCTTGAGAAAAGCTGTGAGGTTCAACTTCCATGTTTGATGCTGCTAACTGCTGGCCTGAGTTGCTGAGAATGCCACCAGTTATTCCTGAATAATGGCATGTTTATATTACAGTGCCAGGAAGCAATTTGTACGTGTCTGTCAGTTGGATGACTCTCTACCTGCATGCAGAGCAGAGCCACCTGGTGTCTGGCTGCAAAGTAAACAAAAAAGGAGTCTGACCTTGCCAAAGCAGGTGAGAGGTGGTTCACGTAGTTACTCAGATTCTAAGTGGACCCTCTTGATCAAATAATTGCCTTTAGCATTTGATGACTATTAACCATTTAGAGGCCTTCATCCTATTCATTGATGTATGCAGTCCTTGAACAAGCGATTTACTTTTTTTCAACAACCCTTCACTAGTGAGCTCCCCCTTGCTACTTCTTCATTTGTTTTCTTGCTTAGGATGAATGTATGATTCCCTCCTCTTGTCTCTGTCATCTTCAGTGGTAGGTGAGACTGGATATGCCTAGGAGAATATGTATGAATCAGTGGGAGTTCCCATACTCTGTCGGAGGACAGCAGAATTCTTGCAATCCCTGGCTGATGGCTTGTTGTTTCCTCTGGGTAAATTAGTTTGTGCCATTAGCCCAAGCCCCAAAGGAAGTAAATCTACCGTCAATCTTCACAGATTCTGTATTTGTGGAACTTGTATGGTCATTTGCAGACAAGCACAGAGTGGTGAAAAATTAGATTTGCTTAATGTGCATGTTCCCAGCTGAGATCGAACAAGGTGCCATACTGCCTTTTTGTTTTAGCTCTCCTACTGCAGATAAGTGTTCTTTTCATGACATATTTAGTGCCACATTCTTGCACATTTTTTTTTGCTTTTCTTTGGGTGGTTTTTCTGTTTAAAATGGCCCCCGTGCGTCTTGCTGAAGTGCCACCTTGTGTTTCTAAGTGCAGGAAAGCTGTGATGTGCCTTCTGGGGAAAATATATGTATTAGGTAAGTTTTGTTCTGGCATAAGTTCTAGTGCCATTGGGTGTGAGGGCAGTGTTAATGAGCCAACAATATATATTAAATAAGGGGTTCTGAAACAGAAACACAAAGAAATAAGATTATGTATTAATCAGTTGATGAAAATGTTGTGACCAGAGGCTCATAGGAACCTAATCCTGTATTTCCCATAGAAGCGATGGTTCAGTATTCACTAATTCATTATGTGTGGCAACCTTATAGAAAATAACTACTGTGAATAATGAGACTTGGCTGTACACTAATAGAAAATCAAATTTCTTTGACAATGCCAGCAGATCTGCGATGTAGCCTCCTAAGAGGAGGGTATCCTGATTTATTGATGTCAGAACTCAAACTTTTCTCTGTCTGGTGAGGCAAAAATCACCCTGACTGAATCAGACACCAGAACCCATGATCCTCCCAATCACAGCCCTCACTGCCCAGAGTCTAGAGCAGAATGAGAGGGAAGCGTGGGATGATGACAACCACTTGAATAAGACACTTATCTCTGCTCTCTGTGTCCTTCAGTTCTCATGTTTACTAGGCATGTCATTTCTTCATTCCTGCATAAAGGTACTATGCTAGGCAGTAGCCATTAGGAGGTATAAACCTTAAAAGACATAATACTTACTTCCAGAAACATGGAAAGCAGGTGTACCTGCTAACAATCACCATGAAAGTAACATGTTCAGGAACATGGAATGCTTGGGGGAGGAGGCCTGAGTCTGCACGGTCCATCAGGAAGGGTTCACACAGGCAGTGGTGCATGAGGTAAGATGTGAAGGATGAGTACAAGTTTTCCAGGCAGACAAGCAGTGCCCTGGCATTCAAAACAGTGCAAATAGGCAAGGAGGGACCAATATATAAGAAGAGGATGGAAGAAGAGAAGCCCACCCGGAATTATAAAAATGACTCATCAGAAAGGTAGAATATAAACTAAGAAAGAGTGATGAAATGGAAGCTAAGATAAAACAGTTTGAAAAATTAGAGCAAGGCTGGAAGTGTCAAATTTTATAAAGAAATTGGTAAAGATGAGGATCCAAATTCCTGTTAAGTTTGCGAAAAATAAATCACTGTGGACTTCGGTGATGTCAGTTTCTGTGGAAGAGAGTTGGAAAAACCTGATAAAATGTCAATGGGAAGCATATTCATTTTCTATCACTGTATAACAGATCATCATAAATGTAGTGGCTTAAAAAACATTTATTATGTCCTGGTTTCTGTATTTCAGAAGTTCAGGCACAGCTTAGCTGGGTTCTTTGCTTAGGGTCTCACATGTCTGAAATGATGGTGTCAGGCTACATTCTCATCTGAAAGCTCAATTAGAGAAGAGTCCACTTCCAAGCTCCCTCATGTTGTTAGCAGAATTCATTTCCTTTATACTGTAGAATTCATGGCAGCTTGCTGCTTCAAAACTAACAATAGGGAAAGAGAGTATCTACTATTTTCAGTCCCTCACTTTCAGATCCTCTCTAAGAGACTCACTTGATTAGGTCAAGACCACACAGCAAAATCTCCCATTTGATTGACTTGAAGTCATCTGATTAGGGACTGCAAATATTTCTCTAGAATCCCTTTAAATTTTCTACATACTATTAGTTAGATACAAGTCGTAGTTTCTACCCACACTGCAGAAGGGATTATACAAAGACATAGCTCTCTGTCTGTCACCTTAGGGTTTGCACCAAGAAGTAAGGAGATCAATATAATGTTGCTACTGTGTGAACTTGGCTACTAGGAGAGCAAAACTGCCTATGACTATGGGAAATAGAGGATCCAGAAAGACTTTGGTATGTGTGTGTAAGTGAATTTTTGTCAGTTAGCTTTTGCTACAAAACCACACCAAAATTTAGTGGTTATAAACAACAACCATTCATTTATATCACATATTTGCATGCCAAAAACTTGAGTTGTGATCACCTTAGTAGTTATGTAAGCTTATCTGATCTTTTCTGGGGTTCACCCATGTATCTGTGATTGGCTGCTGGGTGCTGGTGGCTGGTTAGCTGTCTGTTGAGATATGGTCTCGTATCCTCCAGTAGACTAGCCTAGGCTCATTCGTGTCATGGCAATGTCCCAAGCCCAGCAAGCCAGTAAGCCCCAGTGTGCAAGTGCCTTTCAAACCATTGCTGGCATCCCATTTGCTAATACCTTATTGGCCAAAACAAGCCACAGGCCAACCCAGATTCATGGGGTAGGAAAAAGGACTCTGCCTTCTTAGTGGAAGGAGTAGAGAATTGTGGGCATTTGTACAAGTTTCTAAAGTCCCATTTATTAATTGAATGTTTAAAAGTGTTGGGATGAGAAAGATAGTAGAAAAGAAAGAAAAAGGTGAATACATAGACTATAGATGATAACCGATAAAATGATATTCCTAAAATGGCCAGAGCTGCTGTTATTCAGAGTACACAGGGACACTACCTTTCAAAAGGGGAAAGATGATCATTTTGCCTCGTTTACAACAAAGGAAAGTGTATGAGGGTGGAAATAGGAAACATTGGTTTTCCTGGTAATCTCAGTTTTTCTGGGAGAGAAAGAATCTAGGTCATCTGTTGAGTGTAATGGAGAAAGTGGTGTGAAAAAGGTCAATGGAGAGTTTTAAACTTTTGCAAAAGCTGTTATGCAGAACAGGTCAAAACAAACAAATCAAGACAACCAATAAAAAAGCTGAGAGACACTGGGCCCAGCTGAGATTACAGATCTTGAATTTGTGATAACACCAATCCACTGTGCCTCACCTAGCCCATATGCAAATTAGAAAAAGGCACCCCTTCTGTGCATGCAGTGAAATTCAGCCCCTACTCTCAGCCTGTGCCTTTGTGCAGAGAATAATTCATAAGTCAAGTGCAATGGTCCTGGCAATCAATATGGTTGTTTTAATTTTTTTCCACAGAAGCTTTATGTAGACTGGGTTTAGGCACATAATGGCAGCTAGTGGGATTGATTCAAGGGTGAGGATTTGCCAAGTGGATTGACAGGAGTGGTTTGGAAGAAACCAACATGGCTGGGATGTTGACAATACTGACAAGAAGGGTTAGACTGAACAAAGTATTACTAAAACCTAAAGTGAAAATAGCATAGGGTGAGGGAGATGTAATTGGATAGAAAGAGAGAGGCTCTGTCATGAAGGAAAGACCTTTAATTCATTGTAATACATTTAGACATGGAGAAAGCATTGATGATATTTTCAAAGTGCTTATGCTATTTTAAAATGACTCCATTGTTACTGTGAGGAGAGATCAGTCATAGGAAACAATTAGTGGCAAGCAATATCCTGAGTATACTATTAACTATGAGAGAATGCTTTCTTAAATATTAACTGTTCACTCTACCTTACATGATTGCATCACTGAATAAAATATTGTCATTCTCTAGTGGCAGAAACTTTCAGTTGCCTATCCAGTAATTTTCTGATTTAAATATATTCTCTAAACACAGTTATATAAACATTGGCTAAGCAGAGCTGTTTCTAAGTAAAACCTGGCTGAAAGAATTGTTAAGCTTTCATTCTCAATTTGATTGAATTCTGCTTGATTTTCAGTTATCCCTGATTTTGGGGTATTCTGGGTTATGCCAATATAGTCTATCAAATATTATTTATGTGGCAAGAATTCTGTGTTGCAAATACACACATGAATTTACATATAAAAGAAGGGCATATTTTGGGTATATTTGCCTAGAAACTCAGAAATTTAGGGTGAGTTCTTTGCACTTATCAGTTTTAAATATTTTTAGAGCTCAAAACTATATAGTATGAACATTTTGCGGTAAACCTATTTTTAACATGCTATGAAGCAAAATCAAGATTTGTTAATGAAGCTGTTGCTAAGTTTAACTGTTATTTTCATATAATACATTTTCCGGACATGGGCCTAAGCATTATATTTATCTGTGATACTTAATTAACATTAACATTTTGAATGACTTCTGTTCCTTAAATTCTTTAGTAGACATGAATGTTTATCCTTCTGTAAAGATACAATTGATAAGTACTTTTTGAAGGCAAATCTCTGTTTACAAGATTTTGCTTTAGAATCATTTATAATTTGAATCCATGTTGTAAAGTTGTGGATGATTTTTAAAATAGCACAAGAATACACGCAATTATGTCAGGGGTATCTCTAGCTTCTCTTGTAAATGATTTAATATTTCTTTATTTGGTGTGGAATTCTGTGAGGTGGTTTACATTCATAAAGTGCCCTGGCTTTCTTTGACATCAAAGAGAACCTATTACTTATTCTGGAAAATAATTAGGGATATATTTTTAATAAGTTTAAACTCCCTCTATTTTTTTTGGACTTTTCTTTTAGTTGCTCAGTTTATCATCCTATGTTTATTTTGGGTGTTGTATCTTTTGACTCTGGGCAAGTTTTCCGATTCACAATCTATTGTAGTAGTCCAAATTTTTAGAATTTTTTTTTTTTTTTTTTTTTTTTAACATGGGCAGGCACCAGGAATTGAACCCCGGTCCTCTGGGCCCACCCCAAATTTTTAGAATTTTAAAGATTTGAAGTGTGTTAAATATTTTAAGGCAGGTAGTCATTACTGTTATACTACAGTTTATGTTCACCCAATGAAAGAAGATGTATTTCAAATTCCAAAGTAAATGTTAAAATTTATACTGATGGTGATTTAAATCTTTTCAAATCCCATAATTCTAAATTAAGATATATATTTTATATTTTGCATGCAATTTTATGCATGTTTATATTCTGGGAATAAATGAGATTAGAGGATACGATACTTCAGAGTTTATTTATATTCTATTTCAAATTGAAAACAATGCCTCTCTAGAAAACCGGATTTTCCTTCAATTTTATGGAACTCTAAAAAATGTCTCCTCTTGTGTAAACTAATAATAAGACTTTGCATGAACCCACGAGTGACATAAATATTTTGATAGTTTCACAAATAATGCCCTATTTCAATCTGTCTGTTTCTCTTTCCTCTAGTTAACTTCTCCCACTACCTCTGATCAGCTTGCCTGTAAACCACCTGCTTTCTCCTTTGTTTCTCCAACTAATCAGAAAATACAACCTGACTCAGTTAACCTCGACGGAGCCTCTGTCCTAGAGGAGTTCCACAGTAGGAGGCTGGATGGCACTGGGGGCTTTGTGGAAGAAACAGCTACGTATTTTCAAACTTCCGCTCACTCTTCACCCTCTTTTGCATCGAAAGGCACCTCCTCGATGTTACAGTTTCCCTGTGCTCCTCAGCTATCAGGTTCTGATATATCCAGTCCAAATGCAGCAGATCAAAATGCTGGACTGACATCTGAAATTCTGAAGAAGACGACGTTAACCTCGCATGTCCTTAATCCCAGAGAAAGTCTGGGAACCTCGTCTCCTTCTCCAGCCTCTGGTGCTTCTCTGAAGTCAAATTCAGCCTCATATATACCAGTCCGTATTGTCACTCATTCACTCTCTCCAAGTCCAAAAACATTTACTTCCTCTTTCCTTGGCTCTTCTTCCACCATCTGTAGCCAAATGTCATCTAGTGGAAATCTCTCAAAGTCAGGTGTGAAAAGCCCGGTGCCCTCTAGGCTGTCCCTTCTCACTGCTATTCTCAAGTCGAGCCCTTCTCACCAAAGGTCCCTTTCGCCTGCTTCCTGTCCAACTTTGTCTCTCAACTCCCTGACCTCTTCCACGCTCACTCTCGATCACAAAGTAAAGCAAACCCCACCCACACCTAAGAAGTCTCTCTCAAGTTGCTCCCTGAGAGCTGGGTCTCCAGACCAAGGGGAATGCCAGGTTTCTGAATTTACTCAACAATCCCTTCACTTACCTTTTTATCAAAAGTCTACTACCCTTTCTCAGGTGCCATCCCTTTATCCTACAAAACATGTTAGTAGCAACCTTGTTTCTTTGAATGTAGAAAAAACACCATCACCCACTTTGAAAAGCAATACACCACTATCCCCTCTACAAACCGGTATGTTCAGCTCTGCTGGTCTTCCTCCTGTTCCATCAAGCTCTTCTCTTTCTCCTTTGAAGGCCAAACAGGACACTGATCTCAGGGCTCCAGAAAAGCCCAAGAGACTTTACCCACACCCTTCCACTACAGCCTCCTCTGCATTACCTTCCGTATCTCCTCTTACTAACCAAAGAGCCATGCTCCCCACTCCAGAGAAGTGTTTTAATCCTTCCCCAGCTCTTTCAAACTTAATTACCAGATCTGAAAGGACATTACCACAATTGTCTGGCCAGGGGAAGAATTCTTTAGCTTCTCCACCCCCTATCTCAAATGCTAGTTCTGTCTCTCTTCCCAGCTGGGAGCCCTCCTCTCTGCCTCACGGTAATTTGGCCACCCAGGCACACCAGCTCAATCCCTCAGCACTACTTCCAAATTGTGGCAGTAGAACCTTGCCTTCAAGACCTGAGAAATCTGAAAGCACAATATCAAGCTACAGGCCATCTGTTTCAGCCCCATCACCTCCCATCATTTCTCTAACAAGAACCAAGGAACTGATTTCACCATGTACATTGTCCATGTCAACAGGCCCTGAAAATAAGAAACCCAAGGTATTTTTTGCATGTTGCATGGTGCATGCTTATTTTTTAATTTGGTAGAGTCTTTGTTTTTCCAGGGGAAAAAAATCTATAATCAGGCATTCATTCTATTACTTCAAGAAGGTAGAGAAGTTGAAAGGGGGACTGGTATTTGGTATATTCGAAAGTGGGGGTGGATTATATTATGATTTGTCTAAAATTACAGATGTTTCAATAAAACCATTTGGTTTTTCAAAGCCTCCTTTTATGGTAACTTTTATATCTGTGATATAAAAAAAATCACAGGCATAATTTTTCCCCCAGGCTTAATTTGACTTATGCCTTTGACCCCATTGACAGAATTAAAAGGAGCTAGTTGAGATTTGGGAATGTGTTACAATTCTGATTCTCTAATAATATAGACAGTATCATCTATCAAAATATGCTGTACTGACACAATAGTAGACAGCATTGATTAAGAATGGAATATTATCTTAGAGATAGGGCCATATTATTGTCAAATAAGTTGGGAAACTTTCTATTTTTCCTGCTGACATTCATTTATTATTATTAACTTTCTTTCCCTTCTACCAGGTTAACATTTTTATTGCTCCCCATACCACAAACTAAATAAATATGGATTTTAGTTTTATATATATATGACAACAGAGAATAGAAATTTCCCTGTTTACTTGAAAATTACTTGATTTATTATAAGTATTAAATATGTAGTAATTTAAAAATAGTGAAAGGGTGAACAGGGTGGATAGAAAGAAATAAAATTAAGAAAAGAGAAATGTTGGCTTTTAAATACTCTGAAATAACCCACTAATCAAGTATATGAAAATGGCATTTATTCTAGTATGGGAAGGGAAATATTTGAAGGAGCAATGCCACAGTTCAGCTCTTCTGATGGAAAATAACTCTACTTTGGGGCATGATATCTTCCAAATTCTCAAATAATTCAGGTTGTGGATCATTTGCACCTAGAACTTGAGAGTTGTTATATAAATAAAATAAGATTATGAAAGTATTAGGAAGGAGTGGGGTATTTCAATTGGGTGCATTAAAATAATGAAGTTTTAGAACTTATAAATGCCTTCGAGAGCTAATTCAATTCTGTCATCTATTGGATGATGAACTTAAAATTGGAAAGATGAACTGAGCCACATAATCTTGATAATGCTGTTGCACTATAACCCAACTTCTAAAAACCTGTGTTAAATACCTGCTGCATGCCCATCACTATACTAGCTTTCATGAAGCATTTTACTTTTCTAAAGGAAAGTAAGAAGCAATTTCAGTTCATAAAAGTTCCAATTTTCTTTAGCAGAGAATGTGGATAAGATATAAGAAGTTATTAAATCTGTGATACAGCTAGAAAACAATATAGGTACTATAAATATGGTGTAATGCCGATTGCATTACACAATAATTGCTGAGGAATTCAATATAGCAGGAATAATATTATGGGATGTGGTTAGTAAGGAAAGTTGTCATAAATGTCAGACCTATTGGAAATGTTTAGGATTTACCTTAATGAAGAAGAAAGGAGTTGGCATTTCAGAAATGGAAAACAACCTGACAGATATATAGAAGATGATCTCAAAAGACTAGGTGTGGAGACATAGAAGATTGATCTTAAAATTGAGTAGCAATAGTAGTCAAGAGATATCAAAAGTTTTCCGACGGTCAAGAGCTATGCTATTAGTTATACAAAATAGTAAAAAAATTAATTTAAATGGATTGTGTCAGTTAATTTACATAATCATATGAGGTTGGTGATATTATTATCCCAATTTTAAATACCAAGAAACTGGAGTTCAGTGAATTACTTGGCTGGGTCACGTATCTTGTACTGGCAGAGCTGATGTTTATATTAAGTCTGCTGAGTCTTGAAGCCATGTTCTTTATTACTATGATTTATTACAGCAAAGTAATAACTCATATTAATTAGCATTTAGCCTGATTTATTACTTCTCTAGAAGGGAATCATCATTATTGTGGAATAACAATCAGAAATCTCAATTTACAAAAAATGTTTAAGATACTCTTTAAACTGCTATAGTTTTAGATATTAGTAAATTCTGGTTTTTTAAACTTTCAAAGCAAATGAATTTTAAAAATACTTTCTATGATGCTAAATTTGAAATTCTTATTTATTCATGGTAAGATGATCTGGTTATTATCTTTTGCATATACATGTGCTATTATGTAATTCATTTGCAGTATCTTTTTAAAACCTAGCTGATATTAGATTCTTTGCAACTAAACATTGCCATTTACTGAATTTATTAACAATTATTTTTTAAACCATGTTGCCATACATGTAAATTATTCATTACCTTTGTGAAAAGTAATTTTATTCCAGAAGCTTCTTCAAGGTATTTCTCTGTGTGGTTCACTGTGCTTTGTTAATGTTTCATCCTGTTTTTGCATCTAGTTAGAAGAAGGTGAGCCCAGAGGGGCTTTTGGAATTCAAAGGTCTATTTTTGAAGACCTGCTCTTCCCTGTTCTTACTGCTCACAACATCTAAGAATGTTCAGCATTTGCTTCGTTTCTGTTTATTTTCTTTAATTCCAAGTGAAGACAATTCAGCCTTCTAGAGATACATGATAAAAATAGATGAACATGAAAATAAGAAAAATGATTATATTTTACCTGCCAGCGAAAATATCAATCTATTCCTCAGAACAGAAAAGATATTGCTTATTGTGGGCAAAATTTCATGTGAAAATGTAGTAATTAATGATGACTTCTCAAAAATACTCTCTGAGGCATGCTGATCTTTGTTATTTTTATTTTCTCCGTGTTTTTTTTTTTTTTTTTTTTGCTATTATCTCTCCAGGTAAAATTCAGCCTACATTTTTTTTTATTACAAACTATTATTTGTGGAATTGTGCCTTGAGTATAAAAAAATCACTAAAAATGATTCTGGTAAAAGTAAATCTTATCTTAGTCTCTTTTGACATTTGACTGGTTCTGTTTAATTGCTAAGATTATTTGATATAATTATAGGAGGAAGTAAAAAAAGGCTTTCTGATATCAAAGAATTTATAGGCTTTTAGGATTGTTTCTTGTTTACTCCTTTCTCTGTGGTGCTAATCTAAGCACAGGGATCTCTTTGAAGTTACAGAGCTTCAGATTTAGATTGGCTTCACTCAGTCCCAGATCCTGAAAAGAAATAGGTCTTAGAACACAGATGGCCATCAAATTAAAACACAAATGTTTGAAGGATATTAGTTCAAAGTCTGGGTCCTACTGTCTTTTGATATTAAAATAAAATGGAATAGCTAGAATATTCTGAGCTAAATCCTCATATAAAGCATGTTTGATGTTTCTTTTTCATAGATGGAATCTTAAAGTTCTAAATCTGTTTGCACTAGCATGATATAATTGATGTCATATTTTATTTGAGGTGAGTTTTAAATACCATTTTTACATCATAATCGTAGTCCTAGCTAGGATAGGCATCTTCCTAAATGTTGCTTAGGCTACTTTGATCAAAATCTATGTTGGGACCTTTTCTTCCCTTAGGAAAGAGTGGACATCATAAAAATCACCTATAAGGTCTCTTTAGATTCCCTATTAAATACATACACATATGCATTTAACTTTTTATTATAGAAAAATAAATGTAGCTAAAAATTTCCCATTTTTTACTTCATTTATAAAATAGTTTAAAGTTTTCTCCTGGTGAGTGATCATGGTGTTCCGTATGGGGATTTAAGGTCACCATTACATCAAAGCCTCTCACAATCTGTCACTCCTGAAGATGGTCTGAAGGTCTCTTACAAATATGAGGGCCTCCAATGGCCTTAAAGCAGTTCAGACTTACAGTCTCTTTAGGAAATCAGTTGAGAGCTTTTGATGTTTCATGCACCTTTATAGCTGGTATTTGCTTTTATAAAACCCTTGTTCCTTTTAGACATCAAAACATTTCTATACACATCATTTTGGAAACTTGGTGGCAGCAGTTGGTACATTGACTTTTTCTCTATTTCTAGAGGACCACATGTAATCTGGGAAATAGGCAACATGGAATATGCTTGCCATGAGATAAAATAATCAGTCTGGCTTAAAAAAATCATTCATTTGTCCAATAAATATGTTTTGAATACCTATTCAAAGATGTGGAGAAATTTTAGTGAATAAAACATTCAGAAATACCATACAAAGAAAGCTAATCTTTTAAGTAAAGGAGGGTAAAGGGAATGGGGAAGGGATGCCATTGCAACTTTATAGCAAATAGTTAAGGTAGATTTCTTTGAGAAGATGATATCTAGGAGGTGATGCTCCTAAAGAAGGGGGCAGTCACAAACAATCCCTGAGGCCATAGAATGTTTGGCAAGTACAAAGAACAGATGTGGGGCAGAGTGGCCTTGGTGGAGGGGTAAGCAGAAATTGAGACGGTGGTCCTGTAAGCCACTCTAAAGCCTTTGATGTTTACTTTGAGTAAGATAGGAAGTCATTGTGTTTTGGATAAAGTGACATATCTGTCTGGGTGCTGTGTTGAGAATAGATTGAAAAGAGGGGAACAGAGAGACTAGGCAAGTGAGGATAGTAACTCTAGGCAGGATAAAGCAGTACAGGTGGAGAGAAGTAATGATTTCTGAATATATTTTAAAGATAGAGTGACAAACACTCAGCAATCATTATAGTCAACCATATGCAAAATTATAGAACAGCTAAAACTAGACATGTTCTCCTGTTTGGACTTTTCTTTTTTTTTTATCTTCCATCTCTTATTCTACCCATCCATAAGGTTTCTTGAGGCTTTCTTGGATATTTCAGACTCTCCAAGTTTGTACCCACTCCTATTTGTCACTTTCAGTTCTGAACATACCAGTTCTGTCTCTCATGACCTTTGCTTCTATACACTTAGGTGTCAATAACTGACAAAAACAATCTTCTTGCCCTTCGTCTTTTATCTGCATTTTAATTGGGAAGGGGGTATGCTGTTAACTCAAAGAGGAGACTTTACAAGGGAAACAGAGATCTAAGATCATGAGTTCAACTCTTGAAAGTTTACATACATCATGAGGTAACAGATGACTTTAGAAAATTAATATGTTAGAAATATCCTTCAGGGAATGCTTTGAGGAGAGAAAGAAGTCTCTAACCCAGGTCTGTCTGGGACTTGAGAAGGAATGAGAAAGTAAAATATGTTTGCTGTTTTTTTTTTTGCCCTCTGAATATTATTGTAATCTTCAATTAAATACTTCAAGTCAACAAACATTTACCGAACATCTGTTCTTTACAAGTTTGGCATTAGGTATTGGAAATAAAGAAGAAATTTATGTAGACCTTTCTATGGTCAGCAAGTTTTTGACAGTTCTACCCCCAATCCTTCAATTATCAAGATCATTATAGAGATTATCTGGACTCTTCCAGTGATCTGGATGAGAGGGGGATGCCATGGAGAATCTCCTTCTGTGAATTGGATCTGTTTGGGTTGCACTTTCATCTCAGGGTTGTTACCAGAAAGATTTTGATTCATGCAATTGCAGGCATGGTCACTGAGGAGCAGGATGCATATGTTTGGGTGGTGCTCTCATCTCTGCTAAATTGGTGCTTCGGTATGGAAGTTGAGGTTGTCAGAAGATGTAACGGGGATCTTGGTCCTCTTGCACTGTGCAGGCCTCTCTAAAACTTTCACTTTTACTTTGAGTGAGACAGGAAGCCACTGAAGGGTTTTGAATGGGTAGAGTTTTGTATCAATTCTAACAATTAGGTATGAATTTGCTGCCTTGGGATGTAGGCTCTTCTCCAGATTTCTTCCTATTGTTTATTGGAATCTGAGGTCCCTCCACTCATATACACCTAAAGTATAACCACAAGTCTAAAAGCCCTAATTGTCAAGACAGCTAACATAGCTTACTCTGGGACCTCATGTGTATTAATTAATGGATCCTGTGCTAGAACTTTAGACATGAGTAATAAGCTTGAGGTAGGATGGTGATGGGACATATTTCCTGAAGATATAAGATGTGTTCTTGCCATCCTAATCTTTACACATAGCATTTATGTTGCAATATCTAGCACGGCCTGTGAATGGGACTAGGTCTGATTGACTTATATGTAAAAATGCCTTTTCAATTTTTAAACCTACTCTTTGCTCTGTACTTATCATTTAGTGAATATTTAATAAGCATATAGTGAATTTAAAAAAATATTTTTATTGAGAAATCTTCATATACATGCAGTCTAATCATATTATATAATCAATGGCTCATCATATCATCACATAGTTGTGTATTCATCACTATGATCAGTTTTAGAACATTTGCATCACTCCAGGGAAGGAAATATAAATTAAAAATAAAAACTTGGGTGGTTCAATGGTGGCTCAGTGAAGAATAATTCTCGCTGCATGCCGGAGACCCAGGTTCAATTCCCAGAGACTGTCCATGCCAAAACAAACAGACAAAAATACTCCTTACCCTTCCCTCTCATTGACTACCAGTATTTCAATCTACCCAACTTTTTACCCTTTATCCCTCCCATTATTTATTTACTTTTTATCCCTATTTGTTTACTCATTTGTCCATACCCTGTATAAAAGGTGCATCACACACAAGGTTTTCACAATCACATGGTCACACTGTAAAAGCTATATAGTTATACAGTCATCTTCAAGAATCAGGGCTACTGGAACATAGTTCAACAGTTTTGGGTACTATCCTCTAGCCATTCCAATATACCATAAACTAAAAAGGAATATTTATATAATGTATATGAATAACCTCTCGGATAACTTGTTGACCCTGTTTGAAATCTCCCAGCCACTGAAACTTTATCTTGTCTCATTTCTCTCTTCCCCCTTTTGGGCAAAAGGTCTCAATCCTGTGATGCCAGGTCCTGGTTCATCCCTGGGAGTCATGTCTCCAGGGAGATTTGCATGCCTAGGAGTCATGTTCCGCATAGCAGGGAGGGCAATGAGTTCACCTGCTGAGTTGGCTTAGAGAGAGAGGCCACATCTGAGCAACAAAAAAGATTCTCTGGGGGTGACTCTTAGGCATAATTGTAAATTAGCTTAGCTTTTCCTTTGCAGGAAAAAGCTTCATAGGGGCGAGCCCCAAGATTGAGGGCTCAGCCTATTGAATTGATTGTTCCCACTATTTAGGAGAATCTCGGGAATTTCCCAGATGGGGAAACTTAATGTTTCCTCCTTTCTCCCCAGTCTCCCAAGGGGACTTTGCAAACATTCTTTTATTCTCTGCCCAGATTATTCTGGGATATTTCAGGGCATAACACCAATCTGTACAAACCAATAAGATTCCATGTAATTATAGTGTTCAAGTAAATGGAGCATACCAATTAAATTACATAATATGCTACCCTAAAAATATAAGTTTTGCACCAAATAAACATCTCTCCCCTTGGTTCATACAGAAGTTGACGTTTGAAAATATGGGCCATATCATCTGCATTCCGATTTACCTTAGTTCAATTCAGATAAATTTCATTCATATCTCTAGTCAAAGTCTGATTGCATTTTCAGCTTTTTAATAGTTGCTGAATGGGGTAATGCTGACATTCATAGCTTCAGTGCTTTAACTCTAAGTCTCAGGTGTCACATAAATACCTGAAGTTTCAAGGAATTATCAGGTTATATATAAATAGCTCAGCATCTCAGAATTTAGAAATAACAGTAATAACTCCTAAATATATGTGACTGCTGTAAGAGCTTACAATCTAAGAAACTTTACAATAAGCCCCAACCTGATAACACATGCTCTCCACTTCAATTCTCCAAGTTTGTATATTATAGTTAGTGCATATGAGTGAGGTATGATAATATTTGTCATTTTGTTTCTGACATTTCACACCACATACTGTCCTTAAGATTCATTCACCTAGTTGCATGCCTCACAACTTAATTCCTTCTTGCTGCTGCTCAGTAGTTCATTGTATGGAAACACCACAGTTCCCCCTTCCATTCTTCAGTTGTTGTACCCTTAGACCACCTCCATACATGGTGACTCCCTAACATTGCCACCATTAACACCAGTGTGCAAATGGAGTTCCTGTCCCCACTCTTAGTTCCTCCAGGTATATACCCAGCAACAGGGTTGCAAGATCATGTGGCAACCCCACCCCTAGCCTCCTGTGTAACCACCACACTGCCCTCTGGAGGTGCTGCACCTCTCAGCTTCCCTACCAATAGTGAATAGTTACATCTCTTTCTTCACATTTTCTCTAGCACTTGTTTCTCTGTTTATTTTTAAACAGTTTTATTCAAACATTATACAATCCAACCTAAGTAAACAGCCATGCTTTCACCACCATAATCTATGTTAAAACATTTCCTTTTTTTCCAGATAGAATCCCATACGCCTCCCCCAAATCCCCCATTTGTTGGCATTTGGTTTTGGCATAATGCCTTTGTTACATTTGGTGGAAACTTATTAAAATGTTACTGTTAACTATAGATCCTAGCTTGCATTGATTGTATTTTTTCCCTGATTCGATCCCATTTTCAGTACCTTACACTGTTGACCTTCATTTTTTTCTCCCTCATGCAAAAAGTTTTTAGATTTATACATTTATTCACCACCATTGACTACTCTAAAATTTGCAAAGCTATACAGTCAAGTCTTTATCTTCTATCTTTCCTTCTGGTGTCCTACCTGCCCCTAACCTTCGTCTTTCAACCATACTCACATTCATCTTTATTCAGTATACTTACAATATTGTGCTGCCAGGAGGCAGTATTTTGCTATCCATTTCTGGATCTATGCAATTAATCTTATTGAATATTCTGTACTCCTTTAGCATGAAATGCCCGGTCTCTACTGTCTTTCTATCTCCTGATATCTTGTGTTCTCAACTTTAACTCTCAAAGTTCACTCATTAATATTAGTTCATACTAGTGAGACCAAACAATATTTGTCCTTTTGTTTCTGGCTAATTTCACTCAGCATAATGTCCATAAGTTTCATTCATCCACATTATTACATGTTTCATGACTTTATTCTGTCTTACAGCTGTGTAATATTCCATCATATGTATATACTACCACTTGTTTAGCAACTCATCTGTTAGACATTTGGGCTGTTTCCATCTCTTGGCAATCATAAATAATGCTGCAAAAAACATTTGTGTGCAAATATCAGCTTGTGTCCTTACCTTCAGTCCTCTGAATATATACCTAGTAATTGGATTGCTGGATCACGTGGCAATTCTATACTTAGCTTCCTGAGGAACCACCAAACTGCCTTCCAGAGTGGTTGCACCATTTTACATTCCTACCAACAGTGGATGTGTGCCTCTTTCTCAACATCCTCTCCAGCACTTGTTGTTTTCAATAATTGCCATTATAGTGGTTATGAGGTGATATCTCATTGTGGTTTTGATTTGCATTTCCCTAATAGCCAGAGAAGTTGAGCATATTTTCAGGTGCATTTTAGCCATTTGTGTTTCCTCTTCTGAAAAGTATCTGTTCATGTCTTTTGCCCTATGTAATGCACATTTTTAATTGGGTTATTTGTCTTTTTGTTGTTGAGTTGTAGAATCTCTTTATATATTCTGGATATTAAACCATTATGTGATATGTTGTTTCTAAATATTGTCTCCCATTGTGTAGGCTGCCTTTTAACTTTCCTTACAAAGTTCTTTGATGCAAAAAAGTGTTTAATTTTGAGGAGATCCCATTTATCTATTTCCTTTTTCATTGCTCATGCTTTGGGTATAAGGTCTAGGAAACTACTGCCTATCACAAGATTTATAAGATATTTCCCTATATTTTCTTCTAAAGGTTTTATGGTCTTAATTTTAATGTTTAGACGTTTGATCCATTTTGAGTTCATTTTTGTATAGGATATGAGATATGGATAGTCTTTCATTCTTTTGCATATAGATATCCAGTTCTCCAAACACCATTTACTGAAGAGGCTGTTCTGTCTCAGGTGGGTTGACTTGATCACTTTGTCAAAGATCAATTGTCCGTAGATTATAGGGTCTATTTCAGGACACTCAATGAGATTCCTTTAGTCGGTATATCTATCTTTATGCCAGTACCATGCTGTTTTGACCACTGTAGCTTCTTAATATCCTTTAAATTCAAGCAATATGAGACCCCCCTCCCCCAACTTTAGTTTTCTTTCTCAAGATATTTTTTGCTTTTGAGAGCACCCAGCCTTCTGAATACATTTATTTTTTGGCTTTTCTATTTCTGCAAAGTAAGTTTTTGGGATTTTAATTGGTATTGCATTGAATCTATAAATCAGTTTAAGTAGACTGACATCTTAACTCTATTTAGTCTTCCAATCCATGAACACGGTATGCTTTTCCATTTATTTAGGTCTTCCATGAATTCTTTTCACAATTTATTATAGGTTTCTGTGTATTGTTCTTTTGTATCCTTAGTTAAATTGATTCCTAAATCTTTGCTTCTTTTGGTTGCTATTGTAAATGGGATTTTTTCTTAACTTCCTCCTCATATTGCTCATTACAAGTGTATAAAAACACTACTGGTGTTTGAGTGTTGATCTTCTACCCTGCCACCTTGCTGTACTCCTTTATCAGCTTTATTAGGTTCACAGTAGATTTTTCAGGGTTTTTGACATATTGTATCATATCGTCTGCAAAAAGTTTTACTTCTTCCTTTCCAATTTGGATGTCTTTTTATTTCTTTTTCTTGTCTAATTGCTCTGGCTAGGATTTTTAGCACAACGTTGAATAACAATGCTAACAGTGGGCATCCTTTTCTTGTTCCTGATCTTAGAGGGAACAATTTTCAATCTTTCCCCATTGAGGATGATGATAGCTATGGGCTTTTCATATATTTCCTTTATCATGTTGAAGAAGTTCCCTTCTATTCCTATCCTTTGAAGTGTTTTCATCAAGAAAGGATGTTGAATTTTTTCAAAATGCCTTTTTGGCATAATTGAGATGATCATGTGGTTTTTCTGCTTTGACTTATCGATATGATATATTACATTGATTGATTTCTTGTACTGAACCGATCTTGTATATATGGAATAAATCCCACTTGGCAATGGTGTATAATTCTTATAGTGCATCTGAATTCAATTTCCAAGTATTTTGTTGAGGATTTTTGCATTATATTCATTAAAGAGATTGGTCTGTAATCTCTTCATTGAAGTGATTGTTTTTTATTCTAGTATTTTTGTCTGGCTTAATTATTAGGGTGATTTTGGCTCATAAAATGAATTAGGGAACTTTCTATCCTCTTTATTTTTTTTTTGAAGATCTTCAGCAGGATTGGTACTAATTCTTTCTTGAATATTTGGTAGAATTCACATGTGAAGCCATCTGGTCCTGGATTTTCTTTTTGGGGAGCTTCTTGATGATTGATTTAACCTCTTTGCTTTTGATTGGTTTGTTGAGGTCATCTGTTTCTTCTCAAATCAATATTGATTGTTCATGCCCTTCTAGAAAGTTGTCCATTTCATCTACATTGTCTAGTTTATTAGTGTATAGTTGCTAATAAACTAGACAATGTAGTTTCTTCTAATTATCTGTTATTTGTATGGGGCCAGTTGTCATGTCCCCTCTTCCATTTCAGATTTTATTTATTTGCATGCTCTCTCTTTTTCTTTTTGTAACCTAGCTAAGGGCCCATTGATTTTATTGATTTTCTCAAGGAACCAACTTCTAGTTTTGTTAATTTCTCTATTGTTTTCATATTCTCAATTTCATTTATTTATGCTTTAATCTTCATTATTTCTTTCCTTTCATTTGCTTTGCAGTTAGTCTGCTGTACTTTCTCTAGTTCTTCCAGGAATTCCTTGATTCTTGCTGCTTCCTCTTTTTTAATATAGGCATTTAAGGCAATAAATTTCCTTTCAGCACAGCCTTTGTTGTATGCCATGAATTTTGATATGTTTGTTTTCATTTTTATTTGCCTTGAGATATTTACTGATTTCTTCTTTTTTCAAGAGTTTGTTGTTTAGCCTCCATATATTGTGAATTTTCTGGCCTTCTGCCTGTTATTGATTTCTAATTTCATTCCGTTATGATCTGAGAAAGAGTTTTGTATAATTTTGATCTTTTAAAATGTATCAAGATTTGCTTTGTGATCCAGCATATGGTCTATCCTTGCTAGTGACCCATGAGTACTTGAGAAAATGTGTATTCTGCTGTTGTGGGGTGTAATGTTCTGTAAATATATGTTAACTCTGTTTAATTTATTGTATTATTCAAAATGTGTTTTATTTGATCCTCTGTCTATATGTTCCTTCCATTGATGACAGTGGGTAATTGAAGTCTCCAACTATTTTGGTAGAGGTGTCTACTTATCCCTTCAGCATTATTAGTGTTTGCCTCATGGGTTTTAGAGCACTCTGGCTTGGTGAATAAATATTTATGATTGTTATGTCTTTTTGTTGAATTGCTCTTTTTATTAATACATAGTGTCCTTCTTTGTCTCTCTTAATTGTTTTACATTTGAAATCTAATTTGTCAGATATTAGTATAGCTGCCCCTACTCTTTTCTGGTTGTTTGCATGAAATGTATTTTCCCAGCCTTCATTTTCAACCTTTTTTTGTCCTTGGGTCTAAAGTGAATCTCTTTAGATAGCATATACATGGATCCTGTTTTTTAATCCTTTCTGCCAGTCTGTGTCTTTTGATTGGGGAGTTTAATCCATTAACATTTAATTTTCTTGTTGTAAAGGCAGTGCTTTTTTCTACCATTTTGTCTTTTGGATTTTATGTGTCATATCTAATTCTTTTTTCTCCTTTTACCTTTGCTGATAGTCTTCATTTCTACACTGTTCTCTCTTCTATCTTTTCCTATTGGCCTTTAGTGCTTCCTTTAGTATTTCTTATAGAACCAATCTTTTAATCATAAATTCCCTCAGTGCCTGTTTTTCTGAAAATATTTTATTCTCCCCTTATTTCTGAAAGACAGTTTTGATGGGTATAGAATTCTTGGTTGGCAGTTTTTCTCTTTCAGAATCTTAAATATATCATACCACTGCCTTCTCACCTCCATGGATTCTGTTGAAAAATCCATACATAGTCTTATTGAGCTTCCCTTGTATGTGATGGATTGATTTTCTGTTGCTGCTTTCAAAATTTTCTCTTTGTCTTTGACATTTGAGAATCTGATTGGTAAGTGTCTTGGAATAGGTCTATTTGGATCTATTCTGTTTAGGGTATACTGCACTTCTTGGATCTGTAATTTTATGTCCTTCATAAGAGATGGGGAAATTTTCAGTGATTGTATACTCCAATAGTCCTACTCCTTTCCCATTCTCTTCTCCTTCTGGGACACCTATAACATGTGTATTCATGTGCTTCATGTTGTTATTCAATTCCTTGAGACCCTCCTCATATTTTTCCATTCTTTTCCCTATATTTTCTTTTGTGTGTCAGATTTCAGATGTCAGTCCTCTAGTTCACAAATCCTTTCTTCTCCCTTTTCAAATCTATTGATGCAGGTTTCCATTGTTTCTTCCATTTCTTCTGTTGTACCTTTCAATCCTATAAGTCTGCAATTTGTTTTTTCAAATTTTTGAGTTCTTCTTTTTGTTCACCCAATGTCTTTTTTATATCTCCCCCTCAACTCATTGATTTCATTTTTGATGAGATTTTACATGTCTGTTTGAACATCCTGAATTAGTTGCTTCAACTCCTGTATCTCATTTGAATTCTTTGTTTGTTCCTTTGACTGGGCCATATCTTCAATTTTCCTAGTATGATTCATTACTTTCTGCTGGTATCTAGACACTTGCTTTCCTTATTTAGTTTATTCTGGAGGTTGTTTTCTTTCTTTTACCTAGGGCTTCCTAGCTGGTTGGCTTTGTTTTCTATTGGTCTTTGGCTCTCCATTCAACTTATTCTAGATCTCTTACATAGGTTCTGTTAACTGATCCAAATTTTTCAGTTCTTGTTTTTCTGTTTCTTGTCCTGCCTTGATGGAGCCCATTTTTAAAGAACAGTCTTCTCAGATGTAATCAACCCCAGTCAGATTTTCCCAGACTGGACAGGCCCACATCTCTGGAGGAGGAAGTCACCAGTATCCAGTTTCCTTGAGGGTGAGACCCAGCAGGTTGTCAGACTTTTCTATGAAACCTTTAGACCCTATGTTTTTCCTATCCTGCCCAACATGTGGCACTTGTCTGCCTGAAGCTTACCACCAGTATAAATTGTTGCAGTGCCTTTAATTTCAACAGCTTCTCCCTGCCAGGGGCATGGTTGAGATCCAGCCTCAGTTAGTATGCGGGCTTTGATTGCTTCTGTTTTCCATCCCCTGGGGCTTGAATTCCCTGAAGAAGATTCCCAACTTGATTTGGGTCCTGCTCCCTTTTCTTGGGGAAGATAAGCCCTTTAGGGAATTTCCCCTTCCACCTATTATTACTTTGTCTCTCAGATGTGCCTTAATTCCATCCTTGCCTGGGCAGTGCTGGAACCCAAGAGTGCTAGAATTTCTATCTAATGAGCTGTTAAGAAGTTAAAATGAAAGGATAAAAAATAAAAAAGAAAGCTCCTGCTCCCTGGGTTTGCAAATCAAGAGCTGAAGTTGGTGAATGAGTGGAGTTGTTCTCCATGGATACATGTGCGTCTATGTATCCTCAGTCTCTATGTACCCCCTTTTCTTGGGGTGTAGCCCTTTTCCAGTATTTTGTGCTTTCCAACTCAAAATACTTCCTTTTTTTTTTCTGTCATCCCTGCCCCTCTCTACTGGAGAAAAATCTTCTGATTCCTTTAGTGCTTACTCCAGATTTGTCTATGCTCAGGGCCTGTTTTCAGGAATCAGAATTTGTTAATTAATTCCACAATTGAAGCTTGGTTGAGCTAACTTCTATGCTGTTAGTAAAGTTTGTTTCCTTTCTCCTTGGCAACCAGCCTGTCAGGGAGGGACCCAGCCTCCGCAGCTTGGGAAACTTACAGTTCTCTGTGGAATTTCAGCCATTCCACCTGTTCCAAACTGGTGTATGATGCATGTCTGATCACTGATGTCCCACCAGCAGTTGCTCTGCATACTTTCTGCATATTTACTGGTTGCTCTGTAGGATGAGCTAAATTCCACACCTCACTACACCACCCTCTTACCATGCTGTCCTGGAGGAGCCTCTGAAATCTGATTGAAAGCATCAATTCAAGTTAGAGGGATACAATAGACATCACTGCATTTTTGTCAGATATAGGGTCAGGTTGGTAAGTTCTGCTTTTTTACAATGATCAGACAGTGATTTTAGCCAGTAATACTGCAGGCTGTTATTCAAGTTAGCAAAAACTCTCCTGGCTAGAAGCATTTGTAATTTTAAACCAAAGAGGGAAAATAACAAATTTGGTTCAGCATCTTGAAGCCCTGGAGCTCAGAAGAAGAAATATGTTCTGAATTAGAATAAAGAACTCCATTGGTTGGATTGAGTATTTATTGTGAAGGGAATCCGGAGGAAAGATTGTGGACCCCAAATGTATCTTTTATGTCAATGAGAATGATTTTCAGACTAAAAAGGAAAAGATGCATGTGTTTCAGAGCTGCTTAAAGCCTAAGGTAGATGAGGAACCTAGAAAGACCATCTAGTTGGTGTATATAAGTTGGTATCTCCTGGTCTAGATAAATTATATTTTAAAACATGACGTTTCTATTTCTATTGCAAAACTGTTATAGATGATGGAAATAAAAGTGTTTACCAGAAAAAAAGGGAGAGAGCCATCTGTTCCAATTTTCACCAAAAAGTAAAAGGTACATTCTGAAAATTGTGGCCTACATTCTTAGATTGCGAATGTTTACAAAATGTGATAACCAGAATTACGACATTTTCTTCAATCAACAGGCATTTACTGGATGCTTTTCAATTTCTATATCCAAATCATAGTTATGACTTATTAGCTCAAAGATCTTTGTTAAATTAGTTAGTCTCTGTACTTAAGTTTAGTATAACATTATAGCATAATACTATATAATGAAATCTGTGCAATATAGTATCAACCTAATAGGCTTGTTGTAATATTTAAATGAGATAATACACATAGGTATTTTAGAATGGTATCTGGCCTACAGTGATTGTCAACCATTGTTACTATTATTGCAACTATTACAATTAAATATATTAAAACTATCATAGAATATTAATGGTATACTCTATTCTGCATTTTAGATATGTTTAGATATCCTGAGAGAGAAAATATCGTCTTATAGAGAGAGCATGGATATTGGCTCTAGGCAGGTCTGAGTTCCAATCCTTTACCCCTTTATGGGATCTTGGAAAAGTTACCTAATCTCATCATACTCCTTTTCTAATGGCTATTCTGTTATATAATTATATAGCTCTTCAGTTATAGGGCTTTTGTAGAAGTAGATGAGATATATATGTGATTTGTCTAGTAATAAAATGTCAACTCCTGTTTCCCATAATGAGATGAGATTTCATTCTCAATCCTCACCCAAAAGTGTTGTCCGGAGACTATAGGAGTGAAGGTTCAGTGTAGAAATTTAGGCTCAGACATCCTCCAGCAGTTGCCCCTCATGTGGAAAATGGGAATATGGGACCCAAAATAGTTGAGAAATGGCAGATGGCCATACCTACTACGCAAGAGGTAGAAAGAGCTCGTTGTTGGGAATTTAGGTGAAGAATGTAGAAGATCAGTAAATATGGATGTTCATTCCTTGGGATAAACACATGCAGGTTCAGAGAGGCATCTTGTGTATGTTTTGCTTAGTGTGTATTTGTGTATGAATGTGTATGTATGTGTGTGTGTGAGTATATGTGAATTTGTGAGTGTATGCATCAATATATTTATGTGTGTGTGAAAGGGAGCATATATGTGTGAATGTTTGAGTGTGATTGAATGTGGTGAGGTCTAGATTATCTGGCTAAGGTGGCTTTCTGTGTCACCTGCTGTCACCCAGGTCTCAGGTAGCTATTCCTTTTTCATTATATCTAAGACAATAGATGGAGAGATAGGGAAAAATAGTCAAAAGAGAGAATGTGTTCTGCTTCTATATAGATACTGACCTTTCTCCTCCAAGCCTGGTGCCTTAATTTCTTTCTATTTGTGCTTTCTCCTAAAGAAAATAAATGTACCAGTTTCTTACCTTTCTCTCATCTGTTTAATGAAAGTTACTTCAATTACATCCATAAAACTCAAGACTTTGTTTTATTTGATTAACCTGACTTTTTCTGCAGACCATTTGGTCTGCTTTCTAGGGCACTAAGAGAGCCTGGAGCTCTGTGGCTATTTCCCAACTGGATGCCTGGAAAAGCTGTCTGAGATCTGAGCTTTTGAAATGATGGGAGCCTTGAGCCTTGTTAAATATTTTAGGACCTAGAGCGATATCAAAAGTCAGCCTTTGATTGTGCATATTATCCTGATTTCTACAACGTTCTTTTTTTTACTGTCCTCCACCATATACTCCACAAAATTAAGCTATGTTACTTAGAGTTTTATCATTTGATATGTTTCTGTGTCCTTTATTAATAACACTGTATTAGAAAGTGTAGGGACTATGATGAGATTTTTTTTTTAATGAATTTAAGATCAAGAGCTTCGCCTACTAGTTTTGCCATTGTGAAATTAAATTGCTGATGTTACTTATACTCAAATTATCGACTACATTGCTGCTTGTCAAAAAAATTTTCCTCATTTTATGTATTTTGATCTTTGCTTTTATGAATGGTGCAAGAGTATGAATCAAGAGTTCAATTAAATTTGTTGATATAATATTTGTTAATTATGGCACTATAAAACGAACCACTTTCCTTTGAGGATCAAACAGACAGAAAACACACCTTATAGAATAGTACTCCTTTCAGGAAATGTTGTTAATGAGATATTTATGTATAAGTCTCTGGAAAAGGTGTTTCTAACTTCTAACACTGGGTAGTTTATAATTGCCTGTAATCTCTAGGTGTTTTACTATGGTTTTTCTCTGCTTTTCATTCTAATAAAATATTAACATGGTGAGCTCATTTTTTTTTCTGCTGAAACAAGTTGTTCAAGCATAATAATTTTTTTCTTCATATGCTAACCTGGCTTTTAACTTGATAGAACTAGTCTACAATTATGTCATATCCTTTACCCTTTTCATCTCCACTCTTACTTTCTGGTTACCCATTCTAGCAATACAAGACCAAGTCAAGCTACAAGGCTTTTGCAGCAATCCCTACAAACACATTGCTTTTGGAACAGAAGGTCAGTGTTGGCTTAAAAGTAGAGTAAATTTTTTTGTTTTTAATGCCAATTTAATGTTTCCTCAAATTACTATTGGGAAAATTTGTCATAAAATTCTACCTTTACTAAAATAAAATTCTGTTCTTGGTTTATGATGTAATGAAAGCATCTTTGGTAGACAAACTGGAGACAGTGGATTTATCACTGGAGGCTGAACGGAAGCCTAGAGATGTCCAGACTACTGGAAGCTTGGTTCATATTTGAATAGATCCTTGCCCTTTGGAATCCTAAATTGTTGCTAAAACAAGATCTTCCACTTCTATCCAAATTGACCAAAAGAGTAAATATGAAATTGGGTTACAGTTGAGCTACTGGACAGCTTGGTTATTGACTGATCAGGACTTGGTGATTAATAGCAACACCTATTGGGTAGAAACACATTAGCTGAAGTATACAAGTTGGCTGCTTAGATCCCATCATGGGTTAAACCTCTTTATTCATTCTCGCCAAGCACAGATCATGCCTCCATGATTGGGAGGGAGGATTCAGATTGTTCCCAATGACCCAGCTTCTTTTACATGGTTCCAGACATTTTCACTTTGCTGTTGTTATTAGTATATAAAACATATGTGTTATAATATATGACATAATCGAATATAAAATTAAAGAATTTTACTTCAGTAGGTGGATTAAATTAAAGCCTTTTGTTTATAAGCACATTGCATAAGTTGTGGTCCAAATTGAGGTTTGCATCAAAATTGAAGTGAAATCAGTTACCAAGTCCGTGAAACTATTTATTTAATGTATTCTTTTTATCATGATTTATTTAGGCAATTTATCTTTTAGTAAATTAAGCCAATATTTTTTTTTCTGTGTAATCACAGTGTTTCAAATACTGCAACTATCATTTTTCAAAATGTTAATGTTTGTCAACCAGGTGCTACTTTAATTACTGGTTTATGAAACTACATTCTTACACTTTTAGCATACGCTGGGGAATAAAATATTGTACAAGGTCTTTTCTAAAAAGTAAGGACTGTTAATGGAAATAGTGTGTAGCATAAAGGTGAAAACTAAATAAATGATGTCTCTTACAATATACCTCTTCAATAACTAAATCCAAATTAACCACTTAAATTCCAGAATCTATGTTCTGTATCTGAAATCGGAAAGCTTTGAATTGGAGAGTCCCTGGCTGCAGGGAAATTTGCAGCTTTATATTTGGCTTCTCTCTCTAATTTTTACCTTTTATAGCTCTTTTAAAGACCAGATGGGCCGAAATTGCTGATTATGGGAGGAAAAGACCAGATGGGCCGAAATTGCTGATTATGGGAGAATTCAGGGTGTGTGTGGGATGTGATAGTTTCTCTAGTTACCCCTTGTCATACTGTCTAGGGTCACTGTATTGAGGCATCATGGCAATATTCCTTTACTACAGACCCTCTGTCCATTTTGGATAGACATTCTGGAAATCTAGTCAGCAGTTTGGCAAAGGGGAAATAAGGCCTCTACTGTATCATGCTTTCCTGCCATCAAACTTGTCTCACCTAACCTTGGCATATTCTTCTGGAACTATGTTATATCACTGCATCAATTTTCTGTTTAGATGAACAACAGGTAATCCTTCTTGAAAGGCTTCAGCAAGATAAGGCTGGCTGCCAGTATTGGTTCCAAAATCTCTGTCCAACCATTCTCTCCTTTTGCAATTAACTGGATTAGAGAGATTATAGTCTTTTAATTAATCATGACAAAACAATCATAAAGTTAATTTCCAATTTCATCACACACCCATTTCATAAATGTATGTGTCAGTATTGATGGCTATTCAACCTAATGCAAGTACATATAGGAGAGGCTTTGTATTTTTAATTTTGAATAATTTTGAATTATTTTCTTGCAGGAAAATAATTGTTTTTTATTTTGATACAACAAACTGTAGATATCATGATAACTATTTTTAAATAATGTTATTCTGAGAGGAGGTGATTACTATATAAGGACTAATGCAGGCAGTTGTCTCTCAGACAGGATAAATTGTTTTTGACCCATACATATTTGAATTAGTCAAATGTCACAAGATAATACATGAGACTTTGTTCCTTCTTTAGATCCTTAATATAATTCTACATAGTTTTGTTGACTTTCCCATGCTATATGTTCCTCAGTGAGAAACTTTGTAGTAACTTTTTTTGTAATAAATTTTTTAAATAACAAATTCTTATCCAAAGATTTAATGAGTTGATTTCCATTTTCAATAATATTTCTTGAAAAAACATTTTGCTGCTCCTTTCAGTGTTGCAGATTTTAAAAATAAATCTAGCAATTTTGTCATTTTAATCCATCTGTTTATACAAAAAAATTCATTCTACGTCATTGAATCAAGAGAACTTTTTTCTTAATTGGGTGGGAAAATTAGGATTATAATCTTCAGAAACATCTGTTTTGAGAAGAATCAATATTTTGAATATTTTAAATTACAGAAGCTTTTCTGAAATTCTTGCTATCACCTAGAACAGCTCAATAAGGGGTAGGGTAAATGTTGCAATCTCATTATAACATTATAACATTATATTATTATATCCCTGTCTTAGAGTCCATTGTTTTAGAATGTCTTGAAGATAGAACTAATAGATAAGATACAAGTCTTGGCTATTTCAACAACTGAGTCTTTCCTCCAACCAGATTAAGCCTATGTTGACTCTCTTATACCACATTTTTTTCACATAACATATAGTATGATTAACAAGAAACCACAATTACTTTTGAAAATAATACTATTTTTAAAAGCAAGATTTTCTCCAAAGTGAAATACAGACATCCTTTGCAATGGATCTGGCATCAATATTCAACTTTCCAAGCATTAAGCTATCATTGAATCAGTGGATTAGTTTCAGATTTAATCATTCTGGATGATGTCCATCATTTTGAAAGAGTAAATTTTGTTGGCAGGGTACATGATATCTTTGGTACTTCTCATCTGTAATTTATTGTCTACATAAAACTTACATTTGTGATTTATCCTATATTCTATCTTTTTTTCCCTATGAAAATTTAGTAGGAAAGTTCTTTTAACTTAAATTCTTAAAGAAGGCTCTACAGGATGAGATAAACATAAGGCATATTTTAGCATATTGGCTTCAGGGTCTAGGGCTTAATCTCTTGCCAATAATCATCTTCTCTAAGATTGACATGAGGATGAAATACTAGTGATTGTAAAGCAGGAACAAAGTAATCAGATCTACTTGTATTGTGACTGTGCACAGACTTTATTACAATGTGTTCAATAACATATTGAGCTCCGAAGAGAAAGTAATATTGATGTGGACGATTCAGATTTGATATGTGTATTGTTATCCTTTGCAGAAAATGTTGAAGGTCTTGCTCTCTTATTGCCTAATTTTTTTTTATCTTCTGAGTCTGATAGACAACAGGTAAAAAGTTAAAATTAAACTGTTGGACATACATTAGAATTAAAAGTAAATTGATTAGGATTATTATCATGTAATTACATTGATGAAAGGAAAAATGAAGGAAGGAATATTTACATGAATTCAAATAATATGTTTCTTTATTGTCTCACAACTAATTACTATTTTTCCATGAAAGTCTTAAATTTTTCCTTAAAGGTAATTTAAATTTTTCTCTTCTCTTCCTCATAAGTATTCCTCAGCATAAATCAAGGCTTGGTGATCTGTCAATTTTTAAGATAATTTTAATTCATAAGCATATATGTGTTTGAAAGAATTCTTCAGCATCTCAATTCCATAAACAGCAGAAAAAAATTATAGGATTAATTCCTTAAATGGAAAGTTAAGGTATAAAAATGTTTGTTTGTTTTCTTTTTTCTGATAGAAGGAAGATAAAGAACAGTCATGTTGAAAACAATACTAAATATTATGGTATAAAAATAGAAAAGGGGAGATTTGAGAAATTTTGTCAATTGTTAGATCAATATATCTTGAATTTCCAATTTAATTTTTTGAGCATGAGTTGGTGAACTCCAATCTGATGAAACATATGTCTTGGGGCAAGAGTACTTTAAGATCTCTGCATGTCTCAAAAATGTAACCTAAACCTCGTGGCTAACTTATAACACTAAGTGTATTAGTGTTATAATTTTATTTAGATTAGTACAAAACATGAATGCATTCCCCATTTCTTTAGCAATGGAGAAGCATCCAGATTTCAAATCTATGCTAATCAATCCTGCTGTCTGCCATGCACATCCCTCTTTTAAAGCACTTTCAATACCTTATTTATTTATGTATATTTGGTGTTTCTTTCTCTACCATGTATTCTTTGAGGGAATATAGTAGTTACTTGTTAAATGTTTACTAAATGAACATTTTCTTCAATAGGATCTTAAGGCAGATTTTTGCTTCAGGGACTATAAAATTAAAGAGCCCTAGTGTATGACAATTGGAAAAATGATAATTAGGAGACTTCCTTTAGGGTAGTATAAGCCTGATCAATGCTATTTCTAAGGAAAAGATAAAGGGCCTTCTGCTGAAAGGAAATTAACTTGGTTTTAGACTTGGTGATTAGACAGTAGAGTCACAATGACTGCCATATTGAAAACTCCAGTGTATCAGACATCGAGCTAAATGCTTTGCCATCTTCACAAATGTGTGAAGAATTTCCAGCTGAGAGAAACCTGGTGAATTTCCCAAAGCATCAGGGTTACTAAGTTACCGCATTGACACTCAACTCAAACCAGATCTGATTCTCCACCTTAGCTTTACCCTGCTAACTGCTGCTCAGATATCTGACTAGCTAAAGTGAAATACTGAGCAAGAGATGATGATTTTTGGATCCCTGCCTACAAACTATTTTCATTACTTGATTAAATTTACTTAAATCTTCATTAAATTAGAGCAACAAAAGTAGTTTGTCTTTATGAGGAAAAATAAAAAGAATTAGAAATGTTTTAGGTCTGAGAAACTTGACTGAGTAAAGGGTTACAAACAGCTGAATTCTTCAAGGTACTCAAAGAGATGAAGCAAATTAGAGTGGAGGCAGTGCTTACTAGAAATAAAGAACACCTTTCTGATATCCTTAAGTAAATTAAGAAAAAGTTTTGATTCTCCTGTCATTTAGCCTCTGTAGGACAAGTTTGAAGCTGACTGTAGTGGTTTGCAAAAAGTCCCTTCTGTGTGAGAAGATCGGACATTTAATCCACCAAAGATCTTGGGACCAAAATGCAAAGGAGATTTCCTCAGTCCTTGAAATTTATTTTTAAACCAATCATATGAAAATGATCTACTGGTAAATATTTCTACATCTTTAAAGATGCTGTTCTTTTATATATCTGGAAGCTCCTTTGGCTTGCAGTGTATTTTTTCTCTTTTCTTCAAATTGACTGCTATTTAGACCCTAATCTCAAACTATATAATCTAAGTGAGATTTCTTTTGTTGAGAATATCTCCAATCCTACAAATGGTTTTGTATTAATGACTGAATATAAGAAAGTTTTTTATAGTCCTCAGGGGATTTACTTTACCAAATAGCTGGTCAAATCCACAAAATAAAGGAGCATTTAGAGCTAGCATGAATCAATTTTGGGGGTGAATTTGGTCATTACTAAAATAAATAACTTGTCCATGAAATTTCTGAAATCCAGTTATGTATGAAACTGGTAGGTAGTTTAGGTATCACAAAAAAAGTTTACAAGCCCTTTGTGGTTACTCTTATTTTAGAAGCAGATTACTTTCAAACTCCATTTAGAGTGCAACTAATTCATTCTATTTTCAAATTTTTATATCTTAATCTTATTTCCTAAAGGGACATCTTAGATTGATTCAATATATCTAGAAGAGATTGCATTTCTATCATAGATGCTTCTTTTGAGTGGGTAACATCTATTACAGTTTATTGGCATCCTTCCCATAAGAATTTTGAGTTACAATACTTGTTCATAGTCCTTGGCTCTTAATTATAATGTAGTGCTAAACTCAGAAATTATTTTCTGCTAAACGTCAGTTTTACTATGTCTCTTTTCAAAAACTGGTCCACAAGGTTGGCTGTTGTGATCAAATGAATCAATTTTGGGAGTGAATTTGATCATTACTAAAATAAATGACTAATTATATAATATTTCTGATAATTTATGGTATTTGATAATCTTTAAAAACGTGATTCAGTGTGTGCCATATCTATCCCTGCATTGGATATAGTCAAATTTGACAGAAAAATACTCCTTAATAAATATTTTTACTGGAGAATATGTGAAGAGTACTTTGCTCAAAAAGAATAAATCTAAAGAAACATCAATACAGTACTTTTGGTTAGGCTAAGTTATCAAAAAGCAATCTATGGTGAGACATCTTGTCAATGGAGATTAAAAATATTTTCTTTTGATATATTTTTGAACTACAAGTGGATAAAAGCTATTTTTTATGGTTGCTGGAGGGAGTGGATCAGGATGATACATTTGACAAATAACACTTAGTCAATAAAAAAATCAATTCCAGTAAATTTCAAGGATATTTTAAACTCAAAACTGATTCCCCAAGAAATTTAAATACAGTCTGAATATTTGCCCCATTTCAGTCTCAGCATTACCAAACTTGCACCACCTGTTTTGCCTAGATATCCAAGGGGTCTAGACAGCTACTTTTGTCAATCTGTGAGTGAATGTCAATATTTTAAAGGTGTCTGCAGTAAGTTTCCACAGACTAACCAATATATCAATCTTATTTGGTACTGGATGAAAAAATATAAGCTCATTATGCTGACACTGATTACATGCTCAAATCTTTGATGGCAAATACATTTAACTGTAATATGTAAAAAGAAATAATTTATCTGTTACTTAAAATATTCAAAGCATTTAAACCACACCTCTAGAAGATTTCACCAGAGCACATTAAAATCTTATATCTATCATCCATTCATTCATTTAACTCCACTTGTTCATCCATTCATCTTTCAATCCATCATGAGGTTCTCTACTGAACACCTATCATGTGTTCTGTCTTGGGGATACAATGGTAAATACTGCATTTCTCTGGCCCTAATAGGAAAAAAGATCAAGTAGGATAAGGATGCACTTGAGAAAAAATAATTATGATACAAAATGCTTAAGGTATGTTAAAAGTGCTTTGGTTCCCCAAAGAAGGAGTGACAAACCGCCTGGGGCGGAGGCCCAAGAATGACGTAGTAAGGAAGTTTGGATTTGGATTGTGAGGATGAATAGGGGTTCTTTAAGAGCTCTGCGAGTGGAAGAAGGATGATCTAGGAGAGTTAATATCACGTAGTACAAAAAATCACCACAAATTCAAAGAACCTAGGTTTTACTTCGAGATTTTAACTTGTAAGTAAGGAGCAGATGGGGAGGTATTTTTGGTAAGCAAAGCAACGTCCATTTCAAATTTCTCTCCTAAGGATTTTGATTTTAATCCTGCTCTTTCATTTCTGACCTTTTTCTTCTCCACAATTAGTAGCATAATTAGAGGCCATGTCAAAGAAAAGTTAAACTGAATACCACCTGAATTTATTTTTATGTAATTTTCTTTTCCCTGACATCTATTTCCCCTGACTAATCAAAAGTTTAGTGTATGATTGAGGAAAGCATAAGAGAGATTTTTATGGTAAATGTCTTTGTTTCCCAGCTGCCAACACAAATACCCTACAGTGGTTTATCTTGAACAACAGGAAATTATTGTCTTGCAGTTTTGAGGCTAGAAGGAGTCCAAAACTGAGGCATCAGCAAGGCGACAATTCCCTCCTAAAGGCTGTGGCATTCTGGGGCTGGCTGCAAAATTGGGGGTATTTGGCTTCCATCACATGGACATGTCCTCTCCTTTTTCTTCCAGGTTTTGTTGACTTCAGTCTTCTAGTTTCTCACGGATTCTTCTGTCTGAATTTCTTCTGCTTTTATAAAATACTCTAGTAATCTAGCTTAAGATCCAACTTCATTCAGTTGGTTCACACTTTAATTAAAAATAATGTCTTCAAGAGACCTTATTTACAGTGGGTTCTCACCGACAGGAATGTAGATAGAGGATGTGTGTTTGGGCAGGAGGGAGTGGAACGGGAAAGGTTCATATGTGATTGAACCTACCACAGTAAGGAAGAGGCAATTTTATCTGTTTTTATTAGTTATCATAGCCACTCTTCCAGTATAGATGCTGATTTTGAAAAATATTCCCAGCCAGTATTCTCCTTTATGAGCTAGTGAAATGTGGGGAAAGATGAAATATCATCTAGTTAGATGTCACTTTTCTGAATTCTTAGGGGTGGATCACATGCCAAAATGACAATTCTACATGGTGCCTGTTGGGAAAATGCATCATATATTGGTGAAGGTTTATAGTTTTTGACGTATTATCTCTGGCTTTCACAGTAGGAAGAAAATACATTCTGGAGAACAATGAACTCCGTGGTTCCATCACTGTTGTGATGCTTTCTAGAAAGGATATGGGTATATCAGAATGATGATGAGGAAAGGAGAAATAGGAGATAAAAAAAGACAGGGTACCTGTAATTTCAAAAATTATGCAAGATAAGGCAATAGAGAGCTGAGAATTTTTGCTTATTTACGAATTTGGCAGGATATAGTTACTCAAGTAATGATTTTTCTCTTGAGGAAACAGCTACTTATTCCCAATTAGTCTACAATTGCTTAAAACATTTGCTGTGACTTCTTTTGGAATTGCCTTCAGAACTCACGGCACATAGTTTTTGAATAACCTTAATGATGTCAGATTGTCAAACTATGTAAGTGGATTGGAACTAGATATCTTCAAAAAAACTTTCTGTTGTAAAATACCCAAAACTGATGACCAAAATAAAACAAACATGCTTTTTTTAAAAAGTAAATAGGTTGAATCACATGAAATTGCCATCTGTAAAGTTTATTTTCACTCAAATACTGACAATTTCATGCAATTAAACCCAGTAACAAAATGAGCTCATAAAAAATAATGGGTAATCTCCAAGGATCAAACACCAAAAGCAAGCTGAAGTTCAGATTGTTAATCAGGGTGCTATGCTTTTGTTTTTCTTCAGATGTGGTGAGATTCATTAATCTTGGGGATTGGGATTTACTCTGAACTAGGCAAGAGGGGAGAGAGAATTGGGACTGAGGTGTGATGGAGAGCAGGAACTGCATTCCCATCATAAAGCTAGGACCCATGGAGGATTCCAGTATCAGTTACAGTATGAATGGAAAAAAAGAAACTTGCAAAGGGAAATGACAAACAGACTTCCTTTTATCAGTCTGGGTTCAGGGTAGGGAAAAGGGTGAAAAATGCCTTGCCTCAAGTGAGTTTGGAATTTGAATTTATGCAGCCTCTATGATAAGGAAAACCTGCCAAAATATTAATATTAAAATTAATTTGCTTCAATATGCTTCTGGAAGTGGAAGAGGATCTTGCACTGAACTGCTTTGCAGAAAACAATGATAACTTGGGGAAATATATAGAACAGAACTGCCTGAGGCACTAGAGAGTGACCAAGAGCAGACAGAAACTGCAGAAAGTGAACACTTAGTGAAGAAGGTCACATAAAGTGGATTTTTAGGTTTTATGGTTTTTCACCTAGTCTTCTCACCAGGGAGCAGCTAAAGCTCATATGGAAATCTGAAGACTACTGGTTGAAGAGTCAGGGGACAGTTATATGGGGCTATACAGGAACTGGAAAGTGAGAGAGGGGAGTGTATTAGTTAAGGTTCTCTAGAGAAACAGAATCCACAGAGAACACTCGCAAATATAAAATTTATAAGTGTCTCACGTGACCATGGGAACGCAGAGTCCAAAATCTGCAGGGCAGGCTATGAAGCCGACGATTCCGATGGAGGCTTCCAGTGATTAGATTAAGCATCACTCATTGCAGAAGACACTCCCCTTGGCAGATTACAAATGGAATCAGCTGTGGATGCAGCTGATGGGGATCATGATTTAATTCTATGAAATGTACTCATTGCAACAGACAGGCCAGCACTTGCCCAACCAGACAAATAGGTACCACTACTTGGCCAAGTTGACACATGAACCTGACCATGACAGGGGGAAATCCAGTGAAAGAAGAACCACAGAAGGGGAGCCTCAAATATCATATAAATCCTGTCCAAATCTCTAGATGACCATTGAATTATAGGGTTGCTTTTTCCCAGTTTCAGGTTTAAGGTACTCAGGCTGTTACATTAGGTCTAATGTAGGCTTAGACATTAAGCCTACATAATGTTTCTGAAGCCTAGGTCTCCTCTAGGCTTCAGAATGGAAACATATTGAAACATCTTCCCACAATAGAAAAGTGGGGATGAGTGGGTGAGAGAGGGCTGGGAGATGGCTTCTAGGTGTGTAAATGATTTCCCTAGCAATAGAGAGCTCCCCAGTGATGATCCAGATTTTCAGATTAGCAAGTATGGAATTTAAAGCTGTTATAACTATGCTCAAGAGTATAAAGAATTTGTTCAATGAATAAACATATAGGACTTCTCACCATAAACATAGAAACTATAAAAAAGAAACAAATGGAAATTCTAAACTGAAAAATAAAATATATGAAATAAAAAACTCACTGGATTGACTTAAGGGAAAATTGGAGATGCAGAAAAGTCAGTGAGCTGGAAGATCGAACAGTAGAAATCATCCAATCTGAAAAACAGTAAAAGGATTGAAGAAATAGATAAAGATCCAGTGACCTGTGGGATAACAGCAAAAGATAGTAGAGTCTCGGAGAGGGGAGAGAGAATGGAGCAGGAAATATATTTGAAAACCTAATGGCTAAAAATTCCCCAAATTTCATGAAAGATATATATATAATATCAAAAGCCTCTGATAATCTCCAAGCAGTTTTGATACAAAGAAACTCATGTCTATGCATATCATAATTAGACTATTGAAAAAAATCATAAAGATAAAGACTTGAAAGATGGCAAAGTAAAAGCAAAAAACAAACAAACACAAAATAAAGACATTGATACAAATGATAGTTAACTTCTCATTTGAAACAATGAAGGCCAGAAGACAATAGGATGACATGTTTGGAATTGCTGAAAGAGGGAAATAAAACTCAGATTCTATATCTAGAAAATATTACTCCAAGAATGAAAACAAAATCAAGATATTTTCATCTAAAAGAAAACTAAGATAATTCCTTGACAGGAGACTTACATTACAAAAATGCTAAAGGAAGTTTCCTTAGAAAAGAAATAATGCCAAACAGAAACCTGGAACTTCAGGAAGGAGTGAAGAACATGGAAAATGGTGAATATGTAAATAAATATAAAAGATGATTTTGCTAGAAATATGAATTACTGTTAAGAGCCCACATTACAACATAGCAATCTAGTGGTTTTAGCATATGTAGATGTACTTCATATGAAAAGTTAAGCATAATAAAACAATGGTAAGTGAATTAAACTACACAATGGCAAGATTAGTATGCATTATGTGAAATGTTCAAAGTTTTTTTATTGCTTGGGTAGGCTTTAGTATACACAGAAAAAATTCAACATAACATATATTACTAAAATAATAGGAATATAGTTTATAGTGCCCGTATTTGTTAATGTAAGCAATTCTAGCTGCTGCAATAGACAAACATGCCATTTCAGTGGCTTAGCATAATCAACGTTTATTTTCCTTCCACATTACAGTTTGGTGTGGCTCAATTTAGCCTCCCACATGTCTCTCCTCTAACAATTACTCAAGAATGTAGGCTATTTCCATCTTGCATCTTTGTTATCTGAAGAAGATGAGAGAGAGAGAGTAATGAAAATCGCATCCCTTCTGAAGTGCGTTAAACCAGAAATTATACCCCACTTTTGTTCATGTCCATTTACAAATATCAGTCACATGGCCACATACAAATTCTTTTTTTTTTTTTTTTTTTTTTTTTTTTTTTAACATGGGCAGGCACCGGAAATCAAACCCGGGTCCTCTGGAATGGCAGGCAAGCATTCTTGCCTGCTGAGCCACTGTGACCTGCCCACATACAAATTCTTGAGGTCTGGGAAATATGTATCTGTGTTCCACCCATTCCCCCCCCCCAAAAAAAAATGAAAGAATTTGATAAATACCTGTCATTATCTTTACCACAAAGTCCAAATTAGTGGAGAGGAAAAATAAATAAGAAAAACAAACAAATTAAATCTATGAAAAAATTTTAAAATGAAACAGAAAAAGTGAGACAAATGTAAATAAAAAATAATGTGGTGGAAACAAATTTAAATATGTAAGTAATTATAATGGATTAAAGTCTCAAACTAAAAGACAAAGTCTATTAGACCTATTAAAAGATGAAGTACAGCTATTTTCTGCTTACAATCCACTGATCTGTAATGTATGAATGCAGGAAATTGAAAGTAAAAAGACAGAAATTGAAGTACCTGGCAAATGCTAATCAAAGCATTTGATAATATCTGACACAGTAAACTAAGACACAAAACTATTCAGGATATAAAGGATCACTTCTTAATGATAAATATTTAATTCTAGAGGATGTTATACTATTTCTAATTATGAATATAGCTGATAAATGACCTCAAAGTATGTTGAGCAAAAATTCCTAGGACTACTGGGAGAAATGATTAGATCTGCTACAATTCTGTGAAATGTATCATGCCATTGTCAATTATTGATAGGTTAAACATGCAAAAATCCAGTAAAACTAAGGACAATTTGAACAAAACAATTTAACAATCTTGATCTTATACACACATACACACACAAACACAGAGAAGGCTGCATCCAACAATTACAGAATAATTTTCTTAGGCACACATGGAAATTTTGCAAAAACTGACCATCTCTCAAACCATAAATCTCAAAATATATGATATTGCCATTATAAGTAAGAAGTTCCCTAGGCATGATATAACTGATTTATCAGGTAATACATAAAAAAAAATTAAATAAAAATCTCCACATTTTTAAACTTAAAAAGAAAACTTACCTTTAAATAATCCACAGAAGTAAATAACTTCTGTCTTAAATAATCTAAGAAAGGATAATGGACATTTTAAAAATGTACTTAGAATTGAAAGAGAATGGTCATACTATTTATCACAATTTGTGGGGGTTAGGAAAACAAGATAAATCCAAAGAATGTAAAAGAAAGGAAATAGTAAAGATATGAACAGTAATTACTGAAATGGAATGCAAGCATGCAAAGAGACTCAAAACAAAAAGTGAATCCAATGGAGAAACTAAAAAGTTGATAATGCTCTAGAAATTTATTAAGAAAAAAAAGAGTACATGTAAATGCGTTTTAGATATGACAATGAAGATATACATGTAAAGTAGACATTTAAAAATAATAAAGGACATTATGAAACCCTCTATGCAATAATTGGTAAGCCTAGACAAAAGACACAATTTCCTAGAAAAATGTAATATGCCAAATCTGAATGAAGTAAAATAGATAGCCAAATAATTCCTAAAGCCATTGAAGACAGTGAATTAGTAGTTAAAAAACTCTTCCTGCACAGCTTATGGCAGACCTAGATGATTTTATATATGAATCTTATCAATCTTCCAAAAGACACTAAATTTTATACAAACTTTTAAAGAAATAGAAAAAGAGGTAGCAAATCTCTATAACTCATGTTGTAAGCCTAGGATAATTTGTATCAAAACCAGTGAAGAAAAAGTAAAGTCAATCTCATTTAAAAACATAAATACAAAAATCCTAAAGACATATTAGCAAGTAGAAACCAACATTGTGTGTGTAAATGTGAACATTATGATTGAATTGGATTTATTCCCAGATGTATTAGTTAGGGTTCTCTAGAGAAACAGAATCAACAGGGAGCACTCACAAATATAAAATTTATAAAAATGTCTCACATGACCACAGGAATGCAGAGTCCAAAATCCACAGGGGAGGCTGTGAAGCCAACGATTCCGATGGAGGGTCTCGATGAACTCCACAGTAGAGGCTCGTTAGCCGAAGCAGGAATAGAGCCTGTCTCTTCTGAATGCTCCTTAAAAGGTTTCCGGAGATTAGATTAAGCATCACTCACTGCAGAAGACACTCTCCTTGGCTGATTACAAATGGAATCAGCTGTGGATGCAGCTGATGTGATCATGATCTAATTCTATGAAAAGTCCTCATTGTAGCAGACAGGCCAGAACCTGCCCATCCAGACAAACAGGTACCACAACTTGGCCAAGTTGACACATGAACCTGACCATGACACCAGCATAGGAAATTAACTTAATGTTATAAAATAAGTGTTATCATATTAACTAATTGCAAAGTTAAAACATGATTATCTCATGTAGATATAAATATCTCATATGGAATAAAAGTGTATACATGTAGTAAAAACAATGGTAAAGATTCAATACAAATTCATTGTAACAACTCTGCTTTTAACAGATGAGAGTTGATTTGCTTTTCTTACAAAAAAGGGTTTATACCTGAAATGTTAGCAAATATCATATTTAATGGTAAAATATTATTGGTATTTCTTTCAAAATTAGATAAAGATACTTGCTCTTTTATTTAAAAATATCACTGGTAGGTTTAGGCAATAAAGGAAGAAAAGAGAAAAAGGTTTGGAAAGAAGAAACAAAAGCTATACTTAATCTGATGTAATTTTCTATATAGAAAATCTACATAGAGAATTTACAAAATTACTAAAATAACTAAAGCGATTTACCAAGATCAGTGAATATAGAGATCAATTGAAATCCCATATGCCATCAAACAACTGATGAGAGTTTTATAAGGTACAATTTACAATTCTAATCCTTTAAAGAAGATATTGAGAATTTATCTAACAAAATGTGCACAATAACTTTTTTTGGAAAAAACTTTATTGGAAGATTTCAAAGGAATATTTAAAGAGCTATAAGATATTTGTGATAAAGATGCTAATTCTATTCATATTAATCTACAAATTAAATGCTTTTCCTACCAAAATACCAACAAAATTTTTGTGGAATTTGGCAAATACATTGTATAAAGTAGACTAAAAAAGTAAAGGGCCAAGAATTAGACAAAAGCTTTTTTGAAGAAGAAAAGAGTGAAGAAAATTGCCTTAACAGATGATAAGACTTACTATGAAACTATGGTATAAAAGTATGTTATTGACAAATCAGATAAATGCGGAGATAATTAAAGCAGAATATAGAACTGTCCATATATGTGCAAACTTGATAACAGTATCATAATAAAGAAGATGGGAGGTGTTTATTCACAAAGAAAAATTAAGTGAAACTTAATTCTAATTTCATACCAAGCACAAAATAAACCCCCCATGCATTCAAGATTTAAATTTAATGTTTAAAAACTAATTTTTTTTTGTATGCTGTATGGCAGGGTCACATTTCATTCTTTTTCCATGTGGGTATCCCATTATTGCAGCACTATTGGTTGAATTTTTGTTTATTTTCTTTTTGTTGGTTTCTTTCGTTTGTTAGTTTTGGGAAGTACATGGGCTGGGAATCGAACCTGGGTCTCCCACATGGCAGATAAGAATTCTACCATTGAACTACCCTCAATGCCCCTAGAAACTAAATATTTAGGACAACAAATTGGAAAATATCGTGATCTCTCAGAACGGGGAAGAATTTCTGAAAGAAGGCTCTAAGCACAGAGGAAAACATTGATATATTTCACCAGATTTCAATGAAAACAGTTCTGGGTATAATCACAATAAATGAAACAGGAAGCCAAAACAGGGAGAAGGCATTTGTACCAGATCCAACTGACAAATGATTTATATTCAATTACATAAAAATTTTACCCCAAAATAAAAAAACAGACAACCCAATAGAAAAACAAATACATGAACAGAAAATCCACAGTATAGGAAACGTGAATGACCAATAAGTATATGAAAGATGCCCAACCTCAAATATTATCGGGGAAATGAAGTCAAAAACCAAAATAAGATACTATTTCATGTACATGAAATGTTAACATTTGTTTAAAGTATGAAAATATACAAAGTAAGATGCTATTTCATGTTCATCAAATGTTAACATTTGCTTAAAGTATAAAAAAGATGTGGAAAAACAGAAATTCTCATTCATTGCTATTGTAAGTGTAAAATAATGCAATCAATTTGACAATATCTGATAAAGTTGAAGCTGACCATATTGTATTACTCTATTTTGCCACTACTTCAGTCTTAAACTCTAAGCAAGTGTGTAAAGAAACATGTACATGGATGATAGTTATTGTATAGTTTGTAATGGTGAAAATAGAAGTTACTCTAAAATTCAACAACAAAAGAAAATATACATTTTGTTGTGGAATATTCATACAGCAGGATACTATGCAAGGTAAAATGATGGAACAAATTGCAATTTCAATTTGCTAAGTTTGAATTATTTTGAAACTCAAATTCAAATTATCTTTGAATTTCAAAGATCTAATGCTGAGCAACAAAAATAAGCAAGTCCCGGAAGCATACATTCTACTTATGTGAAGTTAAAAGTGTTGCAAAACAACCTTCTGTATTGTTTTGTGATATGTATTTTATATTTATATGCTGAAATAAATTAAAGACAAAAGACATACATATGGATGATGGAGAGTGTAAAAGCAAGCAGGGAGGACTATACGCTGGCTTCTATTATTTTGAATATTTTATTTCTTCATGGAGTATTTAGAATTGTTTATTATATTATACTCTCCAATCACATATCTGAAGTATAATACATAAAAAGTGTGTTTCATTTTGAAAATGGGTAAATGTCATTTGAGGCCACGTCTGATGAATTAGGTAGTCAAGACGTTTTGGATAAAAATGATGAAAAGTGAGGGATGATTTTAAAGTAAATATTTTTTTTGCATGTTTCTCGTAGTTGTTATTCATGACTATAGCTTCCAAAAATAAGGCTTTGAAGGGGACAGTTCTCATCTAGATGTATAAGATGTCCAAGCTTCTAAAAGCTCAGCCTCATTTCCTGATTGTAACATCTTATATCAGAGATACTAATTTCACAGGAGGACCTGGAAAATTTGCAAAATGCCTCCAAGTTAGAGAACAGATCATTAAGTGTTCCATAGAATTTTTTTTTCTTATAAATATTGGTGTGTACATAATTTGGTTGATATATAAAGTACCTTTTGTTGTTCCCCCCATGTAAAGGGGCTTTCTTTGAAGAGGCTTTTCTACTATATTCATATTTGACTAAAAACCTCATATGAGAACTATTTCATTTACCATTAGGCACTAGATGAACCAGTCAAGACTGAAAGTGTCTCCAAGGACAACATGTTAGACCCACCTTTGGAGGTAATGGCTTCGTATCAACCCTGCTTTTTTTAATGGAATCCCGAAACTCATTGCTAACCCAGTACCTGGTTTCAATTTTTCCAGTTGTTTTCCCCTGCACAGCTCAGGCAGCAAACTGAAGAGCTCTGTGCTACCATTGATAAGGTCTTACAGGATTCCTTGTCTATGGTAATGCCTTAGACTAGAATGTGCAATTCAAATATTTGCTTTGCTTCTCATCAATTTCCCTTTACTTCCGTATGATGCATCATAGGCTTGTCTTTTTTTTTTTCCAGCATTCTTCTGACTCTCCAAGTTCCTCACAGATGATCAGTTTTGATACAATCAAAGTATGTACATATTTAATATAATTTACAGAACTCCAGTGATTTTTCAAACTTCAAGACAAAAGCAAATAGTGATTTGGAATATTTAATTGAGTGGATAGCACTAACATTTAAAAAGTAAAATTGTAATGGAAAATATCATACCGTATTACAAATAGTAAGAGTAGGTACTATTTTATGATATTTTTCTCATTTTTACATATATATATATATACAGGTATGTGTGTACAGCATTGCGAAGCAAATATATTTTTACTATGGGTTAAGTTCAAAATAGTTTGAAACAACATAATAGACTATGTTGCTATGTGCTGATATTTTAAGAGCCAGATGTAGAATTTGTAACTTATTCTTATCTCAGACCATTGCTTCAGTATTTATGTAATTCACAGAGCCACTTAGAATTGTAGAAGCGGAAAATGAAGAAGACTAAAGTAGCATTAGTTTTAGGGCTTTAATACAAATGTTATTTCTGGAATATTTTTCTTTTGGTTTCCTGAATTTATTTTATTGTTCTTTGACTCAGAAGGACAGAAGTTGGAATATTTTAGATTGCTAGAGTACTGTTAATGTAGTAATTGCTGCAATTAAATAAATATCTTCTTATTGTGTAGCTATTTTTATTTGTTGGGATGAAATGTTGCATTTTCTCCAAATTATGTTTTTTAATACTTCATACACATCTTCTGATTGAAATATTTCAAATGCTTGTACTTTTCCCCTTATTGATAATTGCTAGTTCTTTTTTAGCCTTATATTGTCTCTTGGAGTTTGTCTAAACACTCATTGCATGTCCTTTAAAAAATGGAACATTGTGTGTATATGAAGTAAGTTTTAAATATGCAGAATTGCTCCTATCTGAAAGAGTAATCCCAATTTTCGATTTGGAACATTATAGACAAACATCTATTAATAATAACATAGAAACCCAGTAACTAAGCATAGCCATTATTAAGGAATTATATTTAAGCAGAAAGGACCCACAATGGGTAATTATAGTTTCTGTATTTTAAATCTATTTCGATGTATATCCTCTAGGACTTTTAAGCTAAAATTATAAATCTTTATTAGATCTGTCAAAGAGGTACTATACAAATTTTAGAATATATTCCTTCTTTCATTTGTTGAACATGTAAAAAAAGACCTATATTATATTAAATGCAATAGGAATAAGCTTAAGAAACAATATGTGAGTAATAATCTATAGTATCAATTCTTATAGGTACGGTATTAAAAATATTGTTCTAGGTCACTAACTTCAAATTAACTATTTCATTCAACAAATACATATCAGGGGCCGACTATGGGCCTGGCTCTACGAAGCACAAGGAATATCATAGTGATCAAAGCAAGATGACCCATAAGGCATACGTTGGATATAGGGATCAGGAGGTAGAATTCAAGCTGAAACCCAAAGGATGAAATAGAGTCAGCCATACAAAGATCAGAGAGAGTAGCTTTCAAGCAGTAAGTAGATAGATCTGTACAAATTTCCTGGGGCAGGGAAGTACTTGCTGTGTATTAAGATGGAGAAGGCCAGTATGGTTGCAATGAGCCAGGGGAGAACAGCACAAAGTGAGGTTGAGAAGGTGGGCTGGAGAGAGTGATTTAGATCCTTATATTTCATGGTGGGAAGTTTGGATTCCAAGGGAAATGGGAAACCATAAAAATATGAAGGAACTAAGATAAGGCCATTTAAAAAGAGTGCAATTTGCAGTTAGAAGGCTGTCGAGGTCCCTGTGAGCAAAGACGCCTGGATAGAGTGGGTTCAGAGGAGCAGGAAAGAGACACTTGGGTTTGACTTATATTTCAGGGGCAGAATCAAAAAGGTATGCTGAGGGTTTGAATGTAGATAGTAAAGGAGAAGGAATCATAGCTGACCTCCAAGTTTCTGCCTTGAATATGCATGACAGTGCAGGAAGCATAATGTGGTGGAGGGAAGAGGGCTGCATTAGTTGGGCAGGGTGAGTATAAGATATGCTTGCAGGAAACCTTAAAATGTATGTCTGGAGCTAGGAGTAAAGATCTGGGAGTCATAGGCTTATACTGTATCCTGTATGGAGCTCCAAGGAATGAAACATTCTGGGTTCATTTAAGGAGGGGGAAGTGGGGCCAGCAGAGGAACTTGAAATGGCAGTTGTGGTAAAGCAGAGCTGTGTGGTATCATAGAAACTATAAGAGGAAAGTGTATATACAAAATATGTAAACAAATATATAGACAAATATAAATGTAAACAAATACCAAGGGGAAGAGAAAAATAAAGCTAGAAAAGTGTTTATTAGATTTATTAGACTTCTTATTATTTTGAGGCTATATTATTGGTACTTATGTGTTGATATTCTTTCTATTTTTGTAAACTTGTATAAACTTTTATAGCTTTTACTAGTACCTATAATCTTTGTCCTCAGGGTTTTTCTCTTCAGAAAATGAAACAGTGGCTTTATGTGTATAATTTTCAATTCATGATTTTCTCAATTTATCACTTATTTTCTATCTTTTTGAACCCTCTTGCCTAAATTTCCTCAGGACAGCATATTTCTGAATATTAATTTTATGTTCAGAATGAGATTCTGTTTATCTGTACCCTTAACCCATTTACATTTATTTCAGTTCTCGTTATATTAGGAGTGATTTCTGCCATCTTATGTCATGTTTTCTATTCAGAATGTTTTCTTTTTACTTCTTTGTCTTTCCTGCTTTCCTTTGAATATATTGACTTTTACTGTTTTGAGAATTTTACTTTATGTTTTTGATAGTTAACCATCAATTATTAAAGCCAATAATTATGTTTATTTTCCTTTTAATTTTAAAGCTTATCAGTATCTTATCTTTTTATAAACTTAGGTAAGTACTATAGTATTTTCTCACTTTCTATTAGTTTTTAATCAAACCACATATATACACACACACGTATATATATGTATGTATGTATATGCACACACATACAATATGATGGTATTTTTTGGAATTTCACACGAGTTTTTGTGGTTATTCTTTTTCTTGATTATTTTAAGCACATATTCTTTATTTAGGTCTTTATTTTTCACACATTCATAACTTTCTTCTAGATTTTTTTGCCTCCTTGTAGGAATCTTGTAAAAGATTTTGTTCAACATGGTCTTTACATGTAGACTTTGGGACTTTATTGTCCCTATTATTATCTTTATTTTGCCCTTTCACTTAGATTATAGTTTTGCTAGCTATAAAATTATAGGTCTTTTGTCTTCAATGTTTTTTTCCTAGGTTCTTTTACTTCAACAACATACTTGAAAAATATTTGGTCAGCATGATATTTGTTCACCTCTTATGGAGTGATTATATACGGAGTGCTTCTGTAAGCTTTTAGAATTTTATCTTTATTTTAAATTGTACTGATTTTCAATGCACTGTGTTTAAGCATGCATTTTTCTTTTATATATCTTGATTAGTACTTCTGTGACATTTTTTTCTGACATCTTCAATATTTTTTTTTTTTTTCTTTACGTTCTGGATAGATTTTAGACATTAGTTCTCCAAATGTTCCTTTCCTCCTGGGACTCCTAAAATATTGACTTTGTCACTTTTACTTCTTTATTCCATATCTCTTAACATTTATATTTTCCTTCTATTTATAACTTCCTGATTCTTTAGGAGTATTCTTGATCTGATTTTCCAGTTCAAGGATTTGTTCAGTCTCCATTCTGTTCTTTAGCCCCTATATTAAGTTCTTCATTGTAGCTTATATAGTTTTTTTTTTTTAAGTCAGCCTTGAGGTATAATTTGCCTACTATAAAATTTACCTTTTTGATATACAATTTTATACTTTTTGGAAAAAGTGTACAGTTCTGTAGCCATCATTGCTTTCAAGATATAGAACATTTCCATTGAATGAAAAAGTTCCTTTGTGCTCCTTTGTAGTATATCCCTCTCTTCATGCAAGTACAGGAAAACCGTGATCTGTTTTCTATCCCATTCTTTTGCCTTTTCGAGAATGTCATTTAGACAGAATCATACAGTATATAGACTTTTGAGTCTAGCTTCTTATACTTAATAGAAGGCTTTTGAGATTCACATATGTTGTTGCATGTATTAGTAGATCATTCCTGTTTCTTGCCGAATAGTATTCCATTATGTGGATGTGCCACAATTTATTTATTCACCAGTTGATGGACAATTGGATTGTTCCCCAATTTGTGGCTATTACTAACATAACTGCTAAGAACATTTATGAACCAGGCATTGTATGATCCTATGCTTTCAATTCTATCAGGTAAATATCTGGGAATATGATAACTGAATCATGTGGCAGGTGTGTGTTTCACTTTTTAAGAAAGTGTTGAAGATTTTTTCCAAAGTGGTCGCATCATTTTCATTCCCATCAGCAGGGTGTCAGATTTCTAGTTTTTCAATTTCTTCTCCAAATCTTAATATGACCAGACTTTTTAAAATTTGCACATTTTAATAGGTATTTAATGGTTTCCCATTGTGGTTATGAGATGGTTATGAGATAATTAGAGATACCATCTCTAATTACTAATGATGTTGAGAAACTTATCATGTGTTTATTGCAATTTGTATATCTTCTTTTGTTGAAATTTCTGTTCATGTCTTTTGCTCATTCTAATTGTGTTATCAGCTTCCTTATTATTGAAAGTTGTTTATATATTCTGGATACAAGCCATTTGTCAGATATATGCTTTGAAAATATTTTATCTCAATCTGGCTTGTCTTTTCATTCTCTTAACAGTGACTTCCAAAGAGTAGAAATCTTCATTTTGATGAAGTCCTTTTTTTAAAAATATGGATCATGCTTTCAAGACCTTTATCTAATCCAAGTTCAAAAATATTTTCTTCTCTATTTTCTTTTAGATGATTTATAGTACAAGTTTTACAGTAGGCTTATGGTTCATTTTGAATTAAATTTTATTGATCAAACTTTTTTTTTACTTGCATAATGCTTTTCAATATTCTACAGAGTTTGTTGAAAAGGCAATCCTTTCTGTAGTCAATTAACTTTGCATTTTTGTTGAAAGTTGCTCTTCCATGTATACATCCATGTTTTTGGGCTCTCTATTCTCCTCTATTGATTTATTTCTCTATCTTGACAGCAATGTTGCATTGCATTGATTGCTGTAGATTTACATTAAGCCTTAGAATCAGGTAGTGTTAATCCTTCCCAAATCTCTTCTTTTTCAAAGTTGCTTTGGCTATTATAAGTCCTTTTCATTTCCATATCAATTTTAGAAACAACTTGTCAATTTCTACAAAAATGCCTTCTAAAATTTTGATTTGGGTTAAATTAAATATATAGGTCAATTTGAGAGGAATTGATGACTTACTGATATTGAGTCTTTCTATCCATGAGCACACTAATTCTCTGTTTATTTGGGTATTTAATTTTTCTCATTTATGTTTGATAATTTTCAGTGACAAATGACACTTTCTCTATATTGACTACGTTATTTAAAGTGATGAACCATCTAGGATTCTTGCCCTCTCTTACCATCTGGTTGTCAAGAAAAAATGTGAGGTGTTTGTCAAAAAGCAAGAAAATTTTCTCTGGAGGAAGGTATATTATCTTAGGCTTCAAAATAATTTTACTCTTCTTTTCCATAGTACTTAAAATATACGATGCAATTTTCTTATTTATTATTTTACTGCTTATTTTCTCCCCAGCCACAATATAAGCACCCCAAGGGAAAGGCATTTTTGTATGTTTTGTTCACTGATAAATCCCAAGTGCATTGAATAGTGCCTGGCCAATGTAAATATCCAGTAGATATTTATTGAATAACTGTGAATAAAATCATTTTCTCAACTCAGAGAGAGAAAAAGTGGGCCTTTAAGAGGGAACTTGAGGTTCACCAGGCAGTATTGAGTGTCCATTTGAAGATGATCATCCCAAATTTAAATCAAAATTAATTAGCTTGGATGAGAGAATTTTCTCAGCAATGCTTTGGTTCTCAGGTACAAGAAGGAGAAAATGGATGATAAGCTTAATTCAGGGTTGATTTTTTTTTGTAGGTGAGTGTGTCACACGGACGGGGGTTAGGCAAGAGAAATGAAAGTATTAAAAGCGTTGACAATATGAAATCTGTGGAAACTAAGAGATGGTAAAGACAAAATAGGACTGGTAGAGGTCAATGGTTTGGAAATCCTTATGAGGCTGAAGAAATGTCAATTGGATGTACTTGAGAAATGAAACTGTTGGATAGGAGGGAAAATTCTGAGAGTGGGATATTTGAAACTGAAATATCAGAAGTTTTTCATTTGTTGGTGAAGACAAAGTCAAAGGAGGATTTTGGGAGTTGATGACTTAATTGGTGTGGATGAGAATACTTCAAAGTTGAACAGCTCAAGGCATCAAGTAGACTTACATGTGAATTTTTAAATTACTAAAAGTTATGTAAGGAATGGGATGAAGCAAATAAGACAAAATTACCAGAAGGCCTAATAGAGAGCAGTAATGAAAAGAAAATTAAAGTGGTATCATTTTTTGAAATTATTTTCAAAGAAATTGGGGAGTTTGTATTGAAAAGAGGAAATAATACTTTGAAAGTCTCAGTAGGGGAAAAAGGTGGACACTTATCCCAGAAGTTGGATTCTTTAGTATTTTTTTATTACTTCAGTAGAATAATTATTTTTATTTTCATGCAGATGCCTACAACTCTCCCAAGAGCAGCTGGTAGAGAAACCAAATATGTAAGTCCCTTTATAATTATATATACTGCTTTTTTAGTGGGTGCACATGCATGCTTTAAAGGGAACTCAAATATAGAACCACTTAAATTGAATTAGTTAATTTTTTTTATAAGTGGGAAGGGGTAGGGTGTTATGCTCAGCTCAGATGTTGAAAATCAGGTAGTGATTGAGACACTGCATAAGGTAAGTTTATTGAATGAATTCCTTCTAGTCTGATTAGTTTGGCTGAAATGAAAACAAAACTCCGAAATCCAAAAGCTGCTTTCTGTCTTTCTAGTTATCAATGTTTAGATGACAAATCTGGTTTTGTTCTGTTTTATTGTGTTTATTATAAGAACATTTGATTCATATATTTGAAGCCTTAAGACTTGTCCATTTCCAATGAGATTTCTACTTCAGTTGATTTTGACTAGTTTGCTGCTTTCCTGCATTTGAATTATTAACAAATAGGTAATTTTCACTTATTAGCAAAATTTGATAATGGCTGTGTAGATACAGACTTGCACACTTAATTCTCTAAATAAATAATTATGGGGAGTTGGCTCTGTTATGAATTGTCCTAGATACACATGTCGTTCCTACTTTCAGCTCTTCTAAAGACGGCATTTTGCATTATGTGATCACTTTCTGATTCTGACTGAACATTTTCTAGTAGGGACAAACATTGCCTCCTAAGCAGGTGTTCAGTTTTCCATGTGAAACAAACTGCAAATTACATATTTTAATTACTCATTATATTTCCTCATACGTAGTTTAGGTCATCATCATCAAGAGTAAATAGTTATTAAATGTGTATTTTGTCACATCATCATTGCAATTTATACATTCCTGCCTTCATTTGAATTTCCCTAAGGCAAATAATAAATGGATTAAATTACTGAACTGAATCATTTCAGGAAATAATGTTTAGAAGGTGTGAATAGGAACATTGCTTAGAGCCATTTTTAGAAGCTTTCATTGCTATGTTTTTTGTCATTATTGAAAACTCTGGAATAATACTTAAAAAGTGTGGAGGCTTTGTGGTAGCCTAGAACCAAGTTCAAATCACAGTGCTGCTGCTTGCCACCTGTCTCTTCCTGTGAAAATCACTCAACCTCTGTGCCTTAGCTTTGGCTCCTGTGAATGTGAATATGAATAACCTCCTCACTGGACTGCTGTAAGAGTTATAAGAGCTAATGCAGGAAAAGTACTTAAAGTCATCCATGTCCCACAGACATCGTTTAGTGAGTAATAGTTCTTCGCTTTCTTCTCCTTTGATTTTGCTTTCATCCACTCCTCTTCCTTCTCCTACCTATCTTTGGAAGACAAGAAACAATCCAGGTGTTCCTTGTAACTTAGTTCCTTGTTTCTTTAGAAAATTCCCTAAAGATGTTCTAATATGCTTGTGGCAGATACATTCTAAAAGATCTGGTTCCAGGAAAAAGTAGCTAGAATTGTTTCGCTTCCCACCTTTCTTTCCCATCTAGTGCCTCTTCCACCAAAGTTCCTCTGATTAGACTAATTTGCAGTAAGGTGTGGATGTCTGATGCCTTCTCCTAGTCCTCCCTAGGATGATTAATTTGATAGTGATTGGAATTATTCTGGAGTGACTGCTTCAAACACTGCTTCACACTCCATAGTTTGAGGTTACTTTGAGTTATTCTTTATTTTTGAATGGTGATCAGTCTGGATTAAAGTAGGTTAGCTTTTCTTCCTATAACCTAGTGAGAGCATTTGAGTCATCCAAAGTTAACACTGAATCATCAAACAGGTTCAGTATAGACTAAAACAAGTATAAATTCTGATTCAGATCAGACTTTTGACTTGATTAAATTTGCTTTTGGTTTTTGAGTGAGAAGTTTTGTTTTTGTTTTCATGTGCAGCATGGCATTTGAACTGTTCTTTGTGAAATCTCATCTACATCAGTTCTTTTGGAAGACTGAAGGACACTTATACAATGGAAGGTGAAACCAGTTATTTGGTCCCAACTCATAGATAAACCACACTTGTACATATTCTGATGCAGTGTTTACATTTAACAAGTAATGTCTGACACACTTATTTTGAGGAGTAAAATATGTTTTCTCAAAGTGAAATTTTAGAATAGAAGTCCACTTCAGCTATAGGCATTGATCTTATGTGAGCAATTTGTCATAAGTACAATCCATTCTCTTTTTTACAAAACAGAATGACATTGCAGTATTTCTTCTAGAAATTGCAATATAAAATTGACTCAGCTATGGGATGCTACATATTGTGTGATTGAGTAGCTTTCTTTCAATTAACTACTTTGTCACATATATTTTTCTCCTTTCTTCTCCCATGGAAACTCAGAAGCAAATCTGAGAAGTTTATGGACTTTAACATTTCCATTTTCAACATGTCTCTTCAAAACTTTGCAGAAAGTAGGTATCTTCACCCATATACCTGTTGGAACTAAGTGCATCACTGACTGGTTAGAGGTACTTGGATTAGATTCAAGCAAGATTCAGTTCACCAGCTCCTGCTCCACAGTGGAGTGATAACAAAGGGCAGACTACAATTAGAATAAAGGAAGAAAAAGTTTTGTTACCTTGAGGATATTCTTGAGAAATTAGCATTGACCATCCAAAATCCCTATTGCTGGGAATTCTTCAAAGCATAGTATATATTCGGTTGATGATGGCTAGTAGAAAAACTGGCCAGTATATTCTAGCTCTATCATTCAACCTTCCACTTCCATACATGGCTTCAAAAAATATTTGTGGAGAGTTGCAGTGTACCAGTTACTGAGGAGCCACTGAAGTTAGAGTGGGGAAAACAAAGTGGAGGTCCCCAGTCTCTGAAATATACACTTTAGTGGGGGAGACGGATAGTAAACAATTAAACAAATAAGTAAGATACGTTCTTACAGAAATTAAAGGAGTGCAAGCCAAAAAACTGGTTAATGTTTAAAAAAATGTGTCATGTATCAATATTTTCAGAGGATTTCCATTTTTCTAGGGAAGTTTCAGTGGTTTAATAAAATAATGATTAATTGATTGACTGATTCCTTTTTATGGGGCCTTTGTTGAAAGATTGACTTTTCCACATTAAAGAAATGAAAATCAAAGTAAAACAATTTCCTTCTTTGATTCTTTATTGCATATTAATATACTTCTTATAGTCTATTTTTTTTTAGGATGAGCCAGGTGTGGTAAGCACTATTAATTCAGATTAATAAAAATGATTTGCTTCAATTCATGTCATGACCAAATCCACAGGCTATGTTAAAATAACTTAACTGAGGTTCTTTTAAGGGTAACAAAACTAAAACTAGACTCACAACATGTTGTTTAGGAGTAATCTTCAGGAAACTTACAGGGTCGATTAATTAGTCTATCATCAATATTGCAGATGCTAAATTCAACAACAGTAGTAATAACTAATTTTTGAGCTCTTATTTTGCGAACAAGGCTTAATTATCTCATTTAAACCTTTAAACAGCCAAATGAAATGGGTATAATTTTTATTATAATATTTTCATCTGCAGAGTAGGAATCTGAATCTCAGAAGTCACAAAGCTAGGCAAAATCCAACCCAAGTCTGCTTCATGTCAAATTCCCTACCAGTCCTACAGGAACTGACAATAGTTTATGTCCTTTAAATATTTTATCCACTCATATTTACACTCTGAATGTGAGTATAAATTAGTTCTTCATGCCCAGTAACCTTCAGAATAAACTTAGGATGAATAATTTAATATTTGATCATATTAACATATACAATATTAATGATTTACTGTATTTGCAAGGTTTAAATCACTCATTTCTATGTAGATTAACTTGTAATTTATAATATAATTAATGAAAACTTATTTCCCACAGCACTGATTTTGAAACAGGTTGTATTTCCCCCTATGTAAAAGAATGAATTTTCCATTTCAATGTCTGTTTCATTCTATTTTCACTGTGTGTGTGTTATCTGGAGGAGAACATCATTTTTTTTCATTGTATTACACTTGTCTTTGTAAATATTTACTATTTTTCATTAACTGCTACCAGCATAAATTCATTTCATTCATATAATTCAAAATCCCAGCGTACTTTCTTAATACAGTAACTTCAGAAAATAGGGCAAGTATTTGGGCCTATTACTAATTTATCAAAAAGCCCTTAGTTTGAATTGCACTCTATGGAGAATAATTTATTTCATAAGCTCTCTCTATACTTCATGTTTTTTTTTAAGTGACAGAGAACTAACTTAGACAAGCTTATTGAGTACTTTATAGTATACAGGTACAATGCCGTTTTAATGAGCCTTAAGGGAAGAATATTGTCGCTATAATGAGACCATATTGCTTCCAAAATATCAAAGTATATTTAAAATAAATATAAAATAAAGTGTCAAACTTTATTAAGAATATTTCCCGCTATTCAATAGATACTCAAAAAAGTTCACCTCCAATTTGACCTTCTTATGCGTTCCCCTCAATGCTCTGTTGGGAAATGTTACACCTGGGAAGCTTCAGAGGTGATGTGCTCAAAAGTGGTCAGGGTTCTTAGGGTGGGAGGTGACTTTAACCAACTCCAGGTTCATTTCTGCCTCCATAGGGCAGAGCTCGTAGTTTGATGGGTTACAGGAGTTGTAGAGAAGTAAACAAGGATTTCCCCTCTATTTATTATGCTTTCCTTCTTTTCTTCATTGTGCAAATATATTTCTGAGATACGTGTATGTGAAAGGGATGAGGAGGAAATGAATGAAGGTTGGGATGATATGGGTTCTGCTAACTGAAGAGGAAGAGCAAGGGATTGAATGAGGCAAGCTCTATGCCTTGTATCTTTCTTGTCACCATTTTAAACCTCTTCATGAAATGTGAAGGTGCCACATATCAGTCAAACTTCCCCTTGATCTGATCTTTTATCTCCTTTTACATATATAAACTATGGTCGCCATTCATTCTGTCTACCAATTGTGTTCATGATATATTGGAATCATCAGTCCCTAGTGTAAAGAACCCAACTTTATAGAAACTAACCTACTTTCTATATTTAGTTATATTAATAACCTAGAAAATGGGTTTTAATGAGATACTCATACAGAGCAAGGTCTATAAATAATAGAAATGATGCCTTATAATATACTCCCCGTGGCTTGGTGCATAACATTCTCACTATAGGATTTTCTTGGGAGTAGTACCACATGACACAAACACTTTCTGGGTTAAGAGTAAAGAAAATGGTTCATCATTTTATAGTTTTATATCTTCTCAATGCCGAGTTCATCACTCAGGGATTATGAGGTACACAATTCATATTTTGCGTGTTCTCTCTTTCTGCCTACCTCTAAATTAGTCTTGCTGGGAGAAATAAAATAATTCAATTAATGCATTATGACTGATCAGAGTTCTTTGACTCTTGAGAAAGAAGACAGTTTAGAGAGCAATTAGAGCCAACAGTTAAAAGATTAAAGAGAAACAACTTGCTGTTGAACCTGGTACCATATGCAGGTACGAGCACCATGACTGCGGAAAGGAGTGTGCATGCCTGAAGTGGAAGCAGCAGAGCGCCCAAGAAGAAAGCAACCTTTTAATACTTTTTACCTGATACAACTTAACTTAGCCTCAAGCCCCCAAGAGTGATGCAAACCAAAACTGTTGTCAAAGATGGGGAAAAGTTGCAGAGATTACAAGGAAAAGCAACTCTAGACAATGACTAAGAAGCTTAGATGTAGTGTATGGGCCTCTGGTATCAAGTTTCTGGAAATGAAAATGGGTTTCCTCAAAGCTGGCTTTGGCACAAGCCCAAATATAATCCACTGATTTTATTTAAAGAAAGAAATTTTGACTTTCATAATTTTTTTACTATTCTGCTTTTTGAGTTTTTTTTTTTTTTTAAGGATGCAATGGCTAAAACACCCTTTTCCCTCTCTCCCTTTCTCTCACACTCCCTTGTCTTTCTCATTTCTCCCACTTATTCTTCTACACTTAAAATGATGTCAAGATCTATAGAATATAGTTTACGGGATTTTGTTTCACACAAGGGCCATTCATAGACTTATCATTAAGTTGTCCTTCAAAGTTAGTATTAGCATGTATAGACATGAACAAGCAAAAGTTTTAATGCTATTCAAAGCCATTTTCAGGTTTATATTTAAGTATTTCAAGTTTTTTCTGTCTTAGTTTAAATGAAAGATTGGCAGGTGTTCAAATGTAACAGCCTCCTCCTACCATCTGCTGCTCTAGTCTCAGCTCATCAGATATAATCTTTCCTTACTTTTTGGAAAACAATTGTCATTGTATTAATAATGTAACTATAAATGCAGCATTTAAAAAACAACATTGAACTGAATTAAACAAGAATAAAAAGGCTTCTCAACGAGTTTATACAAATGGTCAGATTGTAGAAAGACTGATTATTTTAAAGATAGTACACACAGCCATTATTCTTCCTCTTTGGAAAAGAGATATGCTATTATCTCTAATATTATACGCTCAACCTTGGGTTCACATTTAATGTTATCTTTTCTCTGGGAATATTTTTCTCATAATAATGAGATGAAGTCTATTAGATGAAATAAACATGTACTGGTAGAATCTAAGGTATATGATTGTTATGTGAAGATTCCAATGAAAGGATAATTCTATGATTTGGGACTTATGAAGATTAAAAACGAAGACTTTTAGGTTTCTCCTAAGTGAATTAATAATATTTGTTTGAGTGTTTTGTTTTATTTTCCTAAAATAATTTGGAATTGTTTAGCACAATATACTGATTTATTATCAGTAGTGTATTAAGTTGTACAAATATTTTATTTTTAATGTGTTGTTCTCGGTTCCTATAATTATTGTGATACATTTTAACCATATTTTACTTCAGTTAAGTACACACATTTAATTCTGCACTGAAGCTATTCATTATTACTACTAATATTACATTTTGAGGTTAAAAACCAAACCCTAGGTGATCTGAGAAAACAATGTGAAAGCATTCTGAAGGGCAATTTTCTGCAGCACAGAATATAAAACCACAATGTATTAACCTGGCTCATAGCAATTAGGGATGGTGAGTGCTTAAGCAAGGCGCCCTGCTGCCATGAAGCAACCAGAAAGGGCAGTAGCGGGTGAAGACCTCTCTGAAGGATGGCATGAGTCAAAAAGCAGAAAACAAATAAGGTTGAACACAGAGTAAGAAAAACTGCAGGTGTCTTGTCATTATGTTTGGTGATTCGCACTCCTACATAGCTGGCAATACCAAGAGAAAGCGGGCAAGCTTTTAGTTTTCAGTTACCATTCATCTCTGAGAAAGCAAAAACAATATTGTTATATCCATTCTACACCAGAAAATACTTGCAATTTCAAAAAGTATGTAAATATATTAAAAAAACAATTTTTTCATATTTTAGTCAAGCATGTGCATAATCTCATATCTGTACGTTGAATACTTCCTGTCCACATTGAAGGCTGAATTGAAGCAGGAAATACAGCTTCCCGTCTAAATGCTTGATAAAACATAGCTATTAAAATGTATATAGGGTGGCCCATGGTGGCTCAGCAGGCAGAGTTCTCGTCTGCATTCTGGAGACCTGGGTTCGATTCCCTGTGCCTGTCCATGCAAAAAAAAAGGGTATATAACCAAACCTAAAAGAAATTTAGGGAAATATCCTTATACAAGAAATGAAGTAACAGCTCTGTAAGAAAGTGTTAAGTAGATGCCAGAACCTTGGTAGAGTACAGATGTGTGAGAAACTTGTTGCTAGGAGCCAGAAGCTGAGTTATTAGATTTTACTTCATGACAAGGCTAAGAACTGTGAAAGAATCCTCTGGGTAAAGCCAGGAGTCTGCAAGACGGCACTGACCATAAGGCATGGAACAGAAAAGAAGGTAAAGCCGTCTTCTATCCTTATCCATATTCTTAGATGGAGAAAGACTCACTCATGAAAAAATGGGAACCTAAGCCTGTGAAACTTGAAGATGGGGTTAAGGGAGAACTACCTTTGAATTTTAGGAGTAACAGGATAGGGAAATAAAATGGAAACTGGTCTAGAACCAGTGAAACTCCTCAGGCCCCCACAAAGGCATATATTAAACACATTGTAGAGATAATTTCCCAATGCAAACCTTTGGGGACACCTACAGAAATCAACATCAAAATTACCTTGACTGAAGAGTAGCTAAACGCACAGACACACAAACATACACTACACCACAGGCACACACCCACAATGAGTAAAGGGAATCATGGAAGAGAGGCATGAGAAAAATCAGTAGATACAACCAAAAGGAGATCTAGCAGTGGGGCAAAGCAGAAAAGTATGAAAAGAACTATAAAACAAGTATATTTATAATATTTAAGTAGTTAAAATGAGTTAAAATTCTGTAGGGCAATATTTGAAAAAGAAAGAAATGCAACTTTTAGGAATGAAATATAAAGTTATTAAAATTTAAATTTCAGTTGGCACCTAAAACATCCTCATATATATCATTAAAGAAAACATAAACTTTCAGATTTATGTGTGGGAACGATTCAGAATTCAGCATAAATAGATAAAAAATATGAAAAGAAGTTTAAGAGAAATGGAGGGTGGATTGAAAAGGGCCAACATATCATATATTTAATAGAAATCTTGTAAGGAGAAATTAAATATAATTAGAGAAAGGCAATATTTGAAAATATTATCTCTGAGAATTTTCCTGAGTTGAAGAAGAATTTGTGTGCTTTGAGTGAAGAAACACATGAAGTCCTAAGAAAGATAAATAAGAAGAAATCCATCCCAAGTCACATCATCATGAAATTACAAAAATTAAAGGAAAAAAATCTTAAATACTAACCAAATATGAAGACAGAGGATGTACATTTATGTTGTGACATTTAGATTGACAGTGGCATCAGAAGCCAAAGCTAATGGGATAATATCTTTAAAACACTGAAAAATAATACCTGTTACCCTAGAATTCTATGTCTAATTGAACTGTCATTCAAGAATGGAGGCAAAATAAAAACAATATCAGACAAATCCCAAGACAGTAAGGACTGATAAAACTATCCAAGAATTTATTTCAGTAAGGAGGAAAGTACAGCCAGATGAAAGGAATGAAATACAAGAATCATGGATAGGAAAACAATATTAACCTGCTCTTTAATTTAAGCAATTTTAGAAACCAAATCATTTTCATTCCCAAATCATGTAAACTTTGTTTTCCTTTTATATAAAGATACTTTAAGAAAAGTCTGCTAATGTTTTCAATTTGGTGTAACTAAATATATATGTCAAACAATGCCCATATGCTTAAGTAAAATATAGAATATATGAGAATGAAATATTATATAACGTTGAATAATTTTTGATGTCATGTGATAGTCCTTATGTAAAGATGATGAAAAAGAAAAGCAAAATATAAGCCATCACATTCACTGTTATGTGAGCTGAATAAAAATGCCTAGGATTTATATTGTAAGGCAATGTACCTAAAAGGTCAAAAGTTTCATTATGCTGTAATGATATTATTCCTTTTGCTTTATACTTTTTTGTCGTAAAATATACATGTATACTTTAATAATAAAAGAACTTTGAAATGCTTAAAAATATAGATACATTATTGTAATATAGTGTGAAATTCAATTAATAAATATCATGTTAATTTTTGCAGGCAAATCTCTCCTCACCCTCCTCTACAGTATCTGAGAGTCAACTGGTACGTATCCTCCTTGTATCTTGTTGACCCACTTCAGAAAATTCTGATCTCTCAAGAGTGAAAGTGAACTGAGAATACATTTACTAGATAAAAGATTATAGGCTTATTTGTCTAATCAAAGTTTACTAATGCTTTACTAAAGCTTCAAGGTGGCTGGAGTTTATAGACATGCATAAAACATGATCACTTGCAGTTTGCAAACATGAATAAAACATGGATCCTGCATACATCTAGTAGAGGCATTAGTATAGAATGGTTGGGTTCTGGATTTAAGAAAAGTGGGAAAGGAGCACTTTCAACAAGAAGATTAGCATGTGAATGTACAAGACCAGTGCTAAGCTATAGAAATATAGTATGAACCAGACATGAGAGCCACACATGTAATTTTGAACTTTCTAGCTGTCACATTAAAAAAGTAAAAAGAAGAGGCTCCCTTAATTTCAATAACAGATTTTATTTAACACTATGTAAATATCATTTCAACATACCAGTATAAAAATTATTGAGGCATTTTGCATTCATTTTTTTGTGCTAGGTCTTTGGAATCTGCTGCACATTTTACACTTATAGCACATCTCAATTCAGGCTGGTCCCAGTCTAAGTGTGGCAATGGTTACTGTATTGGACAGCACACGTCTAGACTCTAGAATCTGTTATTTATGGATAAAAATTTTATTAAATAGGAAAATTATTTTTCCTTATAGTGTGCATTTTTCATTTTTATGAAGGCTAGCAGATTGAAAGCATGAAATAAGTTGCCTGGGTATCACTGGTTAAAGGTTGCCTTTATATCTTTGAATTTTTGTTGGCTATACACGTAAATTCCTGAGCAATAGGTACCTTTGGGAAAATTAATGAAAATTTCTAGTAAAGTAGTTTGAGACACAAAAAAAGTCAAAATGTTTTCCCTTGTTAGCTGTTGTTTTGGTGTCTTATATTCACAGCTCACATGTTATCTTGTCATTATTGTGCTTCAAATAAATGGAAATGATAGCATTATTTTGTATTGTAATCATGAAAAGTCATAAAGAGTATAATTTTGTTTTCAAAATAGCCTGATTCAATTAAACCATTCTGTGTGTTAATGGTACATTCATGTTGTGTTTGCATGTCTGTGCGTGTGTGTCAGTTGGTTTAGATCAGTAGGCAGCAGTATAGTATAGTTGAAAGAATCCTGAAATGGGAGTCAGAAAACCCGCCTTATACTTAGCATTGTGGCATGAAATACTCGGGTAAGTCACAATGAGTCTGAGAGTCTGGGTCTCAGTTTCCTAATTGAATAACGAGAGCATTCTATTACATTTCCCAAGACCCCTCCTGTGCTGTGAATCCTTGGTTACTAGCATGGCAAAATGAAGGGGTTGCCATGGAAACAAGCACTGCAATAACATTATGAAGTTGAGTGGTTTTCCACTTTATGTATGGAAATATTACTACAACTATGTCAATATCTGAAATGATGATAGGCTTATTTCTTGAGAGAAATGTGTGGCATTCAAAAATATTTTGAACATCCTCATATATAACTGCATTGAACATAATATGCAAAATATAGATTTTAGAAATTGGATGATTAAATAAATAGTTTTGTTTTTCATATAGAGGTCAATTGGCTGAATATTTTAAGAAACTGTTTCAAAAAGGAAAATCTATATATCTTATTTGTATATACAATTTTAGAATATGAAATATACAAAAAATAACTATTCGAAAGTGCGGTAAACTTTTTTTTGTTTAAGTAATTCTGCGTTTGTATTTTCTAGGGGAAAATATAAAGCATTGCTTTGACCAATTTTGATGATAATCTCTGCTTTTGCTTTATATCTTTTCTGTAAGCAATGTAAGGCATTTCTTAACCAAGTTTTAAATTATGATTTAATCCCCTAACACCTTTGAAATAAAGGTAGGTTTGTGAAGGAATTATTGTCAAGCAAGCTCTTCACATTCAAAAATAAACATCTCTTGGATTGATGTATTTAGTCAGTCACTTTGGTATCCATTTCATGACATTAATCCTGCATTCATACTACCTGGGAGTGAAAAAATCAGGGAACTAATAATTGTATAGAAGAGAAGTTATATGTTGTTTCCTCTTTAAGTTCTTAGAATATTGTTATTCTTGTTAAATAACAATTTATGAATGAAGTTATATATAATTTTTTCATTTTTTATGAATGAATTTCCTATAATTTTGCTATATGAACTCTCTTAAGGATTGATTCTGAATAATTTAAATAAATGAGACTGCCCTTGAAAAAATGCTATAGTGTATACACATATACACAGATAGTTGCCATATGACGTAAATACTAGCCATGTATATGTGTGTATATCATGTAAAATTGTTGGGAATATATGATACATTACGTTAAATTACATAATATGTATGTACATATGTATGTAAATTACATAAATATGTTTTGTATAAAATAGGCAGTTAAAATTATTCAACTCTTTTAGGGGAGAGTTGTAGTAAACTGAAGTGAAAATTTGTGACAAATTGTTATGGTAGCACAAGCTTGCTACAGAAGCCATTTGTTTTTCAGATTTGAACATTTAAGGACATAATATCTTTTCTTTTTTAACTTGGCTTAGTTATTTGTTTTCATTGAAACTACCATTTCAATTTTGGAAGGAAAAGAAGAAATATGACTGTGGCCCTTATTCATTTTTATTATTATCATTTTTATTATGGCTAAATATATAACATAAAATTTGGCATTTTAACCATTTTAAAAGTAGAATTCAGAGGTATTAATGACATTTACAATGTTGTGCTACCTTCGTCTCTGTCCATTACTAAAATCTTTTCATTACCTAGAACAAATCTCTATACCTATTAAGCAATAATTAAGCAACCTCCAATCTACATCCTGCCTCTGTGATTTGCTTATTCTAGATATCTTATATAAATGGAATCATCATACAATAGTCATCCTTTTGTATCTGGCTTATTTCACTTAGTATAATGTTCTCACTCTTTCATTTTCTAGCATGTATCAGAACTTCATTCCCTTTTATGGGTGAATACTACTGCATTGTATGTTATGTAGAAGATTTTGCTTATTCATTGGTTGATGGGCACGTTTTTTGTGTCCACTTATTAGCAATTATGAATAGTGATGCTATGATCACTGTGTACAAGTATCTGTTTGAGTCTCTATTTGCAGTTTTTTGAGGCTTGTATCGAAGAGTGGAATGTTTGGGTCATATGGTAAATTCTATATTCAACTTTTTGAGGAACTTATAAACTGTTTTCTATAGTGGCTGCACACTTTTACCTTCTTAGCAGCCATGTACCAATGTACATTGTGTGGTACTATGTACTACAGAAGTTCCATATTTTCCACATTTTCACAACACTTTTTTTCTTTTCTTTTTCTTTCTTTCCTTTTTTTTTTTTTTTCAATAATAGCCATCCTAGAGGATGTGAAGTGGTATCTCATGGTTTGAATTTGAATTTCCCTGAAGGTTCCTGATGTTGAGCATCTTTTCATGAACTTATTGGCCATTTGTATGTCTTTTTTGGAGAAATGTGTGACTCTTAAAATATTTCCATTGTTTACTTTGGAAGCCAAAAATTCAAAAAAAGTGTTGGACTTATGAAACTAATGAACCAATCTATGCTTCAGTTTCTTATGTAAAACAGCACTGTGGTACATTTAGAACTCGCAAGGAATCTAGAGATGTGAACATGGAAAATACCCATCTATAAAATGGAGATTGGGATAACTACTCTGTCAACCTGAAGGGGTGTGTCATAATGTGTGACATTGCCAATACAGCCCTGTATATATGGGAGGTTTTAGGTATTATGATTAAACACAAAATCTCTGAATTTGGGAGAGATGATATGAATAACCATTTTAACAGATAAAGAAAATGAGGCAGAGTTCAAATAGATGGTCTAAGATCACAGAGTTAATGCTATCGACCCTCAGTTTGCTCTGTGTGACTTTCAAAAATGGAATCATTATTTATTTTAGATAATTTAAGGGAAATTGGAAAAGATTGATCAAGGAGTTGGAAATTGGATTTCCACGGGCGAGTAACGTTCATGGACACGTCCTGTGTTGTAGGCTCTGTGCTTGTGCCTTATATGCATTGCCTGGCAAAAGTGATTATTTGCTGAATCACAGTAAGGAGAGGAGACTGGAGAAGTCAGTTGGGGTTGAGGTTGTCCACCTGTGGAGAGTGCTTAATTAGCATAATTAAAGGAACAATTTATAAGAAATGAAGGATATGAGATCTAGGATACCATTATAAGGCTTTCCTAATTCCTGAGCTAAGTCAGCAATATTCATGAAGCCTGGCAGGTCTCTTTTCTCTGGATAGGAAAACAGGCATTACTAGATGGGTAAGTTCTGGTCTTCCTTGGTGATAGGGGAGACTGGTTTTGATGGCATTTGATTTTGGCTTTTGACATTTTTTATCTTTAGAAAATGCTTCTTGTTGATCAGGATGGGATACTAAATCTACAGGGTACAAAACAATAGATTTTTAAATTAATGCACATGGCTAGACACAGGAAAAAGCAAAATGCTATTACTGGAAGACTATAAAGAAGAGAGTACTTAAACTTGCAGATACTTTGTTCCCAGTTCTGAATGCCAGCTGATGTGTCCTGCTTTAGTGGTGGATGACTCATCTTTCTGAGGGCCCTTATGGTCTCTGTTGTTCAGAAAATGTAGTCCTGAAAGCTTTTCTGCAGAACCAATGTCATCTTCAAGCTTAAAGGCAGTTTCTCCTTGACCAGTTTTTCCTTGACACCACATACTTAAGTGCTACAGCATTTATCAAATACGCCTCCTCAAGTTTGAGTCACACTATTGTCTTTTCTGTAATCATTGAAATATTTCAATCTGACTAGTGGGTGTTGTGTATATTCCACAAAATGTTTCTTTAGCTACTGGATGTGGCTTTAAATTTTTGTAATCCTATGTATGTTTATATTTATACTGCTATCATATTAATTATAAAACTGTTTTAGAAAATTACATTAGGTAGGTACTTTCCTGGACAGTCTAGCTCAATATCAATACTTTATGTTTACAAATGAAAATTATGTATATTCATTTTGTTCTTTTCAAACTCCTAAACTCCTTTCATGTTTTTTTTTTTGCAAAATTTTGTTGTGCGTATCATCTCATTAGATTCTCAAACTCACCCTGTGAGTAAGTATAGCAGAAATGGTTATTTGCATTATTCTGGTGAAAAACTGAAGTTCATATATCTGCAATACTATGTCAATTAATGAGTAGTATCAAAATCTGTTTTCTTCCTGGGCAGGCCACGGTGGCTCAGCAGGTAAGAGTGCTTGCCTGCCATGCCTGAGGACCAGGGTTTGATTCCTGGTGCCTGCCCATGTAAAAAAAAAAAATCTGTTTTCTTCCAATCTTAGGAGATTTTACCGATACTATACTATTTTGAAGTTTGGGATATTTCTTTGAGAAAAAAAAAAAACTTAAGTGTTTATTTCTATTTGTATAGTATTATTTCTAAAAGATCAATAAGCATTTATTAATTGAGTGAATGAATTGACTAAATAAGAAAATATTGCTTTTGTCCACAGTCTTGGCTCTGAGTTTGTGCAAGGTTTGTACACCAGAAGCTTTAAAGAAATTGAAAAAATGACAACAAAGAGAAAAACACTAGAGAATGAACACAAGACTGTGAAGCAATTGGATCTAAAAAAAAAAACAACCCTGACACCTACACCAACTCTTTGGATCAATCAAATTAGTAGAATTTTTAGTCAGGCTCATGATTTGCTATATGCTGTGTTTTATTACATTCTTGCTGTTTTGTTTGTCACATATAACCTCTTCAAAAAAAATCAGAATAAACTCTTGAAAGCTGGAATCCTATCCTTTATTTCCTTTGTTCCCCCATCAAACCACCCCTAGAATTTACTACTATTGTGAAAGACAATTAAAATGCATTAGTTCATTAGTTGAAGTTAATTTAAGGATGGTGTTGCTCTAAGAAGCCATTATTTTTAAATCTTGGGTAATGGATTCCCTAGGTCAGTGCTGGCAACTAATTTAAAATTTTGGTCTATAGCCAGAGACTCTGCCAACTTGCTGTCATAGTGTTATGATTAATAAGTTCCAGAGGACAGAAACAATATCTATTTTTGCATTGCCCTGAAAAGCAATGTTCAAGTATAAGTGTATACTTGATGGGTTATAAACATAAGTGAGTAGCAGGCTCAGACCAGCACACAAAATCCTGCCCCTGCACCCAGGACCACTATATAATTATCACTCTAAGTCTTGGACTTTTTCCCCTTAAGACTAACTAGAGTCAGATGTGATCTCCTCAGCTCCATGTCATTCTTTAATTCTCCAAAAAGATGACACCACTGTCCTTTGGTTTAAATAGTTTTACTGTTTAACACTATAAGAGGGGAAGCCAAAACATATATGTTTTTAAAGGAGAGGTCTCTAAAGGGTTAGTCTCTGGCCTTAACTTCCTGGATTCCTCTGTAAAGATAACTTCAGCCTTTTACTCTTACATTTGAAGGTGGAATACACTATACTGCTTTCCTTCTTTTGTTCCCTTATTGGAAAGAGGTTGTACAGACCTTCTATCCTGCAAAGTTCCCTCTCCCGTGTCAAATAATGGGAGACTCTTCATCCCAAGCAATCAACACCTTATCTTAAGGCCTCCACAGTGGATTATAGCCAGGATACCAAGCTTCCATCCACCAATCAATTTATTCATTCCACAAATATGTATTGAACAGTTACTGGTCCCAAGCACTGTTCTAGGTTTTGGAGATATAGAAGATCCCTGCCCCTATAGAGCTTACATTCTAGCCATTAAAGTAAGATAATAAACACATAAATAGATCTATGTCAGGTGTTGATAAGTGCTATGAGAAAATATAAGGCAGATAAGGTGGGGTAGGGATTGCTGTTTTTATGGGTCATTAGGGAAGACCTCTCTGATAAGATGACATTTGCACAGAGACTCAAAAAAAAAAAAAAAAAAAGTAAAAAAGAGAATCTTGGTTAGGAGTACCAGACAGAGGAAAGAGTAAGAGCAAATTCCTGGAGGAGAATGCGTCATGGCTTGTATGTTAGAATGGAAAGTGAAAGTATGAGAGGGACAGATGAGATCATAAAAAGAGAGGCTAGCTGGGGGTAAGAAAGATCAGTAGTTTCTTCATAAGAAATTGATATTTACCATTTGGAGAATTTTCTCATTTCTTCTTCCGTGTCTTTTGTGTTGACTATGAGAGCCATTAGCCTTTTTTACTTCTCCACTTAGGCTGGAAAGAAAATTATGGAATTGCTTTCCCTGATATCATTAGAATGATATCTGTGGCTATCAGACATAAGTCTAGCTCTTCTATGCATTCTGTGGCAGATAAAAATGAAAGGGACTCTTTGGGCTAGTTTAATGGTAATATTGCTGAGCAATGATATTCTTATAGTAGTTCATCTTTGTAACTTCCTCTAAGAAGATTAATCTAATTTCCTTTCTTTTTATTTAGGCATAGACTTAGCAAATTAGATTTTCTAGAATTAGAGAACAAAAGTCTACTTGAAGTCTGAAGACATGAGGTGAATGTAAGCAAGGATGCAATGTAGATAAGAAGTTGATAATGGGCACTCTATTCTATAGCCTCCTAGTCAGTACAGATGTAGAGGCTAAATAGATATCTCTGGGATTGATGACCAAGGATAATCTTCCTCAAGGTGGGCAGCACAAAGTTTTGATGGGATAAGCTCTAGGTCAGGGTCGCTCAATTTTTAATGTGCATACGAATCACCTGGGGATTTTGTTAAGCGGCAGATTCTGGTTTGGTTGGTCTGATGTGGCACCTGAGAGCTGGCGCTTCTAACACACTGCTGATTCTGCTGGTCTACAGGACCTGTGCTGAGTACAAGGTCCTAGAAGACAACTTTTTTTTGGATAGAGTCATTCGTTTACTCTGTGTGGCAATTTAAACACTAGCAAATGTAGATTGCATGGCCATCTAACATTAAGAAACTAAATATTAGGGAGAGCAGAGAAGAAGTTAATATTCCAAGAGACCTATGTGTGCCAGAAACAGTGACAATTGCTTCATATATGTTCTTTTATAGCTTCTCTAAAAGATACTTTGAGACTTTTGCTTGGATGATAGCAAAACAAGCCTTTTTCAATAGCTCTATGTCATATGATGCCTGAGGGGACAGGAAGGAAAATAAAAGCATATGTGTCATTAGCTATTTTGAAGAACTGATCCTGGGTTTGAATAATAATGCTTTAGCAGAAAGAATGGCTTTTCCAAAGTCATACAATCTATTAGTAGTATCGCAAGACTAAAACCTCTGTCCTTGGTACTCTCCTCTCACCAATATTATGCTGCTTCCTGGGAATGGATTTTTAGCCAAATCCAGAGACACTCAATAAAATATGGTACTTTTGATGCCTTGAACCCTCCAACTACAGAGTCCTTTAGTAGATGGTATGTGTGTATGTGCATGTATGGGTGTATGAATGTGTTTGCATATGTGAAGGGAAGTGGGTCGATGCATAGATATGCATACTGAGCAGAAAGTCATTGGATCCTATGGTGTTCCAGGAATGTTCTTTTCTTAAGAGCATTTGTGCCATGTTTAAGTGAAGAAAGACAAAATAAATTTAGGAGGACCAGTGAAGGGAAAAGCAAAACTATACAAAATGAGGTCACAAGGGCTAAATTAAGGATGTAACAGTTGGTAGTAGAAATAAAGCAGAAGCAATGAATTAAAGAGGAATAAAATGTTTATTTAAAAATACTAGAACTTTGTTATTGATTGGATGGGGTAAGTTATAGAGAGGTAGATGTTTAAAAATGATTTCGCAGTTCTATTGATATTGTATCTACCTATCTGTCATTTATTTATATTTATCATCTATCTATCTGTATCTATGTATCTCTATCTCTATCATCTGTTAATCTATGGTATAGACATAGAAATAATTAAAGTAATTGGTTTGAGAATCAGACCAAACCTGGGTTTAAATCTTGACTATGTCACATATTAGCTACATGACTTTGACATGTGACTTTTTTCTTTAAGCTTCTTTCATGGTTACTTGTTGAGAATTTATGAGATAATCCTTCTAAAATATTGAACACAGTTCCTGATTCCAGATAGCTAAAGTATGGAATCTAGGTATTTGGGAGAATGATGATGTTTTTAGCTGCAGTGTTTTCTCAAGGGACAATCTATTCTGAGCCATGGGTGATGGCCTGAGTAAGACTGCCATGAGCATGATTTGTTAGTGTACCATGGGTTATGGACAGTACATGATGTTCAGAATTGCAATATCAGGGTCAAATTTCCAAGTCAACCAAAAACTGAGAAATAGTTTCGTGTAAATGGCATGATTAGAGGTTACATGATAGGAAGTGCAAATAATGTCAAAAGCAAACTTTGGACCCTGGCCCTAGTCAAAATGGTGGAGTTAGGCATTTCAGAGCTCCATTCCCCACAGAAGCTTTTAACAACCAGCAAGAATGGGCAGAAACATCTATTTCAAAGCTCTGGGAATCAGTTAAAGGATTGAAATTGCAGAGCAAGTGCCAAATCAAGTAAATGGCTACTTAAAAGCAATAGGACCTTGTGTTGCCTGGTCTGGCCCTTCCTCCAACCCTCAGTGGCTTGGCACAGAGCTGGCCCAGCTTGCAGTGCAGATCCACGGTTCTGGTCCCCAAGGAAGCAGACTAACACTTATGCAGGAACATGTGTGTTTGGCCCAATCTATCTGATGGTGGCCTGAGGGACTCACTGTCCCAGAACTTGACCTGCATATAGGAGGTGGCTTGTAGAACCCTACTACAGAATGCTACAGTACAGCAGTAAAGTTGTGCAGCCTGGGGCAAGGTATTGCTCTGTAGGACATGCAGTACAGTGTCTGGGACTGTGGGGAAACTGTTTCCTAGGGAAGAAGGGGCATTCAGGTTGTTTCAATGGGGGAAATCCCCAGGTTGATTAAATGGGGAATTCCCACAGCCACTTACGCATGCCTAAAACAAGAGAAAGGATTAGGTCTGGAGCTATTCTTCAAACTCATTGTATAGATAAGCCCTAAAAGAAAGCTCTCCCACAGTCTACAAGGACTGGAAATGGTATTTTTTCTCCTCTTCCTCCTCCTCCTTTTTCTTCAAATTAATTCCTATAATTCCTATAATTCCTATAATTCATACAATTCCTATAATTCAAAGAATGCTCTGTCATAGTAATAGCTGAGTACATGCTTAAGGAACATATGCCTCCAAGTCTAAATTCTAGTGAGAACACATTAAAATATCAAAATTTCCAGGTTTCAACAAAAGGTTATAGAACATACAAAGAAGCAGGAAGTGATGGCTCAGGCAAAGGAAAAGATTAAAGCATTAGGAACCATTAATGAGCAGGACTTAGGACATACCAGACTTTAAGAAATTGTCCTAAATATGCTCAAAGAGCTAAAGGAAAGCATGGATAAATGACTTAAGGAAATCAAGAAAACAATAGATGGCGCCAAAGATAATATCAATAGAGAGATGGAAATGATGAAAAGGAATCAGAGCTGAAGACTACAGTAAGAAAAATAACAAATTCCTAGATGGGTTTAATATAGATTGAAGTTGGCAGAAGAAAGAATCAGAGAAATAGAAGATAAGACAATTTAAATCATTCAGTGTGAGGAACAGAGAAAAATAAAGAACAAAGAAAAGTGAACATAGCCTGAGGAACCTGTGGGACACTATCAAGCATACCCATGTATTAGAGAATAGGCTGGCAGGGATGGGGGGTAGGGGAATAGGGAATGAATGCAGAATGGGTGTAGGGTTTCTATTTGAGGAGGTGGAAAATTTTAGAAATGGAATGTGGAGAGGGCACTACAATATTATGAATGTAATTACTCCCATTAAATGGTATGCTTTGGAGTGTTTGAGATGGGAAAAAATAATGTGATATATATGTTCCCACAATTAAAAGAAGAAGGAGGAGGAGGAGGAGGAGGAGAAGGAGGAGGAGGAGGAGAAGAAACAGCAACTAAAGAGAAAATGACAATTAAATGCAATACTTGACCATGGATGGGACCTAGCAAGGGAAGAGAAAAGACTCAAAGGGACATTATTGGAACATATGAAAAGATTAGAATATAGACTCTAAGTTTTATATTGATGCTAAATTTCTTGAACTTGATTACTGCAATGAAGGTGGTTACATAAGTGAATATCCTTGTTCTTAGGAAATAGACACAGCAGTTTGAAGTGTTCAGGAGTAACCTACACTCAAATGTTCAGAAAATGGATTGATAGATGATAGATAGGTAGGGAGATAGAGAGATAGATAGGTGGAAATATTGATACGGCAAATGTGGCAATGTTAATACTGGTGGATCTAGTATCTGAGTTGATGGGGTATTGTAGTTCTCTGTATGGGTTCATATTATTTTGTAACTATTCTGGAAGTTTGAAAGTATTTCAAAAATAAAAAGTTAAGTAAATGGGAAAAAAACAACTTTGCCTAGTTTTCTTTCTAGAGTTTTCTTCCATGTCTGTGAAATACTGCCTACCGAGTGACAGGTTAAGGTGAGAGAGCAAGAAGAGGCTTAAGGAAAGAGGTGTACAATGTAGAAGTCAGTGCATCAGTATCAAGACCAGTAACAAAATGGAATGAAGCAAGCTCATAAGAGTAGAAGAAATAGGGCAAAAACATCATCCAACTGCCAGACAACCATCAAATCCAAGAAATTCATGGGCACTAGGAACAGAAAGCTGGTAGAAGAACAGATATGAAGCATCAGTAACTGGTTAGGAATGTGCTGATATCTGTATTAATTTCCTAGGCTGACACAAATACCCAGAAACTTGGTTGTTTGAAACAACAGAAATTTATTCTTTCACAGTTCTAGAGGTGAAAAGTCTGAAATTAAGGTGTTGGTAGGACAATGCTCACTCTGAAGACTCTAGAGAGTAATTAATACTTGCCTCTTCCTAGTTTCTGGTAGTTGCCATCAATCCTTGGTGTTCTTAGCTAGTAGCTACCTCACTCCAATTTCTACCTCCATCTTCACCTGGACTTTTTCCTTCTGTGTCATCTTATGGCCTTCTTATAAGGACACCCAGCATTGGATTTATTGCCTACGCTAACCCAGTATGACCTCATCTTAATTAATTATATGTGCAAAGACCCTATTACATTCACAGAGCTGGGTGGACAGGAATTTTGCAGGGACACTCTTTAACTCAGTATATTATCCAACTGGAAGAGTCTCTATTGTGAGCTAATCCTGGAGAATGTGGTCTCAAGAGAGATGATCCAAGGGAAAGACTTCAGGCTAAGGTAGTCTAAAACAGCTGCCTGATAGCAGTGTAGGGACCAGGCAATCATGTTTTTTGGCAGAAGGCTTCTTCCCCCTAGTATATCCGGTACCCCTGGCAAAATGTCTTCTCTTTGTTTTCCTCTTTTTGTATCCTGCCACCACGATTAGCCCCTAAAGTTCCATGTAGATGTCAGAACCTAGTGGGCCCTGAGAAATGAAAATTGCTCTACTGATTTCCTCCCTTGCAAAGGAAAAGGTGAGAGGGAGAAGGTTCAGGAGCAGAAGGAAGGAGAAATAGAACAGGAAAGCAAGTAGAAATGAGAGACACAATGTCTGGACAACTTAAAATCAGGTCCTGGAGAAATCAGTAACAATTTGGGCTGCATTCTTTTGCCAGCATTTTCTGAGGAAATACTGTGCTCATATATACATATTCAACTGTGTGACTTCATGCATAGTTGGATGTTACTGCCTCATTTTTCTGTTGGAGAGAAATCAGAGTTTCCTAAGTAAGAGATTTTTTTTTGTCCTGAAGAAGATAGAGGCTTTCCTCAATTTGTGTTTCCCCAGTTGACATATATATTAAAGACAACTAGGAAAGTATCGATTGAAAAAAGTGTTACAAAGTGACATTTATTCAAGACTCAAAGTATATCAGATGCTTTATAGGACAGAGAGACAGATGTAGTCCCCCAGGGCTTTGCTCATGAGCATCGGCATCAACTGAGGAGAGCAAATTTACCATTTTCCAACAGGAAATGGAGTTGAGAAGAATGATTAAGGAAAAATGCTTAAACAGAAAGAGTGTCACAACTTTTTATTGAATTATTGTGTGTTTGGGATGTTTTTGCAAACTTATCAATCATTTTGTGACATTTTATAGCATACCAAGATGTGAAACATCATTTTTAAAGTGCTCCAACTAATCTAGATCTTTCTTTCCTTCTTTCTTCCATTTCTTCTTTCCTTCCGTCCTTCCTCCTTCCTCCCTTCCTTCCTTCTTTCTTTCTTTCTCTCTCTCTGTCTCTGTCTCCCTCTCTCTCTCCCTCCCTCCCCCACTTCCTTCCTTCCTCTCTCTCTCTTTCATTCTTGTTGAATTGACTTTGGTAAAATTCATGATGATTAAATGATAGGTATATTATATTAGCTAAAACTTTTTTATTGCAAGTTACAGAAATAAACTTGAGTTAGATATAAAGAGGGATCTAATGTTGGAAAAAAATAAAAAAGAAAGTTGTAGGGAAGCTCAGAATAAGAAATCCAGCAGCCTCAGGAATGTTCTGAGACTTGGTTCAGGAAAACCCCGAATGTCTCCTTCTTGTGGGTTGGAGCTCTCCATGTACTTTGCTCTAGTCTTCTTGATTTTGACAGATCTGTCTTTTTTTTCTGGTGAATTAAGACTTTCTCACAGCTGCCTCCTAAAGTTACTGAGAAGCTGTTTAAATCTCAACTCCGTAATCTTGGTGGAAAGAGTTAATGCATCATCTAAACCCTCTTCCTCTTTAGGTCAGAAGGCCATTTCTGGTTCCATTGTACACAACAGGAGCATGGCTTCTGCAGTCTCCCACCTGTTGTTTTGAAGCATGTGGGGTAGTATCCAGAAAAGAAAGTTTTATGGGCTTGGTGGATGTGCCATGTCATACTTATTGATGCTGCCATGCCCAGAAAGCTGCCTGACACAGAAAGGGCATTCAGTAAATATTTGTCAAATGAAATATTCATTGTCTGGTTGCACTGGCAAAGATAAAAGAGCATATTTGGCTAGATAAATGAAGATTTTGCATTTTGAATGTTATGATAGTAATGTTTAAGAATTTATAACTCTAACAGTTAACCTACAACAAAAGTTATATTAGTTAAAACCACGTGATTCTGGGTCATTTTGTATATTGTAAAATCATTTTAAAATTAAGAAACATAAATTTTAAGGAGAACAACATTTGAATAACTTAACAATACCCATATTTATTCATTTTAACAGTGTTTATTTCTCTCTTTTGTTTAAAAAAAAAAATACCTGCATGAAGACTAAGCCTGGAGTAATTCGCCCAGTACCTATAAAATCAAAAGTACTTCTGAAAAAAGAGGAAGAAGACTATGAACCCAATCCTTTCAGTAAATACTTGGAAGATAATAGTGATCCCTTGTCTGAACAGGTAAGCATACACATGAGAAAATGTTTGATATTTTGATAAGTGACTGCATAAATTATAGAGAAGTCTCCATGAATATAAGATACATGAGAGAATGCTCATTTGAATAGAGTACCTTTGGTAATAAAAAAGATGCATTCTGTATAATAAGAATGGATTCTTATGAATTTCCAGGATGATATTTTGAAGTACTTCAACTTTTTTCATGCAATTCTTCTACTTAGTGCTGATAATATATTGGAAAACAAGAAATTACTCCCTATAAAGACATCATGAAAATTACTGGTGTGATGGGATGTATAGTTGTATTCTTATTTCTAGAATTCTGCTTCCTCTGGAAGAGATGGAATATTTTAGATTTGGCAGATTAGTCAGCTGGCAGAAGTCTTATTGTTCAGATTTGTATTAACATGGAAGAGATAATATAATCCCCTTGGTTGAGCAGTACTCGTTAGGGGACAGAGGTTCAAGTCATTTAAAGATTTTTTTGTTCATCTTGTTTATGTGTGAAGAAAGGTATACTGCATTCCCCTTATGGACTGCATACACTGGGGTAGGCATAATGGAAGGTTACCTGTGATGCTCTGTAAAATTTGGAAAAAAATTTGAAAATACACATTTATGCAAGATAAAACAACAAAACTTATTTCAAAGATAAACTTTACATCTTTATTTGCCTCATTAAAATGCAACAAATAGGGTGGTGCGACAGTGGCTTTGTGGCAGAATTCTTGCCTGCCATGCCGGAGACCCAGGTTCAATTCCTGGTGCCTACATATGTGAAAAAAAAAAAAAAAGGCAACAAATAGGCTTAGATTCTGCATTTTATATCTTAAATACTATTACATGGATAAGCAATGTTAGCAGTTCAGAAACTTTTCTGGATACAATTAGGACATAAAAGATCTACACAGTTTGTAATCTATAAAAAAGTAGATTTTTAAAAGAATATAAGGTGACAGGCTCTTAAAATTAGTTTAAAAGTAATTAGCAATATTCTTGAAAATTGAGATTACATTCGTACTTATGAAACCTAAGAAATATTGCATCTGCCACATATTAGCTTTGTGACACTGAGCAATTTATAAATATTTGTCACTATTAGCTATTGTTTTTATAACTATAAAATGGAGGTGTAAGTATGTTCTATTTATCTATATATACTTTGTGAAGACAGGTATAATTTTGATGTCAGATTTTTTTTTAGAAGAAAGGCACTGAAAATAATTGGAAATGATAGACAATTATCATTTTATAGAATAAAATGGTGTCCTCCATCTAAATTAAATGAAAAAATCTTATTGATGTATATAAGATTGTCTTCATTAATTTCACATATAACAGAATTGGAAATTCCTGTTAAGAAAACGTATTTCCATCTAAATGACTAAATATTGCTTGCATAACATTAATATGTTAGAGGCTTAATGTGAAGACAGTACAGGATCATAAAAAAAGTCTATAAAAATAATCTAGTACTTAGATGAAAAACAAGAAGTTAACAGTTAAAATAAATTTCATATATTTTCCATGTAACCTATATTCTTCAAAATCTGATCTAATGCTGTAAAATAATTTCATTCTTTTGTATCATTATAATATCAAACTTAGCAGTTTACTTCAAATGAGATTCCTTTTATAACATCAATTTACCTATAATTTATCACCATTTGCTGTCTTCTGAAATGATAAATTCTATTTTCATGTACAGGAAATTTTTCTTATTAAAAGGATTTGCCATTTTTTATTGCTTTTCCTGACTATGAAGCAAGTTTAAAGCTCTGTTTATGTTACAACATAAATCTATGTTTTCAGATAATTTGTTGAAAGCTTGAAAATTTCTACAACTATTAAGTTGCCACTGACAAAATTTTGTTTAATTTCTTTTGACCAATGTATTCTTGTTTATATCCCACCTTGAGTGTAAAACATGGGAAGAAATAGGAGTCTGCAGGAAGAAGTTCAGCATACAGTTTTTAATTTAATTCCACACATCCCCTGGCCTTATTCATTGACCTTGCATTAGAGGAAAAATGTAATAGAAACTTGGCAGTACGGCACACTTGGGAAACTGCATATACTCTACATTGAGCTCTAACTACTATCTCACTGTATCCAGAATCCACAGTGGAGGCAGAGGAACTTATTTTTTCTGATATCAAAGACAGCTCATAAGTGTAGATGTTTATACCTACTTACAAAATAGAGTAATAAAAAACGTATAATCTCAGCATTGCTACTTCATCAGAACTTCAATAGAAGAGAGTACACTCAAATTCGGTTCTAGTCACTGTTGTGTTCTCTTTTACTGTTGTCACAGAATAAATTGAATAGTTCCAAACTCAGTTGATCTCACCCACCCATGTAATGAAAAATTCTTTAGCCAGACAGTTGGGCCAAATTGAGGCAGCTCGCATTCACTAATCTGCCTTGTACTGGGGACAGTTCCACATGACAGGAGATGTTGGATGGGATTGTTAAGTCAATAAATTTCCCCGAGCAGCTTCAATGTTATAAAATATGATTTCAAAACTCTCTGTTACAAAATGTCAGACACTAAAGATGATGAGACCAGACAGGAATGTCTTTACTGTAGCTAAAAAAGGTACAACTGGGCAGGCTTTTGAACTGATAATGAACTGAAATCTGCCTGGAAACAGCTTCTGAGTACTAAAAGCAAAGTTTGAACCAAATGCATAATCAAGTAATTGAGACTTACTAATCAACAACTTTTACATCAAATTAGCATAGGCCAGGAAGCACCATTCTATTGTTCATGGACTTTTAAAAAAAACTCTTAAGAATGAAGGTTATGCTTTTCTGAAATTACCTTTAAATCTATTAGTGTATTAATTGTGCAGTCCCTCTGAGTCATTAAACAATATTCTCACACTTCACATATGGATTTAGAACTATAGTGATATGCTTTGAAACATGATATTCCTATTGATAACTAAAGGTAGAGTTGGAAAATAATTAACAGAATTGATTGGTCAAATGGACATCCACATGACATAGAGGGTTGGAAAATAAATTCACTGGTGAGATTGAAGATACTAAAGATACAAATAATTTTTAGTTTATTCTAACTGCTTGGGAGTTTGCAAAATATATTGATTGTTTTCTAGTCATTTGATCTATCTAATTAGAAGAAGGTAATTTCTTCATGGAAGTTTCACAACTGAATATGAAAAGCAATTGCAACCTCAGTTATATAGGTGTCATATAAAAATATTATCTTTCTTTATAAATTAGAAATGCAACTCTGATATCAGCTATGACATTAACTTCATAAAGACCTAGACGAATGTATGAAATAGAATTCAAGGGAGACTATTATTATTTCATCTGATTTTACCAGAATTTTTTTCTTTTTTCTTTGAGAAATAAGGTTACCCAGCACATGGGACTCTTAAATTTTATTTTCCTTCTAATTTGCTTCAGTGGGGGAATGAATATATTTTTGTGAGAATATGACCACTTAGAGATTTCCTCCTTACCACCTCACAGAGAGCATAAACGAATAATTATAGAGAATTTTCTTCATCATAGTATTTTCATTTCTTATTATTTTTCATAGGAATCTGACTCGCTTTTCCCTACCAAAATCTCTCTGTTTGACATTCTACTTTAATGATTATGTCAGTGACTTTCAGAGTTTGATCTAATGATTCATCAAGTTACATTTCAACTGTGACCTTCTACTTCATTTTCTTATGTCACCCACGTGTTAATATTACATGGAAAATGCCCATCTTTGCCCTGAGGTGAAACCAACAATACTGTCTTTTATACTGAATGATGTGCTTTGCCACAAATTACTTTTTAAACCTTTCTTCTCAATCTAGATGGCTCATTCTCCACTGTCATAAAAGGCTCTTTTACCGTTACTAACCTTTTACAAAACTAAATTGTTTCTGGTCTAAAAATGTTTAGCATTTTAGGTCTAGAAATGATAAAGTAAATTACAGGGTTGTTTTAAGAAGAGAGAATCTGAAATTCTTTTAAGTTTTGCATTTCTTTTCGAAAGGTTAATAGATAAGGATTCTTCAGGTGTGGCCATGCCATTGTTTTTTTCGTTCAGGCACTGAGATCGTTCTTTTTCCCTTTTTAACTCTTACCTTCTTTTCTTTTGTTTCTATTCCTTCCTTTATCCTTCCTTCCTTTCTTTCTTCTACTATACATAAGAGACTATTTATATACATAGGATATGTATTGTATGTAATAGAAAATTTATCACCAATATGATAAACTTGTTTTCTTGATTTCTACCTTTTAAAATTTGTCCTTTAGAGGTGATATTTGCTTTTAATCCAAATATAATCAGATGGGCTCACCTCTTCAAATTTAGCATTTCATCTCTCCCTGCCACTGCCCCCTCCCTTTTTTAGACTTAGCTTTCTCTTGACCTTGTATACACATTGAGTTTAGAAGATTGGAACTATAGCATTGGAATTCCCTTTTGTAGTTATCTACAGTGCCAAGAAAGATTTCTTTTCCTGCTCCACTTTACCTACCTTATGTAGGGGAAAGAGTCTTGAGAGATTTTTACTACCTTAAAAAGAAAAAACACACACACACACAAAGAAGACTTATTTGCAATTCTATCTTAATTTTGTTTGAAGTGTTAGTTGCTTAAAAAATAATTGGTGGAGTAATAGTATCTGACTATGTACTTCAATCTACTGTGAAATAATCGCAAGTTTTATGCAGATCTATTCTATGATTTGATGAGCTCGATGTCCCCTACATATCTTTATTCAAAGGGATTGGTCATTGTCATTTTAGAACATCTCACATAAAACATGCTCCCATTTTTAAAACAAGGTCTTGTTAGAATAGAATTTAAAAATTCTACCTTGGGTTCATCCAAAAAATATTAAACAATCACAGTTTGAAAGAGCAGGCAATGGGGTAAAAAAATGTCAAATAATAGGCAAAATAAATGTTAATGATTAAAAATTGGAGATTTCATTTGTTCGAAAGAACAAGTTGCATTCTTAAGTTTTACTTTATAGGAGTCTCTGTTCCAAACCTCCTTGAACATTGTATCAAGTCAGCTTGTGAATAGATGTGTGAATAGTGACAGTCAAATGACTCTGGCATTGTTTTTTCCTATAGTATACATCACAGTTTTTTGTAAAACTAGATAATGTATTACTCTCTTAATAGCCCCCTCCTTCCCTATCTACCTATAGAGGTTTTCAAATCCATAACCATCATAAAATGATTTGGAAGATATTTAATAATAAATGTACTCAGGAAAAGCAGTCAGAATGAGGGCTCATGCTATTTTCTTTCTCTATTTTCTTTTACTCATGAGAAGTGGAAGTAAGTAAGAATACATACATAAAGGAAGTTTGAAAAGCCATGTTCTTTAATCCTGATTCAATATTATTGGGTGGAATCTTTTATTTTTTTCTTTGTTTGCCGTATGGCAGGGGTCATATTTCATTCTTTTTCCATGTGAGCATCCCCCATTGCAGCATCATTTGTTGAATTTCTGTTTTTGTTTGTTTGTTTGCCTGTTTTTTTGGGGGGGTTGTGGTGGAATGCATGGGCTGGGAATCGAACACGGCTCTCCCACATGGCAGCCAGGATTTCTACCACTGAACTACCTTTGCACCAAATCTTTTTGATTAAGTTGTTTCCTTGGAGATGTGACACACCCAATTGTAGGTTCTTTTAGTTAGGTGGTTTCCATGAAGATGTGTCTCCACCCACTCAAGGTGGAGTTGCTTACTGGAGTTCTTTACAAGGGAACTATTTTGGAAAAACCTTCAGAGCTTACACAGACAGAGATGCTTGTAGATGCAGAAACAAAACAACCTGCGGGAAGATGTTTGAAAGGAGAAGCCAGGAGAGAAAGCTAGCAGACCTTGCCATGTGCCTTCACAGCTTACAGAGATACTATGAACATCATCAGCCCCTTCTTGAGTCAAGGTATCTTTCTCTGCCTTAGTTTGGATATTTTTATGGCCTTAGAACTGTAAATTCGTAATTTAATAGATTCCCTTTATAAAAGCCAACCCATTTCTGGTATATTAAATTTCCAGCAGCATTAATAAACAAAAACAGAGGGCATAGTAAGAACTGGATTTTTTTTTTAATATAAGTGCTAATATTGTTGTGCTTGAAACATTTGATAATCTCTAAGCACTGGGAAAATTGTTATATATTTGTAAATGTGAGTGAGATTAGAGCAGACTCTAAGTTATGACAAATGAAAAGACTACAGTATTATTTGAAAAGTTTGAAGATAAATTATGTGAAAAGAAATTGGAACTTTCTCTTCCTCTCTGTAATCCAAGGTAAAAAAAAAACTTATAGTAGGTATTTTAAACAGAGTAAACAATATATCTAAATGAAGAGAGCAACCAAAAGAATACATAGAAGAAAAAATGAAGTGGAGAGCTAAAGCTAGGAAATATATATTTTAAATTTCATTAAAAAGATAAAAGATTTCTTGAGAAATCCACACTGTAGAAGCCAATATCTTGCAATAAACATATGGAAAATAGAAAAAAAGGGTTAAAAAATGAAATTTGCTTTATTCTATTTCTATTTCAAAATTGGTTATTCCTCAGGAATGGGAAAAATGGTAGTTTTTTTAGAGTTTTTCTAATTCCAAAATATGAGCATCTAAAGGACAGTTCATCTATCGTAGCCTATGCATTCAAGTACACTCTGCCTTTTGAACCTTTAGATCTTTAATTTTTTTTCAAATTATTTGTCCTTGAAAATAGAAAACTACATTTTCCAAGCAAATAAATAGCTTTCCAGAAGCTGTCTTCTCAGTTATCTTTATCTTGTTATCATAGTAAAGTTTGGCGGTCTAGCATATTTTACCTGCTCAAATAAAAGCAAATACATATGATGTTTAGTTCCCTAAGTTTAGTAGAAATAGAGGTGTTTTTCTCAATCATAAGATAAAGAGTTTCCAGAAAGTATTAGTCCATTATGAATTGCATGATGGCGAAGGATTATCCCTTTGCGGGATGTTGTAGGTTGAGCCTAGTTTCACCTTCCTCTTTTGGAATCCAGGTTCAAGCAGCACCTGATGACCTCATTCATTTAATATAATTGAATCAAAGGAAAGCTACAGCAATTTGGCTTGCAAAAAGAGCTCTGAAGTGTGTGTTGTTGTCATAACAGTGGAATTAACCATCATCTAGCTCCTTCCCTCTCTGGGGGAAGTACCTAGCACAGTGCCTGGTTCATAAGAGGCCCTCAGTGCCCTTGTGAAATCAAGACATCATGAGTGAACTGAGGGGATTGGGTTAGACCAGTGGTTCTCAAGGCGGGGCAATTTTGCCCCATATGGGATATTTGACAATGTCTGGAGATATTATTGGTTGTCACAACTGTGGGGTGCTCCTGGCATCTAGTTGGTAGAGGCCAGTGATACTCCTAAATCATCTTACGGTGCACAAGACAGTCCCCCAAACAAAGAAATATCCAGCCCAAAACGTGAATCATGCCAGGGTTGAGAACCCTGGACTGGATCATCTCTTGGGTCTCTTCCAGCTCCCTGTATACTATTACTAATGAAGCTCAATACTTCATACCTATGGGGTTTTCAGTTCAAACAACATTGATTAGGTGTCTTTTCTGTGTTTTAACTTAGAACTTTTCCCTATTTGCTTTACATAAAGGAGATAAGTTTCAGTTTATGGAATGAATTTCCAATGTCCCAAATACTATGCCATGTAGTTCTACTCAATGATAGCCCTGTTTTGATAAGGGACATACATTTTCATTTGCTCTGAATATATCTGCAAGATTATGGCTTCCCACATTTCTAGACAGTTCTCCCTTCTTCTTGTATTCCCTTGATTACTAGAAATAGATTTTAAAAGTCAGGCTGTCTGACAATGACATAAAAATACACGCTATTGGATTAAGATGCTCCCTGTACTAGACCTTATCATCGTCATCAACCAATGAGGGTGCTGTAAAAGTGCTATTGAAAATACCCTCCTACTCTGCAATTCCATGTTCATATCTTTAATTATAGCCATCTTCATATTTCAATGTCCTTAGATAATTCAAAACAGGAAAAAAATAGAAGCATATTAATGATACATAAACGTTTTATATCATTACTTAGCTCATAGGTTTGGAGAGATGGAAAGTCTTATAATCTACCATTTAGGTCAACATTATGACAAACTCTATGTTTCTAGGATGTTTGTATGAGTGTGTATGTGTGTTTACCTTTTGGATTGAGAAAATAGGGGTAGGGCATTTTTTCTTTCATTAAAAATCACTTCAGGGTGGGCCACAGTGGCTAAGTGGCAGAGTTCTCACCTGCCATGCCAGAGACCCAGGTTCAATTCTTGGTGCCTGCCCATGCAAAAAAAAATAAAAATCAATTCGTGTTTGGAGAGTATTTAGAAATCATCAATGCAATGTATTGCCACTATTTCATTTTGAAAAAACAATAATTTTATTTTGTATAGTTTTCATTTAAAACTATACATATATGTTTATATGTATATAATGGTGGTATATAAAGACCAATAGAGAAGCTATTGATATAAAATAGCCTTTTTAAGGGTTCTAGCACTTGCTACCAACATTATTTTTTTCTTTGACAAATTTGACAGCTATTTTTTGGCAGATATCTGAATAGAGAGACTAAGTAGGCAATGTACAATTTAAATGAAGATGATTCTTGTAATGAAAGCGAAGGCTCCTTAGCAAGTCCTTTCTGTTTTCTGGCAGTGTTTCAGAGAGCAATCTCCTTGCTCTGATTCTTTAAGTGCTAAGAAAGACATCATGACTTTGATTCACTTGTTCTTTAATCACAAAGGACTCCAGGATAATCCTTGCAGTAAACTTTGGGGAACATTTTTGATGTTTTATCTTTTTCTATAGGTATTATGGTACTGGGTGTCAGTCTCTCTATAAGAAACACAATTTAAATTGCAGAATACCAACTCTTACAATGAAATTCTTTGTTAAGACAATGGAGTCAAAAACACAAAACCTCAAGTTATTAAAAATTATAAGATCATTTTTCTTTGAAATGAGAACAGTTTGTTAATGTGAACAATATAAATGCTGCATTTAATGTACCTATGTATACATATTTTATAATATGAAGTAATTGATAATGGTGTAACATAAAACATATCTTGTATGTACCAATCTGCTTATTCTTTCAAAATAAAAAGTGATTATTGTTTAATTGAAAAACAGCTATAAACTTTTAGGACCGATAAAGCAGGAAGTAATTGATATTTGTATGCAGGCTATCTTAGCTGTAATTCTCAAAATAATAAAACAGAAAAACCATGGGCTATTCCTGGTTTCCCTAATAAATATAGGGTCATTCTTGAAGCACTATGTGGCATAGAAATCAAGAAGAGCACAGCAGTTTATTTTTCTACATGCAGGTTACAATAAAATTTTAAGCAACTTACTGTACTTGGACACTTAGTAAAAATTTTTTGCCATTCTTTGAAATGGAATAGTTCTCATGCTCAAAAATTTCTTATTATTTTAAATCCAACCAATTTTCAAAAACATTTTCTCACTGAAAATGACATCTTACAGATCTGTGTGTATGTGTGCATGTGCGTGCAAATGTGTGTGTGTGTGTGTGTGTGTGTGTGCGTGTGTACTTAAAGCTTTTCTGACTAGACTCACCCAGCATCCATTTCTATTCTATGAATCATTTATCAGATTAGTCACAGAGGAACTTGTAAATCTTGCCATTTCTCTCTGTCCTACCTGGGAATTCAATGGATAAATTCCCCCTGATCTCTGATTCCCCAAATTTATCAGGGATTTTTCAAACCACCACCAGCTCCACCCTCGGATTTAGCCCAATTGTGAAGGTGGAGCAAAGTGGTCATTCTCAGTCACATGCAGGAACTCTGGTCCCTTTGCTTCCCTCCCTTACCTCCAGCCTCTTTTCCTCTGGCTTTCTCCTCAAACTCTTCCCCTCAGTACAATTTCTTTCTGATTAATTACGTATTCTTCCAGAGTTCTGATGCCCTGAGTCCTATGCTTTTGAAACTCAAAATACTTTTCTCCCAAAGTATTAAGCTGGCCATGGGTTCCCAAAATCTATTTTGAAACTCATCCAAATGTTGACGCTTTCCTTTTCCTTTGCAATTCTGCGTAAAGATTCTTACTCTGTGACCTGCAGGTGGAACTAAGTATTAGCTGCTTAGATTGGTGGGAGGAACATGTAGCCTAGAGAGTGGGGAAGAAAGAATTAGGTAAAATCTCCAAATATTATTCCTGGTATGTAGTCCCAGCAATGCTGAGCAGTGCTATGCTTTCCTGATGGTGCCACTACTCTCAACACTCACTTCCTTTCTCTTTTCTACTAATATTCAATCATTTAACACTTGTGCCAGGCCCTGCAATAGGCATTGGTGATTCCACAAGAAATAAAGCAGACAGTAACCCTGGCATCTTGGAGCACAGAACCTAGTGAGTCTAAGTATTCTGAACATTGGTATCTGTTTCCTTCTTGCTACTCTTAACTTTCTTTGCAACCTCTGTACTTCCTCATTCTAAATCAACTACTTCACACTCAGGCGGCATACACCATGGCTTCTTACTGCAAAGACAGGTGATGCTCCTGGAATGGTCCATAAAGGGACCCAACTCTGGGTGTTGGTAATTGGAGACTTTGTCTTTCCTGTTTTCTGCAATTGAGGAAACACCGTGACAGAATAGAATGGAAAGAACATGGGTTCCGAATGTACTTCAAAAAATCGGTCAATTTGTTGACCTTCGATTTCACCCTTGAAAAAATGGATCTGTAATATCCACTTCACTGTATTATGATTAAATTAAATAGTCGCTATTAAAGGTCTTTGGAAACTTTAAAAGGAATGCAGATTTTAAGTGTTTATTGTTAAGAAAGGGGTTGACTTCCTGCTAAAGGGTTGCCAAATGTATTTTCTTCCTTTACTCATCCCTTATGAGAAATCATTGAAGTCTCTCTACTACGTAACTTTCTGACTTCATCCATTTAAATTGCTTCTTTCCCCTACCCAGGTCTGCAGTATAGGACAGGGATTAAACTATGTGAATAGAAAGCATAAAAACTCAACATTTAACTCTCTACTGCCAACTGTGATTAATTTTGACATATTTTACTTCTTTTCTTTTGTGTGTGCCTCCATCAAATATCTTCACACTTATCCATGTCATCTGGCTTTGTGAAACTACATAGACAATGATCAATTTTAAACATTAAATTTTCCAAAGCCTATCTTCAAAATTATGTGTTAAAATTTTTAAAAATGTGGATAGTGAACTTAAATAGCAAAACATATGCTAACTTTTTTCACCTTTCACCAGTTTACATTTTTTAGGTCCAAATTAAGTTTCGAAATAGATAAGTGCTGCTTTAAGTATGTCTGTTTTAAAAATGTATATGGATTCCTCAAAGTTAGGGCATATGAATAAAAATGTATGCCATATGTTCAAAATTAAGAGACCTGCTAATTTATATTGGCTTGATCTTAATGAAATGTAGAAAAATAGAATCTTTTACTTCTTAGCAATTTGGGGTTTCTGTGATAGTATCTGTAAAATATTGATATATTTTTGAATGAAGGAGTTACTCTAAAAGTACATTGTAATTCTTCTTGACTTTATTAACAGACATTGCTTTAAATTAAGAATTAGAGCAGAAATGCTATGATTCTGATTCTAAACTATTGTAAGTTCCAAACAGGAAAAGAAAACTGAAAATAAATGTTGCAATAAAAAACAAGTGTTGCTTTACCAAAGGAGTGGGAAGAAGGGAGAGAAGATGGAGTTAAAGATTCCTATAATACCACCAAGGGGTACTCTGAGTTCACAAAGGCATCTTATGCTCAGACAGATAATGTACATTTTGTGAAAAGGAGATAGCAGGAGCAAAAGGAAAGTGGATTTTCACTTTTCACTTCCAAACCACAGTAGAGAAGGTGACTTTAAAATGCCAAGAGCAATAGAGTCTCAGATGTACAGACTGTAATGAGAAGAGTCCCAAGTGCCTTAAAATTCCTTTGAGTGTTGCAATGGGAACAGCTTCCATAGTTAAGAGTCTAACTTGATGACAGAGTAGAAGGCAGGTTTTATCTCGAATAGTGAATGCATCAGGTATAGCTGCAGCATTCATTTTCTGGTATCTCATGTATCAGAAAGTACTGCAATACTGCAGGATCTATGGTTCTCTTGATAAATAGAGCTAAATTAATTTATTCATGCTGCATAGTTGTCTGTAATTTTCTCTCTAATGATCTTAGGTATTATTTCCTTCGAATTCTTATCTTTTTTTGCAGTTTTGCAAGATGTGATACTATGATTAACCAAAATAATTAATTCTTTTTTTAAAATCAAGCTCTTAGTAAGCTTACTTTTTCTTGAAAAATTTGTTGTCAGTAGTTTTTGTACTTAAGAAAATCTTCAAGTAAGTGAAAAGTGGTTTAAGGCATTTTATCAGAAGTAGCTATGCTATCTACCTCAGTGGTAGAAATATGCACATGATTATTTTATGATCCCTGTCTTTCCCTCTAAGAACTAAAACATGTAGATACTCATTTATGGCACATGAAAACAGGGGTTAAATGATATTAAATTTCAGGAATCATTTAGGATAGTGATCTCCAAAGTAGACTGTACCAATCTCAACGGTATTCATAGAGATGGCATGGAGGTCACAGGACAGAAGCGATAGAGATTCTATGTGTTTATTTATTTATTTATTTATAAAATTTAAAGCAAAAGTATAAAAAAACAAAGCAACACTATGGCCCATGGGTAGAATTTGGTTCTGCCATCTGTTTTTGTAAATAAAGTTTATTGCAACAACCTATGGCTCTTCATTTATATATTGTCCATGGCTGCTTAGTAGCAGGAGTGGATAATGTAATGGAGAACATATGGTCCACAAAATCTAAAATGTTTATTAACTGGCCTTTTGTACAAAAAGTGTGTCAACTCCTGATCAAAAGTAATAGGAAAGATTTGAAGCTCTTTTGGTTTATATGGGTTTCCGTTGGTCTCCTTTGTAAGTCTGCAATTGTTGCTAGAGAGTAACACATCACACACATAACATGAGGGAGACGTACTGGAGAAGAGTCCTGGTTCTCCAACGTGGAGTAAAGGACAAGTGAGGGCCCACTTGGCTGGCTGTTCCTTCAGCCTATTGCATATGCCCAGTTCACCAGATATGTGACTTATGATTTGAACTATTTTAAACTAAAAAATCCTCAGAAAATGGACAATGACTTTATTAGAAAAAAAGAAAACTGTAAAATAATCTAGACAGACTATGCCACTGCTCATATAGGCATGGATGACACAAAGAAACAAAAGTATAAAAACGGGAAAATGTATGTTTGTATTTGCTCATTATGTAAAATAAACACTTTAACCTGCTTAAGTGTTTATTTTACATAAATTGCTTAAGATTTCCCAAATAAAGAATTTTAGTAAAGTTTGAACCCATTGATTAGAGATATAATAAATGGTACATCTGATACAGTGAATGCATTCAGCATAAATTTTAGAAAACCAAGCAGTGGTTTTAAAATTTATGGCTTTACCAAAATGCATTCAGCTTATATAAACAATAATCGTAATAGTAATCACACAATTTTAGAAGCTGAATTTACCTGTTAGGCAAATGCCATTTTGAGCAATGTGTATCATTGCGTACTAAATTTCAGTTGCACACAAAGTCAAATGTATTCCTTCACTGCTTATGGAGTAGGAGAAAAGCATGCATAACAGAACTCCTAGGAAATACAGCATTAGTATTAGAATTTTTCTTTATAAATTTGGAATGTTTCACCATATTATAAGATGTTTAAATGACAATTTCAAGGAGTTTGGTGATAGAGGAAAATGCCTCGGCATACCTCCGTTCTTGTCACTAAATAGCTTGCTTTCGCTCATTTAGAGGATATGATAAAAGTGAGAAGAAAATAAATTTTATAATTAGGATGGAAAAAAATAACCTGTGTGCTGACATGATGGACTTATTTTCATAAATCATTCAGCATATGTTAGTTAAAAACCAACCCACAGAAAATATTGCAGTCATCTCTCATTAAAAAAAGAGAAAGAACACAGTATCAGGAAAGAAAGGCTGTAAAAGAAGAACAGATCTAATACCATATCATTAAACAGGAAAAATAGTCCTTAGGTCATTAATAAAAGCATTAATGCATTGAGAATTGTTCTTGGCCCTGAGGACACGAAGATGAATAAAACAGGTTTCCTGTCATAAGGTTCATTTCCTAAGAGGTTTTATGGTAGATGATTATTGTCAGTTTATCTTACTATAAACTTTCTTATAAAAATTTCAGAAATGTAAGAGGTATTTATATATCTGCAAAAAAAAGTGTATCTCTTTTCTTTCAGAGATATACACATGTAGGTAGGCCCTTTTTGCAAAGGCACCATTCTTTGCTCCATTCACATAATTCATTGCCTCATTTAATTAGCTCCTACTTGCTCAGAGTCCTTCGCATTCATCCTCTTTCCATTTCACAGACCCACTCCAATTAAGATCTCACTACCTCTCCTATAGTTGAACTCAACTACTTGCTTCACTGCCATTTTCTTGTTGTAGCAGCACAGTGCCTGGAACTCAAAAGCTCATTCATTCTTTCAGACTCACCTCTTGCTGCTCCCTTGTACGCACTCAGCCCATGGGGCAGCTCACTGTGACGTGAGCTAAGCCAGCACTTTGTCCCTCTGGTCACATTCTCTGCAGTGCCTTTCTCACTTTCCTTCCCCAATTTCTTCTCGACAAAACCATAAGCATCCTTAAATGAATTTCCAATGTTATCAATTCCAGTGAAGAATTTTCTATTCCGCCCCCTTCAGGATGGGATTTTTCCTTTCCTGGAAACATTTCTCCCCTCAATATTTTAAAAAATAATTAACTTAGAACCTTGTGAGGGACACGCTGCAAGCTCTTTGTTTTATTTTGCAGAAGACACTGTATGAGGGATGGAAACTAAAAAGAAATACCAAAAGAGACAGATAATACACTATGAAAACAGAGTCTTGTGAGGAGCCCATATATGAGGAGAGTTTTTCTTCTTATTACCAAGAGATTCTGACCTAACTTCTGTAATATTTAGAGGTAATTCCAAGTGTGTCTTACTTTTGTCCACTAACATACTCTTTATGCCTTTCTTCTTCTCAGGATGTGACAATCCCTCACAAGACTGTTTCTCTCCATCCTTTATATCAGAGTAAACTCTATCCTCCTGCTAAATCCCTGCTGCATCCACAGACCCTCTTACATGCTGACTGTTTTACCCCAGGACCATTCAGTCATTTGTCCTCCTTCTCACTGAGTGATAAACAGGAGAATTCCCATACCCTGTTCAGTCACAACGCATATAATAAGGTGAGAATTCACTGCTTAAATGGGAAGTATTCTGTGCTGCGAATCTCCTTTATTCATAATTTTTAAAACTTAAATGTGGAGGTAACATATATTAAGTCTAAGTAAATTCGCTTTAAACCCATTGCCTAATGAGAAGGTAATAATTACAATTGGGAGATCCTAAAACTGTATCTATGCTTTCAAAGCCATTTCCTGATTTGTGTTACTTATTGTTTCATGTACCAATCCCAAGGTGAAAATACAAAGAAATTTTCCAAAAGCTTACAAGGTGCCATAACTTCTTGGTTCAGTGTTCTTTTTTTTTTTTTTTTTTTGGTTCAGTGTTCTTGATAAGCTTCTTTAAATTACAATAGCTTTAATAAATAATAGGAGGAACAAATATTAAAATAAATTGGGTAGAGGGAAATACTAGTGGTCAATGAGAGGGAGGGGTAAGGGGTATGGTATGTATGAGTATTTTCTTTTCATTTCTTTTTCTGGAGTGATGCAAATGTTCTAAGAAATGATCATGGTGATGAGTACACAACTATGTGATGATATTGTGAGCCACTGATTGCATACCAAGTATGGAATGTTCAGATGTTAAGAATGTTAGTCTTTGTATGTTTTTTGGTTTTATCAATAAAAATTAAAAAAAAAAATCACAATGGTACATGCCAGGTATGGTGTGAGGTGTTTGTGCTGCTGGCACTCCCGTCTGTCTCCCATCCCGCTGCCTCTGCCCTTTCTCTCACCTCCTTGGGACTCACCTTCTTCTCTGGCCACCTCGGCCCGACCCAGGCCCTGCGGCCCTGAAAAGAAGCCCCCGTATGTGATGGTCTCCTTCCGAGCCTTGGGCTGTAGCCATGGCAGATGGCGGTGTGGGTGGCAGTGAGGCGGGCTCGACCTCAGCAAGGGTGACCCCATCAGACCTGGCCCTGCTGGCACCGCAGTGACCCGCAGCTCATCGCCCTCCTCCTGGACCCCTCCAGAGCCAGGGTCTGTTGGATAGCTTCCGCCGGGACTGCCTGGTGGAGTTGGATACCAAGCCAGTTTACCAAAACCTGAAGCAGAAGGTGGATAATTTTGTGTCCGTAGATCTGGACAAACAGGAATGGAATCCTACCATGAACAAAAAGCCAGCTGCAAAACAGGCCGAGGCAGAGTATAGCATTCAGCCAAAAGACCAAAGAAAATGCCAGGCACAGACTGAGACATGAATTTTATTGGTGCTCTTTGTTCAGGAGCTCCAGAGGGGGCCATGTGGAGATTGAAAGTAGCTCCCAGCATGGATTAGAGAGGAAGGGAGGGTTTTTACAGTGGCCATAGGCAAGGCACTGAGCCAAGATGGTGCATGTTCATGTTGCCACAGGGTTCTTAATATTTGTCTCTCTGGGTGCAACCTCCTGCAGAGGTAACCCTGGGAAAAAACAGTGAAGGCTCAGAGCTAAGAGAGCTCTTGTAGAAAGAAATAACAGTAAACACAGAACTTTAGACTAACATCCTACACAGAAAGAGTGCTTTTTTTCATTATTATTATTATTATTATTATTATTATTATTATTATTATTGCATGTATTGACTATCTGTACCTTCTTTGCCCCTTAGGGAGGCCAGCTAAACTTTGCCTAAAACTGCCCTAGGTCATGCAGCCTGCTGTGTTTGAGCTTCACAGAATTCTAGGAAAATGCCCAGGTACTGGGCTACTACATAACCGAAATTTCAGTTTTTGGATCTTGGGCCATATCTTCTCACAAGTGAATGCAAGTTACATAAATTGTTGAAGTCTATCATGGCTGTCTCTAAAATGTAACAGTTTTCAGGAAAGCAGAGAGTCTTATTCAATTATTGTCCTTCACAATGACAAAGTGGACCTAGTTCAGCTCATCTGAGTGATTTTTCTCTGCTAAGTGTATCCTTGAGCACAGAAGTGGAGAAGGGTCAGGGGTTCTCATGACCTAAGAAAATATAAATGGCTTCTGATATGATTTATCCTTTTTTTTTTCCTCTTTATACTTAGGACTTATATTAAGACTTTCTTGGTCCCCTAAACTCTGCTGGAACATGTTAAAGCTTGTAAAGTCGGCCTCTTTGATGGGAATGAGGGCCTGTAATTCTGTATAGCTTAATTTAATGCCTGGATACACCCCAGAGTATGTTAAGCAGATAATAAGAATGTAATGAAAAGTCCCTTGAGGAGTGGGAGAAAAAATATGGAACTATTAAACTTTACCACCAGGGAAACCCCTGATATTGTCTCAAACATTAGGGTCTCCCAAGTCAATAGGCCAAGCCCTTGATTTTGAGGTTTGCTATTGTGAAGCTTATTTATGTAACAGAGAAGCTTAGCCTAAGAGTTACTTCCAGATGATCTCTTTTGTTGCTCAGATGTGGCCTCTCTCTCTAAGCCCAGCTCTGCAAGTAAAATCATTACCCTCCTGTCTATGTGGGAGATAATATCCAGGGGTGAAAGTCTCCCTGATGTCATGGGATATGACTCCCAGTGAGGAGCCTGGCCTTGGCACTGTGGGATTGACAATGCCATCCTGACCAAAAGGTGGAAAAGAACTGTAACAAATAAGGTGTCAGTGGCTGAGACAGTTCAGATAGAATCAGGAGGCTACTCTGGAGGCTACTCTTATGCAAGCTTCAGCTAGATGTTGCTCCTATCATAGTTTTCCAACCCCCCACCAAAACCATTCCTGCCAACCCAAAATACCTAGGGCTTTACCTGAGATTCTGCAAAGGTTCCATGTACTATGATAACTTTCCAGAAACCCATATTATTGACAGCCTCATCCTACGTGAAAAAGTTATAATGGGCATAGCCCAAATAACACTAAAGGTTGGGAGAAAGATCACAGGAGAAAGTAGAATTATAATAGAAAAGATAGATTTTAACAAATGAGTATGACTGCTGAATCATTATATTGATATTTCTTATAGTCTTCAGTGTCTTAGAGCAACTAGAAGGAAAAACCTAAAATTGTGAAATTGTAACCCATACCAAACTGTGAAATCTATTCTACAACAATTGTTGTGATGTGGTTTGAAATGTATTGCTTTTTTGTATATATGTTTGTGATGATTTGAAGCTATTATGCACCCCAGAAAAGCCATGTCCTTTAATCCTCATTCAGTATTGCTGGGTGGAATCTTTTTGATTGTTCCTTAGAAATGTGACCCACCTAATTGTGGATGGTAACTTTGGTAACTTTTGATTAGGTGGCTTCTATGGAGATTTGCCACCACCCATTCAAGGTAGGGTTGCTTACTGGAGCCCTTTTAGAGGGAACCATTTTGGAAAAAGCTTAAGAGCCACCAGAACCAACAGAGCCCACACAGCTAGAGACTTTTAGAGATGAAGAAGGAAAACGCCCCTGGGGGAGCTTCATGAAACAAGAAGCCATGAGAAAAAGCCAGCAGACTTGACCATGTGCCCTTCCAGCTGAGAGAAACCCAGAACTTCATCGGTTTTTCCTGAGTGAAGGTAAAGTCCTGTTGGTGCCTTAATTCGAACATTTTCATTGCCTTGCCTTAATTTGACATTTTCATGGCCTCAGAACTGTAAACTTGAAACTTAATAAATTCCCCTTTTTAAAAACAAACAAACAAACAAAAATTACAATGGCTTGATGATGAGGCATTTTTAATTGCAGACAATGGCCTAGAAAAACTTAGAATTCTTCAAGTGTCTATAATGTAAAATTAACTTTTTATTGTAAAAAATGTGCCTATCTGCCTTATAATGTATAATAAAGGGATATGTAAAAAAATTATGAAATATGCAGTACCTGTAATAAACATGTATAAGAGAGAATAATGCAAGTGAAAAAATTATTTATACATGGCTTTGGAATATCGTCATAAATGTTCTATTAAAAGTAAGCAGCCGATGTCACATGGTCCTCAAATATAAGTTACTTTGCTCCTGCAAGAATAGTCACAAGTCTTTGCTTGCTGGTACAGAGTATCATAACTGAAAATTTCCTAAAAGAACTAACTGGGCAAACCCAACCTGTAGTCAAATCTTTCTGTAAAATTCATGCTCTTGTTTAAAAACATTTATTTAGGAAATTCTCTGTATTTAATGAAACATATCTAAATATTTGGAAAGCAATCCAAAGTTTATGGCACAGAATGTAGTAGAATAATATTCCTTAGGTAGGCCCTGAAATTTTTTTAAGAAAATTTTCATAAATGCAGTCTAAACATGAGCAATAATCTAAATATTGGACACTACTCTATGAGGAACAATTTACTTTTTATATTTAATAATATCTATCATGACTAAATGATCAGTCCTGAATGAAACAACTTTTAATATATCCTTTTTCTGCCAATAAAATATTTTTGGCAAAAGCTCAGGGTGACATTTCTCTGACCTTTGGTTGTTTCTTACTCTTGGTCTAGATAAACAAAGTATTTCTGGAAAAGTATAATATTTAAGAATGACTTTATATTATTTGAAAATCTTCCTGATTTCATACTTGCCAACATCTATGAAATCCACCTACTTAATAGAATTAATAATTCTGAAAATAATTTAATTATTTTCTTAGAAATTGTGATCTGTGCTAGGGTTATGATTTTGTAGATATCAATTACATTACATAGCTCATTCTTTTGATATTTTGGTGGTATTTTCTGAAACTGGTTAGAAAGGATAGAGTCAGTATTTCATCTGTATTTTAGCCTTTGCTTGGTCAGTCTGTAAAGGGCAATATATCAATGCTATCTGAAATTGGACAACTATTTTCAATCTACATAATCTTCATAATAAATTTTATCTCTCAGGGTCCAATTTTTATTGATACTGATCAAAGAGCTATTCAGATCCTCACCCCCCCACTCCAATTAAGAAGAATGTAGTAAGATGACATTTCTTGATGGAAGATCTCAGTTGCTTAGTCTGTATTTCAAATGATCCTCCTGGCACATATGAATTATCCTATCTGTTATCTATGTTTACAAACCTCGCATGGCAGGTATTGGGCAAATGGCAAACTAAGTTTTTTAGGCTTGGCTTTTTTTGCTTGAAATAGCTTCTTGCCTGGAATTGTCAAACAAAATCTGACATTTAAATTAGCTTCTATCTAATACCCTAAAGTCATTCTTAGGCCTGACCATATAACTTTACCTGATGGGCTCATCCCCAAACCCAAATCTCCCCGGACGTCCCCTGGAGAACCACACTGAATTGTATTGTCTTGATTTACTAATGCATGGCTGCTCCTCCTCAACTTCAGAAGCTGTTTTATAAGTTTTATTCTTTTTTCTGTTGGATCTCCTGTGTGCACTTCCCTTTTCTAAATCTTTGCCTAATTCCTCATATCTTAAGTCCTTACCCCAATTCCTGTCCTCTTTTCTTACTTTTAAGATATAACTCTTATCATACGATGTCATATCATATATTATGATTTTCATGTACTTTCCTTCTTATCTTGAAATACATTATTATATTCACCTTCCCATTTCCACCAATCTCGTGAATGAAGCCCTTCCTCTTACTTCCCCTTTTAATTCTTAAAAGTAATATCATGCAATGGATAAAAGCCTGGTGTCTGTACTCAGTCTGTGAGTTCATTTTTTTTTTTTGGCCCCATCTCTTCTAGTTGGTGGTTTTAGGCAAATGATTTAACTTCTGTGTGCCTCCACTGACTTATCTGTAAAATAAGGATGATATTTAATCATAAATATCATGTTTAACAGGGTATTATGAGGACCTGATGTTCTCACATATGTAGAGAACTTAATACAGAACCTGGCATATAACAAGAACCACAAAATAGATCTTATTATTATGGATTATCATGCCCCTTCCTCTTTGGAATCTTTAGACTTTCTTTCTCCACTGGGTCCTTCCCTTTTGTATGCAGAAACCTCAAAAACCAAAATAAACACTCCCCCTCTCATTTTTCTGTATATTGCTGATATACTTCTAGCATTTTTAAGACTGTCCTTCTCTGGAGGTGATAAATAGCCATTATCTCTATTCCCTCTCTACAAACTCACTCTTTAAGACATTCTTGAAAGCATTCTGACTTTCACTTCTACCACTCTACCAAAATTGCCTCTTAAAGGTAAACTACTTGTCAGCAAACTCAGCTGAATTTTCTCAGTCCTTCATCTCTTTTATCCCTCCTTAGCAATTGACACTGTTGATCATTCCCTCTTGAATTTCTGTCTTCACTTGGCTTTTGGAATCATAAGTTCATTTCTACTCCCTGGCTGCTCCTTCTTTGCTTTGTAGATACTTCCTCCTCTGATCTCTGTTCTCAAATTGCCTCTGTTTCAGATATTTTATCTCATATACAAGCTTTGATGATTACCTTGGTACCAATAATTATCAAATCCACATTTCTAGTTCTGCATTCCCTACTGAGATTAAGTTTCATACCTTCAGCTGCTTACTTATCATTTCCTGTAGAATGTCATGTTGTCATCTCAAAGTCATCTTTCATTTTCCCTCAAAAGTTCTAGTCTGGTTTCCCTCCTTCTGTCATTAATACTACAGTTCCCATCCCCCAAACTCGCAACTTGAGTCATCAGTTATGTTTTTTTTTTTTTTTTTTTTTTACCAAGCTGAATGGGCTTTTCTTTTGTTAAGTCTGCTGTATTTTCATTATTCGACTTTACTTAAAATGCTACACTTATTTTTCTCCAGGCATGCCTGGGGAATTTCTTACTGTCATCTTGTTCATGTATTCTCCCCATAGAAAAAAGCTTCATGCTTTCCTCTCTACTTATGCAAACCATTCTCAAACTTTAGGACCATTTTCTTCTTTCTCTGTGAATTTTCCCCAGGTCCCAGAATTCAAACTGATGTTTTTACTTCTTTCAATTTCTTTAATCTTTATCTGTGCCATTTATCTGATACATATTATAGGTTATCTTGTATTTTTAAGTTGTGCTTACCTTAGTGAGACACACTTAATATAGCATTTTACACGTTATAAGTATAGTGATAAATGTGTGTTAATGATGAACAAGTCCTAAAATGACACAACTTATTCACTAGGAGTCTAAGATACTTGATTAATTTTGAATCAATTTTGTGGACCTGTCCATATATTTGGAATACTCTCAGTCAATTGAGGATCTCCTTCTTGTTGAGGGCTATGTCCAATTTCCAGGGGGCTTATGGAGTGCCTTGGCATGGGAAGCATATGTGAGGAGGAAGGTGGCAGAGGCAGAGGCAGAAGGCATCTAGTCTTCTTCTGCTATATGTGGACTCTGGTATCTGCTGGACTTTGGTATTCCTGTCTGGCTGCCTCCCATTATTCCATATAATACATTCCTTGTATCCTCTTTTTCATAAACTGCACACATGCCTCTGATGGCTTCAGTTGAGCTTGTTCCATGCCTCTATAGATGTATGGGAAACAGTTGTCAACCTGCATGCTGGAAGAAGGCAAACTCTGTGAGGCTATCTCAGAACCATCAGCACAGACTCCCTACATCTATATCCTCCTGTTTTCTTCTGTTCTTGTCGCCTTGGCCATAGAGAACTCCAGAGTCCCAAGAATGGAAGCACAGGTCCACTCCGCTGATGTGACATACATCAACGCACAATTAACACATACATTAATACCTAACAGTCTTGCGTTCTTCCCTACCCCTAACTTCAGGAATATTTATTCTCTAGATCAGATAAGCATTTTTAGATCTTCACATGTATCTTAGTTTGGGTTTCCTTGACATGACTCACTTAAGAGGAGCTTGAGAGGTGGTTCTAGAAACAGTAGTTGGGGAATAGGGAATTGAGAGAGGAAGGAACACACCCAATAAAGGGTGTGTTATCAAACAAATTTCCACTTTGGGTGACAGCAGCTTTGTCTTCCTTGGGAACTGTGAGAACCAGTGTAGAAGACATAACTCAGAGTTAGGCTATCCGAGGGTGGGTGAGAGGGAGCAGGGTTTTATTATACCAAGCCCTGTTATTCATTAATTGAAGATTGCGGCTGTGCCTGGAGCACTCTTCTCTCCAGAAAGAGCATTCAGGTCAAGGAAATAGAAGCAGAAGCAGTTATTTTGAAGTCTGGAGGTTGGCACTTCAATATTAAGGGCTTAGATGACATAGGTGGGTCAGTGATTTTTATTATATATACAATACTTGTGACCTCAATTTGAAGTCCAGGGTTCTATATATTAAAACCTTGAGTTAGGGTGCCTGAGTGGTTCAGTGGTAAAATGCTCTTCCATGCAGAAAACCCAGGTTCGATTCTTGAACTATGCATCTCCCACCAAAAAAAAAAAAAAAAACACCTTGAGTATTTTCTCTATTTATGAGATATTATACATCCCTCAAGACCACGCTTACTCACATAGTGCTGTAAGAACAAGAGAAGAAGAAAATGTGTGGCTGGGTATATGGGATTGCTATCCTAAAATTTTATCCTATCCCTAGTCATTATGTCATTTTTCCTCAATTTTGCAATGTATTAAGATTTTTTTTTTTATCTTTAAAGTTAATAAAATACCATGTACAAACATCTGTTCATGTTTAGGTTAAGATCGAGTAGAGTCCATCCTCTATTTTTGAGACTTCCTTTCATTTAGAAAGATTATTATTCCTGGGCACCACTATTATGTTGGCAAAGGAGGCTCAGCTACTTTCTTGGCCTTGAGGTAAGGAAAATAATATGCAAATAAAGCAGAGTAGAACTTTATTGCTCCCTATAGCTTATATTTCTTTCTCTCACTTCTTCTTCAGTTCTCCCATCTTTTTCTCTCATAATCACTGAGGTCTTGTCTTTTCAACTCAATCCTCAATTCTAATTCTTCTGGCCTACTTTCACGTTTCAATTTAAGTACTCAGTTTAATACACTTTTTCCTCTTTTCTTATCCCTATTGCTTTTTTCCCTTTTGTAATTGTGCTTACCATAATTACACCGTGTAGATGGGAAGTTCTCTCTTACCCTTTCTCTCTTGGGCCTCTATTCCACCGGTTTGCACTGGCAAACAACAATAACAGCAAAAATATGACCAGTCTATGAGTAGAATAGGAACGCAGCCCGAGGACTAAGCCTTCACACTCAGAATGACTTTTCTGATCTGCTGGCAGGAGCAAGGCTAGGATTTCCTATGCAGGAAGGCTTTATTTGCAGTGAGAGCTTGAGAAGTTTTACAAGCAAGAATAGTACAGAGACACAGCTTTGAAGCCCCAGGAAAAATTTCACAGCCATCTAGAAGATATCTTCACCTTCAGGTTTTTTTTAAAAAAAAAACAACTATTATTTTGGAGCACAGTTTGTGACCATGCAGCTATTCTGTTTCACTTGCAGTTGTCAAAAAAATACATTACCCTTGTACCTTGTTTGTGACCATACACCATTCTATGTCAAGTCTGCTTCTGTCCCTTGAAAGAGAGAAGTATTGTTGATTTTCTGTTATATACCTATGCAAGGGTGAGTTCTAATGTAGCTTTTCCTAGCAGTTTCAGTTTATGTCAGTGCTTATCTCTAGGGGCAGCCTCTCAAAAAAAGTCTTTCCATTAAAGCTTTCACTTCAGGAACAAGAAATCAATTCTACCTCTATTCTTCCCCGGAATCCCTCTCAGCCCTGACGAATCGCACTCTGAGTTGCAGAGTCCCATACTGCCCTAATTATTGCTAGAGGTCAGGGCCAACCTGAGACCTCTCACTTAGAGACAAAAATGCGTATTCCTATGTAGTATGATCACGTGTCCTGATTTGTCTGAAATATTTTTTTAAAGTATATGAATGTGTGGTATTCTAAATTTTAGAAAATTCTTTTTGAGTTGTTTGAAAAGAAATATTATATAGTCCTACTAATGCAATAGAACATTTTAGTCAATAAATATGCTTTCAGTTATTTTTAGTCTCCCCCTCTCATTATCGGAATTGTCCTGGTCTGATCCGGAATGGAGTCACCCTACATATAATGAAAATAAGTTACAAATTCATCTGCAGACTGTACTTTGAAGACAACATCGGTTGCTGATATTATTTTGTTGAATCTATGAATTGTTTTATGCCTATATTTGACAAAATTATTCACACTCTTGCTCCATCTTCCTTACCTCTAAAAGAGCAGTAAAAACTGAATCTCTTATCATAAGATTTTTACCAGGATCGAGTGATATGTGTAAGTAAAACCTGTACATTCTTACTTGAATACTATTTTATGTTTTACAGCCTGCTTGCTATTATTAGTAGAGTTTTGGTTCATGAAGGTGAAGAAATAATTCACCCCTATAACTGGTAGGACATAATTCTCACTTAAAAATGTCTTTTTTTCCTTGATTACAACCTATTTATTCATTCCTTCAATGCTTTCATCATATGAAGTCCCTTTAATTCTCATTTCTCACTCCCATTTCTATTCCACCCGTAAGCAACTGTTTTAAGATATTGATGGATATCTGTACATTTGTTTTCAAAAGTTGCATTATTATTTTATTTTGTATGCACATTTTTAAATTAATTTTTATTTTTTTTAAATACCAAAAAACGCCAAACGCAAACATTTTTAACTTTTGATTGTTCCGTTCTACATATATAATCAGTAATTCACAATATCATCACATAGTTGCATATTCATCATCACGATCATTTCTTGGAACATTTGCATCTATTCAGAAAAAGAAGTAAAAAGAAAATAGAAAAAAATTCATACATACCATGCCCCTTACCCCTCCCTTTCATTGATCACTAGCATTTCAATCTAAATTTATTTTAACACTTGTTCCCCCTATTATTTATTTTTATTCCATATGTTTTACTCGTCTGTTGATAAGGTAGATAAAAAGGGCATCAGACACAAGATTTTCACAGACACAGTCACGTTGTGAAAGCTGTATCATTATACAATCATCTTCATGAAACATGGCTACCGAAACACATGTGTACACAGTTTAATATACATAAATGCTATTGTGCCACATACTTCACTCTGTTTCTGTTTCCTTATCTGTACTAGAAGGGCCTTGAATTTGTTTCCAATACTCTAGCTCAGGAACCAAACTAACTGATTTCATAAGAATATTCAGGGAGCTTTAGAAAATGCAAATTCGTGAGCCCCACTCAAGACCTATAATCTCAGAACTTCCGGAGTCTACTGGACTCCATTATCTCCAGGTTTTTACCTCATAAAAAACTCTTCATCTTTTTCTTTTAAATTCTCCAATGCTTCAGCAAGGAAATAAACTTCATCATAAAAAAGGAAAACTCTTTATACCCCTAAGTTTATAAGTGCTTGATTATAATCGATTTTTTTTCTCATAAAACCTTCCAAAAATAAAAGGAAGCACAACTGAGAAGTTGAGGATTTGTTAACTTAGGTCACAGGATTTTTTTATTATTATTATTAAAGAAAGTTATAATATATTGGTTGAGTTCTTAATCAAAATCATCCCCATGTGGGGTTGTAACATTTACAATTGAGCTTGAGTGTTTGCACATCTAGGACTCATGGACTTTTTAAATCAGAAGGTACATAGTTTTTTTTACTGTGCACTATTTTAATTATTAAAAGTCATTTCTCTTTGAAAAAATACCACAGCTGCCAAAATGTACTTTCTTATGATTTACTTTTTAAGAAATTAAAGTGCCTTTATTATAAAAAGCGGTTTTAAAAAATTCAACAATCCTTTGTATTAGAATCATGTTTTTGCTGCGGAAGCTGAAGCATATTACTTGAAATATCTTTTATCTTTATGGTATGTCAACAGAATGTTTACTGATCAGTTTGTATTAGCAGCCTTTTTTCCAAGCAGCTGCTCTTGAGATTGTAGATAAGAATAAAGATGAAATATAACTTGTCTGCAATGAAAAAGTAGGAAGAGAGTGAGCAAAATGGAGGTGTTTCTAGCTCATCTCCATCCATTATCTCTCTCTTTTCTCTAGAAAGGATTACTCCACTTATAATAAGATAAAGGTGGGTTATCAGAATAGTAAGGGAACCTACCTAGCAAGATTGATTATAAATGGGAAATACACAGTTTAAGGAATATGGTGAAGTAAAAAACAAGCAAATAGCCAGTTTCTCTGGGGAGCTGGACTTTATCTGATTTTGCTTTGATATCACAGAATATTAGGTGTTGGCATTCCTACTCTGTAGAGATTTCATGGTGGCAGAGTACCACGTGAGGAAGGAAAGAAAACTTCCTGTCCAGGATGGGGGGGTGGAAGGACACCTCTACAACTGAGCTTTAGCCTGCTTCCCCGGCTTCCTTTCCTACAGTGTTGACTTCCGGCATCCACTTTCTTTTCCTCCTTTCCTATCGCTTCTTTATTTTCAAATTCAGTGCATTTTTAAAGTTTATATTGCTAACAGTGTTGAAAGCATCTTAACTAATTATAAGTGAATTACTACTCAGATAAATGACTCTGAAAATCTATAGAAATTCAGTAAACAAATTGAAAAACTAATATAATAGGCTTATCTCCAAACAAGATTTAAAATTTTTAGTAGATCCTCTGAAAGGAATTTTCTTTTCTGAAGTTTTTTTCTGATATTTTAGCAGAATTCAATCAGCAGAAATTAAAGCCGATTTTATCTTAGGTAGAAAAGGGACAATCTAAAGTAATCCTTTACCTACTACTTCAAAGGCAGAGGGGGCTTTGAAAGAATTTGTTTTTCTAATGTAAGCTGTAAATATTTAGATCTAACAGAGTGAAAAACCTTTTATGGATATATTTCAAGAACAAAGCAACACTCCTTTGAGAAAAGTAGCTTATAGATGTTCACCCCTTCAAAATGAGAAAACAAACACTAAGTTATGTGATTTGGCTCAAGGTTACAAACACCTTGCCTAATTAATAACCTATATTCTCTATTACTAATACCAAATAGGTTAGACTTTAATGTTTCTTGTCTTCCAATATGAAATCTAGGAACCCTGGAGCCTGGTTGTTGACAAAGCACAATTTTTATGCATTTCACAAAGATTTATTGGGTATGCATTAAGTGGTCAGCACTGTATCTGTTCCGGGCATGCCCTGGAAAGCAAGCACCTCTGTAGAAAGCAAGGGCCTTCCCCAGGTACTTATTTTGTACATAGGAAGGGCAGAAATTATACAAATAAGGACAGAATTCATTATTTAATGATTATTGTGACAACTGCCATGCAGAAGGTATTCAGGTAGTACATATAACAGTGGGATGAAGCAGGAAAGACTTAATGAGGAAAAGATGTTTGATCTGAGATCTGAAAAAAAGCAAAGGTTGAGGACAGGCTGGGCATTCCAGTCAGTGGGAACAGCATGGGGGAAGATTTCAAGGCAGAAAGGAAAGGAGAGGGCAAGCTTGAGAAAATGAAAGTAGGTCAGAGAATTGAAGGAGCAATTAGAATCAGAAAGTGTGGTGTGACATGAGCAAGTAAAACTGGTAAGACAACTTCTACATTCTTGGGCAGAAGAAAACAGGAGAAAAGTTGAGGGATCACTCAAATTTTGTAAGGAAGAAACTAATATCTAGAAAGAGTAAGACAAACAAGCAAGTAAACATGATGCTTATTTTATTTAAATTTCAGGAGGACCATTTAAAGTAGGTTTTATTCCCTTTATTTTATACATTAATGGAGGTTCAGCAAGCTTAAATAATTGGTTCGATATTCCACAGAATCAGCTCAAAAACTGGCACCGAGTATAACCATACTTAAGAGAGCAAAATAATCAATGAAACATAATCATCACTTTCACCACCACCATCACCCTGGAATCACAGGCTTCCATGTGGTCACCCACACTGCCAGGAATTCAGGACTGGAACAGACCACTGAGGCTGTCCAACTTCCTTCAGTTTACAAGTGAGGAAACTGGAGGCTAAACATGCAAAATGACACACCCAAGCTTCCAGCTTTAGTAATTGGCTAAGTCTGGGTTTATCATAAGCTATACAATGCTTCTCACATCTCATCTTCATGTTACCGGACAAAAGCAGTAGGTTCTTTGCCCGATGTGCTCAAATGACCAATTCCTGAGACACCAGGGTTTCAAAGAGAGAAAGAGTTTATATTGCTCAAGGTAAAGCAGGAGATCAGATGGCCTATCCACCTAAAAATCTGTCTAAGGAATTCAAGGTTTTTATGGATTCAAACAAGAGGAGATGGAATCATTACCATTTCAATAGCAGGTGTAAGTGGAAACAAGGTGGGAATGGAATTGCTACCATTTTAATATATTATAATAATAAATATAAGCAGGATGATGGGAGATGGAGTTATTTCCATCTCAGGAACAAGAATGAGCAGAAAGGAGGGGAGATGGAGGTACCATCGCAATAGGGGCAGAAACAATGTACAAATGTGAACTTAACTGTGCTAGAGCCAAGCTAGTAAGAACAAGTCAATGGTTAGTTCTGAGCTGATTCAAGTCCCTCCATTAGCATTAGGGATTGCCTTTGTGATTATAAGCAAGGTTTTACAACCACAAGGGCACAAAATAAAGGATATACAGTCATTATCCGAGATCAAAGCAGTGGGATTCCCATTCAGAGATGTCACGTATTTCCCTCTATCAAAACTAATGTATCAGAAGGTAAAAAGAAGTATCTGTATCATGATTCAGTTATCATGATCATCCCCTAAACGTCTTGGTTACACGTACTTCAAAATTCTTTTAGCAGCCACAGTTCCAAAGATTAATGGTTAAGAGAATACACACACACACACACACACACACACACACACACATCTAAAACACTGACAAAAAAATGTACTGAGGCAGCTCCATTTACTGAAAAAAAAGTCATCTTGAATTTTGGAGTCAAAATCTCCTTCTAGCCTCCTCGTAAATAATGTATTTGTGTTTCAACTGTAAACATAATTAGAAATCCTTCGGTGTGAATGAACCAAGATAATTTATTTCCTATCAATTCTAAACTTTTCTAACAACTTTAGAGATAATGGGAATTGGATAACTATTAAGATACTGTAGAAGAGAAAACCTTTGAGGTGGATGGAATAGGAATAAAAACTTAAACTCCAAATGGGTTTTTAATGTTTTGAGATTTTTCAGGAAACCAAAGCATAGGCACTATTTGCATGTGCCAAATTGTTTTCAAGATGGATGAATTTGTGTAATATGTTTGAAAAAAAAATTGTGTTCAAAATGGCTAGATGCAGATTAATTTAGCATTAAAAATGAATGCCAAGGAGCAAGTATTTTAAGAGAAGCAGTTCTGCAAAATAAAGTATCAATCATATTTACTTTCTCTACCAGATTCTCCACCAGAGGGCAAGAAGAGCATTCAACACCATAGATGCCTTACTGACAGGCTGCTGTTTGAATCTGAGCCTGTATCAGGTTACCTAATTGCCAGTCATCATTCTTGAAATAGATTTGATTTAGCTCTAAACAATTGACTTTTAAATTTCTTCCAGGAAACGAAGAAAAATCAATTTCTTATTCTTAATTCCTTTTTTTTTTTTAACTTAATCTTAGTGATGCAGACCTGTTCCTGAGATCATTTTATGGGTGGTATTGAACATACAATACCTGGCTTTGGAATTTTTCATTGAAATGCTTTTAACAAAATAGCTTTAAAAATTAAGAATTGCTAATTGGAAAGAGATGTGTGATAAGAGGCTGGATAGGTGGCATTTTTAGAGAGAAAAGCATACTTGGAAAAAGATAATTTTTAAAGCTCTTGTAAAATAACATGCTTGTGTTTTATAGGGACTAGAGAAAACGAGCTATCATCAGTTTGCATCTTGTTCAAATGTGAGCACCAAGAAAAAAAATGAGTTCCTTGTATTTGTTGGTACTCTGCCACCACCTTGCTCTTCTTATCACTTGGTAGTTTAGATCAGGATCCTGAGAAGTGGAGCCTGAGACAGAGGTTCAGATGTTCCTGATTTATTGAGGGTGTGCTCTTCAGAAAATATCCTGCAGGGAAAGGAATGAAGCTGAGCAAATATGGTGTCCAGTCAAGACTAGCCTTAGCTCAACTCCCTGGGAGACAGCTCTGAAGCATAAATGGAAAAGTTATCCAAGCTTGAGGCAAAAGGGTTGAATTTTATATCCCTTATCAGTCAGTCAATCCCAGGCTAAGGGCTAGGGTGGAGGTGGGAGTTCAGGTGGGTGTGGAGGAATTCAGGGATAAGAGTTAAGAGCAGTGTTCTCTAAAGGGACCAGCTATAACCACCACCTTGAGTTACCTCTGAAATACAAAGAACACTGATGGAACCATTTCATCATTGCAAAGTGAGTCTTTAAAATATGCATTTTCTTTATCTTTAGGCAGGGTTGCTGGTCTATCCCTCTTACTTATCTTTTAAAAATGTCTCTTCTATTAGTTTGAAATATAGGAAATTGCCATTATTCAACAGTTCTTAACCTATAAAAACATCAATTTCATATAGTTATTTTAATATATTTTTTATATACAAAAAATACTATTTTTTATATAGTTCAAGCAAATTCTTTGTCTTGGTTTTAAAAGTTATTTTATAATTCATTTTACATACTCGGTTGCAATGAAAGCCACATATACCATGTGGATTAACACAGTCAAAGAGTCTCTTATTCTGAAACTTCAGAGAGACATTTTCCTCCCTTGCTTCATTTTGCTTAATATGACCACCATTTTACGCCTTTCACTAAAAGATATAGAACAAATGCAGGGCTCTCTTCCCTATGCACATAAGAGCCAATCTATGACACCAGAGTTTCATAGAGAGAATTTAATGCTGTGCAGGAAGAAGGAGATTAGATGGCATATCAACCCAAAATTCTGTCACTCAGAGTCTAAGGAGTTCAGGGTTTTTATGGATTCAGACATGGGGGATGGAGTTGTTACCATTACAATAAAAACTGGAAACAGGGCTGAGACTAGACTGCAATGACCATTACAATAGGGACTATACAGAAGGCTGAGACAGGCTAAAATGACCATTATAATGGTAAATATAAACAAGGGTGAGACTAGTTGAGTTTCGGTAATTTAAGGTATTAACTTCTACCTATTCTAAAATATAGAAAGAAAAACATCTATATAATGATTCAGTAATCATAATCATTTGCTAATTCTTAATTTCTCAGTTACATAAACATGAAATTCTTACAGATTGCTAAATTTTTTGTTTACTTAAGTGTGATTGATTACAGTGTAGTTCAGACATTTCATTTAAAGCCATTAAATAATGTTCTCCATTTGCCCTCATTTATACATGTGGCCCATAAAGTCTATGAATCAAAAGAAAATCTCATTTGGGAAAAAAAAGTTGGGCCCTTCCTCAAATTGTATGCAAATATTTATTTGGCTCACATTGGGCGCTCAACATTTTCTTAACTTTTTAGAGGCATCAAATGAAGTGTAAGGCCGCTCTTGACCCTCAAAGCATTAGAGATCAACTGCTGGAAAACCTTAATACTTTGAGGCTGTATTATTAGTTGTATGTCAAGATGGTCATATCTTTTTATTCATTGATTTTTTTTTTTGCAGGTATATAATGTCTTTGTTTGTCCCTTATAAAAGTTTTTTCAAATTTCCTATTTTAAGATAAGATTTCCCCCAGTTTTATTTCAGTTCATATTGAACTTATCATTCCAACCCATTTCTTGGAGGGCTTGAGTCAGGGCAGCCTGAAGACCAAAGTACCTGTCAGGCATGGAGTTAGACATGAATTTTATTGGGACTTACAAACAGGAGAAGATGCTTTCTTGATGGTGGCTGGTTGGGTAATGGAAATTAATGCTCACAAAGGGAGCAAGGAGAATACCAGGGTTTATAAGTGTTTAGAGCAAAGGTCCCTCCGTCAGTAATAGCAACCTTACAAAGAGAGGCGGGTATGGTTAAGAAAGGAAATTATAAAAGGTAGCAAGTCATAGGGCTGTCTGCATGTACATGAGAAGATTCTTTTCCAGATTTTCTAATGCATTAAATTCTGCCAGGCTAGCAGGGTATTCCATGCAGTCCAATTCGCATGGATCACAGACCAAGGAAGGCAGGTAGCACCTGAAGATGGCAAGTCTGTGCAGACCTAACATTGGACACAATGTAGGCATGAGTGGCTGCTGAAGCCTACTGTAGAAAGGTGTTTGATAGGGAGTAATGGCAAAAAGAAAGAGTTTATGAGGACCAATGAGGGGTAATTCCTGCTGATATATAATATACATACTAGAGTTCCATTGGTTGACAACAAGGTATTAAGCAGAAGAACAGTATGCAAAGATTTTAAATAACAGATATTCTCCCTTTGCAAATTTTGGGAGTCCTCTACCATGACATCAATCGTTAGTTTAGGTTTAAGGAGAGTTCATATAGTTATATATAAGGTTCCTGTAGGAATAGGAGGCACTGGATTGGTGAAAATAAAATTAACAAGCATCTTTTGTGTCAGACTACAATATTTTGGGTGACTCCTATTCCCCATGGGCTTAAAATTTCTAACCAGCATGGCTGCAGAGACCAGCAATAAGGCAATAAGGCCAAAGGACCTCATTTCCCCCGATTGTATGGTCTAAAGCATAGGAAACAACAAATTATTATTATTATTCCCCCTTTTAAGCAGTAAAGCAGCTGGCCCTTTAATTTGCATACTCAGAGGCTGCATCACTCCTTCTATTAGCATTTCAATAGGAGCAGAGGCTGTAGCCATGGGCGTGCATCAAACAAGTTAAAGTCTGATAGTTTTTAGTCCACTGTTGCAGAGACCTCTTACCATCTTTTAACTGTTAACAAACCATTCATTCTTTCAGTAAAGCCTACGCCAGTAGAATTACAGAGCAGACAGAATATCCTAATGATGTCCTGGTCTGTGGCCTGGGATTAGGCCATCTGCCCAGTGAAAGAGGTCCCCCAATTACTGTTTTCTGTGTAGGAGTTCCATACAGAGTGCTCACGTTCTCCAGACATCTGATGGTGGCCCTCTGATTTGTCTTCCCTGCTGGGAAAGCTAACAACAATCCTGCAGCTGTGTCCACAGCAGTAAAAGCATACCTCTCCCCCTCTGAGTACAGAAGGGGACCAATGCAATCCTTTTGCCTCTGGGTCACCAGGATTTGTAACTAGCTGATGTGCCCCATCTGGTATGATAGCCTCTGTGGTTGATGCAAGGGGCACAAAAGGCACACTCTAGTGATGTCCACTAGCTGCTGATCATGATCGATAGCTGGAACTTTCATCATTGTCAGGTGTTCCAGATGTTTTTTCCACAATTCTTGTCCCCAGAGGGGTGACTTAAGACTCTCCATTGTTGCTGCTTCCAGTTTGCCATACAAGTTGTAAGGCCTCTGCAAACAGCCCAACTATCAGTACAGATAGTGTGTCTCCTGACTCCTGAGCTATTAAAATCCAAACTGCTCTTAACTCCAGCCCATTGACTGATTTCAATAGCACCAACCTCCTACCATATAGTATCAGTACTGGGTTGTACTGACACAGATGTCCAGGTGGGAGGCTGCCCACTAGCAGACCTAGCAGTGTACCAAACAGACTTGGGAATGGTACCCATGTCTTCTATCATGGGTGTTTCAACAGCTATTTCAAGTGCAGTGACTTTAGTTGTTGAATCTTCTATATAGGACACTGGTCTGAGAATCTTGTGCATTTGTGCACTCAGAAGGCTAAGTATTTAATATGCTGTGCTGTAGCAGGTAGGCTTTCCATTTGGTTAGTATACTCAGTTGAGCACTTCAAGAACAGGGCTTAGAAGCCATTTTGGTTATCCACCCTTGAATAGGGATGGCTGTTTTTGTGGTGACTGCTATCTTTGCGTCAGTCCCTATACTTGCAATAAGGCATTATATGCAATACACATTTGCTTTTCCAGGGGACTATATCTCAGTTCTGCCCCTTTCCATAATTATGGCTAAAAGCCAAGGGACATTCATCTAGAACTTTGCCTTTTCCACTGACTCCACCGAAAGCCAATATCAGTGCTAACTACATCCAATTCACAGGGTAAATCTGGGGCTATGCTCCCCAGTGCTTGTGTCTGTGCTATTACCCTGTTTGCCTTTTCAAATGCAGCCTGCTGGAGATCCTCCCATTTCCAATGTGACCTTCTCTAATTACATATACATTTGGGTTAAGTGAGGAACAAAAGTTTCCAACACACTAACAACCCCAGCAAAGCCATTAGTTGTTTTGGAGTATGTGATTTGCCAGTTTGAATTTGTTGTCTACCCCAGAAAAGCCATGTCCTTTAATCCTAGTTAAGTATTGCTGGGTGGGATCTTTTTTATTGTTTCCATTGAGATGTGAACCACTCAATTGTGGGTGGTAACTTTTGATTAGATGGTTAAAATGGAGATGTGTCTCCACCCATTCAAAATGGGGTTGCTTACTGGAGCCCTTTAAGAGGAAAACATTTTTGGAAAAAGTTTTAGAGGCACCAGAACTGGCAGAAGCACCAGAACAGACAGAGCCCTGGGGAAGCCATTGACAAAACCTGGAGAAAAAGCTAGCAGATGTTGCCAAGTGCCTTTCCAGCTAAGAGAGAAACCCTAAATATGGTTGGCCTTCTTGAGCGAAGGCATCTTTCCCTGGATGCCTTAATTTGGACATTTTTTATAGCTGAGCCTTAATTTGGACACTTTCATGGCCTTAGAACTGTAAATTTGTGAGTTAATAAGTTCCCCTTTTTAAAAGCCATTCCTTTTTTGGTATTTTGCATTCTGGTACTTTACAGACTAGAACATGTGGCATAGGAAAGCATTTTACCTTATCAAGTACTGCAGAAAGAATCATTTTTGTCTTACCCAATCATACAATGCTTAAGAATTTGACAGGGCAGCCATGGTGCTGCAGTCTGTCGTGATTAATTACCCATCCCTGATTCTCAAGGTGAATTAACAATGGGCCTGAGACTTCTTATAGTTTTGAAAAAGAGTTACTGGTTAACATGACTTCATCAATATAGTGAAATAGACTTTTCCACTTAGTCAAATCCTTTGCCTTGAAACTGTGGCAAGTGGTTCGGCTATGTAAGTAGTCCTGTGAGAGCATGGTGAAAGTCCTTTATTCTCTTTCCCAGGTGAAGGCAAAGGCAAGTTGACTAGCCTTAAGTAAGGGAATACTAAAGAAAACATTAGTTAAATTTTAAACAAAGTGATAATAACATAATTATCACTAATTCCTTAGTAAAGGGGCAATCTTTGGAACTGCTGTATACAAAGGTGACATTAATTTATCCTTTGCTTCCCATACCTCATCCAAGTGTCATGCAGTGGATTTTGCTGTTTTTTCTGCCTCAGTAGCCATTTGCAGGGGTCCTAACAGAGACCATACTATGGCCACCACTATTTGACCTGCTATCTGTTGCAAAACAGTCCACAACCCCTCTGGAGTTTTCAGGGCATCTTCATACTCTTGTTGCCATCACCATTCACAAGGATGATAGAGGCCAATTTGGGTTTTCCCACATGGATAATTGTCCTGCTACCTGTTACAAAACAGTTAGCACCCCTCCCCCGCCCCCCGGAGTATTCAGGGTATCCCCACACTCTTGTGGTGGTTCCATTTATCTGGGAGGGACAATAGAGGCTAACTTGGAATTTCTTCCATGGAGTCTCCCTTCCCAAGACTCATGCCTCCTATGGCTAGTGGCTCTTTGGTTTCCTTGCTGGCTCACCAATTATTTCAACCCAACTCTTGGAGGGCTTGGGTTGGGACAGCCTGAAGACCAAAGAACATGTCAGGCATGGAGTTAGACATCAACTATATTCGGACTTACAAACAGGAGAAGATTCTTTCCCTTTGGCAGCTGGTTGAGAAATGGAAGTTAATGCTCTGTAAAGGGGGTGGGGTTGTGAGGACAGAGGTTCAGCAGGATCTTTTGACACAGGATGTTTGTTATCAACAGTGATTGAGGGAGGGGAGTTTTAATGCTTTATTTACAATACCATCAGTACATTTTTCCACCACCACCCCCCACAGGAGATTTAATGACCTTTAATTTCTGTACCAGTCACTTTAGGCAGTTATATGCAATAACTTATTCTCAATATGGAGGAGGGTCTCAGGCCCTGGGTCTCCATATTTATAAATCTTCTTCTTCCTTTTATTTTCCACCTTTATAAGTCTTCTTGTTGATATTGTATATCTTGTTGATCACACATTTTCTGACTTTTTTTTTCCCTTTAGAGTCTTTTTTAATGTACAAGATTATCTTATTTGCATGAGTCTATCTGCAAATTATTTTACATTTTCCATTATTGTAATTTTTTATCTCTTTTTTCCAGTTTTCTATTAGAGAGATGTGGTTTTTTATTTACTAGCTTATAATTTATGCAGTCTGTTTTGTTGTTATGGTTACCCTTAACTTAGGGTCCATATTCATGCTTATGTACCTCTATCAATTTCTGTATTTTCCTCTAGTAAGACAAATCAATTTGGTCCCTTCTATTACCTACAGTCACGTTGATGCTCAACTCTAGATTTTTATTTCTGGTATGTTATAGTTATAATTTCTCTTTTTTGTCCTTTTCTTTAGGGCAACATATTTAAATTGGGAGTTTATTATCCTTCTTTCCTATATCTCTTACAGCATCCTTCTGTATTTGTTTGTTTTCTTATTTGAATACTTGATCTAAGAAAGTTTTCACTGTGGGTCTTTATTAGGCAAATAGTCTGAGGCCTTGTATACCTGAGAATGTATTTTACATGTCCATGTTCACATGACATCTTAATCATTTATAAAATTCTAGATCTTAAAAATCTTAGGAAAAGTTGGTAGTATCATAAACATTTTTATCATACGTGTTAAAAGAACTAACCCTTCAGAATGACTGAAATATACTAATATTGTAGAATTTTTCTAGGGAGTTTTTAACAATCAGTAAATACCCCCCATATTTTATGGTTTGAGATTTGAATGAAGAACTATCATGACTGTTGATGCATTTTTCTAGCAGGAACATAGTAGTTTCCTGCATGTGTTGGGAGTAAAAGAAGACAGTTCTCCAAAAGGAAGATCTTAGACCACAACAAGACTCTGGAAAACAAAGCTGTGTGAGAATTGCTCAGAACTTCCACCACCTAAGACCAAGACTTTAGTCCTTGTCGGGACCATACATTTAGGGCAAGGGCATGGTGAGAAAAACACTATGTATGCTGATCATTTATAAGTGTACAGCTGAGATGGCAAGAGTATTAGTAAATCTTACATCATTCCTGAAATCTAGCTTAAAACAATGCATAAGGAAATGTATGGATGAAAGAAAGGGGCCTACTCCAGGAAAGTGAGGCTGGTGGGCATAATACAGGAAGCAGCCCTCTAGTTAACTGCAGACATGCAATCCTGGGTTCATCTGTCTGTTTGCCGCTCATATACCCTATCCTTCCTCAACAGCATCCATAATTGCCCAGGGTGCTGCTGGGGAGGGAAAATGGGGGATATAGTGATAATAAACAGCAGGGTCTGGTAGGGTCTCTAGAAAGGAGGTGAATATGACTTGACCTCATCACAGTCATACCTGATCCTCCTCCTCAGAAATACTCTTCCAAGTCATGGGGAAACACCAGTTAATAGTCATTAACACACACACAAATTCTAGGGTGGGTTACCTGCAACTTGGGAATCATTTGTTTCTCTTTAGGGAGAGCTGGAATGGGACTAAGGCAGGGCAGGAATTCAAATTATTTATGAGATGGAGAGTCAATACAGAGCTGTTCATTTTCTAATTGTATGTCACATTGGAGTAATATTGCTAATACTCCTTATATCTGTAGAAGAGAAAGAATGGGATGGAAAAAAACCTCTGCTGACATTATCTTTTGTGAAGAAATAGAGACATTTAGTTTATGATTGTACTAGAGTAGTATGATATTGAAAACAATAATTTGCCTATATTACTAAACAACTAATTATGCCCTTAAAGGATAAAGAAAAGGAAAATGACTGCAAATATGCTTCCTTCACAATTCTGATTTCATTTCTGGAATTTATTTTGAGTCCTAAAATGGTGTTGGTTGGGGTATAGATTTTTGCTCCTTTTTCCTCACAACCTGAGAGCAATGCACTGAAAGAAGTGAAGGTGTGGTTAATTCCCTAGGGAAGTGGTTTTCTACTTGAGAAAGAAACAGTTCTAGATGAAAAATGTGAGTAAACAGAGGATGTTGTATTTGTTTTCAAAACAGGCTGAATGTAGCAGAGTGGAAAAAAATTCCAATATACTGTCCTTTAGAAAGTGGTTGGGGGAGAGGATTCTAATATGTTCCGAGTGTCTGCCCCCTGGAGTGAAAAAGGAAAAGACTAAGAATAAAGATAGCATGATTTGGGGGTTTTCAGCCATAATCTCAAAAGACCTGTTACAGAGATCATGGCAGAATAATCTTTAGTATTATTATTGGTATTCTTAGAATTCAGACTTTGATATAAAGATATTAGTGATCAGCATTCAACATTGAGTACTCTGTGGGCTTATGAAACAATTAACATGTACCAAATTTTGACAGAGCACATGATAATACTTGGCAGAGGGAATATTGTGAAACTTGGCAGCGTCATAAAAGTTCATACTAGCAGGATTCTATGGGGAGTTCATTTTTACTGTTGCCATATGCATAGATCCTACCTCTGTTGCTACTCAGAACAGGCAATTCTAAAAAAAAGAATGGTTTTTCTAAGACACCAGTCATTTATCAACCAGTAGATTTTTGCTTAAGCATCACAGATCCATTGCATTATCCAAGTAGAAGGGGAATTGGAACTCAACTACTTAGGGTCCAGATTTTAAAGATGAGGAAAATGAGGCCCAGAGAGAAAGTGATTATACCCAGGATACAAAAGGAGTTAGTTTCATAGTCAAATTTATAAACCTTTGGGCATTACCAAAAATAGAAACTATTTTTAAATTCTAAATATAAATATTTTCACAACTGATGTTTTCCATAATGTATATATATTTATATATTAGGCTACTGCAGGTTAAATCTTTAAGACATATGGACAATTCCCTTTTTGATAGAAGTGGCATGTTTCTGACTGTCATTGCTAGTGACATTTACCTCATAGCACTCCAGATTTTCTAACTCTCGTCCAATCAACCATACTCTAAGTAATTTCTTAATAGCTATTGATCCCATATACACTCTTCAAACTCTCTGTCTCTAAAAGGAGACATCCTTCAGATTTCAGCCTCTGGGGAAAATATTGCTTCATCCTTCCAGAATAGGACAGATTTATCTATTTGGAACCCTCATAGCACTCTGTAGTTTTACTTCATAAAATATTATTTTGTATTCATATCTACATATTATTGATATATAACTCAGATCTGTCTCTCCCACTAGACTGTAGTCACCATGGATGGGGACAATATCTTTTTGCTAACTTCCAGCAAAGTGCCAGGCACATTAACAGATATTTATTTTTAATAATCTGTGCTGAAATACTTATTATGCAACTTCAGTACAACTTAATTGTTAGGATATTTGAGTGTAGTTCATTCCAGTTGTGAATAGATGAATATTTGAAAAACATGAACCCCATCAACTCAAACAAAAATGTTGACTATCTTCTCACTACTCAACCTTTGCTAGCATTAGCATCACCTGAAAGCCTGTTCAAAATGCAGAATCTCAGACATTTCCCCAGACTTACTGGGCCAGAATCTGAAATTTAGAAGATTTCCCAGGGTAAATGAACCATACCCTGGGCTTTGTTGTGAATCAGAGATTGCTAATTCAAAATGCTTCATTTATCCAGGAAGGTGACAGGAATGAGTGAAGCAAGCCAGATACATATGTAATAATGATAATAGGTGCTACGAGATCAGGTGACCTCTGATTCTTGGCATCCCCATAGTAGGAACAGTGGGGACTACACTGACATGGAGATCTTTAAGTTCATCTAAAAGGAACAGGCTCCTATTTAGGTCTGTCTTCCACAGTGGCTGTACCACTTCCCACCAGCAATGAATGTGTATACCTATTCCCCCATATTCCCTCTAACATGTAGTCTTCTGTTTGTTTTCAATAGTAACCATTCTAGTATGTGTTAAATGATATGTCATTGTGGTTTTGATTTGCATTTCCCTAATAGCTGGTGATGTTGAGGCTCTTTTCATGTGCTTTTTAGCTAATGGTATTTCCTATCTGGAGAAGTGTCTACTCAAGTCTTTTGCCCATTTCTTAACTGGGTTGTCTTTTTACTGTTGAGTTGTATGAATTCTTTAAATCTTCTGGATATTAAACCCTTATCAGATGTGTGGTTTCAAATTATTTTCTCACATTGAGTAGGTTGTCTTTTCACTTTCATGACAGTCTTTTGATGGGCAACAGTTTTTAAGTTTGAGGAGGTCCTATTAACCTATTTTTTTCTTTCATTGCTTGTGCTTTGGGAATAAAGTCTAAGAAACCATTGCCTAACACACAGCACTGAAGAGGCTTCCCTACACTTTCTTCTAGGGGTTTTATAGTCCTGGTTCTTATATTCAGGTCTTGGAAATATTTTGAGTTAACTTGTGTGTATGGTGTGAAATAGCCATCCTCTTTCATTCTTCTGCAAATAAATATCCAATTCTCCTAGCACCATTTGGTGAAGATACTATTCTTTCTCAGTTGAGTAGACTTGGTAGCCTTGTCAAAAATCAATTGGCCATAGATATGAAGGTGTATTTCTGAACTCTCAGTTTTATTCCATTGGTCAATATGTCTATCATTATGCCAATACTGACTGTTTTGACCACTTAACGTTGTAATATACTTTTAAACAGAATATGTGAGTACTCCAACTTCATTCTTTTTTAAGGTGTTTTTGGCTACTTGTGTCTTTGACCTTTCAAATAAATTATTAATTGGCTTTTCCATTTCTGAAAAATACGTTGTTAGAATTTTGACTGGGATTGCATTGAATCTGTAAATCAGTTCAGGTAAAACTGATACCTTAATGATATTTAGTTTTCCAATCCATGAACACGAAATGGTCTCTCATTTATTCAGGTATTCTTTGATTTCTTTTAGCAATATTTTACAGTTTTCTGTGTGCATGCCTTTTATTGCCTTGGTTAATTTATTTGATTTTTTAAGTTGCTATTTAGAATGTTTTTTTTCTTGATTTCCACCTGAAATTGCTCATTATTATGAGTGTACAGAAACACTACTGATTTTTGCTTATTTACATTGTATCCTGACTCTTTGCTGAGTTTTTTGATTTGCCCTAGTAAGTTTGTTTTCAATTTTGGGGGAATTTCTATAAATAAGATCATATCATCTACAGATATTGAAAGTTTTACTTATTCCTTTCCAATTTGGATGTCCTTTATTCTTTTTCTTGCCTAATTGTTCTGGCTAGAACTTCTGTTACAATGTTGAATAATAGTGGTGACTGTGAAATGTTCTTATCTTGTTCCATATCTTAGAGGGAAAGCTTTCAGTCTTTTACCATTGAGTATAATGTTAGCTGTGGGCTCTTCATATTTGGCCTTTATCATGCTGAGAAAGTTTCCTTCTATTCATATTTTTCTAAGTGTTTATATCAAGAGAGGATGTAGGATTTTGTCAATGCCTCTTCTGTGTTAATGGAGATGATCAGGTAATTTTTCCCTTTCATTTTGTTAATATGGTGTTTTGTATAAATGATTTTATTGTGTAGAATCATCTTTGCATACGTGGGATAAAGCCCATTTGATTATGGTGTATACTTCTTTTAATGTGCTGTCAAACTCAGTTTGCAAGTATTTTGTTGAGGATTTTTGCATCTATATTTATTAGAGAAATTGGTCTGTAATTTTCTTTTGTTGTGGGATCTTTATCTGGCTTTAGCATTAGGGTGATTTAGAAAAATTAGGTGGCATTCTTTCTTTTTCAATTTTTTTTGGGAGGGTTTGAGCAGGACTGGTATTAATTTTTCTTGGAATGATTGGTAGAATTCTCCTGTGAAGCTGTCTGGTCCTGGACTTTCTTTGTTGGGAGGTTTTTGATGCCTGATTCAATCTCTACTTATAATTGGTCTGTTGAGGCCTTCTGTTTCTTCTAGAGTAAATATAGCTTGCTTCATGTGTTTCCAGGTATTTATCCATTTCATCAATTTGTCTAATTTGTTGGTGTACAGTTGTTCATAATATTCTCATAATCTTTTTTATTTATGTGGAGTCTTAGTAATGTCCCCCCCCCCGCATTTTAAAATTTTATTTGTATCTTCTCTCCTATTTTCTTAATCTATCTAAAGCTTTGTTCATTTTATTGAGTTTCTTAAGAATCAACTTTGGTTTTATTGATTCTGTCTATTGTGGTTTTTTTCACAATTTCATTTATTTCTGCTCTAATGTTTGTTATTGCTGGCTTTGGTCTTAGTTTGCTGTTCTTTTTCTAATTCTTCTAGGTGTGCAGTTAGGTCTTTGACTTTAGCTGTTTCATCTTTTTAAATGTAAGCATTTAGGACTATACATTTTCCTCTCAGCACTGCCTTCATTGCATCCCATAAGTTTTGATGTGATTTGTTTTCATTTTCATTCTTCTCAAGATATTTATGGATTTCCCTTGCAGTTTCTTCTTTGTTCCACCATTCTCCTAAGAGTATATTATTTAACTTTCTTATATTTGTAGACTTTCCAATTTTCTGCCTGTTATGAATTTACAACTTCATTCCATTATGGTTAAAGAGGAAGCTTTGTAAAAATCAATCATTTTACATTTATTGAGATTTGTTTTGTGACCAACATGTGGTCTATCCTGGAGAAAGAATGACCAATTTTCTTTTGAGAAATATATATATCCTGCTATTTTAGGGTGCAATGTTCTACATGGGTCTGTTAGGCCTAGTTTACTTATCATACTATCCAAGTTCCCAGTTTCTGTATTGTTCTTCTGTCTAGATGTTCCATCTATTGAGAGTTGTGTATTGAAGTCTGTAACTATTATTATGGAGATGTCTATTTCTCCCTTTAGTTTTGCCAATATTTGCCTCATGTATTTTAGGCAACATGGTTAGGCACATAGATATTTATGATTGTTATTCCTTTTTGGTGAACTGCCCCAATTATTAACATATAGTGGCCTTCTTTTCTCATAAAATTTTTGCATTTAAAATCTATTTTATCTGATATTAGTATAGCTACCCCCAGCTCTTTTATTTTGTTACTACTTGCATGGAATATCTTTTTCCAACCTTTAACCTTCAATCTATTTGTGTCATTGGGTCAAAAATGGACCTCTTGTAAACTACATATCTTTGGGTCATGTTCTTTTTTTTATCCATTCTGCCACTCATTGTCTTTTGATTGGAGAGTTTGGTTTTTAACATTCTGTTATTACTGTAAAGGCAATACTTCAGCCATTTTGTCCTCTGTTTTTTATATGTCATATCTTTTTTGTTGTTGTTGTTTCACTTACCCTTTATTGCAACCTCATTTTCTGTATAGTTGATCTTTTGAAAAGTATATGACTGATCTTATTCTCATTTCTATTTCTGTATATTTTCAAAATACTTTCTTTGTGTGCACTCTTGGGTTTATATCACACAACCTACATGTTAATTTACTAATTTGAAAAGATACCCACCTAGCTTTAATAGTATACACATTTTCTTGTTCCCACATCCCTCTTTTCCCCTCTTTATGTTATTTTTGCTTCACTTTGCCACTTTATGTTTTGCATGTTTGTTGTAAGGAAATATGCCTTTTTCTTGTTCAATTATATTCTGACTCTCATAGGACTTAGAATAGAGTTGTGTATTAAGGCTACAGTACCACTGGGTTTTGCCTTTACCTTTTTAGCTACCCTTACTGATAATCGTCATTTCTTCATACTACTCCAAGCCATGCTCTCCTGTCTTTTCCTATCAACCTGCAGATCTCCTTTTAGTAATTCTTGTAGGGTAGGTCTCTTGTTGACAAAATCCCAAAGTTTTTTGTTTATCTGGGAATATTTTAAACTCTCCCTCATGTTTGTAGGACAGTTTTGCCAGATAAAGAATTTGGGGACCGTAGTTTTTCTCTTCAGTACCTTTTGTCATGTCACTGACTTTTCACCTCTACAGTTCCTGATGACAAATTGGCACTAAGTTGTTGAGAGTCCCTTGTATTTGACAAATTGCTTTTATCTTGCTGCTTTCAGAATTCTATCTTTATCTTTGCCAGTTGACAATTTTTTTTTGCATGGGCAGGCACTGGGAATTGAACCTGGGTCTCTGGCATGGCAGGCGAGAACTCTGCCTGTTAAGCCATCATGGCCTGCCCGCCAGTTCACATTTTGATGACTGTGTGTCTTAGGATAGGACTATTAGTATTTATTCTGTCGGAGTACATCATGCTTTGTGGATCTCTATATTTATGTCTTTCTTAAGAATTGAGAAATTTTCAGCCATTATTTCCTCAAATATTCTTTCTGCCCCTTTTTCTTCTCTTTTCCTTCTGGGACATCAATGATGCATGTATTTATGCTCATCATGCTGTAATTGAATTCTCTGAGACTCTCTATATTTTCTGTTATTTTCTCTTTTGTTTGGCTGACTGTGTGATTTCAATTATCCTGTCTTCTAGTTCACTGATTCTTCCTTCTGTCTGTTCAAATCTGCTATTGTATTTCTCTAGTGTATTTTTAATTTCTAATATTGTGCCATTCATCCACATACTTTCTGTTATATTTCTTTTTATACTTTTAAATCCTACACACATTGACTTCTCAATATCCTTTGTCTCATAATGCATATTTTCCTTCACCCCCTTGAATTGATATAGGAGATTTGTTTGAACTTTGATTAGTTGTTCCAAATTCTGAGTCTCCTCTGATGTTTTCATTTTTTCCCTTGAAAAAATCTTCCTGTTTCTTGATATGGCTTGTAATTTTTTGCTTGTGTCTAGGCATCTGCTATCTTCATGAGTTAACTTTGAAGGTCTCTTTCTTCTTGTCTGGAATTTTATTTGTAATTGGCTTTGTGTTAAGGCTCTTTGATGATTGGGCCAACTTATTCTAGACCCTTAGAATAGCCTGTGTTTAATAATCAGATCTCAGCTCTTCTTCATCTGATTGTTGCCCTGGATATGTGGTACAATTTTTAAGATTGCACTTTTTATGTAATTGTTTCACCTCCAGCAGAAAACTTCCCTGCCTCTCTTCCTCCTCTGATAATTTTTATATATTCTCTTTGCTTTTGTGCAGAATCTTCTCCCCAGCTCCCATGATTTGCTTAAATTCTCTCTCTCATCCAGTGCCTTGTTTTCCTTTCTCTTTCTGTTCTGGAGCCCTCCTTTCTTACAGCTGTTCATTTGAACAATTTCCCATTCCCCACAATTTTTTTTTTGCTGTGAGGCTTTTCTACTTCCTTTTTTTTTTACTGTTAGAGTATCTAGCCCTATGGAGCCAAATGGGGTCAATCCAGAAAGGTTATCACTCCAGAAAATTCAATTTTGTTCTTAGGTGATATATTGAGTGTGTGCAGCACTCTCCAGTTACAGTTTCAGTACAGTCTCTCTCTCTTTTTTTTTTCATTCCTGGGGACCTTTTTGTATGCAGCCCTCCTCAGTGGCTTGGCTTGTGTTCCACTCCAGGTCTCTGTGGACGTGGGCTCTCATGTCTGGATATGAATGGCGTTATATTACTGCTATTTCCAGTCGGAAGTTGGAAGGATCTGAGCAATTCCAAAAGTGTGCAACAGCAAGTGGGGGAGATAGAGTGGACTGGTCTGTCTAGGACAGAAGTTTCCTACCTTATATTTTCCTTTTTCTTCAATTAATGTTTATTGAGTTTTTCCCCAGTTTTTACTACCCTCTGGGTTCTAAGCATGTGTGATTGTCCTATTATTTACTGCATCTCTGGGGATGTTTATTCAGGGGATGTTTTGCATTGCCATGTTGATGACATCATCTGTCCATGTTTACTTTTGAGAGACCTTTCTTAAGAAGAATATACTTTAGCTTGAATAATTCACAAATCTAAGTTGACAGATAGAAGGCTTGGGTACAATGTATTAAAGATAGAGTGAAGGAGGTTTGTTGAGTGTATGGTTCAACAAAAAGCAATCCTGAAGAAGTGAATTCTGAGCAAATGTGTATCACTTTTAACATATTAAAACCTCTTTCAACACTTCCTCAATTTCATACTTATTGTCAGATAAGAAAATCTACTTCTTCACACAAAAAGAGAGTAGTTGAACACAAACTAAGCTTCAAATTCCATTTCTTAAATAGATTAAATACTTAAGTGATTTAACCCCATTTTGCATATTTTCCTTTTTCTAGTTGCAGGATTCTAATTTCTTCAGCTGGTTTGAGGAAGTTTTGTATCTTAACCATCATTAGAGAAGTTTACATCATCTCTGGAGAATCAATGACCTTTGTGAGAAAGCCCGACACTGGGAACAAACACTTCACAAGATTTTATGTTAGTTTTGTGGCAGCTGTGATCAAAAGTGCAATAAAAATCAACTTGAAAGTTTTATCCAAATACCACTTGTTGATTATGCAACAGTGGTTAGTGAATAATGGTCTAATTAATCTGTTGTAAAATAACTGAGATTGGACTTTCCATCCAGAATAAAAGCCTGTTTTATCTCATGTTACCTAATCTTTCCATTTCATTGATCCATTTATGTTAAATAATGTTCTGATGATAAAATTAGCGACTTTTTAGTTACTTTTTTCTTTAAGGCAAAATAATCATTTGCTCTCTAGAACATTTACAAGCAAATACATAACCTTGGATGGCTCTCTCTGTCCTTCAGTATTCAACTAGCAAGTCAATTCATCTATGCAGAATTTATTTTAATGTTTAAGTTTCATTATTTTCATTCAAACCAAGAAAGGATTTTCACACCTTGTTTTATTGTCCTCTCCATTCAACATCTCTAGTCCTCATGTATCACTTAATCTCTGCATTCATCTTTATCCTCTTGTGTTTCTGTTGTATTACTCCCCAAGTTTTCTCATTTTTCTTTCCTAATCAACAGTATATCAACTTGTGTACCTGTTTTGTCTTTGCTGATCTTAGGGAGTAGAGGGCCCCCTAGAAAGACCTGAGTCTGTTATCCAAAGTGCTGCTGTCATTTAAACCCTTGTCTAGTCTTCCTTTTCCTCTCTCTCAAAATGATTATTTAAATACCTTCCAAAATCCCTTCACCACAATCATTCTTCTATACATCAATGCCTTTTTAAAAAATAAAAATCTTATCATGCATGTATCTCTTTTTAAAGCATGTTAGTAGCTTCTCATTGCCAGCAAAATAAGCCCAGACTCTTCTTCTGATATGGATACTTTATTGTGTTGTTTCTCCTGCGTGGTCATTCATAGCTATACCAGCTACCCCTGAACTGCTTGTCTCTGAATGGGCTACTTTTTGCTTTCTGAATGTGGCTTTTCCCTTTGCCCTATGGCTCATACTCCTTCCTTCCACTGTTTTCCTTCCTGTCTTTTCTCTCCCCTCCCCTGCAGATTGTCCCCTGCAGGCTTCATACTTGCTTGCTTTGAGAGCATAGTCTCTGTAGACTGTCATTCTGTATTCTAATCCTCGTTCTGCCACTTACTAGTTCTGACTTTATGTAAGTTCTCAGTCTCTCTGTGCTTTAGTTCCCTCATCTGTGGAACAGGATAATGTTAGTGACCTCCTCACTAAGTAAAACCCAAATAAGCCAATACATATAAATGCATCATGTGAGCACACAATAAATTATTATGAATAAATATCTATTTATCATAATAAACTATTAATATTCATTTTGTGGCAGCTGTGATCAAGAGTGCATATGTTTGGTCAATTTGAGGAAAATAAAAGAGGAGCTACTGAGATAAAAGATCATAAATAGAAAAAAGCATTCTAAAGGCAAATACAAATGATTTGAGGATCATCAATTCTTTCAGTTTGCTAAGGCTGCTAAGGAATGCAGTACACCAGAAATGGATTGGCTTTTACAAAAGGGATATATTAAGTTACAATTTACCATTCTAAGGCCATGAAAACATCCAAATTAAGGCACCAACAAGATGGAAACTTCTTGGAGGAAAGGCAGCATCCAGGGATCCTCTGTCACATGGGAAGGCACATGGAAATTTATGATATCCTTCTCTTCCATCTTCTGGTTTCAAATGGCTCTTAAACTCCTGTGAGTCCTTTTTGCTTCTCACCAGGGTGCTTTCTTTCTCAGTTTCTCTTGGTTCTGAGGCTCTGAGCTCTCTCCAAAATATCTCTCCCTTAAAGACTCCAGCAAACACATTAAAACCCAACTTGAATGGGGTGGGTCATATCTCCAAGAAAACAACCTAATCAAAAGGTCCCATCCATCTATAGGTCTGCCCCCACAAAATTGGATTAACAGAACATAGGTTTTCCTGGGGTAACAGATTCAAACCTTACACCAATGAACTTGAATTGCCATTTTCCATTCTCTTTTGTTGATTAAGATACATTGTTTTTAAGATTCAAGGTTAAAATGTCTTGAACTTAATATGAAATGAAGTTTAATTGATGAATACCAATGTTGGAAAGAAAGAATGGAATAAAGTTGGCATCACAATGATTCAATTGCTTTTCCTATCTCAATTAAATATTATGGCATTTTGAGAACATTTTCAAATTTCAAAATAATGCTGCTCTGTCTGAGGAGGATGGGGGATCAAGATTTGATATCATACAAACTCCTATGATTCATATTGATATATACCATTTAGTCTAGGAATATAAAAGACTGCTGTCTCCAGTTACTTGGATTTAAATTTCGAAGTGGTATATAGGGTCCAATCCAAAACCTTGCTTAGTGTTAGGTTGGGGGATGGGGAAGGGCACTGCAACTTGATCTGCGGAGGCTGTGCTGCCCCTTCCAGACACATAACTTCCAGAACTGATGAACCGCCTCTTTCGGAAGTCACCTGACCCCCATTCTTAAAAGCTACCCACGCCAAAGCCAGCAGGCAACTCACCTCCCTCCATCCTGGGTTCAGTGAACTCTGCCTAGGAGCGCAGAAATAAACCCACCCGCTTTAAATTTCCTGGTCTACCTTCCTTCTTTCTCACCCTTTCGCCTCCTAAACCTGTCACTTAGGCTCTCAGGAAACAAGAATGAACAGGAGAAAGTAGATAGATTCAGCTGCTTTCTGGAATATTATTTAGATCTCTAGTTGGCTTTGGGGCCAGGTCAGACTTCTATTTAAACCAATAGTCTCAGGAAGCTAGGAGACATGATACTATAATACCCAGGGGATTTCATGGTTGGGAACAGAATGTAATGGCTGGAATTTAGTGAAGCTATAGTTTAAAATTAAAGCAGGCTCCCTCCTTGACAGTCTGCCTAGGGTAGTGCAGGTGGAGATCTTCTTGGCTTCTCCCAAGTAGCATCTCATGGTCTATGCTAAATTGCTTGTCTCCTCTAAATCACTGTGGAGGATTAGGACCTGTCTAGTCACTCTTCCATTGGATTTTTTTTCCCCAAACTAGGACATTGTTGAAAATAAAAGGGGTGGGGGCAATCATTTCCATAGCCTTGATTTGCCCTGGATAACAGCGGAAATAGGGACTATTTCTGGTAAACAGGGAACCCTAAAGATGTGGCTATCTTAAAGATAGGATGAGGAGTGAAAGTGATTACCATAAAAGGGATAAACAAATTTCTTTAGAAACGATTGCTCTTCTCTTTGTCTCTTTTGTGCCTTCTTTCTTTCTTGCATCTCTATGATTTACTTCTGTCTTAATAAGACTGTTTCTATAGTGTTCAGAAAACCCATGTAATAGTAACAATCTATATAGCATGAAAACTTGTAAACTACACTAAGATAATGTCATCTTATAAGACATCTTGTAATGTTTATGAAGTCCCTGGGTATTGAGATTTAATATTCACAATAATGCACAATGCTTTAAATATATTCCTGGTATGCATTTACTTTCAGTTCAAAGATCTTCAGATCCACAGTAACTGGATCTGAACATCATTTGTCTTTTTTGATTTGGGGTTTTCAATTAAAGGCTTATGTATGAGCCATGAAACATAAATTTAACTTCATTTCCTCTCTGTGAAATCTGTCAGTGTGTTTTGGCAATTAACTCATTGAATAAATATTTAATGTATGTCTATGCTATGTACTAAACACCGTTAGATTTTGGGTGGGACACAAGATAAATACGGTGTGGCCTCATGTTCAAAATGCTCACCATCTTTCAAAACTTTTTTCTATGTTAAGAATATCTTCCTTTCTTCAAACATCAAATGTTAATGTTTGCATTTGGTAGAATCTACTATGGTCATCTATCTATTTAAATGAAATTTAAATATTTATTTCTCTCACTTCTACTCCTGATCACATCCTGGGCATGTTTTCTGTGAAGCTGAGTCATCCAATGGTGGCTATTCCTGAACATGAGACTCTTGATTCAAAGAGGTAAATGTAAGATATAGTTGCTTTATAACTGGGGATTCATTTCTCCATTTATGTTTGATATTAGTTTGTGGAAATAAACCAATCTTATTTTCAAAATAATGTTAATAAAAATCATCCTTTTTTTCCTTAGGAAGAATTATTGACTAACTGGCCCACACTGTGTTGTTCAGAATCACCTGATAGTTAAATTCCTGCTGCTTCTGAAAGTGGAAGGTGGTACGAGAGTGTCCCATGTGTGTAGCACCTTGATCACAAACCAACCCCTTCTATCCCATGTCTGCCTTCGTGATTTGGTCCTTGGGATTCATATGCAAAACTGCTGTTCGTCTTTCTCTAGAAAGTCATGGATGCCCCATAATACATACAATGTGTCTTCTTAGACAGACGTCACATGGTATTTCATGGCATCCCTGTTTCAGCTACATTGCTGGGTGACTACTTAGCTCATCAAGCACCAACCCCGCAGAAGTGAGCTTTGCATATGGCATGTGGTTGATAAGCAAAAGTTTACTGGTTTAAATATAGCCTCCAAATTTGGTGCAGATGTTTAGACACTCCAACGTTTTGAACTGACGAAAGGAAATTTTAAAACTTTTTATTTTTATAGAAGTTATAGCAAAGGAATAAGGAAAAAAATCTGTAAAGAAATATTCTCTCTATGGGTTATTTGATTTTCTGTTCATCATGCACAAGAGTAACTGAGCAGTGTTTTCTTTCTCTGTGTCCTCTTGAATAAAGTAGAAAATATCACTTTTTTTAAAAAAAGTGATTGTTCAAGGACTTATCTGGAAGAAGGAAATGGGTGAGCTCACTCATTTCAGACACTCATAAATTAGGCATGCTCATGTTTGCAGCCTCTGCGTTTAGAAAAAAACAAGCGTAATACAAAAGAAAAGTTGGAATAATGAAATTCCGATGAGAAGACTAACTGATCTGATTTTTTTCCTTAGTTATTTCCCACAAATTAAGGCAATTTATCTTAATTTTCATAATCTGACATCCCTGTTTCTGCACATTATAAAACCTCTATTATAGAAGACTAGTGTGATCTTTGCTCTAACACTTTTCAATAAAATAAAAAGGCTTTATTATGAATAGGTATAGATTTATATCCTTAATCACATCTCTGTCAATTTTAAAGATAATTAAATTATAATTTAATAAAAATAATTATAGCTATTATAATTACTAATTTAGTAAGAGATTGCTAAGTGTTAGAACCAGTAGTATATATTGTATATGCTCATTTAATTTCACAAAATATTCTAAATGCTATAATTATTCCCATTTTACAGATAAGGAAACTGAGGCTGAGGGAAATTAGTATATTGCTTAAAATGAATAGCTGGAAGTATTGTCTGTACAATCAGGAATTGAATTTATATCTGATTGCCTCATGCCTGTGTTCTTAAGTACACTACTGTATTTTATGTAGCCAGCTTTTAAATCTTTCTCCCTTATAGTATTTTAAAATATTTGCCATTTGAAATAAATTATTTTTCTTATGAATATGCATTTTTAAATACTTTACTTTGTTTTCTCTTTATTTTTGTGCATTTTATTTATTTATTTATTTGTATGGGCAGGCACCAGAAATCAAACCCAGGTCTCTGGCATGGCAGGCGAGAATTCTGCCACTGCACCACCATTGTCCACCTCGTGCATTTTATTTTAACATTTATGTTATGCACTTATTTACTGGTATGGTGATAGTTTTCTTATTGAATTATAAACCCTCTTCAAATATTTAGCCCTCTCAGTGTGATGGCAGAAAATTGTGTAATAGTAAAAAATTGGATGCAATATATATCCAAAATAGGAGAATGGCTGAATAAATTTTTTTCACATTTCAGATGGATGTAAAATATTATCAAATGTTCTTTTTCTCTCAAATACAATAAATTTTGCTCAAGTTTACATAAGCTATATCTACACAATAAGAGAAAATTGGTTGGTTATTTAAATAACAAAAACATCCAGTTTGGATAATGAATACTGATTTGAGAACTTCTGAATGTTAGGTAATGTGAAATAGTTTGTACAGATGTGAAAAACAGGGTAGATGTAATATTTACATTTTTGGGCATCAATTTTCATAACACTGGAGACTAAAATTAAAATTAAGCTAGTGAATAAGATATCAAAAATGATTTTAGTCCTTATTTGAAACATATGAAAAACACCATAAAAGAAATTAAAGTTTGCAGTTTAACATTTGTTAGGGACAGTAAGTTAGTATTAGAAGAAAACTAAATGACTAAACAAAAGCACCATTTTATGCTTCCAGTGTTATGTTTTACTTCTTAGTAATGGTGGCACACTTTGGAGCAACTTAACAACTTTTCACATTTCCTTAGACTATGGGTTCAAAGCGTAATATTGAACTGTATATTTTCCCTGAACCCTTTCTTTGTTATTTATCTACAACACATCAACCAAGAAAAAGTATCTGATTTATAAAGCAATTCTGATCTTATTAGTATATGGCCCAAAGAGTAAATCATTCCACTTACAAGTCAAATACAAATAAAGAATTACGTAAAATTCCCCAACTGGTTCTCAGATTTCCTGGGATTATTCTTTAATTTTCCAAAGATAGTTGTCGGTCCTTCTTACGTCCAGACTCTCCTTTCTTGAATCCAATCATGATTGTAGAGATCATTCATGATGTCAAAAATACTAGATACTGTATGATGCCAGACACCAAATGATACAAGATACTAGATCATAATACTGGATATATATTTTTTCTTAAATAATTTTGCTGCTTTTCTTTTCTATGTTTTATTTTGTTTCTGTGCCAGCTTGAAGAGATCTGATCCATGTTAAGGTTTATTATAAGATCCTTAGTAAAGCCTAGTACTTTGTTTCTCACTCTTTTTTTTTTTTTTGGTATGCCATGCAAAGTTTGGGAACTACTTGGGCTGCACCTGGGCGTAGTTTTTAGTGCAAGCTGAGCCTAGGGCTAGGGTCTTCATGTATTCCAATTAAGGTTTTATTTAGTGCTTTTCATGATCCTTTAAAAGATAGCTGGGCATTGATGAAGTCCCATATAACCTAATGGGACCCTTAGATAATCAATCTGATCATTGTGGTCAGCTGACTGATCAATTTTTCAAAGGTCAGTTTCACAGATTTCAACTGTTCAGGTGAATGCCACCAACTCCAAGTAGGTGACTATTTAACACTATCTCATTTGGAGCAAATTTCCTGCCTGAAATAAATGGTTTCTGAGTAGGGTTATGCCGAAGAAAATTAAATTTTAGTTGCAACAGTTGTTTCTAATTGTGTTTTTATCTTGTCTTGCAAATTCAGTCATCTTTGATCCACAACCACTCTACAACCCACTTCTCTTTCTATAGGCTCAATGGTGAAAGTCATACTTGAGAACAACACATAAATAGACTTGTCACTTTTTATGTCACATGCTGCGTGAAGTCCTAGGCCTATTTTATTTTCAACAGAACGGTCAAGGCAGGTTTTGCCCAGGGCACCATTAATTGATTTCTAAAAATATAATTTAGACATGTTTGAGGCTCTCGCATTTTAGATGCCCCTGTGGTTATTAATAAAACTTGACAGAGCGTATCATTCAGTAGGTGCTAACAAAACACATACAAGGCAAGTTCTTCTGTTGTTTTCTTATTCCTTCTTTTTGAAGATTTTTGATAAACAGTTAAATATAGCAAGATATACTCTGGTTTCTCTTCAGATCGTATAAACATTTAGGTGTTGGCAGGATAGCAAATCTGCCAGTAAGGTGGCTGTGACTCAGTGGCTGTTGTGGTAGCATAGAAGCTTCAGTGTTTACTTTATTTTGAGTTTCAGAACCTCCATTGGCTTATAAGATTCTGATCTTATGAGACAGCATCCTGTTCTTCTATCTTTATTCTACAGATGAGAATATACAGAAGAGAAAATCAATAACTTGACCATGGAAGCCACTCTGATTTTCTAGTTTGATTCAAGGGTAAAAGTTAAATTACCAAGAATGGGTACACTCTGTTCCACTCAGGCAATTTTCCATAAATATTATTTTTTAAACTGAATTTTCATGAAACTTGTAGAGAGTTCAAGGTTGTAATATTAGGCAAGAATTTGGAATCTCTGTATTATTAATGGTTAATTAAAAGCAGATTCATATGCTTTGAAAGATAACTGGCTAAAGGGTCAGGATAAATTTTTCTTATGAAAAGGAAGGCAACAAATAAGCAACTGAATGGATAGCCACTTTGCCCAGGCATGCATGTGGACAAGGAAATAAAAGAAGCAACGTTCCTGCCACCAGATTTGGAGGCAGGGGGTTCCATCAAAATGACTTTCCCATGTTGAAGCCCCCAGTCTAGTTCACAAGGGGTAGAACTGAAATCTGAGAGGCTCTGACCCAGAAAGATCCAATACAAAGAAATCAATTTTACTTATTTTTCTCAATTAGGGACTCAGTTGAGTCTACTCTAGGAGAGGTAGGGGGTTGACAATTGTGGATTCCCTCCTTCAAAGTCATCTTGCCAGTTTAAAGTTGAGTTTTATACTGTAGTGAGTCATGCAATGCTGAGCAGAAGTCAAAAACTGGAAAGATTATACTTTCTCTTTGTAGAGACTTTGGAAGACTATTTCTAGTTTTTTCAAAAGAAATAAATAAAATGATAAGACCAAGATTGTGGAGAAGGGGGTTCAGTGCTCCATTCTTTCTCCAGAGCAGCTAGTAAAGAGCCAGGAACTGTCTGAAAAACTGTCCAGGGGCTCTTGTCTGGAGACTGGAAGAACACTGCAGACCATCCAGAGAAGAGAAGGAAAGATGGTAAACTCTGGTGAAGACCTATGAGTAAAACTTTCCACACTGCGGAGGCTGGTGACCATCTCTCACTCTCATGGCAGGCTGCCTTGGGGCTTAGTCCCTGACTGGAAATAAATGTCCTCTTCCCCAAAACAGGTGGGGGTGGGGTGGGTGGGGCACGGCTAAGTACTAATTGCAGCTTTTGATTAACAAATTTGGAATGCTAGGTCCTGGCACTAAGAATAGATACATATTCAACCAGCCCTGGGCAAAAAGAAGCTGGCAGCCTATGTCAACATTGCTATTTACAGGGGTGGAAATGGGGGTGATTTAAAGACACAGTGCTTTCTTAGAGCTGTAGGGAACAGTCTGCTGAAGGACAATCCTTCCCCAAGTAAAGTGAGCATGGCCTCACTGTTTGTGGCTTTTGGTTAGCAAATCCAGGTAACAGGGTTATAGCTCTGAGCTATGGTTTCAGCCATAAGTGGCTCACAGCCCCAGTAGGGAAAAGTCAGTTGAGACTTAAAAGCAGAATACCTTGTGACTAAGTGGAACAGTTTGATGAAGAATGTCATCTGCTGGGAAGGCCAGGAAAGCACAGATTTAGGAAGCCATGAAAAATGGTTTGAAATACTTACAGGTCTCCACCCCAGGGTACTTTGGGACCATCTATGTCCCCTCTGTGGGACCCTGGTTCTGTTTTGACTGGGGAATACTAACTTGAGAAAGTCCTCTCTAGGACTTCCTTCCAGGACATGCCTCCCAGACCAAAGTAGCTAGAGACAATGGAAGCAGCATTAAAAAACTATAGAGGCAAATAAAAAATAAATAGAAGAGATCATTATTCCCAGAGAAAGAACACTGGGAAGGAAGATTTCTCCTGGGGTTGAACTAATTACACAATTAGTGCAATCTCAAAAATTATACCAAATATCTAGAGCAAGAATCAGATGAAGAAGAGTTGAAAATCTGATCAGTTAAGCACATGCTATTCTAAAGGTCCAGAATATGTTGGACCAAACATCAAAGAAAATCCTTAGCACAGACAACCAACAAGAAACCCTAGGAAAAAGATAGAAACTGACCTTCAGAGAAAAACTCTCGATTGATGCAGAAAAGGCATTTGACAAAATCCTACAGCCTCTCTTTTTTGAGGGGGTTGGGGAAGCTTGGCTGCATGGACTTGGAATCCAACCTGGGTCTCCCACATGGCAGGTGAGAATTCTACCATTGAGCTACCCAAGCACCCCCACCTCTCCATCCTCTCTTGATAAAAACACTTCGAAAGATAGGACTAGATGGAAATGTTCTCAACATGATAAAGGGCATGTATGTAAAACCTACAACTAATATAGTACTCAATGGTAAAATACTGAAGGCTGGATCTGGAATAAGATAAACATGCCCACAGTCACCACTGTTATTTAACATTGTGCTAGAAATTCTACCTAGAGCAGTTAGGCAAGAAAAAGAAATAAAAGGCATTCAAATTGGAAAGGAATAAGTAAAACTTTCATGATTTGCAGGTGGCATGATCCTATATATAGAAAGTCCTGAGAAATCAGCAACAAAGCTACTAGATCTAATAAACAGGTTCAGCAAAGTGATGGGATGCAAGATCAACAAGGAAAAACCATTAGGGATTCTATACACTAGTAATAAGCAATCTGTAAATAAATTTTCTAAAAATCCATGTAAAATAGCAACTTAAAAGAATCAAATATCTAGGAGTAAATTTAACAAAGGAAGGAAGTACCTGTACATAGAAAACTACAAAACATTGCTAAAAGAAATCAAATAAGACCTAATAAATGGAAAGACATTTCACGTTCGAAAATCAGAGACAATTGATTTTTGACAAGGCTGACCCCCATCCACTCAGAATAGTTTCTTCAACAGATGGTGCTGCAAGAGTTGGATATCCATATGCAAAAAATGACAGAGGACCCCTAGATCACAACACATACAGAATTAACTCAAAATGTTTCAAAGACCTATATATATATAGGAATCAGGACTGCAAAACTCCCAGAAGAAAATGTAAGGAAGCATTTTAAGAATCTTGTTTTAGGCAATGGTTTCTTAGACTTTACATCCAAAACACAAGCAACAGAAGAAAAACAGATAAATTAAAACATTTTATCAAAAAACTGTCACAAAAGTGAAAAGACAACCTTCTCTATGGGGAAAATATTTGGAAGCCACATATCAGATAGGATTTAATATTCATAATATATAAAGAAACCTGAAACTCAACAATAAAATGAGAAACCACCCAATTTAAAATATTTTAATAGACATTTTTCCAAAGAGGAAGTACAAATGGCTAAAAAGCACTTGAAAAGATGGTCAACATCACTAGCTATTAGGAAAATGCAAATCAAAAGCATAGTGAGATATCTACTTCATACTATTTCACAATAGAATGGCCACTATTAAAACAACTGAAAATTGCAAGTGTTGGGGAGGATGCAAAGAAACAGGAATACTCATTCACTGCTGGTGAGAATGTTAAATTGTGCAGCTGCTGTGAAAGACAGTTTGGCAGTTCTTCAGGAAGCTAAGTATAGAATTGCCATATGATCTAGCAATCCTGCTACTAGTTATGTACCCTGAAGGATGAAAGCAGTGACACAGACATCTGCATGGTGATTTTCATAGTGGCATTATTTACAATTGCCAAAAGATGGAAGCAACCCTAGTGTCCATCAACTGATGAAGGGATAAACAAAATGTTACATGCATATAATGGAATCTGATTGAACTGTAAGCAGGAATGTAGTTCTGTTGCATGTGACCACATGGATGAACCTTGAAGACCTTATGTTGAGTGAAATAAGCCAGTCAGAGAAGGACAAATATTGTATAATCTCACTATTATGAACTATTTATAATAAGCAAGCTCATAGAATTAAAATCTAGAATATAAATTACCAGAGATAGAGTGAGGGTGGAGAATGAGGAACTGAGGCTTAATTTATGCAGAATTTTTAATCTAGTTGATTGTAAATGTTTAGAATGTATAGAGGTGATGGTAGCACATTATTGTGAGTATAATTAGCAGCCCTGAATTATTTGTGTGATTGTTGTTGAAAGGGGATGAAGTTTAGGTTTGTGTATGTCACTAGAAGGAAAGCTAGAGGATAAAATGTGGGACTGTATAACACGGTGAACTCTCTTGTGAACAATACTGTGGCTAATAGTACAAATATAAGAGCATTCTTTCATGAACTAGAACAAATGTACAACACTAATATAATATGTTAATAATAGAGTGGCATATGGGAATAATATGCCTAAAGCAAACTATGAATTTTAGTTAACAGTAATATTTTAATATTCTTTCATCAGTTGTAACAAAGGTACCACACCAATGCTGTGTCAATAAAAGGGGGGTACAAGTGGCATGGGGCTTTTCTTTTTGAAGTAATAAAAGTGTTCTAAAATTAATTGTGGTGATGAATGCATAACTCTGATTAGAACCATTGCTGTAGACTTTGGATGGATTTTATAGTGTGTGAATATATCTCAATAAAACTGGTTAAAGAAAAATGAACAACAACAAAAATAAAACAAGAATTAATAACTGTTTGGAGCACAGGTCATCCAGATATTAGATGGTTTTGACCCCTGATTCATTGATCTTTTCCCCAGAGTTCCTTAGACCTGCATACTCTTTCATTCTTCCTTTATAGGATCTTAATTGCTGTATGTTTTATACCTTCTGTCTCATGGATAATATATTCTGATGCAATATTTTGTGTTTCTACACCAAAGTTAATTATTATACAAAAGTACTAATTCATTTAAATTTTTCACACAAAAAAATGAATATCCAAAAAGTGAAGATATTATGATATATTTTCTGGAAATGAATTTTTGTTCTGCATATATGAAGTTTGCTTTCATATTTACAATACCATGTGTGTCTTATTTTTAGAAGATAATGGCTTTCATTTTGTAGGAAAGAGTAGGCATAGTTTTTTGTTGTTGTTCTGCATTAAGCATTTTACAATCTTGAAAAAAATAGTAATCAGTTTCAAGTTCCTGAGACTAAATCACTTATTACTCAAAGTTAACTCTATGCCCAAACATGTTTGAAATTTTTCGCTCTTGAAAATTATTTTCTTACAGTTTCACTAATCTCTTATCTTTCTCATTCATATTTTCTAAAATCCAAAGTAATTGTGTTGTTCATTTGACAATATGAAAAATTAACCTGACCCTTAACTGCAAGGCTACTAACCTGAAAATAAAGGAACTCTTTGCTTTACTTTTGATCTTCATTTTTCTTACAGGTTCTACCTTGCTTTTCACAAGTTAAGATTTCTACCTATACTTAGTTTTGCAAAGAAAGATGAAGTCCACAAAATGTCTACAATTTATAAGCTCTCCTTATCATAGAATAATGCATAACTCCAAACCAGCTTGCTGGATTGTGATGTCAAACATTACTTTGATCTGCCAGTGGGTTCAGGAAGAGCAGAAAAGTAATGCTGAGTTTTTCAGCATGGTGTCATGGTACCAATCACCTGTTCTTCTTCAGTATGGTTTAGTTGTTTATTTAACCATAGTCTTATGTATGAAAGATAGCAGTCCAACATTTTATTAAGAGTTATAATCCTGTCTATAGCATCCCTCCTTATGTATCTTCTGTTTAAAATATACTCCTGTTCTTCTGGTGACAGAGTTTATTAAAACAAACAACTACAGGAACAACAAAAAAAAATAGAAAATATTGAGCAAACTGGGGTTTAATTTCAAGTTCTTGGGGATTATATAATTGATTATATAATTAAATAAAATTTAATTATATTTAATATTAATTATATAATCAATTAAATATAAATTCAATATATTTCATTGATTATATAATTAAATAAAATTATAATTTTAATTATAATTAATAAAAGATTATATTAATCTTTTTGAGCCTCAGTTTCATTCTCTGTCAAATGGGATCAAAGGATTATGGAGAAGTTATGTGTTAATACTTGTAAAGAGTTTAGCAGATAAAGTACATGATTCTTAATAGGTGTTATCCATGATGATGAATTTTTAAATCTCTTGTATTTAAGTACTCAATGTTGGTATTTTCAAGAAAATCGAATGTGCGATAGATTTTATTTATTAGGAAAAAGGGAGGTGATATAATATAATCTTATTTCCTCACATCATTATAAAGCTTCAGAAGGTCCCAGATGATGAAGGCTGCAATTCGGTTCCTCTTTCATGATTGTTGTATGGTGATACATTATGGCCAGAACTAATGTGTGAAATAATGGAGCTACCCTCTTGTCTTAGTACCTTTTACTTTACCTCCTCTGTCTTGTCTAACAAATGCAGTTTCTCTTAAATGAATGCAGAATATGTCAATGTTTAACAGCCCAATTTAGCTCCTTGGCTATGCCATCCATACTGGTAGGTTATTTTTTCTGTTTTACTTACTTCTTGCACAAAGCTCATAGTCCCGCTGGAGCCAGCTGTGAGTCACAGCTTCCTCTGATCACTGCCTCTTTATCCCATGGTTCTGCTCAGAGCAAAGCAAGGAGAATTGTTTACAGAAGAACAATTGGCCTTCCTTCTTCACCATCCATTTTGGCATGTTGCATTGTCAGTCACCTGGAAATATAGTTCTGGTGGTTTCCTCATCTGGTGTCATTTCCTCACATTATTCCAGTTAAGAGTAATGTTTTAGAGTTAAATTTCTCTTCTAGCCTATCTCTGATACTTTTTTACATTTTTGTCTCTTGACTTGTATAATCTGTCTTCTCAGCTGCCGATGCTTGACTCCACTCAGTTAAGTTTATCTATCTGTTCCAGACAGTCTGTCTGTCAAATAGGAACATACAGAGATTGAATGGATAAAGACAATATTGGAATCACTCCTCTATAACATAACAACATTATAAAGTCATTCAAATCATTATATATATCTATTAATCTTGATATATATGCATATATATATATATATATATGTGTGTGTGTGTATCAAGAAGTTCATTTGCTGTTTCTGACTTTTTGTAATATTCCAGTTTGCAAAATCTGGGACTTAATCTAATCTCTACTCACTTTACATCCTTGTTTTAGATGATACATTTTAGGGAATGGTGCAGTCACTGCTAAAGGCAAGCAAGGTAAAACAGCAGTCAACTGATTGAAGGATGAGGGGTTGTGAGTAGTATATGGCAATGCTGATCCTTATGGCCTCACTAGCCTCTCAAAACTAAGGACCCCTTGGACCTCTGCTGAGATCTCATGAGATCAGAGTCTGATATGTAGGTACAGCTGTGTCTTTATTATGCTAATAAATCATATGACAAATAGGTACTGAGGAATAAAAACAAACTAATTTTTCCTACCATAAACCATTTTTTATATCAGATGAAATGCCCAAAGCTATTAATGTGTAACTTTTCTGGCATATTTTTTTCTGAATTTATTCATTTCCATCAAGCTGACTACTATTTTCTCTTTTTTTGCAGCAATGAAGTTGCAGCAGAAGCTGAAAGCACAGGCTGCTGAAGTCTTTTGGAATGCTGGTGCTAACCACTCACTAGATTTAACTTTTATTTTTTTCAGAATGAATGCTCCCTTTATGTACTGCAATGCAGCAGTGGAGCTAAAAGAAAAGTTTCCTGCAGTCATATAGCACCTCAAATACCCTACTAATACCCAGCATATGAGAGATTTACCTATAGCTTCTCATCCATTGTTTGAGCCTTAATACCTTCTATTAAGCTGACAGCAATACTAATATGCCCCTATATTTAGCAGTTAAATAAACTATCATGGGTAAATAGAAGAATGGCTGAGACTATTTTTTGAACACCAGTTTTATTTAATGCATACATTATTTACTGCATCTGGTTTTGTTTCCATTTTGATTCACTTTTTTACATGTAGGAAAAGGTTTGTTTGTTTTTAAAATAATTTCTTGCCACTTTTCAGACTTTAATGTTTACGGGTCTATCAGGGGGAACTTGAATATGAGAAAGTTCATATTTAGCATAATGACCACTGTCTTCCTATTCTGTTGGGGTCCTGTGCTCCCTGGGCAGGCCAGATGCTGGGGACAGCCCAGTGATGCTAAGCATTGTATGACTGGAATGTCTCTGAGATTAGTTTCTCTCTGCCTGTTGCCACATGATTCTTGTGAAGACTACTCCAGAGTCAGCCCCTTCCCATAATCTTAGGAGATGTACTGTAGAGCCAATCCAAGAAGAGGGAGCCTGCCCTCCAGTGTGTCTGATGTCCCATGTATGGACCATTCATTTTGTTTCCTAGTTGTCAGTAGTGGTCCACTCTAGCCACTTTGAGTGGTTTCCTTCTTATTTCTTCTCCAAAGATGGGAAGGTAAGGGTGGCACAGACTAAGGAAGGATACAGAGCATTTGTGGACAGTGAACTCCTGGTATCAGAGGAACCTTAGATAAAGCCCTCTATTCATTCTTCCTCAGACAAAAGCTACTCAGGAAAGAAGAATGAGGACATCGCTTTAGATTATTGCTAATAATAATCTCTAGCATTCACACTGCTCTTACCATGTACCGGGCACAGAGTCAAGTGTTTCACATGAATTTAATTTAACATTCACGATGGGCCTGTAAGGAAGGTTACATTAGCATTCCTATTTTATGCTTGTGAGACCAGGCTCCAAATGAGTGAACCAACCTGGTTTATTGATTAAGGCAGGCTTTATACCCATTTAAATTCATGCATTCATTCATTCATTCATTCATTTTTGGAATTCAGGTGCAAGTGGTTGTGTTGATCACACTTCATAGTTGATGGCAGATGGTTATCATGATTTTGAGCAAGGCCTCTCTCATACATTTGTTTGATTGGAAGATTAATCATCTCTATTTTTGGGGAGTGGGATTGCCTTTTTTCTTTTCTTTTTTTGTTTGGCTTAGTTTTGTTTTTGTTAGAGAGGTTTTAGGTTAACAGAAAAATCATGCATAAAACATAAGAGTTCCCATATGCCCTCCCAATTAATAACACCTTGCATTAGTGTGACACATTTGTTACAACTGATGAAGGAACATTATTATAATTGTACTATTAACTGTATTCCATGGTTTACATTAGGGCTCACTGTGTTGGGTTTTATAAAATTTTGTATCCAGGTAACATATATAAAACCAGAAATTTCCCCCTTTAATCATATTCAAATAAATAATTCAGTGCTATTAATTACATTCACGATGTTGTGCTGCTATCACCAAATCTACAACCAAAACTTTTTCATCACCCCAAATAGAAGCTCCATAAAATTGAAGCACAGACTCCCAATTCCCCAATCCCACCCTGGCCCTAGGAAATTATATTCTGGTCTCCAACTCTATGAGTTTGTTTATTCTAATAAATTCATATCAGTGCGATCATACAGTATTTGTTCTTTTGTGTCTGGTGTATTTCACTCAACATGTTGACTCCACGTTGTCATATGTATCAGAACTTCATTCCTTTTTACAGCTGAATAATATTCTATTTTAAGTGTATAGTGCATTTTGTTTATCCATTCATCAGTTGTTGGAAGCAACACTGGGGTTGCTTCCGTCTTTTGGCAATTATGAATAATGCGGTTATGAACATCAGTGTGCAAACATCTGATCAAGCCCCTGCTTTCAATTCTCCTCAATGTACACATGAAAATGGAATTGCTGGGTAATGCGGTAATTCTATACCTAATTTTCTGAGGAACTGCTAAACCGTCTTCCACAGTGCCTGTACTGTTTCACAGTCTCACCAACAATGAATGAGCATTCCTATTTCTCTACGTCCTCTTCAACACTTAATTTTTTGCTTTTGTAATAGTAGAGATTAAGGTGAGCGTGAATGATACTCATTGTGGTTTTGATTTGCATTTCCCTAATGGCTAAGCATCCTTTTTTTGGCCATTTGTATACCTTATTTGGAGAAATATCTATTAACATATTTTAAATTGGGTTTTTAAATTTTTAAAACCCAATTTTTAAATTGGGTTGTTTGCCTTTCTGTAGTTGAGTTTAGGATTTCTTTTAGCATTCTGAATATAATATCCTTATCACATTTGTGGTTTCCAGATTTTTCTCCCATTGTGTAGGTAGTCTTTTTACTTTCATGATAGAGACCTTTGAAGTGGAAAAGTTTTTAATTTTTTGATGAGGTCCCATTTATATATTTTTTCTTGTGTTGTTTGTGCTCTGGGTATAAAATCTATACATAAAGATGAAGATTGCTTTCTGAACTCTCACTTTAATTCCATTGGTATTGGCCATTATAATACTGTTTTGATTACTGTGGCTTTGTAAAAAGTTTTAAGATTTGGAAGTGCGAGTCCTCTAACTCCTTTCTTCTTTTTCAAGATGTTTTTGGCTATTCAGAGTCCTTTACCATTCCACATAAATTTGATGATTGCCTTTTTCCATATCTGCAAAGAAAGCCATTGGAATTTGATTGGGATTGTATTAAATCTGTAAATCACTTTGGGTATGAATTGACACCTTAGCAATACTGGCTTTCAATCAACATGGAATGTCCTTCCATTTATTTAGCTCTTCTTTGTCTTGTAGTTTCTCTGTATAAGTCCCTTACATTTTGGTTATTCCTGGATATTTGATTCTTTTAGTTGTTACTGTTAATGGAATTTTTTCTTGATTTCTTCTTCCGATTGCTCATTACTAGTGTATAAAAACATACATTACTGATATTTGGGTACTGAACTTGTACCCTGCTACTGTGCTGAATTTATTAGTTTTAGTAGCTTTGCTATGGATTTTTTGCAGCTCATATCATCTGCAAATAGGAAAAGTTTCCCTTCTTACTTTCCAATTTAGAAAACTTTTAATTTTTATCTTACCTATTTGCTCTGGATAGAACTTTCATTACAATGTTGAATAAGACTTTAGGCATCCTTGTCCTGTTCCAGATCTTAAAGAGAAAGCTTTCAGTCTTTCATCATTGAGTATGATGTTTACTGTGGGTTTTTCAAATATGCCCTTTATCACATTCACAAAGTTTTCTTCTATTCCTATCTTAGGAAGTGCTTTTATCATGAAAAGGTGCGAGATTTTGAAAATGCCTTTTCTGCATCAATTGAGTGATCAGGTATTTGTTTTTTTCCCTTCTTTCTGTTAATGTGGTATATTGCATTAATTGATTTTCTTATATTGAACCACCCTTGCATAACTGGGATAAATCCTACTTGATCATGGTGCGTAATTCTTGCAATGTGCTGTTGGATTAAGTTTGCTAGTATTTTGTTGAGGAGTTTTGCATCTGTAGTCATAAGAAATACTCATCTGGGCGGGCCACGGTGGCTCAGCAGGTAAGAATGCTTGCCTGCCATGCCCGAGAACCTGGGTTCGATTCCCAGTACCTGCCCATGTAAAAAAATAAAAACAAAAAACAAAAAAAAAAAAACAAAAACAAAAGAAATACTCATCTGTCATTTTCCTTTCTTGTGATATTTTTATCTGGCTTTGGTTTTAGGGTAATTTTAGCCTCAGAGAATGAATTAGGGAGTATTCCCTCCTCTTAAAGTTCTTGCAAGAGTTTGAACAAGTTTGGTCTTAATGCTTCTTGGAGGAATTTTTGGTAGAATTTGCCTGTTAAGCCATCTGGTGCTGGGTTTTTCCTTGTTAGTATGTTTTCTAATACTGATTCAGTAATGGATCTGATTCAGTCTTTTTACTAGTTATTGATTTGTTGAGATATCTATCTGTTCAAAGTTAGTGTAAGTAGTTTGTGTTTGTAGGAATTTTTCCTCTTCATTGAGGTTATCTAGTTTGTTGGCATACTATACATAATATCCTCTTACAGTCCTTTTTATTTCTTTGGGGTTGGTAGTAGTGTTGCCCTTTCATTTATGATTTTACCTATTTGCATTCTCTCTCTTTTTTCCTTTGTTGGGCTAACTAAAATTTTGTCATTTTTATTGATCTTTTCAAAGAACCAACTTTTGATTTTGTTGATTCTCATTTTATTTTATTGTGAAAAATAACATATATATCAAACAGCAATAAATTTAAAAGCACATCAGCACAAACAGTTATAGAACAGAATTCAGAGCTTGGTATGGATTACAGTTTCACAATTTTAAGTTTTTCCTTCTAGCTGCTCGAAGACACTGGAGACTAAAAGAAATATCAATATAAATGACTCAGCAATCATATTCATTTGATAAATTTAATCTTCTCTGTTGTAACTGCCCCTTCTCCTTTGATCTTTCTACCAATCTATAGGGGTATTTTGACTATGCCCAGTATACATTTTTCATGTTGGAAAGGGCTGTTGATATTATGGGATGGGGAATGGAACTAGCTGATGTTCTAGAGAGGCTGGTTCCTCTGGGTATCAGGACTTACCTGGCATAGGGACCCATCTGGAAGTTGTAAGTTTCTAGAAAATATTTGTTATCTATTTTTTAATTCTCTATTTCATCTATCTCTTTTTTGATCTTTGCTATTTCCTTCTTCTGCTCGCTTTGGGTTTAGTTTGTTTATCTTTTTCTAGATCCTTAATTTATGTATTTATCCTCTGGTATGTTATCTTTCTTCTTTTTATAACATAAGCAGTTAGAGTTATACATTTTTCTCTCAACTTTGGGCTTTACTGCATTCCATGGTAGTGTTTTCATCTTCATTCACCTTAACATATTTCCCAATTTCCCTTGTATTTCTCTTTGACACATAGATTGCTTAAAAGTATGTTTTTAAATTTCCACATATTTGTGAATTTTTCATTTCTCCCTCTTATTAATTTCTAGCTTTATTCCACTGTGATTAGAGAAGAAACATGGTGTGATTTCAATATTTTTAAATTATTGAGACTTGTTTTTTTACCTAACATATGGTCTATACTGGAGAACTATTCATGTGTTCTAGAGAAGAAGGTCTATTCTTCTGCTATTGGCTGAAGTTTTCTATATATTTCTGTTAGGTCTTGTTGGTTTAGAGTATCATTAAAAACTTCTATTTCCTTATTGATCGTCTTCCTAGATGCTCTATCCATTATTGAAAGTGGTGTTTTGATGTCTCCAACTATTATTGTAGAATCCTCTATTTCTCCCTTCAAAGTTGTCAATATTTGCTTCACATATTTTGGGACTTTGCCATTACATGCATATATATTAATAATTATTATGTCTTTTTATTGTGCTGACCCTTTTAACAGGATATAATGGCGTTCTTTGTCCCTCATAACAGTTTATTACTTAAAATCTATTTTATCTGATATTAGTATAGTCATCCCAGAAATCTTTTGTTTAGTTATTTGCATGGTATATGTATTTTTGATTCTTTCACTTTCAACCTTCTCATGTCTTTGAATTTAAATGAGTCTCATAAACAGCAAATAGTTGGATCATGCTTTCTCGTCTATTCTGTTAGTTTCTGCCTTTTGACTGGAGAGTTCAATCCATTCACAGTTAAAGTAACTACTGATAATGCAGGACTTTCTTTTGCCATTTTGCTATTTTGTATTTGTAAGTATTATACGTTTTTGGCCCCAATTCTTCTGTTAATGCCTACTTTCCTATTTATTTAAATTTTTGGTATTGTACTTTTTTTTGCCCCTTCTCATTTCTTTCAGTATATATTTTTATATATACTTTCTTTGTGGTTACGATGGGGTTAAAATTTAACATACACAATCTATTATTATAATATGTGATTTGATACCAACTCAAGTTCAGTAATCTGCACATACACTTATTTTAGCAACTTTAAGAAGAAGTGGTGTTTCATACCAAAAAAAAATACAATAGTACTAGCATTTATAACTACTAGTTTATAGTGATTGCCTTTATCACTATATGGCTATCTTTATTATTTTGGGCAAGGTCACCTCTCTTACATATTTATTTGATTGTATGATTACATTTTGTAACATTTCTATCTTCTTTCCCTGTTAATAGGTACTCATTTTGATGTGTCTAATGTATGCCTTTTGCTTATTTAAATTGTAAAGCTATGCATTGTTTTACTGCATATAAAATTACTAAATGTCGGTGGTCATGGTCTCTATATTTTTTCCTTCAGCATTGTTTTTAATCTCTATCTGCATTATTATGTGGACATGTAGTGCATTGCTTCCCTACAGCTGCATGGTGTACCCTCAACACATTTAATCTACCTATTTTTCCCGTGGTGATCTCCTAGATTGTTCCTAGGCTCCCCTCCACCAAAAGTGATTATGATGCACATTCTTGTATGTGCCCCATTGTGTACTTTTGTAAGAATTTCTCTGCAGTATATACCTAATTTTAGAATTGTTTTGTCATAAGGTATATGCAGGTATATAAAGTATACTTGCAAATAAACTCATATGAAGTATATAAGATATACTTGATGTGTCAAAGTCCTCTGAGATTATTTTCCAGAATGGGTGCGCCATTCTTTATTCCCACAAGAAATGCATGAAAGCCCTTATATCCTTCAGTCCTTTTCTACTTTTGGAGGTCTGAGTTTTAAAACATTAGATATGCTGTCATTGAAGTAGCATTTAAAATGGGAAAGCAAATGTGGTTTCATTTTAAATTTTTCGAATCAGTGGTTATTATACCCTTTAATTCACTGCAGTTGTTGGTCAGGTTATTATTTTGTCCACTTCATCAATGAAAAGTTGAGCCAAATGGGTTATTTGATTGAGATTGCCCAAGTAGTGAATGATGAAGCATCTACAAGATATTTTTATGCCCCTACTATGTTATTTCTACCAAAACAACTGCATCTGAACATTACGGTCTGATTTACTTCTTCAGCTTCTCAGCAAAGATCAGAATTCTAAGATCCTTGATGAGAATAGGGAATGGTGGGGGTGGGGGTTTGGTGAGAGGGTTAAGTTTAGAAGAGGGCAAGTGTTGCTTACAGAGAGAACTTAGGGAATTGACTGTTTTTCAGGTGGATTGAGCACTAGCATTCCAAGACCCCAGAAGCTTGGTAGTACAATGGATGGCTGGGAAGAAGCAGGGGTGCAGGAGCAGATGATATGGAATAGAAAGATATTTAGAGTTTATGTCTTTGAGTTTATCCAGAAGACTCTGAGATAAGGAGTAGTTTATTTGGGAGGTATTCACAGGAAACACTGGTAAGGGAGTGAGGAAGTTAGCTAGGGAAGGGACAGAACCAATAAAAAATTCATTATTAAGTCAATTTATAGAATGGGCAATAGTGAATTATTCCCACTGGGGAGTTCTAGGATATCAGGTTGAACATGCATCTAAAAGTGAGGAAGCTGGGTTATTTATTCTAAAACCTGGTAACAACCTTTAGATGGCTGTGGGTTTAATGTTTGTAAAGTGTTCTTTTGACTTCTCACTGTTCATGACCAGTGGCACCTGCTATTTTTCTTATAAAATTTTAATGTGGTGAAAATCATATGACTATTGAATATGTTTTTCATATTCCCTGAAGTAAAGTGCAGAAAGGTAGAGGTAATTGATAGAATAAGTAATAAGGGAATAGGTTCAGGATTTTATCTATAGGGCAAGCAGAAAATTCTGCAAATAGGACTTAAGGAAAAAAAATCCTTCTTTAACTAGAATATAGTGGATACCCACATTTGAAATCATCTTTATCCATTAAAAATTGTATCAATTGTATGAGAGGATAACTTGATTTGCAAGAAGGAAATATTAATTTGTTTAGAGCAAGCTCCATGGGTCTTAGAATAATCAAATAATAAGTAAGGCAAAATTCTGAATATGTTTAGGATATATATTATATGTCAGGGACTTTCCATAGGTTACTATGGCATCCTGTAAAATTAAGCATTATATTCTCATCATTCTTTAGAACATATTTTCAATTTATTTTATAAGAAATCAATTTTCTTTATTTTATAATTTTAACATATTTTAAATTCTTACAAATGCTTTTGAATGGAATTATTTGGAATAGTTCAGCATCACTTAGGCACCTGTGTCTGGATTATCCTTCACTGAAAACTCTAGGGATAAATTAAAAAGATGAAACTTCTGAATAGGCAGAGGAAGATTCATAAGCAATGTTAAAAAAATACAATTTTCCTGGGGGAAACAGATTGTGACTCAAAAATACTGAATAAAATCTCTAAAATAAAACCAGTGGAAGACTTTACTAAAAAGAAAACAGAATCTGTGTCTGTCATGGTCAGGTTCATGTGTCAACTTGGCTAAGTAGTGGTACCCATTTGTCTGGTTGGGCAAGTGCTGGCCTGTCTGTTGTGATGAGGACATTTCATAGAATTAAATCATTATCACGTCAGCTGCATCCATAGCTGATCCCATTTGTAATCAGCCAAGGGAAGTGTCCTCTGCAATGAGTGATGCTTAATCTAATCACTGGAAGCCTTTTAAGGAGGATTGAGAAGAGTTAGGCTCTTATTCTGCTTCGGCCGGAGAGCCTCTCCTGTGGAGTTTGTCCAGACCCTCCATGGGAATCGTCAGCTTCACAATCTGCCCTGCAGATTTTGGACTCTATGTTCCCACGGTCATGTAAGACACTTTTATAAATTTTATATTTGCAAGTGTTCTCTGTTGATTCTGTTTCTCTAGAGACCCCTAACTAATACAACTTGGTACCAGGAGTAGTTCTTAAGAAGCAGAATCTTAAAAATGGGTTTTTCTGAATGGTTTTCTACTCTGACTGGACTCAAAGGCACTAAGGACTCTGATTCCCATAATCAGAATGACACTCCCAATCCATGGAGTGAGTTGGCAAAAGAGATAGACAAAATAGTACCATTCAATTCTCCTAATGCTTCTTTGCTTTTAGGAAGCCAGGCTCTGGGGAACAATGTTTTTGACACCTTTATGGAGTTTTGTGGAAATAAGAGGTATAGAGATGTTGGCTGGATGTTGTTGGATACAATGGATACATTAAGGAGTGAAAGGGATGGGCTTAAGGCTTCAAATGAGAAGCTTAAGTGCCATCTGACAGATGTAGACTTTTGTATGAGTATCCTGAAGGAAAATCTTATTTCCTGTAGCCATAGACTTGAGATCTCTGAAACTCAGATTCAGAATCTTACTGATAGAGTAGCAACTTTACAACATAAACTGAAATCTCAATGTTGCACGATGTCTGCCATTAAAGTGAGGGCATTGATTGGAAAGGAGCGGGATCCTGAAAAATAGGATGGTGACATATGGATTGATAATGATATTGGGGGTGAGGTTGAAACCTTAGGTCAAACTGAGTCTTCTCTAGATAACCCTGTAATATTCTGCCCTGAGGACATAGACACTCCACTTTCAGCCTGCTTTGAAGGGTTAGCCACCCAACCTCCTCCTGAAGGAATTAGCCCTAGAGTGATTAATCCTGTTTCACCAGATGAAACTGCAAATGAATGCCCTGAAGTAAATGGCTTTGAAGATAGTTCTAATTCTCTTCATGACCCACCCCCTGCACCCCTCATTTCTTCCAGACCTATAACTAGACTAAAGTCCCAACAGGCCCCTAAAGGTGAGGTGCAAAGTATCACACACGAGGAGGTATGTTATACTCCAAAAGAACTGCGTGAGTTTTCCAATTTATATAGACGGAAATCAGGGGAATATGTGTGGCAATGGATTTTAAAGGTATGTGATAATGATGAGTGGAATATAAGGTTGGATCAGGCTGAATTTATTGATATGGGCCCACTAAACAGAGATTCTGCATTCAATGTTATAGCTGGAGGGGTTAGAAAAGATATTAACAGTTTATTTGGATGGTCAGTTGAAACATGGATCAAAAGATGGCCAACATTACCTGAGGGTGAAATGCCAGAAATGCTCTGGTATAATGTACATGAGGGGATCCAGAGACTTACAGAGATTGGAATGTTAGAGTGGATTTATCATTCAAAGCCTGCTCTTACACCTCAGGAATGTCCAGAGGATGTACCTTTTATCAGAACAGTGAGAAAAAATTTGTGAGACTAGAGCCATCATCCCTGAAGAGCACTGTAGTTACACTTCTCTGTAGGTCAGATATTACTGTAGGAACTGCTGTCACTGAGCTGGACTCCTTAAACACAGTGGGGATGACTGGATCCCGAGTTGGCTGCAGCCAGGTGGCAGCACTTAATTGCCAAAGACAGGGTAGATGTGGCTATTATAATAGACAGCAAACTCAAAGGAGGCGTCAAAATTATATGACTCTTAGAGATTTGTACATTGGCTAGTAAATCATGGGTTACCTAGAAATACAATAGAAGGACAGTTTACAAAATTCTTGTTTGAGCTGTATAAACAAAAGAGTTCTAGGTCAAGTGCACAGAAATCTAATCTGAATTACAAAAACATAGAGTCATGGCCCCTTAATCAATTTCAAGACTTGAGACAGTTTACAGACACAGAGCCCCTTGAATGAAGGAGAGGCCAGGTCCCTTTTGGGGAGAACTATGTTACACTGCCATAAATTTATACTGTTAATCTTCCTCCAAGCTTTCCCCAAGGAGACCAATGGCCTTTTACCAGGGTAACTGTGCAGTGGGGAAAAGGAAATGATCAGATATTTGGGGGATTATTAGACAATGGTTCAGAAGTGACATTAATTCTAGAGGACCCAAAATATCACTCTAGTCCACCAGTCAGAGTGGGGGCTTAGGGAGGTGAGGTGATCAATGGAGTTTTAGCTCAGGTCCATCTCACAGTGGGTCCAGTGGGCCCCTGAACTCATTCTGTAGTTATTTCCCCAGTTCCAGAATATATAATTGGAATAGACATACTGAGCAACTGGTAGAATCCCCACATTGGCTCTCTAACTTGTGCAGTGAGGGCTATTATGGTGGGAAAGGTGAAGTGGAAGCCACTAGACCTGCCTACCTAGCAAAATAAAAAAATCAGAACCAATACCGAATTCCTGGAGGGATTGCAAAGATTACCGCCACTCTTAAGGACTTGAAGGATGCAGGGGTGGTGATTTCTACCACATCCCCATTCAACTCTCCTAGTTGGCCTGTGCAGAAAACAGATGGGTCTTGGAGGATGACAGTGGATTATTGTAAGCTCAACCAGGTAGTAACTCCAATTGCACCTGCAGTTCTAGATTTGGTATCATTGCTTGAGTAAATCAATACTTCCCCTGGTACCTGGTATACAGCTATTGATCTCGCAAATGCTTTTTTCTCAATAGCTGTTAGTAAGGACCACCAGAAACAGTCTTCTTTCAGCTGGCAAGGTCAGCAATATACTTCCACTGATACCCCTGATATACCTCAGGGATATATCAACTCTCCAGTCCTATGTCATAATCTTGTCTGCAGCGACCTTGATCATTTCTCCCTCCCACAAGACAGCACACTGGTCCATTATATTGATGATATCATGTTAATTGGATCTAGTGAGCAAACAGTAGCAACTATTCTCAGACTTACTGGTAAGGCATTTGCGTGTCAGAGGATGGGAGAAAAATCCAACAAAAATTTAGGGTCTTCCATCTCAGTGAAATTTCTAGGTGTCCAGTGGTGTGGGGCATGTCGAGATATCCCTTCTGAGGTGAAGGATAAGTTGCTGCATCTGGCCCCTCCTATGACCAAAAAAGAGGCACAATGCCTAGTTGGTCTGTTTGGATTTTGGTGACAACATATTCCTCATTTGGGTGTGCTACTCTGGCCCATTTAATGAGTGACCAGTGAAGGATAAGTTGCTGCATCTGGCCCCTCCTATGACCAAAAAAGAGGCACAATGCCTAGTTGGTCTGTTTGGATTTTGGTGACAACATATTCCTCATTTGGGTGTGCTACTCTGGCCCATTTAATGAGTGACCAGAAAAGCTGCTAACTTTGAGTGGAGACCTGAACAAGAGGAAGCTCTGCAACAGGCCCAGGCTTCTGTACAAACTGCTTTGCCACTTGGGCCATATGATCCAGCAGATCCAATGGTGCTGCAAATGTCAGTGGCAAATAGAGATGTTGTTTGGAGCCTCTGGCAGGCCCTTACAGGAGAATCACAATGTAGACCCTTAAGATTTTGGAGCAAAGCCTTGCCATCTGCTGCTGATAACTACTCTCCTTTTGAGAAACAGCTTTTAGCTTGCTACTGGGCCTTAGTAGATACTGAACACTTAACCATGGGCCACCAAGTTACCATGAGACCTGAATTGCCTATCATGAGCTGACTGGGTGTTGTCTGACCCACCAAGCCATGAAGTTGGGCATGTGCAGCAGCACTCTATTGTAAAATGGAAATGGTATATACGAGATAGGGTAGGGCAGGTCCTGAAGGCGCAAGTAAGTTACATGTGGAAGTCTCCCCAAAGCCCATGGTCTCCACTCCTGCCACATTACCTTCTTTTTCCCAGACCAGAGCTATGACCTCTTGGGGAGTTCCTTACGGTGAATTGACTGAGGAAGAGAAATTTTGGCCTGGTTTACAGATGGTTCAGCACAATATGCAGGTACCATCTGAAAGTGGACAGCTGCAGCACTACAACCCCTTTCTGGGGTGTCCTTGAAGGACAGTGATGAGGAGAAATCCTCCCAGTGGGCAGAACTTTGAGCAGTGCACATGATTGTTCATTTTGCTTGGAAGGAGAATTGGTCAGAGGTGTGTTTATATACTTGTATACTGACTCATGGTCTGTTGCTAATGGTTTGACTGGATGGTCAGGGAGTTTGAAAGACCATCGTTCTAGTTTGCTAGCTGCCAGGATGCAATATACCAGAAACAGTATGGCTTTTAAAAGGGGACATTTAATTAGTTACTACTTTACAGTTCTAAGGGTGAGAAAATGTCCTAGTTAAAGCAAGTCTGTAAAAATGTCCAATCTAAGGCATCCAGGGAAAGATACCTTGATTCAAGAAGGGTGATGAGGTTCAGGTTTCTCTCTCAAGTGGAAGGGCACATGGTGAACACAAGCAGAGTTTCTCTATCATCTGAAAAGGCATATGTTGAACATGGTCAGGGTTCCTCTCTCATCTGGAAGGGCACATAGTGAGCACGGCATCATCTGCTAGCTTCTTCTCCTGGCTTCCTGTTTCATGAAGCTTCCCAGAAGGCATGTTCCTTCTTCATCTCCAAAGGTCACTTGTTGGTGGACTCTCCTTCGTGTGGCTATGTCATTCTCTGCTATCTCAGAAATCTCTCATTCTCCAAAATGTTTCCTCTTTTATGGGACTGCAGAAACTAATGAAGACCCACTCAAATGGGTGGAGACATGTCATCACCTAATCCAGTTTAACAACCACTCTTGATTAAATTACATCTCCACGGAGATGATTTGATTACAGTTTCAAACATACAATATTGAATAGGGATTATTCTGCCTTTATGAAATGGGATTTTGATTAAAACATGGCTTTTCTAGGGGACATACATCATTTAAAACCAGCACAACCATAATGGAGAATTGGTGACAAACAGGTCTGGGGAAGAAGTATGTAGATAGACCTTTCTGAGTGGACTGAAAACATGAACATATTTGTGTCCCATGTCAATGCACACCAAAGGGTGACTTCAACAGAAGAAGGTTTTAATAATCAAGTAGATAAGATGACCCATTCTGTGGATACCAGTCAGCTTATTTCCCCAGCAACTCCTGTCATTGCCCAATGGTCTCATGAACAAAGTGGTCATGGTAATAGGGATGGAGGTTATGTATGGGCTCAGCAATATGGACTTCCACTCACCAAGGCTGACTTGGCTACAGCCACTGCTGAGTGCCCAATCTGCCAGCAGCCAAGACCCACTCTAAGCCCCCAATATAGCACCATTCCCCAAGGTGACCAGCCAGCTATATGGTGGCAGGTTGGTTACATTGGACCACTCCCTTCATGGAAGGGGCAGCAATTTGTTCTAACTAGAATAGACACACACTCTGGATATGGATTTGCTTTCCCTGCATGCAATGCTTCTGCCAAAACTACCATCCATGGGCTTACAGAATGCCTTATCCATCGTCATGGTATTCCACACAGCATTGCTTCTGATCAGGGAACACACCTCACATCAAATGAAGTGTGCGAATGGGCACATGCTCATGGAATTCTCTAGTCTTACCATGTTCCTCATCATCCAGAAGCAGCTGGATTGATAGAGCAGTGGAATGGCCTTTTGAAAACTCAATTATAGTGCCAACTAGGTGCAATAATTTGGAGGGCTGGGGTAATGTTCTCCAGGAAGCTGTATATGCTCTGAATTAGCAACCGCTGTATGGTGCTGTTTTTCCCATAGCCAGAATCCATGGGTCCAGGAACCAAGGGGTAGAAATGGGAGTGGTACCACTCAGTATTACCCCTAGTGATCCACTAGGAAAATTTTTGCTTCCTGTCACTGTGACCTTGAGCTCTGCTGGTCTATAGGTTTTAGTTCCAAAAGGGGGAATGCTTCCACCAGGAGAAACAACAATTCCATTGAATTGGAATCTAGGATTGCCACCTGGTCACTTTGGGCTACTCGTGGCCCTGGATCAACAAGCCAAGAAGGGGATTACATTATTGTCTGGGGTGATTGACCCTGACTATCAAGGGGAAATAGGACTGCATCTACACAATGGAGGTAAAGAAGAATTTTCTTAGAATATAGGAGATCCCCTAAGGCATCTTTTAGTACTATCATGACCTGTGATTAAAATCAATGGAAAACTGCCACAACCCAATCGAGGCAGGACTACCAATGGCTCTGAAACTTCAGGAACAAAGATTTGGGTCACCCCACCATGCAAAGAACCATGACCAGCTGAAGTGCTTGCTGAGGGTGAAGGGAACATGGAATGGGTCGTGGAAGAAGGTAGTAATAAATATGAGCTAGGACCACATGATCAATTACAGAAACAAGGACTGTAATGCTGTTTTGCTCATGTTATACTATTTAAGTTTTAAGACAGCAAGTTTAAGAATAAATATTGCTCAAGAACTTGTACCCTATTCTGGAGAGATTTAATGTGTTTCCAGTTATATGCAGGACTGTTGAGTATTGTTAGGTGAAAGAAAAAAATGTGCATTTTATTGTTTTTTATTTAGAAACTAGGCATGGTTTAAGGTGATATGTATAGCTGCCAAGTTGACAAGGGGTGGACTGTCGTGGTCAGGTTCATGTGTCAAGTTGGCCAAGAGGTGGTACTTGTTTGTCTTGTTGGGCAAGTGCTGGCCTGTCTGTTGCTATGAGGACATTTCATAGAATTAGATCATGATCATGTCAGCTCCATCCACAGCTGATTCCATTTGTAATCAGCCAAGGGGAGTGTCTTTTGCAATGAGTGATGCTTAATCTAATCACTGGAAGTCTTTTAAGGAGGACTCAGAAGAGACCAGCTCTCTTCCTGCTTTGGCCGGAGAGCCTCTCCTGTGGAGTTCATCCAGACCCTCTACCTGAATCGTTGACTTCACAGCCTGCCCTGTGGATTTTGAACTCTGCATTCCTATGGTCACGTGAGACACTTTTATAAATTTTATATTTGCAAGTGTTCCCTGTAGATTCTGTTTCTCTAGAGAACCCTAACTAATACAGTGCCCGATATTTAACCAGGTGCATGCTTGGTGGAAATACAAACAGAGAGGTAAAAACATTAGAATAATAATGGGAATGAGGCTGAAAAATATTCCTCACTGAGCTTATAAGGCCTTTACAAATGTAAGCTAAGATAAAGTACTTAGGGGCGTAGGTACTCCAGAGACTACCAACTTTGTTTTCAGGTTGTGGTTCAGAGCCAGTTAAAAAAAAATCAGTACTGGTTTTGATCAGAAATTGTTTGAACCAAAAGATAGCATCTTTTATCTCCTTTTTGGTGAACAGATATAGCTTATGTAATAGCTTCTACTTGAGTCATTTAAGATTAAGGAAAGAAGTTGGTCTTAAGGAATATGCTGTAGACCATACTCTGAATTATCTTCCATTAGTAGGTATTTTTAGTGATGAAACCGGAGTCCACATTTATAAACACATTAGACAGATTCAATAGAATTTGGAAAACACACTACAAAGAAATCAAATTTTTGCTTATTACAAAATTCTAAGTTAATAATCCCAGAAAGGAAATTTTATTATTTCAGGATTTCTTTTTGTATAAAACAAGAGAGAAGAAAAATTTTAAATGTGTATGTTTTTCTCTCAGCTTCCAGTCCCATCACTAATCACAGATTTTACTTTCTTACTGAAGAGCTTTATCTCTAAACAGAAATGCAGTGACATGCTACAGTGATTTTGGTTCAAGGATCTGCTCTGAACTTGCAAGAAGGGGAGTTTTAGCATATCACATTTTTAGTATTTTTAAAAACAAAATTAAAGAATCAATACCATTTGGTGTGACTTTTCTCCACTAAAATTAAGATGTTTATGAAACAATTAAAGTGCATTTAAAATAAATCATTTTAAAACTGTGTTTAGCTCAGAGCAGCAAATTTTTATAGTTTAAAAATGAAATTTTAATTTGAATTTGAGAGTATAGTTTTTAATTACTATCTAAGTTGGCAGAGTATTGGCTTTTGAGTCTGTATTTTTCTCATGCTTTTTTCATTGAAAGTGGCAGTTATTTCCAATTTTAAAAATTAGTCTAGGGAACAATTTCATCTTACATACACAGACACATGAGATTACTCCTAAAATTGTATTTATTGGGGTCATGGATATTGAGATGCCATGCTCACTTAGGAAAGAAAATGGAGAAGTATTAAGTTAAAACTTTCAAATAAACTGGCTTTGGTTACATATTAGTATACCTTTATGAGGCACAGATTTTTCATCTACAAAATATGTCAGACTATATTTTTTTCTCTTTAGCTTTGTTCCAACTAGAATAATCATGTGAATCTCATAACTCAGTTTTGGGAAATACATTTGACTCTCCCTTCTGAGATTGATGAACAGAATAACTTTCAGAACACAGGATTATATTTCAACATTATGTACCTCTTAGAGTTCTAGACGCTGTCTCTCAGTGTTCAAGACTAGTTGTATCAGAATGAGTGAGAGCCCTACTCCCTACATATTAAATCAGGATATCTGAAATGGAGCCCAAAAATCTGCTTCTTAAAATTAATTCTCCAGGTGATTATTATGCAGAGAAACTATTGATAACCATAGATTTTTATTTCTGGTGGATAAATAGGAAGAATAAGAGTTACTCTTCATTGTTAAGATAACCAAGTTAAATACTTTGCTTACTTTACTAGAAGGGGATGGGAATAAGAGAGAACCTGTATATAATAAAAGATCAAATCAAATAAAGTAGGATAATGTAAGTAAACTGAATATGGTTAGGTCAATAATATGATAGAAATAGATTATCTAGATCCCGCAATCTACTAAAATCTGGCAACATAGAGAATGACTTACCATTGTTTTGGATTTCAAGTCAAATATAGAGGATAGAAAATTGGAATAATAAAGTAATAGCTTATATTCTTTATTTTTCTTCTATATGCCAATACAGAATGAAGGAACTAGGGTTTGTTATGAGGCCCATCAAAGACTCAAGTCCAGGGCCAGATGCTTCTACCTTACCTTATTTCACTTTAATATCTCCCCAGATCATATGAAGTGGACATTATTTCCCCAATACTGCTGAAAAGGAAGCTGAAGTTGAGAAGGATTAACTCCCAAGGCTAGGATGTGGCAGGATTGTATTAGAATTTTGGTCTCCTTTGCGCCAAAGCACTTTCTACCTCTAGCAGTGTTTTTCCATTTTTCTTTTGCCACAGACAATAACAGAAAAAAAAATTCCCTTGGAAAGCACATCCTCTTCAGTGAGGGCAAATCATTAGAAGTTAATGGAGATCAGAAAAAGTAGGAGTCTCTTCACCAGCTCAGGCTGTAGGTAGCATTAATAGCTCAAGTCTACACTTGCCGCATGCATAGGAAATTTGAAAGACCATGTCTGGACATTGCTCTCTGGTTCTCCTTGCCCAATACTCCCTTAGGCAAGCTGAGATCCCCTTTGGGAATCCTTATTCTACTTCTCTCAGGCAATCTTAGTTGGCACCCTAATACTTCAACAATTCTTTCCAAATTAATAAAATCTGTTACACCAAGACTTTTCCTATGGATGTAGTAATAATGATTTTAATTTTTTCTTTTTTAAAAAAATTTTAAAAAATTGAAAAATGCGGCCCCACTTGGAACTCACCACAATAGAAGATTTACAGATTATATGCATTTCAGGGGTGGCCCAGCTGTCCTTCAACCTTTTTTCTCAACATGCTTTACCACACTGAGGTTGAAAACGGCTGTTATACCATGCTGTTCCCTGAAGAGTCAAGTAAGCTTAGTGTGATTTATACGCCATTTCAGAACACACTTGTTAAATCGCTCGCAATTATATATAGTATGCTACATCTAGTTAAGATTGGCTTGAAGACATACCTACTTCTAAGAGAAATCCAACATCCTCTCCAAGATTTCTATGAATTCTCGAGAACTTGCATTTTTTCCCAGCCTTCTCTAAAACTAATTCAGGTTCTAATAAATATTTAAGCTTTTCTTTGTATCTTGTTCCACATTTAGGGTGCTCCCAGTGTGGGTCCACTCCCTTTCCCTTCTTAATTCTCATCTAAAAGTTCCCTCCAACAAGGCATGGAGTAGACTTTTAGTGAGTAATATTGAGAACTGGGGGAGGTAGGGTATTATAACACACGTATCAAATGGCAGACTATTTAAATTGGAGTTTAGATCTCCCTGTTCTTAAGAATGAGCATTTATACCAATTTAGTGTCTTGATTTCCACCTTGGGGCTTGTGTTCCTTCCATCATCTCTCTCCTTAGATCCCCTCCATCCACAGATTGCTTATTTATAACACAACTGTATCAATATCTCTTTCTCAGATACTCTCCTTACGTAGACAGTGGCTTATTGATTTTCCTAAGTAAGCATAGTATCTTTACTCATAGTAATAATATGTTGTTCCATAAATCTACAGAAAGTAGTATCCAAAAACTTTAGGTAAAAATGTACTACAACTTTTTTTTTTCCTTCTTCTTTCTATAAAGAAAGCAAAAATATTAAAAACTGTAAGCAAATTGGTATTATCATAGTAAAAAAGCAAATGCAAAAACAAAAAGCCATTTTGTCAATGTGGAGTTTCCTTTAGGTTTCTTCTGTCTACGGGTCTTTCGAGAGAGGTGGCTCTTCAGCCCCTTCTTTCTATGTAAACAGTCCATATTCTCAGTTCCCCTTGGTCACTGACTTACTTGGACTCTCCCTCATTGCCAGGCCCTCTTCAGATTCATGACTTAAAGCTGAATCCCACCCTTGGCCTCTAATGCACATCCATTCTGGAAAGTTGGTCATGTTCAGGTTTCTGGTGCTGCATTAGGAATCTCAGGCTCTAAAACTAACCAGTACAGGAAAGTGGCATCACTAGACTGGAACCATTTTGGAGTTGCAATTGGTGATCCGGCATTGATTAATAATGGTGAAGGTGACCTATGCTTTGTACTCTGTCTTAGAAGTAGATCCTAATATTGGGAGAAATGGTGAAATTTGCTGTTGATTGGAAATACACTTGACTTTCTGGGAAAATGTCCAGAAAACTTGTAAGCTTCTATTGATTGGCTATGTGAAAGTTGTACTTACTTTAGAGGGTTTAAATGGAGCAGAATATATGAGGCTAAGGTTGCATATCAGCTCTGAAACTCAATGTCATTTTTGTTTCATAAAACATTTCTTTAGGCTTATTAGAAATATTACATGTCAGGTTATTTCCTAAGTGGATACTTTATCTCCACTATTAATAAAGAGTATAAATGGAAACCTTCAGCTAACTGAAAGGTCCTTTCAGCTCTCATCCTACTTCTATTCATGCCTAGAGCCAGACCCTAACTAAGAAACTGTGCTTTGTACACACAAACTCTGATAAGCTTCTGCTTTGTTGTACTGCCCTAGGGAATTAACTTCTGTAATTTCCTAAAAAAAAATTTCACCTCATTGTCAAGACCAGCCCAGAGACAACCTCAGTGAAACTTTCCCTGGCAAACTGCTGTCAACTCTCCGGGGTATAAAAGCCAATTAGGTAGGTATCGCAGGCATTTGACTTTGGCAAGGTCACAGCCTGATGGCACCTTCACCAGATTCAAGATTAGCGGGAGGGTGGCTAAGAGAGCAAACGCAAATGGAGTGTCAAATTGATCTTTCATTTTCAATCTGGTAACATTCCCCCAGCTTCTGACCATTTACCAAATTGCTTCTCAACACACACACACACACACACACACATACACACACACACAAACACACACGATCATGCTCTCCAGCACACATTCTGTCTCTCTCTCTTCGTACAGACCCCAGGCATGAGAACTTGAGACAACTCTTTCCAGCCAGGATGGAACACCTGAAATAGTCTTCTTCAACTCCCCCATCCCATACTCACAGCATCATCGTTTCCTGAACATGGCCTTATTCTATGAAGTCTAGGTTTGGCTTCCGAATCCCCCAGAGTTCCAGGCAGCCATAATCAAGGGGGTTGGTATATTAGATTGAGTTATGTATCCCAGGAAAAATATGCTCTTAATTTTAATCCATTCTTGTGTGTGTGAATCCATTATAAATAGAACCTTTTGAAGATGTTATTCTTAAAGTGTGGCCAATTGAATCAGGATGGGTCTTAACCCTATTACTGGATGCCTTATAGAGAGAGCCACAGGGAAAAGACTGATCCGGGAGTCAGCAGGAACCGAAAAAGAAAGGAGAGGATATCAACATGTGTTGAGAAAGCAAAGGAACCCAAGGATTGCTGGCCAGCCAGATCACTACTGACTACAGGAGGAAGCAAACTTTCTAGGTCCAAAACCATGAACAAGTCAATTCCTATTGTTAAGCCACTCATTGTGTGATATTTGTTTTAGCAATCTGGAAACTCAGACAATGGAGTTTTCATTCTCACAGTGAAACCTGTTATCATCCCTGCCTTACAGTGTTATACTGTTAGTACTTTGACAACCCTTTCCTCTCTATACCTTCTTTTTCTTCCCTGAGAACCACTTCACCTGGTTTTCTAGATCAGATCCCAGTGCTCCCCTTAGAACAAAGTGGTGACCCTTCTCCAAGGCCTGAACTTCAGTGGCCCCTTAGCTTTGGAGTGACTTGCTTAAAAAAGCCTAAATCCCCCTCCAGCTTCTGGAACCACCAAGGCTGGCATTGCTACCCAAATGGGACACTCTGAGTTTGGACAAAGGACTTCATAGGCTTTAGTACCCATTTCTTCCATTCAGGGTACTCTTTGTCTTCTATTCCATGCTTGTGCCAACCAGGAACTTTAAGGAAATCAGGGACTCAGGCCTATAAATTTGTCCCATTGTTCCATGACAGGGTTGCAGTTCCAGGAGAATAGCTTGGGAGCTGATGAATCAAGCTGTCCAATGTAATATTTCTTTCATAGCATCAGACAAGTTTGGGCCACAGTTTCCTCATCTGTAAATGGTAATTTTTCTTCCCAAGTGATATCTCAAAACTGTCCTGACATTCATACTCTGAGATTCTCTGATAAATATATACCATCCAATGTTTCACTAAGCAAAAATGACTAAATAAGATTGTTAACCCTAACCAGGAAACCCAGGAAATTGTGGTCGAAGATTCACAGTTCAGGCACTAACAAAATGATTCATTAACCAAGTTTACCAAGTCCTAAGTCTATTTTATTATGCTAGGCAATTGTCAATGGAATTTCTTAACTATGAAACAAGCATGCCTTACAGATTCCATTTCTGCACAGTTACCTATGTAATAATTGTTTTTGCCCCCTAATTTGTGACAAATGAAAGCAATGCATCCAGGGAAACAGAAATGAGAGCAGCTGGTCTGAGTTCCTCCTGGCCCTGCAGCCACTACTTCTATTGGTTGTAAAGGGCCACCTGCCTCCCTCCCCTCCCCGCAGAAGTTAAAAGGGAATAGAGGCAAGGGTTTGAATAAATAGAGCTCTTCATGATTGGAGAAGCATCATAATAGATATAAACAAGAAGGTAGATATTTTCTTTCTTTCAAAAAATATTGTCTGACATCTGCCACATGCCATGTACTATGTTAGTCCCTGAATTTACAAAGACAAATAAAAATAGTTAACTACTGACAGGAAATGTACATACTAGACTGGTAGACACGTGAATAGCTGTAATGGTGGACTTCTTTGTAAATGTTAAACCCACACATTTTAAAATCCTTCCTAAATGTGTTTCCTTGCAGTACTCTCCCAAACTGAGCCATTAGGCTTATTGTCCCAAGGTAGGAGAAGAAAAGACTAGTTAGAAAAGAGGCCCCAGATTTGTTGTAAATCTTGAAGCTGACTTTCTTGACCTTGTTAGGAAGTTGGTATCTCTGAAAGAGGTGATGAGGGAAGAAAAGGTCCTCTAAATTATCCTTCCTTAGCATATCAAGAGATAAGCAAAAGATTAAAGAGGCAGACTCTGTGCCAGAAGTAGAGCATCTCAGGATATCAGGGAGGACATGGAAAGCCAGGTGCTAAGCTTGATAGTGGTGAAAGAAGGGCACAGCAACATGCTAAATAAAGAAGGCAGGTGCCTGAAGTTTTTACTCCTCATTGACTGTGTACAGGATGATGTTGTGAGCTTTAGAAACTTTTAGGTATATATTGAGGGACATGGGGGGAGTAGAGGAGCCTAGACTACATGGGAGGAAATGCAGACCCATGGAAGAATCTTAGCCTTCAGCATGTTGCCACTTCCAAATGGTCTAGAAGTAGAGGAGCAGCAGGAGGAAGCCAGGTAACTCTCTATCTCCCCAAGGTCTGTGCACAGAGTTTAGGAGACCCAGAGCTGCTATTGAGGCCAGAGAGCCAAGAGGCCTTTGTTCAGAATAAAGAGGCTACTTATTCTGGGATTCAAGCCCAGAATTAAATGATTCAAATTACAGATTTTAAGAGTGGGTCCATCATGCCACTCAAAAGGGTGGGACTAGTACCTCTCATTGGTCATTGGTTGCTGAATCAGGACAGCCCAGGCCCTCAAAACAAAGGACCTGGGGATAATGCACACTTCTAAGATTTTCACCAGCACTATAACCTCAAGGATAGTGTAAGGGCTTCACAATGCCAGCTGCTTAAGGAGGAGAGAGGAAGGCATGGACTTCTAAAAGACCAAACACTTACCTAAAGAGATTTAGTCATTTGAAGAGATTGTTAACCTGTTTTGATTTTACTGATCTTACTCAATTGAACTAAATGTAATCTCCCTTGCTTACCATCCAGCCAAGTGAGGTCTCATGAGGAAGCTCAGAAGCTACATTTTCATTGCATATCTTAGTGTATACATGACTCTACTACACAGGGGATTATAATAAGGTTTAATGGGAAAAGAGTATTGTTTCGAATGCTGGATGGAGACAAGTGTGAGGGTAGAAACAGACTATATAATAAGGAGTTAATAAGAGGGCTTCTTTGTTGATGTGATGGTAAAGACAAGTTCTTTAAGGTTGAATAGGAATTGTTCAAACAAAATTAAGATAGTGGGCTTGGCATTCCAGGCCACAGATTCCACATGTAAAAAGTCTAGAAGAAAGAAAGAACATACTCTGGGTGTTGCAAGTATTTGCAACTATTGCAAATGGCTAGAGCACATAGTTTGAGGCATGTTTTTGGTTTCTCAGAAGAAAAGACCCTAGGACAGGGATTTCAGCGTAGGAGGTTATCGGGAAGTGCTCTCAAGTGACAACCCTGTCAGGATGTAAGGAAGGTGGGATTGGGCAATGGGAGAAACAGTACTGGGATGCAGTTACAACAGAACTCAGGCACTGCACAGTGAGCTATGGAGCTGGGCTGGGCCTTTGAAGTTGTCCCAAATCAAGGCAACAGGAAGACCTTTGTATACTCCATTAACAAGTCGTTGATTGAGGATTTTTCCAGGGCTAGTGGAGTAACTCCAGGTGAGACATATCTGTTTGGCTGAAGGTAATTTCCCTATTTTCATTCAGCTGTGAACCTTTAGTTGGCAACATCTAATGGTGAAGGAATGACTGCCTCAGACTTGAAGAAGGATCTGAGTGGCACACGATATCCACTAGAAGGCAGATATTTGCAATGGATGACGTTAGAGATGTAGCATATACCAGCTAATAGAAAGCCTTATTAGTCACATTAGCAGGTTTGGGCATTGTAAAAAAAAGGAATGGGGAGCTATCGAAGGGTTTTCAGGAGGTTAAATCAGTATGATTGTTTGTATTTTACAAAGATCACTGTGGCTAATAGGTAGATAATTCATTAGAGAGAAAGAATACTAGAGATAGAGAGACCTGTTTGGAAGTTGTTGCTGTCAAAGACAGAAATGATGACAGCTTGAAATATATTAAGTGGAGGTGAAAATGAAGAAATGTGAACTGATTAAGGAGCTATTGAGAAAAAAGAATTGACAGTACATACGTACTGACTGATGGCATGTGAGGCGGGCGGGGATGAGGGAGAAAGATGAAGTCACAATTTCTGGCCTGGGAATTTGAAATAGGAAATGTGACAAAAGACATTGCTCTATGTTTTTCATTTATTATTCCTTCCTTCTGGGCACATTAAAAACTCTATTTGGTGACACTCTTGAACTTAGGAGGAACCATGTAACTAACCCTGGCTAATGAAATGTGAATAGATGTGATGCGTGTTTCTTCTGGGATGAGACAATAGAAACCCTGTGTGATTCTTCAGTCTTTTTCTTCCTCTTTGGCAAGAAGTAGGGAGACCATATGTTGAAATGGTGGAGGCCCAGAAACAAAGCAGCTGGGAACCCTGAGTCACTGCATGGAGGACAGCTGCTTTGGATTATAGCCTTGTTAAGAGGAGAACTTGTATGAGCTAAAAATAAACTTCATATGTTAAGTTTAGAGATTTTGTGTTATTTGTTCCTTAAGCATAAGGCTAGACTATTCTGACAGATACAAGAACATAGTAGGAGTGTGTGTGTGTGTGTGTGTGTGTGTGTGTGTGTATGTATGTGTGTGGTTGGAGGCAAAAAGAGAGGGGAAAGGAAAGGAAGTTTTAGAATTTAGTTTTAAAAGTTGAATTTAAGTTAACTGAGAGATATTTATGTAGGAATGTCCAGCTGCAGTTGAAAATGAGAGGAGTCTGCAGCAAACCTAAACTGGAATATATGGATTTTGAAATTATCATCATATAGCAAATAATTAAAGCTATGTGAGGGATGTTACTGAGCACTCTGATATAGAATGATCTGAGAACATCCTTTTTCTTGGAATGGTCTTGTTTTGTCCCTTTTAGGAAGTAATGGAATTCCAGGAAGCTCTATCCTTCACCTTTAAAGTTGCATTAACTACACAAATCAATCTCAATATTACCATACGTTATATAGATATTTTCATTTGTCCCCCTACCTTGTGGTATTGTGGGCTTCAGCATGCCCAGCTTGAATATAAGTTGAAGAGCCAACTTCAACCTTACAGAAGAGCAAACAAGTCAAGGAACTATTATTAAAATCTGCAATCAGTTTCTGCTTCCTCTGAAGTGAGGTGACAAATTCAAATTAGTAGTTATTTTTGATAAATTACCTTAAGGGGCACTTTGGTTACACAAATGTGAAATAAGGATCAATACATTATTGTTGACAGTTATAAAGTTACCTTACTGGCACTATTTTAGACACAGAAGCTATGAGATCTATACAGTAATATAAATTTTATGTGATTGAACCAGACTTCTAAAACTGCAGAATTTGTTGCTTTGGGGGAGTAAAAATATTAGATAGTGTATCTGTTATGAATTTAGCCTGCACTGTGCTTGAACTGTTGCCTATTCCTGTTGAGATGTACTTGTTTGTTCCTGCTTAACAGTAAGTTGTTGGGTGCCTAAACAGAGACTCAGAGTTCAACAGCAAAAACATACAGGCATGAGATTTGTACCATGTTACAAGAGAGGCAGAAACAAGCAAGCAGCCTGGGTGTAACTCAGCCTAACAGAACCTGAACTGTTAATGTCTTTCACAAAGGTAACCCAAATGTGAGAAAATATGCTGAACTAGTGTATTGATTATTTCACTCATAAACTGAGTCATATATGGACTAATTGAACTCTAAAAGGACTATACCAAAAGAAAAGGCCAAGGCCGGAAACCAAATTTGGTTCCCTTTAATTCCAAATTCCATGTTTTCTCCTCTTGACCATACTGTCTCAAATGAGGTCATTTCAGGAATGCTATTTATATCCCTCTATGTTGTGCACTGAACATGTTCTTGTTTTATTTTTACTTTTTTATATATATTTTTTGTCCTTGGATCTTAGAAACATTTCAGAAAGAGTTGTTGTTCTCATTCTCCCTTTTGTTTGCTGAGATAATGAAAACACTTTCCTTCTCTCTCTTCTGATGTTCTCTGGAGAAGCTGCTTGAGATGACTCAGCCTTCCCAGTCAGTGGTGGTTACTGCCCCACAGCGGTAAGAAAGAACCCATGACTTAACATCCCTGTGCGTCTATTCCTGACACAATGCCTGTCCTCATCCAGAACCATCATCCCACTCTCAACCAACTCACATCCCATCTCACCCAGTGTTTCATTTCATTTTCCTCATTCGGTTGTAATTGAACATCATCACTTTTGAACAGACTGTTATCACCATCTCTGTGAGTAAATGGGATGTGAATACCCCAAGGATCCCCGCTCATGAATAACAAACTCTCCTTCTATTCTACAAAGGGAAGAAATAAGATTGCTGAATATTAGCAGCCCACTAGAGATTAGAATTTAGAATTAGACAAGATCTCTGCCTAATGGGTTTATTATCCAAAGGTGAATGATAGGAAAGGGAGGGACAGAGAATGGAAATAATTTAGGGAGGAACCTAATATATATTGAATGGCCATTATATATCTAATACAGAAGATTTTATATTTAGAGAATGTCCATTTATGGCCTCTCACCATGTGAACACAATTATACTGCAATCAAAAGAGTCCACTATCAATGCTTAGGATTATTAGTAGCTAGATAGTGTTAAGCATTGTGTTTCTTGCATTATAGACAGGATTCTGCCATGCCTGTGCTAGTGGTGGGTTATTTATGTTCATCATTAACCCCACCAGGCCTCCTAAGTGCAAAATAAGCACCCAAAAGAAAAAAGTCCTTAAAGATCGAAAGTAGAGATAATTTTTTTCTAAATTGAAAGTGATGAGGAAATGGATGGTTATTGAACAAATGTGCGGGATGACTCATTTTTAAATAAGAATAAATTCATTTTAAATAAGAAAAAGGATATAATGCAAATGCATGAAGGCCTTGTGCCTGTACCATCGAAATTAATAGGCAAGAGATGAGAGGAAGTGATTGAGAAAATGAGACAGTTTTTGAGTGTGTGGTTTCAGTAGTTGTTTTCAAACCTAAAGTTATCCCACGTCATACCAAGTAACTTGTAATTTCTTAGCACAAGACCTGGGGACTGGTTTACGCTGTAATTTTTATTACTTCCCAGGTGATTGTGATATACATCAGGTGTTGAGAGTCGCTGGCTTAGGAGTTTGGAGGTGAGGCTGTAAGAATGTGGATGGAAGGGGCTTTATGCATCTTCACCATGCTGATTTGGAGAGATTCACCAAACTAATCATTACTGTATGGGCTCAAAGCCCACTCACATTTGTACAATATTAAAACCAGTAATGAAGCAGCAAATGCTGACGTCATATACTAAGAAGTTCCCTCTCGCGTGTATACAGTTCTTTGAGAACGTGGATGAACATGTGAGAACATGTTCATGTAGATCCAACAACCATATTTCAGAAGAGATTCCTAATTGACCATATATCAGCAGGAAGGAGGAGATTATGTTTGGTTTGAAGCCATTTTAGGGGAAATCCAAGCTAAAACCTTTTGAATCCCTTTGGACTTTAAAATGCATCGACTTAAGATCAACCTTTTGAAAACTAATCCTTTGCAGATAATGTTCTCATATATTTTCTTTTTCAATCTCTGAAGAAACTCTATAAATTGGATTATTCCAATTTTGAAATTTGCGTTAACTAAGCCTATAAAAGGATAGCTAGTTTTACTAGTCTCACATGGCTAGTAAGAAATTTCAGTCTGATTTTCATTTGCATACAAAGCCAAGGTTTAACTGTTATACTATGATGTCTCTTATACAACATATATATGGATTCATACATAATAGTTAATTTAAAAATAGCAAAACTTATGTTAGGGGCCATGAGTTTCTAAAATAATATTCTTTGTAGACTACTTTTACAAATGCTTAAATCGTTTAAATCTTACCCACAGGGTTACTTCAACCCTGACTGATGCCATTCACTTCCAGGTTGACAATCAACTATAGTGTGATGGCCTCTAAATCCACATCTCTAGTAAACAGAAGCCAGTTTATGTAAACAGACATCTCCAGATGTATGTTCCAAACGTGAATTCATATTTGCCCCCAAACTGCTTCTCTTCCAGTTAAAGCTACTATCTAGTCATTCATTCAAGGAATCTGGAATTCACTCTATTCCTTTACCCCAAATCCAGTTAGATGATTTTTTTTTTAATATCATTTTCTAATATCTCTCTTACTTATTCCTAGCTCTCTGTCCCGAAGCACTTTTCAAGGGCGAGCTCTCATCATCATTTTGCCTGGACTGCTGCAATAGTTTCCTGACTGATCTCCCAGTCATCTCACCCTCAGTCAATCTATTCTGCTAACATAATGATCTATCAAAAAATGGAATCCTGACCCTATCTGTTTCTTGCTTATGAATCTGGAATGGCTTCCTGCTTCAATGATTCTTTGGTTACAAACAACAGACACTGGCAAAGGTTAATTTCTTGGAAGGACGCTTGTATTCACAGGAATGCAGGAAATGCTGAATGGACAGGGATCTTAGTCAGTAATAATGGATATTTTTGGAGGTGTTGGTATTTGAATAACTCAGCTCCTCCTGTTCTCTATACCAGTCACGCTACTCAATATTCAAATTCTCAGGAAAGAATGACTTGTTAGGCTCATATCCTGTGACTCCTCTAGGAAGTGATGCAGGTAGAGCCCTATGATTGATGGTTTCATCAAGACTACCTGGAATGGGAGAAGCATAGATCCCCAAAGGAATGCACTGTTATTTAAAGAAGGAAAAAAAATGTCAGGTGAACTAAGGTAACAGCTAACCCTTATGGCCCATTATTTTTAGAAGAAAGTCTATACTTCTTAGGCCAACTTAAAATCCTTGATTTGAATGTGGTCAATCACAGTAGCCCACTCACAATCTTTAATTTGTATGTTTTTACTAACCAATCACAATATACCAATGTCTCTAACCCCATCTCCCTTTGTTTAATAAAAACCCTAAGTACTCCCAGGTCAGGGAGAGAGATTTGAGCTTTGACGCCTTACTTAGCCACCTAATAATAAAGTTCTTTCTCTTGCCTTGAGTGCATCAGGCAGCAAGACCACCTATTTGGCAACAGTTCTACAAATAAGCCATGTGTTATGTGCTGCTTCCTAGTCTGGAAACTTTTCTACTTTACATTGCGAATGTTTATTTACTCTTTAAGATATAGCTAAAATACCATTTGATCAGAATGGTCATCAGGAAGGGCTGACCACACCCTAGCACCCTTGATAAACCCTCTGCATATCCCAATAATAATAACACTTACCAAATCTCATTGCAATGATATCTTTACAAATTGGATTCTCTGATTATATTGGATTAGTATCTAAGGATCTAATCTCTTAGGAGCAATGTTATTAACTGTGTTTCTCCCAAATACAGCACAGTAGCTGGGAGTGCTTGAGTTAAAGAATGAGTGAATAAAAGTGCCTTTCTTAAAGCGTTAAACTGCTGGACATATGCTAAGAGGATGTAATGGCAGGTCTATTTCTTATTTTCAAGTGCTTCTTGTGAAATAAAGCACTAATTAAAAATTTTTATTAGCTCTAAAAGTAACTTTATTTCTAATTGTTTCCCATTTCAATATATTGAAATTAGAATTTTGCTGCTAAAAGAAAATTTTTTGCTTAATCACATTTACATCTTTTTTTCTTCCTGTAATAATTTTTTTTCTGTTGACTTTTATTACATATTTTTTGTTAATCCCCTCATCTTTATGCATTTTCCTTCTGTTTTTTTTCTTTTCTTTTTCCTCTTTTTTGGGAGGAGGGGCTTATGATTATAAAGTTTAAACGGTCCCCCCAATCTCACTGAGGCAAATAATTGGCAATATAACCTCTGTGAGAGGCTGTTGAACCAGAATGGAGGCTGGTTGGGAGGTGAAATGAGGCTTCATCAGGACCTCGCTCCCCTTCCTTCCAGGCCCAAAGAGATGCATCATCTTGGCCCATTAGAATTTTTCTTTGGTGCCTGATTGTCTAGACCAAATAGGCTTGTCTAAGCTGTCTTAGTCTGCAAATGCAAACTACATATATCACTGAATCATACAGTTCCATGTTGAGAAATAAAATAGGAAAAGAAATTCAAAATACTGTTGCAAAAAACTAAGAGAAAAAAAAAGAAAGTAGAACCAAAGCACCTGTTAAATTATAATTAGAGGTAGATGACCTTTAGCAAAATTGCTAAAAGTCTGGATCTGGGCCCAGCATCTCAGAATATTGTCAGTTGAGTAGCTTGCAAAACCCTCTTTTTCATTTCATGGTTCTGTTAAGTTTTTTTTTTCCAATTTTCTCAGCAATGCACAATTGGAAACCAAATCTGCATGGATTGATAAACTTTCACAGAAAGAGTGGTGTCTTACTTGAGTGTTTTTATACCACCGGACCAATCAGTGAAAGCTCTTACGACTTTTCCCAGAACATCCTCCTTCCCACTGGCCCATGAATCACTGGCTTAGAAAAGGACCTGGAAAGGCAGGCTCCATCAAGATGGCCAGGTGAACACTTGGACTGAAAGTCACAATGAGACAGAGAAATGTGTGCTGAGTTTGATGTCAAACACTCCATCGCTGGCTGTATGACCTTGACCTGATTACTGAAGCCACAGTCCTTCATCTATAAAAAACTAAAATCTGAATATTATTTATAATCTCTGCCTTGCCTCAAGGGTTGTATGAAATTATACACATATCCTAAAACACAGTGAGTACCAGATGTATTTATATTATACTATGGAAAACCCTCCAGGCTCCCTCAATAACCTAATCCAAAGACAAACGTTTCTTATAGTCACGGAAATCTTTCATTCTAAAATTTAAATTAACTCACTGGAGTAGAAATAAGAAGAAGGCAGTTTAATCAATTGATGCTCCACTATGTGAAGAAAGAGCATTTTGTGTCAGCATATTTTCTCCATACCCTTTTCTTTGCCATCCTATCAGCTATTTTTACTAACTTGTGACATGATCCTCCGTCTCTTTTAAAGGTGAAGGCATTACACCCCAGCCTCTGAAAGGTGGGTTAATATTACTTGTCACCTCACCAAAGAGCACTTACATTACCACAGGGAAACTTTTGCACATTCCAGAATTCGAAGGAATAAATCCCTAATTGTAGAGCAAGCCAATAAGAGAAATTGTTTCAGTTTACATGTTCTCTTCTATTCCATATCACTTTGTCCTAGTTTGAAAGGGTAAAAGAAAACATACTATCCCACCAAAAACACAGCTCAGGGAAAGTGTTTTTCGTGGAACATGAGAGTAACCTTTTCTACTTTACACGTTGCCTGTTTAGATGTATCTAAAAGCTGCCAGTTATAAATGTGACTACAATTTCCAATGTCCAGTCCACTTTTAAGCCTCTAGCTAAGATAATGTGACAGGAAGTTTATTTGATTGACTTTATTGTTCTAAAGGTAAAATCATGGAGGCTGATGATCACCTCCATTATTTTTTTGTGCAATGGGGTAGTAAAAATGATCGCAAGAAGAGGGACTAGGGCACTTTTCTTCTCATATAAAATGGAGCTCAACATGGAGAATGGTCAAGTTGGAGTGGTCAAGTTGGAGGAGAGCGCAGCGTGGTGGACTCTAACATTTCTAGTTATATGCCCATTTCACTCAAATTTTTGAGAGAGAATCATTACGTATGTACTGAGAGTGCTGAACATTTATTTAAATCCAAATTGCAAATAAGCATGATAATTTCAAAATTTTCCACCTGATTTCTTGTTAGTTTTTAAAATATTGTAATATGCCCAAATCAGGGTTTATCACCAGAGGCATTTATTAACATTTTTGACCAGGTCATTCTTAATTGTGGAAGGCTATCTTGTGCATTGTAGGATGTTTATCAGCAACCCTGGCCTCTCCCAACTGGATGCCTGTAACACTCTCCAGTTGTGACATAGAAAAATTTCTCTAGACAGTGCTAAACTTACCCTGGGGGTAAAATTGCCACTAATTGGGAACCACTGGTTTAAATAAATTCATTCGAAGTAGAACTTGTGTCAAAAATGCCACCTTCAATGTGAAGTTTCTTTGTAGGTATTTGTTAAACCTTTTATCAATTTAGAGAGGATTAATTAGTTAAAGAGATAATATAATTAGTAGATGCACTTAACAGACACTGCTAAGCTCCAGTATTTAACAGAGTGCTGTAAACAAATAGATATCCCATCTAAAGATAGGGGAAATTGGAGTACTAATATACCAGCTCCTTCAAGTATTCTTTGTGGGCTACTATGAATTGGGGAAAGGGCTTATTCTTCAGTATTTCTGGTTTCTTAGGCAGATGGGTAGAGTGGGCTCTGAACAACAAAGACCTCAGGCAGTGGAAATTCCAGAGAGCTTGTCCTATAATGCTAAATATGGTGGGAACATGGGCAGGGTGACAAAAGTGTCTGCTAGAAGCCTACTAACAGACTGAAAGAATTGGATGAGAGAAAGATGTCTGAGAACCAAGAGAGAGTGAAAGAATAAGATAAGTGCTGGCAGAATCAAAATCATAGGTAGAACAATTACTTGTGAACAGCAGGACACCTCATCTTCTGAATCTGGAAGGAAGGTGGGAGGGATGTCTGCAAGTGTGGAGAAGTTTATGGCTTTGATGCCAGGAATGTGTGGTATTAACATTTGCTGTCTTTGCTTTCTTGGTAACCTCTAAGAGAAGTTCATCTCCAGAAGGTGGAGTGATGAGTTAAGAAAGCAAGGAGTTTTGTGATAGCCACTGGGTGAAATCGGGGTAAAAAAATGTGAGTAGCATTTAAGGCTCAGCTAAGACATGAAACCAAAAATTTGTCGTGGCAATTGTATGAGCTCGAAGATCATCTCCATCAGTACTTAGTAAACTTGATACAGCGGCAGGAAATGCAAATTTCAGGACCATTCATTTATTGAGCACCTCTTTAAGAAGTGTCAGGCAGTGTCCTAGGTGATAAAAAAAAAATGAAACAGGTAACATCATTCTCTGATCTCATAGAACTTACATTCTGGTGAAGAAATATAGTAAGTAAGATCATTGAGTAAAATTTTAGTATATTAATTAGTGATACATACAAGGAATGGAGACAGGAAGTACTGGAATTGAAGAAGGGTTATTATTGTAGATAAAGCATGTAGGCAGGGCCTCTCTTAGAAGGTGACTTTTGAATGAAAATTCAAAATTGGTGAGAGATTGAGCCATGTGGATGGCTGGGGAGAGAGTGTTCCAGGTTGAGGCAACAGCAAGTACAAAGGTTGTAAGACCAGCGTGTGCCTGGTATGTAAGTGGAATGCAAGTAGTCTAATGTGATGACTGGGCAAATACGAGCAAAGAGTAAGGTTTAGAAAGTAATATTGGTGAGAGAACAGAGTTGGGGTACACCTTGTACAGGGTCTTGCAGCTGTGGCTTTTAGGTTGAATCAATGCTGGGAGTATGAGGAAAGATCAGATGTGAAAACTAGGGAGGAAAGGACTAAGAATGCTGATGCGAACATACCAAAACGATTACTTAGAACAGAAGGAAGAGAGTCCAAGAGTGAGCATAAATTGGGAGGCTTATAAAGGATAGGAATGGAAGCAGGAAAGAATGAAAGCAGAGAATGCAAAAGAAGAAAAGAGTTTCAAGGTGGAAGGTGTACTTACTAATGATGATTAACATTTATAGGGCAGATATGATGTGCGACATACTTTGTGTTATCTCATCTAAACCTTCCACCCACCTTATGTGGTAATACATATTATTATCCACATTTTCAGATGAGGAAATTGAGCAGAGAGAAATTAAGCCATTTGCCTAAAGACGGTGGTGAAACTAGGATTTGATGCCCAGCAATCAAGAGTCTTAGACTCTTCTTCTTAATCAGTTTGCAATACAGTGCTAACTGCTGTGGAAGATTTATGTATGAGGGAAGGTGGAAGATAGTTTTATGGGAATTGAATGTTAGGAGGTCATTAGTGACTTTTGAGACAGCAGTTCTTTATGAGGTGGGAAAGTAGACAACACTTTGCAATAGTTAAGTGGCACAATAGATGGTAATGGAGTACAGGCAGCAGTTGCTGGACTAGAACAGTGGGAGATAATGGAGACTGAAACCAAGATGATGTAGAATTAGAGAGTGAGAGATTTGCCCTCTTTTATAGTTTGAGAGGCAGGTGTCTGAGGAAAACGACACAATGAAGATTAATGAGTGAGTCAAATAATTTATGGAACAAGGGGTCAGAGAATATGTGTTTGATAGAATTATGAATTAACCTTGGAAAGGAGAATAACATGTACCAGAGAAGTAAGTGATGAACCCTAGGTCACAAGTGAATTAAACAGTGGCTAAGGGACCATAGTCCAGGTTTTCTAATTTCTAAAACTGGCTGTTTCCACTGGGCTACACAGCCACTGCTGCTGACTCATCGTCTGTTAGTTACTTATCACAATACACAGGTTAATGAATAAATGCAATATAGCAAAACCTACTGTAAACATACAGCTCTCTAGAACCACAAAATACATCTTGACCTTTGAGTTTTCTTCACATCTGCCTATCCTGCAATCTCTTTAGCATGGAGTACTGACTCTTCTTGACTATAAACTGCCTTTCAGCTACTGCAGGTTACTATACTGATTCCAAGTAGGGACTCAGGTGGGAAGAACTAAGGTGATCCTCAGGGAATTTCTAGCTGTATTAGGTTCCACCAAGCTTTGAAATCAAAATGCTTCTGGTAGGTAAATGGGGTACAGATGGGAAATCAACCCAGTGTGTGACTAGGCATGATTTAGAGCAACTGTTATTGATATGACAGATCCTAGCAGGCAGCCTCGAGAGAGTTTGGATTTTAGTTGCAGTGCAAGAAGGTGAAATGAATAATCACATTTTCAACTTTTGTATTTCCTCCAACTTGCCAGTGGTTATAACAGCCGCAATTTGGGCTATGTATATTCCAGGGAAATTTCTGTTTTAAGAATCTAGACCTGTGGGGAGGCAACATTTAATGAATCATCAACATGTATGTAGATATTTTAATGGTGATAAAAATACTTTACATGAAACATTATAAATTTTTAACTCTGGAGGAATGACAATGGTCTACTTCTAATACTTACATTATCTTGGGAAAAGATTGAAATCCTTGATTAATGTTTAACTACAAGAAGTTTACTCAGTTCAAGTAAAGGATCAGTTTCAGGGTTCAGGCTGAAGTGTCTTCATGCTTAGAATTCAGGCTGCAGGAAGAAGCCCCCCAAACCAAGGGTGCTGGATGTTCAGAAAGTGGGAATCTTATCTGACTTCTAGAGAATGTGGGTTGGATATGCGATCTTAATCTTTTCTTACCTCACCAAAGAAATATGGCTGGAGAAGCAATATTTATCTCAAAGAGATGCGGACTTTAGAGCTTATGTGACTGAGAATCACACCGTTTTGGAAGGTACTCGATTCAAAAGAGCCACTTTCAGGGGGCAATACTGTAGAAGTTTTGGTTGTTGTGAAGACAGAGATGACACCTGTGTCACTGAGTACTATGAGGCAAATGCACTGTGTTACTGTGATAAATTCTGTGAAAGAGAAAACTCTGATTGCTGTCCTGATTACAAGTCCTTCTGCCAGGAAAAGGAACAGTGGCCTCCTCACATGCAGCCTGGGTGTCCAGAAGGTAGGATTTGTGGAACATTTAAGCGTTATCCCAGTTCCATAACAAGATCTGGCAAACTTTCTCTTTTTTCTACACCCTCTCACACAAATTCCTTCCTTCCTTCCTTCCTTAATTCTTTCCTTCCCTCATTCACTCTCTTTTTATCTTTCTTCCTTTATTTCTTTTAAATGAACAAACTTCTGTTGAGAGTGCCAAGATGACCTTCTTTGGATTGCTAAAGTGCTTCAGGGTCCCTGCAGCATTATAGCACATTCAGGAAAGTTCTCATCTGATGGCTGTGAGTGCTGTTCTGGAACCTGTTTTGAATACTTCCTCAACTTATGTAAGGATTAGTTAAAACTCTCTCTTTCCTTGTAAATGTATTGACAACAGGAGTCTCAAGTTTTTCTTGAGAATGGCCTCCTAGAGACTCTTATGAGAGTCATGGGCCTAATCATCTGAAGCTTCATGTAACACTTACGGAGTTTACGGACCCACTGGGATTAGAATCTGTAATACAGGAAAGCTATGAAACCAGAAAAAAGCAAGATAAAGTCAGCTACCTTTCCTGTCTAAATAATGGCAATTTGATTATTTGGGTGTATTTTGTTGGTTTGTTGGTTTGTTTCTTTTGTTTTATTTTGCAGTCAGGGATATTTAAACAATTAAGTAAAAAGGAAGTCATCTTCTATAGTAATTATAAAGGATTGAGTTTGAGTGCATAAATGCACATACAAATAATTCATAAGGAGAGTTGTGGTAGTCATTATATTTCTCTAATTATAGGCGAATGGCCAGAACTTTTGAACTAATATAACCAGACTCTAGGGAAAAAGAAAAAGTCTACTACACTTCTATGAAGCACTCTCTGTCCTAGCAATAGAACTCTTCTGTCACTCATCACGCCAAATCTCCTTAGCAGAAATGCAGGTTTAATCAGAGCTTTGTCACTCTACTGTAAACAGATCTCTGTGACTAAAAGTTGTAGTTAGAAGACAATTTATGATAAACTAGGGAGTCATTATCCTTATTTCAAAATCCAGATTTCATGCATGCTACTGCCTTTATACCCAATAATGCTATCTGGTTTGTGAAATGGAGAAATTTATCCTTAACATACTATAAACACACACACACAGAATTGTCTTTTATCCCAGGGTTTTGGCTTTACTAATAAACAGCTCAGAAAACAGAGACACGGCAGCCCTAGGCATCCATGGACAATACTGCTTGAATACTTTCCCTGTGTCAGATACTGAGCTTGACACTGGGAAGCAGGGGGGAAAGACAATGGAGATCTTATCTGCATGGAGGTCATGGTCCAGTGTGGAGGGTAAGATACTTAACAAATTTACTGTACAATAGTGATTTGTGATAAATGCTCTGAAGGAGACGTAAGGAGGCATTTAGTGTACTGTGAGAAAGTACAGCAGTATATAACATTAAAATGGAAATAGAGGGTGGGGTGGTCAGTTACGTAAGCCATTTAAGCTGAGATTTGAGTGAGGAGAAGTGAGTTAGAAAAGGGTTGGCGGAAGAGTGCTGTAGACCTGTGAGCAAGGAGTTTGGCACAGTCCAAGAACTGGGAGAAGACCACCAGCTCTGGAGAGTAATGATCAGGGGATGTATGAGATGAGGTTTGAGAAGTAGGAAGATGTCCAATTATGCCAGGTCTCATAGGCCACATTAAGGATTTTGGATTTCATTCTGTTATGAGCACTCACTGAAAGATGTTGAGTAGGAACAGGGCTGGCTTTATGGGAATGTGACCAGGGTAGAAGAGCTTGATTTAACACTTTGCTGTTGTCATCTTGAAATATTTAATAATTCTTGAAGAGATTTTCCACTCTTCAAGAATTATTAGTGGACCTTGCAATTTATGTGCCAGGGCTAAATTGGGAAATTGGAATGGCATTTCATAAAGCTCATTCTGTAAGACTGGATTGGTGATAGGAAAAATTTAAAGTAGGGAAATAAGGTAGTAAGTGATTGCAGTAGTCAAGAATGAACGTCTCAAGCTATCATGGTAATACTCCACATTTTATATTTCCAATCCCTCATGGACCAATACTTTTGTGAATAAAAATCACATGCTTGGATGTCATAGACATGCCAAATTGCTATAAAGGTTTCTAAACCTCTGTTTTCATTTTTCATACCTATCTCTTCACAGTCCAAGTAGTCAATATTTCCCAGGCCTGCACTGGACTGCAGACTATATTTCAGCAGGACTGTTGGGTGAGAAAAGATGTTATTCTGGACTAGGGTAGTAGTAGGGGGCTGGAGTGAGGCTGACAGATTTAGACATGGTTTTGTCCTTGAGGACCCTGCAAAGGAAAAAGACGTATAAGGAGGCCATTTTCATAAATGAGATAATAGGTATGGGAGATGTACTCAATATGTACTCAATATGACTCAGTCTATCACAGCTGAGTCATCAAGTGTGAATGGGTATTATCTAGGTGATAAAATGAAGGGGAGGAGGTTTGAGTATTCTGAACTGAGAAAGTAGCATGTGCAGGATGAGGATAAAAGAAACTGCATGGTAAAGAAGTGGCAATTAGGTGGGTGTGGTAGTTAGGTTGAGGTGTCAACTTGGCCAGGGGAAGGTGCCTGATTCTATTGCTGTGGACAGGAGCCAATGGCATGTGAACTTCATTTGTTGCTGATTCCATCTGCAGTCGGCTAGGAAGTGTGCCTGCTGCAATGAATGATGTTTGATTTAATTGGCTGGAAGCTTAAATGAGAGAGCTCAATGTAGCACAGCCCAAGCAGCTCAGCATACCTCATCTCAGCACTTGAGCACAGCTCAGGCCTTTGAAGATGCAGAAAGGAATCACCCCAGGGAAAGTTGTTGGAACCCAGAGGCCTGGAGAGAAGGCCAGCAGAGATCACCCTGTGCCTTCCTACATAAAAAAAGAACCTCAGTTGAAAATTAGCTGTTTTTCCTCTGAAGAACTATACATTTTTAACTGAATAAATCCCCTTTTATTAAAAGCCAATCCATCTCTGTTGTGTTGCATTCTGGCAGCTTTGGTAGACTAGAACAGTGGGGGAAAAAGAGTTAAAGGAGATCAGGTTCAGCTTTGAATGTTGGGACAGTTGCTCATTTGTTTGGGGAAACATGATTTCTCATTGTCATTTTAATTTTCATTCTTCTGATTACCAATGGATTTGAGTATCTCTTTATATTTTTGTTAATATTTAGGTTTCCTCTTCCTATAATTTGCTTTTTGTTTTCCACAGCCCTGTAATATGTCTTAATATCTGCAGATATTTTTTTTTCTAGTTACTCAGCTATATGTAGACAATCTTCTATAAACATGCTTAATAAATGTATTTCGTTCTTCAAAAACTCCATGAAAATTTTGTATAGGATTGCACAGAATGTGTAGTTTTATATTGAAGAAAATTGAACTCGGTGTCATAGTATGTCTGTCCACTTACTCTGATTTTTGCAAAGTCCTTAAATAGAATTTAACATTTTCTCGGTGGTGTTATTATTTACTCTTTGTTAATTAATGGATACATTTAGATTTATTTTAAATTGCATAGTTTTAAAAATTTCATTCTCTAGTTGGTCATTGTTTTGTGGATAAACTGAATTTTGAAAGTTCATATTCTGGGTGGGCTGTGGTGATTCAGCAGGCAGAGTTGTCACCTGCCATGCCAGAGACCCGGGTTCGATTCCTGGTGCCTGCCCATGCAAAAAAGAAAAGTTCACATTCTACCTGGCAACATTTCTGAAGTTTCTTATTATGAATAAAAAGTAATTTCTTCATCATGGCAAAGATTTCAATACCAAAATTGTCAAAGTAAACATGTAGTTTATAATGGAGAAATTTCTGATACATTTCCCCTGAGACTAGTAAGAACACATGGATGCCTGCCATCTTCAATACTGTTCAACAAAAGAGTTACCTGTCAGTGTTTTAAGAAAATAAAAATGAAGTGAAAGTCTGAGGTAAAGAGTCAAAACTCTCATTTTTTTTGCAGATAATGTGATGATCTACACAGAAAAATTAAAATAATCAAGAAAATAGTAGTAGTGAAAGTCAGAAACATTCAAAATCAGAAGGGTTTCTTTTTTCAGAAGTTTTTATTTAAAAATCAAGATTTCTAACTTCTCTTAAATAGTTGGAAGATCTGATAATTCTGGGTCCACAGGCCAGCAGGAAAACTTTCAGTTGATGATAAGTTGTGGGTGACCCTTTTTGGTAACACATGTATTTCCATTTTGCCACATAACTCACTCCACTGATATTTCCTATTTGGTCCTTTTCTCTTATTTTCATTACCTGCCTGGGGCCAACACATGTAGTCTCTGTGAGTGGAGCTCCTCAATATTGTTCAATATAAAATCTGTTCAGAATGGATTACTATTGCTATATGTATTTTGCTTTTGAGAGGGCATCATTTATTCAAAATTTTAAGCATTTTAAAGGTGCATTTTTGGCTAAAATTCTTTATTTTATTCAGTTGGTATTATCACTGACAGAACTAATGTAGTTAAATAGCAATGACAAAAGAGCCCTATGCTCAGTATATGTTAATCTATTCTTGTTATTTTGTACCCATAGTTCCTAACAGTGACAAGGTAGGGCCCTGAGGTCAAGGGCAAAATACTTCTTATACTGTCTTGCATATGGTATGCACCGAATTGATAAATCTCTGTGATATCCTCTGCAGCATGTTCCTTATATGCTGCTTTTTATATGCTTACTGAACCTACTGCTTCTCCTCCTCCTGACTAAAATCTACTGATTATTTTCTATGAAGCCAAGTACTATTGCATACATTCTTCCTTGTTTAATAGGGTAGTAACTTTATTTTTAAAAAATTTTTTGGCATGGGCAGGCTCTGGGAACCTCTAGCATGGCAAGCGAGAATTCTGCCACTGAGCCACAATTGCCTGCCCAATAGGGTAGTAATTTTATATCAACTACATAGAAGTCTCTTATGTAAGTAGGATGACTACTCAGAGTATATTAGTTAAAGTGCCATGAAGGAAGTGAAACTTATTAGATATAGGTTGAATTTGGATTGAATTGACTATCTAGAGGATTTTTAATTTTTCAAATTCTCTATTTGTTAGATTATAAAATAATTCTGATTTCCTATGTGATTGTAAAGAATGAAAATAATTTTAAAAAGTTTGAGTTTTTCACACATGAAATAGTTTGTAAAATGTTTTTGTAATGTTTCAAAGTGCAGTTGTTTATCCATAGTTTTAGAGGGCAATTTTTATATTCTTTTGGAAGTGGAGATCTTATAAGAGTACTCAATAGTATTTAAAAAGTATTCTCTATCCATTATTGGGGTAGGCATTAAAAATGATAAGAGAAGATTATTATAAAGTCCTTGGCCTCAAGAAACTTATGGTCTTTAGATGGGTGGCTAGAACTTAGGTTTGTGAAATAATTAGAAACTATTATGAATGACTAATAATCAAATGCCACAAGTGAACTCTGTGTAGCCAATAATATAACCCTCCAATTTCAACTGGAAAGTTAAGGGAACTATACTAAAATGGTGAATGCCTATTTAATAAATGTCAGGTATCAAATAGGATTGTGTCAGGTTGGCAAAACCCAAATTAATACCCACATTTTTTATACACAAGGGTATTTTGCCAGGATTCACTCTGTCTTTAGATATCAGGCTCCAACCAGCTTTCTGCTCCCCACATTACCGGAGTGTGGACTTTGTATTCATGATCCAGTGTGACTTCTATACTCTGAAAGTTGCATCAGAGTTCCCGAAAAAAGGGTATTCTCCCTCCATTTTAAGAAGGCATTCTAGAGTACAAAAGAACATTGTCCAGCACATAATTAGGGCAAGCTGAAAGAAAGGCTAAGCATTAAAGTTTGTTTTGTTATGTTTTCAGCTGGGTGGCAATGTTCCCAGCTATAAATTAGGGTCCTATTACTAAAGGAAAAAATAATAATAATAATAAGAGTAGTGAATGGATATTAGAATAATTATCAGTCTCTGCCAAAATTTAATAATATTGAATTATCTAAAAACACAGTAGTTATCTAGATGTCTAGGTTTTTTTTATTAAAGTGATTTCAGTATAATATTATCTCAGTCTCAATACCATAACATAAGCTGCAGTGCTTTGATGTACTAAAATAAATTTGACCTTTTCTTCTTTGAGACATATAACCCATTCAGAAAAATAATTGCTACTTCTTCAGCATCCATTTTTCCTTGAGACCTGGAATTTTACTAAGACTTCAAATTAGTGTCATATTTTAGGTAGAACTTGTGTTCCAGGTGTAGTTTTTGTTCCATTCATTATGGAGGGGAAACATTTAATCATTTTAATTAGTAGCAAAAATTTCATTTCACATTAAACTATAATTGCTATCATGGAAGTAACTTTTAAATTTTATTTTATCTTGCTTATGAAAGGATGAAAAGAAAACAGTTACTTGCTATATTGAAAAATGTGCAAATTTAACTGAAACGAAAAAGTATGGAATATATAAATATTATATATTATAATATATTACATATATTAACATAATATCTAATGGTGTAATATTATTGTTTATGTGTTATATATTGGCACATATAAAGCAACTTTATTCTGAGATGCTCTGGGGCTGTTCATTCACAGATCTATTAAATATCATTTTTCAATTATCTGGTTACATGGTTTTGCCTAGTTATTTTTACTGCAACTATAATAAGAACTCTCTTAAACCAATGACTTAATGTCATATGTTATATATACATATATAGAAGCTATATGTCCCCTTGTTTAAATTGGAAGTAGGAAGTCTCAGTGAATATCTTCCTTCTGTTTTTTTCCCCTGTACTGATGGTAACTTTCAGTTTTTTGATGAACTTCAAATGTCAAATGCAGAAAAGGAGTGATAGAATTTGAAAGAGAGCCCGAGTGGATTTTCTAGACAGAATCTTTTTCGTCTAGCAGATCTTAAGGAAGGCGTCTACTACGCCATCTGTTGTGAAAGACCTAAGCTAATTTGATTACGCGCAACTCATGTTCTCATTGGTAAAAAGTGTCAGCCACTGATGTGTTTGAATTGGATCAAAGTTATTTACCCCTTCACACCCTCTTTAATGAAGATAAATCACAGTTCAAATTAGACCACACAGTGGCAGTTATAAAATATATATTGGTAAGGAGACAAGAAACTAATTTGTATGACTCTGTGTGCTTCACGGAGTCTCAAGTCCTGTCTTTTTGGTGTTTCAACATTCACTCTGCATAGAAAATTTCCTAGAGGCCCATGTAATAATATTGCTGAGGTGGGGCTGTGTTACCTTCCAGAGGGCATCAGGGAATGAGAAAACCTCCTTCCCAATGACTGGACACAGATCTTTGAAAGATCAGTAAGAGGGTCTAAGAGAACAGGTTTTTGACCTTGAGAGACAGGGATAAACTGTGGGGTATAAGAGTTGGTATTGACTTGAAAATATTTTAGTTAATCCACATTGAATTGAATTCTATTAATTTAACCAGTAAGAGCTGATTACTTATATCCATTATGCTGATTGACAAGTTGTTAATTTTACAAATGAGATCCCATTTCTGACATTGTACTAATACTCAAAGATTCTAGTGTTGACCAAAAGATGGATAATAGAGGAACTTGTAGCAGCTACCCAGAGTCTGGCCTTTCAGAATAAATACTACAGACCACCCCTGGAGTGTGGATGCCTGATTAGAGCAAGGAGCTGCTGGCCCTGGAGTTTAGCCCAGCACAGATATTTATAATGCATTGTCTTATGATGAAGTATTTTAAAATAAATTGAAGACATCATAATATTATCTTTTCTTAAATCAATAAGGTCAGCTCTTTCACTCTCCAAATAAATGATTTTCCTACTTTTATTTTAAGGCTAAGTTTTAAAAGCCTCCCTTAAGTTCAACAGTCATTGCATTTTTATTTTTTTTGTCATGATGCTTTGTGTGTAATCAATGTGACTAACTCACTCTGAGGTGCTTCATGCATATCTCACCGAGAAAATAAAGCCACTAGACAGTAATTCTCTCATCTCCAACCATTACAGTTTTCAACTTGCCTCCATCTGTGCTACTGCAGAATTGAGTCAATTCCTTCTTTTAAGTTCTAAATCCTATCTTCTCTTGTCTTTTTAAGATCTTCACTCTTAGGATTCTCCCCCTCTGTCTTCCTCTTTCTCTATTGCAGCATCATTTTCCCCTTCTCTCTTGGATCAATCATCATTTTATAAAATATACTTTTGAATCTCCCAATTTTAAAAACGCCCCTCACCCCAACCTTTACTCATCCTTAACCAGCTACTCTCCCACTTCCTTTGTTCCTTTTATGGCAAAATATCTCAAAGGAAAATTTACTTCCTTTCTTCCAGGTCTTTATCACCCTATTCCTACAAGGCATTACTCTTTGCTACTTCAGTGACCCCTCTATTGGCAGGGCTATGGATGACTTCCATGTTGCCAAACACAGCTTTCAGATCTTTGTTTCCCTTTTCTTAACCTCTCAGCAGAACTCTACACAGTTGATCCTTTCCACTTAGATGAAACATTCTCTTCTCTTTGCCATCCATGACACCACTTATCTGAATTCTCTGTGTTCTCACAGCCCACTCTTTTCCAGTTTCCTCTTCTGGGTTTCTGTCTGCTGAAATGTTTTGAGTTCGGGTTTGAACCCCTTTCTCTGACCTGTATGCATATTCTCCAGCAGACTCTTATTTATTCTCAAGGCTTTTAAAAGCTGTATGTGTTGTTATCTCCCAAAATTCATCTACCACACCAAACACACACTCAGCTCCATAAATTCCCACCTACTTGACATCTCCATTAAGATGGCCAATCTAGATTTACTCTAGATCTAACATAGGTAATGCAGAGCTTTTGTTTATTTATTTATTTTTTTTTGCCATAAGACTGCTTCTTATTACAGTAATATCTTCATTGCCTAACAGCTATTGCCAAACTTCTAGTGAGACATCCTTGATTCCTTTTTTGTAACTCATTCTCCAAACTGAACTCATGAGCAAGTCCTGGGGCCTCTACCTCCATTATACCTTCATCCACTTCTCTCCATCCTCAGTGCTATTATTGCTAATCCTTTATTGCTCTGAGGGGACCCTATTGCCATTAGCACAGCAGGAGTGATAAGGGCAGAGACATTTTGGTTAAAGTCTGTGGACCATGATAGGAAGTTTGGATTCTATTCTAAATTTGTGGTGGGAGAAGGGTTCTTGAGGATTTTAAGAAAGGCGTGTCACAAATTATATTTTAATGAGTTCTGCAGATGCCGTATGGAGAATGAGGGCTGCATGAGGTTGGGAAGAAGTATAGAAACAGAGCAAGTGGGCTGTATCTCTATAATGTATAGAAGTCAGATGCTTCAATGGGTCAGCACCCTGACCTGAGGCAGGTGTTACTGATTATGGTTTTTTTTCCCAAGAGGCCAAATCTCAAGTGAGATGAAAAGTGAAAGTAGTTTCAATTTAGTTTCCTTCTCTTGAGATTCAGGAAGGATGACCAAGAAATGTGTCTTTTAATGCTAATCACTTGGGGTAGACTTGGTGATGTCATCCTTTTGTCTTCATTTTATAGCACAAATACAGGTCAGAGAAGGAACAGCGTTTTTTTTTTCCTTTTGGCACTTTATGTTTCTGTTCCCTTTACCTATGTTACTGGTTTGTTGAACAAGCAGATTCATGACTTTCTTATGTTTGTTTTTATTCTCCATTTTTACTTTACAAATGTTCAGGGAGAATTTTCCATGCCTTTGAATGGAAACTTGGATGGCTTTTTGAACTTTTTGTTACTCCTAGGTCATAAAAAGCCCTAGGGTCTCTAAGTTACAAACATACTGCCCATTCACCTATTAAAAGGGTTCAATCTTGTGTGATAATTAAACCGGAGCTAAACTTGAAGCTAAATCTTCCTCATTCCCTCAGTTTGCTACAGAAAAAGCCTGTGGTCCAGGAAAGATGTGGTTTCCTTCTTTCTCTCCAGGGGATTCAAAAAATTCATAGAAAGGGGGGAATAGATTCATGTGCATAGAGATTTAGATTCACTAAACAGAATATTGAACTGCAAAAACATAATACATGCTGAGGAGGGGCTGTGGTAACAAATTTTTGAAAAATCAAAGTATAGCTAATTCCGTTGGTGGCTGTGGAGACATTCTAACTAGCAGTTAAAGCAGATCCTTTGGAATGTTCCTAAACATGTATTTTCTCTTATGGTTTTATGAATAAAAAGTTAGGCTACATTTTGTTTAATAAGGAAGGGCCATTAGTGTATTCTATCAATTATATGCATCTGTAAAAACAAAGTCACTTTTTTTGTAGAGACAAAGAAGTAGAGCCTCTGCTAATTGAGTATGAATTTTAAGTTTGTGCAAATTATATATCAAAAGGGATTTAATTTATAACCAGGGTACTATTGTCTTTCATATTGATGATTTTTTTTTTCATATGATGTTGATTCACCATTGATCTATTTTGAATAGTTTATACAGTATGATAAACTAGTTAACACCAATTTCAGCTAGAGTTGAGAAATAGGAATTTGGAATACAGATGGCTACAATCTTGTGTTTCATCATATTTTCTCCTAATCCAAATCCTGGGGAAAAAAAAAAAGAATTTGTGCTTTTAAAATGATTTCAATGAAATGGCTTTATATTTTGGTCCAAAGCTATGAGCTACTTACTCTAGTCATATGAACTTAATTAAACTCACTTATGAAACTTGATTAACTTTTTAAAATTGAGAAATGCCAAAAATTTATTCAAATGCTGTGTTTTGCTTATTTAAGCACAATAATAAATTTTGAGAATGATTAGTGGTTAATTCTTCTAAATTCTAGTTTTCATTCTTTATAAATCCTTTCTATTAGAATGTAATATGCATTTTAAAGGTAAAAGATCATGAAACAAGCCTTGAATAATTTGATATATAATCCTTGATCCAAGTGAGACAGGGACTTTTATCAGATTGGCACCAACTATTTTTGCATAATTTAAAAACCAAACATAATTTTAGATTAGTTGTTGAGTTAAGCACTTTATTACTAAATTTAGAATTTTCAGCTGATTACATGTTATGTTGACAGGTTGCTTCAGAGATGGTCAACATTATGGAGAAGGATCAGTAATTAAAGAAAACTGCAATTCCTGGTAATGAATTTAAGAGACACAGAACTCACTTCTACTGTCTTGTATATTTTCTTCAAATTAAAGGAATATTCATGGAATCAAGCGTATATTTAAATATAGAAAGAGTCCTAAGTCATGTGACATCACATATCTGTAGTGTTTTTTTATAAGCATATTCAATTTTAATGAATGTTGAAACCTAATATGAATTTGTCTTTTAATGTTTAGGTTGATGCTCCTGATAATAGGACTTTATAAGATAGCAGATATATAATTAAGTATATTTCTTAATTATAAACATACACATATACCACAGTATATCTTGTTTCTTTGAGCACAATAACTGTATCTAGAAACAGATTGCTTTAAGAGGTTTAGTCTGCAAAAAGTTTCCAAATACAACAACATTAAATCAACCATCCAAGTTATCTTATGTTTTCAAACTTCAATGAATATGTGGTCATTTCATTTATTAATTGCCTGGAGAGGAAAATGAGAGCAGGTTGAGTGGTAGCTAATGCTGTGCTAAAATTTATTTTGCCTAGAATCCAACAGCCATATGACTAACATTAACCAAGAAATATTTTATGCTTTAATGATGTGTCACTCTTGTTACTAATTTTGAATTATTCTCCATAAAAGGTCAAGCCACTTTTTGTACTTTTTACATCTCTGCAGCACATGCTCAGGACAGCAATGGAAATGCTCTCAACATGTATGTCTTGTCCGTCCAGAATTAATTGAACATATCAATAACGAAGACTATGGGTGAGAGAAATCTTGCTTTATAGACTTTCAGGAAGTCCCACTTACTCCTCTGGTTTCAAGTGTTTTTATTTTTTTTTTTTAGTATTTGTTTCTAAAAATGGTCACTGTTTAAAAAGAAAGAGTGGGAAAGAAATGGAAAGGAAGATGGAAAGGCACATAGAATTGGAATGTACAAGAGTAAAGATTAAATAATTTTAAACTAAAATGCACCAAAAGTAAGGAAGGAATACATAGCATGGTCTTAAAATCCTCTAGGAAAGAGCAGTATCATGGTGTAAGTTAGGAGTGTGGAGAGAGCTTTGCTTTGGATAAGTATTCAACCATTATCGGGAAGTAGGCAAAAGTTATCTATTTATGTTAACCATCTTGCTCTATGCTGCTGCCCTGACCCAACCAGTCACTCCATATGCTCAACTATCCTGGGAAGACTCTCCCTTTAAAAGAACAAAATTCTAAACCGATTCTCTGGACAATTTCTCTGAAATGACTGAAGTCTAGCTAATTTCATGACAATTAAGTCAAAAGACATGCTGAGCTATTTTACTTTCCTAATAAGCTAAAGATAGGGATGACTGTCACTTAAACATGGGAAATAACTTTCTGATGCTTTCACACAAATTAATAAGTTATGTTACTTCTTCGCTTGCCATAGAGGGAATTAAGATTTTGGTGCTGACACTGGCTTTTCTTTGTTCAACTGAAAGAAAGAGGGATAGAATTCTGTCAAAGGAATTCTCTAATGCCATTGATCAAATCTATATATACCTAGATAGTATCACTTGTATTCCCAAAAGAAGATCTGTTGTCAAGCACCTGGAACTGTGAAGCATTCCTGAAATGTATTTTGAAAAATTAGATGTCTAATTTTCTTCTACACATAAGACATATGTTTTCCAGCATAATGGGGATACTGAATCCACTTTCAATGTATCCAAAGTATTTTCTTGGAAGCCATGAAATAGAGGAAGTTAAAGCTGACATTAATATTCTTAAACCACTCTCAATTCCTTTATGCGTGTACATATAATTAGTAAGTCATTAAAAGTATATCAGAGTATTTATCATTAGAAGAAATTATGATTGAGGTCCCTAAAAGGATATAAATGCTCCACCTAAGAAGTACATATTTCCAAGTAACCATGATAGAGTAGCCACTTCTACACTGTTATGAAACACACAAGAAATCATAGTCTCAGCTCTAAAAGAATACGAATAGAACATATAGAGTATGGTTGTTTTGGGAAATGCTGCTATACTAATCACAGTTCTCCAGAGCAACAGAACTGAAATCTATTTGTAAAGAGATATATTATAGGAATTGCCTCATTTGAATGTGGGGAATGGCCAGTCCAAATTCTATATGGCAGGCCCCAAGGTGGAAACTCCAATGAAAGTGAAATTGAAGCCCCAGGAGAAGCTGGCTGATTGAAGCAGAGGCAGAAATTCTTCTTTCTGACTTCTGACATCTTCAGTTATGGCTTTAAGATATCCAACTGAATGGATGAGAAGACTCCTTTCATTGCTGAGGGCAGTCTCCTTTGTTGATTGCAGATGCAATCAGCCATAGATACAACAATCAACTGACTAGAAACGCTACCCCCTCTATGAAACACACTCACAGTACCTAACAATCAGGGCAGTGCTTGCTTGACCAAACATCTGAATACCACAACCTAGCCAAGTTGACATGTGAAATTAACCATCACAGCTGCTTTCTTTAGAAGGATGAACTTTCTTTTCATCATTTGTTGGATGTTGAGAATATGCTAAGACTATTTAACAGGCATGGGTCTTACCTTTAAGTAGAAAACAACGTTGAAACTATTCTGATAAATGACTTCAAAAGATTAAAAAAATGAAGTAAAATTGGAGCAAAAAGGAAACATACAGAACTGAAAAATATAGATAAATAGGAGAGAGAAGCAATGAAAGACAGGAGCAAAACTAAATACGGGTAGGAAAAAAACATTAAATTTAATGGCACTGTAATAAACAGTAGCTATCTTAAAGGAGTCTACCATTTAGTATTGGGATCAAACAGTATACCTGTAAAAAGATTTCTAATGATAGTGCAAGATATAAGTGCCAAATTAGTGGTACAAGCAATAATCAGCAACTGTTGGGAAAAAAGGAAATACGTTGTTTCATTTATCTGCTTCTGTGTAACAAACTACCCCAGAAGTTAGTGGCTAAAGCCACAAACTTTTAATTTGCTTACATCAGCAATTTGGGATGGACACAACTGAGACTCTTTTTCTGGTCTCTCCTGAGGTCACACATGTACCTATAGACATCTGGAGCCTCAGTCAGGGCTGAATGTCTAAGGTGGCCCCACGCCACATTGGTGCTGGGTTTTGGTTGGACCACATGTCTCCAGAAGTCCAGGTTTGGCTTCTTCACATGATGGCAGTGTTCTAACAGGGTATGAGTGGAAGTTGTAAGTTCTCTTGGGGTCGAAGCTTGAAAGTTGCCGAACACCAGTACTAGTACATTTTGTTGGTCAAAGCAAGTCTCTAGGCCAGCCCAGATTTAAAGTTTGGGGAAATAGATTTCATCTTTTGATGGAAGGACCTGTGAAAAATTTGTGGCCATTTATAATCCACCACAGTATCTCTAAACTTGATTTTTCTTAGGAACTCCAAATCTAGTCTACTGAGTAATTTGGCCTTGATATTTCACAGGTTTTTACAAATCAGTATACTCCAAACCAAACGGATTAACTGACTCTGTCTATCCCTGGTTATCATCATCACCTTCTGCCTAGTCAGTCAAACCAGAAAACTTCAAGTTAAGTCATTTCTATTTTTGCAGTCCTTGGTAGTGTATGAGCTTCTTGAGGGTAGAGAAACTGTATTTATTTCTCTGTCCCAGGTATTTACCAGAGAATATTATAGATAAATTAAGAATGTTCAATAAATGATAAATTGGAATAAAAGGAAGGTGATGTGTCTAAGTGAAGGAGAATGGTGAGGGTAGCACCTTTCACACTTTTCTTAAGCATGACTTACAACCAAACAGACATTTTATTTTATGACCTAGTACCTACCCACACACATACATGTACACATGTATACATATACATACATGTATACATACATATATGCATATATGTGAGTATGTATATAAACACATCTTCACTATTTGCAATAAACTAAAATGTTCCCTATTATTCTATCCTACCTCCCATTTTAATTTTTTTTACTGCTGTTCCCTTCTCATTAAAATATGATTAAGTGCAAATGTCCCAAGACTTGAAGCTTAAAAACTATGATGGTAGGACATCAAAACCCACTAGACTGACTTCATCATTTCGCCTAAAGCTGGACTTATTAGTCTCTTAAATAATACTACAATATCAAAAACATTCCAAGGTTTCTTTAGTGAAACACCTTGAGTGCTGGAGATTGCTCTGTAAAATTGTGATAGAAAGTTATGTAGGATTTTACAAACTAACAAATCTTATAAAAGAAAACCATAAACTTGCCCAGACATTGAAAATGTAGCTGTTTGCTAAATCACTCATAAAAGCCTTCCATATTATAAATAGTTTTGGTAATAAACAAATCAGGATACAGTTTAGATTTGACTTAAATACTGAACATATATCACCCTCAAGTTGTAGATAATTCAAATATAAAATGATTAAATTACTTTTATCTTTCTCATGTTCATCTTTTATCATCTCTTAAAGAATTTTTGTCTCCAAATTTCAATTAATTTTTTAAAGGAAGTTTCCTTTTCTAAAGGCAAAAAGTATGTCTTTAGAAAAATGTATTTTTGATACCTAATTTCACATAATTGATTTCATCTTAGTTGTTTTTGGAGTTATTGAGCACTTAACACAAATTAACTAACTTAATATATGATCAAATATTTCTATTCTAATTAATTAGTACTGATTTAATATTTTTAAATATAATTATTTTGTTTGTAAGCTTTCATGGGTTCTTCTTTTCACTTGGCCAACATCTTTTCAGATCTAAATTATACCTGAAACAGGTTACCCTATTTACTCTATCAATGAATTTCTGCCTACTCATGCCTCTTTCTAAAATACATTTAATGCCTTTTAAAAGAAACTGCATATATTGACCTTATTATTAGTTAACTCCTTTACAGTATGTAGAGACTCCATATTCTTAGATTTTGTTTGTTTTGATATGGCTTTAAGTTCCTTAGATGAATCACTAAAACAATTGAAGTGGACCCAATTCAGGAAGAGTGTTTCATATGCTTAATTATTAGAATAATCAATAGTTACTGTTTTATGAAGAATATCTAGTCTGTAACAACAGCTCCATTTTGTGAGAAAGGCTGCAATTTTTAGTGTATAATTTAGGAAATAAAATGTATATTTATTTATAAAAGTGATATTATATAACCTATACCTAATTTTCTCTGTCATTTGTAAGGCAGATGGACAGCACAGAACTACAGCCAATTCTGGGGGATGACTTTGGAAGAAGGTTTCAAATTTCGCCTTGGTACCTTGCCACCTAGTCCCATGCTTCTGAGCATGAATGAAGTGACAGTGGGTATTTTTTCTGACTAATATGTGTGTGTGTGTTTGTATAGGTGTGTACATGTGTGTTTAAAATAATGTTAAATAAATAAAATGCAGAGTTTTGAACTTTCAGAGTTACAATTCAGTCGCTGCATCCCTCAAAGGTTTCATATGGACTTTGAAAGTTCACTATTATCAATTAGATCTTGTTTTAACGAATGACTTCAAGTTCATTGACTACTAAGGATTTCATACAAGTGAATGTTTCTGATTATTGATTGTTCAGTGACCCAAAACTTAAGCACGCCATTATTTGTTCTTTTTTTAAAGTAAACATATTTATTTTATGAATTCATCAAAAGAGTTTTGATGTCTTTTGGATTATCCATTATCACATGAGGATGAAGTAAATGCCAGTATCTACAGATAAGTATGCTGTTACCAAAAATCAAATTTTATTAAAAGATCACCTTCAAATTTTGCCTGATTTTCTGGCAAACTTCTTTGAGAAATTGCCTAAAGTTTCCAAAAATTATTTTCATTGTACTATTGTGTTGGTTTTTCCTCTCATTTTTAAGGGCATTATCACTTGATAGTAGGTACCTTATTTAAGGACTCTTCAACCTCTCCAGTTATCACAGGTTTCTAACTCATAGAGGTGCAGGTTTACCACCCAGAGTGTGGTGTCTCTAAGACACATACATCTTCCAGTTGAGATGTTACTTGAATTCACAAACACATGGAGCACAGCGGGGACCCCAGGCGGCTAGGGTGCAGCCTCTTCATACTCTATTGAAGACATAAGTCCTGGTGCCTAAAAGCTCTAAGCATCTCAGAGTAAGCAGGATTATTGTCGGCAGTAGGGTGAGTTGTAAGTTTACAGGTATCTCTTTAAACCTTCAATGTATGCTGCTTTCAAGAGATGTAATCACCTGAATTATAGCTCCAATTAAAATTCTGCTAGTAGGGCTTGCTAAATTGTGACCAATATCAGTAAAGGTAAGAATTTACAAGAGTGGATGGATATTAAGCACTCTTATAAGCGCTCTCACATGTTATCCAATTTAATTGTCGCTATAGCTTGATGTAGAAGATGCTATGATTATCCACATTTTAAAAATAGGCAAACTGACATTGAAGGAGGTTAAGAGACTGTCATAGAATTACTTCAAATGTAGAGCCAGGACATCTGAAAGTCCTCCCCAGTACAACCTTCCTACATTCTCAGTAGTCTCTGCTGTGGCGAATTCAGGTTCAAACTAGTAAAATGTCTTTTAAGCCCTAAGCAGGACTAATTTCCTGAAATGATCAGATTAGATATATTTCTGAGACTTTTCTATTACCAGTAAGATATAAAATCTTTACAGATTTATAGTTTTGAGTGACTCAACTGTATAGTCAATTAGAAAAGAGACCTTTTTTGTTGGTTATTTTCATTTTTCCTCCAGTTAAAAGACTCCTTATTCTACATTCTTTTAAAAAAAATTGAGCTGTGTAGTTCTTTTTTCTAGTATGTTAAAAAAAAAAAAAAGAGCCAGCACTTCTTATTTAAGCAGAAACGTACTCCCTTTGTAAGAACTTCTCTTTCAATTGATTTTATTGAAGGCCTGAGACAAGCAAACACTCATTTGGGTGTGTACAGACATATCTGCGGGGTTAATTCCAACATTTCCTTTTTAAGCTTTAACTTTTGCAACTTGGAATATTTCATATCCTAGAGAAAATGAGCTACCTTTCTTTCCCAACTTGCTACTCACCATAGAATAGAAAAAGAAATCTAATTCTAAATCACTTATTTGCTCCTGGGGATTTGTTTACATAAAAGTCACTGTTGTGATATTTAAATGAAGAATCTTAATGACTAGTACGTTGTAAGAATTTAAACTACCTTGTGCTATGAAATATTGTAATACAGTTGACAAGTAAATCTAGGAAAGTGATAGGGAAAATTCAGCTGATCTGTAAGGGATTTGTAAGGGATCATTTGTCATGTAGAACAAGGAAACAACAACTTCTTATTCTACACTACAATACTCTGAAGACTGAGGACCTTTTCAAAAAGTTTTTGAGTGTTGGAGGTGGCCAAATACCTCTTCAGGTAGGAAAGAATCAGAAGCATAAAAAGTACTTCTAGGAAGAAAATGAGGTCAATACAAAATAAGTTGAACAGATAGAGTTAAAAAACACAAATTCTTAGCTTGCTGACTACCTGGAAAATACATCAATATCTGACAGCAAACTGCCTACAAATAAAGTAAAAATGATTTTTTTGTTGTTGTTGGTGTACTTCTGAATGATGATTTTTTTTCAGTTTCTTCCAACTTTTTTTAAGAAAATGTTTTTACCGGGACGGGCTATATACACAGTTAGGTTAGGCGGTTGCCTCAGTTGTATGATTCCAGGCAAGCTGGGAAACTATGCTGCACTCCCATTCCGAAATACCTCCTTTCCTTGCCCTCATTGCCTTGATGAGAATTGGGCTTCATAAAATTCTTTTCCCAGGGGAGGAAAGGCAAGCCCTCAGTCATCCTGGATTCCTGGGAAAGTTCTTCTCTTTCCTGGCTGGTTTCCTGGCTTCATTCCTTAGCTTATGTCACTATTCCCATAATATATCTGCTGAGCACAGGTAAGAGATATATCAGTAAGTGGTGTGTAAAGGGTTCCATGGTCATGTAAGTTAACCTTATGTGAATCAGCTCAATCCAATTGAATTTTTATACTGTGTGATTAGCAACAATGAAGAATAGAATTATGTTGATAGTGGGATTAGAACAAAGGTAATTTGGGAAGTTGAGAATGTATACTTCCTGGATAGCAATCCTAAGTAAGGTCAGACAAAAGGAAATATAAACTTATTGTTTTTTTTTCAGGTACAAGCAGAGAGGGTGAAAGGAAGGGAAAGAAAGAAGGCTGAGAGGGAACCTACCTTGATCTTGCAGCAACTCAGGGAGAATGAGGGTAAAAGCATGCCCTCTGGATATATACAGTACTAAAGGTTTGGTGATTGGAACTTTCCTTTATGGGAATTAGATAAATGATCCCGTTTAGGCAGAAACAGTTATATGCCAGGGCAAAGGACTTGCAAGCATAGCAAAAGGTGTTGTCCAGCCTCTACTTGATCCTTGAGCCATGGAGTTCACAAGTTACAGAAGTACAGGTATCACAGAAGTGTACAGAAAACATATTTCATCACTTTAGAATTTTGTCTAGTGTCAAGCCAACAAATGCTAGCTGATCAATCCACACCTAACTTTTTTTTTTTTAAGATGTTGAGATTGTTCGAAATCTTGTTGGACATGTGTCCTGGTGGTTCATTTCCTTAGTTTTGGCATCTGAGGCTGTGTCTATGCATTATTCTGATTTATTCTACTGTAAAAATGTTGAGAACAATTGGGCGAATCAATCATACTCTGTCAATCAATTTCAGATTTGTATTTTATGAATGGACTCACACCATGCCTAATTGAGAGCTGACCTTCAGATAGGACTATAGATCCCCATAAGAACTTCAAATAAATTCTTTTTATAGATCCTTTTGTCACTTTATGGTACAAAAAAGGTTATGACATGGTTTAATCTATGGCCCTTCACAGGGATCAAAACCTTAAAAATATTTTTCAGCATTTGTTTCATGAAACACCAATCATGCAAGATGTTCTATGAACAGAGGTGTCCCATCAGGGTCAAATAAATTTGTGAAATGATGCATTATATCTCCCTTCTGAGGATTCAAATAATCCATTAGTACATTGAAGACATTGAAATTCCATCTTCCATTCAGCTTTTTTAACCTGCTGTTTCCTAAATTCATGAGATTAGAAAACCAATTTTTGTTTTACATAATTATTACTATCCCTCAGATTTATAGTCTATAAAACAAACTTTAGGTTATAGTAATTCTAGTGGATTGAAGAGTATCCCCATAAAATTCATGTCCACCCAGAACCTCAGAATGCAGCTTTATTTGGAAATAGTGTCTTTGCAGATATAATTAGTTAAGGATTGAGAAGAGATAATACTGGATTATGATGGGCCCTCAATCCAAAGACTGATGACCTTGTAAGAAGAGGAAAAGACACAAAGAGAAGAGGGCAGCTGACATGAAAATGGAAGCAGGGATTGGGGTTATGCAGCTACAAACCAAAATTGCAGAAGAGTGTAGGGAGATGCCAGAAGCTAGGAAGAGGCAAAGAAGGATTCTTGCCTAGAGTCTTCAGAGGGAGGATGACCCTGCTAGTACCTTGATTTCAGATTTTTAGCTCCAGAACTGTGAGAGATTAGATTTTTGGTGTTTTAAGACACCCAAGTTGTGGTAATTTGTTACAGCAGCACTAGGGGACCAATATACCAACTTCAGCTAGATAGAATATTGCAATAAGAGTGGTGGAGGGAACAGAGGTTTATTTTGGGAAAGATAGACATTTCTTAGTGTCTCAGGAAGAAAACAATTGGAGCATCAGTTATTCTGACTGTATGTAAAACTAGCATGGTTTTGAGGCACCAGAACCATCACAGCTGGAATCATATTTAAAGGCATGTGAAGGCCAATTAGCTCACCCATTTAGTACCTTCTGCATACCATGACAGGCTCTGACCTTGGGTCTCCATCTGGCTCCACCACCTACTGCCTGACATGAGGCAATTTAGTTAACTTCTTTCAGCCTCCGTCTTCTCTTTGTAAAAAGATGATAAGGGTAGAGCCTAACTCATACGGTTGTAAGAGTTCCATGAAATGCTGAATGCTTAACACAGTATTTCGAATATAGTAGCATTAAAGAAATGCTATTGTATAGTACATATAAAGTTGTGCTCATTCTTTGTGGTATTAACCTTGGGAGAAGAGCAGAGTTCTGAAAGAGGTCAATTCTGTACAGACTAAATTATCCAATCCTTCATAACTTGGAGCATTTTATTTCATAAAGAAAGGTGCAGCCCTTAATTTATCGACACTGATGGAATTAACAAATTATTGGTGAACCTGAAAGTTCTTCTACTATGCTTCTACATCAGATCAAATCAACAACTCTGCTCCTGAATGTTTCTCTAGACATGATGTTCAAGTGCTTTTGAATTTGGGAGATAATTCTAAGAAGCTTCTTTAAGCAATGTTATAAATATATCAAATATTTTGAAAAATATATATAATTTTCAAAGAGAAATCAGGAAATTGAGTTCATTTTTATACTTGGATCAGTTAAAAAAAATTTTATAGTTGTATTGTTGATTCCCCAGGGAGAATGATAAACTTAAACTCTTACAAATAAGAATCACATCTAAGGTGGAGCTCTGTGGAAGTTATCAAAATATTAGGAAGACTGGTATAACATTTTAGAACTTGTAGACATTATATAACGTCAGCTTGATAAGGTAAAAATGTTCTGAATTGTTTTTTAGTCAACCTCATAGGTAACTAGCATAGTGTCTTTTTTCAGTCACCCAATATATGTTAGTATACTTATAATGTAGTGTATACATGATTTAGTGTGTTTTAGTTGGCATTACTAAAAAAAGGAAAACTTAAGGTCATAATTTTCTATGGTTTGTTATAAGTTAAATAAAAACATTTCACATATTATATAACTTTTAAAGCCACCCATTAATAGATCATTGCAGTTAAGAATGAAAAACTTCATTTAATCATCTGGATATTTTATCATTATCTGAATAACGCATATCAGGTGATTGACTGGATTTTTTCCTTCTCCCGACACTGGTTATAATAGGAGGAATTTGTTTATCCTTTCCCAAAAGATATTTTAATGATAGCATGTACTGAGGGATAAAAGTACCTTTGGAAAAATCAAAGTGAAAATTTCAAGTTTTGCCTTAACCATTCATGGGTTATTGAAATTTTTTATTTGATTAGGAAATACTCTGTCTGAACAACAGCTGCTATTTAATTCCAATAACCAGTGTAATCTGTGTAAATAAAATCCTTTGTTGAAAGCAATACACTGATTAGAAAAGAGAAAGCCTCAGTTACATAGTCACATTATTTACATAACAGTGAACAAAAAAATGACTATTTTCCCCATAAAATTGGCGCTTAGCTCCTACAGAAATGAACATAAGGCACATGGCATCAGGTTTCCAAAATACCTTGCCCATTATGTCTCAGGAAGAGGGGCAGGGGTGGTATGTATGTTTAAGTATACATTTCTCTCAGCTCAACTCAAAATCTTATTATTTAGCTAGATAAAAAAAAAAAACAGGAAAGAATAGAATTCAGTTGTTCTTAAATCAATGAACTAAGAATTTCAAGAACAGGAGAGCATTAAAGCATCTTCTGTCTCCTCAGGCCTCTCTCTATACTCTCTTCTCAGAATGGGACCGCAAACCCTTCAGTAATTTTAGAAGATGTACACTCAGGCCTCATTCCTTGGTCAGACGCACTGGGGCAGAACAAGTGTCTCATTACTTAAATCAGTTTTCAGATTTTCAGTTTTGTTTTTCTGTACTAGTCATGGTCTGATGCGTAACACTGTGATATAATTGAACATGACTTAAATGACAGTGTGGGATGGGATTACAGGGAGTGCCACAGGACACATCTTCCAAAATAAATCTGAAAATTTATATTTCTGCTATTTATGAACAAATATTTTGCGATGTCAAAATAGATTTCTCAGGTGATTTGGCATGTCAATATACAAGCACCTACTTTCTGGCCTCCTCATATCTCTGTCTACTTCATACTGGGCTATTGCCCAAAGTATCTTCCATGAAACACTAGTCCTTTGGTCTTCTTCACAATAAAAATGAAACAAAGTGAAATAATGAAACAAAACAAAGTATTCTGCATTGGCTCAAATTCTAAACATTAAAAATCAGGATATTGTTCCCACCCCTTAAACCCCATAACACATTTAGCAATTTATTAAAATATTGTGGTGAAGACAAACATCTACTTAATTTTCAAAACCAGTGTTTCTCAGAACTCTTGATTAATGAACTCCTTCTTTTGTAGTTATCTATTAAAATTCCTCAGAACTAGTGTTCTAAGGGAACTCTTTTTAGAAAATATTATAGTTCATCAACTTTCACAAGCATATTTTTTCACTATTTAACACTTCGGATACTGGGATGCTTTTTACATTTGTGATGCCCTGTATTCAACTACATACGACATTACCCTGGTAGCTTTAATAATGTGTGATTTATTAGTCATGATTGGACTGAGTTGAGTGTGTCAAAAAAAGCAAAATGAGAATGGCTCATGGAAGATAGAAAATTATCTTTCACCAAAAAACCTGGCAGTGGCTGGTCCTGAGCTGGAATTTCACTCCGTGGTGCTGTATACCCAGCCTTCCTCCTTTTTGTTGCTCTATTGCCTTTATTGCAAAGTCATATAATGGTTCAAGAAGGCCGCTCCATGTCCATCTATAATGTGTAAATTCCTGTCTGCAGGAAATGACGAAGGGGCAAAAATCAAGTTCAGTCGGTCTCTTAAGGAAAGTTTTCAGAAGCTGCCTAATGACCCTTGTGCTTGCATGCCATTGGTCAGAATTTAGTGATGTAGACGCACTTAAGCGCAAAGGAGGCTGGGAAATGTAGTGAATTTAATGAAACTGGATATGCTGAACTAAAAAGTTTATTACTTTGAGAAAAGAGAAAGTTTATAAAGAATGGGAAGACTAAAGAACTAACACTATCTGCCATAGTGCAGTCACTGAATATTGATATTTGTAAGTAGATCATTAAAAATTATACTATAATTAGAATTTAGATAATTATAAAAGCATGACTTTAAAAGTTAAGGTCTGAATACTAATATTTTTGAATATGAGAAATTCATGTAGCCATTAGCAGCCAGAAACTCGGTTCTTTCCTCTCCAATATGAAAAGAGTTCAGAAGAAATTTCTTGGTACCATGGTCACTGACCTTGGTTTGTTAGTTCAGCATATCATGATATCTTCTGCTGCTTTCTTTTGATTCTCAAGTTACTCTGATTATCTTAATTTCAGTGGGAGAAAAGTGCAACTAGAGATGAAAACGGTGATTCATGTAGCTGATATCTGTGGATATGGACTTATAATAAGAATGTCTAGAATTTATTCTGAAGCTCTTGAAAAAAATTGATCAATTTGTTCTCAAGGGGCTCTGTGATGGTTTCCATTTCATCTTTAGAAATTTTGATTCAATAAAATGCAGGAGTTATTGCAAAAATTCTCCAGTATTCACTGTTGCAGCCAAGTCTTATGTTTATTCATATTAATTTTAATCTCTACTTTCTATATGAAAATATTGAAGCACTGAGACTGTTCTAGTTTAACCTAAAATTTGATGAATATTAATTTGGAAATATAATCTATATTGGAAATATAAATATAAAAATACCCATATGGAACTGAGTAAATCTCCTTTAAAAATAAATCTCTATCTTATTTAAGCCTCTGGTATTTTGGAAATTCTGTCACCCTGTTTCTCTTGGTTGTCTTGTTTTATGAAGCTATCCTTATATAACAAAATATACCATTTATTAAAGCCAGACATCTATTATCAGTTCCTAAAAGTTGCTATTCTGTAATGCTTACCCTTATTTATAAACTATTGAAAAATACTCCTGCTCTACAGGAGAATGTAATAATTATGGAATAATGGGATATAAAATTTTGCTCTCTGTTCATTATATCAGATTATCTGAAATAATGAGGCAAGGAGAATTGCAAAGTTATGTGTGTTTGCCCAGCTTCAAATGCTATGGATTCATTTTTAGGAAGAGCATTATTAAATGTGTTGTAACTTCTTGAAAAACACAATAAATGAGCTTAATGATTGATTTTCTGGCTTAATGGAATTGGTAAATATGATTTCAATGAACATGTCATTTTTCTTTTTGTCTCTCTATTTCCTTATCGAGAAGGATTAGCCATTCATATTTTAAACTTTAAAGAATAAACATTAAAGCAATAAATGTATTCTTGTATTATAATTTAATTTAATTTGCCTATGTGGAAAAACTATTATTTTTTAAGATATCAAATCTTGGTAGAAAGATATGTATCTCATAATTTTTATTAGATATTGAGTACCTCCTATAAGCAAAGCATTTTGATAAGCTTTAGCATGTAGAAGTCAAATTCTAAATAAATCAGCACTGTTGAATGTAGTTGAAATAATAGTAAGGAACTTGTTTATCAGAGCAGAAAAGAAATATACTAGCTATATTATTACCTTGGAATTATGAAGTGGCAAATTACAATAACCATTGATACTCAACCTATTTTTTTTGGAAACTTGAGGCAACTTGGTATTGTAAATCCTGAAAATCAACCTGATAAGCTAATAATAATATTGGGAAGTATGAGTAAACTATATGGATTTCTGTCCCAGCTCTAAAGACTCCTTTGAAACTATCCACTCAGTGAAGCAAATTTATTCTGCTCTAACCCTGCAATATGTCCCATCACATGTTTCAGAATCTATACAAACTCATATGACTTTTTATGACACTCTCTTCCAAGTTATCATGCAGATAAATCTATGGCAATCTGCTTGACAAAATGTCAAAACCCGATGGTTTTTGACACTTTTATTCCATCTCTAAATATTTGTGTTTTTGGTAATTGAAACTGACTTTCCTATTATTGGTTAATGACTTTCTTCTTCTTATTATTTTTTTTCCTTTTTTTATTAATTAAAAAAAGAATTAACAAAACAATTAGAAATCATTCCAATCTACATGTACAATCAGTAATTCTCAATAACATCACATAGTTGCATATTCATCATTTCTTAGTACATTTGCATCGATTTAGAAAAAGAAATAAAAAGACAACAGAATAAGAATTAAAACAATAATAGAAAGAAAAACAAAAACAAAAACAAAAACAAAAACAAAAAACCTATACCTCACATGCAGCTTCATTCAGTGTTTTAACATAATTGCATTACAATTGGGTAGTATTGTGCTGTCCATTTCTGAGTTTTTATATCCAGTCCCGTTGTACAGTCTGTATCCCTTCAGCTCCAATTATCCCTTCTCTCTTTTTTTTTTTTAATTAACGGAAAAAAAGAAATTAACCCAACATTTAGAGATCATACCATTCTACATATGCAATCATTAATTCTTAACATCATCACATAGATGCATGATCATCATTTCTTAGTACATATGCATTGGTTTAGAAGAACTAGCAACATAACCGAAAAAGATATAGAATGTTAATATAGAGAAAAAAATAAAAGTAATAATAGTAAAATCAAAACAAAACAAAACAAAACAAAACAAAAACCTATAGCTCAGATGCAGCTTCATTCAGTGTTTTAACATGATTACTTTACAATTAGGTATTATTGTGCTGTCCATTTTTGAGTTTTTGTATCTAGTCCTGTTACACCATCTGTATCCCTTCAACTCCAATTGGCCATTATCTTATCCTGTTTCTACCTCCTGCTGGACTCTGTTATCAAGGACATATTCCAAATTTATTCTCGAATGTCTGTTCACATCAGTGGGACCATACAGTATTTGTCCTTTAGTTTTTGGCTAGACTCACTCAGCATAATGTTCTCTAGGTCCATCCATGTTATTACATGCTTCATAAGTTTATCCTGTCTTAAAGCTGCATAGTATTCCATCGTATGTATATACCACAGTTTGTTTAGCCACTCTTCTGTTGATGGAGATTTCGGCTGTTTCCATCTCTTTGCAATTGTAAATAACGCTGCTATAAACATTGGTGTGCAGATGTCCGTTTGTATCTTTGTCCTTAAGTCCTTTGAGTATATTCCCAGCAATGGTATTGCTGGGTCGTATGGCAATTCTATATTCAGCTTTTTGAGGAACCGCCAAACTGCCTTCCACAGTGGTTGCACCCTTTGACATTCCCACCAACAGTGGATAAGTGTGCCTCTTTCTCCGCATCCTCTCCAGCACTTGTCATTTTCTGTTTTGTTGATAATGGCCATTCTGGTGGGTGTGAGATGATATCTCATTGTGGTTTTGATTTGCATTTCTCTAATGGCCAGGGACATTGAGCATCTCTTCATGTGCCTTTTGGCCATTTGTATTTCCTCTTCTGATAGGTGTCTGTTCAAGTCTTTTTCCCATTTTGTAATTGGGTTGGCTGTCTTTTTGTTGTTGAGATGAACAATCTCTTTATAAATTCTGGATACTAGACCTTTATCTGATATATCATTTCCAAATATTGTCTCCCATTGTGTAGGCTGTCTTTCTACTTTCTTGATGAAGTTCTTTGATGCACAAAAGTGTTTAATTTTGAGGAGTTCCCATTTATTTATTTCCTTCTTCAGTGCTCTTGCTTTAGGTTTAAGGTCCATAAAACCGCCTCCAGTTGTAAGATCCATAAGATATCTCCCAACATTTTCCTCTAACTGTTTTATGGTCTTAGACCTAATGTTTAGATCTTTGATCCATTTTGAGTTAACTTTTGTATAGGGTGTGAGAGATGGGTCTTCTTTCATTCTTTTGCATATGGATATCCAGTTCTCTAGGCACCATTTATTGAAGAGACTGCTGTGTCCCAGGTGAGTTGGCTTGACTGCCTTATCAAAGATCAAATGTCCATAGATGAGAGGGTCTATATCTGAGCACTCTATTCGATTCCATTGGTCGATATATCTATCTTTATGCCAATACCATGCTGTTTTGACCACTGTGGCTTCATAATATGCCTTAAAGTCCGGCAGCGCAAGACCTCCAGCTTCGTTTTTTTCCTCAAGATGCTTTTAGCAATTCGGGGCACCCTGCCCTTCCAGATAAATTTGCTTATTGGTTTTTCTATTTCTGAAAAATAAGTTGTTGGGATTTTGATTGGTATTGCATTGAATCTGTAAATCAATTTAGGTAGGATTGACATCTTAACTATATTTAGTCTTCCAATCCATGAACACGGTATGCCCTTCCATCTATTTAGGTCTTCTGTGATTTCTTTTAGCAGTTTTTTGTATTTTTCTTTATATAGGTTTTTTGTCTCTTTAGTTAAATTTATTCCTAGGTATTTTATACTTTTAGTTGCAGTTGTAAATGGGATTCATTTCTTGATTTCCCCCTCAGCTTGTAAATTACTAGTGTATAGAAATGCTACAGATTTTTGAATGTTGATCTTGTAACCTGCTACTTTGCTGTACTCATTTATTAGCTCTAGTAGTTTTGTTGTGGATTTTTCCGGGTTTTCGACGTATAGTATCATATCGTCTGCAAACAGTGATAGTTTTACTTCTTCCTTTCCAATTTTGATGCCCTATATTTCTTTTTCCTGTCTAATTGCTCTGGCTAGAACCTCCAACACAATGTTGAATAATAGTGGTGATAGTGGACATCCTTGTCTTGTTCCTGATCTTAGGGGGAAAGTTTTCAATTTTTCCCCATTGAGGATGATATTAGCTGTGGGTTTTTCATATATTCCCTCTATCATTTTAAGGAAGTTCCCTTGTATTCCTATCTTTTGAAGTGTTTTCAACAGGAAAGGATGTTGAATCTTGTCGAATGCCTTCTCTGCATCAATTGAGATGATCATGTGATTTTTCTGCTTTGGTTTGTTGATATGGTGTATTACATTAATTGATTTTCTTATGTTGAACCAGCCTTGCATACCTGGGATGAATCCTACTTGGTCATGATGTATAATTCTTTTAATGTGTTGTTGGATACGATTTGCTAGAATTTTATTGAGGATTTTTGCATCTGTATTCATTAGAGAGATTGGTCTGTAGTTTTCTTTTTTTGTAATATCTTTGCCTGGTTTTGGTATGAGGGTGATGTTGGGTTCATAGAATGAATTAGGCAGTTTTCCCTCCACTTCAATTTTTTTGAAGAGTTTGAGGAGAATTGGTACTAATTCTTTCTGGAACGTTTGGTAGAATTCACATGTGAAGCCATCTGGTCCTGGACTTTTCTTTTTAGGAAGCTTTTGAATGACTAATTCAATTTCTTTACTTGTGATTGGTTTGTTGAGGTCATCTATGTCTTCTTGAATCAAAGTTGGTTGTTCATGTCTTTCCAGGAACCCGTCCATTTCACCTAAATTGTTGTATTTATTAGCGTAAAGTTGTTCATAGTATCCTGTTATTACCTCCTTTATTTCTGTGAGGTCAGTAGTTATGTCTCCTCTTCCATTTCTGATCTTAGTTATTTGCATCCTCTCTCTTCTTCTTTTTGTCAATCTTGATAGGGGCCCATCAATCTTATTGATTTTCTCATAGAACCAACTTCTGGTCTTATTGATTTTCTCTACTGTTTTCATATTTTCAATTTCATTTATTTCTGCTCTGATCTTTGTTATTTCTTTCCTTTTGCTTGCTTTGGGATTAGTTTGCTGTTCTTTCTCCAGTTCTTCCAATTGAACAGTTAATTCCTGCATTTTTGCTTTTTCTTCTTTTCTGATATAGGCATTTAGGGCAATAAATTTCCCTCTTAGCACTGCCTTTGCTGCATCCCATAAGTTTTGATATGTTGTGTTTTCATTTTCATTTGCCTCGAGGTATTTACTAATTTCTCTTGCAATTTCTTCTTTGACCCACTCGTTGTTTAAGAGTGTGTTGTTGAGCCTCCAGGTATTTGTGAATTTTCTGGCATTCTGCCTATTATTGATTTCCAACTTCATTCCTTTATGATCCGAGAAAGTGTTGTGTATGATTTCAATCTTTTTAAATTTGTTAAGACTTGCTTTGTGACCCAGCATATGGTCTATCTTTGAGAATGATCCATGAGCACTTGAGAAAAAGGTGTATCCTGCTGTTGTGGGATGTAATGTCCTATAAATGTCTGTTAAGTCTAGCTCCTTTATAGTAATATTCAGATTCTCTATTTCTTTATTGATCCTCTGTCTAGATGTTCTGTCCATTGATGAGAGTGGGGAATTGAATTCTCCAACTATTATGGTATTTGTGTCTATTTCCCTTTTCAGTGTTTGCAGTGTATTCCTCACGTATTTTGGGGCGTTCTGGTTCGGTGCATAAATATTTATGATTGTTATGTCTTCTTGTTTAATTGTTCCTTTTATTAGTATATAGTGTCCTTCTTTGTCTCTTTTAACTGTTTTACATTTGATGTCTAACTTGTTGGATATTAATATAGCCACTCCTGCTATTTTCTGGTTGTTATTTGCATGAAATATCTTTTCCCAACCTTTCACTTTCAACCTATGTTCATCTTTGGGTCTAAGATGTGTTTCCTGTAGACAGCCTATAGAAGGATCCTGTTTTTTAATCCATTCTGCCAATCTATGTCTTTTGATTGGGGAATTCAGTCCATTAACATTTAGTGTTATTACTGTTTGGATAATATTTTCCTCTGCCATTTTGCCTTTTGTATTATATATATCATATCTGACTTTCCTTCTTTCTACACTCTTCTCCATACCTCTCTCTTCTGTCTTTTCGGTTCTGACTCTAGTGCTCCCTTTAGTATTTCTTGCAGAGCTGGTCTCTTGGTCACAAATTCTCTCAGTGACTTTTTGTCTGAGAATGTTTTAATTTCTCCCTCATTTTTGAAGGACAATTTTGCTGGATATAGGAGTCTTGGTTGGCAGTTTTTCTCTTTTAGTAATTTAAATATATCATCCCACTGTCTTCTAGCTTCCATGGTTTCTGCTGAGAAATCTACACATAGTCTTATTGGGTTTCCCTTGTATGTGATGGATTGTTTTTCTCTTGCTGCTTTCAAGATCCTCTCTTTCTGTTTGACCTCTGACATTCTAACTAGTAAGTGTCTTGGAGAACGCCTATTTGGGTCTAATCTCTTTGGGGTACGCTGCACTTCTTGGATCTGTAATTTTAGGTCTTTCATAAGAGTTGGGAAATTTTCAGTGAAAATTTCTTCCATTAGTTTTTCTCCTCCTTTTCCCTTCTCTTCTCCTTCTGGGACACCCACAACACGTATATTTGTGCGGTTCACATTGTCCTTGAGTTCCCTGATACCCTGTTCAAATTTTTCCATTCTTTTCCCGATAGTTTCTGTTTGTTTTTGGAATTCAGATGTTCCATCCTCCAAATCACTAATTCTCTCTTCTGTCTCTTTGAATCTATCATTGTAGGTATCCAATGTTTTTTCTATCTTTTCTACTTTGTCCTTCACTTCCATAAGTTCTGTGATTTGTTTTTTCAGTTTTTCTATTTCTTCTTTATGTTCAGCCCATGTCTTCTTCATGTCCTCCCTCAATTTATCGATTTCGTTTTTGAAGAGGCTTTCCATTTCTGTTCGTATATTTAGCATTAGTTGTCTCAGCTCCTGTATCTCATTTGAACTATTGGTTTGTTCCTTTGACTGGGCCATATTTTCAATTATTTGAGCGTGATCCGTTATCTTCTGTTGGCGTCTGCGCATTTAGACAGATTTCCCTGGGTATTGGATCCAAAAGTTTGGAAAATTTTCCTGTGAAATCTCTGGGTTCTGTTTTTCTTATCCTGCCCAGTAGGTGGCGCTCGTGGCACACATTTGTCTGCGGGTCCCACCAGTAAAAGGTGCTGTTGGGACCTTAAACTTTGGAAAACTCTCGCCGTCTGGGGGGTTCGCTAGCCGAAGCGGCTTGAGCCGGCCCGGGGTCTGAACGCAGGGAGGGTTGCTGGTCGCCGCAGCCCGGGAAAGAGCCCGTCCGAATTTCCTAGTTGGCCCTGGGTGACAAGCGTGGCGGGAGGGCGCCAGCGGCAGCGGCCCGCCCGAGAGAGTGCACGTTCCCCAGGAGTCACGGGTTTGGAAGGGGCCTCCCCCACCCGTCACTGTTCTCTGTGGCCTGGGGATTTCCGATCCAATTCTCTCAGTTGGTCCGGGGGGCTGTGCATGGTGTGGGCGCCAGCCGCCTTGGTTTCAGGGGACCGCCTCTCCAATTCTCCCAGCCGGCCCGGGAAGGGGGAAGGGAGTAACTCCGGCCGCTTGCCACCCCGCCCGGTGAGGCCCGCGCGCCTCGGCGATCTCACCCGAGCTGCTTCTCTCAGCCAGCCAGCCGTTTCAGGATGGGGTACGCTGTCTTTTTTATCTTTGTTGTGGCTTTGGGTGCTTTCTGTATCGTTTCTACTCCCCTAGTAGCTGTCCTGGAGAAGAAACTAAGATCCGCGCATCTTACTAAGCCACCATCTTCCAGGAAGTCTCCTCACCCTTTCTGACTTTCTTATTATTAATAATAGTTCTATATATAAAAAATGAACCCTCCCATTAAAATTCAAGTTCACAAATTGTTTGGGATGGATGTCTTTTCAGGCAGACATGAAAATTATAAATCTCTTTACGTTAGACTTTGAAGCTATTATGTACTTGTCAGAAGTAATTTTTTGCTAGATATTGGATCGGTAGCCTGATTTAGTGCATGATTTGTTTAATGCCTGATTTGTTTAAGTCATGAAGACTCTTAAATAGGTTAAATTTTGGCTTTATATGTATTTTGCTTCTGTTGCAAAGCATCACATATTTCTGATAAAATAGGGGAATGACAGATATGGACAGATTTAGAGTCAAGAATTCTAAAATCTGGGACTAGTTCCAGCGGTAGCTCTCATTTAACTGACAGACCTTAGCATTTAACTTTTAGAAGTCATTTTCCTATTCATAAAATAGAGCTAATAATGCCTGCCCTGATTATATCACATGGGGCTATTGAAGAGATCAAACAAAATACTGTGTATTAAAACACCTGGAAGACTTCAGAGCATTTAAAAAATGATATGTGAATGTGTATGCGTGTGAATGCATGTGATGTAAAATTAATAAATTAATCTTTATTTGCCTGGAATCTGTGCCATAAATAGGTGATTATTTATGGAAGTAAAATTCACCATTCTTTAGAAAAGTTTGGAAGACACAGGATATTGGGTTTTATGTTTTCTTTTTGTGACATGAACAGGGCAAGGTCTATAATATTTAATTTGCCTTCTCTTAAAAGATAGCAGCTAAAATTGACTCTGTCAGGACTTTAACATGAGCTCTTAAGACATCATTGTATTTATTATACCCTCGAAATTGCACATTTCCTAAAGCCCTTTTAATCTTCAAGGATTTTATAAATATCAACCAATTCATTCTGGTCTCATTTCCCAATAGTTGGTGTAAAATTGATATGTTTCCTGGGACTCCATGTGTGTTAATATAGTTTCCTTTAGATATTAATTTCATCTCAGAATCACACACACACACCGAAATAGAAGGGAAGGAGAGCAAGTGCTCTTTCTAAGAACAAATTTTAGAAACACCATGTGGTCTTTCACATGGATGAGTAAAACTCTGATTCAAGATGACAAACATTGGCCAAAAGCATTGCACTGTATGTTTACCCAGAAAAAGCATTCTATGTGTTACTCTTATTATTCTGGACGGTTATGATTCCACACACTGAACTTTTTTTTTGTACAGAGTGAAAATTAGAAATTCTACATAATTTTTTTTGAGGCGGAGTGGGGAGGGCATTCAGAAATTTTGAGTGTAGAAAATAAAGACTAATAATTACAAAATGCATGATATCTTATTTTTTAAATTTTTTTCTTTTTTTATCTTTTCTTGTGATGTTGTCTTTCGATGGTTATTGGGAGACATTTGAGAAAATATGAAACACTTGTGTCTTCTTCCTCTTTAGGCTTCTTTGCCTGCAACAACTGATCTTCCAGAGTTTTTTATTGCTTCCTATAAGTGGCCTGGATGGACACATGGGCCATTGGATCAAAAAAATTGTGCTGCATCCTGGGCATTTTCTACTGCAAGTAATAAAGTTATTTTAATTATTCTCCTATAAATTCCCCCTTTTGACTCTAGAGCCTGGGAGAGTATTTAAAAGATTGTTTTTTTTTTTAAATTAGAATGTTTATATATTAACGTATGGTTATTTAAAGTAAAATCTTATTCTGGCCATGGAAATCAATATAAATATTATATGAAAAATCCATTTTTATCTTCAAGTTGCTCTTTATTTTTAAGGTCTAGTTTTAAATAAAGAATGGAGCAAAAGAACAACACAGAAAAGTTACAAAAATATGTTCACTCTTAGAGGATTAAGGCCTGATAATAAGAACATTAAGCTACCTCTTTATTCGTAATATTATATGGAATCCTTAATAAACATCTACACAGTCCCATAATACATTATTTCCTGCTCTAATACTTGAAAATATATATTTACTTAAACTAACTGGGTATAGCGATTTCAACTAAATAATACATCAAATTATTTTAGACATGAGTAAGATTTTAAATATATATAGATTTGTGACTCTAAAGTTGTATGCCTAATCTTTCCAGAAAAGTGACTTTCAAATTGGTGCTGCTAGTACTCAAGTGTTAGAAATACCTCTTTTATATAAATGCACAAGGTCCATAAATGAATTACTCAGGCTAATCCCAAGACTTTTCCCCAAAATTATCCACAAAGAGTGTTGATTGTATTCCAATAACTAAATACAATCTAATATGATGACAACTGACCACTATCAGAGATCTTAGTAAAACTGTGCTCTGGACTTAGCAGGTAATTATAAGACTCCTCAGAAATAGTTTAAGTGCTGAATGCACTATATAATGATTACATAGCCTCTTAGAGAACCCAGTTCTGTGTGTGTATTGCCTGGGACAGAAACACTGCATCTTTGTCAAAATATCATTATTTCAGAGCATCAGCCGGTTTGTGCCAGACATGGTGCCCTTGGCAGAGACGTAGAGTTGGCCAAGCTTATCTCTGGGGGCCTCCATCTTTAACTCCTCCTTACTCTCCTCCCACCCCCATTATAAACGCTCCCTGACTTGTCCTCACTGTGTTAGGAATCTGCATGAGGACCTCTCTGCACCCTGTTTCGATGGGTGGGCAGAGATTTAATCAGATAGATCATTTTCCATTTTACACTCATGAGTTAATGTGTTACCCCTCCTAGGTGATTTATAAGAATTTTGCTTTAAATTTAATTAAAACAGTCAGCATTTCTGAAGCACTCACAGGAAAGGCATTAATGGTGAAATACTCAGAATATCTTGCTAGGCTGATTTGGCAGGTTTATTTGATGTCCCCTAGGTCACAGCCGTGCGGATGGCTTCCACCCAGCACTAAGCCTAGATTTGTCCCCCTACTAAATTCACCAGAACACCAGAGAGAGGGTTTCCACCCTTTGTGGTCTCAGCGGACATATCCTGTGTACTCGGTAGGGTAAATCAAACTGATGTGTGTTAAATAAAGAAAACAATAAATTTGTTACTCTAAAAGATTGAGAAAATTAAGTCAGCAAGCAACTGTTAAAATAAGAAAAAATGTCTTTCAAAGAAGCTAAAAGTTATGAAATGGAATAAATAAGATATTCTCAAAATACATACACATATAAGAAGTAGTTATGCAACTAAACACAATTGAAGAGAGATGCCAGAAGGTGAAGAGGTGATTGCATTTGAAATGGTAGGAGTGATATGTGCTAAAGAGAAAATCAGGAGGCAGAATAAAATAAGCAAAGAAAATAAAAATAGAATGTGTCTCAGAGGTAAAGCCCAATAAAAAGTCCCAAGAAGAGAGAGGCAAGCAATTAGTTGAACTGAGTCATTCCTTGACCCTTCCAAACTTTTCTAAATATTTCCAGTGAATTTGGACTAAACCTTCACAGAGATTCTGAAATGTCTGTATAAGTGCAACATACTGCATAATATTAGGATGTAAATACTAAATTAGATTTAATGGTAAAACACATAACCAAACTGAAGCCTATAGATTCATGGGACTGGAACAGGTCATTGAGGTCACCATTTTCAAGCCTATGGTTTTATAAGGAGGCACAAATAGGTGAAGTGACTTACCCAAAGCCAAAGGCTGAAGAATGCCAGAAATTGCCCTGGAAACTAGGCTTCTGACTCCTTAAGTACGGTTTTCTCTACTTTGCAAAAGTATTTTCTGAACAAAAGAATAATTACCCTAATATTTTTAAAAATCCATATTTGCTGCTTTTTAACCCTTATACTGAAAGTCAAAGTATCCAAGAATTTCTCTTTTCTTTCATAAAATAGGGAAATAATTTCATAAGAATAGCAGAGGTGATAGTATAATGTCACTTGCTTCTATGAATTATGCAAATCATTGTGCCTTTTGAATATTAATCAATATTCTATTTTAATATTAGGTGTGGCAGCTGACCGAATAGCAATTCAGTCCAATGGTCGATACACAGCCAATCTATCCCCTCAGAATTTGATCTCTTGCTGTGCTAAGAACCGGCATGGATGTAACAGTGGAAGCGTCGATAGGGCTTGGTGGTACCTGAGAAAACGTGGGTAAATAGCTGCCAGAAATGTGTTTCTAAGATTCTCTTATGGGTGTTGCTTGGGGCTAGAATAAGGAAAAAATTACCGTTTAATTTTATTACAAGAAATGTACAAATATATTTATATATATATACTACATCTCTATAAATATAAATATAAATATATGTGTAAACATACATACTATGTTTATTATCTACTGAGATTAGAAACTAGTGGAAACAATTGTTTGAAGAATATATACAGTTCTAACCAAATTCAGAATAGAAATTTTAGTTTTGAAGGATCCAATAAAGGTTGTCTTGTTGCTCAGAGTCAAGCTGTCCTACTGAATCCCCATTGAGGGAATGCAGCAATTGATGTTGCTCATACCTGTGCTGAGCCTTTCATTTACTCAGTAGAAGAACTGATAATGTCACTTAAAAATTAGATGACAAATCCAGAAGAATAAAATAACGAAGTCATTCATAATTGTTTCAGCTAATCAATATTATTAATTGTCCCCTTCCCATTTGATGAGAAAAAGAATGTTGCATTTCCTTGCTCTTGCATAGTCTGATACCCACACATCTCATTATAAGAGCTAATCTACTGAAGATCTGTGTTGTTCAGCTGAAGAAACTGAAGCTATTAACCAGTGATCTATGCATGCCTTGGCCACTTATTCTTTCTTCATCCACTGAGCCCTTTGGGTTTGCCATACAGGAGTTGGATGCCATGAAAAGAGTTAGGTGCAGGATGTTGAGAAGTGGCTATAATTTTCTCTTACCATCTTTTTTAGTGTGTTTTTGCCTAATAAGATGGTGGTACTTAGAATGGGTAATCTGGACTTTCAGTAGAATGGCAGTTTACACCACAACTGGTGTGGTGGTACTTGGTTGACTTCAGCTCTGCACCACGATGAACATAAAAGAACCAGAGGGGCTTTAAAAAGATGCATTATCATTGAGACCCAGCCAAATCTCATCACCACAAAATTTAATGTAAGATTTTTTCTTGGAAGTGTTTGAGTGCTTTTAATGGCCTGGCTTTGGTCATGCCTCTTGCTCTGATTCTCAAATTCTGTTTGGTGTTAATGAATTCTCTTGAGCCACTCTTCATGGATATTTATTTGGCCAGTTGGATAGCGAATATCTATAAAACCAATTCCATGTTTTTTTTCCTTTACGATATGTCTCTGTATTCAGTAGAATCATGTTAGATTTGAAGTCAAATAATTCGTTCTTCATTGTGTGCAGTTTCAAAATTGGAATCAAAATAACATTTGCATCTTTTCTATAATGCATACTACTGGCAAATTTCTGCCTCATTAATTTTTTTTGGGGGGGTGCATGGTCTGGTAATCGAACCTGGGTCTCTCACGTGGAAGGTGAGCATTCTACCACTGAACCCTTTCTACCTCATTAAGTTTAATGCAATTTTTATGAAATGTATTGTATACTTACATAGCATACAATCATCCAAAGTATACAATCAGTGGTTCACAGTATCATCACATAGCTGTGCATTGATCCTTACATTACTCAAAAAATAAAACAAAATAATACTAAGAAATAATAGCCCAAAGTGCTATCCCTCCCAGTATTCATTTATTTTGGTCTTTTTTTTTTCTTATTCATCTGTCCATACACTGTATGGAGGGAGTGTCCATCATAAAGTTTTCACAATCACAGGGTCACAACTTAAAAGCTCTATAATTATTGAATTATTGAATTATAGTTCTATAGTGTCAGGCATTTCCCTCTAGCTTCCAATACACCAAAAACATAAGAGAGATATCTATATACTACATCAGAATAACCTCCAGAATGACCTCTCAACTCTATTTGAAATCCCTCAGCCATTGAAACTTTATTTTGTTTCATTTCTCTTCCCCTCTTTGGTCAAGAAGACTTTCTAAGTATCTCAATACCAGGGCCAGGCTCATTCCTGGGAGTATGTTGCACATTGTCAGAGAGATCTATGCCCCAGTCAAGTCCCACGTATTGGGTGGGGGGAAAGGCAGTGGTTTCACCTACTCAGTTAACTTAGAGAGAGAGGCCGTATCTGAGCAACAAAAGAGGTTCTCTGGCTGTGACTCTTAGACATAATCATAAGTAGGCTTAGCTTCTCCTCTGCAGAAATAAGTTTATAAGGTCAAGCCCCCGAGATCGAGGGCCTGTCCTATCAAATTGGCAGCCCCAATAATTGCAGAAATATCAGATCTTCCCTAGGTGGGGAAATTTAATATTTCCTCCTTTTTAAGTTCTAACTCCTTATTCAAATTTCCATGTAATTATGGTGTTTGAATAAGCTGACCATACAAGTTAGATTAGATAGTGTACTACCAAAAATATAAAGTTTGCACCAAATAAACATCTCTTCCTTTGGTCTAACATGGAGTTGAAGTTTTAAAACACAGTCAATATCATCTGTTACCCTTTAGTCTGATTTACCTCAGTCCTACCCAGATCAATCTCATTCATATCTCAAATTGAACTCTGATCACTTTTTCAGTGTTTTTAACAGTTGCTGAATGGGGTAATGCTGACTTTCATAGCTGCAGAACTCTAGCTCTGAGTTTCAGGTGTTACATATATACCCAAAGTTTCAGGAAACTACCAGGATATACAACAAGAATCATCATTTCAGAATTTAGAAATAACTGTTACAACTCCCGAGTAGATGTGACTGCTATAAGAGTTTACAGTCTAGGAACCTTTGCAATAGACCTTCACCTGATAACCTATGCTTTCAATTCAATTCTCAGCATTTGTTCATTATAGTTAGTTTATATTAGTGAGGCATTATAATATGTCTTTTCATTTCTGGCTTCTTTCATTCAATATAATGTCCTCAAGATTCATTCACCTAGTGGCATGCATGACAACCCCATCCCTTCTTGCAGGGGCTCAATAGTCCATTGTATGTATACCCCACAGTGCCTGTCCATGTACTGTTAGGCCACCTCTATCCATTGTAAATCTCAAACACTGACACCATAAACAAAAGTGTGCAAATATCCATTTGTGTTCCAACTAACTAAGGGGTTGGAGGACCATACTGCATCTCCAACCCTAGCCTCCTGTGGAGTCACCACATTGTCCTCCAGAGGGGCTGCACCACTCTACTGCCCTACTAACAGTGAATAGGTACATCTTTCTCTCCATATTCTCTCCAACCCTTGTACCTCTCTGTTCATTTTTTTGGGTGTGTGTGTGTGATGGTGTATGATCCGGAAATCAAACTGGGGTCTCCTGTGTGGAAGGTGAGCATTCTACCACTGAACTACCCATGCACCCTGTTCATTTTTAAACAGTCTTACTCACGTGTTGTACAATCCAACTTAAGAAAAAAATCAGTGGTTCCTGGTATAATCACAAAGACATGCCTTCACTGCCACAATCTATTTGAGGACATTTCCATTCTCTACAAAGTATCCCATCCCCATCCCCCCTACTCTTCCCCTCCATTTATTGACATTTTAGCTTTGGCATATTGCCTTTGTTACATCCAATGGAAGCATATTACAATGTTAATGTTAACTATAGACCATCCCATACCATTTTCAACACCTCGTGACGTTGACATTCACTAGTTCTCCCTCATGCAAAAACATTCTTGTATTTGTAAATTTGATCACCATCATTGTCCACTCTAGGCATCTCCAAAGTTATACATCCCAGTACACATGCATATAGTTTAAATATAAATTTGAAAAGAAATTTTGAAACTAAATCATTTGGGATTTCATTTGAGATACTAGAAAAAGTAAAGCTAAGTAAAAGTTAACTAAGGAAGAAAATATGAAATAAAGACATAAATCAATGAAAAAGATAAAAGGAGAAATAGACAAAAATGGAAAAAATGTTATTTGAAGGGTATAATACTAACTTATACCTCTGTCCTACTACCTCATTAACTTTTAATACTATATTAGTACTATACTAGTTTCACCGAAGTATCATAAACTATAGGCACATACTAATTGAAATCTTATAAGAATTTATCTATAACAATAAAAATGTTCAAGATGACACTAATTCTAAAACACACAATTTATCAGAACACCCCATCTGAGGATAATCGAATTCATTGTCTTTCACACATTTAATTTGGCTCTTGAACATTGAACTTATAGACATAGACAGAAGGAGTCCTTCCTTTATTATTCTTCCCACAAACTTTATTGACAGTCACTTTTCCTCTTCAGGAAATTCTATACTACAGATAGAATTGTTTACTAAAATGGACTGATGCAAAATTTTAAAAATTATGCTAAAGAAATAAGAGGGAAGAAGGTGGAGTACAAAGTCATTGGGCTGCAGTGTTTGTGTCAGTCAAAAGTTCAGTTTGAAAGTTATACATGTAAGTAGTCAGATTAATTTATGAATATTTAATTCAGTAAAATCGGATATGGACAAACAATTGTGGCATTTTCCTGAATTTTACTTTGCTTCTTTGCTTATTCCACATAGACTGGTATCCCATGCATGTTATCCACTTTCCAAGGATCAAAATGCCAGCAGCAATGGCTGTGCCATGGCAAGTAGATCTGATGGGCGGGGAAAGCGGCATGCCACAAAGCCATGTCCTAACAACATTGAAAAATCTAACAGGATATACCAATGCTCTCCTCCATACAGAGTCTCTTCCAATGTAAGTGTAAATGGCAAAATTAATAATGCTTAACTTTCTCAAAAATGTACAGCTTCGTTGTTACTAAAACTATTTAAAACTATGCTTTGAAAAAAATGTTATTTTCAGAAATTATTTGATATTCTAAAAGTGTCCATTAAAAACTTACAGTTTGGGTAAGATTTATAATCTACAATATTAGGGCAGTGTAAATGATTATTTAAATTCAAAATGGTCATGGAAATAAGGTTTTAAAATTATGTTACATATATATATTGTTTGACACTTTGACAGAAGTTGTCAAACATCTTTTCTCTTTTTCATTGCTGTGGCAAGACCACTTTGTCATAATTTCATTTTATTAATCCTTTGCCTCATTCAACAGAATAATTAAGTGGATCAAACCATAATGGGAAGAAGATATTGTTAGAGTACAGTTTGCTAATATTAAAAAGCTAGGCAATTTTTACTCCATTGTATCATAATTACCCATGCATTCTTATTTTCAGATTTTCTGAACCTTTAGTGACTCCCAATTACCTCCAGAGTATAGTCCAGTATTTTTCCTAAGGCATGCAGATTTTTGTGAGTTGTGTCTGTCTTCTTTTTACAGAAATGTCCTGCCAGCATCCACTCCTTCCACCAGTCATGGTGATCCTAAAATACAGGTTTCTTATCTATTATCCACATTCACCATGTTCTTTTATAGTTCTCTGCTTAGCCATATAATGAGTCCCTTAACCCAAATGTTCATCCAATTTATATCTCTCTGGTGAAATCCCACAGTTATGTCAAGACCCAGGTCAAACCTCAACTTCTCAGTTAAGTGCTCCTTGACTCCTAGGCAAAATTAATGTCTCTTTCCTATTTTAACCTATGACTCTTTTGTTTGCCACCAAAATAGAGTGTATTATATCATATTGCAATTAATTGTGTACCTTCTTGCCTACTCAAGCAAAATATAAATACCTTGAGGAAAGGTCCAGGATCAATATTTGTATCTATCAGAGTTTCTGATATGTACTCTGCACTTAAAGTGTGCAGATGAGTGAATGAATGAATGAATGAACGAATGGGCCCACTGCCTCACAACTGAGTACTGTTTTACTCAGTACTCAGCATTTGGTGACAACATAGAGATATTAGTATTTTAAAGCCAGACTGGGGTACCTCGCTAAACAATCATGTGAGATGACTCTTGTGATCAAAAGAATGGAGGCAACAATAATCCCCGCTGTTAAAACATGTTTTCAGTTTCATTGGAGTAATTTTTCTTTGGACCATAAAAAGTTATATTTCCTCTCCATTTCAAAATTATTATTTAATGATAAAAGTCAATGAAAGTAAAAAAAAAAAAAGTCAATGAAAGTAATGGGTGCATTTGACTTTAGCAGCTTCATCATTGTAAAGTTTCACATATGAATAATTATAAAACATGTTTAATAGTAATTTCTGAATGGTCAAGTAATTTTGGTTTGTACAACACTTAAAAGTGGCCACCAAACAATATGTTTAGTATGTTTTGATAAAGAAAGACGATGCTCATTGATATTTTTCCTTCCAGGAAATTGAAATAATGAAAGAAATCATGCAAAATGGACCAGTTCAAGGTAAACTTGGACAGCATTTAGTTCAGTCTTATTCATTCCTTTAATAACATAATTGCATTTTAGCTCACATAATATGTGTTTAATAGGAAAGAAAACTTTTAGAATATTGTAAGGGTTCAACAGTCCTAGGGTCAGTGCAGTCATCATAGATACGCTCATCTATTGATTCTTTAAGTGATATTTCATTTTAAGACAGACTCATTTACATTGAACTAAAGGTGATGTTCTTAAATACGAAAGAAGCTGTTGATCAAATCTAAATAAGTCTTTCAAGGTGGTCATGAACCAATCAGACAGTCAAACATGAAATGTGTTATGATTAATTTGCAACAGGACTCACATTTCTGTTCAAACATATTTAAGAATCATATATAATGTTAGATATTTTCTCATCTTTAATTTAAAAGGCTTAGGTAATAAATTGAAAAAAAAAAAGAAATTTAGCAAGGCAGTGCGACTGTGGGTCCACTGAGAATTCTCTCCTGCCACGCCGGAGACCTGGGTTCGATTCCAGGTGCCTGTCCATGCCAAAAAAATAAAAATAAATAAACAAAGAGATTTAGCAGTAGAATCAAAGTAGAGACTTCCCTTTTTCTATTAGCTTATAATAAAAGAAATCAGCCAGTACAATGCATTTTGCAAAAGACGTCTATTTTGACAAATTTTGAAAATGTCCTACAGATTTGAACTAACAGAAAAGAAGAAAACAGTTCAATGGTTACTGTGCATTAATTTTTAAGATATCATCCTTGATAAATATTTCCTTTTTTAGCTTTCTTCTTGAAAATACATTTTGTTTTACACCTATGGCATAGGTAATGCTGATAAGGTCACAACATATACTTCCAGTCTTAACATTGCCTTGAAGGGTATGGAATAGCAAATCTAGTGATGCCTAAAATGGAGTTTCATTTTATGAACTCTGAAAGGCTCAAAAAATATTATCACGGCAGTGGAATATAAACTAAGTCAAAATTAAATGTAAAACATTTGATATTTACTAAAGGAAACATTGGTCGGAGTTTTTTGTTTGTTTTGTTTTTCTGAATACCAATCTAATTGGAATTGTCTCAATATCCATTAGGAACTGTGGATTTTATAATTGTGTTGGAAGAATTTTTGTTGCTCATTATTACCACTTAGCATTTCCTGAGAAAACAAATCATAGATTAAACTTGTCCTGGTTTTAATTAAAAAATTCCCAGATCTTACACAAAACCTAGACAAATGGAGGAAAGTTTTTTTTTTTCCTCCATACACCTGTGTGCTTTGTTGGCTGTTTTAACAATGCTGGAATTCATCTTTAACTTCAGTGTGTACATCATGAAGTGGAGCATATGTGACAAATTTGAAGGGGGCCAGGCATTTGAACTCAGTATGGAATTCAAAATTTCAACTTTGGCATTTGTTACCTAAATGACTCCAAATCATTGCATTTGTATTTTTCTTTTCCTTCTTACTTTCATTGTCTTCTTTCATTCATTCAATTGTTTGTCCATTCATGCTTTTTAAAATCAGTCAAAAGACATTTGGATTGGACCACGGTGGCTCAGCAGGCAGAGTTCTCACCTGCCCTGCCAAAAACTCTGGTTCCTTTCCTGGTGCCTACCATGTAAAAAAAAAAAAAGAGAGAGACATTTGGGTTATGATTATTTAAAGTTGAGACTACCTTAGGTTTGTTTTATGGTCATGTATTTAGGTACTCACAAATTTCATATGATGAATCAAAATATAAAGATAAAATATCAAAGCAATGAAGTCAATTATGAAAACTATTCAACTTTTTTTAGCAAATATTTTTTTCCACCTACTTCCTACCAGCCTAACCAGGGACTAGAGATAGAGCAGCAAATAGGCAAGCTTAATCCCACCTTCATGCATGCTATAGCCTTGTAAAATGAGTTTACTGCAGTTTTCCAAAAGTGAATTTGCAATATAGTAGCTAATATGATTAGATGTTTGTAGGGTCATTGAGTCTGTGTTCATATCAGAAGCTGAAAGAAGGAACCATCTTTCAGTTAACCATGATGGTTTCTCACCCATATTTCTTTAGTTGCCAGTATTTTTCAGAAAATGAAGAATATATTTTATTCATGGTGCTTTTTTGAATCAAAGGTGCTAAAAGAATCAATAGTTCCATACAAGAGAAAATCCACTAGCAACAACTACACATTTTTATCAATGGTTACAATGCTGGTTGATGCTCTTTGCTGTAGATGCGAAATGAATGACTGCCTGCTTACTGCTGCCTGGGCTAACATACGGCATTTCTCCCCTGTCTCAGTACAAAAGGAAGTAAAAGGCAATAACACAGCGTGCATTCTTCTAAAATCTGTAGAATTGAACCTAAGTACAGGTGATGGGAAAGAGAACAAAAGCAACCATCTACATATAGTAGTTACATGAATTCTTAAAATCCTATAAGAATGTGTTTTATAGTAGATAAAGAAGACTTACTCTCTTTTGAGGATATTTGAACAGCATTGAAAAGAACATTAAAAATGAAATAAAAATAGAGCATTCAAAAGTTATATTTGACTTTGGAATATACATTTTAGTGTTTATCAATACTAGTGACCTTATTTGCTACTTTATTTGTAACACATTTCATACTAAGATGGACAAGCATTGTACATGGTGATTAAGTTATTATTATTTGGTCCCAGTTCTAAGTGTTTTTAATTCATGTTCTAGAAGAGACGTTTAAAGCTTTCTCTCTGTATTGTAAAAGATTTTCAACAAAGCAGCACACTATACACAAAAGAAATAATCTAGATGCGGGAATGAAGAAGAGCTTTACAAAGTATAAACTCTACTTTTTAAAGAATACAATGATGGCTCTGCTCTCCAGAGCTGAGAGGATGAAATCTTGCTAGAGTGTTCTTTTGCCAAAGGTTTGCTTTGTATTCATACTCACCAAGGAAAGGTTTGTATTCACCTCTAATGATTAAGAACAATTACCTTAGTCCCAGTTTGCTAGGCTAACCCTTCCCTGCTAGTTTAATTGATATTTTAAGAGGCTTGTGATGAAGCATAAGATTAATGCGGATACTGTAATCAAGGTCAAGTAATGGGCCTTCCCTGCAAGGGGCTCAATTCCTGGTAATACTGGATCTGTTGATTAAGAATAGACTTTTAAAAGTATAATATGTACATAAGTAATAGGCTAAAGAGCTAAAAGTCATTTTCCCAAGAGCAATATTGCAACCAAATAAATGAAGAATAAAAATTAGACTAATTACAAAATTTTATCTTAGGTTTAACTTCTGACAATTTTCCCAGGGATTTTTCTGTGAGAATTTGAATTCTTCAAAAAATTTCCATTTTTGAAAGAAAACTATTTCAAAGTTTTCAAAGAAAATCTCTGTCATTTATTCTGTTGGTTTTATTTTAGCCATAATGCAAGTCCATGAGGATTTCTTCCATTATAAGACAGGAATATATAGACATATTACCAGCACAAATGAAGAATCAGACAAATATCCAAAGATTCGGACGCATGCAGTCAAGCTCACTGGGTAAGCCAATTTATTAAAAATCTTTCAATGCTTTTGGAAAACAAAATGAAAAACAAGCACATGCATTGTATTTAGATACTGGCAATGCCCTTTGTATGGGTAATTCTGAAACAAAAATTATCTAACCTTGCCATTATTTAGTCATTAAAGTGCAAGTGCAAGGCAAATCAGTATTCTAGGGTAGTTACCATTTTTCCATCTATTACTTGTAAAAATATGGCCTAAAAATCTGTTCTAAGGAAAGGGAAAATGTATTAATGTAATAAATTCTATATATGGCCAAATGAAAAGAATGATCTGAATTCAAAGTCTGTTGTGATTCGGGGAGAAGATTTTGAATGGAATTAATCTGACAGAGATGAAGCAGGAAGAGAGGGTACAGTCACCTTTAATTCAATGTGAGGTTTATTCTATATTCATGTGAGAATTGGGAAGATTCAATTCATCAAATTTGTGAGTGAAACACCTTCAGCTATGTAAGGACAAGACAGATTCAAAATTCCTTTGTAGCTGCATTTCAAGAGTAAGCAACAAATAGGTGCTACGTAGAAAGACCGTGTGGCCATTTGAGACCACTTCCCCCAATGCTTTCTCCAGCTTGGTCTGCAATACCTAGTCTGCAAATTCCCTTTCATAAAGTCTGGATCTAATTCAAACAAAATACTACCGAAAGGTGTTTTTCCTTCCCCCATCCAAGCCCTTGCTTTCCTCATCTTTCCTATTGTGGTAAATAACTTTATTCCTATTGAGCATATCCTTTCTGTCGTCTTAATGTTGAGGCTGCACAAATGTCAACTTCATCACAACCATTTCTCCTTTCTGATCTTTCTGATTTTTGAAAACTCTGAGTTGATATTAAGGTGTAGACAAGTCATCCTCTATGATGTCTGTTTAAACATCATCCCTCCTTTATTATAAATACTCTACTTTTTCAATTACAAAATTACCATACTTCAAGGGATTTAAGATACCACTTAGAGTCTCAGAATTAAAAAGATGGTATTTCATGTTAATGTAGAATATTGAAAATCACAGATAAGAAAAAATACAAAAATATATATTATGGAATTTCATCATCCACAGAAAACATCTCTTGAAATCTGAGTATTTTTATTTGTCTATCAGATTTATCGCTATAGATAAAGTTGGATAGATAATGAGATATATTGTGTAAGAAAATGAGATACTATAAAAAGTATAAAAATATAAAAAATGTTGAGACAAGGAAATTTTGCTTATATTTTTATTAGTAGTATATAAGAATGCCAGTTTCCCAGCTTTCAAACATGGGGTGTTTTTATTTTCCATTTAATAGGTTTATTCTGTATTGCTGTATTGATTTACTCACACAGTATTACTGTTTTCTAGAGACCTATGGGTGCTTCCTACTACCCTAACATTAAATCTACTATTTAAGGTTATTTGGGCCAAGATGCTTGCCTTAATTTAAAAAAGAAAATAGTTTTTAATAAAATGGGTCTATTTTCACTACAAAAATTCAAATAATATAGAGAAAAAAAATAAGAAAGCTTAAAAAAATCACCCTAAATGCCATTTGCCCCTCAAATCATCAACATTTGGTGAAAAGCATATAGATGTCTCTCTGTAGAGAGAAATAGACCTAGAGATATATTAAAACACTGATGAAAAGTTAGACAAAAATAGAAAGATAATATAGAATTATGGTACTTTGAAAATTAATATTCAGCTTAATTTTACTCAAATTTAATGAAATGATGTGAAACAAAATATAATGGGTTCTTCAACATAAGAGAAACTAGCTCCTAAAAGAACCCTTTACAGTTAAGGAAAATACATCTATATTAGGAGAATAAGTGTTCGGAATAATAATTCATTTTAACTACATATTTCAATTTTAGATTATATTGTAAGTGACATGATTTTACTACCTAAATAAACATATTAATCTTTTTATCTTTGAATTTTAGTATATTCACAGTTTTAAAGTATATATTATACACATGCTGTATATTCTATATTTTCTATATCTTATTTTATAATATTTATAATTCTTTATCATTTCATTGTTTATGATTTCTTCTATTCTGTCCCACATATCTCTGAACATTTATTGTATTTGGTGTTGATTCTCCAAAAGTTTTTATCTCTGAAATGTTTTTTTGTTTGTTTGTTTGTTTTACTTTTTCCTTCCTTTTCCTTCAGTTGTTTTTTAAAGTGTTCATTGAGCTATATTTAGAGAATTTGTATCTATAATTTCCCTGAGTCTATGCTTGAACTCTTCTCTAGTTTCCTTGAATCATTCCTCTTGGACTGTATAATCCTTATGCATTGTGTTCAATGTTTTTTAAATTTTAATCTCAAATCTATGCATTTAATTTTAGACTAACCTCTTATCTTTCCAATTCACTTTCTCAACTGCTCTGACCCCGACAGTCCATCACCTCCATATATACCACTAGTGAATTAATCCTTTCACTCCAACCACCATTGAATGGCACTTCTTCCCCTTGATACCCACACTTCTTTCCTTATCCAGTCAAAATTCCACATTGATACATTATAATCACGCCCTCGAATATACCCAGGATTCTCTGTTCCTTGCTTGATTCATCATATTTGCTTATTAAAATTTCAATTCTGATTAAATCCAAATTAGCCTATTTTGTGCTTGTGACAGTGCATCTGAACATAGCTGGACAAAACTCATAATCATGCTGATTTCACTTTAATTTACAGCCATGCTAAACAATTCTATTCCAGATTCCTAGTGTTTACTCTCCCGCTTTACAGATGATTATTTCAGTTTTCCTTTTCCCTCAAACCCCCAATACCTCCACCCTGTCACTCTCAGCTGATTACTTTGCATCTGCCAGCATGCACTTTCTCATGCTGTCTTCCCACCTCTTACTTAGATGAACCTTCCATCTTCCCACTTAAATTCCTCTTACATTCTAGATGCCCACCTCTATTGCCTGTTCAAGAAATGCAGGGACAATTCCCCTTTTTTCTTCTCTTTAATCAGTTTTATTTTTGCCATCATCCAAGCATGCTGTTACTTTTTAGATCTTAAACATTTGAAATATTTAAAAATCTTTCTCCTGACCTCACTTTCCCCAATCCCATTTTTTTTCTCTTCACAGCAAACTTTTCACATTAGTTTTCCATACTCACTTTATTCAGTTTCTTTTCTCTCCTTTTCTCTTACACCCTTTTGATCAATTTTTCATCCCATCCTCCTCTTCACAGAAATATTTTAAGACTACCGATGACGTCCACACTGCTGAATTCACTGGTTAGATACAAGATCTGCATTTTCCTTGCTGGCTGCTCCTTTTCAGTGTTTTTTTTTATTTTTTTTATTTTTTGCTAGTCTCTTTTTTTCCCCTGTATTCCCACATTTTTTAGTGTCGGAGTGTCCCAGTCTCAGGTTTTGGTCTTTTTCTTCTGTCTATTCTCAGTTATTTACTGGTGAGCTCTTCAGTCTTTGAGTTCATTCTGGCTTTAAATATGTATTAGTCAGGGTTCTTAAGGGAAACATAATTATTAGGATATATGTAATAATATATAATAGGAATTGATTCATATGAAGTGGGGATTGGCAAATCTGAATTCCAAAGGGTAGGCTGCAAGGTGGGAACTCCGATGAAGGTTTTGATGAATTCCCCAGGAGAAGCTGGTTGGCTAAAGAAGAGATAAAAATGCTCCTAACTACTAAAATCATTAATTCTCCTTTCAAGGTCTTCAATTGATTGGATGAATTTTCTCTCATTGCTGTAGGCAATCTCCTTTGCAGATGTAATCAACCTAGATGAAGATGATTTAAATCCACAAAATACTCTCATAGTAACAACAGGCCAGTGCTTGCTTGAACAAACTACTAGACACCATAATACAGCCAAGTTGGCAGATGAATGTAACCATCACGAATACTATCTAAAAGTTGCTGCTTACTAAATATATATCTCTAATCCAGACCTCTGTCTTCTGAACTTCAGATATATATATATATATATATATTTCATAGTCTAATTGACATTAGCCTAGATACTTGATACCTCAAGTTTGGCATTTCTCCCTCAAATTCAGCATTTCTGAAAGTGACCTCTGACATCCGCCTTATCCTAGCTTATACTTGCTGAGCAGCATTTCAGTCCTTTCCATCTCTATTCATGGCAACTCTGTCCTTCCGTTTGCTCTGACTGGAAACCTTGGGGGTCATCCTTCATTCTTCTTTTCGCAGCTCACTTCCTATTTGTTAGAAACTCTGTTGGTCCTTCCAACATCTGTCCAGATTCCAACCACTTCTCACTATCTGGAGTATTGTCATGCTTGCCTGAGCCACTATTACCCATTATTTTTACCTGGATTGCTGAAGTAGCTTCTAACAGGTCTTTTTGTTTTTATCTTTGCCCGCGTCCCACAGTCTATTTCAGCAGAGAAACTGAGGTGTTCCTTTTGGAACATTGGTCAGAAGCATTGCTCCTTTGCTCAGAACTCTACAATGTTCTTCCATTTCCCTCAGAGTAATAGCCCAGGTCTTACAGTCACCTGCAAGAGCCTGCATGATCCTCTAACTTCCATGACTGCCTCACCTCATCAACTTTCTGACCACAACTTCTATTCTTCTGTTTCTTGTTCTCTCTGCTCAATTGGTCCTTTGATGTTTCAACAACACACATCTTAGGGCCTTTCCCTCTTTACCAAATAATTGATTTCTTTGTTTCTGTGCCTCTGTCTAGTCTTTGCTCAGATCTCACCTTTTCAGTGTCATCTCTCTGGCTGCCCTATTTAATATCGCTGTCTGTCTTCTGCCTCAGCACTTTAGATTCCCTTACCCACTCTATTTTTATTCTTTTAGTCCATAACAATGACCACTCTATAACAGAGTAAATAATTTTCTTAGTTGTTTTTGTGTGGATGGTGCTTGTCTTTCTCCCACACCAGAATTAAGCTCCTTGAGCAGATGTCTTTGCATTACTCACTGATGTAGCCAAAACTACCTAACACGATGCCAATCAATTAATACAGTTAATGCTTTTCTAGTCACTGAATGAAAGCTTTTTAAGCTTAAGGTCTGGGCTGGTTCTCTTTGGTTTTACTTATTTTTAAACAGGCATCTATTTGTTGAAAAAATCGAGTGGAGAGAAGTTCAAGGAGAAAGCTAGATGATACAACTATGATTTAAGTTTATAATTCTTGTATTTATTCCCAACCAAATCTATACTTCTTGGAGCATGTGTTTGTGTGGGCATGTCTGTCTTTATTTTAAGCTCAGAGAGGTTGGTGGGACTCCATGAATCCCTTGCTGTTCTCTTGGCTACCATGTACTACCCTTTGACTTCCTTTTTCTATTCTCTCCTCCATCTGTCAACAATCTGCCCTAGCAGTTTGGCTGGGATTTCAGTAATACAAATAGCTTCCAGCATGGTTTCTTCTTCAGCTGACCTCCCAAGGGTGGTGTGGGCTGGGGTTGACATATTCCAAGATTTTCCTGGCCTGATCAGGACCCTAATTATAAAAATCTTGAAGAGTATGTTTGAATTGTCCTATATACTTTATGGAGGAAGTCTTTCCTATTCGTATCAGGAAGCATGGGGAAAGCATGTTGTGCATGAGTTGGGGGAAGGGAGGGTCGGCTCTCAGCATACACTCTTATTTATTCATTTATTGTTTATTTATTTTCATGGGCAGGCACCAGGAATCAAACCCGGGTCTCCGGCATGGCAGGCGAGAAATCTGCCTGCTAAGCCAAGGTGGCCCGCCCCTGCTCTTATTTAGCACAGACAAAATGAGTTTCGCATCTACTCCTCAAAGTTGTGATTTGAGATTATGGCTGTTTGCTTGGTTCACTAAAGATAGAAAGAGGGGATTGAGTTTTTAATTTTGTTTTGTTTTCTTAATATTTTAGTGATTTTCAGGGTGGTAAATGGAATAAAATGTCTTTGTACTGTCACTTTAACTGGAAATGCAGTTCTATTTTAGTTTATGTGTTTAAAAGTCCCATTCCTTTTAAATCCCTCTTTCTTACATATATTTCATTATCAATTTTTGTCTCCTTTGGTGACACTTGTTATCTGGAAAAATTTTCCCACCAACTCTAGGTGATTGCTATAATTTTCCACCATTCAGAGAACTAAATATATCAACATTGTCATGAAGCTTCCTTCATTTGTTAGAATTGATTATTCATCATTTTTACAACATATTTAGCCATCATGGTCATGACATAACTATGCTTTCTTGTAGATGCTCTGCCATTGTTTACATATTCTCCATGTATGTTCCTTGCAATAGTATCTTCACTTTTTTAAATTCCTAGAAATGGGGATTGTTATCAGTATACCTCACATATGTGACATTTAATTTTATTAGTAGCCAAATTACATCTGGAGAATATGTTTATTTTTCAGAAACATTTTAGGTCAATTGGCATTGTTAGGTGCCCTGGAGCAGAAGATTTTAATCCATTTCTCCATTAGTAATACCTCTCTTAGTAATTACTACATTCAGGAAATTAATGCATCAGTGAATTAGAGAGTAATCAAATAGCCCAAGTAGGTTAATGTTCCTTATCAGAGAGCTTAATAAACTCCTACAGAGTGCCTTACAAATTTATCTCAACAAATTCTATTTGCTGCCCTCTCTCTAGAAGATAGATCTATTAGATTCAACTTACTTAAACAAATGAATTTAGCATCTATGAAGTGCCCAACACTGGGGGGATACAGGGAGGATTAATATACAATTCTTACTCTTCAGAAATTTAGGCAGAAACATTCACAACTACTTGTAACGTAAGGTGATAAAGTCAGTCTCTCTCTCTCTCTCTCTTTAAGCTTCTGTCCATCCATTTTATGAATACTATAGTTATAAAAACATTTCATTGAATAAAAAAATGCCACATTTTGTCAGATGCAGCACTATTTTATATTCCGTTATGAAGAAGGAAATATTGATTAATCTAAAAACACTCACACAATCCAAAAGTTCTTGGTTAAAACCACACAGACATGGGACAGTGTGACAGTAGCTCAGTGGCAGAATTCTCTCCTGCCATGCTGAAGACCCAGGCTCAATTCCTGGTGCCTGCCCATGCAAACAAACAAACAAAGAACCGTACAACCGTCATATGCACCCAAAGAAGGCAAGGTCATGTAGGCCATGACACAAAGTTTGGTCAAGGGTATTAAAGATTTGATTAAGGATCTTAAGAGCAAGTCACTGAAATATTTGCAATAGCAAGACAGCATGAGCTTATTTGTATGTCTTAAAGATTGCTCTGTCTGTAAAGATTGTTATATAAAGAGGCTGATAACAATAGTGCAAGTCAAATCTTACTCTGAATTCAGGAAGATGGTGGAAGATCTGGGGAAATATAGGTGGATCAAGAGATATTTAAAGAAAAAATCTGGTAGATATGATGTGGTTTGGAATAGAATGTGATGAGGTAAGAGTCAAGGCTTGCCCCCTCTTCAGTCATGGCTTAATGAGCTGGATGGGTGTGCTGCCATACGATAATATGGGAAAGAAGTTCACTGTTGGACCTAATGACTTGAGGTGTCTTTGAGATTTAAAAGTACAGATAACGGAGCAGGCAGGTAGATAGGCTGATTTCAAGATCAGAAAAGAGAAAAGGGTTGACGATGAGCAGGACTGAACAGGATAGGAAGAATATGGGGAATAAGTTCGCTGTTGGACTGGATGATTTTGAGCTGTCTTTGAGATGAATAGTTGAGTTCTTTCAAGACTGATTGTTTTCCAGATGGGTGCAGTGAGTCAGAAAAACCAGAAGTTTAGAATATGAGCATGGATTTACACGTTACTAAAATGACAGAAAGCTAATAGAACTGATGAAAGAAGAGTTTGATGAATTTGAAGAAAATAGGAAATTCATTGTACCATAGCCATAGTAATTCTAATCTCAGCAATTTTATGATTCTGTCATTTCATTTCCTTGTTAAATATTTTTATCATTATTCATGAGAAAATTAAAAAGTAATAATAAGGACTACTTTACAGGTTAAGAATATAGTGCTATAGGTTAATAATCATAATTGTCTATATTGAATGCTTGATTATATTATGATACTGATTGTCTAATTGGTAGTCATAAAATCCATAACATATATATATATATATATATTATAGTGACTTAAATATGTATAAAAGTGTATATATTTTCCCCTTAATAGAATATAAAAATAGTTCTTCAGAGCTAAATTTCTAGTGTATTTTTTTCCCATGATTTTCACACTGATTATAAATAGCAAAAATTGCAGGAGCATAAATTAGTTATTAAGTGCCACTGCAGATCATTTGGCATTGCTTTTACTGGGGCTACTACTTGATTTTCCCCATTTAACTACCCCCCCCCCCCACTCCTTTCTGAATAACAAGTGAACATAAGCCTGATTTGTTAGCTAGGTTATGCTTAACCCCTGACAAATTGATAAATTCTGAGCAGATTTTTTTCTTTTTACATGGGCAGGCACCGGGAATCGAACCCAGGTCCTCTGGCATCGCAGGCAAGCATTCCTGCCTGCTGAGCCACCGTGGCCCACCCTGAGCTGATGTTTTAATTAAAGGTTTTATGCATGGGGAAATCTAAGATAGTTGAATGAACATTTCTACTACACTTTCTTAGCAAATGAAAAGAAATGTGTGATAATTAGTATAGACAATGCAAAACATTTAAATCAGTTTTAGGATGTCTTTTAACTGCTAAATGCTTGGTTCTTTCTTGCACTTTCCTTTTTTAGGGGGTGCACTAGTTTGAATAACAATAGATACTGCAACAAAAGTAAACTCAGTATTCAATGGTTCATAAGTATTGCAACCACCATTGCTATTGGTAATGGACTTCAGAATTAATTTTGCCTAGGGATGGAATTTAGAATTATATCTTTTAATTTGATATCTCTCAAAATTTGGATGGATTTAATCGATAATGTTAGCTTCAGTGATACTTCTGAAGTCCTTTGAATGCTACCACTTTCCTAAGCACTTAAAAGTGGATGAAAATACTTTTTGGCACAGAGTTTAGAGAACATTAGATAATATAAAATATCTTTCGTGTTGGAAGTGTAATTTTATTTCTTTACTTATAGAGGACTCTAGTTTAAAGATTATTTTATATTATTTCATGCTTCAGATTTTTATATCCGATTATGATAATCTCATGGATAAATTATGTAATCTTCAGTAATTTTCAAACTTCTTGAGTTATTTGTAAGGTATCTTTTCCTTCAAAGAACTAGATGAAATTGTCTAACAATAAAGTTATTTGGGAACAATGATCATTTTAACTCTTCATTAGTTTGTCTTACCTTCATTTACTTATTCTGGTTTTCTACTCTTTGGATAATTTTGTTTATTTCCAGAAAATTTATTCATCAAAGTTGGGGAATTGCTTGTAATAATAGTGATAATGATGGTGATGCTGATGATTATGATGATAAAAAATGTAGTAGTGATTGTGGCTAACTCCTCTGTATAATGCCTAATTTGCTTGACGCTGTTATAAATGCTTTACATACATGAACTCAATGCCATAACCCTGCCTACAGTTAAAAATAGTCTTAGAAAGAAAATATATAGCTAAAAACATTTAAATAACAAGACTCTGATGTTTCATATCAAAATTGCTAGATTATATTTATGTCTACATTGATGTTCATATTTTTATTTACATAATATACATAAAGAGATTATGTGTGCATACTATTGCTTTTAACTTGTTTGTGGGAGTGCATGCAGAAGGGTATGAAATAATCATACTATATATGAAATTGCTCATTTTATATAGATAGATGCCAGTATCTTTGTGTTTCTGTCCTGACTTTGATAACAGTAAAATATTTAGAATATTTGCTGTCATTCTGATAGCAAGTATATTGTTTTCTGTCATATAAAAATAGCTTTTTATTTTCCCAAAAGCTTTTTTGAGAAAATATCAAAAAGGGAAACCATCTATGTGACTTACTAGAAACTACAAAACTCAAAGTAAATAGTAAGATTAAAATAAAAATATGCATAAGTTGAATGAATCAAGTATGAAGAAAAAATAAGGTAGAAATTATGTTTCAGAAACTGTGAAATTAAAAGAAGTAAATCTTTTAAAAATTAACAGAACAACACACCCATTTCTACCATTAAATTTATATAAAATAAAACATTTCAAGAAAACTGTCATAAAATATCAGCTGAGGGTGATTTAACATAACTCATAGAACCTCTAAAACCTTGTTTCAAGGTGCTGTGAATATTGTGTGCAGTATTATTTTAGTTTCCTGAAGGATCAATTCAGATTCACAATAACCCTAAGTCAAGTATAAATTTTGCTATTGAAAATTTAGCTTCCTTACCTAATATAGTTTCCTTTTTATCTGTCTATAACATTTACATTTTATTTATTCTGCTACCCATGTGTTTCAGTCTGGTCTCTCTACTCATGTCATTGTTGCATAAAAGCCAAACTTTCTTTCAGCCCATGGAGGATACAAAGTCAAATTAAGAGCATTTTTCAGGTCCCTATATTAAATAATTTTCCAAGGTGTTAACTTTCTTGAAAGCACAGCATAATTTATATTTCCCTTGAATATACATATTCATTTGTTTACTCTGAAGTGATATTTTGTTTTTACCTCCTCTATGAATTGCTCTAGATCTTGTGGTTGCTAATCGTAGTGTATTCTTGCTCTCGTCACTATCTCATTGTTTTCTAGGACAATTCCTAACCTACATTCTGAATTGAAGTTTGGATTGAGATATATATATATGTGTGTGTGTGTGTGTGTGTGTGTGTGTGCATATATGTGTATATATATATGTGTGTGTGTATATATATATATATATATATATATATATATATATATATATATAAACCCCAACCTCACTGCTATGCTTATTAGAAACTTCTCTATTAGAGCGCTACTGTACTGAAATAGAATTTGATACTCAGTGACAATTATCATTCACCACTACAAAGAATCTTCCTGCTCCACTGTCACACTTTATTATGGGGATTATTTCTCCCAAAATGTGGTGCTTCACCAACTGTATTGTCTTAGTCACTATCCTGCTGTTTTCTGGAAGCTACTGGGATGAGTTTAGGAGAAACAGGTGATGGATAATGTTGAGAGACAGAGAGTCATGCTACGCGGTAAGCATAGGATGGAGCTTATAGGGAATTGTTAGTCATGGTTAGGGTTTTAAACCTCATCACAAGCTATTATCTTCAATGGGATTTTAACAGAGAAATTATATAATTTACATATTTTTAAAAGGTCACTCTATTGATGCTTAGAGAATGAGATTACATAGTTGAAGGTGGAAGGAACAGACACAGGGAGATCAATTAGGAAATAATGTCAGAAGTCCTGATCAAGAAATAACAATGGCTTCGACTAGGATGGTAGTTATGAAGATGAATATGAGGTATACTTTTTGGTAAAATTGACAGGACTTGACAATTGATTGGATGGGGTGGCGAATGGAAAGGAAGATGTTGAGGTTGACTTCCAAGTATGATCTGTGAGGAATAAGATGCACAGATGTGCCATTTGCTAATATGGATACCACTGGAAGAGGAATAGATAGAGGTAGAAAGAAGTTCAGTATTTGTATTGAGTTTCAGGTTTCTGGAGACATCCAAATGAAAATATCAAGTAAACAATTATACATGTTTCTGGAGTGAAACAATGGATGATTAACAGTCTAAAGAGAAAACATTAAACATGATCAAGTTTTAGACAGTAGATAAAAATGTAAAAAGGATGACATCCTCTTGTGAAAGGAATGTAGACATATCAGAGGAAGGTTTAGGACCAAAACCTGAGGTGCTACAAAATCAAGTAGAGAAGAGTGACTGTGAAAGGAATCTGAGAGTGGCCAGGGAAGGAAGAAGAAAACCAGGAGTGTATGATGTCATCCAGACTTGAGAGCAAAATGCTAGAGGAAAACGAGAATGCTTAGCAGTATGGAATGCTGCTGAGGGGTCAAGTTAAACAGGTGCTAAATTGTGACCTTTGAGTTTGGAAATAAAAGACTGCAGAAAAAGAAAGAATAAATGACTTAGTTCTTCTTGCTAAAACTTTGAAATTGTGTCTTGTTTGAGTAATTGCATACATAGATTACATTAGAATATTTTTTTTGTCTCCAACCTAAGTCCTGTCAAATTTGATTTCTTCTATGTAAGTTTACTTGACATTCATATATTTCCCTGTTGTGTGTGTATTAAGCTTGTTGGAAAGAAAAAATATCCTTATTAATCAAGATTATAGAAGACTAAGAGAATCTTTTGACTGTTATATTGAATGACTTCCAGAAAAAAACCTGAAATTTATTGGTAAGTGAAAAGACAAAAATTAGCTCATGTAAATACTTCGAAAATTTATTCTGAACTCAAACTTTCAACCAACTTTGTATGTAATTATCATGTACTAGGCACTCTGTAGATGTTGTAGATACTGAGATAAATAATACAGAGAGCTTCACAAATTACATAAACTGTGATCCTTTGAATTGACGCAGCTATGAAAAGCAATCAGTGGATCACACTCTGAATGGGAAGCCATCAAGAGTCCCTTGGGACTCTAGGGATCCTTTGAGCTGAACTAACTGATAGAAGCGTGGAGGTGGAAAGGGCACAGGGGACAGTGGAACTTGATAAATAGGGTTTATTTTCCTTTTATTTTCAGTGCTGATTGAATCATGTTGCCTTCTCTGTCACTACTATATCAAATTGACAGGACAATTTGTGCTCCATTTGTTTTCTCTTGTTTGACATTGGTTGTTCATTGATTTGTCAGCTCAAACACTGACCAGGTCCATTCTGTTCTGTAACTTCCATTCCTAGGAACAGGCCTTTTACAAAACAAAGAACAATAGCCATAAAAATTTATTTTTATTCAGGTGAAATTATATTTAAACAAAAAATTTTAAATGTAATTTAGAATTCTCATTAGGCTAATGAGTACTTATCAATGCTGAGTATGAATTTTGTTTCACAAAGAATTCTTACAAAGCTCTGTTGACATTCATAAAAACATGGTTTGCAAACACCTATATAAAAATCTCTAAAATCTGTTGGACTTCTGGGCAGGACGGTGCAGGACACACCTTGACTATGGAGACAAAGAGGTGTAGTGTAAGGACCATGTGCTGTGAAATAGAGCTAAGGGTTTGCCCTTCTCCTGGGTAACCCCTTGCATGGTCATTAATCTCTCAGTGTCTCACTTTTTGCATCTGTTATGTTAGAATAATAATAGTTTCCTCACCGTCTTGTTTAGAGGATTAAATGAAACAGTGAGTCTGCCTTCTAGTATGCTTTCATTACACTTTATGCCTTCTTTAGTTTTTAAAATTTGTACTTTAACTTTTTCTCTCTTACTCTGAACCTGTCTTCAGAATTATCTTTAAAAAATATAATTCGGAATTGATTCTAAATTTGACGTTAAGTACTTGCTTATGCTATTATATACATTTACATTTATTATTTGAAATTATTATTTATTTATTTTTCAGCTTTTTAAAATTTATTAATTAAAAAAATAAAGAAACAAAATAAAACAACATACATAATCAGTAACTCACAATATCATCACTTAGTTGCTTATTCATCATTTCTTAGAACATTTGCATCGATTTAGAAAAAGAAATAAAAAGATAACAAAAGAAATAAAACGATAACAGAGAACAAAAAGTTATACATACCATACCCCTTACCCCTCGCTGTCATTGATCACTAGCATTTAAACTAAATTTATTTTAGCATTTGTTCCCCTTATTATTTATTTTTATTCCATATGTTCTACTCCTTTGTTGACAAGGTAGATAAAAGGAGCATCAGACACAAGGTTTTCACAATCACACAGTCACATTGTGACAGCTGTATCATTATTCAATCATCCTCAAGAAACATGGCTACTGGAACACAGCTCTACATTTTCAGGCAGTTCCCTCCAGCCTCTCCATAACATCTTGAATAACAAGATGATATCTACTTGATGCATTAGAGTAACCTCCAGGATAACCTCTCAACTCTGTTTGGAATCTCTCAGCCATTGACACTTTGTCTCATTTCCCTCTTCCCCCTTTTGGTTGAGAAGGTTTTCTCAATCCCTTGATGCTAAGTCTCAGCTCATTCTAGAGTTTTTCACAATCCCTTGATGCTGAGTCTCTGTTCACTCCAAGATCTCTGTCCCACGTTGCCAGGAAGGTCCACACCCCTGGGATTCATGTCCCACATAGAGAGGGGTAGGGTGGTGAGACTGCTCGTTGTGTTGACTGGAAAGAGAGGCCACATCTGAGCAACAAAAGAGGCTCTCTTGGGGGTGACTCTTAGGCCTAAATTTTAAGAAGACTTGACCTATCCTTTGTGGGGTTACGTTTCATATGAACAAACCCCAAGACTGGGGGCTCTGCCTATAGCTTTGGTTGTCCACACTGCTTGTGAGAATATCAAGAATTCAACTTGGGGAATTTGAATTTCTCCCTGTTCTCACCACTCCCCGAAGGGGGCTTTGCAGATACTTTTTCACTCACTGATTGAATCACTCTGGGATTCATCTGGGCATCACTCTGGACAAACCAGCAAAATCTCGTGTCCTACCTGAGATTCCAAGTACTTATGGTGTTCAGTCAAACTATCTACATAAGTTATATTAGGAAATGCACTAGTCAAAATATAAACTTTGTAACAAATAAACATTTTTTGCTTTAGTCTCACACAGAAGGTGACATTTTAAAATATTAATTACCATCTATTTTCAGTACCCTGCAATAATGACATTCCTTTGTTCTTCCTCATGCAAAAACATTTTTAAAATTGTACCTTGTACATTTTGCTATTATTATACACTCTAGGCATTCCTAGATTATTCCATCTCAATCTTTAACATCTATCTTTCTTTCTGATTTCATTTATGTCCTCAGCCCTCCTCCCTCTATCATTCTCACATGAAGCTTCATTCAGTGTTTTAACATAATTATATTACAGTTAGGTAGTATTGTGCTGTCCATTTCTGAGTTTTTTTATCCAGTCCTGTTGCACAGTCTGTATCCCTTCAGCTCCAACTACCCAATGTCTTACCCTATTTCTATCTCCTGATAGTCTCTGTTATGAACAAAATATTCCAAGTTTATTCACTAATGTCAGTTCATATCAATGAGACCATACAGTATTTGTCCTTTAGTTTTTGGCTAGTCTCACTCAGCATAATGTTTTCAAGGTCCATCCGTGTTGTTACATACTTCAAAATTTTATTCTGTCTTAAAGCTGCATAATGTTCCATCGTATGTATATGCTACCGTTTGTTTAGCCACTCGTCTGTTGATGGACATTTTGGCTGTTTCCATCTCCTTGTAATTGTAAATAATGCTGCTATAAACATTGGTGTGCAAATTTCCATTTGTGTCTTTGCCCTTAAGTCCTCTGAGTAGATACCTAGCAATGGTATTGCTGGGTTATATGGCAATTCTATATTCAGCTTTTTGAGGAACCCCCAAACTGCCTTCCACAGTGGTTGCACCATTTGACATTCCCACCAACAGTGAATAAGTGTGCCTCTTTCTCCACATCCTCTCCAGCACTTGTCATTTTCTGGTGGGTGTGAGAGGATATCTAATTGTGGTTTTGATTTGCATTTCTCTAATGGCCAGGGACATTGAGCATCTCTTCATGTGCCTTTTGGCCATTTGTATTTCCTCTTCTGAGAGTTGTCTGTTCAAGTCTTTTTCCCATTTTGTAATTGGATGGGCTGTCTTTTTGTTGTTGAGTTGAACCATCTCTTTATAAATTCTGGATACTAGACCTTTATCTGATATGTCATTTCCAAATATTGTCTCCCATTGTGTAGGCTGTCTTTTTACTTTCTTGATGAAGTTCTTTGGTGCACAAAAGTGTTTAATTTTGAGGAGTTCCCATTTATTTCTTTCTTTCTTCAGTGCTCTTGCTTTAGGTGTAAGGTCTATAAAACTGCCTCCAATTATAAGATTTATAAGATATTTCCCTACATTTTCCTCTAACTGTTTTATGGTCTTAGACCTAATGTTTAGATCTTTGATTCATTTTGAGTTAACTTTTGTATAGGGTGTGAGATATGGGTTCTCTTTCATTCTTTTGCATATGGATATCCAGTTCTCCAGGCACCATTAATTGAGGAGACTGTTCTGTTCCAGGTGAGTTGGCTTGACTGCCTTATCAAAGATCAATTGTCCATAGATGAGAGGGTCTATATCTGAACACTCTGTTCGATTCCATTGGTCAATATATCTATCTTTATGCCAGTACCATGCTGTTTTGACCACTGTGGCTTCATAATATGCCTTAAAGTCAGGCAGCATGAGACCTCCAGCTTCATTTTTTTTTCTCAAGATACTTTTAGCAATTCAGGGCACCCTGCCCTTCCAGATAAATTTGCTTATTGGTTTTTCTATTTCTGAAAAGTAAGTTGTTGGGATTTTGATTGGTATTGTGTTGAATCTGTAAATCAATTTAGGTAGAATTGACATCTTAACTATATTTAGTCTTTCAATCCATGAACACGATATGCCCTTCCATCTACTTAGGTCTTCTGTGATTTCTTTTAACAGTTTCTTGTAATTTTCTTTGTATAGGTCTCTTGTCTCTTTAGTTAAATTTATTCCTAAGTATTTTATTCTTTTAGTTGCAATTGTAAATGGAATTCGTCTCTTGATTTCCCCCTCAGATTGTTCATTACTAGTGTCTAGAAACACTACAGATTTTTGAATGTTGATCTTGTACCCTGCCACTTTGCTGTACTCGTTTATTAGCTCTAGTAGTTTTGCTGTGGATTCTTCAGGGTTTTCGATATATAGTATCATATCATCTGCAAACAGTGATAGTTTTACTTCTTCCTTCCCAATTTTGATGCCTTGTATTTCTTTTTCTTTTCTAATTGCTCTAGCTAGAACTTTCAACACAATGTTGAATAACAGTGGTGATAGTGGACATCCTTGTCTTGTTCCTGATCTTAGGGGGAAAGCTTTCAGTTTTTCCCCATTAAGGATGATATTAGCTGTGGGTTTTTCATATATTTCCTTTATCATTTTAAGGACATTCCCTTGTATTCCTATCCTTTGAAGTGTTTTCAACAGGAAAGGACGTTGAATTTTGTCAAATGCCTTCTCTGCATCAATTGACATGATCATGTGATTTTTCTGCTTTGATTTGTTGATATGGTGTATTACATTAATTGATTTTCTTATGTTGAACCATCCTTGCATACCTGGGATGAATCTTACTTGGTCATGATATATAATTCTTTTAATGAGTTGCTGGATTCGATTTGCTAGAATTTTGTTGAGGATTTTTGCATCTGTATTCATTAGAGATATTGGTCTGTAGTTTTCTTTTTTTGTAATATCTTTGCCTGGTTTTGGTATGAGGGTGATGTTGGCTTCATAGAATTAATTAGGTAGCTTTCCCTCCACTTCAGTATTTTTGAAGAGTTTGAGCAGGGTTGGTACTAATTCTTTCTGGAATGTTTGGTAGAATTCACATGTGAAGCCGTCTGGTCCTGGACTTTTCTTTTTGGGAAGCTTTTTAATGACTGATTCAATTTCTTTACTTGTGATTAGTTTGTTGAGGCCATCTATTTCATCTTGAGTCAAAGTTGGTTGTTCATGCCTTCTAGGAAGTTGTCCATTTCATCTACATTGTTGTATTTATTGGCATAAAGTTGTTCATAGTATCCTGTTATTACCTCCTTTATTTTTGTGAAGTCAGTGGTTATGTCTCCTCTTCCATTTCTGATCTTATTTATTTGCACCCTCTCTCTTCTTCTTTTTGTCAATCTTGCTAAGGGCCCTCAATTTTAATGATTTTCTCATAGAACCAACTTCTGGTCTTGTTGATTTTCTCAATTGTTTTCATGTTCTCAATTTCATTTATTTCTACTCTAATCTTTGTTATTTCTTTCCTTTTCCTTACTTTGGGGTTAGTTTGCTGTTCTTTCTCCAGTTCTCCCAAGTGGACAGTTAATTCCTGTATTTTTGCCCTTTCTTCTTTTTTGATATAGTCATTTAGGGCAATAAATTTCCCTCTTAGCACTGCCTTTGCTGCATCCCATAAGTTTTGATATGTTGTGGTTTCATTTTCATTTGCCTCGAGATATTTACTGATTTCTCTTGTAATTTCTTCCTTGACCCACTGGTTGTTTAAGAGTGTGTTGTTGAGCCTCCACATATTTGTGGATTTTCTGGAGCTCTGCCTGTTATTGATTTCCAACTTCATTCCCTTATGATCTGAGAAAATGTTTTGAATGATTTCAATCTTTTTAAATTTGTTGAGACTTTCTTTGTAACCAAACATATGGTCTATCTTTGAGAATGATCCATGAGCACTTGAGAAAAAGGTGTATCCTGCTGTTGTGGGGTGTAATGTCCTATAAATGTCTGATAAGCCTAGCTCATTTATTGTAATATTCAAATTCTCTGTTTCTTTATTGATCCTCTGTCTAGATGTTCTATCCATTGATGAGAGTAGGGAATTGAAATCTCCAACTCTTATGGTAGATGTGTCTGTTTCCCTTTTCAGTGTTTGCAGTGTTTGCCTCATGTATTTTGGGGCATTCTGGTTCAGTGTATAAATATTTATGATATGTTTTCTTGTTTAATTGTTCCTTTTATTAGTATATAGTGTCCTTCTTTGTCTCTTTTAACTGTTTTACATTTGAAGTCTAATTTGTTGGATATTAGTATAGCTACTCCTGCTCTTTTCTGGTTGTTATTTGTATGGAATATCTTTTCCCAACCTTTCACTTTCAACCTATGTTTACCTTTGGGTCTAAGATGTGTTTCCTGTAGACAGCATATAGAAGGATCCTGTTTTTTAATCCATTCGGCCAGTCCATGTCTTTTTATTGGGGAGTTCAATCCATTAACATTTAGTGTTATTACTGTTTGGGTAGTACTTTCCTCTACCATTTTGCCCTTTGTATTTTATGTGTAATATCTAATTTTCCTTCTTTCTACACTCTTCTCCACACCTCTCTCTTCTGTCTTTTCATATCTGTCTCTAGTGCTCCTTTAGTATTTCTTGCAGAGCTGGTCTCTTGGTCACAAATTCTCTCAGTGACTTTTTGTCTGAAAATGTTTTAATTTCTCCCTCATTTTTGAAGGACAATTTTGCTGGGTATAGAATTCTTGGTTGGCAGTTTTTCTTTTTTAGTAGTTTAAATATATCATCCCACTGTCTTCTTGCCTCCATGGTTACTGCTGAGAAATCTACATGTAGTCTTATTGGGTTTCCCTTATATGTGATGGATTGCTTTTCTCTTGCTGCTTTCAAGATCCTCTCTTTCTCTTTGACCTCTGACATTCTGACTAGTAAGTGTCTTGGAGAACCTCTGTTTGGATCTATTCTCTTTGGGGTGCGCTGCACTTCTTGGATCTGTAATTTAGGTCTTTCATAAGAGTTGGGAAATTTTCAGTGATAATTTATTCCATTAGTTTTTCTCCTCCTTTTCCCTTCTCTTCTCCTTCCGGGACACCCACAACACGTATATTTGTGCGCTTCATATTATCATTCAGTTCCCTGAGTTCCTGCTCATATTTTTCCATTTTTTTTCCCTATAGTTTCTGTATCTTGTTGGATTTCAAATGTTCCATCCCCCAGTTCACTAGTCCTAACCTCTGTCTCTTGAAATCTACCATTGTAGGTTTGCATTGTTTTTTTCTTCTCTTCTACTGTACCTTTCATTCCCATAAATTCTGTGATTTGTTTTTTCAGACTTTCCATTTCTTCTTTTTGTTCATTCCTTGCCTTCTTCATGTCTTCCCTCGATTCACTGATTTGGATTTTGATGAGGTTTTCCATTTCTGTTAGTATATTCTGAATTAGTTGTTTCAGCTACTGTATCTCATTTGAACTATTGGCTTGTTCCTTTCACTGGGCCATATCTTCAATTTTCCTGGTGTGACTTGTTATTTTTTGCTGGTGTCTAGACATTTAATTACCTTAATTAGTTTATTCTGGAGATTTCTTTCACTTCTCTTACCTAGGGTTTTCTTGCTAGATGAGTTTGTTGTCTATCTGTTCTTTGACCTTCAGTTCAGCTTTTTCTGGGCCTCTAGCTTAAGTTTTGTTTAACAGAGGGTATTTTTTCAGTTCTTGTTTTCTTGTTTCTTGTCCTGCTTGTAAGGTGCCTTTTCCCTCCCCACCCTTAGGAGGGTCTACATAGGTATTACAGACTCCAGCCAGGTTTTCCTGGACTAAACTGGCCTCCTATCAGGGGGAAGGAGTCACCTGCGTCAGTTTTCCCTTAGGTTGAGACCCAGCAGGTTGAAAGACTTTCCTGTGAAGTCTCTGGGCTCTGTTTTTCTTATCCTGCCCAGTATGTGATGCTTGTCTGTTTGCGGGTCCCACCAGCAAAAGATGTTGTGGCTCCTTTAACTTTGGAAGGCTCTCCCTGCTGGGGGTGTGGTGGAGACAGAGGAGAGGTTGTAGGCTGGTTTTAATGGCTTCAAACTGCCAAGCCCTGGGGTATGAGTTCCTTGAGAGAGGGATTCCACCTAAGTTGGGCTTCACCCCTCCCCTGGGGAAGGCACATGTGGGAGATAGCCCTAAAAGCAGTCTGTTTCTGCTTATTTCTGGGGCAGTTGCAGCCCGAGTAGTCCCACCGCTGAATCCAGAGGCAGCTAAGCCTCCATAGAAATAGCCACAAAAACCTGTTTCATCCCCTTTCTTCTTTTTCAGTTAGCCCAATAAGCGACCTCCACCTTGACCAGTTTCACATGAGCTGGGGGCCTATTTTTAGTAGTCAGAATTTGTTTATTAATGTCACAATTTGTGTTTGGTTGGACTCAGTCCCTGCTACTGTTAGAGTCTCTTTCCTTTCCCTCTGGGAAGCCGCCTGTGGGGGAGGGGTGCTGGGCACCAGGCGCTGCGTCTTGGGGAACTCACTGTTCCGGAGGCTCGCAGCCGGTCCAGCTGGTCCAGACTGGGGTACACTGTGTGTCTGGTCACTATCGTGGCTCCGGAAGCAGTTCTGTACTGTTTCTGGTTGTTTTATAGTTGTTCTGGAGGATGAACTAAAACACGCACATTGCTAAGCTGCCATCTTGACCCAGGTCTATTTATTTTTGATCCAGCTCACTTCGGGAGCACAGGTAGATGAATAAGGATGATAAGAGAAAGAGAAATGTGACTATAGGAAGAAGCAAGTAATTAATTTCTTTGGTATATACAATAAACTTTTTCATGAATGACCTTTGATAACATGATTCTATTTATACCAAGATAGCCATGTAACACTTCCAGAGTATACAGACTCAGTATGGTTAGAAATAATTATTTTCTAATTAGGAAACTTCCAAAGAAAAACTTGACATATCAGCAAATGGGTCGATTGAATAAAGTGAAAATAGGCAATTCTTTAGATTTACAGAAAACTGGAGGCAGTGAGTTACGCAAAGACTGAGGTAATACTTGAGTGTTATGAAATTGCTTTCAATTACAGGGAAAATATTTATTTTCTATCTTCTTGCTGAGGTTAGCTTTAATGTCCATGGTTGCTTCAGATTTGGGGAACCTAGGTGACAGAATTTCATTAGTCCCTGGTACAGTGCTACCTTCCAAAGTCAGTTTAATAAATTCTTCTTGGTGATTTTGTTTATAATCTTTTATCTTCTGTGGTGGGTGTTACCCTCGCAATTCCATACATGATTGAGTCTCCATGGTGGTTAGGGAAGTCGTTTGTTTGAATTTCCAGAGATGTGGGTGGAGGAGCCATCAAGGGTAAGAGGCACGGTGACCTCTGACTTCTGTCTGTTAACTAGGTTATGATTTGGTTCTCCTCTGAAAAAAAGCACTTTCAGAGTCATCAGTGTACATCTGTAGCATGTGATGCAAGGTTACCATTTCAGAATCTAGGATCAGGAATTTATCCTATATTCCAGAAATATGACCTAAAAAAGATGATTCTGATGAATGAAAGAAAGCACGAGGTTTTCTTAAAAGATGTGTGTTGCTATGACAATTTGCAATGTCTTCTGAGAACAGAAATATGTAGGATATTACTGACTACTTCAATAAGATGAAAGAGAAGATCAGGTCAAATCTATGCTGCCATAAAAAGAGAAAGGTTGCAGAAAACTGAATTGTACAGATGATGAATGAGTATCACCTGTGCTGCTAAAGTGACAACTTTAATTTGTTTGACAAAATAAAGGCATTAAATATTATTCCTTTCCATCCCTATGATCATAATAACTGTGCTTATTAAATTTCTCAATAAAAATGGTATTGTTAGATGCCAGGTATGCCACACTGATTGGAATGTTTCTATCATGACCAAACTGTTCTCCATGACCCCAACCCACACGTTTCCATATTAGTCCGTCCTACTTGCCATCACCAGCTTTATCTTCCCTGGCTGCTGCCTACATTTTTCCTCCTTCTGAACATTTCAAGGCCAGCTTCTTGCATTTATTGATGTTCTTCTCTCAGGCATTCTCTCATTTCTCTTTGGCATATTCTGTAAATTATTCAATCTCTACCATGCCTTCCCTCTTCATCACAGCTGAAAATGGTTCCACCCTTTTCTGAATTTTTCTAGCCCTAGTTTTTATTGCTTGCACTATTTAATGCTGGTAATTAGACCCTGTTACTAACTTAGCCATTTTCCATATGACCTTGAAATGCCCCTTAACCTCTTTGGGCCTCAGCTGCCTTATCTATGAGGCAAACAGATTGGATTAGACCAAGATTCATTTTGTGGGCCTTGCGGTCTCTATTGCAACTACTCAACTCTGTCATTATTAGATACAGGCAATAGGTAAATAAATGGGTAGGGCTGTTCCAATAGAATGATACAGAAACAAGCAGCAGCATGAGTTTAGCCCGAAAGTTGTAGTTGGCCAACCTGTGTAACAGATCATAATCTCTCCAGTGCTAAGGTTCTATGAGAAGATGAGGAGCCAGTTCTATTTCTAACTTCTAATCCTGACAATAAAGGACTAACATTTTCCCTCAAAGTATTTCTTCATAAGACATTACCCTGGTTAATTGTCATTGATGGTGATGAATGATTTCCATCTTTGCTCTCCCCCTCCCCGGTTCATTTCACATGATTCTGGGCATTTTAACACATATTTTGTCAATAAAGTAAATGCAGAGGGATGGTTCTCTCAGTTCCAAAGCAGATCATTCCGACCAGAGCATTAACAGGGCACAACCTAGTCATCAATTTCCTCCATACTTCTTTTCTTTTTTAGGTTAAGTTTCCTGCAATATTATATTTGTACTATTTTTGCTTCTGGATGTATTAGGGTAGGGCAGGATAATGGATATGATAGGCACTCAATAAATAGCATCAGTTGGATGATTAATTAATATTAAGAGCACACAATCAATAGTCTGTGACATTTTCATGCTAAAACTGATCTTTCAGAAATCTGTCTGCTTTGCCAATCTGTGATAAAATGTGTAGCTCATTGGCAGAACATATCAATAAAAGTACCTCATCTTAGATTCAGTGAATGCTAGCTTGATTTATACTTTTTTAAGCAGAAAATGAAGGGGGAAAATGCCCTCACTTAATTTTGCTTTCTCATGTAGTTGATTTTCGCTTAAGTTTGATTTAGCATTAATACAAATTTTCTGATAGCTCTCTATCACATCTAACACTGCCACATTCACTAGGTATGAAAATTTTTTGAATGAAGGTACTAAACATCTTTGGTAGAACGTTCATTGTGTTAAAAAAGCATAAATATTTTTGCCTCATTCTTAGTGCACTTATCTTTCAAATCTGTTTATAAAAAGAGCTGAGATTCTATCTTAAGTCTTATCTCTAAAGCAAAATCCTATACCCAGAATAGTTGCATAATTATTGGCTGATGGTCCATCTGGTGATTTCTTTAAATCTGTATCCTACTGAAATTTCAGTTCCTTAATAAGAAAGACTGGAGATACAGATTATTCTTTCTTGGGTATTTGTTCTGTTTTCCTCCAAAATGTCCTGTTCAAATAGGCTGTTCTACACAAAATCTCTCTACATTTCCACTGTGCAGAAAACTTGTTTTTTTGTCTGTTTGGATCTATATTTGCTAATACATAGTTTGTCTGCCCAGAAAACATGAATTTGAAATCCTGTGATCAGTCTATTGGGCACATACTGGGACCCCAGAAAGAGAGAATCTTCAAAGGCATAAATTTTTTTTTTTTCTGAATTTTTCTGTTTTGGATAGATAGATAGATTACACATGGATGTATGGATGGGTAGACAGATAGATAGATCTACTATTAATGTATTCAAACTTTTTTTCTTCTTTTAAGATCAGATTCTTATATGGATGTGAGACCTGTTTTAAGAAGCTTAATCCTTAGGCAAATGTGACCACATAACTCCTCATACTACAGAAACACTCAGACTTTCCTTGACTAGTCAGCTGTCCCTGTGTCTTTTAGTGTTCTACCTGACAGAAACCCTGAAAAGCCATGAATTTAAAGATTATTATGCAGAACCACTATCATTAGAGATAATTCAAAAGAAGATGAAGCAACTTTTATAGTCTTAGGCAATGATAAATCAACTTGATTGTCAGGAACAAATCTCTCGTGTAATGTGAAGTACACCTCAAGAAATGCCACATTCGATGCATTTGCTCATTCAACCTTGAAATCCTGGAGTTATCCTTGACTTGTTCTTCTCTCTTTTCTGTCCATATAAATCAGCCAACCAATTCAGTCATTTCTACCCCATAAATAGCTCACAAATCTATACCTTCCTCTTCAATTCACTCTCTCAACAAGTATTTTTTTAGGGCTGCCCATGTGATACACACTGTTCAAGGTATTGGAGGATAGAGCGGATAAAATAATAAACGATATTTTCCCTACGGATCTCACATTTTTAGTCTGATTTTTATCATTTCATGCCTGGACTTCAACAATTATCATTTACTTCCAGTCTCCTTTCCCCTGGAACCATCCCCCACATAATACCAGAGTTGATCTACCAATAAACACTCTGGATCATGTTATATTTTGCATTTGCATGACTCCTCATCCTCAACTTGATGGATGCCACACTTGGTATCCACTGTCACTCTACAGCCTGAGCCAAAACTGCCTTTCTAACTTCATTTCTTCCCACTTGTATTGCTGTTCCCAATCACACTGAACCAGGTGCTGCTGTTGCAGTAGGGTGAAAGGAAGTGTTCCTGGCTTCCCCATGACTTTGCATTTTCTCATTATGCCTGAAATTCTGTACTCCCCAATTCTACATGAAGAATTGCCACTCAGCTCGGTGAAGGAAGCTTTCTTTGCCTTCTACAAATAGTTCATCTCTTCATCTGTACCTCATCAGAATTTTTTAAACATGCCTTTTTAAAAATAGGATTATAGACTTCAAATTATCCGTATACTTTTTTTTTGTTTTTCCTTTTCCACCCTCGCTGTAAGTTGTCGGCTTTTTGAAGGCAGAAGATATATATCTTCTTTATACTGTATAATAGTTTGTTGAATAAGGCAGAAATAAATGGGTGAAGTACACAAGAGATTCTGTACTTTCCTTTTAAAAGAGATATTGATGGGAATATCAATATTACTTCAAGAAAGTTGTTTCTTCAACTCTTATTTACCACATCTGATCCTGCTATAGCTGGATCTTTGGACCACAGTGGCAAAATCTACCAAGACTAACAGAAACAAAATAAATCAGCATTTAAAATCTTATCCAAGTTAGTTTATCTGATCCAATAATTTTGCTATCTTCTATTTTTACCATCTTAAAACAGGATTTTAAGAAGTTTAATATTGCGTCGCACTGTTGTCTAAATTAATGATTTTTAACAGAATTTGAGCTTTACACCATTTTAAAGAACATCATTTTTAAAAGGAACGTATAAAAATTCTGATAGTCTTAGGAATGCAAAATCTTGCATCATTCTTTCATAGGTTTTAATACTTTATTCTGTAGAAATTTATGTATTCTCCATAGCAAATTTTCAAATTTTGTAAAGGAGTAGTATTTCTAAAACTACTTAAAAGTGAACATAAAAGATGAAAATATGTTTGCAGTCAGAAATAAAACCATGGAATCAAAGTAGGAAGAAATGCAACAGGAAGAAATGCAGCAGCATTCGGACTGCACTTGGTGGTTTCTGGGCTATAAAACTGCCCAGGTTTTTTCCATACCAGCATTCTCCCAAATGTCACCAAACTTGGAGAGAAGAGAAGCATTAATGGGTCTTAACAAATAATTGAAACAATTTAATTTAATGATGCAGAAAAAAAGTTCAAAAGAACAGTATAAAGTTTAAATTGAGTAGAATCCCTTGAGGAGAAGAAAGATGGTATTAAGATCTCTCAAGCTTATGAGCCTATTGTACAACTTGTTTTAAATTAGCACATTTATGGAAACAATCTCTGCAGAGTAAGTTTGAGATTATGGTCTGTCTAACCAAGTATTTGTAATTCATATTTAAAATGAAGATGTATATGTGAAGGAAAGGAAAAAAAGTCTCAGTAGTTAAGAGCAAATATGAATGTAATGAAGATCCTCATGTTCTCTAAGAAAGCTATTGACTTATAAGAAGATCTTTGTGAAAAAAAATATATATATATATTTCTAGAATTTCCAGACTATTGATATTATAGCAGCAAAGAGTACTCAAGCTCAATTCAGAAACATAGATATATTAGAGGTAAAAAAGAAGCCTCTGAAGGTTAAGAAGAGAGGAGTTCTCTCTTGTATATGATAATATAAGTAGTCTTGCTTTGCATTAAAATTTATTTTTGTTTGAATAAATGATTTAACACATCTGCATCAATGTGCTGTGATAATAGGAAATTATCTGGGGCAAGACGATTGTTCCAAGTCTTCCAGGGCATAGGATATTAAGAAAACAGCCACAGGTCTTTTTCTCTACAACCCTTCATTGCAACGCTATGGGATATTTGCTTACGATCTTAGAAACTGTCTAGAGGAGATAGAAAAGAGCAAAGATAGTTGAAGGTTGTAGAGCGAACACTAGATCCTGTGATGGATAAAACTTGCTTGTCATTTGACAAAGAAGCTGTAGCATAGCAAAATTGTCCACAGTTTCTTGTGGCGAGGGATGATACACTTTTTTCATCTGAATTTCGCATAAATATTACCACCTTTTGTTTATAATTTCTTCCCACAGGCATCTGAGTATTGGAACTATTAGAGTCAACTGCTTTATTTTATTTTCCTCTTTTACCCCAGTAAATATCTTGATTAATTTGTTTTTCTGTCTGTTTTGAGAATGTTTATAATAATTTAAATGCTGGCATTCTCTTTGAGTTTAAAAGTGTCAAATAATGAATCTTAAAGCCATGATAAACAGCAATATTCCTTGAAAAAAAATCACAGCAACTCCAAGGGGTTGATATATATACAAGATAAGGATTTTTCTGTCTTTTATATCACTGAAAATATTATTTGAATGATCTAAACAAAATATCTAGGAATATAGTGAAAAATGTTGCATTGAAAAAATGTGAAAATCTCATCCTAAGGCAGTTTACATCACTTTTAAAGTATTTCATAATACTAGAATAAGAAAGCTTATTCAACTACCTTCTGAAGTGCCTGTCCTCCTTTGTGATGAAATGTTTTTTTCCTTAGAATTTGTTACTCTGTGACCCGTTGGTAATGAAATTCTATGAGGCCATCATTTTGTTGATATTCTTAACCCAACATACAATGGTGGACCTTAATATTTTAAAACTCTGTCTCAAAATTTCTGAGATTCCCTAGGGGTATCTCAGGTGGGTGTATTAATATATGCCGTATTTATTTTAAGGTGTATTTTGTTTGTGTGTCTTTTCTCTTCCCTCTATTAAATGCTACTTTTATCCCCTATGCCTCAACTTCAGTGTTTTGGAGCCCAAGAAGCTTGAAAGATGTTTCAAAGTGGGAAAGAAAACCTTTATCCATTTTGGTGTTCCCATCTGCTTGGGTGTTATTAAAAAGTTTTATAGAAAATATAGAGTTTTTAATGAAGTAACTCTTTCAGGTTTTAAAAACAGTGAGTCTGACTTGCCCCTTCCCCACATGTGAATTCAGCAACGTGTAGTATAGAAGCTGATCGAGTTCCCGGTGCCTGCCCATGAAAAAAAAAAGTATAGAAGCTGAGCTTGGACAGATATAAGTGACAGAGAATAAGTTATGCTCTTAATTCGTCCTATTGTTGATCAAGTTCTTGTTACTGGGTCGAGCTTGTCTGGGTCTGGATACCTCTTCCTTAATTGGGAGTTCTTTTTTGGAAGGTTCCTTCGTGCCTTAAACAGAACTTCCCCTAACTTCTAACCACATTTGGTGGGATCTTAGATATAGGGTGCCTTGCCTGCCTGTATAATTTCAGAATTGATTCATTCTTTAAGGGTTATTATGATTCAGTTTGGTATTTCGTAGTTATAGTAACTGATATCCAGATTACCTGAAAGGAGGTTTGATTGAGTGATAAAAACTTTTTGAAATTAATTTGTAACCAGGATGCATGAGTGGAAAATGAGTAACTGGAAGTTTCATATGTGATTTCCTACTTGAAGTAGGTAATGGTCTTTGAAAATTTGGGGGCACATTTTATTGTTGTTTATTTTTTGGAAAAGCTACAAAGATGCATAAGCCATTGTAAATTTGCAAAATGGTTTTGGAATTTCAGGGAGTTTGAACTTAACACGTTAAACTTCATGGAATATCTGCAACCTTCAAAATCCCCATTCCATCCCTAGCATGTAGCAGAAATAAGAGAGAGATGGCAATCAATGTGATTACCACTCTTAGCCTCTACCAGGAACAGGAGAGAGCAAACTTGTTCTTTAGAGTTTTCACACCCCCTAAGTAGTATTTATATTCCCTCATTCTCATGCTAAATGATCCAAATACATTGACATATTTTGTTGAATGCTCCAAAAAACCCTACCATAAACTGTCATCCTCATGGAATGTATTCTTGTTGAGGTATAATCATTTTATTCTGTACCCTATTAAAAATAGTCCTCTGAAAACTGCCATGTTGGAAAATATTTGATGAAAAATTGTGCATCTTTTCCAGGAATGTGAGTTCTGTAATGGCAGGCCATGATTTAGCTTGAACTAAACTCTGATGTTAGGATTTTAGGTATTAGGGTGGGTTGATGGCAGATACATGGGCAGAATTGCATTCTCACAGCTCTTCAGATCACATGAAAGTGGTGATCAATACGCTTTTTGTCACACTAAATCGGTACTGGTCAGGATGTGCTGCAATTGGGGACTATGTTTATAAGTAAAGTCAGACAATGATTTAAGAAGAACATGGGATTTGGAGTCATGGCTCAATATTTTCCAAGTTTGTGGGCAAGTCTTTACTATCTCATCAGTAAAATGAACAGTCAATAACTTTTATTTTATTGGGTTAAGTAAAATGAGATTCTTTAGGTGCATGTGAGATAATGTAAGTACATATTTTTACATACACTACAAGGAACTATGTTGCAAATGAACTGGTACTGGGAACACAGGATTTGATTTTTCAAATGTCCGTGTGTATACAGAAATTGACCAATTTAGGTGTATAGCCACTTTATAAAGTAATATGTTCATACAAATATTTTAAATCTTTCATTTTCAAAACTTATTTGCATTTCAATTGTGATTTTTATCAATAGTCTTGGAGATTTTCAGTTTTTCCCCACTTAGGGTACGTTTCAGAAGGCTAGATATAAAGTGAGGAGGTCACTTTTAAATGGTTTAAAATCTCTGAACTTCCAGTTGCCTTAGGACCTCTCCCCTTTGGTTAATAAGTTTGATTTCCAGTCATTTGGATATGGATGAATTTACTCTGAGCAAGTAAGTAATGTAATGGTAAAGCACAATTCTATAGGACAATGATGATAGTTCCAGAGTAAAACAAAGTGGAGCAAAGGAAAAGAGAAAGGATACATGATAGACAATAATTCACATTTTCTAAAGAATTGAATCGAATATTTTTAACCATATCAATATTTTGTATTATGATTGTCTACAGATGGGGCACAATGAGAGGAGCTCGCGGGAGGAAAGAAAAATTTTGGGTATGTACCTCTTTCCAATTTAATTCCAGCTGCCAAGTGAGTTGTAGCACACAGCATGCAATAACTATTTGTTGACTGAATGAATGAACATGCAGAGGGAATCTTTTTATAATCCTATGACCATCAGTCAGATAATTTCTATCCTAAAACCCCAATCACATAGATAAGTACAGAGGGGAATACACATTCTCTTTCTCTCCCTCTCTTTCTCTCTCTCTCACACATGCACACACACACACATAGACGCGCATTCACATATAGTCAACACGTACATGGCCACTAATCTTTTTAACTACTTTGTCATAGTTACTATCAATGTCGAATTCATAACTTATCTTTTTTTAAAAAAAAATTACTTCATGGGAATAGGGGCAGGATTTCTACCTGTTGTGATTTTTTGGATGAACTGTTGAATGTGAGTGGTAGGGATATAAGAATCAGATGGAAAAGTATGATCATTTATTAGAATGCTCACTTTGGTTGGTTGGCTTTCCCTCCCCTAGGCTGTAGACCCATCTTGGGTCAGGAGCATATCTGTATTACTTACCAAGGAATCTAATGGGCAAAGCATAGTGGTTGGTACATAGTAGAAATATAATCAGTATTTGTTGAATGAATGAATGAATAACAAATCCTGCAGTCAGTAAAAATTTGTTTTCAGTAAAATAATTTTTTTTTAAATTTTGTATAGAACTTAATATTAGTTTAATTCATATTTGAAATATTTAAGTATTATTTTGTTAAGAATTGTGAAGGGTCTGACATGTCACCCAACTTGCACAGATGTACGTATAATAATGCCTAAACACGAGAAACCTGGATCAGGAAAAAAGAGCTTTTAGTGGATACCCACAACCAGATCAACAGCCAGAGTAACATCCCAGCATTGGGTCTTCCATGCCTTAGTCCCATGAGGTGATGTGATAAGAGCCAATGGGTTTTTCAACACAATTAGCAGGTTATACCCTGTAGATGCGGGAGAGAACAATGGATTTTCTCCATTTATGTTGAGGAGAGAAATGTTTCCTCTTCCTGAAAGAAGAGGGAAATCTTTCATTAATTTATTAAGTCAGGATGGAAAAGATATTGCGTCCTCATATTAACACAGGAGTGGAAATATTTCTTTTTAAGGGCCAGATTAACACCATATATCTCCAAATGCTGAGCTTCATACCTTTTGACATATAAAAACCTAGGGAAATAGTTTTCCACTCTTCCTGGCACCTTAAGGCTTGATTTAGGATCTCTCTGGACTCTATGGCCCTGTCGGGAAAACTAAGATGTATTTTATTATCCTTTTGGATCAGAACAATTAACTACCAATGGCTCTAGATCTAATTTACATGCTGTTTTAAGAATAAAATATTTCTGGTAGAGACAGCAAATGCTGCCTATCTTTATACATTTTTGTGTCTATAGGCTATTACTTTTTTTTGAAAGAGCACTAACAAATACAGGAAAGTTTTATTTTCCCATGAATATATATGAGAGTGTTTCAAAATATTTACAAATGTGCCTACAATATACTAAATTATAATAAAAATAAATAAATGATTTTCACTGCTGGGTATAATTTCCACTAGCCATAAATTCTACTAAATAAGGAAGAAAACACCAACAGAATTAATTTTCAAAACTTTTTTTTAAAAAGAAATAAGACAGCTGAATCTAAAGTGAGTTTTCTTTCCTGGAAGTATTTGCTAGGCTTGGGCACAAGCTGAGGATTGGAGCTGCAATAGACAGAGAAAGTCCTCCAGGAGGGAAAAAATGCAGCTGGATTGGAACCTAGAGGCATGGGAGGCACTCACCCATTTCTTCCCCTGGGAAATGTACTGGCTGCTAGAGAAGTGACAGGAACTATGGAGGGGGGACAGAAAGGAGAGTGAGATCTCCTACAGCTATGCAGTGCGTCGGAGACAGTGTCACCTCAAGGGAGTCTGAAACAAACACGTGACAGACATAACCCTTGAAATACTTGGAAAGCAGACATGGACTGAGTTTAATGAAAGCTTCAATCCAGCCCTGACCCTACTCAATTCCTGGATGAATTGAGGTAATCAATCCCACATTGTATCTCTCTAGGAGAAGAAAGTGCTAACCCTCTTTTGTGGGCAATAATTTCAATGTCACTCTCTATAATTATAATAAACTATCAAACATGCATTTAAAATCTATGAGATGTAAAGAAGCAGAAAAATGTGACTAATAATCAAGGAAAAAACTATCAAGAAAGCAATGTATGTCCCTTTAAATGAAGGTTTTAAAAAAATTATTATTATAAAAACATTAAAGAAAACATGGGTGAAAAGATAGAAAATTTCAATCCATAACAACACATGAAATGATTGCTAGAATTTATGAGTGTACTGTCTGAAAATAAGAATTCATATACTATGACATGGATGAATCTCAAAGATACCATTTTGAGCAAAAGAAGTCAGATACAGGAGAGTATATATTGCATTCCATTTTTATAAAGATTAAGTACAGAAAAAGCTAATTGATGGGAGAGAAGAGGGCAGATGTTGACAGAAAAGGGACATGGGAGACCTTCTGTGGTGATATAAGTGATTTGTGTTGTGATTTCAGTGGAGGGTAAACAAGCATAAACTTCATAGTCACATATAAAAATATTCTGAACTATATATTAATTCATTTTCTACACGAGTGTACCATATATCGCAATACAAAAACTTTAGAAAGTTTCTTCCCTACATTGTCACCCATTCCTTTATAATTAAATTAAAAGTCAAGGTATTTGATAGAAACATGAAAATAGGTGAGGAAATGAGAGAAAAGAGAATAATAAAGATAAATAAAATACATGTCCTGAGATGCCTTCTTTGTAATGCTAATTTGCAAAGCACTACACTTCATAATTATGTTGCTTTCTTGCAAATATGATTAGTTCTTATTAGCACATAAATTTTATTTGCTTATAATATCTTCACTTACCCTCTGTATTTCTGTCAAAAATCTAATGATGAGATTTTGGATGGTCATAACCTTTAGAACATCCAATCTATAACCGGTAAAGTACTATATATCATAGTTTCAAGATTTAAAAAATACTAATATTCCTAATAATTTACCTTAGAGTCTGACCAATTTTATTCCACTTCACAATTTTTAAAATACACATATTGGAACTGACTAGAAAATATGGAAATTGGAATTTAGTTTAGTCCATTGTTGCTAAAACTCTCACACACATGGATGTGCTATTTTCAGCTAACTCAATATCCATTCCATCTTTGAAGTGGTAAATTGAATTCATAATTTTAGACACAGCTTTGAGAGTACTCCTTTAAGGTATCAAGACTGATTAAGGAGGCAGAGTTTAAATGTTAAAAAGAAATGCTGAGACTCAGTCATTTCTTAAAGCTGATGTTGTTATAACAATTTCTGATGCTCTGTGAATCTGCTCCTCTCAAATCTAAGAAAATGATGAGTACTCAGTGCAATACCACATGTCTTAAGAATATTAGTGTAGATCGTGTCCTCGAAAAATTTCCATCTTAGGCCCCTTGTAAGGTAAATGCAAGGCAATTGTGGGTTCTGTTGTAAATTATCTGATTTTTCAAGGCCCATGAATAATTTCCAGTTGTTATTCTACTGGGCTTTTCTGCTGCATATACTTGTGATTAATTAATTCCCTTCCTTTGTGTACTATTTTGACCATCCTTATATTTTCAACATACTTCATTAATATTTTTGCCCCACCATACGCTTAGTCACTCAAGCTTTAAACCCAGTGGTCCTTCTTGGCTTATCTCAACTCTCTAACATCCCCATATTTTAAAAACAGAAATAAAAAAATAAAGAAAATTACAAATTCCTGTTGATTTTACTTTTGGAATACTTCTCAAGCAGTGTTCCTATCTCTTTTGGTTTGCTAATGTTGCCAGAATGCAATATTTCAGAAACGGGTTAGCTTTTATAAAGGGGATTTATTAAGTGACAAGTTATAATTCTCAGGCCATATAAGTGTCCAAATTAAGACAACAACAAGAGGATAACTTCTCGGAGGAAAAGCAGCCAATATCTGGGTTCCTTTGTTACATGGGAAGACAGATGGCAATGTCTGCTGTCCTCTCTCAGCTTCTGGTTTCAAAGGGGTCACTCAGCTTCTGGTGTCTCCTGGGGCATTTTCCTTCTGTATCTCCAATGGTCTGTGTCCTCTACAAAATGTCCCTCTCTTAAAGGACTCCAGTAAGTGGATTAAGACCCACCTTGAATAGGTGGGGTCACATCTCCATCTAATGAAAAGTTCCCACCCGCAATTGAGTGGGTCACAGCTCCATGGAGACAACCTAATCAAAAGGTACCACCCAAAACATGTCTGCCTCTGCATTATTGACTTTTCTGGGGTACCTTACAGATTCAAACCAGCATACTATTTCTCTCCCTATTTTTCCTGCCTCAATTAGAACACACAACTTGGATTATTACAAGAATCTACTAGCTAGCCTTTCTATTCCTTGTCACTACCCTTTTAAATCCATCCTCCTCACGCTGAATAATCTAAGCCAAATACAAAATTGTCCTCCTCCTTCCCCTGCTGGAAGCAGATTAATGACTAGATGTCGTATACCCATTATTTCCTCGGGATGGATGACTTGTCCTTTCCTCCCCTTCCAGTCCTATAGCTTACTAACCTTGCTCTTTTATGGTCTAATCACAACAGTTTTACAATTTTATAGCAGAAATATCTCCCACTACTTTGTGTAGCTTCATGCTTTGGTGCTTATGGTTTACTGTTTCTCTTTAACTGCATCTCTGTTTCCTCCATTTTAAAAACTTTTGCTCAAGTTTTAATCTGCATTTCATGTGGCATTTCTCAAGACAACTCCAAACCATCCAAGGAAGCAACATGCACCTCCATTAACAGTAATAGTAATCTATGCATATTCTCCCTTGCACTGGCCTTACATTGGTTGTCTTTCATTAGACCATAAGCTCCCTGAACAAATGACAATGTGTCATTTATCTTTGTTCCTTTGGTGCCTGGTACAGGGCTGGTCATATAGCAGACCTTTATAATTGCAGCTTGAGCATTTCCTGATTCAAACTCTCCTGTCTACATGACCTTCATACTCTGGGGTCTCAGAAGTTTAGCCCAATTCAGCCTATTACCAACAGAGGTATACATGCATATTCATGAAAGAGATGAGCAATAAAACAATTTTATTCTTATGCATACAATATATTTGGCTCTTAAGAACTATAGTCTATAGTAAGTCAAAGGCATTTAACTATATATGAGTTTCCTGTGTTTTAATAGGCAGGCTTAAAAAATATCAAAGTATGATACTTAGCTTTTTTCATTTTTTTCTGCAGATTGCTGCCAATTCCTGGGGAAAGTCATGGGGAGAGAATGGCTATTTCAGGATTCTTCGAGGAGTAAATGAGTCTGACATTGAAAAGTTGATTATCGCAGCTTGGGGCCAACTGACAAGTTCAGATGAACCATAACCTATCATTAAATTTCCATAAAACCATGTATTTAAGTAATCCCTTAAATTGGAGCTTAGCAATGTGAGGTTCTCTGTGACAGTGGGGTCTTTGTCTCTTTACCTTGCCGTTATAATATACCTGTTTTCTTATTTCACCCTGGGCTCTACATGGCTGCTTCCTTTAAATTATTGAGTATATGAAAACACTAATAGAGCACAGCTAAGTGGCTTAGATGCCTTTAAAGTTACCAGTTTTTCTTTTTTGTTTTCCTTCTCTCGTGACATTGCACTTTTTGCCTTCACTACTTCACAAATTATGTGATGGTAACTAACTTAAATGTTCATTGTTGTTTGCAGAAATATTGTGGTCTCTTTTTTTTTTTTTTACCAAAGAGGACTTCAGACAGAAAGCAAATGGAAACTCACGAATTTCCCCATTTTCCCACCTTTTTTTCAACCAAGTAATTATTTCTTAATTCATATCTTACTTATGCTTTGCTGAAAGCGATGCAAACAGATTGTTAATTGCTTTTTTTAAAGTCAGCATTTTATTTCTTTTCATTTACCTAAACCCAGTTTGTAATCTGCTTGCAAAAGGAAAGTAAGTCTCCACAGGAAATACCTACTGTTTATGATCTGTGCAATGGACCATGATGTCGAAAAGATGTTAAGTAATGTACAGGCTTAGAGGCTAACAATAGAAGTACAGTCTGGACATACATACACCCCTATCTTTGGAAGTCACTGAGCTTTGTTTAAAGTCTATTAAAATCAACTGTATAACTGTATTTGGAAAGATAACATATTTACCCCCAAAACAGCAACCTGATGCCATGAGTCAGAAAGAATAAATACACTTTTATCACAACCGTTTCGCAGTTCACTGCTTGAGATTCTAAAAAGGAAGCTAAACTGGCACTAATTTGCATCTAATTTTTATTTTAGTTTTCTTTGGTTAGAGAAACAGAAATAGCATCAGCATAATGGATGAGAAAAGATATAATCTTTTAATAATTCATTGGCATCTTAAATGACAAACAAATAAATGAAGAAACAAAGCTGATCATTAAGTGAGTGCTGCCGGCCGATTATAATTACAATGGAGGGATATCCTTGGCCTGAATTTATGGGCTATCTGTGGTGGTAACTTTTGGTGTGAGATTTTTTATGTTGTTATGCCCAAAGAAGCCCTGATTAGATAATCTCGGCATGCTGAAAACGTGAGGAAACAGAACACAGAAAGGTAAAGTATGGCTGCTGTTGTTTTCTCCATGAATCACTGCAGCTTTAAAAGAAGAAGCATCTATTTACTTGGTCCTCCCCTAGAAAATATACCTGTGAGTGAGTCACCTTGTTGGGATGGCTGCTGTCCCCCAGGATGAGAAATAATTTGGTGTTGGCTCAGTCTAGGTTCCTCTAGAAGCAGGCCCTAAAATGAAGATTCAAGTGCAAATAAGTTTGTTTGGGCCTTGAAGGGAATGCTGAGACAGGAGTGGGGAAGGGAGCCAGAGTAGTGAAGGCCAACAGTAAAGGTGGGGATACATACAGTTCACCACTGTCGGCTGCTAGTTGTTATCCCCCTGGGATTATCCCTCAGATTTACTCCACCTAAAAAATGAAGTGTTCCTTGTTTGAAAACTATTCTCTTGAGCCATGATTTGCGATTTCTCTGTTCCTTTGACCTATATAAGGGTGGGAAAGCAGGATGCATTGTCAAAAATAACAGCAAAAGACACAGGCAAATAAATGTAGGTTTTGGTAGCTGGCCGTTAGACTGATGTCACTGAAATGGTATAGTGAGGTGATGCTGACAGGGCACCATGAGTGTCTCTACTATAGGGGTTAAAGTTCTTTAAAATATTCCTTAGATGCTGAAGACTGCTGACGTGATAAATTATAAGTACCAGATGACTAGCATCCCTTTTAAAAGCATTTCTGGGATTAAGTTGGTCCAATCTCACCCTTCTTATTCTAATAGATGAAAGCTGTTGGAATTCATCTTCACACTGTTCTCTGTGGGCCTAGATTCTGCGGTATTAAAATTTCCTACCTATTTTAATGATCCCAACTGATGAAAGGAAAGAAAATACCACAATAGTAAACCCATAGAAATGCACAGGATGTGTTCTCCCAGCAATTATAAACTTACAGCAAAAGGAAAGACGGGAATGGTGGAGACAGAAGTGGACTGACGGGATGTGGGGAATGTTGTTCCTGAGCCTTCCCTCGAATGAAATTCCTTCTCAACTTTCCAACTTTGAAGAATGTATTTACTTCTTTTTATTATTCTTTATTTTTATAAGGTCTTGGGTCAGCCTTCAGAAAATATTGGTTGGCATCTTCCTTTGGCCACTCCAGCGTCTGAGTAACTATTTGTAGTATTGATTTGACCAGTGAGTAGATTATCGACTCCTACACTGTGGCTTTTCTTGACCAGTCTGTGAGCCCTGCAGTCTGGCTTGAGCACATTTGGTCCGTTTCTCTTTAGAATTCCCATCTGTTTCCATATATGAGGTTATATTGTTCTGTGTTCAGAGTTTACCAGAGAAACATTGTGTAAAAAAGTAATGTGATTCAGCCAGGACAAACTGTTTCAAACTGTGAACTGAAGCGTTGTGAGCACTATGACATGGTTTTCGTACTGTTCAGTTAGAAATATGTGACTTTGTGGATCTAGTTGTAATTGATTATTGTGCATAGTTCTTCTTGGAAAAGGAGGGAATGGTCCCAATTGAGAACACAGAATTCAAATTTGGCCATTTCCCTTAGTTACATAATGTTTCTGTGGGTGTCACTAGGAACCATCATAAGAAAGAAGTTAGGAAAGACCTCAAAGATAGAGCTTGTGTCCTTCCCTGGTTTACAGTGTTGTGTCTTACCTCTTTTTATTTTAGCTAACGAAAAGACTTCCCAGTTACATTAAAATCATTATTCACAAGTTCTCTTAATAATGTATAAGATGGAATGAAGTGTGTTTTTTTTTTTTGGAGTTCAGTATAAAGCAAACTTCTCTCAGGTTTAAGTAGAAAGGATTTTAGTGAAAGGGTTTGGGAGAAAGGTGATGCAGAAGCTGAGAAGCCAATAAGGAATAGTGAGCCAGAACAGAAATGAACACCAGCAGGAGGTGCCATCACACAGACTGAAGAGCCAAAGTGAGGAGATGGGTTCTTGGAAACAAGGGGCTGGTGTCACCCCCACAGTAGCTGGAAACATGACTAGCCCATCTGGTGTGAGCTGGAACCATGAAAAGACTTGGTGCTCCCAGAGTTGCCACCCAAAGTAGAGAAGAATGGGAGAAATACTGAGGTTTCTCCCCTCTTGAGCACTCCAAATTCCCATCATTACCTCCCATTGGCTGATCAGGCTGAAAGACAGCTGATAGAAGAGGCTGTGAAACTCAGTTGTCAGGCGTTAGTTCCTGTCCCTCACTAGATACAAAGCAGAACAGGATAAGGACAAGGAATAAATAGGAGGATGAGTATAGGAAACAAATATTTAATTCATTCCATATAGTAATTAGAAATTAATACTTCAGGGATAATTCATCAATGGTTAACTAAGTCCCTGAACTCAGCTCCTTGGTTAATACACGTGTGTTATATATGATAATGTTTGTTGTTGTATGCCTTTTCCTTTGATTAAACTCTCGTGACCTATAGAGAATATAATACCATTTATGTAGGGAAAGGTTTTTCCCCCACCCTTCCTCAGTATTTTCTAGGGACACTGATGGATGCTTACTATCACTGCCTATAAAGTGGATTGTGATGATCAGATCTCAGAATATCTGTTGAGAGATGGGGGTGGGTGTTGATTCCATTTTCAAAAGAAAAAGAAAAGGAGGAAAACAGGAGTAATATCTCACAAAGTACTGATTTCTAAAGTTTATTGAGAGAAAAGCATCAATCCATCAGGTGCCATTGTATTAAAAAGAAGACTCCTAAAAAACACACCAAGATTTTATCCTCAGAGAAGTCAATGAAAGAGAAAAAAATCAATCTAACATAGTCAATAATGGGATGATTGAACTGAAGGAAAAAGCTTCTCCATTTTTAGTCATGAACACTCCTATACATAATTTTAATGATATATCTATTAGAAATGTTTAAAGAATCATTGACAGGATAATCCAAAAATGTTGGATTCTCCTCAGAGACACCCTCAGTAAGAACCCTCTTAGTTAGAAAAAGAATGGCAGGAACTTTTCCCTCCATAACCTAACCCCTGTCTGCAACCTCTTGTGAATAATTTAGTTCTGTGTTTCCCAATATATGTTCCCTGGAAGACTTGTCTACCGAGATTATAAGGAAGACTTGTCTACCGAGATTAAGTTGCATTGCATTTAAGATATATCTTGAATTATTTCCTCCATTTTAAAGATGCACAATTCACAATTCACGATTAGGCCCCTGAGAAGTCCTGCAGTAAAGTTTAGCAAAGCACAGCTAGATTTTGGTCTTTACTAAAGTGGCATTTACACACAATATTTTATGTTGATCAACATATACAATTAGATACAATGGCTCCACATATGAGCACAAATACTCTTCTACTAAAACTCACCATTAAATCACACATTATCCATTCAATATTTACTACATGCCTGCATTGTTCTACCCACTGCACTGGGTACCAGACATTGAGCCAGTCGACCCACAAGAGAACCCCTTCCCTGTCTTATCTCACAAACTGCTCTTTTCTAAACACATATTGGGAGATACTGGCCAAGAAGCAGTTTTTGAACAAAAAATTCCATAATGAGCTTTTAGGGAGATGTTTGCACCCTCTAACCTCTCAGTTTTGGTATAGCGGGGATCCTTTACCATTATCTACAAATCACCCTTAGTGCCAGTATTAAAAGGCAGCCTTAGGCTGGATGTATCACAGGACTGAGCCAGTCTGAAAGTTCTGGGCAATGCATTGAATAAATCAAAGATTGTGCTGGATTAATGCTATTGTAGTGTGTGAGAGAACTGTCCTTCAGTGAAGTGTGTTTTCAGAAAAGTCCAAGTTTCCAATGATCCTTACTTCAAATATGTTCAGATTTTATTGACTCAGTGAAGGACAATACGCTGAAGATCTTTGTCATCTGTAAGGGATACAATCCAAGATTATGATAATCCACACAAATTTATTTTCTTATGAGATGTGCAGCTTTCCTATGGTGAATTACAAATGACTTAGTAAAGTTATCAAACATAGAAAAGCTTTTGGGACCCAGTACAATTTTAGTTTCTTATGTACTTAGCTTATTGAATAGGCTGAGCTTCAAGAAGTACAAAGAGAAAATCTAGTCTTACTTTTCTTTAAACATTGCCTTCCAACATGCTCCGTCAGACGTCAGACTTCTTTGTTCTTGATGTTATCTAAAATATCCAATTACTCAAATTACAAGAACAGTCTCATGACAATAGTTATTTCAATTAGTAAAAGGACTTTGCATTAAATTCAAAGTTTCACTTTCACATCCAATCACTGCTTATTTACCACACAGACAAATAACCTACCTTCTGCTGTCCCAGTCCCAGACCTGACTCTTGCTCAAGTACTGTAGTAGGAGAGGGAGCCTCCTTCATATGGGCTTTTACTCTGAAACCACTGCTTCCAATTGCTGTCCCCTCTATAATTAGGGTCAGGTAGGAGGATGGGGTGGGACTTTGGGATAGATAGAGGAAGGGGCAGAATCAGTAGAGAAGACAGAATTATTGGAATTCTTTTATCAGCAATGGATACTTTTGGTTCTCTCTTGGACGTAGCTATCTTGCTTTGACATTCTTTAATGACAGGGAGTCAAATGCTGGCTATTTCATGAGGTTCAGAAGTTTAGGCTTTACTAGTGGTTCTCCTGCAATCCCCCACTCAGCTTTTGCTCTCATCAGTCCATCCTATTGCCTTGACTGCTGGGGTTCCCTTACCCTGGCCTCCTGCTCTCTCAGGCAATGTGCCAAGCCAGATCAGGTTTGAACCTTTCAAGGCCCATGGGGAATGTTAGAAGGCATTGCCAAGCTTGCCCTTCTCGCTGTCCATTCTCGCCCTTCCGTGTATGGGCTGCTTAAATCAGGCTCCTCCTTTTAGAATTCTCCAGGGTTGGGGGAGGGGGCTTCTAGCATCTGGAGCCTGTGTCTTATGCATATATACTCACCACTGAAACAAAACAAACAAGCAAAAAACACTTGTCAATTTCTCTAGATTCTTACTGAGTTGGGGTGCCAGGGTGGGCTGGCAGCTTTCTGCACTTCAACAAGCACCCGGTCAGGGAATGAAATAACGGGATCTTCTGGTGGGAGGGACCCACACTTGAAAGAAAGAGTGATCTCTTGTGATTCACCTCCATGTGGAAGTGTGCTAAATACCTCAGCGTTCTACTCTTTGCGCCAGGTCTCTTAGTCCCAGGACTAATGCTTTTTTGCCTTTTTTCTTTGTAGGCTTGGCCAAGACTATTTTTCATTCTCTCGCTAAGCTGCCAGCCTTAGTAGCCCTGTGCCCCCGTCCACTCCCTCCCCCATCCTGATTACCTTGCAGCTGTGGGACTGCAGGGTGGAAAAGAGGAAAAAGGACAACTTCACACCCTATTTGAAATATCCATCTCCCTGCCAGACCTCCCCATCCTCTCTGCCTCTCACCACAACTACCCAGGCACCTGAAAGCCTCCCTAAATGGGTAGTTTCTCATCTCTCTCCTCCTCTTTCCCAGCCCTGCAGGCTCCATGTGGCCTAATTACACAGAAAAGAAAACATTCCAAATCAAAGGGTTCTAATCTCATCCTAAGTAAATTCCTCACACACCCCTGTGACCAAAACCCCTCGCTATCTTCCAGTACTTTTTTTTCTAACCCACTTCCAGCCCTTAAAAAGCTTGCTCTTCTTTTTTCAAGAGAGTTGAGTTCTACGCTTTCTTTCTGCTCTAATAGCCTCTGAATAAAATCATTCTTGCCTGTTTAAAATTGTCCGTTGTAAATAAGAAGTTAGGGTTTAAAGGATGATTATAGTTGCTGGATCATTATATAGATTCTCCTTTTTGCTTTCCGGTATATTGGAGTAGACAGAGGGAAATACCTGAAATCTCTAAACTAAAATCCGACTGCCTTGATCTCTGATAACGATTATATAGCCTTTATCTTGTGCCCTTGTGATTGTAAAAATCTTGTGATTGACCCTCACCTGTACCCATTTTATCTGGTTTTTCAATTTTGGAGTCTTGTATCACTATAGACAGCCCCTAATGTTTATTAAGGAAGGGCCTTAGGTCAGCCCAGAGCTAACCCACCCCAATTCTAAAGTTATCTTGATAACCAAAACGAGTTCTAACCAAAATAGGCTTGCCTGACATGTACAATAGCTTAGGTTTTAACCTGTAAATTACCTATACCTCATCATAATACTAAAAATCATGCCCATCATCATATTAAGTCCACCGTTTTCTTGCATACACTCCGACTAGGCATGTACTCAATCTGCACATGCTCAATAATGAGGTCACCTCTAGTTCCATCATCGTGTACCATTGTCCTCACTATCTAAAACCTGCCCATCCTTTCATGCTATAAACTATCAGAATTACTACAATTCAGAGAGACAGATTTTTGGGCCTATAGGCCATCTGGTCTCCTACTTCACACTAGCAATAAACTTTTCCTGTCTTTGAAACCCCTGGTGTCTCAAGAACTGGTCATTGAACGTGTGGGACAGAAAATCCACCGCCTTTGTCTGGTTATACCATGCAGTTGTTTCTTTGACAGGCTGATGATTGGGGGTGATGATCCTTTGATTTGCCAGCATTTAGCGAGCCATACAGGGATGATATACCAGCTTTAGTTCCATGGGTAATGGTTTCTCTTGGTTGCACCTTTCCTGCCAACTAAAATTAGTCTCACTGTAGCTGTAAAAATATATAATTCTATAATATCAATGATAATTGAGGGATCCTCACACTGGCCAATATTAAGCACTTCGTATTATTTCTGCAAATAGTCTTTTAAAATATTTTTATTATATATTTTAATGTATATAAAAATATTTTAAACAAATGCACACCAGCATAATAGCAAAATGAACACTTGATTAATAAAACATTAAACAGTATAAATATCGTTTTATTTACCTGGGTATTCTTTACTTATTCCATTGTTTTAGTTTATCCTTAGAGGCAACTGCTAACCTGAATTTTGTGTTTATAACTTCAAAATGTTTTATTACATATTTATAGTAACTAAATATTATGTTGCTTAATTTCATATGTTTTTGAAGGCTTCAAAATTGTTATCACAATATTTGTAATCTTCTGCAACTTTCCAAGGTTTATCCTTGTTAATGCATATAGCTATAATTCATTTATTTTCCCTCTTTATAGTATTCCATGACAATTATTTCTTTATTTATTGGCTATTTTGAACAATGTCTTCATAAACATTCATGTCTGTTTCTCTTGGTACACTTGAATAAGTTTCTTGTGTATTGCTTCTCAAAGTATATTTCTAGGAACAGAAGAATTTGTATCACCCATGACCTTGCTAGAAGTGCACTTTCATGGTTGTGCCAATTTGAAATTGTTGTGTAGCCCAGAAAAGCCATGTTCCTTAGTCCTCATTCATATTGCTTGGTGGGATCTATTTGATTGTTTCGGTGGAGATGTGACGCATTCAATTGTGGGTGGTAATTTTGGATTATATGGTTTCCATGGAGATGTGTCTCCACCCATTCAAGGTGGAGTTGCTTGCTGGAGCCCTTTAAGAGGGAACTGTTTTGGAAAAAGCTTCAGAGCCAACAGATCCCACATAGCCAGAGGCCTTTGGGGATTAAAGAAAATGCCCTTTGGGGAGCCTTAGAAATGAGGAGAAAAAACTAGCAGACATCACCATGTGTCTTCCGAGCTGACAGAGGTGTCCAGAAGCCAAAGACTTCAGCAGGCACAAGGCACTTGCCTTCCCAAATGAGAGGTGGTCCAGAAAACTTTTCATAAGTGCTTCAGATGATTTTGATATATACTAACATTTGAGAATCACTACTTATGCCTTTAATAAAATTGCTGGGCTATAAAGTATCCAAATATTTAACTGCATATGATAATACTTTTTGCTTACCAATTTATATTTCCAGAAGTAACAGTAAGAGTTCCATGGATCCTCATTCTCTTCAACACTTGGTCAATTTGAAACTTCCTGTGCCAATATCCCACTTCTTAATTAAGTCTTGATATCATGAAGGTCAAATTCTATACCTTACTCTTTTTATTCATGTGTTTCTTGACCACTGTTAGGTCTTTGCTTTGACATGCACATTTTTAGAACTGGTTGTCAATTGCTTAAAGCCCTTTTTGAGATGCCAATCAGAATTTTATCAAATCCATACATCAATTTGGGAAAAATTTAAACTTTCATGATATTCAGTCTTTCTCATTTTTGAATATGATGTATGTCTCCATTTATTTGGCTATCTCCCAAATCATTTATTATAAAGTTTTATAATATTCTCAACATAGATCTTGAACATATTCTATTTAGATTCATTCCTAAACAAATGTTGTTGCTATTATAAATGGGATCTCTTTAAAAATGATTTCAAATGATTAGTTATTTTTATATAAAAATTCAATGATCCTTTTTTATTTTTAATTTTTTTTGCATTTCTATTAAAGAAATTGTAGGTTTACAGAAAACCATGCATAAAATACAGAGTCCCCATATGCCACATTATTGAATATTGCTCTTATATGCAGCTACTGGCTATTCTCTTTAATTTCTAATAATTATCTATAGGCTTTTTGGGGTAACTATGTAGACAGTTATATCACATACAAACAGTTTAAGTTTTATTTTTTCAATTCATTATTATTTTTTTCCTTTTCTTGTCTAATTGCACTGGTTGAGATGTGAGGTACAATGCAGAAGAGAAGTACTAGTAGTGGTTATCTTTATATGACACCTGATTTTAAATGAAATGTCCATCCAAGATCTCACCATTAAGAATATTTGCTTTAGAATTTGAAAGATAAGTTTTTATAGTTAAAGGTGACTTCTATTATTTTAAAATATTTAGAAGAAAGTATTTTATTTGTTTTTATTTAAAATAAATTTAATTACAAACATTACATGTATGTAGAAGAAAGTTGAAAAATACAGTCAAGTTAAAATAAAAAATATATAAATACTATATCCCTACTGTCTTATTTTCAGGGATTGCTACCCAGAAAATCTTCTGATATTTCAAAATCTTTTTGTGTGTGTAGTGAATATATGTGTGTGTGTGGAGATAGAGAAAGAGAGAGGGAAAGGGAGGGATAGAGAGAGAGAGAAGGAGAGAAAGTACAATTTTGGAAGATGATAATGTATATTCTAGTTTGTAAACTGCTATTTTAATTCAATGATTCCTATCTTTCTTTTTTCATTTTTAAACATTTTTTATTGGGAAATACAACGTACATACAAAAAACCAATAAATTTGAAAGTACATTGAAACAAGTAACTATAGAACAGATTTCAGAGTTTGTAATGGGTTAGTTGCAATTCTACAATTTTAGGTTTTTTCCTTTTTGTTGCTCCAGACATTGGAGACTAAAAGAAATATCAATATGATGATTCAGCAGTTATATTCATTTTTTAAATCCTATCTTCTCTGTTATAACTCCTCCTTCTCCTTTCATTTTTCTCCCAGTCTTTAGGGGTATTTGGGCCCTGCCCATTCGAACTTTTCCATGTTGGAAAGTGGTGTCGCTAATATAAGATAGGGGGATGGAACTAGTTGATATTCTTGGAGAGTCTGGCCCCTCTGGCTTTCAGGATTCATCTAGCCCAGGAACCCATCCAGAGGTTGCAGGTTTCTGGAAAATAATCACAGAGCATGAAACTTTTGTAGAATCTCAGATAAAGCCCTAGGTTTTCTTCAGGATTAGTAAGAATGGTTTTGTTTGGGGTTTGACAAAACATGGTAAATAGCAATATCTAGCTGATGCTTACATAAGAATAGCCTCCAGAATAGCCTCTCAAATCTTTTTGACACTCTCAGCCACTGATACCTTATTCTATTACATTTCCTTTCCCTCTTTTGGTCAGGAAGTTATTGCCAATCTCACGGTGCCAGGGCCAGGTTCATCTCTGGCAATTCCTATCTTTCCATAGCAATAAATTTTCATCTTATATACTCAACTTATATATATACCCAGTCCATATTTAAATTTCCCCAGTTGTCCCAAAAACATCCATTAGAGTTAGTTGCTTTGTTCAAATTAGGATCCAAACCGGGGTGATTCATTTTATCTGATTTTATATCATTTTAAGGGCTTTTAGACCAGCATGTCCTACTTTTTTTTTTCATGGCATTAATTGCTTTAGACAGGGTGTCATTTTATTGCTAGTTAATTTTTTTTCTTAAATTATTGTGTCCAATTTTACCTTGTGAATTTTTTTCCGAATCAAATGAGATAGTTACATATTTTGCTTTTTAATATTCTAATGAAGTAAATTATATTTAATGATTTTCTAATGTTGAACAATTCTTTCATTTCCAGGATAAAGCCAATTTGGTCATAAAGTTTTAGCATTTTGTAAATCTCTGAATTTATTTTTCTAATATTATGCTTAGGAGTTCTGCATCTATGTTCATGAGATTGTGTTATTGATTTTTTTTTTCCTTATCCTCTTCTTACCAGATTTTAATAGCAAGTTTATTCTGACTTCGTTGAGTGACTTGGGAGAATTTTCACTCTTTTATTTATTTTTTTGGAATATTTCTATAAAATTACAATGATTTATATGTTGATAGTTTAATTCAGCATGTTCATAAAACCTCTACAACCTAGTGTTTTCTAAGTAAGGATTTTAAATTACGACTTGAATCTCTGTAATTATGTAGATTAGGCAATTTCTTCTTGTGTCACTGTTATATATAAGATGTATAGATAAATATTTAAGATTCTATCATTTCATATGCGTTTTCACATTACTTGGAATGTATTAGGTAATGTTATTTGTAGCTTTCTTAATATTGTTTTAATAGTGTTGTGTCTGCAATTATTTCTCACTTTATTATTCTTTAATTTGTGTATTCTTTCTCCTTTCCTTATTTTTGTGAACAAGCTCCTTAGAGATTTGTCCATTTCATTTTTCTTTCCAAAAAAAAACAAGTTCTGGTTTTATTGCTATTCTCTACTGTACCTTTGTTTTCTGTTTAATTAATGTCTACTCTCATCTTTATCATCTTCTGACAACTTTGCATTTATTCTGATTTTTAAATTAAACACTTAGCTCATTAATTTTGTGCTTTTCTTGTGTGCTAATTTATAAGCATTTAGGTAGGGTGCTCACTAAATGATATCTCTCAGTATAATCATCGCTTCCTTTAGTTCTTTATAACTGTAATTACTCAACTTTTTTTAAAAAAAATAGGAAACCATTGAAAAGTCAAATGTGGAGAAAAATTACATCAATTCTAGCTATGTTTTATTTTTCACATGCTTTCTTATATCATCTATTTTTGGTAAGTTTACAAAGACAACATAGAAATAATTTGATAGCAGAATATACATGATGTGATTTGATATGTAGCTACCCTGATGTTTCTTGTGTTGCAAGAAATACTTAGTTTTCTTCACTTCGGTCTTTGACGTGTATCTGAAACTGGCCAGGCTTTAAGCGGTATTTCATTAACTTCAGTTAACAACAACTCTTTCTTTGGACAACTTCAAGATATAGATGACTCCTCTCTGGCCTACTGTGGTCCCACAGAGACAAGGAAAATAATGTAGCCCAACAATATGTCTCAGATTTTTGTAGATGTTATTTTTCTCTTTAATGTTTTTAGTATTTGGTAGGTTGCATTCACAGGTATGTTTTCAGTAAAGAAAAGAGAGATTTGCTCAAAAGAAGTAAGCTTTATTCTTATCATTGCAATTGCTGTAGGTAATTGCCATTTTGATAATTTTTTAACAACCACCCATACTAATATATGTTTTTGCTTCATGAATTAATGTGGCATGAGATAACTTTCCTCAGAAATAAATATTGGTTTAGAACAGAAATAACCCTATGGTAGAAAAAAAGCCTTTGATTATTTGGCAGAATCATTTACACATGGATATGCACATGGACAGTGCTTAAGGGATTATAGAATAGTTAAGATGTTGAGAGTTGAAGAAATAAGAATGACATTTTTCCTATTTTAATACAATGTTGAACCTGTGAGATACAGTAATTCAAAATTGTGGTCCTCCTTATGATTATTAAAATACCAAGTAAAGTAGCTTTGAGACCTCAGGGAAGTTGCTAAACTTCCTCTATGACTTTATTTATTAATGTTCCACTAAGTTAGTGTTTTAATCATACTAATAGTCAATAAGCTTTAGCTAGATAGCTGGGTGCTATGATGAGTGCTTTTATGCATTCTGTTTGTTATTTAGTTATAAAAAAAGTCACAGAATTATATGAAGCTGAATTATAAGAGGAACTGCTGTAGTACAGAGTGTTGGTGAAAGTAGCTTTAGGGAGATGCTTAAGGTGATACCTAAAGAAAAGGTAGCAGTAGGCCAAAGAAAGTAAGTCTTAGATGGCTGATAATAATATTTTGGGGAGACCTGGAGGGAAGATTTAACTGAGAGAAGTCAAGCAGAGATTCTTTCACAAGTGTGTGAGAGAAAGAGTGGCAGGGATGGAACTGGAAATGTAGGCAACAAGCAGATAAATTATATTAGAAATTTTGCCTTTATCCCAAAGCCAGTAGGGAGCTGTTAAATGACTAGAAAAGTCACTCCACTTGGCACTGGAGAGTTAGTTTGAGAGCAGCAAGGCAGGAATAAGGATACTGGTCAGCAGTTAACTGTGATGCTTAAGGTCAGAGAGGTGATGATTTGGACTAGGGAAAAGTGTCCAGATTTGCAAAATATTTAGGTAGATTATCAGATCCTGATCTAGGGTCAGTGGTGATGAGTGAAGGAGAGGGAGAATCCCAGGATGACTCCAGAGTTTTGGGCAGCTACATTTAAGATCAAGAATTTTCAGAATAAATTCTTGGTATATCTTGAATGTATCTTTGAAACACTGCCTTGAAAGTGTAAGTTAAATTTCTATGTGTAAGTTTTCTGCACAAGTCTACTCAGCCATTAATTTAGGGGTGCTTATTGAGTACTTACTATAATGCACAGTGTTGAGAATGTTTCTAGCTGTAGATGGATGAACAAAACAGACATTGTTTCTGTCATGAGTCTTGTGAGAAGGCAGACATTAAACAAAGAAACAAACAAAAACATATGTTTTTGCCATTTAATAAGAACTCTGAAGAAGACCAACAAGCCAGGATGCTGGAGGGTAATGGAGATGGAAGAAGAGGGATCCGCCCAAAGGGTTTGTATATGGAAGTTTTTTGTTGGGGGCGAGTAATGTTAGAGCTAAAAGATATCAACCAGGTAAATAAAGGAGGGAAAATAATTCAACAATGAAGAAATAATCTATGCAAATTTAAGACAGAAAAATTATTGATTTGTTAAAATGCTAAAAGAAGGGCAAACTGGCCAGAAAATGGTGGCATAATGGGGTGGATGGGGTGTGATGGGTAGGAATGGACCAAAGAGAGTTTAAAGAAGTAGATGAGGACAATTTGGTTGACTGTAAAAGTCATGGTAAAGGACTTAGATTTTATTTCCAGTGCAATGAGAACCCATTGAGCAATCACAATCATCTAGACTGTTGTGCAGAAAATGGGCTGGAAAGGACTAAAGATAAGGAAAAAGAAGCAGTGAGGAAGTCACTGCAGAAGTCCAAGTGAGTTATTAAAGACTAGACAGGTATAGTTAAGGATTTGGAGATAAGAGAAAGAGGACTTGGGCATGTATTTAGGAATGACATTTAGGTTTTATCCTTAATCAACTGGGTTGATAGCAGTGTCATTCACTGGGATGAGGAAAAATGAGGAAAAGCAGGTAATAAGAATGAAATTAAGAGTTCACATTTGGGCATGCAAATTTGATATGATTCCAAGTCTTCCCCTGCCCTGAAGTAAAACAGGAGAGACTGAAAGGGACCGTTTCTAGAGAGGTAAGAAGAAGTAGCCCTGAGTGGTCTTTAAGTTTGGATGAATTGGACCAAGTGGGGGGTGGATGGAGATTGCACTGAGATGGACATCTTAAGGGACAGAGATATGCCATAGAACTAGGCAGAAAAGAGAGCATAATGTCAGCAGTAAGGATGATGAGTTCAAAATATCTCACCACAATGCTCCAATGAAAGTTATATAAATTCTAGGAGTTTAGCTACCTCCCAAAAAGCAATAAGGGAGAAGAGGTAACTAACTCAAGTAACTAATTCTGAAATTGCAAAGAGTATATTTACTGAGAATTGACTAATATTTTTCTTTGCGCATAATATTGGCTAGGCATAAAATAGAAATTAAATAATATTATAGAGAACACTAAAAAAACCTACATATTTTTGTGTAATATATATTCTCATCATAGTCTTTGAGAAAGGAACATATTTATCCTCAATAATACCTAATGTAGTTTAGTTCTAAACAAATACTTAACCCAGGATTGATTATAGATAGCCAACATTTTTAAGTGCAGATACTATAAATGAGCTGCTGCAAAGTTTTGAGGAGCATTCCGGTGTGTGTTAATTATCAGTATCTGTGAATGTAAAATGAGATCATTTTGATTAATCAAAATTGCAAGAAAACAAGAAAAATTGGAATGTAATAGCACTAGGTATTCATATTTGATACACTGCAAAAACAAGGACAATTTTACTAAAATTTAAATGGCTCATTCTTTGGCTACAAATAAAATTGTCCTGTATGGAATGAAGCTCTGTGTATTCTTATTGAAATCTGAGCAAGAATAAAATGTCTATTAACCAAAATAATAAAAACTGAGGGCTTCTACTATTTTTGGTCTGACAAATGCTAAGTCATCTACAAAAGTTTGATTTAAAAAAAGGAAAGAAAACTTCTGAAACTCCATGTTTCTTGGTTCATAGAAACACTAAGTAAAATAGCAAAACAGCATGAGCTCTGTCTTTTGACTTTGTAACGCTCTGTATGAAGCCTAATTTAGACTTGGGAAAAATTATATCATCACCAGTACTGGCTTTGTACTTAAAACATTAATGAGAAATGAAGGACTTTTCGGCAAAGTGTAAAGAAAAGATTCTTACACATGGGAGTGAAATAAAAGATGAAAAGACTTTGATTTTGACTGTGGGGAATTGAGAGCTCATGCAAATTACTTATTGTGTTAATTACCTAGCAGAATCACCGAAATTCTACTCCTGGACTTTCTCTGCACCACTCTGCTACGTCCTTCTGTTTTTATTTGTGGAGATGAATGTAAGCTTCCAAAATAAGACTCTGTGGTTTTAGACTCACTGAAAAATTAGTAAAACGCATGATGTAAATATTTAAAAAGTGACAGCCTATCTTCATTATGATGATTTTCAAAGCTACAGTACTGGGAATATTTTTATAAGTAATGAAATATTATGCTTCCTTTGCGCTATTATAATTTGAACTCTGTTGATGAACTATTCCAAAACCCAATTGAGAATGATAAGTAGAGAAAAAGCTGTACTGAAATTAACTATCATCTTTAATGGCAATTCAAAATAATTTTGCAGATCTATTTCTTAAAAAACCAACGACTAATGCATTGAAACTCCATACTACCTAATGTATTCTTGTGTGCCGTGCATGAAAATGTAAACCTATCTGGAAAACTACTTTGATATGCAATTTTGTTATATGTTAAGATGCCTAGATACCTTCCTCCTATATAATCAAACAAGGACACAGAATCATATATTTCTCTGGGTCCTTTCTTTTATAAAACTTAGGTCATTAACTGATACTATCAAAAACAATTTCCCTTTATATTATAGAGGTGGGGTAGATGCAAATTTTTTTTATTTCAAGAAACAGAAAGCCACCTAAAATGAGCATAAGCTAGATAGGACATTTATAGCTTCAAGTAACTGATGGAGCTTGCCACAGCATCAGTTGGATCCAGAGTCTAAATGTAATATAATCATTCTCTATCTTATTTCTTTATTGCTCTCTTTCTTTCCCTCTCTTTGACTTCATCCTCATTATATGCCACAAAAGAAAAATGAGCAAGCATTGTCCACATAGCAGGTAAATTGGTCCTTGGTGGTTTTAGGTCCTTGCATCATCATAACCTAATGACCCCAGAGTAATGGTTCTTAAAGTGTGGTTCCAGGACCAGCAGCATCAGTAACACCTGGAAACTTTTTAGAAATGCAGATACCCTATTCTGAAACCACTACTCAGAAACTCTGGAGTTGAGACTCCCCACTTGCAATCTGTTTTTAGCATACCTTTCCAGTGATTCTGAAGCATGTTAAAATTTGAGAACAATTTGCCTTAGAGGAAAGATAGGGAATTTCTTTTCCTTCAGCATACATGAATCTCAGGGAAGGACTATTGTTGGCTTGGCTTCAATTATGTTTCAATCTCTTAGATGGATGACTAAAGTCAGGAGGGAGAAAACTGAAATATGCTTTGTCTGAAGCATATGCTCACTCCTATGGCTTGTGTTTGGCAGCCCCTCCGAGTCACATGGCGAGGCAGAGAAAGGGCATATTCCCCAATGCAAGAAGTGTGATTTTACCTAAGGAAGAGGGAAATGATGCAGGACTGACATAAAGAAGACTGAACCTTCTTCTCTAACTCAAAGATGACCACAGTGCAAAACTTATCTCACACAATTCTTGAAAGAAACAGAACATATGCTGAGCTATCAGTTCCATCTTTCCAACATTCTTGGGAGGCAGAGTTATGTATTATCAGCTTTACCTTTTACTACTATGGAAAAATGCAACATATAAAGGTTAACTGACATGTTCAAGGTTATTTGTCAAACAATTGAGTCAAAATTAGACTACAAGCGTATAAATGGGCAAACCAGGAAATGTACTATGTGCCCAGATGTAGCTACTTTATGTAGCTCAAACTATGCAGGAACAAGAAAAATGAGAATAGATCTCTGACTACATTAATTAACAATGGCAAAATAATATCTCTTCATTGATAAAAAAAAGTCTTCTAAAACAAACTACTTGGAAATAACACTATCTTGATTAAGTTGCACAAACAAAAAAACAATTTAAATGCTAGAAAGTCTATATTAAAGGATAACAAAGGTTTAGCATTCTGCTACAGGCTAGCAAAAGTACAGATTCAACTCTGATAGCACAGAAAGCAGTATGCTTCTTTAATTACACTACCAAACCGATTTATTCCAACTAACCCCAATGGTATTTCAACTTTTTGAAGAACATAATTTTAGAAAACATCTTTGATTGCCTTTCAAAACAACTGCAACTAAAATTTATGAACACATTTAACTTTACAATTTAAAAATAAAGAACTTCTTCCCAGGGAAGACCAGAGAACCAATGAGCCGAGAACCAGCTGCATGAAAAAATTTAGTCGATGATTTATTTTTTCCTTCTGATTTTTTATATAGTTCTACATAAAAGATACCTTTTTACACAGGTGTAATGACATCTGTCATCTAGAGAGGTTCAAAATCTTTTGAATCTCTCCACATTTTGAAGGGTCTTTTGTTTAAATGATATCTTTTTGAGTGCTGACTTCTCAAGATAAAATTCATAATTGTTCATTCCCAAGCTTTCTTTCCCGCTAGAATATAGATAGATAATGTAAGATTCTTTCATGAGATCCAACCTCCTTAAAAATTGTTTTGTAATTGAGCTACATGTAAAGACAGACTCAGCTATGGAATATCCATTTTGCTGGCTTGGTAAAATCAGAGACTCTTGTTGCAGGAGGTGACAACAGTGGAAAATTCCTAATCAGGTCAGCTGGAAGTGAGTAATGTAGTGGCTTCTGATATTAAGAATCTCAATTGTGGCAGATCCAAAGTTGTTCTAATACAATTAGGGTCAGCTGAAATTTTCTCCATCCATTTCTGTGGTGTGGTTCCAGGAGATGTTCCTGGCAATGGGGCTCACAGACCAACGATTTTATGAGATTCCAACACAGCTTAATAAATTCCTGTCTGCTTAAATTAGCTAAGGTGGATTCTGTTGACAGAAATCCTGGATAATATGAAGTAAGGCATTCTGCAAAATGGTTGCACATTTAACTGAATTGTAATATAATAATTTATTTCCACTTTCCCCAATACTCTGTAAGAGCATATGTTCAGATTGATCAGATTATTTTAAAAAGTTGAACACCAACAAGTGTGCCAAGGTGATTTGTATGTTTTCAAGTCCATTTTACTATAAGGAACTTAACTCCCCTCTACTAAAGAGTGGTCTATTGTGTATTCTTTGTCTCTTCTGTTAGACTGATGTTGTATAGTAATGTTTACTGCTCACTCATTTAAGATTTAGAGCAAGCAGAATCATGCCGAAAGGGGGAAAATAGAATTTTAATCCTATAGGTTTAGTACTATCCTTAAAAATTGTGAGGAAATGAGGTTTCATATATATTATACTTGTTTAGGAATTACAAGTTTCTAAATTCAGTTCCCTGCTAAATGTCTTTGGTCATGTTGAATAACTTCTCTGGGCTTCAGTGTGCTATTTTGTAAAATGAGGATAAAATAATCCATTATGTTTCTGTCACTTTGGGACATTGAATTGAGAAGCAACTTTCAAAGTATATGGTGTCAAAAAGCAATGTAAATGACCTTTGTGTTTGAACAATGGGTCCTCCATGTAACAAGTCTATTTCTCAAAGAAAACAAGAAAAGGGACTGTTGTAATAGAAAATTGTGGGCAAATACCCTATATTGTGTTTTGAAATGTAAATAATTTTTCAAGGGTAAAGGAATGTGATATACTTACTGTAGAAATAAATAGGATTTATTTTTAAAAGTACTTGAATATAAGAACTGACTAGGGCAAAATAAATTAGTCTACGAGCAAACAAAACAATAAAATTATAATACTGGGGAATTCTTTGAATTCTCCTACTTAATTTCAACTTTAGGATCTTGAGCTAAATTAAAAAAAAAAAAACAACCACCTATTAGCAATCTTCCACTTGCCAATTTATCCTTCTACCGCAAAGATTAATATTTTCAGGATCATTCTTGGTGTCAATTATGTTCTTCTGTTTATGGATGCAATTTATCTATGTGGAATAAGAATTGTACAGGACTAATTGAAAGCATGCAAGACAGCCAACTATATTCTTACACATCCAGCAGAAGAAATCTGTTTTCTTTTGATAGCTACTTCCTCACTGATGGGTTAAAAAAAATTATCAAACTTAAATTGAAATAACCTTTGATTTTAGGCTGCATAATCTTGGCGGTGTCAGGTAGGTCAGGGAAGTGGGAATAGACAAAAAGAGAGAAATAAAAAGCATTCATTTCCTTATTCTCCTTAAAATTTTTAGTTCAGGAAGAAAACTCTTCTACGTAAATAAACACTTTAAGGTCAAATTTTATTAATAATAAATTTAAAACTACAGTTTTTAAAGTCCCACATTGTTCTAGTTTGAAGGCTGCCAGAATGCACAACACCAGAAACATAGTGACTTTTTAAAAGGGGAATTTATTAAGTTGCATGCTTACAGTTCTAAGACTGTGAAAATGTCGAAATTAAGTCCCCAACAAGAGGTTACCTTCACTCAAGAAAGGCTGATGAAGTTCAGGGCTTGTCTCTCAGTTGAGAGGGCACATGGCGATGTCTGTTAGTTTTATCTCCAGGCTTCTTGTTTCATGAAGCTCCCCCAGGGGCATTTTTGTTCTTCATCTCCAAATGTCTCTTGCTGTGTGGACTCTGTTATGGTGGCTCTAATCCTTTTTTTTTCTTTTTAATTTTTTATTAATTAAAGAAAATACAAGAATGAAACACAAACATTCTTAATATATGCTCATTCCGTTCTACATATATAATCAGTAATTCACAATATCATCACATAGTTGCATATTCATCATCATGATCATTTCTTAGAACATTTGCATCAATTCAGAAAAAAATAAAAAGACAACAGAAAAAAAAATAAAACAAAACAGAAAAAAAATTTTTACATACCATACCCCTTACCCCTTCCTTCATTGATCACTAGCATTTCAAATTAAATTTATTTTAACATTTGTTCCCCCTATTATTTATTTTTATTCCTTATGTTCTACTCATCTGTTGACAAGGTAGATTCTAATCCTTTTTCTAAAATAGTTTCTCTTAAAGGGAACTTTACCAGAGGGTAAGCAACCCCACCTTGAATGGGTGGAGACACGACTCTGGAAACCATCTAATCAAAAGTTACCACCCACAATTGGGTGGGTCAAATCTCCATGGAAACAGTCAAAAAGGTACCACCCAGCAATATTAAATAAGGATAAAAGACATGGCTTTTATGGGATATACAACAGATTCAAAGTGGCACATAACATGAAAATTTAAATTCCAGTGAAAAGCAGACAATAAAAGAAAATGACTGAAAATAGTAATGATGGGGGAAAAACAATAAAAGAAACAAAGAAAAAATGAAAGTGAAGAAAAGGGAGCTGAGGAGTATGGAATGGAAAAGAAATATGATGAATGAATGGAAAGAGATGGGGGAGAATCTCAGATTTTATGTTGCTCACCCTTAAAACCTTACACTGTTTCTTTAAAACATTTTTATTGTGAAATAAATATACAATAGAGCAATACATTTCAAAGTACATTTTAACAAGTAGTTCTAGAACGGAATCCACATTTGGTATGGATTACAGTTCCACAATTTCAGGTTTTTCCTTCTGGCTGCTCCAGGATACTGGAAACTAAAAAGAAATATGAATGTAATGATTCAGCAATCATACTCATTTGTTAAATCTTAACTTCTTTGTTACAACTCCTCCTTGTCCTTTGATCTTTCTCTCAATCTTTAGGTATATTTGGATTATGCCCGTCAACTTTTTTCATGTTGAAAAGGGGCTTACACTATTTTTTAATCATTCAATTTAGTAAATATTGATGGTAACATTTATTACTCTATGCTAAGTAATGGATATGCGAAGCCACAGTGTGAAAATGGCTATAAAACCAATTAATTTAATCCAAATAAAAAGTGTTCCAGGTATGAACAGAATTTACTGGTCAGTCGAGGAAGAAATGGTCATCCGTATGGGTAGGATGGGGTTTTTCAAGACAGTCTCACAAAGGAGGAAATATGTAAACTGGGCATTGATAGAAAAGTAGGAATTCCCCAGACTGAGAAAGGGAACAGAAGGAGGCCAGCAGATGAACGTGACAGAGAGAAAAAATGAAAATAACAGCAGTAATTTTGAACTCTTCTTGCATGCCTCACTCCTTCCTCTTCTGATTTCTACGTCTGTCTCATTTGTCTACGTATTTTACCAATTCTGGTAGAAATGCGTGAGTAGGCTACAGGATCTAATATTTGAAATTGAGCCTGTTTCAAACAAATCTGAGTCTAGCCCCAAAGTGCATTAATCCTCCTCACTCCCTGCCTCTAATGGACTTCATTTGGATATTTGAATATATTTGTTATCATTTTTAGAGGAGGCAATATGGAGATGGGGAGGGGAAGACAGTAGGAAACTCTGCGAACAACCAATGGAGATTTAATTTTAGAAATATCCATGCTCCAGGTGAAATTGGTCCATAGTATGCTTATAAAAATATATCTACCTATCTACAAACTACCGTACTGGGATGTATTTCTTTGTTAAGATGTTATATGCTACCAAATTTAACTATATTGGGTGCTGAGAATATTATATTAATATACAAAACTGTACTTGTCATTTTTCATTGGTTCATACTAAGGCATGAATACTTAATGGAAGAGGATGCGAGGGGATGTGTGTACCCTTATTACTTCTTACTCGCCTTTATCTTATTCCTCATCTGTCCTTGTGCCGCCGTGGACAATCCTGTTTTTAGTTGTCAGGAAGGTTTCATCTCACACTCTCTAATCCATCCTGCAAATCCTATTCTGCATTCCTCTACCCTTGAATGTTTCTCCTTTCACCAAGTGTTTATTGGATGTGAGTATACCTGTTGGTCTAGAAAAAGACAAATTCAACCTTGTTCTTATAGGCAAAAGAAAAACATAGAAATCTCTCCCAGCAGATGTATAGTTAACAAGGTGCCGCTGTCTGCCTACAGAGGTTTTCACCTCCCTCTGAAACAGTCTTTTTTACTTCTTTTCATATCTTCTACACTTCAACTCTAATATAGAGATTTCCTGGGGACTTGACACACTTTAGACTGTATTTACTTAAGAATATAAGGCTTTGTGTGAGTTTCTGACATAAAAGGGCATATATTTATTGGTAATTACAAATGTTCTTTTCTTTGTGTTTAAAGATCGCCTTTCTAGATTTTAAGAAACCAGAACCCTTCAATAAATGCTATTAACAAACATAACAAATATTCTTTATTCTATGTAACTAGGCAGATACCCATGCATTAGAGAACACAACTAAATGGACATTGATTACCTATAAATGTGAGGAGAGAGAACAGCATGGGATCCGGTTTGCCCTTTGATGAAGTTCTATTTCTCACAGGAGTCAGGATTTATATGGAGCTAAAAGGTCCGCACAGTAGTTGATAAGGTGTAGTATAAAGGGAGAAAAGGAGGTGGTGAGCGCCCTGTAGACCTGAGAAACCTCAATCAGGCCCACAAATCACTATGGCTTTGGCAATCTCCAATTCTGAAATAGAGGAGATGGCGAGTCCCAGTTAAAATTCACAGAGCAATGATGAAAGACAGAGATAGCTTTTGGACAGTACATTATCAAGGAATACCCCACTCACTAAATTAAATCATTTTTATATAACAGTTCCAACATTTTTGTGATATAAATTTAAGACAATTGAATAACTTATTGAAACAATTGTCTATAATTAGTTCACCATTTCAAATAGAAAATATATATGGCTGCTGGCTGGATTACATTAGGACAGATCCGACAACGTTTTTTGCTAATAACAAATTAGAATATTTTGCTTTTCCTTTTGATCTCATTGAACTGCAGTTGTTTCATATGATCTGGTTTGTACCTCTTGAGCACAAATGAAAAGGATTAGGATGAAGGACATCTAAAAACTTTAATTGGATCTCAAAGATTATCAGGAAGATTAACCAGTTCTTCAAGATGGAGCTGTAGAAAATCTTAGACTGGTGCCCAGCAAATTCCTCAGTACCAAGTCATTTATTTCTTGTTGATTCTCTTTAATAATTATAGGAATGACAATTATTATAGGCAGATTATTATTTCTTGACATATAATAAGCACTATGCTAAGTGGACTAGGTGCTTTTTAGGCAGTCTTTCTCTTTTAATTCATATGACATCTCCTCTTTAATGATAACTGTATTACTGGTGGAAAAATGTGGTTAAGTAATTTGTCAGCATTGACATGGCTTGTTTGTGACAGGTCTGGATTTGAATTTGGGCTTACTTTATTCTAATCCCATGTTCTTAATCACTTTGTTATAATACATCAAAAAGAAGGGAACTATTTGTATTATGAGAGTTTTACATCTTCACTATTTCTCACAGCAACTCTCTATACATATTCACCATTTAAATATATTAATTTAGGAGGTTATATCACTGAGGAGCTCATCTATATGAATTTGCTGACATATGATTCATTCGGACCTTGCCCACCCCACAAGCTACCATTCAGGATATACAATATCACAAAATCCTCTCTCCTCATTGATCCATCACTCATTCATTCATTCCCCCCGCAACAAACATTTTATTTCCCCCTCAACAAACAGTATGTGCAAAGCACCTTGCTATGTTGTGAGGAGTTGTGGTTTGCAAAGTCCATGACTCTCTCCACAGAGAGCTAGGACTCTACTGAAAAAGTTATGTAGTCCACTAGATAGCTGTAAAGTACAACAGAGAAATATACTTAAAACCAACATTTATTCTAACTGTTGTCTTGTAAAATGGGTGGCAAAATTTACATCAGTGAGAAAATAAATCTCCCTGTTACCTCTTCCTCATCTGGAGACTGGCAGGGGAAGGGAAAATGGGAGGGTTTTTGCCAGTTCTCTTTGTTGTTAAAGGAAGTGATGGCTCCTTTGAAGGAGAAGACATTCATGAGTCTTTAGATCTACAAATGAACACTGCACTTATTTGGCAGTGGATAAGTAGATTACTCAGCCTTGTAGCAGGGACGGGAATTGAGTTTCTTGGCAGAGCCTGAGTGTTCTAAGGTCTGGGAAAACAGAGCTGAGAGGAGAAGTTTGAGAGGGAGAAGGGGCTAAATAGCATGTAAATATGGAACACCTCTATTTCTCTAAATCAGCAGTCAGGTTTGCTTACAACATGCCTTGTGTGCACTGTTGGTATTCTTTTTGGGGGTAGAGGGTAGGCAAAAGATGGGGATAATGGAAAAATGACCAGTTTCCACGATTGGGTCACCAATGAGGAGAGGGAAAGGGGATGAGATGCACATGGAGCTACAAATTCACCAAAAAAAGAGTCTGGGCCAAAGTAACCCTGAAATCATATGCTCCAGGGAAACACACAAGTAGTTTATTAGACCAGGCACTATAGGTGGGATGACAGATAAGTCATCTTGATTTACATTTTAAAGGACAAATTACCTCAAATAACATACACAAGCCATAGATGATAAGTGCCAAGGGAGAAATAAAAATAAGGCACTATATTAGGTAAGTATGAAAGAAAGTAATAGCCTCTAGACTGTAGCTGGGGACAATCTAAACGTGGGCATGATCTATATCAGATTACAGTGTAATTTGAGAAATTTGCCTACATCTAGGTGTCAATTTTAGCCCCAAACCCATTTTCAAAAGCACTTCAATATAGCTATTATTATTTGCACTACACAGAGTAGACCTGGAAATTCGAGTAGCTTTTCAGGGCTTGGAAGTAGGGAAGTGGTATATTCTGTATCGAAACTTGGGTTTCATGTAATGTAAAACTAGCATTCTTCATAAGACACTTTATTGTTTCCCAGCTGTATAACTCACAAATTCCTCGTTTTTACTTCATGAAAGAAAGGGTTCTCAACCTTGGAATCCTTGAAGAAATAAGGCAGTCCAAGGACTTGGATGAGGAAAACAACTCCACTTTCACGTTCACTAACATTTACTTCAAGCTAAGCATTTTCTACCACTCTGTGCAGACGAACAGAATGGTAGAGTTGTGATTTTGGTAGTACTTGTGATTTTGTCATCAAAAGAAGTGTAGATATAACATTACTATTACCTTAAGAAGATCATTACTCTCATTGTTACTTTGAAAATATGGCATTACTAGATCTGTCCATTGATATTGCTATTTAATAGGTTCCTAAAGAAACACATATAACATTACTTCATTTTTTATTTTAACAGTTGCATTGCAATATAACTAGCTTCCGTGTAATCCTCTGTATTTTTGTATGCATTTAAAAAATTATTCTGAGAAGAAATAATTTCTGAGAAGAAAAAATAATTCATGTATTTCACTGGAATGTCAAAAGGGTCCATGGCACAGAACGTTGAGTCAGAAGATAGAGCATTTTTACTTAGAATGTGTAACAAGAAGGCGAAGGCCATATGATAGTCCACAATACTCTTTTGCTCCTAAAAGAGGGGCTTTAGAAGCTAGAACAGACCTGACTGGAACCCAGAGCTGCACCCGGCACTGAGTGGGAGAGAGCGCTTCAGGGTCAGGCGATACCACAGGAAGTGCGGAGAGGTATTAACACTAAATGGACTCATGTACAATTTTATGGCTAGAATTGGTCCTTGATCACTCTTTTAAATTTCCCTTTAATGACAAAGTGCAATTTTAGAATTTATTTTAGCCATAATAATTGGCAGCAACGTTTGATTCTTTTTAATGGAGATAAATATTTGGTTTGCGGAGTCCGAGGATACCATGTATCATGATTCATATTCATTTATCATTGATAAAATTGCTGCTTTCTTTGAAAAACATCAATTTCGAGCATATTTGAAAGGAAATCAGGAGCTTTTACAGTTTGATAATACGGTATATATGTCTGTCAGGAATGCCACAATGGTAGAAAGGCAGTGATTTGACCATCCGATTGTATATTCATAAAGCACCAATATTAACCCACAAAATATTTTGGTAAAACTTTGTAAATAAAATTCTAAATGCATTTTTCTAATGTAGATTTAGTTTCCGTGTTTGTGAAAATGCTGGGTCAATTTATTAAATTAGTGAAAATCTGCCATAAAATCACTACATTTTAGTGTTTAGTAGTATGTGTAATAAATCATTACATGTGAACACACCTAGAATCATAACAACGTAGTTTTATCTTTGTATATTATATATCATATAGTATATTGTAACGTCATGCAGACCCATCCAAGCAATATTATGTTTGCCATTCTGGAAAAAATGCCTTATATTTTCTACCTTTTCAGACCATAAGTTTTGTTCATGCTGTACCCTGGATTCCTTTCCATTTCTGCTGAGTAATATCCACTTGTCCTGCAAGACCCATCTTAAATGTCACTTCCCACTGCAAGCCCTCCCTGGCCACCACTGCCAAAGACACCCCTCCGTCTCCTGTACATCTTCAATCTTATCCTGTCTTATACCTATTAATATATACTGAAAAATTCTTTATACTTTTGTAAATTCTCTCGTGGCCAAGACAAATGTCCTGTAGATCTTGTATCTTTCATAGTGCTTTCTATATAATTGACTTAAAAATATTTATTATATGAGTTTTAATTATTTTAATAACTAAGTACTATAATAGTTAAATAACTCAGGGTATGAAATAAACATTTATAGCTTAAAATTTTACTTGAATGCTGCAACATTGGCAATGTTTCATGTGTCAGGAACAGGTTGGATTTGTAAGGAAGGAGTCCTTTTGCCTGATTGGCTAATTCTGAGAAAGTGCGATCACAAATCACATGCCACAAGATGGGTTCTCCCAGCTGGTTTCTCAGAATATTAGAAGGACCACTGCACTGGGATGTCAGGGAAAAACACAACAAAACAAATCTGAGTTCTACTAGCCAGGTTTTATTAAATCATCTTTTAAAAGATTGTTTCATAATCTATTCAGGAACTTTTTGGACAAATTATTAACTTTAAGTAGAAGATGCTCGTGGTCAAGTGGGTTGTGGGTCCCAATTTGGTGCTGTTTGTCTTGATGTGCATCCCCGTGGGCAAAAACCCATTCTAGGGTTTAACCCATTCTAAGGTGTAAGGAGAAATTAGGTTCTAACAAAAGGTTATGAATACTGACTCATTTTATGGATATTTCTTTTTAGTTCCTGGAGTATTAGAATAGTTAGAAGACAATACCTGAAATTGGTGAACTGTAATCCAGTAGCCTTGATCTTAATGATTGTATAGTGATAGAGCTTTTATTGTGTGATTGTGTGGCTGTAAAATCCTTGTGATTGACACTCCCTTTATCCAGTGTATGAGCAGATGATTAATAAAATAAAGGCAAAAAATAATAATTGGTGGGGGACAAGGGGTATGGGATGTTTTGGGTGTTCTTTTTTATTTTTATTTCTTTCTGTGGAGTAATGAAAGTGTTCTGAAATTGATTGTAGTGATGGATGCAAAACTATATGATGACAAGGTGAGCCATTGATAATATTCTTTGGATGGATTAAATGCTGTGTGACTATAGCTCCATAAAACTGCATTATTAAAAAAATAAAAAATCATTGCATTATTGAAAAAATAAGCATTTTAAATGGGACCTCTTGAAGATCTTATTTTAGTTAAGGTATGGCTCAACTGATTGAGGGTGAGCCTTAATTTGGATTACTGGAGTCCTTCATAAGCAGATGAAATTTACACACAGTCAAGAAAGCCACAGGGAGGAGCTGGAAGCAGTAGTCAACTAACCCGAAGTGAAAGGAGAGATCGTTGATATCTGACACAAAGCAGGGGTACAAACCAAGGATACAAGAGTGCAGCCGAGGATCCCTGGCAGCCAGCACCAAAATGTTGCAGTCCATAGGGAGGAAAGCATCGCCTTGCTGGCACCTCAATTTTGAACATCTCCTAGCTTCAAAACCGTGAATCAACACATTTCCCATTGTTTAAGCCAACCCATTGTGTGATATTTGTCATGGAAGTCTGACACACTAAGACAATACTACCAATACAATTTTCCCCGTACAAAGATATTTCCATTTCACAGTACTCTTATCTAGAGAAGGGCTGTTAATTAACACAGCCACAACTTCCTTTTCTGTATCTTCCCAGTTCGTGGCAGTCAGAAACTGTGTAAATTACTACTCCAAACTCAAACTCAAATATTGGTTCAGAATACATGGCCTTAAAAGCCAGAAGTGCAGGAGTGTAGCAAATATGATCTCACATCAAACTTTTTCTAGATATAAGAGCGGTGTCCAGAAATTTACCCTTTTACTGAACGCTTAGGTTTTTTGCCATAGTTATGTCTCTGTTATGAATTCTGAGGAAGATCTATCACCTATATGACAATTGTTCTTTATTGATGTCTTACTTCATGTACAGTGTTTAAAATGTAAATTAAAAGCCTTCTACAACTGTATTCAGATTGTACTTATTTTATTGGAAAAGAGAAAGTAGATAATTATTTTTGCATCAAATTCAGAGATAAGTATGTATTGCTGAATAGAAATTTCAATGTTAACCAAACCTGAGCTCTGCCATAATTTCTCTCTTTAGTTATGTGATCTTGGACAAGCAGGCCATTTAATAACACTGGCCCTCTGTTTATTTTTCTATAAAATGGAACAAACAGTGGCCGTACTATCAAACTCACAGAGCTGAGTGTCAAATGACTTTATCAAACATGGATTAAATGGTATGAATTTTATGCCCTTTAGAAATATAAGATTTTCTTGTTCTTCATCTCATTTTTTATGCATAAAGGACAGGTGTAAAGACTTTCATGTGGCATCCTAATAACAGGATAAATCTCCCGTTTTAGATAGCCAGCACTTTTTGATTGAAACTCTGACTCCCTCAAAATTTTCTGAATCAACAATGATAAAATAAAACTACTTACTTAGAAGGTTATAGCAGGATTGCCTGAATGAGTTATTTAACAGAGCAGATGAGTAAATTGTTCTCTGTTTTTCTCCAACTCCAAGTTTCTGTTATTCTTGCTGAGTATTATTGAGAATTTGCAGAAATGGACAAATTGTTTTATGCTAAAATTTTTTGTAATATTTTGATTCCTTTAAAACTGATAACTAAAATAAAGCATGCTAGTATTTATAATTGCAATTAAATCTATATTATGGTAAGATTTCTGTTTTGTAGGGAAACCTAAGCATTCCTATAACCAATCAAAACAATTATCCTGTGAAGCACACCAAGGTCAGCTATTTGTAAGGGGAGTAATTTTATAGGGCGTTAATCAGGAGCTTTGGTTGGAAGAATTGTAAATAGGAATTGGAAACTGTACCTTCTGGCAGGAAACATAGGGCACTCCTTATATTGGAAAATTCTAATAGCGAAAAGCCTGGACTGCCTGCATTCAAACTGCCAGTTACTAGCTATGTGACCTTGGGCAAGTCACTTCTCAGTCAAATGGGCATACCAACAGCAAGGACAATGAAGTGGCATATCGGTCTGTGGTTTCTTTGTGTGTGTGTCTTACAATAATGTCTTTGTCTGATTTTGGTATCAGGGAAATGCTGATATTACAAAATAAACCAGCAGTTGATCCATCCTTCATTTCCTGAAAGAGTTTGAGGATTGTCATAACTTTTTTAGATTTTTGATAGAATTAATAGTGAGGCCATCTAGACCTGAAATTTTCTTTGTGAAAAGGATTTCAATTACAATTCAATTTATTAAATGATATAAGGTTAGTCAGATGTTTTATTTCTCTTTGCATCAGTTTTGGAACTTTGTACCTTTCGAAGAATTTGTCCTTTGCAACTACACTGTAATTTTATTGGCATAAATCTGTTCATGATATTACATTATTATAATTTTAATAACTTTAAACTCCCTAGCCATGTCACTTAGTATATTCACTTAGTATATTGTACTGTTCATATTCTGATATTGTGACTTTTGTAACTTCTTTGTGCTTCATAAATCTAGTTAGAGGTTTATAAATTCCACTGTTTGCTTAAAAAACAGTTTGACATTTCATTGATTTTTTTTCCTAATGTTGTCTGTTTTTTATAATTGATTTTCATTTTTATCTTTATTATTTCCTTATTTCTATTTATTTTTTATTTAATTTGCTCTTCTTTTCAGCACTTCTTTAGGTTGAAGCATGATCTATGATATTAGAATTTTTTCCCCCCTAATTAAGTGAAGTGTTCTAAAAATGTCAATTAGGTCAAACTGGTTGATATTGTTATTCATATCTCCTGCATCATCACTGTTTTTCACTCAGTTTAGGTGACCTAGCCAATCCCCAACCAATTTGCAGATATGTAAACTAAATAAATGCAAGTTTTTAAAAGCTTTTAAGTTTTGGGAATTTTTTAGGCAACTATAGTTAACTGGACACCAACCAAATAAAACTGTAACTTGCTCTGAATCCAACTATCCATTATTTCTCTAGCCACTCCAAGGCCACTAGATGTGGCTGTAGAAAATTGCACAGTCACAACATATTGGAACCATTGAATTTTAATTCTCCAACAACAGCAATCCCTCTGTTTCCTTTTTTCCCCAGTAATACTTTCTTCTTCCTTTTCTTTATGGAAGCAATTTTTAAATTTCCAGAGATGTTTTAAACACTTAACCCCACAATTTTTAGCAGAAAATCTCACCTCTTCTTTCATAGAGAAAATGAAAGCTATTATTCATGAAGCGTGTCCTTCAATTTCCAGCTACCAAAATCAATCAATGACTAAGCCTTTGATAATTTCTTTCTATTAAATTTCTATCAAAACAAATGAGATATTTCTCCTTCTTTCTAAGGTTTATGTTTTCACCTGTGCTCTAGCTTCAGTTCTCTCAGGGACCTTGTTCTAGCTGTCATCACATTTTCTTCTGCATCTTCAATCACTTTCTCTCTACTGGTGAATTACTATCAACATGTTCACGTATGTCTCATTCTAAAAAGGTAACCTGTTTTGATTCTAAGCCCTCCTCCATCAACTCCTCTTTCTTACCACCTTTTATTCAAATTTCATCAAAAATAATCTATATTCATGTTTTCCAGTTTCTCAAACTATTCAGTCTTCAATTCACTGCAGTCTAGAGCCCACTCCGGCAAGTCCATCGTTAATACCTCACGCAACAATTGACATCAAAAATAAGCATACACAAAAACTTATGTTCTATGAAAGAACTGCAAAAATTGAGAGACAAAAAAGAAAATACTATTGAAAAAAGTTTCCATGTCTACTTCAATAGATTATAATACAACTTTTCTGAAATTTACAAACTCTGCAGCTTCTTTATAGAGAATTTGGTCAAGAGCGTATGGTCCAGCTCCTTATTTTAAAGCTAAAGAACCAGCATTCCAGAGGGATAAAGTTACTTGTCTAGTCACACAGTAGAAAAATCAGTACTCAAATCTTTGTTTCCAGATATCTGGATAAAAATTTTGCATTTTGAAAAAGGACACATTCCTAACAAACACTTATGAAATACATAAAAATCTTTGCCAACTAAAAACACACTACACTTAACAAAGGAAGAAAAGACAGATAAATCCATTGTAAAAAGCATTTAAATAGTATGCAATGAGAGCAGTTCAGAAGGTGTTTGAGCAAAAGCATTATTAATGACAAAAAGAATAAATACATGAGTGAATGGGAGATTTCAAAAATTCACACAAAAAAAATAAAATCAAGTGGGAGTACACTGACCATTGAAAAAGGTTGGGCAAACAGCTGCCAAGAATATGCTATAAGGGATGGTGGAAGAGGTGGGCCAAGCATGTATGAAACTCTGGCATTTCTGTGGGCTAAGAATCAGTACAGAGTGAGAGAGAAGTAGGCTAAAAAGAGGGGATTAATGAAAGTCTGTTTGTGCAATAAATAAATGGGACTTGGAAGAGAAAATGTACAAATGTCTGGGGGAAACTGGTATGAATGTAAGGCCTTGACTATTGTGGTGTTTTGGCAGCCCATTGCCTGAAGACTGACTTCCTGTACCCTCTCTCTATAGTAAAGCCTCCCTATCGACAAGGTGCACCATATCACCTCTGTGACTTCTTGAAAATATAAAAATATCATTCGACAGAGATGGTGGACTGAACGAAGAGAATAGCCATGGAGCAACTTTGATTTTTGGTGCCTGGCAATCCGAGGACACGGGATTTTCCATTGGGAAGGGAATACATTGGAAAATAGCTAGATTTGAACTTTATTGCATGTACCCCATATTAAAGAAGTGACTACCTAGGCAAGAGTACCCCAACATCAAGAAGCTGTCTCACTGTAGCCTTGAAGGAAACTTGAATGGAACTGGCCTCCTTCCCTAAAAAAGAGAGTACTGAACAAAAGATGTGAAAGCTTTCCTTCCCAACGTTGGGCAACAGGTAATGCAGAAATATGATCTCTGAAAAGAGGGAAACAAATGGAGTCAATTCTGTAATACTTTTTGTGTGTATGAGTGTGCATGAGTGAGTGAGTGTGTGTGTGTGTGTGTGTGTGTGTGTGTGTAGAATCCATGTAGAGAATCAAGCTCCTGCTGAGGTAAGGAGACAGAGTTTGGATATAGAAGTTGGAGAGGATGGACAAACTGTAGTTTACAAGGCATAGAAACAGAGATGAGGGAGTTACATATGGTAGGAACTCCAAAAATCTGAATGCAAGTCCTTCTCAACCTTTGGCTTAAAATATTAGCTGTGTATATGCATAGGAAGAAACTTGAGGAAACGGGGCAAGAACAATTGCTGGGTATGTATAAGGTGATCAATACCCAAAATTTGTACAGGGCTAGAAGGTGTTTAAATTTAATCTAACCAGAGTAGAGAAAGCTTATCGAACATTTGGGCAATCAGTAGAGCTCCTACAAGAGTCATGCCTGATTATTAGGTGTAAGTTAGCCTTAGACTAAAGACTACTCTATATCTTCCCTAACATTGCTTTTGAAAGGCTCTTAAGATTCAACCTTATCCATAAATAACTTAACATTCTGCCTAGACAAAGTTCAGCACTCCTTAAGGAACGACAACAAAATTCTCACACTCAACAGCTAACATTTGCTCTATTCAGCAATCAAATTTTTCTAAATATAAGAAGAGATAGCAAGTTGTGACCAATAGTTAAAAAAAATAGTTATTAGACTTATAAATGTCAGATGATGGAATTAATAGATAAGGGCTTTAATATAACTATTAAAAATATTATAAATAAGTTCAAATTTTTAAAGGAAAATATAAACATAATGAGGAGAATCATGCATGTAAAGCAAAATGTGTAAATACACTGGATGACTTACCCTTCAGATTAAATAGTTCAGAATAAAAGATCAGTGAACATGAAGAAAGAGTCTATCAAAAATGAAGTAGAGAAATAAAAGACTAAAAAATATAAAGAACTGCCTCAGTAAAATTAAGTTATAATTGTCTAATATTGGTATAATTATTAACTCAGGAGAGTAGAAAGAAGCAGAGGTAAAAAAAAAGGTATATTGAAACACCAGCCGGAAATTTTTAAAATTTGATGAAAATGTTCCAAATTTAATGAAAATGTAAGCCCATGAAGTCAAAAAGATTGGCAGACCCTGAGCAGGATAATTACAAAGAAAATCACACAATAGCATATCATATTTGCCAAAAACCTGTGATAAAGAGAAAATTGTAAAAGCAGCCAGAGATAAAAGAGCATTTTGTCAAGGGAATTAAGATAAAAGTTTTTTTGGACTTTGTTCTAGTTTGCTAGCTGCCAGAATGCAATATACCAGAAATGGAATGGCTTTTATAAAGGAAAATTTAATAGGTTGCTAGTTTGCAGTTCTAAGGCTAAGAAAATGTCCCAGTTAAAACAAGTCTACAGAAATGTCCAATCTAAGGCATCCAGGAAAAGATACCTTGATTCAAGAAGGCCAATGAAGTTCAGGGTTTTTCTCTCAAGTGAAAGGGCATATGGCAAACACAGTGTCATCTGATACCTTTCTCTCCTGGCTTCCTGTTTCATGAAACTCCCCGGGAGACATTTTCCTTCTTCATCTCCAAAGGTCGCTGGCTCGTGGACTCTCTGCTTCATGGTGCTACAGCATTCTCTGCTCTCTCTGAATCTCCTTCACTCTCCAAAATGTTTCCTCTTTTATAGGACTCCAAAAATGCATCAAGACCCATTGAAATGGGTGGAGACATGTCATCACCTAATCCAGTTTAACACTCACTCTTGATTAAATCACATTTCCAGGGAGATGATCTGATTACAGATTCAAACATACAGTATTGAATAGGGATTGTTCTGCCTTTACAAAAAGGGATTTAGATTAAAACATGGCTTTTCTAGGGGACATACATCCTTTCAAACCAGCACAAACTTCTTATTAGAAACTATGCAAGCCAGAATGGAATGTCATCTATAAGGTTTCATGCCTCATTCATGTACATTTCATCAGATTGCAGGTCACCTATAGGTTGGATTTACTGATCTTGACTGGTTTCTCAGCAGCCCTGACTGGGATGAATTAACTGATTTGGATCTGATCCACGTGGCCTCTTATCCTTCAGAAGGTGAACCCAGCATTGCTCACATGGTAGTTTTAGGGGTTCAAGAGAGCAAGTAAAGGTGCACATGGCTTCATGAGCAATAGGCTCATAATTGGAACATTTTCTCTTCTGCATTCTATTGGCCAAAAGAGGTCAGAAGGCCAACCCAGATTCAAAGGGTTGAGAAATAATCTCTGACTCTTCAGTGAGAGAAACTATGAAGTCACATTGGAAAGGGTGTATTAAAATGGAGAGGTGGAGAATTGTTCTAGTTTGCTAGCTACAGGAATGAAATATACCAGAAACAGAATGGATTTTAAAAAGGGGAATTTAATGAGTTGCTAGTTTACAGTTCTAAGGCCGAGAAAATGTCCCAATTAAAACAAGTCTATAGAAATGTCCAATCAAAGGCATCCAGGGAAAGATACCTTGGTTCAAGAAGGCCGATGAAGTTCAGGGTCTCTCTCTCAAGTGAGAAGGCACATGGTGAACACAGTCAGGGCTTCTGTCTCAGCTGGAAGGGCACATGGTGAACACGGCATCATCTGCTAGCTTTCTCTCCTGGCTTCTGGTTTCATGAAGCTCCCTGGGAGGCATTTTCCTTCTTCATCTCTAAAGGTCACAGGCTTGTGGACTCTGCTTCGTGGCCCTGCAGCATTCTCTGCTCTCTCTGAATCTCTTTCATTCTCCAAAATGTTTCCCCTTTTATAGGACTCCAGAAACTTATCAAGACCCACCCAAATGGGTGGAGACATGTTGTTACCTAATCCAGTTTAACAACCACTTTTGATTAAATCACATCTCCAGGGAGATGATCTAATTACAGTTTCAAACATACAATGCTGAATAGGGATTAGAAGAAACGGCTGCCTTTACAAAATGGGATTAGGATTAAAACATGGCTTTTCTAGGGGACATACATCCTTTCAAACCAGCATGAGAATTTAGACATTTTTAGCATAAATGTGTCACAATTCATCAACAGAAAGACAACAGAAAAAGAGCGTTGAAAGTGTTATTCTGAAGTTGTTGAAATGTTGCATTGAATGTGACTTGGTCGAAGAAATAAATTCATGAGGGATTGAATATTACATCAAAAAGATGGTATAGTAGAAAGACCTCTCCCCTATTTTCCTTTCTATGCACAGGCTTTGTTGATTTACTTTTCCAAATGAAGCACTTACAACCTTTTTTTTTTAATCTAATTTTATTGAGTTATACTCACACAGCATATTATACATCCAAAAAAATACAAACAGTTGCTCACCACACATCATCTAGTTGTACATTCACCACCACAATCAATTTCAAAATACTTTCATTACTCCAAAGAAGAAATAAGAATAGAAACCAACATCCAAACATTCCATACCCCTTTCCCTCATTATTATTATTATTATTATTGCCTTTATTTGATTAATCTTCTAAAATACACTGGGTAAAGGGAATGTCAAGTCACAAGGTTTTGCAAAGTCATACAATAAAAGCTATATAGTTATATAAACATTATCAAAGATCAAGGCTGCAGGATTACAACTCAGCAATTTCAGGTATCTCCTTCTAGCTATTCTAATACATTAGAAACTAAAAGGAAATATCTATATAATTATTCCTTATTCATAATCATTTGTTAAATCCTAATTTATCAGTTATACTTTTCCTCTCTCATTTGATCATTCTCTCAATCTTCAAGGATATCTGAGCAATGAACATTTTAACATCTTCATTCTTGAAAGGGTGTTAATCTTATGAGGTAGAGGATTGATGTTCTTTTAGATACTGGTACCTTGCTGTTTCAAGGCTTATCTGGCATAGAAACAATCTCAAGGTTCAAGTTTCTGAAACAGTAAACTTACTAAGAAAACATTGATGGAGTCTTAGATAGAGCCTAGGGCAGTCTTAAGGGTTTTCAGGCATGCTGTTGGTTGGGGCTTGACATACTATGGCAATTTTGCAGTATCTGGTTGAAGTTTGCATAAGAGTAAACTTCAGAATAATCATTGCCACTGAAACTTTATTTTGTTTCAGTTCTTTCCCCCTGCTTTTTGGACAAGAAGAAATTATGATGCCAGGGGGCTCATTCCTGGAAGTCATACCCATGTTGTAAGGTAGACTTACACCTCTGGATTTCATGTCCCACAGAGGGAGAAGGGTAGTGAGCTTATTTGCAAAGTTGGATTAGAAAGAGAGGCCACATCTGAGTAACAAAAGAGGTTCTCTGGGGGTGACACGTAACCATAACTGTAAGTAGGCTAGCATCGCCATTTCACAGATGTTTCATAGGGCAAGCCTCAAGATCCAGGGCTTGACATATTAAATTAGAGTCCTTAATGCTTGAGAGAAATGAGGAATTCCCTTGGTGGGGACGTTTAATAGTTCCACTTTTTTACCAGTCCCTCAAGGGAACTTTGCAAATACTTTTTTTATTTTCTGCCCCAAATACTCTGGAATATATTAGGGTATTACATTAGCCTATATAGAATAAAAAAGATCTTGTTCCTTATTCTGGTTCCCATGTAATTGTGTTGTTCAAATAAATTGACCAGATAGACTAGATTAGATGGTGTAATATGTTGGGCACAGATGAGACAGAGGTTACATGCTCGCTGCAGAGATATAGCAAAGTGGTCTCTGTTGGAATAGGCACCTGATGTCCTGAAAGACTAAAGTGCTGCAAACTGCTTGCCTCTGAGAGGGAAGGAGGCCTTGGGAAGCATATGTAATTTATGACTCATCTGGCCACAAGGAGGCACATCTGCTTGTGCATTTCTGTGAAAACCACAGAGTAAGATAAAGAAATAAAGAACAAAGAATGCCTCCTCCTTCCCTATTCTTTAGTTAAATTTTTGACTTTTTTAAATCTCGCAGCCCTATAAAATAAACAGTGCTGAACCTCTCAGGGTCTTTGAGTCTCCATCTGAGCTCAGAGTTCTACCTGGTTCCAGCTTTAACTATATCTTGTGTTTCTTTCTCAATTCCCCGTTGCCTCCCTTTAGTCCCAACACAGAGCCATGCTGGTCATGGCAGTAATATAGAATATTAAAGTTTTGGACCAAATAAACATCTTTTCTTTTGGCCCCCACAGAAGTTGAGGTTTAAAATACAGACGGTATCATCGTTTACCCCGTATTCTGATTTACCTTAGTCCTAACAAGGTCTATTTCATTCATACGTCTAATTGAAGTCTGAGCTCTTCTTTATCAGCTTCTTTAGCCATTGCTGTACTTTCAGAGCTGCCAAGTTCTAACTCTGTGTCTTAGGTGTCATGCAGATATCCAAAGTTCCAGGGAACTACCAAGTTATACAAAAAGAACACAGCATCTCAGAAATGATAAAGAACAGTTAACACTCAGGAATAGAAGTGACTGCTGTAAAACCCTACAATCTGGGAAACTTTATAATGAGCCTTATTGAAAGTACTGTACTCCTTAATCATTTATTGCCCAATATCTGTCCACTTTCTATCTCCTGATAACCTTCAATTCTCAGAGTTTGCTCATTATAATTAGTTTATATTAGTGAGTCCATACAATACTTATCCTTTTGTTTCTGGCTTACTTCACTCAACATAGTGTATTCAAGTTTCATTCACCTAGTTGATGCCTCACAACTTCATTTCATCCTACAGTCTCTCAATATTGGCCCTTCTGTTCATCTGTCAATGTCCCCTTAGGCCACCTCCATTCATTGTGCATTACGAATAATGCTACACTTAACACCAGTATGCAAATGTCTATTCATGTCCCTGTTTCAGTTCTTCCAAGTAAATACCTAATAATAGGGTTGCAGATTCATAAGGCAACCCTATTCTTAACCTCCTATAAAACTACCGCACTGCCTTTCAGAAAGCCTGCACCACTCTACTTTCCTACCAACAGTGAATAGGTATACCTTTCTCTCCGTATCTTCTCCAGCACCAGTATCTTTCTGAGTATTTTTTAAACAGATTTATTCACAGACCATGCAATCCGTCCTAAGTGTACAATCGATGGCTCATGGCATAATGGCATATTTATGCATTCCCCGCCATAATCTATATGAGGATATTTCCATTTCTTCTGCAAAGAAGGAAAAAGAGGAAAAAAAAAAAGGAGAAACAAAAACAAGAATCTCATACCCCTCCCTTATATCCCTCTCTTATTAACATTTAACTTTTGTGTCAATAAATGAAAGAATATTATAATGTAGCTGTTAGCTATACACCTAGTTTGCATTGATTGTATTTTTTCCACATAGCATCCAAATTAACATCTGGCAATGGTGATATTCATTTGTTCTCATGCATGTAAAAACTTCCTCATATTTTTACATGTAATCACCATTATTGCTACTCTAGATTTCCCTCAGTTATACAGTCCTAGTTTTTATCCTCTGTCTTTCAATCTGATGTCATACATGCCCCTAGCCTTCTACTTTCAACCATACTCACACTCAGCTTTGTTCATTATACGTACAATATTGTGTTACCATCACATAGTATTGTGCTATTCATTTATGAATTTTTATATTCAGTCCTGTTGAACATTCTGTACTCCTTCACCATCAAATGCCCAATCTCCACACTATGTCCTGATAACCTACGTTCTCAGCTTTAACTCACCGAGTTTGCTCATTATATTCAGTTCATATTAGTGAGACTATGCAGTATTTGTCCTTTTGTTTCTTACTTATTTCATACAACACATCAAAGCTCATCCATGTTGTTGCATGCATTAAGATTTTATTCAATCTTACAGCTGCATAATATTCCATCACATAGATACCACAATTTGTATATCTATTTATCCTGTGATGGGCATTTGGGCTGTTTCATTTCTCAGCAATTGTGAATAAAGCCACTATAAACATTGGTGGGAAAATGTCTATCCATGTCCCTGCTTTCAGTTCCCTCAAATATATACCTCATAATGGGATTGTTGGATCGTGTGGGAATTCTATACTTAGCTTCCTGAGGAACCACCAAAGTGCATTCCAGAGTGGCAGTACCATTCTAGATTCCTACTAATAGTGAATAAGTGTACCTATTTCTTCACATCCTCTCTAGCACTTGTAGTTATATATATATATATATATATAAATTACAAAAATATATAATGGCCATTCAAGAAGGTGTGAAATGATAGCTCACTGTGATTTTGATTTGCATTTCTCTGATAGCTACTGAAGTTGCCTGTTTTTCATAAGCTTTTGAACCATTTGTATTTCCTCTTTAGAAAAGTGTCTATACATGTGTTTGGCCCATTTTCAAATTGGATTGTTTATCTTTTTGTCATTGAGTTGTAAGACCTCTTTATATTTTCTGGATATTAAACTGTTATCTGATATGTGTCTTCAAGTATTGTCTCCCATTGGGTATAGGTTGTCTTTTTGCTTTTCTGATGAAGTTCTTTGATGTGCATATCAATTTTGAAGAGATACCATTTATCTCTTATTTCATCATTCGTGCTTAGGGCATAAAGTCTAGGAAACCACTTCCTACTACAAGATTATTTTGATATTTCCCTATATTTTCTCCTAAACGTTTTATGGTCTATGGTCTTAGGTGTATTGTTTTGTTTTTTGGTCATTTTTTGAGTTTACTGTTGTATAAGGTATGAGATAGTCATCCTCTTTCATTCTTTTGGATATGGATATCCACTTCTCTAAGCACTATTTGTTGAAGAGGCTGCTCTGTCCCAGTTTAGTCAGCTTCATTACTATATCAAAGTTTAATTGTCCATAGATGAGAGGGTGTATTTCTGAACACTCAGTTCAATTTCATAGGTCAATATTTCTGTCTTTATGCCAGTTTTGACCCCTGTGGCTTTGTAATATGTTTTAAAGTCAGATAGTGTGAGACCTCTCACTATGTTTTTCTTTCTCAAGATATTTTTAGCTATTTCTGGCACTTTGCCATTACAAATAAATTTAATTATAGGTTTTTCTATTTCTGCAAAGTAAGTTGTTGGGATTTTAATTGACATTGTTTTGAATCCATAAATCGTTTGGGTAGAATTGACATCTTAACTATATGTAATCTTCCAATCCGTGAACAATGCATGTCCTTCTATTTATTTAAGTCTTCCTTGATTTCTTTTAGCAATGTTTTGTACATTTCTTTGTATAGGTCTTTTATGTTTTTGGCTAAATTTAAAATTAAATATATGATTCTTTTGGTTGTTACTGTGAATGGAATTTTCCTTGATTTTTTTCTCAGATTGTTCATTACTAGTGTATAGAACCACTACTGATTTTTGCATGTTGGTCTTGCATCCTACCATTTTGCTGTACTCATTTATTAGCTCAACAGCTTTGTTCTAGTTTTTTGGGGGGAATTTTCTACATATAGGATCATGTCATCTGCAAACAGTGAAAGTTTTACTTCTTCTTTTCCATTTTTATGTCTTTTATTTATTTTTCTTGCCTAATCTCTGTAGCTAGAACTTCCAGCGTAATGTTGAATAACATGGTGACAGTGGGCATTTTTTCTTTCTCCTGATCTCAGAGGGAAAGCTTTCAGTCTTTCCCCATTGAGGATGATGTTAGCTGTGAATTTTTCATATATTCCCTTTATCACTGTTAAGTAAGTTTCCTTCTATTCCAATTTTTTCAAATGTTTACATCAAGAAAGGATGCTGAAGGGGTTGAAAATGGATTGTATAAAGGAAAGGGTTACCGTCAATGCAGTCTAGGGTCTGTAGTTAGCAGTAACATCGTAATGTGTTACCACTGAATGTGGCAGAGGCATTATGCCAAAACTAAGTGTCAATAGGTGAGAGGCATGGGGGATGGGGATGGGTTCTATGCAGGAGAGGGGGTGATGTGTTTGTGTAGATTGTTGTGGAGAGGACATGTCTATTTACTTGGGTTGGATTTTGTGAGTGCAAATAAAATTGATTAAAAATAAGCAGAGAGAAACAAGTGCTAGAGAAAGTGTGGAAAGATAGATGTGCCTATTCACTGTTGGCAGGGAGGCTGAGAGATGCAACCCTTCAGGAGGGCAGTAGAGTGCTTCCACAGGAGGCTTAGAGGAACTGAGAGTGAGAACACAAGTGGACATTTGCACACTGTTTGTGGTGGTGGTGCTCGAGGTTCATGATGGATTGAGGTCACCTAAGAGTATAGTGACTGGGGAGTGGAAGACCCCATGTAACTATGGTGTTAAAGTAAACTGACCATACAAGTTGGGTGGGGCATAGGATCTTGTTGGTTTATGTGGGTTGATGTGATGCCCTAATGTATTGCAGGGTGGTTTGGAGGAGAGTTGAAGAGTGTTTGTAAGGTCCCCTTGGGGGACTGGGGAGAAAGGAGGAAACATTGAACTTTCCCATCTGGGGAATTCTTGCAGGAGCAGTGGGGACAGCCAATTCAATGGGCTGTATCCTTGATCTTTGGGCTCACCCCTGTGAAGCTTGTTCCTGTGGGCGAGAGGCTAAGCCTATAATTGTGCCTGGGAGTCACTCCCAGAGAGCTTCTTTTGTTGCTCTGATATGGTCTCTCTCTCTGGGCCAGCTTGGTGGGTGAACTCACTGTCCTCCCCCCAACCCCTGACATGGGATATGACTCCCAGTGATGTAAATAACCAGGACTCCTGGGGCTGAGCCAGGACCTGACATCATCAGAATGAGATGGCCTTCTTGACCAAAGTGGGGGGAAGAAAGAAATGAGACAAAACTAGTCTCAGTGGCTGAGAGATTTTGGACAGTCAGTAGGTTATCCTGGAGATTACACTTACATGATGTATAGATATCCCTTTTTAGTTTATGGTGTGTTGGTAGTGGTTGAAGGGAAGTGCCTGAAGCTGTGGAACTGTATTCCAGTAGCCTTGATTCTTGAGGAGAACTGTGTGATGGTGTAGCTTTTACAGGGTGATTGTGTGATTGTGAAAGCCTTGTGTCTGATGTTCCTTTGTTCAGGGTATGGATGGATGAGTTAAAAAATAGGGATAAAAATAAGTAAATAATAGAGGGAGATAAAGGGTAAAAATTGGGTAGATTAAAATACTGTGGGTTGGAGAGAGGGAGGGTGTGGTAGTTAGATTCAGTTGTCAACTTGGCCAGGTGAAGGCACCTAGTTCTGTTGCTATGGACATGAGCCAATGGTACATGAATCTTATCTGTTGCTGATTACATCTGCAGTCGGCTAGGAGGTATGCCTGCTGTAATGAATGGTGTTTGATTTAATTGTCTGGTGCTTAAATGAGAGAGCTCAATGCAGCACAACCCAAGCAACTCAGCATACCTCATTTCAGCACTCACAGCTCAGCCCAGGCCTTTGGAGATGCAGAAAGGAATCACCCCAGGGAAAGTTGTTGGAACCCAGAGGCCTGGAGAGGCGGCCAGCAGAGATCACCCTGTGGCTTCCCAGGTAAGAAAGAACCTCAGTTGAAAGTTAGTTTCCTTTCCTCTGAAAAACTAATGAAATAAATCCCCTTTTATTGAAAGCCAATCTGTCTCTGGTGTACTGCATTCCAGCAGCCAGCAAACTAGAACAGAAGGGTAAAGGGTATGGGCTGTAAATAAAGTTCTTCCTTTTTTTCTTTTTGTTTCTTTTTCTAGAATGATGCAGGTGTTCTAGGGGTGGTAACAGTGAAGAATGCATGGCTGTGTGGTGGTATTGTGAGTCAGTGGCTGTGTAATATGGTTGGAATGTGTGTGTATGGGTATTTCTCAATAAAATATTTTTAAAAAATTATTTTTAAAATGAAAGAATGATGAATTTTGTCAAATGCCTTTTCTCCACCAATGAAATAATCAAGTGATTTTTCCCCTTTGATTTACTGATGTGGTATATTACATTAATTTATTTTCTTGTGTTTAATCACCTTGCATATCTGGGATAGAACCCATTTGGTCATGGTGTATAATTCTTTTAGGTGCTGCTGGATTTGATTTGCAAGTATTTTATTGTGGATTTTTACATCTGTATTCATTAAAGAGATTGCTCTCTAATTTACTTTTTTTGTAGTATCTTTGTCTGGTTTTGTATTATGGTGATGTTGGCTTAATAGAATGAGTGAGGTAACTTTCCCTCCTCTTCAATTGTTTTGGATAGTTTGAGCAGGACTGATACTTATTCTTTCTTGAATCCACATGTACTCCCATCTGGTTCTGGACTTTTCTTTTGGGTGAAGGTTTTGATGACTGGTTATTTGTGATTGGTTTGTTGAGTTCTATTGCTTCTCAAGTCCATGTTGATTGTTCATGCTTTTCTAAGAAGTTGTACATTTTGATTAAGTTATCTAGTTTGTTAGCACGTAGTTGCTGATAGTTTCCTCTCATTATCTCCTTCATTTCTGCAGTCTCAGTTGTTATTTTCTCCCCCCCCCCCATTTCTGCTTTATTTATTTGCATCTTCTCTCATTTTCTCCTTTGTCATTCTACCTAAGGGTCCATCAATTTTCTCAAAGAATTAACTTCTGGTTTTGTTGATTTTCCCTATTGTTTGCATGTTCTCAGTTTTGTATTTCTGCTCTAATTGTTATTGCATTCTGTTTGCTTAGGGGTTAGTTTGCTGTTCTTTCTTTAATTCCTCCAGGTGAGCAGTTAATTCCTTGATTTTTACTCTTTCTTCTTCTTCTTTTCTTTTTTTTGCATGGGCAGGTACGGAGAACCAAACCTATTTCTTCTTTTTTTTTAATAAGGGTGTTTAGGACAATAAATTTCCCTGTCGTAAGTTTATACTGCATCCCTTAATTTTGATGTGTTGTTTTCTCATTTCCATTTGTCTCAATATACGCATTTCTTTTTCTCATAAGTTCTTTCTTGACCCATTGGTTGTTTAAGAGTATGTTGTTTGGCATCCATATATATATGTGAATTTTCCAGCTTTCCAACTATTACTGATTTCTAACTTCATTCTATTATGACCTGAGAAAGTGTTTTGTACAATTTTTATCTTTTAAAATGTACTGAGACTTGCTTTGTGACTAAACACATAGGAGAATGATCTATGATCACTTTAGAAAAATTTTCATCCTGAAGTTGAGGGGTGCAATTTTCTGTAAATTTCTGTTAAGTCTAGTTCATTCATTATGTTATTCAAGATTTCTGTTTCCTTATTGACTCTCTATCTATATGTGCTATCCACTTATGAGAGTGGTGTATTGAAGTCCCCACCTATTATTGTAGAAGTAGCTACTTCTCCCTTCAGTCTTGTCAGTGTTTGTCTCTGGCTCAGTGCAAAATATTGATGATTGTAATGTTTTCTTGATGAATTGTCTCTTTTAACATATAGTGTCCTTCTTTGTCTCTTTTAATTATTTACATTGAAAATCTAATTTGTCTGATATAATATAGCTACCCTCACTCTTTTCTGCCTGTTATTTGTGTGAAATATCTTTTCCCCACCTTTCACTTTCAAGATATTTTTGTCTTTGGATTAAAGTAAATCTCTTATAGACAGCATTAGATGGATCCCATTGTTTAATAAATTCTTCCAGTCTATGTCTTTTGATTTGGGAGTTTAATACATTAATATTTAATGTTATTACTGCAATCATAGTGCATTCTTCAACCATTTTGTCTTTTGGATTTTATATGTCATGTATTACTTTTTTCTTTCTTTTTACCTTTTGGTTACCCTTACTGATAATTGCCATTTCACCCTTACTCCAAACCTCTCTCTCCTATCTTTTCCTATCTGCCTGTAGTGTTACTTTTAATATTTCTTATGGAGCAGGTCTCTTATTCACAAAGTCTCTAAGTGTCTATTTATCTGTAAATATTTTAAACTCCCTCATTTCTGAAGGATAGTTTTGCTAGATATAAAATTCTTGGTTGGCATTTTTTCTCTTTTATTATCTTAAATGTATCATACCACTGCCTTTTCACTTCCATGGTTTCTGCTGAGAAATCTGCACTTAGTCTATTGAACTTCTCCTGTATCTGATGGGTTGCTTTTGTTTTTCTGCTTTCAAAATTCTCTCCTTGTCTTTGGCACTGACTATATAATTAGTGTCTTGGAGAAAATCTTTTTGGATCTATTCTGTTTGGGTAAGCTACACTTCTTGGACCTACAATTTTATGTCCTTAGTAAAAGTAGGGAAATTTTCATGGATTATTTCCTCCACTATTCTTTCAGTCCCTTTTCTCTTCTCTTCTCCTTCTGGAATACCCATAACGTGTATATTCATGTGCTTCATGTTGTCATTCAATTTCCTGAAAGCTTTCTCATAGTTTTCCATTCTCTTCCCTGCCTGTATGTAGAACTTCAGATGTTCTGCCTTGTAGTTCACTCTTTCTTCTGTGTCTTCACATCTGCTATTTATCTGTCTCCATTGTGTTTTTCACCTCTACTATTGTGTCTTTCATTCCCATAAATTTTGCCATTTGTTTTTGCAATCTTTTAAGTTCTTCTGTATGGTCATCCAGGGTCTTCTTTATTTTCTTCAGCTCTTTTTCCCACATTTTCCTTAAACTCATTGAATTGATTTAGAAGATTTGTTTGAACATCTTTTATTAGTTGTTTGAACTCCAGTATCTCATTTGAAGTGTTAGTTTGTTCTTTATACTCATGATTTTTTTGCTGGTGTCAAGGCATCTGATATTCTTGAACAGTTTATTCTTAAGGTTGTTTCTCTCTTTTGCCTAGGATTTTCTGTGGGTTAGCTTTGTATATTTGACGTTCAGTTCAACATATTCTGGACTTCTAACATAGTTTCTGTTTAGCTGATCAGATTTTTTCAGCTATTATTTTTTTGATTCTTGCCTTGCCTGTATGGAAGTGTTTTGAGACTGCCCTTTTTGAGTTTACAGTTGTTTCCCCTCCTGTAAGAAGCCCTCTCTTCCTTCTTCTTCCTCAGGGAATGTTCATATGTCATTTGTTTTCTTTTGCCTCCATATGTTTGACAGTAAAACCTGAAAGTGCTTATATTTTTAATTTTTAAAGCTTTTAATAATATTACTCAATTAACAAATATATTAACATTGTATTTGAAAAATATGAATATGCTAATAAAATCATATAGCTATGTGCAGGCAAAACCTAATTTTAGAAGAACTTAGATTCTCCTGAATAACTCAACTGGTGGGAGAGAAAGGGACATAAATCCAGAGAGATGAGGTATGCCAAGAGTATACACAGGTATGGTCATTTGCCTGTTGGATGGGCAACAAGAGATAAACTCTGGGGGAGCTAAGTAGGAAATATTCTTTCACATTATCACATGCCTGACTCATAGAGGTGACAACTTCTGAGAGGGAAATGATGGGATTGCCTATTGTTCTTGGTACTTGCTAGATGGGGGAAAGCATATTTTACAAAAATGAGACTCTCCTTGAATTCTTGATCACAAGCTATACAAATACAGTTGAGCAAGTGTCATTAGAAAAAAGAAACTGCAGAATCAATTCCTAACAGCAGCAGTTAGAGAATCTAAAATAAAATATGAAATAATTTATAATAATCAGATAATATTTAGATAATTAGATAGAAAACTATCAGGTAACCAGAAATAAGTTTGTCTAACATTTTAAAAGAAATAAACATTAATGTTGAATATGATAAAGTTACAAGAGCTTATCAAAATTCACCTGGAAGTTTTGAAAATTAACCAAAACCAGAGAAATATTTAATTGTGAAATAATAAAGAATAGTGGATAAGTTAAATAATTAGACACAATGTAAGAAATTACTTATAAATGGGATATGAGATCTGAAGAAAATACCCAGAAAAGAGAAAAATGAGATAGAAACACACACACAAAAGATTATATCACATGGATAAAAGAGAGAAATAGGTGATAATTATTGAATTTAAGTCCCAAAAGAAACATGAGAGATGTGAAAGAAATAGTATACAAACTGGTAATTACTGAAAAGTTTTCAGAACTGATTAAAAAAAACACCAATCCACAGATTAGGCAATTTAAATAAGATAAATACAAAGAAATCCAAATGCTTATAGTCTTGGTATGCCAGAGTTCTATAACCAGTGGGACAATATTTTTAAAATGGCACTAAAATAAAGGCATTTCAGATGAACATAAATGGGTTTGTTATAACATACTTTTGCTAAAGATGTACCTCAGGAAGAGTAAAAACAATTCAAGCAGAAAGGCCTAAAATGCGAAGAAAAAAAAAGATAGTAAACAAAAACTGGTATCGGTGTGGATAAATATAAACAAACATTGACTGTGTACATCAATAATTGCACCTAATTTCTGAAGTCAAGATTAAAACAGTATGAATCCAAAATAATAGCTATTATAGTAGAAGAGAATGAGTGGTTAAAGCTAAAGCATTGTAATATCCATATATTATTTGCAATGTGGGTAAAAATGTTAACTGTGGAGTTTGGAACTGTATGTAATCATGAAAATCATCTTTTTAAAGCTAATCCATTTCTTTGAGTATAAACCTGTTGTAAATAGGACCTTTTGATGAGGTTATTTCATTTAAGGTATGGGGCAGAGAGTGTCTTAATCCTCTTACTGGATTCTAAATAAAGAGAAAGAGAAGAAGAAAGCCAGGGAAGCAAGAAGCTGAAAGCAACGAAACTTAGAAGAGAAAGGAGGGACCAGTAGAAGTTGCTATGTGCTTTGCCATGTGATGGAGGAACCGAGAATCACCAGCAGCCAGTTTTTGGGAAGAAAGCATTGTCTTGATTTGAATATTTTCCCAGACTTTAACTGCAAATTCCCATTTTTTCAAGCCAAACCACTTCAAGGTATATTGCTTTAAGCAGCCTAGGAAATGAAAAGACTAATTTTAAAGTTCGTTAAATTAAATATACCTGTTAAAATTACTAAAATAACATTAGAATATGGTAATAAGTTTTATAACCCATGAACTTGTAAAAGGAAAACATTAAGAAAAAACTATAAAGAGAAAGACAAATAAGAATGAAAAAGAAACATGGTAAAAGAGAAAAATAGAAAATGCAATATAAGATAATAAAATAAAACAAAAAATATGGTTATCCTAATAAATGCAAGTGGCTAAGCTCTCCAGTTAAAAAATTGACGGATGATTTTAAAGAACATTCTTTTGAGCACCAACCACATGCAAGAGAATATTGGAAGTAAAGCAAGCACAGTATGAGGCATAGTATATAAGATACACTTCCTAAACTGGGCATGAAAATATTTTATTCTTATTTAACAACCTTGTTATATATGTGGGGTCCACCAAGAATCTATGGTAATTCAGACTGAATAGGTTCTAAAGCATAATAATGAAGCCATTCTTAAGGGCTCACAAATTATGCTGTGTGTTCCTTGTACTAAAATACATACCTGCAAAATAAGGTGAAGCAAATACCAAGAGGTTTATTTGGGGCAGAAAGAAAACCCCTAAAGGGAAGCCACAAAATGAGCATGGTTGTTGGCTTAACCACACTGCCACGGAACTCTCTAGACCTTTACACCTGTGACTTCCCTACCTTTCAAGATACTCAACTTGACTATAGATGTTTGATAAAAAGAAATGACTTGGCATTGCAGACACTGATGTCTGCCACCACAGTACCTGGCCCACAGCCATGGTCAGCCATACCTTGTTCTTTGACATCACAAACAATTGCAAGCCCTCAGGCCATGTAACGTTCAAGAGGTTTACAGACAAAGTTCCAAAGACAGTAGCATATTTTCATGTGCTGAGCATTGAGGAGAAAGGATTTGGTTATAAAGTTTCTTGCGTCCACAGAATTATTCCTGGGCTTATGTACCAGGGTGGTGACTTCACACGCCATAAAAGCACAAGTGGCAAATCCATCTACAGGGAGAAGTTTGATGAGGAGAACTTCATCCTGAAGTGTACGGGTTCTGGCATCTTGTCCATGGCCAATGCTAGAGCCAACACAAATGGTCTCCACGTTTCCGTCTGCACTGCTAGCCCTGAGTGGTTGGATGGCAAGCACATAGTCTTTGGCAAGGTGAAAGAGGGCATGAACATTGTGGTAGCTGTGGAGTGCGTTGGGTCCAGGAATGGCAAGACCAGAAAGATCACCATTGCCGACTGCGGACAAATCTAATAAATCTGATTTGTGTTTTGTCTTCACCACCAGACCATTCCTCCTGTAGCTCAGGAGAGCATCGCACCTCCCCTGATCTGCCTCAGTATCTTGCATTTCTTTGGGTTCTACATGATCTTCCCTCCAAGGCCAGAGATTATGAAAGAAAAACTTAAACAACCAAAAAAAAAAAAAAAAAAAGAAAAAACAAATGACTTTAAAGGAGAAGTAAAGCTGGGGGATGTGATCACATTTACACATGCTCAGATCTCTTTAAAATATCTTTTATCTAAAATGGGAGTTCAATGATTGAAGTATTAAAGTATAGATGAAATTATGGCTGCTGTTGAAAGCACAGCAAATATGACAACCTGTTTTGGATGTTTTTCTTTTCTCTAATGCAAGAGCTATTTGACTCTTGCTGGAGTCATCATTGCACATGTAATAGAGCAGTGTGCTAATCCAGCATGACAAATCCTATTTCCCTATGTGGAGGTGATTTGAACAAAAAATGCAGGTCACTCTGGGAAAAATCATAAACATGTGATTTTTTTTTTAAGTAAGACTTTTGCTTTTTATCTTCCTCCCATCATTACAATGTGCAGGGAGTGTATCTTCCTGTAATAACTTGCTCACTAGAGCTTTCAGTCATGTCCAGTGTACACTTATCAATACAATGAAGTCTCCTTTAAAGCACAATTCCTGAACTTTCATTCTTACATAACATAAATGTGCTTTTTAAATTGCCTTTCATTCCTTTGAGTTTCTATGATTCTCATTTGTGTACTTTGTTTTTCTAAACATTTCCTTTACCACAATGTTTTTGGTTCACATCAAATACTAGTTTAAACTTTAAAATATAATCAGGTCTGAGCAAAGTATATTTCCATAGAGAGGCATTATGGACAAAAACGTACAGGAAGATAACTTGGACAGATGCAGAAATACCTGTCGATTTTGGTAGAAACAACCCTGCTATCTAAGAAAAATTAAAAGGGCTATATATATTCAAAAATATTCAGCACAAAAGTTGCTTTTTTTTCCCACTTGCACCAGTGTCTTGCCTATAAAATATTGGCTGTTTAGCACATGGAGTAAGAGACAAATGCAGCGGTGGCTTTGATTTCTAGAGCCTTGGATCTTGTTAACCTAATGATGTCCAGCTACATAATAGGAGTATAATTTACTTAGTATCAAAACTAATTCAAGGAATATTCTTTTACAAAGAATTTTACACATGATCCCCCATCCTAAATAAAAAATTCCTCTGTGTTCTCTATCACTACCATAAATAATCTATAAAAATCTGAGAACACATATTGGTACAAAATTAAAAAAAAATCATAGGAGAAGCTTCCTCATGTCATTTGGAGGCCTCACCTCTTTGACATTTCAGGACTAAAGAATACCAATGAAGTTATGTGGATTATAAATGTCCCCAACAATTTTAAGCTTCCCCTGATTTTATTTTGATTTTGCATATATCATTCCAAAGTCCAGCAGCCATACATCAAAAATACTAGGGAAAGTGGGTTTCCTCTCCAGAGAGCAGTAAACATTATAGAAAAGAAGAAATGAAGAAAGTGGTCGAACAAAAGAAGGTCATAATGGAAACGGTGAATCACTCTGGTCCATTCAGCTTCTTGTAGATTCCTGGTTAAGACACAGAAATAGAAGAACCATTTTTTCTTTGGTGGTGTTTGGGGGCTATTAGAGCATTTGTTCCTAAACATAAACAATTTAAAATCTTTTAGCGTGGAAGGACTTCATAGGGAATTATTGTGCTATGCTGCTGTGATAATTTTCACAAAGATTAACCTGAATCATTGAAAAAATGTTTCTGCTTATGTTGGGTAGCTTCTATTTAATATAGCTGTACTATGTGCAATACAAACCTCTTGGTTTAATAAGAGGCAACCCCTGAAATGTTAAAATGGACCAAGCATTGCTCATAAAATTATATAGTTTCCATTAGATAGCTATGTGACATTGTACAACTTATTTAATAAAGAAAAGTATGATCTATCATGCAGGATTGCTAGAAGAAATAAATCAATATATGCGCAGACCACAGCTCAGTGTCACACATAGTGGGCATATGTGTGGTAGTAACAGCATCCATCATCCACCTTAACAATTTACCTGTTTATATAAGAATATAGTCACCGTATTTTTTTTCCAATTAACCAACCCTTCATTTATCTATAGCAGGAAGTCCATTATTTCCCTCTTGAGACATGTGCCCACTATCTCCCATTGTCTAAGATATCCAGGGGCTCACTCAGTGCAAAAGGGGGTTAGTCCTATTTTCAGACAACAAGCAGATAGAAAACTAATTAGTCCATTTCTGTCATTAGGCCCTTTTTGTCAAACAGTATGGAAGCTGATGGATGACATATATGAGGGATGATGTTTATCCACTGCCACAGTAAATCTCCTTTTGATACAGGGCCCTGCTGGCTCCAGAATGGTGCTCCACATTGAGTACCAAAATTACAACTCTACTTATCCATACTCCCATGTTAAGTTACTTTTCAAATCACAGCCATTATGTTATGCCAGGGAGGCTGTTGTGCTAACATCATCTCTCTTCCTGAGTACTTTGGCCCTTAGGTTGAGCACCAGATTTGCTGCTATTTTTGTATAGTTCTTTGACAACAGACTTGGTCAGGAGTTTTGAAGGTAGGGGCATTGTTTAGTGTTGTGTCCATGGAATCTAGATCTATGCTTGTCATTTAGTGGATGTGTGGATGTATGAATGAATGAATGATTGAATTAAAAGAATGAATTCACCCAGTTTGCTTTCACTGCTATTGACTGTCAGGTAGCATGACCTGAGGCTATGCTTCTTTTTCCGAAATGCCTTTCATAAATTGGCCCATCTCTTCTCCAAGATCAGCTTTGGCCACCAAAGTTCTTTTATAAGAGGATGCTTATTTCTGGCCATATGACACTATTCTTTTCTTGTAGGACAAAGAAGCCACTTTCCCTCACTAAATACGCACCATTAATTAAAGAGATCACACAATTAATTATTCTCAGGAAAAAGATTTCTGTTTCAAGGTGAGGTTTTATTCTTGCTAATAGTTTCTCTTGCCTTTAGAACAAAGGCTATTTCTTTCCTGACTTAACAGATGTGCTATTTCAAAACATAGTTATGAATATTATGCTTGGAAAGAGTGCCATTAAGGTATTTTAGTGTTATTACTAATAGGGGAAGTTTTTACTTATCTGCAAATTTCATATATGACTAATATTCCTTATGTAGTGATGTGGATGAATTTTGCACTAAAATATGGTTTTAAGGTAGAGAATAGTGTCTAGAGAGTTATTAGCTCCCTAAATCCCAGTAATCCTCAGGCAGTGACATATACACTCAAAATTAATGACCATTTATGACTAAATTACATGAAAGTAAGGTGAATCACAGCAATGGCAAATATACAAACAGAACCCTTGTTTTAATACTTTCCATGGTATTTCTTATAGGAAAGTCCACATATGACCAGACTTTGAAAGATGCCTAAAATGAACCTAATGCTAACAAAATGATATGTCAAGGTATGTTTATTAGCTAAAATGAAGAAATAAAGTTTCAGATCATTAGCCTTACATGAAAGAGGTCAAATTGCCTCTTCTCCCTAAACATAATTCAATCAGAGGCTTGAGGCTCATTTACTATGGAAACTGGCAAAGGGGTTTCTGCTTTGAGTGGGAGGTTAGAATTCAGGACCAACATACCTTTCCCAACATGAACTGTCTATGATTATGTTGTATGGTTAGTATTCACTCTCTAGTTTAACTCTCCAATATGTGTTTCAAAAATATTTCTGCCTATAACTAAAAATAAATTGTGAGTGATAAATACACACTTGACTTGACTTTTTACACAACATAGGCAACTATGATTGATCACATTGCCAAGTGTTTTTGTGGTTAACATTTTTTTTCCATGAAGACAAAATATGCCCAGGAAGAAAGTTACATTTATTTTTCTTGCATTCTGACTTGAAGACTCTTCAACCCTTATTAAGTCTCTGACCATCATTTTTTTTTATTTGTTAATATTTCATTTGCTTAAGGATATTTGCTATAACAACAAGAAGGTGTTCTCATCTTTAGACTGGGCTTGAAACCCATTTTTTTTCATTAAGTGCATGTTAGTATATTTTAAATCTGAAAGAAGGAAATGGGTAGAGGCATTTCCATAAATAAATAGCGTGATGAGCTCTTCTGAAGATTTGGGGGTTGTTTTGCACCTCTGGCATAGTGAAGTGGTGTCTTTATAGATAATTTATATTATTAATTGATTACTTACTCCCTACGTACATAGCACAGGCTGCTGCTTGTACGGTGTGATATAAGGACAATCAAAAAGGAAGAGAGAAAGGCAAAGGTAAAGGGAGTTAGGTAGTTTGAATTACGAACTCAGGTTGACATATTCTTAATCTTAATCCACATTCATGTGAGTGTGAACCCATTGTAAATAGGATCGCTTGAAGGTAAATGTGTAGACGAAGTTCTGAATCCAGATTACTTGATAATAAAGAGGAAATAGCCAGAGGCCATACTCAGAAAAAGCCATGGGGAGGGACTGGAAGACAGAAGTCAGGGGGAACTGGGAAGAGAAAGGAAAGGACATAGCCAAGGATTGCCAACCAGCTAGCACACTACCAATCCTGGAGGAAGCAAGACTTCCACCCAATACCTTGCTTTTGACTTCTGGGCTCTGAAAGGGTGAGCCAATAGCTTCCCATTGTTTAAGACAATCCATTATGTTGTAGTTGTCACAGCAGTCTGGCACTCTAAGACAGGGAGTAAGAATAATTTAATTCACACTAGTCCTGGGTCATTGGAAGAGATCTAAATCCATAGATTGTATGGTAGTATCACTAAAATTGAAATGGAGAACATATCAGACATAGTCTGCTGCTTCTGAGTATTAACTCAGGCATATATATAATACTGGGATTATAGCAATTTTGGCCATCTTGGAGGAAGAAGTAAGTATAAACCAACAAGCCTTGGGGAAATTGACCTTGTCGTTGAACTTGTCCTACCTAAGTAACTGGTTATCCAGGGGTGCCCTACAGGGCATGACACACTACATGTGGTTTGGACAACTTTAAATTCATATATATTTAGCACACCTAATGTTGAAGTATTTTAAAGTGATCTACAAGGGAGATTTTTCTCAAGGGAGAAAATAATGTAAAAATAAAACGATTTGAAAAATGGCAAAACAAGTTGAAGAAGAGAGAAGCAAATAAACACTTAGAAGAAAGACCAAACCTTCTGTGTTGATTGGATGTAATCCAAATGCTGGCTTACTACAAACCAAGGAGTAAAGAGAAATTCCAATGTTCTGGGGCCCATCAAAATTCAGACTGTATTTCCTCTATAGATTTGACAATACTCTGATGCATTTTATCGCAATGAGAAAGAAATTAAAAAAAAATGCCAAGAGACAGCAAGCTGAAAAAAGTTCACATGCCTTATGTACTTCGTTCTCAAATGAGGTGCTAAATTTCCTGGCAATGCTGCACTACTTCCAAGACTGCCAGCAAAAGCTGTCTCCAAAGTCACATATGGTCCAGAGCCCTAAGGCTGGGGTTACTCACTTGATAGTAGAAGTGGATAAAACAAGTGGGTTTTGCCTGTAACCTACAGTAAAGCACTTATATGAAGTAATAGTAGGCATCCCAATAAAAAAGGAAGGGCATTCAGACTTTTTTCAAAATTGATTTCCAGGGGAAAATTATTGGTCCCTGGTGCATTGACATTACAACTGCCTTTTTTGTTTTCTCAAGATAAAAGGGATAAAGTTTAGCCTATGAGTCATTTATAACAAAAAAATAAAACAAACAAACAAACTAAAAAACAAGCATGCTAGATTCCTTTAGAGAGACGCTTTGGGTAAAGGATTTTCAGGTCTTACTCTTTGAGGATAGATCTATAGATTAATGTTGGGAAAGAGACAGTGCCTTGACATACTATGCTTTTTAACAATGGCCATAGTAAAATATGTTCCTCTTTTATAATGAGAAAAACTATTGTTATTGTAGCAGCGCTCAAGCGCTATTTAAAGGCTTCCTGTGATGGCCCCTAAAAATTGATGCCTCATTTTATGAGATGGAGTGATTCAGAGAGGCTTCTTCATCTGAGGAGTTTTAATATTCTAGATAGGGATAATCAGGTGGCAATGTGACTCTGAAATTCATTTTTGAGACATATTATTCTTAGATATCAATATCCAGAGCAAGACCCTAGCTAATAGTTTGGAAGTATACTCCATCATCTAGACCAGGGTTTCTTATCAGCAGTGTTACTGACATTTGGGACAGATAATTCTTTGTAGCAGTGGCTGTCTTGTGCATTGTAGTATGTTTAACAGCATCCGCCTAACTGGTTCAAGCAAAAATGTCTCCAGTCACTGCCAAATGTCCCCTGGGAAACAAAATTGCCTCTTACAGAGAATCACTGATCTAGCCATAAATTTAAGCATGAGCTAAGTGAAGTTTCAGGGCCACAGTCAAGTGAGAGCTATACAGCGGAAATAAATGAAATGCTCAGCAACAGTTAACTCAATGAAATTTGAGTCATTACTTTGCTAATATACTTACTTCACTTATTACTCCTCCCTAAAAGACTCTCCTGTAGACAGGGTCAATTTTGCAGAAAGTCATTGGATTTATGAGACTAAAAATAATTGGAGACTTTATCACCAGTTGGACACAATATCACCTCAATGTTTTGGGGGCTATCTCCTTTTCCATGGTCAGTATGTATTCAAGAACAGGCTATGATTGAGTAGCCAGAGGGAAGAATTCAGTGACTCCAGCTGAGAGAAGGCTGGGCTAAGGTGGTTCTCAAACTTGAGCGTGCATCAGAATCACCTGGGGGTCTTGTTAAACCACAGATTGCTGAGCCCTATTCTGGGGTTTCTGATTCGGTAGGTCTGCCTAACAAGTCCCCATAGATGCTGATGCTTTCATCTCATAGTTTTGTCTGAGTCTAGCTCTGACCTAAAGCTATAGAGCAACTGGACTCCCAAGGTTTTCTCTGAGAATGAATACCTTCTAAGTATTTACCTCCTTCCTCAATCTCACATACATTTTCAGCAAGGTTAGGTAATGTCTATAATTTCTGCCTTGAAGGCAAGTCAAATATATCCTATGTTAGAGTGCGAGTGGGTAGGTGGGAGAGAAGCAGAGAAATGTAACATTCATCTTTGATTTTGATTGCTTTCAGTGATTAAGTTGCTGGCCATAAAGAATTAGCATTTCATCAATAGGGACTGTTTTTCTACATGAAGATATTCCTCCTTTCAAAGTCATGTTGCCTTGGGGATTTGAAGGTCTACTGAATTCTGAATATTTTACTTGGCCTGGATACATAACTGAATATTTTATTTTGCCAAACATATTCCTGTCTATTCAGTGCCTTCAATAATTCCCTCACTACCTATGCTGACTCCAAAGGTGACCTGTAAAAAGCACTGAAGCTAAATCCCAGGTTATCAGGTACCTCCTTCAAGTTCTTCCTTTTTAATATCAGTTTCAAACTCTCTTGCACTGGTTTGGAAGTCCTTGTGGTATTTTCCTTCTTGCCTGTATTCTGACATAAGAACTGGCTTCTGTAACTTGATGCTTTTATTAGATTATCTGCCTGGCTTTTGCATGGACAGGCAGCAGGAATTGAACCCGGGTCTCTGGAATGACAGGTGAGAACTCTGCCACTGAGCCACCATCGTCCACCCTCTGCCTGGCTTTTAAATTCCAGTTTTCCCCTTGGCTTTGCCCTGAAACCCAAATCAATACCGTTCCACCTCTGTGTCCAGCGCAGGTAATCGGACTGTACCCTAAGTCTTGGTCTTTAAACGCCTATTTCTCTGAGTGTCTGGATAGGATTGTTAATTTTAATTTATACATGTTTCATATATAATTCTTCATTCATTAGGCAGGAAGCCATGTTGCTAATTATTTAGGAGAACAAAATTCTAATATCTAGTATTATATATTATTGAATTTAGCATTCATATACATTTCAAGATTATTCAAGCTCAATATATATTCATTAGCATATATTTTCAGTTACCTGTGACAGAAAACCCAACCCAGACTAGTTTAAAGAAAATGAATTTACTCGCTCATATAAAGTTAGAACCATGGAGGAAACTGGCTTCAGGCACAGTTTAAGGTAAGGTTTCAAATAGTAACACCATGGTCCGATTTCTCTCTCTCAGTTTTTCAGTTCCATTTCTTCTGGGTTGGTTGTTGGTTGTTTTTTGTTCTCAAAGTGGTTCCATCCCACTGCAGCAGCTCTAGCTCATGACTGGTAGAAAGAGAGAGCATCCTTTCTCTGAGTTACCCATAATTCCTGAAATCATCTTTGAGTCTTCTGACTGGAGTCATGGGCTCACCTCTGAACCAACCACTGAGGCCAGCAGAAGGAGAAATGGACGATAGGCTCAGGTCTAGGGCCTACGTTCCATCCTTGGAGCTGCCCTGGAAGGAGTCCCAGTTGGACCACTTGAACTGATTGTTGAAGGGCCAATCACTACACACAATATGTACACTAATCAAAGGATGGTTGAGGGTTTTAGAAGCTATGTTTTTATCTCTTGATCCTTTATTCTTTCCATCCCAGACCACAGGTCATCACTATTTCTAATTTCTATTTTCAAGTTGCTTGCAGAGAAAATGTTCATTGTTGCCATCAGGATTAAATGAGATAAATATTATTTACTGATAAAGATTTTCACATAACTTAGAATTTTTTTTTCTGCTCTGCTTGCTTAAAATCATATCATAACTAGAGTTTGAACAAAATAATTTTTGTAGGGTAGGAAATAATTACAATTGTGGTAGTTTGAAAAAACAGGATATTTCACTTTATTGTGGACATTAATAGAATATCATATAAGTTTTAGTGTCCTTCATGCCAAAGAAATATGTAAAACCGAAGATCAACTGAAGTATTTAAATAATAAAAAGCAATAACTCGCTAAATGCAGATAATACTATTGTTCTGTGAACATATTCTTATACCTTAAAGGTTCTTCAGACCCCTGCACAGGGGTCCCATTTAAAATAAAGTCAGATAGTTTCGCTCACCTAGTCAAACTCTCTCACACTTAAGATAAATTCCAAGTCCTGGCTGAATGGTTTGGCTCCATTATTTCTGAAGCTGAAGCTTCTGCCCTCCTGCTCACCCTCTCCTTCTGCTAGATTCTACCAGTCTACTTGTCTTAACACCAGCCACAGGCTTTCACGTGTCTTCTTCTTCTGTCCCCTTAGGTATCTACCTGGCTTATTGCTTTACTTCCTCATTCATTTCTTGAGTCTTTGCTCTAGTGTCTTCTCCTCTGAGAGATCTTTCTTGCCCACTCTATCTGACATGGCACTTCAACCCATACCTCCTCATCCTTAAAATCTCCTTTTCCCCCCACATTCCTAAATGTCTGACATTATAAAGTATACATCTTATTTATTCTTTACTAACTGTTCTCCTATAAAATTTTCAGCTCCAAAAGGTAAGGAGTCAGTCTATTTGGTAACTGCTGGACACTCAGCTATAGAACAGTTCATGTAGTTGTCTCTTCATAAGACATACTTATGGAAAATGAATTACCTTTACATTTAACCTTATTTTTTAGTAGCAGGTAAAGGTTTTCAAAGTAATATTTAATCACAGGTTAAAAATTTCTGGGTTTCATAGAAATGTCTTCAGCAGTTAAAGAGTGTTGCAATCCTGGTTCATGTAGGTTTCCTAGGAGACTGATATTTTCTTCCGTGACATGGTTTGTTCACAGTTTGAGCCTCTGCTGTCATTTTGACATCTGGGTCTGGGAAACACTTATTTTGTCCTTTTGAAAGGTTTAGTAGTCAAGCCCTCTTTATAGGAAGGAACTGAAGAATGCTAACACAGATAAAATCATTAGATATGTTTTTATTATATTTTTTCATTTTTTTCCTCCACAAGGCCCATGAATCTTAGAATCTGAAAGGACTCATCATGAGCTTTGTAAGGGTGGGAACATATGCAATACCAGTCTTGAAACAAAGAAGGGTAGCTTTATGAAAGACTGCTTTCCTAAAATTCAATAGTAAAAAAATTCAGTGCTTTTTTCCATATAGGAAAAGTATACATGCTGGTTAAGTTCATAGTCCAGTCCCCCAAAGCTACCTAACCCTGAGGTATCTGAAGTTTTATTGTTATGATTTAAATTGTATCTGACCCTGTTAGTTATATTATTTCTGTGGGATAATTCATTGCAATTATGGACTTCAGGATCAATTTCTTCAGCTTTCCCAGTGTGGGTATCAGGGAGCTGGGATTAAAAATGTTTCCACAAAACATTCTAGATGTTTGTACTTTAGATCTGTGTAAAGGATACTGAGTGTTCTGAATTGACTTACAAACCAATTACATTTTTTCCCAGCTACATGTGGAAATAAATGAAGACCAAATGAGAATAAACAATAACTCTTTATTCAGAGCCTGCTATAGTAAGGGAGCCAGACAACATCCCCTGCCCTTGGAAGAAACTCAAAGGCCGTCAAGAAAATGGGAAAGCTTTATAGTGAAAAAGGGGAAGCCTTCAGTTATGCACTCATTGAAGTATGGGGAAGTTGAAGGTGGGCTCATCCAATTTAGGCCATACCATGTGATTGGCGGAGGGTGTATATTTGGCTTTCTTTGGTTGGTCCTGAATTGGAAGCAGGGACAAAAATTAGGGAAGTGACAATTATTAACCAAATTCTGACCATTTGCTGTGAGATTATGTTTTAGCTTCCTAGACTGGTTGCTGCAGTGGTTGTCTTCCTTTGGTCAGAGTTCTATTTTTATTTATGGTCTTTGTCCTTTCATATATTCAATCTGTCATGGCAAATGAGGTGAGAGAAGGCTGCAGGTGGGAGTTTCTCTGATAAGAAGGTCTATGTATGAATTTACATGAGTTGTTTGTATAATATTTGAAGATTTGCCTCTATATCTGATATTAGAAACAGAAATTGTTCAATATCCAAGGAATCATTCTAGTGGGTTCACTTTGAAACATATCAGACAAGTTAAAGAGAGGCATGGATTTGAAGGGAAATATGAGATGGGAATTGAGGGGACAAAAGGGGTTGAAAATCCCCTTTCAACTGAGAAACTGAATGCGGGGTAGGGGTGGAGGAGATTTAATTTGGATGCCTTTCACACTTTCCAAACTTTTAGGAACTATATATTTTCAGATAGCATCTTATACCCTGCAACTGACCTAAATTCTTAAGTTAACGTGTAACATAGATTTCAGAAAAAATCCAATCATTTCTCTAGAGTATGGGTCTCTACAAACACTGAATCATAGAGATTAGAAAACAAACTTCTTTCAGGCAATTGCATGCCAAAAATGTTCTTGTACCCTTACCCCATGAGTCTATGAAGACAGGGATGAAGGTGGGGATTTTTGTCTGTTTTGTTCACTGCCTCACCAAAGTGCTCAGAACTGGCATGTATTATATGCTCAGTAAATATCTATTGAGTAATTTGATAGGACCTTGATGTCATACCTGACAGCAAGGACATAAGAATGTGACTTAGGAATTAGAAACTGAAACTTCTATTGGGGAGTTCAAACCTAGAGGGAAAGATGCAGGGAAGCTTGGATATTATTCACAGTAGCAGTAGGGGCATCAAGTACCTTGTGTGGTGGTTTCACTTCTCTACTTTGGTATTCCCAATATCCTTCAGTATCATGGCAGCAGGGCCAGAAACTGAGACCTTGCCAACCCTTTCCTCAGCCTTTGGCTATGGCTCCAATGTCCCAGCTTCCCCATCATGTCTGCTCCTTTAATAAGTCTGGTTCTCTCGCTTTTCTATGGGGTCTGAAGTACCTATTAGTATTACTTTATTGAATTAGCTAGCCAAAATTGACTTCTGTTGTTTGCATCAGGATTCTTAGCTGATGATACTGGGTAGGAAACAATAAAAGTGCCATAAAATTGAAGAGCTAGCATTCGGGGATTAATGGGTAGCATAAACTTTTCAATGTATTAGATGAAGCATCTCAATCCCTGGAATCAGAAAAATGCCTAAAAGTAAGTAGATTACTAGGTGTACTTAGAAACATGACCAGTCAGGTAAAAGTTTAGTTACTAAATCCAGGTAATAGTTCGGGGTAGGACTAGGGGAAACTTTAAGTTTGAGTCCTTAATTGACTGGTATGTATCAGTAGCCATAAAGTAGAATTCTGGTTCCTGAGGCACTTCAAATCAAAATATGGATAAACATCTTTCTATCCAAACATTCCTTTTCTCCTTTGTTTCTTGTAATAATTAACACCATTATCATTCTCCATTTACCCAAGATAGAAACTCCAACGTCATCTTGGCAGCCTCCCACCTACTGGGCCTCTTATCCAATTAATCATCTCTCAATCCCCATTCTAATTGCCTTACATCAAGCAATTCTCATCTCTTCCTTAAACTATTACAATAATGCCTTAGCAAAAATTACCACACCCTGGAGAAACAATTCCCAAACACATGATGTATCCTCATTACTTCCAGAGTCACCATTCTAAACAGTAATGGGATCTTTTTCTTACCTTCTAAAAATAGCTCAAAGGCTGCTCATTTGTTTAAATAAAAGGCAAGAGAAACACTTTATTATGAAATTTAAAATGAAAATTCTCATCTTTTACATGGTGAGAGGTAGGGAGAATTTATTAAAATATCATAGATGCTGTTACATTTTGATATTGATAGAGAATTGTAGTCAATTATATATAAATGTCTTCAATATTCATGAAACACATTTCTAAAATAAAATAAAAGGTGAGAATGTTGAAAATCACAAGGAGGGAAAGGCTATAAAAGATAAATACACAAAAAGCAGAAAAGAGGTGCCATATTAAAGTGAAATTCAATGTAATATGATTAAAAAGAGACAAAAATTATATATTGAGTAAAAGGAAAAATACACAATGAAGAAATGATTCATAAAACTTTATATATCCTTGAAAATAGTATCAAAATAGCCAAGGCAAAAATTGTTAGTAAACAAAGAGAAAATGGCAATATGACAATCCTAATATAAAGCTTTAATTCTACTCCTAGAATTTATAATTCATATAGAAAAGAAAAGAATACCTTACTTCACTTTCTTCAACCTTTTGATGTTTCTGAGAAGTTGTAAGTTGTTCTGGTAGAAAGAATTCTAATGGGAATTCATTTTTATTCTCTCTCTCTGGAAGTTTTTGAGATCTCTTTATGCCTGGTATTGTTAATTTTCATGATTATGCATTTGATCTAGGTCTCTTTGCATTTAAGGTAATGGTAATTCAATGGGTCCTATTCAGTTTGTAAACTCATGTTCTTTAATTGTGAAAAATGGCCTTAAATTATTTATTTGATGATTTCTGGTACTTCTAATATGTGTTGTATCTTCTGATATTCTAATATTATTACTTTATTCTATTATTTGCATTTATTTATTTTTGTTAATGGTGTTTATTTGCTCTACTTTTATTGAATTTATTTTGTTCTCTTACTTTTATTTTCCAAAACCTATTTCTTGTGCTTTGAAAATCCTTTTTAGAATTAACATCCTATTAGTTTTCATATAAAACAATTTTCCTTATCTTTGTGATATGGCGATTATTGTTATTTTTTGTTTTTTTCAATCTCCATGATGACTTATTTTTTGAATCTACTACTACATCTTTACAATTTTTTTATTAGAGAAGTTGTAGATTTACAGCAAAATCATGCATAAAATACAGAGTCCCTTTATATCACCCTATTATTAACACCTTTCATTAGTGTGGTACATCTGTTACAATTTGTGAAAAAACTTTGTTATAATTGTGTTAAAAACTATAGTCCATTGTTAACAATAGGATTCATTGTTTGTGCAGTCCTGTTTTTAAAAAAAAATTTATTCAAGTAACATATAAGCACACCCTTTTAACCACATCCACATATATAATTCAGTGCTGTTAATTATGTTCACAAGATTGTGCTAGCATCACCACTATCCACAGCCAAACCTTTAAGACCAACTCAAGCAAAAACTGTACAATTTAAGCATTAACTCTTTATTTCCTACTTCACCCCACCTCCGATAATGTATATGATAGATTCTGACTCTGTGAGTTTGCTTATTCTGATTATTTTATATAACTGACATCATTCAATATCTGTTCTTTTGTGTCACTCAATGTAATGTCTTCAGGTTTCATCCGTACTGTCATGTGTATCAGCATTTCATTCCTTTTTATGGCTAAATAATATTCCATTGCATGTATATGCCACATTTATTTATATGCTCATTGGTTGATGAACACGTGGGTTGCTTTCATCTTTTGGCAATTGTGAATAATGCCATTATAAATAGTGGTGTGCAAATATATTTTTGAGTGCCTACTTTCAGATCTTTTAGTTATATACCTGGAAGTAAGTCTCACTTATCTATTTTTTTCTTTTGTTGTTTATGCTTTGACTGTAAAGTCTAAAGAAAATGTTGCCTAACACAAGGCCTTGAAGATGTTATCCTAAGTTTTCTTCAGGAGTTTTTATAGTTTTGGTCCTCATATTTAGGTCTATGATCCATTTTGAGTTGACATTTGTACAAGGGTGAGGTAGGGTTCCACCTTTATTCTTTTGCACACAGACAGTCAATTTTCCTGTCACCCATTTCTTCTCCATTGAGTGGATTTGGCACTCTTGTCAAAAATCAATTAGTCATAAATGTGGAGGCTGATTTCTGAACTCTTGATTCGATTTTATTGGTCTATCTATCTATCCTTGTTCCAGTACCACACTGTTTTGATTACTATGACATTTTAATAAGTTTTAAGTTTGAGAAGGTTGAGTGCTCCAACTTCGTTCTTCGTTTTCAAGGTAGCTTTAGCTATTCATGGCATTTTAACCTTCCATATAAATTTGATGACTGTTTTTTCTACTTCTACAAAGAATGCTGTTGGGATTTTGATTCAGATTGTGTTGACTCTGTAAATAGCTTTGGGTAGAATTGACATCTTAACAATATTTAGTCTTCCAATCCATGAACACAGAATATCGTTCCATTTATTTAGGTCTTCTTTGATTTCTTTTAGCAATGTCTCATATTTTTCTGCCTACAAATCCTTTACATCCTTGGTTAGATTTATTCCTAGATATTTTATTTTTAGAGCTATTATAAATATAATTTTAAAATTTCTTCTTCAGGTTGTTCATAAATAATATATAGAAGCACTACTGATCTTTGTATATTGATCTTGTATACCTCCACTCTGATGAATTCATCTATTAGTCCTATTAGTCCTGTTGTGTATTTTTTCAGAATCTTCTGCATTCAGGATCATATCATCTGTAAAAAAGGAAAGTTGTTCTTATTCCTTTCCAATTTGGATGCCTTTTATTTATTTCTCTAGCCTAATTGCTGTCTAGAATTTCCAGTACAAATTTGCATAGCAGTGGTGACTGCATAGCAGTGGTGACAGTGGTCATTCCTGTCTTCCTGATTAGAGAGGAAGCTTCAGTCTTTCACCACTGAGTAAGATGTTAGTGATGGATTTTTCATACAGTTGCTTTGTTGAAGAAAATTCCTTCTATTCCTAGTTTTCTAAGTGTTTGACTTTCCTCTTTTCTTTGCTTATTTTCATTTTAGAAATTTCCTTCAAATGCCTGATGTTTTTTGGGTGTCTATTCACACTTAAGAATGAGGAATTTAAAAGTTTTTTGAAAGCTTTGATTGTGTTGGTTTTGTTATGTTTACTGATGGGTTGACCTGTATAGGATAATTAAGCAGAGACTTCGCTGTTATGTTTGGGAACCTTTAAATGACATTATCTGTGAGGAATCTCACTCCAGACTAAAATCCAATGAGTAATCTATTTTGTCCAAACATAAATAATTTCAAGGCTTTGCCTGGCAGGCCTCATGGAAGAAACTACCCTCCCCACACCAGACTTGGGTGCTCAGCTAGTGCATTGCAAATGCTGAGGGAAGTTGCAGGCCAGCCTTGCTCATGTGCATATCTACATTCCCGGCCCATGTACCTTCATTGAGAAGCCTCCATAACATGAACCTCAGCTGAGGCGTTTCCCGGGCATGTCCTCTGAGACACTTTTTGCCACTCTGAGGCACCTTTTGTCACTCTGACTTAGCCCCTTTCTCCTAACCCTTATCTTTCTCCTTTGCCCAGGATCCTCAGGTCCATAAAAAGGCAGGAACCTTTTATTCAGGGCTCCTTGGTAGCAAGACTATTCCTTCCCATCTGTGCTACATGCCGTTTGACCCTCACCCTTTCATTCCAAGAGGAAAAATGGAACATTAAGGAGATGGCATCTTTTTTTTTTTTGCCTCTTGTTTGCACTGTTTCAGTGAATGAAAAAGACACAAAGCTACTTTAAGTTCATTGTCCTAACTGACCACCTTGACACCTGGAGGCTTGACAGCCGTGGTGATGATTCTTTTGGCCTGCTCCTTTATTGAGGTTTTATCTAATTTACTCCTTAGGAGTGATAGATGTTTCAGTGTTTATAATGCTAGGACACAGCAATTTTCAGCTTAAAATGACTTCTACTTTTGCAAAGTAATACAATTGCAGAACTCTTCTAGACTTGTATTGATTTTTTTTCAGTATTTTATCTTTTTCTTGCCCATACCTCATTCAACATCTATTTTTTGAGACAAATTATTTTTATTAAATTTTCCCCAAAGCATTTAAAATAGTCTCTTAGAATGGCCAACTCCCTTTACTATAATATGAAGACTGGAAGATATTTGGAAGCAATTTGAGTGTAGAGTTCTCCCTTTTAAGAGATTTTTTTTTTCCAGGTCTTTTCCATAGCATTACCTTCATTTAACTTCATAGCCCTTTTAAAAACATAATTCATGAGAGGTAACAATAGTTGTTCTCCAATGTTGTATATTAATACATAATTTAATTGAGCATTATCAAATTTAATAAAGTACTTTTGCAAAAGCGTTTTCTCTTTTCTTTTTAATTTGTTAACTAAGATGAATGCATTAGGAAGACTCAGTAAAAGCACACAGATATAAAAGTGATTAGCCTATTATCTGCTAGAGTCCAGCATTTTGTGGGCATTGATCACTATGGCTTATGGGGGAATGCATAGCACAAGAGTGGTCAACAAAACTCTAAAGGTGTTTTCTCTCAGTAATGGGATGAGGTGATTTTTTATTTTCTGTAATCTGTGAATTTTCTTACAATGAGCTCATATTTTTTGGTACAGTCATTTATTAGTTTGTCAATGCTGCTGGAATACAATAGACCAGAAATGGAATGGCTTTTTAAAAGGGAATTTATTAAGTTATGCATTTACAGTTCTAAGACCATAAAAATTTCCAAACTAAGGCATCCAAAGAAAGATACCTTGACTCAAGGAAGGCCAATAACTGTTACATGGGAAGGCACATGGCTGGTGTCTGCTCTTCCTTGTTCTTGCTTCCAATGTTTCCTGCTTCTGATTCTAGTGGTTTCCTCTCTAACTATCGGTGTGCCTTCACTTAGCTCCTCTGGGACACGATTATGGAATCTGGCTTGCTTATCATCTCATGGGAAGGCACTGATGACATCTGCTGGTCTCTGCATCACCAAACATCTGTATCTTGGTGTCTGCTCTCTCTCTTGGCCCTCCAAATATGTCTGTTAAGATGTTTGCATCTCTTTCGGCTCTGATGAAACTGTGCTTTCTCCAAAAATGTCTCTCCTTTTAAAGGACTCCAGTAAACTAATCAAGACCCACCTTGAATGGGTAGAGTCACATCTCCATTTAATCAAAAGGCTATACTCACAATTGGGTGTATCACATCTCCATGGAAACAGTCCAACAAAAGTTTCTACCTCACAACATTGAGTCAGGATTAAAAGAAACATGGAAGACCCCATAAGATTGGATAAGGAAAAATGACATGCCTTTTCTGGGGATACATAACAGCTTCAAACCATCATAAATCACTTAGAAAACAAGACTTGATATGTAAGGATAATGAGAGTAACCAAGTAGAGTTTAGTCTGTAGTGAACAAGAGAACTATATGTCCCATCTACAGGGGTAGCTGCTGCCCCACTACTTAGCTTCCATTTATCATTGTCATGCATGTGACAAATTATGTCCAGTGTTTTATGCATTTTAACAATACTTATGTGAGCATTACTATATGCCAGGATCCTTTTCCAGTGTTTTACAAATGCTCAGTCATTTATAATCCCAGGAGGTAGATCTTATTATAATATCTATTCTATGGATGAAGAAACTGAGGCTCAGATAAATTAAGTTTTACCCCAGGTCACACAGCAGGTAGGTAGAAGGGTCAGGATTCAAACCTGGCTCTGGTGTTGAAGTCTTAGACACTTATGGTCTGCTGCCAGATGTTTTTCTGTCTAATAATATAAGCAGAAATTATAAGATATTTCCTCAGTTTAATTGTTGGTGGCTTGTTCAATTTTTCTTGAAGCACTAGAGTGACCTTATGAAACTCAGCATGGGTTGGAATTTGTCTGCTTACTGATGGTTTATAATTTCTGCTTTGATTCTTAATACAAAATTTTCTTACCTGTCTGTTCACCAGAGACTCTATCTTCACATACATTATATATCATCTTGTTCATTAATGTGTCTTTTGCACAGAACAAACAACCCAGACAGGCAGGAGAGAAAAGTGATTAACAAGATGGGCTTTGAAGGCAGACTGGGTTCAAATGCTCTTTCTACAATTTATTTGCTGGGTGGTCTTAGATATGTGACCTCATTTTTCTGCTCCTCATGGGTGACAGTGGGATATAACAGAGCTCAACTTAAAAGGTTGTTTTGGATATTAAATGGAATAATAATGAAATGGAAAATTCTGAGAACTGAGCTTGCCACAAACAGTATAAATATTTATTATGATGTCTCTGATTTGCCTGCAACATGTTTACAATCTTGCTGTAGGGCCATGCAGAGGCTGAGTCTTCCATTTCCCTTTCCCTCTCGCCCCAGTCAGAGGAGTTGTGCAGTGAGCACAGTGCATAAGAGTATGAGTTTTGCAGTTGAATAGATTTGGCTTCTGACTCCTACCGTGTCTCTTCCTAAATTTGTAACTTTGGACAAATTTATTTAAACTCTCTGCTCTTCAATTTAAGCATTTGAAAACTTGAGGTTATAATAGTATCTACCTCACCGAATTATGTGGAATAAATGAGATAATTCACATAAGGTGTCTGACCCACAATACATGGTGAATAAATGTCATCGGTAGTAACAGTGGCAATTATAATAGCAACTACATGGGCCTGATAAGACTACGTGATTAACTCATCACAAATATTCATTTTGAGTCAGTCCCATTTTCCTTTTCATGGATGGTTCTTCGCATCTCTTGCTAAGTATAGATATGACATGAATTCATCAGGAAAATCGGAGATTAAGATTTTTATAAAATACATTTTATACCAAACAATTTCAGTCGAGGGACAGGAAGTAAATATTTTAAGTGTTGTGGGCCACCTGGTCTCTGCTGCAGCTACACAACTCTGCCACCTCGTCATGAAGGAAGCCACAGACAACGTAAAGGAATAGACATGTCTGTGTTCCAACAAAACTGCATTTACAGAAACAGGTGGGGAAGGAGGGGATTTGGACTGTGGGCTGCAGTTTGCTGATCCCTTCTTTAATGACCTTGTCCCTAGCACAAAGGAGCAGATGTTCTGGACAGTGTCCTGCATGGGACGGTATTTGGTTATTGGCTGGATACTTCATGTTGAGAATTTCAATTCTTCCCTTTTTAAAAGGCTCCAGAGAGTTTTCCTATTAAGAAATGACTTCAGAACCTATTTTGATTAAGATCCTGTGGTGCTGCTCAAATAAATATATGGCAGAGCTAACAGCATGCATAATTTTCTTTTATCCCCCTACCCCCTCCATCTCTAAGGATGACATAACCACATATCTCAACAACCACTTTGAATCTATTTACAATTGATAGAAAATGCACAAAAGTGTTTTTCCCCTTAAAAATATGTTCTTATAAAGGAGAGTCTACTTTCAAGGGAGTCTGTAAAAGAAGATTTTACGTCATTATGAAAAGATGACTCACTCAGGATAAAAGCAAAACCCTGTAACTGCACATTTTAGGAAGCCTCTTTTTTTTCTTTTAAGTAAAATATACATTTATGAAACCTATTAATTGTCTTATACATGGGAGGAAAAAATAATGTATATAACAGTAAAATATTTTATCCACTCAGGATGTAATTTGATTGAATATCTCTTAAGAAATAATTACAAGTTAATTTGGTATTTTTGAAGGGAAGAAAAAAGGTCCTCAGTCCTCTCTGAATGCTATTTATGGTAGTAAAATAGGAATTTATATGTTCTTAAAATGAATTTTTATGAAATAGAAATATGACAAAAAAGAGGAAATTTTGCCTATTAATCAACAAACCAACCATCTGGTATCCACTGCGAAATTCTAGACAGAGTGTTAAATGCCACATGGGATTCAGAAATGCATACCCTGGCCCCTGCGTTCATGATGTACTAACAGTAAGTGCAGGAATTCAGAGCAGATAGAATGTGGGGGTTGAAATACTTGAGTAGACTTTGGGAGGAGATGGGACTTAAAAGATAGGATCCAAATAAATGGAGAAGGAAGGACATCCCAAGAACACTATCTTGAGTGAAATAACAACAATAGACACAGTTATAAAAATAATAAAAAGAATCCTGAGCAGACAATAAAGAGCAGGTATGTGAGAATTATCTCTTCAATTTAAATGCTTTGAGATCTTGAACAAGACCCGTGATTTCTTTTGAGCTTTAATTTCCTCATATAGGAAATTAAAATAATAATATCCATTTATTCATGCACTCAAGAAGTATTAATTAAGTAATCACAGTGCACCAAACACTATGCTAAGGGTCAAGGAAATGATTCTCAAGGGATGAATAGTTTAGTGAGCAAGATGATGAGTCAATCAACAATTACATTATGAAGTGAAGAGAAACAATATAGATCCAACAAGGTGCTATGAGTACACAGAGGCAGAGCATTTAAATTAACAAGGAATGACTAGAAAAAGCAAACAGAAGCATTAGTTAAATGATTACAGTAGGGGGAGGCCATTCAAGGAAGAAGGAACCATGCTTACAAAGGTACAAAGGTACAAACCACCATGACCCATCTTGTGATGCAAATGTGTAGCTTGGCAAGATTATAGTTAAAGGTACATATTGAGGATTGGTGGGAGGCTAGAGAAGTGTGGTGGAAAGTTTCCAAGAGGCTTCCAATGACCCTGTCCCTTGGTAATCACACCTGTATACAATATTCTCATCTTGTTTATGATCTAGTCTAGTGACTTGCTTGTAGCAAATTGAATATCAGCAAAAGTAATGGGACTTCACTTCCATGATTAGGTTATAAAAGATTCTGACTTCTGTCTTGCTGGCAGACTCTCCTTCTTGCTGGCTTTGATGATGCATGCTGCCATGTTGGAGAGGCTCACATGTCATCAAACTGAGGGTGGTCTTTGGCCAACAAACAGCAAGAAAATGAAGCCCTCAGTCCAGCAACCCATTGGGGAACTGTATCCTGCCAACAATGATTGAGTGAGCTTAGAAGCAGATCCTGCCCAAGTTGAACTTTGATTGCAGCCTTATGAGAGGCATAGGACCCAGATAAACCTTGCCCAGGGCCTGACCCACAGAAACTGTGAGGTAATAAATGTGTTTTGCTTTGAGTCACTACCATTTTGGGGGTTATTTTATATGCAGCAATAGATAACTAATATAAAAAGTAAGCAGAAGCAATATCATAAAAGGCTTGTTTTCTATATTAAAGGATATGAACTTTACTCTGAGCACTACGGAGAATGATGGAAGAAGTTTAAGCAGAAGGGACATTAGGAGCCTAACAGACGCTATTGATGTTCCCCTTCTCCTGTCTCGCCTAGGTCCAGCTCTGAGTTCACCTGCAGTTGTAGTAAATATTTTCTGTACTGGCTGATGGATTCTTATATTAAATAGCTATCATCTTTGCTTCTTTGCCTTGGCAGGGATTTTCTCTGATACATATTGAAGCCATATGCAGGGCAGTCCAGAAGCAACATTTAGCCAATGAGCTCCTGATACTTTGGAAGGAAGAACTTGAAGATACGTCATGTATTGTTCTTCACCGCGTCTCCAACAGAGGACCTCTGAGAGTCCTATGGGGGGAGCTGCTACTTGGTGCATCCTGGGAACACAGACTCAGGTACAATTAAAGACTTTCAACAGATGACTAAGGGGAAGAGATCTCATTGCAGCCAGAGGGTCACCTAGGGAGACAAGCTGCTCAGGTCAAGGTTGGCAAATGCCAGCTCTACCCACCCCAGTTCCTTTTGGAGATGAGAGACAACTGTACTGCCTGAGACCTGAGTATATATATATAACCCTGGGATGGGGTGTACGGGCTCTGCCACTGAGAGTTCTTACCTTGATAAACAGCTGGAACTGCTTGTTCCTGCTTTAGGGTTCAAGGTAACTTAAAGCCATTCCATTTGACTTAATGTCTCCCTGGACTGTGGGATGGGAACACAGAGAAAAGAGGGGAATAAGTGAGGACTGGCAGATGGCTGTTAGGTGAGTCTATGACTTCCCCAGCAGGTCCCCAGTTGTCTACAGTCACAAAAGAATCCTTTAATAACTCCATCCCCCACTTTTCCTACTGCCCCACTTGTGCCTCCCAAGATAATTTACCAAAGTAAATTATATGCCCTTGAGCCCTTGTCTCTGGGTCTCAGGGGAATCCAAACAATTTAATCCAGACTGGGACTTTGGAAATTTCATACTGAAAGGATGATAAGGCAGAAACTAGTGAAACTGGTTGTGTGGGTATTAAAATGATCAGATAAGTGATGAGAACTTGAAATAAGATAGTAACAGTAGAAATACAAAAGAAGAAATTAATTTAAAAGATGGGCGGTACGATGGTGGCTCCATGGCAGAATTGTCACCCGCCATGCTGGAGACCCGGGTTCTATCCCCATTGCTGGCCCATGCAATAAATAAATAAATAATAATCATAATAAGGTGATAAGAAGCCACAAGAAATTATGAAATATTGGATTAAAACATTAACAGGGAAGGAGGATCAGGAATGACTTAATGCTTTATGGTTTAGGCAATCAGGTGAATGAGTAATAGGAAGACCACAGCAGAAACAGGCACACATATATGTATATAGCATATGATGACAAGTCAGTTTTTGGCATGTTGAGTTTTAGATATCTAAGGAAATTCTACTAGGAGATACCAAGTAGGCTATTGACCATCCAGTCTAACACTGGAGAAAATGCAGAAATACTTATTAGGAAGCTTATACCTGTAAGACCACCCTTGACCAACAGGGGGCAGGAGTTAATAGATAAGGATAAATATATTTGACTTTCGTACTTTGGGTGAGAAGATTGCTTGTGAACAAGAGACAGTTGCATGGAGGGGTGGCCAGTCAAAAGCATATTCTTTGTATTTCTTTTCTCTTATGCCCGGTTTCATTTCCCTGTTCTACACGTCTTCTCTCTGGGATCCATTTCCAATTAAATTAACTGAATATAATCTTTTGTATCAGGCTCTGAAATATGGGTGACTTGGGCCACATGCAGACCATAATCCCTGAGGGTGCCAGCCGAAGCTTGGTAGATGACAGCAATAAAAAAGGGAAAGCTCTTTTTGTGATTCTATTAGGCAAGACCCTCAAGCAGAATTCGGAAGTGACAGTGGGGAGCAAGAAGATAACTGAATTTCCCCTTTGTGGCCTTCTGGTCTGTGCAGAGCTTGACTCTGGGTGGTAGGATTTGTACAATGAAGCACGATTTAGAATTGAGCGAGTTTCTTTTTTACCTTTAGGATCGTTGTGAGGGCTCAGGGGATGTGAAAACATTTTTCCCAACAGCAGATTACCACCTTACATAAGCTCATAAAATGCAGAGAGGAAGAAATTGAGAAAACAAGGTCAAAAAGGACTCTGGATGAGATCAGGGAACATATACAGAAGTGAGAACAGCAATGGAAAGAAGGATGACATCTTTTACTCTGGGACTGGAGGGCAATTTGAGAATGTAAGAGTTGAAATAGAGACATTGCTGTCATCAGCCATCCTGGGACTCCTTTCAGGTTAATTCTGCGGAATTTGGACATACTTGCCAAGGAGAGACAGGTTATGAAATCATTAATCCAGGACACTAGTTTAGATTTTAAAATCACTTAGCTTTTGTGTTTTTCTTTGATAGGATATTTCTTCTTAGAAGAATAGAATAGTTTTATCATGCAGCAATCCAAAGGTATAGAAAAGTAGTTTTAAACGTTTTCTAGGTTTTGCATCAGTGTTGAAATCATAGGCGTTTGTAGCAGCCGACAAAGAAACACCAATAAGACTAGCAATAAGATGGACACCTGTGCTCTTGGCTGATGCTGAGAGGCAGGGCGAAGCTAGTTCTTTCCAGGACAGCAGTCAACTCATGATGTACCCCCTTTCATCTTGTTTGCAGCTGTAAAAATGCAATTAAGTGGAGGGAGTTGAAATCTGGAAACAACATTAAATGATTGAGAACTACATATGTCTCTGAATTTCCTAGTATTTGGGATGAAGGCAAAAAATGGTTTTCAATGTTTTGAAATGATTTTGAACTCAAACGTATACCATTGCTATCATTCAGAACATGAATTATAGGATTGGGCAAAAACTTTTCTTCAGAAACTTCCAAAGATACAAATTTTAAATAAAGCCTTGCTTCATTGCTCTCAGAAGAGTAGAGCTGTGAGGCACTAGAGGAGAGCATCTTACTGTGACGTGTGTAAATGCCGGATCTTCATGCAGAAGGAGGAGGATGCAGTGAGTACAGAGTTGAGCTCTACTGAGAGGAAGCGGCACCTCCAATAGACAGCGGCTCAGAGCTGCTAATGACATGCTGGTGTGGCTAGGGGGCGCCACATCACAGTGGCTAACTGGAACAACGCTGACTGACTTTGCATGGTGTGCAGCCTAGGAGGTACTTACTGTCTTTGTGCTGGTGTTTCGTACTTATGAAACACAACCCTCATCCCTTATAATGTTGTGTTAAGGCTACACTGAGAAAGAAAACATAAGGCCCTGGAAACAGTACCTGAAACATGTACTTACTCAGGAAGTGTTCTTATTATTAACTTGAATATCCAGCAGACTCATTCACGGAGAGATTCATTCAGAACTCTTTATACTTTATTTAATGCTCAATGTTTTAATATTATGTATCTCTTAAGCATTATTCTGAATAATTACTTAGAAAACTAATATACTAAAGTGGAAGAAAATAAAATAATCCAGTTATTTAAATATTTATTAGATTTATTTAATTGGATTTCCTAAACATGCAATTAAATTCCCAAGTATACTATAGAAATTTAAGTGCTTTAGACACTCAAAAAAGTAGACAAAGTACACTCAGATTATCTCAAAATGTAAAATGTATTATAGCTTATCCTTAAGTGAGTTGCAAGATTATCAATACAGTGGTTACATATTTTTTAATTTTATTTTTATTTCTTATTCTCATTCTCATTTTTGCTCATGAGCTCACTCTTAAGCGACTTCTTGTGCCTTCCCGGGGGCACAATAATTCCACCAGGTATGTTTCTATGTTCTCCCCCAAATAAAGTCATCTTTCAACTCAGAAGTAAATCATTACTATTTCCTCACAGCTGAGGTAACCAATTCTGAATGATCAGTTGCTTCTTGGCTGGTATATGGAGCGCGTACTGTTTTCCAGTTCTTAGCAGGAGTGAGTCAGACTGCACGCCTTTTCCCAACTCAACTGCACTTGCTACATCTGAGTAACTTTGTGAACGCAAACACTTCCCTTACCCTTTAGCTCTGAGTATCCTATACCCTTGCCCTAAATTATTTTGAGACGTTTTATTTGTGTGATATTACATATCGATTTTCTTCCCCTTTTCTGTTGGCCTGGCTTATTAGGATTATTGACAACTTATGCTTGAACTGCTAATTAATATCTCATTATCAATACCTTAGGGGTTTTACCTCTGGGAGGGAAAGGGTCAACCCTGCATAATTACCTCCCCTCAAGAACATCTGTTTAAGTCATCATTTTGGAATACGTTGTTAGCTACTGTTTTTATTTGGTCAGCATAACCTCCAGTATAGATTAGCCACAATTAAAATGTGTAATTACTCCATTTATTGGTCCTTTCCGTTCTTGGTACAGTTCTTACCTTTCCCGGGAATGTATGGTTTAGTGGCCCCTGTCTGTTATCATTTTTTTTTATTCAACTGATAGAGAAAGGTTTATACTTCATGAATGGAAATGTACTTAATAGTAGAAATAGAATATTCAAATGCTCCCATTCTTACTAAAATCAATCAGTATAATCCTATATTACTAGGGTTGTCATTCATTTTCATTATAAATAATTGTTTAAATACTGTAAATTAATTTCTCCATTTTGAGCTTCCCGGGTTTGCTGCTTTTCAGTGTCTTAATTATTAGGAATTTTTGGTGTTGTCTCAGCATCCAACTTACTTTGGCTACTTGCCTCTACACTAATCTTTGCCCTAGTTAATTTGCACCTTTCCAACCCTGGAGTATAAACTTCCCTAGAGCTCATACCCGCGTCTGCTTCCACCACCCACACCATCCTCACACCTCACCAAGATCCACAGCTGGTCCCAATCCATAAACTAACATCCCCTCCACCCTCGGAAACCCCAGTCTGTTTCTCTTTTCACGCGTTTGCTTTAAACTAACCAATCCTCGACTCCCGAGGGAAATCTACTCATCTCCACCCCTGGACAATAAAGGCACAAACCCACAGCTTCCTCTCTCTTTGCTTGTGTGCACCCCACCTGCTGGTTGAGCCTTCTTAGCCGATGGCTCTTCTCGGGGACCCGTAACGGCACCCTCTGTCTCTGGGACCTGTGTGTAACACCAACTTTTCCCGTCTGTCATGGCCCATTCTGTCGCACCTGAGCTCCACCTGAACCCAGATTTAGAATCCAATGCAACTAATTCGGAACACACAGATTCAGCTTGTTCATTTCGATTGTAATTATTTTTTCACTGAGGCTGAATATTTGACAATTTGACATGACTGTTTTGCCTTCAGCAATACCTATGAATAGAAATCCTTGAAAACATTCTTGCTTTTTCCCAAGATAGTGCTAGCCTGCCTTGAGTTTCCCCTGCACAAGACATGAAATCAGCGGCTTTCCTTGTTCTCTCTTTCTGTTAGTGGCGTTCCAGGTGCACATGAGATTGTTCTAGTCACACTCCTGGTAGCCAGTGGGACACTGTGCCAACTCTCTTTTGTGAGAGAGCAGCAAAAGAGATTTCTTTTCAAAATCATGAGTTCACAATGCTTCTAATTTAATCCTGACCTTACTATTGCCTTCTTTCTTTGTTCAAATATAAGAGCCTTGTATTTGTTTTCTTGACAAAATACACATTTAAATTATTAACTCCTCATCCTTTACTTATATTTCCTTCCTTTTTAGAATCCTAATAGGCTTCATTGACAACTATTTTTTGGTTATTAAATTTACTGCAGAGTTTCCATCATTTGTAATTTTAGCTATTTTGTACTGAGTTCCATTTTTAGATACCTTTATCAAAGAATCAAGGTATTCCAATGAGGTATTACAAATATGGAATTCTATTAATTGTTAATTCGCACCAAATTGTGATTTGTACTATTGCGTTCTTTTACAAATATGTTTCCTCAAAAAAGTTGAAATGTCTTTAGAGAGAATGTATTTTATAGGTCAAAAAGAAAACACTTTGTCTATATATTCTCTGTTATTGAATAACTATGCATTTGGTTTCACTAGATTTCCTGTAGTTTTAGCAGCACATTGTACTTTTGTGAGTGAATGACTGGAACTTATACCTGCTCGACACTCTGATTTGCCAGAAACTTGGAACAGTTTGGAATTGAAATTGTGTAATTAGTTTGGCTTTGGCACAAACACGTTTTAGACGTGAGAGAACAGAGCTCACCAAGGGTGATAACAAGCCCGTGATAGCCCTATCAGCTGCACAGACTGTGATAATTCTGGCTCAGTGTCTTCTTCTAGACCTGTTAGAAGCACGGTGGGTATACTACTCAAAACTGTAAGGAAACACAAAATCTTATAATTTCATGGATGTTTAAAAGAATAGATTTAGACACTAGAATAATACTGCTTAATTTATAAAATTTTTAAAAACATTATTCTGGGCAACAGTGGGTTTTTTGTTTGCAAATCCAGTAAAAGTGACTATATCTGTGCATGGAATTTCCTAGAGGTGTGTTATTTGCAGCCCTTTTAATTTTAGTTTAAATATCTTTTTTGGATCTAAAAAGCTAGAACAAAAATTTCCAAGATTGGTTCTTATTTTCTTCAGTTAAAAGCATATTTAATTTGAATTTCATTTTGCTTTGAGTTAAGGCAAGTTTTATGAGGCCCTGTACATAAGAGAATAACCTTTTTCTCTCTTTCCTTCTTTCTTATTGCTGCCTCCTTGGCCTTAAAATAGCAAGACATATTACTGGAGAGACAACATACCATCCTTACTTCATTCATGATATAGAAAATTGACATCTAAGTAGTTATAAAGAGAATTTCTAAGTTGAAGAGAAAACCTAACAGCTTCATACTTGTTCTGTCATAAATGTATCAAGTATGTGCATCTCTTTAAAAGAACTGCAAATTATATTTTAAATATTGAATGTTAGATTATGCTGTGCCAACACCTTAGTGATTTTTCTAATATAGTTACTTGTGGTCATAAAAATTATATTCTATCTTGTATTTTTTTCCTTGCCATAGCTATTCACTAAGATCTAACAAGTTACGAGGCTGAGATATTTGTTCTGAGATCAATTTATCTACATGATATAAAGAGTCATGATTTTTCCTTAGGACAGAAAGAATCTAACACTCCTTTTGGTGTGGGTCTTTTTAAAAAATACATTTTTCTCTGTTCTTTGAGCAGACAGTGTACTGAGACTAAGTGAAGTTGCTCACCTGTCCTGAACGGTCTCTTTTGTAGCACAGTAATTAGACAGTTTGCAGAGTTTATTTGTGAAAGAAACTCTGTGCTCTTCTCTGCAAATTCAGAGAAGAAACTGCATACTTTTTAGGCTGAGCCAATATGCAGCAACCATGATTTTCTGACAGGTCCTAGATAAGGGAGGAGAAGAGGGAACGTATTTAAAGGGTGAGTAATTTCCAGGTATATGGAGTGAGGAAATTGGCCCCAGTTAGCAGGTTTAGCTGAGTAGCAAGTAAGACGGTGGTTCTCAAATGTAAGCATGAATCAGAATTACAAGGAGAGTTTTATTAAAACAAGGACTGCAGGGTTCCACTTCCAGAGTTTTCAATTCATTAGCTCCGGGTTAAGGCTAAAAATGCGCATTTCTAACAAGTACCCCGGTGATGCTGATGTTGCTGGTTGGGGGACCACACTTTGAGAAGAACAGCATTAAAAAAATAGGTGCTCTGGGCCCTGACTCATTCAAAATAGAAAAAAATGAGACACTTTAGGTGCCTTCACACCCCTCCCCCTGCCCTCAAGAAGCTTTCGACAATCAGCAAAAACTGGTCAAAACATCTTTCTCAAACCTCAGAAAACAGTTAAATGACTGCAGTTAACAGGGTGAATGCCAGATCAAGAAAAAGCCCTGCTTAAAAGTAGTAAGAACTTGTGGGCACCCTGACCAGCACTTCCCCCACCCATCACAGGCTTGGTCTGGAGCTGGCCCATGCTCCCAGCGTGGATCCCTGGGCCCACTTCCCTAGGGAACAGAATAACCATTGTGCACATACTGGGAGCCTTTATGTGTGGCCCAGTTTGTCTAGTGGTAACCTGAGAGGCTTGCTGTCCCAGAACTAGCCCCAAATGTAGAAGGCAGCTCACCAGGCTTTCTTAAAGAATGCTGTGGGACAGTTGTCAAGTCGTGCTGGCTGTGACAAGGGATTGCTGGCTGCACTAGGACATCCAATACACTTCTTGGCATTGTTAGGACACTGTTTCTTAGGGAAGATGAGGGGACATTTGGAACATGTAAATGGAAGAATTCCTAAGACCATGTGCATGGGCCCAAGACACTTTCACAGAAAGGATTAGGGAGGCCCCTACATTTTGGCCTACAGCCGGTCTATAAAATCATCATATGGATAAGCCCTGGAGGAGAGCACTTGTACAAGTCAAAGTTCAAAGAATGAAGAAGTGTTTTCTTTTTCTCCTATTCTACTTAATTTTTTTTTATGCTGGGTATGAGCTTAAAGAATACATGCCTCAGTGATGAAATTCTAGCAATAGTACATCAACATATCAAAATGTTTAGGTTTTAACAAAAGGTTGCAAAACATACAAAGAAACAGTATGTGAGGCCCCAGACATAGGAGAAAATTAAAGTATTAGAAACCATCAATAAGAAAGACCAGTCTTGGGACATACCAGACAAAGAATTTGAAAAAATAAATGCTCCTAAATATGCTCAAGGAGCTAAAGGAAAACATGGACAAAAAACTAAAGGAAGTCAAGAAAAGAATACATGGACACAGAGAATATAAATAGAGAAAAATGATGAAAATGAACCAGAGCTGTAGACAACAGTAAAAGAAATAAAAAATTTCTTAAAGGGCTTCAACAGTATATTGAAACTGGCAGAAAAAGAAGTTAGGGAACTTGACGATAAGGGAATTGAAATCATTTGGTCTGAGGAGCAGAAAGAAGAAAGAATGAAAAATGTGAGCAGAGCTAGAGGAACCTGTGGGACACCATCAAATGTACCTGTGTGCATATTGGGGGAGTCCAGAAAAAGAAGAAATAGAGAAAGGAAAAGAGAGACTATTTAAAGAAATGATGGTTGAAAACTTCTCAAATTTAAGAAAATACATGACCCTCAAAGAACTCTAAGTAGGATGAACCCAAATAATTCCTCATCATGCCATGTTATAATCAAAGTGTTGAATGCCATAGGTGAAGAATTTTGAACACTGCAAGAGAGAAACAATGTATCATGCACAATAAAATTAAAGGTTGTTTCTTTCGAAACCATGGAAGCAAGAAGTGGGGTGACATACTTTAAAGTGCTGAAAGCAAAAAAATTGCCAACCAGGAAGTCTATATCCAGTAAAACTATCTTTTAGAATTGTGGGAGAGATTAAGACATTCTCATAAACCAAAGCTGAGGGACTTTCTCACCAATACCTGGTGAATGAATGAATGAATGAGTGAATGAATGGATTGTTGTAAAATTTCTTTTCTAATGTTGACATAAATATCAATCTAACAGTGTTGCAACTCATGTTCTTTTGTCTTAAGTAAAACTGTCAGTTTTAATCACAATTAAAATAGGTCAATCATGTTTAAAAATATGAAAGAAAAATATCTTTGGATGTTGGGATTATGGTAAGTATGTTAAATTATTTTTCTCTAATATTTTTCTGTACTTTCTAAATATTCTGCACTAAACTGCTTTTTTATTTTTTAAGGTAATATTTAAAAGCTTGTAAAATATGTCCTCTCCAGTCTCCTATTATCTTCCCTGGTTCCACACCTACTTTATGGAAACTTCTATCCCTTAATGCCTTTTTCTCTCTTCCAGCCTTTTCTCTCTCTTCTTCTACTGGGCTACCCTCATTCCTATTAATCCCACTCTCCATTTCTTCATTTGCAGTGGAATGTAAAGGAGCTGATTACAGTTTGATATGTTAACTTTTCCCAGTAATACATAGATTTTAAAATCAAGGATTTTCATTCCTATATGAACTCATGTCATTAGGAAAAAAATATTTTTAAAAAAAGTTAGAGCAAAAGGAAGAAAATTGATTGTCTCTTTTTATACAACCAGAGATGCCAACCATTAAGACTTTGGTTTTCATCTTCACAAGTCTCTTGCTATGCATTTTTCAAACAATCATAGTCAAATATATATATAAGTAATCATTTATAAGACTTTCTGAATAAACACAAGGAAAGTACAAAATATTATGAAAATTCAGAAAATTGTAAGAAGGAAAAAAGCATATAGAATTTTGTCATTCAGTGGTAAAACTAATATTTTTGCTAATCCACTTGCAGTCTTTTTTCTTTGCATATTAAAAAAAAAATATGAGGTCATTTTCCATTCAAATACTGTTAAGGAAGGAGCATTCATAGTCTGTGACATAGCAGATGACATAAAGAAAGATTTGTCAATGACAGCATCAATCACAAAGTAATTTCTTAATATTTCTTAGCAAAAACAAAAATAACTAGTTTGAGGTCAAAGATAATGTAAATTATTACCTAAGTTTTCAGGTAATGGAAAAGGCCATTATAGAGCTCTTTCAATTTTTTCTTATGTAGAGAAAAAAACAAGAGAGATTTTATTTGGTAACCCTCCCAGCACAGTGGTGCAAAAATAGTTCAAGTTTGGGACCGAATAAAACCAATCATTGTTTTAATTGGTTATCGAGGTTGGTGAGATATTTCATTTGAGATGTAAAGTATGTGGAATGAAGCAGATACTTCCTGGTTCATAAAAGAGAGTGAAGGAAAAGTTAAAATTCTGATGTAAGTGCTCTGAGACGTAATTTGTGAGGCTATAAAATGTGCTTAACAACATGTAGTTCAACTGGTCTCTTGAAGTTAAAAAAAATCCTTTTATTCTTGAGTCCTGATTTTTTTATTTTCCCCTTGATATATGTTTCATGTATATAGTTCATGTATTTCATTCAATGTGCATTGGTGGAAACTCTCCTAAATCGTTGCCTATTTCAGTGGCACTGCCACACGAAAAAAAAAGTTAAACTAGTTAAAAACTTCCTGAAATCATAATCATTATTTTCCATACTCTGTAGGTAATGCTCTTAGGTCTTTGACTTCTAGTGTTGCCCTTGAAAAGTCCAACCCAAGCCTGTCTTTATTCTTTATTGACAACTTTTTCAAAAATTTGTGCTGTGGGAAGGATTTGTTTCTTTATACATTTGAGCTGTTTTAATTTTATTGGAGGTGGAGTTAGTTGGCATGACTTACTGATGGATTGGCTCTGTGGATTGAGGAAAAGACTTTTACAAAAGTACTGTGTGATTGTTTATTTGCACTAAGGGGTGGATAGAGAAGACAAGGGGAAAAAATGTTTGTGTAGATGGAGAATGAAGAGTTTTGGAATTAGGCAGGAAGCTTGATTAGTATTGAAAATGTGATTGGATTAGTGCATTGGGGCTCTCAGGGCCCTTCAAGGATTGATAAGAGGGTGATTCTAGGTTAGGTGGGGCTCTCAGGGCCCTTCAAGGATTGATAAGAGGGTGGTTCTAGGTTAGGTGAACAGAAGGAAGAGATGATGATAATAATTCTTATTATTGTGATTTTGAGGATGGGGTAGTTGTTGGTATAACAAAATCATGGGTATGACCATGTGAGTGGATGGCCAGTATAAGAAGAAGGAATGTTCACTGGTGCTTCGAAGGTCAAAGAGCTGAAAGGCCAGGGGAATTATCTGAGTATTAGGTCATCAAGAATAATTTCAGAAGTAGAGATGTAGAAGAAGATAGTGTGCTTTGTGCAAACATTATGCAGATGACATATAAGTGAGGATAGCAAATGGCAGAGTCTTGGAACATGACTTTCAAAAAGTTGAGGTTTGTGAAAGTGAAAGGACTAAAAATGGCTTTTGAAAGAGCAATGGGGAACAAAGAGAAACCTGGCCTATTTTTATGCACTGGGATACGTGGCCTTTGAGATAAAAGCAGCCTTGCATGAGAAGGTTATAAGGGAGACGTTGTGCTCAGGAGAAATATCAGTAAGGGCTGATAAAGGGAAGATGCTGGTGACAGACCATGAATTCCAGAAGGCAGTGGGAAGATTTGAGAGGGCTCGAACTTGGGCGTCTATTTTCTACCTCTTAAAAATATCTTTTTCTGCTTTCCTCACTTGTACTTTGACTTTCACATCAAATATTTAAATTGCTATAACATGAATTCTCTTTGCAATGTATGTTTACACTAATATTATATATATTTTTTGATTCATTGAGATTATCTCTCTTTTACTCTTACCCTGCTTTCTTTCTCACATCAACATTTTCACATCTTAAGGATTTCTGTTGTTTTTATTTATTCCCCAGAGGTTATGTCTACTGGAATCCTATTGAGATTGCCAGATGTTTTTCTAGACCTTTACTGTGTGCTTCTTTCAGAAGGTCATTTTCAGACATTTGCTTCTCCTCTGTATTTTCAGAATAATACTTAAATCAATAATATTATTCCATAAACATTATATTGGAATTGCCAGTTGGTGTTTTAGTCATGATACATTTTCTTTTCTGATGACCCTTATAGAAGGAAAACTGAATAAACTAAGGCACACTCTAATCTGACCAAGCATAGGTCCCTGTGCCAAGGGTGACACTTCCCAGATGTCAGACAACTATGAACAGGCATGGTACAAAGAGCTCAACCAATATGGAGGGATGGCAGTTACTCAAGTCACACACCCTAGCTTTCCCAGAATTTAAATTAGGGAATATAGGGGACTGAAAAATCTGTTAGGAAAGGGTTGGCTCAGAGGACAGTGGGTCACTTATGAGAGGAACTATTCAGACTAGAAAGAAAATGGTTTGTCCCAGGTCTGCCTCATTTACCAAAGCCTTAACAGTTCCATTTTACACATTCTTGCAATGAATCTTTATCCTTAAGGAGCCTAACTTGTATAGGACCCTTTTTTTTGGTTCATGATCTAACAATCGAACCTGGGTCTCCAGCATGGAAGGCGGGCATTCTAACCACTGAACTACCCATGCATCGTTACAGAACCTTTTTTTTTTTTTTTAACTCTATTTACAAATTACTAAATGGGGAGAGATTACTATGGTCTAAAAATTTGCCAATAAGAGGAATATACACTCATTTCCTTTGCATGATTCCACATAAAGTCCACTTGCCTACAAATTAAATACTTACATCAGTTTGCTATTGCTGCTGTAACAAATTACCACAGATATTGAAGTTTAACACAGCTACAAATTTATCATCTTACAATTTTGGAGGTCAGAAGTTCACTACATGTCTCACCAAGCTAAAATAAAGTTATTTGGCCAAGCTGTATTTCTTTCTGGAGAGTCCTTAATCATTCAAATTGTTGGCATAATTTGAGTCCCTTGTGGTTCTAGGACTGAGGTCTCCTGCTTTCTTTCTGGTTGTCAGCTGAAGCCTGTTCTCAGGTTCTAAGAGCTGCCCATACTTCTGGGCTCATGGCCCCCTTCATCTTTAAAGCAAGCCGTGGCAAATCAAGTCCTTCTCATTTCTCATCAATCCTGCCTCTTCTTTTGTTGCTGTATTGCTCTCTGATTCTTGGGTCTCCCTCTTCCATTTTTAAGGGCCCATATGATTACATTGGGCTAACCCAGAAAAATGTTGGATATAAACTCCTTGTTTTAAGGTTAGATAAGTGGCCAACTTAACTTCTGCAATCTTAATTCCCTTTTGCCATTGTAGGTAACATATCCACAGGCGTAACACCAGGGGCAAACCACATGGCAGCCAAATTCCAGCCTAAAACTCTACAGCCAAATTTTAACCTAAAACTCTTCTCTGATTTACAAATTAAGGGTAGGCTGATCTATGTAGTTTCTAGTTATTATATCCTCTTTGGGATATTTTTAGTAATCTCACAAGATATCCTAGGAAGCGAAAATTTCATGATAAATTTTTAAAATAAACACTGCCAACTATACAGCTAGCTGGTCCCATGGACCTAATTATAATACATGTTAGCTGTGGTGGTTTGGATCATGTAACCCAGAAAAACACATTCTTAAACTTAATCCATTCCTGTGGGTCTGAATTCTTGTAATTAGGATCTTTTGATGAGGTTACTTTAGATAAAGTGTAGTCCAGAATAGTCTTAATACTATTACCGAAAGCCTTATAGGGAGGGTCACAGAGTGAAAAAGGCCACAGAGGAAGCTACCAGAAACTGAAAGTCAACAGAATCTGGAAGAGAAGTGGGAGGGCAGGAGAAGCTGCCATGTGCATTGTCATGTGACAGAGGAGCCAAGGTCACCTGCAGTCATTCCCAGATGCTGATCATCTGGAAAAAAACATCACCTTGATGATGCCTTGATTTATATTTCTCCTAGCCTCAAAACCATTAGCTGATAAATTCCTATTGTTTAAGCCAACTCATTGTATGGTATTTATTTTAGCATTAAGGAAACATTAGCTTAATACAAATTCTGAGTAATCTTGAATCTTGATTTTTCTCTTAGTCACTCAATGATGGGATTCTGTATTTAATTTGTTTATTTTTGTACAATACCTAATATCTAACGGTAGTTATTAAGAACACATACTTGGAGAAATCTGGACTTAACTACATTCCACTATCCAAAAGGCTTTCTTCTTTGGCATCATATTTTGGGCTAAAATGGAGCCTCACTTATCCTTATTCTCTGTAACTATGATACACTATGAGAAAGGAAAGAAGTGTATGAATAACTTAAATTCCCAAAATACTCTGAGTTTAGGAACTTTTCTTCTTTTTTGCCAAGATTACCTTGTACTACAGAGACTGTTTTCCATTAAAAAACATGCCAACTCCAATTTACTCCTCACAAATTTGTTTCATTGTTGTTGTTTTTGCTTTGTTTTTAAAGCATCACTAACTCTTGATAGATATAGGAAGAGAAGATTGATGAGGGTATAAAGAGGGAAAGAGTCTCCCACTGGCTACCTTAAATGAGTAGGCATGAGGGTAAAAACAAAGCTGCCTTTTTCTCTGGTTGCTTTAAATAAGTATTCAAAAAAATAAAGGAAGCAGGCATCATCTTCCAAAATATTTTAAATCAGTGGATTTGCTAACATATCATAGGTTTTTCTTCTTAATTTGTTTCCAAATCAGTTCCTCTGGTTTTGAATTTAATGGAAATGCTGCCACAATACTGCCATTGAGTTGATGGTCAGTCCCACTACATGTAGGGGTGTGCTTTCAAAGTGCGTGTGTGTGTAGGTGTGTGCATGCTCATACACAACTTTCTAAGTATTTCAGTAAGGTATTAGTAGGGATTGTATATAGCTGCTTGTCAAACAAATACTCTGTGCCAGTATCACTACGTCTGCTCACTGCAGGCAACAGATTTTGAGAAAACCGATTCCCTGGCATTCAAAAGTTAAATTACTATTTCAAAACATTCCGAATTCTCAATAGTAGCAAAATTATTACATGTACCATTTTCCCATCTTTAAATCTGAACTTGCATTATTATTCAGTGTATGTTAAAATGGAGTCATTTTAACAAGGTTAAATGTTATGACTATACAGATTAAAAAATCTAGTTAATATTAGACGAGTATTTTACAAACTCTACATTACATAGTACCTTGCAATCAGAAATATTACATTTCATATTTGTGTAAGTGTATTTTAGATAACTGAAACCTCACAGAATTTAACAGCAAATAAAGTTAAAAATTTTAGTCCTGTACCATAGTTCCAACTACCTCTATTTTACAGTGTGTAAGGCACATGTCATGGTCCAGCACCAAAAAAGTCATACAAACCTAACTAGTTTTACTCATCCCATGCAAGGGTTTTTGTTTGTTGTTGTTTTTAGGTGAATGTCTGAGAGAAGAGCTTATAAATCCTACCCCCAGACCCTGATTGGACCCTCTTTTCAGCTCAGCAGACTATGTAAAAACTTAGGTTAGTCCTTCTTGTTTTCATTGAACACATACCACACACACACACACACAAAAGAGCACTTACACCATGAATTTGGGTTGTCAGTCTTTAACTGAAGTGTCTTTAGGTTGAATTTATAACGCTGAAGCATCAGAAGTACCGAATAATGTCCTGCCGCTATCCTACCTTTTTGCTTTAAATTTAAAAAGGCAGCCAGAAAGAAGGTTTCATTTATCCTTCAAGATAAGGTGCTAAGAAGGATCCTTTTATTTTTTTTCCTATATCCAGAACAAATCAGGAAAGCAATTATCAGAATTACACAAATAAGAAATTAAAACCAAACTGTTAGTGGATACTTTGTAATGGAAATCAAATTGGATGATTAAAAAATCTGAGACAAAATTTAAAAAAAACACAAAGTTGTGAAAAGGAGAAAATGACAGGTAATCAACAAAACAGTTTCTCTTTGTCACTTAAATCATGTTAGCCTGTTTTGCAATTGTAAAACTGATTTAGTAATATTTCTGACTATAATATGAAACTGATCAATTGTTTTGGCAGCCTATGCAAACTAATTGACCTATTGCCTATGTCATATTAGAAATGTTAGGAAAGGAAAGGCTTACTATGTGAAAGGTGAATAACAAGTTACTTCTATACTAGAGGAAGGACAAAATGGTTCTTTCAGTGTTGTACATTTTTGTGATAATTTTTGTCCTTAAAACATTTTTGTAAAAAAAGAAAAAAGAAAAAAATGTACAAAAAAGACATTTTGTAAAAAAAGTTAAAATGTCAATGACTTATCAAAACAATTAAAATGTTTTTTCTGTCTAATTATGTTTTTGAATCATGAAACACTCTGCAATTTGTTTTTAAGCATTACCCTTTTCCACTAGAGTTTTCTGAGAAAATGAGAAAAAGCTGTGAAGTATTTTTGGTAGCTGTTATTAAATAATAATAAGGACTGTGTTTTCATGTACCCCTAGCATCCTCCAAATTCTCTAGGGATTGATTTGGGGAGATGAGCAAAGTGGAAGGGAATAAGTAAGAGTTTTGTTTTTAGGCATAATCATAGAAATTAAAAAATGTTATTTATACTTAATTCATGTAGCAACAGGGTGTCATTCTCCCCTTCCCCGCCACTTCCCCTTCACCCAAATCTGAGGCCTCAAGTGAAGGAAAAGTTTTTCTTTTTTTTACCATACAGAAAATAAGCACTGCTATACCTTGCTTATTCTACTACAGTTAATTTAAGCATTTCTGTGCCTAAATAACTAGAAGAATTTAATGGGTAATATGGAGCCTGGAGGAAAGGGCAAGATAACCAGAAATATTACAATAGATAGTACTTACCTAAACAAAGAAAGTTTGTGTGTGTGAATATATATGCACCATATATATTATACATAGTCCAGAAATTATTTACTTAGAGAGAGGTATACATATACGCACTTCCCTATGTGCAGAAATAACAGAATAGATCTTCTGCGTATATAGAGAGGTGCATGTATATCTGTACCAGTCCATCTGGCGAGATCCAAGGACTGAATCAGGGCACTCATCTCCATTTTGCTGGCTCAGGAACTTCCTTCGGAAGGACAGCTAAGAAAACAATTGAATTAAAGCTTGCATAGGCAAAAGAATATGGGCTTTAAGGCATACAATATAGTGCCTGGGACTGAAAGGGCAGGAGATTTCCTGGGAGAGAAGGAGCATTCAGATAATCTGTGTAAATGAGGGAATTCATAAGGCCATGTGCAAATGCCTAGGAAAAAGACACATGAGCAAAAAAGCCAGGAAAAGATCCTTTGCTGCAGCCTCAAGCTACTTTTTTTAGGCTCACTGTAAAAATGACTAAGTTCTGAAAGAGAGCACCCACAAAAGTCATTTTAAAAAGTCTAGGAAAGTTGTTTTGTTGTTTTGCTGTTGTTCTTAGCTCCTGGCATTTAAGGAAATCTATATTCTAACACTAGATAGATACCTATTTAAAAAATAGACACTTCAGTGAAAAAAAATTGCAGAAATTACACATTAAAATATCCAAATGATCAAATTGGAGCAAAAAAAAATCACAAGGCATTCAAAGATAAAGGGAAATGATGTTATAGTCCAAGAAAAAAAAAAAAAAAAAACCCAGAAACTATCAATAAGGAAATAAGGAAGCCCATAATTTTGACATATTAGAAAATATTTTTTTAAAATTGTCTTAAGGGTACATGGCTAGTTCAGTGGTTAGAATTCCCGCCTTTCATGCAGGAGACCTGGGTTTGATTCTCAGACCATGCACTCCCCCCCCCCAAAAAAACAAAAAAAAAACCGGTCTTAATCCACAAAAATCCTACCAAAAAGCTAATAAAGAATTCAGCAGAAATGTAGGCTACAAAATGAATATGTAAAAATCAGTTGTGTTTCTGTATACCAGCAAAGAACATTCTAAAATGGAAACTTAAACAATTCCATTTCTAAAAGGTAGTAAAAGAATGAAATGCTTAGGAATGCATTTAGTCAAGTAGGTGAAGGACTTATGTACCCAAAAACCATAAAACACTGCTGAAATTTAAAGAAGACCTAAATAATTGACAAGGCATTCCATGTTCATGAAGAGGAAGACTTAATAGCTCTCTCATGGTAAAGATGTCAATACTACCAAAATTGATTTGCAAATTCAAAAAAAAAAACAACCCATAAAAATACCAGCAGTCATTTTTTTGCAGAAATGGAAAAGTTGATCTTCAAATATATATGGAATTACAAGGCCCCTAAATAGCCAGGTAGATATTGCAAAAGAAGAACAAACTTGGAGGTTACAAACTTTGAGTTTCCAAACTTCCTGATATTGAAGCACACCAAAAAGCCACAGCAATGAAACAGCGTGATACCATATCAACAAGTCAAAGCAGTAAAACCACATGATCATCTTGATTGATGCATTTGACAAAATTCAACATCCTTTCTTGATGAAAACACTTCAAAGGATAGGAATAGAAGGGAACTTCCTCAACATGATAAAGGGTATTTATAAAAAACCCATAGCTAACATCATCCTCAATGGGAAATGTCTGAAAGCTTTTCCACCAGAATCGGGAATGCCTACTGTCACCACTGTTATTCAACATTGTGCTGGAAGTCACAGCCAGAGAAATTAGACAAGAAAAAGTTATAAAAGTCATCCAAATTGGAAAGGAAGAAGTAAAACCTGAAAATCCTGAAAAATCTACAGCAAAGCTACTAGAGCTAATAAATGAGTACAGCAAAGTGGCAGGGTACAAGATTAACACCCAAAAATCAGAAGTGTTTCTAAACACTAGTGATAAGCAATATGAGGAGGAAATCAGTAAAAAAAAATTCATATGCAATATCAACCAAAAGAATAAAATATTTAGGAATAAATTTAAGGATACAACAAAAACTATAGGAAATAGCTAAAAGATATCATGGAAACCTATACACAGAAAAAAGGATACAAAAGATGAATACACAGAATACTATAGGAAATAGCCAAAAGAAATCATGGAAGACCTAAATAAATGGAAGAGCAAACCATTTTCATGGATTGGAAGATGAAATATAATTAGGTCAATTTTACCCAAATTGATTTATAGATTCAATGCAATACCAATTAAAATTCAAACAACTTACTTTGCAGAGATATAAAGCAAATTTATTTGGAGGTTAGGATGCCCAAACTAGCTACAATGGTCTTGAGAAAGAAAAATGAAGTGGGAGGTCTCACACTACCTGACTTTAAAGCATATTATAAAGCTACAGTGGTCAAAATAGTATGGTACTGGCATAAAGATAGATATACTGACTGTATTAACTAGGGTTTTCTAGAGAAACAGAATCAGCAGGAGGTATCTATAAATGTAAAATTTATAAAAGTATCTCAAGCAACCATGGGGATGTAGAGTCCAAGATCTGTAGGGCAGGCTGCGAGCTGGCAGCTCTGATGAAGTTCCTCAACAAACTCTCAGGAGAGGCTGGCTGGCTGAAGCAGGAAGAGAATGATTGTTTTCCTTAAAAGTCTTTTGGTGATTAGATTAAGCATCACTCATTTTAGAAGATACTCAGCTGTGGATGCAGCCAACATGGTCATGATTTAAGTCCATGAAGTGTCCTCATAGCAACGCACAGGCCAGCACTTTCCTCACCAGACAATCAGGTAACACCACCTGGCCAAGTTGACACATGAACCTGACCATGACACTGACCAATGGAATTGAATTGAGTGTTCAGAAATAGACCCTCTCATCTATGGACAATTGATCTTTGATAAGGTGGTCAAACCAACCCACCTGGGACAGAGCAGCCTCTTCAATAAATAGTGTTTAGAGAACTGGGTATCCATACGCAAAAGAATTAAAGAGGATCCATAGCTCATACCTGATATAAAAATTAACTCAAAATGGATCAAAGACCTAACCATTAGAGTTAAGACCATAAAGCTGTTAGAAAAAAATGTAGCAAAATATCTGTGATGGTTAGGGTCTATGATAATTCCCAGTGTCTGGTCAGGCAAGCACTGCCCTGACTGTTGCTGCAAGGATATTTCATGGCTGGCTAATAAACCAAGAAGCTGATGCATTAAATCATCAGTGAATTGATTATATCTGTGGCTGTTTGCATCTGCGATGAACTAAGGCATGCCTCTCACAACAAGATACTCCAATCAGTAGAAAAGCTTTAAGGAAGAAGAGAGACTTTTTCACTGCTTCTTCAGCTACTAAGCCTTACCTGTGGAGTTCGTCCAGACTTTTTATCAGAGCTGCCAGCTTCATAGCCCCACCTGTGGATTTTGGACACTTCTGTTTCCACAGTGGCATGAGACACTTTATAAATTTCATATTTACAGATATCTCCTGTTGAGACAGTTTCTCTAGAGAACACTGACTAATGCAATATCTTTAAAATCTTATAATAAGGTGTGGTTTCTTAGTCCTTATACCCAAAGCATGAGCATTTAAAAAAGAAATATATAAATGGGGGTTCCTCAAAATTAAACACTTATGTGCATCAAAACTTTGCCAGGACAGTAAAAACGCAGCCTACACAATGGGAGACAAATTTGAAAAACACATATCAGATACAGTTTTAGATTCCAGAATAAATAAATAGATTTTTCAACTCACCACCATAAAGACAAACAAACCAATTTTTAAAAATGGGCAAAAGACATGAACAGATACCTCTCAGAAGAAGAAATACAAATGGCTAAAAGGTACATGAAAAGATGCTCAACTTCACTGGCTATTAGGGAAATGTAAATCAATACCACAATGAAATATCAATTCTCAACCACTAGAATGGCCATTATGTGGAAAAAGAGGCACATTTTTCCACCGTTGGTCGGAATGTAAAATGATACAACCACTCTGGAAGGCTGTTTGGCAGTTCCTTAGGAAGCTAAGTATAGAATTGCATATGATCCAGCAGAATATATTGCAAGGTATATATTCAGAGGAACTAAAGGTAAGGACACAAATAGACTTTTGCACACTGATGTTTATAGCAGCATTATTTATGATTGTCAAGAGATGGAAACAACCCAAACATCCATCAACAGAGGAGTGGCTAAACAAGCTGTTGTATATACATAGGATGGGATACTATGCAGCTGTAAGACAGAATAAAGTCATGAAGCGTATAGCAATGTGGATGAACCTTGTGAACAGTGTGCTATTGTGAAATTAGCCAGAAACAAAAAGACAAATGCTGTATTGTCTCATTAATGCAAACTACTATTAATGAATAAACACTGAAAGTTAAAGTTAAGAACACAAGTTGGGAAGAGAAAAAGAGGGTCAATATTGGGTATTTGGTGCTGAAGGAATACAGATTGTGCAACAGGATTGATTGTAAAAATTCAGAAATGGATAGCACAATACTACTTGATGGTAGCACAATGGCATGAATATACTGAATGGAGCAGAATATGAGTGTGGTTGGGAGAGATCGGCTGGGGGCACGTTTGAAACCAGAGGGAAGGGTAGAGGATACATTTTGAGAGGGTATAACTTGGGAATACCTAGACTGCACTGGGAGGTGATTAAACATACAAATAAAGGGGCATTTTTGCATGAGAGAGAGCAAATGAGTGTCAACATTGCAAGAAAATAGATGCTATACAGGAAAAGGTGCAATCAATGCAGGCCAAGGTCTATAGTCAACAGTACTGTTGTAATACACTTCCACTGAATATAACAAACATATTATACCAAAACTAAATGTCAATAAGCAAAGGATTTGGGTAAGGGGTATGGATTCTACATGGAAGAAAAAGAAATGACTTCATATATATTATGGTGGTGAAGGCCTATTTATTTACTTAGGGTAGATTATATGATGTGTGAATGAAATTGGTTAAAAATGAACAGAGAGAAACAAGTGCTAGAGAAGGTATGGAGAAAGATGCGCCTATTCACTGTTGATGGGGAAGCTGAGAGGTGTAGCCCCTCTTGAGGGCAGTGTGGTGGTTCCATAGGAGGCTTAGGATGGGGTTGCCATATAATCTTGCAATGCTGTTGCTAGGAATGTACCTGGGGACATGAATGGACATTTTCACACTGGTGTTTGTAGCTACAGTGTTGGTGATTTGCAATGGCTGGAGGTGGCCTAAGGGTACAATGACTGAGGAATGAGAGGGGGAACTGTAGTGTTTACATACAACACACTCTGGGCAGCTGCAAGAAGAAATGAAGTTGTGAGGCATGCAACTAGGTGAATGAACCTTAAGGACAGTGTGTTGAATAAGATGTCAGAAACGAAAAGACAAGTATCATCATACCTCACTCATATGGATTAGCTATAATATACAAACTCAGAGAATTTAATTCAAGAGCATGGGTTATTAAGTTAGGGCCTATTGTAGAGGTTCCTAGATTGTAAGCTCTTGCACTGGTCACATATATTTAGGAGTTGTAACTGATGTTTCTAAATTCTGAGATACTGCACTATTTGTATATAACGTGTTTTTTTCCTGAAACTTAGTGTATTTGTGTGACACCTAGCACTCAAAGTTGGAGCACTAAGGCTATGAGGGTCAGCAGTGCCTCATTCAGCAACTGTTTAAAAAGCTGAAAATGTGATCAGACTTCATCTAGAGATGTGAGTGAGGCTGATCTGGGTAGGATTTAGGGTAGATCAGAGGGCTGGATGAGAGATGATGTGACCCATGTTTTTAGGCTTTGGCCTCCGTGCAAGATCAAAGGGAGAGAGGCCTATTTTGTATAAAATCTATATTTTTGGTAGCACATTGTGTGATTTGACTTGTATAGTCAGTTTACTTAAGCACCATAATTACATGGAATCTTGAATAAGGCATGATATCTTGTTTGTACAGGTTTGTGTGATGCCCCGATGTATCCCAGAGTAATTTGGGCAGAGAATGATCAAGTTTCTGAAAAGTCCCTGTAGGGGACTGTGGAGAAAGAAGGAAATGTTAGACTTTCCCATCTGGGGAATTCCTGATATTCTGGCAAGCAGTGGGGATGGCCAATGGGTTGGGCCCTTAATTTTGGGGCTCTCCCCTATGAGGTTTGTTCCTGCAAAGGAGAGGCTAAACCTGTTGGTGATTATGCCTGAGAGTCACTCCCAGACAGTCTCTTTTCTTATTCAGATGTGGCTTCTCTTTTTAAGTCAATTTAGGAATAGAATTGAGAATTCAGAACTAAAGCTATACATATATGACCAACTGATTTTCAGCAAGGCTGCGAAGTCCACTTAATAGGAAAAGAATGGTCTTTTCAACAAACGGGGCTGGGAAAATTGGATATCCATATGCAAAAGAATGAAGGGGCCCCTATCTTATATTATATGCAAAAATTAATTAAAAATTGATCAAAGACCTACATATAAGAACCAAAACTATAAAATTATTACAAGAAGTCATAGGAGGAACTTTCATAACCTTGAATATGGTAGTGATTTTTTACATATGACACCTGAACCACAAAAAAAAATAATAGATAAGATGGACTACATCAGATAAAAAAAAAACATGTATCAAAGGATATTATCAAAAAAGTGAAAATACAGCTAAATAGGAGAAAATATTTGAAAGCCATGTATCTGACAAGGATTTAATGTACAGAATATATAAAGAACTCCTGCAAGTCAACCACAAAATGACAAACAGCACAATTTAAAAATGGGCAAAAGAAGAGGAACCCAGCAGGGTCACCATTTGCGGCACAACATGACAGGAGCTGGAGGAGGGAATGATATTCAGTGGTGTTTTTCTCAGGTGAAAGGTACAGTAGATGATGATGCAGTAGAAGGAAGGTTTGGTTCCGTTCCATTTTTATCCAAACATATCAGATTATCCAGGAACAAGCTTTAAAGAAGGGAGACTGGTTCCAGAACATATCTCTGGAAATTATACCATCTGGGCCCTGAATTTCATGGCAATGTTACAATCAGATATAATTTCTACAGTAGAATTCAGTCATTCCAGAGAATTACTGGCAACAGGAGATATAGGTAGTAGAGTTGTCATCTTTCAACAGGATCAGAAGTAAATCCAGTCTGATAGCAAAGGAGATAGCACCTTCTAGAGCCATGAACCAAGTTTGACTACTTGAAAAGTTTAGAAATGGAAGAAAAGATCATCAAAATTAGGTGGTTGCCCCAGAAATATGCTATTTGGTTTTTTTGCTTACCAATGATAAAACAATAGAATTATGGAAAAATCAGTGAAAGGAACAAAAGACCAGAAGGATATAACTTGAAGAAGGAAGATGGAAGGTGTAGAGATCCTACCATAGTTACCACACTACAGGTACCAATCTTTAGGCCTATGGATCTAATGGTTGAAGCCAGTCCATGAAGAATATTGGCCAATGCTCATTTATATCACATCAACTCTATTTATATAGATAGTGATTATGAAGCATATTTAGCTGCAAGTAATTCATGGATTAATCTTTGGCACCTGGAAATTAGACAGAAGTTTTAATATTGTGAATATCAAGCCTGCCAATATGACAGAGCTAGCAGAGGTGATTACAGCAGCAGAATTCCATCCAAACAGCTGTAACACATTTATATACAGCTGCAGTAGAGGAACTATTCAGTTATGTGACATGAGGGCATCTGCCCTCTGTGATAGACATTCTCAACTGTTTGAAGAAACTGAAGATCCCAGTAACAGGTAATTTTTTTTTCTGAAATAATCTCTATTTCAGATGTAAAATTCAGCCATAGTGGTCGATATATGATGACTAGAGATGATTTGTCAGTCAAAATTTGGGAGTTAAATATGGAAAACAGGCCTGTGGCAACCTATCAGGTTCATGAATACCTCAGAAGTGAATTTTATTCATTGTATGAAAATATTTGACAAATTTGTATAGTGTTGGAATGGATCTGATAGTGTTGTTATGACTGGATCTTATAAAAATTTCTTCAGAATGTTTGACAAGAACACAAAGTGAGACATCACCCTATAAGCATCATGAGAAAATAATAAATCTCACATGGTTTTGAAGCCACACAAAGTTTGTGCAAGTGGCAAGCAAAGGAAAGATGAAGTAAGTGTTGACAGCCTAGATTTCAACAAGCTAATACTTCATACAGCCTGGCACCCAAAGGAAAAGACCATTACTGTAGCAACTACAAACAATCTGTATACATTTCAAGACAATGTGAATTAGGGTTGACATTCCTAGCAGAATATCCCACTTCCTGCTTAGTTGAGATGGTTGAATCTAGTATTCGTACCTATAAAGGAGAGAAGTCCGTTGTGACACCCTTTTCCAGTGATTAATAATGTGCCATTTGACAACATATTTTTATATCCTCATGGAGAAAGCTCTGTGGATTCAACACTGTGTTGTTCTCCATGTGTATTAACCAGTCAGGTAAGGGTAGGGAACTTTTACTTAAAATGATTTTTGCACCGTCTTGCCTAGTGGACTAAATTGAACTGTATCAACATTGATTTTCTCCACTTTCTGTGCCTTCCATTGTGATGACATCAAACACGGTGAAAGCCTTCAGTCATGCTGTAGGATTTAATTGTGCATCTTCATTACTGTGTCATTTATGGGGTATACCTCTTCCACCCCCTTCTAAAATTGAATACAGCTCATTCTTACTGTGACTTGTAGCATTCCTCCGTTTTGGCCTCCTGGACACCTTCATTTCATCTCTCTTCCCCTTTGACCCCTCCACCTAGTCTTGGTGGTGATGTATTAAAAAAAGAAAGAAAAGAAAAAAACACTCAAAATTAGTAGTCAGTTTGGGGTCAGTGGTAAAGGTGGTATATGTTGTGAACAAATGTTTTTAATAACAGTTGGCTGTAAATACTCCTTGAAATGTTTGGCACTGAATATAATGGGGAAAAACTACTGGATAAAAGTCACAAAGAATGGAGAAAAAATGGCAAAAAGAATACATATTTCTCAAAGAAGATACACAAATGGCTCAAAAGCAAATGAAAAGATGTGCAACACCATTAGCCATTTGGGAAAGGTAAATCAAAACCATGATGAGAAAAAATTTCTGATTCTATGAGTTTGCCTATTCTAGTTTCATACAATATTTGCCTTTTGTTTCTGGCTTATTCTACTCAACATAATGTCTTTAAGGTTCATCCATGTTGTTGCATCAATCAAAACCTCTTCATTCCTTTTTAATGCTTAAGAATATTCCATTGGCGGGCCGCGGTGGCTCAGCGGGCAAAGTGCTTGCCTGCTATGCCGGAGGACCTCGGTTCGATTCCCGGCCCCAGCCCATGTAACAAAAACGGAGAAACAGAATACAATAAAACAAGAAAATGTTTAAAAATGTTTCCCTTTCTTCCTTCCTTCCTTCCTTCTATCCTTCCTTCCTTCTCTCTGTCTTTCCTTTATAAAAAAAAAAAAAAAAAAAAAAAAAAAAAAAAAGAATATTCCATTGTATGTATATACTACATTCTGTTGAGCCATTCATTGTTTGACTGGGCACTTGAATTGCTTCTATACATACGTTTGCAATTGTGAATAATGCTGCTATGAATATCAGTATGCAAATATCTGTTTGAGTCCGTGCTCTCAATTCCTTAGGGTTTATATCTAATAGAGGGTTTCTGGGTCATATGATAATTCTGTACTTTTTAGCTTCCTGAGGAAAGGTCAAATTGTCTTCCATAGCACCTGCATCATTTGACATTCTCAACAGTAATGTATGAGTGTTCCTATTTCTCCACAAACTCTCCAACAACTGTAATTTTCTGTTTTTTTTTATTTTAATAGTGGATTGGAACTGATATCTCACCATGGTTTTGATTTGTATTTCCCTAAAAGTTAATTATGTTGTGCTTTTTAGTCATTTGTACATCCTCTTTGGAGAAATAAGTATTAAAATCTTTTGCCTATTTAAAAAATTTGGGTAGTTTGTATTTTGTTGTTGAGTTGTAGTATTTATTCATGTATTCCTATCAGATATGTGATTTCCAAATATTTTCTCCCATTGAATAGGTTGTCCTTTTGCTTTCATGATAAAGCCCTTTGCACAAAAGTTTTTAATTTTGATGATATCTTATTTGCCCATTTTTCCTTCTGTTCTTGTGCTTTGGATGTAAAGTTTAACAAACCATTGCCTAACACAAGATCCTGATGATACTTCTGTACATTCTCTTCTAGGAGTGTTATAGTACTGATTCTTATATTTAGGTCTTTGATCCACTTTGAGTTAATTTTTACATAAGTTATGAGTTAGTGTCCTCCTTCATTATTTTGCATATGGATATCCAGTTCTCCCAGCACTATTTGTTGAAAAGACTATTCTTTTCCAATTGAGTGGACTTGGAGGCTTTGTCAAAATTCAATTGGCTATAGAGGTGAGGTCTATTTCTGAACTTTCAATTCTATTCTGTTGGTCTATATGCCTGTCCTTGAGCCAGTAACATCCTGTTTTGACCACTGTAGCTTTTTAACATGACTTAGGCAGGAAGTATGAGTCCTCCAACTTTGTTCTTTTCCAAGATGGTTTTAGCTATTTGGGGTCCTTGGATCTTCCAAATAAATTTGATAATTAGTTTTCCTATTCTGTAAAGCAGGTGTTGGAATTTTTTATTGGGATTGCATTGAATCTGTAAATCATTTTGGGTAGAATTAACATCTTGGTAATATATTGTCTTCCATTCTATGGGCATGGAATGCCCTTCCATTGATTTAGTTCTTCATTGAATTCTTTTACCAATGTGTTGTAGTTTCCCTCATATAAGTCCTTTACATCCTCGGTTACATTTGTTCTTAGACATTTTATTATTTTAGTTGTTATTGTAAATGGAATTTTTTCTTGATTTCCTCCTCAAATTGCTCATTACTGGTGTATAGAACAAATACTGATTTGAATGTTGATTTTGTATCCTGGCACTTTGCTGAATCTGTTGATTCACTCTCGTAACTTTGTTGTCAGGTTTTTTTTGAACTTTCTATGACATAGGATCATATCATCTGCAAATAGTGAAAGTTTTACTTCTTCCTTTCCAATTTGGATACTGTTTTTTGTTTTGTTTTGTTTTTTCTTTTTTACATGTGCAGACACCAGAAAATGAACCCAGGTCTCTGGCATGGCAGGTGAGAACTCTGCCACTGAGCCATAGTTGCCTGCCCAACCAATTTGGATATCTTTTATTTCTTTTACTTGCTTAACTGCCCTGGCTAGAACTTCCAGTACAATATTAAATAACAGTGGTGACAGTGGGCATCCTTGTCTTGTTCCAGATCTTAGAAGGAAAGCTTACCATTGAATATGATGTTAGCTGTGGGTTTTTCATATATCCCCATGGGAGTTTCCTTCTATCCAAGGATTTTTGTCAAGGGAGGATGCTGGATTTTGTCAAATGCCTTATCTGCATCAATGAAAATGATCATGTATATTTTTTCTTTCACTTTGCTAATGTGGTGTGTTACATTAATTGATTTTCTTCTGTCACACCACCCCTGCATAACTGGAATAAAACCCATTTCATAATGGTATATAATTCTTTTAATGTGTTGTTGAATTTGATTTGCAAGTACTTTGTTGAGGATTTTTGTATCTTTATTCATAACAGAAATTCATCTGCAATTTTCTTTTTTGTAGTCCCTTTATTTGACTTTATTTTAGAGTGATATTGGGCTCATACTATAAGTTAAGTAGTATTCTCTCTTCTTCAAATTTTTGGAAGGGTTTGAGCAGGATTGGTATTAATTCTTCTTGGAAAGGTTGGTAGAATTCACCTTTGAAGCCATCTGATCCTGGGTTTTTCTTTGTTGGGAGGTTTTTGATGAGCAATTAAATCTCTTTTAATTCTTCTGTTGAGATCTTCTATTTTGTATAGAGTCAATGTATGTTGTTTTTGTGTTTCTAGTTTTGTCCATTTCATCTTGGTTTTCTAATTTGTTGACATACAGCTGTGAATAGTATCCTCTTATAATCCTGTTTATTTCTGTGGGGTCAGTAGTAATATTCCCCTTTCATTTCTGATTTTGTTTATTTGAATCTTCTCTCTTTTTTCTCTGTCAGTCTAGCTATGGATTTGTCAACTTTATTGCTCTTCTCATAATGATCTTTTTATTTTGTTAATGACCACTACTGTTTTCTTAATTCCCTACTTCATTTAATTCTGCTCTGATTTTAATTCCTTTCCTTCTCCTTGCCTTGTGTCTACTGTGCTGTTCTTTTTCTAGTTCCTTCAGGTAAGCAGTTTTGTCTTTGATTTTAGATCTTTTCTTAATGTAAGCTTCTAGGACTATACATTTCCTTCTCAGTACTGCTGTATCCCATACTTCTCATTTTTATTTGTCACAAGATATTTTCTGATTTGCCTTGTAATTTCTTCTTTGACCCATTGTTGTTAAAGAGTATTTCATTTAACTTCCATATATTTGCAGATTTTCCAGTTCTCTGCCTGTTACTGAATTCCAGATTCATTCCATTATGGTCAGAGAAGAAAGTTTGTATGATTTCAATATTTCTAAATCTATTAGAACTTATTATTTTTTTTTACCCAAAAAATGGTCTATCCTGGAGAACAATCCATGTGCACTTGAGAAAAAATGAATAATCTACCCTTTTGGGGTACAATGTTCTGTAAATGTCTGTTAAGTCTAGTTCATTTATCATGTTATTCAGTTGTTTGTTTCCTTATTGACCTTCTGTCTAGATGCTCTATCTATGATGGAGAGTGGTGTATTGAAGTCTACAATCATTATTGGAGCAGTCTCTATTTATTTCTTCAGTTGTGTCAGTGTTTGTTTCATGTATTTTGAGGCACTATAGTTAGGTGCATAAATATTTTAAATTGTTATTTTTTCTTGGTGGATTGACCCTTTCATTAACATAAAGTGTTGTTCTTTGTCTCTTGTAACAACCTTTGCCTTGAAGTCTGTTTTGTCTGATATTAGTTTAGCTACCTCAGCTGTTTCTCATTACTATGTGCATGGGTTCTTTTTCTATCCTTTTCACTTTCAAACTTCTATCTTTGGGTCTAAGATGAATCTCTTGTAAACAACATATAGTTGGTTTATGCTTTTTTATCCATTCTGCCATCTGTGTCTTTTGATTAGGAAATTTAATGCATTAGTATTCAGTGTGATTACTGTAAAGGCATTTTACAGTAAGTACAAAAGTACTTCCAGCCATTTTGTTTTTTGGTTTTAATATGTCAAACTTTTTGTCTCCTTTTTCTTTTTTTTGCAAACTCCTTTTCTATATTATTGATCTATTATGATGTTTCTGACTGATCCTTTTCTTATTCTCTTTCTGTATATTTTAAAAATACTTTCTTTGGGGTTACCCTGGGGTTTGCATTATATAAGCTATATGTATAAACTACTAGTATTGGAAGATATGAACTTAGCTTCAATAGCATACACATTCTCTGCTCGTTATCCTTCTGTTTTTCCTCTTTATATTTTTGTCCCACATTACTTCTTTATATTTTTTATGTCCACTATCAGGAAATATGCCCTTTTTTCAAAGAGATGTATATTGAGGATACACTAGTACCGTGTTTTTCATTTGCCATTTTAGTTACCTTTACTGAAGATCTTCATGTCTTCACACTATTCAAAGCCATTCTTCCCTGTTTTTTTCTTTCATTCTCCTTTTGGTAATTTTTGTAGGGCATGTATATTTCAGACTCTCTCAGTTTCTGTTTGTCTGTGAATATTTTAAACTCTCCTCAGTTTTGAAAGTTAGTTTTGCTAGATAAAACATTTTTTGCTGACAGTTTTCTCTTTCAGTATCTTTAATATATCACACCACTGCCTTCTCATCTCCATGTATGATTTGGATTATCCTGTATTCTAGTTCACTGATTCTTCTTGCTATTCAAATATGCTGTTTCATGAATTTAGTATATTTTTAATCTGTTAGTGTGACTTTCATTCCATAATTTTTGTTTCTTTTTAAGCTTTAAAATTATTTTTATGTTCATATATTATTTTTTATATCCTGTAGCTCTGTATCTGTATTTTCCTTCATCTCCTTGAATTGATTTAGGAGATTTGTTTGAACATCTTTGATCAGTTGTTTTAAATTCTGTGTCTCCTTTGAAGTTTCAATTTGTTCCCTTGATTGAACAATATCTTTCTGTTTCTCAGTATGCCTTTTTTTGATGATGTTAGGGCATCTGATTATTTTGATGTGTTAACTCTGAAGATCAATTTCTCCCTCTTGTCTAGGATTTTATTGTTGATTGACTTTGTGTTAAGGCTCTTCTTTGACACTGGTCTAACTTATTCTGTACTTTTAAAGTAGCCTATGTTTAGCTGTTCAGATTTTCTCGGCTCTTCAACTGATTCTTGTCTTGGATATGCAGTAAAATTTTTAAGATTACATTTTTGTGCAGTTGTTTCACCTCTGGGAGAAAGCTTCCTTTCCTCTTTTCTATCTTCAAGAAACTTGAATTGTTTTGTTTGTTTTTATGTAGAGTTTTCTTCCTTGTGCTGTGATTTGTTTAAATTGTCTCTCTCACTCAGTGCCTCCCTTTCCTTATACTTTTCAGTTCTGGGACTCATCCTGTCTCACAGTGGTTCATATCCCCCCTTTTATTGTCTATGAACCTTTTCTCTCTCTGGTTTCTTCCTGTTAAGGCATCCCACCCTAGGGAGCCTGATGGGGTCAATCCAGGAGGTCTCTTTTGCATTAAGGTGGTCCAGCAAACAGACAAGATTGAGTGTGCATACTTCTTGCCATTAGTTCTGTCATGGTCTCTCTCTCTTCTTTCCTCCCATTCCCCTGGAGGCACTTTTAAATGCAGTACTTCTCAGCTACTTGTTTTCTACCCTGGGTCTTTGTGGACTTAGGCCGCTATGTCTGTATTCACATGGCATTCTAACTAGCTTCTGTGAGTAGCTCTATGGTCTGTATTTGTGGCAGGAGGGATCTGAACAGGGCTGCCTCCATGGGACTCCTAAGTAGCACACAATAGTGTGCAGGAAGGAGGGGTCCAGACTGTCAGGTCCAGGACAAAAATCTCCTACCTGGTTTTGGAGATTATTTTTCTTTTTCTTTAATTCAGCATTTGTGGAGTTCTTCACCAGTCTATATTTTCCCCCAGAGTTCCAAGCAAGTGGGATTTATCCTTTTATTAGTTAATTGAAAGGGGAGATATTTCCAGGGGATGTCTTACATAACCGTGTTGATAATGTCACTCTCTGTTAAGGTGTTTCTGATTATAGATTATTGTTATTTAAGAGAGAATATTCTGAAAATTATGTATTGCTAACTATCTCATTAGAATATCTCTTCCTCAAGATACTTTTACTTTGCCTTTATAGGATCTAATTTGGACAAATCTTAATCAAATCCATTGTACTTTTACTTAAAATTTTATTTAATACAACAAAATAGAAAATTTAATTTTTAAAATAAAAAAATTGTGGCATAATCAGCAAAATAGTTTATTTGGGAATGAACATATTAACTGCCATGGTAGTGTTTTTAAATACTGAAATTTTCTAGGATGCTTGAGTTTCACAAGGGTTTATTTTTGACATTTAAGAGTCCCTCATATTTAAAATTGAAAGCCTTTTTTTTTTAAGTCCTTTGGTATGTTATTGAAAGTCTTAGATAACTAAAATGAAATAGTCTATATTGTAAACTGAAAGGGTTGGAGTTATTTTATTTCAGGTGTAAATTACTTTCTTCTGAGAGTTAATATCTAAATAACGTTTTGTAGTAAGCTATTAATTAAAGCAAGCCATTTTTTTGTGACAATTATAGTTAGGAAATTTTACATTTAATATAAATGTAAATTAATATAAATTGTCACATTTATATTTGACAATTATAGTTAGGATATTTTATTTAAAAAAATAAACTAACCTTTCAAAGACTAAATTTTAGAATTGGGATCTACTTGTGGTTAGCATGATATACCTACCAGCATAACAAAAGAACTCCAAACATTCTAGGATAAAAGCTTTAATATAATGCAAAAGTGTTTAAAATCATGGTCTATTTTCAGTTAACTATTAGCAAAATGTACCTTTGATAAAACTAACCCCAGTTCTTGCAAATAAAACACTAATTAGAAGCTTCTGGAATATCTCATTCCCTATATAAATGAAGTGGTCATTATAAAGAAGTTGACAAATGTATTGTAATAATAAGTAACTCAACCATTTAAATAACTTTTTTTACAGTCCCATAGAAACACAATTAGATGCCTCTCAGATACCACTGGAGGGAGGCAATTTGGTGATAAATAGTGGTAAACAAGTTTTTCTGAAATATCCCCTCTACATTGCATTATGCTCACCTTCTCTGCACAGCTTCATTGTACAGGTAGAAAATGCATAAATAGTAGCTCCATTAGTTTGTGGAAAGAAGAGTCTATCATGTATGCATGAAATAAATCAATCACTCTCTAGAATTCTAGAATATTAATTCAGGATGGTTGACATCAGGGATTTCCATTTACTTAGCCTCTTCCCTTTTCCTCTCCTCTTTTCCTTTTCTTTTTTATCTACTTACTCATACATCTCCCACATCTAATTTCTGGAAGAAACATCTTTTGCTAACATGACCCTAGGTTAAGTATGAGCAATAAATAATGAAATAAATCCTAAGGTTGAATTAATAATGAAGATGTGAGTTTTTTCTTGTAAAACATATGTGAACACCAGTGGGGCCTCTTGACATACTGGCCATGCGAGGGCTTTCTTATGAATGACTCAATATAAGACTAAAATGTACAATGAATCACTTCTTCTTGACTTTCTTGTTCAGTTGTGGTAAGCCACAGCTGCTGAAGTTTTTGATCCATTTAATCTCCTCATCTGTGATACAGAATCATGGCCTTTTTCTTCTTTTTATTCATTCTTAATGCCTCCGAGATGTTGCTGTGTATGATAACTTGAATTCTAGCCAGATCTTTCTCATCTAATGCTTTGTCAATCAATATCAATGCCCCATTGAAAAGTGACATAATGCCATTTAAATATAAAGTAAAGCACATTTACAAAGTCAAATGAAAAGATAAAGCAAATTACACAGCAATGATTTCTAGTTCTCAAGCAAGTACTTTGCACAGCAGTGTTATCAAATGAGACTGCTTTTAACTGAGTTTCAACTAAACCATAAATGACTTGGATAAGTCCTGTGGAGGTATAATTCCTGAGATGGTATTTCCTTTCTTAGGAAAAGACATTTTAAACATGTGCATATGAGAATTCACTCTTTAATCTCATGAATAGATTTAGCTTTTAAAGTGTTGGAAACAAATGCTTTTATGCCAAACAGATCTACCTTGTCATGTATGTATTCATTTAATTCTCACAATAATTTTATGGTACAATTATCCCATTTTACAGATAAGAAAAGTGTATCATTGAGAGTTCATGTAATTTTCCAATGCTCATGAAGTTAAACGTGATAGAATGGGGATTTGGACCTCATTATTAACTCTAGAGTGCCCACTTTTAAAAAATTTTTTAAATTAATTTTTAATTTTTTAAAAAATACCAAAAAGCAACAAACAAACGCAAACATTTGTAACTTTTGATCATTCCGTTCTAAATATATAATCAGTAATTCACAATATCATCACATAGTTGCATAATCATCATCGTGATCATTTCTTGGAACATTTGCATCTGTTCAGAAAAAGAAATAAAAAGAAAACAGAAAAAAATTCATACATACCATACTCCCTCCACCTCACCGATGACCAGCATTTTAATCTAAATTATTTTAACATTTATTCCCCTATTATTCATCTTTATTCCATGCATTTTACTCAACTGTTGATAATGTAGATAAGAGAAGCATCAGACACAAGGTTTTTACAATCACACAGTCACATTGTGAAAGCTATATCATTATACAATCATCAAGAAACGTGGCTACTGGAACACAGCTCCACAGTTTCAGACAGTTTGCTCCAGCCTCTCCACTACATCTTGACTAGCAAGGTGATATCGATTGAATCCACAAGAATAACCTCCAGGATAACCTCTTGACTCTGTTTGGAATCTCTCAGCCATCGACACTTTATTTTGTCTGATTTCACTCTTCCCCCTTTTGGTCGAGAAGGTTTTCTCAATCCCCTCATGCTGAGTCTCAGCTCATTCCAGGATTTCTGTCCCACATTTCCAGGAAGGTCCATACCCGTAGGAGTCATGTCCCATATAGACAGGGGAGGGTGGTGAGTTTGCTTGTTGTGTTGGCTGGAGAGAGAGGCCACATCTGCAGAGCTCCCACTTTTAATCATCATACTGTTTTGCCCCAAAATGTGGATTATAATTTAAGTTCTACTGCAAATTTGTTGAATTTTTTGGTAGGCTTCTTAATGGCATGTGACTATTTCTCATTTCTATATATTTTTCTTCAATTAAATAAAAGCAAAAGACACACAACATTCCCATTTATAAGAAAAGGCTGTACCAACATTTCTGATTCCCTAGCTTCTTTGAGGAGTGGAAGTATCCAGGTAATGAAGGCATTGCAGAGCACTTTAATCTGCCATTGCTGGAAAAATTGAGGAAACAATATTATTAGATTCATTTTCTCACTATCACATTGCTTTACTATGAATTTGATTGCCATTTCTGCTGTAATGTAAATCACAATTCTTTGGTTGCACTGATTTGCTTGGCCTTTCAAATGGATTTTTGAACTTCAAAGTGGTGCCTTAGTTTAGGCAAATTTATTCAGTCTATTCAAACCATAAGTACTCATTAGGCTGTTAGAATTGGAAAAAAGTTCTCAGAGAAAACAACTGGTTAATGGAATAGCAGAATGGCAGGTAATTAATAAGTAGAAATTTTATACTCAACTGGGGAGAAAGAGGAGAAACTGACAGTGTGTTTGTGAAATATAGATAGAAACTACTTTTGGCAATATGAAGTAAATACCTGAATACATTGACAGGAAATTTGTAGTTAACATATTTTAATCCATGGATGGTAGAGTATTTGTTTTAATTTTTTTTAGTTGAGGTTTGCCATATCTATAGCAATGTGCATGAATCGTAAGTGTACAGCTCGCTGAATTTTATACCCAGATTAAAATCAGAGCATTTTGCTGCAAAAACTCCTTACTTCACTTTCCAAAACAATAACCTTCAATACTCCAGTCTCTAAAACTTCATATATTAGTTTTGCTTTTGTTTGAACTACATAAAATTACCCTTGTGTCTTGCATTTGACTTCCTTGGCTCATCATTATGTCTATGAAATGATCCATGTTGTCACATGCAGCAGCAGTTCATTTCTTTTCTACTAAAAGCTTGCTATGTAGTTTTCAATGGCATGAATATATCACATTTCATCCATTTCTCTCTGGATAGTTTATCCAGTTTTTGGCTAATATGAATAAAGTTTTTTTAATATTCTTGTCCATGATTTTTCATGGTCAGATGCACTTATTTTTCTTGGGTACATCCCTAAGATTAGAACTTTTGAGTTATATAGCAAACATATGTTTAGCTTCAGTAGATACTGCGGAGTAGTTTTCTAAAATGGTTATAATAATTTATACTCTTATCAGTAATGTCTGAGTATTTTGATTCAATCTTTAATCATCGCTTGGTTTTGCCAGTCTCTCTAATTCTAGCCTCACCCACTGATGGTGTGCGGCACAATTGCATTGTGGTTATAATTTGTATTTCCCTAATGACTAATGATGTTGAGCACCTTTCCATATGCTTATGAGCAATCTGTGGATCATCTTTTCCTCTTTTGTGGCAAATCTTTGGCCTTTTTTTGATGTTGGCTGCTTTGGAACTGGGTGTCTTCACAGTAGACTATTGTTTGTTCCTATCTTTGTTTCTCCCTTGCCTTCAGGTTTCCTACCTCCACATCAATCAAACAGTATAGAATCTGAGTACCACCATAGGCCCAGTGAAACTCAGAAACCTACATTATTAAACATTCCCAATGATTGTATGTAGATGTTTCACTAACACTTTAGACATTAATTTTAATTTTTATGTTTATGATTTTCACATTTTATATAATACCTTCTTAAAATGAAAATCTATTGAAATTTTTGTGTTTCTTTTTGCATTTTCTTATTTAACTATTGCCATTTGAACTCTGTCTCTTGTTCTATCCCTCCTTCCTTTCTTCATGGACAGGAAAAATGTCCATTTTATTGGTTTTGAGTTATTTTATTTATTAAGGTAATTTTTTCACTAATCATTAATTTCTATGTTTCTGAATATTAATTTCTTTCATTCATTCAGTAAACATTTTTCTTGAGTACTTAATTGGTTCTAGGCACAGTTCTAATTACTGTGGATACCATAATAAATATGACAGAGAAGGTCCCTATCTTCACAGAATTATAATTCTACTTTTCTTTTAGCTTTGTTTGTATTTGTTTTACACCCTGCATTTTTTACATTCAGGATTATGCTGAAAGCTTAATTAATTATTTCCCTCCTTTCCTTCTTTCAGGTTTCTAATGAAGTATTTTAAGGGTACAATTTTTCTAGTGAATTTTAGTTCATCTGTAATACCTATGAATTATTTTGCTGTTCACCACCTATAATTCAGTTCACTTTATATTTTGATGAGTGTTTTAAAATTTCCAAGCTTTTAAATATTGCTTTCAATTGTTACCAGTTTCTAATATTATTTTGAGAGAAGTGTGTTAATATCTCTCACTTTGATCCTGGCTTAGGCAGTAATCTCTGTGCTTCTGAAAGGTTTCCCTTTATATATGTGGATTCTGTGTATTCAGATGTATATTGTCACTATAATGTCTTCTTTGGGGACTAAACTTTTTATTAGTATAAAATATTTCCCTTTTATTTCTTGTAATGTTCCTTACTTTAAATTCACCCTTGCCAAATGGCCTAATATTGACATTTCCATAACTCTTGTGTTTGTTTGCTTAGCACATGCCTGGTATATGTAGGTCTATCATTTTATTCTTTCATTTGCAATGTTTCTGTGTCATTTCATTTCAGTTTCTTTTGCAAACAGCACAGATCTGGATTTACTTTTTTTTTTTGGGGGTCATGGGCAGGCACTGATTTTTCATTTAATAATCCATGTGAAGTTCTTTCTTTTCATTGGAAAATTAATTATTCACCTTTGTTTTGGCCACTTACATTTTTTCCTTCCTATATCTTATGCTTACTGTTGTTTCCTTTTACTTATTTCCTATTGTTACATTAATAACTGAGTTTTTGTGGTAGTCAACCACTGAGATGGCCTCAATAATCTCTGCCTTATAACCTTGTGTGGTCCTCTCCCACATTTCACCAGGATCAGTCTGTTAACAATAGAAAATGGCAGAAGTGATGGTTATAACCTCTACCATTATGTTGGACACTCCCTTCTCTCTGTCTCTGTCTCTCTGGCTCTGGCTCACTCTCTTATCACTTACTGAAGACACCCATGATAAGGGACTATGGTATCCAACCAACAGCCAGCAAGGAATCAATTCTTGTCAACAACCCTGTGATTATGCTTGGAAATGAATTCTGCAGCCCCATATGACTGTAGCTCTGGTTGACAGCTTGACCGTAAATCAGAGAGATCCTGAAACAGAACCATGGAATGAAACCACCTCTGGATTTGTGACCTACAAAAGCTGTGAGAAAATGTGTTTGTTATTCTAGGTTGCTGAGTTTTGAAGTAACTTTTTATGCAGCAATAGATAGCAAATACCTTATTGTTGATTCTTCCTCTAGTGAATTCAGAATTCTACAACCTCTTTTTATTTTACAATTCATTACTCTTAAAAAATTTTTAAAGTGCAATTTAACCCATTTTTTATATAATACATATTTTTACTCCTCATAATTTGGTGGCATTTTTCACATTTTTACTCTCTACCTTCACTTTTCATGCCCTAAGATTTCTTCATATAATTGGAATTCCTTTTCAGATTATTACCATTTTTTTTTTTACCACACTTCTTCTATTTTTTTATTTCAAAATAATTTTGTGACCAGACAAAGGTGGTGGATTATTTGCCCATTGTGCTTAATGACCAATTCCTTAGGCACAAAGGTTTCAAAGAAAGAGTTTATTTCGAGGCTTGAAGCAGGAGATCAGATGGCCTATTGAACTAAAAATCTGTCTCCCCAAACTGCAATAATTGCAATAGTATTATATTACTAAAAGATGGCCAGGTTTTAGGATAATGATCACAGTGGCCTCAGGTGATGCAATTAGAGGTGACATAATTATTGAACATGCACTGATTGACATCATAGTCATGGAACATATGTAAGAAAATGGTGGCTTTAATACAAGGTTTTTAGCATTTTTAGCATTATAATGAGGTATAGGTGATTTGTATGTTAAAGTCTAAGCTACTGGGCACATCAGACAGGCCCATTTTGCTTTGAATCAGCTTAGGTTATCAACATAACTTTGGACTTGGGGTGGTATGTTAGTTTGAAGCTGTTGTATACTCCAGAAAAGCCATGTTCTTTAATCCTGATTCAGTATTGCTGTGTGGGATCTTTTGATTAAGTTGTTTCCATGGAGATGTGACTCACCCAATTGTGGATGGGACCTTTTAATTAGGTGGTTTCCAAGGAGATGTATCTCTATCCATTCAAGATAGGGTGGCTTACTGCAGTCCTTTATAAGGGAATCATTTTTTTTGAAAAAGCTTTAGAGCCCACACAGCCAGAGACCTTTGGAGATGCAGAAGGAAAATATTCTCAGCAAAGCCGTGTAAAATGAAAAGTGGGAGAGAAAGATAGCAGACCTCATCATGGCCTTCCCAGCTGACAGAGGCATCCAGAAGCCAAAGACCCTTGCAGATGCCAGCCACTTGCCTTCCCAGCAACAGAAGTGTTTCCGACAGCATCAGCATTTCTTGAGTAAAGACAACTTCTTGTGATGCTTTAAGGTGGACGTTTTTTGGCCTTAGAACTGTAAACTTGCAACCTAATAAATTCCCTTTTTAAAAACCCATTCCATTTCTGGAATATTACATTCTGGCAGATTTAACAAACTAAAACAGATTTTTCGTACCAAGAAGTGGGGTGCTGCTTTGGTTTGCAAATACCAAACATGTTGGGATGGCTTATTAAATGGAGAAGGGGAAGATTCTGGAAGAATTGTAAGAAGCTTGATAGAGAAAGCCAGCCTAGAATGCTTCAGAGAGACTGCTGGTAGAAATGTGGCTTCCAAGGATACTTCTGATAAGGCCTTAGGTAGAAAGGCTGCACGTGTTATTGCAAACAGGAAGGAAGGTGGTCCTTATTTTAAAGTGGCAGAGTATTTAGTCAAATTATGTTCTAACTTTGCATGGAAGTTAGAATTTAAAAGTGAGCCATAGTACTTAGCTGAAGAGATTTCCAAACTATATGTGGAAAATGCAGCCTGACTGCTCCTTGCAGCATGTAGTAAAATGCAACAGGAAAGATATAAGCTGAGAACTGAACTCTTGGATACAAAGAAACCAGAAATTGATGGTCTGGAAAATTCTAAGCTTCCAGAAAAGGAGACTCCAGAGAATAAGGACCCATATAAGGATTTAACCAAATATGGAAGCTGTACTAGTTTGTTAGCTGCTGGAATGCAATATACTAGAAACAGAATGGCTTTTAAAAAGGGGAATTTAATAAGTTAATAGTTTACAGTTCTGAGGCTGAGAAAATGTCCCAATTAAAGTAAGTCTATAGGAATGTCTAATCTAAGGCATCCAGGGAAAGATACCTTGGTTCAAGAAGGCCAATGAAGTTCAACGTTTCTCTCTCAGCTAGAAGGCCACATGGTGAACACGGTGGCATCTTCTAGCTTTCTCTCACGGCTTCTTGTTTCATGAAGCTCCCATGGGGGCAATCTCCTTCTTCATCTCCAAAAGTCTCTGGCTGGTGGATTCTGTGGTTCTCTTGGCCTCATGGCTCTAAAAAGGGACTCTCTCCAAAATGTTTCCTCTTTTAGAGGATTAATGGGTAGAGTCACAACTCCATGGAAACTATCTGATCAAAAGTTACCACCCACAATTGAGTTGGTCACATCTCCATGGGAACAATCAAAATGCTCTCAGCCAGCAATATTGAATGAGGATTAAAGGATATGGCTTTTCTGGGGTCCACTACCGATTCAAACCAGCACATTCTACCCTTTGGACCCCCAAAAGATGTGTTCTTTCCAAAAGCAAAATATATTTATTTCATAACAATATCAGAAACCCTTAAACCATTTCACTAACAATACAAATACAATACAAAGTTAGAAACAGTATAAAATCTCATCAAAGTTAGATACAGGCATGGTGTGTTCTAAGGCAAAATTATCCTCTGGCTCTGGACCTGTGAAACTCAGAACAAGTTATTTGCTACCAACATACAAAGGAGGGACAGTCATAGGATACATATACTCATTTCCATAGGGAAAAATTGGAAGGAATGCAGGGGTCACAAAATCCATACAGTTTCAAAAACCCACAGAGCAAAGTCCATGAGATTTCAAAGTCTGAGAGTTATTTATCTTCGGGGCTTTAAAAGTGGTAGTTCCACCCTTTCCAAGGGCTTATGCAGAGGCCTGTTTTGCTCCAAATGCAACTTGGCAGGTATTGGGGAGACCAACTTTCTCTCGGCTCCACCCTCTCCAAGCATTGTGGCTGCACCCAGTCTCTCTGTCATCTCTGGGGCACACACTCAACCCCTCCATGTGGTGGCAGCCAGGTTCTCCCCAAACCCCAAAGAATGTGCTTCACCCTCTCCAAGGCCTGAGGTGGCACAACTCTTCCACTGCAAGGTGGTGGAAGACCCATCCTCTGCCTTTGGGACAAACTTACCCTGTCCATGTGCTTGGGTGGGCCCACTTTCCTGGCCCGAGACTTCTTGATTTCAGACCTCAGCCTCTACGGCTTTGCCTCTGAAGTTGTTTTTCCTCCAGTGTGTCCCTTCTCTGTCCCTCTCAGTCCCCACTGTCAGTGGTTCTCTTTATAGAGATCCTGCAACAGTCTTGTTGGCTTTCTATGCAGTAGCCTCGGACAGTGCTCATCAGACATAAGGAGTTTCCACAAATCCTTCCTGAATAACTCCATGTCCAATCCTGGCTTGTTCAGAAATGGCTGACTAGTTCCACATCTGGCCAAATCCTCACATGGGGCACTATTCTCTGGGGTCTCCCTTCCTGGAAGCCCAGAGTTTTCTAGAACATCAATTTCTAGTTTCTTTGTACCCAAGAGTTCAGTTATCAGCTTACCCCTTTCCTGTTACATTTCACTATAAACTGTGAGGAGAAACCAGGCTGTACTTTACACATTTAATTTAGAAATCTCTTCTGCTAAATATCTAAGTATATGAATTTTAAAATCTGTCTTCCAGCCAAAGTCGCTAGTCAATTTTGCCAGATTATCTGCCATTTTAAAACAAGGATCACCTTCCTTCCAGTTTGCAATAATACACACCTCATTTCTGTATAAAGCCTGGTCAGAAGTATCTTTCGAGTCCACATTTCTACCAACAGTCTCTTCAAAGCATTTCAGGCATTCTCTATCAAACTCCTCACAACTCCTCCAAAATCTTCCCCTTATCCATTTAAAAAGCTGTTCCAACATGTTTGGTATTTGCAAACTGCAGCAGCACCCTACTCTCTGGTACCAAAATATGCTCTAGTTTGCTATCTGCTAGAATGCAATATATCAGAAACAGAATACTTTTAAAAAGGGGAATTTAATAAGTTGCTATTTTACAGTTCTAAGGCCGAGAAAATGTCCCAACTAAAACAAGTCTATAGAAATGTCCAATATAAGGCATCCAGGGAAAGATACCTTGATTCAATAGGCCGATGAAGTTCAGGGTCTCTCTCTCAAGTGAGAAGGCACATGGTGAACACAGTCTGGGTTTCTCTCTCAGCTGGAAGGGCACATGACGAACACGGCATCATCTGCTAGCTTTCTTTCCTGGCTTCCTGTTTCATGAAGCTCCCTCGGGGGCATTTTCACAGCCTTAGAACCCTAATTTGTGCATCTCTATTTTAAAGCAGTTCCTTTCCTGTTATATTGCATTCCAGCAGCCTTAGCAAACCAAAACAGGTAGGTTTGTTCTGGGCTGACCGAATAATTAAAATTAATTGTTTCTCATACTTCGGCTTTTTTGTTTGAGTATGAAATTCTTCTATTACAATTCTCATCTCTCAATAACAGGTAGATATTTTGATATTTTTCTTTGGTTTTGAAGATAATATTCTAATTTTATTTTTTCTCTTATATTAGTAATTTATTCAATCCCCCTGGAAAAATTATAGAACATTAGCTTTATTTCTGAATTTAAGAAAATATATCAGGATTTTCTTATCAGTGAATCTTCTTTTCAGATTCTTCCTGGCTTTTATCTTCTTACTGTCTGAAATGTTGACTCTTTATTCATCTCAAGGAATGGTCTTCTATTATTATCTGATGATTGCTTCTACTTCGTCCACATTTTCCTTTGGATTTCCCATTATATACGTGTTAAACTTTCTTGGATTAGACCTCCATGCTTTTTCTCCTAATTCTAATCTCTGTCTTTTGCTTTATATTCAGAAGGAATTCATCAATTTGCTCTTCTAAATCATAAATTATTTTCAGCATAAATTATTTTGTTCCTTTATTGAGGTTTTATTTTGGTAAGAATTTTATTAATTTTTAATAGCATTCTTGTTCTCTGATGATATTAAGGAATTTGTCCTCCCAAAAGAGGTCTGGTCTTTATCCTAGCTCTTGGAAAGGGTGGGGGTTGGGGTAACCACTGGAATTTCCTGAGTGATAGAAGCATGTTTGTTATTCATGGTGGGAAGGCCACCTCCCACCAAGCCTGATAGTTTATGCTAATGGAGCTGGTAGACACTGGTAATCTCAGGGTAGGGGTTGGTCCATATAAGTAAGGTCAGTAGTGTGATTTCAGAGCTGGGGCTTTGAGCCATGTGATAAAAGCCTGATCCCTCCAGAAAGGGAGTGAACTTGGAGTTTGAGTTCAACCATGTGGACTTTGGTTCATTCAGTCATGATTATGTATCAAAACCCCAATAAAAACTCTGGATATCCAAGCTCAGGGGAGTGTTCCTGCTTGGTAATATACATCAGTATGCCAGGTGGGTGACATTCTACTCCATAGGGAGAAGACACTGGAAACTCTGCGTTTAGGAACAGTCCCAGACCTAACTCTGTGGGTCTCTGTATTCTTTAGTGGATTTGCTTTGTATACATTTGCTATAATAAAACTGCAATCTTTCCTGAATTCTGCATCATTTTAGATAGAGAACATTAGGGGATAGGGGAACCCCAGAATTTGTAGCCATTTGCTCAGAAGTAAGGGTGACTCTTGTGTATTGAAATGGTATTAATGATTTTTAATTCCCAAATATTGTAAACATCTTGACCACATATTGAGAACTTGTTTCTGTAATAAGAAACATATTGAGAACTTATTTCTGTAGTAAGAACTAACCATATACTTGTGTGAAAAAATGATATATACTGGTATGCTGTCAGCCAGATGGGCAACTCTTACAAAAAACAAAAGAACAACAAGAACCAAAAAAAAAAAAACAGGGCAAACGTTGCTTCAGTGAGTTCAGGTTGAGGCAGGTTGACATCTAATTATTCTGACTCCTGGCTTCAATGCCTATACTGTCCTGCAAAGAAACTTGCTGCCACTCTTACTCCAATACCGTGACCAATGCCTCCTGCCATTGGCTTTGGATCCTCCATGTGCTAGTTTGAAACTCTTATATACCTCCAGAAAAGCCGTGTTCTTTTCTTAATGCAATCTTTTGAGAGCAGAGGTATTGTTTAGGGTGGAAACTTTGATTAGTTTTTTCCATGGAGATGTGGCACACCCAATTGTGGGTGTGATCTTTTGATTAGATTACTTCCTTGGGGATGTGGCACCATCAGTTGTGAGTGGGACTTTTTGATTAGATGGAGAGGTGATTCTTCCCATTCAAGGTGGGTCTTGATGAGTTTACTAGAGTCCTTTAAAAGTGGAGCCATTTTGGAGAATACACAATTTCTTCAAAGCTAACATGAACACAGACATTTGGAGATGCTTGGAGTGCTCCCAGAAAGAGCAGACACCTAGACACAGATATTTGGAGATGCAGAGCCCAGGAGACATTACCAAGTGCTTTCTATGAGATGCTAAGCAAGCCAGAACCCAGAGTTTTGCCCCAGAGAAGCTAAGTGTTGGCCTTCAGGTGCTTAGAGAGGAAGCTGCTGGAATCAGAAGCACAAAACAACAAACTGGAAGTAAGGACCTCAGATGCCAGTCATGTGGCTCCCCAGCTGACAGAAGTCCTGGACACCATTTAGCCTTTCTTAAGTCAATTTATCTTTCTCTGGGTACCTTAGTTTGGACATTTTCATGACCTTACAACTGTAAACTTGTAACTTAATTAACCCCCTTTATAAAAGTCAACCCATCTGGAATATTGCATTTCAACAACATTAGCAAACTAAAACATTCAGCTAAATGCCATTTCATAGCTGGTTTCTGAGCCCACTAGGTAAAGTTAACTTACTGTAGTCTAGCATTTCTTGGGGTGATAGATTTTAAAGACTTGATATTCTCTACCTTAAGCATGTTGTATGTTCTGAACTCATTATTATGCATTGGTTATATTGGCAGCCTATGACTAAGCAAGCAAATGAATTGCATTCAGCATTCAAACTTCAGTTGTGTGGGATCTGCTTTCATGTGCTACATTTACTTTCATTTCAATATGCTTTTGGTTTATTGGGACAACTACATTTTCATGTCAGTATCTTTGGGACTCTCTGAACTGGTAGCTGGTGTCGGAAGTGAGGGCAGTCTTGTGGGTGCCCTTTACCTCTGAAGTATAGCCTACCACTGAGTAGTTAGTGTCAGAATTGCATTGCATCTGGTCATTTTTATAACTAGCAAACTGCTCCTATTTCTTGGATGCAATTTCTTCTTGAATGGTTCTGTAGATAACAGATAGAAAAAAATAAACTAACTTCTTCTCTCTGTATTTTCTCTCCATTTCATGGAGGAGGGAGTATAATTGTCTTATTCTCTCAGTATGTTGCTATTCTCTCATGATATTGACTTTCTTTGTATGCCATTGATTCTATATTTTTCATTAATGTAGTTGAACTGTAGAATTAGATTAATCAGTTAAATCAGTATCAATAGTTGGCAGTTGTTGTGTCTCCTAAAAAATTATATGGGTCATTTTTAACATGATTCTTAGGTGATATGAATCTCCACTAGAGATATATATATGTCCCCACTGATCTAAAGTAGTGGTTCCTAAAATGTGGTCCCTAGTAGTATTATCACTTGGGAACTTGTAGAAATTTAGATTTGGGAGTCTCACATCAGACCTACTGAATCAGAAACTCTGGGGCTGGAACCCAATAATCTGTTTAAATTTTAATAAGCTCTTCTGGTGATTCTGATGCACACTCAAGTTTGGGAACCATTGACCTAAGGGAGTCTCTAGAGGGCAGCTATGGATATTCTGACTGTGTGTTCAAGTGGCCAGTAAGACAATAGATTAGAGGACATTAGAGTATCTGTTCCCTCATCACCACCATGATCAAGGAAGCAAGAAAAGAGTTGCCATGGAAACTGAGCACAGCATATTTTGATGCTCACTCCACTTGATTTATCTGTGTGTTTATAGGGACCCAACTTTACAGAAGATACAGATCCAATTCCTTTCTCTAACCCTAATATTCATAAAAAGTCTGTCTCCCCACTTTCCTTTTACCCAAACAGAGTCAAACAGAGTAGTGTACAAAAACTCTGGTGTAGTACATATATCTAGCTAACTTATCAAAAAAAAGCCCATTCAGGCATTTCCTAAGGATATTTCTAAAACTGGCAGAGATTATTTCCCCTACCCCCCCCCCCCCCAAAAAAAATACTTCTACTCTCCTTTCCTAATGCTGAGGTCTTTTTTATTCTTGCAATTTCTTTCCTTGACTCTTCCACTAATGTCCTCTCACTCATGTCTCAACTCCTTGACTGGGTGTTCTCCCCAAATGTCTTTAGAATTATAATTTCAAAGTCTCTGGCACAGCTATGCCTTTTTCTTGTTGTGTGGGATGCAGATGGATGTGGGGGTGGGTGTCCTTGTCAGAGAGGAGTAAGGTCAAAAGTTTCAACTGGACTCTGGATGACAACTTACCTTTCTCTCAGGAGGACTCTGAATATTTTCATTTAAAAAATAAGGTGTGTCACAACCAGCATTAATCTCTGCCAAAATTTGTATAGCTTCTTGGAATTAATTATGGTAAAAGAATAACTGACTCTTTCACAAATTTATTTTATATTAAAATGACTCATTCTACTTTTTTATTCTTTTTTTTTTTTGGTCTATAAATGAGAAGTAGTTGAGCTATATTGCCACAATATTAATTCATGTCTGATTATAAAAGAAATGCATGTCTCATGAAGAAACTTTGTAACTTTGTAAAAGTGAAGAGCAGAAAAATAATTTATTCTCCATTCAACTTAACTAGAAGCAAACCTTGCTGTAATCATAGCACATATTATTTAAGACTCTTCAAAAACATTGTCAAAGATAAAACTGTGCTAGCCAATGCTAAAGAGGAAAAGGATGATTTTATTCAGGGGCTGCTATAGCAGGGAAGAGAATTATAACTCAATTCCCTCCAAACAAAGGACAGAAAGCTTTATGAGGCTGGGAATGGGTCAGAGGAAAAGCACTGAAGATGGTGGTGGTGGGGGGGCAGTGACCTCTTGGGTGTAGGGGAGGAATTTATTGAGGTCCTGATTAGGAGCTCTTGGTTTGAAATGTTCACCTTGGTAAATAAGCCACCAGGAACCTGTAAGATCTGGGAGACAGGAGGAGGGAGATCAGGAGCTATCCATTTAGGAACCTGGGTAGGTGGGGTGAGAGGAGATGAGAGTGAGAGATTGGGGGTGAGATGACTATTCAGAATAATTAGGGTCTTAACTTGTCCTTATTCCTTCTCCCCTCTGCAATCTGAGTTGTTTTTCTCTGCAGTTCTGCAGCTGCAAGATTAGTCTCAAGGTAGTCAGGAAGAAGAAGAAAATGGGTAGCGGCTCTTAGGGAGTGATGCTGGCAGCCTGGTCAAGATCATTTATGGCTGTATAACATTTCCTTCCATGGTTTGTTATACCACAGTTTATGCCACTGAGAAAATAGATGCAATCCTATAGAAGTGAAACTCCCAACTGCTACTGTGCTTGTAGCTTAATCATTGGCCCTTATATCTGGCTTTTGTTAGTTTGTTTTTTGCATTAGGGTGGAAGACCCTTTTCCCAAGTCTTACGAACATTTTCTTCCTATACTTTTTATTTTTTTCCTATATCCTCAGGACACTGCTTTATTACTTGTATCATTTCAAGTTTCCCCTAACTTCCCTAGTGTATTAGCTAGAGTTCTCTAGAGAAACAGACTCAACAGGGAGTACTTGCAAATATAAAATTTATAAAAGTGTCTCACATGACCGAGGGAGCACAGAGTCCAAAGTCCACAGGGCAGGCTGTGAAGCCGACAATTCCAATGGAGGGTCTGGACGAACTCCACAGGAGAGGCTTGCTGTCCAAAGCAGGAAGAGACTGTGTCTTCTGAATCCTCCTTAAAAGGCTTCCAGTGATTAGATTAAGCATCACTCATTGCAGAAGACACTCCCCTTAGCTAATTACAAATGGATGCAGCTGACATGGTCATGATTTAATTCTATGAAATGTCCTTATCGCAACAGACAGGTCAGCACTTGCCCAACCAGACAAACAGGTACCGCCACTTGGCCAAGTTGACACATGAACCTGACCATGACACCTAGTGAAGCCAAATTCTCAACTTGCTATATTTTTATCATTTCATAAAAAAATTTCACATTTATTCCTCAGTGTACCCCAAAGTTACTTTCATCCTGCCATCCATCTGAAACTACCACTCAGTTCATCGGAAACCTCCTTATGCTAAATCCAATGGAGACATTTATACACGTACCATGTTTAACATCTTTGTAGTATTTACTAGTTCCCTCCACCCTCCAACCCCATCTTGAAATACTCTTCTCCCTTGGCTTCTATGGTACAGTTATCTCCAAGAACTTCTCTGACGTTTGTGGTTATTTTCCTCAGTTTTCTTTACTGACTCTATATTGGAGTTGTGCGTCCTTGTCTAGTTTCACTTTATCTTAATTTTTATCAAGTGTGTCTATTTCTTTTCATGCCTTTATCAGTGTAGAAGAGGATTTTTGAAACAACCCTTTCCTTGGTCTTCCTTCTCCCTGCCTTGCCTTCATTCAGTTAATCACCTATATTGCCATCAGATTATTTTTTCTACTATGCTAATTGATCACAATCACTTTCATATTTAATTTTTAATGAACAACTTTTGAGATATAAACTGAAATGCCTTAAAATGCAAACAACGGCCATTGCAGATCTCTCCCTTTACTCTTGACTCTTTATCTTCATCGGGTTCTTAATCTGAACTCATCAGCTATGCCCTAGAAGCCTAGAACTTCCTTCCAGCAAGCTTCTTTGTTTGAAAGTTTCTGCTCATCTCTTCAAATTTTATGTGACTCTATTTCTAAATCCAATGTATGGGCTAGAAATTCTTATAATGAGTTCACAAAGCTACCTATAATAATCATCATAGTATTTAATGTACCATCTTGCAGTTGATGGTTTACAAGTCCAAAATGCCCACCTGGCTGTGAAGTCACTGAGGGTGAGGACCGAGCTTTCTAATCTTCATATCTAGCATAGTACCTGGCACAAATTGAAGTCCCTGATAATTTTATTGTATGATTGAACTAATCTATTGTTTATTGCAAGAGTAATTTTTATTTTCCAAATTTCCCCATCATGATTAATGTAATGATAAATGTCTCTGTAAAAAATATTTGTCTGCATTTTGAAATTTTCCTTAGGATAGAGTCCAGAAGTGAAATTACTAGCAATAGTATTTTAAATTTTTTTATATTAACCAAATATCCCTCCAACTTTATATAAACTTAATTCCTACCAGCAATGTATATCAACCCATTTTAGTACTCTCTTGCCACATGGGTATCCTATTTTAAAATATTTAGAAATTAGGTATGTAAAAGGTTCTTATTTTCATAATTAGACAAATATTGAGTGTCTATAGTATAACAGAACTGGGAATATTCTATTAAACAAAAAAGACAGAAATCTAGCCTTCTGAAAGCTAAGTTCTGTGTGAGAGGAGATAAGAATTGAATCAAAGAGCTGTTGTCAAATCCTAGTTTCCCAGTTGTGTTTTCAGTACATTATTCCTTCACAGCATAAGAGTCTCATCACAAGCCTGATGCAAATTCTAAATTTTTAGTCTATCTTTAATGATTAGCGTCCTTGAAATGGTGTTTTTGACATGACTGTGAAAAGGCTCTTTACACCAATTTGTATTTAATGATAATAATAACAGCTTTCACATATTGAGTTCTTATCCTAAGCCAGGCTTTTTCAACCTCAGCATAAAGGAGAATCTATTTTGGATATACATAGTCTTATAACTATAGTTAGCTCAAACTAAACTACTTTTCTTTCTTTTCAGATTGAGTCAAAGTTTGACACCATTGTGCAGCTATTTTGACCAGCTTTCTTGCTCAATACTTGAATGCTGCCTATAGTAATTTGGAAAGCATTTATTCTCATTTTTCCATACTAGGCTTCTAGTATTTAGTTTTTCAGCTTTGACTCCTATTTTTTCCATGATACAATCAATTAATCAGTGACTTTAGTTTGCTTTTTTCCTAATCTTTCCCTTCTACTTCATTTTTTTCCTTTTTAAAAAAAAAACATTTTTATTGTAAACAAACATACAAACATTCTTGACGTGGTTACAATTAATGGCTCACAATATCATCATACAGTTGTGTATTCATCATCATGATCATGTTTTTTGAACATTTGCATTTCTCTAGAAAAAGAAATAAAAAACAAAACAAAACAAACAAAAAAAACCCACATACATGCCATACACCTTACCATTCCCTCTCATTGACCACTAGTATTTCAATCTACTCAATTTATGTTAACCTTTGTTCCCCTATTATTTATTTATTTATTATCCATACTTTTTACTCATCTAGCCATACTGTAGATAAAAGGAACATTGGACACAAGGTTTTCACAATCATACTGTCACATTGCAAAAGGTGTATCATTATACAATCATCTTCAAGAAACATGGCTACTGAGACACATCTCTACAGTTTCAGGTACTTCCCTCTAGCCACTCTAATACACCATAAACTAAAAAGGGGATATCTATATAAAGCATGAGAATAACACCCAGGATAACCTCTCAACTCTGAACTCTCTCAGCCACTGATACTTTACTTTGTCTCATTTCTCTCTTTCCCTTTTGGTCAAGAAGGTTTTCTCAATCCTTTGATGCCGACTACCAGCTTATCCTAGAATTTCTGTCCCACATTGCCAGGGAGGTTTACACCACTGGGAGTCATGTCCCATGTCAAGGTGGGAGGGCAGTGAGTTTGTTTACCATGTTGGCTGAGAGAGGGAGGCCACATCTGAGCAAGAAAAGAGGTTCTCTGGGGGTGAATCTTAGGCCTAATTTTAAGTAGGCTTAGCCTATCGTTTGCCTGTTGGTTTGGTTGTCCCCACTACTTGCACCTTCTCTTTTATTTTTAATGTTTATTTTTAATTTGTCATTACATATTATACTTAAATGCTATTCTCAGATCTTCAATTCAGTATATTCAAACCTTGACACGAGTTATTTTGATGAAGATTCTCCAGTCATTTGTTGGTGGGATGAAGCTCATTTTCTGGTGGATTCCTCAGGAAGGGCTCAAGGGTAAACTATAACCTGTACTTTGCATGTTAAAAATTCTTTTCTACAGGCTTTATCTCTGAAGAATATCTTCACTGTATATAAATCCTTGGCTTATACATTGTTTTATTGAGTTTCTTGAAAATATTGTGATACTTTTGCCTTACTTTGTATGATGTTGTCAATATATATGATGCTGATAAATTGCTTTTCCTTAGTAATTGATACAGTATACCTGCTTGAAGGCCCTGAGGATTGTTTCTTTCTTTTTAATTTTTCTGTGACTCAGAGTCGCTTGTTCCACACTCTTCCTAAATATGCTAGGTTTGTTCAATATATAAAATCATGTCACCTCCTTTCTTTTTCAGAAATTTTCCTTCAATTATAAGCTTAAGTATTAGTTTTTCCATTGTTTTTGTTCAGAGACACCTATTATATATACTCAATCCTCATTTTTCACAGATCCTGTATTTTTGAATTTGCCCACTCGCTAAAATGTTTTTTGATCCCCAAATTAATAATCACAGTCATTGCAGATATGCACAGAGCAGCAAATAATTTGTCACTGGATGCACACATTTGCAGCTGAAGTTTAGAAAAATAACATTCTGCCTTCTTGTTTCAATTTTCTTATAGTACAAATAGGTGTCCTTTCATGGTGGATTTAATGCCACATTTTTCACATTTTTATGCTTTTTTGTTGGTGATTTCGCAGCTTAAAATGGCTCCCAAATGTAGTGCTGATATGTTGTTGAGTCCTAAGTGCAAGAAGGTTGTGATGTGCCTTACAGAGAAAATATATGTATTAGAGAAACGTTCGTTAGGCATGAGTTATAGTCTTGTTGATTGTGAGTTCAAAGCCAATGAATCAACACCTTGTTTAGTAAGTTTCAATTACTTGATCCCCAATGTGATCTGTGATTAAACATGCTTATTTTTATGTTCAGACTCTTTGCATAAATGTTGCTTTAAAATGTTCTGAGTGCAATGGTACTGTTTTTAGATGGGGTTAAACGGGGCAATTTCTAAAAGATTGGCGAAACAAAGAATTATCGAGGGAATCATTGTGTGCAAATTTAAGGAGACCACTAAAGACATTAGCAGAACACACAAAAAATAAGTTTATATATTGATCAATAGAGAAAATGTGACCAGAGGCTGGTAGGAGTCTAAACCTGTATTTCCACTAGGAGCAATGACTCAGTATGTGCTAATTCAGTGTTTGTGGCAACTTGATATAGCATAACTACTGCAAATAACTAGAATTGGCTCTCTTTGTGTGTGTATGATCTTTTTGTCTTTTCCATATTGATCACATTTTCTTGATTGTTTTACTTTTTTTCCTTATGTGTGTTCATTCCAATCTCCATGTCTGTTATTTTTGCGGTAGAATCTTCCTTGTGTACCTTGTGATTCAGTTCCCATTTATGAGATAAGTATTTTTCTCTTTGAATGTCTATCTCGTATGTCACATCTTTTTTTCTGTACATTTCTATTCTTGAGGATGCACGTATATGATGTAGATTTCTTTGAATGTCAAAAACTAATAAAAAGAAAGAGAGAGGGGGAAAAATCAAAAAACAAAAACACCTTTTCGGTCTTTGCAGATTGGCCTGTGAGGACTCTCCTTCAGAGTTTAGCAAAAGGGTAGGGTTCAACTTCTTAGTCTTTTTTTGTGCACATGTCTTGTCCTGGGTATTTCCCATTGACACAGTTCCGACTCTCCCCTTTCTCCTAGGAAACAGTATTTCCTCATGGTCCCATATACTTTGGCAATCCTTTCCCCAGACAATTGTGACTTTTCTGTTCTCCACTGTGCTTTCTAAGATAGCTCTGAAACCGCTTCTATACCCAGGACAAGTTTTAAGATGGCAAACCTGTGATAACTGACTTGGTTCAGTACTTCAGAATAATAATTTTCTAGAGGTACATAAGTCATCGCAAGAATCAATATTTTTCTATTTCCTTTTTACTGCTGAGTAGTATTTCATGGTATGGAATTTACCATTCAGCAATTAAAAAACATCTAGGTAGCTTCCAATTTTTGGTTTTTATAAATAAAGCTGTTATGAACAGTTTTGAACAAATTTCTGTGTGAAAATAAATTTTCATTTTCCTAGGTTATATTCTACTGCTGGGTCATTGAAGAAGTCCATTTTTAATTTTAAAGGAATGCAAAACCGCTTTACTGAATGGCACAATTGTGCATACTGACCAACAATGTATGAGTGAGCTCATTTCTCTGCATCTTCATCAGCATATAAAAATAGAAATATTTATAAAATTTATTTATAAAATTTATATATAAAAATAAAAACTAAAAAATAAGAAAACAAACTAGGTAGTTAGAGAGTTTGCCAGACTGCACTCAATGCTTCATCCTAGCAGATGGAGCTCCTGAGCCATTTCTTCTCCCCAGGTCCTCCTCTCCCTGACTGTGGTTGCTGGTTGGGCAAGGTAGCATGTGGGGCAGGGGTGGGGCTGGGACAGCTGGTCCCAGCACATAGGATGGGACAGTTGATCATAAGGCCTGGTGGGGCAGCTGATCACAGCAGTTGGTGTCCAGTGTATCCACCATTCATGTGCCTGATAGGATGTCTATTTGTGATGCCCAGCTGGGCAACCGATCCCAATGTCCAGTGTGCATGGCTTTTGGTGATGGGCAGCTAGGTGTGCCTCTGGGCTCCCGCTGCTGGCTGTGAAGGCATACCGGGAGTTGTACTCAGTCAGTTGCTGGGGCAGGCTGGAACAGAACAAAGGCCTACTTCCTCAGATCTGCACTTCCTGGCACACCTCCACCCATCCCCAGTAGGGTCATGGCTGAACAGATACACCCGCTCTCCCCATCCCATCCCAGCCTCTCTCATCTAGGACATCCCTATGGAATGCTCACCCCTGGGACTGCAGTCACAGTCATATTTTCTGTCCCCTCTCCCATTCTGACATCTTCCCAGAAGTCCCTAAATGTTGAGTTCTATGAGTTTTTTGTATATTTTAGGTAAAAATCCTTTGTCATATATGTGGTTTACAATTATTTTCTCCCAAACTGTAATTTGATTTTTCATCCCTTTAACAAGGGTCTATCAAAGAGCAAAATATTTTAATTTTATGATATTCTATTCATCAAATTTTGTTTTTATGGGTTATGCCTTTGATTTCAAGTCTATAAATTCTCTACTTAGCCTAAGTCCAAATGACTTTCTCCTGTGTTACTGTAATGTAACACATTCAATTCCATGATCCATTTTGAGTTTTGTTTTTTTTTTTTGCAGAAAATGTGAAGTTCAATATATTTTATATGATTATCTATTTACTCAGAATAATTTGTGGAAAGAACTACTACTCCTTCATAGAAGTCTTTTTCTAACTTGTCAATAATTAATTGGCCATTTTTGGATCTATTTCTGTGTTCTCTATTCTGTTATATTGATATTTGTATCTAATACTTTGGCCAGTATCATGCTTTCCTCTTTACTGTATATGTGTGCATGTATGTATAGTCTTTTTCTGATTTTGATGTTTAATATTTCCCTTGCAAACAGTTGTCCCCTCCTTTTCTACTTTCTGAAAGATATTTTGTAAAATTGTTGTAAGTCTTTTGAATGTTGGCAAGCACTGCACCAAAACCATCTGGGCCTATGAATTTATTCCTTGTATGTTGTTAAATTACTACTTCAATTTTGTTCATAGTTATCTGACTATTCAGGTTATTTCTTCTTGGTTGAGTTTTGACAGTTTGTGAGTTTTGAGGATTTGGTCCTTTTCTTTTAAGTTGTCAAAATTATGAGCATAAAGTTGTCTTTAGTATCTTATTGTTTCAGTTTTAACAATGGCAGGATTTCTTTCATTCCTTATATTTGATGATATGTGTCTTTTCTCTTTCTATTTTTGTGACTTTGGGTAGTGTTTTTCCAATTTTATTAATATCTTTAGAAGTTAGCTTGTTTTACTTGATTTTATCCGTTGTTTTCCTGTCCAGTTTTATTGATATCTGTTCTTATTTTTGTTGCTTCCTTCCTTCTGTTTGATTTGGGTATATTTGCTCTTCTTCTTTTAGTTTCTAAAGTAGGGACTTAGATTATTGATTTGTATTTATTCCTCTTTTCTTTCTATTGCAAACACTATTGCTGTAAATTTACCTCTCACCACTGCTTTAGAAGTATCCCATAATTTTGATATAATGTATTTTCATTTTCATTTAGTTGAATATATTTATAATTTCCTTTAAGACTTCCTCTTTGACCCCTTGATTGTTTAGAAGCACACTGTGAAATTTCCAAGTGTTTGTAGATTTTGTTCCTAGTTTGATTCCATTATGAATTCTCTATGATGTCAAAGCTTGTTTTTTGATCCAGGATGTAGTCTAAATTTATGAATGTTCCTTGGGTGTTTGCGAAGAATGTGCATTCTGCCGTTGTTGGGTGGAGTATTCTATAAATGCCAGTTATATCATATTGGTTGATGGCATTGAGTTTTCAACATACTTGTGCATAGTCTATCTAGCAGTTCTAGTGATTTCTGACAGTAGAGTGTTCAAGTTCCAATTAAAGTTGTAGATTTTTCTCTTTCTCCTTTCAGTTCTACCTGTTTTTCTTCATGTATTTTGAAGACAATTTTTTGTAAATAAACATCTAGTATTGCTATATGTTCGTGGGTTTATCTTTTTATCACTATGCACTGTTAATTTTTTCCCTAGTAATTTTTTTTGCCCTGAAGTTTTCTTTCTCTGATGTTAATATAGCTAGTTCTACTTGTTTTTACTAATGTTTGCATGATACATATTTTTCCATCTTTTATCTTCCACCTACCTATGTTTTCATGCTTGAAATGAATTTCTTATAAACAGTGTAATGTTGGTTTTGATTTTTAATCCACTCTACACACCTGTGTCTTTTAGCTCATATATCTAGACTATTTATATTTAAAGTAAATATTAATATGTTAGTGCTTATGACTGGCATTTTATTGTCATAGTTGTTGCTTCTGTCTTGTTCCTCTGTTTTTCTTTCCTTGCCTTTCCATGGAGTAGTTGAATAATTTTTAGAATTTCATCTTGATGTTTTTAGTGGATTTTTTTTGGGGGGGAGGGGTGCATGGTGGTCCAGGAATTGAACCTGAGTCTTCTGCAAAGAAGGTGAACATTCTACCACTGAACTATCCATTTTTATAGTGCTTTTGAGTTTATCTCTTTGTATGGTTTTCTTGGTGGTTACTCCAAATTTACAATATACATACATAAATTGTTCTCATCCTATTGCTGCAGACATTTTACCACTTAGTGGAGAAGTGGGGAAATATTATTTACATTAAAGTCCTTTTACACTCACTATTTTGTAAATATAATTGCCTTAGGTATTTTTTCTTCATATGTTGGGCATTTCATGCAATGGTGTTACAACTTTTTCTTCAACTATAAAATATAATTAAAAGAACTCATTAGGTGAAGAATAGTTTATAAGGATAGCTAGTATTATATGTATATATTCCATTTTTCTTTTTTGCCTTTCTGAAGTCCTCAACCATTTTCAGTTACATTTTCTTATTTTTTTTTTCTTTTTTTGTATGCTTTATAGTGGGGTCATATTGCATTATTTTTCCATGTGAGTATCCTGTTATTGCCGCATCATTTGTTGAATTCTTTTATGTTTGTTTGTTTTTGCTTATTTGGTTTTTTTGGGGGGAAGTGCATGGACCAGGAATTGCACCTGGGTCTCCCACATGGCAGGTGAGAATTCTACCACTGAACTACCCTTGCACACCCTATAATTTTTTCTTTTTTGTATTAACTTCCCTCAGTTCTTTCTTTTCTGATCAGTCCACTCGCAGCAAATTCTCTTAGTTTTCCTGTGAAAATGTCTTCATTCCCTATTCATTTCTGAAGCATAGTTTTGCCAGATAACTCACATTTTACTGTTCTTTACTTCAGCATGTAAAAATGTGTGCTACTTTCATCTGGCCTCCATGGTTTTCAAGGAAAAATCCAACATCATTCAACTTGCTATTCCTTTATAGTTAATGTTTTATTTCTCTGTAACTATTTTTAACATTTTTCTGTCTTTAATTTTCAAAAATTTAATTACAATGTGCTATAATGTGTATTTCTTTTAGTTTATCCTATTTGGGGTTTTCCAGCTTTGTGTGTGTGTGTATATATGCTGTGTGGTGAGGTCATATTTCATTATTTTTCTGTGTGTGTATCCTGTTACTGCAGCACCATTTCTTGAATTTTTTGGTTTGTTTATTTGTTTTTTGTTTGTTTGTTTCAGGGGGGAGCACACTGACTGGGAATTTAATCCAGGTCTCCCACATGGCAGGTAAGAATTCTACAACTAAGCTATCCTGGCACCCCTTGTTCAGCTTTTTTGGATTTATGGATGTGTGGATTTATGTCTTTTGCCAAATTTACAAAGTTTTGCCAAATTTTACAAAGTATCTCAATATTTTTTCAGTCTCATATTCTCTCTTCTCTCCTTTTTTTAAATTTGTTTTGGATTCTGAGGATAAGAAATGTTAGAAATCCTGTTATTATCTCAAACATCCTTAGGACTCAACTAATTTACTTTCAGTATATTTTGTTTCTTTTGTTCACATTGATTAAATTCTATGACCCAAAAACTCATGGGTTCTTTCCTATGTTGTATCCACTCTACTACTGAATCCGTCCACCTAGGAGCAAGGTCATTTATCCAACTCCAGCCCCTCTAGCCTTCTTATCTCATCTGACAATAGGAATAGGCTAAAAAAGACTGGTGATGGTCACAGCTCACAGAAATAGGTCCACTAAAAAGATTGAGATTTCAACAGAGGCTTATAGAATGCAGCACTTCCCCATGCCTTACTATTGCAGCAATTAGGCTCTAATATAGTACCAGTGGATTACAACTGAAAGAGAAACAAAGTGCAGATTTTATTTTAGAAGGAGTTATTAGGGAAACCCAAAGAAAACAGGAGAGACAATGCCAAGACACCAGAAGAATTTGGAGACAGGGGTAAATACTACAGCAAACATTAAACAGCCTACCTCTAGCCAGATTGAGATGAAATCTCATCCCAAAGACCTTTTACTTTAGTTTCTGTTATGCAATGCATCATACCTGGATTTCAATTAAAAATTACAATGTGTGCTAAAAGATAATAGAAAACACAGTTTAAAGAGACAAAGCAAGTATCAGAACCAGACTCACATATGATATAGATTTGGATTTATTACTCAGGGAATTTAATATATCCATAACTAAATTACATATAATATATATATATATAATACACTAAGTATTTGTATAAGACATGGCTACATGTCATTATACCTTTGACAAAATCCATAGACATTTATAGCACAGAGAGTGAAGAAAGCTAATGTATAAAAATTTTTAAAAAGGGAAAGAATAAACACTCAGGCAATTTACCCTTTTGTAATTCATGTCCTGAAGTCTCTAGTCAGTCTTCCTTCTATCCAGATTTCAGAGTCCATTTACTGTTGCATTTTGAATAATTTCAAGGGTGTTTAGAAGTGTGTATATCATCTCATTCTAGATCTGAAAATCCAGAAACTCAATTTAAGTTTTTCATTTCTTTGGATATTGTTGTTATTTTTTTCATATATTAATTATCCTTTCAAACTTTGTTCCTTTAAATTGTATTTATACCTATGCTTTATTTTTTCTGCTGGGGTGTTCACTTTTCCCTACTTTTCTATACAGATCCTCTGTGTAATTATATACTGCAAACTTTATAGGTCTTCCAAGTTTGTTGGTTACCTATTAAGTCCTTTTATCCCTCAGAAAGGATATTTCAGTTGACATTATTGTGATAGTTCATATTTCACTTTATGATTTTCTATTTTTTCTAAATTAAAAAAATCTTCCAAATTAAGTATTTGAAAATTAACTATTATTTTTACCAATTTTAGAACAGTAATAGAAATCTAGAAGAAATCATTTTCCATCTCCTTCCTCCTACTGGAACAGCATAGCACAGTCTTCAATGGGGTGGATGTGGGGGAATATAAATTTCTAAATGTGCAGCAGTTTTACTTCAATATTTTCATATGCCTCTCAGGGAATGTGTTGATCATGTATCTCTCTACGTGAATTAGAGCAGTTGATGAGAGCTACTGTTGATTAGAGTATGTTATATAAGCAAAGGTTGTGGAAGAAGAAATAAAGGTTGGAAACTACTCTCTGCTTTGCCTCACTCACTCTCATTCTCTCTCTCACTGCATAGCTTATCAGTTGTTGCAGCACACTGTTTTGATCATTCTTTTCTTTCCCTACTGATGTGATCCACCTTTATATTTGTTGAAAGCCTACACATGTTAACATTTGTTTTTTGGGGTAATTTTTTCTTTATTATTAATAACATTTTATTTTTATATCACTATTCGCTAACTTTAGTTATCTTGTATTTAATTTCTCATATGGTAGAATTCTTCCATTTTTCAAAACAATTTTAAGGAATTTCCAGTTGAAGATGGAGGTTTGACCACATGATTCTATATTACTTTGTCTTCCTAAGACCCAACTAAAATAATTGTAAAGGAACAAAATACTATGAACCCAAAAGAACAAATAGAGCCCACACTGTAATGGAAGTGAATGAGATAACAATAAATTGTGAAAGGAACAAATGGGAGAAGAAGAGATAACCAATCTGGCAAGGCAGGACACTTTGAAACTTAAATTAGTCGAACTGGGAATACAACGAAACCTCATTTAATCGACCTTGTAGATCCCCTGAGATGCCCAGGATATGGAGGTATTAATTTTCCAAAAGGTAGGGTTAAGGGTAAGGGAGCTGGTTAAAAGTAATCATGAAGCAGCAAATCAGATCTATCTCACACAGCCATAGCATGAACGTTCAGAAGCATTCTTAGGTAACTATTTGTGGATTTTCCTAGCATTCCTAGCAAAATTAATAGTATGACATTAAGCAAGGCAAGAAAGGAAAACACGAAATCCGGGAAAGGGTAAGTAAGTTCAACCCAGATAATATTGAAAGAAAGTTCTCGAAGATCTGTACAATGAACCTAGTAATCAGATAGAAGCCTGCAGCTAGAAAAGTGGAAAAGTAGGAGGACCTACAGATTACCTGGTAAGTGAGACTTCTGGAAAAAAAAAATCTATACTTGTGGTTGAACCACATGGATCAGTTTGAAAATTTTAAGGAATGGTTTAAAGGAAAGTATACAACTGGGCAAACAAGGAAATTATTGAACTATTAAACACAATCTATAGAAAGAAAAATCATAGCATAAGGAAAGACAATGTCTGCCTGATAATAAAAATGAAAACACCAATATTGTTATAACTAAACTATTACTATTTTCATAGGAAAATATTACCATGTTACTATGTTGGAAGATGGTAGTTTGAGTTGTGTCTGTAAAATAATCTATTATAATAGTAAATAAAATATTATTTTGTATAATCCTATTTTTTAATAAATGCATGCATTTTTTTTCTGTAACATCCTCTTTAAAATATTTATATGGTTCATCTTTATTGAAACGGACTGAACAGAGATAGCGCAACAGAAAGAAATTTTCCCAATCTCAAACTCCTGACGGTGCTTTCAATTTGTTATACATTTTTGAGTGTTTTTTGAAGTAAAGATAAATGAAACAAATAAAGTACTTTTAGTTATTTTCATCTACTTAATCTTCCAAATGAACTATAGAAGAATTTTACCTCTTAAATTCCTTTAAGATATTGACTTGAATTCAATTAAAACTTTGAAATAATTTTTGAAAAATTTGTGTCTTTATAACATTCAGTCTTCCCTCCAGAAATCTTGTATACTTTTGTGACCTCAGTAGAGTTTGTATCATTGGTTTCTTCATTACACCCTCTAGATTTCTTAAATTTTAGACAGGATATTTACTTTATCCTTGTTTCTTTCGCAAATAACATTAAAAAAATAAGTTCGACTTTAGTGAATGAAAAAAGCTAAATATTCTATTGTAGTCCTCAGCTAGTTACTTAATAATGTTATTAACTTTTAATTATTTGTATTTATATAATGCTATTGATTTTTAAATATTTATTTTTTCCATTTCAGATTTTGTTTGAATTTTCTTGGTATAAAACAATATAGTGTGCATGTGATCATTTGAGTTTCTTTCTTTCTAGTAATTTTATGTCATTTATTTTTTTCAAGGCTTATTGCATGCTTTCAAATGTAATAATGAAAATATAACTTTTAAATTCTGATTCTAAGAAAAATGCCTGTGGCAATGTTATACTGTAAAATTCTGAATTACAAAAGTTTGGTTTTTTTTTTTTTTTTAGGTTTTGCCTACTGACAGTTCAAGCTGCTTACTCTTTAGGAATGGAGGAATGGTATGTTTACTCTTTGTGCTGTGTGATAGTCATCCGTTCTCCCCGTATTTGCTGCATTGTTTAAAAGGGAATAATTGACAAACACAACTTTTTAGAAGGAAGTTGCTGTTTTGATTTTTACTTTTTATATTTTTCCCCATATAAAGATAATTATTGAAAGCCATAAACCATATAATACTTTTGGAATCTCAGTTAGCTGTTGCATTCTCAGCTGTATATGATGTGCCCAGATTCATGCATTCATTCAGCAAAAGGAAGTTGGGGCTATTCAAGGCAATAGAGACACCGCAGTAGGGGGAAAAACACCCTGACCTCATGGAGATTACATCCTAGTGTAGGGAGCCAGATGGTAAACACACACACAAGTAAATAGATGGTATGGTAGATTATAAGAGCAAAAGAGAACATTAAAGCAGAAAAAAGCAAGAAAGGGAGGGGGTGCAGACTAAGGATCACTATTTTACATAAACAAAGGAAGACCACTCTAATACAATGACATTTGATCAGAAGCCTGAATAAAGGGAGAGCAAGAGTCATGCATTTGTCTGAGGGGTAAACAGATTCATGCCAAGGGAATGGCAAAGGGCCTTAGCCAAGAGCACCTGTCTGGCAGGTGTGGAGGAGAAGAGTGGAGATTCAGAGAGGTAGTCAGCTATGTAGATCACTGTAAGGCTGTGGATTTTTATGCCTCATGAGATGATATTTCAGTGATAATGAGAATTTGATTTTTCCTCCAATAGGTACAAATTTAAATATTAATAGTCCAAACGATTAGCAGTTCACCTTTCTTTTACATTAAAGTGTGAAGATACACAATCCAAGTAAAGAATTTTAGCTCAAGGATATACACTCCTTCTAGTTCATGATTTTGGCCTTGTTAAGGCTCAAGGCAGCAGGATGGAGAAAGGAAGAAGTTTATAATGCAGATTAAACAACAAAGCACATTTTCTGCATGTGGAAATGACTTGGATGTGTTGAAAACTGACACTTGTTCCAATATATATCAATTTTGCCCATAATTATCAGACTCTTGAATTTATCTATAGTTCATTGTCAGCATGAACATTTTCTTATATAGGTAGTGGCTCCAGAGCTAAATATCAATTATTTCCCTAATCTCATCTGCTGCCTGAATCCAGATTTTCTTTGTTGGTGGGAAAAACTGTACCTTTCATTGAATTGCAATAATTTTCTTAGAAATTCTGGGGGTTGGAGTATTGAATTTAACTACTGGAAAGCATAGACACATCCTCCAATTAACAAAAGGTAATGAAAAATATTAATGTTAATGAAATAATTGGAAAATATCTACTTTTGTTAAAGAAGAGTCTGTATTTTTGTCCAATTAATATACAAGACAGCACATACCCATATAAACACTCATAAATATACACCTCTCATTTATTTCTAGACTGTTTCCTGTAAACAATTTAGTAGCAAAATAATAATAATACACAGAAGACTGACTAATAAACTTTATAATTTCAGAGGTTATCCAACCTCTAAAAATAATGGATATTACTATTCAAATATATATTTCTAATTAGAGGAATGTATGAAACTATGAACTACATATAGCATCTTATATATGTATATATATTTGTAATTTTATATATATATATATTGCATCTAATTTTATATATATAATATTGGTGCTGTGTGTATATAAGCATATACATATATATATTTACTTGTAGGAGACAGGATTAGCATAAGACCTGCAGAACTACTTGGGAGAAGATGGCATTAGGGTGGTGGCGGCAGTAAACTGCTTTATGTTATCTGATTTATGTAAGACAGTCTAGGAGGAAGAGAATGCTTGTTTACCCCAAATGGTTATCTTAAGTACGAAGGAAGAACACTGAAAGATAAGAACTCTTGTTCTTTGAAGAAATGCATGCCTTTTGTCACCCTGCAGTATTTAAGCAGGATCTGGATAAGCATTAAGTTGTCTGATGTCTGATGTAAACTTAAGCTTCAGAACCCCTGAACCCATCTGTGTCTGTCTTTCTTTTCTTTCTTTCTTTCTTTCTTTCTTCCTTTCTTTCTCTCTTTCTCATTATTCCGTAATATCCTTCAAGCTCCGTTTCAATAGGAAGCAACATTTACTGTTAGATTGATGGTAGGTAGATGTAGACATTACATATAGATACACATATTCATACAAAGAGGCATTCAAGTTCTCATTATTACTCCAAGTAGCTCCCTAGAATAATTTAACAACCAGAAATTTATTACATTCTTAGGATTGGCATCAATTTGAAAAAGGCAAGCTTTCTTGGCCTTGAAATAGCTCTGCATCCCATGTCTCAGTAAAATTTAAGTGTCTTCACTGTAGGTTGTGCCTGTGTTAGCATGGAAAGTCTCTAAAACCGTGAAGAGAGATCTGGAGAATAGCTCATGTATATTGTTTTAGTAACAATTTAAATGAAAAGTTTTAGTTTTAGGGTAAAGAAGACTTGTCAGAAAAAATGCACTAAATAATCCATGTTCTTGACACTTTACATTTTGATAATGTTATTTCAAACTTTCTCTTCTATATAACTTCTTAAAATGCATCATACTTCACTATCTGTATTTATATTCTCATAGAATTACTGTGATTTTTCAATTTGTCATCTTCAAATTTTAAGGAAGCTTGTTCTATTATTAATTCTGACAATACCCTACAAAAGTTGAGATGAAGGAGTTTATATATTCTTGACAATTTTCTTATGAAGAAGGACACTTCTTAGATACTTTACATTGTTGACAATAGTACAGTGAAGCACTATTATTTCAGATTCCTCTCAGATGTCAAGGAGGGAATGGTAAAATATAGACAGCAAGTTATGGAAACTCTTAAGCTACTAGAACTAGTTTACCTGGAATCAGTTTACCAGGTAGAGTTTATGGGTTAGGAACTCAATCAATTTAATGCCTTACCTTTGCAGAGGAGATATTTGTTCTAGGCTAAGTGTTCCAATGTGACACAGAAAATAAATGTGGCACTTTGAGATGGGTTGGAATTTTCTTCCAATTTTTGCATGTCCTGTGTTTGTGAACCATTAAAAAAGTAATAGCTCAGTGATGGTAATGTAAGGAAGTGTGGAATTTATTTTGTCCTCTAAGGCAGCTAGCAGCCAGAAACTGTCTGGAACAACTTTTAGGGGAGCTCCCATGACCAGATGCACATTGTACACCAGACTGGAATGGGTGGAAGGGCTGACATCAGAGCACAAAACTGTAAGTCTCACAAAACATGGAGGCTGGTTTTCCTCCCCCACTGGCACAGCAGGCTGCTTTGGAGTTACTTCCCTGTGGGAAAAAGAAGCAATCTCTACAAGGAGCAAGGAAAAGTAGCTCAACCAAGCTCCAACAGTGGAAGTAACAAACAAATTCAGACTGCTAAATACAAGCTCTAAGCACAAATAAACCTGGAGCAAGCATGAAAGGAACTTGGAGGTTTCTCCCTAACAGAGAGGAGGTGGGGCTGACAAAAACCAACTACAACAGGTTTTTGGATGGAGTTAGCTAAGCTCAGAATACTGGAAAATGGCTGTGCCACAAGAAAAGGGGCATATAGAGTCAGGTATAAACTCTAACCCTTGTTTGACAAACCCAGGGGGGCTGAGGCATGGCTCTTGAGTTGATTTGAAAGGATGTATGTCCCCTAGAAAAGCCATGTTTTAATCAAAATTCCATTTCATAAAGGTAGAATAATCCTTATTCAATGCCATATGTTTGAAACTGTAATCAGATCATCTCCCTGGAGATGTGATTTAATCAAGAGTGATTGTAAGCTGGATTAGGTGACAACATGTATCCACCCATTTGGGTGGGTCTTGATAAGTTTCTGGGGTCCTATAAAAGAGGAAACATTTTGGAGAATGAAGGAGATTTGGAGAGAGAAGAGCAGAATGACAAAGCCATGAGAAGCAGAATCCACCAGCCAGTGACCTTTGGAGATGAAGAAGGAAAATGTCTCCTGGGGAGCTTCACAAAGCAGGAAGCCAGGAGAAGAAGCTAGCAGATGATGCCATGTTCACCATGTGCCCTTCCAGATGAGAGAGGAACCCTGACTGTGTTCACCATGTGCCTTTCAAGATGAGAGAGAAACTCTGACTGTGCTCACCATGTGCTCTTCCACTTGAGAAAGAAAGCCTGAACTTCATCGGAATTCTTGAACCAAGATATCTTTCCCTGGATGCCTTAGATTGGACATTTCCATAGATATGTTTTAATTGGGACATTTTCTTGGCCTTAGAACTGTAAACTAGCAAGTCATTAAATTCCCCTTTTTAAAAGCCATTGTGTTTCTGGTATATTGCATTTCGGCAGCTAGCAAACTAGAATGACCCTGAAAAGCTTCCCTTTTTTTTTTTCCTTTCTTTTTTAGCATTCCATTAAATAAAGCTGCAGACATTCTCAGGTTTTGGCATTGCCCTAGGCAAGGGTAGAGTTAAGATATCTCTGAGAGACAAAGTAAGTAGTCAAGAGAAGGAGATAATTCCCTAAGAAAAGGGGAGGGGGCAGGACCCAGCACAAGTGGCAGTTCTCATTTAGAGAATTCAGACCACACAGAGGCTGCAAAACAAAAAAAGTTTGGACCCATCTTCTGCCTCAGACTCTGTCTCAACCATGCCCCTGGCAGGGATAGGGCCTCCTGAGAATTAAAGGCAATACGTCACTTTACACTGGTGGGTAGCCATGGGCTGACAAGTACCATCTTCTGGGCAGGATAGGAAAAACAGACTTCAGGGGCCTCACAGTAAAAACTGACAGCATGTTGGGTCTCATCCTTGGGGAAACTTGATACTGATCATACTTTCTTCTTGAAGCCTGGGCCTATTTTGTCTGGGAAAATCTGATTGGAGTTGATCCTACCTGGCAAGTCAAGAATGAGATAAACAAGAGCTGAAAATTCTGATCAGTTGAACAAAAGCTATGCTAAAGGTCAAGTATAAGTTGAACAGAATGTCAAAGAACAGATAGAGAACAAAGTCAAACAGCATGAAAACCCTATATAAAAGAGAGAAAATGACCTCCAGAATAAACTAATCAAGGAAATTAGATGCCTGGACATCAGCAAAAAAATCATGTGTCATGCTAGGAAGAATGAAGATATGGCCCAGTTAAACTTCAAAAGAGATACTGGAGTTAGAACAACTAATTAAAGATATCAAACACATTTTCTAAATCAGATAAAAAATCAAATCAACAAGGTGATGGAAAATATGGCAAAAGAGATGAAGGATATAATGAAGGTGCTGTGTGACCATACAGGGAAACTTTAAAGCTTGAAAAAGCAAATGGCAGAATATATGGAACGAAAGGTACAATAGAATAGACATAAAACACAATGGAGACTTATAACATCAGATTTAGAGAAACAGAAGGAAAGATTAGTGAACTAGAGGATGGGACATCTGAAATCCTACATGCAAAAAAACATATAGGGAAAAGAATGGAAAAAAATGAGCAGAGTCTCAGGGAATTAAATGACAACATGAAAAGAATGAATATATGTGTTATAGGTGTCCCAGAAGGAGAAGAGAAGGGAAAAGGGACAGAAAGAATAATGTGGGAAATAATCACTGAAAATTTCCCAGCTCTTATGAAAGACATAAAATTACAGATCAAAGAAGTGTAGCATACCCCAAACAGAAAAGATCCAAAGAGACCTACTCCAAGACACTTACTAATAAGATTTCCAGATGCCAAGATGAGGGAATTTCTCAATGCAGCAAGAGAAAAGCAATCTATCACATGCAAGAGAAGTGCAATAAGACCATGTGTGGATTTCTCAGCAGAAACCATGGAAGTGAGAAGACAGTTGTATGACATATTTAAAATATTGAAAGAGGAAAACTGCCAACCAAGAATTCTTTATCCAGCAAAAGCATTCTTAAAAATTAGGGAGAGTTCAAAATATTTTCAGAGAAACAGACACTGAGAAAGTTTGTAAACAAGAGGCCAGCTCTACAAGAAATTCTAAAGGGAGAGCTAAAGGCAGATCAGATAAAACAGGAGAGAGAATTTTGAAGAAGAGTGTAGATGTGAATATTATCAGGAAGAGTAAAAAGAGAGAAAAATAAGGTATGACATATTTAATCCTATGGACAAAATGGTAATAACATTAACTGTTAATGGATTAAACTCTCTAATCAAAAGACATAAACTGACAGTATGGATTAAAAAACAGAGCCCATCAATATTCTATCTGTAAAAGACTTCCTTTAGAGCCAATCACAAAAATAGCTTGAACATGAAAGATTGGAAAAAGATATTTCATGCAAACAACAATCAGAAGAGAGCAGGGGGTAGCTATACTAATATCAGACAAATTGGACACCAAATGTAAAACAGTTAAAAGAGACAAAGAAGGACATGATATACTAATCAAAGGGACAATTAATCAAGATGACATAGCAATCATAAATATTTATGTACCAAGACAGAATGCCCCAAAGAACATGAAGCAAACACGGACAACACTGAAGGGAGAAGCAGACATCTCTACAATAGTAGTTGGAGACTTCAACAGTCTCATCAATGGATAGAATATCTAGACAGAGCATCAATAAGAAAACAGATTTTGAATAGTATGATAAATGAACTTGACTTAACAGTCATTTATGGAACATTACACCCCACAACAGCATGATGCAAGTTTTTCTCAACTGTTCATGGACCATTCTCCAGCAGAGACCACATGTTGGGTCACAACATCTCAATAAATTTAAAAGAATGTATATTACACAAAAAACATTCTCATATCATAATGACATGTAGCTAGAAATCAATAATTGGGGGAAGACTGGAAAATTCTCAAATATATGGAGAATAAACAACATATTCTTAAACAACAAGTGTATCAAGGAAGAAGTTACAAGATAAATCAGTAAATATCTAAAGTCAAATGAAAGTAAGAACACAACATATCAAAACATAGGATGCAGCAAAGGCAGCTGAGAGGGAAATTTGCTGCCTATATCAAAAATATATAAATATAAGTATAAAGCACTTGTATTAAAAAAGAAGAAAAACCAAACATCAAGGACTTAATCCTCACCTAAAGAAACTAGACAAAAAACAGCAAACTAACCCCAAAGCAAGCAGAGGGAAAGAAATAACAAAAATTAGAGCAGAAATAAATGAAATTGGAAACATGAGAGAGAGCAATAGAACAATAGAAGATTGAGGAAATCAACAAAACCAGACATTGGCTCTGTGAAAATCAGCAAAATCAATGGACACTTATCTAGGTGGACAAAAAAAGAGAGAAAGAGAGAGAGGATGCAAATAAATGAAATCAGAAATGGTAAGGGGGCATAACCACTGATCCTGCAGAAATAAAGGAGTTAATGAGAGGATTCTATGAGCAACTGTATGCTAACAAACTAGACAACCTAAACAAAACGGACAGCTTGCTAGAAAAGCATGAACAAACCAACACTGACTCAGGAAGAAATAGAAGACCTCAGCAAACCAATCACAGTACAGAGATTGACTCAGTCATCAAAAACCTCCCAACAAAGAAAAGCTCAGCACCAGATGGCATCACATGTGAATTCTACCAAGCATTTAAGAATGAAATAGTACCAATCTGGTTTAAACTATTTAAAAAAATTGAAGAGTGGTGTGCAAGGGTAGATCAGTGGTAGAATTCTCACCTGCCTTGCAGGAGAAACCAGTTTGATTCCAGGGTTCATGCACTTCCCAAAAAACAAACAAGCAAAAACAAACAAACACAAAATACAAAAAATTTACCAAATGATGCTGCAATAAAGGGATACTCACACGGAAAAATGATGAAATGTGACCCCACCATACAGCATATATAAAAAAAAAAAAAAACTAAACTAAAGAGGAGGAAAAGCTACCTAACTCATTCTGTGAAGCCACCATCACCCTAAGACCACAGCCAGACAAAGATACTACAAGGAAAAAAATATTACAGACTAATTTTTTTAATGACTATAGATGCAAAAATCCTAAAAAAAATACTTGAAAATCAAATCTAGTAGCACATTAAAGAAATTATATATCATGAAAAAGTGGTTTTTTTCCAGATATGTAAGCTGGTTCAACACAAGAAAATTGATTAATGTAATACACCACATCAATAAATCAAAGGGAAAAAAACACATGGTCTCAATTGATGCATAAAAGTCATTTGAAAAAATTCAACATTCTTTCTTGATGAAAACATTTCAAAGGATAAAAATAGAAGGGGACTTATTCAACATGATAAAGGGACTATATGAAAACAAAAACACAGCTAACATATTCAGTGGGGAAAGACTTAAAGCTTTCCATCTAAGATCAGGAACAAGACAAGAATGTCCACTATAACCATTGTTATTCCGCATTTTGCTGGAAGTTCTAGCTAGAACAGTTAGGCAAGAAAAAGAAATAAAAGGCATCCAAATTGGACAGGAAGAAGTAAAACTTTCACTGTTTGAAGATGACATGTTCCTATATATAGAAAAATCCCAAAATTCTATAACAAAGCTACTAGAGCTAATAAATGAATACAGCAAATTGGCAGGATACAAACTCAATATGCAAAAATCAGTAATATCTCTATACAACTGCAATGAGCAATTTGAGGAGGAAATCAAGAAACAAATTCCATTTATAATAGCAACCAAAAGGATAAAATATTTAGGAATAAATTTAAGCAAGGATATAAAAGAGGCATGCACAGAAAACTACAAAAAATTGCTAAAGGAAATCAAGTAATACCTAAATAAATGGAAGGATGCACCATGTGTATGGATTGGAAGCCTGAACATAATTAAGATGTACATTATACCAAATTCACTTACAGATGCAATGCAATACCAATTAAAGTTCCAACAACGTACTTTGTAGAAATAGAAATGTAATAATAAAATTTATTTGGAAGAGCAGATTGTCCTGAATAGTTGAAAATATCTTGAGAAATAAAAGTGAAGTGGGAGGTATCAGACTACCTGACTTAAAAACATATTATAAAGCTACATTGTTCAAAACAGTTTGATATTGTCATAAACATGGGTATACTGACCAATGGAACTTAATGTAGTGTTCAGAAATAGACCCTCTTGTCTATAGACAATTAATCTTTGATAGGGCAGTCAAGTTGATCCAACTCTGAGCAGCTGCTTCAAAAAATGGCGGTTAGAGAATTGGATATCCATATCCAAAAAAAATGAAAGAGGACACCTATCTTATACCTTATACAAAAATTAACTCAGAATGGATCAAAGACCTAAACAACAGAGCTAAGATTGTAAAACTTTCAGAAGAAAATGTAATGAAATATTTTAAAGATCTTGTGATAAGAGGCAGTTTCTTAGCTCTTACACCCAAAGCATGAGCAATGAATGATAATAGATAAGTGGGATCTCCTCAAAATTGAATACTTTTGTGCATCAAAGGATTTCATCAGGAAAATAAAAAGGCAGGCTATACAATGGGAGACAATTTTTGGAAACCACATATCAGAAAAGGGTTTATTATCCAGCATATATTAAGAGATCCTACAACTCAACAACCAAAAGACAAACAACTCAATAAAAAATGGGCAAGGGACATGGACACACACTGGAAATACAACTGGCTCAAAAACATATGAAAAGATGTTCAACTTCACTAGCTGTTAGGGAAAAGCAAATCAAAAGCACATATCATCTCACACTTACTAAAATGGCCATTATAAAAAAAAAAAACAGAAAACTACAAATGCTGGAGGGGATGTGGAGAAAGAGCCACACTTTCACTAATGGTGAAAATGTAGAATGGTACAGTTACTCTGGAAGGCACTTTGGCAGTTCCTCAGGAAGAGACATATAGAACTGCCCTATGATCCAACAGTCTCATAACCAGGTATATACACATATTTGTACTTGTATGTTGGTACTTACAGTGGAATTATTCATGATTGCCAAGAGATGGAAATAGCCCAAATATCGTCAAAGGGCAAGTGAATAAACAAACTGTGCTATATACATGTGATGGAATATCACAGAGCTGTAAAATGGAATAAGTCATGATGCATGTAACAATGTCTATGAAACTTGAGGATATCACATCTGATCTCACTAATATGAACTAACTGTAATGAGCAAACTGAGAGTTAAAGTTAAGAATAGGTTATCAGGAGATAGAAAAGGGGGCAGAGATTGGGCATTTGATGCTGAAAGAGTGCAAAATGTTCAACAGTATTGATTGTAAAGATCCAGAAATGGATAGCACAATATTATCTGATGGTAGCACATTATTGTAAGTATACTAAACAAAGTGAGTGTGAATATGGTTGAAGGAGGAAGGCCAGGGCCATGTATGAAACCAGAAGGAAGGATGGAGGATAAAAATTGACTGAACAACTTGGTGAAACCTAGAATGGATGATGATGGTGATTAAATGTACAAATACAAGAAAGTTTTTACATGAGGGAGAACAAAATGAATGCCACCATTTCAAGGTGTTGATAATGGCATGGTGTATGGAAAAAAGTACAATCAATACAGGCAAGGGTCCTAGTTAACAGTAGAATGTAATATTCTTCCATTAATTGTAACAAAAGCCATGTTCCAAAGCTAAATGTCAATAAGAGGGGGATGTATGGGATGATCATGGGTTCTTGTTCTTGCTATTGTTTCTCCTTTTTGTTTTTTATTCTTTACTATTTTTTCATTATTTTTTTATTTTTTCATCACCTTATATCTTTGTGAAAGAAATGTAAATGTTCTCATATAGATTGTGGTGGTCAATACATAAATATGTGATTATACCAGAAGCCATTGTCTATTCACTTAGGATAGATTGGATGGTATGTGAATAAAACTGTTTAAAAATAAACAGAAAAATACATATGCTTAAGATGTGGAAAGAGAGATATAGTTATTTACTATTGGTAGGGAAGTATAACAGTGAAGCCCCTCTGGGAGCACTGTGTTGGCTCCACAGGAGGCTAAGTATAGAGTTGCCATATGATCCTGCAGCCACATTATTAGATATATACTTGGAAGAACTGAAAGCAAGGACACTAATAGACATTTTCACACTAGCGATTATAGTGGCATAATCACAGTTTGCAGTGGTTGGAGGTGCCTGAGGGTACATAGATGGATGAACAGAAGGGGGAACTTTGGTATATATATATACAATGGAATATTGAGCAGTTGCAAGAAGGAATGAAGTTGTGAGGCATGCAGCTAGGTGAATGAACCTTGAGGACATTATGTTGAGTGAAATAAGCCAGAAACAAAAGGTCAAATATTGTAAAGTTTCACTTGTATAAACTAACTCTGAAGAGCAAATGTTGAGAATTGAAACTGAGAGCATAGGTTTTCAGGGGATAGAACATGGGCAGAGATTTGGCAATTGATGATTAAGGACTATAGAATGTTCAATAAGGCTTATTTTAAAGGTTCCTAGATTGTAAGTTTTTATAGCAATCACATCTATTCCTGGGTTTTAATTGTTATTTCTAAATTCTGAGAAGCTGAGCTCTTTGTATATAACCTGTAGTTCCTTAGAACTTTGGGTATCTGTGTGAAACCTGAGACAGAGAGTTCTGCAGCTCTGAAGGTCAGTATTGCTTCATACAGCAACTGTTAAAGAAAATGAAAAAGAGATCAGACTTCAGTTAGAGATATGAACGTTATGGACTTGGTTAGGACTAAGGTAATTCAGAATACAGTTTAATTGGTGATATTGACTATAGTTAAAAACTTCAACCTCTGTATGAGACCAACAGAAGATGTTTATTTGGTACAAAATTTATATTTCTGTAGCACACTGTCTAATTTGACCTGTATGTTCAGTTTATTTAAACAACATAATTACAGAAAACCTAGAATACAGAATGGGGTCTCTTTATTCTTTACAGGTTAATGTAATACATAGATACATCCCAGAGTATTGTGGGTAGAAAATAAAAAAGGTATTTACAAAGACCCCTTGAGGGACTGGGGAAAATATGGAAATATTAAACTTCCCCACTTCGGGAATTCCTAATATTCTCGCAAGTATTAGTGACTCCCAATTTAATAAGTCAAGTCCTTGATCTTGGGGCCTGCCCTTATGAAACTTATTCCTGCAAAGGAGAAGCTAAGCGTGTTTATAATTATGCCTAAGAGTCACCCCTAGAGAATCTCTTTCGTGCTTAGATGTGGCCTTTCTCTCTCTGCCAACTCTGCAAATAAACTCACTACTGTCCTTCTTACATGGAACATGATTCCCAGGGTTGAACCTTTAATTGAGAATGACTTCTTGACCAAAAGGGGGAAAATAAATGAAACAAAACAAAATTTCAGCAGTTAAGAGAATTTAAACAGTGTTAAGAGGTCATTCTGGAGGTTATCCTTATGCAAAATATAGAAATTCCTTTTAGTTTCTAAGTATATTAGAATAGCCAGAAGGAAATACCTGAAACTGTTGAACTTTAACCCAGTAGACCATATTCTTGATGATTTTGTATAACTAAATAGCTTTTATTTTGTGACCATGTAATTGTGAAAAGTTTGTGATTGACATTCCCTTTATCCAGTGTATGAGCAAATGAGTAATAAAATAAAGATAAAAAAATAGACAGATAATAGGTGGATAAGGGGTACGGGATTTTTTGGGTGTTCTTTTTTATTTTTATTTTCTTGGAGTAATGAAAATGTTCTAAGATTAATTTTGGTGATGAATGCACAACTACATTAATGAGACTATGAGCCATTGATTGTACACTTTGAATGGATTATTTGGTGTGTGAATACATCTCAACAAAATTGCATTTTTATAAAAAAAGAATGGCTTAAGAGGCATTAAAATTGTAATTCTATAATGTAATAGTACTACAAGAGTCTTAACTCAAGCGCATACTTACTCAATTTATCTGCAGTTTAATTCAGTACATAAGTATTGATTGCCTCCTATATTCTGGACACTGTCCATAGCACCGAACATATACCATGTGAAGAGAGAATTCTGTCACTTCCCTCATGTTACTCCCATTCTAGGGGTGGAGGCATAAACCTTGCAAGTTTAACAATGAATAGCAAAAAATTCAGTGTGTGTAAATTTGGAAAAGATAAATAGGGTTATTGATCAAAGTGGATGAGAACCTATTTGAAGTAGTTCAGTAGGGAGCAAAATGCTTTTATGATGTGACAACACTCTAAGAATATCATTAATAAAATAGGAAAATGATGGAAATATGATCCACAAAATCTCTATATATATATTTGGAGCGTTAATTTTTTAGTGGGAAATAAAAAGGAAAACATGGAGACCGTGATATGTTTGCAATCTAATAGTGGAGCAACTGAATTTGTAACAGTGGGGGTCTCAAGGCAGCCATTACTAAGCTGAGGAAAAAGATATGGGGCAAGGAAGTAAAGGAATAAGTCAGATTTGAGATTCAAATAAGAAAATTATTTTCTTTGTTTCTACTGGCACCAGAAAATGACTGAAAGCAAATGGAGCAAAGCCTACTCAACTTTTTAGAGAATTTCTTTACTGAAGAAAAACAAAAGCAAAAAAAAAGCCATGCCTAAAATGAAAGCCTTTAACTATTCAAGCATCAAGATGACCTCCAAACCCCCACTTTTGTACAATATTTTAGATGCCCCAAAATATTATACCTCAATGATCACTGCAGTCATGGTCAGGTGGAAAGTGGACAATTATGTACCTTCCAGGAGGTGGAGTTGAGAGACAGAGAACAAAGAGAGCAGATGTCTGATCAACAGCTTATTAAAGCCATTTGCAGCTGTTTAAAAATTGATGTTTCTTTCTAGTCTAGTAGTAACTTATGCTGAAAATGTTTTGTCCTTGTTAGGCTATAGCACATAATGGATCAATCTTTGTGGTAAGGTGGAGATAACTTAATAACTTTAAAAAAATTCATAGATCACCAGATCTGAACCTGAGGGTTAGAAGTTTACACCACCCCAAAATCCAGGATTTGATTCACTCAGGGACCAGATGGAACTCTGAATTTTCATCAAGCTGGTTGGATTCTTAGGTTTGAAGCAGGGATGAATGGGGCTTTTGTAACCAGAAGAATAATCATTTATTTTATAGATGGATTGCTTCTATTGTTTAGGTGGTTGTTTGAAATTTGCTAGCATGGGTCTAAAGTATCCTTTACTCTAGGGCTAGAGTAAATCCCTAGGGCATGAGATTTTGGGGTACTGGGTTGGGATGCATTCAAATGCCCAGAGATTTTAGCAAGCAGAGGCCCTCTGTCTTCCAGGATTGTGTAACCTCTGGAATCTTGATCTCATAGCTTTCCAGGAAATATTTTGGCTATGCCTTTTTGGATTCTCACATTGCACATATGTGTATACAAAGTAATAAGAAGAACAAATAAAACTTCTCCAAACCCTCATGTCCTGAACTACGAGGAGATGGAGAACTCACACTTCAAGTTATCTATAGTAGTAACAAACTTCAGTTAACTGTGCCCTATGTCCTATGTCCTATGCTTCTGTGGTGTGCATTCATAGAGAAGAACAGTCCAGGAAAAACTGCATGAAAGAGAAAAATGGATAGCTAAGTCTTAGTAGGCCTACAATTAATATAATATCAAATCCAACAGAGAAAGTCCACCATAAGTGATCAAATTCTGAAACAGTATCACTGTAAATCAGAGCACTAACTAAAGGAAAGGGAATTAAAATTATGCACAGGATGCAGGGAGGAAGTTTTGTAAAGGGAATGTTAGTACAGGGGAAAGAAGAGGCTTAGAAGAAAAGGAGGATGCCCTATGCAGTGATGAGAAAAATTGGCAAGTTAAGGGAATTCAGAATCCTACAAAACAAAAGGAAATAAAAACAAATTGAGACATGAAATATCCCTTCCAACTATGTCCCTCCAAAATAAAGCCATTCAAGTAAAGAATCCATACTTTGCTACACCGACAAAAAAAGACACTAAAAATAAGTCACAACAAACATCTAGCCCTTTACATATACATCTTCTGTATATAGGCTCCTTTTTAAGAAAACAGATGACGACAATCCAAACAATTCAACTGATGAATATCCCATTCAAAAAAAACAAAACAAAACAAAACATGGTGAAGCAAAGAAAAACGCAATTTCACAGTTAGAACTGGATTAAATAACTTTAAATATGCACATGGAAATTCAAAATTGAAGCTGAGAAATGTACAGAAACAGGAAAGAATGAAATGAGAGTTACTCAAACTCAGGAAAAAATTGAATAAAGAGAAAAAAATAATTAAGACTAAAATTTCTAGGTTCGAAGGCAGAATAGATCCAAATGTAGACTTAAAAAGTTACTGAAGGCTGGATGGGCCATGGTGGCTCAGCAGTCAGAGTTCTTGCCTGCCACGCCAGAGACCCAGGTTCCATTCCTAGTACTTGCCATGCAAAAAAAAAAAAAAAAAATTACTGAAGGTTAACACAATTAAATGACAGAAAGAATACTCTTTTTAACAAAAGGTGCTGGGACAACTGGCTATTGACATGCAAAAGAATGTGGTTGGATCTCTACCTCTTACCATATACAAAAATTTAATTCTTGTTGGATCAAAGACCTAAATGTAAGAGTTACAACTATAAAGCTCATAGAAAAAGACATAGTCTAAATCATCATGACTTTGGCATAGGTGATGGTTTCTTAGAGATGACACTGAAAGCACAGTAACAACAAAAAACATTGATAAACTGGACATCATCAAAATTGGAAACTTGTGTGCTTCAGAGGACAACAAGAAAATAAAAACACAAACCACAGGATCGGAGAAAAGTTCTTCATATCATGTATCTAATAAGGGACCTATATTTAGAACACATAAAGAACTATCATAATTCAATAATAAAAAGACTTTCTCCTTTTTATTTTCCTTTTGGTAGATGTTGCATAGTTTTAGGTATGTGTAGTATTACAAATTATGATTCATTTTGATTTAATTTTTGTATGTGATATGAGATTAATGTTAAGGTTCTTGTTTTTGCACATAAATATCCAGTTTTCCTAGTACCAGTTGTTGAAAGACTATTGTTCCCCCATCAAGTACTTTTGTTGAAAGTAAATTTATCATGTACACATAGGTCTTTATTTCAAACTCTCTATTCTCCTCAATAGATTTATATGTCTATTTCTTAGCCCAGTTGTACTTTCTTAAAATTATAAAAATTATTAATCCCAAATAAGAAATATTTGTCCAAAAGGCAGCATCTTACTTAATGGGTAAGCACTAGAGACATTTCCTCTAGTGTTGAAGAAGAAAGCAAGAGCTATATCAACTACTATTCAGAATTCTACTAGAAATAGCAACTTACACAATTATACAGGAAAAATAAAATTGGAAGAGCTGGAAAAGCCAAAATAAAACTCTGCCTCTTTGTAGATATACAGAATCAGTGGTAAAAGTAAGCAAGCGTATAAAGGAATTCAGTAAATTAGTAGAACACAAAATTAACAATGCAGAAATCTGTTGCCTCCATTTATAAAACAATAGTCAGATAGAGATTTTCTATAAAGGACCAAATAGAACTTTTTTCTATAAAGGACCAGACAGTAAATATTTTGGACTTTATGTGCCATAAATTCTGTTGTAACAATTCAACTCTGTTATTATAGCATGACAGTAGCTATAGACAATAAATAAATAAATGAGCATGACTGCTTCATTAAAACTTTATTTACAAAAATAGATGATGGGTTAGATTGGTCTTTGGTCATATTTTGCCAACCCCTGAGATAGATATTTAGAAAAATTCCACTTATAATAACCATATATATTAGACACTTTTTGCGTTAGAAAGCAGGAGAAATAAGAAAATTTGCACCTATCTACTAATTTGTGCAAAATGTATCATAAGAATAAACCAGAGAGTAATGCAATTGGTTATATATTGTAGGTAGGTGAGAACAGGGTAAAGCTAGAAAGAATAGGAGGAAGACACATCTCTTTATACAGTTCTGACTTTTGGAACCATGTCAGTATTTCACATAACCAAAAATAAATAAATAAAATAAACAAGAATTGAATGTAAACAGAAACTAACTAAGCTTATTACAAATGAATTGCATATCCACACTAAAGGGGGAGAAAAAAGAATTAGCCCCAATAAAATATAAATACAGTATTTTGATTATATGCTTTCAGGTTAGGGACAAAAAAGAATACCAAACAAATATTGAACTCTAACTGGTAGACTCCTTTTTTGCAGAGGCATAGGTTAGCAATTCTGGAATTATTTTCTGTGTATTTTAAGATTGATCAAATAAATAGATAACCTGTAGATGGAAGGAACCATATTTCTCACTGTTGACTATTTACAGACATGGAAAGGGGATGAGTAGAATGAACCCTGTGGTGTGGGATTGGAACTGAGGTTCTTAAAACCTACTTATAGTTTGTTTTTTTTTTCAACATGGGCAGGCACCCTACTCATAGCTTTATATATCTGTTTACATGTGTACATATGTATGTACCTGGTGAGTGTGTGTGTTTCCTATGTTTGTCTGCTGAGAAGATCTAGAAACAATGACAGTCCAGTGATGAGCGCTTCTAGATCTCAGACTATGCTTCTATCTACTATTTTCCCTTAAAAAGAACTAGGCTTTTGGAGGAATGGCTGATTCTTGGACTGGATCATGAAAAGTTGATGATAAACCTAGATGTTTTAATTTGCAAGAATGTAATGGCATGTTTAAAGAATGGTGAAGACATACCAAAAGGATCACATTTGCTGGGATAATTTTAGCAACAAAATGAATTATGATACTAAAAATAAGCTGATACAAAATAAAATAAGGATCACACAGACATAAATAAACAAGTAAGAAGGGGCAAACACTTTCTAATAGTCCAATGCCAAATAATAAATGTGGAAGAAGTGATGGAATGAAAAAAGTCACCATTTATCAAATACCATAAAAATAAGCTGTTCAGACAAGAATTATAAACGAATGGTAAAATGAGGATGTAAATTTGATGAGTACCAGGTATTTGTATAATTTCAAACTGCTCCTCCCAAAATACTTATTAGCTACGAAAAGAAAAGGTAGTACATTATAGTTGAGATGCCTGACAAACACCACCGTAACCAAGTAATCAAAATTCATATCACCAGTAATGAGACAAATCAGCAACACATGCCTCTTTTTTGGTTACAATGAAAGCATAACATCAATTCTGTGGAACACGTGACAAAATGCCTGGTTCTACTCATGAGGAAATACCAGACAAACAGAAATTTAAGTACATTCTACAGAATTACTGGCCTTTATTTTGAAACACATGGAATGACCAAGGAAATGTTCAGGATTAATTTAGGAGACTAAAGAAACATGACAACTGATATAATGCATGATGTGGGGTTTCAAGTACATTACGTCAAGTACATTACTGGGAAGTCTGAAGATGACATAATGAGTGGTGTACCAATAACATTATTCTGATTGAAAATTGTCCTGCAACCATATAAGATAGTAGCTTGTTCCTGGAAATACACACTGAGGCCTTCAGGAATAAAGAGTATCATAGCTAAAAGTTACTTTCAAATGGCTGAGGAGGAAGAAATTATACAGCTAGAGATATAGAAAGAAAAATAAAAATATGGGGTAAAGCATTCCTCTCAGCATTTGTGAAATCTAAGTGGTGAATGTAAGAGAATGTTTCTGTCCTATTCTTGCAACTTTTCTACACATCTGATATTACGTTAAAAGAAAAGTTAAAAGAGAGAAATAAGAGTCAGAGAAATGTACTGCAGTTCTTCCCCAAAGGCAGGCAGCTGCCTACTGGCCCCAGCAGGGGAAGACTGAGAAATGTCCACACTTTTAATGCAGATTGAAATATCGCTTAATATTTTAGATGATACAACTTCTGAGTCAAGAGTGTTTGCCACTTAAAGTGACCATAAAACTCTCTGCTATCTCCAATTTGCTGGAAAAAACATGGATCTTTCCTGAGTTTGGAAAAACTTTCTCCACTAAATAAATTATATATATATATACAGTAGAAGACAATAGTAAAGTTACATTTTGATTACAAAATAAAATATTGATACCAGGTACATTTCATTTCTAAATCTGTCACTAGAGTGATAGTAAATTGGAAACCTCCTCTAAACTTGTGTACAAGTTGATAAACTGTTCAAAAATAATAGTTGGTACTATAGCAGTTATCCACACAGTTTATTTTTGTACTGGACAATATCAATTCATTACTCTTTTCTCCCCACAAAAACAAACAAACAAACAAACAAAAAAACCAAGACCACACTATGAAATTTTTATGTCTTATTGAAACTCAGTTATATAATACATCAAGACTGTATCTTTTAAAAAGTCATTCATTCAAAATAGTCACTTATCTTACTACGTCAAGATATAGTGATATCTCTCATTTACACAGGCAGTTTGCCAAACCAAAAATAAAGGAAAAAAATATTAGCCACGTCTTTCTTACAAAATGATCCCTGGAATAGAAAGTGCAGTTTCCCCTTCATTTTATTCATAAAGAAAACAATAGTAGAGAAATTTTGACTTTTTCCTAACACTGTGTAAAGCTTCATGTTAAATTGAGTCCTTTATTTGTTTTTGTTCTGAGAGTTTATTTTGTTCATTTCAATATCCTGTTTTGAATGTAATAATCTATATCCCAGTTGGAGCCATTCACTTTTAATCTGTTTGCATTCTGGTTTATTTTCATATAATTTTTAAGTTTGGAAGAAAATTTAAGGGATGTGGGTATCTTTAAGAAGAAAAGGAACTCTTTATTTTCTGTACTTTTGTTTCTAAATGAAAAAAAAAATCCATGCTTCAATTAATAACTGCATTACCCATCTATCCATGTCTTGGCTCAAAGCATTCATTTTCATATTATATATTTTTAAAATCCTAATCAGTTAGTTTGCATTCTAATTGTGTTTGTTTTTTTAAGACTGAGGCAGGTGGCATATTAAAAGTCTTAAAAAACGGAATGGAAAAATTAGAGATTAACAACTGATGATTTTTACCACATCTGTGCCATTATTACACTACTTTGAGGAATGCTATTTAAAATATCATTTGAAAAATAGGGTAACTAGTATAAAAATTTAGTATGCTATTTATAATAAAAATTAGTTTAAAATTAAAGATGTTATCTTCAATTTGAATCATTTTCTTTGGTTTTAACCAGACCTTTCATGGCAGCATAGTTAATGTCTGTATTAATACTAAATGGATATCATGCTATTTATTGGTGCAAGTTATATTTGCAGCAGAAAAGCCAGTGGAAAAAAATATTGGAACCAATTTAATGAAATTTAAAAAAGAAAACAAAGTATTCTTGAAGGATAAATGTGGCCCTCTATCGAAAGTAACCTGTATAATCATTCAATTTATAGCAGTGGAATTCTTTTTCTAATCAAAAGATTACATGGAACCCATAGATAAAAGAGATCATATAATTATTATAGTTTTATATTATGAATTCAGATCTGGAATAGTAACATTAAAAGTTAATCAATGAGAAAGAATATTAAAGGTCTTTGGATCCACCCAAAACTTTGTAGATAGGATCTGGGATGACAGTGTATTGTCATATCATCTTATGCATCTAATTTGTTTTGTGGTTATTATAACTGTTATTTAGTTTATAAAGTATAATTTAACAAGATGGAGGTGGTAATGGATAATTATGAAGAATGATAAAACAACAGGAACTTATCATTCTTCACAAACTTAACACTTGAATTGTGCCAGTGAGTAGCATAGGCTCCTATGTGATGCCAAAAAATATATACTGTCAGCTGTCAAAAAAAAAAAAAAAAAAGAAAAAAGGAACATTTTATTACTAGCTGATGTTCTATCTTCTACCTTCAAGTAGACCTTTAATGAGCTTGTCTTGATGCTAATGAAGACCTCTTTGGTGGAATTTCCACTACCACTTCATGTTTTAATTAAATTGCTCTCACGAATTCACCTCCACGTCTTCCTTCTATTGGCTTCTGGAACACCACACACTTTGCTTCCTCCCCACCCTGCCTTCCCCCATATACACTTGACAGCATATTTCTCAGTCACCTTTGGTGATTCCTTTTTCTCTATCCAACTTCTAAATGTTCAAGTTTCCCACTTTCGGAAGGGCTATGCCCTGGACATTTTCCCTTTTTAAATATATGCTTCCTTCCCAGGTTATCACTTTATTTGGTTATATGATATTAAACACCACCTCTGTGCACATGACTTCCACATTTTTATCTAACTTTGGTGTCTCCCCAGCATCTAACTGTGTCATCAAAGGAGTAGCATCACCTAAACATGGCAAAAAAAGAACTCTCGATTCTACCCCCACCATCCAGATTTCCCGTCTCTTGACATGACCCCATAAACTCTTTTACCATCCTAGATTTTCTGTCTCTTTACATGACCCCATAAACTCAAGCACAAGTCTAGGAATCATTCCTATTAATTCCATTTTATCTTGCAGTGATGGCTCAATTGCAAAGTCCTTCAACTCTATCTCCAAATTCTCTCCTATCTATTAATCTTTCTCTCTTTTGGCACTGTGAGTCCAAGCCACTCTCTTCTGGACTGCGGCAACAGCTTCATAATTTCTTTTTCACTTACCTTCATTCAGGGCACTGGAAGGAAACAGATGGTACATACAAATATGTGGTTGAGGAACTGAGAGGGGATGGTCAAACAAGCCTGGGCCAGCTCAGGCCTGAGGAACAAGACAAGGGAGTGGTTATAGGAACTCGGCATGAGCAGAGACTCGAGGAGGCCCACCGGCAGCAGCTGTATTTTTCCATTGGTCAAATCCAATAGGGTTGCTGAAAGCCCGGGTGTCTGAGTGATCCAGTCTATAAACATCCACCTCTAAGAATAGCAAAAAAGGAAAGTGAATCTGGAGGGGGTGGAGAATATCTAACACATTCGACAACTGTTCATTTTCCACACACTAAAGAAAGTGATCTTTTAGAAACACCATCCAGACCTTATGAAGCCCTTACTTTAAATACTTTAAACATCCACTGTAGTTAGAATAAAATCCAAACTTATTACCACATCTCCTTCTGCTTGTCTTTTTCTTACCATCCCCATCTCTCCGCCACCACCACCAGCACTGCATTCCACCTGCACTGGCCCAGGACACAGCGCGCGTTGTGCTGACTACAAGTCATGGCATCTGCTCCTCCTTTTGTTCAGCAGGCTCTTTCTTCATCTTTGTGCAGACTACCAAGAAGAAATAAATAATCCAGTCATTCGCTTGTATGGCTAATGGTGTGCTCCTATGAAGAACAATAAACAAAGCGTGGTGAGAAGGGGTAGAAGTTATGTATCAGTCAGTGAGAAAGACTCTAAGAAACTGGTGCTTGAGCAGAGACCTGAAAGGATGTGAGAGGGAGACATTCAGTTACTTTCACTGAATAGCATGCAGGCTGAGAGAATAGCAAGTATAAAATTTTTGAGGTAGGAGTGGGTTTGTCATGTGTGAAAAACAACGAGGCATCCAGAACCACTGTTCCAGTGGTGTAGAGGGAAGGGGCAAGTGAAATAAGTGGCCAGGGTCAGCCACTGGTCTCTGCAAACCATTGTAATCGTTTGCTTTATTATGAATGAAGTGGGAGGTTTGGAGAAGGTTTTTGCAAGAGTGATACAATTTGACTTCAATTTTCACTGGATCACTCTAGTGGCTGTATTGAGAATAGGCTGTAGAAAAGCAAGGATGGAAACTCAGTGACTAAATAGCCTACTGCTGTACCCAGGCTGCAGCCATAGCTCAGATGGGAGGTCATGGGAGGCAGTTGGATTGTATATACTTTTAAGGAAGAACATGTGGGATGTCCTGCTGGATTGGGTATGGAATATGGAAAAACAGAGATATCAAGGATTGCTCCAATATCTTAGCATCAGGTTACAAATCTATTATTTTTTTAGCATTTTGTTATAGAATCTCTTTAAAATATCATATTGTTTTATGTGCATAGATTTTTATCTCTAATAATATGGCAAGAATCTTTAAATAAAGGATTATTTAACATAGTGGCTGGCACCTAGCAGTTCTTCTGTCATTTTTTTTGCTAAATGGATGCACGTGTTTTGTTTTTTCTTTCTGATGTCAGCTTTAATGATGCACACATGCAGACATATCTGTAAGGCTCTCTCAGATTAAAAAACAAAAAAGAAACAAACACAAATTTCCAGTTGGAGATATCTTCCAGAGAAGATGCCACAATTAGCAGCTCCTTCAGGCAAAGCTGGGTTTTTTTGTTTGTTTGTTTTTTACCTCCCACCCCCCAAGGGGAAACTGAAAGTTATAAAAGTTGGTTTGTCTTTTATTTCTCCTGAAACATCTACAAAGTATAAGGTCAAGAGACGTTACCCAATAATTATTTGAATTTAGATAAAGTGCTAATTTTGAAGTTTAAGAATGCTTTTGGTCTATATCCCTATTAGTTCCTTTAAAATGCACAATTTTTTTCTCTTCTTTCAGGAATGCTGCATGTGAATCATACTTGATATTTAGGTGCTCAAGGGGCAACTGTTGCATATGTCACCCTGATCTGGTTGTATAAAATTGGCATTGTGGGTGGATATAATTGCAGTGGATCCAGAGAAATGTATTTATAAAAAACAAATGGATATTTTGGGGGGAGCAAAAGCTTCCACCAATTTTTATCTGAGAATGTTCTTATGGCCTTTAGGAACAGTTGCATGTACAAAGTTTTTCAAAACCTTTCCATGGTTACTTTGAGTTGTTAAGAAATGTACTTTGTACCTGGGGCATTGAAATGTAGAAAAATTAAATTAAAAACTCTGTCCCATCTCTTAAAAACTTTAAAAAAATTGCTATATATATTTTATGTAGTTATATATGTCTATATATAAACTATATAGACATATATACATATGCATATACTAAAACAGTAAAATAAATTGTATATATGATATAAACTTAGATGTTTAAATGAGTTTGAATTTAGGCCTGTTCAATAGAAATGAGCAGTTGCAAACACATTTTGTTTGTTTGCTTGTTTGAAATTTAAGTTTTAGATGAACAATTGGACAGAGTTTTAAAATTGTTCTTAACATCTCATATTTTGCTTTTACTGGTACATTTTTAAACTTTTTTATTGTATAATATATACACAAAGCAAAGAAAGAAAAAAGCAATAGTTTTCAAAGCATTTTTCAACAGGTAGTTATGGGACAGATCTCAGAGTTTGTCATGGGCTACCCTACCATCCTCAGATTTTTCCTTCTAGCCCTTCCAGAATATAGGAGGCTAGAAGGAATAAATACTTTTTTATCATCACAATTGACATATTTTTCTTTTTTTGTGAAAAATAACATATATACGAAAAAGCAATAAATTTCAAAACACAGCACAAAAATTATTCGTAGAACAGATTTCGGAGTTTGATATGGGTTACAATTCCACAATTTTAGGCCTTTACTTCTAGCTGTTCTAAGACACTGGAGACTAACAGAAATACAATCTAAGGATTCAGCAAACATACTCATTTGTGAAGCCCTACCTTCTCTGTATAACACCACCATCATCTTTGATCTTTCTATCCCACTCTTTATGGGTATTTGGGCTATGGCCATTCTAATTTTTCATGTTGGAAGGGGCTGTGAATAATATGGGGTAGGGAGATGGAATGAGCTGGTGATCTAAAGAGGCTGTACCCTCTAGGTTTCAGGATTTATCTCGTCCAGGGACACATCTGGAGGTTGTAGGTTTCTGAAAAGTTACCCTAGTGCATGAAACCTTTGCAGAATCTTATATATTGTCCTAGGTGTTCTTTAGGATTGGCTGGAATGGTTTTGGTTTGGCAAGTTATGATAGGTAGCAATGTCTACCTGAAGATTGTGTAAGCATGACCTTTAGAGTAGCCTCTTGACTCCATTTGAGCTCTCTCAGCCACTGGTACTTTATTAGTTACACTTTTCCCCCCTTTTGGCTAGGATGGAATTGTTGATTTCATGATACCTGGGCTGGACTCTTCTCTGGGAGTCATATCCCATGCCACCAGGGAGATTTTCACCCCTAGATGTCATGACCCATGTAGAGGGAAAGACAATGATTTCATTTACAAAATTGGGCTTAGAGAGAGAGTGAGGCCACATCTGAATAACAAAAGAGGTCCTCCAGAAGTAACTCTTAGACATGCCTATAGGTAGGCTAAGCTTCTCTGCTACTTACATACGCATCTCAAGAGGAAGTCTCAAGATCAATAATACAGTTTTTTGATTATTCAAAATATTTTCAACAGGTTTAACCTGATATAGCGATAACATAAGACCCTTGTTAGTAAAATTACATATGGAATCATTAGTTTTATTTAAAATGAATGGCAAGTATATATCTCTTTTTCACAGTTTTATAACCAACTTTATAAATTTTTAACATAAATTATCAGTGCACAGTAAAAGTGTTTTCCTTCACAAAAGTGTAATTTTTTTCATTATGCAACTGATATGTTTTCAGTGTAGTGTCAGAAAAATGATCTGAATCTTGAAAAGTAAGGAAATAAAAGTGGACATTCTTTCAATGTCACACGAGCATGAGGGAATGCATTTATTCAGTTTACCATTTACTATTAATTAAAGCTGAATTTTATGAAGTACTTGGTAACGTCAAGATTTTTATCCTGCAGATAGGAAGATAATTTCTATCCAGGGGCACTGATGACCCCAAAGGTTATGGTTTGTGGCACTTTGAATGTTAACCAGTTTCACATCTAACCCAGCAATTTCATCTTAATGATACCTACTAATATCGAGTTTGATAACTGGCTCTTTGAACCAGTGTTTACATGTTGCTGTTTCTTCATTAAATGACTTTAATAAACTATTTGACATGTTTATTTACATTACGTGAGTTCATGATCTTACCTTTTTAAAATTTTCTGGAATAATTGGAAACTTTGAATTGATATAAAGAAGTTATATAAAATGGATCATGCATAACCTCATAACGAAGATAGTCATCTCCTTTCATTATCCTTTTTTTTCCTTCCATTTCCATTTTGATTTCTTTCTTTTTCTGTGGTTTATTCTCATTTATGTGACACAGGGAAGTTAAGGGTTCTTTATCTGTAAGATAATACAGTGTACCTAAAGACAGTGAATTTTCACATTTAAAATTCACCTCCAACTAATTTCTTTAATTACAGTTTTGTATAATTCAGCTTATAATGTCAAATTCACACATAATTATGATTTTTTCTTTTTTAGTGTAAAAATGAAGTTCTTCCAGTGTAAAGAGTTTTTGTTTATATCATTCTCATTATCTATAAACAAGTCCATCCCATAAAGACAATTTGATCTCTTTGAATCTCTACTTTTGGAAATTCAAGTTTGTGAATTTTTTGTTATTATAAGCAATGCTGTGTACATTGACCTTTGCCTTCCTATTTCTTTCCAGGAGTGTTTTAGTTTGCTAGCTGCTGGAATGCAACACACCAGAGATGGACTGGCTTTCAATAAAAGGAGATTCATTTAGTTGACGTATAGTTCTTCAGAGGAAAGGCAGCTAACTTTGAACTGAGGTTCTTACGTGGGAAGACACAGGGCACTCTCTTCTGGCCTTCTCTCCAGGTCTCTGGGTTCTAACAACTTTCCCTGGGGTGATTCCTTTCTGCATCTCCAAAGGCTTGGGATGACCTGTGAGTGCTGAGATGAGGTATGCTGAGTGACTTGGGCTGTGCTATGTTGAGCCTCCCCTTTAAGCACCAGCCAATTAAATCAAACATCGTTCATTGCAGCAACCACGCCTCCTAACCAACTGCAGATGTGATCAACAACAGATGAGGTTCACATGCCATTGGCTCATGTCCGCAGCAATAGATCTAGGCACCTTCACCTGGCCAAGTTGACAACTGAATCCAACTACCACAAGGGGTATTTAGAGAAATGGCAAATACCCAGTTTAAAGGTAAGAATATTTTTCAGTCTCTTGGTTCACATTGAAAAATTACATTCCAAAAATGTCCTTTCTTCATATATACCCAGGAGCATTCAGAATGAACATTTTAATTGCCATTTTCTTTTATGGAAAGGAAATTACATTACTTCAATATGCATTTCCAAATCATTATCCAAGTTAAATCTTTTAAAAATATTTATTAGCCATTTGTATAGTCAATTGCAAAAATTTTTCTGCTTGTGTTTCTTGTCCATTTTTGTTTTGGGGGCTTAGTATTTTTCTTTTTAATACATGTTAAAGATTTCAACTATTTTTAATGTTTTTGCTAATGTATTTTCCAGTTTATTGCATGACTTTTTTTTTTTTTTTTTTTTTTTTTTTTAAAGGAAAGACAGAGAGAAGGAAGGAAGGATAGAAGGAAGGAAGGAAGGAAGAAAGGGAAACATTTTCTTGTTTTATTGTATTTTGTTTTTCCGTTTTTTGTTACATGGGCTGGGGCCGGGAATCGAACCGAGGTCCTCCGGCATAGCAGGCAAGCACTTTGCCCGCTGAGCCACCGCGGCCCTATTGCATGACTTTTAATAGTGTTGGTAATTAGCAATTTTGTTTTGTTTTTATTGTGCTATCACTAACTTATTTTTATATTCAGTGAAAAAAGATTTATATTTTTGTGTGATCAAATGTATCTATTTTCACTTTATTGTTTTGTCAATTGATGTTACTGTTAGAAAGTCCTACCCTATACAGAGATTTAAACATGATTTTTATTTTCTGCTCTCTTTAATAAAATATTATTTTTTTGCATTTACATTTTACTCTTCTGTTCACCTGGAATTCATTTGTGAACTCTTAAGATGACTTTCTTGAACATCTTTTAATACATGAAAACTTGTTCAAAGCAATAATTTTTCTCCATTCGTTATACTTGAACAAAATGTTAATGCTCTTGAGTTAGAATTTGTTTTCCCACGGTCAAATTCAACCTTCCATTCATTATCCCAGACCATATTTTTTTTAGTTCATATTTCAACCAACCTTGTAATATGATGTGTACGAGTCCTGGATCCCCCACCATTTTAGTGTGTGACTTTGAGCAAGACATTTAACTCTGGACTTTATCATCTTCAGTTATTAAATCAGGATATTGAACAGGAATTTTATTGAATTATCTTCCAAGATCTAAAATTCTATGAATATGACCAAGCCAGCTGCATGTGAAGTGGAGATGGTACAATCTTTTGTAGCTACATACTGAAGGAGGCCGTTGCATAGTATAAAAATTGCTGTACTGAGAGTCACAAGGTATGTCCTCCAGTTCTCACTGCACTGGTCTGAGTTTTTAGAAAAGATGTTCCTTTTGGGCCTCAATTTCTTTCAATTTAAAGTAAATGGAATTGTTTAAATTATTATAATCTAAACAGATTAGGAATATAACTGGAAAACATAGGGGTAAAGACATTTTGGCAGTACTGAATTTCACACTATGAAATGGTTAGTGGGAAGATAAGGGATATACAATAGACAGGAAAACATCCTTCAACATTTTGAGTGTTGAGTTCACGTTTCAACTTGAGTATTATTGATTAATGATGTACTTTACTCTAGGTTGTCCTATTTATCAGGAATATTTTTCTCTTCCTGTGTGACATAGAGGTACCAAAACAAAGAAAACACAAATAAAATATAATTGTCAGATTATGCCATTTCTATCAGAAAAGCCATTAGCAATTCAACATAAATTAAAAATTCATAGTACATAGTTTTCTCCAGATTTCATGGGAAAAGATGAAAATTCAAATAGGGTAATTTATCTAAATGGATGTTCATCCTATTTTTGCCTTGGTCACCATTAAAAACAGTCCCAGCATTGATGAGTACTTTCTTTGCCGTTCCAGGAAGATTTCAGCATCAGCACTACAGAAGTGGCTGTCAGCCCGAATCATTTCCTTTAGTAGAGCCAACTCTATACTCTTCCTCTTTGTTTCCCTCATGAAAGGGATGACCAATTAAAAGTCCTTAAAATGGAGAAAATATGATCAAATGGAAGAAAGTTTGCTGTTTTCAATTTGATAGATTTTCTTTTTCCACATTTGTTTTTTCCAATTAGTTATCAAATTTTATTTTTTGGACATAATTTTTCTTATTTTTTGTTTATCCATGTGAAGTGGGAGGCAGGAAGAGACTGGAAAAATTAATACCTGTGTCATTTGCTTCTTTGTTTCTCTGTGCACATGACTTTACCTTAATCTGTGTGGGATCCATCATTTTTCTGTTTTTGATTGGTAGGGTGGCATGGACATAAGTATTTATTGCGGAGAAAATGAAAAGAGTAAGAAATAATTCATTTGCACCTTTAGACAGTGTTATAGTTTGAAGTCAGAATGTAGTATGCCAGAAATTGAATGGTTCTTATAAAGGGGGATTTATTCAATTGCAATTTTATAGTTCTAAGCCCATGAAAATGTCCAAATTAAATCATCCAGAAAAAGATAGCTTAACTCCCAAGAAAGGGCTGATGAAGTTCAGGGTTTCTCTCACAGCTGGGGGGCACATGATAATGCTTGCTAGCTTTCTTGCCTCATTTCATAAGGCTTTCCCAAGTGCATTTTCCTTCTGCTCCAGAGGTCTCTGGCTTTGTGGACTCTTTGTTCTGGTGGCTCTAAATTTTTTTCCAAAATGGTTCCCTGTTAAAGGGCTCCGGTAAGCAACCCCACCTTGGATAAGTGGAGACACATCTCCATGGAAACCATCTAATCAAAAGTTACCACCCACAAGTGGGTAGGTCACATCTCAAAGGAAACAATAAAACAGATCCCACCCAGCAATATTGAATGAGGATTACAGGACAGGTGTTTTCTGGGGTACATAATAGCTTCGAACCAGCACAGATACTGATGTGAATAGAATCTGCTACCCTAGTTTGGACATGTTCTTGGTCTTGATTGCCATCCTGGTGGGTGTGGACCCACTGTAAATGACATCTCTTGGAGTTGTTAGTGAAGGTGTGGCTCAACTGAATCAGATTTGGCTTTGATTTGGGTTACTTGGAGTCTTTTATAAGCACAGTCAAAGTCAGATAGTGGGAGAAACTGAGGAGGAACCAGAAGATGAAGTCAATGGAACCTGAAAGAGAAAGGAAAAACTGCAGGCATGTGCACTGCCATACTACAGTGAGACAAAGGACCAAGGTGTGGAATGAGTTTCTATATAGGAACACAGGCTCAGGCACAACAGAAACTTTAAACAGATGGCCACTTTATTTTATCTACAAGTACAAGTATCCAAAAGAGGAGGGGAAGAGGACCCATCATAGCTGGTCTTACAGGGAGGCCAACTGTTCAACTCAGGACTGTTGGGTTGCAGCCCAGCATGCCCTACTTTATGTGGAAAAGGAGAGACCCTGTGTCATCTGAGGGTTGAGCATTTATACACCCTGGGCAGAGGGTGCCCTGCTGCAGAGAGTTGCCACCCTGATAAGCAGTTGGGGCTGCTCATTCCCAGTTTCCAGGGTTAAGGTATGGTCAGGCCTTTTCATTCAGTCTAATGTTTCCCCAGGGCTGCTGACTAGAAACATAATGAAAAATTTTCATGCAATAAAAAATGAGGAGTGTTAGAGGGGAGGGCTATGAGGTGCCCGCTAGATGTGTCCATGATTTCCCCAGTACAAGGATGGCTGGCAGCTGGCCCCAGAATGCCACAGGCTTCTGGGGAAAATCATGTCTTACTTTTGAACTTCAACCCTCAAAGCCATGAGCTGATTAATTCCTGATGTTTAAGTCAACCCATTGTCAGGTATTGTTTTAGCAGCTAGGAAGCTAAAACAGACAGCCAAAATAAAATTTTCAAAACTTCAGCAAGTAAATTGTGTTTGTGAGAGTGCTTTCTGTCTATTGTATCAAGAAATTGACTTGGGATATAGACATTCATGTAAGGGAGGTTATAAACAGAGGAAAAATAAAATCCTGGTCTACCTGGATTGAGGAAACAAAAATTAGGTTACATTTTGGGATTATCATCATTTGGGCTAAATCTGGAGTGGGAAGCCTTTAGAAAACCATATTGCTAAGGGTGACTTCAAACGCACACTTCTCTGGCTTTTCTACAGGGAGCCACAACCTTTAAGAGAAGCCCCCCTTTGGAAGTCACTTCCACATGAGCTTATACATGAGAATCTGAAGCACTGCTACTGCTTAGCCATGGTTGATATGTGGTATGAAAGGGAAACCCTAAAGCATCTACACAGTTTCTTGATGGGATATGGAAGTCTTAGAGATGATTGGTGGGGCAACAGAGACCTGAGGTTGCTGAAAAGAAAGCAAAGCAACCACAAGGCTTGGGACCAAATATTCCTGCCATGGGGGCAGCAGGTTGCCCCTCTCCCCACCACCCCCATTGCCAAAGGCCAGGAGGGACCATTCACACCAATCTAGACTAGGAACTCCACAAGATCTGGCAGAGATTTGAGATCTCTACTGCCCTCATTGTGGCCGCAAGTTTACATTTAGCTACATGCAGGGGAGAATTCAGGTTTTACTATGCCAGGAACTTAAATGATTTTTGAAGCATTTAAAAAAAAATAACAAAATTACAACTACAAAATGAGGCATGCACATGAGCATATATCCACACATAGACACACACAGAAAGAAAAACAGATTTACAAAAGACATTTAAATTTTCAAAAGCTGTCAAATGCTCCTGGAAATATAGGAGAAAAAAGGATATAACTGTTATTAATTAGCTATCTAGTTCACCTCTCTTACACGTTTCTCCATAAATTATTGACTGCTTACACCTTAATTACCTCTTCATATGACAATTTTGTATTACCCTTCTATAGAGATTATAGAGAGAATTCTGTCTTTCTCTGGCATGCTTAATAGAAATTTGCTTTTTAGAAATTATCAGTGTTTAAGAAAAGTTCCTTTTGGTTTCACAACTTATAATTTGTAAGGCCATGTAAATTTTTGCCATTGCCATCAAATCTGGAAGATCATCTGTCAAGCTTCTGTCATACACAAGCTTTAAAATTTCAGGACATTTCACATCTCCTTAAATACTTAAATGTACTTTGAATTGACTACATTATTCCTGAAAGTATTTCAAGACTGCTAGCAACAATTTAGCTTGCACAGAAATGACTGCAAATCACCAAAATACATTCCTCTAAACTCACACAGAATGTATTCCCAGCTCATAGCTGACTCTAAAACTTCCCATAACCAGTCCAGGGCTATCAAATAAGGAGACTGTAACAGAGAGGAAATCAGAGTACAGGTAGGCAGTCATTTTCATCAGTTATAATTAAATATATATATACATTTTTGCAAATTTTATAAAAATGTATCACCTTGTGAATAGATTGCCAGACTCCCTCCCAGAACCCTGAAACTCTGAAGCTTAAGATTCCTGACTTTCACAGTCAATCCAGGTCTGGCTTAGAGAATAACCCCCAGATCTGGATTGAACCTGGAAACCAAAGAGATCTGAGAGACATGAATAATCTAAAGAAGAATGATTAACTTTAAAATACTTACAATTTATTCTATAAATTTATCTCCAACACCCTCCCACCCTTCGCTACCTTGGACAGGGCTCATGTGACCATCACATATGTTAATTGAAAATAAACTATTTTCTTTGTGTATCTAGATATAATGTGACCCTGTTTTTAAGTTGTTTTCTTTTGTAATCACAACATTTGTGCTGTCCAGCAGTTTCTTGAATTTTCCCATTGCATTTGTTTATTATTATTAGAGCTGTAGAAAAAAGGATTTTATGCTCAATCAAAATTGCTTAATAATATTCTAATGTGGATATTAAGAGCTGTTGTCCAATAACATGAGGGGTATGATGAGAACTGACTTACAAGATACCAGGTACAGAAATTCCAAGAAGCCACAGCCCTTTGCTCCATCCGTTTTTTCCCCCAAGTTCATGGTCAGACCTAGGTCAATTAAAATTAATGTAGATCAAGTTGGTTATCCAACTTCCCTTTTAACTCTGACCTGCTTTGTGCCCATGTACTTGACTTATAATTCAGACTCTAAAATACAAAGATAAAGTAGTAAAATCACATTGATCAATACCACTAAGTCTTCAAATTGGGTTGCTCATTCAGTATATTCCCTCATTGCTAAAAATACAGAAAATAGGGAAAAAGGTCAATAGTGCCATGGGGATTGATTTGGGGCACACAAGTGCTCCTACTTTTTGAATATCTCCTTACCTAAAAATAAGAAATTAGAGGACAGAATTGTGAACAACATTATTTTGTTCAGGTAAGGACTTCTAGAGCAGGTACTGTCTAGGTTGAGATAAGAGGAGGAGAAATTGGTCAGGTAATGGTAGAATAAATGATTCAAGGCAATTAGGAAATAGCAATACAAAGTGTAGAGGTGAGAACATGGCACACTGGCAGCTTAGAACAGACACTTGGGCTGCAAGCTAGGCAGTGGATTGAAGGCAGGAGCTGGGGAGCAATCAGGAATGGACCTTTTACAGGGAGGGTGGCCTGAATGCCTACTGGAAAGGGTTAATCCTCCTCAGCCCATAGAGAATTGATTACTCAATTAAGTAACTAAAGACAAAGTGGAGTAACAGCTATATCTTACCTCTTGATTACCAGGACCCCACTCTACCTACACTTCTATCTTTTTTATAGGTAGAAAGTTAAAATTCTGAAGATATAGAGATAGATAAATGGAAGGATAGATAGAAAGATCAATGCATACATACATATAGATATAGATAGACAATCTTTTTGCATGTCAAATTGCCCTTGCTCTTGGTGACTTCTGTAACTTGTGCGGCATTTATACAGATTAAGACTGCAGAAATGGAATGTAGAAGTAATTACCAAAAGCCTACTCTGGTCTAGGCACTTTCACATAAATTACCTCACATAATCCACAGAAAAGCACTCTGAGATGATTATGGCTATTATCAGATTAGAAAAGAGACTCAAACAGTTTGAGCTTGAAGTTAAATAAGCATGTAACAAGAGAGCCAAGGTTCGAATCTAAGTCACCCATACTTCCCTACAGTTGTCTATCTTACATATATTCAAAATGTAGATTTTGAATGAGGATTAATTTTTGCTAATGGCATAAAGCAAGTCCCTCATACTTGACTTATTTATTTATTTATTTTGGGTGTTTAAATGCACGTGACTACGAATTTCAGGACATACATAATAACAAATTACAAGTTTAATAATTTTTAAAATGTTTTCATTTTGACTGCACAACTTCAAATTCAAGAGAAATTTTAACAAGGGAAAATGCATTATGTATACAAGACTGTGTCTCAAATTTCCAATTATTTTGATTCAGTATGTATTCTGTCTCCAGAACAATCAATTAGAGTCTTGCTTCCTGATGTGAATATCTGAATGCAAATTAAAAACAAGGGACATGTATACAACATCAGAATATAGATCAAAATCAGTACCCAGGTTAGTTTGAAATGTTCCATTTAGGGCATGGTTATAATCAGGAGAAAAATGACATGTGCTCATGGTAATAATGAAAAATACCTCTATCACTTTTGGCAAACTATCATTTATAAATTTAGAGCTATTTCAGAGATGGTTTGCAGTCCTGAAATAAATGATGTAATGTAATATTTACATGTTTATATTAAGCAAGTCTCACAAGATCTATCTCATTGTAACCCACTTCTTCAATTAATGTGGAGGTACATCTTTCAACTAAGAGAAAAAAATGATTATTAATAAAATTAAGTGACCTTGTGTACATAAAGCACCCAACCCAACGCCTGGCACGCAATAGCAAAATAATCATTTTTTTCTAGTACAAGAGATGGGAAAAGCAGCATTTAAAAAAATGCATCTAAAACAAAAGTAACTTCAGAATGTTTCTGAAACTGAAGATATAAGTAAAATTCTACCGGGATGAAGATTATTATTTAAAGTTCAGACACTAATCATTTTAATTTACTTAACTGGACCAGTGGTTATGACTTTAACGTATCTTTTGGGGGACAGAATTCAACCCATAATGATTTCTTACTCCATGGACACCCTCTATCTTTCCGAATTTTTGTGCCATTTTGGCAAAGTTTAAAATTCCAGAGACTCATTTTGCCTGCCTCATCTGTGGCCAGCTCATTGTCAAATGTCTCGGCCCTTGGTAGCTAGAGACTGGATTGGGAGCTGAAGGGCAGTCTGCTTCATTTATGGGAAAGATTTTTCATCCATAGCAGTAAACATGCTGGGTTAAATACTCCTCTCTTTTGACTGGTTGCCATACTGACTACTGTAGTCCTTGGAACTGTGGTAGCCTTCTGCTGACCATGAGGGGCAACTCCAAAGCAGAGCCAATAAACTGGGTGGTAGCAAAAGTTAATAAAAAGACCTGCGATCATTGACAATAGTGTTGTGCTCTTAGAGCAACTCTGGAACTTCTTTTCTGGAGACATTTTGTTATATGACTTAACAAACCCCATTGTTGAAACTCAATGAAAACATCCCATAGACTGTTAATGAAATAGGCAATGAAATCTCTCAAAAGAAAACAGTCAGTTGTTCTATTCTCTGCAGCTAAAGGTATCCTAACTGGCACAACCATGTGATTCTCTTGAAGAAAACACTTTGAACTGGCTGCATAACTGAATGCCAGTCAGTGTAATGGCACAGAGCACAGAGGACGATGTAAGGGAAAACAGAATTCCCAGTTGCATTAATTTTTCATGGTCAACATCAGGGCTCTGGTCAATGAAAATTAGAATTTTGTGTCCATAAAGTGTGGGATTTAAGAAGGATTAGATAAGAGTTTGTTCAATACCTGGCATACTGTTAAATGATTATTTCTAATCATTTCCTCATTAGCTGACTCAACCCCCATCTTCATTTTGTTTTTTTGATTTGTTGTTTGTTTGCAGTTCTGGTGATCTTCTCAATTATGATGCATATTCAGCAACTAGAGTTGTAATTCTTTACTGATTTGAGCCTCCCTATGTAAAACCATACCCAGAAGGAGCAGAAAGATATATATACCCAGGATGAATTGTACAAATTGTCAAGAGAATACTGACAGAAGCTAAAAGAGATGAAGTGGCCTTGCATTTCAAAAATATTTAGTCCAGGAAACAAGAGCATTACTTGGAATATGCTTCATTTGTTTTGTTTGTTTTTTATTCGAGGGGTGTGTGTCTCACCTGGATTATTGCATTAAAGCACAATCATGGACTGCTCTCAAGAGTTTTAACAGCTTGCTGGTCTAACTGATGTGCAATTATACTAAGCTATGGTTCATAATAACTATTGTGAAGGACCAATACTTGGCATAATTTAGACAAATTCAAAGAGAGAGGGAGAAAGGATTCATATAATAGATCCATCACTACTCTGCAGCAGCCCATGTTGTATTTCCTACATAATGGTTCCTCCTAGTGAGTGTCCAGTGCTAAGGGAAAGCTGCGGAAGGACTAAAAGGGCCTTCCTCTTGATCCACTGGTGAGTGAGGCTATAATCACAAGGCATTTGTTGGTTGTAATGGGAATGGTCAGTACTAGTAGACACAAGTAGTGACTAATAACAGAAGCATCAAGTGGGTAATCCAGCTTTAGGGAATGACTTAACACTGGGGATATTTGATTATGACTTATAATGCTTATACTCCTCAGGAATGAACAGAAACATATTACTAAGATTCTATTTGATCTGAATAATCAGAGAAATTGCCCTGTCTGGTAAAAGTGGGCCCTAACAAGATGTTATATCAGCAATGTCGTGCTTAAGAGCTGGTATCAAGCTGACTGAGTTCAAATTCCAGCTCCACTTTCTATATGCTATATAGCTTTGAGTCCCTGTCTCTTCCATTATAAAATGGGGATAAGAACAGTACTCAAAACTGTTGTTGTGAGAATAAAGATAGTAAATATAAAATACTCCAGAAAGTTCTGGAAATAGTACATTTCAAATTTTCTTATTAAGACAAGGATACTTAGTTCCCCTGATAATAACAAGATAAGATAATCAGAAAACTTGGGAATAAAGAACCTCTAAAAACAGGCTGTTCTAATTACTTTTATAAATATCATTTCTACTTCACTCTGTCTTTTTCAAAAAGTTGAAATATTATAAATCCCTATGATCATGTTTTGTGAGATGGGATATTTTAAAAATTTATAGACAAGGACCCCAGTGGAGGTTTACAGTATCAAGTGATAAATGATTGAGACTGAGTTTCTCTCACAGTAAGCAGTCCACAGGGTTTAAATTTTATCCAATAGCTATGTCCCAAACCCAGAAAAGGCATTTAGTAGTTGGGAAAAAAATCCTGAAGGTGGTTCCATAATTCAGGGCATAAATACTATTATGTTGCTAATGACCAAGTGGAAGCCGTTAGCTCCTCCTCTCTGTTAAAATTATAAACCAATGTAATATTCCATCTCCCCAAAATCCTTGAGATTTCAATGGCCACCAAAGATTTCCCAAGTATGGTAATTTCCATTAGCTCTTTTTAATTTCTCAAGTTTGGTCTGGGCCAAACACATTGGGTCACTGTTCACTAAAAACAAATTTTGTTTAGTTCTTTTGCATGTCTTTTCAGAGACTGCCTTATGGGAGCAGACCCAAGACCATACATATATCTGGCAAGGGAAGAGTTCTCTCAGAAATCAGTCATAAAGAATATTTTCCACCTCTCCACCAAGGACATTATCCTTGTCCATTGATGTGATGATAGCATAACACCTGATCCTAGGGTATGAGAATAAATAAAATAAATGAAACCGAGGTAAATATTCTTGTTCTTTTTTTTAATTATCTGTAAATAGGGGTTAAAAATAAAGCCTAGAAATATATGTGTATATAGATATTATATAAAATAATATACATAATATAATAATATATGATGTAATATAAAATAAAATAAAATAATATAATATGTATTTACATTAGTGATGTTCTTATAGGTCTAGGGACATGGGATATGCTGTAATCCACCCCATGGTTAACAGCTTTTCCTCCTTATGCCTTCAAAGGAGTACAACATTTGTTTGACTCTCATGTGGAGGCATCATACCCTGGGTATCCTTCAATGTTTAATAATTCATTTTTACTGTTCTATCCTACTTTACTCTGTGCACCAGAACCACTGAAGAATTTTAAGCTGACCCAGGCTGTAGTGTGAGTTGCCCTTCTGCCTAGCCTCTATGATGCTGCTGACTCTTAGAGGCCTGAAGTCTCTAACAGCAGAATCCCCAAGTGGTAAATCCCCAAGGAGAAGACTTCAGTTGACCCATCATGACAGTTATTATATGACACACCAAGCTACAAGTTTGGATATGCCCAGATAAAGTACACTGCTAAATGGAATTGGCCCATTTAGGATCAATCCTCTGTGTCCATTAAATAAGCAACTTCTCCCTATATTCATTGACTCAGCATGGGTAACATTGTCAGTCTTCCTTTTTCAAACTATGCCTATGTCTTCATAGAAGATGTTCTATGATAAACTTAAAAATGATAAATTCTGAAGAGATGTTTGTGGGGAATTTTTCATGGTACTACAGTGCTATCCATGCGTGGAGTGTGGCAACATTGGATCATACATGAGAGTGACATTGAAAGAGTAAATGGAAGAAAGAAATCTTCCCTTTTGGTAGAACTTCAAGTAGAACATCTTGCAGTTGTCTATGGAAGAAAGTTTAGATTAAGATATGAATTTACTTTGATTTCGGGAGAGAAGCAAACATTTGACCAAACTGTCAAGAAATTAGAAGTTCAACTGCAGCATTTGTTTCCTAGGGTTTTGGATAAAGATTATATGGATGAAGCTATTAACAGTGGAGACTGAGCCTAGTCATGCACTAGAAAAGAAACTATTAACGTTCAAATTGCCCAAAGGATTCACATTTTGACAGTTAAGCATTTTCTTTCCTTGGCCGGCACGTTTACTTGCAATGTGTTGTGGAATATAGTGATGAAGGTGAACAGGGAGGACCTAGATTTAGATCCAATGGCTTATTTTTACTAAGGTAATTCTAGCTACAGTTACTGCTGAAGGGCAAACTTGACAGCTGCAGCTTTGAATTTCTCATAAAGCACTATACTATTTCAAAAGCAGCTATATACAGATGACACATCAATCACAACAACCCTTTTGTAGCAACATTTTGACAACTATTTACCCTCAATGAAAAACACTACTTGGAATCTAAACTTGCATCCTGTGGTCATCTTGCCTTTGCCTAGGACATGGACTTGCTGGATATCTCATATACAACCAAGTAATTCCACAAATGTTACTTCTGACTATGGAAATGAGGCATTTAGCTGAATCCCATGAAAATAAATAGCCCTATCATAGTTATACCATGCATACATGATAACTTGGCCTGTAGAAAACTCATTTAGAGTATGCTGTGTTACACATGTTGCTTCTCCCATGGTTAAATGCATAGAGCTAGGAATTAAGAAGTGCTAAGAGTAGTGTCTTTTGCAATTTTACTTGATGGTCCACTTTCAAAACATTTCTCATCTATGCATTCTGAGCTCAGTGGTATGAAAATGATAGTATCAAAGGCATACATACTTATGTTTTATTCCAAATATACAGATGGATCCACTGAATTGTAAACTGTGAATGGCATCTGACAAACTTGGACATCTCATTTCATGATGGAACTAGTTAGAATGAAATGAAAGATCATTACCTGGTTCACAGGGTCAGTGACTCAACTATTCTAAAATGGTGCTTGGCAAAAATATGGTGAACCAAGGGGACTCTTTGGACACCTGCTTTTATTTTCTACTAAAAGTCAACAGGAAAATATGTCATTGCTAAATCTCTTAGAAATTGTGGTTTGTGCTAATCTATGAGGCAGTGTTGCTATGTCAACTAAGAAACAGTTGAAGGCCAAAAAAAAAAAAAGTAGAAAAGTCTAATATTAATAATGACATTGTATTAAGTTGCATAAATGAGGGACTATTAAATATTAGAAAGTAAATGAACCTGTCGACAGAGAGTAGATAATCATAATATCTACTATACTAATTATTAATATTATTACTACACTAATACAATTTCACTGAATTGCTTGTCTTGAATATTGTACAGATTCTCTTCATCTAATAGCATAGTGGCTTGGAATTGATCATAACTTCTTCCTTTATACACTTTTTTCATGTGGCTTCCTTGGCACCACATAATTTTGGTTTGCCTCCTTCTTCGCTGGTTGCTCCCCCCTTGTCTTTGTCAATTATTGTTCCATGAGTCTACAACCTCTTGTTGTTGAAAGATCTAAGACTTGTTTTCTTATCCTTTCCTCTCCCTTTGTGGTATCATTCAGTCTACTAGCTTCAGAGACCATCTGAAATCTGACAACTTCCAAATTCATATGTCCAGCTAAGACCTCTCTCCTGCACTCTTGACATATATCTTCTGCTTAAGTAACATCTCCATTTGTATAGTAGATATCTCAAACTCATCGTGCTCCAAACTGATCTTTCCCTCCCCCCAAACCTGCCCATGAAATAGTGCACTTCATTCAATGACTTTCCACTTTCCCAGATACACCAACAAAAAATCTGGGAATCATTCCTGACTTCTCTCTCTCTCATTCACATAAAAAAATCTGGCCAGCTCTAACTTCAAAACTTTTCCTGTATCTAATAAAATTCCACCACCTTCGCTGCTACTATCCTGATCTGAGTGATGACCTTCTCTTACAATAGCCTTCTAATTGTTCTTCCTGCTTTTATCTTCAACCTTTTCCAGTTTGTTCTTAATATAGAAGCCAGGGTGATCCTGCTAAAATATGTTAGATCATTCATCTTCTATTCAATACTCTGCAGTACTTCCCATTTTACACATAGTAAAAGCCAAATTTTCTAAATTGCCTACCAGGCACTCATGATTTGCCCCTATCCTCCATTAGCTCTTGGACCTCACTTCTGACTACTCACCCCTTGTGTATTCTCTAAAGCTGCCAAAATGCAACACTCTAGAGATGGATCCGCTTTTAGTAAGAGGGGATTTATTTAGTTAAAAACCTACAGTTCGTCTGTAAGAAAGGCAGTTAACATTCATCTGAGATTCTCTGTTACATGGAACGGTACATGGGGATATCTGCTAACCTTCTCTCCTGGCTTCTGGGTTCCAGTGATTTTCCCCAGGGTGATTTCCTTTTGCATCTACAAATGTCTGGAGCTGAGCTGCAAATACTGAAATGGGATATGCTGAGCTGCTTGGGCTATGCTGTGTTGAGCTCTCTTCTGACTTCTTTCTTTAAAGCCTCCCGCTGATTAAATTGAACATCACTTATTGCAAGAGACACTCCCTTTAGTGGATTGTAGATGTAATCAGCCTGGATGAATTTCACATGCTAATGATTCAAGTCCACAGCAACAGAACGAGGCACCATCACCTAGCCAGGTTGACACCTGACCTTAACTTCACATCTATCAACTACATTGACTACCTCACAGTTCCTTAAACACTCAAGGTATGTTTTTGCCTCTGGAATTTTGTAGTGGGTGTTCTTTCTGCAAGTGACATTTTACCCCCAAACACCTGCATGGTTACCTCATTTACCTCTTTCAAGTCATTGCTCAAATATTGTCTTCTTAATAAAGCCTATCCTGACCATCCTTTCTAAGATTAAATCCCACCAGCTCCAGATCTCCCAATCCTGCTTACCCTGCTTTATTTTCCCTTTTTATTTAACATGACTCTTATTTTTTTCTAATGTAGAAAGAATTAATTATGTATTGACAGTCTCTGAATGTCAGCCATCTCCAAGATGCTGTGATGGATCGAATTGTAAATTCCAGTTCTTGGTCTTGGGCTGCACTCTAGTGGGTATGGACCCATCGTCAATAACTACTCTTCAAGATATTACTTCAGTTAATGTGTGCCACACCTGAATCAGGGTTGGCTTTATCCAGAATTACTGGAGTCCTTTAGAAGCAGAGTGAAAGTCAGATGGACAGGAAAGCTTTGAGGATCAGGTAGAAACTGGAAGTCAACAGAACTCAGAAGAGAAGATATAAGATGCCATCATGTGCATTGACATATGACAGAAAAGCTAAGAGACCCTAAAGATTGTCAGCCATCCAGAATACATTCACCTGGGAGGAAATAATCCTGCCTAGCCTCTGAAACTGTGGGCCAAAAAATTCCTGTTGTTAAACTAATCCACTGTATGGTATTTATTGTAGCCATGCAAAATGGATGGCTTGAATTAAACGTTACTGAAAATGGGCATTCCATGTTGGCTGGTGAAAAACTGTTCCAATTAAATTATCTCTTCTGAATGTAAAATTTTTAAAGGTCGTAGAGAAAGACAAAAAACAATGAGCAAAGGACATAAATAGACATTTCTCCACAGAGGAAAAATAGATGGCTATGAGGCATGTGAAAAGATACTCATCTTCACTAGCTATTAGGGAAATGCAAGTCAAAACCATAATGAGATATCACCTCACACCTACTAGAATAGCCAATATTAAATAAACAGGCAACTACACATGTTGGAGAGGATGTGGATAAATTTGAACTTATTCACTGCTGGTGGAAATACAAAATGATACAGCCACTGTGAAAGATGGTTTGGAGGTTCCTCAGGAAGCTAAGTAGGGTTGCCTTACTTCCTGGCAACCCTGCTGCTACTCCGGATATACCCAGAAGATATGAAATCAGGGATGCAAACTGGCATTTGTACACTGATGGTCAGAGTTATTATCCACACTTGCCAAACAATGGAAACAACCCAAATATCCATCAACAGATAAATGGATAAACAAATTGTGGTATATACGTTTGATACAATATTATTCAGCAGTAAGAAGGAAGAATTCCTGAACCATGAGACAACATGGATGAACCTTGAGGACATTATGTCAAGTGAAATAAGCTGGACGCAAAAGGACAAATATTTTATGATCTCATTGATATGAACTAATTATAATAGGCAAATTCACAGACATAAAATATAGAATATAGGAGAGATAGGAACATAGAATATACAAGAAGAGAGGATAAGGGTAGAGAATGAGGAGCTAATGCTTTATATGCAGAATGCTTAACTAGGGTGAACTGAAACATTTGGAAATGGACAGAGGTGATGGTAGCATGTTATTGTGAGAATGATTAACAGGGCTGAATGGTATATGAGTGTGGTGGAAAGGGGAAGTTTCAGTCATATTTCACCAGAAGGAAAGTTGGAGATTAAAACATGGAAATGCATAACATGGTGCATCTTTGGTGGACAATATCCATCATAAACCATACAAATATAAAGAAGTTCATTCATGAACTAGAGAAGGTGTAAGGTACTGAAATAGGGAGCTAATAATAGAGGGGTATGTGGGAAAAATGTACCTATTGCAAACTATGGACTATAGTTGACAACAGTATTTTAATATTCATTCATCAATAGTAACAAATGTACCACACCAATACTATGGGTCAATAATATGGGGGGATAAGGAGTATGGGAGTATTAGGGTTTTCTTTTTTCTTTATTTTCTGGAGTAATGAAAATGTTCTAAATTTGATCGTGGGGCTGTATGGACAACCTGTGATGATGCTTTGGATGGTTTCTATGCTGTATGAATATATCTCAATAAAATTGCATTAAGAAAACACAAAACAAAATTTAAAAATTAAAAAAAATTGTAGAGAGGCTTATTAAAGTTCTGTCAGCAGTTATCTTGTCTTGGGAGCTGAAGAAATGAGAACATTCTAATGCATTTGGTTATATATTGCAAGCGCTAGGGTAATAAAGTTAAAGTCATTAATGATTGCTAAGATAAAACAAAAACAATAACAACAACAAAAACGATAAAACAGGTGAGACCATAACGAATAGTTCTTAATTTCTAGTGAATCAGTCTTAAAGAGAAACAAACCAATTTGAAAGAGGATTTTAAAAAACTGATATTTCAGAGATTATCTCCCTGTGAGATAAGGGGATCATGAGAAAGTACAGGATGTTCATGACTGGAGTATACTCTTGAGTAAAGGCTGTAGGTGAAACTTTGAACTCCTTACCTGATACATCTCAATTTGCTTTAATTTTGCTGAATTTTGTTTCATTATGCAAGATAGAGCAACTGAACAAATTAAGACGTAGACTTCCAATTCTAGTAAGTTAGATTTAGTTTGAATGAGCCAAATAGGATTAGCCTACCTGTTCTAAAATAGTAAATTTAGAGATGGGCCATGAAGGACCATTTTTGATGCTGATATCAGAAATGTGATGAAAAGATTAAGGTAGTGATCAGCAAATTTTTTCTTTAAAGGGCTATAAAGGAAATATTTTAGGCTGTGTGGAGCATATGATTGCTGTCCTAGTATTCAATCCTGATGTCGTAACATGTGAACAATCACAGACAATCTGTGAATGATGTGGCTGAATTTCATTAAAACTTGACTTATTACACTGAAATTTGTATATCATGCAATCTTCATGACACAAAATATTATTCCTCTTTTGATTTCTTTCCAACTACTTAAATGTAAGAGCTAATTCTAGCTCTAGGCCAATAAAAAAAAATAAGGCACAGGTTGAATTTAAACTGAAGGCTATAATTTGCCATTCCTTAGGTTAAACCATGGATAGTTTTGGCTGAAAGTAATGCATATTCTACTTGTTTGGATATGACCTGTCTAATCTGTAAAGATGAAGGCAGATGTTTCAGGCATCGGCAAGAAATGGTCCAAGATAAATCACTCCTCCCTCTCCCATTTGTCTCTAGCTATACTTTTCCAGAGAAAGGTTTTGTAGGCATCCTGCATTAAGAGCTAAGGTAAGAGCACAAAGGAGACCGGCAATCAGTACCACTACTTGCTACTTTGTCCAAACCATTCATAATACAGATTTTCATTTTGAGTGTTGATTTCAATCAGTTTGTATGGAAGGCTCTTATATAGGTCCTTAATCATCCAGGTTCCTTAGAACACTTTAAGAGCAAATGAATAACATTTAGTTCTGACTATATTATCAAGGCATGTAATTCCTTACTTTTAAATATAATAAACATTTTTTGCTTGAAAATTCTAGGACAAAAATGGAAACAGCAGTAGTCTTTGACTATGGTGGTTTATGATTGTAAGTTTCTTCTTTTTATTCTTTGTTTTTGTGTATTCTTATTTTTTATTGTATATGTAATGAATATATGTTATCTAGTAATAAATAACCATTAAAAATCTGAAAATTGCAATTGACCAAAATTGTTATACTCCACGAACACCATTTTTCTTTCGATATTTTTATGATGAAAGACAGCTTTCACATATTTCTGATAAAATAATGATTTTGCTTGAGAAAGAGATGTACTGTTACTTAAGGTAAAGCTGAACAATATTTTAACTTCAAAATGTCATCTGTACAGTAAGTTAATTTCATATCTGAGTCTAAATTGAAATTGATCTCAGCAAAAGAAAATGAACACCGAAATGGGAAAATATGATGCATTAAATTTTTTCAAAGGTATTTTTTCATGTATTTAATATCCTTTCTTTAAGAGTCAGATATGTGCAAAACAGTTATCTAGGCACCATGAAAGAGATAAGGAAGAATGAGATGTGACCTCTGTTGTGAAGAGAATTTTCAATGTCATGAATCGTGATTTATTAATTAGGTAGCTCATGAAAGCCATCACGGGTGTTATTGTTTCTTAGCTGTGGAAAGTGAAACTATAGATAATTTCTCTTTTCCTAGACAAGTGATCAATAACTAATTTCTTTTGTTTTCTTTCTTTATTTTTTTGGAGATTTTGCTTGTAACTTTGCTTACTTATATAGTTTTTTATTTGAATAGAAAACATGGATCAGTTCCTAAAATACAGGTCTTTGTTCAGTCTTCTCTTCCAGAAGAAAAAGAGCAATAAATAAAGGAATATGCTTGACACTGTAATAAGCAACTTCATTAAATGGTAATCTGACTCCGGAAGGTGCATTTTACCTTTTGATTCATTTGGTCTAGAGTCTTTATTTTCTGAGATAAAATCTTGAGGTCCTGGGTGACTTAACAATTAACTTTAGTCAGAGAGATAGAATGAGAACCAAAGTGTCAATTAAGAATATGTATGTTAATAGTGATTATCTTAGAGCAATAGGATTATGAGTGGTTTTTAATTTTATTATCTATAACCTTTAAGAACTAATGTTCTAGAACAAATATATTAAATTTTATAGTAACAAGTATATACATTATGTACAAACCAGACTTAAAATTTCAAAAGAGCAGAGTAAACATATATCTTTTCCCTTCTCCTTTTAAATGTATTCCCAATGAGAACAGGTAACAGATATATATAAATTCTGTATTAAAACACTAAGAGACTTCTGTAAGCTTCTTAAATTAATGTATGAAGATGGAAAGTAGATGAGTGAGGGAGGATCAATAATTTACCTAATTTACAAATTGCTGTAATTTCTGGAGCTGAGAAGCAAGGCAATCTTCTCAATGGAAACCCGGCAAGCCTCAGGAAGTTGATGTAACAGGCAATGTAGAATGTGTGAAGGAGACTGACTACAGGGCATTGCTTCAAAGCCTCTGTTAGGGATAGTGAGACCTTTCCGTTCCCACTGCAAACAAACTTAAATGACTCCTCTTCCTTGTCTTGCAGGAGAATGGAGGTCTATTCTCTGGAGAAAGAGAATCAGAGAATCTGAAGAAGGCAAGTGTATAAGGATAATTTGTTTCCCCACCAACTTAATTCAATACAAACAGTATCATAAATTTTAGCTTATGTTAGAATTCAAATGTTGAGAAAAAAATGTCATTAAAAAGTCTATAACTAATTTATCCTTCCAAATATTCACACATGGGTGGTAAAAATATGTTAGTTATTAATTAATAAATTATTAAATTAATAATTTAAAAGACATACCTTCATAATACTCAGCTTTTCCTTAAAATAGTAGTAATCTCTTAGATTTCTTCAGTCTTCCATCCCACATTCATGCCTCTAGCATTCCTGAATGGCCAGGAAGGGCATAACTTTTATAACTGTTGCAGGGAAGTAACAGTTCTAGGATTTTAAATATTCTGAGTGTTACATGGTATTTTAAAAGCTGACATTGCAATATATATTCCACCCCAATGGTCTTCTTAGAATATAACACTGATACCGTCCATCAAAGACACAGTGTATGTTCCCAGACCTGAACTTGGGTGGGCCTTCAGAACCCTTTACCAATTCAGTGTGGAGGAGATAACGCCATATGGCCAGGTCATAAAAGGCAGGATGCCTTCCTCTTGACTCCCCTGTCTCTTTCTGTCTCTCAGAATGCTTGTCCTTAGGACCCAATCACCATATTTTACGGAAGATAAAAATTTCACATATAGGTGTTCCAAGTGATAGTTCATGCTAGACCCTCCTCTGATAGCTAATGTTTTGGTTTGCTAAAGCTACCAGAATGCAATATACCAGAAATGGGTTGGCTTTGACAATGGGGATTTATTTGTTTACAGATTTAAAGTTCTTAAGGCCATGAAAATGTCCAATTTAAGGCATCAAGAAGAAGATACCTCTTCTGAGGAAAGGCCCCTGGCATCCAGGGTTCCTCTGTCACATGGGAAGGCACATGGCTGGCATTTGCTTGGCCTTTGCTCCTAGGTTCTGTGTTTATCTTCTCATAAAGGACTCCTGTAAAAGAATAAGACCCATCTTGAATTGGGTGGGTTACCTCTCAATTGAAACAACCTAATCAAAAGGTCCTGCCCAAAATAGTACTGACCACACAGGGTTGAATTTAAAATAGTCCTTTCCTGATGTACATGACTGCTCCAAACTACTACAGCTAACATCAGCTGCCAGGCAAGTCAGTGAGTGAGCCCCAAAGATTCCAGTCCTCAGGCCTCACATCTTTCAGCTGAGGCTCCAGAAAATGTAAGCAATTGTCCTTTCTGTGCCTTGTCTGAATTCCTGACCCTCAGCAACTGTGAAAGGCAGTGAATTGTTATTCTTGTTTAAACTATGAAGTGGAATTTGTTATGCAAGTAACAGAAAACAATTATAGACCCCTTTAGCTAGTGGTCCTTCTGCAAATGACATATGTACTATAGTCTGTGGCTGCTGGAGGCACTGTGCAGCTTCCCATACTCAGCACACCTGGGCTCCTGTTGGTAGTAAAGTACCCTCTGAGGTCCAGCTGTGACTTCCATTCAAACCCTACCTTAGTAAACATCTCTGATATATTTTTCTAAGCACTTCATACACTTTATTTCATATTGATCCTTAAAACAAACATGGAAGGTTGCTATGACAGGTATTATTAATCCAACTTTAAAAATGATGAAATAGGTTGATAGAAATCAATGCATTGCTTGAGAAGCTGGTGATAGGTGGCATTGTGGGGGTCCAGATCTTCTGACCTTGTGTTTTCCTTCTCTAGTCTGTTCCCAGCTTATATACACCTAATATGTTAAAATATGGTATTGGGATATAAAGTCCCTGCAATGTGCCTTTATTATTTTATACATATATAATTTCTTCTATTTTCTCAACAATAAATTCCTACCAACTAGATTTTAATAGCTTAAAGAATGAGGAAAAAAGTCATAAAAACGTGCATATCCTTCAACCCAGACTTTGTATTTCTAGGAGTTTTCTGATGAAAATAATTAGGGGTATGTGCAGATATTTACTTATAGAAATGATTTGATACTTAGACCTCAAAGTTCAACAATGATACTTCAGTCGTTAAATCAATTATGATCCATTGCAGATTCTAAGCAAATGAGAGAAATTTTTGATGAATATTTTTGATAAACAATATGTTGAGTTTAATAGGTTTTTAAAAATTATGCACTCTTTATATCAGTTTTGTTATGTGTGTTTATATCTATGTATATATTCAAAAAAGTCTGGAGGTATATCTAACAAATTTTTAGCAAATGTTTTATTTGATTTTTAGATAGAGATAATATTTATTTTACTGACTTTGTTTTCCACCACAAATATCTATTAATTGTATGTTACTGAAACAATCCCCATAATAATTCAGAAAGTAGTTAAAGAAATAACTTTATATGAATAAAAATATTGTATATTTGTAAGCTTTAACTTATTAATAGATCTTCCTTTATTGAGTAGAAATCTGCCTTTTGAATATTTTTCTAATGCTCCTGGATCTGCCCTATCAGCCTTAAAAACACAATTGTTATTCCTGTTTGCAGCAACATTTGAATAAGACTTTTTTTCTATTATTTAAGTATGTATTCTATATTTTTCTAAGTCAGTGATATGCTAGTACTAAACAGCTACTACGTTGTCAAGAAAAGCTTTCATCTGTAGCATTTCCTAATTTATGTGATGTAAATACTCCATTATGGGTAATTTCAAGCTACCAATGTGATGTCTCTGAACATGAGAAGAAATGTGCAAAATCATCTCTCACAGGATGTTACATACTAAATCTAGCACAATTCCTCCCTTCTGTGACGTGGTTCCAAGTGACTTTGTTACATTTGTTTGGATTTTTAGATTTGCTAATATCTATATCAAATTATCATATTTTGAACACACCAGGACACTCTAGAAGCTCAGACCTCTATTGAGTTATATCACATCCTATTTTCCTTATTTGAACAATATATCTTTATTAATAGAGACTTAAATCACATGTGTCCTTGGCAATTATATAAAACTGTTGACCCATATAGAGTTGGTGGGCAGTTGGGATACCTAAATCTATTTTACATTTCCTGCCACTAAGCTATGTCTTTTCAATAATTAAATCTCAAAATTTTGTTCAGTATGTCAAGCTCACTAGAATATAATTTGTAGAATTCTATTTATTAAAATAAGAATGGTGAGACTTCCTGGAAGATGGCGGCTTAGTAAGACGCGCGGATCTTAGTTTCTTCTCCAGGACAGCTACTAGGGGAGTAGAAACGATACAGAAAGCGCCCAAAGCCTTAACAGAGATAAAAAAGACAGCGTACCCCATCCTGGAACGGCTGGCTGGCTGAGAGAAGCAGCTCGGGTGAGATCGCCCAGGCGCGCGGGCCTCACCAGGCAGGGTGGCAAGCGGCCGGAGTCACTCCCTTCCCCCTTCCCAGGCCAACTGGGAGAATTGGAGAGGCGGTCCCCTGAAACTGTGGTGGCAGGCGCCCACACCACGCGCAGCCCCCCGGACCAACTGAGAGAATTGGATCGGAAACCCCCAGGCCGCGGAGAATGGTGACGGGTGGGGGAGTCCCCTTCCAAACCCCTGACTCCCCAGGAATGTGCACTCTCCCTGGCGAGCTGCTGCCGCTGGCGCCCTCCCGCCACGCTTGTCGCCCCGGGCCGACTAGGAAATTTGGACGGGCTCTTTCCCGGGCTGCGGCGACCAGCAACCCTCCCTGCATTTGGACCCCGGGCCGGCTCAAGCCGCTTCGGCTAGCGAACCCCCCGGATGTGAGAGTTTTCCAAAGTTTAAGGTCCCACAGCACCTCTTACTGGTGGGACCCGCAGACAAACGTGTGCCACGAGCGCCACCTACTGGGCAGGATAAGAAAAACAGAACCCAGAGATTTCACAGGAAAATCTTCCAAACTTTTGGATCCAATACCCAGGGAAATCTGTCTAAATGCGCAGACGCCAACAGAAGATAACGGATCACGCTCAAATAATTGAAAATATGGCCCAGTCAAAGGAACAAACCAATAGTTCAAATGAGATACAGGAGCTGAGACAACTAATGCTAAATATACGAACAGAAATGGAAAACCTCTTCAAAAACGAAATCGATAAATTGAGGGAGGACATGAAGAAGACATGGGCTGAACATAAAGAAGAAATAGAAAAACTGAAAAAACAAATCACAGAACTTATGGAAGTGAAGGACAAAGTAGAAAAGATAGAAAAAACAATGGATACCTACAATGATAGATTCAAAGAGACAGAAGATAGAATTAGTGATTTGGAGGATGGAACATCTGAATTCCAAAAACAAACAGAAACTATTGGGAAAAGAATGGAAAAATTTGAACAGGGTATCAGGGAACTCAAGGACAATATGAACCGCACAAATATACGTGTTGTGGGTGTCCCAGAAGGAGAAGAGAAGGGAAAAGGAGGAGAAAAACTAATGGAAGAAATTTTCACTGAAAATTTCCCAACTCTTATGAAAGACCTAAAATTACAGATCCAAGAAGTGCAGCATACCCCAAAGAGATTAGACCCAAATAGGCGTTCTCCAAGACACTTACTAGTTAGAATGTCAGAGGTCAAAGAGAAAGAGAGGATCTTGAAAGCAGCAAGAGAAAAACAATCCATCACATACAAGGGAAACCCAATAAGACTATGTGTAGATTTCTCAGCAGAAACCATGGAGGCTAGAAGACAGTGGGATGATATATTTAAATTACTAAAAGAGAAAAACTGCCAACCAAGACTCCTATATCCAGCAAAATTGTCCTTCAAAAATGAGGGAGAAATTAAAACATTCTCAGACAAAAAGTCACTGAGAGAATTTGTGACCAAGAGACCAGCTCTGCAAGAAATACTAAAGGGAGCACTAGAGTCAGAACCGAAAAGACAGAAGATAGAGGTATGGAGAAGAGTGTAGAAAGAAGGAAAGTCAGATATGATATATATAATACAAAAGGCAAAATGGCAGAGGAAAATATTATCCAAACAGTAATAACACTAAATGTTAATGGACTGAATTCCCCAATCAAAAGACATAGATTGGCAAAAAAAACAGGATCCTTCTATATGCTGTCTACAGGAAACACATCTTAGACCCAAAGATAAACATAGGTTGAAAGTGAAAGGTTGGGAAAAGATATTTCATGCAAATAACAACCAGAAAATAGCAGGAGTGGCTATACTAATATCCAACAAGTTAGACTTCAAATGTAAAACAGTTAAAAGAGACAAAGAAGGACACTATATACTAATAAAAGGAACAATTAAACAAGAAGACATAACAATCATAAATATTTATGCACCGAACCAGAATGCCCCAAAATATGTGAGGAATACACTGCAAACACTGAAAAGGGAAATAGACACAAATACCATAATAATTGGAGACTTCAATTCCCCACTCTCATCAATGGACAGAACATCTAGACAGAGGATCAATAAAGAAATAGAGAATCTGAATATTACTATAAAGGAGCTAGACTTAACAGACATTTATAGGACATTACATCCCACAACAGCAGGTTACACCTTTTTCTCAAGTGCTCATGGATCATTCTCAAAGATAGACCATATGCTGGGTCACAAAGCAAGTCTTAACAAATTAAAAAGATTCAAATCATACACAACACTTTCTCGGATCATAAAGGAATGAAGTTGGAAATCAATAATAGGCGGAATGCCAGAAAACTCACAAATACCTGGAGGCTCAACAACACACTCCTAAACAACGAGTGGGTCAAAGAAGAAATTGCAAGAGAAATTAGTAAATACCTCGAGGCAAATGAAAATGAAAACACAACATATCAAAACTTATGGGATGCAGCAAAGGCAGTGCTAAGAGGGAAATTTATTGCCCTAAATGCCTATATCAGAAAAGAAGAAAAGGCAAAAATGCAGGAATTAACTGTTCAATTGGAAGAACTGGAGAAAGAACAGCAAACTAATCCCAAAGCAAGCAAAAGGAAAGAAATAACAAAGATTAGAGCAGAAATAAATGAAATTGAAAACATGAAAACAATAGAGAAAATCAATAAGACCAGAAGTTGGTTCTATGAGAAAATCAATAAGATTGATGCGCCCCTATCAAGATTGACAAAAAGAAGAAGAGAGAGGATGCAAATAAATAAGATCAGAAATGGAAGAGGAGACATAACTACTGACCTCACAGAAATAAAGGAGGTAATAACAGGATACTATGAACAACTTTACGCTAATAAATACAACAATTTAGATGAAATGGACGGGTTCCTGGAAAGACATGAACAACCAACTTTGACTCAAGAAGACATAGATGACCTCTACAAACCAATCACAAGTAAAGAAATTGAATTAGTCATTCAAAAGCTTCCTAAAAACAAAAGTCCAGGACCAGATGGATTCACATGTGAATTCTACCAAACGTTCCAGAAAGAATTAGTACCAATTCTCCTCAAACTCTTCAAAAAAATAGAAGCAGAGGGAAAACTGCCTAATTCATTCTATGAAGCCAACATCACCCTCATACCAAAACCAGGCAAAGATATTACAAAAAAAGAAAACTACAGACCAATCTCTCTAATGAATACAGATGCAAAAATCCTCAATAAAATTCTAGCAAATCGTATCCAACAACACATTAAAAGAATTATACATCATGACCAAGTAGGATTCATCCCAGGTATGCAAGGATGGTTCAACATAAGAAAATCAATTAATGTAATACACCATATCAACAAATCAAAGCAGAAAAATCACATGATCATCTCAATTGATGCAGAGAAGGCATTCGACAAGATTCAACATCCTTTCCTGTTGAAAACACTTCGAAAGATAGGAATACAAGGGAATTTCCTTAAAATGATAGAGGGAATATATGAAAAACCCACAGCTAATATCATCCTCAATGGGGAAAAATTGAAAACTTTCCCCCTAAGATCAGGAACAAGACAAGGATGTCCACTATCACCACTATTATTCAACATTGTGTTGGAGGTTCTAGCCAGAGCAATTAGACAAGAAAAAGAAATACAAGGCATCAAAATTGGAAAGGAAGAAGTAAAACTATCACTGTTTGCAGATGATATGATACTATACGTCGAAAACCCAGAAAAATCCACAACAAAACTACTAGAGCTAATAAATGAGTACAGCAAAGTAGCAGGTTACAAGATCAACATTCAAAAATCTGTAGCATTTCTATACACTAGCAATGAACAAGCGGAGGGGGAAATCAAGAAACGAATCCCATTTACAATTGCAACTAAAAGAATAAAATACCTAGGAATAAATTTAACTAAAGAGACAAAAAACCTATATAAAGAAAACTACAAAAAACTGCTAAAAGAAATCACAGAAGACCTAAATAGATGGAAGGGCATACCGTGTTCATGGATTGGAAGACTAAATATAGTTAAGATGTCAATCCTACCTAAATTGATTTACAGATTCAATGCAATACCAATCAAAATCCCAACAACTTATTTTTCAGAAATAGAAAAACCAATAAGCAAATTTATCTGGAAGGGCAGGGTGCCCCGAATTGCTAAAAGCATCTTGAGGAAAAAAAACGAAGCTGGAGGTCTCGCGCTGCCTGACTTTAAGGCATATTATGAAGCCACAGTGGTCAAAACAGCATGGTATTGGCATAAAGATAGATATATCGACCAATGGAATCGAATAGAGTGCTCAGATATAGACCCTCTCATCTATGGACATTTGATCTTTGATAAGGCAGTCAAGCCAACTCACCTGGGACAGAGCAGTCTCTTCAATAAATGGTGCCTAGAGAACTGGATATCCATATGCCAAAGAATGAAAGAAGACCCATCTCTCACACCCTATACAAAAGTTAACTCAAAATGGATCAAAGATCTAAACATTAGGTCTAAGACCATAAAACAGTTAGAGGAAAATGTTGGGAGATATCTTATGGATCTTACAACTGGAGGCGGTTTTATGGACCTTAAAACTAAAGCAAGAGCACTGAAGAAGGAAATAAATAAATGGGAACTCCTCAAAATTAAACACTTTTGTGCATCAAAGAACTTCATCAAGAAAGTAGAAAGACAGCCTTCACAATGGGAGACAATATTTGGAAATGATATATCAGATAAAGGTCTAGTATCCAGAATTTATAAAGAGATTGTTCATCTCAACAACAAAAAGACAGCCAACCCAATTACAAAATGGGAAAAAGACTTGAACAGACACCTATCAGAAGAGGAAATACAAATGGCCAAAAGGCACATGAAGAGATGCTCAATGTCCCTGGCCATTAGAGAAATGCAAATCAAAACCACAATGAGATATCATCTCACACCCACCAGAATGGCCATTATCAACAAAACAGAAAATGACAAGTGCTGGAGAGGATGCGGAGAAAGAGGCACACTTATCCACTGTTGGTGGGAATGTCAAAGGGTGCAACCACTGTGGAAGGCAGTTTGGCGGTTCCTCAAAAAGCTGAATATAGAATTGCCATACGACCCAGCAATACCATTGCTAGGTATCTACTCAAAGGACTTAAGGGCAAAGACACAAACGGACATTTGCACACCAATGTTTATAGCAGCGTTATTTACAATTGCAAAGAGATGGAAACAGCCGAAATCTCCATCAACAGAAGAGTGGCTAAACAAACTGTGGTATATACATACGATGGAATACTATGCAGCTTTAAGACAGGATAAACTTATGAAGCATGTAATAACATGGATGGACCTAGAGAACATTATGCTGAGTGAGTCTAGCCAAAAACTAAAGGACAAATACTGTATGGTCCCACTGATGTGAACAGACATTTGAGAATAAATTTGGAATATGTCCTTGATAACAGAGTCCAGCAGGAGGTAGAAACAGGGTAAGATAATGGCCAATTGGAGTTGAAGAGATACAGACGGTGTAACAGGACTAGATACAAAAACTCAAAAATGGACAGCACAATAATACCTAATTGTAAAGTAATCATGTTAAAACACTGAATGAAGCTGCATCTGAGCTATAGGTTTTTGTTTTGTTTTGTTTTGTTTTGTTTTGATTTTACTATTATTACTTTTATTTTTTTCTCTATATTAACATTCTATATCTTTTTCGGTTATGTTGCTAGTTCTTCTAAACCAATGCATATGTACTAAGAAATGATGATCATGCATCTATGTGATGATGTTAAGAATTAATGATTGCATATGTAGAATGGTATGATCTCTAAATGTTGGGTTAATTTCTTTTTTTCCGTTAATTAAAAAAAAAAAAGAGAAGGGATAATTGGAGCTGAAGGGATACAGACTGTACAACGGGACTGGATATAAAAACTCAGAAATGGACAGCACAATACTACCCAATTGTAATGCAATTATGTTAAAACACTGAATGAAGCTGCATGTGAGGTATAGGTTTTTTGTTTTTGTTTTGTTTTTTTTTCTTTGTATTATTGTTTTAATTCTTATTCTGTTGTCTTTTTATTTCTTTTTCTAAATCGATGCAAATGTACTAAGAAATGATGAATATGCAACTATGTGATATTATTAAGAATTACTGATTGTACATGTAGATTGGAAGGATTTCTAATTGTTTTGTTAATTCTTTTTTTAATTAATAAAAAAATAAGAATGGTGGTAATATATCTTCAATAATAGGCAAACTCTCCTGTTCACCATAAATCTTCATATATGTGTTCAGGGATCTAACCTGTTACTTTTATCATTAATCTGGGATGTGGACTTGAATACTCTGAGAAGACTAGTGATTCTTTTTTTTTTAATAAATGTTATTTTTATTACAGTTTTAGATTTACAGAAAAATTAAAAAGACATTACAGAGCATTTCCATATACCTAGTACCCTATTTTAATATCGTTTATTAAAATGATATATTTGTTGCAATTAATGACCCAATACAAGTACATTATCATTAACTAAAGTCCATATTTTATTCAAATTTCTTTAGTTATTATTTAATGTTATTTTTCTGTTCAGGGTCCCGTCCAAGATACCACATTACATTTTGTCATCATTTCTTCTTAGGGTCCTCTTGGTTGTGACAGTTTCTCAAACATGTAAACATGTGACAGTTTCTCCTGTAAAGGCTCCTCCCGTTAAGATTCTAATTCAGTAAGTTTTGGAAAGGCTTCTGTATGTTTTAAAAAGCCCATACTTCATTCTGATGGACAACCAGAGTTGAAAACATTAAGATATTGCTGAAACTTCAGGTGTGGCTTGGTGACAGCGAACTCTACTTGCAGGCATAGAAGCAAATCAGCTTCTATGGGGTGTGCTTGCATGGCCAGGTCCATTAAGTGATGCTGTATGTAAAGTTGAAGAAAGATAAGTTAGGTGTAAAAAAATTGCAAGTATAAAACAAACCAACACTTCTCAAAGGAGATATTTCAGTTTCAGTGAAAAACTTCATTCCTGGCATTCCTTTTTCTAAAAATTATTTTTAGTAAGTGTGGTGAGAAATGATGGATGGGTACTTTCTGATTCTTTTTCAGTAAGCAGACCAGAATTGATATTAATCCAAACATTTTTGTAACCGAGAAATTAAGATTTAAGGGGGTGATTTTGATTACGGAATCATTATATAGATACTCCTTTTTGCTTTCTGGGATATTGAAGTAGACAAAGGGAATACCTGAAAGCCTTAAACTATAATTTAGCTGCCATGATATCTGAAATGTTTGTAAAAGCCCTTATCTTACGCCTCTGTGACTGTGGGGGCTGTTACGCCTCTATCTGGTCATTTTCTTGTAGGGCAAAGACCCTAATGCTAATGAAGAATTTGAAGTCAGCCATTAACTTACTTCAGCCCCAGACATTTGTAAATCATATCAGCTAAACTCTGCTATTGAAAGATAACTGGTCTCACTTCCTTTTGGCTTCTACTTTTAGTACTGAAGTGATAGCTCTGCCTCCCCTCCTTTTAATTTATGTTCTCCTATTGAAATAATGATAATACTGTTTCCTTTTCTGCTTTGAACTTGCTATTTGAAATGATCTCATCTCATCTCCCCTTGCTAAAATCCTTAAAAACCTTGACCCCTCTAAACACAGGAAGACAGATTTGGGCCACTAGGCCATCTGCTCTTCTACTATGTAACTAGTAATAAACTCTTTCTCTCTTTGAAACCCTGGGGTCTCAGGAATTGGTTATTGAGCATGTAAAGCTAAGGAATACATGGCCTTTATCTGGTAACATTTCTGAGTTATCATTTTGCCATTTTATAACAGTCACCCATTCCTAACATTATTTTTATCAGCTTCTGAAATGAATTCAGTTTTTCTTCTTTTAAAATTTGGTTTTGTTCCCCCCAAATTGAAGACCACTTACATAACAATAAATAATAAATGATTTCTCCAGATTCTCAGAAAAGATACATGTACCGTGGTCAAATGCTATCTTCATCTTGTTACCACACATGATAAGACACTTAAAATCTATATTAAATTAAAATTAAAAGATTCAGTATAATGCCTGTAGTTCCTCATCAACTAATTTTTTCCACTCTTATTTTTGTGATGTGTTCTACAATAGGTGGGCTTAGCTTTCTGCTTGTAGAAACCATTTTATGTCTGCTCACAAAATTTATTCAGGCTGTAAAATGTTAAATTTGTGGGAAGGTATAGTCTTTTCAACTCTACTGAGCATTGAGATTTAATTCTGTGAATGAGAGTTACTAAGGGCCTATTCAGTTCAAATTAATTAGTAAGCATCTAGCATATCCACTGGGAGAGGCGCTTAAGGCAATTTAAAAACTGTCTGCCAGGGAACTTGCTGTTTGGAAAAGACAATCACAGAGTTTTCATTCAGACCAGAGGCTTCATGCTGCTGTGTAATATTTGTCCTTTTCTCTGTTTTGCCAAGAGGAGAGAGAAGAAACAAGGACAGCAGAGGGCACACAGCAGGGGGATGCTTGGTATTCAGAGATCCAATTGAGAATGCTAAAAAGGCAACGTAATGCCTACTCTGATTAAGATGGTTGTGAAGAGTTTCCTTAGAGTGAAGAGAAAGAAGGGAGGTGTTCTAGTTTGCTAGCTGCCAGAATGCAATATACCAGAAACGGAATGGCTTTTAAAAGGGGTGATTTAATGAGTTGCTAGTTTACAGTTCTAAGGCCGAGAAAATGTCCCCATTACAACAAGTCTATAGTAATGTCCAATCAAAGGCATCCAGGGAAAGATACCTTGGTTCAAGAAGGCCGATGAAGTTCAGGGTTTCTCTCTCAGCTGGAAGGGCACATGGCAAATACAGCATCATCTGCTAGCTTTCTCTCCTGGCTTCCTATTTCATGAAGCTCCCCGGGAGGCACTTTCCTTCTTCAACTCCAAAGGTTACTGGCTCGTGGACTCTGCATTGTGGTGCTGCAGCATTCTCTGCTCTCTCTGAGTCTCTCATTCTCCAAAATGTTTCCTCTTTTATAGGACTCCAGTAAACCAATCAAGACCCACTCAAATGGGTGGAGACATGTCATCCCCTAATCCAGTTTAACAACCATTCTTAACTAAATCACATCAACCAGGGAGATGATCTCATTACAGTTTCAAATATACAGTATTGAATAAGGATGATTCTACCTTTAAGAAATGGGACTTATATTAAAACATGGCTTTTCTTAGGGGGCATACTTCCTTTCAAACCAGCGCAGGAGGGAAGCCACCTTTAAGAATTTAGGAAGAAGTTCTGGAGGCCAAGAAAAAACTAGGCAGGGAAAACACTAAGAGGCAAGAAAGAATTTTAAAAAGCAATACATAAACACAAAAATAAATAAGAATTTGGTTAAAAACTAAATGAGGGGTGGGCCACGGTGGCTCAGCAGGTAAGAGTGCTTGCCTGCCATGCCCGAGGATCCGGGTTCGATTCCCGGTGCCTCCCCATGTAGAAAAACAAAACAAAACAAAACAAAAACTAAATGAGTAAAACTAGAGAGTAGTTTCAAAGAGTGTATGTTTTACAAAACTTATTTAAATTGCTATACTCTCTGTTTAAAAAATCATAATTGTTTTAGTTTATAAATGCCTAGTGCTGTAATTTTGAAAAAGGCTACCTTTGCTGTTGGCAAAAGAATGATTTACTGAGACTGTTGATGTCTTTACTATTTGGACACAAAATCACATCTTAACAAATAGCATATTAACATTTTAATTGAATCTCATTGTTCTTTAAAAGCCCCATAATGCCTATTAACAGTGCTTTGCACTTTAGCAGAGGCTTGTATTTAAAATTTACAGAGTGAAAACTGAAGATCTTAAATACATAATTCCATGAGTTCTGAAAGATGCATGTGCCCATGTAAATAACACTTCAATTAAAATATAGAAGAGTTCCATTACCACGCAAGTTACTTCCTGTCCCGTCAAGAGTCAGTCCTCACTATTCACAAAACAATAACTGTCTGTTTTCCTTGGCCATACAAAATTCATCTGTTACTGAGCATGATTTAAATGGAGTCATTCAGTATGTCTGGCTTTTTTCACTCAAGAGGTTTTTTGAACTATATCCGCGTCATTGGTATTATTAGTTCTTTCTTTTTTATTACTGAGTAATATCTTATTGGATGAAAAATAGCACAATTTGTTTTCCCATTCTCTCTTGGTTCATCAGATACTTTCTAGTTCGAGACTACAATGAATAAACTGCTGTAAATAATCTTTTATTATTCTTTTTGTAAACATAAACTCTCACTTCCCTTGGGCAAATATCTACCATCAGAATTGCTAGATAGTAGGATAACCTTGTGTTTAACTTTATAAGAAACTTACAAAGAATTTTCCAAAATGGTGCTACCATTTTATGTTACTAACTAGCAATGCATGATACTTTCCTCTCCAAATCCTCACCAATGTTTGGTGGTACCGTTACTTTAAAATGTTATTGTGGTTTTTGAAAAAAAAAATTAGAGAAATTGTGGGTTTACAGAACAATCATGCATAAAATACTGGATTCCCACATACCATCCTATTATTAAACACACTGCTGTGGTACATTTGCTACAACTGAAGAAAATACATTTTACATTTATATTATTAACTATAGTCCATGGCTTAACTTAGGGCTTACAGTTTGTGTAGTGAAGTTTCATGGATTTTTAAAAAATTTTCTATTGCCAAATATACAGGCTAACATATCCCCTTTTAACCACATTCAGATGTATATTACAGTGCTGTTAAAAATGTTCACAATTTGTGCTCCCATCACCACCATCCTATACCAAAACATTTGCATCATTCCAAATTGGAACTCTGTCCATTTTCGGCCTTAACTTATTATTCTCTATCCCCTCCCCAACCCCTGGCAGCCTATATTCCAGATTCTGTCTCTATGAATTTACTTCTTCTAATTATTTTTTACTGGTGAGATTGTATACTATTTATTCTTTTGTGTCTGGCTTATTTCATTCAACATGGTGTCTTCACAGCTCATGCATGTGATTGCATGAATCAGAACTCAGTCTTTTATGGCTGAATAATATTCGTCTGTGTGTGTGTGTGTGTGTGTGTGTATTATATTTTATTTATCCATTCAAAGAATGATGGACACTTGGGTTGCTTCCATCTTTTGGAAATTGTTAAAAATGTCACTATGAACATCAGTGTGTAAATATCCGTTCAAGTCCCTGCTTTCAGTTCTTTGGGGTGTATACCTAAAGTGGGATTACCAGGTCATACGATAAGCCTATACTTAACTTTGGGAACTGCCAAACTTTCTTTCACAACAGCTACGCTATTTTACACTGCCATCAACAATGAATGAGTTTCTATTTGTCTGCAAACTCTCCAATACGCGTTTTATTTTGTTTGTTTGTTTTTCATAGTAGCCATTCTAGAGGGAGTAAGATAGTATCTCATTGTGGTTTTGATTTGCATTTCTCTAATGGCTAATGATCTTGAGCATTTCTTCATGTGTTTTCTGGACATTTTTATATCTTCTTTGGAGAGATGTCTATTCAAATCTTTTGCCCATTTTTAATAGGGTTGTCTGTCTTTTGCCGTTAAATTGAAGGATTTATATATATATTCTGGATATTAAACCTTTATGGAATATGTGGCTTCCAAATATTTTCTCCCATTCTATAGTTTGCATTTACTTTCATAACAAAGTTCTTTGAGGAAAAATAGTTTTTAATTTTATTGAGCCCATTTATATATTTTTTCTTTGCTGCTTATGGTTTAGGTGTAAAGTCTCAGAAACCATTACCTACAATTAGGTCATAGATATTTTCCTAGATTTCCTTCCAGGAGTTTTTTTTTTTTTTTTTTTTTTTTTTTTTTTTTTATAGTTCTAGCTCTTATATTTAGGTCTGTGATGTATTTCAATTTGATTTTTGTATAACATGTAAGATAAAAGTTCTCTTTCTGTTTTTTTTTTTTTGCAAATGGAGACCCAGTTTTCCCAGCACTATTTGTTGAAGAGACCATTCTTTCCCAGTTAAGTTTGTCTTTGTTTCCTTGTCAAAAATCAGTTAGTCTTAAATGTGCACGTTGATTTCTGAGCTCTCAATTCAATTCCTTTGGATTATATGTCTGTCCTTGTGCCAGTGACATGCAATTTTAATTACTGTGGCTTCCCAATATGTTTTAAGATCAGGAAGGGTGAGTCTTCCAACTTATGCTTCTTTTTCAAAATAACTTTGGCTATTCAGGGACCCTGACCTTTCCATACAAATGTGATGAGCTGCTTTTCCACTTCTACAAAATAAGGTTGTTGGAATATTGATTGGGATTGCATTGAATCCATAAATTGCTTTGGATAAAATTGGCATTTTAATAATATTTAGTCTTCCAGTCCATGAACATGGAATATCCTTCCATTTATTTAGGTCTTCTTTAATTTCTTTTAGCTATGTTTTATAGTTTTCCATGTATACATTATTTACATTCTTGTTAGATTTATTCCTAGATATTTGGTCCTTTTAGTTGCTACCATAAATGGATATTTTCCCTTGATTACTTCTGATTGTTCATCACTACTGTAGTGAAACACTACTGATTTTTGCATGCTAGTATTGTATCCACCATTTTGCTAAATTCATTTATTATCTCCAGGAAATTTACTTTGGAGTTTTCAGGATTTGTGTATTTAGGATTGTGACTGGTCAAAGCAGTGAATTCTTTTGCCTGATGTGCTCAAATGAACAATTTCTAAAACACCAGGGTTTCAAAGAGAGAAAAAGTTTATTATTAGGTGCATAGTAGGGAGAGCAGATGGCCTATCGGCCCCAAATCTGTCTCCCCAAACTGCAGCAATTCTGATAAAAGTTGAATTAGAGAAAAAGATGGGTGGGGTTTAGGATAATGAACACAGTGGTCCCAGATGATGTAATTAGAGGTGATCTAATTATTGGTCATGCACAGATTGATTACATGCTTGGTCATAGAAAGTATATAAGAAAATGGCAGCTTTCATATGATGATGGGTGTGATTTTTAGTATCATATGACCTGTAGGTTAAAGTCTAAGCTACTGCACATCTCAGGCGAGCCCACTTTGGTTAGATCTACTGTTATCAAACTAACTTTGAACTTGGAGTGGGTTAGTTCTGATCAGACCCAAGTCAGTCTTTAATGATTACAAGACTCTAAAGTTGAAAATCTGGATAAATGGGTACAAATGAATGTTCGTTAGAAGCCGTTACAGTCACAGGGGCAGAAGATAAAGGCTATATTATCATTATCAGAGATCAAGACGGCTGGATTACAATTTAGAGATTTTAGCTACTTCCCTCTCTCTGCTCCAATATGCCAGAAAGCAAAAAGGAATACTTATATAGTGATTCAGTAATCAAAATCATCCCTTAAATCCTAATTTCTCAGTTGCAAGATCATATCACTGCAAATAAGGAAAGTTTTACTTCTTTCCTATTTGGATGTCTTTTATTTCTCATTCTTGTCTAACTGCTCTGGCAAGAACTTCTGGTACAATGTTGAATAACTGTGTTGACAATGGGCATCCCTGTCTTGTTCCAGATCGTAGAGGATATGCTTTCAGTTTGTCATCATTATGGAGGATATTAGCTGTGGGTTATAACATGTGCCTTTTATTATAGTGACAAAGTTTCCATCTATTTCTAGTTTTCTAAGTGTTTTTGTCAGGAAGATTTGCAGGAATTTGTCAGCTCCTTTTCTGCATCAATTGAGATGGTCATGTATTTTATTCCCCTTCATTCCATCTATGTGGTATATTACATTAGTTGATTTTCTTATGTTGAAATACCCTTGCATACCAGGGATAAAACCCACTTAATCATGGTGAGTGATTCTTTAATATGCTGTTGCATTCAATTTGCAAGTATTTTGTTCTGGATATTTGCACCTGTGTTCATAAGATATATTGGTCTGTTAAATTTCTTTTCTTGTGGCATCTTGACTTTGCTATGAGGGTGATGTTGGCCTTGTAGGATGAATTAGGGAATATTACCTCTTCAATTTTTGGGAGGAATTTCAGAAGTATTTTGCTTGGAATGTCTAGTAAAATTCCTCTGTGAAGCTATCTCATCCTGGGCCTTTCTTTTTTTGGGAAATATTTGATTAGTGATATAATGTCTTTGCTAATTATTAGTATGTTCAAATCTTCGATTTCTTCTTGAGTCAGTGTAGGTAGTTTGTCTGTTTCTAAGAATTTGTCCATTTCGTCTAGATTACCTAATTTGTCAGTGTACAGTTGTTTATAATTTTATAGTACTTTTTAATTCCACTGTGTTTGGTGGTAATGTCTCTCTTCATTTCTTATTTTAATTATTTGTTTTTTTCTCTTTTTTTTTTCTTACTCAGTCTAGCTAATGGTTTGTCAATTTTATTGATCTTTTCAAAGAGTCAACTTTTGGTTTTCTTATTTCTATTGTTTCACTTTTGTTCATTTAATTTAATTCCACTGTAAATATGTTATTCCCATCCTTCTGTTTGCTTGGGGTTTATTTTGGGTTTATTTTGCTATTCTCTTTTTATTTATTCCAATTTTGAAGTTAGGTCTATGATTTTCCTCTCAGCACTGAGTTTGCTGAGCCTCAAGATATTTCCTAAACTCTCTTCTGATTTCCTCTTTAATCTATTGATTAGTAAAGAGTATGTTGTTTAATTTTGAAATAATTGCGAAATTTCCATTTCTCCCTCTGTTATTGGTTTCTAGCTTGATTCTGCTGTGGTCAGAGAAGTTGCATCATTGTGATGATTTCAATATTTTTAGATTTCTGGAGAATTTTTTGTGACTCAAAATATAATGTATCCTGGAGAATGATCCATGTGCACTCAAGAAGAATGTGTGTTCTGTTGCAGTTGGGTGAGTGCTCTGTATATGTCTGTTAGGTCAAGTACATGTACAGTAATGTTTAAGTCTTATATTTCCTTACTGAGTTTCTTTGTAGATGTTTTATCTGATATTGAAAGTCCAGTATTAAAGTCTCCTACTATTAATATATTGAATTGTCAGTTTCTACCTTCAGATCTGTCAGTATTTGCTTTATATATTTCAGGGCTTTGCTGTTAGGTTTGTGTATATTTGTAATCATTTTGTCTTCTTGTTGAATTGACCTCTTTATCAGTATACAATAGTTGTCTTTCTCTCATAAATGCTTTTTTTTCACTTAAAATTTATTTCATCTGACATTAGTACAGCTATCCCAGCTTTCTTTTAGTTACTACTTGCATAGTATGTATATTTTCCTGCCTTTCACTTTCAAACTATTTCTGTCTTTGAATTTTAGTCAAGTTTCTTGCAGACAGAATATATTTAAGTCGTACTTTTTAATCCATTCTTCCAAACTATGCCTTTGGACTGGAGAATTTAATCTGTTATATTTCATCATTCCTGATAATGCATGACTTTCTTCTGCCACTTTGCAAGTCTTATACCTTTTCCATTTTAGTCTTTGTAACTCTTACATGTTTTTTTTTCTTTTTGCCTCTCAATTCTTCTGTTAACACTTACTTTTATGTTTATTTGAGCTTTTTTGTGTGTTGCATTATATTGAGTGCCTTCTCATTTCTATATGGATACACTTTTCATATATTTTCCTTGTGGTTACCATTGGGCTAAAATTTTACGCACTAAATGTACAATCCACTGTTTGTACAAACCAATGTTTGGTTTGATACCCCATTTTCCTATATACTTCCATACCTCCACCTTTTTGTATTTGTTACCTTTAATATCTTTGTACATTGTATGCCCAAAACCACAGATTTATCATTAATTTTCATGCATTTGCATTTTAACATCTGTAGGAAAAAGTGAAGTTGCATAATGAAAAAACAATACAATAGTATCAGTATTTATAGCTTCCCAAATGGTTATCTTTACTGGAGGTCTTTATTTGTTTATACTGCTTTGAACCACTGTCTAGGGTTCTTTCCTTTCTTTCTGAAGAGGGTGTGTTTTTCTTCATGTTTATTCTGTTAACTGTTCTCTGGGCTTCTTGGATGTGCATATTCACATCTTTTGCTAAGTTTTTTTTTGAGGGGGTGGGATTGGGGGCAGTTTCTGTCATAATTGCTTTGAATATCCCTTCTGCCCCTTTCTATCTCTCTTCTCTTTCTGGATCTCCTGTAATACATATAGTGGTGTGATTGATAGTGTCCCAGAGGTATCTTTGGCGATTTTTGTTCTTATAATTCTCTTTTCTTTCTGCTCCTTGGCCTGAATCATTCCAATTTTCCAGTCTTCAAGTTCACTGATTCTTTCTCCTACCATCAATAAATAAGATGGTAGGAGAAAGAATCAATGAACTTGAAGATTTGTTGAACATCTGCTCTTGAAACCTTCCTGGCAATTTTTCAATTCATTTATTCTAATGTTTAACTCCAGTAATACTGTTCATTTCCTTTTAAAATTTTCTAGCTCCTTACTGAGAGTCCCATATTGCTCATTCATTGTTTTCTTAATATACTTTAGTTCTTTTTCTGTATTTTCTTTCATCTCCTTGAGCACATTCATAATTTTTTTTGATTTGTTTGTTATGTCCACAGTCTAATCTTCATTTTCCCTAGTTTTATCCTCTTCTTATGGATTTGCTCTTTATTTTCTTGTACTATTTTTTGCACACTGTACATTTTAATATTTTAAAATATTAACTTTGGGATTTATTTCCTGTGATGTCTGTTTCTTGTTTCTGTAACCAGCTGGTGAAATGACAGAGAGTTTCTTGAATGCCAGATGTCCTATCAGGAAAGTACACCCATGGCAAAAGCAAACTGTGGTATTCTCCCTGTCTTTTCTGGATCTGTGTCTTGTTCTGGATTTGTGCTTGGTAGTAGCTTTGATGTTCTATTTACCTGTATTTCCAAGGAGACAGACCTTCCCCCTCTTCCTGGTTGTTCTAGTTTGTGAGCTGCTGGAATGCAATATACCAGAAACAGAATGACCTTTAAAAGGGGGAATTTAATAAGTTGCTAGTTTACAGTTCTAAGGCTGAGAAAATGTCCCAATTAAAACAATTCCATAGAAATGTCCAATCAAAGGCATACAGGGAAAGATTTCTTGGTTCAAGAAGGCTGATGAAGTTCAGAGTTTCTCTCTCAAGTGAGAAGGTACATGGCAAACACAGTGACTTTTCCTCTTGGCTGGAAGGGCACATGATGAACACAGCGTCATCTGCTAGCTTTCTCTGCTGGCTCCCTATTTCATGAAGCTCCCCAGGAGGCATTTTCCTTCTTCACCTCCAAAGCGCTGTCTGGTGAACTCTCTGCTTCATGGTGCTGCAGCATTCTCTGCTCTCTCTGAATCTCTTTGCTTTCTCTCTTGTCATTCTCTTTTATAGATTCCAGTAAACTAATCAAGATCCACCCAAACAGATGGACACATGTCTCCACCTAATTCAGTTTAACAACCACTCTTGATTGAGTCATATCTCCAGGGAGATGATCTAATTACAATTTCAAACATACAGTACTGAATAAGGATTAGAAGAAACAGCTGCCTTCACAAAATGGGATCAGGATTAAAACATGGCTTTTCTAGGGTACATACATCCATTCAGACTGGCATACTGGTATTTACAGCAGGCAATTCCTTGCCCCGAGGCCACCTGCCTCAATAATTTCTTATACATTTTTATTGTTGTCAGTTCAAGCTGCTTTTGCCTAAAGGGCAAATTCTGGGAGAAGGGGCTTGCAGGAGAGCAACTTCCAAACTCAATTTTTCCCAGCCAGTATAAGAACTCAGGAAGGGGCCCAAACTTGCTCCAAACTGCCCTAGGGAGGGGATCAGGAAGGGCATGAGGGGATCAGGAAGGACACGATCTTCTTCCATGTATCTCCAAAGGTGCAGTTTCTTGACTTCCCAGAAAATGCAACCCTTAAATTGATCCCTCAGTCCTTCAGTAGCATAGCATCTTTGAGTTTCCTTCTGCTGTCTTTGTCTGGAGCAGGTTGGAACATTGACTGCTCTTGAGCCAAGCACCCAGTGATCAAAAGTTGTTAATCAACACCTTGATTAGTGATCTGCTATGCCTACCCCTAATCTCAGGAAAGTGGGTATTTGCAACCCTTTTTGTTACCAGTGAGATAGCCAGGGGCCGGACCCCACGGTATTATGAGAATGAGTCATGGGTATTGGTAATCAGCATGTGGAGAAAGTAATTTCCCTCTTAGTCCTTACCATAATTTACCAGCCTTTTCTTCCTCTCTTTCCTGGATGCCATATCATAGTCTACTGGGCTCCAGAAATTTGAGATATTGTTTCAGACAGTTCCTGCTTGTTTAATAGTTGTTCTGATCAAGAGATTTAACCCTGGAGTTTCCTTTTCTGCCATCTTCCCACATTCCTCATTGTAGTTTTAATTTGCATATTCTTGATGACCAATGATATTGAACACCTTTTCATGTGCTTGTTGACCATTTAGAAAACATTGTTTTGTGAAGTGTGATGTATCTTTTTAAATTCTTTGTTCCTTTTTAATTAGAACTTTTGGTTTCCTATTAACTGAGTTGTAAAATTTCTTTAGGTATTCAGGAAACCAGTCTTTTGGAAAATATATGTATTGTGATTATTTTCTCCCAGTCTGTGGCTTGACTTTTTTTAATGCTGCCTACTGATGAACAGAAGTTTTCCTTTTGATGAAGTCTTATCATTTTTCTTTTGAGTTATTTTTGTATCTTTTTAAAGAAAAATTTACCCAACACATGGTCACAAAGATATTCTATATTTTCTCCTAGAAGCATCATATCTTTCACTTTTATCTTTAGGTCTTTATGTTGTATGCTCTATATGGACTAGATACACATAGGTGGTGTGAATTAGGGGTCGGGTTTCAATTTTTCCCATGTCATAAACGCATGTTCCAGAAACATTTGTTGAAGTGACTTACATTTCTTCTCTGACTGCACTGATGCATTTGTTGCAAACCAATTGACCACCTTGTTTCTATTTCCCAAACCTATATATTTATTATTTTGCCAACATCATATTATTTTGATTACTGTAACTTTGTAGAAAGGTTTGGCTTCAGAGGGTGTGAGACCTCCAACTCCTTTCCTCTTTTATTAAAATTATTTTAATTAGTCCAGTTACTTTGGGGTTTCATATACAGTTTATATTTGACTTATCAATTTCAATGTTGGGATTTTTTTTGATCATTTCACTTAATGTATAGATCAATTTGGAGAAAATCAAATTTTAACCATTAACATGGTATATCTCTCCCTTTACTTAGTTCTTTAATTTCTTTCAGCAATGTTTTCCAGTCTTGTATATTTTAAAAGATTCCTAATTATTTTGTATATTTTAACACTACTTCAATGCTATTCTAAAATTTAATATTCTAATTGTTTCTTTCTAATAACATGAAATATGATCAATTTTTGTATATTAATCTTATGACTGCTAAATTAATTATTTCTATAATCTGTTTTATATACATGAACAAACCATGTCACTGTGAATAAAAGGTTTTTGTCTTCCTTTCCATTCTTTTATGTCTTTTCTTCCTTTTCTTTCTTACAGCACTGGGTAGTATAATATTAAATAGAAATGATAAGATAAATCCTAGTCTTTTCACCATCTTAAGGGGAATAATTTTAACATTCCTCTACTGGCTGTAATGCTAGAACTAGGTTTTCTGTAGATGTCATTTATCAGATTGAGAAAGTTCCCCTTTCATTACTTGTTCATTGAGAGTTATAATAAATGGGGTTTCAATTTTCCCCTCAAATATTCTATATCTATTGAGATAATAATATAATCTTATATAGTGTCAATGTAGTAAATTGCATTGATTGATTTTCAAATGTTAAACCAACCTTGCAGTTCCAAGATAAACCCAACTTGGTCATAAGTCATCCTTTTTTATAGGTATCTTTTCTCTGCTAAGATTGCCCATCCCTTCACTTATTATATCCATCGTTTTTTAAGTCCTAGAATATATTTTAATAGCTTTTGAAAATGCTTGTCTGATAATTCCAACTTATGTCATATTGCAGTCTCCCTTTGCATGTCTAGTAATTTTTATTTTACATTAAACATAGAGACTGATTAATTGAAGGCATTCTAAAATATGCTTTCTTTATTTAAAGTGTTACATTTTATTCTGACAGGTAGTTAAATTACTAGGAAATGCTCTTGATTCGGTTACTTTTGGTTTTTCTTTTTAGGATAGGTCTGTTTCAGTTTTCCTTAGTCTTAGGATGTGGTCCTTATTTTAGGGTGAAATTATCACTGTCTCAGTTTGCTAAAGCTGCCAGAATGCAATATACCAGAAATGGATTGGCTTTTATAAAGTGTTATTAGGTTACAAATTTACAGTTCTAAATCTGTGAAAATGTCCAAATTAAGGCATCAACAAGAAGAAACCTTCACTCAATAAAGGCTGCCATCCCCTGGGACACCTCTGTCAGCTGGGAAGGCACATGACCAATGTCTGCTGGTCTTTTACTCCTGAATTCCAGCTTCTGATTTCAGTGGCTTTCTCACAAAGCATCTGTGGAGCCTCAGCCTCTCCAATGCAAACTCTGGATTTTATCCCTTAGCTTAGCACCTCCAAACATTTGTGTCCTGGTTTCATCTCTTTGTTCTCTGTGTTGGCTCTCTGCTCTCTCTTTCTCCATGATCTCTTTTAAGGACTCTAGTAAACTAATTAAATGCCACCTTGAATGGGTGAAGTCATATCTCCATGAAAACAACTTAATCAAAAGGTCCCACCCAAACAATAGGTCTGCCCCCACAAGATTGGATTAAGATGAAAAGAACAGTGCTTTCCTGGGGTACATAATTTCAAATCAACATGGTAGTCATAGTCTTTCTAAGTTTTCAGTTGATTGCTCAAGATGTTCAACCAGACCTCCACACTCAAGCTGGGCCAGAACACCAATGTCTCCTAGCCCCATAATTCTTCTGGTATCCTGTTCAGCTCTTAGCCCCACTACAGTCTCTCTGTTGAGCCTCATAGAGTCTTGCCCTCAATATATGCAGGTGTGGCCTCGCCAAAGATTCCCTCCCCCATGGGTATTCCACAAGCAGACTTCTAGGAACCACCTTCTCTGTGAAAATTGCTCCTTGATAAATAACCTCACCTCAGCAGCCCTGAACTCTGATATGTGCATTCTTATGCTCAAGACCTCCACTCACTACTTGGGCCCCATCTTCCTTTATGAAGTTTGGGAAATTGCCCCTGTTTTAATTTGCTAGCTATTGAAATGCAATACACCAGAAGTGAAATGGCTTTTTAAAGAGGGGAATTTAAAAAGTTACAAGTTTATAGTTCTAAGGCCATAAAAATATCCCAATTAAACCAAGTCTATGGAAGTGTCCAATCTAAGGCATCCACGGGAAGATATCTTGATTCAGGCTAATGAAGTTAAGAGTTTCTGTCTTATCTGGACTGGTACATGGGAAACATGGCATCTGCTAGCTTCCTCTCCAAGCCTCTTGTTTCATGAAGCTCCCTCAGGGGCATTCTCCTTCATCTCCAAAGGTCACTGACTGGTGAACTCTCTGCTACTTGTGGCTATGTCATTCTGAAGCTTTCTCCAAAAATGCTGCCTCTTTTAGAAGATTCCAGTAAACTAATCAAGACCCATATAAAATGGGTAGAGCTGTCTCCATCTAATCAGTCACAATTGATTGAGTCACATCTACATGAAGATAAGCTAATCAACTTTCCAATCTATAGTGCTGAGTAGGAATTAGAAGAAACTGTTGCTCTCACAGATTGAATAGGATTAAAACATGGTTTTTCCAGGGTACAAACTGGCACAGCCCACAAGCAGAAAGCTTGGATGAATGTGAGGTACCTCCTTTGTTTCCCCTTTTTCAGAAGATCCTGAATTGCTCATTGTTCATTGCCTGCAAACAGTTGCCTCATATATTTTGTCAAGCTTTCCAATTTTTAACACTATCAGAATAAGTCCCGCATTAGTTATTTCATCCTGACCAGAAGCTGAAGTCAATGAACATTTTAAATGAATCAATGCTATAATTCTTCTTTGTGAATGGAGAGGAAAGCAATCAGTCTTCTGTGGACATCCACTGCATGCACATTTATAAAGTAGCTCAGTGGCCAATGGATTTGTCTTATTCATTTACCTAGAACTAAGTTTGTAATTAAAATTTACCTTTACCTCAAAGATTCAAAGCTCAAAACTCATCTTTTCCAGAAAACTCTTCAATACAAATCACTTACTTTGCATTATTTTCATTTTTTTCTTCCCATATCACAGGATTTCTATTTATCTCTTTTTTGTATATAGATTGTTCCTGGTTTTCACTATGTAAATTCCATGAAATAAATTTATATTGTTTTCCGATCGTGGCATCAGTATAGCATATTTGTTAAAAGGATAGCTCTAAGTTTTCTTCCATTTCTGTGGCTCATGAAATAATTTTGTGTGCTTCATTTAGCTAAAAGTAAATAGAATAAATTCCCTGTTTTACACTAATACTGATAATTGGAAAATTCCGGAGTTTTATCTCTAGATATCACCTTTCTCTAAAGCTGAAGACCAGGATTTTAAAATGTTTGCTGAATACCTCTAACTGTATGTTCAGCTGGCACTCATAACTCAAAAGTCCCAAACCAAAACTTCCTCTTTATACTCTCCAAAATTTTCTTTCTTCCTATGATTTTTAATACCTCCCCTCCCTCAAAACCCAAATTAGAAATCACAGAATATTTGTATTTTATCTTCTCCCTTCCCACTTACAATATGATTTATTCATTGTATCTCAGAATCATTTTTCTCATTCATTCTTTTTCTATTCCTGCTGATATAATCCTATTTGAAGCCTTATCGTGATTTTCAGCAGGATCATGGCAATAATTTCCTAACTAAATTTCTGCCTTCATCTTATACAAGCTGCCAGAGTTACGTTTCTAAAGTAGATCTATAATATCACTTTCTTACACAAAATCTTACCTATCTCCCTGTTATTTATGGGGAAAAGACGAAGTCTCTCAGCATGGCATTTAAGGTACTTCTAATTTTCACTACCCTAAGCATATGTTCCTTACTCATATCATCACTTTTCTGTATTCTGGGAAACTACTATCATTAAATAATTTTGTTACCTCTCATTAAAGCTACTAAGCACTTTCTCCCATACCTCTATCCTAGCTAGACTGATCAAGTTAATGATGAAAGTGCTCTGAAATTTCTCCATTGGGCTGTTTACATATGTCAGAAATTTCTTTTCTTACTTGTGCCTCTCATCTAAAAAAGATAAAAAATAAGTTTTTTTCATGTAACTTGTTTATGAGTTTCAGTAATTTTTTAAACAGTAATTACCATCATTTATTGAGCCTCATCTGTGAGCACGTAAGATGCTAAATTCTTTACATGCTTTTATTATTTTGATAAATTCTCAAAAGAGTATAAGACACTACCATTGCTTTCTACCTTGTATTTTAGTTATTTAAGTAAATGCTCTTTATTTTGGTCTAGATTATAAATTCCTCAAGAACAGGATTCAGGTCAAATTCCTTTTCTGCCTTCCCTATCATTCATTGTTCCTTGCAAGGTACAACTCCCAGACTGAATTTAATTTGTCTCCCTCTTCTTTCCCTTACTACTCTCTTCTGTAAATTATTGTTCTCTCTCTCCCTCTGTATTTGTTTCTCTGACTGTAATCCATTTTCTCTTTGTGTGTGTTTTTGGTAATTGTAACCAGTTTCTGGAGTTTCATCAGCCTGTGGATGCGAACTGAGAAATTTTAAGGTGATCATTTTAGGTTGTTGAAGTTACTAATTTCTGAGAGTACCAGAGGTAACTCATGAGTTCTTAAACTCACTATACATTGCCATCCCCACCCCCCACTCCCAGACAGACTTTTGTCTTTGAGATCAGTACTTGACTTAAAGTCAGGCAATGATAAACCCTTTCCTGGGATTTTACATTAGTGGTCAGAGAAAAGGAAGTAGAGTCACTCCTAGTAGTAATGTTTACAGCCATGTGTACAAGCCAGTCTAATCAAATCAAATCTAGAAGCAGAAAGAAATGGTCTAATGAGAGATAGAGAGTTCTGGAAGCTTGTAGACCTCCCAATAAATTCCTCATTATTTCTAAAGTAGCTTCAGTCCAGACTCCGACACACAACAAGAAGTGACCAAGACAAGACTGAACCCAAGTCATTAGATTGTATAGCCCATTCTTATCACCACTGTAATGTACTGATGCCTTCTTTTGACTATTCTCCTTAGGGTCTGGTATGGTGCTTGGCACAGTTGATACACTTTTGTTGGATGATGCATGTGCTAAATTCACAGTTGATGAATACTTATCAGAAGGTTTTATTTAAACTCGGTAGGAACTCCTTGAGCCAATGTCCCTTTACTTATTGGTTCCTATGGCCCAGTTTGTTTGAGGCAGCCTGTAAGGACAGTATTTGTGTATGTGCTCTACTGAGAATGCACTGTTTGGCCATTTTGCTCTTCTTGCATTGCCAACCTCTGGCTGAACTCCTGCTTTCAGGTAAAATTTTATCTATTGAATAACACCAAGTACATGTCTATTGAGAAGCAAATATATAATAATGAACAAAAAAGCCTTAAAGCAGAGGGATTTTCATGCTTTATTGCTGAGAGGCCACAACTTTTAATAAAGCAGGTACTTCTTCAAAAAAATTTTTTTCCTCTATAAGTAATGTAAAAGGTACTTCAGCCTGTACTTCCAACAGTGACAGACTCCACATGCATATGTATCATTTTTATGCCCGTGTCTAAGTCCAGCAATAAGATACAATATAATTTCTGAAGGTCATTTCTTTTGCTGTTTCATACTGTTATGATCCAGTTAAGGAAATAAAAAATTCCATTTACTTTAAACTTCTAACCTACACATCCTATTTAAGTCCTCTGGAGAAAGGAAGAAAATCCCTGAAAATGGCAGTGATTAATGCTTCCAAGAAAGACACATTGAGGGTTGGTTCATAAATATAAACAGGCATTTTTATAAGGGGGGGTCTGAAATACATGTTCTGAATTTCCTCCCACCTCAGCTTAACAGGATTAGATACAAAAACTCAAAAATGGACAGCACAATAATACCTAATTGTAAAGTAATCATGTTAAAACACTGAATGAAGCTGCATCTGAGCTATAGGTTTTTTTTTTTTTGTCTGTCTGTCTGTTTGTCTTTTTTTTTTCTTTTTCCTTTTTTTTACTATTATTATTATTTTTATTTTTTTCTCTATATTATATTCTCTGTTGTTTTGCTAGTTCTTTTCCTAAATCGATGCAAATGTACTAAGAAATGATGATCATGCATCTGTGTGATGATGATAAGAATTACTGATTGCATATGTAGAATGGAATGATTTCTAAATGTTGGGTTAATTTCTTTTTTTTTCTTTAATTAATAAAAAAAAAAAAAAAAAGAAATACACTTAGTCCAAATGGCTTAGACCTAGTCTCTCCTCATTTGTTGCAGAAATTTGTAAAGGTCTTTGAAGATGAACAGGATTAAGTAAAAGTTTCTGTATCTTCTACCATGCAGTAATCTTCACCCACTGTTATCTAAGAAGCAGGATTGTCTCTAAGGAAATTTTGTTCCTCTTTTGGAATAGCAGATTAAAGTGGAAAAGCTAATGGAGATCCTTAGGGTCTAGGCTCATTTTCAAGGCAATCAATGTGTTTTGATTGATAATTTGGATATAGTATTTGATGGAGAGAAATTTATCAGGAGGAAGATTCTCTAATGAATTTCAAAAGATAAGACATCCTTTCAATATTATTTTTTTATGCCAAATTAACTTTTAGCCAGCATCATGCATGAGAGACAGCAACAAAAGAACTGATGACAGAGAATTAGGATACACTTGTAGCTTGGGGGAAATGTTCCCATTTCTCATTTCTGACTAATCTATGTTGGCCATTTATTTAACATCCTCTTTTTCTGATTCTGTTAGTACAACTGAAACAAAATTATAAGAAGGGTAATTTAGAAGAACCTTTAGTGCATTGCAGAAGCTATCTTCATTGTAGGTCATATTTTCAAGAGGGAACTGAAAAAGATGACAGGAGTATCTCTTCTGTTCTAAATTTACCACATTTCCATCTTAAGGCAAATAATCATCACCTAACAGCAGTTAATTCTGGTTTAATAAAGAGATTGTGAAAATAACTACTGTAAAGCTTTAAAATAAGATTTCATATAACTCCCTTAAAAGTGTTACTCTTTCAGCATATTGGTTTAACCCTAATCTCTGCTATTGCAATTCAAAATAAAAATACATACTTGGTTTGGAAGCTGGGGTGACATGTAAAATAGGAGGTGGACTCCTGATTTCCTACTCTCACTTACCATTACCTCCCACTGAGGGAGCCATTTCTCTAGAGGTGGAGGGTTGTGGCAACCCAGGAATCAGACCCCTTCCCATAAGGAAGTATGTAGCAGTTCATTAAAACTCACCTTCCCTAATGACTGTTGGTAACCTACTCTCCACAGACTCTGCTGAATCAAATCTCACAGGATTCTGCTGAAACCCATTGTAGCCAAATCTCAAGGGACTCTGAAAAACTTCATAGGACACCCTCTTGGCATTCATCATTCTCTTGGTTTTACGCAGCGTTCTAATTTTCAGTTCTCAACCAGCTGCCACTGGGAAAAATGTTCTCCTTTACTAAGTCCCAAATTAAAGTCATGGGCAATTTTTGACCTGGCCTATTCTTTGGTGTCAGGGTTGTACTGGTTTGGAACAAGGGTTAATTAAAAAAAATATGGATGTACTCTTGTACTTCTTTCTCTGTGAGGTATTCACCCCCTGTGAGGTACTCAGCTGCCTTTTACTCAATATTACAAAACTCACAGTTAGCAAGTGCTCCTTCTCTGGATCCAGAAGGGTGAGAGAGGTGGGGAGTATGCCCATTTTTCTGTTGCCTGCCATTGTTTATCTGGTCTGAGGGTTGACCATGAAACTTCACTGCTACCAAAAGTGGGGAGATGGGGGTTCCACATGCTGACAATCTCTCCCAGAACCCCATGACTGTTTGAGGATTTATGAAGACCTAAAGACATGCTGAAGGAATTCATACAAGATATTGGTAATAATTCTTACAGCTTTTGGTCTAGAAAGAGGTGTCATATATAGTAACAGTAACAATAGCTTACCCTTGTGTAACTATAACTAGGAACCAGGCAGTGTTCTAAGCACTTTGTATGTATTAACTGATTTAATCCTTACAAAAATCAATTGTGGTAGGTTGTGGTCGAATTCTAATATTATCCCCAGTTATCCCACGAGGGAACAGAGATGCAATAACTTGTCCATCATCACACAGTGAAAAAGTAATTAGCATTGTAATCCAGGCGGTTTGACATAAAGTCCCTGATGGTTAGCACTATGCAATATTGACTCTAAAGTAGTGACCAATGATAGCACTCAAAAGAATTATAAATAACCTTTAAAAAATGTTTTGGAGACATGTAATAAAATTAGTAATAGAAGAATATTGAAATTTGGACATAATATAAGAAAAAAGTTAGTAATGATCTAAACTACAGTTGTTCCGCCAAAAGCTAGGATGTAGGAATGGAAGGACTAGAAGGGCTAGTGTGTAAATTTAAGCATACTAAGGGTGATTGGTAGTTATAGTTATCTAATTATTAATTTTGATAGAAAAATACAGATTATAATAGTTTTGTTTAAAAAGTAACAGTTAAAAAGTAACTGTAAGTAGAATAGAAATCTGAACCTTTCCAAATAATTGGCCATTAAAAAAAGAAAAGAAACCAATTAACCAACAAAAACCTTGGTACATCTAGTCAAGCAAAGAAAAAGAAAAGAGAAAAACAAGAAAGTATAATAAATACAAAAATTATAAAATAATGAAAATGTAATGTAGTTTTTCACAAGGATAAGTGTTAAATCAGATATGAATCTTAAAATACACAGTGCCTAAGAATTAAGAAACCATAGATAATAGATGACTTTTCACGTAAAAAAATTACATTTTTTCAGATACCTATGGGTTATCTGTAAAATCAACTATGTTTAAAGCCTCAAAGAAAATGCCAATACATTCCTAAATAAACAAATCTTTTAGGCTAGATTATCTGACAGAAATGCTAATACCATTAATATGTGCATTTATATATAGTAATTTATTTTAATGAAAATTTATCAATTAACATCAAATTATATAAATTATTATTTTATATGGCAATATAATGTCTATTTTTACAAATTTATGAGTTAATTATATTTATATAATCTTATTATGTTAGCTTAATATTGAGGGATATTTTAAGATTAATTCTGTCAATATCAAAATGTTTAGATTTATTCATATTAAAATGTAGTTATTAACTTAATAAGTGAATTGGTATTATGTTGTAAAATATTTAAACTAAAGAATCTAAAAACACAACTTTTTAATAAATCTTTGTTCAACTGTAAAATCAAAACTAATGTCACAGAATATTAAGAGAGTAAACAGAATGAGAATACTCATTGCCAACTAATTACATCATGGTCAAAGCTATACTCAAAAAGAAAATGTAGAGCTTTACATTTCTTCATTTTAGACAACCAGTGCAAGATACTAAGAACTACTTATTCAGTATTCAGCTAGAGTATCTCAAAGTAATTCTGAAGAAATTACTGAAAGATTATTTAATATTTTATGAAGATTAAATGAGAGATGTATTAATTTGAGTATGTACAATCTATAAAACTGAACTTTTCTCAATGACTAAGCCAACAAAGGAGAATGGTAATGAAAGCAAGATTGAAGGATGGAAGGAAAAATATTTAATATATAACTTTATTAAACATCAAAATATAAAAGTAAACCTCTTCTAAGATATATAGAGTTTTTTTAATTCATAGGAATTTAATATATTCCAATGTTATGTCAAAATATTTTAAAATGTAAAACAATCGAGTATCTTAAAAAATAAATTTCCAAAGATAACACAAGAAGTAAAAATCTGAGAAGACCAATAACCCGGGTAAAAATTGAAAACGATTATAAAAGATCCACCTAAAATGAGATATTTAAAGGTCCATTCTTTCAAACACTAAGAACAATTAATTCCTAACTTATGTGAATTATTAGAGCATATTAAAAATAAGTTTTCCTAATTTACTTTAGGAGAAGAGCATACAACGATGGCAGCACAAAGCAAAATGATAAATTTTAGACAAAGTGTATGGATTGTAACTAATCACATTAGGAGTTGTCAGTCCTAACCCAGCCTCTCTCTCTCTACCTCTTATTTGTCTTTCTCAATTGCAGAGGCCAGAAAGCTAAAAATCGTATTTCCCATAATCCTGAAAGCAGGGTTTGGAATGAGAATTAGGTTCCACGGATTACAAGTATTTTTAGGAGATTTAGAAAGCCAAAATAAGGTAAAAACACATTCTTGGTGCTGTTTCTTCAAGCAAGGCAGACTGTGGAGATAACAGAGTCTCCTAGTTGAAGCCTGAATTGTACTGCAATAGCATAATACACTTGAATTCAATAATTTCAGCGGTAGCTTCCTGATTCCTACTTCTCTATGTCTTCCAATGAAATCACCTAATTCCGTGTCCTGATTTCTTCTCTTCTTAGAAATAAAAATACTTACAGTAACTTATTTTCCTTGAATTGAAATTGACTGATGTTATATTTGATACCAGGAGTGCCTGCATATAACAGACCCACAAGGAGGGAAATTGGTAATTGTTTACTGGCCTGGTAGGATTTGAAGGCAATGATGATCTGGTTATGGTTGCAAAATGAAACTTTGGCATTCCAAAGTGTACCAATTTGAAAGTATTACGTACCCTAGAGAATCCATGTTTTAATCCTGATACAGTCTTGTGTGGGGGGGGGTAGTATTTCTTTTTACCCTGGTACAAGATGGTAGGACAGAAACTTTTGATTAGATTATCTCCATGGAGATGTGGCATGCCCAGTTGTGGGTTTGACCTTTTGATTAGGTTGAGATGTGACTCTACCCATTCCAGGTGGGTCTTGATTAGTTTTCTGATGTCCTTTAAAAGAAGAAATATTATGAAGAGAGCTCAGAGCAGAGCAGTTGCTTTAGAGCTGACAGAGATGTTTGGAGGTGCAGACACTTGGAGAACAGCACTTCAGCGCGCAGATGTTTGGAGATGCTTGGAGTGCCCACAGAGAGAGAAGAGGCTTAGATATAGGGTAAACCCAGGAGACATCACAATGTACCTTTCCTTGAGATGCTAGGCAAACCCAAACTCAGAGTTGTGTCCCAGAGGAACTAAATGAAGATCCCAGAGATAATTAGAGAGGAAACTACTGGCATCAGAAGATGGAAACAATGAACTAGAAACAAGGACCATGAGACGCCAGCCACGTGCCTTTCCAGATAATAGAGGTATTAGGGTGGCATTAGACTTTCTTGAGTGAAGGTAGTCTCTTGGTGCCTTAATTTGGACACTTTCAGTTCACTAGAATGGCAGACTTGTAATTTATTAAATTCCCTTTTAAAAAACCATTCCACTTCTGGTATATTGCATTCCTGAAGCTTAATAAACTAATATACTTGGTATGCAAAGGAAAAATAGTTATGCAAACTATCATTAGTGATTAACTTCAATAACATGCATATGGAAGACAGATTTTGGTGGACCAAGTAGAGGCTAAAATAGGACATGGTACAGGTCATTCAGTGGTAGAATGCTCGCCTTCCATGAGAGAGACCTGGTCTCAATTCCCAGACCATGCATCCCCCCCCAAAAAAAATCATAAGACATGGTGTAACTGAGGACCAGAGGGATGTGGAGTGAGTAGACTAATTCTGACAGTCCTAGAGAGTTGAAAATAGTAATTTGTAAAAAAAATAACCAACTCAAAGTATGATCAGAGGACTGGAGTTTCTGTTCTGCCTTTTGTACCATCGTATTGATGGATTTTGAGAACTCTAATCTAGACTAAATTTACAAAGGTGACATTCCTCAAAAAAAATAAAAAACTTGTCTTTTGTAAAACTGAAATATAACAATATTTAAAATAATAGATTAGCAATTGTGAAAGAATGAATTAAGTTGAAATCACATAAGGGTTTTGCATTTTCTGCAGGATGTCAAATTTATGTTCAATGGGCTGTTTCTATTCCAAAGACTCTAAAAGCCTCACATTTAAGGCTATTTACAGGGAATAGAGAAATAAAAGTCTGTGAGTACTGAAAGAAGGAACTTATTAATGTTAAATCTATTTCACCAGCATCACTTACGAATCTCAATTATTAGGGTATAAGAAGCGAAGTTTAAAGAAAAGAAACTTCATCATGGGTAGCCATAAATTGTCATTATTTGTTTTAATTGTTTTCTGGGTAGAATTTTCCACTTACTAATATTTATATTAAAAATAGGCAATTAGACGAATTTCGTCCATATATTGGACAGTGGAATTATTTCAACAAGACTATTTTAAATAAATGGTAAGAAATTATCAAACACATGATTGTAAATAAGGAAAGTTATTATGCAACTTTTACAATTCAAATTTCCATCTAAATGAACCCATTTTCAAGACATAGTTAATGGAATGAGAATGAATGTATATTTAAATAATTTAAATTTCCAGGGGTTTTTCTCCAATGAAAATTAAGCCAGATGATGTGATCAGCATAAAAGAGTTTAAAATTCTTGAGTTATATTGGGAGGCCTAAAAAGAAAAACTGTATGATTAATTTATAAAGAATTTATGAATTAAAGAAAACATTAGCTAAAATTTGGATTTGATAACTAAAATTTGAAAAGTCATTTACAAGAAGTAAGAAATGCAGTGTGTCCAAGAGTGGTAAACAGAACAAAAGGCCACTGGTTGACTGAAGTTTAAGGGCAGTGAAGAGAGCAACCTCTGTATGTGGCTAAGAAGTAATCCTGACTCTCATTATAAAAGAACTAGAAGAGAGAGTTCTTTTACCAGTTTAAGAGTTGGAGAATGGACTAACACAAAATATTAATGACCTCAGTGAATGTGGGGGTGGAGGAGGAGCCACCTGGCGAAACGTGAAACAGAGAAAAATAAAGAGGCTGAACAATGCTTTAAAGTTGTGCCAAGTTATTGAGCAATAGGTCACAGTGTTTTTGTAGATTATCTAATCTATGTTCTATAAATTATTTTTCAAAATATTAATAATAAACTAAATATTTGCTGCGTTCTGTGCGCAAGTGGGAAGGGAGGTATTCTCAAGAAACTGAATGGAGACACTATGAATACTTACTATTTATAATAATACCTCTATTTGCATACATTTTCATAGTTTAAAGGCTTCCAAAGTCAGGCTCCTGGGAGAATGTCAGCCCTAACCCTTCAACACTGTGTGAACAGATAGTTCCCCCAGAGAACCAATTTAATGAGAAATTTTCTGGGAAGTCCTGAATCTTAAGGAGGCTTTTAGAGGCTCATATAATGAAATGACATTGGTGGTCAAAGTCTTCCAAAACAACCCTTTCCTCATTAGCAGTAACCTCAGAGTTGTGATTTATCAAAGTTTGTAAGCCACGGCTTCCTGTTCTCCCTTTCTCCACTCACTCCGCATCTTTGACCTTGGGTTGTTCCCTTTCTTTTCTATACACAGAAAGGCATAATAGTACATGGTAATGTTGAGGAGGGTTCAATATATATTAAATATTTAAAACGCACAATTCATTAATCAGAAATTGTTATTTCAGGATTTACCCAAAGATAAAGTTAAGAATGGGAAGAGTTCAGCTATAATGATGTCCATCACTCAATTTTTTATAAAGTTCACACTGGAAACAACCTAATATTCTAAGATAGGACAAATTAGGAAATAAATTTAAAAATTATAGAATATCCATATGATTAATACCATGAAATCATTAAGATTATGTAGTGGTATGTAATATTTAATAATATTTAATAAACACTAAATAAATTTTAATAAAAGTGTTTAATAAATTTCTGGATGTGCCATTGAAAGCCTCAATTTGCAAAATAATACACAAAAATGATTTTTTAAAAGACAAATTACAGGAAAGTAAACTTAGTGCATGAAACTTCTATAGAATTTCGGAGCCCTAGATTTATAGACGTGATTTTGGTTGGGGGTTGGCAAATCATGGCAATTAGCAATATCTTTTCTCTTTTTTTTTGTATATATGTTATATTTCACATTAAAAAATATATTAAAAGAACTAATAACAAAAGAGTACAAGTACGGAATGGTGGAGTAGAGTTTTTTTGTTTTTGTTTTATAGAGGAACTATAAAAAGTCCAGAAGAAGCAAGAGACTGCTGAGAGTTCAGCTTTTGTAAGTGAAAGCACAAACCAGTGACCAGCCCCCATTGCTCATTACTCAGCCCTCACCTCTGGAAACGGCTGTGGACTTGGTCCAGATTAAAGGAGCAGCCTGCTGGGGCCAGGGCTGGCAGAGTAAACCTCCTACTTTACAAGGTGGGGTTGATGACCAAGGTTGGTCTTGGGGGACTCTGAGGGACCAGCACATAAGCTGGCCTAAGTTTTGGTCCTCTGGGCAGCAGTGCACCCAGACTCCCATCAGCATTCACCTGAATTTAAAGAGCTTTTTTGTTTTTGTTTTTCTTATTCTTCCTTTGGAAGCATTTCCTGGCCTGGCAGATCCCTGAGGGCACAACGGAGACAAAACCTAGGTTTTAGTCCTTTCCACTGCAGTGGCTTCTGGCCTTACCCAAGCATCTACCAGGACTAATGTACTTTTTCATTCATTGGGTTTCTTCTTTGTCTTTTTTTTTGAATTGTTTAGTCTGGCAGATCACTGAGGGGCTGGCACAGATGTTAGTTTAGTTTCTCTCAGAAGAAGCATCTTCTGACCTTACACCAGCTGCCTCAGGTACATAAAGAATCTTTTTCTACTTCTTCCTCTTTCCTTCTTCTCCTCCTTCTCTCTACCTCCTCCCCCTCTTCTCCCTCTTTTTTCTCCTCCATTTTCTTTTCGTTTTCTGTTTTATATTTTTGAGTCTGGCATATGTGCCCCAAGGGACAAACAGGGATGTTGGCTTAGGTTTCTGCTTCAACAGTAGCAGCTTCTGGCTTCTCACCAGCACAGAATAAGAGACTTGGAGAGGTTATATACTTCATTGTGTGTGTCAGGGTGGGGGCTATTTTATCTGTTTTTCGCTTGTTTTTCTTTATTTCCAGCCTTTCTTTCCTTTCTCTTTCTTTCATTTTTCTTCTTGTTCTTAGTCTGGTAGACTGAAGAACAGTGGCCACTGTGAAAAGCAAATACATTTCCTCAAAAAGTTAAATATAGTACTGCCATTTGACCTGGCAATCTTACTTATATACTCAAAGAGAATGAAAACAGGGTCACAGACTGTCCGAAAGAAAGCCAGACCCGAAAGAGAACAAATGCTCGCCCAATTATGGAGGAGAAGAGAATTTATTAATGATCTTGCAAAAACAGACGCAGAACCAAAACGTGGTGGCTGGTGTGCCAGGCAACAGGAGGCAGTAACACGTATATACCTTAAGTCTAACATGCAAATCCCTCCTCTGTTTCCCTATTGGCTGGGGTGGTCCAGAGGTTACAGCCTATCCGAGAGGCCTAGCTCACAATTTTTCCCACGTTAGGAGATGGTGCCAATCTCTAAGCACACACCAGAGGCTCCCCTCCTGGTCTCTGCCCCAGGCGGCGGAAACAGTCTGGGCTGCTTTTGCAGCCTTTGTTTGGTAAGTTTTGTTTTCTCCCACTCTGTGCCATTTTGTGTGACAACTGAACTTAATTTTATTCTTACAAAATCCCCCTCTTTCTTTTGAACCTTTTTGGTTTTCAAATTCTAGTTCTGTCTTCAAACCCGAAAAGGGTTTTTTCGCATTCCTCATCATAGGGATCTTCTTCTTTAAGGAGGTACAAATTGTTTTGTCTGTACTGAACAGACATTTGCTAAGTTAGGACAGTTTCAATAAGTCTGCGAGTTAACCCCAGGCACATGGAATGATGCAACACCTGATTGCTGTCAGCATCCCAGCTACAGTGATTAAAGGAATTAAAACAGACAATGCCACCCCTTTCCATTTTCCGAATCAACTTTCTAACCATTCTGTGAGGGGGTTATCAGTGTCTGAATTCTCGGCCAATACTTCAGATAAGGCTGTTAAACCTTGTAAAGCTTTGGTGATAGTTCTATCTGGGGCTGTATTATTGGGGATGAATGTACAACCACCTCTGGTCATGACACAAATGCCTCCCCTTTCAGCTAGCATAATATCTAGGGCTATCCTATTTTCCCATGCCATTTGACTAGTGGCATCTAGCTCTCGTGATGCCCTTCACTGCATCTTGGGCGCAGTAGATAAATGTTTGTTGACTCTAATATATATAATTAATCCAATTCACATTTTTTTAATGGTGACCCATCAGAATAAGAATGACTCAAATCCTGTAGCTACTTGATTTTTAGCCTCAAACTCATCTGGAATTCTCCATGGTACCCCTATACTATCCAAATAAGTTCAGTCATTGAACGAACTACCTAAGCTTCTTTTCTTTCTTTTTCCCTGGGATAGAATTTCCTCCTCCTTTTCAAATGTCAGGGTGGATGAGGCGGCCTATTGAACAGAGCACAGGTGCCCTTCCATTTCTCAGTAATAAGGTCACAGGATGCCTTTTCCACACCACCACCAAAGGTCTGTTCAAGGTAGGGTTAAACTAGAGAAATTGCCAGTACTATCCTCAGTCACATCCCACACTTGGGCACATGAGGCCATGGTCCCAAGATCCTGGAACCCTTCTCCAGTTCTAGTGAGACAGGCAGAGTGGTTTCCTGGACTGAGGCAGGAACCCAGTATGGCTTTGACCTTTCCACTCTTCATTGGAGGGAAAAGAGAGGACAAAGTACTACAATTTTCACCAGGAGTAGTATTCTGAAAAAGGAGTGCCCTGCATTTGAACTCCTCTTTATGTTTCTCCATACCTATCAGAAAGGGCACAATTAGAGCCCTGGGTCAGCCTGTTGCACAAGCAGAGCAGTTGCTTTTGTTTAGAGTCTGGGCTGTTTATTTAATTCATTCCACCCAGGCACAGGTAGCTCCCATACCCTGTCTCTATCTCTGTGGTTTGTTTAAAATCTTCTGCCTTGACTATCCTCATAACTGTAGGGTCATTTTGAATTGGGGAATTAGCCCTCAGTTGGTTTGCCTTTGGTGCTACTGAAAAATTAGTGGGAAAGGATGTTGTTGGGGAAGTGCTCGATGGTGGGGGTGGGGAGGACCTGTACCAAAACCTTCTTAAAGGATCTCTACCAGTGACATCTGCCCCTCTTCCATATATTCTGTCGATTACTTGATTTCTTGTGCTGCCCCTGTTTGTTTGTCTGTTGGCTTTTTAATAGTAATTACTACTTGATTGCATTGGAGGTTCTTACAACTTGGTAGGGTATTGCCTTTATAGAAGGTTATCTTACTTTGTAATGGATTGTCTGTGTTGGCAGTCCACCCCTTATATTGAGTAGGCCAGCATGCAAAAGCCCAGGAGGGGCACAGCCCATGTGGCCTAGTTGGGTATTGAGGATTACTTATTGGTTCTGGGCATAGATACTTATTTTCCCCAGTCAACTGCCATTGATTCACTAAGTTTCCACAGTCTGTTTCTTGGCAAGCATCAAAATTTACAGTTTGGCACTCTAAACCTTCAGTTACATTTACCATCAATTTGCCAGGGCTCATTATATCCCAAATTTGTAACATCATAGCCAATATAATTATTCTTATATTTAGTTCAGGCTTCAGATCCCTCACCTGTCATATTAAAATACAGAATCCACCCCCCCCCAACCCCACTTCTTTTCCTCCCAACTATTGTCTCTTTAAGGTAATATTTAAAGGGTTCAATGTTGGAGTTATTCCATAGGAATCAGACTGTTGTTGGGTACTTATCATCCAGCTCAGGTACTGTTCCTTTTACTTGGGTGTAGTGAGTCCAGTCTTTTTTCTGCCTTCCCAACTGCTGTTTCAGTTGTCAACAAAACTTGATAAGGTCCTTCCCAGGCCAGTTGGAGTTGGACTCTTTCCACAATTTGATGAGGACCCAACTGCTGGGTTGATGTTGATGGACAGCAAATTCAAGAAGTGGAGTCTGGGCCAACAAACCCGAGGGATGACAGCATAGAAGACAAAGCCAGTACATAATCCTTAAGGAAGTGGTCCTTTGGCTCTAAAGCAGAGAGATCTTTAGTTTTCCCTGGAAAAGGTAAGCCAAAGAGCATTTCGTAGAGTGAGATCCTCACTCTTTTCTAGGGGCAGTTCTAATTCTTAGCAGAGCCATGTATAGACACTTAATCCAAGGTAACTTGGTCCCTAAAACTAGTTTAGAAAGATGCTTCTCTAAGATCTGATTCATTCTTTTGACCCTCCCTGAGGATGGCAGATGCCAGGGTGTATGGAAATCCCATGCAATATTCAAGCTTTGCATGACATCCTGCAGCACATGGGAGGTAAAGTGTCTACCACTGTTGGAGTTGAGTTTTTCTACCAACTTATAGTGAGGAACTATTTGTTCAAAGATAATGCTGGAAGTTCCTGATGCTGTAACCAAGGCTAAAGGGTATACCTCCACCCACCCGGTTAGATGATCTACAAGAATCAGAATATATTTTAGTCATCCTTCTGGAGGTATCATGGTATAACCAACTTGGATGCTCTGAAATGGTCTGAAGACTGACTCCCTTTCCTCTTGCACCTGTTTCCTTAGAATCTTTTAATTAAATTTTTGGCAAATTATGCATCATTCACATATTTGTTTGGCTGTGATATAGAGGCCCACACACCCAAAATGTATAAGAACCAGATCACACATGGCCTGTACCCCCCGGTGACTTCCAAGATATGACTGCTAATATTCCCCTCATAACTTGCTTATTCAACATCTATCTACCATCCAGGAGGACCCATTTCCCCTGACCACCTGAGTTTGCTCCCAATTGTTACAATTTGTTTGCTTCCTTCTCAGAGAATGGGAGACGTCACATTCCCTGGGATGTAGTGTATTAAAACCATTAACCTGGACTGGGGACAAAGGGAAGCGTTCTTAGCCTTTTTGTCTGCCAGCCCATTTCCCTTTGCCTCAAGGGTATGGACTCTCTGGTGCCTGTTTATGTGACACCTTCTATTTGGCCATCACTTACATTCAGGTCCAGCCTCATGGGTACTATCAGCATGTGGGAGGTAAAGTGGTTACCATTGCCAGACTTGCTATTACTGGGGGTTACTCCCAGCTTCTGGAATGTACAGCAGGGGACTTATAATTTGATTATCTTCCCAACAGATGTTAATAGAATCAAGAATGGGGGCTTTAAATCCTCCCCCTGTGACCCGCCCCCAAATTGTGAGGGAGCTATCAGAGAATCTGATCCACTTTGGAATGTGGTTCACAGAAAATTGTGGTGCCCCAATGTCTACCAAAAATATAACTTCCTCCTGATATGGGCCCACCCTCAAATTTACTAAAGGCTCTCAGTGGGCTTTTGGGATGAGGTGCCTCTGATCTTCCTAGTCCTCAAAATTCATCAGGGGTATTGCCCGACTTTCTTCCTTTAAACTTGGACACTCCCTGTTGAAATGACCAGGTTTCCCACAGTGATAACACCTTCTGGAGTCCTAGCCTCTCCTCATTCTTTTATCCCATCTGGCCCAGACTGTTCCTCTGTCTCGCCTGTGCCTGTGTCCTTCCTGCTTTATCTTCAATTTCTTCACAACCATGTGGTCAACGGTGCTTGTCATGACTCTAGCTTTTTGCATCTGCCTTTCCTCTTCCCTTCTCACGAACACATTCTGAGACTCTCTCAATAACTCTTCCAGTGGTTTATCCATCCACCTGTTCATTTTTTGGATCTTTTTCTGGAAATCAGGCCAAGACCCGTTTATATAACTGACCTTTATCATTCCTTGGGCCACATGACTATCAGGGTCCATTCCCGAGTATTTCCTCACCTGGTCCCTTAACATTTTCAGGTAAGCAGAGGGATTCTCAACTTTTTCTTGAGGCATCATAAAGGCCGTATTTAGGTTCTGAGATTTGATTTACAGCCAATTTTATCCCTTGTATAATGAGGTCTCTAAGATCCTTCATTTGTGCTCTCCCTTCCTGATCATTATTGTCCCAATTGGAGTCTACATTAGGGAATTTTTGCTCTACTTCCTTTATCCTTTGTCTGGGTGGGTGCTGTCTCTCCCATTCCTTCATAGCTACCCTACTCACCATCCCCCTTTCTTCCCCCATAAAAATGATATTCAGGATATATATAAGTTTGGAGCAGGTATATAAACTGGGTCCTAAAAATTGACCCAGTTTTTCAGCTAGCCCCAGTGGATCATCCATTAATGAATTCATCTCTTTCTTAAAATTCCTTACTTCTCCTTACTTCTTTTTAAGAAAATTCCTTTCTTAAAAATCCGTACTCATCAGTGGGGCATTTTCATGACTGATTTCCCTTGGTCCAATACATACTTCCCTCAGAGGGTATAGAGACTCAGCGAGTCTATTTTATCTCACCCTTTTTCCCTGAGAGCCCCCAGAAATGTAAAATGTTGTATATCTTTCTTACACTACTTTAACTCCTTCCTCAATTGTTGGTGGGTTGTAACAGGTAGAGCAGTTGACCCCGATTGGCCCTCCAGTTCCCCAGGGTGAACATGGATTAGTTCCATTGGACCTTCAGGGTCCAACAGTCCCTGCCCTAGGGGAGGAGAAGCATGGTAGGGGGGAGGCTCAATAAAGGATCCCAGGCTTTGGTTACTAAAGATTTGGTCTCTGCATCTGGGGTTTTAACTTTCACAGGATAGAGAGTGGTTCCCCTTCCCTTTAGCCAACAAATGGCATAATCAGATTCTTCTTTGGAGAAGGGCTTATGAAGCATGAAGTTAGCTCAGAGCCAATCCCCATCTGCCCGGTATTTTAGCCAGAATATGTCGGGTGGCAAAATACTTTCTTTGGTCCAAATATAACAATAATATTTAATCATTTTCATTTCATCCTTCCCTTTGGTCTGGTCACTATCAGTCCAATGTTTTAATATTCTCCCTAATGGACTATCCAGGGGAATGTTCCTAAAGGACTCTATAGGTACCGCCTTCTCTTTTTCCCTAGCTGGCTGACTGTCTCTATTACCCATACTGTGTCTTGCCTGGGTTTCTTTCTCTCAGCACCATTTTTCTTCATCCATCCCTGGCCTTTTCCTCATGGAAGAAGAGAATCGTAGATTGAGACTCCACACTTGCTTCACACAGTATGTTGCACATCCCATACATGCACACTCAATCACAGGCTCATCAGATTTTCCTGATCACCAAGGCAATACTTAATAGTCCTTTTTTCTTACCTTAGTCTGTGCACAGAATTGCCTGGTCATTGTGAGGCAGATTTTCCCTTTCCCTTTTCTCATTCACAATCATCAGATATAAGCATCCAGTCCTTCTGGCTGGACAATCACAATCAGCAGATCTAAGTGTCCAGTCCTTCTGGCTGTCAGAAGTGGATCCCCAATGGCAGAGTCTGAGACCACTCAATCAGCGGGGCATGCCTTCCCTTTGCCCTCCCTGGGGGTCTTCCTCCAAACCTCGGATACTGGACAAGACCCCAAAGACTTGTTGGAAAGAAAGCCGTACCTGAAAGAGAATAAATGCTCACCTGACTGTGGATGAAAAAAGAGTTTCTTAACAATCTTGCAAGAATGATTGTGCAACCGAGATGTGGTGGCTGGTGCACCAAACAACAGGAGGCAGCGACATTTATACCCTAAACCTAAATGCAAATCCCTCCTCTGTTTCCCCATTGCCTGGGGTACTCCGGACGTTACAACCTATCTGAGAGGCCTAACCCACATTTTTTTCCCACATAAGGACATGGTGCTAATCCCAAAGTTTACATCAGAGGTCACATCCCCCCACCACACCTCCTGACTGCAGAACTTATCTGGGCTGGTTTTGCAGCCTTTGTTTAGAAAGTTTCATTTTCTCCCACTCTGTGCCATTTTGTGTGAAAACTAAACTTAGCTTTATTCTTACACAGACAGATACTTGTAAACCAATATTTATAATAGAGTTATTCACATTAGGCAAAAGCTGGAGATAAGGCAAGTATCCATCAATAAATGAATGGATAATCAAATTGTGGTACATCTATCAATATACACAACAATATAATATTATTTGGCAATAAGAAAGAATAAAGTTATGAAACATGCTGCAACATGGAAGAACCTTGAAATCATTGTGCTCAGTTTAATAAGGACATAAGGACAAAAATGTATGATATCACTTATAAAATATGAAAAGAACTAGCAAAGTTGCAGAGATAGAAAATAGATTGGAGGTTACTTGGGAGAGGGGTTTGGGTATATGAGAGGGGACAAATGTTTGTTAGTAAAAAGAAAATAAAAAATTAAATTTAAAAAAAAAATTAAGAGAAGTTTCTCATCGCTTCATGAGAAGGTAGCATTAAAGGTAGAAACAAGGAAAATGGCAGATCAATCAGAATTTTAATAAAGAGAAACAGGGCAAGAGACAGACAAGAAGAACCCCACTGAGATCATGTAAACTTGGGGGTAAACAGGCCTTTGGCATCTGCTAGGCTGCATCCACTCAGGAGGAATCATAGCAGGACATATGGCATTTCCCCAACCACATGCAGATCCATTAACAAAAGGAAGATGCCTCACCAGCACAAGGGGCTGTCAAAAGAAACTAAGTCACCAAAGCAATCAAAACTAGAGGGGCATTGAAGGAGAAATGGCTCAAGCAAGGAGATCTCGAACAGGAAAAGTTTGGTGAAAGTCTCAATAGCTATCAGGTCACAGCAGCTTATAAAGGAATTTAGGGAATTTCAAAGTGCAGGGTTACAAAAACTAGCTGACATTAAATCCTTTTACATAGTGGGGGTCCTACAAAGTAGGAAGGAGATATACATAGTGTAGTATGCTTATCCATTCTGATAAGCTATCTCTACTGGACTGAAACTGGTTTATCACCAGGTTTTGCCTAACTGCAATTCTGTAGGGTGTAATCCTGTTTCTTGGAAAGCCCATAAGATCAATTGGTTTTGTCTTCTGAAAAATCTTTTCTTGGAAAGGAGTCGCTCATGATAATACACAGTACAGGCAACCATTTTATTTTACTTAGCAGGGCTTAAGCACAACCTGGGACCACACACTGGCTGGCTAAACATCACTGAACCAAGGGCAACACTCAGGAAGCTAGGCTGAAAATAAAATCACATATTTTAACCTACCAATCCTTCCCCATTTTACACCCAACCCTGATTTTTAGCAGACTTTTAGGTCAGTGAAATGTTTTGTTTGACACTGTAATTGTGAGTACATGACACTATGCATTTGTCAAAACACAGAATTGTACAACCCAAAGAGTAAACTATGGAATTTAATTAACAGTGATGTATCAATGTTTGTTTATCAATTTTAATAAATGTGTCACACCAATGCAAAAAGAAATAAGCAAATTGCATACATGTAATACACACATATAGGAAGAAAAAGGTTTTAAGGAAATAGAGGAAAAAAGATGGCATGATTACATTTTAAATTATTATCCATTTTCATTATCAGCATTTCTAAATTCTTTACAAAGAAGCAAAAATGTTTTCTAAAAGCAACATCTAAAGAGTGGATATTGAAAAGGAATATAATACAGAGAAAAAAATTAGAATGATAAACCTTGAAGATACCAACCAACCTTTTAGTTAACAATTTTCTCCAGACTTGACTATTGTAGGAGTAGAGAAAATGTTTTTCTCAGAAATATTGTGGCAATTATTCATCAGTTCCCTGAAGCAGGCTGCCAGTGAAATCTTATAAATAGTATCAAGGTTGCAAAGCTAAGACCAAATGTCTATGCTCACTCTTATTGCCAATGGCAGTGGTGATGGTATTGAAACGTATGGAGACTCTAGTGTGGATAAAATACAAAGTGGTTAGCAAATGATACACATGCTTTCAACAACAACTACCTTTAATCAATAAAGAAGAAATTTATAAGGGTCACATTTATCAGCAGTGCTTTGAATTTAGTTATATAAAAATGGTTTTTGAATATTATTTCCTTTAGAATGAATAGAAAAGCAAATAGCAGTATACACTGAAGTTAAATGAGCATTGTAATCTTAAGAAAAAATGGAAGGTTTTTTTGTTTCTTCATATGTATTCAGACTAATTGCGAAATGAGATTTGATTATATTCTTATTTTCATTCCATTTTTGAAACACAGTTAAATAAATTGATGTTAAATTTAGTAATGAGATAATCCATAGTGAAAATTTATTCTTTGAATGTCACTAAATATGATAATATTGTTAAAGTAAACATTGACATATATGGCACGAATATTAGAGGTCGGAAAATACAATGAAATTATAAAAGCAATTCGTTATTAGAAGCCAAAGCTTGATGAAAAGATTTTATCATTCTCATTGAATAGACACTAATTAATATTTCTAACTATTAGGAGACTTTATTGTGCTTATAAAAATAAAATTATGTCACTCTCCTACTGCAATATTTAACTTTGTGAAGCATGGAACTCAAGGGTATTCCACGTGGCATATTATTGCAAACTAGTCTGTTTGTTCAGAATAATCAGAAATGAAAAATTCATCAGTGATAATGCAGAAGTCCAAGACACCCTCTATTGTGTGCATACTTTCACAAAAATAAACTCCAAAGCTGCTTGATTTCTTTCGAGTTCCTCCAAACCAGAGTCGAGTGAGGAACTGCCATTGATTTTTAGAGCTAGTTGTGGAGACAGATCAATGCCAGGAAGAATAAAACTGATTTCACCTTGAATAGTGTAGAAAGTGTTAGTTCTGAAATTAATAGACCTGATAAATATTCTTTACACCCATAGACATTTTTCTTACCAATATCATACTCAATGCATAAAGCTGACTCAGTAAAACAAATGCCTCCTTTCCAGCAGAGTGAAGTACCTGTGAACTTCTGAAATTCTTACAGTGACTTTCTGGTTTGTTGTACTCCACTTCTGCTACTGATTTATTTTTTGGCTCAATATTTAATGGTATAGTAGATTTTTGTCTTTTCTTTTATACCAAGCACACTGCATGTATTCTATCACATATCACTATAGGAAATTTATAGAAAAAGTATTAGTCCATCCTTGTTTTATAGTCTGGAAATTTTTAAATTTAGAGGTGTTAAGCCCATGGTCATGATACTATTAAATGGTGAATCCATATTTATTGGATTTCAAAGCTTTATTTGATGTAATATTTTCCTTTTATTTGTTGCATCAGTGGATCTCATACATTTGAATTTACTTGGTGTCCAATTACCCCTTTTGTAGGTATCATCTCTCCCTACCTTTCTGCCAAGTTGACTCGATTAGGGACATTATTGCTCTCAGTAATTAGATGATTGTCTGGTTCAATCATTCTATAGGTCATGATGCCAATATTTCCCTAGAAATAGTGGTCCTAAAAATATATTTGTAGGAGAACCACCCACCAATTAGGGACAGCTGGTTTGGAGTTTACGTTAATAAGGAATAAATTTCTATCATGTTAATCCATTATACACATTGAGGTTTGATTGTTATAGCAGCTCTCACTACCCTATCCAGTCCTTAAGTTATTTCATGCTTTGAACACTTTATTATTCCTTTGGTGGATGCTCATCTTTAAGCATATTCTATCCACTCATTTTTCATAGTACTATACATATTTCCCTTTGCTAATCTATTATTTGCTAAAAAAAAAAAAAAAAAAAAAAAAAAAACAATAGCTGTTTAGAGTAGTTTGGGTCCTATTTTTACTAATCTCTATCATTTTGACTGGAAAGAAAGATTTCCTGAAAGGGTTGCCTGGATCACCATATGACATCAGCCAAAGCAAGCCCTGACTCCTTCATTTATTCATGCATGCCTCATTCAACAAATAGATATTGAATTTCTATTGTATGTTTCTATTGCACTATGCTGTAAACTCAAAAAATAAGTAAAACATGGTATCTCCCTCAAAGAACCTTCAACTATTTTGTGATGTACATTTGCAGAGTAATCTGAGAAAACTAGTGTAGTTTCTTTATGTTTTGCTTCCTCATATATAAAATGACTTTTGTAGGGACTAATTGAAATGTTGATAAAGTTCTTTTAATAGTTCTGAGTAGCTAGGAGAGCTATAAAATGTTAGATATTATTAAATATTTGGACCAAGGAATGTGGAGGATCAGAACACACAGTGTAGTACATCTCAAATGTCAAGGTTTATATAAACGAGTTGGGAATCTTATTCAAATTCCAATTCTGATTCGATAGGTCTGGGGTAGAACCTGAAATTCTGTGTTTCTAATAAGTCTGTGGTGATGCTGATGCTTTGCTCAAGAACTGCATTTTGTGTAGCAAGTTCTAGACAACTGCTGTCCAATGAACTTTAGGGGATAGTGGAAATGGTCGACATCTGCTCTCTCTGATTATGGTAACCACTAAATGAATGTGATTATTGAGCTCTTGAAATGTGGTTAGTGCAACTGAGGAAGTTAACTTTTTAATTTAGTTTTAATATATTTAAATTTAATTGGCCTTATGTAGCCATAGAGGCTACTATACTGGAGTGCAGGTCTAGGCCAGTTCTTCTTAAGACTAGCCAAATATTCAAATCATTTAGGAAGTGAGTTGAAAAAAAAATTCCAAACCAAACAAATCAGGTATTCTTGTAGTAAGGTATAGACACTGGTAATATTAAAGGCTCACCAGGTGATTCCAATGTACAGATGGAGTTGCTTTTTTAACTCTTCATTAAGCACTGTGGGTGGGTTACATTTAGTACTAATACCTCAATGCCTATGGCATACCAATTTCCTTGGCATTATCTTTATTTTATGAAAGCTGGAAAAGTCTGACCCAGACAATTTATTTAATATTGTTAAAATGGACAAAAATTCGATGTATTGAAAAGGAAACTGAGATATCTATGACTCCTTGATGGTTTATTTTGTATTCATTCTGTTTTCAGGATGTTTGACTCTTACTAATAAATGACATACTAGACAGGTTCACTTTGTTCATAACAAGAGAGGGATATTTCATAACCTTGTTTGAGAGCCATGTTCATGTATGGGGTCTTAAGATGTATTTCTTAAATCTTTAATGGAATTAAGTCTGCTTCTTCTAATTCATGGAAGACACCAATTATCAGATTGATATTTGGCACTGAAATTTTAAATTATGGACACATTAAGGATATAATTATAAACATGTTGTAGTTTAAAAGAATAGTAGAGTACGGCTGAAAATGATGTAATGAATAGGAATAGTGAATTCAGACAAAACTTAAATTTTGAACTTTAGCTCACTTGTAAGCTATGTGCCACTGGACATGCCAAGCAACTTCGTTTTACCTCAATTCTCTCAACTACTAATGAGCTTAAATATATTAAATATCTCCTACTTATAGGTAAAGAGCAATGGAACAATATACTGGAAAATGCCTTGTAAAGAGTAACACAGAATATAATTATAATTACTATTTTTATTGGATAAGCATGTCTAGTGTCTTGAAAGTGACAAATGGAGATACCACCACCAACAAAAATCCTATAATATTGACTGAGTGATTTATACGGTGATGGGACTCTAAAATAGTTGTTAACATGAAGAAACAGTAAAGTCCTAAGCTCTGTAGTTAGACCTGAATTCAGCTCCCTGTTCTACCTCTTCTTAGCTGTGTGACATGGTGCAGACTAATTCATCTTTCTAATACTTCAGTTATATGAAATAATAAAATGACAATAGAGCTGTTATGAGAATTATATAACTGATGCTTATAAATGCAACAAACCGCTCTTCTAACTAATCCTTAGCAAATGCCTAATAACCATAGTTTACCTGGATTGTGAATGTTTAGTGAAAACTGGTTCCCTCCCATTCCATGTGTAGTAATGAGGCCCCTAATCTAATAAACCTATTTATTGGGCTTTGTTTTTTTGTATTTTTTCAAACTAGAAAAATGTGATGGTGTTCAGTGAAAGCAAGATAAATAACTAACAGTGTGCCAAAGAAGACAAAGGTAATGTCTTTTGAAAGCTTTAACAATTTTTAGTCAGGAGAAGATTAAGAGATGATGCAAAAAACTGCAATATGTGAAAATGATCGTAAGGCACATGATGATATGCTTATAACCATCTTTTCTAAAAATTAAAAACAAAGGTGATCTTAAATTTCAGCAAGAAAAACTTGAATCTAGCAACAAAAATATATGCATATATATTCAAACTAGAGATTCAAAAATTCTTGTTTTAGTAGGCTTGGCGAATGTCTTATGATAGGTTTTTCAACCAGGAGGGAGAAGAGGCCAAAACTCAGTCAAAGGAGCTTTATTGTGAAGCTATGCACAGGTGGGCTGATGCCTAAGATGGCGACAGCCCTGAGCAGGGGAAGGGGTACAGCTTATATAGGCTGGTTGGCATGGGTAGGGAAAAGGAGAAACAGTAGAATTTCATTGCCTAGCTTGGGAACAAGAAATTAGAAGGCCAAGCAGGGAGTTATCACAAGCCTGTAGCTGCCAGGGTAGTAATTACTGGAGGGGGCAGATGTTGGATAAGGGGAGCTATTGCAAGATTGTAGCTGCCAGGGCTGCAACTGCTGGAGGGCAGAGGTTGAATAGGGGGAGTTATAGCAGGAAAACAGCTGCCAGAAAGTGAATGCAAAGACGCTTATGGGACTGCAATGTGAGCAAGGGCAGGTGTGGTTTTGTAGGGGCCTTCTGCAAGCTATGTGTGGGGAGAGTTTTTTTGGAATGTTTGCCAAGGGTCAATTATTTCATGGGGTTTTAGTCTAACATTCCAGTATTTTCTTGGGATGCCAAAGGACGAAGTTCTGCTTTTTATGTATCTGCTTCCGGCTGGTGTGTGGGCGTAGAGCTGTACTTAATGTTTCATCACAGGGCAGTAGCTGGTACTGATGTTTTTGCTGGGGGAGTAGCATGTCGCTGACAGCTTGGTTATCTATGCTTGCATGGTTCTGCGACTGGGCGATGACTCTAACTGCTTCAAAGCTGAAAAAGGGCACTGTTATCAAAGGGTCAAGGGATGATACGATGAAACTGGTTGTTATTCTTGGAGAGTCCAGTATTTCTGTGGTTTAGAGCTTCTTTGGCATTGGAATAATCTGGAGGTTTTGAGTTTCTGAAAAACAAACTTAGTAAAATTTTATAGAGCATAGGATATTTTCCAGGGTTTCCAGAAACACTGCTGGTTGGGGGTTGCCATACTGTGGCAGTTTGCAACATATGGCTGAAACTTGAATTAAACTAATCTCCAGAATGACCTTTCAACCCTATTTGAAATCTCTTAGCCATTGAAACTGTATTTCTCTTCCCTCTTTTGGCCAATTAACTCAAGATGCTAGGGCCAGGCTCATTCTTGAAATTTTGTTTCATGATGCCAAGGCCAGTTATGTCCCACGATGTCAGGGCCAGGCTTACACCCCTGGAAATCATGTCCCACATTGTGGGGAATCAGAGTTTGGCTTAGAGAGAGACCACATTTGAGCAACAGCAGAGATTTTCTGGAGATGACTGGGAAGATTATTAGATAGTGTGCTACTGAAAGCTTAAATTTTGGACAGAATGAACATTTTTATTTTTATTTCACACAAAATTTGAAGCTTTAAGATACAGACAATATTATGCTTTACATTGATTTACCCTAGTTTTAATGAGATTTGTTTCATCACATTCTTAATTAGAGTTTAATCTTTTTCAGTTTTTTTTTTTTTTAACAGTTACTATATGGAACCATGCTGACTTTCAGAGCAGGAGAACTAAATCTGACTTTCAGGTGTTACACACTTCTACTAGGGAACTACTAGGCTATACAAAGACTAAAGCATTTTCTAACTTAGAGACAACAGTTAAAGCTTACAATCTGAGCTTTAATTTTTATAAGAATTTTTAAATGAAGCTACTTTTAGACATAAAAACATTAGATAGTCATTTTTCTTAGCACCAAGCTAAGACAGTGGACCTTGTTAGAGGATAATAACAACTGTGTTATATGTATTCATTCATTCAGTAAATAAATATTTATCACCAATTATATGGCAAGTGCTAAATATTTGGGACAGGAAGACAGTAAGATTTAGTTTGTCAGCTTGTTTCTAGGTGGATACAAGTGGTAGAAATATAGGCAAACAAAGTATAACTTAAAACAAGTATCTTTGCACAGTGGCAATATCATTGCCAGTGAGGCTTATCTTAGGTATGATTATTCCTAATTGAAAACTTAAAATAAGTGTCATGGGCATTTGTGGGGAATCTGGGGGGGGGGAATTTGAAAGGAGTTAACTTTAAGCTGTTCATGAAAGATAAATAAATATGTGTCCACCCAGGCAAAGGAAGGGAAAGATTGACGTTTAAGGCAGAAAGATGAGTGTGGGTAAAGGTGGTTTCGATAATAAGAATAGTGGGAGGTAGGCTGAGCAGTGAAGTGTAGACATGAGTTTGGCTTGGAGAGTGTAGATATGAATAGTATATTAAGAAGGTTGAGGTTCATCATGAGAGAAAGTTATGAGATCTGATCTGTGATAAGAAATTCTTTTAGAAAGGACACTCTAAAATGAGTGTGAGAATTAGCTGGAAGGGTAGCCAGCTCTCAGGGAATGCTGACAGGGAAACCAGGAGAATAAGAGGCTGAAATGATTCAGGCAAGAGAAGGGAAAGGTCTACACCCAAACAACAAACAGAGAAATCATCAGTGGGTAGCAGGAAGAAAGATTGCCAGCTGCAATTCAGAATAAATATTGAGAATTAGGTTATGTGATAATCAGCACAATGAAAATGTCACTGGGAGTTCAAAATTAATTTGAAGACTACTTAGGATGACTGTTCTTTAGAGCTTCCACCTACTCTATTTTTGGCTATAATGGGCCAGGTTACAACTGGCTACTCTTTCTCAAGCTGTATCAGTTAGAATCCCTTTCAGCTCTAATAATTGAAAACACTAATTACTGAGGCTTTGACAGATAGCTATCCTCCCTGCAACCCCCTAAATAACATGCATTTCAGAGACAGGGAGATGCTGCTAAAAAAATGACCTCATAGGTTAAAGGTGCTAGACTTCTCCTCCAACATTTTTAGTCTGTTTGCTTTTGTCTTCAAGTTTCTAGCTTCACAGCCCAAGATGATTGAATCAGCTTTTAGGTGTTCCAGAGATGGTTGTGAGGGCTAGGAACCTGGTATGTAGACCCTTTTATCAGAGTATATATGTCTTATTGTCTGTGGAGGTTGGAAAAATAAATATTTAGCTGGGTGCATTACCATCACAAAACTGAAATTTAATAACAACTAAAAAGTCGGGGATTGATATTGGTTAGGTAACCAATAGTGTCTCATAAACAAATTAAATTATTCTTCATTTGTGAAGACAAATAAATACTTTTTCAAATAAGCAATGCCTCAGTAAAATGTATCACTCATTCATATGTGATATGAATCAAAAAGAGAGACCCATGAATGATAAAACTATGGTGTGAAAGGCCTGGCATTGAATCAATTTGAATGAAGAAGTTATAAATTAATGAAATGACTATGATTGCTATATTAAATGCAAATGTTATTTGTTTTTGTAAAAAAATACACATAATTTAAGATTATTGCTATTAATACACTGGAAAAAAAAATAGAGCCAACCACACATATCAGGAGATAAGGAGAGTGGAATGGAGGAGATATGTAAATGTTTTGTTAAGGTGAATTCAGTAGTTTTAAATTTAAGTAATTATTTTAAGAGAAGAAAACAGCTGCAGGTAAAATTGAAACCAGACTATGTACCTTTTAAAGTACTTCAGGGGTTGAGGGTCTGAGATCAGGGTTCAAGGAAATGGATCAGATTTTAAGAAAACAAAAAAGAGGAAATAAAAAAAAATGGAATCATTAAAAGCAAATTACAATACACCAAGCACATATGTTATAATAATAAATATAAACAGTAAAATGACCCTTAAAAATTACAACAAAAACTCAGTTTGGCTCCAAAATCAAACTCCATTTTGTGTTATCTGTAAAAAACCACACCAAACATAGAATTATTTAAATATGTGGACAGTAAATGAATAAGCAAAGAAATGGCAGACAATAGTACATGTATAATGAAAAACAATATTATTAAAATACAAATGTATTAACTAGAATAAAGCCATTTTATACTAATTCTAAGATCACTTAACAAAACCTATAATAATACTGAAGTTTTGAGTAAATTTTTGGTAGAGCACTGAAATACAGATTAGAAACTAGTGGGAATACAATGGAAATTTAGCAAAATCAGTATTAGTGAATGATTTTTATCATTTTTCTGAAGGAATACTGATTATTTGAAGTGTGGATTTAATAAATCTGTTTCCTGCAAACAAAGATAACATCTTGAAATATATAGAACATGAATTTAAATTAACCATATTGGGACATTTAAAACAATAATATCTGAAAATTTGAAATAGAACATTCTGTGACCATAACCTAAGAAAAATAGACTCAAAATAATAAAAATTAAAGTGAAAACCCCCCATTTATTTGAAAATTTAAAATTGTTCTTCTTACAAAGACTGTAATCAAAGGCAAAAATAAAATCACAATTGTGGAGTATACAATCATAATTATAAGAAAATAATATATCAAGTCTCTGAGATAAAACATAGACTCAATTCAAGGGAAAATGTGTATCCATATATATTTTATCATGTGACAAGAAAAAGAAATAAATGCATTCAGTATCCAACTCATGAAGGTGGAAAGTAAATAAGAAAACACATTTTAAAACAGTGGAAGAAATAAGCAATAAAATCAAAAGAAAGAATTTCATTAGAACACAAAAAGTTATAAAATAATAAATATTAATATTATAAGTAGCTGAATCTTGGGGGGAAGGGAGAGAATACAATACTATAAATCATTAAACTATAATGAAGAGGAAGGAGGTCACCAGAAAACAAATTTTAAAGAACTTAAAAGTAAGAAATTTTTAATTTTCACACATCCCAGATCCATTAAAAATATGTAAGAAAATTAATATTTTATGTGTAATATATGATAGGAAATATTCAGTATAACTTTACTGCTAATAAAGTTAAAAGGTAGAAAAGTTAATATTTTTTCTTTAAAAATATAAATAGACCAAAGCCATGAATACATTGGCAACATTTTAAAAGGCAAATTCACTTTACATTTCCTACACCTCCCTTTCTCATATCTGAACCCAGACAAATTCCCCTGCTAATAATTTCAATCTTTTAAGTATTATGCACTTCTAATGCTATTTAAGCTTTTCAAAGTCAAAGAAAAAAAGAACATTCTTCCCTCCCCTTTTTAGGGCTAAATAACACTGAAAAGAGCTAACTAATGGAGTGAGGGATAATAAATAGCAATGAGCATTTATCTAAATACATTTTATTACATTGGATGTTAATAGGTATTCCTGTGGGAAAAGATGCTTGGGAAATGCTGAGGTAAGCAGATTTCCTTACTGTAGAACCACTCAAAGATCTGAAAGCTGCTAATGAGCATGGGGAATCCACAATTTGATTGGGGGATTTCATTGCTTGTCCAACTTACCACAAACCTAAAACAAAAGCAGAAAATTAATTTTTCCCCTCAGAGTCTCTGAGGCCTGACATTTCATTAAAAATGGTATACCATGGGCGGGCCGCGGTGGCTCAGCGGGCAAAAGTGCTTGCCTGCTATGCCGGAGGACCTCGGTTCGATTCCCGGCCCCAGCCCATGTAACAAAAAACGGAAAAACAAAATACAATAAAAAACAAGAAAATGTTTAAAGATGTTTCCCTTTCTTCCTTCCTTCCTTCCTTCTCTCTGTCTTTCCTTTAAAAAAAAAAAAAAAAAAAAAAAAAAAAAAAAAATGGTATACCAGGAACACTAAACCTGGGATTCCTCATGAATTCAGCCCTCAGATAATTTGGTGTAACCAGAAGAGAATTTTGAAGAGGAAACAAAAAACTTCCAGCTAACCCAAATGTAGCCTTGACTAAGCATTTGAATTTGCAACCCAGATTGGAGATAAATATCATATTTGAGTATAAATGAAAATATTTGAAATACTCTATTAACAAATGGAATCAAGAAATACATAAAAAGAACAGCACACCATGACTAAGAAGGTTCTTTCTAAGGATGCAAATTGTAGTTCAAAATTGGAAATTTTATTAGCTTTATTAATATATTTTACCGTATAAATAAGTGGAGAAAATTATCATTTCAACAGTCTTCAAAAAAGCTCTGATAAGATTTAGCACCTGTGTTAGTTTGCTATATAATGCGATATACCAGAACTGGAATGACTTTTTAAAAATGGAATTTAATAATTTGCAAGTTTACAATTCTAAAGGAAGTGAAAGTGTCCAAATTAAGGCACCAAGAAATTCCTTTGGCTCTCTTCAGGTTCTGGTTTGCTTAATATCTCATGGCAATGTCAGATAGGCTCCAAATATCTCCAAACCTCTCCGTCTCTGTTTTCCGAGGGTGGGCATCTGTGTCTTCTGTCATTCCTGTCATTTCTGTCACCCCTGAAGTTTCTCTCCAAAATATTTCCTCCTTTAAAGGATTCCAGTAAACTAATCAAGACCCATCTGGAATGGGTACAGTCATATCTCCCATTGATTAAAGGTCATGCCCACAATTGAGTGAGTCACATCTCCATGGAGATAATCAAATCAAAAGCTTCTATATATAATGTTAAATCAGGATTAAAAGAAATGGCTGCTCCCACAACATTGGATCAGGATTAAAACATGGATTTTCTGGGGTACATAATGTTTTAAACCAGCACAACACCTGAAAAAACTAGACAGGAGTTCTACTTATTAAAAATGAGAATCAGGGGTGGGCCACAGTGGCTCAGCAGGTAGAGTTCTCGCCTGCTGTGCTGAAGACCCAGGTTCGATTCCCGGTGCCTGCCCATGCGAAAAAAAAAAAAAAAAGAATAAAAAGGAAGATATATGCTTAAAATTAAACATACAAAATCATGAAACTTCACATAACCACACAATCTCAAAGTAATAACTATCTGCCTTACATTTAAAATGGACTTTTTTTTTTTTGCAAGGGCAGACTCTGAATCGAACCCGGATCTCTGGCTCACCTGCCTTACTTTTAATGTGAAAAACAAAAGAAGCTGACTCATTAAAGTCAAGAATTGGACATCATGATTCCCTCTCACACTCACCAATATTACAAAGACAGGAATAATAGCTCTAAATTCTGAAAGGAGAAGGAAGCATTAATATTTTTGCAGATTATAAGATTAAGTATTTGGAAATTGTAAGAAAATTTAAAACAATGATTGTAAGTCAGAATTTGTAAGGATACTGATAGGAAATAAATATGCGTGAATAATAAATTCTTAAAATATTTTTAAAAATCCATTGACAATATTGACAATTTCCCACATAAAATAGAAATGAACTTAAGAAATACACAGGGTTAATATAAGAAAATTATAAATATCTATTGTGGAAATTAAAAAGGGACATAAATAAATGAAGTCAAAGTTCAATTTTGAATTGGATTCTGTTTAATAAATATGAAATCTATCTCAATGTTTAGCTATAGATACACAGTAAAAGTCAATTAAAATGTTATTTGGGAAGGGCATTCTTCACAAAAAATTCCAAAACATTTAAAAAAATGTAGATGACATATGATTATTAAATGAGTGTAATATCTATGTATATATTGTTAAATCAGAGTCCAGGAGTAGAAATAAGTACATATGGGGATTTACATTGTGATAAATATAGTATTTCAGTTACATGGAAAAAGATGGTGTATTAGTTTCTTAGAGCTGCCATAATAAATGACAACAAACTGGGTGACTTAAAAAAATAGAAATATATCCTCTCACTGTTCTGGAGAGGTGCTGGAAGGAGTATACCCCCTCTGAAGGCTCTGGGGAAGAAATCTTTCTTGCTTCTTCGGGCCTCCAGTGGTTGCCAGCAACCCTTGGCATTCCCTGGCTGCACCACTCCAATTTCTGACTGTCTTCATATGGCTGTCTTTCCTCTGTGTATGTTTATGTTTCTGTCTCCAAATCTCCCTTCCCCTATAAGGACATTAATCATAGAGTTTTAGGGTCCCCCCTAATTCAGTATGAACTCACCTTAACTAAATCTAAAAAGACCCTGTTTCAAAATAAGGTCACATTCACAGGTTCCGGGGGTTAGGATTTGAGCATATCTTTTGGGGTAACACAGTTCAGCCCATTATCGATGAATTTCTCAATAAATTTAGTTTAACAGAATACGGACAGTCATTAAAAAGAAAGAAACTAGATCCTTCTCTCAACCTTTATGTGAAAATGCACTAAAGGAAGCTTGAAAAATTAAAACATTAAAAATAATTCAAAAAGTAAAGGAAGCCCAGGAACATATTATGATCTGAGGTCTATGGAACAACCTTTAAATATATAGCACAAATACCAAAAATCATAAAATTCTGCCCCATGTTTATAAAGGTATTGAAATCAAAATTAAAAACCTTCCCAAAAGAAAACTCCTATTGCATGCTATAGGCTATGTTTAACAGGAAAACATCAACAGTACCACAGCAATACTGTATTAAATTAATGAGGGAAGGGACAAGAGTAAGGGGAAGTTTAGAATTTCTATTTTGTGAGTGTGTTTATCAGTTATCTTTCTCTTAGGAACAATGAAATTATCTAAAATTGAGAGTGTTGATAGACTGTTGAGTTCAGACAATATATATGATGCCTAATGAATGCAGGTGGTTAAAGATGCACTGACTGAAAGGTTAGATTGGGGAATGATGATAGATACATATGATCAAATATTGTGCTGCTAGAAAAAGGAACAAAGTCGGGAGGCTTGCAAAGTTGTGAATGGACCTGTGGGATATTTGGTGAAGTAAAATAATCCAGAAACGAGAGAGCAATTATTTTATGGCCTCCTTTAGAAAATGCTTATTAGAAAACAGGGGCCTAGATTGCAAGCCCTCATAGCAGTCACATTTATTATTTCTCAATTTTGAGAGGCTATTTTAAATGTGGATAATCTGGTATTTAGAGATAAGAATGAAGCTGATCAGGTCAGGATTAAGGTTATTCAGAACACAGGGGTAAGGAAGACGTAGATATTTTAGAATCTCATTTACTCTTTGAAATTAAAGGAAGAAAGGTTTATTTTGTCCAGAATCTAAATTTTCTGTAGCACATAATCTAACTCAACCTGTCTGGATAGCTCATAGAAACAACTCAAACTCAGAGAGCCCAGAATAAGAATGAGAGCCTTTAATTCTGTATAGCTTAATGTAATACCTGGGTATATCCCAGAATATATTAAGCAGATAGTCAAAAAGTATTGGCAAAGTCCCTTGAGGGATGGGAGAAAATATATGGAATATCAAACTTTACTGCTGGGGAAACCCCTGACACCCAGACATTAGGGCACCCAAATCAATAGGACAAGCCTTTGATCTTGAGGCTTGCTCTTGTGAAGGTAGCAGTGAAGCTTAGCCTACTTATGGGTGTGCCTAAGAGTTACTTCTGGAGGACCTCTTTTGTTGCTCAGATGTGGCCTCACTGTTTCTAAGCCCAACTCTGCAAGTGAAATCATCGCCCTCCCTGTTACGTGGGACATGACATCCAGGGATGAAAGTCTCCCTGGCAGTGTGGGAGATGACTCCCAGGGATGAGTCTGTCCCTGCACAGTGGAATCAACAATACCATCCTGATCAAAAGGGGGAAAAGAAGTGCAACAAATAAACATTAGTGGCTGGAGAGTTCAAATAAAGTCAAGAGCTACTCCAGAGGTCACTCTTATGCAAGTTTCAGTTAGACATTGCTACCTATCATAACTTGCCAAACCCCAACCAAAACCATTCCAGCCAATCCTAAAGAACACCTAGGGCAATATATAAAATTCTACAAAGGTTCCATACACTAAGGTAACTTTCCAGAAACCCACCACCTCCAGATAGGTCCCTGGAACAGATAAGTCCTGAAACCTAGAAGGGCCAGCCTTTCCAGAACATCAACTAGTTCCATACCCCTACCCCTTATCATCAACAGCCCCCTTCAACCTGAAAAATTTAGAATGAGCATAGCCCAAATACCCTTAAAGAGTGGGAGAAATAACAAAGTTGATGGTGGAGTTATACAGAGAAGGTAGCGTTTAACAAATGAGTGTGATTGCTGAATCATTCTATTGATATTTCTTTTAGTCTCCAATATCTTATAGCGGCTAGAAGTAAAAACCTAAAATTGTGGAACTGTAGCCCACATCAAACTCTGAAATCTGTTCTATAACTAATTGCTGAACCGTGCTTTAAAAAATGTATTGCTTTTTTGTATATATGTTATTTTTCACACAAAAAAAGAAAAAAAAACTAATAGTGATGATAAAAATATGTATATTCCTTCTAGCCTCCAATGTTCTGGAGCAGCTGGAAGGAAAAATCTGAAGTGATGGAATGGTAGCCCATAACAAATTCTGGGACTGATCCTGTAAGTACTTATTGAAGAGTGCTTTGAAAATTATTGCTTTTTTCTTGCTTTGTTTTATGTATATGTTATGTTGTACAATAAAAAAAGTTAAAAAGAAAAAACCTTCCTACAAAAAACTATATATCCAGATGGTTTCATTTCCTTATATACTTAGAAGAAGAAATAATTCCAATCTTAAACAATAGAGTTGGAAGAATATTTCCCAACTCATTTTATGGGTTGGCATTGCCCTGTTACTAAAGCCAGAAAAAAGACATATGAGAAAAATAAAATTATAGACTAATATTCCTAATAGACAGTGGATAATGAATATAGATACAAAATTCCTTAATAGAAATATTAGTAAAAATTTTCCAGGAATATTTTGAAAGGCTAATATGTCATTATCAAATGGGGTTTATTCTCAGAAATGCAGATTGGTTAAATATTTGAAAATTAATATAATTTATCATATTAACATACTAAAAATGAGAAACCATAGGATCATCTCAATATAAGCAGAAAAAGTATTAGATAAAATCCAACATACTATTCAAAATCTCTCCGAAAATTAGGAATGGAAGGGAGCTTCCTCAACTTAAGAATGGTCATCTAAGTATGCTTTCCTCTAATGATCAAACACAAGACAAAGATGTTAGCCCTTACCCTTTCTATGCAACATTATACTAAAGTTTTTTTTAAAAAACAACTTTAAAAAAATATATACATTTGGAAAAAGAACAAATTAAACTGCCTTTATTCATAGAAAACACAATTTTGTGTGCAAGAATCTATGAAAAATCTAGAACTAATAAAGATATTTAGCAAGGACAAATGATATAAGGTCTAAATGCAAAATTAAAGTACATGAACATATCCTATCAATGAACAGCAATAAAATTTTGAATACCATATATGATTGCCAAAAGTATAAATTGGGAGTGAATGTAACAGAATAGATGTGGAACCAAAATAAGTTAAAGAAGTCTTAGATAAATGGAGAGATACACTCTGGAATGGATCATTTTTTTGTGGATTTAAATTAGAATGCCCTCATTTAATAACTTGGAAATCACAATCCAATTTCACCTGGGAAAAGATAAAGGCCAGAATTCTGATCTGGTCTTATTACTATATATAATCTGTATCTAGTATTTTTGTCACAGTTACAATCATCAGTGATTTGTTTCTGCTACTATTAATTTCAAGAGTAACATCAGTGATTAAGAAGGTGGGGATTGGAGGGGATGGGGTAAAATGAACTGCTCTTTCCCTTCTGATGTTCTTTATCTTCCAAGAATAAAAGGCTACAGAAAGATCTTGGAATAAATGGTGTCTTAAACACCAGAAAGTTCTTTCTTTTTTTTTTAAAATTTATTTATTAATTAAAATATAAAGAAACAAAATAAAACATCAACATACATAATCAGTAATTCACAATATCATCACTTAGTTGCATATTCAGCATTTCTTAGAATATTTGCATTAATTCATAAAAAGAAATAAAAAGACAATAGAAAAAGAAATAAAACGAACACAGGAAAAAAAAAAAAGAAAAGTTCTTTCTAAGTGTAATGAAAATTCCCTCTCTCCTACTCTTTCTGCACAGGTATTAAGAATTCTTGCGAGGGCAGGCCATGGTGGCTCAGCAGGCAAGAACGCTTGCCTGCCATGCCAGAGGGCCCGGGTTCAATTCCCGGTGCCTGCCCATTTAAAAAAAAAAAAAAAAGAATTCTTGAGAACAAGGAAAATGTGTTTCATTCACTATCATTACATTCCTCAAAGAGCTAGCATAGAAAGTTGTGTTAGTTAGATTCAGTTGTCAACTTGGCCAGGTGAAAGTACCTAGTCTTGTTACTGCGGACATAAGCCAATGGTACGTGAACCTCATCTGTTGCTAATTACATCTGCAGTCAGCTAAAAGGCGTGTCTGCTGCAATGAGTGACTTTTGACTTAATTGGCTGGTGCTTAAATGAGAGAGTTCAATGTAGCACTGCCTAAGCAGCTCAGCATTCTGCATCTTAGCACTTGCAGCTCAGCCCAGGCCTTTGGAGATGCAGAAAGAAGTCACCCTGGGGAAAGTTGTTGGAACCCAGGGGCCTGGAGAAAAGACCAGCAGAGACCATCCTGTGCCTTCCACGTAAGAAAGAACCTCAGTGGAAAGTTAGCTGCCTTTCCTCTGAAGAACTAACAAAATAAATCCCCTTTTATTAAAAGCCAATCCGTCTCTGGTGTGTTGCATTCCGGCAGCTAGCAAACTAGAACAAAAGTCAACTATGGCCGAGCGCTCTGCTAGGTACTGGGATAAAAAAGATGAAGACAGCCCCAGGTACATGAAATTGCCCCAACTACATGAAAATTTAAAAATCCAAAAATCAATTCAGATGTTCCAGGCCACTTTTGAATATTGGGACTAAAACTAAACAGTTACAAAACAGTAAGAACATATTTAGCTGTATAAGCCACTGCACTAGGATTTGGCTAGAATACAGACACTAGGTGATAAAACCACTTCCTTCCTTCTTCTTGGAAAGACATATGAAAAATTATTAGGATTTGATGAGATTTTTTTCATTGTTTTTATAGGTTAAGGAGATTTTATAGAATTGTGAAATGCACCTAAGATTTTGTAAAGCAATTCTCTATTATCTTGTGTTTCAAAATATGGTATGTACTCATCTCATGCTTAAGGTAACATCAAGTTATTTTTTTAGGGAATATTTTTTCCTTCAGCCCTCTATAGCTATTACTGTGCTTTGTGATGCTCAAAAGAGAAGTCTGTAGCCCATTCCCCAGCAGTACCATAATTGTAGCATGTGCTCCCACATGGAACATTGACAAAAAGAAATAGCTCCATCCTAAACAACACCTGCTATCATCTAATGATGAACATGTTGAAATGAACTTTTCATTTACTGAGCTGGCATTATGTTTCCATTTTTGAATTTATAAAAAAAAAAACTCTTCAATTTTGAACAAAAATATTTTTGTTCAATATCTTGGAAACTCTTGAATTGATCTTGCAAATGAATTGCAGCAAACAGCATGAATGACTAATTGGCAATGCTGAGAAATGACACTCAATCAAAATGATTACATGAATGAAATGGAAATCTTTGCGTGCTTTTGTTATTAATGTTAATCGTATGCCAGATAAGATCTCTGATACGTGTCAACTAAATGATCAATAGAGATTCCTCTTAGTAATGTCACAAAGTACATCAAGCCATTATAATTTTGACAGTGTGTTCAGTGTGATTTTTAAATGTAGAACTTTCTATAAAGCTCTTGCGATTCAAATCACTATGTAGCCTCTTTTTGTTCTGTTTCCAGAGGTCAACATATGGTGAAACAAAGAAACCCAGTTTCCAATTCCAAGCTTCCATTTCCTCCCTGGCGAGGTCTCTTTATTTAGAACACAAAGCTAAATTTCCCCCAAAACTATGGCCCTATCACATGCTCTGTTGATTTCTTATTTATTCTTGGGAAAGCCACATTATCCATATGTATGATATTGTCTCTATTGATAATCTGGTTTAATTATTGTTAGAGCATGTATATTATTGAGATAACTGGCTATGATTTTTGTGTAGGCAAGTTTGACTCTGGAACTAATATGCTACAAATCCATAGAGCTACAAAGTGCTCAATGGACAAGCACTTCTTATTAATACTAGACTACAACTTTTCAGTAGTCCAACGTAAAAAAATTCATACTATTTATGTTGTGTCTATATTCCCAAACAGACCTAGGTCTGTAAGTGATGTGAGATTTACCACAAGGTAGGAGAAAAATCATTAGATCAAAAGCCAGAAGTCTGAATTTAATCTGAGCTTTCATTCCACCAATTAGTTTTTGTGAACTTCCGGGAAGAACCATTAAGCTGTTTGGGTCTCATATTTCTTATAAATAGTACTGGGGAATACTCTTAACTTTCCTCTCTCATTTTTATATATTGGATTTCCTAAACTCTAATGTGGTGTTCGAAATTTTAGGTAGTATTATTGTTGCTTTATTTGGAAATATTAGTAGGAGTGGTTGATGGTAGAATTGTGGCATTAAATGTTGTTTTAATAAGGCTATTCCATTTAAATCACAATCTAGTTCTGGACAAAATATATCACTGAATATAGTTAAATTTTCATAACAGTCTCTTAAAATCTTTTTTGGTTCTTGTCTGTAGGATTAAAAGATTCTGACCAGCCTGAGACGATTCTTTCCAGCCAGAGAAACAATTATTCCTAAAACCAAAGACTTCTTATCAGAAGTCAAGGCTCTCTATTAACTGCAGGCTATTTTCTCACCTGGGATGAGAGTGTACTGGGTGATGTTGAGTAGATCAGGGAAAACAAGTGAAAAGGAGTCAAGTGAGTATCATGGACTATGCTTTGAACTGAATGTTAGTCAAATGCTTTAAAAGAGCAGAGTGGAGACAAGTTGTAGATTGGGTTCTTTGAAGAGCAGACTATGCAATGGAGTTTAAGTGGAAGGCTATTTATAAAGGAGAACAGGAAGCAGGAATGAGCAGAGGGAGAAGTTAAACTATGAAGCAGGCCTAATACCAGCGTTAGTGAGCTCAAAGAGAAGCTCTGTAGCCTTCAGAGTTGTTAGAAGTTGAACAGAGATGGCCAGGCCTCTTTGCAGGGATTTGTCAGTGGCTTCATGCCACCTGCCAAGGAAGGGAACATGACATTTATCAAGGCAGCTCTCCACAGCTGAGGCAATCCCTCAAGGTTCCCAGCAGCTGGGGCAACAAGTCCCTCCTTAAGAGGGAATCTAGGCACATGACAGTATCCGCGATACGACCACGCTAGCTGTATTAGTTTGTTAAAGCTGCCAGAATGCAATATGCCAGAAATGGAATGGCTTTTAAAAAGGGAATTTATTAAGTTTCAAGTTTACAATTGTAAGGCTGTGAAAATGTCCAAGTTAAGACACCAACAAGCAATTACCTTCACTCAAGAGAGGCTGATGCTGTTCAGAACACCTCTGCCAGCTGGAAAGGCACGTGGCTGGCATCTTGCTGGGTTTCTGGCTTCTGGAAACCTCTGTCAGCTGGGAAGGCACAGGGTGACATCCGCTAGCTTTCTCTCCAGGCCTGTCATTTCAAAGGACGTCCCCTGTGGCATTTTCCTTCTGCATTTCCAAAAGTTTCTGACATTGGGGGCTCTGTAGGCTCTGAAGGTTTTTTTCCAAAATGGTTCCTTATTAAAGAGCTCCAGTAAGCAACCTCACCTTGAATGAGTGGAGACACATCTCCATGAAAACCACCTAATCAAAAGGTCCCACCCACTATTGGGTGGGTATTATTTCCAGGAAAACAATCAAAAGATCCCACCCAATAATATTGAATGAAGATTAAAGAAAGTGGCTTTTCTGGAGTACACTACAGTTTCAAATCGGTACACTAACTGAAAACTTTTATGGCTGAAATGAAGACAGAGAAGAGGTAAAGGAATGGTGAGTAAAGAGAATTAAATGCTTATTTCATATTTTATTATGTTCCAGGCATTGGGCTAGGTACACTCTTAGGTTATCTCAATTAATTATCAAAATGCTTATAAGTAGTACCTTTATTTTGCAGATGAGAAAATTGAGGTTCAGAGAAGCTAAGTAGTTGGTCCCAAATCAACAGCTAGTAGGTGGCCAAAGAATTGCTTTCATATACTAAGACCCCATCCTGTCATATGAGGAGAGACAGAACAGAGCAAAGTCAGGATTCAGACTTAAATGGAATTAGCTCCCAAATTCATTCTTACTTTTTATCACAATGTAACCAAATGTTCTGTCTATATTTTTTACCCTAAGTTCATCATTGAAGATTGAATCAATCTTTAATGGTCATTCAGCTGAACAAACATTCTAGGGTAGCTTTAGTGTTTTTCTATAGTACAGAGAATTTCTACCAAATTCTAAAATTTGAAGCAAGAAAATGTCATGCTGTGTTACAAATCAAGATAAAAACCTCTTCTTTTCTTTCTTTTTTTTTTTAATAATTCAAGAAAAGTTTAATGGAAAATGATGAAGGGAGCTGATTCAAATACTTACAATACAAAAGCCAATTAACACTGATATCCTGTTGTTCACAGTTAATATAGCAGAATAGTTTTAGAGTTCTGAGTGAAGTTATGTTTTATGAAATGAAAGACTCTTATGAGTTAAATAAGTTTCAAATTGCAAGCTTCCACTGTACTTGGCTTTCATAATATGTCTTTAGTAACTCAATGAAGTGGGAAAGGGAAATATTACCATATGAAAATTATAGTGAAGTTCAGCAACTCATATAATAATTATCTCTCGCAAAAGCTGGTACAATGCCAGTTAGTAATTTATTTCAAAACTGCACTTTCCTTTGCCATCTATTTTATTTAAACTAATCAGTTATCATGTTAACAAAATATTTCCATTGAACCTATTCCTTGAAACAGTAGCACCTTCCAAATGATAGGTTAAAAAGTATATCCTAAAAACCAAGAGAAATAAATAAAAAAAAACCCTCTTCATGACTTTAATAAGGAAAAAAAAAGGAAAGACAGTCCTTATTAATTCTTTATCTACTTAATACTTCTCTTGCTATAGTAATTCTACCAACCTGGGGGGATACCAGCACATTAACGGCCTTATAATTTAATAAAATGGAACATCTTTCATATTCATTGCATGAAATAGTGACACATTTTGCTGTACGAAACACTGGTGTTAAATGGTAAGTCAATTCCGATTAATGGAAAGTTAGCTGAACTTAATCTTCAAAGATACGGTCTGTAACCTGGTGATGCCACTTGCTAGTTGCAAGAAGCTCAGGTGGCATGCCATTTCTCTGGGTTCCAGTTTTCTTATTATTAAAATGAATATAATAACTAACCCCCATGGTTCTGGAGAGGATAAATTTAGGTAATTCATACGAAATAAAATTTGTAACCATTAAATCCAAATGCATATGCATATTATAAATTGTCCTCTAGTGAGGAAATACCAATTAATATGGCCAGTGTATGAGAGGATGTTTCCCTCTACTCTTGTCAATGCAGTATCTAACCAACTCTTTTCTCTTTACCTATCTGATAGAAGAAAAATGACATTATATTTTATTTTAATTTGCATTTAATTAATTTTGAGTGAGGGTGAACAAGTTTGTACAGGTTTAGTATCTATTGGCTGAGAATGCCCACTCATGATTTTGTCCTTCTTTTTTATTGGTTGTTGTCTTTTACACAATAATTTTAAGAGATCTTTAAATATTTAGAACAGTAACATTTTTCATATATTCGACAAATATTCTGGCCATTTTTTTCTCTTTGCACTTTGTGGTATTTTGTCATGTAGAATTTTCAAGTTTTATGAAGTCAAATGATCTTTTCTTTAGGCAGCCAAGGTTTCACAATCACTTAGGAGCATTTTCTCCTATTTTGTCCTTACAAAATATATTTTCTATATTTAACTCTAATATTTTTATGGTTTCTTTTTTGAAACTTATATCACTGACTTAAGATTTCTGTTGACAGCCAAGAAGTAAGCCTACTACAGCCCATTTCTACCACTGAATACAAAAAACAGCTAGCTGAAGATTTTGCAAAGTAAGTAACAGCACGGTGACTGGGAAGGATGTTGTTTTTGTTTCCTAGGGTTGCTGTAGCAAAGTACCATCAGCTAAGTGGCTTAAAATAAGAATTTATTGCCTAACAATTCAGGAGGCTAGAAGTTCAAACTCTGTAAAGCATCAGCAGGACTGTATTTCCATTGAGAAGTCTGAAGGGCTCTGGTGGTGACTTGCTGATAATCTGTGGCATAATTCAATCTCTGCCTCTGTCACATGGGTACCTTCTCTCGTTTCTTTCCTACTACTTGTGCCCAAAATGATTAAGGGCCCACCCTAATCCAGTTTGGCTTTATCTAAACTAATAACATCTTCAAAGATCCAATTTCCAAGTATGGTCACATTCATGGAACCAGGAGCTATGATTTAAACGTATCTTTTTGGAGGGCACAATTCAATAGATGACAAAAGTGAAAGTCTGGGAGATGACTAGTACAGTAATGAATTAGCTAAAGCTTTTCCCCCATCTTTATGTTCTGACTATGACCTGAGGTAGGCCAAGTCCCAGAACTGTATGGTGAAAATGATGAGAGAAACACCCTGCATGAGGTAGATACACACAGCATGGTAAACACCTAAATATAAAATATAGAACTGTATGAATTTCGAAAAATAAATCACAGGAGAAAATCTTTGTGACCTTGGCAGAGTTTAAACACTAATGACCAAAAAGCTCAAAACTAAATGATGATTCATAAAAGAAAAAATTGATAAATTGTGCTTCATCAAAATTAAGAACATATATTCTTTGAAAGACACTCTTAAAACAATTTTTATTCTTTAATGACAAGCAAGAGACTGAGAAAACCTAATTGCAAATCAAATAGCTGATATAGAAGATGTTTCCAGAATATAAAAATAACTCCCAAAGTCCAACAATAAGAAGACTGAAAGCCCAATTTCAAAAATGAATAAAATATTTAAGCGGACATTTCATCAAAGCAAATACATGGATGACAAACCCATGAAGACATGTAATTAGGGAAATACAAATTATAATCATAAAATACCACTACAAACCTATTAGAATAGAAAAAAGAAAAGAAATCCCTGACAATACCAAGTGCTAGAGAAGATGCAGAACAACTGGAGCCCTCATACATTACCAGTAAGATCGCAGAATACTACAGCCACTTTGGAAAATAACTTGATGGTCTTATAATTTAACTTATGACTCAGCAATCCCACTCCTAGACATTTACCCAAGAAAAACATAAACTTGTATTAAGACCAAAAAAAAAAAAAAAACCCCACAAAAGTGTGTGTGTGTTTATTGCAGCTTTATATCATAATTATAAAAAACTGTAAACAATGCAAATGTTCTTCAGCTTGTGAATAGATAGACCATGGTACATCCATACAATGGAATACTACTCAGCAATAAAAAAATGAATTTTTGATATATGCAACAACATGAATGAATCTCAGATGCATTATGCTTGATCAAAGAAGCCAAACTCATAAGGCTACACCCAGGTCAATAGGTCAGGCCCTTGATCTTGAGGCTTGCTCTTGTGAAGCTTATGTATGTAGTGGAGAAGCTTAGCCTACCTATAGATATGCCAAAGAGTTACTTCCTGAGGAACTCTTTTGTTGCTCAGATGTGGCCTCTCTCTCTCTAAGCCCAACTCTGCAACTGAAATCACTGCCCTCCCCCCTACATGGGACATGACATCCAGGGATGAAAGTCTCCCTGGAGGCATGGGAGATGACTCCCAGGGATGAGCCTGTCCCTGGCACTGTGGTGATCATCAATGCCATCCTGACCAAAAGGGGGGAATAAAGTGTAACCAATAAAGTATCAGTAGCTGAAAGAGTCAAGAGGCTACTCTGGAGGTTGGTTTTATGCACTCTTCAGTTAGACATTGCTACTATTATAACTTGCCAAATCCCAAGCAAAACCATTCCTGCCAAGCCTAAAGAATGCTGAAGGCGTTATATAAGATTCTATAAACATTCCATGCACTTTCAGGTAACTTTCCAGAAACGTACAACCTCCAGATAGGTCCTAAATGCAGATGGGCCAGCCTTTTGAGAACGTCAATTAGTTCCATCCCCCTATCCCATATTTTCGACAGTCCCTCCCAACATGAAAAAGTAAGAATGGTCATAGTCCAAATGCCCCTAAAGAGTGGGAGAAAGATCAAATGTGATGGCGGAGTTATACAGAAAAGGTAGGGTTTAACAAATGAATGATTGCTGAATCATTATATTGATATATCTTTTAGGCTCCAGTACCTTAGAGCAGCTAGAAGGAAAAAAACTAAAATTGTGGAATTGTAACCCATACCAAAATCTGAAATCTGTTTTACAATTAATTGTTGTGAGATACTTGGAGATTTATTGTTTTTTTATACATGCTATATTTCACAATAAAAAAAAGTTTAAAAAGGTCATTAAGTTGTACACTATATAAGTAAATTTTCCTATATGTAAATCTAAAATATATTTTGCAACCCAAAGTATTTATATTGTTGACTTTGAATTTATGTTGGTATAGATGAGCAGACTACATCTCCAACTTTATTTTTTCCCCTTTGGCTACAGGATTTTTGCAACAGTTTTATTAAAATAATCAGTATTTCACCACTGCTCAAAATGCAGATTTTAGCATGCAATATATGCATTGGGATTTAGTTTTATACTCTCTTTTCTATCCCAAACTGTTTTAATTCTAATATTTTCTAAGTTTTTAAAATAAATTTTAGAACCAGACCTTATTACCCCTTGGGTTTTTAAATTTTATTATTTTATTTTTTAGATTTTTCATTTAGCTATGACGGCAAGCAATTTTTGCTTTCCTATATAAAATAGAGAGTATTCTGGTTTTATTCAGCTTAAAAATGTATCTTTTATTGTGCCAATGAATGAAATTTCCAATAACCCTTGCCCCTGATCACTGCTTAGGTAGACGTATCTGTACTCTAGTAAACAGAAGTTAGAGTCAGGTTAATGGAGGCTATTGAGGATTTTAAAGACCAGGAAATTATTGCTTGCATACTTCCAAACCTACTTTGGCCCCATATCATAGTAAAAATACCAAAGGATAGGCAGAAATTATGAGGACAAATAATATTTATGTCTGAATCAGGAGATCAATTTCTTAAAACATGCATTTAGAAAGGAGTTAATTGCCCTACATACCACAGCTTGTCAGCAATTCTACTTCGCTATTTTTTTTAATTGCATTTTAATTTTTGCTTTTGCAATAAAATGTATTTCAAACATTCTTGGGACTCAAAGTAAGTAAATAATGAAATAAAGTGATAAATAAAAATATGTAAAATCATCTATGTGTGTATATGCATGTGTAGTTTTGGTGTTACTGAAAAGCTCTTGTTTAGCTATTTAAATTGGTGTCTTTTTTAGTTTGCCAGGCTGCTTTCAAATATACAACTACCCGGTTTTAACTTAACAACAGGAATTTATTGGCTGACAGTTTTGAGGTTAGGAGAAGTCCAAAATTGTGGCATGTGTAATGTGATGCTTTCTCTCAAAACTCTCGTAACATTTAGATGTAGGGTCCTGGTTATTGACTCTACTTGAGGTCTGTGCTGGTTTGAAAGGATTATGCACCCTAGAAAAGCTATGTTTTAATCCTGATCCATCTTGTGCAGGCAGCCCTTTCTTTTAATCCCTATTCAGCACTGTAGGTTGGAAACTTGATTATATTATCTCCATGGAGATGTGATACACCCAGTTGTGGGTATTAGCCTTTGATTAGAGGAAGATGTGACTCCAACACATCTTGGATGCATCTTGATTAATTTACTGGAATCCTTTAAAAGAGGAAACATTTTTGGAAAATATTTTAGAGTCAGGAGCCACAAAAACCACGAGTGCTCATGCAGTCAGAGACCTTTGGAGATGAAGAAGGAAAATGCCCCTGGGGGAGCGTCAAGAGAAGCCTGGAGAGAAAGCTAACAGATGCCGCCATGTTTAGCGTGTGCTTTTACAGTTGAGAGAGAAACCCTGAATGTTATCGACCTTCTTGAACCAAGGTATCTTTCCCTGAATGCCTTAGTTGGACACTTCTATAGCTTTGCCTTAATTTGGACATTTTCTCAGCCTTAGAACTGTAAACTTGCAACTTAATCAATTCCCCTTTTTAAAAGCTGTTCTGTTTCCCGTATATCACATTTTTGGCAGCTTGCAAACTAGAACACGGTCCTTCACTTGTATTCCATGGTCTTGTGTCACAGGGCTATGTCCTCTCCTTTCTCTTCTGGGTTCTGCTAACTTCCAGGTTCTGGCTCCTCCCTGTGGCTTTCTCTGACTTTGGCTTTCAATTACTTTCTCTTTTTAAGTTCTCCAGTAATCTAGATTAAGACCCAGTTTGATTCAGTTGGGCCATAGCTTAACTAAAAATAGAAACTTCAAGAGATCCCATAGTGGTCTCACAGCCATGGAAATGTGGTTAAGATTAAACGTGTCCAAATTGATGAGAAGGCAGCATTTCATTTATCGGAAATTTGTTATAGGTGAATTGTTCCTTTTATATTGCAATTTAACTCTGATTAGAAAAAGGGTTTTCTCCATTTTCAGTGCTTTCTCAGTAGTAAATATATCCATTTAACACTTTGATTGAGAAAATATATTGTATTTAAACATGTAGGTCCACATGTAGGTCAGGCCAAATCAGGTATTGAATCAAGTTGGGCTGGATCAGGTATTGGATCCATGGATGAGGGACAGAAGGCCACTATGTGGAGCCATCAGAGCAGGTATCACTTTAAAGGCAAAGTTTCCAAGAATGGAATCTGCCAAGAATGAGCGAATTATGTATGTGTGTAAGACATTTAGAAATGAAAAGAATACGGGACTTTAGAAATAGAGGGTCTGGGGGTGTGGTAGTTAGATTCAGTTGTCAACTTGGCCAGGTGAAGGCACCTAGTTCTGTTGCTGCGGACATGAGCCAATGGTACGTGAACCTTATCTGTTGCTGATTACATCTGCAGTCAATTAGGAGGTGTGCCTGCTGCAATGAATGATGTTTGACTTAATTGGCTGGTGCTTAAATGAGAGAGCTCAATGTAGCATATCCCAAGCAGCTCAGCATACCTCATCTCATCACTCGCAGCTCAGCCCAGGCCTTTGGAGATGCAAAAAGAAATCACCCCAGGGAAAGTTGTTGGAATCTAGAGGCCTGAACAGAAGGCCAGCAGAGATTGTCCTGTGCCTTCTCACGTAAGAAAGAACCTCAGATGAAAGTTAGCTTCCTTTCCTCTGAAGAACTAATGAAATAAATCCCCTTTTATTAAAAGCCAATCCTTCTCTGGTGTGTTGCATTCTAGCAGCTAGCAACCTAGAACAGAGGGCTAAAGAAAGACTTTTCCTCTCCATCCAGGGCCACCCCCTGCCATCTGTATGCTTGGAAGGAGGAGTGGGTGGAGTGGAAATGGAGCCTGTAGATAGATGCTCATGGGAGCAGACAGTACTGCAGAAGAAGGGCCATGCCAAAGAGGGGAAAGCTGGATCAAAGTCATTCTCTAATAGGAGGGAAGACAGAGCAAGACAAATGAAGGGGAATGAGTGTAGGTAGAGTAGGTAGGTAAAGTGAACTGTGGTCCTCCAAGTAAAGAATAGAGATAGGAATGGGGAAGGATTTGGTGGAAAATCCTTCTACTCCCCTCCATGTTTTCATTACCTAAAACATTTGACTCTAAATTAATTTTGAATGCACTATGGAAATATATATATATATATATTTTTAACATGGGCAGGCACCGGGAATCGAACCCAGGTCCTCTGGCATGGCAGGCGAGCATTCTTGCCTGCTGAGCCACCATGGCCCACCCGAAATATTTTTTATAAGGCTAGGTTGCAATGTGAGAAGATTATAAAGCAGGAAATAAATATTAGTAATATATTTAATATATTTGTTAATTATGTACCATATATTATGTATTATTTATATATAAATTATATATATATTTCCTGTTACATGTAAATATGTATGTAATATGTAATTTTAATCTTACTTTACATTTTACAGGTGTGCTATTTGCTTTCCTTACATGATCATACTTTTTGTCACTCTCGTCTAACAAGTGTTATTCGTTAACTTGTTTGTGATATGTCACTTATCCAGGAATATGGAGTTTAATTAATGATTTTTATCAAATATTTGTCACACGTTGGCTATGGCTTTGTTCTGATGAATACTGTGGTATTTTTCACATTGTATATAAGACTGTCATGCAAGGTAGACTGAATTTTTGTGGCCAAACCCACATGTTCAAGTATACACATCGTAGACTCGAAATAATTTCTAAATTCTCTTTTAATTGAAACCCACCCTTTTCTATGGATCAGATACTGAATTTTTTATCAGGGATCACTTCAGAATTGACTTTGCAATATATAGATGCTCCAATGTCTATCTTCTAAGCAATAATACCTCCCAAAAGACTATGCTGCTTTGATAATCTGCCATTCTTAAATTTACCTAATTATATTATTATAAATGATGTAGGCCAACTCCGCAGCCTACTAAGCAAACCTGTCAGGAGTACAGGAGGGCAGTCCTCCAAGTTCAATAAAATAAGTTCAGCAAGTGTGGAGCAAGGCCAAGTCAAATCCTGAGAAAAAATGTCAAGACTTGTAGATGGCAATAGTTCTTAGCATTAGAGAGGACATTGATTGTGAATCAGGAGGACCTGGCGTAACCTGGGGGTGGTTGGAAAAAAGGTCTAACCTGTGAATAGTGCTGCAATGGTAACTCTTGGTTGTTTGAGGCTAGCTAAAGCAAGAAAGTTGGCTAATGTCTATGCTTTGAGTATAACCTGGCATATTACTATATTATATAAATATAAAATTTGATATCTTCTTTTGTACCAACCTACTCGTATCTATCTTGAATGGATATTTTAAATTGTTCTGTTTATAAAATGTTCTTAAAACTGAATTTGTTTGCAGACTTTTGTAGATAAATGAAGCCAGATCTTTTGTGTTGAAGAAAATTCCAGTGTCCTGGGATGAACTTTAAATAACACACACTGTTCCCTTTGGCTCGAACAGGTTCTAAGAAGGTAGATATCTTGATCAGGATTAAAAAAAGGTCACATGCCTTCTTGTTTAAGAAAACTCATCTGCATGCCTTCTTTCTTTGCTCTTTGTGAGTTTTAATATTTAGAATTTCAGGATATAATGGTAATCATGCCATGCTACATGATACAGTTTACAAAATGCAAAACTGGAGATTAGTTTTCAACACTTAAATGTCATATAAAATATCTGCTATACTGAACCCTCAAGAAATGAATTGCTGGATAGTATAATTGTCGCTGTATTTCCATCCAGGACTCATTCTTTCCTCTTAATTTGTTATTACTAATAGATTAGGAACTGAGAAATTAGACAACCAAGCTTCATGAAAATATCGGTAAAATAATAATAAATAGACTCTGAATGAGATTTAAGAATCTATCCTATTGGTGAAATGCATGTATTTAAGATACATATTGTGTCTGCTCAGAGGAATTCTGTAATTATTTTCAGACTCTCCAAATAATTTCTCCATCATTTTATTCAGCTGGAACACAAATAGTAAATATTCTTTAGCATTTTCTTGGTAGTAAAGGCTCTTTCAGGTACATAAAAAACTCAGCTTTTATTGCTGTAGCTGTACTTTGTTTTGTACCTTGTTCTGCATAGTTTAGCTACAATTTGAAGAGTGACCACTATACTGTAATCCTATCCTTCTTTATAAATTTTTTATTGTATAATATGTCATATATACAAAGCAAAGACATAAAAAAGCAAAGACATGTATAATATGTCATATATACAAACCAAAGAACTCCTCAACAAGTAGTTACAGAACAAATCCCAGAGTTTGTCATGGGCTGCCATCTGATCCTCTCAGGTTTTTCCTTCTAGCTGCTCCAGAATATAGGAGGTTAGAAGGCATAAATTTTTTATCATCACAATCAACTTTTTTTGTGAAAAATAACATTTATACAAAAAGCAATCAATTTCAAAGCACAGCACCACAACTACAACTATTTGTAGAACATTATTCAGAGTCTGAAATGGGATACAATTCCAGGATTTTAGGTTTTTACTTCTAGCTGCTCTAAGATACTGGAGAATAAAAGAGGTATCAATTTAATGATTCAGCAATCATATTCATTTGTTAAATCCTATCTTCTCTGTATAACTCCATTATAAACTTTGAGCTTCTGTCTGCTTGTTCTATTTATAGAGGAGAGTGGTGTATTGAGGTCTCCTACTGTTATTGTTGAAACGTCTGTTGCTCCCTTCAGTGTTGCCAATGTCTATCTCATGTACTTTGGAGCTCCTTGATTGGGAGCATAAACATTTATGACTGCTGTATCTTCTTGGTGATTTGACCCTTTAATTAGTATATAGTGTCCTTCTTTGTCTCTTATGATGTCTTTACATTTAAAGTCTATTTGTTTGATATTAGTATAGCTACTCCTGCTTTCTTTTGGTTACAACTTGCATGGAAAATCTTTTTCCATCCTTTCACTTTCAACCTATTTGTAACCTCATGTCTAAATGAGTTTCTTATAAGTAGCATATAGCTGGATTATATTTCTTAATCCATTCAGCCAATCTGTACCTTTTAATTGATAAGGTTAGCCCATTATCATTCAAAGTTATTACTGAAAAGGCATTTCTTGAATGCACCATCTTATCTTTTTAAGTTTTATTTGTCAAATCTATATATTCTTTTCTCTTTTTCTCTTTTTATCATTTAAGTTACCCTTACTGGTACTCTTCAATTCTGTGCCCTCCTCCAGACCTCTGTCTCCTGTCTTCTTTTTTCAACTGGCAGAACTCCCTTTAGTATTTCTTGTAGGACTGGTCTCTTGTTGATGAATTCTTTCAGCACCTGTTTGTCTGTGAAAACTTTAATCTCTCTCTCAGTTTTGAAGGACCATTTGGCTGGGTACAGATTCTTGGCTGAAAGTCTTTCTCTTTCAGGATCTTGGATATATCATACCACTGCCTTCTCACCTCCATGGTGCTAGTTGAGTAGTCTCAACTCAGTCTTATGTGATTTCCTTTGCTACTTTGAGAATTTTCTGCTTCTCTTTAACATTTGGCAGATGGATTAGTATGTGTCTTGGGGAAGGCCTATTTGGATTTATTCTGTTTGGACTTATTTGGCTTCTTTGACTTGTATATTTATGTCCTTTATAAGGGTTGGGAAGTTTTCCCTCTTATATCCTCAACTACTCTACCTAGCCCTTTGCTCCTCTCTTCTCCTTCTTATATTTATGTGTTTTGCTTTGCCTATCATTTCCCTGAGATCCAATTCAAATTTTTCCATTTTTTTTACCATTTGCTGTTTTGAGTGTCCAAAAATCAGTTATTCTATCCTGTATATCTCTTATCCTTTCTTCTGTCTCTTCAAATCTGCTGTTGCATGTCTTTGGAATATTTTTTCTTTGGTCTACAGCATCTTTATCTCTGTAATATTTGCTATTTTTCTATTATATCCTTTCAAATCCCTCTTTATGTGCTTCTACTATCTTCTTGATCTCCTTTATGTCAATTGCCATCCCACTTACTTTATTAAGTAGAGTTATATGAACATATTTGATTAGTTGTTCCAACATCTGTGTCTCCTCTGGTGTTTTAATTTGGTCATAAGGCAGGGCTATATCTGTCTGCATTGTGAAATGCTTAGTGATCCTCTGTTGTTTTCATCGCATGTATATATCTTGATAGATTTACTTTGGGAGTTGATTTCTTTTAGTGGTCTAAAGCCTTGTGTTTGCAGGATGGATATACAGCAGGGAGCAGAGCACAGGGCAGGGCACAACGTGTGGTGATGCATTGCAGGGCAGGTATGGGTGCAGGCTGGAGATGTTACACTGGTGCTTATGAACGTGGGTACCCAGAGGCCAGGGAGGATGTAGTTATGCAGGTTCACAGGTCTGGGGTACGTAATCCTTGTGTGTGCTGGTCTAGGGTGTGAGGCCCTTTGTGCATATGCTATGGTAGCATTTGTGGGCTGAGGGCAGGTGTAACCTGTCTGTGCATGTCAGTACTTTCTCAGAGCTAGGAAGTGTGACTAAGGGCCATGAACATGTGCAGGTCTAGGAATGTCATAAACTAATGTTCCCAGAGCTGAAGGATGTGATTGGACCCTGTGCACATGTGCGAGTCTAGGAATGCCATAAACAGATCTGCAGAGTTGGGCGGGGGGTGGGGGAGGGGCTGGGTGGGCCGGTGAGGCTGTGGACATTATGGGCAGGGGCGGGTATAGCCTGGGTGTGGGCGTTAGTGCCCACAGCCTTTCTTTGCTGGTGACAGACTGCAGGGAACAGGGAGGGGGAGGTAGTGTTCTGGAGGGGTGCAGGAGAGGTGGGTCGGTCTGCACTTGGGGTGGGCGTGTGGGGTGAGTACACGTGCTGGGGGTTTGTGGGGTGGGGGTGACAGGGTTTGGGTCCGGGGGGTGTGGGGTGAGTTGCGGGTCATGGGGCTGTGCTGGTGAGGGTAGAGTGTTCAAGGAATGTAGCCTGGCTTACTTCCCAATTCCCTGTCCTTGCACTCCCAAGGGCTCTGTGCCTCGGCAACAGGCTTCAGCTTTCTGCCTGTCAGTTCCAGGGCCACCCTATGTGGAGCAGAAGGCCCTCCCAGGTCAGCTGCACTCTTGAATCACAGTCTCAGTCATCCTCCTGTCCCTTCTCTGACTTTTCTGTGGAGCAGGGCTCAACTTGAGCTACCCTATTCAACCATCTTCCCAGAACTCTGTAATCCTATTTTCACAATCACCATGCTCCTGCAAAATGAGAATCGTTTCCTTCCTTTAATAAATAAGTAAACTAAAGTACAGAGATATTAAGTAATTTCCCCCACAGAATACAACTGGAAAATGGCAGTTTTGGGGCTCATGCCCTGCTTTGTTCAACCATAAACTCTCCCCTGCTTTCAACCCTACGCTCTCAGATTCCTTGGGATTTAGAGCGTATGTTGTATCTTTTGATTAGCCTCCTTTTTGATAACAACTACTAACAGGCTAACATTTCTAGGGAAATCTTTAGGGTGATGTTCGCAGAGATGAGTCTCTACATTTTCCACTTAAAGGAAAGTGCCAGTCGAGTGTTAGAGACTATAGGTCTAGACCTGGAGTTAGACATTTGTCCTGAAGACAACCCAGAAAGCTCAGTTTAACAGCAGCAGGCAGGATGATTGGCTAGCTAGGCTCAGATATTCATATGAGAAAGTAAAAATACTAAGTTCGGGGCAAAAAGTATGAATTTAGTGGGTGGCTCAGTGTAGAGGATGAAACCAATAAAGAAATTGAAATAGGGTAAGATCTGGTCAGTAATGAGAAGGGATTTGGTCCAGGCTATTCCTGGGTCCATCATGAGCCTCTATTACTAGCAGTAAGATCCATGAAGGAAAAGAACATGTCTCATGGTTCATTGATTCCTCAGCACAGGACAGTGTCTTGAATGCTAAATGTTGTCTTTAAAGGGCATCACTGATCAGGCTGGACATGTGGCAAAGTTAGTGTATGGCAAGTCTACTTGACTTAGAGCACCACTGGCAGAGTGGTGAATAGGAAGAGAGGTTGGAAAAGAGCTGGAATGCCTGGGCTGAGATGGGGTGAGGGGAAAGCAAGCTATGATCTTCCATTTTTATTCTGTCGTTTTCAGATCAAACCTCTTAAAATCTTCCTCATTGCATCAAAACTTGTTTCCTCAATAAATATTGCTTTCTTTTACTTGCTTTTATTTTGTTTTGTTTGCCCTTAATAGACCAATATGAGAGATTTGATGTCTAGAGGTTCTATACAGCCTTGCCTGTGCATGGCATAGAAAGAACAAGTGGCCAGCTCTTTCCTCACTTCAGTGATGGTGCTCTGGGCTGTGGTTTTTATTTCTGCCTACCCCATCACACTCATAATTTTTCCCTTTCTCAGGCTTATCCCTGGACCCATAGGCCTTTTAAAATATGTGTAAATCTATGGGGTGGTGTAGAATAAGTGTTTCTGCATGGGTAATCAAAATTTAATGGTTCTAACACACTTCTATTCTTAAGTAATTTATTGAAATTTGTAATTTTGATAGATAGCCAGTGATCACATGGCCTAATACATGTATTTCTGTTTCACCTGCTTGGATATTAAGAAGTCAAACTTTGTCTCTCTAGCTGGAGTTGGCCTTCCAGTGGAAATCAGCTATTCACCATTAACCAATTCCATCCAAGGAATTCCTTACAGCCTAAGAGCTGTAAGAACAGCTCCTAGGCCATGCACTTTAGCAAGATGCTTATGGCAAAAGACCTCACTTTCCATAGCACATATTGATGGTTCATAATAGCCAAAGTAATCGTCCATGTCACAACAAAAGAACTGTAATTTACATGTCTATTTTCCTGCCAAATATGTATTTGAAAACAAAATTATATCACTTTGCAAGTTTCAAGGCTCTCTATATTGCCTTTAAAAGTAGTATTTTATGAGGACGAACATGGGGGAGAAATGGGGCTAGGAGCACCTCGTGCTTCTTTATTATATAGAATGAGTCAGCGGGGAGGCTCCCTGTTGCCTATTACACACCCCACCTCCAAGCTATAATGTGGTGATCATATCAACCAGCATCTTTATGCTTTGCCTTAATTAACTCCTTTATAGGCTTTAAAAAATGGATTTCAGCTTATTTTTTTAATCTTTTTAAAACGTAATTGTTATTTTCTACTCAACATTGGCCCCATATTTTAAAATGCTGAGAATGCCTTATAAACAAAACAAAATAAATTTTTTGCAAGCTATAGTATAAATTTGAAGATTTTTGTCTAATGCTTATAAAAAAGAATGCTGCTTAAAAAAAAAAAGAGGGAAAGAATGCTGTTCCTTTCTCCACCGAATAGTCCTATTCTTGTCTTAAAGAGAACATGGAAAGGTTTTGCTTTGCAATTTTATTTCTAGTACCAAGAGGTAGTTGTGAAACAGTTCTTTTTCTCCACTAAAGGAGGAAATAGGAAGTGAGATATAAGAGGTCAGAGGAAAATGTATGGGGACTGACACGATTTGGGCTATAATGACTTCTGTGTTAGTTTACCCAATTGCCACACACATAGCAGCTTATCATGACATCATGACACAATTGTATTATCTCACGGTTTCCCTGGGTGAGAAGTCTGGCATTTCAGCTGGGTCCTCTGCTGAGGGCCTCACTAGACGGAAAGAGAGGATGGCTGGAAACATTCTCATCTGGAGGCTCAACTAGGGAATGGGCTGCTCCTGAGCTTCCTCAGGTTGTTGGCAGAATTTATTCTCTTATGAGAGTGCCTGGGGTCTCTATTTTCTTCCCAGGATTTCTCTCAGCTACTAGCGGCAGCTCGTCGCTGCCTGGTGTCGCTCCCACACTTGCCATCTCATGTCTTCAAGGCTGTGGGAGAGCATCTCTCATGCTTCTAGTTATTCTTCAGCAAGGGCCTACTCCCTTTTAAAGGCTCAACTTGAATACTTCAGGCCTCCCCAGCACAATAATCCATTGAATTAGGTCAGAATCAACTGATTTGGTGCCTTCATTACATTTGCACAATCCCTTCCCCTTTGTCATATAACATGATCTAATCGTGGGAGTGAAATCCATCTTATACACTCAAGGAGAAAGGATAAAAAGACGTGTCCACTGGGGGCTAAAAATCAGGAGTGATGGGGTACAACCTCTCAGAATTCTGCCTACCCCAGCTTTTTCAATTTAATTATCTTTTCTGAAAAGGGCAGCGTACATTCTGTTGATTGATGTGCTTGAAGCACATAGGAGTTTTTCCTACAAATCAGAGCTGTTATTTTAAGCTGAAGCAAATGTGTGAGATAAAGGACAAATGAACAATAGCACTGAGTACTAAAAAATTATCATTCTGCTTTTGTTTGCGTGGCTACCCTGACTAATTCCATGTTTAAACCCCAAACTTCCCTTCAAGAGGGCACCTAAAAGTACTTTTATTGTATATTTTATTTTATATTTAAATTGTATAAAAATATATACAGTATTTTAAAAAGTCTTTAATATTTTTAAAATCTTTCTGAGCTGGAAAGTTAGTGAGAAATATTCAAATGACTAAAACTGAATGGAAACAGGTGCCCAGATTGGTAAAGTGATCACTGACATTGGTGTTTGCTTGAAAGCATGGTTGAACCCTGAGAACTGATGTATTTGAGGGAGAGGAGACAACATCCTGGGCCCCACCAATGGGAGGTCAAATAAAAATCTCTTCTCATAAAGCTGGGATCCCTCCTGTTAGAGGAATCTGAAGAGAGTTCATTAAGGTGTGGCTGCCTGTGGGAAACCACAAGAAAAATCATCTCTGTTAAACTCTGGCACTGAGTAGAAGGGGGACAAAGAATTTGGGAATGTTAAGACGATCCTCAGGCAGGTTTATAGCCCAAATGCACCTTTGCTTCAGGTATTGAAAATAGCTCACATTAATTAAAAAATGTAAATTACCCAGGTCCCTGGTAGAAATAAATACAAATCCCCCCTCAAAATAATTCATCTCCATGTAGCCTCAAAGTGTCCCACATCGTAAGGTTCTCAAATACGTGAGCTCACCATTACAAATCACACACTGTACACACCCACCAGAAAACAAAGCATTATGAAGAAGAGTGAATAGAATAAAAACAAAGTAAACTCAGAGATTCTGGTTACCACTGTATGAACATAATTAAATTTACAGGTTAGGAAGGAAGGATCACAATTCTCATTGTTTTGGATGCTTTAGTTGTCTACATAGAATACCCCCAAGAATGTACAGATAAATTGTCAGTGCCAATAGAAGAGTGCAGCAGTTTCCTAGATACATTATCATTCTACAAAAATCAAATGAATGCCTCCTCCCCAAGAACAAAAAGTAGGAAGTATACTCATAAGAACACATAATTTACATCAGCATAGAAATATATAAAATACCTAGAAATGAATCTAAAAAGATTTTTAAGACTTTCATGGAAAATACCTGAAAGATGTTAAAAGAGGACTAAGTAATGCATAGGTAAGCATTTGATTTTTATCTAAAATTTCTAAATAATATGTTTTCCAAGTATGTATAGGAATATTGATTTTGTTTCCATGAATACAATTTTATAATTTGTTCCCATGAATACAGGTTTTTTGTAATTGCTAAGTGCAATTCCTGATCATACTTTGAATGACGAATTTGTCACATTCTTAAATCATCATCAACAAGAAACTTTATTTACTCAAATAGGTATTAAAATTTTAAAATTAACTTCTCAAAACCAATAAATATGTACAAATTTGAAACTATATTTAAAGTGTTAAAACAGATCCTCCTTTCCTTCCATTTGTCAAGTGGTACATCTTGTAATGTTGTGAATGAATTTTTAATTCAACTGGTCTTTTTCATATAAGCTATTTTAAAATAATACAGAAGCCCCAATTTACAGAAAGCCAATGTATGGTTAGAGGTGTGTGTGGGGGGATTCTCCTGAAACAAGCATTTTGTTGTTATTGTTAATAATATGGCACGAACCATAAATAAATAGATTTATTTCACATATTTGCAGAAGGGGATTCAAGGATCCCACTGGCATCTCCACAGCCTCTACTCTTGACCAACCTCACTCCAAGCTGCAGGCTGTCCCCCTTGGCCGTCTGGAGCAGCTCCTAGGACCCCTGCCCTAGGGTGAACAATGGCAAAATTCGCAGCCTGCTTTTCTAGTAGATATGCAGGTGATGGAGCCCTTCGGGTGGGGCGCAGAGCATCTGAGGATACTTACTTTGTTCAAAGCCTGAAGAGAATATGGAGTGCATGGCAGACCCCATGTGCTCTGCCTCCCTCTGGGGAGAATGCGATGAGGCAGCTAGTAGTTGATGCAACCAACTCAGGGGCTTCAGCAAACCCTGGATTCCCTAAATTACCTTTGGAGGGAAAAGAGCAACAACCTATAATCTAATTGTTCTTGAACATGTGTACCAGGCACATGTACAAAGAAATCTTCATCAAAGTACTATCTGTAACAGGAAATAAATGCAAGAAACAAGCCAAATGTCCACCAATAAAGTTTGAAATATTTGATTATGGAATACTTCATGCCATTGAAAATGAGTGAATTATAACCCCATGCAACAGCCCAGATAAGTTTGAAAAGCAAAATGGTCAGCAAAGAAGCAAGTTGCATAATACAAACTTATGGTATTTTATAAGTACGTGTTTGCTTCTGTATACAGTACATGTATCATACAATATACAATACAAGTAAATAACCAGGAGTAAGTACAAGTAAATACAAATAATTATAAAGAAATGAAGGAAATAATGAACAAAACTCATGAGGAAGTTTCCTTTGTGGGAGAATGGAGTAAAATGGAAGGAGGAAGAGGACATCAAAGTTAATACTAATGCTCTTTCCTTTCCTTAGAATGGATGGTGAATACCCAAGTGGTCATTGCATCATTACCCTCTATGTCTTCATGTTTTAGTATTTTATACTCACTCATATTCAATAAAAAGCAAAAACAAAATATAGCCTTAATTTTTAAAGCAGAATTATGCTCAATATTAAAACAATGATGCAAGGAAATGTGGTGATTATACTTACAATTTCTACTATAAGCATTATTGTAAAATAAGTATATTGTAAAATGTCTCAAAGGAAAAAAAAATGTACGTCCTTCATGGTCAAATGAGGCTTTAGTTAGGTGCAAGACTAATAGAATGACCTGACACAGGAAAAGAAACATCATTGAAAAATTAGCAGTTCAGATGTTGTTTTCAAGGACAGAAAGGATTTCTAAAACACGGTATCTTTTTACAATGAATGAGCCTCAAAGCAATACCAAAAATGAGAATAAGTTGCTAGAATTTGGGTTGACAGAGTCTTAAATTCTATTTCTTTTCTCGTGCTCACCTGAATATGGAAAACATTAATTTCTTCCTGCTGTAAGGTGAATAGTTGGTCTCACCACATCTAGAATGTTGTTCCACTGGGGATATTATCCAAAAGGAGAATATCTCCAATTTATATTCTTAAGGAAATAGCAATTTTCCTTTTCTGTATAAAATTACCTTCCCTACCAGTCTGTTGTAATGCCTGAAATGCCCACACTTGCCTTGCTTATTAAGGCTTATAAAAGCAGCAGGCCTGTGAGTATTCAAACCTGTGGACCAAACACTTTATATTATATGTATGTGTTTATGTATATATTTTGTAAAGGACAAATAATAGACTTTCAAAAGGTCAAAGAGTCTTGCTAGCAAAACTAGCAAGAACTCAACATTTAGTGAGCTCATATTTGAAAAGAAGGAGAAAGAATAAACACACAGATACCACCTAAGAGAGGATTCTAATCTACCCAGCAGATTGAGAAGGGCTTCCACTGGTAAAGTCTTGGAAGTGCATGATACTTACCGTCTCAAAGAGTGGTCCAGCCCCCAGATGAGAAACAAGAGAGGCTGCAAGAAAACTGTAGACTACCCCGGGATTGTTCAGTGGAAAAAGTATAATGAGCAATTGGGTCCTCAGCTCTGGTGCACAAGTGAACGTGAGATCCAATTTCACACTACCCATGGGATGTGGAGACCCTCAAGCTGAGAAATTAATACAAGAATGTGTCGAATCCATGAACCTATGGCAGCCTCAGCTGGGCAGAACCAAAAGGGGAATTCTCCTGTGATGGTGTCTTCACAGCACGGAGCATGTAGGATTTCCATGGAAAGCATCATGAACTTGCAAAGATTACAAAAGATTCAAGAATATAAGGCTTTATAAAAGAAAGTTATATAGCAAAACTGGGTGGTTTGAACCCTAGGAAATAAAGAAAACATTGTTTGAAGTAAGTATGATTAAAATTTTCAAACAAATAAAGTAATAATAAAAAACTAAATAAAAGTATGATGTTTGAGTAAAGTCGGGTTTTATTTAAAGAGGGAAACACTAGTCTGAGGCATTTTTTAAATGACAACTCATTGGATGAGTGACATAGTACCCACAAAGATTGGAAGAAAGATTTGAGGAGATCACCCCAAATGCAGCAGAGAGATAGAAATAAGAAAATGAAGATATTAAATATGGAAGTTAAAATCAAAAGAATCTAAAAAAGATAAGGAAAACAAATTAAAAGAAAAAATTATGAGTCTTAAGTCTTTCTAATAGGAGTTCCAAAAAGAGACTAGAAAATGAATTTTTAATATATTTTTATTGTTATACAAATAAATTGATGACTCTTTTCAATTCTTTGGAGTTTCACAGAGGTATAGATTCATGTAACCACCTCCACATTCAGGATACAGGAGAGTTCCATCATCCCACAAAACCCCTTTTGCTATATCTTTAGAGATATACCCACAACTTGCCTATATCACTAACAAACACTGATATCTTCCCATCATTATAATTTTGTCTTTTCAAGAATAGCAAATAAATGTAATCATACAGCATGGGGAACCTTCTGAAATGGCTTTTCTTCCTCACCATATTGTTTTTGAGATTCATCCAATTCTACACACATCAGTAATTCACTCTTTTATTAATTCTGGACATACCAGAGTTTGTTTATCCATTCTCCCGCTGAAGGACATCTGGGTTGTTTCCAGCTCTTGACTATTACAAATAAAATAGCTGTGGACATTTCTGTACATGTTTTTACATGAACATAAGTTTGATTTCCTCTAGGGCAAATGTCCAGGAATAGTATTGCTTGTTTGTATAATAAGTATATGTTTAGCTTTACAAGAAACTGCTAAATCATTGGGAAAGTCATTTTAAAAAGAAGTAATGACTGAAGATTTTCCAAGAAATTAAAAGATTGAAGAAGCACACCTTATGAAGAGTAAAGAAAGGCCTTAGCAGGGTAAAGGAAAGACAAATCCATATTTATACACATGGTACTTAAATTGCAAAATCAAAGAAAAGGAAAAAATTCATGAAAACCCTAGAAAGTAAAAAAAGACTAAAGCCTAAGAAATGACAATAGATCAGTGACAACATCAACCAGAAAACAATTATTCATTTCCTGCAAGTACTAATGGAAGATGTCTTTAACCTTGATGTTCGGATTTACTTTCAGCTAAAGAATGATAAAACTGCTAAAAGATGCAGCAATTCTAAAAGAATAAAAGGCAGTAAACCCATAGGTAAGGAAAGGTTGCGGAAAGAAATGACAAAAAAATCCTTTTTGATGCTAGATAAATGCTAGGAACATGATGACTTGGGAAGAAAAGGAGCAGCTTACAATGGTGTGGTTAGGGAAGGTCTGTCTGTGGAGGCAACGTCTGAGCAGAGATATAAAAATATGAATAAACCAGCAAGGCAAAGATCTCTGTGAAGAGTGGATAGAGAGAACACAGAGCAAAGGCCCTGAAGTGGAAACGAGCTCAGCACGAAGAAGAAATGAAACTCCAACATTGGTGGAAGGAGTGAGGGAAATGGGTAATGTGGGAGAAGAGACAGGGCAGTAGACAAGTCTCATAACATAACCATGGTAAGGAGTTTGAATTTCTTTCTAGATGCAAATGAAAACATGGCTTATTCTACTTAAAAAAAAAAAAAAAGCACGCTATGTGGAACTTCAATTTCCTGCATTTTTTTGGGAGGGGGGAAAGGGGGTTTGAATGTATGCATTTCTGTAAGTTTGACTTATTTGCATACACATTCAGTAGAATACCTGATATCAAGGTGTACAATCACATTTTTGTTATTGTTGCTGTTATGTTGACATTGTTTTTATGAAGCCTAAAGAATAGAAAGATTTTTACATGTGGTGACTGTGAAAATGATTACATGTAATTATACCATACTCAGAAATCTTTAAAAATCATGAAAATGCAGACATACTATTTGTTCACCCATCCACATACCCATTCATTCATTCGTTCATTTTTTTTTTTTCAAAATCTATTGATTGGTGCATAGTATGGATCAGACACTGCACTGAGCTGAGTATGCAGAGGTAAACAAGGTAGATGGAATCTCCATGTGCATACTTCCTGTCAGGAAAGACAGATCAAATATTCCAAACCTTCCTCCACAGGGATTTTGAGAGTTGAGGGGTTAATATCAAAAGACAGATATGGGAGTGGAGTTTGCAGATTGCAGTGCTTTATTAGAGACACAAAGTTTTGTTGCAGCAAGAAAGTTGGTCACTTGTAAAACAGAGTAGCTTTGATCTTTTAAGGATGGCAAATAACTTTGATAACCATAAAAAGCAAGTCAGCTTAATGCCTATTGATTGGACAGGGGTTTGTCCATCTTATAAAGGCAGGTCTCGGGCAGGTGGGATTTATTTTATATTAGGTCAAATATAATGAAGTAGGGGCTTAATTGGCTATCTGGGTCAGCTACCTTGGTGGAATTTCACATTTCAAAAGATATTTGAGGGTGGACCATGGGGTGGCTCAGTGGCAGAGTTCTTGCCTGCCATGCTGGAGACTTGGGTTCAATTCTAGTGCCTGCCCATGCAAAAAAAAAGAAAGAAAAAAGATATTAAAGAGGGAACTCATAGTAGTAGGGCACAGGTTTTGGTTCTAAGGGGTCCCCTGGGCTTTCTTTATAATAATTTTATTGGTAGACTCCCTGAAACTCAATTTATGTTCCAGTAAGAAAGCAACAACTGTAAAACCTTACTTGGATTATTTTATTTGACTGTATCCATGTTTCCACTGATTAAAGACAAGCTGCCTTAGGAGCATCACATTCTGTATAAAAATTAGGATTCTCTTCTCCTTCTCATATCTGACCATTATCCTGTGGGTCCTTCATTGCCATTTGAACTAGTTTTTCCCTCTGATTATACCACTCTTTCCTTAGTTATTCATTCAGGTCTCTGTTCAAATGTCCTTCTCAGATAGGTATTCTCTAACCACCTTCCCTAAAATAGCATCCCTGCCTAAATTCATTCGTCTTCCTTACTCTGCTTCAGTTTTCTTAACACAATATCACCCTCTGACATAATATATATTAGTTTTTGTTTTATTTATTGCTATATTTCTCATGTCTGGAATATCATCTGTTATAAAAATAGATACTCAATAAATATTTGACCAAGTTAGGAAATAAAAAAAGAGCCCATTTTTATACTAAGAAATTATAAAATTGCACAATTTTCGAATCCCATATTTATGAATATTATTTTTAAGATACCAGGATGATGACCATGTATTAACATACATGTTTTCAATCCACTGGAGATAAAAAAATCAAATTAACTTCGGTCTTGCAAGCCATTGATAAGGTGAATTAATTCATGTTAATCCTAATGATAAAGAAATTGTGCCAGAATTGACTTATTTTTTAAAACGTTCGAACCTTCCTAATTAAACAACAAAAGGTAAGTCTTTACTGGACATGTCCACCTGGAATGAAAATCATGTTTTCAATTGTATGACCTGAGACTGATCGTGAAACTTGTGTTGTTTGTGACTTTGTTGTGAAGAATCTTTGCCTCCTGGTGGTAAACTAAATAATTACATAATTAGTTAACTATCTTCACTATAAGTTCCTTTGGCAAGAATTTAGCTAAAATAGAAAATTATGCAGAGCACAAATTTGAAGAATCTTCAGGCTGCTGAGGAAACCACACGACTCTACCTCTCAGAAAGAAGTATACTTATTAATATTTCCACTGTCATCAAATTAAAAAAAAATACACAGCATTTTGGTGTTTCAGGAATCCTTCTGAAATAAGTTTATGATAAACGTCATTAATCTTAATCCATTCCTATGGGCATGAACCTATTGTAAGTAGGATCTTTTGATGAGGTTTCTTCAATCAAGGCAGAGTCCAGTTGAATCATTACTGCTGGAGGCCTTATAGAGAAAGCCATAGAGAGTGAAGCCAGGAGAGCATGGAAGTCAACAGAACCCAGAAGACAAAGGAATAGACACGGCCATATACACTTGCAATGGAAAAGCTTAATGGACCCCAAAATTGCTGTCCAGCCAGAAGACACAGACCCAGGGAGGAAGCAAGACTTCTAGCCTCTGAAACCATGAGCCAACACATTCCTGCTGTTAAGCCAACCCTTGTTTAGTATTTGGTTTAGCAGCTAGGAATGTAAGAATGTTCAGCAGCATAGATGAGCTGATCTCTTTGCATTGATATTCACCTTCTTTTCAGAATAATGTGAGAGAATAGAAGGCAAGATCAATGCCATTAAAAAAAAATAATTTATTTGAAATCATTTCAAACTTACAGGACATTTGCAAAACTAATATGAAATCCTCACAGAGAACTCCTCCAACATACTTCCTACCCAGATAGCCAGATTCACCAGAATTTTTAACATTTTTGCAACATTTTCCATATCATTCTATCTCTCTATCTATCCATCTTTCTACCTGTCTATCATCTATCTGTTTGAATGTCTATCTATCTAAGGATAAATAAATTTTAATGAGTTCTGTGGAAGGAATTAAGTAAGTCAGCAGTACTACGTACCCTTGCAAGTTAGGTACTGGCCCAGGACTAAGCTATGCAGAGATTCATTGGGAAAAAAAGTGTCTACCTCACTAGTTTGATTAGCAGTCCTTGTGGGGAAAAAAGGGCCTTCTATTTCATTTTATTTAGTGGTTCCATTATGGTAAAAAAGAGAGAAGTGGGAATTTTTTCATTCTCATTGTATAAATCAGTCATGCCCACTTATCTCACTAATAATATCTAAGCTCTGAGTTCTTTATTTTTTATCTCTTTTATAATTTAAATCTGAATATTTCCTTTAGAAATAGAATAATGAAATTGTTCTTCCTGTGGATATGTTTGTAGGATAAAATTAATACTTAATGAAAATAATATTGAGAGAATATTATTGAATTAAGAATATCTCTTAAAAATGGAACAATTTTCATTCTGTTTTATTTGTGTGAAATATTAGATTATTTTCTCTGACTTTATCTAAAGATGAATTCCTTTATCTTGATGACTTTCATTTTTTCTAATGAAAAGTTCTTCAAATTCTGACTCTCTTTAGATACTTACATTTTTTCATTATAAAGGAAAGCATACTCATTATTTATTTATTTATTTATTTTTTTACATGGGCAGGCACCGGGAATCAAACCCAGGTCCTCTGGAATGGCAGGCAAGCATTTTTGCCTGCTGAGCCACCGTGGCCTGCCTCATTATTTTTTAATTATAAAATATGCAACAATTTATGCAGAAAAATATAAAAATGATCCAAACTCTTCAATACTATTTACGGTTTAGTTCATACCATTTATAATTTTATATGTGCATAGATACACATGCATATTCTTTAATAAAAACATTTTTCAGCATCAATAAATAAAGAAGTACAGCATCATTTTTAAATTACCACATATATTCAATTGTAGGATGTACTTTGCTTTCAAATTTGTAACTAAGTTTATAAAAGTCCTTGTATCATTTAATGTTAATATCCTAGAGGATTTAAATGATTATTTGATTAATAAGGTAATAATATTTTTAATATCTAAGATTAATGCGTAATTTAGGAAGATGACTTTGTGACCTAAATGTCTAGAAGCTCTAAATGTGCATTTCAATTGGTTCTTATACTAGCCATCTTTTAAAAATAGTGTTCAGTAAACATGTCGGTGTACTTCACAGATTTGTTGATGGGATCATTTTGTTTTCTCTTAACTATAAAACAAGCTTTTGCCAAGTCACAGTCTTATGATATTTGCCTTGATATCCTCAAAGAAGTTTTGACAAAAATGCCATTGATCCTCACAATACATCTGCAAGAAAAACAGGAAGTGGGAACCCTATTCCTTGATTTTTTTGGCTTAAATTGACACTGACTAGGTAAACATTTGACTTGGGGCTTATCATTCTTGATTCATTGACTAAGAAGAGTAAGTTAGACTGAAAAGACATGACTGATTTATAAGAGAATTCTTAGAAAACTGACATTGGACCCCTCTTCCCATTCCTATTTTGTTTGCAATCAAATCTGCTTGCTCTAGGCAAAATGTTAGGAAGGCCAAGTTCTAGGTTTCAGGACTTCCTGGGTCTGTCTCGAGGCCCTTTATGATGGATCCAATACAATGACCCTGGTCTTGTAAACTCACAAATCAGAGGCCAGGTCCTTCTGTTGCTATTTAGTGGGATACATGACTGTCTCAATAAATTCATCTATGACAGTGTGTAAAGTAAAAAAATCCTAGGAGTTGTGGCTTATTTTCAAGGAAAAATGAATTTTGTTGGTGGTTTTCTGAAGAAAATGTCATTTTGACAACTCAAAGGAAGAGGGTTTTCATCCAAGCAAGAGTAAAGGTCTTATACCTGGCTCATCATATAGAAACCATCTACCTACCTCAACTTAGTTTTCTTGCAGATATATTTGTGTCTCTGGCTGCTTCTTATAAAACATTTCTACTGAGTTATATTTGAACAGTTTTTTACTTTATCAGAGGAATATCATGTTCATGGATTTCTTGAAGCATGATTTTAACCACTGCTTTAGTAAGTTTTTGCCCTTCCTTTTGTTTCTTTTATCTGATACTTAGCATGTTAACTAACACATAGTAGGTTGCCTTGAACACTGATAGCTTTTTCCCATTATCCATTTTGAACATTTGTTTTATATAACACCAGTCTGATTTTCTGTGCTCAGCCCAAAAGCTACATCTCTAAGCCATACATCCTTGCAGCTAGAGTATGTTATATAGTTCTGGCCAATAAGGTATGAGAAAACATCCACTGAGCATTTCTGGGAAAGCTTTACTTTCTTGGAAATGGGCACCAACATGTTTGCCTTATCACTATCTTCTTCTTCCTGAAGGTAAAATATATTTTAGAACTCTGAGGATTAAAGCTGCATGCTATGGGTAGGAGTAGGAGCTCTGTCTCTGATAGTACCTTGGACCCAGCCATTATATGTCTATCAACTGAATTTCTTGTTACTTGGAAAAATCACATATGCACCTTTGGTTAAGCCATTATAGTTATTTTTTCTGCATCAGAAACCAAATGTATGTCTATTACATAGACATCTAGTCAATTCAAGTGAGAAGAATGATTTCCCAGACATGGTACATTCAGAAAAGACAATGTAGAATGTAATATTTGCTTAATCAAGAAAATTTAGGAGGCAACTCTCTTTCCCAAATAAGCACATACATTCAAAAGTGAAAACAACAACTTATTTTGCATTCTCTCTTCCACTCTTCTTCACTAAAGAATGTAACATTTAGCTAGCTGTAAGCACTTCGAAATTTCAAATATACAATTTATACAACATTTTAATATTGAAGTCACATTTGATGATACACGAGGAAACATTAAATTATGAGCCAATCAGCATTTGAAGTAGTGTGTGATTCTTTTAGAATGTTGATTAAAAAATAGATGCAGGTGTAATCAATAATGCATGTACATTCAATCAGTAATCTTGATTTTTGCTCAGTTGTTTAATTGAAATCTCAGAAATTAACACACTTGTAAATTTCTGTTATGCTAAGGAACTATTACTTTTTACCACTGAGATTTATTTTAGTGGCCCTACTAATGTTCCTCTAAGATGGGAAATAAAGGTTATGCTCACGAAATGTCCAATTCCCTGTGCTTTAGCAATAGAGTATCAGCAAAACTGAAAATTCTACTTTTCTCTGAATCTAGACTCAGTCTACTATTCAGGGGACAAAACAAAATATTATTAGAATGCATTCTCTATTGAAAACAAGATGAAATCCTTTGGCTACAGTAAACACAAATACGTGTAAAGCCAATGTTGGTAGAAAGCACAGATATTCACTTTTTGGACCATTTACTAGATATTTGATATTTACAACTAATGCAATTTAGAAGATGGATGATCTCTATTCTTTGCCATACCAGAATACCCTTCTATTTGGAGGAATTGTTCTTCTCCCATTCGCTCCATGCAAATTTTTTGAATAGCCAAGCAACAGCCTTGTACTCTCTGATCTCTTGCTTGTACACACATTAAAATTAGGCCATTTAGAATTTTCCACCTTTATTTTTTTAACTAAAACTCAAGACAAAAAGTGCCATTGCCTTTATGCCATGGATTTGAGATTCTAGCGATGCTTGTGGTAGAATTTAAGGACCCCAAGGACAGCAAACTTGAGAAAATTATCACAGAGAGGAAAGATGGAGGGAGATTTCATCCATTTTCGTGGTTTGATCTGTCAATCAATTAATTCTCTATTTTGATTAAATCAATGTTCACTTAGTTAACAAAACATTTACCTAACATGTACTATGTTAGTGATGCAGTGATGAAAGGCAGCCTTTCCAGAACTTATAATTCAATCAGAGAAAACACATCAAAATAACTCTAACATAATATGATACATTGTGATATATATTATAATGTGATAAGTTCACGATAGCTGTCTCAAAAAGCTTTGAGATATCAGAAGAAACGGTAATTGACAGCAAAGTTAGAGAAGGTTTCAAATAAGCTGTGTTATTAGGGGTCCATGTTAAAGAAGTTGGAGGATGAGTGGAAAAGGACAGAAAAGCATAATGCGTAGATAGATGCAGCAGATACGCATTTACAGGCATGAGATGAAGGTGTAGAAGTACATTGTGGGTTTGGAAGAAAGGTAAGTACCTTGCCATAGTTAGAGCATGAGGTATCTCTGTGTTAGAGGAAGACTTGAGATGAATCTCTAAGTGTAGATTAGGGTTGGATATTTTAAAGGACTGGATACTCTATGTTATGGAAATGTAGTCATGGAAGGATCCAAATTAAACAATGGAAAATGCTACTGCATTTTTGAAGAAAAATTCTGGGAGCCTGGCAATTTGGAAAAATAAAAGGTAAATTAATGAATAGATTTTTGAATGGAGAAGCTAGCAATAGATGCTCCTGTTAGTAATCTCTTATAATAGTGTTATTAAAGAGAAAAGGAGTCCATACAGCTTGGTAGTTATAGCAATAGGAAAATAGTATTGTAAATGTTAAATCACACTAGAGAATCTATGCAACATCAGGAGTTAGAGAGGATCCAAGGTTTGTTTTCAGCTTCTATCTTGGTCAAAAGCTAGAAGAATGATGATATTATTTGTTATGGAATATGAGACAAAGAATAAGTATCTGGGAAAGGGTAATTAATTCAAGCAAAGGGCAGTTGTAAGCTATGGGGCTGGAAATTATAAGGAAAGTTATAATTACAGATAGTAAATTGGGAATTCATCAGGGTGTAAGTGCTAATGAAATGGATAGTCACATGATTTCCAAGAGATTATGTATAAGATAAGACCAAGAATCCTGGAGAATATCAGAGTTTATGGGACCTGAAAAAATTTCAGCCAACGTGATTGAAAAAAAAAACGGTTGGCCTTTCAAGAGGGTAATCGTTTGTGCTTACATTTCTGACTCCTTTTCTTGCCAGCTCCTTGCTAGGCATTTCAACAAATAAAATAACCCTGTTAAATAAGTTTTTATGTGTCACAAAATAAATAAAAAGCAGGAAAAAAGCTTAAACCATAGAGAAATATAGCCTCTCAAGATGATGCAATTAGAGCACAAAAATGGTTTAATGTAACCAAAGAAACGTGGTACTTAGTACAGGAATAGAAAATGATAATGCTCACTGTTGTGGTCTGAAAATGTAATGGAACAACTATTTAAGACAACAAAAATATAAAAATTGGAGATCACAAGGGAAAAGATATAGACTAGGGAGGAAAGCAAAAAGCCTACAGGAGCTTGACAGATAGTAAAGTTACATGAATTAGAATAGGAATAAGATAATAGAAAGTAGTATAAGACTGAGGCTAAAACTGGAGAGCCCATGTCCTACATAGACACATCAAATTTTGCTTTGTAAACACTCAACAGGCTAAAAAAAAAAAAAAAAAAAAAAAAAAAATCTGCTGGTCAGAATCTGGAAAGCATATTTCAGTTTTAAGACTACAGAAATGGTTATTTGAATAACTACATTTTCTACCACCCACATACATACACACACTCATTCTGTACTGTACTCCCTCCAAAGGAAGAATTTACTTTCTTTCATCATCATTTATAAAAAATTGATATATATGGAAATGATTAAAACCTTATATATCTAAAAAAACATACATTTTGTAAGCTATGTTATTTAACCAAATCCAATAAACCAGAAATTAACAAACAAAAATACTTGAAAACTTGAACAGCTTGGAAGCACCCAAAGTAAGTTGAACCACATGAAACTGCTGATATCTGACTATTTTTGACTGACAAAAATAGTAATTCCATATAGGTCAACCTAATAAAATGCTAGATGCAAAAGTCAATGAAAATGAAATTCCAAATTATATAGGATTAGCAAAAATGGGAACATTTCAGATGAAACCTAATGTTATAAAAGGAGTAAAACTTTATATTTTATTAAAAGAAATAAAATAAGTATGCATTCTAAGAGACCAAAACAAATATATATTAAAGAAAAAAGTAACAGGCCTTTTGGCCTGTTATGGTAGTCTTATTAAAGGCATTTACCTCCACATTCTCCCAGGAAGACAGAAAATACTTAGTAATAACAACAACAAAAAATCAATAGATTATAATAAAGCTCACACAAAGAAGAGAATAGGATGGGAAACCAATAGCAGATGAAAAATAGCACAACACTCTGGGAGAAGGAAAGTGAATGAAGGAGTCATGTCTGATGAAGGGTGGAGCGCTCCTAACTAGAATATAAGTGGAGGAAACCAACCACCCTTCTGGAGAGACAAGGAGAGAGCCTAGAGCCAAGATGGTTAGCACTACAGGGCTGAGAGTGAAGGGAAACTTGAAGATCCTATATCTCGAATGGCTTAGTGCAACACACCTTCTCCTTTCAGACCATTGTGAGACTCCAAATCTACAGAAATCAAACACACTCAGGAGAACTAAAGCAGCAAAGTCTTCCAGTCAGACTTTCTATCTCATTTTTAAACATAAATGTACAATTTAGGATTAACAGACAACTAATGAAAGCCTATAGTATTAAACAGAATGTCCTACTAGATAGTCAGGGGGAAGAAATAATGCAAATAACCTGATAGAACAATGGACAGGCAATCCACAGAAAATAATATCAAAGTTGCCTAAACATATAAAAATGCTCAATCACAAATAATCATGGAAATTAAAATTATAAAAATGAAATAACATTTTTCATCCATCATGTTAGAAAATGTTTAAAATTGTTGGTAGGTTCTGGCGAGGGTGTGGGGAAAAGGGATGACTCATGCTTTGCTGATAGGAGAAAGAATTGCTCTAAGTCTTTGGTAAGTTATCTGACTGTATCTAATATAATTTATATTTACAAATACTTTAATCAAACAATCTCCACTATGAGAATAAATTTTCTGCCAGGACATATATGAATGATTTTGCAGAATTGTTTGTTGGGGTGTGAGCTAGTTTGAAACTCTTATGTACCCCAGAAAAGTCATGTCTTTTTCCTAATCCAATCTTGTGGGGACAGACCTATTGTTTAGGGTGGAAACTTTGATTGGATTGTTGCTATGGAGATGTGACATAATCGTGAGTGTGATCTTTTGATTAGATGGAGGTGTGTCTCTGTCCATTTAAGGTGGGTCTTGATTGTTGCTGGAATCTTTAAAAGGTGAAACATTTTGGAAAGACTCAGCTACTTCAGAGCTGACAGAAGCACAGATGTTTGAAAATGCAAAAGCCCCTGGAGATGCCAGGAACTGAGAGAGCTGGCAAAAGCTAGATAAGAACTAGAGCCAACACAGATAGAGACAATTGGGGATGCAGAAAGAAAATGCCCCTGGGGCAACTGTTTGAAACCAGAAGCCAAAGGAACAACAGATGCCAACCACATGCCTTCCCACCTGACAGAGGTGTTCAGGATGCCATCAGCCTTTCCTGAGACAAGGAATGGATGCCTTAGTTTGGACATTTTTATGGCCTTAGAACTGTAAATTTTTAGCTTAATAAATCTCCTTTATAAAAGCCACCCTAGGTTTGGCGACAATTCTGGCATTATGGCTGTTTCCAGGGAGAGATTTTCTAGGCTTGGAGAGATTTTTATTGATCACCTATTATATACCAGGCACTATTCTAGACTCTGGAATTAGTGTAATGTACAGAACAGATAAAGCTCCTTCTTTTATGGCATGTATATTATTGTGGGGTAACAGTCAAAACAAATAAATACAGTATCAAGTGGCATGTTACAAAGGAAAATATAGTGGGTTAAGAGAATAGTGGTGGGAGAACCATTAAAAAGTTATATAGAAATACCTCTTTGAGGAAATGTTTTTGAATATACTTTAATGAAGGAAGGGACTTTCTTATACAGATATCTTGTTAAGAGCATACCAAATAAGTGTGAAGGTTCTCAGATGGAATGAGTTTGACATGTTTTATATAGAAAAGGATTTAATTAAAGCAGAGTGGGCACAGGAAACATTAGTAGGAAAAAGACAATTTTTTTTTTCATTTCCAAAGCTGAGTCATATAAATTTTCATTAGAAAATGGAACAGTAAATCCTCAGATCATTTGCAACGCTGTCAACTAAATTTCAAATAACCTTTTCCATCTTACCTTTCTTAAATTAGTCTAGGCATTGGCCTTTATATTACATACGGACTTTTTTTTGTTAACTGATGGGAATTTTTCATCTTAATGATACTTTTTATACTTTTTGTAGGGGAATTTCCCTGTAGTATTAGCCCTCCTACAGGGGAATCCCTCTCTTGAGTGAAAATGGCTACAGATTTTCTCATCCAGGGTAGAGAGGAACAGGAGGGACGTGTGATATTAAAGATGGAGGAAGTTAACTTCTTTGTATAGGAAATTAACTTGCAACAGAACAGCCAGTCCAGCCAGGAGGACTTTCACAAATGCTTTTGACAACTCTGCTACTAGGAGACACCTGGGCCCAAGGAGGCATTCAGCCAACTCTAGAAACTTGGACATCAGTGGCTAAGGCCAGATAACCATAACAAGGGGTAGTGGCTGGAGTAGTTCCTGGTCATTCTGTCTGAGAAGCTGAAGTCTTGGGCACGAGAACATCATCACTGAATGTAGATGAGGCTGTGTCTTTGCTGGAGGATTTGGAAAGAGAACTCGATTTCAGAGCAGATGGACAGGAAGTGGTCTGGTAGTAGGACATATCTCTGGGAGCCACACAGCAGCATCACGTTATCAGCTCCAGTACACTGAGACCCTGCTTGAGCATGATTCTTTGGAACACTATTCCCTACAAGAAAGAGAAAGTGTGACCAAGTCTGAGACTGGGAAATTGGTTCCAAAGTATGAAACATCTAAAAGACTGAAATCACGTAGAACACAAATCACAGTAGAATCTGCTGAAACAGGAATGTTCTCCAGGGAACTAATTTCAGAAACGTTTGTGAATGCAAGGACAGGTTTGAAAAGCATCAAGGAAATTCAGAAGAAGGAAAAGAGCACAGATGTGATCAGTGTGTGAAGAGCTTCATTCACAGTTTTAGTTTTATTGGACATCAGATAATCCATGTAGGGGAAAAACCCTTTCAGTTTAAAGAGTGTGGAAGAACCTTTGGTCAAAACGCAACCCATTTTAACACCTCATAATTCACACTGGTGAAAAAAACGTATCAGTATAATCGGTGCGGTAAAAGTTTTAGTCAAGGCTCAATCCTTTTTAACATCAGAGAAACCACACAGAAGAGGAAGCTTGTAAGTACAATGAATGTGGCAAAACTTTCAGTAATTGTATAGGACTCACTCAGTATCAGAGATACCATACCTTAATAAAATGCTACCATAGCAAAAAAAAAAAAAAAAAAAAGTCAGCCCGTTTCTCGTATATTGCATTCTGGTAACATTAGCAAACTAAAACAGAGTAGGAAAATGGAATAATCAGCATATCTCTCAAAATCCATATTTATTAATCAGAGTTATGGTGAGAAAATGTACATGATGTGGTTGGTATGTATCAAGAAAAATAGGCATAGTCATATTTTAATATGATTCCAATTTTGGAAGACAAAAATATAATTAGAAAAATATGTGTATATCTCTTATTTGCTTCTTTTTATTAGAATGCAAAGAGTAATCATTTTTTCAAATGTAAATTTATCAACATATATTCATACACTGACTCACCAATGTTTACTTATACCAAGGAACAAATTGGCCAGAAAGTCACATCATAGGCATAGCTTTTTTTTTACTCTTTTTTTAAATTTCTTTTCTTTTAACTTTTTTGTTGTATAGTATAACATATATACAAAGCAAAGAAATAAAAGAGCAATAGCTTTCAAAGCACTCTTCAACAAGTAGTTACAGGACGGATCCCAGAGTTTGTCATGGGCTACCATATGATCTTCTCAGATTTTTCCTTCTAACTGCTCCAGAATATTAGAGGCTAGAAGGAATAAATGTCTTTTTATCATCACAATTGACTTTTAAAAAATTTTTTGTGAAAAATAACACGTATACAAAAAAGCAATAAAATTCAAAGGTCAGCACCACAATTAGTTGTAGAACAGATTTCAGACTTTGGCATGGGTTACAATTCCACAATTTTAGGTTTTTACTTTTAGCTGCTCTAAGATACTAGAGGCTAAAAGAAATATCAGTTTAATGATTTAGCAATCATATTCGTTTGTTAAATCTTATCTTCTCTGTATAACTCCACATCACCTTTGATCTTTCTGTTCCTCTCTTTAGAGGTGATTGGGTTATGGCCATTCTAACTTTTTTGTATTGGAAGGGTCTGTCAATACTATGGGGTAGGGAGAAGGAACTATCTGATTTTCTGGAGAGGCTGGGCCCTCTAGGTTTCAGGACTTATCTTGTCCAGGGACCCATCTGGAGGTTGTAGGTTTCTGGAAAGTTACTCTAATGCATGGTGCATTTGTGGAATCTTATCTACTGCCCTTAGTGTTCTTTAGGATTGGCTGGAATGGTCTTGGTTGGGGTTCGGCAGGTTATGATAGGTAGCAATGTCTAACTGAAGCTTGTGTAAGAACAACCTCCAGAGTAGCTTCTTGATTCTATTTGAATTCTCTCTGCCACTGATACTTTATTAGTTACACTTATTTTCCTCCTTTTGGTCAGGATGGAATTGTTGATCCCAAGGTCAGATTCATACCTGAGAGTCATCTCCCATGTCGTCAAGGAGGCTTTCACCCCTGGATGTCATATCCCACACAGAGGGGAGGGCAATGCTTTCACTTTCAGAGTTGGGCTTAGAGAGAGTGAGAGGCCACATCTAACCAACAAAAGAGGTCCTCCAGAAGTAACTCTTAGGCATACCTATAGGTAGGTTAAACTTCTCTGTTATCTGCATATGCTTCACAAGAGTAACCCTCAAGAGCAAAGGTCCTAATAAAATTTTAGCATTAACTTTTTGCTAGCTTCATGAAATCATGTGGAAAGTATTTAGTCTTTATTTGTACACTGAAAGAGTTTATGGATGATTGTGATTGCCTCTCACTTAAATGTTTGGAAGATTGACAAGCAAAATTATCTGGACCTAGAGTTTTCTGTGTGGAAACTTTCTTAATTATTTATGTACATCAAATTTTCTGTCTCTTCTGTCACTTTTGGATATCTAGTATCAATTTAGGTAAGAAAGACACATTCTGTAAAAGCGAATAATTTATTTTTTGTGATTTTTAATTAGGATATCTTCCCTGTTGTTTTAAAATCTTTTTTCTAAATTTCTGTAGGATATATAGAAATATCCCCTTATCTTAGTTTGCCATTCAGCTACGACAAATACCACTCAACAAACTCATTTAAACAACAAGAATTTATTCACTTATGGTTTTGAAGATAGAAAAAGTTGAAACTTAAGATATCAACAAAGCTTGCTTTCTACCCAAAATCTGTAGCATTCAGCTGCTGGCTGCCTGCAATACTTGGGGTTCCTTGGATTCTTTCTCTACCCCCTGTTATATGAAATTCTCTCTTTTCTCTTCTGGGTTCCTGCTGACTTAGGATTCTGGGTCTTCCCTGCAGCTTTCTCTTTATAAGGGTTCCAATAATTGATATTAGTATCCACCCTCAGTCAGTTGAGCCAAACCTTAACTAAAAATTCTAGAGGTCCTATTTACAATGGGCGTACATCCACAGGACCGCAGACTAGAGTTTAAGAACCTTGCCCCAGGGTACATAACTCAGTCTACCATACCCCTATATCATTCCTCATATTTGTAATTTTGTTTTTTTCTTTTCTTGTTGAAAAGGCAATTTCAGGCTTTGACTATCCTCTCAATGATATATTTAGTTTCTATTTTATTAAGTCGTTCTCTTGTCTTTATGATTTCCTTCCTTATATGTTCTTTGGGCTAAACTCATTGTACTGTTTCTTGCATCTTCAGAGATATCAGGTATTTGATTTTTAACCTTTTATTCTTTTTCTATATGTACATTTGAAGCTATAAACTTCCCCATAAACATTGTTTTAACTGCATCCCATAAATCATGTTATGTTGTCTTTTTCCTTATTGTTCATGCTTAGTTTCCAAATTTTATTTTATTTATATTTTTAGCTTTTTTATTGTAAAATGTGAAATATAAACAAAAAAACAATAAATTTCCAAGAACGTTAAAACAAATAGTTATAAGACAGATTTTAAAGTTTGATATGGGTTACAGTTCCATGATTTTTCATTTTTTTCCTCTAGTTGCTCCAAGACATTGGATACCAACAGAAATATCAATATAATGATTCAGCAGTCATACTCATTTGTTAAATCCTATCTTCTCCATTATGCTTCTTCTCTTTAAATTGCATGTATACATAAAAGCAATAAATTTCAAAGCACACAGCAATAATTAATCACAGAACAGATTTCAGAGTTTGGCATGGGTTATAATTCCACAGTTTTAGGTTTATATTTCTAGCTTCTCTAAGGTGCTGGAAGCTAAAAGAAACGTCAATATAATGATTCAGCACTCCCAAATTTTATTTTATTTTCTTCTATTATCTATATGTTGATTTAGAAGTTTTTAATTTCCTGGCTTCTAAAGCAAATACCACACAATGGGTTAAGCTTAAACAATAAGAATTTATTTGGTAGAAAAAGTCCAAAATCAAGGTGTCATCAAGGTGATGCTCTCTCCAGGAACACTGTGGCATTCTGGAGCTGACTGTTACTGATCCTTGATCCTTGACTTTTCTGCCATATGGGAATGCATGTGGCAGCCTCTCCTGGCTTCTCTCCTCTTTTCTGGATTCTCTTGCCTTTTAGCTTCTGGCTGTTCCCTCTAGTCTTTCTCTCCCACTGTGGCATTCTCTATAAGGCTTTCAGCAATCAGATTGGGACCCATCCTGATTCAGTTGGCCACACCTTAAGTGCAGTAACCTCACAAAAGTCCTATTTACAATGGGTTTACACCAACAAGAGTGGATTAAGTTTAAGAATATATTTTTCTGGAGCACATGGCTCCAAGCCACCAAGAAATGGAATTTGCTAAATTTCCAAAACTTGAGTTTCATCCTGTCATCTTTTATTGATTTCTAGCATTATTCTATCATCATCAAAAGACATATTCTTCATGATCTCAGTTCTTGAAATTTACTTTAATTTGTTTTATAGCCAGGCATATGGGTAGTGTTTATATAATTAGGTCATGTTTGCTATTTGTGTTGTTGTGATCTTCTATTTAAGCCAGATTACTGAGACAGTTGTTTTAAAAACTATAATTATGATGATAAATTTGTACATTTTTCGTTTTGGTTTTGTAAATTTTAGTTTATATTTTGTAGGTATATTATTCAGTGCATATAAATGTAGATCACAGTTACCCCTTCCACATGCAGACTTTCCCCGTTGGGGTTTCACTATATTGCAGTTTGACATAAAAAATTAAGCAGAAATTTGGGGGGAGTTATGTGGAAGCCACAGATGACATGCAAAAACCAGAAGATGACACAGAAAAAATTTAGAAAGTCAGAAATGCATAAAATATATAAAATAATATTATATAATATCAAGATACTTTTATTTTTTAAGCCATAAATATGCACCAATAACTGCAAAGCATTTGCATAAGCCACAAGATCCTCTTCTCTCTCATTTAGAAAGTGCAACATTCTTTTGGGTCCGGTACTGTTATAAGAAAGGCATTCCAGTAAACTCTGGCATCATATTAGAAAAGGCTAAGTCCTTAAATGATTTCCTAAAGAAAATAAAAGTGAAGGGCCCACCCCTAAATATTTTCAGGCCACAAAAGGCTGGTTTAAAAATTTCCGAAAGGGTTTAGCCTATGCAATGTAAAAGTAACAGGAAAGACAGCATTTGCCAATCAAGAGACAATCAAGGAATTTCCTGAGACTTTGAAGAAACTAATTGAATAGAAAGACTACAAATCAGAACAGAACAGATATTCAATGCTGACAAAACTGCCCTGTATTGGGAAAAATATGCCTTAGAGGACATACATTAGTCAAGAAGAAAAACAAGTCTGAGATTTTAAAACCACAAAGGATAGGGTAACCCTGTTCTTTGGTGCCAGTGTTGTAGGTGTCATAATAAAGACAGCCTCAATATATAAAGCTGTTAGTAAACCTTGTGCTTTAAAGGAAAGGACAAGTACAAGCCACCTATCTTCTGGATGTCCAATAAGAAAACCTGGATGACCAAAGCACCATCCTTTGACTGGTTCCATCAGTGTTTTGTGCCAGAGGTTAGAAAATACCTTGCTGGCAAGGGGTCACCCTTTGAGGTGTAATTTCTTCTGGACAATGTCCCTGGCCTACCATGAAATCCACATTGAAGTGTCAAAGTCATCTACATGCCACCTAACACAATGTGTCTCATTATCTCTTCATCAGGGGGTAATACAGACATAAATCATATCGTTAGATTTTTAAAAAATGTTCTCAGCTGTATTTTATGTTTTAGTTGGAGTATTTGCCCTCTATATATTTACTATAAATACTTATATTTTTGAGTTTATATCTTACTGTGATTTTTTTGTCGACTTGCTCCATATTCTTTTTTCTCTTCTTTCTTGTCTCTGTTTGGATTAATTACACATTTAAACTATTTCTTTCTTTCTCCACTTCTAGTTTATTTAGATGTAAAACCATTTTCTGTTTTTATTTAGTGCTTACTCTAGTGTTCCAACATGAATCACAGACTTAACATTTAAAATAAATTATAATTTTTGCCATTCTCTGAACAATGCAAAGATATTTATTTTTATTTATAATACTGCCACCTGTTGTGCTAATTTGTATATGTAGATACAAATATAGATGATATAGATATAATACCACAACTGTTTTTAAAGTAAATATTTATTTACCCTCAAATTTTACCTTTCCTTTATTGTTTTTTAGTTTCATTTTGTTTTTTAATCTTGTAACATTTCTCTTCTGACTAAATTGTTCTCCTATTGGTGTATATACAAAAACTGTGTATTAGTTAGGGTTCTCTAGAGAAACAGAATCAGCAGGAAATATGCGTAAATATAAAATTTATAAAAGTGTCTCACGTAACCATGGGAAAATAGAGTCCAAAATCTGTAGGGCAGGCTGTGAAACTGATGATTCTGATGGAGGGTCTGGATGACCTCCACAGGAAAGGCTCACTGGCTGAAGCAGGAAGAGAGCCTATTTCTTATGAATCCTCCTTAAAAGGCTTCCAGTAATTAGATTAAGCATCAATCATGGCAGAAGACACTCCCTTTGGCTGATTACAAATGGAATCAGGTGTGGATGCAACTGATGTGATCATGATTTAATTCTATGAAATGTCCTCAGAGCAAACGGCCGGCCAGCACTTGCCCAACAAGACAAACAGGTATCACCACTTGGCCAACTTGACACATGAACCTGACCATGATAGTCCACCCTTTGTCACCTTGGCAGCTATACACATCACCTTAAGTCATACCTAATTTCTAAATAAAAAATAATGAAACACGTATTTTTTCTTTCACTTTACAGTACTCAACTGTCCTGCATGTAACTGGAAACACATTAGATCTCTCCAGAATAGGAGGCAAGTCCTTGGGTAATATTCATTCTTAAATTTGATATCTTACAACTTAAATAGTATAACATGAATGAAACAGCATTGCAGTCCTCTTTTCTGTAGCTGATCATGTGGTCATAGTTCATATTTATCACTACCTTTTTCTACTGTCCATTCCATGTTCCCTTTACCCTCAGCAAACACTTCAGCTGGCTTGGTTCTTTGCCTGGTGGGGTGACCCAAACCTTCATTCCTGAAGTTTCAGAGACATTGGTATTCCTGCCTGGATTAGGTTGTTGTAGTTTTCCATCAATTTTAATCATAGGACATGGTAGTATTAAAGACACCCTAGGGGATCTCTTATATTCCAGAAAAGCTCTTCTTTACCTCCATTGTGTAGAGCAGTCCTATTTCCCCCTGATAGTCAGGGTCAATCACCCCAGCTAATAATGCAATCTCCTTCTTGGCTTGTTGGTCCAGGGACTTCCCAAAGTGACCAGGTGGCAGTCTTAGATTCCAGTTCAATGGAACCATTGTTATTTCTCCCAGTGGAAGCACTCCCCCTTTTGGAACTAAAACCTGTAGACCAGCAAAGGTCAGTGTCACAGTGACAGGAAGCAAAAATTTTCTAAGTGGATCACTAGGGGTAATAGTGAGTGGTACCACACCCATTTCTGCCCCTTGGTTCCTGGATCCATGGATCCTGGCTATGGGAGAAATAGCACCATACAGTAGATGCGTATTCAGATCACACACAGCTTTCTGGAGAACATTACCCCAGCCTTTCAAGGTTGGGTGCCACCTAGTTGGCACCATAATTGAGTTTTCAAAAGGCCATTCCACTATTCTATCAATCCAGCTGCTTCTGAATGATGGGGAACATGGTAAGACCAGAGAATTCCATGAGCATGTGCCCATTACCACACTTCATTTGCTGTGAAGTGTGCTCCTTGATCAGAACCAATGCTGTGTGGAATACCATGACAATGGAATGGTAGTTTTGGCAGAAGCATTGCATGCAGGGAAAGCAAACCCATATCCAGAGTATGTGCCTATTCCAGTTAGAACAAATTACTGCTGTTTCCATGAAGGGAGTGATCCAATGTGATCAACCTGCCACCATGTAGCTGGCTGGTTACCTCGGGGAATGGTGCCATATTGGGGACTGAGTGTGGTTCTCTGATGCTGGAAGATTGGGCACTCAGTAGTGGCTATAGCCAGTTCAGCCTTGGTAAGTGGAAGTCCATGTTGCTGAGCCCATGCATAACCTCCATCCCTACCACCATGACCACTTTGTTCATGAGCCCATTGGGCAATGACAGGAGTTGCTGGGGAAAGAGGCTGACTGGCATCCACAGAATGGATCACCTTATCCACTTAATTATTAAAACCTTCCTCTGCTGAAGTCACCCTCTGGTGTGCATTCACGTGGAACACAAATATGTTCATGTTTTTAGTCCACTCAGAAAGGTCTATCCACATATCTCTTCCCCAGGCCTCTTTGTCACCAATTTTCCAATTATGGTTTTTCCAAGGCCCTGGCCATCCAGCCAAACCATTAACAACAGCCCTTGAGCCAGTATACAAATGCACCTCTGGCCAGTTCTCCTTCCAAGCAAAATGAACAACCAGGTGCACTGCTCCAAGTACTGCCCACTGGGAGGATTTCCCCTCACCACTCTCCTTCCAGGGCACCTCAGAAAGGTATTGTAGTGCTGCAGCTGTCCACTTTCAGGTGGTACCTGCATATCATGCTGAACAATCTGTAAACCAGGCCCGAGTTTTCTCTTCCTCAGTCAATTCACTGTAAGGAACTCCCCAAGAGGCCATACCTTTGGTCTGGAAAAGAGAAGGTAATGTGGCAGGAGTGGATACCATGGGCATTTGGGCCATTTCCTCATGCAACTTACTTGTGCCTTCAGGACCTACTCTGGCCCTATCTCAGATATACCATTTTCATTTTATGATGAGTGCTGCTGCACATGCCCAACTTTATGGCTTGGTGGGTCAGACAATACCCAGGTCAGAATAAGCAACTCAGGTCTCATGTTAACTTGGTGGCTCAAGGTTAAATGTTTGGTCTCTACTAAGGCCCAGTAGCAGGCCAAAAACTGTTTCTCAAAAGGAGAGTAGTTATCTACAGCAAATGGTAAGGCTTTGCTCCAAAATCCTAAGGATCTGCATTGTGATTCTCCTATAGGCACCTGTCAAAGGCTCCAAACAGCATCTCTATTTGCCACTGACACTTCCAGCACATTGGATCTGCTAGATTATATGGTCTAAGTAGCAGAGCAGCCTGTACAGCAGCCTGGACCTGTCACAGAGCCTCCTCTTGTTCAAGTCCCCACTCAAAATTAGCAACTTTTCTGGTCACTAGATAAATGGGCTGGAGGAGCACACCCAAATATGTTGTTGCCAAAATCCAAAGAGACCAACTAGGCATTGTGCCTCTTTTTTGGTTATAGGAGGGGCCAGATGCAGCAACTTATCCTTCATCTTAGAAGGGCTATCTTGCACACCACTGGACACCTAGAAATTTCACTGAGTTGGGTGACCCTTGTATTTTTGTTGGATTATCTCACATCCTCTGACATGCAAATGCCTTACCAGTAAGTTTAGAGTAGTGCTACTTCTTGCTCACTAGGTCCAATCAACATGATTTCATCAATTTAATGGATCAGTGTGATGTCTTGTGGGAGGGAGAAACGATCAAGTTTCATGCACACAAGATTATGACATAGGGCTGGAGAGTTGATATACCCCTGAGATAGGACAGTGAAACTATATTGCTGACCTTGCCAGCTGAAAGCAGACTGTTTCTGGTGGTCCTAACTAACAGCTATTGAGAAAAAATCATTTGCCAGATTAATAGTTGGATACCAGGTACCAGGGGATATACTGATTTGCTCAAGTAATGATACCACCTGGTTGAGTTTATTATAATCCACTGTCATCCTCCAAGACCCATCTGTTTTCTGCACAGGCCAAATAGAAGAGTTGAATGGGGATGTGGTGGGAATCACCACCCCTGCATCCTTCAAGTTCTTAAGAGTGGTAGTAATCTCTGCAATTCCTCCAGGAATATGGTATTGCTTTTGATTTACTATTTTGCTAGGTAGGGGCATGTGGTAGATAGATTCAGTTGTCAACTTGGGCAGGTGAGTGTTCCTAGTTCTGTTTCTGCGGACATGAGCTAATGGTACGTGAACCTCATCTGTTGCTGATTTACATCTGCAGTCAGCTAGGAGGCATGCCTGCTGCAATGAAGGACATTTGACTTAATTGACTGATGCTTAAATGAGAGACCACAACATAGCACAGCCCAAGCAGCTCAGCATTACTCATCTCAGCACTCACAGCTCAGCCCAGGCCTTTGGAGGTGCAGAAAGAAATCACCCCGGGTAAAGTTGTCAGAACCCAGAGGCCTGGAGAGAAGTCCAGCAGAAACCATCCTGTGCCTTCCCATGTAAGAAAGAACCTCAGTGGAAAGTTAGCTGCCTTTCCTCTGAAGAACTAGCAAAATATATCCCCTTTTATTAAAAGCCAATCCGCTCTGTTGCATCTGGTGTGTTGCATTCCAGCAGCTAGCAAACTAGAACAGGGCAGTTCTAGTGGCTTCCACTTGGCCTTTCCCATCATAACAGCCCTCACTGCATGAGTTAGAGAGCCAATGTGGGACTCTGCCAGTTGCTCACTATGACTATTCTAATTATATATTCTGGAACTGGGGAAACAACTAAGGAATGGGTCCAGGGGCCAACTGGACCCACTGTGAGATGGACCTGAGCTAAAACTCCATCGATCACCTGGCCTCCTAAGCCTCCATTCTGAATGGTGGACAAGACTGACGTTTTGAGTCCCCTGGAATTAATGAAACTTCAGAATCAGTGTCTAATAGTCCCTAAAATATCTGATCATTTTCTTTTCCCCAATGCACAGTTACCCTGGCAAAAGGCCATCGGTCTCCTTGGGGAAGGCTTGGAGGAAGATTAACAGTATAAACTTGTGACAGTGTAACAGGGTTCTCCCCCAAAGAGACATGGCCTCCCCTTCATTCAAGGGGCTCTGGGTCTGTAAACTGTCTCAAGTCTGGAAATAGATTAAGTGGCTGTGACTCTGTTTTTTTTTGTAATTCAGGTTAGACTTCTATTCACTTGACCTAGAACTCTTTTGTTTATACGGCTCAAACAAGAATTTAGTAGACTGCCCATCTATTGCATTTCTAGGTACCCCATGATTTACAGCCAATGCCACAAATCTCTGTGAGTCAGATTATTTTGACTCTTGCTTTGAGTTTGCCATCTATTATAATAGCCACATCCATCCTGTCTTTGGCAATTAAGTGCTGCCATCCGGCTTCTGCCAACTCAGGATCCAGTCATCCCCATTTTGTTTAAGGATTCCAGCCTAGTGACAGCAGTTCCCACAGTAATATCTGACCTACAGAGGAGTGCAACTACAGAGCTCTTCAGGGATGATGGTGCTAGTCTCACAAATTTATTTTTCACTGTTCTGGTAAAAGGTGCAGCCTCTGGATATTCCTGGGGTGTAACAGCAGGCTTTGCATGATAAATCCACTCTAACATTCCAATCTCTCTAAGCCTCTGGATCCCCTCATCAACATTATACCAGGGCAGTTCTGGCATTTCAACCTCAGGTAATGTCAGCCACCTTTTGATCCATGTTTCAACCAACCATCCAAACAGTTAATGCCTTTCCTAACCCCTTGAACTATAACATTGAAATTAGTGGGCCCATATCAATAAATTCAGCCTGATCCAGTCTTATATTCCTCCCACCATTATCCCACACCCTTAAAATCCATTGCCACACATATTCCCCTGATTTCTGTCTATACAAATTGGAAAACTCAAACAGGTGGAGTATAGTGTACCTTCTCACGTGTGATGCTTTGCACCTCAGCTTTAGGGGCCTGTTGGAACTTTAGTCTAGTTATAGATCTAGAAGAAATGAGGGGTGGTGGGGGTGGGCCATGAAAAGAATTAAAAATATCTTCCAAGCCATTTGCTTCAGGGCATTCATTTGCAGTCTCATCTGGTGAAACAGGATTAATCACTCCAGGGCTAATCCCTTCAAGTGGAGGTTGGGTGGCCAACTCTTCAAGGAAGGCTGGAGGTGGGGCAGTTATGTCCTCAGGGCAGACTATTGCAGTTCATCTAGAGAAGACTCAGCATGACCTAGGGTTTCTACCTCACCACCAACATCATTATCAATCCATATGTTACCATCCCATTTTTTAGGGTCCCAATCCTTTCCAATCAATGCCCTCACTTTAATGGCAGACACCAGGCAAGATTGAGATTTCCATTTATGTTGTAAAGTTGCTACTCTAGCAATAAGATTCTGAGACTGACTTTCTGAGATCTCAAGTCTATGGCTACAGGAAATAAGATTTTCCTTCAGGATACTCGTAGAAACTTCTACATCTGTCAGACAGCGCTTAAACTTCTCATTTGAAGCCTTAAGCCCATCCCTTTCGCTCATCAATGTATCCAGTGTATCTAACAACAACCAGCCAACTCTCTATTCCTCCTATTTCCATAAAGCTCAGTGAAGGTGTCAAAAACCTTATCCCCCGAGCCTGGTTTCGTACAAGTGAAGCATTAGAAGAATTGAATGGTGATATTTTGACTATCTCTTTTGCCAACTTACTCTATAGATTGCAGTGTCATTCTGATTATGGAATCAGAGTTCTTAGTGCCTTTGATTCCAGGCAGAGTAGAAAACCATTAATAAAAAACATTTTTAAGATTCTGTTTCTTAAGAACTATTCCTGGTACCAAGTTGTATTAGAGTTCTCTTGAGAAACAGAATCAGCAGGAAATATTCGTAAATTTAAAATTTATCAAAGTGTCTCGCATAACCATGGCAATGTAGAGTTCAAAATTTGTAGGGCAGGCTGTGAAGCTGATGATTCCAATGGAGGATCTGGATGAACTCCACAGGAGAGGTTTGCCGACCAAAGCAGAAAGAGAGCCTGTCACTTCTGAATCCTCCTTAAAAGGTTTCCGATGATTAGATTAAACATCACTCATTGCAGAAGAAACACCCCTTGGCTGATTGCAAATGGAATAAGCTGTGGATGCAGCCAATGTGATCATGATTTAATTCTATGAAATGTCCTCATAGCAACAGACAGGTCAGCACTTGCCCAATCAGACAAACAGGTACCACCACTTGGTCAAGTTGACACATGAACCTGACCATGACATATGGTTTTCGTTCTATTGAGTTTTTTGAAAGCTTGATCATTTTTGTTGAACATTTTACATATTATCTGAATATGATAAAGGTAATTTAAGGCTCTGTATGATTTTTTATTTTATTCCAAGACTTACTCTTGCTTTTATTTATTTTTTTTTCTTATAAGTATTTTATGTTTATTTATTTTTTTATTAATTAAAAAAAGAATTAACAAAACAATTAGAAATCATTCCAATCTACATGTACAATCAGTAATTCTTAATAACATCACAGTTGCATATTCATCATTTCTTAGTACATTTGCATCGATTTAGAAAAAGAAATAAAAAGACAACAGAATAAGAATTAAAACAATAATAGAAAGAAAAACAAACAAACAAAACAAAACAAAAAAAACAAAAAAAAAAAAACAAAAAACCTATACCTCACATGCAGCTTCATTCAGTGTTTTAACATAATTGCATTACAATTGGGTAGTATTGTGCTGTCCATTTCTGAGTTTTTATATCCAGTCCCGTTGTACAGTCTGTATCCCTTCAGCTCCAATTATCCCTTCTCTTTTTTTTTTTTTATTTTTATTTTTTAATTAACGGAAAAAAAGAAATTAACCCAACATTTAGAGATCATACCATTCTACATATGCAATCATTAATTCTTAACATCATCACATAGATGCATGATCATCATTTCTTAGTACATATGCATTGGTTTAGAAGAACTAGCAACATAACCGAAAAAGATATAGAATGTTAGTATAGAGAAAAAAATAAAAGTAATAATAGTAAAATCAAAACAAAACAAAACAAAACAAAACAAAAACCTATAGCTCAGATGCAGCTTCATTCAGTGTTTTAACATGATTACTTTACAATTAGGTATTATTGTGCTGTCCATTTTTGAGTTTTTGTATCTAGTCCTGTTACACCGTCTGTATCCCTTCAACTCCAATTGGCCATTATCTTACCCTGTTTCTACCTCCTGCTGGACTCTGTTATCAAGGACATATTCCAAATTTATTCTCGAATGTCTGTTCACATTAGTGGGACCATACAGTATTTGTCCTTTAGTTTTTGGCTAGACTCACTCAGCATAATGTTCTCTATACTCTTGCTTTTAAATGGGAGATTATATAAATTCAAATCTGGAGATTTAGAAGATTTGAATTTGGTTTCAATCCCTTTGAAGGATGGTCTGCTTCCTTTTTGCCCTTATTCTGGAGCAAAGCTCAGTAGATTTGAGGTCCTTTCTTCTGGGTGGACCCTGAATCCCAGTATTTCCCCCCAAACTATAGAACCACTATAAAACTTTGCTCAACTTCTCACCTTCTCAAACATTGCTTTAGAATTGGAAAATGTCTCAAAATCTCAAATCTCTTGAAATCTTGCACCCTCAAGTCCTAGATACCATTGTAACTCTCTGATTCCTTCAAATATGTTATTATTATTGTTATTATTTTCATTATTCAACTTATTTAGTTATCAGAAAAAAGTTTTCTTTAATATGAACTAATGAGCTATACCTGGAATAGAAGTTTATTTTAAAAGATATATTGCATTCCTTGGCTTGCAGTTTGAATTAAAGAAGATAATGCATGTAAAATTCTTAATGTAAAACCTGGCCCGTAGTCACTAAGTAATTGCTGGGAGGGAGAGAGTGAGATTCAGTGGAGGTTCTTTTGAGGTTTGGTGGTACATGAACAAGTTTGTACAAACTTACAGGTAAAACAAATTAATAAAATTAGATACTGAAGTTACAAGGAGACAGGAGAGAAATATATCAAAATAAAAATGTCCTTTTGGTGGACACAAATTTGTATTATTTCAATTTTACTTCCTCTGTTTGGTGGTTAATTAGATACTTTAATACTTGTTGAAAGGGAAATGCATGACCTTCTTTCCTCTTTTTCCCAGGTTTTATTTCTGGCTTGGCCTTTCAACACCTACAACTTTTCTCCTTACAAGGATTTTAGCAGATCCCTGTGTTTCACACCCTGTCCTTTTATGTTATATGTACTTTAGAACTTGGTTAAGATATATGTACTTTAGAACAGCCTGGCTTTCTCTTTGCTAAACCCTATTTCTTCTATTCATCTTATTGTTTGGACTCTATGATGGTAATTTAATTTGTAAGGCAATTTGATAGGCCCGATAGTCATTTTTTTATATAATCCAACACATTCAGATAATTGAGCAAAGCTTTGCATTAAGCAAAGCAACATTATAGCAAAAACTTTGTGATAGCAAATACTTTCAAGCTATTTTAATAGCAAGTTTTCTAGAGATATGATATTTTTATAGCTTATATATCTATTAAAAATAAAAATTATTAGTTAGCATGTAGAACAACTTGAATAACACTTTATAGTGACAATAAATCAGGGATATAGAATTTTTCTTCAAATACCTTAACATCTGGAAGGGAAAATATATAAGCACATTGATAATTATGATAAAAAAAAATAGGTGCCTAATGAGAATTTTCCACAAAGTAATATGTGAATTGAGTTGAAGAAGCAATTATTTCTAGATAGTTGTATTGTGGGAAACTTCACTGAAAGGTAGTGGTTGAGGGAGTCCTTGAAGAAGAAATTGTTTTTGGACATGAGCATATGACCTGAGAGAATGAAAGGCTTCACGATATGAGGAAACATCACAAGCAAACCCATCAAAACTCAAACTTGGTACATGTGCAGGGAACAGCAAAAAAGTCATTTGAATTTAACCTTTAAATGGGAGGATATGTAAATACGTTTGGAAAAGTTTGTTAGTACATATTAAAGTATACTAGCAGTAAAATTTGTATTTTAGAAGCAAAAGAAAATTTCTGGGCAGTGCAATGGTGGCTCAGTGGCAGAATTATCAGTTGCTATGCCAAAGACCTGGGTTCGATTTCCGGTGCCTGCCTATGCAAAAAAAAAGAAGTGAAAAGAAAATCGCTACAGTTGAGAAATATTGATCAAACAGCAATGTGTAGCAAGGTGCCTTGAATGTGAAAAAGACTATAGGGTGGGTGATCAGACAGGAGTGTAACCTAACAAGCAGCACAAGAAAGTTTGAAGTGGAGTTGTAGCTGCAGCAATGGGAAGGAAAAGAAACAGAGGTAAACATGTCTTAGAGTATATGTAAAAGGATGAGTTGAAGGGGAGGACTCATACGTGCTTGGGGATTGAAGATTGGAGTGTTATCAGATTCAAGGAACATTTAAGCAGGGACAAGTTTATAAAGGAGAGTGGAGAGTTGCTTTTGACATACTGAGTTTGGACATCAGGCATCAATCCATAGACACTCAGTGTATAGTGAGTTTTCAGGTCCTGGAACATAAGTTAAAAGTTAAAGATGAAGATGTGCATCTTAAGAGTTTTCTGCAGGGAAGCAAGAGCTGAGTTACTAAGGATAAAATAGATTGTCTAGAAAGAAATGTGGAGAAGAAAGGCTAGCAATAATCTCCAAGGAACAACTACATATATGAAGTAATTGAGGAAAAGAAGCCAAAGAAGAAGTTGTCAGATCATTTAGAGTAGAATGAGAAAATAGGGTCTGTATTACGGAAAGACAGAGTTTAGGGACCAAGTAGCTTATCCATAATATAAAATTCTCAGTTGTTGAGGTAGAGGGAATAAGAAAATAGTCATTAATTTTGTGATCAAATCATCATCTGAATTTCTCCTATAGGTTAAGCAGGAAACTTTGCCTACTGGGCAGTATGTGGAGCCAAGATGAGGAATCTTAAAAGTTTGCAGTTCATCCTATTGAGTTTTTCATTCAATCTCATTAAGTGAAGAGAGAAATTCAGATACAAGGTAAGCAAGAACTGAAACAAGAGATGCCAGATGAATAAAGGAAAGTTCAGATAAAGCCAGGAGATTATCCAGGAGACACTGAGGCCAACTTTAAATGGAATTTGTAATGGATAGCTTGGGCAAGAAGGAAATCCTTACGGATATAGCTCTGACCTGGATGGAGGTGAATAATCCTATTTTGCATAAGGAGTATCACCATTTTTATCACATATGTTTTGACTTGTGATCTGATATCCAGCCTAGAATTTGTCCATGATTAGGCACATGGCTGGGAAATATGAAGAAGTGGGGATGCAGGTGGCCCAATTGACGTCTATTTGAATTAGGGCTTACACACTTACTGAAAGAGAACCCAAGCAGTGTCACTGTAAGAGTTTAGACATAAACAAGTGTGCCTGAAAGAACTGTTGGGCTGGCAAGAAGATTCTCTGCGACACTGAAAAGCCTGCTGGAATAGAAACCATTCCAGAGGAAATAGAAGCCTTACATCAGGAATAGACCCTATAAAAACTTTAGTGGTCAGAGGCAAGAAGTGAATGAAAGCACAAGGTCATAACTGAAAGAGCTTTCACTAAAATCTCTCTAAAGTATTGATGATCGATCAGTACTTTAATATATTACCAGAATGAAAGGAAGAATCTTTCCCTTCACTTCCTAGATACATAATGTGGGCCGTTGGACAATGTGGTACCCTGTGGAGGTATAACTGGGCAGCAGAAGACTGGAATATAGTGGGTGAGTGACTGAAACAGCAGGCCCTATAGTAGCAGCAGTGGCTCAGGGGAAAACAAGTGAGACATACTATGCCCAAACAGTTTATGTGTGTGTTTGTGTGTGTGTGTTCATGTTCACACTCAAATACGTTGGCTCATGTGTGTTTATGTGACACATTACAAATAGATATAGGTTCTGCTTTATGTAATAGAATCATGCATCAGTAAAATTTATTTTCATTAACATGCCCTGGTTTGCCCCATGGGGCTAGTGATGCCAGAGAAATTTGGGTTACTTGTGCAATTGAATAAATGTCCCCAGATTTATTAGAACTTTCTGCTACACAGTGAAACTCTGTTATAAATAATAATGAATGTCTTTTTAAATAAATGGGCTATATCTGCAGCTGTTGAAAGGGTTCTGGAGAGCTTTGAAACTACCCACTCATTACTAAATCACCTGCTTGGTCAAAGCTTCTAATTTACAGAGCGTGCTCCACCTTTATCTGCAATTTGTGTCTGATATTGGTGTATCATCGGTTCATCCAAATCTCTTCATTGTCATCCTTTTCATTTGCAGTTACTTGCACATCTAGATGATTTAGGATTCACTGTTGTATTGAACAGGAATAGAGTCTTTGCTTTTGCCATCATGTTTGTATGTACAAAACTGATGTATAGGGAACATAATATACTGTGATTTGGTACATGGCACACAAGTTAGGATGGCTTGAGGATTTGCCAATATGTTAAGAACCATTGATAATCTCAGTCCTAAAGATGAAAATAGAGAGCTTGGAGGAAGTAGAGTTCCTACAGAAAGTAATTTATGCCAGGAAATAGATAAAGAAGGCTGTATTGCAACCAGGGGGCAACTAGTATTTTTTTTTTCAGTAGCCTCTAAGACTACCTGCTTATCTCTTCTTACCTTCTCCAAGTTAGAAGAGAACAGCAATCGCCAGTATCCACTAACTTCTTTGTAAACTATTCTGTGGTTGGCTTTGTAAATGTTATCTGGCCTGAGCTAAAAGAACCCAAGTCAGTCCCACAGAATAGGGGGACTGTCCTACCACATATTAATCAGTTATTCATGAAAATGGATTCCATTGTCAAATATGCTTCAGAAATTCTGGATTAAACAAAATTAGCCAGATTTATTTATTAAAGGCCTTCTTAGGGCCCTTAATAAGCAATTTTCCTTCCCTCTTTAAGAGGGAGAATATTATGCAAAATCCCAAAATTTTAGCAATTGAAGCCTTGCTTCACTGAGTATTTTTTTTCTTTTTCTTTTCTTTTTTTTTTTTTTTCACATGGGCAGGCACCGGGAATCGAACCCAGGTCCTCTGGCATGGCAGGCAAGCATTCTTGCCTGCTGAGCCACCATGGCCCGCCCTTCACTGAGTTTTTAATGGAAATATTTTTTTCCCATGAAATAGTTTGAGAAAGTCTCCTCTAAATAGTTGTTAATTGCACTGTAGAAAAGGTTATCTAATGTTCTCCAAGCCCACATTGTCTTTGAGTGGAAGAAGTATACAATGGCTGGAAGAAAGAAAATTTCACAAAGTAAGATGGTTAAATACTGGAAACATAAAATTCAGGCTTGCCCAGGGACAAAGAATTTGCTATAAATAGGTGCAATGCACACATTAGGTATGCAAAAATTGTTATTGACTGAATATGGGAAATTTCAATGACATTCAAATTTTCTTCATTGAGGTCTTATCGTTTAAAACTTATTAATATTTCTCCTATTGTCCCTTCTTAGAAAAGTAGAATTAGATCCCCAATTTACAGATTTTAAAAGCAAGGTTGAAAAAAAACTGTGTAGAACATGCATTAAAATGAATTTTGAATTTAACACAGGATAATAATGTGTAGCCACAGTCATAAGGTTAAATACTCTTTTGAAGCCAGTAGGTCTATCTCCAGGAATTTATCCTAAGTGTGTTAGTCAAGGTTCTCTAGGGAAACAGAACAACAGGAGAGCTCTGTAGATATGAGATTCATAAAGATGTCTCATGCATCCATGAGAATGGAAGAGTCCAAAACCGGTAGGGCAGACTGTAAAGCTGGGGGCTCCGATAAAAGGTCTGGACGAACTCCACAAGGTCTGGATGAACTCCACAAGAGAGACTTGCTGAAGAGGCAGTGAAAGAGTCTCTCTTCTTCATTAAAAGCCTTCAGTTGATTGGATTACCTCATTGTGATAGGCATGCCTTCTTTGATTGCAGATGTGATCAACTAATGATTTATTATGTAATCAACTAATGATTTAATACACCAATCTTCTGTTTTATTAACCAGCCATGAAATATTCTTGCAGCAACAGTCAGGCCAGTGCTTGCCTAACCAGACAACTGGGCATCATCACCTGGCCAAGTTGACACCAGACCCAAACCATCACAGGAAGTAATTCATTAAATGCAAAAAGATACATATGGAAAGTAATTCATTAAATAAATATTTAAAATAGAAAATTAGAAACAATTTGAAAACAAATTGACCTTAATTTGGATCCCTTAAGTGACCTTAAGCTCTGTCACTGCTTGTAGGGTCTTAGGAAAGTTACTTAACCTTTCCTAGTCTCAATTTTATGATCCATAAAATGGCTATGATATTATCTATCACATAGAACTTTGGTGAGAATTAAAGGTAATATATATAAAGAATCTAACTCAAGGCTTCACATGTAATAATCAACCAATAAATGTCAGCTAAACAAATTGGGGGAACTCATAGCACAAAAACAGAATAAAATATGTTTCAGTTATTTTGAAGTTTTATAAAAAATTTGGGGTCTGGTGCTAGGACAAAACTATATACTCTATATAAAAAGGCCATTTTAAATCCAAATTTTCTTTAAAATGCTGCGTTGAGTTATGATAATACTACTTGAGTACATATTATGCCAATATCATGACAATAATTTTAAGATATCAGTGACTAGCGAGCCAATAAGTGAGTGAGGAACATTTACTGAGAACCACCTCTAAGTTTTACACTCCAAATCTTGTTAGAGTTGAAGACAACAACCTCTCATATAGTAATTTACATTCTACAAGGCATTGTCACATACTAAGTTGTTTCATTCCCATAACAACACTGTGATTACAGCAGTGCAGATAATATAGAAGTGAGTGACTTGAGGGCCTTGGAGGTATCATTTTTGCAAAAGGATCATGTGTTTGAGTTTCACACCCCAATTTAGGCGTTTGTTCATAATCTTAACACTCATTCTTGTGGGGATGAACCCATTGTCGATATGATGTTTGAAAGTGTAATTTTTGTTAAAAAGTGTGGCCCAACTGAATGAGGATGGGTCTTAATCTGGATTACTGGAGGCCTTATAAAGACCAAGACATAGGAAGTCACTGGGCACCTGGAAAAGAAAGGAGGGGATATTTTCACGGGATGAGAAACAGAGCGGCAAGTCAAGGAACCCAAAAGACTATGACAGTACAGCTGCAGAATGCTACTGACCCTGGGAGGAAGCAAGCGTTCTAGTCTCTGAAACTGTGAGCCAACAAATTCCTGTTGCTTAAGCCGATTCATCATGTGGTATTTGTCATAGCAGCTTGATGAACTATGAAAGACTGCAAGGTGGAGATGGGACTAGAAATGGCCTTGTGTTTTTCAGTCCAAAACATTTACAACCATTCTACACAAGATTTAAAATATTTCTGAAATCATCCACAAAACCTGTCCCCTTATCTTGAAGTCATAGTATGTTCCATGTAATATGCATTGTATCAAAGTGCAAATAAGTGAATGTTACTGGCCTTCACATTTTTAAATGTGGGAGATTTATCCTTATTCCTGTTTAGCATAGCATTACTTAAAATGTGATCTGTGGGAAAGCAGTGCCCAGAGACACTGTGAAAACAGTATGCCATGTTCAAGAAGTATATGTAGTGTTGGACATGAACAAAAGCATCTTAAAGCCTCTGAGAATTTTACTACAATTAAATCTCCTGCTAATTTTTGCCTAGCCCTATTATTCTCAAAAATATTTGGCCATTGAGATTTTTTTCAGAAAATCTATTATATATTTCGTGGAATGAGTATTCTGATCATTCTTCAGATCTCACTTTCAAAAATGTTGGTTTAGCCAGGTCTTTTCAAATATTCACTAGAAGGTACTCAGTAAGCTGAGCAAGAAAGTCATTTAGCCTCTGATTTTTCCTGGTGATTAGGACAGCCCATGGAAGGAAGTTGCCTGGCTTGGTTGCAGAGTATGTCTCTGGTTGGAGAGTATGTCTTTAGGGACCACAAAGCCTCCTCCAGATAACATTAGTCTTCAGAGTTTTCTGTTCCCCCATGGTATGTCTCATCCTCACTACAACTGCGTGGGAAGACCCCTTTGAAGCCAAACCATTCCTGAGCTCCCCAACCTTGTCATGCTTTCCTACTCCTTCAAATGGTACAATTCTATCTCCTTTACTCCAGGCCATATTCCTCTACCTTAAGATCCTCATCCTTTTTAATAGGCTTTAATGGATCCACTGTAGATACCTTTTGAAGAATCTACTCAACTCACAAAGACTTCGTTTCTCAAAACCCACAAATCTTGTCTGTTGCACACATATTGAGACTCGGTCTTTACATTCCTGGCTATATTGGTGAAGCCAAGGACAGACATCTGACCAAAGCTAAGCCAACTGGATTCCATTTTCAGAAGTGTGATTGGGAGAGAGCTTGTCTAGTTCTTTATGTGGTGTTCAATTGGAGAGAGGTGATTTGAACTTGGGAGCAGAGGCTGATATTGAGGGGCATCCACATGCTCAGAAAAGCATGGAAAGCTGATTAACCTGGACAGGAAATGGAAGCATCTCAAAGAAGCACATAGAAGAGACTATGTAGCCCAGAGACAGACAGACAGATAAAGGAACTAAAACATATGTTCTGCTTCTGATAGCTTTTTTTACTCTATATGTTTCCCCACTTTCTGCATGTTGATTTGATTGTTCACCTATTTTCTCCTTGGATTTAGAAATACCTCAGTTACTTTCCAATAAATTAGCTTATGCAAATTAGAAATCATGTTTTTGTTACCTGCAACCATAATATCCTTAATTAAGATAGATTTGTAATAGATAAACATGCCACTCCCTCTTCTTATTAGCAAAGATTTCCTAAGGAGACAATGTCTCAGATGTATGGCTACAGTGGTTGGCATTCAGTCACTGTGACAGTCTGACAGGAAATTTCAAATTTCATTGTTAGGAAGTTACCTTTTCAATGTCTACAAAGACCTGACCCAGGGTTGTACAGAATCAGATACAGGCAGTCCACTAGCAGCAATAGAGGGCATGTAAGGCAAACATCCCCAAATATGCCCTCCTCTAACCCAGATTCATATGTTGGAATAGCATATTAAAATAAATATGCATACATAATTTAATTCACGCAAAATTAAAGTGTTCACTCTCTCAGAAATCATTGTGTTCTCCTGTCACTACACTCACACACACACATTTTTTTTTCTCTTCCTCAGCTACGGCCACACAGGATTCCCCTGTCCACTCCACCCCTCCCCTCTTCTAAGGATCAACCTTAGAAGTATTAAGCATTTTGAGGAACCTTGATTTTGTATTTGTTTCTGTTTCTGTCACGTACTTTGCTGATGTTAATCAGGGATTCTGCCTTAGATTTCTGACTGGAGCCTTCTTTGTGCCAAGCACAGAATTAGCTCATAAATAGATGAATGAGCAAAAGAACTCACAAGTATTACACAGAGAAATATGTTCAAAATATATAGAACAGTGCTATTAGCATCACGTCTGGCACAGTAATAATTTAAACAAATGGTATCTTTTCTTTTGGAGTCATCAGACTTCTGCTCTGTTTTCTCTGCCTCATCCATGCTATTGCCTTGCACTTCTCTTTAGGCAGATGTCACAGGGAGAAACTAATTCAGTATTCATTGCAAAGGGAAGGATTTGCACTACTTAGTTTGACAGCTAGTTGCATGTAAACAGGTCAAAAAAAATTGGAGCAAGTGCCAAACATCCATAGACACACCACTGTGCTGGGAAGAAATGCACACTGTAGAAAAAAGAGTTTCAGAGAAGGAATGTTGCCTGTTGATCTAATTCAGAACTGCCTTTTTTTCTCAGCGGTTTCATGTATGAAGTAAATTTGATGCAGAATAGGGCATGTCAGAGACAGATGGTAGTGAAGGAGTGAAGAAAGGAGCATTCATTCAATACCAGAACCCTTCCGGTCCATATTAACTGAATCTAATGAAAAGAAGAGAAATAAAACTCTCAATGAGCTCTGAAATAGCAACTTTTTCTCTAATTGAACACTGAATATTGAAAGGGAAAGTAGCAGATGGGAATGCTTTGGATGAATGATGAATTTACAGCATCTGTGATGTAATGCTTTATTGCTTTTATGATATTCTAGAGTTGGGGCTGCTTGTCAGAGCTTGATTTTTATGGTCCAACAATCTGTTGCATTCAAGTGGAGGGAGGTCATTTAATAATCTTGGACTCAATCATTTTCCCCTTGAATTTGCTTTGGCCCGTTTTGGAAATCTTTGAATATTATCGTCAAACTCTTGGCTATTTTGTATTGTAAAAAGATGAACCACTAAGCATTTAATTCTACTTGACAGAAAAATAAATACACAAATAAAGAGGGAAAGACAGTAATGATTTCAAGAGGTAAGAAATAAAGAAGAAAAAGCAGGTAGGAAACTGCTTCAAAGGTGGATGAATTTATGTGACATTTATGCATTGTTGGCAAAGTATGACAGCAGTGTTGAAGAGTACATCATGAGAAGCTAAACAAGTCGAATTATCTAACCTTGGTACTGGAAAACTTATAGAACCTTGGGGCTGAGAAGGTTAAAGATGGGTTAGGTTCAAGACCACAAGCCTCCTGCCTCCAGATATGCTGAGTTAATCCTTAGGACTCTTTGAAGCATTTTTGAATGTGAGCACCTCCAGACCAGAAGGGCAGACTCCAATTCACCCTAGCCCTTCCAGTCTCATCTCTAGATGGTAACTTCATGCAAATTTAAAACTTTCTGTCTCTGAAGACATTTGAGTTTGCGATTCCTAATCTAGCATAGTTGAAATAAAGAAGGCCTACCCTGAATAAGTGCTTTCAAAATTATCCACGTGAGGAGAAAAAAGAGGTAGAACTCCAGTGCCTTGACTCTGTGTGTGAACAGGTGTAGGTATACTATGTACAGGTTCACAGTCCCCTCTTTCTACAGCTCTGAAAATCAAAGGATTTTTATAACTCATACAGAGGCAAAACCTGACTGAATATAGCCTATTATTTAAAATACCATGCTTAAAGGCAAAAAAAAAAAGAAAAAAGAAAGAAAAGCCCAGAATAATAGTGTCTTTGATTACAAGTATGCTTATGTTTTTACATATGCAAAACACTCATTTCCAAAATCTGAAAAATGTGGAATATTGACATAGATCTAACACTAAGGATTTTAGATAAAGGACTTAGTATGACACACATATATTCACACACAGGAAAGGCCATAAAAATATCGCAGAACTATCCAACTCCCATATTATTAGGGGTATATCTTCTCTGAAGATAGCATCATATATGCACATATATACATATATATATATATATATGAGTTAAGAACATAGGTCTTTGCCAAACAATTATCACAACTTTCGTCTCTCTACTTTCTCTTTTCCTTTCCTTGTTTGTCAAATAATGGAACAGTGGGTAGTTCTATAAGTAACTCTTCTATTAAACAGGTAGAATTCAATAACTGCAATTCTCAGCTAACTCCCATTCCTACATTCTCACTGAGGCACTGTTTCTGCAAACCTATCTGTTGGTACTTTTCTTTCAAATAAAAGAATTTATTTCTTTGAATAAAATCTTATTCGGGTCCAATAATTATTCTGCTTACCTTTAGATAATGAAAAGTCTTCTGGTTAGTTTTATTTCCAAGAATAGCTTATATTAATTATAATAAGTGCATACTAGTATAATAAAAACTTCCTGTGTTCATTTATGGCTAATGCTTCTCCTTTTCTCCATGCTGGCTGCTGCAAGCTGGACAAATTGCATTCGTTTACTGCGGTCAGCTCTTCCTCCCCACGCTTGCTGACTTTGGCTTCTGGCTCTTCCTGACTTTTGGGGAAAATGGAAAGAAAAGAATGAAGGAGCGGTGAGGGGGTAGGAAATGTCCTACTTGGCTACATGGATTCTCTCTGTCTATGTGGGAACTTTGAGGCTTAGTCTCTACATTGGTTTGAAAGGATGTATGTACCCTAGAAAAGCCATGTTTTAATCCTAATCCCATTTTGTAAAGGCAGTCATTTCTTCTAATCCCTGTTTAGTTTTGCATGTTGGAAACTTTAATTAGATCATCTCCATGGAGATGAAACTCACTCAAGAGTGGGTGTTAAACTGTATTAGGTGGAGACATGTTTCTCCCCTTCTAGGTAGGTCTTGATTACTTTACTGGAGTCCTATAAAAGAGGAAACATTTTGGAGAAAGGGGGAGATTCTGAGAGCGCAGAGAATGCTGCAGCACCATGAAGCAAAGAGTCCACTAGCCAGCGGCTTTTGGAGATGAAGAAGGAAAATGCCTACAGAGAACTGGAGATGAAGATAAGCAGATGACTCTGTGCTCACCCTGTGCCCTTCCAGCTGAGAGAGAAACCCTGAGCCTGTTTTCCATGTTCCCTTCTGCTTGAGAGAGAAACCCTGAACTTCATCGACCTTCTTGAATCAAGATATCTTTCTCCGGGTGCCTTAGATTGGACATTTCTATAGACTTGTTTTAATTGGGACATTTTCTCGGCCTTAGAACTGTAAACTAGCAACTTATAATATTCCCCTTTTTAAAAGCCATTCAGTTTCTGGTATATCGCATTCTGGCAGCTAGCAAACTAGGACAGTCTCTCATGGGGTGCTCTCTAGATCATTTGGAGACAAGTTCCCATCATTAGGAATTTCTCATCTGCAGTTTCCTTAATGCAAAAGAGGTCTCATTTAGCTGGCCAACTATGTTTTTCCCTTAAGTTTGCCCTCTGTGTTGGGGACCCATCGACCTCCTTGGTCAAGTCCCTTTAAGATCATTACAGACTACCTTAGGAAAGCTCATACGTGGTCCACAAGAACTCCTAGAGGATTCTTTGCCTGGACAAACTCTGAGAGCTCACACTGGTCCCTATGTAGTCTCCTCATTTAGCTGCCTGGCCAAAAACTCCAGCTCTGTCGCCCTTGATTTTATTTAGGGGTGTTAGTAAATGGTGCTCTGTATCTCCTATATCCATATATTAATTTCTTCAGACATTTCCCTTGAAGCTCCCTCTCCCCTACCATGTTTGAGGTTGTGATATAGGACCCTTCTCTTTCACCAAGGAAGAAGAAATATAATGCCTAGGACAACTCTCTCCAAATAATTCCTCCACTTTCCAGCAATTCCCTGCTTTATATGCCTTTAAGATGGATAAGGTGCTAAGGGTTGAAAACAATGTTTTTAATGTATTTCAACAACTATTCACCAACACTTCAACACTTTGCTTTGGCATATGGTGTGGCATAATTGACACTTATGGTCTGGAGACTCAACCATACGTGAGATAGAAAGAGTACCTTATAATATCCAAATACATGGGAATCTCCCCAGCCACCACACCTCCCCACCCTCACAAATAATTTTATTTAGTAGAAAAAAAAAAAAAGAAATCTTAGTGTTTCATTTACTTCAAATTAAAAGTAAATATCTTTATTCTTATTTTACACATGAAAATCCAGGTCTCAGATTAAATAGGAATTAAATATTTTATAATTCCAAGGAAGCTAGATTATTGTGAATTGATGTTTTTGTTACCTTACTGAACAATTAGTTTATTCATTCATTTGTTGATTCAGAAAACATTTGTGTTCTGCACAGTTCCCTTAGGTGATAAGAAAACTGATAAGTTATGGTCCCTGTCTTCACTGATATCAAATGTAGAGACAGCACACATACTTATTCTAATAAGTGATACATATTATATTGGCAATGTGGATAAAATGTTAGGGAAACAGAGAGGAAGGAAAAATAGAGGGCCTAGAGGAGCAGAGAAATTAAGAGACAATTTGCCAAAGGAGGTGATATTTGAGCAAGTCTATAAAAGGTGGGGAGTTTTGAGCTGGGTGAAAACAGGGAAAGGCTGTTTGAGTACCAATAACTAAATGAGCAAATGCAGGGCATGAGACTGCAACATGTCCAGAGGGGATTGGTGAAACTAGGATTTGCTTCTACTGTGCTCCATACTCAAAAATAGACATATATTTTATTTTTATTTAATCCTTATTTTACAGATCAGAAAATTGAGACCCAAAGAGATTACTTCAAATTCATAGGCTCTAGATGGAGTGAAGAACTAATTTGTAGGTAATTTTCAGTGGCTTTAGAAGTTAATTAAGTCCATAATTTGAATATAAGTGTTTAATGACTTGTCAAACTTTTCACCTGTAGTTATGTAACATATTAAATTTGACTCCTTTTTCCCATCACAATCAGTTTCCTCAGAAAAAAAAAAGGAAATTAGAAAAGTCACTGGGTTCAATACATTAGGTAGCATACACAAAAGTGATTATTAGCTACCCAGATCTCCCATTGACATAGGGTGATTAACCACAGCAGGTGGAAGTCTCATAGCGTATAATCAGACTTTTATGTACCCCATAATAGTTACACTTTCACTGCTTCCATGAAGTATATTTAAAGCAAGAAGCAAGTACCCATAAACCTCAAGTTCTCGAGGAGATGGGAATAAGATGAAGGCTGTTACATTTGTACTGTTAACTTGTGGCACTGAACACTGTTCCCGTTTCTGAAGGAAATACTTTTGGAGTAGCCTAGAAAGGGGGATATGGCGTCCTGCTGATAAATGGCTTCTGAGACTGAAATAGGGGAATTTGTGGTAGCAGAGAAGTGAGACCAGTCACTAGAAAAACCCATTTCTCTCTTTTCTTTGGCCACCTGGAAGTAGTCCTTGAATTCATGCAGTTCCTAATATTTAAAATATACATATACAATGTCAAGGTAACAAAAAGTCTGTGATTGGTTTGGTTTCTGATGGGAAGGATCTGAACATCCTCGGTCCAGCCCGAGGATCAATAACTTTCCGTATGTGGTGACAGTTGCACTGAGAAAGAAACATGAAAGGAAGCAGACTGGCTGCTTCAGTCAGTCCACATGTGTGAAAGGGCACCTACTACATGTCAGTCCACGTGTGTGAAAGGGCACCTACTACGTGTCAGTCCGCGTGTGTGAAAGGGCACCTACTACGTGTCAGTCCGCATGTGTGAAAGGGCACCTATTACGTGTCAGCCGTGGAGCTTGCACGTTCATTCTGATCCCAGGCAGCCACGGATTTCAATTTCAGACGAGAGATGCACAGAGGAGTCAAGAGATGTTTGTAGCAATGAATATCAAGTTACTAATCATCTCTTTATAGTAATTATGTATGTATGACACGTACACTTCCCAGAAGAAGAGTGCTATATGCCATTTGCTAGAAATCCTTTCAAATTAAAAAGTCAATATAGCTGTCACTCATAGTGTGAAAACTTTAGTATTAAAATTGATAATTGAGGTTTTTATGAATCTAAGCAAATGAGTATAATATTCCTTTCTAATTCCTCAAGAAATTAAACTTTAGAGCATTTTTAAAAGCCTTTAGAAGCATGTTTTATAAATTAAAAATTTAAAAAGAAGACGACCATCTGATGGCATAGGGACGCTGATTCTTTTATCAGTAATGCTACAAATACTTCCCTCCCGGAGAGAATTGAAATATTCATTCCAGACTGCTCTTAGGAAATCGTATTATATGCTCCCCACAGCGATGGGGGAAGATGTCAAACCCCATGAAAATCCCCTGGAATTAAACACACACATTATTCCCTCATGACATCTTGCTTTTAATATATTGTAACATTGAGTGGGTAGCAGAAATATTTTTCTTTCCTTCTATACTTTTTTGCTGTTATTGTTTCCACATAGTAATGAGTCTTGTTAAAACAAAAAAGTAAAATATGACCTATCATTCATAGAAGCAAGGCTATTTATAGAAATTTAATGATTTAGTGAATTTTTTAAAGAAATACTTTTAATGGGGACTCTTAAATACTTCCTAGAGTCCTGTCTTTCCCCAGTTCTAGCTTCCATGGCATGTGGGAGACAAGGAGAGACTCCTTCACTTTGTATCCTTGCATTCTCTCCAGTCAGAAACACCAGTGACATTTTATAACCCAATAATTATAAAAGGTTAATCTGGGTTAGTCTGGGAGAAGCTTGTGACAAATTATTAATATAAATAGTGAATAAATCTTCAGAAGTTGCTAGTTAGAAGCATAGGATTGGAAAGGACTTCAACACAGCTTTTTTTTTTTTTTTTTTTACTAATAAAAAGTTCATTTCCACAGTTTTCCTATCAGATGTTGATGCCGAATCTATCAGTTTACTTAATGTATATGTAAAATTGAATGTGTATCCTAGAAGAAAAAAATGTTCTTAATTTAATCCCTTTCCTGTGGATGCGAATCCACTATAAATAGAATCTTTTGAAGATGTTGTTTTAAGTTAAGGTGTGGCCAGATGAGTCAGGATGGGTCTTAATTCTATTAGGGAATGAATTATTTACTCAAGTCAATGCTCTCGCTGTGGAAAGAAAATGTTTCACACTGTCCTCAAGTTAATTGCTTCAATTGTTAATATCAAGCTAATTGAAGTAGGGCAATCAAGAAACAATGAATGATTGGAGAGTGAAAGTGAAGTAGACTGACAAAGAACCATCGGTGCAAATCACAGCATAGTCTGTCTAAAAATCTGATTAATAAAAATAGGTAAGTTAACAGAGAAGTCAGAATAAGAAATAAATAATGCTAACAATGTAGATAGCTGAATCAAGAAAATATGAATGATACCTTTAAGTGTGTACTCACTTACCTTAAGAGTAGCTTGCTATCTTAGAAAGAACATGGGATTTACAGTCTCTGGTTGGTTATGACTGACCTTGAACAAACTACCTGATCTCCTTATGGCACACACTTTTCTCTATTGTACTGAACATGGTAATACCAGCTATTCATACGGTGTCTCAAATGAGATGGCATATATCATAGCAGTTGATAATATGTAAAGTGCCACTTAGATGTTGCTTAATTACTGCATTCCTTGCAAGTGTTTTACATGACTCTTCAAGCATTACCTTTGCCCTAGCCAGGGGACGTGTTAATTAAGGTTATAGTCAAGTAACCAAGATTAGACTTCTGTGAAGCAGGATTGCAATCCTGACTCAGCATTTCAACCACTATGCACCATCACTTCAATTATTCTGTCATATTTAGACCCAGGAGAAAAAGAATTACAAATCATTGTTTTATAATTTGGCCACTACTGAACTTCTATGTTGAAATAACAGAAAAATTAAGTAGGTGTTTTTCCCAGAATGTGGAAGTATACTCTCTGGGTTGTATAATTCAATACATGAAATCATTATGCCTTGGATACCAAAGGAGGCTAATAACAGAGAGAAGGAATTAGCTGTTTTTTGAGTTTTCTGTGCTTATGGCTCACCATTAATCCCGATGGTTAGGGATTAATGTATTGAGATTCCAAGATAAATAAACAATAGATGGGTTCAAAATCTTTTTTTGTTTGTTTATTTGTTTCAATAAACCATGAATTTTGAGGTGCCTAGATAAATCTTGAGGCACTTGGAATTCTACCATCAGTTTACTTAATATTTCTACCTTTTCTTTATGAGGAATAATAATTTACTTATTTTTATAGTAAATTACTGTTCATTGTATAGGATCATTTTCTTTGATATTCTAGGATATGGGCTCTTTTCATTAAATTACTGTTTTTACTATTCTAAGAATTATAATAGGAGTCCACTCATGCAAATTACTCTTGCTAATTATTCCATATGAAGTACTTTGACACTGAATTCCACTGAAAATAATTGAGTCAATTAAATTACTAGAAATAAGTAATGATGTCCCATCAATAAAATTGTCTGACTAAATTCTGAGGGGAATAGGTAGCATAGTAAAATTCATATCTATTTGCATTCATCAACCAAAGAATTGTGTGACTTTAATTGTTTGGAGACAACTGAGTGGACATCAGGAAATTGCAATTTAAAAACCAAATAGTATTTTGATTCAAGGTTAACCTATAGAAAAATCTGAATTTATTATAATACAACAAAAATGTTCTCTTTACTTTTTCTAGCTCTTCAGGTTGAATTATTGATTCACACTGTGAAATTTATGAGTGCCTATGTGTCGCAATGAGTTAGAAACTTTAGGAGCACTTTTACCATCAGTTAAATAATATTCTGGCTGGAGAAGTATGCCATAAATGGATGAAAATCTATAAAAATTAGATACATTAATAGTATTACAATAGTTTACATAGTTCTTGGCAACACTCAAAGCACATTTCTGAATTATTTTATTTGGCCATTTCAGGCAGCAATTATCAAGGAATATATGTTCAATACCATTGAGGAATGTCTCAGTTCAGAATATAATTTATTGCTAAAGGAGTCATTTTGGCAAAAAGCACTCTGAACTGAAAGAAGAAATGAAATAATGGGACCATCACAGAAATAGAGGATTAAGTTGGGTGAGTTTATTTCGGGGAACATGAATTCGTTTAGACTTTGTGTCATTGAGTTGATAATGGTGAATGGAACATACTACAGAAAATATTCATGTGAGCATATGCAATCATAAGATACAAAAATGGGCAAAGGCCAAAGGACACAGACAGCTAACTCACAAAGAAACTCAAACGGTGACGAACACATTTATTTTTTCAAAGGAGAAAATAAAATACCCAGGAGACAGATGAAAATGTGGACCTGGGACATAGGAAAGGTGTTAGGACCAGATATGCAGATTTTTTGAGGCCATCCACGTAGGAGGACGTTTGTACAAATTGCTACAAATTGCTACCAAAAAATTGTTATAGTGGCTGTTGTAGTGGTAAGTTATAAGGGCTATTATAAACAGTTGCAACAATTATCTAAAAATTGAAATTTTGCCAATAGACCAATAAGTAAAATGATTGGATGAGAGCTGGGAAAACTGGCAAGTGCAACAGGGAGAAAGTAGAAATGTAATAATTTATAGAAATAATTGAAGCTAAGGAATAATTGAGAAAATTCTATGTCCTTCCAGTTAAATTTTAGTACTCTTGTTTTCTGTCTCATTAAAGCATCACTTTCTGGCCACTCAGGAGAGGAACCTCAGCTCAGTCTTGTTCATTTCTCCTTCTGCCTCTTCTTCTCATACCTTATAATGTAACTCCCTTTTGATTATACCTACTGTTTTCCTTCAAATCAAATTTATTCTCGCTTTCCTTGTCTTTGCTCTGGTCAGCTTCATGGAATCACGCAATATCTTAAATAGTGACTACTCCAAGCTAATCTTATGTTAAATTATCTTCTCTGAAGCTGCAAAATTTTCTTTCTAAAGCTTAGATCTGGTGTGATTTTATGAACATTTTCATATTTTAACTAATATATTGCACTGGTTTGAAACCATTATGTACCCCAGAAAAGCCACATTCTTTTAATTCTGATCCACTCTTATGCGGGCAGACAGTGAAGTGTGGGACATCTTGATTAGGCCTTTTCCGTGGAAATTGTGGGTGTGATGTTTGAATTAATTGGATCATTTCCTTGGAGGTGTGACCGCACCCATTTAAGGTGGGTCTTAATTAGTTTACTGAAGTCTTTAAGAGAGCTCACAGAGAGAAGAAAGTTCAGAGCTGACACAGACACAGACCTTTGGAGATCAAGACAAAAAGCCTGTATGCTAAGTAAGGACTCACAGAGCAGCTAGAAACTAAAGAGAAGAAATCTCCAGCTCTAGGAGATGCTAAGCTAAGAGATGACACCCAGAGTTTTGCACTGGAACAGCTAAGTGAGGGCCCATAGGTACTTAGAGAAGAAGCCACTGTAATCAGAAGCTGAAAGCAAGGAACCAGAAACAAAGACCAGCAGATGGCCAGCCACATGCTTTCCCAGGTGAGAGATATCAGCATTTCTTTGGAGTCAAGGTATCTGTTCTAGTTTGCTAGCTGCCGGAATGCAACACAACAGAGATGGATTGTCTTTTAATGAAAGGAGATTTATTTTGTTAGTTCTTCAGAGGAAAGGCAGCTAACTTTCATTTGAGGTTCTTTCGTATGTGGGAAGGCACAGGGTGATCTCTGCTGGCCTTCTCTCCAAGCCTCTGGGTTCCAAATACTTTCCCCCGGGTGATTCCTTTCTGCATCTCCAAAGGCCTGGGCTGAGCTGAGTGCTGAGTGCTGAGTGCTGAGTTGAGGTATGCCAAGTTGCTTGGGCTGTGCTACATTGTGCTCTCTCATTTAAGTGCCAGCCAATTAAATCAAACATCATTCATTGCAGCAGGCACGACTCCTAGCCAACTGCAGATGTAATTAGCAACAGATGAGGTTCATGTACCATTGGCTCATGTCTGCAGCAACAAACAAGGTGCCTTCACCTGGCCAAGTTGACAACTGAATCTAACTACCGCAGTATCTTTTTCTGAATACCTTCACCTGGACATTTATAAGGCCTTAGAATTGTAAACTTCTAATTTAATAAATCCCCTTCATAAAAGCTGATCCATTTCTGGCAGAGTGCTTTCTGACAGCTTTAGCAAACTAAAATATGTATTATTTGCTAAGATTCGACTTTATTTTTTTTTACAAATTGGAATGGAAAATAGAAACTGTTAATGATTTCTTCACTAGTGATTTGCATTAAAGCAATAATTTTGACAGCCTTGGAGCCCTCCAGACTCATTCACAAAAGAGAAACTAAATTTTGAGCCATGAGTCAGCAGCCTTATTCTGCAAAGGACCAGAAAGTAAATATTTTAAGTTTTGTGGACCAAACAGTCTCGGTCACAATTACTCAATTCTACTAATGTACTGCAAAAACAGATATAGACAATATATGGCTGTATTTCAGTAAAATTTTATTTAAAATACATGTGTTAGACTGGATTTGTGACCTTAGCTGGTCACTGCTCTAAGCTAACAAGTTATCTCTGCCCAATTCGTAGCTACACATAGATTTGGGATTAGAAATCATTCATGTAAGTATAACTAGGTACACAGAGTTTAATTTATACTTAGGTTTTAGCGAACTGTCTTTAAAATTAATTGCTAAAAGAGCAAAAGAAAAAGCCTAATACTTTTATTTTCCTTTTTATGTTCTTGTGAATCTTAGTTGCATTTTTCACTACCCCCTCCAAAGTTCTCAGACAGACACATTAGACTGGATCGTAATGGAAAATGAAATCTTTCTTTTAACTGAAATCACAAGTGTGCCAAGAATTTAGGGAGTGAGTGTACTTCTTGGAATCCCTCAGCCTGTTGTTATCCAATGGCCACCTTGGATATGACACCAGTGTCTTTCTAAAGCCCATTAGGTGGCACAGGAAAGTCACAAACACCAAAAATGAGTCAAAAAGCCCACAAAGACCTAAACACCCAGAGGTGAGAGTTAGTTTTTACCATCTAAAGTTAGTCCCCTCTTTGTGGCAGCTGCTTCGACTTTTCTAACATTGATGAATGAGGTGCCTGTAAACCCAGGTCTAAAGATGAACTAATATTCTACAGAAGATGTTAAACTCACAAGGAAATTGGGATGGCAGGCATAATATGTGAAATTGCCATCTGAGATATAAGAGAAATTTCTAGCAAGTCTTCAGCCCTCAGTAAAAACATCTCTCTGAAAATGTAATTTATATCTCTAAGCAAAATGTAGGGCTCTAGTCAGGTTTATGGAAACATTATAGGGCTCTAGTCAGGTTTATGGAAACATTATTTAGAACTTTTCTTTCTAAAGCTTAGATATGATCATTCATTTGTCTATTTATAAACCTCAATAGATACTCCTTGCTTAGAAATAAATTTCATGCTCTTTAGTATGATATTTAAGGACTTCAATAATTGCCTCTCGTAGAAATACTCTTTTTTCTTCTTAATATTATTAATTTCTATTTATCCTTTAAAAACACATGTCAAACACCAGTTTGTTGCATTCCCATAATATGCCACCTCACCATGCCTATGCAACCCATTGCTATGTGAGCACTCTTAGCTCCCAAGTGGAGAAATGGCAGGAGATGCAGCTCTCTGGACCCAAGGATTTTTCATCTCACATCCAGTCCTCATGAGACAGCAGAAGCAGCCAACAGGCACAGACTGTTTGCAAATGGTCTGGTCCATGCCCTTTTGGATTCTAGGAAGAGTTCGAGAAGATTTTCTTCTCTAAATACACTAATCCTAAAGTTACTGAAGAGGAGGTGCCAGACACCTGGATCTTTTGATACTGTTGGGTATCATTTGTTGCAAGGGTTCCAAAGGACATTCAGATTACAATTATATCCGACACCTATTCCTATATTTGTTATTCTCTTAAATACACTTAAATTACCAATTTAACTCCAATCTATCTTTCAATCTCACCACTCCTCTTCTTTCATTTCTTCCCCTGCCCCTATCATTCTTCAAAAGCTACATTTAATAACTTTTCTAATGCATACACTGTCGGACCTCTGTGCTTTTGGTCCTAACTTACATCTCCCTGGAATGCTTAGTCTCAATTTTTGCCTCGCAATATCCTAGTCATTTTATAAGGTTTAGAAACACCTCAGATGTCATCCATTCTCTAATTTCTTAAGGAAAATAATCTCTTCCTATGCACTTAAACCTTCCCTCTATCATAGTTATTTATAGATGGTATTTTAGATCTTCAAATCTCTCTTCTTGCTGTATGATTACATGATACTTGTCTTTTCTCTCTTTTTTGGGGGGGATGGGTGGGCTCTGGTAATTGAACCCAGGTTTCCAACATGGCAGGTGAGAATTCTGCCACTGAGCCACCATTACACCACCCTGCGTTATTTGTCTTTTATTACCCCAGTTTCTGACACAGTATCTGATATATAATAGAAGCTCAGTGAAGATATTATTTTATTGAACTGAATTCTGGCACAAGATATGAATTATAAATGACTATCAAAGTACATTTACGGGTAATGCCATTTTGCCTAACCACTTCAAGTCATTGCTTTGATTTTTGTTGTTTTTTTTTAACTTGGAGAAAGATTAAAATTCACACTAGTTTTTTTCCTGGTGACTGCCCATGCAAAAAAAAAAAAAAAAAAAGAGAGGAAAAAAATTCACGCCAGTTTTCCAAAATATACTGTTCAACTACCTTTCTCATGTATTATCATTCAAGTAAGTCTCAATATAGAAGCCTTATCAGGTGGTACTCTGAGTGGCTTCAGACTAAATGGGTATTTTCCCATGCTCATCAGGGAAATACTTAGCTTTGGCTCACTACAAAGCTTCTGAGAAATTTGCTTTTCAATTTTATATCTCAGTAACATCATTCTTTCAGAAACATGTATTACAAGTTGCAAAAAATATTAGTGAATACTGCATATGGCTTATGTTATGTCCTTTTATAATCTGTTTACTATACTGGAAAATGGTAAATTTTGAATATAATGAATTGTAACACCCTAGTAAGAAGAATAGCCTCATAGGCCCAGATAGAAATAAACGACATGATCCTACTGAATATACCCCTCTCTGGGTACTGATGGCATAACATTTTACTTGCAGTCCAAAGTCAAGGTGCTCTTGTAATGATTTGTTGTTTATAGGGTATGTCTCCATTTTAAGGGTGAAGTGAGCTTCTCTTGAAAGCAGTCCCAAAGTGATTATCAAATGAAATATAATGCAAGCTAAGATCAGTTCTCAATACCACCGTTTTCTTGTGACTCAAAAACTGATCTTTGACATTTATCGAATTGGCTTAAAAAAAAAATCTGGGTGTTCATTTCAATTCCCAAAGAATAGATTCACACAAATTTGTCAGGAATGAGCCTTTTTTGAAGCTTCTGTTAGGAGCTGCTAGAAACAGCTAGACCCACTGGTAGTTTAGAATATACCAAGTTATCATTTTCCTTTGAGCATTGAAGGTTGGTTTGGCTTTATAACCATAATCAGAGTTAAATAGACATGGATTGAGTTGAGTCATCTAAATGCTGAATTTCTCCACTAGTTTTTCCATTTATTTGTATGTTAATTCATTCTTTCGCTTAGCATGACTATAAGATAGAATAGTATCATATATTTAAAAAATGTCGATATTAAAATAAAGGTGAAACTACCATGAGCTTGGGCAGTTGGGGAAAGGAAGGCTTCATTGAGGAGCTAAATCCTAAAAGCTGAACAATTATTCATTCATTCATTCAGAAAATAAATTATTGAATATTTACTCAAGGGAAGTTACAGATGAGTAACACATGACACTTTTCTTTGATAACAGTCACTTTAATTTATTTTAAGCTACAACATACATTCTATTGACTTTTACTTAAGCTGTGTTATTATTCAAGATGTTGCTCCTCTGTGTAAACTGAATATGTTACATCATCAATACATGATAGTAAGAAGAAATGCTTTCTTTACATGGGTTTTCAAAGAATTGCTTGTTAAGGAGTTCAATGTTTTACATTAAATTGCATGTATATCTAGGGAAGGGATTTGGTTTTACTACTGACCAAGACTAAGTAACCATTGTAGAATTAATGAAGAGTTTTGAGGCTTATGTAAATACTTGAATTGAGATTATCATTTGAAATAGAAATATCAAGATCACAAATGATTTATTGGAAAATTCATAGAGGCGATTCCATTAAAACAACCGTTCAATTTTGTGAACTGCAGTTGACATGACATGAATTATGTCTAAATATAGGACTGGGGAGAGGATGTATTAGTTTGATGTAGAAACAAAACACACTGAAATACCTAATACTTTTTCCTAGTCTTCTTCCAGAAATTATAAAATGAATAAAGATAAATGAAAGCACCCATTCTCTTGAGCTTTGTAAGACCCTGGCATATCAGAGATAACGGGAATGATGTCTAAGCCTTCACATTGTATAGTACATGATTAGGGGGATGAACAGCTAAACAGATTACCTCGAATACAACAAAATAAACACTATCTATAATGGCAGTACTGGGTAGACAGAGGGAGTATTTAGATAAATGAGAAGGAAAGAAAATTAGGTGACATAAAGGCTGTGGATAGTTCAAAAGTGAACACGGTGTGTTTGCAAATTGATAAGGAAGATGGGCTTGGGCTGAGGAATTATGTTGAAATATAGAGAAACATAAAAACCAAAGTTAGCTTGTCAGAGCAGCATAAAACTATGGATGGTACAGTTGCTTTAAAAACAATAAGGGAGATGATTGTGGGAAGATGGCAAAGTAGGAAGCTCCAGAAATCAATCTCTCCACCAGAACAACTATTAAACTGGCAGGGACTGCAGTCAACATTTTTAAAATGTTGGGGTCTAGTTGAACTTTGTGGAGCATCCAGGGAAAAGTAAGAGGAAGAAGCAGGTAAATTGCCCATAAGTACAACTGAACTTCACTATCCAGGAAGCAGTTACCATCCCCAATCCCCCAGCTTCACTACAGACAGCAGTGAGGACCACAGCTCTGGTACTTGGTGCAATCTTTTGATGCCAGCATGGATATAAAGACCTAGTTTCCCAAGATCTGGAGGCATGTGCTCCAATTTCTAATCACTGCTTTTGATCTGCTATTTCAGATCTCTGGTGGGTTCTGGGGCCAGCTTTCAGTGCAGCCATTGTTCCAGCCCTCCTCAGGTAAAAGTGGCAGGGAAGTCTTAAAGACTTTTTTAAGTCATTGAGAAGACTTGAAGACACTTCCTCAAAACTAGGGAAAACAGCTAAAGGGTTGGCTTAACTGGGCAAGTGCTGAATAAAGAAAGCACAGATTCAAAATCTACAAGAGATATTCGTGGCACCCTTAATAGTCTCTCTCCAGTCCCTTTCCCAGCTGGGGTTGGAGTCATCCTGCTCTCCTGTTGTGAGTCACTGGCCTTATTCTGCTGGGAAAGACTGACCTAGGAAAATTCTCTCTGCTCACACCCCCAGAATTTGCCCTCAGTGCAAAAGTAACTTGAAACAACTAAAGCAGTGTAAGAAACGATTAATTCCAATAGCCTTGACAAAGAATTACCTGACTAAATCCGATAATACAGCAACTTAGAAAGGGATAAAGTCTACTTTATAGAGAGTAGAAGGGACATTCACACACACTCCTGTAAACAGGAGGACTCTTAAGGTCATCAGCAAACATAAGCCCAGAACAAGGTACAGGCTCAGAAAAGACAGGGAGGACCCTGCATTTTGCACTTACTACAGACTGGTTTTCTCCATAGGAGGGCTGAACTCTGAAGGAGAGCACCAGATAACACAAAGCCAATCTGTAAAGCACATGAAAACTGGTTTTGCTTTGTTGTGTTTGGTTTTGTTAGATCTTGGCATTTAAGAAAGCTCTGTTTTAATACAAACTGGACACAAACTCAAAAAAAAAGCTCAAGGATGAAATCTGAGTTTTAACACTTTAAAATATTGAAATGTATAGTGGCACAACAAGAGTACAAGAAAAACAAAGAAACAGGAAATGATAGTCCATCCAAAGGAAGAAGATATAAATTCAGCAAGCATCGAGTAAGATGAACAGACTGTGGACTATCCAGACAAAAAAAAAAATTTTAAAGATCCCCAATATGCTCACAGAAATAAAAGAAAATTCAGAGGAAGGACTTAAGGATAACAGGAAAGCAATGAATGAACAATAAAGAAACAGAAATTTTAAAAAAGGAACCAAACAGAATTTACAGGAAAATGGCTGAATAGAGTAGCTCCTGATCAGCCCTGCTCTATGGAAAAGTTAGAGAAGGGATGGGAAGGCAACTGAGGAGGTGATTCGGGAGTGCTGCTGACCTGGGAGAGCCTTGTGGCCCTAGTTGCAGAGGTTGAGGAACTGAGAGGCAGAAAGCTGGAGCCTGGTGCAGAGACATGGAGCCCGTGGAAGTGCATGGACAGGAGCAGGGGACTAGGAAGTAAGTCAGGTCGCATTCCTTGGGCACACTACCCTCACCAGTGTAGCCCCATGACCAGAGACTCACCTCATACCCTGCACACCTGAACCCCATCACCTGCTCCCATTCCCCACACTTCAGGAGCCCCCACCCCACCCCATCTCCAGTGACCTACCTGCCCCACTCCCCCAGCCCTACAACCCACCTCTCCTGCACCCCTCCCGAGCACTACCTCCCCCTCCCTATTCCCAGTAAATTGTTGCCAGTGCATAAAGGCTGCAGGTGCTGACCTCCATATCCTGGCTTCCCTGTGCCCCTTCCCATAATGTCTCACAGCCTCACCCCAACCCCCTGAGCTCTGCACATCCATTGACAGCACTCCCAGACCTGCACATGCACATGGCCCTCAACCACACTTTCCAGCTCTGGTAACATCTGCCCCTAGCCCACGAAGGCATAACACTCACCTGCTGCCACAGCTCTATGCATGTGCACAAAGAGCCCCACACCCTAGATCAACACACACCAGGGTTATACCCCCCAGACCTGTGCACCCACACAGCTACATCCTCCCTGGCCTCTGGGTGCCCATGTTTACAAGCACCAGTGTAACACCCCCAACCTGCGCCTATATCTGCCCTGAAACAAATCACCACACTGAGTGCCCCACCCCACGCCCTGCTCCTTGCTGTACATCCATCCTGCAAACACAAGGCGTTAGACTACTGAAAGAAATCAACTCCCAAAGTAAATCAATCAAGATATTTACATGTGATGAAAACAACAGATCACTAAGCATATCACAATGCAGACAGATATAGCCCTGACTTATGACCAAATTAAAACACCAGAGGAGAGACAGACATTGGAGCAATTAATTAAAGATGTTCATAAAACTCTACTTAATAAAATCAGTGGGATGGCAAATGATATAGAGGAGATCAAGAAGATAGTAGAAGAGCATAAAGAGGAATTTGAAAGAATACATAGAAAAATAGCAGATATCACAGAGATTAAAGACTCTGATGCCCAAATAAAAAACATACTACAGGCACAAAACACTAGATTTGAAGAGACAGAAGAAAGAATAAGTGACATAGAGGACAGGATAACTGATTTTGAAGACTCAAAACAGCAATTGGCAAAAAAAATGGAAAAACTTGAATTGGATCTCAGGGAAATGATAGACAAAACAAAGTACACAAATATAAAAATAATTGGTGTCCCAGAAAGAGAAGAGAGGAGCAAAGGGCTAGGAAGAGTAGTTGAGCATGTAATTGGGGAAACCTTTCCAACCCTTATAAAGGACATAAATATATGTCAAAGAAGCCCAATGAACTCCAAAGAGAATAAATCCAAATAGGCCTTTCCTAAGACACATACTAATCAGTCTTTCAAATGTTGAAGAGCAACAGAAAATTTTGAAAGTGGCAAGAGAAAAACAATCTGCCACATATAAGGAAAAGCATATAAGACTGAGTTCAGACTACTCAACTAGTACTCTGGAGATAAGAAGGCAGTGGTATGATATATTCAAGATCCAGAAAGACTCTCAACCAAGAGTTCTGTACCAGCCAAATTGTCCTTCAAAACTGAGGGAGAGAGGGCGGGCCGCGGTGGCTCAGCGGGCAAAGTGCTTGCCTGCTATGCCGGAGGACCTCGGTTCGATTCCCGGCCCCAGCCCATGTAACAAAAACGGAGAAACAGAATACAATAAAAAACAAGAAAATGTTTAAAGATGTTTCCCTTTCTTCCTTCCTTCCTTCCTTCTCTCTGTCTTTCCTTTAAAAAAAAAAAAAAAAAAAAAAAAAAAAAAAAAAAAAAACTGAGGGAGAGATTAAAGTTTTCACAAAGAAGTCCTGAAAGAATTTGTCAACAAGACACTGATCCTACAAGAAATACTAAAAGGAATTTTGCCAGCTGAAAAAAAAAAAAGGGAGGTCTGGAGGAGGGCACAGACATAAAGAGTACCACTAAAGATAATTTAAAGGATAAAAAGAGAAAGAGGGAAAAGAATATCTAGATCTGAAAGATAAAACTTAAAGGATAAGATGGTGGATTCAAGAAATGCCTAATAACTTTGAATGTTAGTGGACTAAACTTACCAATTAAAAGAAACAGATTGGCAGAATGGATTAAGAAACTTAATCCAGCTATATGTTGCTCATAAGAGACTTATCTTAGACACAAGGATACAAATAGATTAAAAGTGAGAGTATGGAAAAAGATTTTCCATGCAAGTTGCAATTGAAAGAAAGCAGGAGGAGCTATACTAATATCAGACAAAATAGACCTTAAATGTAAAGACATCATAAGCAAAGAAGGGCACTGTATATTAATAAAAAGGACAACTCACCAAGAAGAAATAACAATCATAAATATTTATACTCTCAATCAGGAAGTTTCAAAGTACATGAGACAGACATTGGCAAAACTGAAGGGAGCAATCAATATTTCAACAATAATGAAAGGGGACTTCAGTACAACATTCTCCTCTATAGATAGAACAACCAGACAGAAAATCAACAAGGAAATAGAGAAGTTAAATAACTTGATAATGGAATTAAACCTAACAGACATATATAGGTCATTGCACCCCAAAGCACAAGTATATACATTCTTCTCTAGTGCTCATGAAACATTCTCCAGGATAGATCATATGCTGGGGCACAAAACAAGTCTTTCTAAATTATAAAACAATTGAAATTATTCAAAGCACTTTCTCTGATCACAGTGGAATGAAGCTGGATCTCAATAACCACCAAAGAATGAGAATATTCACAAGTATATGGGAATTAACTAACACACTCTTAAACAACCAGTGGGTCAAAGAAGAAATTGCTAGAGAAATCAATAGCTATCTGGAGATGAATGAAAATGAGAATACATCTAATCAGAACTTATGGGATGCAGCAAAGGCTGTGCTGAGAGGGAAATTTATTGCCTTAAATGTTTATATTAAAAAAAAAGAATGAACAAAAATCGAGGGCTTAACAGCTCACCTGGAGGAACTTGAGAAACAACAGCAAACTAATCCCAAAGTAAATAGAAGAAGAGAAACAACAAAGATTAAAGCAGAGATAAATGAGTAGGAGAACAAAAGATGATAGAAAGAATCAATAAAGCCAAAACTTGGCTCTTTGAGAAAATCAATAAAATTGATGGGCCATTAGCCAGACTGACATAGAAAAAAAGAGAGAAGATGCAAATAACCAAAATCAGAAATGAGAATGGGTATGTTACTACAGACCCTAAAGAAATAAAAGAAATCATAAGAGGAGGACACTATGAACAATTATTGCCAACATACTAGGCAACTTAGATGAAATGGACAAATTCCTGAAAACACACCAACAAGCTACACTGACTCACAGAAGTTCTCATCAAATCAATCCCTAGTAAAGAGATTCAATTAGTCATCAAAAATCTTCTTACAAATAAAAGCTGAAGGCCAGATGGCTTCACAGTTCTTTATCAAACATTCCAAACAGAACAAACACCAATCCTGCTCAAACTTTTCAAAAAAATTGAGGGAAAAGGAACATCACCTAGCTCTTTATGAAACTAATATCATTTTAATACCAAAATGGGGTAAAGATGCTATAAGAAAGGGAAACCGCAGGCCAATCTCTACAATGAACATAGATGCAAAAATTCTCAACAAAATATTAGCAAATCAAATCCAACAACACATTAAAAGAATTATGCACTATGACCAAGTGGGGTTTATACCAGAAATGCAAGGGTGGCTAAACATAAAAAAATCAATTAACATAATACAGTGCATTAACAAACTGAAAGGGAAAAATCACATGATCATCATGATTCATGCTGAAAAGTGTTCAACAAAATTCAACATCGTTTTCTGATAAAAAAAAAAGTTCAAAAGATAGGAATCAAGGAAGCTACTTATATAAGGGAATATATGAAAGGGAATATATGAAAAACTGATAGCCAGCACTGGAGAGTAACTGAAAGTCTCCCCCCTAAGGAAAGAAATCAGACAAGGATGGTCACTGCCACCACTATTATTCAACATAGTACTAGAAGTTCTAGCTAGAGCAATCAGGCAGTACAAAGAAAATTAAAAAGCATCCAAATTGGAAGGGAAGAAGTAAAATTCTCATTATTTGCAGATGATATGATACTATATTTGGAAGATTCTAAGAAATCTACAGCAAAGTTACTTGAGCTAGCAAACTGATTCAGCAAGGTGGCAGGATATAAAATTAATGTGCAAAAATCAGTAACGTTTCTATGCATAAGCAATGACCTAACTGAGGAATCAGTTTAGGAAAAAATTAAATTCAAAATAATGACTAAAAGAATCAAGTACTTAGGAGTGAACTTAACTAGGGATGTAAAGGACTTGAACACAGAAAACTATGTAACATTGCTAAATGAAATCAAAATAAGTGGAAAGACATTCCCTGCTTATGGATAGGAAGGCCAAACACAGTTAAGATGTCAATTCTACCCAAGTTAAATTCACAATAGTACCAATCAAAATTCCAACAACCTACTTAGAAGACTTGGAAAAGCTAGTTACCAAATTCATCTGGAAGGGAAAGAGACCCCAAATATCTAAAAACATCCTAAAAAAAAAGAACGAAGTGGGAGGAGCAACACTCCCTGACTTCTGATTTTTAAAATCTATTATAAAGCCACAGTGGTCTAAACAGCATGGTACTTGCATAAATATAGAAGCATTGACCAATGGAATCAAATTGAGAGTGCAGAAATAGACCACCAAATCTATGGCCAACTGATTTTTGACAAGACCCCCAAATCCTCTGAACTGGGACAAAATAGTCTTTTCAATAATTGGGCATGGAAGAATTGGGTATCAATAGTCAAAAGAATGAAAGAGGACCCCCTAACTTACCCCCTATAAAAAATTAGCTCCAAGTGCATCAAACACCTAAATATAAGAACTAGCACCATAAAGCTTCTAGAAGAAAATGTGGGGAAACATCTTCAAGACCTAGTAACAAAAGGTAGCTTTCTAAACTTTATACCCAAAGCACACGTAGCAAAAGAAAAAATAAGTAAATGGGACTCCTCAAAATCAAATGCTTCTGCACCTCAAAAGAAATTGTCAAAAAGCTGAAGAGACACCACACTCAATGGTAGAAAATATTTAGAAATCACATATCAGACAAAGGTATGATATCCTGTACATACAAAGAAATCATACAACTTAATAACAAAAGAACAAACAGTCCAATTATAAAATGGGCTAAAGATATGAATAGGCATTTTTTTTCTGAAGAGCAAATACAGATGGCTCAAAAGCACATGAAGAGATATTCATTTTCATTGGCTATAAGGGAAATGCAGATCAAAACTACAATGAGATACCACCTCACACCTACGAGAATGGCTGCTATTAAAGAAACAGGAAACTATAAATGTTGGAGAGGATGTGGAGAAATTGGGATACTTATGCAGTGCTGGCGGAAATGTATAATGGTGAAGCCATTTTGGCAGTTCCTTAGCAAACTGAATATTGAGTTGCCCCAAGACCTAGCAATAGCATTACTTGGTACATACCCAGAAGAGGTGAAAGCAATGACACAAACGACATTTGCACACCAGTGTTCACAGCAGCATTGTTCACAATTGCCAAAAGATGGAAACAAACCAAATGCCCATCAACAGGTCAATGGATCAAGAAATGGTATATACTTATGATGGAATATTATGCAGCAGTAAGATGAAATGAAGTCCTGAAGCACCTGAAAAAATGGATGAGCCTTGAGGACATAATGCTGTGTGAAATAAGCCAGACACTAAAGGATCGATACTGTATGATCCCACTTTTATGATCATGGTAAAGATAAAATCAGAGGCTTATAATACAGAGTATGTGGGATTTAGAAATACATAGAAGCTAGAGATGGGTGAACGGTTAGCTAATGAGGTTGAACTCAAATGTAAGGAAATAGAAGTGAAGCCTGTTCTTTAGTGGGTCTGTAAGTTTTATTACCATATTGACGATGAACAAGTTTGAAAGGGGTTGTATAGACCTGTGTCCACCTGATTGACATTAGAAATATAAATTAGTTCTTGCAAGAATTACATCAAAGGTATGATTCATATACAAAGAGTGTTTAAGTCCAGGGTACAGGGGGAAAACTGCTATTGCATGTTATGGGCTATGTTTAAAAGGAAAGCATCAGTACTACCACATCAACAGCAGAGGCAAATAATGGGGGAGGGATAAGAGTTAAGAGGAGGTTTAGATTTCCTACTTGGTGAGATGGTGTTTACTGGTTATCTTTCTTTTGGAACAATGAAAAATTATCTAAAATTGAATGTTCAATTTAGACACCTGATGAATGCAGGTGTCTGAAGGATGCACTGACTGAGAAGTAGATTGGTGAGTGATTTTGTATACATATGATCGAATGTTGTGCTGTTACAAAAAGAAATGAAGTTGTGAGGCATGCAACTATGTGAATAAACATGTGGTACATTTGGTAAGGTAAAATAAGAGAAATGAAAGAATAGTTATGGTATGGTCTCCTTTAGGAAATGCTTCTAAGAAAACAGGGGGCTAGATTGTAAGCTTTTAGAGCAGAGACATTTAGTCTGGAGGGACAATTATTATTTCTGGATTTCAAGAGGCTGTTTTATATACATATCCTGATATTTAGAGATAAGAATGAAGCCAATCAGGTCAGAGTTAAAGTAATTCAGAACACAAAGGTAAGGAAGACACTGCATGTGTTTTAGAACCACACATACTCTTTGAGGCCTGTGGAAGAAAGGTTTAGTTGGTCTGGAATCTAAATTTTCTGTAGCACATAATCTGACTCAACCTGTCTGTATAGTTCAATTGAACAACTGAAACACAGGGAACCCAGAATAAGAAAGAGGTCTTTTAATCCTGTATAGCTTAAAGTAATGCCTGATACATCCTAGAGTATATTAGGCAGCTAATCAAAAAGTATTGTCAAAGTCCCTAGAGGGATAGGAGAAAAAATATGGAACTTTTGAACTTTACCATCTGGGAATCCCTTGATACTGTGTCAAATTTCATGGGCACCCAAATCAATAGGCCAAGCCCTTGTTCTTGAGGCTTACTCTTGTGAAGCTTATGTAGATAGTGGGAAGCTTAGCCTACCTATAGCTATGCCTAAGAGTTACTTCTGGAGGACCTCTTTTGTTGCTCAGATGTGGCCTCACTCTCTCTAAGCCCAACTCTGCAAGTGAAACCATTGTCCTCCCCCCCTACATGGGACATGATATCCAGGGGTGAAAGTCTCCCTGATGAAATTCTCCCTGGCAATGTGGGATTTGACTCTCAGGGATGAGTCCAGCCTTGGCACTGTGGAGCCAACAATTCCATCCTGTCCAAAAGGGGGAGATTAAGGATAATTAATAGTGTATCAGTGACAGAGAGAGTTCAGATAGAGTCCAGAGGCTACTCTCGAGGTTGCTCTTATGCAAGCCAAACTCTAACCAGGACCATTCCAGCCAATCCTAAAGAACACCTATGGCAATATATAAGATTCCACAAGGGTCCCATGCACTAGAGTAATTTTTCAGAAACCTACAACTTCCAGATGGGTCCATGGACTGAAACCTAGATGGCCCAGCCTCTCCAGAACATCAGCTAGTTCCATCCCCTTACCCCATATTATTGACGGCCCCTTCCAACATAAAAATGTTAGAATGACCATAGCCCAAACACCCTAAAAAGAGGGAGAGAAAGATCAAAGGTGATGGTGGAGTTATACAGAGAACATAGGATTTAACAATGTTAATTGTTATGACTGTTCAATCATTAAATTGATATCTCTTGTAGTCTTCAGTATCTAAGAGCAGCTATAAGTAAAAACCTAAAATTGTTGAGTTGTAGCTTATGCCAAACTCTAAAATATATTCTACAACTAATTGTGGTGCTGTGCTTTGAAGTTTATTGTCTTATTTTGTATATGTTATTTTTCACAAAAAAAAGGAAAAAAAGTCAATTGGAATGATTACAAATAAATTATGCCTTCTAGTCTCCTGTATTTTGGAGCAGCTAGAAAGAAAAATCTGAGTGGATCGCACTGTAGTCCATGACAAACTCTGGGATCTGTCCTGTAACTACTAGTTGAAGAGTGCTTTGAAAACTATTGCTTTTTTCTTTCTTTGCTACTTATATATGTTACATTATACAATAATTTTTTTTAAATGGGACAGAGATTAAGACATTCCCAGATGAATAAAAGCTGAGGTAGTTTGTTATCACTAAACCATCCCTAAACACAGTGTTAAAGAGAGATCTTCAGATTTAAAGGAAAGGACACTAGGAAGAGTATTGAAGTTACAGAAATAAACAAAGACCTCCAATAAAGATAACCATGTAGATAACAATAAATATCAGTACTTTTGTGTTGTATCTTTTGGTGCATAATTCCCCTTTTCACTTTTTGTAAACTTTTTTTAATAGAGGATTTGTGGGTTTACAGCACAATCATGAATACAGGATTCATGTACCATCCCACCACCAACACTTGCATTGGTGTGGAAAATTTAGGCATTTAGAGCGCTCTCAGCACTACTTTCTCTGCATCCCATAAGTTTTGATATGTTGCATCTCAGTTTCATTCATCTCTAGATGTTTACTGATTTCTCTTGCAATTTCTTCTTTAACCTACTGTTTGCTTAAAAGTATGTTATTTAATCCCCATATATTTGTGAACGTTTTATTTCTTTGATAGTTATTGATTTCCAGCTTCATTCCATTATGATAAGAGAAAGTACTTTGAATAATTTCAACCTTTTTAAAATTATCAAGACCTGTTTTGTGTCCTAGTATATGGTCTATCCTGGAAAATATTCCATAAGTACTTGAGAAGAAGGTATATCCTGGTATTTTGGGGTGCAATGATCAATATATGTCTTTTAGGTCTAATTAATTTACCATATTGTTTAAGCTATTTCCTTATTCATCCTCTGTCTCATTGTTCTATCTATAGAAGAGATGGTGTATTAAAATCTCCCACTATTATTGTAGAATCATCCATTGCTTCCTTCATTTTTGGCATTGTTTACCTCATTTGTATTTTGGAACTTTTTGACTAGTGCATAAACATTCATGATTGTTATTTCTTGCTAATTGTTCCTTATATTAATATATAGTGTTCTCCCTTGTATCCTATGATATTTTTGCATTTAAAGTATTTTGTCTGATATTGATGTAGCTACTCATGCTTTATTTTAGTTAAAACTTGCATGGAATATCTTCTTCCATCTTATCGCTTTCAACCTATTTTTATGCTTGGGTCTAAGACGGGTGTCTTATAAACAACATATAGATGGATCTTATTTTTTGTACCATTCCATCAGTCTGTACTTTTTGATTAAGGAATTTAATTTGTTAACATTCAAAGTTATTATTGTGAAGATAGTTCTTGATTCAACCATCTTATCCTGTGGTTTTTATTTGTCAGATAATTTTTCCTCTATCTCTTTTTTGTTCTTTAAGTTACTGTTCTAGTTTGCTAGCTGCCAGAATACAATATACCAGAAATGGAATGGCTTTTAAAAGGGGAATTTAATAGGTTGCTAGTTTACAGTTCTAAGGCTGAGAAAATGTCCCAGTTAAAGCAAGTCTGTAGAAATGGCCAATCTAAGGCATCCAGGGAAAGATACCTTGATTCAAGAAGGACGATGAAGTTCAGGGCTTCTCTCTCATCTGGAAGAACACATGGTGAACATGGCATCATCTGCTAGCTTCTTCTCCTGACTTCCTGTTTCACGAAGCTCCCCGGGAGGTATTTGCCTTCTTCATCTCCAAAGGTCATGGGCTGGTGGACTCTGCTACTCATGGCTATAACATTCTTCTTTGCTGTCTCTGAATCTCCTTCATTCTCCAAAATTTTTCCTCTTTTATAGGACTCCAGAAACTAGTCAAGACCCACCCAAATGAGTGGAGTCATCACCTAATCCAGTTTAACAACCACTTTTGATTAAATCACATCTCCAGGGAGAAGATCTAATTGCAGTCTCAAACATACAGCATTGAATAAGGATTAGAAAAAATGGCTGCCTTTACAAAATGGGATTAGGATTAAAACATGGCTTTTCTAGGTTACACACATCATTTCAAAACAGCACAGTTACCTTGCTAATACTCTTCAATTCTGTCCCCTTCTTCAGACCTCTCTCTCTGTGTCTTTTTTTCAGCCAACAAAACTCCTTTTAACATTTCTTGCAGTGTAGGTCACTTGTTTACAAATTCTCTCAGCATTTGTTTATCTGTGAAAATTTTAAACTCTCCCTCACTTTTGAAGGGCGTCCTTACCAGATAAAGAATTCCTGCTGACAATTTTTCTCTTTCAGAATCTTAAATATATGATATGACTGCCTTCTTACCTCCAGGATGCCTGATGAGTAGTCAGAGCTTAGTCTTATGTGGCTTCCCTTGAATGTGGTGATTTGATTTTCTCTTGCTTTTTCAGGACTCCCTCTTCTTCAGAGTTTGGCAGTCTGATTAGCATCTATCTTGGAGTGGTTCTGTTTGGATTTATTCCATTTGGAGTTCCTTGGGCTCCTTTGATTTGCATATTTACATCCTTTATAGCGTTGGAAAGTTTTCCCCAATTATCTCCTCAAATAATCTTCCTGGGCTTTTACTCTTCTCTTCTCCTCTGGGACACCAATGATTCTTATATTATCAAGGTTCATGTCATTAATCAATTCCCTGAGATCCAATTCAAATTGTCCCATCTTTTCCACCATTTGTTCTTTTGTGCACTCAAATTCAGTTGCTCTGTCCTCTAGTTTGCTAACTCTCTCTTCTACGTCTTCAAATCTGCTCATGTGTCTCTAGTATATTTTTAATTTGATCTACAGTCTTTCATTTCCATAAGACCTGCTCTTTTTCTATTTCTACTTTCAAATTCTTCTTCATGCTCTTCTAATGTCTTCTTGATATCCTTTATGTCTTTAGCCAACCCATAGAATTTATTTAGGACATTTATTTGAATATCTTTGATTATTAGCTCCAAATTCTGTGTCTCCTCTGATTTCTTAATTTGATTATTTGGCATGGGTCATATCTTTTGCCATTTCATGTGCCTTGTGATTTTTTTGCTGGTTTCATGGCATTTGATTATTTTGATAAGGTTTTTTTTAAAATTGATTTTCCTCTCTCCTCTAAGATTTTGTAGATGTTTGGGTTTGCAGTGAAGGTTTCCTTTAGCACTTGATTTGTCAGTATTCCAGCCAAACCAGGGCTGGGGCCTCATACAGTGGGTGCAACCCTCCTTGGAAGCCCATTAGAGACTGGGCAGAAAAGGATTTTGCCCAGACAGCACTGTCCCTGTCTTCCTAATAGATGGTGCTCTTGGTCCACCTCTTTTCCACAAGCCCACCTTTTCCTGACTGCTGCAGCTTGCTGTGCCAGGACCCAGCAGGACAGCAATCCAGTAAAGATTATAGTTATCTGTGTGTGCTAGAAACCACTGTCTCTGGGAATAGGAGGTTGGCACTGTGCACCTTGGCTGAGACCCCACCTGTGGGTAAAATATTTCTGGTGATTCCCAGGCTCTTACATGAAAATATTTGGGATTTCAAGACTGTGAATTTTCTAGTTTTCTAGCTGCTAGAATGTAATATACCATAAATGGAATGGTTTTTAAAAAGGGAATAAAAAAGTTGCTAGTTTGCAGTTCTAAGGCTGAGAAAATGTCCCAATTAAAACAAGTCTATAGAAATTAATAAAATAAGGCATCCAGGGAAAGATACCTTGGTTCAGGAAGAACAATGAAGTTCAGAGTTTCTCTCTCAAGTGAAAAGGCACATGGCAAACACAGTCAGGGTTTCTCTCTCAACTGGAAGGGCACATGGTGAACACGGCATCATCTGCTGGCTCCTTCTCCTGGCTTCTTGTTTCATGAAGTTCCCGAGGAGATATTTTCCTTCTTCATCTCCAAGGTCACTGGATTTTGGACTCTACCTCTAGTGGCTATACCGTTCTGCTCTGCTCTCTCTGAATCTCCCATTTTCCAAAATGTTTCCTCTTTTATAGGACCCCAATAAACCAATTAAGATCCACCCAAATAGGTGGAGACATGTCATCACCTAATCTAGTTTAACACCCACTCTTGACTAAATCACAACATCCAGGGAGATGGTCTAATTACAGTTTCAAACATACAGTATTGGATAGGAATTATTCTATCTGTATGAAATGGGATTTTGATTAAAACATGGCTTTTCTAGGGGACATACATTATTTCAAACTAGCACAGAGAGGTTCAACTTCCTCAGCCAGCAGTCAGCCTAGAAATGCTCTGATTTTCTCTGGTCAGTAAGACCTGGGCTGTTTTTAGGGCACTGTTTTGACAGTCGGGTTTTCCTAGCTTTCAGCCAAAACAGTGCCAGTTTCCTATGCTGGGGATGTACACCAGCTCCAACATGCCTGGGATAGGGTCTGGAGAAACTCTGAGAAGCCCTGTAATTCCTCTGCACTTTCCAGCCTGCCCAGCAGACTATTTCAAGATGGAAGTTTCTTACCTGATATTTTTCTCTTCCTTTGATTCAGCATTTGTGGGTTCCTTCTTCAGTCTCTACCTTCCTCCAGAGTTCTGAATAAGTGAGAATTGTCCTCTTTTTCACTGAGTCTCTGTGGAGAGGTTTTCAGTAGCTCTTTGCATTGCCATGTTGATGTTGTCACCCCCTTCCCTCTTTACTAGGTTCAAGAATTCACATGCATAAATACCAATGATAAATCCATGATTTACAAACTAAAATGTATTAGAATATAATTTGTGACAAGTACATCAAAAATAGGGAGTCAGTAGGGTGTAGAGAAAAGGTAGATATATGCTATTGAAGTTAAGTTGGCATCAAATCAAACAATTTTTGTAATGTAGGATGTTAAATTTAAGCCCCATGGTAGCAAAACAAATATATATGAAAATAAATACAGAAAGAAAGGAGGAGGTATGCAAAATGGTACAATATAAAATCAAAAAAAATTTAAGTAGGCATTAATAGAAGAATTGAGGAACAAAAATGGTATAAGACCATGAAGTCCACTTAGTAAAGTGACAGAAGAAAGTCCTGCATTATCAGTAGTTACTTTAAATGTAAGTGGATTAAACTTGCCATTCAAAAGGCAAGACTAGCATAAAAGATGAGAAAGCATGACCCAACTCTATGCTGTTTACAATAGACTCACCTTGAGTTCAAAATCTTAGGTTGAAAGTGAAAGAGAGGAAAGAATATATGGCATGCAAATAAACTAATGAACTGGAAAGACTATATTTATATCAGATAAATAGATTTCAGTCAAAATGATTATGAGGAACAAAGAAGACACTATATACTGATAAAGAGGTCAATTCAACAAGAAGGCAAAATAATGATAAGTATACATTCACCCAAAGGCAGAGCAACAAAATACCTGAAGCAGATTTGAAGCATGAAATACAGAGTTCTACATTAATAGTAGAGGACTTCAATGCACCATTTTTAATAATGGATAGAATTTTAGACAGATCAATAAGATAATAGAAAATGAATGATACTATAAACCAAGTAGATACAATGCACATATACAGAACACTTCATCCAACAACAGAATACACATTCTTCTCTAGTATACATAAATCATTCTCCATGATAGAACATAGGTTACAAAACAAAACTCAATCAACTTAAAAATGTTGACATCATATAATGTACCTTCTCAACCACAATGGAGTGACACTAGTAATAAACAATAAAGGGCTAAATAGAAAATCCAAAAATATGTAGAATTTAAACAGCACATTTTTAAACCAGTGAATCTAAGAAGAAATCACAAAGAAAATTAGGAAATATCCTGAGGTGAATGAAAATGAAAACACTGCATATGAAAATTATGGGATGAAGTAAAGGCACTACTGACCAGGAAATTTATAACCCTAAATACTCACATTAAACATAGAAGAAAGAACCAAGTCAGAGAGAAACCTAGCATCACAAATGGAAGATCTAGATAATGAAGAGCAAACAGAAAGAAAGAAATAACAAATATTGGAGTATAGATCAATGAAATAAAGAATAAAAAAAATCAGTGAAGAACACCAAGAAAACCAGGATCTGGTTCTTCGTAAAGATCAATAAAATTGACAAACTCTTAGCTAAAAAGAGAGAGGATTCAAGTAACTAAAATTAGAAATGAAAAAAAGGGTATCACTACCAACCCCTCGTAAATAAAAGGAATTATAAGAGGGTCATATGAACAATTACATGCCAATAAATTAGATAACCTAGATGAATGGACAAAACATACAAGCTACCTACATGGATTCAATAAGAAAAACAAGATTTCAACATGCCAATAACAGATAAAGAGATTGAAGCAGTCATCAAAAGCCTTCCAACATAAAAGCTCAGGACTGATTGGCTTCTTTGTTGAATTGTACCAAACATCACAAGCAGAATTATCTCTAATCCAGCTCAAACTCTTCCAAGAAACTGAAGAGGAGGGAACATTTCCCAAGTCATAATGAGGCCAACATCATGCTAATACCAAAGCTAGATAAAGATGCCATAATGAAAGAAAAGTTTAGTTCAATATCCCTTATGAATATAAATGAAGAACTCCTAAAACATTTCTAGAAAATTGAATCCTACAGTGCATATAGTCAAGTGATATTTATCCAAGGTAGATAAAGATGCTTTGACATAAGAAAATCAATTAATGTAATACATCTGTTTTAATTTGTTAATGCTGCTGGAATGCTATATACCAGAAATGGAATGGCTTTGAAGATGGAATTTATTAAATTATGCCTACATAGTTTAGTCTACAGTTCTAGGGCAATAAAAATGCCCAAACTAAGGCATCCAGAAAAAGATACCTTGACTCAAGAAAAGGGGATCCAGAGCACCTCTGCCAGCTAGGAAGGCACGTGGCTGGATATGTTGGTCCTTTGGTTTCTAGTTTCAAACAGCTTCTATAGGAGTGTTTTCTTCCTGCATCTTCAAATGTCCAGGTCTTGTATTAGCTCTGATCTTTCTCAAAAATGTTTCTCCAATAAACTACTCAAGGCCCACCTTGAATGGGTGGAGTCACATCTCCATCTAATCAAAAAGTTCAACTTGTGCCACATTTCTATGGAAACAATCCAGTCAAAGTTTCCACCTCATAATATTTAATCAAGATTAAAAGAAATATGGCTTCCCCCACAAGATTGGATCAAGAAAAAGGGTACAGCTTTTCTGGGGTACATAACAACTTCAAACTGGCCCAACATCCCAATAAAATGTAGGGGAAAAAACACACAGTCATCTTAATTCATGTAGAAAAGGCATTTAATGAAATCCAGAACCCCTTCTAGATTAAAAATATTTTAGAAAATAGGAGTAGAAGGAACATAATCAATATGATAAAAAATATTTTTGATAAACTTACAGCTAACATCATACTCAACAGTTAGAGATGGAAAGCTTTCTCTTTATGATCTAGAACAAGATAAGGATGGCCACTGTCATCACTGACAAATAGAATTGAATTGAGAGGTCATAAATAAACCTTTACATCATAGACAAATGATTTTTTTTACAAAGGATAAATTCCACTCAATAGTGCTAGTAAAGCTGGATATTCATATGCAAAAGAATGAAGGTCAACCCTTCACACCATTTACAAAATTTAACTCAAGGATCAAAGTCCTAAATATAAGAACCAGAATTATAGAACTCCTAGAAGAAAACATGGAAACATCTTCAGGACCTTGTATTAATCAATGATTTCTTAGATTTTGCACCCGAAGCAACAACAACAACAAAAAAAAGATAAGTGAGACATCATCAAAATAATAATGATAATAATAAACCCTTTTGCATAGAACTTCATCATGAAAATAAAAAGGTAACATACAGGGTGAGAGGAGATATTTGGAAATCACATATCCAGAAAGGGTTTAATAAACACAATTTACCTTCTAAAAAATCTTTAATAAACACAATTTACCTTCTAAAAAATCTTACAAGTCAACAATGAAAATGTAGTCAACCCAATTCAAAATTGGGCATTGACTTGAATATAAATTTCTCCAGAGAAGACATACAAATGGCTGAAAAGTACATGAAAAGTTGTCCAACATCATTAGCCATTAGAGAAATGCAAATAAAATTCACAATGAGAATCCACATCACACCCACTAAAATGGTTAGTGATGGAGAAGATGTGGAGAAAAAAGAATACTTTTTCCTTTCATTGTTGGTGAGAATGTAAAATGGCACAGCTGATGTGGAAAACAGTTTGTTGGTTCCTCAGAAAGTAAAGTATAAAATTACTATATGACCCAGCAATTCCGCTTCTAGGTATATAACCAAAAGAATTGAAAGCAGATACATGAACAGATATTTGCATGCTGATATTCATGGTGGCATTACTCACAATTTCCAAAATATGGAATAATTCCAAGTGTCCATAAACAGAGGAATGAATAAACAAAATAGGGTACTTGCCAACAATGGAATATTAAATGGTTATGAAAAGGAATGAAGTTCTGATACATGTACTACATGGATGAACGCTGAGTCATCATGCTGAGCAAAATAAGCCACACACAACTGAAAAAATATTGTCTAATGTCACTGATTTGAAATAATTAAGCAAATTCATTGCATCAGATAATAGAATATAGATAAAAGGAGTCATGATAGGGGTAAGGAATAAGGAGTCAATTTTTAATTGATGCAAAGTTTCTGTTTAGGGTGAAAAATTTTGGTAATGTATAGTGGTGATGGTAACACAACATTGTGAATATAATTAACACCGCTGAAGTATAAATTTGGATGTGATTAAAAGGGGAAATTTTAGGTTATATATATGTTCCTTGAACCCAAATTTAAGAGGAAAAGAAAAGAGCAATCATATTTCTTTATAACACTATGAAAGGTAATGTAAATTATGGACTATAGCTAATATCACATTATAATATTACTTCCTCATCAATTGTAATGAAGTTACCACACTAATGTACAATGTTAAACAAGTGAGTGGGTGTATGGGAACTCTGCATTTGGGGCATGATCTTTCTGTTAATGGTGAGTTTTGAATAAGAATGTTAATATAATGTTGAATATTATTTAGATGAGTAGAGTTGTGCAGAATAAACTAGAAAGGGAATGAAATGTAAGCAAAACAAAAACAAATTAAGACATTGCCACATGATCTAGATATGAGGTAAGACTATGGTAATTGGTCATCACTAGTAAATTGGGGTGTGGAAGAGAAAAAGTTTAAGGGAACAATTGACAATTCAGTGACAGTTCAGTGACTATTGAACATGGGTAGTGAAAGAAGAGACCTATTGCAAAAATGGGTATGAAATTTCAAGCTTGGGTAATTGTGGAAAAACTGCCCGAAATAATGGACTCAAAAGTGGAAAATCTGGTTTGGCGATAAAAGATTAAGGTTGATATCTCATGTATTTCACTTGAAATGATAGTAAAATATTCAAGGAGTGATGCCATGGAGAAAGTATGCTATTGTAGACAAAAGATAGTGTTGAAAATGGACATTTAAAAATTATAATTATAGACATAATTTTAAATGATGAAAGCAAGAATAATTAACTATGAAAAGAATAAAATGAAAACAGCTGGAATCCAAGATCTAAATCCCAGAAAGTGTGCTGGCTTGAAACTGTTGTGTACCCCAGAAAAACCCCATTCTTTAATCCTCATTCAATATTGTTGGGTGGGATCTTTTTTAATTAAAGTGTCTTTGGGTGGGACCTTTGGATTAGGTGGCTTCTATGGAGATGTGTCTCCACCTATTTAAGGTGGGCACTTACTGGAGGTCTTTAAGAGGGAACCATTTTGGAAAGAGCAGACAGAGCTGACACAGACAAGAGACCTTTGGCGATGAAGAAGGAAAACACCCTTGGGGATGTCTTTTCAACAGAGAAGCTGGGAGAGAAAGCTAGCAGACGTCACTATGTGCCTTTCCAGCTGACAGAGAAACCCTGAACATCATCGGCCATTTCTTGAGTTAAGGTATCTTTTTCTGGATGCTTTAGTTTGAACATTTTTAATGGCCTTAGAGGTGTAAACTTGCAATAAATTCCCTTTTCAAAAGTCATTCCATTTTTGGTATATTGCATTCCAGCAGCTTTAGCAAAACAAAACAGAGAGTAACTTGTTCAGAGAGGTAGCAGTAGAAGCATTCTACACAATATTATAGAAGGTAAGGAAGGGAAACATTTTATGGAATGAATATTCAAGTGTCCAAAGTGTTTCATGGCTTGCCGTCTGGTTTGTCTCTCTAGCCACTCCTTTCTTCTCAATTTTCAACTCCTATTGTAACTATATTTATATATATTTAGTGTCTGTGTGTTTGTTTGAGTCTCAGGATACTCTCATTCCTGGAGTCCTTTTTTCACCCCTTCCAACAACAAGATAAGCTCTCTGCATTTTTAATGTCTAAGCTCAGGCACCTTATCCTCTAAGATATCTGCTCTAACCACCTCTCTCCTGCCTAGGTTGTGTGGCACATCTGCTCTACATGTACCCATAATAACCTGTGTATCTCTCCTTTACAATATTTTATGTGATATTATAATGCCCTATTCTTTTGTGACTGTGTTTATCAATAGACTGTACCCAACTTGTGAAAAAAGAGTAATGGTGGTTTATCCATCTGTGCATTTTCAGTATATGCCCCAAAAGCCCATTAAAATGTTTGTCTAATAAATGAAAGAATGAATTAACCAATTAATTGCCAGAAGGCCCAAGAAGATGTGAACTATTTTGAAGAATGATTGAGTCTAAATCTCTGCTGTCAAATATGGAAATCACAAGCCACCTGTGCTATTGAAGATTGGAAATGTGACTAGTCCCAATTGAGCTGTTCTGTACATATAAAATATAGACCAAAATGTTGAGTATGGGAAATCATGCTGACTAACTTAATAATTTTATATTGATTAAATGTTGAATAATGTTTTGGGTTAAATGAAATATAGATTTAGAATGAACTTTTTCATCTTTTTAAATGTAATGCAAATGTAGAAAATGTAAAATTGCAGGTATGGTTCACATTATATGTTCATATGCGTCCATTGGACAGTGTTATTTAAATGAAGGAGAATTCCCAACAATATGTCCAAATCTAAAATCACTAAAAACAATACGCTTAAAGTCCTGAAAAATATGGATGTTTTCTAAAATATCTAATTCTAGAGGTAGTGACTCCTGGATCAAAACTTAACCTTTCACTCAGATTTTTATAAGGATAGGTCTAGACAAACTCAACTTGTTTCCCAGAAAAAAAAAAAAGAAACAATTAATAGAATGAGCAGACTAAACTGTTTTCTTTTAAGAGATGATAAGATTTCCCAGCATACCTATTATGTGGTTCTTATAAAACCCTCTCCCCATTATCCCCATTGCCCACCCCATGTGGTCTAAGGATATATAAAGCAGAATTCAGTTCATTTGTTTATATTCATTTGTCTTCCATTCATTCAGAAAACATTAATTGAATATTTTCTGTATACAAGACACTATTACAAATGCAGAGGGTATGACATTGAAATAAACAAACAAGATCTCTACTCTTACATATTTCACAGTTTAAAGGGTAGAATATGAATAAGAACCAAGTAAACAAATGAGTAATAATCATCTCATGTTTCTTTGGGCATTGCTTTTGGAAACAAGTAACAAAATATTCAAATAACAGTGACTTATACTGTAAGGATTTTCATGTTTGTTGAACAAAAAACCCAGAGGAAAGAGGCTTCAGCTGTAGTCAGGCAATAGAATGATGACCTCAGGGCTCAGGATTGTTTTTTGTTTCTGTACTTTTTTTGTTTTTGTTTTTCCATGCCATAGTTCTTACTGTGATGACTTTTAGTTTTCAGTTTTTTACCTTCAAGAGTTCAAGATGAATGCTGCAGTTCTAGGCATCTCATCTGAAACCAAGGAAACTTTTTTCTTGTGCCTCTTCCTTTTGTCAGAAAGTTAACCATCTTTCCCAGTAACCCTCAGAAACTTTCTCATTACAGAAGTGGGTCACATGGACATGCCTAGCTGCATAGCAGTCTTGGAAACGAATTATCTATTTTCCTAACTGTAGTAGGGGCCACAAGAAAGAAGGAAGTTGAGTAATATTACAGTTATCTTGTTCTTTCTCTCAGTTGCATCTCAGATAATGATAAGTCTCATGAAGGAAATGAGACAGAGAAATGGGATAGCACGTAACTAGTATGTGAGGGCAGGTATTTATGGGATGTAATTCAAAGGATCTTTCTGAGGAGATGATATCTGTGCAGATACTTAAATGATGAGAAGAAAACAACCATATAAAGATCTGGGGGGAAATGTCCTTGTCCTTAGCAGTGAAGAGAATGTCAGGCAATGTCCAAATCTCTTGTTCAAGATGACAAAGGGAATCTGGTTTTATTTTATGCTAAGTCTCCATAGCTAAGCTCCTAGAGAGCCTTATAAATAGAATCATTAGCCTATTGAAAGCTGTCATGCACAAGATTTATGATGGTTTGAGGATACTGGTTCTATACTTTTAATTATCACAAACACACGTATAATCTCAATTTTCAATCAACTGATACTTGAAATTCCACGATTTCCAGAAGTCATAAGCCCTGTTCACTAAACTTCAAAAACGATAACCTAGAATATCTAAATGACTTATCTAAATTCTTTAAATTGTGTGTTTAAATGGTGTGCATATCATTCCTAAAAGATAGACTTATCTCAACTATTAGTTGAGAAATTTAAAGGAATCATTTTTCCTTGGCAAACTCTGGTTCACTATGGTAATATTTTAGCTTCAAATGGTTGAAAAATTAATCATTGTAATGTTCCTGTCACAAAACTTTTTCACAATATACTTTACTAGTTCTTCTATTTCTCTGAAAACAATTTCATTTCAGCTTTAAAAATGTTTAAATGAATAATTTAAATAATTATTCATTTCAACAACACTCCAGCTATAAAAATTCATGTGCAACAAATGTTCCTGAGAAAGACATTAAATTGCAATAAACCTAAAAGACAAAAAGAGCACCTGACACTTTACTTTCAAATTGTGTTGAAATTAAACAGATGAAACAGGTAAAACTGCTCTGTCATTAAATTAGTTCCCTTCATTACAGTGTTCCAAAAGAATATATTTGGTAGGTTGAATACAAAGATATAAATGATGTGGGAAATAGAATTGAAAAGGCTGTCAGCTTTGTAAATTTCTGGTAAAAAATAGCTTACTTCTTTCTCTACTTCCTTCTCTTCTCTCAAGAAATCCTCACTCATTTCTGTTTCTCTCCAGAGAGAGAATCCAAATACTTGTCTACAGCAAAAACATTCAGAAATGCATTTTCCTATTAAAATCAAACCCAAAGTTGGTAGAGAAGCAGTGGATATTATCTCAAAGTTAGTATCTTAAAGACAGTAAATACCAGATTTACTGAACATATGCTGTAGATTAGAAACACTGAATGAATCAAAAAGACAAAAGTGGCTGTGATGACTGCCAAAAGAGAATTGAAACACAAATTAACAGTAAAAACGTAGACATGCAGCTTGTTGAAATATTATACCACCACTATACTGAAAGTTAAGAAGGGCTGGTAGTAGGCTCTAGTATGAAATAGTTAAGCATTGCTTTAGTTTAAGTTAAAATATTGTCAAGATCTGAATAATCAAGATAAATATCTGCAATTAGAATTCAGATATTTATCATCAATTTTATTTTCAAAATTATATAATATATATATCATATTCCAGTGATAGACTTTTTTCATTTTGCTAGGCACTGGTGGGTGGCAAAGATGAATTTAATACTGTTTGTAATCAAGGAAATTATAATACGATTGGAGGTTTGAATTTAAGGGGCATGGTGATAGACACCTAAACAAAAATTACAATTTAATGTGTTAAATGCTCTAAAAGAGGTATGTCCAAAATTTTATATTTGTACATGTAAAGGTATTGGCAGGTTTCATTTCCGTTGGTTCTTTGGGGTGATGAAGTTATTAAATATAGTTGAGGCTGAATCACCCGATACTCATTTCCATACCATTTTCCAATGCCACGTTCTCAGATTCCCTTACAGCTAGTGTGATCATGCAATCAGTTTTGATCAATAAAACATAAGTAGAAGTCTAATAGTGATTTATGGGAAAATCTTTGCTTTCCTGATTAAGGATCTGCTGTGTTTTCCTCTTTTGCCTCTTAATTCATCTTCCGATCTAGACAGTGGAAAGGATGGCCATGCTACCAGGCATTTTGGTTACTATTAGAGAAAAAACACAGAAATTTGCCCTTGACACCTCAAATTCCTGAAACACAATGACTACCTACTTACCTTTAAGAGTAAATCCCTATTTAGTCGAACTCCTGTAGTTTGTTTTTGTGTATTCTTTGCAGCTGAACACTCCTAACTAATCCGTGTGAAGAGATGAGTTCATTAATAAAGTATATATAGTGAATGTAGAAAAAAACAAAAGCATCCTTAGGAAATCCCAAAATTAAAGTGTTGCAAAACCAGAGCATGCAGTAGGGTTTAAGAAGTCCACCAGCAAATCAAAAAGGGAAATTGATGAAAATGTTTTTGTGGACATGAAAAGAAGAGATGTTTTTTCATCAAACAGATGTTTGCATAGGCCAAGTGCCATGAAATATGGGTAAAAGTGAAGACAGCCCATTGGACCTGACCATGAGGGAGCACTGATGCTTTGCAGAGAGTAAATCTACTGAAGTGTTAAGTATGCAGGCCAGATCACAATGCAACAGGGAGCAAATAGGAAGAGGGTAAATCAAAGATGATAGAATAATAAAGGCACAGTATTTAAAAAGGTGGGAAGAGATAGACCAGTGGTTTTGAAAGAAAAACAAAAGTTTGAGTGAGCTTTAGGATAGGGCATACTTTAGGTTCAATGGATAGAGAATCAAGTTGAAAAGATAGCAGATCAAAGAGGGAGTGGAAGATAAATAGAGTGCCAAGGATCTTATGGAGGAATCAGAGGGCTGTCTGGAGATATCCTTTGTCCTTTGGAGAGAAAAGAATGAGTGAGGATATAGCTGTGTGGAGACGAGAAGGAGGGATGAAAAGAGAAAGCACAATTGATATTCTCTATTTTCTTTGTTAAAAGGTTTATTCAGCTTGTTATGGTAAACTTCTAGAAATAAGCACAGGATTTTAGGAGTTGGTAAAGGATTTAGAATATCTTGTTGAAGGAATGAATTGAACAAGGAGTCCTAGATGACCAGTTAAGAGGTTGTAAAGGGAAGCTGAGCAGCCAGCAAAAGCTATTGGTTCCTCAGTTATACCTACACGCCAGAGACTGATGGCTGCCTGTGTCTAAGGTGCTGTGAGGTTTAGGGAAAATCATTGCATGTGACTTCTCCTCCTGGGCACTCTGTTCACAGTTTTATAAAAATGAAACAGTTACAATAAGTGTCAAGGGAAATTTGCAAGAGGTGAAGATGTTACAGAAGAAAAATTAGAGCCTGAGTGGATTGGAAAACAGTGATGTGAGAGAATGGGGGCAGAAGAGAGCATACCTGTTTGTTTTTCCTTATCCAGGGAATTGACTGAGGAGGATGGTATGGATTTCACACTGTTTTTGGCCCTAGTGCTTGCCAGTCTTCTCTCACTACTCCAAAGTTACATGCTCCATTGGCAACTTCACAGTATCCCCAAAAGCATGGCCTATGTCTGGAGCTCCAAGTTTGCTCTCTCTTAGACACTTGTAGAAGTTTTAAAAATTGTGTATATTCTTAATAAATAACACTGTAATCCACATCTACCTTTAATTATATGACACACAGTTCTATATATACATTGTATTTTTTCTAATTTATAATTTTTATTTCATTGTAAAGAAAAATGATTCTAAAGTGGGATTGATATTAAATAAGAACATTTTACCTTTCCAAGGAATTGGCTTACATATTTAATTATATTAAAATATGATTAGGGTATCAGTCTCATAAAGGCATTCAGATTCATCTATGGCAAGTAGTTTTCTTTCTTTCTGTCCAAATATGTTCTGAAAATGCTTTGTCATCACAGCTTTTGAATTCCCTTAGTGGATTCCAAAGGCAGATGATTATTCATTCTAGTGAAACATACAAATGTCAGCAGTTTGCTGTGGGTTTCCTCTTAGTGAGTAATAGGGGATTTTTTTCAAAGACAAAGCTCTCCTTCTCAAATGTCTTCCTAAAACTGTGATTCCATCAGACATGGGCAGGGCAGGAATTTCTTTTGCTCAACTCAGAATTCATGAGACAGCTGTCAAACCTGCTATACCTGCCTGTGTTCTCATGCTTAGGGCGTCCTCCTTAGCTCATTGTTCCACCCTCTTTTTAAAAAGAAAAAAATTCATCCAAGAAAGCAAGAGCGTGACTAAGCTATATTCAGTACCACTAGAGATTTTGCTAGAAACCCAGGAAGAAATGGTTATAAACATTGAAAGTCCCTGACTTTTCTGACTAACAGGCAATTCAGAAATACTGACCTCAGATAAAGCCTTGGCCTGTCACATGGGGTACCATCACGTGGGAGGGTTATGGACTTGCTCTGTGTTACTTTGGAGGAGTGGATTAGGAATGATTAAAGAAGTTTAAAGAAGGAAGATTTAGACATAGCGTAAAAAATAAAAGGTGCCTGTAATTAGAACTTTCTGGCTATGGGGTAGCATTCTTGTTCTTGTTTTTTTGAAAATTGATGGACCCCCATGAAAAATTCCCATAGAAGTGGAAGTTTAAACTATAAGACTTCAAGATTCCTATTCATTGTAGAGTCAATACGTAAATATGTTGCCTGACTTTTTTCAGATTTTATTCCCTTAAGAAAATGGTTCTTTGGCCAATTTAAGTGTAGGAAACAATGTAACCCATATTGACTTTTGGAGACATATACTGTAAATTGATATTTACAACTTGTGATCAAATGCTTCCCAAATATTTCTCTGTTTCTAACTGCAGAACTGACCCTTAACCTTTACCCCGCCAATGTTTTTGGAGGGAAGGTTTTGCTTGCTTGCTTGCTTCAAAATTCTGGTTAATATGGTAAGATTACCAGATGCATAACGTAAATGTTTTAGGATGATATATTGTCCCATTAATTCATATTTTCCAAGAAACATGATCAGATACCATAATACCAGCATCTTAAGATTTTCTTTAACTTCAAATTATCATGATTTCTTTCTAGAATGAGAGTCTATATATTATTTGTGTTATAACCTATGACACATAATTTGAAATCTTTTACGGTAAAACCCATAATATCCTGGGAGCTGGTGCGTGTCTCAGCTAATTACTTTCCTCAGAGAATGATAGAATTGTCTGTGCAGAATCATTGTACCTGGAAGAAGGGAGTGGCCACTATTTCAAAGTATCCACACACCCAATTATTATAGCTGCTATGCATGATTGATGGCAGTCCTCTCAGTCATAAAGCAGAAATAATAGTGAATTTCATTTTAGAGATCTTATGCCAATATAGCTTTCATGAATCAGCTGCTTCTTTTAGCATAATTCTAAAAGTAATTGTGGCATTCTGGACTGAATCCTGGAATAGATAAAGGACGTAAGTGAAAAAAGCAAGTCAAAATCCAACTTATGTCTACAGCTTAATTAATAATATTGTGACTATTTTAATTTTCTAGTTCTGACAAAAATACCAGGATCAAATAAAACATTGACTTTAGAGGAAGCTGGTTGAAGGTAAATAAGAATTCGAACATCTTTTCAACTTTTCTGTTAATTAAAAATATTCCAAATAAAAGATTATTTAAAATAACATCCAATACGGAGATAGAATATTAATTTCCTTCTAGTGATGCTCTATCTTTCAATGGATTGAATTTGAGAAGCATACTAAGTTTAAAAATCTAAAATGAAATGACCCAATGAAATACCATTTCTTAAACTTCAAGATATGGTGGGGTTGGGGGTGCCGGTGTGGCAGGCAGGGAGCTAGCACCAGAATTTCTCTTTTGGAGTGAGTGCTCCTTGGGAAAATATCTCAATATGTCTCCAAGAGCCTGAGATCATAATTAAGCCAAACGAAGAGAGTCTTTGCATGACATTAAAATAGTTTTTGACTCTTAGAGAAAGGGTAAAAATAGATAAGAAACAGAGAAAGGAAGGAAAGATGAAAAGACCCAGTGATATTGCGTTGGGGCAGCAGGACTACTTAGCATGAAGCCACCGGTGGGGAAAAAAAAATAAACCCAACAAATAGCTAAAAGCCTATACAGTCGAGCATGTCAAATATTTAATTAAAATGGTTTGTATTGTCATTGCATCAACCTCTTATTTGTCTGTCCAACTTTCAATGAAGTCAATCCCTTGTATGTTTGAGAATTTGGATGTTATGTACTAGGGAAATAATTGGAAGTTATAGTTGGAAGGAGAAGAAAAGGGTGATTTCTTGTGTAATTGAAGTGCTTTAGTGCAGGGCTGATGGGAGCACTACAATTATAAACTCATAAACTCACAAAAAGAGCTCCAAAGTGAAGTGCCCATGACTGGTTGAATTTTAGAAGTGGCTTTGATGTTACACAATCCACTGACAGGAAGATAAAATCTATTTTATGTGACATTTATGGAATAAGCAATTCCAGCCATTGAGGCCTCTTTCTGCCCAGAAAAGAATAAATTACTATGGTGCTTGACAGCTAATCTTAGTCATCCTCTTTTCTTAAAATATCAGATTTTATAATAATTTAGAGTAAGGCATTTTTTTTCATATTATTCACAGAGTGTACAAAATGGCCAATCATATGTGATATACACACACACACACACAGATTGTAATTGGCTTGCATAATGTAGTTTAATTGGCTTCCAAAATTTGCAAATAACTTTTTTTACTATGATATCTTAATTTCAGGCTTCCCTTGAACAAATGAAGCCCACTATTCCAGATGCTAAAGTGGCTGAGGTTACACAAATGTCCCTTCCTTAGGACTGTTCTTGAGCTTTCCAGTTTTCAGACATCTCCCTCTAGTCTCGCACCCGTCCGTGCTCCTTTCACTTGTTTCCCTACATGGCCATATAGCGTTTGAACAGTCACCACACCTTTGTCATAATGACTCCTCTAGCAAAGCAAATGACTTTTTTTTCTGAGAAAATGAACTTTTATGTTAGCCGTCAGCTTGTGGCTTTATACTCAGAAGGAAGCCATATTGTAGAAAAAAAAAGAACCTTAGTTTGTGTTTTAGTTTGCTAGGTTGTCTGAAAGCAGATACCGCAAGATAGGTTGGCGACTTCAACAAGGGAGATTTATTAGCTTACAAGTTTATGGTTTGGAGGCCATGAGATTGTCCAAGTCAAGGTAGCATTAAGGTGTTGCTTTCTTCCTGAAGTTGTCGGCTGGCAAACTGTGGGTTCTCTGCCTCATGGCCAGGCATGTGCCTGCTGGTCTCGCCCTTCCCTCCCAGGTTTCGTTGCTTACATCTTCTTGTTGTCATGGCTTTCTTCCCTCCCTTCCCCCTGCCTCCTCTGTATTTATCCCCTTTGTAAAGGACTCCGGTAAGGGGGATAAAACCCACCTTGGGCTATGCTTTAACTGAAGTAACCTCTTCAAAAGGTCCTGCTTACAATAGGTTTACACCCACAGGAACGGATTAGCTTGAAGAATGTGATTTTCTGGAGTATATACAGTTTGAAATCACCATGGGTTGGATTTAGATGGATAAATCTTGATATCCAAAATTTTCACCTATTAACAGCCTCCGTTTTGAGGGCTTTGCTTCCAGTCTTTTTTCTATCCATTTTCATACAAACATTTGTTTAAACTATGAGCATACAGGCTATGTTTTACATTTTTTTGTTTTATTTGCAATTAACTTGCATGATTCTCAGTTTCCTTATCTATAAATGAGGATAATGAGCCCAATTTTAAAGATATTTTATAAAAATTATCTATAACTATATGAAATCCTTAACACAGCATTCAGTAAGTTTCTTTCTCCCATTGGTTCCCTTTTTTTGTCAACTCCAAAGACACATACACTGAGATTTTGGTCAGTGAGTTTAAAAAGAGACTGGCATGTAGGGATACAATTTTCAATGTAACTGAAAAGTTGTATTTTCCCCCATAGAATTTTTAAATTGAAGTTTACATTCTTCTGATAGATGATATTTCAAGTAACTTGAATTGGTACTGCCTTGGAATCTAATGCAAGTGTTTTAATTTCATTACAAAATTATTAGTTTTGATGCTGATCCAATTCAAAGCTCTGCAGTCTAACCATGGTGAGGTAGAAAAGAAAGAAGTTAATGGGGAGTGAGCCTGCTGCAAATGAATAGAGTTGATGCTGATTTTGGCCATATAAGATGATAATACTAGGAGAAGCTGGGTGAAAGGTATATAGAAGCAGAAAGAAAAGAAGAAAAATTAAAAAGAGAACAAACAGCAGATAAAGCATACAAATCTAAAATGAGAAATATGATTTTTTATGGCTACATAATATTTCATTGTATGGATATACCTTAATTCAAGTAACTTACTATTGGACATTTTGTCTTTTCTTTTCTGGCTATTATAAGTAAGTAATTATATGTTGAATTTCCTTGTACAGAAAGATATTCCAAAAGTAAAAGTGTGAAGCAGAAGATAAGGTACTTATGCACATGGAAAAGAAATGGCCTGAGAAAATGTGTGAAGAAACAGCAACCCAGGCTTGGCCAGAGCACTTTGTGAAATCAGATTTAACAGGACAGCAGTGTCCTCTGGGGAGAAAAGTTCTAGATTAGGCCAAGTGTTAAGATGGGGTCACACCGCAGCTGGCCTTAGGTCAAGGAGTCTGTACTTCAACTGATGGTTGATGGATTGAAGTTCTGTCTCCAGATATTCTTTTTTTTTCCCCCTGACTTCCTCTACTATCTAACGTAATATTTGTAATTTTTTTAAATGGATGTCAGTGGAGTTGAGGAATGTAAAAGTGTTTATGGGAATAATAACATTAAAAAAGAACTTGGACTGTGAAACCAAGATCATTTATGAGGATTATGCAAAAAATAGCAATTACCCATTTCAGTTTAGTATGGTGAATATTTGAAAATTTGACCTTTAACAAGCTGAGAACCAGCTGGAAAAAAGGTCCAAAAATAGACCTGCAATCATTTGACTTTGACAGCATATTTTGAAAATTGTTCACTGTTTTTTACAATAATTAAATTAGACAGATGAAATAATAATAGACAAGTTCCTTTTGCATAGATTAGATATAATTAATAATATTACTTATCTTGGACCAACACCTTTCAATGTATAGATCATAAATTTGAAATGTAATCCAAACTTTTAAAGATAGACATGAACTCTATGGTAGCTATCAGGGTATCTGTTACTCTGAAAGCTTAACCTTTAGTTAAAATTCTGTGAATCCAGTTTCAAGTCATTGAAGCAAATCATCTTTACTATGTAAATATTACATACATACATTTTCTCTTCCACTGGATTACTCTGCATTGGATTTCTTAATATCGCAATTTGATTCTCTATTCAAAATTAACTGATAAATACTACAGGATATATTACTCCAGTCTATTACTTTTAAGTGTAGACCTGATATTTCAACAATAAAAGAGATATGGGGCGGTGTAGTGGTGGCTCAGTGGTAGAATTCTAGTCTGCCATGTCAGAGACCTGGGTTTGATTCCCAGAGCCTGCCCATGCTAAAAAAAAAAAAAAAGAGAGAGAGATGGAATCATTTGTAAATTTAATCAATAGTACAACAATTGCAAACTTACTCTTAACTTATCTGTATTCTTTCCAGATAAGGGATTGTTTGAAAATATGATTAAAACAGAAACTAAGTGAACACTTCATGCATCTCACCCCAAAGTCACCCCACCTTTTCCTTCAGAAATATAAAATTTAAGGGTATGATTATCTTTAAGGTCGAATAGACTAGATAAGTGCCTATGTGGTTGGATTTGAAGGTTCCTGGGCAAAACTGCTGGCCCCCACACAACTCCCATTTCAATAAAGGACAACCTTTATACTCCTATTAGTAGACAATGAACTGAGAGATAGAAAGCTTTATGCCAGTTGGGATTGCTGATCTCCATAGACTACTATAGTGTGTGGTGTCTCTTGGTGCAACAAGTAGTGATGAACTCAACTTTTTTGACTCCAAGGGGATGGGTGTCCCTGGTCCCTTCTTTCAGTGGTTTGGACTTTGACAACAGCTAACAATTTTTCAGACATAATGTCTGAAATGCCTAGCAGTTTAGACCTAGAGAGACACCTATAAAGATAGGGAAAGTGGGAGGCCCAAGATAAACTTAAATACAGTTTTTCCCAGTGCTGTCATATATAAGGAGACTTAGTAAGAAGAAGAGGAAAAAAGAAAGGAATCATAACTGGATAGTGACATAAGGCAATAAATTAAGTTGTAGCAATATTTGAAAGACATGTAGAACAACCATATCATCCGCCACCAAATACTCAAGTGCAATAGAAAGATAATCTGACTTGACAAGGTTGTATGGGATCACCATGTGATATATGTGAAAGCAAAAGCAAAGCGAAAAAAAGAGACTGGGATTCAGAAGAAAGTAATTTTATTCCAAACTTTACATCAACTAGTTTTATGACCTTGGGCCAGTCAAGTTTCCCTTTTGAATTGAGCTTCTTCATGGGTTACATAGTAGAGGGACATGGACTGGGCAAATTGATCTTTACTTTTCTTATTTGTAACAGGATTCTTTTCATCTAAGTATTATACAGTGGTAATAGTGCATACAAGTATAGCTTTAAATATCACCAAGATAAGAACAGTGCACTGCTATGATTGCTTTTCAGAGCAGGGGCAGAATTGAGACTGAAAGTAAGGATTCCTTTTACTTGATACTCAAAAGTGTGGCCATTAGCACCCTCTGGAATCTTCTTAGGAATCTAGAATCTCAAGGACCTCTCTATACTTACAGAATCAGGGATTGCATTCCAACATGATCCGCAGATGATTTCTGTACAAAATAACGCTTGAGAAGGACTGCCCTAAATCATAGCTAGTACGGACCACTCACAAATTTTACCTTAACTTATTATTCTTGATTTCATTGCTCGGCACATCGTAGGGAGACTGTGCAGTGCAGTGCAGGGAGCACTGAGCCAGTTGATGCTATCGATGATGTGTCTGCCCTATTTATGCTGTTTCTTTCCATGTGGGATTGTGGTTCCTCTCGCTTTTTTTCTCTTCTTTTTCCTTTCATATACTCCTCCTCAGGAGTGGTATAATCTGATTGGTGAGTTTTGAAATAATAACTGAGAATGCTTAATTTAGTTTCTATCTTCTGCCTCTGGGCAGTTAGCAGACCGCAGGAAGCGTGCTTTCCTTTGTGGCTTCTTCAGGGGCAGGCTTATTCCTACTCTGGTCCAGGCTGCTTAAGCCTGGCTAATTCTGGCATTGTCATTAGGGCTACCTGGTGCTCTCCATAAGCTATATCCTCTAACTTAGGTATTGTCAGTATTAAAGGGGATATTTTGGCCTCTACCTTCCTTATTCTTTGTCTTGTTTTATATTTTGTTCAGAAATTGGCTGTGGAAAAGTTGAAACTATCATTGGACTCTTTCAGCAATCTCACCTGTTGTCAACAGATCTGAATCTTGTCCCGACGTTTTCACTAATGGTTTAACCTCATCATGCACTGGAGACCAACTTCTTCCTGTAAAGTGAGATGAGTGGATGAGCTTGGGGGTTCCCAACCCCAAGTGAGCCTCAGAATTACTAATGAAGTTGAAAGCACTGTTCCTGAATCAAACTCTCTAGCAGTGGGGCCCATGAATCTGCATTCTGACAGGCTCACTCAAGTGATGCATATCTGAAGATGGGCCTTTAGATCCCTTTGCCCTTCCCAAACTGTATAGGCAGCACTTGGGAGCTTGCTAGCAATGTAAAATCCTTGACCCCAAGTACTGAATCAGATTCTGCATTTAACAAATTTCCCAGATGATTTGCGTGCAATTAAAGATTGAGAAGCCCTGCCTAGACTGGATTATCTCGAAAGTCCTTCCCCAGCTGGAACTGTTATGATCCTGTTTATTTTTCATTGCTATATCTCTGGTGCCTGGCATATAGTAAAGTGCTCAATAAATATTTATTGAACAAATTAATCCATTCTCTGCTCTTTTCAGTAGAATGTGACAACAGCTTGAACATTTGACCATGCCTTAATAAACATGGCACACAGGCACCAATCTGTCACTCCTGTCATTGATAGTTACATGAAAAAAACAGGGATCTCAAACTTTGCTTATTATACTCTCCATTCCTTTTTTATTTTTAATTCTGCTAATAATTTAATTAAAAGAATCAACTAGGAAGTTATATTGATTGTCATACTTATCTCTCTTCCCACTCTCTTGTCAAATTCAAAGGATTCCTCTCAGATTTATACTCTTTGACCTTATTCTGGTATTAAATAGTATTCATGGCTTTCTCCTTCTGGAATATTTGTTCATTTGACTTTCACAGTATAAGATTTCTTAGGTCTTCTGTTTTTATTGATCACTTCTTCTTTGGCTTTTTTTATAATTTCTTCTTCCCGATCTGTTCTCACAAAACAATCCATCTTTATGGGAAAACTCAATTATCACTTCTATCTTCAACTAAATTAAGGACAAACCTAAAAATTTCATTTGTATCTATTCATTTTTTTTACTTTTTATTAACATGGGCAGGCACCGGGAATTGAACCCGGGTCCTCTGGCATGGCAGGCAAGCATTCTTGCCTGCTGAGCCACCATGGCCTGCCCTGTATCTATTCATTTTGTTTGAGTTCGAGAGAAAAGATCAAAATGAAAACTCCTTGCATTCAGCAACTGTGAGTTTTACAGATCTAGTAAAATTTTACAAATATAGTAAATGATCAATGAAAACATCTTTGTATAATTGGGACCTTTTGGTTACATGTGGGGAGAAGGAGTTGGTGACTAGTGTTGGTCCAGGACAGAAAATTAATCGACTGGGTCTTTGAAGAAATTCTAGATTGCTGAGCCTTACTCCTGCTGCAGACATCCATTCAGGAGGTTTGAGAACGGGAATAAAGAATTTATACTGAATATATATATATATTCATATATATATATTCATATGTATATGTGGGTGTGTGTGTGTGTGTGCGTGTTTTTCCAATCTATAGTGCTGAGTAGGGTTTGGAAGAAAAGGCTGCTTCCATGAGATGGATCAGGATTAAAACATGGCTTTTCTAAGGTACACAATCCTTTCAAACCAGCACAGAGTAGCTAGAGGAAAGTACCTGAAACTGTTGAATTGTGTTCCAGTAGCCTTGATTCTTAAAGAAAACTATGTAACTATATAGCTTTTACAATGTGATTGTTCAAACCTTGTGTCCGATGCCCCTTTTTTCCAGGGTATGGACAGATGAGTAAAAAATAATAATAATAATGAGTATAAAATAAACAAATAATAATAGGGAGAGATTAAGTGTAAAAATTAGCTGGACTGAAATAGTGTGGGTCAGTGAGAGGGAGGTCTAAGGTGTATGGGATGTATGGGTTGTTGGTTTTTTTCTCTTTATTTCTTTATCTGGAGTGATCCAAATGTTCTAAAAATGATCCTGGTGAAGAATATACAACTATGTGATGGTAATGTGAGTCACTGATTGTATAATATGATTGGGCTGTATATGTTTGGATATTTCTCAATAAAAATATTTTTTAAATTAGAAAAAATCAGGTATTAATTCCCCATTCTTTACCACAACCCAGCCCTTGGTAACCTATATTCTAGATTATAAATTTATGAGTTTGCTTATTCTAATTAGTTCATATCAGTGAGATTACACAATATTTGTCCTTTTGTGTCTGGCTTCTGTTACCAAGCATAATGTCCTCAGGTATCATCCATGTCATCGCATGTATGAAGACTTCATTCTTTTTATGGCTGAATAATATTCCTTTGTATGGTATTACCACATTTTGTTCATCTGTTCATTGATTAATGGGCATATGGGTTGTTTCCATCTTCTGGCAATTGTAAATGATGCCACAATGAATATTAGAATGCAAATATCTGTTTTGAGTCCCTGTTTTCAATTCTGTTGGATATTTACCTAATAGGAGGATTGTGGGTCATATGTTAATTCTATGCTAACTTTCTGAGGAACTGCCAAACTGTCTTTCACAGCAGCTGCACCACTTTAAATTCCCACCAGCAATAAATGAATGTTCCTATTTCTTCACATCCTCCACAACAATTGTAGTTTTCTGTTTTTTCAATAGTAGCTATTAGAGAAATGATATCTCATTGTGGTTTTGATTTGCATTTCCCTTATAGCTAATGCTATTGAACATCTTTTCATGTGTTCTTTAGCCATTTGTATAACTTCTTTGGAGATTTGTCAATTCAAATCCTTTGCCCTTTTAATTGAATTATTTGCTTTTTATTTTTGAGTTATAGGATTACTTCATATGTTATGGACATTAAACCCTTATCAAATATATGGTTTCCAAATATTTTCTTGAATTTAGCAGGTTGTTTTTTCATCTTTATGATAAAGTACTTGAAGCCCCCAAGTTTTTTATTTTGATGAGATCCCATTTTTTCTTTTTCTTTTATTGCTTGTTCTTTGAGTGTAAAGTCTAAGAAACCATTGTCTAACACAAGATCCTGAAGATATTTCCTATATTTTCTTCTAGGATTTTTGATCGATAGTGAGTTAATTTTTATATATGCTGTGAGATAGGGGCTGTCCGCCATTCTTTTGCCTATGGGTTTCCAGTTCTCCCTACAGTATTTTTTTTTTTTAAAGACTATTCTCTAACAATTGAGTGGACTTGGTGGCCTTGTCAAAAATCAATTGGTTATAGATGTGAGGGTCTATTTCTGAACTCTCAATTCTATTCCTTAGGTCTATATATCTATCTTTGTGCCAGTTCCATGCTCTTTGGACCACTGTAAATTTGTAATAAGATTTAAAGTCAGGAAGAGTGAGTCCTCCAACTGCGTTCTGCTTTTTCAAAATGCGTTTGCCTGTTTAAGCCCCTTGCCCTTCCAAATAAACTGTGTGATTGACTTTAACATTTCTGCAACGTAGGTTGTTGGAATTTTTATTGGTGTTGTGTTAAATCTGTAAGTCATTTTGGATAGAATTTATGTCCTGACAATATTTAGTTTTCCAATACATGAGCATGGACTGTTCTTCTATTTATTTCGATCTTCTTTGAATCCTTTTAGAAAAATATTGTAGTTTTCCATACATAAGACCTTGACATTCTTTGTTAAATTTATTCCTAGATATTTGATTCTTTTAGTTGCTATTATAATTGGAATTTTTTTCTTGATTTCCTCCTCAGATTGCACTTTACTAGCCTATAGAAGCACTACTGACTTTTGTGTGTTGATCTTGTATCCCACCACTTTGCTGAATTCATTTGTTAGCTCTAGTAGCTTTGCTGTAGATTTCTGGGGTCTTGATATAGGATTATGTTATCTGCAAACAGTGAAACTTTTACTTCTTTCTTTCCAATTTGGATAACTTTTATTTCTTTTTATTGCCCAACTGTTCAGACTAGAACTTCCAGTACAATGTTGAATAACAGTGGTGACAGTGAACATCCTTATCTTTGGTCCAAATCTTAAAGGGAAAGCTCTCAGACTTTCATCACTGATACGATGTTATCTGTGTTTTTAAATATGCCCTTTATCATGATGAAGAAGTTTCCTTCCAACCCTAATTTTCTAAGTACATTTATCAAGAAATATTGCTGGATTTTGTCAAATGCCTTTTCTACATCAATTTGAGTTTATCATGTGTTTCTTTCCCCTTCATTTTATTAATGTGGTGTTTTAAATTAATTGATTTTCTTATTTTGAACTACTCTTGCATATCTAAGATAAATCCCACTTGATTATGGTGTATAATTCCTTTAATGTGCTCTTGGATTTGAATTGCTAGTATTTTGTTGAGGGTTTTTGCATCTATATTAATTAGAAAAATTGTTCCGTAATTTACTTTTCTTGTAATATCTTTGTGTGGCTTTAGCATTAGGATGATGTTGGCTTCATAGAATGAATTAGGTAGTATTCTTTCCTCTTCAATTTTTTGGAACAGTTTCAGCAGTATTTGTTTTAATTCTTAAAGGAGTGTTTGTTATAATTCACCTGTGAAGCCACTTGGTCCTGGACTTTTTTGTTGGCGCATTTTTGAATGACTGATTCAATCACTTTATTTTCACTTAGGTTCTTCATGTGTTTCTAGGAATTTGTCCATTTCATCTAGGTTGTCTAATTTATTGGCATACGGTTGTTCATAAGTATCTTCTTATGATAGTTTTATTTCTTTAGGTTTAGTAGTAATATCTCCCTCTCATATCTGATTTTACTTGCCCCCTTTTTTCTTTGTCAGTTTAGCTAAAAGGTTGCCGATTTTATTGATTTTTCAAAGAACCAGTTTTGGTTTGCTTAATGCCCTCTATTGTTTCTTAATTCTCATTTCAGCTATATCTGCTTAAACCTTTTAATTTTTTTTCTTTTTGCTTGCTTTGGGTTTAATTTGCTGTTCTTCTAGTTCCTCCAGGTATGCAGTTAGCTCTTTGATTTTAGCTCTTTTCTTCTTAAAATGTAAGCATTTAGTCTACAAATTCCCCTCTCTGCAGTGCCTATGCTGTGCCCCATAAATGTTGATGTGTTATGTTCTTATGTTCACTCATCTCAAGATATTTACTGATTAGCTATGTAATTTTCTCTTTGAACCATTGATTAAGATTGTGCTATTTAACTTCCATGTATCTGTGGTTTTTCCAGTTCTCCCCTGTTCTTGATTTCCAGCTTCATTCCATTGTGGATGGGGAAGATTCTTTGTTTAATCTCAATATTTTAACATTTATTGAGACCTGTTTTGTGACTAAAAATATGATCTGTCCTGGAAAATAATCCATGTGCATTTGAGGAAAAGGTATATCCTACTGTTTTAGGGTACACTCTTCAGTAAATGTTTGCTAGGTCTAGTTCATTTATCATATTACTCAAGTTCTCTGTTTTCATATTGATCTTCTGTCTAGATGTTCTATCTGTTGATGAGTGTGATGTATGAAATCTCCAACTATTGTGTGAAGGTGTCTATTTCTCCCTTTTGCCAGTGTTTGTCTCTTGTATGTTGGTGCACTCTGGTTAGGTGTAAAAAATATTTGTAATTGTTTTTCTTCTTGTGGATTACACCTTTCATTAAGGTATGGTCCTTCTTTGTCTCTTATAAATTCTTTGACTTAAAGTCTATTTTGTCTGAAATTAATATAGCTACCCCAGCTCTTTTTTTATTACTATTTTAAAGGAATAGCTTTTTCCATCCTTACACTTTCAATGTATTTGTGTATTTGGATCTGAGGGGAGTCTCTTGTAAGCAAGCTATAGCTGGATCATGCTTTTTAATACATTCTGCCAATTTGTGGCTTTTGATTGAGGAGTTTAACTTATTAATGTGCAGTGTCAGTACTGTAAATTTGTACTTACTTCATCCATTTTTTCCTTTGGTTTTTTTTTTTTTTTTTTTTTTTTTTTTTTTTTTTTAAGAAAGACAGAGAAGGAAGGAAGGATGGAAGGAAGGAAGGGAGGAAGAAAGGGAAACATCTTTATTTTTATTATATTTTGTTTGTTTATTTGTTTTTTACATGGGCTGGGGCCGGGAATCGAACCGGGGTCCTCCGGCATGGCAGGCACGCACTCTTGCCCGCTGAGCCACCGCGGCCCGCCCTTCCTTTGGTTTTTATATAGTATATATTTTTTGTCTCTCTTTTCCTTTATTTCAATCTTCTTTTCTGTATAATTGATCTTCTCTGATGTATTTGATTGATCCCCTTCTCATTGCTGTTTCTATTTTTTAAATAATTTCTTTTTGGTTACCTGGAATTTATAATATACTATTAAAAAATGAAATATGCCAAATTATCTTCAGTAGCATGCATATTTTTTGCTCCCATATTCCTGCATTTCCCCTCTTACATTGTTTTTGTTCTACTTTACCTCTTTATATTTTGCGTGTCCATTATCAGGGAAATGTGCCTTTATCTTGTTCAATTGTACTCTGACACTGTTGGAACTAAAGTGTAGAGTTGTATATTGAGGAAACAGTACTATTGTATTTTGCATTCACCTTTTTAGTTACCTTTACTGAAGATCTTCATTTCTTCCCACTACTCCAAGCCAATCTCTCTTGTCCTTTCCTTTCAACCTACAGAATTCCCTCTAGTCATTCTTGCAGAGCAGTGCTTTTGTTTATGAACTGTCTCAGTTTCTGTTTATCTGTGAATACTTTAAACTTCCCCCCCTTTTTTTTGGTATGGGCAGGTACCAGGAATCGAACCTGGGTCTCCTGCATGGCAGGTGAGAACTTTGCCACTGCACCACCATTGCCCGCCCACTTCCCCTGGTTTTTGAAGGACGATTTTGCTGGATGAAGCATTTTGAGTGGTGTTTTCCCTCTTTCAGTACCTTAAATATATAATACCACTGCCTTTTCACCTCCATGGTTTCTCATGAAAAATCCTCACCTCCATGATTTATTTAAATTCTCACCCTCACTCAGTGCCCCCTTTTCCTTACATTTGTCAGTTCTTGGACCCATCCAGTCTTGTGGTTCAGTTCCCTGCCTCCATTTCTTTTTCTCTACGAGATCTTTCTGCCTCTGGTTTCTTCCCTGTTAGGTATTCTGCTCCAAGCAGACAGAATGAGTCCATCCAAGTGAGTCCATTTTGTGTTTAGGGGGTCGAGTGGTCCAGCCCAGAAACTGAATTCAGTGCATACACCTTTTGCCAATGTTTTTTCTATGGCCTCTTTCACTCTTTCTCTTTCTCCTTCTCTCCCTCTCTCCCTCTCCCCCTCCCCCACCTCCACACGCCCCTGGAGGTCCTTTTGTGTATAGTATGACATAGAGCCTTGTGCTTTGCCCTGGGTCTCTGCAGATTTTGGTCCCTGTGCTTGAATATGCAAGGAGTTCTAACTCGCAGTTGTGAGTGGCTCTATAATCTGCATCCACGACAGAAGGGACCTGGGCTGTGCTGCCTCTGTGGAACTCACAGGTGAGGGGTGCCAGACTGGCATGTCCAGTTACTGCTACCCTTTAACTATGTTCCAGAGTTTTGAGGAAGGTGGTTCTACAGTTTTTGCTAGTTGTTTAAATATTCTATGGGGGGAATGGCACCCTGGAACCCTGGAGTGTCTTACCATGTCATCTTGGTTGACCACTTCTGCTATTTTTAAAGTTAATCTTGCTCTGTTGTTGTAGCATCTTAGAATTATGATGTTGTGAAAATAGAGTTTCCCATAAAACTGGAAAGAAAATGCTTAAAAAATTTAGCTCCCAATCCTCATTTGTATTGTTAGTCTTATGTCAAATCATTTCATTATTCACAACGCATCTTAGAACACCGTAAAATGTTATTCATGTGAGGTAATTGGGGCTTAGTTCTGCTGTCTCTATGTGTGTGCAGTGCCAGGGAATTTATGGGGCTCAAGCCAGGTGTTCTAATTTATTTCAGCAGGTGTTCTCAAACTTCCTTTTGCAAATTTGTTATCGAATAGGAGTGCTTTGTAATGTCAATTTGTATGTAATAGTAGATACTGTTGTTCCTTGCATCTGAAGAGGCAGACAGCACAAGTGGTTGTCACGTGTGGTTGTGTAAAATGTTTTGTGACCATTTGCTGTAGGACAGGTTGTGCATCTTTATTGAAAGACTGGCTGAACATACTGGCACTTAATTAAGGCTTGTTGACCCTCTTCCCAGCTGTTTGTTCAGCAGGTTACCAGTGAGCTTCATCAGAGGAAATTTTGCCTCCCTGTGTCCTTCTGCTCATGCCAACCTATATTTGTTCCACTTCTGTACTTTATTTAATATTCTGTTGGTCAATCCATGTCACATTAATTTTTAGGGAAAAAACATGAGCACACTTAAATGATGGTAAAGAGATAAAGGATTGACCTATCAGCGAATTAGTATTGCACAGATCAAGGGCTCTCAAAGTATATTCCTGGACAAGCAGCACCGATGTCTCTGGGGAACTTGTTTGAAATGCAAATTTATTAGACCTCCCTCCAAACATACTGAATCAGAAACTCTGTTGCTGGGACTCACCATCCAATAATCTGTGATTTAACAAGTTCTCCGGGTGATTGTGATGAACTCTCAAATTTGAGACCTTTTGGCATAGAGAAACATTCATTGACTCATTCTTTTGATAATTAATTACTAACAATTTATGAATTACTACTGTGAGTCAGGCTCTACCAGGGATGTCGAGGTGCTGGAGGCTTAAAGGGAGTTAAACAAGACCTCTTAATAGAGTTGTTCTAGGGACCAAAACTACAATGTTGACTTCAGTCCTGACCGATGGACTGGAGTTGGTGACCAGAAAAAGTAGGGCCAATTGTTAGTGTGAGTGGCTCAACACAAAAATCTTACTATCATGAAACTGGATAAAAAGTATTATTTTTTGAGCAGGCAACTGTGACTCAGTGGCAGAGTTCTCGCCTCCCATGCCGGAGGCCTGGTTTTGATTCCCAGAGCCTGCCCATGCCGAAAAAAAAGTTTTATTTTCCAAGAGGACAAAATACTTTTTAGCTTAAGCTGGGAGGAAGTACTCACATTTAGAGCTATACTGCAGATAGTTTTTTCAGCAGGAATATGACATTTAATATTTTTGTTAAAAGAAGCATTTTATATTTTATAACAGTTTTAAATATAATATCCACTTTTAAACATTCAGCATAGAGGGAATACAGAGGCATGCTGTATTACTTAATCTGTCATTAAATAAATATGTCATACACAGTAAATACACATTACTTAATGACAAATCAAGATCTGGAACAGAGGCACTGTACTTCAAGAATTATTCCTTGAAGATTAGTGATTTTCAAACCATTAGACCCATGAACCCATGAAATTATATCTATAGACAAGGAAATGCATCATTGCCCTGAAATAAAACATATGAACTTCTCAAGAAATTTTTGTGTTGTAAATTGAGGTTGTAAATAATATTTTATTTGATAAACAATTTTCCACTCAAAAGTTCAAAACTGCACTACCATGTTGCCTTGTTAGGGAAGATGCTTACCTGCTGTGGTTGAAAATTAATTTTGGCTTAGAGCTATAAAAATACAGAGACTATGAAAGTATATTCATGAGTATCAAAGTCCATGCATTCAGACAAAATTTAAAATGAGACATGAAGGGAGCAAATATTAATCTGCCACTTTTTTCATTGTTAAAACTTTTGGAGGTCTGTTCTCTCTGATATCATACTCTTTTAATACAGTTTTGTTTTCCTCTGCAGTAGTTTCCATCAGAGAAGAAGATGGCCATTGACTGAACTCCAGTAACAAAAATGATGATAAACATATTCCCTTTCTATCCATAGACATCAGGTTCCAGAAAATGTTTGATCTGCAAAAAGGACTGAGACCAGATGAATGTGTTAACCTGTCAGAAAATGTAGGATGATATTTTGGGACAAATTATGCCCTGATTGGTTCACCTACTATTCACACAGCTCATAAAGCAAATTACACTGGCTTTTAAAAATAGCTTATCCTTTTGCCCTAGGTTCTAATCCTTTGGACAGTTCAATGATTACTTCAGTGCTAATAAATTCCCAAACTCAAGAAGGTTCCTTTTAATTTTTCTGGGTTTTGTAAGTCTGTGTGAAACTTTATAATTTCCGTTTACCTAGCTTTCGTTTTGTAACAAACCCATTTCTATTGTAGGTTCCATGTGGAGCAGGGGAGTATTCTGTGTCAAGGGAAATAAAAGGTAATTTAGTGAGTATAAGATGGGCATAAACTCTCTTCAAGCAATCTCACTTCATCATCATAACACAACTACGGTGTAGATCATTTCTCCCGTTTTGCAGGTAAGTGAACTAAGATTCTGAGGGCTTGTAACTTTCCAAAGATGAAACATTAATAAGTGCCCAACTGTGTTTGATACAAATTGTGTGTACTTAATAATTGTTATATGATCCATTCCAGGTGCAGTTGAGAATTGCAATTTGAAAGATCAATAATCTAAGGAATAATAAGAGTGAGTGACAGTATTGCCATATTCATTATCAAAATGCAATCAGGTGCTAGTTTCGGCAGCACATATACTAAAATCGGAACGATACAGAGAAGATTAGCATGGCCCCTGAGCAAGGATGACATGTAAATTTGTGAAGTGTTCCATATTTAAAAAAAAATGCAATCAGAATGTCTCAGGCATTTACTATGCAGTAACTAAACTGGAGAGTCAAAGATGAACATGGCTCATCTCTCACAAAGCTTTTAGTCTATGGCTTTGCCATCCAGTACAGCTACTAGTTACTTCTGGCTCTAAATTTAAATGGATTAAAATAAAATAAAATTGAAAATTCATACCCCCACTCAAACTAGTCACATTTAAGCATTCAATAGCCACACGTGGCTCGTGGCTACCATATTGGATGCAGATAACCATACACACAGTAGTAGAAAACAAAACTGCTAAATATCTTCCATTATATTTACACACTAGAATTCAGAGGCAGACACGCTGAAATACAACTTTCCATATTAAAATTATAGGGAAATAAAAAAGCAATCTCCTTTTATATATTTCAATTTTGGAAAATAAAAGCAATCTCCTCTGTAGAAGTTCATAAAAAACAGTTCATCTCAAAGGATTCTAAATTGAGGACATTGCTCTAAACTAATCTTGAGCAGCTAGCTGTGTGAGGCTGAATGCGGAAAACACAGCCGTGAGAAATAATGGTCATAGTTCCTTATTTAGGAAACAAAGGGGCATAAAATCAAATTAAAATATATCATCTCTGCTGTGGTTTCTGGTACTATGCTTTATGAAACATCTTCTCTCCTTTAAAATTAGGCTTCTATTGCTTCTTAGTGCAGAATAAGTAGTCCATTTGTTCAGAGGTTGGTTTTTAAGGCATATTTTATAACTTGGATTTTTAAAATCTCTTTCTGTTCCCCAATTAGTATATGGAATAGGGAAAAAATGTGCTACCTAGAGCAGGAAACTCTACTATAATGAGAGGTCATTTAGATTTTATGAAATGAGAGTGATAATGTTTCACAGCTAGGGAAAGCTTACTGGAATTAGAGATACCATGTTCATCTTTCTTTAGTTTTCGAATAGGCTACTACGAAACTGCTGGCCAGAGAAGTTTCATCTCTGCATTGGAATGCAATGTATGCATATAAGCAAAATAACCTAAATATGTTTGTGAGTTCAGCTCATGTTTGAATGAGCCTGCCTGGGAACAAAGAAGGCCATAACTGTGTCTCTTCACATTTAGGTTTCAAATTCATGTCAAACCCCCACAAGGTAGTTTGACTTACAGATAAACTCGACCAGTACTGCTGGTATTCAGCAAACAGATCAATTTAGGCTTCAAAACCCAGTAGAAACATCAGAGCAGGGAGTCAGAAAAGAATAGTTAGGTAGCAGGACAGACTGCTGGTGGGTTTGTTTGGTCAGCCCAGTGGGTTTTTGTTGTAGAAATTTGCTGTTTTCAATTAACATTACTACCTTTCTAGACTCTTCGGTTAGGATTCTTCCATGCATTCCCAACATTTTTATACCCAGAGCCCATGCCTGTATAGCCCCCGGTATTTGATTTTTCAAATCATGAATTAGATTTTTATTAACATTAGAATAGTTAGGAGTCTTATACAGAAATTTATGAGAAAAAAATATTTGCTTGAAAATAGCAATTTTTAATTACATATAATCGGTACATTAAAAATTCTAAGAATTGAAAATTTGTAAATGTGAGTCTATAATCATATAAGCACAGTAAACATTACAATACTTTAAAACATACCAAATTCATATGTTAGTTTTAAACCAACAAACTGCAAGCTAGTCAAGAGTCTTTAGACATGAATGATTAGGTAGTTCTCTTTACCACCTTTCCTTATCTAGCATCCTTCTAAGAATGCTACAGGGGACATGTAGACTCTTCCATATGACTCAAGGCCTACTAACAACTATTTCTATTAAGGCTTTTCTATCCACTCTGTAAATCTTTATAGCTTCCCTTCTTTGTGACCTTTCCTGAGTTCTTTTCTTGTGGGCACATCACTTCACACTCCATCATTTTTCTACCCTGGCTTCTATTGCTTTCTGATCTTGTTCTTCTACAGTCAAGTGACTTTCTTTCTAATCTCGAGTTGCTCACACTTTTCAATCTTCACACATACATACACACTCAGGCTGATCACACTTCTCAATGTTCTCACACACACACACACACACAGTATTTTTCTTTGCTTGTCACTGTCTATTTTTGAATTCATTCTGTGCACCTGCCTCTAGGATGTGGAAATTTCCCGAGGTTTTCATCTTCACTCTCTGCAAAGCACAAGAGAAGCTGCTTATCCACTCTTCCATCTGCACATCCACCCTTTCTTCTATTACCCCAATGCTCATCCTCCTAAGAATATAAAACAAGCTTTCTTTTCAGTCCTAAGAGCTAGTTCTCTATTTGGCTGAGGGGAAGGGAGGAGAATAAATACAATGCATATGAATAATGAAGAGAAGCGGACTTTATTAGGGCACAACCTTCCTCACCAGAGAAAAAAATAGGAATTTTTCAATTCTGTATTTCTAAAGGAAGCTTAGTTCTTATTTTCTAGGAACAAGGTAAAGTGACTAAAAGGAAGACATTTCTTTTTATCACTGTACATGAAGTTAGTTTTCTGGTTCTGCATTCCTACAGTGCTTGTATTTTCTGCTGGATCATTTTACAGAAGCACACTTTCCTTAACTTGTTAATAAGAGATACTTACTCAAGCTCATAATCAGTTCACGAACTGAGATTTTTAATCCTTTTGACCATTTTCTTTTATTATGTTTTTGAACTGAGGTTATTCGGCCTGATATCACACTGTTGCATTTTCCGTTTTATTTTGCCAAAGTATAGCACAAAGCTGCATTAGTGTTAAGGGCATTTCAGCTGTGTTTATCATTCTGAGAACAGGTAAAGGATATTCATGGGACTAATATCCGTAAGCCTCGGATTCATGAATTAGAACATGTTATTTTCAATCTAACTTTTTATAGTTTCTTCTATTCAATTGGTAGCTACTGTTCATAATTTCAACATAGTGACCAGGAAAGAGGTAAAAAAAAAATTGCTGTGTCCATCCCAGGAAGCAGCATTTAAATTTAGTCCTATCCCCATAAAAACATCCTGTTCCATGTAACCTTGTGTTTATAAACTCTCTCCCCAGTCAGTTAGCCTGTTAGCTCAGGGGTGCAGGACTATGCACTGCAAGGATTTTTTTTTTTTTTTTTTTTTTTTTTTTTTTTTTTTTTTTTTTTTTTAAAGGAAAGACAGAGAGAAGGAAGGAAGGATAGAAGGAAGGAAGGAAGGAAGAAAGGGAAACATCTTTAAACACTTTCTTGTTTTATTGTATTTTGTTTCTCCGTTTTTGTTACATGGGCTGGGGCCGGGAATCGAACCGAGGTCCTCCGGCATAGCAGGCAAGCACTTTGCCCGCTGAGCCACCGCGGCCCACCCCACTGCAAGGATTTTGACACCAGGTGGCACTATAGGTAATTTATAACTGGTCAGTCTCAGGTCACAGAGGTACCTATAAGAAATTCAGAACCATACAGTTGCCAGTTATCCTTAGGGGGCTTAAAAAAAAGGATAACTTTATAAAATTAGTTTTGGGTATCAACTAAATACCACTAAAAAAAATTAAAAAAACAACTGTTTAGTTAGAGCACCGTGTTGTTGAACAACCATGCTGAACACTTTCCCCTAATTTCTCTTTTTTAAAGATGATGTTGCCTCTATAAATTCTTTTCGATTTTTTATTCATTTATTTTTTTTACATGGGCAGGCACCAGGAAGCGAACCTGGCTCTCTGGCATGGCAAGCGAGAATTCGGTCACTGAGCCACCATCACACCGCCCTCCATGAATTCTTTTATGATTAGCATTATCTCCCCACATCTTCTGGATTTTCCTTTTTTACATATCTATATCTCTCTGCAGTAGAGAGGTGATGGCTCTTTAAATTCATACCCCACTACTATGTAGCCAAGCTTAATTGCACTGATAGTGATTCATAAGTATTTTGAACACGAAGATTAAATTACAGCCAATGAACATGAAGAGCGGTAGCTGAAGACACATTGGATTGGGTTTGTCTCTTCACATGAAGACTGGTTTGTTCGTGCTATACATTCCTGAATGTAGGAAGAAGATGTACAAAGAAAAACAATAATGGATTAATGAAGTAAAAGCAGTTTTCAAAGCTTTTCTCTTTCTCTCTGTTTCTCTATTTTCTCTCTCCTTTCCTTCTTCTCTTTCAATTCCCTCTTTGTCAGAAGAAGAAAAACATAAAATACTCAATTTATTGGGTAGTTCATTCTTAGATCCCAGAGGGAAACTCTTGTCTTGGCTGACATTCAATAGCTAATTAGCCTTATACAATTTGTTAAGAATTTAAACAGAGGCCTTTTTTTCTTGAAGTTTTTTATCAGGCAGCATAAGAACCAGACTTTTCAAAAGTCTTTGTTGCACAAATGTACAGCATTAGACTTCCAAGATCCTGGAGCTGAATGTATTCTTCTTAGTTTGTTTGCATTCATCTGGCCTAAAGATTTTATTTTGTCTATGTATTTTAATAGGATAATAATGATGATGTCAGACATTTATGGATGACTTTCTATATACCAAACACTTATTCTCAGCACTTTATGCACATTATCTCATTTAATCTTTATAAAAACACTATCATTATTATCTCCATTTTACAGAAGACAATAATGAGGTTGAGAAAATTAAATAGATACTAGACTTACTACAATCTGTGACAGCATTTTATATCTTTAATTAATCAAATGAGGCACCATCAGAATATAAAATTTTGGTCTTGATTGATTTACAGAGACTGTAGAGGACACATACATTATTTGGTAAAGGAAGTAGATAAGCCTGATTCCCTGGAGAGATAATTTGCATATAAACATACCTGACCTCACAGCATGCAGAAGACAATTTTAATCCTCTGAAGTTTAGAGAAGTGATTTCAATTATTTTTGATAACTATATATTGTAACTAAAAACTAAAACACTTTCCATCATGTACCAATATTCACCAAATTACACACATATCATAAAAAAGTTATCATTATACAATGTTTACTGTTACTGCATGTGGTACACTCTGATATTTCTTGTTTTATTCTGTCTTTTAAGTGCTTTTCGCGACCCGTAAGTTGATTTCATAACCCACCAATGGGTCATAACCTGCATTTTGAGAAATGAGCTGGATCACAGAGCAAAAGGTTAAAGAACATGAAGCTCCAATTTTGTGGCATCTATGTAAAGAGTTACAGTACATTTCAACATACTGATCACTGATATTTTCTCCTACATGCAAAGAGCTGAAGAAAATTCTCTACAATGATATTTCTTGCCTGCAGTTTTAAACTAGTTTGTGAATTTCCCTGTGGAAATGTGGAAATACAATCAAGTGTTCCTTTTTGTAATGGGAAGCATGAAACTATGGAATCCTGGCTGCTGTTAGCTGAAAGACAGGTTCCAAAAGGCAGAAGGATTCTAAGCATTAGAGTGGTAAGACAAGTCACAGAATGAGAACTGAATTTGGGGAAAGAGGATCAGTAGTTATGTGAGAGTATTGAACTTCAGTCTGCAAAGATTTTGACAGCTGAGACTTGTGGGAAAAGGGAGGGACAGCAGGTAGACAGCTAGACAAGCCATTACATAAGGGCTGGTGGCTACTTTGGCAGTGATTCTAATGAGTGTCCAGATCCAAAATCCAAGGGATCACTGCTGCCAGATCCCAGCAGAGGGAGGCTCCAGACAGTGGTGAAGTTCAATGTTAGGCAGACAATGGTATTGTGCCTCCGAGGTAGTGGTTCTCAAGCTTTTGTGAGGTTGTTTAAAATTTCACTTCCTGATCCTCACCTCCAGAAATTCTGATTATGTGGGACTGAGGATTCTGTGTTGTAACAAGGGTGCTGATGTAGACATTGCATAGCCATTGTTTGAGAATTACTGTTCTAGTATTTGGAGCAAGCTCTAAATGGATATAATAGAAATGGTGACAGTAGACTTATAGGAAAGGTTCTATAAGTTTTGGAAAAGACCATATTTCAATGGGAAATCATGTGCTCAGGGTTTCCCAGGCAGATGGAATTCCAGGCCTAGTGTGGTAAAGTTGACCCTCCAAGGCCAAGTAAAGGTCAGAGCTGACTCAAAAACTTGGACTGTCTTGCTTGGCAGTGGATATTGGTGACTATTTGTGACTGGGCCAAGCAAAGACATAAATAAGCACAATTCTAAGTTATTCTATGAAAAAAGAATAGAATGACATTTTGGGGCAGGGGAGAAAATTTAGGGACAACTCTAATTTAAACCAAAAATATAATTGAAACAAAACGAGTCCTCTCTGTGGCCAGAAACAGAAGATAATGAGACAGAACAAGCATTCTCTAAGTGCCCTGATGAACTCTGATTCATTCTGTCATTTCTTACTTGTATGTGTTTTATCAAAAATCACTATCAACAAAAACACCATGAACATTTTGTCATATTCTAGTATTTAGTGGGGCTAGGTAGTTAAAATATAGTAAATATTTTGGGTTGCACTTAACCAAAAAGCCCTTATAGGATTACCAATATTAGCAGGGAATTTGGAGTCAGTGGTTCTCACTTATCTTTCTAAGCTATTTGACCTTGGGCAGGTTACTTGGCTTAGACAGATCTTAGTGTTTACAAATGCGTTCTAGTCTGCTAGCTGCTGGAATGCAATATACCAGAAACAGAATGGCTTTTAAAAAGGGGAATTTAATAATAAGGCTGAGAAAATGTCCCAATTAAAGCAAGTCTATACAAATGTCCAATCGATGGCATCCAGGGAAAGATACCTTGGTTCAAGAAGGTCAATGAAGTTCAGGGTTTCTCTCTCAAGTGAGAAGGCACATGGCAAACACAGTCAGAGTTTCTCTCTCATCTGGAAGGGCACCTGGCGAACACGGTCAGGGTTCCTCTCTCATCTGGAAGGGCACATGGCGAGCATGGCGTCATCTGCTAGCTTCTTCTCCTGGCTTCCTGTTTCATGAAGCTCCCCAGGGAGGCATTTTCCTTCTTCATCTCCAAAGGTCGCTGGCTGTGGACTCTGCTTCGTGGTGCTGCAGCATTCTCTGCTCTCTCTGAATCTCCTTCTTTCACCAAAATGTTTCCTCTTTTATAGGATTCTAGAAACTAATCAAGACCCACCCAAATGGGTGGAGACATGCCTCTACCTAATCCAGTTTAACCACCACTCTTGATTAAATCACATCTCCAGGGAGATGATCTAATTACAGTTTCAAACATACAATACTGAATAGGGATTAGAAGAAATGGCTGCCTTTACAAAATGGGATTAGGATTAAAACATGACTTTTCTAGGGGACATACATCCTTTCAAACCAGCACAAAATGTAAAGTTGGAATGATAACATCAGATACCTAAGGCTGCATGGTAACAATTAAATGAAATAAAACAAGTACTTTTCATATTGCCTGTCTTTATAAAATGCTCAATAAAGCTCAGCTATTATTATTATAAATAATCTGAGAGCAAAGTAGCAAGTACTTATTACTTGAAGATATTTTCCTATCTTCAAGGTGAAAGAAGGTAGGAAAGCAGAAAGGGCCTTCTCTATTCCCAGCTCTCCCAAATGTAAATCCAGAATATCAGAACATGCATTTTATTAGAATGAGAAGGCTCAACAGAACTCATCTGATGGTTAAGAATTTGAAAAAAGTTGTTTCCATAAACTCAATAATGTGTTACTTAGGCATCAGTGTGCAGAGAGCAGCAATATAATTAGAAAGGACTCTGTAGCTTGATGAGTTTCTCAGAGGAATCATAATCTTCTAAATTGTCACACCTACTCTCTGGGTTTTCTTGGCATCACTGCAAAAGATCTTTATATGGCTTTCTTGTTGGGAAGGAAGGATCAGGACTTCAAATTCAGTTTTTGGGAGCTTTGCCCCTACCAGACCTGGGATATTTGAAGTTCATATCAGTGTGCTATACTTATGTGGGAATTTGTAATTCTACTCTCTGTGTCATTTGAATGCATCTGACTAGTATGTGAGCCAAAATTTTCTTTTCCCTTTTCAAGCTTGTCTTTACATGACCAAACAAGCAGTCTGGGTGAGGTTATGATGATTATTTCTGGAGTTTGGAGCCAAGAAAGAGGGTAGAAGCAAGGAAGGATGGCTTTCTTGCTTGCTTCTAAAAGAATGAGGGAAAGGTGCCAATTACATAGATTTTAAGCCCAACGACTGTTGTAAACAACATTTTATGTATGTCTGACTTTTTATTAAGAGCATCATTTTTATAATATGCCATCATTTTAATGTCAGTAGTTTCATAAAACAACTCATTTTCTTTTAATACTATAAATAAATTTCCAATTGAGAATTGAAAAATTTTAAAGTAAAACATTTCCTTGTCAGTCAGAGTCATTTTATCACAAACATTTTTCCATGAAAAAATCTATCCCTTGTTGAATGTCCTTGTTTTCTATTCATCTTTGCCTTAAAATGAAATTTATCAGGTATTTTCATCATAGGATTCTTTGCATCTCTAATTTTAGCTATGAATAATATTACATGTGGAAGACAAAATATACTATTCTTACATTTTTTATGAGTATATGAAACTATTGCAGGTTATCAATACAAAGTACAGTTTTCCTTTCCTCTCGGTTTAAAATTGAACTTGGCAGACTAATAGAAAACAACAACTACATTAAACTCCTTAAAAAGCTTTTTCACATCTCTTGAATCAAAACTCTGCTTTTCACAAGCTGAGTAGAGTGATTGTGGCTAGCATTAAATCAATGTATTGAAGCCTGAAGTTCTTTTCCATGACACAAACCCAGCATGTATAGCTGTGGCTAAGCTTCCATCACCCTCCCCTACTGAGGTGTCTCAAACCAAACTCATAGGGGACCTCCTTCAGCAATTCTGCGTTTCTACATTCATATAATCTTTATACCTTCATCCTTGATTGTCAGAAAGATATTGCTATCAGTTATGGACACTTGACTTTCAAACACACAAATAAAATGAACTACAGCATTTTGCCCAAGCAACAACTGATAGAACATCTGCTAAACGATAAACTTGTGATTCCCACTGACTTCAGTCAGAACATATATTCGTAGCCTATCTCAACCTTAAGATTTGGTAGCTATCTTAATACAAGCCCATTTGCCAATGGGCTACTCCTAATGAAGAGTGACCTCTGGAGAAAATTATATGGCACTAAACAAATAATGCCTATTTGTAAAATTGCCCGAACAAGTATTTACATGAGCAATTCTCGACCCAGAGGGGTTTTTTTTACTGTGTAGCCTCATTACTTTGTCAAGAACAAGTAATTACTTTTCAAGATGAGCAGTAACAGTGGAGATCTGCAAAGACATGTTTAGAGTTTTATGTCAAATCCACCAAGACCAGTCCTTTCCCAGGTGCCTCAAGTTATTCTTCTACATTTGACTGTTTTATTTAGTTTTGAGGGTGCTTGTCTGCTTTGTCCAGTGGCTGCCAAAAAATTGTCTAAGAAACTGAAAATATGCTCCAAGGACATCTCATAAGTGAAATAGAAAATCCTTGGCCCAATACTTCAGTGTTCAGGTAATAAAATGTAGGTAGTGGCCTTTTCATTAACCACACTTTCTAAAGTGTAGTTTAATCCTCTAAAGAGGATTAAAAAAGGTATCATGTTTTATGAAATTATATTGATGGGAAATTGCAGAGATGAATAAATTTGCATCTTTTAGAGTTTAAATATACCTTAAGTTGCTCTGACTTGACACTGGTTCTCAATTTATTAGTTGTCTGACATTGCGTAGTCATATAACCTCTCTAATTTTAATGTTTCTCTTCTGCCAAATACTGTTTATAATAAATTTCATTTGCCTGATAGGCTATTATGAATAACCCTTAATATAATATCTAAAACATTATATGTTCTAAAGCATTCAGAAACAGCAAAATTCCATAATTATTGGAATTATTCAAACTCCTCATTTCAGACATGAGGAAAATGAAGCCCAGAAAAGTTGGAGGCAGAGCTAGGACTAAAATCTAAAATACTTAATGAAATTGATGAGATGGATTATTATATGTTTCTAAATCTAGATTTTGATGTGGTATCACCTATATTGTGGTTTTTACTCAATAAATAATCCACAGAATGCATTATTAAATATTATCAATAAGCAAGAGGATGCAATGCCATGGTTGTCCCATGAAGGGATGATTTTGGCTCAGTAACCCTGACTCAAACCTGAATGAGAGGTCAGTATAATTCTATGAATTGTAAGAATCTATAGCTTCCCTTTGTGGGATATTACTAGAGTGTGGTAGATCTCATTCACCTAAGAATGCCTACCCAACCAGTTCCTTGTGGGTGAGAGTTTCTGCAGATCCCTAAAAGTTCCTTTTAACATGGCTAGGGGAAGAGAATCACTCACTATTATACTTGAAGAAAGTGGCTGAAGAAGTTTCATTAAGCAGAAAGGATGTGGCCTAAGTTCTCTGCAGTTAAGAAATTCAACGAGAGGCCATGCTGAAGGACTCAGTGGGAATTGTCAAAATCAAGAATGGCTTTTGGGTAAGAAGGTTATGAAATTCAAGTGAGTTGGTGTACTGTCGTATGAGAGCAGGGAGCATGGACTTTGGTTTCAAACAGTTCTGGGTTTAAATGCTAGCTTTATTATATACCAGCTATGTCATATTCAGCAAATCATATAATTTTTTATGAGTCTGAGCTTCCAAAAATGCAAACCATAGATAATATTGTCTATTTCTTAGTGTTATTGCAAAAACGGAATGAGGAAATATTTGTGCAATCATCTGTATACACTAAGTTCTTTAATAAATGCTAGCTCCATTAAGATCTATTTATTTTTATAATTGTCTATGTTCATATATTCTTTGAATTATTTACATTCACCATCCTTTATTCTTAATTCATGACAATGCCCACACATCTTGTGGATAAATTAGCTTAAATAGTTTATCATTTTACTTTAATGTATTTTGTGTTATAAACTCATAATAATTATTGTTGATACATTATGAAATAATTTTGTAATAGAGTCAATTTTAGAGCAATTTAAGTATACGTTTCATTTTTCTTGAAATAACTAAATGTTTCTTTAGAAATTTTCCCTCAAATTAAAATAGTTTTAATAATCACTGATAAATGGAAAATGACTAGTAAAGGCAAAACATATTTCCTTTTTCTTCTCCTATTCCAGATAGTATTTTTAATGTTTGTTTCATCTATAAACAACTATGGTTTTGATACTGACCATGTGGCATTTGAAAAGTATTTAAGCATTTCATAGCCTCAATTTCTTCATCTGCAAACTGAGGACAATTTCCTCTCTACCTTCCAGGCTCTCCTGAGGATCAAATGAAAGAATAGTTGTGAAAGTGCTTTAGAAATTATAATGTGTTATAAATTTAAGGAGAGATTTTATACTAAAGGACCTCTTTCTTTAGGAAGTTTTATCCTCTTATTTAATGTTTTGCATTTCGTTAACAATACTAAATAAATCTCTATGGATATTTTCCTTTAATATCCTCTCTGAACGTTTCAGAGAATTTCCCTATTTTTCTTAAAATAACTTTCAATTTATGTGAAAATTGAAAACTTCAAAAGTACCAAAATGAGAGGCCTCCAGAATGAAAGATTATGATGTTAATATTTCTATTGATTTTATCCTACTAACAGGAAGTATTACAGTCCCTTGGAAATGCTCTGTGATATGAGTTAGCCAGTAAAGTTTTTTTAATAGAATATTCTAAAAGTTATTTATTGAAATACGGTTGACAAGGTGTGGAGAGCTATATTTTTTGTGAAAATATCAAAGGAAGTGAAAAAAGACAGTCATGGGAAGTGAAGGACTATGATTAAATTGCTGGCTGTACTTAAAGAACATATTTCCTCTTGCAAATAAGAGTTCCTGCTAAGGCTGTTTGACATCCAGTGAATCTTAGTTCACTGCCATGGGCACAGCATCTGTAACAAGCATGGCCAAATAGCAGAATGCTATACTCATGTTAATTCAGAAATGATCACCCAGCTCATTTCTGATTATTTGCTTTCTTTTCTTACTTGCTTAGGCCCAGGGACTTCTAATTCCAGGGGCTGTGTCATTTATTCATTCAACAAATATTTACCAAGTACTTACTATGCATCTATTTTCTTAAGAAGCTTAAAACTGACTACAGAAGCTGTATAAAAATCAAGAGTGGGTGATAAATGCAGCAAGGTAATTACAAAGTAGTGGACCAGATTAAAGAAGTAGATCTAAAGAAGTCTTCACAGGTCTTAGCATTTTGGTTGGGCCCCAAAGGAAGTATGAGACTTCAACATGTGAAGATGAAGGAAAGTATTACAGGCAGTTAGCAAAATACATGTGAAGGCATAGAAAAAAATATGCTGTTGTTCAAGAGCCAACACTTAATCCTGTTTAGGAAGACTCCACAATGATGTGGTTGAAGTATAAGGACAGAAGTTTGGCCAGCTAAGTTTCTAATTAATTATGGCAGGTCTTAAATATAAGCCTACCAGTTTACAATTGAACTAGAATAAAATGGAAAGCCACTGAAAGTGCTTAACCATAGTGTTGAGATAAACAAACCTTAGCATTTCCAGAGGTAAGAGAGAGTAATCTGGCAGTAGTCTACAGGATAGGCCCTGACCTCTATTTTGACAGTGGAAAAATTATGTGGTTGTGAGTAGGACAGAAAATTAGCATATCATTTTACTATGAAGAACATGATGCAAACCGTATGTATCTGATGAAGCCCTGCGCTCTTCCATTGTCATCTGGGGAGAACATTTGTAGAAAATGAAATGAAAGTCTGCTTAGGCCCAAAGCCCATCCATAGACATTTGTCAGATAAAGGTTATGGAAATAATCCAGCAGGAAAAACAAAATTCCTTATTTCAAAAATTAGATATCCTCAAAGAGAAGGAATTAGGGATGAGTTATAGACTATAATTCATAATTATAAAAATAAAAGTAAAAATATTCTCCCCGCTGTTTCTGATAGACTCCCACTTCTACCTACCTCCACTTGAGAATAATTGATATAAAAGCATTTTGCTTTTATAATACCAGAAAACTTCTATGCAGTTCTAGTCACACCACTAGAAAGATACATTTAAACAGAAAAAACTCATTTCCAGGGAAGGACAAATATGAGTGAAAGAGACTAAAATTATCACAAATCCTTAGCCTTAGAAAATGAAAGATGAAAAATAATATTACTTTAATCTTACAAAATTCTAAAGGTTATGGCTAAAACGTCTGGGGCCTGTTCATTACTTTGCATGCTAAAATAAATATCTGGAGTACTCTACCCAAGCCTTAAAAAAGAAGATTAAGAAATTAAGAAGGATTATCTCAGACCGAGAGATGGCTCTACATCTTCTGTGTTTGCACAGACTGAGAAGATTAAGAAGCTTATGAAGACTAACAAATAAAATGTATATGTGGCAGAGCCATAATACATTAGTAATTAAAGTTAAGGTGTTTTCAGTGAGAGAAAGCCATAACTTTCTCATCTTCCTTGAGATCCCTATTTAAGAAGGAAGGCAAGAATATACATTATGTAAGAAGGAAAAAAAAAAAAACCCGAAAAGCTAGCACATACTCGCTGTGCACTGGGCACTCTGCTAGGTCTTTCACAGAGTAATTTCATTCATTCAGTCACAGCAGCTCTTGCATGTATGGATGTGTGAACTGAAACCATAACTTGGTCTAGCCCCAGTAAAGCCTTGAAAGCACAGCTGCCTGCACAAGCAAAGGACCCAGTTAATCTGTAAGCTTTCCTCCCTCAGGAGGAAAGAACATACAAATGGTTCTTTGAACACCAGACCCCTTAGTGGTTTGATGTCATTCTTTACCCTGTGTGCATTTTTGGAAAAATACTATGTCATCACACTCCCTTGAATTTCCTGTTAATTTGTAACCCCTTCCGCACATAGAATAAGTAGTAAGAAACCACTCCAACTGTCATGAGACTCCTTCTAAGTGGCTAATCTTATATGTAAAATGAAATGTCTTTGTCTCAGGCCCCTATATCTGGCCCTTGTTTTACCTAGTTATGCAGCGCTTCTTGTGAGTCTCAGAGTTGCCACCATCAGAGCTACTGACTTTGTCTTGAGTAAGTTTTCAGTAAACTCAATGATGCAGTCAGTGCCTAATGTTTTCCTCGGTCTCACAGCTGGAAACTCCAGACCTGCAGATCCAGGTTGGAACAATGGAATATGAAAATAAATAACTTATCTACATAAACACAGGCAGGAAGAAACAGACCCAAGATCTGTTCTACTATGGTACAAGTATTTATTCAACAAATACCTGCAATGTGCAAGGCGACTGGGAACATACCAGCGAACAAGGCAACGATGTCCCTGCCCTCTTGGTGGTTATATTCTAGTGGACAGACAGAGAAACTTGTAAAATCACCAGTTAGAGAAAACTGCTGTGAAGAAATTCAAAGGAAACAGAACAGCAGGAATTATATTGGTAGGGTTGTGGTGCTATTTTAAGAATGCAAGGAAGTCTTCTTGAAGAAGTTAACATTTCAGAGAATATCTGAATGAAGTGAGGAAGCAAGACACAGGACTCTGCCAAAAATTCAGATGGAACAGCAACTGCAAAAGCACTGAGGCAAAAGTGAGCTTGATGTCATCAAAAAACAAGACAGTGTAACTAGAATAGAGGGAGCCAGACAGGGTTGTAAGCAGTCATCATTTTCAGTGGCATCAATATGAAGATGGAAAATGAAATCATGGTCATAATTATCGAGAGAGGGAACTCATTTAAGGGACCAGTAAAGGAGGATAAGCTTGAAACAGAGATTGAAATAATAGTCAAAGTTAGTGTAAAATCTGTAGAGGATGATGGCAGTAATAGAAGAAAGAAGAATGAAATATTTCAGGAAGAATAGAATCAGTTACATCAAATGCAACTGAGAGGTAAGCTGAAGCGTAAAAGATGTCAGCTAAATTGATCAATGTGGAGACAATTATTTTGGTGATTTGGGTAAGAATTCAATGGAGAAAGAGTAGCCTTTTCAACAAATGGTACTGGAATAAATGGAAAATTCATAGGCCAAAATTCATAGGTTAAAATGTACCTGATTTTAACCTCACACTAGTTACAAAAATTAACTAAAAATGGATCATGGACTAAGATGTGAAACACAAATCTCCAAAACTTTTAGGAAAAAAAAAAATACACAAGAGGAAATCTTGGGGATTCAGTGATGGGCAAAGAATGCTTAGATTTGTATTAAAGGTATAATCCTTAAAAGGAAGAATTGATAAATTGGACATCATTAAAATTTAAAACTTTTGTTCTATAAAAGACCTCATCAAGTTCTTTCCCAGAAATTTAGGTTATTTATGTGACACCTGAGACTCAGAGTTAGAGCTCTGAAGCTATGGAAGTCAGCAGTACCCCATACAGGAGCTGTTTAAAAAGTTGAAAAAGTGATCAGACATTGAGTAGAGATATGAATGAAGCTGATCTGGATAGGACTAAGATATTTCAGAAGACTGGGTAAAACATGATATTGTCCATATTTTAAAACTTCAACTTCTATGGGAGACTAAAGGGAGAGATATTTATTTGCTGCAAAATTTATATTGTGGGTTGTGTGTTTCCTAATTTAACTGGTATGGTCAGTTTAGTTGAACACCATAAGTACAGGGAATCTTAAATAGGACATGAGATTTTGTTGGGTTGTCCGGGTTAGAGTGATGCCTCCATAAATCCCAGAGTGATTTGGACAGTGAATAAAGAAGTATTTTCAAAGTCCCTTTAGGGGAATTGGGAGAAAGGGGGGAAGATTCAACTTCTTTTTTTGAAAAATTTCTGATACTCTTGCAAGCAGTGGGGATAACCAAATCAATAGGCTGAGTCCTCGATCTTGGGATTTGCCCCTGTGAAACTTATTCCTGCAAAGGAAAGGCTAAGTCTACTTAAAATTAGGCCTAAGAGTCACCCCCAGAGAACCTCTTTTGTTGCTCAGGTGTGGCCTTTCTCTCTAAGCCAACACATCTTAGAGAACTCACTACCCTACCCCCTACATGGGGCATGTCTCTTAGGGCTGTAAATCTCCCTGGCAACATAGAAAAGAAATCCCAGGATGAGCTGGGACCTGGCATCAAGGGATTGAGAAAACCTTCTGGGCCAAAAGGGAGAAGAAAGAAATGAGAAAAAAAAAAAAATGTCAATGGTTGAGAGATTTCAGAGTAGAGAGTTTATCCTGGAGGTTATTCTTACACATTATATAGGTATGCCTTTTTAGTTTATGGTGTATTGGAGTGTTTAGAGGGCAGTACCTGAAACTGTAGAGTTTGTAGTTTTATATTCCCATAGCCTTGTTTCTTGAAGATGTTGTATAATGCTATAGCTTTAACAATGTGTATGATGATATAGCTTTTACAATGTGACTGTGTGATTGTGAAAACCTTGTGTCTGATGCTCCTTTTATCTAAGGTATCGGCAGATGAGTAAAAAAATGTATAAAAAATAAACAATGGAGGTGCAAAGGTTAAAATAAATTGGGCAGATGGAAATACTAATGGTCAATGAGAAGGTAGGGTTAGGGGTATGGTATGTATGAGGTTTTTTTTTTTTCTTTTTTCTTTCTTTTTTTGGGGTAATGAAAATGTTCAAAAAATGATCATGGTGATGAACACACAATTAGTGATGATATTGCAAGCCATTAACTGTATACTATGTATGAAATGTTTGTATGTTGAGACAGGAGGAAGATGGTGGCTTGTCCTCCAGTTCATTCCAGAGCAGCTAGTGAATAGCCAAGAAAGATCAGAACAACAACTGGGGCCACATCAGTGACAGGACACACGGCGTAAGCCAGTCTGGACAAGCTGGACCTGCTGAGAGCATGCACAGAACTGTAAGTTCCCCAAGACACAGAGGCCCGCACCCTTCCCCCACAGGCTCTGCAGCCTGGTTCCCTGAGGGGAGAGGAAACCCACTTTGCTAGCAACAAGGGCTTAGCTCAGCCAAGCTTCACTGTGGAATTAACTAACAAATTCTGATTATTAAAAATAGGGCCCCAGCTCAGATAAACCTGGAATAAGCACTAAAGGTACTAGGAGCTTTTGCTCCAGCAGAGAGGGGGCGGGCAGATAAAAAGAAAATAAAACAAGAGTTGCTAGGTCAGACAACACAAAATACTGCATACGAGCTGGACCCAAGGTTCTGGGAAGATGCAAAATAGAGGGTTCCGGAAAGATGGTGGAATAGGATAAGTCAAGTTCACCCCTCCTCCAAGGAACACCTGGAGAAGGGACAGAAAGGTGACTGAGACAGTGATTCTAGGGTGTAAGTGACCCAGGAGGGTCTTCTACACCACATAGGGAGGCCCTACTTAGAAAAGCTGAAGAATTGAGATGCAGAGAACCAGAGACTATCTGGATGGATGGACAGCCAAATGTGCCCCTTTCCAAATGGAAGCCCAGAGCCCTCTGGAGTACACAGATGGGAGACCAGGACAGGGAATGCTCTACTTCTGTGTACACTGCACGTCACCATAGTAATGCTGGACAAGAACTGTTGTGCCTAAAGGCAAGTGGGCTTTTTTGAAGTGACCCACCATTCTAGATGGACCCCAACTGGCTCCAGGGAATTCATACCTAAACAGGGAAGAAACCAGAAGCAGAAGAGCCTCAAAGAAAAAAACAAACAAAAAAATGGTGGGGGTGCTGGTTTGAAAGGATTATGTGCCCTAAAAAGCCATCCAATCTTGTGGGAGCAACCCTTCCTTTTAGTCCCTACTCAGTAATGTAGATTGGAATCTTTTAATTAGATTATTTCCATGGAAATGTGACACACCCAATTGTGGGTATTAACTTTTTTTTTTATTTTTTTAATTTTTTATTTTTTTATTAACGGAAAGAAAAAAAAAAGAAATTAACACAACATTTAGAAATCATACCGTTCTACATATGCACTCAGCAATTCTTAACATCATCACATAGATGCATGATCATCGTTTCTCAGTACATTTGCATCGGTTTAGAGGAACTAGCAACACAACAGAAAAAGATATAAAACGCCAATGTAAAGAAAAGAAATAAAAGTAGTAATAATAGTAAAAAACAACAACAACAAACAAACCAACAAGCAAACAAAAACAAAAAAAACCCTATAGCTCAGATGCAGCTTCATTCAGTGTTTTAACACGATTACTTTACAATTAGGTATTATTGTGCTGTCCATTTTTGAGTTTTTGTATCTAGTCCTGTTGCACAGTCTGTATCCCTTCAGCTTCAATTACCCATTGTCTTACCCTGTTTCTAACTCCTGCTGAACTCTGTTACCAATGACATATTTCAAGATTATTCTTGAATGTCCGTTCACATCAGTGGGACCATACAATATTTGTCCTTTAGTTTTTGGCTGGATTCACTCAGCATAATATTCTCTAGGTACATCCATGTTATTACATGGTTCATAAGTTTATCTTGTCTTAAAGCTGCATAATATTCCATCGTATGTATATACCACAGTTTGTTTAGCCACTCTTCTGTTGATGGAGATTTTGGCTGTTTCCATCTCTTTGCAATTGTAAATAACGCTGCTATAAACATTGGTGTGCAAATGTCCGTTTGTGTCTTTGCCCTTAAGTCCTTTGAGTAGATACCCAGCAATGGTATTGCTGGGTCGTATGGCAATTCTATATTCAGCTTTTTGAGGAACCGCCAAACTGCCTTCCACAGTGGTTGCACCCTTTGACATTCCCACGAACAGTGGATAAGTGTGCCTCTTTCTCTGCATCCTCTCCAGCACTTGTCATTTTCTGTTTTGTTGATAATGGCCATTCTGGTGGGTGTGAGATGATATCTCATTGTGGTTTTGATTTGCATTTCTCTAATGGCCAGGGACATTGAGCATCTCTTCATGTGCCTCTTGGCCATCCGTATTTCTTCTTCTGGTAGGTGTCTGTTCAAGTCTTTTTCCCATTTTGTAATTGGGTTGGCTGTCTTTTTGTTGTTGAGTTGAACAATCTCTTTATAAATTCTGGATACTAGACCTTTATCTGATATGTCGTTTCCAAATATTGTCTCCCATTGTGTAGGCTGTCTTTCTACTTTCTTGATGAAGTTCTTTGATGCACAAAAGTGTTTAATTTTGAGGAGCTCCCATTTATTTATTTATTTCTTCAGTGCTCTTGCTTTAGGTTTAAGGTCCATAAAACTGCCTCCAGTTGTAAGATTCGTAAGATATCTCCCTACATTTTCCTCTAACTGTTTTATGGTCTTAGACCTAATGTTTAGATCTTTGATCCATTTTGAGTTAATTTTTGTATAAGGTGTGAGATACGGGTCTTCTTTCATTCTTTTACTTATGGATATCCAGTTCTCTAGGCACCATTTATTGAAGAGACTGTTCTGTCCCAGGTGAGTTGGCTTGACTGCCTTATCAAAGATCAAATGTCCATAGATGAGAGGGTCTATATCTGAGCACTCTATTCAATTCCATTGGTCGATATATCTATCTTTATGCCAATACCATGCTGTTTTGACCACTGTGGCTTCATAATATGCCTTAAAGTCCGGCATCGCTAGACCTCCAGCTTCGTTTTTTTTCCTCAAGATGTTTTTAGCAATTCGGGGCACCCTGCCCTTCCAGATAAATTTGCTTATTGTTTTTTCTAATTCTGAAAAATAAGTTGTTGGGATTTTGATTGGTATTGCATTGAATCTGTAGATGTGTTTAGGTAGGATTGACATCTTAATTATATTTAGTCTTCCAATCCATGAACACGGTATGCCCTTCCATCTATTTAGGTCTTCTGTGATTTCTGTTAGCAGTTTTTTGTAGTTTTCTTTATATACATTTTTTGTCTCTTTGGTTAAATTTATTCCTAGGTATTTTATTCTTTTAGTTGCGATTGTAAATGGGATTCGTTTCTTGATTTCCGCCTCAGCTTGTTCATTACTAGTGTATAGAAAAGCTACAGATTTTTGAATGTTGATCTTGTAGCCTGCTACTTTGCTGTACTCATTTATTAGCTCTGGTAATTTTGTTGTGCATTTTTCTGGGTTTTCTACATATAGTATCATATCATCTGCAAACAGTGATAGTTTTACTTCTTCCTTTCCAATTTTGATGCCTTGTATTTCTTTTTCTTGCCTAATTGCTCTGGCTAGAACTTCCAACACAATGTTGAATAATAGTGGTGATAGTGGACATCCTTGTCTTGTTCCTGATCTTAGGGGGAAAGTTTTCAATTTTTCCCCATTGAGGATGATATTAGCTGTGGGTTTTTCATATATTCCCTCTATCATTTTTTTTTATTAATTAAAAAAAGAATTAACAAAACAATTAGAAATCATTCCAATCTACATGTACAATCAGTAATTCTTAATAACATCACATAGTTGCATATTCATCATTTCTTAGTACATTTGCATCGATTTAGAAAAAGAAATAAAGACAACAGAATAAGAATTAAAACAATAATAGAAAGAAAAAAAAACAAAAAAAACAAAAACAAAAAACCTATACCTCACATGCAGCTTCATTCAGTGTTTTAACATAATTGCATTACAATTGGGTAGTATTGTGCTGTCCATTTCTGAGTTTTTATATCCAGTCCCGTTGTACAGTCTGTATTCCTTCATCTCCAATTATCCCTTCTCTTTTTTTTTTTTTAATTAACGGAAAAAAAGAAATTAACCCAACATTTAGAGATCATACCATTCTACACATGCAATCATTAATTCTTAACATCATCACATAGATGCATGATCATCATTTCTTAGTACATTTGCATTGGTTTAGAAGAACTAGCAACATAACCGAAAAAGATATAGAATGTTAATATAGAGAAAAAAATAAAAGTAATAATAGTAAAATCAAAACAAAACAAAACAAAACAAAACAAAAACCTATAGCTCAGATGCAGCTTCATTCAGTGTTTTAACATGATTACTTTACAATTAGGTATTATTGTGCTGTCCATTTTTGAGTTTTTGTATCTAGTCCTGTTGCACAGTCTGTATCCCTTCAGCTTCAATTACCCATTGTCTTACCCTGTTTCTAACTCCTGCTGAACTCTGTTACCAATGACATATTTCAAGTTTATTCTTGAATGTCCGTTCACATCAGTGGGACCATACAGTATTTGTCCTTTAGTTTTTGGCTGGATTCACTCAGCATAATATTCTCTAGGTCCATCCATGTTATTACATGGTTCATAAGTTTATCTTGTCTTAAAGCTGCATAATATTCCATCGTATGTATATACCACAGTTTGTTTAGCCACTCTTCTGTTGATGGAGATTTTGGCTGTTTCCATCTCTTTGCAATTGTAAATAATGCTGCTATAAACATTGGTGTGCAAATGTCCGTTTGTGTCTTTGCCCTTAAGTCCTTTGAGTAGATACCTAGCAATGGTATTGCTGGGTCGTATGGCAATTCTATATTCAGCTTTTTGAGGAACCGCCAAACTGCCTTCCACAGTGGTTGCACCCTTTGACATTCCCACGAACAGTGGATAAGTGTGCCTCTTTCTCTGCATCCTCTCCAGCACTTGTCATTTTCTGTTTTGTTGATAATGGCCATTCTGGTGGGTGTGAGATGATATCTCATTGTGGTTTTGATTTGCCTTTCTCTAATGGCCAGGGATATTGAGCATCTCTTCATGTGCCTCTTGGCCATCCGTATTTCCTCTTCTGAGAGGTGTCTGTTCAAGTCTTTTTCCCATTTTGTAATTGAGTTGGCTGTCTTTTTGTTGTTGAGATGAACAATCTCTTTATAAATTCTGGATACTAGACCTTTATCTGATATATCATTTCCAAATATTATCTCCCATTGTGTAGGCTCTCTTTCTACTTTCTTGATGAAGTTCTTTGATGCACAAAAGTGTTTAATTTTGAGGAGTTCCCATTTATTTATTTCCTTCTTCAGTGCTCTTGCTCTAGGTTTAAGGTCCATAAAACCGCCTCCAGTTGTAAGATTCGTAAGATATCTCCCAACATTTTCCTCTAACTGTTTTATGGTCTTAGACCTAATGTTTAGATCTTTGATCCATTTTGAGTTAACTTTTGTATAGGGTGTGAGAGATGGGTCTTCTTTCATTCTTTTGCATATGGATATCCAGTTCTCTAGGCACCATTTATTGAAGAGACTGCTCTGTCCCAGGTGAGTTGGCTTGACTGCCTTATCAAAGATCAAATGTCCATAGATGAGAGGGTCTATATCTGAGCACTCTATTCGATTCCATTGGTCGATATATCTATCTTTATGCCAATACCATGCTGTTTTGACCACTGTGGCGTCATAATATGCCTTAAAGTCAGGCAGCGCGAGACCTCCAGCTTCGTTTTATTCCTCAAGATGTTTTTAGCAATTCGGGGCACCCTGCCCTTCCAGATAAATTTGCTTATTGTTTTTTCTAATTCTGAAAAATAAGTTGTTGGGATTTTGATTGGTATTGCATTGAATCTGTAGATGTGTTTAGGTAGGATTGACATCTTAATTATATTTAGTCTTCCAATCCATGAACACGGTATGCCCTTCCATCTATTTAGGACTTCTGTGATTTCTGTTAGCAGTTTTTTGTAGTTTTCTTTATATACATTTTTTGTCTCTTTGGTTAAATTTATTCCTAGGTATTTTATTCTTTTAGTTGCGATTGTAAATGGGATTCGTTTCTTGATTTCCGCCTCAGCTTGTTCATTACTAGTGTATAGAAAAGCTACAGATTTTTGAATGTTGATCTTGTAGCCTGCTACTTTGCTGTACTCATTTATTAGCTCTAGTAATTTTGTTGTGCATTTTTCTGGGTTTTCTACATATAGTATCATATCATCTGCAAACAGTGATAGTTTTACTTCTTCCTTTCCAATTTTGATGCCTTGTATTTCTTTTTCTTGCCTAATTGCTCTGGCTAGAACTTCCAACACAATGTTGAATAATAGTGGTGATAGTGGACATCCTTGTCTTGTTCCTGATCTTAGGGGAAAAGTTTTCAATTTTTCCCCATTGAGGATGATATTAGCTGTGGGTTTTTCATATATTCCCTCTATCATTTTAAGGAAGTTCCCTTGTATTCCTATCTTTTGAAGTGTTTTCAACAAGAAAGGATGTTGAATCTTGTCGAATGCCTTCTCTGCATCAATTGAGATGATCATGTGATTTTTCTGCTTTGATTTGTTGATATGGTGTATTACATTAATTGATTTTCTTATGTTGAACCATCCTTGCATACCTGGGATGAATCCTACTTGGTCATGATGTATAATTCTTTTAATGTGTTGTTGGATACGATTTGCTAGAATTTTATTGAGGATTTTTGCATCTGTATTCATTAGAGAGATTGGTCTGTAGTTTTCTTTTTTTGTAATATCTTTGCCTGGTTTTGGTATGAGGGTGATGTTGGCTTCATAGAATGAATTAGGTAGTTTTCCCTCCACTTCGATTTTTTTGAAGAGTTTGAAGAGAATTGGTACTAATTCTTTCTGGAACGTTTGGTAGAATTCACATGTGAAGCCATCTGGTCCTGGGCTTTTCTTTTTAGGAAGCTTTTGAATGACTAATTCAATTTCTTTACTTGTGATTGGTTTGTTGAGGTCATCTATGTCTTCTTGAGTCAAAGTTGGTTGTTCATGTCTTTCCAGGAACCCGTCCATTTCCTCTAAATTGTTGTATTTATTAGCGTAGAGTTGTTCATAGTATCCTGTTATTACCTCCTTTATTTCTGTGAGGTCAGTAGTTATGTCTCCTCTTCCATTTCTGATCTTATTTATTTGCATCCTCTCTCTTCTTCTTTTTGTCAATCTTGATAGGGGCCCATCAATCTTATTGATTTTCTCATAGAACCAACTTCTGGCCTTATTGATTTTCTCTATTGTTGTCATGTTTTCAATTTCATTTATTTGTGCTCTAATCTTTGTTATTTCTTTCCTTTTGCTTACTTTGGGGTTAGCTTGCTGTTCTTTCTCCAGTTCTTCCAAATGGATAGTTAATTCCTGAATTTTTGCCTTTTCTTCTTTTCTGATATAGGCATTTAGAGCAATAAATTTCCCTCTTAGCACTGCCTTTGCTGCGTCCCATAAGTTTTGATATGTTGTGTTTTCATTTTCATTCGCCTCGAGGTATTTGCTAATTTCTCTTGCAATTTCTTCTTTGACCCAGTCGTTGTTTAGGAGTGTGTTGTTGAGCCTCCACGTATTTGTGAATTTTCTGGCACTCTGCCTATTATTGATTTCCAACATCATTCCTTTATGGTCCGAGAAAGTGTTGTGTAAGATTTCAATCTTTTTAAATTTGTTAAGACTTGCTTTGTGACCCAGCATATGGTCTATCTTTGAGAATGATCCATGAGCACTTGAGAAAAAGGTGTATCCTGCTGTTGTGGGATGTAATGTCCTATAAATGTCTATTAAGTCTAGTTCATTTATAGTAATATTCAGATTCTCTATTTCTTTGTTGATCCTCTGTCTAGATGTTCTGTCCCTTGATGAGAGTGGTGAGTTGAAGTCTCCAACTATTATGGTATATGAGTCTATTTCCCTTTTCAGTGTTTGCAGTATATTCCTCACGTATTTTGGGGCATTCTGATTCGGTGCGTAAATATTTATGATTGTTATGTCTTCTTGTTTAATTGTTCCTTTTATTAGTATATAGTGTCCTTCTTTGTCTCTTTTAACTGTTTTACATTTGAAGTATAATTTGTTGGATATTAGTATAGCCACTCCTGCTCTTTTCTGGTTGTTATTTGCATGAAATATCTTTTCCCAACCTTTCACTTTCAACCTATGTTTATCTTTGGGTCTAAGATGTGTTTCCTGTAGACAGCATATCGAAGGATCCTGTTTTTTAATCCATTCTGCCAATCTATGTCTTTTGATTGGGGAATTCAGTCCATTGACATTTAGTGTTATTACTGTTTGGATAATATTTTCCTCTAACATTTTGCCTTTTGTATTATATATATCATATCTGATTTTCCTTCTTTCTACACTCTTTTCCATATCTCTCTCTTCTGTCTTTTTGTATCTGACTCTAGTGCTCCCTTTAGTATTTCTTGCAGAGCTGGTCTCTTGGTCACAAATTCTCTCAGTGACTTTTTGTCTGAGAATGTTTTAATTTCTCCCTCATTTTTGAAGGATAATTTTGCTGGATATAGGAGTCTTGGTTGGCAGTTTTTCTCTTTTAGTATTTTAAATATATCATCCCACTGTCTTCTAGCTTCCATGGTTTCTGCTGAGAAATCTACACAAAGTCTTATTGGGTTTCCCTTGTATGTAATGGATTGTTTTTCTCTTGCTGCTTTCAAGATCTTCTCTTTCTCTTTGACCTCTGACATTCTAACTAGTAAGTGTCTTGGAAAACGCCTATTTGGGTCTAATCTCTTTGGGGTGCGCTGCACTTCTTGGATCTATAATTTTAGGTCTTTCATAAGAGTTGGGAAATTTTCAGTGATAATTTCTTCCATTAGTTTTTCTCCTCCTTTTCCCTTCTCTTCTCCTTCTGGGACACCCACAACACGTATATTTGTGCGGTTCATATTGTCCTTGAGTTCCCTGATACCCTGTTCAAATTTTTCCATTCTTTTCCCTATAGTTTCTGTTTCTTTTTGGAATTCAGATGTTCCATCCTCCAAATCACTAATTCTATCTTCTGTCTCTTTAAATCTATCATTGTAGCTATCCATTATTTTTTCTATGTTTGCTACTTTATCCTTCACTTCCATAAGTTCTGCGATTTGTTTTTTCAGTTTTTCTATTTCTTCTTTATGTTCAGCCCATGTCCTCTTCATGTCCTCCCTCAATTTATCGATTTCATTTTTGAAGAGGTTTTCCATTTCTGTTCGTATATTCAGCATTAGTTGTCTCAGCTCTTGTGTCTCATTTGAGCTATTGGTTTGTTCCTTTGACTGAGCCATATTCTCAATCTTTTGAGCGTGGACAGTTATCTTCTGCTGCTGGCGTCTGGGCATTTATTCAGATTTCTCTTGGTGTTGGACCCAGCAAGGTTGTAATATTTTTCTGTGAAATCTCTGGGTTCTGTTTTTCTTATCCTGCCCAGTAGGTGGCGCTCGTGGCACACGTTTGTCTGCGGGTCCCACCAGTAAAAGGCGCTGTGGGACCTTAAACTTTGGAAAACTCTCGCCGTCCTGGGGGTTCGCTAGCCGAAGCCGCTTGAGCCGGCCCGGGGTCCGAACGCAGGGAGGGTGTCCGAACGCAGGGAGGGTTGCTGGTCGCCGCAGCCAGGGAAAGAGCCTGTCCGAATTTCCTAGTCGGCCCTGGGCAACAAGCGTGGCGGGAGGGCGCCAGCGGCAGCGGCCCGCCCGAGAGAGTGCACGTTCCCCGGGAGTCACGGGGTCACCGTTCTCCGCGGCCTGGGGGTTTCTGATCCAATTCTCTCAGTTGGTCCGGGGGCTGCGCGTGGTGTGGGCGCCAGTCGCCTTGGTTTCAGGGGACCACCTCTCCAATTCTCCCAGCCGGCCCGGGAAGGGGGAAGGGAGTAACTCCGGCCGCTTGCCACCCCGCCCGGTCAGGCCCGCGCGCCTCGGCGATCTCACCCGAGCTGCTTCTCTCAGCCAGCCAGCCTTTCCAGGATGGGGTACGCTGTCTTTTTTATCTCTGTTGTGGCTTTGGGCGCTTTCTGTATCGTTTCTACTCCCCTAGTAGGTGTCCTGGAGAAGAAACTAAGATCCGCGCGTCTTACTAAGCCGCCATCTTCCAGGAAGTCCCCCTCTATCATTTTAAGGAAGTTCCCTTGTATTCCTATCTTTTGAAGTGTTTTCAGCAGGAAAGGTTGTTGAATCTTGTCAAATGCCTTCTCTGCATCAATTGAGATGATCATGTGATTTTTCTGCTTTGATTTGTTGATATGATGTATTACATTAATTGATTTTCTTATGTTGAACCATCCTTGCATACCTGGGATGAATCCTACTTGGTCATGATGTATAATTCTTTTAATGTGTTGTTGGATACGATTTGCTAGAATTTTATTGAGGATTTTTGCATCTGTATTCATTAGAGAGATTGGTCTGTAGTTTTCTTTTTTTGTAATATCTTTGCCTGGTTTTGGTATGAGGGTGATGTTGGCTTCATAGAATGAATTAGGTAGTTTTCCCTCCAGTTCGATTATGTTGAAGAGTTTGAGGAGAGTAGGTACTAATTCTTTCTGGAATGTTTGATAGAATTCACATGTGAAGCCGTCTGGTCCTGGACTTTTCTTTTTAGGGAGTTTTTGAATAACTAATTCAATCTCTTTACTTGTGATTGGTTTGTTGAGGTCATCTATTTCTTCTTGAGTCAAAGTTGGTTGTTCATGTCTTTCCAGGAACCTGTCCATTTCATCTAAATTTTTGTATTTATTAGCGTAAGTTGTTCATAGTATCCTGTTATTACCTCCTTTATTTCTGTGAGGTCAGTAGTTATGTCTCCTCTTTCATTTCTAATCTTATTTATTTGCATCCTCTCTCTTCTTCTTTTTGTCAATCTTGCTAAGGGCCCATCAATCTTGTTGATTTTCTCGTAGAACCAACTTCTGGTCTTATTGATTTTCTCTATTGTTTTCATGTTTTCAATTTCATTTATTTGTGCTCTAATCTTTGTTATTTCTTTCCTTTTGCTTGCTTTGGGATTAGTTTGCTGTTCTTTCTCCAGTTCTTCCAAGTGGACAGTTAATTCCTGCATTTTTGCCTTTTCTTCTTTTCTGATAAAGGCATTTAGGGCAATAAATTTCCCTCTTAGCACTGCCTTTGCTGCATCCCATAAGTTTTGATATGTTTTGTCTTCATTTTCATTTGCCTCTAGGTATTTGCTAATTTCTCTTGCAATTTCTTCTTTGACCCAGTCGTTGTTTAGGAGTGTGTTGTTGAGCCTCCACGTATTTGTGAATTTTCTGGCACTCTGCCTATTATTGATTTCCAACATCATTCCTTTATGGTCCGAGAAAGTGTTGTGTATGATTTCAATCTTTTTAAATTTGTTAAGACTTGCTTTGTGACCCAGCATATGGTCTATCTTTGAGAATGATCCATGAGCACTTGAGAAAAAGGTGTATCCTGCTGTTGTGGGATGTAATGTCCTATAAATGTCTGTTAAGTCTAGCTCCTTTATAGTAATATTCAGATTCTCTATTTCTTTATTGATCCTCTGTCTAGATGTTCTATCCGTTGATGAGAGTGGTGAATTGAAGTCTCCAACTATTATGGTATATGTGTCTATTTCCCTTTTCAGTGTTTGCAGTGTATTCCTCACGTATTTTGGGGCATTCTGGTTCGGTGCGTAAATATTTACGATTGTTATGTCTTCTTGCTTAATTGTTTCTTTTAATAGTATATAGTGTCCTTCTTTGTCTCTTTTAACTGTTTTACATTTGAAGTCTAATTTGTTGGATATTAGTATAGCCACTCCTGCTCTTTTCTGGTTGTTATTTGCATGAACTATCTTTTCCCAACGTTTCACTTTCAACCTATATTTATCTTTGGGTCTAAGATGTATTTCCTGTAGACAGCATATAGAAGGATCCTGTTTTTTAATCCATTCTGCCAGTCTATGTCTTTTAATTGGGGAATTCAGCCCATTAACATTTAGAGTTATTACTGTTTGTGATTTGTTTTTTCAGTTTTTCTATTTCTTCTTTATGTTCAGCCCATGTCTTCTTCATGTCCTCCCTCAATTTATCGATTTCGTTTTTGAAGAGGTTTTCCATTTCTGTTCATATATTCAGCATTAGTTGTTTCAGCTCCTGTATCTCATTTGAACTATTGGTTTCTTCGTTTGACTGGGCCATATGTTCAATTTTCTGAGCGTGATCCATTATCTTCTGCTGGCGTCTGGGCATTTAGTCAAATTTCCCTGGGTGTTCGACCCCACAGGTTGAAAGATTTTTCTGTGCAATCTCTGGGTTCTGTTTTTCTTATCCTGCCCAGTAGGTGACGCTCGTGGCACACGTTTGTCTACGGGTTACACCAGTGAAAGTTGCTGTGGGTCCTTTAACTCTGGAAAATTCTCACCATAGGGGAGGTTCGGCAGCCGAAGCGTCTTGGAAAAATGCCAGCCGGCCTGGGGTTCCGAATGCGGGGAGGGTCGCCGGCCGCCGCAGCACGTGAGAGCGTCCGGCCGAATTAGCTAGTTGGCCCGGGGCACCAAGCGTGGCAGGAGGGCGCCAGCTGTCGCAGCCCGGGAGAGTGCACTGTTCCCAGCTGGATGGGGGAGTCACGTGTTTGAAAGGGATCCCCCGGTCACTGTTCTCCGCAGTCTGGGGATTTCCGACCCAACTATCTCAGTTGTTCCGGGGGGCCTCGCGTGGTGGGGACACCAGCCGCCGTGGCCTAAGGGGACCGCCTGTCCAATTCTACCAGCTGGCCTGGGAAGGTGGAAGGGAGGGACTCCGGTCGCTTGCCGTCCCACCCAGGAAAGCCCGTGCCCCTTGGTGATCTCACCGGAGCTGGTTCTCCCAGATAGTCAGCCATTCCAGGATGGGGTACGCCGTCCCTTTGATCTCCCTCGTGGCTCCGGGAGCTGCTCTGTATTATCTCCACTCCCCCAGTAGCTGTTCTGGAGGAGGAAAGGTGAGGGCGGCAAGGCTGTTGAGGCTGGTGGCGGAGGAGCCGGTGAAGGCGGGGGAAGAGGGCACCATGGTGGTTGGAGAGCGGCCGGAGCAGGAGGGGGAAGAGAGGGGAGAAGGAGGACGGGCAGGTCGGCTGCTGCGGGGCATGGGCGCCGCGCGGCGGGCCGGTGGAGAAAGAGAGGGGAGAAGAAGGGCGGGTGGGTCGGCTGCTGCGGGGCGTGGGCGCCGCGCGGCGGGCCGGCGGAGAAAGTGGTATTAACTTTTTGATTAGATGGAGATGTGACTCCACCCATTCCAGGATGGAATCCATTAAAAGAGGAAGCATTTTGGAGATAGAGACAGAGCCGTGAGATAGTGACAAGAATGACGAGGGCCCATGCAGCCAGAGACCTTTGAACATAAGCAGAAAAATAGTCTTGGGGGAGCTGCATGAAACAAGAAGCCTGGAGAGAAAGCTGGCAGATGTCTCCATGTTCGCCATGTGCTTTTACAGTTAAGACAGAAACCCTGAACTTCATCAGCCTTTCTTAAGTGAAGGTAATCTCTTGTTGGTTGTCTAATTTGGACATTTTTATAGACTTGCTGTAATTGGAGATTTTCAGGGCCATAGAACGGTAAACTTGCAACTTAATGAATTCCCCCTTTTAAAAGCCATTCCATTTCTGGCATATCACCTTCTGGCAGCTAGCAAACTAGAACACATGGTAACAGAAAAAAAGTTTTTTAAAAGTCATGGGACTACACTGCACAAAGAACCCTAAATTGAACCATGGACTGTAGCCAATAGTACAACTATAACAATGTGCTTTCATCAATTGTAACAAATGAACACACCAGTGCAAGGTGTTAATAATAGGGTGGTATATGGGAGTCCTGTAGTTTAGGTTTGATTGTATTGTAAATTCCCTAGCTCTCTAATAAAGAAAAAAACCTCAGTGGTAAAAATCAGACAGCCCAATTTAAAAGTGGGTGAAAGGCACTGACACCAAAGGGAGGATATGAATGGTAATAAGCATGTGGAAACATGATCAGTATCATTATTCATCAAGGAAATGCAAATTAAAATAACAATTTGATATCACTACACAGCTAATAGAACAACTAAAATTTTAAAGTCATACTTTAATTTTCTTTTTTTCTTTTTTGCGTGGGCAGGCTCCGGGAATCAAACCCAGGTCTCCCACATGGCAGGCGAGAACTCTGCCACTGAGCCACTGTTTGCCCGCCCTGTCATACTTCAATTTTTAGCAAGTAATTATCGAGTGCCAAATATTTATTAGCATCAACATTTATTGATAGGTTATTGTGTAAGATATTATAAAAGCTATAAAAATGAGCTTTGTCTCAGGTGGGCAATGGTGGTTCAGTAGCAGAGTTTTCGCCTGCCATGTCGGAGACCTGGGTTCGGTTCCTGATGACTGCCCATGCCAAAAAAAAAGAAACTTTGTCCCTGATCTCAAGCAAGTTCGTAGATTATACTTAGCTTTGCTTTTCTTAGAAAGCCAAGAACTTATTATGAATAATTGTTTTATTTATCATAATGTTCATTATTTAATAAAATTTACATTTTCTGGACAAAACTATGAAATGGGAATTTAAAAGTATTTCAAGTTATAGCTTCATCTGGAATTGTGTTATAAATATTATTTACATAGAAAAAGGGGAAAGCAAGCATTAAAATAAACCAGTATAGTCTAGAACAAACCTTTTTTTTTTTGAATAGGCAGGCAGGCACCGGGAATTGAACCTGGGTCTATGGCATGGCAGGTGAGAACTCTGCCTGCTGAGCCACCGTGACCAACCCTAAAACAAACTATTTTAAAGTATTCTATTATGGTTTTTTATTCCTATTACCTCCTGTTCCACGTTGATACTGTAGACAATTCTGTTCTGTCAGTGTGTACTCAACCATCCACCCTACCAAGGAGTAAAGAGCATTGCTATAAATTTAAAATTGCAACACTTGATTACATCATTTTGAAATGCCCTGTTATATTGCAGTACTATATGTAGAGAAACCATCTAGAACAATTCCATACACAACCTGGTTTTCAATTCTTTCAGTTTTGTAAGATGGTTCTAGAAGTATGAAAATAATAGACTTTTTTTAAGATGTCTACATTTTACCTTTTATTTAAATTTTATAACTTGAGTTCTTTTTGTTTTGTTTTTGTTCAGTATTTATAACATTAATTATTAGGCATTTTAACTTTTTTTATGATAATGGCCAAATATGGAAAAGTGTGAAAGAATAATATAACAAACATACATGTACCTACCAACCAGCTTTAATATTTCATAATATTTTGTCAAATTTGCTTCATGTATTATATTCAAGGGGAAAAAAGCCTTAGAGATTCATTTGAAGCCCGTTGTGTATATCTCCAATTCAATTCTCTTCATTCTCTTTCCAGACATAACCACTATCCTAATGTTGAGATTTGTCATTTCCATGCATCATTTTATAACTGTATTCTATATGTATGTTCCATAGACTAAACATAGTCATTGATTTTAACAATGGTTTTTACATGCTTTCAAACTGTATATACATCAATAGAGCAAATTGCTCTTTTTCACTCAGAAGTATGCATTTGCAATTTATTTACTGTCATAATATAGCTTTAATTCATTCATTTCAACTGACATGATAGCCTTTAGCCTAAATACATTACAATTTTTAAAACTACTTTCCAACTAATGATATTTAAGTTGTTTTCAATCTGAGGCCACTCAGCAATGCTTTAATGAGGGTATTGTATATTATTCTTCAGGTTCACACGTGTGGACGTTCCTAAACTATTTTGGGGTTCATAAATCTTCACATTATGAAATTCCTCTTCAAAGTGGTTGTACCAATTAAAAGTCCCATTAGGAATATATAAGAGTTCCAATTTCTTCACATCCTCACCAAGATTGGCATTGCAAAACTATTTAATTTTTGCTAAACTGATGGGTGCCTAATGATATTTAATTATTGCTTATATTTGCATTTCCTTGATTATTGTGAGATGAGTATCTTTTCATATATTAATGGCCACTCAAGTTTCTTCTTTTATTTAGCTGCTCATATGTTTTGCTTGAATTTCTTATTGGTCTATTTGTGTTTTCCCTACCGAGTTTTTGGAATACTTTATGTTTCCTGCATATTATTATTTTATTAATTACATATTATAATTTTATTAATTATTATTGAAAATAAGCTCTTTCAGAGCATGGTTAATTTTTAGACTTTATTCATGATGGTTTTGAATACATAAAATATTTTCTAAATTGCAATATTTTCAAATTTAATATTTTTTTATATTGTGTGCTTAACGTGTCTTGTTTAAGAAACTCTTTGCCATAGCCAAAAATTCTTTTCAAAATTTTGAAGTTCAGCTTTGTATATATAGTCTTTGTTTCACATGTAATTGATTGGTTTTTGTATGGTGTAAAGTTTTATTGACGTTGGTCTATCAAAGGAAGAGGGGACACTGCCTTGTCACTACCAGACACAGAAGTCCGGGTGCCTCACTTGGTCTCCACTGAGTCTTGAGGAGTCTTCTTACTGCTCTGAGAGGAAAAGGGAGGTGAGTTCTGTCTCTTCACTTGGTCTCCACTGCCACCATGGTGGGTTGCCTCGTTGCTGCTGAGCAGTGGTTAAGTGTCTAACAGTCAGTAGGCTTCATCTGACATCTCCTAAGTGTAGGTATTAGAGCACCTCGTTATAGCCTCACAAACAGGGACATCTAGGCACCCATTCAACCTTTTGTGATGTGGGTCAGTGTGGAGTCACAAGTTTTTCTGTGGTGTTTGACTGGAGTAGAGTGGTTATTATTTTTTGTCTTGCTGGTTACTCCATTTCTGGTTCTTTGGCTAAAGACAAGAGATATTTCTTGGGGTTGTTTTTTTGTTTTTTGTTTGTTTTCTGTCTGTGCTCATTGGCATCTTTAGGCTGTTGGCTTCTTTAGCTCAGAGACTGGGAGGTATAAGACAAAAAGAAAATCCAAGGAACTCTCAGTGTTGTTCCATATGTAATGGTGTCCTTAGTGGAGTCTCCTCCACTTTTCGTTGTCTTCTTATATTTGTTTTGTATAAAATGTCCAAGACTGTTAGCTGTATTTAGTGGAAGAAATAGCTGTACTCAGGTGGGAAAGTATGTTTACTCTATCTTTCTGGATTCCTACTTTTTTTTTCCCCATGGGCAGGCACCGGGAATCAAACCCGGGTCTTGGGCGTGGTAGGCAAGAATTCTGCCACTGAGCCACCATCTCACCACCCTGGATTCCTACGCTTTTAAAATGGTTGTAATTGATCTAAAGAAAGTTACTGACTTTTATAAAATGTTCTTGTATATAGTAATATTAATGAATGCTCTTAGTGGTTCCTATAATTTCTTTATAAATTCACTTGGATTATTTTTATATGGACAATTAAATCATCATCAAATAAGGAGGGACTAATAAGTCTTGTGTTGTTGTTTCATTTCACCTATGGCATAATACTATGTGAATGCATGTGATTTTATTACCATCCTTGTTTAATTCTATAATTTAATAAAAATTATGATTAAAATTTTACTATTGGTGGTAATGATTGTTTTATAAGTACACCGATCAGTTTGAACTTCTCTGAATTTAATAAGAATTTTTATGACAAATGACTGTTGGGTTTTGTTAAGTGCTTGAGATAATTATACAGTTTTTCTTTCATTCTGTTCATATACAGCCTTACTAAATGTCCTAGAATAAAAGTGATCAGTTTATGTAGTGATGATCTCTGTTTCCAAGTTTACTTACTATTCATTCATACATAAAATTCATCTATAATTTTTTTTCTTGTGTGTCTTTGTTTCTAGAGAATAAAATGATTTTGGATAACATTTGATTTTCTGAAAATTTGAAAAAATCACCTGAAAACTCTTTAGAAATATTGCCTTTTGGCAGAGAAAGAAAAATGTGATTACACTTTGATGTCTTTAGTGATATCTGATTTTCTGTGTGTTTTTCCCATTGACTTTACTATATATTCATTAATTTAAATTTTAAATTATATTTTTCATATATTATTTTTTGCTTTTTTATTATTAAAAGGCTAAAAGAAATGCTAATGTATCCCACATCAACTATGGGGCTTTCGAGTTTCCCTTGATTTGATTTTTTACTGTTTTTGCCCTAAGTACTGCAGGTGATATACTGATATTTGCATCACTTCATGAGTACTACATCATCTGATGGCATTGTCTGTTTTATTAATTTAAAAAAATTTCCTTAATTCCTTTTAATTATTTGTTCTATATGTAATTTTATATAAACAGGACATAACCACAACAGCTTTATTTTCATCTGTTTAGGTTAAAGATCTTTGTATCTCCTTTACCTTTCTGTATTGCTCTGTTTTTTGTGTGTCCTGTTGTTAGTGTAGAATTAAATCAGGTAATTTTTAAATAGGGTTTAACTATCGCTATATTTATATAGAGGACTTTGTCCTTACATGCAGCAGTCACTGCTCTAACAGATACACTTGCCTTAGTCTGTTTCATTTTTTTATACTTTGTTTTGGTTTCCTTTTTGCTATTGGTAATGGTGATTTGGCTGAGCTCTCTCTGCCTCTTTACCCACCTTTTCCCCTTTAAGATTTTCTTTTTTCCCCCACTTTCTGTTTGTTTTAATATGAACAGTGTTTTGTTTCCTTTATCTTACCTAACAATTCAGTATGGATATATACGGTGGATAATTTAACCACAATTTTCTTCATGTGTATCAAAAGTATCCTTTAGTCTAAAACAATCAGTTTAAGAATTAAGCAACAACCTCAACCACACTCACACATGATATGCAGCATGAGGGGTTTGCAGGGAGAATATTCTGAACTCCTCCCATATGACCAACTAATTTCCATGTTTTAATTAATAGAGCTCAGTACTTAAAGAGCCAAATTTTAATTAAATTATTGTATTCTTAACCTCAAAAACAGGATTCCAAATATATCTGCCTGCAGGTAAATCTGCATGTCCAAAAATGATCTATAGTTTGCTTCCTCTTTGCTCAACTCAATAGAATTTCTTTTGTAACACATTATGACACTCTGGAATTGTAAATTTTGTGCTCTCTGCCTTAGCTGGATTTCAATTGTGTACTAGTTTTTAACTACTTTAAGTAAAATGCACATATATGAAAGAATGTGAATCATGAATATATGGTGCACAGGCAAGTATCCATGTAAACAAAACTTGGGTAAAGAATGAGATTCATGCAAGTACCCCAGAATAGGGATATTTGCCCTATCTCCCAAATATCCCTCTCTCCTCCCCAAAGGGAAGTGCTACCTTTAATCTCAACAGTATATTGACTTAACCTGTTTTAGTATCTAATTTATATTAAGAAAATCGTGCACAGTGTCATCTTCTGTGTTCGGCTTATTTTACTGCATGTTATAAAATTCAAACCTGGTTGTTGCATATAGCTGTAATTCATTCATTTTCATTCCTGTATGAAAGTATGTGGTAAAATACACCACAAAGTATTTATTCATTCTATTATTAGTGGACATTTGGGTTGATTTTGATTTAGATCTATTATGACTAATGCTGCTAGGAATATATATCCCTGTATATATTTTGTGCTTGATTCGCATGCATCATTTTGATTTGATGGACACACACATATATAAAATATATATGTGGTATACATACATTTAGAAATACAATTACTGTTGATAGAGTTTGAGAGTTCTAGTTTCTCCACATTCTTACCAATATTTTTTCCTTTTAGTTTTGTAAATTTTAACCATTCTGACAGGCTGTTTCCTTGTGGTTTCAACTTGCATTTTCATGATGACTAATGAGGTTTATCATTTTCCATATGTTTATTGGACAATATGATATCCTTTGTTTTTTGACGTTCTTATTCAATTCTCTTGCTTAATTAATTATTCGTCTGTCATTTTCTTATTGGTTTGTACAGTTCTTGTATATTTTGGATGCAAGCATTTTGTCAATTATAAGTGTTGAAAATATTTTCTCCCACACGTTGTCTTTTCTACTCTCTTAATGATATCTATTGATAAACAGAAATTCTTCATTCAAATGTACTCAAATTAAACTTTGTCTTCTTTATTGCTGGGGCTTTCTGGAAGGAATTTAATAAATATAAAGTGGTCTATGATATTAGGAGCCTATAATCAAGTTGAGAAACCTTTAATGATATATTTGTAAGGATGATATATAGGTAAATGCTGCTGAGTTCTAGTATTCAGATACGACATAAGAAAGATGAGAAAACAAGAGAACACCAAGTGTGTTGAAATGTGATGAAAGAGGTAAGTTTTAACCAAACATTGAAGAAAATATGTCATTTGATTTTATAAAGAGAGAAGGTAGAATATTCAGAATATTCTAGAATAAATGTGAGAAGGCACATAAAATAGACATACTAGAAGGAGGCAGTAAAAATTAAGCATGGAAACCCTGGAACCACACTGCTTGGGTTCAAATCCTTATTCTGCCATTCCCTCCTTTGATTTTGGTCAAGTGATATAAACTTACTTTATTTCAGTTTCTTTGCATGTAAAATGGGGAAGACTAGAGTTATGTACTGATTATCTAACTTTTAACAGAATTAAAGCTGAAAAAAACTAAATTGAGTACATATTAAATTGTCAATAAAATGTCTGTTATTATTATTAGAACAAATAAGACATGTGCAGGGGTCAATCTAAATAACTAGAATAAAAACTGTCTTAGTTTGCCAGAGCTGCTATAACAAATCCACACAATGGGTTGGCTTAAGCAAGCATTTATTGTCTCAGGATTTGGAAGGCTAAAGTCCAAAATCAAGATGTTGGCAAGGCCATGCTTCCTCTCAGAGATGTAGAGTTCTAGTCATGGCAGACCTCTAGCACATGGCACTCTCTCTCCCCTTTCTGACTTCTTTTGACCTTTGGAATCTCCAAAACGTGTGGCTTTTTTGATTTCTGGCATCTTCTGACAGACTGTGTCCAAATTTCCACTCTTTATAAAGGAGCCAGTCATACAGATGCATACCCGCCCTGATTTAATTTGGCAATACCTTAACTAATAAATCTTTAAAATGTCCTATTAACAAATGGGTTCATATCCACAGGGCTGCAGATGAAGATTTGAATGTGCTTTTCCCTGGGAAACGTTATTCAATGTCAACAACATCTATTAACTGACACTAATATATCAGTGACCATGATGAATATGTGGATATTCTTTATACACTATCTCATCGTATTCTCAAAGCAGCATTGTGAAGACAAGTATTGCTTTAAAGATGATGTCATCAGCCTTATTGAGGAATTACATAGGGAAAAACATCAGAAAAAAGGCTGGCTATTTATGGATGGTCATTTGAGGTAGATGTTGAGTGCCAGAATGAACAAGTTGGATATGATCCATGGTATGGAGGACCCACTAAAGGTAATGTAATGATTAATGGAGATGATATTTTAGGAAAATTTAATCTAGCCATAGTTTACGGGATGATCAAAAGTACAGAGAGAAAAAGCAGGAAACCTTTTAAGTTAAATAATCCTGACCTCAACCATGGCTTTTGGGTTGATGAGAAAATAATTTGAAAACTTAAAGTTGTGGTATATGCCCCAAATTTCCTACCTAACCCTTGTCTATATAGTAGGGCTTGGGACACATGAGCAATGCTAGATCAAAAGTGTTAAGACCTATCCAGTGAGGTGCTCTGTAAAGATAAGTCTTGGAACTATTTACACGAAGGCCTGAGGGTCCTCAATGGAGAAACAGTAAGTAAAACTGCTGAGGCTGACCGGCTTCCCCTTATATCACTGTTTGTAACTGGCTGGGAAAACACCTGGGAGAGTATAGTGAGAGTAAAGGTCTTGAGAAAATGATTAGGATCAAAGCAGAGGCAAAATTGCCTGAGAATATCTTTTGACCTAGCCCCTTTAGGACTTATTTGATGGGCTAGAGAGAAAAGCTAAAATGAAGAGCAGCAACTCAGGAACTCTGTCATTAGCAGAATGAAAGGAAATGGGCATCCCAAAGTAGGTAATGATTTTGGCATTCATGCATTAATCATAACCCCATTTATGTAGCACTTTCTATTTGCTAAACAAGACCCAGATTCTATTATATATTAGCCCATTTAATTATTACTACTCTTATGAAATAATTTATTGATATCTGAGATTTTCAGAAAAAGGAGACTTAGAGAGGTGATATAACTTGTCTGAAGTCAAATAGGTAATAAATGATGGTGTAAATGCAATCTTAGGTCTGTTGGATCTCCTTGGTCTTAATCACTGTCCTGCATTGCCCCAATAAAGGGCAGAGTACAACAGATGGATAAGGGTATTGTACCCCTGCAAGGGTGCTGTCTATTATAATGGATGGAATGGAGGAAAATCTTCAAGGGCATAGTGTTCTAAAGTGTCTACCAGATCAGCAACTACCACTAAATCCAGGAGTTGCATCTTGGGAACAGTGTTATGAGTGGAAAAGAAATGGAAATGACATTGTAGCATTTCAAGGGCATTAGGGAGACAGCCCAACAATGTACTTTGAACCAGAGGGAAAGCTCTTTGGATGAAGATCCATGTATTAGGCTATGTATGAGAATTATTATTTTGTGACCATGTTGTATCCACCATCAGATTTTGCCAAAGGCAAAAATGGTCATACAATTTTTAACTTGATGGTCCTCTCCATTATTATCTCAACAAATAAAATGGATAAAAATTGTATATGCAGTTACATCAGAAGTTCAAAAACTTGAAGAAGAAAAGATTTCTTTGTATTTTATATATATAAATTCATATACTATAGAAAAGTAAGTTACTTCAGTAACTAATTCTAGTGAAATTTAATTTTATTATGGGTAGTAAATACTACATAGATTTTTATCTAGCTATACTTTCATCTATTCTAATTTAATAATAAGTAATAGTTTAATTAGAATAAAATTGCAATGCCCTCTTTTACACAGGTAATGAGGCTAATATAAAAATTAGGTATCTACTCAGAGGACTTAAGGGCAAAGACACAAACGGACATTTGCACACCAATGTTTATAGCAGCATTATTTACAGTTGCAAAGAGATGGAAACAGCCAAAATGTCCATCAACAGACGAGTGGCTAAACAAACTGTGGTATATAAATACGATGGAATATTATGCAGCTTTAAGACAGAATAAACTTATGAAGCATGTAATAACATGGATGGACCTAGAGAACATTATGCTGAGTGAGACTAGCCAAAAACTAAAGGACAAATACTGTATGGTCCCACTGATGTGAACCGACATTATAAACTTGGAATATGTCATTGGTAACAGAGACCATCAAGAGATAGAAATAGGGTAAGATAATGGGTAATTGGAGCTGAAGGGATACAGACTGTGCAACAAGATTGGATACAAAAACTCAGAAATGGACAGCACAATACTACCTAATTGTAATGTAATTATGTTAAAACACTGAATGAAGCTGCATCTGAGGTATAGTTTTTTTATTATTTTTTTTTAATTTTTTTAAAAATTTTTTTCTATTATCATTTTATTTCTTTTTCTGTTGTCTTTCTATTTCTTTTTCTAAATCTATGCAAATGTACTAAGAAATGATGAATATGCATCTATGTGATGACATTAAGAATTACTGATTGTATATGTAGAATGAAATGATTTCTAAATGTTGTGTTAGTTAATTTTTTTTAATTAATAAAAAAATATTAAAAGCTGAATTCTAATAAGGAACGTAGTCTGCAGTAATCAGTGGGATGATCTGTTAAGGTGTTAAGGGAAAAAGCTGAAAATGAAGAATTCTATGTGTAGCAAGACTGTCCTTCAAAATCAAATGATAAATTCAGGCCCTTGCAGAAAAATAAAACCTGAGCATATGCCACGAGGAGAACTGCCCTATAAGAAATACTAGAGAGTTCTTCAGGCTATGTTTAAAAATCACTGTACAATACTTCAAATGCAGAAAGAAAAGAAAAGAAAAAAATGGAATGAAAAGAAAAGAAAAGGAGAAAAGTCATCACCAGTATCAGCAATAAAGGTTAATATATATAAGAGAATGAAATATATATGACAATGAAAATGCATTTTTATCATAACTTCTATTTGATTTAAAACACAACTACAAAAAATGGTAATTATAAAACCTTGCATGTGGGCTTATATAAAGATGCCATTTTTATTACACTAACAGAATGGAGGAGGGAGTAGGGAACAAAATTATAAAGCAACAACATTTTGTATAGGATTGACTTTCAGTTGATGTTAATCTGAACTAAATTGTTTTTATTAAAGCATCAACTATAATCCCCCAGGAAGCCACTAAGAAAATGATTCAAAAATATATATTAAAAGAGCAATAGGGGACAAAAAAAATTATAAATATATGTAGCTAATTACTTGGACACAAAAGGACTTTATTTTGAACCATAATTATATTCCAGTAAACATTTATGTCATGATAATAGAGTGTTGCTACCTGCAGTTGACCTCAATCTGAATTCCAATCAAGTAATTTCCAATAACAAGTAAACCGCTATTTTGTTGTGAGTTTCAGAATCATCCTACAGAAAAATACTAAAAATAATTCCCTAGGTAGAGAAATATTATTGACCCAAATAATGTTGGATAGTATACTAAACTGTCAAAGAAAGAACTTGTTTAAATTAAATTAGATTTAGTTTATTCCATTGCTTTTTCCACCCCCCATGGGCAGGCACTGGGAATTGAACCCGGGTTTCTGGCATGACAGGTGAGGGAAACTGGGCTGTGCTTATTATTTGCCCTCTGACCCTCTGTTTTAAGGTATATGAAGGCTAGACGAGGTCCTTCTAAACACAGAAAATGAAAAACCTCTGCATTGACTTTAGAGTTTTTTTTTTTTTTTTTTTTTTAAAGGAAAGACAGAGAGAAGGAAGGAAGGAAGAAAGGGAAACATCTTTAAACATTTTTTCTTGTTTTATTGTATTCTGTTTCTCCGTTTTTGTTACATGGGCTGGGGCCGGGAATCGAACCGAGGTCCTCCGGCATAGCAGGCAAGCACTTTGCCCGCTGAGCCACCGCGGCCCGCCTGACTTTAGAGTTTTAAATACCGGAAGTTATCTCTTAAACTGGCAATCTCTCTATAAATATAATGCCTCAAGACATCATTCATTATTGGGGAAAGAACCTAATAGTCTCTGAATTGGTTATTGAATTGGAAGTCAGAGCATTTCATCTCAAAATAGTTCCTGCTCTATCAATAGCTTGTTCTATGATCACAACTTTTCTGTTCCTCTTTATTTACTTGCATCCCTCTTCTATAAATGATGTCAAAAAGTGTACTTGACAGTGAAGCAGAAAGCACATTTTCTGTTATGTTAACCAAGTTCATCATTTTCTAGCAAATTTCCTTGAACAAAATATTTCTTGCTTTCAATTCATTTATATAAAACATGATGACTTGTCTTAGAGTTTACTCAATTCATTTTTATCATCAGATGATAGAGAGCAAGCGAGAGACAGAGAGAATGCATATATTTATTAACAGTTTAAGCTTGTATTACTCAATTTAAATACCAATATAAATTTACAAATTAAAAAACTAGTGAAGTTCCAATTTACAATCTTGATTCAATACATCATACAAAAAAAAAGATGTTTAGCCAATTTTCTGTGGCTCTTCACAATGGAAATATGGTACTGCCTGCTGCACTGTAGGTTCTTCTGTTTAGCTGCCCACACTTCATGTGCCTCAATGCTTCACTTGTTATTCTCCCTTTCCACTATCATGAAACCTTCATTTATACAATGTGCTGTGATGTTATTTGGCCTTCATTTTGTGGAAATACACTGTTGACGCAATTTCTCTGGGGCCACTGAAATCACGTGGAATCACGTGACAGTATTTGGGTAAAGCTAGCATATAAATACACCAGAATGGATTTACCTTTTTCCCTCCAAAATAAAAGAACTTTTGGACCTCCAAAGAAATCACTTCCACATTCTAATTTGGGAGAGACTGAAGTAAGTTGACTGTGTAATCTGAGGTATTTAGCCCTTATCAGATCTCACTGGTTATTATTGTTTCAAGGCACTGTAGTTGGAACCAGAATCTCCAGGTACCATCCCCCAGCCCAGACTCTGTCTCCCTGAGGGAGAAAATGACTCACTATTAGACCTAAAGAAACATTAACTTGTTCCTCTCTTTCCTCTCCTATAAAAAGGGAATAATAATACCTACTCATAGGTTGTTATGAAGATGAAAGAGAGTATGTATGTAAAAGTACATTATAAACTGTAAAGTGCTCTAAAATACAAGATATCATTAGTGCCTAGTAGCTGGCCAAATCCAAAAGAAAAAGCTAGTAGAAAAGAAAAAATAAATAGCAGAGGAAAGTTTTATTCTCAAAGAACTAGATATTGTAGAAACACTTACAGATTATTTTCTCCCTTCTGTTAACTCCAGTAAACTTTACTTAACTGTTGCGTTAACACAATGGAGAACATTAAGAAAGAAAACTTTGGGGTAATAGAAATTGTGCTTTAAAGTTATAACAAAAATTAGCCAAAATAAATTCAATTCACCAAATATTCTTTTATCTGCACCCATGTAAATAATGATTTATATTTATTTTGTTTTTTTTCACAGAAAAATAATCATTTGCTTCTTTTAGCATAACAAAGGGCCTTGAAACATAACTTGTCAGGAGGATTTCATAGAGAGAAGTCAAACTTTAGCTCTCAAATTTTTTTATTGGAAAGAAATAAAAAAATCTGTGGGTCAGTATAAATTTAAATAAATTTTTCTTTAAATTATCAGTTACCAACTCTATCACAGGGTTTTATCTTCTAAGACTAATATTATTCTTGGTCAGCTTTTTAAAGTTTGTCTTAACTATCGTTTGGTATTTCCTTAATAGTATTTAATTTTTTTTTTTGAAAATCATATTCACAAACTTTTGCACTTAAAAAAAAAATCTTAATCCTCCTTTGACTAGATGCCAAACCAGTTAATCAGATACACTATTATTTGTCCATAAAATAAATTAGGTGAAAATCCAAATAAAACTTCTACTGCCCAGTCAGTGACTTTCAGGTCAGGCAATATTCTTTTGTACCATTTGCCAGAATGGAAGGTCATTGTACTCCATTTAGAAAATGAATCCTGGTACAAAAAATACTTCATTTATTATGCTGAGTTAATATAATTGTTCAGAACAACATATTGCAGCTAAAAAATTTTACATGGTGTCCTAAGATCACACAGCTTCAAATCATCCCCCATTTAATTTATAAAATAATTTATATTAATTCATACGGATATGATAATTTAAAAAAATAAAGGAACTGCCTCGCATACTCTCTAAGCTGTCTCGGGACCTAATCCTATTCATAACACCACTCAAAAAATGTTCTGTACAAGAAAGAATAAACACTTAGGTTGTAATAAACACTTTGGGTGTTTCTCAAGTGACTGAATTGCAAACTGACTGTCAAGACATGGAGTTGTACAGTGTCAGAGAGAAAAAATCTTCCTTGAAACCATCTCTCTCAGAGCCTCCTTGCAAGTCGAAAAGGCCACCCAAGTTATGATTGAACATTCACGTTTCCACTTTGGAGTCAGAAGTTGAGAGATAAATGAATGTAATGATGAAGTCAGGATTTTCTCGCCCTTTAGTGAGACTTACTGTTGCTGATGGAAGGATAGTGGATGAGTCAAAAGCCAAACACAGAGACCTTTCCACCGCAGTTACACAGAGCTGCATAAGAAAATGGGTCCCTTCTGCAGTGAATAAAGCTGGCTCTTATTTGAGAGGGAAATTTTATTTTATCTTGTTATTAAAGCTACTACTAGATCTTGAAGTCTTATGTAGAATAGCCATATTTATAAAGCTGATGAAATATGCAAATGCTGTTACTTAGCATTTTTTAAAACTTTGGCTCAAAACAAAAACAGTTTTCAAGACACAACAATGCTAAAAAGAAAGCCTAATTATGCACATTCAAAACATTTCCTCAAAAAATAAACTGCATGCATATTATGGAATAAAAATTTCTAAAGCATTTTAATACACAATTCTAGAAGACATTTGCATGGGCAGTGTTTAGGTGGCTGCTTATGTTTCTTAAAACCTGGATACTTTTTAAATTCTATGTTTTCTTTTTCTTTTTTTGCTGTTCCTCCACTGTTAGTCTGTCATGCTGAGCTAGGAACAACAAATCATAATATGTTAAAAACTCAAACTAAGTGAAATTAAACATTTTAGAGCACCTGAAGGAATCAAACCCCAAAAATAAAAACATTAGAAACCCACAGGGAGTTTTAAAATAAGAGTAATGCAATTATTACACCTCAATTGATTGAGCAAAAACAGGATCTGACAATTTTCAAAGGAGAATTTGGGATTATAATAAATCAGTCAGACAGCTAGGGAAAAAAAACAAATGTTTATTAATGATAAGACTATAAAATAAAATAAAACTGTAGAATTAAATTTTCTACTTTTGAGGAAGTTGCTACTTAAAGAAAAATAAAATGATCTCCTGAGAGCTGATGGATGATTTATCCATTATCAAACTAAATAGTATTAGAACAGTGTAATTATTAGTCTTTAGCACTGTTTCCATTTGTTTCCATTTCTCATACTTTGGGGTACAAGACAGAGTTGCACTTCTGTGCCCTCTAGAAGTTAGGTGTGGCCATAGGGCTGGGACTGTGGTGGGTGAGGTCCTTGCTTTTAGTGCAAAATTTAAGGGGGCACTAAAAACTCAATAATCAAGAGAAATGATATTTTAGTGCAGTATGATAAAGAATCAAATTAATTTGAAACTCCATGATGATCAAAATATCCAAATGTAAAAAAAGGCAGGATCAGTATTACCAATTTTCCCTTTTATGCAGGCTTCACAATGGCTAGGTACAATTATATTGATCCATGAATGAGTATCCATATATATTAATTTAAAACTATGCTCATTAGGAGGAATCAATTATTGGCTATGCACACATAACAAAAGTTATTAAAAGGATAAAATCAAACTATCAGTTAAACTTATAAAATTAAAAGCATCTGATTGCATTAAATTGTTACTCACTGGGTTGAAAATTCAGTGGATTGCTACATTATTGCTATTATCTTTATATTATCATTTAAATTAGAGAGATTTCTAAAGCAAATATATCCAAGAAGCAGGAAATTCTCCTCAAGTACAGATCTGGCCAGACATTTGTTTTCTCAGACTATATTAACTTATTTTATGAACTAATAACTGAGCAACTCCCATGCTCAATTAGAACTTTTCTAAATATATAAAGGAGATGAAAGAAGAGTTCCTGCATTTAAAAGACTGTTACTCTCATTGAGAATAAAAAGATATATTTTCAAAAAAATTGAGTGACAAGAGTTTAATAAGTCAATTGTTTGTTACTCAATGCACATTTTCCCCATAGAAACAAAATTATGAATGTAGTTTCTGAAGATATGTGTCAAAACCCACGTTGGGATTGAATTGTGTCTCCCCGGAAAAGGCATGTTCAGATCCCAACCCCTGGTCATGTAGGTGTGGACCCATTTGTAAGTAGGACATTTGAAGATGCTATTAGTTAAGTTGTGCCCAAAGTCAATGAGGTGGGCCTTAATCCAATATGGCTGCAGCAGAGGAAATTAGACACAGAAAGAAGCCACGGGGAGAAATCAGAAGCTGGAAGTCAACAGAACCCAAAAGAGGAACAAAAGGACACTGGCAAATGCATTGCCTTATTACAGAAAAGCCAAGGAACCCCAAAGATTACTGGACAGTAGAAGATACTGATCTCAGGAGAGAGTAAACCTCTGAAGCTGTGAGCCAACAAATTTCTGTTAAGCCAACCTTTGTATGGCATTTATATTAGCAGCTGGGAAATGAAAACACCCCACTACACCACTAGAAAAATTACTACTGTGCACTCACATTTGTTTCTATGTTCCCTCCTGGGTACTCAGGAAGACTAAACATCCTAGTTCACTTGTAATAATGAGACCATATGACTAGTTTAGATCCATGAAATGTAAGCAGAAGTGATGTCTGAAGAGCAGTGGGCTCTCGTATAAAGGACATCTGCCATTTATGTTGCCTGGAGGAAGGGGTCCTCAGATAAGAAATGGGATGTACAGAAAAATTCCTAGGTGGACCATACAGACGGCTGCTTAACTGATAGCAGCTGTTAGACGTGAATAAGATGGTGCTCTCCACGCAGAGTCAGGCTGGAAGTCAGAAACAAAGAACTCAGGCAAGTTATCTATGAAGTGGTACCAACCCCTCGGGTCTAATACAGCTGTTTCAAAATTACATGTAGAATGCTACAGGTCCTGTAGGCATAGGGAGAAAATTTGTTGGTGAGCATCAGAAATATCTGCTGAAAAAGTCATACTTTGCTTATGATATTTATAACTACTAGGTTTATTTTCTTTAAAAAATATAGGTAGCTAGGGGGATCTCATAAAGTTTCTAACCTATTTTAACTCCCCTAAATGAAATCAGGGAAAGGAATACATCCGAGTTTAGGCCACAGGGTTGAAAAGGAACCGTGCATCCTTGGTTGGTGGTTGCAGCATTTTGCTGTCTGCGATAACTGAAGCATGCGAAAGTGAAACTCACAGATATTTGGTGACATCATCAGGAGACTCTTCTCTATAAGGCAAACCTTGGAGTTTCTGCCTTTCTATTTATTACAATGAGCATATTTCCTGATTGCACACCTCAAATTAAGGAGAAGACTGAGTCAGGGCAGCGTCAAGACTTTAATTGTAAATGACAAGAAAAATGATAGTGCCATTGTCCTCTGGCCCAGAAGACCAGAGGACAGAAGATGGGAGATGAAGAGTTCTAATTTGGACACACTGATTTTGAGATGATGATGGGTAACATATTGAGTACTGATTATCCACTGAACATTTTTGTGCTGTGCGCTCATGTTTCCCTAATGAATTCTGGTTTGAAGGGTGGAAATCAGGTTTGAATGATTATGGTATAGAATAACATAGGCAATGTTCCATGGTGACACAAAGGAGAAAAATAACTACATGAATTTCACATGCTTCACTGAGAAAATGCTATTTGAGTTTTCTCTAAAATGATAAGCAGAAATTTGCCTGGGAAACCAGCAGGGAAGATGTAAAGGCAAAGATATTAAAAAAGAAGAAATAGGAAAGCTATGAGTGAAACCATAAAAATACAATTGGTGAATTAAAAGTAGTTTGATAGGAAGTGTGAAGAAGAAAGACATTGAAAAAAAAGGTGCCTTCAGAGGATTTGGCATGAAATATCATAAAGGACAGTCTAGGCCATGAAATGGAATTTGGATTTAATTCCATAAGCATTGCGGCGCCATTGCAAGTTTTTAAGAAAATGAGTGATTGATCCAATATACATTTTAGAAAGATCAATTTGACAGGCAGTCTGAAGACTGGATTATACGTATACAAGATAAGATGTAGAGAGAACATTTAAGAAGTTGTTGAAATATTACTGGTGAAAAATGATGAAATCCTAAAAAGTCAGTATAAGTGAGGATGAAAAGGAGAGAATAAATGAATACCAAAATATTTAGAATATAAACTCAATATACTTTGATGACATTATACACATAATATTCAATAACCTGGGGAGAGTTTAGGATGTGTTTAGATGGGAAAGGAAGAATACAGTATATGAGGCAAAGGAAAATATCTGAGATGACAATTTTTTGGCTTGGCAGTCGTTGTATGTCACTAGCTGTTTAAGTAGTCAAGAGGAGTGCCTACTGATCAGTAACATCTACTGATTACCACAGACAACAAGCAGTTTTCATAACATGCTTTCTAGTGTGTCCCTACTTAGAAATATGACTTCCTTTGAGCCCCAGAATTAGGAGAATGCAGGTTAGTTTTCATTTAACTGACAAAAATGCTAAGATACCCAAGATAACTAAACAAGGGGGCCACAATTTCAGGGAATACGAGGTTTTCTCTCCAGTCCTTGCTCCCAAAACTATAAGTACAGTGACATTAATCTAGTGATAGCTTTTTAAAAATCACATTCCATCTCTGATGCTCCATTTTGTTTCAGAGCATGTGACTGAGAGGGCCACAGCCCTTCCTCCAGCTTGTGGTTGCCATGGGGCTAAGCCTTATTCAGTGCATTCTCGTTATTTCCCCTTCTCCTGCATTTTCCTTTCATTTTTAAAGAAATGAAAGTAATTATTTTACTCCACCTTTCAAAAAAAGAGGGGGGGATGGTGTTAGATAAACAAAAAATTATGGTGAAATAGCAATGAAATGTCCCTGCACGTGGTGAAAACTCTTTGTTCTTCCCATTTAGTGGCTACTGGGCTGGGTATCCTTAGAAACTCCCATGAGAAAATAAAAGACATGAAACATTTTCTTCACTCCAAATCCCAGCTTTAGTTTCAGGAACATGCTTCAACGAACACTATGAATAATTCTGCTAATGCCAATAGAATAATAGTTCAATTCTGATGACTCAAAAGAGAATTTCTGCAAAATGTGTTTTATATATCAATAATAGAGTTTTAAAAACCTGATGTCATTTAAATTTTTTGACTTGAGCAGACACATGGGCCCCTTTTTCACTTGCTAACAGACATTTAGCTTTATTTTCAGGCTCCACTGATACTATAGGCTGTGTATGCAACCAAGATAAGCTTTAGAAGTTTGGGGAGGGATTTGGGGAATGGTAGCTGGTAAGAGATTATGGGAGTGATAAGGTAACTGCAAAAAGTAGAAATGTCCACAGGACATCACAGATGAGGAAGAGAGATCCCAAGAAAGTAGGGAGGTTGATTATGATTTCAGGCTGATAAGAGAAGACCAGAATTCATAAATCCTCTCAATAAATTTAAAACAACGAGCCTCTCCTTACAATTATGCCTGTTTGTGTATTAAACTAGTTTTCATAATTATTTAGGGGAAGCAAAATGCAAAATGTGTCAATACCAAGACAAGCATGAACAGAGATAAAAATACTACTTCATTAATGCCACACATTGGTGTATCCCTTTTTGAGAAAATGAGAAGACTAGGACATATTTAACTGATGGAAGCATCTGAAAAATATTGTTGGATTTAAAGGTCCAAGACCATAACTGGAAAGTGGCTAAGAAGAATATAGGGAAAGACTATTGCCATGAAAACCAAAGAAAGAGTGAATTTCAAGATGAAGTACTCAACAATTTTGAATACCAAAGTTATGTCTCCATTCCAACAGCAGCCTGTTATGGTGGCCTCTTCTACTACCACCCAACCCAGCTCTTATCGGCTCATCATCTTGCAGGTAAATCCTCACTCTATACTTAGAACTCATAGTATTACATGGCACTATATGTATGTAGTCAAAGAAAATGATTATATCTAGCATAATCCCCCCAAATTGAATATTACTTGGATTGGCCAAACCAATGACCTTCTAAAAAGAGTCAGTATGCCATTAGCAATGGTTGTGAGAATTAGAAAAGAGATTACTACTCTTTTCTGTCGGGTCTCTGACATACTTTCTTTGCAGAGCAAGTCTTTGCATTCTCATTAAAGTTCTATTTATATGCCTTTTCTTGAGGGGGTAAAAATTATACCCCCTAACATTGAGTTTTTTGCCCCATTTTACCAAGGATAAAAAATCTCTATTTAAAATATATTATTTGTCTTATATAGAGCTTATCTTTACCTTAATCTTACCTGATCAATCTGTTATACTTGACCCAGTGGAATTTTTCCTATTTCTTGCAATACTCTATTACGTTGGCTTCCATAACACTTCTTTTTTCCTGATTTTTAAAAACATTCCTCAGGTCATTCCTTAATAGTCTTCTTTGCAAATTTATTCTTCCATTTCAGCCATTAATATGTGAGTTGCTCAAATTTTGGTCCTAATCCCCCTTCCTTTATCACTATTTTCCTATCTCAAATTAGCATGGAACATAGTAGCACAGTGACTACAATTGAACATATCTAATCTAGAAAAATCACCTACTCCAAAAACATTCACTATCAAAGTCAGATCAAATTTAAGATGCCCAAGATCAAATCCATGATATTCACTTTCTTAATCAGGCCATTCCAGGGTTTCCTATCTCATTTATTGGCACCGGTATCCATAGAGATACACGAATCAGAAACCTACGTATCTTTGAGAGAACTTTTTTTCCACAAACCCATATCCAACTGTCACTAAGGCATACCATTTTTTATTTCTTAAACATGTCTTAAATCTATTTTTTTTTTCCATTTTTGCTGCCATCGAAGTCCAAACCACAGCCATATCTTATCAGGCTGATTTTCTCTTATCAGTTCTGACCTAGTCCAATATTTTGCCCACACAACAGAGAGAATGATCTTTAAAAAGGAGACCCTGGAAAAAAAAAAGAGACTCAACTCTGATCATGTCATCTCCTTTGAAGCCCTTTAAAAAATCTGCTGTTACTCCTAGGATTAAAATTTAAAAATCAATGTGGTATACACAGTCCTAATTCTCCAATTTATTTTACAACTCTCTCCCTCCCTTTCTGTAATCTAGACACGGCAGCTTTTTTTTAGTATCCTGGCTTTTATACATACTATTATAACTATATGCTCAAGATATTAGTAAAACCATAGCCCCACCCCTACATGAACTCAAATTAGCTGCTACTCTTTTTATAGTAGATGTCAACTCAAGAAATATTTCACCAGGGAAAACTTTGCTGAACCACCAAAACTGGTTAGATTTATTTGTTATAAGCTCTCATAACTATTGCATTTTTATTTGAAGCAATTATAACTCCAATTATTCATGCATTAGTGTGATATTTTATTAATATCTTTCTCCTACTAGATTGTAAACTTCCTGAGATTAGGGACCATGTTCATTTTCCTTGCCACTCTGTTTCTATCACCTGATAGAAAATAGTAGGTGCCACCTGATTTTTGTGCCTCTGAAATGAATGCCTAAAGCTTCAGTCTGGATGAGTTATGAAATAAGGTCCTATCTAGTTCAGATAAGACTTATATGTTCATATGTGTATCGTTCATTCATTCATTCATAGAATATTTATTACATACCTGCTATAGATAGTTTTATGTATGAGCTTGGTTATTTTTATGAGTGTATGAATGAATGAATGGTGAATGAATATAACAATGAATAAAATACGAGATTTTATGAGATCCTGCCCTCAAGGATACTCCAGCATTAGGGGCACTAATGGGAAAGCAGAACATATTCTGGTTTCTGGCACAGATTTGGAAATAGATGGCATCAGTTCAGTTCCTGGCTTCCACACTTAGTAGCTAAATGATCTGTTACTTACTTCTCTGGCCTCAATTTTCCCATTTCTATAAAAGGGAAAATGGTAGTTTCTTCCTCATAGGTTGTTGTAAAATTAAATGAGATAATATATATAAATATACATATAAATCCTCAGAATAGTGCTTGGCACAATGTAAGTAATTATTAAATATCAGCTGTAATTATTAGTGATCATAACAAGATTTTAGCATTCAGCTGAGAAAACAATGTTCAAGGAAAACATTCTAAGGTACACATTTTCATCTACTCTTCCAGCTACTTAATTTCTCCCTATGGTTTATGCCACATTCCCAGAAGGATATGGACTTTGGAGATACTTGCTTGTTCTTTGAACGATTACCTTCACTGAGGAACATGTTAATGGTATGTCAATGGGTTTTTGTTGAAAATCATTATAAAACAGAATTGACATGAACTGACATTTGCTTAATATCCACCATTTGCTAAGTGCTTTATACATTGCCTCATTCAAATCTAAGCCCTTTGGATACATATTAACCTCCCTATTTCAAAGTACATAGAAAGAGAGGCAAAAAAGGAAAAAAAAAAAAAGAAAAGGCTTAAGTACTTTCCCAAAGTTATGAAGCTTGGAAGGGTCAGGACCAAAAGTAAAATCCAAGCCATGCTTTTTTTACTATAGAAAGATGCCCAACACATTTTATCCTACATTTGCTGTAAAATAAATGTGTTTGCCTATTGCACAATTTTATATGAAGTCTCATATTCAAATTTCCTCTAAAATTTAATACAATGAAAGCTTTATTTCCCTGAGGAACTGCTTGAATCTTTTTGTCTGAAATGAACTATGTAATTTATGATTTTCCCCTCAGAAAACCAATTTTAACTCAATCACAACATCTATATTAACCATAACAGTAGCTCTTTTGCAAGCTGATACCGGTATTTTTTTGAAAGAGACAGTATAAATAAACATATAAACATGCATTCATAAAGACCTGAAGACAGTTTTGGTCAAACTGTATGAGTTGCTAACAAACACATTTTCTAATTCTAGTGAAAAAGTAGTAAGTGCCATTTAAATATTGTGCCTGCCCATGAAAAAAAAAAAAAAAGTAGTAAGTGCCAAAGAGAGCTATAGTTCCATTGCTGCAAGACTCAGGAAGAAAGAGAGGACATCCAACAGAGACTTCAGAGAAAGGCCTCATGATAGTGAAGATACTTATATGGAAATGGGAAGAACGGAAATTCCATAGAAAAAGACACGACTTGTGAAAGGCAAAAGAAAACATTTGGATTGAATGAATAACAATAGTAGGGTCAAATTGTGAAATTTTAATGAACATGAACTTTTCATGCATGTAGAAAGTTTATGAACATGAACTTGAAACACCAGAAATCTATTCATTTACAAATATAGAAATGGTGTGAACATTCAGAAAATTATTTTCTGCAATTATTAGATTCTTAAATTTGCATCATTATCCAACTCTGCAAAGATGTTGAAACTTTTAGACAACTCAGTCTTGGCACTCTTTAATCACAAATTTGGCCTAGTTCAATATGTTTTATTTTTTGCCCTTAGTCTTAGAGCAATCAAATTAGAGTAGTGTCTTTTATTCCTAGTGTCTGCAAAAATATATTCTAAAATGATAAATGAATTATTGTTTTCTCCATCTTTATACCTGTATACAATTTAGTTTAATCATACCTTAAATAGGGAATAGGCCTTAATCATACCTTAAATAGGGAATAGGCCAAGAGCAAAAATTATAAATGGATCATTTTTATGTGACATGCCAAGATGACATGTTAATTCATTTGAAATTCTCCAAGTTGGCTTCATATGAAATTATTTTATACATTAAAGAATAGATATAATGAAATTTTGTTCAACATACAGACTATTCATCTCAAAGATGATCTGTGTTTCTTCAATAGAAAATATTTTTTCTTCTTGGTAATACTATAATTCACCCATAGGGTTTAATGTTGTAAAATTTGGAAGTAGAATTATGTTCTAAATTATCCTATATTCTTATTTTAGCATATGGGAAGTGGAAATATATGCTTTGAGGATGACGATGTATACATAGTAGCTTAACCTCTAAGTTGCTTTACTATTTAGAATAATTTGAACATAAATAGAAAATTATGAAGAACAGTCATTCTGATATCTTCATATACGCTGTTCTCTCAAAGAACCACTTATATATTGTTTTAAGAGTGCAAGACACTTTGAAAAGAATTCCACTTGGAAGGACTCCCTCACTCTGACTATATAATGGGATCCTAAAATTTAATTCAAAACTAGACCTTAACACATAAATCTTTCATTTAAATCTATAATTGTACTTCACATAATTTTATTTTAATAGATACCTATTTTTCCTGATATTCTAACAATAATTTTTAAATATTACTTGTGTATTCTTTCAAGTAAAGTTTACTGGATCAATATCCATAGTTCACATTGTGCTGAATCATTGAGCAGATTCTATGTGCTCATGTGCACACACACACACATACAGATATTTATAAAATATCTGCAATAATGTATAAATACTTAAACCTGATTACATATATATACTAGCTTTTTTGTGATTCTTAGTGATTTTTACTTTTCTTTTTATTATAATAATCTTTTTTTTTCACAATCACACAGTCACATTGCGAAAGCTATGTCATGATACAGTCATCTAATCATCTTCAAGAAACATGGCTATTGGAACACAGCTCTACATTTCAGGCAGTTTCCTCCAGCCTCTCTGTCATGCCTTAACTAAAAAAGTGATATCTATTTAATGTGTAAGAATAACCTTCAGGATAACCTCGCAACTCTGTTTGGAACCTCTCAGCCACTGACACTTTACTTTGTCTCATTTCTCTCTTTCTTCTTTTGGTCGAGAAGGTTTTCTCAATCCCTTGGTGCTGCGTTCCAGCTCATTCTAGGATTTCTGTCCCACATTGCCAGGAAGTTCCACACCCCTGGGAGTCATGTCCCATGTAGACAGGGGGAGGGCAATGAGATTGCTTGCTGTGTCAGCCGAGAGAGAGAGGCCACATCTGAGCAACAAAAGAGGTTCTCTTGGGGCTAACTCTCAGGCCTAATTTTAAGTAGGCTTAGCCTATCCCTTGCGAGCTTAAGTTTCATATGAACAAAGCCCAAAATTGGGGGATCAGCCTATTGCTATGGTTGTCCCCATTGCCTGTGAGAATACCAAGAGTTCTTCATTTGGGGAAGTTGAATTTTTCCCCTTTCTCACCATTCCACCAAGGGAACTTTGCAAAAACTTTTTTATTCACTGTTTGTGTTAGTTAGATTCAGTTGTCAACTTGGCCAGGTGAGCATACCTAGTTTTGTTGCTGCGGACATAAGCCAATGGTATGTGAACCTCATCTGTTGCTAATTACATCTGAGTCAGCTAGGAGGCATGTCTGCTGCAATGAGTGGTTTGACTAAATTGGCTGGTGCTTAAATGAGAGAATGCAATGTAGCACAGCCTAGCAGCTCGGCATTCCTCATCTCAGCACTTGCAGCTCAACTCAGGCCTTTGGAGATGCAGAAAGAAGTCACCCCGGGGAAAGTTGTTGGAACCCAGGGTCCTGGAGAGAAGGCCAGCAGAGACCATCTTGTGCCTTCCACGTAAGAAAGAACCTCAGTGGAAAGTTAGCTGCCTTTCCTCTGAAGAACCAACAAAATAAATCCCCTTTTATTAAAAGCCAATCCGTCTCTGGTGTGTTGCATTCTGGCAGTTAGCAAACTAGAACACTGTTCAAATCTTTCTGGGATTTATCAAGGCATCACTCTGGACAAACCTACAAAATCTCATGCCCTACTAAGGTTCCATTTACTTATGGTGTTCAATTAAGCTGTTCACGTAAGTTATATTAGGAAATGCACTAGTCAAAATATAAATTTTGTCTCAAATAAATATTTTTTGCTTTAGTCTCACACATAAATTAAAGTTTTAAAATATTAATTACCATCTGTTTCAACACCCTGCATTATTGACATTCCTTTGTTCTTCCTCATGCAAAACATTTTAAAATTTGTATATTTAGTCACTATCATTATACACTCTAGGCATTCCTAGATTATACCATCCCAGTCTTTATCATCTATCATTCCTTCTTATTTCATTTGTGCCCCCAGGACTCCTCCCTCTATCATTTTCACATTCAGTGTTCTAACATTATTGTATTACAGTTAGGTACTATTGTGCTATCCATTTCTGAAATTTTACAATCAGTCCCGTTGCACAATCTGTATCCCTTCAGTTCCAGTTACCCAATAGCTACCATATTTCTATCTCCTGATGACCTCTGTTCTTAACTGAAATTATCCAAGTTCATTCATTTATGTTAGTTCATATCAGTGAGACCAAACTGTATTTGTCCTTTTGTTTCTGGCTAATCTCACTCAGCATAATGTCCCTAAGGTTCATCCATGTTGTTACATACTTCATAACTTTATTCTGTCATAGTTGCATAATATTCCATCATATGTATATACCACAGCTTGTTTAGCCACTCGTCTGTTGATGGACATTTTGGCTGTTTCCATCTCTTTGCAATTGTAAATAATGCTGCCATAAACATTGGTGTGCAAATGTCCATTTATGTCTTTGCCCTTAAGTCCTTTGAGTAGACACCCAGCAATGGTATTGCTGGGTCGTATGGCAATTCTATACTTAGCTTCCTGAGGAACTGCCAACCTGCCTTCCACAGCTGTTGTACCATTTGGCATTCCCACCAACAGTGGATACGTGTGCCTCTTTCTCCAGATCCTCTCCAGCACTTGTCATTTTCTGTTTTATTGATAATGGCCATTTGGGTGGGTGTGAGATGATATCTCATTGTGGTTTTGATTTGCATTTCCCTAATAGCCAGGGAAGTTGAGCATCTTTTCACGTGCCTTTTGGCCATTTGTATTCTCTCTTCTGAGAAGTGTCTGTTCAAGTCTTTTGTCCATTTTGTAATTGGGTTGTCTGTCTTTTTATTGTTGAGTTGAACAATCTCTTTATATATTCTGGATATTAGACCCTCATCTCATATATCATTTCCAAATATTGTCTCCCATCGAGTAGGCTGTCTTTTTACTTTCTTGATGAGATTCTTTGATGCACCAAAGTGTTTAATTTTGAGGAGTTCCCATTTATTTATTTCTTTCTTCAATGCTTATGCTTTGGGTGTAAGGTCTAGGAAACCACTTTCTATTATAAGATTTATAAGATATTTCCCTACTTTTTCTTCTAACAGTTTTATGGTCTTAGATCTAATGTTAAGGTCTCTGATTCAATTTGAGTTAATTTTTGTATAGGGTGTGAGATATGGATCCTCTTTCATTCTTTTGCATGTGGATATCCAGTTCTCTTGGCACCATTTATTGAACAGACTGTTCTGTCCCAGCTGAGTTGGCTTGACTGCCTTATCAAAGATCAATTGTGCATAGTTGAGAGGGTCTATATCTGAACACTGTATTTGATTTTATTGGTCAGTATATCTATCTTTATGCCAGTACCATGCTGTTTTGACCACTGTAGCTTCATAATATGCCTTAAAATCAGGTAGCATGAGACCTCCAACTTCATTTATCTATCTCAGGATATGTTTAGCTATTCAGGGCAACCTGCCCTTCCAGATAAATTTGGATATTGTTTTTTCTATCTCTGAAAAGTAAGTTTTTGGGATTTTAATTGGTATTTGCATTAAATGTGTAAATCAATTTAGGTAGAACTGACATCTTAACTATATTCAGTCTTCCAATCCATGAACATGGTATGCCCTTCCATTTATTTAGGTCTTCTGTGATTTCTTTTAAAAATTTCTTATAGTTTTCTCTGAATAAGTCTTTTGTCTCTTTGTTTAAATTTAATCTTAAATATTTTATTCTTTTGGTTGCAATTGTGGATGGAGTTTTTTTCATGATTTTTCCCTCAGATTGTTCATCACTAGTGTATAGAAACACTGCAGATTTTTGAGTGTTGATCTTGTAACCTGCCACTTTGCTGTACTCATTTAATAGCTCTAGAAGTTTTGCTGTGGATTTTTCAGGGTTTTCTACATATAGTATCATATCATCTGCAAACAGTGAGAGTTTTACTTCTTCCTTTCCAATTTTGATGCCTTGTGTTGCTTTTTCTTGTCTAATTGCTATGGCTAAAACATCCAACACAATGTTGAAAAGCAATGGTGATATGGACAACCTTGTCTTGTTCCTGATCTTAGGGGGAAAGTTTTCAGTTTTTCCCCATTGTCATGGTCAGGTTCATATGTTAACTTGGCCAAGTGTTATTTTGTCTGTTGCAATGAGGGCATTTCATAGAATTAAATCATGATCATGTCAGCTGCATCTATGGGTGAGTCCATTTGTAATCAGCCAAGGGGAGTGTCTTCTGCAATGAGTTATGCTTAATCTAATCACTGGAAGCCTTTTAAGGAGGATTCAGAGGAGACAGGCTCTTTTCCTACTTCAGGTGATGAGCCTCTCCTGTGGAGTTCATCCAGACCCTCCATCGGAATCATTGGCTTCACAGCCTGCCCTGTGGATTTTGGACTCTGTGTTCCCATGGTCATGTGAAAAATTTTTATAAATTTTATATTTGTGAGTATTCCCTGTTGATTCTGTTTCTCGAGAGAACCCTAATTAATACAACTTGATACCAGGAGTGGTTCTTAAGAAACAAAATCTTAAAAATGGGTTTTTATTAATGGTTTTCTACTCTGACTGGACTCAAAGACACTAAGGACTCTGACTCCCATAATCAGAATGACACTCCCAATCCATGGAGTGAGTTTGCAAAAGAGAGTCAAAATATCACCATCATTCCTGAAGAGCTCTGTAGTTGCACTCCTCTGTAGGTCAGATATTACTGTGGGAACTGCTGTCATTGAGCCGGAATCCTTAAACAAAATGGGGATGACCAGATCCCAAGTTGGCAGAAGCCAAGTGGCAGCACTTAATCACCAAAGACAGGGTGGATGTAGCTATTATAATAGATGGCAAACTCAAAGCAAGAGTCAAAATAATCTGACTTGCAGAGATTTGTGGAGTTGGCTAGTAAATCATGGGTTACCTAGAAATATAATAGATGGGCAGTCTACTAAATTCTTGTTTGAGCTGTATAAACAAAAGAATTCTAGGTCACGTGAACAGAAGTCTAACATGAATTACAAAAACACAGAGTCACAGCCCCTTAATCAATTTCCAGACTTGAGACAGTTTATAGACCCAGAGCCCCTTGAATGAAGGGGAGGCCAGGTCCCTTTGGGGGAGAAACCTGTAACACTGCCACAAATTTATACTGTTAATCTTCCTCCAAGCCTTCCCCAAGGAGATTGATGGCCTTTTACCAGGGTACCTGTGAAGTGGGGAAAAGGAAATAATCAGATATTTGGGGGATTATTACACACTGGTTCAGAAGGAACACTACTTTCAGGGGACCCAAAATGTCACTCCTGTCCAACATTCAGAGTGGGGGCTTATGGAAGCCCGGTGATCAATGGAGTTTTAGCTCAGGGCCATCTCATTGTGGGTCCAGTGGGCTCCCGGACCCATTCTGTAGTTATTTCCCCAGTTCCAGAATGTACAATTGGTATAGACATACTGTCCTACCTCAGGGGTATATCGACCCTCCAGCCCTATGTCATAATCTTGTCCCTGGGGAACTTGATCATTTCTCCCTCCCACAAGACACAAGACATCACACTGGTCCATTATATTGATGATATCATGTGATTGAACCTAGTGAGCAAGAAGCAGCAACTACTCCAGACTTATTGGTAAGGCATTTGCATGTCAGAGGATGGGAGATAAATCCAACAAAAATACAAAGGCCTTCCACCTCAGTGAAATTTCTAGGTGTCCAGTGGTGTGGGGCATGTCGAGATATCCCTTCTAAGGTGAAAGATAAGTTGCTGCATCTGGCCCCTCCTACAATCAAAAAAGAGGCACAACATCTAGGTGGTCTCTGGATTTTGGCAACAACATATTCCTCTTTTGGGTGTGCTGGTCTGGCCCATTTATTAAGTGACCAGAAAAGTTGCTAATTTTGAGTGGAAACCTGAACAAGAGGAGGCTCTGTGACAGGCCCAGGCTGCTGTACAAGCTGCTCTGCCACTTGGACTGCATAATCCAGCAGATACAATGGTGCTGGAAGTGTCAGTGGCAAATAGAAATGCTGTCTGGAGCTTTTGGCAGGCCCCTATAGGAGAATCACAATGCAGACCCTTAGGATTTTGAAGCAAAGCCTTACCATCTGCTGCAGATAACTACTCTCCTTTTGAGGAACGGCGTTTGGCCTGCTACTAGACCTCAGTAGAAACTGAATGCTTAACCATGGGTCACCAAGTTACCATGAGACCTGAATTGCCTATCATGAGGTGGGTGTTGTCTGACCCACTAAGCTATAAATTTGGGCATGTGCAGCAGCACTCTATTATAAAATGGAAATGGTATATACAAGGTTGGGTCAGAGTAGGTTCTGAAGGCACAAGTAAGTTACATGAAGAAGTGGCCCAAATGCCCATGGTCTCCACTCCTGCCACATTACCTTCTCTTTTCCAGACCAGAGCTAAGGCCTCTTGGGGAGTTCCTTACAGTGAATTGACTGAGGAAGAGAAAACTCGGGCCTGGTTTACAGATGGTTCAGCACAATATGCAGGTATCACCTGAAAGTGGGCTGCTGCAGCACTACAACCCCTCTTTAGGGTGTCCTTGAAGGACAGTGGTGAGGGGAAATCCTCCCAATGGGCAGAACTTCGAGCAGTGCACTTGGTTGTTCATTTTGCTTGGAAGAAAAATTGGCCAGAGATGCATTTGTATACTGACTCATGGGCTGTTGCTAATGCTATGGCTGGGTGGTTAGGAACTTGGAAAGACCATAATTGGAGAATTGGTGACAAAGAGGTCTGGGGAAGAAGTATGTGGATAGACCTTTCTGAGTGGCTAAAAACATGAAAACATTTATGTCCCATGTGAATGTGCACCAAAGGGTGACTTCAGCAGAGGAAGGCTTTAATAAACAAATGGATGAGATGAACCGTTCTGTGGATCCCAGTCAGCTTCTTTCCCCAGCAACTCCTGTCATTGCCCAATAGGCTCATGAACAAAGTGAGCTTTGAAAGTGTTTTGTATGATTTCAATCCTTTTAGATTTATTGAGACTTGCTTTGTTATCCAGCATATGGTCTATCCTTGAGAATGATCCATGAGCACTTGAGAATAAGGTATATCCTGCTGTTGTGGGGTGTAATGTTCTATAAATGTCTGTTAAGCCTAGCTCATTTATTGTATTATTCAAATTCTCTTTCTTTACTGAACCTCTGTCTAGATGTTCTGTCCATTGATGAGAGTGGAGAATTGATGTTTCCAACTATTATGGTAGATGTGTCTATTTCTTTTTTCAGTGTTTGCCGCATGTATTTTGGAGCATTCTGGCTCAGTACATAAATAGTTATGATTGTTACATCTTCTTGTTGAATTGTTCCTTTTGTTAATACATAGTGTCTTTCTTTGTCTCTTTTAGCTGTGTTCTAGTTTGCTAGCTGCTGGAATGCAATATACCAGAAACGGAATGGCTTTTAAAAGGGAGAATTTAATGAGTTGCAAGTTTACAGTTCTAAGGCCAAGAAAATGTCCCAATTAAAACACGTCTAAAGAAATGTCCAATCAAAGGCATCTAGGGAAAGATACCTTGGTTCAAGAAGGCCGATGAAGTTCAGGGTTTCTCTTTCAAGTGAGAAGGAACATGGCGAACACACTCAGGGCTTCTCTCTCAGCTGGAAGGGCACATGGCGAACACGGCGTCATCTGCTAGCTTTCTCTCCTGGCTTCCTATTTCATGAAGCTGCCTGGGAGGCATCTTCCTTCTTCATCTCCAAAGGTTGCTGGCTGGTGGACTCTCTGTTTTGTAGTGTTGCAGCATTCTCTGCTCTCTCTGAATTTCTCTGAATCTCTCATTCTCCTCTTTTATAGGACTTCAATAAACCAATCAAGACCCACTCAAATGGGTGGAGACATGTCATCCCCTAATCCAGTTTAACAACCATTCTTAACTAAATCACATCAACCAGGGAGATGATCTCATTACAGTTTCAAACATACAGTATTGAATAGAGATTATTCTACCTTTATGAACCGGGATTTATATTAAAACATGACTTTTCTTAGGGGGCATACTTCCTTTCAAACCAGCACAAGCTGTTTTACATTTGAAGTCTAATTTGTTGGATATTAGTATAACTACTCCTGCTCTTTTCTGATTGTTATTTGCATGAAATATCTTTCCCCAACCTTTCACTTTCAACCTATGTTTATCCTTGGGTCTAAGATGTGTTTCCTGTACACATATAGATGGGTTCTGTTTTTTAATCCATTCTGCCAGTCTATGTCTTTTGATTGGGGAGTTTAATCCATTGACATTTAGAATTATTACTGTACAGGAAGTGCTTTCCTCTACATTTTTGCCTTTTGGATTTTATATGTCATATCTAATTTTCCTTCTTTTTACCTTTACTGATAGTTTTCATTTCTACACTCTTCTCCACACCTCTCTCTCCTGTCTTTTCATATCAGTCCCTACTGCTCCCTTTAGTATTTCTTGCAGAACCAGTCTCTTGGTCACAAATTCTCTCAGTGATTTTTTTGTCAGAAAATGTTTTAATTTCTCCCTCATTTTTGAAGGACAATTTTGCTGGATATAGAATTCTTGGTTGGAAGTTTTTCTCTTTTAGTAATTTAAATATATCATCCCACTGTTTTCTCACTTCCATGGTTTCTGCTGAAAAATATGTGCATAGTCTTATTGGGCTTCCCTTATATGTGACAAATTACTTTTATCTTGCTGCTTTCAAGGGTCTCTCTTTCTGATTAGTGCATGTCTTGGAGTACATCTGTTTGGGGTACGCTGCACTTCTTGAATCTGCAATTTTGAGTCTTTCATAAGAGTTGAGAAATTTTCAGTGATAATTTCCTCCATTAGTTTTTCTCTTCTTTTTCCCTTCTCTTCTCCTTCTGGGACATCCACAACACATATATTTGTGCACTTCATGTTGTCATTCAATTCCCTGATTTCCTGATCATATTTTTCCATTCTTTTCCTTATATTTTCTTTTGCTTGTCAGACTTCAGATGTCCCATCCTCCAGTTCACTAATCCTACCTTCTGCCTTTTGAAATCTGACATTGTAGGTTTCCATTGTTTTTTTTCATCTCTTCTACTGTACCTTTCATTCCCATAAGTTCTGTGATTTGTTTTTCCAGACTGTTGATTTCTTCTTTTTGTTCATTCTTTGCATTCTTTATATCCTCCCTCAATTCACTGATTTGATTTTTGATGAGGTTTTCTATGTCTATTCAAACATTCTGAATTAATTGTTTCAACCCCTGTATCTCACTTGAACTGTTGGTGTGTTCCTTTGATTGGGCCATATCTTCGATTGTCCTGGTATGATTCATTATTTTTTGCTGGTGTCTAGGCAGTTAATTACCTTAATTAGTTTGTTTGAGAGATTGTTTTCACTTTTTTTATGTGGGATTTTCTTGCTGCATGACTTTGTTATCTATCAGTTCTTTGACATTCAGTTCAGCTTATTCTGGACCTTAAGCTTAGATTTTGTTTAACAGATCAGAATTTTTCAGTTCTTGTTTTCTTGTTTCTTGCGCTGCCTGTATGGTGCCTTTTTCACTCCTTAGGAGGGTCTACTTAGGTATTATAGACCCCAGCCAGATTTTCCCAGACCAAACTGGCCTCCTGTCAGGAGGAAAGAGTCACCTGTGTCAGTTTTCCCTGAGAGTGAAACCCAGCAGATTGAAAAGCTTTCCTATGAAGCCTCTGGGCTCTCCATTTTTCCTATTCTGCCCAGTATGTGGCACTTTTCTGCCTGCAGGTCCCACCAGCATAAGGTGATGCTGTACCTTTAACTTCAGCAGACTCTCCCTGCTGGGGGTGTGGTGGAGGCAGAGGAGAGGTTGTAGTCTGGTTTTAATCACTTCACTTTTACAGACCCTGGGGTCTGAACTCCTCAAGGGAGGGATTCCACCTGAGCTGGTCCCACCCTCTCCTGGGGAAGGCACAGGCTCCAGACAAGCTCTCAAACAAGCTCAATTCTGCCTCTGCCTGGGGCAGTGGAGCCCGAGAAGCCTTGCAGCTGTATCCAAACAGCAGTCAAGCCGTAGCAACACAGCTACAAAAATGAAAGAGAAAAATCCTTTTCAGAGCAGGACCCTGCTCCTAGGGTTTGCCAATCAAGAGCTTAAATTGATACGTTGTTCTGTGTATCTGCAGGTCCTGTGTGCCCTCTCCTTTCCTTCAGGGTCCAGACCTTTTCAAATCCAGAAAAACCTCTGTTTTTTTTCTTTTTTCTTTTTCCATCAGCCCTGCCCCCTCTGCACCAGGGCAAAAACCATCGACCTCCGCTTTTACTCAAGGTTCAGCTGAGCTGAGCTGGAGGCCTATTTTTAGTTGTCAGAATTTGCTAATTAATTCTACAATTGGAGTTTGGTTGCACTCATCCCCTGCTGATGGTAAAATCCCTTTCCTTTCCCCTCTGGGAAGTAGTGTGTGGGGGAGGGGCGCCAGCCACTGTGGCTTGGGGAACTCGCTGTTCTGGGGGGCTTGCAGCCGGTCCAGCTGGTCCAGACTGGGGTACGCTGTGTGTCTGGTCCCTGACGTGACCCCAGCAGTTGTTCTGTACTGTTCCTGGCTATTTATTAGCTGCTCTGAAGGACAAATCAAATCCCACACTTCACTAAGCCGCCAACTTGGCCCCTGTATATATCAGTTTTTAAATCTAGCCATATTCATGATCCTATTCAATTCATATACAGATATATGAATTAAAATTAGCATAAGGTTAAGATATGGGTGTTAGTTGATATATTTTGGATGAAAATAGTATATCAAAGAATTTCCTCCTTAAATCTTATATTCACACAAAAAATACAAAAAAAAACAAAAAACACTTATTAATGAGTTTTAACATGCAATCCATAATGTTATTTTATAAGAAGGTTTGATAAAGACAATATCATTCAAACTGAATTTCTTCAATAAGAACTCAACCATGTTCATTTATTATAATATAGGATTATATAATGTAGGATTTCTTAATATACATATGTATACATATACACTGCGGTAATTCTTATTGTCCCTGTATCCAAATCAACAAACAGTCCTAAACCACTGGGACTGAGTCCTGGGACTTAGATTAAACAGGAGCGTTAGATGACAAAAATGTTTCTTTCCATGGTTTATTTATTTGAATATCTGGTGAGTATAGACATTACACGGTTACAAATTTACCCACTGAAAACTCTCAGGACTATTACTAATTTTTATTTTCATTTTATAGTCAAGTTTTGATCATTATTTTCTTAGTTCTTTTCAATTCTATCTAACTGTATGATTTAACACATAAAAAGAACCCCATAAAATGCCTGACACATAGGGGGGTACTCAATATATGTTAGTTACCCCACTAATCTGCTTAGATTCTATCTTAATTTATCTTAGCTTTCCTCCAAATTTGTTCATCGTTATTCTTGCCCTATTCAATTATATAAAAAAGATTCATGTCCTTCTTTAATTTCTCCTTAAATTCTCAAGAACCGCTCTTGTTCTTTGAAGTAATCTATAGAGATTTAAACAATTCTGATAACTTAATCCCATGTTCAGGGGCACACAAGCAGTAGCAGACATAAAACAAATGGGGACAAAAATGATGCAGCAAAACATGACCTGAAAGGCCAATAAAATTTTCCTAGGAGGGTGAAGGAGAATGGTATTTATGTTTTTCTAGGAAGACAAGGGAGGTAAAATATATATTGTGCCAGTTTGAATCTTTTATGCACCCCTAGGAAAGCTTACGTTCTTTTAATCTATCTCTGTGGTGCAGGTCTGTTGTGGGTAGAACTTTCTGCTTAGGTTGTTTCCATGGAGATGTGGCCCAGCCCACTCAAAGTGGGTTTTAATTCCTTTATTGGCGTCCTTTGTGAAAGGATCAATGACAGTAAAAGCTCAGAGAGACAGAAATACCAGGGGAGAAATAAACAAGGACTCACAGAAGCCCAGAGACATTTTTGGAGAGAAGGACCAGCAGACATTGCTATATGCCTCCCTGTGTGACAGAGGAACCCCAGATGCCAGCAGTCTTTCCCCAGAGAAGATATCTACCTCTTGATGCCTTAATTTGGACATTTCCATGGCCTTAGATTTGTAAATTTATAACCTAATAAACCCTCATTGAAATAGTCAGCCCATTCCTGGGATATTACATTCTGGCAGCTTTAGAAACTGAGATTATACACACACACACATACATAATAAGAACATGCAGAGAGATTGTGATGCATTCTAGAATATGCAAGCACCATGACCCAGATGGAGTCAGGATGTGTTCAGTGAGAGGTAGTAGATGAGGTTGGAGAGGCAGGTAGGCTCCAGGTTAGGGAGAGCTTCATTGTCACGTAAAAGAAATTTGACTATCCTATGAGCAGCAGGAAAACACCGAGGGATTTTAAAGGGGCAAGCACAGATTGTATTTGCCTTTTAGAAACTTCACTGCAGCTGCAGCAGGATGATGCTTACATTCAATAAGGCCCCTCCCAAGAGAAAATTAGGACACATTTAGACTAAGTAGTATGGTAAGCTAGTAATACACTGAGGTAATAGATTGGCGGGGGAGCCTTGGATTAGTACACTGATGAAAACTACCCTTTTCCCACCATAAATGAAAAAATTTCATGAGAACAATTATGTCAGGCTAATATAATTTTTTTTTTTTTTTACATGGGCAGGCACCGGGAATCGAACCCGGGTCCTCTGGCATCGCAGGCAAGCATTCCAGCCTGCTGAGCCACCATGACCCACCCTAATACAATTTATTTTGATAATGTCATCTACCCGGGCTTCAGTCAGGACTGGTTCTGTTCCAGATAGCAATCACAGTAGCAAGCCAGACTGATGTGATCTGGACCATTACCATTCAAGGAAAGAACTTGGGGTTAGAAGAAGAGTTGTTCTCCTGCTTGGGTGTGGAGGTCTGTGATCTGCCTACTGCTAGTGTGGTTTAGTATCTTTATCATAAATATTTGAGTGGTTACTCATGAATTTTTCAAAAATTTTGTTGTATTTGTTTGAAAGAACAAAAATCTTTATATTTTAATGAATATGATATGGATGGAAGAATTATGTGAATATATATAAAGCAATATGTGAAGGAAGAGAAACAAACCCCATAGATATAGGAAAATATATTTTTTAAAAAGTTAAATACATGTGAGTATGCAGATCATTGAATTATGTAATACTGATATTTTAACATGGATCCACTTTCCTGCAACATGTGAACAGAAGTATGTAAAGAATTTAAATGACTCCCCTAAACTTGGCCTTCTTGTGCTACTCAAAGAAAGAAGTTCATTTTTAACCCCATATTTTGATAATAATGCTCTTTGAAGCCCTTGCACATATTAACCCATTTAATCCTCATAATAACCATGTAATGTGGGTACTATTGTATTTCCATTTTACTGATGAGGATATTAAGTAATTGATCACAGTCACAGCAGGTTCTGGAGTAATGTTAAGGTCTAGAGAAAACATTTTTTAAAAGCAACTACAATGATGGAAAATAGGTCCTGGACATCATTAAATACTACATTTGAGTGTTTGTTGGGAGAAAGGCATTGCATCAGGCATATGAGAAATTTTATAATGTATGGTCAAAATTTGGCTTGATGTAATGCAGGGTAATATGTAGAGCATATCAGAAGCACTGTTTATCAGTGACCTAGAGAGAATGATTTTGACCTAAGTCATTATTTGAAAGGAAAATTGGTGGAGACTTTTTTTCCAGCAGAGTATTCTTTATTCTCTGGGGTCTTTTCACATGCCAACGACCTGACAGATACTGAACAATTAGTTGTGGCAACTGACCTACAACTTGAAAAAGAGATTCATAACATTATTCTTATTTGCAGATGTTTTTCAGCCATTACATTGCAATTTTTTGAGCAATTTTTTCAGTCAAGAAGAAGCATGGTCTTCTGTTGAGTATTTTCTGAAATATTAATATCTACTGCAGTTTGCTGGTTCTTTTAAATAAAATGAATTTCCTTCACATTGTCCTGCATCATAAATTCCTAAGAAATGGAATGAGCTCCAGTTACCATTTAACGGAAGCCAAAATTCTCCGGAAATAGTTTATTTTCATTAAGAAGACTCTAGGAAACATTGTATGTCCATCGTTTGTTCATTCTTATACCTTTATTGAGGAATATCTTGTGACTTGTTTATCCTTTTTTCTTTTTTCAATCTTTCATTCACTATTCAAATGAGGCAACTTTCTAAAGAAGTCAGAAAATTAAAATCTACTATAAAATATTCCATCTACTTTCCTTGCTCTGTATGATAGTTATTATATCAAAAGTCTACTTCATTAAAATGAATTTACATAATTTAATCTTGTTGAAGTCTATTAAGTAGAACATCGTTGAGGTAGAGCTGACCGGAGTTCGTAACGAGGCAGAAGAGTCAAAGATGACTCTGAGACTTTTGGTTTGGGTAACTGGGTGGAAAGTAACGTCATTAAGAAAAAAAAGAAAACATTGAAGCAAAAGCCGCTTTCGGGTGGGGTGCTGTGAAAAAGATACTAAGATAACAAATGCAGCTTTGAACATATCAAGCACGAAATGTCCACTGAGTTAGTGTGAGGTGATGACTAAGACATGGTCACCGCATCGTATTACTTTCATTGAAATCTTGGCTCCCACACTTGTTATCTGTGTGCTGTTGAAATAGGTGTCAAGTATTTCTGTGCCTCAGTTGAATCTCCTGTAAAGTGGAGATAATAATTGTACCTATGAGAGCTGTTATTGGGGATAAATGAGTGAATTTAGTCTTAAGAAGAATATGGATACAGACCAAGCACTCAAGAACATTAGTAGGCAGTAAAATTAATTTATAATTCTGGTTCAGAGCTAAAGAAAGAGTCAAAATGGGAGATACAAGTGGCAGCTGCAGCCATTACAAGCAGTACAATTGCCTGAGGAGAGGGTGTCCCATATGACCAGATTTTGCCACATTCAGAAGTTACTTCATATTTTTGTTTTAAATGCTATTTTAAATCAGACTGGGTAGCTACATAGAAAAGGATGGAAGGAACTTACCAAGAAATTTCAAAAGGAAAAGGAAAGGTAGTTATAAACATTTTGGTTTCACCTTTTAGGACAGTAAGCCAAGCACTCTGCCTTGTCAGTGGGAAAGACAGTTTCTTCAAAGTGCAAGAGTGAAGGGGAGGTGGAACACAGAGAGGGGGTGGAGGTTATCCCTGGAAGAAAAGGACAGTCTGTGGTAAGAAGAGAGGAAGTGAAACCTGTGACAAAAGAGTAGCTGCAGAGGGCTTGGAACCAGGTCATGCTGCAAATCCCTAAAGCAGTGAGAAAACAAACAAAAAAAACAGGAAGATTCCTGATGAATCAAGGAGAAAGTATTCTATTCTAGCCTTGGGGCAGAAAACAAGATTAGATTACGAGTGCAGATTTCTACTTGGCAGTTAGCTCGACCCTTTTGATCCTCAATTGTCAGTTTTAATCTTAATCAATTACATTAAGATCACTGAATATGTATATTATTTTGCACCAAAAAAAAAAAGAGGGAAGGAGCAATATAACAGAGCAGATAGGATTTAACGAATGAGTATGGCTGCTGAATCATTATATTGATATTTCTCTTGGTCTCGAGTGTCCTGGAGCAGCTAGAAGAACAAAGTGAAAAATTGTGGAACTGTAACCCATACCAAACTTTAAATCTGTTCTATAACTACTTGTTAAAATGTACTTGGAAATGTATTGCTGTTTTGCATATATGTTATATTTTACAATAAAAAATGTTTAAATAAAAGATCACTGAATAATTAACATTTTATAATAATAGACTCTAAGGCAGAGATAGAGTTTTTATTTTATTTATGTATTTTGTGTGCTCTATGCGGGGGTCACATTTCAGTCATTTCCCATGTGAGTATCCCGTTATTGCAGCACCATTTGTTGAATTTTTGTTTGGTTGTTTTTTTGTTTGTTTGTTTATTTTGGGAAGCGCATGGGCTGGGAATCGAACCCTGGTTCCCTTCATGGCAGACAAGAATTCTACCCCTGAGCTACCCTTGCACCCCCTGAATCTTTTATTTTTATTTTCCTCCCCAGTGCCAATACCAGGTGGTGTGATTAAATGAATGCGAAATGTAGCAGTTCTCCACAATGATCTTCTATTCTAGTTGGAGAGACTAGACTAATTGTCATGTATACTTACAACAACTGGAAACAATACCACAGGAGTTCTTAAGCATTTTCTACCTAGAATAACAGTTTTAACCCACAAAATAGAATGCATAGAATTATGTGGTTCACTACGCCAGGGTAAAAATCCTTATGACTCATCAAATAAAGGGAGGAAACAATGGGGTCAATGTGGTCCAAACAGATACGCATTTCTGGTTAGAATTGTGACAGCAAAAAGGACAGAGAGGAGGTCCTCTTACGCACCATGGGAGAGGCCGAGAGAGCCTGGACAAGCGAACGAAGGCAACGATGGGCATTGTCCATGGCCCGTCTGTGTGTGGGGTGGGGAACGACGAATGTGAGGAAACTAGTCCGTCCTGATTGGGAGCCGATTGTCAGAGATACCATCTGAAAACGTGGATGGGCCCTGCGAATGATTTCTGAGCAAGAGAAGTGCCATAATGAAGTAAGTATTCAGGGAAAATTAGTGAAAGTAAAACGAAATTGAAATAGCATACTTTGTTGATCAGATTTCAATATGGCATGACTAGCTCACAAAAATTATTTCAGTGAACATTATGAAACATTTGCAAAAAAAAAATTCTATGTGAAATTCTGATTTATCTTTCCTACTATAATATTAAAGGACCTAACCATATTTATCCAAAATTCATGATTTCAAATATTAGGTCTTTATTATTCTTCGTATGTATTGAAATAGTTTCTAATTTGAAACTGCATCAGGAAAGCGTGGGAATTGTAGTGTGTAATTGTAGTACACTGAGACATTGAAACAAGTCTAGGCTAAGTACCTGAGGAGTCACAGACCAAAAAAAAAAAGCACACCAAGTAAGGAGTGGTTTAACTAGAAGGTGATAAAACAGTTTCAAGTTATTTGTAATTATTCATTCATATTCCTGGAATATTTAATATATAATGGGATATGATGTCATTCCTATTAGGGAAAATTATTATAGGAAGAGATGAATATTGCCAAAACTGATTCATGTTCTTCTGCTGTTCTCATTTCTGTCTTTTTTAAAAGTCTGTAGAATAAATTTAGCAGCTAGACTGAGTTAAGAAGACATCAAAGAAGTAAAAAATGATGGAAAAAAAAAACTGAAAAACATTTGAAGCATATATTCAGTACCTACCTTTATTTCAGTTTGAACACCTTGTCCTGATTAGGAGCCCCAAGTTACTTGTGGATGTACCCTGATTCTTACCAATTTAGAGCGCAAAATGAAATAACTGGAACTTAAATACATTCTAATTAAAAAAATAAAATTATAATGTTTTAATATATATATATTTAACTTTTGGCTTTAAAATTCACATTTTCATCTGTTGTGTAAAATTATTAACTCTTACCATTAATTTCATCAATCTGAATCTTCAAAATTGCTTATTGTAATATGAAACTTAGTTTGAACATTCAAGAATCATAATTTTAGTCCTTAAATTAGACCACAGTTCATTTAAAATTATTAATATGGAGACAGAATGTAAATTTAAAAAGGTAATTTGTCTGAATTCAAAGTTCATTATCATTAGTGCAGCAGTTTTCAAATGTTACACAAGCACTGAAAAGGCAATCCTTCCAATGAAAAATTCATACAATAAAAAAAATCTCTCCTTTTGCAAGTCAAAATTGGGTAATAGATAGGTTTATTTCAAGATTTCCCAAAGCAAGTCTATGTAACTTCTGGCACAGGGCTCTTTGCTTCTCCCTGCTGACATGTGTGTCACTTGTGAAAAATGCCTTTCATGTCCCTAGATTATTAGTCATGAGTATTTCCAACCCCACAAAGTCTTATTTGACAATCTAAGGGAATCTCCTATTCCTTTATTTCTCCATCTGAACAATGGAAAAAAATGCCTCCCTGCATAAAAATGTGAAGAAGCTAAGTAATTAGATATATAGATTTTCCATAGGCTTATATTTGATAGAACATATTTAGAAAACTCTCTATGCCTTGTAGATAATTAGAAATGGCTATGAAGCCAATAAACTCAAGATTGCTTCTTAAACTGGCACTTGTGAATTGTGAGACTTGGAACAAATTTTGTGACATTCTTGGTTTTGTTCCCTTTTGGGCTTAAAAAGCCTGGTGAATGCTCAGAAAGATTTGCTCCTGTCTGATAAGAACTAACTGCCTTTAAAATTATCCAGGTGTTTGGTTCTTAGAATCTCAAACATCTACATGATTCACTGGCAAGTACCCTGGGTATTCATCTATAGAAAAATTTTCAAGAATGACTTAACTCTTCCTAGGGCGCTCTTCCTAAGGCACGACATGAACTAGTGAAGTGACCAAGCAATAGGTACCCTGTTAGGGAAAGATAACTTAAAGAAAAGAATTACTGCCATCAATCAAATTGTTTTCTGTTGATTTAATTAGCATGATGACTAAGCCCAGTTCTACTATGACTACAAATGTAACCTTGAACAAATCTCCCAAACTTTTGTCAATAAATCTGTTTGATGCACAACAGAATTTTTTCAATTCAATTTTCAAATCCTAATAATGTTGATAAATGTTGATTATTTACATATTTTAAATTATTTAAGATATATTATGGAATAACAAGATAATTTTTAGTAAGACAGCATTGTATACCATATCAAAAGTACTTCATTTCCATTTGCATAAATCAAGAAAAGGTAAATAATATGATAATGTATTTGCATTAATTAACAAAAAATTTGCCACATGATTTCTTATAGATTTTATAATGCAAAAGAGCTTAATATAGCCATCTTTTCTTTGCATATTTCCGAAAACTCCTTTATGTAATTAAAAAAAAAGGAAGTTAATAGTGTAAAATTAATACTTGCTCCATTTTATAGCTAGGAAAAGAAATATTTTTTGAAACATACTAAAAACTCACAAGTAAAAATGCAGTGGTCTTTCTTTGACTATGATAAGCCAGATGACTTGGAGATTCTTTATCCATCTTCTCTCCCATTAAAATAAGCAGGAAGGATTTTGAGGGCTAATAAGGGAACATGCCATTAACAACATTCCAGAATTTTTTCTTTTTCAGAATCGTGCAAGTAGCACTGGAGTATCAGAGTCTTGTCTCAACTAAGCATCATTAACCAGTATAGGAAACATAACTGTTTCTAACAAAGGGAGTTAATAATAAAATCAAGCCATATCATACATGTTAAATTTTGCCAACTGCTTTTATTAGTCATGGGACAATTTTGTATCAGTTCTCTTGCATCTATAAGCCTGTTTTGGTTGGAAAATATGAAAGAAGAGGGGTTGTACTAATTTTTTTAATTTTTAAACTATGTGGTTCAATGGTACACAATTGTGCTTTCTCCTCTAAGCCTTCCAGGGCTGGGCTGGGGCAGTGGCGTGGTGAGCAGCAGTTGGTGTTAAATATGATTTCTTCATAGACATATAAGGTAACCGCCTCTTACCTGCCCTACTTATGCCACATGGCACATTTATCAGTTATGCAAGAAGTAGTGACATGAGTTACAATGGGGACATGGTTAAAATTATTCTGTCCTTGTTTTGATTCATGGGGATAGGTATTATAATTTCAGTGTAGAGTTAAGAATTTAAACAACTTAAACATATTTAAACCCTTAACAATGGATACCAAAATGTCAGTAAGTATATTTATTCAGGGTTCGCAAGAGAAACAGACCCAAACATATATATATATAAATTTAGAGAGACAGAGAGAGGGAGAAAGATTTATTATAAGGTATTGGCCCATGTGACTCTGGGAGCTGAGTGAAAAAATCCAATTACCAAAGGTTAGACACAGTTTGATCTATTTATATAACATTTTTGAAATGACAAAATTTTAGAAATGCAAGACACATTAGTGGTTCCCAGAGGGAGGGATTGGGATGGGAGGTGGTTTATGAGAGGAAGAAGGGATCTTTGTGGAGTGGAAACTGTTCATTATCTCGACTGTGGCAGTGGATAAAATTGCATAGAACTACACACACACACACACACACATACAGCTGAGTACAAGTAAAACTAGGGAAATTCGAACAAGATTGGTGGATTGTATCAATGTCAATATCCTTATTGTGATATTGTACTGTAATTTTGAAAGATGTTACCACTGTGGAAAGCAGTGTGAAGTACACATGGGATCTCTTAGTATTTATTCTTACAACTCTGTGAGTGTACAATTATCTAAAAAACTCTTAAAAGCTTAATTTAAAAAAAAATCCATTTTAACTTACGGTGAAATTGCAACTTAAAGTGAAAAAGTGCATTCTCTGAAACTAACTGAAGTACCAGGATACATCTATTGCTTAAGAGGTGGAACTCTGAATAGTATTTTCCTTTTAAAATTGCCCCTTCATGTTTTTATATGACATAAATAAAATTTGAGGATAGCTGGGAAAAAGGGGGGGGGGCAAAGAAAAGCTATTATATTTTCCATGTACTTATTTTTAAAACATAAGTAGTGTATATCAATACAATCATTAATTAATGATACAGTAAAATATTACAGCTTACAGAGAGAGAGAACAGCAGTCCTACCACTTCCAGCTCAACATTGATTTCAGTGGATCCCGGTCATATACAGAAATTCCCTACCTTTTTTCCACACTATAAAAGACTTAGAAAGTGATAAATATTTACGTACCTTGGAGTAAGTAAAGAATTATGGCCAGACTCAGGAGACCACCATCTTCCTTCAGAGAACCCCAGTTCTCACCCACCCACATCAAGCCTGAAGAAAGCAGGATCCTAGCACTCTTGTAATTTCACACGGCCTTTGGAAAGTTCCCATCCAGGTTGAAATAAATATCTTAATGTTCTTCCTAGATCTTCTTTCTGTCTGGGGTATGTGGTCTGTCTACAAGTCCAACCTCATCTTCTCCCATTTTACATCTCATACAAGGAGTTCTAATGATAGGAATTTCTTTAAGTTCTCTGAGCATACCAAGCCTGTTGAGTCCTCTCTATTTTTACACCTAATGATAGCTCTGCCTGGAAGTTCCTCCCTATCTAGTGCATCTAGTGCATGTATGTCATTCCTCGGGGCTCTGCTTAAATGCAGTTTTAGGCCAAAGTGTTTTGTATGAGCCCTCAGATTTATTGTTTATCTCACTGTATTTATGGATTTGCCTGAGAGTATTCTGACTGGCCTGTTTTGCTCTTGAAAGTAAGAAATAGATGATTATTTTTAGGGGTTGTAAGGTACAGTAGAGAAGGTGCTCAATAAATATTTATTGAATAAATCCATAATAAAAATTGGGAAGACAGTCACAAAAACAGTATCTCTTCTGGCAAGTTAACCTAGAAAAATTTTTAGTACTCTTTTTTTCATCAACCTCCTTCAATACTGAATGAGACTTATGAATTGTCTTCCAAGGGAAAAAAAAAAACACCTTCAAGTAAAATTTGATCGCAATTGCCGTAGTCACAGGTTCCCTCATATTGTATCCAATGATGACGCACCTTCCAGAGCCTGTGGGAAAAAAAAGATCTCTTAAAATGGAAATGGACTTTTATTCTATTAGAAAAACTCTTACTATGATTTTATATTTACAGATATTCTTCCCTTACAATAGCAGTAGTCGGAATGTACTAAATGAAAATAGATTCTGTCAGGAATTATTAGGGATTTATTTTGTGCTTAATGTGTAAAGAAAATATTGGACCAAAAAACGTGTATTATGTGTTGAGGACAAAGTAGTCAGTAAGTACTCAGTAAATTAGAGAGATTCACATACTCTGGAATAATCCAATAAGCTATATTTTAAATGCCCAAACAATCAAAATATGATATCTAGACTTCCGGAAAAGATGGCGGCTTAGTAAGACGCGCGGGTCTTAGTTCCTCCTCCAGAAAAGCAACTAAAGAAACAGAAACAATACGAAACAGCTCCCGGAGTCACGACAGAGACCAAAAAGACAGCGTACCCCATTCTGGAACAGCTGCACGGGCAGGGAGAATCTGCTGCAGTGAGATACCCGAGGGGCGCGCGTTTTCCCGGCTGGGGCGGCTGGTGACTGGTGTCCCCTCCACGCACGTGGCTCCCCGGTCTGACTGGGAACGTTGGATAGCGGGGCCCTCCCGTCACGCTTGGTGTTTCAGGCCAGCTGGGCAATTAGGACCGGCACTCTCCCAAGCCGCGGCGGCCAGCGATCCCCGCCTCCACGCGCGGTTTCCCGGGCCGACTGCCGTGCAGACAGACGAGCGCCACGAGCGCCACCTACTGGGCAGGAAAAGAAAAACAGAGCCCAGAGATTTCACAGAAAAACCTTTCAACCAGCTGGGTCCCACACCCAGGGAAATCTGATCAAATGCCCAGACACCAGCAGAAAATAATGGATGACGCTCGGAAAATTGAAGATATGGCCCAGTCAAAGGAACAAACCAATAGTTCAAATGAGATACAGGAGTTGAGACAACTAATGCTGAATATACGAACAGAAATGGAAAAACTCTTCAAAAACCAAATCAATAAATTGAGGGAGGACATGAAGAAGACATGGGCTGAGCAAAAATAAGGAATAGAAAATCTGAAAAAACAAATCACAGAACTTATGGGAGTGAAGGACAAAGAAGAAAAAATGGAAAAAACAATGGATACCTACAATGGTAGATCTAAAGAGACAGAAGCTACAATTAGTGAACTGGAGGATGGAACATCTGAATTCCAAAAAGAAACAGAAACTATAGGGAAAAGAATGGAAAAACTTGAGCAGGGGATCAGGGAACTGAATGACAATATGAAGCGCACAAATATACGTGTTGTGGGTGTCCCAGAAGGAGAAGAGAAGGGAAAAGGAGGAGAAAAACTAATGGAAGAAATTATCACTGAAAATTTCCCAACTCTTATGAAAGACTTAAATTTGCAGATCCAAGAAGTGCAGCGCACCCCAAAGAGAATAGACCCAAATAGGCGTTCTCCAAGACACTTACTAGTTAGAATGTCAGAGGTCAAACAGAAAGAGAGGATCTTGAAAGCAGCAAGAGAAAAACAATCTGTCACATACAAGGGAAACCCAATAAGACTATGTGTAGATTTCTCAGCAGAAACCATGGAAGCTAGAAGACAGTGGGATGATGTATTTAAATCACTAAAAGAGAAAAACTGCCAACCAAGACTCCTATATCCAGCAAAATTGTCCTTCAAAAATGAAGGAGAAATTAAAACATTTATAGACAAAAAGTCACTGAGAGAATTTGTGACCAAGAGACCAGCTCTGCAAGAAATACTAAAGGGAGCACTAGAGTCAGATACGAAAAGACAGAAGAGAGAGGTATGGAGTAAAGTGTAGAAAGAAGGAAAATCAGATATGATATATATAATACAAAAGCCAAAATGGTAGAGGAAAATATTATCCAAACAGTAATAATACTAAAAGTTAATGGACTGAATTTCCCAATCAAAAGACATAGAATGGCAGAATGGATTACGACCCAGCAATACCACTGCTAGGTATATACTCAAAGGACTTAAGGGCAAAGACACAGACGGACATTTGCACACCAGTGTTTATAGCAGCATTATCTACAATTGCAAAGAGATGGAAACAGCCAAAATGTTCATCAACAGACGAGTGGCTAAACAAACTGTGGCGTATACCTATGATGGAATATTATGCAGCTTTAAGACAGACTAAACTTATGAAGCATGTAGTAATATGGATGGACCTAGAGAACATTATGCTGAGTGAGTCTAGCCCAAAACTAAAGGACAAATACTGTAAGGTCCCACTGATGTGAACCGACATTTGAGAATCAGCTTGGAATATATCATTGGTAACAGAGACCAGCAGGAGTTAGAAACAGGGTAAGATAATGGGTAATTGGAGCTGAAGGGATACAGACTGTGCAACAGGACTAGATACAAAAACTCAAAAATGGACAGTACAATAATACCTAAGTGTAATGTAACTAGGTTGGAACACTGAATGAAGCTGCACCTGAAATATGGTTTTTTGTTTGTTTGTTTGTTTGTGTGTTTGTATCTTTTGTTTTTGTTTTTTTTCTTTTTCCTTTTTATATATATATATTTTATTAGTATTATTATTTTAATTCTCTTCTCTATATTAACATTCTATATCTTTTTCTGCTGTTTTGCTAGTTCTTTTCCTAAATCGATGCAAATGTACTAAGAAATGAAGATCATACATCTATGTGATGATACTAAGAATTACTGAGTGCATTTGTAGAATGGAATGATTTCTAAATGTTGTGTTAATTTCTTTTCTTTTTTTTGATTAATAAAAAAAATTTTAAAAAAATGATATCTAGATATTTCTTACCACTTAAGCTGATTTTACTCATCCTTGATACTCATAATATTTTGTTTTCAACATGCTTAAAAAGTATATTTTGTAATAATTGTTCATTTTAATTATATTATGTTTGTCATCTTCTGAATATAAAAGACATTTTAAGGATTACTAGACGATATTATAAAAGTTATTTGAACATAATTCACATTTATTTCTACTATTGATAGTATCAAAGGCCCAATTATAACCACTTCACTTTCTCTTAATATTTGTGAGGCAACTGTGAATTACTTCTAGATCTTTGCACATAATGGTAAGAAATTTGAGGTAAAATATTTTATTTTCCTCCAGTTGCTTATTTGTTCTTTAGATTTTTGTAATATTTTTATTCCTTGGATTTTATTCTATTTTAAAAGATATCGTCAAATTTGAAACTCTAGGAACATATCCTTTTATTTTCTCCAGTACAGATTTAATCTTAACATTTAAGCAGTTTATATATTAAAACAACGTATTCTTGTTTTGAAGTATCAATTAAATATATTGCATTGTAATCTATTTCTTATTACCACCAGGCCCCCAAAAAGCTTTTTCTGTTTTTGTCTGTTGGTTTATTTGTTTTTTAATTTATTTTGTCTTTGCAATTTAGGCATTGTCTCAATATTAAAGGAGAGTTTCAGCTTAAAGAGAGGGAGGGGCCCACGAAACAACAGACAAAAAACACTCACACACACAAAATAATGAAACAACAGAGATAAAAGCACACTTAAAATCCTTATAGCCCTTATGATTTATTTGCTTTTTAATTCAGTTGATTTATTTCCATAGACACTGAACTAACTCATACACAAATTTTAAAAGGTTTTGTTAACCAGGACATAAAACCCAAATGAGAAAAACATATGAAAGAAAAACTACCAGTACTCATATCATCGTTTCGGTAGTTAGGTACCAATCCACTACATGTGTTGATTTAATTATGGAGAGTTCATTAAAATATTTATGGGGTTATATAACAAAATTAGGTGGACCTATAAACTTAATATATCTATAAACATCTGACATGATATCTATCTCTTAGAACTAACAATAGAAAAAATGTATGGTGTGTGTAGTTTGTGTGTGTGCATTTCATAAAAATCTTAGATCAATTACTGCAACAAGTCACCTTTACATACAGAAACAATCTATGTTTCATTTCTCTTTTTTGAGCAATATTTGAGAAGGCAAATGTCCAGTGTTTCCGTAGACTGAGTTGCCTGGGGAATTACTGATGAATCAGAGGATTTTATCTACTGGAAATCACTATATTTAAATCAACTCCCTTGTGAATGATATACTTATTGTCTTCTTTTTCTTAGGTTGATGATAATAATATATAATGACTTCAGGCTCAGAACCCTTTCCTTCTACTACCTTATTTGATTCTCCCAGCATCCACACGAAGTAGATGGTGCAAAAGGGGTTGGACCTACTTTGCCCATGAACGAATGCCAGAGGACAACCGTTACAGCTTGCCTAAGTTTAGACGAGTTGATAGTTGTCAGAATTGAGTCCAAGCAGTTCTGTTTTCAAGTCCAGTGTTGATCTTGCTACCCTCATAGATTAAACACTGAAAACTCTGCAAACTAAATTTAAAGGCGGAAAGTCCTTCACAATTTTCATTTATTTATTTTTAATTTAATTTAATTTTGGGGGGGCAGCCACCGAGAATTGAACCTAGGTCTCCGGCATGGCAGACAAGAACTCTGCCAGCTGAGCTACTGTGGCTCACCCCATAATTTTCATTTATTTTTAAAATAGAAAAGTGCTAGGAAACATCTGCACATAATTTGCATGATTCTTCTTAATTTATATATTAATATATGAACATTTAAATAGTTTATAAATAATATCAGGAACCAATTAATATTTTCCTTTTCCCAGCTATATACAAGTTCAAAAATATAATATTCTGTATTGGTGGTGTATTTTGTAGATATTTACTTTATGTTAGTGATATTATCTACAAAAGATTTTTTATTTTCATATGATTGGCTGAACGTTAATTTTCAAATTCAATGTTACTGGAATCCCTCAGAGTAGATACCTTTGGAAAAAGATCAATTCTGTTAATTCTGTTTGGAGCAACATTTTGACTTAAAAACTTCTGAAGCTTTTAAATTCATTAAATCTTTACTTAATTCTTTCATGTCAAAGATAACACTTATATTGTGCCTACTTTTGAATAGTATTTTGAGCTCCTAAATTTTTCATAAAATCAGTTCTTCTCTAGAGACAGTACCTTGAGAGCTACTTTTTTTAGGTGCTACCCAGTATTAAAGCCCAGGGTTCGTTTAAGCGTCTAACCTGGTTATTCTTATCCCATAAGACACGGTATATGTATTCTAGATGCTACAATTTACTAAAGTTTTGCTATGTCATTTCTTTTCTTGTGACTCATATACAAAGGATATTAAAATCGTACTACTGATTTTTGAATAAAAGTAGGATGAATCCCCAATAAACCTAAATTCATGCTCAGGAGAGAAGATATTAGTCTTTTTACTTTTTAATCTTCTAACAGGACAGAGAGAAAATGCAAAGATGGCTTTAGCTTACCCTCACCGATAAATATGGAACAGCCTGCGCCCTGGCCTCCCCAGCGGCAGCAGCGCCTGGGCGCTCTTCATTAATGCCGCAATCACTGACTGAATCTCACTCACATCTGTTCTGCCTATCCCGACAATCCTAGCCCTGGATCACTCCACCCTCTGTTTCCTCTACTTTTCCTCTATACCCAAAACAGTCTTAGAGCAAATGTAAAACTTAACTGTGGCCAAGTATCAACTGGATGCTTTTCATTCCTGCACATTTTATTTCATCGACCGCTTAGTAATGCTTTCCTAATTATACCACAGTGACTGTGCAAAGCCTTCTTTCTTCCCAACTCCCTTATTTTAGTTCTCCATCGCAGTTAATGCCTTTAAAATCCACTTGGAGTGAGCTTCCAAAGTTCTTTTACTTCTAGCTCTATGTCTTTCCCTATATTCAGGTATTCCCCTTTGGACAGAGAAGGATTCAAAAAGGATCCTTCTTATTTCTTATAAGGATCTTATAAGAAATTCTAAGCCCAAATTTGAAATACTGATTTTATCCCTTTCTCACTTATAAGATAATTTGTTTCTTCAACATCCCTTCGTTTCCATCATTAAAATTCCTTTCCCATTAAGCACATAGAGGGTCCCCTCACCTAAGAACAAAAGCAGTGAAACCCTTTACTTATCAAGGCTGCCTTTTCTAACTAACCATCTTATTTCATTACAAAATGCCTTTAAGGTCTGGACAATAGAGCTCGTTGGTCATGGGCTAAAAATCTGAAGTTTGACAGACCTAAGTTAAGAAATTACACTACCAATGTTGTTATTATTAAGGCACATTTTTTCCAAATATAAGAAGATCCGCCCAGCCCTTTGTTATCTCTACCGTTTTGAAAAATCCTCTGTGTGAGGGCACAGTTGCTAATTTTATTTCTAACACTAGATTGCAGCAATAAAATTATTTGAGAATACCTGAGCCAAAATATCCTTCTTCCTTCTCTTCTTCTTTTAATCTTTGTTTCTCTTCCCAATCTCCCTTGTTCATAATAGGTGGTATATAAATACTCACTAATCAATTAATTGCCCTCCAACTGCTTTAAAACTTTTAGCGGGGTGTGGCTGCTAAATAGAAGAAAATGACTTTCTGAATCCTATCCTAGCGAAATGGTAGGGCTCTCCAGTGATGAGTGCCTTTACACCTGTGTTGAAGTAAGGGCTCCCGCTCCAGGTATGATTTGCCTGCAAAGCAAATAATCGAGAGGTGAAACAACCATGATATCACAGCAAACCACCAAAGCCACACATGCAGTTCAATTTCTTATTGAGTTAAAGACTTTATTCATAAAATTGCCATCTAATAAATTTCATTACCTTGTTTTATTACCCTTTTGCTTATCATTAACTGCTTGTGTGTGGAATACTGCATTAGATATAACTTATGAACACTAAGTATACATCTGAGAAAAACAAAAAAGGCATGAAAAAAATGAAGAAATAATATCAGCATGGTCTAGAGCTATGGGAGTTTATCAACACTAAGGCAACAAGTCAATTCTCTTTATCATTAAAAGATGAACACATAAAATAGTCCCAAATTCAATTCAACTATTCAGTAGAATAGTTTGTTCTCCTTTCTTTCTCTCTCTCAATATGATATTAAAAAAATAAAAAGAGGTTTAGAAAATGGGAAATTTCTAGAAATTAATTTCAAAAGAAAAATTTCAAGAGTGGCCTCTACTAACCCAAGCTTTAGCATTCTTGCATGTCCATAAATCATCTTCTGACTGCTTTCCCACAGCCCTTTATTGATGCTCATTATTCAGCCTCAGTAGACTAATGGTCTTATGACTGAAGAGCACCCCCTTACGTACAAGTGACATGTTGTGCAATTGGCAGAGTTTTGTGGGCAGCAAAGATCTTGGAGAAGATTGGGTTGGGGTTTCCTTAGGTACCAAACAAAAAACAACAAACAAAAAAATCAAAAAACCTCCATGCAATCAGATCTTGTTGTTGGTTATGGAGAAGCCAAGTTGTCATGGACTTCTATCACCCAAGCAGAACATTATTTAAGGTGCTGTGGCAGCAAGAGTATCATAAGCCTAGAACTTACCACTGGAAAAATGTTTATGGATTGCATGAGAATTGCTGAGTTCATTGTTTCTTTTCATTGACATCTGCAACCATGGAACATGGTATCCCTTGAGATGGTTTACAATAAAATGCTATCCCATGGGGTTAAAAAAAAAAAAAAAGATGAACACAGATCATGTTAAGTGCATGAATTCACAAACAGACACAACATAGAGTTTATCCTCCAAATTGAAAAATTTTTGAGAAAGTGATAAAAGATGCAAACTAAGGAAATTTGCCATGCAATTTACAGCATAGGTGTTACAAAATGTAGTGAACTTATGACAGGCACTGAAAACTTAGGAACCTATTGATACTTTTGTCATCTCTGGTTGCAAATTAAAAGTAAAATATTCAAAATAAACAAATAAAAAAGCAATTAATTTCCTATAATTACTAGTCTGTTTCTAGCATGCAGTGATCCATACATACCGTAGTAGATGAATAACTTGGAATGGACAACTTTCCTGCCCCACCATGATGGGAATTGTTAATGTGCTATTTGCAAATATAGGGAGCATATTCTTTTGCTGAATGTTGTTAAATATCTTCTCTCTTCTAGGCACTGAGCTAGTTCCTAGTGATATAGTCAAATAAGACAAGGTCTGTGTCCTTGAACATTTACAATGAGGCAGACTTTGAGATAGGCCATTCTTCAGTTTCAGAATTAAACAACAAATTCCAAACATACCATTTGTGAAGAATATTATCTCTTGTTTCAGATTATCTATGCCGTCATTTCTTTCCATTGTTACAGAAAAATTAATCAGACAGATTGAAGAAGAGAAAAAAAAAGTTATGTGAAACCAAATTTTATTAGACAAAAATTAAAATATTAATTCAGTACTTTATTTATGATTTAAAATATCTGTCTTTCCAGGAAATCCCAAGTCATGAACTGTAAACAGATGCATTACCTCAACTGTCAGTCAAATGCACTCAACTCAATAAGAAAATATGCTAATTAGCTCTCCAGGCATATCGGTCTGTCAATCAACTGAAAAGTATTTGTTGATTGCATGAACGTAGGTTAAAAACTGACACTCTCTTTTTCCATTGACATCATTGGAGGAATTTGAATTTTCCCAATTAAATATTGCTAGAATATAACACTTTGCTGGAATGTCAGTCATCATTAAGCAAAAATAGCACAAAAGACAAAAGCTTGAAAAGCCACATTGTTACAATCTCAGTATATTAAAATTAAAATGATAGTGCCTTTGGCATTGAATTCTTACCTTACGTGACCTAAATTTAGCAGGGTCTAAATCACCAATAAAATATTTCATGTATCCCCAGATTTTTGCTGAAAGCATAATAACCACCGATGTATGATCCATCTTACCTTGAAAAAGTTAATTATGAAATTAAAGCTGAGGAAGCTATGCCTGCCAGCATAGTCATGTGATATCATGAGATCACACACCTATAACTGAACTTTGATACTTATGACTCACACTAGTGATCCATAATGAATCAGGCAGGTAGGGATCTTTGTAAGTCATTTAGTCAAAAGATTTCTTTCTTCTTGCTGAATGTTTCTAAAGAATATGTATCTCATACGTGTTATACATGATTCAGAGTAATATGTTCACTATTTTTAAACTTATGCTGTAAGGAACTTTATATTAGTCAACGATTGGTTGGGTTTGGGGGGAATTTTGTTTATTTGTTTCTCTTAAACCTTTACAACAAATAAAAAGAAAAAGTGTTACCCCTCCCTTAAAATTGTGGATAACATTAGAAGTTGATTTGGATTAAAAGAAGATGATAAAGTTAATCTGCATCAGAATGTATAAATCACATTGTGGATATATGTTATCCTGGAAGATGAAGTCAAACACCATTCCTGGAATGAACAACTTAATATTTGGTGTTTCAGTTTGCTAGCTGCTGAAATCCGATATACCAGCCATGAAAATGTTCCAATTAAAGCAAGTATATAGAAATTCCAATCTAAGGCATCCAGGGAAAGATATCTTGGTTCAAGGAGGCCGATGACTTTCAGGGTTTCTCTCTCAACTGGAAGGTCACATGGTGAACATGGCCACATCTGCTAGCCTCTCTCCAGGCTTCTTGTTTCATGAACTCCCTTGAGGGCATTTTCCTTCTTCATCTCCAAAGGTCTCTGACTGTGTTGGGTCTGTGGCTCTCGTGAATTTCTCGTGGCTCTGAAGATTTTTCAAAATGCTTCCTCTTTTAAAGGATTCCAATAAACTAATCAAGACCCACTGAAATGGGTGCAGTCACATTTCCCTCTAAGCAAAGCTTAATACCCACCACTGGAAGAGCCACATCTCCGTGGAGATAGATTAATCGTTTCCAATCTACAGTGCTGAATAAGGATTAAGAAATGGCTGCCTCCACAAGATGGATCAGGCTTAAAACATGATTTTTCAAGTTTACATAACCCTTTCAAACTAGTAAACTTGGTAATACTACCTTATTCAAACACGTCACTAACCTCGGATGCTTGCGCTAAATCTTAAGCACAGACTTCTCACCCTGATTTACCTACAGTTTATAGATACATAATTTATTCAGAGAATGCATCATGACTACAAAGATTACATTCAAATTCTCCTATTTCTGCTATTTTCCACGGTGTTTCTTCAGGACTAAAGGCTAAGTCCACAAAGTCTGCCTCTGATAAAATGAGGTTAATAATATGGTTCTACTTAATAGAAATGCTGAAGGACTAGCAAATTACTAGCTTAAAGCAAATACAGTATTTTAAAGATAGGCTATGACCTGGCTGTAATTTAGAAACTATAGCAAAAATATGACACACACACTTATCTAAGATAATTCAATGCTTCCTTATATTATAAATAACAATCTTCAAATAGTCAATACTAATACAGATACAGATATGATATAGTATATATTTGAATATCAATATCTTCTATTCTGGCTTGACAAGGAATAAGAGAAGAAAGACAGCTCCTGTCTACATTTTGTGTATGATTAGTGTGGGGAAAGTCCCAACACTCAAGCCAGAACTATCCTTGGTGCCTCTCTACTGCTTCCTTCACATCTTTGGTCCTGCTGAGATACGTTCTTTACTTTTTCTGCTTATTATCAAAAGCCATGAGACTAAGTTATTATGGTAGAGGCCTCTGCAGAGTCTAATATGTTGTTTGCTTTAAGGTTGAGAGGTCCTGACCTGAAATACCTTTAAGGTGTCAGAAATGTTAGTGTTCAGGTCTCTCCATTGGATCAGGCACTCTCACCAACTAGTTTCTAGTGAAATGCATGCATGTTGCCATGATGAGAAGGAAGAAAAAAGAGCATACACATTAGCACACACTTTGACTATACCTTTGAAAGAGAGCACAGTCTGCGTGAACAAGATACAGAAGAAATACACCCGGATGGAGAGGAAAGGTGACTAGAAAGGTGACATAGAGCACTACCTCGGGAAGGCTAAACTGCCCCGGACATGATGAATGCTGTCTGCAGGCAAACAGGAGGGCCACAGGGAGGCCAAGGAGGGGAAAAAGAGCCAAGTAACTCAGAAGTGACCCTGGGGAGGGAACTCTTTAAGAAGCGGCTTGGACAATTATGGACTACTCACATTCTACACTTCCAAAAGAGTGGAGAGCTCAAGTTCTCCCTTCCCAAAGGGTGTAGAGCTTGTCTGAATGCAATCCTTTATTTAGAACAGGTACAATTAAATTCCAACAAAGAAAGACACATGTTATTTCAATAGAAATAGCTGTAAATTGACTTTAGGTGGCAAATGTCACAGAGTCCTTAGGATCCCTTCAGGACTTTGAAACAATCTTGAATTTTATATCATTCAACTCAACATATAAATATTAACAGGAAGTTGATTTGCCCTAAATTATTATTTAACAAGATAAAAGTAATTACATCAAATACAGAAAAACTAAATAAGACAAGTGAGGACATGATTCAAGACCAAGCAGGTCAGAGAGATAAGATGATCTGGTATGATGGAGTGAGACCAGGAATTGAGTCCTGGGCTCCATTTCTTACTAGTTTTATGACATGGGGTGAATAGCTTTGCCTCTTTGAATCTCAGTTTCCTCATATGTAAAATAGTAGCTACTCATCAGAACTAAATTCATATAAATATATATGAATTGCTTAGTACAGTGCCTGGCACACAGTAGATGCTCAGTAAAAGGGTAAAAACTATTGTTAAATAATTTTTATTGTTGCTGTTATTGTGACTTCCATTATAGGTCTGAGGATGATAGCTGTTCAGAGAAAGTATAAAGTTCTGTGAAAGTTTCATGGAAGCTTGTGTTAGGGTTTTAATGGTAAGATGGATGGTTATATATAGAGGGGAAGTATTCTGAATGTAGGGAAGCTTTATTACAGAAAAGAGGAAATGGTATAAGTGGGATGTTCAGGCAGAAATATCCCTGGCATGATTTAAAGAGATAGTGAGTATACCTATCTAATAAGACATCTATTTTAGGGAAACATGGGTACAAAGGAGGAAGGATACATTGAGATCTGATTATAGATGATGTTGAATATCTGCCAGCTCTTAGATTTTTTCTATGGATAATTAACAAAATCAATCATAAATGTACCTGTGTCAACCACAAAGAGATACGCATATGTGGTCATGGCCTGAGGACTGTCCCCATCTCTGACATTCTTAGATAATTATCAATGACCCAACCTGCTAAATAGTTAGAGCCCCTTACTAAAATAATTAGTTGAGGTTCTATTCTATTCTTCATTGAGTATACCACACTTGAAGTATGAGAGCATGTCTATAAAATAGTGAACATAAAGGTTAGAAAACTAGAAAGCCTGTCATCAAAAAGGCAAAGAAAAGGACTGGGGACAAAGAAAAATCTTATGCACAATGTTTGAGAGCCCAGTGAGGGTTTTCTATTTTTCTTAAAATTCTATAGCAAAATGCAAGGGGATCTAGCTTTTAAAATAATTGGGGCCTCAGAATAAAGGGAAAAGTAATTTATAGTACTTATACTATAACATACAGCATAGTACATATAATATTTTATATGTACTATGGCTTACAGTTTAATATATTATAGTGCTTATACTATGTATTTATATTTCAAATAATTACTTAAAGTAAAACATTTTAATTGGATAATGTTTCAGCAATTTTGATAAAGGCCAGATGTTCCTGTATTTGATAACAAGAAAAAGGAATTTTCTGGCTTGTAGCATGATACAGCACTTTCTGGGTTTCTTTGTAAACCTTGTCATTTAGGAATGCAAGTTATTTAGAAATGTAAATGCTTTGGGGCTCTGGAAGATAAACTCAATGTTCAACCAGGACTGAGTTAAGGTAATAGCAAAATAGTCAGTTTTACCATCTAATTCAAAAAAAAAAAAAAACCTCTCACATGTTTAGTGTGGGGAAAGGATACTGGGAGTAACATGTTAGCAAATGCTCAAATAATTAAAAAGACTGCCATGAACAAAAGAGGAAAGACTGATTTTTTGTTGAATATCAGGATAGACTAGTTCTGTTGGTAAAAGAAATAAGAAGGCCAATTTTAGATTTACATGAAATATTGTGTAGAATTAGCTGAAAACAGATTAGTCTGTTTTATGAAGATGGAAATGCTCAATTGAATTTGGATGATAAGAAGAAGCTACCAATTAACTCTATGATCCTTATCTTCTCTGCATATTAGCATCACTTGAGAGGTTTTAAGGATATCCTGATGCTTGGGTCCTTCCTAAGATCAATTCACCAAACCCTCTGGAGGCAAAGCCTGAGGACGTGGATGTTCTTAGTAAGCAGCAGCTTTGTGCATCACAGCATTAGCTAAAGAAACCTGGAGGGCCCCGCAGCATCTGCCGCACCTATAAAATTAAGCTGGAAAGTGCCATGAGGAATCACTGTTTCGGATGACCATAGAATGCTACGTAGAATGGATTAGCATTAATCAAATTTAGAGCAAATGAGATAAGGAAAGGGGCTCCTGTGAGAGCCCAGCTGCCAGATAAGAGAGGCTTGGAGCAGGAAGGTTGACATCGGTAGTGAAAGAGGAGAGATGTGTAGGTACATGCATGCCTACGTGTGTGTGCCAGAATATAAACATATGCAAAGAAAAGGTCTAGCAACATAAACCAAACCTTGTTTTTACCATTGAGGAGGAGAGATCTCTCAAATTTTATTGACATACTTTTCTAAACCAAAATTAGCAAGATTACAAATCGTTCAAAATTCTGTTTCTCCCCTTTTCTACAATGTATATGCATTGCTTTTGTAATCAGAAAAAAAAGAGGTTATTTTAATTATCAATAAATATTAAATAAACAAATGAAAATTTGGAAGAAGAGTTTTCCAGCCTCACCTTCTTCTCTAGCTACAACCAGTTCTTAAAAGTCCAGGAACTTTTAAAATAGTTTCATATCCCCATGATTTCAGTCATTAAGTTCAAGCTCCTAAGAGTAATTTTTCTTCCATCTCTGCCAGTTGAATCACACTCATGGCAATATCCTGCTCAATCATCAACTATGTTTTCCCTGAATCCTTCAGAAAAAAAAAAAAGATTGTTATATTGTTTCTATAATTTCTGAACATATATATATATATATAAATTGTATTTATCATATTCCATTTAGTTATTTTTATTTATGTTTATCTCCCTAGGTTTCCCATTAGTTTCTCAAGGGTAGGGCGTGGGTCTTGTTATCTGCCGTTTATGCAGCAATAAACTCAAAGGCAGTCAGGTAACAGGTGTTCGATGAAATATACTGAACAGATGTTAGTGAGAAATTAGAGCTAAGCAGGAAGCAAGAGGGAGAGAAATAAAAGAAAATTTAGGTTTTCTTTTGGAAACTATAAAATCACTGATAGAAAAAAAATCACTGATGGAATAACAGAAGTTAATGGAGGATATAAGTTTGAGATGAAAGTTTGGTGCTCATTCAAATATGTCCTGTAAATGTAGTGAAACCCATTTGAGAAAGGCAGACTAGAGACAAGGTTCAGGATGTAAGTGCATAGAGGAAGCAGTTTAAAGTTCATTTACTCATTCATTCAAAAACTCTATCCAGTGCCTTCCATATTCAAAGGCTCAGTGGTAGGAACTAAGTAAGTGATGGGAAATAAGACCATGATCCTAGCCTTCGGAAACTTATATTCTAGTGAGACGGGGTAGAGATGGTGGGAATGAATTCTATGAAACCGAAAGTGTGTATGGAGAAAAAAGTAGATAGCTTATATATGGGCACTAGTAAATGCTTACTTTAAGATAAGAGGTAAAAAAGGAATCTGTTAGCAAGGTAAACTGACAGCCAGAGAAACTTAAATATATATACATATTATTTAAAAATACATGTATTTGTATATGTATTTATAAAATTATATGTTTATATTCAAAATATAGTTCTTTTAGTCTAAGGATTAATACAAATAGGTTATTCAGTATAAGAATATCTTTATGCAATTTAGATGTGATTACTATTTCTCTCTCAATCTCTTCTCCCAATTTCTCCATTTTCCACAGTGAACTTTTTTTTTGTTCTTTCTTTGGGCCCTGTGGGAAATCCCTGGACCCACATGTCTTTAGAAAGGCCCTCTATTTAAAATATTAGTCTTTCTTGGGCTGGCAACTTTCCTCTGAGGATTGCAATTCTTCCCACAGACTCAGTAATTTATGTGGATGCATAAAAAAATAACATTTTTACTTACTTAGTCAGCAACTTAATAGAATGGCAATCTGAGAATCTGACGCTGAATTTCCTGCCACTAGCTAGGACAATGTCTACAAAATCTGGAGTCCCAGTGCAAAATGGAAATGTCTGTCCTCTTGTTCAAAAATGATTAAGAATCTCAGTATGGAGATAGCAAACCATTAAACAAGCATGGAACCCTACATGCCTGTACAAATCACACAAATAGCAGGCATACTTACACTAAAAAAAAATTGTTGTTTATCTGGCATTCAAATTTAACTGGGCATCCTGTATTTTTATCTGCTAAACTTGATAACTCTAATTCCAAGATTGAACCATTTGATCTCTATAAAGTGAGTTGTATACATTTTCTTCAGAATTTTGACCCAAATTGAGATAACTAATGAGAAAAAAGCCTTAACAGATTTGATGTATTCATTTCTATAAGATTGTTTTGAAGATAATATTCCTTCCATTATAAAATGTTGCTTTAAAAAAATTCCTCTTATGTCTCATTTTTATATGTATTTATGCTTCATCAGCATGTTTGTATCTTTTAGACACGATAAATGAAGTATCTGCTACTGTCTCTTTGCCTAAGCGTCTCAGAAACTTAGTTAAAATTATGTAACACATTTCCTGTAGGAGTATGTGTAAAACTGTTTGGAAAACTTTATTCCTAGGTCTATTATATCTCTCCTGTGGTCATTTTGTCTTCTTTGCAATATTCTCATATATTTTTAAAAGTTTGTCCTTTATTCATAATTTTGTATGTGTATTTTATATGTAGACTTTTTTGGGGGGAAAACAAGGAATAAATAAATTAATTAAATAATGAAAAACAATAAAACATCTATAAGATTTAGATGTCATTGGTAGTATTAAATACCTTCTTAACTCTCATGCTTCAATAATATTTAATAGTTTAAATATATACCTGATAGAAGTAAATATATTAAAACCACTGATGATCCATCAAGTTACAACTGAAGGAAAATAATTGGATAAAGAGTCAGTGAACGTTATGAAAGCATTCACCCAAAACAGAGTTTCAAAGAATAGAAAAATCAAGTTGAACAACATTGTTGACAGAGTTTGTTAACTTGAAGCTTAGGTAGAATGATATTGTAAACTCTGAAATGTTAACCTTTATGTATTTACTCACTCAACAAATATTTATTATTCATTTTGTTAGAAAGGGTGATAAGGATATAAAATATATTGTGTAATTAAAAGATAGGCATTCTAAAATGCAACTTTAAAATGCAACTTGTTGATCATATATACTCGCCTAAATCTAAAAACAATGGCTCATTTATTTTGTAAAGTAAAAATAGCTGTTTAGGCCAAATGATTTATTCCCTTGTCCCAAAAAGATTGGTTCAAATCATTAGGTTTTTAATGGAGCTTTGCTTGTATTTTAGTCTCCATCCAGCCAAATATTAATGCCACACATATTGGCCCAGTTACCAAAAAAAAAAAAAATCACTGAATAAGAGTTTCCTTCATCCATAAAATATGGATCCATATCCATATTTTAGAGTAATTCACAGATTTTTACAATTCAAAAGAAATCCTAAAAGACAGAGAGATTTCTTGCAGATGAAATTATCAATATGCAATTTTTGTTAATTTAATTAGTAAAAACTCTTGCCATCTGGGAAGAAAATGGTTATAAACCTTTGTAAGAATAAAACACTAATTTGAATTTATTAAAATGGAAAGATAAAAAAATTTCTGCAAACTTGTAATATATTGAGATAATCTACGTGTTGTATAATTAACCATATAAATAAACACAAACTTTGCCTATTGATATTTGTTATATTCACATGTTCTAGAAGCATCTACTTCTACAGAAAAAAAAAACAATTATCCATTGAACACAAAGCGGGACCTTGTTAAAATGCAGACTGTTTAGAGAATTGGATTCAGTTGACCTGGTAGCTATGCCTAGCAACCTGTATCTCAACAAGCATAAATTACTAGACTTATAATCGTGCTTCAAGTGACTTTCAGAAAAACTTTGCTAAACACTGCTCTATAATAAGAACCGTGTTTGTAAAACACCTTCTATATAGAAGTCAGTGTACTTCTGTGTGAAAGCAATAAATTAGAAAATGTAAATTTCAATTGGAAAATCATCCTTTGTTCCTGGGATATTTTTGATAAGCTATATTTATATTTTTATAGATTGTATTAATGAAGATCAAATATTTTCAATTTCTTCCATTATTCTGAGACAATATTTGTGTGTATCTATTTGTTTTTGTTCCTTTTCCATCTCTAAAAGTATAGATCCATATCCATATTTTAGAGTAATTCACAGACTTTTACAATTCAAAAGAAATCCCAAAAGACAGAGAGATTTCTTGGAGATAAAGTAGTTGCATGAGAGGCTTTCAGTGTCATTGGCATAAAAGACCTGTTTATCTTGATGCGTCACCTGAGGGGTACTATCAATCATGTCTGATATTTGCCAGATATATCCAAAGCTCCTTCCAGGTCTATGGGGTAAAAATTGAAGAAGGTGAATCATTGGCAATCCAAGTAAAAGGTCCAGTGAATGGCAAAAATATAAAGGCAAAGGGTCATTTATATGGGCAGAAAGATGCCACTACTGAGAGGTTTTTCAGAGGATCTGGAGAGAGACTGCCACACCAACTTTATTCTGGCATAACGAAGCTGCCAGTGGGATGCCTTCGGTCCAACGTTCTGGTGTCCATTTGGTGTTTGTTTAGCTAAAGTTTTGTAGCTGTTGCTGTTGTTGTTCCCCACAAATGGACTATATGATTTGGCTATACCTATCTTAAGGACCTAGTAAGGGTATAATACCTCTTATCAGGAAATACTGATTATCTGATATCGTATAGCAGAGACAGTAATGGTAAATTGATTGGCATTAGTATTATTTAAAGTAATGATTCTAAATTATTAATCAGCTCTAATCAAGACTCTGATATTTATTTGTCATTAAATGCATCAAATTAAATCCAGTTACATGTCAAATTAAGCATTGATGGTTTCTGGTTAGAAGAGAAAAGTAATTTGATGAAAATATAATTGCAGTCAGAAGTCCTGTATTGGAGTCTAGATTCCAAGTTTTTACCCTAATTAGCTATGTGACCCTTAGTAAGGTTAAAAACCATTCTGGTTCTGGTATATGGCATTCTGGCAGCTTGCAAACTAGAACAGGTACGTTAAACTCTGGCATGACCTTATTTTTCAGGTCAACCTGTTCCCTTAGTGGACATAGGTGTTGAACCATCTGAGGATGAGAGTCCAGCATCACTGATCCTGGAACTTGAGAATTTGTTTTCTTTCTCAGCATACAACAGCAAATGCGCTTTTGGAGAAAAAAAGCTTTATTCCCTTCTATTTCTTATGCAACTTTTACATTATTATAACATTCTATAACATACTGTCCCTGCATCAGCTTCATACTCTGCTTTTCTCTTCATTTCTGCCTATCAAAATCTATAAAATAAATCTCAGTGTTATTTATTATGTTAAAAGACTGAAGACAACATAGATGTCAGTCACAAAGATTATCAGTGTTCGTCCTCTATTTGTCCTCCATCTCTTACCTGAGAATAGAACCCTAAGCTTTAGCTAGTTGTGGGGTTGCCTGAAATAAAGGCTACATTCTCTACTTGCAGCTAACTGTGACCATGTGACTAAGCCCTATCCATTGGGCGTAAGTAAAACAGGCACGTGAAACTTCCGGGAAATGGCCTTCGCCTTTACTTACTTTATTCCCTCCCCCTGGGGCTTGAGGAACAATATGGTCAGGGCCTGGGCTTCTACACTATACCAATACATAACTTCTGTTATGCATGAAAGAAACTGCTTTCTTGTTTAATCCACTCATTTGTTGGTTTTCTCTACCTTGTACCAAAGTCAAAAACTAACAAGTAGAGTTTTGTACTCAGGGGAATTAGGGTAAAAATAATTTTCAGATATTAAAATGAAATGGAAATGGAAAGATAATCACAATATATTGATGACAAATTCAGATTATAAGATAGCACAGTGTGAGCTCATTCTTGTACAAAAATGATCTGAAAGCATAGAACACACTGTATTAACTTGCTGTTGACAAATTATCCTGCATAACAAGCAACCCCAAAATTCAATGGCTTTAAATAATAATGATGTATTCTCAATCACATGCCTGATGGCTCATTGAGGATTGGCTGATACAAGCTAGACTCTGCTGAACTTGAATACAAATGGCAGGATGGGTCCAGGTCTTCTCTGGGTTTCTTATATTCTTTGGAACAGCGGTCTATCTGGCACATATTTCTTTTTCATAGTGATGGGAGAAAAGTAAGAGAGCAGACATACTTCAAGCCATTGCTTGTGTCACATTTGTTACTATTCTATTGGCCAAAGCAAGTCACATGATAAAGCCAAAAATAAGGAAGTAGGGAAGAATGCACACCCTCTAATAAGAGAAATTTAAGATGCATGGCAGAGGGTATGGATATGTGGAGGGGATGAAGAATCGGGATCAATAATTCAATTCTCTACAGTCAAAAAATTAATATTGACTGACAAGTCTACAGGTGATTTTTATTTTCTTCTATTTGAAACTTATGTTTTTCTTTTCTAATTTTATATTAAATAAACAAATTTATGACAAATTCATAAAATTATACTACAACATGATACTTATGCTTCAAGGCATTCCATTTTCTTTTTGAATCCTTCTTGGAGCTCCCCCCCCCCCCCCAGTATATCTCTCTTCTGAACTACGAAGTATTGATTTATATTTATATTTCTCACATGGTATCTCTTATATGTTACTTTCCCTTTAATTACCATTATATGTACTTGTTTCTCATTAGATTTCAGGGCAGAGGCTATGCTATGACTTGTTCAGATTTGTACCTACTTAGCTCAAGTTTTGCACATAGAAGATACTCAATAAATACTTATCAGAGCAAACTGGTAAAGTACAATCAAGCAAAAAAATAAGATTACCTTTTACAAGAAAATATTCATAAAATATATGCAACCCCTGCACAACAATATTCATTAGAACAGACTCCCATGAGAGATGCTGTTTATCTGGTTGGCTTACTCTAATCACTTCAATCTTGACTCTTATACAGATAGGCTGTGTCCATTTTTGGATAGCTAATTCTCTAACTTAGAACCTTTTGAAGACCACAAAAGGTTTCTGTGAGAATAACTGAGCAGAATACAGTCAATTTTCTGGGACCATGAATAACTTGGTCCCTGGGACACCCATTGGACTCCCTTGCTTGGATTCCCATGAATAACTTGGAGAAAACGAAAAAGTGGAATTGAGATTCTACTGTCATGAAAATAATTTGAATGTAATATTAATGTGCCCTTATTCTTTTCAGAGGCTGTTTACATACTTATGGTATGTAAAGCAAGGCTTACATAAATATAATAAATTCTTCTGTGTATAGAGTGGGTTATATTATACATTTCTAGTTCCTTGAGAACTAGAAAATCTTACCTTGAGGAATAGTATATCCAGTCCAAGTAACAATGATACTTGGTTTGTTCAAGGTATGTCAGCCCTTTCTTTTAGATCATTATATCTATATTTCTACGGGACTTATTCAAAATACTAGTGCTCATGTACAGGCTTCTTCCCTTTATCTCTTCCGTAAGGTCTGACAGATGCTGGGTGTGACAGTGGGTGTTGCCACTTTCTGTATCCCTCATTAGAAAGCTTTTACGTTGTGTGATATCGGGAATGCCATGTGAAAGAAGGCTGTGTGATTTACTTCTTGGTAAAAGCGATACCTGAAAACAAGTTTGCCATTATGCAAAATCTTTATAAAACCACTTGAACACAGTGATTTATTGAGAATTGAATATAGAAAGTTAATCTCTAATCCACCGAGAAATTGGCTTGGTTTTATTTCTCAGCGCTTTGGACCCTTTAAGAAATAATGAAAGTTATTTCCCTCTAGCTTTTTATGAGATAGCCAGTTCTTATTTGTGAGGTAAGGTAATGGACTTTCCTTCTTCAGGTAAAGATTTCAGCAGCAGAAGAAATAGTCTTTTTCTATTTCAGAACTGGAAAGAAGTTGCAAGTATGGATTAAAATCCTAATGACAGCTCTTCTAAGACCTTTGGGGGAGTAAAGTATCCAGAAGTGGAAAGTAATGGTGATTTTGTAGGGGTTTTTGTAGGAAGAGGGGACCCCCAAGGGCAGGAACAATGCCAGGAGTGAAAGTCTTGAAACAGGTAAAAGGCTTGAGAAAACTTGATTTGCAGTGTCTTTCGTAGATATTAGGATATCAAAAAAGCACAAGTGCTTGTGAGTATGCTGAGGCCCTAAGAAAGCTCCATAGGCTGGGATCCCAAACCTGGGAAGCTCATGATTGAATCTTGTGTGACGAGTAGGAGCCATAGGTAAAACTTCCCAAATGTATTCCACCGGTTTGGGCAGAAAGATGGGAAAAACCCAACTCTAAATGTAACTCCAGCATTGAACAGAGACAAGAGTCTTCCAAGATATCCTGCATCCACTAGGAACTGAGGCTGCTGTAGAAACTGTGGAGTTCTTTTCTGAATAGAGTAAGTATGTAAGCCTTCATGACTGTACAGGCTCAGTGATGGAGAAGAAACTCCCAGAAAAATATTGATGAAGGTAGGTGCAGCTGCATTTAATTTCATTTCAGCAAGTGTGGTGATTTGAAACTGTATGCACCCTTGAAAAACACGTTCCTAACCTTAGGACCTTTTGATGAGATTACTTCACTTAAGGTGTGACCCACCTCAATCAGGATGGGTCTTAATCCTATTACTGGAGACCTTTATAAGAGAAAGAAATTCAGAAGCCAGAAAGAGAAAGAAGAAAGGCTTGCCACAGTCTTCAGGAAAAAAGCATTGCCTTGATGATGCCTTGACTTGGATATTTTCCTGACTGAATAAATTCTCATTGCTTAACCTGACCCATTTTATGGTATTTGCTTAAACAGCCTAGGAAATTATAACAGTAAGCAAAAACATAACACCACTTTTGAAGTCTAAATATTGTACAGCAATTGACACTACTACACTAAAAATAGTGCCATATAGCAATAATTCAGGAAATTTATATTTAATTATTTGACCCAATAGGGGGTGGGTTAAACTTTTATTTCAATACATGATTCCCAATGAGTCTGATGTACATAAAAATTAACATAATAGAGATAACTAAATTATGATATAGAAATTTTGGCGATTCAGTTTGGCAATAACTTTACATTGATTAGTTTTATGGAATACTTTACAATCAGTTCCCTGTGATTTTTAATTTGCATGGTATAAATATAGTATTTAATGTTAGAATGTATCAAACATTCTTATAACATAAACTAACTTATAATTCCCTTATGTGCTAACATTTTGATGTGATTGGCAATACAATGGATAAATAGAAAATCTATATGCCTCACTTCATACATTTTATTTATTAATTTTTTTGCCAAGTTTTATAAGTCTGGCAAATTTTATTACATTCTCTTATGTTGTTAGAATTGATGTTGTCATACAGTTATATCGCCTCCCTTACTCCTACCAAAAATACTGCAATAAATTCACTTTAAATTATAATATATATTTGTGGCATTACCCACTGATCTCCTTGCTGCTAAGTGTTTATACCATATGCCTGTCTGAGATAAGACCCAACTGACTTAATTGGCCATTTGGCCCAGGAGCAGCCTTAAGCCATAGCCAAAAGCCCCTTAAATTAATTACCAGAAGTATTGATAAGGTGGTTCAGTCACTGTATATAATCCATGCATTGTCTACTGTGAGAGAGCCCCATGATTTAGAGAAGCTAGTATGACTAATGAAACCAATATTAAAAGCTCCTTTCTCTTTATGATATGCTTAATTCTGAGAGCAACAAGCCTGGAAATATTACAAAGATAAGAAAGTCTTTCCGCAACATGTCATAGAGAGGTTACGCTCTCTTAAACATTCCCTATGCGTTTCAGGACTTGAGACATTATTGATTCTATTGGTAATCCCTAGTGGCATAAAATAGGGATTAAAATGCTGGTAAGCAGATAGACAAAAGTACATCAAGCACAGCCCTGAGAGTCTGCTACCAGCACCAGGTAATTCATGGCTTTTTCTAATCTAGTATAACCATTCTGCCTTTTTTTCCCTTGTGAAATAGAGATAATAATGCTCACTGATGATTATAGACTGTGCCTTTGGATACTCGGAAGAAAGATGCTATTATAGGCATAGAATAGTTTACAGACATAATTTAATTAACCATCACTTCACTTCTTGGGGGTCTATTTCTTTGTGAATATGGAATCTAAGAAATGATGAGTCTAACTGATATGCTGAAAGCACTGTTGTAAATTTGAGTTATTGCTAGGAATGTAGCCTAGTGATTATAAAATGTTTTGGTATAGATCCAAATAGAATCAAAGAAATTCCCTGGCTATTTGTGTTAAGTAGAATTTTCTGACAGTTTTTTGATAAGCTTTGTAAGTAATTATAATGTAATAAACAATAGTAGTATAAATTTTTTTCTTTTGAATTCTTATCCTTGATATTCACTGCCATTATAGTTGTACCAATCTGTAAACATTATAGACAGCGTGAACTAGTGATCTGAGAATGGAGTTGGAATGTAAACACTAGGGGTGTCAATGCGAGCAGTGATTATATCATCTAACTTTAATCCCTTTGGTGAGAGATAATATGAATTTTATCAATCCTGAATTCAAACATTTTTCCTGAGAGTCCGAAACTACTTTTCAACCTATATTCTGTACATAAATTGTGATATCTCTTTTAAATATTGCATTCGTTTTCCATTGCTTCGGTAGCAAATGACCACAAACTTACCGGTTTAAAACAATACCAATTTATTATCTTTTTATTTATTTATTTATTTATTTGTCATCAAGAGTCTGACATGGGTCCCAGTGGGCTAAAATCAAGATATTGGCAGGGCCATGTTCTCTCTGGAGGCTCTAGGAGAGAATTTGTCTTTTTGCTTTTTTCCCTTCTAGTGGTTTCCCACATTTCTTGGTTCATGTTCCCCAGTGATCTTCAAAGTCAGCAGTAGCCATATTGCCATATCTCTGGTTTCTCCTCTCCAGTTATAAGGACCCTAATGAGAATACTGGGCTCACCTGTATAATCCATGATAATCTCCCCATCTCAAAATCAGTTGGTTAGCAACTTTAATTCCATCTGATAACTTCCTACCCCTTTGCCCTGAAATACATTCCCAGGTTCTAGGGAATAGGACATAAACATCTTTGGAGGGCCATTATTCTCCCTACCACAGGCACCAAGAAACAAATGCCCTTAAATGAGCAGCAGGCATATGAAAACATGCCACTATAAGAAACCTTATTATTTAAAAAAATTCTAATTTAGTTTAGTATGGCTAAATATTGGCTTAGTTATTCAGACTGACCTTTTTGTTTCCACAAATCAAAGCTTTCATATTAAAAACAATTCTTATCCATTAATGAAGATGAAAATACTGCCAACTGATAATTACTCAAAAACAAAAGTTACATAATGTAATTATACGTTGCCAATAACAATATCAGCACAAATATACAGAACTTATGAATCTACATGGCAATAAAATTAGAAGTTCAATTTAGGAGAAATTCTCTTTCTCCTAGGCATTTTGAAACAGAAAACACAACCCTTAAAATATTGGCTAGTAGTTGCCGTCTTATAAACTTGTATTTGAAAGTGATGACACATAGTTTGTACTTCTTCAAGATGTCTTTTTTTTTTTTAACTATAAACTTCTGCATTCAAGCCAGTGAGAAACTTTGTTATTGGTGATAATAGTATCATTTTAATTGTAAATATGACATATTTCATTGTTCCAAATGATTATTGAATAACTCCATTTCCAAAGTAGATTTTGCTATTTCTTTCTGAAAAAGGTTCTTTCCCAACTTCTTTGGTTTTTGTGGAGTTTTTTTTTTGTTAGTGGAAAACAAGTTTTTATTTTTGCAAAAAGTGCACCAAGATAAAGCAGAGCTCAGTTGATATGGGCGGGTTGTGTAGGCATTAGCAGTAGTGCCCTCACTCAGCATTCATTGGACAGTAATGCAACCCCAAGGAAAGGGTAGTTCTCTCCTTTGTTTTTAAGGGCATCACTCTTATCTTACTCAGTTAGCATCATCATTTACTCTTCTATTTCCTTTACCTAAGCTTTGGATTCCATTATTCTTCTGAAATGTTAAAGTGATATTTTCGTTGTTGCCAGCGCTAAACCTTAATCAATTCATGCCAAGATTACTAAAAAAACATGTCTTAAGGATTATTCTATACTAATTCTTTATTTGAAAAATAAGGGAAAAATCAGCTCATATATATTGAATATCTTACTATGTTCTAGGTAGCATTCAAATGCTTTAAAATTTAAAACTCAGTTTTCCTCCTGACCCTCTGAGTTAGAGACTATTATTAACCTTGTTACACAGATGAGAAAACTGAGACATGAGGTTAACTATTTTGCACAACATTGTACAAATATAATTAGTGAAGCCAGAATTTAAAATGCAGACAGTCTGGGTTAAGAGTTTATACCTAGCCTCTCGCTAAGCTACCTGGAAAGTGTTATAAGAGGCAAATATCTTGTGTTTTGGAAATTTGTGTGACCCACCACACTAATTCAAATATATTCTCACTCTGACTGGCTCCATAAGAAACTGGAGGTCATACATAAAAGAGAAAAGGGTGTGAGGACCTCTATTACCAAAGAAGGAAAGAGGAGGAACAAGTCTTCCCACCCTCAGATAGAAACTAGCAGAGTCCTGTTTCTTTAGTCCTGCCTTGTCATCCTTCTTTCAGTCTAGCTAGCCTATCATCTTTGCGAGAACACCTCTTATATCATGCTATTCCGCCCCTCAAGAACCTGGAGTGACTTTGTTATGCTTATGGGAGCAAGTCCAAACTACTCCAACTGGCACTGGAGGTTCTTTTTATTCAACTTCATTGTATCTATCTAATGTTTTACTTCATTGAAATACAAATCTTCTTTTTCAAATCCTTGGAGTCATCTTTGACTCCTTTCTTTTTCTAACAACTCATACATGACCTATCACAAACTCCCACTGGCTCTAACTTCAAAACATATCCCAAGTTCAACTATTTCTCAACACCTTCACTGCTCCCACCATGGACTAAGGAACTATCATCTCTTGTCTGGAGCATTGGCACAGCTGCCTAACTGGTCCAACTACTTCTGCCCTGATCTTCCACAGACTCTTCCAAAAGCTGCAGCCAAAGCTTTGTTGTAATATAAATTGGCCTTTGCTAAGCTCCCCTGTTTTCCCTGTATCCCTCAGAATAAAACTTTACAGTCCGTACTTTACAGTCAAACCTTACAGCATCTGGTCCCTGCAATCTCTCTAATTCCATCTCCTTCCATTCTCTCCCTTGATCTCTTTGTACCAGGCACATTGGTACAAGTTATTTTTGATAGATGTGTATTCAGGAGTAATTTCTGCAAATATAGTTTCCATGTATCAGTCCTTGGAACATTAAGATGGAAACCTTTAATTTTATATATAAAAAACAGGTTAAAGTCCCGGGGGTAAAAATCAATGCGGTCATTATAGTTGAAACCCTAATCTTTGAAGAAATACTATTTTCCTACACCTTTGTGTTTGAAAAAAAAAAGTTATTAAAGATCACCTTTAAATTGTCTTATGAGTTTTACAGAAATCCGTTTAAGAGAGATAGTAGGTACCACTGATAAAAGACATCCTTCCAGAGACTAATAAATTAATATTTTCTAAAGGAAGATACTTTATGAATTCAAAAATCTGACTCTGATTTATCTATTCGTAAAATAATCCAATTTGGATTTTGGTAGTACCTAGCAAAAAAGGGAGCCTGAGAGGTAACTCATCATTTTCTCTTGAAGTAAATCATTGTTAAGACAATAAAAGCAGATGTTAATTTAACTTATGTTTAAAAATATACCTTATAAAAGTCACCCTAATGCTTTCTTCCTATTGAGCTTATTAAAATTGAAATTCATCTTAATGTTAAAAAATGAACTAGTACAACATCGCATAAATAAATGGCTTCATATAAAACTTTCTTGTCTTAAAATTGGCAAGATTCTAGATGAGATCATGAATAATTATCCTATAATCTCAGAATGAAGAAGATTTTACCAAATATGATACCCAAAAAAGTCCCAGAATATGTGAAATAATATATTGATGACTCTGGTTACCATTAAAATAAAAGTTAAATAAGTTTTTACATGGCTGAAATCAACACTTAAAAAAATCAATTCAAAGACAAACTGGAAAAAAAATTGCAACTTTCGAACAAAGAGTTAATTTTCCTAATTTATTGAAAAGAAAAACTCCCTCAAATAAATAAGAAAAAATCTTCAACCAATAGTATAATTAGAAAGTTAACAGAATAGGAAATGCAAATAGATCTTAAATATATCAAATATGGTATGAGAAATGCAAATTGTAACTTCTCTGAGAAATTATTTTCTTAATTTTCAGACTTTTAAAGTAATTTTTCAGACAATTTTAAGACTAAACAATAGTAAAAATGGGAACCAAGCTTGTTTGGTGAGAGTGGATGGAAACCAGCATCCTCACGTATGAATGATAACAGTATACATTTCTAAAACTTCTCAGGAAGATTTGGCAGACTGTGTCTTCCAAAGATAATCGCACCAATATATATTCTATTCCACACACTCTTTTCAAAATCTGTTGTTGGCACTCTTTCTTTGAAAGAAGGGGTATGTTCCCTTTCCTTGACCCTGGGTGGACTTTTGTAGCTGCCTTGATCAATAGAATGTGGTGGAAGTGACAGCGTGGAACTTCTGCGGCTGGGTCATAGAAGGTGTAGCTTCTGGTTTTGTATCTTGGATAGCTCACTCTACGAAAAAATATTCTGCCATGTTGTGAGGACACTAAAGGAGGACACCATGGAAAAGTCCTGTGGAGAGGAACTGAGCCCACCATATGATATCCAAACTATGTGAATGAACCACCTTGGAACTGGGTTTTCAAGCCCCATTCAGAATAACTTGAGCCCCAGATAATATCTGTCTGTAACTACATGAGTGTACCCAAAGTGAAAACTCCCCAGCTGAGTTCTTCCTGAATCCTGACCCACAGAAAACTATGAGTGTAATAAATGAATATTTTAAGTCACCAAACATCTATTTCTGAGAAGAAATCTTTGAATATTTTGGGTATTAGCAACAGACCATTTTCAGAGAAAGAACTAATGAATTTAACAATATTTTTCCTACAATACATATTAATTTGTTCCCAACTCCCATTAAATAAATTAATGCATTCACTCATGTGTTAAATGCCTACTATGTGCCAAATGCTATTTTTGGTGATTGTGGACAGAGAATGAACAAATCCAGCAAAGTCCCTGATGCATACCAATTGAAAGAGACCACAAAAATCATAAAAAATATGTGTGTGCATTAAAAAAAATAAAGAAGAGTTAATGAAACTAGAAAGTGACTGGGGGTGTTTCTATTTTATAGAGTGGTTAAGGAAGAACTCTCTGATGAGATCATATTTGAATATAGTAAATTATGTGAATATTTGAGGGAAAGAAGGCTCTGAAGTGGGACTACGTTTGCAATGCTTGCATAACAGCAAAGAGGACAAGGTGTCTATGGATAGTGAACATGGGGAAAGTTGAGGGCAACAAAATCACAAAGGTAGCCAGAGGCAAATTTATGCATGATCTTGTGGGTTATAGTAAGGATATTGGATTTTACTCTCAACAGGATGAGATGCCATTAGAAGGTTTTATCCTGAGAATTGCAGGGTCAGATATATTCAAGTTCTACTCTAGCTGCTCTATGAGAATAGATGTTGTGAGGCAACAACAGGGAGATTGCCTAAGAGGCTCTTATAGTAGCTCAAGTGACAGTCTCTTTCCAAAGAGTAGGTGCTGGATGGTTGTTCCTGCTGGAAAGAACTGAACCTGCCAAAGAAGGCATGGTAGGAAAGTTGGGAGAAATTACTAATAATTCCCAATATCTGCTCTTCTATTAGTATTCTCTAGTAACAAAGTCCTGGTTTTTAGCCTAATGCATTTATGAAAGGACACTCAAAGTCCCCTTTCCCATCTCTCTTGTGGTTAAGCATGACCAATTGACAAAATTCTGACTAATAAGTTGGAGTAGAAATTTTATGTGGAGACTCTCTGGAGTCTTAAAAGGTTGTCACAAACACTTATTTGCATTTTCTTCCCTCCTTGCTCCTTAAAATGCAGAAAGGTACGTGGGCTATGGCTAGAGAAGACATCTTAGACAGTGAAGCGATTCTTTTAGTGTGACAGAACAGTGAGATTGAGGGAGGGTAGATTCTAATGATTGTGGGACCTCCTGGAAATTTCTATCTTTATTATATTGCTGCTTCGGTATTTCTATTAGGTGGAAATGGATACAAACTTAAGGAACAGGAGCAAAGGTGGAAGCAGACTGGTTAGGAAACTTCTGCAATAAGTCAAAATAAGAAATGACAGAATTAAATGGTAGTGGAATAATAAGTAATGTATTCAGGATATATTTTAAAAGAAGATTAAACAGAATTAACTGATGAATTGAATGCAGAATGTTATGAAGAGAGAAACAAGCTTAAATCTATTTTTTTGTTTGTTTTTTTTTGCATGGACAGGCTTCAGGACTCAAACCCAGTCTCTGGCATGCTGTGTGGTCCACCCTTAAATCTATTATTTTTGACTGAAATAAAAAGGAATTAAGTTAATGTTTATTGATTGGGAGGAAGATTACAGGTGGGGTATTATTGCTTTGTTTTGTTTTGGTTTTGAAAGGTGGACATGACCAAAATTTTAATTTGGAACTATGATTTTTGAGATGCCTATTAGATTTCCTAATTTAGATATGGTAAGGGCACTTGATAATGATTCTGTAGTTCAAGGGAGAGGACTGCGCTGAAGATAAAGGTAGGGACTTATCAGAGATCACTTAGGGAATGAATATAGAATTCAGATGCAGAAGAAGTGATAAGAATGAGCCGAGTGGCATTCTGATTTTATAAGCCCAGAAGATGAGGAAGAATCACTAAAAGAATCACTAAGATACAGCCAGTAGTGTATCTCAGAGGGCAAAGGTTGGGATGTGGGTTGAGGGGGATAGGGGAAGTGCTTTAAGAAGGATGGTATGATCAACTCTGACAAATGTTATAGATAGGTTCAGTTAAAATAAAGAGTCAAGAACTGACCATTGGATTTGGCAATGTGAAGACCAATGTGGAGGTGGTGTGAGGACCACCTTACTAAAGCTGTTTATGTGGAGCGGTGAGCAAAAGGCCTCCGTGAGAAAGACTGAACAGAAAGGGTCAGTAGAAGAATTAAGCAAGAGAGAGGAAAACATGTCCTGTCTTTGAGTGGGTATAGGATAGAATTTAGTGCACATGTGGAGGGGTTGGCCTATTGCAGGAGTGAGGACAGTTAATACAATGTTAAGGTGGTACAGGTTTTATTTTGAGTTTTTATATTTGATTGATGGAGTTTGGGGATGTTTCCTTCTGGTTTCTTCCATTTTATCAGTAAAATAAAAGGCAAAATCATCAGCTGAGAGGGTAAAGGAAGTATTGGAGGTTTGGGGACAGAAGAGAAGTTAGAAAATAGTTAAGAAGAACAGTGGGAAGAATAATCAAACAAAGGAAAGATAGTAGGGTTACAAATTGAGTCCCACCAGCATGTTGGTTAGTTTTTGTCCGGCTGTATTCTTTCCTTGAGTGTAGGTACAGTACAGATGGAGGGCTATATTCACTCAGGCTTGGATGTTTGACCAGGATAATATAATAGAGGGAGAGAGTGGCAAGGGGATTGAGAATATATATATATATATATATATATATATATATGAGTACCCTGGTTTGAATCTGTTGTGTACCCCAGAAAAGCCAAGTTCTTTAATCCTCATTCAATATTGCTTGATGGGATCTTTCTTATTGTTTCCATGGAGATGTGATCCATCCAATCATGGGTGGTATCTTTTGATTAGATGGTTTCCATGGAGATGTGTCTCCACTCATTCAAAGTGGGGTTGCTTACTGGAGCCCTGAAGAGGGAACTATTTTGGAAAAGCTTTAGAGCCACCAGAACCAACAGAGCCCACACAGCCAGAGAACTTTAGAGATGCCAAAGGGAAATGCCCCCCAAGAAAGCCTTATGAAATGAGGAGAAAAAGCTAGCAGACGTCACTGTGTACCTTTCCAGTCGTCAGAGAAACCCCGAACATCATCGACTTTCTTGCGCCAAGGTGTCTTTCCATGGGTGTCTTAGTTTGGACATTTTTTGTAGCCTTGCCTTAATTTGGACATTTCCATGGCCTTAGTACTGTAAACTTGAAATTTAGTAAATTCCCTTTTAAAAGCCATTCAGTGTCTGGTATATTGCATTCTGGCAGCTTACAAACAAAAACAATTACTATAATGATAGACCTTGGAGTCTAAACCAGATGGGAAAGAAGTGAGGAATGAAGGAGGTGAAGAGGAGTATAAAGGTGTTAGAGTCAATGTGTTAAATATCCACTGGGGTTGAGGTTTTACATGTCAGAGGCCTAGTAGGAAGAATAAAGTTCAGAGAATGCAATGTTTGAAGGAAACTGTTAGGGAGAGGGCGCTGTTATTGGTATTGACTGGCAAATCCAGAATATGACCACAGAGTGATTAGCTGATGGGATTGAAGGTTAAGATTGTTGGAAAGGAGTTTAAAAAGTCTAGAGGCCAGTATCTATGTGGATACACACAAAAATTAGAGAGCAAACTAGGTTATAGAATGTTTCAGAAATTAGAGTGACTAAGAAGTCTATATGACAGCAACAAGAAGAGGTAATAGGTAGCTAAACCACCTGTGCTCTCCTTAAATTTGAAAAGTTTAAGGCATGTGAATACACTGGAAGCTTGAGATAATCCTGTGTTTGATAATGCATTAATTCATTTTACCCATTTTTATCAAGTGCTCACAATGTATTAGGAACCAAAGAAACAAAAGTGAATAAAGAAGTCACAGTCTCTGGTATTAAGGAAATCAGTCTAATACATGAGACAGACATGAAAATAAATGGTAATACAGTGAAAATGATTTCTAGCAATTTGGGAAATACTAACAAGAAATCATACTAGAGATGAACTGCTGAAGTTAAAGCCTTCTGAACAATATACAAGTCATTCCCGGATACATTTCAAAGTTTTATCTGCCTTATAATGATTTCCTCAAAAATGTTTAGTGAGTGCTACATTAGAGTGTAGAAAGTGTGTGGAAGATGCAGTGCTGTATTAGATTCAAACCCTGTTTTTATATTGAATTATATTATGCTAGGTTATGGCATAGATAATATTCCCTGTGGTTGATTTTTTTTCAGACATTTTATTTAGGCAGACACATGAGTTCTGTTCAGCTTGGGGAAGAGTTGTTTGATGTCAGATCAAATTGTCTGAGTCATGTAATCATTTGTTTAAAGTTTAAAGCCAGAGCTTCAGGTAAGAAAAATATCAGGAGAAAACAAAACTGGATACTGAAGAAAAAGTCTACTATTATCTCTCCTTCTCTTTACATATTCACAAGATTTTCACTGTATCAGTGGAATACAGATTTTTAAAACAATAAAATAGTAGTATCTGTCAGAATGACTTATAATGCCAACTGATGTTTTTTTATCTCCTAATAATGAACATACTATGCTAGTGAGTAAACAATACAGAGAAAAGAATTTACCTGCTTTAAGCTGTTTTGAAATTGTTATGTACCCCAGAAATGACATGTTCCTTTAATCCTAATTCCCTCTTGTGGGGTTAGCTATGCTCTTTTAATCTGGATTCAATATTGTAGGGTGGGACTTCTTGATTTTGTTGTTTCCATGGAGAAATGGCACACCCATTTGTGGGTATGGCTTTTTGATTAGATGGAGATATGACTCTGCCAGTTCAAGATGGGTCTTAATATGTATTCTGGAGTCCTTTAAAAGGGGAAACATTTTGGAGAAAGGTCAGATGCAGACATTTGGAGATGCTTAGTAAAGCTGTATGAAACCAAGGCACAGATGCTTGAAGAGAAGAAATCTCCAGTCACTGGAGATTGTAAGCTAAGAAGTGAAACCCAGAGTTTTGCCCCAGAGAAGCTAAGTGAATGCCCACAGATGCTTGGATAGAAAGTCACTGGAATCAGAAGGTGGAAGCAACAAACCAGGAGCAAGGACCTCAGATGCCAGCCACATGACTTTCCATCTGACAGACATTGGCCTTTCTTTGGAGTCAAAGTATCTTTCTTCGGATGCCTTAGTTTAGAAATTTTGGCCTTAGAACTATAAACTTATAAGTAAGTAAATCCATTTTATAAAATTGATCCATTTCTGGTATATTACATTCTGGCAGCATTTGCAAACTAAAACACCCTTCCTAGAATTTATCCTTACTTTTTCACTTGAAAGTTCATTATAATATCAGTTTACTTAAAGGAACTTGGTATCCATTGATTTTTAAAATTTGTAGTAATTACTTGCTTGAATAACTTTTCAGCTAAATATGTAAGAAAGTATGGTAACATTCATATACATCACATTTAAACTGAGGATAATAACACCTATCTCATGAAATTATAGTGAAGATTAAATGATATATATAAAGCTATAAAAATACTCAATAAATGTTAGCTAACACAATTATTATCATTGCCATGATAATTATTATAGCTACACAGCTGTTTTATTTTTAAATGTTCTGGTTGCAAGTAAATAGAACCCAACTATTAGTAGTGCCAGCACACAATTAAGCTTAATTTAATTTACAGAAACAGAAGAGTGACATAAGGGCTGCAATGATGTTATGACTCAGAAAATAATGGAATTAGGCCCTGAAGAGCCATCAACCCTTTCCTGCATCATTTTTTTTCCCCGTCTCTGCATAATGACTTTCTCTGCTTTTCATCCCTCAGATGGAATGACATGCCTGGTCCCAAGGTTTAAATGTTGTAGTTCCATCTACATGCCACAACTTACTAGCTGACTCTGAATCCCATTTGTAAATACCTTGGAGAGAAAACATTATCAGTCCAGTGTGGTTCAGGAATCTCCTCTTCATCTTGTTAGAGTAAAGGAGTTGCTATACTTTAAAAATAGTTGCCGTCTCACCGCCATGATGCTTGGAACAGTTTCCAGAGAAGAGAAGATTGTTGTTAGCATGGCAAAAAAGACATATTACATCTACTCATGATAACTCAGCACATTTATAAGTCTTTCAATATATCCGAATATATCCAATCCATGATCTAACAAACTGATGCATCCAACAAAAGCACTCAACTTCTCCATAACTGGTGAAAATCTGAAGTAATATCTGTTACTGTGTAGAGAAGCTTGCCACAAGATGCATTACAGAAGGCCTTCTAGAATTCAAGAGATAGAAACTTAACTCAAAATAACTTAAAACTAGAAGAGAAGTTTATTAGATCATTTAATTGGTATGCCCAAAGATATTTCTAGTTTCAGTGTCAACTAGGTTCTGGGACTCACACAATTTTCCAAAACTCTTATCCCTACCTTCACTTCTGCCCTCTGAGTGTGACCTTAAATTTCCATACTTCAGAAATACTTCCTACATTGTGTAATACTCCAGTTTTCTCTGTACTGTCCACATATGTGTTTCAGAGAAGGACTCTGACTGTGATTGATCTTGTATTGGTCATGAGCCCATCTTGGACTAATTGTTCTAAAGTTAAGAAAAATGAAGTTCTATCTCTGGCCAAGTCTGTGCCATCTATTTATCTTCTTGGCTGGGACATTTAGGTGGAGGTAAAGACATGTGCTATGCATGAATGCCCCTTAAAACTACATTAACAGGTAAAGGATGGCTCCACGAAAGTTGAAATTCTTATAAAATATTCTTCAACCCATGCATGTTTCCATTATGGGTGCCCATCATCCATATCAGGACCAATTATTAAATGTCACTGCCTAACATGATATAGTAATTTTAAATACCACCGAATATATACTCAGTCCATCTCCAAAGGAAAAAAAATCAATGTCATCTCCAGAAAACACATCTGCTGATATGCATTTCTTTTGATCAGGTCCAGATGTGGTTCTCCTTGATGTATTTAATCATATTGAAAGACAATCCACAATAAGGATGGGCAAAAAAATAAAATAAAAGATAACTGCAATAATCCTGCCATTTGGAAAAGGGGGAGAGGGAGAAATAACAAATGGCTATCACTGAAACTTAGTATAAATAATATTCTACAGGACAGGGAGAGTGAGGACTTCTGCCTTGGCCATGGAGTGAATTCTAGATCATTTATCTGGCTTTCTCTGGTCTGACTGCAAGGAAGCTGGCCAGGATCCATTTTCCTCTCTGACCATCTCTGAGCGAAGCATAAGGTAGGATTCACTCTCTAGGTGGGGTAATTTCTTGGTCTACTCACTTGCTCGTTATAAGGTTCATTAAAAGCCTTCAATTAATGGTTGAGCAATAATAGAGCAATAATATAAATCCCCCTTTTCTAGGCATGAGTGTTCTTGGTTGATTAAATTTCTTAAACTACTCATTCTTTTGCTTGTCAATTTATGTATGAAATTTCCAGAGGCTAATTTTCAACATTTGAAATCTCAGATCAAAGAAATTGAAACTTCATGAAGAGCAATGTCCTTAGAACTGTGACACATCCTATAATGTTTTCTTTCCAGAAGATGATTTAAAAGCAATACGAAATGGTACCTAGGACCATAACAGCAACAGAACTTGCCATTTTCTGTGATTTTTGTCTCTTACTTTTTTTCTTTTTTTAATTGTGTGCTGGATGTCTAAGTACTTTTTTCTGATGGCTGCAGAACCTGGAAAAGCTGTTGCTTTAATTGATACATGACATACTGTTATTGATCTTTATAAACAAACAAAGAAACAACAAACAAATAAATAAACAAATGTGGGGAAGTTTCATTGTGCTCTCAACTTTGGACAATGTATCCCAGTTGTACGGTGTCGAGTGGACATTATATAGAAATTAACATTCATATTGGTCTGTAAACATGAAGCATTTATTTTCCATTTGTTCAGGGATTGCATCTGTATTAAATATGTAAGGTCTTGTGTACGTGGGTTTGCTTACAGAAACTAATAATGTTTTCTCTAAATAATAAAAAATAGTTGAATTTTTTTTCATTAGAGAAGTTGTGGGTTCACAGAGAAATTATGCATAAAATACAAAGCTCCCACTTACCAACCTATTATTAATAACTTGCACTGGTGTAGTATATTTATAATAATTGATGAAGGCACAATTTATACTTGTACTATTTACTATAATCCATGGTTATTTAGAGTTCACTGTGTTAAACAGTTCCATGTATACTTAAAAACTGTTTATTCTTATGGCATATATATAACATAAATTTCCCTTTCAAACACGTTCAAATATATAGTTCAGTGCTGTTAATTATGCTCACATAATTATGTTACCAAGTACCATTCATTACCAAAATGTTTCCATCATCCAAAATAGGAACTCTGTATAAGTTTAGTATAGATTCATCATTCCTTATCCCCTCTCTGTCCCCTGGTAACCTACATTCTAGATTCTGACTCTATGAGTTTGCTTATTCTAGTTATTTCATACCAGTGATATCATACTATGTATGTTCTTTTGTATCTGGCTTATTTCACACAGAGTGGTGTCTTCCAAGTTCTTCCATGTTGTTCATAATCAGAACCTCATTCCTTTTTATTGCTAAATAACATTCCATTGTGTATATATAGCACATTTTGTTTATCTATTCATCAGTTGATGGACATATGGGTTGCTACCATCTTTTGGCAATAGTGAATAATGTCCCTGTGTGCAAATATCCGTTTCAGTTCCTACTTTCAATGCTCTTGGGTATATACCTAGAAGTAGGATTATTGGGTCATAAGGTAATTCTATGCTTAACTTTCTGAGGAACAGCCAAACTGTCTTCCACAGTGGCTCCACCATTTTTGATTACCATCAGTGATGAATGAGTAATCCTGTTTCTCCACATTCTCTCTAATACTTGTAATTTTCCATATTATTTTAATAGTAGGCATTCTAGTGGGTGACAAATGGTATCTCATTGTGGTTTGATTTGCATTGATCTAAGACTACTTAGGCTGAGCATCTTTTCATTTGCTTTTTGGCATTTGTATTTCTTCTTTGGAAAAGTGTTTATTCAAGACTTCTGCCCCCTTTTAAATTAGATTATCTTTTTATTGTTGTTAAAAATTGCTTTATGTATTCTGGATAGCAAACTTATCAGTTATGTGGTTTCCAAATATTTTTTCCCTTTGTATATGCTATCATTTCACTTTTATGCTAAAATCCTTTGATGCACAAATTTTTAAAATTTGGATGAGGCCCCATTTATATATATATTCTTTCGTTGCTTGTGCTTTGGGTGTAAAGTCTTAGAAACTGTTGCCTAACACAAGTTCCTGAAGAACATTTCCCTACGCTTCTGTCTTGGAATATTATAATTTTGATTCTTATATTGAGGTTTTTGATCCATTTGAGTTGATTTTTGCATATAGTGTGAAGTAGAGGTCCACCTTCATTCTTCTGCAAATGGAGATCCAGTTTTTACAGCACAATTTGTTGAAGAGACTACTCTTTCCCAATTGAGTTGTCTTTGCCCCCTTTTCAAAAATTAGTTGGTCATAAATGTGAAGGTTGTTTCCTAAGCTCTCAATTCAATTCTGTTGGTCTATGTGTCTGTCCTTGTGCCTGTACCATGCTGTTTTGATTACTATGGTTTGTAATAAGTTTTAATAAAGTGTGAATATTCCAACTTTACTCTTTTTCATATGTTTTTTGGTTTTGGGGGGCTGCTTATCCTTCCATATGAATATGATGATTGGTTTTTCTATGTATGCAAAGTAGGCTATTGGAATTTTGATTGGGTTGCATTGAACCTGTCAATCATTTTGGGTAGAATTCACATCTTAACAATATTTAGTCTTCCAATCTATGAACACAAAATGCTCTTCCATTTATTGGGTGGGTGTAAAAAGTCCTTTACATCCTTGGTTATATTTACTCCTAGATATTTGAGTCATTTAGTTGCTATCATAAATGGATTTTTTCTTGATTTCTTCTCCTGATTGATACATACTAGTATCTATACACTGGTACATACTAGTGTATAGAAACACTACTGATTTTGGGGGTGTTGATCTTGTAACCATTTTGTTGCATTAATTTATTAACTTTAGGAAGTATTTTGTGGATTTTCAAGATTTTCTATATATAGATCATGTCATTTGCAAGTAAAGAAAGTTTTACTTCTTTCTTTCCAATTTTGATGTTTTTATTTCTATTCCTTGCCTAGTTGTTCTGGCTAGAGCTTCTAGTACCAGGTTGAATAACAGTGGTAACAGTAGGCTTCCTTGTCTTGTTCCTGATCTTTGAGGGAAAGCTTTCAATCTTTCATGGTTATTCTGACATTAGCTGTGGGTTTTTCATATATGTCCTTTGTCATGTTGAGGATGTGTCCTTCAATTCCTAGTTTCCTAATTTGTTTTATTTCCAAGAAGGAGATCTGGACTTTGTCAAACGCTTTTTCTGCATCAGTTGAGATGATCATGTGTATTTTATTTTCCTTCATTAAGTTAATGTGATGTATTATATTAATTGATTTTCTTATGTTGAACCACCCTTGCATATACACTTGATCACAATGGGTATAATTCTTTTAATGTGCTGTTAGATTTGGTTTGCTAGTATTTTGTTGAGGATTTTTGCATATATGTTCATAAGAAATATTTATCTTGAATTTTATTTTTATCTGGATACGGTATGAGAGTGATGTTGGCCTCAGAATATATTAGGGAGTGTTCCTTACTCTTCAATTTTTTTGAAAAGTTTGAGCAGGATTGGTGTTAATTGTTCTTGGAGTGATTGGTAAAATTCTCTGTGAACCCATCTGGCCATTTGCTTTTCTTTGTTGTCTTTCTTATTTTTATTTTTTAGTTATTATGATTTCAGAGTCAATCTCTTTACTAGCTATTGTTTTATTGAGATCTTCTGTTTCTTCTTGAATTCAGTGTAGGTAGTTTGTATGTTTCTAGAAATTTGTCCATTTCATCTAGGTGATCTTATTTATTGTCCTATAGTTGTTTATATATCCTCCAATAGTTTTTTTATTTCATAGGGGTCAGTAGTAATGCCCTTCTTTTCATTTCTGATTTTAGTTATTTGTGTCCTCTCCCTTTTTTTGTCAGTCTATCTAAAGGTATGTTGATTTTATTGCTCTTTTTAAAGAAACAACTTTTGGTTTTGTTGATCTCTCTATTGTTTTTTTTTTTTAACTCCCTTTTATTTGTCTCTGTTCTAATCATTGTTATTTCCTTTCTTCTGCTCACTTTGGGTTTAGTTTGCTTTTCTTTTTCTAGATCCTCCAGTTGTGAGGTTAGGCCTCTGATTTTGGATCTGTCTTCTTTCTTAATGTAAATATTTAGAGTTTTAAATTTCTCTCAGCATAGCCTTTACTATATCCTGTAAGTTCTGCAATGTTGTATTTTCCTTTTCTTTTGTCTCAAGATACTTTTTAATTTCCCTTTTGTTTTCCCCTTTTACCCATTGGTTGTTTAAGAGTATATTGTTTAATTTTCACTTGTAGGGGGGAATTTTCCATTTCTCCCTCTTTTATTGATTTCTACCTTCATTCTAATGTGGCCAGGGAAGACACATTGCATGATTTCAATATTTTTTAGTTTATTGAGACTTGTTTTGTAACCTAATGTGTGGTTTATCCTAGAGAATGATCCATGTGCACTTGAGAAGAATGTGTATTCTGCTGCTAGTCTGTTGCTATTCTATATATGACTGTTAAGTCTAGTTGGTTTAGTGTATCAAACAAGTCTTCTATTTCCTTACTGCTTCTGTCTAGATGTTCTATCCATTATTGAAAGCGGTGTGTTAAGTCTCCTACTGTTATTGTAGAATTGTCTATTTCTCCCTTTACATCTGTCAGTATTTGCTTCATATATTTGCAGGTTCTGCTATTAGGTATAAGTGTATTTATCATTTTTACATCATTTTTTAAATTGACCCCTTTATCAGCATATAATGAGCATCTTGGTCCCTCATAATTGCTTTTTACCTAAAGTCTATTTTTTTTTTTTATTAACGGAAAGAAAGAAAAAAAGAAATTAACACAACATTTAGAAATCATACCGTTCTACATATGCACTCAGTAATTCTTAACATCATCACATAGATGCATGATCATCATTTCTTAGTACATTTGCATCGGTTTAGAGGAACTAGCAACACAACAGAAAAAGATATAAAATGTTAATATAGAGAAAAGAAATAAAAGTAGTAATAATAGTAAAAAACAACAACAAAAAAACCCTATAGCTCAGATGCAGCTTCATTCAGTGTTTTAACATGATTACTTTACAATTAGGTATTATTGTGCTGTCCATTTTTGAGTTTTTGTATCTAGTCCTGTTGCACAGTCTGTATCCCTTCAGCTCCAATTACCCATTATCTTACCCTGTTTCTAACTCCTGCTGGACTCTGTTACCAATGACATATTTCAAGTTTATTCTCGAATGTCCGTTCACATCAGTGGGACCATACAGTATTTGTCCTTTAGTTTTTGGCTGGACTCACTCAGCATAATATTCTCTAGGTCCATCCATGTTATTACATGCTTCATAAGTTTATCTTGTCTTAAAGCTGCATAATATTCCATCGTATGTATATACCACAGTTTATTTAGCCATTCTTCTGTTGATGGACATTTTGGCTGTTTCCATCTCTTTGCAATTGTAAATAACGCTGCTATAAACATTGGTGTGCAAATGTCTGTTTGTGTCTTTGCCCTTAAGTCCTTTGAGTAGATACCTAGCAATGGTATTGCTGGGTCGTATGGCAATTCTATATTCAGCTTTTTGAGGAACCGCCAAACTGCCTTCCACAGTGGTTGCACCATTTGACATTCCCAACAGTGGATAAGTGTGCCTCTTTCTCCGCATCCTCTCCAGCACTTGTCATTTTCTGTTTTGTTGATAATGGCCATTTTGGTGGGTGTGAGATGATATCTCATTGTGGTTTTGATTTGCATTTCTCTAATGGCCAGGGACATTGAGCATTTCTTCATGTGCCTCTTGGCCATCCGTATTTCCTCTTCTGGTAGGTGTCTGTTCAAGTCTTTTTCCCATTTTGTAATTGGGTTGGCTGTCTTTTTGTTGTTGAGTTGAACAATCTCTTTATATATTCTGGATACTAGACCTTTATCTGATATGTCATTTCCAAATATTATCTCCCATTGTGTAGGCTGTCTTTCTACTTTCTTGATGAAGTTCTTTGATGCACAAAAGTGTTTAATTTTGAGGAGCTCCCATTTATTTCTTTCTTTCTTCAGTGCTCTTGCTTTAGGTTTAAGGTCCATAAAACCACCTCCAGTTGTAAGATTCATAAGATATCTCCCTACATTTTCCTCTAACTGTTTTATGGTCTTAGACCTAATGTTTAGATCTTTGATCCATTTTGAGTTAACTTTTGTATAAGGTGTGAGATGCGGGTCTTCTTTCATTCTTTTACATATGGATATCCAGTTCTCTAGGCACCATTTATTGAAGAGACTGCTGTGTCCCAGGTGAGTTGGCTTGACTGCCTTATCAAAGATCAAATTCCCATAGATGAGAGGGTCTATATCTGAGCACTCTATTCGATTCCATTGGTCGATATATCTATCTTTATGCCAATACCATGCTGTTTTGACCACTGTGGCTTCATAATATGCCTTAAAGTCCGGCATCGCGAGACCTCCAGCTTCATTTTTTTTCCTCAAGATGTTTTTAACAATTTGGGGCACCCTGCCCTTCCAGATAAATTTGCTTATTGGTTTTTCTAATTCTGAAAAATAAGTTGTTGGGATTTTGATTGATATTGCATTGAATCTGTAGATCAGTTTAGGTAGGATTGACATCTTAATTATATTTAGTCTTCCAATCCATGAACACGGTATGCCCTTCCATCTATTTAGGTCTTCTGTGATTTCTTTTAGCAGTTTTTTGTAGTTTTCTTTATATAGGTTTTTTGTCTCTTTGGTTAAATTTATTCCTAGGTATTTTATTCTTTTAGTTGTGATTGTAAATGGGATTCGTTTCTTGATTTCCCCCTCAGCTTGTTCATTACTAATGTATAGAAAAGCTGCAGATTTTTGAATGTTGATCTTGTAGCCTGCTACTTTGCTGTACTCATTTATTAGCTCTAGTAGTTTTGTTGTGGATTTTTCCGGGTTTTCGACGTATAGTATCATATCGTCTGCAAACAGTGATAGTTTTACTTCTTCCTTTCCAATTTTGATGCCTTGTATTTCTTTTTCTTGTCTAATTGCTTTGGCTAGAACTTCTAACACAATGTTGAATAATAGTGGTGATAGTGGACATCCTTGTCTTGTTCCTGATCTTAGGGGGAAAGTTTTCAATTTTTCCCCATTGAGGATGATATTAGCTGTGGGTTTTTCATATATTCCCTCTATCATTTTAAGGAAGTTCCCTTGTATTCCTATCTTTTGAAGTGTTTTCAACAGGAAAGGATGTTGAATCTTGTCAAATGCCTTCTCTGCATCAATTGAGATGATCATGTGATTTTTCTGCTTTGATTTGTTGATATGGTGTATTACATTAATTGATTTTCTTATGTTGAACCATCCTTGCATACCTGGGATGAATCCTACTTGGTCATGATGTATAATTCTTTTAATGTGTTGTTGGATACGATTTGCTAGAATTTTATTGAGGATTTTTGCATCTATATTCATTAGAGAGATTGGTCTGTAGTTTCCTTTTTTTGTAATATCTTTGCCTGATTTTGGTATGAGGGTGATGTTGGCTTCATAGAATGAATCAGGTAGTTTTCCCTCCACTTCGATTATTTTGAAGAGTTTGAGGAGAGTTGGTACTAATTCCTTCTGGAATGTTTGGTAGAATTCACATGTGAAGCCATCTGGTCCTGGACTTTTCTTTTTAGGGAGCTTTTGAATGACTAATTCAATCTCTTTACTTGTGATTGGTTTGTTGAGGTCATCTATTTCTTCTTGAGTCAAAGTTGGTTGTTCATGTCTTTCCAGGAACCCGTCCATTTCATCTAAATTGTTGTATTTATTAGCGTAAAGTTGTTCATAGTATCCTGTTATTACCTCCTTTATTTCTGTGAGGTCAGTAGTTATGTCTCCTCTTCCATTTCTGATCTTATTTATTTGCACCCTCTCTCTTCTTCTTTTTGTCAATCTTGCTAAGGGCCCATCAATCTTATTGATTTTCTCATAGAACCAACTTCTGGTCTTATTGATTTTCTCTATTGTTTTCATGTTTTCAATTTCATTTATTTCTGCTCTAATCTTTGTTATTTCTTTCCTTTTGTTGCTTTGGGATTAGTTTGCTGTTCTTTCTCCAGTTCTTCCAAGTGGACAGTTAATTCCTGCATTTTTGCCTTTTCTTCTTTTCTGATAAAGGCATTTAGGGCAATAAATTTCCCTCTTAGCACTGCCTTTGCTGCATCCCATAAGTTTTGATATGTTGTGTTTTCATTTTCATTTGCCTCTAGGTATTTACTAATTTCTCTTGCAATTTCTTCTTTGACCCACTGGTTGTTTAAGAGTGTGTTGTTGAGCCTCCATGTATTTGTGAATTTTCTGGCACTCCACCTATTATTGATTTCCAACTTCATTCCTTTATGATCCGAGAAAGTGTTGTGTATGATTTCAATCTTTTTAAATTTGTTAAGACTTGCTTTGTGACCCAGCATATGGTCTATCTTTGAGAATGATCCATGAGCACTTGAGAAAAAGGTGTATCTGCTGTTGTGGGATGTAATGTCCTATAAATGTCTGTTAAGTCAAGCTCATTTATAGTAATATTCAGATTCTCTATTTCTTTATTGATCCTCTGTCTAGATGTTCTGTCCATTGATGAGAGTGGTGAATTGAAGTCTCCAACTATTATGGTATATGAGTCTATTTCCCTTTTCAGTATTTGCAGTGTATTCTTCACGTATTTTGGGGCATTCTGGTTTGGTGCATAAATATTTATGATTGTTATGTCTTCTTGTTTAATTGTTCCTTTTATTAGTATATAGTGTCCTTCTTTGTCTCTTTTAACTGTTTTACATTTGAAGTCTAATTTGTTGGATATTAGTATAGCCACTCCTGCTATTTTCTGGTTGTTATTTGCATGAAATATCTTTTCCCAACCTCTCACTTTCAACCTGTATTTATCTTTGGGTCTAAGATGCGTTTCCTGTAGACAGCCTATAGAAGGATCCTGTTTTATAATCCATTCTGCCAGTCTATGTCTTTTGATTGGGGAATTCAGTCCATTGACATTTAGAGTTATTACTGTTTGGATAATATTTTCCTCTACCATTTTGTCTTTTGTATTACATATATCATATCTGACTTTCCTTCTTTCTACACTCTTCTCCATACCTCTCTCTTCTGTCTTTTTGAATCTGACTCTAGTGCTCCCTTTTGTATTTCTTGCAGAGCTGGTCTCTTGGTCACAAATTCTCTCAGTGACTTTTTGTCTGAGAATATTTTAATTTCTCCCTCATTTTTGAAGGACAATTTTGCTGGATATAGGAGTCTTGGTTGGCAGTTTTTCTCTTTTAGTAACTTAAATATATCATCCCACTGTCTTCTAGCTTCCATGGTTTCTGCTGAGAAATCTACACATAGTCTTATTGGGTTTCCCTTGTATGTGATGGATTGCTTCTCTCTCGCTGCTTTCAAGATCCTCTCTTTCTCTTTGACCTCTGACATTCTAACTAATACGTGTCTTGGGGAACGCCTATTTGGGTTTAATCTCTTTGGGGTGCGCTGCACTTCTTGAATCTGTAATTTTAGGTCTTTCAGAAGAGTTGGGAAATTTTCAGTGATAATTTCTTCCATTAGTTTTTCTCCTCCTTTTCCCTTCTCTTCTCCTTCTGGGACACCCACAACACGTATATTTGTATGGTTCATATTGTCCTTGAGTTCCCTGATACCCTGTTGGAATTTTTCCATTCTTTTCTGGATAGTTTCTGTTTCTGTTTGGAATTCAGATGTTGTATCCTCCAAATCACTAATTCTATCTTCTGTCTCTTTAAATCTATCATTGTAGGTATCCATTGTTTTTTCCATCTTTTCTACTTTATCCTTCACTTCCATAAGCTCTGTGATTTGTTTTTTCAGTTTTTCTATTTCTTCTTTATGTTCAGCCCATGTCTTCTTCATGTCAATTTATCGATTTCATTTTTGAAGAGATTTTCCATTTCCTTTCGTATATTCAGCATTAGTTGTTTCAGCTCCTGTATCTCATTTGAACTATTGGTTTGTTCCTTTGACTGGGCCATATTTTCAATTTTCTGAGCATGATCCGTTATCTTCTGTTGGCGTCTGGGCATTTAGTCAGATTTCCCTGAGTGTTGGACCCCACAGGTTGTAAGATTTTTCTGTGAAATCTCTGGGTTCTGTTTTTCTTATCCTGCCCAGTAGGTCGCGCTCGTGGCACACGTTTGTCTACGGGATCCACCAGTAAAAGTTGCTGTGGCTCCTTTAACTCTGGAAAACTCTTGCCGTAGGGGAGGTTTGGCAGCCGAAGCGTCTTGGAAGAGTGCCAGCCAGCCCGGGGGTCCGAACGCGGGGAGGGTCGCCGGCCGCCGCAGCATGTGAGAGCGCCCGACCAAATTTCCTAGTCGGCCCGGGGCGCCAAGCGTGGCGGAAGGGCACCAGCTGTCGCAGCCCGGGAGAGTACACTGTTCCCAGGCGGACCGGGGAGTCACGTGTTTGGAAGGGACCCCCTGGTCACCGTTCTCCGCAGTCTGGGGATTTCTGACCCAACTCTTTCAGTTGGTCCGGGGGACCTCGTGTGGTGGGGACACCAGCCGCCGCAGCCTGAGGGGACCGCCTGCCCAATTCTGCCAGCTGGCCTGGGAAGGAGGAAGGGAGGGACTCCGGCCGCTTGCCGTCCCGCCCAGGAAAGCCCGCGTCCCTCGGTGTTCTCACCGGAGCTGGTTCTCCCAGACAGTCAGCCGTTCCAGGATGGGGTACGCTGTCCCTTTGATCTCCGTCGTGGCTCCGGGAGCTGCTCTGTATCATCTCCACTCCCCCAGTAGCTGTTCTGGAGGAGGAAAGGTGAGGACGGCAAGGCTGTCGAGGCTGGTGGCGGAGGAGCCGGTGAAGGCGGAAGAGGGCACCGTGGTGGTTGGAGAGCCGCCGGAGCAGAAGGGGGAAGAGGGCCGGCGGAGAAAGAGAGGGGAGAAGGAGGGCGGGCGGGGCGGCTGCTGTGGGGCGTGGGCGCCGTGCGGCGGGCCGGCGAAGAAAAAGCTAAAGTCTATTTTATCTGATATCAGTATAGCTACCCCAGCTCTCTTTTGGTTATGGCTTGCATGGTATTTTTTTTCCATCCTTTTACTTTTAGCTATTTCTTTGGATTTAAGGGGAGTCTTTTGTGAACAACTATAGTTGGGTCATACTTCTTTTAATCCATTCTCTCAATCTTTACCTTAAATTGGGGAGTTTAACTTTTCTACATTTAAAATTTAAAGTAACTACTTATAATACAGGACTGTTTCTGCTATTTTACTATTTAGTCTCTGTAAGTCTTACACTGGTTTGTACTTCAATACTTCAGTTAGTGTCTTTTTAATTTTTGGGTTGTATTAAATTGAGCTCACTTCTTTCTGCTTACATTTTTCAAATATTTTCCTTCGGTTACCATGGTTTTAAAATTTAGCATACTAAATATATAACAATAGCAAATAGTGTTCCTATACCCTGCCATTCCTTTACCTATTTTTGTACTTATTACAAAGTATGTCTTTATATGTTACATGTCCAAAACCATAGATTTAGCATTATTTTTTATGTCTTTACCTTTCAGCATCTGTAGAAAATAAGAAGTGGTCTTATATATGTGAAAAAATACAATGCAATAGTACTAGCATTTATAATTACCAACATGGCTACCTTTACTAGAGGTCTTTATTTCTTTATGCTGCTTTAAATCGCTGCCTAGTATCTTCTCATCAGTCTGAAGAACTCCCTTGAACATTGCTTATAGGCAGGTATAGTGGTAACGTACTCTTTAGCTTTTGTTTATCTGGGAATGCCTTAATTTTTCCCTAAGTTTTAAAGGAAATCTTACCAGATAAAAAATTCTTAGTTGGAAGTTGTTTCCTCTCAGCACTCTAAGGATTTCAACCCACTGCCTTCTTGCTTCCATGGTTTTTAATGTTGGCACTTAAACTAATTGGAGCTCCCTTGTACATAACACAATTCTTTTCTCTTGCAACTTTCAGAAATCTCTCCTTTTACTTTTATTTTATTTTAGTTTGGTTTTACTTTTTTGCAATAGTTTGGTAACTTTGTTATAATTGGCGAAACTCTCCTTGTCCTTTGCATTCAACTGTTTGCTTAGCATGTGATGAGGCATATGTCTCTTCAAGTCCATCCTGCTTGGTTTCTCTGGGCTTCTTGGATGTGCATATTCACTTATTTTATTGAGTTTGGGGAATTTTTTCTCATTATTTCTTTGAATATTCCCCCTGCCCTTGCCTATCTTTTTTCTTCTTCTGAGTCTCTCATACTGGGTTTATTGGTACACTTGACGGTGTCCCATAGGTTTCTTAGGCTAGTTTCAATTTTCGTAATTGTTTTTTCTTTCTGCTCTTCAAGTTCACTGTTTCTTCTGCCAGCTCCAATCTACTGTTGAAACCCTCATGGAAATATTTCATTTCAATTATTGTGGTCTCCAACTCCAGCAGTTCTGCTTGGTTCCTCTTCAAAATTTTCTTCTCTTTATTAAAATTATCATATTGTTCATTCTTTATATTTTTCTTCATCTCCTTGAGCACATTGAAGATCTTTTTTTTTTTTTTAAGTTTTGTCTGGTATGCCCGTAGTCAGGTTTTATTTATTAATGTTTTCTGGACTTTAATTTTCTTCCTTTGAATGGGCCATCATTTCCTGTTTCATTGCTGCTTGTCTTGTAGTCTCTTACTACATACTGTACAAATTATTTAATATTTTAAATGCTAAGTTGTGATTTATTCCCTGAAATGTCTGTTTCCTAAGTTTGTGCCCAGATAGTAATATGACAGACATTCCCTTGAATGTCAGGAGCTGGGAGTGGTGAATGAGCATCAATAACTACCATGGAGAGAAAACAATTCACTGATATTTACCGCTATTTACCAGCCTCTTCCTACCACATTTACCTGGATGCTGTACAGTTTTCCACTGGTCTCAAGCATTTTAAAACAGTTGATTCAGATTGCTCCTGTTTGTTTGATAGCTGTTTTGGAATCTTTCTACTCTACAGTCTTCCAGCAATTCAAAGACTGCATTTTTATTTAAAATATATTTTTATTAACCAATCTTCACACATGGTGTACAATCAATGGCTCACAGTATCATCACATATTTGTGTATTTATCACCATGATCATTTCTAGAACATCTGCATCACTCAAGAAAAAGAAATAAAAAGAAAAAAGAAAAAATTTCATATTTCCCATACCCCTTACCCCTCCCTCTCATTGACCACTAGTATTTCAATCTATTCAATTTATTTTACCACTAGTATTTCAATCCGTCCAATTTATTTTACCTCTTATCTCCCTTAATATTTATTTTTTATCTATATATTTTTTACTCCTCTGTCCATACCCTAGATAAAAGGAGCATAAGACATAAGGTTTTCACAATCACACAGCCACATTGTAAAAGCTGTATTGTTATACAATTGTCTTTAAGAATCAAGGTTGGTGGGCCGCGGTGGCTCAGCGGGCAAAGTGCTTGCCTGCTATGCCGGAGGACCTCGGTTCGATTCCCGGCCCCAGCCCATGTAACAAAAACGGAGAAACAGAATACAATAAAACAAGAAAATGTTTAAAAATGTTTCCCTTTCTTCCTTCCTTCCTTCCTTCTATCCTTCCTTCCTTCTCTCTGTCTTTCCTTTAAAAAAAAAAAAAAAAAAAAAAAAAAAAGAATCAAGGCTACTGGGACATAGTTCAACAGTTTCAGGCACTTCCCTCCACTCCAATATGCCATAAACTAAAAAGATATATCTGTAAAATGCATAAGAATAATCTCCAAGATAGCTTCCCAAGTCTGTCTGAAGTTTCTCATCCACTGAAGTTTTATTTTGTCTTGTTTCTCCCTTTCCCACTTTGATCAAGAAGACTTTCTTTCATCCTGGTAGTTCAGTCCCATGTTGCCAAGGAAATTTGCACCCCTGGGATTCATGTCTCATGTAAGGGGGTGAGCAGTGAGTTTACCTGCTGAGTTAGCTTAGAGAGAGAGGCCACATCTGAGCAACAAAAGAGATTATCTTGGGGTGACTCTTAGGCATAGTTATAAGTAGGCTTAGCCTGTCCTTTGTAGGAATAAGTTGCATAGGAGTGAACCCCAAAATTGAAGACTCAGCATATTGATTTAGTTGTCTCCACTGCTTACAAGAATATCAGCAATTCTCCAAAGGGAAAGTTGAATATCTCTTCTTTTCTCCCCAGTACCCCAAAGGGACTTAAAAGCACTGCATCTTAACTCATTGGCATTTCTCTCAAAAATTGCCTTACTGCTAAGCCAGTCTCTATATCACTTAATGGCTTTCACGAAACTCTCAGATGATGGAGGTACAAGTGAGCCCATCTCTGCCCTGTCCCACTATATCCCCATAGATTTTGCTTTACACTACCTGCCACCCAAAGAGAGAGTATTGCTCTATCAGTCTTGGATCAAATACTAGCAAATGCTTCAAAGATATAGTCTACATCTTAAGGCACTCTTAAGTACCAGTCTATTTCCCACCTCCCCGCTTTTTCTTGTTCTAACTTTTGCTTTGGAGCAAATCATTAGTTTTGCTTTATAATTCACAAGGCACAAACTTCTTGACCATAGCCATCTCAGATTCCTGTGCTTTCCTTCATTAGGGAAGCTAAATTGTGTTCCCTTGCTCCTTTTGGAACTGGCTTAAGATATGAAGTTGTCCCTTTATTCCAGGATTTTACTGGAAGCTTCTAAAAGTGGCTAACATTTGCTAAGACTTTCACCTATTTCTCTTAGGTCTCCTAAATTTCCACTCAAGGAAGGCACTAAGCCTGAATTTTAAGATATGTCAGAGAATTAACAAGCACTGTCAACTTCCCATCCAGAGACAGGAGACATCATTGACCATAATAATATTTAGACAGAAAATTCCCCAACTCAGGATTTTGTTACTTGTTGTACTCCTTTTCAAGGTGCGTGTATGTGTATGTGTGTGTGTAAATAAATAATCAGGACTCTTTGGGTTGCAAGTGCCAAACCCTAATTCAAATAAGATTGTGTTAAAATGGAAACTAGATTGACGGTCTTTAGACATGGCTATATCCCAAACTCAATCAATGTAGAAGTTCCTACCTTCATTAGCTCTCTTCAGCTTATTTTCCTTCATGAGTTGGCTTTACTTTCACCTCCTTTGCATAGCATTCCTCTATGTTGTTAGGAAAAATGGAGTCTGACACTGCAGGTTACTTCACCCCAGTTTAGCAATCTCAGCAGAAACAGAGCTTCTAACTTCTCAAAATGCAGTATAATATATTGATACAGTTTTAGCTTTACTAAATAACCCCGTATATTATTTAGGGATACAAACATATGTAAAAAAGACAACTAGACAGACTGGAATGATAAATTCCAAACTCAGAGGAGTTATTTTCTCTGAGGGAATCACGGAATGAGCTTATGCTAGGGCACATCGGTAGTTTAGCTGTATTGGGAATATTTTATTTCTTGAACTAGTTGGTAGAAACCTTTTTATAGTAATTCTTATGCATGCTTTTTTAGCTGAGATATTTCATAATTTAAAAAGAAAACAAATTTGTATACATTTTAGAATTTCAGCTCCAGAGACAACCTCTGATTGTGTGTATTTGGATAATTTGAGTACCCTGACCCCTCACTTTTTTCCAATAAAATTGAGGAAAGCTAGGTTGGGTGCTGGCTGTGGGAAGGGGAAGGTGGTATTTGATTCACAGTCCCATCAGATCCGAAAGAAATAGGGGAGATATGGTTTTCCAAAGTAAGTGATGTTAGATAAAAACAACTGTAGGACAGTTGAGTTTGTTAATTTACCCTTAATGATGCTAATTTCTTCTTTAGTTCACTCTCAACCTGCCCAAGTATGGATCCTCACCACCTTATATATTGCAACCTAACATTGTAAAAGCAACTATGGCCAACACATCTTGCAAAAATGGAGGAAGAAAAACAAGTTGAATTTTTAAGGAGATAGATCTTAACATTTCCTTCTTACAATGCCATCAAGGCTACTCTCCAGAGGAGTGTGTGTGTGGGTTTGTGCATGCACACATGCTTAGGTATGCAAACACCACTTATTTCTTGGGATTGTTTGAATTTGGATCTCAGGGTGACCCAAATGGCTTGTACCACCACACTAGTTTTTATCATGGGTCACTGTTTCTGAGTTTTATACTGCTTTAAAGCCTTTTGATTTCATCTTGGGGGACTTAAAAAAATTTCCATAAGACTCTACCTGTTAGAACACTCTCCAAACACTATTTTACCATGAAAGCTCTGCTACCTATGAAAATGAGCTGCCACCAGTGCTCAACAACTGGGTATGGGTGGGTTAGAATGGACTGAGGAAGGAGTCTTTCTTATCCTGACCCCATTGTGCCCCTTTCTTCCCACAGGATAACAATGAAATGAGCTTTACAAGGAAATGCAGAAATAATTACTATTGGGAAGGGGTGTTAGTGGAATGATTTAAAGATATCAGTAGGGAGATGGTCAAGTTGAATATATCTACACCAGATATTAGGATTTTGTAGTTTTCTCAATTGGTATATTGGTTTTATCCACAGGACCAAGTGAATGCAACTGCTGTGGTTCTTCATGATTCATGATAACTTTTTTTGGTCTGGACCTCAAATATATTAAGTTAAATATCCCTGCTTTCCCTTATATGCTTGCAGTTGAGCCTAGGATTGAAGCATGACCTGCACTAAAATTAAAATCTCAAGGTACAAATAAAACCCTCCCACAAATGTTGCCATTTGCTAGCATGTGCACTAAAAGTTTCATCACTGGTAAGGCCCCAGCCTATTATCAGTAGCCAATAGATAATAACTTAATCAAATAATTCATCATAGCATGGTGTGGCTACTGATTTATCCCTGTGAAATGGAGAAATCCTCCCTGGACCTTACTTGTACTTGATTTAGCAAATCCCACATTCATTGGGAGTCTGTTTTATTCAACCCTTCACTTGCTACTGAAATAGTTTATTAGATAGAATTGCTCTATTCTCAAGTAACAGAAACCAACTGGAGCTTACCTATCCAGGAATGAGGAGTGTGCACTCATGATGTATTAGTATCTCCTAGAGCCCCAGGGCAGGGTAACATTTAAGCTTCCAGCAGAACCTGGACCCAGAAAGTACAAAACAATTAGTATTCATTTCCATCTTTTGTCTCTTATTTCTCCCTGTACCTTTGTGTCCTCATCCTCTTTGCAGAACAGTTTTCTTTGTTTCTCTATTAATGTGACTAAATATGCTTATTCCACATGTTCTGATTTTATAGATCCAGCCACATGCTGAGATTGTATCTAAATTTCGAGAGAAAATCTGAATGGCTAAATTGGAGACAAATGCCTTCTTCTAGTCCATAGCTTGTGTTAGGTGAAAACTTAATTTTGGGCGATTATTTTGAAAGGTTACCTGATCTCTTTAACATGAACATCCAAATTTAACCATCAGAATGGGATTTTGCCACTCAGAGAATACAACTGTATTTCTGTCTTAATTCACCTTACAGCTTGTATTAACTTTGACGTCTTAGATAGGTGTGGGATGTATACAGTAATTATAACCATAGTAATACAGGACTTCTGTATGATAATTGAGGGTTTTCTAAGCTACCTAACCTCTCTTTGAGGTTGGCAAGTATTATTATAATTACGTCAGATTTAAAGTTTGGATGTGGAGACACAAAAATTTAAGATGTGGTGTTAAGAGGATATGACAAATCCAGGATAAAACCAGAATTTAAATTTAAATCAACTGGCTTTAACACTTGGTTCAGTAAATTTGTATAAGGGTATTGGATTTCACACTCTGTTGCATATGGATTTCCATTTCTCATTCCAGGTACTCTAATACACTAACCATTTTTCATAAAAGAGTTTTTCAATGAAAATAAAACCACCTCAATTATTCATACAATATAAATAGTAGTGCAATATGATTTCATATATCAACAGTAACTTAAAAGTTATTGTAATTTTTTTTTCATAAACTGAACAATTCTCCTTAAATTCCTTTTTACAAGCTAACAATCATAGTGATGGTGGATTTTATTTTGTGTATTTGAAATAAAGTTCTATTTAACCCCACTGGTTGGCATGCAGGGGTTAGGGGAAGAAGAGAACACTGTTCAAAAGTGAGTTTATTTGTTGTTTAACTGGGAATAATTTCATTCTAATGATTAAAGCAGTGATTATAAGATAAATTTTGACATTGCAAGTTTGATATTAAGGAGTATAGATGTGGGATCCTTTGATACTCACAATCTCTTCTGTTTAGCCTTTTCAACGCTATGCATAGATTCTCAATTCTTAGAAGGGAAAAACGAAATGCCAGCTGCAGCAGGTGTTAAGAGACAACAGGGAGGATGTGCAAGCAATTTTTGGAAGACTTAAAAATAAGGTGCTCTCAGTTATAATACTTTATGAATTTATTTATTTCCTCATCCATTCTTCATGTACTTATTGAGCACCCCTATGCATTCTGGGCACAAGGGTTACAAAGTTGAATAGAAACACACAACTGCTTGTTCTCTGGAAGTAGTGGGAGGGTTCTGAGAATTTAGAGTTGATTTTTCCATGAATAAATTTAAAATTAGAATTATGATAGTTTTTAGGAATAAGAGAGTACCTGAGACATTATAAACCTAGTATTGATCTTTTCTGAGAAGCTAAGAAGTCTTTCCTGTAGAAAGGAGAGTTGAGCTGAAAACTAAAGGAGGAGTAGATTTTTTCTTCTTATATGCACAAGGGTTTTTTCTGCAGCATTGTAGGTAGTAGATCTAATAATCAAAAACCTAATCAGTAGGGAAATGCCACATATATAATATGGTGTAGCCTCAAAAGGGACTCTCAAGCACGCATTAAGATAATCAATTTGATCTCTGTCTTTTGACACAGAAGTATTTACATAAAGTAATATTCTGGGAGAAAAGTAACATGTAGAAAGAAAAGGACAGGAAGTATTCCAGAGTGTGGTTTTCTTAAGGGAGAGAGAGAGAGAAGTGCTTGCAGAGTTGCACACAGATTTTTCTAATGCTCTGTTAATTTTCTACAATGCATGTTTGTTTTACTACTTCTTTGTTTTCTGTTTGTTGCCTCTGTTTTTCATTTCTGTGTTTTCTTTTTCCTAGTTTCCTATGGGGTATTGAAATATTCTTTGAGTTCCATTTTGATCCATCTGTATTATTTTTTCTCTCTCTCTTTCCTTCTCTCGATATTTTTTTAAACTTTTTTATTGTAGGATATAATATATACACACAAAAACAATGTATTTTTAAGTACAATTTTAATCAGTAGGTATAGAAAAGATCTCAAAGTATGGTATGGGTTACAGTTCCATAATTTCGGGTTTTTCCTTCTGGCTACTCCAATACGCTGTAAACTAACCAGAAATATCAATATAATGATTCAGTAGTCACACTCGTGTTAAATCCTATCTTCTTTGTTATAACTCCTCCTTCTCCTTTGATCCTTCTCCCAATCTTTAGGGATATTTGACCTATGCCTATTTTAACTTTTTCATGTTGAAAAAGGGTGTCGACAATATGGGATAGGGGGATGGAACTGGTCAATCTCCTTGGCACCTCTGGGGTTTCAGGACTTCTCTGGTCAGGGAATAAATTGAAGGTTTCAGCTTTCTGAAAATTAAACTTAAGTGTGTGAAGCTTTTGTAGATTCTCAGTTATAGCCCTGTTTGTTCTCTAGGGGTAACAGGAATTGTGTTGGTTGGGGTTTGGGACATTGTGTCAATTAACAACATCTAGCTGAGGCTTGCATAAGAGTAGCCTCCAGAACAGCCTTTCAACTTCATTTGGACTCTTTTAGCCATGATACTTTATTTTGTTACATTTCTTCTCCTTTTTGTCCAGAAAGCATTGTCAATTCCACAGTGCCAGGGCCAAGCTCATCCCTGAGAGCCATGTCCCATGATCTTCTGTAACACACAAACTAAATCAACTGTCTGACTAGCTCATTTAAACAACTCAAACACATGGAGCCCAGAATGGGGAAGAGGCCTTTTAATTCTGTATAGCTTAATGTAATACGTAGTATAATACTGGATACATCCTAGGATATGGAGGGCTGATAATTACAAAGAAATGGTACTTAAGGGACTGGAGAAAAAGATGAAATTACCAAACTTTCTCAACTGAAAAATGCCTAGTATTCTCTCAAACATTAGGGACTTCCAAAATAATAGGCCAAGCTCTTGATTTTGAGGCTTAGCCTTATAAAACTTACCTTTGTAATGGAGAAGCAAAGACTACCTATAATTATGCCTAAGAGTTGCTTACAGGAAACCTCTTTTGTTGTTCAAATGTGGCCTCTTTTCCTCTAAGCCCAACTTTGTAAGGAAAATCATTACCCTCCCCCTATGTGAGCTATCTATAATGTTTTTAAAGTGTATCTTTTTGTATGGATTTGTTAGTACTGGTTCAAGATATTACTTTATGTATATATAACTTACCACAGTCCAATGGTGTTTTCATTTTACAAGCTTGAGTGAAGTATAAAAATTTACCTTCCCTGAAGTACCTTTACCATCCCCTGTATAATTAGCTTAAATATAGAACTGCACCTGGGAAGATGTTATAACTTTTGCTTCAACTGTATAACATAATTTTAACATTTTAAAAGAAGAAGAAAAGTTCATTGAACTTACCAATATTTTTGTTTACCATGTTATTTCTTCCTTCTTGATGTTCCTAGATTCCACCTTTTATCACTTTCTTTGTGATTAAAGAATTTCCTTTATCCACTCTTTTAAGGAAAGCTTGTTGATGACAGATTTTATTAGTTTTCTTAAAGGAAAAAGAATATGGAATAGCGGGTTGTTAGTTATTTTTGAACCTGAAAAATTGTGTGCCACTTTCTCCTGGCTTTCACAGTATCTCATTAGAAATCTGCTGTCATTCAGATCTCTGTTCACCTATCGGTAAAGTAGTATTTCTCTTGTTGCTTTCAAGATTTATTTTTGTCCTCAGTTTTTAGAAGTTTGATTATGATGAGCTGTGGCCTGGTATTTTTTTTTTTTTTATCCTGTTCGGGATTTATTCAACTTCTTGAATCTACAGGTTTATGTGTTTTGTAATTTTAAGAAATTTTCAGCCATTATTTAACTGGGTATTTTAAAAATATCACTTTCTTTCTACTCTCCTCTGAAACTCTAAGCATCTTAATGTTTGGATCTTTCATTACAGTCCCAGAGATAACCGCAGTTCTCTCTCTTTCCTTTTTTAAAGTTCTATTTTCTCTCTGTAGTTCTGTCTGGGTAATTTCTACTGCTCTATGTTCAAATTTGTTGATTCTTTTCTCTTTCTAATCCATACTGCTGTCGAGTCCATCAACTGAGTTTTTGTTTTGATTAGTGTATCTTTAAGTTCTTAAATTTCTGTTTCATTCTTTATGTATTCTATTTATTTGCTGAAATTTTCTGTTTTTTTCATTCAAGTGCAATGGCTGTTTTAAAATCCTTATCAGCTATTTCTAACAAATGCACCATCTCTGTATTGGCACCTGGTGATTGCCTTTTTCAATTCAGGTTGATATTTTCCTGGTTTCTTGTATGATGGGTGGTTTTTTTCTTTGAATCATTTATATTTTAGGTATTGTTTTATGAGTATTGAATCTTATCTAGATCTTCTGGTTTTGCAGGCCTCCTTTGACATCACACTGATAAGTGGAAGGAGATACTTCCATGCCACTCTAGGGGGTGAAAATCTAGGTTTTACACTGGTCATCATTGGTAGGTACTCCAGTGGGAAAGAGGCACTTCATTGCTGCTGGTTGGGAGTGGAAAGCCAGGCTTCCCATCAGGCCTCTGTTAATACCCCCATGGATGGGAAGGAGAGGGTTGCCTCTTCACTGCCCTCCATGCTGCCTCCATTAATGTTGTAAAAGGAGGAGGTCTCAAAGCTGCTGGATGGTTGTGGAAACTTTGGTTTCCCATTTGTCCTTCCCTGTCAGAGAAGGGGAGTGGTGCCTTGTTACTACTGGGCCCTGGCTCCCTGTGTATTCTTCACTGACACCATGGGACAGGGTCTCATTATGGCCCAGAATGGATGAAAGTCCTGACTCCCTACTCAACCCTCTCTGGCATCACTTCTCTGGGGAGGTAGAGCACTACTGCTGGGTTGGAATGAAAGTCTAGTATCTTCTCTGGCCTCCACGCAAATGTGGGAGATGCTTATTACCAAAAGCTCCATATTCAGTCTTCTTTGACACCTACCTGATGGTAATGTGGTTGGAGACAGGTGCCTTATTACAACTGTATGAAGGAGGAAGTCTGTACTCCCCAATTGGGCTGTACTGGCTATAGGTTTTTGTTTTGTTTTTTTTGTTTTTTTTTTAACCCATGGTGTTCAGCTGGTCCAGTTATTTCTTGCAAGAGAAAGTAATCATTTCTCAGGCCTTTTCATATCTTTGCTTTTTTTGACATTCCTAGGCTGTTAGACTTTTCAGCTCCCAGGCCAGAATATATGAGGCAAAAAGAAAACTCAGAGAACCAAATACCATGCTGTTCCTCAATACCTGAGTTCCTTAGCTGATTTGACTTCTCTTTAACTTTCAGAGTCCTCTTATGTTTTTAAATATATAATACCTAGAGTTCCCTAGATTTTAGGGATTTGGGATTTTAGGGATTTAGGGATTTTAGTATTTGGAAGGGAAATAGGCTGAAGATAAGATTTACAGGCAGAGGGAATAGCATAAACAAAGGCCCTGAGGAAAAAGAGAGCCTGGTGAAAGAGAAACTGAAATTCATGGAGTTAATGCAGTTGGAGCTCAGAAAGCATGGACAAGCGTGCAGGATGAGGGAAATGGGAGATATGCCGGATGAAGTAGTAAAGAAGTAGAGAAATAGACAGGCCAATCTATGCTAGAATAGGCCACATTAAAGACTTTTTGTTTGTCCTTAATTAAATGTTTTAAGCACTGAAGTATTTCTTGTTTCATCACTTACTGGTTGCTGTCAGTTCTGGACTACTCGTTCAGTGTGTTCAATATATTTAAAGATCCAAGTCACTGTGTCAGCACAAAGGAAGTACTCAATAAAGTTTAGTTTTCCACTTCATTTTCTTTTCATTTCCTTTGAAAACATTCAATCTGATTGTGATCTCAACTCTGTCAGATTCGACAGCCCCCATTTTTTTTTTTTTTTTCTAGTGGGCAGGCACTGGTAAATGAACCTGGGTCTCCATCATGGCAGGTGAGAACTCTGCCTGCTGAGCCACTGTGGCCTGTCCCTCTTTGTATTTTTAACAATTTTTTTTGGAAACATCCCCTTATTTTAGTAGAGCAAAATTTAAAAATAACATAACCTACACACATAACTTTAGAAATAATGTCATATTTTGCCAAAGACCTATTCAAGGCATTTTCCTATTTAGTAATCCATAATCACCCTCCACTGTCTTAAAAAAAAAAAAAAGAATGTCATCGTAATTATTATATAAATAAAAGCAATTTATAAAAAATACTATGTTTCAGTATATAGATATTCATATGCAACTCTACTAGAAGCATGAAAAAATTGTCAGATGCTTGCCTTTGTGGTGTGCAGATGGAAACCAGTGAATTTGTTGGTAAATCCACAGTAGTTTTGTTAGAGCTTTCATTTACAAAATGGTGAGTAATTATTAGCAAATGTCTAAACCAAGCAAAAATATATTGTGATTAGATTCCTGTAATTCAATGCATATTAAAACTCTGCAAAAGTATCTTATGTTTGTAAACTGAGAGTATGTAAAACTGAGAGAACTTTAGACACCAATAATTATAAATGGATTTTCCATCTTTATTATGTCTGGCAGGGCTGTTGAAAATATCACCAAAATATGGGATAGGACATATGTCATTCCAGGCTTCTGCCCACCAAAAGGTAGTAGAGCCTTAATTACTGTAACGTTTTCCAAATAATCCAATGGGTTGTGCTTCCACTGAGGACCACTGATCAGATTGAAAGACAAGACACTGGTAAATTTAAATTACACCAGAAGAATTCAATAACAGTCCAGATAAACAACAGAAGGCATGCATAAGGCTACATATTGTTGGCAGAAAACTGTTGTTAAATGAATAAGTCCTGTGCATTTTAAGGTAACGTGCACACTAGTCAAAGCTGGAATAATACAATGTGGGAATTGAGGCAGGTCTGAACAGCGTCAGGTTTTGAGGAACTAGACAGGCTGGAGATCCATTGAGCAGAGGTGGGGAAAGATATGAGGTAAAATAAACACAGTATGTTTGGGACAGTGATACAGAATTGTGTGACATGCCCAAATTAAGCCTTCCAGAAAAATGGAAGCTGGAGATAAGAGTTAACTGGGATGCTTTAGCTATCTTTTTTTAATCACAAAAAGTTATAGCGTAGACTTCAGTTCCCTCTGAGAAATCCAATCCAAATATCTTCCATCCACGTCACACTAACTTATGTCCTGTCCCTAACACCAAATTGCATGATTATGTATTTTACCAGTAAATACTGGCAAGGTTTTAAAAGGTATTTATGTGTACTATGAAGAACGTAAGCAACGTGATACTTTCATGTATGTGATGTTTCCAAGAAAACGAGAGGAGGAAAAGCACCACAGGTGCACATGATCTAATGAGTTTAGCTATTTAAAAATAAAGGACCATGATTTTCTGCTGTTTTAATTAGTTCTTTTATTTCTCTTTACCTCATCCCCTAAAATGATTTGTTACAATTACCTGACCTTTTACAGATACTTGCAGATTAAAAAAAAATCCATTCAGCACCATAATTTGGATGAATGGAGGAAGTACAAAGTTCAAGGTTCAATAATGTGTTTTCTTATCTATGTGAAGTAACTTAGTGAGGGGAAAAAAGTTGTTAAACTACACGTCTACCTAATGCTTCTTAATTACATTTGCTTTCATGTCTCTTTCCACAAATGCTCATACTATCTTTTTGGATTTTAAATGGTATTAAGATGTTCTATCTCTATACACACATGTGCAAGTCAAGGATTCCGTTAAACATGGAGGATGCCCAGTTAGTTATCTATTATACTTTATTAATCTTACTGACCTAATCAATGTCTGGCATGATGCCTCTCCTATAGCGAATGCTCAATAAATACTGGTTGACTTAGTCACGCTTATGAAATACTTTTTTTTAATTTAATTTATTTTGTATTATCAAACCAAAACAACATACAAACATGAATATTCTTAACATACAAACATTCCGTGTATGGTGTACAATCAATGGCTCACAATATCATCACATAGTAGTATATTCATCACTATGATAATTTTTTAGAACATTTGTATCACTCCAGAAAAAGAAATACAAAGAAAAAAGAAAAAAACCACACTTACCATTCCCCTTACCCCTCCCTCTCATTGACTATTAGTATTTCCATCTACTCAATAGATTTTAACCTTTGTTTCCCCTAATTTTTTTCTATACCCCTTACCAATCCCTTTCATTGTTCACTAGTATTTCAGTCTACTCAATTTATTTTAACATTTGTTCCCCCTATTATTTATTTATTTTTAATCCATATTTTTTAGTCATCTGTCAATATCATAGACAAAAGGAGCATCAGACACAAGGTTTTCACAATCACATAGTTACACTGCAAAAGTTATATCACTATACACTTATCTTCAAGAAACATGGCTACTGGAACACAACTCTACAGTTTCAGGCACTTCCCTCTAGCCTCTCCAATATGCCTTAAACTAAAAAGGGGATATCTATATAATGCATAAGAATAACCTCTAGGATAACCTCTTGGCTCTGTTTGAAGTCTCTCAGCCACTGACTTTATTTTGTCCAATTTCTTTCCTCCCCTTCGCTCGAGAAGGCCCTCGATGGTGAGTCCCAGCTCATTCCAGGATCTCTGTCCCACACTGCCAGGGAGGTTTACACCCTTGGGAGTCATGTCCCACGTAGAGAAGGGGGAGGGTGGTGAGTTTGCTTGCCATGTTGGCTGACAAAGAGATAGGCCACATCTGAACAACAAAAGAGGTTCTCCAGGGGTGACTCTTAAACCCAGTCTTAAGAAGACCTAGTCTATCCTTTGCAAGGATAAGTTTCATATGAACAAATCGCAAGATTGAGGTCTTGGCCTATTGATTTGGTTGTCCCCACTGCTTGTGAAAATATCAGGGATTCTCCAAATGGGGAAGATTGAATTGTCCCCCTTTCTCACCATTCTCCCAAGGGGACTTTGCAAATACTTTTTTATTCGCTGTTCAAATCTCTCTGGGATTTATTGGAGCATCACCCTGGACAAACTTACAAAATCTCAGGCTCTATTCAAGGTTCCATGTACTTATGGTGTTCAATTAAACTATCCATATAAGTTATATTAGGAAATGTATCAGTCAAAATGTAAATCTTGTACTGAGTTAACATTTTTTTTCTTTAGTCTTATGTAATATTTTTTAAATGTGGCAAATATTTGAAATGATTTTTAAGTTCATTTCAATAATTTTCACAGCAATCTTATATGCAATGTTGTAAGTCTATTAAACTAATGTGGTGATTCATCCATCAGTGGGTTTTGCCAATACTGATAGGAATTTGCTTCTCCTGGCTCTATCACTTTCTCCAAAATGCTCCCTCTTTTAGAGATTCCATAATCAAGACACACCTGAAATGAGTGGTGTCTCATCTCCCTCTAAGCAAAGGTTAGTACCCACAATTGGGTGTGTCGCTCTCTCTGGAGTAATCGAATCAAGTTTCCAACCTACAGTACTGAATAAGTATTAAAAGAAATGGCTGCGTCCACAAGATGGATCACGATTAAAATATGGCTTTTCTAGGCTGCATAATCCTTTCAAATAGCACAGCAGGGGTCATATTTCATTCTTTTTCCATGTGCAATCTGTTATTGCAGCACCATTTGTTGAATTTTCATTGTTTGTTTGTTTGTTCTTTCTTTGTCTGCTTGTTTGTTTGTTTTTGGAAGTGCATGGGCCAGGAATTGAATCCGGGTCTTCCACATGGCAGGTTAGAATTCTGCTACTGAACTACCTTGCACCCCCAATCCTATGTTATCCTTTAATTTTTATTCTAGTAACATATAAAAATTTCCTTTTTAACCACATTCACAAATATAGTTCAGTATTGTTAACGACACTCACAATATTGTACTAGCATCACTACCATCCATTTCCCAAATTACAATCAACTTAAATAGAAATTCTGGACAAATTAAGCATTAAATCCCCATACCCTAGCCCCAACCCATCCCTGGTAACCTATATTCTAGATTCTAACTCTATAAGTTTGCTTATTCTCATTATTTCATCTCATGGGATCACACAACATTTGTCCTTTTGTGTCTGGTTTATTTCACTCAGCATAATGTCTGCAAGTTCCATCCATGTTGTCACATATATCAGGGCTTTGTTCCTTTTTAGTGCTGAAAAATACTTCAAGCACAATTAGTTTTTTATTGTTAGACAAGATATTCTTTCTGGATTAATGGCTTTATCTGACAGGAGGACATTACTCTGATGTATGTTAAAATATTTATATTCTAAAGTTCTTGAAGGAACGAGAAGCTTAGCATTTCTTTTGTCGACAAATAATGACTGAAACCTGATAATTAATTGGAATAGCTATTTATCACACTTCTAGTGATTTTTGAAGAAACACAATTTTGTTAAAAGCAAAACAAAGATCACCGAGAATATGATTTATTTTTTCTCAATGAACTTTAGTTGTGTATACACACACACACATATATATAAAACTTTCTGTACTATTATATTTCACATATAAATATTTTGTCTTCTCAATTGAATTTTACGTACTTCTAAGGTGGTAATATAATCCCGGATCACTGCTTTTGAATACCCTCCTCTAACGAAACTTAATGTGGGAGTTAAATAAACATCTAGTTGAATGCAATTTCATATTTCCACTAATTTGTACTTGGGCTTCAGGCTATTTTTTGTAGATGAGGTAAAGAGGCAATGAATTGTGACTCATTTTATCAACAGATATTCTTTGGAGAGTCTCTTAATCCATGAGTGGATTCTTCTCATTCTTCATGTTAGTTTGACTATTAATTACAAATTTCTAGGGTTAGTTCCTCTCTTCAATATCATCTATTTGTTAAAAACAAAAACAAAAGCAAATATCATTTTTGGAGTCATTAGGCATGTTTTTCATATTTCCATGTTTTCCACAGACTGAGGTCTCATGTCTCCCTTTCTATCCCCTCTGCACCTCTGCTCCTTATTCACTATCCTTTCCACTGTCTTTTTTCCAAATGTCTTTTTATCCAGGGATGCTGTTATCTTCCACTTGACCCTGCTCGTGCCAATAACCACTTTTCCCCACACATGGCCATTGTATTTCATTCCTCCCCTCCACTGACAGTTTGTATAGCTTGAAAACCCAGTTATTTTTTACTTCTTTCTTTTTAACATCAAATCAAATTAGATCACAATCCCATTGATTTTCAATCTCATTCGTTCTCACATTGGTCTCTTCCTTTCCATCTTTACTACTCCCATCTTTGTCACCTTTTCATGCCACAGCTGGGTCTAATTGCTCTTCCTGACACTAGAATTCAGACGAAAGGGCACCAATTGTTAGATTAGTTATCATGTCCCCCAGTAACAATCAATCCATATTCTTCAGCTTGCCATCAGATCTTCACAATCTGACCTGATAATAACCACCACTCATTAAGAGCTTACTGCATATCAGGCAATAAGATGATGAGGGCTTTAAATATACAATTTCTAATTCATAATTCTCTGAACAATCCTTGATAGTAAATATTATTTCCATCATTCTGAAGTTAAGCAAAATGCTCCAAACTTAATTTCTAAATTTAGCTTCCACGGCAACCATGCCCAGGGCCCAGGGCACTTGGTTTATACTTTCCCGGAACTTACTTTTACTTTCCTGCCTTTGGCTTTTGCTTTGATGTGTCAATATCTAGGACTGTATCACTTTCATTCTTCTGTCAAGTCTGCTTTATCCAGTCCAGGGGCAACTCAAATCCCATAAATCTAGCATTTCTCTAAGTGTTTTATTCAGAGCAAATTGCCATAAAGTCATTTTTTAAGGATCAATTCTATTCCATTTTGTGATATTTTACATATCATACCTAAAGCTTGAAATATGTTGATTACACTGTTTCATTCTTCCAGTACTAAGCAGTATTTTAAATATTTGCTGCAAATGGCTTAGTCTTGAAGACTGGATGATTATAAAAGGTATTATAAACACTCACAACAGATTTACTGAGTACAGCAAGGAAATAAAAATCGAATTTTATCGATTTTAATAATTATCTTACGTTAATACCAAATTAGAATCTCTACTTTCACAATATTGCGCCGCAGTATCCCACCTCAAATGAACTGCTTTTCATGCATATATCCTCTTTTAGTTCTTCATCCCAAGTCAGTTATCAGGAGAGTGAAGCGTTGGTACCGTATCTGATGATATTTTTTGAAATTCTTTTACATAAAAATGTAAATGCACAAGCCCTTTTCCCTGGACCTTTCCATTTCCTGGTATTTTCCAAGCCTTATTGGAAATACACTAGCAATTAGGGATCTGCATAGTTGGCTGTTTCTTGGAATTAGCTACTGTGGATTGAAAACGCCCCATTCTCTCAAGGCTGGTAGACAACCCTTGCTCTTTCCACGCGGCCCTCTTGACCTCTGGTCTGTGCATTCCGGAGCCCAGGGAGGACCAGAAATGGGACCAGGTGAGCGCTGCTGTCCTCCCTGCTAGCCCCAGAGGATAAGAGGGACTTGTAATTGCCTCGTAGCCCCCAGGGTAGACAGGAAAGAAAGGCGTTATAATACTTTGCTGGAAGAGGGCTGTGTTTTTTGTTTTTTTCTTCTTTTTTTGGTGAGATCAGACAGATTCCGAAGCGCTTTCTGGCTGAGCGGGGTTTAATGTGACGACTTCGAACTTGTTGCAACTCGTCCCAACACCCGCCCGCACTCAGCCAGTCGGCGAGAGGCGCGGTCCGGGAGGAGTGAGCTTCCCTCCGCGGACCTGACGCTCGGCAGGTAACTCCCCCTCCCTCCTTCACTCGCGCCGCTTCCTGGGAGGCGAACCCTCGGCGGCGGGCGCGGTGTGCGGGGCGCGGCTGCGTGCTACTGGGGGGGCTGCGGACCGTAAGTGGGGTTCCGGGCTCCCCTCCCCGGCCTCGGCGGTCGGGAGACGGGCGGACGCGGTTGTGGAGGGGGTGGGGGTGGGGGTGCTACAGAGCCCTGGGCTGCACCCACCTTCAGCTGGCCGGGCAGTGGAAGGAAGGGGACCTCGCCCCGGGAACGCACGCGGGATCGGAAATTTACCAGGGGACAGAGTTCTAGTTCTTCCGTCCTTTCTACTTTTCTTTCACTATCTTGTAGGGAAAAGTGAGATGGGAGTTTGGAAAGTTGAGAGTTTGGCGGCGTGGGTCTGGCGTCCCAGGGGACAGGCGCCTCCCACTAGGGAAGTTAGGTTTGTTTTCCTCGTTCTTCCAGCAGTCCGCCGAGGACCCCGGGAGAGGAGGTGGGTGAGAGGGTCTGGGAAGAGCCTTCTGGGAGGAAGTAAGTGGGGGAAGTGGAGGGTTGCTTCTTTTCTTCCTTAGGGGAGAGCGTAGGAGGCCACATTCGAGGAAAAGGTGGCGGCTTTTAGGCTGCGGAGGGGCGTGGGTGGTTCTGTTTGTCTCGAGTGCAGAGCAGAACTGCAAAGGGAGGCAGACGGTTTTCCCACCAAATTTCTTTTCTGGTATCCGATTCCATTTCTCAGCTCAGATTACTTGAGACATGATTTTCGATTGTTGGGTCGGCCTGAGCTGAAGTGAGAGTTCTCATTAGGTGATCCTGATACATTCTAAAGAATACATTCTAGGTTGTGGTGACTTTAAGAAGAGATTGGGACTAGAGCAGATTGCTCCTGGAAAGGTGCTTTGAGCCCGTGGGCATGTTCTGTGTGCCGTGTTTGTGGTATTATTACCTGTATGAAGTAGGTGAGGGGACAGAGCCTGTACCTGTATTAGTTGCTGGAATCTTGGGTATGTAAAGAGACAATGGTACTTTACAGGGAAGCACCTGCAAGGGTGTGGGAACCCAGGAAAGTCTTGAGTCTTTACAAGAAGTTGAGAGGTTATAGGGAATGAGAACCAAGAGAACTAGTTACTGAGAAAAAGGTAAGCAGTTACAACATTGATATATGTATATATATATAAATATATATTGATATATATATATATATGAATGTGTTTAAAAGGGGAAATGCTAGGCTTTATATATGGTAACAATAACGATTTTTTTTTAAATCAGTAGAACTGCACTACACAAACAACGAACCTTAAGTTGAAACATGGACTATAGTTAATAGAATAATTATAAAAATATGCTTTCATCAATTGTAACACATGGTCCACACCAATGCAAGGTGTTAATAATAGGGTGGTGTATGGGAGTCCTGTATTTTATGCATGATTGTTCTGTAAAACCACAGGTTTTCTAATAAAGAAAAAGCATGCGAGTGGCAGGCACAGGAAGCTGGATTATAATGCTGAAAAGCTCGATTCCAAACCTGGACTTGATAGCCATCTTGCCAAATTACTGGCAGGTACCTCCCTGCCTTCCCTTTCCCATCTCCAACAAGTTGAAGCGCCCCAGGAAAATTCAGGCTGAGACTCTGAATCAGTTCTGATAAACAGTAGGAAAGAGGACGGTGATGAAAGGGACATAAAAGAGAAAGTTGGCCCTTTTGGTGTTTCAAAATAACTAAAGAGTCAGGGTGGTGTGAAAGAAGATGAAAGGAGGGGTCCTTCTTTTGTTTGTTTTCTTCCAGACTTCCTGCAGGTCTCAGAGAGAAGTCCTGCACCTTCCAATTCCACATTCCAGCCCCTTGCTTTTGGGCTTGCTGCACATGTGGTACATTCAGCTATTATAGGTGCAGGCTGCACCCTGTAGAGCCTGCTTGAGGCACTGGGTGGATCCCTCCTTTAAAGCTGACAGGCTTTGAGACAGCAGATGCTGAGAATTTATTGTGGGAAGCATCACCCATTGAACAGTTGCTGAAAGGTATTGCATAGATGGAGACAAACCACACCTCTGGTGCTGACTCAGTGATGTCCTTTGTGATTACTCTCTTGATTCATTACCTTAACTGTAACTCATTACCCTCTTTTGGGATGGCTTAATTTTATTATTCCTTCCATTATATCCCCTCCTGCTACCACATCCTCTTAGAATTGATAGTGCATGTTCATTTGTTATTTTCTTATCCATGACTTGACTTTCTCTGCGGCAATTCACTTACCTTTTTCCCGTTCAACATTATTCAATAGTGTGTTCCCAAGATGTAGCATTGTTTGCCTAGAAGTATGCAGCCCCTGTGGTGAAAGTATGATCCCAGTAAATCAGTCCTCTTCTAAAACATAATTCTGATTGGAGGAAACCTTTTGAAAGGGCCCCACTTATCTTAATGTAACTCATTACTTGTAAAACTACAAATTGTCCTTGTTTAGCTGGTTAGGAAAGTCTCAGGTCTGTCCTTTTGTGACATAAAATGTGTCACAGGGATGTTTCACTGCTCACCGAGTCTATTAAAATGTTACTGTTAAGTTTAAAATGTATATTTGTTCGTTTAATAATTTCTCATCTGGATGTTGGGATGCATTTTACAACTTTTTTTGGTGAATTTATCGTTTGTAAGTCAGAATACATTTTTTTTTGCTCTGTGAAAACAGAGTTTTAAATGATGGTTATTTTCACAGGCAAACTATAAGAAAACCTTGGGTTAACTTGTCGTAGCACCTAAATGACAAATAGCAAATATGTGCCATCGAGGATCAAAGCCAGCAACATTTCTCTGAGAGAATGTGCTTGGGCTTCAGGTTGAGATTCCAGGAATGGGGCTTTCCTGCTGAAGCCTTCCTTGGCATGGGCACTGTCCTAAGAAAACCTAGAGCAGGCCTCTGTGGGGTATAGCACTGCCAGTCACTGGCAGATCTGGTGCAGTGGGCAGTTGAGATAGGAGCCTAGGAAATGTTGAGCTGTGGTGCAAAGGATATGTGCGGAGGTGAAGTGGAGTGGGGCATGTTGGCTTTGTGATTGGAGAGGAAGGTTGTGTTAAAATAGTCTGAGGACTGCTATACACAGGAAGTAGAAGTGGGAGTATAAGGATGTTCTCAGCAATGGTGATGATGTGAGAAAGAAGTCCTGGGTTGGAGAGATGATCCAATAAATCAGGGATATTCATCATTTGGGCATATCTGTTTTGGGAAGTGCTTGAACTTCATGATCATGAATGGTATCAGGAAACTTTTCCTCTGGGGACATCTAATTACTACTCAATTTGTATTTTGTTTAATTTTTTTCACTGTCTTCAGGAGTAGGGCCAGATGTCCCTAAAGGCATATGACATTTATCTGTTGAGCTAGGTGTTGAGTAATTTGCAGACTTCACCTATCCCTGGGGAAGGTAAATTAGTAATGGTCATTCTCTCGTACACTAGCATAGGATCTGGTGTAATCTCCATGTTACAGTTAAAATAAAGGGGGCCAATTTTTAAAAAACATTTATGCAAAAGTTATATAGTTATATCTAAAAGTTATATAACTTTGTGCTCTTTTACACTGTTAATTCATTCAGTGCGTATGTGCTAGGCATGTGCTCCATTCTGCAGATACAAAGATAGAAGATATTGCTTATAGTTTAGGAATCTAATATACATTATAAACACTGAGAAATGAATGGATCAAGCCCATTAACTTAGTATTTCCCTTCATATTCTCTGAAGGTTTCCACAGTTCTTACGTATATTCACTAATCATTTATTAAACTGAATATTAGCAGATGTGGGTGAGGCTTTTCACTGTCAGTACAAAAAGCTCGGACTATGTGATCACTAGTGTGTCCTGTTCTGTTCTGAAATCTCTCTGATCTCTCTGATCACTTCTATACTATAAAATAGTGCTAATTGAAGTCTCTACAAGTTATCTCTAGAAAGCTCATTATTTCTTCATCTAGCATCACATTTTCCTTTCAAATGATTTTAGTTCTCTATTTAATGTCAGGTTGCTTCTCCGGTTTTATTACTCATTGGGGAAGAAAAGGCAGTTTTCAAACCACTAATGAGTGGCATCTTTCACTCCAATGTCTGTAATAGAATCATTTAACTTAGAATGCTTGTCTGGGCTCTTATACGTCTACCTAGACAGCATCGATGGTTTTCATTCTTTAGTTTAATCTGACTAATTCATTAGCTGTTTCCTGATATTTTAAAAGAATTTTATTTTTCTCAAAGAGATATGACTTCTGAGTTTTTTGGTGAAATAGAGCTAAGTTGTTTTTAGAGGGAGGAACTGACAAGTTAACCCCATGATTCTTATATCATTCTCTAAAGTCAACCCTTCCTTTCTCATCTCTGCTGTCCCTTTTCATCTTTCTTGTGGCTTCTCATCCTTCCTAGTCCTCTTTTGTCCCTCTCTTCTTTTTTTTCCTTCTCTGTACTTCTCTTCCTTCCTTTCTTCCTTTCTTTTTGTTTCCCTTTCCCCCTTTTCCCCCTCTTCTTATTTCTTTTCTTTTCTCTTTTCACCTCTTCCCATTTCCTTCTTTTTTATTTTCTACCAAACCTACCTGTATTTATTTGTCTGTTTCTCAACCTATGCATTTATTTATTTACCTTTTTGTCCCTGTCATTTCTATCGGTGAATTTCTCTATTTTTGGTATATTGTTTGTTCTAAAAAAAATCTATAAAATTCAGATTATATGAAAGTTAAATAATAAATGTAAATTTTACAAAGGGAATTTAGTTCCTGATAGCTAAAATATATTAAATTGCTAGTTGGTATATTGTTTGTTCTAAAAATCTATAAAATTCAAATTATATGAAAGTTAAATAATGAATGTAAATTTTACAAAGGGTATTTAGTTCCTGATAGCTAAAATATATTAAATTACTAGTTACACTTTCAACAATATTCAACAATACATTTCTAGCATTTTATTCATTTTCTTTAATTTTGTTCTTTTCCTTCACAATTGAAGACATGCCCAATGGCCATCTGATTAAACCTAAAGATTTGCCTCATCTGGCATCTGCAATAATTTCTCTTTGCCTCAATTATATTTAATGTGTGATATAAACATCATATCAGTAGCATCAGCACATGAGCTTTACTGTTTTCCAAAACCTTATGAAATAAATTTGTTACAATGAAGTATTTAAATAATTGTACAAATGACATGGCAAAAAGAAGGATAATGATGTTATTAACACTGAATTATTACCTAGCTGACAACCTCACTGTGTGGTAAAATGGAATATTTGTTAATTGAAGGATTAAAACCTGGATTTACCATAGGAAAGATACTTTGAGTATCAATGCTAATGTAGAAAAGTTCAGGCTGTTCAAAGGTCAAAAGAGGGAAATCACAGGTACATTATTTTTTTTAATTAAAAAATAGGAAATGGTATTAAAGAAACTTAAAATCACAATATACACCACAATTTCTTCATCTGTGATCGGCAGGCAAAGAATATCAGTCCATATATATCATATTGTTCTAGTTTATTAGCTGCCAGAATGCAATATACCAGAAACAGAACGGCTTTTAAAAGGGGGAATTTATGAAGTTGCAAGTTTACAATTCTAAGGCAGTGAAAATCTACAAATTAAAGCCAGTATATTGAAATGTCCAAATTAAGACACCAAGAAGAGGTTACCTTCAAGAAGGCTGATGAGGTTCAGGATTTCTCTCTCAACTGGAAAGGCACATGGAGAATAAGGTGAACATGGCGACATCTGCTAGCTCTCTCTCTAGGCTTCTTGTTTCCTGAAGCTCCCTTGAGGGTGTTTTCCTTCTTCATCTCCAGAGGTCTTTGGGCCTGGGCTCTTATGGTTCTCATGGCTGTCTCGTGGCTCTGCTGCTCTTCTCTTCTAAAGGATTCCAGTAAACTAATCAAGACCCATCTGGAATCTCCCTCTAATCAAAGGTTAATACCCACAATTGGGCGTGTCACTCTTCCTAGAGTAATCTAATCAACTTTCCAACCTACAGTGCTGAATAGGGATTAAAAGAAATGGCTGCCTCCACAAGATGGATCAGGATTAAAATATGACTGTTGTAAGGCACGTAATCTTTCAAACTGGCACACGTATGTATAGTGCTTTATGGAACAGACACTTATTTGTGCTATAAGCCAATCATGTACACTCATATCTAAAGGTGTTCTTTGAGAGATGAGTCACCTCTGGTGCAAATTCAGAGCCATGGTTCAGAATCCTGTTATTTATATATGATCTTAAAGCTATTTGAAATTCCAAATTTTGTTTATAGAGTGTATTTATACCCATTTAGCAGGTTAAAACTTATATGCAGAAGAGTTACTACAAGAAACTTTTAGAGGAAAAGAGAGTAAAATTTCCCCAAGGCATTGGCTTTGAAAATGATTCCCATAAATTTAGAGCAGGAGACCTTAATCATCTGAAGCAATACATCTACATGTGAGATGCCTCACACTCGTAGAATAAATGACTAGTTAAAATCATTAATTGTTTGAGTTAAAAACCTAATTACCATCTTTGATTTTAATGTGAGAACATAGTGATGCCATTTTCCCCAAATAATTCTGTTTATTTTGTATGAGTAACTTTTTTTTTTATTTGCATAGCAGTTGGTTAAATCTGAAGCAAAGAGTGGATAAATCACTTTAGATAACATAATCAATTGTAGTCCCAGGGGATGAGTACCAAGGGCTTTCCACTTAGGAATGTATATTGTTATAGGAATTGCTAAATACAGCGCACCTCTTTTGGGAAAGCACTATTTCAAGACTGAGAGAAGAGTCCTGCCTTTGAAATTTTATCAGCAAAGGAGTGGAAAAAGCAACATTAATATTCCCTTATAATTATGAACAAACAGGTATATTATGCAGAGCAGAAAGTAATGAGTGATAGGCTACAGTGTGGCCATGCTGTCACCTTCTCCCTCATTGTTAAACTGGCACAGGCCTGAAAGACAAATGAAAGTGAAGCAGTAGAGCTGCCAGGTGCATTTTCTGGTTCAGATCTGCTTTGGGCAACTGTGACTAGAGCTTTCTAAACATCCACTTTGTCTCAGTTATTATAATCTCTCAGGTTAGGCCCACTAGTAGAGGAATTAAGTGGAAAAGAGATAGCAAGGAACCCAGAATGCTGTTCATATGTAATCCACAAAAACTAGAAATCCATGTATTCAAACCAGGCAGCATTTTACACTTTTAAAAACTTTATTTCTTATCACTTATTTTTAATGTCCATGTGTATGCAGGTTTTCTATGAAAAAGGGAAAGGAGTCAGTGAAGACTGCTATTTAGAAAAGAATGGAAGGTCTGAACTAGTATGAACTAGTTTTCCAATCAAATTTTATTGGGATTTTTTTGAGGGAAAATTGAAAAAAAAGTACTTTATTTAAATTTTGCTAAACAAGTTTGCTTAAAGGTGAATCTTGAGAAAAAATGAATAATTTTACCCACTGGAATGAATTTAGATATTTTGATTGTATAGACGGCTCTTAATAGGCTAGATATATTATTAATATCTAATACATTTTAAGGCATTTTTTACTAAACAAATTTGGGCCCTCTTATATAATTTATACGATATTATTCCTGTTTTTAAACCTCTACTTTTTAACAATCTAGAATTGCTTTTCTGTCCCTGAATATAAAATACCTTTTGACCTTTGATAGTTGTTCCTATTATGCTTAAGAAAGATACATTTTCTTAAAATATTTTATTTGCTAAATTTCACTTTCTTCATAGATGAAGCACCTTGCTATTGTTAAATGTATTTGGGAAGTCACTTTAATAGTTAATATTGGAGCCCATATTTATTATTTTTTCTTCTAGCATCTGCTCCTCTGTAAATGTCAACATGTCACAAGGGTGATTTTTTATTATTGCCTTAAATAGGCTCAAAAGATTAAACAAAAGTGCATATGACACATACTCAATATTTTACTCTATGGAGCCCTTGTTGCTGTAGTGTTCTCTTTTAAATATATCATGACTTCATTATAAATTATACTGAGTTCTGAGATTGAAGTTGAAATATCTTGAGCACTACTTCATGTGGTATTCAGGAGTTTGTGGATGGGTATTGGGAACTGGGGAGAAGGAGTGGTAAAGCACACACAAGAGGGGATAGTTCAGATAGATAGATAAATGCATACATGCATATATACATACATAGATCAATAGATGGATGATAGATAGATCCCCAGCTATTTCTCCTTTACGAATACTTAGTGAGAGCAGAACTGAGCGAAAGTCCTGTTTTAATTTCCTAAGCTTCTTAAGCTGATGCCATGAAATGGGTTGGCTTAAACCATGGGAATTTATTAGTTTACAGTTTGAAGCCGAGAAAATGTCCAAATCAAGTAAGCATCAAAGTGATGCTTTCTTCCTGAAGACCAGCTGCTGCCGATCCTTGGCTCCTCAGTTACATGGCCAGGCAAAGTAGCATGTGCTGGTCTCTCCCTTCTCTTCCAGTTTTTGTTGACTACAGCTTTTTGCTTTTCTGGATTTCTGTCTGTATAGCTGAATTTCATTCTCTTATGAAGAACTCCAGGAAGAGGGTTAAGATCCATTCTGATTCAGGTGTGTCATGCTTTAACTGAAGTAGGCTCTTCAAAAGTTCCTCCTTACAACAGGTTCTCAGTCACAGAGATTGATTGGATTTAATCACTAGTTTTTCTAGGGTATATACAGCTTCAAACCATCATGCCCCATCCTCTGAACCCCAAGAAGACATGTTCTTTCCATATGCAAAATACATTCATTTAATCACAATATCCCAAAGATAAGCCGTTTCAGAAATAAAATCTTAATCAAAATTGGTTATAGGTCTTTCCTGGGTCATGATTTCCCTCAGTCTGTGGACCAGTGAAACCTAGAGAATAATATCTGTTTCTGACATATGAAGGAGGGGCAAATATAGGATGAACATTTGAATTCCTATAGGAGAAACTGGAAGGAAAAGAGGGGTCAGGAATCACAAACAATTCCAAAACCTGCAGGGCGTACCCCATAAGATTTCATGGCCTGAGAGTCATCTATGGAACGACGTTTTGACCTCCGGGCCAGGTGGAGCTGCAGCCCCACCCATACCAAGTGCTTACACAGTGACCATGCTCACCCTGAACACTGGGGTGAAGGTCCATCCTCTCCAAGTTTTGGGGTAAAGTCTGGATTTTTCTCGATCCTTGGAGCATGGGCTCTACCTCCATCAAACACTGGGGAGGCAGCCAGACTCTCTGCAGTCTTCAGGGCACAGGCTCCATCGTTTTAGAACATTGGGATGGTAGCACTCTTCTTGAACAAGGGGTTGAGGGTTTGCTCTTTCCAAGTGCTGGGGCAAGCTCACTCTTTCCACACACACATGGTTAGGCTTTCTATCGTGGCCTACAAAGGTCACTTTGATCCAGACTTCAGCTTCCATCATTCTGTTCTTGAAGTGATTTTTCCTTCAATTTGTCCCTTTTCTGTTTTAGTCCAAGTTGGCATGGTTCCATTCATATAGATCCCACAACAAATTTATTGGTTTCCCATGCAGAATAGAGGGGTTGCAACCATCAGACATTAGGACTTTCCACAAATCTGTCCTGGAAAACTGCATTTCCACTTCTGACTTGCACTGAAATGGTTGACTGTTTCCATGTTAAGTTGAACCCTCTCATGGAACACTTTCCCTGGGGACTTGCTTTCCAGAAGATCAGAATTTTCAAGCCATCAGTTTCTGTTTTCTTTGTGCCCAGGAGTCCAGTTCTTAGCTTATCCCTTTCCTTTCACATGTTACTGTAAACTGCAAGGAGAAATCAGCTACACTTTGTACATTTAGCTTAGAATCCCCTCAGCTAAATATTCAAGCCCGCCACTTACAAATTTTGCCTTCCGTCTGATGTCAGAACTCAGTTTTGCCAAGTTTTCTGCCACTTTATAACTAGGATCTCCTTTATTCCAGTTTCCAATAACACTTCATCATTTCTGTCTAAGACCTCATTGAAAGTACCTTGACTTCCATATTTCTATCAACAGTATCATGCACCTCATATTTCTTCCAGCCTCTTTCCATTACCCAATTCCAAAGCTGTAGTAGTACCCAGCTCTCCCAGAATCCAAACCTGTTTTAGTACCATGAAATGGGTTGGCTCAAACAATGGGAATTTATTAGTTTACAGATTGAGTCTGAGAAAATGTCCACATGAAGACATCATCCAGGTGAGGCTTTCTTCCCAAAGACTGGTTGCCAGCAATCCTTGGCTCCTCTGCCACATGGCAAAGCACATGACAGCATATGCTGGTCTTTCGCTTCACTTCTGGGTTTTGGTGATCATGGCTTCTTCTTCCCTGGCTTTCTCTCTGTGTGTCTGAATTTCATTCTCTTATAAAGGACTCCAATAAGAGGGATAAGACCCATTCTGATTCAGATGGGTCATGCCTTCACTGAAGAAGATTCAACAAAAGGTCCTACTTACAGTGGGTTCACACCCACATGAATGAATTAGATTTAAAAACATGTTTTTCTGGGGCACATACAGCTTAGAACCTCCAAACGTTATGTAAGAGGATTGGTCTTGTCTTGAACAGCTGTGATACTCAAAGTATATAATAAGCAGTATGACAGGAGAATTGATACATTAGAATACACCAACTTGTTGCTCTGTGAAGAGCTTCCATTCTTGTAAGGAGACTACAAATAAATTCCATCATTGTCACATGTAATGATAAGTGCTATAAGTTAAATAAAGCCAAGCAATGTGATTGAGCATGGCAGACTGTTTACAATGAGTAGTGTGGAAAACTATAAGAAGATGACTTGTGAATGAGATAGGAATTAAAAGTAAGAGCATTCCAGGGAGATGGAACAATTAGTGTAAAGATTTTTTAATGAGAATTAACTTGACATGTTGAACATAAAGGAAGAAAAAATCTATTAGACATCTAGGGAGGTGTCTAGAAACCAATTGATGATATGTCTGGAGCTTAGAAAGACATTTGCAAGTCATTAGTGGGATATATGATATTTATAGCTATAAGATGGGATGAGATTGTTCTGAGAAGAAGTTATTGAGGAGAAAGAGTTAAGTGAAGTTAGAGTTGAATAGAGCTCCCATGTCCAAGCCCTGATATTATGAAATTATACAGTTTTGATGGCATTTGAGGCCCCTTCCCTATATAGCATTTTATTTGTTTTCCTGAAACCCAGCCTTTAGGATATAATATAATGATTTTCAGATACCATTAGCAACAGTCACTGCTAAAAGTCATCTTCCCCCTGGCACTCCAGCATCCTTGAGAAAAATAGTTCCTGCTACAAGTATTGTCTACTTTAAAAGAAAAAAATTTAAGCATAACCACATGCAAACATGGACATTCTTACCATATGATCATTCCATTCTTGGTATATAATAAAAAACTCACAGTCATCCGCGTGATTATTTCTTAGAACATTGTGTTAGTTAGATTCAGTTGTCAACTTGGCCAGGTGAGCATACCTAGTCTTGTTGCTGCAGACATAAGCCAATGGTACGTGAACCTCATCTGTTGCTAATTACATCTGCAGTCGGCTAGGAGGCGTGTCTGCTGCAATGAGTGACATTTTACTTAATTGGCTGGTGCTTAAATGAGAGAGCTCAAAGTAGCACAGCCTAGCAGCTTGGTATTCCTCATCTCAGCACTTGCAGCTCAGCCCAGGCCTTTGGAGATGCAGAAAGAAGTCACCCCGGGAAAAATTGTTGGAACCCAGGGGCCTGGAGAGAAGACCAGCAGAGACCATCCTGTGCCTTCCATGTAAGAAAGAACCTCAGTGGAAAGTTAGCTGCCTTTCCTCTGAAGAACTAACAAAATAAATCCCCTTTTATTAAAAGCCAATCCATCTCTGGTGTGTTGCATTCTGGCATCTAGCAAACTAGAACAAACATTTACATCAATTCAGAAAAAGAAATAAAAATAAAATGAAAATAAATGATACAACCATCCCTTACCCCTCCCTCTCATTGACTGCTAGTATTTCCATCTACCCAATGTATTTTAGCCTTTGTTTCTCTAATTTTTTCTATACCCCTTACCGTTCCCTTTCATTGATCACTAACATTTCAATGTATTAAATTTAGAATTTTTTCCCCTGTTATTTATTTATTTTTAATCATGTGTTTTACTCATCTGTCCATAGTGTAGATAAAAGGAGCATTAGACACAAGGTTTCACAATCACACAGTCATTTCTTGAAAGCTATAGCATTATACAATCATCTTCAAGAAACATGGCTACTGGAACACAGCTCTACATTTTCAGGCACTTTCCTCCAGCCTCTCCAATATACCTTAACTAAAAAAATGATATCTATATAATGCCTAAGAATAACCTCCAGGATAACCTCTCAACTCTGTTTGAAATCTCTCAGCCATTGGCACTGTATTTTGTCTCATTTCTCTCTTCTCCCTTTTGGTCAAGAAGGTTTTCTCAACCCCTTGATGCTGAGTCCCAGGTCATTCTAGGATTTCTGTCCCACATTGCCAGAAGGTTTACAGCCCTGAGAGTCATGTCCCTCTTAGGGAGGGGGCAGTGAGTTTGCTTGTTGTGTTGGCTGAGAGAGAGGCCACATCTGAGCAACAAAAGAGGCTCTCTGGGGGTCACTCTTAGGCCTAATTTTAGGTAGGGTTAGCCTGTCCTTTGCAGGGATAAGTTTCATATGAACAAACTCCAAGATTGAGGGCTCGATCTATTGCTTTGATAGTCCCCACTGCTAGTGAGAGTATCAGGAATTTTCCACATGGGGAAGTTGAATTTTCCCCCTTTCTCGCCATTTCCCCAAGGGGACTTTTATATGCTTACTTCTTGAAACCAGAATCTTGGTTCAAATCTGGATGATTTATTGTATAAACATAAGCCTCACACTGCTCTGTTTTATAAAGTTGTAAAATATAGACTTCAGCTTCCCAGGGGCTGCTCTGAAATATATAGTTTATTTCAGTTTAACCTAAATGATATACCAAATGCCCATGAACATAATGTATTTAAACAGCCAATGAACTCTTCCTGCTGATATAAGTTTATATAATAATAGAATTGAACCCAAAATATGGGAATTATGTTTTACAGATAATTTATATGACTACTTTTGTTGAAAAACTTGGGACTTAAAACTTTATTATTATTAATTTAAATGCTTAAGAAATGCTTGTACAATGAATTTAACACAGTTTTTAAAAATTCTTTTTTATTATCTTTTAACATAAACAATTTTAATAAAAATTTTAGAAAGAATCCCCAGAAGACACTTGGTAATATCTCTATTCTTTTGATAAATTGCTCATTTGAAATTAGTATTTGTGCTTTTTTGAGGTAGATATAAGAATGTACCTAATTACTTTTATAATACTTAATAGTTTTCCAAGTATTATTTTCAAAAGACTATTTTATATTATCAAAAATGGTAATTCTATTCATCATAAACACATACCTGCTTAAATCTTAAAAAAAGTTTTGCATGGGTATTAAATTTTTAAATTTATTTACAATGTCATTTTCTTGCCCATCATAGTTTAATCAACTCTCATTCCATTTCCTTTAGGTATGGAGGCAGTATATTATTAGGTTACTATTTAAAAGTAATCTGCCAAATTTCAGGAATTGTTCTGAACAGACATGCTCTCTACCAACTCGTGGTCTAGTGGATAGAGCACAGAATGGTGTATTTCAGTAATGTGAGAAGTGATAATATGTCCAGGGGTTTGCATTGGGAGCCTTTTAGCAGCGGTTTTAATGCTAGTGCCAGAGTTAGGGATGGCATTGTGTATCAGTGAGCTAATTACTAAGTCTCATTAAGTTCAAATATTTATTTTAATTGTTTTCCTTTATGGTCCCTGTTCTCATATAGCTTTAGTTTTGGATATTCTGTACTGTACACAGTTAAAAAGTTTCATATGCAAAGTTTTAAATCACTAGTACATGAATAAGAAAAGAGGTGGATAGCTTAAAAAAGACAAAAATATTTATTGAGGTGCTTCTTTAAAATTTTTCTTCTTCATTGAAAAATAATACATTATTCATCGATGAAAATTTGGTAAGTACAGAAAAATGACAGGAAGCTTTTAAAAAATCACCCATTAAACCACTACTCATAGACAATCAGTCTTATTTTCTGGTGTTTTTTCTTTCTTTTTTTTTCCCAGTGATTTTATTTAATTATAATTTTGCTCATATAATTTTGTAGCTTGCCTTTTATCCACATAGCATCATAATCTCAGCATTTTTATATAGCATTAAAACCACAAGAGGCAGGTTTGGACATTCGTGTTTTGTTTTTGCATTTGAACATGGGTGTGTCTAATGTTCTTTAACTTCAAATAAAATGAAGCTGAAATGCAAAGATTGACTCAAGAAAAACTGGGAAAAGGCCTGGCAGGCAGTTCCCTGTCACATCAGTGTAAGAAACATTTTCTTAACAGCCTCCTCACCTCTAAGCAAAGTTAGCAAGTTTGTGAGTATCACAGAAATTTTCTGCAGGCAAAATGAATAACATCTTGGAATATTGAAGCAGAGTGCCCCAAGAACCTAACTTGTTATACATTATAGAACTCTCCAAAAATATGTCTTCTGCTTGGTTACATACAGAAAGAAGGGAATCAGTAAGAAAATCAAAAGAAAGAGTTCTCATTCTATTTAATTTTTTTTTTTTTTTTTTTTTTTTTTTTGCATGGGCAGGCACCAGACACCAGGAATCGAACCCAGGTCTCTGGCATGGCAGGCGAGAACTCTGCCTGCTGAGCCACTGTGGCTTGCTCTCTTATTCTGTTTTTGCACAGCTTTATAGTTAAATAAATCTCCTTATATTACTGCTGAACAACATTTTAGTCCTATCTAAGGCAGATATAGTTAAGAGCTTTTATCTTATTTAATTCTCGTAGAAACCCTTTGCAGTCAGGACTATTATTTTACTCGTTTCCCTGGTGAAGAATATGAGGTTTAGTTTCCTGAAATAACTTGATCTAGGTCTTAAAACCAACCATTACATATAAAACAATTTTATTTCTTCGTGAATTATTCTGTAGGAATTTCTTGATAAATACTTCCAAATAACAGTGAAGTTATATTTCAACATCATTAACATATATTAGTGTAACTTTCATTACCCTGACATCTAAATTTCCTATAGTTTAAACCAGGAATGTCAAATACATGTAATAAAAGCAAGCACAAGTACAACCTGGAATTATATTGGAAGAAAATAATACTATTGCTATCCCCTCCCTGCAAAATTGTGTCAATTACAGGAAATTAAGGAAAAGATGGGTTATTAAGCAAATGGATTTTCCATTTTGGATTTATAAAGTGCATTGCAAGTATTCAAATTTGTCCTTTAATGAGTTTTATAAAATGGGTGATTCTATTGGTGATCAACCTGTGGAAATGTTTGTATGTGGCACACTGTGATTGAGTATGCCATGTGTTCCTGTATTCCTTGGTCTTCTGAAAAATTATACTGTGTGGATGAGTGTATTCTGTGCTATTGGGCTATTTTGTTTTAAGTGTTATTATGAAGGCTGCTTTGAGTTTTTTGTTGAGTTTGAATGCTATGATTAGATATCAAACTGCAATTGACAGTTTGAATATTATGATGAATTTTTAATTTAATAATAGCATCTTTAATATTTTAATTGTGATCTTAGATTTCTGGTAATCAAATTCAGTCAGGCACAATCTTGACAACTAAAAATCTGAAGAAAGAAGAGAAGTCTGACTTTCAGCTATTGTGGACGGTGTATTATGATTTCATCAGACAGATATATTCTGAAACAGTCCTTTATGAAACATTTTCTCATATTTTGAAGGTAGCTATTTTGATAAAAATCACAAGTCAATCACTAAAAAAATCACTATTTTTTTCTTAACATACATGAAAAGGAAACAGTTCCTTAATAAAATTTGGTTAACATTGACGTTATGCAAGAGAACTAGATTTATATCACATAAACTGGAAAAAAAAACTTGAAATCATTTCATGATGACAGACTTATTTTTTTATATAAGAAGTTAATTTGTTATCATTTTTTAAGGTATAAAATAAAGAAACTTTTTTTTTGCGTGCATTCAGAAGCTGAATAGAAACAGCATAAAAACATGTTGGGAAAAGAACTGCAGTAGTATTAGCACCTGTGATCCTTTCTATATATATTTTTTTCAGTTCCTATTTGGGTCATCTGAGTGTGCATAAAGTAATCAAAACTTCAAACTCTATGTGATTTTAAAAAGTCATAATTTCATTTTGGAGCATTTATTCCCATTGACCTATATTTCAAAAGTCTTTATTCTGAATCTTCAGATTCAGACAGTGAATCTTCTTTGATCAGAAACCATAAACAAATTGAGGCTCAATTTTGCTGCTTAGTTGCATGCTTCAGTTGATAAAATAGTTCCAAACTTGGTGATATTGCTAATGATGTGAAAAAACATTACTGTTTTGAAATATTAAAAAAAAAAACAACTCATCAAACCGATTAGTATCTTTGTAGTAATTATACTGTAATAAATTGCTAAAATGTAAAATAATGATGATGATGTTAAAAGTTAAGCACTTTAAGTGCATTACTTCATTTACTCCTTGGAATGACCCAATGAGATGAATACTGTTATCATCCTTCTTTTCACACATGGTCAAACTGAGGCTTGTGAACATCGGGTAACTTGTCCAGGATCTTCACAACAATTGAAGAATCAGGTCTTGAACCCTGGCAGTCTGATATTTGAGATGAGCTCTCGTCTTACTTGCTATACTTTTTTCTTTTTCCTTTGCAAGGCATGAAACATGCTCATCGATATGATTTTAATTATTTTTAATTAAAATTAAAATTATTTTAATTAAAATTAATTTTTTAAAATTATTTTTTAATTTTGAGATAATTGTAGAGTCACATGCAGTTGAAAGAAATAATACAAATAGATTTCTTGTACCCTTTACCTAGTTTTCCCTCATGGTTCCGTCTTGCAAGGCTGTAAGACAGTATCACAACCAGGATATTAACATTGATATAATCAAGATGTAGAACATTTCCTTCACCTCTCACTGCTCTTTCATAGTCACACCACATCCCTCCCACTCCCCCCGCCACGTTTTCTAACCCCTGACAAACTACTATCTGTACTCCATTTCTATAGTTGTATCATTTCAAGAATGTTATACAGATTGAATCATGCAATATATGACTTTTGGGGATTGGCTTTTTTTTTTTTTTTCCGTTCAGCATAAGTTTCTGGAGATTTATCCAGGTTGTTGTGTGTGTCAGTTGAGATTGTTTTATTTCAGGGTAATATGCTTCCATAACTATATGGAAGCACTGTAGTTTATTTAACATTCACCAGTTGAAAGATATTTCGGCTATTTCCAGTTTGGGGCTTTTACAAATAGAACTGCCATGAACATTTATATGAAGTTTGTTGCAAGAATGTAAGATTTGATTTCTTTGGAATAAATCCCAAGAGTGCAAATACCGCATCATATGTGGTTAGTTGTGTGTTTCATTTTATCAGAAACTTCTAAACTGTTTTTCAGAGTGGTCCATGATTTGAAATCTATTTTGTATGCCTTGTTTCATGTCCTTTGTATTTATAGAATTAACATTTGGAATTTCCGCTTTCCACAAATGACTCTAAAGATTCAACATTGAATGCAATTTGTAATATTTTTGAAACAGGGATCTGAATCATACACTTTGTAAGGCAACTTTTTTGGAATGAGCCATTTAACTACTGGTTGATCCTGGTGGTCTGCCTGAATTATACATCTTGGCCAGATTTTATTTTGCTCTACTAATTAACTCTACCTTGTGGATCAAAAGACTATGCTTTCTAGGAGATTTAATGGTTATTAATAATGGACTTGTTCATAAATTTAAAGGTGCACCCAATTATTTTTTACCTTAGGTAAGGCCCCCGAAATGTTTAGAATGCTATTGTAAGTCAGTAGCTAAATACAAAGCTGTTTTAGTGCAGCATCCATTTATGCAAGTTTCATAGCTGTGTTGTTCTCTCTTAAATTTGTTTGTGGATGGTTCCTTCAAGTATCCCTTGTAAACAGCTCTTGTGATAAATGAATATCTTCAGAGAATAAGTAGAATGTAGCTTCTCCAGCTGTACAATATCAAATGTATTTATTTATTATATACAGTATCTTAATTGCAGTGCTCTCTTCTTTCTTTGACATGTTTTTTTTTCATTGTATCTGGAATTATTATTTGATTAATCCTACAGTGTTTGTTTCTTCATTTTCAATTTTTTTTCCTGTAATTAACTTTCCATCTATTGACTTCATGGTTGTATTTGCTTTCACAGTCCTTTTGAAATTTCCTCTGCTTTCTCCGTTTATACACAAAGAATTACTTTTTTATAGTTAAAATGTATTTATATGCATAGATGAAGCTCAGAAATGAATATAATTTTTAATATATATTTTATTTATATTAAACTTCCAAATGGGTAATATGCATTTAACACCACAATCACATATGATAGAAATTCAGAAGTTAAATTTAAAACATTAAGTAAAGAGAAAAGTGCTCAGAAAATTTGGGATTTTTATGAACAATCAGTAGTTACTGATTATTTTTAATACAGTAATTATGAACAACAGGTGTGATTTCCATGTTATCACTGGATATTCATCCCTTCCTCAGCTGTAATTATCAAATGAAAACCATACCTCATTAAATCTTATGGAAAAATATACTTTAAGCAAATTATCTTGACTGTGGTCAAGATAATTAAAACCTTATTTCTTTGTTAAAAGTGAATATTGTGTGCAAAAGAAAATTTTAATGAATGTTTAAGAGGACGTTGTTTCGTAGCGTAATATGATGCGTTTCTTGGTGCAACTTAAAGAAGATTTCTCAACCTTGGCACTATTTCCCTTTTGTGACAGATATGTCCTTCTTGTGGGAGGGTGTGCTGAGCATTGTAAGACATTTAGCAGAATCCCCCACATAGTAGATCCCAGTAGCACAGTTCCTCCTAATTTTTGATGATCAAAAATGTCTGCAGACATTGAAAATGTCCCTTGGGAAGAAAATCACCCCTGTTGAGAACCACTGAACTTGAATGAAATGTGATTTGGTAAAAAAAAACCCTTATATAGTGATAGAGAAACATGAAAGTTTCAGAATGTATTCTCTGTGTATGTCAATAGCTTAATTTAATTTAGATAATAAAAAGTGCATTTTATTTCTCTATACTACAGCTTTTATACTAACAAACCAACTTGGCATTGCTCCTCCTGCCCATGAGAGAGTAGAATCATGTTTCTGCAAGACACCATAATACCATTTTGGGTAGGAAAAGTGTCTTCCTCCTCTAGAACTCCAAAGCTGTATCAGAGACAAAGATTCGGGGCAGTTCTAGCTGCCTTGACCTGGATCAAGTTATATCTCAAGCCGAGGGTGCTCCAGGAGACAGAAGAGAACTATTTTTGTTCTCATATCAGATTTCATCTTTTGCTTTTCTATAGTCTTGGACATTCTGTATAAAATTCCTACTTTTTTCCTCCCCTAAAACTCATGATTGCCTTCCATCAAATTAGCGCAGTGAGATACCCTTTGTCTTCTGCTCATCAAGTGTGCATTAGTATTTGCTGGATCTGTACTGACCCTTAATTGGCCTTCAGAGTTACTGGCCCCCTATTTTCCATTCCTCATGACTTCTCTTTATGATTAGCCAGTACCTCTCATTTCTTATTTTGAGCTAAGGAATTATGAAATAATGACATAAATAAATTAGGAAGCCATTCCTAAATAAGCATAAATAATTTAGGCTTCCTAAATTACCCTTCTGACTTAAATTTTGATGGGTTTAAAACCTAAAAGGCTGAATTAATTGGAAATCTTAACATTAAGGTAGGGCCACTGACAATGTTTTTAGCCAGATGGGCCTTTACCAGTTCTTATAGCATAATACAGTGTTGTACGTTGTGTGAATCCACACAATAGAGATCATGACGTCAAAAGAGTGGGAAGTCTCTTATCTGATAAAGTCCGGTAGAGTGTCTCACACTGCGTTAGTGAACAAATGATTGGATGAATGACAGTTGTGGACATCGTAAGGGATGGGGTAGGAGTGAGCTTGCATGGCAAATTTAATTCCTGAAAGAAACCCCTGGATTATCTTTGAGGTCCTGAATATATTCATTACTTCTGTGCTGTCGAGTCCCCACATTTCAGGAGATCTCCCTTTGAACCATCACTTAGATGTTTTCATCACTTTTCTACCGGGTGTTTGAATGCTGAAAGACTCTCCTAGCAACAAGTTTCTCCTCCTGCTTCCCTGCAGGTGTTAGACTAATTGCTTTAAACACAAGTTTAGTCTCGCTGACTCTCAAAACTCTCCAGTGTTACTTCATACCTGGCTCTGTCTTGTCTTCCCAATTTTATCTCCTATTCCTAGTAAAAGGAACCTGCAGTCCAGTAGACTGAATTTTTTTGATGACTCCTGAATGTACCAAGCTCATTCCGTGTTTGAGCTTGTTTCTGCTTCTGTGTTTCTGCTTCTGTTTTTACCGTTGTGTGGGATGCCAGTATTCCGTCTACCTCATCATATTCTTCCTTTTCTCCCTGTGTTCAGTGATGGATCGTGCCCTCCTCAGGATTAGCCATGACTCATTTAATCCATATTGATCTCTACTTGCTTTTCTTCTTAAAGCACTGGATACAGGCACTACTCATTTAACAGTTTTGTACCTACAATTTTGCCTCTTCAGCTAATTAATTAATTCTGGAAGGTGGGTGTTTTGTGCTTTTTGTCTAGCATAAGTCATCCAGGATATTATTATTATTATTATTTTGTATGCTGTATGGCGGGGTCACATTTAATTATGTTTCCGTGTGAGTATCCTGTTACTGCAGCACCAATTGTTGAATTTTTGTTTTGTTTCTTTGTTTATTTTGCTTGTTTTTTTGGGGGGAAGTGCGCGGATTGGAAATTGTACCCAGGTCTCCCATATGACAAGTGAGAATTCTACCACTGAACTGCCCTTGCACCCCCTCATCCAGAATATTATTATATGCATAACAATTATTCAGTAGAGACTCCCACTAAAGACTGGCTAGGTATTTATTATATTTAAATTCTTATTTAAATTCTTTAAAAACAAACCAAAAAGACTATGGCAGCTGATAACACTAGGTTTAGTGTTCAATTAAAGTTAAGAAAGGTGGGTTTTTTGAAAGCCCGAGAAGAAAGGTGTGTTGTCTTAGATGAAGTGCTGAAAGTAGTGTAACTTGGAAAAGGAAAATCAGCCAACAGTTTATAAAAGGAGATCTGTTTACCTTCTTTGTGATAGATTTGTGGATTGTAGTGCCATTAATATCATTTTGGAATGAAATACATGCCTTTTGAGCTGTTAGAAATGGAATAAATAAATGTGAAAATAAATAGTTGACATATACCATTAAATACTTTTGATAGTCTATATGGTATGTGAATATATCTCAACAAAAATGGAGGATCAAACAGAAAAAATATATTTGGTTACAAAATTCTAACTGGCTGCTATTTCCTTCTTTTCAGACAACCAGATACCTCTCGCCACTGCACGAATGGACATTTGAAAGTGCTGTTGTCAAACACCTGCAAGCATGGAGACCTCATCGATGCTCTCCTCATTAAACGATGAGTGTAAATCGGACAACTACATTGAGCCTCACTACAAGGAATGGTATAGGGTAGCCATTGATGCTCTTATTGAACATGGGTTAGAAGCATACCAAGAATTTCTTGCCAAGGAACGAGTTTCAGAATTTTTAGCTGAGGAAGAAATTAATTATATTTTGAAAAATGTTCAGAAAGTTACACAAAATTCAACATATGGTCCTGACAGTTCTTGCGATGATGCCTCATCTTCAGGGACCTACTGGCCCATTGAATCTGATGTGGAAGCTCCAAACCTTGACTTAGGATGGCCGTATGTGATGCCTGGACTCTTAGGAGGTACCCACATAGATCTCCTCTTTCACCCTCCCAGAGCACAGCTGCTTACCATAAAGGAGACTATTCGGAAGATGATAAAAGAAGCAAGAAAGGTAATAACATTTATATTTCCAAATGAAAAAAACTTAAGCATGTAAGAAAATACAGAGCATGGTATAACAGGTATGTATGCTAATCAGAGAATCTCTGTATGTGGAGATCATGCCTATTATTTTCAGGAATTACTTTATTCTTAGGAAGGTCTTCCTTTCCCATATCTTCTCTATGTCTGTGAGGATGGCATTAAGATCCTGCTAAATGTAGAGAGTCCCAAATGTGTGTATCCCCAGAAGACCCAAGATTTGTGTGGACTGGGAGTAAGGTGATTTCATACAGTCATAAGTCTACACCATTTGAGATTTTCTTATTCTGTGAAAGGAAATGTGATTTTGGTGGCTCTGGTGAAACTTCGTTTTCAATAGAACTGGTCCTAATTCTTCTCTGGATATTGTTTATGCTATTAACTAAACTGTAGGTTTACTAATCTATTTCCTGAGTTGTATGGAAACAGTATAAAATCAAGCGTGATAATGTAAAATTCTGAAGTAAGGTGCTGAGGTACTTAGCATTTTAGGGTTTTGGTGCTCTTTATCAAATATTTATAGTGCCTTATAAATGTCAGAAATTCTATTTTAAAGCTTATATAAGGCTGCAGAAATTTCTTTTAATCAATCAATTAAAGTTACTGGGAGTTTTCTATGTACTATGTTAGGCATTTACAACAAAACGTTCTAAGCTGTTTATTGAGCTCAACCTAGAGTTAAAAAATTTATGGGAAAAAAGTTGTGATTTTTAACTATAATGTGCTTATTTCTTAGTTATAGATATTTTTAAATAAAGAGATTTAGATCTAAAAGAGAGACTTTAGGAGGATGCACACATATATGGCATTGCTTTCTTATCAACAGGAAAGAAATGCTTGGAAAAGCATGCTTTTGTGAAGTACAGAAATATAAGACACTTGAAGTCCCCAGCTGACATGGTCGTTACAAGATAGATACCTAAAAGCCTAGTCATCACGTTAGGGAGACACGATGTTCTGAGGCTAATGTCAAATGCAGGCTTGCAGAAAGAAGGTGATTTATCCCCCAACCCTGCTAAGCTTAAATAACTTAACTTTTTAGCCATGTTAAATCTTTTAGCAGGATTACACTAAAGGAAGCAGTAATCTCTTCCAGTTGTTAAAAATTAGCAATAGTAACAGGCGCACATTAGGTGTTCAAACTTTTATTGAATGAATTGAACTGTCTGTTCAATTTTTTGAACTGAACCATGGATATTTTAAAAACTGAACTATCCTATGCTCTGTGAACAACGTATACAGTTGTGGGTTTTTAAACCACAGGACAAAAATCACAAATATGTGAGTCCTTGTAAAAGACAAATTTTTAACAAATATCAAGAACCAACATTTGCCAATTTTTATTTGGGGAAGACAATATATTTTTGAACCATGGTGTTAACTGAACATTGAAAAGTAAGGTTATTATTATGGCACAATCAGTAGGGGCATTGCACTTGTTTCACAAAATGTAATTCAAGTGATATCATGGGTTCTTGGACTAGCAATCACTGGGAAGTGAACATTAGTTATGAAATTTTGATGTATTTTTCTTCTGAATATGGCAGCTGTGTATTTAGTGAAGCTTTAAAAGTAATATCCTTACCCTGGTCATTTGATTTGCTGAAAACTCCTACTTCCAAGCTAAGGGAATTTAAGTCCATACCATAAAATTATAATTTAACGTTCTGCTTCCTCCTACAAAATCAATGTGCCATAAGATAGGAAAGAGAATTCTACCTTTATTTAATTTTATGCACATATCCAACCAGAATTCAAAGAAAGGGAATTAACTTAGACTTTGTAAATTGAATATATTACAATTGAATATAAATTATTACAGATAACTTTGTTGAGGTTATTTTCAAAAGTGTGAGGAATGTGTTGATTTCTACCTAAGTGCAATAAATATTGAGGTCACCTAAGCTATATGTTTGTAGGCTGTATGTTTCTCTAATATTTTAGATATTTCTTTATATGCCATTATGTTGATTTAAAGATTTTTGGAAGAATTTACTACCCTGAGGAAAAAAAAGTTATTGTCCCATGTCTTATTAGTATGACTATTTAGCCCAAAACCAGACAAGGTCATGTGAGAAATTTTCAAATAAAACGAACAAATAATATCATGAAATAAAACTTGTCAGAACATATTATTTTTAAAGATTAACTGTGGTTTTTGTGAGTATTATTTATTCTGCAGACAAGTCAGATTCTTATTACCTTTTAGAATTACCAATTAGTCATCAGGATAAACTTTCTCTTTTTGAACTATTGTCAGGGTACAAATGATCTTTATTGGAAATTCTCAATGAATTGCCATGTCACTGTGAAAGTGAACTTTATTTTTTTTCATAAAGTATTTGAATAATATATATTTTAAAGCATAGGATAAGGTTTCTTACCTCCAAATTTATCAGGGAGATTTTTTTTGGTAACCAACATTGTAAAATTCTGTGGAAATATGAAGCCAAACAAATGGTTAGGAACTAGCAAAGCAGAATTTATAGAGTGATGTCAGATAAGAATGTAAATCCTTTTTCCTGTTCTGTTTGCAATTGAGATAAGGTGCATATGAAAATAAATGCCATATTATGGAAAGATTTTAAAATAATGAAAAGAATCCAAAGGCAATTTGCTTAGAATACTGAACATTTGAAATCCAGTCTTAACCACCAAGTTAAGCTTCGAGTCCCTGAGAAAGGAATTTAAAATTGCACTAGATCTAATCTGTATTTACTGGGAATATTTTGCCTTTGAATTTCATTAATTCATATACTCTTGTTTCTAGCTTTAGTTATACAATTCTTGAATCATTCTGCTCTTATAAGCAGAATATGACCTTTATAGTATTTCAGAAATCCATAGATTTGTTTTTATTTATTCATTTTACTTTTGCCAATGGCCATGTAGAAGTTGTTTAGAGGTTTTCTGTTTGTGCGTTTCGGTTTAGTTTTTTCTTGTTATTGTTTGTTCGCTTACTTTTAAAGAAGTTTTCTTTGGAAGAATCCAAGTATAAATAACATCTTACTTGAGCCCTAAAAGGGCCACATTTTAGTTTATTGGCTTTCTTCCTAGCCCCTTTCTATTTTAAACCTTCACTGCGTGATTGACGTAATTACATTCGTGTCAACTTTGTAAAGCCTGATAATGTCTACTAGGACTTTTCCCAGGTAATTACTTGTCTCTCTGGAAGTGTTCCCAAGATAATATATGCACGTATCCCTAATTGTGAACTTCTCTTAGAAAAGCATTCTCTCTAATTATTTTTAAAAATCATCTTTCATTGCTGCAATTTTTCTTCCAACCACTTAGTGGTGGATAGCCACAGAGTTATAACTTCCGAAATCCTTGAGCATGTAAATGTTTTACTGGAATAATATTTGTATCATCCGATTTCCTAATTCTAGGCTAACTTCTTTTGTGAGCTGTGAATCTCACTCTTGTGAAATATAGAATCAAAGAGTCACATAAGCAAAAGTCTTGTGAGAATCAGGACAGAGTAACTCCTGAGGTGCTTTGTCCTACATCACCCAGTGCAGGTCTTGGTTCCTCCCTGAGTTCCTGGGTGTGTCTGTTATGGCCGTGGGTGTCATTAGTAATACAGAGAAATATTAACCAGTTGGCCCTACAGCACAAAGGGAGAGGCAAACAGAAGACAGAGGCGCAGCCTAGGAGCTGACTGGTATTGTAGAAGTGGTGGTAGTCGAAAGGCTGGTGACCAGGGCTCTACCACTAATTAGTGTGGTATTAAACAAGTCCTTGCACTCCCCAGGAACTGTCTATATAGTGAAAGACATGGCGCCAGAAACCTCTGGTGTTTTTAAAAATCTAATAATCTCTATCCGAACCTCCTAGTACCTACCAACTCAAGATTACCTTACAATGTTACTCCTTGCTGAATTAGTCCATAAAGTGAGTAATTTTGATTGTGTGATGATGTGTCACTTCTGTCTGCATCACTTTTCAGTCATGTCTTTCCCAGTTAAGTGACTGGTATATATTTCCCAGTGCCGTTTTGGGGCTAGGGTCATCTCCCTCCCAGTGGCCCTAATTTTTATTAAGAACTTCTTATCTGCATCATCCTTACTCCAATTCTTACTGTGAATCTCCTTTCGTTCTTTGAATTCAAGTCAAAATTAGTTTCTTCCAGAAAGTGTCTTTTGATTAGTCAGATGTAGTGACATTACTGTCCTGTGACATTAAGTTGAATACCACTTTTCTGAATACTAAGCAATAGGTGTTAATACACATTTACATTTGAGTGTATGAGAGAGAAAGAGGGAAAGAGAGAAAGGGAGAAGAAAGGGAAGAAGGAGAGATGCAAAAGGTTAAGAAAGGGAAGGAGGGAGAGAGGGAGATATTTTGTTAAAATTGCACTGACTTTCCCATACCAACTATTGCTGGGTCTGTAAGGAAATATTCTTTCTAAGCCAAACTCCTAGTGCTCTATAGGGGTGATACATTCCTCTCAGACCGTTCACACACCACTGCTATCAATAATTCTGATGATACTAGGTATATTATTTTTTAACATACTTAAGAGAGAAGAGAGAGCAGAGAAGATAATATACAGGGACTGTTTTACCTTATTGCAAGATAAAGTTTTAGGCTTCCTTGATTGATTTAGTAACTTGTATAGGTAAAAAGCTGTAACTTCCTTGTTTTTATTGCTCAGATTCAAATACTTTTTAAAAGAGGCACTATGGGATGATATGAACGCTTGGTACCTTAACGCTACACTGTCAGGGCTGCGTAGAATCCCAGCTCAACCAGCTATTCATATAGGAGTATACACATAAAATCTCTCTGAGTTTTGTTTTTTCCTACTGTAAGATGGAGATGCTAATACACCATAGGATCCTGGTGAGATTTGAATCAAATAGTTGACTTGACACCTACCACATATTTGGCACCCAGTATGTGTTTCTAGGGCTGCTGCTGCTGCCTCTGCTTCTTTTCCTCCTACTTCTTTTCTGGAATAATGACTGCCATGTTATTCCAGAAGTTTATCTTGTCAGAACATTTATTAGTCTGTATTTTTCTGTCATTGTCATTTGAAATTTGTTCTTTTAAACTGAGACTAACCTCTGACCAAATTTAGTATCTAATGAGACAGTATCTCAAGCTAGGAATGCCAGCTGGCATTATTAGTTGTTTGTGAAATGACTATTCAAGAAGAGACTTAAACACACTTCTGAAATATCATAATGATTATGTACACTGCATTAGTTGCAGAGCAACACAGTACTTCTCAATTTTTATTGCTCAAAAGATTCGAACTGGGAAAATATTGACTCAACGAAAGTATATTTGAAAATTGGACCTGTTGTGAAGACAGCTTAGATTTGTGCATTGAATATTTCAGGATGTGCAAAAAAGGTGCCCTCCTTTATAAAAAGGTGTACTGAAGACAAAAAAAAATGCTAAACCATACTTTCTTAGCTAAAATTTGAGGACGTGAAAAGATACAGAGCTCCAGTGAAAAATTAAGTGAATGGGGCATGTTCTATAGAGCAATAGAAAAAAGTAAACCATTCCATTTTCTTCTAGAATCTTTAAAGTGATAATTTTGGGGAGGTTTAAAGACATTATAGATGTGAACCATATTTATGCGGAAAAAAACAACAACAAAAGTTTTGTGAATTTTGAAAATTCATATTCATTATAGACCTGCCATCTTACTGTCAAAAGTTAGTTTAAGTCACTCCTTGTTTATTAAGTATTGTAACTTAAAATATTTCTGATAAAACTCAAAAGGTGTTAAGTAGTAGTATTTAGAGCACATTGTGATTAGTCCTTTTAGTTTAAAAACTTCTGTTTTACTGATAAAGGAGCTATTTATTCTTTGTTAAAAAACCCGGAGAAGTTTGAAAATGAACATAAAATTACTATATGCGATTTCCAACTTGGCTGCATGTCAAAGTTTTCACTAACTTATGAATTTCAAATATTTTACCAAGTATGTGTTCAGTTAAAATCTAAAGATCATCTATGACTTTTATTTTTAACAAATATTTATTTTAAAATTGACAACTTGGAAAACAGTTTAGCTTTTAAGAAGAAAAAGTAGAGTTGCTTGTAGGTTGCAATAAAGTTATTAAAAACTTTGCCTTACTAATATTAATTTTTACCCATATTAATTGTTGGAAAGAAGCCCTAGCATTTGAATTCCTTCAGAGTGCATATTATTTACCTGATTATGGTTTTAAGACCATTTTCTTTACTCGGTTATCTCTTTTGATACTTTTATATATTTTTTTCCATTATAAGCTATGAGAGACAATTCCTGTAGGAACTGCATGTGGTGTATACAATCTTTCTGTTGAACTTTGGGGTGTTGTTATTGATTATAGTGCAAAATTTATCTCTGTAGTCTCAATGTCTGCAGTAGCATGTTTATTTTTTATGATCCCTTATATTCACTCATTTTTCCTCCCTGTTTCAGGAATAGAATGCAATGAGCACTTATTTAGTTACTTATTCAAATGCATGATATTTTTCTGAGAACTCACCTCCAGTAGTTTTTTGGTATGGCAAAGCTAATTATCGTAAAACATTGTCATCATAAAATACTGAATTATCATAATGCCTAAGTAATACATATGTTCCATAGGGATGGATTTTAACAGCCTTACAAATTCAGGAGCTTTCGGGGCCAAGCCAGAAAAATAAATGCAAAGCAAAGGGGTTGGGAAATATTGCAATAGGGAGTAAAAGGAATATGGGTGAAAAGAAGATAACATGACCTGGCTATACTCATTCTTTTTCAAAATGTTATGAATAAAATGTAGCTGGCAATGAATGAAAAGACAAGCTTAGGACCTCAGGTACATGTTGAGGTATCTTATCAAAGTTAATTTTCTTGGGAATAGGGAGATATTACTTTCTGTTACTTGTCTGTCCTCTCATTAGATGTAAAATAATGGAGATTTGCTACAGGAGTCTTTTTGAGATGATGAGGGCTGTAACTCCGCTCTGACATTTTGATTTTAAAATATTCTATATACTCTTCTATAGTTGACACAGATTCATCATATGGTGCAGGCTTTTATTATCAACAATGGGTATCTTTTAACTATTCACTCTTTAATTATCTTGAAAAACATGGTCAGCTTTCATCACCAAGGCTTGATCTGGCATGTTATTTAAGTAATGGATTTACAATATATAATCTAGTAACAGTAGCAGGTGATATTTATTGAGTACTCATATGTCAGGCACTATGTTGATCACTTTATATGCATTACCATAAATTAACCTTCGCAAAAATCCTGTGAAATATGTACTTTTGTCATTCTAATTTTACTGATGAAAAATGTGCCTTCTTGTGACAGGTATGACTGTGGTTAATGTTAGTGGAGCACAGTGACAACAAAATAATCATAATTGAAAAGTAGTCATCCTCCTTTATTACTAAATGGAGTTATTAGAAGAATTGGTTGAGAAAGTCTAGGATTGACACCAGCTGGTGAAGATGTGGAAGCAATGGTTTCTGAATGGGCCAGGTACAAGTCCATAATGGGGTTGTAATGAGAAGTCAGAATTAACTTGCCAGGAATGGACACAAAGTTATGATGAGTAGATGAGGTGTAGCACTGAGAATGCAGACCAGATCAGGATGCAATGAAAGGACATGGGTTCTCAGAGTTCAAGTATTAGGAGAATTCAAAGAAGGAAGAGAGGAAAGTCAGGCATTGAAGTTTAATTTTGGCCTGCTGAATTCCACTAAAAAGGGAATCAGTCTAACCAACCTAAGAAATTAAAAGTATGGCAGCCCATTCCTCATTCAGCAAATATTTATTGAGCATGTACTGTTTATCAAGTACTGTTCTAACTTCTGGTGTTACATAAGAGAATAAAGTACCAAAAATCACTTCCTTACTGTAACATTGCTAAATGGTATGTTTGAGAGGAGTTAGGATGGGAAGATTTATGCTATATATGTTCCCACGATTAAAAAAAAATAAACTAAATAGATAATTAAATGCAATATATGACTGACTGGGATCTAAGAAAGGAGGTTAAAAGGCTCAAAAGGACAATATTGGGATGTAAGGAAGAATTTGAATATAGAATATAAAGTTTATATCCATGTTAAGTTTCTTGAACCTGATAACTGTACTTATGGTGATTACATAAGTGAATATCCTTGTTCGTAGGTAATGTTCGTGGAAGTACTATGTGTTTAAAGAGTATGATGTGTGGGACCTGCTCTCAGATGCTGAGAAGATAGATAGATACGTAGATACACAGATACATAGATAGATGACAGAATGGTACAGAAAAGGTGGCAAAATGTAAAAGTTGATGGACCTGGGTATGTAGGGGGCTGGGGGTTTGTTAGAGTTCTCTGTATGGGGTTTGTATTAGTTTTGCAACTGTCCTCTAGGTTTGAAATTATTTCAAAATAAAAAATTATGAACCAAAAAAAAAAAAAATGAAACAAAGCATCTCTGCCTTAAATGAACCTTACATACAAAAGGAGGAAGAACAGATACCCAACATAACAAAATGACAGGAAAGCTGTCAAGAAAAGCACACACACGCAAATAGAGTTGGGTCAGGGTTTGGGAGTATTGGAGGAGTAGTTTTCAATTATAAATAGGGTGTTCAGAGTAGCCCTCATCAGTTAAGTGATACTTGAGCCAGGATTTGAAGAAAGAGGGAGTCAGCCTTGCAGATATTTGTAGGCAGAGAAGAGTAGACAGAGGGGACATTTTAGGGCAGGAAAATGGCCTGTTTGTCAAAGGTAACATGCAAGCTAGAATGTGGAGGTCCTCAAGGCCATTGCAAGGTCTGTGGTTTATGCTGTGTAAAATGGGGAGCTACTGGGAAATTTTGAACAAAAGAGAGACATGATCAATTTCAAACATGCTGTACTTTAAAATGATACCTCTTGTTGTCGTATTGAAAATTGACTCTAGGGGTATAAAAGTGAGCAGGTAAGTGGCCATTAAAATTAAAAGGTGAGAATTGATGGAGTCTTAGACCAGGATGGTAGCACTGATGATTAGATTTTGGATATATTTTGAAGATAATGAAATGTGGGGTGTAAAATAAGTTAAGGGATATAAAATGACTCCACGAGTTTTGGCCTGATCAATTAGAGTGATGGAGTTGACATCAGAGTTGTGAAGTTCAGGGACCTTCATTTATCACTTTCACCAAAGTCTTGGAGTGGATAAGGTCCCCAGCTCCAGCAACCCAGGTTTAGACTTCAGACATGTCTAAATATAGAGATTCACAGTAGAACTCTGATAAGGAGTGGCTGGATTGGATATCAGTCCTGACACTGAGGGTCTAGCAGAGAAAGAGTTGAAAGGAACTTGGAGTAAGATTCACAAAGGAGTGGGTAAGAAGAGCATGTGAGCTAAGAATAAGACTCACTAGATGCTTACTAACAGGAGTGCATCATATCCCCTGCTGAGAAGGAGTACCTCCCAACACTTAGTCTTTTCAGTCAAACTCTATCAGCAATTATTAGGCAATTACCATTTACTGGGTCAAGTAAGTGAAAGTTTACAGAATAAGAAACTGGGAAGGTGTCATATAAGAGGTTATTTAGGCCATTTTGAGTAAATAAATTTCGAGAAGTAGAAGATTTATGGTGGAGAGCTTGGTGTTTTCAGCCAGAAGGGAATGTGGGAGAAGTTGAATGGGGTAGAAAACTGGGAAGGTGGGAGTTTTTCAGAGAGGTAGATTGAAGACAAATTGTGGAGGAACTTTAATCCAACTTTGGATATGGACAGTGGGAAGTCATGACATGTTTTTGAGTAGGACAAGTGATGTCATCATATTTGGTCTTAGACATGTTAATGTCATGTTTTAGTTAGTTAAGCCATGTTCTAGAAGGAAAATAAAATGGGTTTGTAACATGTTGGGATATGTTCAATTTAGCTGACTAAAGTTCAGTGTAAAATGAAATGTCTTCTTGAGGTGAAAATGTATCTTCAATTTGCTGCTGTAATAGAAAAATATAAATACCTAGTTCTATTTTTCAAAGAAAGTTCTTTTCTTGTCTTACACTTATTTTAAGGTAATGTCTTAACTTCAAGTCAATAAAATTTCTCTACAAAAAGGTTCATTCACATATACATGGTTCAATTATTTAAGTACCTATTGAGCCCCTACTATGTGCATACATTCAGTTTGGTCATAGAAGTGGGAAAAAGAAACACCTAAAGTGGTTTATTTGGCAGAAATGCTAAAAAACTCATATAGATACATAGATAAAATGTTTTATGCATGTGGAGGACAATATTCTAAAAGGCCTATATATTACAAAGGGGCTGGGCTTATTTTATTATTTTATTGCTTTTTACTCCTTGGTTATCAGAGTATTATAGAGATACTTCCTGAAATTTCAGAATAGAAAAATTATGGATATAGATAAAATGCCTCCAAAATATTTATTGGCAAACACATCTTACCACTCCCACAAATGTATTTATTAGAGGATTATTTTTTCTTAGTTTCAGATTTCATATATTTCTTATAGAAAACATGGAAAAATACAGGAAAGGGTTAAGAAAATAAAATTCAGCCATCATCTACCAGTGGAGATAACCATGCTACAATTTTTGGAAATTTTCTTCCAGGTTAGATGAATCGATGGATAGAGAGATACATGCTTGTGCACCTCATACAGATCTTAGAAATTAAATGCATTATACTTAAGATGATATTGCATATTGTGCCTGTTTGAATCTATTGTATAGCCCAGAAAGCCAAGTTCTTTAATCCTTATTCAATATTGCTGGGTGGGATCTTTTTGATTGTTTCATGGAGATGTGACCCACCCAATTGTGGGTGATAGTTTTTGATTAGATGTTTTCCATGGAGATGTGTCACCACCTATTTAAGGTGGGGTGCTTACTAGGGCCCTAGGAGGGAACCATTTTGGAAAAAGCTTTAGTGCCCATAGAGTCCACACAGCCAGAGACCTTTGGAGATGTAGAAGGAAAATGCCCCCGGGAAAGTCCTGTGACATGAGGAGAGAAATCTAGCAGATGTCACCATGTGCCCTCCAGCTGAGAGAGAACCCTCGAACTTCATCCACCTTTATTTAGAGTTAAGGTATCTTTCTCTGGATGCCTTAATTTGGACATTTTCATGGCCTTAGAACTGTAAACTTGCAACTTACTCCCTTTTAAAGCCATTTTGTTTCCTGTATATTGCATTTCAGCAGCTTATAAACTAAAACACATATAAAAATTTGGCCCCTGTTTTTTGTTTTATTTTCCTTTAGGGTATTTTCCCATAATAAAATATTTGATTTCCTGTACTGCTATGCAGTGGTATTACAACACAGGGCACAATGAGATCGACCTACTCTGGATTCAGATAATAAGGAAGTTCATTTTCTATAGGGAATTTAAAAAGAATAATAAGATTAACTAAAAGTCAGGCTGCTTTTTATTACACCAGGTGCTGGCTATTGTAAACAATATCTTTGATAACATTTACCTCACCAGGGCAGACTTCTGCTACCTCTGCCTCCACCCATTCCCTAGCCATCCCCCACCCCTCCCTGGAACTCCAGTGCTAATATAATAAAAGTCTTATGGTATCCCTTTAGATATTAAGAAAACTTTATAACTGTTTTTCATAGCATTAGACACTCAAGAATTAGTTGACTCTTGGAGTTTTAAATGCAGAAAAATCAATTAAGTGTGCATTTTATTTTACATACCACAATTTTCCTTTGGGCTGTATTAATTTCTTATTAGTAATCACATTGGATTTCCCCCTATGAATTCAGGCACAGGAAATATTTTAAACAAGTAAATAAACGTGAAAGGCAAAGAAGTTGCCATTTGGCTAAATATCAATCCAATATGTGCTATTGGAGAATCCATAATCATGAAAATAAATCAGCATGTGTGAAATAGTGCTCATACATGAGCCTGCTGAAACTTTGGAGCAATTACTGATAAAAAGAATCTGAGTTTCATGGCCAGGGAAATTGAGAGAAATTGAGAGAGGTGAATAGGCTTGTCCAGTCAGCCCACTGGTTAGCAACCATCAGTCCTGATGATATCCTGCTCTTTTGACTTCCATTCCAGGATTCTCTTATAACATGTTGCTTCTCTCATGGGAAAGGAAGTAATTTGTTAATGACATAATAATATCTAATGTTTATTGAGTGCTATGTGCCAGGCATATTTATCTTCACAACAGCTAAGATGGGTACCACTATTATCCCTTTTCAGATTTGAAGATGAAAGAAATAGAACCTGTTTTTGAACCTAGGCAGTGGGCTCAGATGGAGCTTGAGCATCAGAATACATTGTTCAATCATGACTTCATGTCAGACATCATGCACATCAGCTGAATTCTCACAACCCTTTTTGTAGGCTTTTCCAAACAATTCTGAATTTTTATTTTTATTGTTAAATTCTATTTAAATTATATTGTGATTAGAGAACTTACTCTGTATGATTTGGATACTTTGAAAATATTTGAAATTTGCTTTATGGTTAGGCATGTCATCAATTTTGGTAGATGACTCATGAGCATTTGAAAGTAATAGATACTCTATCGTAATTAGGTGAAGTCCTCTCTGTTCCATTTAGGACGAGTTTTTTGTTTTTTTTAAACTTTTTTTATTGTGAAATATTACATATACAGAAAAGCAGTACATTTCAAAGTACATTGTAACAAATAGTTATAGAACAGAGTTCAGAGTTTGGTATGGGTTACAAGTTCCATGACTTTTTAGGATTTTCCTTCTAGCTGCTCCAAGACATGGAGACTAAAAGAAATACCAATGAAATGATTCAGCAGTCACACTCATTTGTTAAGTCCCGTCTTCCCTCTTGTAACTCCTCCTTCTTCTTTGAGCCTTCTCCCAATCTTCAGGGGTATTTGGGCTCTGCCTATTCTAACTTTTTCATGTTGGAAAGGGGTGTCCATAATTTGGGAGAAAGGGATGAAAGTAGTTGATGTTCTTGGCGAAGCTAGGTTTCAGGATTTATCTGCCATAGGAACCCATCTGGAGGTTGTAGGTTTCTAGAAAGTAATCTTAGTGTGTGAAACTTTTGTAAATCTCAGAAAGAGCTCTAGGTGTTCTTTAGGGTTGACAGGAATGGCTTTGGTTGGGGTTTGGCAAACCATGGTAATAGTCACAATATCTAGCTCTGAAGTTATGAAGCTAGCATAAGAGTAGCCTCCAGAATAGCCTTTTGACTCTATTTGAACTCTCTTAGCCCTAATACCTTATTTTGTTACATTTCTTTTCCCCTTTTTGGTCAGGAAGGCATTGTCCATCCCACAGTGCCAGGGCCAGCTTCATCCCTAATGATTTTACTTGTAGAATTGTGCTTAGAGAGAGAGGACACTTCTGAGCAACAAAAGAGGTTTCTGGAAGTAACTCTTAAGCATAACTATAGGTAGGCTTAGTTTTTCTATTACAGAAATAAGCTTCACACAAGCAAGGTTTGAGATCAAGGGCTTGGCCTATTGACTTGGGAGTCCCTAATGTTTGAGGTAGTATCAAAGGTTTATCCAGTGGTAAAGCTTAATAGTTCCATATTTTTTCTCCCATTCCTCTGGAGACTTTGCCAATACTTTAAAATTATCTGCTCAGTATACTCTGAGGTGTATCCCGATATTACTTTAAGCTACACAGAATTAAAAGCCCTCATTCCCATTCTGTGCTGAATATGTTAGGGTTGTTTAAATGATCCGTCTAGACAGGTTGAGTTAGAGTATGTGCTACAGAAAATTTAGGTTTTGGACAAAATAAACCTCTCTTCTTTTGGCCTCATACAGTAGGTGAAGTTCTAAAATACAGACAATGTCATCCTTCCCTCTGTATTCTGATTTACCTTAGTCCTGACTGATAGCTTCACTCTTATCTTTAATTGAAGCCTGATGTCTTCTTTGGTGTCTTCAACCATTGCTGCATATTGCAGTGCTGACTTTCACAGCTGCAGAACACCATTCTGAATCTTAGGTGTAGCACAAGTAGCCAAAATTCCAGGGAGATACCAGGTTATACATATAAGGTACAACCTGTCAAAATCTAGAAATAACATTTACAACTCTGGACTAAAGGTGACTGCTATAAGAGCTTACAATCTAGAATCTGATTTTCTTATAAATATTTTCTAAAATAGACCATACATTATTTTTTCTTTTGTTCCTGACTTATTTTATACCACATAATGTCCCCCAGGTTCCTTCACCTTGTTGCATGCCTCATGACTTCATTTCTTTCTGTGGCTGCTCAGTATTCCTTCGTATGTATGCACCACAGTTTGAATTTAGGTCAAGTTTTTTATCTTTTATAATTTCTTTTGTTTGTTTGGCATTTTTCTGCTTGTTCTATATTAATACAGATTTGATTGCTTCTCCTTTTAAATATTTTAATTTTAAAAGGAATATTTGAGTCTGTTACTAGGTTTAAAGAAATTTATGATTGTTTTGTCTTGCTCTTGAATTGGCTTTTTAAAATTTTGAAGCATTTATTTATTCCATAAAGCATCTTACCTTAAAAATTATGTAATGTGAAACAACAGAGTTTCCATTTTTATTTGATTAGGATTGTTTATTATGTATGGCATATGTGTCTATCCTTAGTACACTAACTTTTTCCTATTTTGAGTTACATTTTCAAACAATTTATTTCAGTTATTCACAGCCCAGATTGATAAAAACATGCAGCTCATTCCCAAAATAAAACATTGCCTTATCAGCTGCCTTTTTGTATTTTTTTGTAAAAGCAGACCAATATTGATTCAATCAACAGAGCTCTCAGGATTTATCTGCCTAGTGTCACAGTAGCAAAACCCCTGGAGCTGAAAACACAGATTCTCTGGAGCTCAAAATCACAGATTCCCAGAGCTCAGTTTCACCTTGATTCATATATCTGCATTGTTTTATTTTTAAGGGTGAGATCAAAGAAATTGAGATTCAAGCAATTATTTAAAAATAATATGGAAGTTAATGTGACCCAAGGAATATACTCTTTAGTATACTCTTTAGTATACTACTCTATGCAAATTCTTCTCTACTGCAGAAGTGGAAAAATTCTACTTCCCGCTGCCCCGCGACCACCCCCACCCCCATATTGCTAAAGAAACTGCTATAGATTGCTATAAAGCTATGTACCAATACATTCTACTCATGTAATCATTGATGAAAAGAAACAGTGATAAGAGTCATTTTTAAAATTACGCAGGTTATTCATGTAGCTTAGTATTAAATTTGAACTGATTATCTGTTCTCCCTGAATCTCAGAGTCACTTCCTTAGCTAATCATGATGCTTCCTTTTTGACTGACCTGGAGACTGAATTCCTTTCAGCTTTCTTGCACTCCATCTCAAAAGCCTACTTTCAGCTACCTTCTCTTCTAATCTGTGTTTTAGGAGAAAAATTAAATCTGTGATCTTGAACATCCCCTTTCCTAAATTTTCTGTTACTTTAATCATATATATATAATTATATATGTTTAAATATATATATTTCCTCTCTGCTTTCAAATATGATCACACTCTTCCATCCTGCTTTCCTCTCTTAATTTTTATAGTTAAGTGCAAAAGTCTCCTTAACTCATCTTGCTACATAACAATTGTTTTCTCCGGTATTCTTACAAACAGTTGCCAAAATGACCACTGATCATGTCATTCTTTTCTGATTATTGGCTTTTGTATTCTGAATCTCTCTATTCTGCTCACCACAGGAGTATTGAATCACCTAATTTCTGCCTTTCTATGTTTGACATGGAATTTTTTCTATTTCTAAATCATTGCCTTTACCCTTCTCTCTTCCAGAAATATTCTTTGCTATATCTGCCTATTAATATTGTAGATATTTTTTAACACACAAAATTTAAATCTTACATGTAATGATTTTAAATAGGCCCACTACTCTTCAATAGTCATCCCTACCAAAGGTGGAGCCTAATTTCCTTCCCTTGAGTATAGACTTGATATAGTGCCTTACTATATAATAGAATATGGCAGAAGTGATGGTGTGACTGCATATAACCTCATTGTGCACTTTCCTTGCTCTCTTGTGGATCATCTGCTCCGGGAGAAGCTAGCTGCTATGTCATGAGATCATTCAAGCCCATGTGGTGAGTAACTGAGTCTTCCCATCAACAGCCATGTGAGATATACCTCTTTGAAGCATATCGGTTCTTGCCAGAGCCAACTGCAGATGCCCTGGCTGATAAATGAAGCTTCAGAAGAGACCCTATGAGTCAGAAACACCTACCTAAGCAGCTCATAAATTCCTTACCACAGAAACTGTGAGGTAATAAATGTTTGTTGTTTTAAGCCACTGAGTTTGGGGGGAGGGGAGTAATTTGTTATGCAGCAATAGATTACTAATATATTTTCTAGGAAGCTTTCCCTGATCTCTGCTAGGGAAATGAGATTACACCTGAGAATTCCCTTGATTTATACCACTGACATGTTCCTTGTCACTGTTTACTTACTTTGTGGTTGTTCACACATTTTACAATTTTGCATGTTAGTGCAAATTTTTACAAGTCTAAACTGTTTAATAAACAGTATAAATACATAGCACTTAAAATATGAGCCAAAATTCTGACATTAGTAACTCAACATTTTTTATCTTGGGAGAGTTGTAGACATGAACGGTTAGCTTCACCTGATGGCTCTTAAAAGATACTCAAAGCGCTTTAAATTTTACCATTTTTAATTATAATAAATGTCTACCATATTGGAACCAATTAAAGCTCTATGATTCTAGTAAATCAGAACCAGTTTCTACATTAAACCTAAGATACAGTACCTGAAGAATGTGACATATAGGGAAAGTGGTTCTTTTTATGAAAACATTCTGTTTTTTTAGTCCCAAAGATTCTCTTTTGATAATATCTATATGCACAAAAATAAGAAAGGAGCTTCCAAAGAGTATTTTTTGCTGCATATGTGCGTATATGTGAGGCATCAATATTGATTAAAATAGCCATGCTGTATCTCTCTACATTGAAAGTGATTTTGCATTATATCGATATAAGGGTTAAAAGATAATTGGTTCTTTTCATCTTATTTTAACCTGAACTAATACATTTTCTGGTGGTCAAATAACAGTATTGTAACTATCCCATGACAGAAACTGTGTTCTTTTTCATTTGGGCTTTCATATTTGTCTGTAGAGGATTAATTTAAGGATGAAGGAATAAAGTCCTTTCAGGGCTCGTATTTAACGGTTTGTCTTTTCAGTCATATAAATGCTGAAGTATATGTAGCCAGTGTCTTTCAGTGACCGGGTGTCCACTTATTTAAATGACTTTCCCAAGTTTTTCATATTTGAATTCTGGCAGAAGCGGATCTGCCAAGAATTTGTAAACTTCAAGTACTAGAAGACCTTCTCATCCTGATAGAATAGTGGTCAGATGGTGTCTATGGTGTATTTGTACTGTGATGAATCTTTAATTTTGTTTAGGATGACAGTTTCATAGGTAAAATGGGAAAACATGATCACTTTACGTAGCTTAACATATGCATGTGGTGATGTCTACCAAGGAAACACACATACATGCCAAACAAAAATGTACAAATTTAGGTTATGCAGGTGTCTTATATTCAAGAGAACATACTCGAAGAGATTTTAATTAAGAATTTGTGTCATCTTAGGGAAGTGAAGAGACAGAACTCAACAGGGGTTTGTCCTCAGCCATCTGGTGTTTAAATTAATATTTTTGTTTTTGACTGGAATAGAATGTGAGGCCAACCCCTTAAGTTTTCTGTTTAGTAGCATGGCATACTGGAAAAATAACAAGCCCTTGGAATTTTGGATTCAAATTCAGAATGGCTTTTTTTTTTTTTTTTGGCTAGAAGTGTATTAGAAATAAGCAGTGACAAATCTATATTGTGCCTTTAGGAAAGAAACTACAGACTTTATAAACATATGGGGCTGCTAAGGACAGTGGTTCAGAGCACGATCTCAGGATCCAGAGAGCCTGGCTTTGAATCTCAGCAGTCCTATTTAGTTTTTACTATGAGCTTGGGATGATGCTACATGCCTCAAAGAGCATTTCATTTGATCTTTAAAAATGTTGAGAAGGTATTATTATTCCTATTTTTTCAGAAAAAGAAACTGAGATTTTAAAAGATTAAATAAGTTGACCAAGGCCAGCTGCCGATATGTGGTATAAACAAGACTAGAAACTAATTCTCTGACTCCAGTGTCTGGGTCTTAACTCATATATTGACAGGTCCTTTAAAAATAGTACATTCTTGTGGACATATAAACCAGCAGGGATGCGAGGAAAGAAAAAAAAAAGGTCAGCGCCTGAATAAGTGAGAAGAAGCATTAGAAAGAGTTATGGAAGGAACTATCTCTGAGTCTGGGGAGGAAAAGTTGCATTTGGCTAGAGCAATCATGTTTTAGAGAAGATGAAGGAATAGATTTGACACCATTTAAAGGTCTCTTCAGCCTTTGCCTTTTTATCCTTGTATAAAATTCAGTTATACTTCTTTGTATTTCCTTGAGACTTGTACATTACATTTTTTCATGGCAGGCACCAGGAATCGAACCCGGGTCTCCAGCATGGCAGGTGAGAACTCTGCCTGCTGAGCCATCGTGGTCTCGTCACACTTTATAATATATGTATTTCTTTTATATACTCAGGTTGATATACCTGTTTGTGGTTCTTGTTTTTAATTTGAAAATCAATATTATGTTCAAAACTAGTTGATACATCAGAGAACTGTAATAAAGGCTCACATACTAAGGCATCATATTTTCTGAAAATAAACATGGAAATCTCATGTTCATTTTTACCTTACTTTGTGTTGTGTATAATAGTTTCTTCAGCTGAGGAGGCTTCAAATGAATCAGGGAGAATGGGTTCTGATACCGATAACATGGGGTATCTGTCCAAGTTAGTCAGATCTACAAAATAACTTCACAGCAACACCTAGATTATCATTTGATTGAATAACTGGATACTTTAGCCTAGCCAAGTTGACACATAAATTTGATTATGACACATGGCATAGTTAAGAAACAAAAAACAAACAAACAAGAACTTTCACTAAATTTCATCAATTGGTTAAGACAAAAGTAATATAGCTTGCTACTTTTCCACGTTTGGCTGCCTGGCTATAAAATCCATCTAGAATGCTGCAGAGAACCAAGAACTAAACAGATTAGTCCCAGAGTGGCCAAAATAGATGTGGTACAAATTTAAAGATTATTGGTGGAATAGACCCTTTGGGTCTTAGCCCAGAGACTTACCATTATTCTACATACAATTGAATTAGCTCCCTGATTTTTCAACTCCAGATCTGATTACAAGTATTAAGTCAGAATACAAGAAGCCATACTGACAGGAGAAGGAAGTGTTCTAATAGCAAGAGCCTGATGACAAGAGTAAAACTGTACAATGTAAAAAGAATACCATAGCACAGAAGCATAGCGACTGCCATGGTCAATACCCATTAAAGGTGTCCTTGTGTTAGAGCACATTTAAATGACAACGGAAATAAATTATGTCCAGTATATTCTGTTTGAGAAGGTAGGGGACTGTATTCTATATTTAAGAATGCTTTCCATCTAAAGTTGATAGAATAAAAATTAGAAAAATATTTTTGTTATATTAGACTTGATAGATAAAATCCTTGGAAGGAATTTCTTTAATGCAAAAAATGATATGTATTAAAAATTAAGCACAATTGTATACTTATAAGCATCTTTAGATTCTTATAGCTAATGCAGAAACAATAAAAATGCTAAATAGTTAGAAAATACATAAGCTTCTATTTAGGTAGAAGTTTTCTCTCTGTAGTCCCTTCACCGGAGTCATCTTTATCATCATCATCATCTTCTTCTTTATTATGTTGTTGTTGCTGCTGCTGTTATTCTTTTCCTATTCAACACTGTTGCATTCCTTCCCATGGCTTCTCTCTGAGACCCTTTAGGCTGTTCTTTATCGTCCAGCAGTCCTAGGGACATCTTTGTCAGCAAGTACTGGTGAGGCACCTAATAGGGGAAGAAAAAATACCGTCTGGCAGTTAGAGAAACCACACATGGGAACCAGCCATGGGTCTCATGATCAATCTAAAATAATATTTATAAACTTTTTGCTGATAATGAAACCCTTGATTGTATTGTTATGTATCCTCAGTACTTTAAATGTTATAAACAGGAAAGCCCTTAAATGAGGTTAAAAGTTTCTGACACTGGCTTATGTATTAGTTTCTTCTCTACTGATAAGGATAGAGGACTCTGAAAATTTTCTTAGAACCTTTGACAAACATCCTAATTTAAAATTTTCCATCTGAAAAATTCTGAAGATGTCTGGGAAAAGGCAAAACAACTAAAAAACCTCACTTGTTAGCTGTCAAATTTAGGTAAACATTTTTAAGCCTTTGTTTAGCAGATTTATATTCTGGCATTTCTCAGTCATCTCTCTTTTGGTCTGGACTTGTAAGATAATGTGACAGTAGAAAAAGAAATGCAAGCCACACTGCTAACTAGCAGCAAAAGAATTGAACAGATCATATGCCAACTCACAACCAGCTGCTTTTGGCTAGCAGCTATGGATTAGACAACTATAAAATAGAAATAGTGCCTGGGCTGATTTTCTTAATCAGCATCCTTAAACTTTAAGGAGTTTTGGATTTGTAATTGTGGCGTAGTCAAGTGAAACAATCAATTGTTTATTTGGGCCCAGAAGAAGACCTCAATGAATGAAACAAATATGTGAATTATTAAACATTTTAAACTAGCATTATCAAAAATTGAAAAATCACAGTAACACCTATGCTCCTTGGTTGTGTGTGTGTGTATATCTATATCTATATCTATATCTATATCTATATCTACCTATCTATCTATCTATCTATCTATCGATCTACCTATCGATCTATCTCATCTATCTATAGTTTCCACTTTCCTTGGAATAATCAGGTTGATCTTACTTAGAGCAGCTAATGCCATACTCTTCTTCTTCTTTTGAGGGCTCACTAAAATTTCTAGTCTAAAAAGGATTTCTGAGGATTCAACAGAATTTTCTGTATTTTACCCCTTAAAATTAATGTCTGAGATCGACAAGAAGCTTCAGGCATACTTGGAAACAGCCTGTTGTTGCTTTCCAATGATCTTCTCCTCCCAAGCTGTCTCTAGTTCAGAAAAGAATTCTCTGCCAGCTCAGTAGCAATGCAAGAATTGCATTAGGGAGTTACGTTTGCTTTGTGGAGGTGTGAAGCAGGGTCAGGTGCTCTCCACACTTTGCAGAGCTGAGAGATAAAGATGGCTGGTCCTTATAGGTTATTTGTTACTTGCTGAGATTTGGAACAAAGGCCAGGAGAAAGAAACACCACCTATCATCACCAGGTTAGCATCACCTGAGGGTCCCATATACCCCAAACCGAACTCTTGTTATCTCTGTACCAATTCCAAACTTGATATTCCACTTATATTGTCTGACTAGGATAATGGTACCTCTATTCAACTGTTTATTCAAAATAGTAATTTTGAAATCAAATTTATTAACTCCTTCCTATTCCTTAAGCTCCCCACCCCCATCCAGTTTTTTTTTTTTTAAATCAAGATTTGTTGAGTCTATCACCAGAATTTAACCCTTAGTTCTATCTTCTCTGTTCCCAGGGCCATCTGCTTTACTTCAGGCTTGCATGGTTTCTTGCCTAGCCTGTTTCAAGATGCTCTTAACTTATCTCCCTATTCTTCTGCAGTGTTCTTTTTTTCCTGGTGATTTCTTCCTGATCTCCAAGTTTTAGTTAAAATGTGTTTATGCAAACATTTCCCTGTACTCCCCAGTTAGGTTAATATTACCTTCCATGGACTAATCCTGTAGTACTCAATCATCCTGTGATCTTATGTTTATGCCTCTGCTGTCCAAATAGTCTTTGCACTCCTTGGGGAGGTGATTGCATCTTATATGTTTTTAAATTCCTGGCACACAATAACTGTCCAGCATCTTTTTCTTAAGTAGAAAGGAGAAACTGGTGAAAACTAAAGTTAGGGGCATGTATTGATAAAGAAGAAATTTTAGGAAAGCTTCAGTAATCCTAATATTTATATACACCATTGAGAAGTATGAGGGCAAAATAAAGGTTTTTCAGGTATTTTTCTTAGTCATTTAAAAAATCTTAAGCAAGGGTAATTTTGTACGTGTTTTAGGATTCATTAGTAGTAGCAAATATAGTAACTCTACACTCGATTCAAAAATACATATTTTATCTCTTATCATACCAGATAAGTGTTCTCTTCAACTTGGTTCTGTCAGTGTTCTGTTCAGTAGTTAGTGGAAATGGACAAGCTGAATGTGGTTCAAACATTAATTCTTAAATTTTGGTGACTGAAGCTAAATTGAGCGCCAGGGATCAAATGACGCATAGTACAATTTTCAGTCATAACAAATGAAATGATTCAGGTTTAAAAAAACAAAACAAAACCCTGATATATGAAACTTGTTAACATAGTTTATCTCATAATAGGTGGTTTAGAGATGATGAACAGAAGGCAATATCACATTTAAATAGACTAAGATTTGTCAACATGCACATTTGACGTGTGAAATATAATCATGTACATGAAGTTATTAATGTAATCGTTATTGTCTTACTTTATGGGAGTATGCTATACCTGAAGAGTATTGAGGCAACCAAATAAAATGAGCACATTGCTTTAGCTACTGTTGAGGGAAGAAATCAGCAGTTGATCTGGTTTTTCTTTCATATTTCAAAAGTATTTTCTAAATGATTGTATTTCTAAGTTAAGAAACATTTTGTGCCACAGATCCTGTATGTGCCGATAGTCAAGTAAATGTTGATGCCTGATGGGAGCAAATGAGAGACCAGATGTGGTTTTTAAGTGTCTGACGGTGACTACATATACATATATGTAACAAATAACAGCAAATCCAGTGCTTGATCTGTGAAGGTTGAATTGACTTTTTTGTTTGTTTGCTGTATATCAGGGTCACATTTCATTCTTTTTCCGTGTGAGTATCCCGTTATTGCGGCACCATTTGTTGAATGTGTTTGTTTTTTTTTGTTTGTTTGTTTGCTTGCTTGTTTTGGGAATGGGCCGGAATCAAACCTGGGTCACCCACATGGCAGGCGAGAATTCATGCAAGACTGAATTACCCTTGCACTCCCTGAATTGACTTTTCAGCTTGTAGCTGACTGGTGGCATGTTTCAAATAATTTCCTTTACCAATAAGTTAGAAATTTCAAAACTGATAAGCATGGTAGAGCTCCATTCTACTTAGTAAAGAAAGGCTGGGAAATGTAACTGCAGAATCATAAGACCCATATCCACCTGTTCAATGAATAAGTAACATTTGGCACTGGTATGCTCAACATTCAAAGCAACTCATTGTTCATTCAGAACCTGAAGGACAGATATGGGTCAAAATTTTAAATTTACAATAGAACATTTCTGCTCTTTGACACTGGTTAACTTTGCTGAGTTGCTGACAGCAGAAACTATTGTTGACACATGTATTGAGAGAGCTGGGTAATCTGTCCAACTTTCTAGCCAAACCATGGTTCTTGAATAGTTTAAAAGCAAAAAGCCTGAAGGGTAAAGATGACAGATGTCTCAGACTACAATTTATATTGTGCCTATCCACAGGCTGTTATCCTTCAGTATTGCTACCTTCCGTTTAATATGTCTGCCCAGTATTCCTAGACTATAAACACCAGTGTAACAGGAGATTTTGCTAAACACCTGACTCAATATAGTATATGTTAATAAAATTGTATCAGCTTTCAAATGGTGTTCACCATTATAAAAAATTGTATATTGTGATCTTCAAACAAATGTGGGAACAGCCTGTTATAATAATAGAAAGAGTGGAGAGCCTTATTCCCTGAAACCCCTGTATTGAAGAATTTCCCTTCATATTAAGGAATAAATAGCACATCACATGCTTATTGAAAGAGACTTTTTAAAATGTTGTGTTGACAGAGCATTGCTCTGATACACAAGGTTAATAAAATAACATGTAGTTTCTTATTAAAAATAATGCTGCTTTCTTTATTCAATCTTTTAATACTGAAGCATAAAGAAAAGGAACAACAGTTGCTGGCTGAAATTATGCTCTAGAAATACTTTTCCATTCAGATAATTTTTATTAACCAAGTTTATAGAGAACCAATTTAAAGTAATTAAGCACTTTAACTCTGACAGGTTGATGTGTTTAGTGACAGTTGCATCATTTTGTATGCCAAGAAACTAATTTGACAGACTGTATTTCTTTCTAGAAGACCCTCCTTTATCTCTTTATATCAACCTTTAGTGGTCAGCCATCTTCTCATTCCTAGGTGTTTCTCGTTTAGGAATGAAAAGACTAACCTTATTCATTCATAATATGGGCATGTGTTGCTGTGTGCCTGAATCATTTCCATCCCAGTTATTTTTTATATCATCTAAGTCATAGTGAGGGAACTGCTTTATTGGGCTAAATCATTGTTTCCCATATCTACTGTGTTGTTTCTGGCATTGACAAGCTGCATGTTGTGAAATAGAGTCATTATGTTCCATGATGTTGACTTTGAAAATGTATGGCAGTATCCTCAAATGCTCCTAACTTACAGCTCAGAGGCATTTGTGAAATTATACATTATGTATTCATTTATCCTCACTATGTTCTATTTGCATTTTTCTGACTTTACCTACTTCCAGAGGCAGAAATTCCTTATGTCCACTATCTATAAAGCACAACTACTTCTCTGGGGATACACTATTTGGAATCGGGCAGGTCTGTCATGATTTCGTACCTTAACTTCGTGATCGTATTCTTCCTGAGATTTATAATCATTTTGTTTTGGTTATTGGGGTGGCTGCCTTTGTCCTTCTGAATCATTATAGTTATTTGTTTTGGACATTTTCTCTCTCTCTCTCTCTTTGGGTATTTTTCCTAAGATAAAGCAACCATACAATTCCAGGCAAAAACTCAACTTATTTGGTATAAGAATTAGGTTATTCTTTTCATTTTATTTCTAGTACTCTGCTAGTAGTGTCCAACATTATATATGTATGTCAGCTCTAAGTCACTCTGACAGGAGTAAAGCTCATTAAAATAGAATTCTTCAAGGAGTGATGATCACTGTGTTTGCTTTCTCTGCATACAAAATCTTGAGGGGATCTTTAATTTTAGTCTTTATGAATAAAACAAATGACTAACCTCCAGTTGTAAAGTGAAATTTATACAGTTTATTTTTCATAAATATGTAGAACAAATACGTTTTGATAGTCAGAGAAAAAATAGAGCAAGTCATACTTACAATGATATTCAGATAATACAAGAAGACCCATGGAAGACAGTAATAACCTGAAATCATTTTGGTGACAATAGTTACAGTATTTCAGTAAGTGGGCTTACATTGTACTTGCTGTTTTGAGCCTGACTTTTTTCACCACTTTCTTTCATTATATTACTGTAACATAACTGTAATGCTCTATTAATGGATATTTAGGTTGTTTACCAGCGTATGTAATTACAGAGTACAGTGTTGGATATGCAAATACATACATCTCTATACATTTGAGTAATCTGTTTTTATCCCAAGATAAGTCCCCAGAACTGGGCTAGTGTGGTCAAAGAGAATATACTTACTAACTATAAAGAATACTGTCAGATTGCCATAAGGGAAGATTTTATCTACTTACAATCCCACTGAGATTTCATGACAATGCCTTATTTTCTCTCACCTGCTAACACTGCAAGTTTTCAATCTCAAATTTTTTGACAAGATGAAAGGTAAACTATGATATTCTATTATTTTAATTTGCCTTTCTCTGTTACGGAGGTATTCAACATCTTATATATGTATTGTCCACATGTATTGATTTTAGTCATCTTTCTTTTTGGGGTATTGGTCTTTTTTCTTATTGGTTCATAAAATGTTTATCTCTCTATAGCTCTATAAATATTAGAAATACTAACCTTTGTCATATATTGCAATATTTACAGTTTTCATTTATCAGATTTATTTTGTCTTTTCTTTTTTGGCTATCATAAAATGTTAAATTGCTGTTGTTCAAATGTACTAGTGTTTTTCTTTATGCTTTCCAATTTGGAGTTATTTATACCTAGAAGGATTGTCTCCCCTATGTTTTTGGGGTTTTTTTCAAGGATTTTCATTGGTTTTCCTCCATTTCCTAATCTCCTTTATTACCCTCTGGGATATTTTTTGTTACAAGGTATGAAGTTAGCAATCCAGTTTCAGTTTTCTGTCTAATATATTAGACTGCTCCAGCTCCATTAATGGGATATTTCATTTTTTCTCAATGGTTTTAAAATCATCTTCATGATTTACTTGAATATGTTTTTTTTCTTATTTTTTCTTTACTCGAATATGTTTTTAAACTTATTCTTTCTTTATCCCTTTCTACTGACCTACTTTTATATGCTAGTGAAATATTACTTTATTCTTGCCTAATATTATACTTTTCAATTACTGTTTTCTCCAAATAGTTCTAAGTATTCTCACATTTCACTTTCCAGATATATATTAAAATCATTACACTATGTGCCTATATGCCAGGAAAAGAACCAGAGTCTGACATCGGTTACCTGAACCTCATGCAAGCTAAAGGTGGAGGGGTGGGAGTGGATAGTAAAAATCTTCAGAAGTTTGTAGAGAAAGCATATTCAGGGGATTTAGTGGGTTCTAATATCACTTCCCGCATCCTCCTCCTTAAGGAAATAATGTCAGCTTTTATCCAGTGTGACCATGGGAAGAGTCTGTTAAGATGAAAACTGACCCGAACGCCCCAGATTATTTTGTCCTACCCCATTTGGGCAAGATATTTGCTACTTACTTTAAAGCTCCCATGACTAATTGCAAATAGCTTAAAGTCTTTGCTCACACATTATTTAAAGTGCAATTGCTAAGTAATGAGTCAATGTTTTTCAAATATTAAAAATGAAAATACTATTTCTCTCCCTCTAAAATGATTTATAAAGTAGTTGGTCTTCCATACATATAATGGTTTAGGGAGTGATCATACCTATAATGATATATGGGCAGTTAAATCAACAAGTCTATCTGAAGTTACACACTTGTTCAGAAGCAGTGAGTAGTATTATCTTCCAAAGTTTCTGTGGTACAATTTTGAATAAATTTAAAGATATTCCATTTCTGCCTATTATCCTGTTATCCAAAGATAAGTATTCTTCTAAACTAGATTCCTGCCTTCTCTCCCCTTTATAAAATCTTTAATCACTCCCCCATTTTCTTTGCATTTCCTCTCCTCACCTGCCACCCTGCCCCCAGCCCTTGCTAAATGTCACTCACAGAGAATGAGAACTCAGTAACTATTTTTGAATCCAAAATAAACACATAGTTATGGCCCACCTCTGCCCACTGCAGTGATTATTGATTGTTTCATGGGCCAAAGAGTCTCTGATTGTCAAGACATTGTTAGACTAACAGTCTCAGAGACAGACTTCATTAGAAATCCAAGATCAGAAAGGTGGGAATGAGTGACAAAAATAAAAACTTTAGAACTTTGTAAAGAAAACCAGGGAGTAAAGAGGAGGGAATATATATATAAAAGAAGAGAGGTGAGCACAACAGAACAGAAAAGAAAATCTGGAGAATCAGAGAAAGCAGAAGAGGGAAGGGATGGGGAGAAAAGGAGAAAGGGGGAGAAAGAGTTGGGAAGAGAAGAGAAGAGAAGAGAGAAATATCCTGTAAGGAAAATGGAGGAAGGACATTCTGGCCCGGCATGGAAATACTTCCCAGAGGCTGCAGTAGCTGTGATAGTTATGGCAGGAATGAAGAAGGTGGGAGGGAGACTCTGCAGCCCACCTGCTAATGTCGTGCTGCTTCCTTAGTGTAATGTCTTCTCTGCATCCACTGAAGGTAAGAGGCAGATGTGGAGAAAATAATCTAGGGTATATCAGGGAGCATTTATTTGTTTCAGAGAAAACATATGGTTGTGGAGCAGTCTGGGACCGCTGTTGGCCCCAGCTGTGCCTCAGGGTTGCTTTCATACTGATCGGGTACCAGGGATCCACTCCTCGAGAAACCAGTTTCCTCACTTGCTCCAATAGGAAGTTTTGAAGAGAATTCAAAACTTTTGTTTCACCATGTTGTCCTATTCTATCTTTTTGGAGAAGCTAAATTCCATGTAAATGGAATTTTCAAAGAACTGTAACATGCAGAAAGTATGTACAACATACAGAAAGTCTAGGTCAACTTAGAAATAAACGAAGTCATTTATATCAGCGTGGGCTGATAAAAGAACCAGAGCCTGTGCAGTGGCCCCATATAAGTAACATACATGGGCTGCATGGAGCTGATGCTTTGGTATCTATTTTATCATTTATATTTTACTTAAGAAAAAAAGTTCATTTTTTTGACTAGACTTAGACTCTATATATAGTTTAGTACACAGTTAAAGGAAGATGAGTTTTGGCTATTCCTATAGGTAATAGGTGATTTAAAAACTGTGGTGAATTGATATATAAAGAATATTACTAAGAATGATGTTTAAATCCTGGTAAAATATTATGACAATAATAACACACTGAAATATCCACTCAAAGGCACTACAGGTATTATACAGTCGCTCTCATCCAACACATATTTGTGAATCTTTTTGTTTAGACATTCTTCTCTGATTACATTAAAATTCATTGTTCTCTGAAGTGCCCATTTCCATTTGGTTCTATTATTAATGTGTTTAGAATGAACTGTGCCATCAAATTTAAACCTCACTACAGTTATATGAGAAAGCCTACTTTTCAATATGTGCTATACATACGTTTTCTTCAGCCTGTGTATTTTCTTGAATGCCACTTGATAGCTGACGCAACACAAAAACAAAATGTTAGAAATATATTCAGCCTTTTTAAATTGTTAACTTTAGTGTAGTAAAACCCTTGTCTAGATTATACTTAATTTTTAAAATTGCTTTATACAATTTCTTTGTGTGAATAACCAGTAAGTTATATATCTGTTCTTTGTTGATGAGCATTTGAGGGTAGTTACAGGTAGTGCTGCTGTGAGCATTCTTGTACGTGTCTTTCAGCGAACGTGTGAATGCTTTCTCTTGGGTCTATACACAGGATTGGACTGTTTGGGTCTGAGGATATGCACTTATTGAACTGTAGATATTGCCAAGCAGTTTTCCGCAGTGGTTGTATGAACTTACACATCTGCCAGTAGCATATCGGAGTTTCAGTTGTTTCACATCTTTGTTAATACTTGGTTTTATATATCCTTTCTTGATCTCAGTCACTCTGGTGAGTGTAGTAATATCACATGGTTTTGATTTGTATTTCCTTGATGACTAATGAAGTTAAGCACTATTTCTTATGTTTATTGGTTAATTGAATCTGTGTGTGTGTGTGTGTGTGTGTGTGTGTGTGTGTGTAGTGGTCATCTTTGCCTTTTTAAAAAGTATTGTGTTGCCTGCCTTTTTCTTATTAATTTATAGGAATTTAAAAATATATTTTGGATATGAGCCCTTTGTTGTTGGAAACATATATTGCCAACATTTTCTTCCATCCTGTGGATTGCCTTTTCTTCTTACTGAACAGAAGTTCTAATCTTAATATAATCCAATTAGTCAGTTTTCAAAATAGTCCTTTTTGTTATGTCTTTAAGAAAATGTTTGCCTACTCCAAGTTTGTGGACAAGTTCTGCTTTTTCTAAATTTTTTTTTTTTACCCTTACCATTTAGTTCTAGTCTTTCTGAACTGATTTTTGTATATAGTGTGAGATAGTGGTTATCTCAGTTTCCTAGGCTGCTCAAGCAAATACCAGTGTAGTGGTATAGCTTAAACAATGGGAATTTATTGGCTTATGTTTTTTTTTTTATTACATGGGCAGGCACTGGGAATCGAATCCAGGTCCTCGGGCATGGCAGGTAAGCATTCTTACCTGCTGAGCCACTGTGGCCCGCCCTATTGGCTTATGTTTTTAAGGCTAAAAGAAAAGTCCAAATCAAGGCATCATCAAGATGAAACTTTCTCTCTGAAGTCTGAGGCATTCTTAGGCTGTCCCAGGGCCTTTAACTTGTCGTATGGTGTTTTAGTTTACTAATACTGCTGGAATGCAATACACCAGAAGTGGACTGGCTTTTATAAAAGGGATTTATTTAGTAATAAATATATAGTCTTTGGAAGAAGGGCAAGTGGTTTTCCTCTTAGTTCCTCTGTCTCATGGGGAGGCACATGGCAACATCTACTGGCCTTCCCTCCCAGCTTTTGGGTTCAAACAGCTTTCCCTGGGGGGACTCCTTTCTGGAACTCCAAAAGTCTGGGTCCGAGTTGTCTCTGGGCTCTGACCTGCATTGTGTTGTGCTGGGCTGTGGTGAGCTCTGCTGGGCTGTACTTATTCTTAGTTTTTAATTTACAATTATTCTCATCATTGTTTGATTCAATCAAATGGTATTCAAGAAGTTGTTATTTTTGTTAGATAGTGTCATTTTATTGTCTGATTCCAGTGGTTTTGTAGTATTGTCAAGGTAGACAACCAAACAATCCCAAAGCATTATTAAATGTTGCTAACATATAAAATTAAAAATTTCCAGTTTTTTAAAATAATATTAGAAGCCATTTTCATAAGCCTAGTACTGCATCTCTCCCCTTCTTTATTCTCTTTGCTCTCATTTGATCTTTACTTTCAACTTCTGTACCCAACATCTCATTTCATTAGCTTCTGACAGCATGAGACTGAAGAAGAAGAGAGGTCTTGATAATATTTTCATAGGGAATGCTTTATAAGATTTTTTTAATCGAATCATATAATCTCAGAGTTTGAAGACATCACAAAAGTCAGAGTTAATCCAATTCATGTCTTTGCTGAATTTATGAATTTCTTCTGTTTAGAGTTCCAGTTAAACACTGTTATCCAAATTTCAGAAAACGTACTAACATTTGAGGAAATCGTGATTTCAAATACTAATACACTTTTTTGTATTGACTTGATAAGAGAACTCAGCCACAGATATTGTGACAATACTTTTATCTTGAATAAGTTGCAGTATGACTTTTACCAAAGGAATGGCTTTAAACAGATGTGTATAGAACCGTGTTATGAAAGAAAATCCACTGAAGGGATAAAAATTACTATTATTTTTCTAAGGCTCTCTTTGCCAGAATTCAGGGGAAGAAAGAATCAGTGGGTTTGATACTTGCAGAACACAAAATAGATGTTGCTAACTCATTTGTTGGCCAATTGGAGATCTCTGTCTTCTTGGGAGTTCATTAGAAAAAGAAAAAAAAAAGATCTTGCAAATGCTGAAAGTATTCCTTTCAAATGCTGGAAGTATATTAAAGATGCCGTGTATAGGGTTTTCAACTAACAGAAGTTATATTTTACTATTTCATTCACCCTCAGTTCTTCTTTTCTCCATTTTCTAAATTAGAAACTAAGCACTTTCTTTCATGAGGCATTCTTTTTACGCTATTGGGGTACTGAATTCTTCCATCTTTATTTTTTTGTTATTCCCAAAGTACGGTTCTACCACTAAGGAGAAGAGCTCCTTTTTACACTTTGAAATACATTGTATTTAAATATTCTATGCCTTTTAAAGGACATGAACATATGATTTTTTTCTGATTACTTAATTTTTAAATAATCAGGTGGATTTTTCAAATAAGTTTTCAGCTTTACTTTTTTTTTTAGAAAATAAATCTAACTAACTTCTGTAATATAAATACATACATTGGAAATCATCCATAATGGGCTTAGGTGCATTTTGGAATAGAAACTCTCAGACTTAGATTCTTGCCCCAGATTGGGTTTAGACATGATCCTCCAAAGAGGGTAAAGACAAAGTATAATTTAACACAAGCTTACCCCAATGACCATATCAAGGATATTGCCACAACTATGAGACAAGAGTTAGCACTTGAAGTGTAGGTATGTTTCAAGAATGGAGCCCTGCATTGGACTATTCTTTGCCTCTCATTATGCATTAACCACATATCTGGGATCAAGTTAGATTTTACCAAAAGGGTTGGTGACCTTGACCTGAAATCTTCTCAGGTATGCTCATTTACCCCTGATTCTGGCAGGACGTGAGTGGAGGGAGGTACAGGTGGGTGAGGCTGGGGAAGTCACATACTATAATAATAAAGTACTGAATTAGAAGAAAACTGTTTTAGTTTTATCTGTATCATTTATGGTGCGATCATAAATAGATGTCTTAGTTACCATGATTTTAGATTTTTGTTGTTACTGCTGTTTGTAATGGTTTTTAATAATAAATAGTGATAATGACACTTGTCCAGCCTGGTACACAGGGTTGTTTTGAGTAATTTGATTCTTAAAACATCCTCCACAATGCAAGTGTTGTTATTTCCAGTTTACCAAGACCTATCTTTTCTACGTTGTTACCTACAGTATTGTCATCTGTTACATTGAGAATATATTTCAGGGCACACTTCATTTGAATAGCAAGTGGGATCACCTTTTGACTCTTCCAGCTACTTCATACAAGTGTGCAAGCATAAAATATTACCTGGAACCAGAATAAAGTTAAACTTAATAATAGTCCATTTGCTGTAAATTACTTCCTTCCCAGAACTCTGTAGGTTTCAAGTGAAAAGTAACTATACAAGATTTCAGAGACAGTGCTTTATTTATAAAATCCCTAGAGTTTTGAGGCATTCAAGAGAAGAAATGCAAACATTCATTTATAGCAAATATTTGCTCATTTGGTATTTGAAAATAACTGCACTTGACAATTCTGAAAAAGAACAATGAATAATTTTAAGAAATTTCATTGAGTAATATTGGTAGGGATAAAATTTGACAGGAATACAAAAATCTCTATGTTATGCTCCTTGCCCTCAGGTAGCTCATTATTCCAGTGAGAGAAATAAATAAGCAATGAGGTTGGATGAAATAAATGCTGTGCTAAAAGTACAAATAAGCTGCAGATGGAATATACATTAAGATGCAAAATTAAATTTAGACCCAGGGAATTGGCCAAGACTTTGTGAAGAGGCCTGCATGTAGGCTGAACCTTTAAAGATGAGTTGGATTTTCAAAGAGAAAGCAAAGATGGAGCTTTAGACTAAAGGAGCTGCACAGGCATGATATTGTTAAAGTTCATGGCTCAGAGTGGGAGGCATGGAATATGCAGTGAGGTATAAAGCTAAGAAAGGAAAGTTAACCAGATGAACACTGAATGCCATTGTAAATGATTTAGATTTGACTCTGCAAATGATTATTCAGCAGATCATTTGGAAGATAGATTGAAAAGCTGAGAGTTTCCGTCTTGTGCTACCTTAAATAGCTGAAATACTACAGATCCAAATCCAAACTCTTCCTTTCCAATCGTTAATCTACCTATGTCTGTCATGATAACACTGACACTCAGTTACCCAATCCAGAAACCTAGGAGTTATCCTGAAATTTCCTCTTCACCTACCAGAAATCATTTTGTTTTTGCCACCTGGTTCCAAAATACCTCTGAAATCTGCTGTCAGTTCTACACCCCTGAGCAGGTTATGTCCATGCCTATCAGGTCTGATGTCCACCCTTCTTTGGTCTTCAGAGGTTGATGCCTTCCTCAGCTGCATTACCTGGTCTTCCTTGCTGACGGTCTTTTTGGAAAGCAGAGGATTGTCCAGTAGGAGGCATCAGCAGAAGACTGGAAGACAGAAGGGAGAAAAGTTTGTCTTTTTTCTTGTCCACTCCCTGCTTAACTGCCAGTGTTCTGTCTGCCTTGCTGATTCCTTTAACTCTCCCCCCAGTTCTGTATATAGTCCATTCATGAATATGCTAACATTGAAAACTCCTAGGGAAATGCTATTTCCTACCAGAACCCTGAAAAACTCTGTCAATTAGGATAGACACACGTTCCTGGACTCTTGTTTTTGGCATGGGCAGGCACCAGGAATTGAACCTGGGTCTCCAGCATGGCAGGTGAGAACTCTGCCTGCTGAGCCACCATGGCCCGACCATTCCTGGACTTTTATAGTGGCTTTGTAATTGATGTTTTTGTGTTCAAACTTCTTTCTCTCCAGTGCATTCTTCACACTGCTTTGGAGAGCTACTTTTTTTCAAATTCAGGATGCTACAACTGTGTATAATAGGAAAATATTAATACTATAATGATAAATAGACAGAATACAACATTACATAAACAAGATGATCGCAGCTTTGCAAAAATATGCATATACAAAGAGGAGAAGAAAATACCATTGTCCCTCGTGAAATTATTGCTATTTTTCTTAGCTGTTTTTCTGTAATTTTTCCTCAGGAGAGGTATGGGGTTGTGGGTGGAAAATGAAAATGTGTGTGTGTGTGTGTATGTGTGTATAAAATAGAAAAATACTTTATAAATTTGTGTTGTAAAAGAATATTGCTAACCAGCTATTTTTTTAAAAAACACAAACTGCAGAATTGAAAGGAATACCCCTAAATTTTATGTAGGAAGTTTGAGTTCAATGTAAGAAAGGCAAGGCGCATGTGACATTATGTCTAAGAGAATGAGATGGACCTTTAACTGGATGATTAGTGATAAGCCTCTCTGGAGAAGTAGCATTATGTGTCTTTTTGATGCTTATTGATTATAATCCAATTCAAAAGTAAACATTTGTTATTGAAAATGATATATCCTTAAAAATTCTTAGAGGATTTAAATTCACGAAAGTATTTCACATAACCCTTTTCTTCTCTCTTCTTGGAGGACAGATTATTTTGGTCCCTTATATTGCATTTGATCAGCTTATTACAAAAAGCTCTAAGTTAGATTTCTCATCAAACTGTTTCCCATTTTAATAATTTGGATAATCTTTTCCTTTGCTATGATAATACAAATGCTTCAATGCCTATCTGGTATAATTTTCCTTTGCCATTTGACCTATTTCCAAAAAATAAAAGTTTCAAGAAACCTGAATTAGAGCCATTTTTAAATTGTTTTAAAAAAATTTTTTTTTTGGCAGAAACTGAAATTCCAGTTTGTCTTGTTAGAATTTAAGTACCTTTTCAATATTATTTATGTCCCTGTGGTATGAAAGATGAATTTACTCATCCTTTGGAAATATTTGGAGTTGAAGTATTTTAAAATGCCATTTTTATATTTTTGGCACAGTAACCAAATTTAATATTGTTCCAAGAGAATATTTGTCTAGTTTTCTCCTCCTTCTCATCTTCTGCATCTTCTCTTCCTTTCTTCCTTCTTTTTAAAGTATTAGCTTCATTTTCCCTACGCTTATAACTGGCTTCTTGAAGACATATTTATATAGACATATTTTACTTTTCAAAATAACATTTATGTTGAATATCTGTCCATATTGATACTTAAGGACCTTGAACTTCCTCAGTGTCACTGATAAAACGCTTTGGTTTAATCTAATGAAAATATTTGGAATAAATTATGATCATTTCAGCAATTATAAAGGAAACCTCAATTTTGAACCAAACTTCAGTTTTCAGCTGTAAAATAAATTAAAAATAGAGACATTCTGTCAGTTTGAAAGGATTTATGTACCCTAGAAAACCATGTCTTAATTCTATTCTAATCTTGTGGAGGCAGCCATTTCTTTTAAATCTTATTCAGCATTGTATGTTGGAAACTTGATCAGATTATCTCCAGGGCGATGTGATGCACCCAATTGTGGGTATTAACCTTTGAGGGAGATGTGACTCCACCCATTCCAGGTGGGTTTTGATTAGTTTTCTGGAATCCTTTAAAAGAGGAAGCATTTTGAATGGAGCCATGAGAGACCACGAAAGCCCACACAGCCAGTGACCTTTGGAGATCAAGAAGGAAAACGCCCCTGGGGGAGCTTCATAGAAGCCTGGAGAGAAAGCTAGCAGACATTGCCATGTTCACCTTGTGCCTTTCCACTTGAGAGAGAAACCCTGAACTTCATCGGCCTTTCTTGAGTGAAGGTAACCTCTTGTTGGTGCTTGATTTGGACATTTCTATAGCCTTGCTTTAATTTGGAATTTTCACAGTCTCAGAACTGTAAAGTAGCAACTTAATAAATTCCCCTCTGTAAAACCCATTCTGTTTCTGATATATTGCCTTGCGGTAGCTTGCAAACTAGAACACATTCTTTCAACAGGGCGCACTGACAAGTTTTTTTTTTTACAGAATCTTGCTTCAGAAAAGTACATAAATTATGGTTATGTTTTGGAATTTACTAGTGAATAAATAGCCCTCACAGTATTTTCGAGTATGGAGTATGTTTGATTTTTATGTCAAGCTAATTAATCATGTAAATACATCTTTTGGTATGTTTATATTTGCTTATTGCAGAGAACTGTAGGATTAATGGGAAATAAAATCTGTTGGTTATATTTGATGTTAAAGTGAAAGTTATTCAAGTAAAGGATATAGCTTTTTATAGCCGATAAGTTTGTCTGTTTCATTTTTTTTTTTTTTTTATTATTGCAAGAGAAGATTTGGCTAAGGCCACCATTTATTAAAAGTTGCTCTGAGAAATATGAAACACTTCACTCTTTCAGTTAGGTACTATAGAGTTCTGTTCAAATATAACACAAATATCTATTCTTCAAGTTATATCAATACCAACATTTTTATTAGTAATCACAAATATTTAATGATCTTCTTACTGTGTGCTAGACATTGCACATAAATGCATCATCTCAACTAATTTTCACAGCAATCTTATGAAGTATGGACTATTTACTCTATTTTATAGATGAGTAAATTGAGGCTCAAAGAAGTTAATTTACTTATCATATTTTCTACTTCTCATATTTTCTTAGCTAGAAAATGGTAGATCTCAGATTCAAGAAGATATGTAGAGATAGGGCATTTAAATGTGGAGGAAAAGGAAACACTGAAAAGTGACTTATGAAGAATGGGGGCAAAAGAAAGAACAGGGAAATTTAGCAAGGATGAAATATAAGGAACAAACGAGAAGAGAAAGAAGGAACAAGGCATAGAGTGAAAATCGTGATAGTTCATTGAATGTGTATCATTTTGTTATCGAACTTTTCAATGATTTATAATTGAATTATACTTCAATTATTAAAGACAGAAAAATATTAAGAAACTTCATATATGAATCATCCAATTCCAGTAATTATCGGTGTATGCTCAGTCTTGTTTCCACCATATTCTCCATCCCTGCTGAATTATGTTGAAGTAAATCTCATACTTTGTATCATTTTTATCTGTAATTTCTTCAACATTATTTTCTAAAATATAAGGACTTAAACAAACAAAAGGACATAACCCACATATACTTATCAAATCTAAAAACCAAACAAAAATATTCATTTATGTCATCGAATATCTGGTCAGTGTTGAAATTTCCCTGATTAAAGCATAAATGTCTTTTTACAGCAGCTTTGTTCATATCAAAGATTCAAACAAAGCCCAAACATCATTGCATTTGTTTAGTATGTTTCTTAAGTGTCTTTTACTCTTTAAAATTCTCCCCATTCTTTTTTCTTTTTTTTTTTTTTTCATTCTGGGAGGGAGACATTTATTATTGTAGAAACCAGGACACTTGTCTGGGAGAATCCCTTCATTCTGAACTTTGCTGATTGCTTCATCAGTGCCATTGCATGGGTTCTTCTACCCTGTTTTGTATACTTGTAAACTACCGCTTAGATCTAGAGGCTTGTTTGGATTTCACTTTTATTTTTCTTGACAAGATTATTCCATAGGTAGTTCTTGAATTCTGAGGTGAGCAATAGAGTGGAGATAAATTGTCCTTGCCACAGTCTTCTGTTCACTTGAGCTATGGACATTGGGGTTAACGTATTTGTATACTAAATATTTATTAAGGGCCATTAATTAATGAGCTGCAGATTCAGATATGAATTTGATATGGTCTCTGCCCTCTAGGGAATTTTAACATAGTTTTGAAATTTAATTTTATCTTCAAAATGCTGATGTATTTTCCAGAAATTCAAGAGGCCTCCTCTGATACTGAAGTTTTTTTTTTTTTTTAATCAAATTAGATTTTTTTTCTCCCTATGGAATTATAAAGGTTTTATATGGATGTCAAAAGATGTCTTTGGTTTTGGAAAATTACTTTGTGGAATCATTGTGGTGTTGAATTATGTATTAGGTAACCAGACACTTAAATTTTCTTTGCTCTTTGAGACAGCAGGGAATACTTATTTCATGACGTTGGAAATCATAATTTATCACATTTATTCTAAGCCTTTTTGTGAAATTTCTTTTAAGGAGATAATTCAGTTTTGTATCTCTCTGAACTTTAATCGTGGTAAATACAATTAGGGGAACATAAACTGGCTAGAGTTTGAAATCATCTAAGACATAGGAGCCAGGAAGATTGAGAACAAGTTGTCACCTTTATTCCTTTTCAAGCTTTTGGAGGATGAGATGTTAGATTCAGTTTTGTAGGTGCCCTCATGCTTCACCTTGTAATTAGGAGAACTTACCTAGCCAGTAGCCAATACCTGCTGACCACAGACTTTCCTCATACAGGGGTTTTGGAAGGCTGTGAGAGTTGCAACTTGAAGGGCCTGAGCAGAACGTCTTCTCTCTGAATATAGTCTGGCCTCAAAAGGGTGCAGGGACTGAGCTCAGCATGTCCGGGTTCTTCTTTGAATTCATCAGAACATAGAAGGACTAAGGTTCACCCCCATGGAAACATGAGAAAGGTAGAATAATTGGTCCCACATGACAGGATCCAATCAGAAAAGAAATTAAGTTTATAGTGAAAAGTTCACTTTTTGGGCTTTGGCAAGGCTCATAGTTGTTCTGAGCTGTTTCTCATGTATAAAACAGCAAAGTTACCTACTGCTTTGTCCGTCCCTAAAGGTTATTATGGGGATCAAATGAATTAGGTATATGGAAGATTTTCAGAAATACCCTTGCACAAAACAATATGTTCACATGAGAAAACGTCACTAGGGTACTTAAACGGTTTCTGAGATACAATGCCAAAAATAATTAAGTTCTCATTTCACTTATTAAGAATTGGAAGCTTATATCTTATCACATATTGACTTATATTTCCTAGGAGGCAATTTGTTTCAGTGTTCACATGAAAATACTTAACAATATTATACTTCAATTATAAAAGAGGAGTTTTGGTCAAACATACTCTATTTTTGGTCTTTGAATGTTATGTTCTTCCTAGTGTTTTGAATCCAAGTAATTGAAATTTTAAATTTTGATTTAACCTACACAAAACGATTAACTACGAGATTTCCACTGCCACTACATTGATTGTTCCTATCAAATTCAAATCAGTGGTTTAATTTATAATCACCTGAGTTTTGTGTCTGCATGTATGCCTCTAGGTATCTTTTAAATAGAAGAAACCAACAGATGCATTCCTATTAACACCAGCAAGGTATTATGAAAAATTAGAATTTATACACCCATAAAAATGTCCATATTAAGGCATCAAGGAATAGATACCCCTTCTCTTAGAGAAGGCTGCTGGCATCTTTCACATGGGAAGGCACAAGGCTGGCATCTTTTGATCTGGGTTTTGTGCCTTCAGATTCTGCTTCTAGTAGCTTCTCTCTAAGCGTCTGTGGGTCCTCTCTTAGCTTCTCTAGGGTGTTTATCTCTCTCTAGCTCTCTCAGTTTTTCTGATTCTTTATCTTCTCATAAAGGACTCCAGTAAAGGATTAAGACCCACCTTGAATGGGCTGGGTTATGTTTCAACTGAAACAGCCTAAGAAAGGTTCCATCTACATAGCTCTGTGCCCACAGGTAGGGACTTGGCCTTATCTAGGGTACATAAGAGCTTCAAATCAGCACTAAAAAAACCATTTGACATAAGCTTTTTTTTAATATCATAATTTTATTTCTTTTTCTTCACCTTTGATCAACAGAGCTTTGCAAACCTTAAGTGGCCAAGTTTCAGTATTCAATACATTGAACAAGCCTAATAAGCGTTGTGCTTTTCATTTTTGTTATCAAATCACAAATGCATTTTCATAAAACTTATTAGAAAATCTGTTATTTAGCTCTTGGGATTGCTACTTTGTTCTTTTTCAAGTGGTATACCATAATTTGATTGTTTCCATAATCTGCTTTATTTTCAGTTTTCTTTATTTAGTTTTTAACGATTTTTATTGTGAAGTATAACACATACACACATGCACAAAGCCATACTTTTCAGAGTACATTTTCACAAGTAGTTCCAGAACAGATTTCAAAGTTTCGTATGGGTTACTGTTCTATAATTTCAGGTTTTTCCTTCTAGCTTCTTCAAAACATCAGAGAGTAAAAGAAATATCAGTATAGTGATTGAGCATACTTATTTTATCATTCTCTGTTATAGCGCATCCTTCTCATTGAACCCTACCCCAATCTATAGGGGTCTTTAGGCTATGCCCATTCTAACTTTTTCACATTGAAAAGAGTTGTCAACAATATAGGATAGAGGATGGAATTAGTTGATATTCTTAGAGAGGCCGGTCCCTCTGGGTTTCAGGACTTCTCTGGCCTAGGAACCATGTGGAGGTTATGGGTTTCTGGAAAATAGACTTAGTGCATGAAACATTTGTAGAATCTCAGTTAGAGCCCTAGGTATTCTATAGGGTTAACAGAAATGATGTTGTTTGGGGTTTGGCAAACCATGTTAATTAGCAATATCTAACTGAAGCTTGTATAAGAGTAGCCTCCAGAATAACCCCTCAGACTCCATTTGAACTCCCTTAGCCACTGATGCCTTATTTTGTTACATTTCCTTTCTCCCTTTTGGTCCCAAAGAGGTTGTCCATCCCACAGTACCAGGGCCAAGCTCCACCCTGGGAGTCATGTCACATTGCCAGGGAAAACTTTCATCCCTGGGAGTTATATCCCATCTTATCAGAGAGACTTTCACCCCTAAATGGCATGTCACACATAGCTGGGAACGTAATGATTTTCCTTACAGAATTGAGCTTAGAGAGAGAGGGGGGCCACATCTGAACAAAAGAGGTTTCCTGGAAGCAATTCTAGACATTATCATGGGTAAACTTAGCTGCTCTACTACAGAAAATATTTTCCTAAGGGCAAACCTCAAAATCAAGGGCTTGGCTTATTTATTTGGAAATCCCTAATGTTTGAGAGAGTATCAGGAGTTTCCCAGGTGGAAAGTTTAATAGTTCCGTATTTTTCTCTCCAGTCCCTCAAGGGACTTTACCAATACTTTTAAATTATCAGCCAAACAAAGTCTAGAATGTATACAGCTATTACATTAAGCTATGCAGAATTATAAGGCCTTGTTTCCCTTCTGGGCTTCATGTGTTTGCATTGTTTATATGAGCTATCCAGGTTTATTTAGATTGTGTGTTAGAAAAACTTAAGTTCTAGACACAATAAGCCTCTCTGCCTTTGGTCTCATACAGTAGGTGAATCTCTAGAATATATATACTATCTTCCTTTGCTCTGTATTCTGATTTATTTTAGTCCCAACCAGATTGGCTGCATTTTCATCTCTAATTGAAACCTGAGCTCTTTTTCAGTTACTTTACAAGCTGCTTATGTAACAATGCTGTCTTTCAGAGCTGCAGAACTCTGAATCTGAGTCTTGGCGTATCACAGAGGTACCCAGAGTTCCAGGGAAATACCAGCTTATACACATATGGTACAGCATCTCAGAATCTAGAAATAAACTTACAACTGCTGCTAGGAGAGCTTACAATCTAGCCTCCATTTTTTCTTATAAGTGTTTTCTAAAAGAGACCATCCCATATTTATTCTTTTGTTTTTGGCTTATTTCACAGAGCATAATGTCCCTGAGGTTCATTATTCACTTCGTTGTGTGCCTCATGACTTTGTTCCTTTTTGTGCTGCCCAGTGTTCCATCTTAGGAATACATCACAGTTCGTCTTTCTGCTTCTCAGTCATTGTACTGTTCAGCTCCTTCCATCTATTGAGCATCATGGATAATGTCCAAAATAATCAAGTCATGTCTTACAGTGTCCTTATTCAGTTGTACAATCATCATCACTCTCAATTTTAGACAATTTTCATTGTTCCAAAGAATAAAGAAACAATAAATACAGCCTCACTAAATACCAAATCTAACCTCCACTTATTTCTTATACCCCTACCCCCTCAATTATTTACTCCTCGTATTCCTGTGGTACTGCCAATGTCTTCCAGTTAACTATAGACCATAGCATGCAAAATTCCCCCCTATACTCCCCTTTATTGTTGACTCATTGAACAAGATCAGACCTTTGAAGTAGTTCATGTGAGAACTTATTTATAATTGTTAAGTTTGTGGCTACATGGTTCTATACAACCATTTTCATTCAAATTCACCTTCGGTATGGCACTGTTACTTGTAACCCCACTAATGAACTCCATCACTTCTATCTATCCATTCCCTTACATTTAACTTCTACCTCATTAGGTAACCATTCACCCATCTTTAGCTTCTGTATACTTCTAGGTTCCCTATATTCAGTATTATAAGCCTCTAAATTTACCCTAATCAGAATTGTAATAGCGAGATCATACAGTTCCTATCCTTTGGTCTCTGGTTTATTTCGCTTAGCATTATATCCTCAAGGTTCATTCATGTTGTCCATATGCTTTAGGACCTCATTTCATCTTGTACTGTATAATATTCCTTCATATGTATATACCACATTTTGTTTATCTATTCATCTGTTGAAGGGCATTTAAATTGTTTCTATCTTTAGCAATTGTAAATAATGCTGCAATGAACATCCGTGTGCAAATGTCAGTTTGTGTCACTGCTTTAGGCTCTTCTGGGTATATACTGAGTATTGTCTTAGGACAACTCGATATTTTGCTTTCTGTAGGACCACCAAACTGTCTTTCACAGCTGTGGTACCATTATACATTCCCAACAGCGGTGAATAAATGTTCCACTTTCTTCACATTCTCTCCAACATTTGTAGGTTTCTGCTTGTTTAATAGCAGCCATTCTTTTTTTTTAATTGAAAAATATCCACACATACAGTCCAATCACATTATATAATCAGTGGCTCACTATATCGTCACATAGTTGTGCATTCTTCACCATGATCATTTTTAGAAGATCTGTATCATTCCAGAAAAAGAAATAAAAAGAAAAAAGAACTCATATGTATACCCCTTACCCTTCCCTCTCATTGAACCACAGTATTTTACTCATCTGTCCATACCCTGGATAAAAGAAGCCTCAGACAAGGTTTTCACCATCACACAGTCACATTGTAAAAGCTATATAGTTATACAGTCTTCATCAAGAATCAGGGCTACTGGAACACAGTTCATCAGTTTCAGGTACTTCCATCTAGCACTCCAGTATTCCATAAACTAAAAAGGGGATCTATGTAATGCATAAGAATACCTTCATGATAACCTCTCAACTCTGTTTGAAATCTCTCAGCCAGTGAGACTTTATTTTGTCTCATTTCTCTCTTACCTCTTTTGGTCAAGAAGGCTTTCTCATTCCCCTGATGCCAGGTCCCAGCTCATCCCTGGGACTCAGGTTCCATGTTGCCAGGGAGATTTACACCCCTGGGAGTCATGTCCCACGTAAAGGGAAGGGCAATGAATTCACCTGCTGAGTTGGCTTAGAGAGAGAGGCCACATCTTAACAACAAAAGAGGCTCTCTGGGGGTGACTGTTAGGCATAATTATAAGTCGGTTTAGCCTCTCCTTTGCAGGAATAAACTTCATAGGGGTGAGTCCCAAGATTGAGGGCTTAGTCTGTTGACTTGGTTGCCCCCACTGTTTGTGAGAATATCAGGAATTCTCCGGATGGGGAAGTTTAATATTTCCTTTCACCCCAAGTGGACTTTGCAAATATTTTTTTTTAATTTTCAATAGTAGCCGTTCTTAAAGGTGTGAGAGAATATCTCATTATAGTCTTGATTTGCATTTCCCTTATAGCTAATGACGATGAATATGTCTTATGTGCTTTTTAGTCATTTGTATTTGCTCTTTGGAAAAATGTATATTCATTTCCTGTGCCCATTTTGTAATTGGGTTGTTTGCTTTTTTGTTGTTGAGTTATATAATTTTTTTATGTATACAGGATGTCAAACCTTTATCTGATATGTGGTTTCCAAGTGTTCCTCTCCATTGAGTTGGCTGCTTCTTTACCTTTTGACAAAGTCCTTTGAGGTGCAGATGCATTTGATTTTCTTGAGTTCCCAGTTATTTGTATTTTCTTTTGTTGCTTGTGCCTTGGGGGTAACATTTAAGAAGCTACCTCCTATCACTAGGTCTTTAAGCTGTTTCTCTATGTTTTCTTCTAGGAGTTTTATGGCACTGGTCCTTATATTTAAGTTTTTGATTGATTTTAAGTTCATGTTTATATAGGGTATAAGGTAGGGGTCCTTATTCATTCTTTTGACTGTTGATATCCAGTTCCTCCATGCATATTTATTGAAAAGACTATTCAGTTGGAATTCAGTGGATTTGGAGGCCTTGTTGAAGATCAGTTGACCATAGATTTGGTGATCTATCTCTGCAATCTCGATTTGATTCCATTGAGCAATACTTCTATCTGTTTGCCAGTACCGTGCAATTTTGACCACTGTGACTTTATAATAAGCTTTTAAGTCTGGAAAAGTTAGTCCTCCTGCTTCGCTCTTCTTTTTTAGGGTATCTTTAGCTATTTGGTGTCTCTTTCCTTCCAAATTAACTTGAAAACTAGCTTTTTCAAGTCTTCAAACTAGATTGTTGAGATTTTGATTGTTATTGCATTGAATCTGTAGATCAGTTTGGGTAGAACTGACATCTTAATGACGTTCAACCTTCCTGTCCATGAGCATGGAATGTCTTTCCACCTATTAGGTCTTCTTTGATTTCTTTTAGGAACGTTTTATAGTTTTCTGTGTACAGGTCCTTGATATCCCTGGTTAAGCTTATTCCTAGATACTTGATTCTTTTTGTTGCTATTCTGAATGGAATTTTTCCTTAATTATCTCCTCTGTTAGGACATTACTAATGTATAGAAACATTACTGATTTTTGCCCGTTAATCTTGTATCCCTCCAGTTTGACGAAATTGTTACTTAGCTCAAGTAGTTTTGTCATAGACTTCTCAGGATTTTTTAAGTATAGGATCATGTCATCTGCAAATAATGAAAATTTTACTTCTTCCTTTCCTAGTAGCATGCCTTTTATTTTTTTCTCCTTCCTGATTGCTCTAGCAAGCACTTCAACAATGTTGAATAATAGTAATGAAATGGACAACCTTGTCTCATTCCCAATCTTAGGGGGAATACTTTCCATTTCACACCACTAAGTATGATGCTGGCTATGGGTTTTTTATATATACCCTTTTTGTTGTTGAGGAAGTTTCCTTTGATTCCTACCTTTTGAAGGGTTTTATCAGAAAAGGATGCTGGATGTTAAATGCTTTTTCACCATCCATTGATATGATCATATGATTTTACCCTTTTGATTTGTTAATGTGGCATGTTACAACCTTGCATTCCTGGTACAAACCCCACTTGATCAGGATGTATAATTCTTTTGATGTGTCATTTGATTCAATTTGCAGGTATTTTCTTGAGAATCTATGCATCTGTGTTCATTAGGTAGCTTGGTTTATAGTTTTCCTTTCTTGTAACGTCTTTATCCGGTTTTGGTATTAGAGTGACATTAGCTTCATAAAATGAGTTAGGTAGCATTCTTTTTTCCTCAGTTTTTTGGAAGAGTTTAAGCAAGATTAAATCAAGTTGTTTTTGGAATGTTGATAAAATTCACTTTTGAAGCCATCTGGCTCTGGGCTTTTCTTTGTAGGAAAATTTTTGATGACAGATTGAATCTCTTTACTTGTGATTGATTTATTGAGATCTTCTATTTCTTTTTGAGTCAATGTAGGTCATTCATGTGTGTCTAGGAATTTGTCCATTTCTTCTAAGTTGTTTAGTTTGTTGGTGTATAGTTATTCATAGTATCCTCTTATGATTTTTTAAAATTTCTTCAGGATTCACGATAATAGCCCCCCTCTCATTTCTGATTTTGTTTATTTATATCCTCTCTTTTTTTCCCCTCTTTCTTTATTTCAGCCTAGCTAGGGGTTCATGGATTTGATCAATTTTCTCAAAGAAACATCTGTTGGTTTTGTTGATTCTATTGTTTTTTTCTTGTTGTTGTTGCTGTACATTTATTTCTGCTTTAATCTTTGTTATTTCTCTTCTTCTGTTTGCTCTGAAGTTAGTTTACTGTTCTTTCTGTAGTTCCTACAGGTGAGTAGTTAATTCTTAGATTTCTGCTTGTCTTCTTTTTACATATAAGCATGAAGGGCAGTATATTTCTCTCTCAGCTCTGCTTTTGCTGCACCCCATAAGTTTTTTTTTTTCTTTTTGTATGCTGTATAGCGAGGGTCACATTTCATTATTTTTCCATGTGAATATCCTGTTATTGTAGCACCACCTGTTACATTTTGTTTGTTTACTTTTTGTTTGTTTGTTTTGCTTGCTTGTTTATTTTTTTGGTAAGTGCATGAACCCAGAATTGAACCTAGGTCTCCTGCATGGCAGGCAAGAATTCTGCCACTGAACTACTCTTGCACCCCCTGCATCCCATAAGCTTTGATATGTTGTATTCTCATTTCCATTCATCTCCAGATATTTATTGGTATCTCTTGCAATTTCTTCTTTGACCCCTTGATGGTTTAAGAGTGTGTTACTTAATCTCTATGTATTTGTGAAAGCTGTGGTTCTTTGGTGGTTATTAATTTCCAGCTTCATTCCATTGTGGCCAGGCAAAATACTTTGAATAATTTCAGTCTTACTACATTTAGAAATATCTGTTTTGTGCCCCAGCATATGATCTGTACTGGTGAATATTCTGTGAGCACTAGAAAAAAAATGTGTATTCTGATGTTTTGGGGTATAACGATCTATATATGTCTGTTAGGTCTAATTCATTTATCACATTATTTACGTTCTCTGTGTTCTTGTTGATCCTCTGCTGTTTGTTCTTTCTATAGAGGATAGTGGTATATTGAATTTTCCCACTATTATTGTTGAAACATCTTTTGCTCCCTTTGGTTTTGTCAATGTTTGTTTCGTGCATTTTGGAGCTCCTTGATTGGAAGCATAAGCATTTAAGATGGTTTTTTCTTCCTTGTTGAATTGTCCCTTTTATTAATAATTAAGTCTACTTTGTCTGATATTAGTATAGCTACTCTTGCTTTCTTTTGGTTTCAGCTTGCATAGAACATCTTCCATCTGTCATGTTCAGTCTAAAATGAGTATATAGCAGTATATAGATGAATAATATTTTTTCATCCATTATTCCAATCTGTATCTTTTAATTGGTGACTTTAGTCCATTAGCATTCAAAGTTATTATTGTAAAGGCAGTTCTTGAATCTACCATCTCATCCTTTAGTTTTTATTTGTCAGATCTATATGTTCTTTTCCCTCTCCTTTTTATTCTTCAAGTAACACTTACTGATAATCTTCAAAACTGTGCCCTCCTCCAGACCTCCTTCTCCTGTCTTTATTTTTTTTTTCAGTCAACTGAACTTCCTTTAGTATTTTTTGTAGGGCCGACCTCTTGTTGACAAATTCTTTTAGCCTTTGTTTGTCTGTGAAGATTTGAATCTCCCCCTCAATTTTGAAGGACAGCTTGTCTGGATGAAGAATTCTTGGCTGAAAGTCTTTCTCTTTCAGGATCTTAAATATATTACCACTACCTTAACTCTTATGTTCCCTGTTGAGTAGCTGAACTCAGTCTTGTGTTTTCCCTCGTATGCAGTGAATCACTTTTATCTTTCTGATTACAAGATTTTCTGCTTTTCTTCAGCAATTGATAGTCTGATTAGTATTTGTCTTGGAGGTGGCCTATTGGGATTTATTCTGTTTTTTGTCTGTTGGGCCTCTTTGATTTCTATATTTATGTACTTTTTAAGGATTGGAAGTTTTCTCCCACTATTTCTTCAACTAATCTTCCTAGCCCTTTGCTCTTCTCTTCTTCTTGGACATTGATAATTCTTGTATTTGTGCTGTTCATCTTGTCCTAACATTTTCTGAGATCCTATTCCATTTTTCCATCTTCCTTACCATTTGTTCTTTTGTTCACTTGAGTTCAATTTTCCTGTCTTCTAGTTCATTTATTCTTTCTTCCTCTAATTCAAATCTGCTGTTGTGTGTCTCTAGTTTATTTTTTATTTGCTCTACATTGTCTTTCATCTCTGTGAGATCTGCTGGTTTTCTACTTATTCTTTCACATTCTTCTTTATGTTCTTCCAGTGTCTTCTTGATATCCTTTATGTCAATGTGAACATACTTAATTAGTTGCTCCATATTCTAGGTCCCCTCCAGTGTTTTAATTTGGTTATTTGGCTGGATCATATCTGCCTAAATTTTCATGTGCTTTATGATTTTTTATTGAATTTGGGACATTTGACTATCTTGATAAAATTATTTTACAGGTTGATTTCCTTCACTCTTCTAGACTTTTGTATCTGCTTGGGTTTGTATTGAAGGTCCTCTTTTGTACTTGGTGTGTCAGTAATTCCCCACCAAACCAAAGCCCAGATCTCATGAAGGGGATGCAATACAACTTGAGGGTCTAATAAAAGCTAGGCAACTAGGCACTTTGCTAGACTGCACTTTCTTCTTCTTCCCAGCAGATGGCGTGCTTGAATCACCTCTTGCCCTCAGGCCCTCCTCTCCCTGACCGCAGCTGCCGTCTTAGCAGGATGAAGACTTTGAAATTCCAGCCAGGACCACTGGTCTCAGTGTGTGCTCAAACAGCCAGTCCTGGGGCTATGAGATGGGGTTGTACACCTCAGTTGGCTCTGCTTGTGTGCCTGATGTGTCTGAAGGTCTCCAGACTCCCATTTGGGATGCTCTTGGACTGCAGGACTGGATATTTCAGTTGCCTTTGCCCACAGTCAACCCAGAAATGCCTGGTAGCTGGTTATGGTGTGTGGCTGGTCACAGCACATAGTTCACCCAGCTTCCTCAGCCTCACCTTTCCATCCGTCTGAGGTCTCCAAGTCTCCCTGGGGGAAAGGGAGCGATATTGAGACCCAACAAGTCACTTTCCCTATCCAGTTGTCACTGACTTCACTCTGCTTCTCCACCTCCTCCCTGGGGGAGAGTCCCCCAGTCTGCCCAAAAGCCAGGTGCCCATAGTGGCCTGTCTCGGGGGGTGGGGTATCAGGCAGTTTGCACTGGCTAAGTGGTCTCTGTGTGCAGGGAAAGCAAGTCTGCTGACTACTGCGTTCCCCATTCCTGGCTGCAGAGCTGCAAGGGAGGATCTCTCAAGCCAGTTATGGGGTGTTCTAGTTTGCTAGCTGCTGGAATGAAATATTCCAGAAACAGAAAGGCTTTTAAAAAGGGGAATTTAATAAGTTGCTGGTTTACAGTTCTAAGACCGAGAAAATGTCCCAATTAAAACAAGTCTAAAGAAATGTCCAATCAAAGGCATCCAGGGAAAGATACCTTAGTTCAAGAAGGCCGATGAAGTTCAGGGCTTCTCTCTCAAGTGAGAAGGCACATGGCGAACACAGTCAGGGCTTCTCTCTCAGCTGGAAGGGCACATGGTGAACACGGCGTCATCTGCTAGCTTTCTCTCCTGGCTCCCTATTTCATGAAGCTCCCCGGGAGGTGTCTTCCTTCTTCATCTCCAAAGGTCACTGGCTGGTGGACTCTCTGCTTTGTAGTGTTGCTCTCTCTGAATCTCTCTGAATCTCTCATTCTCCAAAATGTTTCCTCTTTTATAGAACTTCAGAAACTAATCAAGACCCACTCAAATGGGTGGAGACATGTTATCCCCTAATCCAGTTTAACAACCATTCTTAACTAAATCACATCAACCAGGGAGATGATCTCATTACAGTTTCAAACATACAGTATTGAATAGAGATTATTCTACCTTTATGAACTGGGATTTATATTAAAACATGGCTTTTCTTAGGGGGCATGCTTCCTTTCAAACCAGCACATGGGGGTAGCTGGAATGCATGAGCATTCTGGTCCTTCAGGACCTGTGTTTCATCCTTAAGTTTAAGGTCCAGGATCAGCCATGGTACAGGTGGATACTTTTCTCTAAAATAAATTCATATTGACTAAGATTGGAACACTGGTTTCTGACACCAAAATGCCATTTTACAGTGCCAACTCTAAGGACTCAGCATGCTAACAGATTTGAGTTATTCAGCTGGCTATCCTCTGCCCATAGCTACAATTTTTTATAAGACCAGATATACTTGCAAGGCATGAAATCAGAAGAGGAACTTGCTATATGATGTTTGAAATGCATCTGCCGCAGATGCCGTTACTAACCATGTATACCTGGCTAGTATTTTCAGAAAGGTCAAATTCATTCCTTTGGGTACCCTTCTCCCCTCTGGAAGGTACTTAGAAGGACATAGGTAGTGTTTGTCTCTGCATTATTGCCATGGCTTGCCAACCAAGTTCCATAGTCTTCTACTGAAATATCTAATTTGTATATATTAAATTTATATATAATAAGTCATTCATTTGGCTGTAGCAACATCTTATAGGCTGCAGTCTCTTTATTAAGGTTCTTTGTACACCAGTGCTTTCATCCACTATGTAGTGAGTTTCAATTCTTGGAAAGATGTATCATTTCTCTTATTAACAAGATCTAAGGGGGTGCCTCATTCACTACAGGCTCTGCGTACTAATGACAGATAATACTTAGTCAGAAGAAAGTATTTCTTTACCGTGGTTTGATCAGAATTTTATTATGTGTCAGTTTTATCACTGGTTCTAGGTATGAATCTCTCCCAAACCTATGCACTCCTTGAGAGTAGGCGTGAGGTAGCCACTTCTTCCCAACAAAAATTTATTAAACACCTGTTATATGTCAGTTTTGCTTATATCAGAAGCTAGATATTAAAAGATGAATAAGAAATATATTTGTACTCAAGTTATATAGAGTAAATGATAGAAAGATCTAAGCAACCCAGTAATTACAAAATGAATATTCAGAAAGGTCAAATATATTTTAGTCTAATATAGAAGTTTTAATGAGAACTAAAGTTTTCACTAAATTCTAAAAATATGTATTTTTTAAAATTTTCTGTCTCCAAATATTTTCTTCCCCAGTGACTTCCTCCCAAATTTAAGCTATTTTAAATCATTTCTTATTTTAACATTAGGTTTGTGCTCACTATTTGTGAAATTTAAAGAGCCATAGAAATAAGAATGTATTAATTATTCTACCTTTAGCTATATTTTTACCTCCTTAATTAGAATTTTGAGTAGATTTGCTCAGTTCCAATTAATTATTTAAAATAATGATTATTATGATAAACTTATTTTCTCCATAATAGATTTTCTTTTAAATTCCACCAGTGGAAATAAGCAATCACACATACAATTTTAGTGCAGAACTGAAAGGTTAATAGCAAGCTATGTAAGAAATTAAGTAGAGAAATATCTGTTTTAGTTTGTTAAAACTGCCACAATGCAATATACCAGAAACAGAATGGCTTTTAAAAGGGGAATTTATTAAGTTGTAAATTTATTGTTCTAAGGCCAAATTAAGGCACCAACAAAAGGTTAACTTCACTCAAGAAAGGATGATGCCATTCAGAACACCTCTGTCAGATAGAAAGGCCAGTGGTGATATCTGTTAGCTTTCTCTTCTGGCTTTTTGTTTCATAAGGATCCCCCCCCCTCCCCCGGGAAATCCTTCCAAAGATCTCTGACTCTGTGGCTCTATTGACTTTGAAGCTTTTTCCAAAATGGTTCTCTCTTAAAGGGCTCCAGTAAGCAGCCCCACCTTGAATGGGTAGAGGCACATCTCCATGGAAACCATTTAATCAAAAGTTACCACCCACAATTGAGTGGGTCACATCTCTATGGAAACAATAAAAAAGATCCCACTCAGCATTATTGAATGAGGATTGAAGAACATGGCTTTTCTGGGGCACATACACTTTCAAGCTGGAATGTCTGTTTCTTTTGAAGAATGGCTTTTGGTCTCTATTTCATTTTTTTATTTTGGCAAGTTATCTGATGTATCTTTCCTCCTTATACCTTAAAGTATCAGATAAAAGGTTTTATTTTATAAGGCAAAGATGATTATTTATACAGTGCTGGTGAAAGGGGTTGCTTAAGTAGAACAAAGGTAAAAGCACAGTTTATTTTTGTGTTGTGTTACTACTTTTAATCATTAAATGTTAGGGAAAGAATGTGGGAAGTGATGTGTGCAGTTACCCTTCTGAATTGATAGATATACATATTTTTCTACTATAGATTTATTCCATAGCCACAACACAGCCGGTCCGTAGCATAAACATTCCCCTTTTTCATTTCTTGTTGATTTATCTTACAGTAATCTAGATTTTTTCTATTTTCAAATTTTGGTTTGGGATATTTTTACAAGCTAACTGCTACAATTATATTTTGTCTAATTGTTGAAGAATGGTAAGATCTGGTTATTTGAGTATCTTCAATAAATAAGAATTCTAAGTATCAAGTCTTTATTGTATCCCCCTAGTAATACATAAATCAGTTTAAAATAATTTCCTGAGATGTCTAGGATGATTTAGTCCTCATGTTTTAATATATTAAATGAAATCTTGTACTCCTTAATGATAAAGCTTGGAACCTTTGTCTATTCATATTATTTCAACTGTCATAATTTGAATGAATATATAGTAATTGAATCATAGAATTTTGGAACTTAGTAAATGCAAGATTATCTCTAGCTTAATTTAGGTATTATATACAGAGATAATGAGACTCATAGAGTCATTTCAGTAATTTATCCCAAATCACTTAATTTATGGCAATCCAAGGCTTTTGCTAAGTAGATAACAGCTACAGATATAGATACTTAAGTTTATCTTCAGCATTATCAATATATTCTTAATGTCAAGATGTAACATACTATACATATGTAGTATATTCAGTATATCATATATAAATTTTATGTGAAATGAACACTATTACTTGGGGCTGCAGGTAGATTAGGGCTAAAAGCAATTATTTTTAATATTAGCCTTTTTTTTTCTGAAATCCATTTGGCACATTGCTTTTGATAGGTTTTATAGACTCAGAATTGTGTATCCCCTAAGTGGACTTTTCCCTGTATTTCTATCACTCATTTCTTAAAGTTTTCCATTTGTGTTGAATTTTATTATAAATCGTTATTATGGCACTCCATTAATATCTTTTTAATTGAAACTTTTAGTTTTTCTTCTGTCCTAAAAAATAAATCCTCCTGTCTGTATTCAGGCAATTACCGATGAAGTCTGAATCCTTTCAAATGGTGGTATTTTGAAGCATAGCTTTCAACCTGCAACTGCATAAAAAGGATAATATTCAATGCGGAAAATGATTATGCTAGTACTGTGACTACCGAACTTTAACCTAAAATACACCTACATTTCATTAAGTATCTGTGTCATATACTCTACATTTCTAATAGTTTTGTATCATACTACAGTAGGGAAAAACAAATATAGGTTTCAAAAATAAAATATTAAAGATAGTGAAGCATGCTAAGCAAATGCACATATTTAATGTCAATATCATGATGACATTGTCTGTCATATCTAACATTTATCTTTACTTCTTTCTTTTTCATCTTTCTTATCATTGGCTTTGACCATACCTTTTTTTTTGTAATTTCAATGCATTTATAATTATGGACATTACAATAAATATCATAAAGAAAAATTCACAATCTTTTTCAGTCAGTATGTCTTAATAGAACTTAGATATTTTCCCGAAGTTCAATATTAGTTTCCCAAAACACTATTTTGACCAGACATTCTTTTTTTCAGGATCTATATTGCCTTTCAGATCAAGTTTAAACATGTGCCATATTTTTAAGGTCTTTCATAATCTGTTTAAATCTCAACTGAATTTATTTCATACTCCTAAGCATAATGATATCTGTGGTTAACTTTCCATTAATTCAGCAAATATTTATTAAAATATTACTGTCACTTTCCTTTCGATCTCTATGTGCGTTTGCAATGCTAGTTTTCCAGCTTGTGAAGCTAAAAATAATCTTTGTTCATTATTTAAGACTTATCCATGAAGTACTCTTAGTATATTTTATTCTGCTCGTTTACCCACCCGAACAACCATGTACAGATGGAACAATTTTGTTTTCTTTTTCTTTTCTGAGTCACTATTATGGTTTATTTCTTAATACCTGGTTATCTGCTCTCCTAAGTGGTGTTAAATTGGGGCATGCATATGAATTTATCATACATTTATTGCCAGTAATTATATTAGTTTAATTCCGTATGACCTTTGGTATCTGGGTCACATCAGGAAAATTAATTGTGAGAAAGAAAAGCAAAACTAAGTTCTCAAGTCAGGTTCTCTGAAACTACTAAAAGATTTGAAGTTTCTCTCAAATCTTCAAAAAGATATTCTAAGCTTCATGTTCCCAATGAGTGCATTTATTTAAATTTTAAAAAAGATATAAAGTAAAAAATAGAACAGGAATAGACAAAGAGGCAAGAAAAGAATTGAGTAGTATATATACAGTGTGAGTTTAATTATTATCATTTAATATAACTAGTTTCTGTATTGACTTATAATCAGTTGATGTACCTTTTGAAAAGCTTTCTACAAACTGGATATATAATTTGCCCTTGATTATATGTAGTCATTGCAGTCATTTCTACAGAACCAGTATGATTAAATAAGTCAACTAACCCATTTCTAATTATTGTCCCTTTTCCAGGAATGTCACCCAACATAAATATGAGCTACATTTTAGTTTGCTTTTCTTGGCACAGCTGAAATTTATTTACAGACTTTATGTAATTTTCCAAAGCATTTGCGTGAGTGTTTGGGGAATCAGAAGCCCTGATAAGCTACCTGACTCCATCGACATCAGATAAGCTTGTCAAAGATGTGTAATCTGGTCTCATGGATCCAGACCAGTGTATTATCTGTCATGCAAGAAAGATTGCCGTTTGTTCTACCTTTGGTGTGCTAGATTCATCCACTGCCTGAGTGACTTCAATTACTTTTTGCAAACAAAAACCTTTGTTTGTCCTTATAATGTGTTGTGTTTGTTTCCAAAATCTAAAGTAATTTGTTACATGAGACTATCTGGCAAATTACAAATAAATTCTTTAGCTATGTTGTTTAATTTCTTTCTTAAAAAATCTTGTGTTATATAATGTTTATTTATTTAAAAAGAAATCCTTTCAAATGAAAAGACTAGTGCTGGTCTGCTCCAGACATACACTTCTTAAAAACTGTAAAATAAATTATAGTATGCATATTTATTTCTTTATCTCAGTGCTCATACATCATCACACCACTCATTAGTGCATAATAAATGCATTAAATAATTAATGATATACATATAAGAGGTCTTTCTAAAGACCAGTTCCTTGTCCTTTTCTCCTTTGGTGATTTTGTCCTACAGATATTTTTGCCATTGACTATCTGTGACAGAATCATGACTGATAAGTGCATAGCCTACGTAAGCTAGTTCATGCATTTACCATCTCACCACCTCCTATGCTTCTATTTTTTTCTTCCTCCCTTTGTTACTACTAGTAGCCTATCTTCCTTTCTTTCTAATTTTGTTTAACTGTGTTATGGAAAATTTCGAAAGTAGAAATAGAACCTTCATATACCATCAACCAGTTTCAACAATGATCAATTCATTTTTTTTCATCTATTATATTTGAAGTAAATATAAGGCAATCTATAGCTTCATTTGTAACTATTTCAGTATATATATTTAAATGATAAAATACTTATTAAACCGTACAAATTAGTACTTTGTCAATACCCAACTGTCCTTTAACCCTGGCAGGGGCTCTAATTTATTGATCCTACCACCATTTCATTGCTTCTTACATCCATGACGTCCTCTCTCCTCTCTTACCCAGCTTAGATTCCAGTCACTCCACATTGCACACACCCTCTCCTGCCCTCTCTCGCTTTGTTATGCTTTCATGGCAGGATCTCAGCCATGGTTAAATCACCCTCTGCCTTTTCCATGCCCACTCCCTGCACCTGGAGAAGGATTGGAGAAAAACTCACAGACATATTGACTGATCCCACTTCAAATTTATGACCAGTTGGTCCCCTAATGCTGACAATTATTTTTCTCTCCGTACTGGATTGTTTCATTAGCATACACACGTGCTCTCTCTCATTTTAAAATAAAACAAAAATACAGGTTCTCTTGACCCAATTTTACCCACAGTTACGTTCTATTTCTCTGCTTCCTTTTAATCTTTTACTGCACTTGTATTCTTCCCTATCTCAGTAATGTAGCTCTGTCCTTCAGGATGAAGAGGGCAAAACCCTTACAGCTATCCTTGGCCTCACTTTTTTCTCTCACACTACATATTTTTAAAAAATATTTTTATTGATAAATCTTAACATACAAACATTCCATACATGGTTTACAATCAGTGGCTTACAATATCATCACATAGTTGTGCATTCATCACCATGAAAATATTTCAGAACATTTGCATCACTCCATAAAAAGAAATAAAAAGAAAAAAACTAATGCATATCATACTCCTTATCCCTCCCTCTCTTTGACCACTAGTATTTCCATCTACCCAATTTGTTATAACCTTTTTCCTCCCTATTATTTGTTCATTCTCTATCCATATTTTTTTACTCGTCTGTCCATACCTTAGATAAAAGGAGCATCAGGCACAAAGTTTTCACAATAACATAGTCACGTTGTAAAAACTATATCATTATACAATCATCTTCAAAAAACATGGCTACTGAAACACAGCTCAACAATTTCAGGTACTTCCCACTAGCCACTCTAATACACTACAACCCAGAAAGGGATAACTATATAATGTGTAAGAATAACCTCTAGGAAAATCTCTCAACTCTGTTTGAAATCTCTGAGCCCCTGAGACTTTATTTTGTGTCATTTTTCTCTTTTGGTCAAGAAAGCTCTCTCAGTCCCTTAATACTGGGTCTCAGCTCATGCTGGGAGTTCTGTCCTACGTTGCCAGGGAGATTTACACCCCTGGGAGTCATGTCCCATGCAGTGGAGTGGGAGATGTGGGCTCACCTGCCACATTGGCTTAAAGAAAGAGGCCACATTTATTTCTACATTTAATCACTATCATTGTCCAGTCTAGGCATTCCTAAATTATACCGTCTCAGTTTTTATCCTCTATCTTCCCTTCTGGTTACATATGTGCCCCCAGACCTTATCCCTCTATCATACTCATATTCACCTTCATTCAGTACTTATATCATTGGGCTACAATCAGCTATCTATGTCTGAATTGTTACAATCAGTCCTGTTACACCAATTGCCCAATCTCTACTCTATTTCTATCTCCTAATCACGTGTGTTCTTAACTTTAATTCTCCAAGTTCACTCATTAATGTTAGTTCATATTAGTGATACTATAGTAGCATTTGCTCTTTTATTTCTGGTATTTCACTCAACGTAATGTCTTTAAGGTTCAATCACTTTGTTCCATGCTTCCTGACTTTATCCTGTCTTACAGCTGCGTAATATTCCATAATATGTACATACAGTTTGTTTAGCCACACATCCATTGATGAACATTTGGGCTGTTTCCATCTCTTGGCAGTCATAAATAATGCTGCTACAAACACTGAAGTGCAAATGTACATTTGTGTCCTTGCCCTCATGTCCTCTGAATATATACCTAGTAAATGGATTGCTGGATCATATGACTATTGTATACTTAGCTTCAGGAATTGTGAAAACTGCCTTCCAGAGTGGTTGTGTCATTTTACATCACACCATCAGTGGATAAGTGTGTGTCTTTCTCCACATCCTCCCCAGCACTTGTTGTTTTCTATTTTTTTTGATAATAGTCATTCTAGTGTGTATGAGATGATATCTCATTGTGGTTTTGATTTGCATTTCCCTAATAGCCAGTGAAGTTGAACATCTTTTCATGTGCCTTTTGCCCGTTTGTATTTCCTGTTCTGAGAAGTGTCTGTTCATGTCTTTTGCCCAGTTTTTAAGTAGGTTATTTGTCTTTATGTTGTTGAGTTGAAAAATCTTTAAATATTCTGGGTACTAAACCTTTATCTGATATGTGATTTCCAAATACTATCTCCCATCGTGTAGGCTGCCTTTTTACTTTCTTGACAAAGTTCTTTGATGCACAAAAGTGTTTAATTTTGAGCAGTTCTCATTTATTGATTTCTTTCTTCAGTGCTCATGCTTTGGGTGTAAGGTCTAGGGAATTGCCTCCTATTACAAGTTTTTAAAGATATTTCCCTATGTTTTCTTCTAAAAGTTTTATGGTCTTAGCTCTAATGTTTAGGTCGTTGATCCATTTTAAGCTAATTTTTGTATAGGGTGTGAGATATGGATTCTCTTTCATTCTTTTGCATATGAATATCCAGTTCTCCAAAGCACCATTTATTGAAGAGGCTGCTCTGACCCAGGTGGGTTGGCGTGACCACTTTATCAAAGATCAGCTGTGCGTAGATAAGAGGGTCTATGTCTGAACACTCTATTTGAATTCATTGGTCAGTATATCCATCTTTATTCCACTGTAGCTTCATAATATATTTTAACATCAGGTAGTATGTGAACTCCCACTTCATTTTTCTTGCTCAAGGTATTTTTAGCTATTCAGGGCACCCTTCCCTTACAAATAAATTTGGTTATTGGTTTTTCTATTTCTACAAAATAAGTTGTTGGGATTTTAATTGATATTGCATTGAATCTATAAATCAATTTGGGTAGAATTGACATCTTCACTATATTTAGTCTTCCAATTCATGAACACGGTATGCCCTTCCATTTATTTGGGTCTTCCATGATTTCATTTAGCCATTTCTAGTAGTTTTTTGTGTATAGGTCTTTTGTATCCTTAGTTGAATTTATTCCTAGATATTTTATTCTCTTGGCTGCTTTCATAAATGCAATTATTTTCTTGATTTCCTCCTCAGATTGCTCATTACTAGTTTTTGGGTGTTGATCTTGTGCCCTGCCACTTTGTTGTACTCACTTATTAGCTCTAGTAGCTTTGCTGTCGATTTTTTCAGGATTTTCAACATATAGTATCATATCTGCAAACAGTAAGAGTTTTACTTTTTTTTTTTTTTTTTTTTTTTTTTTTTTTTTTTTTTAAAGGAAAGACAGAGAGAAGGAAGGAAGGAAGGAAGAAAGGGAAACATTTTTAAACATTTTCTTGTTTTTATTGTATTCTGTTTCTCCGTTTTTTGTTACATGGGCTGGGGCCGGGAATCGAACCGAGGTCCTCCGGCATAGCAGGCAAGCACTTTGCCCGCTGAGCCACCGCGGCCCGCCCAAGAGTTTTACTTTTTCCTTTCCAATTTGAATGCCTTTTATTTCTTTTTCTTGTCTGACTGCTCTGGCTAGAACTTCCAGTGCAGTGTTGAATAGCAGTGGTGAGAGCGGGCGTCCTTGTCTTGTTTCTGATCTTAGAAGGAAAGCTTTCAGTCTTTCCCCATTGAGGATTATGTTAGCCATGGGTTTTTCATATATTCCCTTTAACATGTTGAGGGAGTTCCCTTCTATTCCTGTATTTTGAAGTGTTTTCATCAAAAAAGGATGGTGGGCCACGGTGGCTCAGCAGGTAAGAATGCTTGCCTGCCATGCCCGAGGACCCGGGTTCGATTCCTGGTGCCTGCCCATGTAAAAAAATAAATAAATAAATAAATAAAAAAGGATGGTGAATTTTGTCAAATGCCTTTTCTACATCAACCAAGATGGTCATGTGTTTTTGCTGCTTTGATTTGTTGATATGATGTATTACATTAATTGATTTTCTTATATTGAGCTGATCTTGTATGCCTGGAATAAATCCGCCTTGTCATGGTGTATAATTCTTTTAATGTGCTGCTGGATTTGATTTGCAAGTATTTTGTTGAGGATTTCTGCGTCTATATTCATTAGAGAGATGGTCTGTAATTTTATTTTCTTGTTGTATCTTTGTCTGCCTTTGATATTAGGATGATGTTGGCTTCATAGAATGAGTTAGGTAGCTTTCCCTCCTCTTCAGTTTTTTTGAAGAGTTTTTTTTGCAGGATTGGTACTAATTTGTTCTTGAATGCTTGGTAGAATTCACATGTGAACCTGATCGTGGACTTTTCTGTTTTGGGAGCTTCTTGATGACTGATTCACTCTCTTTACTTGTGATTGGTTTGTTGAAGTCATCTATTTCTTCTTGAGTCAATGTTGGCTGTTCATGCCTTTCTAGGAAGTTGTCCATTTCACCAATGTTTTGTCTGGTTTATTAGCATATAGTTGCTCACAGTATCTTCTCATTATCTCCTTTATTTCTGTGGGGTCAGTGGTTATGTCTTCTATCCATTTCTGATTTTATTTATTCACATCTTCTCTCCCCCTCCCCTCCCCCCTCCCCCTCCCCTGCCCCCCCTCCCCTCCCCCTCCCCCTCCCTCTCCCTCTCCCTCTTCCTGTCTTTTTTGTCAACCTAGCTAAGTGCCCATTGATTTTATTGAGTTTCTCAAAGAACCAACTTCTGGTTTTGTTGATTTTCTCGATTGTTTTCATGTTCTCAATTTCATTTATTTCTGCTCTAATCTTTGTTATTTCTTTCCTTTTGTTTGCTTTAGGGTTAGTTTGCTGTTCTTTCTCTAATTTTTCCAAGTGAATAGTTAACTCTTTGACTTTTGCTCTTTCTTCTTTTTTGATATAGACATTTAAGGCAATAAATTTCCCTCTTAGTTCTGCCTTTGCTGTATCCCATACATTTTGATATATTATATTTTCATTTTCATTTGCCTCGAGATATTTACTGATTTCTCTTGTAATTTCTTCCTTGATCCACTGATTGTTTAAGTGTTTTTTATCTCCATATATTTGTGAATTTTCTGGCTCTCTGCCTTTTACTGATTTCCAACTTCATTCCATTATGATCTGAGAAACTATTTTGTATGATTTCAATGCTTTTAAATTTATTGAGACTTTATCCTTGAGAAATGATCCGTGAGCACTTGAGAAATATGTCTGTCCTGCTGTTATGGGGTGTAATATTCTGTAAATGTCTGTTAAGTCACTAGTTCATTTATTGTGTGATACAAATTCTCTGTCTTTACTGACCCTCTGTCTAGATGTTCTATCCTTTGATGAGAGCAGGGAATTGAAGTCTCCAACTATTATGGTAGAGGTCACACCACATATTTAATCCATCTGGAAGTCCTTTTGGCTCAAGGATATCTGGTATCTGACCATTTCTCCTCTTCACTGCCCCTCCCATCCTAGTACTAGCCACCGTCACCCCCCACTTGAATTGCTCTCATAATTCTAACTAGTCTTTCCCTGTTCTCACCATTGCCTGTACACTAAAATTCTGTTCTCAGCCCAGTAGCCAGACCACTCCTTTTGAAGCATAAATCAGATCACATTGCTACGTCAACTTAAAACCCTTTAATTGCTTAAAGTCATATGTGGAAAAAAACAGCAACAACAAACAAACAAACAACAACAACAACAACAAAAAACAGTCTTTATAAAAAACAGTCTTTACAGTACCTTCAAGACTCACATTCACTCTCTTTTTCATTGCATTCTAACCACAGTGACCCCCACGCATGCTCCTGCTACAGGGCCTTTACCTGGCTGTTTTCCTCTGCCTGGAACATTCTTTCTCAAAGTCTTCACATAGTTATAACTTCCTGTTGCTCAAAGAATGCCTTCTCAAAGATAGGTGCCGTGAACCCCCCCCCCAAACCTTTCCTTCTCATCTCTCTCTTATTCTACTCAATTTTTTTGTTCCAATAAATGTATCATCTCATAACTTACTATATAATTTACTTATTAATGATGTTTATTGCCTACTCTGTCTTCTCCTACTAGAATGTAACGCCATAAAAGCATGAATTTTTGCATCTGGCACATAGTCAATAATTTTCTTTTTTTTTAATAAATTATTTTCCCTTCTTCCAGCATTACTTTACTCATCAATTCTCTGCGTTAATAACAGTTTTGTTTCAAACGGTTAATATGGACTCTTTGATTTTAGGGGCCTGTTCTTTAGGATATTTCCCTCTACATTTACCTTTTTAATTATATCAATCTTTTCTCCATATTTTTTCTTGTGCTTATGTCATCTGCTAAACTAATTCGAGGCACATATATTTGATGTACAAGTCGGCTCATCCTCTTATCCCCTTTCTCTACTTTTCATCCTTTCTAGCTATGTTTTTATTCCTAGAAGAATTTTTCTCTGTCCCAGTTCCCCAAGACCATAATTTTTAACAACTAATCCCAGAAGTCCTGCCATTCCCTGAAAATGTCTTCCAACAAAAACTCTGTCACTGGTTTTCATTTGGTTCCCTCCATCTACCTTATAGACAATCATGCAATCCTTGATTTGCCCTTCACTCAACAGTCTACTGAAATGCAGATTCCCTTTGATTAAAGCTAATATGAAAGTTACTTAGTATTACAAATATGTATATTGGTATTTATACTGAATATATTTTTATCTTTTATTTCAAAAAATGTATAAATATTTGTGTATTTATGTATAAGTAATCAATTTCTATTTTATTCACATTTTCCTGAAAGAAAGCAATTCATGAATCTTTTTCTTTTAGGCATCTAAAATTGTTTCAAATGTTTATCTTTGCAGGTCATTGCTTTAGTAATGGATATCTTTACAGATGTGGATATTTTCAAAGAAATAGTTGATGCATCAACTCGAGGAATATCAGTATACATTCTGCTTGATGAGTACAATTTTAATCATTTTCTAAATATGACTGAGAAACAAGGTTGTCAAGTACAACGTCTAAGGGTGAGAATTTCATGGTTTTTCTGAAGGTTTTTTTGTACCATTATCATGTCAGTCAAATTTAATGTATATTAGGAGATATTATTCCAAAAGTAAAATAGAAAAATAATATATTTAAGGTGATACAATAATTGATCACAAAAAAGGGTCCCTTTTAGTTTATAGAAGGTGGACTGAAAATACAGATTTTCATGAGGGTTTCATATATTGTACTTTTCTTGGTGGTGAACACTTAAGCTTTTGATTTAACTTTGCAACAGTCATAATTGATGCCACAAGTTTGCCTGCATAATCTTGAAACCACTGACTCCAGTGATTATTTGATTCAGCCTGTGTTTGCTGATCAAGATCATTTGGCACATGTTTTCAGTTACATTTGACTTTTTGAAAAGAAAATGGATGTTATTGTTCAATTATTTTAGCATCTTGCAACTATAACCCAAAATTAATTTCTTAGGATCTTAGGATCCTAAATGATTTGTCAAATGATTTTGTGTAAATGTAAATTCATATCTCCTACTTTTAAGCTATGTTAAAATACATATTTTTATGTGACTATATTCCTTGAGCATTGCTTTTATGACAGATGTTTTGAAATTTGCTTTTTAATAAATTTTTGGGTTATGTGTTTATAAAAGTTATTTCGAGTATAAATATTTTTTGTTGTTAAGGCTGTATATGGTCATACATTTTACTTTTCAAGACAGCTGCTATCCAGTCATAATTTTTATTTTATATTTACATATAATTTTAGAATATTCGAGTGCGGACTGTAAAAGGCCAAGATTATATTTCAAAAACAGGAGCAAAATTCCATGGAAAATTGGAACAGAAATTTTTATTAGTTGACTGCCAGAAAGTAATATATGGTTCTTACAGGTAAGATTATTGTTTTTACCTCCAGCATTATCAACTATTTAAACAATGGGTTTATTAGCTGTAAACATTAATGTAATGTGTTATTTCTTAAAAATAAGAAAACAAACACTTGCATGGAGCTTGGGGACCTTGGTTTTAGTTCTGCCTTTGCCTCTAAAGTACAGTCCTTAGGCAAATTACATAACTTCCTTGAGCTTCAGTTTTTTCATCCAAAAATGAGAGAGTTGACAAATATCTAAGGTTCCCTACAACTATATAATACTAAAAGTATTTTTGATTCTTATGAAAATGGTACATTGTTTGGATTTAATAGCACTTGTTCAAAAAATAAAAAGAAGCAGCAACTATTTTACTACTTTGAAGAACCAATGGAATGAATTTTTCTTGTTTAAGTATTACTAAGAATCTAATAGTTATCATGTAGTGACTACAGTATTATCAAAATGTAATAGTCTGACTTAAATTTGCTGTGGCAGCCACTAGATGAAGTTACTCTGCCCCAAATACCATTCTGATATCTTTTAAAGTTACCATTGGTGGAATGTCTACTCTGTTCTGGCTTAACTCTTTTACATATGTCATCCCCCTTCTTTACAACTTATCTTGTATGTAGGCAGTGGCTTTTATCTGTAGATAAAAGAGGAAGCTGAAGTTCCAAAAGGTTAAATGACTTGTCTAAAACCCCATAGCTAAAGAGCCAGAAGCAGCATTCCATTCCAGGTCAGGATAGCCCTAGAGAATAAGCTCTGCCCTATTACTCCCATATCAATCCACAAAGTTAGCCCTGAATGGGATATATAGAGAAGATTTATCAGCTGGCAGATAAAAACACCAAACAAATACATGGGAATTGCTAGGTCACCAGAGTAGGGTCAACTCATTATTAAAGACCTAGGGAGAGAGCCAGAAGTGCTGTGGATTTAAACAGTCTTAACAAAAAACACTGGTATTTTATCTTAGTAACTTACAGAGTCCAGGAGAAGGAAGCAGCACCTTGACTAGGGTGGTCTTGGGCAAGGTACTTGACTTGTTTGCCCTTTGGTTCACTGAAAATGACTATAATCACGGAACCTAGACCATGTCCTTGTGGTGACAATTAAATGAAAACCCCTAAGGTTGGCTTTTATTTTTAGTCCTCCTTTTATCTGTTATTAGCTGCTGACATTCCCTTTAAGCTCAGGGAATCTTTTTTGAAAATGCTGTTTGGAATTCCAAATGTAAATTTGTTAAGAGCAGAAATTACAAGTATTCGAAATTAATGAGTCCTTCTAAGGATGCATTGCATGTACATATATTTGTTCAACTTTCTTTGGTTTTAGAGAGTTGTAATTGAAATTTTAATTAAAATTGAGAGTTCACTTGACTTATAGAATGATGTTTATTATTTAAGCTCCTGATAGTTAGTTTTATATCTTTATCATTTAAACTGACTTTTAAGATTATCTTCAATAAATTCACCTCAACTTCATTTTGCTACTGCTAGATATTAATAGGTGCCTTGCGTACTGTGAGTGAGCTTTCTGTGGTATTAATATGAGGAAAAAAAAAACAGACGAACAGTAACAACAAAAAAATCTATCAATCTTCCTATGTATCTGTCTTATCTATCTATCTAATCATAATTTACCTTACTCTTTATGGAAGTGACTATGGAATACATGGACTACAGGTTATAAAAATCCATCAAAACTCTTGCATAACAACTGTGTTCTCTTTCTTATTTTGAGTTTATTTAAAATGTACTTCTTTACAAATGTAATGGTGATCAACTGTTGCCATTTTTCCCCCCACCGTGGATCTTTCTTATTGCTAAGGAGATTCTAACTAGATATGGTAGAATACTTATGAACCTGTTTTCATAAAAGCTGGTTAAAAATTGTCTTCTTTTGTCTTAAAAACACTATGAGTCCCTCATATTCTACTATTGTTGATGTTTCCTAATAGGGAAATTTAGAAGTCTTTGCTATAGAATGCCCTATTTTAAATTCCCAGTGTTCCTGGAAAGGCCTGGAATCTGTATTTGCATTGTGTGACATCTCATTCACATGATGATGGCTAATCAAGAAAACAACAGAGTTTTGCCATTTATGATACTAACACTGAAAAGATAAAACACATATGCATTTAGTCAATATGTACACAGACAATATTTTGAATTGGATACCCTTATTTGAAATTGTCACATGAATATCTGAAAGATATTTAGGAAAGCATTTTCTAGAACTCTGATTGACAAAGAAATGTATAAACCTCTACTTTTTGAGTCTTCTAATCTCTTATAAAAGTTATTTAAAAAAAATGAGTTCCACTCACCTCAGTGGCTCTCAGATGCCATCTTTGTTCTGAAATGATGGACCCACTGCTATATTAGTTGAAACACTGGAAAATGAGGAAACCAGGAGTACACTTAAATAGTGATACCTCAGAAAAAGGTGATAGTATGCTAGGGCAGATATGTGATACATTTAGGAATTGTGGTAGAAATTAGATCCAAAAGGACCTATGGCTCCTGTTGGTCCTGGGAAAGAGAGTATTGAGAGATGGTTCCTGGTTCTTTGTCCTGGGAAGATGGTCGAACCACTGAATGAGAGAAGTAAGGCAGAAGAGGGAAGGGAAGGGGAGACTAAGACTTATGAATTTGGCATATTAATTCTGAGATAAAATATATAAAATACAGAGTTCCCATATACTACCCTATATTATTAACACCTTGCATTAGTGAGGCACATTTGTCATAATTCATGAAAGAACTTTTTTATAATTGTACTATTAACTATAGTCCACTGTTTACAATCGAGTTTATTGTGTTGACCAGACCTATGTTTTTTCTTTTGATTTTTATTTTAATAACATATATGTCACCCAAAATTTCCCCTTTAACCACATTCACATATATATATATAATTCAGTGCTGTTAATTATATTCACAATGCCCATATAGATGATGCAATCCACCTAGGGAAACAGAGAAACATAATATTCATCACCAAGCCCTAAGTATGCCTCCACTTTCTCAAATTTACTTATTGAATATATCCAATTGAAAGTTTCCCTGTTACTTGAAATTATTTTCTGATTTACTGAAGCAGGGGAACTTTCCCAAATGCCACTCTAAAGCAATACCATTCTCTTCTCAATAACCTACACTCAACACCTAGAGTATCATAAGCTGTGAACATCGTTTATGACATAAAAGAATCCAATCTTCTGATTCTTCCTTCTTGTTACCTAGCTCAACATTTTTCCTCATCATCCCAACTGGTTTGGGCTCTTATTACTTTATTCCAACCCTTTACAATTCATAGTAAGTTCCGTACCTCATCTTTCAAGTCTGTATTACAATATTACAAAGAGCTACTAAAAAAAAATAAAAAGAAAAGAAACTCCTCAGACATCTCTTTGCATTATGATTCATCCAAATTGGGAAGCAAATCCTACACTAACTCCCTGCTTTGATTTCAAGACTTCCTCCACTATTTCATCAATCTTTTATATAACTTCTTTACCCCACCCAAATATAATCTGTTCTCTGTGTTCAACCAAGACAGAGGCATTATTACTTCCTTGGCTTTTCCATCTGTTTCTTCTATGCAGTTTTCCTCACATACCTTTCTTCTCTGAAATTTTTTAAAACAAAGCTAAAATTCCACTGTTTTTATGGATTTTCTCATATATGGCAGCTGATTATTCATTTCTTTACTTGATATTTCTCACCCATTTTGTATTCATATCTTCAGTCAGATTGAAAATTCCTTTCGTGGTTTCCTTCCACACCTCTTTAAAGCCAGCCTGGTGGCCCACAGCTGTGCACATGAAGAGCACCTCGCTCACAATTCTTCTCGTACCAGACATTGCAAAGGCATGTCATTTATAATGACCACATAAGAATAACCAGATTCTTTAGTTGCACGCTGCTGTTCTTGGCATTTTATGGTTTTCCATTAAACTTTACATGAATCTTTACATCTACCTATGTTTTTGTCTTCCCTGTGTCAACAGTCAGCTCCTCCATTGTGGAGAATGGCTCCATCTCCTTTTCCTTTTGTGTTAATCTCCATGTGTCATGAATATGACTTGACAACCAGCATATAGTCAGCTCATCTTTTTTACAGCTAATTGACTCTGTATGTTACATTATACTAGGTTTTAAAAAACTAGATTTAAAATTTGATATGAAATTTCAAAATAGCTATTAACTCAACTTTAGCAAAGGGATTAGAAATTCCATAGAGTACTGCAAAGTGGTCATGAACTTTGATTTCCTAGACACTGCTTTATATATTAAAAGGTCCTGGCTGGCATTAGGATTGATGTGGTTTATGGAACTAAATGGATCAATCCTGTGTACCCTGAGCAGTAAAGCTGCTCTTTAGTGGTTGAGGCTGCTGCCCACAAATTATTTCTCTGTTTACAGCTCCTAGCATCCTAAATTACACCAAGTGAATAAGCCACAGACATAACAATTGGAAGACTTGTACTCTATACTTAAAATTTACATTCCTTAGCAGAAACCTATCTTACTTTATTATGTCTTCTTGTATCTTATACGCTGCCTTTTTCCTCATTTTAGATATCAGGTAGCTGAGATCCAGCTCAGGTGGCAGCATAATTCAACAGTAGCCAATTCTGTCCACTTTCCCTTTAATATTGGCTTCCCTACAACCTGCTAGGATACTACATATGAAATAAAATATTGTTCTTACTCCATACATTCTTCATAGACAGCGATGCAAAATGCAAAGTAACTTCTAAAGCCTAAAAATTATGGGTGAATTCAAAGCCATGGCATGAGTTCCTTTGTTATTTAAAATATGAATATGGGGTTGTAGAAGCAAGTTATAGGGTAGGCATATAATGACTGAATCTGTTCTAAATTATGGTAGCCAAAGAAAACAGAAAGTCAACATTAAATAACTAACTTTTCTTATTAGAATTATATATTATCCTCAATCTTTTGCTTTTAACTTAGCAAAATATAAATTTACAATTCTGATTTTTTTTTTTCAGCTACATGTGGTCATTTGAAAAAGCTCACCTCAGCATGGTTCAGATAATTACAGGACAACTGGTTGAATCCTTTGATGAAGAATTTAGAACACTGTATGCTAGATCCTGTGTCCCCAGTTCATTTGCACATGAAGAGTCAGCAAGGGTGAAACATGGCAAAGCACTCTGGGAGAATGGTACTTATCAGCGTTCGATTTCTTCATTAGCATCTGTTTCCAGCCAAAGAAATCTATTTGGTAGACAAGACAATTTTCATAAACTAGACTCTAGTTACTTTAAAAACAGAGGGATATATACTCGAAATGAACATGACAAATATAACATAAGAAATCATGGATACAAACCTCATTTTGTTCCAAACTTTAATGGCCCTAATAAAATCCGTCCATATCAACCCAGTCAGGTAAACGAAAATTGGAAAAGACATAGTTATGCTGGGGAACAGCCAGAAACAACTCCATACCTGCTGCTTAACAGGGCTCTGAATCGAACCAATAATGCACCTGGTCAATGGAAAAGACCTTCAGATAGTCTCAGTGTGGCATCGTCATCACGGGGAGGCTACACAAACCACCACAACACACCTGCCCAGAGTTTTGCCAATCGGCTTGCTCAGAGAAAAACAAATCTTGCAGACAGGAATTCAAATGTGCGGAGGTCTTTTAATGGGACAGATAATCATATTCGCTTTTTGCAGCAACGAATGCCAACCCTGGAACACACCACAAAGTCATTCCTACGTAACTGGAGAATTGAATCTTACTTAAATGATCATTCAGAAGCTATGCCTGATTCAAATGGGTCAGCTCTAGGTGACCGATTTGAGAGCTATGACGGGTCTGAGAATTTGAAAGCCAATGCTCTTTATACCCATTCTCGACTTCGTTCATCTTTTGTATTTAAACCAACTTTACCTGAGCAGCAAGAAGTTAACAGCTGTACAACTGGCTCCTCAAATTCAACTATAATTGGTTCCCAGGGAAGTGATGTGCCTAAAGAGGTCCCAGATACCCCTACAAGTGTACAGCATTTGACAGACAAACCCTTACTAGAATCAGTCCCCAAGGTTCCGTTGCAGACAGAGACACCAATACTTCACCCTTCGCAGGTTCCTGAAAAACAGTCAGCAGTCTTAAACCATACTACCAATGATCATACAGAGTCAAACAACTATTTATATACAACTCTGTGTGTAAATAAGCAGACAGAAAATCTAAAGAACCAGCAGGATGAGAATCTTCTTAAAAGACGAAGTTTCCCAATCTTTGACCATACAAAAGCCAATTTAGATCATGGAAATAGTAAGCATTATGTATATAGTACTCTTACCAGGAATCGAGCTAGACAACCAGAAAGACCCAAAGAGGATCTACTGAAAAGTTCTAAAAGCATGCACAATGTGACCCATAACATAGAAGAGGATGATGATGTTGCCAAGAGAGGCCCTCCGACTGGCACCACTACCAAGTCAATTTCCATTGCAGCTTTACTTGATGTGAATAAAGAGGAGCCCAACAAAGAACTCACTTCAAAGAAGGAAGTTAAAGGTTCCCCAAGTTTTTTGAAAAAAGGATCCCAGAAGTTAAGATCATTACTTAGCCTTACCCCAGAAAAGAAAGAAAATCTATCCAAAAATAAAGCATCTGCCTTTTATAGAATGTGTAGTAGTTCTGATACTTTAGTTTCTGAGGGTGAAGAGAATCAAAACCCCAAAAAGTCAGAGCCAAAAGTTGATTCATCTCCTAGAAGAAAGCATTCTTCTTCAAACTCTCAAGGCAGTATCCACAAGAGTAAGGAAGATGTTACCGTCACCTCATCTCAGGGGAGAAATTCCCCATCTGAAGAAAATAATAGAACAATGCCTTGTCCAGGTCCAGTTGAATGCACATTCTCGGAAAGGGCAGGAGATGCCTCTGCCCCAAGATTTAACACCGAACAGATCCAATACAAAGATTCCAAGGAGATTAGTGCAGTTGTTGCTCCTGAAAGAAAACCAGCTTCTTCTCCAAGGCCAAAGCCCAACGAGCTTCTAAGATCTCATTCAACTGACCGGCGAGTGTACAGTCGTTTTGAGCCATTTTGTAAGATTGAGAGCACTATGCAGTCAACAAGCAACATGCCAAATACCAGTATACACCATCCAGAAATAAAGTCCACAACTATGGGCAACAATTACGGCAGGTCCAGCCCAATGCTTAATTACAGCACTGGTGTCTATCGCACATATCAGCCCAATGAAAGCAAGTTTCGAGGATTTATGCAAAAGTTCGGAAACTTCATACATAAAAATAAGTGAAATACCATAATTTCAAATAGATATTAAAATACAAATGAATATGCTTATAAATATTTGTCCAAAGAACACTGTGGTCCAGTTTCCAGTGGGTCAACAGCATTCTGAATGGGTAGAATTTTGGATAATATGTATGTATTTATGAGATATTAATGCACAGTCAAGGTGTTATTCTATACGATAAAATTAGTTGTGCTTAATTACACTATTGCTGGAATTTCTCCATAAACACGTGATTTTTAAATGGTAATGGTGAAAGCCAAATGTTACTAAATTTTTTTCTTCAGACTGAAGATCTTTAGCCTTAAATAGGAACTTTAGTGGAGAGATGGTGTATGGATTTTATCCATTTATTCCAAAGTCCTTTAAAAAAGCATCATAATAGTAATCAGGGAACTGTTTTAAAATGTCCTTATAGGGTTCACATGTCTTCAAAAAATAAGAAAATAAGAAAAGCCTTTCTTTGTTTATAACTTTAAATTCCGTGGATAGTGTGTTATATATTTTGTTAATGTATTATTAATTTTCCTGTGGTGCACGTATAACTGGTCGGTTAGCAAAAGTACAATTGAAACTGAATAACTTAGTGAAACTTTTATTTTGCCTAGAGTGTTTGCAAAGTATCGGCCTCAGGTGGAAAAATCATAGGAATCTATTTTCCTGATTCTTTGAAAAGCATCCAGAATGTGTCTCTTTTCACTCTGGAAACTGGTAGCCTATACTCCATTTACCCATTGGCTGCCTCTATAGTCATTGCTTACTTCAATTTTATAGCAAGCCAGCAGGAATTTAGAAAGCCTGAACTATTATTTAACACCTTCTAGATTAATATATAGGGCATTATGCAGTTGTTTTAAACATTCAGCCATATATTTATAATTCAGTCATTAAAATAGTAGCACTGATATCTATGTCACTAAAATAATTCCCAATAGTATATTAAAAAACATGAAAGGAAACATAGCAAGGAAACCTGACAGTAGGGAAAAAAAAAGCCTAACACTCATTGAACACTGATGGTAGACCAGATAATGAACTAGAACTTTAAATTCTAGCTCACTATTTTGTGGGGACCATTGTCCTCATTATTTATAGATGAGAAGTGAGACGATAATTGAGACTCAGAGAAGTAGTGCCCCAACTCATAAGTAATAGGTAACAACTCTAAAGTGCCTATAACATTCTGTCACCTTCCAACAGCATTCAATGCCTGCCTTACCAAATCTGATGAGAATTAAATGGGAAAAAGTTTATGAAAGCATACAGCCTATTTCAATATCAGTCCATCAGGAAAGATTAAGTTGATTTTCACCGGACAACAAGGACACACAAGGACTAAAATAAATCATTGTAGGCGAGATTAGGGAATTAAAATTGAGAATAATTTCTGAATATAATCTGATAAAGCCAGTTTTAATAGGTAGGTGGTCATTTTGATCTCCTTCTCATTTACCTGAAGCAATAATAGGAAAGAAAAGGAACCAGAAGTAAGTTGCAACCTGCTTCCTGGGTTTCTGTGCCAGAGAAAGAAGTCCATTAGGTCAGGAGGCTAGTTGGGGAAAAGGAATTCCATATTAAACACATTATCTCATTAAATATTCACAATAACCCTGTGAAGTTAAGTATGTCCTTTTTGCAAGTGAGAAATTCAAGTCTCAAAGAAGTTGAATGAATTTGATGAGTTAAAAGGCTCTGAATTGTCAGAGCTGGGGTTTGAACACTGATGATGTGGAATAGCATGTACTACAGAAAAACATGTTCTTAAAATTAACCCATTCCTGTGGGTGTGAACCCACTGTTTTTTTGTTTTTTGTTTTTTTGATGATGTTCCCTCAGTTAAGGTGTAGCCTGTCTCAGTCAAGATAGGTCTTAAGCTTATTACTGGAGTCCTTCATAAAAGAATGAAATTCAGAAAGAGAGAAAAACACAGGGAGCAAGATGCTGACATAGAATCTGGAAGAGATCAGGAGATGCCACTATGTGTCTTTTCATGTGGCAGAGGAACCAAGGACACCATCAGCCAGCCCTGGGGAGCCACAGTCTTCAGGGAGGAAAGCATTACGTTGATGATGCCTTGATTTGGACATGTTCCTGGCCTCAAACCCATGAGTGAGTAAATTCCCATTGTTTAAGCTGAACCATGTCATGGTATTAGCTCGAGCACCCTAGAAAACTAAAACAAACACTAAAGTTATTTTTCATACCACAAGAATGTCATACTGATATTCAGTATGATATTCAGTCTGAAAGTTAGATCTTTAAAGCTCAGAATACATTTTTCTTAAAAAAAGGCATATTCTTTACATCACTGATTATTTTACACACCTGGCTGGCTTCTACTCCACTATGCTTTAAGAGCGTTCTTTGAATTTACGCAACTCTCTTTTTCACTCTATATCCCTTTACAAACTAGAGAAATGCATCAGTAACTGTCAAGAATAATATTCTATAAACACAAACCCAGAATATCATACTCAGTTTGCATCAGTCATAAAAGTAGGTTTTAATTTCCCTTTATAACAAAGGAAATTCCCAAGTACTACAACATGAAATTGTATTGTCTTTAGGAAGCTGAATGTAATAGACTGGAAATTTTGCACAATTCCTAACAAATTAATAGCATAAAAATAAAACGTTGAGAGAGAACAGTCATGTATCACAAGAAAGGAAGTCAAGTATATTTACAGAGAATTTTTTAAAATAACCTTTGAAATATGTATTTCCTTATAATCAGGCAATGAATTCAGTTGCAATAAGAGAAACATTTCTAATTGCTAGTTAATTTTTTGTATGATCTTAATAGGTCAGTGTCATTTTATTTAAAAGCATTAAAATTGGAGCACCATGGGTGGAAGAGAATGTTCGTTTTGTTCTGAGCAAAAATTCACTTCTGTAATTCTGCACCATAGTCCTTTATCCACTTATCAAAGTCCTGAACCCATGCTTAACCAAGCTAGATTTACTTAAATGTCCATTCTTTGCTAGTAGTGTATGGAGCATCTTTTGTAACTAACAGAATTGTCGTAAGACAGCTCTGAAATTGAAAGCCCTGATTTAGAATAGTATAACTTTAAAGCTGAAACTATATAAAGACCAGAGATTTAATCATGGTTTATTACAAGAAAAACTATTTTTCTTTTTTTTGCATGGACAGGCACAACTATTTCTCTTTGAACAGTGACTGCTGTAATTTCTGGAAATGTATGAATAGATTATGGAACTAACCTATCAAAATAGTTGATAAGCTCCTCCCTCTGAAGAAATGGCATTGAGGAGTATAGGGTGCTGTTTGCTTCCTGCTTTATTTCATCCACCTGTGGCAGGCAGCTTAGGCTTTCACATGACGAAGATTTATTCTCTGCTTTTTTATCCTTGTTTTCCTTCTATTTTTTATTTCTTCCGTAAATACCTTTATCCCGGTATATAATAGCTTTCCAAAGTCTCTGTGGTTGGAAACTCCTCAGGTATATAACTGCATAAGCACATACACTTCAAGATACTGACTCAGAGTTTTAAGTTTCAGGTTTTAAACAGACACTACCAGACTTCAAGCAAAATACCTTCCTTGCTCTCCTATGTTAATACTGGAAAGATATTATCACTTAGATGTAGTTTCATAATAAAGTTTGACCATGTAATTTTTATTCTGTGACTGAGAATTGTTTGTAAGCAGACACTATAGAAAATGGATATAATATCAAAATATTTCTTGGCAGGTGGCCTTGGAATAATTTAAGTGACTATATTCTGAACACACTTTCATTCCTCTGTTATAACAATTGAGATTAACCACAATTCTGATGTAGTGTATTGAGGTGTGGATATATGCTGGAAGTCTTACTTGTGGATGCAGATAGCTTGTTTGATGGAGAGATGCCGAGTGTGGATCCTGATAAGCAGTGAAAGCAATTGAATTCTAGCTGCTTTTAATTTTACCTTTTCTCGGGAGCTACCCGGTCATTTGTGTTATTCCACTGTTATTTTCTTCTGAGAATACATGTTTGTATCTAATGTGCATATGACTAAGGGATGTAAAGTAGAATCATTGTTTCACATTATGTGTGATCTATGCGCGATGCTGTAAAAGAAAAAACTGCCATAATATTCATTTGGGTTATATTGTATTTAAAGCAAAAAAGATGAAATAAAACCAAAGAGTCAATTTTTTATATGCATACAATGTTAGCAAAGAAATATTCTTCCAAATTAACTTTTGTTTAACAAATAAATATTAAATAATTTTGTACAAATATCAATATATTGTGAGTTTATTTTTTTCCTTCAGATCCTGGATTTCTCCATTTAAGCTCACTCTTTCACTTAGTTAATAAAACCAGGAATTTAGATTTTTTCATACATTTAAAAATATTTCCCCCAGGATTTTGAAATCATCTCTAAGACATTTTTACTTCAATTTTGATTAGCAATTATATTTTATACACAATTTATCCAGAAATGACATTCTGTCTTTAAACAACCATTACACATATATTCATTCTCTGTTTCTACTGGAATATAATAGTTATTTTAAATAACGTGATTTAGAAAGAGAAATCTGTTTCTTAAAAGAAAACGTTACTAACTTTTGCATAGCTTTGTAAAAATTGAGTAAAAAACATTCTTTTAGACGTGACTCTGTGTTGGTCCAATTACTGACATTCAGTAACCTGGAGTCTGAAAGTTAGATCTTTAAAGTTCAGAAAACATTTTTCTTAAAAAAAAGGCATATTCTTTACATCACTGATTATTTTACAAGCTATGACATAGTTGAAATACTGCATATTGGGAATTTTTGAGTGTCTTTAAAAACAAATGTGATTTTAAATAGTTGAGTATAAAGATAATTTTTTTTAATATTTAATCATAAACGCTGATGTTTAAGGAAAATTCAGTTCAGTGAGGATTGTGAGGTAAATAGTAATAGCCTCATTTCTGTGACCATCCTGAAGGAAATTTATAAACAGTTTCTGTTGATTTGAGGGGCCAAAGACTGGCCCAAAGTACTAAAAAATGATGAAAGGGCATTGAAGAGGATACATGTGTGCTCTTTCTGGGGAAACAAGTCATGTGACACAGAAATAGAAATGCAATAATGAGAAAGAAGAGACAGGAGAATGTCTCCGAGTTAACAAAGACAGTTGGTCATATAAATTGGGTAATTGTCTTGGGATTTGTTCTCGACGATCTGGTTCATTTATTTATTTAACATTTGTACTGAGAACCTAATATGTCCCAAGTATGTAGGTCATAGGGAGTCTCTCATGTAGGGAAAAAGGAGGATTCTGGGTAATCAGAAGCTGCCAGCAAGTTTTCATGAGTGGTTTAATAACCCATGCTAACTGCAAGAATTCTTATGTTGTTTTAAGAGCTATCTGTCCTGCCTCATACACATGAGAAATGCCTCATAGTAGTGAATTCCATAAAGACAGTCATTTTCTTCACTGTAGATGGAGAAAGACACAGTCCATTAATATCCATACCTTCAAAATATGCTGTTTATAACTGAATGATCATTCGTATTAAAGAGCACAGCTTAATGCAGAAAGGGTCCGAGCCCAAACTTCAGCTTTGTTCACACTCAGATCTTTAGAGAACTGTCATAGTTGGTCTGAGGATTTATTTGTGTGAAGGAAAGAAAGCTGAAGAATTCATCCTGAAGGAAACGAGAGTAGAGCTGCCCAAATTCACCTCAAATGCATTAGTCACACAAGAGAAAGGAGTGATGATTTTGCATTAGTGATTTTGATTGTCAACCAACACAGGTCTGCTGTGAGGGCCTGAAGCAGCATAACCTTCCTCTAAAATTTCCATGATGCTTCGAGAGATTTGGTTGCCAAGAGCTACGCAGATGATGTGTGCTCTCACTGCGGACCTCGTGCTTTCAGCAGCAGCCTCTCTGCTAATGTTGAAAGGTTATAGCAACAACTGCAGGCTCTGCTGGCTATCCATTAGACACATCTGCCTCCTTGGGTGTAGGCAGTAATTTCTGATATTACCACAGTAGGTCAGAGCAGAAAAGAACAAATGCCATGATGTCATCAAGAGGGTAAGTCCAGAGAGCAGTTATAAGACACTCCCTAGGGACTCCTAGAAAATATTTGGTAAGAAATTAAGGGTTGCTGAAATGGCCACAGAATTCACACAGAAGGGAACTTCCTGTTTCCTTCTTACCAAGCTAGAAAGGCCCAGGAAATACAAGTCATATTTGTCACACATAATACATACCAAAACACAAGGTATGAATTTGGCAGAATGGTCTCTACTATTTCACTTTCATTAAAGCGATTTAAAATGAAATAGCAAATCAAAACAACAATCAAAATAATAAAAGAGCTTCTTAACAGGGATTTATTTTAGGAAGCAAGTCTCAAGATATATCTTGATATTAACATATCTGGTCTCTAATTTTCTTTTTTTACAATTTTCAAATTTTCTTTCTTTTTTAAGTCATTATTTCATAACTTTTGTTTGTTTCTTTCTTTGAATTCTTTAAATTTTTACTTTATTAGAGAAGTTGAGGGTTTACAGAGCAATCACCCACAAAATACAGAATTTCCATATACCCCCCTGCCTAAACAATTTGCTTTGTGTTAGATGTTTGTTACAATTAATAATAGCACACTTTAATGACTGTACTATTAAGTAAAGTCCATGGTTTAACTCAGGGTTCATGAATTGTGTAGTGTAATTCCATGGTTTTTTTAATGCAATTTTATTGAGATATATTCACATACCATATAATCATGTAAAGTATACAATCAGTGATTCACAATATCATATAGTTCTGCATTCGTCACCACAATCAATTTTAGAACATTTTCCTTACTCTAATTCATATAAGAATAAAAATAGGGTGGGCCACTGTGGCTCAGCAGGCAAGAACTCTTGTCTGCCATGCCCGAGGACCCGGGTTCGATTCCTGGTGCCTGCCCATGTGAAAAAAAGAATACCAAAAACATCTCATATTCCTTATCTTCCCCTATTATTGACTTATATTTTGTCCTTAATTTTTACTCATCTGTCCATACTTTGGATAAAGTGAGTGTCAACCACAAGGTTTTCACGATCACACGGTCTCACTAAAAGCTCTATAGTTATCAAGTCATCTTCAAGAATCAAGGCTACTGGAATACAGTTCAACAGTTTCAAGTATTTCCTTCTAGCTAGTCTAATACACCAAAACTAAAAAGAAGTATCGATATAATGCATAAGAATAAGCTCCAGAATAACCTCTCAACTCTATTTGAAATTTCTCAGCCACTGAAACGATTTTGTTTTCATCTCTCTTCCCCCTTGTGGTGAAGAAGGCCTTCTCAATCCCACACTGCCAAGTCCAGGCCCAGCCCTGTGAGTCATGTCCCATGTTTCCAGGGAGCTTTATGCCCCTGGGATCATGTCCCACATAGGATGTAGGTGAGTTTACCTGCCAAATTGTCTTTCAGAGTGAGGCCACATCTGAGTAATAAAAGAGGTTCTCTGGGGGTGACTCATGCATAATTATAAGTAGGCTCAGCTTTTTCCTTTATAAGAATAAATTTCCTAAGGGCAAGCCCCAAGATTGAGGGCACAGCCTATTAAATTGGTAGGCCCCAATCCTTGCGAGAGTATCAGAAATTCCCCAGGTGGGGAAGTTTAATATATCTATATTTTTCCTCAGTCCCTGAGGAGGGTTTCACAAATACTTTTTTATTCTCCCCAAATTACTCTGGGACATATTGGGGCATCACACTAACCTTTACAAACCAAGAAGATCTCACTCCACTTTCAACGTTCCATGTAATTATCATGTTCGAATAAACTGACCATACAGGTTAAATTAGATAATGTGCTACCAAAAAAAAGAGATTTTACACCAAATAAACATCTCTTCCTTGGTCTGACAAGAAGTTGAAGCTTTAAAACCCAGTCAATATCATCCTTTACGCTTTACTCTGATTTACCTTAGTCCTAACCAAATCTGCTTCATTCATATTCCTAATTGAACTCAGATCTCCTTTTCCCCTTCATTAACAGTTGCTGTATGGGGTAATGCTGACTTTCATAGCTGCAGAGCGCTAGTTCTGAGTCTCAGGTGTCACCCAGATACCCGAAGTTCTAGAAGAGGCCAGGTTATACACAATGAGCTCCTCGTCTCAGAATTTAGAAATCACAGTTATAACTCAGGAAGAGATGTGACTGCTATAAGCATTTACAGTCTTGGAACCGTTACACCAAGCCTTCCCCTGATAACCTAAGTTCTTGAATTCAATTCTCAGAATTTGCACATTATAAATTAGTCCATATTAATTAGGCGTTATAATATTTGTCTTTTCACTTCTGGCTTCATTCACAGAACATACTGTTCCCAAGCTTCATTCACCTAGTTGCATGCCTCACAACTTCATTCCTTCTTGCAGCCGTTCAAAATTCCATGATATTCATATTCATGATAAGAGTTCCTTATCAGGTATTTACTTTAGGAAACAATTTTCAGGATACATCCTAGTATTAGCAAATTTGGTTGTTATTTTCTTTGTATATAATTTTCTAATTTTATTTTTTCCAACTTTTTTTTCCTAGCTGAGAAATATCTTTTTATCTTTCAATCGGGTAGATTCAATTATACTTAGTCCATATTTTAGGAAGAATCTTTTGTTTTGGTTTGTGTAATGTTGGATTTGTTCTGTCATTTTACAAAGTAGTAAAATGTTATTTTAGTTTAACTGCACAGGTGGAATATATCAGAATATTCATCAAATTAAAATAAACACAGTTAATTAGGCTTTACTATAAATCTCCAGAAACAAGGAGATTTTTACTTGAAGTTAAAGTTTTCATTTTTCTCTCCCAAGCAGAATAAAATGTTGCTTATTGCATATTTTGCTAATTTAAGTATGAAAATATGTAGTCGGCTTGACAAACATTTTTTAAATGTATTTCATGTGATTTAAAATTTAACAATTCTGTTTGTATTAAGCGCTTTTCTGTGCTTGTCTCAGGAAAGGGACTCAATAAATGTTAGTCTCATTTGATTTCCAAAGAAAAAAACTGAGAAATAAGTTTTGCATCCTAATCATTACAAGATGAAAGATATTATTTAAAAATAAAATTAGATAATATTAGAAGGAAGTGCAAAGAGCAGCTAGAAGGCTGAATGTTACTTCTATCTCCTGACATGCTATTATTTGGCACTTCTTTATGCTTTGGCTTCCTTTGTATTAAATAAATATATTATCTTTCACCTCACCAGAGTGTGGAGATATTAAAGGCATCCCCTCTATAATTTGAGCCCCTTTGAAGTAGGTAGGGTTATCATCCCCCCTGCCAGCATTACTTTGAATGCTTTTTTTTTCACTCTGCTGAAGGGAGTAATAACTTTTAAATTCTTAATATTTCTGTCCAGTGAACTCAATGTTTGACATAGAGGTTGATTTGCAGATGCTGGAGATCAAAATTTAAGTACTTGAGTGCTAAAATCTATTTTTTAAATGTCATCTATCTCACGTGTTTTTGTTTGAACTCCAAGGAATATAAAACCAGAGGCCAGAGATTGCCTGGAATGGGGTGACTTGGAGAAGGCAGGCTGAGAGTAGCTCCCAGCAGCAATCCACCTTGGCTGGACGTGTTCCAGTGCCAGCTCCTTATGACATGCACAGAGTAACAACTGTGCCATAGATCAAAATGACAGAATCCCATTTACAGTATTGATATACAATGGTTTAATTTCCCTTAGTATTTAGTGACCCTGGAAAGAGAGTCTTAAATTATCTTTTTCTCATGTCAAGGAATCATAGGAATTTTGAGGATTCTGATAGACCATCTCCCGCATAACCATATACTTCATTTTGGTTAATAGAGAGATGTGTGTTTAAAGTATGGCAAGCAGGCTTGATTATTATACTAGACTAAAGATTTTAGATTAGTTAGAAATTGTTCAGTGTTAGATGCCAGATTGACTCATCCAAATCCATGCAAGTTTCGTTTCTCATAGTATTAAGTTATTTAACATATAATCACCAACAAATACTACAGATCCCTTTTTTTTTTTTCAAGTGCTTAAGCAATTATTTTCTCTTCTATCTTTGGGAATTATTTTATCTCTTTGCCTCCCTAGGTCAGAATTAAAAAAAAAAAGAGTGTTATTCCAAATTTTAATTTGATATGATAATATTAAATTGCCTAGTGTACATTGAGCACTGTCTTCCACATTATTGAATACAGGGCCTCAAAGATCTTAAAATACATTTGAGGATCTAATATGAATACTTACAAGCCATAATGGAAGGCTAGAGTATACAAAGCGTATAAGTTTACACATTTCATCTTTATTAAGACTTTAGGTTCTTAAATATGTTAGTATGGATGAAAATCTACTGAATCATCCAAAAGCTATCATGTTTGTTAGTTTTTTAAACAACTATATAAGCCTGTTAATAGTGAGGACTTGGTAGTACTCGATTGTTCTTGATTCAGTTTGATCCGTTAAAATGAGTTTAAGGCTTGAAGTCAAGTTACATGTGGGTATTAACCTGATGTGACAGGAAACTTTTTTATGGTTCAGTGGGAGTGGATAGTCTTTGACATTATCATTAAGAACTGAATGCTGCAATTTGTAAAGTGCTTGTTGTTTGTTGATGGCACCATCCCAGGAGGCATAGCTTGTACCATAGGAACAAAAAGATTGCAAATGACCTTGGCAAATGGGAAAGTATTTAAAAATGCAGAATAGAATTCAATGGAAAAAAAAAGTTGGTTGTACAAATATAAGCTAAGGAGTGATCTGAGATGCCTGGGAATCCATGAAGCTGGAAGATTTTCACTGATTGCAAAGCTAAAGGGTAATCGGGAAGTAACATTAGAAATACCAGTAAAACAGGGAGGGTACAGATAGAGTGAAACATATGAGAGGCTGTACATTAAGGAAGAGTCTTTTTCTATCAGCGTCAAATTTAAATTTAAAAAAAAACACAATTTAATTGCCTGTGACAACATTATTTTATTTAGTGTAATATAGTTGGGAAAACAATTTTACAGTGTCATTTATTGTTCTTCCTAGATTTCCTTAGCTTTCTATGGCCTGCATAAATCTTTATCTGTTTGAACTGATCCTAGGAAACTATTTAATAGCAGACTTCATGACAAGACTCATGAGTCAAAATTGAAGCAATATCAGAGATGTTTAAAAGTCTGGAAGCCTTAAGAGGAAATTAATATTTAGCATGGAATTCAGAAAACTGGGCAGGAATGGACATTAGACAGGGGAAAGACAGTACCTAACGGTATATTCTGTTATATAGAATAGTGTTTGTCATGATCCTCAAGCAAAAACTGAAAATAATGTAATGGTTCATACAGGCAGACAAAATAGAAGAGAAGAGAAAATACCAGAGTGCATCACAAATAATAAGAACAAGTATTTAATGTTACAATTGTGTTGACATTGGTCATAATGGAAAATGTATTTGTTTTAAAATATATATATATATATATTGTAGGGGATTTCAGATAAATATTCGGTGGACAGACTATTTCAATGGTGTCAGTTATCCCTCATCTGTCCTAAACAATCCTCAACCCATGGATAAATCTGCCCCATCAAGACCCTTTTCTCCTCTACCGTTTCATAATATTTTGAAGCAAATCTCAGAGGTCACATATTTCATCTGTTAGTGCTCCATTAGGCATCTCTAAAAGCTAAGGGTTCTTTTCCAATATAACCACAATATCATTCTCAATTATTCCATAGAACTATAAAAGATCTGAAAGTATATTTCTTTGTGTGGTTCATGTACACCATCTACATTTCCTTTAAATGCAGAAATGGCCCTGACATTACACATGAAGGACTGGTTTGAAATTAGATGAAGGAAATTTCTGAAAAAATCTCTGAATGTTTGAATTAGACAGAAGTTATAAAGCAGCATTCTCTGGTTTACTTTGAAAATGGACTTAACTTTTCCATCATTCTGCAAGCAAGTGAGAAAACAAAATGGTATCTTTCCAGATGTTTAGCCCTTCCTCCAAATGTGTATATCTTGAACAATTTACTATTTACTGATTTATCAACCTTATCCTAATGTCAGTAAGATCCTAATAAATAGGTATAATTACTCTGCATATTGTATGAGAAAATCACTTATTCATCCACTGAAATTGAATGACTATAATTTGCTGGATACATTTAGGGTTCTTATGATTCCTTCCCTTCAGGAGCACAATCTATTGATGAAAAAGTCACAAACTAACAATTAATATACCCTGTGAAAAATTATAGTGAAGATAATATATTACAGTAAGAAAAATTGAAAAGACACTCTAGGCAGAGGGAAAGCATATACAAAGAAAGACAGCTCTGATGTATAGTATTTTTCTTAAAGAAAAATGTAGAGCAATTTGATCTTGGGAGGTGCAAAAGAAGCAGTAAATGATAGAAAAACAATTTTAGATGAAATTGTAAAGATTTAATTGTCAAGCTAATGATTACATTTTATCATCTTCTCCTTAACTGAGATAAGGCATATAGAAGGAGGAGCCAATTGGGGGGATGGGGAGGGCAATGGGGAATCATTTATGGTTGTGTTAGATTTCCAATGCTTATGGGATACCCAGTTTTAGTTAGTCATTACGGACATGTAGCCAGGACTCATGGAAGAAGTAAGAAATAGATTTGAAATGGATAATTGAAGTGGATGACTAATACTAAGTAAAACTATCCAGGGAAAGATAGAAAGAGAAAAGAAGTAAAGAGAAGAGAAGAGAGGCAAAAAGAGAAGAGCAAATGGCACTTCTCTCAGCCTTATTTTTTTCTCTAGTATCCAAAACAGAAATGTGCCTTCTCTGCTAAAAAAACAATTTATTTTTGTTACTATGTGATTTAAAAATGGACAAAAAGACCCTTCCTGAAATCTTTGCTTAAAAAGACATGATCAATATCCAGGATGCTGGCTGTTTCTTAAATTCTTAGATGTATATAACACACTTCAAAATTTCTCAAGATGGAAACAACAGTATTTCCTTCAACTAAAAGTAACATCCAAGGAAGCTTCTGATGACTATCTTAATGTGTCATCTGCTGAATTCCTCTTTAACCAGACAGTCTTTCAAAATAGAATCCAAATTCAAGGGTTCAGCATTTTTGAAGAGGATTTCTTTTAGTCTGACATTATTTGCTGAGCTGGTTTGAAACTATTATGTGCCCCAGAAAAGCCATGTTTTCTTAATCCTAATCCAATCATGTGGGGGCAGATCTATTGTTTGAGTGAGACCTTTTGATTAGGTCTCTCCCATGGAGAGGCAACCCACCAGTTGTGGATGGGACCTTTTGATCAGATAGAGATGTGACTTTGCCAGTTCAAGGTGGGTCTCACTTAGTTTACTGGAGTCCTTAAAAGAGCTGACATAGAGACCTGAGAGCTGACATGAAGAGCTGAAAGATGAAACTAGATAAAGATGTTTAGAGATGTGGAAGGAAAGCCCCCAGCAGAAACCAGAAGGGCCCACAGGAGTGGAGAGAACCATTTTGAAACCAAGTCAGGAGGGCCATCTGACATCACCACATGAATTTCCATGTCACGGAGGAACCTGGATGCTGTCTTTCCTCCGGGAAGGGTTCCTCTTTTTGGTGCCTTAAATTGGGCATTTTCATGGCCTTAGGATTGTAACTTGTGATTTAATAAATCCCCTTTATAAAATCCATTCCATTTCTGGTATACCGCATTCCGCAGCTTTAGCAAACCAAAACACTTGCCTAGTAAAGTTTGTTTCAGATCCAGACCAAGGACGGGCAGAGTAACTATGATTGAATGAGAAAGAAAAATCTAAGACCTCAAGCTAAAATCTCTCCTAATGGGGGAAGCAATGGTCAGTCTGGGGAGGGTGTACTTACAACAACTGGGGTAATGCAAAGAAGGCAGAACTTAGAATATTGGGAGTGTAATGAGATACCAAAAGAGAGGGCCAGAAATCGTATTCAACTTTGAGAGGTGCAGCAAGGAGTGAGATGAAGTTCCCCAGGATGGGCAAGTAGAGTTTATTTGGAAGCAGATAATCTGAGAGTTGATATACTCGGCCACAGAAACCTGCTCTTTACACAGTTTCAAGCACACATTCCAGTCAGATTTGGAATTTATTAGAGTAACTCGGTTTTTCTGATGCTGGAAATCTTTGAGAGGGCATCCAGGCAGAAATCCTGATTTGAAATTCAAAATAGGGATCCAGCGGCTAGATCTTTTGTTTTGTGCTAAGGTATAATTACTTTTGATAAATAACATTAGAAGTTGGGTTGGAAATAATGTACTCTCTATTAATGTACATCATCGAATAAGACATAATTTGTCATTTGAGAATAGATCTCTTTTTTCTCTAAATATTTTACTATATTCAGTGACAAAACGTTAACTTGCCATTGTCCCAAAATTCTGAGGTTATAATCATTTTGATCTTGTCACTTTACAGAAACAAAGACATCATGATATACCCTGGACTTCAAATCCAGATTCTGAATTTTTTGACAGATCTGTGACCTCAAAGATGGCTTTAATAAGTTTGAATAGAAGCCAATCTAATGCTCCCCACAAGAACCTCACTTTCAAAAATAACAGAAGCAACTATTTTAGCCAGTTTACTAGTTTCCAAATCCCCACCCCATTCTACCTGCTACTTTTTGAGTGAATGTCATGTCATCTCAGTAAAGGAATTTTGAATAATTTTATTACCACCATTCTAAGACGTAACACATCAGTTTTTTTTTTTTTTTTCTTTTTTCTTTTTTGCATGGGCGACTCCAGGAATGAAATCTGGGTCTCCAGCATGGCAGGTGAGAACTCTGCCACTAAGCCACTGTTGCCTGCCCCACATATTAGATTTTAAATGGTGTTTTATATATTCTATTAAATTAAATTTAAATAACTACAGAATCAATAAAATATACATGAATGCATTTTAACTATTTAGGGCTAGGTTGAAAATCAAAACAATATTTGAAAGATAATCAGGATTAGTGCTTCTGTGCTTTGTTAAGTATGAAGAGAGAATACCAGGGACTCCTGGGCTTGGAAAAGTTTCATAAGGCATCTCGAGTTGACTTATTAAGTCCAATGAATAAATCCAAACTTTACCAGCATTAATCATACATTAAAAAATATGTCTGCTTCACGGAGCAAGGGATCTATAATAAGGACAGCTGCACAATAGGTCAATACTGATTTTAATAGTATTAGTAGCTAGACTATGTTGAGTGTTTATTATGTGCTAGGCATTTCAAACGCACTGTCTTAAACAATCCTTAACAGTAATTTAATTGTCTAGATCCGATTGTCATCCTTATTTACCAAATGAGGAAATTAACATTTATAGAGCTTCATCAGAACAAGGAGCTAGTAAATGTTACAATAAAAATTTGAATTGAGACCACTGGACTTTAAAGTTTAAGCAGAGAAAGAAAATGTCATGTTTTAAGACTGACTCATCTTTCATTGGATTAATTGACTACAGTTTTAAAGAAATTTACATGCTCTTACATCTTAACCACAAAGTCTACTCAGACTAGATTTATTATAATAAATTATAATAAAGTATCATATTTATCTATCTCTCTCATCAAAATTAATTTGCGGCACTTAGAATATGAACTATAAATATGGTTCCTGCACAATGCCCTGTATATACTAAATGCTTAATAAGGATGAGAGACTGGGAAAGAAAGGACCATGCTTGTGTTCTGGATTGGAACATGAAAGGATGGTAATGCTGAAATTGTATTCAGATTAGGTACTTTTCCATTGTTCCCGAGCTATTCCTGTACCTTCCTTGCTTTGAGGAGTACAAATATTTTCAGGTCTAATCCTCTTATTTCTCTCTGAAGTTCAGTTTCTCTTTAGCTATCATTCTAGGAAAAAATATATATGTATATATAATATACCCCTACACTATATATTTATCTTTGTCTTTGGAAAGGATCAAAGCAAACTGGATGTTAGAAGGGACACATTTGTTTTAGTTTCACCTAAGAAACTGTGTGTCATAGATCTAGTTCCCTTCGGTCTGTCAAGTAAACGTGCATATCTTCCCTTATAACATACATTTCCACAATTAGACATTTTATTCAATCCAAGTCAATGCTTGCTCATTAGTCACCTATTGCATGATCCGAAAATCCCTTGCCAAAATTCAGAACTTGCCTTCGAAGAGTTTACATTACGAAGGGCCAGGGGAATGATTCAAGTAAAGAAACAACTGCAATAAAAGAAAGACCAAAAGTGCAATAGCACGCATAATAGTAAGAGGACTCAGAGGAAGGAGAAAACATACCCAGATGGAGAGTCACATGCTTTACTTACTCTATGAAAATGGTTTAATTTTGAAGCAAGATTTGCCTAGAGGATGAGTTAAAGGCACTGAGAAGACTATTTGAGAATATCTAATTTACTTTAACTGTATGCAATCATTTTACCTTACAATTTGCTAATAAATCTCTCCTTCTTCTTACCTAGAGTTTAAAAATCCCTTAATATTCTTCACTTCTCCTCTTAAGGTAAACACTAGTCTAATAAAAGCAATGCTTTTCTAAGTTGTGCTATTTACCTTCAATTGCCAAGTCACAAAAATAGTTGCCCAAGACCCAGCAGAGCACTGATTGGAGGATGAAGCCTCCCTGAGTGGGCAGCCATGAAACAAATGCAGATTCGTTATTTCAGTCCAAGGACCTTAACAGCTGACAATGTGAATAGCATGCACTACCAAGTGATTTATCTGCTAATCCATAAATCAATGTATAATCACAATATAATTATTACTTTGCTATCGTGTCCCAGTCTATGCATTTCTGAAAAGACCTAAAAACAGGTGTCCGCTAATCCTTCATGTCCTTGGTTGAATGCAACAACATTCCACTATAGGGAAAAAGACAAAAACAGGCTGTACAATTACTTTTAATTATGATATCTTAAATGGCACAGTTGCCGAGGTATAGATTAAAATAATATTAAAAATGAGCTTAAAGTTGCTATTGAAATGAAGATTGGACATTAAAATGTTGTTCTGAGAGAACGATTCTCATGATGCAATGTTGCTTTTTTCCTTTCATTTTAATGGATTGAATATATTTCTGGCTTCAGAAACCAGAAAAGGATTATTCTTTTTCTCTTTACTGGCAATTAACTGAATGTATAATTTTGAATAATCATTGGTAATTATTTCTTGGGCCTGGTCCCCTTACCTTTCATCCAATTCCAAAAGCCTAGCATATGTGCTGTGCTTTTGAAGTTAGGTTAGAAGTGGAAGTGTTTGCGGTATGGGGGTTGGCAACCATTCCAGTTGAAATGGAACCAGAACTTTACTGTGCCATGCAGATTGAGCAAAGCAAAAAAAAGTCTCCTTATAAATTCAGCAGCACACGATTTTCCCAAAGTGATAAAACCTACCACAACACTCTAGATGGACTATAGATTATTGAGTCACTAAAATGTGACTTACTTCCTGGGTGTGAGTCTCATCAACTACAATACAACTAGAATTACAATAACACTGTATGATTGGTAAAAGTATGATCTCCAGGATGAATCAGACCTGAATTTTATCTTATTTTCACCAATAGCTTTAGGAAACCTTTAGGGCAGCCTGCTGAATTTGCTGACCTTTTTTAGGCTTCACAGAATATCCGGTCTCTGTTGCAACAATTTAACTAGGCCTTGTACAGTGAAAGCAGTCACAGGCAGTTAAATAAACAGATGGGTATGGCTGTGTTCCAATAAAACTTCATTCATGAAATCTGAAATCTGAATATTAATATAATTTTCTGAACATTATTCTGCCTTTGATTTTGTTTCAACAATTTAAAAGTGTTAAAACCGTTCTATGCACATCAGCTGTACCAAAACAAGTGATAGACCAGAACCCGTGGGGAATAGTTTGCCCCACTCTGATCTATAAACTAGACATAATAGTAGCTCCCTAATGTAATTTTGGTGAAAAGTAAGATAGATAATGAAGGTAAAATTCTTAGCTTTTTTTAGCTAATTTTTATGCAAATAAGTATGGTTCTTTTAAACTAGCCATCCTGGGAACCAATATATATTTTTTCAACTATGTTGTTACTCAAAATGGATTTGTGTGTCTCTTTGGAAATGGTGCTCAAAAGTGCATTAGACCCTCCCACTTGCTGAGAACTTGGCATCATGAGCTAGGGATAAAGAGAAGCAGAAATATACCAGGTGAAATTACTGTAAAGTAATGCTGTACTTAGTTTGCATTTGATATCAACAAGGAGATCTCTAAAAATCAATACGGGAAACTATTTAGCCTACAAGAATTTTTTAAATTTAATAAATCTGCAATTCTTAAACAGTAGTATGACTCAAAAGAGAACAATCTGAAGGTGAGTTTCATACAACTTTGTAGCCAAGCCATTTAGTACCCAGGGCTTGAGCAAATTTAAGGTTTCAGACAGACCAGAAATAATGTTGAAGGAAATCCAATTTAGTGGGTTATACAAGGCATCTATGGCCATAGGCAAGTTATGTGATCTCTCAGTCTCTCATTTTTAATAAGCTGTTATAGGAAGATAATAATAGTTCCCAACCACAGAGTTGTATTGAACATTAAATATGAAACTGTACAAATAAAGTCCTGGAATAGTTTCTGACTTACAGGACATTTTTAAAATGTTAGCTAATTTTGCATCTATCAATATCATTTTTATAGAAGAGATCTGTGAAAAATCTGTTTGGCATTTCCTTTTTTTTAAATTTAGATGGAAAAACATCTCCAGCATGGGGGTAATATGATAGAGAGAAACAAAAGAAACAATAAAAATAAGTTGGAGCTGTCTTTGATGAAAGTAGAACGTGCTCAGAGAGTGATATGTGGCTCTCATTAGTTCATCAACTGGCTCTGAAGGCAATACTACTTTTTCCCAAAGTGAAAACCAAATATATTTGATATGGTGGCACCTTCTTGGCATACTTATCCTTTTAAGGTGGCTATTTAACAGGGCTCCCACAAACACAACTCCATACATGGATGTATAAGCATGTCTTTAAGTAAATAAGACTTGCAACTTATATAACGTTACTGGGTTTGCTCAGCTCTCTTGATTAGGAGGCAGGAAAAGTTGGTATTAATTCTGCCAGGCACATCTCAGAAGCCGTAAGAGACATACAACAAAGACTGAAAGACCGGCAAGTGTTTTGTAAGAATGAATGCAAGTTATCTTGAGTTCCTGTGATGAAAACTATTTTATAAGTACAAAGGTAGTCATATATCTAACTTCCTTCTGATGGCTTCTTAAAATTGGGATTGAGGTGTAAAAAACCAAGAAGCCCAAAGAGGCTGAGCCCTTTACTATATATAAAGACATATTCTATTATATTTTGCTTACAATTATGTGTCCAAATTCATAGTTAATGATACAAATAAAAACATATTCTTTTCATGTGGTCTAACAAAAGACCACATTGGTATTAATATAAAATAAGCAAACATCTTAGTACTAGTGATGATGTGTGCAACACTTGTCTTAGTGTTTTTCTTGGTACTATGTAACTAATAGTGAACAAGTCGAATTAACCAATCCATCTCTTTTAGAAGTATGGATTTTCTAGCAATTACACCTTTCACTACACATTTTCTTCAGCAAATTAAAAAAAAAAGTATTGAGGCATAGCAGTCATATTTTTAATGACATGTGTCATGGTCAGGTTCATGTGTCAACTTGGCCAAGTGGGGGAACCTGTTTGTCTGGTTGGGCAAGTGCTGGCCTGTCTGTTGCAATGAGGACATTTCATAGAATTAAATCATGATCATGTCAGCTGCATCCACAGCTGATTTCACTTGTAATCAGCCAAAGGGGAGTGTCTTCTGCAATGAGTGATGCTTAATCATTGGAAGCCTTTTAAGGAGGACTCAGAAGAGGCAGGCTCTCTTCCTACTTCGGCTGGCGAGCCTCTCCTGTGAAGTTCGTCCAGATCCTCCATTGGAATTTTCGGCTTCACAGCCTGCCCTGCGGATTTTGGACTCTGCGTTCCTGCAGTCATGTGAGACACTTCTATAAATTTTATATTTGCTAGTGTTCCCTGTTGTTTCTGTTTCTCTAGACAACCTTAACTAATACAGCATGGATAAATCAACAAATACAAAACAAGCAAAACAAAACAGTATTCAAGTGCTGAAATATATCGAAAAGATTCCTTAATGGGCATTTTCACATTCATTTTTACTTAATCAGTTTCCAAAGACAGAGATAATTATTTCATTAAAGAATGGAATAATTTAAAAATTATAAACCGTTTAAAATAATTTTTATTATTTCTCCCTGTACTTAGTTTGCATTTGATATTGATAAGTAGGTCTCTAAAAATCAATAAGGGGAACTATTCAGTTTAAGAAAATTTTCTATATTTAATAAATCTGCAATTCTCAAACAGTAGTATGACTCAGAAGAGAACAATCTGAAGGTGAGTCTCATACAGCTAAAGCTGGAGACACATTCTACTAACTATGGCAATTACCAGATTTGAATAAGTGATTACCCTCCATGATTTTCTCTTTTTCTCATCTTTTATTTGACAGTAAAGTATATCTACTTTTCCTGCACAGATTAACGTCCTTATTATGTCACTTATTTTATTGGCATTGTTCCATTAGTGTTGGGAAAAAATTACAAAGAAACAGAAAAATTAAAACTATTTCAACTAATATGTTAAAGCCCTCTTTCACATAAAATGTATTCCAGAACACCTGTCTCTTGTATTCGATCTATTTCCATAAACTGCTTTATTTGAAGCCATGCGTATGGAAGAATAAAAGAGAAACCAAAATGATTTTCCTAAGGCTAATTGTACATCGGCATGACTGCATGATGTTGCACTGAGGTGTGTGAAATATGTAGGGAAACATTTGCTTGAAACCCTTCTATTCTATGAAGCTAAAAGTAAAGATCTGTCACAACGATTTTCCATCTTTAGGTCTGAGATGGTTGTATCCCCTGGGCAGCTCAGAAAAGATGTCTTCTCTCAATGACATCAGCATGATAGACACAGAGGCTCAGGCCGACCTTCTGGAGCCTAAGACAGGATCCCCAACCTGCAGGCCAACAGGAGGCAGGAGGCAGCTGGCAGGAGGTGAGGTTGATTGTGTTGATTGCTCTTAGCAGCAGTTAGTCTTAAACCAGTATAACTGAAATTTTGGGTTTTCATGCCAAACTGTAATTTTCCCTACCCTGCCTGGCCAGGTTTTTTCAATTAGCTACCCCCTTTTTAACCTTAATTTCTATTTTACAACTCCATTTCCTGCTTTTTTCACATTTTTTTTCCATTTCTCTCGACTTAACTAATCCTTCATGTTGCCCAAGGGCTGTGCCTTGTCCCATAAAGAAACCACTTCCAGGAGTCCTAAAGCCAAGACAAAGCAACCAGGTGCCCAGGGCTGCCATCTTCCTTTTCTTAAGTAATTTTCTGAGCTGGGATTTGAGTTGCCAAATCAGAACCCTTGGAAATGAACCTGGTCAAAGCTCAGTCCTCGTAGCCCCTTTTCATGCTGCAATTTGTATACTTAAGCATTGGCTAAGTCATTGTCAGCTGTCAGCCTTATGAGAGGGTTGGTCAAGCCCCTAGCCCTTGTTTCTTGCTGACATTTCCACAAGTCTGAGCCCTAACCGAGTTAAGCGCATGGATCATATTTATCATGTAAAGACTGTCAGAGTAATTATGGCAGATATACGACGCCCCTCTGTCTTCACTCTTCCTGGGTAGCCTCTGGAAAAACCACAAACACAGCTCATAACTCTTTCTTTCTGAGCCCAACATAGCCTCATAGCTCTTCTTAACTAACTGCAACAGCAAAGTATTGCAAATAGATCGGAAAAAGAAACACTCAGAAATTCTAAAAATCTATTTTCTATATGAAAAACCTTTTCTGCAAAGGGCTCTTTAAGGCACTTATAGAGCCTTCCTAACTAGCCTTGAATGATGCCTTTGGAATTAGAGAAGATGGAAAGGGACAGAGGAGCAGACTTTTAATAAAACTGATGCAATTTAAGGCAATTTAATGATTAGAAGATCCTAAGTATAAATCAGAATATCAATTGTCTTTTAAGATCTGTCAAATGAAAGTAATCACCTTCTCTGAGCCAGGACTTTCTTTGATTGTTTTAAGAGCATAAAAAGGTGAACATTTCAAGAAAATTAGAAATGTAGACTGGCCAAAAGGGAAATCCTGTACTTTAATACTCTGTTAAATATGATGTCAAGCGATATGAAACTACCATTAGTACTGCTTCCAGCTTTGGCCTGAATTGGAATTTGTTAACTGTCAAGTCAGTTCTGGGCCTTTGGTTCATGGTGCCCTCACAGCCATTGGGGGAAACACATTGGGGGCTTGGGCTTTGTGGCTGCTGGGGTACACGGTATGACCTGTGAGGCCAGTGGGACTCTTCCCAAAATTGGATGCGTCCTTACATCTACTATCTTCATCTGGACAGATTCTGTGGCTGTATGGTGTGTCTATTTCAATCTGTTGTGTACCCCAGAAAAAACATGGTTTAACCCTGATTCAATCTTGTGGCAGCAGCCATTTCTTTTAATCCTAATTGAATACTGTAGTGCATAAACTTTTGATTAGATCATCTCCACAGAGATGTGACACACTCATTTGTTGGTGTGATCTTTTGACTAGATGGAGATGTGACTTCATCTATTCCAGGTGGGTCTTAATTAGTTTACTGGAGTCCATTAAAAGAGGAAACATTTTGGAGAGAGCTTAGAACAGAGATATGGGTGTTTGGTGATGGTTGGAGTCCAGCAGGCATTGCCATGAGATGTTATGCAAGCCAGAAGAACCTGGAGAGAGCCAAGGGAACCCAAGAGATGAAAGCCAGATCCGGAGAAGCAAAGTAAGGAATCCCACCAAGAGCAGAGGCTGAAAGCAGTGGAGCCCAGGAGCAAGGGAACTACAAACAACAGCCACGTGCCTTCCCAACTAACAAAGGTGTTCTGAAAGGCCTTGGACTTTCTTGAACAAAGGTAACCACTTGTTAGGTGCCTTAATTTGGACACTTTCACTTCTTTAGAACTGTGAACTTATAACTGATTAAATTCCCCTTTTTAAAAGCCATTCTGTTTACGGTATATTGCATTCCAGCAGCTTAACAAATACATGTAGGAATTTTCAATCATAACTCCTTTAATTTATATCACTGAGGAACAAGTTATTTTCTAATTTGTAATAAAATACAATAAACAAGACATATATAAATTAGTTTTAAAAACAGGGAAGGATTATAAGGGTAGAAACATCAATTTAAGTAATTCCATCCCTTGTTGATACGCCACCTGCGTCTTGAAAGGGGTATTAGGAAACTTATTACTTGCTTAAAAATGAAACTCACAGTTGGTAAGTCTTTTGCATTCTATAAGAAGGAAAGATTATTATAGGACAGAAGTCCCAGGGCATAGAGAGTTTTTGTTTTGTTTTGTTTTGTTTTGTTTTTATGAGGGTCTCCCATAACACATGCCTTACCTGGTATCCCTTTAACCTTTTAGTCTCTCTCTTTGCTTGGTTTGCTTCCTTCTAACCATTTATGACTTCTGTTTTAAGCCAAGTGCCTAAACTGGTAGGGAAGTGAGAAGACTGAGCTCTCCATGTTGCATGCCTCATGAAGTTGTTTATGATATTGTGTCTTCAGGGGCCAAATAGTAACCTGAGTCATTGAGGGGTGCCAGGGGTAGCTCAACCATGAGTGGTGGGCTTTGTGGTAAACAGAAGAGTCTCATCTAGTGGAAGGTCAAAAAAGAAACTATAAACTGTGGTCGAAATTTGACTTGATGATCATCAAATTGTCATTTATTTTTAGTTGGGATGGTTAGTCCCATTTAGATTATTTAAGCTTGCATTTGCATTCTAGCTCCCCAGTTACTAACTATGGGGAACAAATTCCTTATTTCCCTGAATTTTAAACTGTCTCTCTGTGTGTTAGTCAGATAATTTTTTTCTGTGGAAGAAATTGTGAACCATAACTCCACATAAATGTAAAATATTGTTCAATGAACAAGTATATCACATGTCTATTATATACAAATTACCACAATTGATGTTATCTGCAAAAAATGTAGAAGATATAGTTCTTGGTCTCAGGGAGATAATAACTTGTTTGAAGAAATAAAACCATTGTAAAGGTTTCATCTACAAAAATGCAAGAAAATATCATTATTGTAGATACGTGCTGTATTATCACTGGGGTAGAAAACAAATTATATCTATTACCATAGTCAAATGACAAAGCTCCAAAAGGAAATTTTTATGCCACTCCAGAGTTAGGCTCAGCCCTTACAGAACATGTCCTTCATTCACACCCACAGCCTCTGCTGAGACCCACCTGTGCTACTCAAATGATTGGCAGGAGGGTCTCCATCATCAGCCACACAATGCATGGAATGAGGGCTCCTCAGATATAGGGTCAAGGGTTGGATATTGGGTCATGGGTTGGATCCCATTCTCAACAATGTTTCTTCTTGGGGAACCCTGGTCTCATTCAGGGGGGCAACCTTCAGTCATTTGACCTGTTCCAATGGTTTCAAACTTCTAAGACAAGGAATGTAAGTCCCACTCCTGATCTTTTCAGAGTTGTCCTTCATCCCTAAGTAAATTCCTACACAGAGAGCAACCATGGGTGAGGCACTACATTTAAAATATACCATCACTCACTACCGGCATCAAGTCAAAGTTCTTTGCCAAGACAAAGTATGCCACATTATATTCTTCCCTCTAGTGATTTACTTGATTTATTTTTGTGCAGCTTGGGACAGTTTCCTGGTGAAATTTTGAAAACTTAAGGCTAGATGTCTGTATCACAAGAAAGAGAACTATCAACAATTTTAAATAGCTTTTCTCTTGTATAAAAATAAATGAAATTCTGCATTATTTACCTCAAATTTTCAAGTTGTGAGAAATTCAAGATAAGAGAATGGTTAATGTAGGATAAAGATTGTTAGAAAAATAATCTTGTGGGAGACTGGACCTATAGATCAGCAAATGCTTGGCTGGTTCGCTAGTGAAAAATTTAGGTGTGATGATGAACCTATGCAAGTTGTCTGCTTGGAATATTGAGGCATTTCTCTGAATTCAGTTTCGTAATTGCTAAGCCATATATGGACTAGGAAAGAAAAGCAAAAACAAGACCATGTCTTGGGAGAGTAAGACAGCACTAATGATTACCTTACAGTCTTTGTGAATGCCTGCATATGAATTTCAGAGACCATCTATTTAAGATGCCAGCTTTGTTGGCATTGCACTTAGATTTAAGATTTTTGATATAAATCTTCATTTCACACAGGACAACAAAAATAATGTTCCAATACAATCTGGGCTTGAATATTATAATAGTACTTAGATTTGCTTATCGGGAATTTAAAATATCAGCCCTCCATTTGGTAGAGCTGAGGTATTTACAGAAGAAGGACACATGTCTGTAATTTGGGAATTGTTCTGAATAATCTTCACTATATCAAAGTCACTCATTCTGCTAGAGTGAGCCTAAATGGACAAAGCCAGAAAAATCACTGTCCATAAAAGAAATGGAATTTTCTTTGTTTGGTGCTACAGAGTCGCACTGAGGTAATGGTTAAGGGCTAACTGGGCAAGAGGATGCCTCTGGAATTAGTTCCTGAGCTCTGCCTGTAGATCCAACACCACACAGCACATACATTTTAAATGTGGGAGTAAACTACCATGAATTGCCATGTAGTTTAATGTATAGATCTAAATAATATATGCTGACAGTAAGTCCAAAGTAGTTTTGAAACTGAAATTATCCCTAAGTATAATTCATAATGCATACTAGAATACTATTTTTTATACAGGCTGCCAAAGAAACAGAGGTTTGGGGGGCCAAAACATATTAGTAGTTCATTGCTCCCAGATCTACCACTTAAATGTTTTCAAAATTAAATAAAGAAGATTTAATTTGAAGATTGAATCCATAATCCATTTAACAGATCAGTAAGTTTACTGTCTCCTTAGTAGTTAATTGATACCTTACTCAATACATCTACTGAGGATTAGTAAGACCCCCTAAATTACCATATTTATTATCTATTTTCCTTTTTTATATTTTGAACACAGACTTTGAAAGGAAAGCAAGGAAATTGGGTTTAGTTTCATGCCATGAATTTCTGCTTTAAAAATGTTACTTCTGCTTCCAAGAAAGATTTCTCTAAGCAAAATACTATAGTGTTAAATTAAGGAAGCAATTTAAAGGCTCACTAGGCATATTATCCAGCGTGGCATATCTGCTGGTTCTCAATGGTCCTGAACCTTTTCTTCCTTAGTTGCCTCCAGTGAGCCAGAGTGGTGACAGCTGCTTGGTTTCTGCTTCCCCTGCTTCGGTGAGGTAGTTTGCAATTTATTCTATGTGATGTGATTGGAACGGTGTTGAAATACATTCCCCCATCCACTCTGTCACTAGTGCCTTGTCTGTTACCAGGGAGGAACACCAACCTAGTCCAAGCTATTTTGTATAAGGATGCTTCCAACTAATTAAGAAAACTCCACAATGACATATTAATGTTGCATGTTTTGGCAATTGGGTAGATTAAGAGAAAACTTTGTATTTTCTGTATGATTTTCTTGTAAACTTATAACCTCCATAATAGAGGAGGGGATCTTCAGAGTCAAGAGGTTATTTGAAGTCAGAAATAGGGGGAACATCTTAACTTGGCAAGTAGGGGGCAAAATTATCAGATATGAAATAATCGGGGAAAGATGCTGTTAAGTTTGCTAGCTGCCGGAATGCAATATGCCCCAAACAGAATGGCTTTTAAAAAGGGGAATTTAATAAGTTGCTAGCTTACAGTTCTAAGGCCGAGAAAATGTCCCAGTTTCAACAAGTCTATTGAAATGTCCAATCAAAGGCATCCAGGGAGAGATACCTTGGTTCAAGAAGGCCAATGAAGTTCAGAGTTTCTCTATCAATTGGAAGGGCACATGGCGAACACGGTCAGTTTCTCTCTCATCTGGGAAGGCACGTGGTAAACACGGTCAGGGTTCCTCTCTCATCTGGAAGGGCACATGGCGAACACGGCATCATCTGTCAGCTTCTTCTCTCCTGACTTCTTGTTTGATGAAACTCCCCAGGAGGCATTTTTCTTCATCTCCAAAGGTCGCTGGCTCGTGGACTGGCTGCTTCTCGTGGCTACGTCATTCTTCTCTGCTCCCTCTGAAATCTCTCATTCTCCAAAATGTTTCCTCTTTTATAAGACTCCAGAAACTTATCAAGATCCACCCAAATGGGTGGAGATATGTCATAACCTAATCCACCACTCTTGATTAAATCACATCTCCAGGGAGATGATCTGATTACAGTTTCAAACATACAGTATTGAACAGGGATTATTCTGCCTGTATGAAATGGGATTTGGATTAAAATATGGCTTTTCTAGGGGACATACATACTCTCAAACCAGCACAGATGTTGAGAAATAAAGACAAATATTATTTAATAGATTAATTAAAAAAATAAATTCTCCTACTACTTATTGAGATATTATTTCCTCATTGTAGATCACTAGAAAATTTTTTTTTAATTATAATAAAAATTATAAGCTTCCCTCCTAAGAAAATATTTCCTGATATTTTCACAAATTTCCTTTTAGTCTTTAGTTTATTCAAGGTACAATTCTTTAAAAATTGAAATAAAACTTAATATAGACAATTATGCTATATATTTGTTTAAGGATGGTTATTTTGGGGGAGGAATTACTTTTTATTAGAACAATTCCAGGTTTACAAAAAATTTGTTCAGAATGCACAGAGTTCTCATATTACGCCACTCATAGACACAATTTTCCATATTATTAACATTTTGCATTGTTACAATTGTTGAAACATTGCTATTATAATTGTATTATTAACTGTAGTCCGTAGTATGTTTTAGGATTCACTGTGTTGTATGGTTCTATGTTTTTTTTTTTCTTTAGTAGGGAAGTAGTGGGTTTACAGAACAATCATGCATAAAATACATGAGTCCATATGCCACCCTATTATTAACACATTGCATCGGTGTGGAACATTTGTTACAACTGATAATAGCACATTTGTGTAATTTTACTATTAACTATAGTCCATGTTAGGGTTCACTGTGTAGTGTAGTTCCATGGATTTTTTAAAAAAAATTATGCTGTTACTATATATGTACAATCTAATATTTCCTCCTTTTAATCACATTCAGATATATATTTCAGTGCTGTTAATTACATGCACAATATTGTGCTGCCGTCACCACCATCAATTACCAAAACATTTCCATCATTCCAAATAGGACCCCTGTATATTTGTAATGCAACTTTATTGAAATTCACACACATGTAATTCACCCAAAGTATAATATCAATGGGCCACAGCATCATCATATAGCTGTGCAACCAATTTTAAAACATTTTTATTACTCAAGAAAAAGGAAATAAAAATTAAAAAGAAAACCCAAAGCCACAAATACCATGTATCACCCCCATTATTATTGCTATTTGTTTTTAATTTAATATTCATCTGCCCATACACTGGATGAAAAGGGTGTCAGTCACAAGGTTTTTACAATCACATGGTCAAAGGGTGAAAGCTATATATACAATCATATACAATCATTACCAAAGGTCAAGGCTACTGGATTGCAGTTCAACAATTTCAGGTATTTCCTTCTAGCTATTCTAATACACTAGAAACTAAAAAGAAATTTTTATATAATGAGTCAGTGGTCATAGTCATTTGTTATACACTATACATTAAAAAAATTAACTTTGTACACACACAGCGAAGATGGCAGAGTGGGGAGCTCCAGCCCTTCCATAAAAACAGTTATTATACAAGTAGAAATAGTCTGAAACACCTATTTTGAAACTCAGGCCAGAGGAACACTATATAGCATCAGGGAAGAGCAGAAGGAAGAGGTGGCTACAGCACAGTAAAGCTTGGTACACTACAGCACACATCACTGCATGTCCACACCCTACTCTTGGGCAGGATGCTGGAAGGTCCAATCCCTGGGTAGCTCACTGGTGGCAGAAAGGGACATTAAAGCTTTTTCCTCAACACGGGGTGGGGGGTGGGGCACGACTGATCACTGATCACAGCTTTTGATCAGTGAATTCAGATTGCTGGGGGCCGGCTCTGAGGGTGGCCATTATTTCAACCCTCCCAGAACAGGGTAGAGATTTAAAGAATTAGTGCTTCCTCAGGGCTGTGGGAAGAAGGAAATGCATTTAGCTGAAAAACTGCCTTTTCAAACCAAAAAGGCCATCTAAAGACAGTTTCATTTGTAATCTCTTCAGATGACTTTAAGCTTAGAAAGTTGCTTCAGAACTATGTTACAATGGTAGAATGAGTAAGCGTTCTAGTCAATCCTCCCTTATAAAATACCCAACGATATATTTTTTAAAACCCATAATGGATCTAGAAATAGAAAGACTTTTTCTCAGTAGACTAGAAATGATGATCAATCACTGGAAGATAGCAGGTAATGAAACCAGATTAAAGGAGTCAGTCAGAGCTCAAAAGCTGCATGTAAGAAAACTCCTGAAAAAAGAAAAAAATAAAAATGATGGGAGATGTTCCAGGCTTCCAAGTTTGGATATGATGCTTGTGTTAAAGAAGAAGGGACTGTGGGTCAACTGAAAGAATGTTGGTAGGTCACTTCCCCTGCCCCATTCCCCTGTCTGTTTAAGGTAAAGTAAAGGTCTTTGTGTTCAGGCAGGAACAGTGAGGTAGGGTCCATGGGCCAGAGAGACAAGGTAGTGCTCTGGGTGGCAGGAGACACCCAGAAAACTCTGTGACTAGAAAACTAGCTCCTGATTCTTTCCTTCACATAGCGTCCTGCCCCTCACTACATACCAGAAAAATGAGCACGAAAGAAAAATTTTCCACTTCTGCGAGCAATACAACTCCAAGGAAAGGAGGCAGGAATGGCAAGGAATAGAAGAATGTTACCTGTGGAATAGTATGATTAGGGTACAAAGAGCAAGACCTTAAAATAAATAAAACTATTATCCTCAAAATGATGAAGAATAAATGTGGTTCAAAAAAAAAGAACAGTCAGACACCTTGAAAGTATAAAAATTATTAAAATAAATAAAATTAAACAGATATAATGGCTATCAGAATGGACTCAGATGAAGAGTAAATTTGTAGGTGTAAGATCAAATAAAGAATTCTTCCAAACACAGCCAAGAGGGAAGTAAATTAAATAAATGAAAACAGAAGTAAGAAAAAAAGGAGGGTGGATCTGGAAGTTCCAATATCTGTATAAAGGCATTTCAATGCAAATAGAATATTCAAAATAAAAACACAATAAATACTGAAAGAATTGGAGAAACACATAAATTAAACTTGTTAGCTAACTGGGTGCCAAGTAAGGTGAAAAAAATGAACAAAGAAAAATCTTACACCTAGAACTACTGTGATAAAATTCCAGAAGATCTAGAATAAAGTGAAAAGTACTATGAGCCTAACGAAGGAAGACATAGATGACTAAAGAACCAAGAATCAATCACAATGGCATCAGAATTCTTTTTGGAACTCTGAATGCAGTGCATCAGCACCTTTATATTTCTTATGAAAAAAAAAACTCAAACATAATTTTCTACACTCAGGTGGACAATTATTCAAGGATGAAAGCAAAATAAAACATTTTCAAAAAGTCATGCTAGGGCTCAGAAAATTTATCCCCAAAAAACCCTAGCTAAAGACTATAGAACATGTTTTATTACCATAAAATGAATCCAAAAGGAAGATAAAAAACAAGTAGCAAAAGTAAGTGAAGAAACTGTAGAAGCTAAAGACCAAACCATGAAAATTTGTTCAATTTTGAAGATTGATAAGAATCATTATGTGAGAAAATATGAGACATTCAAAACATATATATGTGTCCCAACAAAGAAAGGGAGAAAATTGAACATACAAAAAAAAAAGAAATTTTTTTAATATAAATGAAAAAAAGATGTCTTTTTTGCCTATCAAATGGGGAAGATTTTAAAAATCTTAGCATGTAGGGAAATGGGAAATCTCACATATTATTAAAAGTCATTATAAGGTTCCTTGTTGGCATTTGAAAAGCAGTTAAAAGTTTAGTCTTTTGATGCAAAGATTTAGTAGGATTCTCTAATTGCAAGCAACAGAAACAGACTGGGGTGTGTTTGTGTATGTGCATGTGTGTGCACATTTATTTATTAGAAGGATATGAGTTAACTCAGAATGAAAAAAATTGAACAATGAGGCACTTGGAGATTGGATATCTAGGTATGAGGGAATCATGGAAAAGTCCCACCAGGATGCCACAATCACTATGAGTCAGATCCATTGTTTTTCAGTGCTTCTGCAACTCTTCTTGACATTCACATTCCAGGGAGAGTGACTGATTTGTCTTGTTAGTCAAGGGACTTTCTTCTGTTTAAGTCAGGGACAGGTACTTAGGTTCATAGCCCCTCGAGACAGTAAGTAATGGATTTACAAATGCAAAAAACAACATGTGGGCATCTCACTCTCTAGATTGACTTCTTCGTATTTATACCGAAGAAAGAGTAATAAATTTAGAATTGGATTTATGTGAAACAAGTAAATGATGTAAGATAAGTCATATCTATCCAATAGATTCTTGTGCCATGATTTCAAATGCATATTTGAGTGCATTAGCTTTCTATTGCTATACCACAAATTACTATGTATTTATTGGATTTAAACTGGTTGCTGTGGGTCAAGAGTCCAGGTTTGGCTTAGAAGGATTCTCAGAGTATCACAAAATTGCAAGCTATCTGCTGGCTGGGCTGCATATTCCATTCTTAGGGTCTCCTTCCATGTTCACATGGTTGTTAGTGGAATTCGGTTTCCTGTGGTTATACAACTAGGGTCCCTGTTTTCCTGCTGGCTGTCAACAGGTTTGTTCTCTGCTCCTACAGGCCACCAGCAGTTCCTGGCCATGTTACCCTGTAAGCACATAGCAGCTCATTTCTTCAAGACTCAGAGGAGAATGGCTCTCTTTGGGGAAGGCTAAGTTCTACTTTTAGAGGGTTCACCAGATTATATCATGTCTACTCAGGATAATCTCCCTTTTGACTAATTTAAGGGACCTTAATTACAGCTCTGCAAAATCTCTTAAATTTGCTATATAAAATAACATAATTATGGGAGTGATATCCCCATCACCATTGCCATTTTCTTTTGATTAAAAACAAGACAGGTTTTGCCTAACTCAAGGGAAGGGTATAATACAGAGGTAACACCAAGCATGGGGATTGTGGGGCCGTCTTAGAATCTATTACCACATTGAGGAACAGTGGATTCCAAAAAATTATGTTTAGCATATAATGTTTAACTCAAAAAAATTCAAAGTGCTATACAGATATTAAAATGTAGTAACTCTTAAAGGACAGTATAGAAAGAACTAAATATAACCATGGGTTTCTCTGTGTTATGTCATGAAGACTAACTTTTATTTTATCTTCCAAATTTATTTACATATTTTGTATTTTCTACAGTAAGCAAATGATGCTTTTATAATCAGAAAACTTGTATATTGGCTAAAAGCATAGATGCTAACTGCCTGAGTTTTAAGCCTAGATCTGCAGTTTACAAGCTCTATGACCTTGGATAAGCTATCCATGCTGATTTTCTCAGTTTATTTATTTGATAATCTGACTCCATTTTTCTTGTTTTACCATGGGCAGTTTTCAAATCCCACCACTCCTGGGAAAGCTAACAAGAAGCCCTGGGAGCTCCCTTTTTTGTCACCAATGGAAAGTTCAAACCACCTGTAGAAACCCTCACTCCAACCCCAACTTCTAACCACTTGCCTTAGTTTCCCAGGACTTTTGTAACCCAAGGAACACAGACCCACCTAGTTTAAACAACAGAAGTTTATTATCTCACCATTCTTTAGGCTACAAATATGCCATCAAGGCAGGGTCATACTTCCTCACAAAGAGGAGAATCCCTGCCTCTGTGACGTAGCTGCCTCCCTCTGTCTCTCTTTTACTGATTGTGCCCAAATTTCCTCTGTTATTAAGGACACCAGTTATATGGGATTAAGGCTCACCCTAATCCAGCCTGACATCATCCTAAATAACATCTTCAAAGATTTTATCTACAAATAGGGTCATAGTCACAGGACCAGAATTTAGGACTTGAGCATATTTTTGACGGAACACAATTCAACCTGCAATAGCACCTTAAGGGCCAAACCAGTCTTTACTCCATTCTCTCAAGCCATTTTGGGCCTGCTTGGGAAACCACCCTGCTCGCCCCAGAAAGTCTCATTGTGTGAATAACAAGCCTTTTCGTCATCGCTTTGAGTGTGTGTGGCTCATTAGGCTCAATCACTAAACCAAATTTTGGATGGGAGCATACATCCTGATTCTCTAAGTTGAACACAACCCTTTATTTGTGAAATGAAGTTAAAATAGGATTTCCAAAATGAGTTATGATAAAGAGTAAAGGATATAATATATAAAAAATCACTTAAAACCACAACAGAACATAAAACTACATATGTACTAGCAATGGATGTATGTAAAAATTACTGATGATCTGATGGTTTGCTTTATTTTGCTTACTCTGTAAGGCATCATTGCTTTACAAAACAAAAAAATATATAACATAACCTTATATATTTATTTAACTACAGCAAATATTTAAAACTCGTCTATAAAAAATATTCACATGCTATATGCTGTAAAATAATTTACAGAGAAAACTGTGATTTTGGTGCTTTCATAAATAAATGTGAATAGTCTGTTTATTGTGGTTTAAAATGTTTTTGATTGTTTAAGTCCTTAAATAACATCTGTAATTCTATATTAAATGTCCATTTATATGGAATTTAAAGTCATAGAATGCCTCACAACCACTTTTCTTCACTCCAATAAGAAAGAAAAAATTTTAAATAGGTTAATATCAAGAACTTCTTCTTTTTAAACAGCTTTTAAGGCTTATTTATTCATGTAAATATTAGATTTCCTATATGTATATCTAGATGACTGTACACGAAAAAATGTTAGAATGATGATCTGATGATTTATGTTAATACTAATCCCAAATTTGCTTTTAAATTATCAAGGTTCCAATTATGTTATCATTATATAAAGTATTAACATTTTTATTATGCTTATGTTTTCAAAATTGTTTTGTACAAAGTTTGTTACCCCTATCAATATTTCACAACATTCAATTAAATGGATAAACTAATCCCTAAATGAGCTGAATAAATAAAACACATTTCACACTTTTTTCCTTAAAATGAAAGATTCTCACAAAAGCTTTTTTCATATGCTAAATAGGTTCTCAAATCATCATACAAGTGAGAAAAAATAATGTATAAGCAGAGTTATTTAAGTTCTAGCAAAATAATACAGCTAGAACAAAATCCATTACCCCATTTAATCATTGGCAAATACTGTTCCCTTGTGTAGAAGCAAACCATTAAAGTGAGAGTTATATTTAGACACAACCCCGCAGTAAAAGAAATAATCTATTCCATCAAGAATATTGATTCTGCCCTTGAATTTCAGTAAATGAGGCAGGTTTTCTCCTTTCACAACTTACCAAACAAATTGTTCCTTCTTCATTCAAATATTCTCAGATAGAAGTGATTTACTGTCGGTTTCTCCCCTGGAACAAACGTGTTAACCATCACTGGAACCTCATCCGGGAGCAGGAGAGCACGGAGAAGGGAGGCTATCTCACGTGGCCCTGGGGTCTCCACAATCATCACATCAAAGCCTGAAAATGTGTTGCCTCTCACTGGCTGGTTATACAGTATATGTGACTTATCTTGTGCCTGGTGCATAGGAGAATCTCAAGAAATGTTTGTTGTGCATTTAGCATGATCTTTGGTAGCCGCAATGTTGTGAGAATTAGACTGACCTGGGTATGATTTTTACCACTGCTAATTGTAGTTTTTACTTGATGAGCTACTGGATCAATCACATCACGGCTCTGAACTCACTTTCCTTATATGTAGAATGAGGACAATGAAACCTTTAGAGTTGAAATGAGATGGTCATAAAATGCAAGTTCAATAACAGCTGAGTTTTTGTGTGTTTTCTATTGGGTTAACTGTTGTACTTCTACTGCCTAAAATGTGCTTGATACATGTTGGGCATCCACTGTATATTAGCTGAACCATTTAAATTTGCTAACACTTGCTGGATCATTACAACACCTTTCAAGTAGTTTAATTTTTAGAACAATCCCATAAATAGGTATTACTGCTATTATTGTCATTTTGTGATGAGAAAGTGAGGCATAGAGCAGTTAAATAACTTGCTAGACAGTGGCGGAAACAGAATTCAAACCCAGGCAGTCACATTTTGCTGATCCACGTTTCAATCCTCTCTCCATACTCCATCAGCAAAGTAAGAAGAGCCCCTGAAACACAGTGCATATGACAACCTGATTCCATTAGGCTGTCATGTTCATTTAATAAGGGACCAGGAAAACAAAACTTGAAATTGCCTAGACATTCAATATTGCTTGGTATAGGTGTTTTTCTGCTCTATTTGTTTATAATAATTATTTATTTCTTGTAATGGAATAGTAAAGTTCTGATTCATATAAAGACAACTTTTACAACTTGGGAAAGGTAATAAATTCCAAAACATTTAAGAGACCTATATAAACACAGTCAACGTCTTTCGAATTGTGGGTCATGAAATTAAGGGCTCTACTACTTTTCAAAAAAAGGAAAACTAATTCTATTTCGCATGTAATATAAATGTATGTATACATTGGGTCTCAATATAAATATTTTCCTTACTGAGGTCATCATCAACAAAGACTTCAGAACCACTAGACTAAGCTTATCCCAGATTTTATTGTTGAATTTACAATCAACCTCGCCCCCAATTGCCATCATTGGCTTTGAGGTGAGCTGTAATTTACAAGATGTCCCTGGAGTTTAAAGTGAGAGAAAAGTGAATACTTAGAGAAAGTTTAAGATAAATACAATTTAAAATCAAAAGCTATTTAACGGTTGCATCCAGAAGAAGAAGCAACACACCCAGCCTCATTTTCTGGTGGTTGACTGAGAACTCTAATCTGTGAAAAAGACTGTTTATAGTTTATGCCTAAAGTTGACTGCTAGGATCCCCCATATTCCTTTATTCTCTGATAAGAGAATTTCTTTATTCTCTGAAAAGAAATGGATCTCTTCTTACTCCAACTTCTGGGCTGGGCAGATAGCTGCTCAATTATAGATTCCAGTTCTCAGCTTTTCTTGCAGCTCAGTGTGGCCATGTGAGTATTTGTTTTGCAGTAGGATCTGAACAGAAGCAAAGGTGCGATTTCTGCTTTAAATGCTTAACAAATGCAAGTTTCTGCTCTCCATGCTTATGTTGTCTCTCAGGCTGAGATATAGATGTGAAGTCTGTGGAAAAAGTTCAACATCCTTAGTAATGACAAAGCAACAAGCTGGAACCTTCCTGGCTCCATGACTATCCTCATGGAGCCCTCACTTATCCCCCTTAAAACTACTCACCTACGTCTGGACTTGTATAATTGAAAGTGAAACTAACTTCTCTTCTGTCTGAAATATTGGGATCTGTTTATACAGCACCTTGGCTTATACCCTAAATAGCATAATTAATCTTTGAGCTAAAGTAAGGATAATAATAGCACTGCAACTACAGTGAATGATAGAAATAGTAATCACTTATGGGACATATTCTCTGGGACAGACGTGCTGTTTTATTTGCATGATTTCATTTATATCTCAGAATAACTCAATATTATTCTGAGACTTAAATGGAAATCTTCTTAAGCAATTTGTTCTCAATCATTTGTCTCGAAATGAGGAAGCTAAGATTGAAATTCTGGTCAGTAGGATTCCAAACCTTGTGTATTTTATTGCAAATTAATTACACTTTCAATATTCCCAACTTTATTTTAGTGCTTGATTATAAATTTGGTCTTTTCTACTAGGCCTCATTGGTACATAGTTTCATTAATTAATAAATAAAATTAATGAATATAAATGGAAAACAAAATGTTGCTATGTATTCAGGATATTAAATTAATTTGTAAGAATTCTGTTATTTTGTATATTTTGTTTTATTTATTCACAAAATATCTATTGAATATTTCCTTTGTGAATAATGTTGCTAGAGGTAGAAAAACAAACTCTAGAGTTCATTACCATTCATTTGGGTAGGGAGGTGTGGGAGAGATATACAAGTAAACCATTTCCTAACACTACTTCAGAAAATCCAATTAAATAGTTACAGGTGGGGAGAGTATAGACCATCTGAGCTGGGAGCACAACACTTTATGGAGTATGGCAATTTTAATTTTATTATTTTAAAGAACGATGAGTTTAATAATATGGGAGAGAGATGGCACAAAGTATAGAAGGAAAACAATCTCAGCAAAATTTTTGAATAAAAAAATAAGTCTGATATATTATAAAAGATATCGAAATTTTCTTAGTAGAGCTGAAGATCACCACTGAAAGTAGCAGGATAAAAGGCGATCAATGCGGATTGGGGCTAGGGGGTGGAGACACTTGTACCTTAATCTAGGACGCTTTTTAAAATCTCAAATAACCATGGCATGGAGATGTCAAGTTTAATTTGCATTTTAGAAAGATTAATTGACCTGATTTATGGTATCTACTTGAAGGAAAAATAACTGAAAACAGAAAGATTAGTTAAATTACTGTTAAAGTTATCCAGAGGTGAGATATGAAAACACTGATATGCAGTGCGGGGTGGAAATGGAAATTAAAAAAGAAAAGATTAATAATATTTTACATAAAAGAAGAACATGCAAGACTTGGGGACTGGTTGGTAAAAGGAATATAATAAATGTCTTCTCTAGATCACTATTTACAACTTCTGCTTTGAAAAATCATAGAAGTATGGGCAGCCATTATTGACTATCATTATTTACCAGATATTCCTATCCTCTTTGACCAATTATTGAGAGGTTGGGAAAATGGAAGAAGTAGAATCATGGTGGAGAGGGTTGAAGCAGTGTGGAATAGCTTTGAGGAGATGTGGGGGGATGGCTGCCTTTTCTTCCTGTCTCTCTCTCGCTTCCTCTATCTTTCCTTCCTTCCTTTCTTCTCTTACTCTCTTCCTTTTTTGTTTGTTGTCACAAATTTAGAAGCAACTATCAAGCTAAAAAGGTTGATAAATTGTCTTCAGCTAGAAATCTAAGATATCTTAAAATTCTTAGTAACTGAGTTCCCTTAATAACTGAGTAAATAACTAGTATTTGTTTTATGCATTTGAGAATTATCACCTTCATTTTTAAATGTCAGTTTAAATGTTAGAATCCTAGATGAATTTTGCTCTCCCCTATAGTATTCTTTCCCTAATCCCAAGAGATTAATATATTATATATTAATATAAAGATATTTTATTTGTTAATACTTATATATTAATATAAAGATAATTGCTGACCTTCAATGAAATACATAATTGGGCTGCATATTCATTTATATTGTAGACTTTTTCAAAAATGGATCTTCACAGATTTATGCCACTGTGTATATTTTTAGCCTCAAGTAAAAGAAATAAAAGCTTTCATTTTCCATGTAAAGTTTAGAAATTTCTTATGCAAATTTTACTTTTAACTGCCGATGCCCTCATAAATATTTTTTATATTTTTACCAGTTGGCTGCCTTCCAATCCTCATCCTCTTGTAATGTATACCAAGAAATTGGGTTTATATATTAATCTTTTTGTGAGGGCTTCCTTCCCATTAAGAAAGTAGAGCAAAAGGTTCAATGAAATTCCTTCAAACAGAGCTCCATCACTAATACACCACAGTAGTCGGTACTTTTTCAAATATATCATCTGATGATAATACAAGAAAATCTGTGGGTGTTCACTTGTAAAAATAAAATGCATACTCATACGTACTACAAACATTTTGATTTTTCACTTCTTTTGAATTGTTCCCCCAAACATCTGTCTCCTTCAAGAAGTAAACATTCTAATTCTAATGCAGCACACAGAGTGTGTCATATGTGCTCAGGTGTGCCACTGGGGAGAGGAAGATGTAGTGAATTACAAACAAAAGTTCTGTTAGTTTCTCCCCCCATGGCTTTCCCCTCAAATGAAGCCAGTATTGTATCTATCTGCAAAGGCTCAGATCTAATTTCTGCCAGTCAATATGACACAGAAGAAAATTTGAAGGAGAGATGGGAAAATGTTCCACAGAGAAGAGAATATTACTGTTTCAAGGACCAACCTGCTTGGAATTTGTGCCTGCTTGGAATTGTCCCCAAAGGAAGAGGTCAATAAAGTAGATATTTCTTGGTCATAAGGTAACACACTCTATCATTTGCAGAGAGGAATCCAATGGGTACTCACTACTGAGATGTAGCTGGTGGGTTTATGTTGATAATTGTAGTGATAAAATTAATAACTCAGAAATCAGTGAGACAGAGAGAATAAAATCAGGGCTGATTGTGGGATTTGGGAAGTTGGTATGTGGCATTGAATATTTGGACCACAGTACTGAATTGGTCAACGTGACCAAAAATAAATGAAAGTTGTATCCACTGAGACCTTATGGGACAAAGTGATATGTGACCACTTACGACATTGGACCTGAGGACCAGGTGCGAAGAGTAAACAAATAAGAGCCCTGAGGCCAGCATAGGTCATGCATGGCAAGAAAATGTTCACAAATAATGTGCAGTTTCTTTGCATTGCCAGTAAAATGAAAGATGATTTTTTGTTGAAAGCAACTCTTAGGCTCTGAAATTCTGAGATTGAGACCAAAAGAGAAAAAGTCTGGGAGTACAAGATAACAGGTGGGCAAGAATGTGTAAGAAGCCCAAGAAATGGAAACTACTGGAAACAGGAAAAAGTTAGCCAGCTCTAAGGCTGAAATTTCATCTCTGAACCCCTGTGAAGCTTTCCAGTCCTTTACTGGAGAAGAATTGGTGATTAAACAAGACGACTCTGTGCTCCATCTGTGGTAATTCCATGTTCATATGCATGTGAATACCTGTTACACAATTCTTAAGTAACATAGATAATGTTTTCCTTCCACCATCATTATTTCTGATTGCTAATATCCAGGGTTAGAAAAATCACCGTGGCATTGTAAACAAAGAATGTCTGAAATAAATGGGGCACCTGGTCATATGATCAGCATCTTGGGGTCAATGCAGGGGCTGTTTTTACAGGTCTTCTAGTCCATCAGATGGGCATCTATATTACATCACGGGTGTCTGGAAACAAGCTCTGTTTAGTTATCACCAAGGAACTAGCTTCCACATGTGACTCTGAGAAGAGATATGGGATTATCTTCTGCCTTGATAGAGCCATTCTGGCACTAATACAACTCTCATGTCTGTAGCATTTCACTGATTTTGTGATTCCTTTTCAAGAAAACACAATTATCCTAACTCTACCTTGCTATGGAACATCAGAGATTGAAGGAAAGGCCATGGCAGAGAGAAAAGAATAAAAGTAAAATTATGATGTTTTAATTCACTATTTGGAGCATGACTTCTTTTCTTACCCATTTAAAAATAAATACAAGTCCTCCCCATTTTTTTCCGTCTCGTCTACCTACTTATTTTCTCCAATTTCTTCCTCTTCATATATATATAGTTCTTCTAACATCCCTAAATCTTGAAATAAAGAGATGGCCAGGTAAATATATTGCCCTTCTTTTAAGTTCAAATTGAAATCGTAGGTTAATGTTTCAGAACGACCAATATATTCTTTCTTTCTTTTCACTCTTTTTCTTATTTATTATTTGTTTAAGAGAGTAAGAATCTGAATTCTAAGATCCCATTACCATTTCCTTAAAAGACTATGCCTCCAGACTGGAGCTGCTCACAAACAAGGCTTTGAAGGAAATATAATATGCCAAAACCAGTCAGCTGTTTAAAACCTCATTTAACCAGATTGCTGCCATCCCTTACACTACTTCATTGTAGCGAAGGTGGTCAGTGTTTCACCCATATCCCTGTCACTTACCATTTCAGGCTGTTACAGCCCAATTTTCAACTTCCAGCATCCAATATCATTTGTTGGTAGGCTGCTTCTTGCCACAGGGGCCCGTGTAGCCTGAGCCCAGCAGGGCATGAAGTACTGGAAAATGAATGGTTCTGGGAGAAGCCAGCACAAAATGGCCACCAGGAGCGGAGTGAATGCCCCCGCTTCCTCAGACCTGAGCTGTATGTTCTATAGATGCTGAAATTTCCTAGCAAAATCAAGTTCTAGTTCCCCAAAGTGGTAATTTGCTTGGTAATATGCCATTTAATGTCCTCCAACCTGCTCCTGTGTCACTTCACTGTATTTCCTGAGAGTACCACCCAAATAAGCTACTTCTACTCAAATCTTAGCTCAGGGTCTACTTCAGAGGTGATTCAAAATAAGATAGTCCCGTGGTGCTTCATCCCAAATATTTGTGGAAATATTGAACTAGTACTTTTCCTAAGTAAATAGACAGTCAGAAAAGAATTTTCACTGAAGTACTTTTCATATAAATGTCCTTGTATGAAACTGAGAAAAGCAATTTTAAAAACAAGGGATAGTTATTCTTTCAACCTGAGCAGAAGCAATGACATCTTAATAATGTAAAATGTATTATTTTCGATTGGGTTTAAAAATAAAGGAGAAAAATGTTCTCATTAAAAGACCCACGAAAGTTCTCTGATTCTATTGACTCCTCATCTTCATTCACTGTAATTCTATTCAATTCAGATGTCCATAAATAAATAAATACAAGCCACTTCCCTTGCAGAGCTCAGAGAGTTGCTTTGAAATAGATATTCATACATGAAATAAAATTAACCATCACTGCATGTTGTGCATATACTTCTTGAATGATTGGGATTAGCTGAAAATTGAGAAATTATACTTTATATGCTCTCTACTGTCATTCTTATATTCCTTTTCAGTATCGAGTAGCATGCTTTCAATTGCCAATTGCTGATGTCTCCTAAATTTTTATCTCTACCCTTGACCACTCTCCTGAATTCTTAAGTCTTAGAGGCTACTATCTACTTCTTCTCTCTACAGTGTTGTCTAACAGGCAAGTCAGACACATCGTGTAAAAAATCTACTTTTCCCCAGTCTCCTCTAAATCTGAAAATCGTCCATTTATTCAACTGGTTGCTCAAGAGCCTAGGTTTTATTATATCCAGCAGCAAGTCATGTTGCACATATCTCCAACACACATTGCTAATGTATTTCTCCTATTTAGTGCTCTCTGATAAGCCAAGCCTGATCACTCTCCCTTGGAGTCTTCCTTCTTTTATTCTTGCTTTCATAGAAGTCATTCCTTACTTAGCAGCTGAAGTGATTTTTCTAGGAGAGAAATTAGATCATGGGCTTTCCCTTTTCAAAATCTTCCAGTGACTTCCATTGCAATTAGTCAAAAATGCCTTGCCATTCCTCACATCTGCAGCCTCACCTTCTGTCACTGTTTTCTCCATTAACCATGTTCCATCCTTGAGATCTCCCTGCATCATAGGCAGGCTAAGTCACTTCTCAATAAAGAGAATTTGAAATCAACATCTGCAATGCTTTGTCTCCACATCTGCATGGGCTGGTTTCTTCTTCTAATTCATGCCTCAAATATTCAAAACATCAAAAATTCCTACCTCACAGAGGCTTTCTCAGTACTCAGTCTAAAATAGCCATCTAGGGACTCTTGATCAGGTCACTTTTTTTTTTTTATCAGATCACGTTTTAAATTTTATTTCTAATACTTTCTGAAATTAACTTTACTCATGTATTGATTTGCTCATTACATATATTCCACACTAGGTTGCATGTTTTACAAGTAAAAGGGACTTTCCTCTGTTGTTCACCATTGCATTCTCTAGCATCTATTTCACTACCAAGTGCCAAATAGGTGATCAATATATTCAGGATAATAAATGAGTGAATAAATAAAAAGGAATGCATTGCCTGAGATGAGATACAGATCATCATCAGAAATACAGAGAGAAATAAAAGAAAAGGAAAGGAAAGATGATTGTGAAACAAGATTAGTCAGAGGGCATCCTGAAGGAGATGAGTCACATTTAAACTTGAAGAAGCATGGTTTTGCCCTTCATGAGATGATCATGGATGTTTCTAGAAGGTCAAGAAAAGAGCATGACTGGAGTTGAGAGGGACAGGTGAGGTAAGGGTAGAGGCTTAATTTTAGATGAGTTCAAAGTTGATCCAGGGAATGGCAAAGAATCAGTTTATTGGTGAATGAATGACATACAGCATGAAAAAATATGAATAATTTAGATCTTTGTCTCAAAATAAAAACTTATAATGTCTGGTATCACATGAGTTTTTCCAAATAGTACTTGGTACATGATGTTAAAAGCAAGAGTTTTGGAGTCAAACAGATGTGAGTGTATATGCAGCCAGTAATTTGCTAGCTGTCTGAGCTTGGGTAGTTGCTTAATCTCTCCTCCTCAACTCAAAATTGCAGTACTTTCTGTGCGAACAATTTTAAGAATATGCATAAAATTACTCGATCCCCTGCCCTACTTAGGAAGGGCTTAAATGTTGTGATCATTAACATTATTAATAGGTCAAAACATAATATATGATGTGGATTCTAACCCTCATGTTCATTTTGCTTCAGCAGTACCAGCTAGCGCCGCATTCTGTTTCTCCACCCACCCCCCAGGTGCTGACAAATTGTGGTATCAATGATAAAAGTGGTAGAATGTTAAGTTTAGTTTTAGAAATGCTTTGTGATGGAGAAAAGTACGTAGAATTATCTTGTAGGTGGCAGGAATTATTCGGCTAAAAATAAATTTGAAAAGAGACATTTTGCATACTACAAATTAGTACATGGCTAAATCTTCAATAAAGTGAAATTTTAAAATTTGAACGCATAAGTGCATCTTTCTCAATCAGATCTTTGTATTCAATTAATGGTGGAATGAATGCATTCTTGAAAATTTCATTTATTCACTCAGAAATACTCACCAAGCACTGACTTGTGCCAATCAAAGTTCCATGTGCTGGGAAAAATGGTAAATAAAGGCAGACATGGTCTTTGTTCACATAGAAATTGCGATGTAGTGAGAGAGGCAGACTTTAATCAAATAATTCCAAAAAAGATAATTAAAATTATAGGTGGTAAGTGTTATGAAAGAAAGTTACATGTAGCCAAGAGATTTCATTATAAAATCTTACTGGAAACCTAAATTTCTATAAAAATATTTACAGGTTCCATTAACTTGCATTATGCTTTTAGAACATAGTGTCACTGTGGCAAAGTGGGAAAAGGAATCTATTAGAGACTAATTGGATGCTTTCAGTGAGAATTTACTAAGACTCTAGTCAGTTGGTTTTCATGTTGAACATTGTACAATAAATTAAGCACATTCATTTGGTCTTCAATTATTTAACATTTGTATACATGGATGTATGAATGCAAGTATGTATGTATTTAGTAGTGCTTCATTTACTCCAGGATCTCTCTTTATCTTCTCCAACCTACTGTCACCTTTAGTGAGAAAGAATATTTTACAGTTTCTAGAGCTTGTGTACCATGTGTTCTCCCTTTTCTGTTTGACTGACCTCTTCGAGAAATTGCTTGTGGAGTGCAGCTTCTTCATGGAACTTCATCACTTTTCACTTCCATTTCTAAGCTAATGAGTCACAATGAAATTACACAGTTCAGCTATTTCTTTTTCTGAGTTCTGACACCATATACACAACTTTGTGCTAAACATCTGTACCTAAATGTCACTCTTTGGAGACCTCAAATTCAGAAAATAAGAAACTACACTTGTTATTATTCCTCAATTCTGATTCTCCCCATGTATTTCAAACTTTGATGAATATCATCACCATCCGTCTTGTTTCCCAAATCAGAGTTATGGAGGCTCATCTAGATTCCTCCCTTTTCTTCACCAGTTGATATTCAATTTGCAAACATGGAGTCTCAGTGTCAGCTCCTTATTGTTATTATCACTGACTCTTCCTCTTTATGCTTCTGCTACTGCTTACATCCCCTTAATCCTCCCTCATCTGTACTGCTTCATGAACATTCTAACTTTTCCCCTTCTCCAATCTAGTTCTTCCTCCATGCTGCCCTCTGTATTACTTCCTAGTTTTCAGAAATGATTTTCACTCTCCAGTTGGAAGCCCTATAATCACTTATTAGTGTCTGTAGAAATTATTCCCAGCATGCTTTCATCTGACTGATTTTAGGCCCGTCTTTCAATGACTTTGCAATAATTTCTGCTCATGTATGCACAGATTATTACTCAGCCAAAGGACTCTAGAAGAACCTCTTTTATCTCTGAAACTCATGCAGCTTCCTCCTCCATATTCTGTCTCATTAATTCTAGCTGCCTTGGCTTCTCTGAAATTTAGTCTTTGTTGACTCAGTTCAGTGAAAATGCCAAGCTCTGTTCGGATTCCCCTGTGGGCTGGAAACTGCCTCCGGGCAGTAAACAGGGGCAACTCTTGGGATCCACTCAATTGGTCCTCTTTGAGTCCCTAGCTACCTGTTGCCCAAAGTCCAGAAACCATTGCTTCATATGATTTGCCCACTTGTATAGTTGTTTAAAATGTGGGAGGATAAATATGATTACAAATATTCCATCATATTCAGAGGAAGGAATCCAGCAATGTACATTTAAAAAAAAATAAAAAGTCACAGGTTTATATTGATATTTCAGATTAATATTTCAGATTATAATGGCTCTTAGCTTTTTAAGTTTTATTCTTTACTATATAACATAATCACTTATTTGCAATGTCATATAATATTAATATAATAATTTTAAAATGACAGTATCTTATTAGAAAAAGTGAAACTTAAATATAGCATTTCTTCACATTCCTTCTATTCTTAGTAGGACATTACTAAGAATAATTAATTCATAATAATTAAATCATAATGTCTATTGAGGACATTATGATTTAAATCGGATGGAATTATTCTTTCCTCCTCTGATTATGTTATCACAGATATACAATAATGTTCATTTATTTCTATTTATTTTACATTTTACATATTACCTGTCACTTTTTTTAAAACTCAGTTTTGATTATACAGAGAAATTAAGTGATTTCAAGGTTAAAATCATTTAAATAGTATTTTAGTCTGTAAAAAGCTGCCAGAATGCAATATGCCAGAAATGGAATGGTTTTTAAAAAGGGGAATTTAATATGTTGCAAATTTACAGTTCTAAGATCATGAAAATGTCCTAATTAAGGCATCCAAGGAAAGATACCTTGGTTCAAGAAGGCCGTTGATGTTTGGGGTTTCTCCCTCAGCTGGAAAGGCACATGGTGATGTTTGCTAGCTTTCTCTCCAGGCTTCTTCAGTGGCTTCCCATGGGTTCGGTCCATTCTGTCGGTTCTGGTGGCTCTAAAGCCTTTTCCAAAATGGTTCCCTCTTAAAAGACTCCAGTAAGCCATCCTACTTTGAGTGGGTGGAGACACATCTCTATGGAAACCATCTAATCAAAGGTTACCACCCACAACTGGGTGGGTCACATCTCCATGGAAAAAATCCTCCCCAGCAATACTGAATGAGGATTAAAGGGCATAGCTTTTCTGGCATAGATAATAACTTCAAACCGACACAAATGGTGCATTCAGACAGTCTTAACGTCCATTTCTGTTTTCTCCACCATCTCCTCTCTTTTCCTACAAATTGTCATCTTCATTATTTTTTGTTTTACCCCTCCTTTTTACTTTTTATAAATATAAACATATCCATTTATTAGTATCTCACACAAAAGATATCTCTTTCAGGCCTAAAACTTCACTAAGACTTAGGAATACCCTGTAAACTGCCATGCACCTGAATCTTTCCATGTAACAATGCATATCTTAAAACCTCTTCATTCCTTTTATGTTTTATAGAACTCCATTGTGTGGTTATAGATAGTTTGTTCAACCAGTTCTCTACTGATTGCTATTTGAATCATTTCTATATTTTTTCATTTACAAATACTCCAGTGAATAATATTTTATGAGGTTGTTTTGTATCATGATAGGCATTAGCTCTCAGAAGTGAAATTACTGGCTCAAAGGAAAAATGCATATATTATTTGGTTGGATGTTTTTAAATTTTCTTCCATGGTTTTTGTTTTCATTTTGAATTCCTACCAACGATTTGTGAGTGCCAGTTTTGACCAGCATGTTAACAGACATTTAAATATTGCAATAGGTAAAAAATATATATATATTCATGGTATAGATTTAATTAGCCCTTCTTTCAGTAGGATTGTGGCTGGACATCTTTCCATATGCTTAAGGGCTGTTTGTCTTTGTCTTTTATTATTTTTTTTCAATTCCTGTATTTTGCCAGTTTTTCTATTGGGTTTATGGTCTTTTTCCTTTCGATTTTTAGAAGCCCTTTATAGGTCTAGGAGTTTAGCTACACAATGAATATAGGTGTTGCTGTGTCATTTAAATGTTCAACATCTTCAGGTTTTTACCCCTTGCCCTTTAGGGGTAAAGGCATTGTTGGAGAAGGACTGAAACTGTATGGCCTTGGATAGGGTACTTGGGCAGACATGACTTAATTTAAAAATTCCTCTTGTAGGAAGAAGAAGGCCCTCCTCTTTTCCCTTACCTCTCCCACCCTCCCTCTGTAAGGGTCATCACAGACGCTGGCTAAGAGATCATCCCACAGACCTCACCTACTCCCACCTCTTTATTTGGGAAAGTCACAATGCACTAAGGGGCCATCCTTCAGTCTTCTGCTCCCCTCACCTCCTTTTTAATTGTGTGCTGTTCCACAAACTAGAGATGTCAAATTAAAAAAAAAAAAAAAAAACCCTTCCAGACCTTAAACACAGAACCAGAGTCAAGAAACTAGGAACATGGAGCCCCAGATGCTTATCAAAACTGGAATTCTCAAGGCCTCCTCCGTGTAAAGTGGATAAATGACACACTCAAACAGTATAGATTTATCTTTCTTCTCCAGCAGAAAGTGGGGTGTAAAGTAGGGCATGCAGAGTTGCCATCTAATGACCCCAACATGAAAGAATTTTCAGCCAACCCAGGAAAATGACTGTGATGGGACTTCTTCCCCTACTCTTTTTGACTCTTCATTCTCAGTAAGTGAAAAAGAGATTATTTACCCTTTCTGTACTCTTTATTCTGTGCAAGTAATAAAGGAATCATTTGCTGAAAGTTTCTGTTTTGTGCTGAATCTGTTCCCATGATGCACAGTTGCAGCAACTTGCTCCCCACTCCCCACAGGTTTTCCCTTCATAGGACAGTGTTCCAGGAGCCAAGAAGGTCAAAGTAGAGGTGATCCATCTTGAAGAACTTTTGCCTTCCGTTCTTGTGAAGTTAGGATTGATGGGTCTGGAGGGAGAAATGTCTGTTGATTTGGAAGCTGAGAATTTGAAGATGAAACTGCTTCTTAGTCATTTTCGCCTCACATTGGTGAACCAGATGGCAGAGTAGGGAGTTACTGTGAAAGTGAGGATGATTATTCATAGTACACAAGGAGGGTAAGGAGAATTCTTTTTTCAAAATCCGTATGCACGTTCAAACTGCAGAAACCCAAAGACAAAGAGGAAAATCTTGAAAGAAGTCAGAGGTTGGGTGAAACAGCACACAGGGAACAATGAGGATAGAATTACATTGGATCTTGCAAACAAGAAAAGTGTGGTTTAAACACTTACAGTGTTAAAGAAAAAAGTCTAGAATTCTATATCTAGTGGAATTGTTACTCAGATGTAAAAGTGAAAAAAAAAGTTTCTAAGACAAGCAAAAATGGACATAGACACCCATAGACATGTTCTGCCAGAAACGTTGAAAGAAGTTCATTGGAGAGAAGGAAAATGATGTAAGTCACACAATTGAGGGACATCTTAATGTGCTTCCAGGTTTTTTGTGTGGAACTAAATTTTTAATGCTATTAGTTAAATACCTAGGAGAAAAATTGCTGGGTCATATGGTAACATTATTTTTAGTTTTGTACGACACTTCCAAACTGTTTTACCAAGTGGCTATACCATTCTCCATCCTCACTAGCAATGAATAAGAATTCCTCTGGCTCTGACCCTCACCAACATTTGACATTGTCAGATTTTTATTTTTTTAATTTATTTTAGCTGTTCTAATGGTTATGTAGTGGTATTGAGGCAGGATAGAATAGGACATCATGGCTGTGGTCCTTTGTCTTCTATACAGCTTTGGAAGATTTAATGCAAAGCTGCAAACTTCAGTTGCGAACTTCAGGGGAGAAAAATTTCCCCTAAAGTCCTGAAACATCCCCCAAATCAATGAAATCTACTCACACCATAAAAGCTTGTAAAATTCCGGGCCAAAAGCAAATTCTTAGTTGTGTACAAAAAGCATAGGGTCATAAAGATTGTTAAACATCTGCCAAAAGACAAATTTATAGGTTTGTAACAGCAAACCACAAATTCTAATAGCTAACTCTTCCTAGAACAAAGAAGACACGTGGTGTCCAAAGGTCACTATGGCAACCTGGACAAAGAAGACACCTTGTGCTTAAAAGTTCGATGGAGACCTGCCACCAACAAAATATCCTATAAAATGAGCTAAACCCAATCCACTCAGTGCGTGTCCCTCTGTTGAGTATGCCCACATTAAACTCTTTATTGTGTACTTGCTCTCTTTCTCTTTAATAAACTTTACAACTTGCCTCTACTGGTCCTCCCATTTGTCAGATTCTTTTAGCAGTGAGACTCCTGAACCTGGAACAGGGCTCAGTGGCACCATTGCCAGCTAGGGACTAATTACAATAACTTCTCATTGATTTAATCTGCATTTCCCTAATAACAAATTATGTTGAACATCTTTTATGTGCATACTGGCCATCTCTGTATCAATTTTTGGGAGGTGTCCATATGTTTGCTGATTTTTGAAATTGGGTTGTTCATTTCCCTATTGACGATTTTTAAACATTTTTTTGTGTGAAATATAAGATATATAAAAAAAAAAAACCCAAAATTTCAGAGTACATTTTAACAGTTAGTTTTAGAACAATTTTCACAGTTTGGTATGGGTTACTGTTCCACAGTTTCAGGTTTTTCCTTCTAGCTGTTCCAAGACACTAGAGATTAAAAAACTATCATTATAAGGATCTAGTAGTCATACTCATTTATTAAATCTTAACTTTATTATAATTCCTCCTTTTCCTTTGATCCTTCTTCCAATCTCTAGGGATATTTGAGCTATGTCCATTCTAATATTTTTTTTCATGTTGAAAGGGGTGTCAATAATATGGTATGGAGGGATGGAACTATTGATGTTCTTAGAGAGACTGGCACCTCTGGGTTTTAGGACTTATCTGGCCCAGGAAACATCTGAAAGTTTTAGGTTTCTGAGAAGTAAACTTGGTGCGTGAAACTTTTGTAAGATCTTAAATAGAGAACTGGGTATTCTTTAGGGTTAACAGGAATGATATTGGTTAGGGTTTGGCAATTAGGAATATCTAGCTGAAGCTCACATAAGAGTAGCTTCCAGAATAGCCTCTCAAATCTATTTGAAATCTCTTAGCCACTGATACCTTACTTTGTTACACTTCTTTTCCCCTTTTGGGTCAAGAAGGCATTGTTTATGCCCTAGTATCAGGGCTATGCTCATCTCTGGGGATCATATTCCATGCTGTCAGGGAGACTCACACCCCTGGATGTAATGTCCCATGTAAGGGGGAGGGTGATGACTTTACTTGTAGAGTTGGGCTGAGAGAGAGAGAGAGAGAGAGAGAGAGAGAGAGAGAGAGAGAGAGAGAGAGAGCACATTTGAGCAACAGAAGAGGTTCTCCAGAAGTAGCTCTTAAGCACAATTATAAGTAGGCTTAGCTTCTCTGTACAGAAATGTTTCAAAAGAGCAAACTTCAAGATCAAGGGCTTGGCTTATTAATTTGAGAGACCTTAAGTGTATGAGAGAATATTAAGGGTTTCCCAGATGGAAAATTTTAATATTTCCATATTTTTCTCCATTTTTTCAAGGATATTTACCAATATTCTTTAATTATTTACCCACCCTAGTCTGTAATATATCCAGGTATTACATTATGCTATATCAAATTGCATGCCCACACTCCCATTCTGGGCTCCACATGTTTGGGTTGTTTAAATGAACTATAAAGGCAGGTCAAGCTAGACTGCACACCAAAACGATAGGTTTTGGACAAAATAGACATCTCTTCCTTTGGTATCATAGAGTAGGTGAAGTTCTAAAACACATGCACTGTCATCCTTTGCCCTGTACCTTAGTCCCAACCAGATTGGCTTTATTCTTATCTCTAATTAAAGCCTGATCTTTTTTGCAGTTTCTTTAACAATTGTGTGTGGCACTGCTGACTGTCAGAGTTGCAGAAGTCCAACTCTGAGTCTTAGGTGCCACACAAGTACCCAAATTTCCAAGGAAATACCAGGTTATACACATATTGCACAGCATCTCAGAATCTAGATATAACACTTAAATCTCAGGAATAAATTTGAGTGCTATAAGAGCCAAAAATCAAGGCCCCTATTTTCTTATAAGTATTTTTCAAAAGAGATCTTACAAAATTTTTCCTTTTGTTTCTGACTTATTTTGCTCAACATAATGTCCTCACGGTTCATTCACCTCATTGCATGACTCATAGCTTCTTTCATTTCTGTAGCCGCACAATATTCCATCATATGTATGTACCACAGTTCGTCTTTCTGCTCTTCAATCATTTTACCCCTTCAGCCACCTCCATCCAATGGGCATTCTGACTAATGTCCAAAATATATAATCCATGCTTCACAGTATCTTTACTTAATATACAATCACCATCACTCTCAATTTTAGACAATTTTCATTGCTGCAAAGAGAAAAACTAACCAATAAACACACCCCTGCTAAAAAGAAAATCTGAAACTTCTCTTAACTCTTGTCCCTGCCCCTCCAATTAGTTACCCCTATAATAGCTGTGGAACTGGTGATGTCTTCCTGTTAAATATAGACCATAGCATGCAATAATAGTTTTCCCCTATATGCCTCTATTATTGATGCTTTTTACAAATTCTTACCTTTGTACTAGTTCATTCAATAACTTATTTAGATTTGCCGTGTTAATCGGTGAGGTGAATGGCTCTATACAACCCCTTTCAATCATACTCACCTGACAATATTCCTTATAAATCGAATAATGAACTACCATCACTTCTATCCATTCCCTTACATTTAAGTTCATCCTCATTAGATAACTATTCATCCATCTCTATTCTTCTATGTATCTCTAGGTCTCCTATATTCTGCTTTATAAGATTTTGAGTTTACCTTTACCAGGGTCACATTAGCAAAATCACAAAGTATCTATTCTTTCGTGTCTGGCTTAGTTCACTCAGCATTATGCGCTCAAGTTCTTTACATGTTGTCTTATGCTTCAGGACCTCATTTTGTTTTACTGCTGCATAATGTTCCATTTTATGTATATAACACATTTTGCTTATCCACACTTCTGTTAATGGGGACTTGGATTGTTTCCAACTTTTGGCAATTGTGAATAATGCTGCTATGGACATTGGTGTGAAAATGTCTGTTTGTGTCATTGCTTTTGGCTCTTCTGGGTATATACCAAGTAGTGGTGTTACAGGGACTTAGGGTAACTCAATATTTAGTTTACTGAGGAACCACCAAACTGTCTTTCACAGCAGGTGTACCATTATACATTCCCACCAGAAGTGTGTAAGTATTCCAATTTCTCCACATCCTCCCCAACATTTGTAGTTTCTTGTTTAACAGCAACCATTCTTATAGGTGTGAGATGATATCTCATTACAGTTTTGATTTGCATCTCCCTTATAGCTCATTAGCTGAGCATCTATCTCTTCATGTGCTTTTTATCCACCTGTATTTGCTCTTTGGAAAAATATGTATACATATCTTTTGCCCAATTTATTCTTTGGATTTTTTTTTGTGTGTGGTTGTTGTCATTCAGTTGTATGGTCTCTTTATTTATACAGGATATCAAACATTTATCCAAAATGTGATTCCCAAATATTTTCTCCCATTGAATTGGCTACCTGTTCATCTTTTTGACAAAGTCCTTTGAGGCACAGAAGCATTTGATTTTGAGGAGTCCCCGTTTATCTACTTTTTCTTTCATTGTTTGTGCTTTAGGTGTAAAGTTTAAGAAGCTACCTCATACTACTAGGTCCTGAGAAGTTTCCTCATATTTTCTTTTAGGAGTGTTATAGTACTGATTCTTATATTTAGATCTTTAATCTACATTGAGTTAATTTTTGTGTAGGGTGTAAGGTAGGGGCTCCCTTTCATTCTTTTGGCTTTTGCTATTCAGTTCTCCCAGCACCATTTATTGAAAAAAAAAATAATCTGTTGAAGTTCAGTGGATTTGGAGGCCCTGTTGAAGATCAATTGACCATAGATCTGGGGGGCTATTTCCAAACTCTCAATTTGATTCCATGGATCAATATGTCTATCTTTTGCCAGTACCATGATGTTTTAACTACTGTGGTTTTATAATAAGCTTTAAAATCAGAAAGTATTAGTCCTCCAACTTCTTTTTTAGGATATTTTTGGCTATTTAAGGTCTCTTTCCCTTCCAAATAAATTTGATAACTAGATTTTCCAAGTCTACAAAGTAGATTGTTGGAATTTTGATTTGTACTGTGTTGAATCTGTGGAATAATTTGGGTAAAATTAGCATCTTAACAACATTTAACCTTTCTATCCATGAGCATGGAATATCTTTCCACTTATTTAGATCTTCTTTGATTTCTTTTAGAAATGTTATATAGTTATCTGTGTACAGGTCCTTTACAATCCTGTTTAAGTTTATTCTTAAATACTTGATTCTTTTTTTTTGTTTGTTTCTTTTTTTTTATTAATTAAAAAAAATTAACTAACACAACATTAGAAATCAATCCATTCTACATATGCAATCAGTAATTCTTAATATCATCACATAGGTGTATGGTCATCATTTCTCAGTACATATGCATCGATTTAGAGAAAGAAAGAACACGACAACAGAAAAAGAAATAAAGTGATAACACAGAGAGAAAACACAAATAAAAATAAAAAGTACAAAAATATATAAGAGAAAAAAAAAACAAAAAAAAACTATAGCTCAGATGCAGCTTCATTCAGCGTTCCAACATAATTACATTACAATTAGGCAGTATTGTGCTGACCATTTTTTTTTAGAAATCATACCATTCTACATATGCAATCAGTAATTCTTAACATCATCACATAGATGCATGATCAGCATTTCTTAGTACATTTGCATTGGTTTAGAAGAACTAGGAATGTAACAGAAAAAGATATAGAATGTTAATATAGAGAAAAAAAATAAAAGTAATAATAATAAGAACAAAACAAACAAAACAAAACAAAACAAAAACCTATAGCTCGGATGCAGCTTCATTCAGTATTTTAACATGATTACTTTAAAATTAGGTATTATTGTGCTGTCCATTTTTGAGTTTTTGTATCTAGTCCTATTGCACAGTCTGTATTCCATCAGCTCCAATTACCCATTATCTTACCCTGTTTCTAACTCCTGCTGAACTCTGTTACCAATGACATCTTCCAAGTTTATTCTCGAGTGTCGATTCACATCATTGGGACCATACAGTATTTGTCTTTTAGTTTTTGGCTAGACTCACTCAGCATAATGTTCTCTAGGTCCATCCATGTTATTACATGCTTCATAAGTTTATCCTGCCTTAAAGCTGCATAATATTCCATCGTATGTATATACCACAGTTTGTTTAACCACTCGTCTGTTGATGGACATTTTGGCTGTTTCCATCTCTTTGCAATTGTAAATAACGCTGCTATAAACACTGGTGTGCAAATGTCTGTTTGAGTTTTTGCCCTTAATTCCTTTGAGTAGATTCCCAGCAATGGTATTGCTGGGTCGTATGGCAGTTCTATATTCAGCTTTTTGAGGAACCGCCAAACTGTATTCCACAGTGAATACTTGATTCTTTTAGTTGCTATTTTGAATGGAATTTTTTCCTTAATTGTCTTCTTAGTTAGGTCATTACTAGTGTATAGAAACATTACTGATTTTTGCACATTAATCTTGTATCCACTTTACTGAATTTGTTTATTAGCTCAAATAGCTTTGTCATATTTTCCTTGGGATCTTCCAAGTATAGGGTCATGTCATCTGCAGATAATGAAAGTTTTGCTACTTCCTTTCTGTTTTAGTTTGGTAAACCTTCCAGAATGCAGTATACCAGAAATGGAACTGCTTTTAATAAGGGAATTTATTAAGTTGCAAGTTTACAGTTCTAAAGCCATGAAAATGTAAAAATTAAGGCACCAACAAGAGGTTACCTCTATTAAAGCAAGGCGATGGCATCTGGAACACCCAGGTAAGCTGGAAAGGCATGTGGCTGGTGTCTACAGGGATGTTTGGCTTGGGATACCTTTCTAATCTGGGAAGGGCTGTGGCAACATCTACTATCTTTCTCTTCTCATTCATAAGGCTTCCCCATGTGTGTTTTCCTTCTGCATTTCTAAAGGCCTATGGCTGGGTGGGCTCTAAAGCTTTTTCCAACATAGTTCCCTCTGAAAGGATTCTAGTAAGCAACTTACTCTGTATGGGTAGAGACACATCTCTACAAAATGACTTAATCAAAAGGACCTACCCAATTACCCTTTATCATATTGAGGAAATTTATTTATATTCCTACATTTTGAAATGTTTTTATCAGAAAAGGATGCTGAATTTAGTCAAATTCTTTTTCAGTGTCAATCAAGATGATCATGCAACTTTTCTTTTTTAATTTGTTAATGTGATGTATTACATTAATTTATTTTCTTGTGTTGAACCACCCTAGCATGCCTGGTATGAACCCCACTTGATCATGGTGTATAATTCTTTGCATGTGTCATTGGATTTGATTTGCAAATACTTTTATGAGAATTTTTGCATCTATAATTATTAGAGGGATTGGCCTATAGTTTTCTTTTCTTGAAGCAGCTTTAGTCAGTTTTAGTATTAGAGTGATATTAGCTTCATAAAATGAGTTTGGTAACATTTCTTTTTCCTCAATTTTTTGGAAAAGTTTGAGCTGGATTGCTGTTAGTTCGTTTTGCAATGTTTGGTAAAATTCTCCTGTGAAGCCATCTGGACTTTTCTTTGTAGGAAGATGTTAGATGACTGATTGAATCTCTTTACTAGTGATTGGTTTGTTGAGATAATCTTTTTCTTCTTGAGTCAGCATAGTTTGTTTGTGTGTTTCTAAGAATTCATCCATTTCCTCTAAGTTATCTAGTTTATTGGCATATAAGTTGTTCATAGTACCCTCTTATGACTGTTTTATTTCTTCAGGTCCATGGTAATGACCCTCCTCTCATTTCTGATTTTGTTTATTGGTATCCACTCTCTTTTTTTCTTTGTCAGCCTAGTAATGATCCATTGATTTTATTGATTTTCTCAAAGGACCAACTTTTGGTTTTATTGATACTTTTGTTGTCCTTCAATTCATTTATTTCTACCTTATTTCTCTTCTTACAGTTGTTTTGGGATTAGTTTTCTGTTCTTTCTCTAGATCTTCCAGGTAAACAGTTTAAGTCCTCTATTTTTGCTCTTTCTTCTTTTAAAATATACATATTTAGGGCAGTAAATTTCCCTCTCTGCACTGTCTTTTTAGTATTCCATGAATTCTGATATGCTTTATTCCCATTTTCATTCAGCTCCAGATATTTACTAATTTCTGGATGATAAAATTTCTTCTTTGACCCACCAATTGTTTAAGAATGTGTTATTTATTTTCTATACATTTGTGAAAGCTCTGGTTCTTTGGTGGTCATAGATTTCCAGATTCATTCCATTGTCATCAGATAAATTGCTTTGATTAATTTAAATCTTTAAAAAATTTATTACAACGTTTTGTGCCCCAGTATACGATCTATCCTGGAGAATGTCCCATGAGCACTTGAGAAAAATGTATATCCTGATATTTGGGGTGTTAGGGTCTATATATATATATTAAGTCTAATTCATTTAACACATTGTTTAGGTTCTCTATTTCCTTACTGATCCTCTGTCTCGTTGTTCTATCTATAGAGAAGAGTAGTGTATTCCACTATTATTGTTGAATCATCTATTTCTTCCTTCAGTTTTGCCAATGTTTGCCTCATGTACTTTGAAGCTCTTTATTTGGGAGCATAAACATTTATGATTGTTATTTATTCTAGAAGAATTGTCTCCCTCCTTAATATATGGTGTCCTTCCATGTCTCTTACAGCTTCTTTACATTTAAAGTCTATTTTTTCTGATATTAGTATAGCTATTGTGGTTTTCTTTTGATTAAATCTTTCATGGAGCATTTTTTTCTCATCCTTTCATTTTCAATCTAGTTGTATCCTTGAATCTAAGATGAGTCTCTTATTAGCAGCTTACAGGTAGATCACTTTTTAATACAGTCTGCCAATCTGTACCTTTTAATTGATGAGTTTAGTACATTAATATTAGAAATTATTACAGTAAAGGCAGTTCTTAAATCTACCATCTTGTTTTTTAGTTTTTATATGTCAGATCTATATATTCTTTTCGCTTTCTCTCTTTCATATTCCTTGAGTTACCCTTACTGATACTCTTCAATTATGTGCCCTCCTCCAGTCCTCTCTCTCCCATCTTTTTTTTCAGCTGTCAGAACACCCTTTAATATTTCTTATAGCATAGGTCTTTAGTTGACATATTCCCTCAGCATTTGTTTACCTGTGCAAATTTTAATCTTCCCTCAATTTTGAAGGACAACTTTACTGGATTAAGAATTCTTGGCTGGAAATTTTTTTATCACTTAGAATCTTAAATATATCATTACCCTGTCATCTCGCCTTCATGGTCCCTGTTCAGTAGCCTGAACTTAGTCTTATGTGGCTTCCCTTGTGTATTACTTTGTTAAGCTGCCAGATGCAATATATCAGAAATGGAACAGCTTTTAAAAAGGGAATTTAATAAGTTACAATTTACAGTTCTAGTGCCAAGAAATTGTTCAAAGTAAGGTATCAAGAAGAGATTACCTTCACTCAAGAAAGGGTGATGCTGTCCAGAACACCTCTGTCACCTGGGCTGGCACGTGGCTGGCACCTGCTGGCCCCTTGGTCCTGAGTTCCATTGCTTTCAGCCTCTGTTCATGTGGGTGCTCCTCACTTCACTTCAAAAGGACTGGTTTTTATCTCCTGGCTTCCCTTAGCTCTCTTCAGGTTCTGGTTTGCTTAACATCTCATGGGAAGGCACTTGGTGATGTCTGCTGGGCTCCAAGCATCTCTAAACAACCGTGTCTCTGTCAGCTCTGAAGCAACATTCTCCAAGTGTCCGCATTTGTGTTAGCTCCGAGGTTTCTTCACAAATTTCCCCTTTGAAAGGACTCCAGTAAACTAATCAAGACCCACCTTGAATGGATGGGGCTGCATCTCCATATAATCAAAAGGTCACATGTATAATTGGGTGTATCACATCTCCATAGAGATAATCTAATAAAAAATCTCCACCTTATATGATTAAATAATGAAATGAGATTAAAAGAAACAGCTGGCTACCCTACAAAATTGGATCAGGATTAAAACTTGGCTTCTTTGGGGCACATAATAGCTTCAAACTGGCACACCTTGTATCTAGTTAATCACTTTTCTCTTGGTGCTTTCAGAACTTTCTTTTTCTTTAACATTTGACAGATTAGTATGTGTCTTAGAGTGGGTCTATTTGGGTTTAATCTACTAGGGAGTTTATTGGTCTTCTTTGATTTGCATATTTATATCTTTTATAAGTGTGGGGAAGTTTTTCATTTCTCATCAACTAATCTTCCTAGCCCTTTACTCTTCACTTTCTGGAAACTGATGATTCTTATATTTGTGTGCTTCATGTTGTCTATCATTTCTTTGAGACCCAATTCCAATTTCCCCATCTTTTTTGCCATTTATTCTTTTGTGCATTCAAATTTAGTTGTCCTTCCTTGAGTTTGCTTATTCTTTCTTCTGCCTCTTCAAGTCTGCTGTTGTGTGTCTCTAGTATACTTTTAATTCGGTCTACAGGTCTTTACTCTCTGTGATATCTGTTATTTTTTTCTATTTATTCTTTCAAATTCTTCTTTATGCTCTTCCAGTGTCTTCCTTGTTTGTTGGGGGGATGGAGGGGTGGGGGGGCGCATGGCTCAGGAAGTGAACCCTGCTCTTCCACGTGGCAGGTGAGCATTCTACCACTGAACCATCTCTAGTGTCTTCTTAATATCCTTTATATCTTTAGCCAATTCACTGAATTTGTTTAGGAGATTTGTGTGAATGTCTTTGATTAGTTTTTCCAAACTCCATGTCTTCTTTGGTGTGTTAATCTTGTTATTTTTCTGGGCCACACCTGCCTGCATCTTCATGTGTGTTGTGATTTTCTGTTGGTTGAGGCTTTTGATTATCTTGATGAGGTTATTTTGGAAGTTGACTTCTCTCAACTCATCTAAGATTTTGTATTTGCTTGGGTTTGCATTGAAGGTCTTCTTTGCTGTTGGTTTGTCAGTAATTCCCCACCAAACTAAGGCCCAGACCTCCTTCAGGAGATGCAGCTATACTTTAAGATTTGTTGAAAGCTAGGTCAATAGGCAATTTACCAGATTGCACTTTCCATGTCTTCCTAGGAGATGGCAGTCTTAGGCCACCTCTTCCCCTCATGCCCACCTCTCCCAGACTGTGACTGAGGTGGGCCTGAGGGGAAGAGGTGACTGAGCAGAATGGAGACATGGTGCAATTCCAACCAAGTCAGCTGGTCTCAGTGCATGCTGAAAGCTGCCAACCACTGGACTGGGGTGGGCGGTAGGGGTGGGGGTTGGCAGTGTATGCCTTGGCAATGCATCTGCTTGGTGGCCCATTAGGTCTAGTGGTCTCCAAGCTCCTGCCTGGAATGACCTAGGGTTGTAGGAATGAGTATTTCAACTGCTCCTGCCTGGAATGACCTTGGGTTGTAGGAATGAGTATTTCAACTGCCCCTGCCCTCAGCCAACCTGAAAGTGCTTGGCAGTGTGACATAGTTCAGCTCTCTTTCTTGACCATGCCTCTCCATCTATGCATGCCTGAAGGCTCCAGGACTCCATGGGGAACAGGAAGAGGTAGCAGGACCCAATGAGTCTCTTTCACCAGCTAACTCTCAGACCAGCTCCACTCTGCATCACTCCTCTGCACAAAAGGAGGGCCCCCAGTCTCTGCCAAAAACCTGGTGCTCACAATGGCCTGCCTCAGAGGTTGGTGGCAGATGCTGTGCACTGGCAAACTAAGTCTGCTGGCTTCCAGGTTCCCCATGGGAGCTCCTGGCTGCATGGTTGCATTGGCTGGCAGGAGTGCAGGGCTACTCTGTGCCTCTGGGATCTGTTCCTTTCTGCATGTCACTGCTTGCCCCGGGTGGAGTCATGACCAAGCACACTCACCCCATTCTCTCCATCCCAATTTCTCCATTTTTTTCATCCAGGACATTTCTGTATACTGTAGAAGACCATCTGTGGTCAGTCATACCCTGGAACTGCTGTCCTGGTCATTTTTCTGTCACTTTTCTAGTTGTTCCATGGAGCAGGGGTCAACTCAGCCTATCTTATTCTGCTGCTTTCCCAGAAGTTCCTTATTGCTGATTTTTAAGTGTTCTTTGTATATTTTAAAATTTTATTTATTTATTTATTTTATTACACAGACAGGCGCCGGGAATCAAACCCAGGTCTCTGGCATGGCAGGCGAGAACTCTGTCACTAAGCCACCATTGCCCGCCCTGTATATCTTTTATGCAAGTTCTTCATCATACATATCTTGCAAATATTATTTTCCTAGCCTGTGGGTTTTCTTTTCATTCTCTTAGCAATCATTCACAGAAGTTTTAATTTAATAAAGAAAAGGGTCCTGACCATCAGCATCTTCTAGCATTGTCACTAAAAACTATATTCATATAATGATGAACCAGATCAGTGATACATAGAATTGCCTTAAAGATTGCAACATGCTTCTTCATTTTTGCAATAGATTCAGGAGAGAAGGAGCAGAAGCTGGAACCTAGAGAGAAGACAGAGAAATAATGTGCACAAAATGATCTACTTTATTGCTTATAATTAATGTTTTTTATTATTGTCATTTCCAATAAGATTTATTTGCCTGTACTTCAGAATAGGATGACAGTTGGTACAGCTAGCATAAAAATTAAGTATTTAGGATCATGGTGTGTTTGCACATTGGTATGTCCTCTAGAGCCAGAATGTCATATACATCTGTTGGAGGAACTGACAATTTTAAAAGAAGAAATCAATATCATTGAAATAACATTATTTTCTAGATTAAGAATTTGGCACTTAACATAACTTCTATGGCCAATGTATTACTAAAGCATTTATTCTCAGTATAATATTTGCAATATCTATACTTAGGTTTCCTGAAAATGAAAATTTGATTATTCATAGGAATATGTTTACATATTTAATATTTAAAATATTTTGATATCCAATCTCAACCAGGTATGTAAAATTGCAAGTCACTTTAGTAAGCACAGCTTGCTGAATTTATACCATGAAGTATTTAGACTCAGAATATTCTCCACTCATCCTCAACTTGATAATTGATAATAGAAACTTCTTTTAGCACTTCATACTATTACCTTTCCATATGTAGGACTAAATCACACGTGATTTTCAGACTTGCTCAGATAAAATGCATTCAGGAAGATCTTGTTAGAGTATGGAGGTTCAGAATTAAAATGAAGTTGAGGGAATAGCTTTCTGAGCTGGGGATAAATGGTTTTGTAGCAGCTGTTGATAGCTATTAAAATGGCAGTCGTGTCTTTGGAATATTAAAGGGAAAACATTACATTTATGTTAAAAGATTTTCAAATAAATTAAAGTTGTAAATAAATAAAGTTTCAAATAAATAAAGTTTAGCGATTAGCAATACTGAAAGCAGAGATCACTGATTTGAGGTTCTTCCATTTGTATATTTTATAATAAAGTTTTAAATTTTTTTCTGAGATTATTCATATTTTAACTTGCCTGAAGCAGAGGTAGTAAGATTTAGAATACAGTTCCCTTCTCATTGTGTTGTGATCTCTTACTGACACCAGTCAGACTGGATTTTTACAAAGCTCCCATTACTGCATTTCAGAAACTTTAGGTCATACCATGTTCATTTTTTTCCTTTAATTTATGTGTATTTGCCTTTCACTGTTCATTTAATGAAAATATAAGACAGCTGGAAGTCCTTAGTGTTTCTTTATTCAGAAAAGCCAGCATCATAGACAGAATTGTCTGGAAAGGAATATATCCATCTGAAATTATTCCAAAAAAATTGGAAGGTCTATGCATAGCCTGTAATCCAGTATAATAAATTGGCACCTGATCCATTTTACTAATAAACAGCAAGAACCAAGTCAATGACAGAGTTGTAAGACTAAGAGGCACAGGACAGGTGACCAAAGTGGTGTGAGGAAGAATGCATAAGGTTGACATTCTGGCACCCATTATCCCTTCTCATTCCTGAGATATGTTTTCTCCTGCTCCTGGTGTAAGCTCTAAACTAATTATCTTGTTCAATACTGCTATAGTGAGCCAGTAAGGTGACAAGACAGTGGATGGAATGAATGAACAACTACACAGCTCCTTAATAAATTTGTCCCCTCTGCCTCTTGGGGAAGAGGAAATTTAGTCAGGGTGAGGTAATGAGTTCAAGTGCAAAACGTTTGCTAGCTGGTCTCTGCATTGCCTGCTGATCCTCTATCCCCATCAATGTACAAAGTATGATAGCTTGATCATACAAAGTATTTTTTTTCCTTCATCAGTATGAAATAAAAAGTTATTTAAAAACACTACTCTTTGTTGTACTCCGTTTTGTGACCTGGACACAAAATAATGTTTTCACATATATTTTTTATAAGTAATAGGATAGATATAGAAAAGAAAATTAAGTGTGTCACCAATATTAAATCTTACCGGCTCTTCTCTTAAAATACCAGCATGAGTATTCTCACTGAAAGAGCATGCGATATTAAAGATAGTTACTTCAAAAGAAAAATTGGCTTTTGTTATTTTTTGAAGATTTGTCAAAACAATCACTTCAATTTGTAAAATCCAGTCTCAACCTCAGGGTTACAGATTTAAATAAATAGAATAATATCCAATTGCATAGCAAGTTAAGTGGTTTTTATTATTGTTGTTATTTGAGGATGAGTGGGAGAAGGCACATGTTGACAGATAATAGGAGTGATATTGTCTGGCCTTATACGCTAACAATTGCAGACATCGATACACTGAAATTGTATTGTATTTTAACAATGACAGATATGTGGACCTTTATCATCACCTGAAAAAAACATGCCAACCATTATATTTTCTTGAATATGTTATATTCTTGTTTAAAAATCATGTTTTAGGTAGTTTAAATTCTCCATCTTTCAATGACGCGTTTTATCAAAGTACACACATTGTTTCTTGTAGCCATAGCATAACAAGAGCTCATACACAGTGTGGTAGTTAGATTCAGTTGTCAACTTGGCCAGGTGAAAGCACCTAGTTCTGTTGCTGTGGACATGAGCCAATGGTAGGTGAATCTCATCTGTTGCTAATTACATCCGCAGTCGGCTAGGAGGCGTGTCTGCTGCAATGAGTGACGTTTAACTTAATTGACTTGTGCTTAAATGAGAGAACGCAATGTAGCACAGTCTAGCAGCTTTGGCATTCCTCATCTCAGCACTTGCAGCTCAGCCCGGGCCCTTGGAGATGGAGAAAGAAATCACCCCGGGGAAAGTTGCTGGAACCCAGGGGCCTGGAGAGAAGACCAGCAGAGACCATCCTGTGCCTTCCACGTAAGAAAGAACCTCAGTGGAAAGTTAGCTGCCTTTCCTCTGAAGAACCAACAAAATAAATCCCCATTTATTAAAAGCCAATCCGTCTCTGGTGTGTTGCATTCCGGCAGCTAGCAAACTAGAACACACAGTCAACATGGCAAGGAAGAAAATTTGTTATGTGCACAATAAAACAGCCACCTATAAACTGAATCTTAGCTAACCAATAACTAATCTCTGTAGTTTCTATGACACACTAGGTAATCACTAAGGAGTTTGTCCTATTGTTCTATAAAAGAGAAATCAAATGTTCAGGTTAATTCTCTGTAATGTAATATCTTTTAAAATTTTTGTCTGCATTGACCAAAATCAGAAGGAAAAAAATCTGGATTTGCCATTTCCCTTAGATATTATGACAGTGTGTATTTGTGTGCCCTGCATATACAGCTAAAGTGTTAGAGATAAAGCCCTTTTCCTTGGCCCAGGCCTTGGCCATCTTTGGAGCAAATCTTTCTAGCCTTTTTGGCACATGTCACATCCAGAACTGAGAAAAAACTCCTATGTACAAAGGCCAGCATGCTATGGGGGTAGGACACTGTGGTGACTAAGAGTGGGGGAGGGGAGATCAAACGACAGCAAAGGTATAGTGGAATTGAAAGGGTTGTTTGAGGAACAGTTGTGATGCAAAGTTTAGTTTGAGGTATACTTTCTATATGCAGTGTAGACTGGCAAGTACCAAAGAAGTGGGTCATAGTTTTGCTCTCAAGAAATGAAAATCTGTTGGGGAGATACAACATCTCTCACATATGATTGCAATATCCATATATTAAGGACTCCCAAGTTAATATATATCCAGCCTAGAAATCTTTCCTGAATATTAGACTGAGCAGCCAGTTACTTACTTGACCTTTGGGTTTGAATAGCCCAAATTCGTAAGCCTTTACACCCCTTCTACACTCCACACCCATGCTAAACCCTCTGACTTCTCCTTATTGGTTGATGACTTCATCCTTCCAGCTGGTTCAGCCCAAGAACTTTGGAGTCATGACTCCTTACTTTCTCTGACCACACACCCTGTCTCTCAGCAATCCTTTTGGCGTCAATGGCTCTCACCTGGATTATGCTGATAGACGCCTTCGAGTTCTCATTGCTTCTTCCATTGCCATGCTCTCCCAGCAGGCTCTTCTCAACACAATTAGTCAAAGCAGTTAAAGTAGCCCTTTAAAAATATTATTCTGATTATGTCACCCTTCTCCTCAAACCATCCGATGGCTTCTGTATCACTAGGAGTAAATGCCAAAGGGTCAGGCTTGTTGTCTGTATTTGGGAATTAGAACTTGGTGTGTCACAGATAATGACAAAATTGTTGTGAACCATTGATTGCACACTTTGGATGATTATATACTATGTGAATATATAATATACATCAATAAAAATAAATTAAAAAACGGAGAAAAAACTTGATGTGTCAAATTGGGATAGTTACATAAAAAGCATGAATAGTCTGCCTAAGTTACTACACTGTATTTTTTTCCTGTAAAGGTAGTTCAAATCTATAGAATCGATGAGAAAAATAGGAAAAACTCTACCCATTTCCTAAGTAAGCCTAAAAGTCAGCATTGTGGTAGAATTTGTGCACCACATGCTTGATGCTTCCAATGCAAGGAATTAAAAAATTAAGTCACACAAGTGATTGAGAAAATTAATACCACAATATGATTTTTCTTTATAGCAACAATGAAGAAATGGACCTAATGTATGACATTGGGACAGATATAGTTAGCTCTGGTCAGCCAAAAGCCATGTTTCTTTTTAATATTTAATATTCTCTATATTTTATTTATATTTTAATATTCCTCTTCTTGATAGAGATCATTCATAAAAATATTCATTCTTAATTTATTTTTCTATTAAAGATATTTGACAGTCATGCCACTTGATAAGCATGTATTTTTATATCTCCAATGAATCCTAAAAGTTTCATCCAAAAGAGCAGACATATTTTGTTGCTATTATTGTTAAGCAATGTTGTTTACTTCTAATCATCAAAAGATCATATTTTATATTCTTGTAGAAAATATGGAAAATGCAAAAATTCATAAAAATTAATAATGATGTTTTCATATTTCCATTTCTCCAACAATTATCAATTTTAATATATTTTGGTGTATTTTCTTATAAGATTTTTATATAAATACACACATTCATACTCTCAGATCATTGAAACTGTGCCATACGTTCTTATGTATTTCACGTATTTATCACTCAGGGATTTTCTCACATTTTTGCTACTTAATAAAGGTGATTTTTAATGACTCTAACATTTCTTCACTTGAATATGCCAGAATTTGCCTACCTTTTTATTATTTCATTTTTTTCTCAATCTGTATATATTCTTTGTCCAAGTTTTTCAGCTACTTACGTTGGATTTTTTCATTTTACAATGGATTTTTAGAGATGAAAATATGGGGTTCAAATATATGAGCAATTTTAAAACTGGATACATTTTAACAAATTATTATCCCACCCAGAAGTATTAGATCAATCAATCTGTATTTGGAAAAATAATACATTTGGTATTCATTTTTTTATCTACTTCAATACTGGTTAGCTCACTAACAAGAGGGGGAGAAGCATCTTCACCATTTTTTTAAGTAAAATAGTATTTTATTTTAAAATGCCTTTTAGAGCTAAGTGAAGTTGAACATTTTCATAGGCTTATTATCCATTTGCCTTTCCTCTCTTTTTAATTGTTTATAAGTTTTTTTTCTTTTTCCTAATACAGTTTTAGAGCTTGCCTCTTTCAATTTGTATGAGGTCTTTATTAAGGCTATTAAGTATTTATCTTATAGCTAGTATGAATATTTTCTCTATCTTGTTGCTGATCTTTAAAATTTATGATTATTTAATAAGGAGCAGTTAAATATGTTGATCCTCTCCTCTGTAATGTCTCCCACTTCATCCATTGCTTTTAAGATTAGTACATTTTTGTCCAGCATGAGATTACTTGCATTTTCTTCTCTTTAAAAGTAGCCTTAATTGCATATTTTAATTCAACATTTGTTGTTAGGTAAGGTTTAAATTGCTTTTTTTTAATTAATAGCTTTTTATCTGAGCAATATCTCCAAACACTTAATGTGTGTGTTTGCACATGTATGTTTCCATTTGTTCTATTCCATTAAGATGCTTGCTGATTCTCATATTGTTACCTTGCCATATAAATTGTCATTTCATAAAATGATATATTTTATTATGATAGATCAACATTCCTATTATTTCTTTTCCTTTGATACATTTTTACATTTTACCTTTTTATTCATACATGTGAAATTTACAATAATTTAGTCAACTTCTTACATGTTTCCTTGATATTTTAATCAGAAATGATTTTAAACTTTGCTTGATAAGAAGTTGCACCTTGCATTTCTGTTCATTCATTTATTCATTCATTCATTAAACATATTTTTTTGAGTACCTACTAGGCACTAGGCACGGGGAACACATTGATTAACAACATAAAAATAATTTTGCACTCATGAAGCATACAGTTTAATAGGAATATCTTTCAATGTATTCAAATTTTTATTAGTTTTTGCAAATACAAATTTGTCATTTACTCTTATTTGCATCCCAAATTACATAATAAAACCATTTTATGCCTTTATAGCGTAAACTATGGTGTAAGTGATAGCATTTATAAATATGTTTCCAATTTACTTTTGAACAGCAATTACTTTTTTCAACTTTTTCCAGTTTGTTTTGTCTTTTGACATAGCATTGTTTAGTTTAACTCATATAGTTGTTTGCAGATATCTTTATTTTCAATTTGTTACCTTTCAAAAAATGTGCACTTCGCCTGGAAATCGGGATTTTGTCACAATTTTATTTCCCCTACTAATCATATCCCTGGCACATCAGACTCACTTTTGTGTTCTTTCTATGAATCTTCACACTGCTATTAACTTTTCTTCATTTTATAGAACATATTATATTAGCTGCCATGTGGTATCCAGTCTTGAGCCAGGTAAAAAAAGTTTGCTAACAAACTGGGTATATGGTTACTTTGGAAAGATGATTTTATTAGATACTGATTTTTGCCATCATATCACTTTTGTAAGTGACTTTAAAGAAGCAAAAATATTTTGTCACATTCAAGATGATAGTGAGTCTTTGTGGGTTAAAGCTGGGCACTCATGACTCTAGGATTATTGTTTTCTGAGTTTCATAGCCAAAGTTGAATATTTAGATGTAGAGAATATCAACTCCCAACACAGTTGTTGTTTAGGGGTCTAGTTCCATTGAAAGAGGCAGATTCTATGAACTCAAGAGGGTGTAGTCATGTTTCAAAGGAGACAATGGATGGTGTTTGTTTTATAGTTTTGTGAGTGCAATGAGTATATGGGTTTATATATTCCTCCATAACTATCTGTTCTAGTAATGCTATAATAAAATAATATAATCTTTCACTGGTAATTTGTGATTTTCTTCCCATTGAAATGGATCTAGCATTATTCTTTTATTGAGAAATACAGTCTAAAGGGTTCCAACGAGCACAGTTTGAAAATCACTGGTCTAGTCTGCCTTTTCTCCATCACGTGGGTTATTCTTCTAATTATACCATCAGATTCTCTACATCCAGAAACAAGAGTTGTGGCACAGTGCTTTACTTTAAGAGTTTCCATTTCTCTGATTGTATTGACCACTGCACTCCATGTCCCTCTACTTCTTGTTCTCTGGTCCTTGTAGGATCCCCAAAACTATAAATATGTGAGGGGGTAGATGGATTCAGCAGGAGGGGAAAATGAAGAAGAGATGCAGCACAGAGGCAGTGGCAAGATAACTTCCCAGTTCCCTGGTTAATATATGCACCTGGGTAAATGGATCTATAGACAAAAACAGAAAAAAAAACAAATGGCAGAAAACGTTCATACTATCTTTTACGGGTAACAAGAATTTCTCCCTTTATCTGGTGGCAGATGATTAAATACACTTATTTATACTGAATTTGCAACTTGTTATATTAACAAAATAGAGTTTTTCTCTCTCTCTACATATATATTTCCATATATATATCTATGTATATATATATGTATACACACACATATATGTATATGTGTGTATGGGAGCAAAATGTATATACAGGTATATATTTACAAACAGATGTACAAATAAATATATTTTATATTGAATAGATGCATATTTTTAAAGGAAAGTGTATACACTGGCAGCTGTCAGTAAAATGTGAGGTCACAGCTCTAATTCTATTAAAAAATGAAATCATTCATGCAAATTCCTTAGAGAAAATACAGAAAAGTTCAGACGTTTATGAGTGTAGGAAATTCAAAATCCCTTGGAAGAACACACATTCCACTGGCCTGAAGACAATTGAGAAAAATGAAGTAGAGGCATGAATGATAAAAAACAAAAGATAGATTTAGAAATACTTAAATTCTATAAAATTCTGGAAGTGTTTCAAAAGAACTCTGTCATGGTTAGGGACAGGTGTCAACTTGGCCAAGTTGTGGTACCTGTTCATCTGATTGGGCAAGCGCTGGCCTGTCTGTTGCAATGAGGACATTTCATAGGATTAGGTCATGATCACGTCAGCTACATCCACAGCTGATTCCATTTGTAATCAGCCAAAGGGGAGTGTCTTCTGCAATTAGTGATGCTAAATCCAATCATGGGAAGCCTTTTAAGGAGGACTCAGAGGAGACAGGTTGCATTCCTGCTTTGGCTGGTGAGCCTCTCCTGTGGAGTTCATCCAGGCCATCCATTGGAGTCATCGGCTTCGCAGCCTGCCCTGTGGATTTTGGACTCTGCATTCCTACGGTCACGTGAGACACTTTCATAAATTTTATATTTGCAAGTGTTCCCTGTTGATTCTGTTTCTCTAGAGAACCCTAACTAATACATCTTGGTACCAGGAGTGGTTCTTAAGGAACAGAATCTTAAAAATGGGTTTTTATGAATGGCTTTCTACTCTGACTGGGCTCAGAGACACTAAGGACTCTGATTCCCATAATCAGAATGACACTCCCAATCCATGGAGTGAGTTGGCAAAGGAGATAGTCAAAATATCATCATTCAATTCTCCTAATGCTTCGCTTCTACGAAGCCAGACTCTGGGGGATAATGTTTTTGACACCTTTACAGAGTTTTGTAGAAATAAGAGTTATAGAGATGTTGGTTGGTTGTTGTTAGATACACTGTCTACATTAAAGCGTGAAAGGGATGGGCTTAAGGCTTCAAACAAGAAGCTTAAGTGCCGTCTGAAAGATGTAGAGGTTTCTATGAGTATCCTGAAGGAAAATTTTATTTCCTGTAGCCGTAGACTTGAGATCTCTGAAAATCAGGCTCAGAATCTTATTGTTAGAGTAGCAACTTTACAACGTAAACTGAAATCTCAGTCTTGCATGGTGTCTGCCGTTAAAGTGAGGGCATTGATTGGAAAGGAGTGGGACCCTGAAAAATGGGATGGTGACATATGGATTGATAATGATGTTGGGGGTGAGGTTGAAACCCTAGACCATGCTGAGCCTTCTTTAGATAACCCTGTAATAGTCTGCCCTGAGGACATAGCTGCCCCACCTCCAGCCTGCCTTGAGGAATTGGCCACCCAACCTCCTCCTGAAGGGATTAGCCCTAGAGTTATTAATCCTGTTTCACCAGATGAAACTGCAAATGAAAGCCCTGAGGCAAATGGCTTGGAAGATATTTCTAATTCTTTTCATGACCCACCCCCACCACCCCTCATTTCTTCTAGACCTATAACTAGACTAAAGTCCCAACAGGCCCCTAAAGGTGAGGTACAAAGTATCACACATGAGGAGGTACGTTATATTCCAAAAGAACTGTGTGAGTTTTCCAATTTATATAGACAGAAATCAGGGGAATATGTGTGGCAATGGATTTTAAGAGTGTGGGATAATGGTGGGAGGAATATAAGGCTGGATCAGGCTGAATTTATTGATATGGGCCCACTAAGCAGAGATTCTGCATTCAGTGTTATAGCTAGAGCAGTTAGAAAAGGTGTTAACAGCTTGTTTGGGTGGTTGGTTGAAACATGGATCAAAAGGTGGCCAACATTACCTGAGGTTGAAATGCCAGAACTGCCCTGGTATAATGTAGATGAGGGGATCCAGAGGCTTAGAGAGATTGGGATGTTAGAGTGGATTTATCATGCAAAGCCTGCTCTTACAACCCAGGAACGTCCAGAGGATGCACCTTTTACCAGAACAGTGAGAAATAAATTTGTGAGACTAGCACCATCATCCCTCAAGAGCTCTGTGGTTGCACTTCTCTGTAGGTCAGATATTACTGTAGGAACTGCTGTCACTGAGCTGGAATCCTTAAACACAATGGGGATGACAGGATCCCGAGTTGGCAGAAGCCAGGTGGCAGCACTTAATCACCAAAGACAGGGTAGACGCGGGTATTATAATAGACAACAAACTCAAAGGAGGCATCAAAATTATATGACGCGCAGAGATTTGTGGCATTGGCTAGTAAATCATGGGGTGCCTAGAAATACAATAGAAGGGCAGTCTACTAAATTCTTGTTGGAGCTGTATAAACAAAAGAGTTCTAGGTCAAGGGAACAGAAGTGTAACCTGAATTACAAAAACACAGAGTCACGGCCCCTTAACCAATTTCCAGACTTGAAACAGTTTACAGACCCTGAGCCCCTTGAATGAAGGGGAGGCCAGGTCCCTATGGGGGAGAAACCTGTTACACTGCCACAAATTTATACTGTTAACCTTCCTCTAAGTCTTCCCCAAGGAGACCGATGGCCTTTTACCAGGGTAACTGTGCATTGGGGAAAAGGAAATGATCAGATATTTCGGGGATTATTAGACACTGGTTCAGAAGTGACATTAATTCCAGGGGACCCAAAACGTCACTCTGGACCACCAGTCAGAGTGGGGGCTTATGGAGGCCAGGTGATCAATGGAGTTTTAGCTCAGGTCCGTCTCACAGTAGGTCCAGTGGGCCCCCGGACCCATCCTGTAGTTATTTCCCCAGTTCTGGAATGTATAATTGGCATAGACATACTGAGCAACTGGCAGAATCCCCACGTTGGTTCTCTAACTCGTGCAGTGAGGGCTATTACGGTGGGAAAGGCCAAGTGGAAGCCACTAGAACTGCCCCTACCAAGCAAAATAGTAAATCAAAAGCAATACCATATTCCTGGAGGGATTGCAGAGATTACTGCCACTCTTAAGGACTTGAAAGATGCAGGGGTGGTGATTCCCACCACATCCCCATTCAACTCTCCTATTTGGCCTGTGCAGAAAACAGATGGGTCTTGGAGAATGACAGTGGATTATCGTAAACTCAACCAGGTGGTAACTCCAATTGCAGCTGCTGTTCCAGATCTAGTATCATTGCTTGAGCAAATCAATACATCCCCTGGTACCTGGTATGCAGCTATTGATCTGGCAAATGCTTTTTTCTCAATAGCTATTAGTAAGGACCACCAGAAACAGTTTGCTTTCAGCTGGCAAGGTCAGCAATATACTTTCACTGTCCTACCTCAGGGGTATATCAACTCTCCAGCCCTATGTCATAATCTTGTTCGCAGAGACCTTGATCGTTTCTCCCTCCCACAAGACATCACACTGGTCCATTATATTGATGATATCATGTTGATTGGACCTAGTGAGCAAGAAGTAGCAACTACTCTAGATTTACTGGTAAGGCATTTGCGTGTCAGAGGATGGGAGATAAATCCAACAAAAATACAGGGGCCTTCCACCTCAGTAAAATTTTTAGGTGTCCAGTGGTGTGGGGCATGTCGAGATATCCCTTCTAAGGTGAAGGATAAATTGCTGCATCTGGCCCCTCCCACATCCAAAAAAGAGGCACAATGCCTAGTTGGTCTTTTTGGATTTTGGCGACAACATATTCCTCATTTGGGTGTGCTACTCCGGCCCATTTATCGAGTGGCCAGAAAAGCTGCTAATTTTGAGTGGGGACCTGAACAAGAGGAGGCTCTGAGACAGGTCCAGGCTGCTGTGCAAGCTGCTCTGCCACTTGGGCCATATGATCCAGCAGATCCAATGGTGCTGGAAGTGTCAGTGGCAAATAGAGATGCTGTCTGGAGCCTTTGGCAGGCCCCTATAGGAGAATCACAATGCAGACCCTTAGGATTTTGGAGCAAAGCCTTACCATCTGCTGCAGATAACTACTCTCCTTTTGAGAAACAGCTTTTGGCCTGCTACTGGGCCTTAGTAGAGACTGAACGCTTAACCATGGGCCACCAAGTTACCATGAGACCTGAGTTGCCTATCATGAGTTGGGTGTTGTCTGACCCACCAAGCCATAAAGTTGGGCATGCACAGCAGCACTCTATTGTAAAGTGGAAATGGTATATACGAGATAGAGCCAGAGCAGGTCCTGAAGGCACAAGTAAGTTACATGAAGAAGTGGCACAAATGCCCGTGGTTTCCACTCCTGCTGCCACATTACCTTCTCTTTCCCAGACCAGAGCTATGGCCTCTTGGGGTGTTCCTTACAGTGAATTGACTGAGGAAGAGAAAACTCGGGCCTGGTTTGCAGATGGTTCAGCACGATATGCATGTACCACCCGAAAGTGGACAGCTGCAGCGTTACAACCCCTTTCTGGGGTGTCCTTGAAGGACAGTGGTGAGGGGAAATCCTCCCAGTGGGCAGAACTTCAAGCAGTGCACCTGGTTGTTCATTTTGCTTGGAAGGAAAACTGGCCAGAGGTGCGTTAGTATACTGACTCATGGGCTGTTGCTAACGGTTTGGCTGGATGGTCAGGGACTTGGAAAGACCATAATTGGAAAATTGGTGACAAAGAGGTCTGGAGAAGAAGTATGTGGATAGACCTTTCTGAGTGGGCTAAAAACCTGAAGATATTTGTGTCCCATGTGAATGCACACCAGAGGGTGCCTTCAGCAGAGGAAGATTTTAATAATCAAGTGGATAAGATGACCCGTTCTATGGATACCAGTCAGCCTCTTTCCTCAGCAACTCCTGTTATTGCCCAATGGGCTCATGAACAAAGTGGTCATGGTGGTAGGGATGGAGGTTATGCATGGGCTCAGCAACATGGACTTCCACTCACCAAGGCTGACCTGGCTACAGCCACTGCTGAGTGCCCAATCTGCCAGCAGCAGAGACCCACACTCAGCCCCCGATATGGCACCATTCCCCGAGGTGACCAGCCAGCTACATGGTGGCAGGTTGATTACATTGGACCACTCCCTTCATGGAAGGGGCAGCGATTTGTTTAACTGGAATAGACACATACTCTGGATATGGGTTTGCTTTCCCTGCTCGCAATGCTTCTGCCAAAACTACTATCCGTGGGCTTACAGAATGCCTTATCCATCGTCATGGTATTCCACATAGCATTGCTTCAGATCAAGGAACACACTTCACAGCAAATGAAGTGCGGGAATGGGCACATGCTCATGGAATTCTCTGGTCTTACCATGTTCCCCATCATCCAGAAGCAGCTGGATTGATAGAACGGTGGAATGGCCTTTTGAACACTCAATTACGGTGCCAACTAGGTGGCAAAAACTTGAAAGGCTGGGGTAATGTTCTCCAGGAAGCTGTGTATGCTCTGAATCAGCGTCCGCTGTATGGTGCTGTTTCTCCCATAGCCAGGATCCATGGGTCCAGGAACCAAGGGGTGGAAATGGGTGTGGTGCCACTCACTATTACTCCTAGTGATCCACTAGGAAAATTTTTGCTTCCTGTCCCTGCTACCCTGAGTTCTGCTGGTCTACAGGTTTTAGTTCCAAAACAGGGTGTGCTTTCTCCAGGAGAAACAACAGTGATACCACTGAACTGGAAGTTAAGATTGCCACCTGGCCACTTTGGGCTACTTATGCCTCTGGATCAACACACCAAGAAGGGGATTACATTATTGTCTGGGGTAATTGACCCTGACTATCAGAAGGAAGTAGGACTGCAACTACATAATGGAGGTAAAGAAGAGTTTTCTTGGAATATAGGAGATCCCCTGGGGCGCCTATTAGTACTACCATGCCCTGTGATTAAAATCAATGGAAAACTGCAACAACACAATCCAGGCAGGACCACTAATGGCTCTGAGACTTCAGGAATGAAGGTTTGGGTCACCCCACCAGGCAAAGAACCACGGCCAGCTGAAGTGCTTGCTGAGGGGAAAGGGAACATGGAATGGGTAGTGGAAGAAGGTAGTGATAAATATGAACTTCGACCACGTGATCAGTTACAGAAACGAGGACTGTAATGCTGTTTTGTTTGTGTTATACTATTTAAGTTGTAAGATATCAAGTTTAAGAATGAATGTTGCCCAAGGATTTGCACACTATTCTGGAGAGATTTATGTGTTTCCAGTTATATGCAGGACAGTTGAGTATTGTCAGGTAAAAGAAAAAAATGTGTGCTTATTTGTTTTCATTTGGAAATTAAGTATGGTCTAAGGTGATATATATATCACCTTAGTGCCAAGTTGACAAGGGGTGGACTGTCATGGTTAGGGACAGGTGTCAACTTGGCCAAGTTGTGGTACCTGTTCATCTGATTGGGCAAGCGCTGGCCTGTCTGTTGCAATGAGGACATTTCATAGGATTAGGTCATGATCACGTCAGCTACATCCACAGCTGATTCCATTTGTAATCAGCCAAAGGGGAGTGTCTTCTGCAATTAGTGATGCTAAATCCAATCATGGGAAGCCTTTTAAGGAGGACTCAGAGGAGACAGGTTGCATTCCTGCTTTGGCTGGTGAGCCTCTCCTGTGGAGTTCATCCAGGCCATCCATTGGAGTCATCGGCTTCGCAGCCTGCCCTGTGGATTTTGGACTCTGCATTCCTACGGTCACGTGAGACACTTTCATAAATTTTATATTTGCAAGTGTTCCCTGTTGATTCTGTTTCTCTAGAGAACCCTAACTAATACAAACTCCAAAGATAATAATATCTGTTTTAAGACAGACTTGATCCTGAGTTCCTTCTCTACAAGTTTCAACTCAGTCTTCGAAGATTTTTTCTTTTAAAAATAGAAATATACAAACTAATAAAATGGGAGTCAACAACAGATCAGAAGTCACTTCCACAATAGGCAATTAAGGAGCACTTATTACATACGTGGTATATTTCCAGAAGTCAGTGACAGAAATATGAAGAAGATATATCAGCATTCAAAAACCTTACAGTTTAGCTGGGAAAACAAACATATCTGTAAGAATTCAAATCACTTCATAAATATGGCCTCAAATCACTTTTCCTGGAACAGATTATTCTCTGGGGGTAGAGAATTTTTACTTCCTTATAACTCCAGCTTTTATCGAGGCCCAGATGTGTCAATTTTTACCTTTCTTTCCATTTCTTGTCAGTTTAGACTTTTTGTATTTGTCTATTTGTCCTACATGTGCTTTAAAATGAAAAATTCTAAATGTGTAATTATTACTTGCTATCTTAGTTTCCTCATTGCTAAAACAAATACTATACAATGGGTTGGTTTAAACAGTAGGAATTTATCTGCTCATGAATCTGAGGCTAACAGAAATACAAAATTGAAGCAACAGCAAGGTGTTGCTTTCTCTCCCAAGACTGCAGTATTTTGAGGTTGGCTGCCATTTGCTTTTGGGCCTTGACTTTTCTGTCACATAGCAATGCACATGTTGATGTCATCTCCTTTTCTGTGTTCCATTGACTTCTGCTTCTGCCAATGGCTTTCTCTCTGTGGCGTACTCTGTGAGACCTCCAGGAAAAGGACCAAAACCAATCCCGGTTTACTTGGTCACATTTTACCAAAAATAACCTCATCAAAAGTTCCCCTTTACAGGGTGGGCAATGGTGGCTCAGTGGCAGAGTTCTCGCCTGCCATGCCAGAGAACCAGGTTCATGTCAAAAAAAAAAGTTCCTCTTTACAATGTGTTCACACTCACAGGAATGGATTAAGAACTTGTTTTTCTGGGATCTTGTCAATCTGCCACATTTGCATTTCTTTTTCTTTTCCTTAATTTTTATCTCTCCCTACATTTTTTTTTTAATTTTTTAAATTTCTGACAACACACTGGGTATTCTTCATTTTTGCTACGAGCGCTTCACTTATACACTTCCATAAACACTCCTCTTCCATTTGACACAAGAGGTTTAATGACTGATCTTTAGCTTGCCTTCTGTGCTTGATTTGTCTCCATGTCTATTTTGAGAAAAGGCTGTGGAGATGCAAAGAGCAATGCACAAAGAACCCATGTTCTAGTTTTGACTTTGCCCCTAATTCATATATAAACCTCCCTCCTTCTCTCTCCCTCCTAATATCACCTCTCTTTCCTCTCATTTCTCTAGCTTTAGACCTTTTCTAATTAGCATAATCAATGCACTCTTTGTTTTTTTGTTGTTGTTGTTGTTTGTTTGTTTTGCATGGGCAGGCACTGGGACTCGAACCTGGGTCTCTGGCATGGCCGGAGAGAACTCTGTCTGCTGAGCCACTGTGGCCCACCCCACACTTTCAAATAGTAAAACAGCATAGAGATTTATGAAGAAAAATTAATAATCATTTCTACTCCACCCCGATCCTGCCCAACATAACTGATTTTTATGTGTATCTGTTTGAAAGTTTTTTGTGTTCATACAAACTTATAAAAACATAAGTACACATATACAGGGATTATTATTGCATTTCTTTTCCTTAACCAAAATGTCATATATTTGAAATGAACCTTTTTGTTAAAGCATACACACAGACACACACAACTTGGATGTCTCATCCCAGTAGTAAATATGGGTCCATTTCGCATTTCAAAACATCCTAATTCTCCTTTGATGTGCATACACCACAGTATCAACTATTTCCTACTGATAGATATTTAGGTTGGTTTCCGCTTTGTACTAACCTATATAAAATAGTCAATGATTCTGGATATATATATATATTATTGATCTTATTCCTAAATTCTGACAGCATTTACACTCAAAAGAGGAATGAAAAAGATAAGTGTTTGTGATTAGTTTCGCTAAGCTGGCTGCGACCAAACTGCCCACCTTCTCTTTCCCAAATAGTTGCTGTTCTCTCTTCTTCATTTCCTCCCACCGTTTTGCTTTTATGGAACTAAAAGAATTAATATTCTTTTTATGCCACTGCTATGAGCACTGGGGAATAAGGGAAAATACACGCATGTGGTTAGCTCCCTTGTTTAAATGGAACTCTTCCTTCTCTCTGCGACCAGCTGAATCGGGCATTTCTACCTAACTCTCCACTGAAATTGCTTTTTAAAAATTTATCAGTGAGGTTAATTTTGCCAAATCCAATAACTATTCTTTTTCTTTTTTCATTAATATCATCTTCTTCCATATCTCATGGACATCATTTTCTTCCTGTTTTCCTCCAATCTTATGGATCTTGTTTTTTCTGTCTCTTAACCAGCCCCCTCCTATTCTTGAGGACTTCCGAATGGACACAGGCACTAGGATTCAGTCCTTCGCTGTCTTTCTCTCTTCACTTCCTAAATGACAAATTTATTTCTATAATCATGAGCACCGTCTTCATGCTGGTGAAGATTTTCTATAAGCATTACTAGCTTCTCCTGACCTCCAAACTAATGCATATAAATGTCTACCAAATACCTTCCTTTTGGTGTCTAAAGGGATGTCAAAACTGAAATTTTAGTTACCCTCACCTGCATCCCAGACTGTTATTCCCTTCAGGTTTGTTGTGCTTCAGTTCTAGGATTCCTTGATGCTTTATTTCTTTTTTTTTACTTTCAACCCAATTCAGTCTTCACGACTCTACCAACAAAGGAGATCTGAAGAAGGACCTCTTCTCATCACCATGACTAGGCAAACCTTAGTCCAAGACATTTACCAAGATATGTGAAGCATTATTATGTCTTCCTAGAAGTCTCCAGTTTTGTACCATTGCACATCTATAGTCTATTTTCCTATCATCTTTCTATAGATGATCTGTCTCAGCCAGGAGTACATTCATTATAAATAGAGCTGATTATATCATTTTCTTATTCAAACACTTCAAACTTTGCCCATCTCCTTTAAAATAAAGTTCACAACACTTATCAAGCCCCACAGGGTCGTATGTGATTTACCACACCTCCCCTCCAATCTCTCTGCTCTGATCTTCTTCTATGCTTCTTGTTTTCTATGCTCACTAAAATGCTTTCTATCAGTTCCTCAAACACATAAATGCCATTCTTGTCTTAGTACCTTGACACTAGCCATCTGATATGGAGTGCTCTTCCCACTGATAAGCCCAAGATTCACTCCCTTATATTTTTGATCAAAATGGAAAGTGTCTTGATCAGTTTTCACCTCAGAGAGGACTTTCTCTGCACATACTTTCTCCATCATGCTCCATTCCCTTACCCCACTTAGTTGTCTTAATAGAGTTTATAACTGCAGTAAATTTTACCACTTATTTATTTACTTTTTCCCTATCTCCCTCTAGTAAAAGATTTTCCCCATAAAGCAGAGGCTTTTCTTGTTTGAATGACTTCTGCTAATCCACTGCCTAGAATAAGGCTGATACATGGGTAGATATTAAAAAATATTATTAAATGAATGAGTGATATTTCTATGCTTTTATTCTTAGGCTAAAGGATATTTTCATAGAATATATATTTTACTCATTTTATATATCCATTCATTCATATTTTCATATATATTTTATTTTATATATTCATTCATGTGTAATTTTAATAAATAAAAAATACTTTATATAATGTTCATGTTTTTATATCTCAGTACAATTTTATAATTTTAATATGTACCCTATATTTTTCATTTAAGACTTTTTAATAGGTATTTAATCATGTTGATAACACTATAGAAGATATTTCTATTTCTAAATGCCTGATTTAACTAGTTTTTGCAAGGTATAGAATATTGCACTACCAAATTTTCTTATGAATTTTTTGTTCATTAATAGAATACCTTTAATATTCTGTCCATATTTTTGTGAGTGAAAATGTCTCTTCCAAATTTTATATTGAAAATTTATATTTTTATTGCATATTCTAAAACCTTCAAACAACATTAAATAGCTGAGGAACATGTGAATGTTGTCCTCCGAGAGCTTTCTCAGGGTATGGCTTAAGCAGCCTATTTGGCAACCCTATTTACCTCCCCTCTTACTGAGGAGTTACACAGTCATATCCCTACCTGCTTCACTTATTCTCAGTTCACTCTCCCTTTCTCTTACTAAACTCTGGTCAAACTGGCTTCTCATCTCTTCTCTAGCTTATTCTTCCTTTCTACACCTGACTTTGTTACCACTTTACCTTGTTTTATTGTAATATCAAATGAAGGCACACCCCAGTATTCAATATATATTTGTTAAGAAGTCATTAAATGGTTAGGTACTTTTGTTTCCAGTTCATTCAATTAAATAAAGGTCTATGCTAACAAGAATAAAGATGCACTTTAGACACAAACGTTTCAGTTGGTTTTGTTGTATACAGGTTTGTTTTACTATATAAATGTGTAAAAATGCAAACCCCAAAAGCACATTTGTGCATACATGAGATAGGACACTTTCACCTGTGCTCCTAGTGAGGTAGAGATGAATTTGACTATCCCGTTTAATTCTATGGATAGAACTGAAATCTTTGCTGCATTTCAGTATTATCAGGATTTCTTGTTGTTGCCAAGAGACAAAATCCAACTCAAAATAGTTTTTCTTTTGAGGTATACAAAAAGTGTACACACAAAAAAAACCTACAGATTTTAAGTATACAGGTTAATAACTATTGACAAATATATACCCTCATGTAACTACATACCCTGATCAAATACAGACCATTTCATTGCTCCTGGAAGTTCTTTCATACTCCTTCATGGTCAATTTCCATATTACTTACAAAGTGCCGCTCTAAGAAACCACCAATCTAATTCATATTACTAAAGAAGAGTTTTGTCTGTTCTATAATTTCACATAAATGGCACTATACTGTATGTACTCTTCTGCTTAGTGTAATTTTAGAAATATTCAACCATGTTGTTGTTTGAATCAGTTGACCATTGCTTTTTATTTTTAGAGAGTATTCTATTGTTTGAATATAGCAAAATTTGTTTATCAGTTCACCTGTTGATGGAAGTTTGGGTTGCTTCTTTGGAATAAAGCTTCTATGGATCCTCATTTGTAAAAGTCATTTTGTGATTGTTTTCTTTCATTTCTCTTTGTAAGTACTAGGAATGGAATTGCTTGATCATAAGGTAAGTGCGTGTTTAAGCTTATTTTAATCACATCAAATAGTTTTAATCTCTCCCTCTTTTGAAAGAGTCTTGCCAGCTATAAAATTCTTTGTTGGCAGTTGTTTTCCTCAAGCACTTTAAGTATTTTAACTCACTCCTGTCTTGCCTTCATAGTTTCTGGTGAGAAATTGCCACTGGCAGCTTTCAGAACTTTCTCCTTGTCTTTTGCAATTGATAGTGTAATCGATATATGACAAGGCGCATTGTTTTTTTTTTTTTATGTTTCTCCATTTTGGTGTTTTCTGAGCTTTTTGGATGTGCATACTTACATCTTTTGTTATGTTCGGGAAGTTCTCTGTCATTATTTCCTTGGCTGTTCCTTCTTCCCTTTTCTCTCTTTCTTCTTCTGGGACTCCCATAGAACACATTGATAGGCTTGCTGGTGCAGCAGAAGTGCCTTACATTATTTTTTCTTTCTGTGATTATTTCTATTTTCTGCTTCTCAGCCTGACCCATTTTAATTGCCTTGTCTTCAAGTTCACTGATTCTTTCTTCTACTAGTTCCATTCTGCTCTTGATACCCTCCTTGGTGCTCTTCACTTCATTTACTGTTGTCGTCAACTCCAGTAGTTCTGTTTGGTTCCCTTCTAAAATTTCTCTCTCTTTACTTACAGTCTCATATTGCTCATTTATTGCTTTCCTGATACTCTGTAGTTCTTTCTCTGTACTTTCCTTCATCATCTTTGGCATTTTTAAGATCACTTTTTTAAAGATTTTGTTTGGTATGCCTACATTCTGGTCTTCTTTGTGGGTGTTTTGTATATTTTTGTCCTCTTCTTTTGGATGGGTCATAATTTCCTATTTCTTTGTTTTGTACTTTTTTGTTACACATTGCACATTTTAATATTTCAAAACATTAACTCTAGCATTTACTCCCTGGGATGTCTGTTTCCAGCTGATGATAAGACAGAGATTTTCTTGAGTTTTGTTCCTCTTATCAGGAAGATGTGCCCAAGATTAATGCACTGTGTAGGGTTTCCCCTGTGTTACTTTGTCTTGGGCTTCTGCTTGTTAGTTGTTTTGGAATCCTCCTGTTTACAGGAATTTGGTTGTCTCCTCTGTTTCCTAGGTGAAAATCCTGCCACTTGTGGGTATTTCAAGCCAGCAGGCCTTTGTCCAGGGCTGTCCACTGCTATAGTATTTTTACTCTCCTTTCATTGTCTCCTGCTGCTTTTGTTTGTAGAGCAAATTCTGGGAGGAGGATCACCCGGGGAGGCCTTTCCCAATTCAGTCTTTTTCAGCCAAAACAGGTCAGAAGGCTCACTAGGAGAGTACAGACTGGCTCCAAAGTGCCCTGTGAAGGGGTCAAGAAGGGACCAATAACTTCTCCCACACCTCCCCAAAGCTGAGCTTTTCTTTCCTGTCCTGCAGTTAGCTCTTCCTCACAGCCCTGAGGAAGACCTGCATCTTTGCTTCTCCAATACTTTCACCCCTGGAGAAGACTGAAACAATGGCTGCTGCTGCCTTTGTCAAGGGTGGCTTGAAACTACAGTTACCCTATTGTTCCAACTTCACCATTCAGAAGCCATGATCAGTGACCAGCTGTGCACACCCCAGATCTTAAGGAAGAGGATTTTTATGTCCCCCTGTCAGCAGCAGTTGTCCAGTGAGAGGACCCCATTGTGGGCTGCCCCAAGAGTGGGGACGTGTACCAGTAGCCACTGTGCGGAGAGAGTGATTTACAGTTTTTATCGCAATTTATCTGCCTCTTACTGCTGCTCTTCCTTGGATATTATACAGTATTCTTCTGGCTTATAGAGTTTTAAAGTAGTTGTTTCATACAGTCCTTGCCTGTTTATAGCTATTTTGGTGAGTCCTGGAGCTCCCTACTCTGCCAACTTTCCTAGAAGTTCCTCCTAGGCAATTGTTTTGAAATTTCAAGTTTAATCATTCATTCTCATGCTCTTGCAGGAAACTCTTTTGGCCCTGCACTCTGCTAGCTCTTGGAGACACAAAGGAGAACCAAATGCACATGGTGCCTGCCTCTGAGAGTTTATAACCTTGTGGAAAAGACAACTAACAAGTAAACCATAAACATATGATTAAAATGTGTGGTAACCTCTATGGTAATAGAAGTGTGATTTCTAGGTCAAAGAAGAAAAACATAACTGCTACTAGGAAAGCATTTCTGAAAGGAAGACTGTAAAGAAAAGATGATCACTATCCGTAAAGCATGAAGGCAAACACTTTACACAGGAAGATAAAAAAAAATTCCAGAGTTTGTTTGAGAACTGAATAATCAGAAGCCCTCCAAATAAATAGTGGGAAAAGAGAGTTTTCCTAGCAAAAGTCCTGAGAAAGAAAATAGATTAGAAGGTGCTAAGATAATAGGAAAGGGTGCCTAGAGATTAGTGTGTGAGAGCTCAGATGGTTTGAAATAAAATTATAGTGATAGGGAGAAAGAAGATCATTCCTGACCTTTAGGGATTTCATGCTAAGTGAAATGAGAGAGCATCTAATGGTTTTAAGCAAGAAGAGGTAATATTTCATAAAAATCAGTCTGCTTTCATTAGAAAGAATGAATTGGAAGGGCATAATTAAGGTGAATGCTTAGAATGCTCCAGAAATATTTGAAACAGAAAAAAAAAAATGATTGCATGAAGGAGATGGAGATAGAGATAAGTACTGGATTTTTGGAGATAGAATGGAAGGGACTTAATGATAAATTGCATATGGGGTATATGTAAAAAACTCACATCAGGAATTGCAAACTCGTCCGTTGAAGTATCCCCATATTTTGTGTGGCTCTCGGTTCCTTGTTCTTCTGCGATCTGTCAAGATCATCACTCTTGATGATCCTGGTGACTTCATTCTCAACTGTTGTGTGCTCACATTCAAATTCCCTTGAGACTTGAAGAATAGAATCCATTATTCAACTACAAAATAAGGATACATCCAATTAATCAAAAAGGGAATGGATGCTGAATTGAGAACCCTCCATAAAAAATAAAAGCATAAAACAAAAGAACCTTTAGAATAAAACCCTTTATTTCTTTAATTGTAATCTTTTAATTCACAAGAAAGAAATATACTACCACACCTTCAGAATGTGGTATAGTAATATGTTTGATTAATTCATCATGTACCCGCCAAATGAAGTCACAACCTCCTCATAAATAGAAACTTTACTAAAAATCTCTAATCGGTTTTCATGTGTGCCTCACTAGTTTAAATATCACTAAATGTTTAGATCCATGCTTTTGTAATATAATGAGACATAATATTCCTTAATAAATTCCACTTATTTTGGATTTCACTCCAGATAACAGAATGCCGAGTTGAACCTTAGAGAAAGTTTTACTTAGTCAATAAAATTGTGTTTTAGCTTTCTTTTAAAAGGCATTTTATTTCCACTAAAGATGGAAAATAATGAATTATTAATTCATTTCTCAATCTTTGAAAGAACATAAGAAAAAATATCCCCTTAGGAGAAAGGAATTTTGTACAGGCAAAATGAATAAACTTGTTGGTAGTCTTTGCAACTTTGTTTTCAAATTTAACTCCTCTTGAGTTGAAGAAGAGATGATTTCCCAGGATAATTGGATACCACATGTACTATTTTATGAAGACTTTTCATGAATCATTTTTTTTTAACATGGCCTAGACCTATGAGGAACTTAGTATCTTTCTTTCTTTTTAAAAATAGATTTTACTAAAATTAGTTTAAACTTTATTCTTTAACTGTCATTCTTTATGAAACTTGAGTCATAATATAGAGATCACTTAAAAAAGCAATTGAAGAGACAAGGTATTTAAAAATGTCAGGGAAAGAGGTATTTACTTTAGAAAACATAGTGCACATTTCAAAATACCATATGTAATTTGTGAGAGAAGTGAGGAAATTGAAATACAAAATTTGATTATGGTTGTGGAAATAATTATCTGAGTTTTCATAAAGCAGGTATCATAACACTATGAAAGCATTCTTATTCTGCCATTTTTAACTTAGCGAGAATTTACAAAACAAACATATATTCAGAAATACATATATGCACATATATATACACACATACAAAAAGTGGCAGAAAGCAGACAACTTGAAAGAACAGTTAAAATGTCTTCTCTTTTGATAGGTTTTTTAGAGGCTCTTTTGCTGGTGGAATTAAAGCCTGTTGTAGAAGAAAAACAGGGTATTTTATGACCAATTTCTCTAAAGCTCCAAAATAACAACCTCATCACGGAAAGGCAAAGCTTGATTGGGCTAAACTGACTGATCTTGATAGGATTACCAATATGGTGTAGGTGATGACAAAATGGTAATGAGTTTGGAAGGTCAGTCTCATAAGAAGATAGGCAGTCACAGGTCAAGGTGGAATCCTGAAAGAGGTTAGGGTTTTCACCCAAGTCCGAACTCTGCAAGGCTCCCAAAGTCAGCCCACAAGTAAACCCACCTCAGTGTCACTGTGACTATCTCTTCTGGTAGTTCTGGTTCCCCCATGTTAAAGGTCAAATTCTTGGTTAAGTTCTGTGAGAGTATACTACAGCCATTCTCAGATTGTGGTACCCAATCAGCAGCAGCTTCTCCTTGGAATCATTAAAAATGCCCAAGCCCAGACCTACAGAATACAAAATTCTGGGGGTGGCACCCAGCAATCTGTGTTTTAACAAGTCCTTCAGGTGATTCTGAAACATGCGGAAGTTTGCAAAACTTACACTTACACAGAAAAAGTTTCCAGTCTTAGAAGTGTTAAAAAAAATACTGATGCCTGGGATTTATCCACAGCAATTTTGATTTAATGATCTTGGGTGCATCCTGGGCATTGAGATTTTTAAAATCTAGAGTGTTTCTGCTGGGCAATAAGGGTCATGAATCTCCAGCTTAAACAAAGATGTAGGTCTCCAGGGAGCAAACAGCAAACATATCAACTTAATGAGACTGGCCTCCTAGATCTTTGTAGTGCTCCTCAAATCTTTCTCTGTTCACAAAATCCCAACTCTAGCCCCCACTTTAGGAACTTAACATTGGTGAAAATGTCTGCAGAATGAAGTCCTATGAAACGATGTGTAATTCTTACAAATCCAAAAAAAGGACTATGGTGGCCAGTGTTCCCAGTTCATCAGAACTCTTTCTGGATCCATGCTTTTCCTTTTCCCCTGTACCTTTCTTCACTCCAAACTTATGTTTTATTCAGTGCTAGGACAGTCTTGGTCTCTGAGGTCAAGTACATTAAGTCCTCTCACATGGTAGCTTCTTAGACTTAAGGGAGCCACATTGTATTTCATGTTTTGTATCTAGGAAATCTAGGCACTAGATAAGATGACCCATCCTTCTATTTTTTTTTTTGGATAAAATATTAAATTGCATCAGTCATTTTTCATCTGTGACACTTTTCTTCTTAGAGTTGACAGTGATATCAGTGGGTTAGGTGACTGTCAACTGTCATACTCCAAGTCTTTGTTCATACTCTCAAATGTAAAAACAAAGTTACATATAGAGACATATATATACACACATACATACATTTACAAAATTTTTACAAATATTTACAAAGATAAATATATGTGTGTATTCCCTTAAATTGTCATATATGCATATATGTGTGTGTGTGTATATATATACAATTTGTATATACAAATATATATGTATACACATATATATTTGCTCAAAATTATCCATGGTTCTATTTGTGATGCTTCTTTCAGCTGGCTGAAAATTACCATGTTTTCGTGGTCATTTCTAACATTAGTGACAGCTTTTCCTACACATACAACTACTTCATTTCAAAACTCCTGTAAAAACATCATTTTGAGGAAATATTGAGATCACAGCAAATGTTTGATAACATGACAAAGTGTAAATACTGTGGTGGTCTCTTCTTTCTCCTCTGTAGATTTCAGGGGAGGTTTGGAGAATATATAGAGGACCATTGGTTAACTGGATAACTAGTTCCCTCAAAAACTTGGTTACCTTAAAAAAAAAAGAATACATTTAGTGTCTAAGAAAATATTCTGGAGCCAAACCGCATAAGTGTGAGTAGGAAGCCCAGATTTTTCACTTCAAGCTGAGTGACTTTAGAAATCTAATATTTTATTGCCTCTGTTTTTTATCTTTAAAATGGGGATGACAATTATATTCTTTTTTAGGATAGTCTTAAAGATTAAGCCAGTTAACCTACACAAAGCTCTTACAACAGGTCTTAGTGCGTATGAAGGTCTCAATAATACCATGTGGATAAAGAGCTTGCTGTTTTCATTTTCAGATTTATGAGTTTGATTTTTCACTGAATAATATGAGACAAAACATGAACTCAAATTAGATTGCAAACACTGTTAGATCTTTGAGAATTTTAAAAATGGAAAGTGATAGTAAAATTTGACTGTAACTCATGAATCTCCACGTTTGGCTCACTTGTTTCTGTGGTGGTCTAGTCACGGTATGATTTATCCATACCGTTCACTAATTTGTGAACAGAGGTTATCCCCTGTGAGGAAGCAGGAGAGGAGAGAAGTGATAGAAGTATAGACCAGTGCCTCAGACTTTAAACTCTTATTATGGAAAGAGTTATTATTATAATATACATTTAAATATCATTGTAATAATTGAGAATCGCCTGTTCGACAAAAACAGAAACCCATGGTTGAAACTGTATCTAATAATTTAGGTCTATTTAATTATATGGAGTGCTAAAAATGATTTTAAAACACAATTATGGATTGATAACTCATAAAATACACTTCTGCTAAAAATAATACTTTTTATTTGTACTGTTATTGTTGATAAATTATTTTTATTTATATCTCATTTAAGCAACCCAATAGAAATGTAAAGGTAGAGATAAATATATCATACCCATGGCAAAGAGCAATACTGGAGTTGGACCTCAGCCCTCTTGTATCCTAGGCACCTATTTTCATAAATGCTTCAATGCCATCCATACTGGTAGTTCATGAAATAGTGTCCCTAAACTACATTGAGATTTCAGGATAAGTTTTGAACATTGATAATTTTATGCTGCACAATATATGTCTTTTCTTATCATCTATAGTTGTTATTCAATGGTTTATATGCAATATATTGGTAGTATAATTATTCTTCTGAAAAGTTGAGATGACAATTTGTATAGTACAAAATAAATTTTTGAAGTTTTTGTTTCTAACATTTTTAAAGTTTCTTCGATATTCCACGTATTTTGCAAGGGAAAACACTGTTCTTAAAGGAAAACATAAGTGAACAATTACCAAGTATAACAAAACAAATGATATCCACTTTTGCTCCTAGGATAACTAAGTCAATTTTTTTTATTGTGAAATATAACATATATACAAAAAATTTCAAAGTGCATTGTACCAAGTAGTTACAGAGTTTGGAATGGGTTACAGTTCCACGATTTTAGGTTTTCCTTCTAGCTGCTCCAAGACACTGCAGACTAAAAAGATATCAATATAATGTCTCTATCATTTTATATCAATACAATTATTGAGCAGTCATACGCATTTGTTAAATCTTATCTTCTTTGCTATAACTCCTCCTTCTCTTTCATTTTTCTCCAAATCTTTAGGGGTATTTGGGCTATGCCCATTCTAACTTTTTCATGTGGAAAAGGGGTGTCAACAATAAGCAATAGGGGATGGAACTAGCTGATGTTCTGGAAAGGCTGTACTCTGCGTTTCAGGACTTATCTGGCCTAGGAACCCATCTGGAGGTTATAGTTTCTGGAAAATAATCATAGCACATGGAATTTTTGTAGAAGCTCAGATAGAGCTTCTTTAGGGTTGGCAGAAATGGTGTTGGTTGGGTTTTGGCAAACCATAGTAAATAGCAATATTTAGCTTGCATTAAGAGTAGCTTCCAGAATAGCCTCTCGACTCTATTTGGTCTCTCTCAGTCACTGAAACCTCATTTTGCTGTTTCAGCTATTTGGTCAGGCAGGTTTTGTCAACCCCATGGTGCCAGGGTCAGGCTCATCCTTGGGACTTATATTCCACGTGGCCAGGGAGACTTTCATCCCTGGATGGCCAAGTCAGTTTTAATGGTTTCTTTCTTTTAGCTCCTTATATATTGATTTGCTTCAAGCTCAAAACTGGTAGTTTCTGCATCAGTTTACCTTTTTAAAATATGTATTTTGGAACCTCTGCTATTTGTGTTTTCAGTAGATTTTGTATTGGCTCATGAACCATATAACTAGCATCTGAAGAGGGAGAGAATAAAGATGAATCATTTCTCCGTAGACACTTGGGGGTGAAAAAAGCCAAAGAAACAAAACCTTGGAAAAGACCATGGAAAAAATAGAAAAAGTATAAAGACATTTTTTGGTGACTGTCCAGTCAGTACCTAAGGACCAGGTCTCCTTTATGCGCGTGTGTGTGGAAGGGGGGAGTGGGGGGGCAGATAGGTATATTTCCCAAAGAACCTATGTTTCCACTCTCACTCCTATTGGAAAGAGGTTAAGTAGTTGTTGTGAGAAGGCAGAATTTGGACCATAAAAGTCAAGGAAAGAGGTGGGAAAAAAATCTTAGTGTTTGTCTAGGCTGGGTGCTGTCCAAGTATCTGAGGTGGAAAGACCTAATGTCATTGATATGTGTTTGTGTGTGTGGTGTGTGTGTGTGTGTGTGTGTGCATGAATTTCTCTTGGCTGTACAGGAAGGCTAAGGGATGAAGCCATAAAATGTTCATGGAAAAGAGCTTCTAGATCCTTTGTGTGACAGTGGTGGTCACCAGTAGGAGATGGCAGAAGATATCTTTGACTAGAGGAAGCAAAGTTGCATAGATGCAGAAATGGAGCCAAAATACTACAGGGCTTGTGTCTGAGCTCATGCAAGAAAATTTCCTGGGAAATCCCCAGAGTTAGCTGAAGGACATTTATAGCTCTTTATTTTTACCATTACGATGACTCCATGACAATGTGGGTAAAAGAAATAAATGAGACCTTTACTTTATTATGTAAGTTTGTAGGCCTGTGACCTAGAGAATATGAAGAGATGGAGTCACACTTCCTTAAAGAAGCAGACTATCAACCCGTCTCAGTTCAAGTGATTTGTCAATTTAACAGAGCAGATAGCATAATTTAAATTAGTTTCGTTTAGAATGTCGAGCCCTGGCTGTACATAACCATTTTATCTTTTTTTTGGAATGATTAACCAAAACTATAGCATGTGTATTCTTCTTCAATTTACTTTTAGTATTTGTGTGCTTGCTATAACAGACAAATAATTTAAGAGAAGAGAATTCAAAGCCAAGAGAAGTGAGGTTATTTATTCAAAGTTTCAAATTAGTGTAACTGTTTTAAAAGAACACTATAACTGGGAAAAAGATGTATAAATGATTATCTGATATTTTGGATTCTTACTAGCGTTATAAAATAATCAATTATTTGTCAGTCCCTAGGGCATATTTTAATTATTGAAATAGGCAATCACCATAATTTATAAACATTTTCCAGTTGTAAATGTATCCAAAGATAAGAAAATATTTCTTTAAAATGAATTTCAGTTTTCTGTAGATTTAGATTAGAACAAAAAGAAGAGGTAACCAGGGCCATTATCAGATGGGGCAGGTGGGACAATCATCTGGAACAGATTTTGGGATGAAATAGCCCAGAAATTCTCCTAGTGGTTCCTTACACATCCTGAGATATCCCTCAAAGACTAAGTCTCTTCTAGGCCTTATAAGGGATTCTCAAGGGATGTGGGTCAAACTGAGGAAATCTGAAACATAACAGAAATTCTTGAGAGAATTAATTAAACTGCATAAAACAAGTCAATAAGATGCTCAGATATTTACTCTGTGTGACAGTATGACAGCATAAAATACATGAAAAAAATATATATGTAAAAATAACAAATGAAACTGTTACAAAGAATTTGTTCCCTCACCTTGTAAAAGTAAGGTGCTAAAATAGTTTAACATATTTCAAAAAAGTGTTTAAGAAGTATTACAATAATTAAAAAATTTTATCCTTCTGTTAGCTAAATTTATATAACTAAAATGTTATTTATATATTTAAAAATTGTTTAAAATTCCTGAAAACTTAACAATGTTCTATCTTAATAATAATCTGTATAATGTCACAATTAGAAATCACAGAAACAACCCAAACTTTCTTGTCAGTTATACTACTTTATTTTAAAGCTTCCCTAAAAAAGGCACATGGTCAGCTACAAGTCAAAACTTCATCTTCAAGAAAAAAAGGAAAAAAGCAAGCATATGAATTATATTCTACCTGCTAATTAGCAACCCTAGTAAATATGTAAAAGTAAAACAGGGCAAAACCTCTGCTATGGTTTGTGGTTAATAAGCCCAATATAAAACAACAGGCAAATATTTCCATTTCCAAAAGCTTCATTGAAAATGTTTATAAATAATTAAGGCTTAAATTTTAAATTCTTATAGCAGTCACATTTATTCCTGAGATTTAACTGTTATTTCTGAATTCTGAAATGCTTCACTCTTCATGTAACTTAGTAGTTCCCTAAAACTGTAAGTATCTGTGACACCTAAAACTCAAAATTAAAGTTCTCCAGCTCTAAAAGTCAACATTACTCCATACAGCAAGCATTAAAAAGTTTTAAGTTTTCTATAGCACACTATATAATTCAACCTGTCTAGTATTTGCAAGGTCCTTGAGGGACTAAAGAAAAAGTGAAACTATTAAACTTCCCTACCTGAGGAATTTTTGCTATTCTCTTAAGCAATAGGGGCTCCCAATTTAACAAGCCAAACTAGAGTAAAGCCAAAATCCTATCTCCAGGGACTCTAACTCAGAAGGCAAAACTAATTGTCCTCACCTGAGCTTTAAAACTAAAAAAAGGGAAAAGGCTATGCCTTCCTAGTCCTGCATGTTCATGCAGCAATATAGAGTGTGGCTTCTCTCAATCAAACACCACCCGAAATACTCAACTTCTTAAATGCGATACCGTTGCTGACAGAAGTAGCTGTAATTCATTGTCCTAGCCATCAAAAAATAATACTAACATCTCTTGAGGGAATAACTGGGTTGACACACAGCAGCCAAAGCTGCATCCCAATCAATCAAGCCCCTTCTAAGCCTCATGATGCACCTCTTAACTTAGTGCATCCACCCTCTTACTCTACAGTTGAACAAGAACGAGCTGTCCAGCTAAGATTCACGCTTAAACCTAAAAGATGTTCATATACTTCCCTCTTCCTCAGTCTCTCTTGGCTAATGCTTCTCCTAGACCTGCTCACTTCTATCCTCTTGCTGCTGATTAGCCCTTGCCCTTTTAAACTTCTCACTAAGTTTATTTCTTCCAGACTAGAAGCCTTTCACAGCGAACCAATGTTGATGGGAGGATTTTCAGCTGTTCCAACCACCCTCCGGACCCCTCATCTAGCCTGCACCCTCTGACAAGCCAGAAGCAGCTACAGAAGACAGGCTCTCTCCCTCTGTACCCCTTAAGATTAAAGGGTGAGAACTCTCTTAGAAGGCTAGATCAGGGAACTGAGAAGGGGAAGAAGCCCTTGAACAAGGACAATTAATCAAGCTCAAGAAGGCCCATTAATCAAGGTCAAGAAGACAGACAGCCTGCCTGGGACTACCCACTTACACTGACAGGAAATACCCAGCAGCAGCTGACCCATCTGGGGCCAAATGACCCCCCACGTGAATAATCCACAGAGAAGGGTGAAACCAACTGTTCCACCCAAATGGAATACCTACCACCAAGCACTGACCCATAGAGAAGAAGGAAGGGGGAGAGAAAGCCCAAACAAGGAAGGAGAAGGGGGAGTAAATAAAGCTAATCTATAAAAGCAACTGGACCCCCATTGCCTATTGCCTCTTGTTTTCCTCACCTCTGTCTTTGCAAGAGTGCCCACATGTCCTCCTACATATATTCTCAATAATATTTTTATCTGCTTAAAAAAAAAACCAAGGTATTTATACTGTTATCTCTTAAACCTGTCAGTTTATCTCCATCTGCACTGTACCACCCTCTTGTATAACAGTTTCATATATGAAGTATTCCACATAATCTTAGAGCTGTTTTCTGTACCCTGAGGCTTACTTTCTATAAACTGGTTTTCTACACTCCCGTTAGAATGAATTTACAAATATTCAAGTGGCAATTGTTAAAATTTATTCTGAGCATACTATATGCCAAACAAATTACCTGAGAAATCCTAAGAGGAAGTGCTATTTTCATTTCCTTTTTTCAGGTGCCAGTTTGAATCTGTGGTGGACCCTAGAAAAGCCATGTCCTTTAATCCTCATTCAATATTGCTGTGTGGGAGCTTTTTGATTCTTATCATGGAGCTATGACTCACCTGATGGTGGGTATAATTTTTTATTAGAAGAAGATTGTGACTCCACCCATTCCAGGTGGGTCTTGATTAGCTTACTGGAATCCTTTAAAACAGGAAACATTTTGGAGAGAGCAGCCGATCCACTAGAACCACGAGAGCACACCCAGTCAAAGACCTTTGGAGATGAAGAAGGAATGTGCCCCCAGGGAGCCTCATGAAACAAGAAGCCTGGAGAGAAAGCTAGCAGACGTCTCCATGTTTGCCAGGTGCTTTTCCAGTTGAGAGAAAACCTTTGAACATCACTGGCCTTTCTTGAGCCAAGTTGTCTTTCCCTGATGCCCTAGACTGGACATTTTTATAGCGTTATTTGGGACATTTTCTATGGCCTTAGAACTATAAACTAGCAACTTAAAAAATTCCCCTTTTTAGAAGCCACTCCATTTCTGGTACAGTGCATTCTGGCACTAGCAAACTGGAAAAGAATCTGACACACAGGGAAGCTTAGCACTTGTTCAATGTCACCCAGGCACTGAGGCCGTTGGGAAGTTCGCCTGGGTGGCCTGGCTCTGCCCAGGCTCCAGCTTAGCTCCCTATAGTCCTCCAAATCTAATATGCAGCCATCCCGCTTCAAACAAAGGTGGTCTGAATATCATAGTTTACCTTAGTCTGCGGTTTAAAGATCCAACTCCGTATCATGGCTCACGATTCTGACTCCTGACCTGTCGAGGGCTTACATGATCTGGCCCTTGTTTGGCTCCCACACATCTCATCTCTTTCCCATTTCTCTCCCTTTCACATTCTGTGCAAACACAATCACATATCTATCTGCCACAATAGCTCCTTCTTGAGAGACTTCAAGAATTCTGTTTGCTCTGACTGTAACTTTCTTACGCCATCTTGCTCTGGCTAAGGACAACTCCTTATTTAGAGCTCAGCCAGAACCTTGGGTCTTTCTCTCCAGGTCTTTTCCTTCCCCTAGAACTTAGGTCAGCACAGTTTCTCCTACAGGACTGAAGCGCCCTGTGTCTACACTGCCAGATCACTCAATTGACCTTACTGCATTATTCAGTTTAATATCCATCTTTACTACCAGGGTGTGGGTTCTAAGGGCATTAAGATTCAGGAAGAATTTGAGACTAATCCTGAAATAAGATTGAAGCTACAGAGTTAACATAAAAATAATTATCTTTGCCAAGTTTAATTTTAACCATGGTTTTCAAAGTCCTGTGAGTTCCTCCAGGGGTGTATTAGAGGCCTCTGGGAGAAGGAAGGTATAGAATTATTCAAACGAAAGAGTTTTTATAACTTCTTTATGCCATTTTTATATCTTTTTAAAAATCTATCATCAAGAAACTAAGTATATTAACTTACCAGTAGCTGGTAAGTATTTTACCAGCTACTCTCATATATAATTTATTCTCAGAGAACTAAGGTAAGCGGTTTGATTTGTTTTTCTTTCACCGAGTGAAAGAAAAACAAATCAAACCGCTTACCTTAGTTCTCTGAGAATAAATTATATATGAGAGTAGCTGGTAAAAATGAGGTATATATTTTTTCTTGTTTTTGTTTCACCATCGTAGTTTTGGTGACAATATTACAATATGATTAGTCATATGGTAGGAAGCACAGACTTTCTAAAGAGGCAACACTCAATTAAAAAGAGGACCCAAACAGTAAGGTCAGAAAGACTATTGGCAAGCTGTCAGATACATTGTGCTAACAAACTGGCAAAAAATTGAATATTTAGGTTTTGAGATTAGTATGTGAAATTGGGGATGAACAGTACTTAACCACCGTTTATATTGAGAACACATAGACACAGGCATTAAATTGTTAATTATTATAAAAATACAGGCTTTGGTATTAGTGGGATTGCAGGAAATATGAGTCTTTTGAAGAAAAGATTTTATTTTAACCATGTACAATTTTAAGGTACTACATTTTAGGGAATTTTAAAATATATTTTCTTTTGACTTTGGCTTGAGATGATAAAAGTTTATAAGTAAAGATGATAACTTTCATTTATAATGTATTTCAAACTGAGTACAGGCAATGTTGTATAATCATATACCCTCAATGTTTTTTTATAAAATCAGTTGTAATATATGATACATTATAATTTTAAAAAATCTTTTGTGAAGGAATACCATGACATTCAGTAGGCATATTTATGTTAAGACTCATCCCAATTTCATCAAATTTTAAATGTAGAAAAATGCATTTTAAAATGAAAAAATATGGCATCATAAACAAAGTAGCTGAATTTGCAGGGCATATCATGAAGGTCATTATTATTTCCTTTTATCAGAGATTATTCCTTTTATTGTGTTAATAAGCACAATGATATGCATGGAAATGTTGACTTTTACTTTGCAGGTACAGCCAGTACATTTGCTGTCAGTGTAGACAACTTACAGTTAAAATACCAGACCCAAATTTCCTATTTGAAAATACATTTTCTCTAAATATGCACACAATTAGCATCTGTTTTAAGCTAATTATCTCTTTACTTTTTTTTAAAGAGTGATAAATAAGCTGTAAAACTATGGCTGCCAAAGAATGTTGCTGATATTAGCAACCTAGAGCACTGGTACTTTATGAACTGCACAGAGCGTAAGTGATAAGGCCTTCTGTTCTGCAAAGACATGAAGCAAAAACTTGGAACCTTAAATAAAAGAAACTTTACTTAAAAAAAAGAAAAGGACAGAAAAAAATATATATGCCCAGCAATAATGGCTACTTAAATTTCGTGGTTTCTACTATGAATGGAATAAAATGAATGAACAGCCAACTCTTCAATCCAGTAAGATTGCATTTAAAAATGTTATTTTAAAAGACTGGTAAGTGTATTCATGATGGTAAACTACAGAAAGATGTTATGAGAAAGGTACGTTAGTGACCACTCTTAATTGTGAATATAAACAGAACTTAAATTATATTAATGCATTTTAAAGGAAGGAAAAGACAAGCTCTTCCAAAGGAAGCAGAGAAAATCATTCAAGAAAATGTAGTTCCCATTTATGAATGAAGATTTTTTAAATAAAACAGAAATAAAAAGACACATCAATCTGATAAAAGATATGTGCCAAATTCTATAGCAAACATCATAATTAATGATGATATGAAATAATCACTTTTTTAAAACATTTTTTATTGTGAAATATAACATATATACAAAAAGGCAATATATTTCAAAGTACATTTTAACAAGTAGTTTTAGAACAAATTTCAAAGTATGGTGTGTGTTACAGTTCCACCATTTCAGGTATTTCCTTCTAGCCAAAACACTAGAGATTAAAAAGAAATATCGATATAATTATTCAGTAGTCATACTCATCTGTTAAATCCTGTCTCCTCTGTTACAACTCCTCTTTCTCCATTGATTCTTTTCCCAATCCTTAGGTATATTTGGGTAATGGCAATTTTAACTTCATGTGGAAAATGGGTGTTGACAATATGGGATAAGAGGATGCCATTGGTTGATATTCTTATGGAGAATGGCACTTCTGGATTACAGGATTTATCTGGCCTAGGAACCATCTGGATGCTATAGGTTTCTGAAAATAAACTTAGTGAGTGAAACTTTTGTAGAGTCTCAGATAGAGCCCTGGGTATTCTTTTGGGTTTATGGAAATACTGTTGGTTGGGGTTTTGCATATTATGATAATTAGCAATATCTAGTCGAAGCTTGCATGAGTAACCTCCAGAATAGCCTCTTGACTCTATTTGAAATCTCTTAGCCAGTGACACCTTACTTTGTCACTTTTTCCCCTCTTTGGTCAGGAAGGCACTGTCCATTCCACAGTGCCAGGGCCAAGTTTATCCCTGGGAGTCATGTCCAATATAGCGGGGGTGGTAATGATTTTATCTGTAGAGTTGAGCTTAGAGCAAGAGAGGCCACACCTGAGCAACAAAAGAGGTTCATTGGAAGTTAACTCTTGGGCATTATTATAGATAGGCTCTTTTACAGATATAAGTTTCATAAACATGGGCCTCATGATCAAGGGTATGGCCTATTAAATTGGGAGTCCATAATATTTGAGAAAATATCAGAGATTTCCCATATGGAAAAGTTTAATAGTTTCATATTTTATATCCAGTTCCTCAAGGGACTTTCAAATTATCTGCCCAACATACTCTGGAATGTATCTGGATAGTACATTAAGCTATACAGAATTACAAGAACTTGTTCCCAATTCTATACTAAATGTATTTAGGTTGTTTAAACTCACCAGACAGGTTAAGTTAGATTGTGTGCTGCAGAAAATTTAGGTTTTGAACAAAATAAACCTCTCTTCCTTAATATGATTCCATGAATCAATATATCTGTCTTGTGCCAATACCCTGCCATTTTGACCACTGTGGCTTTGTAATAAATTTTAAAATCAGGAATTGTAAGTCCTTCCACTTCATTCCTTTTTACAATGTTTTTGGATATCTGTGGCCCATTTCCCTTCCTAATAAATTTGACAACTAGATGTCTCCCACTGTTCCAAGTCTTCAATTAGATTGTTGTTTTTTGATTGGTATTGTGTTGAATCTGTATATCAAATTAGGTAGAGTTGACAGATTAATGGTATTTAGCCTTCCTGTCCATGAACATGGAATGTCTTTCCACCTGTTCAATCTTCTTTGATTTCTTTTAGCATTGTTTTTTTATTAAGTTTTCTGTGTACATGTCCTTTACATCCCAGGTTAAGTTTAATTCTAAATACTTAATTTTTTCAATTGCTATTGTGAATGGAATTTTTTTCTTAATTGTGTCTTCAGTTAGGTCATTACTTGTGTATAGAAATATTACTGATTTTTGCATATTGATCTTGTATCCCACCACTTTGCTGAATTTGTTTATTAGCTCAAGTAGTTTTGTCATAGATTTCTCAGGATTTCCCAACTATAGGGTCATGCCATATATGAATAATGAAAGTTTTACTACTTTATTTCCATTCTGGATTCCTTTAATTTCTTTTTCTTGTCTGATTGATCTAGCTAGAACTTCTAGCACAATGTTGAATAATAGTGGGGAGAGTGGGCATCTTTGTCTCATTCCAGATCTAAGGAGAATGGCTTTCCATTTCTCACCATTAAGTAGATTCTGACTGTGGGTTTCTCTTCTGTGTCCTTTATCATATTGAGGAAGTTTCCTTCATCCTTAGCTTCTGAAGTGTTTTTATCAGAAAAAGATGCTGAATTCTGTTGAATGCTTTCCTAGTATCAATCAAGATGATCATTTGATTTTTTCCTTTTGACTTGTTAATATATTGTATTGTATTGGTTGACTTTCTTGTGTTGAACCAACTTTGAATGCCTGGAATAAACCCTACTTGGGAATGGTGCATAGTTATTTTAATGTGTCATTTAATTCAGTTTGCAAGTATTTTGCTGAAGACTTTTTGCATGAATCTTCATTAGGGAGATTGGTCCGTAGATTTCCTTTCTTGTAGCAACTTCATCTGGTTTGGGTGTTAGAGTGATGTAACTTCATAAAATAAGTTAGGTAGTGTCCCTTTTTCCTCAATTTTTTGCAGGAGTTTGAGAAGGAATAGAATTCTTTTTGGAAAGGTTAGTAAAATTGCCCCATGAAACCAATTGGCCCTTGGCTTTTCTCTGTAGGAATATTTTTCATGACTGATTGACTCTCTATATTTATAATTGGTTTGTTGAAGTATTTATTTCTTCTCAAGTCAGTGTATGTTGTTTGTGTATTTCTAAGAATGTGTCAATTTCATCTAAGTTGTCTAGTTTGTTGTCTTATAGTTGTTCATAGTATCCTCATATGATTTTTTCAAAATTTCTTCAAAGTCCAGGGAAATGAACCCCATCTCATTTATGATTTTACTTATTTGCATCCTTGCTCTTTTTTTCTTTGTCAGATCACATAGGGGTCCATAAATTTTATTGATTTTCTCAAAAAGAATCAACTTATGGTTTTATTGATTCCTTCTATTGTTTTTGTTGTTGTTGTTGTTCTCCAATACATTTATTTTTGCTTTAGTCATTGTTATTTCTCTTCTATTTGTTTTGAGGTTAGTTTGCTATTCTTTCTCTAGTGCCTGTGAGTGAGAAGTTAAGTTCTAGATTTTTGCTCATCTTCTTTTCAATATAGGCATTTAGGGCAATATATTTTCCCCTCAATTCTGCCTTTGCTGTATCCCACAAGTTGTGGTATGTTGTATTCTCATTTTCAGATATTTAATAATTTATCTTGCAATTTGTTCTTTGACCCACTGATTGTTTAAGAGTGTGTTATTTAATATCCAATTTTATTCCATTATGGTAAGAGACAGGGCTTGGAATAATTTCAATCTTTTTAAAATTCTTAAGACCTGTTTTGTGCCCCAGCATATGATCTATCATGGAGAATGTTCCCTAAGCCCTAGAGAAGAATGTTTATCCAGATGTTTTGGGATGTAATGGTGTATACATTTCTGTTAGGTCTAATTCATTGAACACATTGTTTAGCATCTCTATTTCCTTATTCATTCTGTTTGGTTGTTCTATCTATAAACGAGAGTGGTGTATTGATGTCTCCCACTGCTGTTGTTGAAACGTCTTTTGTTCCCTTCAGTTCCCACCAGTTTTCAGTACCTCATGTACTTTGGAGCTCCTTGATTGGGTGCATAAACATTTATGATTGGTATTTCTTCTTGATGAATCAATAGCTTTTGTGCCTCTAGCCAACCCATTGAACTTATTTAGGAGATTTGTGTGAACCTCTTTGATTGCTTATTCCAAATTTTCTCCTCCAGTATTTTAATTTGATCATCTGGCTGGGCCATATTTTCTTGTATTTTCATATACTTTGTGACTTTCTGCTGCCTTTGAAGCATTTGATTATCTTAATAAGGTTAATTATTTTTACCTTGCTCATCTAAGATTTTGTAGTTGCTTGGGTTATATTGAAGGTCTCCTTTTGCACTTGGTTTATCAGTAATTCCCCACCAAACCAGGGCTGGACCCTCATGCAGGAAGTGCAAATATAATTGAAGATTTGTTAAAAGCTAGGCAGAGGGTGGGCAATGGTGGCTCAGTGACAGAGTTCTCACCTGCCATGCCGGAGACCTGGGTTTGATTCCTGTGAATCAAACTGCCCATGTGAAAAGAAAAAAAAAAAGCTAGGCAGAAAGGCAGTTTGCCAGATTGCAGTTTTCACATCTTCCCCACAGATGACACTCTTCCCCTTAGGCCCAGCTTTCTCACCTTAAGTCAACAGGCTGGGTCAATCAGGTGCAAACCAGTCAAGGCCACAAGTCTCTGTATGTGCCGAAAGCCATCAGCACCAGAGCTGGGGACTGGGCAGTATACACCTCAGTGGATAATCTGCCTGTGGGAATGACAGGCCTGGTGGTCCTCAGGCTCCTGAATGGAATGACCTTAGGCTGTGGGACTGAGTATTCAACTACCACTACCCACAGCCAGCCGAAGAGTTCCTGGTAGTACAGTGTAGCTCACATCAACATCAATATCCCTGTCTCTCCACCCTGCATGCTATGATTGCCCTCGGCTTCCATGGAGAAAGATAGAAGCAGTGGGACTCAGGTAGTCTCTTTCACTGACCAATTGTCAGAGCAGCTCATCTCTGGGTCCGCCCTCTTCCTCCCAAAGGAAGGCTCCCCACCCCCCAACCCAAACCCCAGTCTCAGCCTAAACCAAGTGCCCACAGGAGCCTGTCTCAGGGGTGGGGGTTAGGCACTGTGCTCAAGGTCTCTGTGCATAGATATATCGAGTCTGCTGGCTTCTGGGTTCCCCATAGGAACTCCCAGCTGCAAGGCTGAGAGGGAAGATCTCTCAAGCTGGTATGGAGGTGGGAATACAGGAATGCAGCACTCCTGTAGCTGCTGCTCTGGCCTGCACATTGCAGTCTACGTCAGGTGTGATAAACTCACCCTGTCCTCTCAGTTGCAATTCTCCCTCTTTTTCATCTAGGTTCTCCCTGTATAATATAGAAGTCCCTCTCTAGTCACTTGTGTCCTGTATCTGCTGCTTTGGTAGTTCTTCTGTCACTTCTTTTGTTGTTCCATATAATGGGGGTGAATTCAGCCTATGCTATTCTGTCATTTTCCTGGAAATCTTTAGTCATTTATTTATTTTTTTCTATGCTGTATGGTGGGCATCACATTTCATTATTTTTTCCATGTGACTGTCCCATTATTGCAGCACGACTTGTTGAATTTTTTTGTGTATGAGGGTGGGGGAGGAAGTGCGTGGGCCTGGAATTGAACCCAGGTCTCCCACATAGCAGGTGGGAGACCACTAAACTACCCTTGCACCCCCTAGTTGTTTACTTTTAAATAAAATTGGATTATTTCCTCATACCACACACACAAAAAACAATTCCAGATGAATTAAAATAACAGTGCAAGAAAAAAATCAGAAATTTGGAAGAGTACTATGAAAATATCTTTATGACCCCATTTTAAAGAGTACAAATGTATATTTCAAAAAACAAACAAACATAAACCTTAAAAAAGGCAGTTATACAGAGAGACATGAATTAAAACAGGTGACCGCTGCATTATCTGCAGCAGTCTCCCCTGGAACTATTACAATGAATAACTGAATTATGGTATTTTATATTATGAAATATTACATAGTCACACAAGTACATGAACTAAAGTTATTCTTAACCATATGGGTCAATCTCACAACTCTATTGTTGACTGATTTAGCAATTTGCAAAAGAATGCAGAACATATATCTGTAAGAGTTTTAAAATATTCAAATAATAATGTCTATAAGTTTTCTAAAATATTCAAAGCAATAGTATTTAACATTTATAATACAAACTTAAAAAGGAATATATCTAAAGAAATGATGGTAATAGCATTATCTCTGCTAGAGGAATGATGGCTAAATCCAGGGGAAAAATTAGAGAGAACTTCAAATATAATGCTTAATTTTTTGCTTCTTATAATTTCAAATTTCTTATAATAATAATTTTAAACAATGATACATCTCCAGCACAGATTGATAACTTCTGACCTATTGAAATGCCAGTAATTACACAAAATGGCCATGTATTCTTTGAGATGATACATTTCTTTGTGATTCCCAGTTTCTGTCCTCCATTCAACAAATATTTATTGAGCAGCTTCTGTATACCTGGTACTGAATTAGGTATTTCTAATAAAAAGACAGAGAAGAGGTCCCTTTCCTAAAAGTAATTGAAAAATGCATTGCATAATTTCCATAACACTGCCCAAATCAAATAAGGTTTGATCCATTTTGGTCCAGATCTGGGATGACTCTTCCACTTTTTCCATAGAGCTCTCTTTTGGAATGTTCTCTCTCAAGGCTCTGTACAGCAGGTTGAATACCTCCTTTTCAGACTTCCCCCTTTTGGCTTTTCCTTTCTTTTTCCTTTTTCCTTTCCTTTTCCTTTTGTCGTTCCACCTCCCTGCAAGAGCTGCACAGTGAAGCTGGAGGCTTCCCTAGTGGCTTATGTTTTGTTTTGTTTTCTTTTCTTTTTCTGGCCCCTGCCCACACCCCCCCTCCCCGTGGCTTATGTTTTTAAGACATGGTTGTGTTTTATCTCTCTTTGAAATGAGTCTTTCTATTTATCTCTCTGGGTAAAAAAACAAATAAATCTTTTCTTCTTTTCTTACTATTTTTTCCTCATTGTTCAAGTTAGTAAACTGGGGGACATGGAGATGTGCATCTCATTCATTCCTCATGACTTTCACATGTGCAAATGAAGCTTCCTTCCCCTGCTATTGCAAGTACTGCTAGAAGAGTGCTAATCACTTTGAATTTTCCAGGTGCTCTAACTAATTTCTTATCATAAAATATCTAGAATTTCCAGAAAATCAGAGAAGCAGCATCCATGCCATTTACATTTGTTTTTGTTATTTTTAGCATGTGTGTCTACTTTGTTCCTTTCTGAACATTTAAATGACTTGAAGAGATCCAACAGTTTTCTAGCACATTTTCATGTAGTGACCTCCTCACATGATATGTGTCTTCAAAATCCTTCCACGTTCCTTTTCAAAACCTGACTCAGATGGAGTTGTCATTTCACTGGTGATATAGAACGTTTAAGGAGAAGGCAAAATGTGTTTGTAATTTAGGAAAGTTTCCTAATACATATTATGTTCTGAGATGTTTCCATGCTAGCTAGAGTCACAAAGCAATGGTTCTACTCAATCTACCATATGGATATAGGATATTATATTAACCCCCAAGTTAGTTGTGCCAGCACTCCTGCTTGGACGTAGTTTCAGATAATGAGGTCCTGGAGCTGTCAATCTATTCACTGGCATCTAAAGTAGACTCATCAGACCTTGGTTTCACTGTACAGCTCTTACAGGGAGGTGGAATGACAAGAAAGCACAGCTTGTATGCAAAACTAGCATGGAAAGACCCAAAGAGTTGGGTGGAATTGATGCTATATAAAAACACTGAGGGTCAACTTAAGGAACTGCTTCTGAATGACAATAATTGAAACTGTATTGTCATAAAGGAAACAAGTGGAGAGACTAAATTTGATAGGAATGTTTATGCTATTCATGGGGTAAACTTTTAAAACTATAGAGAGCTATTGATTTGAAATGAACCATAACAAGTTGTGTCAAATTTAAATAGAGGTCTTGAGAGATAACATGGAAAGGTCCTCTGAGATGTCAACTTTAGGAAACTAAAGTCAAACCAGCTTAGCAGCTCTAGCTGTGTGTGTGTGTGTGTGTGTGTGTGTGTGTGTGTGTGTGTGTGTGTGTGCGTGTGTGTAAGGGAATATAGCTGATATTGTTTCTGTGGTAGTTTGGGTACTTATTACACCCAAGGCCAAAGCCACTCATCAAAGACAAATGAATAAGTATTTAATTTGACAAGGATTCACAATACTCACTGGCTTTTTATACGTGTCTTGTAATGCTTTATTCAAACTGCATTTGAGGAGGTCACTGTCATGACTTCTTGGCTGAATTCTGCAGATCAGCCTATGAAAATTTCAATAGTCAGGCAAGTAAAAGAGTCAGATAGAAAGCAACATCTAATATACTAGATTTGGCAGAGGCAGAAAGACAGGTGGCAGAAATCTTTCAGGCTGAAAAGCAGTCTAAAAGGTGACATTGAACTTGGGTAATGGAGAAATGCTTAACAGTTTCAATTCCCCATTTAGAAATGCTACTGAGAGCCCAATGTTCCATAGAATAAGGATCAAAATTCTCAGTTAAAAGCAGTTTGTATGTAGAAAGAAAAAGGGCATTGCTATAAATATCAAGTGGTTAGGTTGCCTGCCATGCCAGAGAAAAGATAACAAAAGCAGTATCATATTCTTTAAGGGTGAAAATGAATCTGGGGAAGTACCCGTACCAGAATCCCAAAGTTGCAGGTGTTAAATCAGAAATTTGGGGACCTTTAATATTTTATAATCGTAGGTGCCTTTAAAGTTCAGACTTAAACTGTATAGTACTGATAGTAGAAATGGATAATATAGGCAGAGAATGTTCACTACTAGGGACCTTCTTTTGGGCTTCATGTGAGTAACTGTTGGGTGATTGAGTGAGTCAAGGTTTGTGAAAAGATATTTAAGAAAAATCAAAAGAGAGAAGGAGAAAGAACTGATAACAAAGATCTAGAAGAGGAAGGAGGGAAAGAAGATGACAGAAAATTTAAGATAACAGAGTCAAAAGGACAGCCAAGTACTCTCCAGTGTGAAAAACAACCAGAACAGACTCATAAGATGTCACAGGCAGGAGAAAGTTTAGAGTGAAATATCAGAGCCTTCTAGGACTAGGGGTATAAGGATACAACCAGAAAACCAGACTGGCCATCCCTCAGTGCCAGAAGGGGGGAGCACAGGAACTCCAGATCAGTAATTCAAAGATTGTCAATTAGCCACATACTGAAGCAACTTTCCCATCAGTCAGGCTCCTGTTTGTAACTGGGTACTATTTTGTTTCCTCATAACTTGATACTATTTAGGATTTCACCAGCTACCCCATCATCACTCATTGTTTTCACTTAAAAGCTTAGGTCTTCTCTCTGTTCTCTTTATGATCCTTAGGTTTCTGAGTGGAGCCATCCTGGAACCCCTTTTAAGTTTGCTTATCTGTCTGTGATTGCTTTTCAGATTTCTGAAATTTTTATTTCAAGATTCTGTTTGACACTGCTTAAAAGGCCACCTCAGTACCCTCTTTGGCTTGAACCCTTTTTGGCATTCCTCTTTCCATTCCCCCACTCCAACCCTATATAGCACCAGTCTCTCCTTCACCCAGGGGCATGGTACAGGGATTGGGAACTTCCTGATTCAGCAATTCTAGTCTATGACTTTCTCCAGGCACCCCCCACTCCTATCCCTAGTGTTGTATGGTGATTTTGAACTGTCTTGGTCCTTTTGCTCAATTTTGGGGGTCGAGTTTCTTAATAATCTCAACAAACAGCAACTATAACCTTAAACCACAGCAGACAACATAGATGATCAAACAGTCATATACAAAATGGACAAAAATCTCTGCTACATTGGAATTTATCTTAGAGAATGGACAAAATAAATAAAACATATTTCATGTTATATAAAGATAACAGCTAAAGCAGGAGTAAAACAAAGCAGAGAAAGGTATATGAAATGTCCAAAAGTCAATTTTTTTGGTAGGGTAGGTATGCAGGCCTCCTTGAAAAGATGACTTTTAAATAAGATTTGAAGTCGTGAGAGCCAGGAACGTGACTGTCTGGGGAACAGAAAGGGCAAAGGCCCTGAGGTGGAAGCAAGCCTGGCATATTCAAGGAGCAGAAGGGAAGCCAATGTGCTTGGAGGAGCAGGAGGGAAGTGGGGAGTGATGGGAGAGGAGAGTGCTGAGCTCAGGGCAGTCAGAACATGTTAGGCAGAATGTGCATTTTGGTTTTAACTATAGAGAAGCAGGTGGGCACCCAATGGAGGATTTAGAGCATGATCTGTATAATGTTTCAATAGTGCTGCTCTGATTGAAACACTCCCTCAAGGTCACACGGCCTTCTGCTTGACTTTAAAACTCAACGAGAAGAGTGGCATTGCGTTATGATATCGTGAATCTTTTAAATGTCTGGATTAATAGAAGACAGTTGAATTCTCTTATCTGCTTCAGGATTTCATCTGTTGAAACACCACACATCATGTGGCTCTTGAGAAACTCCCCTGTACAGTCATAATAGGATGAGAGTCAAGAATTTCTTGAACACCTTCCTCTTATTAATAAAATAGTTTGGTCCTGTGGATGTCCTCAGAATACATTCCTGGACTGCACTTTGAGAATACTTATGCAGAGAAAAGGCAAGTATTGTGTGTACAAGAATCTTCTTACTACCTAAAGCTATGTTGGTGTGCAAGAAAGATCTAGTTATTTAAATATAAGTAAATAAAAATGAATACAGTAAAATTATGCCTTAGAAAATATCTTAACTATATGAGATTTGCAAATCCAAAGTATGTTCTGAAGTTTAGTTGCACACCTTCTTCATCTTAGGTCGTTATATTTCTGGCGACAGATAGGAAGTGAAAAGAGGAATATTGAAATAAAAAAAGATATAAATAATAAAGCCCAGCTCTCTGGATGTGGTCATTGACTGAAGAAACCTTTCCTTATACATATGCAGGGATTGGAGGCAGAGGTTTACACTGACCACACAGTTATATATTTCAGCGGACATGGTGGGGTTTCCAAATCTATTTAAATTAGACTTCTTGATTCAAATTTAAAGCCATGTTCTGACATCTCAAATAAAAAATAAATATGTGACCTTTGATTCTATTTGTAGGAAGTTTTAAAGCTAATTTCAATAAATATTCTTTATCTTTTCTGCTAAGTACAGCATTACTTTGAAAATAACTTTGTTTTTATAATAAATGAAAATAATAAATGAAATTCATGCTCTTGTACCAAAGGGAAAATAGACATAATCATGAGAAAGAAATGAAAATTCTTCTGTCACCCTGCCAACCAGAGTTAGCCTCTGTGAACATGCTGGTACGTACCTTTTTAGTCTTTTCAGGTGGCATTCATATCCTCATATGTTTAGCTATTTAATTTTCTTAAAACATGATAAATATTGCAATATGTCAAATGTGATTCTGAATTTCATTTATTTCTAATATTCATTTCAAATGATTACAAACAGATTTTGTGCACATTTAAAACATTTACACATTACAGAAATGGATAACTTTAAAAATTCCCCAAGTCCTTTCCTACGTGATAACAGTTTGGATTTTATTCTTTCAGATTTTTATCTCTGGAAGGTATTGTGTCAGAAATAATTGGGATACGATTCATTTTGGAGCTCTATATTTTTTCCTATGTGTGAATTTGTATCTGTGGATAGTGGAATAAACAAGTGAATTTGCTGGAAAAATATTCATCCAACACTGTGAAGAGGACTATGCTGGAATGTTCCTGAGAGTAAAGAAGAGTCCCGATAGCCCAATTTTACCATTCATGGGAAGATAAGTCTTTATGACGTATTTTTATTAGTGGTATCCTGGATGCAGACAGAGATGATTTTTTACTTACAGTAAATCATTTGCTGGATCCCTCTTGTTCAAATTCTTACCCCTGAGGTGACATGATGAGAATCAGATAACATCCTACATATAAGGGGGTCTAATGTAGGCAAGGAACCCCCCAAATATATGGAATTATAGGTTTATTTATGAGGAAGAGGCAGTTCTCTGCACCCATAGCTCCAGTCTCCTTCTGTCAGCCAAGAGTGTCCTTGGAAACATAATGGGAAGGATGCTGGGTTTCCACTGTAACCCTTTGGAAAGTGGATAAACCTCTCCAGCAAGAAAATAAGACCAGTGTTTCCAGCTTTATAACCTAGGGTTATCTCCAAGATCCCATCAATGCCTTGAAATATGAACACATACCTCTGAGGAACTCCCTGGAGTTATCATCTATTCAGCCCTAAAGTAACTTTTTTCTTTTAGCCCAGATACCAGGTTGCAGTAAAATTCAGAAACCCTAACTGTGCAGAAACATAAATATATTTGCTCTGAAGTCCTGCAGAAAATAAGGAGACCCCAGAAGAGCCTGGTGTGCCAAAGGGGAAGTATCTCGGCTAGAAACAAGTACTGCCATGCAGCCTAAAGACTGAAGTGCCCCAGTGTGGGGCAGAATCCGCAGAACCACTGCCTTTGATTGGCTGTCTAGGCTGGGATAGTACAAATTGTAATAATAACTATTAGAACCAAAACTGAGTGACAGAATGGGGCTTCCTAGTGGCTATGGCACTAGTTAAAATATGAGGACTTTTTAATATCCCAAGGTGTATAAATGGGGTAATTAATGACCAACATACAATTCTCCCCATCCTGGTTGGAAGGAAGCTCTGAAGCAGATACCAGTTAATGTGCAGAAATGAAAGAAACTTCAAATATTTCTGTAAACATGCTTTATATTTTAAATTTTAGTATACACTATTAATCGTATTGCCAGATTCAGCTTCCTAGGTTTTTAGCATTCTGCAATAAAGAATTCAAGGATACAGCACAGCATCAAGTAAGCAGGCAAACAATTTATTGAGAAGACATGGGAGAGGACACGTGAGCACTCTCACAGATAGAGGTGAGGGATGCTGGAGGTCTCTCCACTGTGGGGCCATCTGCTTTTATAGATTAGCTTTATTTACTGTCCTTCCCCATTTCCTGTTCTGGGCTCTTTCTCCTACCTTCCCTTCTCTCCAGGACGGGGCCCGGGGTTAGTGCATTTGGGTGGGTCAGTTAACTCCACCCTGTCACTCAGGTGGGGGTCTCTTGGCTCCTGTTGGGTCTGCGTTGGATGCAGCTGTGCTGGATATTTCCCATAAGTGGTAGGCCCCTGGGCAGGGCATCTTTGCAGGACACAGGCCCTCCAGACCTTTATTAGTCATCCTTGCTCAAGGGCTCCTTCCCAGTCTCTTTTCACTCTGCCCTCTCTCCCATTCTAGCCCGCCTCACTGTAGTAGTGGAAGCAGCAAGAGCAGTGGTCACGGTGGTAACAGTAGTAATTGCTGTCGTTGATTTATGGCTCATATTATTTCTATTCTGCTGTAAATACTTATTTTGTTCACTTTTGTCATAATTTGTTCACATTTTCATGCTAGTAGGTAAAGAGTTAGCCCATAATATATATATGTGTATATATATATATATATTATGTATATACATAATATATATATACAATTATTTTCTTGGTCTCATGTTGATGGACATTTAGATTGTTTATAGTTCTTTACTGTTAAAAAAATATTGCATTAGACCCAATAGATATCATTAGGTATATGACCTTGTTCAATTGGATATATATTTCTAATGAAAAAAAATTCCTGTAAGTAGAGTTACTAAGTTGAAACTTAGGTCCACTATCAATTTTGTAAGTCCTAGCATGTCTTCTAAAATTTACAATTTATGCTTTCACTAAGAGTGAATGAGAATGCCAATATCTATGAAATTGTTCTTGCTTGGGTCATAAGCCCACTAAGGAATCAGTTGTTATGATCAAGAGAATGCAAAAACTGATTGGTCTAGGCTTGGATCATTTACTTTACCCCAAACTAAAATCAGAGACTTTTGCAAAAAGCATGAATGCTACTAAGACAAGCAACTTTTCTTTGCAGTGTCCTTTCATTTCTTTCTGTTTTCTTTTGGTAATTAGTCTTTTTGTATTTGCGTGTTAGGTTTTGGAATCCCAAGCTATTGTTAAAGCGCAGAAGGAGCACAAATCTTGGAGGTAATTTAATTAAGGGCATAATACTGTCCTAAGTCTAATGGAATGGGGGCAGGTTGGAATCAGCTCACAGTAGATGACGTTTTGCGTCTCATGGTCCATTTATCCCTGCCTAGTGCTAGCTTCTCTGTGGTAAGGAGTACTTCCACCCTGACATCATCACTCTGCTTTCTTTACTTTTCAACCTTTGCCTGACTAAACTTTGCACATCTGTATGTATTTTTTTGCTTGCTCAAAATGAGCCATGTGTTCATTCACCTTAACTGTTACTTGAAACAAAGTTCAAATGGGAATCTTAATGTATACTATATCTCTAACACTATTTTCCGTGCTCAACTGATTGAAAAATGGTAAAAATAATAATAATAACCTTGGCATATTCTAGGCTGACTGAATGAACAACTTGAAACTGAAAACTGTAATAGGAACTTAATATCTCCTTTTGGGAAATATTTAGTCACATATTTAATTACATGCCTTTTGGGTATGTGAGTCTCTTAATATTGATGAACACAACTGTACTTTGGGATTATTGAGGGAAAATAAATGAACTTAATATATTAATGACATGCTTTCTAGATGGGAAGGACAAGTACCATGAGGAAAAGGTTTCATGATAGGATTCCATTTCATGAATGGAGTAAAGTGTTGATGCAATCAAGATTTTAAGGTATCCAATACCGTAAGTGTGGAAAACAACTTTCACTTAGCAGTCAATACCATAGTCACTATGTGAATAATTAATTATTTCCACCAAAATACATCACAATAAATTAATGTTAGAAGCTTTTTTTTTTACTTTTTTGCATTTGTTTTAAAAAGCGTGTGTATTTAGCAAGTATTTATACATTTATTTATCTATCAATATTTGTTTATTGAGTACCTAATGCTGTTTAAAGATCTATGGGTACCTGATAGAAAAAGTCCATCAGCTACTCCTGCAGAGTGACCTTGCGCTCCTTTAGTGTATTAAATGCTAGGGACTGTTACACTTGATTGCTTTTCCTTTAGAAAGAAACATGTTTATCATTCTTTTAGTAATACGTGAACTACCACTACTTTCCATAATGAAAGTTTTAAAAAGTGTAACTTGCTAACTTAAAAAAAGTCTAATAGTAAACCATATTTAGAGGATACTCAAAAAAATAGTCAGAACTTGGACACCACCTTCATGGTTTGTATATCATGGTAGCTATACTCACATGTGACTGCAATAGAAGTAAACACTTACTTTGATTGTAAATGGATGCCACGTAATTTTTCAGTGTTACATTGCATAGGACATATAAGGATAAATAGGGTAGGTATAGTTTAATATTTGAGCAACATATGAAAGTGACCACATATCTTCTCACATATATATCTTCATATGCATCTTTATTCATTCTGCTCCCAAATTCCTATCCTTCTTTCATCAACATTTCATCCTTCCTCACTGCTAACCATTAGGATGACAGCAGCACCTGCCTAGAAGCAATAAAGAATCCTGAGGGTTATTATCAAGCAGTTTGGTAAGAGAAGGGGAAGTTTAAAGCAGAAATCATTTTAGATCTAAGCCCAGTCTTGAGAAGATAAGAACAGTTGAAAAATGGAAGGTTGATGTGACTTTGCAGAGTAGTTCTCTTTTTCTATCACAATGTTTGTGACAGGATAGATTTCATCACCGTATTTGATTTGGGTATATTCTGCCAATTATCAGGAACTGAGCTCTATCATCTGTGGATTCCCTTTACTCCTCCCCCAAACCTTAAACCTTGAGCCCATTTTCCTACTACCTTGTAATTTTGTATCTATGTTTAAGAATGTATTGCTCTTTGTTTTTAAAAATTATTTCAAAAATGACATTTTTTTGTTTTCCTTTTAATCCAACTAGCTTATTATATCTACTGTAAGTCTAATGATTTCATTTTCTACCCCTTTAAGACCTGTAAAAGATAAATTATGACAATTCTGTATTACAATACCCTAATGTTCTGCTCTGTGGATTGTCTTGCACATTCCTGGACAACATAAACCGAGCTGAAAACTTAATCACAGAAAGCTTAATTGTGTGTCTACTATAAGAACTCTATCATCAACTACCCTCCTTTCTGTAATATGCACACCTAACTTTCTTGTGTACTAAAATCTATTAGGTAGGAGGGGCTTTTCTCACTAACTCATCCAGTAGAACTATTGGATGTTGAGCAAAGAGCTCCACAGAAGGTCTCAGGGAATTTCAGGTAAGGAGATCAGAAAGTTTATCTTTATCTATGATTAAAAGGAAATTTTTGTAGATAACAGAGCTTGACAAGGTGTATCTAGCTCATTAGTCATAACTGTACTGTCTTCCTTCTGTGAGAACACTGAGATTTTCCTCTCTCCAGAGGTCCTATGTCGTGAAAACCTAGACGTACCTTTGATTCCTTAGCATATGGGTAATCACAGAGTATATTTAGGCAAGGACACAGAAGGGATCAACTAAGAAAGTCCAATTTAAAAAGTTAATGCAGGCTTCCAGGACAAATTGTTAAGACTAGGGAAAATAAATAAGACTAGTATACAAAGAAGGTTATGTTAAAAATTATGCCTATTGGTTTATAAGTTCTGTCGGGTCAAAAAAAGTTGCTTGCCTCATTCTCAAGGTATCTGACTATCTAGAACAGTCTCGTATAGACTAGCACTCCATAAATCTGTCTTGAATGTACGAATAATTTATTGGGCAATCACTGAGTGTAGGTATTTTTGTGTATACTTATTTGGCACCTTCTTTGAAAAAACACACAAGGCAGCTAAGCACCTAAGAGAGACTGCAGTATTTGGAGCCCTTGAATCCTAGGGATAGTTGCTGTCATTCCAGTTTCATACTACTTTTAAGTAGTATGAAAGACTTAGGTCCACAGATAAGAAATATAGATAGAGGAATCTCTGAATCCTGTCAATAATGATTGAGTTGGAAAATTATGCAGAAATACAGGAATCAAAAGTGAAGTAAAGAAATTAAACTGACAGATTGTAGACATACTTGTGATGATGAACAGTTTTAGTATACCTACTTTTTGGTGGCTCTTATGGCACACTGATTTTATTTTTCTTTATGGAATTCATGCTATCTGACATCATTATTCTAAGCCCAACAGAGAAATATGAGTTTAAATAGTAAGAAAATGTTCTGAGACAAAAAAAAAATTAAGTACTGGCTAGACACCTATTTAAATGTTTATGCCTGAAGACTGCTGGAATATTGCATTTAAATGGCACATAAGAAAAGAATAAAGAGAATTTTAATGGCATATTGAGAAAATCGATTGAAAATTTAAAGCAAAACACTTCCTCAATTAAAACCTTTACTGAAAATACAAACAGCATGTGGATTTAATAAATGAAATAGTTTCTAAACCTAATGATGGTTAATTATAATGCTTTCCTTTTGTGTAATTCTTCTCACTTTGAATATTTCCCTAGTACCCACTTACTGAATATTCTTGCTAGGGGGGCAATGCTTTCTTATTTTTTATTTCTACACTTTACGCATAAAGGCAGTTTCACTCTTCTCTAACTGTTTAGTTTATTAGACCCTGTATCAATGCACTTTCTAAAATTTGGAGCTTACTGGCTTTGCCAAACACAAAGTAAAGAATGTAGGTAGAGAACAATATCTTTCCATACTTAGCCATGGTTGCGAAGACTCAATGTAAAGATATTAAAGAAATGCCACTTGGTGATTAGAAACAGTGATAGTTTCTATTGCAATAAATACATTCTATAATTTCTATTTGAACAGTAATAATTTACTTTGGGGTAAAATAATGCAGTTTTCTCAGTCAGAAAACAAGAGTGTTATTTTTAATTTCATCTCTATAAATGTTACAAATGGAAAAGAAATCAGAAAAAAACAGCTTAAGGTTCTGGGCATTTACATATTGATTTGTTTTAAATATTTAAAATTGGGCAGTCCTCGGTGGCTCAGCAGGCAGAGGTCTTGCCTGTCATGTCAGAGACTGGGGTTCGATTCCTGGTGCGTGCCCATGCAAAAAAATAAAAGGAAGAAAATAAAGGCGTGCTTCTGTTCTCTGAGGTAAAATCAATAATTTTGTTTATGAGATACTTACAAATGATATCCTTAGGCATGTTTAATATTTATGAGACAATTTGTAAAACAGGAAGCCTCCCGAGACTGAACTGGCTGAAACCTTAAAACAAACATATAAGGTATTCAAATGAATTTTAGTATATTATTAAGGAATCAGAACAATTGGCAATTTATAATATTTACAGTGCGCTGAATATTTTCTCCCTGTCCTCCTTTTCCTCCTTTTTAAAAATGTTATCAATAACCAAGAATATATGCTTTGGTGTTGCAGGAATGTTTTAAGTCAAAATGGAATTCAGTTTTAAAATTTATTTCTTCTTTACTTTTAAATTACTTTACTCACATCCTTAAGTATAAGGAAAGAAAAAGGGATTGTTTCAGTCTGTCTTTTTGAAGAAGTGGTCCATGTTTCCAATATTTACTCTTTACTGTCCATTTTCCTCTGGATGTCCTACTTCATTTATATAGCTATATGGACAAAAGGTACTGCTGTCAAGACAAGGCTTTTACAGTAAGGGACTCCAAGTAGATAATAGGAGATTCATTCATTCAACAAACATGTCTTCAGAATCTACTTTACACTAAACACTGAACTAGGAATGGAGTGTTTAAGGATGAATAAAACAACAGGCAGGAATCTCATAAAGACAATAGAGAAAACAGATACTTTAAAAGAGAATTTTGATCAAAGGTTTTAGGTACCATAATATAGATATGTACAAGGAATAGAATTTTGGCAAAGGAATGAGCTATTAAGTTTGCTGGGCAAAGTAAAAAGAGATTTTGAAAAACTTCCTATAATGATATATTTGATTTTCAGCCTAAAGGACCCATAGAAAAAGAAAGACTCAACTAAACTACATGGCACTTAAGTACATTAAATTCTGAATTTCCCATATTCAGTAACAGACATTATGTTTAGTGGGCTGATAGCTAAACGTTTTGAGTGCGTATTAGAGTCCAATAACTACAATAAGAACTAAATGATCTCAATGAAATCCTCCAAATCATCATACGTCGTCCATGCTATTATTATTCTCGTTTTTAATAGGAGAAATCTATGCCTCCAAATCTAAGTATTCCTAATCAGAAGGATTCCAACCCAGAATTCCAACTTATAGTTTACTTAAATGGTCATTTTTTCTATCTATTTCTGCTGTTAAATTCTAGATGACATGCATCAAATGTGTGATTTGGATGATTTCTACTGTGGAGAATAAAGGAAGCTTTCTTTTGAACCCTTTTTTTTTTCAAATCAATTTTTCCTTTTCAGAGTTTGAATATATAATCTATAAGCATTTATGAGAACAACCTTGTTAATCTTATTAATTAAATCTTTTATTTGCACTTTTAGTTTTTGTGTACTTTGTTTTATATATTTTATGGCTTTTGATTCCATGTTTATTTGCTGCATGAACATTCATGTTAATTAGTTGTTAAATGTGGTTTGTATACAAATCACTAATGTATTTTCTTCCCACCATGGGCTGAACTTTTTCTAATAATAATACCACAACTCCCATTTTTTAAAAAAATTGCATTCCTTACTGGTTCTTTGCCAATAATTTTTACTTTATATTTTTTGGAGCCACTTTATTTCCCCTTTTCTCATGCATAGGATATTATTGGATTTTGAATTCATAATCAATCTGTGATTTTTTTCTTTTAATAAGTGAATTTAACCCATTTACCTTTATTAATTTGACAGGTGTCTGAGATGCTAGTGCTTTGATATAATTTTATTTTGGGATTTCTCCTTGTAAGTTCCTCACTGCTTTTTTTTTTTTTTTTAATAAATCTTTAGCTTTGTGGCATGCTTTCTTCCTTATCTTTTAAAAATGTGTTGAATGTTTTCCTTCTGATAATTTGGAAGGTTTACAGCTGTTTAAGTGGTGATTAATTCCAACTTTTAAGTAATACCTGAAAATCATATTTGACCTATCAGCTGTAGGCATTTCCTTTGACTCTGCCCTAATAGATGGGAAAATCTGCCAGCTACCACAGAGTGCGCCTCTCTTTTCCTAACATAACAGTAATATTATTAGTTCTGCATTTTCAAGACTGATGACATTTACATTATTTTTTGTAACCATATATTGCATAGTTGTTTTTTTACAAACAGCCCTTTTCCTCCATTCCATTTGTCCATTCATGTTTAAAGTGGTTCAATTTCATCATTAAATAGTTTTTTAAAAAGAGAGCAAATAAGCTCTAAATCCCTGCGTTAAGTCGGGGGAATGGGGAAGGGCACCGCAACTGCAGTTGCAGAGGCTGTGTCGCCCCTCCCACCATGGCTTTCCTGAGGAACCGCCCCTTCTGGACACCTGACTTCCGGAGAACCGCCCCTTCTGGAGGTCACCTGACCCACTTGCTTAAAAACTGCCCACTCCATCGCCCAGGTGCAGACTCACCTGTCTCCATCTTGGGTTCTGTGAGCTCTGTCCTGGAGCGCGCAGAAATAAACCTGCCTGCTTTAAATTTCCCGGTCTACTTTCCTTTCTTCTCACCCTTTCGCCTCCTAAACCTTTCACCCTGAGTTCATACATTTTTTAAACAGCCTGACGTAGGCTTTAACCTAACTTTTTTGAGTGCTTATAATGCACATGCAATTTCTCCAAGAGCAGTACTGCTATTATAATACTTAATTTTGATGTGAAATAGATACTATTATTTTATCAAATTTTCAAATGTGAAAGTTGAGACAAAAAGAGGTTAAGTGAGTTACTCTAAGACACAAAACGAATTGAGGTGACAACTTGATTAAATATATAATTATTAGCATTTACTATATTTCCCTGAGGACATTGTAGACATTTGCTTAATATATTTCCCAGCATTTGAACTGTTGAACATTCTTATCTTTCATTTCCTTTCCTAATTCTCACTGTATATTTTTCAAGTTCTACAACTACTTAATTGTATGTTCTATCATCTCTTGAGCTTGTATTTAATTTCTTTGAACTTCTGTTTCCTCCAGTAAGTCTTTTACTGAAATACATTAATCTGCCTTTTTTCTTGTTATGCTCCATTATTCCTTCTACTTTGGGGTGCTAGTGGTGCTGGTATCTATATTTTGGTTTCGTATTGGGTGTTTTCTGCTTATAATTGATAAAAATAAAAAAGGCTCTGACTGGACCTTCTGTTTTTTCCAAACATGTGTAATGATCATCAGAGGCCTGACCTGGGGTGCCTGGAAACTTCAATTTGGTCATTCAGTCTTGAAATCCTTTCTTACTAATCTTGCCGTGTTCCCTGCCTTGCAGTTCATTTTTTGCTCCATATTTCAACATTTCGTTATTTATGAGTCAGCAGATCACACAAATGGTAAGTTTGCGATGAAGCTTATGTACTACAAGTGACAGATCTTTAATTTGCATCTTATTTACCTCTTTTCAGCTTGCACTTCAGTTACAGAGCTAAATTCCCTTTTCTCAGTTTTCCACCCTATTCACATTCATTCACTTTATCTGATTTAAGTGTACAGATTGAAAAGCATAAAATGTTTCATGTCAGTGCTGTTTCTGATCAGTGGGGTGATAAAACAAAGACTTTCCTCTTTTCTCTTCCTCCTTCATTTGTTCTTGCCAAGAATTCTGTAGCCAGGCAACTTATTAAATTTTCCTATGACTTATTCACAATCTTTCCTTTTATTTTGAAGTAAAAGATTATTGGTTGGGTATCACTTGTTCTTTTTCAGATAAATCTGCACCTTCTGAGAACTGGAGAGGTAAATACAAACTTTGATTTCTTTCTTATTTTAATTCAAATAATTAAAAGAGCTTTGTGATCTGTAGTTGCAGCTGCAAGTATTTTTTAGCTTTATTGTGATTGGAACTTTAATTCATTTTTATATTTATTTTATTCATTTCTGTTTCAAAGGGGGAAAGTGAGTAGTCATACTTTCATTTATTTCACTCTTTTAGCCAGATTTACTATTTTTTCTTTTTTTCTCTAAGATAATCATTTTATATGCACTTCTGTTGGAAAAATGCTAATGAATAAAAGAACTCATAAAGATCAAGAAACGCTGAGTTGTTGAGACTGTTTATGAAGGTAATATCATATAAGAGGAATAAATCAGTAAATACTCCAAACACAAAACTTTTCATCCAGAATAGACTAATAAGACTGGTTCTGATCTTCATTTAGTAGTTAATAAAGACTGATTCTATCAGTCATTGGAAGACCAATCATGTGCTTATGTATACAGATATTGAAAATAGAGAAGTACACAAATATTCTGAAAGATAATAATTTAATGAAAAGTATAACGTACAATATTTAACCTTTAGAAAAATTGGAAATAAAAGCTAATCATATATGACATTAAAAATAATAAAAGTTTCAGCCCTAACCAATAAAAATTTATCTGAAATTGAAAACAGAAAAGCACAGGTAAATGAGGTTAAAACTAATCTTCATCTCCCTTAATCCCTAATAGAACTTTAAAAAATTGACTTGATACTGGCATTCATACTATTATTTTGTACTCTATTTAAACACTGAAGTCTAATTTTATATTGTTTATGAATTTTGCACACTTTGGTTCTTCTTGGTTTGAAGAAAATGGAGAGGAAGTTTATGGTCAAAGAATGAAAATGCCTAACAATTTAGCAAGCTGTGCCATATGGACAAATATTTCTTTCTCTCTACAAATCTTTTAAATGAAACAGTAAACCACAAAGTCTTTATTAAAAATTCCTTGAATCCAGGATCATAATGTTTAGGTTAAAATGTGTTACATATTTCTCATATATCATGATTTGGGCTTTGGAATATGCCTGTGGATCATTCAATTTACTTTAATGTTTGTATATGTTTAATTTGAAATGTAATACATTCAATAATCTGTTTCAATAATTTCAAATGTGAAATACTTTTAAGAAGTGAGTTCAAACTTTGACTCTGTCATTTACTAGCTGTGTGATATTTAATCATGATTCTGATTATAGTAAATTTTGAATTATTTTGGATATTTTCATAGCCATTTTCAAGTGTTAGATAGTTATTAGAACAATGTTCTTTCTGGGAAATGAGAGATAGAAAGAATCATGATTTGACCTTAAGTCATCTTTGTTCTATATAAGGAAATTCAGTGCAAAATTTCAAATATCATAATACATTGTAATTTCACACAGAAAGGGAGAATTATAAATTGCTGCATATGAAAATGTTTCTTAAAGGTAGAAAAAGAATATGTTCATTGGAACTGTTTTGCTGTACTATCTCCTGAACTCCCTCATCCTTGCTTTCTATGTCTAAATATGTATATGTGTGTATTCTCAAACAAAATATTCCCACGCCCTGGTTGTGAAGTTATGCCCTTCTATAAACTATGACAATATTCACATCTAAGGGTCTTGTTCTTTTAATATTTCAGACGGGACCTGACCAGCCGCATTGGTGAGTTTATAGCATGTATCTCAAATCACAAATTACCTCGATTTTGTAGATGAGATAGGAGAAGAATCTTTTCTTCTATTCCACCTATGTCTTTATTCCCAAGAGAAACTAAATGGTCCCTGATAGAGATATCTTCAGATAGAGGTATTATGCAATTTTGGGGGGCACATAAAGAGAATAAGAACCACCGGATATCCATTATGCTAATATCTGGCAATGCATAACTGGCCCATATTGAGGACACTGAGCAATAACTGAGGAATGGACAGCATATTGGAAAGTGATTTTACTTGTGTTTGGGCTCCCTTCCAATTCCGTTTTAACATTTGATATCTTCATACTTAATATCAAGCCTATGATATGTAGTGAACAAAATTTAAATGGTTTTGTACTAGTTTTCTACATTTGGAGTCAACCTATGGCTCAAGAATGCATGATTTACATTTTGAGTATAGAATAGAGTAAAAAGTTTTGCCATCTTACAAATGTAAAAGTAGAAATGTAGAAGGAGGTTTGGTAGAAGAGAGAAAAGAAGAGGAAAATGTAGAGCAATTAGATTCTTATCTTTTATAAGAGAGTGTAGAAGTTAATGGTAGAAATTAATAGACCAAAAATAGAGCTGTAAAAATGTCACTGGAAGATGTAAAGGTGATCAAAATAATGATTTAAAAGTATATATCGGGCGGGCCATGCTTGTTCAACAGGCAGAGTTCTTGCCTGCTGTGCATGAGACTTGGGTTCATTTTCCGGTGCCTGCCCATGTAAAAACAAAAATGAAAAACAAAATAGTATAGACATATGTATTTATAATAAAGTATTGGAAAAATGTTGATTAGATTTGGCAGAGTGTAATATGAAGCATTCTTTATTTTTGCAATGGAGAAATATTGTATGTATTACATAATATATGTATTTTATTTATATATATATATAAATAGTATATATAATATTTTCGCTGGTTTGAAACTAGCCTGTACACCAGAAAAGCCACACTATTTTAATCCAATCATGTGAGGCAGGCCTATTGTAGGGTGGAACCTTTTGATTAGGTTGTTTCCATGGAGATGTAACCCCACACATTAAGGCGGGTCTTAATCAGCTTACTGGAGTCCTACAAAAGGGGAACATTTTAGAAAAAGCACAGATGCTTGGAGAGCTGATACAGAGAACAGAGAGATGAAACCAAATGAAAGATGTTTGGAGACACTTGGAGAGAGAAGCTCAGAGAGGAGGCCACTGGAACCAGAGTTGAAAGCAGTGCCAGGGAGCAAAGATCCAGCAGACTCACTATGTACCTTCCCATGTGACAGAGAAACCTTGCATCTTAACTTGACTTTCCATGTGACAGAGAAACCCCGCACATGATTGGCCTTCCTTGAGTGAGGGTATCCTCTTGTGGATGTCTTAATTTGGACATTTTCATGGACTTAGAACTGTAAGTTTGTAGCCTAACATTTCATTTCCCCTTTGTAAAAGCTGATCCATTTGTGGTGTATTGTTGTCTGGTGGCTTTAGCAAACTGATACAATATTTTTAAGTATGGGAATACCTTCTGACAGAGTTAAACCAAAAGGGGTCAAGGCTTTTGCCTCTATGTGGTGGGCTTTTCATATAAAAATCTGTGACATTTTGCTTTTCTAACTTGCTCATGTATCGCTTTAAGAGAACTTACAGAAAAGATTAGGGCACTGTATGATTTACATATTCTTCATCATTAATGTGGACCGTTTACAAAGTTGGCATCTTAACTCGCATACATATAGAAAAAAGATACATTCCCTCCTTTCTAGTTTAAGTAAAGACAGTTATTTTACAAACACTTGCATGAAAGCACTTACCAGCAAAGATGTTAAGGATAAAATATTAAGGATAACTTTTATGTAAATGTTAGAAATTTTGAAATTCGAATAGCTAAGCAAAACATATATACATATATGTTTCAGGATTTCATAAGCCCAATGCCCATCCTAAAACATCTTTGGGGTGAGAAAACATACCCAAACTATGTAGCACATTTTCTGGAAAATATTGTCATTATTAGAATGCCAGCTTGATGTAGTGAAAATAGCGTGGGCTTCAGATTAAACTGATCTGGGTTCAAGTTCCAGATGCCACACATACCATACTTGACGGTGTCATCATGAAGATTAAAGGAGGTGTGCATTTAACATGACTGGCTCAGAGCATATAGATAGTAGCAAATAAACATCAGTTTTCCTCACCCAGATACAAAGCAGTGCATGGTAAAAGGACCTAGTTGGATGAGCACCTATAATTTAAATGCTGGTGAAAATAAATTGTATGGGCTACTGGAGCTCAACCTTTGGAGAATGGTAGGTACATTAATATTTCTGCCATCACTCAAAAGGCATTAGGAAAAACGCAGATTATTAAGTCAACAAAAATAATGTAGGAGGAAATGACAGGTGTATCTTTTTTCTCTTTTTCTAAAATATAATTTAATATGAATTAAATTGAGATGCCTTTCTGAACATACTTCATAGCTTTCTATGAGAAAATTCATTAACCACATTTATGAAGATAATCTATTTGAATGTGTTTCCTTTTCTTCTTTTGTACTCAAAATAAATGATGTTTTGTTTGTGTCTCACTTTATTTGAGGAAAATCTAAAGGATAATTAGAAAGAAAATTGATGGTTTTACTTTGGTGATGTTGAGTTTAAAATGATGAAAAATAGATAGATTTGGGAGTCATCTTTTTTGTATGCTCTGTGGTGGGGTCACATTTCATTCTTTTTCCATGTGAGCATCCCGCTATTTCAACACCATTTGTTGAACTTTTTGTTTGTTTGTTTTTGTTGGTTTCTTTGTTTGTTTGGGAAGTGCATGGCAGAGAATAGAACCCGGGTTTTCCTTATGGCAGGCAAGAACTCTACCACTGAAATACCCTTGCACCCCTGGAGGTATCTTTTTGGTAGTAGGAAATAGAGGCCTGAAGTGCCGTCAGAGAAGACCAAATGTAGGGAGTAAGAGTAATTAAAGCTGCAAGTAGAATGTTGTGGCTCACGGAATAAGAGGGGAAAAGAAAATAAGCAATGAAGTTTCAGCAGAGTAGAATAACCAAAAAGCTCAGTGTCACATAAGCTGCAAAGTTAACAAATTTCCCTAAGTAGATAGATAGTAGTGTGAACGTGTGGTTCAGTGGTACAAGAACAAAGAATGGGCATGGTTTCACTAATCATTAGCGAATTTCTAAAATTTCTAAACGTCCTTAGCTAAGTGTCAAAGGGGACTCATAGGACTTAATCCAGTAAAATGACACTCTGCAAATGTAATCTTTTTCTTGGAAATATTGAGCCTTAAAATGAAAAAATAATAATTTAAACAGCTTCCTTTGACATGCTTGGGTACCATTTCCTACGTAATGTGTCTACAAAAATGTGTTAGAACAAGCACAGGCTGATTCCTGATAAACTGTCTAGGTTCAGACTATTGAGTGCATTTAAAAATCATTCTATGTTAAGTATGATTCTTTGGAAACGTATCACAGATAGCGTATAGTTTGGGCACTGCCACTTCAAAATATAACTTGTTACTATACAGACTCACCCAATTCACAGTTTCAGAATCCACAAATTGCCAAACCCACCAGAGAGCAGAGTCATATAGCAGCCTGCCACAGGGAATGCCTATATAGAGAGCGAATCCAGAAGTGCCACTCCGTTCTGCCACCTGGGCAGCATACTGCTTCAAAGCTGTGCTGAAAGACAGCAAAGTAGAGTATAAAATTATGAAAGCCATCTGTGTGCTGGGAAGCTAGAGCTAGACATTTTTATTCCATGTTTATGCCAGAAATTTGGTGCAAAATAAATCATTACAAATATACTACTGTTTACTTCTCTTTCTTTTTTCAGATAAAATTCAAGTATGTACTGAGGGTCCTGTGTGTGGTGGGTATTCTTGCATATGTGCAACGTCTTACATTTGAGTATAGCTCGTTTAACTTCAGTATTGGGGAATATATCATTCTCCTTTTCCCTACCACCACGCTGATCGAAATCACCATTGGCTTGCACCTAGCGTAATCGTCAGGACTTTCGTCATTTCCAGTGAACAGAAATTCAAAGTATCCGACTTAGCTCTGCTTTCTCTTATGTTGCTTAGTTGTTTTGTTTTGGTTCGGTTATGTGGTGAGAAAATGCACATAACATAAAATTCAGCTTTTTTTTTTTTTAACTTTTTAAGTGCACAATTCAGTGTTATTTAGTATATTCACAATGTTATGCATCCATTACCATTATCTAATTCCAGAACTTTTTCTGCACCCCGGTAATCGCATCCCATTCTCCTCTAGTTTCAGCCCTTGGTAACCATAAATCAGCTTCTGTCTGTACGGATTTGCATATTCTGGATAGTCAGTATAAATAGAATCATACAGTAGGTGGGCTTTTATGTCTGGGTTCTTTCACTTAGTATAACATTTTGAATGTTCATCCATGTTTTAGTATGCATCAGTATTTCATTCTTTATTATGCCTGAATAATATTCCACAGTAAGCATATACCACATTTTGTTTATTCATTCTTCTGTTGGTGAATATATGAATTGATTATAATTTCTGGCTATTATGAATAAGGCCACTATAAACATTTGGGTACCTTGGATTGGTTCCTAAGTATGCTTTCTCTGCTACAGCAAAGATGCCCCCAGCAGCTCCAGGCTTACATAATCTTTAGCATCTGCTTTCCCCAAAGCTCTCCAAAAGAACCAATGTTCTCTCTGATGATTCATCCTTGTATTAATACAGTGACAAGAGAGATCGGGTAATTTAATTTGCTGCTCTGTGTATCTTTCCCCAGGAAAGAGGGAAAGTGGAGTTAGTCCCATATGTACCACTTAGGTTAGGAATAGGGATGGTCCCTAAAAGACATGAAAGTTGAAAAAAATTATACCCACTACACCTGAATTCCTATAGTACCCTCCATATCTCCTGCCCAATCATTTTCCCAGCAAAGGTCATTTTTAAAAGTCTCAAAAAAAAAAAGCTTTTTTAAAAAGCAACAAAAGTCAGTATGATCACATTACTCAGTATTTAAAGTCCTTCAATGGATTTCTATTGGCCTTAATAAAAAATTCCAAATTTTTGAATGTTTTTATAAGGCTTTAATGGTCTAGCCTCTGCCTCTCCAGTTTTTTTGTATGCAATTCCTGGTGTCTGTAACCTCCACTCTAACATGCTTGTCTTCTTTCTATGTCTTTCTATCCTAGCATGACATCTTAGTGCCCTTTTTGCAGAAACACTCTTCTAAATCCATCTCACTGTTCCATTTCCATGGCCACTCTACTTCCACCTCCCACACCATACCTCAGCTTTGTCGATGGTTATTGATTTTCTGGTCTTAGAATAAAAATCACTTTCTCAGGGAAGCAAATTCTTGTGGTATTATGTCTCCAAAGAAATGTTTTCATAGCACTGGGCATTTCTTATTTTTAATACTTATCTGTTGAAATACATATGTATTTATTCTCTAAATATCTGTCTGTCTTTTCCTTGCCAGATTACATCAGGTTAGGAACCATGCACAGTTAATATCCTCAGTATCTAGCTTGACACTTTGCATGTAGTAGGAGACACAAAAACAGTTGTAGCTTAAATGAATCCACTCAGTTTGAATCTATTGCCCTTTGTATATAGTCAGTCAACTCTAAAGATACTCTTTTATTTTTCTTTGTGGGTGGAGCTATGAACTTTGCTGCATATAAAGGTGATTACTTTTTACTATTTGAATGATCTTACTTTAGTTTCCTTCTCTAAAGAGCATTTCTAATATTATAGGATGCTTACTATGTGCCCAGTGTTACTACACCCAGGCAGTGTATTTAGCATGTTAAGTTAATGAACCAAATTGATGAATGAGATACCTTTAGGAGGTTGATATTATTATTCTGAATTATTAGTGAATTATTACTTCATTATGGAATTGTGAACTTAGATTGATCCTGGTCTCACAGCTCTCAGGTGGTTAGAAAGATACAATCCTTGATTGGTCTGAATCTGACTTCAAAACCTAGGTATGTTTCAATATTCTACTTTTTGTGTACTGGTTTCTTCAGCCTTATTCAAATATTCCTTATCTTGATTAAAGATCAGACAAGAGAGCAATGTTTGTGATTTATATAATTAAATTCACTTCATTTTTTAAAAAGTGTTTGAATAAAGACCCCCATTCTGTCTATTACATTTGTGAATATGTAGGCATGGAGCCCTAAGTACTAAACTGGGTTAGTGGTGCTGTGCCTTATGGATATACAGACCCTGACTGGTTGGAAATGCAAATAAGGTATAAAGAAAAGAAAAAAAGATGACTGAGAAATTGTGAACTTAAAACTCTATAAGAATAGTGTGCCATGAACAGAAATATGGAAATTGATGGGTAGAACTTGGATTAGGGAAGGGCTATAAACTCACATGCTTACAAGGACCATATGGACAATTAGAATTAGCAGCTTGGGTGGAAGAAGTAAGGAGGGCTTTGGAGGAACCACAGAGGGACCATCACCATTCAGCTACCACCATCGGGATTTCGGCATTGCCATGTCACCTGATTTGCTAAAAGGAACTGGAAATTCGGAAATTGCCTCATTTTAAATATTGGTAAATAATTCAAGTTTTAAACAGGTCAACACCATGTGGCCCAAATAAATATTTTTATGGGCTTTGTGTAAGCTTTGGGGCACAGTTAATGATGTGTGGCTGGAGGAATAGAGTTCAGTGGTTTTCAGGCATCACTCCTGTTGGGAATCAGTGAGTTCCTATTTCACAACTCAAGAAAGCAAGAACAAAGGATAACAAACCATTTACATGTCTTTTTCTTGTCCTTTGAAGTATAGTAAAATAGTGCAGTTTTGAGAGTTTTTATAAGCCTCTGTTTACAATCTCAAATGGACTATATTATACAACCAAAGGTATTGCAATATCTAAAATTTTTCTCATTTTGGTAAAATTTCATTAATGGCTTTGATATGTATGTTTTTGTTGGTCTGTTGTGCATATTTAGTAAGCTTTAATTGAAAATGCAATCCTCATGCTGTATGAAGGATGTTATTTTGTTTACATTTAAGAAGGCACAAATTATAACAGGGGTTCAGAAAGAAAATTTCTACATTAAACAAATATTTCTTTCATAGGAAGGAAAGCTGAAAAGGCTTTCTGGTTTGTTTGTAAAAAGGAACTACTTGTTTTTCTATATTAATGGAAAATATGAAAGACATGTAATTGAGGGAAGAAATATGGTGGTTTTAAAATTATTGATTCAGAAAACCTGTTTTCCTCCATGTTGAAGCCATATTTGCATAATGGTATCACTGCGTATTCTTTTTAGATGGTTGTGATCACCTTATGTTGTCTTTTAAATGTACCTTCAACTCCGGTGACATATGGTAGACTCATTGTCATGTCTTTTCATGGGGTGGGGAAAATTGCTACCTGTTTGGACAACCTCTACCAAATTAGAATGAGTCAGAAAAGCAAGGGTAATAATTATGCCAGAAGCAATGTTTCTCAATCTATTCTATCAAGAGATACTAAGCTGCCAAGAAGAGAGAATGGATATTTTATTCCTGAAAATTCCCTTGAAATTTCAAGTTCAATCACAAAAGTTCATGTGAATTTTATAATCTATTCCATAGTGAAAGTGCTCCTTTATTAAAAACAAAATAAAACCCTACTGCCTTAAAATGTTTGCCATTGGAACAAAAACGTTCCTACCCTTCTTGGGGTTACAGAGCAAGATATAAAATGGGGTCAAACCTTCTCAGCGCCAATCCTGGTTCACCACTTACCATCCTAACAAGTCATTTGTAGAATGGGGATAAAATAGTACTTAAAACATAGGTTTGCTCAGTTCCCTTCCTTATACATTTTACAATAAAATAGCATTTACTGCACAGGGTTGCTCTGAAGGTTCAGTGTAATATCATGTGAAAAATGCTTAGCACACTGCCTAACATATTATTGAATCTCCTGCATCAAGCAATGTTTCATTGGCAGTTCAGGTAACTGAGTCATCAACCCATACCATAGCCACCCCTTGGAAATTCCCATTCTCTTTCTTGGTATCATAATATTTAAAGAATTCTAATGCACATAAATATATGGATTCAAATTATGTCAGAAGTGCTCAGAATGTCCTGTACCAAAGCACAGGACAGATCAATGTTTTCAGTGACTGTTGAAAACGTCATTAAAAATGTCTTCCTGTTGAGAGGAGAGTCATGTATATGACACATGGAATGGTCCGTAAGCAACCATCTAGTCATTTCTTCTGACTCAATGAAATCTGTGTCTAGGTATTTTCCTCAGCTCAGTCAGATGACTAATTACACTGTTTATGTGTGATTAAAGCACTAAGATTACTTACAGCACCACAAATAACATTCAAGGTCTAAAGATAAAGTTTGATTTCCATTGGACTGATCTTGTCAAGTGCAATTAAAAAAAAGATATAAAAAATTATAGTGCCTTGTAGTGTTGATGTAAATTCAGTGGAGAAAAAAATCTGCTGAATTCATCAACTCTGGGCCAATCTTCATCTTTAAAATGCATGGAGCTAACGTACCTCCTACAGCTCTTCCACTTTTGCGGTCATGATTTTCCTCCGCAAAGAAAAATAATTCAACCTTGAGTTTAAAAGCTCTTACCAGCATCCTCCCATGCCAAGCCTAAACAGCGGAGCAAGATTTCAAGTTTACTGCTCAGGTAATTATGAAAAATATCATTAAATTTAATAAAAGTGATCATTTTAACAAACCTTTGTTCTCACTGAAAAAAATCAATAGGTGAACATATGAAAGTGAGGTTTTCTTGGTAAATGGTACAGGCTGAACATTCAGAGTACATACTTACATTAATTCATATTTCTATGTATTTCCAATTCATTCAAAAATCGATTCAACAAATAATTATTGAACAATCACATCTTAGAAATGATTCTAAAGGATAATTTGATTTATTAAAAAGAGTTTATTAAATATGTTGACATTACTTGCTTTTTCTTTTTTGCTTCTTATTGTTAACCATCAAACATTTCACACATTAAATCTTTTCCGACATCATTATACAAGTATATCAAGCAATGTCCAACAAAACACTGGGTTAAATTCAGCCCATACATTGTAATTTCCCATATCTCTCTTGCACATTTAGACATGTGCCTCTGTTGTTGAAACCATTAATTAAGGCAGTAAGGGTGGGTCTGTGTTTAGTTTGGCTATAAAAGATAGTCAATGTCTGTGAGACTCCACTGCAGTGAGATCCCCGAGCGGCGCACACTTCCCCAGGCTGCAGCGGCTGGTGGCCGGCGCCCCTCCCTCCCTCCTTCCAGGGCCGGCTGTGAGTCTCGGAGAGGCAAGTTCCCCATGCCGCAGTGGCCGGCACCCCTCCCTCCCGGGCGGTTTACAGGACCGGCTATGAGTCTCGGATCAGCGAGAACCCCAGCCGCTGCGGCCGGCGGCCGGCGCCCCTCCTCCATAGGCGGCTACCCAGAGGGAAAGGAAAGAGTCTCCAACAGTAGCAGGGACTGAGTCCAACCAAACACCAATAGTGGCATTAATAAACAAATTCTGACTACTAAAAATAGGCCCCCAGCTCAGGCGAAGCTGATCAAGGCGGAAGTTGCCTATTGGGCTAACTGAAAAAGAGGAAATGGGGTGAAATAGAGCCTTCTGCAACTGTTTCTATGGAGGCTTGGTGCCTCTGGGCTCAGTGCCAGAATTACACAGGTTGCAACTGCCCCAAATGCAGAAACAGGCTGCTTTCAGGGCTCTCTACCACCTGAATCTTCCCAACGGGAGGGGTGAAACGCATGTCAGGTGGAATCCCTCTCTCAAGGAATTCAGATTCCAGGACTTCACAATTTGAAGCCATTAAAACCAGCCTACAAACTTTCCTCTGTCTCCACCATGCACACAGCAGGGAGAGCCTTCCAAAGTTAAAGGAGCCACAACATCTTTTGCTGGTGGGACCTGCAGACAGACAAGTGACACATAATGGGAAGGATAAGAAAAACAGAGCCCAGAGACTTCACAGGAAAGTCTTTCAACCTGCTGGGTCTCACACTCAGGGAAATCTGATTAAATATCCAGACGCCAGCAAAAAACAACAAATCACACCAGGAAAATTGAAGATATGGCCCAGTCAAAGGAACAAACCAATAGTTCAAATGAGATACAGAAGCTGAGACAAATAATTCTGAATATACAAATAAAAATGAAAAACCTCTTCAAAAACCAAATCAATAAATTGAGGGAAGACATGAAGAAGGCAAGGGATGAACATAAAGAAGTAATGGAAAGTCTGAAAAAACAAATCACAGAACTTATGGGAATGAAAGATACAGTAGAAGAGATGAAAAAAACAATGGAAACCTACAAAGGTAGATTTCAAGAGACAGAGGTTAGAATTAGTGAACTGGAGGATGGAACATCTGAAATCCAAAAAGAAACAGAAACTATAGAGAAAAGAATGGAAAAATTTGAGCAGGAGCTCAGGGAATTGAATGATAATATGAAGTGCACAAATATACGTGTTGTGGGTGTCCCAGGAGGAGAAGAGAAGGGAAAAGGAGGAGAAAAACTAATGGAAGAAATTATCACTGAAAATTTCCCAACTCTCATGAAAGACCTAAAATTACAGATGCAAGAAGTGCAACACACCCCAAAGAGAATAGATCCAAACAGGCGTTCTCCAAGACACTTACTAGTTAGAATGTCAGAGGTCAAAGAGAAAGAGAGGATCTTGAAAGCAGCAAGAGAAAAACAATCCATAACATACAAGGGAAACCCAATAAGACTATGTGTAGATTTCTCAGCAGAAACCATGGAGGCAAGAAGACAGTGGGATGATATATTTAAATTACTAAAAGAGAAAAACTGCCAACCAAGAATTCTATAGCCAGCAAAATTGTCCTTCAAAAATGAGGGAGAAATTAAAACATTTTCAGACAAAAGTCACTGAGAGAATTTGTGACTAAAGACCAGCTCTGCAAGAAATACTAAAGGGAGCACTAGAGTCAGATACGAAAAGACAGAAGAGAGAGGTGTGGAGAAGAGTGTAGAAAGAAGGAAAATTAGATGTGATATATATAATACAAAAGGCAATATATTAGAGGAAAATATTATCCAAACAGTAATAACACTAAATGTTAATGGATTGAATTCCCCAATCAAAAGACATAGACTGGAAGAATGGATTAAAAAACAGGATCCTTCTATCCGCTGTCTACAGAAAACACATCTTAGACCCAAAGATAAACATAGGTTGAAAGTGAAAGGTTGGGAAATGATATTTCATGCAAATAACAACCAGAAAAGAGCAGGAGCAGCTATACTAATATCCAACAAATTAGACTTCAAATGTAAAACAGTTAAAAGAGACAAAGAAAGATACTATCTACTAATAAAAGGAACAATTAAACAAGAAGACATAACAATCATAAATATTTATGCACCGAATCAGAATACCCCAAAATACATGTGGAATACACTGCAAATACTGAAAAGGGAAATAGACACATCTACCATAATAGTTGGAGACTTAAATTCCCCACTCTCATCAATGGACAGAACATCTAGACAGAGGATCAATAAAGAAATAGAGAATTTGACTATTACAGTAAATGAGCTAGACTTAACAGACATTTATAGGACATTACACCCCACAACAGCAGGATACACCTTTTTCTCAAGTGCTCATGGATCATTCTCAAAGATAGACCATATGCTGGGTCACTAAGCAAGTCTCAACAAATTTAAAAAGATTGAAATCATGCACAACACTTTCTCAGATCATAAAGGAATGAAGTTGGAAATCAATAATAGGCAGAGTGCCAGAAAATTCACAAATACATGGAGGCTCAATAACACACTCTTAAACAACCAGTGGGTCAAGGAAGAAATTATAAGAGAAATTAGTAAATATCTCCAGGCGAATGAAAATGAAAACACAACATATCAAAACCTATGGGATGCAGCAAAGGCAGTGCTAAGAGGGAAATTTATTGCCCTAACTGCCTATATCAAAAAAGAAGAAAGGGCAAAAATTCGGGAATTAACTGTCCACTTGGAAGAACTGGAGAAAGATCAGCAAACTAACCCCAAAGCAAGCAAAAGGAAAGAAATAACAAAGATTAGAGCAGAAATAAATGAAACTGAGAACATGAAAACAATAGAGAAAATCAGTAAGACCAGAAGTTGGTTCTATGAGAAAATCAATAAGATTGATGGGCCCTTAGCAAGATTGACAAAAAGAAGAAGAGAGAGGACACAAATAAATAAGATCAGAAATGGAAGAAGAGACATAACCACTGACCTCACAGAAATAAAGGAAGTAATAACAGGATACTATGAACAACTTTAAGCTAATAAATACAACAATGTAGATGAAATGGACAAGTTCCTAGAAAGGCATGAACAACCAACTTTGACTCAAGAAGAAATAGACGACCTCAACAAACCAATCACAAGTAAAGAAATTGAATCAGTCATTCAAAAGCTTCCCAAAAAGAAAAGTCCAGGACCAGACTGCTTCACATGTGAATTCTACCAAACATTCCAGAAAGAATTAGTACCAACCCTGCTCAAACTCTTCAAAAAAATTGAAGTGGAGGGAAAGCTACCTTATTCATTCTGTGAAGCCAACATCACCCTCATACCAAAACCAGGCAAAGTTATTACAAAAAAAGAAAACTACAGACCAATCTCTCTAATGAATATAGATGCAAATATCCTCAACAAAATTCTAGCAAATCAAATCCAGCAACACATTAAAAGAATTATACATCATGACCAAGTAGGATTCATCCCAGGTATGCAAGGATGGTTCAACATAAGAAAATCAATTAATGTAATGCACCATATCAACAAATCAAAGCAGAAAAATTACATGATCATCTCAATTGATGCAGAGAAGGCATTTGACAAGATTTGACATCCTTCCCTGTTGAAAACACTTCAAAGGATAGGAATACAAGGGAACCTCCTTAAAATGATAGAGGGAATATATGAAAAACCCACAGCTAATATCATCCTCAATGGGGAAAAATTGAAAACTTTCCCCCTAAGATCAGGAACAAGACAAGGATGCCCATTATCACCACTGTTATTCAACATCATGTTGGAGGTTCTAGCCAGAGCAATTAGACAAGAAAAAGAAATACAAGGCATCAAAATTGGAAAGGAAGAAGTAAAACTATCACTGTTTGCAGAATATGATACTATATGTCGAAACCCTGAAAAATCCACAGCAAAACTACTAGAGCTAATAAATGAGTACAGCAAAGTAGCAGGTTACAAGATCAACATTCAAAAATCTGTAGTGTTTCTATACACTAGCAATGAACAAGCTGAGGAGGAAATCAAGAAACGAATTCCATTTACAATTGCAACTAAAAGAATAAAATACTTAGGAATAAATTTAACCAAAGAGACAAAAGACCTATACAAAGAAAACTATAAGAAACTGTTAAAAGAAATCACAGAAGACCTAAATAGATGGAAGGGCATACCATGTTCATGGATTGGAAGACTAAATATAGTTAAGATGTCAATTCAACCTAAATTGATTTACAGATTCAATGCAATACCAATCAAAATCCCAACAACTTATTTTTCAGAAATAGAAAAAACAATAAGCAAATTTATCTGGAAGGGCAGGGTGCCCCGAATTGCTAAAAGTATCTTGAGGAAAAAAAACGAAGCTGGAGGTCTCATGCTACCTGACTTTAAGACATATTATGAAGCCACAGTGGTCAAAACAGCATGGTATTTGCATAAAGACAGATATATCGACCAATGGAATCGAATAGAGTGCTCAGATATAGACCCTCTCATCTATGGGCATTTGATCTTTGATAAGGCTGTTGAGCCAACTCACCTGGGACAGAACAGTCTCTTCAATAAATGGTGCCTAGAGAACTGGATATCCACATGCAAAAGAATGAAAGAGGACCCGTATCTCACACCCTATACAAAAGTTAACTCAAAATGGATCAAAGATCTAAACATTAGGTCTAAGACCATAAAACAGTTAGAGGAAAATCTAGGGAGATATCTTATGAGTCTTACAATTGGAGGTGGTTTTATGGACCTTACACCTAAAGCAAGAGCACTGAAGAAATAAATAAATAAATGGGAGCTCCTCAAAATCAAACACTTTTGTGCATCAAAGAACTTCATCAAGAAAGTAGAAAGACAGCCTACACAATGGGAGACAATATTTGGAAACGACATATCAGATAAAGGTCTAGTATCCAGAATTTATAAAGAGATTGTTCAACTCAACAACAAAATACAGCCAATCCAATTACAAAATGGGAAAAAGACTTGAACAGACACTTCTCAGAAGAGGAAATACAAATGGCCAAAAGGCACATGAAGAGATGCTCAATGTCCCTGGCCATTAGAGAAATGCAAATCAAAACCACAATGAGATATCATCTCACACCCACCAGAATGGCCATTATCAACAAAGCAGAAAATGACAAGTGCTGGAGAGGATGTGGAGAAAGAGGCACACTTATCCACTGCTGGTGGGAATGTCAAATGGTGCAACCACTCTGGAAAGCAGTTGGTGGTTCCTCAAAAAGCTGAATATAGAATTGCCATACGACCCAGCAATACCATTGCTAGATATCTACTCAGAGGACTTAAGGGCAAAGACACAAACGGACATTTGCACACCAATGTTTTTAGCAGCATTATTTACATTTTCAAAGAGATGGAAACAGCCAAAATGTCCATCAACAGACGAGTGGCTAAACAAACTGTGGTATATACATACGATGGAATATTATGCAGCTTTAAGACAGGATAAACTTATGAAGCATGTAATAACATGGATGGACCTAGAGAACATTATGCTGAATGAGACTAGCCAAAAACTAAAGGACAAATACTGTATGGTCCCACTGATGTGAACCGACATTAGAGAATAATCTTGGAATATGTCATTGGTAACAGAGACCATCAGGAGATAGAAATAGGGTAAAATAATGGGTAATTGGAGCTGAAGGGATACAGACTGTGCAACAGGACTGGATACAAAAACTCAGAAATGGACAACACAATAATACCTAATTGTAATGTAATTATGTTAAAACACTGAATGAAGCTGCATCTGAGGTATAGTTTTTTAATTTTATTTTTTATTTTTTATTTTTATTCTTTTCTCTCTTATCATTTTATTTCTTTTTCTGTTGTCTTTCTATTTCTTTTTCTGAATCGATGAAAATGTACTAACAAATGATGAATATGCATCTATGTGATGATATTAAGAATTACTGATTGTATATGTAGAATGGAATGATTTCTAAATGTTGTGTTAGTTAATTTTTTTAATTAATAATAAAAAAAAAGATAGCCAATGTTTTTTCTAATCCAAAGCAGATTTGACCCTGTTTCCAACTGAGGGATTCATCAAAACACCTTTTATTATGTCAGTTTTTCCTTCAAAAGTGGCTCTGCAAGTGACATCAATGGCTATTAAGCTAAACTATTGCTTAGTGATTTACTTATATTTGTCATTATCACTTTAAGTATAGAAGTCTTGTTTATAGGTGCAAATTTATTCTGGTGATTTTTCTTCACTGAAAGTGGTTTGATTTCTTAATATTATTTTTGAATTTTTTTAAAACATTAATTTGTGCTTTGTTTCAGAAATTGTCTATGAATAGACAAACATAAAGGTATCCTCTATTTATATTTCTATGAGGAATAGATGGATGGGTAAATAGGAAGATAGATAGATGGATAGCAGATAATAATGTGAATATGTTTATTCCTCCCTTTTATTTCTGAGATATATAATAGCTTATATACTATACACCTTTTCTTTGTTATTTTATTTAACAGTGTATCTTCAAAGGACCTAATTTAAAAAGCATATTTATTTTTTACTGCTGTTTTAAGAGGGATAGTTTTTCATGAAAAATTTGCTTTGCTTCAGTTTTTAATCTCTTAGGATATCAAGCTTTGTGCATTTGACCTCCAAAACAATTAAACCAATATTTTAAATATGTATTTTGGTATGCTCTTGACTTTCAAAATTTACTGCTGATTTTTACATCCATCTACTCATTGTAGTTGGACAGGTGCCTCCAAATTTTTTATTATGTCCATGTTCAGCCTTTGGAAAAATACCATGCCTATCGCAACAATTCATGTTTTTTTAATCCTGAAAATCCTTCATCATTTTGTGTGTTTCCATTTATTTTAAATCTATGTTTAGAATTTCCTATTTAAAATACCTATCCATGTTTTTAGTTGAAAGTATAATTTAAATGATTTCAACTAAATCATAAATGTTAAATAACCCTAAAACACAAAAGGGGAACATTGACTCGATGTTACATTTGTATTATCAAGAAATGCAGGAAGAAGACAGGTGAAACTAAATGTAGTTCTATGGCTTTTCACATGCAAAAAATACATATTGAGCAACACTGCTGTATAAAACCAAAGTACTTTATGGCAGTCACTGGTTTTATTGTGAAAGTAACATTTTTAAAATTGCTTCATTAGGTGATAAACCTATTTTCTTAAACAAAATAAACAACTAGCTACAGGGCTCAAAAGACTCCTTGCAGAAATTATAAATCTGTCTTTATCCCCTGATAAAATTGCTTTATTATGTTTCAAACATTATTGGTAGTTTTCTCTCCTTAATAGTGTTCCAGTCTACTCTCACCTGAAGACAGCTCAAATGAAAATAGATTCCCCCTAAACCCCAGCACACCAAGTAATCCAAACATTAATGTCCACAGAACTTATCTACTCTCTATACACAGAAACCAAAGGATATTGACATGGAAAGGGAAAAGTCTACTGTTTTTATCTACACACACAATTATTTAAAAAATTCATAATACATTTGTCCATATTGTCAGATGATAATGTTAAAATGGTGATTCCTTCAGGAACTGTCAATATACTGATAAGAAAGGTCTACTCTTTTCATCCTTTAATCTGTAGTATACTTCAAGTTGGCCTGGTTGCCTAATACAAAAACACAGGGAATGGAAGGTACCTCGTTCAGTCAGAGAGGAATAGTCAAATCCAAGTTGATAATCAAGGGGGGAAAGGTGGCAGTAAGGCTTTCTCATCAAAAGGCCCTTTCTGTCCAGCAACAATGCTGAATTTCTCAGAGGTGAATAGCTATACAAATTAGAAATGAGTAAGCCAAGGTCTTAGATTGAAGCCAAATGGCAAAGAATAGAGATGTTGATGAGAGTTCTTCAGTAGAGTCTGCAGAACTAAAATTTAGCATACTAGGATAGCCAGTGTTGTCATGTGTTTATTATTTCCTTCTCTCTTCTGCCTCTACACCACAACAAGCAAACTTCCCCATGTTGCATCTATCTATGCATGCTCCCAATTTTATTGGTTTATGAGTTGCATCCCCAACCCCACTGCTCAATTTTGACTATGGGTGCCTTGAGCATGGAATGTGATTGTTCATCCATTCTATATTCTCAGATCCTAATAGAAAGTAGGGACTTTTTAAAAAGGATTTAAAAGAATAATCAGGCCAAGGTTCAAGTCTGACCATTTCCACAGTGGTTATATAAAACAAGGCAATGGAATTTTTTAAACCTCAGTTTTGCCACCTTTAACACAATGATAGCATCAAATGATTGAGTATCCAAAATGTGTGTGTGTGTGTGTGTGTGTGTGTGTGAGTGTGTGCATACTACATATCAAGCACTGGCACAAAGAAGTGTTTGGTATATTGCTGGGTATACTCTCTAAAATGGTAGCTACTACTGTGATTATTCAGTAGTGTTTCTTAATTTAAATGAAAAGTTCGTATCAAGCTAGTGTCCATGAACTCTTTTGATTTGTAGAGAATTCACTTGTTTCTCAATCTTACAAACGAAAATAGCTGAACCAAGAATGTAGGAAACATAAATAATACATATTGATAAAAACTAGTACTCTAAATTCAAGCTTAAATATGGACATTATAATTTAAATTTCTACATCTGTTTGATTTTAGCCTTACATTGGTTACTTCCATGGTGTGTGTGTGTGTTTGTATGTGTGTATATGTATAAAATTATCTAGGCATATGTTTCCACAGAGCCTATAATGTCTAATTTAAGATCTTTGGAATCCACACTAATCTTCTAGTTTAACATGGCATAGGATATTTTTGTTGCAAGACATGTTTACATTTGATTAACTTTTAAAAAATATTGGCAACATCTTTGTTTGCATGTAGTAGTAGAAATTTACTGATTCTGATGTGAAATGAAAGCACATGTGAAGCTTGAGAAACTGTCCTCATCCGGAATCTATTGTTTGTATACAGAGATTCTTTTATATACAGTTCATTCTTATTATTTGTAGATTATGTATTTGTAAATGAGCTTACTCACTAAAATTTATTTATAACCCCCAAATCAATACTTCTATGCATGGTCACTCACAGACATGAGCAGAGCAGTGAAAAATTTGGATCACCAATACTCACTGTTTTAGTTTAGCATTATTTTAGCATTTTGTTTAGCATTAGCTGCCAGAATACAATATACAAGGAATGGGTTGGCTTGACAAGTTTACAGTTATAAGACCATAACAATGTCTAAACTGAGGCATCCAGAGAAAGATACCTTGACTCAAGAAAGGCCGGTGGCATCCAGAACACCTCTGTCAGCTGGGAAGTGACGTGGCTGGCATCTGCTGGTCCTTTGGCTTCTGGTTGCAAACAGCTTCCTCCAGGGCTATATCTCTGTCAGTGTTGGCTCTGAGCTTTTACTGATTCCCCCTTAAAGAAACTTAGACACATTTCCATGGAAACCCCCTACTCAAAAAGGCCTAGCCACAATTAGGTGGCTCACATCTCCATGGAACCACCTTCATCAAAAAGATCCCACCCAAACAATAAGTCTGCCTCTGCAAGGTTGGACTATGAAAAAGAACATGGCTTTTCTTGGGCTCTATCAGTTTCAAACCAGCATACTCATGTTCTCAGCTGAGGATGAAAGGTGGGCATGCTTTCTTCCTGGTGCAGTTCTCATACTGTAAAGAAATATCCTTTGTGCAGTATATTTAGTGTCACATTTTTCACATTCTCCTGTGCTTTTTGTTCGTGATTTTGCTGTTTAGAATGGTCCCAAGGATAATGTTAATGTGCTGTCTAGTGTTCCTAAGCATAAGAAGGCTGTGATGTGCCTTACAGAGAAAACACTTGTGTGGAATTAGGTTCTCTGAGGCATAAGTTATACTGTTGTTTGACCTGAGTTCAACATTAGTGAGTCAACAATATATACATTAAATAAGGTGGTTTTAAACAAAGTATATAAAACAAAGTTATATCTTGAGCAGTTGATAAAAATGTTGTGAACAGAGGCTTATAGGAACCTAATCCTGTATAGCTCCTAGTAATAATGGTTCAATACTCCATAACTCAGTGCTTGTGATGACTTTAATTACCATGAATAATGAAAACTGCGGTATTTGAAATGGCCACTGATTACATACAGGAGTCCACCGACACATACAGGACTTAAATTATTCTTTAAGTGAAAATTATGTTTCTTTTAAAATCCCTACTTTTGATTCTGCATTATCATGAAAGTGAGTTGATGAATTCAGATTTAATTAGAGAATAAATATTCTCCTACTGTTGGTTGTCTGTTAAAAATAAGTTAAATAATTAAAACTGGCTAAAGTATCTCTAGGGGTAGAGAGAGACAGAAAGACAGAAGAGGAGAGAGAAGAGAGGCAAAGAGAAGAAAAGAGAAGGAAGAGGAGAAAAAGGAGGAAGAGGAGAAAAGGGAAAAAAAGAAGAGAAGAGAAGAAAAAAGAGTAGAGTGGAGAAGAAGTAATGGGAGGGAAGGTGAGGGAAATGACGAGAAGAGAACCACAGTTTGTGGTTACAGTTGAAATTATGTATTTTTGAAACGCTCAGAATACAATTAATCCAAAAGGAATTCTTAGTGATGTATTCAATTATACCTGGACATCTGCTTCCAAATGATTATATCAAAAACATTTGTTATTCTGAATAGTACCGTAAAGAGAGAAAATCAAGCTATTATTCCAGTGGCACAGATTCAAAAACCACTATTCAAAGGTCATAATTATGAAAGGTACTAACAGTCTAAATGATATGATTTCCAAGTGATTAAGTTGGTTCACAAAACCTCCCAAGAACTATAATTATGTGGAAAAAGGAAAGTGTGAAGAAGTCACAGGCCACAGAGAGCAGATTTCCATCATCGTTAAATGAGTTTTCTTTGCTCATTAGACACTGGGCTTTAAATAAAATGTCTGACATCAAGTCTGGGACACTCCATCTACAAGTGCATACAAAGGATAGATAGAACCAAGGGGGGGGGGGGAAACACTACATTTACAGTATGATGTCAGCTGATTAAATAACAATTGCAGTAATGTACTGAAGTAAGCTTAGTCAGGACAATTATCTGAACTTGGACACCATTCAGGTGACGTCTGGGATATGCACCCCATATTGTACAAATGTCAAAAATTATAACCCAATAGAAATGTATTGAATAGCTTATATTTAAGTACAAATGTATGGTCTTTTAAAGCACTATTGAGCGGATTACTATATTTATTTATTACAGCTCTGAGAAATGAGACAGGAAAGTTATTATTATAGCCATTTTTTCACAGGATAAAATAAGAGCTGAAAGAGGTCAAATCAAACAGATCTAAAAGAGTGAATGAGGGACTAAAATTGGGTCTCCTGAATCTCAGATAGGTGCTTTTTTTTAAATGATAGAACAGTTGAACTAGCCGTAATTGTCCTCTCCACATTCTCCAGCCACAGAAGCCCCATGTGGAAAATGCAGATTGTATCGAGGTTTTACTCACCATGCTGCGTGTCCCTCTGTGATTATCTCTTGGGATAAAGCCTCAGGAGAAAACAAAATGGTAAACTTACCCCTTTAACAGTTACTTCTCCAGTTTTTTATTTCCCTGCAAAAATTTCATATTTTTTATTTATTTTAAGAGCCATCAGGTACTTGGTTTTTTTTGTTTCTTGTTTTTTGCTTTTGCATTTTTAACAGATATTATGAAGCATAATCAGCAGGAGAGATGGGGTATAGTGGGGTTACGCAGCTTAACAGCACTAGAACTCCCTGTTGTTATTTTAATAGAATAAAATCATCATAAAGAGATTTGAAAATATCAAAAAATGACAAGAACAGATGAAAGTGTTCCACAGACCATTTTTCAAACCCAGTGCTTCTCTTCTGCATACCATAACCCTTTCATTCCTGTAACATCTCAGTTTCTCATGGCACGGTTTTCTCTCTGAATTTTCTTTGACAACTGTAATCTTTGTGTTTTTTATTGTTTGTTTTAGCCATATCTTTCTCAGTCATGCCCTTAAAATACTTTTCCTCTAGTAAACTGTCTTTGGCCACTGTTTTGTTGAAGCTCTTTATGCAATTTCAAGTTTTTTTTTATTTTATTTTTAACTACTGCTCTTATGCTGGTGACTCCAATTTTTTCTGTCCAGCCCAATCATTGTCTTAAGTTTTCTCACTTATGTTGCATGTTGGCTGAACATATCACCTTGGCTATCCCATAGGACCCTCAAGGTCAACATGCCCCAAATGGAAGCCTCTCCCCAAATTCCCTTCACTCCCAAACTCTAAAAAATGGCACTGTAATCTGCTAGTTATTAAAACCATAAATCAGCAAGTATGCCATAATCTTCTCTTTTCCGTTGCTCTTATCCTGACAAACACAGCATCTTTATCATTTTTTTCCAACTTTTCAATCTGTTTCTTCTGTATTCCCATTATCCCTTCTCTCAGCGTCTTGTCTAAACTCATGTAATGGCCACTTCGACAGGTTTCCCTCATTCCATTCCTATTGCTTTTAAATTCATGCTCCAGACTCCAGTCAGTGTGTCCCATCTAAAATGCAAATCTGGTCATATATCTTCAAAACCAAACTTCTCATTCATTCCTTTTCTTCTGAAAGATGGCATTCAGGCTCCTATTAAGTTCTCTATGCAAGCAAAATATCCTTGTCTTCAATTCATTAATCTTCCTAACACACATCAATTACCATGCCTTTGCTCTACTTGGTATTTCAGTAAGACCAACTCACATGAACCCACCATGGGGTTTCACATTACAATATTTTCATTTCATTAAGCCCTTATCAATATTTCAATTTTAGGTCTTCGGTGAATTAGATTTCGTCAAGTAAGATGTAACCCCTTACCTCGTCTAGCAGTGCTCCTATACTAGGTGATCGTGCCCATGTCTGAGGCACTGATCTATACCCTGTGACTTACAATTTTATCTCTGAACCAAGACCTTTCTATGAGTTGTAGAAATTTCCCATGAGCAGCCAAAATGGTACTTCAAAAGTACAAATACGTGGTATCGATCTCTTGCTTAAAACATTTCGATGACATTTCATTACTTCTAGTGTAAAGACAAACATTCTTATCTGGGTCTGTAGAGCATGGCCTGGCCTCTGAAATTCCAGCCTCATCCTTGAGACCCAATGTTTCCTCATATCCCACGGTTTGTCCATGTGCTGTCTTAATTGTTCCCTATATTACTAATCCCCCCCAACACAAATATATACAGAAACAACTAGTAAATACTGTGCTTTTAAAAAGATATCAGGTCAATTGTCATTTCAACAAAGACAGCATCTCTGACTTGGGCAAAATCCTCAAGTTCAAAAGGAAGGTCTTTGAGAGTCATGAATCATCACCACCAGGATTTAACAAATTCCAGGCACCAAAGGAGAAACTGGAAAGAATCAGTTCCTTTCAATTCAGTTCTGAGTTTCAGAATGCTGCACACAATTCCAACTGGTGAGTTGAAGCTGAGGATTCAGTAAGGGTAAGAATGACATGAAGAAAACTAGCACCATTATAGGAATCAACAAAGTTAAGTGATAGCTTCAAATATACCTAGCAGTATGTCAGAATTTTCAGCAATTAAAAACCTTTCTTTTGAGGATGTCAAGGAAATCACACCTATAATGGTGAACTGAACCATTTTACAAATATAATTATCATTGCTAATAAACACACAGTGATTTCTCCTTTAATAAATTCTGGCTTTTCAGGGTTTTCTCTGCTGAAGGAATATATTTGGTTTGTGAAGAGAAATGTGTATCACATTCATCTTATAATATACTTATTTTAAAATTTCATACTCCACACTATTCTCAAGAGGTCTAAGGATGATTTAATTTGTCTGAAATGGATTTGAACCCCTTCAAAAATGCTTGCATGTTATCATTCTTCCATGGGCATTAAAACCTCTGCTGTCTCCCCAGTTCATATTGTTACTTAGAAAGGCTTACGTTTTATAGCTACTAAATATTAATTTCACAATTTAAACTAATTAATAAATATACCAAATTGGCTCATTAGGAGTCATAACACTTAGGTCAGTTTAATATTTCAATAAGAAAAAAGTGGAATTTTCCTAAGCTGAAATATGCAGCTGAAAATGAGCCATTCTACCAAATCTCATTAAGATAAGAAAATTAAAATGCTTTCACCGTGCTAAGAATAGAATTAACACCGTCACCAGGTGGATGATATAAGACCACTTGCTTAAAAAACTAAAATCTCTTATTCATACAATCCGTAATTTATTCTACAAACATTTGTTACACTAACACTATGTGAAAAACTCTGTGTTGACTGATGAGGATGCAAAGAGAAATGGGATGCAATCTCTACTTTGAAGGAGCTAGTGTGTGAAACAGGAAAGGAAGCAATTACGAAATATTGTGGCAAATATTATAATCACCTCAAGTACAATGCATTTTGGGAGCATACGGGAAGGAATGCTACCTTAAATCCATATGCTCAGTAAGCGTTTTCTGTAGATTAAATAAATAACATGCCTTATCTTGCACATATATATTTATGGCTATTTTTCAGTCATATATAGATAGCTCTTTAGTTAATAAAGTTAATAATCATTAAAAAGCATTTTCATTTTGCAATTTTGGGGGGTAAAAAGATGCAAAAATAATGTTTATCCTATGGATGAGTCCAAACATAATTCGTTAATTTAATAATAAATAGTCACAACGAAAAGAAGTTTGAGCATAATCATCTTGTCTCTGCAACTCTTTTTTTTAAATGTATATCTTTTAAATGAGCACGAGTGGACTGAGTTCTGGGTGGAGAAGTAGGGTAGTGGCTGCAAATAGGGTTCAGCTCTCAGTGACTGCTGGAGGGGCTACCTGAAGTGAAATAGTGATGAGGATTCTAAAGATGTCTGGGCTAAGTGACAAAAATTAGACCTATTGATTTTCTATATGTACCATGTGCATAGGAAGAAATAATACTGATGCATGGCACATGTCATGCCTGCAATGGATGAACAGCATAGCTCTCCTACCTGATTAGTTTCAAGAGCAGAGAAAGAAGGAATGCAGCACAGGAAAATTAAATGCTGATGGGAGAAGTTAGATATGAAACGTCATTTGAAGGTGAGATACTCCAGTAGGACATCATCACAGCCTGCACACAGCTGTCATGTCTGAGGGAGGGAAGAAGGTGGTTGAATTCAGTAGATGAGGCAGTGTAGTCCTGCTGCAAACTGACTCCATTTACCTCTCATGTATGTACAGCCTGTAATTCCCGAAGAGAAACAAACACAAATGTTTTAGGGTGGTATGGTTTCTTGTGTGGTTGGGGTTGATTTTGATAAATTATCCTTTGGGGACAAAAGGCCCAGCTTTTTTACCTAGACATCAGAGATCCTTTGTGGCCCTAGATTGTAAATTACAGGAGATTTGGGGGCAACAATGGGAGACAGTGCTGTGCTATGAAGTTGCATTTAAGCAATTCTTGAAAAGCCAGCATGAATGACAATCATAGATTGACAGTCAGGAAATACAGAGCTCCAGTGAGCAGCAGTAGTCTCCTAGCCTCAGTGTGATAGTATAACAATCTACATTTAATCTCAGATAGACACAACACAGGCTTGTTGAATATTAAATCAAATTAACTCACAGAGGTTAAATGGTAAGACTTATTTTTAGAGTAAATTTTTTCCTATCATCATAATCTATCAAGCTTGGCATTTCCTATCTCTTTGCTCCTACATTTTTTCAGTTGCTTCTCACATACACTTTTATGCATAGAAAATTGAAACTGACAGGCATATTCCTCTTGCTTTCTTTCATAAATGTGTATACATATGAATTTTGTTAATTAAAAAAAAATTTTTTTTTGGATGCATGATCCAGGAATCAAACCCAGGTCTCCTGCATGAAAGGCGGGCATTCTGACCACTAAACTACAAATACACCCTTTTTACATATGAATTTTATAAGTATTACTATAGTGCGTGTGTGTGTATGTGTGTGTGTGTGTGTGTGAACATGCACTATGGTAGTATTTATAAAATTCAGAAAAGGTACAAGCCAAAATCGAAATAACAAATATCCAAAGAAAAACTATCAGGCCCATTTCAAAGCTTTCTTCAACTGTTGCATAACAACAGGAAAATTAAGAATAACATAACTTACTGGATCCAAACTCACAGCTAGCATCCTTTTCCATCCTAGTACAGAGATCTATTGGTGCCGAATCACTGTGAGGTCTAAGAAGGAAGAGATAGCAAAACAGACACATATACACATATCTAATGGTCTACTGCTACCCCTTTAAACTCCTATTTGTGTTTATCATGGTTGTAGTGAAACTACCACTTGGCTATATTAATGACATCTTCCTTGAATAATTTTGGAGGATGTGAGCCGAAATGACCATTTTCTGCAATCTATATTCTTGGAAGGGAAAATTAAAAACAAAACAAAACAAAAAACAGACAACCCTTCTATGAGTTCCAGCAAAGATGTAGTGGAGAGTCCAGTGAGGAAATGGGAAGATAAGAGCCAGGATTAGCAGAATGGTAGCAAAGAGTGAGTAGAAAAATTCTTCAGGGAAAATATCTGGATACTGTTTACCAATGATTGGATTTGGTAGAAAAGTGCAGGATCAAAAATGACATTGAAGTATTATGTTTGGTTACCAGGAAACTACTGCATTTGTGAGGGTTCTCCAGAGAAACAAAACCAACGTTATAAATGTATGCACATTTGTATATATACATATAAACATACACATATATGTACATATATGTTAAGAGATTTAATCTAAAGAATTGGCTCATGTGACTGTGAAATTGTGGGGGCTGGCAAATCTGAGATCCAGCCAGCAGGCTGGGAATTCTGGTTAGTGTGATGTTGCAATCTTGAATCCAAGAACTGTAGGGGAGACTGGAAATTCCCAGTGGAGTTGATATTGTTGTCTTGAAACAGAATTTCTTCTTTGCCAGAAATGAGAAAGAGTTATATAAGGACCAAAATTCAGTTTAGACACACAACCACAATAGGCTTATTTAAATGTGGCATTCCATGGAAAGAAACAATAATGTGAACCCAAAAGACTGAGGAGTCTATTGCTAATCATATAATAAAATCCACAGTAAAGCTGCCTAACATGATCTTTACTCAACTGCTATTGCTTTAAAGTGTTCATGATAGTTATTCAAAAACTCCTTCCTCTCCACTCCTACAAACTCCCACCATCTCTTAGAGCATTGAGTACCTTAAGGTTGTATTAGAATAATTTGGAGTTTGATGTAACTAAGGCTTTTTTTCTAAACACCATATATGCATCAACTAATTTTGTAAACAACTATGTGAGTTATGTGCAATTATCATACCCACTTTATAGTTGAGAAAACAAAAAGAAGTTAGATGCTCAAGGTCATTCAGTAATTGGTAGAGGTGGACTTTATAACCATTCAGTCTGGCTTTAAAGAATCTTTTTTAGCACTAGCTGGAGTGACTTTTTAACGACTGCACTATATCGGGTCCTTAAGGGGAAAGAGGATTGGGTGGTGGCTTGATGAGCCACACCATGTCCCTAGCATCTCTTCTGTTGGAAGGAGATGCTGTTGAAGATGTTGTTGGAAGGACACAAAATGTGGTCCAGAAAATTGTTTCCTGTGTGATTCTTTCCTTTCTCAGCTGTGCCCATTCAGTCAAGTAAGCAAGCATCTATTGAGTGACAACTGGCTTTTGCTGAACTCTTTGCTTTGTTAGGCTTTGGCATATGGTTTAAGAAACCTAGGAATAATAGAAATTTGTCTTATGGCTCTCTTAACCTATAGTTTATGCTGTACTCCACACTGTATTGGAAGAAATGCAAGATAGAGTGTTGGTTCTCTGATACCCAAAGCTAATTAAAGAGGAAAAACATAAAGAGGACAAATGTGAAATGGTTGCATGTCATGTAATGGAACCTGGATCTGGAATCCCTGATTCTGAGAAAACTTGAATTTAATTACCAGAGCCACAGTACAGTTATAATAATGGGCAAAGCAAGCAAACAAAGAATGGCCTCCTGTATGCTCATATTCTGTGGTCTTTTTGTCTACTATGTACATGAGGATGTAATGTAGGGAACTGTAAAGAGAAATTTTTTAGGTCGGGAAATCAAAATTATAGATGAATCAAAAAGGTCACCATATTTATGAATAAAAATTGCTATCCTATGTAATTTGATGTTCCTAATCACTCTTTTAAGTAAGTAAATATTTTATCTCTATTTTAGAAAGGAAGAAAATGAAACAGAGTTTAGGGGACTTACCCAAGTTGATAAAGCTATTAAGTTGGGTATAATCCATATGTGAATCCAATTCCTATGATCCTTCCACTACAACCTTAGGATCATTTTTAATTAGGGATAGGCAGTAACAACAGAAAAAAAAATTTCATAATCTTACCCCCCAAAGGCTTATTTCTCATTCATGCTGACGTGGCCCACACGGCTTGGCAGCATATCCTACCCCACATGGGGACCTTCGATGACAGGGCATTTCTGTCTTGCAGCTGTGCCATCTGGAACTTGATTTCTCCTCAGATGCTGAGGCAAGAGAAGAGAACATTGAAGGGTCTCATACCACCAATTAAACACTTTATTTTTCCTGCTCACAACCATTACCCAGAAACAGTCACATAGTGGGAATTCTTATCCTTCCATGAGCCCAGAAGGGGAAGAGAATTAGACATGGGTAAGCACTAGAAGTGGTCTCCCCGGTGACCTTGGATGTATAATACCCACAGGTATGCAAATACGCATCACGAATTATTATGAGGTAATTTCCAATGGCTGCGATTTTTGCAGTTAATTTCTATTTCTACAAATGACAGAATCAAAGAATAAAAAATAAAACCCTGTAGATTTAATCCAAACCACACAGCATATATGCTAACCACATTTAAAGTGCCAACAGTATAAAAGGCAGCCAAGCTACAACCTTCCTTATAATCTGTGAAAACATCGGCCTGTGCAGCCCTGAGATGACTAACAATTCTTGTTTAGGAACTGAGCTTTTAGGTAGATTCAGTCTTATGTCAATCCAGAGAGAATGAATAAATAGAGCAGGGGGTTATTTATTTATTTTTTTCACAGAGCTAGACCTTCAAAATTCCCAAGATCTCCTGTGATACTTCAGATTGATAGAGCTGTGATTTTTTTGTAACTCGAGTATTGGACAAGGATAAGCAAGAAATATCATTCAGCATCATTCTGAACTCAGGAAGCTTGAGAAAGTAGCTGGTAAAAGACATTGAGTCATTTTGTATCTTAGAAATATCAGAGACAGCATGATTTTAGTGGGAAAAGGGTGAGCTGCAGAGTCAAATGTCCTTGCTTTGGTTCTTGATTATGTCATTCAGTGAGTCTCAGACTGGTGAAATATGAAAAGGACATAAATATTAACACCTGTTTCAATGTGTAATTTGAGGAACTACTGGGGTAATTTTTCTGAAAACACTTTCTAGATTGTAAACCACAAAATCTTAGTAGTTATTGAAAATATGTTTGGTTGATAGAAAAAGAAATGATAGACCAAGTTCTTATGATGCCTCAGAACCAGGAACTGATCATTAAAACTGTGGCCATATTACATACAGAATTTTAACAAAGTTGAACTTAAATGTTTGGAAATGAATAGAGGTGAGGGTAGCTCATTATTGGGATTATAAGTAATAGTGCTGAATTGTAGGTGAATTTGGTTGAAAGGGGTTGTTTAAAGTCATGCCCGCCATCAGAAGGAAAGCTAGAAGTTTAAATTTGGGATTGTCTAACACAATGAACCAGTTATTAACACTACAAATAAGTTCTTTCAAGAATTAGTGCAAATGCACAATACTTGTACAAAAAATTAATAATAGATTGGTATATGGGAAAAAGTACCTATTGCAAACAACTGACAATAGTAAACATTATTATCTTAATATTCTTTCATCAAAAGTAACAAGAGTACCACACCAACACTAAGGGCTTGTAATAAGGGGGCATTAAGGGCTATAGGATGCTTTAGATTTTCTTTTTTATGTCCATTATTTTCATTTTTAAAGCAGTGTAAATGGTTTAAAATTGAATGTGAAGATTATTGCACAACTAGGTGATGACACTGATGTGAACTTTGGATAGTATGTGAATATAGCTCAATAAAATTTTCTGGAAATTAAGGAAAAAATTGTCGCCAGAAGAAATTGCTGTTCTTTAGATTTTACTATTTCTGGTGCTTATTGTTGATATTCTACACACGGTATACCCTGTTTTCTGTCTCTACACACCTAGAGCACATTTTATGGTTGGGAACAATGATCACTTTTATAACTTTTTTCAAAATTCATTTCATAAATACATAAAGGTGATCAGTGAAAAAAGCACAAAAATATAAAAAAGAAAAGGGCTTTATTAAGTTTTCAAGCATGCTGAAAATATGGAAGTTTTTGGTTAGTTTTTTTTTTTTTTTTTTGCAGTGGAAAAGTTGCTTATCAAGATATTCCAAATGCACAATATGATGAGACTTAATCCATTTTAAGGAAGATGTAGCTTGCATATTTATGACTCCTGCAACTAATATGAATTCCTTTGCACAAAATTTTTGTTCTGTGAGATCGCTCAATTTTAATTGCTGTGGTGAACTTTATCAAATAAATGGAGAAACTGTTAATTCATTAAACTTAAATCTCAACCACATAAATAAGGCATGTGGCCAGTGTTGCAAAGCAACATGCCCATTCTGTCATAGCAGTGGTATTTTAGTTCAAGCTAATGGATTAAGGAACAGATGTTGAAACACTGTAATTTGGGGGTTATAAACAGTGTGTTACATAAATTAATTCCTCCTAGAAATGTAATCTCAAACTTTAAATGTTATCCAGAGTTGAAAGTTTAACATATATCAATTTTAGGAGCCTAAACAATCAGATTTGATTGGGGAAAATAATACTTCAAAAAGCAGGTAGTTACATCTCCAGCACACTTATAAATATTTCCATATTCACAGCCTAACATGGATAAAAACTCAAATTTTCAATTTCTCTTCCCTCTCAACTATATTCATCCATCCATCCAATCTACCCATCTATTCATTCATGCAGTAAGTTGCTGAGAACACTTTTCTAGGTGCTGTGAATATAGCAGGATAAGGGAATAGAAAATTGTGATGGCAGGTTGGGAATGAATGGGGACTCTAGATATGGAAATCCTCTCTGAGGAATTGATCATAAGCAGAGTCCTAATTCAGTCACCCATGAAAAAATTGGAAGCAAAATCTTAGAAGCAGAAAGTTGCATTTGTGCCTGGAAAGTGAGTGTTTCTACGCATACACACTAAAGCACCAACACAGGTCTGCCCAAATTGTGTTTGAATAAAAAGCTAAAATGTGGCTACAGTTGAATGAGGAAGTGAAAGAGGTGGCCTTGAAAGGGGTGAAATCTTGCAAGGCCTCTTAATTCAGAACAAGGATTGAGGATTCACTTCTAGGAGTGATAGCTGTCATTGAAGAGTTTGGAGAAGAGAGAGACAGATTGGTGTTTTTGAGATTAACTGTGGCTGCTATGTGGATAATAGCCTAAGGAAGAATGGACTAAAACAGAGAGATCATTTAGTAGATACTGCAGCAAGCCACAAGCCCACCCCCACATACCATAAGACACTCAATAATTGTAAGTTAAGGGGTAGATTAATATTAAATTAACTAGAAACTGAAAGCTTGAAAAGTCTAGTTTTGATATGGCTGAACGTTGTGATTCTGTTTGGTTACTTGTTCAACATTCCTTGGGAAAATTAACAGTATCCAAAATCTTTAAAGTCTCAGTTCCATGTATCAGTAGAACAGAATGATATCTGTCCTTCTTTCCACATGTGATAATGACAGGATCAAAGAAAATAATGTGGAATAAAGTACTGGGAAAACCATAAACATCAAAGCATAGTGTTCTAAAATGCTGGGTATTATTATGAATATTTATAGTCTTCATTTATTTTCAACAAAGACAACTGTTTTCTCTAGATTGGTCAAGAGGAACCAAGAAGCACCCTAAACTTCAACAAAAGCTTGCTACCTAGTACCTCAAGTAAAGTAAATAGGATCTGAAGACGATCATTAAATTTTTTTTTGAAATGGAGTTTTTCCTTGAAATTCAGGAAGCATAAAATTGACCATATGGAAATACTTATAACTCTTGGGTAACTTAAAAAAAATGTTCTGTGAAAGTGGCAGAGATAGTTTATCATAGAAAGAAGTAATGAGCAATGGTGGTTTATATGGAAGATTACAGCCATGTTGCAGGACACCCAGACACCCATAGATGCTTGGACACCCTGAGATCCCATAGAGGCAAAATGCAAAGCCAACTGAAGCAGGGCTCCTAATCTTTTGAAGAGTTTAATCAAATGTAATTCCTTTTCTGATATTGGAGAACCAACAGTATATCTCCCAGTATCTCCCCATCCTTCCATCTTATTTGGTATCCAGTCTTCTTTTATTTTCCCATTAAATTTAAATTTTGAAAGCTTCTAGAGAGGTTGAAATGACTGGGTAAGGAGTTCAAACCTGTTTTTTTTTTTTTTTTTAACACTTTTCTTATTTTAGCTAAGGTATCTCTCATTCTGTATTTGACTAATTGTTTTCCATGTAATTAGATTCAGTCCTCTCTCCAAACTCCTCACTCAAATCTTCTTGCCAAGGTTTCCTGGGAGATGACTCCACACTGTAACCCATCTTTGCATGAACAGATAAGAGAAAACCACTTGAAAAAATGATGTTTTTCACTTTACCAAGTCTTTTATTGGCTAGCATCACAATGCATTATTTGCAATCACAACTGGCATTTATATAGAGATTTAGATTTTACAAAATGCTTTTTATACATCTCTTTTAAGGCACGTAGACACACAAGCCATGAAAGAATTACATCATTTTATGGTGCAGAAACTGAAGCACATATGCAAAAGTAAGTTGTAGAACCAGGAAATTAATCCATATCTTTCAAATTTAATTTAATTCCAGTTTTTCTCTGCTGAGTCATAGTTTCCTAGATAAAATATGTTAGTATATTCTTGCAAATGTATATATAGGAAGAAATTTATATTTTACCTACATGTGTATCTGCTCTATTGGAACTTAGGAGCACAAGAAAAAGAGGGGATTTAGAAGTTGGCTGTGCCCAAGTTGTAATACTGCCCTATCACTCACTGGTCTTTCAACAAGTATGTATTTGTTTAGCAAATATTTTTGAGCACTTATCAAGTGCCAGGTACCATGCTGGAAAATGTGCCAGAAACACCTTAGCCTCTCATTTCCTATAACAGAGAACTAAGAAAGAGAAGCAAATTACCTAAGGTTACAAAGTGAAGCCAGGAGGAGAAGGAAATTCTCCTGCATTCTAGTTTAGTTCTCTGTCCATTATATCATATTGTGCTCCTATTGCTAATATACTTATTCTATTTGTTTAAGTATATGACTGTTGCAAAAATATATGTATTTCTACAGAAGAATGCCTCAGTTTCCTAGTGTTGCCATAGAAACAACAGGGGTTTATTGTCTTAGAATCCTGGAGACTAGCAGCTAAAATCAGGGTGGCACCAGGGGCATGTTTCCCCTGGAGTCTGTAGGGAAGACTCTGTTCCATGACTCTCCCCTGGTTTCTGATGGTGGTTTGCCAGGAATACATTTTGTTCCCTGCCTCAGTCACCACATGACTTTCCCCTCTGTCTCTCTGTGCCCAAATTTCCTTCTCTTATAAGGGCACCATTCACATTGGATTAAAGTCCCACCTTACTTCAATTTGACCTCATTTTTAACATGTCTAATTCCATCTGCAATGACCCTATTTGCATATAAGGTCATATTCTGAGGTACTGGGAATTAGGACTTCAACATATCTTTTCAGGGAACACAAGTCAATCCAAAAAACAGCTTTTAATTTCTTTAAAGGAAGATCTATTTCAAAATGATAAAATTGTTTTGGAGATATTTAGATCTGATTGTTGGATATTTATATATCCAATAATTTATAACAGTTGTTCCTCAAGATGTATAGAACAACCACAAGCAGTTAGATAATTGGAGAAATAAGACTGCAGGTCTAATCTTTTTATTTTTAACAGATAATATACTAATAATGATTATTTAAATATGTATTTGAAGTATGTACAAAGAAACTATAGGGGAAAAAAGAGCAAAAGCCATCAAAACTATATAAAATACATACCAGAATGTTTCTTCATAATTTACAGGATTTAGGACATCATAAAATATAAAATATATTATAAAAATACAGCAGTGGAATGTTGCATATTGCATTCTTCTAAGAAGGGACAGCAAGTCCGATGTGGTTATTTAAATTGCATAGTCAAGATGTGATGGATATCAAAACAGTACCAAAGTAAATTAAATAGGGAGAAAGATCTTGACCAAAATTTAAACAATTTAATAAAGAGAATTAAAGAGAAATGGTTTTATTTATTAGAGTACCTGTTGATTTTCTTGGACACAAACCTATGTGGCAAGGTGGCTGCTTTTATTTTTTTAAATCTTAATATATATATAAGAAATCGATACAGAGTAAATATGTCATTTTTTTCTGTTTTTGCAGCAACTTCAAATTTTTTCATTAAAGAATAGCACTGAAGTAAGATGAAACACAAAGATTAACTAATAATGTAAACTTCTCCAGCTGTGTAGTTACCAGATCCACAATTGTAAGTCATCCACATTTTATCTATTCAAGGAAACGTCTATGAATCAAGGCCATTTAAATGGTCAACAGAAAGAATATTTGGGGGTAAAGCATAACATTTTTGGCATGCATATATTTCTATTCCATAACATCTTGGAGGCTGGGTAAATGTAGAGCCAGATAGGAAGAGATGATGGATAGACTAGAGAGACAAACAGATAGATAGATAGATAGATAGATAGATAGATAGATAGATAGATAGACAGACAGATAGATAGATAGATAGATATAAATGATTTACGTGTAAAACATGTATAAAACATTTTTTTAAACAATGAAAGGGAGATTTAAACTATTAGAGAAAACATATGCCTTAAAACTATTTATTTTAAAATTAGAATAGCAGTTTCCAGTGTCACCATTTCACATATCTTTAAGTAATATTCTAAATTGCTTGAAATATCATTCCACACATTCTCCTACCTTCTTACAGTATGTTCTAGACATGTGGTTTTTAAGTTTAGAGACTCTGCAAATTCTTATCCACAATGTCTTCTTCAGTATTTTCCCTTGGTAGGCAGGAAAGAATGCTTTCCTTCAGTTTCTGTAATTATTTCAATATAATGGAGTCCACTGAGCCACCATTTTGGTTCTGTTATTGAAAATATTATTCCAAGTATCTCTGCCTTTCTTAATACAAGATTCAGAAATGAATTCTTTCAAAAGAAAGGTTTGCCCAAGAGCAGGAACATTGACTTGCTGAGAAAGTGCTTTCTATTTCTCCAATTGTCTTATTTGGAATGTGTAACTGACACAAACATGAGGATCCTAGCCATGCTAAAGAAACACTTTGGCAATAAGAGCTAACATTAATCTAGTGTATGTGTTTTGTGCAGGTTCTTTTTCAATTTGACATTCTGTTTCATTTTGCTAAAGCTGCCAGAATGTAATATACCAGAAATGGATCAACTTTTACAAAGGGACTTTACTAGGTTACAAATTTACAGTCCTAAGGCCATGAAAATGTCAAATTAAGGCATCAACAAGAGGATAGCTGCACTCAAGAGAGGCCAATCACATCCACATGGGGAGATAATGGTGATGTCTCCTGACCTTCTATCCTGGCTTCTGGGTTCAAACATCTCTCTCATTTTAGGCATCTACTGGGGGCATTTCTTTCTGCATCTCCAAACGTCGTTGTGTGTGTTGGCTCTGAGTTCTCTCTCAGAAAAGGCTCCGGGACAGGTTTAAGACTCACCTTGAATGGGTGGGGGTCACATCACCATGGAAACAACCTAATCAAGAGGTCCCACCCAACAATAGGTCTGGCCCCATGAGATTGGATTAGTTGACCATGGATTTTCTGGGACACATAACAGCTTCAAAGCAGCACACATCCAGCATGTTAGTTGATCCTTACAATAATACTGAGGTGGTAACAAAAATATTCCTTAACAAATTGGAAACGAGTGGGAATAACACCTCACCCAGCATCACTTACAAACTGTGGGGAGAACATGAATCTAGATGGCTTGACAGCTGAGTCTTTCTGATTAACAGACTCACTCTACTTGTTCTGTGACAGGGGTTAGAGTTAAGTTTTAAGTAGCACTGAGTTAATCATTAAAAGTTTTGCTCCTGTATGTATGCTATTTCACTGTTGTTGTTTTTTGTTATTCTCAGGCCCTTCAAAAAGGAGTAGAACTCACCTATAGTTGTTACATATCAACCAATATGCATGTTTGGGAAAATCTAATAGCGTCAGACCTTGAGTGGCACACATTTTCTCTCAGTTCTCTTATAAAAATTGCTGAGTGATTAGTGACAACACTCTTTCCTGTCACTCCCCCATTTATCACAGCTCTTTCAGTGTCATCTCTGGAATCATCTTTACAGGATCTTAGGCTCAGATCCATGCTCCATCAATTTCTGCAACATTCAGCATCAATGGCCACCTGTGTGCATAAATGTCTTCTTGTCTAGGTCATGCTTTGTTCTGAGTTGCTGGATTCATAAATACATGTCAATTTAACAGCTATGCTGAGACATCCTACAAGTTCATTATAAGCTGACAGAAATGGGCTTACCAATGTCCTCCCACTTGTATTTTTCAAAGTTTACCAGAGAAACAGAGCTGACAAGATGTTATAAGAATTGGCTCATACAACTGTGGGGATTGGCAGGTCTGAATTCATAGAGCAGGCCACAAAGTTGGAAATTTGATGAAGATGAAGTTGAATTCCCCAGGAGAAGCTGCCTGCTTGAAACAGAGATAGAAATTCTTTCTGACTAACTGAAATCCCTTAATTGAGGCCTCCAAGTGATGCGATGAAGACTCCTCTCTTTATTAAAAAGCAATCTTCTTCGTGGATTGTACATGATATCAGCCCCAGATGCAATGAACTGACTAATGATTTAAATCCACCCATGAAATCCCTTCACAGTAACAATCAGGCCAGTGCTTGCTTGACCAAAGACAATATAATCCAGCCAGGCTGACACATGAAATAACCATCATACCATCCAAACTGCCATTGCTTCCTATTTTTCCCTATTTCAGTTATTGGCCACACCATTAGTTATATGACCCCCCCCACAAAAAGCCAGCTGTATGCTCATTACCTATCTCACTACCCACCCCTCACCTCTTCCCAGCCACAAAACTCTGTGGATTTTATTTCCCACCTGCTGTTTGAATGTGTTCCCTCCTTTCTATTCCTTGTTTTACTGATATACTTCATTTCCTTACATACTCATATGGAGAATATTGTAAAAAATCCCGAATTGATCTTCCTTGATTTATTTTCCTCAAACTGTTCCATTTTTCTCTTTAAAACCGATATTCCTTTCCAAATATACTTTTCATGGTGTTACTTGCAGTTAAAACCTCCAGTGACTTCATGTGCCATGTAAAAATGTTCTGCCTCTTTGATGTGGCATGTAAGTTCTCATAACAATCTTATCCCACCTCCTTTCCAGCCTTCTTTACCCCATCCCCTCTCACACTCTACAAAAGCCACGTAAAACTTCTTTTCCTTCTCTTGACACAATATCCCTAACTCGTTTTCTTCGCTTGTATCCAGTCTCTCCAAGTCTTCTCTCCCAATTACTTAAACCGAAATAGTCCTACATCTTTTACTCCTCATATAAAATGTAACCTCTCCAAAGAAGAATAACCATTGGTACAGAAATTATTCCCAGTTCTCAGTTTGATAACGCTTTATTCTTCCATCTACTGTTGTAGTTGGCATGCTGAATTTTTGTATTAATTAATTGGTTTCCTACTCTAAATTTCAAGATGAATAGTATATGGCATTATTTATGTGGAAATTGTAAAAACTTCCCCTGTAAAATGGTCTGGTACATAGTAGGCTTGCAACAGATGTGACCAAGCTAAAATAAGGTTGAATAGCACAGAATAATTAGAGGATTTATTTGGATTTGGCATATATATTTAATATTTCTCCCAGAAAGCAATGAAGCACAATTTAAGATATACATCTCGGAAACCATGCAACCTGACAAAAGGGATGCTGGCACTAATGCAGAAAGTAATAATTTATTTATATAATAGCAAAGATGTCATATTGTTATAAGATTCTTATTACTGTACTGAAAAAGACTTGTGGACATTAATTTTCACAATACAGATCTATAACAAAACAGTGACATTTCAAGGTCAAAAATGGTAATTGAGTCTTGGGCAAATGCAACACTCTTTATTGGAAAGAAGTCGGAATAATTAATCTTGCAGATAAAGGATCCTATGGTTTATTATAGAGTTAGGGCAAATGTTAATGAAAGAACAGGAGACTTTTCTTTTTGCCTTAATATTACTTTTCCACATTCTTTTGACACATGTATTTGCCCAAACTATTTTCTATATATTATTTTGGTTGGGAGTTTTAATTTCTCTTTCAAATTTCAGTTTATGATTTTCATACTTAAGCGGGCATATGAAATATCTAAGGATCTTGTTTATTATGTGGACTATCATAGGCCCACCTTTCTAGATTTCTAGCAAGTTCCCAGGTGATGCTGAGGCTGCTAGTCTGAGGACCACACCTTGAGCAGAAGGTGTAGGAAGTGTTTGCCAAGGTTTGCTGCGTATTGCAATAAACTGGGGATGTATAGAGGCTACTGATGCCTGCATCCCACTATTAGACATTAGGATTTAATTGGTTTGGGGTGTTACCTGGGCATGGGGATTTTTAAATCTCCTCTGAGGTTTCTAAAAGGCAGCAGATGTTGGGAACCACATCCCAACAGGATTTAATATTACACAGTGGGGCTTTTCTTTTACGGGATATTTAAAGTTATTACATACTTATTTTCTCACACAATATAGGCGAATTCCTTTTTATGGCTATTTTCATTAATATATTCATAGCGTCTATGAGTCAGATTTTGGATAAAACTGTGGAATATGAATTAAGTTATATTTCACCAAACTATGTGATAATTGAAGAAAGCAATAAGCATTATATTGGGGTTCCCTTGACAAGCATGCGTAAGGACTATTGAAAAGAAATTGGAGATATATATATTAATTTCATTAATAACTCTGCCAGTGGTTTAACAAAATATAAGTTTATACACACATGCACAAACACAGAATTATTACATACATAGTGCAGGCTATGGGTCACATATTGTCTTAAGTGCTTTACATATAAAACTCACAACAATCTTATGACATAGTTCCAGTCATTATCCTCATTTTACAGAGATTGAACTTGTATTTACTTCGGCTGGGTGATGCACCTGGTAAGAGGTGGAGCTAGGATTAAAACCCAGGTTGTTTCTCAGAGTCAATGGAGTAGATTACTCATCTAAACTGTCTCTCAATAATGTATTTTGTTGGTCTGTCAGCTGGTTTTGATACTTCTTCCAATTACCAGTGTGTCTCTTTGAAATGAGTACTTAAAGACGGTATTTAGTTATTTTCAATAAGAAAAGAACTGATTGTAGTTTCTGTGACTGTGTTCCTGCTCTGGCTATAAAGAGCTTAGCCCTTGGAGAAGTGTTTTACTAAAATCATGATGGGAGGTGTAATTTACGACTTTGTAGAATTGGTGAGAATGCTCTTGTTAGAAATCCTTGTCAGAGATCATTCTTTTTACAATGGAAACAAATCATTACATGTTTCCAGCAGAGAAGCAAACTTGTGTTTATAGTACTTTTATTCAAAGTAGTAAAATTCCTCTAACATTATAGGACTGATTAAAAATCACAGCAAAGAACAAAATTAATTTTAAATATAAAAATACTCGAGGCGGGCCGCGGTGGCTCAGCGGGCAAGAGTGCTTGCCTGCCATGCCGGAGGACCCCGGTTCGATTCCCGGCCCCAGCCCATGTAAAAAACAAACAAACAAAACAAAATATAATAAAACAAGAAAATGTTTAAAGATGTTTCCCTTTCTTCCTCCCTTCCTTCCTTTCATCCTTCCTTCCTTCTCTCTGTCTTTCCTTCCCTTCCTCCCTTTCTTAAAAAAAAAAAAAAAAAAAAAAAAAAATACTCGAGAGGAAGTCTATTGTTTAGTGGGAAATATTGACATAGATCTGTATATATACACTTATATATTCATTTTATTTTTTGTGTGGGAAATGCATGTCTTTTTTAAAAACTAAATAGTGACCAAAAGAAGTCTAGAGATTCATTGTGGTAAGACAGTTAACCACCCTTACTCTTGTGCCTTCAAAATATCAAAGTAAACCACTAAAGATGATGGAAAATCATCGTGATATCTTTAATTTCTATAGCACCTATCTTCAAAAGAACTCTGTACAATATTATCTAAGGCTCTGGACTATCAGGTGTTGATTAGAAATTTTAGGGGTGGGCATTCTTTGCTCTTATATCAAATGACTGGCTGGCATCAACAGTCTTACCTATGTCCCACCTATCACCTTCTTCTCCAGATGCTTCTATCAAACTTAAGTGCAGCAATTATTTCAGAAGCAGGTGGCTAGAGTAGCCTGTGGGATGGTTGCTGGGGATACCTAACTCAGATGTGATGAGAAGACCAATCTCTCCTCCTCTGCAGTGTTAGTTTATGAGTGCTCCTTAATTTATGGTAGGAGATGCTGTATCTCTGATATGTTTCCAGTTGCTAAGATTCTACAGGACTGGGCTCTGAATTTTGGCTTCAGATAGTCTGTATACCAATGAATTTGGAATTTACATGAAAATTGGGTGTGTGCATTTATATGGACAATTTAATGGAATTGTGATCCATCACATGTCATTAGTTGTTTAAATGAGTTTGGAAATCACCAAATTTTAAGAACCCCTGCTTTAGAAGGATTTATGCATTGCAATGCCATTTATAGACAGGATTTCAGGCCTAAGAAAATGGAAATTTCTGTTGAATATGTTTCTTAACTTTATTGCTCTAATTGTGAACCTAAATATTGTCAGAAAGCGGGGAAGATTCATATATTTCATTCAAAAACATTAACATGGATACTTACAAACCTAAAGATAATTATGTAGCTGATTGCTCTAGTCTGAACATTGCCAAGGAACCTTATAAAAAAAGAAACTTCTTTATCACTTAAACCTTAAAATCATTTGTTCCTTATTCTTTTTGTTTGTTTGTTTATAATACTTTTAAAGTTCTACTTTATTTTATCCTAGCCAAATACAGATTTTATTTTGCAGGGGGAAATACCAATTCAATGCTAAGAGTCCAAAATCTGTCTGTCCATAATTGTTACTGCATTTTAAATAAGGCCATCGCTGCATTTAATATTTAGGCTAGTGTGGGCACCCAACAGGCTTTAATATTACACAGTGGGACTTTTCTCTGAGATAGTCTCTTTTTCAGGCTCTTAACAACAAGTTGCAAGTGGGCACAACTGTGGGTAGAAAGTGAGGTGGAAATTTTGCTATTATGATTAATTCTAGCTGTGCTTTCTGTTCTCTCCTTTTTATCAAGCATGAATATAAGAAAGGTCAAATGAGGACATATCAAAACATCTTGACAAAGCCAAACATACCATCCATAAATGAACAATAAATTAGAAATTAAAAATAAACCTTTTAAATTCAAGTTTTAAATAAAGTGTGCCAGCCATCGTTCATACTTTGATAACATGATGCCCACGCCTCCACAATTTAAAAAGTTTAAAATTTTCTCTGAATGATGAAAATGAATTTAAATGTTTTAAAATATACTCTGAAAACGGGTGGGAGCTGAGGGTGTTACCCAACTTAAATCTCTGTATCGATTTAAGATTTGGAGACCTATTTTCAAAGACTATTTAGAATACATGATTTTTTTAATTACAAATATTCTTGGCTTTCAAAACCTCTGATTGGAAATCACTTAGAATGCTTGGCAATGTTGTCACTTCAATTCTGTACATCACTAATCTTTAAATTTCTTAATTCTGAGCTGTCTTTCATAACAAAATTTTAAAAACTAGTGATTGTAATTCGATAAGGATTTGATAGTAACACCAAGGGACATTACTTATCATGATGTCTCCTGCAGCTCAGCCTCAAAATCAGGATGCAGCCCCAAAATGTACTCAACCAACTCACTCAGATTCTGTTAGCAACACATTGATTACATGTATTTAATGCTATATTTTAAAACCAACTAAACCAGTCCATGGTTTTACTGCCAGGATATAATGGATTTCCTTTTGTTTTTATTAGATTTGCCTCCATTAAACTTCAAAGCCTTGTCCCTAATTTTTTGTATGAAATATGAAGCCCAGTTAATGAGCAAGACATGAACCCAGTTAAAGAACAGCAATACCTTAGAATTCTGTACCTCTTGTAATAGAAAAATTTGTATTTAAATAATGCTTTACATTGTTGTACAAAAAGCAGTTTAGAATATCTAAATAGACCCCAGTCACATACTAGAGATCTAAAAAAATAAGATACTAGCTTTGTTATACCTTTAAGGAAGGCTATTCAGCCCTCAGTATTAAATGTTTTCTATAAATGTATGGAGGTTTATTTCAAAAACACTTGTCTAACATTTCAAGGCCTAAGAGCTATTCATTTCAGAAGCGTGTGGTGGGGATATAAGTAGACATTTTCAACATGCATAATGTTGATTCATTCAGGCAAGAAGTTTTTAAAGAAGTTTTGTTTCAAAATGATGGAAAAATAGATTGATTCATTCTTATTTTATTTTAATTTAAAACCGCTGGTTATTTCATGAAATGCATATAATTTTTGAAGACTATTTAAGCAAAATTTAGTCCATGTTATCTGCAAAGACGAGTGAAAGATGACTAAGTTTGTGACAATTACCATGTCACAAAATTATTTGGTTCTCTCTGACTCCTGAGCTATGATCTTGGACACATTATCCAAACTCCAGGTACTGTTCTAAATTGAGAAGTGAGGAAAAAGCACCACCACCTACATCACAGGGCTGTGGTAAAGATGAACTAAGTCAATATGCCAAGTTCTTGAGACACTATGTGTTCAATCTATCTAGTATTAGTAATATATTATTAATGTTTTGTTGGTGTTGCTATTAATGTAATGCAACTAGAAGGATTATAACTTATTTTATAGATGGTATAATGGAGACCAAGACAAATTAAGCATAAAAACCCTCTTTAGGGGCTGGTTGTTTCTAATTCCACCCCTCCACTTGCTGTTATCACTCTTACCACTCACACCAATTATTTTCACAATTTGATATAAATACTATGCTTGACGGTTGAGAAAGCACACATAGTAATCTCATTTGACTCCTACAAAAAATTTGTATGGAGTTATTCTTAATCCAGAGATGAAGAGTCTAAAGTTCTTAGTTATCAAGTGACTACACTAGTTTCAAACAGCTAATAAATTGTTGTGCCAATTTCTTTTTTTCTTTAATTAATAAAAAAAAGTTAAAAAAAATATCTGAACTAAAACATCTAGAGAAAGATACCTTCAAAAAAAAAATTGTAGAAGTGGAATCACAGATTCCCTTTATGAAGCCAGTATTACCCTGATACCAAAGCCAAACAAATACATCACAAGAAAACTACAGCCCAATATCCATTATGAATATAGACATAAAAATACTAATGAAATATTAATATGACAAAACCAACAATGTACTAAAAGAATTATACACAATGACAAAGGAGGATTCATCCTGGGAATACAACATTATTTCAACATACAAATATCAACCAATTAATGCACTATATTAATATAATAAAGAGAAAAACCCAAATGATCATCTCAATAGATGCAGAAAAAACATTTGGCAAATCTTTCAGGTTAAAAACACACAAGAACACTAGGTTTAGAAGAGAACTTCCTTCCTCAACCCGATAAAGCACATCTGTAAGAAAACCCACAACTGACATGATACAAATGGTGGAAGCTGGAAATCTTTCCCCTAATAGGAGGGAGAAGACGAGGAGATCCATTTTCACCCTTCTATTTAGCACTGCACAGGAAAGTCTTAGCTAGAACAAATAGGCGAGAAAAAACAAAAAGCTTTTTTTTTCCCTTGGAAAGGAGGAAGCAAAACTGCACGTATCTTCAGATAATGTGATCATTTATAGAGAAAACCTTAAAGAATCCAAAAAAGGAAAGAATAGAGCTAATTAAAGCAAAGTTTCAGGGCATAAGATCAGTATAAAAATCAATGTATTTCTATGTACAGGCAATGGACAATATGAGAACAATTTTTTTTTAAATTTCCATTTACAATAGCATCAAAAAGATTAAAATATGTGGGAATATATTTAACCAAGGAAGTGCATGGAGGACTGGCAGAGTTAAAATTGCAAAATTTCTGAATAAATGGAAAGCTATCCCATGTCCTCCGTGAATTGGAAGAGCTAATATTAAGATGGCAGTACACGGGTGGTTCAGTGGCAGAGTTCTTGCCTGCCCTGCAGGAGACCTGGGTGTGAATCCCAGCCCATGCACCCTCCCCCAAACAAACAAACAAACAAACATGTAAACAAAACTCCTTTTTGATATGCATATTACATATCTGCCTTTGCATGTGTATGTATAGATATAGAAATACAAATATGTAGGGAGACACTTAAAAATATATATGGCAATACTCCCCAATTACTCTATAGATTCAAAGCAATCCCTACCAAATTCTAAATGTTGTTTTTTTTTGCATAAATGGACAAGGTGAACCTAAAAGTTGTATGGAAATGTAAGGGATTTCAAATAGCCAAAACAATCTTTAAAAAGAACAAAGTTGGAGATTTCACACTTCCTTATTTTAAAACTTATTACAAACCTATAGTAAACAAAAGAGTATAATACTAACATAACTATAGATATATGGATCAATGGAATAGAATGTGTGTTCATAATTCCATGGTCAATTGATTTTAATACAGGTACCAAGATCATTTAATAGAGAAGGAATAATCTTTCAGCAATTAGTTCTAGGACAACTGAATAGCCTCATTCTGGCTATGAATGAGGGAATGAAATTGGTTCTACCTCACATGATATACAAAAATTAACTCAAAATGGACCAGTGTCCTGAATATAAGGACTACCACCACCACAAAACTTAGCAGAAAACATAGAGGTAAATCTTTATGACCTTGAATTTGACAGAGAGAGTCTTAGTTATAGCAACAGAAGCATGAGCAGAAAAGAATAAAATAAACTGAATTTCACTAAAATTAAAAACTTTTGTGCAAAGGACAATATCAAAAAAGGGAAAAGACAGCCTATACAATGGAAGAATAGACTTGCAAACCATGTACCCTATAAGAGTCTAATATTCAGAATATGTAAATAACTCTTACAACTTAACATCAAAGAGACAAATGACCCAATTAAAAAAGAAATAACCAAATGAATTGAATAGACATCTCACCAAAGAAGATATACACATGGCCAATAAGCCCATGAAAATATGCTTAACATCTTTACTAATTCAGTAAATACCAATCAAAACCACAATGAGATAGCAGCACATCATATCCACTAGAATAACTGCAATGAGCAATAAAAAAAGGAAAATAGCAAGTTGGCAAGGATGTAGGGAAGTAGAAACCCTTGTACATTGCTAGTGAGAATTTAAAATGATGCAGCCACTGTGGAGAGTAGCTTGGCAGTTCCTCAAAAAGTTAAATATAGGCTTACCATATGACTAGCAATTCCACTCCTAGGTATATTCCCAAGAGAAGTCAAAGCATATGTTCATGCAAAAACTTGTACATGAATGTTCATAGCAGTATTATTATTGGTAACAGAACAAAAGCAGAATCAACCCAGATATCCATCAGCTGATGCATGGATAAACAAAATGTGGTATATCTGCTTAATATATTTCATATAAATCCATATATAATGGAATAAATTCATACATAAAAAGGAATGAAATACTGATAAAAAAAAGGATGACTCTTGAAAATAGTATGCTAGGTGAAAGGAGCCAAATACAAAAGGCCACATATTCTATGATTATATTTATGAGAAACTTCCAGAATAGGCAAATCCATGGACGCAGAATGTAGATTATGGCTGCCAGGATATGTAGGGAAGGGGACTTGGGATGTATGGGATTTCTCTTCAAGGTGATGAAAAATTCTAGAATTAAGTAGTGGTGATGATTACACAACATTATGAAAAGGTGAAAACAACTGAATTGTACTCTTTAAAATAGTTAAAAATGGTGACATTTGTATTACATGAATTTTATGACAAACAACAAACAAAAGATTCCCACCAAGGCAGGTTCCACAATGCCATTCTGTCATTCATTAATTTCATTTTTACCTGATCAAAAGCTGAAATGCTTTCAACATAACTACATTAGTGCATAGCACATATTTTTATTAAAACCAAATTAAGGTGAATTTCAGGAACCGGATAAAATTGCTCACTTACTTAATATGGAGAATTGCCCTTAGAGTTATATGCCAAACTGACCCTTTCCTCAGAATAGATTTCCCCTGTATCTGCTAAGTATCATTTTTTTTTTCAAGAAAGAGAAGCCCAGGTAAATTAGCTCAAAGAAAAATAGCATTGAAAGGACATAGGGATATTTCACGGAACACAAGCCCAATATCTAATAAGAACTCAAGTAGCCCAGGGACAGGTGTTTGGAAAAGGTGGGTATTGAGTTCACATTCCCCTTCCTGGGACAGCACCCGTCAAAGAGGCTGAGGGTAATTGGCAGTTCCCAAAGAAAAGTACCTAGAATGGGCACGCAGCTCGAAAGATGCACTCTGCCCTCCAGGATTGTACTGAAACCCATTAGTTCTTTCTACCTTTTATTATTACTTTTTCATGTTCACCATTAGTCACAGAAAAAGGAAGCAAATTAATAGAATAGCACATTGGACATAAAAATCACTAGATCCTTTCTAGGGTAAAGACTTAGTAATAGGCAACAATTTATCTTCACATATAGGAATTTCCAGTTTTATGTAAATCAAGGTGACTCATGTAATTTTTAACGAAGCACTCACTTTGGAAAAAGAATTAGTCTTTTCAGTGCAGATCTGGACAACAAGTAGTGATTGAGTAATAATTACATGCAAAGTGTCATGATAAGATCTGGGGATACAAAGATGAATTAGATGCCATTTATGCCCTTGGATAAAATATTCGGAGAAAAATAAATATGTATACCTGAGGGAAGATAGGAGGACAGCGATTGGCTCTGGAGGAGATATGATCTTGCAGCTATTACAATTTCCCCCACAATTCTACTCTCCAGAATTATTTGAAATAGAATGTTTTAAATATATGAAATTTAAATAATTTTACAGACGTGCCTTTTAAGGATCAAAACTTCACATTATTACTACTAATCAAGTACAGATCACTGATATCTTTTTTGGTTCTTTGCTGTGGAAACAGTAGCATAAAGGCAATGAGCCTGTTTCTGGAATTGGACTGTGACAACTCTGCTCAAGGATTCAGCCACTTTCTAGCTCTGTGTCCATGGGAAGTAATTTAACCTTTCTGTGCTGCAATTTATTCATTTGTAAAATCGGCAAAATAATGCATGCTACTTTCCGCTGGAATTTTTGTGATGATCGACTAGTTAATAAATATAATGTGCTTAGTTTGGAGGGTGGTCCAAGTAAGCACTGGACGGGGGCTGACTGTTCTTAATGCTATCTCCCTCAGAAACAAGTCACTTTTTCCTCATCTGGCAATAACTACCTCTTCCACCCCTCCCACAATCTGGCTATCATTCTTCATTCTTCTTTCTCAGCTTAGGCAATATCTCCTCCAGATAGCCTTCTTGATCCCAATTTATTGTAGTAAATATTCCTTCTACTTGCTCTTTCAGACATTATGTGTATATCAAAGGATACTTGCTTTGTTGATTTATAATAACTTGCTTATTCCTCTATACTTCCTATAAGATAAAAACTGAATAATGCAGGAAGATTCTCTGTCTATACTCAGCAGCAGCTATATTTGTTGAACAAAAGAACTGTGTTGGTTTGAAACTGTTCTGTACTCCAGAAAAGCCATGTTCTATTAATCCAATCTTGTGGGTTAAGCTTATTGTGTAGTGGGAACTTTTGATTAGGTTGTTTGCATGGAGATGTGACTCTGCCCATTTGAGTTGGGTCTGAATCCACTTGCTGGAGTCCTTTAACTTTCCTTTAAGGCAGAGATATTTTGGAGAGAGCTCCAACACAGCAATGCCCTGGGAAGAACAAGCAAGAACCCACAGAAACCCAAAGACTTTTTGGAAAGAAGGGCTAGCAGACATCGCCATGTGATGAAGGAAACCCCAGACGCCATTGGTCTTTCTTCAGAGTCATGGTATCTTTCTCTAGATGTCTTAATTTGGACATTTTCACGGTCATAGGACTATAAATTTGTAACCTAATAAATCCCCTTTGCAAAAACCAAATCATTCCTGGTATATTGCATTTTCGTAGCTTTAGCAAACCTAAACAAGAACCACAAAGGGAAAAAAATGCCAGAATTGATAATAGAGTGCAGAGGTCAAGAAGGAACAAGAAAGAACCTTGTCTGAGAGGAGACAAATTTCCAAGAAAGAAAACAGTTAAAAGAAGGATGGAAGAAAAGAGAGAGAGACAGAAACACTTTCTTGTAATTTGTAACAATGCTAGTTAAGGTTTGAGTCATTTAGGCATGTGGTTATTTAATTCTCAGTAACCCACTCAAGAGTTCCTCCCAGTAGTAACTCATGTTATCAGGATTATCCTTCTCTCTTTTTCTCAGAAGAAGAGATTTCTAGCCGCCCTGTGATTCAGGGACTCCTCCAGAAGGATTTAACTGAAGGCCATATTGTAAGGAAATGTGGTGTTTGGAGCCTAGTGAAGTCAGACAACTTCCTGCAACACTAATGCATTTATTTTGGGAATACTTTAGCTCAGTATAGTCATTACTGAGAGTACTCAGATTTTATTTCATTTTCATTCTGACAAAAAGAAGGAAGAAATACATTTTTTTTTCAAATACCAGGATGTCAGCAGCGGGACCCCTTTCTGTTCCCTTTCTTCACTTTATTCTTCAGGATACATATAGAAACACACAGGGATCAACTTCAAACACTCTATTACCATGCAGTTAATCTTATTCAAGGAAGTATTCAAGCAAGGTGTCTGCATACCAGATGATGTCTACTTGGTTTTCTAAGTTTTCGAAGAATACCCAGCCCAACACAATCTCCTCTGGTCCCTCTGATAACAGAATCAGTAAACCAGTCTCTTACCTAGTGCCTCGTCAGTACCTAATGCTTCTCTGATCCATTCTCTTCATTACTGCCAGCGATTGTTCTCAAAGCCTGGCTTGCTACAGTTCAGCTTGCTTTTGCCCATGCACTCCACATTTGCTCCTATTTCCAAGTTTTCACGACGTACTGTTCCCCCGTCGGGAATGCTGCGTCCTTCGTAACCACTCAGTCATCTTCTGCAGGAGTCAGGCTGAATGAACATCCCTGTGGGGAAGACATCCATTCCAGTTTTCTCCAGGCTGAATTAGGTGTTCTTTCGTGATCTGATGACACTTTGTGCATTCCTCTACTCTAGGAACTCACAGTTATTTTGTAATCCTAACAATTCTAATTCACCAGTGGACTGTGAAACAGAGAGACTAGACATCGTCTTATTGATCTTTATGCCCCTGGAGTCTAGCACAACTCCTGGGCACATAGATGCTCAGTCAGTGTTTATTGAAATGGATCCAGAAAGTTATTACAGGTCTGATAAAAGGATGTTCTCTTATCAGGAACCAGAAGATAAAATAGGGGGCAGCCCACACTGCTCTGAGATCTCTGGTCAAACTACTTCCGTTAAGAGGAAGAAAAATCTGGTTTCAAGATTTATTGTCATTTTTGTCCATTTTCTTAAAACATATTCAGGTTGGGGGGGTTAAAATAAAAGTGGCAGGGGAATTTAAGCTGAATAACAGCATTATTCATGGTATTGTAAATAAACTTTTTTTAAAAAACACACATGCAAGCATTTAGAAAGACTCCTTGATATATACAAAATATATGTATAAAACATGAGATCATATATTTTAATGCAATATTTATCTATTTAGCAAACATTTTCAGATAAATTTCTGTATAATAGGTACTCTTCCATGAACTTTATAATTATCAGTGTATTTAATTCTTAAGTCAATCTGAAGAGGTCATCATTGAGCACATTTGGAATTTTCTTTATTTTGATGCATTTTGATACATTTTCCCTGTATCTAGTATAAAAACTTGGAAGTGAAAATAGTAATACTTAAAAACTAAAAAGAAATATTTTCAAACCTCCTAAAAGGTATCAGAGATCCGAAGAAAGAGCTCACACACATACACACAAAAATGAGATACTGTCATACTTACTATCTCTACTGTACCTGCAAAAGAGCAAGCAAATAATCATTTAAATATTTGAACTTTTGGGTGCCAAGGACTACCGCATATTTAAAATGTGTGAAATCGCCTGAGAAATCATGGATAAATAGAAATAGAATACTTGTGGGATCAGTAGAAATCCAGGCCTGCCACAGCATAAAGCAGATGTCAGAACAGAATCCTGAAAATAGTCTCATTTTCTACTTATTTATAACTTTACTTAAAAAATGATGACTAATTGACAATAGAAGAAATAAAAAGAGCAGACCAAAGCACAGTCAAGTTAAAGGGCCACCACACAGTGACAGCTAATGGCACCGCCTGCTTAGGAAAAAGCAGACTGGATCCATGTTTATGGATTGTCGATGACAAAGAATTTGCAGAAGTTAATGGATATAGATCTGAACTAAAATACAACAACCTCTCCCATTTTGAAAAAAATAGTCTGCACAGAAGAGAACACAATTATTAATAAGTCATGGGAAGACATTATACCACTGGGAAGAGTAAGCAGATTTCTATCAGTGAACTTAAATGAAGCCACATAAGGCCTATTTGTCATATTTACTGATGATGAGGTCTAGAGAAATGTCTAATGCTTTGGATAATGATGCCAGCATTTGGGTAGATCTGTTTAAACTTCAAATTAACAAAAATTAAATTAATATATGCATATATTACTCAGGTTTTTTACTTATATACCACCTCTTCACTGAGGCCTTTTTTGACCATTCATTGCTGATGTGGCCTTTAGAAGACTCTAACCACCATCACTTCTCCCTCTTTGATTTTTATCATAGTACCTATCCTTTTCCAATTGTTAATTATGTATTTATGTGCTCATAGCTTCCTCTCCAACTTCACTAGATTGAAAATTCTTTTAAAGAAGCAATTTGTTTAACTTGTATCACTAGGAGTGGAATAGGAGCACTCAATAAATTCTTGAAAAAAATAAAAACCCATTTATGTCCTTTCCTTAGAAAGAAATGTAACTAATGTGGATTGGGAAAATACAACAAAAATGTTTCTTGCGGTACATGACATCTGTAGAATAATAGAAACACTAGACTGGGATTAGAAGAACTGGATGGTTTTTCACTGGTTACCACTTGACCTTTGGTAAATCATTTAATTTTTTCAGGCATAGTTTCCTCTTCTATAAGCAGGGTGAATGACAGCCAATCCCTCAGGCATTTTAAAATAATGCATATGAAAGTATTTTGTAAATTGTAAAGTACAAAATAAATGTGAAGAATTATGATTGGAGGTGGAGATAAAGTTCTATTAGTTGAAAAGTTCAATATGAGCAGGCATCTTAGATAAAAATATTATTTTCATTCAAAGAATATTGTTGCAGTTTTTACTGGTAAAACAAACCATATCACCGTATTTCCTCTTAGTTGCATATTATGCAAGATGTTGACAATGTTCTAAATGAGGACTAAGCGAATAGGGGTTATGGAGTTAGTTTTATGTGAAAAGCAATGGATGATTTTTTTCTTAGGTTGGATTGTATGATATATGAATGAAACGTTAAGAATGAACAGAGAGATGCAAGTGCTGGTGAAAATGCAGAGAGAGATGTACCTATTCACTGTTGGTAGAGAAGCAGAGTGGTGCAACTTCTCTGGAGGGCAGAGTGTTGTGGCTCCAAAGGAAGCTAAGGGTGGGGCTGCCGTATGATCCTGCAGCCCCATTGTTAGGTGAATGCTTGGAGGAACCAAGAGTGGGGACCCAAAAGGACATTTGCACACTGGTTATTGTGGCAGCAGTGTTTGCAATTTGCAATGGATGGAGGTGGCCTAAGGGTACATCAACTGAGGAATGGAAGAGGGATCTGCATTGTATATATACAGTGTACTCCTGAACAGCTGCAAGAAGAAATGAAATTGTGAGGCATGCAATGAGGTAAATGAAACTTAAGGGGACAGTATGTTGAACAAAAAGATAAATATTACCATGCCTCACTCACATGGACTAACTATAATGTACAAACTCAGAGAATTGAAATTGAGAGCATAGGTAATCAGGTGAAGGCCTATGGTAAAGGTTTCCATATTGTAAACTCTTTCACCAGTCACATCTATTCCAGAGTTGGAACTGTTATTTCTGTGATGCTGAACTATTTGTGCATAATCCGGTCATTCCCTGGAACTATGGGTATTTTTGTGATACCTGAGACTCAGAGTTAGAGCCCTGAAGCCATGAACATCAACATAACTCCATGTAGTAACTGTTAAAAAAAAATTGAGAATGTGATCAGACTTCAAGCTGATCTGGTTAAGACTAAGGTAAATCAGAATATAGAGAAAAGGATGATACGGTCTATATTTCAAAACCTCAACTTCTGTATGAGGCCAAAGGAAGACATGTTTATTTGGTGCAAATTTTATATTTAGCACATTATCTAATTTAACTTGTATGGTCAGTTTTTTCAAACAATTAATTATATAGACTCTTGATTAGGGCGTGAGATCTTGTTGGTTTGTACGGGTCAGTTGATGCCCCAATGCATCCCAGAGTAATTTTCTCAGAGAGTAAAAAACTATTTGCAAAGCCCCCTAGAGGGACTGTGGAGAAAGGAAAAATATTAAATTCCACCCCCCCCCCCCCCAGGGAATTCCTGGTATTCTTGCAAGCAGTGGGGACAACCAACTTAATAGGCTGAGCCCTCGATTTTGGGGCTTGCCCCGATGAAACAGTCCTGCAAAGGAGAAACTAAGGCAATTTATAACTATGCCTGAGTATCACCCCCAGAGAATTTTGTGGCTCAAATGTGGCCTCTCTCTCTAAACCGACTCTACAATTGAACTCACCGCCCTTCCCTGTATGTGGGACATGACTCCTAGGGATGCGCCTGGCCCTGGCATTGTGAGATTGAGAAAGACTCCTTGACCAAAAGGGAGAAGAGAGAAATGAGATGAAATAAAATTTCAGTGACTGAGAAATTTCAAACAGAATTGATAGGTTCTCTTGGAGGTTATTTTTATTCATTAAATAGATAACCCCTTTTTGGCTTATGGTGTATCAGAATAGCTAGAGGGAAGTATGTGAAATTGTTGAACTGTGTTCTAGTAGTCTTGATTCTTAAAGGCAATTGTGTAACTATATAGGTTTTACAATGTGACTGTGTGATTATGAAAATGTGGGGGGGCAGGTAAGAAAAAAAAATTGTGTCGATTGCAATACTAGTGCTCAATGAGAGGAAGGGTTAAGAGGTATGGGATACATGTTTTGCTTTGTTTTGTTTTCTCTTTTCTCTTTATTTCTTTTCCTGGAGTGATGCAAGTGTTCTAAAAATAATCATGGTAATGAATACAGAACTATATGATGATATTGTGAACCATTATTGTATACTTTGGATGGATCAGTCTACATGAAGCTATCCCAATAAAAATATTTTAAAAGAAAAGAAAAGCAATGGAAATAGAAAAAAAAGTGAACCTAAGGGGCATGGAAGAGGGGTGTTTATTTTGAATTTGTGAAGGATCATCACGCGGAAGACTCATTCTGTGACACACCAAGATGCAAACTAGGAATTGAGAGTAGGGGATGCAGAAAGGCAGTTCTTAATTTAAGAAGTCCATTACACTTAAGGAACAGTTTTCTAACCGTTAGAGCAGTTCCACAATGGTCGAGGTAGTGAATTGTCACATCCATGGGCTCTGGTCCGTGTCAGCAATGTTCTCAGGAGGCATCTCTTATTAAACCAAACTTCAGTCTAGATTATTTCAAGGTAAATTCCCTTTCCAAGTCCAAGATTATAATCATGTGCAATATGCCTACCACGCTATAGGGAATGGAAGGGTCATGGAAGTACACTCTGACAAATCCCAAAATATTCTTTGAAACAGATCCAGTTCATGAGAGAATGGTAGGGACATCGGTCCTGACATACGCAAGTCAATGAGAAGCAATACCAGCAGGGTGTGGTATTTATCAGAGAGAGGACTTGTGCTTATACTGTTACATTGGAGTGAGAAATCTGTGTAAAGTTGCATGGTATATGGGTGGTCTACCTTGCATGTCAACAGTAATCCCATTCAAGACTCTGTGTCCTTCAAGGATTAACTTTGTATTTCACATGACATTTGCTGTTGCAAATACAAATTCCAGCTAAACATAACCTTCAATTAAAAATGCTCTCATACCTCAGTTTGGTGGTGGTGATGGGGTGCCTTAAAGATTCAGGAAGTGCTAAATTGGCAAAGCCAACAAATACTGAAGTCTTTGCCTGAAATGACTTGTGCACTGTCCTACTTGAAGAACATAGTGGCTCTTCCTCATTACCTTTATATTTGCATTACAGTGACGAATGCAGCAACCAATTCTGTATTAACCATGCCTTGGCATGCAGGTCATGTTCACAGACCTGCACTTGTCAGTGTATATTGTAGAAACTGCACGTGAGAAATGTTGGAAAGAGAAATAGGAGAAAGAAAAAAGAGGGAGATTTAACCCGCAGAGAAACAGCAGAAAAACGTGTTTAAATGATTTACTTTACTTTCTTTCCTTCTTTTTTTTTTTTCCTTGTCATCTTCAGCTCTCCCTTAACACGGGAGGAGGCTGTGGGCTGCGGACTCAAGTGCTGGAATGAAGAGTAATTGAGCCTGAGCTGAGCCCGAGATAGCTTTCTCCTCCTGGTGTCATTGCTGCATCCTCCAGTGCCGGGTCTCTAGTCCCTCAGCCGCCTTTCTTACCGGTGCAAAATCTCCTGCAAAGACAGCCAAAGCCGCTGCAGAAGTTGCCCGGCGTAAGGCCCCGGAGGCATTGGCTCAGGAACTTTTCACGTCATTTTCTGCTCTGGAGCCCCTTCTCGCCCCTCCTCGCAGCCTTTCCCACCGCAAATTCCCCGTGCTCATGGGGCAGGGGAAGAGGAGCTTGCCACACTGAACAAAACCGGACCCGAGCCCGTGATGTCCGGCACCAAATTGGAGGACTCCCCCCCCTGTCGCAACTGGTCATCCGCTTCGGAGCTGAATGAAACTCAAGAGCCTTTTTTAACCCCCACCGACTACGACGATGAGGAATTCCTGCGGTACCTGTGGAGGGAATACCTGCACCCGAAAGAATATGAGTGGGTCCTGATCGCCGGGTATATCATAGTGTTCGTCGTGGCTCTCATTGGGAACGTCCTGGGTGAGTCTCGCCCCGGTCAGCCCTCCAAACGGCTGTCACCTCCGCTCTGACCCGGGCTGCAAAGGCTGGGAAGACCCATGCCCTCCCCCTGGGATGCAAACAAAGAGGTCGCCGCTCTCGGCGCGGGGTTTTCTGTTAAGGAAAAAAAAAAAGAAAGTTTTCTGATTTTACGTACCAGGACCCAGCCCTAGGATGGTTATTCCTTTTCCCGTAGGGAGAAGAGGGAAACCGCGTCTCTTTTGCGAGCACCTAGATTGTAAGCGCCCGGAAAGAGGCAGCAACTGCGATCTCCAGGTGGATGTTGTGAAGTGTCGGGGGATTAATCGTCCTTTTGTGTAACCGTGTAACGTATCTGGGTGTTCCAGGAGACTTGGGGAAAGGTAAAGCTTGCAGAATGCAAAGCTGCTCCCGTACGGAGAGCAAGCTCTCTTTGGCTGTTGAAGTCACAAAGGATTTCTGACCTAGGTAGAGTGCTCTCCGGCGCGATGATTTAGGTTCCCATCAATGGGTGGTAATGAAGGGGCGCAGAGGCAAAGCTGGGAGGTGCACTCTCCTCCTGAAGCTGAATTAAACAGGAGCCATGCCGGGAGCAGGAAGGAGGGGCACCAGAGAAAAGTCCCAAAGAAATCGGAATCATTCAGCCAGCCGCCAGCTAGCCATTCATGCTTTCTTTCATTCAACCATTCAGCCGATAGGATTTTCAGAGTATGTTAAGTACTAGGCTCAAAAAAATATATTTGTATTCACTAATTTTCTTTTCAAGAATGAGACTAAACCTTATGGTGGGCTCTATTTGTCTGCGTTTGCCGGTAAACCTAGATTTCCTAGCCCCTTCCCCTCCCAACTCCCTCCCTCCCACAATTTCTGAGGGTTGGGGAGGGGGTGCTTTGGCGTCATGTTGGATATAGTTTATTAGGGTGGGAGGGGAATCCACTTTAAGAAAGAATCTTTGGGAGGGCTGACTTAAAATGAATTGTGAATGGAAGGAGCGTATACCTTGATGAATGGAGAATGGTAGGTATTTCAAATGCAGAGGGCAGTGTGGAGGAAGTCTCTGTTGGAAATGACAGGAGAGGATGAGGGAGGCTAGGAGAAGGTACTCTTAACTCTGTTATAAAAGGGAGAGAAGGTGAACGAGGTGAGCTAGACTGGGAGGCTTTGAAGTCAAAAGCAAAGAATTTGTAGCTGCAGTGGAGGATGAGGAGGAACTTAGCAGTCTTTCAACACTAATCTGATTTTACCTTCTCTCCCCATGTGTATCGGAAGCATCCAAAATAGCTTCTCTCCAATTCAGCAGGTGGAGGGGCTGATAGTATGTGATTGAGAGGAATTCTTGAGAGAGTTGGTAGAATATATTTGATGAGAGAGATGAGGAGCCTGTGATTAGGCCTTGAGGCTTTAAGGTTTAGATTGTAAATCACAGTGCCTTTCTTGCTTGCCTTCTTGTCATGCATCCTCAGATGTGCAACTATGAAGACACATGGCCATGAACACAGCAACATCTTACTGCTTTACCCATTATTAGTAATAAGTGAACAATCAAAAGCGAACTTCTGATAGTACCTATTGTGGGCCAGGCCACTTCATGTGCACTTTCATTCAAGAATCACAATAACCCACATTTTACAGAAGAAAGACGACTTACAGAAATGAAATGATTTATTAAGGAACATGATTTATATTCGTATCTATTTGTCTGACCTCAGATCCAGAATTATCCATTGTTCTTCCACTCTAGAGTTAGAAAGTGCACAGAGAATGGATTCTCTGCCCCTGGTTGCCTGCAAGCCTATTTAATGTGCCTCCTGTCCTCTTCTGCATGTATGCCCACTGCCAATAAAGTATCATGAAGGGTAAATAACAAAACCATTCTATCCACCTACAAACACATCCAGAGAGGAACAGGATAGCATTTCAGTAGAAATTTGGCATTTGTTTTGCAGAATAGCTATAAACCTTAACTATTTCCCTTCCCTAATTCAATTTCAGGCTTAATTATAATCTTACTTATAAATCTCTGATTTATCAGAGATTATTTGCTCTTCTTTGCTCTTATATTATGTTGGCTTTGTACAGGCCAGAAATGCAGTCTTTGAACCCTAAATACATAGTTTAAGAGTCCGTGTTTGCCAGCCTGTGGAGTTTAGTCTCAAGAAGGACACACCTTTACAGAAAGATTACTTGTTTCATAATGTCAAGGAAGAGAACACTGTGCAAAGCCCCCGGAGCCAAAATGACCAATTCCATTTAGTTTAAACAGAAAGATTTACATGAAGCACTCTGCTCCCAAGATGCTGACAGCTATTTTCTTCAGGACTGAATAACATTGACATCCTTCCTTGCTGACCTGAAACCCACTCTTAGCTAATGTATTCCCTGAAAGTTAAGAGTTTTAGGTTTGACATTTAAACAAATGAGCAGTGTCATTACTCACAGACAACTTCCTACTCTTTGATATCGTTGTCAAATTTGCAAAACGGATTAGATTGGGAATCGCAGTTTTGACCCCCTGGTGTAAGTAATTTTATGTAGAGAGTGGCAGGACGAGAAATCACATTATTCATGCAAGATAAAGAGCCAACGTTAAGTATGAAAGTGAAATACCACCGTGTAGGCAGAAGATGTAATCATAGTCCCTTCAAGGTCCATGCCTCATTTGAACTTTCATGTCACTGATTACTTGGGAAATTTCAACCTTGTTGAACTTCTAAATCTAATGCCATCAGTTAGAAGTCGTTTCCCTAAGATGTTCTGTTTGTGATGTGATGGAACAGGATATGCCCTGAGCAGAATGACAAAGTCTTGATTATCCCTTCATTTCTTTTCTTCTCTTCATAGTCCTTTGCTCTCATTACGCCCCCTTTCCACTATTGAATATTCCTTTGCAGAGATAGAAAGTGGTTTCAGAAAAAAAAATATATGACCGAAGTCATCCATAATAAGGTAGAAAACTAAAGATACAGTTTCATGAATATTTGCATTCTAATAAAAGACACAGAAATTTTCATGTTGGAAATAAATTAGACAGATGTGGAATTTTAAACCTTAAAGAAAAGATGGGGCAGGGTTATTTTTGAAGAGTTACTTTCCTGTATTTCCAAAATTATGTCATATACATCCTATTCCTAAGTAGGTCATGTACTTTAGGCCAGAATATGACTGCATTATTCAACAAATAGGTTTTGATAAATGTATTGTAAAACTAATGTCTGTCTATGTATGTGTGGTGGGGGGGGAGTTCTTGGGGACAGTCAAAAGGATATGTTTGATGTTATTCTTAATCCTAAATCCTCAAGTAGAGCCTGGAAGGAGAGATGGGTTCTAGTTAGCTCAAACATTAAACATCTTGAAAAAATAAGCCATTACATGGCTTTCTTCCTTCTGCATTCAAAGTTATTGTGATTTCCACCTGGCACACTTCTATCTTCCCTGTTTTCTCCAAATGCAAAATGGGGAAAGCATTCAACAAATGCAGACATCTTCTAACTGTACTTCTTATTTCCTTTGTGACCATTAGCAAGTTATTGAGCTCTCCAGCTCTTTTTAAGATTGCACACTAAGGTTAATAATGCCTAACTTTTAGACATCTTAAGAGGATACAGTATATAAATATTCTTCCCTCTATATATAAAGAGGAATATCTATATAGATTTGTATATTTATATGTATTCATGTATAAAATGTGTATGTGTTTTTTCTTGACCCATTGTGGACACTAATTAATGCCAGTTTCTATCCCTCCATTTCCCGCCACTGAATCTCTCCCTGGAGCTCTGGAGCTCTTCATGGCCTCTGCTCTAACCTAGCCTTTATCTCAATCAAGTGTTTTCCTAAAAGATGTGAGTATAATGGAGTTCAATCATTTTGCTATTCCATACCAAGGCCACCCACCCATCCCATAGCCGATGTCCATTCCCTTCATACTGACTACTTAACATTGCCTTCCCACCTCTCTATGGATGTCATCCTGATTTCTTGATCATGTGCATTTTCTTTCTTTCAACTTAAATTTGCCTGCGCTGGGTCCCTTTAATTCAGAGTTATCAAGTTAGCTAGTTGGTAAGTTGGTTGATTGGTTGATCATGATTAACGTTTTAAATAACCCACACATACATACAGGTATACACATGCCCAAGCATGTGACACGTGCACTCACATACGCACACACACTGGAAATAGGTTGATTTAATTTAGTTAAAGCACATTGTCTATCAAAAAATTTACCCAATAATAATTGAGGTATATTGGACTGGTGGCTTAGGGGAAAATGTTTGTGAATAGGGCTGCTTCCTACAGAGGAAGCAGTTCTTGAAATGGTAGCATTTCCAGTTGCTTCTACTCCTAAGCCTAAGAGACATTTCCTTTCTGACTCTAGTACTATAAAATTCAACTCCGTGGGTGTTTGTGAGCCCACTTTTTCCTAAACAGAAAGTAGAAAGAGGTCAGAGATAATTCAACATTTATCTCTGCCAAGACCCAGTAGAAGTGGTGAATAGTGAATTTAAAAGGTAATATTAGCCATTAAGGTTTAAACCTATTTAGTTATAAAATGTAAAACATACTTATCTGAACATGAATTAAACTGATGTCTTCTCATTTTTGCCTAAACCATAACCATTTAGTTTTACTTGGTAATGGAATCAGGTCTATGACTCTAATAGACTCCCAAGGATAATTTTTTTTAAATTGTATTACAGTTAATTGCAATGTTTATGATGAAAAGACAATAATGAGAATAATATGTGCTACTGATAATTTAAATGTAATGATTCTTCCTATAATTGAGAAAATAAATAAGCAGGGTGAAATTATGAAAAACTCCCAATTTTCCAAAGATGCCGAACCAAAAACACAAGTACAACAAATACAATGTTTTTATTTTTTCAAAAATTCATTTGATTTAAGTAGGGTATAAATAGGTAAGTTGTGAATTTTTATTCTTTTTCATTTTAGATATACATATGATTTCTCGTATATATATGTTAGCATTCCAGGGTCATTGAATTCACACTCAGAATCTCAAATTTCAGGGGCATCCACCAACTGATGTTCTTTGGTCAAAGAAGAGCCTTCCATCTATTCCTGTGGATATCCCACACCCATAGGAGTGCTGGCTTTATTAAATTATGGCTCCTCAGTACCATTCAGCCAAAGTCATGTGATGGGTACAGCTGAAGGTATCCATCTCTCTCTCTCTCTCTCTGCAAAGGAAAAGAAAGAAAGGATATTTATTGAGGATGATATGCCAGAACCTATATGCTAGGCTACAGTTCATATGCATCTCATGGATGGCTCACACACAAAAAAAAACTTATAATGAGGTGATTAACAGGTTTTTTTCCAGATGAGGAAAGTGAAATTCTAAAAGCTATTTTAACTTGTTCTAAAGTTTAGTCAGACAGTAAGTGAGTGCCCCAGGTAACAAATATGATTTATCAGGGTCTACGGTCCATGTTTGTCTCATTATTTCACCCTGTCTTTCTCCCTAGCTTCTAACCCTGCCTGGAGGATCACAGACAGAAAGGAGGCAGGAAGTGATGGTCAGGTGTGCCCTCTAGACGATTTACAGTGTCCTGGATTGTTGCCAAGCTGTTTCGCTGATGGACTATAGTTCTTCAGCTGTGGGAATGAGCTCATTTGATAAGCTAGTCAAGGTCATACCAGGGTTACTTTACAAGAGAAAATTTCAAGGTAAAGTAGGTGCTGCCTTGTCAGAGGGGTGAATCACTGGGGAAAAAAAAATTGTTAGGTAATTGTGGCCAAGGGTAATTTCGTCATTGTAAGTGTTGTCTTTAGACACAATTTTGGAGTAAGGGCCTAAGATCTCAGATATTCTGAATATATTTGGTTTTTTTTTCTCTTTTTGTTTCCAAATATAATCATTCATTTTCTTGTTTTGAAATATTTGTTTGCTTAAAAAATATCATATGCATTTCTATTGATTTCACTGAATAAGTCAATCTTTACATACCATTATTGGTCTGAATAGCTGGGCTATTCATTCAGATTCTCGTTGGTTCAGCACCACAAAGTTTATTTCTTACTTATTTAATATTTAAAGTGGTTTGGAAAAGTCTGCTTTATGCAGTGACTCAGAGAGAGGTGTCCTCTATATTTTATGCATTACCTCAACACATGGCCTCTGAGACAACCAGCTTGCAAGGTGGCTCCTAACAAGGGCCCTTTCCTGGTATTCACACCCTTGTGTAGTCCCTCCCCTATTATACCAGGATTGGTCTGAGCAACCAAGAATGGCTTCAAGATTGCATTTAAAAGAATACAGCTTCTGCCTGGAGGGTCCTCTCAGCACTCTCTCTCTCTCTCTCTCTCTCTCTCTCTCTCTCTCTCTCTCTCTCTCTTTCTCTCTCTCCTCTGAGGGGAGTAAGCTGCCTTGGTGTGAACAGCCCATCAGGTAAAAGATGAAAATTTCTAGTCAACAGCCATAGATGACTGAGGCCTGTGGTAAGTGAGCTTGGAGGCATTGGAGGCAAAACCTTAAGACTAGGTGGAGGCTTGAAAAGACACTGAGCAAAAAAAAAAAAAAATCCAGCTAAGTTTATCACAGATTCCTGATCCCTCAGAAATTATGAAAATAATAAATATTAATTGTTTTAAACTGTTTAGATTAGGGATAAATTGTTTTACAGCACTATCTAACTAATACAACTTCTGAAGTTGGCATGGCAGGGGAAAATGAAAATGGAATTCAGGGGTGAAAGTCTCCCTGACAACAAAGGGTGTTGAGTCTGGGGGTGAATCTGGCTCTGGCACTGTGGGATCAACAACACCTTCAGACCAAAAGAAGTGTAATAAAATAAGGCATCAGCGAGCCAAGAGAGATCAAATAGAGTCAAGAGGCTATTCTGCAGCTACTTTTTTTTTTTTTTTTTTTTAAAGGAAAGACAGAGAGAAGGAAGGAAGGAAGGAAGAAAGGGAAACATTTCCAAACATTTTCTTGCTTTATTGTATTTTGTTTTTCCGTTTTTGTTACATGGGCTGGGGCCGGGAATCGAACCGAGGTCCTCCGGCATAGCAGGCAAGCACTTTGCCCGCTGAGCCACCGCGGCCCACCCTCTGCAGCTACTTTTATGCAAGCTTCAGTTAGATAGTGCTAATTGCCAAGGTCTGCTAAACCCCAACCCCTGTCACTCTTGTTGACGCTTAAGAACACCTAGGACTCAAACTGAGACTCTATAAAGGTTTCATGTGCTAGGTTTGTCTTCCTGGAACCTATAATGCCTATAGGATTCCTAATTAGATAATCCTGAAACTCAAGAGGACCAGCCTCTCTAAGATTATGTTAATTACATCCCCCTATCTTTTAGTGTAGACACCCCTTCTTAATATAAAAATGTCAGAAAGGACATCTCTGCAGATTGGTAGAAGAATCAAAGGAGAAGGAGGAGGTATAACAGAGAAAATAAGATTTAACAAATGAGTATGACTGCTAATGACTGCTATATTAATATCCCTTCTACCACCCAATGTTTTGGAGCAACTAGAAGGAAAAATCTGAAATGGTAGAATGGCAAGCCATGACAAACTCTGGAATCAGTTCTGTAACTACTTGTTGAAGTGTGACAATTACTTTTTACTTTCTTTGCTTTGTATATGTGTTATATTTTACAATAAAAAAGTTTTTAAAAAAATATACTGGGGCCATTAACTACCTTGACCCTAAAGCAATGCATATCAATCTTGCTCATAATCATTTGACCAAAACTAATCTCAGAGTATCAACAAACTTCAAGGGAATCTGGGAAATGTAGGGGAACCATGGTCCTGCCACAGAAACCACATACTGGTAGAAGGTATTATTAACTTGCATAGACTCAGAACAAAGGAACTTAGAGGAATCAAGAACTTAATGGCATAAGACTATGACAACACTGTTTGGATATCTGCCAATAGATGTAACTGATAATATTTAGAGAGTTTGTGCCAACTACTGTACAAAGGACTGGAGGTACAAAGATAATAAAACCCTGGTGTCAAGGAATCTACACTTTCATTTAAGAGACAGAGGTATAAATGGATAATATCATAATATGGCAAGTGCTTGAGTTTGCAGGATGCAATGGAAGTAGAAGGGCACTTAGCTCCATTTGGGGATTAGAGAAAGATACAGGAAGAAATGATACCTAAAATCAGTTTTAATGAATGAGTTCAAGGTGAAGAAAATTGGGCAAGGATATTCTAAACAGAGGAAACAAGATGAGCAAAATCAAAGAAGCATGAAATAGCATGAATTATGAAGAGAATGTTAAGCATTGGGTAACTCAATATAAGTGTAGATGAGGAGAGTACGAAGACAAGGCTAGAGCAGTAAAGAGTTGGGTCACAAAAAGCATTGTGTACCATCTTGAAGATCTCAGTTTGCCACTGTGGGTTTGGTAGAACCTTTAAAGGATTCTAAAGAGTCCTGTTGGTTTGTTTTTAGATGAGAATATTCTGTGTGTGTGTGTGTGTGTGTGTGTGTGTGTGTGTGTGTGTGTGTGTGGTGGGGATGTAGAGGATACATCTAAAGCAAGCAAAACTTGTAAAGGTTTTCACACTGGGGTTTGTGTTCTCTTTGTAACTCATCGAATGAAGCATGCTTAACTATAAGAAAAATTGTTTAAAAGGTAAAATCCAAATCCTCTATTTATGATTACTACCATGAGGCTTTCCATATAGTGGATAAGGAAGAGAGGGAGGGAAGGTGGAATGAGAAAATAAAGAAGAAAGAGAGAAGGAAGGAAAAAAGACCAAAATTAAAACTGTTGCTCTTTTTGCTTTCCTGAAATTTAAATTAGAGATATTTAAAATAATTTTTCATTTTTTCTTTCCTGAAAGATATACTTCTGAATTTTGGAGTACTGATATATCTAATTGATATGTCTAATAACCTTTAGAGTTTTTCACTAAAATCACTTTTATAATTATTTAGCTGTATGGGTCACAGTGGTTCACTATACTAACCACCTAGCCACTCAAACTTTATTTTGCTTTTAGACCATGTTTTGGCCTCGTGCTGAACCCCAACAAATGGACACTTTGCGATTTTTTGAGAATTGTTTCATATTTTCCAACTAAATTCCAAAGTTTGCATTCCAGATTCTTACATCTTTCTAAATATTCTCATTCCAAAATTGATTCTAAGTAGCATTTATAACAATCAGTGAAGATATTATATTGACCCCACATTCACCCTTGAAGAATTTAAGAGCACATTTCTCCACAAGTTGGTGTGGTAACATACTTCAAATTTTCTAAAACTGTGGATACTTTAACAACATTTCTTTGCTATCTTCACTCACAGAGAAAATATAGCAGTGATTAAAAATTGGTATATCCTTTTCTAGAATCCCAGTGAATTTTTATTTCTACTTAGTGACTTTAAAGTGAATACATAAGGCACATGATTTGCAACCATGTAAGGCTTTTATTTATTATTTTTTTAAGGCCTTGATTTTATCACTGCTTCATTTGAAATAGGGTTAGAAAGCCACTGGATCTAATAATTTATTTCATTAACTCAGAATGAATTCGATGAGTCATTCAATTTTGTAGGGAACTATACTGTTTATAAATATGATTTTGAAGACAATTCGTCTTTTTAGAAATGTGCAGATGGTGCTAATCTTTCTGAGACAAGAATATGGCAGTTTGACTACGGGCTTATGAAACGATTTTGTGATTCTGTGAAACTGAGTCAACTTTTCATTATGAAAAATAGCCAAACCTTCATCTCCTCAGTGGGAATGCTTAATATGAAAGCTCCCCAGTTTTCAAAAGCCTGAAGACAAATACATTAACAAAAAATCTCACTGACTGGTGCAAGAAAAGAATTTCATAGACATTGGGACAATTATGTGCTTGATTTATATTTTGGACACAGGAAATCCTAGAAAGACCTTATTCTTTGAAGTCATCAGGATGATGGTGACTCAGATTCCTGGAACACATGAAGATTATCCTCATTTATAAATTTATGTTGTTTTTTTCCTCCAAGCATAATGAACTTCTTGAATTAGTCACTGACAAGACACCAAATCATCTTAGAGGGAGGGAAAATGAGAATTTTAGAACTTAAAAACATGGAAATAAAAACATGTACCCCTCCCCCACCACATCATTGTGGGATTAAATGATAAGACTAATATGATTTTAATACACTTTGTTTTTTTGCTGCAGGATTAAGAAGCTACCATTCAAACTTTTTAAATATCAAGAACTGAATATAAGGCCTTAAGGAGTTTTCCAAAGTCAAGACATATTTTCAACTATTCCCTAAGCAAATGAACTACAGCCTTTGAGGAGGTAAAAGATAAGTGCAATAGAGATGAGGAAGTCCTTGGATTAATATCCGTGTAAAAAGGAGCATCCTTTGGGAGCTTGATCATCATAGCATAATTCATTTTCTTTGAACAGGCTGAATATATTGCTGCTTTGAAGTCTTCACCTTTGCTTTTATTGCCCTCTGCCCTGCCCATGCCTGGCTCCTACTCAGTTCCTATGTCAACTTGTCAGAGGTTTCTCAAAATGCCCAGTTTAAATCACCATGCCCTGTTGTGCACTATGATAGCATCTCATTTTATTTTCTTCATGGCACTTATTGCTATTTGAAATTATATTATATTGTTTACTTCCCACCTTAAGTAAAATGTAAGTTATGCAAGAGTAGTTTCCTTGTTTTCCTTGTTTGCAGTTGAATCCTCTGTGCCAAGAATAATGTCAGGCCTAGGGCAATTTTTAGCTAACAAATGAATTAAACTGTTGGACTTTGAGCAAATGGAAGCATTTAAGACTAAATCGACTTTTTAAATCAGTAATTACAGATTTTAAATTTCTTCGACATGAAGATTTGAAATAAACCTCAATAATTTAAATTATATTTGTGACATTTTGGGTATACATCTTAAGGAACACACAAGTTAAACTAAATATTGTATACGTGTTAAAGAAAAGATTATGGGAGACCATTCGGAAAATCTGTTCCCAGCACTGAGATTTTCTTGATATGATTATGAAATTATTTTGCTCTTCTCATGAAAAGCAGATGCTATTTACAAACCATGGCAGTTTTTTGTTCTTTTGAGCAAAGATACACCAAGATCTTCCCAAATAATACACTATTGCAATAACTGAGAAGATGCAATGTGCAAAACTACTATCTTTTATTTCAAAATTATTCTTGGTTGTCTTTTATGTTTCTACCAAAGTCGAAAGAAACACTTGATCATACTGTTCCAGATGACGCAGGGAAGTCCTGACTGAATGTTACCATTTGTCTATACTTTCTGCCATAAAGGGAGTCAAAGCTATTCCAGCTCAGCCCAGGATGTTTCCGACATCCCACAGACACTCAGTTTTAGCAACTCTCTGTCAGTCTCCACTATTGCTAGTGACTTACACCAATCCAAGACTCTGAACTGTTCAGACAATTGAAAAAAAATCGCATTTTTAGACAGAGTACAGAGCAGTGCTGGTGACAGCTGGGTATTTATAGGCACAATTGAATAGAGACTAAGGAAAACAATAAATTTCTTTGCCTTACTCTGGCCCTCAATTTTCTAAAATATTCATATAATTATGAATTTTTTAATAATCAAAGTGAAGCTTTTCCCGGAGAAGGCTAATTCTAGTAGAACTTCAATCAGTTTTCAATTGGATTTTATCAGTAGTTTCAATTTCATCAATATTTTCTCAGGATTCTAAACCAAGAGGAGAGCAGTAAAACTTGCAGGTTAAGCTTTCTTGTTATAGTACCCTAATTGCACAGCTCTTGAAAAAAAGCACTCTACATTGCCTTAGTTAATCTCATAACAACCAATGTGATAAGGGCTATTATTGACTGTTTTTGCCATATGTGAAATTTGGTATTAGACAGCTTTTGTGGAGTTAGTTGTCCAAATAACTTTATATTTCATCACTTGACCTTCCCATCCCTGAACAGTTAGTAAATGCAGTTCCCTGTTCCCCCTTTCCGTTCTTGCCTTGATAATACATCAATGCTGGTCTGTATAACCGCTAAAAATTTATGAAAGTTAAAGATAACACCAATTCTCCTGTACATTTTCTGGCTAACTCAACTGAAGGAGTCTTGAGTGTCAATGACTAACCACCACTGCCTCAATGATCTAGAACCCATTGTAGGTTCCTGGGCACAGAGATGCGGATAGGAGAAGGGGTGGAAGATGAAAAAGTCAAGTTTAACATACATTTTTTTAGTACAATATCATTTATTTATTATGTAAGTTTTTAGAAACTTCTCACAATTCATGTGAATCCAAATATCTTACGCTCTGACTCTTTCCATCTTTGCTGCCATCTTTGCTCGCTGAACAAAGCTCTTTGTATACTCTTTGCTCTTTGTATACTCAAAAGGCAGCAGGTTTGACTAGCTTTCCTGATATTTTATTTTGAAAGTACTAAAAAATATATATATATAATCCATGCTCCCAAGGAGATATAAAGATGCACTGCTTGCACATACATTTTTTCGTTCTCTCTACTGTTTAAATGATGGTACTAATAGATAGAGAGGGACTGACATTGATGACCTCCAGCAGATGTCCCAAGGAGTGACCCTGCCTGCAAGTTCTCACCTCTCGCTTAGGAAGCCTGATTCAGAAACTTTCTCCCGGTCACCTAGTCCTCAGTCACAGCTTAGTTCCCTAGTCACTCCTTTCATAAAGGACATTCAAATGTATCCCACATCAGCTACAGCTTTCTTGAGAAACCTCACACTTCTGCCTACAAACCTGCCCTACAATATTTCTTACTTGTCCATAAGGGGACCACAGGCAACTTTCCATCCAAGAGGCTCTAACTAAATCTTGCCCAATCTGTCATGATTCCAGTCCTCTATCCTGACAGGTCCATAACTCTGTAAATGTGGATAGAAATGCAGAAGTTCAGAATTCAGGACATCTCCATATCATCCTGTCTACCAGTCTTAACTTTCATGTGAGAAAAGGGAGGCCCATATCAACATCACTGTTAGTGGCTTAAGAAGCTTGGCGTATATTTTATGTCTTGGAAAAAGGAGGAGAGACTACTAAGACTGCTCCATTAGTCACCACCAGCGATTATGGAAGCCTTTACAGATAGTCGATTGGAAGTCACACGAACATATCTTTATCACACAAATGGAAATAAAAGCAACGTAGAGTACCAGAGGGTTCAGTCCAACTTAAGCAGCAAAAGGAGCCAGAAAAAGAAAGCATCCTGAACCAAAACACTGATTTTCTAGGGCTTATCTAATTTAGAGCTATTTCCTTTTCTTATTTCATTCAGCAAATATTTATTGAACACCCACAACGTATAATCTGCTCTATTACATTCTGTGGAGGAAATACAAAAGTGAATGAGACATGGTCCCTACCTACAAGGAATTTTTAATCTTGTGGGGAGACTAGCATGTAAGCAATAGACTGTAATATGGGGGTTACTGAAGCAACATATGTTAAGTGTTAGAACATAGAAAGGTAATATTTGGATCCTGACTTGGGGTCAGAAATGTTCCTTCACTGCAGAGGTAGTATTTGAGGTATTGCTGACATGTGAGTTTAATTTTGAGTAGTTTCAAAGGAGGAAAAGGGATTCTGTCTAAGATGAGAAAGTAGTAAGAGTGAAATTATGATGGCCTAAGTTATATAAAAAATGCTTCAAGACCATGCAGGGAAAAGTCATTCATGGAATTTCAATAAAACACAAGTCTTCATAGAATTTTTTTTGGATAACTTCAAGTAACAGTGACTTAAACTCTGCTGACACTTCCCCTGCTTTCATGGTCTTCATTATTTTGTGGATATCTGAACCAGTCTTGTCTAGTGTATCATGGTAGACTGGATTAAAAAAAATTCAAATGCTTATCGTTACATTTGAAAATGTTGTTATTTAGATATAGCAGAGGTCTGCGAAGGAATATTACACCAAGAGCAATGGTAATAGTTTTTTGAAGTTATAAGAGATCAGAGACTGAGAGCAAGTTAAGAACCTGCTGAGACTCTCCAGGGGAGAGATTATGAGGGTATAAACCTACGCCATGAAATCGGTTATGTAAAAACATGAAAAGAATTATGAAAAATACTGGCAACACTCTTGGCAAGCCATCAGAAATAGAGAACTGAAAAGGACCTGCTGATTAATAGAAGCTTTTGGCCAAAGAAAGTGGGGTGATTGTTGTCTTTGTCTTTTTGTTATGCGAGACATGAAATACAGAAAGAAAAGGAAATGTGGTGAATAGTAGAAGGGTCATGATGAGATTGGCCAAGGACAGGTAGAGTTTTAAGTGCTAGGGATTCATGTAACTGTCCAGCAGGAAATAGGCAGGGCTTGATCTTCACACCATCCACATTCAGTTTGCAACTCAGATATTTTTCTTTTCTTTGTGCCTATGCAAGCAACATGGACAATTTCTATGAGATTTAATTAGACCATGTCTTTAGGATAATTAAAAACATGCTAGACAATGCAAATCTGTTAACAGGTATATGGAGTGGTGAATGCCAGGGTGTGTATGTGTATGTGTATGTGTGTGTGCACACAGGTGTATGCGTATGCATGCAGAGATGCAAATCACAATCGATCCATGATAGCCATAAGAATCAGCAGTCCTCTCCAGTGTCAATAGCAGGAGAAAGCATTTGTATGCATTTCAAAAAACTTAAAGGCTATCTGGATCAGGACGCTGTTAGTTAACATTTGGTCAAAAAAGGAAAATGCTCTTCTTGAATAATGTTTGGTGTATTTTCCAAGCCTGAAGAAATGATCTTTTACTCTTGAAATGATTTTGTTTAGGTACATATTTTCACAGCACACATTTCCCTTACTAATCATCGTCACTCTACTATCTTTTTAAAACATGTATATTCTTTCATATTATTGCCAATGAGGTGAACTTAATGTGTTTCATTTTCAATAGTGAAGCCTTAGGTCATATAGGACAGTAGTTTAAAGGACAGTCTCAGAAATCCAAGTTGTTTTCTGTCACTCACAGCCACATGGCTCTGGGCAAATTTCCTCTCCTTTCTGTGTATCGGTCTCTTCTGTAAAAAGGGCATTAAACACAGTACATATCTCATTTGGTTGTTATGAAATTTAAGTAAATTCTTATTTCCAAGTGCTTACGGTTCTCACATAAGCATTAAATAAAGTCTTGCTAAGAATTGTGTCTTGAGGTTTTATGCTAGATTACATATTTTGAATTGTGGCTGTTTTTAACATGGATTATCACAGTTTTCACCTTGAGTCTTACCCTTACTGTACTTTGTTCACATCCTTGTGATATTTGGTTTCATTATTCTATTTTTTCACAACAGGTTAATTCATGCTTTCTTATGGTATTGTTTTTATTTTGAAAGCCAACATAAATTCTCTCTCAGGAAGAGTGTAAAAATATACACATAAAATAAGCACTTAAATAAATGTAAATTCAAGTTGGAGGGTTTTCTGTCAGAGGAGAGAAAATTAAAAAACTGTTCTGAAGAGGAATTAGGCATGAAAACAAGAAGATGCAGCAAAAAGTCCAATAGGAGGAGTGGAGGAGGGAAAGGAAGAGAAAGGTTTGGAGCCTTAAAGTCTCTCTCATTGATAACTTTGAAGTAATATACTTAGTTACCAACATTTTAAGTACAGGCATCAGTATTTCATTGGTGCAATTTATTGTTGTGATATACTTTTTTTGTTGTTGTGCAGCTTTACCAAAAGGTGGACATTTCAAAAGTCTGGAATGATAAACAGAATTCACAGTATAGTGGAAGTAGTAATGCGAAGTTTTTCTAATGCATGTTTTAAATCATGATTTTCTATATGAAGTCAGGTTTTTTTTGGAGTTAAAATAAGCATTGCTTTCTTTGATTATGGGTCCTTTGAACCATGAAATGAAATTTACATATATATTTTCTATATATAATAAATATCGCTTATTAATTATATCATGGAAAAAACTGAACAGTGTCTGAAAACTGAAAATGCTTCGCTGCACAAAACCATTACAAAGGATTGGCTGTGATTTAGACCTAGTAGGTGCTGATTTATTAAATCACAAATGTGAGAAATTGTTGGTCTCAGGATGCGTATTAGGATTAGTGAGATTCTAAAACCATCAGAAAAGTTTTGAGCAATGATATTGTTAATTAAGAAGTACTTGATGGGTACGAATTAAAACAGGGTGAAATCTTTCCTCCAAGGACTTGTCTACACTAAGATTTTAGAAGGGTATTTTTTCACTGATATATCCTTAATCCTCTGTATGGAAAAAGGAGGGATCCTAAGACTCTAACAAGCTTCATATAATCCAAAGAAGACAGATGGGAACCTACCCTATTCTTGGTATATTGGTAGTTTGTAAATATTGTACTTCCAAAGAGCATTGTTACCAAAATACTATGCAAGATTTATGAGACATGAGCTATATTTGGTGCAGTAGGTTAGAGAAGAGACATTTTGACTTTGAACTATAACAGTTCAGATTTCGGAATATGTGAACTTAAACTTTTTCTGATCTATTCCATATATGTGAATATATTCATAAAAACTGTGTGCAGTCATATTCATTTAAAGGGTTATCAATGATATTAATGATAACTAATCTGATGCCCCTTTATACTCAGTTCATGCTACTTAAATTTGAACTTCTTTATCAGTTCAATAAAAAGATTTAGGAACCTTCTTGGCTTTTATTAAAAAGGAATTGATTTATAAAATATTGTGAACTCAGTTTTTACTAAATGTAATGCCTTCATCTTTTGCAGACAATTTCTGAGTATCACTTGTTAATCTGTATACTCAGTATAGAAAAGAGGAACTGAATATAAGTTGTAGTTTATATTTCCATTTTGGCTATTCAGTATTATAAGTGCTTAAAAGTCCCATGAGGGAACATGATCTGTCTTCAGATTTAAGAAATGACGAATATTGATGGGAGGCTTCTGAACGGTTGCCAGGTCACAGGAAGTGGTTCCTTTGTAAGTTCAGTAACAACCATGCTCTCAAGAGAAAATGCTAGCAACCTGGGCCCTGAGGGTCTCTTGAAATCTAATTTGGAGTGGTGCTATTGTTGAAATGATATTAATTAAATATTAATAATGAGAACATACATCCATGCATTTATTCAATCCATTCATGAAAGAATTTTTGAGCATCTGTGTTGGTTTGAAACTGTTATGTACCCCAGAAAAGCCATGCTCTTTTAATCCAATGTATGGGGGCAGGGCTATGGGGGGGGGCCCTGTGATTAGGTTGTTTACATGGAGATGTGACCCTGCCCATTAAGGTGGATCTTAACCAGTGTACTGGAGTCTTTTAAGAGGGAAACATTTTGCAGAAAGCTCAGACACAGACATTTGGAGATGTAGGGGGAAAACACCCCAGGAGAGGCCAGAAGAACCCACAGGAGCTGAGAGGGTCATGTTGGAAACCATCCCAGGAGAGAAGGGCCCAGCAGATGTCACCATGTGCCTTCCCATGTAACAGTGAAACTCTGGACAGGATTGACCTTTCTTGAGTGAAGGTATCCTCTTGTTAATACCTTAATTTGGACATTTTCATGGCCTTAGAACTGTAAATTTTTAACCCAATAAACCCCCTTTGTAAACGCCTACCCATTTCTGGTATATTGCATTCTGGTAACTTTAGCAAACTGAAACAGCATCTGTTAACTGTTTGAAGTTCACTCTCCTTGAACAGAAGAAGCAAAGTTCAAAAGGATCTTGTCAGTATCCACGAGGCGTTCATGAAAAGGAAACAAATGCAATATATTAGAGTAAAACATAATGTATAGTGTCTGCTATTAAAGAAATATGAGCAGCATACTGAAGTATAAATTTAGCTTGATAGGAGAAAAGAAAGTTTAATACAGGAGACTGAGCATCATGAAAGAGGATAAGAGGAGGAGAGGGACAGAAAGAAGTCAAAAGTGCTATAGATTCAGGGCTCTCACAAGCTAAACTTTTGCTACCACTTGTTTTTAGTATCCTTAGAATGATAGAAAAAGACTTCAGTTTTTTGAGTTGTTTGTTTCTTTCTTCCACTCCAAGTGGCAAATTTGCAGTTCATTTACCTCTCTGGCAAATCAGAATTAATGAAAGAAGGAATACTCACTGCCTCCATCCTAACTCATTATCCTGTTTACCTGTGAGAACTAATCAAAGTATCATTATCTCTGGGCTTCTCATCAAATATCCCACTTTGGTTTTATGTGATAACTTTTTTTCAAATGCTTTTTTTTTATATAAAATATGATGTTCAGAGGTAGCATTATTAATTTTATCAATGTAGTGACTACAATACCACAGAATTAGTTCCCTTAATGAATAAGGTAATACCTTTCACTTTTCTGGCCTTTGCAGGTCCTTTCCTCTTCTGTTCCTTTCATTATGAAAGGTTCTCAGCTTATTATCTCCTAACATTGGGCCATAAATGGGAGATTTAAAAATAGTGCCCTAAATAAGGTTTTGTTTCATTTTTCTGAATTTCCTTTACTTTCCATGATCATGAGTAGTTGAGTTAAAATGCAGCATCTCCTACATTTTTATTATTAACAACATTATTAGGAAAAAGGAGTAGAATCTTACAGATCTTAGAATGAAACTTTGGAAAGCATAAAGGCTTAGGGCTTTTATTTATTTTCAATAGCATTAAGATGCATATTATAATATTGGAAACATTGATTATTTGTGAATTCAACTATAACTAACCTTGTAATAGGAAAAATATTTTATGTTGCTAAGAAACTAAGTGAATTCCCTAGACCATATTAATGCTTTATTTTTAATAATAATAGTAAAAGAAATAGAGTTCATTGTAAACATGTATTTCATATTTTAACTGTTCTGTTTAACAAGTGATAATTATGTAATCTAGAAACCTTACATTTCATGGCATTTTAAAAAGAATTCGGCACATGATTAAACATGGATATTCATTTTCAAATGTTAAATCAGAAAAAAAGTAAGATACTAACAAATTTCTAAGTATATGTGTTATTCCTACTTCATCATCAACACTATGGAAATCAAAAGATTAATATTAAAGTATAATTTTCTAATAACATGATGCAAAAACTCAGAAATAAATTTGATATTTACTTTGGGAGATTTTGTTCTGATCAGCTTCATAATAATTTACTTTATGCAAGTTTGGTATCTAATTAAGCTTTTTTTGTCACTGAATGGGCAAGTATGACTACAGGGACACCAAAACAATGAGATACTGATGACCCTTCTTTGTCATCAAATTTCATCTTTTTTGATGAAAGAAATGTTGGCTTCTTGGATTTGTATTAAACAAAAAAATACATATGACTTTTAATGAAGACAAAATCTCATGGAGAGACAAAATTAGTTTACGGAAACAAACTTGGAGTGATTCCAAATAAATATTTAAAGGAATAACACCTATAGAGACACATTGATTCCTCTATTTTCTCGCAAAATTATCACCATAAACAACCTTGATAATGGTAATTATCAAGTCATTCACTTTCAGAATAAAGGGCAGGAAGACAAAAGAATGAAGAGGAAACCCACTGAAGATATAAAACAGAAAGAATTAATTAAGATAAAATGAAAAATCAATAGGACATTGATTTTTTTTAAAAGACAAACCTCACAACAGAAAGCATCTCACGGAGGAAGAGTCAAAGAAATAAAAAAACAAAATATAAGGAAAAGCATATAAATTCGCTTGAGGACTGACCACTTTAAAAATGTATTTAGGTAAAGATATCATGAGGAAAATGGTCTATCATGTGTTTTTGGTCCTATTGGAGATAAAACTAGAAGAAATGGTTTAAATCAAAATTGTAAGGAGTTAGAGTAACTTAAATGGGCATAGAAAGAGTAGAGAAAATGAAAAGGAATACAATTCTATATATCTTAACAATGTCTAAAATGTAATGAATTTAAAATTTCACGGTAACATAGTGAACTATAATAGATATTTGTTGCTTTTGTTTTTTCCCCTTCTTCACATAACAGCACAACCTCTTCCTTTAGGAAATTGCTTCTTTGCCATTCTTTGTAGATGGGGGGTGGGGGAGCAGCTGCCCAGGATCAGAACCAGAGTGGACTGTCATATACCCACCCCCACAAACACAAAGCGATGATAATTTGATTTAAAAAGAAATAACCAGAGTTTGTCTGTTGAATTTTGCATTCACTTAGGATGAGAAACAATTTTTTTTTCCTAGTTTGCTATCTGGGATGATTAGGCCTGGAGCTGCCTAGGAGCTTTCCTTTTGCCACATAGAAGAAAATCATTTACAACAGGACAGCACGAGACCAGCTTTCAGAGGTATAGACCAAGATCTGGAGAGAAACATAATGCTATTGTTTGCATCTCTGGATCTACTCAGGCTATGAGTTTTTTCACCTTTTCCCAATTACATGAACTTTACATTGTTTACACTCACTGGAATTTTTTTTTTCTTTCATTTTTGTATGGACAGGCACCAGAAATCCAACCTGGGTCTCTGGCATGGCAGGCGAGAACTCTGCCACTGAGCCACTGTCCCGCTGCCCTACATTCATTGGATTTTGATGCCTGTACTACTAAGTATTATTTAATATAAGAACCAATCATTTTTTTCTAAGGTACTTTTATTCTTATTTAAGTCTTATTATCTATTCCTATAGATTTTATTAAGAACATTTGTATAAGTGAATTGTACCATTATCAGAGTTCAGGAATTGATAATCAACAATCCTTTACAGTTGTTGAGACAGAATCACTCAAAGAGAGGATAAAGAGAAGTCGGAAAGAAGAAGAAAATGAGGTTAAAAAGAAAAAAGAGTGGACAAAAAGGAGTGGAAAGAAAATGAAAAAGTTAGACTTTCTTCCTGACATAGTTTGCACTACTCCAAGGTACTTCTCTTCATTTTATGTAGGATGATGAAGATGATACGTATGATTGTAGCCTGGGTGGATCTTCAAAAAGTCCTGACTAAATGAGTCAAAGAATATGTTAATATGTTGTTCTTTCTGTAACCAAAAACCTAGTTCTAAGCCTAACAATACTGTAAAACTAACACTAAGCCCAATCTTATTTAAAACTCTAATCATATCCTAAAATTACTGGCAACCCTACCTCTAGCCCTGGCCCTAATACTTTCAAATCATAATTCTGATTCTGATTTCAACTGAGACTCCAAAATGCCCTAAACTAACTCTACATTCACCGCTAAAACTAATCCAACTCACCTTTAAACCTAAACCTAAACCTAACCTAAACCTATCTAACCTTAACCCAAAAATTAACCCCAAACCGATTTTTTTATTAATTAACTAACAAAACATTTAGAAATCATTCCATTCTTCATATACAATCAGTAATTCTTAATATCATCACATAGTTGCATATTCATCATTTCTTAGTACATTTGCATCGATTTAGAAAAAGAAATAAAAAGGCAACAGAAAAAGAAATAAAACGATAATAGAGAGAAAAAAAGAAAACTATATGTACCATACCCTTCATCCCTCGCCTTCACCTACCACTATTTCAAACTGAATTTATTTTAACATCTGTTCCCCCTATTATTTATTTTTATTCCATATGTTCTACTCTTCTGTTGATATAGTAGCTAAAAGGAGCATCAGACATAAGGTTTTCACATTCACAGAGTCTCATTGTGAAAGCTATATCATTGTTCAATCATCATCAGGAAACATGGCTACTGGAACACAGCACTACATTTTCAGGCAATTCCCTCCAGCCTCTCCACTACATCTTGAACAACAAGGTGATATCTACTTAATGCGTAAGAATAACCTCCAGGATAACCTCTCGACTCTGTTTGGAATCTCTCAGCCACTGACACTTTGCCTCATTTTACTCTTCCCCCTTTTGGTCAAGAAGGTTCTCTCAGTCTCTTGATGTTAATTCTCAGCTCATTCTATGATTTTTCTCAGTCCTTTGATGCTGAGTCTCAGCTCATTCCAGGATCTTTGTCCCACGTTGCCAGGAAGGTCCACACCCCTGGGAGTCATGTCCCACGCAGAGAGGGGGAGGGTGGTGAGACTGCTCATCATATTGGCTGGAGAGAGAGGCCACATCTGAGCAACAAAAGAGGCTCTCTTGGGGGTGACTCTTAGCCTAAATTTTAAGTAGACTTGACCTATCTTTTGTGGGGTTAAGTTTCATGTGAACAAACCCCAAGACTGGGGGCTCAGCCTATAGCTTTGGTTGTCCACACTGCTTGTGAGAATATCAAGAATTCAACTTGGGGAAGTTGAATTTCTCCCCACTCTCACAATATCTCATTGTGGTTTTGATTTGCATTTCTCTAATGGCCAGGGACATTGAGCATCTCTTCATGTGCCTTTTGGCCATTTGTATTTCCTCTTCTGAGATGTGTCTGTTCAAGTCTTTTTCCCATTTTGTAATTGGATTGGCTGTCTTTTTGTTGTTGAGTTGAACAATCTCTTTATATATTCTGGATACTAGGCCTTTATCTGATATGTCATTTCCAAATTTTGTCTCCCACTGTGTAGGCTGTCTTTCTACTTTCTTGATGAAGTTCTTTGATGCACAAAAGTGTTTGATTTTGAGGAGCTCCCATTTATTTATTTCTTTCTTCAGTGCTCTTGCTTTAGGTTTAAGGTCCATAAAAATGCCTCCAATTGTAAGATTCATAAGATATCTCCCTACATTTTCCTCTAACCATTTGATGGTCTTAGACCTAATGTTTAGATCTTTGATCCATTTGGACTTAACTTTTGTATAGGGTGTGAGATACGGGTCCTCTTTCATTCTTTTGCATATGTATATCCAGTTCTGTAGGCATCATTTATTGAAGAGACTGCTCTGTCCCAGGTGAGTTGGCTTGACTGCCTTATCAAAGATCAATTGTCAATAGATGAGAGGGTTTATATCTGAGCATTCCATTGGTCGATTCCATTGGTCGATATATCTATCTTCCATTGGTCGATATATCTATCTTTATGCCAATACCATGCTGTTTTGACCACTGTGGCTTCATAATATGCCTTAAAGTCAGGCAGCGTGAGACCTCCAGCTTCGTTTTTTTTCCTCAAGATACTTTTAGCAATTCGGGGCACCCTGCCCTTCCAGATAAATTTGCTTATTGGTTTTTCTATTTCTGAAAAATAAGTTGTTGGGATTTTGATTGGTATTGCGTTGAATCAGTAAATCAATTTAGGTGGAATTGACATCTTAACTATATTTAGTCTTCCAATCCATGAACATGGTATGCCCTTCCATCTATTTAGGTCTTCTGTGATTTCTTTTAACAGTTTCTTGTAGTTTTCTTTGTATAGGTTTTTTGTCTCTTTGGTTAAATTTACTCCTAAGTATTTTATTCTTTTAGTTGCAATTGTAAATGGAATTCGTTTCTTGATTTCCCCCTCAGCTTGTTCATTGCTAGTGTATAGAAACACTACAGATTTTTGAATGTTGATCTTGTAACCTGCTACTTTGCTGTACTCATTTATTAGCTCTAGTAGTTTTGCTGTGGATTTTTCAGGGTTTTCGACTACAGTATCATATCATCTGCAAACAGTGATAGTTTTACTTCTTCCTTTCCAATTTTGATACCTTGTATTTATTTTTCTTGTCTAATTGCTCTGGCTAGAACCTCCAACACGATGTTGAATAACAGAGGTGATAATGGACATCCTTGTCTTATTCCTGATCTTAGGGGGAAACTTTTCAATTTTTCCCCATTGAGGATAATATTAGCTGTGGGTTTTTCATATATTCCCTCTATCATTTTAAGGAGGGTCCCTTGTATTCCTATCCTTTGAAGTGTTTTCAACAGGAAAGGATGTTGAATCTTGTCAAATGCCTTCTCTGCATCAATGGAGATGATCATGTGATTTTCTGCTTTGATTTGTTGATATGGTGTATTACATTAATTGATTTTCTTATGTTGAACCATCCTTGCATACCTGGGATGAACCCTACTTGGTCATGATGTATAATTCTTTTAATGTGTTGCTGGATTTGATTTGCTAGAGTTTTGTTGAGGATTTTTGTATCTATATTCATAAGAGAGATTGGTCTGTAGTTTTCTTTTTTTGTGATATCTTTGCCTGGTTTTGGTATGAGGGTGATGTTGGCTTCATAGAATGAATAAGGTAGCTTTCCCTCCACTTCGATTTTTTTGAAGAGTTTGAGCAAGGTTGGTACTAATTCTTTCTGGAATGTTTGGTAGAATTCACATGTGAAGCCGTCTGGTCCTAGACTTTTCTTTTTGGGAAGCTTTTGAATGATTGATTCAATTTCTTTACTTGTGATTGGTTTGTTGAGGTCGTCTATTTATTCTTGAGTCAAAGTTGGTTGTTCATGCCTTTCTAGGAACTTGTCCATTTCATCTACATTGTTGTATTTATTAGCGTAAAGTTGTTCATAGTATTCTGTTATTACTTCCTTTATTTCTGTGTGGTCAGTGGTTATGTCTTCTCTTCCATTTCTGATTTTATTTATTTGCGTCCTCTCTCTTCTTTTTGTCAATCTTGCTAAGGGCCCATCAATCTTGTTGATTTTCTCATAGAACCAACTTCTGGTCTTATTTATTTTCTCTATTGTTTTCATGTTCTCAATTTCATTTATTTCTGCTCTAATCTTTGTTATTTCTTTCCTTTTGCTTGCTTTGGGGTTAGTTTGCTGATCTTTCTCCAGTTCTTCCAAGTGGACAGTTAATTTCTGAATTTTTGCCCTTTCTTCTTTTTTGATATAGGCATTTAGGGCAATAAATTTCCCTCTTAGCACTGCCTTTGCTGCGTCCCATAGGTTTTGATATGTTGTGTTTTCATTTTCATTCGCCTGCAGATATTTACTAATTTCTCTTGTAATTTCTTCCTTGACCCACTGGTTGTTTAAGAGTGTGTTATTGAGCTTCCACGTATCTGTGAATTTTCTGGCACTCTGCCTATTATTGAGTTCCCACTTCATTCCTTTATGATCTGAGAAAGTGTTGTGCATGATTTCAATCTTTTTAAATTTGTTGAGACTTGCTTAGTGACCCAGCATATGGTCTATCTTTGAGAATGATCCATGAGCACTTGAGAAAAAGGTGTATCCTGCTGTTGTGGGGTGTAATGTCGTATAAATGTCTGTTAAGTCTAGCTCATTTATTGTAATATTCAAATTCTCAGTTTTTTTATTGATCCTCTGTTTAGATGTTCTGTCCATTGATGAGAGTGGGGAATTGAAGTCTCCAACTATTATGGTAGATGTGTCTATTTCCCTTTTCAGTATTTGCAGTGTATTCCTCATGTATTTTGGGGCATTCTGGTTCGGTGCATAAATATTTATGATTGTTACATCTTCTTGTTGAATTGTTCTTTTTATTAGTAGATAGTGTCCTTCTTTGTCTCTTTTAACTGTTTTACATTTGAAGTCTAATTTGTTGTATATTAGTATAGCTACTCCTGCTCTTTTCTGGTTGTTATTTGCATGAAATATCTTTTCCCAACCTTTCACTTTCAACCTATGTTTATCTTTGGGTCTATCTAAGATAGGTGTTTCCTGTAGACAGCATATAGAAGGATCCTGTTTTTTATTCCATTCTGCCAGTCTATGTCTTTTGATTGGGGAATTCAGTCCATTAACATTTAGTGTTATTATTGTTTGGATAATATTTTCCTCTACCATTTTGCCTTTTGTATTTTATATATCATATTTAATTTTCCTTCTTTCTACACTCTTCTCCATACCTCTCTCTTCTGTCTTTTCATAACTGTCTCTAGTGCTCCTTTTAGTATTTCTTGCAGAGCTGGTCTCTTGGTCACTAATTCTCTGAGTGACTTTTTGTCTGAAAATGTTTTAATTTCTCCCTCATTTTTGAAGGACAATTTTGCTGGATATAGAATTCTTGGTTGGCAGTTTTTCTCTTTTAGTAATTTAAATATATCATCCCACTGTCTTCTTGCCTCCATGGTTTCTGCTGAGAAATCTACACATAGTCTTATTGGGTTTCCCTTGTATGTGATGGATTGTTTTTCTCTTGCTGCTTTCAAGATCCTCTCTTTGTCTTTGACCTCTGACATTCTAACTAGTAAGTGTCTTGGAGAATGCCTGTTTGGATTTATTCTCTTTGGGGTGCGTTGCACTTCTTGCATCTGTAATTTTAGGTCTTTCATAAGAGTTGGGAAATTTTCAGTGATAATTTCTTCCATTAGTTTTTCTTCTCCTTTTGCCTTCTCTTCTCCTTCTGGGACACCCACAACATGTATATTTGTGTGCTTCATATTATCATTCAATTCCCTGAGCCCCTGCTCAAAATTTTCCATTCTTTTCCCTATAGTTTCCATTTCTTTTTGGATTTCAGATGTTCCATCGTCCAGTTCACTAATTCTAACCTCTATTTCTTGAAATCTACCATTGTAGGTTTCCATTGTTTTTTTCATCTCTTCTACTGTATCTTTCATTCTCATAAGTTCTGTGATTTGTTTTTTCAGACTTTCTATTTCTTCTTTTTGTTCATTCCTTGCCTTCTTCATATCCTCCCTCAATTTATTGATTTGGTTTTTGAAGAGGTTTTCCATTTCTGTTCATATATTCAGAATTATTTGTCTCAGCTCCTGTATCTCATTTGAACTATTGGTTTGTTCCTTTGACCAGGCCATATCTTCAATTTTCCTGGTGTGATTTGTTATTTTTTGCTGGTGTCTGGACATTTAATTACCTTAATTGGGTAATTAAATTGGGTAGACCCTACCCTTAGGAGGGTCTACATAGGTATTACAGACTCCAGCCAGGTTTTCCCGGACTAAGCTGGTCTCCTTTCGGGGGGAAGGAATCACCTGCATCAGTTTTCCCTGAGTGTGAGACCCAGCAGTTTGAAAGACTTTCCTGTGAAGTCTCTGGGCTCTGTTTTTCTTATCCTGCCCAGTATGTGGCGCTTGTCTGTCTGCCGTTCCCACCAGCAAAAGATGTTGTGGCTCCTTTAACTTTGGAAGGCTCTCCTTGCTGGGGGCGTGGTGGAGACAGAGGAAAGGTTGTAGGCTGGTTTTAATGGCTTCAAATTGTGAAGCCCTGGGATCTGAATTCCTTGAGAGAAGGATTCCACCTGAGTTGCATTTCACCCCTCCCGTGGCAAAGGTTCACGTGGGAGACAGCCCTGAAAGCAGTCTGTTTCTGCATTTGAGGCAGTTGCAGCCTGTGTAATCCTGGCACTGAATCCAGAGGCAACCACGCCCCCATAGAAACAGCCGCAGAAGGCGCTGTTTCATCCCCTTCCTCTTTTTCAGTTAGCCCAATAGGCAACTTCTGCTTTGATCAGTTTCACCTGAGCTGGGGGCCTATTTTTAGTAGTCAGAATTTGTTTATTAATGCCACTATTGGTGTTTGGTTGGACTCAGTCCCTGCTACTATTGGAGACTCTTTCCTTTCCCTCCGGGAAGCCACCTGTTGGAGAGGGGTGCCCGTCGCTGGCCGCCATGGCTTGGGGAACTCACTGTTCCAGAGACTCGCAGTTGGTCTGGGAAGTTGCCTGTGGGGGAGGGGCACCAGCCGCCAGCCGCCGTGGCTTGGGGATCTCACTGTTCCGGAGACTCGCAGCCGGCCCAAACAAATTTTTAATAAACAAACTTAACCCCAACCAATTTCAATTTCTAATTATAACCCAAATGCCAATCTACCTTTAACCATATACTTAGCCCCAAACCTACCTTAAAACCTAACCCTGACACAAACGCTATTCTTACTTCTAACACTAACTTCAACTGTAACAGTAACCCCAAATTTAACTCTAAACAAGAGCCTAAAACTCACCCCAACCCTATCTTTAACCCCAATCCCTACATTAACCCCAATCCTTCCCATAACTTTAACCCCAGCATCAATACGAAATCTATCTCAAACACTACCTATAGCCTTCACCCTAAACAAACCTCAAATTTTAATTCTAATTCTAAAGCTAAACACAACCGATACCCAACCCTAGCTCCAACCCTGACTCTAACACTAACCCTTACACTAAAAGCAATCCTACCATCCTTATATATATATCCTAAATATAACTCTAATTATAATTTAACCTACTCTAGCCATAATCCTAACTGCTATCCTACCTGTAACCATGACTCTAAATCTAACCCCACACTATCTCTAATCTTAATGCTTAATGCTACTAAACCCCAAACTAAATCTAGCCCTAATTATAAATTTAACACTGTGACTAATCCAAAACCAACCTCCAACCCTAACCTTATACCCTGATCCTATCTTTAATGCCAACTTTAACCCTATCTCTAACCCTAAAACTAATCCTAATTTTAATTTTTTTACAGTATCACTGAAACTACTACCCTATCTCTAACCTTAATCCTAACCCTAACCCCAAACCTACCTCCAACTCTCACTCTTACCCCAAACCTGAACCTTACTTTACACATGTTAGTACTAATTAATGTTCTGAACATCACTGCTTTGCTCCATTGCCTTCCAATTTTCTTCGCTGATCTTTTAATAAGGAATCAGAAAGTAGTGCTATGGAATCAAGGTCTTAGAACTGTTGTATAACCCAGAGGTAGTTCTAGTGGAAGCAACAAAACACAAAACCCTGATTTAACGGCAATTTATTGGCTCAGAGAGCTGAAAAATTCAGCACTGAATTTCACAGATGCCTGGATTCAGGGGTCTCAGTACTACCATCAAAATCTGGTTGTATCCAATTCCACACACATCTATCCTCCCTGTTGGCTTCATTTAAAAGTTCTCTGTGGCAAGATGGGCTGCCAACAACTCTAGGCCTATATCACAAAGGTCAGCTCCAATGGAATAGCACCCATCTCTTTTCTTGGTTGCTCAATATTAAATTCAAGGAATAGATTGAATCTAGCCGGCTTTACCTGGGAACAATTTCTATCCCTAACTGGTCATGGCTAGGTTGAAATGAAGTTCTGATTGGCTGGGACTAAATCACATACCCCGTCCTGAGACAAGAACAGAGGGATTCAAGTCCATAGATGCACTTATATGAAGAGTGGGAGGCCTGGAGGTGGGGGGAGGGTTCCCCAAAAGAAAAAAAAGCATGTTACTGTTCACAGAAGAAAAATGAGTGCTGAATGACAAACATGCAAACACACACACAACTGTCCATTAAGGTAGAACTTTCTCTTGGAGATCATTTAGCCCCATTTTGAATTTTGTCAATGAGGATTTTATGTGTTTGAGCATTTTTCAATAGGGATGTGTCAGTGTCTTTGAGATTTTGGAGATTACTGCGCTAAAAGGTGGTTGCAAGAGGAAGGATTAAATATTTTCAAGAATGTAAATAGTTGCCTTCTGTTTCAGGCTGGGAAAAATAGGCTTACGGTTTTTTTTTCTCTAACTTTTAATTTTAATTCTTTCAGTCAGAAAAGTCATCTTCTTTCTTCCCCTAAACTATTCACCCCAAGTACATATCCAAATATGATATTTCTTTTTAATAATTTTCCCAAATAAAACAGCAGTGGGGATGAAAATATAAAGCAAAATTGTGCAGTTAATGATAATAGAGTTCACTGTCTTTCATGTGTACTTTAAAATAATTACATTTGCTTTCTTTTGAGAAAAAAATTATGACATTGTGAGTTGGGAGTAGTTTAAAGCTAGGAAAAAATTCCTCAATATAATTAATGACATAAAAATGTATTAAAATTCCAGGTTTCTCCCCTGTTTGCATGAATTGAATGAAAAATTCATGAGGGAAGAATTTAATCAGTCAGTCAAAAGTCTAAATCCATCAAAACATTATTCACCGCATACTATCAATGTACTGGGTACTTGGATGAATGCATTAAAGAAATCTACGTCCTGTGCTATGAATGTGAATGAGTAAAGCTCAGTGTTTAAAGGGCAGTCTTTAGTGCCAGACAGGCCTGGGTTCTGCCTCTCACTGACCAAGTGACCGTTTCCATCAGTCTAATTATTCCACCTGGAAGTCTCCAACCTCGCTGTGAAATCTTGATGAAAATACATATCATTCAGGATTACTTTTTCAAGTCTTTTGTGCTGAATCTGGATGCTTTTTTATTACTTGTCTTCTCCATCCTTAAAATAGTCCTTTTTTATTGCATTTTTCCATATGCAGTGTGTGTTTGTGTGTTTGCTGGTTTGTTTGTATCTCTTTTTTTTTATGTTTAATCTTTTGTAGTGATTTTGAAAGCAAAACTCTCAAGTTTAATTCTGCATATGGCTGTCTTTAAATCTTAATCATTCAGTAACATATCCACTGCCCTTCCTCACTCTGCCCTGTTTATACTTTCCAGGATTTCCGATTTCCATGCTCTTATTCTTGAAATTAAAAATTATAGAGTAATTCTGATTTTGGCCATTCATGACAAGGCATTCAATGTAATTTTGATACTTTCCGTCTGCAATTATAGCTTCCCTAGTCTGGATTTAGGTATACACTTTTTATTATATTTACACTGTGTAATTTTTAAAAACTTGTTTACGATCTTTTTTTTTAACTTGTTTCTGATCTTTTACATTTGATAAATAATATTTGCTGTTTACTTTATTGAAAGTATTCTCCCTTTTCTTTCAAGGATTGGATCTAAATAAATCTTTCAATAGCCTTTAAGAAGGTTATGAGAAGGCTGTGCATATTTTAGGGAGAATATCATATCTTTTGGTAGTAGGAAGGACTAATTTAGGGCTTGACCAGATATTTTAGAGTGTGAGTGTAGTTACACAAACTACATTTAAAATGTTTATTTGAATTCATAAGATTTGAAGCAACTTGCAAATTGGAGAACGACTAACAATAATTATAAAAATGTAAAATTGCAAGACAATTATAAATAAGAAATGATCCCATAACTGATATTACACCTGGAAATTTTATCTCCTCTGAAGTGAAAAATTAATATTCTATTTATAATTATTTTATAGAACTATGTGTTCAAAAATAATCTATGATAACATAAGAGGAAAAGAAAAATATTTTAAAAAACAAACTGGAGATAATGGAAACTGTGAGACTATTAAGAGTTTAATAAGCTTTTGATTTATTTTAAAAGAAAAGTAAACGCAAGGGGTATGCTAAAAAAAAATAGCATCTGCCTAGTAGGATTTGCAAAGTCACTGATGCTTTAAAATATATCAGCAAACCTAGAATTAAGGTTCATGTCTTTGGTTCATCCTAACTCAAATAATGTGTGCAAAAATGAGATATGTAATGTTTATTAAAAACATGAAAGGTTGTATATTTATTATTATGGATCAGAAAAAATTTATCATTTAATTGACTTCAGATACTTCTAACATGACCTGTTCCTTCTGAAAATATCACATAAGGAAGAGGAAAAAAAAGTGAAAGATTATTGTAGAATTTTTTTTTGAGGATTAACTCTGATTTACGGTCAATTTCCAAGTTCAGTATTTATCAGAAAGTGATTAAAAGTACATTATTTAGAGGCCAAGAGAATTCATTATATTCCTATATTTATAACTAACTTATGTGTGGTCATATAAAACAACTGTAAACTTCTTGGCCTTGCTTTCTATAAAATGGGGGGGTTGAAGATAACTTCTAAATTATCTTCCAAATCTAAGAACTTTCACATTTAGGTATGGAGATTCATAGATCATTGAGATTGAGTACTCTCACCATGCTTTATAGCAGGCTTATAAATAGTTTTTGAATTCTATCTAATTTATATCAATCAATATATTACATTATAAATTTCGCTTATGAGGTAAAGATCATTTATTTAATTGAGTAAAATCAAAATGCTGAATTGTGAAAGCGTTTGCTGACATCCTAAATAAAATATCTAATACATAGAACAGACTTTGTTTTTCTTTGCCTTGAACTTGGCTAATATTCAGAAATTGATAAGGTAAGGATTTGTATTTTTTCTGAATTCAGTGATTATCATCTCTCTCTTGTTTGTGGCTTCCATATCAATCTGAGAAATATGGATGCAATTTATTTTGAACCTTGCCATTTGAAAGAAACGTAAAAATCCAATTAGATTCTGAGCATGTGGAGGCAAGAACTACACTGAGACTTTTGTGGGGTTGGATGAGGATAAAAGGTTATTGGAAACAATAGAGAGAAAATTTTATGTTACAGTGTGAAAGAACTTCTAACAATTGTAAAATGATGGAAGAGGCTGAAATAATGGCATAATCTCCTAAACACTTCAAATGTTTAAGCAATTCCCTGTAACAAGGCTATGGAACCTAAGAGTTTCTCTCTTGGTTGGGAGGTCAGACAAAGCACCCTGAAAAGTTCCTTCCAATAAAAAACTCACTTTTTCTGTCCTCTAAGAGAAGTATCAAGAGAAAGCATTCAATAAACTGTTGTTAAATGTCAACATATCTGCAACCATTTTTACAACTCTGCCACGACATTATATATTGAAAGGAGCAATTTGTAATCTCTGTTATCCTAGAATAAATTTAGTTTTAAAAATCATGCCAAGCTTCCTTGTTTTGCTATATATTCTTTAGAACACTTTTAGAGTATGATCATGTATGGAGCTTGAGATTTAAATTTGGAAAATTTTATAACAGCCATGGGGTGCTACCCTAATGAAATAATATTCAGTCTTTTTAACAAGAGCAATTTCTTTGTGTCAGAAATGAAACAGAATTCTGTGTTTTATCTGCAAGCCCCCATTTCAGGATTAATCATTGATACATTTGCCTCACTGATTAGATCAAATCCTGTAGGAATATGTATTTTGATGGGAACAGTCAGGTTTTTCCAGGGTGCTATCTCTGTCCTCTATTGATTTCTGCTCTGATTCATACAGATGATGTTGCACTTCACCTTGGGAATAGCTGGTGTCGTTATTCCCATTTCTGCTGTGATATGCATTTCACGACCTCCAGATCAAATCTGTAATGGAGTGAAGCCACCATGAATATTTATAGGTATATTTAGATGGACTCGTTGATGAGCTATGTTTTAATCAACAGCAGACTTGGATGATCTATGTAAGTAAAAGAATCATGCATTAAATTGATATTGTGAAAAAGCACTGCTTAGGAGAGAGTTCACATGGAACTAATCAGAGGGCTTGAAATCAAGGACTTTCCTGAATTACATTGTAGTTTAAAATCTTTGTTTGGGGGTTGGTTTCTTCAAGGCTCAAGTGTGCATTCTGCTGCCTGAGACATTTCTTGGAAAGAAAATGTGAAGTACTGAAATAACTTACAAATTGAAAACTGATTTTTTATTTTATTTATCATGATTCTTTTATTACAGATGAATTTCCAAAGTTTATACTTTTCCTATTAAATTTTGGGCTGATTTTCTGCATATTTAGTACTATATTAACATATTGAAATTATAAACTGGAATGTGTTCTATATTCCCTGGAGTGGAGTCCCTTAAGGGGTTTATAAACAATTATCTATCACATGTTATTGAGATACTTCAGGAGATATGACTTTATCTCTAGGCTACCTGAATTCATATACTGATGAGTGGTGTATTAAAAGGGGCTTAATCATTCTATTTAAGTGTGATGACAAAGCTTTTGATCAAGAAAAGTTACTTAGAATAAGGTTATAGAATACTCCATTGAATGGAATGGCCCTGCCCTCCCACAAAATATTCTTGGATTTCTTTCAGATTAGCAAAATTCAAAACTCTATGTTAAAAATAAGATACATTTGAGATGGCTGAAACCAAAGGAAAAATACATAGATAAAGGGGATTATTAGAATGTGTTCATTCCTAGGTAGAATAATAGATACAATATGGCTGATATTTTAAGTTATTAAAGTAGTACAACACAATTATTAGGATATAAGAAGTCTTCAGTTTGTTAGTGTTGCAATAGACTCTTTGGGATCCTTTCTAGTTCAAAATGACACACCTTTCTGGGTGAGACTTGCTCTCCAAACTTTCAGGACTGAACAGTCAGTAGATGTTAACTCTGTGACCCTGTAATGCTGGTCTTAACTGAATAGGCTAGGGGGTGGACATCTGTCCTGGAACAACTCAGATTTTTTTTTCCCCTTAAAACGTATAGTATGGACCAAAAACCTTCATGTCATCTTGCCAGCACTTACAATTAGAATATGATGGATACTTATATCCTACTATGACTGTGGGACTATGAGAAGCCCAGTATACAGGGAGAACAAAAGTGGAGAATGAAATAGGTAAGGAAGGAAAGGAGAGAGAATGAGATGATAGAGATGGCCTTTGTGATTTTCCATTTCCTGAACCCAGACCCATCCCATGGCTAGATACACTCCTGTTTCTGGGCTTTGAAAGACATGCTTGAATCCTTATAACATGATCTATTTGTTTTCATAAGCTAGAGTTGGATTTCTTCTACTTGACTTTGCCACCTTCTCCTAGATTTAAAAGCCCTCAGGACATCAATCGACATTGTTTTTACTTCTTAAGAGTACTATCATGTCTTCAAAAAAATTTATAACATTTCATCATGAGGTCACTGAAAATAAATAAAATTTTTAAAGGTACTTAAATTTCAAACCATGAATGCCTTGGACCGTCAATCTCACAAGTATTTTGCAAAGCATTAAGTGGGTATAAGTCATATCACTGTTAAAAATCTGGAAATTAGTACAAAATGCTCAATTAAAAAAAAAAACATTGCACACATTGCCTATTCCTAGCATCTCCATATTTACTCAATATTTCATTGAATTCAGGAGTTATCATGCTGCCTGTCTTTATCTGCTGATAAGGATTGGAGTACCTAAGGAGTTGTGTTATTCAGTAAACTGCCAGAATGTGATATACCAGAACTGGAATGGCTTTTACAAAGGGGAATTTAATAAACTGCAAGTTTAGAGTTCTAAACCTATATCCAAACTAAGGCATCCAGGGAAAGATATTTTAACTGAAGAAAGGCCAATGGGTAAGGAACAGCTCTGTCAGCTGGGAAGTCACATGGCTGGCATCAGCTGGTCCCTTACTCGTGGAATTCATTGCTTTCAGCCTCTGTCCTGTGAGAGTTCCTCAATTTGCTTCTCTGCGGCTGGTTTTCATCTCTTAGTTTTCCTTGGTTCTGTCCAGTTTCTGGCTTACTGAACATCTCCTGACAATATCTGCTGGGCTCCAAGCATCTCCCTACATCTGTGCCTCTGTGCTATAAGTGTCAGCATTTGTGTCAGCTCTGCTCTGAAGTTTTTGTGGCTCTGTCATTTCTGACTTTCTCCAAACTATTTCCTCTTTTAAAGGATTCCTGTAAACTAATCAAGACCCACCTGGAATGGGTGGGGTCACTTATGGAGATAATCTAATCAAAACTTTCTGCCCTGCAGTATTGAACTAGGATTAGAAGAAATGGTTGCTTCCACAAGACTGAATCAGTGTTAACACATGGATTTTCTGGGTCTATAATACTTTTAAACCTGCACAGGAGTGGAGATTAATTCCAAATACCTCCATATTATCAAAGTCCCTTTATTCTCCAGCCCCCTTTTTAAATGATTCTTCCTTTCCAACTTTGCCCTCCTGCATTATTGAATTTCTGAAAAAACCCTGAACATGCCATGCTTCTCTAACCTCTAAGCTTTTGCACATACAGTGTTCTTGGTGAGGAACTGCCTGGTCAACTCCTACTCTTCTTTTAATCTTCTGGGGAGTTTTCTATGATTTCTAAGATACCATGATGAGGATTCACATAGCAAGCTGAATTGTATATCTCAGCACCTACCTCACTTTATTGTTATTATGTGTTCAATGTTGTCTCGCCAACTAAACTCTAAGTACCATGGGGACAGAAATCCCTTTTAACATATTCCCTTTTAACATAGGGCCTTTCAATTAGTAAGTGTTCAACAACAACATTAACATCAAATTAATGAAAACACACACATGCAAGTACCTACTTTTACTGATATCCAGAGAGCACAAAAGTGAATGCCTAGTGGACTTCCGGAGAAGATGGCGGCTTAGTAAGACGCGGGGGTCTTAGTTCCTCCTCCAGAAAAGCAACTAAAGAAACAGAAGCAATACGAAACAGCTCCCAGAGCCACGACAGAGACCAAAAAGACAGCGTACCCCATTCTGGAACAGCTGAACGGGCAGGGAGAATCCGCTGCGGTGAGATACCCGAGGGGCATGCGTTTTCCTGGCCGGGGCAGCTGGTGACTGGGGTCCCCTCCACGCACGTGGCTCCCCAGTCTGACTGGGAACGTTGGATAGCGGGGCCCTCCCGCCATGCTTGGTATCTCGGGCCAGCTGGGCAATTTGGACCGGCACTCCCCCAAGCCGCGGTGGCGGGCGACCCCCCCCTCCACGCGCGGTTTCCGGGCTGACTGCGAGATTCGGATTGGCAAGTTAAAGGAGCCACAGCATCTTTTACTGGTGGGCCCCACAGACAGACGAGCGCCACGAGCGCCACCTACTGGGCAGGAAAAGAAAAACAGAGCCCAGAGATTTCACAGAAAAACCTTTCAACCAGCCGGGTCCCACACCCAGGGAAATCTGATCAAATGCCCAGACAAACCAGCAGAAAATAATGGATGACGCTTGGAAAATTGAAGATATGGCCCAGTCAAAGGAACAAACCAATAGTTCAAATGAGATACAGGAGCTGAGACATCTAATGCTGAATATATGAACAGAAATGGAAAAACTCTTCAAAAACCAAATCAATAAATTGAGGGAGGACATGAAGAAGACATGGGCTGAACAAAAAGAAGAAATAGAAAATCTGAAAAAACAAATCACAGAACTTATGGGAGTGAAGGACAAAGAAGAAAAAATGGAAAAAACAATGGATACCTACAATGGTAGATATAAAGAGACAGAAGCTACAATTAGTGAACTGGAGGATGGAACATCTGAATTTCAAAAAGAAACAGAAACTATAGGGAAAAGAATGGAAAAACTTGAGCAGGGGATCAGGGAACTGAATGACAATATGAAGCGCACAAATATATGTGTTGTGGGTGTCGAAGAAGGAGAAGAGAAGGGAAAAGGAGGAGAAAAACTAATGGAAGAAATTATCACTGAAAATTTCCCAACTCTTATGAAAGACCTAAATTTACAGATCCAAGAAGTGCAGCGCACCCCAAAGAGAATAGACCCAAATAGGCGTTCTCCAAGACACTTACTCGTTAGAATGTCAGAGGTCAAAGAGAAAGAGAGGATCTTGAAAGCAGCAAGAGAAAAACAATCTGTCACACACAAGGGAAACCCAATAAGACTATGTGTAGATTTCTCAGCAGAAACCATGGAAGCTAGAAGACAGTGGGATGATATATTTAAATTACTAAAAGAGAAAAACTGCCAACCAAGACTTCTATATCCAGCAAAATTGTCCTTCAAAAATGAGGGAGAAATTAAAACATTTATAGACAAAAAGTCACTGAGAGAATTTGTGACCAAGAGACCAGCTCTGCAAGAAATACTAAAGGGAGCACTAGAGTCAGATACGAAAAGACAGAAGAGAGAGGTATGGAGTAAAGCGTACAAAGAAGGAAAATCAGATATGATATATATAATACAAAAGCCAAAATGGTAGAGAAAAATATTATCCAAACAGTAATAACACTAAAAGTTAATGGACTGAATTTCCCAATCAAAAGACATAGAATGGCAGAATGGATTACGACCCAGCAATACCACTGCTAGGTATCTACTCAAAGGACTTAAGGGCAAAGACACAGACGGACATTTGCACACCAGTGTTTATAGCAGCATTATCTACAATTGCAAAGAGATGGAAACAGCCAAAATGTCCATCAACAGACGAGTGGCTAAACAAACTGTGGCGTATACCTACGATGGAATATTATGCAGCTTTAAGACAGACTAAACTTATGAAGCATGTAATAACATGGATGGACCTAGAGAATATTATGCTGAGTGAGTCTAGCCAAAAACTAAAGGACAAATACTGTATGGTCCCACTGATGTGAACTGACATTCGAGAATCAGCTTGGAATATATCATTGGTAACAGAGACCAGCAGGAGTTAGAAACAGGGTAAGATAATGGGTAATTGGAGCTGAAGGGATACAGACTGTGCAACAGGACTAGATACAAAAACTCAAAAATGGACAGCACAATAATACCTAAGTGTAATGTAACTATGTTGGAACACTGAATGAAGCTGCACCTGAAATATAGTTTTTTGTTTGTTTGTTTGTATCTTTTGTTTTTGATTTTCTTTTTTCTTTATATATATATATATATATATATTTATTAGTGTTATTATTTTAATTCTCTTCTCTATATTAACATTCTATATCTTTTTCTGCTGTTTTGCTAGTTCTTTTCCTAAATCGATGCAAATGTACTAAGAAATGATGATCATACATCTATGTGATGATACTAAGAATTACTGAGTGCATGTGTAGAATGGAATGATTTCTAAATGTTGTGTTAATTTCTTTTCTTTTTTTTGATTAATAAAAAAAAATTTAAAAAAAAGAAAGAATAAAAGTGAATGCCTAGCGTTCATGCATAAGTTCCTGAGCCAGTACTGAGTCTGCAAGATGAATATGATACTTCTTAAGACTTCCATCTTGGAACTGGTGCCACAGAGTTCTACTTGAGTATAAATAGAACTTATACACAATGTTTCCCATGTGAAAGGAGGGCTTCTGGCCCCCCCAAGGCTATATATGTTTGGAAATGAATCTAAGCCAGACATTATTAAATATCTGCACAAGACACTTCCCTATTTTTCCTTAATGGGATCCCAACTTTTGTTCAAGTTTCAATGTTCCAGTGTTCAGGGATAAATCATGATTTTCATAAAGCTATGGTATCAATCTTATTCCCATTTCCCAACCCGATTTGGAGACAGATATGTGAACAAGTCTTAGCAAATGGGACTTAAGTGAAGTCAGCTTTTAAGCTTTGGATAAAAACAAAAGCAGCCAAGGAAAGACTGTTTTAGGCATCTTTCCTTATTCCAGCTTTGAATGTAGGTCTGAAAGGGGAGAGTGTGGTTCCTAGAGTTGAGGTAAACATTTTGTAAACTGATGACTCACATAAGGATAGTAGACTTTATGTTGAAAATGGCAGAGTGGAAAAATGGAAAAAGACTAGTCCTTTTTACTTCACAAGGTACTGAACTCACCCTGAGACGGAATTCTTCTGGATTCTAGTTAAATAATGTGTCCTTGTGGTTTAAGCTGTTCTTTGCAGAGTGTGATGACTTAAAGCTGAATGTACCCCAGAAAAGATCACATTCTTAAAGCTAATCCATTCATGTGGGAGGAGACCAGTTGTGGGTGGGCTCTTTTAGTTAGGTTATTTCAGGTGAAGCATGCTCCAGGTGGAATTGAATCCTCTTACTGGAGTCCATTGTAAGAGATGAGATTCAGAAAAGCTGAGAGAGAAAAGCCAGAGAAACTGACAGAGAATGACACACAGAAAAAAGAGAGGAAGCCACTGAAGCCAGAAGCTGGAAGCAACAAAACCAGGAGAGAAGGGAGAGAGCAGCAAAGCTGTCATGTGCCTTGCCTTGTGCCAGAGGGACCGAGGATCCCTGGCAGTCTGTCTTCAGAGTTGGGTATTATCTTGATGATGCCTTCATTTGGACATTTTCACAGCCTTAGAGCTGTAAGCTTGTAAGCTAATAAATCCCATCGTTTAAAACCAGTCCATTTCTGATATATTGAAGTTTAGCAACTTTAGCAAACTAAAACAGAGACAAACACGTTCAAAATAATACAGCCTTCCTTGAGGCCAAATTGCACCTCATACATGGACACCTAATTTGAAATTCAGACTGTTGAGACATCCCCCAAATGGTCAGTATCTTGAAGAAAGACACCAGAAAAGTGCGCCTGTGTTACATGCAGATAACTTCCTGTGCTCTCTCATGGCATTATAGCTAGGATTCCTTGGTTTCCATTTAGGAATGGATTAGATTTGTAGCTGGGTAGTTCTCAGGGGATTGAAGTAAAAGAAAAAGAGGAGAAGAAAGAAAGAAAATAGGGAAAAGACAAGAAAGAAGAGCAGGTCAAGACTGTACCTTAGGTAGGAGCTCAGGGGTTGGTACAGACAGTAAAAGCCTGGAGTGATGGAGCACTTGGGAAGGTAGAATGGAATGAAAAAGAAAGACTAATATGGCAACAGGGTACAGAGAATGCTAGCAGTGTATAAAAGTTCAGATTTCTATAGAATAACAATCTATCTTGTGGAATCTTCTTAAAATCATCACTATATTATATAAAGCAAACAATTAGTTTCTATGGACAGTTGCCATTTGTTACAAATTTGGGGTACAATTAAAAATAAAGCAATTACTAAGTGGTTTGCCAAATAAAGTTGCAATGATTGAGTTCAAAAAGTAGTCTTCTAATTTGTTAATATATCCATGCTGCCAGTTGAGGGAATTTTTGCTGAAGCAATGTCTAAGCTGATTTTTGTTGTTGTTGTTGTTGTTCTAATGACCTTTATTCCACTAGTTTATAGCTCATTTATAAAAATGAGGCATAACCCTCTGGATTATTGGTGAATTTCATAAAATGATTGACACTAAATTTGACAGTTTGCTAAAATTATTCTTTAGCGACTTTTCAGCTATGTCAATGTCAAGCATTTAGTAGATTTGGCCAATTCTATGACATCAGTCCATCTGGTTAATTTGGTTGAATAAGACTACTCAATTTTCAAAAATTGATCTGCTTCCCCTTATAATTTGCAATGCTTCTCCTTTCTTTTTAAATATCTCTTTAATTCTTAAACATGGACTAAAAATAAAGCTTTCCAGATAGAATTTCCTGGAGAAATGTTTAACACCATGAAATAGTATCCATGTCCTTCATTTGATGCTCTTTGACCCTAATTAACCTTTAGGAAAAAAAACTATACTTCTTATGAAATCATTTTCAATTTGACACAAAGGAATCTTTTTTTAAATTATCATTATATGTTTTCATTTCTTTTCTTACTTATCTCTGCCTCCTCAACTTAACTGTAGGTTTATTACCTGTTAATATTTTTATCTTTTGAAGCTATTTTTTTTCGAGTACATAGATAAACCCCTCAAATTTAGGATAAACTGTAGGTTCAATTAACAACCCAGTACCCCTATTTTGAATGATGGAGAAAGATACAGAAAAGCATACTGACAAATCACCTGATATAAAATGTAATCATTCTCCACCACCTCTTTCACTTATCAACCATTTTAAAAATAAATATCTATTATCAATTAGGAGAAAATCACTCACATGTAGCTCTACTAAAAGTAATAATCTTCTAGCCAAAACTCTAGCTGCTGAACATAAATAGTAGTTTAAAATGTGTATTTCCAAGTGGGTGCATTATAAACTGAATAGTCATCTCTTCTGCAACTCATATCCCAGAGGCAATTGTTTATAGTTTGTTTGTTTGTTTATTTGTTTGTTCTGCATGGGCAGGCACCGGGCATGACAGGTGGAAACTCTGCCTGCTGAGCCACTGCAGCCCACCCTGCTAATAGTTTTTAAGATATGGGCTTGATTCTCCATTTTAGATGATGAGGTATCTTTTCAGATTTAGATTTATCTCATGAGTATTCTTCAGTCCTTATTTAAATTTAAAGTAACTTAGTGTTCTAATTTTCTTAGATAATTTTTGTTTTATGATCATTAATATAGATAAATGAAAGTAATCAGAATTAGGATGTGAAAATTATTTATAGTGGATGTTATTGTCTGATAGTCATATTAAGAGTTTCTTTCCAAAATCGCATTATTCAAATATACAAACAGAAAAATGACTTCACAAATGCCTTACTGGTCTTTTATGTTTTTAGCTTTACCCTTTAAAAAGAAAACATATTTGGTTTATTCTTGCTCCCAATCTTGTATATTGAATTTGTGACTATATACAGAGTGGTAATACAGGACTCTCTTCCCTAGTGGTGGGTCATAGGTATATAAGTTATTGCAAGCATGGTATGCCAAGACTTCTGGAGAGACTTATATATAATATGGTCCAGAACCTGTGCAAGGCATAAAAAATCAAAATGTGAACACAGTATAGTCACCCCATGCATTTGCTCAACAGTGTTTGAGTACCTGCTAATGCTAACGCAGTGTATTATAATTCACACCAGTATTTCTCCGATGTATGAAGAATGATGCAATTAATAAACTACATGTACATTTAATATTTGTACTGTAATCAATTTCTATCAAGTATAGCTTTTAAGTATAGCTTCTATTAAATGCTTTTAACATTCTTTACTTCATATAAGGATCTTTATAATTAAAATGTTCAGTAAGCCTTAAGTCACATGATAAACACTTCATTGACAAAACACATTCAAGAATCCTTAACTCTGCAAGAAGGACAGCTTAGGCTGCTTTGTGCTTCTTCCACAGTTGGACATCCATGTGCACTGGAGGGGAAAGCAAGGTGGCTCTAAATTCAGGAGCATCAGGTTGCAGAACCCTTGGGAGGTTTCCAATAGCAGCAGCTACCAAATGCCACCAATGCATAAACCTGTAGCGGGTGTGCTGATCCTCAGGCCTTTGCCATTTTTCTTGGTTTCCCCTTTCTTTATCCTCCTCCTTGTTTTCTTTTTATCCCCTCTGTGGCTTCATGAGCTTCATTAAGTCCTTATGACAATATGATATTAATTATAGCACTCTAAAGTGCTTCTGTTTGCTCTGGATGGAGTCTGACAAAAAAAAAAAAAATACTTGATCCTTCTGGTGTGAAGGAAGGATAAGACACCCAAACTCTTTGTACTTATGCTCAGTCTCTGAGCTATACAAGATAAATCAAATTCCAAAAGATTCTTTGTAATATCAAAGAACTCATCAAAATAGGATACAGAGATTACTGAAATTTTCTCTGTTTTATAAAATAACGTTTGTTATTTCAACTTCTGTACATCTACTTTACATAAAGGATGGAATTTAAGTTTAAAATATAGATGAAGAAAATCAAGAACAAACCAGCATAATATAATAATTATAACTGTTGTTTACTGAATCTTAACATTATATGGCAGGCATTGTTCTAAGTGTTACTAGATTTCTCCACTTAGCCTTTACAGTATTTGTCAAGGTACTATTTTTATCCCTGTGTTAGAGATAAGGCGTAGAGAGGTTTAAGTAACTAGTCAATGCTCTACACTAGTAAAAAGTGGTTGACACCACCCAGCTGGCAAATATGTATTGATTATTCACTAGAACTTATGCAAAGATAAACCACTTTAATTGGGGTATTTCAATTAATTTTTATAATATCCCATGGTTAGAAATTATTGTTCCCATCAGTTTTAAATAATTTAAGTGACTTGGCCAAAGTCATAGAGCTATTAGATATTGGAACGTGAATTGGAAACTAGTCAGTTCGACTCCAGTTGACCCCCCATCCCTTGAATATATGCATATATACACAGTTAAAAACTGATCATAATTTTTTACAATATGCAAAGTATTAGTGTTTTAAGATGTATTGTTTGTATAGGGAATTTTATACTGCATAAAAGGCTGTTCCTATAAGTACAACTAGCCAATCACACACATTAAACAATTGACTATTGATTGTCCTTGTATGCTCTGGTAATTATTTTCTATCCCCATGGCAGCATTATCATTCTAAGGGCAGATACTTTATCATATGCATCTCATTTCCCTGTAGTGCACAGTACTTGATGAAAAGTTGATGCTCTTGGTTAGACTCGAGGGGAAGGGGGGTATAAAGCTGAAGAGTCCATTTCTGATGTGAACGAAGAAAAGAATAGACAACAAGGATAAATCGAATTAAACTGAAAATGAAATTGAGATTTGAAAGTGGAAGTAAATCCATTAATGAAGATACCTATATCCTAAGACAAAGAGATCATAAAAAACAAATGAAGATGGACACAGCAGTTATTATTTATCCAAATAAGTAATTATCTTGGCAGTTGGAAGACCAGAGACTATTTAGGTAATGCAATAAGTCTGGAGGATGGTTCAGTAGGTTAGTCTGGGCATAAGGCATTGTGGTGCAGACAGACAGTGAGGGAAGGGTCAGCTAAGACTCAGAACAAATGCAGAAGTCATGGTTGAGGTAATAAGGGGATTGCTAGGGCAGTGATGAATATAGACATACTATAGAAAAAAAACATGTGGACTCAAAGGGTGATATGAATAATAATGAAAGGACCAGGAGAAAAATAAGTCAAGCTTAATGAGGAAGGAAGAAACCTTTGAAATTTGTATGTAAAAGTTGAGAGAAGGAAGTTAAAATCTGAAGAACAAATAATTTTTACATGGAACTTGGAAAGAAAGTAGGAGAATATAATAAGCAAGCATGTGAATTTAAAAACAGGATACACTGTGCTATTGTAGATTTTCGCCACCTCAAGCTTGTGAACTTTGTTTGTGATGATGCTTCCAAGCATGGTAACTTTGACTGGAAATTTAGCTTGAAATGTAATATTTTCTACATCTTACAGCCTGTTGAGAATTCCAGGATATAATACACATTACATTTATTCATCCGCAAGGAACCACAATGATCTCTTTAGTAAACTACTAGTTACTGTGTTAATAAACACATTACCCACAAAATACAAAGCATAAGCAAGAGCGTAGATAATATGCTAACTTTTTCAAGTGGAAAAAGAAGGAAATTAACCTCTCAAATTGGAAAAGTGCTTTTAGAAATTTTATTGATTTATCCTCAAAGTGTGCGTTTTCATTATTGAAAAAGTGTTTCCTTTACTTTCCAATAGCATGCCCCTATATTTTGAAGCCATCTGACAGACAGTCCCTAAGATAGCACCTATGTGTCACCTTACTGTTGAAGTCAATTGGAAACAAAGTTATTTGGCAATTAGTAAATTCACATTTATTCTTAAACATTTCTAAATTAACCAACTCAATTTCATTAGCGTTTTTTGCGGAATGACTTTCTTTTATAACAAAACAATTGAAACATGTTCAAACTGTCTCCATTCTACTTTAAGTTCTATAGTAAAGCTCTAGATATAATAAGCTACTATTTTTTGATAAATGACAATGAGCTTAATAAAAATTTTTATAAGTGTTATTTACATTGCCTACATTGATAACAACAACAACAAAATGTTTGAAATGACAGGAACTGTAGAACCTTGCTACTCAAAGTGCGGTCTGCCAACCAACAGTGTTATCATCACCTAATCCAGAAATTTCAAGAACATTTTTAATACCTTAAAAATGTATAATATGAAGAAGATTGTGGGAAGATGGCAGAGAAGGATTCAGTATTTCCACCAGTACAGCTATTAAACAGGCAGAAACTACCTGAATCAACTATTTGGAAGTTCTGGAGCTCAGTAAAACATTGTACAGCATCCAGGGAAGAGTAGGAGGAAGAGGCTGGTAAATTACAGTAAATACCAATAATAAATTGTTCTCTCCACACAGCAGTTTCCAGAACTCATTCTCCAATCTTGCAGCAAGAAATAGTGGGATCCAGGCCTTGGCATAGTTGCTAGTGTCAGAAAGGGATGTAAAATTCTACTTCCCCAAGATCTGGAGTGGGCACAGACTGATTGCTGATCCTGGCTTTTGATTAAATACTTTGATCTCTGGGGTCTTGGCTTTGAGGATTGCCATTGTTCCAAGCTCCCCCCCCCCCCGCCCCCGTCAAAGGTGTCTGGGGAGACTCAAAGATGGTAGACTTTCTCAGAGCAGCAGGAGACAGTTGAAAGTCTGCAATCGCTGGGGAAGTCAAGAAAGTGTCTCTTTCAGTAGTTACAGAAGAGGCTCCTGGGACCCATCCTGAACCCTTTCGCATTCTCTCTTCAGGGCAGTTTGGTACCAGCCTAGGCACCCTTTGTGGATCTCTGGACAAAACAGGCCTCAGAAACTCTTCTCTGGCATGTCCCCAGTTCTAGAATTTGCCCTCTAGGTAAAAGCAGCTTGAGACACTGAAGGCAGTGCACAAAACAATTGAGGCTGGTGGTCTGGGGCAAAGGATTACCTACTCTAAGTCCAGCACAGTGATGCCAGGGAAAGGAAGAAGATATTTTCTGGGATGTAGCAGGGCCATTCAACCTGCTGCAAACAAGGGAAGTCCTAAGGCTGCTAACAAGCACAAGCCCAGGAAAAGACACAGGTCCAGAAAACAGAAAGGGTCACTGTACTTTGCATTCACCTTGGGGGCACCTTCCTGACAGGAGTGCTGACATTCAAAAAAATCTCTATCATGTCACTACCTAGTTACAAACTCAGAATAACATACATATCAGGGAATAAATCCAGAGATAACATTCAAAATACTAAAAGGTCCAGTGTGCATAAAAGATTATAAGGCAAGGAAACAGGAAACAATGGCCCATCCAAAGGGAGAAGATAATGCAGAAAACACCAAAGAAGAAGATCAGAATGTGGACATACCAAGCAAAGACTTTTAAAAATTATATTCAGTATCCTCAGTGAGATAAGGAAAATTCAGAGAAAGAAGTAAATGATATCAGGCAAACAATGAATGAAAAATATGATAACCTGAATAAAGAGATGGAAATTTTAAAAAAGGAAACCAAACAAATCTAGTAGATTTGAAGACAAAAATCATTGTAATGAATAATTCCCAGGAGGATTTTAATAGCAGATTGGAGCTGTAAGAATAAAGAATCAGTGAACTTGGAGACAATACAATTGAAATAAGTCCAGCTTAGCAGCAGAAAGAAAAAATAATTATACAAAACAAAAATAGTTTAGGAGACCTCTGGGAAATAGTCAAGTGTAGCAATTACATATTATGGAGATTCCAAAAAGGGAAGAAAGAGAGAAAGTGAAAGAAGGACTATCCAAACAAATAATGAAAAATACTTCCCAAACTTAGCAAGAGGCATGAATATGCACATCCACAAACCTCAAAGAACACCAAATCAGATACACTCAAAGAAGAATATGCCCCATCACACACTAAACAAACTGTTGAAGGTGAAGGACAAGGAGAGAGTTCTGAAAGCTGGAAGAGAAAGGCAATGTTATATGCAAAAGGAAGTTCCCATTGAATTGATTGCTTATTTCTTATCAGAAACCATAAGAGCAAGAAGGTAGTTGTTTGAAATACGTAAAAATGCTGAAAGAAAAAAACCAACCAAGCATCTTATATGCAGTGAGACTTTCTTTCACAAAAGGAAAAAGACATTAAGACATTCCCAGGTAAACAAAAGTCAAGGAAGTTTATCACTCCTAGACCTGCCCTACAATCAATGTGAGACAGAGTTCTTCAAACTGAAATGAAAGGACACTAGAGAGTGGTTCAAAGTGGCATGAAGAAATAAAGACCTCTGTTAAAGTTAATCATTTGGTAATTATAAATCCCAATAATATTGTATTGTATTTTTTAATGTGTAACTCCACTTCTTACTCAGTCTTAAAATATGTGAAGCAAATACCAACAGATTTGAAAGGAGAAATTGACAGTTCTACATTATTGGTAGGAGACTTTAATATACCATTTTCAATTAAAGAAAACTATCTAGATAAAACATCAGTAAGGAAATAGAAGACTTGAATGATACTGTAAACCACTAGACCTAACAAAAAAATGTAGAATGTTTTTCCCAAGGAGGACAAGAGAATACACATTGTTTTTGAGTGTCCATGGGTCATTTTCCACGATAGATCATATCTTAGGTCACAGAAAAATTTTCAATAAATTAAAAAATATTGAAATAGTACAATGTATTTCTCCAGCCACAGTGGAATTAAGCTGGAAATTAATAACAAATGGAGAAATGGAAAATTCACAAATATGTTAAAATTAAAAACATAGTCATAAAAAAACAGTGAACTAAAGAGGAAATCACAAGGGAAATTCAGAACCATCTGAGGTGAATGAAAATGAAGTTATGACATAGCAAAACACAGGATGCAATGAAGGCAGTGCTTACACTGTAAAAGAAAAAGTTCTTAAATCAGAGATCTAAATGCAAAAGCAGAGGATCTAGAAAAAGGAGAGCAAATAAAACCCAAAATGAGCAAAGCAAAGGAAACGATATATATGAGGGCATAGATAAATGAGATAAAGAATAAAAAATAGAGGAAATCCACAAAATCAAAAGTTAATTCTTTGAAAAGATAAGTGAAATTGACAAACACTTAGCTAGGCTGATAAAGAAAAAAAAAGAAAGGATACAAATGATTAAACTTTGAAATAAAAAAGGGGGGCATTATTACCAACCCAACAGAAATAAAAAAAAAACCAACTTATGAGTTAACTATGAACAATTGTATGCCCACAAATTAGATAGCCTAGAAGAAATGAATAAATTCCTAGAAACACAAAAACTACCTAAACTAACACAGGAAGAAATAGAAGATCTCCACAAACCAATGACTAGTACAGATTGAATGAATAAAGAAAAATTTCTCAACAAAAGAAAAGTCCAGGACCAGATGGCTTTAGAGAAGAATTTTACAAAACATTCCAAGAACAGCTAACACTAATCCTGCTAAATCTCTTTCAAAAAATTGAAAAGTAGGAAACATTCCGAAATCCAGTCTACAAGGCCAAAATTACATTCATACCAAAGCCAGATAAAGACACCATAAGAAAAGACAACTATAGATCAATATTATTTATGAATATTGATGCAAAAATCCTTAATAAATTACTAACACACTGAATCAAACAGTACATCAAAAGGGTTATACACCATGATCAAGTGGGATTTATCCAAGTTATGCAGGGTGGATCAACATAAGAAAATCAATTAATGTAATACACTATATTAACAAAATGAAGGGAAAAAACTATGTGATCTTCTCAATTGATACAGGAAAGGCATTTTACAAAACGCACCACTTCTTTATAAAAACACTTAGAGAACTAGGAATAGGACATTCCTCAGCATGATAGAGGGCATATATGAAGGCCCACAGCTAACATCCCATCTAACGGTGAAAGACTGAAAACTTTCCCTCTAAGATCAGGAACAAGACAAGGATGTCCACTGTCACAAGTGTTATTGAACATTGTATTAGTTCTAGCCAGAGCAAAAGAATTAGAGGGTATCCAAATTGGAAATGAAAAGTAAAATTTTTCCTTTTTTCAGATGACATGATCCTATTTACAGAAATCTTGAAAAATCCACAACGAAGCTCCTAAGAGCTAATAATTGACTTCAGCAAAGTGGTGGGTACAAGATCAATAAACAAAAATCAGTAGTGTTTCTCTACACTAATAATAAACAATCAGTAGAAAAAAATCAAGAAAAAATTCCATTTGCACCGGCAACTAAAAGAATCAATGAAAACTACTACTTGTTGAAGAGTGCTTTGAAAACTATTGCTTTTTTATTTCTTTACTTTGTATTTATGTTATACTATATAATAAAAAAATTAAAAAAAAGAATCAACTATCTAGGAATAAATCTAACCATGGTTGTAAATGACTTATAAATGGAAAACTATAAAATACTACTATAATAAATCAGAGAAGGCCTTAATAAGTGGAAGGATATTCCATGTTCACAAATTGAAAGACTAAATATTGTTAAGATGTCAAACCAACCAAAATGTTTTAGAGATTTAATATAATGCCAATAAAAATTCTAACAACCTTCTTTGCAGAAATGGAAATGCCAATCATCAAATTTATGTGTAAGGTTAAGGGACCCAAATAGCCAAAGCCATCTTGAAAAGGAAGAAGGAAGTTGGAGGACTCCCATTTCCCAAACTTAAACTTTATTCAAAAACAGTAATCAAAACAATATGGTTTTGGCACAAACACAGACATGTAGACCAATGGAATCAATTAAAAGCTCAGAAATCAACTCACATATATGGCCAAGTGATTTTTGACAAGGGGCAAAGTCTACTCAAGTAGGAAGCAAAAGCCTCTTCAACAAATGGTGCTGATGAAACTGAATCTCCATTTGCAAAAGAATGAAGGTGGACCCCCTATCTCATATAATATACACAAATCAACTCAAAATGGATCAAAGACCTGAACATAAGAGCCAGAAGTATAAAACTCATAGAAGAAGATGTAGGGAAGCATTTCCAGGACCTTGTGTTAGGCAATGGTTTCTTCCCGCAACACAAACAACAGAAGAAAAAACAGATAAATAGGACCTCCTCAAAATTAAAAACTTTTGTTCCTCAAAAGACTTAAAATCTAAGTAAAATGGCAACCTACACAATGGAAGAAAATATTTGAAACTAAATATCTGATAGAGGTTTACTATCCAGAATATATAAGTGAATCATTCAATCAACAACAGAAAGAGAAACAACCCAATTTAAAATCAAATGAAAGTTTTGAGTAGACATTTATCCAAAAATGATATAAAAATAACCAAAAGGTACATGAAAAGATGCTCAGTATCATTAGCCATTGAGGATAGCCAAATCAAAACTATAATGAGATACTTTTTCACACCTACTAGAATGACTACTATTTTTTTAAAAATTATGAGTGTTGGAGAGGATGTGGTGAAATGGGAATACTCATTTATTGCTGGTGGAAATCATCTGTGGAAGACAATTTGAGAGTTCCTCAGCAAGTTAAGTATAGAATTACCACATGACATAGTAATCCCATCTATAGGTAGAAACCCAAAAGAATTGAAATCAGGGACTCAAACAGATATTTGCACATCAATGGTCAAAGTGGCATTATTTACAATTGCTGAAAGATGGAAGCAACACAAGTGTCCATAAACCAATGAATGGATTAACAAAATGTGCTATATATATGAATGGAATATTATTCAGCCATAAAAAGAAATGAAGTCCTGATACATGTGGCAACATGTATGAACCATGAAGACATCATACTGAAAGAAATAAGCCAGACACAAAATGACAAATATTGTATGATCTCACAGATATAAAATAATTAGCATAAACAAACTTATGTAGTCAGAATCTAGAATATATATTACAGGGCATGGAGTGGAGGTGAGGTGGTAGGAAATACTGACTTAAGGCTTAAAAGGCACTGGGTTCTATTTGGGACAATGAAAAATTTGGGTAATAGATGATGGCGATGGTAGCACAATATTGTGAACGTTATTAATAGTATTGAATTATATATTTGAATGTGGTTGGAAGGGGACATTTTAAGTTGTGTATGTGTTACTAGAATAATTTTTTAAAATTTATCTAAGGAATTTACAACATAAACAGTGATTCTGAAGTTAATCCATGGACTATGGTTAATAGTATAATTATTAATACATGTTTCATCAATTGTAACAAATGCATGACAAATGCAAAGCGTTAATAGTAGGCTGGCATATGGGAGTCCTGTATTTTATGCATGATTGTTCTGTAAACCCACAACTTCTTTAATCAAAAATGCATAATCTAAATTAGAGAAAAATATTAATTATGGAAATAGATTATTTCACCTGAATTGACCCTTTCAAGAATGCTCCTGGCACAGTGTTGAATGAGTGATATCAGAACATTTTTCACAGTCCCCTAGCTTAGTGAATGACTAATTAATATTCACTTAATATGAATAAAAACATGAAAATTAGGAAATGAATTGCAGACATTCAAACCACAGCACACGGTTTTGTATTTAGCACAAAATGAATTATCATATGTAAAAACGTGTAAGTTACTTTTGCAAACTTGAGATATTATCCCTCAATAAATATGTTTTGAAAGAAAGAATTAATAAATAAGAACTGAGACAAAAACTCAAGTGTGGCTCAGTGGGAATATTATTATCTAAGTAAACTTTTCAAGACTTCCTTTCTAGTTCATTTTTGACAGATAGGACCAAAGCCTTGGACACATATTTGATCCTGTATCTTTCCTGCTTCAAAACCAGCTAACTACTCCTCACTCCATCTCAGCATGTTCTTGGAATGGCAGAGCACTCACTTCACTTCTGCATGGAAACTTGGGGTGGGGACTGTGCACCAGTGGGAAGGAACAGGTCAAATATCTTTTCCATGATTAGCCCAAGCTATTGTTACTTTTTGCAGGCTCTTTGCCCTGATGCTTCCGGTCTAGAGTGTTATGCAGAGGTGTGGTATGGGCCAGCACTAGGAGCTAGGCTCAGTTTTTCTGAAAAGCATCTTCCAATTAACATTCTGAGAGTAGTCATCTATATGCATGATAGTAACTAAGCAAAAATGCCTGAAATCTGTAAAATAGCACTCAGATTTATAATAATAGATATTGTCTTAGATGTTCTTTTAAATCTGTTTTTTTAACATTTGAATAGCAAAAATTTCAATTTCTGCTCTCATTGCTTTCTCATTTTCATGAAATTAGACATGTATGAAGAGACTATTACTTTCCTTTAAAAATAGAATAATAAAATGCCCACATAAATTCATATAGTGGCTCTTTCTATTTGTTTTAATGGGGAACAAAATTAAAAGGAATGACAACTTCATTTAATTGAACAAGTAGAAGTGTAAGGGATATTGATTTTTAATTTAAACAATGGCACTTTTATTTGTTTTTCAGAGAGGAAACAAGACTTTATAAGAACCAAATGTCTACCTCGTGTGTCATTTTAAACTAGAACAGAAAAAAATGGCCCTGATGTTACAGACTCAGTTATTATAAACTATTATTCAACCAAAAAGAAAAGGACAAAAAAAAAAAAAAAAGCGATGAACTCAGCCATTAAAGGAAAAAGAGTGCCAGGTATTAGAAAATTATTGGGTGGTGAAATGACAGACTGAAAACAATCTAATTTGTGTTATTTTGCCAAGCTTCCCTTTAATAAATGCTATATCATCCTGGGTGAGTCTTTAATTTCATTCACGCATTTTGTTATTTTAAATTTAAATAAACTTCAAAACATCTTTTAATGAATGTTCAAATGTAACAAGTCCAAAACAAAATATATAATAGCCACCCACACTCTCCACAGTGTTTCAATTTCTCCATCTTTAGAGAATTGTCCATCATCTTTCCATAGAACAGATGTGCCCTAATTCATTTTCCTAAACACATTTTTGTATATCAAATGATTCCCCTTTTTTAATTTCAAAGATCTATTCTGACAGAAACATTTGGCCTCAACATGTAATTAAAAACTTAACAATACTAATAGTTGTTTCAAAGAGCATCCTCTCTTTGTCATTGTGCAACTATTTACATTAATTTGCATGTGATTCACTCTCATACTCATTCACTGGGGTATGAATATTACTTAGTCAAATGGGCAATTAATTAATACAATCTTTATATATTCACTTATTAATATGCACCACACAATTCCTGTTTTCTTGGGAGTTCTCACTGAATCCGTGGGAAATGAATTTTGAAACAGCTGCAGCTGTTTATGCTATGGCTCTTGTGTTTTGGAGCCAAGTGGACATTTATTTTTTCTTTCCTTGTGTAGAACTGAAAAAAAAAATCTCACTCTCCTTGACAGGCAGTCTAAAAGGATGTCTCTCATCTTACTCAGTGCAAGTCCTAAAACTAGGAAATGTTTCTCAGCCACTGATGAAAGGGTGATTTTTAACTACTGATAAAGATCACCTACCTCAATCAAATTTTAAACATACATAAGGCTAAAAGTCTTGCTGCATGAGTGACAGAGATAACTTGTAGAGAATATTATCATAGGACACTCTTGCTTTGTTGAAAACATGTACTTTTTTGTGTGGACATATATTGTGAACTCATATTCCAAGCACTGTTTTATGTTCATTAAAACAATCCTACAGATTGTACTTATCCTATGGGTAAGTACAAGTATCTCAATTCAATACATGCCCAAACTGGAACACAGAAAGGTTAAGTAATTTGCCCAAAGTTCACAGGATATTGAAGTAGGAATCTGAATTCAGAACTTTTAACCCCAAAGTGGAATATAATAATACAATATTATCTCTATTAAGTGTAATACAATAGAGATACCTCTATTGTATCTATCTTTGATCAAGGAGAATAATTTAAAATTTAATGCACGTGGATTGATGATTTAATAGGCAAGTAGGTACTCTTTCTTGTTTTTTAGAAACGTTATTTTTACAACACCTCAGAATCTTAACAGTGATATGGAGAATTGATCTTCTTATGATGAAAAAATGGCTTTTTTATTTTTAAAGGGTAGTGGCACAATATTACCAAACTTCTTGGATGTCATAATCCTGACAAGTAAAAATTAGTGACATTTTGGAGAAATAGAGATAGGTTTTTCTTCTATTTATCTATTCAGCTTTTGCAGCTGTATTCAGAGGTAGCCAGCCAATCATAACTTTAAATTCCTTAATAGACTTAAACATGCAGAAATAAGTAACAAACAGGCAAATTCATTAAATATAAATTACTGTGAAATAGAAATCACTAAGGTTTGTTGCAGTGGCTGGACTTTTCATAATTATTATATACTTTTGCCTCAACAGAAAGGTTTTCCTTCAGTCTCTAGCTTATGTACAAACACATTTAATGTGGTTCATCCTATTATCTAAAAGGTCATTCTATTGTCTTCGGCCTTCACCTAACACACTTTCAGGATGGTATTTCAAGGATTCATGTGATCAGAATGATGTAAGGTGCTAGAGTAGAAACAGGTACTCTACATTGCCTACTTGGATTTTTTTTTCTTTCCAGGGTTAAGTATTCATGATAAGTTCTCTGAAGTCAGAAACAAAATCTGAGACATGCAAATTTCAGGTGATCTTTCAGTCATTCAATAAACATTTATTGGGCATATACTGTATTTAGATTTTACTCCTGACTTTAGTAAATACAAAGTTTAATATAAGTTCTAGACTCAATTAATTAAAAATGACATGCAATGTAATAAAAGATAAGTTGTATTAGATGGGCAAAAATGTAAAGTTTTATGGAGTACTGTGAGAAAAGAGGAGAGAAAGGACTAGATTAAAATGAAAGATACCTAGTTTTTAAAACAAGTCCAGACTTAAACAGAGTCCATCTCTTTGTCAATTCTGAAAGAGATCCCCTTAAAATAGTCATCAATCATTCAATGCAAATTTTTATAAGACTTCTGTAAAATAACAAATATCATAGGGAATTATATTCTGTTCCATTTCCAAATAGCTTATAAACAAATAAAAATGTGTTACGCTTTACCCACCAGAACAGTTGAAAGGAAAAAGACTGACAATACCAAGTGTTGGCAAAATTAGGGAGCTCTTAGAACATTCATACCTGCCAGTGAGAATAAAACTGGTGCTACAGTAATTTTTAAAAGACATTGGCAGTTATCTACTAAAGGTGAGCATATGGATATATTAGTGTTGAATCATATCTCCCGACACAGAATATGATCAAGTACTAAACACTGGTCTTATGAGTGTGAACTCATTTGTAAATGGAGTCTTCAAATCCTAGCCCCCAGTCCTGTGGGTAAATAGGTTCTTCAAAGATACTATTAAGATGAGCAAAATAGATTCCAGGTAGCCCTTAAACCAGTAAGACTAGGGTCCTTATGTGGTGGGGGAAAACTTGAACACGGAAGTAGAAGACAGATGAGGAAACAGATTACCATGTGTTAGAAGCAGAGATTGAGCCACTATACAGACTTTGGAGAAAGCATGGCCTGCTGATACTTTGATTTTGGACTGCTAGCAAACCCAGACCATGAGCCCGTAAATTCTTAATGTTTAAGCCAACCAGTGGCAGGTATTTGTTATAGCAGCATTGGCAAACTAAAAAAAACCCAATGATGGAGTAATTTCATTTTTAGATATATAACTAAGAGAAATCTATACCCATGTGCACCAAAACATATGCCAGAATATTAATAGCAACAGTTGTTTACAAAATTCCTGAATTAAAATAATCAAAATGTCTATCATGAGCAGGATAGATAAATGGTAATTCAATCATACATTAGAATACTATACAGCAACGAACAGGATGGAACTACTGCTATAAACAATATGGATGATCTCACAAACAATTTTGAGTGAAAGAAGTCAGGCAAATGAATACATGCATTTAGTTAAAGTTAAAAACAGGCGAAGACTAGTCTGTGGTATTGCACTCAGGATACAGGTTACCTATACAGGTTTTAGTGGACAGGAGAAATGAAGCAAACTTTGGGGTACTGGTCATGTTCTATTTCTTGGTCTGAGTAATAATTACAAGGGTCTGATTGCTTTGTGGTAATTTATACATGTTATATATATGAATTGTACATTTTTCTATATACGATACTTCAAAAAAGTATATGAATATAACAAAAATAGCAGCAACAGCACAAAGTCCATTATCTACAAAAAATAATCGAGAAAATTGACCATTTTCAAATAAGTACAATGTAAGTACTCTTTCAATGTACCCCAATTTTAAGGTATTATAATTTATCAAAATTTTCCTATGTAATATTTTTGAGGGGATCTGTTCAAGCAGTACTTATCTATTAAGTTATATACTAGTAATTTTCTTTTTTCATATTTTAGCTCTCTAATCAACCTGGAACTGTTATTTGTACATGGTGAGATATAGAGAGGAAATTTCATTTTTCCATTGATATTCGTTGTCTCAGTACCATTTATTGAAAAAATCTTATTTTTCACAGTGCACTGCATGGCACCATTGTCATTTATCAACAATCCATATCTGTAAAAGTCTGTTTCTGAACTTTCTATTCTGTTTTCTTGATCTGCTTATCTATTCTTGTGCCAATTTCATACCATTTTACTTACTAAAGCTTTATAATAAGATTTGATAGTCAATAATTTGAGTCCTTTAAATTATTCTTGAATATTTTCTTGACTATTTTTGGTCCATTGCATTTTCATATAAATTTTAATTGTCAATCTCCACCCAAAAAAAGACTGGGATTTTGGAGGGATTAATTTATAGATTTGACCCTGTAAATTAATGTTAGGGAGAACTGGCATCTTCCTAATATTGATTCTTCTATTTCATGAATATGATTTATTCCTCCATTTATTTTAGATATATTCCAATACTTTCATGACATTTTTAAACTTCCTATTTGAAATCGTATTCATCTCTCTATAAATTTGTTCCTTGGTGTTCAAAAATTGTGTGGGATTATAAATGATATCATTCTTTTAAATAGTATTTTCTAGCATGTTGATTTAAATAAAATTGGTTTTCATATCCAACAAATTTGAAAAACTTTTAAATTATAATTTATAGTTAATTCGGAGTTCTTTCACACTTTTGCTTACAAAATTATGCCCTCTGTTGATAACAATAGTTTTCATTTCATCCTTTCTAATTTTTATACCTTTTATTTGTTTTTATTTCTTTATTGCACTGTCTAGGAACTCCAGCACAATGCTGAGTAGAAATGGCTATCAGGGCCATCATTTATTCATTCCTAATCTTTGGGGAAAAGACTGTATATGAAAATTGGCATAATTTTTATTCCGTAATTCTTCTCAGATTAAGGAGTTGTCCTTCTAAGTCTAGTGTGCTAAGAAATTGTAAGGGTGCTGAATTATTTAAATGGTTTTCCTGCATTTGCTTAGAAACTGTGTAATTTTGTGTATTTCTTCTGTTGATATTTGAATTATCTTGAATGATTTTTGACATTAAATAAAATTTATATGCCTGAAGTAAAGCCAAAAGGTAACGATGGATAATTCCTTGTGCAGATCACGAGAGCTATTTTGCTGTTATTTTATTCAAGATTTTGGGATCTGTCTCCAGAAGAGTAAATGGGCTTTCTTTTCTTGAAATATCCTTTGCAAATTTTGGCATCAAGGTGTCAATAATATCATAAAAGTCTGGGAAGTGTGCTTCTACTCTGTAAGCGGGTTTGGAAAATGCAATTTCTTCTTTTAATGTTGAGAATTCATCACAGCAGCCATGTAGACTCGGAGTTTGTGAAAAGTTTTATTTTTCAATTACAGATTCAACTTGGAAAATTGACATCAGATTTTCTATTCTTGTGTGCAATTTTGTTGTTAATTTTCAACTTAATTCTACCAAATTCAAATAAGATATCCATTATGATTTCCATCCTTTAAAATTTTTTCTGACTGGCTTTATGGCCTAGCAAGTGGTCAATTTTTAATTGAAATGATGCTTATTCTTCAGTTTTGGGGTGATTGCACCCATAGGCATAGATATATAGATATATAGAAACATATATGATATAAATATAGGTCATATAGACAGAGATGTGCATATGCCCTTGCAATACATGCATACAGATTTTTTGGTACCTTGACTTAAAGTTTGTTATTCACCTGAATCTGAACTGTTGTTTGTTGTCTACTTATTATATTGGTTACCTAAATGATTATATATATATATATGATCTTTTATTAAATTATATGTAATTAATATATATTATATATATAAGAATCCCACCAGGAGTGAAGATTTACTTATTTTCCTTTTTTGGTTATATCGCTTTTTGTTTCATATATTTTTGAGGCTATATTAGTGGAATTAATACATCTTCCTAGTGGGCTGGCCTTTCATTATTATAAAAATTTCCTCTTTACCTCTTGTAATGGTTTGTGCCTTAAATATATATATGATCTTTTATTAAATTATATGTAATTAATATATATTATATATATAAGAATCCCACCAGGAGTGAAGATTTACTTATTTTCCTTTTTTGGTTATATCGCTTTTTGTTTCATATATTTTTGAGGCTATATTAGTGGAATTAATACATCTTCCTAGTGGGCTGGCCTTTCATTATTATAAAAATTTCCTCTTTACCTCTTGTAATGGTTTGTGCCTTAAAATCTACTTTGTGCAAAATTAATTTAGCAACACAGCATTCTTATTTGCAATGTGTATTTCCTTATCTTTGTATTTCCAATTTTTCTGCTTCCTTATAGTAAAAGTATGTTTCTTATAAGCAGTATATGGTGACTTCCTTTTATCCTGTCTGAAAAACTTAGTCTTTTAATTGGAATTATTATTATTATTATTGTTATCGGCGTGGGGAGGCTCTGGGAAACGAACCGGGTCTTCAGCATGGCAGGTGAGAATTCTGTCACGGAGCCACCGTTGCACCGCCTGTAATTGGAATTTTGAATCCATTTATATTCAATGTAATTAACGATATGTTTGAGTTTAAATCTCTCATCTTGCTATTTATTTATTTATTTATTTATTTATTTATTTTTGGTCTCGCCTCTTCAATTTTGTCTTCTCACTTTTACCTTTTAAAAACATATTACTGCCATGCAGGAGGGCCGGGTTGGATTCCCATGTCCTTCCCAACAAACAAACAAACAAACCAAAAATTCAACAAATGGTCCTGCAATGATAGGCTCCTCACATGGAAAAAGAATGAAATGTGACCTCCACCATACAACATCCAAAAAAAGTGACAAGCATATTATTATTTTCTCCTATGAACTTATTCCTTATATAGTCTTCTACTATTCTTTTAGAGGTAAGCATAGGGATCATAATAGGTGTCGTTGACAATAAATTTCATTTTAAATTGGTATTTTAATACTTCCTAAACACTAAAGTAAGCATGGAACAACTTGATTCCATCTATTCCTCTCTCAATTGTGCTATTTTTGTTTAAACCATGCGAAGCATTATCATGATGATGACGATGGTGTTGGTGATGACTGGTTATTATTATTATTATTATTATTATTATTATTATTATTATTATTCTTTCATACAGCAAATCATCTCTATTTCTTAATCTATTTGTCATTTCTATTACTCTTTATAACTTTCTATATTTAAATCTCTAAATTTTTGTTTGTCCAAAAAAGTCTTTATTTCACTGTTTCTTATGAAGTATATATTTCATTTTGTATACAATTGTTTTTCTTTCAACATGTTGAAGATGTCGTGGTATTGTTTTTGGCTTCAAAAATTTAGTTATCAATACTATTATGATGCTGTGAAATAAATGCATATTTTTCCCTTGCTTTAAAAATGTTCTCTTTGTTACTAGTCGTCAGCAATTTTACTATGGCATATTTGGATGTGGCTTACTAATTGTACTTATCCTGATCAGAATTTTTAGCACTTCTTTAGTCTGTGGGCAAATATCTTTTTAAAAATGCATGGGTAATGGCTCTTATTTGCTAATATCTCTTTAAATATCACTCCTGCCCCCTTCTACTTCTATACTCAAATATTGAGAATCCAGTTACAGGTACATTAAGATGTTACCATATGTGACTCATATGTCTTTCTGTATTTTTACCTTTTACATCTCTTTTCTTCAGTTTTGATATTTTCTATTAGTTTGGATAGTCCTAATAGACAACTATGACTATCTAATCAGCTGTTAAGCCCATCTGTTGTGTTCCAATTAACAAATTATTCAGTTCTAAAATTTCCCCTTCATCTTTTGCCAATTCTTTGCTGATATTCCCCATAATATTATCTAATCTCTTGATCATATCAATGCAATTATTTTAAAACTTCTGAAAGCTGCATTATTTTTGGTTTTCTGTTTTTTAAAAAAAAATGATTTATGATCATGTGACATCATTTTCTTGTTTATCTGATGATTTTTATGGAAAGAGGGACATTTTATCTGAAAAACTGTAGTAATTATTTGATGCTTTAGATAATGTTATCTTCTTCCCAAGAGAATTTGCTTTCCAACTGGCAGACAATTAGAAGAAAAACTCCTCTATCTAGTCAGTAAATGGAGGCATTTGAAGCTGTGTGTGCATCCATCCATATGCCTTCTTGTTTATTGTAGGTTCATCCCTAAGCTAAGAGTTTTACCATATGGAGGTTCCTGCTGAAAGCCACATTTGTTTATCTACCTGATGGGCCTTGAGCTCCGATGGTTGTACCCTCTCCAGTAAGATTACTCAAGCTACTGCTCATCTCAGCTGTCACTCTTTATTTTTTTTTCTGATTTTAACTGGTGCTCAAAAATTGCAAAAAGCCTTGAAAAGAAAAGTGGTGCTGATTATCGAGGCTCACATCTCTCCTCTGTCTCCTACTCAGGATATTGCTTGCTGCCTTGGTAGCTTTCCAATATCTTAAAGAGATGTGTAATTCTTTTGGTTGTTTTAGGTGAGAAGTTTGTTCTGCAATTACCAGATGTAATTCTTTGGAGGTATTTGGATCCTTTCCTTCTTACGTTGTCTTTCTTGGAGATGCTATATAATCAAATGGCTTGAATCCCTATATCTCTGCTGATGACTCCAAACCTGTACCTGTAATTGCAATATAGACCCCAAAATCCACATGTCGATGGGATTTCATCACTGGGATGACACACAAGTTCTTCAAAATCAAATTGTATAACATAGAATTCAACATTATCTATCCCAATTTCAAATGATGCCTCCTCTATCCCATAACCTTAGTGAGCATCATGATCTTTTCCTCAACTGCTGAGCTATATACCTGGAAATCACTCTCAGTTCTTCTCACTCCCTTATATTCACATCTAATCCTTCACCAAGGTCCCATATTTCAAACTCATCATTATTTCTTGAATTCATTCTTCCCCCCCTTTCTTTTGTCACCGCCTTATTTCCTAAGAATTCTAAAACAGTCTCAAAAGAGATCCCCTTGCATCCATTTTCAAGGTATATATATATATATATATTTCCACATTCACCCTCAGTCATCTTCATCAAATGGAAATAGGATCTTGTCATTTCCAAGTTTAAAATCTTCACAGCTATAGGGCCATGTCCGAATGAGTTTATTTTAAACTAAAATTGGTACATCTAGAAGATGAAAAAAGCCTAATGAGAAATTCTGATATGAAAAGCAAGAAAGAGATAAAAGAATTAGTGGTATAACTTTGGGAATTTGTGGTCTAGAGAGATAAGATCTGAAGTGGTAAGAGTAAATAATAACAAAGGAGAAGAAGAAAAAGACAAAAGTGTCGATGATATGTATAGGGATAAAGAGGGAAAACATTCCTGCAAAGGAGACCAAAAAGAAGTTCATTGCAGATAGTAAGATAAATAGAAGTTAAACATTGTAGGAAGGGTTGGTGGTTTATGTGTGTTAAAGCCAAAAGGTCAAAGAAAGTCCTGACCATATGCCTCAGAAGGGCTCTTGAGGGTAGGTAGGCTAGACATTCACGTGTAATCAGAGGCTGCACTGGAGGCGGGGATTTTAATGATTTACCTGCAAAGAGTAACAGGACAGGGGTAACCACAAAGACGATTTTTTTTCCTGAAAAAAGTATTCAGGCCTGACTTGAAGTCCTGTGAATAGTTATCAGTAACTGCACTTTTTTTGTGGTTTGTTTTCTGTCAACCAGGAACAAAACCTTTGGTGCCAATCAGTGGTTGAACCTCTTCCTGAGAGGAATCATGCCACCATTGAGAGAAAGCTGATAAGACAAGCTTAGCTTTTCAATTTGCTCATGGTATTTTCTCTCTGAAGAATGTATTTTTGGATTTGAATCTTATATGCACTTAACTGCCTTACATTTCATCTTTGTAATATTCCTCTATGTACAGTTCTTCCCTGCACACTTGTGTGTGTGTGGAGATGCTGTCTTTCTAAATCGCTTCCATGACAAACTATTAATCATGGTATCTTAATTATTTCCCACACTGCCTCACAAGTATCAACACCACAGAGACACTATTAGTGTCCATGAGAATTCCTGCCCATAATAAGTAGGTGCCAATGAGAAGACAATTGTAAGACTATAGACTTATATAGCTATATAATTTGCATTTTAAACATATTGGTGTCTGTGTATACATAGTAACCTTTAAAATAATTGCTGTCTTTTAATACTAGATCACCTTTTGGATGGCACATTTCATACCACTCACATGCTTCTTGGCAGTATCCCACCTGTCAGGCTTGTAGAAAAAGAAGTGATATATTTGTGTGCCACTCTTCTGAATGCATATGTAGGCATTTATAGACAACCATTCCAAGGGGTGGCCATGGAGATTGGGATATTGACTTAGGCATATCAGTATTTTGGCCCATGAAGAGAAGGGAATGAAATAAATGATAGAAAGAAGGGGGTCTAATTGTCAGAGTGATGGGGTGTTGGCAAAGTGAAAAAAAGGGAAAAGCCTGGGGAATGGAGAGTGTTTGCTTTATTCTGTTAGGATTACACTAATGGCCAACTTCTCATAAATCTACACTCTGTAATGATTCTGGAAGATTCCATCTCCAGACCTGCTTTCTTGATAGTTTTTTAATAGGAGTTAAATATAGGCTATCTTTCTTGTGCATTCACTTGTTTTTCTTTCTGTTTTGCATTTTGAAAAAAGAATTATATTTCACTCTTACTCATTTGCTTGTATTTAATTTGGGGAATATTGGCCTTTTTATCCTACTTTCTTAAAGATTCTTTTTGGCCTAGAAATTCCTCTTGAAACAAATATATTCATTTTGACATTATAAAAAATATTACAATTAATTTAATGTTTAAAACTCATCCCTGAAGTTATAAGAGAAGTGATTGTAAAGGCTTTCACTGACACTTTGTGGTAAAAACTGGAACTACAGCATTTTTTAATAATCGTGTTTTCTTTCATGATATGATTGTTTAGTTGTTTAAAAACCACTCATAAATTAAGTAATTAACTGTCATTTGCATCTGTCTTTAAGAGTTTTGTGGGATTATTATCTATTCAGAAATTGTATTTTCCATTTTATAGCCTGTTTTAATATTACAAATATTAAACTTGCAAATGCTTAAATAAAATTGGCATACATAGCACAGATCTTTCAAGTTGTTCAGCAAAACTCTTATAATATACTGTAAACAGTCACATTTTTATACATCTCATAATCAATTATGAGTTTACATGTCAAGACCTATGTGTTTTATAAGAGATGCACTCTCACCTATGCAGTTCATACATTGTTAATTACGTCAAAGTTCCCAGTAGATCAAGCCAAACCTAATTTATTGCAGTGCAGATTTAGTGGGAAAGACCTTTTTCAAATGATTATTTTCTTCTTCTATTTGAAAATCAGTTTAATATATAATAAAATAGCTAGGGTTATTTCCTAAAGATTATTGCTTTAAAAAATATTTCCTTGTATTGCAGGCTACATCCATTCCCTTGCATATTGAACCACTTTCCATTTGTCAATCCTGCAGAAAAAGAGCAGGGATTGTACCTTGTCATATTCTTATAAGGAAAGTGATGATAAGCCGAATGAGGGGATGAAAGAGGAAGGAAATAAAGCAACTTAAAAAAATCTTTTTTGCACCTCTGCATTTCAGACATTACTATTTCAAAATAGTGTGTTACATCGGGATTTTCATTGTATCTGCACTCTTGCCTTCTGTTAATTTCTTTCATTCCTGTGTGCTCAGCCATTCCTTACTTGTTCTTGATCAGTGGAGTCAAGCTTTTAGGGGAAGTTTAGCTGCAAATAGACCTCAATATTGGTGGACTGTGGTCACTCACAAAATTGACTTCAAAATTATATGGAATTCAGCACCAAGTTCAGGTCTTGTGACTTATCAAATCTCATCAGAGGGTAGAGTATGAAGAATTGATGACCATAGTTTACCTGTGTCCAAGAGGATAATTGACAAACAACTGAATTCTCCGTCAGCTCTCAGATTTTACTTTAAGAAACGAAAAAAATAAATGTTGTGTTCAAACACTGGTGTTTTTCTCTCCTTTTAAAACAGCTCATGGGAGAGTATACAGTAACAATGACAGCAACATACCATAAATTTTAAGCAAATCAATTCCATACATATTTATTGCAAATATATTCTAGTCAGGGTTTGTGTTTGCAGAAAAGCTATAGAAGCTGAGAAGAATAAGAAAAAGAGAAAGGCAATTTATACCTTTAAAAAACCTTTGTACTAGTAGGGGGGGACAAGAAAAAATACACAAATATCCATAATAATCCATATAATTGTAGAATGTGATTCATGACCAGGTAAGATGCAAAGCATGATAGGATTTCAAAGAAGAAAGAAGCCATGTTGAGTCAAGCTACTTAGGAAAGATTTTGTGAAGTTGCAACTTTTTGGTCTATTTGTTTTGGATGGTATGGGGTAAGACATAACCAGGCAAAAATGCACTAAAATGGACTAAGGACATTTCCAGGCAGAAAAATGGCAGCAGCAATGGCCTGGGGAAGGAAAATGTGAGTATTTTACAGAGACCAAGGCAAGTAGAGGGGAAATGTTCAACTAGAACCCAATCGTGGGATGGTCACCTGAGGGTTATATATTGAAATCAAGAAGAAAAGGAGAACCCCTATTGAAACGAATGAGTTAATATAACTGCAGTGAAACACAGTGATGGATGATATGTATAGGAGTAAGGACAGGTAGGACATAGGGAGAGGGTAAGCCAATCTGGCATAGGTATGTGCAGTAGAAATAGAAAATATAGAGAGAGAGGAAGGAGATATTTTGGTGATTTCAGGCACAAATTACTGGGAAGGAAAAGGAAGGAAACTACAGATGATAGACATAGAAAGTCCAGGATGAGTTTATAGAAAAAGGAGGTATGTTTGGCTCTGCATAAATTTGGTGTGCTGGGATGGAGAGTAGGAAGTTTACCTTGTACTTTTCATATTTGAACTGAGTGAGCGAACAAATAGATACTTGCACCACACAAATTTGAGACATACATCAGGAGATGTGATGCACTTCTGGATGACTCATTTAGAGACAGTTTCTGACAATCTGAAAACTGTTCAGCATAGAAAGACCAGGATGATGAGGAAAGAAAGGTCTCACTTTTATATATTCAGAGTCTGGTGATATTTAGCAAAGAGCAAAGGCTTGGGAAGTAAGCCTAGCCTTGGTCCTTAAATATTTGAATGGCATAATGTAAATAGCATACTTAGGATATTTGAACATTGAAAACAATTATATTATCTTATAGTCCAAATTCAGATTTCTCTAATTATCCCAACGATTTTTTTATAAGTTTCATTTTCTTTTTACTTTCTATTCTCCTCAGGATTAAAAAGTAAAGATTTAATCTAGCATCTACACAAATGGATACCATTGTGGTAATTGTGTGTGTGTGTGTGTGTGTGTGTGTGTGTGTGTGTGTGTGTATATATACACACATATATATGTGTAGGTATATATATATATGATCCAAAAAAATCTGTCTGTTAAGAAAGCGAACATGATCTTATGCCATCTTAACAGAGAGACAGTGATCACAGCAACCTCCCTGTTCTGTGCTGCCCTGGTTAGACGCATCTCGAGACGTGAGTGGAGTTCGGGATGGTTCATTAGAGAAAGGTGCTGACAATTTGGAGTGTGTTCAGAATAAAGTGACCAGGGTGATGAGGGCTGCAGACCCTGCTGTTGCAATATAAAGGCTCTGGGGATACTTAGCCTGGAGAAGCAAAGACTTGTGAAACAGCACAGCCGTAGAATCTGAGTATTTGAACGGGTACAATATAGAATAATACATTAGGTTTATTCTTTGGGTTCCAGGAAAGAATTAAGAACCAGTGAACAGAAATGAAGGCGGATCAGATTTCAGCTCAACATAAACAAGAACTTTCTAGTTGTTGAAAGTTATAACAAAATGAAGTCAAGGGCTTTAGCATGTTGTGAATTCCCGTCCGTTAAAAATATTCAAGCAGATGGATAAAGAATGTTGCAGAGGCAATTCATATATCAGATAGCAGGTTAGACTGATTAATCCCCAAATCCACAATGTTATGATCCAACATTAAAGCCTGTCAAATAGTAGCTTTCCCTTCGTCTTCTACTTCAATAAAAGGTATATAAGGATAACATAACATGATATGTAAAATTAGAATCTGAGCCCCACCACTTACTAGCTATTTGATTTGGGGCAGATTCCTTAATCTCTCTGTCTTCAATTTCCCATGCATGAAAAGAGGATATTACAAGTACTCACTTCATTGTATTATTATGAAGATCAAACTGGTTAATATTTTAAGTACTTAGAACATAGCATGTCAAGCAATATAGAACAGTTTGTTGAAAATAGTGCTTTAATATTATTTAGACCTAATGTGCTAACTGTCTCGCCATTGCTGCTGGACCTCACCCCTAAAATATGAGGAGTTGAAAGTCAAGCTAGAACTAACTGTATTTTTAAAAAGTCATGTCACCATGTGAGATACTTGGGTTCGATCCCTAGTCCATGCCCTTCCCAAAAGACAAACAAACAAACAAAATTCAACAAATGGTGCTGCAATAATGGGATACTCACATGTAAAAATAATGAAATGTGACCCCGGCATACTGCATACAAAAGAATAAAAAATCATGTCATCTTTTCAACATCTAAAGTTGCACAACTTTCGGCCAGTACCAGCAGGGTAATATTTTTGTCCATTTTCTCATAATAAGCTGTGATAATATCTAAGTCAACTGTTGCGATCCATTTGTGCATGTGGATGAACTTTCGAGTGTTAATGCTCTGGAAGATGGGGGAGGTGTGACGTTTTCAAAATTAACTGATCAGATATTCCAGTCTTCTCTTCAATTGGCTTCTGTTGGAGGGCAATTCAGCTTTAGGAGCTGAAAGCAGTTTTTTAGCATATGAAACAATAAATGATAAATAACTGGCAAAAAGAAAGCCTCATTTGGCAATTTAAACTTAATAAAAATATGCTTTAAGTTTTCGCTAATATAGGATTACTAATCATTGCAACGTTTGGATGGTAGCTGACAGCTCAGACAAGTTAATGATACCCCAAGCACATTCACAGTAACTTTCAGCAAAGCAAACCCATCAATAGAAACAGGTAGCAGTGCTACACCTATATAATTTTGGATCCAGTTATTATGCAACCTTTGGATAAGCCAGACGGGGAGGATAGAGACAAGAGAAATTAGATGTTCTTTCAGTAAAGAGCAACTGAATGAGATGGCAAACATAGGGACATACTGAGAGGCAACGAGAGATGCCTAGCTGTGAAAGTATTGAAAAGTATGTTTGATTTGAGCTGATGTTGAAAGGTCATCAAGGGTAATAGAAAGGAGATTGCGTTTCTAAAGCTTGTACATGTTTTGTTATAGTTCCTTTGCTTTCACAAAAGGGAGCAACATGTAAAGTGAAAAAGCCAACCCACCACAAGTAGTTAATTATCAATGCTGGCTGTAGTTATATGTTTTATGAGCCATTTGTTTTTAGGAAAATTCCACAAATTTCCTGTGTCACAGTTATCTCATGTGTAAAATGCAGGTAATGACATTTCCTTTTGATTGTTGTCAGGATTAAACAACCTAAGTATTTGAACAGTTTAGCTCAGCATTTGGCAATAGTAGGAGCTGAATAATTGTTGCCTCTTGTATTTTAAGCCCCTTCATCTGTTAAAGTCCTAAATGCGGAGAGGGAGCAGATATAGGTCAACAATACGGATGAAGCCAACACAGTTCGTTAGGAAATAGCTGGCTCCTAACTCATCTGGACTCAGCAAATATATTTTTGACTATCTACTGCCTACTGAGTAATGAGGAAACAAAAGATGAACTAAAGATTGTTCTTTAACTCCTGGCACCCACAATTAAAACTTGAATAAAAATAAACACAGTCATGTGGTCCATTGAGAAATGCCCTTACAAAGTAAATGAAACGATTTTAAGCATGCAGTCAGCATTTGTAGTAATTGACTGGTCGATGAAAACACAAAACAGCCTTAATTATCTTACCCTTGCAATAATTATGTGTGAACTTTTCAGGAGTTTTCATTTGCTCTACAATATTTCCTTATTGGCAAGTTACTATTTGCCAAGTTACTATCGCTTTTTCTTTCCAAATTAGTTTGTGTGGCGGTGTGGAAGAACCATCACATGAGAACAGTAACCAACTACTTCATAGTCAACCTTTCCCTTGCTGACGTGCTCGTGACCATCACATGCCTTCCAGCCACGTTGGTCGTGGATATCACTGAGACTTGGTTCTTCGGACAGTCCCTCTGTAAAGTGATTCCTTACTTACAGGTAATTATTCTTTACTCTTTGGGGTTCAAACACAAAAACTTCTGAGAAAAGTGTTTTCAGTCAGAGTCACAGCTCTCTAGCTAGTTAAATAGTTATGTTAAGGAAGGAATATACTTGCCAAAGGAATTGACAACCTTATGGACAAATGATACTCGAGACTTTCTTGGTAAACAAGCAATGTTCTCGGTACAAATAAAGCAATCCTTAAGTCACCATTAGGTGTTGCATAAAACTTTTACTTCTTCGGTCCCTAATTTTACTATTGCAAAATAAGAAGTTTGAGCAAATTGATAATCGGTGCCTCTAACAGACCAAAGAATTGAGAGCCACCTGTTTTTATAAGTGATTTCATTTTATACTGAGAAAGTAAGAGCTATATGGTCGAAGCAGTACAGTGAAAAGGTTTTAGGGTGGGTTCTGAAGTGAAACTAACAGATATCATTGATTGTATGGTACCTAGCCAAATACATAAACCCTTTGTATTAATTTATTTAAAAAGGATAACAATTTTAGTAATAGTTATTTCATATGATTGTTGTGATAATTTACTTAGGTAATTTATATAAATCATTTGGTACCCTTTGTAAGATGGTGATATTATAAAAACATAGTTGATTCTCAATAAACATGTCATTATCATTATTAGATGTTTTATTTCTCATTATGGAAAGCAGCCTTTGCACAACTAATCACCCTACTAGATGTTGAGAACAAACATTTTCAGAAAGTGAATTTTATGATCGATTTTCCAATGGCAAAAGCTTTGAGAAAATGATTCCCAAGCCAGTAGCTACAACCCCAGGACCCAAGAAGATAGATTCCTTTTAGGAATTAGGACCCCAAAGGGGAGGGCTGCCACTCTCTCTACTTGTCTTCCTATGGCCATACCTCCCTCAGTCCTAAATCCATTCAAATTCTCACATGGTGATTATAAGACTGAGAGGGGGGCCGTACTAAATATACTCCAAAAAGTTGAGGGAGGCAACAAACATGAATTGAAGCAATTATTTTTGTTTTGAGAGCAGCCGAGAAAAATATCCTCCTAGAACCAAAATCCGTAAAATATGTATCTGACAATGTTTGCTTAGATATACAGGAGAAATGGTAAAAAGTAGAGGATTCTAATATTTTACCATCTCTGTACTTCTTTCAGCAAACATTCATTTAGCTTGGCTCCAGTAATCACTTGGGGAAATCTTGGGGACCCTCTTAAGTTTAAATGACTCCAGTTGCCCACAATCTTCCAATGGCTAAGACTAGTTCATGCTCTCTGTGAACCAGATGGTTCCCTGGTTGGAAATGAGGTGAGAAAAAAGGGGGCGGCAGTCCTATTCCAATGCACAGAACGACCTATTATAGACTGCAGTCCTGTGGCACTCGCAGTCCTATTCCAATGCACAGAATGACCTATTATAGACTGCAGTCCTGTGGCACTCGCAGTCCTATTCCAATGCACAGAACTACCATTATAGACTGCATTAGATATACCAGAGTCTCCTATGAGCATGAGAAGAACAGAGGACAGTCTGGAAGCAGCCTGTAACCAGCGAGTGATCTCTCTTAACAGTTATTCACAGAGCTCTTTCCTGTAACACAACTCATTGACATATCCTGCAATTAAAGGAACATCCTTATCTCCTGAGAGCTTCTGTAAGCTTCTCTATAAACGGTATCTAAATTATATACCTCAGTTGTTATTCTTCTCCATGAACCAGAAACATAACTACAGATTACAAGATCAGAGTCAGCTGGAAAAGACTAGAGTCATCCATTACCTCATTCAACATTACTTCTTAATGAAAAGTGTCAGTGTACAAAGAGATTGGTGCACTGGTAAAACTAGTATCTCCAAATTGTCTTAATGTTTATTATCCCTATTCCATGGAATTTTCCCAACTGGAAGTTAGTGCCAACAAGCAATAGACCTATTGTTTAAATTTGAGTGGTTTTTTTTCACTATGTGTGATATTTCAAAGCTGATGCCTTTTATCCCTGATATGATATTTATGTCCTACTGAATGCTTGTATACATATCACATAATGCCAAGTTAAGTTTTCAGGGTACTGAGCTGCATTATAGATCCTTTGGAAATTTACTAATTTCATGAAGTGTATATTTCTTTCTGCTAAGTACAATACAATACAATCTGTATTTAGTGATGTACTATATATGCAAATGAATGACGTACTATAACAATTTGACATGTTCTAAAAAATCTTTTAAATCTCAAAAATGTAATAAAGCTTAGCTGAATAATTAAAATGACCCTTTTGTATCTCAAATAATTCTATAGATCCAAGCCATTAATATGTACTAGCTAGTAGCCGAGTAATTATCATGCATTTCCTGGAAAATTATTATATATTTCATTTCTCTTCCAACTCTGACAGAAGTGATTAGCTACTTCTTCACAGTGATTTTTTTTTTTCACTCCACAAGAGATCTTACATAAGAAATGCCAAGAAAGGAAGAAAAAAATCCAACTGAGTGGTGGGTGGTGGCTCTAGGTAGTTGGACAGGCTTACTCACTTTCTCATTCATACTCTCCCACCTTTCAGTCTTTAGTGCCTTTCATTCAAATCTGTAACTTAGCAAAATTTCCGTTTCTACTTGTCAATTGGTCTCTGAAGTCCTTCCCTAGCGAAGACATCTCTGAACCGAAACCTTTCATGGTATGTTCTTAATATAGGTGCGAAGTCAAATACCTGAAGGCAGAAGCGCATTCCCATCATCTCCACTTCATCCACAACATTGATAATCCACACTATCTTAGCTTTTCAAAGCATTCCCCAGCCCATACTGACTTGAATCTAAATGAAAAGACACCCTGAAGTGCACTCCTAGAAGTGAAGCGCAGCAACAATCCTCTCATTTACAATCACTTGTGATAATGTGTGATATTATATCCCCCCAAATTCTCATAAATTGATGCTAATTGTGTACTTGCGTGTCTTATACATCAGCAAATACGTAGTTGAAATAGTAAATGTGAAATCTATAATTACTAAGGGCCCATTCAGTGGGTTCCACAGTTAGATTACCCACAACAGCATTTTCTCTCATTTGTCATATGAAACAGAGGGCACTGCATCCTGGCTCATTGTTGGCACTGGATGTCATTCTTTCAAGTAAACTGATCTGAATTGATTATTTCTATCTAATGGTAGAGGAAAATACTAGAGATTCCAGTTGAACCAGTCTACTTCCAGCCCATTCACTTTGCATGGTAAGAATTCATGAGTAATAGATCGCTAAGCCTGGATGAGCACTATCTTTCTGGTTGCTGGAGATGATGAATTTAGTTCTGACCCAGCAGCTAGGAAAAGTCCACTGCATACACACAGACTGACATAGTTGTATTCCCAGGTCAGCAAAGGTCCTGAGGGCCCCTGGGTGACTATATTTTTCACTATTCCTTAAGACACAGAAAAACATTTGTTTGGCCTTAAGCTATAAAGTGGGTGAACCAACATTGCACAGCTGGCTGGTGGAAGAAGAGAATATACATGTCATCGTGATGCCTAACCCAGAGCCTTTTCTTGCATGCTGTGCTAGTTCTTAAGTCTTTATCACTCATACGCACCTATAGCCAATGCATAAACAGGACAATTTATCAAAGGCCCTGTTATAAAAAAACAGAGCACATATTGGGAGATAAGTGCAACTTAGGATACACAAAAAGTGGAAGACAAATGGACCACATGTATTTCCTTAAAAGCTTACCACTATTTATTGATTCAAAAATATTTAAGTACTTTATTCACATCAAACAGTACCAGGTACTAGAGACACAGCTGTGGAAAAACAAAACCAAACAAAACAGAAGCCGTCCCTCCTGCCATAAGGCTTTGTTTCAATAGAAGAGACAGAGAATAAATAAGTAAATTAAACAAGATATTTACACCCTGTGATAAGTACTGAGAAAAAAAATTGGAATCTGTAGTAAAAAGTGCAGAAAAGAGTGGCTCCCTCTTAAAGGGTGAAATTGGAGAGTGATGCCTGAAGCAAGGGTTTTTTGCAGAATGAGAGAGTATATAAAACATGATTATATAAACTGCATTCTAGGTCCAAAGACCACATGGCTCTAGGCATGCCTAACATGTTCCAAGTTAAAGACTCACTTATGCTATTGCTAATTATATAGAAATCTGGATAGGGTAGACCTATCTGATTTTCAGAGGCAAGTTGCTTGTACTAGTATTGAGCAAACTATGACAAAAAAAAAAACCCTGTACAGAATTCTCTTTTGATATGGCTCACGCCTTCCTTTGTGTGAACATCTTGGAAATGAGCTGACGAATGTTATTTGAAAACATGAAACGAGATCCCCGTTATTCAAAAAGGCTAACTAAATGCACTTGCAACCAATTATGATAATGTAAAAAAAAAATGACATGCCATAGTTTTCTCTATGAGAAGGTAAAAGAGAGTTTTCCAGTTTAGGTTAAAAAATATGTTTTTATTTTTCCCATTTGAAGCTATGATGTCCACAATCAACGGAAAAGGCGCAAGGCAAAATAATGATAGCAATTCTTCAAAGAATCCCCAGTTAAAACGTTGTCATAAAAAAAGCCTGCAGTGTTCTCATGGCAACTTTTTCATGTTTAATAGAAAACAGGCATGTTTTTCTAATACATTTCCAATATTGACATTTCCTTCTTTTGGCACAGCTTTGTTTTAAATAAAAAGCACTTAAACGAATTACTTTTTGGCAACTTTGAATCTGATTATCTGTTCTGACTATCTTTCTGATAAGGGGAAATTTTTGAGTGATCCAATTAAGACGCAGGGATTATCTTCTCTTGTGTGAACTTTTCCCTAGACCGTGTCGGTCTCTGTGTCTGTCCTCACACTGAGCTGCATTGCCCTGGATCGATGGTACGCCATCTGCCACCCTCTGATGTTTAAGAGCACAGCTAAGCGGGCCCGGAACAGCATTGTCATCATCTGGATCGTCTCCTGCATTATAATGATTCCGCAGGCCATCGTCATGGAGTGTAGCACGATGCTTCCCGGCCTAGCCAATAAAACCACCCTCTTTACAGTGTGCGATGAGCGCTGGGGCGGTAAGTACATTATGACCCACAAACTCACATGTGTATTATAGCTGCAAACCGAAAACTGGGTTAGCAGAGCCACGGTAAAGCTAAGCTTGTATAGTTCTTTTACATTTGTTAATGTCGTTTTGCGAAATTTGAAGCCCGAAACAATTTCTCCGAATAACGCCACCTAGCTGGGTCCTTTGGAAATGTCATGGACTATTTTCAAATTTCCATCATTTTTAGATAGGGAATTAAAGGAGAAGCTTATTCCATAATTCAGATATGGTTATATTAGTTTTTTCTTAAATACTCTAAGACAAAAAAGCACTCAGTATACACAAAACCAACTATGCCTTCTCGGGTGATTCACATTTGGTAAGATGATATTTCCTCATGTCCTGTTCCCTATGGGCTTCAAATACAATTGGATTTTTCCCTTTTAAATACCGTGTCCTGCCCTGGAGCATGACTGGAGGTGGGTTTGTGGACCGGTGCTGCGCTCTGAGTCAAATCATCTAAATTTGCTTCCTCTGTTTATAACATATTAACTTTAGGAGTTTTATCATTAGATGATTATTGTTGATTTAAGATTATTTTAGTTGTGAATCCTTTACATTTTGATATATATGCTATTGAAATTTAAACGAAGAGAAATTTGGAGGCCTGATGAATCCTTGCTTCCAAACTCTTAGCATCAGAGACATTGAGTTCCTTCTGCAAGTAAAAGTACGAGCACTCAGCCCATGCCTACTTATGGCACACATCTGAGCACAGCAAAGAGAAACAGAACAATAAAATGATTCTGCATTGCAGCATAAAATGCACTAGGTGCAAAATTATCACATGAAATCTGAGGAAAAGAATCTGACCTCTTTTAGATAAGTATAAAAGAACGGCTCATATCTGGGGAATTTGAACATTAGGAAAGTGCCTACATTTATTAGAAAGATGTGTTGTAAAAGCACTATACCCCAGGGATTTCTTATAGATCTGCCATTAAAAAATATTTGTTATAAAAATTTCTATCTAGGTACTTTCATTGGAACACTGAAAGGAAGGAAAGTCAGTAACTCAAAAATATGTACATGTTTTCATTATAGCAAGTTAAAATTGAAAAGACACTGGGATTATTTCATATCTCTTCAAAAGACCTAATATAATGGAAATTTCATCATTTACTTTGTGTGTTACCAACACTAAATATCCGTCTTTTATTGAGATTTCCCTTTCCTTTCCAATGTTGCAATTCTTTTGCTGTATTTTTTTTTTAGGTTCATCTTCAATTATTCTCAATTTTCCCATTAGTAGTGCAGATAAAAACAAAAGGAATGGAAAATTTCAGTAGTAGGAGTATCTTTTAAGTGCCCTAAGTTCCATTCAATCAATATTCAAAAACATCTTGAGTACTTAAGAGAAGCCAGGCATTGTGCCAAACTGGAGAGAAGTAGACTTTGTCTAAGTGAACGTATCTATATAATGAGCCTGAAAGGCAAATAAACAAATGTTTACAATGTGATTGGTATTTTAATACACTTATGTACAAAGTGCTAAGAATAGAAATGAGAGAAAAAACTCTATCCTACCCTTTGAGCAAAAGTTTACAGATTGCTGCTGACATTACAGCAAAGCATTAAAGGATGAACAAGAGTTCTCCAGTCAGGGAAGAGGGAAAAGGGGTTCTTGGATAGCAGGGAAACACAAACACATCACATCTTGAAAAGGATGGAAGAGTCAGAACTTATAGTTGCTGGGACGAAGGGGCAGGTGGTCTAAGGAATAGAGTTTGGAAAGGTGGACTGAGAAGCATCTCTCATACAGTTTTTTTTATGAATTATATTTGAAAAACAGCCTAAAGATTCCTTGAACAGAATCCTTTAATTCGGGTAACTGAGCCTAGACAAATGAAATTATTTGTTCAAGATTATAAAGCAAAGTAGTACATTTAAATCTAGAGGTCTGACTCAGAGAAATGGGATCCTTTAAGTTCATAGAATGGTAATTAGATAAAATTTCTACCTATTATTATACGTGGATCAGCAGTCTTTTCTACAAGGTATTTTGCCAAATTATTGTCATTTATTAGGAGTTTTAGCATGTGGGCTGCTTTTATAAGCTTTTTTTTATGTTACCCCAAATGATCAAGAAGCATTAACCCCCATTAACAAAAAAGATTGCAAAGTTGTGTTTCCTGTCAGTTATTGTGAATTAAGTAAATAGCTACAGTGTTTTCTAATTACCTTTGGGCAATAAAAATAAATATAAATTTATTGCAACTTCCAGCATTTTATGATCTAGTTTTAACATGAGCATTTTCTTTTTAAAAAAGGCAATTATTTTTGAATACCCAACAATCTAAACTCAACCTTGAGAAGTCATGCAGAAAATTTCTTTGTAAGTGATTTTATAACTGGCCATAATTACTTTAAATGCTTATATAGGCTAGAATTAAGGTAATATTGAGTTGAGTTGATCATTCTAAAAATCAAACTTAATAAAAGTTATATATAGTTTTTCTTGATACATGATAGACAATAAATATGACTTTCCTCCCTTTCCACAAATTAAGCATTCTAAACTGCACTGTTTTTAATCATTAATAATTCCATCATCCCAACCCGTATCCGTGGCTTTCAAGTTTAAGCTTTTAAGGGCTGAACCTGTGACGAGTGAACCTTCAGTGCCTTGCCCAATGCCTGGAACAAAGCCAATACTCAGTAACTAAGTGGACAAATAAATATTTATTAAATGAAAAATATAAACTACTGTAATTGCCCTATGCCCAATATTATAGTGGGAAAACAATCAGTAAACAAAGAAGTCAGTTGATCTACATCTATCGTCACTTTTTTTTCTTGATATGCAAAATATTAGTTTATTTTAAGCGTGGATTTAGTACCGTACACTTTTAAGATAATTTTGGAGAAAAATCACTTGTTACGAGCATGCACTTCAGTTACTTTTTATCCAAATTTAAGTGGACAGAAAAATAAACAACCAAAAAACAGTCCAAAGTCCTAGGAATAGAAATGTTTTGATGAGTTCACAGTTTTCGGCAAGTTTCAATCACATTTTCTTGTGTGTGTGTATGCTGTATGGCAGGGGTCACATTGTATTATTTTTCTATGTGAGTGTCCCGTTATTGCAGAAACATTTATCAAGTCACTTTTGAGAAAGTCTAGCAAATGTTATCTCACTCATGGTGAAAAATAATTCAGACCCCGTCTTGCTGAAAATATTACCAGAAACATGTAATAGATTATGGCTAAAAGACTTTTGCAACTTATTTTATTCATTGTTGCCTGCAGCTTCTTTAAAAAAGGACCATAAATCATATCTTCTGACAGACACAGCAAACACCAAAGAATATATAAAAGATAGTTTGTTAGTATCTATTCTAACAATCTTTAAAGTATGCTTGTATATATGTTCAGTTTGCTTCAGTCACATTAATCCAAGCATAAAATTTTCTGAATTTTCCAAAATTGCTTCCACAGTCTCTTCATTGTTTGTTTTTTAAATGCATAGCTCAATGGGGACAGATCCTTCTGGAAGGAAAGTAACTTTCTTTTTTGCACACGCATTAATCAAAGCTATAATTATCTCACTATTCATTCATCCAACATGTTAATGAACAGACATCATATATAAAATATTGTGCTACAGTGAAGGTACATGATCTTGGGTCCTAATGCCAAGTTATTCTTTGGTGATGTGAAAAAATAAATAATATGACCAGTTTTAAAGTCAAAGTAATTATGACATGTGGCCTGATGCAAGGTTTTGAAAATACATAAATATGTGTATAGGTATATTCTTAGGAACTGAGAAGACATTTATAAGGGAGAGGACAATGAAATAAATTAATGACTCAGATAAGCTTTAATAATGCTGTAAACTGTGGCAGGACAGGTTCAAATTGAATATTTAGGAAGGTATATATATATATATATATATATATATATATGTATACTTTTGTGTGCATTCAATCCCCAATAAGTATATATTTTAGAACGGTAAATCAAAATGTTGTCTGAATAATGTACCTTAGCTCATTTATGGGAAATTGATTTTTACCTAACATATGACATAACTCTTCAATCTCTGAGGTTGAAGACTAAATAAAAATACACATTTTCTCTTTATTTGTTGGTTTGATATACATGTAAAACTTTATTTGGATTATGACTGTACATTGGTAAAGTTACAAATTTTTAATGATAGTCACTCTTTAAAGTATGTTTTCCTAATTTGGGTAGTGCTTAAGGGGAACAAATTTCACGTGGCTACATTCTAGTTTACATATAAATGTTTTAAAATATATGGAAGCTGTTACTCATCAAGTACAGATATTCTTCAAAGATAGTGTCTGCATATACAATATAGAATTTCAGGAACGTATTTATCTGGGTTTTCCATTAGCTTAGACTGTAGGCATGAAATCAGAAATTTATGACTATCATGTTTCCCCAATTATCCATTATAATCTCTTTATGAAAACAATCTATCCTAGCCTGCAAGCATAATTTTTGATCAACTTTTTTCTGCATGGATGTTCATTTTTATGATATACATTTATCACTCAATTACATATTTTCCATCTATTATAAATATGCCAACTGTGAGTGAGCTTTCTCTACCATTTATTTAAAACAGCAAAGTATTGTAACGGAGATAGCATCCATATCTGCAACTTAAAAAAAATTACCCATGTAATCTATCTTCCTCCACTCACTCATTTTAGTCTGATGCAGACATCAGAGCTTCACAGGTATCTCAGCTTCAAGGGTATATTTTTATGTGGGAAGCTCATGTGACACCTTCTTCAAAACAAATAAAAGTTCAAAGCCACTCAGGTGCTGGGAAGTGTTGAGGTCACCTTCCAATTCCTTTGAAATTGGAAGACCAAATGTTTCACAGGCTGTTGCACTTCAAAGGAAAAGGTCAGTTCGTTATTCCTCCAGTCAGCCTGCTTGGAATCTATCGCTTTTTATGTAACGGGCCTGTTTTACAGGATAAACTTGAAAGGAAGTTAGAGACTGATGAGATAGCTGAGTGCCACCTGGGTAACAGAGAGACTAGAAATGACACTCAGATTCCTCTCTTAGGCCTTCTAGGAGCACATGCTCCCTGATGCCCCCTGTTAAGATTACAGAGAAACAAAATACCTACCATAGAGAGGAAGACAGAGTTATAGAAAGAAGAATAAGGAGAATATTAAATTCAGCAGTCTGTGGAGGACGGAGCTTTGGAATCAAGACTTTGGAGTATATTAAAATTCTGTAAGAGCTAAGTGAGTGGCTACTCAATGAATATTACCTACTGTTATAGTCATAATAATAATTTCTGTTGGTCAATACCAATTATAAATTGTCTTTACCACAAATCTGAAAGTGTAATAATAACTTCAGGCTTGAACATGTCCTTCCTCCAGTAATGAAAAGAGTAAAAAGCATGAGGCTGATAGCAGTATCCCTCAATAGCATTAGAAACCAACTCACTGCCAATGATATCAAAGTCAAAATAAGGTGTGTAATTTTTAGAAGTGAAATAAACCCTTTATTTTTTAGCATTCAGTTGGAAGGATATTGAGTTATTGGATTTAATGTCCATGGAATCCAAGTAGGATATATTCTGTTTCCTGCTTCACACTGAACTCAAACTAGCTGGGCCATTAATATATTCAAATATCTAAATAAGTAAAGTATCCTTTAAAGAATTCTTAAAAATCTGTAATTGATATATTTTAGAAAAGCTAAGAAATTCATATTGTGATAATGCCATCAATTAATTAATTCATTCATTCTTTAATAAATGCCTATTCTGGGCTAGGTATCACCTGCATACATATATAGGATTAATGATAAATAAGAAATAGTTACAACCCTACAAGTGCTTTTGCTAAAAAGTGAGAATTTTTTTTAAACTACCCATATTGGAATGAAAATTAACTGCAAAAATCCCTAATAACATTATTTTTAATTAATAATACACATACATAGCATATATAAATACATAAATTCTATGTTTAAAGAGGATTCATAAAAATGAATCATTATGCAATATTTGTTGTATTTATTTGTCCAACATTTTTTTACATTTGTATTTGGAGACACAACTGGAAATAGTTTCCCTTTTTTCAGGGAACTTATGTTCTAATGGAAATCAATTGAGTTTATGCTCTGTGTCATTTTTTTTTTTTTTTTTTTTTTTTTTTAGAGAGAGGGAGGAAGGGAAGGAAAGACAGAGAAGGAAGGAAGGATAGAAGGAAGGAAGAGGGAAACATCTTTAAACATTTTCTTGTTTTATTATATTTTGTTTGTTTGTTTGTTTTTTACATGGGCTAGGGCCGGGAATCGAACCGGGGTCCTCCGGCATGGCAGGCAAGCACTCTTGCCCGCTGAGCCACCGCGGCCCGCCCTCTGTGTCATTTTTAAGAGAAGTTTCAGTAATTAGGTTTTTATTGGATTATGTCCCTTCTTGTAAATTTAAGTATAGGATGCCAATTAACTAGCTAGATGTAATCAAGACAAAAAGGGCCTTTTAATAAGTGAACACTTGACTTTGGATTGACTGTGGTAGCACAAATTAAGAAATGGCTAATTGTTATTCTTTTTCTTCTCTGAGTATATTAAAACTAAATTAGGACTTCACATTTGGTATATGTCTACACATATACTGAGTAAATGTTAGTTAAGCATTGTAATTATTTTTCCCTTTTATATATATATATAGCATGCCAATAAATCATACAAAGGAAAACATGTACTTTAAAGGGAAGGTATTGACAGATGATGTGTATAAAAATCCATGAATTGTAATATAAGATTTTATTAGTTTGATTTTCATTCTAGGTGAAATTTACCCCAAGATGTACCATATCTGTTTCTTTCTGGTGACATACATGGCACCACTTTGTCTTATGGTGTTGGCCTATCTGCAAATATTTCGTAAACTGTGGTGCCGGCAGGTATGTAATTTCAAATATTTTGCTGGTATTTTCTTTAGCATGTAATTGAAAACTGAATTTTAAAATGTATTGAATCCTTTGCCTAACAAAAGACTGTGTATTCTTCTAAAATAAATGAGGCACTGGCCATGGAAATATATGTAGGAATGTTTTATAGTAATATTTAAGGAATGTGTTTTTTGAACTGCCCTACTGAAATAAATTTTAAACCAAACTGTAAGCTCTTAATTAATTGACTTTGTCTAGGAGTAACATTATTATTTTTTTAATGAAATGGCAAATAAAATCACCTTTGAAGATTCCTGAGACTATAAGCCTAGAAAATTGTATTTTGATGAGATTTATATAGCATTTTTTTTAACAAATGGATTAAATCTTCAATTTCAAAGAACTTACTTTTTGGAATAGTGGAAGAATCAGGCGGAATTTATAATTTTAAAAACTATTTATAATGCTGATTTGGGAGAACTGAAATGTGTCGGATAATTCTGCTATGGTAGCAAATGCATTCATTCTTTCAGTTATTCATTAATCAAACATCTTTCATATAAATTTTATATGCATGTCTGATAAAAAATTAAAAGCTCCATCTTTGACATTGATGATCTCACAGTAGAAAGGAGGTGTACAGTCAGGTGTGAAATTAAGGTGTGAAAATCACCTTAATAATCACAAGCTGACGAGGCCAGGGGAGTATATAATGGAGGAGGATCTAATCCAGGACTGATGACGTTGCAGCTGAATCCTAATGGGTTGAAGGCACTGAACGCAAACATATGTGGTAGTTATTTCATAGACACTGACAAAAACTCAGTCTCTTATTTTTGTAAATTACTCAAAGCATTATCATTATTATTTGAGAAGTTTTTCATAAATTCAAATATGATTTTCTAGCTAGCTCCCTTTTTCACAGTTCAGAAGAATACAGTATAACATATCTACTATCAGCTTTATCTAGTTTATTCTATAATAACTCCCCTCCCCAAAAAACAAACTCAATGGATTATGGAAGTTTATTTTCCACTCTTATTTTATGTTGGTGACTGTGGGTTGGCTGCTATGACTCTTCCCTATTTGTCTTCTAATTCTGGGAACCCAGTTGAATGAGCAAACCCCGTCTGGGGCATAACATCTTTGTGTCTGAGGAGAGAACTGAGAACTGGTAGAATCGTAGAACTGGCATGCATTATTTCTGCTCATGCTTCATTGGCCAAAACCAAAGCAAGTGCTCAGCCTAACAGAAGGTCAAGGATATATCCTCTTCCTGAAGAAAGGTACTGCTAATGGGCAGAGATGTATAAACTTCTTTTAGGAGAAGGAACAATCTGTCATAATCTACCATTTTAACCACATAGAGTTACTCTTTTCCTTTATGCAACATATTTGCCCCATCCCAGAGAATATAGTTGCTCTAGTCTCATACAATCCTACCAGCAGACCTGAAGTCAAGGATCTCATGAGAGTCCTTTTGGTCATATCTGGATGTGGCTATCTTTGATCCAGATAACTATGAACTAAAAAGACCAATTATTTGCCAATCTCACCACCTACACACACATAAAAACTAATCTCCAACATACAACAGTGGGAAAAGATCCACAAGTATTTCTGTGCTTAAAAGAGAAAAATGGGAAAGGTGCACAGGTGGTTCAGTGGTAGAATCCTCACCTTCCATGTGGGAGACCCAGGTTCAATTCCCAGGCCAGGTACCACCCCCACTCCCCCAAAAAAGAGAAAAATGGGAACTACCAGCAATCACTTAGGTGTAGCAATTCTAAAATACCCATGGACTAACCTTGAAAGGGTCCCTTGATACTGGGGTAGTAAATGTACATACTTTTGCTCTCTGGGAGTAGCTCACCAATCTACTCGCCAGTAGGTCATTCATTTTCCATTATCCTATTTGGTGATATCTGATGAGGGGATTTGCCTTCACTGGGGTTTAAGCAGATTTCTTTGTGCTGTTAGAGTTGGTAGATCAGAGGTTATTTTACATCAGAACAATCACAGTGTCTCTTAAGAAACTTTTGTTTTAAAAACCATTTAGTATCTTATCAGTTTTTGTCCTAATAACGACATCTTCAGTTCTTAGAGTTCTAGCTACCCTCCCCCTATTTCCTTTCTCTCTCTTGCTATCTTTTTAAACATATTGCCAGTTCTTTAAACTTATCAAGCGTCTATGGAAAACCATGTCTTTAGTCTGTTTATTTTTTTTCTTAACATATTTTAAACAACTGAAAGGATTTACTCGGGCCACCTTAAGTTTCACAAACTTTTATTTAGCATTTCTCAGGATCATTTTTCACTGGATATGCAAGAGCAGCAATTGTATCTTTCAACACTGTAAGTCTCACAATTTCAGGATTTTCTCTTTTTTCCTTTTATTACTTTTTTAATAGAATCCATTTCTATTTGGACCTTATAAATTCAGTCAGTAGAAAAATTTAGTAGCATTTTGTTTCCCAATCTTTTTTTTTTTTTTGCTTAAAGCAACAACTATGTGCCACTGTGCAACATGGGGAGTGATTTTTCAGACCTCCACGATCATTTCCCCAACAGTTTCTGCTTGACCATAAAGCCAATGCCACATTTTAAGGGGGTTTCATACTGCACACCCCACTTTTTGTTCATTATTTTTGAATCCGTTTATGCCAAGTTATTCTGTTGTAAAATACAGCCCCCAAACATGTAATTAACAACACAGCAGTTTCTGTCCCACTCATGTTACATGTCAGTGACTGAGAGCTGGCACTGCCTCTATGTCCTCTCGTGCTGGAGCTCAGGCTAAAAGAGCAGCACTTCCTGGGACATGAAGTTCGATGACAGAGAGAAAAAGGCAAAAAATACTGGTAGAAATGTGCAATGTCTCTTAAATTTTCTGTTATGTCTGCTCACTTTTTATTGGCCAAAACAAGTCATGTGGTTAAGGTTAACTATGAAGAAGGGAAGTGTTCTTTCACAGTGCAACTCATGGGACAATGGGGATCTTCTTACAAGCTGAGAGGGGGATAATTGGTAATGATATATTATAGCAAAATCAAAAGCACAGACTTTTAAGGGCCAGACTGCATTAGTTCAAATCCTGACTCTGCCATTTACTAGTTACATGAATTTTTTCAATTCCTTAAATTTCTGTGCCTCTGCTTCATCATTTTTAAAGGGAGGTTCGTAGTAGGTTGAGTCATAACCCCAAAATGATATGTTCAAATCCTAAACCCCGGTAGCTGTGAATGTGAACTTTAAAAAAATAAATAAATAAGGTCTGCAGAACAAATCAAGTTAACAGAAGGTGATAGTCGATCAGGGTGGGCCCTAAATTCAATGACTAATGTCTTTATAAGAAGAAGGAGAGGGATAGTCAGACACAGAAGCACAGAGGAGATACACAGCAAAGACGGCCATACAATGATGGAGACAAAAATTACAGTGATGCAGCTACAAGTCAAGGGACACCAAGAATAGGGACAGTCACCAGAAGCAGGAGGAAGACATGGCTCTGATGTTTTCCAAGAGCCTCTAGAAGGAAACAACCCTGCCAACAACTTGACTTTGGACTTCTGGCCTCCTTCTGAATTGTGAGACAATGAATTTCTGTTGTTTAAGTCATCAAGTTTGTTATGGCAGTTCTAGGAAAAGTTCACAGGAAAACTAGAATTGGAAATTTTCTTGAAGTAAAGGGGATAAAAATATTTGATGAACTCATAGGATTAAAGATATTTTAGGTTTAGGCTTAGATTTTTGACTGGGAATGTCTAGTGTTATGAGCTTTACCTAATTCCATATTTTTACTGGTTAGCATGCATTACATATAATAAATGCTTGTGTTTGCTTATTCCTTTATTTATAGACTGGCCTAACTTTGAAACTCCTTAGATATTGTGCCTGGATTTTTCTTGTTCACCATTGTATCCACAGCATAAAACATGGTAGCTTGCACAGAGAAAGTGTTAAAAAAATATTGAATGAATGGATGACTACCAAACCCAAAATGATTTACTTCTCCGCTATGTAAGCTTATAGGTCTAAATTTCTCAAACTTTAAAATAAGTTCAAAATTGTATTACTGGTATAGATAATCCACATTGTTTTGATGTATTGTTCTGGTTGGTATAATTCAGAAGATTCAGAAGATATGCAGTAAAATGCCTGAGCTGTGAAACATTTCCAAAACAGATTGGAATGGAAAATGGCAAACTCGGCTCAGCTCACTTTAGCAGCCACAATAAAGTAAATTAACCCCAAATGGGTGATTATATAGAATTCTGCTTGAGCAACTCTCAATTTCCAACTGTTAATGTCTATAAACAGAGTTCTAAGGCATTATGTATGCCATAGGCCACATCAGTGAACCATCAAATGCAGGGCCTGTCCTATTTGTTTAAAATTACGGAGATGCATGAAATCTGTTATATACTTTTAAATTAGTAAACGTAAGGATATTAGAGAACAAGTTATGTGTCCTTGTCTGACTTTTTCAAGAACTTTTAAGCCTCATTAAAAGAACTATCCAGTGCTTTGCTATAAACATTTAATTAAATTCTTTCTTTGACAAAGTGACTCTATGAACTCAGTCAGTAAACTCTACAGATTCTTCCCTAAAAACTTCTCTTGTTAAGAACTGTTTAATATTAGCTTGCCGGTTTTGTATGCACCTATCAGCAGTCTTTCCACTTCTAGGATTAATATGATACAACATCTAAATATTTATCATCACCTGAACTCATATTAATTAATTCAAAAACTATTTGTTAGGCACTTATTATGTGTCAGGTGCTATGTGAGGCCCTGTCAGTCAACTCTAGTAAATTTTTGAGTCTGAAACTATATTTCAACTTTCCAAGGACTATATCCTTGAAAGAGCTTTCTCTTCCCACCTCTTATCACAATCTGTCTTACGGCTCTTTATTCTGCTACTTTTCTCTTCAAGAACTTAAAATAATTAAAATTAGTGATAATACATCAAACTATTATGAAGAAATGGTCAGCAATGTGAAACTGCAGAGAAAGAATCAGTGAGGCAGTAACTGTAATCCACTCAAAAAAATAAAGATCACCAGTAACGGTAACTTTAAAGCTAAATATATTTTAAAAATGAGTATAAATGTATTTTTGTTTGCACATTTTTTCTTCACCTCTCTCATTGAAAAGACATCTGCATAAAGCAATCATTGAAAACTGTGAAGATTGGGAGTATAAGGTATAAAGATGGAATTTGTATGACAAGAATAACATAAAGGAGGGAATTGTGCTGTTTTAGTTTGCTAAAGTTGCTGGAATGCAATACACCAGAAATGGACTGGCTTTTACAGAGGGTATTTATTTAGTTGCAAATTTACAATTTCTCAGAGCAAAGGCAGCTGACTTTCCTCTGGCTTTCTCTGTCACATGGAAAGGCACCTGGTGATGTCTGGCTTCAGGGTTCAAACGGCTTTCCCAGGATGGTTCCTTTCTGCAACTCCAAACATCTGGGTCTGAGCTCTTTCTCTCTCTTCTGACTCCTAAGGATCAAAGTTGATCAGATTGAAACATCACTTACTGTGGAAGGAACTCCCCTTAGCCAACCGCAGATGTAATCAGCCAGAGATGAATTCCATCACTTGCTGGTGATCTAAGTCCACAGCAACAGAACAACTGGATACCATCATCTGGCCAAGCTGACAGCTGAACCTAATTACTGCATATGCTATATTGGAGCAAAATGTTTATATAATATTGAAATTAAGTTGACATTAATTTAAACATCTAGAGTAAGTTAAAATGTTAATTGTAATCCCCAAGGAAACCACTAAGAAAATTACTTACGTTAAACAAATGTAACGAAAAAAATAACAAGGGAATTAAAATGGTACCCTAGAAAATACCCATTTAATACAAAACAAACAAGCAATGGAGGAATAGAGAAACAAAAAAAAGACATTTAGAAAACAAATAGCAGTTAAAACCCCACCCTATTAATTATTACCTTAGATGTAAATAGTAGAAACACTCCAATCAAAAGTAAGAAACTGATTTCACAGGAGGTGCAGTGGTGGCTCAGTGGCAGAATTCTTGCCTGCCATGCCAGAGACCCAGGTTTGATTCCCGGTGCCTGCATGTGCCCCTCCCACCTCCCTTCCCCTCCTCCCCAAAAAGTCAGAAACTGGTAGAATCGATAAAAATAACTTGATCTAACTATGTGGTGATTACAGAAGTCAGATTTTAAATTCAAAAACAAAAATAGACAATGGAAAAAGATGAAGCATGCAAAGTATAACCCAGAGAGCTGGGTTAGCTATGCCAATGTTAGATAAACTAGATTTTAATAGAAAATTGTTACTATGCTGAATAGGGACATTTTATAATGATAAAAGAACCAATCCGTTAGGAGGATTGTAACAGTTATAACCATATATGCACCTAACAGCAGAACACCGCCAAAATGCATGAGACAAAAACTGACAGAATTGGAAGGAGAAATAGACAATTAAACAATAATAGCTGAAGATTTCAAAACCCCACTTTCAGTAATGGATAGAACAACTATCCAGAAGCTCAGCAAGGAAGTAGAAGACTTGAAGAAAACTACTAGCAAATTACGCCCAACAAAGTACTAGCAAAGCAAATCTGCAAGATATAAAAAGGATTACACATTGTGACCAAGTTGGATTCATCCTGGTAATGAAAGGTGAATTTTACATGTAAAGATCAAACAATATAATAACTGCCTAAATACTACATAGGACAAATCCACATGATGATCTGAATAGCTGCAGGAAAAGTACTCAACAAATTCCAACAAATTTTCATGGTGAAAGCATACAATCTATGAGGAACAGAAGGGACATCCTCAGTCTGATAATATTCTGATCAACTAGCATCAAAGTTAATGATGAAAGACTGAATGCTTCCTCTCTAAGATCAAGAACAAGACAGATGTGTCTACTTTTGCCACTTTTATTCAGCATTGCACTTGAATTTCTATCTAGGAAAATTGGTAAAAAATAAAAAGTAGAAGTCATTCAGATTAGAAAGGAAGAAATAAAATTATCTCTATTTGCAGATGGCATGATCTTATATAGAAATAATTCTATTGAAAACAGACTCACAAACATACGCATACACACATCCAAACATTTGAATAAATAAATGAGTTCAGATTGCAGGATCAAATGCCAATAGGCAAAAATTAATTGCATTTAGCACATTAGCAAAGAAATATCCCAAAATGAAATTAGTTAGACAATTTCACTTATAATAGCATCAAAAAATAAAATATTAATAAACGTAGTAGAAAAGTACAAGACTTGAACATTTTTAATTTTAAAAAACATTATTGAGAGAAATTAGAGAAGACAGAAATTACAAAAAGATCCCATATTCATCAATGGGAAGAATTAATATGGTTAATTTAGCAATACGCCTCAAATATAGTTAAAATAGCAATACTCCTCAAATTAATTTATGGATTCAATGCAATCCATTTCCAAATTCCAGCTTCTTTTGTTGTTGTTGTTGTTGTTTTATAAATTGACAAATTGATGCTAAACTTGACATGGACATTCATGCCACCAAAAAGAGCTAAAACAATCTTGATAAATAAGAACAAAATTGGAAGACCCATACCATACTCCCCTATATCAAATCTTACTCTAAAATTGCAGTAATTAAGACAGTGTTATACTGGCATATGGATAGATTTGCAGATCAGCAGAACAAAATACAGCGTCCACAAATAAGCCCTATATTTATGGTCAATTGTGTTTTTGATAATGGTTCTAACACAATTAAATGAAAGAAATCATAGCTTTTTCAACAAATGGTGTTGAGACAAATGGAAATCCACAGGCAAAAGAATGGTGCTAGATCCCTACTTCACACCATAGACAGAGCTTAACTCAAAGATGGATAACAGATATGTATGTAAGCGTTAAAACTACAAAACACTTAGGAGAAAATTTAGGAGTAAATCTTGCTGACTTTGGATTGAGCAACGGTGTTGTTGGGGATTGAAGTGTATAGACTATGAAAGACACCTCCAAGTCTCAATCTGCATTCCTGTGGGTGTGAATCCATTGCTAAATTTGAGTATTTCACTACGATTTGAAGATGAGCTTTAATCCTATATAGTTGAAGTCCTTATAAATAGAGAAAACTCAGATGCAAAAATTAACAAAAACTGGAAGAAGTAGAAGCCAAAGAGAGCCCACCATGTGAAGGAGATTGTCATCACCAGAACACTACAGACCTTGGAGAAAGGATGACTTTGCTGACACCTTGACTTTGAACTTCTAGCCTCAAAAAAACCATGAGCCAATGAAGTCATATGGATAAGCCAATCAGCATGTGGTATCTGTCATAACAGTACTGGCAAACTAAGACAGTTTTGTTTAGTGGTAAGTGGGGCAGAATTTATAAGTGATGCACTTAGATAGTTAGGCGATATTCAAGCAAAATGTGAAAGGCAGAGCCAGGTTTCTCCTTGCTGCTTCTTGGGGATTGAATCACATACCCTACAAAGGCCTTAACAATAGTTAATCCATGTTCCTGCAAATAGGACCTTTAAAAATGTTACTTATTAGTTAAGGTGTGAATCGTTTGTTAACAGGGTCTTCGAAGATTCTATTCAGATGAGGCCAAATTGAATTAGGGTTGACCTTAACCCATATAACTGGATTCTTTATAAGCAAAGGAAATTTGGTTGTACCTGGTCAGTAGGAGCCAGAAGTCAGAAGAATCCAGAAATAGGAGAAACTAGAAAGAGAGGTGGCTGTGCAGCAGAGATACAAGCCAAGGAGTCCCAAGGATTATGGCAAGGGAACGCCGGATGCTACAGACCCCAGAAGAAATTATGGGTTGTAAAAACCTTGATTTTGGACTTTGAGCCTCCAAAACTGTGGGTCAATAATCCCTGTTGTTTAAGTCAATCCACTGTATGATATTTTTCACAGCATCCCTGGCAAACTAAGACACTGCTTATAGAAAAATGTGAGAGGAAAGTTACAAATTGAGGACTAAGTGGGTAAGCACAAAGGAACCATCAATTAATGATTTGAAAATTCTCAGCCTGTGCAAATAATGTTCCCAAGACTACAGCCCAAAGTGTCTCTATCAAAGCCTTCCCTGAATTTCCAGAATCTAAGTTCCCAGAGAACAAGATTCTGTTGAGAGGGTGTGACTGAACAACCATTTTTTAAAGAGGCTGTGGCCGAACAACCTTTTCTGAGGAGGTTAGGCATATCACTCATTCCAGACAACCATCCCAGAGGAAGTAAGGATTGGAGATACAGTCATCCAGGAAAGATTTCTAGAGGATCCTTTTGTCTGATACTTGAACCTCCTGAAGTACATGGAAAATCTTCAGAACTGCCATCCTGGACTGAAAGGGACAGAGACGGAAATAAAGGAAAGAAAACTGAATCCAAAGGCGGAACCATGGAAGCAAATGTCTGGTAGCAGAGATTTCCTCAGGTCAAGAGAGAAGGGCTTCTGCCCTACCAACCTTTGGAAAGATTGGTTCCACAACGGTGTTTGGAAGGAGCTGACCTACTCTCTACAATATTCAGAGAGAGTGTGGCTGCCACTTCAGTGCTTAGAGAGGGTGGGTCCCATGCTCTGGCAATGGGGAGAGCATGACAGCTGCCCCAGTGCTTGAAAAGGGTGGACGTTCCATCCCAGCAAGCCCAGAATGTGAGGCATTGATCCTCAGATGACTCTCAGATTTTGGAACCTAATAGCAGTTTCTCTGCTGGGCTTTAGACTTGCTTGGGACACATGAACTCTATTTACCATCTAACTTTTTCCTTTTGGAATGGGAATGTCATCTCTACGCATGGACCACCATCATAATTTAGAAGCATTAATGTGTTTTCTAGGTTTTACATATTCACAGATGGAGAGGGATTTTGCCCCAGCATGGACCAATCCTATAACTAATTTTTATGAGATTTTGAGCTTAGATTTGTAATTGAATGATATAAAACTTTTGGGATGCTGGAATGGAATGAATGCATTTTGTATGTGGGAAGAACATGTCTTTTTAGCATCCATGTCGGGACTATTGAGGGTTGAATAATGTCCTCCACAAAAAATATCTTCAAGTGTTAATCCACATTCCTATGGTTTTGAACCCATTTATAAATAGAACCTTTGAAGATGTTGTGAGTTAAGGTGTGTCATACTGAATGAGGGTGGTTCTTAATCCAATATGGCTGAAGTCCTTATAATTTGGACACAAAGTTAGCAGAAACTGGAAGTAGAAGCCAGAGAGATTGCTGTGTGACAGAGGATTGCCACAACAGAATGCTATAGACTTTGGAGAAAGTGTAGTTCTACAATGACCTTGATTTTGGACTTCTAGCCCCCAAAACTGTAAGCTGATAGGTTCCAGCTGTTTAAGTCAACTAGTGTTTGATTTTTGATGTAGTAGCTCTGGCAAACTAAGACAGATGTCTTAGATAGGACACTGAAACTACAAGTGACAAGTTAAATAAACCGAGCTTATTAGTTTTCTGTGAGTTTTTATGAAAATGTTTTGAATTTTTCAAATGCTTTTTGTTTATCTATGGAGATGATCATATATATTTTCTCCCATTTAATGATTTTTGATTATTTAACCAACATCTGTATTACTAGGATAAACCCAGTGGTTAAAATCTGTTATCGTTCATATATATTATTAATCACATTGAATGTTTTTTTATTTGATTTGATATTATATTTTTCAGCATTTTGAGTCTCTCTTCATGAGGGATATTTGATTTGTGGTTTTCTTTGTTTTCATGTATTTAAATGTTTATCGGGATGACTGTGGCTTCATCAAATTAGTTGGGAAGTAATCTTTTTTCTTTGAATTTCAGAAAGAGAATGAATAAGATTGACATTGTTTAGTCTTTAATGTGTAATAGTATTCATTGATGAACTTATCTGGGTCTGGAGTTTTCTTTGAAGGGAGGTTTGTAATTACAGTGCCAGCTTTGTTAAACTGTATCCTTCAAGGGATTTGTCCATTCCATTAAGTTGGTAAATTTATTGGTTGTTCATAATATTCTCTCATTTCTCCTCTGAAGGGTGTTTGACCTTTACTTATACTTTCTCCCTGCTCACAAATACTTCTTAAGACCAGGCAAGGTTTCAAGATCCATCATTTACATGGTGTTTCCAATCCATAACAGTGGTAATACCTCTTCTAGGATGTATTTCATGTGTCAAAGATGAATTATAATGCTTGTTCATGATAGTGGAATAAAGATTGTGTGTGTGTGTGCATATGATTTCCATAGTCAGAGATTGTTTAACCCTTACTGCTATCACAGGAAAGCTTTTCCAAGACCACTGATTTCATGCCATCAGGACAAAATGTCCTTCCAGGCTGATGTCTCAAAACTCTTTGTGTGACTATTGCTGCTTTTGTTTAACTAGTCAAAAATTTGCTGACTTTCATATACACTGGCTTTAAGCTTATAAATGGAAAACAGGTATCACAATAGAAAAATAGATGAGTTTTGTAATCTAGAAGATCTGATTAGGAGTTCTGACTTTCAAGTCATTAACAGCATGGACTTGCATAGATTATTTAATTCTTCTCAAGGTTGGCTTGGCTATCTGTAAAATGGGATTTACAATACTCTATTTTTAGGAATGTGTTAAGAATTACTCAAGAGAAAGGAGAGCATGTCAAAAACAGTCCAAAGCTATTCAGCAGGCACTTACTGGATTACTAATGCTAGACGCCTTTTGGAACTTGTCACCATCCCTTGCCACTTCTCCCCAAATCTTATTGAAAAAGAGATTCATGGAAGGGGAAAGATTCCCATCTCTTCCAGCCAGTCAATTAGTAGATTGAGTGGGACCACCATTATGGGAAAAAGTTAGTCTACATGGCAGGATTGTAGAATTAGGAGAGAAATAATTTGTCAAGTGTTTCCACAAAAGGCCACATTTTCATGAACATTACTTGCTTTTTCTTCTTTGAAAGAATAGTTATCAACAAGAAGAGCATTGTTATTAATTAGTCTGTGTGGACATCAAAGTAAAATTCTGTGCTCAGATTAAAGACTATCTGGAAGACTCAAGTCTTGTGGCATATAAAGCAAATGAAGCCATCCAGCAATCATTCTGAGAGACCTCAGGGATTCATTGGTCTGTCCTAGCTCGCAGCACAGAGATAAAAGAAACAGCTGAATAATCTTAATAGAACTAAGGCAGCCTTATGGTGTGCTTGTTGGCACGCTTTTCTCTGGAAAAAGAAAAAAAAAGACACATGCTGAATTTTATTGTTTTGCTCACTAAACCCTATCAATCTTCATGAGCTTATAATTAAGAAAATATTATACTTGGAGGGACTCCCTGCTATTATCAAAAAACTTTGAAAAGAAATGGAAAAGTATGAGTTATGTAACTGCTGTTATGAATTCCAGCTATTTGAAATGTTAATGAAAGACGCAAGGGATTCTCATTCAGCGGCTATTTTTGTGAGTCTTTTAAAGGGCCAGACCGGAAAGCTTGGCTTCAAGCAATTCCATAAGAACAGATAGGAAACAACAGAGGATGTTTTATTTGTTCTTTTATTCCCTTCTTTACAGAGTTTGAATTGGCCTAAACTAAGAAGCAGAAAACCCAATAAGAATTAATAGGTAGTTAACTTCTATCTCATCTGGCAGCAGATGGCAGTATTGAAGCATGAAAAATCCATTCAGGTTCCTTTGCGTCAAGCATAGTATCTGCGCTGCAACAGAATTTGTAGTGAGATATTGTGGACTTTCTCCCTTTACCACTCTCCTTCCTCAGTTTTTACTTCTATGTCGATAAGGTGATATCTTTTGCACTTAATGCCCTCTTTAGACCTTGACAAACTGGGATTTTCCCGCCGAAATTATTTGATAATTGACCTAAAATCCGAGAACATACTCGATTTAGTAAATGTTCAGAGGAAACAAGCCTTCAGACCTTGCAGTCGTTGTCAAAACCTGAACCACGGGCAGCAGGGACACTCTCCTAATTTCATCTTCTATTATTTCTCCAAAGTGGAACGTTCCTAAATCACATAGCAATAAAGGGTCCGATCCCCTCCCTCTCCTTTCAGATTCCTGGAACATCATCCGTAGTTCAGAGGAAATGGAAGCCTCTGCAACCAGTTTCACAGCCTCGAGGGCCAGGACAGCAGACCAAGGCAAGGATTAGCGCCGTGGCGGCTGAAATAAAGCAGATCCGAGCCAGACGGAAAACAGCCCGGATGCTGATGGTTGTGCTTTTGGTGTTTGCAATTTGCTATCTCCCAATTAGCATCCTTAATGTGCTAAAGAGGTAAAGTTCGCCTATTATTTGAAAATGAAGTGACTTGTAATTAGTTGGTTTTTAAATTAAGGTTATTATAAAAGCCAGAGAAAAATTTAAGCCCTCTGCCCTGGTACCTTGTCGGACCAGATCGTTCAATGCCGTGCGGTTACAGGCTGGAGAGCGCACAGGTAAGGTGAGTAGCCTTTTAAAATGCTCAGACATATGCTCTCGTCCATGCAAATCCTCTTGCGGATGACAGACATAAAACAGATGTCCTCCTACTTCAAGCTAATTGCTGAGTCTTAGATGCAGAAGAAGTTCATGTGCAAAAACCTCATTTACACTTTGGAGTTCTTTTTTGATCAGAACAAATGGGTTTTTAAAAATTTTGCTCTCGAAGTCATAGGAAATTGTAACAGCATTCTATCTAAAAGATAAGAATGATTTTGTTAGCATTCTAATTATACTTCAAAGTATATTTGTGAGCACTAACTTTAAGTGGAATCCGGACTGATACTGGCTGTTGAATGTTAAGCAAAAAGAAAGTCCCTTTCCAGAAGTCAGTAAATCAAGCTCAGGGTGAATATTAATGAAAATCAGCACAAAAACTTTCAGGGAGGAAAAGTGTGTTATTTGTTAGGCTGCAGACACAACTATTAAGTTAAAACAAGTGACTGTTTTACATGGCTGCAGTGGCAGCAGAACACACTCAACTTTCATGGCCAGCCAACTTCACTGGGAATTATCATAACCATTGCACAGAGATGGTCCCAAGGCAATGCTAATTCTGTTTACAAGGCTTCGAACTTAAACTAGGGTTGATCTTCTCACTTTTCACTGATTCCGAGTCAATATCATATTCCTCACAGCTGGGGACTCCAGAGAGAGGCCACTTTGGCTGGACTCAGACTAAAGGTAGTATGACCAGCTGCAAAGATTTCTCCTCTTTGGCCCTTGTTTTTCATAGCTTAATGGAGTTTTCAATGGAGTAGAAAAGGAAAGTGAACTTTCTTTTCAGCAATGGTGTTTACTAGTTAAGGATAGAAGATTTTTAGTGGTTTGGGTATTTGAGAGATATATACTGGCTCACAAAAGAGGGAGTTATTTTGCCTCCGTATCTTTCCATACTTCCCATATTTCCCTTCTTCACTGAAACCCCATTCAAATTTAATCTGATCTTCTCCTAGATGGTGTTTTCTGCTCTCAAGAATTTTATAAATATGGTATGATCCTGGACAGGTTTTATCCTCTTTTTTTGTACTCTTTTAAAGAGTCTAAATTCAATGAAAATTGGACCTAGTCAAGCTCTGCGTTGCTCACGTGGATTTCTAAATCTCAGCACTTAACACCTTTCCTTCCAAAGACCTACTTGTCCATGATATTTCTCATATCCTTGTGACTTTAAATGGCTTCCTTTCCAAGGAAAACAAATGACTTTCCACAAAGAAAGCCCATGCTAAATTAAAAATATTTTCTAAATTTTGAACATTCTGCTCTTTCATGCAAAAGTACATTAAAAAAAAACTTGAGAATTGGTTTTCTCTTTATCATGCACATTTTCTTCAGATGCTTGTCTCTTTATTTGCCCTTGTGCATCATACTTGATCTTTTTCTTTTCTCTTACACATAAATTCCCAGGTTCTTTTCCTTGAAACATAATTTTCTGCCTCACTAGTCAAAAGCAAATTCTTTGAAGCAATTCTTGTTTGTCCAGGATTTCAACTGTATTTTGAGGTGGAGGATCAAAACATATTAATAATTTAATTTGTCAGTTTTTTTCCCACTCTCTATTATGTTTTTGTAAAACTCTAGTCCTCAGTAGAACATTGTTTTATTCAGGAAGTACATTTCTATCTTATGCCTTCTTACTGAAAAGAAAGCATATAGATAGTGCACAAATCACACAATCAGAAATGGAGTCTCTGGCAGCAAATTCATTATACTCTTCAGCCTATAAACTTATTGGGTAGCTGCAGTTTACCTGCATGGAATTTGGTAAATGAGATATTTCTAGGTAAGGAACAACTCCTTGAACATCCTTTAAGGATATCATAATTAATTTGTTTTGGAGTTTAAGGTAATAAATACAAATTAAGACTCATTAATTTTAAGAAATAGCCAAAATGTTGCCTACTAAAAACTAATTCTTCTCTGTATATAAGGAGGCCCCCCAAAGGCAAATTTCAGCTAAGCCAGGCAGATTGGAGTTAAAGAAGTATACTACTTTGATCAATGTTCAAATAAAAGTGTGAAGATGAATTTAGAGACTGCAGTTTAGGAGTATGTCATAGTAACACACATAATGGAAAATTAACAGAGCATTGCTCCACTGTACTTAGAAACAAAATGAAATAAGGAGAGATAGATAAATATTCTGCATTTTTACCCACAAGAAATATTGCATTTTCTCTTTGCATGAAGAAGAGACCTCTCTCCTCTAACCTAATTTAGCTTTGGGCTTGCTAATCGTGCTATGGAGATTTGTTCAGACATCGATGGTACGGGACACCAATCAGCGGTCAATGGCTGAAGGGGCGGAGGCCAGGGGTCAGGCAGTCTCTATTGAGAGACTTAACCAACCTCGAATTTCATTATTTAAAAGGTATATTCCAGAATCGTGCTGGATTTTCTTATTGTTTCTTTTCCTACAGAGTGTTTGGGATGTTTGCCCATACGGAAGACAGAGAGACTGTATATGCCTGGTTTACATTTTCACACTGGCTCGTATATGCCAACAGCGCTGCGAACCCAATTATTTATAATTTTCTTAGTGGTGAGTTTTCAAATGTTTCTCCCAATCAGAGAAGATGGATCAATGCCAAGGAGGCTTGGGACACTCTTGAACTGTACAAACAGCTTAGTTGCTGCACAATGAGATATCTTTTCCCTAACTTGATTTGTCTGGAGTTTCTTCCCCTATGATAGGAAATGCATCTTATGTAACTCATCAGAGAAAATTCCCCAATTTTTTTCTTTTTTCATAAAACTTAGAGAAAATGTTGAACAGAAAGAAAGTGAAAATTATGAGAAATGAAAAGCATAGTATCTTGCTTGTCATATTGTCAATTTATCATTTACAAAAATATACGATTATTTTATCTGAAGATAAAAAAGCTTTTCAATATTATTTCCTTTGTCAAAAGGTGTAGCTTAATTGAAATTAGTCACTTTTTCCATTTTAGATGTTTTACTCTGTTTTGGATAACATATCATGGGTATATCTAAAGTTTTCTTACTGACCACAAAAATGAAATTACTCCAAAGTAACACATAAGGCTATTATACCCACACATAACACACATCTGCAATTGATTTCATCTACCTCTGTTTGTGCAATCAGTATGATTATTAAAAAATCATTTAAATAATTGTTATTTTATTTTCTAACTTTTTACCCAACTCACTTTTAGAATTGTTTCAATTAGCTACACCTTTATGCTGTCCTGTTCTTCAAACCACTACTGTTTCTTTTTTACTTCAATCTCCAAATATATAGCAATTTTATAAGAAAGCATAAGCAAACAATTTTATGGCATAATAAGTATGTGCATTTTCTAACTTCACCTTTGGTTTCTAGTTGTGTGGACTTAAAAAAACTCAAGACAACCAACTAGCCAATTTGATTTTTAAAACTTGTTTTGCCATTTTTTTCCTTCAAGACACACACCATATATATACCTGCTTTATTTTGCCTTTCAGAGAACTGTGTGGTTTTATGGGAAGTTTGTTTTACATTCAGTTGCCCCCTCCTTCATGCTCAGCAGCTCCACCCAATACCACCCTCTATAATAAAGAACACTTTAGGGCTGAGACAACCAGATAGCACTGCTCCTGGTTTTGTTTGAAGGGAGGGGAGAATGTGGAGTTGTGACTCCTAAGACACTAAAGAAGCAAAGTCAGTGGGTTTAGGGATGCCTAAAGCCTAGGGCTTGTGTTGAACAGATGAAACCTAGCAGGAGGTAATAGGGGAAATATTTGAAGCTGCAGCCAAGCAACCAAGTGAAAATCTCAATATGGGGCCTAGGGGTGATACAGGGAAGGTGACTTATAATTACTGAGAATTTGCTTTTTGCCTGCTTTTGTGTCAAGTCCTTCGACATGCATTTTCTCATTTAATCTCTTCATAACCCAATTGGGATAATTGAGACTCAGAGAAAAACTCGATAATCCCCAACACTGGCACACACCTTTATAAAGGTGATGCACAGATTGATTACATGCTTAGTCACAGAATATATGAAAGAAAATGGCAGCTTTAATATGATGATGGGCATGCTTTTTAGTATTATAATGAGGTATAGGTAACTTTTAGATTGAAGTCTAAGCTACTCCTATGTCAGGCAAGCCCATTTTGATGAGATCTAGTCTCGGTTATCAAGACAACTTTGGGGCGGTGCAACAGTGGCTCAGTGGCAGAGTTCTCGCCTGCCATGCCAAAGACCCACGTTTGTTTCCTGGTGCCTGCCCATGTAAAAAGTAAATAAATAAATAAATAAATAAATAAATAAATAACTTTGGACTTGGGATGGGTTAGTTCTGGACTGACTCAGGACCCTTCATTAATAAACATTAGGGGCTGTCTTAAGTGGTCACAAGCTATCTAGAACAACTGGATAAATGGGTACAAGTGAAGGTTAGTCACAAGGGTTTTACAATCACAAGGGACAAAATAAAGGCTATACAGTTATTATAAGAGATCAAGGCAGCTGGATTTCAGTTCAGAGATTTCAGATACTTCCCTCTGTCTACTCCAATATGCCAGAAAGTAAAAAAGAGTATCTATACAATGATTCAGTAATCAAAATCATCCTTAAATCCCAATGTCTTGGCTACAATTTCTATGTGGTTTTGACGATATATGACATGGATTTTACCATTTGTATAATTACTAGGTATCTCTGGGCATATTTCTACTGACAACCACTTTAGTGTATTTATATTTTAAAATTTACATATTTTAAAATATATTTCAGACACATTTAAAATATACCCAAGTTCACAGACACATGAGTTTTGGCTATATATGAATGAAACAAAGAGTCACCGGTGAAAGTCAATCCCATTATTTTATAGAAATACCTCATTGTTTCAAAAACCGACCAAACTTCCAATAAACTTAATTTCCTTTCCCTATTTTCTCCATCCTTGCAAAATATTGCATCTCATTGCTAGTTTGGCTCAAAGGAGCCCCTCAGTCATACCCTATTCACAATCCGTTGAAACATATTCATTCAAATACAATTTCTTTTCCTTTCATTTTCTCTGGTTTGCCAGGAAAATTTCGAGAAGAATTTAAAGCTGCATTTTCCTGCTGCTGCCTTGGAGTTCACCACCGCCAAGAGGATCGGCTCACCAGGGGTCGAACCAGCACAGAGAGCCGCAAGTCGCTGACCACCCAGATCAGCAACTTTGATAACATATCAAAACTCTCCGAGCAGGTTGTGCTCACCAGCATAAGCACACTCCCAGCAGCCAATGGAGCAGGGCAGCTTCCCAACTGGTAGAATATTTATTCATATGGCAAGGCTATCCTGAGTAAAACTATGCTTTTTTAAAAAAATCTCTGTAAACATGAATTTTCTTATCTCAATGATCTGAAGCTCAATTTACTTTGTAGATCAATTTTTATTTTTAATCTATTGTTGTTTGTAAATAAAAAAAATCACTTTAAAATAATTTCTCAACTTTTGATTTAAACATGTTAGAAGGTCAACCTCCACTTTTAATTCTATATATTATGATTTGAGTCAACATTTCTGGTTCTTTTGATAATCCCTTGTTATTTTAATGTTCTCTCATCTTTAAATTGATTGCTAAAAAAGTACCAAAAATTATTCAATGATTTGCTTTTACCTAATAAATAGCAGTACTACTTAGAACTATTAAGAAGTAACAATTGCTAATTCTGAATTATCAACAGACATCTGTTAGCTGACTTTATCATTTGAAAAATCACAAAAGACTGAAATTACCATGTGACATCAGAGAATATTTATATATAAAATAGCGTATTATATTAGACAATTCCAAAGGTATATTTCAAAAATATTAAGAAAAATATACCATTGAACTTTATTTTCCATTTATTTTATTATTTACACAACTCAGGTTTGAGACTTCACCATTGCTAACATTTCTTGTTTAAACATAGGACCAGTAAGACTCTATTAAAATAAAATCTCTGGAATAACTGTTAATACATAATACTTTCCATCTCTAAGGAAAGTGTTAAAGAAAGACATCAACATTTAAGAATAAGGTAAAATCACAGTATTATATTTTTCCAACCAATTGAAATTATATAGTCAGCCCTGCTGGATTGAATTAAGAATGCAATTGACAAAGAAAAGGAGCAGTAGATTATTAAATCACAGTTGAGTCACATTTTGGAAAGGTTAATGCCATGGATATTTAATGGTAGAAATCTGCATTTATCTAAATTTAACAAACCTTTATCAAATTCTTATTAGGAAATGCCCACTGTGCTAGGTTTTGGGGAATGAACAACTCCGTAGGGCAGATAGCTGAGCTTGGGCAGAGTAACAAAGCAAAGCAAAATGTCCCTTTCAGGCATCACATTTTTTTCCCACTTTATGACAGTGTCACTGTTGATTCCAAGAAACTCTACTTGGGCTGGACCAAACCCCAGGAGATTAGGAGAATGGAGGAGCTTGCTTTTAGCTCACATGCAAATGAATCTTGCATGTATATTTCGTACAAACCTAAGACCTGCAATTCAAAGCATGGAATACTTCAAATTTGTTCCTCTGTACAATTCTTCTGATTCAAATTTTCACTTCAAAATTAAATAAAAATTTAAAAGGAGTATTCATGAAAAGATGCTCTTCAGGTCACATTATAGCAGCCGGTGTCCTGGTTTTATTAAAACCAAAGATATGAAGCACAGTATTCTAAGAAAGCTTTTTATAGAAGATAAAATGAATATCTTGGCCTTTTCTAGTTTTTTTCCAATAAATCACCCTCAGAGAAAAGTAGCACAAACAAATTACACACACTTCTTTTTCAAATCTTAGAATTGGAGGTATTATTACCTTGTGCTTTTTGCTACTCAACTTAAAGCACAAACTGCCTGGCCATTTGTGGTATATTGCAATTACATGTCTAAAATTCAGAACCATCTCAATGAAAGCTAAGCATTATAACTCTCTCCTTTCTCCCCTTTGTACACTTGAGAACCTTTTTCGTATTTAAGCTACATCAAAGGAGAGTTGTACTTTTCAGATTTTGATGAAAATTAGCACTTTAAATACTTTGAAGATAACCTCAAATAACATTGATAATATGCCTTAATAGCCAATTACTATCTCACAGTTAGAAACAAATTATTTAGATCCTAAGATATCTAGTTCTTATCACAAGACAGAGAGAATCTGAGAGATGGCAGTTATATGATTGTGTGTTTAGGACAGACACAGAATTCTGAATTCCTTTGCTCTAAATCAGTGGTTCTTAAAGTGTGGCTCCTAAACCATCAGCACCAGCATCACGTGGGAACTAATTTGACATGCAGGTTTCCGCCCTATTCCAGACCTACTGAACTGGAAGTTCTGGGGTAGGACCTGGGAATCTATATACTACCGAGCACTTCTTGTGATTCTGAAGCATCATCTTAAAATTTGAGAACCACTGCGCTAAATGATAACAAGTGGCACCTGTTTATCAGCCTGTGTGAAATAAAGTTTTTTACTGTACAGGTATCTACAGGAGCCGCCATCATCACTCTCAACTTGCTTAGAAGTCTGAAAGAAGATGCTGAATATTAATGTGGAATCTCATGCCTTCTCATTCAAAGAGATAATCATTTGCAAAGCAATTGCCTCTGTGTTCTAAGTACTATGTGAAAAAAGATGGGTTCTAAAGCATTTGTGTGGTTTATGGTTACCTGAATGACTTGAGTTTCTAACTAAAACTTTCAAAACCCCAATTTTATTTATGCCTATTAAAGTCTGAGTTATGGAGAAGCAGCCATTTTGTAAGAATGAACATGGACTGGCAGAAACAAAACAAAACAAAACAACAACAACAAAAAAACCCGGTACTTACAAGAAGCCCTGAGAATGGAATAGGTCATGTACATAGTCTCAATGCATGGATCCAGGAATCCTAAGAGATATAAGTTTGATATGATTACTTCAAAGGACAAACGGTATGGAAGCAGGTATTCTGAAACCCTACCAATTTTATGGAACAAAGCGTCAACTACTTACCTCATTATGTGCTAAAGACACAAATGAGAAGACTTCTTATTTGCAATGTGCTTGACTGTTTCGTGTTTTATATGAAATATGTATTTCTCTCTCTCTCTCTTTTTGGTGTATTTCAAAGATTTAATATAAGATATTATTAACATCATGATGTTTTATCAATAAGGATGAGAGAAATTTTTTTTCTACTTTAAAATCCATTTGCTCCTCATCATTTCTGAATTTCTGCAAATCCATAAAAACTTTAATATTTGAATTCATCCATTCTTGGCAGAAGATGACTTCCTCTTTCCGAGGAAAATGACTTCTAAAATCTCAAAGGCTGGAATAGTTTCTTGGATATTAAATAATTGACACAAAACATTGAATTGTTATTTGGGAGTGTCATGCACAGAAATTGAATTTCACTCCCAATGTACATCATTTTAATGAAAATTAAGGTAAATATGCTTATGCAAATTGTGTATATATAGTTGAACCTTTGTCAGAACAACAAAAACCCTGAAGCTGTTTTAGGGTCACAAATTGTGAAGAGGGCTATTATTATTTTGGTACTAGTATAGTAATAGAATGTTTGACTTGATATAAAGCCTAATAGCAATGAACTGCATTTCAAAAAAACAGTCATTACAATTTAGAAAGCTTTTCAAGTCTATTTAATTTTGCAATATATGACTTTTCTACTTCCTACAAATCATAAATATGAAAAAAGCAAATTCCAAAGGGTTATGTACAATTAGTTTTCAAATTGCACGAAGCAAAATAATATATATTTTTCTAAAGAAAACATGTAAACAGAGGAAATTATTGCTAATTTTAGTTCATTCTATTACCTTATTTACCACAAAGGTGAGGTTCAAAGGGATGGAAATCACTGCTATCTCCCAAAATTCAAAGGGGATTTTTTTTGCTACTGAAATACAGTTTTTAAAAGGGATAAGGTGGGGTGGGAAGAAAGAATCCTTCCCATTTGTCATGCATTTCTAGTCTCTTAAATTTCCCTTGTAGGCTTTGGATTTAGAATGTCTTTTAAGTTTCTCATGAAATGTATTTCTGTAATTGTTGTAACACATGTGTGTATCATACTATGTCATTTGTTTAACAATTTTATGCATTTAAAATTCTTTATGTCTGATTGTGCTGTGTCTTCATGAAGAAATTTCCTATCAAATCCAATGTGATTACACACCTACTGCTGTGAAGAATGTTCATTTTGCAGGTTTAAGTAAAAACCATATTGAGAATTCTATAATCACATCCATGTGGCCCTCTATTGTAAGAAAAATCTTGTTGATTCGATAAATTGGATATTCATTTATAATTAGCGTCAAACCTTTGCAGTTAAATATTGAATTAAGCCCTCCAGTGAAGTACTTAATGGCCATAATATTTTTCCCAATAAGTTTATATAACCAGGGAAAATTATGATCTACACTTTTTTTTATGTTCTATTTTGAAACAAGTTCTATAATAAAAAAGTTTAAGGTCAGAAATGTTTCATAAAACCATGTAAATATATGCATACATTTAATACACATAGTAGTAAATTTTGGAGCTTTAATTTGATTGAAAATAATTAATCTAGTTTTACTTTAGAGGATATGATGACTTCTTCATTTTCAATCTCTTATCAGGCTAATAATTACGGCTTTCACATAATTAAGCACTTTTTTCTTAGCCAACAAATAAGACATTTAGGACTATTTTAGGTTCAATGACACATTTGTAAAAGTATGATTTCTGCTTTTCTTTTAACTAAAAAAATATTCTGATAAATTACAGAATCAAGTGCCAAGAATTTTAATAAACAAAAACATTTTTATTCAGCACTGTTTATTCTAAACTTTATCAAAGATAAAGCCAAAACAACTGGTCAAGGCTAATACTTGACTCCTAGAGAAACGTGATTTGAGTGTATGGTATTTCTCAAGATGAAGTGAACCTCGCATAGCGAAATTCCAAGACAAATCATTTCTTTGAGAGGGGAGGGCAGTTTGCTCTGAGTCCTCTGTTATCACAGAATAGGTACTTGACCATTATTCTTCCTCCTGGAGTCAGTCCAAAAGAGAGGTCATCGCATCTTCACTTCATCTTACTTCCCACTGGTCATCGTATGGCAAAGAGGGAAGCAGAGAGGAAAGGCCTTGAAGCACCTCATTGGTCTTGCACTCCTTTCACTGCTTTCTCATTATCCACCTGCGGTCATTAGCTCCAGCCCCTGCCCAAACTAAGCATTGCAGATACCCCTCCACAGCCTGCCTTCCCCCAACAGAGCTACCTAATCTGCCTTCAGCTCATCCCCATTTAATAGGTATCGCTCATTGTCTCAGTTTCTTGCTGCCCCCTGAAATGGATGAGTGACAAGTTGCTAATTTGAGAAGTGATGAAAAATAAATTAAAAAATATTATTGCAAAAAAAACTGTTTTCTTCCTATGATATCATGTTTATCAGCAGCCTTCTGGATATGTGTCTGCTCTCTTCCCAAGCCCTACCTGAACCAGAGAGTGATGCCAATTTTGAGACTCAGGCCAATGCCCATGGTTAGTCACTGGGGGAGAAAGGTCAGAGGATGTATTGCCTCTGTCACTGTCAGAATGAAATATCTATTCCACTACTTTTCACAGGTCCAATTCCTATGCAATAGAAGAATGATAATATTCAATTAAACATAAAATCCTGCTGTTCATTACATAATCCTTTCCCAATCAACGTCATAATGTCTGAGCTAATATGTTCATTTCCAAAGGAGATTCGTACAAACAAAATGTTTGTGGGACTAGAAAATGTTTTACAATGTGTGACAACATGAGACTTGATTTATTGCAGATGTGGTAGCAAGAACCTCTCTAGAAAGAAATGATGTTCTCCATTCACAGGACACAGACTTAAAAGCTGCCTTTATATGGTTCAAGTAGACAAAGTGAAGAACTTATCTATGAAGTTATGTCTAGGTCTTGTGGAATATCCATTACAGAATGGGAAAAAGGACCATTTTAGAGTACTATCAGCACAACTTATTGTGCCAAGTACTTTCCTATGAGATATTCATACCTCATCCCATTCAGGCCTCACAATAACTTTGCTAGGCTTTAAATGAAAGATTAAATGAAAAATAAAAGACTCACTCTTCAGAGCTTAGGAAATAAATTATTCACACAAATTCATACAACTAGTAAATATAGAAATTGGAAGCAATACTTTACTTCCTTTGACTCCAAAATCCCAATGATATTAACTCAGTGACGCTTCACATGTTAACTTCATGTACCCTTTAAACATATGCAATGTGAATCACACACACACATTGTATTGTCTTAACCTCATTTTGTTACCTGACACTTCAAATAACCTTTCCATTATGTCACTATTTTTTCATTATCTATAATCTCTTAAACTAATCACAATGTCATTCTCCTTGAGTCCAATTTCTCTCAATAAACAGAAACTTTCTTCTATGTGGATTTGTGTAACATTTCTTTTTAGGATTTGATCCTTGCCCTTCATATATCTTCTTTAATGTCCCTTATCAAGAGTTCTTTTCATTTCACAAAATATTTTCAGAAGGGTAATTCCATTTTATCAATCTTTAAATCTGGGAAAGTAGAATTTGCAGATGTGGTATCTCCACTGATGACAATCCTCTGATCTTTCAAAGCCCAAGGATGTAAAAAATATATATATATATAGTTAAACAATTCACCTTAGACCTTACCTAGCCATTCTTGCTAGTGGCCATCATTGAACTTGTCTTACAATTTGGAACAATTTAGATATTAAATCATAAAAATGTCATCAAACACAGGATTTGGTACATTTTTGGTTTTGTATTATTTTCTCAAATTTCTTTTTTTTTAAAAAAAAACTTTTTTATTAATTAAAAAAAATTAACAAACAAAACATTTAGATATCATTCCATTCTATATTTTCTCAAATTTCTAATGAGAAATTCCAAATTATAAAAGGCCACTTTTTCTATTATGCTAAGTCTAACCTGAGTTCTTTTTGCATCATGTTTCCCTAATAAAAGTTCATTGTTAATTCTGATTGAATGACCATTCACAGCTTTGGTTCTCAAATATTTGATGATCTTTTACATATTTTTTTTTATTGCTTCCCTTCTGCTTTGTTGGATTGCACTTTGACAATTATTTTTTCATGTGAATCTGTTCTGCTTCATTGGCTAGCCTGTATCCACAGTTCTTTCCTTCATTTATATTGACACTCTTCTCTCAAAATGATGTTTCTTATGAGATAATCCAGAGAGAAGACACAAAACATAACAGTTCACATAAACAGGACAGCTGGTCCATCTTTCCTCCCTAGTTTACCCATTATGTTATAAAAACACAGGGATGCCGGCCACATTGCTTTATGAGATCGTCACATGTTTTGGCAACTTAACTGGCTAATCACCTGAAGAGTTTGTTTTTGCTTTCTAATTATTGCTCTCTTGATCCAAACATCATAAATATTTTCTTCATATCCCTCTTTTGGTATCTTCTATGGTTGATTCTGAAGTTACTAGAGTATGACCACCAATTTCCATTTATAAAATACCACATTTCCATTTGTATCATGCTCTGTAGAATGCTTAGCAGTGTGGAGACATTGGCCATGGACCTAATACCACTTAAGAAATTTAGTCAGTTCTGGTGGCTGTCTTTCTTTATGCCAAAATTAGGCACTTTGGAAGGTATAGAGTCATCCCATAGCTCTTAAGTTTGCAGCAATCTGAGCAAGTATAAAAAAGAGCTCTATAAATTGTCTTTCTCCTCCAAAATTCTAGATCAATAATCCAAAAGAATCTAAGATCCTTCAGGTCAAGGTTCTCTTTGCCCTGATTATTGCTGTATCACTGGTCCCTTAGATTAGTTCCTGACACATAGAAGGCGCTTGATGAAGAGTTCTTGAACTAATGAATTAATACTAACTACAAGGGTCTTAGTCCCTCAATTCATCCTTTGGATCTACTTTCTCAAATTCTTTCCAATGTGCCCTCTAGAAAGGGATTTCCACTGTGAACAAACTACTTACGGTCCCAGAGTGTACAAAGCGCATATCTTCTTTTACTAAATTTAAACCTTACTTTTGGAAACCATTCCCCTTCTCCAACCACCATCAAACTGTGGAAGGCAGCACTAGCATTCTCCCTGCTCACCAATTCCATGTCCAGATGACTACTCTTCCATCCGGCATAAAATCCTGGTCCTCGATCATCACTAACCTCTCTCTGTTGCTGATACTGTCAGCCTCTTTGTCTCTCTAATCCTCATTTGCTCACACTGGCACATGGCTTGCAATCATACTCTCCAGTCCCATGGTTTTTTCCAGTCCATGAGGATGATGCATCCAGGAATCCAGCTTCATACTTCCTTGACCTCCTTAGTGTGAATGACTTTAATTTCCACTGTTTTTCATCAAACCTTTCTCAAAAACTAATAATCTACCCCAAGACAACAACTGCTCATCCATCCTTTTCTCTCAGACATCCCTTCCCACTACAATTTCCCTCTTCAACCCCAGTGAAAGCCCTAGGTTCTTTACCCTTTTATTTTATTCCAGTTTTTCAGTCCCTTCCTGGCTTTGCTTCCTTACCTACCCAGAATAAAACCAGACCATCAGGTGGTATTGCATGCATCACTAGAAATTATTCTACTTTAAAAAGCTTCTTACTTTCTTGTCCTGCAGTTTTCACACAACAGTGCTGACTCATCTGGAGCACTGAAAATAAAGAGGTTCAAGCAAGGTGCAAAAGCCTCATAGAGACAGATGGCCAGGCCAGTAGAGCTAGCTCTACTTTGGTTCAGGATTGTGCTCCTGTTACTCACATCTCCAGTGGGAAAGCCTGTCATGGGATTAATTGCACCAGTTCCTTCACCCTAACTCAGCTATAATGAGTTCACATTAATTTTTTCCCTACTTCTGAAAATAATTTCATTGCTCACAAATTATCTTTTGGTCCCTATAAATCTTCTTAATTTAACCTCATGAACCCTCTACAACCCTTACTTCTTATTGTTCAATCTCCTTTTTCAACTCTGTTTGTTAGGTTTTCTAACATTTTCTTTCCTTTGGGAGTCATTAATTCTTTCCTTATGTATTCATCTTTTTAAAAGAGTTAATTATCCATCTCAAATGCATATGTGTTTGGGACTCCTTTTTACTTTGTTGATCTTGCAACTTTATTCCCTTCCTTGACAACTATTGAAATAGAATTTACAGCACCTTATTCTGGCATCAACAGAACTCCCCTTCATTTGATTATTAAACTAATCAAATTATACTTTTTTCCTGTTTTAAGAGAAGCATTATCATGTACTCTAACAACTATTTTGTCTCCTAAGAATTGAGTTAATCAATCAAAATATTTTGATTAGAAAGCTGTCCCTCTCTCTTTATTTTATGAAGTATATATCCCCCATTTACATCTATATTCTTCCAAATTTAAAGGTCTACTTCCCTCATGTGATAAAGAAGTATCTGTCAGCAATGTTTTTTGTTGTTGTTATTTTCCATTTTTGGTTTACCAACAGAATCTGAATATTTAGCTCCAAATGTTACTCCATGGTTGCTATGCCCTTGTGGTTGAAAGGGGGCACCTCCTCCTTAAATTTGCTGTCCCCAAATTGTGTTCTTTTTGTAATTACTTCTCACAAAACTGGAATGGAGCAAGATCATGGAGTTCAGAAGGCCGAGAAAGATAAAATTTATTTCCCTCATGAGAAGTCTATGATTCAAAAGTTAAGAGCAGTCGATATGTTCTGAGAGATGCTTCCATCCTTATCACTCATCAACAATCGACAGGCAAGTTAGAATCAACCCTGAATGCAAGTCTGGTTGTTCAGAAACCAGACATCATCTTCCTATCTCTTTGTCTAAGTGTGTGTCTAAGCCCTGCTGTTGATGCTCATATGAGTTTGCAACTCAACATTTTCTCCAGAGTCAAGGCCCTTCAAGATGTTCCCTTGACAAGATTTTCCAATGCGGTAAAACATTAATGAGTTTCACCCCTTCTTGTAAACTTTGAAAAAAGCTGATTTAATATCACGTTTAAATATGATGTACATAGCACTCCTTTCCCTGTTACAGAGAACAGAAAAACATTTTATATACATGTGACATGGTTGGGTTGCCACTAGAAGCTTTCAGAATAGGCCACTGAAACAGCTATATAACTTGTACTGTCTCAATGGGCTTTAAATAAAAGATGTTTGACACAGCATCACTATCGTGCATAGCTAGGTCCTAATAAGACCACAACAAATGGTCATACCATAAGATGCCCCTGCCCTAAGATTTTAGCTAGTGCAAGTCATCGCCACCCACACAAGACACCACTTAGAAACCCTTTGGTGTTTATCTTCCAACGAGGCTATCCTGGCAGGTATACCAAAATAGTGATACTTAAATCTGCATAGTCTATGAACTATTTACTGGAGGAATTTTTAAATGGCCACACTGTTTGATTATACTTTGCCTACAAGCTAAAATTATTGCGGTCACACTTTCATAAATCCATTTTTGTTTCCAAATCCCTTGAGATCCCTGTTAAAAATGAAGCTTTCTTAATGCCAACCACCCCCCATTCCCACAACACAATATTTCTGCTGATTTGGAGTAGGACTCAGGAATTCTGATTCAGCTGGTCTAGACTGGCATATAACCCATCGTTTATTGTCCCAGACTCAAAGGGGTCGAACATTCTATCTGTTTTAGAGCATTCTCCATTAATTCTTCAAGAGAACCTTTGTGGTCTATGCACTCTCTCTCTGTCCTCTCTCACTCTGACTGGAGTGGCCAGTATTTCATTCAAGCCATCGCCCTTGTTTGATTTATTAATTTTCAGTAAATGTTAATAACAACCCCAGTTAGACAGAGAGGTAAATTATATGGCCCTGCTTTTTTTCTGAGAACATAATGGCACTGAGGCGCCTCTTAAGATTCACAGATATTCCCCCAGTTTTAGATTTTCAACCAACAACATTTGGTGCCAAAAAAGTTATGTCAAAGTATAACTCTTTCTATCATCACCTGATGGTGTTGCTTTGGACTTAAAACTAAATAGTTTTGTCAAATGACCTTCTAGAAACTAAGTATAGAAAATTAGAAGAACTTCTGGAATTTGCTACCATCCTTAACATATCAAAATCTATGAGAGGAAGCAAAATATTTGGGAAATTTTCTGTAAGATAGGTGCCCTTTACTTTTTTTTCTCCAGCTACTTTAAAATGCGTCCTTAGATTAACTCCAGGTGGAGCTATGTCCGATTGCGGTTGTACTAATATTTATATATAGGACAATATAGATACTATGTATCTAATTATGCTATGGTATTACCATAGCACTCTACAACACTTAGAAACATTCCAAGAAATAGCCCTTAGAACATGTTACTGTGTTTACTTAAAGCTGTTGAGGATATTATTAATGGCATTCTAATGTATCCTATTAAGGAATGTATCCTAGAAATAAAAAAAAAATTCCAACTTGAAAACTCAAATATGTCTAGTAGATGTATTTGAATTTTTCTTGCTTTCATCTTACAAACATTGTACAATATGCTATTTTTGTTATCGTGCTCACCTTTCAAATTGGCCGCTGGAAGAATAAAGTTAAATCTGAAACCTGCCCACTGCCACCTTTGCAAGTAAACAGGACCTCAAGGCAAGCACTGCATGTACTAATTTCAATGTACATTTATCTCATTTTTCTAACTTTCCTTTCCATTTGCCTGAATTTCATGGCATTTAAAATTTTTTAAATTTTATCTTCTACTTAAATACTTTGGAGATGAATAAATACAAATAAAGTCTACTAGAAAACACAAAAAGAAAACACAGGTACTTTGAAAAATTTAGAAATGAATGTTAAGCAAAACTGAAAATTAGCTAAACTATATTTAAGTTGTTATTTTCGCAAATAATTTATTTTTAAAAAATCACCACCAACCTATACCACAGAAGGAGACCTTGAATTTTAAAGTATGGACAGGAAACAAATGAAGATTTTGTTTGTCAGTGGTTTCTGGGGAATGGATTGTGCTGGCTGAAAATTCCATTGGTGGTTGGATAAGTCGTCTCTGCCTATGTTATAGCTAAAGAAAGAGCATTCCATGCTTTATACATCTCTGGACCCTGCAGTTGGAATTTGGTAACTCTTTATACCACGATGTATCTTATTAATCATTTTTATTTGGAAAAGTCACCCAGAAACTATTTTTTTTAAATATCAGATCCAAAACATTTCCCAAGTGATTGATTTCGAAGTCTTGATTAATATCTATTGTGATTTTCTTAAGTCTGAAGAGGTAACCTTTTTTAATAAAAAAATCAACAATTATTCTCTCAAAGTTCTTAATTCAAAAACTTGCTAGCTATCTTTAAAAAAAAAAACAATACCTGTTTCCTGTTAAATAAAAGGCATATTTGGGCCTTTTCACTGGGCATTTTCTTCTGAATTTGGCTGCAAGTTCTTTGAAGACTGAACATAAGTATGTTCGTGATGGTGTGCTAGCCCCTGGACCTATCACAGTGCCTCATGTGATGTAGGCACTTGATTAAAACTTTGGGGGCTGCTTTAGTTTGCTGAAATGCAATATACCAGAAATGGGTTGCCTTTTATAAAGGAAATTTACTAAATCATAAGTTTACAGTTCTAAAGCCAAAACATGTCCAAACTAAGGCATCCAGAAAAGGTATCTTGACTCAGGAACGACTGATATGGGAAGGCACATGGCTCGCACCTGCTGTTCCTTTGGATTCTGGTTTCAAACAGCTTCCTTCCCTGGGGGTGTTTTCTTTCTGCATCTCCAAACATCTCTGTCTGTCTCAGCTCTGAGCTTTTTCAAAAATGTTTTCCTCTTAAAGGACTCTAGTAAGTGCATTAAGACCCACTTGAATGGGTGGAGACGCATCTCAATGGAAACCACCTAATGAAAAGCTGCCACCCACAATAAAGTGGGTCACATCTGCATGGAAACAACTTAATAAAAGAGATTTGGCACAAACAATAGGTCTGTCCTCACAAGATTGGACTAGGAAGAATAACATGGCATTTTTTGGGTTCACAACAGTTTCAACCAGCACAGTGACTAAATCAATAAATGAAGGAGCCTCTATCCAGGGCTGTACTTTATCTCACTCAACTTTAGGAACAATATGAGTTGTTGTTCATGGGGAGAGAAGCAAAACAAAACAAAACAGTAACTGATTTTTTACTACTTATCTAAACATTGCACTAAGAAGAGATACACAGATCTACAGAGCCAAATCCCCGTCCACATCAAGCTAACCCATTTATGAGAAAGAAAGTAAACAGAGTTACAAAATCAATTATTATGTGCTAGGGATTGGACAGTATGAAATTTTGGCTCTGCCTAGAGAAAGGTGGTTTTGGAAAGACTTTGCAGGAGTTTGAAGGCAGAGGTGAGGAAGGTTATTCTGCAGAAAAGAGACAGATGTGGATCAGCATGGAGATAAATGCAGAGTAAGAGAAAATGGGAAAAAATAAAAAGAGAGGAAAATAATACTATGCCTTTTCCATGAGCATAGAAAAAGGACTGGTTCTCCAAAGGAAAAGTTGCCCAGAACATCATGATGACTAAAGGGTCAGATTATAGTATACTTTCAGGTTCTAATACCACTAATCATAGGTTCTATTTGTAATAATTCAACTATTAGGAAAATATGAATTGGAAATGAACTTTAGATGAGCAAAGAAATTGAATTTGTTTTGCAATCTATAATTGAAATCAGTGCTGTGGAAAAAAGTTCTTGATGATTTCATTAAGTAGACAAAATCCTTTTCAGGAAGGGATTAAAGGGAAATGAAGATTCAGAGATTTGTTTAAAATTATATAATATGTTAACAATTCTAGTAAAAGCAACAGACAGATTTAGAATAAAGAAAAAAGAGAAAATTATAAAGAAAACCATGGGAGGCCAAGAGAATTGAAAGCAGGGACTCAAACAGATTTTTGCATACAGAATAACATAGCGTTATTATTCACAATTGCTAAAACATGGAAACAACCCAAGTGTTCATCAACAAATTAATGAATAAACAACTTGTGTTATATACATACAATGGAATATTATTCAACTGTAAAAAGGAATGAAACGCTGATAAATGTGACAACATGTGTGGACAATGAAGACGTCATGACAGTGAAAAAATACACAAAAGGACAAAGGTTGTTTGATCTCACTGATAAGAAATAATTAGAATAAGCAAATTCACAGAGTCAAATAATAGAACACAGGTTACAAGGAATTGAGGAGTTGTGGCTGTTTGAAAGGTTTATGTACCCTAAAAAAGCCATATTTTAATCCTAATCAACCTTGTGGGAACAATGGTTTCTTCTAACCTCTATTCAGCACTGTAGGTCAGAAACTTGATTAGATTATCTCCATGGAGATGTGACTCGATCAAGTATGGCTATTAAACTTGATTAGGTGGAGACATGTCTCCACCCATTCTACATGAGTCTTAATTAGTTTTACATTTTTGGAGAGAATGCCTTTTGAGAATGACGAGAAAGCCACAGCAGAGCTGAGCAGAGCCACGAGGCCAAAGAATCACAAGAGTACACCAGCAAGTGTCCGACTTTGAGAGAGCAGAGAAAGACAAGAGAACGATGAAAGCCATTCGGCAGAGTCCACCAGCCAGGGACCTCTGGAGATGAGAAGAATGCCCCTGGGGGAGCTTCATGAGGCCTGAAGAGGAAGTCGGCAGATGTTGCTGTGTTTGCCATGTGTCTTTCCATTTGAGAGAGAAACCTTAAAGTTCATCAGTCTTCCTGAATCAAGATATCTTTCCCTGGAAGCCTTAGATTGGACATTTCTATAGACTTGCTTTAATTGGGGCATTTTCATGGCCTTAGAACTGTGAACTTGTAACTTATTAAATTATCCTTTTTAAAAAGCCATTCCATTTCTGGTATGTTGCATTCCAGCTGCCAGCAAACTAGGACAGGAGTCAATGCCTCATTGGTACAGTTTCTGTTTGGGGTATTTGAAAAGTTGGGGTAATGGATGGTGGTGATGGTGGCACAACATTGTGATTGTAACTAACACCATATGCTTTAGTTTCCTGGTTGCTAAAAAAAAAAAATAGGTGTAAGTTTGGTTAAAAAAATGGGAATTTACTGGCTCATGATTTTGAAACTAGGAGAAGTCTAAATTCAAGGTATCATCAAACTATTCTTTCTTCTAAAAGACTGGCATTCTGGGTCTAGCTGCCGGAGATTCTTGTTCCTTGGCTTTTCTGTCATATGGCAATGCTCATGGCACTCTTTCCTAGTTTCTCTCTTCTCTTACAAATTCCATTGACTACAAGTTTCAGGCAATTGAATAGTTTACACTAATGCGAAGTGTTAGTAATAGGGAAACTGTGTGTATGTGGGCAGGGGGTATGTAAGAACTCTATATTTTTTTGCATGATCTTTCTGTAAACTTCCAAATTCTCTAATAAAAGTTTTTTTTTTTTTTAATTAAAGACTTGGGAGGGGAAGAGAAAGCCAGCCATGGGCAGGTAACTCTAACTTAGAGACAGGAGGGCTATAGGAAACAGTCAGTTATGGCATAGATGTGATTTGAAAATTCATTAGATTTTTATATGCACTTAAAACTGATGTTAAGGGTGAAGCAAATATAATCTAATACCTGTGATATCTATACCTTGACTTCATATTCCTCACCAGCTACTGACCCAGTTATCTGCTTCTCTTTACAGCAAAATTCCCTAAAAGAGTATCCTTTGCCCATTATTACAAATTCCTTTGTTTCCATTTTATCCCAAATCCACTCTATTTAGTTTACTTTTTCCCCTGAAACCTACAAATGCTCGTCTTATTTTTTTTTTTTACCAACGACCACAACATTGCTAAATCACTCAGCCCTCGTGCTACACCATGTATTAGTAGTTCATTATTCCCTTGTCCTTGAAATACTTTTCACATTTGGCTTCCAGGATGCCCCCCGTTCTTGTGAATTTCCTTTAACTTTTTGCCCACTCCCCTCTTCATCTTCCTGACCATTTTAGATAGTTCCAGGGCACTGAAGTAGCCTCCCAACTTGACTTACTAGTTCCACTTAAATTTCTATAGTCTACTCTCTACATAGTAGCCAAAGGGATCGCTTAAAGATTTCAAATCAAATCATATTACTAAGGTACTCAAAGTCCCTAAATGACTTCCCATTTTGTTCAAGTAAACAATCAAACTCCTTGCTTTCTCACCTAATGTGATTCTACAACCGCTTCGATCCCATGTCCTACCTACATCCTTCACTCATTCGGCCTCAGCCACAGTGCCTAATGTGTACCTCAAGGCTTTGCAGTTACTCTTCCCTTTGGAATTCTGTTCTCACTTATTCTTGTGTCTTGTCCTTTCACCTGCTTACCCTATATAAAATAGTAATTCTTTCTCCAGTATCTAAAGCATTTCCCATCTCCTTTATCTTGCTTTACTTTTCTCCTTAAATTTACATCTACAGGCAGAGATGTAATTTATTTTTATCTATTTATGTCTGTACCACCCTCACTACAATATAAGCTCCATGAGGGCAGGAACTGTGCATGCTTTGTGGCCTGTTCTACCCCCAAAGGACAACAGTGTCTGAAACATTTCTGAATAGTACTTATTGAATAAATGAATGAATATTAGACTGGATAAACTTTAAAGTGTACACATAATAGAATACTATAATAATGTTGATATTTATATGGGCTTTGAAATGTGTTTGTGATACATTGTTATGGGACCAACCAAATTACACAACAGTATCTCCAGTACAGTTTTGTTCTTTTTTCAAATTTTTTTTTATTTGAGAAAACAAAGAATACACTCAGAATACAACAAAAATGGACATCCCAGCCAGCCCAGCCACAGGCATATTCAAACAAAGTATCCATACAATCATCGCAAAACCAGTACTATTTTAATAAAATGCATATAGTATATATTTATATTTACACCTAGAATTATTTTGAAATATGTACACCATAGCAACATTATTTGTATCTGAGAGAAATTACATAATTTTCTTTATAATTTTCAGCATTTCCTAAATTATTTTCAATGATAGTAAGTTATTTGTATAATCACATGAAATTAAAGTATTTCTACAAATAAAGCTATAAAATAAAACATTTATATGGTGTGTACTATTTATGAAATTTGAGTAATTTGAATTTCTGTTTTAACATTTAAGTTTTGGAGAACCCAACCTTTTTTTTTCTTTTTTTGTGAAAAATAGCACACATACAAACAAGCAATAAATTTCAAAGCACAGCACAACAATTAGTTGTAGAATAGATTTCAGAGTTTGGTATGGGTTACAATTCCACAATTTTAAGTTTTTACTTCCCAGCTGTTCTGTGATACTGGAGACTAAAAGAAATATCCATTCAATGATTCAGCAATCATATTCATTTCCTAAACCCTACCTTCTCTGTATAACTCCATCATCACCTTTGCTCTTTCTATCCCTCTCTTCAGGGCTATGGCCAATCTAACTTTTTCATGTTGGAATGGGCTGTGAATAATAGAGGCTAGGAGATGGAACTAGTTGATGTTCTGGAGAGGCTGGACCATGTAGGTTTCAGGACTTATCTGGTCCAGTAATCCATCTGGAGGTTGTAGGTTTCTGGAAATTACCCTAGGGCATGGAACCCTTGTGGAATCTTACATATCGCCGTAGGTGTTATTTAGGATTGGATGGAATACTTTTGGTTGTGATTTGGCAAGTTATGACAGTTAGCGAAAGTTATGACAGGTAGCAATGTCTAACTGAAGCTTGTGTAAGAGCAACCTCCAGAGCCTCTCAACTCTATTTGAACTCTCTCAGTCACTGATACTTAAGTTACACTTCTTTTCCTCCTTTTGGTCAAGATGGAATTGTTGATCCCATGGTGTCAGGACCAGACTCATCTCTGGTAGTCATCTCCCATGTCACCAGGGAGACTTTCACCCCTGGATGTCATGTCTCAAATGGGGGGGGGGGGCAATTATTTCACTTGCAGAGTTGGGCTTATGGAGAGTGAAGCCACATGAGCAACAAAACAGGTCCTTCAGAAGTAACTCTTAGGCGTATATACTTATAGGTAGTCTAAGCTTCTTTGTTACCTACATAATCTTCACAAGAGTAAGCCTCAAGATCAAGGGCTTTGCCAATTGATTTGGGTGTCCCTCAAGGTTGACATAGTATCAGGGAATTCCCTGATGGTAAAGTTTAATAGTTCCATTTTTTTTCTCCCATCCCTCAAGGGGAGAGCCCAGTTTTTTAAAAATTAGTTTTACCTTAAGTGTAAAATAATAAATATAAAATTTTAATGGAAATAACCAGCTGGGAACTTAGGATAGACACTAAACTTCACCAGTCTTTCTTTACATGATCTTTCACCTAAAATTTATGAATAATACTGTTGCTAACTATGCTTTAAGAAATGATGTACTATATACAGTTTATATGTGAATATGTATGATAATAGAAACCTAATAAATATAACAAAATATTAACAACAGTTACTCATAAGTGGTGGAATCATGATAATTTAAAAAAATGTCCTTTTATCTGTAATCGGGAACAATTAATATACTACTACCAGATAAGCTATATGATTTGACCCTGTACAAATGTGTATGCCAATTTGATGATAATGGCAAAATAAAACGTAAATACAGTTAAAGAAATTTGAATAAAATACACCCTAAGTTGTATAGTGGTATCCAAAGAAAATGATTTACCATATGCAAATTAAATCATTAAAAGAAATAATTGAAAGAGAAACTGCTGGAACCAGGGATTGTAAGGGATTTCTAAGTGGGTAGTTTCTGTGACTGGTTGACATATAAATTTCTTATTACATAGGAGGATTTTACACAATGGGGACAGATTTATGCTGGTTAGTATGATGTCCTTATCCATTTCCGTATAGGTAGTTCTATTGGGCTCGAACTGCTTTATAATTAAATGTCTGTGCTGCTCACACTTCAATTTTATCGTATCTTGGAAGGTCCCATTGTTGTGACCAATTGTTTTGCCTTTTAGGTAGTTCCTGTCATTTTTTGGAAAGGGATCCTGGAAATGGCCCAATGCAGGCAGCCATTTATTTTAACAGAGACTATCTCCAGATAGTGAAAATATGTCTGCTTTTGTTTTATGAAATTATATACGTAAGTACCAAATCTTTTACAGTGGGAAAACACCTTGAAAAAGAAAGGGAGGTAAATTGAAAGCACTAATCTAGTTCTAGTAACCTTAACATGCATATTAAAAACAGTGTGTCACTATCTTTTACTGTCAGACATCTCTCCCACAGGATATCCAGAATCTTTCTCCAAGCACTTCACTGCAAGAGCTGGACTGACAAATGCATGGTCTGAAATTCAGCTGAAAGCATCCCCTAATCTCAGTCAGTAATCTATTTGTAGGACAATGTCTACACTATGGCTAACCATATTTCAAAGGCTATTATATCCTATAGTAAAAAGAAGAAAATGTATTAAACAAATATATATGGTGCTTTGAAGTGATCCTGTAACAACTGATATTTTCTCCATTTGGTAATAAGTTTCTATCCATCAGCAAGTACAGAACATCTTTCCATGGCAATGATTATAATGCACAATAGACTCTAATCTTAACATGAAATGGGAAGGAGAGAATAGATAAGGAGTTAGGATAAGGAAGCTTAAAAGGTCAAGGATACTTTTCAACAGTTGATCTTGATTACATTCTTAGAGGTGTCAAAAATTTCTGAAAACTACAGCCCTCTAATAGAAGTTCCCAAACCAGTGCAAAGTGAGATACAGAGCTGATATTTTCAGATAGGAATACTAACTGCTTCATATAGACAGAATCTTCCATGGCATATATTTCCTGCAGATAAGGTATATGATTTGACCCTAAGATGGGCCCAACTTTAAATGGTACTTCACTGTAAATGTTTTAAAATTTTCTGTGCCAAAGAAGAGGACATTATCAGCACATTCGATCCCCAATGATTCCAAGAACTTGGAAGGAAGATTGTCTATTGAAAGTTAAACTATATAAAATCAACAGGGACCAACCATGGGAAAATATTCAATTTTTGACGAAAGAAGCAGGATTGTTCCAGGTCAACTGGGCTATATTATTAAGTAGATTGATTGATCTAAAGTAATCAAAGATGGGTTTTGTGGCATAGACCTCATTACTATGAAGAGTGATATAGGGGAGCTATCCTAACGTGATGCCGTTAAATATTCAGCCTGTGTAGAATGAATTATAGAACTAGTTAATATCAATCTAATTTCCTTTTCATCTACCATCTTTTCCATGTCAGCATGCCTACATAAAGAAAATGTATTGGCTAGCATTTAGATTCCTTATTATGAATTAATACATAGATGGGTTGGTTAACATTTCCATTTCTATGATCTTCTTGAATGTTTCCGATATTCTAAAGAATGAATCTATTCTTGATCATAAATCAAGTGATTGAGAGTCATCAAGTGATTGAGAGTCAGACCCTCCCTATACAATGATAATTGTCTAAGATACTCTTGCGGAGTTTTTCTTTTTTCTCTTTTTTTTCGTGGGCAGGCACCAGGAATGTGGAGTCATTTTGATCCTCTTGGAAATAGGCTGCCTCTCTTCTCCAGTGACACGTGAGTCATAAGAACTGTTATTTCATTGCAATTTGTAATTTCTTCAATGGATAGAATTATATTGTAGCTATATTCTCTTCCTTCCCTATCTTTCCCTCCCCAACCGCAAATAGTCATCAGATCCTGCAGATTTCAAATCCTTATATATCTTGGATCTACCGTCTCTCCCTTGTCACTACTTCTTATTTCAGGGCATTATCATCTCTTGCCTAAATTACTGAAATAGCTGGTAGTAATCCACATTTCTAAACTATTATTCATATTACTATAGGAATCTTTCAAAACCCCAACCTGTTGCTTCCACCTTAAAACTCACCAACAACCTCCCTTTTCTATCTGAGCAAATTCCAGATTCCTTGGTAAAGCAAAAAGATGTTCCCTAATATGACCACTCCCTTTTCCTCCTGACCTAAAGTGAGTCACAAGGATACTAGTTCCTGTGAAGTCCGCAGAACAGACCTCAGGAATGCACCTCCATGCTGTTTCTCAGCTTCTCTCCTGGTGTGTCCTGATCCCCTGCTCATGTCCACCTACCAATAGTTTGTTGATAAAGAGCAGTGGGCCATTCATGATGGGGTGAGTAGTAAGTATACCACCATGTTGATATAATTATTCTCTGATGAAGCATCCCCCACCATTAACACAGACTTTTACTCCTCAAGAAGCATTACATGATATCTTCCTTTTTTATTCACTGTCTTAGAACATTGTTTACAGGTCTCACTGTCAAGTAAGTGACCACCAGAAACCAAATAACCAAATTTTTAATGTTAGTACCTTCAGGTTTGTTTCTTCTTCCCCTATTTTAGAATGACCTGCCACTCACAGACAATCCCTTTGGATTTACAGTCTTTAGGCATAGGATTCACAGTCTTTGAAAGAAAGGTCTAGTCTCAGTGTTTCTCATCACTCACTTATTCCTGTATTACTCATCTTGGATTAAGAAAGAAAGAAAGAAAAGAGAGACATGCTTAGTTACAGACATAAGGCAACAAACTTTTAAATTTATATATTCTATAATAGGCATTTTAATATATATATATATATATATATATATACCCTTCCCAGAGGTGGGAATTTTAGGCTTACCCAATTATAAGGCTGAACAAACTTTATTTCTCACTTCCAGATAATGAGCATCTAATGAAAGTTTTAAGTAGAGACATATGGGGCCAATTCAGGAGTATTTGGGAGAAGTCAAACACAAAATCAAATACCTTATATTCCAAAAATAACTATCTTCTAATATACAAGACTTTTCACTGACGTATGATGTTTGTTTTTTTCAACTATTTTTCCTTCTTTCTCTTTTTATATCTAATTTCATTTGCATTCTTGTTTATCTGATGCTTAAGACTAGAGGGCATACCTTATTTTTGTTTTTGCACAGATCTTTGGATATAGTAGGATCTTAGTAAATGCTTGTTGAACAGAAATCCTAGTTTTTTTTCCCCAGTAACCAGAGGCAAGATATAGTGCATTTCATTTAAATTTTATATTAAAATATTCTTTATCTGAATTCTTTTTTAATATAATGATATCAGTGAATTTTGAATGGGAATCCTGAAGCATTTGGATACCTCAGCGGCAACTAAGGAGGGTAATAGCAAAGGCCAATGAGCAGAGCTCCAGGCTTCCCACCCAAAGTTCATTTCCTTCTATTTCACTTTGTTCTGTTTCATTTATTTTTTATAACATTGTATTTGAAACACAGGATACATTTTAAATCAAACACACACAAATCACTGGAAACTACTGAAATTGAGGATTTTATCCCCCCCACTCACTTCTAAAATATTCTGATTCAATAGCTGCTTTCCGTTCAAATAGATAATTGATTTGAAACTATTATTTACATTGACATTAGATTAGGATTTTTTAATGTGGTGTGTCTTTGAATGTGCTTGGGGAAATATGTTTTTTATTTTAACTAAATTTTATCATTAATAGAAATTAAAGATATTTCATATGATATTGCATTTGTGGCAGAGATCTCAAGTTAGGATCTATGGCTGTCACTACCCCAAAGTTACAATACCATTAGACTCACTTGCATCTTGATGTTAATGCTTTAGTAAAGAAGCATATTTGTTACCTTATCACAAATTCATTTAAAATATTTAAATAAGATTAATTTCCTTGATAATCCTATTATTTAAATTTTTATGCCTTTAAAAATGTCATTCTGTAAAAGAGCTTATATGGCAAGGGACAGATGGCAAAATGAAAGATTTAAAAATCTGTACTTTAGATGGTAATGCAGCTGGTGATTATTCACTTGGGTTGGAAAAGCAGGTACATGACCACAGGTACTTTCTATTGTATAGGCTGTAGCAGCTGTACATATTGGGCAAAGCTTTAGTGCCATTCACACCCGTCTCGTACATCAAGTTCTGTATATCACTGAATTCTAGAAAGTCACAATTGTATTGCCTAGAACAGGAAATTGTGTTTCGGTGTTCTTTCTCTCTCTTTTTTTTAAAAATCAGTTCATTATTTTTGAGTTTGCCCTATTTAAACTCGGCATTTAGATGCTTTGTGCGTTGCCTATCCAGTATTCCTTCCCCCTTCTTCTGAAACCTTGATTTATCTTGGGGATTCATTCTCCTCCCTTCCCCCCATCAGTTCCTGGGGCCTGAAGAGAGCCACCTCACCCACATCCATGACACGGGCATGAGCGCGGCTGGGAACTCACTAATGAGTCCTTGGGCTCCTGATGCTGATAGAATTAATGTGACTCAAATCTGGAATTTTGATATGATGAGTCACACATTCCCCTTTGACTTCTAAGAGAGAAGGATTTCTGCCTAGTGTTTGATGGTCATTTTCCCCACCAACATCATCTCACCTTTCTAAACCTTCCTGAGAAGGAAGCTGACAAAGAAGAAAGAAGGAAAATGACAAGAAAAAATAAATAAAACAAAAACTATACAAACATTCACACACACACAAAAACCACTTCAGGACTTGAAGACAAGGTTTAAAACAGGCTTAAAATCAATTTTACCTCTGGGTTCTCCAGCTACAGGAGCCACCAAATCCCTCACTAACTTAAGGCAGTTTGAGTCAGTTTATATTAAAAGAATAGAATCGTAACACAAGCAAGTCAATGGTTTTGAAAGGAAATAACTGACTGATTGTATGACATTATTATTCTTTTGTTAAATAACAATTGCCAGTGGGTGCACTATAACTGTTACTTAACAATCTCTGTGATAAATCTTCTATATACACTTAATATTTACAGTAACCATAGATATAATCTAGCCCATTCAACAAAGGAGTGAATTAAATTTCATATGTTAAATAATTTAGGTACATCCGTAAAGAAAAGCAAAGTTACAGCTGGGTTTGTTGGATTCCAGAGACTTGCTTTTTATGTTATTCACTCTGAAAATGAGGCATACAATTCTTTTCTACTGTAAAAAATTATAATATGCAATCAAAAACTCTTACATTGTGTAATTGTGTATACACAAATGTTTTGCACTTTAATTTCCAGGTTGACAGTTATCCACACCTATCTTCCTTAATTTTTTGCCAAAGTAGCATTTTATATTACAGAAAGGACTCATGGTGATTAAAAAATGGAAACTTCATGAGCAGAAACAAAGGAAAAACCTTGCTTTTCTTGGAGACAAAACATTCAAGCGAAGAGGAAAATAGTTAACTGACATCTCTGGTTCTAGTAGAACAGAGATGTTCTGCATGAAATTATAGAATAATTTTTTACATTGTAGCTATATTTGGAGAGTATGAGGAATTGCAGCTGAAGTGGCACAATTTTTAAAGCTATTGGAGTTTGCGGTACATGTATTCGAATTTTACTTGTTTGGGAAGTTAAAGCATACCAGTTTGTTTCTAGCGGAAGTCGAATTTCCCTTACATTTTTCTGGGCAACTTGTGCATTTTCTATATCGTCGAATGACATGAAATTGCCTCAATGAGGTTAATTAAGTGTAAACTGCATGCTCAAGTCCTAGGAAAACCTTGGGAGAGTTTTACATTGTTTGGTGTTCTATTTTAAGGAAGCAAACAAATTATTTATGAATGTGCAGAGTATAAATTATTTCCTTTAGTGTCTGGCCTGTGGGCTTTCTTGGAAGCATTATATCCGAGATCCGCACATTCAGAAGACATAATTGAATTTAGGCACGATCAGGAAAGTTCACAGCTCAGGAAAGATTGGTAAGGAAATAGTGACGTAGGAAGCTGTTTTGAATCAGTAATGCTTGTAGGAAGCAAAAGCAGACGCTGGAACCTTATTCAGGGCAGTTATTCTGAGAAAGGTGGTTGGAGTAAATACAGCTGCCATTCTTCTAAGTGAACAAACTCAAGTTACCCAGCATGCTGGTCTTCGTTTTGTTAGGTAAGTGAAATGTACTTCTGGTTTATCTGAATTCATAACGCAATTTTTTTTAAAACCAAATACCATTCCATCTAATTAATTGAACTAACTGGGGCTTACAATATTGATATTGATTACAAATATATAATTTAACAGGGTTTATTACTCTTTAACATTTAAGCCTATTTTTACCCATTTATTGTAACTATAGAAAATGTGCAAAGCAAGAACTGCATTTACACTCATATGACTTCTGTTTGTATGAAGCAATCCAATGATTCTGAGCTGTTTATTACAATTTATGGAATTCACATATAAGCTACAACCTTTTAGAAATGAAACATTTCAGTATCTATTTACAAGTTATAAGATAAAAAATGTAATAAAAGAGATAAGTTTCAACAATTCAGTTCCCCTCATTTCGAAGCATTTATATTTACTAAATAGGAGTCATTCAACAGAATAAAACAATTTAACAGCATATCAGATGCTTCATATTTCAGGCAATTTTCATAATATAAAGATGAAGTGTGGATTTGTCTTTCTTGAGCTAGGTACTATGAATATATTGCATAATTTCAGTGAAAGTGATTTCATTTACATTTGAAGTGGAATCCATGAAAATATACTTTGCTAGATGTGTTATTGGCATAGTTTTTATATGTTCTTTAGCATTTGGAGAATCTATATATTGAACTAAGGAAAGGGATATTTGATATTGTGGCTGAATGTTAATAATCCTCTCATTAAAACTAAAGAATGTATTTTGTTTATAAGACAATAGATATTCAGGAAAAAAGGTAAAATTGTCTGCAAAAAACGAAGTCATTTCAAATTATGTTGACCATAAAAAGAAAGTTAAAAACAAATCAAATAAAAGAAAATCAAGGTAAGAAGGAAAGGAATCTTTTTCATATTTTTAATTGTAATGTACAGTAGTCACTATCTCATTAATTTTAAAATAGAACCTGTTTTTCCCTGAGCATATCAATAGAATACTTGAAAAATTATGGATTAAGTACAGAGCTGCAAATTATAGCTATGAATGAATACAGCAAATTTTGAAAGTTAAATTTTATTTTTAGTTCCTGTGGGAAAAGTAATTGAGATAGTTTTCTTGGTTGAATCAATATTTCAGATAAGTGAAAATTATGAAAAATCATGTACAATATTCAGTCAACTGGATTATTTAAACAAAAATGGAAAATGGAACTCAGATTTTGGAAAGGTAACATGTGGAACTCATGAATGATCATTATGCTGAGGTATTATTAAAGTTCTTATGATATTGGCAGGAGACTATTCACAAAATATGATGATGAATAGCAGATAAAATACCAATTCTTATAAATTGAATTTCTGAGAAGAAATTCCATATCCAGGGTTTTTCTCAGCTAGATTCAAATAAGGAAACTTGGGCCAGGATGGAAGGAGCTTACTTTCTCTTTCTTTCTGGACTTTCCAAGTTAGAAGCAAAGGATCTTGATCGATTAGATGAGATTGTCCATGAACACATGGAAAAACAGAAAGCTGAAATATCAATTTCCACTCCAGCCCTCAACAAGAAAAATGAGGCAGAGCTTCTCCAAGAGTCTAATTTCAAATACACAGTAGCCCAGCAAGTAGCACACATGTCCCAAATAGTTTGTTTTTGTATTCTTTTTAGTAGAAGAACCTTGAAAAAAGGTAAAATATAAGAAAAGATGTCAAAGCTTTCCCTGAAGTTCATAACTCTGTATTATCACAAATGATTCATAATTAATATTCTTTTTTATCAAATCCAAATAACTTGACCCTGATTAAAACAGTTTGAGATCTTTTGATTATAGGTCATCTATACCGACTCTAAAATTCAATTGTGATTTCCATGATTTTTTACAGATTAATTTTTTGGCCAGAATCAATTTGAGTAATTTATTCAACACACCAAATTGTGTTATTTTCCTAATAGCTTTAGATAAATGCTGGATTTAGAAAAGTCTCCTCCACCCAAAATAACTTTTAAATATCTGGAAGGTGTTCTTTTCATGAAATATTATTTGTATGTAAATAACTTAAGAAACAACTATTGATTTAGCATGAGTCAACATACAGTTGTTGAATATCTGTAATACACCATTGCATCTGGTGATGGCGACACAATTACAAATCGCTCATAATGTCTACTTAGTAAAACCTTGGAACCAAATGGTGGAAACAAGCACATAAACACAACTGAATTTACTATTGAGTTTCTAGAAAAACAGGTGAAGGGTGTTAAATTCATTCTGAGGTGGGAAAAAGGAGTGCGGAGCTCGAGGAAGGCTTCTTTAAATTAGGTATTAACTGTGTTGAGTCTTAAAGAAGAAAACCAGGCTTATTCCAGAGGAGGAAGGAAGAGAGTGCCCAGAAGGGAGGAGACAGTAAATGTTCACAGGTACAAAACAGTATGGAGTCTGTGAAATCATGAATGCTTAAGGACTTCCAGATTGCATGATGAGGAACAGGAGAGGCAGGTTATGAAGAGCCACCCACAGGATACAAGCAGAGAAACAGCAGGATAAAAACAGCATTTGGTAGATCGGGGGATATAAAGAAATGATAGGACTATGGTGATACTGGAGGTAGATTGATGAAATAATAAGTTAGTCAAATATTCAAAGTGAGAGTCAATGAAAAATGCTAGAAGGGATGTGGGAGAGTGAAGTTGAGGAGGAAAAAGGAGTCTATCATAAATCCAGGACTTTAGTTTGGGTACCTAGATGAATGACATAATCTCTGTTGATTGTGATGGTCCATCAGGGATGGTGATGTTGAGGACAATGGCAAAGATATTATGGGCTGGAAATGTGTCTGTCTGGAACATTCAGGTGGCAATATCGGATAGCTATATATGAATAGCTATATATGAATAGAATTCATTGTAATGAATTACATATTTAGGAATCATTAGCCTAAAGATGATAGTCAAATCCATTAGAGTGCGTGGAATTGGCTACAGACAATGTCTGAGATGAGAATGGGAAGGGTCTGAGAGCAGAATCTAAGCCAAAATATAGCTTAATACAAGAATAAGGGAATCCTGGGAAAGAGTTGAACTATGGTCAGAAAGTATCAAGTGGATAAGTGTCAAGAGAAATGGAGAAGAGTGTTTCAAGAACAAAAATTCAATCAAGTGCCCAATGATGCAAATAAGTAAGATAACTTAAAACTATTCAATGTGATGCTATGGAGATAATTAGTAATATTTTTGGAAGTACTTTCAATGAAACAACAGTGATAAAAATAAATTATAAGAATGAATGGAGGGTGGGCCATGGTGACTCAGTGGCAGAGTTCTCACCTGCCATGCTGGAGACCCGGGTTCGATTCCTGGTGATTGCCCATGCAAGGAAAAAGAAAAAAAAATGAATGAAGAGTGAAGAAATTGAGGAAAGCAAATGTAAACTACTCATTTTAGAATCTTAGGTGGGAAAAATATAATATCTAGCTACAGAGGAGATTAAAATTCATTCCAGCTTTTAATGACCTTTATAACATTTTATTTTCCATAACTCTGCTCTTTGTGATAGATTACAGATTTGGCATAAATGGCTGTCAAATTTTAATTTTGAAAAATTTTTGTTATTGTTGTTGCTGTTGTTGTTTTCCAAGCTATAGGGCTAAGCTTGGAAATTGACTCTACTGCCCAAATTATAAGTGATTGCGCACAATTAAGAGAGCAATGTATAAGTGACACAAGTGGATGTAAACATGCATGGACAACAATGGAAGATGCTTGCAATGTTTCAGGTAAAACAAATGGTTTAAAGTGCATTCACATACACTTTTTTACCAAGATAAAAATAAGATTTGATATTTCATTTCACTATCCTAAAAGCTAAATTAATTTTGCTCTAAATAACTTATTTAAACTTGATATTTATTTGATTCATATTCAATCATTAATTAGTAAATTTAGTTAATTTCTTGAGGGTACTGATTATTGACACAAGGACAGATTTATGCAAGACTTTTTATTATCTTATTTATTTCACCATATAGAATATTGTAATTATATGTATGTCTCTCAGAAACATGGCAATAATTTTTTCAGATAAGATGTTGTTTTGCTTATATGATAAAATAGAAAATATAAATTTGTGATGATAAAAGGCTTGTTATTTATTTTTATATGTATAGCACACATTTCATTTTCTTGAGACATATACACAATTTTCCATTCCAATTGTGACAAGATCAAGTTAAAAAATATTTTTATTTTTAATTTGTCTTACATTCCAAATATTTCAGGAAACATTATAGAGTAGAGAAATGTGAAGATTTGAGAGTGACTTTTATTTATTTACAAAGAAAAAAATTGATTTATGTATCTCATGAATTTATCAAATAGCTGAATACATATTGAATTATAGGTGTATAGAAAGAGTCCTTTCACTAAAATAAGTTAAATTGGTTATATGATGGGGCATTGACCTAAAACTGTTTTGAGGAAATTATTGAAAAAAAACGTTCTATATATAATGATAAGTCCTATCATCTTGTACTATCAATATTATATTATACAAATCTGAATGTACATTAACTTTCTAAAATACTCAATAAAATAATTCCAAAAGGGAAAACAATAATGTATTCTTCCATAACTCGCTCCACTTCTTTATCCATTCACAATGAGTAAATTCTGTACTGCTCATGACTCCAGCTTATCTGCCTGGACTTCCTTCATCTCCAGAAGGTATATGGTGAAGTATGTTATGTTGAGAGGCAGCACCCTATAGTTCTAGCAATCCAATTCACAATCTTCCCCAGCAGAGCTTCTGCTCAACCTGATTTTTAAGAAATTAGAAGGAAGTGGAGAGAGGCAGAGATAGTTCCTTCTCTTCTCTGCCCTTTAGGCTGCATACTGAGTTTTCATACTGAAAAAAAAAAGTGATGGCTCTCTAATCCAATACTTTTATTACTCTTCAGAAAAAAGAGTTTCAGAGGCATAGTTGGCTCAATGATACATAACTTTAAATCAGGCTGGAAGACAGTAACAAAGTTTGTAATTTGACCAAGAAGCCCCATGCTATATTTCATAAGGCGATTTAAAATGTGAAAATACAAACTTGGTTTATCATGAACCATACCATATTTATATATTTCAGTATACAAATAGTAAGCTATTTGCAGTAAAATTAAACTGAATATTTGTATAATTTTTGTACATATATTTGTATAATATTTGTATAATATTCTCCTATGTATGAGGCCAAAATAGAAATATCATCAAATAGACAAATGAAACAAACTCAAGTAGTTTTATTTACAAAATAAACAAATAAAAGAAAGTTTGTTGAGCAGATGAATATAGTTTTTTAAATTAAAGCAGAAAACAAAGCATGAGTAATTATGAAAAATGTATTCATTTATTAAATAAATATTTATTGAGTGCTTTTTAAGTGCCAGGGCCACTTCAGTTGAGAGCCACCAGTACATTCTTAATATAATCTTCTAATGGCATGTGTCATTAGAAAAAGACAAAATAGCCAAAAAACTAAGCAGACATATTAGATAAGATTATAGAGCATTCTGGTCACCTCGTATAAGTGATTATACATTTATTTGTTTGACCTTGATTATTATCGAAGGTCAACAAAACTGGCATTTTAAATGGGGACATAAGATATTTTACAATGCAGTAAGTTTTAATCCATTTTAGATAGTTCCCAAGTGAAAAATAGATAGCAAAAATAAATACCTTGCTTAAAAAGTCATTTATATGGTCATCCTGCATCAATCCCAGATAATTTTACTATACTAATGAATTTCTCACATTAGTATGTTAAAAAAATTTTAGGGGGGCCCAAAATTATATTCATATTAAAATATGGTTTGTTTTATGTTTGCTTGTGAAATCCAGGTAACCCCTGCAAGATGAGGGATTCATCGAGTTGTAACCTAAGCATCCAGTCCTTAGTAGAAAGCAATTTCCAATTTAAAGGATGTCTCTGCACTGACAGCCTCTCTTGTACTATTGGCAAATTGCTTGGGAAACAATGCATCATTAAATCAGGTAATAATTTGTTATGCAGAATATTTGAAATCATGAAAAAGAAAAGTACAAATTAACTCCATTTGTGTAATTGAATTAATTCTTTATGTGACTTGGGGTTCTGTGAGCTGTAGATCTCAGTAAGTGCATGACATATTTCTGTAATTGCTAGTACAGTTTCAAACTTTATTCAAATATATTATAATTATAGATTCACTCATTCAATACATATGTTTGTAGGGCTTATGATGGCTTTACATAAGACTCAGATGATAGAAGGACAAATAAGACATTATGTATGTTCTTTAGGAGCTCAGAGTCTCCTGAGAGAGACCAAAATGTAAGTACTTTTTCTGGAGTTACACTTACCTTTGGATAGGAATATTTAATCATGTATAGGGATATTATAATCATTTAGCATGCATTTCTTTACTAACTACTCAAGGTACCAGGCTAGTGCTAGGGTACTGGTCATCAAACATGTACCACTGAGAGTGCACAAAGACTTTGAAGCTTTTGTGGGATCAAATAGTTCTAAATCCTCACTGACCATATGTACTCTTTGTAAAGTGATCTGCTTGGAAATGCACCTGTTTTCACACCATTCTCACCTCTTCTTTCACAATCAATGCTCTCCCACTATAGAAGATAGATTTGCCTCTCATTTTCCACAAACCCTTGACTCAGTCCTTCCAGTTATCCATGGTGGACCCATTGGATTTCTTTCCATAATTTTACATTTTCCAGAATTTCACATAAATGGAATTATAGAAAGTGTAGCTTTTTGAATTTGATTTCTTTTATCAAAGATAATTAATTTGAAATTCATCAATGTTTTCTGTATGAATTTGTTCTTTTTTATGAAGAGTAGGATCCCAATGTATGATTATACTACAGATTGGTTATCCATTCATCACTGAAAGTCTTTAGGGTTGTTTCAACAACTACACTGAAGAGAGAGCTAGATGCCAGATGTTGTAGTCATCAATTAAGAGAAAAAAACAAAATGAAAATGAATCAAAGTTTGAATCATTTACTGTGACTGTGTAAGCAAGAGGTTAAATAGGAGAGAGGGTTAATTTTAATGTTTAATTTTCCCCCATGGAATGGCACCAGATAAGGGTCAGACTGATTAGTGTAGACGTGGGACATGAGGATTCTCATAATAATGGAGCCCTGAAAAATAGGTTCCTGACATTTTTTTATTGTTTTTTTTTTAATTTAAGAAAACAAACAATATGCTTAGAGCCACCAACAATGGATGACTTGGTTAGCTTAACTATAAGCATATTTAGATAAAGAATCCATATAATCATTGTAAAGCCTGTGTTTGCAGTTCTTGACAGTTTATGGACCTAACTTGCAGAGGAAAAGGCTAGGTGTGGAAAAGTAATAAATTCTGAGTTAGAGTGGAGAAAAGTGACTTCAAGTATCTTTCTCCCACCTCCTAATAAAGTGGCCTCAGACTAGAATACTGAAGGAGGCCTTGCCAAGGTCCCCTAATATGGAGATCTCCAAATAGAGGCACCTAGATGAGGAAGGCAGATTTTCAGAAGAATATGACCAGTCAGGGGTTTCTGAACCCTTAACTGCAACTCCCTTCAGAGACTTAGTGTCCTGGCTGTGTGCTAAGTCTGGGGTGGACAGGGCATTTTCCCCAATAAGATGTGCAATGTAAAGCATTTGTAATTGCTTATGGTTAAGCCTCATAGATCATACATTTGCTTCTGGGTTTTTGGAGATTCTGAATAAAGCTAAAATAAATATTCATGTACACAATTTTTCTGAAGATAAAATTTCATTTCTCCACTGGGACAAATGTAAGTGTATGTTCAATTTTATTTTTAAAAGCTTCCACAGGAGAGGTAAAATGGGGGGGGGGAGTTTCCACACTGTTTTGAAGATGATGTAATATTTTGTCTATCTACCGTCAATGTATGAAAGTTCCAATTGCTCCATTAGCCTTGTCAATGTTTGATTTTTTTTTTTTTGCCATTCTAATACATGGTTAGTAGTATGATACTGTCAGTTTCATTTGTTCTTCCCTAGTGACAATACCGTTGAACATCTTTCATGTGCTCGACATCTATATGTGTTCTTTGATAACGTAACTCTTCAGAGTTTTTGCTCATATTTTAATCAGATTTTGCTTTCCTAAAATTGAATATTGAGAGTTGTTTCTATTATTCAATAGAGATTTTTATCAGAATATATCTTATGTAATTAATGTCCCCCAGTGTCTTTTATTTCCTTAAGAGTGTTATTCAAAAAACGAAGCTTTCAATTTTCATAAAGTTCAGTTTATCTGTATTTTTTTTCTTCTATGCATGCCTTTAATGTCATGCCTAAGAAACCTTTATCTAACCCAAATTCACACAGGTTTTCTATATGTTGTAGAAATTATGCAGCTTCTGTTTTACATTTGGGTCTGTGATCCATTTGGAGTTAATTTTACATGCTGCAAGGCATGTGCAAGGCATGGGTCAGGTCCTCTTTCTTTTTCTATATGACTATCCGATTGTTCCAGCACCATTTGTGAAAAAGACTGGCAGTTCACCCTTCTCAAAAATCAATTGGCGATATACTTCTGGTTCTATTTCTAGATTCTCTATTCTGTTCAACTGATTTGTATGTCTTATACTTTTGCCAAAACTACATATTCTGACTGTAGCTTTAAAGAAATTCTCAAAATCAAGTACTGGTTATTCCTCTATTTTTGTTCTTTTTAAAATTGTCTTACCTAGTCGCGTTCCTTTGCATTCCCATATGCATTTTAGAATAAATTTATCAATTTCTACCAAAAATGTTGCTTACATTGAAATAACAAATAAATTTATGGTAAATATTGACACCTTTCCTATGTTTAGTCTTTAGATCATGAATGTGGTATATTTCTCTATATATTTAGGACAGTTTAAAATTTTCATTGGCATTTTACAGTTTGCAGTATACAGTTCTTACATAGATTTTCACCTTTTTTTTGGTGCTTTTGTAAATAATAATTTATTTTATGCTTTAATTTCCAATTGATCATAACTAGTATACAGTTAGCAAATTGTATATAGACAAACAACTTATTTTTATATATTGACTTGTATGCTGTGACTTGCTAAACTCTTTTATTAGTGCTAGTATTTTTTTGTAGAGTCTATGGAATTTCCCTCATACATAATCTTGTCATTTGTGGATAAAGAGTTTTCTTTTTCCCTTTCCAATATGTAGGACTTTATTCCTTTTCCTTTCTTTATTGCCCTGGCGCTATTGCCCAGTATAATTCTGAATGGTTTTTGAGAGTGTGCATCCTTGACTTTTTCTCCATCGTAAGTGGAAAGCTTCAGTTTACATCATAATGAATGATGTTTGTTGTAGGTTCTTTGTAAGTCTACCAGGTTGAAGAAATTACTTTATATTTCTGGTTTTCTTAGAAACATTATCATGAATGGATACATGAATGAATTTTTCAAAATTATATTCATCCTCTACTTAAGTTGTTTTTTCTTCTTTAGTTTTTGATGCAGTGAATTAAATTTTTTGATTTTTTGAAAGTTGATCCAACCCTTCATTCTGAGGATAAACACCACTTGATTATGATGTTTCATTCTTTTAACATATTGTTTGTGCTGGATTGAATCATGTCCACCACAAAGACATCTTCAAGTCATAATCTCTGGTCCTGTGAGTGTAAACTAAGACCTTCCAAGGTGCTACTTGAATGAGGCTAAATTGAATCATGGCCACAGAGAGGGGTGCTTAATCTACTATGGCTGAAGTCCTTAAAAAGCAGAGGAAATTCTGAAAAAGTAAGGAAAACCAGAAGTGAAAGTCACGCAGAAAGAGAGTTATTGCCATGTGACAGAGACAGGATGAAGCTAGCACCAGAATGCTACAGAACCCAGGAGAAAGCATGGCCCAGCAACATCTTGTTGTTGGACTTCTAACCTCCAAAACTTGAGACAACAAATTCCTGTTATTTAAGGCAACAAACTGATGGTATTTTGCTAAAGCAGCATTTGCAAACTTAGACATTGATAGATTCAATTTGCTAATATTTTGTTGAGGATTTTTGCATCTATGGCCATGAAGGATATTAATGTGTTGTTTTCTTGTAATGTCTTTGTCTGGTTTTGTAATGCTGATCTTTTTAAAAATGAATAGGGCCCTCACTCACGGCAGATGGCTGCCTCTCCATCTGCGCTCCTGGCTCCTGCCCCATAGAAATGCTTTGATTACATGCAGTCCTTCACCAGATGAAGCCAGTGTCCAAGACATTGGCTCCGTATCTCACTCGGGCTTATGCCAAAGATGTAAAAATTCAGTGCAGATGTCTGAACCTTAATGATACAAGGTGTAGACCTTTTAGTTGATGTTGTAGTCATTACTATGGGCCAAAGGGAAGAACAGTGATTATTGAACTGAGTTAGGGGAGTCCCAAAGTAACAAAAGATGGTGTGATCATTGTCAAATCAATTGATGTGAAGGATGAATATAAAAATATTGGCACTAAACTAGTCAAGATGTTGCCAATAACTCAAATGAGAGGCTGAGGATGGCACCACCACATGCTCTATTGCCAAGGAAGGCTTCAAGAAGATTAGCAAAGGTGCTAATCCAGTGGAAATCAGGAGAGGTGTGATGTTAACTGTTGATGCTGTAATTGCTGAACTTAGGAAGCAGTGAAGCCTGTTACAACCCCTGAAGAGATTGCTCAGGTAGCTACAATGTTGGTAAACAGAAACAAATAAATTGGCAACATTATTTCTGATGCAATGAAAAAAATTGGAAAAGTGTCATCACTGTAAAAGATGGAAAAACATTGAATGATGGATTAGAAATTATTGAAGGCATGAAGTTTGATCAGGGTTATACTTCTCCATACTTTATTAATACATCAAAAATTCAGAAATGTGAATTCAAGGATCTCTAAATTCTGTTAAAAGTGAAAAAAAAATTTTTAGCGTCCAATCCATTGTACTTGCTCTTGAAATTACCAATGCTCACTGTAGGCTTTTGGTCATAATTGCTGAAGATGTTGATGGAGAAGCTCTAAGTACACAACTCTCAGCCTATTAAGTGTTTTTAATAGGCTGAAAGTTGGTCTTCAGGTTGTAGCAGTCAAAGCTCCAAGTTTTGGTGATAATAGAAAGAACCAGCCCAGAGACATGACTATTGATACTGGTGGTGCAGTGTTTGGAGAAGACAGGTTGACTCTATACTGGAAGATGTTCAGCTTCATGATTTGGGAAAAGTCAGAGAGGTTATAGTGACCAAAGATGATGCCATGCTCTTGAAAGGAAAAGGTGACAAGATGCAAATTGAAAAACATGTTCAAGAAATCATTGAGCAATTAGATGTGACAACTAGCAAACATGAAAAGGAAAAATGAACATCTAGCAAAATTTTCAGATGGAGTAGCAGTGCTGAAGGTTGGTGGAACAAGTGATGTGGAGGTGAATGAAAAGAAAGACAGAGTTACAGATGCATTCAATGTTACATGGCCTGCTCTGGGAGGTAGTTGTGCTCTGCTTCAATGCATTCCAGACTTGCACTCACTAACTCCAAATAATGAAGATCAAAAATTGGTATAGAAATTATTAAAGGAACACTGAAAATTCCTTCAATGACCATTGCTAAGAATGCAGATGTGAAGAATCATTGATAGTTGAAGAAATTGTGCAAAGTTCCTCAGAAGTTGGCTATGATATTATGCTTGGAGATTTTGTGAACGTGGTGGGAAACAAAAGGAATTATTGATCCACCTAAGGTTGTAAGAACTGCTTCATTGGATGCTGCTGGGATGACCGCTCTGTTAACCGCAGCAGAAGTCATAGTTTCAGAAATTCTTAAAGGTGAGAAGGACCCTGCAATGGGCAGAATGGGTAGTATGGGAGGTGGCATGTTCTAGTTCCTAGAATATGCTCTACCATGCTTAATGAACTGTGATGGGAAGCTCAAGGCAGTGTTTCTCACTGATAACTTAAGAAAGTCATTTGAAGAAAATGAGAGAAGAAAAGGTTGACTGATGTAAGAAAACCACTATAACCATCAGTTATTGGTTTCAGTTGACAATGTATAATTGCTTAATGCTGTCATTGTCCATGCCTACAGATAATTTATTTTGTACTTTTTGAATAAAAAGGCACTTATACATTCCTGATGCCAGGTACAATAGCCATCTACTGGTGTACTGCTTTCAACTTATATTACTCAGGTATTTTTTACTGATTCTGTTAAAATCAGTGTTTTAGTGCTTGCCATCATTAGATGAGAAGTTAAGAAGCAGCCTTTCTGAGGAGAGGAAGAATAATTGTGTACAAAGTAGAGAAATATCCAATTATGTGACAAATCTTTGTGTAATAGAAATTTGTTCAAAGTTAAAAAAAAGAGTAGGGAAATATTTCCTCATCTTTTATATTCTGGAACAGTCTGCAGTAAATTGGTATTATTTATTCCTTAAATGCTTGAAAGAATTCATTACTGAAGACATTTGGGTCATTTTTTATTGGCGTGTTTAAAAATAAAAATTGTATGTGTTTCATAGTTATAGGACTATGCAGGTTCTCTCTCTCTCCTTGAATGAGCTTTGATAGATTGTGTCTTTCAATGAATTTGTCCATTTTTTGGATTTAAGTTGGATTTTTTGGGGGGGTTTCCATTTCTGCTAAGTTGCATCCGATATTTCCTCACTGCCTTTCTTTGTTAGAGAAGTTGTGAGTTTACAGAATAGTTATGCATAATAATATTCCCATTCACTATCTCACTACTAACTACTTGTATTGGTGTAGAACTTTTGTTACAATCCATGAAAATGCAGGTTTATAACTGTATTATTAATTAATGTCCATTTTTTAACTTAGAGCTCATTATTTGTGTACTGTAGTTCCATGGATTTTAAAATTTTTATTCTGTTACCATATTTACTATTTAATATTTTCCCCTTTTAATTATAGTCAAACATATAGTTCAATGCTGTTAATTGCATTTATAATGCTGTGCTACCATCATCATCATCCATTACCAAAATATTTCCTTTATTCCAAATAGGAACCTTATGTACTTAAGCCTTAACTTCTCATTGCCTATTCCTACCCTGTCCCCTGGTAACCTAAGTTATAGATCCTGACTCTATGAGTTTGCCTCTTCTAATTGTTTCAAATCAGTGGGATTATAAACTATTTGTCCTTTTATTTCTGACTTATTTCACTCAACATGATGTCTTCAAGATTCATCCATGTTGTCTCATGTATGGGGACTTTATTCCTTTTTATAACTGAATAATATACCATTGTATGTATGTACCACATTTTGTTTATCCATTCATCAGTTAATAGACACTCGGGTTGCTTCCGTCTTTTGACAATTGTGAAAAATGCTGCTATGAACATCAGTGTGCAAATACCTGTTCTAGCTCCTGCTTTCAATTCTTTTGGGTATATAACTAAGTATGCAAGATCTATACTTAGCTTTCTGAGAAACTATCAAACTGTCTTCCACAGCAGCTGCATCATTTTACATTGCCATCAGCATTAAATGTGTTTTCCTGTTTCTCTGCATCCTTCCAATGCTTGCTATTTTCCAACATCAATAGCTGGCATTCTACTGGATGTGAAATAGTATCTCATTGCAGTTTTGATTTCCATTTTCCTGATGGCTAATGATGTTGCACATTTTTTCATGTACTTTCTGGCCAGTTGTATATCTTTTTTTGGAAAGATGTTTGTTTAAGTCTGTTCAAGTCAGGGTTCTCTAGGGAAACAGAACCAACAGGAGATATCTGTAAATATGAGATTTTATTAAAATGTCTCATACAGCTGTGAGGATGCATGAATCCAAATTCCATAGGGAAGGCTGCAAACTGGCAACTCAGATGAAGATTTTCAGTGAATTGCCCAGGAGAGGCTGGTTGACTGATGTGGAGATGAAACTTCTCTCTGCTGACTGCTGAAGTCATCACTTTTCCTTTTAAAGCCTTCAACTGATTGGATGAAATGTCTCTCATTGCTGAAGACACTCTCCTTAGTGTGTTGTAGATGTAATGAATCATAGATGTAATCAGTTTACTGAGGATTTAAGTCCATGAAATGTCCTCAACAGTGGCATCCTCTAGGACACGATCTCTCTCTCCTTTGCCTTCCCCAAACATTTCCCAACACACACACATACACACACACCTACACACAGGCATAAGCACACAAACATTTTTCTATTTTCTAAATAATGTGTATTAACATAGGGCCTGGTACTTAGTAAATGACCAATAAATATAGAATTTAAATACAAAATTTGAATATTTTTTCAATTGTCAAACATATTTTCATGTATCCAATTTATGTATCCATTTGGATAATATTTATTGTTCAGTTAATACACCAGGCATTGTATAATACCTAGGGAACATAAAGAGCAATAAGACAATACCTGTCCTTGGTTAGCTGACAACATAGTGAGTAAAATTGGCAGTTAGCCATATTAACATGTAGCCTAGCTTACTTTATAGATATATTTATACGTGTATATATATTGTAAAATAGATTTAGACAAATTTATAGATTATTTCAAAATATATAATTAACAATATAATGCATTTAATTACACAAGGATAATATTCATTCACATATGTCCTCTTCATGCCTGCCTGGCTATATATCTTCTATGCTAGCTGTAAGGAATGTAAAAGATGGCATCTTCCCAACAGAGGAAGCTGATTTAGATCATTATAATGATACAGAATGAATGGTTGTTTGAAAAAATGTGCAATATGCTATGGTAGTTTTAAAGCACATGCACAGCAGAGGCTGTAACTGTGAGTAGTGCTTTTAAGGATGTCATGCTACTTATAAGTAAATATTTTCATATCATTAAATTATTATATTTACTTTATTTCGCATGGTACTTGGCATTTGAAAATACTAGGGTATAATGAACACTCATTTAATACAAACAAAATAAGACAGCAACCCGTTTTTTTTAGTTTCTTTTTGAAGAAGAGAGATATCTCTGGCATTACAACTTCACGGGGGTGGGTGAATTAAGAAAAATCTTAAAAGTCTCCTTAAGTGAGTATCGTGAAATAAAGATTGACAAAAACTTCAGCATGGGTTCATTGCCATGAGAAAATGGAAATTCAGGAAAATTTTGCAGAAGAGAAATAATGGATTATCTGATAAATATTTTAAATTAAATGTGATTGCCACCTATTGCCATCAAAATGGTATGAAAAGACAAAAGTTAATGATGAGGAAAATATGTCATTAAATGAAATTGAGTCTAGATCTATGTGGCTAAACAATGTATAGTGTTTCATCTCTTAATTTTTTAAAATTTAAGATAATCTATAATAGCTCCTGAAATATTTCTAGTATTTTTTGAAAGAGGATAGATATTGAAGTATGCATAAAAGATATGCTTATATACTTTACAACATATTAAAAGTTTATTAATAAATGAATTTATTTACAGATTAGTCCATTCTTCTTCTTTATTTATAGAAGAATCAACCCTGTCTCCAGATCTGGCTTCACAAACAGATGTCACACAATGGCTCCATCCAAAAGATACACCATTAATGGCTGAAAAAACGAATGACTGTGTCATGGCAGCACATATCTGCCAGGAATCTGAACATTGTACTCTGTTGTATGAGAATTTTAAGAAAGCTTGTGGAAAAAACACAGAGCAATGCAAGACACTTGATGGAGGCCACCTGTGTGCAGCATTAAGAGATAATCTGAGAGAAACAACTTTGTGGAATTGTCAATGCAATGACCCCTCAAAAGTAGACTGCATTCAAATTTGGAAAAGTTTGTTTGAAGATGTTTGTATACAGGATGCGCAAATGGATCAAATTCCAGCCTTCAGTGAAGACTATGAAGACAGATTCAATCAGAAAATTATATCAGGTTGGTATTCAATAGCAGCATCTAGGAACATTAAGCATGATCACACATATAAGTTAACTAAAGAATATTTGATTTCTGATTCCAGTTCTGCCACTTCTGCCTCTACTTCTAGAAAATCGAAACAATAAACTCAGTACCATGTTACATCTCAAAGGGATTATGAAAAAAGAGGGAAAGTAATTTAAGATTTCAGCACAGTGCTAATTTTATTCATTAATTCAGAAATAATTTTGAGGCATATACAATGGGCTAGATTTTGTTCAATAGGATTAAAATAAACACAATGTCCTTCATTGAAAGAACTCACTATCTTTTAAGGAATATAAAAGCTTTCGTAAAAATTAAAGAAATAATATATGGTAAGTGATGCTCATTTATTTATTTAACAGCTATATATTGTTTGAGTGCCTACCAGGTGTCAGGACCATGTTCTAAACCACAGAGATAAATCTCTAAAGAAAACAACAAAAATCTTTGCTCTCCAGAAGCTTGCATTCTAAATTGAGGAGGGTCTTGGGCCAGTTTCTTTGGAAACAAATTCTGAAACAGAGATTTGCACACCAAAAATATATTGGGGTGAATACTCAGGCCCAAAACCTATAAGGAATGAGGGACACAGAAATGAGAGTGAGATCAGTGAAAACTGCAATACAATTGCTACAGAGACCAAAGTTGATTCCACAGGAAGTTCTAAATCTGGGATGGCCTTTCAGAGATGCCCCCCACTGAAGGAAGGGAGCTTGTCCTTTGTCCTCCTCATATGGACCAGTTCACTGGATATGAGCTGTCCCCAGGGAAAGTCCATATCCTTGGGTGTGGTAGCTTCTTTGGCTGATAGCTCGGCTCGGAAGAATGCCAGCTGTTTGCCATCAGTAACCAATACTTTTTTTTTTCAAGGTGACTGTTTTTATTAATTTTTAAATTAAAAAAAATATGACAAGAAAGAAACACAAACATTCTGAACATATGATGATTCCATTCTACATATATAATCAGTAATTCACAATATCATCACATAGTTGCATATTCATCATGATAATTTCTTAGAATATTTGTATCAATTTAGAAAAAGAAATAAAAAGACAACAGAAAAAAATTTATACATGCCAAACCCCTTACCCCTCCCTTACATTGATCACTAGCATTTCAATCTAAGTTTAACATTTGTTCCCCCTATTATTTATTTATTTATTTATTTATTATTTTTTATTAATTAAAGGAGAAAAAGAAATTAACCCAACATTTAGAAATCATACCATTCTACATATACTATCAGTAATTCTTAACATCATCACATAGATGCATGATCATCATTTCTTAGTACATTTGCATCGGTTTAGAAGAACTAGCAACACAACAGAAAAAGATATAGAATGTTAATATAGAGAAAAGAAATAAAAGTAATAATAATAGTAAAAAAAAAACAAAACAAAAAAAACCCTATAGCTCAGATGCAGCTTCATTCAGTATTTTAACATGATTACTTTAAACTTAGGTATTATTGTGCTGTCCATTTTTGAGTTTTTGAATCTAGTCCTGTTGCATAGTCTGTATCCCTTCAGCTCCAATTACCCATTATCTTACCCTGTTTCTAACTCCTGCTGGACTCTGTTAACAATGACATATTCCAAGTTTATTCTCGAATGTCGGTTCACATCAGTGGGACCATACAGTATTTGTCCTTTAGTTTTTGGCTAGTCTCACTCAGCATAATGTTCTCTAGGTCCATCCATGTTATTACATGCTTCATAAGTTTATCCTGTCTTAAAGCTGCATAATATTCCATCGTATGTATACACCACAGTTTGTTCAGCCACTCTTCTGTTGATGGACATTTTGGCTGTTTCCATCTCTTTGCAATTGTAAATAATGCTGCTATAAACATTGGTGTGCAAATGTCCGTTTGTGTCTTGGCTCTTAAGTCCTTAGAGTAGATACCCAGCAATGGTATTGCTGGGTCATATGGCAATTCTATATTCAGCTTTTTGGGGAACCACCAAACTGCCTACCACAGTGGTTGCACCATTTGACATTCCCACCAACAGTGAATAAGTGTGCCTCTTTCTCCGCATCCTCTCCAGCACTTGTCATTTTCTGTTTTGTTGATAATGGCCATTCTGGTGGGTGTGAGAAGATATCTCATTGTGGTTTTGATTTGCATTTCTCTAATGGCCAGGGACATTGAGCATCTCTTCATGTGCCTTTTGGCCATTTGTATTTCCTCTTCTGGTAGGTGTCTGTTCAAGTCTTTTTCCCATTTTGTAATTGGATTGGCTGTCTTTTTGTTGTTGAGTTGAACAATCTCTTTATATATTCTGGATACTAGACCTTTATCTGATATGTCATTTCCAAATATTGTCTCCCATTGTGTAGGCTGTCTTTCTACTTTCTTGATGAAGTTCTTTGATGCACAAAAGTGTTTAATTTTGAGGAGCTCCCATTTATTTATTTCCTTCTTCAGTGCTCTTGCTTTAGGTTTAAGGTCCATAAAACCACCTCCAATTGTAAGTTTCATAAGATATCTCCCTACATTTTCCTCTGACTGTTTTATGGTCTTAGACCTAATGTTTAGATCTTTGATTCATTTTGAGTTAACTTTTGTATAGGGTGTGAGATATGGGTCTTTTTTCATTCTTTTGCATATGGATATCCAGTTCTCTAGGCACCATTTATTGAAGAGACTGTTCTGTCCCAGGTGAGTTGGCTTGACTGCCTTATCAAAGATCAAATGTCCATAGATGAGAGGGTCTATATCTGAGCACTCTATTCAATTCCATTGGTCGATATATCTATCTTTATGCCAATACCATGCTGTTTTGACCACTGTGGCTTCATAATATGCCTTAAAGTCAGGCAGCGTGAGACCTCCAGCTTCGTTTTTTTTCCTCAAGATGTTTTTAGCAATTCGGGGCACCCTGTCCTTCCAGATAAATTTGCTTATTGGTTTTTCTATTTCTGAAAAATAAGTTGTTGGGATTTTGATTGGCATTGCATTGAATCTGTAAATCAATTTAGGTAGGATTGACATCTTAACTATATTTAGTCTTCAAATCCATGATCACGGTATGCCCTTCCATCTATTTAGGTCTTCTGTGATTTCTTTTAATGGTTTTTTGTAGTTTTCTTTATATAGGTTTTTTGTCTCTTTAGTTAAATTTATTCTTAGGTATTTTATTCTTTTAGTTGCAATTGTAAATGGGATTCGTTTCTTGATTTCCCCCTCAGCTTGTTCATTACTAGTGTATAGAAATGCTATAGATTTTTGAATGTTGATCTTGTAACCTGCTACTTTGCTGTACTCATTTATTAGCTCTAGTAGTTTTGTTGTGGATTTTTCTGGGTTTTCGACATATAGTATCATATCGTCTGCAAACAGTGATAGTTTTACTTCTTCCTTTCCAATTTTGATGCTTTGTATTTCTTTTTCTTGTCTAATTGCTCTGGCTAGAACCTCCAACACAATGTTGAATAATAGTGATGATAGTGGACATCCTTGTCTTGTTCCTGATCTTAGGGGGAAAGTTTTCAATTTTTCCCCATTGAGGATGATATTAGCTGTGGGTTTTTCATATATTCCCTCTATCATTTTAAGGAAGTTCCCTTGTATTTCTATCTTTTGAAGTGTTTTCAACAGGAAAGGATGTTGAATCTTGTCAAATGCCTTCTCTGCATCAATGGAGATGATCATGTGATTTTTCTGCTTTGATTTGTTGATATGGTGTATTACATTAATTGATTTTCTTATGTTGAACCATCCTTGCATACCTGGGATGAATCCTACTTGGTCATGATGTATAATTCTTTTAATGTGTTGTTGGATACGATTTGCTAGAATTTTATTGAGGATTTTTGCATCTATATTCATTAGAGAGATTGGCCTGTAGTTTTCTTTTTTTGTAATATCTTTGCCTGGTTTTGGTATGAGGGTGATGTTGGCTTCATAGAATGAATAAGGTAGCTTTCCCTCCACTTCGATTTTTTTGAAGAGTTTGAGGAGAGTTGGTACTAATTCTTTCTGGAATGTTTGGTAGAATTCACATGTGAAGCCATCTGGTCCTGGACTTTTCTTTTTAGGAAGCTTTTGAATGACTAATTCAATTTCTTTACTTGTGATTGGTTTGTTGAGGTCATCTATTTCTTCTTGAGTCAAAGTTGGTTGCTCATGTCTTTCCAGGAACCCATCCATTTCATCTAAATTGTTGTATTTATTAGTGTAAAGTTGTTCATAGTATCCTATTATTACCTCCTTTATTTCTGTGAGGTCAGTAGTTATGTCTCCTCTTCCATTTCTGATCTTATTTATTTTCATCCTCTCTCTTCTTCTTTTTGTCAATCTTGCTAAGGGCCCATCAATCTTATTGATTTTCTCATAGAACCATCTTCTGGTCTTATTGATTTTCTCTATTGTTTTCATGTTTTCAATTTCATTTATTTCTGCTCTGATCTTTGTTATTTCTTTCCTTTTGCTTGCTTTGGGATTAGTTTGCTGTTCTTTCTCCAGTTCTTCCAAGTGAACAGTTAATTCCTGCATTTTTTCCTTTTCTTCTTTTCTGATATAGGCATTTAGGGCAATAAATTTCCCTCTTAGCACTGCCTTTGCTGCATCCCATAAGTTTTGATATGTTGTGTTTTCATTTTCATTTGCCTCGAGGTATTTACTAATTTCTCTTGCAATTTCTTCTTTGACCCACTCGTTGTTTAAGAGTGTGTTGTTGAGCCTCCAGGTATTTGTGAATTTTCTGGCACTCCACCTATTATTGATTTACAACTTCATTCCTTTATTATCCGAGAAAGTGTTGTGTATGATTTCAATCTTTTTAAATTTGTTAAGACTTGCTTTGTGACCCAGCATATGGTCTATCTTTGAGAATGACCCATGAGCACTTGAGAAAAAGGTGTATCCTGCTGTTGTGGGATGTAATGTCCTATAAATGTCTGTTAAGTCTAGCTCCTTTATAGTAATATTCAGATTCTCTATTTCTTTATTGATCCTCTGTCTAGATGTTCTGTCCATTGATGAGAGTGGTGAATTGAAGTCTCCAACTATTATGGTATATGTGTCAATTTCCCTTTTCAGTGTTTGCAGTGTATTCCTCACGTATTTTGGGGCATTCTGGTTCAGTGCGTAAATATTTATATTTATGTCTTCTTGTTTAATTGTTCCTTTTATTAGTATATAGTGTCCTTCTTTGTCTCTTTTAACTGTTTTACATTTGAAGTCTAATTTGTTGAATGTTAGTATAGCCACTCCTGCTCTTTTCTGGTTGTTATTTGCATGAAATATCTTTTCCCTACCTTTCACTTTCAACGTATGTTTATCTTTGTGTCTAAGATGTGTTTCCTGTCGACAACATATGGAAGGATCCTGTTTTTTAATCCATTCTGCCAGTCTATGTCTTTTGATTGGGGAATTCAGTCCATTAACATTTAGTGTTATTACTGTTTGGATAATATTTTCCTCTACCATTTTGCCTTTTGTGTTATATATATCATATCTGACTTTCCTTCTTTCTACACTCTTCTCCATACCTCTCTCTTCTGTCTTTTTGGTTCTGACTCTAGTGCTCCCTTTAGTATTTCTTGCAGAGCTGGTCTCTTGGTCACAAATTCTCTCAGTGACTTTTTGTCTGAGAATGTTTTAATTTCTCCCTCATTTTTGAAGGACAATTTTGCTGGATATAGGAGTCTTCGTTGGCAGTTTTTCTCTTTTAGTAATTTAAATATATCATCCCACTGTCTTCTAGCTTCCATGGTTTCTGCTGAGAAATCTACACATAGTCTTATTGGGTTTCCCTTGTATGTGATGGATTGTTTTTCTCTTGCTGCTTTCAAGATCCTCTCTTTCTCTTTGACCACTGACATTCTAACTAGTAAGTGTCTTAGAGAATGCCTATTTGGGTCTAATCTCTTTGGGGTGCGCTGCACTTCTTGGATCTGTAATTTTAGGTCTTTCATAAGAGTTGGGAAATTTTCAGTGATAATTTCTTCCATTAGTTTTTCTCCTCCTTTTCCCTTCTCTTCTCCTTCTGGGACACCCACAACACGTATATTTGTGTGGTCCATATTGTCCTTCAGTTCCCTGATACCCTGATCAAATTTTTCCATGCTTTTCCTGATAGTTTCTGTTTCTTTTTGGAATTCAGATGTTCCATCCTCCAAATCACTAATTCTATCTTTGGTCTCTTTAAATCTGTCATTGTAGGTATCCATTGTTTTTTCCATCTTTTCTACTTTGTCCTTCACTTCCATAAGCTCTGTGATTTGTTTTTTCAGTTTTTCTATTTCTTCGTTTTGTTCAGCCCATGTCTTCTTCATGTCCTTCCTCAATTTATCGAATTCGTTTTTGAAGAGGTTTTCCATTTCTGTTCGTATATTCAGCATTAGTTGTCTCAGCTCCTGTATCTCATTTGAACTATTGGTTTGTTCCTTTGACTGGGCCATATTTTCAATTTTCTGAGCGTGATCCGTTATCTTCTGCTGGCGTCTGGGCATTTAGTCAGATTTCCCTGGGTGTTGGACCCAACAGGTTGAAAGATTTTTCTGTGAAATCTCTGGGTTCTGTTTTTCTTATCCTGCCCAGTAGGTGGCACTCGTTGCACACGTTTGTCTGTGGGTCCCACCAGTAAAAGGTGCTATGGGTCCTTTAACTTCGGAAAACTCTCGCCGTGGGGGAGGTTCGCCAGCCGAAGCCGCTTGGAAGAGTGTCAGCCGGCCCGGGGGTCCAAACGTGGGGAGGGTCGCCGGCCGCCGCAGCCCAGGAGAGCACCTGTCCGAATTTCCTAGTTGGCCCAGGGCACCAAGGGTGCCGAGTACAGCCGCCGCAGCCTGGGAGAGTGCACCGTTCCCAGCCGGACTGGGGAGTCACGTGTTTGGAAGGTACCCCCCCGGTCACCGTTCTCCACGGCCTGGGGATTTCCAGTCCAATTCTCTCAGTTGGTCCGGGGGGCCTCACGTGGTGGGGGTGCCAGCTGCCGTGGCTTGAGGAGACCGCCTGCCCAATTCTGTCAGCTCGCCCGGGAAGGAGGAAGGGAGGGACTTGGCTGCTTGCCGCCCTGCCCAGGTGTCATGGTTAGGGACAGGTGTCATCTTGGCCAAGTTGTGGTACCTGTTCATCTGATTGGGCAAGCACTGGCCTGTCTGTTGCAATGAGGACATTTCATAGGATTAGGTCATGATCACGTCAGCTACATCCACAGCTGATTCCATTTGTAATCAGCCAAAGGGGAGTGTCTTCTGCAATTAGTGATGCTAAATGCAATCATGGGAAGCCTTTTAAGGAGGACTCAGAGGAGACAGGTTGCATTCCTGCTTTGGCTGGTGAGCCTCTCCTGTGGAGTTCATCCAGGCCATCCATTGGAGTCATCGGCTTCGCAGCCTGCCCTGTGGATTTTGGACTCTGCATTCCTACGGTCACATGAGACACTTTCATAAATTTTATATTTGCAAGTGTTCTCTGTTGATTCTGTTTCTCTAGAGAACCCTAACTAATACATCTTGGTACCAGGAGTGGTTCTTAAGGAACAGAATCTTAAAAATGGGTTTTTATGAATGGTTTTCTACTCTGACTGGGCTCAGAGACACTAAGGACTCTGATTCCTGTAATCAGAATGACACTCCCAATCCATGGACTGAGTTGGCAAAGGAGATAGTCAAAATATCATCATTCGATTCTCCTAATGCTTCACTTGTACGAAGCCAGACTCTGGGAGATAATGTTTTTGACACCTTTACAGAGTTTTGTAGAAATAAGAGTTATAGAGATGTTGGTTGGTTGTTGTTAGATACACTGTCTACATTAAAGGGTGAAAGGGATGGGCTTAAGGCTTCAAACAAGAAGCTTAAGTGCCGTCTGAAAGATGTAGAGGTTTCTATGAGTATCCTGAAGGAAAATTTTATTTCCTGTAGCCGTACACTTGAGATCTCTGAAAATCAGACTCAGAATCTTATTGTTAGAGTAGCAACTTTACAACATAAACTGAAATCTCAGTCTTGCATGGTGTCTGCCGTTAAAGTGAGGGCATTGATTGGAAAGGAGTGGGACCATGAAAAATGGGATGGTGACATATGGATTGATAATGATGTTGGGGGTGAGGTTGAAACCCTAGACCATGCTGAGCCTTCTTTAGATAACCCTGTAATAGTCTGCCCTGAGGACATAGCCGCCCCACCTCCTGCCTGCCTTGAGGAATTGGCCACCCAACCTCTTCCTGAAGGGATTAGCCCTAGAGTTATTAATCCTGTTTCACCAGATGAAACTGAAAATGAAAGCCCTGAAGCAAATGGCTTGGAAGATATTTCTAATTCTTTTCATGACCCACCCCCACCACCCCTCATTTCTTCTAGACCTATAACTAGACTAAAGTCCCAACAGGCCCCTAAAGGTGAGGTACAAAGTATCACACATGAGGAGGTACGTTATTCTCCAAAAGAACTGTGTGAGTTTTCCAATTTATATAGACAGAAATCAGGGGAATATGTGTGGCAATGGATTTTAAGAGTGTGGGATAATGGTGGGAGGAATATAAGGCTGGATCAGGCTGAATTTATTGATATGGGCCCACTAAGCAGAGATTCTGCATTCAATGTTATAGCTAGAGCAGTTAGAAAAGGTGTTAACAGCTTGTTTGGGTGGTTGGTTGAAACATGGATCAAAAGGTGGCCAACATTACCTGAGGTTGAAATGCCAGAACTGCCCTGGTATAATGTAGATGAGGGGATCCAGAGGCTTAGAGAGATTGGGATGTTAGAGTGGATTTATCATGCAAAGCCTGCTCTTACACCCCAGGAATGTCCAGACGATGCACCTTTTACCAGAACAGTGAGAAATAAATTTGTGAGACTAGCACCATCATCCCTCAAAAGCTCTGTGGTTGCACTTCTCTGTAGGTCAGATATTACTGTAGGAACTGCTGTCACTGAGCTGGAATCCTTAAACACAAAGGGGATGACAGGATCCCGAGTTGGCAGAAGCCAGGTGGCAGCACTTAATCACCAAAGACAGGGTAGACGCGGGTATTATAATAGACAACAAACTCAAAGGAGGCATCAAAATTATATGACACGCAGAGATTTGTGGCATTGGCTAGTAAATCATGGGGCAAGCACTGGCCTGTCTGTTGCAATGAGGACATTTCATAGGATTAGGTCATGATCACGTCAGCTACATCCACAGCTGATTCCATTTGTAATCATGGGGTGCCTAGAAATACAATAGAAGGACAGTCTACTAAATTCTTGTTGGAGCTGTATAAACAAAAGAGTTCTAGGTCAAGGGAACAGAAGTCTAACCTGAATTACAAAAACACAGAGTCACGGCCCCTTAACCAATTTCCAGACTTGAAACAGTTTACAGACCCTGAACCCCTTGAATGAAGGGGAGGCCAGGTCCCTATGGGGGAGAAACCTCTTACACTGCCACAAATTTATACTGTTAACCTTCCTCTAAGTCTTCCCCAAGGAGACCGACGGCCTTTTACCAGGGTAACTGTGCATTGGGGAAAAGGAAATGATCAGATATTTCGGGGATTATTAGACACTGGTTCAGAAATGACATTAATTCCAGGGTACCCAAAATATCACTCTGGACCACCAGTCAGAGTGGGGGCTTATGGAGGCCAGGTGATCAATGGAGTTTTAGCTCAGGTCCGTCTCACAGTGGGTCCAGTGGGCCCCCGGACCCATCCTGTAGTTATTTCCCCAGTTCTGGAATGTATAATTGGCATAGACATACTGAGCAACTGGCAGAATCCCCACGTTGGTTCTCTCACTCGTGCAATGAGGGCTATTATGGTGGGAAAGGCCAAGTGGAAGCCACTAGAGCTGCCTCTACCAAGCAAAATAGTAAATCAAAAGCAATACCGTATTCCTGGAGGGATTGCAGAGATTACTGCCACTCTTAAGGACTTGAAAGATGCAGGGGTGGTGATTCCCACCACATCCCCATTCAACTCTCCTATTTGGCCTGTGCAGAAAACAGATGGGTCTTGGAGAATGACAGTGGATTATCGTAAACTCAACCAGGTGGTAACTCCAATTGCAGCTGCTGTTCCAGATGTAGTATCATTGCTTGAGCAAATCAATACATCCCCTGGTACCTGGTATGCAGCTATTGATCTGGCAAATGCTTTTTTCTCTATAGCTATTAGTAAGGACCACCAGAAACAGTTTGTTTTCAGCTGGCAATGTCAGCAATATACTTTCACTGTCCTACTTCAGGGGTATATCAACTCTCCAGCCCTATGTCATAATCTTGTTCGCAGAGACCTTGATCGTTTCTCCCTCCCACAAGACATCACACTGGTCCATTATATTGATGATATCATGTTGATTGGACCTAGTGAGCAAGAAGTAGCAACTACTCTAGATTTACTGGTAAGGCATTTGCGTGTCAGAGGATGGGAGATAAATCCAACAAAAATACAGGGGCCTTCCACCTCAGTAAAATTTTTAGGTGTCCAGTGGTGTGGGGCATGTCGAGATATCCCTTCTAAGGTGAAGGATAAATTGCTGCATCTGGCCCCTCCCACATCCAAAAAAGGCACAACGCCTAGTTGGTCTTTTTGGATTTTGGCGACAACATATTCCTCATTTGGGTGTGCTACTCCGGCCCATTTATCGAGTGACCAGAAAAGCTGCTAATTTTGAGTGGGGACCTGAACAAGAGGAGGCTCTGCGACAGGTCCAGGCTGCTGTGCAAGCTGCTCTGCCACTTGGGCCATATGATCCAACAGATCCAATGGTGCTGGAAGTGTCAGTGGCAAATAGAGATGCTGTCTGGAGCCTTTGGCAGGCCCCTATAGGAGAATCACAGTGCAGACCCTTAGGATTTTGGAGCAAATCCTTACCATCTGCTGCAGATAACTACTCTCCTTTTGAGAAACAGCTTTTGGCCTGCTACTGGGCCTTAGTAGAGACTGAACGCTTAACCATGGGCCACCAAGTTACCATGAGACCTGAGTTGCCTATCATGAGTTGGGTGTTGTCTGACCCACCAAGCCATAAAGTTGGGCGTGCACAGCAGCACTCTATTGTAAAGTGGAAATGGTATATACGAGATAGAGCCAGAGCAGGTCCTGAAGGCACAAGTAAGTTACATGAAGAAGTGGCACAAATGCCCATGGTTTCCACTCCTGCTGCCACATTACCTTCTCTTTCCCAGACCAGAGCTATGGCCTCTTGGGGTGTTCCTTACCGTAAATTGACTGAGGAAGAGAAAACTCGGGCCTGGTTTACAGATGGTTCAGCATGATATGCAGGTACCACCCGAAAGTGGACAGCTGCAGCATTACAACCCCTTTCTGGGGTGTCCTTGAAGGACAGTGGTGAGGGGAAATCCTCCCAGTGGGCAGAACTTCGAGCAGTGCACCTGGTTGTTCATTTTGCTTGGAAGGAAAACTGGCCAGAGGTGCGTTTGTATACTGACTCATGGGCTGTTGCTAATGGTTTGGCTGGATGGTCAGGGACTTGGAAAGACCATAATTGGAAAATTGGTGACAAAGAGGTCTGGGGAAGAAGTATGTGGATAGACCTTTCTGAGTGTGCTAAAAACCTGAAGATATTTGTGTCCCATGTGAATGCACACCAGAGGGTGCCTTCAGCAGAGGAAGATTTTAATAATCAAGTGGATAAGATGACCCGTTCTATGGATACCAGTCAGCCTCTTTCCTCAGCAACTCCTGTTATTGCCCAATGGGCTCATGAACAAAGTGGTCATGGTGGTAGGGATGGAGGTTATGCATGGGCTCAGCAACATGGACTTCCACTCACCAAGGCTGACCTGGCTACAGCCACTGCTGAGTGCCCAATCTGCCAGCAGCAGAGACCCACACTCAGCCCCCGATATGGCACCATTCCCCGAGGTGACCAGCCAGCTACATGGTGGCAGGTTGATTACATTGGACCACTCCCTTCATGGAAGGGGCAGTGATTTGTTCTAACTGGAATAGACACATACTCTGGATATGGGTTTGCTTTCCCTGCTCGCAATGCTTTTGCCAAAACTACTATCCGTGGGCTTACAGAATGCCTTATCCATCATCATGGTATTCCACATAGCATTGCTTCGGATCAAGGAACACACTTCACAGCAAATGAAGTGCGGGAATGGGCACATGCTCATGGAATTCTCTGGTCTTACCATGTTCCCCATCATCCAGAAGCAGCTGGATTGATAGAACGGTGGAATGGCCTTTTGAAAACTCAATTACAGTGCCAACTAGGTGGCAAAAACTTGAAAGGCTGGGGTAATGTTCTCCAGGAAGCTGTGTATGCTCTGAATCAGCGTCTGCTGTATGGTGCTGTTTCTCCCATAGCCAGGATCCATGGGTCCAGGAACCAAGGGGTGGAAATGGGTGTGGTGCCACTATTACTCCTAGTGATCCACTAGGAAAATTTTTGCTTCCTGTCCCTGCTACCCTGAGTTCTGCTGGTCTACAGGTTTTAGTTCCAAAACAGGGTGTGCTTTCTCCAGGGGAAACAACAGTGATACCACTGAACTGGAAGTTAAGATTGCCACCTGGTCACTTTGGGCTACTTATGCCTCTGGATCAACACACCAAGAAGGGGATTACATTATTGTCTGGGGTAATTGACCCTGACTATCAGAAAGAAGTAGGACTGCAACTACACAATGGAGGTAAAGAAGAGTTTTCTTGGAATATAGGAGATCCCCTGGGGCGTCTATTAGTACTACCATGCCCTGTGATTAAAATCAATGGAAAACTGCAACAACACAATCCAGGCAGGACCACTAATGGCCCTGAGACTTCAGGAATGAAGGTTTGGGTCACCCCACCAGGCAAAGAACCACGGCCAGCTGAAGTGCTTGCTGAGGGGAAAGGGAACATGGAATGTGTAGTGGAAGAAGGTAGTGATAAATATGAACTTCGACCACGTGATCAGTTACAGAAATGAGGACTGTAATGCTGTTTTGTTTGTGTTATACTATTTAAGTTGTAAGATATCAAGTTTAAGAATGAATGTTGCCCAAGGATTTGCACGCTATTTTGGAGAGATTTAATGTGTTTCCAGTTATATGCAGGACAGTTGAGTATTATCAGGCAAAAGAAAAAATGTGTGCTCATTTGTTTTCATTTGGAAATTAACTATGGTCTAAGGTGATATATATATATATATATATATATATATATATATATATATATATATATATATGTGCCAAGTTGACAAGGGGTGGACTGTCATGGTTAGGGACAGGTGTCAACTTGGCCAAGTTGTGGTACCTGTTCATCTGATTGGGCAAGTGCTGGCCTGTCTGTTGCAATGAGGACATTTCATAGGATTAGGTCATGATCACATCAGCTACATCCACAGCTGATTCCATTTGTAATCAGCCAAAGGGGAGTGTCTTCTGCAATTAGTGATGCTAAATCCAATCATGGGAAGCCTTTTAAGGAGGACTCAGAGGAGACAGGTTGCATTCCTGCTTTGGCTGGTGAGCCTCTCCTGTGGAGTTCATCCAGGCCATCCATTGGAGTCATCGGCTTCGCAGACTGCCCTGTGGATTTTGGACTCTGCATTCCTACAGTCACGTGAGACACTTTCATAAATTTTATATTTGCAAGTGTTCTCTGTTGATTCTGTTTCCCTAGAGAACCCTAACTAATACACCGGGAAAGCCCGCACCCCTCGGCGATCTCACCGGAGCTGGTTCTCCCAGACAGTCAGCCATTCCAGGATGGGGTACGCTGTCTTTTTGATTTCTGTCGTGGCTCTGGGAGCTGTTCTGTATCGTTTCTACTCCCCTAGTAGCTGTTCTGGAGGAGGAACGGTGAGGGTGGCAAGGCTGTTGAAGACGTTGGCAGAGGAGCCAGTGAAGGCAGAAGAGGGCACGGTGGTGGTTGGAGAGCCACTGCGGAGGGCTCGCGCAGCCGGAAGGCACTGGGCGAGCATGGCAGCGCCGAGAACCCGGCGATGGCGGCGGGCGCGTTCAGCTTCGGTTTGGGGGAGGAACGGGAACAGGAGTGCCGACAGGCTGAGAAGTGGCCTAGCTGCGGAAGGCCCGGCCCAGCCCGGCTCGCCACCCCGGCCTCGCCAGCCCGCGTGCTCCCACGTGCGGCAGCTCCCCGCCGCTGTCCACCTCAGCCCCGGTGGACCAATACTTTTAGTAGCTGGAAAAATGAATGCCTGGATGATGAAATGAATTCTGGTGGCTCATCACAATGTCCAGAACTGGAGGAAAAGAAAATTAACAAAATAATTGATTTAAAAGTTTATATTTATAATAATAATAAGTTCAAAGGAGAAAAATAAAATAGGGAAGGGAAAAAAGGTTGTAATTTTAATAGTATGACCAGGGAGATGCCCCAGAGAAACGAATGTTTCTGTAAAGATTAAGAGTCAAGGAAATGAGTCATGAGGCTGTCTGAGAAAGAACACTGTAGGACGAGTAAATGGTAGGTATAAAGGTCCTGATCATAGGAGTACGTCTGGAGGTTTGAGGCACAACCAAAAGGAACATGTGGCTGAAGATGATTGAGCAAAGAAGGTGTATAGAAGATGAGATCAGAAATAAAACAAAAGGTAAGAATCTGTTGGGCCTGGCAGTTCATTTTAAAACCTTGTTTTTTACTCTGAATGATACAGGGAGCCACTGAAGGATTTTGGTTGGGAAGTGTCCTGGACTGATTTATATATTTTACAGTAGATCCCTGGCTTTTGGGTTGGAAAATTATCTGAAGAGAGAGAAAGACCCAAATAGGAAAGCCAATTAGAAAAAAGGTGATGGACCAGGGTGATAGCAGTGTGAGGAGATGTCAGATTATGAACAATTTTTATGTAAGTGTATTATATGAGGATGTGAGAAGAAGAAAGGAGAATCAAAATTAACTTCAAGGTTTTTATCCTGAGTAACTGCAAGAATGTGGTTTCCGTTATTGCCATTAACAATTATAAGAAGGACTGTGGGAAGAGGACATTTTAGTGGGGGACAGAGAAGTCAGACATCAGTTTTGGATACGTTAAATCAGAGACATTTATTAGATGTACAAGTGAATATGTCAGTAGGCAGTTCTATATAAAAGCATATGGTTGAAAAGTAAGATTTGTGTAGGAGGTATAAATTTTCATGCCATCCACTTATAGATGATAAATAAGATCACAGCACTAAATAAGACTGTCAAACAAGTGAATAATGCCTTGGATCAAGGTCACAGCAAGGTAGAAGATATCAAATTCTGATATATTTTGATATTTGTGGATCACCTACAGAGCAAGAGTAGAAGCCCAAGGACTGACCTCTGGAATACTTCAACATTAACTGGCTTCGGAAAAGAGGAAGAAGCAGCAATGAAAAGTGAGAAAGACCATCCAGAGAGATGGAGTCTACTACAGTAGCAGGAAGCCAAGTGAAGGAAGTGTTTCAAAGAGGAGAGAAAGACCAACTGGATCAAATGACGTGATATAGAAATTAGCAATCAAGTATCGACCATTACCTTTAGCCATTGAAGGTTAGGCATGATCTGTAGTTGGGGTGAGATTGCGTAGTACATAAGGAAAGGAGGAAGGGAGTCACAGCCAGAAAATACAAACAACTCTTTAAGAGAATTTTGCTGTAAAGAAGAGAAAAGTAACAAGAGAAAGAAACAAAGTTAGGAATGGGTGTTTTTCATTAATATAGGGAAAATAAGGTCTGTTATTTTGATGGGAGTTACTTAGACAAATTGATAAAAATTGATATTGCAGTGATCAAATGTTGAATGCTATTTATCCAATGATCTTTCACATATGTTTGTTGACTGCTACTGAGTGGAATCATGCTGAAACAAAATTTTGTCCCTGCTTTTATGGATGTCACATGCCATTTTCCCACCACTCCCACTTTAAGAGGGTTTCCAATTAATGGCCATTTTTTGACATTGAGTAAGGAAATGGTGAGATTTGGGGCATCAGGAGAATATCTATCTGGTGATGTTTGAAATAGTATAATAGGAGAAAAATTACTGGTCATTATGAGTTTGTAATGTTCCCTATTTGCATAGTTGTGTGATTTTCTCTGAGAGCAGATAGCAGAGTTGATGTGTGAGTAGAAAACGCACATAGTCAAATTTCGTAAGATTGGGATTTTCCTAAGGAAGCAGTGGAAAGGAATAAAAAAGCAAGGGAGGAATAGTAATAGCAAGAAATGATTCATTTGTTAGAATGTGTGTTCTAGGTTGAAAGGGTCAGTGAATGCAAGAGACGATTCAAAGTTTGGGAGAAACTTTGAGAAGACGAACCTTCTGGAGGTACACATACAATTAAGGAAATCAAGCACGTGGAATTTCCAGGAGAAAATTGGATAATCAATATTTATGACTGAAAGAGAAGTTCGACTCAATATTGGGTCTAGAGTTTGACCTTTGTTGCGGCATAGTTGAATTGGAGACATGGTTAAGGAACAGTGAAATAAGATTCTTAGATATGTTACTTCCAAGGAAGTAGAAATAGGCCAGCACAATGGCAGATTTAAAGTGGAGGGTAATATTGAGAGACAGCACTCAAGTCACTGATGAATATCAGGGTGAAACTGTAAGGCTACTACTTGAGAAGAGAGTAAACAGAGGTATATCTGGATAGCATAAACTTCTGAGAAGGACAAGTGATTAAAAAAGGGGGAAAGATAATATTATAGACACAGCAAGTGTTTCATGATACCTCTCATGCACCTCTGCTATGTTGGGTATGGGCAGCATCCAGTAACAAGATTTATAGGGAAACAAGACTATGAAAAGCTAGGTTTACAAGATACCACACTATTATGGTTTTCTTCTTAATTCCATGGCTGACCCTTTTTAGTCTCCTTTGGGTGGATTCTTCTGCCTTGAATTTGGTGTTCATTCCCTGAAGAAGAAATCTAATTTGGGGTTTAATTTATTATCATTTTATAGAAGCATGCTTGTTTGTTTATTGGCTTAATATGGGAATACCTTTTTATTAGATTATCAATTTTAAATGATTATACTTTACATGACTTTAGTTTTCTCATAATATTGTGTAAAACAAGAGAAAATAGAAGGAATTTTGACTCTGATGCAAGATATTAGAGGATGTGTGAGGAAACACTATTTTTCATGCATTTGTGTAAGATTTTATAACTCAAATGTAAGTCTGGTTGGTACAAGCTTCTATTTATTCCAATAGTATATTGCTCTTTAGCTTCTCTTAAGCAATTCAGATACTGTTAAAAATATCTGGAAAAAAATTATATGCATCATATGAAATTAGAATTAAATATGTAGAGAATTTATTATGATAATAAATTTAGAATTTATTTATAATAATTACTTATGCAGTGAATAAATTGTATTTACTCATATTTGAAAATGTCTTGAATATGTTTTAGCAGTGGCACCCAGCAACACTAATCAATTTCAGTGCACAGGGGAATGCATCCACAATAGGTCCAGCCTAGATTTAGATCTGTGTTCAAAAGCTGTATGACTCTGAGATGTGTTTACTGGGTTATTCAATAAAGGATAGTAGCCAGAGGTAGAAACATGCAAATCTTCGATGGAAAGACGGTCGGGGTTGGGGGGCTCAGGATGAGATAATGATTCTTGACTTGAGACTTGATCAATGGAAGAATGAAAGAGCATATGATGAGAATTGTTGGAACAATCCAAAGAGGCTGGAAAGGCTATGGCCATCCTGCGGGTAGAAAAATCTTTTTGCCACTGGATCATCATGCATGTGCAGTAGATGGCTAGGCAGGACTATGGACAGATTTCTCAGCCCAGAACAAATTGAATCACGAAGGACTTTTACACCACAGCAAAAGTTAATCTATTAATCTACAGTCAATGGCAAAAATTGAGTTTTCATTAAAAACTGGAAATCTGATCATACTAGTCCTCCACCATTTTACCCATATTTCCATAGCACTCTTTATATATATATATTTTTGTGTGTGTGTTTTGGTTATATGTCTATATTTCCCATCAAGGTTATGGAACACTTGATGACAGGGACTGTAAATTTGGGTCTGAACTGTATGGACTCAAACAATGTTTCTTGAATGAAAGGATTTAAAATTAGATGTGCACCAACGTCACTTCCATTAATAAGATTCTCCAATTCTGTAATTAAAATTCTCAAAAACTCTTCAAGACTAAGATAATTAGAGGTGGAAACAGTCTTTAAACTGTATCTCAATCTAATTATGAACCTAATGGGAGGGTTCGTGTGCGTGTGTGTGTACGTGTGTTAGTTTTTGGTTCAGACAATATTCCATCTGGTCTTTCTCCAGCCTTTGTTTACTTCAGTGCACATGGCCTCATTATTAGCATTTGTTTGTGTTTCCAAGTTCTTCCTAGCAGAGCCGTTTAACTCCCTAGAATGATATTTCAGAAGTTTATTTTTCTTTATTTGTACCTCACTAATTTTGAATATCAGGGTTAAACAAGTATTACATGAACTTACATGCATTTTGAAAATTATTTATTAATAAATGTAGCCCATGTTCTCCTATTAAATTTAGAAAATCTTGCAATCATGAAATTGTTTCTTATTTTCCTTCTAGATAACATGAAAGAAGATAATAAATTCAAATGGGATCTAACTACTTTTTCCTACCATGGTAATGTTTATAAATTGTCAATTTGATCTGCACTGTATATACCAGATGATAAAATTTAAAATGAGGTTACCAGGCTTCTTTAATGGTATGCTACTATGAAATATAGTATGTAGTTTTTAAAGAGCTATAATATAACAAAATGCAGCAAAGCCATAACATTGTTTTCTCTAATGATGTGCCAGAGGCAACTGCTTTGCTCATCCATCTTTTACTTATGGGTGTCCTGAGGAGTACTTTACAATTAAAACCAAAGCCTATATTTTTTGTTAAATTCCATGGGTATTTTGCCCACACCAACTAAATCTTCTGGTGCCACAGTGTGTGGGGAGGGGTTGTCTACACACCCCAGAATGTGAACATCTTAATATACTGAAACAACCATGTGGAGGCTTTATTCAAATCTCCCCCACCCCCAAAGAGAAAATACAAAATAATAGGAGTCATTTTTACTTGAGCCGATGACCTCACCACACGCTATGTAGCTCAAATGCAATTTCTGAAGAGCTATTGTTTACATTTGAGAAACTTGGACTCAGGGATTTCTCTTTCAGCTCAGTTTTAACCCTATACATGTTGCATCACTCTGGATCCCAGTTTGAACCCAGCATAAATGAAAGGGTCTTCAAATAGCCCACTAATCAGATCTCAGCAAATTTATATTATTTTAAAAACATGAAAAGAATATTTGGTAAAAACAGCACACAGAGATCGTTGTATTTTGCTTATAGGCTTCTTACTATATTTTGCAGATTTGGTAGGCATAGCTTTCTGTTTGCTTTTACATAATATAGGCACATCATTGCTTTCAGGTTTCCAAGGGATCCGGTCCTGTTTGGAAGTGGCAGAGGCGTGTGTAGGGGATGTGGTCTGTAATGCACAGTTGGCCCCTTACCTTAAAGCTTGTTCAGCAAACGGAAATCTGTGTGATGTGAAACACTGCCAAGCAGCCATACGGTTCTTCTATCAAAATTTGCCTTTTAACATTGCCCAGATGTTGGCTTTTTGTGACTGTGCTCAATCTGATATACCTTGTCAGCAGTCCAGAGAAGCTCTTCACAGCAAGCCATGTGCAGGGAACATAGTTCCGCCCCCTACTTGCCTCAATGTAATTCACAGCTGCCGAAATGATGAATTATGCAGGTGAGTAAAAACACGCATCTCTTACTTTCTTATTTCGGCACCTTATTTGTTGCAGTCCAGTCCTCACACTTGATCTCATTACATTAGCTAGAATTCCCCCCATTATCCAACATGGTGTAAATAAAGCCAGACAATCCTTATTTTTGAATCTGTGGTGCATGTGTAGTATCCATTTCAAAAATCAAATACAGAACAGGTGCCTGGAATAAAGAAACTCAGCATGTTAAGATTTAGTTCCATTAAATAGCATTATTAAAATTATGTATTCAATTTACACTAAAGAATCATACAAGGCCTGGCTTGTATGTCAACAACTTGTTTGCTTTTCCATATGATTTCGTAAGTCTGTTACCCTTTGTAGAATTTTGTCAAAGTGACTTCAAAATAAATCCTTTCTGTTTTAGGCTAGATATGACAAAAAAGTAGGTGGCCTGTGGACAGTTGGGGCATCCCCAGCATTTGAGATCAGAAATATACCAATTCTCCTCTTCCCAATCTCATATCCTTGATTTCTCAGGAGAGTAATGTTAGTTGTGTGCTCATTTACTGAAGAAATATTTATCAATCACCTCCTACCACTTAAAGCAGGGGGATACATCAGTGCACAAAAGAGACAAAACCGCCTGCCCTTAGGGAGCTAGTCAGGGTCAGGGGAGAGGCAGACAATAAATAATTAAATAAAATAGGGAAAGTATATGTTGTATTGTAAGGTAATATGCTCTCTGGAGAAAACGAAGAGCAGAACAAAAGGATTTGAGAACGGAACAGAAAGGTTTGTAATAAAAAGGGTGGCCCAGCAGGGAGCATTTACCAAGGACATGAAGAAGGTGAGGGAACAGGTAAGTGAATATCTGAGAGAAGAGTTCCCAAGCAGAGGGGCTGACCAGCGGATGGATACTGAGGAAGAAGTGGGTGGCGTGTCAAAAAGCAGTGAGTGTCGAGTGTGCGAGAGGAAAGACAGTAGGAAATGAGGTTAGAGATTTATCTGGCTGCAGTGCAGGAAGGCCCAAATGATGTAGGGTTTTGAGAAACACTGTAAGGAGTCCAGCTTTTTCTGGACTTTTGTGAATAAAATAGGGAGATAATGGTGGATCTTGAGCAGGGGCATGACTGGTCTAGCTCACTTGTTACAATTTTCATTCAGGATGCTCATTGAGACTAAACTCTATCTATGCAAGTAACTAATTGGAAACCATGACTATATTCCAACACTCAAATAGCTTTTTCTTTCTCTTATTGTGGTCTTTACTAACACATTTTCTCATATACTCAAGATGAATTTATCTTTGCATGGTCAGAATGATATAAGTGGTTACTTCTTGAAAAGAAGAAAAAGATGAAGGAGAGAATGAGAACACTGAATAAATTTGATGAGCCAAAACTACTTGTAACATCGATGTTATCATGTTGAAGGAGGTTTATTTAGCAACCAGCATTAAATCCTATTATTTGTGAATTCACTTTTTTTTCCTTTTGCGGGTAATTCTTCACATTAATTTGTTTGCCAGTGCCTTCGATTAGTGGCTACTTTACTTACTTTTATTCAAATGAATAAAGCTCCAAATGTGGCAAATTCTTTTCGAGAACAAAAATATGGTGTGTATGATGGCTCAGAGAAAAGATCTGTCATGTTTCAGCTACTGGCAAGTGAGCGGATGGATTTAATGATATCTACTTCTCCAGTGGGCTGATTCTTGGTAAATTGCTTTCTTTTAGCTTTTAACTATCTTCACTCCCTTATGCTCAGATAATATTAATTCTAACTTGCAGAATAGCTCCATGTGTTGCAAACACTTGTCAAAAAAAAATGCAACTGCTTTCCTAAAACACACATTCTGTGAGGCAAGGGATAGAGATCTAATCAGAGTGCCAGTGCACTGATACATTGTTTCAACTTATCATATAGAATATTGAGGTTCTTAGTTTCTTAAGGTCAATGACAAGAAAACATCTGTCATAGTTTAATTGCCACCATGTGTTTTTAGTTGAAAGAAAGCAATATATAATCAATGAAGTACGGTAAACACGTTTGGTTTTCTCATGTCACAAATAAAGAGTATCACAAGTGAAATATTCTCCTTTTTTTCCTCTCCCCCTCTTCTCTCATCTTTCATCTATCCATACCAACAATAAAACCTAATAACATCTCAGGCAGCCAAGGGACATGGGACATGCTTTCTGTTTCTTTTTTCAATAATCCTGTGAATATACCTGAGGTATCCATGGATTGGTATTTGACTTTGCCCCATTCCAGTGCCAAGACCCTGGACATGCTCCCTCACTATCCTGAGATCTTTTGTACTCAACCTTCAACCTTCAGAGTGTGATATATCTGAGCTTCCATATGAAATGAAATATTTTTATTGTAGGTGACTGCGGTTTGGCCCAACCGCTAAGCTATCGGGGACCCTCTACTCCTCAGCTTCTCACTGCTTGCTAGACGACACTGCCGCACGCAGAAAAGGGGCTCGAGCCGGGGGTCTGGGTCCAAGGGGCGCGCGCAGGAGACCTCGCTGCGGGTCTAAAGGACTGGAGGCCGAGTCAATTAAGGCATGAAGCAAGGTAGCTTTATTGTTGGTAGACGCTTATGCCAGGGCCGCCAGAAGCTAAAGACCAGGAGGCTCCGTGAGCCCTGGATTATATACAGTTTGAGGAGAGGCGGAGTTAGGGTGTGGCCTCCAGGGAGGGTAGCCAATCACACAGGGAGGACGGATGAGTGACTGTGACCATAGAGATGCTGTTCCTGAGTGTACCCATAGCAGAGGATGTTGGGTAGGTGGAGGACTAAGGAGAAGGCCAATAGGGTTAGAGAGACAAGGCTGCATCATCACTAGTCGCTGGTGAGGCTTGTAATTCAGAGGCTTAGAAGAACCGGATGTGCCAAAATGGTGAGGGAGGGAGAGAAAGAGACTAAGCTACCAGGCCAAGAATAAAATTATGCCACAGGTGACAAGAACTGTTGCCATGGTCCTTGAAAAGTCCTGTGACGACTGTGAAGCACATACTTTGCATTAGCCTCACCTTTCTTCAACACCTTCCTAGATGGGCTAGTGCAGAGTTAGTGATTTTCCTCAACAAGAACTCCAAGGGTTAACCACCTCTCCAGAGTGCTTGGTGCAGGATCTGGAGCACACTTCTGATCTCTTCACTTTTGATTATCTTGCACTTATGTAACTTTTCTAGTGTCCAAATGAACACGTACACGTCTCTTATGTAATGTCTATTTTTATTTGACTGCTACAGAGCGTAAAAACTGTGTGTCTTCAATTTCCTTTCACCATGTTCAAATAGTCCCTTAAGAATACTTAATAATGGCAATGGAATTATACGTTAGTACTAAATGTCAAAAGATAAATTCTATCATTTTCCCAAGCAAATTTTTTTTTTGCCTTTAGGGAGATTTCCAGCATTTATACTAAACTGTTGTCTTCGGTGAGGATGTTGAGCTCAGTTATCACCTACATTTTTGCAGTAGAGCTGTTTATGGGGCAAAGAAGGGCACTTAGTTTCCTAGATATCATTTCTGTCCCTGTTCCAGTTTCCTCCATTCATGATGGTTTGTGAGATTCTTTTATTTATTGAAAGCCAAAGAACTCAATATACAGCCATTTCATAGTTAATTTTTGTCTAGTACAGTTAGCCACTTAAAGAGGAGATTGTTTTACTGCTCATAAGTGTTTAGGAACTTATTGAAAATTATAGTAACAGATTGTCATGGGCATGAAGTTAAGAAAGAGTGAAGAGAGACTTATTTTCTCAGAAAACAAATTCTAACTACTTTTGAAAAATGAAACTCCAGAATTTACACATTATTTCAAGTGCCCATAGAATATTTATGCCCCCCCAAAATATAATAAATTCCATCTGTATAAATTATACAAAATACCTTCTCTTAGATTTTGCAATGTGGCTAGAAATTAATAACAAAATGGAAACAAAATATTCATTTCTTATAAATATTCTTATTTAAGAAAATAAATCCAATTTTAAAAGTGTGGACTGTCCAGAAGATAAGGATAATGAAAACACTATATAGCAAACCATTTCAAACTTAAGATAAAATATCCTTAGTGTAAAAAACTTGTATAATTTCAAAGAATTTAGGTAAGTAGCATACCAAGTACCTTTAATATTTTTGTTATTAACTAAATATTTAGTTGATCATTTTGGCAAAATTTTTCAACATATTTTCTAAATGAAATAACTTCTACCATGCAACTTAAACTTAGTAAAACATATGTTTAATAAAGAATAAATGATACATGTGTACACATTCATTCCTTACAAATTCTTATATGACAATACTTTCAGTACATATAGTTAGATGGCATGTTATAAATAACTCATAAAAGCATTAAAGGAGCAAATGTGTTCTTCTAGGTCAGAATTATATGCCCAGAGAATAAAGAATATGTAGTATTTCCTTATATACTTAAATACATAATCATTAATTTTTTCCATATTAAAATGTGTACTCCTTTGAGATGACTTAAAATATGAGATTAAAGAAAACAATGTTTATGGCTTTAAGCAGAATAGCAACATATGAATAAATAAGGTCATACAAAGTCATTTACTCAGAAGATTTTCATCCATGTTGGATGATGATAATGACCTATTCAAGAGAGGGTATAAAGTAATAGAGACAATAAATATTAAGTTGGAAGATTACTATCCTTAATCTATTGAGTAGAATATCTTCCTCCTGTGAACATTTCAAAAATGAAATTACTAGGTTTTATCCAGACTTTTATAGAAAGCTATTACAGCAAGTTTCAAATCTGTATTTGGAAAAGTGATGAATGGATATGGTTTCATGGATTATCTCAGCAATTAAATAAACTCACAAAGTTTTTCTTTAAAGAGTTACTTGCTGCACCAGAACCTCAAATCACTTTGCTTAAAATTTTTGAGAAAAAGTACAATATTTTTCATCCTGTGGGAAAACCGACTTGAAAGGTCGAGTGCCTTTTATGAAATCACTTGATATTGAGACAATGGCCATGTGCTAGCCACAAAACCACAATCTGCTTAAAAAATTGCTCATAAATCTCCCAAGCACTTCATACTGCAAATCATCACCCATCAAAATGAAATTAGTAATGAAGTAAAATTCATCTGGTCTCTATCCTTATTACAAAAGAAATGTAATTCATAAGATTCCTTTGCCTTTCCCCCTTCCACACTCCCTGTGAGTGTATTTGAGTATACGCACTTATTTTTAACTCTGAACTGGCATTTGGGAGGCATTTTGTTTGTTCATTTGTTTTGTTTTGTTTTTGTATGCTGTATGGTGGGGTCACATTTCATTATTTTTCCATGTAAGTATCCTGTTATTGCAGCACTGTTTGTCGAATTTTTGTTTTGCTTGTTTGTTTTCTGATTGTTTGGTTTGCTTGTTTGTGTGTGGGACGTCAGTGGGCCGGGAATCAAACTTGGGTCTCTCTCATGGCAGGTGAGAATTCTACCGCTGAACTGCCCTTGTACCTCCAGGAGGCATTTTGTTTTAACGTCAGTCTTTCATTTTATAAGGAAAACCCCATGTTAATGTGAAACTGTATTCAGAAGCTTATTCCTCTTCTTAACTCTTTCTCTAGGAGGCGCTATTGGACATTTCAGTCAAAATGCTGGCAGCGTGTGACTGGAAAGTGCCAAGAAGATGAAACCTGCATTAGTAGCTTAAGCAACCAGGATTTCACTTGCTCAGGAAATGACGACTGCAAAGCAGCTTACATTGGTACTCTTGGGACTGTCCTTCAAGTGCAGTGCACCTGTAGGGCCATTACCCAAAGTGAAGAACCTTTGTGTAAGGTTTTCCAGCACATGCTTCATAGAAGATCATGTTTCAGTAAGTTTCCCAAGTAAAGTTGCCTTAAGACATATATATTCTTTTTGTTTCTGTCTATAGAGCTCAAAGTAGGAATCCAGCACCACAAATTTGTTCTCAAAGGCAACTCTATTTTTGCTATTCCATTTTTAAATCTATGTATTGATTATGTTTTGTATCATTTCCTGTTTTACTAATTTATCAGCAAGTTGTACATGTTTTAATTTACATAATAGGATGCTTCTAGTTATGATTTATTGATTTCAGTATCAATAACACAAAAGGTTTATCTTATCAGAGAACTTGTTTTAATTACCTATTGCTGAGTAACAAACCATCCCCAAATCGTGCTTGACATAAGAACAATTTCCTTGCTCACAATTCTGCACACTGGGCTTACCTCAGATGGGGTGGAGGGGGATACTTCTGATGGTCTTGACTGGGATCATGCATTCAGCTGCAGTCTTCTTGTAGTGTATCTAAGACTGGGTGGCCCAAGAAGGTATTGGCCGGGCAGTCTAAATTCTTGTCTACATGTCCTCTGCAGCACGTTAGCCAGGGTCTCTTCCATGGCAGCAGCCATAGTCCAAGCAGCTAAGTCCTAATGTACAAGTGTTGGCTTCTGTCACATTTGCTGATAAAGCAAGTCCCATGAGCAAACAAGTTCAGAATCATTGTGAGACAGGATGAAGTCAAGGATGTGGATATTGACAGTGGGATTTCTCAGAGATTATTGATGAAACATTCTTCTTTACCTTTAAAATATATTCCTGGATTTAGTTTTTCTCCCTCTGGTCTTTAATAGGTCTGCTGACCTACCTGTAATAATAGGCTGGAAATCATGTATTTGAAGATTTTTGTTTATTCTATTTTGGGGTAAGGATATTGAGGTTTGGGAATTTAAATAATTCAGCCAGAATTTCATAGTGAGCAAGTGATCCAGCAAGAAATTGCCTACGAGTCTTATAGAAAGAATCTAAGTGAGCAGTCAGGTAATAACTCAAGACCCCTTCATTACCCATCTTTAGGGACAGTCCATACCACCGCCATGTTCCAAGACATCCCTGGGTCCCTTGGCCCCTTGCAGTAGCCACCTAACCTGCAGACACCATTCCCAGGAGAAAATGATGGCTGTTTATTATTTCATTGCAAATTAAATCTTTTTATTTATGGAAAATGCTCACTTCTGTTTTTCTTTACAGATATTAGGAAAGACATATTAGTCAAAGTGATCAAAATTATTATTTGTAATGTATAGGATATAGACATAAAACTCAGAGTCTATGGTTTTGATTATAACAGAGCTCTCCATGGAAATATTTCTATAACTTCTATAATTAGCCCTACAAACATATTTCAATTGTAATCATGACATGAATAGGAGAATTGCAGGGTTATACATGTTGAGTCATAATCTCTAAACAATCTTCCTCTCCGATTAACATTAGGTGGCCAGTGTTGCTGAAACTAAAAATACTTACGGTGAATGGCTTATTATATTACAGCAGGAAATAAATGACAAAATCAGTTAAAACAACAGCAATATATATATATTATTACTTTTTAACGGTTAGCTGTAAGTGGTAGTGGTTTCTAGACACAGTAAATAGTGTGCAAAAACAACAACAACAAATGCAATCCTACATGTTATTGAAAGTTTAGTTTCCTGGATATAAGGTCCCACAAAATGCCATCCAAGCATCATAATTCTAGTTCCAAACCTAGTTTCTTCCCACACACATTTTTTTTTCTCCTGCACACTTTTTGTTTTCTTCCACACACTTTTGATTATTGTTGAACTTTATTTTTATTATGTTTGGCCATTAGAACTTATACTGAGCAAATATATCCATGAAAAGACAGAAAAAACATCAACAGTAGATGAGACAGTAGAAGTGGGGATTTAAAAATTTATAAAGTAATTTAATTTTTTTTTCATTTTTCTTCACTCATCTAGTATGACTAAATTCTATGAGGTTTTCTCTTTTCTCCTTGAACTTACTACAACTAGGAAGTATCTACTAAACTAGGAGTTTCAATCAAAGGCCTTCAATCACAGTTCTCAGTACTTGAATTAATAGGAAAAGTTTCAAATACAAACACCAAATCCTTAGGACTGGCAAGGTCTAACAAACTCCTGCTCCCTACTCGCTACCGCAACTATACAGAAGAAGCACTAGGGTAATTTTTTAATGGAACGTCTTTCTGACGATTGTCCCCTAACTTAACCTACCAGCCCAGCACTCATACACGTTTTCAAGAAGACCCATCAATACCGCATGTTTCCAAAACCCTTTAGCTTCTTCTCCTTTTACCCTGAAGGAGCAGAGTTGAGTAGAACTGAGAGGACAACTGGGAAGGGTTTTTTCATGTCTGTTTGGCTTACTCATATTATTTTTCAAACTCATTTAGATCTAGGCCATAATAAACAACAGATTTTACATTAACATTTCATGTGTAATGTCCTCTTTATTATTATTAAATTCCATTACCTTTTAATATTGAATCCTACCCACTAGTTGATTTCATGACTCACTAATGTATTTCTCTCTGCAGTTTGAAAAACATTTGTTGAAGAGCATAAATTCATCTGGAAATAATCTACATTGATGTATCCAAGTCAGTCTTATAATTGCAAATGATTCCAGAGTATGCTTATTTCATGTCAAGGGTCTCACATTTTCCTGGCCAATGTTAACAACTCTGTGAGCTAGGCTTTATTAGTTTCTCACTTTTACACACAAAGAAACTGAGAGCTAAGAGATGCAACGATGGCTTCATTCTTTTCAAAAGGTGCAGCATATCCTGTGTATGTTTAGATAAATAGATAATATGACTTGTTGAAATATTCTTCTATTAATGTGGACATTATGTTGAATGCAATTACTTGTTATTTTCAACATCACTGCAATAAATGTTGCACATTTTTTTGTTGGCATGTCCATTGAATTAATTTTGAAGAGTAAAATTATTAAGCCACAAGATTTTTGCAGTTTTTAAATTTTACAGAAAGTGGCAAAAAATGTTTGGCTTAATTTACATTTTTAAAGAAAACATCTCATTTTAATTTGCATTTTTAAATAAATGAGGCTAAGCATCTTTTTAGCGGTTTGTTGGAAATACTCCATTTCTTCTTACCTATGCATGTCTTTCACATAAAACACCCAGCTTTTTTAGTATCAGTAAGTGCCATTTTTGTGGCTTGTGTCAGACATTTATGTGGCTGTATGAGGATTCACTAATGTGCATACCTCTTCTGATTATCCAGAATTCAGGGTTTCTTATAGCAAAAATAGTAACCACGAGGAGAGCATAAACATTGGGATATCCTAACCTTAGGCTCAGATCTTGACCCCGCTATGTATTATCTGAATTATTTAAGGGAGAAACTATTTAACCATGCCTTGAATATTAAGTAGTTCTTTCTCAACTTGGTAATTTCCTTTGGCTTTGTGAAAGCTTGTTTTATTGGATTAAGAATATTTAGGAACAAGAACGTATAAGTGTAAAGACTAATGATATCTCCCATTCAATTTAAGAAAAAGGACATGTCATCATCTTTAAAGTTCCGCCTATGTTACATCGTGTTCTAAAGTCGAAAGAAAGCCACTCCCTGAACTTTGGGTCTTTTAAAATCTTTTGCTCCCCTTTCTATTTTTACCACATACATTTTGAATGTCAATCAATATATTGTTTCGTTTTCTATCTTTCTGAGCAGTATATAAATGGGATCACATGGCCTCTTTTTTTTTTTTTTTTTTTTTTGCCTAATTTACTTTCCTGAAATGAAGCCATGTTGGGGAGTATAGTTAGTAATATACATATATTTTACACCTATGTCATATTCTACTGCTTAAAAGTATTTCATTTTACTGCTGGTGGATATTGGTCTCCTCCCCACTCCCCCAATTTTTGTTACTACAAATAGTGTTGCGTGAACATGCTACCACATTCCTTCCGCTACACACATGCATGGTATTCTCAAAAGGAGTGGTTCTCAGTCTTAATGGAACGTGGCAATAACCCGGGAATTTAAAAATCCTGATGCCCAGGCCAGGCTCTCTACTAGTTAAATCGCTTTAACTGAAGTTGAGACTTGGGTCTAAGCAGGGAAGCTTCAGGACCCCGAGGCTGGTGAGATCACACAGAAGAGCCCTGTGCATGGGATCCATTCGCTGTGGTTACTGTCTTAAAATTCTTAATAATCTTCTCTTTCAGTTTATTTTTTTGCAAGTGAAATCCAGGGGAACAATGGAGCATCGGTGAGTGGTATGGGGTCTCAGCTCACGTGAGGTCCCTGCTTCACCAGGATAGCATAGGTTCTCAACTGACAGAAAGTTGATTTTAAATGATATTGAGCCTTCCAATCCATGGATGTGGATTTTCTTTGGTGTCTTTCAATAAGCTTTTGTTATTTTCTCCATAAAAATTATTTCTCAACAATAATTTTCTTGTAGAACATTGGTTATAATGATTTCTATATCATTATGTTACTCTATTACAATTGCTCTTGGAAATCTTTTTATAAATATATTTTCTAATTCTTTGTAGTTGGACTATAGAGACTCAGTAGATTTTTAGACATAAATGTGTACACAGTGACTGTTAAATACTCTTTTAAATTCTAACAATTTATTGCATTATTTTGGGTTTCCCATATTCATAATCATATATTCTTCAAAAATTAATGCTCACATCTTTCTTTTTGTCCTTCCTGTTCTGTGGCAATGCCCAAAACACAGAGAACAAATGCTGAACATGAATGGTGATAGCAAACACACTTGTTTTATTACTGATATGAAAGGGAATTCTTTCACTATCATTTTAGTTTCTTAGGCTGCTCCAACAAAACCATGAAATAGTTCGGCTTGAACAATGGGACTGTATTAGCTTATAGCTCCAAGGCCTGGAAAATGTCCTCAGAAAGGAATTTTCAAGCCAAAAGTGGCCCCTCTGCCAAATGGCAAGGCACATGGTGGAGTGTGCTTCCTCCTTTCTCTTCCGGGTTTCATTGATTTCACCTTCTGGCTTCTGTGGCTTTCTCTTCTCTTTCAATTTCATTCTCTCATAAACGACTTCAATAAGAAGGTTAAGACCAATTCTGATTCAGGTGGGCCATGCCTTAACTGAAGTAGTCTCATCAAAAAGCTGTACAATGGTTTATACCCATAGGAGAGGATTAGATTTAAGAACATAATTTTCTGGGGTACGTACAGCTTCAAACTACCACAATTATTATACTTACCATTAAGTATAATATTCCATGAGATTTTTGTATAAACCTTACATCCGAATAAGAAAGTTCTCTTCTATTTCTAGCATCCAAATAGCTTTTTAAAAATAAACGAATGTTGCATTTCATTAAATGCTTTTTCTGCATGTGGAGGTAATCATGCACATTTTTTATTCTTTAGTCTGTTAATGTAGTGAATTATATTAATTGATTCTCTACATTCAACAAACGTGGAACTCTTGGAAAAGTCTAACTTGTTCATAATGTATTATATTATTATATATTCGCTGTATTTGGTTTGTTAATGTTCTGTTTAGGATATTTACATCTCTGTACACATGAGGAAAATCAGGGTAGTAATGAAGATTGCTAATTACATAAAAAAATTTTTGAGTTAAAGGATCTGCTACTTTCTAGCTAATTAAACATAGGCAAGAACAATGAATTTTTCTGAGTTTCTGTTTCCTCATCTTTAAAATAAGGACAATAAAATATTTTATTTTATTTATGTGAGCTTTTAAACAGTTATTATATGACAAATACTGAGGAGTACTAAGCAGAATAATGCATAACATATATTATAGGTAGAATAGATGCTGTTATTAGTAGCAGTGTGATTGAATTATAATTTCCCCTTGTGTTACTTGTCAAGTTCTATTCTGAAGACCGTATGACTTCATTAAATGTTTTGGTATGTTCCCTCTATTGTTCTATTTCTCTGGAATAGTTTATATAGTACTGGTACTCTCTTTCTTGAACATTTACAGGGTTTATCAACCATAACATCAGAGTTTCCAATGGACTTTGCAGGAAAATTTAAATACCAATTTAATTGGTTTAATGGTTATGGGATATTCAGGTTTTTTTATTATATCACAAATCAGTATTGTGAGTCAATATCCTCTTTCATAGGCTTAATCAGGTGCAATTCTACCTTTTACTGGGGAGGATGCATCCTTTGGTGTGTAACCTTTATATGAGAATGGGTGCCAATCTATTATATTCTAAATTTTTGTGCTCTGGGCTTTACTTCTTGTCTCCTGTACCCCGTGAAACCAGGGGTTCACCTTGCTGTAAAGACTGATGGGGTATTCCCATTCCTCTCTTTGATTTAACGTTTACCTTTCAGTATTCCTTATCAATTGCCAATTTATTGATACATTTCCATTTTTAGTACATAATTTGTTCGACACCATTCAGTCATTAGCTTTTGGAAGAGTGATGGGCCACTCTTTATATTATCAGAAATAGAAATATTTTATTCATTTCTAAACCCAGTCAAATATCTTTGTCTGCAAAGAAAAAAATCAAACTGTCTCCTCCCCTACACAGCCAAATTCTCAAAAGAGCTGCTCGTGTTGTTTCATTCTCCCTATCTCACACACTGACCCACCCACTCCTGGATAGATCCCTTCACAAAGGCAGGCTAAGTTTTCAATTACAACTGTGTTATCGACTAAATCCATATTAGGGATTCCAAAAATTCTTTTCTTACTAGGATTTTAAATAGTCTTACAGAACAACTGAATCCTTTTAATTTCATGATACGCTATTTTCTTCTTGGCTTTTATTCCCCTTATTCTTCTGGATGTTGATTCTACATCTATGTCCAGGCTTGTTTAATTGGCTAATGAATATTAGTGTTGCTCAAGGCTCAGAGCTAGGATCTCTATTAGAGTCACTTTATAAACTTCTAGATCTTATTCATGTACACAGCTTCATTACCTTTTAAATTAATTTAAAAACATACATCCTCAGTGCAGACTTATTTTCTAAGCTTCAGATGCAATTACGTATTTGTTTACTTGATATCATCTTGGAGATGTTAACATTGTGCTAGCTGAGATAATAAATAAGCTCCAAAAGCTGAGTGACTTTACACAGTGGAAGTTTATTCTTTGCCAACCTAAAATCCAACCAGCATTAAGAGTGGTCTTTTAGAAGACCAGGCTCCTTCCAATTTGTGGCTCTGCCTCTTTCTTGAGCTTCAAATTTTTTTTTTCCATTCAGTTGGAGAATGAGGAAAGACAAAGTATAGAATGACACACAAGATCATTTTCTGATTCAGTAGTGGATCCAGTGAACATTATCCATACTCACATTCCACCAGCTACAACTCAGTCCCGTGGCCATAACTATTTACAAAGGAGGATGGAAAACAGAGTCTAGCTCTGTGCTAGACAGAAAGGCAAATGTCTTTATTAATCCATGAGAAGTCTTTTCTGTTGCTAAATATCCATTTCACTTTTCTGTCCACTCAGAGGGCATTCTACTCCTTCTCCAAGGGAAAAAACACTAGTTTTATCCAGGTACAATCACCAGCTCAAAGGCAAAATCTTTAGGTGATGTGTAGTCTGGAAGTGGTACCTTGTGGTAGACAGAGCTTCATGAGCTATGAACTAAATAGACTTTCACTTCCACCCCCAATGCACACATGTACACACATGCACACACATGTATATAGACATGTACGCATGCTCATGTACAAGAGTGATTGAGGACAGCATAACTTCAATAAAATCTTATATTTAGAATGGGGACTAATGAGAGAACCATAGCACAAAGTAATGAAATCCACCGGGTAGCCTTGATGAAGCCCCTTGAGCTGTGTGTGTAGACTTCCCTAATTTGATCGTGAATAGCCATTTGGGAAGAATTCTCTTATCTATTCCTTCTACAGCCCCCATTTTGCCTTTTGAAAGTTTCTTCCTTATCCATTTTCTTCTACGACTGTCTCTGAAGTTGGTTTGGGGGAGTGTGACCTCCTCAGGGAATATGGAACTATCATAGATCATCTCCTTCATACAGTTTGAGGGCTTAAAAGTGGTTTTAATACGTACTAATTCCTAATTACAAAAACAATCACAGACTTTTGGCAAGCACACTAGCTGGCTTCTTTAGCAATATAATTCTTTAAAAATATGGTAGGTGTCTAATCTATTTGCTTTTTGTCAGTTACAAGAATATTTTCTTGATTTAGTTCCAAATCTGCCTTATTTTTTTGCTTCCTCGCTCCAAAACTCTCTCTCTAATTTAGTGACTTCTTTTAAGGAAGTCTATACAATAGACTTGCATGAAAAACTAACACCCTTAGTCTGATCCTTGTTATATAGCTGAAACAATTTGTTTAATTCAGAAACACTGAGCCTTAAATACTCAAAATCTTGCTTATCTCTTACTTTTCGGTAAAAGTCTAGAAGCAGTTAGGATTTTCAATGTTAGAAAGCTTTTATTTTAATGCCTTTGATTGCTGCTTGAAACCAACCAGTTTTCTACCTGAGCTGATATCTTTATTGTAAAACACAACACAATGTAGTCAAACATAATCAACTCACATTGGAATGGTGTGTGGCATTTAGTTTCCTTTGTATGGCTTCACCCTCCTCTATGCTCACAGATTCCTCTTCACTCATCCTGCAGATGCAGAAAAAAAATCACACAGGAGATATTTATGGACCAGTCATATGTGTATTGTACATCATATCCAGCTTTGCTTTTCTGCATGGAGGCAGGAAATGTAATTTAGCTCTATATCAGGTAGAAAGACAAATGAGTTTGTTGTATAGCTAGCTAATCTCTGCTATTATATCTCAAATATAACATATAAGGTACTCTGTCTCCGTGAAACTGGACTGCTTAGTTATTGCAAGAATCACTCTACTATATGTGCTGGAAAGCTGGATCATGTCTATTATAGATGCCAGAAAACACAGTTTAGAGAATGGTTCATGTGTAGTAGTTTATTTGGGGGGACCAGATGTAAGGGAGAGAGGGAGTAAATATTCAATACAGCGAGGCACTATTAGTTGTCTTATGCTTCAAGTCTGGAGCTTGTTCCTAGTAGGACCTTCTGGGGCGAGTTGTGAAATGCATCTTAGAACTGTCTTCACAGGAAAAGAAAGTGAAACAAATTTATCCACTGGATCCTGTCTTTCATTGCTCAGGGGTTGCACTATAGGCCTTGAATCCCTGGAACTTCTGTAAAGTGTGTGCATGAATGCTGAGTGGAGTCTCATGTACATTGTCTGTACATGAGAAGCACTGGGGAGGGAAGAATGAGGTGTGCTGTGCTGGAACCAAGGTGAGGAACTGTGAGGCTGCAGCTGTACAAAGTAGATTAAGCATTGTATCAGGTATTTTGGCAGCAGTGCTGATGAGGAGGGCAAATCCACATCCAGAGTAGGTATATATTCCAGCATAGAGGCATCACTGCATCCTTCAGGGAACAAACGATATAGTATAATCAATTTGCCACCCACCTCCCAAACTGAGGGCTCAGTATAGAGCTCTGCTACCATTGGGAGGTTAGGCATTCAGTCTTAAGGAGAGGCAAGATAGGTACAGGTGCCATCTGCTGCCATAGCTACTTTTTACATGCTCATGACGCAAGCATGGAATTGGCTGAAGAAAGTGCCTGACTGACCTCCACTGGATAAAGCACCAGTTTACCTAGTTATTGAGGCTCTATGGTGGCTACTCTCTTATAAACACTAACCTGAGATGTAAAGATCTGCTGACTTTGTGCCATTACCAGGAGTCCTTCCATATTGTTCTTCCTCTGATTTCCTTGTCAACAATCTTGTAATGTTGTTCTTTCCAACCTTCTTACCACCAGCCAAGCAACTCACCATTACTCAGGAGCCTTCTTATAACCGCTTCTCTCTCCATACAAAATGAACAATCATCCAGAGTACACTCACCCTCTGTCTCTGGGAAGGATTTCCTTTCACCACTCTCCTCCTGGGTCACCTCTAGGTGGGCCTGTATTGTAGTGGCTAAGGGTTTATGGTTAGCACTGATAGCTTATGCTCATCCTTATGGGAACCAATAATTTAATAGTACTGAAAATACCCAGTATCATGTCAGGAGCTATATTTCAAAGAACAAGAAGCACTTCACTGCAGATGGCATGGCGTTGGTCCAGAGCCCAAGTGGGTCTGTGCTCTAACGCTCCTACTAGGGTTTGCCAGAGATGCCACATGCCATCCAGAGACTTCAAATGAAGTAAATCACATAAAATGCCTGTTACGTAGTAATTATTATATATATCCCACCCATCCTGACTTTTCAAAAGGACATTGGTTTATTTTTCTGATTCATTTAAAAGATTATATACATTTATATGAATTTCTATATTGATCCTTTACTAAATGTCAGCTGTTTACCCCAGCCCTATTTGGAAATCTTTCCATTATTAATAAAGAATATGATGGTCACAAAGACAACCCCAGAACATTGAGAATATGGGCATTGAATTCTTGGTTCTCAAGAATATCTAAAGAATTTTTTTTTTTGAATCTAGATATTTAGCCCTAACTCATTAAATTCTAATTCAGGGCTAGAGTTGAGCTCAGAAATTGACATTAAAAAAAAATTTACCCAGGTGGTTCTGATTTTCACCCGTTTGGGAACCTCTGCTCTAAACCACGTGTGGAAAAACCTGGTCACCAGTCATAAGTTCCATGGTCTCTTTTTGCTCACACCTTTCAGAGAATGAGAAACGTCTGTGCTCAGAAAGGTAAGACTAATATCATTTGGCTCTTAAGGTGACCTGTTTCACCCTAGAGTCTAAAACAGATGTTGGTAAATATTAGTCACTCAATAAATAATGAAGGAAGGAAGGAAGGAAGAGAAAGGAAGGAAGGAAGGAAGGAAGGAAGGAAGGAAGGAAGGAAGGAAGGAAGGAGGGAGGAAGGGAGGGAGGGAGGGAGGGAGGGAGGGAGGGAAGGAAGGAAGGAAGGAAGGAAGGAAGGAAGGAAGGAAGGAAGGAAGGAAATAAAGAAGGAAGGAAAGAGGGAAGGAGGGAAGGAAGGAACCAATGTTGAACATATATCTGTGGGAGTTTCTTCTGTGAATATAATTATTTTTCTTCCCCTAATTAGAAATCTGATACTAATACAGCTTTCTTATTAAGAGCACAAATCCTTTGTTTCCACTTGAGCTGGAATTTTTTGTTCAAATACTTGAGCAAATGGATTCAAGAATTAACAAGGCCAGGCTGCTACTACCCACTTTAATAAAAACCTTTCATGCTCCTGCTATTTTTCCAACAATTTTACTCTTTATAAGTCTACTTTCAAAAAGTCTGAGTAATAAGAAACTATATTACATTTTAGCTTTGGGTAGCAGCAAAACTGTAAATAAACAAATAGTTATAACAAAGTTTTGTTCTTTGATAGATGCTTCCTCCTAACAACTTGGGACATGATTAATTCTGTCTGTTAGTATATAAAAATGGCAGAAGACTGTTCCCAATAGAATGTGGCAGCCAGCTGGTTTTACTGGAATATTCATATAAAAACTCCTAAAAATGTGAGTAGTCTTTTGAGAAACTTTAGAAAAGAGCCCTAGAGGCCTTATGATTAATTAGTATCTGTTTCTACCACTGTTATAGCCTCACATCCCATTCATCTGTCTATTGATGTTTCATCTTAAACAGCAAGATTGCTAGTGAGGTTTGTTTTATTCACCTTACATGCTTGTATTTCAATGGAAAGATGATTTATTAGGCTGTATCTCATCTGGCCTTGCAACATTTCATCTGTTTACTCCCAGTGTGGATCTAAAAATAAAATTTTATTAGAGAATTAAAACTTAGAAAGTCTTTTAAATGCACCCATATATGTGTAGTATGTTCATAATATATACTTTAAATTTTTCCTAATTGCACAAAAGTTTCTGCTTATTTTAGTCAAATAATGTAAAGGGTGTACAAAATGGAATTCAGGCCCAAACTCATTTTCACAAATTTTGTTTTAATTTTTACTGTCGTCTGGTCACTGTCTGTCTGAGAGGACAGTGGGCTAAGTGAATTCTGGAAGATGTTTCCATTGGAAAAATCTCTGTCTCTTTCTCTCTTGCATGTGGGCATACACACACACACAAACAGACACGCACACATGATGTTTTCTTACAGCCAGTTCATATGTTTGCATTTCAGGAGCTTAATGCTAAGTTTTGGCTTTAAATATATCACTCCATCTAGCCAAAACCACTGATTTTTTCTTGGTTTCTATACAAAACTCTAATTCAAGTCCAGTTTCCATGAAATTCAGTCCAGGTGTTAAAAAAAAAGTCGGTTTTCTAAGGAACATTCATTGGAATTTCTTTACTCTATATTCATACTTACACCATAGCTTTTAAACTGTCCAGTATTTTCTATTTTCTGGATTAAAGTGGCTCCATGGTGAATTTGTAGTCCACAAAATAAATAACCACTTATAAATGTATGTTTTTTCCTTTTAGAAATCATTGATTATTCTTTTAGGATCTCGTTTTTCATTATTTGCAAACTTTTCTTGAATTCTTTAGTGAAGAGGCATGTGTGATTTAAGTTAGCAATAAAAAGAATAATAAAACTAAATAAACCACTTCTTTAAGATGAGTTTAGCTATCACCCAATAGAAGAATTTGGTTCTTTGTTAATCCTTTAACTTCTGGCTTTTATACGATTTAATTTATAGACTTAGAATTCTGAATCTTCAGGTTTGGTCCTCACTGTATTTAGTCTTTAATAACTTTAAACTCTAAAATATAAATAAGTGTCTCTTCATCCCCTTCCACCCTCCTTCCTCAGCCTTTTTACTGAATTTTTTATAAAAGCAGTGATCTTCAATAATGCCTCAAATAGCCAAATATCATGTTTGGCATTATTAATAAAACTTATTAGAGAGCGCAGCCTTAGAGAGGCAATATAGCACCAGAATGTCTGGTTTCAAATAAAGTCTCCATTATTTACAAGATAAGTGACACGCACAAGTTATTCACTCTCTCTTTGCCTCGACTTGATGTGTATATTATAATAATCATACCTATTCTAGAATGTTGGTGCCAAGATTATGATTCGTGTAGAGAAGTATCTGAAACACAGCAAAACTCAGTAAATATAACCCTTACAAACAAAAGGTTTAGAAGGATTTGGAAAATCACACAAACCAATAATTTTTGTACAATCATCATATTGTTTCCAGGGTAGTGTAGGAGGAATGAGAATCATTTCTGGGAGATCTATGGTGCTATTTTGTCAGGAAAAATAACTTCTTAAGTATGATGTTGTCTTTGAATTGTTTTAGAGCCACTGATGAGTTAGAGCAATGGATCTCAAATTTTACCCGCATAAAAATTATAAGGAAATTCTGTTAAAATAAAGATATGATTCTGTTGGTGTGGGATGTGCTCAAAGCTTTGTATTCACTCCAAGGGGATGTGAATGCTATCAGACTCAGGATCAAACTTTGAGTGGCAAGGACCTGTATGTTAGATGATTTCTTAAGGAATTTTTAAAATATTTTTTAATAAAAGTATGCATAGGGCAGGCTATGGTGGCTCAGTAGGCAGAGATCATGCCTGCCATGCCGGAAACCTGGGTTTGATTCCTGGTGCTTGTCAATGAAAAAAAATAAATAAATAAATCGCACACACACACAAAATATGCATGTATATACACATACATATGTATCTTCATATATAAAAATATATTTGAGCACACACACCTGCTAGCTACTGAGAACTAGACCAATCGAACTGACCAGATGCCACAATTTCCTCCAATTCTTCTTGAGACAGTGGCTTAGAGCAGTGGTTTTCAAACTTTGGCTGTATCAGAATCATGCGCTTTTAGAATACAGATTGAGAGGTCTCACCTCCCAAGTTTCTGATTCAGTAGCTCTGAAATGGAACTTGGACATTTGCATTTCTGCAAGTGCTCACATCCCTGCTTGGAAGGGAGGTCACTTTGCAAATCACTGATTTAGAATACTCAGTGATGCTTTCCTGGAAATTAGCCCGAGTCGAGCAATATTCCCTTTATTTGAATCATCAGCATAAGAATACACTGTTGTACCTTCATAGAAGGTCGGTTGTTTCATGATCCCATCCCTGGTATCATGATTCTTAAGTGCTTTTCAATTGGTTTATGAAGTCAGTGGAGCGAAAGATCTCAGTGCCTCAAATGCAACAAATCCTCCCCAAACTCAACGGTGAGAGATGCACTGGTTTTGATTAAAGAAAAGATAGATAATTAAGTATAAATAAATCACTACCTAAATACTTAATACTATTTTATTAAGTTCATAAAAATTATTAATATATTCCAGATGAATTAGTACCAATATCACCATGTTATTAACATGAAAAAGTAAACATGGATCACTGGGACAACTCTTACTGATTCACACTTTTACTGTTCACATTGAGAAAACCACTGATTTGTTGGATCAAGAGCTATAAAATACCACAACGATAGCATCACTGGAGTATCAGTACACAAAGCAAAAACAATCAGAAAGGTAAAAACCTCGTGATGGACACTCCTTTATCCAACGTGGATAGATGAGTACGAAAATAAAGACATGCATGAAAAAGAATAATAGGGCTTCCCAGAATATGGGGGGGAAATACTCCTATATAAACTATGGACAATCATTATAGTACTATTTTCATTATCTTTCACCAATTGTAACAAATATAATTATCATCACAAATAGCAGAATTGCAAAAAAAAGTATTATCAACTGTAATAAATTTTCTACGCAAATGCAAGAGTTGCTGGTGGGATGCTATAGGGAAATTCTGCATTTTATGCATGATTGCTCTCTAAATCCACAAATTCTTTAATAAAAAAATTAAATACAAAACAATCAGAAATCAGTGTGGTACAGTGGTAAACACACACTGAGTTAAATTAGGCTTGGAGGTGAAGAATCACCAAATAGAAGCAAAACAAATCAGTTCAAGAGGATTAATTATTTGGATATCTGGTAAGAAAACAATGTATTTGAGTAAGTTGTATTTCCCATGCTAACCTTTGCAACTTCAGAGGTCACTTTGGTCCTGGAAGTTGAACTTTGCATGAAAACTCAGAAAAATCTTAGGGCTTTAAATTCACCCTAGATTAGCCTAATCTCCAAAGGATAGTCTATGGTGGATTCAGTGGCCAGGTTGGATTGTGTGCGATGCTCCAATATCCAATACCTCTCTGATGATGTATTAGGCTCTCTTGGAAGATATTAGTCTCTGGAATAGAGAGGTGGCTAATAGAAGAGTGGTCACCTTGTGTATTTGGCTTCACATTCTGTCACTCTCAGTGGAAAGTAGTGACTATCTGGCCTTGATTCTCTTTGAGCCCAGCATCACCTGTCTCAAAGAAACTGCAGAAAGAATGAATGGCTAATGGTAAGGCGGAGCTTTAAAATATTATATCAATATTAATAGTATCAGGATCTTGAAAAGCTCCTGTCAGTAATCCTACCATCTGACAAATTGCAAGGAAATTTTTCATGGACCTCATTGTAACATAAGCTGAGTATTGTGAAATGATGACAAGAAAAAAACTGAAACTATATGAGCTATAATACTCTTACAATACAGGTCTAATGAGCACCTAAAGTTATCATTTGCCATTTTAAAGCTACACCCTGCCTGTGGAGTTTTGCTCACTTGTGTTTTATTTATCTGAGGTCATGTGACCTAATTTAGTGCTTACTCTCAGGTACTATTCTGCTAATTGTATATGTCTTAATTAATTAATTTTTACCATGCAATATCTGAAGTAGATGCCATTTCTTTTTACCCACGAGGAAATTGAGCCACCCAGAAGTTAGCAACTTGTCCAAGGTCACCCGAATAGAAGGCAATAGAGCCATAATTTAAACCAGAAAATTTGGGGCAACAGAAGCTGAGTATTAACCACCACAATATGTTCATCTCATCAATGATATGAAATTTATAACTGCGAGTTGATTATAAATGTTACAGCTCCCAGGGAATGTGTATGTAGGTAATGAAAGAATTCTTGAAAAAATGTGTTTAATGGGAGGCAATATGCTACAATACAAAGAATAAGATCTTGAGGAAACAGGTTCTATCCCTCACTCTACCACTACCTATTAAGCTGGTGAGCTGGTTTGAAAGGATTGTGTGCCCTAGAAAGCCATGTTTTAATCCTGATCTGTCTTGTGGAGGCAGCCATTTCTTTTAATACCTATTCAGCACTGTAGGTTGGAAACTTGATAGATTTTCACCATGGAGATGTGGCTCACCCAATTGTGGGTATTAAGCTTTGATTAGAGGGAGATGTGACTGCACCCATTCCAGGTGGGTCTTGATTAGTTTACTGGACACCTTTAAAAGAGGAAACATTTTGGAAAAAGTTTTACAGCCACCAGAACCTCGAAAGAGCCCACGCAGCCAGAGAAGAAGGAATATACTTCATGAAACCAGAATCCTGGAGAGAAACTAGCAGACATGGCCCTGTTTGCCATGTGCCTTTCCAGTTAAGAGAGAAACCCTGAACTTCATCAGCCTTTCTTGAGTGGAGGTAACATTTTGATGGTGCCTTAATTTGGACATTTTTATAGACTTGCTTAATTGGGACATTTTCATGGCCTATATTAGATGTGCCCTAAAATTCTCAAATTGAGTAACTGAGGATGTGTTTGAGGCCAGTAAGTTTTCAACAGATTTCCACAGTGTCTTTGGATAGGGCCATCTCTGAATGATGTTTTTGTTTTTCTTTAATGCTAAAAAGACCAGAAGTCTGCCAAGACCTTTTCCCTTCTATGATTATAGTAACATTTTAAGAAAGCCTGTATCATTTCTCTCTGTGCCTTTGGAAAACGCTCATTCTTTCACAGATCTAAATTGAGATTTAGAATAAAAGGGTTTTCTCTAGTATTGGATAGCTTCCCTTGCTTTGTTTTCCAAATTTTAAATAGCTTTATAAATAATGAGTCCCAGACTCACTAAACAATAGCAATGGGGTGTTTTTGCTTCTACTACTTATATGTTTAAATCTTTACAATTGCATGTATTTTTTAAACAAGGAACATATGATAATTTCCACTCAAGGCACACTCAAAAAATGGTAGTGGGAGTTTGCCACCTACAAACCTGATAAATTAATCATAATTTGCTACTTTGAACCAGGTACCATCATATGTGTATGTATGTTTAAGTGAAGGTATCTGTTGGCTTTTTTTTTTTTGCATGCGTGTGTTCATAGGGAATCACGATCTGTTTTAATTTGAGTAATTTAAAATCAGACTACAGAGAGAAATCCTACTGCCTCTCGACTCTGAAGATTTAGCTAAGGGAGGCATCACGTCTGGTTGCACCTTCCACTCACATTGGCTACATTTCCAATCAGATACTCTAAGGAATTATCTGGCAGTTTTTTCTTATGACCTTTCAAAATTCCAAACTCCCTTAAGGGAGAAGACATGGGGTGGAGGGATAGCCCCTAAAGAAATAGCTTATTCCAATGGAGACAAATATTGGCTTTAGTTTCACCACTACGTTCACTTGCACACAAAAGTTCCCAATAAAATCCAGCTGGTTTAAATTTTGCCTGCAGACCCGAAACGCTGCAAATTTGGCTTGGCTTCCTATTTTGCAGAAAATGCTTCACGCGGCTGTAATCTGGAAACACTGAAGTGCACAAACTCTCAACAAAAACTATAGAACAGTTGTCTCTTACCTTTACTTTCTCCCAGCTCTACCCTTAAAGGCTTAGGTGTTGCTCAGGGAGGAGAAAAAGTCTGCCGCTGAGCGCGAAAGGTGACATGAATCATCCATGACTACCTTTGTTGTCTGAGCTAAGCCAAAAGGAAAGATTAAAGAGTTGCCATTGATGAGCGAAAGGACTCACATTTTGGCATTGCTAGAGAAGAAAGGAGCATTTAAGATCATGGAGGGAAATAAAACAACAAAACAATACTGTTACAATTTGAACAATAACAGGCTTCAGTATGTGAAAGCATGGTATTATCTTTTCCATTTTCCACCCTTATGCTTTCATTGGCTTCATACAATCCCCCTGTTGCCTATAATTGGAGCCAGAGTTGATGCCAAAGCTGCATAAAATAAGCAGTCTTTCCTTTATACTTTCTGTGCATCATGATTGTGTATGTGAAGTCATAAAAATCATTTATTATGAGCATGTGTATTCCCAGTTTAAAGAGCCAAGTATTCTTGTGACAACAATATAATAGCATCAGATGTATTTCCATAAAACGCCATATGTGGGCATTTAATAATTACTACCCTGGCACATACATGCTGGGATATCATGTTAAAGCAGACTCCTTAGGAAAGAAAAACATGTTTGCTGCTCAGACAACTAAACTCCCTTAGATAAGATAGGCAAGAAATGAGTAGAGATTTGTTAAGAATCTGTTCATGATAGCAATTGTTCATCTCCCATTATACTGTATTTTCTCAAATTATCTACTAGAGTGCTGCTTCTTATAGGGTTAAGAAGCTTCTTCACAGCATTAGAAACCTCAGCGAATATTTTCTCAGTCTCAAAGTTCCTTGAAGACATTAACATCACATAGGTGTCTTGTAAACTATAAAATTGGACGCCAAGTAATTTTTATTCATCTCACCCATTATTCTTTGGAAAGCATTTATTTGGTGCTTGCAGTACAAATCAAAGTAAACTATTTTTCAAATTGGGTAAAAGAACACAGAATGGATGAAAGCCACTTAACGGCACAGTGTGAGGGCCTGGGGGCATTCTGAGGGACACCTCTGTGACAGAAACCATTTATATCTTTCCTTTCTGCCAGCTTCTGGCTTATGGTGGAGTGGCTTCTTTCGGTTGCTCTTAAGGCTGGAAACTGAAAATTCCCAACTACCAATATCTTAGTGTTTACCATCACTCTAGGACTGATGTTCTACAATCTCCCAAGCACCTGAGTTAGGTGTCTGGGCATTTATTATAGGCATATGATTGGGTCTCCAAACAATTCATTCAGTTGCAGAAAGAGGCTAGGGCCCATCAATACCTGATTGTACTTCTACTTTAGTTGAAAATAGAGGCAATTTGAAAGGGGCGGGTGGGCACATGCATGAGATTGCAAGGATTGTGACAAAAAAAGTTTTTCTTAGTGATGCTGTGTGTCAGTGGAGTCTGTGTAGAAAGGTGCTACTCCTGATATTCTAAGTGTCCAATCAATCAGTCACGATTCAGTACCTGCATCGCTAGACGCTGGCTCTTCCTACTGGAGCAGACAGCTCACAACTTACAATGGCATTTTGTTTAAAGTACATCTGGTAGTTATTACATTGAAAATGTACACCGAGCATATGTCCACAATCCTAATAGCTCCTTCCAACACTTCTACATGGCTGCTTTGACCCAGTCAATTTCTTCACTCTGCTTTGGCCCAAAATTCCATTCCAGCACCCCAGCCCTACAATGAAAATATTGTTGCTTTTAATTGTTGTTGTTCTTCTAACACTGGCAGGTAGCTGAAAGGGAACTTTTGAGGTGGTAACATCTCATACTTATCGAAACACTTTTTTCAATTGCTAAAACTGGCTTAGCAGTTAACAACGATGTATGTAGCCAATCACATATAGTTATTCTTCACCAATTGCTGATTTATTCAAAGCCCTTCATCTATTAAATACAACTTCCACATTTTCTTTCAAACCCCCCTTCTCTCTCTTTTTAAGAGCTTCTATTCCACTAGTTAAGTATAATTTAGCTTAGAATCTGATTTGTCTCTCTTTTACCTCAAAATTTATGGTTTTTTTCCTACTACCTACCATTGGTTCTCTACCCTGAATGTGCATTGAAAGTGTCTAGAGAGCTTTTTGAAAATATGAATGCCTAGTACTCTATCCCCACTTTCTCTTTGATCCGTTGATTCAAAGTCTACAATTACAGGCTCAGGAAACTTTCATTTTTAAATGTTTCATAGATAACACTGATGTGCAACCACAAGAGAAGCATGGCTTTTTAATAAAAATAATCCTAGCTTCTATTGTATGCCTATCCTCTGCAAGATACTTTTCATAATTTATTTCATTTAGTCCTCACAATAAGCCGTAAAATATTATTATCTCCCATTCAATAGAATAGAAAACTGAGGGTCACAGAAGAATTGAAAATAAAAAAAAAAACTAGCCCAGGTCATGCATTCAGCAAATTCTGTAGCAATGACCCCATGGCTTGAAGCCAAAGCTGGCCTCTTTCCACAATGCTGTATTACTTCTCACTATATTCATATCATACACATTTAGTATTAGCTTACTTTTATTTCCAACTCTCATTATTTCCTTGTAGGTGTATATGGTATAACAGAACAATAGGACGCTCCATATCTATGAAGGGGCTAACGTTTTGTTCTGTGTTGCAACCTTGGAAATGTTAATGAATGAAAAAAATGGAACTCCAGTTAATTGGGGTATAATTTAAATTCTTGTAGAGACAGATAATGATGCTAAATTTCAGACTTATGTTTACAAATAAGGAAAATTTGAATTCACCACTATTGAGCAATAAAGAAGGAAAGATAGAAATGAATGTGTATCTCACTTCCCAATGCTTCAGAAGAAATGGGGAAAACTAGTCTTCGATGTTCTTGCCACCTTCCTCCAAATGCTCTCTTCTTTCTCCACACCTTTCTTTAAACATCTTTCATTTTTCTCCTCCCTCCACCTAAAATTCATTTGACAGACATACAAGAAGAGAGAAAAGGATCTAAAATTTAGTAAGCACCTACCACCTGTCAACAATGTCATTTGTGATATACTATCAATGTAAAAGATGCAATTTAGAATCTCACAGTTTTATTGAATGAAGCATGCAGTGTCCCATTCAGAAATTAGAAGTAAGCTCCACTGAGTGGGTGGAAAGGGGAAGCCCATATAGGGCAGGCATGGAAGCAAGTGAGGAAATATTTTGATTAGCTGATATTAAGTTTCAGTTTTATATGGGGGGTGGTGTCTTACAAAGTGGGGGAACAGATATATATCGATTAGTATGGTATGTTTGTCAATTCTGGTAAGCTATTTCTGCTGGGCCAGAACTAGTTTTATTACCAGGTGTTGCTTGTCAGCAACCCTATAGAGTGCTTTGCAGTTTCTCAGAAAACTCCTACCGGTCAATTGTTTTTGTATTTTGGAAAAGTTCTTAGAAAAGGGTCTTCTTCTGGCAATGCCCGATGCAGGTAGCTGTTTTATTTTACTTAGCAATTATTATTGATTATGTAGTAACATAAAATCTCCAAATTCCACTGGCTTAAATAGCAATCATAGATTTCCAGATCATGCTACATGATGACAGGTATGAATTGACTTCTGAGGCTCTGTTTTCCATTTCTAGACTCAAGCTAAAGACACATCATTCCCTTTTAGGAAAATGCCATTCTCATGGCAATGAGACAAAAACAAACAAGGGGATCACCCTTAAACTTTTTTAAACTTTTGCCCGGGCATAACATACCTCATTTCTGCTCACATTTTTGACTAAAACAAAACAAACAACCAATCGAATGTTAGTGGGGCAGGTAGTATATTCTTCCCACAGAAGGTAATACTGTAAGTTAAAGGGCATTGGGTAAATGTATAATACTTTACACTGTACTGAACAGTGAGAGATGTGATATTTCAAATGTGAAATTTGCTAATAAATACCTTTCGGCTGTTAAATTGTTGCATGAGCATGACACGGGGATAGCCACATTATATTAAAATTTTGATAGGCATGTTATCTATTCTCAAAGAGGTTGTTGTCCAAGGACAATTAACAGCACATTCATACTTGTATATTTAGCTTTCCCCTGTAGATTTGCAAATGTATGGGCAGGGAAGAGATAGCTGCACTTACATATTTTTTTTTCCATTTTAAAGCTCAATAACTTACAAGGCTTTCTGGATCATCTCTCATTCCAAATAGACTATGAAGACTTTCCAAAATGTGTTCCTTTTTTAAATTTTTTCTTCTCTCTTTTCCCTGGTGTTTTAAATCAGTCTATGAAAAAACCGTATAAGACAGCCAGGTAATATCTTATACATTCCCAAATGAGTAGTCGTTGGTGAATCATTCAATTCCAAATGGAGACATCAGAAACTTATCTGGAAAATCAATGATACTGTCCTTTATATACTTTTCATTAAAAATACTGTACTTTAAAAACCTTCAGAAATGAAACACAAACTTATGAAATTTTTAAAGTATAATACAAATTATTCCCATTATTTTCTTTCATTTGTCCTATTTCAAGTTCCTCTAGTGCTTATATAAGACAAGTTAAAAATCACTGTTCAACTTTGGAAACACATGTTTTCCATGGAACTTAATCCAGATATAGGCAGTGAAGTTACTTTATATTTTTATCTAATACTCAGGTTAATGTTGAAATAAAATATAAAAACCACAGAAACAGTCAGTCATTCTGATTTTAAACAGTTACACTGATCTTTGATGTGCTAGTCTTTGTATGTCCTTTGTTTGATGAATTCCCTGGAAAGCTTCATGAATGGCCCTAACTCTACGTCTGTAAAAAGAGAATGCTTATATTGATAACATAGCCTAAGAAAATCACAACATTCAATTTTATAGTATTTCTGTTAAATGTCAAAGTTAAAGTGGTCCATTTATTTGATCACATGGAAAATGATGAGCATATTTCAGACACGTGTGCCAGTTGAAACATCCTACAGATACATGTGAGGTGTTTCAGAATTTTAGTGGTTACATTTTTATATCACAGCTCTCTTGTGAATTTCAGCAACTGAAACATACATAATCATGCACATTTGCAAACACACACTATTATTAAATGTTTCTTGTGCAAAACCATCACATCCACCTCAATTTTAAATACTTTGTCCCTATTATTTACCAACTGTATTTCTTAATCCAATTGACTGCCACATTAGAAAAAGCTGAAAAAAAATGCTTTGCATGCCTTCTGGTGGTCTCCATAAGGGGTATTTAATATATAATTGGAGATAGAAGACCTCACTTCAAATTTCATCTTAACTACTTACTAATGTTCTGATTTTTGACAAGTTAAAACTTTTAAGTTTATTAACTTCAGCTAATAATTCCTATTTGGCATGGTTCTTATAAAGTTAAAATCCAAACACTGTTTGCCAAAGTGTTACACCCCATACATATAAAGGAAATGGATTGTTTATGATGTGTATATCCATGTATATCTCTCTTCCGTTCTATGTATGCTACATATATTCTACCAGCATCATCACTATCACCTGGGAGTTGTAAGAAATTCACATTCTTTGTCCCATCCCAGAACTACCAAATTAGAATCTTTGTTCTGCAAGACAAACAGAAGATTCATACTAAAATTTGAAAATACAGGTCTGTGTGGGCTACTTACAAGATGATATCATACAGTCTCTGTCTCTCTCTCTCTCTCTCTCTCTCCACACACACACACACACACACACACACACACACACACACACACACATATATTTCACACTAGTCTGCCAGAGAGCTAGATTTAATGAGGCAGCAATACCAACAAAATGAAACAGATTTTTCATCTTGTCTTGATAAAAGAGTAGTCCAATAAAAACATTTTTCTATTAGCTAGAAATGGCTATCAATGGTAGTAGGATGCTATATGGTATTAAAAGACTCATTCTAGAATGAGGATAACTACCAGGAATGCGGTAGATGAATCATTGCATTGAAGATTTGAACTGAGAAGTCCCATCCAATTTTGGAATCCTCCTATATATGCACCCTTCTGTTTTTTTAGATATATAGTCTTATAACCATGAATACATGAATATTTTATTCCTATTTTCAATCTGTCTTTATGAGTTATTTTGCGTGAACCCAAGCTACTGTTGGCACTTTTTTTTATTTCAAAATTTAAAACATTGCCTTCTAAGACAACAATGCAACACTGATATAATCAAGGGTAACTGTCATCAGAAATAGCATAATTTCCAGTCCAGTTGCTACTTCAATGATTATTTTTAGTTGCAGAAACCATAAAGGAAAATAGTAGGACATTTGATATACATATATATATATATACAAAATATAAATATATATATATATTTTGTATGCTGTATGATGAGGTCACATTTCATTCTTTTTCCATGTGAGTATCCTGTTATTGCACCACCATTTGTTGAATTTTTTTGTTATTGCTTGCTTTTTCCTTTGTTTATTTTGCTTGTTTGTTTGTTTCTGGGAAGTGCATGGGCTTGGAATCTAACCCAGGTTGAGATATTCTAACAGAGCTGTTAAGGCCCACTATAAACACCAAAAAACTCACTAGAGGTTTAAACAATATACTGTCCCTCAACCCAAGACCAAAGAGCACTGACCAGGCTTGTTAATTCACTCATTTATCAACTCCAAGCATTTCCAAAAGATCAAACAATTGCTCTTGAGTGCATATTTATTCATGTGTATGTTTAGCCACAGTGTCAGAAGATAAACCTGAAACCTGGTTTTATTTTCTTTGGAGTCTTTCTGGAAGAAAGCGTTTAACCTACTTTATGTGGAATAAAGAAATGAATATGCCTTGTTGATATATGTTTGGGACAGTTTTGAAAAGCACATTATTTAGTTGGTTTGGTATTTATAACCTACATTTTCTCAGCAGGGAAGTTATGTTCTGATTATATGTGCTTACACCTTGGTTTATCATATCAGTAATGTAAAATTTCCCAGTCTACAGATGCTTACACATTGTCCTTACTCACGGCGGCAATGTATCTTAGATTCATCTTAGATGGAGTTTTCACTTACTAATGATCGAAAGAGTCCATGATATATGAAACCTCATTCCTGCTCATTAGATGAAATAATTTAAAACTCATTTCTGATTTGGGACTTTGTATGCCTTGTGTTGACTAAACTATAATATATTAAGGCTTATTACCAACCCTCAGATGGGCAAAAACATAATCTTTGAAACTTCATCACGGCTAAGACATTGCCAGGTTAATGCTACTCTTTTATTTAAAATCGACTGAACACAATTTTAACTATACAATCAATCGCTGCATTAACAATTCAAAAAGTCACTTTTTAACGAAATCACTTTTATGTAAAAGTTCGCTACATCAAAAAATGTTTTTTTCCAAGCAGTCTTCTACCTAATATTTTAATAAAAATGAAATAAGATGAAGGCTCATTTTCTTTTTGTGACATGTTTAATTTTTATTTGAAGCATCTGTCATTTATTTTTTAAACCAGGCTTTATATGTGTTCTTTATATGTGCACTTTTTACAATGCATTTGTAAAGAATTTCATATGAATTATACAAAGCAGGGTTGTAGCATTCTTTAGCTCTGAGCCATGGCTGCACAAGGTTTTGAAGGGAAGAAAAATTAGAAATAGTCACATTCTACAGCTCATTTGGGGAGAATACTATTTAAATTTGTTCCTAACGTAAGGTTGAAATTAATCTTGATTTCCCGTCAAATGTACAGGGATTTTACGATATAGTTCATAATAGTGCTTAATTCCTCTAGGGTATGAGTTAAGATAAACAAGTCACTGACAGTGTTTATCTATAAATATACCAGATGGTTTGGGACTGAGGTTGGTTATCAACTCTAGCGACTTTAATTTCATGGTTATAAAACTGCAAACCTTACTGTTTATAAAAGGCGAGGAAGAATCTCCAATGAGCTTCAGTAGCCAAGAAAGCCTCACAAACATTAATCTGTCTAACTGGTATTCAGTATCCTCCTAGGGTGAAACATTTAAGACTGTGGAGTGATTGCTAGACATATTAAAATTTTCACTGGGATCATTAGCAAGCATTTCTGTCATTGATCTATTATAACTTTGTTAATAAGTTCCATGTGAGTGAAGTTTAGTGAATGAGACGATTCTTTATAAACCTTGCTAGGTGAAGGTTTAACAAGCAGTTTAGGTAGTTATAAGATTGAAAAGATAGCCTAATTTGTCAAAATAATGCATTTCTTCTTATCCAAAGATGAATAATGGTACTTATGTAGACCAAACATACGTAGGGATGGAATGTCATAATGAAAAAGTATAGCATCACTCTACTAATTAACCCACCAATATATAATATATACATTTCCATTTAGGCTATGAATCTTACTAAAACTTCACAAAATACCATAGAATTTTAAAAGAAGACAAAATATTTATTCTGGATATTCTGAATTGATTTATATAAATTTTTATTATAACCTTTTTTCACTAAAAATCTTTATGCTCAATTTTATTTAAATTAATTCTTTGGCAAAGAAATACCACTATTGTGAAAAGAGTATTATTTGAAACAACCCAATTCTTCCATTTCAATTTTGTAATGAATAAAAATATATATCTTATAACTACAAAAGTGGAAAAATTTCACCAGCTCTGCTGGTATTACTTTTACAATTAAAAGAGGTTGATTTTTCAGTTCCTGAGAAGGGCAGGCTTCTATACTTCTATGATAACTCAAAATGTGAGCAGGAGACTCAAGAATCGTGGACTAAAAACTGTCTTAATCATATTCGAGTTCAGGCCCCTTGTGAACAATTAACTCTCTGCTTCTGATTCTCATTCACTATTTTAGTCTTAGCATATGTCCTATTAAACAACGGGTCCAGGAAGAGCTAAATAAGGAGAGATGAGGAAGGAAATTGTGGTAGTGGTGTCTCTAACGAGAATGGATTTCTAATAACAAAATCCCCAGTGACTTTTCTAGTTCTTGTATTGGACTGCTTCTCCCTGACCTGCATTTAGAGCTTTATTACTGACTTGAAATTTCAATCTGTCTCCTGTGTTTTCTACTGATCATTCCTAACATACAGCTCAACTCTTTGTTTCCCAGGAGCTGGCTTCTGAGCCATAACAGTCCTTGGTGAAGACCAGACTGAAAGGAACTAGAGTAATATATCTTCTCATCTCCCTTTCTGCTCAGAGCATCTCATCACCAGCCATCACTGGCTGCACTGTAGAACTATTTGATACACTCATTTCTGCAAGGAACTTAGACTTCTGCATCTCAAAATGCATAAAGCATCTATAACACTGGACACCACTGCCTTTATCTCAAATGGGGGCTTAACTCATTTCTCCCCCTTTTTTTTTAAGACCCTGAAACCACCTGGATCATGATTGTCAAGAGAATTGGTTATTGGGCTATTTGTATGTTTGACATTCTATTTCCATATTTGGGTTGGATTGAATATAAAACTATGAGTGATTTCATATTAACTTTATTATTAAAAATCACATAAAGCAGACCTATGAACTAAGTTTAAAGATTACAGGGTTGTTTTTTTTTTTTGTCTTTAAAGTGTAAAAGCCAAAGAAAAGACCATTTTCCAAAAGGAAATTATTTCTTTTTAAAATCTAGTCAATATGAAGCATGCCTTATAGAGTTGTGAGGCTCCTGGAAACAGATAGAAATTTGTTCAGCAGAGGCATGGCCTAGAAAACTAGGTCCACAGAATGGCCAAGAGTTAGCCCTTAAGGGAGGCAAAAATAAGATAATGAGAGTAGAAACTGGGTATCTGGCTGGTATGGGGAACAAAGGGAAACAGAGCAGAGGAATTAAAGCAAAGCAAGATATTCAAATAGTTGGAGAGGGGTACAGAATAGTGATTTAGGGACTCTCCTCTATAGGAACTCTGTGCATCTTAGGGAAATGAGATATAGTTAAAAGCATATTAAAGCATCCCTCTTATGAAGAATGACTCTTTTTCAATATCCTGATGGGTAGCCTAACATTACTCTCTTTTTCCCCCTAACCTATATGCAAGAATAGTGAATTATTTTATATACTATAATCCATTTTTTTCAATGCTAGCTTAAAAATCACTTTCTAAAAAGAAACTATTCAATTTAAAGAAGAAAAATAGGGTCTTAAAATTTAAGAAAAGAATCTTATGTCTGATTTTACTGAAGTTGTCATAGAAATAAATTGCTGTCATAAAATATAATTCAAAACTTACATTTGTTATAAAAGTCAAGCACAACCATCAAATATTTTAATCTTACTTTCATCATTGTCTTTCAGACTATCCAACCCTGTCTAATGTCAAAGGCATTGCCTTGTATAAAAGTAAACCTGCTAAGGAAATCACAATAACGGGATTTCATTCCCCCTTCACAGGTCAGTTAAAAATCAATATATTTATATTATTTATTCCCTCTAAAAATTCAGTAATTGCCCTTTTTTTCCCCCTAGGAGAAGTCATCTATGCTTTCACTTGCATGACAGTCACCTGTGGAGTACTTCTGTTGGTTATGCTCAAACTGAGGTAATTGGATACAACTCAGAAGGAGGGTCCTAGAATGGAATCACTTAACCGTGTTAAAGTGTATTCCACAATGGCAGAACTTATAAAAGGCCTTAGACTGGCATCTTTCCTGTAAAGACATAGTAAATCAGCCCTTATGTGGACCAGATCAACGGAAACATTACCCTCGTCCTCAAATGTAAGGGAAATGTGATCATAGGGTGGTTTGGTGTTGCATTTTACAGGGGCATACATATTTTAGGTTCCCCCAAATAAATTGTTATTGACCTTTCCGCTGGCCTTCCTCCAAAATCCAAATTGAACTTTGATGCACCTCCTTATTCAAATCATTTGCAGGACTGATCAGGTAAAAGACTGTTGTGTGCTTCGTACAGTTTATTTTCACCTGAAGATTTACTCTTTGCCCTGATTTATCATGTGCTAATGACTTTTACTCATACTTTAATATCAATTATTGAAAGACACATTTAATGAGTCCTTACAGGGTCCCCGTAGAAAGAATTAATCACTATTGCCTAATGTTAATTCACCTTCCAAATCTTTCTCCTTGGCTCCTTCATTGCTGGAGAGCTGAAAGGCTCCAGTTGGCATATAAGATTTCAACTCTATAGATACATGAAGCTCTAGAGTTCTAAATGACTAAGGTTTTAAATTTTTCCATTTATTTAACATGTACAGAAAGATATGAGATGGTTTCCACTTGCTTACCTTTAAGTTTTAAAAAAAAATTAACCGCATTTCTAAACATTGTTCATGTTCATTTGCTTATTCCTTAAAGATAAGTGTTCATGTGTGTATCATTTGAATGTCATAAATATTAATGAAGAAATGTGTATGCGTGTGTGTACACAAAATACATTTATCAGTAAGATTCGGCCTAGAGAGAAGCAGAGGCATTGGAAACTTCTTTTATCTCATAAAGCCTAGAGAGGAGGACTCCATCTATTATACAATGCACGCACAGGTATTGCTCCTCCAGAAACCTCAGACTCAAAGACCTTGAAAATGATGAGAGATAAAATGAAAGGTTGACTTGAAAATATGAAAGGTACACCAAGGTTTATGCCGCATGGTGAGTGTACGCTCTATTTAAGTACATTTAAATTTAATTTTTAAAATGCAATGCCAGCTAAACAAAATATAACCACTTGTTGCATCCAAACCCTCCAAACATTTGATTTGATGTTTACCAATATCAGTAGCAAAAACAAACTGCGCTTCTTCGAGTAGTATGAGAATATGTTTATGAGAATATGTCTGTGAGTCACTGTCTTGGGTTCTGAGATACTCTTTCAAGGCCAAATAATTAGAAAAGGTTTCTAAGGGGAGGAAAATAGCATTTGGAATTTATTAAACTTTCCATCCATTGATTTGCAGTATTTGAGAGCACCGTTCAGTAACTGTGCCTGCCTAGAGAGCTCATCACAACAGCAGAGAAGCACCCACCATTTTCTGGTCAAGAAAAAAAGCTCACTGTAGTGTTTCTCAAACTTTATTTCTTAACCACACACTTAATATATAAAGTTCAGGCAGGCCCGTGAGTTTCTGTAGTTTATTGTCCTATATAGGTAAATAAGGTATAGACTATTGAGAATTCTCTGTGTTCACTGTAATTTCACCTCCTTTTTCTCCTGCATACAAAGGCAGATCACTTTTCTAGAGGACTGTGGGAGCACTTTTATAGACAAAAATCTTGAATTTACTTTAATATGAATTTTAAAGCAAATTGTTCATGTTTCTAAGTACCTTACAGTTAGTAACAAAGACTTGGCCACACAATTAAAAATTGATCATGATGTCTAATCGGAAAGCTCCAGACCCAGGGTTAAGTAAATGACAAAAATAAAAGCCATTAAGGAAAGAACAAACCAAAATAAAAGCCTCAACAACAAAATTTGTTACAGCTTCTATGTAGACATAAATAGTATCTCCTTAATGAAAGAAGACTGTCTTCTATTTCCCATGGTGCTCACTCATTTGTGGTCATATCTAGTACAGTGAAAACGATTCTGAATAAAGATGAACATTTTTGCATTTGTTTTATATTATGCTAAATTAAATCAGCCTTAAGTCATCTAAGTTTCCAGAAAAATGAATAATTAAGAGCTTAAACATTAGAGCAAAGAAGGGCATTTTTTTTTAAACTTCAAACTGACTACTTGGAAATCATGGTTAAATGTATGATGCTCTTTAAAGACCACAGAATATTCTACTCTTAGGATTTTACATTTATAAGCTTGATTTTTTTCCCTGTAGGCACAGACTGAAATTTTACTAATCCTTTAAAAAATAGAGGCACACATACAAGCACATTAATAAATCTTTTATATATTATGCTGTTAATGTTTATTTTTACTTTTTTACAGAATCTGCAGACTATCAAGTCAAACAAGAGACCCTTCACCAATTCGAATACCTGGAGGACTCATGATTCATTAGGAGTCATGGATAATTGACAATTGTTCTCTTTAAAATTAAGCCTTTGTAGCCAGAATAGCCTAACCATCATCTACGGCAAAATAAAGAAAATGGATTTAATGATATTGGATCATTAAGTATAATAGTCCAAGGTATAATAATATGAGACAAATGATGCTAGATTTATTTTTTCTTATGAATATATTCATGTAAAAATATGCAGTGACTGGTATAGAATAAAGTTTCCCCTGTAGGCAAAAAATTGTCATCCCAAGTTTTAGTCTACATGATTTGCTTCATGGTAAATATAAATCTATATAATTATTGCATCATAATATGACATGTTATAGTTACCAGGGTCTTTACCTGATCATTTTGTAAATTCCCCTTTGCTAGTCAAAAGAGAAATGTTAAGAAAAGTACCCAGCATAAATTTCTTATTTGCGTATTCTTACCCATTAGCATTGATTTTACGTTTCTGAATATACCTGGCCAGATGATGAATCTTAAAAAAATCAAAGTGGTATCTTTGGTTGTAACTTAAATACTGTTGAATTTTACTTTTTAAATTTGATGTCATCATTTTACACACATGAAGATGTGAAGCAAGTACATTGACAAAAGTCAATATGCATTTCAATACTGATATTTTATTTGTAGTTTTAATTTTTTGTATGCTAATTGTATGAACTTATGCAATAATAGAGTAATGCCATAATTTTTAGCTTCAATATATTGACTTGATTTGACGTTAGAGTAAAATGATAGGAAAATTGTTGAACAGATGGTTGTTAGTTAAAATTTTGATAAATATGCGCTGTTCAACTGTCTGGAATCATATGATAGCTCACTCAGAAAGGCCATGAGGCTGTGTTATTTATAGTGACTGTAGAATCAGAGGCACAAATATTCGATATACTGGTGATACCATAGGAATAATTATTAACATATTTGCAATTAAAGTTCAAGTAGCTTTGCTAGCTTGGACTCATGTCTATTGCTGTTCACTGAACTTCAGCCTAAATATTGTTGTGCATTAAATTAAATTTAAAGTTAACATTTGGCAATGTTTACTCAGAGTAATTGAAAAGCCAGCCTTATATCTTTTAAAAGAGGAAAGAATAATTCATAAATTTCCCTCAAGGAGTTCTCTATATTCCAGAGGCTGTTTAATGAGTTAATGTGTAGAGAAAACAGGCATTTCCAACTCCAAATCACAGACATGCAATTTAGATTTACTCATGTCTGGGAAAATGCACACTACTATTCCCTGGAAAATTGAGTAAACTATTCAAGTTGTTTTTATGTATTTGTTTTGAGTGGAGCAGAGGAGGACAGAGTATGAACTAAGAAGGCCTCCTTAAAAACCAGGATCTTGTCTCGGGGTCAGTAAAACTGCGTAGCCCATTCTAGACAGAACTGCAGAAGCAGAAATCAGCATGGAACAATTAGGGGTCTGCTAACTAGTCAACCACCTCTCTAACAGGGAGTCCAGGTTGAGAAAATGCAGGACATAGAGCTGACAAACACCAGATTGGGACACTAAAGATCCCTAAACCGCAGACTAAGGAATCAAGACTTTATAAAAGTGTCTGGGAGACCCCTTTAGAGCAGAGCCTTGGCCAGTCTCTACCCTTATTTATTACTCCTCCAATCTGTCTGCACACTTTTCTCTAATCCCTCCAAACTCAAATTTCCTTTTTTATTTCTGGATTTTGCACATGTTCTCTTTCCAGAACTTTTTGACCTCTCCTTTTCAGTTGGCTAAATCTAAACACCCTTCAAGTGTTACCCTAAATGTTACAGCATCTAAGAAGCCTCTCCTGGCACTCTTTTCTATATGGCTCTAAGGTGAGTTAACCTTGCTCAGAACTTCTAAGACCCCCAGTGCTTCCTTATCTTAAACAACTTTACTTCGTCATAATTGCTTCTTCGTTATTGTTTTTCTCAGTAAATTGTAAACACTCTGATTGGGTCTTTCGGTTCACTTCTGATTTCCTGATTTCCAGTCATTGACATACAGTATGTTCTCAGTAAATAATGGTTTAATGATTCAATTGCTTCATTTGGAAAGCGTTGAGGAGCTGTAAAATAATTTTAAACAAAGTGACATAATCAGATATGTAAATCGAATAGAGTAATGCTGGCAGAAATGCAAATGATGGAAAGGGCAAAGACTGATGTCAAGTGGACTGCTTAAAATTATTCTTCAATGTTCAGCTAGGATACATTAATTCATCTGTTCAATGTAGCAAACATAAACAGTATTGCATCCCCAGTGCTAGGTACAGGAGATACAATTCTGAATGAAGTTGCCTTGGAGCTACAAAAGAACAAACAAGTAAACAAGAAAATTGCTGAAAATGATAAGTGCTGTGAAAGAATGAAAAGGATGTAAGAATAGAGTGATGTGAAGAGAGGAAGAAGAAGTAACGAGAGAGAATGAATGCACTTGATATATATTTCAGAATGAATGGGGATTGGGGATTAGATGTTTGCAAGGAGCTGAGGTGATGATGACAGGTAATAGCTCATGGCAGGAATGGGGATTAAAAGCAAGCTTCTGAGTTATACCATTAGGTAAATCATGGGACTGTTTGGAAAACTGACTCATACAGGAGGAAGATGAACTTGGAATAGGGGAAGATCAGTATGTAACTTATCTCCACATATGCTCTGCCCCCTTTTCCACCCTGCTCCATGCCCCAGAAGGATGACCTGTGTGGAATATACGCTCCCTTGTCCTTTGGCTTCTAGTTAAGGTCAGCCGGTGGGGAACACTGGCAGAATATAGAAATGAGAAAAGTGATGTCAAAGTATTTATTCCCTTGGCTCCTCCATGAGTGACTTTGGGCTGACTATTTCCCTTGACAGAACACTGTGTCTGTCAGTGTGACATTTCTATATGACTTATCTGGATTCCCGTAAACACTTACTCTCCTTTTCCCTTTAGCCCTACTGGTGCTAATAGCTGCATTTATTCACTAGTCCACTAGGACTACCACTTGTGGTTTTCCTACAACCACCCACATCATTATAAAAATGCCCTGTATCAAGCTCTCTTAGAATTATCCAAGCTGGATTACTTGTACTTATCCTAATATGAGTTTACCATCTGTTTCCAGGTGATTCCCTGACTGATGATACTGGTAATTATTTCATCTAGGGACTGATTGACTTTCCAGTGTTAGTGAAACATCCATTTGGAGTTATCCAGCTGTCAACTGAAAAAATATGGTCCTGGCACTGTTAAGTGAGATTCGAGCGAGAGTGATTAAATTTAGAGTTTTCCAGTTTCTCCCCTATCTCTTCCTTCGCAGACAAGAAAAGAAGCTCACTGCTAGAGATTCTCCTATGATTTCTAGGAAAAACCATAAGGGGAGGGCTTACCAGATTGCCAGGCAGCACAGATCACAGAACTTTCCCCAGAAGAATTGAACCATTGAAGAATTTCCTCCTGAATAGTCTAACTGTTCCAGCAATAAGTTCTTGTGCATCGAACCTCTTCTGCACATTTACCCACAGTCTCTTTTCCTCCACAGAACCCTTTCTATAAACTCCCATAGGCATTCCTGGGAGCTGGGCGTCCACAGAGTGGTACCAGCTGGAACTCAGCAAAGTGGAAAACTGGGACTTCATGGTTACCCCAAATTTGGGGCTTTAGTTAGTCCTGTTCCTACTTTTGAGTTCCCTGTAAGAGTTCTGGGAAACATACTTTCGGAGTTACTGAAACATGCACCCCTTTCATTGCCATGTTCAGCGAAATGAAAACAAATAGTTTAAAGATTAAAAAGATATCTTCTTTTAGCTTTTTTAGAACAATCACAAGTGTGCACTCTACAAACCTAGGATAAAATCTAAATGATTAATGGTCAAAATGATGATATCACTGCTTTAAAAACAGTGTCAGATTAGCATGTATCCTTTGTGAACTAATGGTGCTGTTTTTACATGTCCCGTTTGGATAGTCTACTCTTTTCCACTTTGCTCCTCTTTAGAGCCTGAGATGAATACCATCTGGGCTGCAATGATTTACTCAATTCTTTCTCACATTGTTCCCTAAGATTCTCTTTGAGATGTGTGTTTACTCAGATGAAGCTGATTGTACCCCAAAACTTCAGGTGGTAGAAATAAAGTTTCCATAGCCTTTACTACAGACAAGTCAGTTGCAATAAATGTACATTTAATCAGGAATTTATAATGCTTCAGGGTGTCTATAACCTTGATTCTATTGGGAGAAGGAAAATACACCTCACAAAATACAGCAGATCAAAGTTTTATGTTAGACAAGATTTTCAGATACAGAGATTTTAAAGTCATAAATATAAAATATGGAGTTTCACAATTTAGTGCATAAATATGGTCAATTTGTTTATGAAATACATATAACTTAATTTTTAGAGTGTAACATATTATTTATTTGATGTCTGTGTACAATTTCATTGCATTAGCAGCATGGAGAACATAATTAGGTAAAATCTTCTCTAAAAATGTAATGTCCAGATAAAAATACAGCTATAAAAATGAAACATCTGTCTTCCAAGCAAAATCTTTATTTATAAGCACAGATATTTCTTTGAATGTGTGTATGTGGCACAGATAAGTAAAGTTTTATTATTCACAGCTTAATACTTTATAACAGAAGAATTACATGTTTTATTTCCTATGTTTACTGAAAGCTGTTTATCCATCTTTCAAGCAAAATCTTCATTTATAAGCACAGATAAATGTGTATATGTGGTACAGATAAGCAGAGTTTTATTATTCACAGTTTAATACTTTATAACAGAAGAATTACATGTTTTATTTCCTATGTTTACTGAAAGCTATTTATGTTCATCATTTCTTTTAAAATATAATTGGGGGTGGGCCACAGTGGCTCAGTGGCAGAGTTCTCAATTCCCAGTGCCTGCCCATGCAAAAAAAAAGAAAAAAGAAAAAAAAAATATATATATATACACATGCATATATATATAAGGAAGACAGATAAAAAGGCTGTATACACATGTACATATAAACATGCATGTGTATATATGTATAAATGTATTTTAGATTTATAAACAAATTGACATTAAAATACTTTGGGATTTCATGGCAAGCTTCTAAGTTGAGTTAAATTGTATAATAGACTAGTTTTGCAAACATAATCTATTTTATAAGATTAACATATTTATAATTAAAAATAAATACTTAATTACATGTATTGCTATATTTTAACATTTTAAAACAAAGTTATTTGTGACCCTTACCTGAAAATTCTAATTTACTGAATCATTGAAGATAATATGCCTCCTAAGAATTGCAGAAGGTACTATGAGGGCACAGTATACCAAAAGAAATAAAGCTAAAAAGCTATGAGAGAAAAGGTTGAAGAAGTCCTCAAGAAGTATCTGCAAACAATCAAATACTCATTGTAGTATAACTAATTATTTTAATTACAGAAAAGAGTAAGAGCAACTACACAAAAAGTCTGTGAGTACTAGTTTCCTCTACTTATGGAAGAAAAAAAAAATCCCGACCATTAAGAGGTTAAGGAATTTCTCAAATTCTCAAAAGCAATAAATACAAAAATTGGTATATAAGTCCGGGTACATCAGATTTCTCTTAATTCCCAGCCTCTATTGACGTACCAGTTATAATTATGTCATTTTTATACTCAGCAAAACCCAGGAAATATCTATTGTAAATTTTCTTCTCTGAAGTACTGTCACATGTGTATCAATTGGAACACTTTTACCTTTTACAAAATAACTTTAAAAATAAGAAATTCATATTACTTCCTACAAGAAGTTCAAGGCAAACCACTTTTAGGGTAGACTAACTTAGTGGTTCTGTGTTATTTTTGAGTGTTCATATGTTTCTTTCTCACATCCTCAGAGTCACTGATTGACAGGCACTTTTCATACTTTAACTGAAGAAACAAAAATGTAGAGATTCAAATGGCCATAATTGACTTAGTCAAATAAGAATTCAAGAAGAGTGGACTCCCAAAGAGTCCGAATTCTATTAGAACAATGAATGAGGGAAGGGTTTTGGCTAGGGAGCCAACTTTTCTGCTACAAAAGTCTAGGTTATCGTCACCATCAATAGATGAAATATATCATGACCTCAAGCAAATAAACCAGATCTACAAATGTATAGAAATAAATGTATAGTTATAAACACTTTAAGCTGTGTTCTCTGCCTATGAAGAAACTCAAACTCTATCAGTTCAGGATCTTACTTCTGTTTGTCAATGGGCAAAACTTTAGCAATAGAAAAACAGTACTCATTGTTCGTGTGGGCAAAATAATTTTGCTTTCCAGTGAAACCTTTTCCAGAAACTTTGGGGTCATCCACTCATTGGGAAGGGTTGAGAATTAAGCTGCGCTGCTAACAGTCAAGTCTCAGAATACAGAGAGTGGTGGAGCAATCACTGCAGATGGGTTTCCTCTTTTCTACAATTTACACGGAGGGGCCCTTTGCAGAACTCATCTATTGGTCGAGTACCTACACCTTACTAGAAAGGTTAAAAGGCCAAAACGTTTTCCACACTGTAACAACAACAACAATAAAAAAGGTCCCTGATGTCAAATAATGAGCATACCATCAAGGGTAGAAGGGTGGCATTTAAAAGCTAAGTGTGAGATATAGTATATAAAAGGAAACAATGGGTCAAAAAGAAGAAATTTAAAAACAATAGATGCCTGTTAAAAGCAAGCTCCAAAGACATGCTAAATTTTGAGATTATTTAATCCGAATTAGTCTCTGCAAATAAAAAAAAAAGGACTAAAACATTATACTTTAAAGATGTATAATAGGAAAGGAAAGCAAAATTTTTAAATGCCCCCAAGTTCCTCAATATTAGAGGAAGAGTTTGAGAATAAATTTTGACGAGTTTGACAGGTTGAAATGGCTGATTTGGAATGTAAAGCTTATCCTGCATTTGCGTGTGTTATTGGCCCTTGATAAAACTAGCAGGGTGTGATCAGTAGTGAATAGGACCAGAAGCCCTCACCCCTGTGGGTAGCACATTGAATTGTATGAGATTGTTTGTTATACAAATCGTATCTTTGTTTCATTCCATTGTATTACTTCCATATTTAAACCATACAACTAGGTAATAAAGGAAACAAAAGAGTCTTACACAATTATCCTTTTGATTGTCCTGTGAGTACTATGAGTTTCTTTTGACTTATATATTATTCCTTTTTCATTGTTTCTTCCTCTTTTTTCTTCCAATTTGTTTTCCTCTTTTAATTTTAATTTTTTTTTCTGCTTTCTTGAAGGATAGAAGAGAAACAAGCTCAGGAATGGAGAAATCAGTTAGCAATAGACAAAAGAAAAAGTGTCTAAAAATGGCATCACAAGAAGGCATTGTTCATAAGAACATTTGGAAGTCATCTAGTCTTTTACTACTTGATTCACTTTCACAAATGCTTTTCAAGTGAAATACATTCTATAGAAAAATAAGTTCATCCCTCATCACAGAAGGTGTCAGCATGAAGACAATTAGACATAGAAGGTATATTAGTCAGGGTTCTCCAGAAAAAAAGAACCAATAAGATGTATGTGTGTGTGTGTGTGTGTGTGTGATTTATTTTAACTTAAGGAACTTGTTCATGAGGTTGTGGGAGCTAACAACTCTGAGTTTTGTAGGGCATGCTGAATTCCACTGGGAAGAGAAATTCCAGTAAGAGTATAGTCTGTCTTGAGTCCAAATTTCTAAGGGAAAGTCAGCGGGCTGGACATTCTCGTAAGAGTTGATGTTGAAGTTTTGAGTCTAAAATCTTCAGTGCAGGGCAACAGACTAGAAAAAAATTAAAGAGGAGTAGATGGTGAAGTCTTAAGGTAGTTTTTTTTAATGCCTTCTTCTCTCTGGAACCTTCAGTTTTTTGCTCCTAAGGACTTCAACTCATTGGATGAGGCCCACCCACATTTTAAGGATTACAAAGGTAATCTCCTTAAAGCCAACTGACTGCAGATGTTAATCCCATCTATGAAATTCCTTCACAGCAACATCTGAGCCAGTATTTTAACAAAGACCTGGACACTATAACCCAGACGGGTTGACATATAAAATTAACCATCACAGAGGTGAATTCAATTCTGTGCATACAAATTTCTTCTATAGGGTGGGCCATGGTGGCTCAGCAAACAAGAACACTTATCTGGAATGCCAGAGGACCCGGGTTCAATTCCCAGTGCCTGCTCATGTATAAAAAAAAAAAAAAAAAAAAAGTCTTCTATAAGCCCATCAATCAATCAAGAAATATGTGTGGTTTTTTTTGAACAGATAGAAAAGGTGTCTAAGAAGATATTGTTTGAGTTGTGACCTAAAAGTTAAGATGAATGAAGCCACCCAGTGGAAAAACATTCTAAACAGAAAGAGGAATGAGTGCAAGGTCCCAAAGAGGAGATTGAGCTTGATATATTCAAATAACAGAAAACTAGAGGAGCTGGAATGGAGTGAGTAGGGAGCATAAAAGTGACAGAAGATGAGGCTAAATAATTAAACAGGAGGAAACATGTTGTCAGTGTAAGGAGTTGGATTTTATTTCAAAGGGGAAAATAGAACAAATTAGCTTCTAGAAATAACTGGCTATTGTCTGGAAAAAAGGATTGAAAGTATACAAGAATAGAGTCAGGGAAACCAATTAAGAGACCATTTCTGCATCCCAGAAGGAGATGGATATAGATCAGATGATTGTCTCGGTGGATATGTAAAACATGATCTAATTTGGAAGTAAAACGTTGGATGTAAAGCCAACAAGGCTTAATGATATAAAAGATATGGGACATGAGGAACAAACAGAACTCAAGGCAGATATATAGGATTTCTTGCCTGAGCATCTGGATGATTGTTTATGTCATTTGAACTGAGATGGGAAAGGCTGAAGGAAGGAGTTGAATGTATTTGGTGGTTGAGAACAAAGGGAAATCTGTTTGTTTTGTTTTGTACAATTTTAACATTCAAGCAAAGATTTTAAATAGGCAGTTGTTATATGATGGTAAAACCCCACAGTGAGGTCTAACTATGAGTATGTGTGCTATTTAAAATCATGAGAATGAAAGAGATCACATAGCAAAGGAATGTGGGAAGAGATTTTAAAAAACAGAAAAATTCCATGGGCCATTTCAATATTTAGTGGGCTGGAGGAAGAAGATGAGACAGTAGGTCTACAATAAAGGGGTAACCAATGAGAAATGAAGGGCACTGGGGACAAGCCAAGAGGAAAGAGAGTTTCAAAATGGGCAGTCTGTTCCATGATGTCAGATGTTACCAAGAGATTGACTAGAATGAGGACAGGGAATTGAATTCTGGTAAGACGTAAGTCAGTGAGATCTTGAATAAAGATGAGTTTCATCAGCATGGTGGAGACAGAAGCCCAATTACAGAGGGTGGAAAACAGAATAAGAAATGAGGAAAGGAGGATAATTAATATAAAGAACTCACATCTCTTTTTAGAAGTTTTGCATGTAAAGGACACAAAAAAACTGGGAGCACACAGGTGGAGCCTCTGTAAGGTATAAGGTCTTCAACTAGTAACTCCAGAGGAAGAGGTTAGAGATGTGAGAAGGGAGGAGAAAGTGTGATATGGTTATCTTGGAGAATGGATCAACAAACTAACTAGGGAAGTACAGTATAAGAAACATTTCCAAGCCTGTCTGAGATGAAATCCAGGTTGGTTTACTTACATGTTTCATGATGTGGTTGAGCTACCTAAATTTTCTCTGCCTCAGTTTCTTCAGCAATTAAACAAAGAGTTTAATAACACTTCTAGAATTTTGAAAAGAATAAATTAGCTTATATATTTGTGTGTATGTATGTGTGTGTATAAATTGTGTATATATATATATATATTTGTGTGTAGATGGATAGATAAATAGCAGTCAGGACAGTGGCTGGTATATGATAAGGAGTGCGTATAGATTTCCTATTATAAATATAGTTATTTTAATTATTAAAGTCTCCAGATATTTGAATGTTGTGGTCAAAAATAAAAAAAATCTGCAAGTAGCATTGGGTGATTTTTTTCCCATCAACTAATCAGGTGCAGAAAGCTGGATTTTACAATACTTGGGGTTTTGCCAGATGAGTTCAATAGATGGGGAAAAAAAGTAAGGAAGCTTAAAACATTAAATGGAATGTTACATTGGATGTAAAGTTGGATGGAACATTAAAGGTTGTCTAATGTCAAGCTATTATGGTAATGATGAGAAGACACCAAAAAAGGTCATAGACAGTGAAAAGTATTGGGTCAAATATGGGTGTCCTTGCTCAGGATCAATACTTATTGGAGTGGGAATGCTGATGTAAGAACTGGAAAAGTGGATGATGAAATCAATTTCAGAAACTACAGTTCATATGACTTTTGAGAGTAGTAGCCTGAATTGAAGGGGATGTTGGAAGGAAAAGATATTACAAATGAGAAAGATAAGTGACTGAGAGGCCAGGAGTTTAAGAGTTAGCATACATGAATGTGAAAGTCATGAAGGGTAATATTAAAAGCAGTGATGGAGAAGAAAACAAACAAGTGAAAGCACTGTAGTTAACCCAGCACTGTGGCCATCAGTGAATGAAGGAATTACAGCAGCAGACATTTAGTAGATGACACAAAAGGTCCAGTAATGGGTTGTCAAGTTTGATTACAATCTCTTCAAAATTCCTGAGTTATTTATTTATTTATATCATCACAATTGACTTTTTTTCCTCCTTTTTTTGTGAAAAATAACACATATACTAAAAAAAGTAATAATCAAAGCATGGCACCACAATTAGTTGTAGAACATATTTTAGAATTTGGCATGGGTTACAATTCCACAATTTTAGTTTTTTACTTCTAGCTGCTCTAAGATACTAGAGACTAAAAGAGAAATCAATTTAATGATTCAGCATTTAAATGCATTTGTTAAATCCTATCTTCACTATATAACTCCACTATACCTTTGATCTTTCCATCCCTCTCTTTAGGGATGTTTGGGCTATGGCCATTCTAAATTTTTCATATTGGAAGGGTCTGTCACTAATATGGCTAGGGAAATGGAACTATCTGATGTTCTGAAGAGACTGGGTCCTCTAAATTTCAGGGCTTATCTGAACCAGGGACCCATCTGGAGATTGTAGGTTTCTGGAAAGTTATTCTAATGCCTGGAACAGTTGTGGAATCTTATAAATTGCCCCAGGTGTTCCTTAGGATTGCCTGGAATGGTCCTGGTTGGGGGTTGGCAAGGTCTAACTGAAGCTTGTGTAACAGCAACCTCCAGAGCAGAATCTTGACTCTATTTGAATTCCCTCTGCCACTGATACTTTATTAATTACACTTCTTTTTCCCTTTTGGTCAAGATGGAATTGTTGATCCCATGGTGCCAGGTCTAGATTCATCCCTGGATGAATCTCCACATCACCAGGGAGACTTTCACCCCTGGATGTCATGTCCATGTAGGGGGGAGGGCAATGATTTCACTTGCAGAGTTGGGCTTGGAGAGATTGAGGCCACATCTGAGCAGCAAAAGAGGTCCTCCAGAAGTAACTCTTAGGCATGCCTATAGGTAGTCTAAGCTTTTCTGCTACCTACATAAGCTTCACAGGAGCAAGCCTCCTGATCGAGGGCATAGCCTATTGATTTGCGTGCTGCTAAAGTTTGACACAGTATCAGGGGATTTCCTGATGGTAAGGTTTAATAGTTCCATATTTTTCTCCTGTCCCTAAGGGGACTTTGCCAATACTTTTTGATTATCTTCTTAATATACTCTAGGATATATCCAGGCATTACAATAATCTATACAGGATTAAAGGAACTCCTTCTTATTCTGTGCTCCCTGTGTTTCAATTGTTCAAATGAGCTATACAGATAGGTTGAATTAGATTCTGCACTACAGAAAATGTCAGTTCCAGATCAAATAAACTTTTCTCCCATTGATCTGAAAGAGTATATGTGGTTCTAAAATATAGACACTATCTTCCTTACCCCTATGCTTTGAATTGCTTTAACCCCAACCTGTTTAGCTTCATTCTTATCTCTAAATATCAGGTTATTTATATAAAACAACTTCTCAAAATCCAGAAATTATAATCACCATTCTGGACTTAAAGTGTCTGCTCTAAAAGCTTACAGTCTAGACCCCTGTTTTCTTATAAGCATTTTTGAAAGGAGACCATACCATTGTTGTTCTTTTGTTTCTGGCTTCTTTTGTCTCACCAAATGTCCCGCATGTTCATTCACATCGTTGCATATCTCACAACTTTGTTCCTTTTTGCAGGAGCACAACTTTCATTCATATGTATACACCATCGTTCGACAATCTATTCTCAGACAGTGCATCCTTCAGCCACCTGCATTCATCAGGCATCATGTATAGAGCCCAAAGTTCACAGTCCATCAACATTCTCAATTTTAGATAATTTCATTGTTCCCAAGAGAAAGAAAATCAATAAACATACCCTCACCAAATAGGAGATCTAAACCTCCTCTTAACTCTTGTCCCACCCTCCATTATTTACCTCTGCTGTTTCTGTGATACTGTTGTTTTCCTTTTGAACATAGCCCATAGCATGCAATAACAGTTTTCCCCCTATACCCTGGACTTTAAACACTCTTTGTACACAAATCATACCTTTGAAACAATTCTTGCAAGAAGTTATTCATATTTATAGTGTTAATCAGTTGGACACGTAGGTCTATACAACCCCTTTCAATCTTGTGCATCTTCAATATCATAATATTATAGATCCAATACAGAACTGCCTTCACTTCTATCTATTCCCTTAATTTGGAGCTTAGTCTCATTAGCTTTTGTTCACCCATCTCTAGCTTCATGTATCTCTAAATCCCCTATATTTTGTATTATAAGCCTCTGATTTTACCTTTACCATAGTCATAAAAGTGGAATTACACAGTATCTATCCATTTGTGTCTGGCTTATTTCACTCAGCATTATGCCCTAAAGGCTTTTCCATCTCTTATGATGTCTTTAAATTTAAAGTTGATTTTGTCCTATATTAGTATAGCTACTTCTGCTTCGTTTTGGTTGCACTTGTGGGGAAAACGTTTTCCCATCCTTTCACTTTCAATCTATTTGTATCCTTGTGTCTAAGATGAGTCTTTTGAAAGCAGCATATAGCTGGATTGTATGTCTTAATCCATTCTGAGAATCTTTATCTTTTAATTGGTAAATGTAGTCCATTAACATTCAAAGTTATTATTGAAAAGGCGTTTCTTGAATCCACCATCTTATCATTTTTATTTTATTTGTCAGATCTATATATTCTTTTCCCTCTTTCTCTTTTTATTCTTTAAATTGTCCTCCTCCAGGCCTCCCTTTCTTGTCTTTTTTTTCTCAGTCAGCAGAACTCCTTTTAGTATTTCTTGTAGGCCAGTCTCTTCTTGCAAATTCATTCAGAACTTCTTTGTCTGTGAAAACTTTAATCCCTCCCTCAGTTTTGAAGGACAATTTGGCTGGGTACAGAATTCTTGGCTGGAAAGCTTTCTCTTTTAGGATCTTAAATATGTCATACCACTGTCTTCTCACCTCCATGGTGCTAGTTGAGTAGTCAGAATTCAGTCTTATGTGATTTCCCTTGTATGTAGTAGTTCTCTTGCTGCTTTCAGAATTTTCTGCTTCTCCTCAACATTTGACAAATTGATTAGTATGTGTCTTAGGAAAGGTTATTTGGATTTATTCTATTTGGAGTTTGTTGGGCTTCTTTGACTTGTATATTTATGTCCTTTTTAAGGGTTGGGAAGTTTTCCCCCATTATATCCTCAACTACTCTTCCTAGACTTTTACTCTTCTCTTTTCCTTCTGGGACACCAATGATTCTTTTATTTGTGTGCTTTGTTTTGTCTGTCATTTTCCTTGATCCAATTGAAATTTTTCAACCTTTTTTTGCCATTTGCTGTTTTGAGTCTTCGAAGTCAGTTATCCTGTCCTCTATATCACTTATTCTTTCTTATGTCTCTTCAAATCTGGTGTTGTGAGCCTCTAGTATTTTTTTAATTTGGTCAATAGAGTCTTTAATCTCTGTGATATCTGCTATTTTTCTATTTATTCTTACAAATTCCTCTTTATGCTCTTCTGCTGTCTTCTTGATCTCCTTTATGTCATTTGCCATCCCACTTATTTTATTAAGCAGAGTTATATGAACATCTTTGATTAGTTGTTCTAAGATCTGTGTCTCCTCTGGTGTTTTAATTTGGTCTTAGGCAGGGCTATATCTGTCTACATTGTGATATGCTTAGTGCTTTTCTGTTGTTTTTGTCACATGTAAATATCTTGATTGATTTACTTTGGGAGTTGATTTCTTTCAGTAGTCCAAGGCCTTGTGTTTGTGGGATGGATGTGCAGCAGGGAGCAGGATACAGGGTGGGGCACAACAGTGCGGTGATTTGTTTCAGGGCACATATAGGCACAGGTTGGGGACATTACACTGGTGCTTGTGAACGTGGGCACCCAGTGTCCAGGGAGGATGTAGCTGTGTGGATGCACTGGTCTGTGGCTTATAACCCTGGTGTGTGCTGGTCTAGAGTGCGGGGCCCTTTGTGCACATGTGATGAGCAGTGGCAGCAGGTCAGTGTTATACCTTCGTGTATTGGGGGCAGAAGTGACCCGGCTGTCAGGTCAGCACTTTCTCAGAGCTGGGAAGTGTGACTGAGGGCCACATGCATGTGCAGGTCTAGGGCTGCCATAAACAAAATTTCCAAGAGCTGAAGGATGTGACTGGGGGCTCGTGCTCATACATGGGCCTGAGAGTGCCAAAAACTAATGCTCAGATCTCAGTGGGGGTGGGGTGAGGCTTTGAGACACTATGGGTAGGGGGCAGGGGTAGCCTGGGTGTGGAGGTTAAGCCCATGGCCTTTATGCTCTGGCAACAGCCTGTGGAGAACAGGGAGGTAGAGGTAGTGCTTGGGAGGGGTGCAGGAGAGGGGGTTGGGCTGCCCTTGGGGTAGGGGCATGGGGCGAGTATGAGCCCTGGGGCTAGAGGGGCAGGGATGCTTGGAGAACAGGGAATGGGAGCAGGTGATGGGGTTTGGGTGTGTGGTGTGTGGAGTGAGTTGCCCATCAAGGGGCTGTGCTGGTGAGGGTAGTGAATTCAAGGAATGCAGCTTGGCTTACTTCCTAGTCCTTGGCTCCCTGTCCAGGCACTCCTGCAGGCTCTGCACCTCCATGCCAGACTCCAGCTTTCTGCTGCTCAATTCCTCAGCCTCTGCACCCAGGGTCACACTATGTGGTGCAGAAGGCTCTCTCAGGTAATTGAGAGCCTTCTCAACTGAGAGCCTAATCAGGCAATTCAAGAGTACAATTGAATTGTACTCTTGAATTGCCATCTCAATTGACTTCTGGTCCCTTCTGTAATTTTTCCATGGAGCATGGCTGAACTTGAGCTACTCTATTTGGCCATCTTCCAAGAAGCCCCAGTTCCTGGGTATTTTGAAGCACCAAGAAGAAGAAACATTTTGGAACCAAGAAAGGGAATCAAGGAAAACACAATCCACCTCTAGGTCTTGAAGTTACTCAAGATTTGGGGGTGAAATTGCCTAAAATTAGAAGGCTTATAGGCACCAGTCAGGTTGCAGGTGCCCCAGTGCTATAGTTCTCAAATTTTACCCCTCATGAGAAACATCTGGAGGGCTTGTTAAATCTGGGCCCCACCTCCAGGATTTCTAATTCTGGAGGTCTGAGGTATCGAGAGAATTTTCATTCCTAACAGGCTTACAAATGATGTCAGGACTTCTAGATCAGGGCCGCACTCTTAGATCCACTTGCCTAGTTGTTCTCAATTTTGTGTGCCTATAATAACTTGGGAAGCTTTAAACTCTAATAATGCTCATGCACCTTCCCAGAGGCCCTGGCTCAATTGTATAACATGGTCCAGAGCATTGCTTTTTTTCAATCTAATATTGATTCTTCTGATTCAGAATAATTGAATGAGCATAAAGAGAAAGTAGCAGAAAGAAGTTAAGGATGTATGGGATCTTGTTGATGATCAAGTGAAAATCACGAAGACAGTGAGAAGATCTGGAAGGGTAGGAAGGAAAGGAAGTTAGTATCCTATTAGGAATGAACAGTGAGTGAGGGAATAAGCATCTGACCATGGATTATATCAGCAGCTGCGACTTCTGATGGCATTTGATTGGATTTGTCACGGACATCATCATTCATGAACAAATCTTGAAGTGACTAATGCCATGCAAGTTAGAAATGTGGCTGTCTGAGGAACTCGGGGTGGGCAGTTTTGCCTCTGTCTGGGGAGATCAGTGTTAGATGGGAAATTGTTCTTCCCTAGTGGAAAGGAGAAAGGAAGTTAAGGGAATAGGAGAAACAGTGTCCCAACCCCCTGCAAGCTGTGACCTTGAAGGTGTTTCACAATTATTTGGTTTGAAGTACTATTTCTATACTCAGAAGAAATCTACAAGTGATATTCAAATATAAATGTGAAATCTTATTTCAAAAAAATTGAAATGAATGACCATTTTATTCCCAGCTTCCCTATGGTTGGCTAAGATTAATTAGCTTAATTGAAAAGAAGTGATTGGAGTAGAACAAGACATTCATATGCTTCTTTTATTAAGCATTTTTAAAGCCTGAAATTCTAGGGGACAAAAATTTTATCTTCTCATATGGTGATCAATTCTTGTTTCACAAAAAAAGTGCCAGAGTTTTAGTTAAAACAGGAATTAGTGAAGTTTGTATCATTCATTATTTGGATTAATATAATAGCCTCCTAATTTGTCTGTCCATATACATGGTTCCACCCTCCAGATCTGAAAAAGGAAACCACTATCTGTCCACCTATTGCTTAACACACTTGAATGGCTCTTTGGTTCCATGATTAGGAACATAGGTGCTAAAGCAGGACTGCCCAGGTTTGAACATGACTCCATAATGATTAGCTGTGTGATCTCAGGCAGGTTACTTAAACTCTCTATACCTCAGTTGGCTTATCTCTAATAAAGGAATCATATAGTACATCTATCATAAAAAAAAAGTGGGTTTTCTTGTGAAAATTGAATTATTTGGAACATATAAAGTGCTTAGAAAAGTGTTGGCATACATTAAGAGTGCAATAAATGTTAGCTATTATTGTTGTTATTCTTAGTAGTTCAGACTAATCCCTGACTATCTCCCCCAGCATTATTTCCCAGGAGGCTTCCACTCTATGTGTTCTAGCCATAGTGGTCTTGTTTTGATCCCTTAGCAACTTATGTGCCCCTTCCCAGCACCGTGCATTTGTATTAACTGTAACCTCTATCTACACTCTTCTTTCTTCCCCTTTTCACCAAGCTAACTCCCATGCATCACCCAGATTTCAGATGGTCACTTCCTTGGGGAAGTTGCAATGGCCTCCGTGACTAGGTTGACAACCCTTCTTATAGTATCAAGTACCTTTCATCTGAAACAATGATAACATATGAGCCAGCATTTACTTGGATGATTATTTGATTTCCTCCGTCTTCAACTTTCAAACTTCATGAAGTCAGAGAGTGGCTCTACTTTGCTTAATGCCTTGTGCAGCTCCTCCTACATAGTTAGATAAATGCATGGTTTTTTAATCAATGAATGACAGAAATAAACTTTAAATTGATTATAAAATATACCACTTCTAGAATTGAATGGACTTGGGTTGAATTCCCAAGTTTGTGACAAATGCTTTAAGAATTGACCTTGTTTTGCAATTATATCCAAAAATATATTCTATGTGCTTGAGTCCTATTCAACAGAAAAGTCATGAAGAGTAAACAGAGAATTATTAGAAAATAAATTAAATATGTGTATATATTTGGAAATTTCTGGTTATGCTTACCATCACCAGATTTTGATTGATAGTCCACAAATACTGGGACTAGGCATTAAGATTGAGGGCACACAATTCAACTGTGGGTGTTTGAGATGACACACATTTGGACAGCCACCATTAGAAGAAGTTGACTTTTGCCACTTGCATTTGACACTATATACCTACCTTCCTTGCATGACTGGAAGGCAAGAACATACAAAGAATAAAAGATAAAACACTTCTTAAACAAATTTTTTAGAGATAGAGGCAGTATCTTATGAATAAGTCCTCTTATCATGTTAGGGTACCATGAAACAATTTCTCATCCACTGTTGCCTTAAGTATATGACTTAGATATATTCTTTATGTATTTTACTATAGTATAAACTTACTATAGTGTAAGCTCTGATATTTCAATTCATGGCTAGTCTGACACAGGAATGTCTGAGATAGTTTTTAGTAATTGTGCCAGTTTGAAAGGATGTATGTACCCTAGAAAAGCCATGTTTTAATCCTAATCCCATTTTTTACAGGCAGCCATTTCTTCTAATCCCTATTCAGTACTGTATGTTGGGAACTTTAATTAAATTATCTCCATGGAAATGTGACTAAATCAATTAAATTGACCAATTTTAAGAGGGTATTAAAATTGATTAGATGAGACATGACCCCACCCATTTAGATGGGTCTTGATTAGTTTACTGGAATCCTATAAAAGAGGAAGCATTTTGGAGAAAGCTAGAGATTCAGAGAAAGCAGAGAAGGATGACAGAACGACATAATCACGAGAAGCAGAATCCATCAGTCCGCCACCTTTGAAGATGAAGAGAGAAAATGCCTCCCAGGGAGCTGGAGAGGAAGCTAGCAGATGATGCTGTGTTTGCCATGTGCCTTCCAGATGAGAGAGAAATCCTGAACTTCATCGGTCTGCTTGAATCGAGGTATCTTCCCGTGGATGCCTTAGATTGGACATTTCTATACACTTGCTTTAATTGGGACAATTTCCACAGCCTAAAAACTGTTAAGTTGCAACAGTTTTTAAAAGACATTCTGTTTCTGGTACATTGCATTCTGGCAGCTAGCAAACTAGAACAGTAATCAAAGGAACTTAAAACATGCAATGGATCAAAAAGTTATACTATCTATTACAACATATTATAAGATGTGTTTGAAAAGATAGTAAATATTTGTTTATTCACTCATGGTCTGTTATCTGAATCCTGTATTCCTGATGATGACAACCATATTTAAAGTTGCTTTCTGCATCTTTACTGTTCTGTGCTGTAGAGTGACTGTCTTGTCTAGTCTCTGGTCAGACTGTAGTGGAATCTGCTGAGGAGTGGCTGGTCCACCCTGATACCCTGGGTTCCCTGTCATGACTTCTGATTATGAGGCCTCAGGACCTGCTAACTTACTTGTCTAAATCGGTATCTTTTCTGGCTCTGCAGTTAAGATTTTAACCTCTCTGCATTCCTTTAGGGAGCAAAATAGCTGCATTCTCTGCAAATTGCTATATTAAGCAGTACTTGCTTGATGCTAACCTTAAATCCCTTCCTCAGTATGCCTTCTTTCCTGCTAGTGTTCAGTGCCCTGTTGATTTAGCAAAATAATTAATACAGAGTTTCATTGAGAGAGAAGAGAGAAGGCCAGTATACCAGAATCCCCCCCAAGCTTTTATGGGTGTGAGTATTGTTCCTCATTTCTGCCCAAAGGGACCAACCATGAATGGGATGGAGTAGGGAACAAAATGGGTGCAGTTGTTGGGAAGGGGTTGGATAAGGATGCCAAAATTGGACCTCTTGCCTCTGCATTTCTCTTCCCTCCACCTCTCCAAAGTTGAAAGCTCCTATCTAAGGGGAACATTTATTGCAGTAAATCCTCCATCTTTTTTACTCTAGATCTTTTTTTTTATTATTTAATTTATTTATTAAAAACATTTTTATTTAAGAGAACGAATAATACACTTAGAGCCACCAAAACTGGATAGCTTAGTTAGCTTAACCATATGCACATTTAAATAAAGTATCCATATAACCATAAACCAATTTAAAATTAAGGCAGCAAGGAAAAATTCCACAAATACAGATAGGAAATTTCTTAAATTCTAAATATTAAACACTAACTTAAATAACATTTGATCAGCTTTCAAAACTGTGAATGCTCTCAAAATATCAAGTAGAAAGTTCTTACAAAATCTGCATTGCTATAATAATGACCTATGTTACTAAACATTATACTGAATTCAGGAAAATATGAAGATAAAAATATTTTTGCAATTAACATATGAAATCTTAACCACCTAAAATGGATATCTTAGCTTATTCATAGGCTTATTTTTTAAAAAATCTAAGTAATCACTGTAAAGCCTGTTTGTATAATGTGTTTCATAAACCAGTTTAAAATTAAAGCAAGGAAGGAAAAAAGTCTTATAGATACAGATATTAGAGTTTCTTAAGTTCTAAATATTAAACACTATCTTAAATGCCATTTGATTATCAGAACTGTACATCCTCAAAATATCAAGTAAAAAGTTATTGCAAATATCAACTTTGTAGTAGTGGGCTATGTTACTAAATATTTTCAATTTTTGATTTCAGAAAATTATTTTATCTAATATTACTCTAGCTGCCTATAGGTTGTTTTTTTTCCTTATCTTTTTTGTTGTAAAATATAACATATATATCAAAGAAAAGAAAGAAAAAGGCAATAATTTTGAAAGCACATTCAACAAGCAGCTACAGAATAGGTCCCTGAGTTTGTCATTCTCTCATCTCAGATTTTTCCTTCTAGCTGTTCCAAAATACTGGAGGCTTTTACCAGAGTCATAATAATGGAATCATACAGTGTCTCTCCTTTTGTGTCTGATTTATCTCACTCAGCATTATGTCGACGTTGTCATGTGTTTTGGGACATCATTTTGTCTAAATGATGCATAATATTCCGTCATATGTATATACCACATTTTATTTATCTACTCATCTGTTGATGGGTACCTGAATTGTTTCCATTTTTTGGCAATTGTGAATAGTGCTGCTATGAACATTGGTATGCAAATGTCTGTTCGTGTCATTGCCCTCAACTCGGTATATTCTGAGTATTGGTATTGCCAAATCATAGGGCAACTTGATATTTAGTTTTCTGAGGAAATGCCAAATTGACTTCCACAGCAACTGAACCATTTTACATTCCCGCCAGCAGTGAATAAGTTTTCCAATATCTCCACATCCTCTCCAACATTTATAGTTTTCTGTTTGTTTAATAGCAGCCATTCTTATAGGTGTGAGATGATGTCTCATCATCATCTTAATTTACATTTCCCTTATAACCAATGAAGATGAGCAGCTCTTCATGTGCTTTTTAGCCATCTGTATTTGCTCTTCAGAAAAATTCCTATTCATTTCTTATGCCCATTTTATAATTGGATTGTTGGTTCTTTTGTTGTTGAGCTGCATAATTACTTTATGTATGTAGGATATCAAGCTTTTACCTGATATGTGGTTTCCAATATTTTCTCCCATTGAGTTGGCTTCCTCTTCACCTTTTTAACAAAGTCCTTTGAGGCACAGAATTAATTAAAAATGGATCAAAGGTAGGGGTCCTCTTTCATTCTTTTGGTTATTGAAATCCAGTTCTCCCAAACTCATTTATTGAAAAGACTATTCTGTCCCAGTTCAGTGGATTTGGGGACCTTATAAAAGACTAAATGTCCATAAATTGTGTGGTCAATCTCTGCACACTTGATTCTATTCCACTGGTCAGTCCTTCTATCTTTGTACCAGTATCATGTTGTTTTGACCACTGTGGCTTTATAGTAAGCTTTAAAGTCAGGATTTGAGAGTCCTCCCAGTTCTCTCTTCTTTTTTAGGATATCTTTAGCTATTCAAGGTCTCTTTCCCTTCCATATAAATTTGATAATGAGTTTTCCAAGTCTTCAAAGTAGGGTGTTGGGATTTTTATTGGTATTGCTTTGAATCTGAAGATCATATTGGGGAAAACTGACACCTTCATGATTTTCAACCTTCCTATCCATGAGCATGGAATATCTTTCCATATATTTAGGTCATTTTAAAATTTCTTTTAGCAATTTCCTTTTGTAATTTTCTGTGTATATGTCCTTGACATCTCTGGTTAGGCTTATTCCTAGATACCTGATTCTTCTTGTCACTTTTCTGAATGGAATTTTTTCTTTAGATGTCACCTCAGGTAAGTCATTGCTTGTGTATAGAAGCATTACTGATTTTTGTACATTAATCTTGTATCCTGCCACTTTACTGAATTTATTTGCTCAAGTAGTTTGGCTGTAGATTTCTTGGAGTTTTCCAAGTATAGGATCATGTCATTTGCAAATAATGAAAGTTTTACTTCTTCTTTTCCTATTTGGTTATCTTTTATTTCTTTCTCTTGCCTAATCACTCCAGCTAGTGCTTCTAATGCAATGTTGCATAATAGTGGTGTCAGTGGGCATCCTTGTCTCATTTGAGATCTTAAGGGGAATGCTTTCAATTTCTCACCATTAAGTATGTTTTTGTCTGTGGGTTTTACTTATATGCTCTTTATGATGTTAAGAAAGTTTCCTTCAATTCTTAACTTTTGAAGTGTTTTTTCAGGAAAGGATGCTGGATTTTATTGATGCTTTTTCAGCATCAATTGACATAATCATGTGATTTTTCCCTTTCGATTTGACCCTATAAATTTTAGTACAGCTGTAAGACTGAAGTCTACCAGAGTTGGATCAGTCACATACAAAGAAGTTTTTGAATTTCTAAAACACTGTTCTCTCATAATAAAGTCTGGGTTTGGATGCTATTGTTTCTTTGTGGGCATGAAAATATTGCTTTTAAGCTCAAACTGAACAATAATTTATTTGTCCTAGGACCATACCCAACCTTCCTTAGGAATCAATGAATACTGTTGATTCACTGATTTTGGAGACAAAGAACATCATAGTTTAAGGGAAATGAAAAAACTCAATGGTTTTCCATTTTTTCCTATTGCATACATAAAAAGGTTAAACTAAAAGCTAGAGTTGATAAAGAGAAAGGGATAAATAAGGCCAAAGGGAATAAAATGAAAATAAATGAGATGGGAAGAAATGAGAAAAGAAAAATAAATAAAGAACTGGGTTTTAGATCTCTTTCCCTCTATTGTCATTTCCTTTATTATCTCACCTCTATTGCATGTAGAAGACAAGAGAATTATAATTGCAGGGGGCATCCTAACTATAAAACCATGAATAAGACTGCCTTCACAGAGCAGATACTGCTCTGATTAGGTCTTCTGGGGCCTGAGTTGCCTTGTTTTGCAAGTCATTGACATTATCATTGCCACAAGATAATTTGGGAAGAAGACCTCAAATTAAACAATTTCCCCACATTGGATTCCATTTGTTGGTCAAATATAATCTTTTTTAAAATAAAGATCAATGGTACATATTCTAGATTTGTGACCTAGAACTAGTTGTTTTTTTTTTATTGATAAAACATAACAATCTACAAACAAAAACATTCTTAACATATGAACATTCCTTTCTTGGTATGTAATCAATGACTCATAATATCAACACATAGTTGTATATTCATCACCATGATCATTTCTTAGAACATGTGCATAACTCCAGGAAAAAAAAATTTAAAAAAATATAAAAAACTCACATATACCATACCCTTCCTCTCATTGACCACTTCTATTTCCATCTATCCGATATATTTTAACCTTTGTTCTCCCGGAAATGTTTTTTTTTTAATTTTATTAAAGAAGCTGTGGGTTTACAAAGCAATCATGCATAAAATATAGGATTATCATACACCTCCCTGCCACCAACATTTGCATCAATGAGGAAAATTTGTTACAATTGATGATAATTTTTTGTAATTTTACTATTTTAACAGTAAATATATTTATATTTATTACCATTGATGAAAGAGTATTAAAGTAATACCATTAATTACTGCCCATCAGTTACATATAGGTTTTCCCCTATATTCCCAGACTATTTTTTTCATGTCTTTTTTTTATTACTCATCTACCCATAGACTGGATAAAGGGGGTATCATTCATAAGGTTTTTACAATCACAAATACACAAAATGGAGGCTATATAGTTATATAATCATTATCAAAGATCAAGATACTGGATTACAGTTCAACAATTTCAGGCATATCCCTCTAGCTATTCTAATATACTAGAAACTAAAAATAAATGTCTATCTAATGGGTCATTATTCATAATAATTTGTTAAATTCTAAATTCTCAGTTATAATTCCTTCACCTCATTTGATTATTCTCTCAATCTTCAGGGGTGTCTGGGTAATAACCATTCTTACTTCTTCGTGCTGGAAATGGGTATTGACATTATAGGGTAGAGGAATGAAACTGCTTGATGTTCTTGGAGAGACTGGCACCTCTGGGTTTCAGAGTTTATCTGGCAAAGGAGACCTCTCAAGGCTCTAACTTTATGAAACAATAAACTTAATAGGTAAAACTTTTATAGCATTGTTGATAGAACCCATGGCATTCTTTAGGATTTTCAGGAATACTGCTGGTTTGGGCTTGGAATAATGTGGCAATTTGCAATATCTGGCTGAAGCTTGCATAAAAGTGTCCTTCAGAATGACCTCTTCACTCTATTTGAAATCTCTTAGCCACTGCAACTATTTTGTTTGTTTCATTTTTCCTACCCTTTTGGTCAAGAAGGCCTTGTCCATCCCATGATACCAGGGCCAGATTCATCCCTGTGAGTCATGTCCTATGTTGTCAGGGATAATTATACCTCTGGGAATCATGTCCCATGTAGGAGGAAAGGTAATGAGTTTATTTGAAGAGAGAGAGAAAGAGAGGGAGGGAGAGAGAGAGAGAGAGAGAGAGAGAGAGAGAGAGAGAGAGAGAGAGAGAGAGAGAGAGAGAAGCTTAGAGAGAGAGGCCACATCTGAGGAACAAAAGAGATTTTGGGGGATGACTCTTAGGCATAATTATAAGTAGACTTAGACTTTCCATTACAGAAATAACTTTCATGAGAGCAAACCTCAAAATTGAGGGCTTGGCTTGTTAAATTTTCAGTCCCTAATGCTTGAGAGAATATCAGAAATTCCCCAGAAGTGTAAGTTTAATAGTGTCACATTTCTCCAGTGCTCAAAGAACTTTGCAAATACTTTTTTTTTTTTTTTTTAATTTTCTGCCCAACATACTCTGGAATGTATCACGGCATTACAATAACCTGTATAGAATAACAAGATCTCATTTCTTATTTTAGGTTCCATATAATTAGGTTATTTAAATGAACTGATCAGACAGGAGAAATCAGATAATATGCAACAAAAAAAATTAAGTTTGGGACAAAATGAACATCTCTTCCTTTGGTGTCACACAGAATTTGAAATTTTAAAATGCACTCAATAGCATCCTTTATCCTGTGTTCAAATTTACCAATAGTATTAGCCAGATCAGCTTCATTTATCTCTCAATTTGAAGTCTAATCTCTTTTTCAGCTTCTTTAACAGTTGTTGTATGGAGTAATGCTGACTTTCAAAGCTGCAGAACTCTATCTCTGTGTCTCAGGTGTCAAACAGATGCCCCAAATTCTAGGGAACCATCAGGTTATACATAAAGAACAAAGCATCTCAGAATTTGGAGATAGTTCAAACTCAGGAGTAAATGTGACTTCTGCAAGAGCTTACAATCTAGGGATCTTTACAATGAAACTTACTGAACCTTCTGTACTCCTTAATCATCAATCCTTCTGTATGTCTTAATCATCATTGCCCAATCTCTGCCCACTTTCTATCTCCTGATACCCTATGCTCTCAAATTTAATTCTTAGAGTTTGCTTATTATAGTTAGTTTATACTAGTGAGAACATACAATATTTGTCATTTTGTTTATGGTTTACTTTGCTCAACATAATATCCTCGAGGTTGGTTCACCTCGTTTTATGTCTCCTGACTTCATTTCTTTCTGCAGCCACACAATATGCCATCAAATGTGTACGGCATATTTCTCCCTTCAGCTCATCAGTTGATGTACCTTTGGGCCACCTCCATCCATTGGCGATCATGAATAATGCTGCCATAAATAGTAGTGTGTAAATCTCTACTCATTTCCTTGCTCTCAGTTCTTCTAAGTATATACCTAGTAACTGGACTGCAGGATCATATGACAGCCCTCATATGTTTGCCTACTGAGGAACTGCCACACTGCCTTCTAGAGTACTTGCACCATTCTACTTCCCTACCAACAGTGAATAAGTACATATCTCTCTCCACAACTTTTCTGTCACTTGTATCTCTGTTTATTTTTAAAGTTTATTCCCACACCATATAATCCATCATAAGTGTACAATCAACGGATCCTGGTATAATCACATAGTTATGCATTCACCACCACAATCAATAATGAGAACATTTTCATTTTCTCCACAAAGAATGAAGAAAGAGAAATTAAAAGGAAAAGAAAATAAAAAAACTCCATACCTTCCTTTATATGCTCCTCTTATTGGCATTTAGCTTTGGTATATTGCCTTTGTTACAATTAACGAAAGAATGTTTCATTACCTATTAGGCCCTAGTTTTCATTAATTGTATTTTTTTTATCTACCATTCCATTTTTAATGTCTTGCAATGGTGACCTGCATTTGCCACTCATATAAAAACTTTCTTACATTTCTACATTTAACCACACTCCAGGTTTCGCCAAGTTATATGGTCCCAGTTTTTATATTCTATCTTTCCTTCTTGTGCCATACATGCCCTAGCCTTCTTCTTTCAACCATACTCACACAGCTTTGTTCATTATACTTACAATATGTGCTACCATCTCAAAGTGTCCTGATATCCATTTCTGAATCTTTACAATAAATCTTCTTAAACACTTTGTACTCCTTAAGCATCAATTGCCTGAGTTCTACCCCCTTGATATCTCCTGATAACCCATGCTCTTAACGCAAATTCTCAGAGTTTGCTCATATAGTTACTTCATCTTGGTAAGACCGTACAACATTGGTCCTTTGTTTTCAGTTTATTTCACTCAAAATAATGTCCTCAAAGTTCATCCACATTGTTGCATAAATCAGGACTTTATTCTGTCTTACAGGTGTGTAATATTCCATCATATGTATATACCACAGTTTATTTATCCACCCATCTGTTGATGGACATTTATGCTGTTTCCATCTCTTGGCAGTCATGAATAATGTCACTATAAACATCAGTGTGCAAATGTCTGTTTGTGCCCCTGCTTTCAGTTCTTTCAAGTATACACCTAGTAATGGGATTGTTTAATCATATTGCAATTCTATACTTAGGAATTGTCAAACTGCTTTCCAGAAAGGCTGCACCATTCTACATTCCTACCAACAGTGAATAAGTGTATCTATTTTGCCTCATCTCCAGCACCTATAATTTTCTACTTTTTTTAAATATAACAGCCATTCTATTAGTGTGAGATGATATCTCATTGTGGTTTTGATTTGCATTACCTAATAGCTAGTGAAGTTGATCATCTTATCATATGTTTTTGAGCCATTTGTATCTCTTCTTTGGAAAAGTGTCTATTCATGTCTTTTGCCTATTTTTTGCATTGGGTTTCTTGAATTTTTGTTGTTGAGTCCTAGCTAGGACTTCCTGCACAATGTTGAATAACAATGGTAAAAGTGGGCATATGTCTTCTGTTGGAGATATTAAAGAGAAAACTCTCAGTCTTCCCTCATGGAGTATGATGTTAGCTATGGGCTTTTCATATATTCCCTTTATCATGCTAAGAAAGTTTCTTTCTATTCCTATCCTTTGAAATGTTTTCATTGAGAAAGAACGCTGAATTTTGTCAAATACCTCTTCTGCATGAGTTGAGATGATGACGTGTCTTTCCCCTTTGATTTGATGATGTGGTCTACCACATTAATTGATTTTCTTGTGTTTATTTCTCAAAGACAATGGTTATATCCACTCTTCCATTTCTGATTTTATTTATTTGCATCCTCTTCCTTTTTTTCTTTGTCAGCCTAACTAAATGTCCATCAATTTTATTGATTTTCTCAAAGAATCAACTTCTAGTTTTCTCTATTGCTTTCATACTCTCAATTTTATTTATTTTTGTTCTAATCTATGTTAATTCTTTCCTTCTTCTGCTTTTGGGTTAGTTTGCTCTTCTTTTTCTGGCTCCTCCAAGTTAGTATTTAAGTCCTTGATTCTTGCTCTTTCTTCTTTTTTTAATATAAGTGTTCAGGGCACTAAATTTCCCTCTCAGCACTGCCTTTGCTGCTTCCCATAAAATTTGATATGTTGTGTCTTCATTTTAATTTTCCTTGAGATATTTACTGATATCTCTTGTAATTTATTCCTTGACCCACTGGCTGTTTAAGTGTGTGTTGTTTAACATCCATATATTTGTGAATTTTCCAAAATGATTATTGTTCTAGTTTGCTAGCTGCCGGAATGCAACACACCAGAGACAGATTGGCTTTTAATAAAAGGGGATTTATTTTGTTGGTTCTTCAGAGGAAAGGCAGCTAACTTTCCACTGAGGCTCTTTTCTTACGTGGAAGGCACAGGATGGTCTCTGCTGGTCTTCTCTCCAGGCCCCTGGGTTCCAACAACTTTCCCCGGGGTGATTTCTTTCTCCACCTCCAAGGGCCCGGGCTGAGCTGCAAGTGCTGAGATGAGGAATGCCGAGCTGCTAGACTGTGCTACACTGCGTTCTCTCATTTAAGCACAAACCAATTAAGTTAAACGTCACTCATTGCAGCAGACACGCCTCCTAGCCCACTGCGGATGTAATTAGCAACAGATGAGATTCACCTACCATTGGCTCATGTCCACAGCAACAGAACTAGGTGCTTTCACCTGGCCAAGTTGACAACTGACTCTAACTACCACAATTATTGATTTACAACTTCGTTCCATCTTGATCTGAGAGAGTGTTCTGTATAATAAAATCTTTTAAATTTATTGAGACCTGCTTTGTGACCCAAAATGTGGTGTATCCTGGAGAATGATCCATGAGCACTTGAGAAAAATGTATACCCTGCTGTTGTGGGGTGCAATGTTCTGTAAATGTCTGCTAAGTCCAGTTCATTTATAATATTATTTAACATCTCTGTTTCCATATTTATCTTCTGTCTAGATGTTCTATCCATTGATGTGAGTGGTGTATTGAAGTCTCCAACTGTTATTGTAGAGGTGTCTATTTCTCCCTTCAATGTTAGTTTTGGCTCATGTATTTTGGGACACTGGTTAGGTGCTTAAATATGCGTGATTGCTATATCTTCTTGGTGATTTTCCCCATTTATTAATACACAGTGCCCTTCCTTTTCCCTTTGATTTTTTTTTTACATTTGAAACCAAATATCAGTATAGCCACTCTCACTTTTTTCTGGTTGCTGATTGCATGAAATATCTTTTTCCAACCTTCCACTTTCAGCTTATTTTTGTCCTTGGGTCTAAAGTGAATTTCTTTTTTTTTTTTTCTTTTTAACATGGGCAGGCACCCGGAATCAAACCCGGGTCCTCGGGCATGGCAGGCAAGCATTCTTATCTGCTGAGCCACCGTGGCCCGCGCTAAAGTGAATTTCTTATAGACAACATTTTTTTTAAATCCATTCTTCCAATGTATGTCTTTTGATTGGAGAGTTTAATCCATTAACATTCAATATTATTACTATAAAGGCATTGCTTTCTTCTACCATTTTGTCTTTTGTGTTTTATATATCATATCTTTTTTTATTTTCCTCTCTTTTTACCTTTACTGATAAATTTCATTTCTACACTTTTCTCCAAACCTCTCTCTCCTATCTTTTCTTATACGCCTGTAGCATTCCCTTTGGTATTTCTTATAAAACAGGTCTCTTGTTCACAAACTCTCTTAGTGTCTCTTTATCTGTAAATATTCTAAACTTTCCTTCATTTTTGAATGGCAGTTTTTCCCGGTATAGAATTATTGGTTGGCAATTCTTCTCTTTCAGTGTCTTAAATATATAATAGCACTGGCTTCTTACCCCTATGGTTTCTGCCAAGAAATCCATACTTAGTCTTATTGAGCTTCATGTATACATAATGAATCACTTTTCTCTTGCTGCAGAATTGTCTCTTTGTCTTTGGCATTTGACACTCTGATTAGCAAGTTTCTTGGAGTAGAATTTGGATCTCTTATTCTTGGAGTATGATGAGCTTCTTGGACCAGTAATTTTATGTCTTTCATAAGAATTGGGAAATTTTTAGTGAATTATTACCTCAATTATTCCTTCTGCCCCCTTTCCCTTCTCCTTCTCAGATACCCATACCATGTATATTCTTGCACATCATGTTGTCATTCAATTCCCTAAGACCCTGGCACATATTTTTCCATCCTTTTCCCTATCTATTCTTTCGTGTGTAGGATTTCAGAGGTCCTGTCCTCCAGTTCACTAATCCTTTCTTCTACCTTTTCCAATCTTCTTTTGTTTGTCTCCAATGTATTTTTATCTGTTCTATTGTGCCCTTCATTCCCATAAGTTCTGTCAGTTGTTTTTGCAAGCTTTTGAGTTTTTCTGTATGGTCACCCAGTCTCTTCTTTATATGCTTCATCTCTTTTGCTGTATTTTCCTTCAATTCATTGAATTGATTTAGAAGATTTGTTTGAATGTCTTTAATTAGTTGTTCCAACTCCTGTATCTCAGTTTAAGTGCTGTTTTTTCCTTTGACTGGGTCATATCTTCTTGCTTTCTACTATGCTTTGTGATTTTTTGCTGGTGTATAGGCATCTGATTTTACTGATTAGTTCATTTTGGAGGTTGTTTTCTCTGTTTTGACCAGGGTTTTCCTGTTGGCTGGCTTTGCTCTCCATCTGTTCTTTGACATTCTGTTCTACTTATTCTTCACTTTTAGCATAGCTTTTGTTTAAGTGGTACACTTTTTCAACTGTTATTTTTCTGGCTTTTGCCCTACCTATCTGGAAACTTTTTGAGATTGCCTTTGTGTATGTGTGTAAGGCTGATTAACCCCTAGGAGACAGCTCTCTCTTCCTTCTTCATCCCTATAGAAAGTTGATCTGCTGTTTTTTCTTTTGTTTTGTTTTTTACCTACATATGTTTCTAACACTCCTTTTGTTACCTCTAGGAACTCTTACCTGGAAATTTGGCTTTTGTAAGAGGGTGTCCCCAGATACGACCAACCCCAGTCATATTTTCCCAGACAAGACAGGGCCAGTACTCATGAACAGAGGGTAATGAGTATCAAGGTTACCCAGGGATGAGACCTGAGAGTGTGCCAGTTTCTCTCTTATTTCTGTGCTTTTCCTGTCCTGCCCAGCAGATGGTGATTGTCAGCCTGCTGCTCCCCACTGGTGTAAAGTGGTATTGTGCCTTTAATTCTCAGCAGGCCCAGTCCATGACAGGAGTGAGGTTGAGATAGGGCTGAGGCTGAAAGTGGGCTTAAATTGTTTCTGTTTTACAGCTCCTTGCATCTGAATCCTCTAAATAACAGTCACCATCTGTGCTGGGCCTTGCCCTACCTCTTTTGGGGAGGAGGGGAGCTGCTCTTCAGCACCCTGTCCCCTACAGTCTGAGAAAAAAGTTACAAGATTCTCAAGTAGCCCCCCTCCCCTCTTGCCAGGAGAGTGTTTGAGAAAAGCTGGTCTACGCTTTTTGTAAATTGAAGCTGCTACATATCCCAGGTCCCTGGGGTCTAAAATCTCTGAATGAGAGTTGCCTCGTGCTGGGCCCTGCCCCTCCCCTTCCCTGGGGAAGATATATCCTCCAGCTGATTAGTTTCTTTGTTTTTCAGCAGCCCTACTCCCACCCTTGCCTGGCGCAGGGCTGAAAATGGAGAGTGCCTGTTGCTTTCTTTAATGGGCTGCTTGAAAGTAAAACAAAGAAAAGAAAAAAAAGAAAGAGAAGAAAAACAAATCTATTCACGCAGTCCATTCCCAGCCTCCCAGGTTCACCAATGAAGAGTCAGAGTTGGTACCTGGCTTTATGTGCCCCTATTCTTTGGGGCACAGACCTTTTCCAGTATTCTGAGCCCACACAACTCCAATAACCTCTGATTTTTCTTTTCTCAGCCCTACCTTCCCTCTGCTGGGAGCAAGGCTGATACAGGGTTAATTTCTTGTTTGAGTTGTAGATTTGTCTGTGCTAGGAGCTGGTATTCAGCAACCCAAATGTGCTAATCAAATCCACAGTTGGAGTGTGGTTGAGCTACCCTTCCCTTGCTCCTAGTAGAGAGGGCTTCTGTTTCTCACTGGGAGAGACTCTGAGTCAGCCTGCTGTGCCACTGAGGAAGAGGCACCAGCCTCCACAGGGTGGAAGAATTTACTCCCAATTCTGTGCTGTGATTATCTGTCTTGGCCCTTTAAATCATTCTTGGTTGGTGTACAATGTGTTTCTTATCTCATAAGTCCTCCAAACAGTTGTTCCAGACAATTCCTGGTTACTTACTAGCTAGCCTACAGGATAAACTAAATCCCACACAATGCTGTGCTGCCATATTGATCTTCATCTTTCTATAAATAGTTTTGATCCTTCTTGGTACCTAATATATTTGTATAGCATGCATTCCCTTTATGATGTGGCTGCACCAGAGATCCATTTGCATCTGACCTTTAGAAAGTATTCTTGATTATATAGGTTTTATGATATTTCTATTTATCTAATACAGATTTGTGTTTGTCTTCATTATCTCCCTTATTTACAGTATTAATTGTACTAGTAATAAGTGTATCAAATAGGAAGGTCAGATCATTCTATGCAAACAATCATTCATGTAATATCAATGGATTGCAATGACAAATGTTTATTTCTTGCTCACATTCAAGTCAATTGCAAATGAGCTCTAGCCACGCTCTGTTGTCTTTATTCAGATGCCCAGCCTGACAAAATAACTTTTTGGTGGAATATTATCACAGGGAAATTAATTATAACAGAAAAGTTGGACTTGAAACTTCCATCTAGGAGTAACACCTGTGATTTCTGCTCATATTTCATTGGCCAAAGCATGTCACATGACAGCCTCAATCAGAGGCAGAAACATATAGTGTTAGTTTGAAAAAGCTGCCAGAATGCAAGGTACCAGAAATGGAATTTAATAAGTTGCAAGTTTACAGTTCTAAGGCCATGAAAATGTCCAAATTAAGGCAAGGCTATAATAGTGTCCAAATTGAGGCATTCGGGTGAAAATACCTCGACTCAAGAAGGCCGATGATGTTCAGGGTTTCTCTCTCCACTGGAAAGGCACATATAATATCTGCTAGCTTTCTCTCCAGGCTTCTGCAAAAGCTTCCCCAAGGACATTTTCTTGCATCACATCCAACAACCTCTGGCTGTGTGGGTTTTGTTGACTCTGGTGGCTCTCAAGCTTTTTCCAAAATGGTTCCTTCTTAAAGGGCTCTAGTACACTATCTCATCTTCAATAGGTGGAGACACATCTCTATGGGAAACAGCTAATCAAAGTTACCACCCACAGTTGAAGGGTCACATCTCCACGGAAACTATCAAAAAACTCCACCCAGCAATATTGAATGAGGATTAAAGAACTTGACTTTTCTGCGGTACACAACAGATTTAACCCAGCACAGATACTAGCCCCCCAAAAGTCCAGGAATAATACCATATTCTATCAAAATAGGTAGCATTTATTTAAGTAATTACTCTGAATTTGGCATTATTCCAAGACATATTTTTAACATACATAAAACTTGTGTTTGGGAGGTAGTATGTTGTTCTCCATTTTATAAATGAACAATGAGTTTAGAAAGATTAAGAAATTTCTTCAAGACTAAGTTGATAAGGGACTGAAATGGGATTGTGATTGGATTTTTCTGCCTAAAAAACTAGTTTCTACTCCCATTTATTTATTGCATATGTTTTAATAACCCTTCTAAAATAAAAAGCAAAAGGAATGAACAGCTATATAGAAATCAGTAAGAAGCTGAGTGAATGCTCCCCACTCCCACTTCTGTTGTCAAGAAAATCCAGTTTGATGATAGTGTGTTTTTCTCCAACCCTGCTTGAGGAACTAACTGTCAATGGGCCAAAGAAGCTGCTAATGAATAAATGATCTCCGATTTGCAGCCAGTCGAGCTGCAGGCTTGCGACACTTTTCTATATGTATTCAGAAAACGACGAAGATGAGAGGGTCAACTGAGATGGCTTAAATAGGTCAAAATCAGATTTTTGAAAAATAAAAAATTATGTACATGAAGGCAAGTTATGTGTATGAAAGAGAGCCAAAGAGAAAATTAAGGTCAAGCCTATTGACTGCTTTAGTCTTTTTTTCTGGATAACATTCTTTTAAAATCAAAATAGAACTGCAGTCACTAGTTAAAGTCATGGTTACTCTAATTAACTAATCACTAATTCCAATGCTTTTACATTTTTCAACCATTGTGAGTTTTTGGATAGGCAAATTTCAGTTTGCAGAATGTTGCTTCCTTTTGCATTCAGAACTGCTCTTGCATTACCACTGCTAAACTCTGGCATGATTTTTTATGGCATGCTGAGTATTTATGAGGGCAACATTATTAATTCAGCAAATATTATAATGATATTATGTATCAGTTCTTTTGCTGGACCTGGGTGCCCTCATGGAGCTGAAAATGAAGTGGGGATTATTTAAATTAAAGAACTGCAAACACTTTTACAAATTGATATAAATCATGGAAGTTTAAAGCATTTTGATAGCACATCCCATTTACACCCTCTTTATATGGTTTCCTGAATTAAATGGAAAAACAACATACAAATTTAGAGACCCTATATGTAATATTATGATTCTTAACCCTATAGAATAGAAAGTAGAGTTTTACTAATCCTGACAAAAACTGTTCATTCCTTGATAATTATAGGGCTGAATTGGGGACATTTTTTAACAGTATTGAAAATTTCTACCTTGAAAGCTTATCATTTTTGAAAGCTTAAAACAATGTAAATTTTTTTCATGTTATTTAAATCAATAATTATATTTAATACTTAAAGAACATTTCAACATTGAAAATTATTTTAAGTAAACTTAAAAATAAATATTAATATAGAAAAATATTTTGGGGTTTTTTTCTACTATTTATTCTTAGGAGAACTAAAATGTTACTAATATACAGCTCTTAAAGTATATATATATGCAAATAAATAAATAGTACTGGATATATACTTTGCTGTAATAATAAAGCCCTGAATCTTCTGGTTTCCATAATATGTGACCATTTACCTTGCCATCCTTGAATATCTTGAAGCACACAGTGTACCCTAGCATAAAAGTGGCAGCTTCCAGACAGGTGGATAGCATATTTTCCTAATGTATACCAGAATCTAAATTGCATCTTGCCTTTATTTGAAACTCAACCATTAAGTTATGTCAAACTGGGTTGATGAGAATTGCATCTTAGGCTTATTTAATCTTCACCCCATGTGCATCATGATATTTGAGGAATATATTTTCTTGGGATAACATATGGTAGAATAACCTTTCATGTTATCTGTTGTGACCCTGATTTTGCATGATGGTTGATGGGGGGGAATATGCTTCTGATTAAAAATGTCCTGGGGGATGCTATTCTTTACGAATTCAGGGTGAAGAATAGCTAAAAAGTCTGGTCTGTGTCTGACAGCTGGTATAAAGCACCTTGAATCAATAAAACTCTTATTAATCCCATCCAGAGTATTTGCTATTGGTTCACACGGACATGATTCTACAAAGAACTATAGATTTGAAAGCTTCTAAAACAGGTTTTCTTCTCAAACCATGCGCAATATTCTTGAAAAAAGAGGCCTACAAATTAGCAAAAGTATCAAGTGCATACTTAATTGCAAAATAGGTAAGTATAGGCTCTGATTTGGATGCTTTGAGGACTATAAAGAAGTTTAAAGACATGATTTCTTTCCCTAAATAGTGACTATACAAAACCGGACATATACTTGGGGTAGCTTAACAAGAAGAACTTAAACTTAAGTACATGTAGATGAGGGCTCATGGAAGTTCTCAACTACATAAATTCACTTTCTTTGGGAAATGACCCAACCACTTGCAAACTATCTCCTAGGTTGAGCACTGCACAATGCTAAGCCTAAAAGCAGTTCATTAAAAGCCAAGTAAAATCTGAGTAGAGGGTGATTTGTCTTTTATTTTTTCTTACCCTTTATTCAACCATATTTTTCCAATTCTACCATATTCAGTTTATCACCAGGCATCAAGCAGGACAGCATAAAGCAATGCTAATTATTTCCTCATTAGTCTTTATTACACATATCTAGTTTGTTACTATATCTTTTTTTCTGAAACTTATTTTACAACTTTACATTCTGATTCATGTCTAAATATCCAGATGCTCAGAGGCTGTTGCTACAGTTCCCCATCTCTGACAGAATATCAACTCTATGGCCAATAATGAGGAGGAAGTTGACTATTCATATTTTCCTTCCCTTTTATCAAAATAATCATCGAGGTTATAAAGAATGATATGGTTCTCATTCCAAATGTTCCTCAGCAGCCAGTCAAAGGAGGAAGCAGTCTCTCCCTTCTTCATATGAATTTAGTCCTATAGAATCATGGTGTTATTTGAGAAATATTTATTGGAGTAATGACATCTCATGATAATATAAATTGCTGTTGAATAATTTACTCATTTTCATTTCTGTCTTCTACTGAACAAATACATAGGTGGAGATGGGGAGGGATCACTTTGTCTCAAGTACTAGGGACATGATATAAAAGAGTCCACTTGAAGTGAAGTTGAGGACATTGGAGTTTGTAAACGAAACACCCAGAACTCTTCCAGGAAGAATTATTCGGTACATTTTAATTTATGAGCTCCAGATTAACTAACTTTTAGTCACACATCTATATTTCCCTGTGCTTCAGCCACATTGACTTTCTTGGAGTTTCCCAGATACACCATGCTCCTTCCTTTAATGGGGTTTTTACACAGGGGTTCCCTTTCCATGAGAGGGTTGTTTCCTCTCCTTGTCTGTTTAGCACCCTTACTCTTCCTCTGGAACTCAGCTCAGGCATCATGCCCTCTCTGTAGCCACTTTGGGCAAGGCCTGTAAACTCCGTTACATACTCTTAGAGAATGATGAACTCTTCCCTCATGGTACTTATTACAACTGTCAACTGATGATAATTTCTGTGATTATTTGATCATCTGCTCCCCCCATTAGTAAGTTCATAAGGAACCACTGGTTATTTTTACTCATCATTATATCCACCAGCAATAGTAGAACCTGGCCTCTGTTTGATAAGCTGATAGTTGCTTTTCCAGGATCCATTCTCACCCTCTTTCTTTTAATTGTTAATTTAATTGTTCTATTTGTTATTGGTTGTAGAGATCTTCTGCTTGTTATTGAGTGAGTGTAGGTATTTATGTGCTTCTAAGAATTTGTCCATTTCAACTAGATTATCTAACTTATTGGCATATAATTATGCCAGTAGAGTTATGACTGTGCTTCAGGTGGCAATATGCCCAGATAAAATATTTGAATTCCCAGATTCTTTAGCAACTAAATATTATAATATAACATAGTTTTGGCCACTGATGCTTAAGGTTTATGGAAAAACTATAGTTTTTCTAGTAAAAGGAGAAAATACAACAAGACTGCTATTGACCCTTCTTCCAGCTTTGAATGTGAATGTGAAGTTTGGAGCTATAATAGTTGTCTTGTGAACATGAGGAAACCACATGCCAAGGATGGTGGAGCAGAAAGACGGAAAGGACAGATAGATGACATAGTGCTGTGGTCCCCTGTTCTAGTTTAATAGCTGCTGGAGTGCAACAGAGACAGATTGGTTTTTAATAAAAGGGGATTTGTTTCGTTAGTTCTTCAGAGGAAAGGCAGCTAACTTTCAACTGAGATTCTTTCTTATGTGGGAAGGCATAGGGTGATCTCTGCTGGCCTTGTCTCCAGGCCTCTGGTTCCAACAACTTTCCCCAGGGTGATTCCTTTCTGCACCTCCAAAGGCCCAGGCTGAGCTGCGAGTGCTGAGATGAGGTATGCTGAGCTGCTTGGGCTGTGCTACATTGAGTCTCTCATTTAAGCACCAGCCAATGAAGTCAAACATCATTCATTGCAGCAGGCACACCTCCTAGCTGACTGCAGATGTAATCAGCAACAGATGAAGTTCACATGCCATCGGCTCATGTCCACAGCAATATAACTAGGCACCTTCACCTGGCCAAGTTGACAACTGAATCTAACTACCACATCCCCCTAGGAGGGGATAGACCCCAATGAAAATTGGTTCAGATATTGACACTGGTGATGCCATATAAATACTCATCAAAAGGGTATGCAAAGAAGTGTTACTCAGATATTGCTTCCTGGCAAAAGCATGTAGATACCCAAACAGGTCCAAAAATGGATTGAGGAAGGAAGGAAGGAAAGTGAGAGTGAGGAATGTTTTACTGCTGTTGGGGGGCAGGGACTGGGTGAGGATTTCTGCTTTATTTAAACTTCCCCACTTAAGTTTGTATGTTTCGCTTCCTCAAAGAAGGGAACATCTGTATTTTCTGATCAACTTTCCCAGATGTGACATAGAATAAGGGGATGGGTGGTTGGGGAGATAGGTTGTGCATGCTGTCAACAAACATCAAAAAATGAGGTCATATATTTTACACATTATTTTAATTACATAGGGTATGAGAACAATAACCACTGCCATATACGTCTACATGTTTGTTATTTGCAGACGAACATAATCTTAACAGTACCGTAGGTGTTCAACTAGCATAAATACTAGTTAACTTATGAAGAAATTGAAGAGAATTTATAAGATATCCAAACACTTAGCTTGATAGGACTTTCATGATCTCAATAAATTTTTTTCTGTACATACTATGTGTGCTGGTTTGAAAGGATTAGGGACCCTAGAAAAGCCATGTTTTAATTCTGATCCATCTCATGGAGGCAGCTGAATAGGCAATCCCTATTCAGTACTGTAGGTTGGAAACTTGATTAAATCATCTCCACAGAGATGTGACTCACCCAATTGTAAGTATTAACCTTTGATTATAAGGAGATATGACTCCACCCATTCCAAGTGGGACTTGATTAGTTTACTGAAATCCCTTAAAAGTAGAAACATTTTGGAAAAACTTCAGAGCTATGAGAACCACAAGAGCCAACACAGCCAGAGACCTTGGGAGATGAAGAAGGAATATGTCCCTGAGGGAAAGTCATGAAATAAGAAGCCTGGAGAGAAAGCTAACAGACGTCATCATGTTCACCATGTGCCTCTCCAGTTGAGAGAGAAACCCTGAACTTCATCAGCCTTTCTTGAGTGCAGGTAACCTCTTGTTGCTGCTTTAATTTGGACATTTTTATAGACTTGCTTTAATTTGGACATTTTCACTGCCTTAGAACTGTAAACTTGCACTTTAATAGATTCCCCCTTATAAATGATATTCTGTTCCTGGTCTATCACATTTCAGCAGCTAACAAATTAGAACAGTATGTCTTTAAGTTGGACTTTTTGATAAAGAAGTGGAGACAGATGTGATAAGCAAAATCTTGAAAAGATTCATGATTGTCTACAGATACTGGAGGTGATAGTGACTCCAAACCAGGATAAGTAATCTGGAGCTATGGTGAACGATGAAAATAAAGGCTGGACATAAAAGCAGACAAGGAGATAAAAGCAGATAGTCTACCAGAAGACCTAAAATTGAGATGAACCTCACCTCATAGAGAAATTCCTTTATAGTTTTCTTCCTAAGCACCCTTCCTAATAACAAGGTCTGAAGGTCTGATGCAGATCTAGAGCTCAGTGTAGAACCTCACCTGGAAGACCATGTGAAGCAGATCCGACACATTTTCGGGGTTCCCAATTGCATCTATTCCTGTCCCTTGTGCATTTACACTTGCAACCCGTATTGTGAACACCTCATTTGTGCTAACCTACTTTCTCAGTATTAGAGTATAAGCTCAATAAAGACAGGGACTACACTGCCTTGTTTACTACTGAAATTCCAGAGCTTAACAAAGTGCTTATTTCATACATATGATCAAAAATATTTGTTAAATAAATGAATAAAATAAAGTATTCTGAAATCTATACACATGCAAGAATGCTGATCTATATGTGTGCTTTTTCTATGTACTTACAGGAGAACCCACAAGCTTCACTCACAAGATATATCCAAACACAAAATATATCTTGGCTGCTTACTACCACCTCTGTGTACTTCCTCATTTTGGGGGTCATAAAGCAGCAAGTGAAAAGGAAATTGCCAACAGGTGACTTTATTTCCCAAATAAAGGAAAGACACAGTTTCCCAAAACAACATCTTTTGGGAAGAGATTATATTTGTCCTATACACCTAAACAGCAACCAAGGCTGTTACTGATTGAATTTCCAATAAAATCCTCAAGCTATCAAGATGGCAAAATTAGGTCAACTAATACTTATGGGATGCTACAATGTATGAGACACATATGCAGCCTTTGTTGTTGTTGTTTTTTTTTTTTTGCACATGGGTAGGCACCAGGAATCAAACCCAGATCTCTGGTATGGCAGGTGACAACTCTGTGGGAACATGAATAGCAGCTACTCAAAGAGGGAAGCCATGTTTTAATCCTGATCCAATCTTGTGGGGGCAGCCATTTCTCTTAATTCTGATTCAATACTGTAGGTTGTAAACTTTTGATAAGATTATCTCCACTGGAGATGTGACACACCCAATTGTGGCAATGACCTTTTGTTTAGATGGAGATGTGACTCTGCCCATGCCAAGTGCATCTTGATTAGTTTATTGTAGTCCTTTAAAAGAGGAAACATTTTGGAGAGAGAGAACTGACACAGATGCCGACACTTGGAGAACAGAGACACAGATATTTGGATACACTTGGAGCCCAGCAGAATTTCCAGGAGATGTTAAGCAAGCCAGAACCTGAAGAGAGCCCAGAGAAGCCAAGGGGCTGAGAGCAATAGAGCCCAGGAGCAAGGAACCAGCAGATGCCAGCCACGTGACTACCCAGCGTGACAGAGGCATTCTGGACCCATCGGTCTTCTTTGAATTAAGCGATCTTTCCTTGGATGCCTTAATTTAGACATTTTTATAGGCTTAGTACTGTAAACTTGTAACATTAAATTCCTTTTATAAAAGCCATTCCAATTCTGGTATATTGCATTCTGGCAGCTTACAAATCAAAACATTATCTAAGGCCAAGAAACAAGCATGAGGAAAGTCAGGACCTTTGGGAGTGGTCATAGTTTTGAAGGAGTGTGAACACAAGCAGTGGAGGGTGAGACAAGACGGAATAACAGAAAATCATGCTAGCAAACTAAATACGAATAAATTCATATTATGACAGTCATCATGGGCTATGAGGAACAATAAATTGTTTGCCTATTAATAAATGATTCTCGCCTTGGTGATAATTCTGCCAAACAAAAATTCTTTTTTAAGTAGTTGAGGTGTAAAGGGGAAAACTTCACTCACTAGAAAAATCATGTATCATTAATAATTCACTCCTAATTCAACTAGACAAATTAAGAGGTTCCATATATGAGGTATGAGAAATGAAAGTGAATACAATATACATTTTTTTAAGAAACAACTTAGAGATAGTGATACACCATTCAAATTTCTACCTTGCAAAGCTTCAAATATTCTGACAGTGAAACAAATGTGTTTGTTTATATCTCACTGAAATTGTCTCCTGTATTTGACACTTCCTTTTAAATTACCTGGAAGGTGGAAAATTTTCTTTTGTTTCAGCTTGCGTTTGATTTTTTACAAATAATTGTGTAACATTTGGATAAAAATCTAGTGGATAAAATGAGTAAGTGATAATATGATACCTGTAAACAATATGAATAAAACAAAAACAAAATGTGACTAATATTTTTAATAATAATGCAATATAAAAACATAATAATAAATAGTGAAATTTAACTTCATATATGGAAGGGAGTCCATGTAATTCCAATTTTAAGAAGATAATGACATGGCTGCATCTTCCCAAAATGACAAATTTGAAGGACAACTTCATGGGCACAATTTAATATCTAATGATGCTCGTGTACTTTTAAGGAAGGACAATGGATTTAGGACAATCAAGGTCTGGGCAGGACACCAGAGTTTATAAGTGCATACAAATTCCTCATAGAAACACAGACATTACTCTTTCACCCAAACACATACACATACTCCCAACACTTGTCATCACATACTTCTCCCTTCTTCCTCATTGTCTATACACTTGAACTCTTCTAATTCTCAATATCTGTGAAGACTTTAAAAAAATCAATAAAGCCTAATACATGCTGGTCTTTGTTTAGAGGAAGCCCCATAGGTATGTTTATTTTTACTACAACTGCAATAGGTATCTGAGTACAAGTGCTGCTATAACAAAGAATCAGACAATATTCCATTGCGTCTCCTCATCTCTGGAGTTCACACATGTTCACAGTCTGGGTTTTGTGAGCTGATTCCCACATGATCTAGTTTCATCTGGATAATGCTCCTGAAAAAAATCAGAAAATGCAGTTCTGTAGGCCTCTCTGAATTCTTCCAGAAAGCCTGCCCAGCAAACCAACACATTGGCATTTATGTACAGATATATAGAGGCAGCTGTGAGGACCTTCTGACTGAGGCAGCTTTTCAGGATCCATATGATTGCAGGTAATGGTCTGGGTACCTAGGAGGTGTTGGTCTACCTCACTCATGACAGGGGTCTTCAAAAACCAGCTGGAGAAAAGGAAAGCTCACATGAATCAATACCAGCGTTTTTAAAATTTATTTCCTCTCCATTCTGAGAAGGGGATAAACCCTTCCATAAGCCACACAAATTTCTTGCTATGCCTTGATTATGTCACAGGAGAGAAAACTTCCATGGGAGAAAAGAATGGTCATCTTCAACAAAGAATGCAACTTCATAATGGAAAGAGAAAGTAGAAGTCTGCCTAGCAGGTAGCCAATCAAAGTCATGAGACAAAAACATAAAAATTGAACTGATCACTTGTTTAAATGCAAAAAAGGTGGGCCAAATTCCTAAAGTTCCTGGAATTTCTGATTTCATGTGATGCAGTATATGGAGACTGAGCCTATTATGATTCTGTTTAGACCAATATTCTCATAAAAAGTTTTGTAAAAAGTCCCTACAGTCAAATGAAATGTCAAACTGAATTAGCTTAAAATGCACCATTCAATGATACAGCACAGTAAAACATGAGGAGACTGTGTAGTTCTGGAGTATGATGGTGAGCTGTCTCTTTTGGGATCATTGCAGGTCCTTTAAGATAATGCACTCTTTAAATGGAAGAGGATAAAGAATGATATATTATGAGAGCTTCCCTGAGGGTTAAACAACTCATAATGAAAGCAAAGTTCCACTCCAGGTAGTGCCATAGAAAGAGATAATAAAAGCTGAGAGTTAACGTTTATTGACCACTTACTAAATGCCAAGCATTTTGCCAAACACTTATAAGCATTGTTTCATGAAATCCTTTCCACAGCTGTATAAATAAGGGTTATTATTATCCAAGTTTTTCAGGTGAAGGAAGTGAGTTCTAAAGTGAAGTATAAAGATATTAGGTAAATTGATCAAGCCTACATAGTCACTGAGGAACAAAGCCAAGACTCAAAATCAGGCTGTCTGACTCCAGAGCCTGATGTCCAATGGTGCCAAAGAGAACACAAAACTGATAAATATACATTAAGTGCATCAGATCTCCTCTCTTACTGGGACATGGTTGTTTGATGACAATTTCTCTTTTCTTTGTCTGTTGCATTACTTTTAATCCCCTTTTTGGCTATCCTTAGTTCTCACTAGTGCTCACATTAGCTTGTTTTGATCCTTATAATAAGCTGATCCTTATAATAAGTTGCATGTAGAAACCTGGTGGGATTTTTCTCATACCCAAGCCTTGTAGAGAAATTCTGACAACGAGCCTTTTTGCATGGATCTTACACCTTATAGAACTGGGGAATGGAGTCAAGTGAAGTATATGGAAGAAGATGTTGACAATTGTTTTTCATATTCTGCTTTCCTTTGGTAAGTCCTATTCAGGTTGAAATTTGTAGAATAACATATCTTCTCTGTGCCCCTGAGTATTAATTCGAAATGATGTTTTGTGGCATTGATCTAAGACACGCAATAAAAAAATCATGTACATTTTGCTCCTCAACCAGGTACAATCTTGGTAAATCAGACTTTCAGAAGGTAATCTGCTGTAGAGCAATAATTTTCAAACTTTAGGGTGTCTTTGAATCACCTGAAACACCTTTAAAAACTGATGGTTGGTCTTCAACCCCAACTTTCTGACTCAGCAGGTCTGATTTGTGGTCTAAGGATTTGCATTTCTAATGAATCACCAGGTAATATGGATGCTGCTGGTCTTGGGACCACACTTTGAAAATTACCATTCTAGAGTAGATCTTCTCAACTCTGGCTGTACAGAAGAACTGCCTTTAGAGATTTTTTTAAATGCTGATACTTTAAGCCCACTCCAGGTGAATTAAATTGGAATCTTAGGGGATGAAGCTCAGGCATCAGTATTTTTAAGCTCCCCTTTCCTCCTCCCCAGTGAATCTAATGTGCAGGCTAGATTGAGACCACGGAGGGAAAGCTTCTGTGGTAGGCATGGAGAATCGAGGGTTATATATACCCTCAAACTTAACCCTAAAATATCTATAAAGGAGCAATATATAAAGACTACCCAAATCGATGAAGCCTTGAAATCAAATCATTATGAAATTTCTTTTATCTTTTAGTCCCATAGATGCCAGTTGTTGTATCAGGCTTGCTTTCCTTGATGACATGTTACAGTGCACATCTGAATATGTAGTGCAGGGCTGCTTCCTTGGATGGAGAGAATAGACAAGTTCCAGAAACTCTAGATGACAAAACTGAGTTTTACTGGTCATAAGTGGAATCATGTATTATGTGTACATGTATGCACCTGTGCGTGTGTTTGTGTGTGAAAAAGACACAGAGCGGTAGAAAGAAATTATATGTATTTCTTCATGCCCATAGCAAAGCTGCTTATTTGCTTATTGTACCTATTGTTTTTTTCTTGTCTATAGGAAAATTTTTGTTATTGATATTGCTGATTTTGTTGTATCAACTCTGATGGCTTCATTTTGGCTTGATATATGATTACAGGGTATTTGTTTCCCTTTCTTACCAGTTTCATTTTTGTAACATTTCCTAAAACCCTTTTTACATGTCCACATCCATTCTTTTATTTAACCATTCAACATTTACTTTTTTTCAAAACTGTGCTGGGGAAATCATGAAGTGAATGGGATAATTGTATTTTTTATTTGGCTTCTTTTACTCCACATAATTATCATCCACGTTTTTGCATTTATCACTAGTTCATTTCTTTTTATTGGTAAGCGGTATTCCATTGTATAGCTATATCACAATTAGTTTATCCATTTATTGGTTGATGGACATTTATTTGGGTTGTTTCCGGCTTTGGGCTATTATGATAACGAGGCTATGGACATTCCTGTCCACATCTCTGTGTGGACTTGCTTTCATTTCCCTTGGGTGTACACCTAGGAGTGGAATGGCTGAATCATATGGTATGTTGTACATTTACCTTCTAAAGATGTTGCCAAGTTGAATTCCAAAGTGGCGGTACCATTTTATATTCTCACCAGCAGTGTATATGAGAGTTCTGGTTATCCTACATCTTAGCTACCTATGTTTGTATGGCCAGTCTTTTGCAATTTAGTCATTCTATTAAGTCTGTTGGAGTATATTATTAGAGTTTTAATTTGCATTTTTCTGATAACTAACGTTCTGAGGACCTTTTTTCATGTACTTATTTGCCATTCATGTACCTTATTTAAAGAAGCATGTATTCAAATCTTTTGCCCACCTTTTTTCTTATCGGGTTGTTTTCTTATTATTGAGCATGAGAATTCTTTATTATTCTAGATACAAATCTGTTATCAGATAAATGATTTGGAAATAGTTTCTACCAGTCTGCGGCTTGTTTTTTTGTTCTCTAAACAATATCTTTTCTTTTTTTAACATTTGTACTCATTATAGAACAAATTTCAAAGTATGGCATGGGTTACAGTTCTACAATTTCAGGTATTTCCTTCTAGCTGTTCTAAGACACTGGAAGCTAAAAAGAAATATAAATATAAAATATAAAGCCCTAGGTCTTCTTTTGGGCTGGCAGGAATGGTTTTGTGGGGGGTTGGCAAACCATGAAAAATATCAAATTCAGCTGAAGCCAGAGAAGACTCTTGACTTTATTTTAAATCTCTCAGCAACTAATACCTTATTTGTTACAATTCATTTTATCCTTTTAGTAAGGAAAGTATTGTTGATCCCACAGTGGCAGGGCCAGGCTCATCCCTGGGAGTGATATCTCATGTTGCCTGGGGGACTTATACCTCTGGATGTCATGTTCCATGTGGGGTGGGTGTGTAATGATTTTACTTGCAGAGTTGTGTCCTTAATTTCTTTTAGCAGAGTTTTGTGGGTTCAGTGTACAGGTCTTACTAATCTTCTGTCAGATTTATCCCTATTTCCTACTTTTTTTTTCATCATATAGTTGTTCAATGTTTATTTTAAGGGCCTTCAATAATCATTTGCTCCAAAACTGTTATGCACCAAATAAACCCTAAAGAGCTACTAAGGTTCAGGGAATTTCTTTTAAAATGCAAAAAACAAAAACAAAAAACAGATGCAAGTTGTTGCATTCCTTAAATTCCCAGATGTTTGGATTAAGTTCACTTCTACTTTTATTCTTCCTTCCAACAAACATTTATTGGACAGCTACTGTGCCAATATGTCCTAGGCACAAAGGAGATGAGAGTGAACAGTATGGCAATTCCCTTGCTTTCATATATTCTGGTGGGACAAGGAAGAAGAGAAATAACTAAATAAACAAGAAAATCAGAAGCTAAAAATAGTATATTGAAAATTAAAATTAAGCAAGTTGATGTGAGAAAAAAATAACCCAGGATCTACTTTAGACTGAGGTATCTAGGAAGACTCATGAAAGGAGCTGACATGTATGCTGAGACTTGAGCCAGTCAGGCTGAAGCCCAGGAAAAGAGCATTTCAGGCAGAGAAAGGTATGTCCAAGTCCTAACACTGATACCTGTGAATGGCTCCTATTTGGAAATAAGGATTATTTAATTAAGGATTGATATGAGACCATTCTGGATTTATTGTGGGCATTAAAACTAGTGACTGATGTCATTATAAAGGAAGGATGATAGAGATTTGACCAAGGGACACACAGAGGAGAAAGCCAGGTGAAGACAGGCAGAAATCAGAGTGATGCTGCCACAATACCAGTTGTCACCAGAAGAAGCAAGGCAATTCTCAAGGGAGGACCATTAGAGAATTCTGAGAGATTGTGGCCCATCTTGATTTCAAAGACCTCCATCCTCCAAACTGTGAGGAAAAACTAACACAAGATTTGTGATAATTTTCTATGGCAGCCCTGGGAAATTAATACAGACCCAGGATGAGTTCAAATCTGGCTTGTTCTAGGAACAGAAGGAAAGCAATTGGACCTAAGTATAATGCACTTTTAAAAGTGGTACAAGGTACTTTGAACACACAGAGCTTCAGTGCCTATTTAGACATCCAACAGAAGGTATCAAATAGCCAAGCTTTTCTGAAACTTTTTAAAAGTGCAAATGAACCACATAGTGATCTTGTTTAAATGCAATTCTGATGCCAATAGATTTTGGAATAGAGTCAAGGATTCTGCATTTCTCAAAAGCTCCCAGATAAAGCCACCCTTGTCCTAGACCACACTTTGTGAAGATGTGAACAATTACAGAAGGCAAAAAAAAAAATGCTTCAGCTAGGTGGAAGTGCCTTGTCTTCCAGCATACTTGTAAGGTCTTTCATAGACCTCTACCTGGGCTAAACCCCAGTTCCCACACTTAGTGTGAGTCATGATTAGTCTGCCCTAGTGGTCTTTTCCCATGTAAATAAGAAAGTAAGGAAAGGGCATATGATGCTATCCTGGCCCAGGAAACACGAGAGGAAATCTGGGATGGGTGTGGAGAGAAGACTTTTTTCTTCATTGAAAAAATATATTTTTCATTGATTAAAAAAGATGTGCAGATGGTTACATAGTTCATCTATGCTGTAGTGTGTAACAGAACTCCATTTCTTTTTATGGCTGAATAATAATCTACTATATGTATTTACCACCTTTATGGATCCATTCATCAGTTGGTGGGAAGTTGTGTTGCACCCACCTTTTGACTACTGTGAATGATGCTATTCTGAATATTGGTGTACAAATACTAGTTTGAATCCCTGCTTTCAATCGTTTGGGGTATATACCCAGCAGTGACATTGAAGTTTCTTAGACCTCTTTGAGGTTTCAGTGCCTTTCATTAAATAAGTGTTTTACAATTGGAAAGAAAATTAAAAAAGACATGCAGACATGGAAGAAGAAGAAAGCAGCCTGCTGCTGCTGGGCATCCTTTGTGACACATAAGACCTGAGGTATTACAACAATCTGGCATCCCTAGGGAGTGCAGGCGTGAGGGTGAACCAATATGGTGAGGATGAAAATGCCCAGAACTATTTCTTAAAACCTAATTGAAGCACTGAGTTAATCGCTGCTGCAAATGAAATACCTCTGAAATATTGGTCACATAATTTGCGTTTTCTTTAAGCCTGTTAAGGTTTTCTGTTACGTGGTGTTTAAAGCAGCTTTCACCAAACACTCCCTCATAGAAGGATCTGTCCATCTACTAAACTGTGAGAAGCTCAATTACAGAAAATACAGTTTCTCATATGGTTCTTTTTTCTCTGTGCCACTCTCCCTTTCCTTCTCTCTCTCCTTCCTTCTTCACTCCTACTTCCTTCCCTCCGGCCCTGCTTCCCTCGTTTCTCTGCTTTGCTTAATCCTTTCCTCCCTATCTCTCTATCACCTCCAAAGCTACTTTTTAAACTCTTATCACGCATTTGCTTTGTGAAGCTTATGAATCCAGAATATAGAAAATTTCTAATTTTTGGAGAACTTAGTCTTTAAGATCTTTATCTGTAAAGGATCAGCAAAACATAGATATGATAAAATACACTACAATTGCTAGAACACAGAACAGATATTTTCCTTGACTTAAAGGCAGATGTTATAAAAGATTACTTTGGCTTGCATTTTAATAAGCCATAATTGCTTTGACATTCCTAAGCCCTTCACCAACAGGAACCTGGCATGGATATAAGCATGGATTGGTGGCTGGGTGGATCCTGAAATGAGTCCAAGCTTTCCTAATTATTTGAAATACTACTTTGAGGTTTTCTTCCTATAGACTCCAGGCAGCTTGCTGTAATTATGTGATTTTTTTTTCAAAAGCAGAAAAGCAACTGTCATTAAGCTAGCAGGGGTTTCAGACTGTTTTGGGTGGAAGAAGGGTACCAAATACCCCTAAAACATAACCGTTCATCTGGAGAGTGTTGGAGGAGCATCAGAGTAGTAGGTCAGTAATGATTTAGTAGTCTGATCTGGGTAAGAGAGTACTCGACTGCACCGGGAGTTTCTGACTACTTACTCTGTCTTTCGAAGAGTCCATGTTCTTGTTTGTTTTATTTTAAACCTTTTCTTTTTAAATACTTTCAAACTTAGAAGACAAATACAAAAACAATACAAAACCTTTACAGAGCACTCCAAAATACCACTATCCCTCCCAGATGCACAGATGGACCAATTTTAACATTTTGCCACTTTTGATGTATCATTCTATTTATCCATTAATATATTGATCCATCTATCCATCTATCTGTCTACATGTATTTCTGTTTATCTATCCATTTTCTCAACACTTGAGTGCAGATTGTATACTTCATGCTCCTGGAACACAACACTGCCGTGTACATTTTCTAAGAAAATATCCACCTTAAGTGCAGTTATCAAGTTCAAGAAATTTAACATCAATATGAAGCTTACAGTCTATAGTCAAATTTTTCATATATCCATATCATGACCTTTTGAGCCTTCTCTTTTCCCTTGGTAGAACCTATCAAGTATCATGTATTGCATTTGATTGTCATTATCTATTTAGTTTCTCTTTCTTTTTTTATTGTGCAAACATACATACAACATAAATTTTCCCATCCCATCCTCTCCCAAGTATACCAATTAGTGGGATTAATCTCATGCACAGTGCTGCAGTGCCCTCCCCACCATCCATCACTATGGCTTTCCCTTCACCTCAAACAGAAACCCAGCACTACGTTTGCATTTACTCCTTATTGATCCTGCCCCCACCATGCACCTCTGATGATCTATAGTCTAATTTTTGTCTCTATGAGTTTTCAAATTCTCCAATATTTTCTTTATAGTTTCCATGGGGTTTAAATTTAACATCATAAATCTTCAACAATCTCACTTGCTTTCTTACCAATCTAACTTCAATAGTAGTATATACAAACTACATTCCTTTACCTCTCCTTCCTCCCACCTTTATGTAGTTCCTGGCACTTACAAATATATACATTGAATCTCAGACCACTGATTTTTCATACATTTTATGTATTTGCCTTTCAGATCCTGTAGGAAGTAAAAAATGGAGTTACAAAGCAAAAGCAGAATAGTACTGGCATATATATTTACCCAGGTTATGACCCTTATCAGCCATCTTTACCTCTTCATTTGATCTATGTTATTGTCCTTTCCCTTCAACCTGCAGAAATCTCTTCAGCATCTCCTGTAGGACTGGTCTAATGGTGATGAATTCCCTCAATCTTTGTTTATCTGGGAATGTGTTCATCTCCCCCTCATTATTTGAAAGACAGGTTTGCCAGATATAGAATTATTAGTCTGCAGTTTCTGTCCTTTCAGCACTTTAAATATGACATCCAGTGACTTCTTGCCTCCATGATCTCTAATGAGAAAACAAAACTTTATCTTACTGAAGCTTCCTGTATGTGACATATTGCTTGTCTCTTGTGGCTTTAAGAATTCTCTATCTTTGGCTTTTGACAGTTTGGTTACATGATGCTGTGATATGGATCAATTTGAGTCTATCTTGCTCAGGATTTGTTGAACAACTTGGATATGTATACATCTTTCCTTAAATTTGGGAACTTTTCAGCCATAATTTCTTTGAATATTCTCTTTGCCACTTTCTCTCTTTCTTCTCATGCAACTACCAGTGTGCATAAAAGTTCTCCTAATGACACTCCACAGTTTCCTCAGGCTCTGTTCACTTTTCTTCATTCTTTCTTCCTTCTGCTTCTCAGACCAGATTATTTCAATTGTTTTATCTTCAAATTCTCTGATTCATTCATCTTCCAGCTCCAATCTTCTCTTGAACCCCTCTAGGGATTTTTAATTTTGATTAGTGTGGTCTTAAGTACTGTTTGGTTCATTCTAATAAATTCTCATCACTTCATTGATATTCTTTTCATGTTTATCATTTTCCTGATTTCCTTTATTTATTTGTTGTTGTTTCATTTAGCTCTTTGAGCAGATTTAGGACCATTCTTTAAAACTCCTAGTCTTTTATATCCCAGGTCTGGTCTTTCTTACTGAATGGTTTCTAATGCTTTAATTTTCTCCTCTGTATGGCTATTGCTTCCTGTTTGTTCGTATGCTTTGTAATCTTTTGTTGAAACCTGGACATTTTGATATTTCAATGTTTTAACATCAGAATTTAGATTGAGGCAGCTATTCCTCAAGCGTGTACATTGCTAGTGTTATTAGAGAATTTTCCTTGAATGTCAGGAGCTAACCTGAAGGAAGAAGAGCAAGAGGAAGGAAAAAAGAGGAGGAGGAGGAGGAGGAGGAGGAGGAGGAGGAAAAGAAAACATCTCTCCTATTCTTTGCAGACTGACCCATGCTACTGTTCTCCTTTAGAGCTTATTTACACAAAGAGTTTGGAGAAACGAGGAAAAAGTATAGGCGCTGCCCTGATCCTAGTCTTGGGTATGAACTTGTCACCCTGGAAATTCCTGTTTACAATGATACAAATGTTCCCTCTTCCTTAGGAGACAGTTTCTTCAAGGCCTTGGGCACTGAGCTCTGCCCTACAGCCATTAGTCCCTTGCACCAGGCAGCCACTGGTTTGCTCTACCACAGCCTTCTATGAAAGAGCTGATTGAGGTACCTTCTATACCCAGGGCAGATATTGGGACAGTGAGTCCCTCTGGCCATCACCAGACAGATTGGACCAGACAAACATGCTCACAAGGGTTATTCTGTTCCCTCAAGAACCAGTACCAATGATCCACACTGGGGGTGCAGGTCAACTCTGTTCTGAGCTGATGAGGTGCGGGTGAGGGGCCAGCGAGAGCACCAAATGAGCCCACCACTTTAAGTACTTTTTTTCTTTATTTGGCACTCACGCTGTTACTGTAGTCCTTTAACTGGTTCATGGAGCTTTGATAAAGATGTTTCTGACTGCTTTTACTGGTTGTTCAAATCTTCGGGGTGGAGGGTAGGGGATGGAGCCCTGAAGCTTCTCATTCCACCATACTGATCTGGCTAGAGCCAAGTTCGTGGTTTTTATTTCATGACAGCAACATTTCCCCTTTAGCTCTTTCTCTAAACAGTTTGCATCAACAGATGTTTTATCAAATATTTCAAAACTAAGAACTCCACCATTCTATAAGATGGAAAAAAGGCAGTCTTTTCAGAAGACGGGGGGCATACCCTGTGGTGCACACTTAAGGCAAGTGTCCTGTTAATGGTCCCAGTGTGCAGGGGCAGGTACTTTGTGAAGAAAGATGCACAAAGGAGATTTAACTGAGACACATTCATTACCAAATGCTATTATCTTTGCTCCCTGCCCACCCTCCACCAACAACCTGAATGCAAAGACTCATACTCAGTGCTCTGCAAGGCAAGCTTGCCATTCCAGGACCTGCTTCCATACAGCTTCCAACCTGATGAAGTGGCTAAATTCCATGGGGATTTAGTTTGGTTTTGTCAATTACTAGTATGTTTTCCTGTGATTCTTATTATTGTTAATCCTAAAGTTAACTTAGTTGTAATCAGGACTTCTCTTATTTTCTTGAATTTATTTGCTTGCTTATTTATTTATCTAGCTATCTATTTATTTATTTATCTATTACATGGGCAGGCACCGGGAATTGAACCCGGGTCTCCGGCATGACAGGCGAGAACTCTGCCTGCTGAGCCACCGTGGCCTGCCCTTGGATTTATTTTTACTTTGACAGGAATAGTGAATATTTAATAGAAAGTCCACAATGCTCACTTTTACATATCGTTATATTCAAATTTATTCAAAGATAAGATCACCCAGCATCATTGTGGAGCAGTCTACATAAATAATATAACTGATATTTCAAACCTACATGAAATACATCCCAGCATAATTTGCATAGGTTGCAGGAGTGTTTTTGTTAACGTGATCCTCTTGTTCCTCTTCTCACTCTTTGCTTGATACATTTTTAGTATTTCTGGAAATGCTTTTCAGTTTAGCAGATAGAATTTGAGCCACTTCAACTTTCAAAACAGCCAGGAAAAAAGTTAACCAAAAAAAAAGCAATTTATGAAAATGCCCTGAATCAATGGGAAATAGCTTATTTCATGAATTAAAAGCTGTCTTAATATTTTTAGGATGACAATGTTTTTTTTTTTGGCAATTATAAAAATGAATTCTGGTACATGTACCAATCTATTCTTACTACTGCAACTTAGACAGCAAGTTGAAAATAGTACTTTATATTTCTCAATCGCTGAGTAGTACCATGCTGGGTTTAACTACAACCGATGAAAGGGAAACTATGGTAAACTGGATGCATGTAACAAACATAGGAATTCATATTTTTCCAGGATATGGCATATTGCCACTGACCACAGCCTCCTGGAACACGATAAAGTCATTGAAATAGTTAACAGATGTTAACCATACTTGAAATATAAAAAGTTCTACTGCTAAAAATTATGTAGGGTCAAATGGAGATTTGGCTCTTGGTCCATAACTTAACTGATCTGGCAAATGGAAAGTGGAGATGCAGAGGCATAACACATAATATTCAGGCCACACACTTTGCACACTATGCAGGGGCTCATAAACTACTGACAATATGGACACTGTGCTAAGCCAGCTTGATTAAGTATTAACACAGTATTTGATACTTAAGGAAATCTGAAGTCAATTTTCATGTCTACTAAATTAAAAAGTTATTTTTATAAGAGAAAAAAGAGTAGCCTTTTTCAAAATTCAAAAGCATGTCTACATGTTGTATTATTTAGTTTTGTGTTGTAATTTACCTGATGACTGGTACTGCTTTCCGTTGACTTCATAATCTATCCAGCAATATTCTTTTTAAAAAGCATCTCTTTTCCACTTTTGTCTATTACTTTGCATTTCAGAACAATCTGACAGTAATGATTATCAGATGAATACAAGTAGAAGAAACAGATCTTCTTGACCTTAAGTGATAAATTCGTTCAAGTCAAGCATTGAAGGAGGCTTGTGCTACTTTAGAGTTTGTGGTTTTATTCACAGCTTTGCAAATAAAGTCACCAGCTTCCATCACTTTGTAAAGATTCACTCCCTGGTGAGGGAAAGAGGGGATACCAGGAGAAAAGAGGGATTAGGGAGAAAGATGACAAAACAGATTCCTCTTAATACTATGAAGAGTTACTTGGACATTTAATATTACTAACAAAATGTTGCTCATTACAAACTTTTGGGCAACTCTGAATCATTGGCTAGCACCTTAGATTGTTCTGTTTTATTAAAACATATCTTTCATCTGACCCCTATACAAAGTCTAGGGAAAACTCAGTGTAATTCAGGTTGGTATCTAAATTCTAGGAATGGAACTTGAAACAATCTGTAAAATATCAGTAAAGGACAATTATGCTGATAATGAATTAGAGGAATTTAAAGATAAGAATTAACAGGGGGGGAAAACACCCTCTTTATAAAGAAACAAATGAGAAAACCATAAGGAATGCAGAAAAGGTAAATGCATATTTATTAACCATATTCAGAGGTTGAGGGCCAAGTAAAATGAAGTAGCATTTAGTACACATCTGGACCATGTTTGCCTGAGAGGTTGTACATATGACAATATAAATAGGATCAACAAAGGTTTAGGTAAATCCATAGATAGCAGATAACATAGTTGGGTATCAAGTCCAACTTCAGGACATGTTCCTCATTTCTCAGGCTAGGTGTAAGTGGAAGGTCACCATCGGGGTCTCCACCCAGCTCCTTGGCTGTCACCATTAGAAACAGACAATTAGGTAGATTAACTAGAGATTTGGCCCTCCTGCAATATTTCATAAACTCTTCTGTCCTCTCTCAACACGAATTAGGGAAAATGTAAGTTTAAAATTTAACAAACCCAGTCTTTACTATTTAGGAACTACTTATAGTATTTATACAAATTTGTCTTTTTTTTACTCAATTACTCATTTACTTTTGTACTGCTTTTCATAACAATGATCATCATTTTGGAAGACATAGACATTTTATGATAACTACTTACTTCTCTCTAGAAACTCCTGGAGCATTATTTCCTTGCTTTCTACTTCTCGTTCTTCAAGAATGATCAAGAAAAATATTTTGTAAACTGATATTTGCAAATGATTTTATTCTCAGGATACTAACATTTGTCTTGGTTTGCAACATTTAGTTTTGCTAAGGTAATGGTGATAGGTAAAAAAATCTGTCAGGCAACTTTTAGTTTAATACCCTTAATTAATGTATTATATTTTAAAAATAATTAGCTACATGGGTCTTTCAATTTTGAATTCACATCCAGCAAAGGATTACAGGAGGATTTCAATCACTAATGATCGTCCTCACTTTCCAAGAATTCCATTTATAACAATTATTTAGTGAAATTTCTTGAGCTAATACAAATGAAGAATTCAGTTTTGGCCTTTCTCTACTATTTTATTTAAATAACAGATGGCATTATGAATTCATATTGCATTTACTCTTAAATCATTTAACAGGTTCTTAACTATGTCATGTACCATGATAGATTTGGGGGAGTCCAGAATCTTAAGTAGAATATGGTTTGTGTCCTCAGGGTGCTTACTCTTAGGCAGACAACATGGCACCCATAAACAGGAAGTTTTGCACTCTAGTTAAAGCCACTGATAGAAATACACCCAAATAATTATGAAGGTGGAAGTGTGACAGTCAGACCAGTGTGTAAAAAGGAGTGGAGAGGGGTGTCAAGGAAGGATACCAGGAAAGTTAAATCCCAACTTGAGTCGTACACGGAGAGTATGACCCAGAGAGGAAGGAGGTAGGTGGGATGTTGCAGGCAAAGAAAAAGCACTACAAGACATGTGAGAAATACTGTGGCATGCACAGAGATTGATGGGCAGTGATGATTGAAAAAGGCATAAAAAGGCCAGATTGCACAACAAAAAAAGCACAGACTTGCTTTTCATGAAATAAGAATCCATTGCTGGGTGTTCAAGGTGAGTGCAGCATAACATATTTGCATTTGAGATGATATCCTCTGATGGTACCAGGAAGGATGAGTTAAAAGCCAAGTCTGAGCCAGGCAGACTCAATGTGGAGGCTGGAGGCTCAGAGAAGAGATAAGGGCCTATGATAATGTAGTCATAGTAAGGGTAGCAAGGAAGGGACAAATTTCTGAAATATTTAAGAAGTTGAATCAGTGGTTTACGATAATTGAATGGATAGGAAAGTTATAGTAATATTGGATTTCACATAGAATCTTTTCTAGTTGGGTAACTGGTTGAGTTATGACTTTCACTCAATGAAACAATTGTTATTCATTTTGAAATTCTTAGGATGGGGACATGTTTTATTTTCATTTGCACCACCTAGAACATGGCCTGACAGATATTAAGCAGCAGCTGTCATTAAATGTTCAGGAAAGGACCTAGTCTCATCAGTTTCTATTATGGTCAGATACTTTTGATAAAATGATTAAGCCACTTAGTAAAAGAAATAACATTTATTCCTAACCAGAGAAGATGAGAAGATAGGCAATGCCCTTTTGTATCTAGTGACAAGTAAAATCATTATTTCTCAAATAATCATTGAGCATCTCTATACAAAAGGTACTGAGTATGAATTAGCTGTAATAACTGTTCTCTTGCTGCAGCTAGACACTAGAAATTTACAAGTTACAAATTTCATGGTAGGGTCAGATTAGAGACATTGCAGTTAGCATGAGAATACTGAGGAAAGTCACTTAATAGTTTGGGACTGGGAGTTAAAGAGAGACCAAAAGATTTTTTGTAGATAGTAGTGCCTTACTTGAGTTTTTTTTTTTTTTTTTTTTTTTTTCACACATGGGCAGGCACCGGGAATCAAACCCAGGTCCTCTGGCATAGTAGGCAAGCATTCTGGCCTGCTGAGCCACCGTGGCCCACCCTTACTTAAGTCTTAAAGACTGCCAGGTAGAGTGAAGTATCGGGTGTGCGGCCATTCCAAGTGATGGCAAAATTATGAGCAATACAGGTGAATTAAATTACACTCAACTATAAAAGAGTGAGGCAAAAGGAGAGGAGAGGAAGTGACGGATAAATCCATTTTGTAATCAAGACAATGCTTTTACATCATACAAAGCATTTTAAACGTTGAATCATCTATGGATAGTTTGCTTGTCTTTTTATTTTTTCCCCTACAAATTTACCCAATAAACTGACAGCTTATTTTAATTAGCATATTGCAAAATGAGGTGCTAATTTAGGAGCACTTGACTTCAGGTAGTACTCGTAAAGCAGTTTGCTTACAGTTCAATGTCTCACATGTTAAGTAGTATTAAGTTCTTTTCTTCCACTGACCATTTCAAAAGTTCCCTAGGCACTTTTCCAGACCTACCTAATTGTTATTGTGAGAAAATAAGGATCTCACTTTACCCCTAATTAAGCATCCATGCAGGAAAACAACCAAACAGGCAAAAAACAACTGTAAAATGTAACAATCATAACAACAAAGTCATAGGCTGTAGCTCACAAACCAGGTAATATGTTTAGAAGGACTTTGAAGGTCATGAAGTACCATAAAAATGCTGAATGAAAGCATTATTGGTGATTGAGCTGTAACTTTATAACACCCACTAAATACCATTTCCTTGGTATTTTCCCATTGTGCATTTTGGGAAATAGCAAAAGTGTAATAAATTTTGACCTCAACATTGCTTCCCAAATCTTAGAAGCATTCCAGATTGGGGCTACAAGGAATCTATAAATATTAAAAGTCAAAGCAACTTACTGTATTAAGCCCCAGGCCATTAAGCATATATATCAAATCCTCGGTGGCTACATTCCCAGAAGCACCTTTTGCATAAGGGCAACCACCTAATCCGGATACTGCAGAGTCCACCACACTAATCCCCATCTGGAAAACAAAGGAAAACACCTAAGTCTTGTGTATTCATGGCATATAAATTGTTGAATTTCTATTTAACTTATGGCAATGAGCAAATAAGCAAAAGCTGAATGCTCTACCCAAACATTCACTTACTCACCACCTGCTGCTACCATAATCCCTAGGGTGCTGAATTTTTGCCTGGCTAATCTTGTCTCTAGCATTTATGGAAACTTTGCTAAGCAACTCAGGAAACAGAATGATAATATATTAAAATTAAATGGTGTTATTTGTTGCCACTAGCACAGCTATAGGTGGTGGAGCCTGATGTAAAATAAATTTACTCCCAGGTTCTGCATATTTTCCAACCAAGTCTGTAGGATCATCCTATAGCCACTGCATAACCAACATAAAATAGCTGCAATGTTATAACTCAAAATCAAGGTGCATTAGAACACTAATGTCTGTGGCAGGTGGAGATCACTGTGTTTGAAACAGGATTTTATGGGTTCAATTCACCCACTCAATTCATTCAGTCTTTATCGGTCCATTGTTCTGCACACAAAACTTAACTCTGCTGCTTTGGGAGAAGGGAAGACACAATGAAGAAACATGATACACACTGTACCCATTTGAAACTTTTATAGACCACTGAAAAACCATGTTTCAATCCTGATCCAATCTTGTGGGCCAGACCTATTGTTTAGGGTGGGAAACTGATTGGATTATTTCCTTGGAGATGTGACATGCCTAATTTTGGATGTGGACTTTTGATTAGATGGAGATGTGACTCCACCCATTCCGGGTGGGCTTTGATTAGTTTACTGGAATCCTTTGAAAGAGGAAATATTTTGGAGAAGGCTCAGAGCCAATACAAGAAGTTTGGAGATGCAGAAAGAAAACACCCCCGGGGAAGTTGTTTGAAACCAGAAGCCAAGGACCCCAGCAGATGCCACCCATATGCCTTCCCAGCTGACAGAGGTGTTCTGGATGATCAGCATTTCTTGAGTCAAGGTAACGTTTACTGGATCCTTCAGTTTGGACATTTTTATGGTCTTAGAACTGTAAACTGTAACTTAATAAATTCCCTTTATAAGAGCCAATCCACTTTTGGCATATTGCATTCTAGCAGCATTAACAAACCAATACACCCACCACTAACAATAATAACAGCTTGCATTTATAGGTTCTCACTACGTGCTGAATACTACTCACAGTACTTCCTAAGTATTAACTCACAATCATAACAACAACTACGAGGTAGAGACTATTATTTCATTTCCAAATCATAGATGAGGAAATTCAAAGAAGAGGGTCAAGCGATTTGCCCAAGTTCATCATCTTGTAATTGGAGTCCTCTGACTCTAGAAAGTTCACACTCCACGATGATTTACAGCCTCTAGAAATACACAGGTTGGTATATAATTATGTGGTGGGGATATCAGAGATGGAGGATATCTGAATGAGATGGACAAGCTGTGGAAGACATGAATATTATGAGTCCGAGAAGGGTCATGGGGATCAGATTTGGATAACAGGTGAAGAAGAGAGGAAGGGCATATCATTTCTCAACTGTGAAGGTTAAGAATGTGGCCACCAGAAGCTATCCGGGGGTCTATCCTTAGTTCACTCTTGGCGGTTGAAGAAAATGTAACATAACTTCCTCTGGAAACAGAGACCATAGACAGTCTTCAAGATCAGTGGTTCTTAAGATTTAGCTGTATCAGAATCACAGATTGCTGGGCCACATCCCCCAAGTTTCTATTTCAGGAAGTTTGGGTTGGAACCTAGAAATGTGAGTTTTTAACAAGATAACCAGGTGATAGTGCTGCTGTGAAAGGGACCACACATCTATTTTTATAAAATTTAAACTTCAGAATAGTTCCCAATTTTCAGAAAATTTGTGAAGATAGTACAGCATTTTTCCATATATTTCACACTCAATTTCTCCAATTCTTAATATCTTACAATGCTATGGTAATTTGTCACAACTAATGAACCAATATCGAGACATTACTGTTAACTAAAGTCCATACTTTATTCAGATTTCCTTAGCTTTTATCTAATGCCCTTTTTCTCTTCAAAGATCCCACCTAGGACACCAGACTGCTTTTAGTAGTCATGTCTCCTCAGGCTCCACTGGGCTGTGACAGTTTGTCAGAGCTTTTTTTATTTTATTGACTTTGACAGCCTTAAGGAGAACTTGTCATATTTTGTAGACTGTTCTTCAATTTGGTTTTATCTGATGTTCTTTTCATGATTAGACTGGAGTTATTGGTTTGTGGGAGAAAGAAAACAGAGATGAAGTGGCATTCCCAACACATAATATGAAGGGGACATTCTTGCTACATGATTTATGACAGATGATATTAACCCTGATCACTTGGCTGCTGCAATTTTGCCAGGGTTCTCCACTATAAATTCACCCACCCTCTTTCCATACTGTACTCTTTGGAAGGAAGCCATTACCTGTAGCCTACATTTTAAGGGTTAGGGAGAACCTATATATATATTATGTGGGATTCTTCTGTATATGAGATCTACTTTCCCCATTTATTTATTCATTCAGTCATTTTTATTTATATCAGAAGAAACTCAAGGATACTTATTTTATATTTTTGGTTTATAATCCAAAACTGCTTTATATGCTTTGTTCCTCAAATTGTTTTGAGCTTTGGCTGTTGGGAACACTTTCAGTTGGCTCCTGTTTCCCTTTGAGATGCCAGATGGGCCATATTATTTGAACCGCTCTTGTTGATTTCCCTTGCCAGACTGGAGAGGATGTTTCCAAGTTTTGCAGGGGCAGAATTACAATCCAATTAGCCCTGGGATTCTTTGGGACCTAAGATAGGTTTATAACATATAGACTGCTTTTACACCTCCATGTCTTTTCATTATATTTCTCAACATGGGAGGCTCCCAAAAGTGTTCCTTTTATTATCAGACTTTCCTCAAATTATGATCTGACAAGTTCAGTCATGTCCAAGTGTAGCTAGGATTGAGTGCCACTGCCTTTTCTGTCTCTTCAAGTGATAGAATAAATTCCACTGAGTGGAATTGCAAACATCCATTGATCTCAGCCATTCCTTTTCCAAACATTCCTTTCTAGGAATATTTCATGAAATCCTAATAAGTAGGCAAGAAATAGAAAAGAAATACATATATAGGTGGGTGCATGTGCACTACCGATGATACACACAGACACACATCTATATAGAGAGATGTTCATCCCAGTACTGTTTATAAGAATAAAATTCGAAAACATACCTAATGTTTCACAATGGGGAATTATATTACAAATTAGAGTGTAACTATAAAACGGAGTGACAAAAAATTATGTGAGTGCATAGTTAAGAAAAATAAATAGGTTAGAGGATACTATATGAGCATATAAAGTTATTATACCTTTTTAGAAAACCCAGAAAAATCCACAACAAAATTAATAGAGCTAATAAATGAGTACAGCAAAGTAGCAGGCTACAAGATCAACATTCAAAAATCTGTAGCTTTTCTATACACTAGTAATGAACAAGCTGAGGCGGAAATCAAGAAACGAATCCCATTTACAATCGCAACTAAAAGAATAAAATACCTAGGAATAAATTTAACCAAAGAGACAAAAAACCTATATAAAGAAAACTACAAAAAACTGTTAAAAGAAATCACAGAAGACCTAAATAGATGGAAGGGCATACCGTGTTCATGGATTGGAAGACTAAATATAGTTAAGATGTCAATCCTACCTAAATTGATTTACAGATTCAATGCAATACCAATCAAAATCCCAACAACTTATTTTTCAGAAATAGAAAAACCAATAAGCAAATTTATCTGGAAGGGCAGGGTGCCCCGAATTGCTAAAAACATCTTGAGGAAAAAAAACGAAGCTGGAGGTCTCGCGCTGCCTGACTTTAAGGCATACTATGAAGCCACAGTGGTCAAAACAGCATGGTATTGGCATAAAGATAGATATATCGACCAATGGAATCGAATAGAGTGCTCAGATATAGACCCTCTCATCTATGGACATTTGATCTTTGATAAGGCAGTCAAGCCAACTCACCTGGGACAGAGCAGTCTCTTCAATAAATGGTGCCTAGAGAACTGGATATCCATATGCAAAAGAATGAAAAAAGACCCATCTCTCACACCCTATACAAAAGTTAACTCAAAATGGATCAAAGATCTAAACATTAGGTCTAAGACCATAAAACAGATAGAGGAAAATGTTGGGAGATATCTTATGGATCTTACAACTGGAGGTGGTTTTATGGACCTTAAACCTAAAGCAAGAACACTGAAGAAGGAAATAAATAAATGGGAGCTCCTCAAAATTAAACACTTTTGTGCATCAGAGAACTTCATCAAGAAAGTAGAAAGACAGCCTACACAATGGGAGACAATATTTGGAAACGACATATCAGATAAAGGTCTAGTATCCAGAATTTATAAAGAGATTATTCAACTCAACAACAAAAAGACAGCCAACCCAATTACAAAATGGGAAAAAGACTTAAACAGACACCTACCAGAAGAAGAAATACGGATGGCCAAGAGGCACATGAAGAGATGCTCAATGTCCCTGGCCATTAGAGAAATGCAAATCAAAACCACAATGAGATATCATCTCACACCCACCAGAATGGCCATTATCAACAAAACAGAAAATGACAAGTGCTGGAGAGGATGCGGAGAAAGAGGCACACTTATCCACTGTTGGTGGGAATGTCAAAGGGTGCAACCACTGTGGAAGGCAGTTTGGCGGTTCCTCAAAAAGCTGAATATAGAATTGCCATACGACCCAGCAATACCATTGCTAGGTATCTACTCAAAGGACTTAAGGGCAAAGACACAAACGGACATTTGCACACCAATGTTTATAGCAGCGTTATTTACAATTGCAAAGAGATGGAAACAGCCAAAATCTCCATCAACAGAAGAGTGGCTAAACAAACTGTGGTATATACATACGATGGAATATTATGCAGCTTTAAGACAAGATAAACTTATGAACCATGTAATAACATGGATGGACCTAGAGAATATTATGCTGAGTGAATCCAGCCAAAAACTAAAGGACAAATACTGTATGGTCCCACTGATGTGAACGGACATTCGAGAATAAACTTGAAATATGTCATTGGTAACAGAGTTCAGCAGGAGTTAGAAACAGGGTAAGACAATGGGTAATTGAAGCTGAAGGGATACAGACTGTGCAACAGGACTAGAAACAAAAACTCAAAAATGGACAGCACAATAATACCTAATTGTAAAGTAATCATGTTAAAATACTGAATGAAGCTGCATCTGAGCTATAGGGTTTTTTTTGTTTTTGTTTGCTTGTTGATTTGTTTGTTGTTGTTGTTTTTTACTATTACTACTACTTTTATTTCTTTTCTTTATATTAACATTTTATATCTTTTTCTGTTGTGTTGCTAGTTCCTCTAAACCGATGCAAATGTACTAAGAAACAATGATCATGCATCTATGTGATGATGTTAAGAATTACTGAGTGCATATGTAGAATGGTATGATTTCTAAATGTTGTGTTAATATCTTTTTTTTTCCGTTAATAAAAAATAAAAATAAAAAATAAAAATAAAAAAAGTTATTATACCTTTTATTGTTTATTGTTTTTTTTTTTTTGCATGGGTAGGCACCGGGAATTGAACACGGGTCTCCAGTATGGCAGGCGAGAACTTTGCCTACTGAGCCACCACGACCTGCCCATTTTTTAAAAAAATGAGCCTATTCCATTTTTAAAAAAAAAGAAAAACAAGATTTAGATGATATATCAAACTACTAACAGAGCTGACCACTAGGTAGTGTCATTATAGGTAATTTAGTTTATTTTCATTCTTTTCTAATGCCCCACAAAAAAATCAATTATATATATAAATAAAATGAGAAAAAGAAAGGTTTCTGTAAATTTTAGCTTATAGTCAAATGATAATAAACCTAAGAATGAGAGTACGTAAATCCAATACTCTGAATTTCCTGGTTACATCATCATTTTCTAACTGCTTTTTCATGGGTCTAAGATGCAGGGTTAATATGCAGACATAATCTAGAGAAGATTAATTTTACCTGGAAAGTAGTCTTTCCCTCCCTTATGCCTAGTATCAGATTAGCTCTACACAGAGATATTCTTTCAGTAAATTCTTTTCTCTAATTGCTTGAACCAATTCTAAGTGCAATATATAAGTTAAAGTTTAAATAAACAAATTTAAAAGGAGTTTATTCAATTGTATGTTACCTATGAAATAGAACATTAAGATATTAGTTCCTTTTAATATCTCTTTTAAAAATCACAGTACTTCTTTAACATTTCCTTTTATGCAAGGTCCTGTAAATCATGTCTTCTAGTAAATGTATAATTCTCTTCTTCATAAATAAAGATCTACTCAATGGAAAATGTTACCCATATACTAAATTACTATGCTCCCTATTCTAAACAAGCTGATTTGGAAATTTCTAGTTGTAATTGCCTAATGCAAATTGATGTTAACGTGTATTTCCTTCACATCTACCTTTCTATCCCTTTAGAAAGATCTACGACATAAACCAGTTTTTAAAACTGCCTAGAAACATTATTTCTTCTCTTCATCAGTTCTTTATGGGAAATGTAGGGAATAGATATGTATTCCACTATTGAAATCATGGCATTGAAATAAATTTCATCACATTTACTATTAATTGATCATACATTTGAAGAAAAATGTCGTGCTACTTAAGTGGATTTTATCACATATGAGATTATGTTCATTGAAAGTTTATTTCCTACCTTTCCTCATCAAATACAAACACTGTTTGCAGCTTCCTCTCTCTCTCTGTGTGTGTGTGTGTGTGTGTGTGTGTGTGTGAAGGCATACAAATTAAAGCATTTGTGGCATTTTATTTCACAAGCCCAAAGCATCTCTGATAGTTTGTCTTTTTTTGAATAAAAGTACATCTTTAGATGAGTAACCACAAGGTGGCAATATAGCACCAAAAGCCACAAAATTAAAGCCTAGAAGTTACAATCCCACTGTGTTCCAGCGGAACAAAATGGCAAACACATAAATAAATAGCTTTATATTAGTCAAACATTCTTTTAAAATAAGGAAGCTTCTAATAATGGTATAGAGCACATGAAACTGGGTTCAATATGTTCAGTGCATTTGTGTTTATCCTTCCTTTGACTTCAAAATGTTTATCAAGCACATTGTGTCTGCCAGGGACTTAGCAAACATTAAGCCCTACCACTCATGGATCTTAGCATTAGAAATTAAAATGACTAAATATTTGTCATTGAGAAGTGGCTTACTAATATCAAATGAGAAGCAACTCTTTCTAAAGTGTAGGGAACTAATGCTCCCTAAAATAAAACAAACCTGGAATTCAAAGGACAAGGGGTTCTTGGCTCTTGCTTTTCCTTGAAGCTCATGATTAAAGCTTCCAACCCACGAGTCCAACACATGATCAACCTTGTGAGTTCGATTCCAGGTGCTGTTTCCACTAGCGCTCTCCAGATATGTGCTTGGACTTACAGAGCTGAAGAAAACAGATAAAATACTAATAGTTTTCTGGAAGGCGGTCAGTTGCTGTACATATGTCATGGGATCTCTCTTCTGTACTGTCAACTTGGGTGAGCTCTGAGGAGTATTAATTTTGCATAGTGCTTGGATGTTCAGATTGTGTCAATATGCTAATTGAAAGAAAGGATTATTTTGACTTTTTACTTGCATCATCGGACATTCCACAAATGGAAGTGAGAAATAGAAGAAGAACAAGATTGATAAATAATTCTGCACAATGTATAATCCTCTATCTAGTCATTATTTTGAAATATTAAATGAAATAATAAAATTTTAGGTACTGAAGTTACCAAAGTCTCAAGAAACAAGAATTTTGGTAATGTTATTTTTCAAAATACACCTATTTTTTCCCATTTAAGACAAAAATTTCCTTTAAAATCCCTAATAATGTTAGATTTAACTGAAAATGACAAGAAAATTTCTGATAGTAGAGATGAGAAGCTATTCTTTTTTAGATTTAAGTTACTCAAAGGTAAAAAGTGAAGGAAATATACATATATTTTAAAATGTTTAAATGAACTCATTTTCCCAAAATATGCTCTCTACAATTTGTTCCTCAAAGCCAATTTTCCTCCAGACAAAGGAAGGCAATTGCCCATGCATGAGATGTTACTTCTCTTGTGGCAGGCCAGACATGACCAATAGCTCACAGAACTCTTTCCAAAAGTCCAGATTTTGCTTTAAGAAGTTTCTTAGCCAGTACGCTAAATAGCTGCTACATGGTTCACTCTTTTTCGCCTTAGCACATCTAATGACATAGATTATACTCTTACCTCAATTTGCTAACCTTCAATTTGAGATTGAAATGGAAAGTGTGCAAAGAAGGGGGTAAGACAATGGCAAAACAGATAATAAGGAAATTCTCAATTTTACTAAGACCTGAGAAAGTAATAAATTATATTAGCTAACATTTATGGAATACTTATGTTTTGGTTCGTTAGTGCTGCTGGAATGCAATATAACAGAAATGGGTAGGCTTGGCTTTTATAAAGGGAATTTATTACATTACAAGTTTATAGTTCTAACACCATAAAAATATCCAAACTAAGGCATCCAGATAAAGATATCTTGAGTCAAGAAAAGCAGATCTGGAAAGGCACGAAGCTGGTATCTACTGGTCCTTTGGCTTCTGGTTTCAAACAGCTTCTCTGCGGGCATTTTCTTTCTGCATTTCCAAACATCTGGATCTCATGTTGGCTCTGAAGCTTTTTTCCAAAATTGTTCCTTCCTAAAGGACTCTAGTTAGTGGTCCACCTTGAATGAGTACAGATGTATCTCCATGAAAGTCACCTAATCAAAAGTTCCTACCCCCAATTGTGAAGATCAAATCTCCATGGAAACAACTTTATAAAAACATCCCACCCAACACTATTGAATAAGGATTAAGAGCATGGCTTTTCTAGGGTACACAACAATTTTAAACCATCATGGCTTATTTTGTCATAGACATTGTGCCACAAATGTCACATAAATTCAGTGTGAACTGAGTAGTCATACAAGCCCATTTTACTGATGAGGAAGCTGAGACTCAGAGAAGGTAAAGCAGTAAGCCCTGCCTTATGCAGTTAAATATGAAACGGAGGAATAATCCAAACCCAGTTCTAAGCTGGATCATTTAACAGCTATGTGCTCCTGCCTAAATTTAATACTAAATATTTCATAAGCAGTGACTACACACTAGTATTTTACTACACACTTGACATATATTGTTTCACTTAGTCCACAAAACAACTTCAGAGGAAGGTCTGAGTAAATCAAAAGACTTCATTTTCTTATGAGACTTTCTTCAATATTCTGAAGTTTCTATATAACATAGAAACATCCACAAGACACTAGAGAAAGGAAGTGTTTGTTGGCCCAATAACTGTATTTCCAGCAAGTTTGCCTAAGGGAATATCAAATACGAGAAATGATCACATAGATGTATGTTCAAGGACAAATATTCTTTGTAGGATTATTTCTAATAGTAGAAAAAGTATATGAATTAAACGTCCAACAATAGGGATATAGTTATAAATTATGTAAGATAGACTTATGAAGCAATAAAATATTTTTAAAGAATATTTAATGTATAGAAAGATGATAATTATGAAGTGGAAAATAAAAAGAAAGACTATTTATGGTGCAATTCACATTTTTTCTGGATTTTTTCAGTCATGGAATAAATATATATGACTCATGTTATTAGGACAAATGAACTTTATTAAAAATGTATACACTTCTTTCACAAACACTCCCTTCTCAAGAAGTATGATATATCCAAAAGTACACTGATCTACTTCAGCCTTTATTTTCTCATTTCTTGGCTTCAAATCAAATTCTTTAGATAATTCCACTCAGAATCATCTATATTTTCTTATCCTTGAGTGATGATTATCCCTATTACTTTACTTCTTCAGTAGCCATTCACTCTTTCTAGTCCACTGGCACAAAATAATCAGATCAATGTTTCTTAAACTTTGATGAGCCTATGACTTTATTTAATTGGGCTGAAGTGGGGCCTGAGAATCAGCATTTCTAAAAATTACCAGACTGTGCTGAAGCTGTGGGTCCCCAGATCCTACTTGAGTGACAAGGAAGAAAACAACTTATGTCAACTTCCTGCTGCAGTTACAACGGTAGCTTTCCCCTGCTAAATGTAGTGTTTCTCGGAATGAGATCAGCTGAGTGCCAGAATCGTCCAAGATTCTAGTTTAAAATGTAAATGTCCTTGCTCTACTTTAAAATCTGATATTTGTTTCCTTATACAGCCCAATAACATATTGTTGCAAACCCCAAGATGACTTTCGTGGACAATAAAGTTAGAAAATCTCTAACCTTTTGATTTAGATATTCAATGTAACAAATATTTGAATATCTATTTCATGTATTTGGTAAAGAGATACCTTTACCAAAAATTTGCTTCATCTTCTTTTGGGACTCTCAGCTAGATGACATGACCAAGCTGCCCTTGTGGTCAGGTGCTCCCATATGACTGTATGTTACTCACCAGTATGTGAACAAGTGATGCAGGCTATTTCTAGAACAAATCTTTTCAGAAACTAAACACTTCCTTCCTATTTCATAGCTTAATGCAGATGACAATGAGGCCCTAGGGAAAGGTGACTCACAAAATGGAAGAGCTTGGGTCCCTGAATGACCACATGGAGAAGATATGCTCATTGACAAGAAACATGTGCATTGACTGTTAAATGAGCGATAAACAAGCATTCATGTGCTTGAAACATAATTCATTTAGGGATGTAATATATTATAGCAGTGTGGCCATTATAACTAATACACCATCTGATATGACTGGATTAAAATCTAACATCTTGCTAGTTGTTTTCTATTTGCTCCATCTGTTCTTTGTCTTGTTTTCCCTCTTTTTCTGCCTTCACTTTTGTTAATTTTTTTTTAATGATTCCACTTAATCTCTTTTATAGCTTTATCTATACCTCTTCCTTAAATTGTTTGGTATTCTTCCCTAGGGTCTATAATTTGCATATTTAATTATTCATAATCTCTCTTCAAATAATATTTTACTATGTCACATGTGGAATAAGGACTTTACAATAATATATGCCCGATTCCTTTCACACATCCTTTATGCTATTGTTTCTTTCCTTTTGTTTTTATTGGGCTAAGCTCATAATACAATACTTCTCTTTTTGCTTTAGACAGCCAACTATCTCTTAGAGCAATTAAAAATAAGAAAACAAACACCTATTTTAGCTTCATTTATTCCATTTCTGAGTTCTCTGAAGGAAATGCCTACAATAAGAATAGCAGCCAGTAAAGTCCAGGTTTTTGATGGACCTTTTTCGGATGTAGGTAGAGAAAGATAAGTTAGTGAGAGAGACAAGCAGTTCAGAAGAAGGAAGTCCAATGGCACAAACTGATGGGGGAAGAAATTTTCTAAACCCTTATAATCACATGTTGAATGCTGGAGGTGGTTAAGGAAAATGACAGCTCAGAAAATCCACTGGATTCACACCAGTGACAAATTTTGAGAAGGGTCCTTTCAGCAGAGTAGCAGGTCAGGGGAGGGTTAGCAAAACATCTGAAAACAAATGGATATTTTACAGCCAAGAACTTAAAAAATGATTTTCAGGAGACCAAACTCTAATTTGAACCAACTATACCACTTGTAAACTGTGTGATGTTGATCATATTACTATAATTCTTATTCCCCCAACTGTAAAATGGGTATAATGGTATTGATTTACAGGCTTGTTGAGGATTCTTGGAGATCGTTCATGGAAAGTGCTATCATAGGACTTGGTATATAGAGTGCATTTAACAAATGTTGGCTTTAAAAATATATATGGCAAGGGTATAGAGGAGATAGAAAAGACGACGGAAAAATCATGTTGGGGCAGATGTTGACAAGGGTATGCAAATGAAGAGATATCAGGCATATGTGAAGCATATAAGTCGGAAGCCATAAAGGCCAGAGCTAACTGAATGAAGGTAAATGGTGTCGTACATACAGGAGAAAAGTGACAGAGAAAAAAACTTTACAGAGATGGAAATGGGGATGGGATTAGGGCAGACATGGGGAAGCAAGCTAAAATACTGATAAGAAAAAAAGCTCTCCTTTGAAGTAGGGTGAAAGGAGGGGACAGACAGAGGTACAGGATATCATAAAGGAATAAGGACATTGAAGTAGCTGAAGAAAATAAATTGCCAGTCATATCAGCAACATAGTAATTGAGTTCACCTTCTGAGAATCCGGGAAAATGTTGGTCATCTCATTTCTAGTGCCCTGACGACTGCTTTTCTCCACCTGTTCTCACAACATTCTTTGGTGTGTGCACAAGGGATGGATGGAAATAATGGTAATGGGGCTGGTGAGGAGTGGGGGGGGCATATCAGTAAATCTGATGAAGACAGAACTCGCCATTTGTCTGTCATAAGAATCTGAAAATCACAGGTTTTTACAACTATATGATTTAGTCAAAATACTTTACATGAGCCTGTATTTAGAAAGAAGTAAAGCCCAGAGGTCTTGGGGAGTTTGCCCAAGGTCACAAAGGTAGTCAGCTAGAGAGATGGATTAAAATTTAGGCCTTTTTGTTTCTGGAGTTACATTGGTAGGGAGTTCATTACTTCCAGCACCAAAATGGATGTCAGTGGGAGGCCTATCTAATAATGTGAAAATACAGCTAAAAATTAGTAAATAAAAGGAAACAGAAAGAAGAAGAATTAAAAACACAGTGGTGCTGACAGAATAGTGATATTAATACAAACCATTGAGAGAATGTGAAGACCAACTTATTGAACAAAACCAAAGCAACAAACAATATATTAACCTCCTTCTGGAATATGCCCTCAGTATTTGCATAGTATCTGGAACATATGTTTATATTCAAATATTTTTGAAAAAAATGGTCAAACAAATCATATACATAGAAAAATAATTCATGCAAATCAGACCTAAGTTCAGGTATGAATATGTATGGTGATTGTATTAGTTAGGGTTCTCTAGAGAAACAGAATCAACAGGGAACACTTGCAAATATAAAATTTATGAAAGCGTCTCACGTGACCGTAGGAACGCAGAGTCCAAAATCCACAGGGCAGGCTGCAAAGCCGATGACTCCAATGGATGGCCTGGATGAACTCCACAGGAGAGGCTCACCAGCCAAAGCAGGAATGGAATCTGTCTCCTCTGAATCCTCCTTAAAAGGCTTCCCATGATTGGATTTAGCATCACTAATTGCAGAAGACACTCCCCTTTGGCTGATTACAAATGGAATCAGCTGTGGATATAGCTGACGTGATCATGACCTAATCCTATGAAATGTCCTCATTGCAACAGACAGGCCAGCGCTTGCCCAATCAGATGAACAGGTACCACAACTTGGCCAAGTTGACACCTGTCCCTAACCATGACAGTGATGAATGAACTCAACACGTTTCAATTAAAAGCACAACACGATGTACTAAGGACATGGAATAAATGAAACGTTTTAAACATTACTACCTATATTTCATCTCTAAACTTCCTCTGGGAAGTAGATTCTCATGAAGATGGGTTTTAAGAGAGCTGTTTGTTTGCTGGGTCTCTTTATTAATTTTGGCTGCAGCTGACTGGACCTAACTTGAGTCAGTCTTCAACCTCAGATTTTGGAACACAGACAAAACCAGAATCCATCTTTCCATGTGGTTGGATGTTTTGCATCTGAGCTATGGGTAGTCACTTTTTTCCCCACCAGCAATGGAGACTAGAAAAAGTCAGTCTGTAATGAGAGGGAAAATAAAACATAGTTGAATCAAAGTAACACACCTTGAATGCTTGACAGCTTTGAGTTCCTCCTGAGATCCAGCTTCATTCCTTCTCTAACTTTTGTTTTTTAACTTACATTTAATGACAGCTGAGTTAAGTGCTTTAAACTACACAATAATCTGAGAAAATTAGAACTAGTACTATCCTCCTCATTTTATAAATGAGGAAATTTAGGCGCAGATGGTTAATGGGATGTGCATAATATTAAATAGTTGAGAAGAGGGAAAGCTGAGATTCAAACTCAGGTGGTTCTGAATCTCTGTTCTTGACCTGTATTTATTTATATTTCCTCTCAGAAGATTCCACGAGGAACCACTGTATCTCCAAAATAGATTCACCTTTTGGCTTAAGTTTCCTTAAGTTGGCTGCCAAGAGTAGTTACGAACACACCATTGAGTTGATGATGTGGCAGAGAAGATATTCACAAATACAAAGAACTATAATACAAGATGGAATGTTGTCTTTACTATGAGAATTATTAAAAAAACAAGTATTCAGGAACATCCATGATATAGTTACTATATTTTATAGAGTAAGTAATAGTGTTATTGAGTTCATTCATCACCATACATATTCATACCTGAATTTAGGTCTGATGTTGCATGAATTACTTTTCTGTGTATATGATTTGTTCAACCATTTTTTTCAAATGGTGGAAGAAGAGGCTTGATGAGTAGTTTGGCTCTGAACTGGAATTTGAAGGATGCTGGCAAGGGTTGAGAGGAAGGTGAGGAAGGGATATTCTACAGAGAGGGAAGGGTTTGAGACAAGACATATATAATGAGACTTTTATTATAGAAGCTGTTGGAATTTGGCTGGGAATATAGTTTCTAATCATGTTAGGCCCTAAATGCCTTTTTAATTGGTATGAAATATATTCTATAATATTAAGAAATATTTAAGGTTTAGGAGAAAGCATACCATCATCAGAATTTCCTGTTTTATTTTTATTTCACTAGCAATGGAACAATAACTGAGATGGATAGATGGCTGAGGAATATATATGGGCAATAGTAGTTAGAAAACTGCAACTCATCTATGATGATGAGGCAGAAGGAGAAAAAGTTGTTTGCTAAGGAACAAATCTGAGATAAATATGAGGTAAAATGATTTCTTATAAATGAAGAATGATGGCAGGAAAAGATGGAATTAAGAAAAGTACTGTGATTTCTAGATTACCAATTGATGAATGGGGAGGATGATACATTATCTTGGGTGGGAGAGAGAATCAACTCTAGTGAAAGAGAAGAAATTGCCTTCTTGAAAATCATTATAGACTGTTCTAGTTTGCTAGCTGCCATAATGCAACACACCAGAGATGGATTGACTTTTAATAAAAGGAGATTTATTTTGTTAGTTCTTCAGAGGAAAGGCAGCTGACTTTCCACTGAGGTTCTTTCTTACGTGGGAGGCCAGGATGGTCTCTGCTGGTCTTCTCTCCAGGCCCCTGGGTTCCAACAACTCTCCCCGGGGTGACTTCTTTCTGCATCGCCAAAGGCCTGGGCTGAGCTGCAAGTGCTGAGATGAGGAATGCCGAGCTGCTTAGCAGTACTACATTGCGATCTCTCATTTAAGCACCAGACAATTAAGTCAAACGTCACTCATTGCAGCAGACACGCCTCCTAGCCGACTGCAGATGTAATCAGCAACAGATGAGGTTCACGTACCATTGGCTCATGTCCACAGCAACAAGACTAGGTATGCTCACCTGGCCAAGTTGACAACTGAATCTAACTAACACACAGACATAAAAGATTGGATGGTTCTTAAGGCATTCCTGATCGTTCAAAACTAAATTTAATTATACATTTTTTTTTTTGCATGGGCAGGCACCGGGAAGCGAACCCGGGTCTCCAGCATGGCAGGCGAGAATTCTGTCACTGAGCCACTGTTGCACCACTCCAAATTTAATTCATTTTATTTTACATTATATACCCAGTTCCACTTGCTCATGGGGTGATTTCATGGATCTTGTAATATTCATATTCATGGATAAGCATTCTTGTAACCCAAAGCATAGGTCTCCATTAAGCAGTAAAATAATTTCAAAAAGATTTGAAAAGTGCTTGGTGCTTCCTGGATCCCTAATAAGAGCCCAAGACTCCCCCTTTTGGCTGTGTTCATTGGAACTAATGAGTGATAGAAATTCTAGTTAGGTTTGTGGAAACTCCAGAGCAGAAGTGTTTTGGCTTCCCAAGGAGAAGGCTGGCAAGATAACATGACTCGTGGAATCTCCTCATCAGGGGCTGGGATGCCAGGCCATAGGGCCTGAATGAGGGGCCTGCAAATTTGGGATGCAATGCAGCCTCACAAATAAGGGGCACTCAAATCCCAAGAAAGGCAGAAACAGTTCTGGTGCACATGAAGTCTCTAGGTTAATGAACAGGAAGGTGAAGGGAATATGGGCCATCAACCATAAACCATGGTTGGTATAATATCACAAGGACAGAAGCTGAACAGGCTGAATAGCAGTATCTTAAGAGAGACAAAGGAGAACAAAGAACACTATTAGACCAGGCACCCCCCTCCATGAATTCCAGGATAATACTTAAACCCCATTCAAACTTAGCTTGCTCATAGGAAGAAGAGGAGAAGTTGGTCAGAAGAAAATTGAGACACGGTTTTAAGTGAGAAGTGAATGAGCTAGTTTACATATATATAAATATATATTCAGCCATCTATTAGGAGACATGTATTTGGGGGCATTTAAATGGCAAGATCCACTAAACTTGATTTCATCATTTATTTACCCGAATATAGCATATTATTATGTATGATAAAAGTATAAAATATTTCATGATAATATTTCACTGTATGAATATTACCACTGAAATCCTTGTTATTCAGTTCCAAATATCTCAAAGTCACCTTGATTTCTAAATAACTTGTCAAGGACCTTGCTAACTCTCAAGACACTATATTGACCAAAATATTTAACAAGATATTTATAATAGCAATCATATTAACATTTCTAAGAAGTAAGTACAAATTGAAAGAAAAGAGAAGGATGAATACACGTGGAATCAGAATGGGTTTTCCTACCACCAGAAACAGTCCAGTTGATGCCAGTTATTCAAAAAAATTAAGAAAAAAGTCCATACAATTATAGTTAAGTATGTAAGAGATGAAGCAGGTTTGGAGCAAACCAATGTATCTGGAAAGCATGATATAAACAATGTTTGAGGTAGCTGTGGACATTGATCTTGGAAAAGACTCAGAAGTAGAGGGTAGTTGTAGTCACATAGTTCAAGGTTATTATGTGGTCAAGAAAGTAGACATATTTTGCATGATTCCAGAGGGAAATAGACAGAGGTAGATTTTGGTTCATTATAAGGACTCTCTAGCCCTTTACTATTTTCCCAAACTTAAATGGGTTGGCTCTCAAAATAATGATCTCCCTGCCACTGAAAGTATTCAAAAACAATCTAAAAGTTATAGAAGGAATTCCGGCACTTAGTGAAAATTATTGACTTTGATGGCCTCTAATGTTTCATACAATAAGACTTTCTATAAACGTATGGTGAACTGAGCTTGCTCGATTACATTTAAATCTATCATAACATTGTAAACATAGGCAAAGTGCAATTAAGATGTTAAGGGTTTCTGGTATTGTAGTTTGGGGTAACACTATTACTGTGGTAGGTACATTCCTTGGCAGCTGAAGATTTCAGAGCAAATTTGAAACAAGGATACAGTGCCTTTATGGGAAGGCCACATTCACGTAAACCTCCAGATGTCATATAATTGCAATGTCCGGTGCTAACTGCCAAGTAAGAGTTATATAAAGCATAATTTTAAAAGTAAAACAGTTGTTGAAGCTTCTCTTGAGGGGTGTGCCAAGCCCACGCCCATTAGGTATTTGTGGCAAAACTGCCAAACACCACTGGTCAGACCAAAGCATCAGTGTGATCTGTAATATATTTTAGGATTTTTTTTTAAACTTAACATTTTCAAGCACCTAAAATTCAATGTTACCATTAGTTAAGAGTCAAAACAAATAGTAAAATAGGAATCTTTAGATCTGAGTCAACTTAGACTGTTACTTCCCTACTAGGTAGGTAATCTTCTAGGAAAAAAAAATCACATATTAAGATATGCAGAAAAATATAGCAATCTTGAACAAAACAAGATTAATGTGGTCAAAATATCCTATCTGGGAAAGAATAAAAGCTAGGTTTTTCAACTTTCACAACAGAATGTGAAATCAGAATCTGCACTTCTGATTTCCAAAAGACTTAGCCTGAGCTGTCAAGTACCTGTTTGCTTTGAGAGCACTTGTCTATTCTTTTTCTGCCTTTTATTCCAGGAAACTGATCCCTGCAGCCTGCCTTGCCCAAGCTTCCATATCATCAGAATTCCTGCTGGGTTTAGTCTGGGCTGGGGAATGCCAGAATAATTTGGCCATTTGAATGCTTTGGTGGTGTCTCCAGGAGAGCCTTTGCTTCCTCTGTGACTGCAAGTCCCCTCTTTGACCACAAGGCAGCCCCACCATGTTTCTTACTCCCTCTTGGTGATGCTGGATATTGGGCGCCAGTAACACTATCCTCTCGCTTTGTCCATTCAGCCTAGGGGCATCACTGCTGTTGCCAGTGCTCGTTTCCTGCTGTGGCTAATATCCAAGAGTGCCTTCTGAAGAATGGGGTGTTCAAGGCATATAATGTAAGTAGGCACTCACTCTCAGGATCATATAAGGGCAGGGTCAGCACCTGAGAATGAATGCTTCTTAAATTTAATACCCTACATAGCTGATTTGCTTAATCCTAATACAAATCCTATTATTCTCTGGGTTGCTTCATTGCCCCTTGTTTAGTTTCATAGTTCTGTCATCACCTGTGTAACTAATTCCTATATTCAATTCCTTTTGTGTCTCCAGTTATCTGACTGATCCCTGAAAAATCCCAGCATCCTTTCCAGAAAGTCAAACATAAATTGTCTTCTACCTAGCCCTTGTCAAAGGCAAACAGAAAGAAGTAATATTCAAGAGAGACTCTAAGAAATATGCCATCCATCTTCTTCTAAGTATTTGAGTCCTATCCTGATATCAACTTGGTTCACCAGAAAGGCCTATATTGGATCTCATTAGCTCAAATCCTGCAGAGATAGCTTCCCTGAATCCTATTTTGAAGTTATTCTTTTGACATTTATTGATAGTCCTCACAAAAACAAAACAAAAGTCATAATAAGGAGAATTGTTTCATATTCATCCAAAACTCCACCCCACCACCACCTTACTGGAAACATCTTTTATGAATTTTATTATGCCCTGTTTTAATCAAGACAATTCAATTCAATCATTTAAGCCAAAAGAAAGGGCAGAAATTATTGGTTCACTTAACAGGACTGTGGAGAGTTTGGTGAAGGTGATCTTAGGATAAACTGGAACAACTGGGGACTCTAACACTATTTTCTCCTCTCTCTCTCTTTTCCTGCCTCTTTTCCCCCAAGTCCTGAATCATTTATTTTCTCTGTGTGTTGGCTTTACACCTTCATGTCTGACATGTCCAAAAGTTACAGGTATTTATATAAGAAAAGTAGCTTTACATAAGAAAAGAGAGCTCTTTTTCATGAACTCTAGCCAGGAAATGCCTGGGGAAGGAATCTTTATTGAACCACCTTCAGCCACATATCCATCTCTGAGCCAATAATTGAAGCAAGTGTGCCAGAGTACAAAGATTGCCTGAGCTGGGGTCCCAACCTCAGCCTTACAGCTAGAGGCTGATGTGTGTGTGTGTGTGTGTCTGTGTGTGTGTGCATGTGTGTGAGGGGCAATTTCTAGGCCCTCAGAAGAATCACATATTTAAGAGTTGTAGAGGAATAGGTTCTTAGAAGAGTGTGGATATTATTTTGAGAAAACCAAACAATAAATATTGCCTAGCTGTCTATTGTTGAGGCCGCTCAATATGTGTCATTTAAAGGCCCAATACTACAAAAACATTACTTAATAAGTTATCATATATCTCTTTAAGTTGTTGTTTTGAGGAAACTTAAAACAATGTTTACTGCTCGATAGTGGCCAATGTTCATTGCATCACTGAACAGATATTTATTGTGTTCCTACATTTTTCTGGGTGCCAGGTATATAAGAAGTGGAAAATAAAACATACAAAATTTGTGCTCTCATGGAGTCACACACACACACACACACACACACACACACACATCCCTGTCTCTATCTATTGCTTACGAAGTCTAAGCCCACATGATAATAAACATGATGCAGGATACAGGAAAACAGGTGATATAGAGAAAGATGCTAATTTAGACCATTCTGTCAAGGAATACTGCTCTGAGAAAGAGGCACTTATTTGAAATAATAGTGTTTTAAGCAAAATGAACAAGGTCAGAACAAGTGCCTTGAGAAAGGAAGGTGTTCGGTGTGTTTGAAGAGCAGTAAAGAGGCCCATGTAGGGTGGGCCACGGTGGCTCAGCAGGTAAGAGTGCTTGCCTGCCATGCCCAAGGACCCAGGTTTGATTCCTGGTGCCTGCCCATGTTAAAAAAAAAAAAAAAGAGGCCCATGTAAGTAGAGCAGACGGAGCCAGGGAGAAAGAAACAGAAAATAAGATCAGATACATACATAGCAGAGCCATATTTTGTGAGCTAGCATTTTAAAATCAGGTCACTATAATGAATGCATCAGTTTGGAGACACACTCAGCTTTTTTTTTTTCAGTGACTTAGAAAAGAAAAGTTCTTGGGCATTGCACTCTCTCCCCTGTCACAAAGTAGTTTGCTATTGGATAGGCCACAATGATCTGGATATTTAATCTACAACATGCTTGGGAGTACATTATGAGCCAAAACCCATATTAATTAAATTATTAGGGATGCATTTCTACTTTCACATGAATTAAAATGTTTACTTAAATGAAAATATCCTGTAAACGATTGTGGGAGATTCCAGATTATTACTGGCAATGTAACATGAACTTCTTAAAAGTCTACTAGTTGAACAAGCTGTAATTTGACAATATAGCCGCTCCCCTCAAAATTATGATTCAATGACAGCTCTTAGGAGATAAATTAATTTTTTTTGAGGGGGTGCATGGTCGCGGAATAGAATCTGGGTCTCCCACATGGGAGGTGAGCATTCTACCACTGAACCACCCGTGCACCCTGGAGCACTTAGTTTTATGTAGGTTAAAGAAAACATCTTGCAATCCACCAATATTAATGTTTCACTGCTGACAAGTAATAGCATTCCAATATATTTAAGATAATGTCCTAAAAAAAAAGATATGCTGTATACGGAAATACTGAATATAAAAGAGAGACTGTGAGCAATGCTAGTATAGGTCTGTGAGAGACTAAATTATGTATCTTAATGAGACATGTTCTTAATCTTAATCCATTTTCCTGTGAGTATAAATCCATTGGAAGTAGGGCCTCCTAACTATGTTTATTTTAGTTAAGGTGTGGGCCAACTGCATGAGAAGTGGATCTTAATCTAAATTACTTGTAATCTTATAAAGGTGTTCTAGTTTGCTAGCTGCCATAATGCATTACACCAGAAATGGATTGGCTTTTAATAAAAGGGGATTTATTTTGTTAGTTCTTCAGAGGAAAGGCAGCTAACTTTCCACTGAGGTTCTTTCTTACGTGGGAAGGCACAGGATGGTCTCTGCTGGCCTTCTCTCCAGGCCCCTGGGTTCCAACAACTTTCCCTGGGGTGACTTCTTTCTGCATCTCCAAAGGCCTGGGCTGAGCTGCGAGTGCTGAGATGAGGTATGCTGAGCTGCTTGGGCTGTGCTACATTGAGCTCTCTCATTTAAGCACCAGCCAATTAAGTCAAACGTCATTCATTGCAGCAGGCAGGCACGCCTCCTAGCCGACTGCAGATGTAATCAGCAACAGATGAGGTTCAAGTACCATTGGCTCATGTCCACAGCAACAGAAGTAGGTGCCTTCACCTGGCCAAGTTGACAACTGAATCTAACTACCACAAAAGGGAACAAGAAATAGAAAGTCACAGAAGTGGAAAAAAAAAAGAGGACAATCACCTGATGACAAGAGGCAGAGATGCAAGCCAAGGAACCTCAAGGATTGTGATAAACTATCACGAAAATGCTACAGAATCTGGAAGAACGCAACTTTTTCAGCCTTCCAGGAAACAACAAATCCCCATTGTTTTAGACAACTGATTGTGTGGGATTTGTCAGAGTAGCCTGGCAAACTAAGAAAATGTCAATAGGAAAATGGTATGAGTTCAAGGAGGAAGGAAATCATTTCATGCTGGTTTAATCAAGGCAGGTTTTGTAAAGGAAATGGCATTTGAACTTGGCCTTGAAGAGCAGAAAGATTCTACAAGTAGCCCTTAAAAATGAATTAAAAACAATGCTTATAACTGAACTTGTTAATAAGTGTTTCTTGTTTACTGGCATTTTACGTTAGCCCTAATATAATGATGGATCCCTGCTGCTCCATAGCACAATTTGATAGAAAAATCCCAAAATATTACCCATTCATTATTTATCAAACCATAAATAAGTGGCTTCTATGTACAAATCATGGTGGGTATATAAATAAGGGATACATTATTATAAATAATTCTAGCTGCTAAATAGAATGGATTTTATGACAGCATTATGTATATACACATATATATAGTTTAAAATTTTATTAAAATGCTATATTATTGAATATGTTTAGGATATCTATAAATAGACCTATAGGTAGATATATATGTTGATACCTATCTGTATGTATGAGCGTGTGTTCTTTGGTTTTATCATGTAGTAGCTCCTTAATTTAGAATTTTCACTCTTGGGAAATCTTTATAGCTAATGCCTATAGGACATCTGTAAGTACTATCGCATATCTTCATAGAAATCTGCCTTTTTTGCTCAGTATTTCAGGCCAGGACCTAATCTCGTATCAATTACTCACATCTCACATGTCCAGAAGGAATTATATCAAAGTTTGTGATCCATCTAACAAATGCACACTTGCCTCTGTAATACATAGCTGTACTTTAGAAATTTTACAGAGGCTGAATTCTCCCAGGCAGCATATCTCACTAAGGATAACAGAAATCCAAAACTTTACACAAAATTAAGTACAACATAGTATAGATATATATGCAAAAGTGATAATTATTTATTTCAATTAATATTATACCAAAATATTATTTTCAAGTAGGCATTTAGCTCTAAACTGAATCATTTATATACACAAACTCTTCATTTTCACTTTACTTGGGGCAAATGGGAGACAACTGAAATTCATAGGAATCATCAAAGTTTACTTTTAATAATGTTTTTGACTCCTCACCAACCACATCTTTAAAAACATTACTTAGAACCAGACAAGGTCTGGGGATACAAATGCTGGAGCATTGGATTTTCGCTTTGTTTTCACCTCTGAGTCATTAACTGGATATTTGACTTTGGAAAAGCCATTTTACTTCTTTGGGCACCAGTTTCACATTTGAAAAGTGAGGCATAGAAGTAACTCCCTTCAAAGTCTAACTTTTAGGGTCTATAAAAATATTCTAAAAAAAGGAAGAATGGAATTCATGGTTGTTCTCCTAATTAGAAATGAAATGAGAGCTGCTTAAGAGCTCTTTATAAAGGCTTAAAAAAATGACCTTCAATGTGCCAATATTCCCAGCTGCCAAATATTTTTAGTGCACATTTATTGCAGTTTTTCAAATGACAGGAATGATGTGTTTAGATTAAATGAATATATATTATGCTTTAGACATATTATTCTGCTGATAAAACATGAAAGTAGAAATGCATATTCAACATAAAGAGAACAGTTTATTGTGCTATAACTCTTAATGCTTTTCTGAAGAAAAAAATTGCCTCTTCTAAATCACAGTTCTAAATGTTTTGAAAGTCATAGACTCCTCTGAGAATCTGAAGAAAATTTTATATCCTTTTGCTAGGAAAATTCACAGACACACATTCAAAATTTCATATATTGATCTGACCCATGGACAGAACGCTTTTCTAAAAGAAATTTATTGACTTACTTAACTGTAGCTCTTATCCAAGGGGGAAGGAGAATATATTCTATTCTTACTTGTGTGTTCTGAACTAAATGCATCTCAAAATGTTTGTCAACAATTATTCATTCACGCAGTAATTTGTGAAATCTTAAATGAAGAGAAGTTTTAATGTCAATGTTCTTTATTTACCATTACAAAGCCAGCCTCAATTAAACATTTATCTGACCAAATGTAGTTAAGTAGGAAATCTCTATGAGACATATAAAGTATAAGAGTTTATATGTTCTCATGAGAAACAACTTGATGTGTTTTATTAAGACTTTTGCCCTTATGGCGCTGCTGCAGGCTTTGGAACCAGAACAACTGAACTCTGTGACCTGAAAATGAAAATAAAAAGATACAAATAAAAATCCTCAATTTGTAGAATCTATTCTGTGGTGTTTTGTTGGCAGTTAGTGTAAACACCCCCCAAATCATGATTTCTGTTGTTTTATTTTTTAGTTATCTAGAAATTCTGTTAAGGCAGTAAAGTTGTTTTGTTTTGGTTTTTAAGAGTAAATGGCTTTCTGGAGAGTCTAAAGAACATGTGGAATGCATTCCTTAGCTTTCTGAAATCTCCAACTGTGAGTGACACATGTATAGTACTTCGAAAGATTTTTTTTAATGAAACAAGAAAGATAAATCATATTGTAATTCCCAAATAAAATAATACTATAACCACTGACTATTACTGATATCAGAAAGATTTGGTTAGTTTTTTAATGCCTGCCAATCATTTGTGGTGAGAAGAACAGTCACCTATATGAAATTATTGCTAATCTTAAAGAACTGTAAGGATTAGGAAAAGTGGTAAGAACAAATATAGTAAATGAATACTGTAAGAACAAAAATTTAACTAATTTGCTACTTTATGTTATAGTAACTACTAAATGCACTTATTGAAAACTGACGTTAAAAACTGGTTTGCATCAGTATCTCATTTTAAATTAAGATCACCCTTCAGGACGGGCCACGGTGGCTCAGCAGGCGAGAATGCTTCCTGCAATGCCAGAGGACCTGGGTTGGTTTCCCAGTGCCTGCCCATGTAAAAAAAAAAAAAACAAAAAGATCACCCTTCAGACAAGAGAAGGCACTCATAAATTCATTAGAACTTATGAGGCACCATAAAATTGACCAACATATCTACAAAGTAACAGTCTATATTTTAATGTTGGTACACTTGACTATTTGGACTGAAATGAATTCATTTAAAAATCAGTCATTCTGGCTACCCTAAAATACACAGCTGTGCAGAACCACATTAACGGAATCAACAAAATATCTGATTTGGAGTGAGAAGTCAAGTAGGAGCAAAACTAAATAAGAATATCCAGGTTTGCTGTTTACTAATGTGGCAGAAGGTGTGTATGATTCCTTATGATCCCGACTCATGACATCCCTAGCAAATCAAGAGAACAACATGTTTTGGTTTCATTAGATTTGTCACATATCATATAATTATGTGGATATTGGGACATCCTAATATAAACTCTGGTAAAAATTAGAGGCATCACAACAGGAAGACTATGTGAAATAATAAACGTGATAGGAAAAATGGTTTTGCTTCTCTTTCTTTTTAAAAATAAAACATGAGTTAATTCTTGTCTAAATGCTGCAATCTGCTCTTTTGGAAACTTGCCTTCTGCACACTCTTGTCTTTCTCTACTACAACTATACAGAACATCATTTCCTCTGTTCTACGCTGATCCATGTATTCTCACCTCTTAAATCTCTGTTGCTTTGGCTTCTCAATTATACTATTTAACTTTCTTCCTCACCTTCTATACCTCCACAGCCCAAACCCCTATCACATATCTGCCTTCAACTCCTATATTCAGACAGACAATGGCATGATTTCAATTTCATCCATATAATTTAATTTCACAATATAATCAAACCATACTGTGCCAATAAAATCTAATTAAATAGAGCATGCAAATGATCAATGAAAATACCACATGTCTTTACCTCTGCTTGATTATATTAAACATCATCTATGGCCAAATTCATTATGCAATCTTCCAAATCATAGGCATGCTTTAGATACATGTGTCGTTTATAGCTTATATTACTGCCATGCATTTTAGCTGAGGTTTCCCAGGAGTACCTACCTGCAAAATGTGTATACACAGCAACTGACTCTATCACAACTGAAAACACTGTCTATGAAAAGGAAAATCATGTATGGAAGGTACAAATAATCTTTCCCAATTGAAACAATAATTGTGGTCAAAATTCACAAAGAAATTATCTTCATTTGGGGACAAATAAAGTCCATACAATTTTTACTTGAAAAGAGAGATAATGGATATGTCGTGAAAGTGGACCTTACAATGTGAAAAATTGTACAGCTATTTTCAAGTAAATGAAAAAATGAGAAGTAATCATTTATCATGTGTCATTTACTCTCATGTCTTAGTCTGAATGCTTTAGAATTCTCTATTAAATGGAAAATTGTACAAGGATTATGTCCCTAGAATATACATCTTTTCAAAGAACTCCTATAAGACAAAATATATTCCAATAAGTGTTCCAAAATAACGTAACAGAAACATAGACATTTCTGTCTGAAACACTGGAGCAATTGAGGACTTTCAAGTATTTCATACAAAATACTTACTTTTATTTTGTTTTTCTAAATCCAGCAAGCCTGAGGCACCTCTCCAGATGAACACATCACTGAAATAAGGTGAATTTTGTCTTTTGATTGAACTGTTCCTTTTACTGCTTCTCATACCCTTGCTTTCCTGAGAGAACACCTGGGATATACTTTCAGGGTAAAATACTTACAAGCTTTTTTGAATGTTTTGAGTCTCACTTCAAGGGCAAAGTAAAAGATCATTTAAAAAATGAAATGACAATAGGTGAAAATTAGGAAGCATACAAGGCTTTAGACTAAGACACTTTATTATATTTTGCTCTTACCTTGCCTCATCCCTCATTTTTTGTGTACTTTGAAATTTAAATATTAAATTAGTTATGTGGCTCTAGCACAATTATCCAGAATTAAGATTTAATAAAGCTTTTGTCAAGATACTCATTTCTAGGAATGACTAAGAACAATATTAATTATTAAATTCCAAAAGAATGCAGTTATTTTGACTTGTTAATTTGTAATATCAACTGAAAACAATGAAATCTCTATGCCATTAGATTTTCATGAAGGCAACAATGATCTGTTTTTTAAAATCTCACAATATTATTATAAGTGAATTTAGACTCCTGGTTGCAAGTAGAGATCAAATTAAAACAAGAAAGAGGTGAAAGATATAAAAATTTACATCCTGTTTTCTGCTAACATGGTACAAGTTAGTGTGATTTTTAATGATTTATCTACTTTGTGAAGAAAATGTCCTACTTGCATGCCTCTATGTAGGACAATGACCTAAGGGATATTTATAATACACATGGCCAATGACAAAGTTTCCCAAAACACAACCCAATCAAATGGCAATAGTTGGGCTTGACAGTCTTTTCTAAACGTGACACAAACTCTTGCAGATTGACAACCTGGGCAAGATTAATGAATGTATAAAGGTTCCCCTGTGCGGACACCCACACACATTCCTAAAATTTACCGCAGGTAAAAGCCAAATTCCTATCAATGTGAGAGCTTCAACCCTTAGAATATGGATTTTTTTCCTTGACCTTCCCTTACCTTTCCACCCTTGAGAATGAAATGTTTCTCATCATCCCAGGTGCTGTGAGCCTGCGAAGGATTTAGGATATAATCAGCCCTGGACGCTGCTTGTCATAGTCTTTCAACCTGCGAAGGCAAGTCTTTCCATCTTGTTCTAAAACTTTTCTTGTTTACTCATTACTTTTTACTCTTTTGAATTTTAGATCTGGTTATCAAGTTCCATGAACAAGCTACTAGGATCATGTTTGCAGGAATATTTAGTTCATGAATCAAACTTGGGACAATTAGCATCTTTAAGATATTGGGTCCTCTCATCTGTGAACATTCTGATTTCTTATTCTTTTCTTCAGTAATATCTTGCAACCTGGTATAAAGGTTTTACATCAAAGGCTTTGACATATACTTTTACTAGCCTCATGTGGGAAACATGTAAACAGGCAGTATGAGGATAGATGAACCACTGGAAGAATGATAGCTGAGGGAAATAAATGAGGCAGCAAATTAAGAGCAAGAGTTTTGTCATCAAGTGCCCTGAGTAACTGATGACTTCTTTGAGACATTTTGACACTCTGAAATGACTTCTTGTGCTTTACTTTGTCTTCTCCATTTTTTTCTTTACCCTTCGTATGGTTCAAGCCCGAGTGTTCTCTGTTCTGGAGTACAGTTATTGCAGATTGACAAATGGATCCCCATGACACTGGTTTGAACACTGTCCATCCAGTCATTCATACCAAAAGCATGGGAGTCATCCATGCATCGTCCCTCTCTCACACATCCCACATTCAGTCAATCATAGCTCCTACTGACATTACCTCCCAAATAAATTTCGAATATGCCCTCTTCTCATCTCTGTTTCTCATGCCCTACACAAAGACTTCAACATCTCTTTCTTGGGTCACTGAAAGAGCCTAAGTCTTACTTGCTTTGGCCTATTCCCTTTAAATCCTCCTGCCACAGAGCTGCTAGAAAGATCCTTATAAAATAAAAGTCCTAAGCACAAATATAGCTTTCCTGCTTAAAACGCTTTGTGTCTTCCCATCCCCCACTGGATGAAGTCCAGATTCCTATCATAGCTAGCAAATCCCTTTACAGTTTGGCATCAGCATATGTTGTCCACCATCATCTTTTACCATTATCTTAACTTGAACTTTATGTTTCGGCAAAACAAAATTACTTATCGATTTACCCAAATTATTGCTAGACAGAAAGGAATTATTTTAAGAAGGTTAGAATCTTTGCCTATCATCTTCTGATTTTACCTGTTTCTTCCTTTGAAGGTACTATTTCCTCTAAGAAGCCAAGTCACTAGAGGAAATTACTTCAAAAAATTCAAATCTCATTTTAAGAAGCTCTTACACACAAAATTACATATTCTATTGATTTACATATGTGAAGTTAAACTATACAGTCTCTTTTTAATATGGAATACATTTTCTCTGTATGGATATTTTGCCATATTTTCAGCAAATGTTTCACTAAGAGTTCATTCATGCTTCTTGCTTATAGGCATCTAAGACTAAGTTGCCATTCTACCTGACCTCATCATATTGAATTCCTGTTTCATCTTAAATCCAACTCCAACAAGAACAAACTTACAGAGGCATACCAGAGTTCATTTAAGGAAATTGGCAGTCTTCAACCTTAAAGAGCTTCTGAACTTGAAATAACTATGATTGTTTGATCACCTTGATTGATTTAAATCCTCCTGATCACCTCGTTGCTTCCTGAGTGTCTCCTCATAACAACCTGGGTTTTATGTCTCCTCATAAACTGCAGGTGGGCCACTCTTTTTGTTTCCTTAGGTACTATGGTATCTAGCAGTCATCTAATTTCCCACAAGAGGATTAAGTGAAAAAAATACAATGTAAGAAATAGAGTCAGTCCTTCTATTAGAACAGTATTTAATCATTCCTTAAAGATAGGTAATAAACACTGAGTGTCTACTATGTGCTAGACTCTGGGCTTGAAGCTCTGACTGGCCACAGCACACAGTCTTTCTCCTCACTAATACAATGGAGATACTGTGTGAACAGCACTATGACAGGGGATGCATCATGAGGTGTGGAACAGAGCTCAGAAACATGCGCTGAAGAAATCTTTCTAAATTTTGACTTAAAAGACAAATAGGAGTTGCCTAGAGGTTTAGAACAGCAAAAACATACTAGCAGAACAGCTCATGTCAAGGCCCTGGGCCAGGGGCTATGGGAGTGAAGAGGAGCATGACAAGAGGTGAGGTTCAAGAGGCAGGGTGAGGGCAGCCTAATATGGGGTTTAGAATCTATTTTGAGAACCCACTTATAAGGGTACAAAGAAGTCACAAAAGGCTTTAAGCAGAATCTAAGTCCCTCTGTCTAATGATTTACCTCATAAGGTAAAAACAAATTCAGGTTTAATGACTCCAGAACTCTCTGAAAATGAATGGCCTGATACTGTCTCACAGATACTTACACAGACAAACATACAGAAACTATGAAATTACACAACAACCAGTCAAGGCCAGCACCTAGCAAAGAATGGTGCCTTGTAGAAAGTGCCTAACAAAGATTTGTTGACTTCCTGTGAGGAATACTGAAAGTTTCTCTCATATTATGATAATATGATGTTGCCCTGCTCAATTAAAATACCTATATTTTAAACTCAGGATATAAAGAAGAAACCAACCTTCAAGTGGAGAGGTGGGATAATTGAGGGATAGTCCTGAATCTGACATGAAGGCTAGAATGACTGATAACTGAGGAATGGAACCAATCAGGAAGGTCAAGAAAAGATAATATTTACAGTGCTTAATTTGTGCCAATAGCATTTAATCTTTACAACAGTTTCATGAGTAGATACCATTAATTTCCCAAATTTTCAGATGGGGAAACATGGGCATAGAAAAGTTAAGTTACCCAAGGCCATAGCCAAAATTTGACCTGGGCATTAGACTCAAGAGACTCTGCTTGCAACCACTATGCTGTGTTCTACTTTCCAGGAGCAGGACCCTAGAGATAGAAAGGAACAGAGAAAAAAAAAATCTCATGATTTGGTTTACCGGAAGCAGTAGTTGTGCTTTATTTCCCTTTATTAATTTATATATGCATGTATCCATCTATCTGCATATGTATTATGGCGAGAGACCACAAGGATGTTTGGTAATACAGCAAACAAACTTCATGAGTAACATGCGTTTAATGACACATTATGTAGACCATATTTAGTTGTGCATTATTCCCTTTATTCTCTAACAGTGTTCTAAGTTTCAAACTAGGGCTCTTGGAGAAGTATTTTGAAACTGGAAGAAATATATTAATGTTAAAAAGAGGAATTCAGTGGAAGTAAAGGACTGAATAAAAAGACACGTGTTAAAAAGACAAGAAGAAAAGCTCAAACTGCAGCTTGAAAGAAGGGAGCATGTGATGTGAAATAGAGAACATGAGGCAGCATGAACTAGCATGGAGGGTGAGGTGATGAATGGCAAGATGCCTGAACATGGCCATACTTTACTGTTCTATATACTTTGTAGATACTGCAGGAGACAGATTCAGCTTGTACAATCTCTTGATCTGAAAGCCAGTCATTAATCTAATCGTAGGCCCCAGCATTGTGAGTGCAATTTTTGTTTCATGTCTTCATACTCAAAACACTTATTTCAGTAACCACAAAGGTCACTTATTAATGAAATTCCATAAGCGCACACACACACACACACAAGAATTTATTCCTTTATGTCCTGGATTATGTGAAATATTTAACGCAATGTGAGGGAGAGGAGAGGGAGAGCAAACACCAGTTAACAGAGGGAGAGAAGGAGAAGGAAGGATGAGGGATCGAGAGGAAGAAAAGAGGAAATGATTTGCTACTGTTTGCTAATTTTCACCAGACAAAGGGAATCAATGTAAAGGTGGACAAATTATCAAACCCAAGTGAAACTAAATATTCCAGGAGCTTCTTTTGTTACAAGGTTGATGCAGGTGCATTTGCAGTTTTTGGCACATTTGGGAAATGAAAATGCTATTCTTTATTCAGATGCCATTAAGTTATTTACAACTAGATCTAGAGGTTTCATATTCATCATCATGAAGTATAAAGCCAAATGTCCCTTTTTTTTCAGGAGCACCAAAGATTAACAGATTAGAATGTTTTCCACATGTCCATTTTTACTGTCAAGAGAATTTTAAAGAAGTTTTCCAGCTTCCGCAGCTGAGCCAGATGTCAGCGGATCCCACAGTGAAATGAAATTGGCAGAGGAGCCTTCTCATGACCCTGGGGTTGTTTTATCAGGACTCAGTTTAATGTCTAAGAGCCATTCCTTGCTAAAAACTGTAATGATTTTGGGGGCCCAATCTCCCACAATCACACAAAACTGCAGACTTGGTTGAACCACTGAAACCCAGCAGTATTTCTTACAACTTTTCTCACATCACGCTATAATTGTTGTTTGTGTTGGCACAAGGAAAGTAAAGGGTCTCATTTCCACTGTGCATGTCTGGTCTCTGGTTTCAGAAACATCAGTAGAGAATATTTTACCAGCCACATTTTTTTGTTGTGTAATCAAGCCCTGGTGATTTACTTTATCAGTCTTTCCACTGTGTTCTCAAATGATCACGGGCTGAAAGACACCTACCTGATGGATACTTTCTAAAATACCTTTGTAGTTAACACAATGACTGTTGTTTTGTTTTGTTTTTCATAATAGCTTTGGTTCAGGATATATAGCCAAAAGTCCAAACATGGTCGTAATGACATATGCCATTCTTTTTCTTTAACTTTGGTTTTGTGTTATTGTTAATGCAAAAAGTATATCTACTGAAAACCAAAAGTTTAAATAGGGCATTACCAATATATTTGAAGCTCCCTGTTGGTGCTGTCCTCTCCTGCCCCCCCACCCCAGAAAATTCCACAAATCATTCTCTCCTTTTTTGTTTTTTGTAGTGCTACAATATATCATGATCACTAATTTTATGTTTTTTTTTTTGAATGTTACATGTAACTGGAATCTTATTATAGGTCTTCTTCAACAATTTGCTTTTCTCCACTTATTATTAGATCTTTTAGATCAGTCAGTGTGATTGCACATAGATCATTCCTTATTATGCCTATACAGACTCTCACTGTATGCAAATACCATACTGAGGTTACAGCAATTTGCCAACATTACCATTTAAGTGTTCCTACTAGTGCATCACTCCAGCAGCTTCTGTTCCAGGTAAGAAAATCTCACCTATCTCTGGATTTGCCTGTCTCTGAAGATTCGGGTTGATATTTGTCCTGGAACCTCAGTACTCTCATGGGTCCGAGAAAAGTCCTTGATTTTCCATTTGTCCACTTTTTTTTTTTTTTAAGGATAGGAGCGATTACTTCTGAGCTGTTTATATAATGGAGCTGAAACTGGAAGTTCATAATGTATCTTTACACGTATGAGCAGCAAATTCTAAGTTTAACATAGCTCTTTATCAATCTTTATCTTTTTTGTCCTTTTCCTGTTTTACATAAATCTGTTAAATATTTACTAAAGTAAATGCAAAACATTTTCTCTCCTTATTTACTTTCATATTTAGACTTACCATCTGTTCTAGTTTACTAGCTGCCAGAATGCAATATACCAGAAACGGAATGGCTTTTAAATAGTGGAATTTATTAAGTTGCTAGTTTATAGTTCTGAGGACATGAAAATATCCTAATTAAAGCAAGTCTATAAAAATGTCCATATTAAGGCACGGACAAGTGTTACCTTTACTCAAGAAAGGCTGATGAAATTCAGGGTTTCTCTCAACTGGAAAGGTACATGAACATGGAGACATCTGCTACCTTTCTCTCTAGGCTTCTTCTTTCATGAAGCTCCCCCAGGGGCATTTCCCTTCTTCATCTCCAAGGGTCCTGGCTGAGTGGGCTTCTCATGGTTCTTGTGGCTCTCTTGCTCTCTCTCCAAAACGTTTCCTTTTAAAGGATTCCAGTAAACTAATCAAGACCCACCTGAAATGAGTGGTCACATCTCCATCTAATCAAAGGTTAATACCCACATTGGGGGAGCCACATCTCATCTCCGTAGAGATAATCTAATCAAGCATCCAAACTACAGTATTGAGTAGGGATTAGAAGAAACGGCCACCTCCATGTGATGGATCAGGATGGAAACATGGCTTTTCTAGGGCACATAATCCTTTCAAACTAGCACACCACCCACCAAGAATTGATTTTATATTGTGCAAGTTAACATTTAGGATTCTCCTCCCCATCACCCCCATATGAGCATCCAACTGAACTAGCACCCATTTATATGCAGAAAAATCATGCTTTTCCCACTGAATGGTATTGATACCTTTGTTACAAACCAGGTGACTTTATATATTTGAATCTCTTCCTCGGTTTTCTATTGTGTCCTTGCAGTCCATATACTTATCCTTATATTGGTCCTGTGGTGTTTTATTTACTGTAGCTTTATAGTGACCTAGTGTAAGTTCCTGAGATTTGAACATCCTCCTCAAGATGGCTTTGAATATTTTAAACCATTTTCACTCTCACATTTATTTTAGAATATACTTGAAAATTTCCACCAACAAAAAAATCCTTCTGGGGATTGCATTAAAGCTAAAGATCAAATTGATGAAAACTGATACTTGTACATTATTGAATTTCCCATCAGACACAATAAATACCAAAATTTATTTAAATTCTTTAATCTTCTCTCTGTAGTATTATGTTCTTTTTTCAAAGCACTATTGCATTCCTTTTTTTTTTAATTTTTGGGCTGCTTCTTGGTCTCTTGAGGATATTGCAATTGGTAATTTGTTACATAGTTTTGTAAGGAATTTTTATTAGCATATATAGAAATACCATTGATATTTGCATGCTGTGCTCAAATTCTGCTATCCTGCTACATGCATTTATCAATTTTAATAATTGATAGTTTATCTGAAAGCTATTTGGGAATTTAGAATATACAATTATGGCATCTGAAACAATAGTTTTATTTCATCCTTTCTAATTTGTATCCCTTATATTTCTCTATTTTTCCTTATTACACTGGCTAGCGCCTCAATTAAAATATTGAATAGATATCTTTGCTTTATGCTCCATCTCAGTAGGAAATCTTGGAATAGTGTACCATTGATATAATTTTACTAAAGGCTCTCTGAAGATATATATTATCAGAAATGAAAATTCCTGGTTTGCTAACTGTATCAGGGTCCTAGAACTGCTGCTCCACAAACGTGGTGGCTTAAAACAGTAGAAATTTATTCTCTCACAGTTCTAGAGTTAGAAGGCGGAAATCACGGTTTTGGCAGGTCCATTCTCTCTTCAGTGACTCTAGGGAAGGATTTTTCCTGGCCTCTCCCAAACTTCTGGTGGTGGCCAGCAATTCCTGTCATTCTGTGTCTTATAGCTGCATGATGCTCCTCTGCCTCCATCTCTCCACATGGTGTCGACACTCTGCGTGTCTGTTGCATCTGCTCTTTCAATAAGGATCAACCCTATTGAATTAGGGCCCACTCCAATTCAGCATGACCTCATCTTAACTTGACTGCAGCTGGAAAGATACTGTGCAAGTTTGAATCTATTTTGTACCCCAAAGAAGCCATGCTTTAATCCTGACCCAATCTTGACAGAGCAGCCATTTCTTTTAATCCTGATTTTTTAATACTGCATGGCAGAAACTTTTGATTAGATTATCACCATGGAGGTGTGGCATATCCAATTGTGGGTGTGACTTTTGTTTTTGGTTTTGGGTGCATGGTCCGGAAATCCAACCCAGGTCTCCCACATGGAAAGTAAGCATTCTACCACTGAACTTCCCATGCACTCTGGGTGTGACTTTTTAATTAGATAAAATGCGACTCCAGCCATTCAAGGTGGTTCTTGAATAGTTCACTGGAATTCTTTAAAAGAGGAAATATTTTGGAGAGCGCTCAGAGTTGACAGGCAGAACTTATGTAGACATTTGGAGATCGAGACAAAACAGCCAGGGTGCTAAGCAAGGACTCACAGAAATAGCCAGAATTTGAAGGTAAGAAATCTCCAGCCCTAGCAGATGCTAAGCTAAAAGATGAAACCCAGAGTTTGGACCTGGGCAGCTAAGTGAATGCCCGCAGATGCTTAATGAGGAAACCACTGACATCAGAAACTGGAAGCCACGGAACCAGGACACCAGTCACATGCCTTCCCAGATCACCCTTCTGTGAGCCAAGGTATCTTTCTCTGTATGCCTTAGTTAGGACATATTTATGGCCTTAGAACTTGAAATTTGTAACTTATTAAATTCCCTTTTTAAAAATTGTTCCAGTTCTGGTATATCGCATTCCAACAGCTTAACAAACAGAACCTGTTTCCAAATAAAGATACCAGGGACTAATATTTCAAATGGGTACACAATTAATTCTGAAATATTATCCATTATTTCAAGATTTTTCTGCATATTTTGAGATAATTGTAAGATCTTTCCTCTTTATTAATCTGATGAATTACACTAATTGATTTTAGAATATCTAGCTGAGTTTCTGAAATGAAGCTCCATTTGGTTAGTTAAAATGGATTAGTCTTTTTTTGGGGGGGAGGGGCATGGGCAGGCACTGGGAATCGAACCCAGGTCGCCGGCATGGCAGGCGAGAACTCTGCCACTGAGCCACCACTGCCCATGCTGGATTAGTCTTTTAATATGTCACTGATTTCTACTTGAAAATTTTTATTTAGGTTATCATGAACTAAACTGGGATGTGATTTTTCTTTATCGTAATGTCAATGTAGGGTTGTAATCAACCTGGAATGGAATTTTCCTGGAACCAGGAAAATGAATTGGTAGGGTGAAAACCACAAGACCAGCATGATTGCATCTAACTAAACAATGGGGCCTCAACAGCAAAAGCTGTCTCTGGCGCATCTTATGAATTTCCTACCTTTGTGTTTTAAGCCTTTTTAAAAATTATAGCAAGAAAGAATTGGAAGAGATAGAATACCACATGATGGGCGAATAAATAAGTAAATAAGTTAAATGTTATATAAATTACATAGTCATTAAAAAGCATGTTTTGAAGACTCCATTTTCTGCAATGATGGGGCAAGGACATCTGAAAATGTGCAACAAAAACACCAGCAAGAACTGTAAAGCCCAGCTTGTTCATAAATTTGGAAATTAAATAAATGTTTGCAACAATCCAAGAAGTATTAGTTTAGGAAAGAATACCTGAATATCAGTGTGAACTGTAAGCTTTGTCACGTTTTCACTTGACCTATTCTGTAGCTCTGTAGTAATCTTGCAAACAGCCTCACAACTATGGAAGAGATGAAAGTCAGCATCCTAACAGGCTCTGGAGGGGGCAGAACAGGTTTGGAACCCCCTTGAAGCCCTATCTGGTGGATGACATCATCAACATAGCAACAAAGAGCTACTGAAAACCTCTACCCAGAAATTCAGTGAAAAAAAGGACCCTTCTCACTTGTTCAGAACTCTGATGGAAGGTGTAGACTGGAGAAGGAACCCACCTATGCTGAATCAGAGAAAGAAAAAAATACCAGGTACAAAACTTGGGGGACTGCCTGGTCCCCCATCTCCCCCTTACTCTGTCCCACACAGCTCCATCCCAGAGGCAGCAGCAGGGGGCCCTCCCACCTCCCACAGAGACAGACTAGAATTCTTTCGCAGCAGTAAGAAAGATCCCCACCTATATCCAGGCACAGAGACCCAAGCCCACAAGGACAGACCCACAGCAGGTCTTAAGGCACTGGGGAAGGTGGAATATCAAAGGGCAACAAGAAGAAGCTTCCAAAATGGAGGCTTATGGAGGGAATTACAGAATGTTTTCCCCCAAGTAGCAGGTAGCCGAACAGAAGCTGTCTGAATCAGCTGTTTGGGGACCCAGGTAACAAAAGAGGACATTTCAAAGCCCACATCAGTGGAGGACAATGTCAAAAAGTGTTTGAAAAAATGTGGACAGAGACTGTTTCCAGCACTGGGTCCTGGTATCCATTCTCTACCTTTGAAAAAAACAGCTGTGGGAGGCCCAGTCCTTGTGTAGGGCGTGGCTGCAGACTGGGACAGCTGGGGCAGGCCTATGCTGCAAGTAAAGTGGTGATACACCCCACACTGAGCCAGATTTTGGCTGGCAAAGTAAGTGCACGGGAACCTGGTGGTTTCAGCCCTGCCCTGCTCTAGGAGGCAAACAGCTTATGAGACTGATTAAGTGACTGAATAGCTCTATCTGCTGGCAGGCTGGAAATTACAGGTGAAAACTGCAGAATTTTTCAAAGCCTTGCCAGACCCTATCCCAGGCCCAATGGAGCTGGTTTACACCCCTGAATGGGTACCCAGCACCGTTTTGGCCAAGAAATACTGACAACCCAACTGGCAAAGCAGTGCTCCAATACAAGGCAACAACTAAATTCTAAACAAGAGAGAGAAACCGACCTTCAGAATAGATCCATGAAAATAATGACAACCAGGTATCAGCAAAAATATCACAAGGCATACTAAAACTCAAGAAGAAATGGCTCTGTCAAAGGAATAAACTAAAAAGTTTGGAGGAGACACAGAATCTGGAACAACTAATCAAAGATGTGCAAACAAATCTCCAAAATCAATTCAAAGAAATCATGGAAAATGTGTAAAAAGACATAAAGGATATTAAGACACCAGAAGAGCATAAAGAAGAATCTGAAAGAATACATAGAAAAATAACAGGCATTTATGGAAATAAAAGACACTGTAGATGAAATAAAAAATATACTGGAGACACATGACAGCAGATTTGAAAAGGCGAAAGACAGACTCAGTGAGCTAGAAGAGAGATCAACCAAATTCAACAAATAGAGAAAAAAAATGGAAAAACTTGAGCAAGATCTCAGGGAACTGACTGACAATAGAAAGTGCACAAACTTATGCATCATGGGTGTCCCAGAAGGAGAAAAGAAGGGAAAAAAGGCAGGAAGAAAATTCAAAGAAACAATGCCTGAAAATTTCCCAATCCTTATAAATGACATAAATTTGCAAATCCAAGAGGCTCAACAAAACTCCAAACAGAACAGATCCAAATAAATGCACTCCAAGATACATATTAATCAGAATGTCAAATGCTGCAGAGAAGGAGAAAAAATCTGAAAGCAGCAAGAGAAAAGTGAATCAATGCATACAAGGGAAGCCAAATAAAACCAGGTGTTGATTTCTCATCAGACACCATGGAGGCAAGAAGGCAAGAAGTGTTACAATATATTTAAGATAATAAAAGACAAAAATTGCCCGCCAAGAGTTTTCTATCCAGAAAAGCTGCCTTTCAAATATGAGGGAGAGTTTAAAATAGTCACAGATAAACAGAAGCTGAGAGAGTTCATTAATTAGAAATTGGCTCTACAAGAACTACAAAAGAGGGAGTTGTGGGTTGAAAAGAAAAGACTGAAGGAGGATACAGAATTGAAGAGCATTAGTAAGGGTAACTCACAGGATTAAAAAGAGAGAATAGATCTGACAAATAAAAGCAAAATGAAAAGATGGTTGAATTAACGACTGCCTTTATAGTAAATAATTTTGAATGTTAATGGTTAACTTCCAATCAAAAGACACATACTAGCAGAATGGATTAAAAATATATGATCCATTTATATTCTATTTACAAGCATATAAATAAACCCAAAGATAGAAATAGATTAAAAGTGAAAGGATGGAAAAAGATATTCTATGTAAGTAGTAACCAAAAAAAAATTTTTAAAGCAGGGGTAGCTATACTAATATTGGACAAAATAGACTTTAATGCAAGAATTTTATAAGAGCTAAAGAGGGACAAAATAGATATTAATAAAAGGAGCAATTCACCAAGAAGAAATAGCAATCATAAATATCTACCGTTCTTATCAAGGACCCTCAAAAGTACCTAAGTCAGACACTGGCAAAAATAAAGGGATTAATAAATTACCCTATAATAATAGCAGGAGAATTCAACACACCGCTCACTCCAATGGATAGAACATCTAAACAAAGGCTTAATATAGAAAAAACGGAAGACTTAAATAATATGATAAATAAACTTGACCTAACAGACATATAGAGCATTACACCCCAAAACAGCAGGATATAATTCTTCTCAAGTGCTCATGGATCATTCTCCAGGATTGACCACATGCTGGGTCACAAAACAGGTCTTAATAAACTTAAAAAGATTGAAATTATACACAGCACTTTCTCTGACCATAATGGGATGAAACTGGAAATCAATATAGAAAACCAGAAAACACAAAATATATGGAGGTTAAACAACACACTCTTAAACAATCAGTGGGCCAAAGAAAAAATTGCAGGATAAATCAGTAAATATCTTGAGATGAATGAATATGAGAACACAACATATCAAAACTTATGGGAGTGAAGGCAGTGCTGAGAGGGAAATGTATGCCCCTAAATGCCTACATTAAAAAGGAAGAAAAGACTAAAATCAATGACCTAATTGGACAACTGGAAAAACTGGAGAAAGAACAGTAAATTAATCCCAAAGCAAGCAGAAGGAAAGAAATAACAAAGATTACAGCAGAAATTAATGAGATGGAGAATAAAAAATAGAATCAATAATATCAAAAGTTGGATTTCTGCGATCAATAAAGTTGACAAACCCTTAACTAGACTGGCAAAGATGAAAAGAGAGAAGCTGCAAATAAGCAAAATATAAATGAGAGGGGGTGGGCATTACCACTGACCCTGAAGAAATAAAGACCATACGAGCTTACTAAGAACACCTGTATGCCAGAAAAGTAGACAACTAAGATGAAATGGACAACTTCCTAGAAACACATAAAAAAACCTAAACTGACTCGAGAAGAAATAGGAGACCTCAACAAACCAATCACAATTAAAGAGATGTAATCAGTCATCAAACCTACCAACAGTGTAATGACTTAATCAGTTCTGTTACCATTTTCAAAATAACTTTTGGCATTGTGGGTTTTCTCCGTTGTATGATTGCTTTCTTCCTTTTTTTTTTTTCCTTGATATTTTCTATATTTATTTTTTTCATTATTTTTTCATCTTATTTTCTTAAAAACATCTTTATTGATACAACCGCATATATTTACATTGTGCAATTTGACTACAGACCACATCAGGGCAATGAGCGTATACACGTCACCCCAAAGCTTCTTTGTATCCTTTCTAATCTCTCTCACTCTCACTCATTTGCCTGCTTTTCTTCCTTTTCTTCATACTCTTCAACCTCGTTTTGTTCATAGCTATCCTCCATAAGTTTAAGGAAGTTTTCTTCTTTATTTAGTGTGCTAGGAGTTTCCTTGTTATTCTGAAGGGACATTAAGTTTTACCAAAGTACTTCTGCATGCATGAGATAATCAATGCCTAATAAATTTTTCTAATATTGAACCAAACTTGAATTCCTGTAATAAAACAAACTTCCTTGTGATGTGCTATGTTTTTATATATTACTAGAGTTGATTTGCTAATATTTTGTTTGGGATTTGGCATGAATATTCACGAGCGAAAGGGGCCATAATTGTGTTTCATATATTGCCCTTATCTGATGTGTGAACCAAGAGTATTACTCATAAAATGAAATGGGCATACTCTGTATTTTAATATTCTCTGAAAGCATTTGTGTGACACAAGAATTAGCTGCTATTTTTATGATCAATATAACTCATCTATAAAAAGAGCTGGGCCTGATGTTTTCATTGTGAGAAAACATATTCTACTGACTGAATGAGGTTCTTTTCCTTCTTTTATTTCATTTATAAGAATCTGTATCATTCTAGGAATTTATCTTTTCTCCTAAGTTTACATCCATAATGTTCTTTTTTCATTCCAACTATCTTCTCAACTTTGTGTAGGGTATCAAAAACAAGATGAAGTAAAGCATTTCATTTAGCAATTCAAGGTTTCACAGAAAATTAATAAAGAAACATCTTATAGATGTTTATAGAGAAAGAAATGCGAACTTCCATAGGTTTTAGAAAAGTGAAAGAGCAAATAAAATAAAAGAGCATGCCTGAATGAGCTTACAAGTTCGATCTGTCAGGTTTGGTAAAGAGCATCTTATACATTTAAGAGCAGTAGCTTCTTTCTCTTTGGGTGAATGAGTTTAAAACAATAAATATGTGTTTTTAAAATAACTCTAAATTTATTGCGAAAGTAGTGTGTTTAATTCAAAAATTAGTTTTTAAAAGATGAAAATATTTAGAGGACGTCTAGAAACAAAGATGCATATGGGTTGAAATCAGAGATGTACTATATATTTGCTTAGTTTTTCAGTGATATAGCAAAACAGAAAGGCATTCATGAGGGACCATTAAAGGACAGTCAACTTGTCTTACATGCTGAAACAGTCAAAATTTGCATTTAAAGTGAACATCTTATTTAAGTGATTACTATTAAACTAATTCTTCTTCAGGCTAGTCTCACATGCGACTGTTCTGACTGAGGATGTCACTTCAACATGCTGTGAGGACATCTTCCTTTGAAACTTTTTCTCCACTCGAATCTCTTTGACTAAATTCAAAGAGGAAGACTATGGCTCTGAAGTGTCCTTGTACCTCTTAATTCATCTCTTTAGGGCTCACAGTGAATTAAACTATGTGAAACCTTAGGCGCTTTGATATTGCCCAAAGTCATAGCCGAAAGGTGTATCTCAGAGACCAGAAGGTACTCACATTTCATAGCTGAAGAAACCAAGTTTAGGATGCAGGGAACGTCCTCCCTGGGCTTGGGCTTCAGCTATGGATCACCTGCTGTGCAACAGGAAAGAACTTTCCTAATATTTCCACATTCTTCATGGGAGCCATGACTGTCCGTCTAGTACCCACTGAGAACAATTTTATAAGGACTATTTTTCTTAGGTAAAGCACATGAAGACACTTTAAACACATATAAGTAACACACTTCCTTACTTCATGCTTGTATTTTGGTGCTGCCTATGTGTTTGCATTATAACATGTGCTGAGATAGGTCCAAAAGTTTAGGGTTTGGCTTACTTGAAATATGAAGTCCTAATAAAATCTGGGCAGAATAAATCTCTTGAACCATTTTTATGGAAAATGGAATTACAATCCCCTGAAATTCCTATTCTACTCTTTTTTTGTTAATGTAACCACAAGTGACCCTCATGTACTCATCCCTTTTTTATTTTCATTTTTATGCCAACGTGTTTTTCACTTTCATTTTGGAATGGAAAGTCAGTACAAGGTAGAAACTCATTTGTTGGCATTTGATTTTCATTTTCAAGTGAAAAACAGAAGACAAAACACTTCAGTTTGTGGAAACCTGAAGATGGAAAGTATATACAGAAAGATAATTACAAATGTACACATGTACACCTATTGTTTTCACTCACTTTATCTCATTACAGTTCAACAGGATTAATTATAACCTCCAATTCTTAAATCATCCTTACCTCTACTACCTGTCTAATCCAGAACTCCTCTACTTACCAAAAATGACAGTTTCTTTTATCTGTACCCTGGATACTAAGGAGCCCAGAAAACTGTTTGACAATTTCCCATTCCCCATTCCTATCGCCATCTCTTCCTTCAAAAATTTAGACCAGGTTTCTAAAACTCAAATGCCTACAGGGGGGAGAAAATCCAATGGTTTCTAAGAGTCAAGCCAGATAAAGGATCTTAGAGAATCATTTGGTTTCAAGGAGCTACTTGCAACTTAGTTCTAGTCCTGGAAGAATATGAACTTGCTTTGATAAATTATTGCCATTAGAATCCACAACATATTTGAAGTCAAGGATTTTCATGTGAATTCTCATAATTTAGGAATGTAAGCCATCAATTAATCTCTTTCTATCAATCTGTTTATCTATATGTAGATAACTAACATTGTGCACCAAAACTGAAGGGAATCGAATGGCTTCTCAGTACCTATTGAGACAATGAAACATTATTTAATATTTTGCTTGTTGATGTGTTGATAAATTTTCTTGTGTAGTACAAACCTCAATTTCCTAAGCTAATTAGCTCAAATTATAGTGGTTTATTGTTTTGGTATCTCAACATGTTGTCCTGGTCCATTAAAAAAAATTGATAAGGAAAACAATATACATATTTGTCTTAAGATATTTCCTTACCAATGTTATCTTTTCAATTACACACTTCATAACAAATGCCCAAGTGAGACACCTCATCACCTGCTTCCCCACCACTCTTTATTCCATTTTTAACACATACTGGCATGCACATATAATATTGTACACATGTAATATCATGCACATATAAAAATTCTTTAAAGGAATTATGGTTTCATTTCCAATTTTTCATAATTTCGTCACATCTTCCCACCTGAACACACATAATAACTCACTCACCTGTAATTTCAAGCAGGAGCATACTTCCCATGTCCTCATCCTACAGTAAGACACCTTCTTTTAAATAAGCAAACATACACTATCACCACATTGCAAGCATCTTAACATTTTTAAATTACAGTTACTTTCAATTAACATGATTTCAAACTTATCGGGGACCTCTAATTTCTGAGGAGTTCTGTGTTCTTTTGCATTGTAGGCAAACGAGACAACAATGAACTAGGGTACAATTAGAAGTTGCCTTCATTCCTTTATTGAAGTTATATCTTAGTGATAAATATCTTTCTTTTCAATATTTTATTTTTAGTGAATTCTGATACAGACATACTTTAAAAATAACTCTGTTGGTCTTATTACAGCTGAAATGTGTACTAATATTTTTCACTCTAAAGTCTGCTAATTATGAGGTCTTGTGCATTTTTAAGAGGAAGGGATCCAAAATGTCTATGTAGAAAAATAAGTATCATTTTTTTTTTCCTTACAAAAAGGAAACTGTATTCTTTTAGTTTGGACATTCAACTGAAAACAGTGAGTTTTAGTTACTGGAGCAAATGTTTCTTTAAGAATGTTTACTGAACTGAAAACATTTTTGACTAAGAAAATATGAGCATTGTTTAGTTATTCGTGGTTCCTAGAAGATTAAAGTAAAAGATATCTAATCCTCAAAGCATCCTCTTCACACTTCAACTCTTTTTTTTTTGTCTTTTTTTTTTATTAATTAAAGAAAAAAAAAGGAATTAACCCAACATTTAGAAATCATTCTACTGATTGCATATGTAGAATGGAATGATTTCAACTCTTTTTTTTAACCTCAGGAAATCAATGTCATAAAAATATTTTTTCACAGGTGGGCCATGGTGGCTCAACAGGCAGAGATCTTGCCTGCCATGCTGGAGACCTGGGTTTGATTCCCACTGTCTGCCTATGCCAAAGAGAAAAAATATATATATTTTCCCTATCCTATAAGGAAGTTTCTCCCCTAGAAATTGCTCAATACTTTTAAGCATTTAATATAAGCAAGTTTAAAATTTTAAAACACAATAAATATAAGAACAGTCTGAGAAATTTGAAGAAACATTCTTCTTTAATGAGGAAATGAAACTTGGGGAGATTCATGAATTCTGAATGATGAGAGAAAGAGAGATTGATTGAACAGCAAGACACAGTTCAAAATCAGAAAGAAAAACAGAATTTTTAGCCATGGAAGAAATCTAAATTCATAGGCATTTAACTAAAAGAACATTAGCAAATTTCATTTTGCATTTAAGTAATAACCTAAATAAATGAAAAAAGAAACACAAATTTCTTGGGTGAGAAGATAATCTCTTTAAATTCATCTACGTATTTAATGTAATGGATATTTTAGAATGGGGTTTTGCAGAGATTTATTCAAAAATGTTTAATTAGAAAAAATAAATACATAAAAATAACCAAGAATGGTTTGATAAGAAGACTAATAAAGAGTTGACATCATAGCAGACTTAAAGCAATATAAAGCCACATTAAAAAGAAGTGTGGTACTGACACAAAATAAAAGGTCAAAGGGATGAGACAAGATGAACTGGGTTTGAATTCTAATTCTACTTCATATGAAATAGGAAACTTTGGGCCATTTACCTTCTCATTTGCCTCATTGAAAAAAAAAGGAATTTCATTGTAAAAGTTGTGAGGACAAAATAAGATAATTTTGGCAAAACAAAATATAAAATTTCAATAGATATCTGCTACTGTTTTCATAGAATAGACATTCGCGTGATAGACTCAAGAATATAAAAACATAATATGGGTCAAAGCTGAATATTCTCTATTTTGAGGGGAAAATGGATAATGTAATAAATGGATAATAATGTTTATATGAAAATAAATTACTGTATTGAACCTTGAATATAAATAAAATCCAACTGGATTAAAGATTTTAAAGCAAGAATTGAAGCCAAAGAAAAGGTATGTAATCATGAGTCTCATCTGAGGCAAAAAAAGAAAGATAATATGGTAATCCTTAGTCCTCATTTTACTTAACCCATTTAGGATTTTTCACAGTTGTTCAACTTCTCCTTCTTGGAACACTTAATCCTATAGAATCAGGGACTCAATCTCACTAGCAATTATTATTAAAATAATATACATATATATATACAAAAATACATATCAAATTGGCTTACGTTTTAAATTATAATATCTAGTATTGGTGAGAATTATACTAGGATTATACTATATATTATACATAATATTGGTGAGCAATATTATACAAATCTAATGAGTGTATAGACTGGAAATATCCTTTCAGAAGACAATGGACATTGTTTTAAAAGTCTTTCAAACATTTTGGCCATTTTCTCCATAACTTCTAAACTAATGTAAGTGTGCAAAAACTCTTAACAATGTTCATCAAACTTGTATTTCAATAGCAAAAAATAAACCAAATGCTCTCAACCCAAAGTGGAATTAGTTAAATTAAGATACACACTTAAAGACACACATTCAGTGGTGAGTAGTTTCAGTTTAAAAACCATGTGCACAGAAATCTTAATGATGAGAATGTTATTCATAGCATATTGAACAAAATAAACTTGAACTTCATGATTTCTATAGCCCTAACATAAATATGCAAGCATGTAGAGCATTCTCTCTCTCATACACAAACACACACACACACACACACACACACACACACACATACACACACACATTAGAATGAAAATTGGTATACTATTAAATACTAATAATTCCCCCACATGGTGAGATTATAAGTGTTAAATTTTCTTCTTTGTGCATTTCTATATTTTCAAAATTATTTAAAAACGAACATATTTTAGTCATTTAAAGAATCACCTTCAAGATGGCAGAATAAGATGCTTCAGGACTCCGTTCTCCCACAGAAGCTTTGAACAACCAGTAAGACCTGGCAGAAACATCTTTCTCAAAGCTCCAGAAAACATTTAAAGGACTGCAATAACAGGTCAAGCACCAAATTAAGAAAAAGGCTATCTGAAAATGATAGGGTCACTTGGTGCCCTACAACAGACCCCTTTCCCACCCCTCACCAGCTCAGCATGGAGCTGGCCTGCACACCCAGTGTGGAACCCTAGTCCTGGTTCTGTTCTAGAGGGAGCAGAGTAAACTTCATGGACGTAGTAGGAGCATACTTGTCTGATCCAATCTGTCTGTTGGCCCTAGGACCTGCTGTCCCAGAACTTGCCCTGAATGCTTTGGTAGAGCAGTCAAATTGTGCTGCCTGGGGAAAGGAATTGATGGCTGTAGAACATACAATGACGTTCCAAGGACTATGAGGAAAACAGTTCCCTAGGGAACAGGGGACATTACTATCCTAGTAAATGTGGGAATTCCTAGGTCCAAACACTAATATGATGCCCAAGAGAAGATGTGTTTTCATAAGGGACCTGGGAGGCCTCTACGCTTTGGCCTGGAGCTATTCTGCAACTATTTGTATAGATAAGTTATGAAGGAGAGTACTCTCACAGGTCAACCTGCAAAGGCTGGAAAACGTGTTTTCCTTTTTCTTCTTCTCCTTCTCTTTGCTTTTTTGTTAGTTTCCAGCATTCAAGGAAAGCTCTGTCACAATATTAGTTTGATGCACACTTAGGGAACATATGCTCAGTCTAAATTTCAGTGATAACACATTAAAATATCAAAAATGACCATGTTTCAACAAAAGATTATAAAACATACCATGAAACAGAAAGTGATGGTCTAGGCCAAGGAAAAAATTAAAGCATTAGAAAAAATTAAATAAATGAGGAGAACTAGACCAGGCACATACCAGAGAAAGACTTTTTTTTTTAAATGGCCCTTAATAGGCTCAAAAATCTAAAGGAAAACGTGAACAAAGAACTAAAGGAGATCAGAAAAACAACAGATGAACACAAAGAGAATATCAATAGAGAGATGAAAATTATTAAAAGGAAGTAAACAGAGCTGAAGACCACAGTAACAGAAATTAACAACTCCTTAGAGGGGTATTAGCTTGGAGCTGGCAGAATAAAGAGTCAGTGAATTTGAAGAAAAGATAATTGAAATTATCCGGTCTGAGAAACAGAAAGAAAAAAAAATGAGGTAATGTGAACAGAGCCTAAGGAACCTAAGGACACCAGGCATAGCTATATACACACTGTGGGAGTTCCAGAAGGAGAAGAAAGAAGGAAAGAAAAAGAAAGAAATAATGGTTGAAAACTTCCCAAATTTAGCAGAAGACATGAATATATACATCCAAAATGCTCAACAAACTCCAAGCAGGATAAACCAAAAAATAGATCACACTGCACCATGTTATAGTCAAATGGTTGAATGTGAAAGATGCAGAGAGAATTCTGTAAGTCATAAGAGAGAAGCAATGTGTCACATCCAAGGGAGCCTCACTAAGATTAAATGCCAGTCTCGGTCAGCAACCATGGAGACAAGAAGGCAATGAGAAGAAGTAACTGAAGTGCTGAAAGCAAAAACTTACTAAGAATTTCATTTCTAGCAAAACTATTTTCAAAAATGAGGGAGGGATTAAGACATTCTCAAATAAACAAAAGTTCAGGGAGTTCATCACCACTAGACACGCCCTACAAGAGATGTTAAAGGGAGTTCTGTAGGATGAAAGGAAAGGATACAGGACAATCGGCTGACGCCACAGGAAGAAATACAATCTCCAGTTAAGATAATGGTGTTTAAATATCAAGTCCAGTACTATATTGTGTTTTTAGTTAGTATCCCACTTTTTGTTCCTATAGGATCTAAAGGCAACTTAAAACAAAACGTAACGATAAATCAGTGGTTTTGGACACACAACATACAAACATGTCATTTGTGACAAGAATTACATAAAGATTGGAGGAAGCAGCAGTATGGGACCATATTGTATGCATACTATTAAAGTTAGTTGATAGAAAAGTAAATGGGACTGGGTGGACCACTGTGGCTCAGTAGGCAGAGTTCTTGCCTGCCATGCTGGAGAACTGGGTTTGGGTTCAATTCCCGGTGCTTGCCCACTCCAAAAAAAGAAAAAGTAAATGGGACTGTTATAGATTTAGGACGTTAAATTTAGGCCCACAGTATCCACAAAGAAAATATCAGATAACATGTAAATTCCGTGAGATAAAATTCAGATTAAGAGGGGTAGTGGCAGAAGGTATAGGGAATTAAAAAGAAAAATTGGTAAACCTCACCATAACTGTTTTTTATTGTTTGTTTGTTTTGCTTTGTTTGCATGGGCAGGCACTGGGACTTGAAGCCGGGTCACCAGCATGGCAGGCGAGAACTCTGCCACTGAGCCACTGTCGTATCACCCCATAAATGTTTTTAAACAACATAAATTAATGAATATAGAATTTAGGTATGACTGTAGATTCTATACTATGTAACAGGTAGACCTTTGGAAGTTTATTTGTCCGAAGGAGTAAAGAGGCTCCTAGAATGCATCTCCACATTGTTTTGGAGAGTAACCCTGGAGGATGACAGAAGCAATGTGGAGCATGAGCTCATGAAATGAGGATTATCATCACTGTTCCCCCACCTCTGATCTCATAAAGCTGGCAAAGCCTTGGAAAGACCAAATATCCTAATGACATCTGCCTGTTTTTTCCAAGCTTTCAGGCATGCATTGGAATGACAGGTCTCATTCATGTCCTTCATTTTATCTTCACTTTTATCATTTATCACTAGGTACAGGACAATTGAAGTCGTCTTCTCCTTAGTTTCTGTGTCCTTGGTCCCCATACTTTTGCCTTCTTAGTCTGCCCCACTGAGAATCATAGCAGTCCAGAATTTGGCATGATTTTCCAAGAACAAGGCATGAATCCATCATCCCCAACTAAAAACATCCAGTGGTTGTCCATTGCTTTCAGTGTACAAAAACAACTCTTCCAGGTTTGCTGCAAACAATATCTCCTCGAGGTTCCTGTGACATTTCACCTGAACTCCCCTCTGTTCCACGGGAAGTCATATACAGCCTCCAAAGTTCTAGTTCACTTAACTGTTTGAATTAAAAATTTTTAAAAGTTACATACATATTTTTTAAGGTAAAGGATAATTTAGTTAGCAGGATAGGAAAATTTCCAAAACCAGGAGTGACTAGCTAACAGATTCTTGACTTTTGGCTACCACAGTTATCAATATTTCCAGTTGTGAATTTTTTGTTTATTTTAGTGCTGGGCATACAAGCATTAACTGGTTATGTTGCATTAAGCTAAAATACAGGCATGAGAGTCATAGTTTATGTTCAATACCAAAGTGGATGAGTTCAATCTAATATTCTAAAGGAAAAGTTTCATGTTATATTACCTCCAAGGGTAAGAGTATATGGGCATAAAATTTCCTTGTGAATATGAACTTGCAAAAGAGAAAAATAAGGAAAAAAGAAACATGAAAAAAATAAGGAAATGAAAAGCTTAATGTATTCTATAAAACAACAGGGCATAACAACAAGATTTCCAAATTAAAGCCATACGTTTTGGGGGAGAAATGACAAGTAGTTGGTTGAAAACAAGTTATTGAAAACAAGATTAAAATAATAAGAGGACACAGTTACAGAATGGATAGAAGAAGTGCTAGAAAAGGTTGTGTGTTTTGGAATTTCCATCTCTTATACCAAGTAAGAATCATATCATATCCTAGCCCCAATTCCTACAAATATAAAAGCCAAAGTTAAGTCCTAAAAGAGAAGAAAGTAGAATGAAAAGAATAACTATATGACTAGTTGATGTGATTTTTCTATAGATTACATTTTTTTTCCTAAAGGGTATCAAAGCAACAAGAATTTGTTTTAAATTAATAATCAGTATTTTTAAAAGGAAAAATTAACCATTAATATATAGAAATCGATGAAAATTATTATATACCTGACTGCAAAAACTAATTGATCACCTGTTGCCAAATTGAGAGAAGTTTATACTATCTAAAAAGGTTTTGGAAGTAAATTAAAATAAACAAAAGTGTTTACATGTGTATCCATTCTTCATCACTGATATAAGAAATCTAAACACTGGAAAAATATATGAATATACTTTGCTCATCTTTCTCTCACTGACTTCTGTGGCTCAGGAGTCCTGTTTATACACACTTGAAATTTGAAGGATGACACTTCTCGTGTGCTTTTCTTCATCTTTTTTTTCTTTTGATGGTAACTTGCACATTATCCCATTTTCCTACAAGAATATTTTAACAGAATACCATACTAGAAAAAATTAATAATTGTGCAGCAAGGCAAAATATGTCACAATTGCAAAACTTTTGTACATACTGAAATAAACTAAGTTGAATGGTTTTCTTGACATCACTACCAACTTCTACATACTATTTATCATCTATACCAGTGTCTGATAAAATAAATACCTATTGAAAAAAAATACGTAAAACCAGATTGGGGAAAGGCGAGAAAATGATTCTGTATTCTATCCCAGGTCACAGTCACAAATGGACCCAGGAAGCCCAAGAAATACCATCATAGTGAGTCTTGGTACCTTGATTTGAGCAAAAAACTAAATGTTCTCCTACTTTACAAAAAAAAAAAGGTGTTGGTTTTGTTCTGTTTTGTCTTGTTTACTTTTGTTGATGTTGTTGAATTGTCAAATTTTGGGCAAGTGGAGAGAGAACAAATACTTTTTAAATGTTAAATCATTTAGTTTAAAAAAAAACAACTACCATAGGAATGAGTTTTATGTTGATATTATTTGACATTTCATTCTTATGGACATTTTAGAGTACAGGCTTTTGAAGGTCTTCTTTGCACTACAATTTTAAAAGTCAGTCCTTTGCTTCCTTCCTATGGACAGAGTCATATCTTATCTTTTAAAAGACTCTTTTGGAAAGAGAAATCTGTCCAAGGGTCTTTGGTTTCAAGCATTAGATATATTTAATGAGAGGGTCAGCCTCTTATGAAAAAATGGAATTTAATGCTCTCAAGAGTGGAACGTTCCAACCCACATCACAGGTCTGGGAGCAGCCCAAAAAGACATCCCCTCCCTTCACCACCACCTGGCCACACACGAACTCGGGCCCTCTCTTGTCATGGGCTCATCTTGGAGACCTTAAAAGTAATTACTCAACACAAAAAGAGAAGTATTCTATGATCTTGCTGATATGAAACACCTAGAACAAGCAAATTCATACAGACAGACAACAGATTACAGGTTACTAGGGGCTATGGTACGGTGAGAGAATGGGGAGTCACTACTTAATGGATGCAGATTTCTGTTGGAAATAATGAGTATGTTTTGTTAATGATACCAAACGTTTTGGTTGTATGGTATCAAAACGTAGGTATGACACCTACATTTTGATAGATGATGACAACATAATTTTGCAAATGTACCAACAAATTGCATATTTGAATGGTTAAAATGGGAACCTTTGAAATTGCATATATATTACTATAATAAAAAGTTAAAAAATAAATATCTGTTTAATAAATGAATGAAATCTCCATAAGAGCATTCAGCTTTCAGGTTCTTCAGCCACCTAATACTTTTTTTTATCCCTTGCACATATATTTCAATTTAGCCACTTAATAGATGCTGAAGAAATGAATAATACTTCATACATGCATTTACAAAACAAATTTTCAACACAATGCATTATGTTTCTTGGTTATACTCACCAATAATCTGAATAATAAAAGTAGTAATTATTATGAAGGAAAATTGAGATGATTTCAATAATAGCAAGCATCAACTAAGAGTACTGTTACCAAGGCAATGCTCTAGAGGATTGGCATCTCATTTCACTTTATTTTTGCACAATCCAGAGGAAGGCATCATTACATCCATTCTACTGATGAGTAACTGAGAAATACAGAGGCTAATCAGATTTTAAAAAAGTTCTCTGACAGGAATTTTTGAAATTCTCTTTGAGAACCTTAGAAAAACAATACATGAAGAAAGATATGTTGTTTGTTGGCATTTAAATATGGTTTAGTGAGAGTCAATATAAAAAGTGAGTTCTTTAGATATAAAAATTAGACAAATAATTTGGCCTTCCTAAAAGAATAATAATAAACATCTGTAAAACATTATGAGGAAAAGCACATTAGCAAAGAGTCTACTTATGCTTAAGAGGAAAAAAAGGAGCAAAATAGTTCTTCAGGAGAAACCTAAATAATATTTTGTCTTTATGATACCAATTAATGCATGACTGTTTGTAGCACATTTATTTTAATCTGTTTTTGCCCAGTTTTAATGATTCCAATCATTTCAGTGGAGAAAAACAGAGACAGCAATTGCTGGGTATTAAGTAGATTAAACAATTTGTCAACTGGCATTTTACTTATGTATGTGAGAATATGCAGGAGAGTGAAGTTCAACTTTTATGTTAAAAATTAAGACAAGTCTACTGGCCCATGTAAGTTTCTTCCGTTACTAAAATTTTACAGACTGTCACCTCATTTCCATACTCTTTTGGTTTTGAATGGTTATAAATATCCCATACTTAAATCTATAGTCTCAGAATAACTTCTCTATATTAAGTAATATCCGGTAATTAAAATTCTTTGTTCCATACAGCCATCTCCAGTTCTACAAGTCATATGTTTAAGCAATAAAAATTACCATAAACCCTGGAAGCCCAAGAAAGATCCCTCTTCTACACGGTTGGTATGTGCTTTCCACACCAAATGGGGGGAAGTTGCATTTATAACCCTCATTTGTTTCCTATCATTGTAGCCAAGTTTCCACTTATTTCATGTCTCCTTGCTTTAATATTAACTTCACTTTGGAACACTGTAATCTTTCTCCAACTCAAAATTAAAACAAATGATATCCACTCCACATCCACCATCAGTGTTACTAGAAATCACTTCAAGGATTCCATTTTAAGAAATGAAGTATGGCCACTACTTCCTGATGCCAAGGTTAGCCATATTCATAATTAAGCTGCACTTTCTCTGATTTCTCTTCTACTTAAACATTGGCAAGTTTTTCCATACATTTTTTCTCTTCCATTAAAAATAGCCTGCTTTCTTATTGTTGTTATGGGGAATGACAGGAAATAGGAAGGGGGTACTGGTGGATTCTGCCTACTTGGTGCTGCTGAAAACCAGTACATGTGTGCTTTTACTATGACATTCCACCCACCATATCTGTTTGTTTTTACATACATAAAAGTTCCATAACATTTAAAGATGATCAGTTGCACACAGTTTCCAGGGAGAAGTAGGGTGTATTTCTTTCTTATGTTGTCAGTGACTTATCAAACTATGTGACTGTGGATGGCAGTGGCTGACAGAAAAGACCAGAAGCTACAATTTTTAGATTTTTAGCTTCCTCAGCACATCTTTTCTTTTTGACCATTTCTTCAATCATTCATACATACTAACCTCTGTGGCTTTAAGTCATGTGGCTTATTAAAAAGCCACTGCCATCTTCTTATCCACCTATATACCCTGTGGCTATAATTGAGATACTAGGGCAATATAACACAAAGCTGGAAGTATGCCATTGTTTTCCTAAGCTCCTTGTCTCCATACACAAACAGCTTCTGCACATAGGAAAAAAATACATACACAGTTACAGATGCTTATAAACGGACTTCCAACTAACTACCGCTGAATTTGCTGAAGAGTAGAACATCCAACCCATGCCCAAAACACACACATGCACGCATACACACATATACACTCAAACACACACACACACCCCAAACAGTTTTGGGATATTTTGCAATGAAATTGTACTTTTTCAGAGAAGATTTGTATGCTTCCTGGCATCTAAGAATGCTACCAACTCAGGGCCAACTGGGAATAAATCATCTGCTTGGGCCTTTCAAATTATGCAGGCAATGTGAACTCGAACCCTTTAGGCACATGAAGCTCAACTAAAGGTGGTGAATTATAAAAGAATATTATATTTTCCACCCACACCAAGGCCATGACAAATGAGTATGCTGGCTTTCTCCCTTAGTGGACAGAAATTTTTTCCAGTTTACCCTTTCACTGAAGGTATGTGGTCTTTGGGGGACTCTGCTCTCCATCTCACTCATGCTCTCCAGCGTGCTTGGACTCAGCTTTGTTTCCTGTCCCCCTCTCTGGCTATAGGGTGAGCCAGTGCCCCATGGTGTCAGTCTTGCCCTCTCTGTACTCGCAGACTACACAATTCCCTAATTCAAGAAATGTTCTAAACCGTAGTCTCCCCTTAATATATTAGCCTCTTTCGGCTCTTAAGACAGGATCCTTCCCTTCCCCAAGGCCTTTGCCAAAATATTGATTCATCTGCCTGAAACACTCTTCACACACACACACTCACACACACTCACACACACTCACATCTAGTAGGGTTGGCTCTTTCTTATTTTTTAGAAATGATTTTTTTAATTAGGAACTTAATGTTTCCATGTAAGAAAATTTTTAAAATGTTATTTAAGAGAACATAAAAAAGCAAACATTAGAAAGATTTGATGACAAAAAGGACTTTTTACGAAGTTAGGATAAAATAGTTCTACAGAAAAAAAATTCTAATTCTAATTTTACTCTTGTGAAGGTACATTATTAATGTAACAGTTTTCAGTAAAGGATTTATTTATATACCATACACAGATATGTAAATATACAAATAAGCAACAAATTTAGAGCTTTTAACTATTTTAAAATATAATTACCTTACAAGTACAACCTTCTGCATGAATTGTAACTATCTTAAAAAAACAGATAATCATATCCATTCTTTGTATACATATTTATATTTCTCTGTAACTATTATACCTATTATTATTAACCATTTATACTATTACTTTTATTAATCAAAGTAATCACATTTTCTTTTCCCCAGATATAAGAGAAAACTAGAAAATAGAAATTTAAGAATTGTATAGCTATTCTTTCCATGATGATTTATATCATTTTAACCATTTCACAGAGACAAAACAAACATATATAATTATCCAAACGCATTTGTATATTTGTTATACTATTGTTATTTTAAGCTGTAAGAGCAATTAAAATTATATCTAGTACTCAGTATTCTGTATCTTTTTATTTAGATACTACCCATGTATTAAAAATTATCTATTAATTAACTTAGGACACTGAAAGTTAGGTAAGGATTTGGAAATTACAATTGAAAGAACATACTAATCCTTATGATTTTAGCACTGGAAGAGTCTCATAAAATTAAATTTTTTAAAAAATCCATTACCTTCCTATTTAGTTGAATATGATTTTATACATTATAATTTTAAAGAAGTTATGGGAATAGTGGTAACTCATTTAAATCATTTTAAAGGGGAAGAAGTACTAGAAATTTAAATCACAAACATTTAGCCCTGGTCTTGAACAGATCAAAACATGGCTAACATCATTTTTATATGGTTAATTAGCTTTAGAGCTTGAAACGAAAACTTTTTCTTATCTCTTAGCTATAATAATAAAAGGTGTTATGTAAATATACTTCTCGTGTTATAAGGAGACAGTTTATTAACTTTTACTTTCTTTCTTTAAAATTTGTTTTTTATCTGGACTAAATTGTCCTAGAGTACATGTAAATCAACCAGATGATATTTTGATCACTTAATATTTGAAGTTTCACAAGAGAGGGAAAAAGAGGAAGTGCAACAGGAAAAAAATGAGAGGAAGCCAGTTTCAGACAAATAGGAATTTTGACCTTTATTGACCTCTCTCTTCAATTGTGTCAACTTTTGCTTCATTTATTTTGAGACCCTGTTGTTAGGCATGTTTAAGATTGTAGCTGTGATTAGTTGTTGATAGATTGATCCTTTTATCATTTATCATCAATGTCACTGTCTCTCATAACAATTTTTGTTTTGAAGACTTTCATTTGTTTTTAGTATATAACCTTCTGCTTACTACTTGCCTGGAATATCTAGAAATGATTTTAATATTACCTCTTTCGATAGTACTCTGCTAAGTATTAAAATTACCTTGGGCCGTCAGTCATGTTTCTCATTTGGTCCTTTTCAAGAGGCAGACAAAGGTCAGACAAAGGAGTTTGGATTCCTAGATTGTGTACAATAGTCCTTTATCACAGGGAACTGAATTAAACAGGCATTCAATATAATAAAAATATGCCACACTGATAAGTATTATGTTTCTCAAAGTATAACCTTACATAGGATATATCCATTCAGAGAAAGGGGAGCGGGGTTACTATCCAGGAACTTCCTCAGTGTTACAGTTGTTGCTGAGCACGGAATCCTGATGTGATGCCTAATTCTCTATTGCTTTAGAATCGAGAATACCTAGGGAAGGAAAATTGTAAAAATTCCCACAGCCAAAAGACGATGGGAAAACAATTTTTTCTTCTCTCTGATTTAATACTATGTTCCTTGCTTGCTTTCAGAGGATAAATCAGGATTTGTGCACATATGTTGCAGTGTCAAAATAAGCCCTTGCTGGGCTTGATCTTCATATTTTTTAAAAACTTTTTAAACAATTGAACACTTTAGGACTGTGACGTTAAGTTTTACATATTGAGTTACAGTCTCACTAAGAGGATTTCATACAGTCTAATCTTCAGTTGTCAAAATATTAGTTCTAAGAACATCAAATGAATCTATCTCTCGCAAAGTTTAGGAAATTAACATTAGATTTAAATTAATACTTAAAATGCTATTTATCTCTATTCTTTTAAATAAGTACATTTAAAATAACTGAGTTGTTGTTAGAATTTAATAATTAATTTTTAGTCTACCAACTTTCTAGATCTCTTAATTCTGATCATCTAATGGAATATACTTAACAAGAAACAGGATTTATGTAACAAATAAACTTGCCAACATTTAAGGACACATCTTTAAAAATATTCTCTATTTCATAGCTTCTCATCATAGAGAACCACATTAGCAAAAGGAGTATTAGTGATGTGATTACAATAGAATCCAAACTATTTTTGTGCTTTCAAAGCCTCAAAATGCCATCATATTTTAGTCTATTAAGTTTTGTGGGTGAGAGCATGTGGGAGTTCAAACAAGTGGGTATAGCTCTGAAAGGATTAATATTTTGAAAGAACAAATTCAAAGATCTTACAAATCAAATAAATAGTAACGAGGCCACTTTGTCCTAATAAACATGTGCTACTTACAAATATTTGCTGAGATAATTCTTATGTGCAGGTACTGCTTAAGCATTATATTTATGACATTTCATAAATATTACTTCAATTAAAGCTCTCAGCAATGTTTAAAACCAGATATTAAAAACAAAGGCACGTATCCATGTACACACATGCACAAACACACACATATAGGATAAAAATACCTGAAGGGCTGTAAGTATATTTGCTAAGGCTTGTCCATACGTGTCATGACAGTGAACAGCAAGAACCCCTGGTGGTATTTCTTTCATGACATTTTCCAACATTCTTTTCATGCTTCCTGGAGTTCCCACTCCAATTGTATCTCCCAGAGAAATTTCATAACAGCCCATGCCATACAATCTCTTAGACACCTGTTGAAAAAGGTGAAGTATCATTACAACAATGGAAATGAAGTCACAAACCTTGATTTTCCTTAGCAAATTTCATCTAGAGGTAAAAATTCACAGCTAATATCAGTTACCCAGAACTTCTATCACCTGGAAAACATATATTTTGGTTTTCCCATCCTTTTCCTTCCTCATCAAATCCTAAGGATTACAAAAATCTTGAAATGACATTATTGATGTTATCTTTTTATAATATTCAAATTTTCTCTAGAGTTATATCTTTTATTCTATATAAATGATCAATTTTAAAACTAGAAGCTACAATTGCAATTGATAAGAAGCTTATTTTTTTCAAACTTTAATAGGGTAGAAGCATCACAGAAGTACTTTGGAAAGAGTATTGTTCAAGGCATTAGATTCAGTATGAAGAGATAGCAATAGTAGTTTTAGCTCTGTCATTAAATAATTTCATAATTAATTGATAGTCACAATATTTGTGGCTTAGTTTTCTGGTTTATAGATTAATGCAGTTGTGGGTAAATTTTAAAATCCTTTCAAGTCAAATGACTCATGTTACTCTCAAAGACGATGTGAATTTGCACGAAGGTAGTGTAACATGTTGGCAAAAACATGGTTTTTAGAAACAGGCCAGGATTTCAGTTTCAACTTATACCAATCATGTGATACTGGGCAGAAGATAAGCCTATTAAAGCTTTAGTCTCTAATCTGTAAAATGCAGACAACATGCAGCATCATTTAGCATATTTCCTAAACCTTAATGTCCTTATTTGAAATGAGATTTTCTAGAAACCACTTTATTCATCAACTGGCACACAGTCCCTCACTCATTCATTCACTCATATAATTCTTCAGTGCCTATTCTATTCCAGGCATTGTGCCAGGTGCTGGGATATATTGGAGGAACAAATATTGACATAGCTCATGCTCTCATCAAGCCAAGCATTAAGTAGGGGCAAACTTTGGTCAATCCTACTCAGGAACGCATAAACAAAAGCTAAAATAAGAATTTTCAAAGAAAGGAATAGGATCCTAAGAATATGTAACAAAGGACATTGACCTAGATCTTCCAAGCAAGAAGGGGCTAAATGACAACTCAAAATAAAGTAGGAATAAAATTGTTAAAGAGGATGAGAAAGAAGGATATGGGAAGACTATTCCGGGTTAGAATATCAAATGCAAAAGTTAGTGTGTTCCAGGGAGCTGAATATGAAATGCAAAGATATTCCAGGTAGGAAAAACAGTCAAATAGTCAAGGACGGTATGATGGTAAAACAAAAAACCAACAGGGAATGAAATAAAATAAGACTGAAGAGTTAGGCATGGGGCAGACCCCAAACCTGGCATATCAAGTTTAGGATTTTTGTTAAAGGATTTTACCATAAAAACAATAACAAGCCCTGATAGATCTGGGTGGTGGTGATCTAATCAGATTTATGTTTCAGATGAAGTCTTTTTGTCTCAAATCAAACACTGATTGGTAGGTACTTGGAAGGTAATTCAAGTTAGCCATTTTTACTGGATGGCAACTTGGATAAAGCATATGGCTTATCTCTTCCAATGCCCATTAAATACTTTGATTCCTCCATGAGTAGAGGTAGAGGAGAATGGGCCTTCAAAGTGGACTGAGAGAGAAACATAACCAGTTGGATAAAAACCCTAAGTGTAGTGTTGAGGGAATACATGGGATGAAAACAAGGGTATCAGGAAGGAGGGCATGATCATCAGTCCTGAATTTTGATGAGAGGTAAAGTAAGAAGATGAGGACTGAAAATGCTCTTGAATATCTTGACACAAGCGATAAGTAATGATCTTATAAAAGAGTACTTTCAAACATCATCTTGGAGTATGATGAAGATTGGTACTGCAGTAGTTAGGGTTCTCTAGAGAAACAGAATCAACAGGGAACACTCACAAATATAAAATTTATAAAAGTGCCTCACTTTTGACCATGGGGATGCAGAGTCCAAAATCCACAGGGCAGGCTGTGAAGCCGATGATTCCTATGGGGGGGTCTGGATGAACACCATAGGAGAAGCTCACCAGCCGAAGCAGGAAGAGAGCCTGTCTCTTCTGAATCCTCCTTAAAAGGCTTCCAATGATTAGACTGAGCATCACCCATTGCAGAAGACACTCCTATTGGCTGATTACAAATGGAATCAGCTGTGGATGCAGCTGAGGTGATTATGATCTAATTCTATGAAATGTCCTCATCGCAACAGACAGGCCCGTACTTGCCCAACCAGACAAACAGGTACCACCACTTGGCCAAATTGACACATGAAGCAGACCATGACAGTCCACCCCCTGTCAACGTGGCAGCTATATATATCAACTTAAACCACACTTAATTTCTAAATAAAGAACATTAAAACACACATTTTTTCTTTCACCTAACAATATTCAACTGTCCTGCATATAACTGAAAACACAGTAACTCTCTCCAGTATAGGGTGCAAGTCCTTGGGTAATACTCATTCTTAAACTTGATATCTTACAACTTAAATAGTATAACAGGAAAAAAACAGTATCAGAGTCCTCATTCCTGTAGCTGATCATGTGGTCATAGTTCATATTTATCACTACCTTCTTCCACGACCCATTCCATGTTCACTTTACCCTCAGCAAGCACTTCAGCAGGCCGTGGTTCTTTGCCTGGTGGGGTAACCCAAACCTTCATTCCTGAAGTTTCAGACCCACTGGTAGTCCTGCCTGGATTGGGCTGCTTCAGTTTTCCATTGATTTTAATCACAGGGCATGGTAGTACTAAAAGACGTCCTAGGGAATCTCCTATATTCCAAGAAAACTCTTCTTTACTTCCATTGTATAGTTGCAGTTCTATTTTCCCCTGATAGTCAGGGTCAATCACCCCAGACAATAATGCAATTCCCTTCTTGGCTTGTTGATCCAGGGGCATGAATAGCCCAAAGTGACCAGGTGGCAGTCTTAGATTCCAGTTCAATGGAAACATTGTTGTTTCTCCTGGAGGAAGCACTCCCCCTTTTGGAACTAAAACCTGTAGACCAGCAGAGCACATGGTTGCAGGGACAGGAGGCAAAAATTTTCCTAGTGGATCACTAGGGGTAATAGTGAGTGATACCACTCCGATTTCCACCCCTTGGTTCCTGGACCCAGGGATCCTGACTATGGGAGAAACAGCACCACACAGCAGAAGCTGATTCAGAGCATATACAGCTTCCTGGAGAACATTACCCCAGCCTTTCAAGGTATTGTCATCTAGTTGGCACTGTAATTGAGTTTTCAAAAGGCCATTCCACCGTTCTATCAATCCAGCTGCTTCTGGATGATGGGGAACATGGTAAGACCAGAGAATTCCATGAGCATGTACCCATTCCCACACTTCATTTGCCATGAAGTGTGTTCCTTGAGCTGAAGCAATGCTATGTGGAATACCATGATGATGGATAAGGCATTCTGTAATCCCACAGATGGTAGTTTTGGCAGAAGCATTGCATGCAGGGAAAGCAAATCCATATCCAGAGTATGCATCTATTTCAGTTAGAACAAATCGCTGCCCCTTCCATGAAGGGAGTGGTCCAATGTAATCAACCTGCCACCAGGTAGCTGGCTGGTCACCTCGGGGAATGGTGCCATATGAGGGGCTGAGTGTAGGTCTCTGCTGCAGGCAGACTGGGCACTCAGCAGTAGCTGTATCCAAGGAAGACTTGGTGAGTGGAAGTCCATGTTGCTGAGCCCATGCATAACCTCCATCCCTACCACCATGACCACTTTGTTCATGAGCCTATTGGACAATGACAGGAGTTGCTGGGGAAAGAGGTTGACTGGTATCCACAGAACAGGTCATCTTATCCACTTGGTTATTAAAATCTTCCTCTGCTAAAGTCACCTTCTGGTGAGAATTCACATGGGACACAAAATATCTTCATGTTTTCAGCCCACTCAGAAAGGTCTATCCACATACTTCTTCCCCAGACCTCTTTGTCACCAATTACGGTCTTTCTAAGTCCCTGACCATCCAGCCAAATCATTAGCAACAGCCCATGAGTCAGTATATAAACTCACCTCTAGCCAGTTTTTCTTCCAAGCAAAATGAACAACCAGGTGCACTGCTCCAAGTTCTGCCCACTGGGAGGATTTCCTCTCACCACTGTCCTTCAGAGGGGTTGTAGTGCTTCAGTTGTCCACTTTTGGGTGGTACCTGCATATCGTGCTGAACCATCTGTAAACCAGGCCTGAGTTTTCTCTTCCTCAGTCAATTCATTGCAAGGAACTCCCCAAGAGGCCATAGCTTTGGTCTGGGAAAGAAGGTAATGTGGCAGGAGTGGAGATCATGGGCATTTGGGCCACTTCATGTAACTTACTTGTGCCTTCAAGACCTGCTCTGGCCCTATCTCGTATATACCATTTCCATTTTACAATAGAGTGCTGCTGTGCACACCCAACTTCATGGCTTGGTGGGTCAGACAACACCCAGCTCATGATAGGCAACTCAGGTCTCATGGCAACTTGGTGGCCCATTGTTAAGCATTCAGTCTCTACTAAGGCCCATTAGCAGGCCAAAAGCTGTTTCTCAAAAGGAGAGTAGTTCTCTGCAGCGGATGGCAAGGCTTTGCTCCAAAATCCTAAGGGTCTGCATTGTGATTCTCCTATAGGGGCCTGCCAAAGGCTCCAGACAGCATCTCTGTTTGCCATGACACTTCCAGTAACATCATATCTGCTGGATCATATGGCCCAAGTAGCAGAGCAGCCTGTACAGCAGCCTGGACCTGTCGCAGATCCTCTTTTTGTTCAGGTTCCCACTCAAAATTAGCAGCTTTTCTGGTCACTCAATAAATGGGCCGGAGTAATCACACCCAAATGAGGAATATGTTGTCACCAAAATCCAAAGAGACCAACTAGGCATTGTGCCTCTTTTTCAGTCATAAGAGGGGCCAGATGCAGCAACTTATCCTTTACCTTAGAAGGGATATCTCAACATGCCCCACACCACTGGACACCTAGAAATTTCACTGAGGTGGAACCCCTGTATTTTTGTGGAATTTATCTCCCATCCTCTGACACACAAATGCCTTACCAGTATTTCTGGAATAGTTGCTACTTCTTGCTCACAAGGTCCAATTAACATGATATCATCAATATAATGGACCAGTGTGATGTCTTGTGGGAGGGAGAAACGATCAAGGTCCCTGCGGACAAGATTCCTCCAGGAATCTGATATTGCTTCTGATTTACTATTGTAATAGGTAGGGGCAGTCCTAGTGTCTTCCATTTGGCCTTTCCCACCACCATAGCCCTCACTGCATGAGTTAGAGAGCCAATGTGGGATTCTGCCAGTTGCTCAGTATGTCTATACCAATTATACATTCTGGAACTGGGGGAATAACTACAGAATAGGTCCAGGGGCCCACTGGACCCACTGTGAGACAGACCTGAGCTAAAACTCCATTGATCACCTGGCCTCCATAAGCCCCCACTCTAACTGGTGGACCAGAGTGATATTTTGGGTCCCCTGGAATTAATGTCACTTCTGAACCAGTGTCTAATAATCCCCAAAATATCTGATCATTTCCTTTTCCCCAATGCACAATTACCCTGGTAAAAGGCTTTCGGTCTCCTTGGGGAAGGCTGGGAGGAAAATCAACAGTATAAATTTGTGGCAGTGTAACAGGGTTCTTCCCCAAAGGAACCTGGCCTCCCCTTCATTCAAGGGGCTCAGGGTCTGTAAACTGCCTCAAGTCTGGAAATTGATTAAGGGGCCGTGACTCTGTGTTTTTGTAATTCAGGTTAGACTTCTGTTCACTTGACCTGGAACTCTTTTGTTTATACAGCTCAAACAAGAATTTAGTAGACTGCCCTTCTATTGTATTTCTAGGTACCCCATGATTTACTAGCCAATGCCATATATCTCTGCGTGTCATATAATTTTGACACCTCCTTTGAGTTTGCTGTCTATTATAATAGCCACGTCCACCCTGTCTTTGGTGATTAAGTGTTACCATCTGGCTTCTGCCAACTTGGGATCCTGTCATCCCCATTGTGTTTAAGGATTCCAGCTTAGTGTCAGCAGTTCCTACAGTAATATCTGACCTACAGAGAAGTACAACTACAGAGTTCTTCAATGATAATGGTGCTAGTCTCAAATTTATTTCTCATTGTTCTGGTAAAAGGTGCATCCTCCAGACATTCCTGGGGTGTAAGAGCAAGCTTTGCCTGATAAATCTACTATAACATTCCAATCTCTCTAAGCCTCTGGATCCCCTCATCTACATTATACCAGGGCAGTTCTGGCATTTCAACCTCAGGTAATGTCGGCCACCTCTGACATGTTTCAACCAACCACCCAAACAAATTGTTAATACCTTTTCTAACCCCTTGAGCCATAACATCGAATGCAGAATCTCTGCTTAGTGGGCCCATATCAATAAATTCAGCCTGATCCAGCCTTATATTCCTCCCACCATTATCACACACCCTTAAAATCCATTGCCACACATATTCCCCTGATTTCTGTCTATATAAATTGGAAAACTCAAATAGTCTTTTTTGGAGTATAACATACCTCCTCATGTGTGATACTTCATACCTCACCTTTAGGGGCCTGTTGGGACATTAGTCTAGTTATAGGTCTGGAGAAATGAGAGGTGGTGGGGGTGGGTCATGAAAAGAATTAGAAATATCTTTCAAGCCATTTGCTTCAGGGCATTCATTTGCAGTTTCATCTGGTGAAACGGAATTAATCACTCTAGGGCTAATCCCTTCAGGAGGAGGTTGGCTGGCCAACTCCTCAAGGCAGGCTGGAGGTAGGATGGCTATGTCCTCAGGGTAGACTATTACAGGGTTATCTAGAGAAGACTCAGCATGATCTAGGGTTTCAACCCCCATCCCTGACATCATTATCAATCTCTATGTCACCATCCCATTTTTCAGGATCCCATTCTTTCCTTTCCAATCAATGTCCTCACGTTAGCAGCTGACACCATGCAACACTGAGATTTCGGTTTACATTGTAAAGTTGCTACTGTAACAATAAGATTCTAAGTCTGATTTTCAGAGATCTCAAATCTATGGCTACAGGAAATATGGTTTTCCTTCAGGATACTCATAGAAATGACTACCTCTGTCAGACGACACTTAAGCTTCTCATTTGAAGTCTTAAGCCCATCCCTTTCACTCCTTAATGTAGCCAGTGTATCTAACAACAACCAGCCAACATTTCTATACCTCTTATTTCCACAAAACTCTGTAAAGGTGTCAAAAACATTGTCCCCCAGAGCATGGCTTCGTACAAGTGAAGCATTAGGAGAATTGAATGGTGATATTTTGACTATCTCTTTTGCCAACTCACTCCATGGATTGGAAGTGTCATTCTGATTATGGGAATCAGAGTCCTTAGTGCCTTTAAGTTCAGTCAGAGTAGAATACCATTCATAAAAACCCATTTTTAAGATTCTGTTTCTTAAGAACCACTCCTGGCACCAAGATGTATTAGTTAGGGTTCTCTAGAGAAGCAGAATCAACAGGGAACACTCGCAAACATAAAATTTATTAAAATGTCTCATGTGACTGCGGAAACGCAGAGTCCAAAGTCCGCAGGGCAGGTTGTGAAGCCAACGATTCCAATGGAGGGTCTAGACAAACTCCATAGGAGAGGCTCACCAGCTGAAGCAGGAAGAGCCTGTCTCTTCTGAATCCTCCTTAAAAGGCTTCCAGTGATTAGATTGAGCATCACCCATTGCAGAAGACACTCCCCTTGGCTGATTACAAATGGAATCAGCTGTGGATGCAGCTGACATGATCATGATCTAATTCTATGAAATGTCCTCATCGCAACAGACAGGCCCGCAGTTGCCCAACCAGACAAACAGGTACCACCACTTGATCAAGCTGACACACGAAGCTGACCATGACAGGTAGTATATGAGGTAATGGAAATCATTACTCCAGACTGCCTATTCAAGAAGCTTAGCTGGACATAAATAAATAACTAAAAAAGCATGGAATAAGAAAAACATTTTTCAGGTGGAAAAGGCTTGAACATTTTCAAGAGTCAAGGGGAAGATTTTGTTGAAAGGGATCAATTGTACATACAGAAAAGGAAACAAGCTTGAACAGAGTGAACAAAGGTAGTAATTGCCATTTCAGGGAGTAGGAGAATGAATTGATCACAAAATGTATGGGGATAGCACAGAAGATCCCTTTAATGTTGATTATCACAAATTTCTAATGATTCCAATCTACCTGTTGCATGACCCTTCAGCAGTATCTCATACATTCCAGTGCAAGAAAGGAGAGAATCCAAAAAAAAAAGAAAGGAGAGAATGAGGATGTGTGTGATTCATCTAAAGATGGAATGAGGCACAAGGCAGAAAGCAAAGGGTTGGTGAATAGGCAGAGGTGTATCCAGGTTTTGTGGGTCCTGAAGTTACGGAAGTTTGAAGGTGCTCTCTAAGAAAAGCATATATAATTGTGAATACAAATTAATAACAGAGCCTTGGAAGGGTCCCATACAAATGAAGAACTAGAAAATGAAAGTAACTAATTAATATGTACATTGCTTCTGTGTGCAAGAATCTTGTTTAAACAATTGAACATGGGATATGTCACATTTGAAAATTCTGTAGCAAATTTCAAAAGTTAAAATGAATGCACAAAAGAGGAACGGCTTAAGCTGAACTGAGAGTTTATCCTGCCTAGTTAGGGCAGCTTTGACTGTCTACTAATCCTATCTTCGCTAAATTGACCAACATCCTTAACAGGTGCTCCTTAATATGCTTTGCATACAAATGAATTTATGAGCTAGTTTAATATAATCTCAAAGATAGAGCATTTTGTATTCATTGTCATTCATTAAGAAACAAGAATAGTAATTAGATAATGAACTTTGACAAGCAGGTTCTTAATGACTATAATCTATTGTTTTAAAATAGCTCAAGAATAATTACACCTTGAAAACACATAAATTTCATAGGATCTCAAAGGAAAATCAACAACAACAAAAAATGAAACAGGTTATTCAGCGGCATAAGTGCCAAGTATGGAGGAGAAAAACAGAGCGATACTATGTAAGCAACCAAGGTAAAATTTGAATGTGTGTACACAAATTGCCCCGACCTTCTGACAGACAGTGGGAAAGTCACTCACCACGTTCTATTCTCATAAAAACAGAATGCGTGTTTTCATTCCTTCCACTTTTGAGTGCCCAAATAACAATTCTCAACTATTATTTAATTTTGAAAAGTTGTAGTCAATATACAGATCTTCATTGTCAAAATGAAGCTATCAATTAAGTGATCTAATGTCTGTAGGGATAATCTCCCATAGCATGCTGCCTTTTAGTCTTTGCCAAGTAGATGCCATAAATGATAAAGGAAATAGCCAACTTTAAGAAACAATATACCACATTTTACCATATCCAGAAAAGACCAGAGATGTGTCTTACTTCTGTCACTTTTTGTGGTGTGATGCTTCCTTCGTATGGACAGCCCAGGGCACAAGACACATACCTAAATTTAAAATATAGAATCGTATAAATATACATCTGTGGAGAAACCATTTCCTAATTTTCATTTTATGAAATTAAGAAATAGCCAAAAATGCATCAGGAAAATTGATTTTCCACTCATGCGTCATTATTATTTTATTCTCAGACCAAAGAAAACAATTTGGAGCATTTTCCTTTTAATTTGTATTTTCATCTCTCTAATAATTACAATTCAATGCATGTTATTTAATGGCAGATCAAGATAACAGGTGATGCCTTGTGAGGTTGTTTATACTATAGCAACATAATAATATTCAAAACAAAAAAATACCAATGAATTACATAGTACACACAATGAATTAAATAATTACATGCATTCAACTGTCTGTGAAATCATATATAGAGAGCATGTAAGTGATTAACTGAAGTTCTCTTTACTCCCATCTGGATGTTTTTGCCTCATTTTGTTATAGTCATTAATCACCCCAAACTCCTAGAATTGGCCACAACCTCAGAATTCATCTTGTTTTTCTCTCGTGGGTGTACCTAAATCATTCCAAACTGAAGAGTGTCTAGTCTGTGTTTAAAAGACTGCGAATAAAGTTATCCTATAAGTTCCTTTAGCAGGTCACCCTAATATAAAAAAGCAAAGATTTCCTGCAAGGAAAATGATCCACTGTCATCTTTAATTTCTAAAATTTATGAAACGCCTGTTTTAGATATTTTCAGTTCAACACCAATATCATTTTATTAAATTATCTGCACAGATTTTGCAACACTGTATTATTATTATTATAACGGAGCATGTATCTGATATTGTCAGGAGTGAAGCAATCCACATAAGAAGAGCGGGGCTGTGGGGCAAAAATCTGGAGATCCAGTTCTTTGAGCCAAAATGTGAGAGGCTTTAGTTATCAGGCCGTTGAATGCCACACCAGTGAGTACGAACTGTAAGACTTTGGTTTAGGGGAACTCAAAATTGTTAGGTAAGGTAGCAATGAGATCAGATGAGTTTTCTGGAAATATAACTTTTGGAGAAGTCTGGAAGTAGTTGCCAAAAGAAAGACTGAGGAAAACACATGACGGAAGAGAATATCATATTTCTAAGATGTGATGATTCAATATACATTCATTGATTCTAAGAAGTACCCTAATTTCAGAAGTATTCCAATATGAATAAAAGTTACATTTTGCTATTAAAATTAATAAGCAGCTCTACAGGCCATGTGAGCAGTTATCAGGACAGTGGATAAGGAAGAAGAAAAGAGCTGAATTCATGTGATATTTGAAAGTTATGCTGGACAGAAAACCCATTTCTCCTCATCTCCCAATTAGCACAATTTAAGTTTATTGTTTAGTATGTCTACATTTAATCCAAAGACATGAGAAGAAAATATTCTTGTGAAAATATAAAGTTGGAGAAATTAGCTAAGGAAGGAAAAAGAGTATTTCAACATAGATTCTTAAAACTGTAGTTAATATGGTCAAAATATGAGTAAATTTATCAGGAATCCAATAGATATGAGTAAATACAAAATTCAAGCCTCCCTTTAAATGTTTCCCTCTAAATGTGAAAAAACAAAAGCAAACTTCTATATTCTCAATTTACTGCTTTGCACAGCTACCCCCTTATTGCCACAAAACTTTTCCTCACATTTGCATTTTCATTTTTTGCCTCTGGACAATATTTCCAGTACTGTGTCCTCCCAGGTCTACACATACCATTGTATTTCATCTTTCTTAAGCTATTGTCTATCCTTTATTTAACTGCCACCTCTTCAGCCTATTCACACTTTCTCCACGGCTAATATGATGGTTCTCAACTGTTTTCCTAACTGTACCCCTCTGCTTTTAAGGGATAAAGACAGTTTCTGAACTTCCCATATATTACATTTCTTTCTTTCTTTCTTTTTTATTTCAATAGCATGCCTCTTTAAAAATATATCAACCAAAATCAAAGCATCATTATGGAATTCAGCTTCTAATCTCACGTTCTGTGATCTGGTTCTAACAGTGGTTTTCTTAGCCAAACCACTCCAAATATCCAGCCTCCAGTAAACTTATTTTAGAGGATTGATGCATTCTCAAGTGAGAATGGTGGAGCACTGGCCTCATGAGGTTAATGGTGAAAACAGAAGTCCAGAAATCAGTAAGTTTGGGAACCCCAGATAACACAGCCCTCCTCCAGCCCTAGTTCGAAGAAGTCCTGCATTTCGGGGACTTGCTGGACTTCGCTATTCATGCCAGATCACAGCAATTATTTGAATCATGAGCCCTCCCTTCCTTCACATACTTTTATTTTAATGTAGCACCACCAAGGATGCTGAGTCACATAAAGCTGGTTGCATACTTTCTAAGATAAACCTCAGTACTTGGCTCATCTCAGTCTCTATAGAAGTTTTCTTTTAAAGACATATTTTGTTGAATTCTGAATTAATGTATGAATGCTTAAAACTAAGTATGCTTTCTGTCAAACTACCCCAGAAAAGTTAAATAAGATTAAAGATAACATATTATGCACACATTTATGAACTTTATTAAGAGTTCTTCTAGATACTCTTTATGTTCTGATTTCATATATGAATAGTTTTAAATAAAAGCATTTTCATAGATGTTTTTCATGAATTCATAATTATTTCAAATTTGCAGTTGAAAAGTTGAACAAACGTTTACCTCATCAATTAAAATTTCACATATTCATTCCATTTCAAATTATATAAAATCTCTTTTCATATTTATTCCATAAATTTACTTTTTGTTACATACCCGTTTTGCTCTGGTACCATACAAAATATGCCTTCTAAGAAAAAAAAACATGTTGGAAATGATTTTAAATTGCTATAAGAGATTATATGCACTAAGAACATACACCTCTCGACCGAAAACTGTGCTGAATTAATTTCACACCTTAGGACACCATTAACTTTCTTGCAATTCCTTACATAAGTGACAAATCCACTTCTTGCCTAGTATGGCAGAGTATAATCTAGGAGGGAAAAAAGAAAGCAATCATAATAAAAGTCATATTGCTAATTTTTTTCTGTATGACAAAAAAACAATCTTCCTTCCAAAGCTCAAAGTGAAGGCTATTTACACATGACTGTACAAACACAGCTCACACATAGTAAGTGTAGTTGGGTATGTGCTATTCTGGCACACAGCAGTGCAGGAATAATATAGAAGGCTAAAACACATATGAACCCCTAAATAAAACACATGTGAGCAAAGAAAATTGCTTTAACATATGTCTCCTTTCTAGAGTATTAAGTACCATATTTTGGTGAATGATGGCTTGAATTGCTCTTCCAGGCCAACACATAAGCTTCGGTTTAACAAGAGAAGGTGGAAAAGGATTTAAGCAAGGAACTGTCCAGTTATAAGAAGATGGTGCCATGTACAGAAACGTATTTTGTCGGGATGGATTGTCAGAAAGGTATTTGACATATTAGCCATGAGAAACACTGCCTGCTAGTCACTAAGCGGTTTTTTCAAAAAACAGAGCCCCAAATAAGAAGGTTCATTATCACACTTAATAAACCCGCTATTGCCTTTAGGGTCAGGATTAGAGTCCCTGAAGACTCTCTGCATTACAGAGGGTAGGGTAGGAAACACAAACTCAGTGCAATGTGATCTAGATTATTAGGCTAACTCAGCTGGAATGTTGCAAGTTTTTGAATAAATGCTGAGTTATAAATCATCTCTAAAAGGGAAAAGAGTGAAAGTTGACCATTTTGAGGAGGAAGACAGTGACCTACTCAAGGCATTTAGGAAGTGTGACATTTTAAAGGCTGGAACTTTTCGAGAGCTAGACAAGCAGTCAAAAAACAAGTAAGCACAGGGAAGAATTTCCTAACTGAACATCTTTAACAGAGAAATTGGGCACCAATATAAATGATGCAATCTCTTTTGAAAGCCTTTAAAATCAAATTGGATTTTCATTGATTTTGGATAAGCAGCAGCAGGTAGTAAGCGTGATCCTAGTAAAGAGTTGGATAGAATGTTCACTCTTGATTTTTTCATGGCTCTAAAACAACCCTGTCTCCTCCTAAATATCAATAAATATTAATCAAAATTTATAAAGAAGTTATGACAAATAAAAAATTTATCATATCCTACAATTCTTTTTGTCTTTGTCTAAATTATCTATAATTACCTATGTTAGCTTCTTTATTAATTTGATTCACTCTTTGTTTTCATTATTTTTCATCTCAAATTTTTCTGGGAATTTGAGAAGAAAGTCAGAGGCTATGGTTCACAGTTAAATATTTTTGCAATATTATAATTTTTATTGCAAACAATGGATGAATCATTTTGTTCGGTTCCTTGGAGAAATGTTTAAAACATAGTAATTTCATTTTCAGTAGTTTCAGATTTTTAGGAGGTTGATCATGGGTCAAATCATTCTAGATCTAGAAGTATAAACCCTAGTATATAATTGTGTAAAAGAAGCTTTTGTGGTTTATGCTTTGACATGCATCACTGCTGACCCTGTGAATTTATAATATACTTTTATAAGTATTTTAACATGGAAATTAACAATGGCACTTTAAAAGACAGTTTCCTTGTTTAACTAAGAATCTCAAAAGGAGAGTGAGCATGTGACTCCTGTCTTCATTAAAGAGAAGTTGATACACGCTTTAGGCAAAAAAGTGATAAATCTTGATCATCTTATTTGATATATTAAGGCACAACTCCATGTCTTGAGGCATTAAAAATTTTAAAGTATCTTGAAAAGCCAATAGCTATTTCCACCAATGAGAGAAAATAATTAAATTTATCACAAGGCTTTATTTTTCTTCACCTTCTCTATTTTTAAAATTTAGACAAATGCCAGAAAAATAAACTGGATTTTTTTAACATATGTCATTGTGAATTATGCATTAAAGAATTAAGTTCAAATGTAGACATCCCCTTGCTCATTCACATATAATGTATTTTCAGCGGTAGTTAGCTGACTGTGCATTTTATGTCCTTGATTTGGCATGGTATCTTTTTTTGAATGCATCCCAGATGTTATGTAAAGTTCTAAGCATGTATAAAAACTGTGTACACATGCATCTGTGTGCATGTGTGTTTGGGCAGGAGGAAATCAAACAATAGCCTTAATAACCCTAATAAAAGCTACTATTTAGACCATATGAAAATTTACTATTTTTATAAAACTTTAAATGGCTTTAGTGAGCATTTATAAAATGCCTTATGGCCTTTAAATCTGACAGCTGGCAACATAAATTTTCTGGATGATGATCAAGTAAATGTTAAAGTAGCTGTTGCCATAGTAGGATATGCTGAAGTATCTACTGCAGTTTCAAACAGTTGAAAATGGTTTCTTTTTCTTTTATGAGTTCCAATGCCCTACGATGTATAATGGGTACCGAAAATTTACCAGTAAAAATAAAATCTAATTAAAACTCTGTAAAAAACTGGAGAAGGCAGAATATGTTCTTCAACTTCACAAATAAAGAGTGGGAACTCATATTGAAAGACTTATTTCTAAAAATGAATAGCTTTTTTAGGAAACCCAGGATGGTGCTCCAAGGGAACAAAGCCTGCATTGCAAAATACAAACTCGTACGTAGTGTAAGTCAGGAGTAAGGTTCCACTGTCCTTTTCGGGTTTCTTTTTACTGTGAGCCACTTCTTGGTTATCTTGTACTTATAAGTTACAGTCTTCTTATCAAAGAACGGGGAACTTTTTCATTTGTAGCCTGTTCAGAAAAAGTTTCTTACTGGTAGGGCCCTATAAGTTGTTCAACAGTGAATGTTGAAGATTTAGGATTTCTGTTAGAACTATAACATTAACTATTCATTTTCTAAGGGAGGGCTAAAAGATGAAAACAAACTTCATGCAATTTATATTTTTATGCATCTTTCAACAGAAAAGAAAATCTTCCTATCTGAAGGTGAGATGCACAGGTGCTTTATTTCTTACACTGATGTGTTTTTTCAACTTTCCAACGAGAATTACTTTACTCTAAAGCCTACATTTCACATTTAAACACATATTGGTATAGAATATAGTCTTAATTTTTCCCTTTCATTTTAAAAAGAGACAGGCATTTCTCTATATTTGGAAACTATATTTGAATTCAAGAATTTATAGTACCTCTCTCCTTTTTTCATTGTGATTACGTAAATGCCTAAAAAAAAACATTCTTTATTTTCTGCCTATAGAAGAAAATTGGTTTTTCAATTTGTCTTGCATGTTCTTTACATGATACCCATCTATTTAAATTACAAAAGTAATTCTGTATCCTTAAAAATGCATGTTGAAGATTTGTTGGAAACTTACTCCAAGATGAAGGAAAAAGAGGAGTGAAAAAAGTAAAGGAAACAAACAAGATAGTTCATTATGGTGTAGCCCGTCTCAAAACGTACTCCAAGTTATCTTGGCCCAATTCCAACACTTTTCTAATACCATCAATCAAAATTGGATTCCCTTTTTTTTCTCATTAACTACTGAATTTTTCTCCACTATGAACTGGGTTCACCTCACCCAAAGGGAAGTATAACCTGCACCTACAGAATTCAGCCCTTCTCTTAGAAATAAATTGTAATTTATGCAGATGCTATGTTATATTATTATACCTCGGAATTTATCAAATCAATAAAAAATTAACTGATATCTTAGAAACAAATGTTTTCTTAATAATTCTCAGAGAATAAGGCCAAGAAGTATAGCCTTGTCTCAGCAGATACTGAAACTGCCAGTCCTGGAAGGCAGGAAGTGCAACAAAGATTTTTCTCTCTCTTCCTTCCCTGTATATCTCTCATTACTGCTAAGAGTTGCCTTCATTTTTCCGTTTCTGCTGACCGCTACTCTGTCTTTTCATTGCTCTGCATGTACTTCCATCATAGGAACTCCCAAATAGAGAGCTGGGCAGTGAAATCACATGATCTTTTAAGTCAGATAACCAGGTTTGGTATACCATTTCAGAACACATGGGAGAGAAAACTGGGTTTGTGAAGTTTTGGTCAGTTTTCCTTCATCAGTGACCTGTACATGGGAGGGTCTCCAGTCTAGTGATTCAGGCACTGAATAATCTAGTTTCTATAAGAGGCAAAGCAAGGAGAAAATGATGGGTGTCACTATATACCTGCACTTACAGAAATAATTTGATACCTAATAGAAAATACTGGAAAGCTGAAAAACAGTTTTATTTGCCTTCCAAATGCATGTTGTCAGTGATCTCTTTAAACATTTTACACCCACCAAACAACAACTTCACTCTTCCTTCTTGAGTGTCAAGGTTTTTGTTTAAATGCTTATGGCTCTTCTTTTATTAGTTTTCAAACTGCTGAATTGGGTTCCCTAGCATCTTCTCATTAGTTTTATTCTCCAGGTGTCATTTATTAGTAAATTACAGAAGTTGTGGGTTTACAGAACAATCATGCATAAAATACAGAATCCTCATATTCCACACTATTATCAACACCTTGCATTGGTGTGGTACTCTTTTTTTTAACTGATGAAAGCCCAGTTTTATAATTTCACTATTACTGTAGCTCCTGGTTTAATTTAAGCAGCACTGTTTGTGTTGTGTAGCTCCATGTATTTAAAAAAAAATCCTTATTCAAGTAGAAATTTAAAAAATCTAAAAATTTCCCTTTGAACTGCATATTAATATATAATATAGTGACATTTATAACATTCATAAAGTTGTGTTATTTTCACCACAGTCCACTACCACAACTTTTCCATTGTCCCAAATAGAAACTCTGTACTTTCTAATGCTTGTCAGGATTTTTAAACTATATTCTGAAAGTTATTATGGAGATGCTTTGGGATTGCACAGAGAATATAAGGATGGTAGATGTTTAGGCGGAGGGGTCAAATAAGCTCCCAGGGAGCTCAGAGGTTCAATTTTATGTTTTACACACTCTATGGAAGTTCTACATGAATTATGAATAACAGTTATGTTTCTCAAAAAAAAGGGTGAAAACCACAGAGTTAGGGAATTCTTTTCTAAAGTCTGCTATGAGTATGTAACTATTTATGAACTCTCATTCCAGACTGAGATCAAAAAGGGCTGGATTTTATTAAGTAGTAATAAAATGGTTAATAATGTCAAGTTGAGGCCAGATCCTCTTATCTCAATTGTACTATGCACTGCACAAGCTGGATACACTCGAACAAAAATTAACTGGTACTAGTAAGATGTGACTATATAGTGAATGCCCTTGATCAAGTAAGGTACAGATAAGGTTCCCTTTTATATATTATTATAAATGGTAAATGAATATCTAAATAAGATGAAACAGAATCTTATGGGAAGATGGCAGAGTAGGAAGCTCCAGGAATCAATCCTTCCACCAGAAAAACTGCTAAACAGGCAGGAATTGTCTGAATCAACTATTTGGAAACTTCAGAATCTACTAGTAGAACACTCTGCAGCATCCAAGAAAGAGCAGGGGAAAGATACTGTAGATAGCAGCAAATATCAGTGACTTTGACTCTCTACCCATTGCCCCCTATTCCCCAGCTTCATGGCAGGCAGCAGTGAGATCCTTAATCTGCCTCTGAAGCAACTCACTAGAGCCGGGGTAAAATATAAAGACCTGGTTCCCCAAGATCTGGGGGTGTGATCTGATCTCTGATCGCTGCTTTTGGCCAGCTACTTCAAATAGCTGGGGACCATGCCATTTGAGGCAGCCACGGTTTCAATCAGCCTTGGGCAAAAGTAGCAGAGGAAACTTAAAGGAAGCACTCTTCCTCACAACCATGGAAAACAAAGGTAGCCGTTACTGGGCAAATACCAAACCAAGAAAATGCAACTTCAAAGAGCCCCTGACATCCTTGCTGGTCCGTCAGTCTCAGACTTTACACCCAAATGCTCCAGCAGCAAAAGAAAAAGAGATAAATGGGACCTAATCAAAATTAACAATGTTCGTGCCTCAGTGGAATTTATCATGAAAATAAAATGGCAACCTATAGAATGGGAGAAAACATTCGGAAGCCATATATCCAAATATGGTTTATTATCCAGAATATATATATATATATTAAAAAATCCTTCAACTCAACAACAAAAAGATAAACGACCCAATTTTAAAATGACCAAAAGATTTGAAAGAACATTTCTCTTAAGGAAAGGAGATATACAAATAGCCAAATAGCACATGAAATGATGCTCAACGTCGTTTAGTCATTAGGCTAATGCAAATTTAAACCACGAGATAACATTTCACTCCTATAGAATGGCTACTATTAAAAAAAATGGAAAATTACAAGTGTTGGAGAGGATGTAGGGAAAAAGGAACACTCATTCATTGTTGGTAGGGATGTAAAATGGTGCGGCTGCTGTGGAAGACAATTTGGCAGTTCCCTAGAAAGTTAAATATAGAATTACCAGATGACCTGGCAATCACACTTCTAGGTATATACCTTAAATAATTGAAAGCAGGGACTTGAACAGATGTTTGGACATCAATGTTCATAGCAGCGTTATGCACAACTGCCAAAAGATGGAAGCAACCCAAGTGTCCACCAACTAATGTGTACACCCAAGTGTACACCAACGTGTAACAACATGTGAAATAAGTCAGTCATAAAAGGACAAATACTGTAGGATTTAACTTATATGAAATAATTAGCATTCACAAATACACAGAGTCAGAAACTGGAATATAGCTTAATGGGGTCCTGGGTGGGAGAAGGAATGGGGATTTAGTGCTTAAATTAAACAGAGTTTCTCTTTGGAATGGGAACTTTTGGTAACAGATGATGGTGATGGTAACACAACATTGTAACATAATCAGCACTGAAATCTTTGAATGTGGTTAAAAGGGGCAGGTTGTATACATGTTACTATAATATTTTTTTAAGTCCATAGGACTATAGAACAAAAAGAGTGAACTTGAAAGTAAATCATGAACTCTAGTTAATAGTATAATTATATGAATATTCTTTCATCAGTTGCAACAATTTTACTACACTAATGCAAGGTGTTAATATTAGGTTGGTATATGGTAACTGTATTTTATGCATGATTTTTCTGTAAACCTACAACTTTAATAATAATAATAAAAAGAAGGAGGAGGAAGAGGAGGAGGAAAAGGAGGAGGAGAAGGAAAAAGAGGAGGGGAAATAATATGGGAAAAGGAAATGCCTAAACAGCTCATAAATAAATTTTAATGATACGTATTAACTAAGCTGAAAATGTTTATTTAAATTATAAAATAAGACTTTGTAAGTACCCTCGTGCTGGAATATTCATGTGCCTTGCAGACTTAACGACGTCCTCAAACTTCTTCAAGCTTTCTTCAATTGAACAATTAATATTCTTCTTGCTAAAAGATTCAGATGCGGCACCAAAAACTGATATCTCAGTGGCTCCAGCAGCAACCTGAAAAAGTATAATTTAAAGGAAAAGTTCCTAATTTAAAAAATGAAAATTACAGCTATAGAAGAACATTCAGATACTTGTATTCTTTAACATTTGCCTTAGAAAATAGAAGTAGATTCCTCTCATTTTGCCACATACACTTGTTTTGAAATGTAAAAATATTTATAATAACAATAATTCTAGAAACTGCAACACTCATAAATCTTTAAAACACTGGAAACACATTGGTGTTGTTCCAATTTAATTTTGCCTTCCGAAATTGCATGCCTAACTCGAGCCTTAAGTTTACTTATGGAAAATGCTACACATCCCAATAAAACCTCTTAATTTCTATGGAAAGTGTTACTTTCAAACTCATTATTAAAATCAGGGATAGTAAATTCTCTCTGTTGTTTTTTTTTTCTTTTCCCACAATTCAATAGAAATTATTTGTCCCAATTCATCCAGATTTTGCCCAACATCTTCCTGTCCCTCTTAACCTAGCTTCTATTATTTCATGGCCCGGTTGCTACAGCCATTCTCTTGTATCCCTCCTGGCTTAATTTTCTTGCCTGTCTTTAGATCCAAAACCATTAACCTGATCTATTTTCCCTTTTGGCCCTCTCACCATCATTTCCAATGGCATGCTTTTGCAATGCTAAGCTTCCTAATTTTCCAGCTAGATCTATAAGGCCCTCCTTTAATATATCTGTGGTACTTTGCCTAGGTTCCCCTTTCTATCTGTTGTTCCATTAAAACACTAAGATGGAAAAAATAAGGCTTCTTTGTAGTTTTTCTCATACCAATGTTTTAAAATATTGGCTTCTATTTCTTTATCCAATATAAAGTTTCAAAGTCCAAAATTAAATTTTTATATATTGGAATATCTACTATGAAACAGTGTTGTTGTTAACAACATTTGATGCCTTATTTTAATCTACCAACAACCTTGTAAAACTAAGTATTATTATGCCCACTTTACAGATGAGGAAACTGTGGCTCAAGGAGGCTAAATAACTAGCATGATGTCCCACAGCTAATAACAGTTCTGGACCCACGTTTTAGGCACTGGCCTGTCTTATTCTCTACCTAACATTCATTCCACTCCACTGCTTGCCCTTATAAGCTATCCTGAGGGTGTCCTTTCAGTTAATATCTCTTTTCAAGGTGGAGACATTCTTTACTTTGCTAGGATTGGACGGCAGCAAAATTTACAGCTTTCTTAGAATGGTTCTTTCTTTACAATGTGATAAAAATGATATAAAACAAACAAAATATAAATGATTCTAACAAGATACATTAATAAGTTATACTAAACGGCACCCAATGACCTCAACTATATGCAACACAGTCCCAAATTTGAAAGTGGAAAAAATTTTATTCACATCAGAAATAGCTACTGCAAAACATTTCACCATAAACCCGTATAAGCCTAAACACATCAAGTCTTTACTGAAATTTTACTGATTCTTCTTCTATGTGTAACTATGAAAGTTTCTGTGAATACAAATCTAAAGTCACAGAATACTGAAAGAAAAAAGCTAGAGGGGGTGGGGAGATTCGTTAGGGACAGTTACAATGACAATAATTTGCTTCACATAGAGGGAAGAAACAAGACAAAAAAGACGACAGAAATTGACAAAAATAAGCATACAGTACAGCGATATTAATACTTGTACTATTGTGTTGAGAAGTGTCTGTTATAATCTGCACTTCCTACTTAAGAGGGAAACAAAAGATATACTTTTGAATGAATTTCTTCAAAATGGACAATTGTATTTTTTTTTTTTTTATGCTGTACGGCGGGGTCACATTTCATTCTTTTTCCACGTGAGTATCCGGTTATTGCAGCACCATCTGTTGAATTTTGTTAGTTTGTTTGCTTTTGTTGGTTTCTTTGTTTTCCTTTGTTTGGGAAGTGCATGGGCTGGGAATCAAACCTGGGTCTCCCGCATGGCAGGCAAGAAATCTACCACTGAACCACCCTTGCACCCCCGACAATTGTATTTTTTGCATTTTGATCCTTGAAGGGTTAAACTGGAAAGGTCATTTATAGAGAGCACTTTAGTCCCTAACGATGTCCTACAGCAACAGTATTCATGTTAGTATATTGGCATAGTCTTATGTAGGAAAATGTGAGTTATGTACGACACACTGTAACTTTGTTAAGAACTTTAATACAAAAAGAGCTATACTGATTTTAGGAAAAATCTGTAGTACACTTACAGCACGGTGAAAACCTTGCAGATTAGGAGTAAGGACAGGATATCGAACTCCCGGATACTGATGAATGCCTTTCATCACTTCACTGTGATCAGCCATCTTAAATACATAACAGTTATATATACATATGTAACTTTGAGTATTCTATGAAGCATCCTTTTAGATTTTCAGATAGATTATAATACACATGTACTTACATTCTATTAATTAATGTTTGCAAAAAAACAAAACTATGTCACTGTAACTAAAAAAGAAGTTATCTGTGTCATAGATACCTAATAACTGTATCTGAAATTCACTGATTCTCAGTGAATCTGGTTAAATGAATGATTACAGATATTCAGAGCTCTGAGCTCCATTACTTCCACTTGAGCAATCTTATTCTCTTCCTTTCATTTCATGGCTCAAGCAATGAAGATTCCTGAGATTAAGGAGAATATTAAAGGTAATATGATATGCATTTATTTCCATGTAAAAATTTTATATTTGAATTGGACTAGTAGTAATAATTTTCAGTGTATAAAATTTAACATTATTTAGTAAAACAGAAATTACATGTCTCCATTAGACTATTTTAACAAGGCTGAGATCCAATTTGTGACTTGGTAAGTACAGGCCAGTTAGTTATAGTCTTAATGCTTTATACATTAAGCATCTTTTATAATATAAAACATTAAGCATTCTTTTATAAAATGAACAAATGAATGCAGTGGAGTACACAACAGGAAAATCTGACCCAGGTTGTAAAGGTTTTACTTTCTGAATCTGTTTTAAAAATCAACTTCGTATTAAACTACAGAATTTACCAGTTTGCCACAAAAATCTATAAATTAGTCTCAAAGCAATGTGGTGATCAAATCCTATAAACATCACAAAGAGAAATTCTCATTGAGAAAACCATGAAGCTTGCATAAATTATGGCATGAAAAATAAGTTTAAGGAATTATAAGTAAACAATGAGAAGTATACAAAATACATCAAACCAAATTGGTATCTTCCTCATGGGAATGGAGGCAGGAAGACAATTGATTTTTATTCTCTAAATACCTCAGCTCGAAGTGTTACAATAAGTGCATATTGTTTTTATTACATATTAGTTCCACTGAAAATACTCTAATCATTTATATTTTTTCAAATGTGCATAGCAATATTTACACTGATTGTTACATTGGTCTTATTAAATCTTAGTTAAATGCCAATAAGAGTTAAGTTCATATTTTCAATGACTGTAACTTGGATTAGTGTAATACATTTTGAAATACATATTAAATATGAAATTAAATATTTAAGACTTAAAAAGTGCCTCTTCTTGACTGCCAACATGCCCTATTAACATTCGCATTTTCATTCAGTCCAAAGTATCTGTCTGCATCTAACATGTGATTTCCACTTGCTTGTATCTAAGGGATTGCCTTCCCCGCAGATGCATATTATACAAAGACTATCTATCATATCCACATACTATGCATAACCCAAATCTTTAATTTGTTCTAAGTTCATCTGACTGCAATCCAGATATTTATTATACACCTACTATGTTAAACCCTGTGCTAGGTTCTTCAGGAAAATTCACAGGAAGGTACAGTCCTTGCACTGAAGTAATTTACAGTATAGATGGGGAGAGAAAACAGATGCACTTGGAATGTTAATTCAAAGGAATATGCTGGTTGTAAATGAAAACACAAATTGTAAGAGGACAGAAGAGGGAAGAGGTGGCATGACCTATAGTCTAGGAGAGTTTAAAGAAGAATGTGGGCTCTGAACTACAGTCCCTGGCTGTAGCACAATGAAAAAAACAAAAACAAAAATAAAAATAAAAAGACACACAAAAAAGGGCACAGCATTACTTCCGGCCCAAATGCTCTTCCAGAACCTCACACTAACCCATCAAAATGTGACCTGTGTTTCCCTTCCCGAGAATTTGGGGAAAACCGTGATTGCTCCAACCGAGTAAAGTGGAAATAAAACTATGGACTTCTGAGGCTAGATCATAAAAAGGATACAGCTTCCATATGGCTTTCTCGTTTAGGGAAGCTGCTGAGGGGAAACCAGCCAACATGCTGTGAGAAAGCCCAAAATGGCTTATTCAGAGAGGCCACAGGAAGAGGCGGCATGGGGAGACCCACATGAAGAGGAACTGAGGCCCCTTGCCAACAGCCACCCTCACCCACTAGACTGTGATTGAAGGAGTCTTCAGATTACTTAAACTCCAGCATTTGAATCATCAAGCTGAGAACCCAGACACTGGATCAAAGGTAACTCATCTTCCAGTGCACTGTTCAAATTCCTAGCCCATAGAATTAGTGACTCTAATTGATGGTTATTTACTCCACCAAGTTCTGAGGTAATTCATAACACAATTATAAAAACTGGAACACTGAAAAAGGGAGTTTGAAAAGAGGAAGGGACGGGTGTGGAAGTGGGAACACATTATCTGACTAGATAATGCGAATAATGGGGATGAGGTTACAAATGAAGACAAGGCGCCACACACTGTGATGCGTCTGTGAGTTGAAGGCAGTGAAAAGCCACGGGGAGCGGGTGTTGAATTCGCAGAAGACTAGGATAAATACGCTCTTTTAGAAAGATTAATCTGAGGGAAGTGCAAAGGGCAGTCAAGGGAGAAGACAGGCAATTCTCAGGCAATTGTGAGAATTGTGTGGAGAAATGGCTTTGGGAGTAGAATTCCCAAAGAAAATGAATAGGACACGGTGGCTAGTAGCATAAGGGAGACGGCATTACTAAAAGAGTGCAAACCTCAACATGTTATACCTGTCCTTTTCAAAGTCTAACATTTGTACATATGTTTAAACAGCTTTAATTACAGCTCCATGAACCTGTTTTTTGTGCTTGATGTTACTGCATCGGCCCATTCTACACATTTTCTGACATGCTGAAATCAATCTCTCTCTCTCACACACACACACAAATAACATATGCACATATGCACATGCAAATTATAATATAAAATTTAGAGCACTTTATACTAATTTCAAGCAGAAAGATAAATAACTAATATTAGTTTAGGGTTATGTAATGAAATATAAAATAACACTCCTACTAGAGAATAATGTTCATAGATATCAGTAATGCCTAAGCCTAAATAAATCTATATGCCTAAGCCTAAGTATATCATGTTTAAAAATTTGTTACCAACATTTATACTAATATATATAATAACAAAAAATTAATAGCTGATGCTCTTTAATCAATATTCATATTTGGATAAAACAAGGTAGTAAATTATAAAGCATCATAAAGGGCACAAAGGAAATTTCAATCCACAAACACACATAGATCACACTGACCTATAAGAAGTTGTTTCATTTTACATGTTATTTAACAAAAATCTGGAATTGATATGAAGAACCTTAAATAAGAAACAAATAATGATTTCTTTTAATGGATGTTTTGATCAGGTAGAACTAGAAAATGTAAAGGGATGATATTAACCAAATTCCCAAGGCAAAAAGGCAGAACTTTGATAATCATTGAAGACATCCTAATGAAATTATGATAAATGTATGAACTAGAATCCAAAATAAATCAGTACTTTCTTTTTAAAAATATCCATACTATCATGAGGATATTTAGAAAATAATTGTTTTCTGCCTTAATTTGGCCAATTAAGGTAAGTTATATAAAGAGCTTTAAAAAACCTGATAGGATATAATTTTATTACGATGAATAAAAGAGAGCCAGCTTTAATTAAAGATATAAAATCCTTGCTTTAACTTAATTTTGTTTTACTCTTGGGGGTTTAAGTTATACCTCAATCTTGATATCAGTTCATTGCCTTAAATGTAACTATTATTCAAACAATAATGGAGCTTTTACTTTAGGGCTTTGTTTTGACATTTTAAGAAACCTTTTCTACATCTGGTTTTATTTAACATAGTTTTAAGATTTTTCTGTGACTTTTCATTTAAGATCATAAAAAAAAAATCCCAATGATTTCGTTGATAGTGTGTTTTGTCATCATTTGGCCACAGTATGGGAATAACGATACTTAAGTCCATCCAGCCAACAAAAGAGGCCATTCCATGGCTAATCAATTGCCTAAGCATTTGCATTTTGATATGGATTCAAATAATAGCAGTAGTTGTGCAACACTTTGCAAGAGTTTTAAAGAGACTCAAAGGATCACAACAATTAGAATGCAATAAGCATATAGTTTACAAAGTTTTTTTCCTTGCTACTGTCCCATCATGTTGCCATTAAATTTGGATATTCAACATTATACATATTTTCAAAACTTTCTAATATTTTGACATTATCTGAATATTTAATATCTCCTAAAATATTTAGGCTTTAAATGTGTTCTTCAGGTAAGAGTAATAGCTAAAATGTAGCTCATGGACTGTTAATGCCTCGTCTCATCCATTTGCCTTGAAAATGCTGGAACTTCAAGATAAAGAACATATATTTGCAATAATAAACAAAGACAAAATTGTTTCTTGTAAACTTAATAGAAGAGAATAAGATTTGAAGTTTTAATTTGATTTTGGCAGAGATTATTAACTTTGTAATTGAGAGATACAAAATTTAAAAATATGTTAGACTCTAAACACTGATTTTTAAAATACATTTCAGTATTGAATTTTAATTCATTTTAAAATTTTTAAACATGATTCATTTCCATCATTTCAGACACTATATAGCTAACATAAGGGACAGAAAAATGACCAGATGCAGTCCCTACCTTCAGTAATACACTGTGCATGTGTGTGTGTTCATTTATACATATGCATAAATTTCTGTGTTCATAACATTTATCTAATCTATATTATAAATACCTAAATTGAGAAACAATACAATAATAAATACCATGTGTTCTGAAGTTCTGGGCCACAGACAAGGAAGCATTTTTCTTTACATCCGAAACTAGACTAATGACAAATATTTAAATTACACCTTCTCTAAGCCAAATGTTAACAACATAGGAGACTGATGCCTGATTTTAATCATGTAAAACTGTACACAGTATCATATATGTATTATTTTTCTATGATAAATTAAACTTAGTAGTGTATAGTAAAAGGCAAAGGGTTAAGAATCCTAAATTTATAACTTGCTTGTTTATTAAAATACTTCAAATTAAGTGTGGGGTGAAATGTTTTACAGAAATTAATTCTATACTTTTTTCAAGTATGCAACTTTTTAAATTTTCAAATGCAGTGAAAATAAAAGCAAAAATGTTTATCACTTTCTATTCACCTTCAAATGCACACTTAATTGGGAAAGCAGAATACTCACTGGGTAAAATATTGTTAATTTCCAACTGAATATATGTTGCACTGGATGTATAATTAAAGTTAAACAAATATTTGTGATTTAATTTAGATGAGGCTGCATTAAAAATTCCCTATTTTTAATTTTGAGAAAAACTGACTCCTATTCATTTGGAACTTTGTCATTTATTAACATTTTTGTTTCCTTTCCCAGAACAAATTCAATTACAAATATTCCACATTACATAGGTCCTTGAGTTCCAGAGCTGCATTGTTATTATGAAAACGGTATTTGAAATTCTCTGCTATACGTTTGTGATATATAAAACATCTACATCTATTAATTTAACTTAATAAAAGATTATAGTTACTAAGAAGACTATAAGTTATATGAGAGTATATTTTGGTCTGCCTGTGCATCACCACAGAAATTATTCAGTGCATCTTTGTGACTGTTGAAAATGAGAATATTAAGAATTTGATAGCACTGTTCTTAAATGGGAAAAGTATTCAGAGTAAAATCTAAAATTTACATGAGAAATAGTTTCCTAAGGGACTCCATCATGCCATTCCCTACATTAGTCCTTTATTCTTAAATTCCAAGAAAATCACAAAAGAAAATAACTTGATCCTTCATGTACAATTAGTTCTGATAATCTAAATATGAAACTCCAATTCCTCTCTTCTCTCTGCCTTGGCTCAGTCAATATGACCAACTTAAGCATCATCAGTAGATGTGTTATCCACCGTTTCTTCCTTCACTTCACTCACCTGCAAAAGAGAACCTTGCCATTTCCAACTCAAAGTGTTTCCCTACCATGCTAAGAAAGAGTCTGGGCTTGATGCTTTGTGGTCGTAGATTAGATAGGGAGTTAGAACTTGAGAAACGATAAAAAAAAAAGAGAAAGAGAGAGCAGAATATCTAAACGATCTAAATAGTAATATGATAAGGGAAGGACAGGCTGGGGTTTGTGATACATATTGGCTATAAGATGATTTTACTATTGAAGGGCTCTTCAGTAGTTAAGAGGTGAAAGAAGTGAAGAACAAAGGGAATTTTATGAATTGTTGCTTTAAAATTTAACATTTTAATACTTAATACTCAATCTCTTTAAGTGACATACATAAAGCTTGGAATACCATTTTAATTTCTTTAAGTTGCCATATTATATTTCTTTATGTGTGAACTCATGCAAAGACTGAGACACTGGGAGAGTCTACTATGTCTATGCTCTTTTAGAATATTGGGTATAAAATAAAGTACTCAACTTCACCTTATATGAAAATTATCTCAAAAGTGCACAGTCATCATACATTACAGAATCTGGCACCAGAAATAAGTAAATAGTTGAGGGGAAACAAATTTTAAAATGTATAGAGTCAGAAGCTAGTCTGACTGAAATTCTTCCAAACTATGTAAAATTATAAGTGAATGAAATGGTTTTCATCATGTCAAAACCAAATGGAAGTCCTTTTCTTTCAGGAATATACTCGATGCTCATTATAATCAATTAACAATGCACCCTACATTTTCACCTTTTATGAAAATTATAGAAAATAGAATCCATCAGTTCTTCAGTCTGAAGAGCATACAGCAGAAGCAGTTCTAAAATGAAGTATAAGTCTATGTGTGAGGTCACAGGTCTTTACACATCCCAAAGTATTAGTACAAAAAAGTCAATTTTACTAAGAGTTGGGGCACAGGTTTTAAGGACTCTCCATGACCCCACCACCATCCATGAACCCCACCATTATTCAAAGAAAGCTCCGTCACTGTCAGCCTAGATTCTTCTATCACTCCTGTCACTAGACATTGTCTCTTTCAGTTCAAGCCATGCATCACTGTGACGCGGAATAAGGGAACTAGATAATGTTATACAGGACCTAAGAAGCAGGAAGAAAGGGAAGAACTTGTAGTGTAAGAAACTCTAAAACAGATGTAGAGTATAAGACATTTGGACAAATAATGAAAGGGAAAGATTTTCAAAGCCCAGTGGTGACATTTGAAGTGTTCTGTTTGAAGCACAAATGAAGGTCAGACTGCCTTTTAATTACTCTGACAATTATTCTGAATGTACCTCTTAATATAAACATTGCTTCTGAGGCTGGATCCTGTGGAACCTCACTACCTATTATGATTGTAAATGCATTTAGGACCTTCATCTTGTTAGCTAAGCTCTGTGTAGAACCAGAGTTACTAAGAATCAAGTCACGCAATATTTTAGAAAACCCATTCCCACCAAGATGTATGGGCATAGTCCATAGTATTTACTGCAGGATCCAGTGTACTTAGAGGAGTACTTCTCAAAACCTATGATCTGAGGAATCGAACCCAGGTCTCCAGCATGGCAGGCGAGAACTCTGCCAGTAAGCCACCGTGGCCCGCCCTGAGATGATTTTTAAAATGCTTATTTCTGTACCCCACATCAATTGCAATAATCAAAGTCTCTGAGAGTGGAAACTGGAAATCTGCAGGTTCAATAAGCTCCTCAGGTGATTCAGATTCAGATTCTACAGGGGGGGTATGGAATAAGTTTTGGAGTAGTTTCCTCCAACCCACATAGGTCCATTGGAATTTTTTTTTCTGTATGTTATATGGCAGGGTCACATTTCATTATTTTTCCACGTGAGTATCCTGTTATTGCACCACCATTTGTCAAATTTTTCTTTATTTTTGTTTGTTTTTCTTATTTGTTTGTTTTTTGGGGAAGTGCATGGACTGGAAATCGAACCCAGGTCTCCAGCATAGCAGGTAAAAATTCTACCACTGAACTACTCTTGCACCACTCCCGGAATAACTTTTTCTCATGTTTTACAGTGAGCGACATCACTGTCCAAAGCACTGTGGTCAGGTCATACCACTTGATGCCAGCTTGGATCAGATACCCATGCCCACTATAAAGTTGAGGACAGACTTATAATAAGATGATCTCTCCCCCAACTCAAGCCCTGTTTTCCTCTTCCCACTGTTGAGATTCCAGAATGGTATTTAACTAAACACTTGAAAGTCTTTAGAACTCCAGACTCCTATTTTTCCTTAAACAACTCATCAGTCCTACTTGAAGCACCCCCAGGTTACCTCTAGCTATAGCAAAATGTTTGCAATATGATGCCATACTTTATTTCATCCCTGTTCCTTTGCATGCATCATTCTATCTGCCTGATAGCATTTGTTCATCTAGCTAATTGATTTCATTCATTCTCACAAGCTCCTCTTACAAGACATCTACAACAACCAGCCTGGTTTTGATGTCTCCATGCCTTCATAGTTCATTGAATATATCTAGTGCTGCTTTCATCAGATTTTGTATAATATATTGATTTATATCTCTCTCTTTCTGACTAAATTATCAGCCCCTTGAGAACTTTGCATAAAAGGCGTATTTGGTAAGTGTTTGTTAAATTGAAACTTTCCTACCTTAGTTTTAGTACCTAATTCTAGTTTGATGTCACATTAGATGAAATTCATTTCTCATGATTCACACCTGAATCATGACTCTTTTTCCCCCAATAGTTCTAACGTAGTCATAGTAATGATGGTAATAATGATAAAAGTAGACATTCAATTGTCCCAGACTCTATGTTAAGTCTGTATGTGGTTCATTGTTTATGTGCATTATTTACTTAAACATTTAAAAAACCCAAGGAGGGAGTTGGTTTCTATAGAAGTGGAATTAGAACAGAGATATTAAGAAATGAAGAAGATCACCCAGTTAGTGAGTGGAAGACCTGGGATGGAACCCAAGTCTAGCTGTAAAACATTTCTCTTCTTACTCCTTAATAAAGATACCTTCTAATATATTCTAAATCTACACCTGAGTCATGGCTAAAGATTCTGGATCACAAAGTCAAGGGCAGCTCTCCTAGAAAGAACGCAAGAATGTACCCTCAGGTTGAACAGTCTGGGGGCATGTTTTCTCATCTAATTTAGTGACTCCCAAACTGGACTCATCACCAGAACTATCTGAAATACTTCCTAAAAGTAATTATTGCTTGGACGCATCTGCACAGATTTTAATTTTGTTCTGCTGTACGACCCAAGAACCTGTGGTTGCCAAAGCTTCCCAGGATATGCTGGACATCAACAGGGTTAGGAATCAGTAGATTTCAGCCACTGAAGTTGCTGCAATCAGTGTCTTCTAGGCTCTCTCTCTACTTCTGCTTCAGTTGAAGAAGACTCATTTCATTTTTATTCAGAGTCAAATCCAGGTTCTATGGGCCTGAATGATTGCAGTTTGGAAAGTGGTCTCTTTAAAGAAAAGAAAAAAGTATATATCTAACTATCGGGGTCAGGTTCATGTGTCAACTTGGCAAACTGGTGGTACCTGTTTGTCTGGTTGGGTAAGTGCTGGCCTGTCTGCTGTAATGAGGACATTTCATAGAATTAGATCATGATCACGTCAGCTGCATCCACAGCTGGTTCCATTTGTAATCAGCCAAAGGGGAGTGTCTTCTGCAATGAGTGATGCTTAATCTAATCACTAGAAGCCTTTTAAGGAGGATTCAGAAGAGAAAGGCTCTATTCCTGCTTCGGCTGGTGAGCCTCTCCTGTGGAGTTCGTCCAGACTTTCCATCGGAATTGTCGGCTTCACAGCCTGCCCTGCGGATTTTGGACTCTGTGTTCCCGTGGTCACATGGGACACTTTTATAAATTTTATATTTGTGAGTGTTCCCTGTTGATTCTGTTTCTCTAGAGAACCCTAACTAATACACTAACCTTTGTAAATTTTCCTAAAATACAAGACCAGGTGAATATATTGCTAGGGAGCTTCCCGGAGCTTTGGGAAGGACCTACACAAATGCATCATGATCATTTTCCCATCTGTATCGTATACTGTGATTCTACTTAAAGTTTCATCCAGGACAGAAAGACAGAAAATGTCCCACTGATAAAAAAAATAAAAGTTTCAAAAATACTAGTCATGCTTGTATTTCCTACCTTATACATGTAGATATCATCAAGATAACTGAATCTTTCTGAAATACAGACTCACAGTGTCTATAGTGTTCCTTTTCCTTACCACTCTAGAAAGACTATCAATAAAAGCAGGGATGTGGTATTTTGGCATGTCTTCTTCTTAGTGTAGCTATAATATTTCTGAGTACATTCCAGTTCATCAGCTCTCTGCTCAACAAGCCACCTGAAATTTTACCACGAAACGGACTTAAATGTATGGCCATATAACCTTATTTTTATTTCATACTCACTAATATATTTGCTGAGCAATTTTTTAAAATGATTCTTTGTTTTCTAGTTTACAAAAGCTGCTGAAATGTGATATACCAGAAAAGGAACAGCTTTTTAAAAGGGAATTTATTAAGCTGCAAGTTTAGTTTTAAGGCTGTGAAAATGTCCAAATTAAGGCACCAACAAGAGGTTACCTTCACTCAAGAAAGGCAGATGAAGTTTGGGGTTTCTCTCTTAGCTGGGAGGGCACCTGGCAACATCTGTTACCTTACCCTCCTGGCTTCTTGTTTCATGACGCTCCACTGGGGCGTTTTCCTTCTTCATCTCCAAAGGTGTATGGCTATCTGGGCTCTGTTGGTGGCTCTGTAGCTTTTTCCAAAACGATTCCCTCTTTAAGGACTCCAGTGACCAACCCCACCTTGAATGGTTGGCAACACATCTCCATGGAAACCATCTAATCAAATCACCCAATCTAATCACCCAATTGGGTGGGTCACATCTATGTGCAAACAATCAAAAAGATTCCATCCAGCATTACTGAATGAGGATTAAAGGACATGGTTTATCTGGGGTACATAATTGCTTCACACTGACACACTTTGTTTTTGTATGCCACCCGGTCACCGCCACGACCCAAGACCCTTGGTAAACCAGGTTCACTGCCCAGGGCACACAAAAGCTAATCTGTGACACTGGGGTTTCAAAGAGAGAAAGAACTTTATTACAGAGCGTTGTGTAAAAAAACAGAAGGCAAAAGCCAAGCCTCACCTCAGAGTTGTTTCTCCAAACTGAAAAGACTCTGTGGGTCTTATGGTATTCTGGTAAAAGGTGTGATTATGATAATGAGTACAGTGGCCTGAGTTGATGGGATCTGGGGTGGTATTTTGGTTGAGCATACAGACAGATTACACGCTTAGTCATAGAATGCATGCCTGAAAATGGCGGTCTTGACATGAAGATGGGAGTGATTTTTAGTGTTAAAATGAGGCATAGGCTATGCTAGGCTAAGTCTCTGTATTACTGCACATGTCTAGAAGGCCAATTCTGACTGAAATTGGTTTTATTTAGGAGAAGAACTAGAACTAGGGTGGAATGATTCAGGTTTCCTAATTAATAAACAAGAGGGGTTGTTAGCAGGATCATAAGACCACTAAGTGACAAAAAAAAAAAGCAAAAAAGGATAAGGAGTAGTAGGTACAGGGTCACAAGATTATCTATTCTTCTGCATTTACAAGGGAAGGTGCCTGGGTTACAGTTCAGTATTCTTCAGCACATAAGATAGTTAGTAGGCACAAGCCGTTAGTTCTCCATTACAGGACAGCATTTATAAATGTTCAAATTAAGTATGCAATATCAGAAATTATTTGCCTTCAGTCTCCACTGGCCAGATTAGAGCTAATGGTATTGTTTTCTATATGCAGGAATATAGCAGGAAAGACAGATATGGAACAAACAGTTTCGTTAACACATGCCATCGATTACTACAAAAATGTAAATAATGTGGTTTCAAACTCTGTAACTCAAAACTTAATTTGAGCAGTAACTACCCTTAAAAGTAATATGTTCATAATCATTAATGAGAAAAAAATGAGAAGAGAGCACTTTCTGACAACTCTGGGTGAAAATGCTCTACCCAGCTAAGAAAAGCACTATAGCCTGAGTACTATAACCCTGTCTCATTCACAGACTCTTTGCACAAACCCCATATATCTTAGCCTCAGTAGCACAGAGGAAATCTTGGCCTGCTTGAAGAAGTAAGACAGTTTTAATAAATCACAGTCTAAAATAATAAACACAGGAAATCTCTGGAAAATTGAACATCCAGTTTTTTTTTTTTTCCCTACCCAACACTATCTTGGCTGCCACAGCTAAAACGGTCTGACACCAGAAACACAAAACTTCTAAAGTCCAGAAGCCTTAAAACTAATTCGGTCTGGTGTATAATTTCCTGTACTTCCTTATCCAACATCGCTTTTGTGTTCTAAAGACCTTTGTACTGCCCTCTACCAGATGCAATGGCTGTGCTTCTCAAGAATGACCAATGCAAATAGCACTATGAATGGAGGCAAATGTGCAGCAAGGTATTTTAATCATAATCCACCACTGTATACAAATATAAATGGTGAAATTGTAGAATAAACCCAATCTACCCAAATAGATTTGTAGAGTATAAACTGGGAAACCAATGTTCCAGACAGAGAGACTAAAGTCATTTTATTCAGTTACATTTCCTGGTTTCCTAAGATAAACATAACGAAAAATATACATTAGTTATTCTTTGTTCAGGTCAGTGCTTTTTGTGACCACCCTCCTTGTCTTCTCGTGTCAAAACAATCCTGTTTCTAACATCACACTGAAGTAGGGGCAAGAAGTCTCAAAGCTCCCAGCGTAATTTCTTTCCCACTCAACCGAGCTGCCTCTCATATATCATGTCTTTGTGTTTGATAATAACACTGTCACCATTGTTATTTCTAACGCAAGGAGGCAGAAGAGATTTTTAAAATGCTGTATCCAATTGTACTCATTCTATAATTACTGAGAAGAGTTTCTCTCCTATACTTATACTGCCTGCTGTTAGCCAACTCTGCCATCAGTGGATACCTGCACTGATGAGAGGAAAGAGTAAGCCTTGGCAGTCTGAGGGAAACTGGTGATAGGGAAGACTGTGGTAAAAAGGGTCATATAACTGTGATAAACAATGCCATCACTGTAATAGATTATATGGTTAAAGTACAACAATTTGGTGAGCCTATGGATCTGCAGATTTGTTTCAGTGAACAGTACAAATGGTAGAATTGTAAAAGGTTTGCCAGAGGTCGGGCCACAGTGGCTCAGCAGGCAGAGTTCTCACCTGCCATACTGAAGACCTGGGGTTCGATTCTCAGTAACTGCCCACACAAAAGAAAGAAAAAAAAAGTTTGCCAGAGTGCCAGTGTCAAATGCTTAATGCATTCGGGCTACTAGGTTCTATCTTATTTCAGATATTTATTTGATTTTAAAACCCCTTTGAATATGTTTAATTTTTTTAAATAATTTCATTTTAAGCACTCATGTTAACTTTACAATGGCCTTATTAGGTAAATATTATGATTATCAGTATCAACTATGTGTTATTCAATTTTGAGCCCAGCAAATAACTCAATATAGTTTTTAATAGAGATGAATGGATAAATATATAAATGGAAAGTATCCAGGGCATAGAGAGCTGAACATAGTTTACCAAATCATATCATTAATGAGCAAGATTCAGGTCTCAGATTTTCTATACCTCCATCAGAAACGACTAGTTAAACAACAGAAAAAATAAAGTCACCAAAAAGATTAGGAAACTGGTGGGCAGGCCACGGTGGCTCAGAAGGCAGAGTTCTTGCCTGCCGTGCCAGAGACCTGGGTTCTATTCCCAGTGCCTGTAAAAAAAAGATTAGGAAATTTGCAACCTGGTATCTCTGGGGGAAATTACTATTTTTAGGCTACTAAGAAGTAAATGTGCTATCATATGCTGTAAACAGAATTATCAAAATGCATCCATCTTGACAAATAATGTGTTATATGTATCAATAGGTCCCACATCATAGCAGTACAAAAAGGTTCCAGAGTAGGATTAACACTCTAATGGTATTAGATGAATTTACTTTTACATGTTTAGATTTTGAAAAATATTTTCTTAATTATGTAGTTTAAAAAGAAAACATGAACATGAATATCTAAAACAATTAGTACCACTATATCAATAATCTATATGGTTTTGCATTTATAAATTAGAATTTGCCCAAGACATAAAATGAACTGCATTCTCCAAAAGAATGCCCTAGATGTTAACAACTACAAGTATCTAAAATCCACAGATGTTATAAAATAGTCTATTATTCTAAAAAAGTAAAATCCCATCAGCCTTTGGTTCTATAAATTGAATATTCAAAATAAGCGAATTTGGATGAAATTCAAAAAAGTACAATAAAATAAAATGTTTTAGATATGTTTTGTTTATATGCATACTCTGGATGAAAAAATATATTTACATTCCTTTTGCTTTATCAAATGAGGAATAAGTGTAAGGTTACATATACTTGCCCCATTAATGTGTAGGCTTTGAATAATAAAGCTTATCCATAATCTAATCTGATATTTGCAATGTAATATAACTTTTGGCACTCAATTTTATTTTTCTAATTCTCTATGTTTATTGCATATAACTACTAGGGAAATTTCCAGCAATTTAACTAGGCAATTGAAAGCAATGTGTATATGCCTAATAATTAGGAAAGTTATTTTATTTTTATATTGAAAAAGTAACTACAAAGGTGCAGGCCATAGTGGTTCACTGACAGAGTTCTCGCCTGCCATGCCAGAGACCCGGATTTGATTTCCAATGCCTGTCCATGCAAAAAAAACCAAACAAACAAACAAGCAAAAAGTAACTGCAAAGAATAACCCTTTACTAACATATCAACAAAAGTATATACTTTAAAATCATATTTTAACTATTTAAAATAACTAGTGCATTATGTTTCATTTTCAGTGCTAAGTGTACAAGGATCATGAGTTCTCGAACACAAGGGCTATCTGAATACAGCAGGTGAGTGAACATTTAACATTTAACATCTCAGTGCGTTTAATTTTAAACGCACTGTGGTTTTGAACAATGGCTTTGATTCTACTATGTGAGTAAGTCATAACTGTTGCACACCGAAAGGCATTAGTTTCTTCTAGTACCAAGGGCATACTTTGTCTTCTAAAGTGGACTGCGCTCAAGTGGCTTAATCAGGATTCACATTAATGGAATGAGTTTACACTAAAATAAGGTATACAGCGTTTATCACACAAACTAATCAGAGTAATGCAGAAAAGTTCATTAAAAAGTCAGAATCAAATCTTCTTTCTTAGCCAAAGTGGGTCTCTATTCAGCTTTTACAAAATTATGTACAGGTCTTTCAAATGTCAATGCATATAGGTTGTTCTACAAACTCAAATTTTAATATATATATATATACACTTTTTTTTTTGCATGGGCAGGCAACAGGAATCAAACTTGGGTCTCCAGCAGAGTCACCATGGCCTGCCCACAAATAAGGAATTTTTAAATGATTTTAAATGTTTCTTTCTTTCTTTCATGGGAAAATCTTAAGGAAAACTGATAAGCATGATAAACAATAAAATTGATTAAAATATGAGGTAAAGTATCTCATTCTAATGTTTTGTTTTGGTAACTTTTAAAAATCTATAGATAAATAAAATCCAAATTGTTAGTCAAAATACATTGATCAAGTTAAGCAATTACCATCCTACTGAAAAGCAGCATAAAAGCTAAGCATAAAAAATTTTTGAGTATAATCCCCATTAGTTTCCCCTAATGGGGAAAAAAAACACACACACGTACAAAACAATATAAAAACAAAACAAAACACTGATGTATGTCTTCGACTTGAAAAGCTAAAGAAATCCAAGCAGTAGAATTAGAGATTATATCTCTTAATTAAAAACTTGGCTTTTTCATTGGATAGAGCAGTGGAATTGGGCCTTACCTAAAGAATAAGTTGCTGATGAATGCTTACTAATACACACAATGTTAGCAAATTATAAACTTAAAAGAGTTTCAAATAGAAAGAAAAAGAAAATCCATTGTCCTAACTACCCGCTATCCCCCAAAAACCAAAGTCCTGTTCATATTTCCATGTATTTTTTCTGAAAAAGACAAAGGAGTCTTAAAAATTTGTGAATATGCTTTAGGCAATTTGCTTACCCTATGAGATAAGAACAGTATTGATGTAATTGTACAATGGAACAAGTTTAAAATATTGTATTTGGTTTAATCATTGCTTAGAAACATGAAAAATAATTAAGCACCCCTTCCCTGGGATGGTTATAGGAATTCAAGAATTTAAATCCTCACTAATTGTAGAGATATAGTAGGTAATACCCACAAGCACTCTTGTGGATATAAACCAAGTTCACTGCCATATTGTAGAGTACAGTACTCAGAGTACATGTGATCATTTTCATTTAAAAGGAGAAAATTCCAATGCAAATTTAGAGAAACATTTTAATATAGCAACTTGAAACAAGGTATTTCATGCTAACAAAAAGGAAGGAAAAATCAAATTGCTATTTTTCATTTCTGCAATATGTTGGTATTTGCACTACAAAAAAAATGACTTCTTTTTATTTATTCTTTCAAAAGAAAACAGGCATGACCTAAACAATTTAGTACATTGAACTGAATCATGTGTACATGTCAGACACGCCAAATGGATTAAAATAGACTCTGATATTGTGTCAGTCCGGACGTTGGAAATTTGCTGAGCAGGTCCTGACATGGAAAGCATGGTTTCAGGAATGCATGGAAACAACATATTGTACAATGAAGGCAGTGATTCCTGCATCTGTGTGTGCTCACTGTTTTCAGAGTGGATGGCAGGGATTTGGAGTCGTGCAGGGAAACTACAGGCTTTAACCTTTACATTTTACTTTATGGCTCTTTCTTCTTCCTTCCTTCCCTGTCTTCCGGCAAGAGTGTGAATCCCCCCAATGCCTGGGGAGTGCCTCCCTCACTTGGCCTACATGTTTAGAAACAGGTATACTAGGAGACACTGGTTTCACTCCAGGGTGAAGATGGTTATGAAAAGCCAGTTGGAAGGGCCTGGAGCCTGGCAAGGACAAAACTTAGCAGGATGGACCCAAGGCCCATGAGGTGGTGAGACAGTGTTTTGACAGCAAATGCCTATGACACTGTGTATTAGTTCTCCAGAGTTCCGCAAAGAAAGAGAATGGACTGGCTTATGCAACTGTGAGGATTGGCAAGTCTGAATTCCACAGGGCAGACCACAAGTTCGGAAGTCGATGTTGACGAATTTCCCAGAGAAATTGGCTGCCTGAAGTAGGGATAGAAATTCTTCCTGCTGACTGCTGAAATCATATGTTCTTTGCAGGCCTTTAACGGACTGGATGAGACTTCTCTCATTGCTGAAAACAATCTCCTCTGTTGATTGTGGATGTAATCATCCACAGATGCAAGCAACTGTCTCATTATTTAAATCCACAAATATACACTCAAAGTACAATCAGGACAGTACTTGCTTGACCAAACAACTTGACTCCATAATCTAGCCAAGCTGATACATGAAATTAACTGTTGCACTGACTCACCAGTTTCTATCTCATGACTACTTTAACTAAACATGGGGTTGAGAAAGATATACCATGGATGCAGCACTCTCCCTCTCATCTCTTTTTAAGTCCTCTATGCATTCTACCTTGCCTTCAAATATCCACTGTGAATCTCATTTAAGGCACAGTAAAAATGTTGCAAAAGAAGGGATAGGAGTGAGATAACTATTGCTAGCCATGGCAGTGTCAGAATATATATACTGGCACTAGGGAGGTTCAGAAAATGAACACAACCAGCTTCTTGATCAATTGTAGCATTTATTAGTAGTGTGATAGGACACATGAAGTTAATTATTAAACTGTTTTTAAAATTATGAGAGTGGCAGATTGTAAAAATGACTCCAATGATGTTCCCCCTCCCATTAACTATTCAAGAATACAAACCCCCAATCAAGAAGTGGCATCTCTTGGGCGGGCCACGGTGCCTCAGCAGGCAAGAACACTTGCCTTGAATGCCAGAAGACCCGGGTTCGATTCCCGGTGCCTGCCTATGTATTAAAAAAAAAAAAAACTGAAAAAAAAAAAAGAAGTGGCATCTATTCCCTCCCGTCGTAGCTATACTGACTAATAGAGTATAAGTAAAGTAATGCTACACAATTTAAAAAGCTTGGTTATAAAAGATATACCATTTTGCTTGGCTCCCTCTCTCAGAATGCTCACCTTTGGAGCCCTAAACCATCATGTTAGATATCTAAGACTGACATGCTATGAGGAAACCCAAACTAGCTCATGCAGAGAGACCACACGGAAAGGCTCTGAGACCACATGAAGGGAGAGAGGTACCCAGCCAGCCTCAGTTGCTCCAGCCACTCACTCCCTGCTGCTCCAGCTCCAGTCACCATTTGACTGCTACTGACTGAGAGATCTTGAGCCAGAAGGGTCCAACTGAGCCATTTCTGAATCCTCGATGCACAAAACCATAAGAGAAAACAAATGTTTAAGTCACTAAGTTTTGAGACTATTTGTTATGCAGATATTTAGAAGTACCAATGTCAATTTTACTAGTTTTCATGGATCTGTGGTAACTACACATATTTAAATACACAGGTGTACACAAACACACAGCTAGAATATCTCCTGCAAGCTAAATACTCAATGAAAAAGCACTGACCCTTCTGAACCAACCGATGCCCATTAAATGCTGGGAACAAAATCAGGTGGGAAGCACTGTATGCTTGTTTTCTGGTGGGTTTTTTGTTGTTGTTGTTGTTGTTGTTGTTTTTGCTGAGCTAACAGATTTCTTCAGCATGGATATACCCACATAGCAAAATTTTACCCCACTTAACTTTCAGTAACCACCTGAGGCTATTTACTGCAGACATTTATTCTGAGACCAAATAGTGAACTAACAGCAATTATTATTTGACATGCAAGAAATTCAATATGCTCCAATATGTTGAAAAATAAAATAAGCTTAGTACATCTAAGAAGCAGTTGTTAAAGAAAATACATCCTTAAACTTCAGAATATAAGCCTTTTTACAAGGAAGCCTTTGTATCAGTATGGGCACCTGGACTACCAATTCTAGAGGAAAGAAAAGAATATAGATACTTCATCAATGAGTATTCTGGATACTTGAAATTGACTGGTTCCTGGTTGAGACAGTTAAACAGAACCAAATCTACTGTAGGAACAAGTCTGTGGATTACTCAGAGTGCCAAGTAGGACATGGACTAAGGAGTAAGACCCCTGAGAGATTTAACAATGTAGCTGCCAAGCACAGCGATGAAATTATAAAGAGAAAGCCCTGGGGACTCTTTAGAGCTTCCTGCCCTCAAAAATAAAAACACACAAACAAACAAACAAAAAAAACCCTCCTTTCTCTTTGAACTCCTTGAGCTTCCTCTTGAAATCATTCACAATTTGAAATCCCACCAAAGCACCCAACCCAAGTAACCCTTCAAGCCTCTACTTAGTTGTTTGCCACCATATAAAAAATAAAAACCTGCCCTAAACCATCCCATAAGACTGATAAATCCCTATCCAATCAATAAGCCTCAAGCTAATTTCTTTTTTATGTCTATAAAAATCTCTTGCCATCCCTAGAAGCTCAAAGCTACTTCCATTTCCCAAAGTGACCCAGCTTCCTTGCTACAGCAAAACTTCTGGTGTTCCAAATAAAATGCTGTAATCTGCAAACTCAACTCTGATTTGTGTTTTGACAACAGAACTGAACATTTCAAGTCAGCTCCTTAAGAGAAGTTTGGGTTAAATCTTGTTCTCCTGTCCATGCCCTCTCCCTCACCTATCTTGGTAAAGCGGCTGTTTAACCATCATGAAATGGGAACTTCGGTTGTTGTCTTGAGAAATTCCATCAGGAGGCCAATCCATCTGGGCTATAATGATGAAGTGCACATTGGAACACCCTCCAGTGGGTGAAGTTTCCCTGTCAGATACTACTATGTCTCATAACCAAAACAGTTTGGAGCCTGCTTCTTTCTCTCTCTTATGTAAATGCGCACACACACACACACACAGTCACGTTATCCACATCACCATCAAGTCACTCCCTTTACTACCTCTTCCTCAAACTCCCATCCCTCAAAAAGAGCAGAGCCTGGAAGAGAAGCCAGGACAATGCTAAGTATCAGAGGCCACAGCCCTCTGCATCTTCTCCATGTAAATTTAAATTTTAAACCTCAAATTTGTTTTCATTGTCATTGAAGAACAAATTGTGTTATATACTAAAAGGAGTGTATGACTAAAAGGAGAGTAAGGAAAAAAATCTTTTCTTTCCTCCTGGCTGAGATTGTGCTTAGGCTACATTTTAAGTGTAAAATTGACTTGTAAATAATTGCTACAGTCTTTTATGTACATTTCCTTCCACTTTCATAAATAAAATCTATTCCCAGCCCTGGCTGATATGTCAAGATCTGTGACCTACCCATTGCAAATGTTAAAAACTGAACAGAAGGTAAATATTTATAACTGGGACTTTACACATGATATACAGACACAGTGCTATGCATGGTTCATATATTCTTATTTTTAAATAAATGATATTCACTGATCTCTCATGTTCACGAAATTGTTTAAAACAAATGGCTGACTTAAAGATGAATGTAAAGCTCTAGTTTGCTTTAAAAAAATTTTAGCCTATTTATAAAAATTTAAATAGCTTACTACTAACAGTCACATTCCAAAGTTGCAATAAACCTATCTATTTTTATAAACATGTTTTCTTTCTGCTGTTATTGTTATTCGTTCCATCTAAGTGAGGGGTTATCTGGACTAAATTCAAAAGTTCTTACATTACATGTCACTCTAAGGAAATCTTTTTCCAGATAAATTTTAAAGTGCATATATTTTTTAAATGGCAGGTATTTTATCATCTCTAGCCATTTAGATTATAGGTGTGGGATCCTGTTTTATATGGCATCCTGCTACCGTGGAACTTTTCTTTTTGCTGTTTTAGTTAGGAAACTTCTGCCAAATAAAACAGTAGGAGGGAAACTGTAAAAAAGCTTTAAAATGCTAAAAAAAGAAATAAGTGAACAAGCAGCAATCTAAACATAAACTAGAGGACTATTCCCATGACCTATGTTTGAAGAAAGAAAATGAAATAAGAAGATGCATATAATTAATAGAGTACCTATTCAGAGTCACATAATTTTATCTTAGTAAACTATCATGCTAATACAGTGACAAAACTCAGACATCATTTTAAATTAGAAAAGTCGGATGTCATAAAATTTCCTTCTAAACTGAAAGAGAATGATATATAATTTCAAAAGCTAAATTAACATTATGAACTAGTTCTGTTGGCTGCAAGCCTTTTTTGTTGCCATAAAAATGATGAAATCAGCAGAATAACATGATGAAATAACCTCCAACTACAACAATGAAACTGCCCTTCTCAGGCAAACTTGGTGAAGTCTGAAGAAGCACAGTTATGAAAAATCAGATTGTAAAAAATGGAATAGTCTCAACGTTGCCCTTTGAAAAACAATTGATGTATTACATAGTAATTGACTAGTATGACTTCAGATGATGAATGCCATACTATCTTTGATTCAGGCACATCACTGTTTTATTGATATGCGATTTACTGAAACCATGCTTTGTTTTTTGGTTTGAAGTGTATAAGCCCACATTAGTTTTAGCACTGAAATATACAATGTAGTCCTTAGTATTTGAAGGACAAAGTATCTTTAATTATTAAGATTGGGCCTGATCCAACATTTAAACTAAACATAGACTTTACTCTTTAGGGAAAAGGCTGTTTATCAAAGAGAAGAAAGTTAACTTGTGTGAAGCCCAGGGACAGTCAGCCAGTTTGTCTGTCAGTCAGGCATTCAGCTTAATGACACTATTGAGAACAGGTCCAAGGGCAGGTGCTCAGGACTCTAGAAGTTCATACACAGGGACCAATCCACATGCCTTTTTATCCCAATTCCCTGTGCTGCTGACCTCACTGCTGGGATTTCCAGGGTTCTGAGAGTTTATTCGGCGGCTTCAGCCCAAGGGGATGTGGACAGGAATACAGTTACAGAAGCACTTCTACCTCACCACAGCTGTCTTCGAGAGGCATTTGGAATAAATCAGTCACTTGTTTGATAATACTTGGCGCCCAGGAAGAATTCATTAAATCTCAATAGGCTAAGTCCTGAAGTCAACTCAGGACCAAGCCCAGAATAAATCATATCATCAAATGGTTCTATCACATGTATCCATTTAACTTAAGGGCAAGAGACATTTCCACAGACAGGCTGCAGTCCTATCTACTATGTCCATCTTTTCTCCTACATAGTTATGAAAGAATAAGCTTGACCTAGAAAGGATACCAGCCGTGACATTCTAAATGTCAGTGGGTGTATCCTTAGATGAGTCTGAGGGATAGTCCATTCTCTGTTTCCCAAGGGGGTAACTTCATGAAGACTTAATGAAGACAAAAGGGGTCTCACACTCCCTTAAAATTAATGACATCTACAAATATAGCAATAGCTGCCATTTTTCAAAACAACAATCTCAAGGAAATAGATCTAGTCCTATCACGTTATTCCTGCCCTCCTAAGGAAAATATGTGTGGTATTTTTTACACAGGATTAAATTTGTGAATCAAAGTAATAGTCACAAGTTCACACCAGTGAATTAAAAGTATAGTAGGTATTGTTCTTTCAAGCATATTGATTCATTATCCATTTCACAAATTTTTCTTTAGCATCTACTCACTATGCTCCAAGTACTGGGGACACAATGCTGAACAGATCAGACATGGTCCTTACCTTCATAAAACTTATAGTCAAGAAAGCAGATAATGAGAAAATATTACAAAAGAAATCAATATATATACGATTATAAGCAGTGACAACTGGGATGAAGGAAAAGTACAGTTCGTTCTGAGGATAAATGAAACGAACCCAAATATTTGAAAACTTACTCTCTGAAAATTGATGTGTTACTACTACTATTAATCCCACTAATATCTGCAATTAAAAAGGCTGCTGCCTCTAATATTTTGCAAGATATTAGAAAAGGCCCTACTGTTTTAGACCTTCTTACATCATCTTGTTATAACTTCAGAGCAATGCAGAAATTGAGATGTATGTAAATGCAGATTAAGTGCTATGGAAGAGGCAGGGCATGTAAACAGAGAACAAGAAGAAGTTTGGATTAATGGAGCCTCAGGAAAGGAAGTAAGGTGACAGAGGTCAGTATGGAAAGGAGAGAAAGAGCTAGTATAGAGGAACTTGAAACCAAGTCAAAGAGCACCAACTTTTTCAATGGGGAAAAGGGAACCTCTAAAAAAGTTGGAATGTGAGTTTGAGAAAGTGTACATTTCTGTCTGACTGTTTTGGGATCAATGAGCAAAATGTCTAGGGAAGGAGAAACATGCTTAGGAATATCACTGAAGGTCTACCACAGTAACTTAGATGATTTGGATCTGGATTATTTCAATGGGAATTGAAAAGAAGTCAAAGTATAGAATATGCTGAGAAGGAAGAAATTTTATGGATCAGTAACTAAAATTAAAGGGTTGTTCAGAAAACAATCCTTTGAAGGAAGGATTAGTTAAAAGTCCCTTAAAAGAACAGTTGATCTTTTAGCATAAAGTAGGCTGGATAATAATTAGATTGGTTTTGGACCCACTGAATTTAAGGTACTGATGGCACCCTCAACTGCCGTTTATCAAAGAGGGAATGCTTAGGAACATAGATTTGTCTTCCTCATAGAAGTGACTGTTGATGTTGAAACAACTGCCAAAGAAGAGAACATAGGCGGACAAAAGTACTGCAGGCTGAATCTTAAGGGAGCCTTAAACTTAGAGGTAGTGAAAAGATAGAAATGTCAGAGATGTCAAAAAAAAAAAAAAAAAACTGTTGGGAAAGGAACAGAACCAGGAGAGCAGAGAATAATGGAAACCAAGGGAATAGGGTGAGAAAGTAATCAGTGGAGTTGAAGTGGTAGGGAGAGTTTGAGGGCCCCAAAGACTCAGAGCAGGCACTGGATTAGAAAGGAGAGGGACTTACTTGGGTGCTAACCACTAATCATAGTTCAACGTCCAGAGCCAAAACTCAAGTGGTGAGTCCTGTCACCTGTCATATCTCAGTGCATGGGCTAATATTTTGCAAGAAAAAAAACACAGCAAATAAGTAATGATGTTGGTTTAGTATCGCAATACATATCATATTCTTTACTACATAATTCTTGGCAAAGTTGAATTATGGATCAAAGTAAGAAATTATGTATTTACATACCTGTGGTACCCATCTGGAGGAAACAAAGCTGGTCACTTCTATTACAGACAAGCCAGTTTGGGAAAGTCGATTGATAAATTCAATTTTTACATCTGTAGGGACTATAACCTACAAAAATTATAAAAAGTTATTTTATAAGTAAATTACAAAGGTTCTTTTAAAGCACAGACATAAAATTACTTCCCAACTGAAAGGAAATTCTATTTAATGATTTATAAATTCAAGTAGCAATTGAGAGCAAATATTATGTAACATATGAAATCCATGTAAGTCTTTAAGATCTTAAGAAATAATAATATTTAGATTTATATTATTGGAAATAAGCTTTGGAAAACTAATATCAAGTTACCTTCTCATTCTGCAACCCATCCCGAGGTCCAACTTCTACTATTTTAACATAATCAGGGAATCCAGATAAGTCAGACGATTCCTGAAATACAAAATACAAGGAAAAGCAAAACAGATAACTTTTAGATTGTCACATTTGCTAATTTGAAGAGTCAAACTATTAAACTTTGTTAAATTAGGTTTTCATTCCAGAAAGTGAAAAGAGTAGGAAATCACTAAAATGATAACATCCGAATCCCAAGTTTACATTCATAATACAAGTCATTTCTTGCTTAAAACCAAGTGACATCCAGTTTGGCTGTGATTAAAATTCAAAAGATGAATTTCTAGAATATAACTGTAGAAGAGATGACTTACCAGGATCTGAAGACCAAATTTCTTAGGTAATTTTGATGTAATGATAAACTATTCATTGTTATTAAATTTAAAAATGGACTCATTTTATGTAATTAAAAATAGACTCCTTTATTTTATTATAAATTTAAAAAATAGCTCATTAAAAAATAGATTCAGGCTCAATTCTCAGCCCATGCACCACCAACAACAAAAAAATAGTTCTTCATATCAACAGACTTCTAGCAAGCATAGTCACCTAAGATACCACCCTCCCTATACCATGAATTAGAGAGGTGTGGGTTTGGTTTTCTATACTTGCATCCAGAAAGTTGAGACTAGAGAAGAACGTATGCTATTTTTTCCTTCTCTGTGTCATACATAGAGAACCATAGCTACTACCTAAATGCAATTTCTCTAGGGACAAACCCCACAGTATGCTCTAACCCTACCCCATCGTAACACCCTATTCTACCTTTTGCCCAAATATGAGGTGGCAGAGGGTATGGATCATTTGTGAACACACCAATTTGGAAGGATGCTAGTTTAAAACCTGGATGATAGGAACAACCATTCTAAACTTCATTTTGCAGTTAAATTCCAAAGTATGTTCTATCTTTCTAGACTTGTCCAGGAGATTATGCTCCTGGAATCTTCTGCGATGAGTTAAGTGCAGGCGACCCATTCGTCAAATTCTTCAAATGAATAGTTGAAGGAATTGACTTGAATAAGCAAGAACTGTACTTCGAGGGGTTTTTTGTTTTGTTTTTCAAGGGTAAAGAATTAAGGATGACCAGCTCGCATTGCCTCAATGTGTCCTTGTAACAACTGCTGGCATGTACTAGCAAAGTAGTTGTTTTGGATTCAAGACCCAGTTCATGTCTGTGGCACAGAAATATGTTCACAGTTTCCTTTAGGGTACAGAGTTGTAATTTGGCTTTATTAGTATTCTGTTCATTAACACAGTGGACAGAACACAGACGTTCCCTGTTACAGTGTTTACAGACCACCTTCCACAATTTTGATCAAGTTGGGCAATACAAATAACCAAAAATTAACTATGAAGGAAAGTAATTCTCATTTCTGCATTTTCTGAGCAGGTTGTGATGCATGTAGTTAAAACTTGGGTCGAATTTGGGATTCCTTAGCTTAAGGCTCAATTTTGCATGGCAATCATGGAATAATGCCTCATTTACAAAGTGGCCATAAGGTCATCCAGACAATGAAGTACATGGATGGCACTTGACGAAGGTGGAGTAAATTAGGGAAGCTCAATCCTTTTTCTTATTATCTCCAGTCCTAGGAGAGTAGAAAGGAAAAACTCAGAAGACAGAACAGAATGAAAATCTTAAGTCAGTCTGGTCTTATTTTTGTCTGAAACTGCATTTTCAACAATTAGCTTGGAGCATGCATGGATGAAACTACTTTTTTACAGCAATGACCTCCCCCTAAAAAAGAAAGAAAGAAAACTAAAGTTTTTAAAGTGATAACAAAATGCTGGCTGCAATTAAAGAGTTTGTAACCTTCCCTGGCATCAATTTATTGTAGCTAACAGAATTAACCAGCAGTCTAATAAATTATAGAACACCAACAATTATGGTCAATTCAGTCAAACCATAATATTGCTCAATTTAAATTACTTTGGATTTCTCTTTGAATCTAATGCTATTATTATGTCATTCTAGACATTAGTAACTATACTTTCTACCTGAATATCTGAGAAAGTAGCATAAAATTAGAATGTTTCAATAAGTTCAAAGAATAGTAGTCTCATCTTTTTAACAGCACAGAAATAAACAAACAAACAAATAAATAAATGAAAATAGCAGAAACTTGTTCAAAGTTGTGTGTTATCAGATGACTTAGTGGTCTTCAGTCTCTTCATGGGTATTACTATCTCTGTAGTATCTTTCCAATGATGTTTAGATATATATATAAACAATGCCTAGTTGGAGAGTCCACCTAAATGCCATAAGCACATAAAACCTGTTGAATCAAAATTGAGCCCCTTATTTCCACACCAGAATGTCTCTCCTCAGATACTGCCCACCACATGCTATCCTTTACCCTCTTCCTCACCACCTTTTATGATTTTTGAACACCACTAGTGTACAAGTGGATCTAATTGATTCACTTATTACTGGTTCAGTTTCAGCATATACCCAACACCCAGTACATACATGACACATAGACTGCTCAATAATTACTTACTGATTTTATTAGTGAAACCCTTCTTTAACTGGTTTAGTTCTAATTGTAATGTTTCTCACTTACCTACTGCAATAGCTTCTAAGGTATTCTTCCCTAACCTTGTCTTTTTATTATTAAAACCCTTCAGCATCTACCAGTCACCTTCATAGAGAAACATCACCCTAAGGTAAAGGGTGTCTCTAAATGATAAATATGATAGTGAGAAAAACTGGAAGAAGTATACAACCCTAATCATTGCTTGAATAAGAGATACCATTTTGCTAATAAGAAGATACCATTTTGTAATTAACATGGCTAAGAAATAAATGTCAACTCTTGTAGGACATTAGATGTTTCGTTTGCTATTTGTCAACTATCACCATGATATTTCATGCATTCTATGCTTTTAGCCATGTTAAAGTCATGTCATCCTCACTTTAATGTCTGTACACATGAAACTTCTGTTGCTTGGAAATGCATTCCAATATGTGGGAGAGATTATTCATCAAACCTATTTCCTCTTCTTCATGGATATAGAGCTTAGTCATGTTTCTCCCCAATCTAGGAGTTAAATTTTAAGAAATTCCCACCAATGGAACATGAATGGGAATGATATGCAAAAGTTTTAGGCTTGGGCAATGAAAATATCCCATGTATACTCCTCCAAGCTCTTTTCCCTTCAGCTTGCTTGATGTAGATGAGTATGGCAAACTAGGAATCTGAATGATAAACATGATAGTGAGAAAAACTGGAAGAAGTATACAACCCTGAATCACTGCTTGAATAAGAGACCCCTGCTAATAAGAAGATACCATTTTGTAATTTACATGGCTAAGAAATAAATGTCAACTCTTGTAGGACATTAGAGCTTATCTTTTTGTTATTTGTCTAGAATGGTGAAGGGTCTGAAATTTTAGCCTGCTTGCAAGCTAACAAGTAAATTTATCATGGATGCTGGTGAAAAGCAAATAAGAAAAAAATATTCTGTGTCAGACACCCATACTCACAGTACTTACAGCAGAGGAACTCCAAGCTTAGGTAACCTAAATATTTTATAATGGGCAGTAAGCAATCTGCATTTTATTCTGGAGGTAGACACTATCTTGGTTATATTTCACAGTGAGCATGTCTGCTTTTTGCTTTAAGCAAACTTGCCTTTTGTTCCAGAAACAGCCACTATTTTTCTCATTCAAATCTATTCCCTACAAAATATTCCTTGAGAAGATAGTCTGGAGCAAAGGCAATTAGTGCCTCTGCTTGCAAAACATGCAGAAATTCAGGAGACCCATGGAGAATTAATTCCCCGTAAAACCCACCCCTTACTTTTATGCCACCATTGCTTCTGTCAGATTTTCCCATGAGTAAGCAATTCCCTTGATGCCTCTGAATTAATCTGACAAATAGAAGCTGAGACCAAATCTGTTCAATGTAACTCATAAAATATTTAATTAAGGCCATTTTCCACAGAACTCCAAGCAGCAGGATGAGTCCAAGCAGGAGTACTGATTTCAGCCACCTCTTAACGAAAGGGTTCTGAATCATACAAAATGAAAAAAATCCCATGCCTTTATGGTGTGTCTTGTGGACGGCAGTGGGTGTGTTGCCATGTTTGGTACGATGATGGATACAGTTAGCGAAGACGGCAACCTGAGCAGTGGAGGCTTAATCAGCTGTTTAACCACCAATAGCCTCATCAGAGTACCAGCCCCAAACTGTTCAGTTGGCAGCTGTGATCTGTTGCCATGGTTCACAGCCTTGAAAAATGGTGTCTTTTTTTGCATGTGGTACCATAACTATACAGCAGAATTTCTCATTTTAACCATTTTTAAGGGCACACTTCAGTGATATTAGCTACATTCACAAAGTTGTGCTACCCTCTCCACCTTTCATTACCAAGAATTTTTATGACCCCAAACAGACACTCTGGACCTATTAAGAAACAACTACTCATTTCTCCTTCCCCACCCCTAACCTTTGCGCCTTGGTAACCTCTAATTTACTTCCTGTCTCTTTGAATTTGCTTATTCTACATATTTCATGTAAGTGAAACCAAGTACTATGATTTTTCATTTTGTGTCTGGCTTATTTCACCTAGCATAATGCTTTCAAAGTCCATACATGTTGTAGCACGTATGATATCTTCATCCCTTTTTATAGCTGAAAAGTATGCCATTGTATGCACAGCCACATGTTTTAATCCATTCATCTTCCAATGGACATTTACGTTGTTTTCACCCTTTGGCTGTTGTGAATATTGCTGCCATGAACTGTTTAAGTATCTGCTTTCAATTCTTTGGGGATACTTACCTATGAATAGAATTGCTGCATTATAAGGTAATTCTATGTATAACGTTTTCCACTGTGGATACAACGTTTTACAATCACACCAACGATGTACAAGTGTTTCAATTTTTCTGCATCCTTGCCAACACTTGATATTTTCCACTTTTTTAAAAATAATAGCCTTTCTGGTGGGTTTAATATGGCATTGTGCTGTGTTTTTGTTTCATTCTACTGATGACTAATAATGATGAACATCTTTTCATGTGCTTATTGGCCTTTTGTACATCTTTATTTGGCAAACTGCTTATTTAAATCATTTGCCATTTTGTAATTAAGTTGCTTGTCTTTTTTTAAGTTGTAGCAATTCTTTATATATGTAGATATTAAACCCATATTACATATATGATTTGCAACTATTTTCTCCCATTAATAGTTTTTTCACTTTCTGAGTAAAGTATTTTTATGCACAGAAGATTTTCATTCTGATGAAGCCAAATTTAATTTTTCTTCTGTTGCATGTGCTTTGGGTTTCATGTTTAAGAAATCATTGTCAAAACCAATGTCAAGAAGCTTTACCCCCTCTTTTTCTCCCAAGAATTTTATGGTTTTACCTCTGATATTCAGGTCTTTGATCCACTTTCAATTAATATTTATATAAGATGTAAAGTAAAGGTCCAACTTCATTCTGCTGCATGTGGATATACAGCTTTCCCAGGACCATTTGTTGAAGAAACTATGCTTTCCCCATTTAATGAACTTGGCATCACCGTTGAAAATCAGTTGGCTATAGATGTGCAGGTTCATTTCTAGAACTCTCAATCCTATTCAAAATTGGTCTATATGTATATCTTTATGACAAATCTCATTGTTCTGATTACTGTGACTTTGTATATGTTTTGAAATTGGAAAGTGAGACCTCTAACCTTTTTTATTTTTCTGTACTGGTTTGATTATTGGGGGCTCCTTAAGATTCTGTAAGAATTTGAAGATCGATTTTTCCATTTCTCAAAAAAAAAAAAGGCTGCTGGACTGCATTTAGTTTGTAGGTTACCTTGGGTATCCTGACATTTTAACAGTCTTCTAATTCATGAACATAGGATGCCTTGTCATTTGTTTAGGTTTTCTTTAATTAATTTCAGCAGGTTTATAGTTTTCAGTGTGCATCTCTTTCACCTCCTTACTTAAATTTATTCCTAATAAGTTTAATTCTTTTAGGTGCTATTGTAAATGGAATTTTCTTATTTTCTATTTCAGATTATTTATTGCTGAATTTTACTGTTAGTCTTGTTACCTGCAACATCAGTTAATTAATTTATTAGCTCTAGTGATTTTCTTATAGACTCTTTGGGATTTTCTTTTCAAAGGATCATTTTGTCTATGAGTAGAGATAGTATCCCTTCTTGCTCTTCAATTTAGATGTCTTTTATTTCTCTTTCTTTGTCCAATTTCTCTGAATAGAACTTCTAATACACTATTGAGTTGCAGTGGTGAAAGCAGACATTTTTTTCTTGTTCTTGATGTTAGTGGGAAAGCTTTCAGTTTTCACCATTAAGTACAAAAGTAGTTATTTTGAGGAAATTCCCTTGTACTCATATTTTTTTAGAATTTTTTTAGAATTTTTATCATGAGAAAAGGTGCCAGATTTTGCCAAATTGCTTTTCTTCATCAATTAAAATGATCATATGTGTGTTTTTCCTTTCTTTCTATTTATGGGGTGATTTATGTTGAACCACCTTTGCATTTCTGGGATTCATAATGGCCATGGTGTATAATCCTTCAGTATGCAGTTGGATATTATTTGCTAATATTTAATGAGTACTTTTGCATTTACATTCATAAGGTAAATTAGTCTCTAATATTCTTTTCTTGTGATGTCTTTATCTGGCTTTGGTATCAAGGTAATATTGGCCTTATAGAATGACTTAGGGAATGTTCCCTCCTCTTCAACTTTTTGGAAGACCTTGAAAAGGATTGATATTATGTCTTTGAATCTTTGGTATAATTCACCAGGGAAGCCATCTGGTCCTGAACTTCTCTTTGTTGGAAGATTTTTTATTACTAATTCAATCATTTTACTTGTGATGGGTATATTAAGGTCTTTTATTTTTTCTTGAGTCAGTTTAGGTAATTTTTGTATTTATAGGAATTTATTTCATCTAGATTATCTGATTTCGTGTATTATTGTCCATAATATCCTTTTATAATACCTGTACTTTCTGTAAAGTTAGTAGTAATGTCTCTACTTTTTTCTGATTCTACTTATGTTTTCCCCTTCACATAAGAAGAATGTCTATTTTTTTTTTGTTAGGTGTAGTTTATAGATAGATAGATAGATAGATAGATATAGATATATAGAGAGAGATATAGATATAGATATAGATATACATATACATATACATAGACATAGACATAGACATAGACATAGACATATAGATAATACAAATCTTCTATTTCCTTATTGATCTTCTGTGTAGATGGTCGACCTGTTACTGAAAGTGCAATTGAAGTCTCCAACTATTATGTCAAACTGTCCGTTTCTCTCCTCTGTCAATGCTTACTTCATTTATTTTGGTGTGTAAGTGTTTATAATTTCATATATTCTTAATAGATTGACCCCTGTCAACATATAATTTTCTTCTGGCCTCTCATAACAGCTTTTTTATGTTTTTATTTCAAAGTCTATTTTTTTCCAATATTAATATAGCCACCCTAGTTCTCTTTTGGTTGTTATTGGCATGGAATACTTTTCTCACCTTTTCACTGTCAAACCATTTCATCTTGGAAGGCTTCCTTTTGCATTTATTGCATGTCAGATCTAGTGGTAATGAACTCCCTCAGCTTTTGTTTATCTGTGAATGTCTTCATTTCACCCACAATTCTGAAGGATAGTTTTGCTGGACATAGAAATCTTCATTGACTTTTTTTTTCTTTCAGCACTTTAAACACATCATCCCACAGTTTTCTTGCCTCCAGAGTTTCTCATGAGAAATCAGCACTTAATCTTACTGAGGATACTTTGTACACGGCAGATCATTTCCCTCTTGCTTCTTTCTTGCTGCTTTAAGGATTCTCCCTTTGTCTTTGGCCTTTGACACTTTGACTGCAATGTGTCTAAATGTGATTCCCTTTCAGTTTACCCTACTTGGATTTCTTTGAGTTCGTTGGATGTATATATTCATGGCTCTCATCAAATTTGGAAGTTTACAGCCATGATTTTTGAAATATTCTTTCTGTCTCCTTTTTTTCTCTTCTCCTTCTGGGATGCTCTTAAAGCATATGTTGCTGCGCTTCATGGTGGCCCTCGGGTTCCTTAGGTCCAGCTCACTTTATTCATTTTTTTTTTTTCCTGCAGACTATAATTTCAATTATTCATCTTCAAGTTCACTGATTTTTCTTCTGCCTGTTCAAATCTGCTGTTGAACCCTTCTAATGAATTTTTATTCCCATTACTGTACTTCCCAGAATTTCTATTTAGTTCCTTTTAAAATTTTTCCATCGTTTTACTGAATTTCTTCTTTTCTTCATATATTGTTTTTCCTGATTTCCTTTAGTTTATTGTCTCTGTTTTCCTTTAGTTCATTAAACTTATTTAGGATAACTGACTTAACATCTTTGGATCAGTAATTTCCATGTCTGAGATTCCTCAGGATAGTCTCTGTCACTTTATTTTGTTCCTTTGAAATGGATCATCTCTTCCTGTTTCCTTGTTTGTCTTGTGATATATTGTTGAAGTCTGGATATTTGAATATTTTGATTTGTTATCTAAATTCTCCCCCTTCACCAGAGCTCGTTGGTGTTTTGGGTTTTTGTTTTCAATTGTTGAAGGTTATATTATAAATTGGCCTTCTTTCTAGGTTCTTTAATGCTTAATAATGGGATCAGGGTACACAAAAGAAGAGGTCAGCCAGTATGCAACGTACACTTTTTTCAATTTAAAGCAGCATATTGACTGCTCACATATCAACCAAATGAACATAAATGCATTTGGCCTATAAAAGTCTCTAAACTGGGCAATGAAATCATCACAGTTTTTTTTATCCATTTCAAATTTTGGAAACACTAGACTGCATCTACAACAACAGACATAAGCTTGAGTCATACATGAGAACAGTAAGGTTAACCTTTCATTTATCCAACATGTTAGCCAATAGTATTATAGTACTGGGTAAACAAAAGTGAAACAAACAATTTAAAAATCCATAACAAGCTTATATTTTAGTGGCACAGGGATTCATATTGTCATCTTTTGGGAGGGAAGGGAAAGAAGTGACTTTTCTTATATAATTAATATATGAAAATTGATGGAATGGCTTTTGAGTCCCAAGGACTTGAGTTCAAAAGAGTAGTCTGCAGAAGTTATCAATATGGTTCTTAAAAAGGCCTATAGTTTAAATGTATTTTATAGCAATAAAAGTCCTGCATTCCTGAGGCTCAACATATCCTGTCAAATGTGCAGTAGTATATGATACTAATGAAAAACAAAAGGCATATTATATAGAGCAAGGGTTTCAAAAAGCCGTGTTGCTATGTTGTATGGCTGAGTGTGTACCCACAATTAGCATCAGATTTCACATGGTTCACTTCCATAAAGCAATGGCAAAAGCAATACTATCATGCATTTATATGTTGCTTTATTATTACAAAATACTCTATCCACATTTCATCTATGAAGCTATGCTATGAATCAGGCAGAACTGGAAGAGAGCTTAAAAAGTTTCCTAAACTTGTCCAGCTCCATTCCCCGATCCTATTCAGTCTTCTTTATGCTGAGATTAAATACATCACCAACTGTGAATAAACACAATGAACCATTCTTTAATGCAGAACTAAAAGTCTGCTTTACTCACATTTTTCAATGTTACATAAAATTAACTGGAAGGCGGATTTTGTTGAGATCTCTCTGAAATGTTTATGGTGTGGGTGTGCGTGTGCATGTATTCCAGCTGTAATAGTGGATGACTTCTATATATAAAAGCAACTCTCTTGATGGTAATAGATAGGATCCCTTGTTCCTTTCCCCACCATATTCACCTAAAAGTACTGCCTTTTTCCCCCTAGTAAACTGACACCATCTCACAGTAGAAATTTCTGGACAGGTTTTTATATGTTCCACTCACTTCATTTCTTGAAGAGTAATTTTATGTATAAATAAAGTCTTTATGGAGTTTAAAATATCCTGTTTCATAGCCAGTATTCCCAAGGAAAACTGTTATGATGGCCAAATCAAATGCTCCCACTACACAGATGAGAAGTCTGAATAAGGAAATTATGTGATTTTTCTTTTGAAATTCAACTGGACTTCTTTAGGGAGCATTAGATGTCAAATTCTCCAAAGGAATCTATTTTTCACATCTCATCTGAAATACATACATGGTACATTTCATGCTAATGTTAAACTCCACATTCTGCTGTTTTTTTTTTTTATTTCTTAGCTATTAACTTATCTTTTAACCAAATATAATCAGAAACACCTAAAACATTATCACTGATATTAGCAGATACTCACAAGAACCTTGGTCCCCTGGAGCAAACTAAAGAAGTATCTTTTATTGAGTTCCTTTTTAGGAAGAAGGGCTAAATCAACAAAGCTGATATTTGAAACCTTCCTTTCAGAATACCCATATTCAAAGGTTAATTCAAAGATAATATCTGGAAGTTTATTAAGAATTTATTTCTAACCAAGTAAAAATAAATGTTTTATGTACTACTAAGTCATGTAAAATTCCATGACCAATATGTCTTACTTTATTAACCCAAAAGGTAAAGCAAGTATCTGCTTACGTTTTAGCAATTTTTGGACACCCATAAGGAAAAGTGGAGTAGGTGCAATACACTGTCACCGCTGTGTTCAGTGAAAGTTTTGACAGGGATTACAAATAGGCTCTAAAATATGAATGCTCCTGTATATGTGTGTATGCTAATATTTGCCATGGTACTCAATGGAAAATAATTGCTGGGCTTTTGTGTAGATAATACAGTATAATTAAGTATGAAATCCTTCTGGAAATATATAAATTTATTGAACATATGGATGTTATCAAGAGTAGTTACAAAAAATAAGAATAATATATAAGGGGCATCAGCTACATATAGCAGATAGAAACGTGTTAGAATTATTGACAATACAAGATCATCTAAAATTATTTATTCAAATCTCGCACCCCCAAAAAAATAACGGCTAGTAACATCTGCATTGCATAAACTCATTTCCCAGTTAAATAGATTCCAGCTTTAAAAGAGGCTTGAGAAACAAATGCATACTTGAAACCTTCCTTTCGGAATACCCATATTCAAAGGTTAATTCAAAGATAATATCTGGAAGTTTATTAAGAATTTATTTCTAACCAAGTAAAAATAAATGTTTTATGTACTACTAAGTCATGTAAAATTCCATGACCAGTATGTTTTACTTTATTAACCCAAAAGGTAAAGGAAGTTTCTGCTTACGTATAATTACATAATTATGCTTTAATGCAAAAGATTACCATATTATGAATAAAATGAATTATGAGGGATGAATGTAGAGAACATTAAAATAGTTTTTGTGAACAGTTTATGAAACATGGATGGTAATAAAATCATAGGAGAAAAACAGAAAAGTCAGATGAAGCACATGTAAGGTGAAAAAAGTTTAAAATCAAGAACACTAATTTTTAATGCAAGAATTCAGTAAACCCATCCAGTAAAAGCATTACAACAAATCTGAAGGAATTAAAAAAAAACTGCTATGCATTGTTTTTGTTTTTGTTTTGTTTTGTTTTGTTTTTTGGGAAACTGCTATGCATTGTTAGAGCGTGTGAGCCTATATACATATTTATGTAATTTTAAATGGTAACTATAATTTATATACATCTAGTTTCAAAAACATTATTTTTGCATTCATGTCAATTTAATGACATTAAATAAACTATGAAAACGTAGCCAATATGATCTATAGATATTTGCACAACTGTTATCATTATTACTGTATTAAAGATTAACATGTCAATAAAATTGTTAATTAGAAAATCAAAAGGAAATATTTGACTTGAAATATTTTAATTAGAGAAAGTTCCTTAGTCTCAGTATCTTTGCCAACAAGTTTTTGAAACAACTAAGATTGTTTTGCCTTCTGCAAACACAATGGCACTCAAATTTCTTTATAATTATATATATATATATATATATATATATATATATATATATATATATGCTGAAAAAACAATATCTCAGGCTAAAATGTGATATGCCAAGTCTCATCATATGCCAATCAGTCAAACTGATTGATTTTAAAACTATATACATATATATATATATATGTGTGTGTGCTGTAAAAACAGAATATCCAAGGCTAAAATGTGATATGCCAAGTTTCAAATATTTCCTTGGAAATATTTTTCAGGATGATATATTTCTGAAAACAGTGTTTTATAATAGAAAATACAACTAACTATTTATATGAAGGTATTTATACAAGCAGCATGACCTCATAGCTATAAAGTTAAAGAAACCTATTGGGATGTATAATTTTGTCAGAGTTATAGAATTCATACTCACAAGCTGTTATAGCAGGGCATTTGCTGGGGAAGCCTGGCTTATTATTTGGCTTATAAGGCACAATTCATTGTTCGAAATAGTTACTTAAATTTTGGCTGTTATATTACTGAGAAAAAACAAGTACATCAATGACTTTTTGGTTATGCCATGTTATATAAAATGGCATGTTGGGAAATCACATCAGAAATGTGCTGAGAATCTTCAGCTTTGTAATTCTCTTCATTATGCACAATAAGGCTATTCAGCCACCCACAAAATCCATTCAAACTTTGAATAAAATTTTTGAGATCTTAAAGAACTCCTCCACCAAAATACTCAATAATGTAATGTTTATTTTCTGATTAGCAAGAGCAATCAAAATACCAGGTACTTGCATGGCTATAGACATACATTGAATATTCTCAGAAAATTAGAAAGAGACTAATTAGTACATTTATGGTATCTTAAACCTCAATTTGTATAAACATTTTTGGTATATGTTAGGGATGAATTATTGAGTGCTAAAGGTGACAGAATGAGGGGTTCGTAGAAATAACATCATATCTACTGAAACTAGATGAGGTCTATACACTTGGAAATTGTGACTACTATTATTAATGGGCCATAAAGGGTGTTATAGTGTGCTACTCAGATCCTCTTTTCAGGATTGAGTCATTCCAAGAAGTTAGAAGTTTGACAACTGATGGCACCTCACTGAGCCCCATTCAGGAATTGTCCTCAGCTAAAGAAAGCCATCTTTCCCAAGATCACCTCTTGGTCAGCATCCAATGAGTGGTTAGCACAGCCCTTTTGCTTCAAGATAGTACAACTCTAAGGAGCCATCCCAGCTCTAGAGATCCCAATGGGACTAACTGAGGACTCTGTTGTTGCTGCATCACAGTTCAACTTCTTTGTCTGCCCAGTCTTACTTCGCTCACTTCCTCACAAGCATTGAACTAAGGGCAAAACCTTCCTTTTCCTAAATCTTCATCTGAGAATCTGTTTCTAAGGTAATCAGTCCTAAGAAAATCGGTGGCAGAAGGAGGAAGGTGGCACATCGATACTCCCCTAGTATGTTGCAGTAGTGCAACTGTTAAGATATTTACTAAAAGGGACTACATCTTAAATTTCTGAGAGCTTCAGATGAAGTTCTAATTGCAAATAGCAAAATTTAAATGGACATTTATATAAGACCATCAATGAATTTGAGAAAGACAATAAATACTTAGTTTGATTAACCTCCAATGTAAGGCTTAGTGTGAAAATCAGAAGACCTCCTTGGCAGTCTATAAAGAGGCTCTTATCTCCTACAGCCAAAGTACGGAGAAAGCTGAGGATTAGATGCAGGAATTATTTATAAATTAGCAGACATCCAGAGAAAGTTGAATTTTCCAACTATGCAAATCTACTATGCCACCAAACAAATCTCCTATGCAAAAAGCCATGATTGAGAGTGAGTGAGATTCTGTGGATTTAAGGTGGGGATATCTGGTAAATGAATTAAAAAATCTTGAATCCCAACATTCCCCAATCCCTCCAGATGACAAAAGTATCCCACTCTTTCTGTTAAAGTATAGGGCTACCTCCACCCCTATATTGATGAAAAACAATGCAGAATCTTCTGTCTTTTAAGAAAACACATGTTCCCCTGTATATTTCCATCATCTCCCCAATGGCCATCAAATTAAAAACTAGGGTCAATTCACAACATAAACCAACCAGACATACTGGGTCTGTACATGGAGGAAAGGAACTACATACAAAGAAAGGGCTGCTGGACCTAGTCAACATGTTCTGACAGGATCCAGTAAAGTACATGTGGGCACATTCATGGATCCTGAATGTGCTGGATCAATGATAAGAAATTTACCAAAGCTGTAAATGATGCATTGATGAGAAGGCTCATAAGCTATTCTCAATTACTTGACAAAGATAACCATAAACATTTATGGACTTCTCCCAGGACTATATTAACTCTCTTATTATTTGTCATGGCATAATTTGAAGTGACCTCAAATATCTAGACAGTCTACAGAGCATCACGTTGATCCAGTATGAAAGGATACTAAATACAAATGCATTAAATAAATTATAGAAGAAATCTAAGGGATCTTTAGCTCTACAGAATATTTGGCAGTCATTTTGTGTTTGTTTTTTGTTTATCTGTTTCAGATACATCCATTAAAAAAAATAAAAGATCCCTTAGATGTCTGGCAAATACTATAAGAAGCCTGCCTTCGTAGGGTGTATTGACATAGTGTAGAGATTAAAAATGCCATGCATGAATGCTACTACTGCTCCATTTCAGTCCCAGGGCAAACAATGTAATCAGATGTGGCACTTCTTCACAATGAGTCCAGACATGGTCTCCTAGGCCTACTCAGCACAACTCTCCAGGTATCTATCATCAATGATTGATTCTAGCATTCAAGACAAAATATATTTGCTGTCCCTGCTATAGTGGAATGTGTTCTTACCATTATTTACTTCATTTACTCCTCTATAAAATGAAAATCTCAATAGCCATGAAGAGCTGTGGCAAACCCAAGTGCAGTGCCATCTAGCAAATAACAGTTACAGGTATTCATTTTTTGTTCATTTTATTATTGGACACCTATCATTGCTAAAATATGTGCTATACCTTGATCAAAGACAGTCCATTTGAATAAGAATATGAATTATAAAAGTTACCCTAGTCAAAATATTCTTAAAATAAAGTATTATTATTTTAAAACATTCCTAAAATAAAACCGTTTTTCTAACAGCTGATTTTTCTAATATCACTACTAAAACTAATCTCAGAAGTCTCAAAAAATAGCAAAATAAGCCACTAGTGCGGCAGTGAAACAATCTAGAAAGAAATACCTACAGACATACAAACCTGAGATCATTTCATTACTCTTCCTCACTCTCGTTTGTTTAAAAGAGGAATGGTAATGGCACTTGACCTACAAGTTCATAGGGAAAATTAAATAAGAACATGGATATAAACCAATAAGCACAGTGTGTGGTGAAGAGTTAATATCTGATCAATATTTATCATTTGTCTTCAATAAATGGTTAATGAAAAGATGTGAAATATTTCTTTCTGATAATCTGTCAGAAGAATATCTTAAAATTATTCCATTTATCCTTTTAAGATATGCCTACTGTGGTAGTCTGTATATATATCCCAGAAAAGGATGTGCTTAAAGCTAATCCATTCCTGTGGTTGTGGAGATGAACCCATTGTAGGTAGGATCTTTTGGTGAGTAGGGCTTTAAGTTGAGATATGACCCATTTCTCAGGTTGGGTCTCAATTCTTACTAGAGTACTTTATAAGCGGTTAAAAGACACAGAATATAAAGCTCCAAAGAAGTTCAAAAAGAAAAAGCCAGAGACGCTAAGAGAGACAGAGCTAAGCTTAGAAAGCCACAGCCATTGTTGAAAGCAACAAAGCCCAGGAGAGAAGGACCGGCAGATGCCACCATGTGCCTTCCTATGTGACAGAGGAGTCCCAGATCACCAGCAACTTTTCCTCAGGAAGAAGGTCTCATCCCGATGATGCCTTGATTTAGACATTTTCACAGCCTCCAAATTGTAAACCCGTAAGTTAATGAAGCCCCCTTGTAAAAGCCATCCCATTTCTGGTACATTGCATTTCATCCGCTTTAGCAAACTAAAACATCTTCTTATTTAAAATCGGCAATGAAAGGAATCCTTGATAGCAGAGCAGATTAGTCTTATAAAGTTCTTGCTACAATTGAAGTAAGACATGGAAATTACTCAGGGTCCTTCAGCAAGCAGCTCAAAATACTTTAGAGACATTATATCATTCAAGAACAAGCTGACAATTTTATCCACCTCCAGGGCTGACACTGTCAGCCACACCCATCCTGTTTCACCTGGCAATGTCGGTGTTGGTTCGAACCTCTGAGAGACAACAGAAGGGCATTCACTTCCATATGAGGATTGTTTATCCATATGAGATAAATGAGAGCTCGCATTCAAAACCTGACAGAATAATGTCATAACTGAATACAGGAGCCACAGCTATCTACTTGCTGAAAACTGTGTGTATGGAAAAAAGTATTAATTTAAAAGGCGAATTACTACATTAGTAATTCTGATTAGCATCACAAACTTAGAGACAAAGTATCAAATAAGTCCTATATTCTCTTCACAAGTTAGATTTTAATTTCTTCCCTCACCCCAGAGAGTTTCTTTCAACTTTAAAGAGTAGTCTTTGAGAACAGAAGATCCAATAAAAAATAAGTAGATGCAGAACCTCTTGTGGAAGATGGAGCTGGCAGACGGATGGTTGGATATTCATACCACCAGCATATGGTCCAAGTTGGCCCACACCCTTGAGCAAAAGAGACTTTAAGTTGCCTTTAAGGATCCCACACACCCATTTTGTTATCTTCTTTGGGGTACACTGATTACTCTAATTGCAACTTTGGATAATGGAGTGGAAAACATTTTGACCTCAAAAGCTATCAGAATTTTCCACAGGAAGCCATATCATTAGGGACATTCAAATTAGAAGGGCAATGAAATATACTGAAAAAAATTCAAGTGCAGGGGGACAGGCAGAAATTTTGAGGATTCTAGGTCCAAGTATAGAGCCCCAGGCATGGAACCCCGGGTAGAGGTCCTGCTTGCTCATGTCTAAGAGGGCTACTGTCTAAAAGTTATAGTCTACTCTCTGCAACCTGGACCTACTTCAGGCCTTCCCATCTCAGTAAAGAGCATAGTTTTCTCTCTGACTGCTCAGCTGTACTCACACACTTGGATTTGACTCCACTCTTCTCTCTTATGCCCTGTATCTAGTCTATCACAATTCCGACCTCTCACTGGACTACTGCAAGAACATTTTAGTTGGTCACTCTGCTTCACTTTGTGCCACCCCCTCTCCAAGGTTTTAAAACATGTCAGATCATATTGTTCCTTGTTCAAAACCCATGACTTCCCATTTCCCTCAGAGAAAAATTGGAAGTCTTTACCACAGCTTTCGAGGTAAGGTCTTCCATGGTCTTGTATCTCATCAACTCACTGACATTCTCCCTCAACCATCTCCCCACTTCCTCTTCATATACATTGACTTCTTTGCTGCTCCTAGAACATCGTGGGCTCAAATGACTAGGCATTCTCACTTCCCTCTGACGGACTGCTCTTACCCCAGATATCTATGTGGCTTACACCCTCACTTCCCTCATGCCTCTGCTCAAATATCACCTAATGAAGGACTTCATTTGTACTAGAAACAGTACCAAAAAAAAAAGCCACAAAAACAAATAACAGCAACTCCTCTCCATGGTCAGTCATCCTTAACCTCTATTATTCTTTTAGCATTCACCACCACCAAACATTTTAGATATGCATCTGTCTATTGTCTGTCTCTTTCCATTAGACTTTGAGCTCCTCCAGGATCTGGACTTTGTCCCCTAGAATAGGGCCTGGCATATAACATGCTCACTGAACACCTGTAGAGTAAATAAATGGATATGACTCATCCAATCTGAATTCATAGTAGCTATACATATTTCTACCATCAGTCACATAATAGAAGATGTTCACACTCATGTTGTGGCTTTGAAACTCACAAAACTCTTGAATTATATATAATTACCCCTGATACACTAAGCAGACAACTAGAATCATTATTTGCCCACTAACTCCCCAAGGGAAACCTTCAAAAAATATTTGGAATGCAATTTGTAGGTAGTGAGGAAGCTTCAACAGAAAGAAGGTCAGTCAACACCTGCTCTACTGCCTTTTTGAAGGGTACATTGTCCATGGTTTAATGGAAAACACATTTTTTTTCTGTTGTACAGACTGTTCTAGGAAGTGTGGGATACAGTTAAAATTTTTCACTAGTATTACTGGATATCATAGTGTCTAGACCTTAAGGACCAAATGCCTACCAGTGTGCAGGATCTTGAGGGGGTTGCCTAAACTGGAAGGGAAGGGTTATGATCATGGTTAGCAACACAGCTACAACTTACAAAGGGCACATGAAATTCTGTGTCTATTAATAAGCTGGGTTTATTTGGTATTTACTATTGGCAATCATTAGGAAACTCAATCATCAATGAACACCAATGCGAACAGGGAGGAACATATAATTGCCCACCACACTAATCTTGCACATAGCCTTTAGCCACAACATTACATAAAATTGTAAATCTAACCACATGTTGTGTTTGGTTCCACAACAGCAACAACAAAAATCACAATCTGAGCATTAGACATATTCGTTGTTCCAGAGTTGGTTATTTTTATCTCAGGGTATTTCGGTGAAAAAAATGAAGAATGCTTAGGAGTAGACAATGACAATTAAATGCAGTACATGATCCTAAATCGGACCTAAAAAGTAAAATAGCTGGGCTTCCCATTCATCCATTCATTCTTTGAGCCCTTATTGACCACCTGGCTGGCATACAGTAATGAAAGAAATAATCAAAAGGCGCCATCTTTGTAGAGCCTACAGACAATAATCAAAAGTAAATAAATAAAAATATATGGCAGGTCAGATGGTGATAAGTGTTATGTAGAGAAACAAATCAAGGAAGGGTGAGAAGAATGGAGGAGGGGGTGGGCATGTTGTAATTTTACACTAAGAAGGTACACTTTGAGAAAAAAAAGAATAGAAGAATGTTGGGGAGTGGAGGGGAAGGGAAGGGAAGGGAGAAAAGCAACACAGATATCTTGGGAAAGAGCCTTCCTGGCAGAGAACACAGTCAGCGAAGTGTTCTCAGAGTGGATGAGAGAATGCATTTAGTGTGTTAACTATTCTAGAAAGATATGGAAGGCCAGTGTAAAATGGAAAAGAGTGAGCAAGGTATAAAGTGATAGGAATCAGGTCAGAGCTGTAGAGAGGGCCAAGGTCAGGCGGGGCCTTGGTACACATAGTAAAGATTTTTATTACCAGGAAGATGGAAACCTTTGGAGGGTTTTGAAGTAGAGGAATGACATGATCTGAGGACCATTTTGCTGGGCTCAGTGTGGCAGCCCTAGTGAAGATAGGCTAAAGAGTCCAGGGTAGAAGCAGGGAGCCTAATAGTTAGGAAATTACAGCAATATACCAAGTGAGAAGGGATGGTAGCTTAGGTTAGGATGTTTGAGTAGAGTATTTGAGTATGTGATAAAGGCAGGGCCAACTAGACTTATTAATTATCTGATGTGGCACAGGAGACAAAGAGAGGAGATCCTGAGGATACAATAATTTTCCACCGCAAGATAGGAAGCCAAGATGAGAACCTTATATCCTGAAGTACCCTAGACATTCCACAATGTTAAATGCCTAGGAAGATCATATGCTTATGAGAGAAAAATAGCCTCAAATATAAGGAAAAGCAAAGTAAATTGTTAAATTTATTCATCATCTGTTTCTCCATTAAACACTTTCTTACCTTCCCTCAGAATGCTAGTAATATTTCCTCCAAGAAGCTTTCTCCCATTTCACACAATTAAATTCATTTACCCTAATGATACCATTATTTGTGCTTTCCATTTTACTCCCAAAGCCTCCAAAACTGAAAGCTCACCTCTAGATACCACTTTTAGTAATTAGCCTTAAGTAAAGATTTATCATTTCCCAATCACTGAACTTTAAACTATATAGTTGTGTTGACCTTGTTTCCCACTTCAGGTGATGAGCTCCTGAGCCAGAGCATTTATTCTGTTTTTTTATCACCTGTGACATCCAACCTCACACCAACCTTGAGCAAAATAACTAGGGCAGGAGGTGGCCTGGCAGCACCTCTAAGTTCCTGATAGGACTTACTACCAGCAATCTCAGTTTTGCATCCGGTGATTTCTAGACTGCTTTTGACTTACTACCAGCAATCTCAGTTTTGCATCCGGTGATTTCTAGACTGCTTTTCACACGCTGATGCTTCACCTGGCTCCATATTGTAACAAACTGACCTTCCCTGATCCCAGCTCTAATTAAAGCTTGTATTTTGTTTCCTTAGGCCTCGGAACCCAGCTGATAAGGTTGCTGTTGATTGTATTCCACTTCTCTTTCCAAGTGGTCAATTTCATTTTTGATAGACCGTATCTTGGACCCAGAGGTATCTCTAAGGTTGAGGATGTGAGCAGGATGGTAAGGAGGTGGTTTGGGGCCTGCTTAGTTTCTCATCCTTCTTAAATCACATCGCATGGGTATTGGCTTATTCTGTACAAGTCTAAATCTAGCCCTACTTAAACGTTACCCATACAGGGGGTCGGTGGGTGGGAATTCAATAAATTACGTTGCTTGAAGAGAGTACAGTTGTTACCACACTGTACTTTAAAGTACTTCGTATACTTGAAGACTTCCTAATGCATTCCTCAACCTTCATTCTCAAGCTGAACAAGTGGGCAACAGAGTCCTTGAAATTTTGGCCTATAGGACCCAATCTAAATACTCCCTTCCTCAGGCTTTGGTTGGAACCCGGCTACAGAAGTCAGTTCTGTTTCAGTCTCCATTTAAAGAGCAAAAGAACTTACAAAATCTTCGCTAAGTTATTAAAACAGATACATACAGACAGGGTGAGAGAGAGGGAAAGTGAGTAAAATGAGCTGGAATATTTATCCTTGTGCATAGAGAATTAAAGGACAATGATATAATTTAAATATCTGAAGAGTTATGTTGTTTGGATAGATCAGTGTATCTCTTCATTTTTATTTAACACAGAGTTAAACTTAGTATTTTATTTTATTTTATTTAGCTATTTGGGTTAAACTTGTAGTTGAATAACTTAGATGCATTTTCCAGAAAATGAGGGCTGTTAAATACTCTGAGATACATCATTGTGATGAATGCAATATCTCTGACTTAAACATAGGTTGGCCATGTATCCCTTTCTTAATTCAAGGCAGTTCCTACTTTACACCTGTTGCTCTGGAGTAATTATTAATACTGTCCTGGTTTATCATAAATTACATGTTCATCCTACTTAAAAGGTGTGTATGAGCTTACTTTAAAGGAATTCAGACTTAATTATATTATACATTCCTTCTAGTCCTGCCAATCTATGCTTTTACCAGAATACATAAGCTTTCATAGAGATAGAACAAGATTATTATCTCTGTTTCTGAGTATAGTTATCACAGTTCCACCATGTAACTACGATCACCAAGAACAATGAAAAATAAGCAAAACCATCCCTCTAAGAATCCTTTAATCCAAGTACTTGAGCTGCCCTGGAGACTAAGCCCTTTTTTTTTACCTCTCTGGAAATGTTATGTAGGTGGTAACTCTAAGCAAACATGGGAAGATGGAGCCTTGTTTTCAGTGCAGCTTCCCCTACAGCTATCTTTGGCTAATGCCTTTTTCTTTTTAATCTTTTTCCTATCCTTCCTTGGATCTACTAACCCCAAAGTATGCAAACTGCTAATGCTCCCCAATTCTTATTAAAATTTACCCAACCTAGTTTATAATCTCTCACAACCATGATCTTGGGTATGCAAAAAACCATCTTCCCCAGAGGTAGCAAACAGAACATTTGAGCAGGCAGGCATTTCTACACCTTTCCCTACCAGTGAACCAACCCTAAGATACATGCTGAGCAATCTGGAATCTCTTAGGTTTTGACCTCTCAGAGCCACTTGAAATAATCATCCTCAGGGAACACCAGTTAAAAAAGCTTAGGCAGACATGCCCCAAGGCTGGGGAGGAAGAGAGTCCAGAGTGTAATTTACATAGAATTAAATGGGACTTTACAGCCCAAAATTTCACTGTGGAGGAAATATTACTTCAGTTAGTTTGCCTCTAAAAGTGCCCAATTAGATTTCTTATATAATAAAGTAAAAGAGCCTGCCTAGAGATTTGGCAAGAGGAGTAAGATCCGTACAGCAGAGACTGCTATGCACACAGCTAGGGTACACTCCCTTGTCACCCTCACATCTGTGAATGGCCATTAAACTGATTCTGGCAAATGGAATTTAGGCAAAAGTATGTCACTTCCTGAGTGAAACAGTAAGAACTGGGTATGCCTTCCCCAAGGTCTCTTTCTCCACCCTCCCAGCTAAATGGAAAGGACTCCTGGGACATAGAAGAGTGCGGGGCCACAAGAAAAAAGAGCCCAGGTATCTGAATGACCACATGTAGACCTGCCCAACCAGACCATCCATGCTGGACTTGAACAAGAAATCATTTATGATTATGCTAAGCCACTGAGAAGGAGGGGTTGCTTGTTGCAGCATTTAGATATACTGGCTAATAAAATCCAGTTTTTAGATGTGGAGAAATTTAAGCTTGTGTTTGCAGACTCTCCTTGTAGTAAGATTAAAGGATCTTTTTAAGTGTCTTTAAGAAGGATAACTGAGGCTAAAGAAGAACATTAGCTTCTGTAAAGCTGTCTTAACTTTCTCTGTAATTTCTCACTTTTCCAGATGTTCTAACGTCCTGTGTCAAGAGGAAAAACATGTATTCAGAAGTAAATTTGATTTTGATTTCAAGGATGAATATGAGCCTTTCAGAGGATAGGGAAATGATAGCTCTCATTCCAGGTCATATAAACAAACCATAGATTGTTATTTATATATTTGTTTATTTGATCATTTACTCTTTCATTCATATACAAATTGGGGGTGGGGATCTGTCAATGGGCAAGAAAAATGGGCCGGAAGACATGATAATTCACTAAAAGAGTAAAAAACATATTTTGTTTAAAATAATTTAAAGGGACACTGTCTGCTGTATTATGAACAATGAGCTTACATGAAACTGCTAAAGAAAAACTATTCACTTGATCAAAGCCTCGGACTTCCATTTTCAAAGCTGAGCTTTCTTAGGACTTTAAAGTACAGCCAATATAACCAGAGTAAGACTATTAAGGTGTGACAGCAGGACGCCTTTCCAACTCTATGAAATGATTTCCAGTGGTCTGAATAACTAGACATCATCACTGTCCTTTACTGCTCCAAAAAAGTACTTCTCAGTATATTCTGTATTATGTGAATCTCATGTTCTGTTTCATGTGATACCCATAAGCTGTTCTGTCCAAATTCCAATTCCAGTTTTTTATAAATTCAGCTGTGATCTATGGTTCATTCTGTTAAGTCTTTTCCATAATCCCTCCATTCCATATTATATATACACCTTCAGTGCTTCCTTCCCTCCCTCACATCCTAACACCTTCATTTAATCGCCTCTTAATCATTTGTCTGAAAAGTAAACCCTCCAGTCACTTATTGTTTCCTTCCAGATGCTGCTGTTGAATGACTCCCTGTGGACGTCACCTAACATTCCGTCTGTGGTCAGCTGGCTGTGCAGACTGGGATTCCAGTACTCCTAAGCTTTTAAGCTCCTTCTTTCCAAGAAAACTCATAGCTAACACCATTATTTCCTCACAAAAACAGCTAACATCTGCAGAAGGAAACTTCAAAACAAAGGGAAAAATGCAGTTCTGCTAACATTGGATGCAACCTTTATCAGTCATTGAAGGCAATAAATCCATGCTCTTCTTTTCCATTTCTATTAAAAATAAGCCATAGTGGCAGACTTTCAATTTCCCCTCAGAGGAACAGTTAACAAACAGGTTACATGTAATGACTTTATGCCTTCCAGCAAAATGAACTAAATCTTCACTTGGAAAATGAGTCTCTAACAAAATCATCAGGCTGCTCAAAGTTTAATTTTATTCTGCATATCAATAATTCATTTTAGCAACATTATTTAATTCAGACAATGATCTGTAATCCCCAACCAACTGCTTATTCTAAAGTAATAGCATGTCCTATTTGTCAAGATTATTTATTCCCAGAAGATGTTCATATTAACAACTTTGTCTACAATTAAACCGTTATCTTATAAAAATCTTTTTAGAATTTTGATCTAGTTTGTCCCACAATCTCAGCTAATGCAAGTTCCTATTTATAAATTAGGAAATGAGGTCCCTTCAATATCAGATTCAAACAGAATCCAAGCCTCCTAATTCCCAGCTGTTTCCTTTATAGGCCGTAATAGCCTTTAATCATGGATTATTCTTCTAGATCAGTGGTTCTTAAATGGTAATGTGCGTTAGAATCCCCTGGAGAGCTTGTTAAAACGCAGTTTCCTGGGCCCATCAGAGATTATGATTCATCAGGTCAGAGTGGTCCATGAATTTGGACGTCATAACCAGCTCACAGGTGATTCTGATCCTACTGATTGAGGACCACAATTTTAGAACCATAGCTCTAGCTTAAGCCAATTAAAAATAATCTATAAGATTATTCTTAAGTAACAGCCCATTACCATCAATTATAACAACAGTAAAAGCCCTCTCTCAATACAACATAAAATAGGTTAAAAGTCTAATTTTTATAGCACACGCATTCTAATTCTACAAGTTGAATAGTACTTTGTAACTCCTTCCTTCCAGACACCACTATTTTATTTTTAAGTAGAAATGATTCCTCTTTCCTCACTTGGACCATTCCAACTAGGTCTTCTCGGCATATATTAGACTACACAGATTGACATTTTAAATCATAATTCCACATTCTCAAACAATTCTATAAAAATCTCTTTGCAATATTCATAAACCATTACAACATTTTCTATCCCTCGTTAAGTTTTCAGGAGTATTTTAGAAGCACTAGAAACATCTGCATTTATTAGAGTATGGTGAAGGAAACATACACATATACGATCTATTTTAATACTGAATAGTTTGAGCCAATGGGAGACAATTGTTGGAAAGGCGTCAGGACCTGTCAACCTCCTCTCCCTTCGCCACCCCCACCATGCCCTCTGCTCTCAGGGCTCCCCGTTCAGCACTTGTTGAAAGAAGAGGTTAGAACCTAAATGCCTAACTTACAAATTGCTGATCTAGAAAAATGAGATGGACCTGCTGTCCAAATTCACATGGTAGCAAACCTAAAAGCTTAAGATGGTCTTTCAAAGTTGAGGTAATATATAGATGTCATAAGAACAGTCAAAGTTGATACCAGAATACGGTAAGCAGCGCAGGCTGGACAAACCCAGCAGGTGTGATGAAAGGGGTTATGAAGGGTTGAACAGGTTCTTCTACCCTCGTCAATGCCTTTCCTCCATGTCTGCTTTTCAGAGGTTCATCTCTGGTTCCTCTGATTAGATCAATTTCATACTCAAATCTCTCCAGTTGCTCCAAGTCTTACCTCTCTTTGGACAGCTCATCACTTCTCCCTGAGTGCTCTACCTCCAACAATTATACTTTGACAAAATCAACATTTCCCTGCCAGTAGGAAAAAGGCACTGGCACACATTCATATACATAAACCTAGGCCCAGAGAGACTTACATTCATACACTCACAGTATATTTCAATATGGATGGTGTCGTTTTCAATAGGTATGTGCATCTGCATACACATACTGATAAGGAGACATATTTATAGGGACAAATTCATGAACAATAAAAGTTTGTCTTCATAAAATTAGAGCAACTAAAATTTGTAAACATTGGAAAGCATTTAAAGTTATCTTTTGTAAATTCTGTTGCCGTTGAGGTAATTAATGAATTATAAACTAATGTTCCACGAAAGTACTGATGTGGGCCAATGGGAGTGGTGGTGGTGGTTGTTAATGCCCAAATTTCAAAATCTAAACACTCCCTGTAGACCAATATAATTGTCCTCTGCCACAACAATAATCAAAAGATCAAAACCATATGAGAATATGTTTGTATTTTCTAGTTTTCAATTACTTTGATTCCTATGGTATATAGGATACTTCACTAACGATAAGGCATAAATCTAATTTTTCATACATATTTTTCTTTCCTGCAAATTAATGAGAAATCATTTCTATGGTAGGTTTTAGCCCATTTTAATATTTCAGACTTTCTAGAAGGGTTCTTAGCATTCATTTTCTCCTGTCTCTACTGGACACTGAAAATGTCTCCAAATATACTGTTCATCTGAAAAAAGAAAAAATGTCATTGCATATGTTTTTTGAGTAATTAAATTACCTGATGCCAATTATTACATGTGGCTTCCTCAAAATTAGTTCTATAACAAGGATCCTATTTTTATCCTCCCTTCTCAACATTTGTAGAAGGAGTTGCTAAGTTTCTCTGCTTCTTCCTTTAGTAAAAAGAGGGAAAGTGGCATCAAATATCGTGGGCTATGTGGCTTCCAGACACTTAGATGATGTAGTGTCACAGCCTGATGCTCTCGTGGAACTAAATCGGCCCCTGTGGAAAGGACAATTGATGGGTCACTGAAACTGGGCACAGTGGAACCCCTGGCTACCTCAACAGCCAACATTCTCAAGCAGCTTTCTAAAATGTTGAGCACAAATTTAAGGATGGCAAAGCCTGAGAAAGTGCGTTCTGTGATGATGTAAACGTGAATGTTCAGTCATCATGAGACTGGCTCTAGTTCCTGTGATTACTCATTTCTCAAATGGAAGTACATGCACGTTTTTATCTCAGGGGCAGGGCTGTAGATACTAGAACAACTGCACACCATTTTTTTTTTCTTATGTTTTATCTTTTTTTATGCAATGGTTGGTTGTAGATACTGTTCACTCTTTTCGCTTTTATGCTTTTTTGTAACATTTGAAACTGACAGGAAACTATTGTTAACTATGCTTCAAACAATCGTGTTTCATTAAGAAAGATTTTTACTAACTTCACAATAGGACCTCAGCACATTTTAGGTGACTGATTTTTTATTCCATAGCTTGCATTATAGTGTGGTCTTATGCTATACACTGTGGTTTCAGATGGTCTCTTAGGAAAAAGAATAAAAATTCCATGGTTGAAGTAAATGATTTTTCCAACAGAAGTTACCGGAGAATTTTTCTCATCTATATATGAAGTCTATGTACACAATATTTGGCATATATGCAACAATGAATTTTGTATAAATTGAACTTTTTAAATATTACTTTGAGTCAATTGAAGTCTTCCTGACTTTGAGATTTACTGAAGAACTTAGGAAAGATACATCTCAGAAATAGCCTACAAAACTGTTTACTGGGGGAAGGGGAAGGAGGAGGCTGTGCACAGAGTGAAAGAACAGATCTGGAAAGATTACAAAGAACTATGGAGCAATTTTAAAGTGTCTGAAGAAGCTAGGGTTGTAAATGTTGGGTCTCAAAATGAATTAATGATGGAAGTAGAGCTATTTCCTAAACATTTGCAAGCAACTGATTAACCTAGAACTTGTCTAATATGTCAAAAAAAGCATTATTTTTAAATGATTATAAGTTAATTTTCTTCTTACAAGTAAAAGTGCTACTGTTCAATACATGACATGATGTGGTGGAAGAAATACAGGTTTTTGAATCTAAAATGTTAGTTCAAATCTAGTGTCTCTACCTACTAGACCCTTGGCCTGGGGAGAGTTTTGTTATCTCCCTGAACCTGTTTCCTCTATCCAAAGTGGGAATAATAGGATCTTTGCAAAAGTACGTCTTCAGAAATTATATAAAGCCTTTAGAAAAGCCACCAGAATAAGTTCATTGTCTAATAAGAAGTAGTCAATAGTATTATTTCTGTTGTGGTCATTGTTGTTATTATATCCAAATATCCACTAATAATACTCTATCGGCAATTATGTAGCATTCTTTTGTACACTGAATGATGGGGGTCACATTTCATTCTTCTTCCCTGTGACTATCCTGTTATTGCAGCACCATCTGTTGATTTTTTTTTTTTTTTAGAAGTGCATGGGCCAGGAATCGGACCCAAGTTTCCTGCATGGCAGGTGAGAATTCTACCACTGAACTACCCTTGCACCCGCCCCCAGCCCCCCCCACCTGCCGTCCTATGTAACATTTTATATCATGATATTCTTTCATCTGTCCCATGTAACAAGCCTACTGAATTTTAGAGCAGGTATGGTAAATAACACTACCACTGCTAAATACTACTTTTATGATTAAGACAAATGAGTGACATTTTATTAAACAAGTTATATCTATATCTTTCCCATCAAAATGTCAACATCTGTAAATATCTTCAAAGAACATGTAGATTCAGCTCTCTAGAGATGAGTTTGCAAGTTTATTTTCCATCTTCTCTAGCTCAAGTTTTCTTTTCAAATTTTTCTAGAACATTCATTCAGCAGATTTAAGTCAAATTTAAATATTAAAATCTTGTCATAAGGGAATGGGGACTAAGTGATACCAGGCATTCATGAGTAAAGCCTTGATTAATGACATCTGGTTCTCCACAGGTTTTGCAAACGTCTTTTACGTGCAGCCCTAAAAGCTAGGCAAAGAGAGCAGCAAATTACCCTTAGCTTTTACATTTGACCAGACTCGCAGCTTTCTGTAAAATGCAAGGCTTGAACTGCCCCATAGCATTTTAAAAATCAGGGAATTCTCAGCCCTTAAATCAAAATTCTCAGAAAGTAGAAATTGTGTCTAATGAAAATAAGATTCATATTTTGACTTCAACATTAACCTATGATCGGCTTCTATTTCATCGTGAAATCTAGACTGACTAAAAAATTTAAAAAGTCAATGCCAGACTCTATATACCCAGTGGGTTACAGATGTATGAAAGTGGTGGCAAAGAGCCACTCCACTTCCTTTAAGATCCAAAAACATTTGGAAGGAAAACGCAGAAGGGAAGACGTCTGACAGACATGTTCTTCTTTGGGGTTTCCTGCCTCCTTGTTTGCCAGGCTTCCGAGACCACATTGCTTGTTCATAAAGTTCACCAAAAAGACTTTATGAAAAGCTAACTTCATAGAGTGAAACTTATATTAAAAGCGTTTTTATGTAGTTGAAGTTTCCTGCCATCTGCATTTCCCTACTTCACAAATCCAAGGAAGTATGACTTGGTAAGTTCCATGCATAAGATGCCATCTGACACGCTTACTATCAGTGGGAGACAGGGTCCAAGTGCTAAATCCCAAACCCAAGATGAAGTTTAGATAGTGAAACAGAGACACTTCCTAATCCTGAGAGCAGGTTGCACTTCACAATGATTCTACTCCTGTAAAACCGACTCATGTGAGGTTGGGTGGGAGTTAATTCAATAGCAAGCACAGCGTGGATGGTGAATGGAGAGCTACATTCTGCTTCTTCCAACCTTTACAACAGTAGCCAAGAAACTTCCCCAAAACAGGACCAGGATTTTAAAAATAGACAGTTATGTGTGAAAAACAATGAAAGCTACAGTTACTAGCCCTAGTGCTCACAAAACAATGCTTCTTGGTATGATTAAAGACATCTCTTTGCCAATGGGGAAAGACAACTAAGCTAAAAGCACCTGAAGTTTAGTTTATAGGTATTTACTATATTTAACATATATAAACTATTCCATTCTAAAAAACATTAAGGAACAGTAAAGTACTTAGGTCCTCTTATAACAAATAAGTAAAATACAATTGCATCCCTTGAAAAGAGCACAACCTAGCAGTGCAAAAAATGTATATTTACTAAAAAGATATTTCAATAGATTCAACCATATTTGATAGGAATCTCAGTTCCCATGCAGCAAACAGAGATGGGCCCACTAATCACTATTCAAGAATTGGGGCAGGGCAGGGGAGAGGTGGAGGATATAAGAGAAACAGTTTCAGCACCTGTAAAATGTACCACCCTTCCTCAAATCAAATTTGAAAAAATAATAATAAAGCAACTTAAAATGATGGGGTCTTAAAAACTAATGTTTTTTTTCCTGTAAGTTTCAGATAGAGATATGTATAGGTTTATATGTATACATTCACACTCATATATTTAAAGTGAAAAGAATAACTCTCCATGATTTCACCACATTAATTCTGTCCATAAATCTTCATTCATCTTGTAATTCTCACCAGGAATGCCTTTTGTCTATCCAAATCCCACATGACCCCCAAATGTACTTCAACCACAATGATTACTATTTGTCACTATTAACTCCCCTGCACTGAATTAAAACACATTCACAGGGTTGCGTTTTGGATTGAACTACATATATTATGTTTTTCTCCTCAACTATATTGTACTTACACTAATTTCTTAAACTTCTGCATATTCCACCACATTAGCATGATACAGGTCACAGCTGAGATGCACAGAATTGTTGTACATTAAAATACAACAGGGGTTTTTGCAGCGTCCCACTGCCTCAGAGACTCCATCATTAGGTCCTTCACTGACCATCTGATACCTCTTATACAAGATAAACAGCTTTCCCCTCTCTGTCTCCCTTCACATCAGGTTGGTGCCCCCCACCCACAAAGCATAAACTGCCCGATCCCCACTCTCGCTTGACCACCTGCCACAGTTCCAACCACAGACAGCATAACAGCAGAGCTCCCAGGTTCACTGTAACCTCTTGCTCCTGCCTGCTTGGTCGAGTCCACGTCCCTGGCGTGTTCCCTCACGTGACCCTGTGAGGCCTGCGGCTCCTCTCCGTTCTGGAAACTGTGATTACTAATAATCTTTCCTTCCACAAATCTCTGGTGTCATTCCTCACTCCTCCATGCCGCACCTGGCTATCCATACCAAGACCCTTACAACTCAAGTATATGAACGGATAGACTGCTAAAGAGATCAATCTGCTTACACTAGTCAGTACTTAGGAGCATCGTCCTGTCCCCTGTTAGCCAATAGCTGCTTTGCCTGTGGCAATGGTTGTTTCTGGGCTCGAAAATGGTTTAGAACTATTTTCAATACAGTATAGAAGCTATTCATGATGTAATTCCTCACCTGCATCTCATTTCAAGTTTCTGTCTTTTGAATATTCACATTTGTGATGAACAAATGATGTGAGGATCAAGAGTGAGGATTATTTCATCCAGGTCAGTTGGAAAGTACAGATGTCAGAAAAAAAAAATGATCCAAATGAAAAGCAGAATGGAGAAACAAGATTTCAGAAACGCACATGAGTGAAGGATAAACTGTCCCCCGTGCCCTGCCTTTGAGACTGAAGCTCTAGGGGTTCTGTTTCCTACAGTACCTTGTTCCTCCTCTACCCCGTGGTCCTCATAAACCTGCAAGTATCAGTATCAGTCCAGAGAGCCCGAGTACACGTCTTCCTCTCTCTTGACCAGGCAAGGAGATATTGGTTCCCCCTACCAAAAGTGGGTTTGGAACTCACAGCTCTGGTACCTTCATCATTTCCTAAAAGCAACAGCTTTTGTTCGTATTTTATATTTTAAGAGAGCTCCTCCATTCTTGTTATTATTTGGCCTTTATTTAAATGACATGAAAAACAGTTTAAATACATAAACCTCCATGAGCCTGAATAATTTTTAAAATTGTTCATCTTCTCCAAAATCCTCTAATTAAAGTCTAATTTCTAAAAGAATGTTTTGGGAATGATATCTGTTCATCAAAATCATATTCTGTAAGAAAAGAAAATGAAAGTGGGAACTAATAAATATTGTAAAGATCCAGGAAACAAAATTTAGAACCCTTGAGTGTTTGTTGAGGAGTGAATTCTGATCGCAATGAAAAACAAATTTATCCAGTCCTAAAAGGTAGAATGATAAATGTTTAGTGATGTTAAGACTACTTCCTGCCCGCTCAATGATTATAACTAGATTCTACACTGTTGATGCCACCGATCATTATGAGTCCCAATGGACTCATGAAAGTATCTTCATATAATTGTGGAACGACGATCACAAAATCAAATATCCACAGGCACTGGAAGAGAATCTCGATACCTGAGGCATCCAGGTAAGTGTATTAAAAAATACACTTATTTTTTAAGCCTAGTCTTGACCAACAAAATATTTCCAGAGGTTAAATTTGGCTCACCTGCACCACCAATTTGCATCTCCTACTCAGACAAACAATAGCGAGACCAGCAGGAAGAAACTGAGACCCTGGGAGCCCTTTTACTGTTAAGGATTTCAAGCAGGCCGGACAATCACTTTCAAATCTCAATTCCTGTTAAAATAATATTCTTCAAATATATGCCTTTGCTTTATCTATATTAAAGACCATCTGTTAGATGAGGGTGACCCATAATGTTATGGGTCTGCAGAGTCTAGCTCCTTTGTTGATTAGGGGGAAAAAAAGAAATGAAAATAAAAGCTAAGCAGGGGGTGGAGATAGACAAGGAGAGAAGAAAGGGTCAGGGAAAGTTACAGCGAAAAGTGAATAAGCATAAAGGAAGCCAGGAGACTTGGAGGAGCTCAGAGCTAATGAAAAAAAAACAACACTGGGTAGGGGGAGGGAAGAATGGGGAAGCCAGCTGGAATAAGAGAAAGCAAGAAATACAGGAGCCAACAGAAATCCAAGGCCAGAAAGTATTGGCTATTGAAGGGAACAGGAAATGTATTGGAAACCAAGTTGTTTCTCCTTTTGTATCCAGTGCAATTCTATTCCAGGCAGAACTCTAGTCTCAACCTCAAAGAAGACAGAAGGGAAGTCAAAATTCTTGGGAGTCTTTTCATGGACAGGAGCCAGGAGCTCTGAAAAGACAGGTTAGAGGAAACCTGATATGACAGCAGATTCTCGGGCAGCAGATCCAGGAATAGAGGGGTGGCAGCATCACCAGCACAATATTTTCCAAAATTAGGTAAACTAAAAACTAAAATATTTGCTCCTCAACTCAGAGCTACTGAATCAAAATTTCCAGTACAATAATAAACATCACAGGTGATTCGTATCACCAGAAAAATTGGGGAAGCACTGCTATAGTGGTGAAAATTGCACGCTCTGGTTCTAGAACTGCCCCAGTTCAAATCCTAACTCTGTTATTCATACTACTTGTTGACCATAAGCAAGGTATTTAAGCTCTCTGTACCCCAGTTAGTTAATCCGTAAAGCAGGCAGTGAGGATTAAAGGTAGTGTCTGGTACATACGGAGCATTCAGTAATACCAGCTATGTAGCTATAAAAGTCCTTTGAATACGGAACTCAACAAAATGACATATTTTACTTGATTAAAAATAACAGATGAGGGACATATAAAATAGGCTATGCCTTTTATAAAACATGAGGGCGCACACTTCCCAAAGGCACAGAAACCAGATCACAGCCCCCAGGGCTTCCACCCTATGCCTAAACATGCACTAGTCAGATGTTTTAACTCTCAGGGAATCAACCTGTGAATAACCTTGTCCTAAAGCTTTTTTCAAAAAGTATATAGAATCACTCCAAATCAAAGGTGACTCCAAGTTCTAGAGTTCCCATGCTGGAAAGACAAAGACTATTTTTTTTCAGTCCCAGTTTGCCATTTATTTATTATAGAAGTTGTAGGTTGAGAGAAAAATCATGCATGAAATACAGAGTTCCCATATACCACCCTGTTATTAACACCTTGCATGAGTGTGGTACATGTGTTACAATTGATGATAGACAATTTTTATAATTGTACTATTAACTATTGTCTATAGTTTACACTAATGTCATTATATATATATTTAACGTTTTTTTATTGTGAAATATATATACCAAAAAGCAATAAATTTCCAAGTACATTTTAACAAGTATTTATAGAACAGATTTTAAAGCCTGGTATGGGTTATAGTTCCATGATTTTTCATTTTTTCTTCTAGTTGCTTCAAGACACTGGAGACCAACAGAAATATCAATATAATGATTCAGCAGTCATACTCACTTGTTAAATCTTATCTCTCTGTTATACTTCTCTTTAAATAACATATATATATATATATATATATATATATATATAAAAGCAATAAAATTCAAAGCACATTGCAACAATTAGTTGTAGAACAGATTTCAGAGTTTGGAATGGGTTGCAGTTCCATAATTTTAGGTTTTTAATTCTAGCTGCTCTATGGTATTGGAGGCTAAAAGAAATATCAGTGTAATGATTCAGTACTCATATGCATTTGTTAAACCCGACCTTCTCTGAATAAATCCACCATAACTTTGATCTTTCTCCTACTCTTTAGGGGTGTTTGGGTTATGCCCATTTTAACTTTTCATGTTGGAAGGGGCTGTCAATAATATGCAATGGGGGATGGAACTAATTGATCTTCTGGAAAGGCTGGCCTCTCTGCATTTCAGACTTATCTGGTCCAGGGACCCATCTGGAAGTTGTAGGTTTTGGAGAGTTACCCTTGTGCATGTAACCAACACAAAGACTTTCTTGAAATGCCATTTATCCTAGATTGGTTGATGCTAAGATATCCAGAGACCCACTTCCACCATGAAACTGGAGAGACTTTTTCCCTAACCCACTTTATTTCACAATCCTGTACTCTGCAGTTATTTGCCAAGATATCAGTCCCAACAATTATTTACCCCTTCCATATCACCACCCCTCATGGTTCTCTGACTCTCTTCATTATTCTAAAACTCAAGCCTTTCTATTTTTTTCTTCTGTAAACCCAGCTCCATAGGTAACAAGCTCCACTACATTTTCAACATCTTTGTTGAACATTATTATGATCTTCTGGCCTCAACTGAGGCCCTCACACTCCCGGAGGGCAACTCAACTGCAGCCCTCTCATATGGAGACTGCTTCATCTCTGTGCTTTCTTTAGTGACTGAAGGTCCAGAAGGAATATTTAGTTTTGATTACTTCTTGTAGACTGTTACTCTTATGACTATATGAAATTGCCTGATCCCTTAAGAACCATGCGATATGGCTATACTGTCTTTGATCCCTGCATAACAACTGCTATCCCTCATTATACCAAGGTCATTGGAACTAAGTTCACCATCATTTCCTTCAATTTAAATCCAAACACCATTCTGCAGTATGTTCAATGAACTTCCCTCCTATATTTTAACCTCCCTGTTCATTGATTTTATTTCCTGTGAATTCCAATAGAGTTTTACTCCATCATGGCCATTAACTCACATGGTCTTACATAAGGCTTAGTACCACTCGTGACTGCTCACCTATTAAGTCTTTGACAACAAATACCCAACTTTTCAACTCTCTAACTTTGTTTTGCCCATGAATAATTTTTGCCTTATAAATACTGCAAGACTTTGGAACTCTCTACTTTCACCTCATCTATCAAATGTCTCATATCAACAAAAGAGGGTCTTGAAAATGGCACTGTGCCTGGTATGATGCTATTTGAGTAACCATGGTGTAATAATAATGAAGCATATGTTTCCTCAAGGTAAATGAGTTCATTCTTTGACATGCACCATTTGCTCCAAACCAACTGCATTGACGTATTTAAATATGAAATAAGAGTAACTAAAATACAGAAACAGCCTTAAAGATACGTAACTTAAAGTGATGAGTGAGGCTAATAGATATGGCAGAAATAATACAAATATGAATATCATATTAAACATAATTAAAACTTAACTCACCTAATTAAGTATGGAGACTAATCAGATAAGCAGTCTATAGAAGTTACATTTAAAGCAAAACAACAGAGAAATGGACATTTATAGCCTTAAAGGCATTCACTGAAATTTGAACTGAAAACAAATGAGTTAACATTCAACTTAAATACTGAATTATAATTAAAAGAAATTAGAGAAATAGAAATATTTCTTTCAACAGATGGAAGTGAGTTAGTAGCAAATTACACATATTCATATATAGATACAAACATACACCCATGAAGATAAGAGGCTCAACAAACCTACAAGATGCTTTATGATTAAACTGATAAAATAAACAAAAACACAGACTTTTATAAAGACCTACTGAAAGAGAGACACACAGAGAGACAGAGACACAGAAAGAGATGGGGATTAGAGAGGGAAGAGGCAGAGAACCAGAAATGGGATGAGGTAAAGCAAAAGATAGGATTAAAAAGAAAAGATTAATAATAAGAAAATACTTTTATCAACTTTATGCCCCTAAAATGACAAGATCTTCATCACCTTTCACAACTTTTCTTCATAATGAAAAACCTCATAATGGTTGGATTTTTCCATTAAAATTGTTTTATAATGAAACAGTCGAATTTTGTTTTTCCTTCTTTGAAATGTAAATTATTACTCTAAACTATCTGTACATTACTTAGACAGTAATTTTAAAAACTGTAATATGTTTAATGAATATGTTTTAAAATTTAAACTAAATCACAAAATGGGCATTTTTCTCTTTTATTTTCCCTGTATTTATTATTATATTTATTAATGATTCATGTTTATGTTCCAACCTTGGCCGATAAACTTGCTCAGAATTTCTTACTGAAAACAAGTAGAAAAGATGGATAAAATCTCAACAAAATCACTCCTTCAATAACCTTAGACAGTTGCTAAGGTAATAAGGACTTTGGGGGGGTCTATAAATGTATAGGAAAAAAAAGCTTAAAATGGTAAGTACAACATTCAGCATCACTTTTCCTTGGAGAATGTTGATTTTATACAAGCAGTTGAGAGCTCTAGAAGGCCTTCCAGTAGGCTTCTAAGAGGCTTTCAAGGCTTTAGAGGAAAAATTTTGAATTCAGATCCCAACAAAGAGAAGAGACCCTGGTAAACATGTTAGGGCCTTTAGTTAAGACACCTGGAAGGCTACAAACTAAAAATAACAGTACAGATATAAAAATGAGAACTCACAAATAAAGCAGATGCAGCTTCAAATCAGGCAAACCCGATTTGTTTAAAATAAGCTATCCCTAAACTTGCCACCTTCCAGGAGTTAAAAATCCTTTTTGGAGAAGTGTCAAATTGCCTTGATAATTTTTATGTACTGGATGTCCAGCAAACAATGAAAAAAATGATTAAGCATTCCAGAATAGATGTCACATAAAGCAGGCCCACTGGAGATCATGATATTGGAGTTATTAGATATGGAATTTTAAATAACACTGTAAATTACTCAAAAAATTTCTGACAAGATAGAGAATTCTGGCAGAGAACTAAAATCTCTTAAACTGAACACCAGGAAATCGTTTAGCTCATGAATAGAATATAATAACTAAAATTAAGAATTCAATAAATAAGATTAGCAGCAAATTAGACAAAGCTGAAGAGAGAATTAGTAAAATGGAAGACAGATCAGAAAAAAATATTCAGACTGACCATGAAGAGAAAAGAGGATGAAAAATACAAAGAAGAATATAAGAAATAAATGGGGAATGGGAAAATTTCTAGGAGTCGTCCAACTGTAGAACCAAGTGCAGAGACATAAAAAGGAACAAAAGCAATATTTAAGGAGAAAATGGTTGAAAATGTCCCCAAACTGAAGAAAGCAGACTAGCGTCAAGCCAAAGATACAAGAAGTGCTATGACTCATAAACTGGCTAAATACAAAAAAAATCTAAACCTGAATACATCATAATCAAGCTGTTGAAAACTAAAACAAACAGAAAAATATTTAAAAGAGCCAGAGAATAACAGATACATTATCATCAAGGAAATGACAATAAGATTTGCTATTTTAATTAGCTGATTCAATTGCTTTTAGCTTCCACTGTATTTACTGAAAAATCTACCTGTTTTACTGTTGCCATATATTTTAATTCTGTATATCGGATATATACACAGTCAATATTCATTTGTATTCCATATATTATGTATATTCAAAAAATAAAAGCAAGGTAAAATATAATTTCAAACAACAAAGAAAGAATTCATCACTAGCAGATTTGTGTTAAAGAAAATATTAAAGAAAATTCCTCTTGAAGGAAAATGGTCCCAGGTCAAAGCATAGAGATGAAGAAAGGAGTGAAGAGCAAAGGAAAGGAAATACACAGGTGTAAATATAAATATATATATATTATATTTTATTTATATTAAATTATAATATTATACATATCTCATATATGTAATTAAAATATATGAAAGCAGTAATACAAAAAAGCTGAAGATGGTAATTAGAGTCAAAGTGTTAAAAACGCATTTTCAAGGAAATCATAATATAAATTACATTTTAATAAGTCAATAATGCATGTTAAAATCTTTACTATAATTATTAAGAGCATAGTAAAAATAGTATGTAGCTAACAAACTTATGTAGGGAAAAATGAATAATAAAATACATTATTTCAAAAGGAGAGAAAAACATGAACAGAGAACATAGAAAACAAATCTCTCTTAATATATTTAGTAATTGTGCCAGTGGCTTCATAGTCACAGACTGAAAAGCACACAGTCATATTAGCCTCTGATTAAATTTAAGCAGAAATGTAATACATGTTGGTTAAATTCCGGAGACCCTTCAGCACCAAATGCTTTATTCTGAATTGTAATTTTGCTGACAGCAAACGTAGCTTAAAGGATCAGAACCTTATGTAAAATAACTATAAATTTAATCTCACAAAATCTACAAGCTTATTTTAAGAAACCCAATATTTCTGAAATGTTGTTTTTATTAGAATTTAGACCTTGAGAATTTTATTATTAGGAAAAGTACTAATACATGAAGAGATTTAACTACTGCTTAAACAGCGTTTGGAAATCAGAGAAGGACTGCTTTACCAGAACCCTAGAATTTAATCAAAACTTTTAAACATACCACTTAAAACATATCAGCTTTATTGCACCCATTTTAACAAAGAGGAATACAGGAAACAAAATGAGTCCTAAGAGATAGCTTGAATTCTAGAACAAATTTTAATCTTTAAGTCAATTATTGAAATTATCTGTAATACCAATGCCATTAGCAAAAATGTAGAGACTCAAGTAATTTTATTAGTAGGATTGTGTTAAAATAAGCCTTTCATTCACACTGACCCATTATATTTGGCAATAAATCATAAAACTTCAATCATTTATTTATACACACATACGCACAATGTTTAATTTTAACCTAATAAGTTATCAGGGGACTTACAATGTATAAATTGAAAATGTGAGGTCTAATGAGGTCATTGGATACACAAAAATCACAGGATAGGGTAGCAGCAGTAAAAGGTCCAGATTTTCGGTCTTCTATTGCCTAGCACAAAACTTTTCAAAATACAGATAGTATGTCTGTCCCAGATGAAATCACATTTTTTTTTCAAATCAAAGGGGTCCTGCTCATAATGCTTTTGGCAGACTAAACAATAGAAAACTGGTTAAGCTGTGTGTGGTCTCTTCACAGCCTCCAGAATCCCTTTTCACTGTTCTCCCCACCAAAGCATGACTAGGCTCTGGGAGGAAGAGATGAAACACAAACATTCATAGTATCCATCTATTGACATTAAAACCAACTACTACTGTCACCATTTCCTTATTCGCCTCATTTTACCATCCATTTAATGAATATTTATCATGGTCCTAAAATTTATCAATAATTGTTTTGGGTCCTGAAGAAAACTAAGAAGAATGCTCTGGTCCCATCTATGAGATATCTATTAGCCTAGAAGGGTAAACATTCATTCATTCATTCATTCATTCACTTAACAACTATTTACTGGCTACTTAAAACCGGTCTGACGTTTTGTTACTTGTTGAGAATCTTTGGTGGTTTAGTTCCTGGCTCCTGTGGCCCTCAGAGTCCAGTAGGAGATTAAACATCAAATGACCACAAATATAAAAATACCATTTATACTATATACAATATAATGTGCACTGTACAATGATGGTATAACAAGCGTTGCTTATCATGAGAGTCTGGAAAAGAGGTTATGAGAAAGCAACATCTGTGTTGAGATCTCAAGATGAATAGAAGTTAACTAGCTGAAAATAGTCTTCCTAGCAGAAGGGAAAATAAGTGAAGATTGTGTTTCCAGAAGGAACATGATTTATTGGAGAATTCAAAGAAGGCCACTGTTGCATAAGTGGCAAGAATAAGAGACAGCAGTTTACGACGACACTGCAAAGGGATGCAATTGAGCAAACCGTTTGTGGATTCAGAGAACATCTGAAAAGTTCTATTACTCATTCTTCAAAGCAGTTCGTAGACACCAAAGCTTGTGAAATGGGGGAATATCATTTTTCTATTTGGAATTGAGAACAACTCCCAACTAGGTACATAGATAGTGAATTGAAGAGAGATGAGAACACAAGCATGGAAAACAGTAAGGAGACAACTGCAACAGTTCAGCAGCCCCTAGAGAGAGAATGCCATTTTCAAATTGAGAATAGCACCAAGGTTGGAAAAATAGATGCACTGGGGAAAATTGAAGATTAAAGTTGCAGGACTTGTGATATTTTGGGTGGGTGTGGGGGAAATAAAAGAAAGGAGCTCTGGTGTGTGGCTTTACAGAACTGAATGAATGGTGATGGCATTCTCAGCAGTAGAAAATACTGAAGAAGGTCCAGGGCTTCAAGAGGTTGCAGAAGATGAATCCATTTTGAAAATAATGACCTTGAGTAGCTTTAGAGACATCCAAGTGATGATGTCAAATTTGCAGCTGGACATCAGGGCTGGAGTTGAGGAAAGAGACAGGAATTTAAATCTGGAAGAGACTAATATATAAACAGTTACTGAAACTGAGTGCAGATAGGAAGTCCTAAGACAAGTACAGTCAATCTTGAGGAACCTGAAGATTTACCAGACAGAGACCTCCAAGCCTACCAAAGAGACCGAGGAAACCAGAGGAAGAAGTTAAAGCAATAAAGCCAAAGAAGATAATTTCAGAGGCAAGTGTTAGGTGTCATATGTCGTGAGCAGCACAAATAGGATAAATCAGCAGGATAGTAGCTAAAACAGAATTATATCTGAATGCCATGAGAGTGCAGAGGGGATGGTGATTCTGGGATTCTGGAGGCAGAAAAATGTTGAACAAAAAAGTGATTTAAACTGGGATTGAGGGATGAACAGGAGTTATCTAGGCAAAGCAGTCATGGATAAAAAGGGGATATTTTGAGAAGGTATAGCTATCTCTCCAAGAAGGAAGAAAAAAATCTTCATTAGGCTAACAGCTGTCCCAATATCTTATTCCTCATATTCCATGATCAGTCCTCCTATTATTTAGTTTACACTATTGCCATATCTTAACAGAATAAAGTAGGCATCCCCACTAGCTGCCTAGCCTCTATCATTGTTCCAAAACCCACAGTAATCTGAGTATCAGAACATGTGAAAGAGAGAGAAAGGTATTGTTTACCCAGCAACAAAAATCATATAAAGTCTCAGTCCTATGAAACAAGGGTTAAAAATTCCTGATTATATCATAAATTGAATATGCAAGTTAAGAAGTTAAAAGAAAAGTTAAAATAGGAAGATCAAAATAGAACACAGTGAAATTAAATAGGACACATGAACATGTGAGATAATAAGAATAATTTTCCCCTTTTCCATTGTCATCGACAGGCTGAGTAGATGACATGGGCATCTTTTAAGTAATGAGAAGCAAAGCAGCTTTTAAAGAATCCACAAATACTGAAGTTCAATCTGTAAATACAAGATAATTTCACATACTGATATACTGAACTGAGAATATGCTAAACGTAACGCCATAGGAAAATAAATAATTTACTAGCATAGAGGATTTAAAGCCATAGTTGTGGTAAAGTTATGCATACCCACTGAATTATTATAATAATTAACGCAAGTTATGTGGGTTACTAAATGAATTAGGAGTAAATATTTTTACTTACAGCACCTGTACTTCAAAACTAACGAAGCCCTCATAATAGCCTTCCTTTTCTCCACATTTTAACATTTATATATCAATTATCACTACGATACTATTTTACAAAAAAATTAAAATTATGCTCTTTAAGGGAACAATATTTTTATATGTACTTTCTTCTCTCATTTACCTGCTGCTCCTGGTTTAGTGCATTAAATCATAAAGATATAGGTTCTGTTAAGTTGTCTACTGTCTTCACCTGGTCTTTCAGGAATCATGTATGATTAAATGTTTAAGTCTGAAATGGCTGAATCATTTACAGTGATTTTCAAGCAGTTCGTTTGGAAGCATAATTATGTTAGGGATGAATCAGTAGTCTGCTAGATAACTCTTCACTCTATGTTTTCCAACCTTAGGTGCGTGGGTTTTATTCATTGCTCCGCCGCACACTGTGACACATATGTCGTCTTTGTTACACAGTCAAGGAGAGAGCGGCGCGGAAGGCATTGTCCTTGCATAACTGCCTACGGCTATATAAATTGTATTACATAATGCGTTCATTCGAAGGAAATTTTAAAAAATGAATAAGGAACTGCCTTTAGGCGACTGCAAATGGCCACAGGTAGGGATTTTGTTGGGTCGGATCTGTAGGGGCGGGGCTCACAGTAGAAAGACAACGGGAAACCTTTTTAGGGGTGCGGCCTACCAGGAAGGAATGGCTACAGAAAGGACCCGGGGGGTGAGGTCAAAAGGGTGGGGGCGGCCGGGGACATCAGAAAATCGAAAAAGGAGAGGTTGGCTGGCAGCTATGTACGATAGTGTGGGGACACCCAGGGCTGCGAGGTGGTACCTGCGAGGGGTCGAGCGCCCCTGCCACCGAGTCCCCGATCCAAAGATGTTCCCGGAGAAGCTGCTGGTAGCTGAGGCAGTGCTTCACCGCAGATGGCACATTCCCCATGGCGGGGCCTGGGGCTGCAACCGGCGTTGGGAGGGAGCGGGCAGGAGAGGGTTGCGGTGGGAAACAGCACCCGCTACCGTGCGCGCCCCTCCCGTGCACTGCGGCGGCGCCGAGAGGGGCGGGGAGGGAGGCGTGCGCAAGCTGTCGTGCCCGGGGGCAGGGGAAGCAAGAGGCACCTGCGGCGGCGGAGCCGGGAACCGCAGGGAAGAGCAACCAAATGCTCGAGAGGAGGTTTACTGCAGTCCCCTAAACCCTCAGGGCCATCTATATTTGCGCATGGCCTCCCGCGAACATCTTATCTGGTTTAGGTCCTAACAAGAAGGGAAGATAGCTAAAACAGGGATGGGACTCTCTGTCTTTATCTGTGGGTGAGTTTCCTCACTTACAGACAAGGCTTTTTGTGCTTAAGTTAGAATTGTCCATCGCTGACCTCAATGTTTAAGTTTATACCTTATGAAAATAAGCTCTATTAAAAAAAAGCCAGTTTACAACTGTTAAGACACATATACGGGTAGATATAAAGAAGAAAAGACAGAAGGTACTAGAGTAAAAGGGACTGAGAGTAGATGTCACAACTGCTTGAAGTAAGTGGGTGCTGCACATAGCTCTGAAAATCGAATTAAATTGCTTGAGGATGCATGGTACAACATCATTGAAGTCCAATGAGAACTGCAAATTCCAAACAAGTCCTTAGGGTATTAGAATATGAGGAATCTTGGTGGAGGGTCAGGTTTATTCAGAAACTAATCCTGGATCAGAGGACCTCCTCTTCCTCCCCTCCTTTCACAAGCTCCCTTAAATAGCACAGCTCTAACCCCCTGGCAGTGGGCTCTCCTGCCTGCGGCTGGGTAGACATACTCATCAAGGAGAGCTTTGTGCAGAGATCCTGGAGTCCACCTTCAGGTGTCTGTGGCCAGGACTACCAGTCGGACCCTCCTGGTTGCTGGGTCAATCATTTATCAGGAGTGAGCTAATGTACACTGTTGCACAACCAGATGAAAGGATCCAACCACTACTTTGTACAAAATAGTAAGATAACTGGAAGATTCTTAACACCAGAACAGATAAACAAACCATCTTTACCACTTGTGTTAACTTGACTTCCACCTCTAATAGAAATAGCAGTAGAAATAAATGAATAATAGAAAAGAAGTGTTTAAGGGCAGAAAAAGGGAGAGAGTGGGAGAGATAGCCTGTATATCCTGTCAGTAGAACAGAAAAGACAAAGAGTATAAGGGATCTTAGACCTCTCATAGCTTTGACCAAGGATAGTTAGCTTAGAAATTCTCTCTGAGTTGCCAGAATGAAGTCATGTAATTATTGGACACTTAAAACTTCCTAAAGAACCAAAAGTTCCAGTTATTATTCACGTGAACATGACAATTTCATAGATACACATTCATAGAACTAAATTTCTATTATATGTTGTTTTCATGAGGAATCAATTACTAATTTTTTTCCTCTGCTTGTTGTAATTCTATAACAAGTATCATCATATTTGAAAGATTTAAAAGGACACAACTGACACAAAAACAATTCAGTAAGGTGTATCAGTTTGCTAAAGCTGCCAGAATGCAATACCAGAAATGGAATGTCTTTTGAAAAGGGAATTTAATAAGTTACAAGTTTACAGTTCCAAGGCCATAAAAATGTCTGAACTAAAGAATCCAGAGAAAGATACCTTGACTTAAGTAAGGCGGATGTCTGTCACATGAGAAGGCACCGTGATTGGCATCTGCTGGTCCTTGGTCCTGGATCCATTGCTTCCAACTTCTGATGCCAGTGGTTTCCTTTCTAAGCAGCTGTGTGGGTCTTCACTTAGCCTTGAAGGGACACAACTCTGGATTTTGGCTTGCTTAGCATCTCATGGGAAGGCACATGGTGACGTCTGCTGGACTCTGCATCTCCAAACATCTGTTTCTAAGCTTCTGCTCTCCCTGTCAGCACTCCAAACTATCTGCGTCTCTGCCAGCTTTGAAACAACTGTTCTCCAAGCGTCTGGGCTTCCTCCAAAATGTTTTCCCTTTTAAAGGACTCCAGTACACTAATCAAGACCCCCTTGAATGGGCAGAGTCACATCTCCATCTAACCAAAAGGCCACACCTGCAACTGAGTGGGTCGATCTCCACAGAAACCATCTAATGAAAGGTTTTCACCCTATAATATTGAATCAGGATTAAAGGACATGGCTTTTCTGGGGTACACAACACTTTCAAACCACCACATAAATTACCCTTGATAATGGAAAAATCCTTCAAAACTTCAAAAAATTGTCAATTTATATTGAAACCAAGTTTAAACTTTTGAAGAACATAACCTCTAACATAAACCAAATACAGGATAATAGTCTGCTACTAAGAAAAATGCCTAAAAATAATTTATGCTGCTAAACAGTTTTCTAAATGGGAAAGGCCATCAGAAAATGTATATGCAAATCAGTTGACCTAGTAATAAGCTTTCTTATATAGACTTTGTAAACATGAAGATGATTGTGGATACACTTTTATTTTAATGTATTTCATGTAAAAAATAATATCTCAAAATTGAAAATTCTTATGAATACCTAAATATTGGCAATTTCTCAAGCAAATATTGTAAGAATGATTTAATCTTATGAATAAAATGGAATGAACAGTGTGCTTTTTGCTTGAGAGTAAAGTTTGATGTAAAACCAAACCATATAACTGCTCTTGCAGTTACTATTAGTGTACATCTTTCATGTTTTATGATTAAAATAAATATTCTCAGTATTTACCCCTCCTACTTGCAAATCTAAAATTCTTTAGGTGAATCAAGAATGGGTAAAGCAAGCCCTCATGTTAGTTGCGTAGCTCTCTCTTCCCATATGACAGGTTAGGAAACTAGGGCTCCATCAGAACATTTAAAAGTTACAAAACAAGTTAGTGTCACATCTTGAATATTCACACTCTATTCTCACTGCATCTTACCAAAAAGCAAGTCTTATTTCATTGCACTCCATGCATTCAAATATAAGAAGATTTGAAGATTTATTGCAAATTAAAGTTAATTGAACTTCCTGTTCCTCTAATGACTTCAAGTTATGTGCAAAAATTCTCAATCATTCTTGATTCCCTTCTCTCCTTAACCTCCCATCCTAGATTCATTCTTTCAAAAAGAGGTGTTTAACATTTTGGTCCCATCCCTTTCCTTCCCTCTCCTTCTTTTCCTCTCTCCCTCTCCTTCCCCGCTACTGACCTCTCTCTGCCCCATTTATCTTCCCTTTTTAAGGTACCATAGTGCAGTAAGTAGAGCCCATGTGCTGGTTTTAGATCACCTGGGATGGATGGCCGCTCCACCACTCACTAGCTGAGTGACTTGGGTAAAATTCTTCAGCCTCTGTTTCCTTATCTCTGAAATGCTGATGATAAAAGGTTATACCTGGCAGTGTTGTTGCAAAGGTGAAATGAGCTAGATATATAAATGAAATGCATACCGGCCACATCAATGTTTTCTCTCCTTGTTGAAATTCTATAACAAGAATCATCATATTTGAAAGGTTTAAAAGGACACAACTGACACAAAAACAATTTAGTAAGGTGTATCGGTTTAGCATACGATCTCTGGCACATAGTAAGTGCCCCATAAATGGTAGCTATTGTTATTATATTAGCCTGGGTTTCTCTTTATTTTGCATTCACCAATCTGCTCTACACTGTACAACCTGAGTGATTTTTGAAAATGCATAGCTGATCAACTCTTTTGTGCTTTAAAAATCTTTAGAGGTTTCCGGTAACCTTAGAAATAAATTTCTTAAAATGGAACACTTAGTTATCTCTCCAGTGTCACACCCTGTTGCTTTTCTTGACTCATCCTTTTCCAGCAATAACAAATTATGTGTGATTCCCCAAGTTTTAAGGTGCTCTTGCACTTTCCTATCTAATTTTCTTTCTTGTAGAAATTTTGGGAAATATGAACGTTTATGAAGAACTCAATGAAATCACCTATCATCCCAATATCACTAATATCTTAATTAATTTTCTTTGAGAGAAAAAAACTAAAATAACCCTATATATGCTTTGTTATTCTGCCCTTTTTATATAATGTTGGTTTAAATTCTTTAAGAGTTTTATGTTAATGACTCTACAATATTCCAGTATATATAAATATATATATAATCAAAATCACTTTTCGCAATAATCCTCTGACTTTTAGCTCTTTATTTAATTAGTTTATTTTTGAGGGGGGAGGTTGACAGCTAAATTGTGATCATGTGAATGTTTATATAAATATGTAGTAATCTTCCAAACACAGCATGGTAGAGAAAAAACAAAACTATAGTTATGTTTCTTTTCTTCTATTCATATATTTTTTTGCTTCATATATGCAAATTATCTTGTGCAATTGGTAATTTGCTTGTATAAGCTTAACCTTGGTGAAGTTTGTTTCCCATGGGAACATTTTTATGGGTTGTTGGAGTATTCCTAAAGATTGATTCCACTTTTGTTTGACCAGCATTTCTAACGGGTTTGTTTTGACTGGTCTAGGATCTATGGCTTGTTAATATATTAGCTTGAGCTCCCTGTACCACAAGGATATTATGAATTCAGAACTTAAAACCAGGCATGAGGGAATTTGACTTCAATTTTGTTGCAGGAGTTAATTTCTCACCCACACTCTCAGATGAAGATTATCTACCTCCCATTTATGAAAGAGTCTTTTGGGACCCAATGGTTCGCGCTCGTGGCTCAGTGAGCTGCCTTACTCACAAGAATATTGGCTAATATGGCCCTTCTCATGTGGTGGTCATCTGGCTTTTGAGGCCTATATTTTCTCTTGTCACTTCCCCTGTTCATAGTTGTGGTACCTTCTTATCGATGTTTGAGGGAAGGGAGGAACCTCTCAGATCAGCTTAGTCCTCCATATTTTCTGGAATTCTTACTTGATCTTTTTTGTGTGTGGATTATTGCATTTGTACCATAATATTCAATGAATTCTGAAATTCCCTCCCTTGTAATAAAGTAAAGCAGGGACTAAGAGACGCTGAACTGAGCTAAAACCACTGGATTTAACTTGGAGAGCCTGAGAATCTTGCAATATAGTTCTGAGATAATGACTAACCCACCAGAGGGACAACTAATCTAAAGTCACATACTCTCTAAATTCACTTCCTCCCTATCTCTTTTAGTTACAAAATTAGAACAACAAATTACAGGGCTGGACATTAACTATAACCTATGCAAAGGCTCTCAAAGCAGAATGGGGAGGGGAATTTATTCCAGAGACCAGTCAACCCAAACTAGGTAGACTGACCATATCAAACCTCTCAAGTGACATAGTGGGTAGAAAGGGTTCAGTTAAAACAGGCTGATATTTTGTGAGACATCCCAAAGATGTCTATTTAAGGATTTGGATGATAACAGCATAGGTAGAATCAGGAGCGAGTGAAAAAATTATAATTCTTATAGTAATAAATGCTAAACTGTCACGTAACCAAGGTACCTACTGGTCAAGTATCAAAGACACATATGGTGAGTCTCAAACAATAAAGTCTAAGAACTTTGGCAAGTATTACAGGAGTAATGTGCTCCAGATTTAAACAATAAAAAGGAAGAAAGAATATATGTTGCTTACCAATACTGGATGATACCTTTAGGGAAGCAAAGTTTTCATCATCTCAGTTTTATTGCTGAAAAATTTAGATAGCTTCTCATATATGTTATGTCTATCTAAATTGATGGGGTGGATAACAGAGTGTTTAAGAACATTTTTGGCATTTGGTCACTAAAATCAAAGCTCCATTAACAATAGCATTGTTCTGAAATAGAGCATTCTTTTGAGAATAAGTAATGAAATCTATGTTACCAAAATAACACCCCATCCCAGGTGATGGATACCTGGCACTATATATAGAAAATCAGGGGAAAAGCCCCAAACCACATTTCTCCAGATGTAGGAATCTGTTTATTCTTTTGCTAATTCAGAAGGACCCCAAAGCATTAGCTTTGCCAACTATATCGCAAAATAAAAGATATAGGCATGGATTGTTCATTTAACTATTATAAGTCCACTAGAAGGTTACAACGCATATAGGTTCTGCCAAAACGCGTGAAAGATCTTTTCGTTCCATTATCTACAAACTCAGCCTCTATTTGGAAAATGTTTTAAACAATGAATTAATATATTTTAATAGGTTATATAAAAATATCATCTTAGCAGGTAAACTATAGTAACTACTTCCTGTGGAGGGCTATATCATTCTTTGAATCTGTATCAAGGACTTTGAGTGAGAAAACAAATCAACATTGGTAACAAACATAAAACTTCTAGCATTTTGCCTAGTACTTAGGAGGGGTATTATTATCAAGTAATAGAAAGACTTGTAAATACCTTTCATATAAACATCTTTTAAAAACATCTGATGTAATCATATTTTAACTCAATGATTATTCAATACTTTATACACAGCTTTATTACTTTTTAAAGTGTGTCATGCTTGGTCTCTGCAGGTAAGGGAGGGAGTATGGAATTTATTACAAGTTTAGAACTTACCAGGCCCTTTACTGAGCATATTACATATGTCTGGGGATTATCCTCATTTAACAAATAAAGAAACTAAGGTTCAGAGATGTTGAATACTTCTCCAAAGTAGACAAGAAGTGTAAGAGAGGATTCAAGTTTATTCCTGCAAAGCCTTTGCTGTTTCTTTTTCATTTCATTTATCTCCAGAATAAATATCAAAAAGATATTTTTCCATGCATAGTAATTTTCTCCTCATAACAAGGCTTTGAAATGGAAGATTAATTTCTTCTTAGATAAAAGGAAACCATGCTTAGAAAGGCTAAATGTATTTCCAAGGGAGGTTCCTTAGAAGTTGAACTCAGTTTTCTGACTGTATCCCATGTGCTTTTTATAGTCTCTGGGAGAGCAAATCTTATCCTAAAGTCTCACTACATTAAAACTTTTCACGGTGACAACATAAGGTAAAAGAACTCTCTTAGTGACTTTAGCAGTTAAGTTGCATTCTGTCTTATTTGATGGTTTAAGCCTTTGTTCTATGTCATTAAAGAAAACTTGCAGGACACCTCATTGTGATGGTGGTGTGTGGTGATAGTGGGATCTCTCTTTTCATAGCTATTCAAGCCATGACCTGAGCTTTGCCTGTAAGTTTATTAAAGCATTCATGTATCTGATAATTGATTTTTATAGGAATTATGATTTTTGAGATCCTAATCTTCTTTTTTCTCTTCATGTTTTTCTCTTTGGCCCAGCATACTCATTAGTATATTTCTCCACATATCATATATATTTTTTGTTGTTGTTTTACTGAACTAATGAATTTTACTCTACCTTTTAAGGGAGTTTTTCCTTCAAATAATAAGTATTTTTCTTGCTAACAGTGTCCCTGAATTCTCTTGGAAATACAATTCTTTAAAGAATTGTTAAAAATTGATTTGATAATGGAACCCCTTTGTTATTAGAATGCTATCATTCAGAAATGTTTTAGTTGAATATTTTAAGGATATGCATAAGAGTGCCTTATTTGGCATTATTGGGTGCCCTGTATCTTGCTAGCCTCAAATCTCCACTGAATTCACAAATGGAGTACACCAAAATGGAATCATATTAATTTTTAAGGCAATACCCTATAGTTATTCAGTAACGTAGTATTAAATTTTATAATTTGTAAAAATTCATATTTCATAGTTTGATAATTTTTCATTCATTTATTTAAATTATTCAAGTAACTAAAATGTTATAAATACGAGCCAGAGACCAGGGACAGGGGATAGGGTTCAGGAAATGGGGAACTGGAAGCCTAAAATAATATTTATCTTCACACTCTATTCTTGCTTCTATCAGCTTTCCTCCAGTATCTTCTCTTTCCACCTTCTTTCCTCTATGTTATGGGAACATACTTAATTACCACAATTTTCCCTCAGAAGCTTTCCCCAATCTCATGGTTGTATATTCATGGCGATTTCTGATTCTTGGAAATACGGTTTACTAAACAGAGGCTTAGAAAAGGAAACGTCATTAATAAATTAGAATTAAATGCTATTATTTGCAAAATTTTGAAACGTTTCATTGGCCTTTAAACTTCATCTTCAGCAATCTAATGGCTTAAGTCAGTGTTTCTCAGTCTAAGCATTGTAAGCATCAGGGGTCTGATCATTCTTTCTATGAGGAGCGGTCCTATACATTGTAGTGATTTTAGCAGACTCTCAGTTCTAGGTCTTCAAAGGAAGACCTTGCAGAGGGACACCTTATCTTGATACCCACCAAATGCTAGTATTATCCTTCCAATTGTGATGATCAAAACTATCTCCAGACTTTACCAAAGTTTCCCTGGTATACAAAATCACCCCATTTGATAACCGCTGATTTATATAATGATGTTGATGATGGTGGTTTTGACATTTGCTGAAAACTTACTATGTGCCAGGCCACGGTCTAAGTACTCTGAGAGAACAATATCTAATTTATAAGAATAACCCCGTGATTCCCATTTCACACAATAAGACAGCTTGAACACAGAGAAGTCAACTAAGAAACTTAACACCTTATGGCTAGTTAGTAGGAGAGCCAGAATTGAAACTCAAGCAGCCTGATTTCAGAGCCCACATTTTTAATTGTCAGACTATAGATGCCTCACTGAAATAGTACTAAGCAAGAGAAAAATCTTTCAAGGACATGGGTCATTTTAGGTTTAAATTATTTTCTATGATTTCAAACGTTTGAGCCTTGGAAATAATACTACTTAACAAATTCAAAACCTCTCCAGTTAAGTAGGTTCCCTTATTCCTGAGCATTGAGCTGTTGAAATCTCTCTAAAGACCAGATTTTCTAAGCAAGGAGATTTAAAGCTCAGGTCGTATTCCTGAGATACCATCTTGCCAAAACCAAGCCCATGATTATGAGACCTGTGAATATCATGTAGCTACTTCCGTGTTTTACTACTTTATAGCCATCAATCGAGTATTCTATTCTGTATTATTACAGAATAAATTCGGGAAATTCAGTTTATTAGGATTTATTCTACGTCTCTTCAGCATTCATATATAATAATGTCTTTTGTTTCCTTATGAATAGCCAGGAAAAAAGTTGAATTTACTATTTTCACCTCTATATTTTAGCTACATGTGGCAGAGGTGATACTTTTTATGCACAAGAGAAAAAGGAAAAGGTTGAATAATGAATGTTGGTGACCGTAACATAATACTGTGAATGTATTTAATACCATTTGTACACTTGAAGCGGTTAAAATGGGAACTTTTGAGTTGTATATATGTACTATAGTTTTGAAAAAGGGTCATGCTGCATAATTTATAAAGGTTCTCCTTTATAAATTATATTATAAATGATAGACATATTTATAAATTTCTATCATAGAAATAGTCTGTCTTCAGTAAATGCAATTTCTCTCTTGCTCCAAAACTTAGTCTTAGTTTCAGGCTGACTATAATATGTCAAAAGAAATAAATGTCATATATAAAATTCTATGTTTAGTCAAATATAAGTAATTTATATAAAATGAAATACATAGTAATATTATTTTTGTTAAACCTTCTTGAAAAATTGATTGAAATAATAATAGTCTGTACTTAACTTGCATTTCTTGATTGATTTCCATGTTTCAGGCACTATTCTAACAATTCTTCATTTATTAATCAAATTAATCCTCATAACAAACTCTTAGGAACATACCATTAATATCCTTAGTTTGTAAGCGAAGAATCGGAACCTCAAGATATTAAGTAACTCGACCAAAATCGCATAACTTAGTAACGATGTAACTGGCTTATGAAGCCAAGCAATTTGGCACTGAGGGTGATTTTATCAATGTGTATATGGTCTTTCCTAAAATGGGTGAATTATCACAGCGTATTATTCGTTATTTTAGTAGTTAGATACATTAAGTTAAAAAAATGTACCTTGTACTGACACAGAAGGAAAAACGTAATTAGTCTCTTAAAAATTGTACTGCCTATAAGCTTCTTGACAGAGAGTAAGAATTTTATCTTATGAAGAAATGATTTAATAATCACAAAAGTGACTTTGAATTCAATGACTCTAAGTTTTTACGTCGAGTTGATTTATTGTCTGTCCTTTCCTTTTATTTAGTCAAAATGTCTGAGTACCTCTGTGCCTTTTCATGTTACTTATTTATGTCAGTAGGACCACATATCCCAGTTTGTTTGGTTCAGTCCTAGTTTCCACTTGTCTTGGTATCCTATACTCTTCAGAATTTCCTGAGTGTCTGATTTTTTTAACAAAGCATTTGTTTAATAGATGCATTAAGTCAGGCTGGGGTAGGTCAACTTCCACATTGTACTTACAGATTCTGCCTTACTCTCACTTTAGAAATGTGTCCCAAGAATGGAGTTCTCACTTTAACAAGTGGTTAGATCAGCAAGACAACCTGCAAAAAGCCTCTCTCTTTATCTTTTCCAGACGGAACATAACTGCTATCTCTCTTTCAAGGTCGGCATGCACCAGTGCCAGCTGATAAAATGAATGTGCTGTGAGAGAAGCGGCCAGAAACAGCAAATTCCCTCTCATCTTGGGTGGACATGTTTGGAGGAGTCGACCCTGATGCTCCTGTGAGTCTCTGGGTCCACCAGCTCGTTGTGCCATGGCCCTTCCCCTAGTCCTGTGACATGCCCAAAGCCTCCAGGACACCACTGCTCTAGGTCAGAGGGAAACATGGACAGTAATGGGATTGGCACGTATGAAATACATGGGGGCACGGAGATGAGCGGCCCCGTTACAGAGCAGAGGCAATAATGAACACTGGCCATTTTGCATTACTTAGTGTGCAGTGTAAAGTGGCAACTACTTATTCATTTTACATTTTTGTTATTAGTTTTTATTTTGCAATAAAATCTTTCTGTAGCAAATGGATGAAAAAAAAGGGAGCATTTAAAGAATAATTGTTTTGAACTTCCATTTTTCAAGGAAGTTGAGGATGGACTTGTAATGTGAACAAAATGTTTTAAGGATTTCTCATCTACCATAAGGAGTCCACTGACCACATGAAAACCAGGAGACACAAATCTCCTAAAGGAGAAAGAGCATTTTAAGAAGACGTTCCCCAAAGACAACATTTAAACACATACAGGTACAGAAGTAGGATCTATACCAGCTAGAAAATGAATTTTCATTCAGAAAATCGCTATTCTAATTTAATCCTGCCTATTTTAAATTTCAAGATTGTTTTTTTGCTTGTTTGTTTGTTTATTGTTTTTTGCACATGGCAATAGTTGAAGAGAGGGGTGTTAATGTGTTCATTTCATGTATAAGAGAACTCTGCCAAAGGTGATGCCTCTTTATTATCTTGTCCTCAAGGGATTCAAATTAAAAGTCGACTCAGCTAACTCCAATGAGAGTTCGATTTTTTTCATCCAATTCATGAATTCAAAGTAAAAGCGTGGAAATTATTTTCTTCAGAGGTAAAAGATCTGACTTAATTGCGAATGCTATTGTAAATTCTGTTAAAAATTGAGCATTGAAAATAACTTATTTTTGCTGTAATGATACAAATGCAAATTTTGGTGGAGCACAGCTGAATTATTAAAGCAATGTACTTACTCACGAACATATGGAAGGGATATGTACTTGGAATTGATTGTAGAGTACAAATAATTCATGAATGTGGCCATTCTGCAGGAAATATTCTACTAATAGCAGTGAAATTATGGATGTCAGCATTTATAAATAATAGGAAATAATTGAACCACAGTTCCTTTTCATTGAAAGTCACGAAAAAATCTAACAGTGCTGCAGCTTGACAGTATAACATTCACTTTTCACTGATCATCTTCAATATGATTTTAGAAATTTTAGAGCCTTTGTGAACTACTTTGTAAATCTGACTCAATCTTCAGCATGGTATCAAATGTTTCTGTAAGATTCTTCTAAATTATTATAGCATTTTGTTCAAAAAGAGTAGGAACTCATTAATAAGTAATAGAGCACCAAACACTTCAGCATTTGAAACTTTTAGCAAATGACAGAAATGGAAACAAAACATCCGGAGAGAACACTTTAATATTCATCTCTACTACTTCAAGTAAATAAACTAACTGATGAAAGTTAAATGATGTATTAAACTTGATCTTGAAATTGTATAATTTTTTCCTTTGAATATTTTAAATTTGGAGAAGGATCTTTGATAAAACATATTTTCCTGGATAAATGCATATTCTTTGCAGGAATAGAAATAAATAAGAAGGCTTCCACTTTCACAATATTTAATTAAGAAAATATTCAAGAAAGAAAAAAGAAGACAATTTTTTGGATGAGTTTATCTTGCAAAATTTTTGTCAGAATAAAAATAAAGTTTGGAGGCTGAAATTTTTAAAATTTAAACACCATATAATATGTAATTCCCTCTATTTGGCACATTTTAAAATCATTTACCAGGAACTTCAGCAACCATATAAAATATATCATCATAAACAGAGAAAAGTCAAATGAAGGAACAAAAAAATTTCAGTTTTACTAAACAAAATATGTAAGTTTGGAAAAGAATGTTGATTACATTATGAAAAATTTTAACAAGACCTTATTTAAAAGTATGTACAACAAACTCTTAAGAAAATATCAGTGATAAGCTATCAGAAAAAGATATGACTAAGAAATAGATTAAGTTCATGAGTAAATACAGTGCTTAAGGTATTTTTAATGTTCAGATAATTACTGCAATCAAATCTATTTGCTTTAATATACATAGGCATATATTTTATTTTTTAGAGAAATTTTGAAAATATTATTTTGAAAAGAAATATTTTATGGGTAAGTGAATGCAATAAAATCAATTTATTGGTTAAGAAATAATATTTCAAAATTTACCCAATTTTAATTTTTTTTCATGCACTTTTAAAATTCAAATGGGTTTTGGATTGGATGATAAAATCATATGTCTGGTGGGCCATGGTGGCTCAACAGGCAGAGTACTTGCCTGCCATGCCAGGGACCCAAGTTTGATTCCCGGTGCCTGCACATGCAAAAAAAAAAAAAAATCATATGTCACTCTAAATATGAATAAAACCACATATTACATGGAAACCTGCAATAGGATTGTGCTGGTTTTATTTTGCTGTTAACAAATTACTACAAATTTAGCAGCTTAAAACACAGATATTCATTATCTCACACAGCTTCCATGTGTAAGGAATCTGAACATGGCTTAACTGGTTCCTGTACTCAGGTTCTTGCAAGGCTGCGATCAAGATATCAGGTGAGCTGAAGACTTTGGGGAAGAATCTGCATCCAAGTTAATTCAGGTGTTTAGTAGAATTCATTTCCTTTCAGCTCTATTATATTACTATGGGCCCTAAGTTCTTGATGGCAGTAGACTGGAGGCCACCCTTGGGTCCAGGAGCCACACACACAGTACCTATAAGTCACCATTCTTTCTTGCTATTTGGGTTTCCCCATCACGGTCACTTACTTCATCAAGACTGAAAGGAGCCAGTCTACTAAAAAGTATCCTTAAAAAACATAACGTAATCACAGGAATGGCATATCATCACCTTTGCCATAGTCCATTGGTCAGAAGCAAGTTACAGATCCTGTCCACACTCATAGGGAAGGGATGACAAAAATGTGGACAGCAGGAAGTGGGAATCACTTGAGTTCACTTTAAAATCTGTCCATGACAAAGATGATGTTAGATCAAAATAAAATAAAATCAATGTGTTGTTATCCATACATTGTGTTGGTTTTAAAACATGTGCATAAATTCTTTGATACTCTTTTCTTTAAGAGGTAATGTCTATGTTTCCTCTTCTTGAATCAGAGCTGAACTTATTGACTCTTTCCAACCAACAGAATGCTAATATAGAGTTGTTCTGTAGCTTCTGCAACTAGATCAGGAAAGGCCATGCCATTTTTCCCTGATTCTCTTCAATCACTTGCTCTTTGGAGACACCTTTCAGGTCATATTTTTTCTCAACCCAGACACCATGTTATTAGGAATCCTTGCCACATGGAGAGGCCATGTGCAGGTGCTTCATCAATAGTCTTAGCCCAGATGCCAAAATAAGAGTGAAGAAGCCATCTTGTAAGTAGATCTCCAAAACCCAGCTGTCCGAGGCCCAATCACCCCTAAGTCTTCCCAGCTATATCCCAGCCATTGTGTAGCAAGAAAGAATTGTCCCCTCTATTTCCTTTCCTAATTACAACCCACAGCATAAAAAAGTTAGCATAAAAAAGTTATTTTATGGTTCCAACTTTGAGTTGGTTTGTTACAATAGTGATAAGTAGAACATTTATTAAGCATTCATGTATAATTTTTTATTTAAAAATGCTTAGATCAGGAAACTCTGATATATTTCAAAATGTCTTAGGCAAATCTGTGAATGAAAGTATAGTGAAAATTTTGTAAATTTGTAGAATAGTATTTTTAAATGTTTCCTATTACATTTTTCTGTGCATTTAAATTACACATATACTAAAAAGCAAGTAAACAAACAGAATATTTTTCTTTCAAACCTGTTACCAGCAATTAGTTCATGAAGCTTATATTGCTAGAAACTCAATTTTTGTATTAATTGATCATTTGTCAAGTTAATCATTCCACATTTAAAATGGCTGTGAACATTCATCTATTTAGTATGTAAATGAATAAACAGAGAGGAATACTAAAATACATATAGCCCATAATTAAAGCCAATTGTTAAGTTACCAACGTGAAAAAGCATTTAAATTAAATACTACAAACTAAGTGAAAAATATATTAAGATAATGTGTTATTTGGAATGAAAATGAAATGCCATGTGAAAATGAAATGCCTCTTGAGATTAATAACCAAATGGGGTATCATTTGCTTTTCTGAATTTTATTTGGGCTATATTTCAAGGTTGAATTGAATCATTTAAATGTTATTAATAATGTAAGATCTTCCTTGGAACCTAACATAAAGACAGGAAAATATTGTGATTTTTGGCTTCCATTACAAACACCATGTCAAAAAATTTAATAATATTTTTATTAAAGAAACTCTGGAAAGAAACCTCTTGGAACCATATTTACTTTTATTTTATCAAGTACAAAATATATGGTACCTCTGTGAGACTTCACTTTCATCACAAGAGTACTGAAGTCATGCTAAAATGAAATGATTAAATGTGATTTACAGTTTCTTTTTATTGAGAATAAGTTCTTCCATAATAAAACAGTTCTTATTATCAGAATTAATCCCAGATTTTCAATGCTGTTATTGAAAAGGATACAGAAATTGATAACAGGAAATTGAAGTATAAGGTATAGGAAGAAATTGTTAAAGAAAGAGGTTACAGAGCTCAGGACTCATGATCCAGAAAATTACCTATGTAGATTCTGTGAAAATCAAAAAAACAAATCACTGCACTTATTCTATTATCTTTGAGGAATCCAGGGAAGGAACTGCCAATTATACTGGTAAATTATTATTTTCAAAACTAAGCGTTTAATTCCAGGTAAGATGCAAATGAAACTATATGTGGGACCATTTGTAAAAGAAGAGAATAGAAAAATTAATCGTATGACCAGCATATCTTCATACAAATAAGGCATTTCAAACTAAACTCATTTCCCATTTTGATATACTAATTGGCTTAAGACAAGGAAGTGGCATTGGATACCTTAGTATTTTACCTTAGTAAGCTAAAGCTCAGAATGAACGTGAATTTGGTGGTTTGGAGCCATATGTACCCCAGAAAGAAAAAACAAGTTCTTCAACTTAATCCATTTCTGTGGTTGTGAACCCATTATAAGTAGGACCTTTGATGAGGTTATTTCAGTTAAGGTATGACCCACCTCAAATAGGATGGTCCTTAATCCCCATTACTGGAGTCCTTTATGAGAATGAAACTCTTCTTAGAGAGAATAAAGCCATAGGAAGTAAAATGAAAATCAAGGGAACCCAGCAGAGAACGAGACCAGAAGTGACTGCCATGTGCACTGCCATGTGACAGGGGCCAGGACCAAGGATCACTGGCTGTCAGCCCCAGAAAGCCAGTCTTTCAGAAGAATGCCTCACCTTCATGAAACCGTGAGTAGGACTTTCTCTTATAAGGCCTCAGAACTGTGAGCTATTAAACCTCCATTGTTTAAAAGGACCCATTTCATGGCATTTGCTTGAACAGCCAAGGAATCAAACAACAAAAATCACTAAAATCATGCATATGGAGAAATCACTTGTGGAAGGGTAATTAGGCTGGTTCTCTGTGACCACAGGTATTCTAATTTGGGTAGGTATATGAAAGTCAACATGCAGTGTAATGAAGAATAGGTTTCCCCCAATAACAGCATATTCGACTAATCTGTACAGTTTCAGAACATATAACCTCACCATTGCATGTGTTCAAACATAGAATCAAAACCTACTTCTGTAAAACAGCACATCAGTTAACTATAGCCACAAGGGTTTCTGCATGTCTTGCAAAAACTGGAGATGTCCTGTATTTAATGACTTTTTTCCTGTGTCCTTCGTTGACTTTGGCAGGATACCCTGTTTTCACCTTTTGTCACAAATTACATAAACTCAGCAGTTAGAGCTATTTTCCCACCACAGTAATTGTGCTTAAATCACTTAAATGACAACACTAGCTGAAAATGGTATCTCCACAAATAAATATCTGTTCAGTCTTTTATACTGCCTTCTGCAGGGTTAACTGAGGAAAGATTAGCATGGGATTTAGAATTAAAAGTGCTTACTTCTTTTTTTTTTTTCTTTTAAATAATTAGCCATCTTAGTGGGTGTGAAGTGGTATCTCACAGCATACATATATATTTTGGATGCTGTGCGGTGAGGATCACACTTCATTCTTTGTCCATGTGACTATCCATTCATTATTGCAGCACATTTGTTAAATTTTCTTTTGAGGGGGGAGTGCATGGGCCAGAAATTGAACCTAGATTTCCCACATGGTCACTATGGTTTTGATTTGAACATCCCTGATGACCAGGGACATTGAACATCTTTTCAGGTGCTTCTTCATCATTTGTGTATCTTCTGTAGTGAAACGTCTATTCAGGTCCTTTGCCCATTTTAAAATTGGATTATTTGTCTTTTTGTTGTTGAGTGGTAGGAACTGATATGTTTTGGATATTAAACCCTTACCAGATATATGATTTTTCACTTATTTTCTCCCATTCTGCAGCTTGTCCTATCTGCCTCCTCTCTCCACCTCTCTCTTGTCCTTCTTATCCACCATCCACACCTAAGTCCTAGGTCCTTACAACCCACCTCCACATAGCAGACTCTATTGACCATAGGGTAGACATAGCATTCATTAACAGTATAGGAGACAATAGAACATAAGGAAATCCCCACCAGCAATAACAACTCCACAAAGCGGGGCCACCAGGCCAAGAGAGGGAATTCAGCCATTCTACTCATAAGTGATAAAACCTGTGATTTAAGTACTAAATGAAAAGATTATTTTTCAAATTTTTCTGTTGTGCTGAATTCCGTGAGGCCAGCTGGGTATTCTACACAGTCTAACTCACGGGGGTCACAGCCCAAGGCAGGCCGGTGGCACCTGAGGCTGGCAGTTCAGTGCACATTCAGCTCCAGAATCTGTTTTACATGTAGTTTACCACAGAAATCTATTGCAGGGAGGTATTCGCTGTGATGCTACAGGCAAAATAAAGCAAGCTAAGTTTCCATTAGTAGATAGATACCACACTTTTCCCCCCTGAAATTGTAGGGAAGTTTCTGGAGTCAAATCCATAGATAACAAGTCTCCACAGAGTCACAGACACTGTGCCTTTGAGTATGTGGGACCCTGGGTTGATCATATATACAACTTTTTGCATTTTGTGTATAAATTGTGATCTGATACTTAAATTTTGGGTGACCCCAATATCCCATGGATGTAGGATTCCCAATGAATGAGGTTGCATTGGCCAGGACCAATGGCTAATCACTTTATTTTCCCTAATTTCTAATATGTATGGTACAGACAAGAGCAAGTTATTTTATTACCTTGCTTATTACCTTGGTGGTAGAGTTGCTAGTCCTTTCACATGAATTCACAGCACCTTTATAGGCCACACCAGTACTAGTTCAACAGGGACAGGAGCAGTTGGTTGGGGCCACAAATTGAGGTTGGCAAAGGTCAGATACAACCAGCTGTAAAGATTGCTTATCACCTTTTAATTGCTCTTTTAAAAGCCATTAATCTTTTCAATTAACACTGCTACTGTGGGGTTGTAAGGCAAATGAAATGTCCATAAAACATCATGCTCAGTTGCTCAGACTTGAGTTAGGTGTCTGGTAAAGGGAGTCTCCCTATCGCTGTTCACACGTTGGGACCCTGAAGAATGCTCTGAGGTTTCTAAACTTCATATTGTAGCTCTAGTTCAATATTGCCAGGTAAAGAATCAGTGTTATGGATAGAGACATAAGACACAACAACGTTTCTGCTGTGTCAGGTAGTCCAGATATTTCCCCATATCTCTTTTCGCCCACAAGAGGCACCAACACCAGTCCATTGCTCTTGCTTCCACATGGTCATCCATACTTCCAGGCTCCAATACACTGTCCAATTCTCAGCACAAATAGTTAATGCATCTCCTGGTTCATGAACAATGGCCATCCATACAGCATTTAATTCAGCCCATTGGCTGTCTTGCATAGTCCCAGTTTCCCACCTTATAATGTCCACACCATTGCCTGGCTACTGCCATCCAGGTGTCAGGCTGCTCGTGTGCTGATCCATTAGTATACTAGGCATTGCTGGGTATACTGCCATACCTGTCAACAATGGGCACAGAGACAGCCACCTCAGGAGGATCAGCACGGAAGGGCAAGCACTGTTCTTCCACATAGGAAATGGGTCTTAGGATATCATGCATTTCTGCACTTAAGGGGCTGTTAATGAAGATGCTGCACTGTATCAGATAAGCTTTCGATTTCATTAATGTGCTCAATTGTGCATTGGCAGAGTGAGGCGTAGTGACAGTGTCCCATATTCACCCCTATTTGGGGATGGCTGTTCTTAATTTCATAGGGCATTTCTGAGTTAATCCTTCAACTTACATAAAGGCATTGTAGGCAGCACACAGCTGTTTTCCTAAGGGACTGTACCATAGTTCAACTCTTCTCACTTGCTTTGCCTGTTGCTTTGCCACAAGTCCCACCAGAAGCCAGTATTGGTACTGGCCATATCTAATTCACAAGGCATATCTGGGTCCACCCCTTATAAAGTCTGAGCCAGTGCAATGGCCCATCTGGCTTTTAAAAAGGCAGCCAACTGGGAGGTGTCACATTCCCAGGTATAGCTTTTCCTAATCAAAATATACACAAGTTTTTTCTGGAGAGCGCTGTCAAAGGAAGTGAAGCAGCACGTGGGCACGGACCAGTTCGGGAACAAATACTATTATATCCTGGAGCACAAGAACTGGAGAGGCTTGCACTGAACTCCAAGGAGCAAAAGGGAGAGTACTGTGAAACAAGATCAGAGATAGTTGAAGGCCAGATCATGGAGGGCTCATTGATCATGGAAATGCGTTTGGTTTTTTATTCTACATGTATTGGTGAATGACATTGTGCCTCAGGAGGTACACATAGGAAGTAAGTGATCGAGGGCCACCAGTCATGGAGAAAGACACACAAAGAGCTGTCTCAAACCACAAACGTATGTAAGAGGTTAAAGGATTTCTGAAATAAGATGTGGCCCCTCTCTCCAGCCAACACAGCAGTCTCACCACCCTCTCCCTCTCTGCATGGGACATGACTCCCAGGGGTGTGGACCTTCCTGGCAACGTGGGACAGAGATCCTGGAATGAGCTGAGACTCAGCATCAAGGGACTGAGAAAAACCCTAGAATGAGCTGAGAATTAACATCAAGGGTTTGAGAGAAACTTCTTGACCAAAAGGGGGAAGAGTAAAATGAGACAAAGTGTCAATGGCTGAGAGATTCCAAACAGAGTCAAGAGGTTATCCTGGAGGTTATTCTTACGCATTAAGTAGATATCACCTTGTTGTTCAAGATGTAGTGGAGAGGCTGGAGGGAATTGCCTGAAAATGTAGTGCTGTGTTCCAGTAGCCATGTTTCTTGATGATGATTGAACAATGATATAGCTTTCACAGTGAGACTCTGTGAATGTGAAAACCTTGTCTGATGCTCCTTTTAGCTACTATATCAGCAGAAGAGTAGAACATATGGAATAAAAATAAATAATAGGGGGAACAAATGTTAAAATAAATTCAGTTTGAAATAGTGGTAAATGAAAGCGAGGGGTAAGGGGTATGGTATGTGCGCTGGTTTGAAAGGAAGTATGCCCCCTAATAAAAGCCATGTTTTAATATAAATCCCATTTCATAAAGGTAGAATAATCCCTATTCAATACTGTATATTTGAGACTGTAATGAGATATCTCCCTGGTTGATGGGATTTAGTCAAGAGTGGTTGTTAAACTGGATTAAGGGACGACATGTCTCTACCCATTTGAGTGGGTCTTGATTGGTTTACTGGAGGTCCTATAAAAGAGGAAATATTTTGGAGAATGAGAGATTCAGAGAGAGCAACACTACAAAGCAGAGTCCACCAGCCAGCGACCTTTGGAGATGAAGAAGGAAAATGCCTCCCGGGTTGCTTCATGAAACAGGAAGCCAGGAGAAACGCTAGCAGATGACGCTTTGTTTGCCATGTGTCCTTTCAGATGACAGAGGAACCCTGACTGTGTTCACCATGTGCCTTTCCAGATGAGAGAGAAACCCTGAACTTCATCGGCCATCTTGAACCAAGGTATCTTTCCCTGGATGCCTGTGACTGGGCATTTCTATAGACTTGTTGTAATAGGGACATTTTCTCAGCCTTAGAATTGTAAACTGGCAACTCATTAAATTCTCCCTTTTAAAAGCCATTCCATTTCTTGTATATTGCATTCTGGCAGCTAGCAAACGAGAACAGTATGTATAGTCTTTTATTTCTCTATTGTCATTTTATTTCTTTTTTGTTGTCTTTTTATTTCTTTTTCTAAATCGATGCAAATGTACTAAGAAATGATGAATAGGCAACTATGTGATGATATTAAGAATTACTGATTGTATATGTAGAATGGAATGATAGCTAAATGTTTTGTTTGTTAATTTTTTTAATTAATAAAAAAAAGTTTAAAAAAAAAAGAAAGTTAGCTGCCTTTCCTCTGTAGAACTATACGTTTTTAACTAAATAAATCCCCTTTTATTAGAAGCTAATATATATATATATATATATATATATATACATATATATACACAAGTTTTAACATCTGAGCTGAGTGAAGAGCAAAAGGTTTCCAATAGCCCAACAATCCCAGGAAAGCCATTAGTTGTTTTGGTGTATGTGGCATAGGAAAACATCACCAATTACAACAAAAGGAATAAAATTTGCCTTTCCCAATCACACAATACAGAAGAATTTGACAGGACAGCCAAGGCATTGCAGTTGACTATGATCAATTGCCCATTACCAGCTGTTAAGATGAAGTAGCAATAAGCCCAAGGCTTTTATCAGTTCTGGAAAAGAGTTAATGATTAACATGACATCATCAATATATTGAAACAGAGCTACATTTTTCCATGTAGCCAAATCCTTTGCTACAAGCCCACAGTAGATGATCAGGTTAAGTGAATAGCCTTGTATGAGCATGAGGAAAATCCTTTCTTCTCTTTCCCAAGTGAGGGGGAAAATCGGTTGACAGGACTTATTTAAGGGACTACTAAATAACTGAGTGTTACTTCCCTGTAGTAGAGAAGCAACCTTTGGAAATGCTACATACAAAGACGGCCTCACTCCCCCCTTTGCCTCCCAAACTGCTTTTTTCTCATTTTCATTATTAGATAATCTATGGGATCCCAGTCAGCAAAAGTCAGGATTTGCCTCATGCGCCCCTAGGGTGTTTACATCCTCTTACTGTAGCATACTACCATGCTAATATTTCTGAACTCTTATCTACAAGATGTAGCCTCTCACTCAATGCATCCTCCAAATCTGCTGATTTCTCTGCCTTTCTGCAGCAGCCCCCACAGACTTCGGGATTTCTCTGTCTTCCTTGACACCCAGCCTGCCATAGCTGGCCGCACTGCACACAATGGCCAACTGACTACAGCACAGTCAAGCAAGTGGGTGACCCCCTTCCAGGCCAAGGAAGCAGGTCACCTCGGGATTATCCCCACACGGTCCCCTTTTCCCAGATTCATGCTCTCTACTTCCAGTGACTCTTTGGTCTTCTGGCTGACTTGCAAATGTTCCAGCCCTGAACAACCCCAAGACCAAAGAACACACCTGACACGAGATTATCTATGAGTTTAATTAGGGGGTTATGGACTGAAGGAAGATTTTCCCAATGGCAGTTGGGTGAGAAATGAAAGTCTGTACTTCATTAGAAGCCAAGAGAGAAAAAGAGAGCTGCTGTGCATCTTTCTTTTTTCGCATGGGCAGGCCCCAAGAATCAAAACCCAAGTCTCTGGCATGGCAGATGAGAACTTTGACTGCTGAGCCACTGTGGTCCACCTTGCTGTGCATTTTTATTGGACAAATTTGACAATCCTAATTACCACAAATGCCCAAACCTTAGCATCACGCAGAAATAAGTTATTTTTCTTGTGAATTATGTGTCTGCAGGTCAGCTGGGTGATGCTGTTGACTTGCAGCAGTCTTGATTAACCTTGGCTAGACTTGCTCCAGCATCTTGAGTCAGTTGGGTGGAAAGCTAAGTGCTGGATGTTCTAGATAGCCTAACTCATTTGTCTGGCAACTGGCTAGCTATTGGCCAGGGATATGGGGATGATGGGATATCTCTGGCTTGTTCTCATGGCAGCTAGGAAGGTTTCAAAGAGAAACAGTGAGTAAACACAAGGTTTCAATGCCTAGTCTTGGAGATGTCACACCATCATTTCCACTGCATTCTCTTGCCCACCAACTCACATTTTGATGCTGCTGAGTTACATTTCAAAGGACATAGATATAGGAATGGATGAAGAATTGTGCACATTTTTTGCGATCGTGTCTACCACACAGTATTCAAGCAATTTAGCTCAAAGAACAATTAATCCTGTAAGTCAAATTCACTTTCTAACTATAAAATTTTATTGATTGAAAGGTGAATTGAAAATGAATTATTTCTCAAGAAAATCATTGTGGTCTTAATCACGGATTTTGGTCCAAGTTCTTAATTAGTATGTTTTATAATATTAATGGCACTCAGTAAAGAAAGATTATACAAGGTAAATATTTAAACAGTAATTATATGACTCGAGCTTGGTGTTTTTCATTAATTTTTAATAATTATTTTCCTGTATGCATTTTTTGATCTAGAATAAAGCAATCTATTTGATCTTTAATATAGTTCTCTTGCAGGCCTTTTCTTAGTGCTTCCATGTAAGATTTCCTATTTTAAAATAAGAAAAATAAGAAAATAATATCTTACTGAAAAATGTATCTGTTGTCTCTTTAAAATATCCTTTGGCTCTAGATTCTTGGCTTACTAAATAAAGTATGCAAAAATTACTATTAAAAAAATAGCCTCAATCAAATAATGCATTCAGCAGGAAGTAAATGTGCAGAGCATAGGATAGCAAAGAGTTGACATTCTACATTTGACTCTCTGATACACAAAGAAATTTCACAGATAGTCCTTTTAGCTTGAGAACAATTGATAGTCCCACAAAAAGCTAATAAAAACTAAAAGTATAGGGAGAATTTTTCTGCATGTTATCAGTATTTCCATTCCCAGAAAGCAAATATAGAAATGTTGTACAACCTGTCATTATGCTTTACTTTGTTACAACCTTTAATGATATTTTTATAGCATTTCATGCATTCTCTTCAATTGTTTATGTTTTCTTTCATGATTAAATGCAAAAATCAAAACATCAAGTCCCACAAGCATCCAAATGAGTCTTAAAAGTAGCTACATCTGTACTAGACTAATGTCTCAAGTGCATGTTATTTGAAATTCAAATATTTGAAAGTTGAGGGCCTACATACAATTTAAGAGAATTGCATTTCTCCTTAAAAAGCCTGTAATTTCCCATATGCAAGGTTCTCAATCTTTAGCATACATCAGAATCATTGAGAGGGCCTGCTAAAGCACAAAGATATCGCCCTAGCCTAAGAGATTTTTGTTTATTAGGTCTGAGATGAGACGTTAGAATTTGCATTTCTAACATTCCCAGATAATGCTGAAGCTGTAGATATAAGGATTATGCTTTGAGAATCACTGGTATAAGAATATATGTTCCTTAGGGATAGAGGAATGCTATGAAAATTACATGAATTGATATCCTTCAGTTTCCAGTCTACTGTTTATTTGAACAGATTATTCTATTTTCTAGGGAGCAATAGACTAGTTATCTATCTGTGACAATCTAAAGGCAGATGAGACTATTAATAATTCTATAACTAAAAGAAGTCATAAATTTCCCTGTATAGAATGTTAATCCCTTCTCTGTAGCATATTCCTTCTCAGTAGTTTTAGATATTTCATACTATCTTTTGAATAGTTTTATTTAAAGTTTCTTTAGGTTATAATGCATTTTAGTTCCTATCTCAAGTATATAAAATCCACTTCCTAAAACAGAATAGGGAGACATTTGGGAGCATTCTTGCTACAAATATATGTCTACTCTTCAATTTGAGGGAAAAATGGTAGTTCACCATTTTAACCAGTAGAATACGTGTACAGGTAACACAGGATTATGCAAATTTTGAACACTGAACTCTTCTTAGTGGTCTTAGCATTTGGTTCACTCAGTTCTTGATTTGTGGAACAGAAAATATCCATGTCACCAATTTCCTTAATTTATGTCACTCTGAATGATATTTTTGTGGCGTTTTGGTGGCATCTTTCCTACAGTCTATTATTCATTTTAGTCTTTTATTGCATCTCACCAATCCAAACGTTAAGACACTAAGCTTGCTTAACTATAAAGGACAAAAAGTTATATAGCCTGCTTATACTTCTCTAAAACTTAGTTGGAAAATAAATAATTTACCTTGTAACTTATGTTTTCTCCAACAAGAAAATTTTACTTATTCCTACTAGAGGAAAACAAAATAGCCGAAGTATAACAAGCTCCTGGTCCTATCATCTATTGAAGTTAGACTGATTTTTCACTAAAAACATTCAATAACAAATGTAACTTCATTGTATTCCATAAGTACACACAAAATTTATATTGATTATCTATTCCCATAGAGAAGTAGTTTGTTATGTGTCTGGAGAGTTTGGTGGGGAGAAAGGTCATTCATAAAATTGTCTGATCCAACGTTTCACTTTCTTTCCTTAAAAGGAAGCATTTAAAGAAAAGGAAGTTCAGAAAGGAAGCTAGCCCACTGACTGCAGTCTCCAAGACCAGTGAATGTTTTATCTAAAGTGTTCTTGCCAAGTTTCCTACTGGCAAAGAAACCCTGAAATATGAACTTTTAAGTCAATTCATCAGAAAACAAATATTACATATAAATTAGATTGAGGAAAAGGAAATCATACACATTTTTTAACTTCATAGTTATTTTGAAACAAAACAAGGTCCCTCCTACCTCTGTCAAAGAATGTAGGAAACACATGTTTAGCACATTTTAGGTCATAGTGTTGAATTTATATTTCTGTATTAATTTGAACTAACTTTTGGATTTAAATTTTATAACTTTTTATAGCTATTTTGTAGCTTTAAAATTACATGCTCAGAGACTGTGCATTTACTTTCCAAAAGATTTTAATTAAGAATAAAAGAAATTTCTATTTGTGTAGAAACAAAATGATATTTATATTAGCTAGAGATATTTAAAAATACTGGAATTTTCAGGGGATATTTATATAAAAAGCTTGCAATTTTAAGGCTTTTTTCAGTTTTGAACTTATTAATAAATGAAATGGTTTTTTTTTTGTAACAGTCCAAATTGGCAGAAAAATTATGCCTACAACAATTATCACTAGAATGATACCAGCTATGAAGATTTCACCCTCTTTGAATACAGAGATTATATTTGTATTTTATAATTATTAACATTTGTTAAGAGAGCACTATAATGGGACTTCCGGAGAAGATGGTGGCTTAGTAAGATGCGCGGATCTTAGTTTTTCCTCCAGAACAGCTACTAGGGGAGTAGAAACGATACAGAACAGCTCCCAAAGCCACGACAGAGATAAAAAAGACAGCGTACCCCATCCTGGAACAGCTGGTTGGCTGAGAGAACACGCTCTGGTGAGATCGCCGAGGGGCGCGGGCTTCACCGGGCGGGGTGGCAAGCAGCCGGAGTCACTCCCTTCCCCCTTCCCGGGCCAGCTGGGAGAATTGGAGAGGCGGTCCCCTCAAACCGCGGTGGCTGGCACCCACACCATGCGCGGCCCCCCGGACCAACTGATAGAATTGGATCGGAAATCCCCAGGCCGTGGAGAACAGCGATGGGGGGGGGCCTTCCAACCCCGTGACTCCCTGGGAACGTGCACTCTCCCGGGTGGGCCGCTGCAGCTGGCACCCTCCCGCCACGCTTGGCTCCCTGGGCCGACTAGGAAATTCGGACGGGCGCTTTTCCGGGCTGCGGCGGCCAGCGAACCTCCCCACGTTCGGACCCCGGGCCGGCTGGCACTCTTACAAGCCGCTTCGGCTAGCGAACCTCCCGGACGGCGAGAGTTTTCCAAAGTTAAAGGACCCACAGCACCTTTTACTGGTGGGACCCGCAGACAAACGTGTGCCAGGAGCGCCACCTACTGGGCAGGATAAGAAAAACAGAACCCAGAGATTTCACAGAAAAATTTTCCAAACTTTTGGATCCAACACCCAGGGAAATCTGTCTAAATGCGCAGACGCCAGCAGAAGATAACGGATCACACTCAAAAAATTGAACATATGGCCCAGTCAAAGGAACAAGCTAATAGTTCAAATGAGATACAGGAGCTGAGACAACTAATGCTGAATATATGAACAGAAATGGAAAACCTCTTCAAAAACGAAATCGATAAATTGAGGGAGGACATGAAGAAGACATGGGCTGAACAAAAAGAAGAAATAGAAAAACTGAAAAAACAAATCAGAGAACTTATGGAAGTGAAGGACAAAGTAGAAAAGATGGAAAAAACAATGGATACCTACAATGATAGATTCAAAGAGACAGAAGATAGAATTAGTGATTTGGAGGATGGAACATCTGAATTCCAAAAACAAACAGAAACTATAGGGAAAAGAATGGAAAAATTTGAACAGGGTACCAGGGAACTCAAGGACAATATGAGGCGCACAAATATACGTGTTGTAGGTGCCCCAGAAGGAGAAGAGAAGGGAAAAGGAGGAGAAAAACTAATGGAAGAAATTATCACTGAAAATTTCCCAACTCTTATGAAAGACCTAAAATTACAGATCCAAGAAGTGCAGCGCACCCCAAAGAGATTAGACCCAAATAGGCATTCTCCAAGACACTTACTAGTTAGAATGTCAGAGGTCAAAGAGAAAGAGAGGATCTTGAAAGCAGCGAGAGAAAAACAATCCGTCACATACAAGGGAAACCCAATAAGACTATGTGTAGATTTCTCAGCAGAAACCATGGAAGCTAGAAGACAGTGGGATGATATATTTAAATTGCTAAAAGAGAAAAACTGCCAACCAAGACTCCTATATCCAGCAAAATTGTCCTTCAAAAATTAGGGAGAAATTAAAACATTCTCAGACACAAAGTCACTGAGAGAATTTGTGACCAAGAGACCAGCTCTGCAAGAAATACTAAAGGGAGCACTAGAGTCAGATACGAAAAGACAGAAGAGAGAGGTATGGAGAACAGTGTAGAAAGAAGGAAAGTCAGATATGATATATATAATACAAAAGGCAAAATGGTAGAGGAAAATATTATCCAAACAGTAATAACACTAAATGTTAATGGACTGAATTCCCCAATCAAAAGACACAGACTGGCAGAATGGATTAAAAAACAGGATCCTTCTATATGCTGTCTACAGGAAACACATCTTAGACCCAAAGATAAACATAGGTTGAAAGTGAAAAGTTGGGAAAAGATATTTCACGCAAATAACAACCAGAAAATAGCAGGAGTGGCTATACTAATATCCAACAAGTTAGACTTCAAATGTAAAACAGTTAAAAGAGACAAAGATGGACACTATATACTAATAAAAGGAACAATTAAACAAGAAGACATAACCATCATAAATATTTATGCACCAAACCAGAATGCCCCAAAATACGTGAGGAATACACTGCAAACACTGAAAAGGGAAATAGACACAAATACCATAATAGTTGGAGACTTCAATTCCCCACTCTCATCAATGGACAGAACATCTAGATAGAGGATCAATAAAGAAGTAGAGAACCTGAATATTACTATAAATGAGCTAGACTTAACAGACATTTATAGGACATTACATCCCACAACAGCAGGATACACCTTTTTCTCAAGTGCTCATGGATCATTCTCAAAGATAGACCATATGCTGGGTCACAAAGCAAGTCTTAACAAATTTAAAAAGATTGAAATCATACACAACACTTTCTCATATCATAAAGGAATGAAGTTGGAAATCAACAATAGGTGGAGTGCCAGAAAATTCCCAAATACGTGGAGGCTCAACAACACACTCTTAACCAAGGAGTGGGTCTAAGAAGAAATTGCAAGAGAAATTAGTAAATACCTCGAGGCGAATGAAAATGAAAACACAACATATCAAAACTTATGGGATGCAGCAAAGGCAGTGCTAAGAGGGAAATTTATTGCCCTAAATGCCTATATCAGAAAAGAAGAAAAGGCAAAAATGCAGGAATTAACTGTTCACTTGGAAGAACTGGAGAAAGAACAGCAAACTAATCCCAAAGCAAGCAAAAGGAAAGAAATAACAAAGATCAGAGCAGAAATAAATGAAAGTGAAAACAATAGAGAAAATCAATAAGACCAGAAGTTGGTTCTATGAGAAAATCAATAAGATTGATGGGCCCTTAGCAAGACTGACAAAAAGAAGAAGAGAGAGGATGCAAATAAATAAAATCAGAAATGGAAGAGGAGACATAACTACTGACCTCACAGAAATAAAGGAGGTAATAACAGGATACTATGAACAACTTTATGCTAATAAATACAACAATTTAGATGAAATGGACGGGTTCCTGGAAAGACATGAACAACCAACTTTGACTCAAGAAGAAATAGATGACCTCAACAAACCAATCACAAGTAAAGAAATTGAATTAGTCATTCAAAAGCTTCCTAAAAAGAAAAGTCCAGGACCAGATGGCTTCACATGTGAATTCTACCAAACATTCCAGAAAGAATTAGTACCAACTCTCCTCAAACTCTTCAAAAAAATCGAAGCGGAGGGAAAACTACCTAATTCATTCTATGAAACCAACATCACCCTCATACAAAAACCAGGCAAAGATATTACAAAAAAGAAAACTACAGACCAATCTCTCTAATGAATATAGATGCAAAAATCCTCAATAAAATTCTAGCAAATCATATCCAACAACACATTAAAAGAATTATACATCATGACCAAGTAGGATTCATCCCAGGTATGCAAGGATGGTTCAACATAAGAAAATCAATTAATGTAATACACCATATCAACAAATCAAAGCAGAAAAATCACATGATCATCTCAATTGATGCAGAGAAGGCATTTGACAAGATTCAACATCCTTTCCTCTTCAAAAGATAGGAATACAAGGGAACTTCCTTAAAATGATAGAGGGAATATATGAAAAACCCACAGCTAATATCATCCTCAATGGGGAAAAATTGAAAACTTTCCCCCTAAGACCAGGAACAAGACAAGGATGTCCACTATCACCACTATTATTCAACATTGTGTTGGAGGTTCTAGCCAGAGCAATTAGACAAGAAAAAGAAATACAAGGCATCAAAATTGGAAAGGAAGAAGTAAAACTATCACTGTTTGCAGATGATATGATACTATACGTTGAAAACCCGGAAAAATCCACAACAAAACTACTAGAGCTAATAAATGAGTACAAGAAAGGATTTGTTGCTCCAGCTGCTAGAAATGTTGTCAGAAGACAGCCTTCAGTTAGCAGCACCTTCAAGAAATGCCTCAGCTGTAGAGAGCTGCACTTCCAATGACTCATGGAGAGAGGATAAAAGGCTTGTCCATATCCACCCAACATGGGACAACACTGGCAGGCCATATTAGTTCCTGAGTCTCTTGTAATGCTTACATTATATCTTTACTAATCCCTCCTCCCAATCCTGTTTCCTTCTTCTCCCTTTCACAGGTATTGATCCAAGGACACTTCATAATAATATTCTTTGTTATCTTTCTTTGAAAAATTGTATTAGAGAAGTTGTGGGTTTACAGAACAATAATGAATAAAATACAAGAATTCAATATCCCACCTTAGTTTGTCAGCTGCCAGAATGCAATATACCCAAACTGGAACAGCTTTTTAAAAGGGGAATTTAATAAGTTACAAGTTTATAGTTCCAAGGAAATGAAAGTGTCTAAATCAAAGCACCAGCAAGAGGTTACCTTCACTCAAGAAAGGCCAATGAGTCAGGAACACCTCTGTCAACTGGGAAGTCACGTGGCTGGCATCTGCTGGTCCCCTGCCCATGGGCTCTGCTGCTTTCAGTCTCTGTCCATGTGGGGGTTCCACATATTGCCTCTCTGAGGCTGGATTTCATCTCTTGGATTTCAACATTCTAGCTTGCTTAACATAACATGGTGATGTCTGCTGGGCTCCAAGCATTTCCAAACATCTGTGTCTCTGTTCTCTGAAGCAACTGTTCTCCAAGCCTCTGCATCTGTTCTGTCTGTCAGTTCTGAGGCTTCTGTCCTTTCTGTCATTTCTGCAAAATGTTTCCTCTCTTAAAGGATTCCAGTAAGCTAATCAAGTCCCATCTGGAATGGGTGGAGTCACATCTCCTCTAATCAAAAGTTAACACCCACAATTGGGTGTGTCACATCTCCATGGAGGTAATCTAATCAAAAGATTCCAACCTACATTTTTGAATCAGAACTAAAAGAAATAGTTGCCCTGACAATATTAAATCAAGATTAAAACATGGCTTTTCTAGGGTATGCAATATTTTCAAACTGCCACACCAGCCCCTACCGATACTTTGCACTAGTGTGGAACATTTGTTGCAATTGATGATAGTGCATGTTTATAATTATACTATTAAACTCTATAATTTAACTTCAGGTACATTATTCGGTAGTATAGTTCCACAATTTTTTAAAAATTTTCATTCTGTTACCATACATAATGTAACATTTCCCCTTTTAATCATATTCAGATATATAGCTCACTGCTGTTAATTGTTTCACAGTGTTGTGCTACCATCACCACCGTCCATTACCAAAAAAGCTTCTATCATTCCACATAGGAACCCTGATCATTTTAAGCCTTAACTTCTCATTCCCTATCCCCACCCCACCCCCTGGAAAACATATATTCTAGATTCTGACTCTATGAACTTACTTATTCAAATTGTTTCAAAACAGTGAGATCATATAATATTTGCCCTTTTTGTCTAGTTTATTTCACTTAACAATATGTCTTCAAGGTTCATCCATGTTGTTGAAAGAATCAGGACTCCATTCCTTTTTATAGCTGAAAATAGTCCATTGTATATATATGCCGCATTTTGTTTATCTAGTCACTAGTTGATGGACATTTGGTTTGCCTCCATGTACCGGCAACTATGAATAATGCCCCTACAAATATCAGAGTGAAAATATCTGTTCAAGTTCCTTTCAATTCTTTTGGGTATATACTTAGAAGTGGGATTTCTGAGTGGTATATTAGTTTTATACTTAACTCTTTGAGAAACCACCAAACCATCTGTCACAGCAGCTACACCATTTGCATTGACACCAGCAATAATTCAGTATTCTTACTTCTCTGTATCATCTCCAACACCTGTTATTGTTTTTTTTCTTTAATAAAAGCCATTATAATGGGTGTGAAATGGCATTTCTGGCCATCTGCATATCTTCTTTGGAGAGATATCAGTTCAAGTTTTTTGCCCATTTTTTAAATTGGGTTGTTTATCTTTTTGTTGTTAAGTTGAAGGATTCTTTATATATTATGGATATTAGTTCTAATTGTATATGTGGCTTCCAAATTTTTTTCCCATTGTGTAGGTTGTCATTTTACTTTCATGACAAAGTCCTTTGAGGAAGAAAAGTTTTTACTTTTGATGAGGTCCCATTTATCTATTTTTTCTTTTGTTGCTTGTGCTTTGGGTATAAAGTCTAAAAAACCATTGTCTAACATAATGTTTTGTAGATACTTCCCTACATTTTGTGTTTAAGAGTTTGATAGTTCTAGGTCCCAATTTAAGGCCTTTGATCCATTTTGAGTTGAATTTTTAAATGGTATGACATAAGGGTTGTTCCTCTGTTTTTTTTTTTTTTTTTTTTTTGGAAAATGGACATCCAGTTTCCAACACCGTTTATTGAAGGCTATTCTTTCCTAACCATCATCTTAGCTACCTTGTCAAAAATCAGTTAGCCATAAATGTGAAAATTGATTTCTGGGTTCTCAATTCTATTTCATTGGTCTATATTGGTCTATGTCTGTCTTTGGTACTATACTGTTTTGATTACTGTGGCTTTGTAATAAGTTTTACGATTGGGAAGTGTGAGCCCTAAAACTTCATCTTCTTTTTCAATATGGCTTTAGCTATTCAGGGCCCAGTTTATAGCCTTCCATATAAATTTGATGATTGGTTTTTCCATTTCTGCAAGAAGGTTGTTGGATATTTGATTAGGGTGCACTGAATCTATAAATTGTTTTGGGTGGTACTGATTTTTAATAATAATTAGTTTTCCAATCTATGAACACAGATCTTGGATTATCCACGTGGAGAAAATATAACCATAAGGATCCTTAGAAAGGCAGGGAGATCAGATCCACAGAAAGGGACAGGGCAGTCAAAACAGTCAGAGAATGAGAAGAAAGTTTGAAGACTCTATGATACTGACTTTCCAATGGAGAAAGGGGCCCTGAGCCAAGGAGTGCAGGAGGTTTCCAGAAACTGGAAAATGCAAGGAATCAGATTCTTTCCTAGAGCCTGTAGAAGTAATCCACCTCCAACAGACTTTAATGTTAGCTCAGAGAGATGAATTTTGGACTTCTTATATCCAGAACTTAAAGTTAAAAATTGTGTTATAAGTCACTAAATCTGTGAATAAATTACACAGAAATGGGAAACAAATACACACTGCTTGACTCTGATCTACATTAGAGGCGTGAAAGAAGGTCAGCAGAGCTACAGAAGCTCACTTTTGTGGCTATATTTAAGTGGACATACATATTTTTCACTACTCTAAAGACTGGTCCATGTGGGATTATGAAGGCCTGGTCATCTTGACCCAACTGGAGACAATGCTGAAAGGACATTCTAGTTTCAGAGTCCTTGTGAGTCAGATGAGATTGTCATTAGGTCTGACTACTCCCTTTTACTACTCTTGCTTTTTTCTCCTCCCTTTCCTATGAATTGATGTCCAATTCCTGCACACAAAACATCATCTCAACAAACTACTTCCTGCAGAACTCAACCTGTAAGAAATAATATTCTTTGAAATCTGGTTCCACTTTGGCCATTAAGTATTTTTGAGTTTATGAGCAATCCAGACTTCTTGGATCTCAATTAACTCATCTCCAAGATGCAAGGGAAAACAACAACAACAACAACAACGAATTCCAATGCTGACTTCTACTCTCATTTTAAAAAACAAATATTCTTGTTTTTCTAATGGAACTAACTCTATACTCTCTGCCTGCCAGACCCAGACCATGTCTTTCCTTCTTAATAGATAGTAATTTACTTCCTATTTTAGTAAAAGTCTAAGATATAAATCTTGACAGTCTTCCCAGTTCCACCAACTAATATAGTGTTTGGCTCACTTTAAGTTTTAGTTTGTCAACTACAAACTACTACTGCTACTTATCTTCTAACCTTCCTTCAAAAGTCTTACAGTGTGTCTTTGCATATGTTCTCTGTGAGACACCATTACATAGTTATATAGTCTTTAAAGAAAAGTTAACAGCCCTGCACTTGTCTTTGCCAGAGACAAATTCTAAGTTGCCTTGGGAGAATAATTCAGGGCCTCCAGAGAGGTTTGTGGATATTAATTTCTCCCCTTCCCTGCTCTAGACCGAAGGGACATCTTGCAGTGAGGTTTGCATGTCTCTGCTGGAGATAAAGGTACTAAGAACTAAAATGAATGTAGGAGTGGGCACCACCCTAGCTTATATCCCAAAAAAATGTTTATCGTAGAGCAGCCAAGAAGACCAGACATAGTAATTGACACAAGAAAATGAAAAACAGCTGGTGGTATAATAAGATAACTCTTCTTTCACTATCTTTTAAATTCAATATATATGTAAAAATTAAGGAAAAAGAACTGTCTTCTTTCAAGTCTCACCTAATATAATTTCTAAGACTCACACCATATATTATGGGTTGAATTGTGTCCCACAAAAAGATATGTTTATCCTCCAGTCCCACAGCTGTGACCTTATTTGGAAAAAGGGTCTTTGAAGATGTGATTAGTAAAGATGAGGCCAAAGTGAATTAAGGAGCCCTAATCCAATGTGATGGATGTCCTTATAAGAAGAGGGAAATTTGGACAAAGAAACAGACACACACTAGAGTAGAAAGCCATATGATGATGTGAACAAAGATTGGAGTGATGCGTCTACAAGCCAATAGTACCAAGGGTTACTGGCAAATATCAGAAGCTAGATGGGTGAATCTCCCTACAGGTTTCTGAGGGGGCATGGACTGCTGACACCTTGATTTCAGACTTCCAGCCTCCAGAACTTTGAGACAATAAATTTCTATTGCTTAAATCATCTGGTTTGTAGTAATTTGTTACAGCAATCCTAGGAAAGTACTATAACAGTAGAATCCTAGAGTAATACTAACCTGCTGTGTGACAATTCTTAAAGGAACATTTAAGCACATTTAAAAGCACTAGTTCTCCTATTTTGGTTGGTTTAAAGTGCTATCATATTCTGATCAATAGCAGGTATTGATAAATATTTATATGACTTTTAAAATGCATTTCTTAAAAGTGATTTTTTACCAAAATACTTACATTTCCTCCATGCTTTTTTCAATTTAATTATATATAACATTAAATGAAAGTTTTAGAGAGCCATAAATAAACAATAATTGTATAAGATAAGTTAAATCTAATCATATGTACATAAGTAAGATTTCCAATTTATTGATATTCTATTTTGGGTCTTTCTTATGATTAAATTAAGATTTAAAGATGACTGTGGACTTTATATTTTTGCTGTTGTCATTAACCCATCTTGGCTGAAAGAAAATATGGGGTTTTAGTTACTTATTATGTATATTTCTAGGATTTCATTTTATTTTATAATTTTAAAACTCCAAATATAATTTGAAAAAAAATACATGCCATTTTATCTCAGCAACAGCAACTAATAGCTCCACACATGGTCAGTTTCTCTATTTAACATGCATGCTCTATCCCAGTGAATAATTTTATGACTAATAATCATAATCATGGACTTTTGTTTTGATGCCATTTACAAAGGTTATATTTCATTTTGGACTGGCTCAGTGTCAACATGACAGCTGTTTTCTAATACCAAGTTATGTGTACACAGATGTAATTAGCCAGCATTGTTTGTAATTTTTTTTTAAAAAAAAGAAAGCAACTCTACTTCCTCCACTCCCTCCTAAAAAATTACAAAACAGCAAATATCCACAAAAACGAAGATAAGAGATGAGACGATAATAACAAAATGTTGAAATCTGGAAAACATATTAATGATGGATAACTGACCCAACAGACCAGAGAAAGCTAAATCCAAAGCAAGGGATTGGAGAAACTACAGGATACCAGAAGGCTTGAGGAGCAAAGGCATCTGGTCCTTCCAAGAAGTATACATGTAGATAGGGCTGAAAATAGAGATTTTCAGGAAATCTTTTTAAGAAGATTTCTCCCCAGATCAATTACTTGATCCTGCAATATTTGTAAAATAGGGAAAGAATTATCCATGGACTATTTCTGAAGAGTTGCATTTGGAAAGTTCTGCTTAAAAGCCATTTTATTGTTAAATGCAATTACTACATCATAGATTAATTTCTTTCTGTTTAAGATTTTGTTTCTTATCTATAAATCATAACTCCCTTTCCTGCACATTAATAGATGGCTGCAATTTTATTTCTTGGAGAGGTTAAACCAGAAGGTTTCTTGATTCAGGAGGAGTATGCATAGATCAATATGGGATGCCAAAATGAATACTGAAGATTTAAGAGAAATTAGTATAGTGCTACTTAGACCCTTCTACTTGGACCAGTGGCAGTCAGACTTACACTCCCTTGGAGGTTTCTTTCTAGGTAAATTTGAGTTAAGAGACAAGATAAAGATCTTGAAATTTGAAAATACCCAACAAAGCAGCTGGGAAACAATCTTTGATAGATTATAAAAAATGTACAATTCTTTTTCTCCCTGCATCTTGCAGTGTATCATTGCAGGCCTTCCCATCAAGAGGTGAGGATAATCTTCATTTGAATCTGACTAAGTGAGATGGATTGCTTTGGCTAATGGAACATGAACCAAAATAAAGTAAACAGAAGCTTAACAACTATTTGCACATCAGCATTTCGTGTCTCACTGCATTTGGAATCTAGAGACCACCATGTGAACACACCTGATCTAGCCTATCGTAGGATTAGAGAAGGAGAACAAAGATGCTTCAGGCACCAGTCTTCCAAGATCTGCACATGAGATCCTAGATGATGCAGCTGCCATCCTACCTGCTAACTAGCCAGAGAAGCATGAGCCAGTTCAAACCCTACCTAAACCAAGGAATTATGAGCAAGATAAATATTTTTTGTTTTAAGCTACTAGTTTTGGGGTTGATTTCTTACACAGCAAAAACAAACTGATAACTAGCTGATGAAGCTGTTATGAGACCCGCTAAGAAATAAGACCCAGTCTTGAACACAGAATTTCCCCATAGTTATATAAGACCAAGTATGGTCTTATGATAGTCAAGTATGGCCTTAATTCGCCTATGAGAAAAGCACTTAATTTAAAAAATTTGGACCTAAACCAAGCAAAAAATGGAAAAGATCTATGAGAAAAAAGAAAACACAATACAGAGGGAGGAATAAAACATCACAAAAGGGTGGTATGATGATGGGTCAATGGCAAAATTCACACCTGCCATGCTGGAGACCTCAGTTCAATTCCTCATAAGAGGCAAAAGATCATATTTCATTATAACTTAAGAAAAGGTGATTACAAGAGTAAAACATTCAAAGGACAAAATAATACTCTTGGAAATTAAAAGTATGATAGCAGAAATGTAGAACCCAGTAGGAACATTGGAAAATACAATTGAGAAATTCCACCAGAATATAAAACACTAAGACAAAAAAAAAAAAAAAAAACAGAAGGGAAAAGGTTAAGAACGTATGAGAATTGGTCTAAAAATCAAATATGAACAATAGACATTCAGAAAGAGCAGAGAAAATGAAGAAATTGTCAAAGAAATAATACAAGAATTCCTTTTAGGCATGAAAAATATAAATTTTCGGATTCCTACACACTATTTTTGAAAAGTGAGCATGAGCTAGCCTAATGAAACCAGGGTATGTGATTTTGAAATTTTACAGCTCTAGCAACAAAGAAAGATCCTAAAAGCTTCCAGAGGGAAGAGGAGAGGAAATAAAAGGTCATATACAAAGTATCTGGAATAAGAACTTTATAGGACTGCTAAATAAGTAACACCGGAAACCAAAAGCTAAAAAGCACTGAAAGTTGAAAAGCATTGAAAGCTAAATGCTGCAAAAATTCTAAAGGGAAATAATTTTCAACTAGGATTAGGCAGCCAGCCAGCCTAGTTATCAAGGGTGAGAGGGCACTAATGACATTCTCAGGCATACAAGGTTTTAAAGTTTTTATGTCCAGTGCAACTTTTCTCAGGAAGTTATTTGAGGAGGTGTTTCCTCCAAAGAGAAGATGAAACAAGAAGGGAAAATCACGGACCCAGAAAAGAACAGATCCCTCCCAACCTTAATGGGGATATTTGATGGTCTCAGAGTACAACCAGTCAAAACTGGGGTGGCAGGAGGGTGGGGGGCGCTCAAGGAAGGCCATCTTGAAGAAGATAAAATGATAGAATACAAGATGCATTTAGAATTTATGGGGAATGAGGAAAGGGGACATTTCTGCTTGATTATGTGCAGTCATGTATTATTAGCTTGCATACATATATAGATTGTATTTGAAAACGATTTAAAATAAAAGAAACATCTGTAAATGAATTAATTCACACTTCCTAGAAAATGGTGTCTCAAAAATGTGATTTTGCATTTAACATAAACTGTAAATTATATTTCAACAAACCTAATAAAGCTGCTGACTGTAACACCTTTTCTCATATTTCAAATTTAAAGTAAAATTAAAGCAAGGGAGATTTCTGCAGGTTATGTATGTTTTAAATTAGCCAATTTAATGGATTTGATTCTGCAACAAGCCAAGAAGTTGATGAATATTGTATGAGTTATTCACACCACTAGAGTTAAGAGCATTTTCCCCAGGAAAAAGTACTGAGATTATGATTGTCTTGCCCAAAACCAGGATGCTGGGGCTGCCTTTCAGAAGTGGTGCTGCCACAGATGCACCCAGTACCCTGCTTTGGTGCTCATGACTCCCAGCAGCAGAGTGCCTTTCCCATTATATCCCCTGATACAGAACTAAAGGACACAAATTATAGAACAATCGTTATAAAGTTTACAAATATAACAATTCATTGATTTCCTCTCTGCAATTACTGGGTCTTAGCTCTGCAATTTACTCTGGAATGGATTCATGTGTTCTAAGTACAACCTGGTGAACAAATGAATATATTTGAATATAGATGTGAATTTGCTACTAAAAGGCTTGTATTCCCACCCCCTCCTGTGTTGGGTCTAATGGTAACAATGTGGTTCAGAAACTGCAGGGTAAGTGAAAGAAAAAGGCAGACCACTTTGAGGCAAGGTGTCCTACAAGTCTTACCTTTATTCTCATACTCTTGGAAGGGGCTTCTGTGAACCCTGTGTTTCCAAAGTATAAGTTTTGCTTGTTTTTAAAACTTTTAAATGAGGCCATTTAGATGAGGCCATTTAAAAGTGTCTGAGATACTCAAGAAGTTTCCAAGATAAAGAAGCAGAGAAAGTCTAACAACATTTGAGCCAAGAGAAAGGTTATAAGATGTGCTAATGTAAAGGCTAAAGGGACATTTTTTTGGTCTTTTTGAAAAATATTTTCATTGAGATAACTGCACACCTGTGCATTCCACACCTGCTGTACAATCAATGTCTCAAAATATCATCACATAGTTGTATAGTCATCACCAAGATCATTTTTTAGAACATTGTATCACTCCAGAAAAATAAATAAAAAGGGAAAAGAAAAAAACTCATACATCCCATACCCCGTATACCTCTCTCTCATTGATCACTGGTATTTCAATCTGTCCAATTTATTTTAGCCCTTATTCTCCTTATTATTTTACTTTTTTATCCGTATTTTTTATGCATCTGTCCATACCCGGGATAAAAGGAGCATTAGATACAAAGTTTTCATAATCACACAGCCACATTGTAAAAATTATGTCATTATACAATCATCTTCAAGAGTCAAAGCTACTACAGCTCAACAGTTTCAGGTACTTCAATACACCATAAACTAAAAAGGGGCTATCTATATAATGCATAAGATTAACCTCCAGGATAACCTCTCGACTCTGTTTGAAATTTCTCAACTGCTAAAACTTTATTTTGTCTCATTTCCCTCTTCCCCCTTTTGGTGAAGAAGGCTTTCCCAGTCCCATGATGCTGGGTCTCACTGAATCCCATGAGTTCTGTGCCACATTGCCAGGGAGATTTACACCCCTAGGAGTTATGTCGCATGTAGGGTGAGGGCAGGGAATTCACCTGAGAGTTGGCGTAGAGAGAGAGAGGCTACATCTGAGCAATCATAGGGGTGAGCCCCAAGGCTAAGGGCTCAGCCTGTTGATTTTGTTTTCCCCACTGCTTATAAGAATATCAGAAATTCTCCAAATGGGTAAGTTGAATATTTCCTCCTTTCTCCCCACTCTCTAAGGGGACTTTGTAAGTATGTCTTTACTCACTGCCTAAATTATTCTGGGATATATTAGGGCATCACACTAACCTGGACAAATGAACAAGATCTCATGCCTTATTCAAGATTCCATGTATTTATGGTGTTCAACTAAACTGACCGTACGAGTTAAATTAGGTAATTCACTATCCAAGATATAAATTTTGCACCAAATAAACATCTCTTCCTTTGGTCTCACACAGAAGTTGAAGTTTTAAAATATGGCAATGTCATCCATCCTTCACCCTGTATTCTGATCTACACCAGTCCTTACCCACATCAGCTTCATTCATATCTCTAGTCGAAGTCTGATTCCTTTTTCAACTTTTTAAACAGTTCTTCTATGGGGTACTGACATGGCTTTAGAGCTCTCACTCTGAGTCTCACGTGTCACATAAATACCCAAAGTTTCTGGGAATGACCAATTTATATATAAAAGTTCAGTATCTCAAAATTCAGAAATAACAGTTATGACTCCTGAATATATGTGATTGCTGTAAGACCTTACAATCTAGGAAGGACCGCTTACAATAGGCCCCAACCTGATAACCCATGCTCTTTACTTCAGATTACAGAGTTTTGATATTATAATTCGTCCATACGAATGAGGCATGATAATATTTGTCTTCTTGTTTCTGCCATTCCATTCAACATACAGCCCTTAAGTTTCATTCACCTACTTGCATGCCTCACAACTTCATTCTTTCTTGCAGCTGCTCAGTAGTCCGTTGTACATATACACAATAGTTCCCCCTTCCATTCCTCAGTCTTTGTCCCCTCAGGCTACTTCCATTCATTGTAAATCATGAACACTGCCACCATAAACATCAGCATGCAAATGTCCATTTGTGTCCCCACACTCAGTTCTTCCTGGTACATATTGAGCAACAGGGTTTCAGGATCATATGGCAACCCCACCCCTAGCCTCCTGTGGAACCACCGCACTGCTCTCCGAGGGCCTGCACCTCTCAAAAGCATCCCTACTGACAGTGAATAGGTACATCTCTTTCTTCGCATTTTTTTCTAGCACTTGTTTATCTCTGTTCATTTTTAAACAGTTTTATTCACACATCATACAATTCAACCTAACTAAATAGTCATGCCTTCATCACCTAAACTATATGAAGACATTTTCCTTTCTTCCACAAAGGATCCATACCCCTCCCCAAGGGCCCCCACCTGTTGACATTTATTGTGGCATAATACCTTTGTTACATTCAGTGGAAGCATATTACAATGTTACTGTTGATTATAGACCCTAGCTTGCATTGATTGTACTTTTTCCTGTATACCAACACTCACAATGTTGACATTCATTTGTTCTCCCTCATGCAGAAACATTTTTGTTATTTGTCCATTTAATCACCATCATTGTCCACTCTAGACATTCCTAACTTATACCATCTCAGTCTTTATCCTCTGCCTTTCCTTCTGGTCCCCAGCCCTCCTCCCTCTATACCCATGTTCAGCTTCATTCAGTGTACTTACATTATTGTGCCACAAGTATTGTACTATCCGTTTTTAAACTTTTACAATCAGTTCTGTTGCATAATCTGTATTTCTTCAGTACCAAATGCCCAACTCTACCCTCCTTCTGCGTAACTTGTGTTCTTAACTTCAACTTTCAAAGTTCATAGAGGGCGGTTTTCACCTGCTACATATTTTACCTTAGTAAAAGTATATAATAATACTGATAATTCAAAGAAGATTAAGGAGAAGTCTACTCAGTCATATCTAAAAATTCATCCAATGAGAGAAAATCAAGACTATAGCTAATCATAATAACGTAAAATAATCTGGACATGCTCACAGTATCTTTATTAATTGAGTGGGTATGTTTTGATATACCTTTTTCCATTAACATTTATTTTTCTTATATATGAAATATAAAAAAAACATTTTTGAACTACTGGAACATATCACCAATTCTGTTATAGATTTTTTTTTTACATGGACAGGCACCAGGCATCAAACCCGGGTCTCTCGCATGGAAGGCGAGAACTCTGCCACTGAGCCGCTGTGGCCTGCTCTGTGATAGATTTTTACAATAAATTTTATGCCATTTTAAGTTTTTTGGAGGAACTCATCACATAAATAGAGAGGCAAAAACTTTGGCCGTGCTTATATTATAGCACATGACACATCATTATGGGTGGTGAGCTCCTCATAGTGAGTAAAATATCTCCAATAATGATAGAATGATTAGTAAGTGAGTATCTCAATTTGCCAGGCTGCTATGACAAATACCGCGTGATGGAATTTATTGGTTTATTGTTTTGAGGCTAGAAGAAGTATGGAATCAAGATAAGAACAAGGACTCTGAAGTGTTCAGGTGCTGGCTGTCGGCAGTCCTTGGGGTTCTTTGGTTTATATTTCTGCCTTTCATCACATGGTGATGTCTGCTCCTTTTGGGTCTGTTGGGAATTCAGTCTACTTATAGGTCTGAAAGTAAAGAGGGCTGGTGGGGTGAGTATTGAGAGGTATTAGCAGTGTCTTACAAGTCAACTACATCAGGGTATTTCGTTAAGTTTCATTTGGTTGAACAGGATTAATCTCAGGACTCAGATGGGAGTGCTGTTTTCTCAGGGTACGCAATTACAGGTTTATTAGGTAAAACAGGGTTAATCTCCTTAGACTGAGATGAGATGACAAATTCCACATGACTAATGTGACTAATATAGGGGAGTAGATTGCAGGTTTATAGGACAAAAAAAAAATTCAGCAGAATTTAGAGTTTGATGTCCCACCATCACCATGATCAGCCCATATGTCCCCATTCCAACTTTCAGGATCCCATTTCTTTCCAATCAATGTCCTCACTTTAACACTAGGCATTCTGCAAGGATGAAAATTTAATTTGTACTGTAATTCAGCTTCTTGCATGGTAAGACTCTCATGTGTTCTCAGAAATCTCCACTCTGTGGCTATGAGAAATAAAATTTATTTTATGCACATGCAGGAAATTTCTCATCATTCATTCAGCACTTGAGCTAAGAATTTGAATTTGAGACCCTGAGTTCATCCTTTTCTTTGTCCAATATATTTAGGAACAACCCACAAACATCATTTATATTTTTAACTTCAACACCATTATACTATTTAATTTCATAAAAATCTGCTAAAGTATCAAATACATCAGTACAAATCTTAAAGGCATTTGAGTAAGAGTATTTAATGGTGATATTTTGTATATCTCTATTGCTAATTCACATCATTGACTATCAGCAACCTCTTGATCACTGGAAATAGAGTCATTAGTGCTTTAAAATTTAATCAGTTTAGAGAACCAATTCCCTAAACCCCAGAACAAATTCAGAAATCTCATCAAGATTCTGCTTCTCAAGACCTACTCTTAGCATCAACATTTGCATTAGTCAGGGTTCTCCAGATAAACAGAACATAAAGGATATTTATTTATTGTATGTTTGACTCATATGATCATAGGGATTAGTAAATCTGAATTCCAGAGGAGACACGGCAAGTTGGAAACTTTGATGAAGGTGAAATTGAGTTCTCCAGAAGAATCTGCTTGGGTGAAACAGGAGGCAGAAATTCTTCTCTCCAACTTCTGAAATCTGCACTTCTGGCCTTTCAGATCTCCACATGATTGCATGAGGAAATTTCCTTCTTTATTCAGAGCAATTGCTTTGTTGATTGTAGATGCAATCAGCAGATGAAGTCAGGTGTCTATAGGTGCAAATCTATCCATGAAATGTCTTCACAGTAGCAATCATGAAAATGCTTTCTTGACCAAACAACTGGATACCATAACCTAGCCAAGTTGACATATAACATTTGCCATCACAGTGACCAATGCACTTTTGTTTAGTAAAGTAATAATCATATTCTTTCTTGTACTCTGCTAGAAGTTTCTTGGATATAGAATTCTCTGCAAAAGTGCAGTCTCCTGTGAATTTTATTGATGGCTGAGGAGACTAGATACCTATAGATGAAACCTTTGGAAAACCACATAAGACTGTATATAATGAGTTGATATCTCTGAGAATCATCTAGGGTCCTGTTTGACTATCCACATTGGCAAGAATTTATATGTGGGGTAGATGATATTTTTCACATGAAATAAAAATTGTATTACTTTACAAAAGACACTAAATGCAAATGTAAGCAGAAAAGTAAAGTGCTTCTATCCCTACTAAATGACTCACTAGGCCACACCAGCCTTAAAGCATGTGTAATTCAAATTTAAACCTTACAAAATTACATGGAAAAATTGCAAGGACTTGGTGTTCTTGCAAAAGTTCAAAGCCACTAGTGTAAATATGAGAAAGCATATGCTCTAATATGTTAAGCGTGCCTTGAGTTATAGGAATCGAAAGAAGGAATTGGCTAATGTGGGTTGGACTCATCATTAATGTCATGGAAGAGATATGAGTGGAGAATCCCAGAAGAGTGTGTTTGAGTTGGCAGAGAGAAAATCTTAAATAGATAAATTAGCATATCGGAATAAAGATTGAATGACAATGGTGTGCTCATGGATCAATGAAAAAATTAATCTAATGCCAGTGGAAGGTGAAAGTATGAAAAAAGGAAAATGGGGTTGGGAAACAATAAATGATTGTGCACACCATTAATGTTGATCTGAATACAACCTTGTAAGGGTAGACATCAAAGATCAACTGTTGGTTTTCCAGCAAGGTAATATGATATATGATACAAGCAAATGGTGTTTCAAGAAGAGTACGTCAACTTTGGTGAGCAGAATGGACTAAAGAGATGAAAATTTTAATGCAGAAATAATCATTAGGAAGCTTTGGCATTATCATTTTGTGAAGTATCCAGTTGAACTGTTGGGCAATGGAAAGTGAAGAGGAATATACAGGTCTAAAAAACACTGAAAATACATTACTGAAAAAACTTGGTGCTTTGATATGGAGAAAGGGAGAGAAAAGTATCAAAAGACAGTTCTGTTTTTCAACTGATTTCCTCAGAAGTAGGAAATATTCTTCTGAATAAATTTGCAAATATCAACAAATTTCACTTTTGGAATCACTTAAGCCTTTCTTTAAGAAAAGTTGTCACTCATGTCGGTTATGTATTTTTTTTATCTTATTACTTTCAGCATTTTCACATTTATTAATTCCATTTTTACATTAGATTTCAAATTTTTTTAAATTTTGTTTATACTTTTGCCATCACTTTTTTTATTTATCTGAAGGAAGGTGAAATTCTGTTGAAAATAAGACCTAAAGCCCATCATTAAATGAAACAACATAGGGTCCTGAATTTGAAGTGTCAACTAGCAACCTAGAGCATGGAGGCCATTAGGCAGAAGATAAATATTAATAAAATTGATAGATTTAGGTCTTTGTTGGCAGTGTGTGAAAGAAGGAGTGTTTGCTAAAACATCTGTTCAGTCACAACTATACATCCAGCAAAGGTAACAGAAAAATTGAACAGGAAAAGGAGACTAAAGTGAAACTATATATTTGAAACTTCAGAATTCCCGAGTAAACTTTTGCTACCTGATTTTAGCACTCTTTCTTCAAACTTACTACTGTGAAATCAGCAGGAACTAAAGACAAAGAGGAATTGGAGAAATGACTTAGAACATCTCAATCCGTATAGCAAGAAGTGATTAACGACATTTCTACAATGACTAAAATGTTTTCTACCAAGACTCCTGGGGTTGAATGCCCATAAAAATGAAGGTGAACACATCAAGCCTCTTCCCCAAATAATCAATCTGTTAATCCTGTTCCCAAATTCTAAAACTTCACTTGGTTGAAATAACAAGAAGTTTTATAACACATTGAGTAAATTACTCATCCATATGTGGTACATTATTCATATTCTGGAAAAAGGAAGATTCCTCAGAGGAGAATTTTAGTCCCTAGAATGTGTTTTACTTCCTTTGCTCACCGCCTAATTGGGCCTTTTGTGAATAAAATCAAACACTGTTTAATGTGAGGGTGGAAAACTGCAATTTAAGCTGAGGATTTCTAAATATTCTAAAAATAACTGAGACAGTTTATTATCTGCTAAAGCACACATATCCAAAGACTCCAAGCAAACCAGCCTTTGAATATAAAAGCTCTAAATCTCCCTCAGGGAGAGCTGGTTGTGACTACAAATTGGAAACAAAGTGAACTAGACAAAACATTTAAAACTATATTGTCTGGATAGATGAAATGATATAATTATAATACAAGTTTGTTTGTTTGTTTTTAATCTCATTCACAAGACCTGTGGGTAACTTATAGAAAAAAGTCATATGTCCATAACAATTATAGAAAAATTAACAAACATACTGAGTATTTTTCAAGTAAAGTTTGCCTCTCTGCGTCTAACAGTAAGGTAAAATAAACAACTGAGACCTAGCTTGGAATTATTCATGAGTATTCAGCTAAGGGAGACCTCACCTAAGTCAAGTGTCAGTCCATCATTTAATCTGAAACATTACAAAACTAGGGACTGTCAAAAGTTAGATGTGACTATGGCTTTACTATTAGGAGGCCCCAATGAAGAGTATTGTATCAGAGAATCTCTTTTCTATTTAGTGGAAAATACTTGCTAAAATGGGGAGTTAAATTACATGTATATTGTAATTAATTTTTTGTTGATTGAACTGATTGGCATATTAAATGACTGTGTTCATCAGGATTTTGACAAAAAAGAACCAGCGGGAGAGATCAGTAAATATGAGATTTATAAAGGTGTCTCACACAAGGTGGAAATGGAAGAGTCCAAAATCCATAGGGCAGCTTATGAAGCTGGTGGCTCTGATGAAGGGTCTGGATGGACCAGACAGCTAGGCTTAATCATTTTGCAAGTTGGCACCAGAACCTAACCATCACAATAACTAAGACTATGTACATCCTTTCCAAAATGCCTGCTAGTTATTCTGTCAGATGCCATGCTCATGACAGGCCAATTTTTACTTTTGTTTAAGGTTGTAGAGAAGGTGCATCATGTTGAATCATTTACCAAGCATTATCAGCATGATTTCTCCTTTATTAAATCACCATGGAAATGGGGCAGGGAAAAGAAAGGGACTTCGAGGACTAAGGTAGAGGCACTGAAATCAAAGCTCTTTGTCCTTCAGTGCTATTGAACCTGGTCATGGCTGGATATAAAAGACGGCGAGCTTTAATAAGCATGTGACCATAGAAGCAGAGTTAAAACTCTGGGGAATTGGTGGTGGCACCCAGCTTGTCTGCTCTCATCACCCACCTTCTGACCCAGATACTAGCCTCACAGAAACAAGGAGGATCTCCAACATCGTTTTCGACCCCTGGATGGAAGGAGACTCCATTCTAAAATACTAAAACTGTAAAGCCCACGATTACATTTAGCACTGACCTTTACGGTTCTTGCTTCATTTTCACAACTCATCTGTAATATGACTTGGGAAATCATAGCCATACCAATCTTAACCATATATTAATAAAACTATCACTCATAGCCATATCAGTCTTAACCATATATTAATAAAACTGAGTAACATTGAAAAAGTTTTAAATTAGAAATAAACTTTTTTTAGATTTATGAAAAAATCAATGTCAGTAATAATCTGTAAATACCATGCAGAAGTTATAACTAAGCATTCAAATAAATACCATGATGGAATGTCAGTGGAAATTTGAAGGTTAATATGAATAATGAGTAAAATGTACATGTTTCACTGAGAACAAAGAGTCCAAGTTTCCTGAATATGCTAGTACAGCTCCATCAAATTTCCATATGTTCTTATTACTATAAATGCTTTGTTTCCAGTGGTACAGCTGTACTCACAACCTAAATCTTTTAAATTCAATTGCTGGTAAGCTAAATAGCTTATGGCTTAGCGTAAGGATTCATATTTCTTAACTTTAAGTAATGAGTTGTTGCCTGTGGGGATGTGTTAAACTAACATATGAATAATATGCCTCCAGAGAGTTCAAACAAAGGAGGTGCCTTGCATTCACACCAGGTCCCCCATGCATTTTTTACATTACCCTTAAAGACAGAATGGTATCATTGTTAAATCCATACAACAATAAAGAAGAAAGTTTAGGGACCAAAGTGATGAACTGTTTAACAAATTTAATAAAAGGAAACAAGCTCGGTAAAAGGAAGTAGATTGAAAAAAGGGTCACAGCTATCATTATTCACTTCTGACAGATCCACCTGGAGTATCGGACAATACAAGAAGCTTCCTTCTGCATTACAAAATTTTCGAAACCCTGATTCACTTGTCCTGCACCAAAGCTAAATGTTTGATAATGAAATTACTTTTCTCACCAAAAAAAACACTGAAAAACTGACTTTTACAAAAAGTCAACTGAAAATGAAAACATATATTTTTTAAATATATACATTTGAGGAATTTCTTCTCTTCTCTGAAAATCCTTAAGGACAAATTAGATGCTTCAAGCAAAGAGCTAACATATAGCCCCATCTAATCATGGCCTCCTACAATGTTTCTAGAATAATGAAATCACAGGTTGGATATCAACATGACAAACATGTCCCCTAAACTTTTCTCTACAATTTTGTATGTGCGTATTCATAAACGATTTATCCTGATCACACATGAACATTTTTATTTCAGCATATTTGACAGAATCATTCAGGGAAACATTAGTAGGACCCCATTTGATCTGACAATAACTATGTGAGTCTAAGACAAGGGCTGTGAGACTGCACGGAGGGAAGAGTGCACAGAGGCAGTCCATAGTGGATTTGTTTTATCCATTTTATGGCTAATTGTACTATTGCTCCAAAATTCAGCTTAAATAAGATCTAAATAACTCTGACCCTAGAATCTGATGTTTAAAACAGATGCAATTAACACCAATGAAATCTTAATGATTTTACAACACTTATGTTGAGAGTAGAATCCCAAACGTCAGAGAGTAGGACAAGATGTTATTAAATTTGGAAATAATTTAAAAATAAATGAATTAGAATAAACAAGAAAATAAACTTTAGAAACAGGTGTAGAGAGACTTCGGTGGATGATGGCAGAGTAGGGAGCTTCAAGACTCACTCTTCCTGCCAAAACTACTATTAAACAGACAGGAACTGTCTGTAACAACTATTTTTAAACTCCAGAGGCCAGAATACTGTAATGCATCCAAGGAAGACCGGAAAAAAGAGACAGATAAATTATGGTAAGGAACTGTACATTGATCTCTCCATGCAGTGACTACCAGTGGCCACCCCCCACTCCTGCTGTAGGCTACCACAGGGTCCAGTCCTATGATAGCTGCTGGTGACGGAAAGGGACATAAAAATCTTCTTTCCTAAAAACAGAGGTGGACACAGCCAATCTCTGATCATGGCTTTTGATTAGCAAATTTAGGATTGCTGGTTCCGTGCTCTGAGGGCAGTTACTGTTTCAACCTTCCCTGGACAGGGCAGAGGTGGTGAGATTTGGAGATGCAGTACAGAGGCCTCAGGGCCTCAAGGGACAGTTAACCAAAGGGCTGCATTTGCTGGGCAGGTTAGAAACTCAGCTTCAGAAGCTGTCAGAAAAACTTTTGGAGTCCTTCTTGATCCCCTTCCCAGAGAACCTTAGAGCCTGTTTACACCCCCTTCATGGTCCCTGGCCCTGTTTTTGCTGGAAAAGACTCATTTGGGAAAGTTCTTCCCCAAATGAACTTCATCCCAGAACTTACCCTTCAGGAGAAAAGGAATATGGGTCAATGAAAGTGGTGTAAAAAACTAGAGCAGCAAATATGGAACAAAGCCTTGCAAGCATCAAATACTTTGGAGAGGGAGGTTTGTCTCCTGGAAACAGAGGGGACAACCAAACTCCTATAAACAAAGAACACCAAAACAATTTAAAAAGCAAATGCTCAGGGTAAGACAAAGGTCCTGAAAGATAGGGAAAAGCCTGCACACTGCATTCACAGTGGGCAGAGCTTTTTAATACAAGGGAGGAAGTTTAAGGAAATCTCTGGATTATCACCAGCTGGTTGCAAAATCAAGAAACAAATATTCCAGGAAGTGAATTCCAGGCTTAAATATTTAAAAATATTATAATGTACAGTATGCAGCAAAAGAGTACAAGGCAAAGAAAGAGGAAATGATGGCTTATTCAAAGGAAGATGATATAAATACAGAAAACATCAGTGAAAATGATGAGAATGTAGACATACTGAATAAAACCTTTTAAAAATGCTATTGAAAATATTCAAGGAGATGAAGGAAAGTACAGAGAAAGAACAAAAGTGTATCATGGAAACAATGAGTGAACAATATGAGAGTCTGAGTAAAGAGACAGAAATTTTAAAAGGAACCAAACAAAACTACTGGATTTGAAGACAACAGTAACTAAAGTGAAAAATGCCAAGGAAGGTTTCAAGGAGCAAATTGGAGCTTGCAGAGGAAAGAATCAGTGACTTGAAGATAAGATAATTAAAATAAGCCAGATTAAGGATCAGAAAGAAATAAAGAAATATTAAATGTAATAATATTTAATAGCCTTAGACAACTATGAGTCATCATCAAGCACACCAGTATATACACTGTGGGAATACCAAAAGGTGAACAAAGAGAAAAAGGAGCAGAAGTAATACTCAAGGATATAATGGCAGAGAATTTCCTAAATCTAACAAAAGATGTGGATATGAACATCCAAGAAACTTGGAAAACACCAAACAGGACAGTCATGAAGAAAAAGACACCACATCATATATTGTTTACACAATCTAATGCAAAAGACAAGGAGAGAGTTCTGAAAGCTGCAAGAGAAAAGCAACATGCTATGTAAAAGAAATACCAATTAGATCGAGTTCCAATTTCTCATCAGAAACCATGGAAGCAAGAAGGCAATAGGATGAAATATTGAAAGTGCTGAAGAAAAGCAACTGCCAACTGAAAACTTTATATCCAACAAGACTATCTTTCAAAATGGAGGAAGAGTGTAACACATTTCCAGATAAACAAAAGCTGAGGTTGTTAATCAACACTAGACCTGTCCTACAAGTATTCTAAAGGGAGTTCTTGACACTGAAAGGAAAGAACACTAGACAGTAGATCAAAGTGGCATAAAGAAATAAAGATCCCCAGTCATTGTTACCATATGAGTAACTCTAAATGCCAGTACTATTGATTATATTTTTGATATGTAAACCCACTTTTTACTTCTTACAGTTTCTAAATGCAAAAGCATAAATATAATAGTGGACCTAAGTTTTTGAACACATGATTTATAAAGATATAATTTGTTATAAGTACTACAAAAAGGTGGGGGAATGGAAGAGTATAGAAACATAGTTTGTGTATGTTACTGCAGTAAAATTTGTATCAAATTAAACATGGCTATTTTAGATTTAGGAAGTCACATAAGCCCCAGGGTAAGCCCAAAGAAAATATCTGAAAAACATACAAAGAAAGAAATAAGAAGGATTAAAATGATACACTACAGTCAAATAAATGTGAAAATAAGCAATAATGGAAGACTCAAGAGGCAAAAAAAGTTATGATTTAAAAAAACAAATTGCAAAAAGGGAGATGAAAATCTGTATCATCAGTAGTTACTCCAAATGTAAATGGATTAAAAGCTCCAGTTAAAAGGCAGAATCGGTAAAGAAGCATGAACCAACTATATACTGTCTGCAAGACACTCTGTCTAAATTCAAGACACAAGTAGATTGCAAGTGACAAGATGGAAAAAAAAATATTCCACGCAAGTAGTAACCAAATGAGAGCTGGGGTAGCTATACCAATATCAGATAAAATAGCTTGAAGTTAAAAATAATTACAAGGGACAAACAGGGCACTATATACTGTTAAAGGAGTCCATTTAACAAAAAATAAATAAAATAATTATAACTATATATACATCTAACAGCAGAGCCTGGAATATATGAAGGAAATATTGACAGATTTGAAGGGAGAGATAGGTGGCTCTACATTAATAGTAAGGGGCTTCAAAACACCATTTTCAGTAATTAATTGAATTATATCTAGACTGAAGATCAATAAAGAAATAAGAGATTTTAACACTACTATAATCACTAGAACTGATAGATTAGATATAGACAGATGATAGATGATAGATGATAGATAGATAGATAGATAGATACATAGATAGATAGATAGATAGAAGAGAGGGAGAGAGAGAGAGAGAGAGAGAGAGAGAGAGAGAGAGAGAGAGAGAGAGAGAGAGAGAGAGAGAGAGAGAGAGAGAGAAAGAAAGAAAGAAAGAAAGAAAGAAAGAAAGAAAGAAAGAAAGAAAGAAAGAAAGAAAGAAAGAAAGAAAGAAAGAAAGAAAGAAAGGGCAAGAGAGAAGAGAGAGAGGGAGGGAAGGAGAAAGAAAGAGAGAGAGAGGAAGGAAAGAAGAAAGGAAGGAAGGGAGAAAACACTTCATGCTACAACAGCAGAATACATATTCATCTCTAGTGAACATGGGTCATTTTCCAGGATAAATCATGTTTTAGGTAAGAATAAAAATCTCAATAAACTGCAAATATTGAAAGAATACAGCATATCTTCTCCCACTACAATGGAATGAAACTAGAAATCAAAAATAGAGAGAAAATAGGAAATTCACAAATCTGTGGAAATCAAAAGTACACTGTTAAAAAACCAATGAGCCAAAGAAGCATTACAGGGGAAATTAGGAAACATCTGTAGATTAATGACAATGAAAATTTAATATATCAAAACATGAGATGCAGCCCAGACAGTGCTGAGAGGGAAATTTACACATTTGTATTTAGTGCTTACATTGAAAAAAACACAAACATCTCACATCACAGACCTAATCTCACATCTGGAGAAACTAGAGAAAGAAAAGTGAACTAATCCCAAAATGAGTAGAAGAAAGAAAGTAACTAAGATTAGAACAGAGATAAATTAAATAGAAATTTTTTTTTAAAAATCAATAAAGTGACAAAGGTTGTATCTTTAAAAAGATCAGTAAAATCGACAAACCTTTATCTGTACTAACAAAAAAAGACAGAGAATGCAAATAGCTATAATCTGAAAGAAAGTGAGGACATTAGTATTGACACCACAGAAATAAATTATTAATGGACAATGTGGACACTTATAGGTCAAAAAACTAGATAACCTAGATGAAACACAAAAATTCCTTGGTCACACACAAACTACCTATGCTGACTCAAGAAGAAATAGAATATCTGAACAGACCAATAACAAACAAAGAGATTGAAACAGTAATCAAAAACCTCCCAATTAAGAAAAGCCCAGGATCACAGAAATCTTTAGTGATGAATGTTACCCAGACATTCAAAGAGGGAATTTGCAACAATTCTGCTCAAACTCTTCCAAAAACATAAAGACTACGGAATACTTCATAACTCATTCCTTGAGTCTAGCATCATCCTAATACCAAAACCAGTCAAAGATATCACAAGAACAGAAAATCACCGAACAAAATCCCTCATGAACACGATGGCAAACATGCTCAGCAAAATACTAACAGATCAAATATAACCTCATATTAAAAGTATTATATACAATGATCAAGTGGGATTTAGTTACCATAAGAAATTCAATTAATGAAATACCCCAATTAATAGAACAAAGCAACAAACCGCATGATCATCTCAGTTGCTGCAGAAAAGGCAATTGACAAAACCCAGCTTCCCTTCTTGATAAAACACTCAGATAACTAGGAATATACAGAAACATTCTTGATATAAAAAGGTCATATATGGAATACCTATACTTAACATCATACTCAATGATGAAACTAAAAGCTTTCCCCATAAGATCAGGAATAAGACAAGGATACCCACTGCCTCCACTGCTATTCAACATTGTACTGGAAGTTCTAGCCAGAGCAAGACATACTGTGTTCCTGGATCAGAAGACTAAAGTACTTTGCAGATTCAACATAATCACCGAAATTCCAACATTCTTCTTTGCAAAATTGGAAAATCCAATCATCAAATTCATACAGAATGTTAAAGGACCCCAAATAGCCAAAACCATCCTGAAAAAGATGAACAAAGTTGGAGAACTAACACTTCCCAAAGTTAAAACTTATTACAAATCTATCAAAACAACATGGTACTGGCACAGGACAGACATATAGACCAAAATGAAATTGAACTGAGTCTTCAGAAATAAACCATCACATCTAAGGTCCACTTAATTTGACAAGGGTTCCAAATCCACTCTATGTGGAAAAAAACCATGTCTTAAACAAATGGTGCTGGGAAAACTGGACATCCATATACAAAAGAATGAAGGAGTCCTACCTCACTTCATGCACAAAAAAATTTACTTTAAATGGATCAAACCTACATATAAGAATCAAAATTCTAAAACTCTTGGAAGAAAACATAGGGAAAACATCCTCAGGACCTTGTGTTAGGGAATGGTTTCTTAGATTTTACACCAAAACATGAGCAACAAAAGAAAAAAATAGATAAATGGGAATTCATAAAAATTAAAAAACTTTTGCACATCAAAAGACTTTACCAATTTACGTAATGGGAGAAAATATTTCCAAACCATATCTCTGATAAAGGTTTGATATTCAAAATATATAAATAAATCATACAACTGAACAACAAAAGAACAGCCCAATTTAAACATGAGTAAAGGCTTGAATCCACGTTTCTTCAAAGATGATATACAAAAAGCCAGTAAGAACATAAAAAGATGTTCAACCTCATTAGCCATTAGGGAAATGCAAATAAATACCACAATGAGGTACCACCTCACACCCACATGGATGGGTATTGTTAAAAAAAAAATGAGCAAATAAGTGTTGGAAGGATGTGGAGAAATAGTGACACTCATACTCCATTGATTAGAACATAAAACACTGTAGCTGCTGTGGAAAACATTTTAGCAGTTCCTCAGACATTTAAATAAAGAATTGCCATATGACTTGGCTATTCCACGTCCAAGTTTTTACCCTCAAAATTTGAAAGCAGAGACTCAACAGATATTTGCACATCAATGTTCATACCAGAATTATTCGCAACTACCAAAAGGTGGAAGTGACCCAGGTGTCCATCAAGAGATGAATGGATAAAATACGTGGTATATGCATTCAAAGGAATATTGTTCAGCTGCAAAAAGCAACGAATTTCTGATACATGCTATAGCATGGATTAACCTTTGACACATCACTATAACATGAATTAATCTTTGGCACATCACACTGAGTGAACTAAGCCACACACAAAAGGAAAATATTGGATATTCTCACTGCTATTAAATAATTAGAATATGCAAATTCATGGAGTCAGAAACTAGAATGCAGATTACCATGGAATGGGGAGGGGGTGGAAAATGGGAAATTAATGATTAACTGTTATCGAGTTTCTTTTGGGATGACGTAAAAGTTTTGGTCATGGATGGTGGCAATGGTATCACAATAATGTTTATGTAATTACCCTCACTGAATTGTCTATATTAAAATGGATAAAGTGGGCGATTATTAGGTTGTACATTTATTAGAATAAAAATTAAATATATTATATATGTTTTAAAAAGAAGGGCAGCGGATTGGGCACCAAAAACCCCCTCAAGCAACAACAACAGTAACAAAAAAAACGTATTCAACTCCTGGCACAATGATTGCCAGTTCACGTATTTATTCAACAAATCCTTTACAGGAGCTAACATATGTTAGACATTGTGCTATGTTCTGGCAATAAAAAGCAAGCAAAAATAAGCATGTTACCTATTTTCATGTTAACAATTCAATGAGGAAGAGAGACATTAACCAATATTCTCACTAAAGAAAGTATAATTACAAACTTGGCAGGTGCAAAGAAGAAAGCAAGTGTTTTCTAGGATAGAATATAAGAGAACTGTGAAGTAAATTGGGACATCAGAGGGCCTCATATGAACTTTGGAATCATTACTCTGGCTTTAGTGTGGAGAATGAATTGAAAAAAAGGACAGAGTCTATACATATAGACAAGTTAAGAGCTCATTTCAGCAGTCCCAGCAGGAGTTAATGGTAGCTTGATCCAGTGTGTTGCCAGCAGAAATGGAGAGAAGAGGAAATATGCGAAGGACATTTGTGAGTAATAATTTATCACATATGAGTGGGTGTAGGTGATGAAGGAGATGCAGCGTGAAAAGTGTTATTCCTACACTTTCTGGCATGTGCAACTGAATGGATAGAGGTGACATTTCTTGAGAGAGAGGAAACACAGGAAAAGAACGTCGGGGCAGGGAATAAGAAACAACTATTTGTTGAACAAATGGTACAATAGAACTATATGGCATAGCCTTTAACTTGAAATAGCTTATGGCTTCATTGAACATTGTCTCTCAGGACTGAAAAATGAAGTTCATTCTCTCGCTCTCTCATAGATATATATATATATATATTATATCACATATTGTTTCCTTGTTTATAACTTTTTGTCATAACTTTTTGTGACTGATATATATATTAGAAGCATATGTCTTAGATGTCAAAATGAATGCTAAAGGAAATAAATGGTATAATTGCTTAATTGCTAGGTGTCAAATAAGAGAAGAGAGGAGGAAATGCAATTAGAAGTAGGTGATTTTTCCAGATCTTTCATAGCTATCTATCATATTCCTTTTCCTGTTCAAGAGGTATATACAAAGTGCAATTTTCATTGACTGGTTTACTAAAATATTTATTTTCCCCATTGTCTAAGGTGTTTCCTTCCTTATGTAACTAAATTATCCTAAAGCCTACAGACGTGTATCACTGTTCTTTACTTTGTCCTATAGTAGGAACAAGGTGACTCTTTCCTGAAGACAACTGAGAGATAAATTACTCTACAAATGTCCTCTAAATACAAAATCACCAAAGCATTTGTCCCTAGGACTGGCAGTTGAAAATGAAGCTGCTTAATCAAATAATTAGTAATCTTTCTTTATATACTGGAGACACCATTCGATGACCACATGCCTGATGGCTGCAGAAGTTAGTAATTTTTTTAATTCACTATTTTCAGAGTATTATGGTGGTCAATGGCATAGAGGAACAATTAAATTTCTAAAGTAAGCACGTCTTTCAGTATTTTCATCCAAGCTAGATCCTTCTCCAAACCAGGGTGGAGCCAATTAGGCATATTTTCCACCGGTACCTTGTACAGGTTAGATTTCAGCAATTGTTTAGTGAATTGAATTGTCCCATTAATGCACCTTGCATCCTTGCATAAACAACAAGTATTTAGTAAGTTCAGAACTCTGTCAACAGTTCAGAAAGCCAGAGACAAAGTCGGATATACCTAACGCATTATCATTATGCTTTTCCTTTTTTTTTTTCCATTTTTTATTTGTCCATCATCTTTTGATTGCCTCCGCCAGTCCCTTCACCCTCCATAGTCTGAACGGCTTTTTCTTTCTTATGATTGCGGCTGTTTTTAAAAATTAAACACTAACTACAGCATTTGCACGAAGTCTTTCCTCAGCCTCTGTAGATATACTACCAAAGGAAGGCTGCTAATCCTTATCTTACCCGAATCATCTAAATACAGTTTGATTTAAATTAATGTCCACAGTTTAATTTCGAGAGTTTAACATTTTAAGATTGAGTCAGCTCCCTCAGTACTCTTGTATCTGCCTATTCATATGCCTATAAATAAAGTATGAAAACAAATGACAGATTGGGAAAATATTTCCAACATATAAAATAAACAAAAGGCTAATTTCCTTATATAAAATATTTCTGAAAATCCCTAAGAAAAAGACTTTTAAACATCCGAGGAAAAGTCAGACTTTAGTTTTAGTTAGTTAACATTAGATCTAGGGAATAGTAAGGCCAGAAGGAAAGAGCCATTTAGGCATGTGTATGTGTGTGTATTTTGCTTTTCATATTGGCAAAGACACAAAAAGTTTTAGAACAGTTTTAATCAGGGCATAGGTAAATGACCACTGCCTTACATTGTATGAGTGTAAATTGGTACAAAGTTTATAAAGGAAAATTGAGCAATATACATCTAATTTAAAAATTCATAACATATTTTGACAGAACAATTTTATTTTTAAAAAGTTATTCTCTAGTTTTGAATACAAGATATTCTATTTAGCTTCGTTAGCAAAAAACTTTAGATCTAAGTATTTATAAGTAGAACATTTGTTGAACAAAATATGGCATGTAGACATTAAAAAGAATAATACCTTTTTATAAGGCCCCAATACCTTGATTCAAAAATATTTCAGGAAGTTAAAAAGTAATATGTATAATAGTGATGTTAATAGCAATTATATATTTAATATATTTAGTGGTGTCAAATCTCCATTTTTTTGTTGGTTTGATTTTTGGAAACAGACAAGTTCCTTTTTAATTCGAACCTGAAGACTATGGTGGGAAATCAACTTGGGTAATATGATTTTATTCCAAATAAGGATGTGACAGTAAAGAAAGAATACACTCCCTTGTTGAGTCATTTATAAGTTTTCATTCGCCAGACCAGCCACGAGATAATTTAAGTACACACATTTTCTTAATTAGTCTGTTCCTTTATGTTTAGGATTGGGAAATGTTAGTAGGATTATGGTTGATTGGGGAATAGAAGATGTAGGAGGAGGTTCAGATGCTGAAAGAAGTGGTGCACCATCTCTTGGTAATTTCACAAGCACATTATCTGCCCCTTTCTCCCATTCCACAGTTTTGCAGCTGTAGAAGTTGCTTCCTTATCCAAGCCAGCTCCAAACCTTTCCTTTTATTCTTGCTAAGAAATCCTCTTGGGCTTTTAACTGGAATTAAAACATTACTGAAAAGTCATCTGACTCAAATCAGCTGTGGTGCAAAAGACCTTCACATTAACCAAACTAGTTACATGAGGAAATATTTAAATCATTGCTAAAAATCCTCAAGACAGTCTATTCTACAATGTCTCATGAAAAATATTTCATTGCAATGTTACATGTTTGAAGCTCTGAATTATGTTTTATCATAGAAGAGAAAATAATATAATATACCTACTGGGGAACTGATAAATTGGACAAATTAGTACATTATTAGTAATACAGTCAAAATCTATAAGAAGAACCACATATTGCTTAACAATAACTAAATTAGGACCTACAACTCCCTTGACTAGAGCATAAGCTTCTGAGAATGAAGTAACATACAGAGGCAGAGGAAAGGAATTCCTATGCTCATAACTTTTCTGCTCACAAGCATTCCTTACAGGAATACATTTTTATAAGCCCTCTTTTTTTTTGGTTCTGAACCAAGCATTGATTCTGCAGTCCCAATTGTACGCTAAAAAGTAATGGAGCCAACATGACCTAGCCATGCAAATAATTTTTGCAAATAGAGTCTAAAAAACAGCATTAGCTGAAACTGTACAATATGCTGGAAATAAGAATCTGTTTCAAGAATTTGATCCACAGGGTACTCATTAATCAGTTAACCCTCTTCATGGAAAACCACATTTTATCCAAAGTATCAAAACTCAGTTGCTTCACTTTTATAAGTGCCTAAGTTAACATCAGGGTAGGCACTTTTCTAGGACATACATTAAGCAAAAGTATTCTCTTTTTCAGTTCTTGTCGTGAAAGAAAAAAATATATGTTACTACATCTAATATCTTAAAGTCTTGTAAAGAATAAACTTTTAAAATTTTATTATGGGAGAGTAATAAATCTCAAGTGATTTTCTCTGAACTCTCATCTTCAAGGTTTGATTTATATCAAAAGGAAACAAACCCTACGGCATGGGGAGCAGCCAGTTTAGAACTCTGCACCAGCTAACCATTCTAAAATTTAACACACAGGGGAGGAAAGCATCAAAAGACTTTGTAACAAAGCTCTTTTACATTATACATGAAAGCCAAGATATATTCACATATTTTTAAAAGTTTGGATTTCTGTACATTGTATGCTTAAGTAGACTGAGCTATAAAAGTCATGGGCTAAGTTCCCATTGACCTCTGCCCTACCTTCTTAACTTTTAAGAGTATTGTGTCTGTGTCTGAAGATAAATGTAAGTGGGCTTCCAGCCAAGATAGTCCAGATTCTAATTATCTCCTAATGCCTCCACATGCAAGAAGGTGGACATGATTTAATATTTAGAAGCCTTTTAATGTACTAGTCACTTACCAAGAGTGTACTGTGTTTCAGTAAGTATTCACCAATTGTTAACAGGTCGTTTTCATTTTGCACATTATACTTTTGACTATCTTTGAAAGTAAAATGAGTATATTTTATTAATGTATTAAAGAAAATAATGAGTGGTAATAATAATCATGATAATTAAAATTCACTGAGCCATTTACAATGTACCAAGCTTTACATTTAACTTGTTTAATCCTCTCTAATTCTATGAGCTGGTAAATGATATCATCCACATTTTACAGGTAAGAAGCCTGGATGCAGGGAGGCTAAGCAACTTCTCCATGTCTACTCAACTAGTACAGAAACAGGTAAAGATGAAAAGCAAGCATTCTTACTTTAGAGCTTCATTCTTAACACTTTAACTTAAAAATACGATTACTTCAGAGAGCCAGAATCTGGTTTGTGTTTTATTGTTGTTGTTGTTTTTATAATGTAGAGTTATATAAAGGAACTATACGGTATTATAAATTCTAAGCACAAGAGAGGTTTCCGTATCTGTACACTGGTGTTTGGTTTTTTTAAAATCTCATGTCACCAGGATATTTAAATCCAATGTGAAAGGTCAGGGTTTCCAAACTCTTAGGCCTTCTATAAGTGTGCAGGGAGGCAGGAAACTCTTGGCATAATGCCCCTGCATTGTTTTGGAAGTGGGGGCGGGGGGAGATGAAGACAGTCATGAGTCAACAGTTAAAAGGGTCATTAAAATAATTTTATAAAATACACAATTCCAGCCACATCAAAACATTCTACAAGAAGGAAACAAATTTTTTGCTTGTGCCCAAGATAATTTGCTAATAATATTTTTTATTAAAAGCATTTAAATCAAAAGTTCCATGTAAACATAGACATAAGGTGGAACTTGATCGTGGACGTGGTTAGGATGTAAGGAAACTCTATTTACAAAGAGTTTAAGGAATAAATTTCATTTTTGTAAAAAAGGCAAAAAAATATTAGGGGAAATTTTTTTTATCTGGTCTACTTCTATCCTTCCTGCTTACATTGCCTGCAAAGATAATTGGGCTATATTATGTATCTTCTCAGGTGTCAGTGACTATGTTTGAATGTCTTAGAATATCACAGATAAATTATTTTTAAAGATTAAATGACTAGATATCTTACTGTGATTCTTGGAATCCTAGGTTCATCAGGCATTTGAAAGAGCAGCAATGTGAAATAAACTAGTAATAAATTAATTTAGGGAGGAAGCGTACATGGTCATATCTGTTTTCTAGGGCCATCTTAACACAGTACCACAAACTCAATGGTTTAAAACAGCAGACATTTATTGCCCCACAGTTCTGGAAGCTGAAAGTCCGAAATCAAGGTGTCAGTAGGCTGATGCTCCTTCTGAAGCTGCTGAGGAGCAATCCTTCATTGCCTCTCCTAGCTTCTGATGCTTCCTGCTAATCGTGGGTGTTCCTGGTTTATGACATAACTCCAATTTCCACCTCCACCTTCACATGAACTTCTTTCCCTGTAAGTTTCTGTGTCGCTCCTATCTCTTATGAACATACCAGTCATTGGATTTAGGACCCACCCTAATCTAATATGACCTTGTCTTAACTTGATAACAGTTGTAAAAACTCTGTTTCTGAATAAGGTCACATTGACAAGTACTGAGGGTTAGGACTTGAACATTTATTTTTTTTGGTGGGGGGGAGCAAAATTCAACCCATTACAATGGTGATGGTCATTGGCCCTCTCTCTTGTCATGCATTACCTTTCTGAAACCCTAAAGTTTCCTACAATATGATGTAACCTTGTGTCATTCTTTGCATTTGCACATGTGTTAATTTGAATTCTATTTGAATACAAAATAAAATAGGAAAGATTTGATTTTGCTGCTCATGCTAGAACTCTTAGTAGCAAAATAATTTCAAATTTATATAAGCAACATTTCCAGCTCCTGAACTGAAATCTCTAGAATCAAGAATTGGATGCTTCTCTAACCACCTACAGCCAATTTTGCCAAAAGATTGGCCTAATGAGTCTGATTACTTCTCCATGCTTTTTTGAGAACTCATATGCATATTTTTAGAATTTCATCACTTGATGCCACAGCTGGTTAATGCCGAACACCACTCATTTCCAAACTTTTAATGACCATCAAAGTACAATTCTGGAAAGCATGGGGGCAGATACTTTTATGCTCAACTAACTTAAAACACAGAAATAGTCAAAGATAAAAAACAAAACAGGGCATGACACACCTCTCTTTCTGTGAAGTACCAGCAATACAGGGGCATAGCAAACATTCCTTCAATTATTTTTCCAAAGAGAGAATGTTTGGCATACCAAAACAGTGTGAATATTCAAACATGCACCATCTAAACTTCCAATACTATTAAAAATCTGTGGATGCTAAGTTCATTAAATAGCTTTTCATTAAGGAACTGTTGAAAGCAACAATAAGACCTAAATTTCTCCCTTTTTCTCACCTTTCTTCCATGGTTCCTTTCCAAGCATTTCCCCCACTATCATACACTTGCCTACATTTAACCTCAAGTGCAGGGACTTCATGAGACCTAATATTGAGTGTAATCTTTACAGTGCTTGAAATATCCAAAATCATCGTAATCTTAATGCACCTTCTTTCAAAAACACTTGAAACAGGCACTGTGTTAAAGCTCTCCAATTTGCAAAAATGTTTTAGGTGTTCATGGTTTTCATATAAGAACCAAAAGCAAAAGCTTAGTTTTAAGAACAAAAATAGGCTCTTAACAAAGAATATATAAAAACAATTCAAACTGCCTACTTTGATTTAAGTTACATTCATAAGGGATGGTTCCCATATGCAGGAGAAAATGCTTTGCCTGCTCTTGTGATATTGTGGCACAGGAGGCCTATTTATTACTTCATATACATGGACACGATGGCAATTAGCATATAGAGATAATGACTTAGAGAAGTGGTATTATAATAGATATAATCTGAGTGCTAACAAATACCATGTAATTGTTATTTTCTAGGTGCTAGCTATCAATCGCCATAATGAGAAAGTTGAAGTCTTGACTTTCCAAAATACTTCCAACATGATAGTCTTCCCAGCTTCAGAAAAGTTGTGAGGAAAAATTTACTCCGTTAGCATTTACACTACTAACACCCAAGATTTGTTTTTTGTTTTTCCAGAAAAATCAAGAACAAATTATTCTAGAAACTGCTTTATACATGTGGGGTACTATTTCAGAAGAGTTCAAAGGCTTTTTAAATTTTCTCTTGCTGTGTATTCCTCTAAAGTAATTCTTCAGTTAAAACATGTATTAAATGCCACAGAATATAACAATTTCTATTTTAGAACATCTCTGTTATCAAATGATTACATAGAGAGGAATAGCTAAGTTTTGGACATCAATTTATTGTCCCCCAATAACTTAATCATACCTACCAAATAACTTAAACATTCTATGCCATAAGCTCTTAGAAGGCTGATATCTTGACAAACGAGAGCTCCTGCTGAGGTCATATTAGGTAGTGGTCGAAACGGCACCATCCAACGTACTCACTCTGGAAAGACCATTTCAAGTCTATCTTTGCCTTTCTCCTCAAAATCTCTTACCATTAGTCCTGTCCTGAATTCAAAATGGAGACACAGTTGCAACATCTTCTAAATTCACTGAGGATAGGGAAAGATCAATAGCCTAAACCCTTTAAAAGCCCAGTGCATCTTTCTATAGAAAGAAAAAAATAGGAAATGCAATAAAAGGAAATAGGGGATAAATAAGAAATAAGTTGCTATGAAACCTGATCTATGGTTTTGAGAGGCTCAACCTATGTACAATGACTGGAAGTGATGTAATAGTAAAACTGCACCTAAGTTGTTAGGTTCAGCACCTATGAAATCTGGTAAGTCTAATGATACTGGGAAAGAAAATAGAGGAGCCTGTGAAGTGAAGCTCTATGTAATGTCATCCCATTAAGTTGGTCATTCACTTAAAAAATATTAGTTTTGTATCATTTAGAAATACAATAAGTTCACTGACTTTTTATTCCATTACTCTACTACACAGAACCTAGAAAAGACATAAGGTTTTAAGGAAATTATTTTATTAAATACTTAGAAAACAAATGGGGGGAGGCAAAAAAGGAGAAAGAGAGGGAAGCAAACAGATCCTCAACATGTAATCATTATTAAATATTTCTTGGTATTTTCTACACTATTATATATACTCCTGTTAATATCAACAAGCTCAATGCATGGTCACAACTCTTTCTGGCTCGCCCATGAAATTTCAAGTCCCCATGAAATTCTCTAAAGCATTGTGCTTCTCAAATGTAATGGTCATATAATCATGAGCTATCTTGGGAACTACATAGTAGCCCAACAAAGATTTTAATTGCATCATTCTTTCTTTTACCCAACAGATTATAAGGAAGTTCAATATTTTCCCTAATAAAGCTTTGAATGAGGCCTTATTTCTCAAAGAATATGATTCCCACTCTAAGCAGATGGCAATATCAATGTGACAGGAAAAAAAAAAAAGCTATTTGATAAGCTGAGACTACACAATGTCATCCAGGTAGACATTTATCCCAATTATAGTTTTCATAATGGACTCTTCAGACTAAGAAAATTATGGAATTGAAGCTGTCTGTCTACAATGTATAGAAGCATGATTTTTCAAGCAAATTTTAGCAGCAGATCTCTTTTTCTTCAAGTGAAACCCCTCAATCCTCATTATATTCAGTGCCCAAATATGTGAAACAGATACATGGGAGTCTGTTTCCTTAGACATTATCCATGTATGATGCTAGGAACTCTGTTATGTACCTCTGGGAAAACCCTGGGGTATGAAAATAACTGTTCCAGTAGAAAAGTCCTGTTTCCTATGCCACACCTGAGACTAAGACCTCACATGGAAAACCAACACAAAATGAGCCTTGGCTAGTCAAAATTGGTTTTCAGCTCAATTAACTCTCTCTCCTCCACTCCATTTACCACACTGCTAACAGTATTTTGCTTAAATATCACATTTTAGGTGCTACTCCCCTGCCCAATAAAACCTTCGGTACTTCCTAATGCTTTAGAAAATAGCACATTTTAATTAGTTCAGCATTCAATATTTGGAATTAGACATGGATTCTAGTTCACTCTGTGACACATATCACTTGCTTACTCTATCTTTTATTTTCTAAAACTCCAAAATAAGGGTATGTAATTAGGTTAGAAGAAATTTAAAACAAAGTATTTGAATAAGATAAAGTTTTTGTCAAAATGATTAAGAAATATATTTCAACAATCACTTTTTTCACAAACTAGTTACTTTGAAGGATCACTGAAAAATTTTATAATTTCTTTTGTCTTTTTATTCAGAACTTTTGTTGATTTTCAAGGTCTTTATACTTGCTTAAATTTTTTTACTTCATTTTCATTCAAACAATGCTTTCCCGTATTTGTATTAGTTGTATTAAGGTGGGTTACAAGTCAATATGTATGTTATACACAAGAGTTATAAAATACAAGCTTAATAATCAAAATAAAATAAGCTGAAAATTTGTAAGTTCAAAAATACTAACAAATCGTCAGAGCAGGTACAATGGCTGAAGAAATTGTGGAAGAAGAGGGAAGGTTTGTTTGGGTGGACAAATAACAGATAACTTGCAAATTTTATTAATTTAATGTTTGTTTTATTGACTCTGCTCCATTACTGTTGCGAAATTTAAAAATTTTATAATAAAATATAATAATATAATTTTTAAATTGGGAAATGTAAAAATGCTATTAAAAAATTATGAGGGTCTTGGGTTAATTTCCCAGAGCCTGCCCATGAAAAAAAAAAAAAAGAGGTTATGAGAGTCTCTCTCTCTAAGCCTAACTCTGCGAGTAAAATCACTACCCTCCTCCTGACATGAGATATGATGCCTAGGGGTGTGAGTCTCCCTCGCAACATGGGACATGACTCCCAGGGATGAGACTGGCCCTGGCACCATGGGATTGACAATGTCTTCCTGATCTAAATGGAGAAAAGAAATAAAATAAGCTACCAGTGGCTAAGAGAGTTCAAATAGAGTAGAGAGGCTCTTCTGGAGGCTACTCTTCTTATGAAATCTTCGGCTAGATATTGCCAAAGTTTACCAAACCCAAACAATATCATTTCTGTTAACTCTAAGAACACCTAGGGCTCTATTTGAGATAAACAAAAGTTCCATGCACTAAGTTTACCTATCAGGAACCTACAACCTTCAGAGGGTTCCTAGGTCAGAAAAATCCTGAAACCCAGAGGTGCCCATCTCTCCTAAAATATCAACCAGTTCCATCCTCTATCCCATATTGTTAACACCCCTTTTCAACATGAAAAAAGTTAGAATGGGCATGACCCAAATATCGCTAAAGATTGGGAGAAGGAAGGATCAAAGGAGAAGGAGGAGTTCTAACAGAGAAGTAAAGGTTTAACAAGTGTCAGTGACTACTGAATCATTATGTTGATATTTGTTTTTAGTCTCCAGTGTCTTGGAGCAGCTAGAAGGAAAAACCTGAAATTATCCAACTGTAACCTATACCAAACTTTGAAGTCTATTCTATAAACAACTGTTAAAATGTACTTTGAAATTTATTGCTTTTTGCATAAATGCTATATTTCACAATAAAAAATGTGAAAAAGAAAGAGGTGTGAAACTGTTTAAAGACATCCATTCTCTGCACCCAGTTATATACACTTAGAAATATATTTCTAGGTATCCATACATGAATTAACAAAATTGAGGGTTGTTTTGCCCCAGGCACTGTGCTAAACATGTTACTTATATAACCTTATATAATTCTCACAGCAACTTCGTGATAGGTATTATCACCATTTTTCAGATGAAATGAGGTTTACAGAAGTTAAGGAACTTGTTGCAAATTATTTACTGCATTGTTGTGTCATAATTTATTTAGCCGAGTCTCTATTTTGGAAATTCATTTAAAAAATCATTTTCAAACAGCTGAGAGTAAGAATAATAGTCCCAAAATAGTTTTAAATAAAGAATTAGCAAGAACCCAGAAACCTTATAGTTTTATGTGTGCTTGGATCAATACTCACATCTATCTTAGTTTCTTTTTGTCAAACCCAATATTGCAGCTTTAAATATATATATATTTTTTAATAGACCTTTAATATATATAATAGATATTGAAATTCTGCTAGATGCTATGTTTCCTTATTTAGTCCCACAATCTCTCTGTAAAGCAGATACATTATCCCCCTTTTACAGCACAGAAAACTGCGGGTCAGTGAGGTTAAGTAATATGTCCAAGTGAGGTTAAGAAGAAAAATCCAGTTCAGCCTTAATGCACAGCACTTAGTCTGCATCAGATCGCTCCTCACCCCACTGGAACTTCCCCGAATAATAGAAACATCAAACAGCAAGCTGGTGCTCTAATTTCTCAATTTTAAATTCCTCATTCCTTTATGCCCTTGCCAAAACAAACTCTGCGTTCCTTAATCTTAATCACTTAAGGGACCCTACCATCTATAACTCTCATTTAAACTTAGTTGTCTTCAGGTTTGTCTTTAATTTCTCTCACATCCATGTCCTGTATCACTGCACAATAGGTGCATGTTTTAGGTGCTCAGTAAATATTTAAGTAGCCACAAAGATAGAGGAAATAAACAAATTGGCTGTTTCAATTGGGTTCTTTTGATCATGATGCAAAGTCATTTTTCATGTCTTTATTAATTTGATATTCTCTTACTAGGCCAAAGCATTGCTACTAAAATGCAACTTTGGTATTGAAGGTAATCTAGTTGATAAAATGTATTTACCTATTGAATTTTTCACTAATCAATTAATAGTGACTGCCTTTTACTTTGTGACATTATAATTTGTTTTCTCAAAAATAATTTTGCCAAGGTCACTTTCCTTTTATTAGAATTATTTCTTTTACTTTGCTTTCAAGCAATCTGCAATGTGCCTTCTGTAAAAAGGATATAACTAGATATTTTTTAAAAGCCATGCACACATACTTCATTTTGTGTATTAATCTTGTCAACTCACATTGGTACTAGTATCTTTTTATTTTATATTTTATTGGATATTCTATGTAGGTGAGCATTTTGTCTGAAATAGTTAATTCTTTCAGTCCAATCTGGATTCCTCTTGTTTTTCTTTCTTGCCTTTTTCACTGGCTAGAACACACAGTGCAATATTGGATAGAAATGTTGAGAACTGAAGTTTTATTCCTGATTTGAGGGAGAAAGCATCCAATCTTTCACAATTAACTTGTCCTCTTGATGAATTGAATAGGATTTTTTTTTTAAGTACTGTAGTTTGAGGATGTATTCTACATATAAACCATATAAACTATACAGATATATTTACTTTCTTACAATGGTTATTTGAGTTTGTCAAATGCTTTTGATGAATCTATTCAGATGATAATATGGTTTTTCTTCATTGGTTTGTTAATATGTGGAATAACTTTGACATTCAAATGTGAAACCCACCTTCCATTCCTGGAATAAGACCCTATCGACTGAAATGCGTTATCTTTTTTATATTTATCACTGAGTCATAGTTGCTAAAACTTTTCTTAGTTTTTTTTTCATCTATGTTCATGAGAGATAATGGTCTGTAATTTTATCTTCTGTGAATAATATTTTTTGGTTTTAATATGCTGGCCTCATGAGATGAATGAGGATTGTTTCCTTCTCTTCAATTTTCTGAAAGAGTTTGTGTAAAATTAGTACTATTTCATCCATAAGTGTTTGGTAAAATTCACCTGTGAAACCATCTGGGCCTCAGTTTTCCTATGGAAAACATTTTAGCTGTAATTTCAATGTCTTTAATAGATGAAGGGCTATTTGGATTGTCTATTTTTTTTCCTCAATGAACTTCAGTAATTTGTTTAATTCAGTTTGTTCATTTCACCTAATTTGAAAAATTCATTGGCATAAAGTGATTCACAATATGCCCTTGCTCTCCTTTTCAGCACTTGTAGATTCTCTGGTGATTCCACCTCTCTATTGCAGATATTAAAAATTTGTATCTTGTGTCTGTTGTTTTTCCTGATATGTCCAGTAAGGGTTAATAAATTTTAATGATATTTTCAAAAAATTAGATTTTGGTTGATAGCTTTGTATTATATTTCACTTATTGGGCTCTAGTATTAATTATTTTCTTTCACCTGTGTGCTTTGGGTTTAATTTGTTGTACTTCTCTTCCTCTTCCTACTTCTTCTTCAGTTTCTTCAGGTGAAAACTTAGGTCATTAATATGAAGTCTTTTGGGCTATAAATTTCCCTCTTCAAAGTCTTTTGGTAGCATCCCATGAATTTTGACATCACGTGTTTTCATTTGTATTCAGTTAAAAATAATTACTAATTTCATTTCTTCTCTAACAAATAGAGGTGTGTTTATTTAGTTTCCTCATATTTGGGGATTTTTCCAGATATGTTTATTTTAATTCCAATGTAGTCAAAGAATATACTGCTTGTGACCTAAATGCTTTTGTATTTATTGAGACTTGTTTTATATCCCAGAGTGCAGTCTACCTTGGTAAAATTCGATGTTCATAGAAAGTAATATGTATTCCTTTTGTTATTGGGTGATGTTCTATAAATGCCAGTCAAGTGAAGTTTGTTGATTGTGTAATTCAAGTTTTCTATGTCCTTATGATTTTATGTCTACTTGTTCTGTATTGACAAATAAATATTAAAATATCCATCTACAATTATGTAACAAGTCTTTTACTTGCTGTAGTTCTATGAGTTGTTGCATCATACATTTTAGAAGTCTGTCTTTAAGAGCATAACCGATTGGAATTATATCCTCTTGATGAATTGACCACATTATCATTCTGAAATGGCCATTTTTACCCCAGAAATATTTTCTGTTCTGAATCTTTTTTTTAGCTGCTATTAACAACTTTATTTTGACTAATGTCAGTACAATACATTTCTTGCCCTTTTTATATTTTATCTATTTGTATTTACATTTAAAGTTTGTTTCCTATAAACAAGAATGTAGTTGGATCTTGCTTTTTAACCCAATTGGCAAAGTCTGTCTTCAAAGGGAGTTATTTAGATCATTTATATTTAACGTGATTATTAATATGATTAGGTTTAAGTCTATCATCTTGCTATTAGTTTTCTATTTGCTCTTTTTATCCTTGTCCCATTTTCTGCTTTCTTTTGGATTAATTGAAATTTTTATTCCACTTTATCCTTTATTGAATTATTAGCTATAACTTTTTGTTTGTTATTTCTGTGGTTACTTTAGGGTTTAGAATCTCATCACAGTTTACCTCCAAGTGATATTATACTTCTTCTCACATACTTTAACCTTAAATAGTATGCCATTATTTCTTCCCTCCCAGTCTATAGGTTGTTTCAATCATTCCACTTATTCATGTCATAAACCCCACGATATATTCTTATTTTTTAAAGAGATTTAAATTTAATTATTTAAAATAATTTTGAAATAATATCGCTCATTTGCCCATGTAGTTACCATGTCTGCTAATTTTCAATCTTTTATGTGGATCCATACTTTCATCTGAATTCATTTTCTTTCTGTCTTGATAACTTCTTTTAACATTTCTCTTTTGTAGTGTGAGCCTGCTGGTGATGAATTCTTTTAGCTTTTGGATTCCAAAATCACATTACTTCACTTTGTTTTTGAAAGATACTTTGGCTGGATACAAAATTCTAGGTTCCTTGTCCCTGCATTTTGGTTTGGAAGGCAGTACACTGGGGCAGTAATAAGGCTTCCCTAGTTTGTTCCCTATATCTCAGGGATTGCTATCCTTTGACAGATGCCCATTGTCTTGAAAACCTTTGCTTTATAAATTTGTTCATGTTTAGTTTTTCCAGATGGCAGCATGAATTCAGTCTCTGTTTGCTTATCTTGACTGGAAGCAAAAGTTTCAGCTATTATGTTTAATAGTTTCATTTCATTCAACAGTTTTTATGTTTGTAGAACTGGGAAGGCTATCTGCCTTAGTCATTCCACCATGCTACTGGAAGTCAATTTTGTTCCCCATTGACACTATAGATTAAAAACAAATCCTCATAAAGAGATAAGTAAAAATTACATTTAACTAGAACAAAGAATTAAGCATGACAGAGTGAAATATAATCCCAATTCTTTTCTTTTAGTAGCCGTATTTAAAAATACAAGCAAGTTCATAATATTGTTTAAAAAAAATAAAAGAAAGAAAATGAGTAAAATCCCTTAGTGTTTCCAAAAGAAAAGAAAAGGATTAAATTATAATTAAATAAAAGATTCAGAGCAAAACCAAAAAAAAAAAAATTCTTGGTCAAAATAAATATGTATCTCTTGAAAAATAAATTTGGCTATTAAAAATAACTCCCTAGTATTTTATATGATAATTATAAATAATAACATGACAGGAATCTTTCAATTATATTAAAATCATTTTTAAATTACCCCGTTACTGATAAAGTCAAAAAAGGTTATCTTGGGGGTAAATGGCAAAGATTATTTTAAAAACAATATTACAAACATATATTTAGGTATTAAATTTTTATTGTCCATTGTTCCAGTAACACACCTATACTTTTTTAGTTCACGCTATTTAACCAAAGGTCCATTCCAACTCTGTTCTAAGTGCTAACTGAAAATACTGTCTTCTGTCACCTATAGATTCTCAATCTCTGATTAGTAGCTTGGATATGAAAGAAATGATGACATCATAAGAAATACAAAATTATGAACTCTTTCCTTCATGAATTACTTGTTTAGTCATGAATAATGTAGACTTAATCTAACCCTACCCTCAAACTCAGACACATATATGCAAATTGTTTCATTTATTTTATTCATCAAACATTTTATTTTAACATATATGTACAAAATTAAAGATAAATTTTCTATTTTAATGTGAAGTTTTAACTATTTAAAGCAAATAGCAAAATGCATTCTGTGCATAAAGTCAAACCCCCTACTAGTGCTTGGTGTAAGCTCATGCTTCAATTGGTCTGGGTGATGTACCAAATCTGCCAATAGAAATTCCCACTAGTTCCAATATTCTGAAAGTAATTTAAAATCAACTACTTGGTAAGTTGATTCCATAGTATCCTTCTGCTTCTGTTATAAATATATTCTAAATTGAAGTGTTATAAATCATTCCCTTACTTCTGTTGCCCCCTACTATTTCTCTTTTTCTGCAATATGAAATTTCTTAAGTTTATTGACTAAATACTCTCACAACCTTTGCAATCCAATTTTGTGTGACTTACCCTAAGTCAGAAAGGAAAAAAAAATAAGGAAACAAAATAGAAACATTCAGTGCTTATTTATAGAGCCAAGATTTATATTTTTGGTCTAAGTTACACTATTTGCAATAGTGGGGAGTACTACAAATTAAATGGGGAGCATTCTCTTCATGAAAGAATAAATGATCTGTTAATGATTTTAGACAGGAAGAAATTTATTTTATCTTAATCCAGCCTGTGGAAAATCATTTCCTTTTCTTTTATGTGGCCTAAATTAAGTAAAAACAGCATACTCTAAGTAGAGAAATCATGCAATGGGCCCCTTGCTATTGTGAGCTGATTGGTATTAATATAAAAGAGAGATTTCATGGCTGGAAGGCATCTCTGATATTAAACAGGCCAGGGGGCTATGAAGTGCTGAGAGTGGTCATGCCGAGCAAGAGGCCACAGGAACGCAAATCATCCACAAAGGCAAGTAAGAAGTTAGCAGGTCGCCTCATCCATTGATCTGATGTCAACACACTGTTCAGCTCAAGCCCTTTTAACATCTGGGAAGGCCCACCATTGCTTTTAATTAAGTAGAACACAAGCCTCACACACAGCATTCTTTCATACAAGAAAAACCCATAGTCAAAAATAAGTGAAAAAAATTTTTGATTAAATTAAATTAAAAATAAGTGGTATCTTCTGCCATTTAAGGTCACTCATTATACAAATGAATTTAACTTAGATTTGCTGAGGTTTTATTTTCACTCATTTTTCTGTATATTATTTTAGCATTTTAGAGAAAATATTTCTTTGGCTTCTTGGTGAATGACCAAATTTTCATGAAGGGAAAATGTGCTCTTTTAGCTGTCTTACAATTAACACTTTATATATATTTCCACTATAAAAGTTTTGGACTGAAAAGAACATCTCTTCTCAAAATGAATTTATAGAAGTTTGACCTATAGCAGTGGGAGGTGTCAGCATATGGAATTAAATCATTTTCTAAGGTCTGAATCTGTAGCCAAAACTATTTGTAACTGTAATTCTACTTGTAAGTTTCTATACATGCACATACATCATTATGCATTGACTGTCAAGTTTTACAGAAAACATCACTGTTAAACAGCACTCCAACCATCCCTCTAATCATCATTTCAAGAGTGAAATGTTTTAAAGATGCTCAGCATGTATCATAAATATTTAAATCAGAAATGTGAGTCAGGTTAGAAGTAGGGGTTTCAGAAGGTTCATTAAGAATTTTACTAGAATGATCTTAAGATCATTACTTAAGTTTAAAGATAGCCAACCCAATTACAAAATGGGAAAAAGACTTGAATAGACACTTCTCAGAGGAGGAAATACAAATGGCCAAAAGACACATGAAGAGATGCTCAATGTCCCTGGCCATTAGAGAAATGCAAATCAAAACCACAATGAGATATCATCTCACACCCACCAGAATGGCCATTATCAACAAAACAGAAAATGACAAGTGCTGGAGAGGATGCGGTGAAAGAGGCACACTTATCCACTGTTGGTGGGAATGTCAAATGGTGCAACCACTGTGGAAGGCAGTTTGGCGGTTCCTCAAAAAGCTGAATATAGAACTGCCATACGACCCAGCAATACCATTGCTGGGAATCTACTCAAAGGAATTAAGGGCAAAAACTCAAACAGGCATTTGCACACCAATGTCTATAGCAGCGTTATTTACAATTGCAAAGAGATGGAAACAGCCAAAATGTCCATCAACAGACGAGTGGCTAAACAAACTGTGGTATATACATACGATGGAATATTATGCAGCTTTAAGGCAGGATAAACTTATGAAGCATGTAATAACATGGATGGACCTTGAGAACATTATGCTGAGTGAGTCTAGCCAAAAACTAAAAGACAAATACTGTATGGTCCCAATGATGTGAATCGACACTCGAGAATAAACTTGGAATATGTCATTGGTAGCAGAGTTCAGCAGGAGCTAGAAACAGGGTAAGATAATGGGTAATTGGAGCTGATGGAATACAGACTGTGCAATAGGACTAGATACAAAAACTCAAAAATGGACAGCACAATAATACCTAATTGTAAAGTAATCATGTTAAAATACTGAATGAAGCTGCATCCGAGCTATAGGTTTTTGTTTTGTTTTGTTTTGTTTGTTTTGTTCTTATTATTATTACTTTTATTTTTTTTCTCTATATTAACATTCTATATCTTTTTCTGTTATACTGCTAGTTCTTCTAAACCGATGCAAATGTACTAAGAAACGATGATCATGCATCTATGTGATGATGTTAAGAATTACTGATTGCATATGTAGAATGGTATGATGTCTAAAAAAAAAAAAAAATGGTCAGCACAATACTGCCTAATTGTAATGTAATTATGTTGGAACGCTGAATGAAGCTGCATCTGAGCTATAGTTTTTTTTTGTTTTTTTTTTCTCTTATATATTTTTGTACTTTTTGTTTTTATTTGTGTTTTCTCTCTGTTATCACTTTATTTCTTTTTCTGTTGTCGTGCTATTTCTTTCTCTAAATCGATGCATATGTACTGAGAAATGATGACCATACACCTATGTGATGATATTAAGAATTACTGATTGCATATGTAGAATGGATTGATTTCTAATGTTGTGTTAGTTAATATTTTTTAATTAATAAAAAAAGATCATTACTTAAGTTTGCATTTTACTCCTATAGATGTGTTTGAAGGGTAAAATTTTAGTTTCAAAAGTAAAATATTCAATTTTTCTAGGGGAAAATATTGGGTTTTGTTGGAAGTGGGGTAAACTTCCTTTACACAAATAAATGTTTCAAATAAATTTGAAATTGGTAACCGATGATACAGTTTTCACTGATACTGGGAAAATACTGAGAGCATCATACTGAAAAGATCCTGAAATCAGGGATTTTATCTTTAATATGCAATTCCAAAGAACTGTGCCTAACAATAATAGATGCTTAATATGCACTTGTTAAATGAACGAATGAATGAGGGAGTGGGAACAATTTTGATATGTTAAACATGAGTAACAATATAACAATGGCACACACCATGAAATAAAATATAGTTCAATATACATAGAAAGATGGAACTCCCTCTATTAAAGTAAAAACTCTTAATCAGATCATTCAAAATTCTTCAAAATTCTAGGTCTACCTATATTTTGGTTAGGTACTAATATTCCTTCTATCAATTCAGTACTCTATTCCTATGCTTTCACCTTTTTTGTATGTACATCAGCATACTTATAGAGGCTCTTCAAAATCCACGTAAAAGAGCCCCACTTCAGATTCATTGATTCAAACAACCTCAGTTGGGTGATTGATATATAAACTATATAATAAAACATTACAAATAACTCTCATGCCCAACAAATATTGGAAACCACTGCCTTAGCCATACCAAATTGCATGCTTCTCTTCCAGCAATGCATTTCCTCCATGTATTTGCTTATGCTCTTCATTCTTCCTCAAATGCTCTTTCTCCTTTCCATTTCTAATTAAAGCCTAATTAATTATGTATCAAAGTTTTATATCCTTCTCTCCAACACTAAGCCCCTGGAAAAATTAATTGATCTTTGCCCTTTCCTAAATCACTTCCTTTATGGCTAACAACACTGTGTTACTCCAGAACACTTGGAGAAAAGTAAACCTGGTTTCAACACCTCGCTTGCCAGGAGATCCTAATATAAGTCATTACTAGAGAATTGCTGAGGTCTTAAAGGATTTCTGGGAACTTAGACTAGGCAGAAAATGTCTTCATCAATACTGCCTAAAACCTCATGTCCATTCAAATGACTTTTCTTCCTTCCCTTCGAAGTAGGAGTCTTAAGATCTCTAACTACAGCTGAGTGTCCAGCCTCCTTGGGCAAAGCACATAACTATCCCTTCTGGGTCCCTAAGAAGGAGGTTCCCAGGTGTTGCCCTTATAGATTAGGTAGCTTCCACCTACCCAATTCCTAAAATTAGTTTCTCAACAGGTTTCAAACTCCAAGAGATAACCCGTGTAGGGATTATCACCAAGAAGTTCCCCCAAACATTAACAACCTCTCATTTCTCACCCCATTAGAAAAACAAAAACTAGAATTTAAAGCAGATAGTATACATTATTGGGTTTTCTCAAGGAAGCAAATGTTTGTCTCACACTTTGCTGTCTCCATGACAACAAAAATACATCTCAAATAAAATTCTCAATACATTACTCCATTCAGATTTCTTTACCAGTTGCATAAAAGTCTTTCTTTTTAGAATGTCATTTCCATTCTTATGAGATTCATAACTCATTCATTCAAAAATACTTACTAAAAAACAAAACTGTTATAAGCACTGTAAAAAATACTAGTTAAAAGGGAGAAAATAGGACCTATAAATTCCCACCCTCATTATGCTTATAATCTTGTAGGAGATTCATGCAAATAAATAGACAATTGCAATATGGCAGCCTGACTGCAGTACCAAGAAGTACAGATGACTATGACTGTACATGACAAAAACATTCAACAATGTTTTCACCTTTAGAGCACAGTGCCTATGAATACTTGTGCTTAATGTTTGTTTTATAAATTGAGTAAGTTTTAGAAGATTTAACTTAAAAATTTACATTATGAATGTTCATAATCACTCATTCTTCAAAGTGGATTGATCTCTGCTGTGAGGAAGATACTTTGAAAATTATGGAGCAGCTGGAAACAATTCTCTTTCTCTACTATAGAATTAAATTCTACTGCCTTGAGAATTAATATATATCTTCAGGAGAAGGATTTGTTGGGAGAGTTTACTGTTATTTTCTGAACTATGGGTAGAATAAACAGTATCTAAACACTGGTGGGAGGTTGGTAACATTGTATCTGGGTCTTCCGCTGAGATATAAAGGGTCAAAACCCTGTACGCCTTCAGCATGCAGTAAGACCAAGGTTATAATGAACTTGAAGTTACTATGCTTTCAATTGATTAATTAAGGTTTGGTGGTGGGAGGATGATGGATCCTGAGGCAAATCAATCTTGCAGATAGAAGGTGGCATGTCTTAAAAGATAATAGATATTTGCATGCTTGAGATTAGGAAAAAAGCAATATTGGGCAGAGGGAAGCAGGTGCAGTTGGCAAGGAGAAAGCTGACTGCAATAAATGGGCATCCCAAAAAGTAGGCCAATACGGATATACAGAAGAACAATTTAACCATAAAACTATTAATCTTCTTCCCCTATGTTGCATCCCCTATCATTTCGGCAAAGTTGAGAAGAATTTAAGAAAATCAGACACTATTGAGCAGTGGTTAAATGGAGGAAAGGGCAAGGTAGCAAACTGGAGGCATTTTACCCCACAACAAATTCTTTGCTGGTTCTCTGGTAGGAAGAGACAAATCTCTTTAGAGTACTGGGTCTGAAACACCAAGCAATGACCAACAATAAAGCGAAAAATTTTCCGTGATGGAGATATAAGCAGCATGGATGAGTTCATGAAACTGAGGAGTGGCTTCAGAATACACAACTCAGGAGAGAAATGGAATAACCCATCCTATTCATCCCACCAATACAACTTGGAAGGAAGGAGGTAGGTAGAAGGTTAGTTAATCTAATTTTCCCAAAAAATTCACATTTCTGTCCCTATGTTTCCTAATTAGAAATGTAATAATACCTTGCCAGTTTAGCTTCAGTAGATTGATATGGAAAGAAAATAAATAAGTAAAAGGAGTATGAAATTCTGTCTTTATACCCACTAGGATGATTATTATTAAATTTTTAAAAAGGAAAATAAGTGTCAGCAACAATGTAGAAAATTTGGAACTCTTGTGCATTACTGGTGGGAATGTAAAATTATGCATTTGTTGTGGAAAACAGCTCAGTAATTCCTCAAAAAGTTAAACTTAGAATTACCATATGAACTAAAAATTCTACACCTGAGTATATTCCCCCAAAGAATTGAAGGCTGAGAATCAAACAGAGCATATTCACAGTAGCCAAAAGAGCAAAATAATCCAAATGTTTGTCACAGATGAATAAACAAATATGATATATCTATATAGTAGAATACTATTTAGTCTTAAAAGGGAATGAAATTCTGATACTTGCTACAACATGGATAAACCTTGAAACTATTAAAGGTTTTAGTTAATCCACCCTCTAGATCCAAAAAAGACAGGTTATTTCCATTTACAAAATACATTCAGTCTATCACAACATCCCAAAAGCCTTAAATAATTTCAGTGACGATATTAAGTACAAAGTCTCATCAAAACATTTACACACGTGGTCTGTCCTGGGGAAAAATTCCCCTCCAGCTATAGATCTGTGAAACTTAGAACAAGTTGTTGGCTTTCAATATACAAATAAGGGACAGTAATGGGATAAACATTCCTTTGCCATAGGGAGAAATTAGAAACAAAAAAAAGGTCCAAAACCCTCCAGTAGATTTCAAGGTCTGAGATTCATCTATAGAACAATAATTTTTCCTTGGGCCTTGATAGAATGGCAGCCCCATCTTTTCTAAGAGTTTATGCAAAGGCCTTGCTCTCTCCAAACATTGGGGTGAGGGCTCCAACATTTCCAAGCATCGGGGTGATGGCCAAATGTAAGGCCCCACTCTCCTCAAGCTTTGGGGTGGTGACTGTACTCTCCACAATCCTCAGGGAATGTGCTCTATCCTCTCTGAAGCCTGGGGTGGCAGCACTCTTCATGAACAATGGTGTGGAAGGCATGCTTTCTATAAGCTCCAGGGAAAATTTGCCCTTTCCATATGAATCCACTCTCTTTGCCTGATGTCTTTACTTCAGCCCTCAGCTTTCATGGTTCTGCCTTTGAAGTCATGTATCCTTCAATATATCCCTTTTCTGTCTCTTTTAGTTTCAGACTGTCAGGGGTTCCACTCCCACAGATCTTGCAAAAAATAAAAAAACAAATAACTTGTTAGTTTCACATGTAGTATACAGGGGTCTCAACCATCAAACAATAAGATTTTCCACAAATCCTTTTTGGATAATTATGTTTCCAATCCTGATTTGCACTACAATGGCTGACTGGTTCCATATTCATTTAAATCCTCACATGGGGTTCTATTCATTACTTTCAGGTTCTGCCTTCAATGTGCCATTAGGACTCAAATTCTCTGCCATTCTTAAACAAGGATTGCTTTTCTTTCAGTTTACAATGACACATTCATCATTTCTGTCTAAAGTCTCATTAGAAAGATCTTCAGCATCTTTATTTCTACCAATAGTTTCCAATAACAGTCATCATTTCTGTCTAAGGTCTCATTAGAAGGATCTTCAGCATCTTTATTTCTACAAACAGTCTCTTCAAAACAGTATTGTGCCTTGCGCATCCTTTATCCTTTTATAAGGGACTCCAGTAAGAGAATTAAGACCCACCTTGAATTAAATGAGTCACATCTCAATTGAAATACCCTAATCAAAAGGCTCCACCCACAATAAGTCTACACTCACAGAAATGGATTAAAAGAACTGCTCTACAATAATCATTAAAATGCTTGCAGTGTTGTGGGGGGGTGGTGCAAGGGTAGTTCAGTGGTAGAATTCTCACCTGCCATGTGGGAGACCCGGGTTTGATTCCTAGTCCATGCACTTCCCAAAAAAACAAACAAGCAAAAATAACCAACAATACAAACAAGCGAGAAAATCAACAAATGGTGCTGCAAAAATGGGATACTCACATAGGAAAAATAATGAAATGTGACCCTGCCATATAGCATATAGAAAAAAAATGTTTGCAGCATTAAAAAAAAGAGAGAGAGAGAACATGATCTTTTCTAAGGGACATACATTTCAAAGTACCACACTAGGCAATATAGTCTGTTCTATCAAGCTACTCACAATTCTTCCAGAATCTTCCCCTCATCCATTTATGAAATTGTTCCAGTAGTTTTGGTATTTGCATCACAGCACCCCCTTCTTGATATCAAAATCTATTTTCGTTTGTTAAAGATGCCAGAATGCAATATACAGAAATTGACTGGCTTTTAACAATGGGGATTTATTAGCTAGTAAGTTTACAGTTTTAAGGCCATGAAAATGTCCAAACTAAGGCATAAACAGCACGACGCCTTCTCTGAAAATGAGTTACCAGTGAGTTTGGACTCCTCTGTCAGACAGCAAGGCACATAGTGACGTCTGCTCATTCTTCTTTCCCGGTTCTCATTGCTTCCAGCTTCTGGTTTCAGTGGCTTCCTCTCTCAGCTTCTCCGGTGCTTTTTCTGTGAGTTCTCTGGGTTTTCTGTGTGCCCTTTATCCTCTCATAAAGGACTCCAGTAAGAGAATTAAGACCTACCTTGAATTATGTGGGTCACATCTCAATTGAAATAACCTAATCAAAATGTCCCACCCACAATGGGTCTACACCTACAGGAATGGATTAAAAAAAATGATCTTTTCTAAGGTACATACATTTCAAAGTACCACACTAAATTAAACAAACGAGACATGAATCTCTCGTCCTAACCAAAGCTCAGAGGGCCCTGAGCTGATGAGTTGGATGTAGTAAGGCACAGCTGGACTGACCTGAAGGAAGCTGACAATCCCCAGTGCTATCTGGTCACCCTCAATGGTCATCATTCAGAATCTCCTCTTCCAAGTCCCAGCATCCCTCACACCTGGGAGAATTTGCCAACACTTGATAAAAAAGGATATAGTGCAAATGCCATTAAAGAATTTACAGCCGTTAATCTGAGCTTCGGTTAGAGCGAGAGATTGTGTGTTGGGGTTGGAAAGGGGAGGTGGTTGGTGCCTCACGAAGTCCTGCCATGAGTACAGGGGCCAAGGAGGAGGGGACACCTAGGTCAGAGGCTGGTCCCATTCAAAGTTAGCATAGTGGAAATGTACTTCATAGGCTGTGGCACTGAGCATGCGAGGGCTTCCAGAAAATTCTAAGGACCCCGTGACGCATCTCCCACAATCCATTCCTCTCAAAAGGCCATTAAAAATAAAAGATCCCAAAAGCATGGCATGTATAAAGGAACTGCTGAATTACAGGGAGAATGTGTCCAAGGCAGAAGAATTGGTAGTGGTGGTGATGGTAAATAAGTGATGGTAATGATAATGATGGCAGTGGAGGGAGAGGTGGCTATAGCAGTGGAATCAGTGACGGTGGTATGATGTGTGCTTATGTATCATGTATGGGAATAATCACAGGCTATATTGAATGGCATAAGACCTTTAGAACTTATTCTGGTTAGGGTGGCACACCAATGGAGAATTTTGAGCAGAGATCGATAAGAAATGATTCACGTTTTAAAATACTCACATTATTTTGAATTTATTAAGTTTGAGATGCCTATTAAACATTCAAGTGGAGATAGATACATGCATCTGGAGTAGAAGTTTGACCACAGGTAAAAATTTGTATGTTTTCAACATATATTGGTATTTATAGTCACAAAAGTAGGTAAAACCTGGGAAATAAGTTTATAAACACAAAGCATAAGTCTCCTGGACCACTCTCACAGTGTTCAGAGAGGGGTCTACTTAGACTGCACTTCAAAATTTGTACAGCAGTTTGAAGGAGTAAGTATTATAATACAAAATTAGAGCTTGTGTTTTATATTTCATTTTTCTAATAATTCATTTAACTTAATTTTGCAGAAATATTAATCCATAGCAGATTGGATATTAAAAATCAAAACACAACTTGTCCTTCACCAGAGATGGTTAGAGAAGCAAATGGTAGAGGACAAGAAGATAAGGGAAAATGAACTCAAGAGACTGAAAAGGGGTAGTCAATGAGGTAAGAGTAAGAACAAGGGAGTAAAGTGTTGGAGATCAAGTGAGGAGATTCTGACTCTCATAAGTTCACGAGATGACCTTGGTGATTTTGTAAAGAGATGCTTCTATGGAAAGATGAGAACCAAACCATGATCAAAAACTGTTCCAGAGAGAACAAAAGAAGAGTGAGCCATGTAGGCATGGTTTCAGACGGTGACCATACTTTGATGTGTTGACCATTGCTAGGTTCTACTCTTCAGCTTGAAAGTCAAGAAACTAGATTTTCATTAGTGAACACAAAATTCGGAGCAAATCATACTTACAAAATCCCAGGAAGAATACCAATTTATGGAATCAGAACAATTGCCTCCAAAGTCAAATAAAACATTCATGACATTTGATCAATGCAACTCTTACCAGAGGGGAGCCAAATGTTCCCAAAGGCCAACTGGCAAAGTCTGTAGACATTTTTGATTGTCACAACTGAGGAGTACTATCAACATCTAATTGGTAGAGGCCAGGGATGCTGCTAATTATCCATTGATGTATAAATTACAGGCTCCATAGTAAAGAATCATCCTACCCAAAGGTCCATATTGCCAAGGTTGAGAAACCCTGCATTAGAGGCATATACTTGCCCTGTGATTCAGTTTATCCCAACTGATCAATCATCTTCTTTCATGGGAAGTACTAGAGGCACATTAATATTCTTTTGGCCTTTATGTTTCCTATTTCTAAGTCCTATGCTGACTTCATACAGATGCCTCCCAGTACACTCCAACACAGTTAATTAGATTTCAGCTTTCGTAGTTCCAAACATTCCATCCCTATCTCCTTGGGATTACATTCAAGTCAAATGAAATGGAGTTTTAAGATGTGATCATAGTACCTCATTCAAATGGAAAAGCTGGATCATAGATATGCATATTTCAGCTTTTCTAGAAATTTCCAAATTGGTTATATCAGTTCATACTCCTGCCAAAAGAGTAATAATCTATAATTTAAACCATACTTGGCATTTTCAGACTTTAAGACTAAATATTTGCCAATCTGAGTATTAAGTGGTATTTCATTATTGTTAATCAGCATTTCTCTTAATTATTGGACAGTTGAGAATCTTGTCAGTAGTTTCTAAACCATTCTATTTCACTCTTCTACACATAACGTATGATATCCTTCATCCATTTTCCTATTAGCTTTTTTTTTAAGTGTTTTTAACTAACTTACACAAATCACTCTATTTCCTGGAAACTAACTTGTTTTTCTGATTTACAACATGTTACAATGCAATTTAAAAATTTCTTTATGTATTTAGCATAGAGATCGTATCTACGACTGTTTTAGTCTGCTAGGCTGCCAAAATGCAATATAACAAAAATGGGCTGGTTTTTAACAAGGGGATTTATTAGCTTACAGTTCTGAGGTTGTGAAAATGCCTAAGTCAGGACATTATCTGGCTGTGTTTTCTCGCTGAAGACCAGCTGCTGGTGATCCTGGACTCCTCTGTCACATGGCAAGGCACATGGTAGTGTCTGCTGGTCTCTCTCTTCTCTTCTGGGTTTCGTAGTTTTCAGTTTCTGGCTTCTGGGGTTTTCCCTTTCAGCTTCTGTAGCTTTCTCTCTGTGTGTCTGAATTCCATTCTCTTATAAAGGACTCCAGGAAAAAACATTTAAGGTGGGTCACATCTTAAGTTAAGATCCTACTCACCCAAAGATCCTACTTAACAATGACTCAACACCCACAGGAATGGATTAGCTTTAATTACATAATTTTCTGAGGTCTGTAGAGCCTCCAAGCCATTCCAATGATAAAAAGCACACTCCAGATCATTTTAGTATTTAGATTCCAAGAAAATGTTTACCTGAGTGGCATCTCCAAAAAATACTCTTTCCTAAGAGTTTGCCTATTTCAAAGAAGCAGAACTAATAAATGTCTTCATTTTGCTATCTGCTATCACAAACGCTACAGACTTTGACTTAAACAATAATAATTTATTGACTCACAGTTTCAGAGACCAGAAGTCCAAATCAAGGCACTGGCTAGAGGGCTTGCCTCCTCTTGGTGTCAGTAGTGTTCTGGCTGGCCAGCAATCCTTCAGGTTTCATGTGAGGTTTCCCCTCGCACGGCCAAGTCCTGACCTTTATCTTCCAGGTTTGACTTCTGGTTTTCAGATCCTCCCCAAGGGTTTAACTCTCTCTGTCTGAATTTCGTCTGTTTATAAAGGACTCCATTAATCCAACCTCAATTCAGTAGGGCCACACCTTAACTGAAATAACATCTTCAGGAGATCCTACCTACAATGGATTTCTACCCTCAGGAATGCAGATCAAGATCAAGAATATGTCTAAATTGGGGCTTTAGTTCAATCCACCACAAAAAACTAGTCTTATGTTGGAACATCTTTTTCATTTTTAATACATGTTTTCAAATTATAATCCCATTTTCTAATTTTACTTATGTATGTTGCAAGAAACCTTAACCTGTTCTTTATTTTTACCTCTTGATTACTTTCAAACTGCAGAACTTCTGTAATCAATTTATCAATTATTACTTACATTTATGCCAATTGAGGGTATTCATGAATGGCCAAACTAATGACTTAAAAATAGACTGTGATTTAATTTGATAGCTTTTACTTTTGCTTATATGAAATTTATAACAGATATTTATTTTAATTTATACAGAGAAGAAGGCATATCTCTCATTCATCTATTCAATAAATATTTATTGCATGACACTAAGTACCAAGCAGTATTTTAAGGACAGGAATATAGTAGAATATACAGCAAAATCAATCCCTACTCTTATGATGTTAGTATTTTAGAGCAGGAGGCAAATAATAAACAAGACAGATATGTAAAATGTGCTAACAAGAGGTGAATGCCCAGGACAAAAATTAAGTCCAAAAGGTGAATATATGAGAGTATAAGAGGGCAGTGAGATTTTAGATAGGAAGCGAGGCAAAACCTCACTGAGATGGCAACATTTGGGGAAAGACTGAAAGATGTGGATATCTTGAGGAAAACTGAGAAGGAAAAATCTCAATTAAAAGGTAGAACAAGGGTGCATGGGTGGTTCAGTTGTAGAACACTCGCCTTCCATATGGGAGACTTGGTTCGATTCCCGGACCATGCACCCCAACCCCCTCAAAAAAAAGGTAGAACAAGAACAAGGTTTGAGGCGTAAAATTTTGCACTGGAGGTAAAAGAACTAGAGAGAGAAGAGTAGGATATCTCCAGTGACATGGGACACCATTGGTGAATTCTGAGTAGAGAATGACCATATCTGATTGGAGTTTTAACAGGATCACTTTAGTTTCTTGAGAACAATCTGCCAAGAAGAAATAGTTAAAAAATAAAAGAAAATTAGTGGTCCACACTTGATTTTTCTCCCATTCTCTTTTGAAACTACTCTAATGCGGTGCTTGCCCACAGCCCCTTTTATACTAAGGGCAGCAATGATCTCTGCATAGCCAAATCCAGTGGTCAACTCTAGGTCTTCATCTACCTTGACCCTATCAGCACCTGTCAGCCTCCTCCTTGATACACTTCTGCCACTTGGTTTCTAACATATAACAACCTCTTCATTTTCCTCTTAACTTACTGGCTCTTCCTTATCAGTTTTCTTTGCTGGTTCTACCCCACATTCCCAGACTCATAATGTTCACCATCCCAGGCTTCATTCCTTGTCATGTTGTCTCCATCTACAATGACTCTCTTGGTCTCCTCTGACAATATGCAAATGACAGTTCCCAATTTGTACTTCTACTGAGACTTTCCTATTGAATTCAAGCATCATATGTTTAATTATCTGTATGAAATCTCTACTTGAATAATAATAGGCATCTCATACTCAAACTTGCCTAAACAAATCATCTGAACTTTGTTCCCAAGCCTCCTATATATGCAGTCTGTTTCATCTTGCCATGACCATTCCGTTCCTCCAGTTGCTGAGGCTAAAAACTTTGAAGTCTGGAATTAGGTCCAGAAATCCAGGCTAGAAATACATACATTTTGTAGTTCTCAACATATAGGTGGCTTTCAAGGAAATTCCCTAAAAATGTACAATTTGGTTTGACTCTTAGGATAGTTGTATAGGGATCCCTTTTGTTTGTAAAGGACACTCTTCACTATACACTTATTTCTTACTTAAAGCTTCAATAAAATCTATAAGAATGTAATTATTTAAGAAAATGATAATTGTTTCAAGTAATGTTAATAAATAAATGATGAACTAAACAATTTATAACTAACAATAAGATTATCGGAAGAAGTTTGAGTTGCTGGTCACAGTTTGAAGATAACTAATTAACTACTATGTATTTTGATCTTTGTGGGGATCCAGAGCCTGGGGTTCCCCTCCACATTGAGAGGGTCATTGCACTCAGTCACTACATGACCAGGACAGGCATTAAAGGTCCTCAGGTTTCCACAGGTGAGAGAGAACATACAGATGGCAGTGTAAACAAGGTATCGACTCCCATCCCGACCACTGCTGATGACAAACCTCTAAACCCCTGTGTCAGGGGACATTGCTGAACCTCTGTGGTCACGCCCTATGAAACTTATGTGTCCTGAATCCTTATGAGCTGCCCTCTGGCACTTCCCACCCTTTACAGAGCACTAAACATCATTTTCCATAGCCGGCCACCACCATGGAAGAACTTCTCCTGACTGTAAGTCTTAATAAACTCATGCCTAACTCTATACCAGGCATATTCTTTGTTCTTAGGACTGAGCTGGCTTGTAACAATCCTTTTCCCCTTGCTTCCAGGCCCTACAGTCAACGTGTTGATAAAATAGTTTAAGGGGTTATTTTCAAAAAAAAAAAAATATATATATATATAAAATCACCACTTTAATATAAACATGAAGTGAAAATGTGTAAAATATTTTATTTGACTGATAATTAATTAGAAAAGTGGAAGATGTTAAATCTGTAAAAGGAGAAGTCAAATAACAGACACATTTATGAATCAGTTATATTGAACTGAATTTACAAATAGACACAAAATTAACTTCCTCCACAATGGAATAGGGAAGTCAATTAAGACTATTTTTCAAAATTTATTGCATGTCTATAGACAAGATTTATTTTGCACTGTCAGCTACAGCTTAGGGTTGTGAAATTAGACAAAACAATTAAAGTCACAGAGGCCTCACATAAGTAGTTCCACAAAGAAAACTGATAAGGGAGTGCTCTAAATAATGCACACTTCATTTTTTGTTTTGTTTTGTTTTTTATAGGAGACACCCAACAGTCTTTTGCTTATTCTATATTCTTCATTGAATTCACATTTACTATCTTTCACATAAGAGAGAATTGGAGAACTGGAAAATAATAAATAACATGCAAATAGGAAATTATATTTCTTCACTAACATAAATATTTGTATTTTCTATGAAAAAATAAAGTATATGTTATTATATGTAATATATATGTTATTATATGTTTTTATATATGAACACATTCTATTTATAGGCATTCTTTAATGATTTTGATATTTACTTTAAAATGCTATATTTCTAATCCTCGGAGTTATATTCAAATCTTCTATTTTATTATCATGACAGTTCAGTCAAATGGTAAAGGTTCTAGAAGACCTACTAAGAATCTATTATTTGCCTTGTAATAAACTGACACTAGAGAAAAAGTTGTTTTCCATTGTTATGAACAACTTCAATCATATAACTTCCAGTTAAATTTATATATGTAAATACTCAGATTAGTGTAGAAGAATGATGTATGTCAGCAATTTGGGGGAATTTGTTGTGTTTAAGTGAAATACCTAAGTGGTGACCAAATTTGTTTTTGAGTCTGTCCAGTGGTAGTCAATTAGCAGGTCAGTTCCATCTAAAGGTAAATTAATTTACAAAATAAATATGAGTGTTGGAATCTAAGTGCACAGAAATTACAATCAACCTTTACCAAAATAATTTTTTCCAGAGGGCCTCCTTCCCCATCCACATAAATATATACAAAGAGGAAGCTTCTGGGCAGTTCTTCCTAGTGCAAAGTAGCAAAATGGCAAATATCCAATGTATGTGAATAGTGTAAATGGTAGGCTTGGATAAAGTAGGAACAAAACTAAATTTTTAAGCCATCATATTTCATTGCTTACACATCTTTCTGGCATCAGTGCATCTTGAATTCATTTAACCAATTTTTCCGGCCATCTACAAAATAAAAAAGGTAAGGCTTTTACAAAGAAATATTGTGAAAAATAAATCCAGATATAAACAGTACACCTACAGGATTGTTATATCAGCTCCAATTATAATAAAAGCAATGTTTTTAAGCTTCCTTGCATTGTGAACATGATGCTCCCAGTATTTCAGAAGTTAGGGGTCTATTTATAATGGTCTTGGCCTCACTACACCAAATCCTTCATGTCTACTGAAGCCAGAAAACCAAGAATCCAAATTATACCACGCAGAAGGCCAACGCAAGTTTCTTTTCCGTTTCCCAAAGTGTTATAAGACTAAGAATTTGGAAAGACAGACTAAAAATATGCTTAACCTTGAATCTTCAAATTGTCAAATAAAAAAACAAGCATTTGGTCTACATTTTTTAATTTCTGTTTTCAGATCTTCACGAAGCAGAGCTGAAAATATTCTAAGCTGATTTCATGGCAAAGTGGAAGCATTACAAAGAATTGCAACTGCTTAAACATAAGACTTCCCGACTTTCATCCAGGACACAGTAGTGATAGTTCACTAGTTTCAAAAGGAGTAGAGAAGTCAGTATTATTTTTTAAAGATTTAAGGATAAAACTGCCAGAAAACAATGTACGGCAATGATAACTGTTATTTGTAAATCTCAGGTGGTGAAGGAAAGGAAATGGATAGATGGTTGATGATAAGCACTGGAAAGTTGTGCTCTGTTACTGTGTAAAATTAGCTCACTGAAAACCTTCATTTCCACATAAGTTTTTATGAGAACATTGGTTTTCATACCTGCATAGTATTAGGCCATTTTGCAAACGGAAGCAATCAAACCCTGGAACCTGAACTATTTTCAACTATTGAATTAGTGCCAAGGCATCATAACTGCCTGTTTATTATGACTTAGTTTAAAAGCTATGAAGCTCTGAATATTTCCATTATAAAAATGTCTACTTGCTAAAAGCACTAAGTTTCCTAAGCCTGCATATTTCCAAAGTGGCTTTTAATCCAGGAATGAATTCTAAACTGCTTAATTCCATATTTTCAACTTGCAAACAATAAATTAATAAGCACACTGTTTAGCACACACAGACTTTTATGATTTATTCATTCAAAAGAAAAATTGACATACCATCCTCTTATATTCAGTAGGTATAGAATTTATAAAGCGTAACACTCAGCGGGGCTCATAACTAACTCTTGACTTCCTATGATTATAACAAAGGAAAACCCTTTCAAAACCCTGGGAGGGAGAGAGAGAGAGAGAGAGAGAGAGAGAGAGAGAGAGAGAATGATGTAACAAATGTGACAAAATGTTATGTGTTCGTAGGGGGTATTTTCAAGTTCTCTGAATTATTGTATTATTTTTGGAACGTTCCTGTAAGCTGAAATCATTTCACAAGAAAAAAAAATTAAAACTGGGAGGTATATGAAATGTCTGCTCTGAGATTATTTATGTATTAAAGAGCAGTTTCTGAAGAGGGCAATGCTAAACAGAAATATATAAATTATATTAATGGTATTTCAAGTATTTCACACTGTTTGGTCAGTGAACACATTAGCCTGTTCCTGCCCCTGTGCAATGATTGAGATTACAATTTAGCCTTTACAGCAGTGAAACTCATTTGTTTAAAGATGCTTAGGAGTGATCATTTACCCAGAAATATTTATATGGAAATGCTGTGGAAATATATTTTGGTGAATGGCATTCATTCTCTATGAAAGCTTTCATTCTAGAAATAGAAATATTTCAATTATTTCCTTCTATTTACCTATCATCTACATCCTCTTTTGATCTCAATATCTCCCTCTCTCGGCAATTCCATCCAGATACTCATACTTAATCCAAAATCTCTCCATTCTTTAAATTGTTTCTTATAGTTTTCGTACATCTAAATAACCTTGTGAAATATATTAGAAGAAAATAGGCGATCTCACTCATGAAAAGAGAACCTCAAATAACCTCAGAAATTGCTTATTTTATCTTTTCTTATTTTGGCACTTGATCTGGTTTAGCCTCAATAAATTCAGAAGTCTTTTTAATAATGACACAATATTTTATCTATTTGAACATATATAACTCTTGGTGTCTACTAAGATTTTGATCTTTTAAATGCATGATCTGTTTCCTTTTTCAACTTAATTACCTTTAAATGTGCTTTTGTAGTACTTATATTTCTATGCAATTTATTTCTAAATAAGAAAATAAAGCACATTCTAATGAAGTATTGTTTTATTATTTCAGATATTTTCAAAGTGCACAAGAATGGAAATGCTTTTTGGTAGGTGAAAGTAAGAAAAGGAAAGATAAGAAAAGCAGTGATATATTTTTATGACTCCAACAGGTCAGTAACTGCAAATATTTATGAGTAATGATTATTTTATTTACCAAACTCATGTCTGTTGACTAAAATTCCAAAAAGTTCATTATTTAGAGGAAAGAGAACATTCATCTTTGTAACAATTAGCGATATATTTCAAAAGAACTGTTTTTTAAACAAGTGAAGAACAAAAACATTTTTTTTCCTTTAAGCCTACTGTCTACATTAACATACTGTTGCATTTATTGAAGTGTCTTTTATTCATTACAGAAACTACTGGAAAATCTTATCAACTCTTCAAAAGAAAACGCCAACTGTAAATTTATGAAGACTCTATGAACTCCTTGTCTGAAAATCCTGGTATTCCTGTTTCTATAGATTTTAAACTACTATATTACCTTACATGGCAATCCTAATCAACTCCTCCTCATTTTGCCCCCTCTTTCCTTCCCCTCTACACCGAAATTTTCCCTTAAACTAAACCTCAAAATCTCAACAAAATTTCACCTTGCCCTTCTCCCATCAATACACAACCAAAGTCCCTTGAAGTGACGTTCTCTTACTGCATTGAGCAATAAATTCAGCTTTGTCTTATCCATAGTTGTTGGTGATATTTGAGGAGCTGGCATGTGACATAAATATAATTGGAAACATTTTTACCACCCAAAAGTACGTGTAGGTAGTCAAAGAATGTTCAAATTAAGCACAGGTTGGAACCTATAATTCTACATTAGTTGGAAAGCTTATTTTTGTTTTGGCATCTCTTGGAAAAGTCTTAGATAAAAGCACATATTACAGCTTTAACACTATTGAAATGGTTACCTGAGCAATATAGTAGTAAAAAGTTCACATAAGAAGAGACAAGGTTTTTTATGTTATAAAAGTAGTAATGGAAAGGAATTTTTCCAAACTTTTCCCAAATTATGCTAAAGTTCTACCTACTGTTTGATGTAGTATTTACAAAGTTCCACCACAAAATGAATATAGCACTGGAAAAGCCATTCAGTACCATATTCCAAGGAGTTGGAAAACATAACATGTGAATTGCCCATCTTCTTTATAGAAGGAAGAAACATGCATTGATTCCTTTGAAATATGCCACAATTAAGGTGCTTGTGGTGAGACCTTTCTGAAATGTAGATGTAGGTCTACATTCAGAAAGCATTTCCATAACACCATTCATTCCCCCAAGGTGTTGCTTTCATGTCAGACCTCATATACTACCATTCTGTTTCACAGTAATGGCAGAGCCAGGTACATGCTTCTTATTTTGAAAGTTATGTGCTTTTAAGTGTTTGATCAATGCCTTTGGCCCATTAATTCAGCAAGAAAAATTTTACCAAGGCAGGTTAAAGGAATGAGATAAAGGGAGGCAAGAGAGGAGAGTAAGGCTGATGGTAGGTGGGGAGGTACGGTTCAAACAGGAAAATGCTCCCAGGGATTTATAGCAAGCAATACTTGGAAACACATAACTGCTAGTTTCAGTTATATTGAATCATGAAGTCAAAGAGCTACAAAGACAGATACAGTATCCATGGTTTTTTCCCTACATTTTTGTAGGTAGTTGGTAAGCCCACTTCATAAATCTTTCTCTCTTTCGCACTCACACCCGCACATACAAATAATCATGCATATGTTAATTCACTTACACACTGAGTGATAAAATTTCTTCAGGATAAGAAATTTTTAGTCTCTTTTGAAATTAGCTTTAAATTGATGCTGACTCATACAATCTTTTTATTTTTTCAATGGCCCATTTTTAGGATGCATTTTAGGATGCTTGAATGTGTCTTAATTTGCCTTTATGTTTTATTCCAGGTACAAAATGCATTTCTCCAAGAAGAGTTGAACTGAAATTAATAAGTGTACATATGCCTTAGGATATTTTGCAGTAGTAAGATTTGTTTGTAACTGGCCTTTTTTTTAAATTAAAAAATGAAGCAGTATCTTTTGGATTCCTGTTACTCTGTTTAGAGAATGTACATTTTTTCAGAATTATAGACAAACACCGGTCCAGGAAGAAGTCTGAATGAAGTTCCATAACTTTAAGTTTGGAGATGATAGTGGATTATCAATGTGGAAACCAGTTAACACATTTCTGGAAGGAAATGCTGACAATTATTTGAGAATTTTCTTTGAACTTGCCTGGAACCTTTGCCAGTCTTGGTCTGATATCTCTTATTGATCCAGAACCTCACAGAATTAAAAGAAAAAGCTTTATCTACCTCTAGGGTATATATATATAATTTTAAAAATTAAGTGGTAAAAAATATGCCAGTAGTGTTTTTGTCTAATGCCTGAGAATCCATAATGTTTGATTTTTTAAAAGAATATAATATGACCAATTTTCGTTTGGCTTTGTTGGAGGGGAACAATCTATATGAGATTTTTACTTCCAAAGAAAGCAAAAGGAGGAAGGAGTGAGTGGATTAGAATTAAATGCAACAGGGTGGTGTGATGGTGGTGCAGTGGCAGAACTCTTGCCTGCCATGCCATAGACCTGGGTTTGATTTCTGGTGCCCGCTCATGCAAAGAAAAAAAAATTGAATGTAACAATGATAGAATTGTCAAAGTGCCTAGTGCAGTTCATGACATATTGTAGGCTTTCAATAAATGGCCGTAGTTTATAGCATCTGTCCCTAATATATGCGTATATGCACTATCTGCATACTGATTTGCATTATCTCTGCATTATGACATAAATTGGATATCATCATTCCCTTTTTACAGATGAGAAACTGAAGCACAGAGAAATTAGGGAATCTTCCCAAGGCCGAACAGGATATAAATGGCAGAGGAGGCTTTGAATAGTCCTTGCTCTTAGCCACTGTACTGCATGACTTTTCCATGCTGTCAGTAATACAATTGTTTACATTATGAGACTCTCAATGTTGATGAAGAAAGAAAATAGAGCCAGACACTAAACGAAAATATTGTATGATCTCACTGATGCAAAATAATAGAATTAGCAAATTCACACATTCAGAATCCAGAACATAGGTTACTAGGGGATGGGGTGGGAGTAAGGAATAGGAAGTTAAGGCTTAAAAGGTACAGAGTTTCTGTTTAGAATGATAGAAAAGTTTGGGTAATGGAGGGTGGTGATTGTAGCGTAACATTGTGAACATAATTAACAACATTGAATTGTATATTTGAATACGGCTAAAGGGGGAAAATTTAGGTTCTATACAACTGGTTAGAATAAAATTATTTTTTAAAATAGGACTACACAACACAAACATGAGCCCTAATGTAAGCCATAGACTATAGTCAATAGTACAATTACAAAAACGTGCTTTCATCAATTGTAACTATCGTACCATATTAATGCAAGATGTTAATAATAGGGTGGTATATGGGAACCGTGTATTTCATACCTTATTTTTCTATAAATCTACAACTTCTTTAATAATAAAGAAAAAAAAGGAAACAAAATGGACTGAAGAAAAAGTGGAGCAGAGAAAACAGATATGCCATGTAAGCATAAGTTTAATTTTCCATTTTTGTTTAAAAATGTACATTGGTATGTGTGCCAGTTTGAATATTTTATGTACCTCGGAAAAGCCATGTTCTTTAATCCTCATTCTATATTGCTGGGTGGGAGCTTTTTGATTATCCATTGAGATGTGACCCACTCAATTGTGGGTGGTAACTTTTGACTAGATGGTTTCCATGGTGATGTATCTCCACCCATTCAAGGTGGGGTTGCATACTAGAGCCTTTTAAGATGGAACCATCTTGGAAAAAGCTTCAGTGCCAAGAGAGCCCATGTAACCAAAAACCTTTGGAGTTGAAGAAGGAAAATGCCCCTTGGGGAGCTTCCTGAAACAAGAAGCCGGGAGAGAAAGCTAGCAGACATTGCCATGTTTTCCATGTGCCTTTCCAATTGAGAGAGAAACTCTGAACTTCATCACCCTTTCTTGAGTGAAGGTAACCTCTTGTTGGTGCCTTAATTTGGACATTTTTATAGCCTTGCCTTAATTTGGACATTTTCATGGCATTAGAACTATAAACTTGCAATTTAATCAATCCCCCTTTTTAAAGGCCATTCTGTATCTGGTATATTGCATTCTGGCAGCTTTCTAAAACTTGGACAATGTGTTTGAAGTTTGACACTTAGATTTGGCTCCTCATTCTCCCACTTACTAGTTGGACAAGTTATGAACCAATTTGAGCTTTCTGTAAAATCACTTTCCTATTAGAGTTATTGTGAAGATTAAATGAGTGAATTCATATAAAATGCCTAGCATGTAATGTGCCCTCAATAAATGGTAGCAGTAATAGGCATACTGTCATCTCTCCACCCACTCTCTTTTCCTTTTTTATTCTCTTTTCTCAGGGAGGAAAAAAAGGAATATATCAGAAGATCTTGGAATGACCTAGTGACCTTGGCCTGAGAGGTTTTTAACCATCATGTCTGGGGAAGCAGACAGAAAAACATATCATGTGCTAAAGTCAAGGGAGTGGGAAAGACAATGGATTTAGAAATCAATTGCCAAATAAGGCTGGAGAGGTGGGAAAGGACCATATCAGAGGGGTTTGTCAGCCATTTGAAGGAGGTTTCTCTTTATCCTAAGATACCGGAAAGTCACTGAAAATTTCTAAGTAGGTAGAATTTAGTATTTTGTATCCTGAAAGCATGTGCTTCCCTCTAACTAAAATTCCTACTTATAAAGCTTAATTTGTTGGAACTAGTAGATGATAATAAATCATCCAATTAAAAGCAATTAAATACCACAATACAAACAACTAGTTTACTCAGGTTCAAAATTCAGCATAAATATTACTTCTTTTGGAAAGTCTTTCTTGAATGAGGATCCTGCCAAATACTCTATTATCTCTCATGCAGAGCACAGAACTAAACAGTGCCCTTCAGTAGCCACTCAATAAATGTTTTGGAATGGAAAAGGAGAGTCCCACAAGATAGGATAATTAATTCAAGTACTTTGTACCTAGGAAAATCTGTGGAGTATATGTGTTTGGGTAAGGAGACCTTTTATATGAGGGGGCTAGTATATATGCATGGGGGGAGTGGAGAGGGATAAGATATTTTAACTTCTTCAGGAAACCACTTCACTATTTAACTAATTATGACACTACAATATTAAATCCATGGTTGATATTGCTTTCTTTCATGCAGTCTCATTTCTACCTAAATAAATTGTCCCCTGTTGTCATCACCCTTACAATATACTTGCACCCTTTTACAAAAGACTCTATATTTCACTGGACTGAATAAAGTCAAAGAAATCCCCATGGTGGGAGGAGACATTTTGGAAGAGATATTAAAAATTGTGAATGATAGAATGAACAACAGAGAAAATATTGTGCCTATATGTATTCGTTCACTGTAAACAATTAGAAACCTTCGGTGCAAAGCATCAAAGGGCTTTCTAATTAAATGACCTATTTTTGAAGTCAACTGGAATTTTTATTTCTTTTATACACATTTACTGAGTGCCTGCTACGTGCAAATTTCTATGACTGATACAATGAAGGATATAAACATCAAAATAAAATTCAGGAAGATGAAGTTCATGTGTAGGCTTATTTAAATAAACTCTATATTCCAATACCTAGAGGAAAAATCATAGTCATCCATGGAAATTGTATCGTTCTGAAAATGTTCCCAATCACAAAATGGGAATTACTTCAAAACACACCACCAAAAACCCTGAAGACCCACTGAAAGATAAATTAAGATTTCTAGTGTAGTTTAACTATGGAAGTTGTAAGACCATTATTTGGACTCACTAGAGACCATGTTGTATAGTTTATAAGGCCTTTTTGACTTACAGCAGCTGTAAATTCTAATCCTATCCTTTTCTTACCATATAGGAATCTCAGTGGACATACATGCCCATTTTGAGTGACAGGGATTGCAACGTATAGCACATGCATGGCACGGTGCCTGCCACACAATAGGAGCTAGCCGCAATTAACAGACTGACAGGCCTGTCCAAAACTAAACCTGGTTTCGAGACCAACAACTACTCTACCTCAGCTGTGGTCCTTCAGTGTAAGCGATGTGGCACATTAGTTAGATAGGATTTCAGGGAGATATGCCCCAAATGATAGGGACACAAGGATGTCATAGGTGAGATTGGGAGTGGGAAGCATTTTATAAATGTCATTCCCCAATTGAGATTTCTTATTTGAGTGGGAGAAGAATGGGGGAAAAGATGATAATATCAAAGTTTCCGGAAAGGTTGAGTGTACATGTTAGAGCATATCAAATGCAGATAAAGGCTGAATATAAATTGACAGATTTATTTCATAGGTCTCCTAATGTGGATACTGCCACTTGATACACAGAGTCTATGATAGGCATTATGGAAAAGGTTTGAGCCGGTGCATCCATGATCGGTGGCTGGTTTCCCGAGGTGTGTGATAACTCACGTAACACCCTGGAAAACATAACTGAGCCCTGGGAGCTCCAGCACCTCTTCATATGTCCTCTTAACGCCCCATTAATCTGATTAGTGGGCAGTTAAAGGGATGTATGAAAAAGAGAATATTCCCTATGTGTACCAACAGAGAGCACCCACTCAATAATATTTATGATAATGTGTCTAGAATCGTAATAAATCTCTTGAAATGGAACATATGCTATGGTGAGGTGAATATGGAATGAGAATTTCCGGCATATAAACAACAGCTGTATCCAAGACACAGTCACTTTTAAACATAATCAGCTGAAATCTGAAAAATCAAATTGAAATTCTCTTGAGGCCAACAGTTATTTATGATTCAAAAAGCAGGTTTGTGAACTTAATTTTGAGCTGAGAAATATATATTTAGTTAGAATCCATGACTGAGCTTTTCTGTTTGGAAGAGGACAAGATCACCTGTGACGAGTCCCTCCCAGAGGATTGGTGAAGACAGAGAAGCCACCTAGACATATCTGTGACTGTCCATCCACAGAAGGTTTCTCTGTGACTGCTACTAAGCCTTACATAAGTGCTCCCCATTAGAATTTAAACTATTAATTGTAAATCTGGGGAATTCAATCATTCTAATTTTAACATACAAATTTCCAATAAGCAAAATGAGAATGAACTCATGGGACCATTCCAGGCTTTCATAACAATCAAAAGCCCATAATATTAGCAAGTGTTTAAATTATTTTAAACATCTTCAGCTAAAAAAACAACAAAAAAATAGAAAACATCTAGAAAAAGAAATGTCAGCATATCTAAATGTTATTAATTCTTGAAAAATAAATCTTTAACTGCCCATTTACAAGGTAGCATTTTCCCAAGCAGGAGCCAAAGATGTCTGAAAGTAGCTGGAAAACCAGTAACAGTCTTTATCCCAGACAAAAAAAAGGGGGGGAGGAGGGCAAGCAAATGTTATGACTTAAAGAGTAAACCCAGCAAGACGTAACCATATAGCCATCTTTCTTTTGTCCCAACCTCTTCCATCGGCATATGACATCTTTTTTTGCTGAACAAAGCTAGAAAAACTGAAAAATTACTAATGGAGCGAAGAGGGCTTTTAGAGTCATTTTGGAATTTCGATAACACCAAGTGCCTGAAATTTCAGACAGCGTCAATGCTTAGTAATATCTATTCTATACGGTGGAGCATGTTATAGACACCAAGATTAATACTGACTGTGGAGTCCTTTATTTCTAAGGGCAATTTACTATAAAATAGAGATTCTATAAGAAATAAATACCATTGGCATTATTTCTAAGATAATTAAATATAGATATTTTAAACAAAAATTTAAGAGTTTATGCAACGTTGTTTTAAAGAATCAAAAATACCACGCAATAAATCTTTAGGGAAGGTAAATTGCCTACCCAGGAATGACAAATTACAATATCAATGCACTTTATTAAAGTTAAAAAAAAATCCCTATTATGTATGGTATGTGTCCAAATCCAGATGTCCTTGCTCCAACATTCCCACTGAAGTTGATAGGAATTTCCTACATAAATATAAAATATATTCAAAGTGTAACTAATTTGTTCTTGGTTATTTTCCATCTTGCATATCATATATTATCATTTAAAAATAATTTTTGAAATATGCAATAATACATCATTTAAAATATGCATGGCAGAGTATAAGTTTATAAAGATGTCCCATATAGAGTAGGCCCTCAATAAAAATATTATTACTTCTTATTCAAGAATTTCCCTTCATAATGGTCTGATGATATCAGAGAACAATGAAAATATTAAAAATACATCTTACAGGCTGACAGTAAGTGTAATATACTCTTTGGTGAAAAAGTAATATTAAAAACATACTTTAAATATATTGAATGAATTTACAAGTAGTACAACTTTTTGAAGAACTAGAATAACCTCACTGATGGAAGCTCTTTAAACTAAGGGTTTTCCATGTAAAATCATTTTTATCAAGAAAGGGATAAAAAAAGTTTTGAATAGTAGCAAGGATTCATAGTTTTACACTCTCTTTTTTAAAGTGTGATGTAGTTGCTGTAGATTTTCCTAACATTTGGGGTCAATTTGTGAGGCCAGGCAAAAAGCCAAAGATGATTCAAAACCAGTAGATTAATTTACTTTCAGCCAATTACAATTAGTACCACATCAAGGCTGTTTATATTTCTGCTGTCATCCATATGCATTAGCACCAGTTTAACGTGCAAACCATGAACCAAATGATAGCTTGCATAAATCTCCACTGTTAGATAGCAGAGTCTATTGCCCTATCCTTACTTCCTGGTAATAACCTTTGATCTTCAGATCAACAGTAAAAATAATTACTGACTTTGGCCAAGCTGAGATTAGTCATTTCAGTTCTGAGAGGCTACACAGCTGGAGACAGATGTGCAGGTCTCTTTGCACAGATCCTAAAGGATCTTCTCCAACCATTAATATCATGCTTGTCATTAGTTTCTCAGAGGCCAAATGTTATTCTTTGTAAACGTGTGTAAAACATTCTCAGAATTTCAAACAATAACAAATCAGGGTTGAACATTGCTGAAATCTTCCATCTGTCCAAATCAAATAGTTGTATTAACATTAAAAGAAGGATGAAAACAGCAAACAGCACATACTCACACATGCTCTTTTAATATAGATTTTCAATGATTTGTCCAAGAAAAGTAATATTCAGAGACTACGCCAAAAGTTTAAACAAAAGAAATTGAAGAACATTATTACGGAAAACTGAAAGTATTTTTTAAATGTGTTAATTCATGGAATTAACTTTTGTTCTTTAACTTTATGCATTGATGTTATTATTAATATTATTTTAAGGGGAAAATTCACATCAATTCAATATCCTATGTCATTTGTTAAAGGATTATTATTCACTCAATCATCCAAACAATGTTATTTACAGTCTGGTGATTAATGTCTTTAGATATATGGCTTAAATATAAGAAAAACACAATCATAGGAAAACCTGGGATTAAAAACTGTATAGAGATTTCAAATTAGACAACCTCAAAACTAGAAGAACTAGAAAAAGAAGAGCAAACTAAGCTGAAAGCAAGCAGAAAGAAGGAAATAAAGAATGAAGCAGAGATAAATCAAATAGAGAATTTAAAAAACAATAGAGAAAAATCAATAAAACCAAAAGTTGATTCTTTGAAAAGATTAATGCAAGGGAGACAATGAAGCAAGGTAATGTGAATAAGAGTGACCAGGATGCATTGATGTTATTCTTAATATTATTTTAAGGGGGAAATTCACATCAATTCAATATCCTATGTCATTTGTTAAAGGATTATTATTCACTCAATCATCCAAACAATGTTATTTACAGCAAGGTAATGTGAATAAAAGTGACCAGGATGCCTCAGATTAGGTAACTGGTTAGGAAAAACCCTTGCCCCGGGATGGTGTCTTTAGATATATGGCTTAAATATAAGAAAAACATAATCATGGGAAAACCTGAGATTAAAAATGAAAGCAAGCAGAAAGAAGGAAATAAAGAATAAAGCAGAGATAAATGAAATAGAGAATTTAAAAAACAATAGAGAAAAATCAACAAAACCAAAAGTTGATCTTTGAAAAGATCAACAAAATCACCAAACCTTAAGTAGAGTGTGAAGAAAAAAATTAGAGAGGACACAAATGATAAACCACATATGAAAATAGGAACATTACTACCAACCCCCTTAAAATAAAAATGAGTATAAGAAGATACTATGTAAATCTGCACATCAAAAAATTAGATAACCTAGATGAAACGGACAAATTTCTCAAAACACACAAATGGCCTCACTACTTAAGAAGAAATAGAGTATCTCAAAACACCAATAGCTGGTAAAGAGAACGCAATCAAAAATCTTACAACAGAAGAAAAACTCAGGACCAGGTGGTTTCACAGGGGAGTTTAACCAAATATATCAAGAAGAATTAACATAAATCCTGCTGAAACTATTCAAAAAAAGTGAAGAGAAGGGTACACTCCCTATTTCATTCTAGGAGACTGCCTTCACCCTCATACCAAAGCCAGATAAGGATACCACAATGAAATAAAATTACAGACCAATATGTTTTATAAATAGATGCAAAAAAATCTCAACAAAATAGTATCAAACTGAATTAAAAAACACATTAAAGTAATTATACTTCATGATCAAGTGATATTTATCCCAGGTATGCAAGTGTGGTCCACCATAAGAAAATCATTTAATGCAAAGCAACCTATTAACAGAATGAAGGGGGAAGAAAGCACTTAAACATTTGAAAATTGACATAGAAAAAGTATTTGACAAAATCCTTTACCCTGTCTTCAGAAAAAACAATTAGAAAACTAGGAAATTTCCTCAACATTATAAAGGATGTATGTGAAAAATTCATAGCTAGCATAATATTTAATAGGGAAGAGACAGAAAGCTTTCTAAGATCAGGAAAAGACAAGTATGCCTACTGTCACCACTGTTATTCAACATTGTACTGGAAGTTCCAGCTAGAACAAATTGGCAAGAAAAAGAAATGAAAGGATTACTAATTGAGAAGGAAGAAGTAAAACTTTCCTAATTAGCAGATAACATGACCTCTAAGCAGAAAATCCTGATACATCCACAACAAAACTCCTAGAGCTAATAAATTAACTCAGCAAAGTGTTGGAGTACTAGATCATCACCCATAAGTTGGCAGTGTTTCTATACATTAATAATGAACATTGGAAGAAGAAATCAGTAAAAATTCCACTTCTAATATCAACTAAAAGAATAAAATATCTAAGAATAAATTGAACCAAAGATGAAAAGGTCTTATTCACAGAAAACTACACAGCACTGCTAAAGGAAATCAAAGAAGACCTAAATAAATGGAAGGACGTTCTGTGTTCATGTATACGAAGATTAAATAATGTTAAGATATTGTAATGCAATATACCAGATATGGAATGGCTTTTGAAAAGAGAATTTATTGAGTTGCAAGTTTAGAGTTCTAAGGCTATAAAAATGTCTAAACTAAAACATCATGGGAATGATACCTTGACTTAGGAAAGGCCAATGGGTCCAAAACACCTATGTCAGGTAGGAGGGTACATGGCTAATGTCTGCTGAAGTCTTTGGCTTCTGATTTCAAACAGCTTCCCCAGGGGCATTTACTTTCTGCAGGTCCAAATGTCTGGGTCTTGTGTTGGCTCTTCCAGCTCTGTCACTTCTGAGGTTTCTCCAAAATGTTTCCTCTTTTAAAAAACTCCAGTGAACTAATCAAGACACACCTTAAATGGACAGAGTCACAGCTCCGTCTAATGAAAATGTCACACTCACAATTGAGTGGATTATATCTCCATGGAAACAATCCAATCAAAGAGTTTCACCCTGGACAATACTGAATAAGGATTAAGAGAACATGTTTTTTCTGGAGTACATATTTTTAAACCAGCACAGATGTCAATTCTACCCAAAGCTGTTTACAGATTCAACACAATCCCAATGAAAATTCCAACAACATTTTTTACCTTTAGGGAATAGCCAATCATCAAATTTATATTGAAAGGACTTTGGCTTAGAAAACTGTGGATTAGAATATGCTGAGTTCACCCCTGCTCCATGGAACAACTAGAAACATAACAGAAAAATGAGCAGGGCAGCAGTTCCAGGGTGTGAGTGATCAGAGGTGGCCTTCTACATTGTATAGGGAGGTACTGGATGAAAAAGCAGAGAAATTGGGAGAGAGAAAATGGAGTAAGTGTGCTCAGTCATGAATCCACCTCAGGCCAGTGGCAGCATACAGGAAAGAGTGGGTTCGAAAGGTTTGGAGTGTTTCTGCACTCCTGCCCATCTCTGTAACTAGCTTGGGAGACTGTCCTTCTCAGCAACACAGCCAGGAGCTCACATAGGAAACCCAGAAGCCAGCAGACTAGTGTCCTTGTGCAGAGAGACCTTCCAGTCAGTGCACAGTGCCTGCCCCTGACCCCTGAGACAGGCCGCTGTGGGCACCAGGTTTTTGGCAGAGACTGGGGTCCCTCCTTGTGGGAAGAGGAGGAGACATAAATTGGAGCTAGTTTGACAGTTGGTCATTTGGTCCAGCTACTGCTTCCTCTTCCCTACAAAGGCCCAAAGTCCTCAGGCATGCATGCATGAGCCAAAGCCATGTTGCACTGACAGGTTTTTCTGGGTTGGCTGAGGGCAGGGACAGTTGAAAAACACAGTTTTACAGCCCAAGGTAATATAATGACCACCCAACAACCTGAACCCACAAATGGATTCTCCACAAAGGTGCACACTACCCACCCCTCAGCCCCAAGGTTGGCAGCTTTCACAATGGTGCCAAGATGAGTGGCCTTGGCTGGGATTGCACCAGGTCTTCATTCTGCTTAACTGGCTGCTGCAGTCAGGGAGAGGTGGGCCTGAGGGAAAGTGGCGGCACCCCTGGGAAGATAAGGGAAGTGCAGTTTGGCAAACTGCCTATATACTTAGCTTGTAACAGATCCTCAAGTAGAGTTGCATTTTCTGCATGAAATCTGGGCCTTGGTTTGGTGGGGAATTACTGACAAACAAGAGCAAAATGAGACATTCAATACAAACCCAAGAAAATACAGGACCATAGATGATCAAGGGAAACCAAATTTCAAAATTGCCTTGTTAAGATCATCAAATACCTTGAATACCAACAGAAAATAATGAAGCCTATGAAGATGAAGACAGCGGTGGCTCAACCAAATGACCAAACTAAAATACCAGGAAGGCAGGGAATTTGGAAGTAATCAAGGTAATTCATATAAATCTCCCAAATAAATTCAATGGGTTGGCTAATGACATAAAGGATATCAACAAGACACTAGAAGAGCATAAAGAAGAACTTGAAAGAATAAAAAGAAAAATAGTGGGTCTCACAGAGATGAAAGATATTGTAGACCAAATTAAAAATATACAAAATACACACAACAGCAGACTTGAAGAAGCAGAATAAAGAATAAGTAAACCAGAGGACAGGACAACTGAAGTTGAGTGCACACACACACACATACACACACACACACACACAAATGGCAAAAAGAGATGGAAAAAATGGGATTGGATCTCAAGGAAAAGATGGACAACATGAAGTGCACAAATATAAGACTCATCAATTTAACAGCAGATAAGAAGAGTAAAAGGCTAGGAAGATAGTTGAGGAGATAATGGGGAAAAAGTTATAAAAGGCATGAATATATAAATCAAAGAAGCCAATGAACCCCAAATAGGACATATCCAAATAAGCACACTACAAGACACGTATTAATCAGACTTTCAAATGCTGAAGAGAAGCACAAAGTTGAAAGCAGGAAGAGAAAAAAAGATCACCATATCCAAGGGAAGCCACATAAGACTAAGTTCAGAACAGTCAACAGGCATCTTGGAGGCAAGAAGGCAGTGGTATGATATATTGAAGACGTTGAAAGAAAGAGACTTTCAGCCAAGAATTCTATGTCTAGCAAAGTTGTCCTTCAAAAGTGAGGGAGAGATTAACATTTTCACAAATAAATGTTGATATAATATTTTAATGGGAAAACTAACTTATAAGAAATACTAAACGGAGTTCTGTTAGCTAAAAGAAAGACAAAAGAGGGAGGTATGGAGGAGAGCCCAGAACTGAAGAGTATCAGTAAGGGTAACTTAAAGGATAAAAAGAGACAGAGAGGGAAAAGAATATAGAGATCTGACAAATAAAAACAAAAGGATAAGATAGTGGATTCAATAACTGCCTTTTCAGAAATAACGCTGAATGTTAATGGACTAAACTCACCAATTAAAATATACAGATTGGCAGAATGCATTAAAATATATGATCCATCTCTATATGCTACTTACAAGAGACTCATCTTAGACCCAAGGATACAAACAGATTGAAAGGAAAAAGATAGAAAAAGATGTTCCATGCAAGCCGTAATAAAAAGAAAACAGTAGTAACTATAGTAATATCAGACAAAATAGACTTTAAATGTAAAGACATCATAAGAGACAAGGAAGGAAATTATATATTAATAAAAGAGACAAAATTCACCAAGAAGAAATAACAACTATAAATATTTATGCTCCCAGTCAAGGAGCTTCAAAGTACATGAGACAAACACTGGCAAAAGTGAAGGAAGCAATAGATGTTTCAGCAAGAATAGTGGGAGAATTCAATACACCACTCTTCTCTATAGGTAGAACAACCAGATAGAGGCTCAATAAGGAAATAGAGAACCTAAACAATGTGATAAATGAATTAGACCTAACAGATATATATATATATATCATTACACCCCAAAACACAAGGATATATATTCTTCTCTAGTACTCATAGACTGTTCTCCAGGAAAAATCATATGATGGGGCACAATACACGTTTTAATAAATTTTAAAAGATTGAAATTATTCAAAGCACTTTCTCTGACCACAATGGTCTGAAACTGGAAATCAATAACCATCAAAGAACCAGAATGTTCACAAATATATGTCGATTAAATAACACACTCTTAAATATCAGTGGGTGTATTAGCTAGAGTTCTCTAGAGAAACAGAATCAGCAGGAGATGTCTGTAAATATGAAAGTTATAAAAGTGTCTCATGTAACTGTGGGGATGTAGAGTCCAAGTCTTTAGGGCAGGCCATAAGCTGGCAGGACCTTCCAATGAAGGTCCTCAATGAACTCTCAGGAGAGATTGGCTGGCTGAAGCAGAAAGAGTGATTATCTCTCCTGAATCCCCCTTAAAAACCTTTTTGTGATTAGATTAAGAATCACTCATTGCAGAAGACACTCCCCTTAGCTGAGTGCATTTGGTGGATGCCACCAACATGGTCATAATTTAAGTACATAAAATGTCCTCATAGCAACAGACAGGCAAGCACTTGCCCAAACAGACAATCAAACACCACCATCTAGCCTAGTTGACACATGAACCTGATCATGACACTGGGTCAAAGAAGAAATTGCAAGAGAAATCAGTAAATATCTGGAGATGAATGAAAATAAGACAATATATCAGACCTTATGGGATGTGACAAAGGCAATGCTGGAAAGGGAAATTTATTGCTCTAAATGTCTATACTAAAGAAAAAAAAAAGAAAGAGCAAGTATCCAGGACTTAACTGCTCACCTGGAAAAAAAATGGAGAAAGTAAAGCAAACTAACCTCAAAGCAAATAGACAAAGAGAAATAACAAAGATTAAAGCAGAAATAAATGAATTGGAGAACAACAAAAACAAAAACGATAGAAAGAATCAATAAAACCAAAAGTTAGTTCATTGAGAAAATCAATAAAATCAATGGACCCCTAGCTAGACTGATAAAGAGAAAAAGAGAGAGGTTGCAAATGATCAAAATCAGAAATGAGAGAGGGTTTGCTATCATGGATGCTGAAGATTTTAAAAATCAAAATAGGATACAATGAACAAGTATATGCCAAGAAACTATACAACTTAGATGAAATGAACAAATTCCTAGAAACACGCAAACAGCCTACACTGACTCAAGAAGAAATAAAAGATCTCAACAAACCAGTTACAAGTAAAGAGATTCAGTCAGTCATCAACAATCTTCCTACAAAGAAAAACCCAGGACCAGATGGCTTCACAGGGGAATTTTATCAAACATTCCAAAAAGAACTAAGTCCAATTCTGCTCACACTCCTCCCAAAAATTGAGAAGCAAAGCAACACTAGGCAACTCATTTTATGAAGCCAATATCATTCTAATATTAAAACTGGATAAAGATGCTACAAGAAAGAAAAACTACAGACCAATGTCCCTAATAATATAGATGAAAAAATTCTCAACAAAATACTTGCAAATTGAATCCAACAACACATTAAAAGAATTATACACCATATTGAAGTGGAGTTTAAACCAGGCATGCAAGGGTGGTTCAACAAAAGAAAATCAATCAATGCAATACAACACATTAACAAATCAAAAGAGAAATAATACACAATCACCTGAATCGATGCTGAAAAGAAATATGGCAAAATTCAGCATCCTTTTTTTTGCTAAAACACTTCAAAAGGTAGGAATAGAAGGAAGCTTCCTCAATATGATAAAGGGCATATATGAAAAGCCCACAGCCAGCATCATACTTAACTGTGAGAAAATGAAAGCATTCTTCTTAAATCAGGAAGGAGACAAGGATGCCCACTGTCACCATTATTATTCAACATTTAACTAGAAGTTCTAGCTAGAGCTATCAGGCAAGAAAAAAAATGAAAAGTATGCAAATAAGAAAGTAAGTTATAAAACTTTCATTAGTTGAAGATGACATGATCTTCTACTTGCAAAATCCTGAGAAATGTGTGACAAAACTATTTGAGTTAATAAACACATCCAGTAAAGATGTGGGAAACAAGATTAATGCGCAAAAATCCATAACATTCCTATACTCATACAATGACCTAACAGAGGAGACAATTAAGGGAAAAAATCCATTCAAAATGGCAACTAAAAGAATAAAGATTTTAGGAATAGACTTAGCCAAGGATGTAGAGGACCACTACACAGAAAACTAGAAAACATTGCTAAAAGAAATTAAAGAAGACCTAAATAGGTGGAAATACATTCCACACTCATGGATAGGAAAGTTAAATATGGTTAAGATGTCAATTTTTCCAAAATTAATTTACAGATTCAATGCAATATCAATTAAATTCTAACAACCTACCTTGAAGACTTGGAAAAGCTAGTTATCAAATTTATTTGGACGGGAAAGAGACCTCAAATAGGCATAGATATTCTAAAAAAGAACAAAGTAGAAGTCTAACACTTCCTGATTTTAAAGCTTAATACAAAGCCACAGTGATCAAAAGAGCATAGGAATCAAACTGAGAATTTGGAAAAAGATCCCCAAAGTAACAGTCAATTGAACTTTGACAAGGACCCCAAATTCATTGAACTGAAAAGACAGAATAGTCTTTTCAATAAATGGGAAGGGAGAACTGGATATCAATAGCTAAATAATGAAAGAGGACACCTACCTTATACGCTACATAAAAATTAATTCAAAATGGATCAAAAACTTAAATATAAGAGCCAGTACCATAAAACTCCCAGAAAAAAATCTAGGGAAACATCTCCAAGTCATAGTAATAGGAGGTAGCTTCTTAAACTTTACATCCAAAGCATAGGCAACAAAAGGAAACATAGATAAATGGGGACTCCTTAAAATCAAATGCTTCTGCACCTCAAAGGACTTTGTCAAAAAAGTGAAGAGACAACCAAATCAATGGGAGAAAATATTTGGGAAACATATATTGGATAATGATTTGAAATCCAGTATATATAAAGAAATTATATAACAACAACAAAACAACAAATAATGCAATTACTAAATGGACAAAACATATGAATGAACGTTTTTCTAGAGAGCAAAGACAAATGGCTGAAAAAATGCATGAAGAGATATCATCTTCATTAACTATACGGGAAATGTAAATCAAAACTACAATGAGATATCATCACACACCTATAAGAATGGTTGCTATTATACAAAAAGGAAACTACAAACATTGGTGGAGGATGTGGATGGATTGGAGCACTTGTTCACTGTTGGTAGGAAAGTGTGGTGCAGCCACTGTAGAGGACAGTTTGGTGGTTCCTCAGAATAGTAGAAATTGATTTTCCTGACAATCCAGCAATACCACTGCTCAGAATATGCCTGTGAGCTCATTTGAAAATATTATGCACCCCAGAAAAGCAATTTCCTTTTAATCCTGACCCAATCTTATGGGGGCAGTCCCATTGTTTCGGGAGGGATATTTTGATTAGCTTGTTTCCATGGAGATGTGAGCCACCTAATTATGGGTATGGTCTTTTAATTAGATGGAGATGTAACTCTACGCATTCATGGTGGGTCTTGATTAGTTTATTGGAATCTTTAAGAGTGCTCATAGAGAGAGGAAGAGTTCATAACCAACACAGACCCAGCCGTTTTGAAATTCATAGCCCAGCAGACATCACCATGTGCCTTCCCATGAGATGCTAAGCAAGCCAGAACCTGGACAGAGCCAAGGGACACCAAGAGATGAAAACCAGCCCAAAGGAATCCAAGTGAGGAACCCCTATAGGAAATAAATGCTGAAAGGAATGGCACCGAGGAGCAAGGGACCAGCAGACACAGCCATGTGCCTTCCCAGCTGACAGAGGTGTTCCAAGCAGCATCAGCCTTTCTTGAGTGAAGGTAACCTCTTATTGGTGCCTCAATTTGGACATTTTCATAGCCCTAGAACTGTAACTTGTAACCTAATAAATCCCCTTTTAAAATGCAGTCCATTTCTTATATATTGCATTCTGGCAGCCTTAGCAAACTGAAACAGTGACATGAACAAACATTTGCACACTGATGTTCATGGCTGCATTATTCACAGCTGCTAAAAGATGGAAGCAATCCAGGCGCCCATCAGCAAATAGATGGATGAACAAAATGTGGTATACATACATATATATATGATGGAATATTATTCAGCAGTAAAATGAAATGAGGTCCTGAAGCATATGATAACATGGATAAACCTTGAGCACATAATGTTGAGTGCAATAAGCCAGACACAAAAGGATAGACACTGTATAATTTCTACAATATGACCCTTGTAGAGGTAAAATCAGAATCTTTTAATGTAGACTGTAGGGGACCTAGAGATACACAGAAGCTAGAGGTAGGAGAACGATTACTTAATAAGTTGGATTTAAATGGATGGGAATGGATAGAAGTGATGGTAGTTAATTAGTGGCTTTTTAAGCAATATTGCCATATTGAAGATGAATATGATTGAAAGACGTTGTATAGTGCCATGTATATCATGGATTACTCACTTCAAAAATAAATGAATTCTAGCATGAAATACTTTAAAGGTATGTATCTTATACAAAGAGTCAAGAATAGAGGGGTATGGAGGAAAATTACTATTGCATACTATGGCCCATATTTAACAGGAAAAATCACCAGTACCACAGCAATACTAGGGATAAGTAACTGAAAGGGAGGGACAATAGTTAAGGGAAGTTTGGGATTTTCTCTTTGTTGAGTGTTTTGGTTTGCTAAAATTGCTGTAATGTGATACACAGGAAATGGATTGGATTGTAAAAAAGGGAATTTACTAAGTTGCAATTTTACGGTTCTAAGGCCATGAAAATGTCCAAATTAAGGCACCAACAAGATGTTGCCTTCATTCAAGAAAGGCTAATACTGTCCAGAACACCTCTGTCATCTGGGAAGGCATGTGGCTGGTGTCTGTTGGTCCCTTGCTCCTGGGTGCCACTGCTTTCAGCCTCTGTTTCATTTTCTCCAAGAGTCTGGATCTGAGATTTCTCCAAAATGTTTACCCTTTTAAAGGACTATAATAAATTAATTAGGACCCATGTTGAATGGGTGGACTTACATCTTCATTTAATCAAATTCTGCAACACAAATGGGTGTGTCACATGTCCATGGAAACAGTCCGATAAAAGTTTATCACCCTAAACAATAGGTCTGGCCCCCAAAAGATTGGATCAGGATTAAAATCTGCCTTTTCTGGGGTACATAATAGTTTTAAATGAGCAAAGTGAGGATATGTTTATCTGATATTTCTCTTTGGAGCAATGAAAATTGTCTAAAATTGATAGTGATGATGATTGTACAACTAAGTGAAGATACTGTGAGACGTGTATTGTTTATTTTGGACATTATTCATGAAGTCCAATGGATGGAAGTGGCTGAATGGTACAATGACTGAGAAGCAGAACGACAAATGGTGGTATATACATACAATGGAATATTAAACAATTACAGAAAGGAATGAAGAATGAGGAAGGCAACAAGGTAAATGAACCTTGAGGACATCATGTTGTGCAAAACAAGTCAGAAATGTACAAACATTGTATGGTCTCTTTTAGAAAATATTTATAAGAAAATTGGAGCCTAAATTGTAGCATATGTGACTTACGGCAGTCACATTTATTCCTGAGCTTTAAGTGCTATAGCTAGAATCTGAGATGCTGTGCTATATATGTATAACCTGGTATTTTGCTGGAACTTTGGGTACCTAGGCGACACCTAAAACTCAGAATTGAAGTTTTGTAGCTCTGAAAGTCAGCTTTACTACACTCAACCATTAAAGAAACTGAGAAAGAAATCAGCCTTCAATCAGAGATAAGAATGAAGCTGATATGGTTAGGACTAAGATAAGTAAGAATACAGGGTAAAGGATGGGAATGTCTGTATTTTATAACTTCACCTACTGTGTGATACCAGAGGAAGAGAGCTTTATTTTGTCCAAAATCTGATTTTTTAATTTGTAGCATACCATCTAACTCAACCTATCTGGATAGGGCATTTAAATAACCCAAATACGTGGAGCCCTGGATGGAAATGAGGGCTTGTAATTCTGTAGAGCTTAATGTAATACCCAGATACATCCCAGAGCATGTTGGGCAGGTAATTAAAAAGTATTGGCAGGGTGGGCAATGATGACTTAGTGGCAGAGTTCTTGCCTGCCATGCTGGAGACCTGGGTTCAATTCCCAGTGCTTGCCTATGTTAAAAACAATTAAAAAAAAAAAACAAAAAAAAAAAAACGGTATTTGTGGCGTATTTCTCAGGGACTGGAGCCTAGCCAAACTTAAAATTTTTTAATGTTTCTCTCCCTCTCTATGTTCACTCCCAGCCCCCATATCGGTAACCTAGTTCACTGTTCCCCCTTCCCCCTCTTGTTGTAGACCGCCCATTTCCGTAGCTCACCACTAAACCGCAAGCCTTCCTGTTATTCTCTTCACTCCTCTATACCTAACCTAAGCCCTCAGCCTAGCAACTGCCTCCTGCCTTGTGTGATTGGCTGTCCCTTCCTGACGTGTGCGCCCAAGACTCCACCCCTCCCCGAGAGTACTTAAGCCCCACGCTTACCCCGCTCTGGGTCGTCCGAGCCCCGGGGTCTTCGGACCCCAGACGTCTCACTCCTCGGGTTCCCGGGTGGCCCATCCCGGAGTGTAACAATAAAAGCTTAAAACCCGCATCTGGCCTGAGTGACGACTTCTCACGACCGCCGGCTGGGGAAAGCGCAGGCTCCAGCTTACCCAGGTTAATTCCTGCAAGCTCGCCCCAAACCCACCCAGTGTACCGGTCGCGCGGCCCGGCTGAAGCTATCAGCGGCAGGTATTGGCAAAGACCTTTGAGAGACTGGAGAAAAAATATGAAACTATTAAACTTTCCAACCTGAAAAATCCCTTTTACTGTCTCAAACTCGAGGGGCTCCCAATAAACCAAGCCCTTGATCTTGAGACTTGCTCTTATGAAATTTATTTCTGTAGCAGAGAAGCTAAGCCTACCTAAAATGAGGACTAAAAGTTACTTCCAGTGAACCTCTTTTGTTGCTCAGATATGGCCTCTGTCTCTCTAAGCCCAACTCTGCAAGCAATGTCACTACCCTCCCCCCTACATAGGACATGAAATCCAGGAGTGTGAGTCAACCTGGCATCATGGGAATGACTCCCAGTGATGAGCCTGGCCCTGGCACTGTGGGATTGACAATGCCTTCCTGACCAAAATGGAGGAAAAATATGTAACAAAATAAGATATCCGTGGCTAAGAGCGCCCAAACAGTGTCAAGAGGTTATTCTGGAGGCTACTCTTATACAAGCTTCAGCTACATAATGCTAATTGTCATGTGTTGCCAAACCCCAACCAAAACTATTTCTGTTAACCCTAAATTATTTCCTAGGGCAGTCTCTGATAGTCTACAAAAGTTTCATCTACTAAGATTACGTTCCAGAAACCTACAACCTTCAAAGGGTTCCTAGGCCAGATGAGTCCTGAAACCCAGAACGTTTGAAGTCAATGAATAGAATAGAAAAATAAGTACAATGATGCTTATATTAACATTGAAGAAAGACAAATGTGCTTAGCAGACTCCTTTTGCTTTGAAAAGGAAATACATGATCTAGCCCAATTATTTTTTTGCTTATCCGCTTAGGCTATACTGCCAAACATATGACTAAAAGGGAAATTTTCAGTTAGATTTCATAACTGCCAAAATCTTCTTCTGATTAATGTTTAAATTTATTGAGTTTGGCTCCTAGATTGTCAGATTTGACAGAACTGATTTTACTGGGGTATCACATGGACACTGACTAAATAAATTAGCACTATTTCAGAGAATCTATTATTTTTATTCCAGTTGTTCACTGGAGCTTCCGCCTTTTTTGTGCACATGAGAAATGACCATTTGGATGTCTCATCTCCCTAGAAAATAGTTCATGATTGACATTTTTATACTTAAACAATAAGTTCCTAAGGAAATTAAAAGTATTTTTAAAGAAACTACAGAAGTTCTTTAAACTGAAAATTTCCTTAAAAAGGATTTCTTCTAAATAAATTAAATAATTCATTAAATGAACAGTATTTTAATTTAGCTTCCTGAGGTCAATATACTGTGTGCTGATTAAATTTGATACATGCTTTGTAAAGACAATTTGAAAAATACAAAGAAAATTTCATAAGTAACCCCATTATCCAATGGCAGCCATAGTTAATATTTTGGTTTCCATCTTCCAGATATTAAGCCTAAATATTTAGAATCTGTCTACTTACTCTATTACTTTTGTTAAAGAACATTTTATTGTTTACAGTTTCATAACTTCTAAGCTACTAATTATAACCTATTATTATGATCTTTTAATGACCTATAACTTATATAACCAATAACCTACTCCCAGATTTTTAAATGTTTTAAATTTTCCCTCTTAAAAATACAGTTTCACAAATTTCCTTATGCATATATCTGGAGTACTTTGTGCAAAGTTTAAATAACTTTTTAAGTGAAAACAATTGCCTAGGTTGACAAGAGCTAAAGGAGTTTATCAGCGCTAAAAGAAAAGTCTTTTTGTGTTTTAAAATCTGGATAATTTTACTTAGCAATCAGTGGAACTGTTTTTCGGTTGCTCTGACAAGGTTGTTTCTTGTATAATTAATTAATTCAAATAAATATATAAATAAGTCAAAGTATTTTGTTTTTTCTTTTTGCTTTTTTTCTTTTTTTTTTTTTGGTTTTGGTTTTCCTGTTTGATTTTTCCAATCTAGTCCAAACATTTGGGAAACTAATACACATAATACCTGAATTATACAACCCTATTCCTTCTCACTTTTTTCTTCTCTAGGCCAAAGGAAATACATAAACATAAGCACACTTTGAGGGCAAGGTGAATTTAAAAGAGAGATTATGGTAACCTCCTTACCTTGAGGAAATCTGGGCAGAATCCCTGTGAAGGGGGCAATATTTATACATTCAGTTTTCATAAAAGATGATTGTTTGGATCACCAAGTAGAATGTCTCCTCGAATCTCATTGCAGCAGGGGAAAAAAGCCATGCCAGTTTACTTTTTTCCTCTAGTTTTGAGGATAGGAAGCAAATACTTTCATTCCCCAGGCTTAAGCAATAGGAATTATCGTCTCACAAGCTGGAAAAGTTGTTTCCTTACAGATTGACAGCCTGCTAGCTTGCTGGCAGCCCTTTCACTCTGGACTTTCTGGCCGCACGTTGATGTCCTCTTCTCTTTCTTCCAGGTTTGAACTGATTTCCAGCTTCCAGCTCCTCTCCGTGGCTTTGTCTTTATAAGGTCTCCAGGAATAGGATTAGACCCATCCTGATTCAATTGACCACACCTTAAGTAAAATAACATCTTCAAAAGGCCCTATTTCCAATGGTTTTACACCCACCAGAATGACAGCCAAGGTTAAGAACAAGTTTGTTTTTTCTGAAGTGCATAACTCCATCCATCACACGTTCAGTAATTAGCCATGAGTAATATTTTGGCCTTTGCTTTTCTGTTGTTGGTTGTTTGTTTGTCTTTTGTAAGTGGATCCAGAAATACAATGATTTTTGTTTTATTTTTTGTTGGATAAATTGTGCATTTACAGAACAATCATGCATTAAATAAAGGATTTCTATACACTACCTCACCACTACCACTTTGCATTGATGTGGAACATTTGCCACAATTGATAATAGCACATTTATAAACTCCATGGCTTGATTTAGGGTTCACTGTTTGTGTAGTGTAGTTACATAGAGTTTAAAAATTTTACTCTGTTACTATGTATACAAGCTGACATTTCTCCTTTTAGGCACATTCAGATACATATTTCAGTGCTGAGAATTATATTCCTAATGTTGTGCTACCATCACCTCCATCCATTACCAAAACATTTTCTATTTTTTCTTCTTTTGCTTATGCTTTGGTTATAAGTCTAAGAAACTATTGCTTAACACAACATCCTAAAAATATTTCCTTACTTTCTCTTCTAGGATTTTAATACTTCTAGTTCTTATTTTAGGTCTTTGCTCCACTTTAGGTTGATTTTTATTATGGTATGAAGTAGGGTCCTCTTTTTTTTTTTTTGCAAATGGAGATTCAATTTTCTTAGCACCATTTATTGAAGACAGACGGGAATCCTAGAAGAAAGCTAGTAGCTTCCCAGTCCTTGGTCCCTATACCCAATGGAATGGCTGTAGTCTTACCTCTGGCTCCATGAGGCACCAAAGCATACTTATATTTAATTCCTACTTAAGCTAGCTAGAGTTGACTCCAGATACTTGGTCATAAATGACAAGAAACCAAATTACATTTAAAGGATAAAGGCTAAGGATTGATCCTTCACAACTATTTGTAATATGATTCATTGCAGACTCAGGACAGTAATTTGGAAGTCAAATCTGGCTCAGTATAAATCAAATAAGATTTTCATTCCCAAATACAGAGACTTTACATCAAAGTGAATATCAATGCCTCTGGTTCACTCCTTTATGAATTCAGAGATATATTTTGTATTTTCTCTTATTAAGATGAGTGTTTTAAAATCAATTGTACCAACTTTGGAAAGGATTTTCAAGTTATGTACTATGATGTGGTAATTGATCTAATGATAATGTTTAGGAATGATACCAATCAACATAGAAACTGATTACCTTAAAACTTCTGATCCCATTGCACTTCAGAACCAGAAGTCTGAGTATCCCAGATCTAAGGTCACTGGTGTACAATTAGTCTCCAAAGTGGGGTGCATGAACCTAAAGCATAGACAAGACAATCCCCCAAGGTGCTAGAAAAAATTGATATTATAGTTCTAGTTTGTTCTAAAAAAAAGAAAATCTAATTTTCACACCATTCAATATATGATTTAACACTGCTATCCCTTAATATCTAATATTAGAATTAGTCCAATGAAGATTGCTAAAATACTGAAAGCTTAAGAGTTGGGTTCAGACTTACTCAATTTTCAGAATATTGCTATAGATTGCAATTTACTCGTGTCCTATTAAGTGAATCTCTGGCTTCTATTATTATAATTAACACAAGCTTTGTAATTGCTTGATATAAAATGGAGAATAATCATGAAAAATCTTTTAAATTCCACATAAGTTCACCAGTTATTTCATGGCAAGTTATTTTAAAGAGTTGTGAGATATGAATCGGACAGGAAAAAAGAGAAGAAAGAAAATCCACAAATAAAATAATAATAAATTTTCCTGTTAAAAATTAAGAAATTAAACTCATTCCCAAAAGAATGAAAAACAAAAACCATCCTGGGAAAAGTTATTTGTAACTCATAACCAATCACAGATTAGTATTCCCAATGTATATTTAGAATTCCTACAAATCAGTAAGAAAGCATTTCAACACTCTCCTTCCTGTACACAAAAGAAACTCACAAGAATTTCATTTTATAATATGTAAAAATGACCCTAAACTTACAAGAATATGTCCAATCCCATTAGTAATCAAAAAATGAAAATTAAAACCACAAGGAGATACATTTTCACACATATCGTTTGTCAATTCTAAATGCTTATGAGGACGTAGAGCAGGAAAAACTTTTACTATTACTGGAAAGAGTGAAAATTTGTGTAACATATTTGGAAAACAATTTGAATTTCATAGTAACATTGAACAAATTCACAGCACATGTGCTAGTTTGAAACTGTTATCTACCCCAGAAAAGCCATGTTCTTTTAATCCCAATCCAATCTGGTGGAGGCAGATTTATTGTTGGGTGGTAACTTTTGTTTAGGTTGTTTCCGTGGAGATGTGACCCATCCAATTGTGGGTAAGATCTTTTGATTAGATGGAGACATGACCCTACCCATTCAAGGTGGATCTTAATCCTTTTACTGGAACCCTGCATGAAGAAAATATAAGGCAGAGAACATAGAGTGAGCTCAGAGCTGACATAGAGATCAATGAGATGAATCCAGACATAGTTGTGTAGAGAGGCTAAGCTAAGAAATGAAATCCAGAGTTTGTCCCAGAGAAGCTAAGAAAGGATCCACAGATGCTTAGAGAGAGAGCATGGTTTGAAACAGAAACTGGAAGGAATGAACTGGGAGCAAGGACAAACAAATGCTAGCCACACACGTTACATACCGGCCCAGCTGACAGAGGTGTTCCAAATGCTGGCTACTTTTCTTCTGTGAACACTTCCTCTTATTGGTGCCTTAATGTGGATATGTTCAGGACCTTAGAACAGTAAACTTGTAACTGAACAAATCCGCTTTGTAAAAGTCAGCCCATTTCTGGTATATTGTATTCTGGCTGCTTTAACATATATCAAGTTTCACTACCCAAGTGTTATCCTATATGCTGGAGACTCATGCACAAAATTACATAGAGATAATTGTTAACTAGTTTAAAAACATTTCAAGCGGAAAATTTTAGTGGATTTTTAACCCATTTGTTAAAAATTATTAAAATATTTCTATTTCAAGATAGTTTACAAAAAATTATTGATTTCAGACTTCCGGAGAAGATGGCAGCTTAGTAAGACACGCGGGTCTTAGTTCCTCCTCCAGAAAAGCAACTAAAGAAACAGAAACAATACAAAACAGCTCCCGGAGCCACGACAGAGACCAAAAAGACAGCGTACCCCATTCTGGAACGGCTGAACAGGCAGGGAGAATCCGCTGCGGTGAGATACCCGAGGGGCGTGCGTTTTCCCAGCCGGGGCGGCTGGCGACTGGGGTCCCCTCCACGCACGTGGCTCCCCGGTCTGACTGGGAACGTTGGATAGCGGGGCCCTCCCGTCACGCTTGGCGTTTCGGGCCAGCTGGGCAATTTGGACCGGCACTCCCCCAAGCCGCGGCGGCTGGTGGCCCCCCCCTCCACGCGGTTTCCCGGGCCGACTGCGAGATTCGGATTGGCAAGTTAAAGGAGCCACAGCATCTTTTACTGGTGGGCCCCGCAGACAGATGAGCGCCACGAGCGCCACCTACTGGGCAGGAGAAGAAAAACAGAGCCCAGAGATTTCACAGAAAAACCTTTCAACCATCCAGGTCCCACACCCAGGGAAATCTGATCAAATGCCCAGACACCAGCAGAAAATAATGGATGATGCTCGGAAAATTGAAGATATGGTCCAGTCAAAGGAAGAAACCAATAGTTCAAATGAGATACAGGAGCTGAGACAACTAATGCTGAATATACGAACAGAAATGGAAAAACTCTTCAAAAACCAAATCAATAAATTGAGGGAGGACATGAAGAAGACATGGGCTGAACAAAAAGAAGAAATAGAAAATCTGAAAAAACAAATCACAGAACTTATGGGAGTGAAGGACAAAGAAGAAAAAATGGAAAAAACAATGGATACCTACAATGGTAGATCTAAAGAGACAGAAGCTACAATTAGTGAACTGGAGGATGGAACATCTGAATTCCAAAAAGAAACAGAAACTATAGGGAAAAGAATGGAAAAACTTGAGCAGGGGATCAGGGAACCGAATGAAAATATGAAGCGCACAAATATACGTGTTGTGGGTGTCCCAGAAGGAGAAGAGAAGGGAAAAGGAGGAGAAAAACTAATGGAAGAAATTATCACTGAAAATTTCCCAACTTTTATGAAAGACCTAAATTTACAGATCCAAGAAGTGCAGCGCACCCCAAAGAGAATAGACCCAAATAGGCGTTCTCCAAGACACTTACTCGTTAGAATGTCAGAGGTCAAAGAGCAAGAGAGGATCTTGAAAGCAGCAAGAGAAAAACAATCCGTCACATACAAGGGAAATCCAATAAGACTATGTGTAGATTTCTCAGCAGAAACCATGGAAGCTAGAAGACAGTGGGGTGATATATTTAAATTACTAAAAGAGAAAAACTGCCAACCAAGACTCCTATATCCAGCAAAATTGTCCTTCAAAAATGAAGGAGAAATTAAAACATTTATAGACAAAAAGTCACTGAGAGAATTTGTGACCAAGAGACCAGCTCTGCAAGAAATACTAAAGGGAGCACTAGAGTCAGATACGAAAAGACAGAAGAGAGAGGTATGGAGTAAAGTGTAGAAAGAAGGAAAATCAGATATGATATATATAATACAAAAGCCAAAATGGTAGAGGAAAATATTATCCAAACAGTAATAACACTAAAAGTTAATGGATTGAATTTCCCAATCAAAAGACATAGAATGGCAGAATGGTTTACGACCCAGCAATACCACTGCTAGGTATCTACTCAAAGGACTTAAGGGCAAAGACACAGATGGACATTTGCACACCAGTGTTTATTGCAGCATTATCTACAATTGCAAAGAGATGGAAACAGCCAAAATGTCCATCAACAGACGAGTGGCTAAACAAACTGTGGCATATACCTACAATGGAATATTATGCAGCTTTAAGACAGACTAAACTTATGAAGCATGTAATAACATGGATGGACCTAGAGAACATTATGCTTAGTGAGTCTAGCCAAAAACTAAAGGACAAATACTGTATGGTCCCACTGATGTGAACCGACATTCGAGAATCAGCTTGGAATATATCATTGGTAACAGAGACCAGCAGGAGTTAGAAACAGGGTAAGATAATGGGTAATTGGAGCTGAAGGGATACAGACTGTGCAGCAGGACTAGATAAAAAAACTCAAAAATGGACAGCACAATAATACCTAAGTGTAATGTAACTATGTTGGAACACTGAATGAAGCTGCACCTGAAATATGGTTTTTTGTTTGTTTGTTTGTTTGTATCTTTTGTTTTTGTTTTTTTTCTTTTTCCTTTGTATATATATATATATTTTATTAGTATTATTATTTTAATTCTCTTTTCTATACTAACATTCTATATCTTTTTCTGCTGTTTTGCTAGTTCTTTTCCTAAATCGATGCAAATGTACTAAGAAATGATGATCATACATCTATGTGATGATACTAAGAATTACTGAGTGCATGTGTAGAATGGAATGATTTCTAAATGTTGTGTTAATTTCTTTTCTTTTTTTGATTAATAAAAAAAATGATTGATTTCAAGAAACATGGAAATTTACTAGCCAAATTACAACAAAAATTTTGGATTTACATATCATTTTTGAGTTATGTTTACTAACTATGACAGCTTCAAAACTCAGCTTGAAAAAAACCTGAAATCAAAACAGACCTACATGATTCTATATCACACATTATTAAACAAAAATTCCAAAAAAAGCAAAGTAAATTCAATCATATTTCACCCATGACAGAATTTAGTATTGAAAAAAATATTTTGTACCATTAATAGATAAAATGAATTTAAAATTCATTAAAATATTACTTATTTCAAGCATTTCAATTTATCTCATCCTTTTAAATGTATATTTTGTGTTCTGTATAATTATTGTCTACTATTCCAGTGATTTAAACATATATAATTCATAAACAAATAAGTACACATATAGTGTGTGTTCATTCTAAAAAATGTTGAGAGATCATGATCACTGGGGACCAGTGATCTAGAAAACTTTCTCTCATAACATGAAATTTTAAAATTGGGTTCCTTTTCCTTAATCATAAGCAGCAGTGAGAAGACCAGTACTGGCCATCATGTTAATAATGGTCAGAGGTGTTACAACTCCACGTCGTCAGTGATACAAACCTGGACACCTACATCAACTTTGTGAGATAATTGTTTTGCATGCTCTTATAATTTGGTTCTTTCTTTAGTCTGTGTTTCTAATCACTTGCAGAAAGTTTGCAAATGTTTTCTGGTTTTTCAATATTCAGCTCAAGTTATTAAACAGCATGTTATAAAGACTGTATGAGTGACTGACTATTTAAACAGAGAGGAAGTGAATTTAGAAGGAGGAATGATTACTAGTACATGAACTCTATAACTATAGCTTTAGGCACTTTGTAACTTCAAACCTTGCAGAACACTTTATGGTCATAGACCCAAAACATCACTCTTTCCTTTGACAAATGCACTGACAGTCAGCATATACACCAATTATTTGATGAAAATTTCCCTGTCTTCCTGAGCCAGGCTCAAGCCTTCTTTATTCCAGTTTGTTTATCTTGCTTTTATATGTTTCATTAGATTGATTATCATCATCATCATCATCATCATCATCATCATCACCAATACCACCAACATCAACACAATAGTGAATTGTAATTGCTTTTGTATTTGTGACATTCTGCAAACTGCCAATTCCTTGCAAACAGAGGCTGTGTCCTATTCTCTAAACTTGTAATAGTAATTGATGATCCAATACTTATCTTTGAATGAATAAATTTGTCATGCACTCATTATTTCCTACATCAATGTTTCCCAAAAAGTGTTCAACAGAATCCTGTGGAATCTTAATACTACATTTCCTTACTGGAAATTCAAAATGCACATCAATATGTTAAAAGGCTTGAGAATTCCTACAGCAAAGAAACCTATTCAAATTTCTTTAACTCAGTGTTTCCTAAATACATATGTCAAATCTCTTTTTCTTTTTCCAGAACACATATTAAAGTCCCACAGAAGTGGTTTTCTGTGCAATATACTCTAGGAAATGCTATGCTACATTTCTGTTGTTAAATATGAATGCAGAGAAAGCAATCAAGGAGAAGAGACACAATTACGCTTATTTAATTCATTGAGTTGTGCTGCAGCTAAAGTAAAGGAAATAAATTCTAAATGGTTAAATTATTTACTACAGGTAGAATTATGTTTATATTTAGAACACATGTTCTAAATTGAGAGATAAATTCTATTCCATGTACATTTTTAGAAAGAAAAAAGTTTTGTCGTTTGACATTCTCTAAAAATTACTGTAATCGACTAAAACAAATGCTTTAAATTAATTAAATCAGCAGAATTAGTAAACCCAGCAAACTGTTTGTTGCTCTTCATAGTATTACATGAGAATCTGCAAGCTCAAAACTGTGCTGCCAACCATAAGTAGAGACAGTTCACAAATCACAAAAGAAAATCCTTCTTGTTTTTTAAAATCATTAACCTGAGGAAGCATTATGAATTCAACCACCACTTTTATTTCTTCAAATTTGGAATTCAGTAATTTCGGTCTGTTTTTTGAGAAACAACCCCATTCTTAAAAGATGGAAACTTTTGTCTGTTGAAGTTATTCAAAAATTTGATTGGATATATAAGAGTAACTTTTAGTTGATAATATGCTGTGTTGGTTTAAAAGGATGTATGTCCCCTAGAAAAGCCATGTTTTAATCTAATCCCATTTCATGAAGGCAGAATAATCTCTATTCAATACTGTATATTTGAAGCTGTAATCAGATCATCTCCCTGGAGGTGTGATTTAATCAAGAGTGGTTGTTAAACTGGATTTGATGACGACATGTCTCCACCCATTTGGGTGGGTCTTGATAATTTTCCGAGTCCTATAAAAGAGGAAACATTTTGGAGAATGAAAGAGATTTGGAGAGAGCAGAGAAGGCTGCAGCACCATGAAGCAGAGAGTCCACAAGCCAGTGGCCTTAGAGATGAAGAAGGAAAATGGCTACCAGGGAGCTTCATGAAACAGGAAGCCAGGAAAGAAAGCTAGCAGGTGACACCTTGCTCGCCATGTGCCCTTCCAGCTGAGAGAGAAACTGTGACTGTGTTCGCCATGTGCCTTCTCAGATGAGAGAGAAAACCCTGAATTTCATTGGCCTTCTTGAACCAAGGTATCTTTCCCTGGATGTCTTTGATTGGACATTTCTATAGACTTGTTTTAATTGGTGCTTTTTCTCAGCCTCAGAACTATAAACTAGCAACTCTTTACATTCTCCCTTTTAAAAACCATTCCATTTCTGGTATATTGCATTCTTGCAGCTAGCCAACTAGGACATGTATATTCCAAAATGAAATTTGGGATTTAAAGATTAGTCTCATTATTTTGTATAGTCACCATATGAATTTGGCAATAAATATGTTAGTCATGTGGGATATTCCTAAGACTGCATATTTCATTAAATAAAAAGGATTATTAAAATAAAATATATTTTAGGTGATTAAGATCCTGAAATAAATTGCAAATAGTTTTTCATCTTTATTTTTTTCTTTCAAAAGATACCAGTTATCTTTTGAAACCAGAATGACAATCAGTGAAAAATTAATTCTTAGAGTATCTATTTTGATAGCAAACTAGCTTTAAAGTGTGACTTTTTTTAGAACCAGAAAATACTATTTGACAGATTTTTTTTTCATATGGAAAAACAAGGTGTTGTTTCATATAATATTAACCAATATGCTTTAGGAGGGAAACAAACACGAAAACGCCAATCCATGGGCATTAATAAAGAAACTTTAACCTCTAAAAATCTATTTCCATGGTCAACACTACATACAGAGGAAGGAATTTTCATTTTCTAATGTATAATTTTTAATTTCTTGGGAAAAGAGGTCAAAGCTAAGAAGTCTATACCTAAAAGGGAAGAAGTCTACAACTATTCAAGGAAGCATCGGAAACAAAGAAACATCCCCAATAATGAGGAAAGAATCATAGTTTTCCCCTTCTTAAGTGATTAAATTCCTGACATCAAAACAAGTGTGACAAACAAATGAATACGAAATCACAAGAGAAAGGAGGAGACTGCACAGCACTGCTTCAGCTTTCAACTGTCCCTAAGGGATTCCTTATAACAGAAGAAATAGGAGAAAGAAAATGAACTGGGATAGGAAAGAAAAAAATAATTGTATCTTTGTACAGATTTTTGGACCACAAACTTGTTTTCTGAAAACTACGTTCCACATAGCTTTCTTTCCTGTTCAAATGTTATTAGTAATGCATGAATATTATTAATATAAATGTAGACTGAGACTAGAGTAGGATATTTTTAAAAATGAAGCTTATAAATGGATAGAAGAAGGGATAAAGTTGTTTCTAAAAGCTGAGTGGTGCAACACTCCTTTCATGCATAGTGGAGTCTCTCACATTTATTTCAATACTTATTTTGTTAGATTTTTTTGAATTATGTATTAGTGGTGTTTTACTCTGGTTTTAAAATAAAAATCCACAGCTACTTCTTATTTCTATATACGCAGCACTATTACTGTGCAAAATTTCAACAGTCTCAGAATTTGGCATAAGATAAGCAAAGTGATTTTATATTCTTAAATTCAGAAGACTGATGACTAGAAATCACTCTGAATATTCATTTCTGCACATTTACCCAAAAGTCACAGTTCTAAAATGCAGACATGACTATAAACCATGCCAAAATAGAATGCACTGAAGCATATAGTGCAGTGTCCGTGATCTGTATACTGTGACCTTGTCTAAAAAAGTCAGTTGCACAAAGTTAACTTATCTGAGAAACAGTCTATTAAAATCTCATCCTGTACCAAAGTCATTCTTGCTTTTAACCATGTTGGCCATATTGTATGAAGTGACGCTTTTGTCAAGCTTGGTGCTTTGACCAAACATCCACTCTAGGAAAGGGAAATAGACCATTGGATCCCAGGAGATTGGGGTAGGTGGAGCAAATTTTTTACCTAAATCTGAACAAAAGGAAGTGTAAGGAGTCAATAATTCAGTTAAAAACAGAATATAGGGGTGAATCAAAATCAGGGGGCCAGAAGAACAAATTAGAAAGTAAAGGAATGGGAAAAGCAGGTGCAAACTATTGGAAAGAAAGCCATACCTGAAACAGAATAAACACTTACTCAATTGTGGAGAAGAAAATTATTTATGATCTTGCAAGAACGGATGCGCAACCAAAATGTCCTGGCTGGAACACCAAGTGATATGAAGCAGCAACATTTATTTCCCAAGCTTAACATGCAGATCCCTCCCCTGTTTTTCCATTGGCTGGATACTCTGGAGGTTGCAGCCTATCCGAGAGGTCTAAGTAACCTACGCAACTCCCATTCCTCATGTTTCAGAGACTCTGGCCCCCACTTACTTTTTCTCATATAAGGAAATGGCACCCATACTTAAGCTGGCATCATAGTCTTTCCTTCCTATGACTGCAAAACTGGTCTGGGCTAGTTTGGCAGGCTTTTGTTTAGTAAGTTCCATTTCTCCTATTCCACACCATTTTTTGTGTGAAAACTAAACCTAATTTTATTCTTATAAATTCCCCCTCTTTCTTTTAAACTTTTTTGGTTTTCACATTCTAGTTCTTCAAACTTGTTAAGAGCTTTTTCGCTTTCTTCCTCTTTATGGGGGTATAAATTGCTTTGCCTGTACTGAACAGGCATTTGCTTGGTTAAAGCAGTCTCAGTAAGTTCTTGAGTTAACCCCGGGGTGCATGGCATGATGCAGCACCCAACTGAAGCCAGTATGGCCATTATTTTTCTGCTCCTGACTAGAGGCAAAAGAGAGAACAGCATGCTACAATTTTCACCAGGAGTAGTGTTTTGAAAAAGGCATATCATTCTTTTTTTTGAACTCCTCTTCATGTTTCTTCATACCTATCGGAAAGGGCATGGATAAGAGCAGTGGGTCAGCCTGTTGTACATATATAAGAGTTGCTTTTCTTTAGGCTCTGTGCTGTATATTTAATTCATTCTACCTAGGCATTTGTATCTCCATACACTGTCTCTATCTCTTAGGTTTGTTTCGAGTCTTCTGCCCTGACCATTTTGTCAACTTTGGGATTATTGTGAATTGGGGAACTGGCCTCTAGCTGGGTCTCCTTTGGTGCTACTAAAGGGCTAGCTGGAGAGGGCATTGCTGGTTTCAGGGAGAGGACTTGTATCTTGAGCTTCCCCAGGGGGTCCTTCCCAGCAATGTCTGCCCCCATCCTATATATTCTATTAACTACTGCATATTTGTTGGTGCCTCTTGCTGGATATTTGTTTTCTTGATAGTTATCACTACAAGGTTATCTGAAGATCTTTGCAATCTCAAAGAGTGTTTCCTTTATAAAAGATTATTTTACTCCTGAGAGGCCTCCAGGTCTGTGAAACCCATCTCATGTTCACAGCCCACCCTCAGAACTGTGTAGTCCACTATTATCCCAGGAAGGCCAAGGAGAGACTTGACTATAACCACCACCCACACACTGGTTCTGGACACAGGTACTTGTTTTCCCCACTCAATTGCTATTGATTCACTAAATCTGCAGTTTATTAGTTGGCAAGCATAAAACTTAATAGTTTGGAACTCTAAATCCTTGGTTATATTCACCACCAATTTGATGGGGTTCATTGTGTCCTGAATTTGGAACATCATAGCTAATATAATTATTCTCATTTATAAATTGAGTTTCAAATCCCTCATCTGTCTTCCTTGGGTAACACTCTGACCAGAGTCACTATTAACTATGTTAGATTAAAATACAGAATCCAAACCCTCCCCTCTTTTACCCTTCCAATTATTGTCTCTTTAAAGTAATCTTTAAAAGGTCTGAAGTTGGAGTTATTTCCCAGGATTGGACTGTGGTTTTGGGAACAAATTGTCTGCCTCAGGTACTGGTCCTTTTACTCAGGTGTTGTGAGTCCAGCCTTTTTCTGCCATCCAGACTGCTGTTTCAGTTGTCAACAGAACTTGATAAGGTCTTTCCCAGGCTGGGTGGAGTTTGGACTCCCTCCATGATTTAATGAGGACACAACTGCTGGGTTAGTGTTGATGGACAGCAAATTCAAGAAGCAGAATCTGCGATAGCAAACCATGATGCCTGAGGGACGACAGAGGAGAAGATCAAGACAGTACATAATTCTTAAGGAAGAGGTCCTTTGACTCTAAGAAAGAGAGATCTGTAGTTGTCCTGGGAAAGAGCAAGCCAAAGAGCATTTTATAGGGGGATATACCTAATTACTTTTAGGGGCAGTTCTAACTCTTAGCAGACCTTTGGGTAGATGCTTAGTCTAAGCTTACTTGGTTTGTAAGACCAGTTTAGAAAGAAGTTTCTTTAAGGTCTGACTCATTCTTTCCACCCTTCCTGAAGAAAGCAGATGCCAGGAGGAAATCCCATGCAATACTCAAGCTTCACATAACACCTTGCAGCACGTGGGAGGTGGCTACCATTGTCAGAATCGATATTTTCTACCAACCCATCGCAGTGAACAATTTGTTTAAGGATAGTCTTGGAAGTTCCCAGTGTTGTAGCTGAAGCTAGAGGATATGCCTCCACCCATTCTGTTAGATAATCTGTAAGGACCAAATCATATTTTAGACATACTATTGGAGGCATTTCAGTGTAATTAACTTGAATGTTACAAAATGGTCAGTAGCCTGGTTCCCTTCTCCTTTGTACCTACTTCCTTAGAACCTTTTTATTGAGCTTTTGGTAAATTATGCATCATTCACATATTTGTTTATCTGTGGTATACAGGCTTACACACCCAAAATGTTTAAGAACTAGATCACAAATAGTCTCTACTCCCCAGTGACTTCCCTGATGTAAGACTGCTAATATTTCCCTCATTACTTGTTTATTCAACATCTGTCTGCCATCCAGGAGGACCCATCTCCCCTGACTATCTGAGCTTGCTCCTAGTTGTTCCAGCTCATTCACTTCCTTCTCAGAAAATACAGGGATCTCAAATTCTCTGGGAATGGAGGGTATTAAAACCATTAATCTTGGCAGGGCATAAAGGGAAGCATTCTTGGCCTTTTCATCTGCCAACTTGTTGCCCTTTACCTCAGGTATGGACTTTGGGGGGTCTGTTTATGTGCGCCACTGATATTTCCCTTGGTAGGCATAGATTAGTTAGTTCTTGTTTTATTAATTCCCCACAGGCTAATTCCATCTCCTTGCTGTTAATTAATCCCCTTTCTTCTCAAATTTTTCCAAAGCTGTGGACCACCCCAAAAGTATACTTAGAGTTAGTGTAGATTGTACCAGCTTTTCCTTCTAATAATTTGAGGGCTCAGTTTAATGCATACAATTCACATGTATGAGCTGACCAATCATTGAGCAATTCACTAGCTTCTCTTACTTCACAGGTTAGCCTGTCCACAACTGCATAACCATTGTGCCTCTGTCCCTCTAGGACCCTGGAGGCCCCATCTATGAAGAATTTTTCCTCTGAATATAAGAGGTGATTCCCTAAATTGGGCCAAACTCAGGTTTAATACTCAGTTAAGTCCAAACAATCATATTCAAGTGTTTCCACCTGTTTAGGCCCTGTCTAAAGAAAGGAGGCTGGGTTTAAGCTACTGTCTGTGGTTAAAAGCGAGTGACCCTTTTCCATTAAGATTGCCTCATGCTTCAGGATTCGGGAATCAGCCAACCATCCCCCTGCCCTCTGGGATAAAATAGTCCTGACTTGCTGAGGGGTGCTGACCACTTATGTCCCCCCAGAGGTCAGTTTCCTACTTTCTGCTACTAGGAGGACAGTTGCTGCAAAAGCCTGAACACACCCAAGCCATCCTCTGGAGGGGCTCTAAAATTTTAGAGAAGAAGGTTACAGGTCTCCTTTGGCCTCCTCAGCTTGGGTTGGTACCTTTAAGGCTGATCGTTTATCCACTGTATCAAATAGATGGAAAGACTGCTCAAGTGAGGGGAGAGCCAGAACAGGAGCCTTTATCAGTGCCCATTTGAGTCCTTATAAGGTGTGTTAGTTAGATTCAGTTGTCAACTTGCCAGGTGAGCATACCTAGTCTTGTTGCTGCGAACATAAGCCAATGGTACGTGAACCTCATCTGTTGCTAATTACATCTGCAGTCGGCTAGGAGGCGTGTCTGCTGCAATGAATGACGTTTGACTTAATTGGCTGGTGTTTAAATGAGAGAACGCAATCTAGCTCAGCCTAAGCAACTCGGCATTCCTCATCTCAGCACTTGCAGCTCAGCCCAGGCCTTTGGAGATGCAGAAAGTCACCCCAGGGAAAGTTGTTGGAACCCAGGGGCCTGGAGAGAAGACCAGCAGAGACTATCCTGTGCCTTTCACGTAAGAAAGAACCTCAGTGGAAAGTTAGCTGCCTTTCCTCTGAAGAACTAACAAAATAAATCCCCTTTTATTAAAAGCCAATCCATCTCTGGTGTGTTGCATTCCGGCAGCTAGCAAACCAGAGCAGATTTGGTACCGGAGAGTGGGGTGCTGCTGCGGTTTGCAAATGCCAGATATGTTGGAACAGTTTTTTGGATGGCTAAAGGAAAGATTTTGGAGGAACCGTGAAGAGAATGATGGAGAAGTCCTGGAGTGTTTGAAGAGGCTGTTGGTGTAAATGGAATCACTGCCAATCTTTTTTTTTTTTTAACATGGGCAGGCACCGGGAATCGAACCCAGGTCCTCGGGCATGGCAGGCAAGCACTCTTACCTGCTGAGCCACCACTGCCAATCTTGACAAAGGAGGACACAAAAGGGAGAAATTAGAGTTTGCAGAGTAAGAACCATGGAAGCTTGGGTCTGAAGCCAAGAAACCTCGGCCAGGAGAGTGGACCCACTCGTATACATGGAGAGGGTGAGTTTACCCTGAAGGGCGAGGATGAGTCTCCCCTCTCATTGCACTGGAAGAGTTGTGCAGCCTCAGACCTTGGAGAAGGCAGAGCATGCTCCTTGGGGGACTGGGAGAGCCTGGCTGCCACCACATGGAGGGGTTGAGCATGTGCCCCAGAAATGGCAGAGAGCCTGGGGTGGCCCTGATGCCTGGAGAGAGTGGAGCCGAGAGATGGTCTCCTCAGTGTTCCCCGAAGTTGATTTGGAAAGAGGCGGGCCACTGCATGGTCCCTTGGAAGGGGTGGGACTGCCCCTTTCTAAAGCTGAAGGATGAATGACTTTCAGACTTTGAAATCCCACGGTGTTTGCCCTGCAGGTTTTACATCTGTGTTCTTCCAATTTCTCCCTATGGAAATGAAAACCTATATCCTGTGAATATCCTTTGCATCTTGGCACCAGACAACTTGTTTTGAGATTCACAGGTCCACAGCAAGAAGAGAATTTTTTGCACCTGTTTAAGGTGATGCTTGAAGTTGCCAAGTTGACAAGGGGTGGACATGTGTTAGTTAGATTCACTTGTCAACTTGGCCAGGTTAGCATACCTAGTTTTGTTGCTGCGGACATAAGCCAATGGTACGTGAACCTCATCTGTTGCTAATTACATCTGCAGTCAGCTAGGAGGCGTGTCTGCTGCAATGAATGACGTTTGACTTGATTGACTGGTGTTTAAATGAGAGAACGCAATCTAGCACAGCCTAAGCAACTCGGCATTCCTCATTTCAACACTTGCAGCTCAGGCCAGGCCTCTGGAGATGCAGAAAGAAGTCACCCCAGGGAAAGTTGTTGGAACCCAGGGGCCTGGAGAGAAGACCAGCAGAGACCATCCTGTGCCTTTCACGTAAGAAAGAACCTCAGTGGAAAGTTAGCTGCCTTTCCTCTGAAGAACTAACAAAATAAATCCCCTTTTATTAAAAGTCAATCCATCTCTGGTGTGTTGCATTCTGGCAGCTAGCAAACCAGAACATAAAGCTCTCACTTCCCCCTCCCTCTATTCTAATTTGTCAGGCTCTTCTTTTAGCAGTTTTTGGTCTAGTCCTTTAGTTTGAGAGTCATAAGAATCTATCTACAACCCCACTAAGAACTGCCTTAGTTCCCTCTTCTGGCAAAGAGGCAATTCAATTATGGCCTGAATTCTTTCTCAACTTATTTTCTTTCTTCTTCATTTATGAGATGGTCTAAGTATCTAATTTCCTTTTCCATGGACTGTAGCTTACCTTTTCATACCCTTATTCCTTGGTCTCTGAGGAAGTTCAACAAGTCCTTTGTAGCCTGGGCTACCGCCTCTCTTTCTTTACCTGATATTAATAGATCATCCACATATTGTAAAGGGTAATTCTAATAGTCTCTCCAAATCCTGCCCAAAGAGAATGAGGGATTCTGTGAAGCCCTGGCATAGGACTGCTCATCTAAATTATTGTCTCCTCCCAGTGAAGGTATTTACCCATTCAAAGGTGAACAAGTCTCTACTCTCTGGATCAAGAGGACAGTCCCAAAAAACATACTTCAGATCTACTATGCTGAACCATTTATGACTTTAGGGGATCCTAGTCATGAGAGTATAAGAGTTAGGGACCATAGGGTGTCTAACTTGAACAATTTGGTTGATGGCTCTCAAGTCCTGTACCATCCTCCAACTGCCATCCACTTTCTGGATGGGTAGAATGGGAGTATTGGGAGGAGACATACTGGTTTCCAAGAGTCCATCTCAAATGAAACCATCAAGGATGAGCTGAAGTCTCTATCTCCCCTTCAATGGGATGGGATACTGTTTTTGACAAACCACCTCCCTTCCTTTTTCATTTCGACTTTGATAGAGGAACCTCCCACCATCCACCCGTGTTTTCCTCCCTCATCCATAGTCCTTGTTGGATGTCTTTTTCATATTCTTTGGTAAACAAGGCTGACAACTTCTATCTGGCCATCCCTTACCTCCAGGTCCATCCCAATGGGTGCTATTAGGTGACTTCCAAACAAATTGCTTTTGTTAGAAAGAGCTTCTGGAATGTATAGCAGGGGCTCATAATTTGATTATCTTCCTAAAAGATGTTGGCAGATTTGAGAATGGAGGCTTTAAATCCTACCCTTTTTACCCCCAAAACTGTGAGGGAGCCACGGGAGAATCTGATCCCCTTTGAGATGTGGTTCGTAGAAGATTGAACTGCCCTGGTCTCTATCAAAATTGTAGTTTCTTCCTGACATGGGCCCACCTTCAGATTTACTAAAGGCTCCTGGTTGTCTCCTGAGATGAGGAGCCTCTTATCCTCTTAGTGTTCAAAATTCATCAGGGGTATCACCTGACCTTCTTTCTTATGCTTACCCTTTTGAAATGACCGGGTTTTCCATAGTAATAACACCCTGTGGAGTCCTATACCCTCCTTGCTCCTTTATCCCATCTGACCCAGACTATTTCTTTATCTCAGCACTGCCAATCTCCTCCATGCTTTACTCCAATTTCTTCTTGCCCATTTGGTCAATTGTGCTCATCAGGACTTTAGATTTTTGCTTTTTGTTTTCCTCTTCCCTTCTTACAAACACTTTCTGAGACTCTCTTAATAACTCTTCCAGTGATTTATTCATCCACCCATCCATTTCCCAGATCTTTTTCTGAGTGTCAGGTAAAGACTTCTTTACATACCTGAACTTTAGCATTATTTGGGCCACAGGACTATCAGGGTCCATCCCTGAGTATTTCCTCACCTGGTCCTTCAACCTTTGCAAGTAGGCAGAAGGATCCTCATCTGTTCCCTGAGTCACCTCAAAGGCTTTATTTAATTTCTGAGATTTGGGTATAGCCAAGTTTATCCCTTGAATAATGAGGTCTCTAAAATCCTTCATCTGTGTTCTGCTCTCCTGATCATTATTACCTCAACCCTGGTCTACATTGGGGAATTTTTGCTTTGCTGCCATTACCCCTTATCTGGGCAGGTGCTGCCTCTCCCATTCTTTCATAGCCTCCCTCCCCACCATTCCCCTTTCTTCTCCCATGAAGAGGATATTCAGGATGGATATAAGTTTGGACCAGGTATATAAACTGGGACCAAATACTTGCTATAGTTGTTCAGCTAGTCCCATTGGATCATACATTAATGATTTCATCTCCTTCTTGAAATGCCTTACTTTTGTTCTCTTCAATGGGGCACTTACATAACCAATTTCCCCTGGTCCAATAGATAACTTCTCTCAGAGGGTATAGGGATTCAGCAGGTCTATGTTCTCTCACACTTTTTTTTTCCCTCAGGAGCCCCCAGAAATGGAAAATTTTGTATATCTTTCATACATTTTTCCAATTCCTTCCTCAACTGCTGGTGGGTTGTAACAGGTGGAGCAATTGGCCCTGATTGGTCCTCTGGTTCCCCAGAGGGGACATGAGTTGGTTCCACTGGGTCTTCAGAGTCCAGCAATCCTTGTCCTGAGTGGGTGGGTGCATGGGAAGCATAATGTGGGGGAAAACTCAGTAAAGGATCCCAGGCTTTAGTTTCTGAAGATTTAGTTTCTGGTTCTGGAGTTTTAACCTTCATAGGATAAAAAGCAGTTTCCCTTCCCTTAAGCCAATTCATAGCATCATCAGACTCCTCTTTGGAGAAGGGATTCCTTCCATTAACATAAAGTGCATGGTCAGCAGAGAGCCAATCCTCATCTGCCCCATATTTTGGGCAAAATATATCAGGTGGCAAAATATTTTCTTTTGTCTGAATGTAACAACAATATTTAATCATTTTATTTTTGTCCTTTCCCTTAGTCTGATCACTGTCAGTCCAATGTTTTAATATTCTCCCAAATTAACTATCCAGAAGAATGTTCCCAGGGGACCTTATAGATACTCCCTTCCCTTTCTTCCCAGTTGGCTGACTGTCTTTCTTACCCATTCAGAGTCTTGTCTTGGTTTCTTTCTCTTAACACCATTTGGCCTCGTCTGTCTCTAGCCCTTTTCCATTGTGGGAGGAGAGAAATGTGAATTGGGACACTGCACTCACTTTGCACAGTATGTCACACATCTCATACACACACATTCAACCTCAAACTCATCAGAATTTCCTGACCACCAAGGCAATAATTACCTTGGTTCATGCACGAAGTTGTCTGGTCACTGTGAGGCAGATTTTTCCTTCTCCTTTCCTTGTTCAAAACGGCAGATCTAAGCATCTGGTCTCCAGTCTTTTGGGCTGTTGAAGTGGGCCCACAATAGTGGAGTCCAAGACCACCCATTCAGTGGGGCACACCTTCCCCTTGTCCACCCCAAAGTCCCCCTCCAAAGCCTTGGATCCCAGACAAGCCCCCAAAGTTGCTGGAAAGAAAGCCATACCTGAAAAGGAATAAACACTCACCCAATTGTGAAGAAGAAAGGATTTATCTATGATCTTGCAAGAACAGCTGTGCAAACAAAATGTGGTGACTGGTGCACCAAGTGACAGGAAACAGTAACATTTATTCCCTAAGCCTGGCATGCAGATCGCTTCTCTGCTTCTCCATTGGCTGGGTACTCCAGAGGTTACAGTCCATGCAAAAGTTATAAATAACCTACATAAATCACATTCCACACCTTTCAGTAGCTCTGGCCCCTACTTATTTTTTCCCATATAAGGAAATGGCACCCATCCCTAAGCTGACATCAGAGGCTCTTTTCTTCCCACGACTACAAAACCGGTCTGGGTTGGTTTTGCAGCCTTTTGTTTAGCGAGTTCCATTTCTCCCATTCCATACCAGTTTTTGTGTGAAAGCTAAATCTAATTTTATTCTCGTAAATTAAAAGCATGGGTTGGCTCAATTAACTTGTCTATCAGTGTTTCCCACAATCACAATCAAAGTGTTGGTACGAAAGATTCTTATAGATGGCTCTAGAGAAGAATCAGCTCCCAGACTTTTTCAGGTTATTGTAGAATCCAGTTCCTTGTGGTTGTAGGACAGAGGTTCCCATTTCCTTGGTAGTTATTGCCTAGTAAGGAAATGGTGGTTGTTCTCAGCTTTCAGAGGCCATCCACATATCTTGCATCATGGCCTATTTTCTCCATTTCAAAAGCCAGCAATGGTAGGTTGAGTTCATGTCATTCTTCTATTTTAGGGGCTTTATGGGATTGCATTGGGCCCATCCAGATAGTCCAAGTTAATCTCCCTATTTTAAGGTCCACTAACTAGTAAATTTAATTCCATTTGCAAAGTCTCTATACAGTTATACCTAGATTACTGCTTGATTAAATAACCCAGGGATGGGAATCTTGGGGTTAGATGTCTTGGGGAGTCTATGGAAATTCTACTTGCAACAGTTTTACTAGCAAAAAAGTTTTCATCTAGTGAAAATAGATATCTCCTCTTAAAGTTTCCTATTGCAAAATTAAGAAATTTGGCCAAATAAATGTTACATTTCTTTCCAGTTGTGTTTATAACTCTCCTGCCTTTAGTGCAATGCCTAGTAATCAGCTACTGCTGAGTGAATATTTGTGTTTAGGATGAAATAAATTGCCATAATTGTTGAATTTGGGGGCCTGTCTCACTATTTCATTGAAAAACTATATTAATAAAAGTTTATACAATTTATTATATGCATATAAATATGTATATTCCAATAGCATTTTTAAAGGCTAATACCAGAGACTTCCAGGAAGATGACCAAATAGAGTAATTCAAGTTCAACCCTGCTCCCCAGAAAACTTAGAGAAAGGACAGGAGGGTGACTGAGACAGCAATTCAAAAGTGCAACTAACCTAGGAGAACCTTCTGCACAACATAGAGTGGCCCTGATTGCAGAGGCTGAGGAACTGAGAAGCAGAAAACTGGACCCTGGCATGAAGACATGGAGCCCATGGGAGAGCATTGACGGGGAGCCTGAGGACTAGGAAGTAAGCCAGGCTGTGTTCCTTGAATGCAGTACTACCCTCAGCAGCACAACCCCTTGGCTTGTGAGTCACCCCCCCCACCCCATATACCTAAACCCCATCACCCACTCCCCTTTCCCATGTTCCAAACACCCCCACCCCACTAGTCTCAGTGCATGTATCTACCCACACCTCCACAAGAAGTGCAGCCGAATTGACCATTTCTGCACCCCTCCCAAGGACTACCTCCCCCTCTCTGCTCCTTGAAGGCTGTTGCCAAATGCATAAAGGCTTTGGGTCAAACCTCCATACCCAGGCTACCCCTGCCCCCACCCACAGTGTCTCAAAGCCTTGCTCCACCCATACAGAGTTCTGTGCATTAGTTTACAGCACTCCTAGGCCCACACATGTGCACTGGCCCCCAATCATGTCCTTCAGCTCTGGGAAATTCAATTAACAGCAATCCTAGACCTGTACATGTGCACAGACCTCTGTCACACTTCCCAGCTCTGAGAAAGTGTTGACCTGCACTGCTGGGTCACATCTGCCCCCAACACACAAAGGCATAACACCAACCTGCTGCCATAGCTCTACACATGTGCACAAAGGTCCTCATACCATACCCTAGACCAGCATACACCAGGCTTACGCCCCCCAGACCTGTGCACCCACAAGGTTACATCATCCTTGGCCATTGGGCATCCACATTCATAAGTACCAGCAGAACATCCCCAACCTGCACCTATACATGCCCTGAAATGGATCAATGCACTGTTGTGCCCCATCCTGTATCCTATTCCCTGCAGCACATCTATTCCACAAACACAAGGCCTTGGAGTACTGAAAGAATTCAACTCCCAAAGTAAATCAATCAAGCTATTTACATATGATGAAAACAACAGACAATCACTAATCATATCACAATGCAGACAGATATAGCCTTGCATAATGAACAAATTAAAGCACCAGAGGAGACACAGATATTTGAATAACTAATCAAAGATGTTCATATAACTCTACTTAATAAAATAAGTAGGATGGCAAATAACATAAATAGGAGATCAAGAAGACAGTAGAAGAGCATAAAGAGGAATTTGAAAGAATAAATAGAAAAGTAGCAGATATCACAGAGATTAAAGACTCTATGGACCAAATAAAAAACATACTAGAGGCACACAACAGCAGATTTGAAGAGATAGAAGGAATAAGCGATACAGAGAACAGGATGACTAACTTCAAAAACTCAAAGCAGCAAATGGCAAAAAAAAGATGGAAAAATTTGAATGGATTTTTTAGGGAAATGAGAGAAAAAACAAGGCACTCAAATGTAAGAATCATTGGTGTCCAAGAAGGAGAAGAGAGGAGTAAAGGACTAGGAAGGGTAGTTAAGGATATAAAGGGGGAAAACTTCACAATACTTATAAAGGACATAAATATAGAAGTCAAAGAAGCCCAAGAAACTCCAAACAGAATAAATCCAAAAGGGCTTTCCCCAAGACACATATTAATTAGTCTGTTAAATGTTGAAGAGAATCTGAAAATAGCAAGAGAAAAACAATCTACTACATACAAAGGAAACCACCTAAGACTGAGTTCAGACTACTCAACTAGCACCATGGAGGTGAGAAGACAGTGGTATGACATATTTAAGATCCTGAAAGAGAAAGAAAGAGAAAGAGAAAGGAAGTTCTACCAGCTGGAAAAAAAAAAAAAAAAGACAGGAGCTGGAGGTCTGGAGGAGGGCACAGAATTGGAGAGTACAAGTAAAAATTACTTAAAGGATGAAAGGAGAAAGAGGGAAAAGAATATATAGATCTGACAAACAAAAAAAGATAAAATGGTGGATTCAAGAAATGCCTTTTCAGTAAAAACTTTTAATGTTAACGGCCTAAACTTACCAATTAAAAGACACAGATTGACAGAATGGATTAATAATCATAATCCAACTCTATGCAGTTTATAAGAGACTCATTTTAGACACAAAGATACAAATAGATTAAAAGTGAAGGGATGGAAAAAGATTTTCCATGCAAGTTGTAACCAAAAGAAAGCAGAAGGAGCTATAATAATATCAGACAAAATAGACTTTAAATGTAAACACATCATAGGAGACAAAGAAGGACCCTATATACTAATTAAAGAGTCAATTAACTAAGAAGATATGACAATTATGAATATTTATGCACCCATTCAAGGGGCTCCAAAGTACATGAGACAGACACTGGCAAAACTGAAGTGGGTGATAGGTGTTTCAACAATAATAGTAGGAGACTTCAATACACCACTCTCCTCTATAGATAGAAAACTGGACAGAAGATCAACAAGGAAATAGAGAAATTAGATAACTTGATAAATGAATTAGACCTAACAGACATATATAGGTCATTGCACCCCAAAACACAAGGACATACATTCTTCTCTAGTGCTCATGGAACATTCTCCAGGGTAGATCATATGCTGGGGTGCAAAACAGATCCTTACAAATTTTAAAACATTGAAATTATTCAAAACACTTTCTCTAATCACAATGCAATGCAACTGGATCTTAATAACTACCAAAGAAGGAGAACAGTCACAAATATATGGAGATTAAATAACACATTCTTAAACAGCCAGTGGGTCAAAGAAGAAATTGCTAGAGAAATCAGTAGCTATCTGGAGATGAATGAAAATGAGAATACAACTTATTAGAACATATGGGAGGCAGCAAAGATTGTGCTAAGAGGGAAATTTATTGCCCTAAATGCTTATATTAAAAAAAGAAAGAGCAAAAATTGAAGACTTAACAGCTCACCTGGAAGAACTTGAGGAATAACAGCAAATAAACCCAAAGCAAATAGAAGAAGAGAAATAAAAAAGATTAAAGCAAAGATAAATGAATGGGAGAACAAAAGATCAACAGAAAGAATCAATAAAACCAAAAGTTGGTTCTTTGAGAAAATCAATAAAATTGATGGACCACTAGCAAGACTGACAAAGAAACAAAGAGAGAGGATGCAAACAAACAAAATCAGAAATGAGATGGGTTGCATAACCACAGACCCTGAAGGAAAATAAAAGAAATCATAAGAGGATACTATGAACAACTATATGCCAACAAACTAGACAACTTAGATGAAATGGAAAAATTCCTGGAAACACACAAACAAGCTACACTGACTCAGGAAGAAAGAGAAGATCTCAACAAAGTAATCACAAGTAAAAAAATTCAATCAGTCATCAAAAATCTTCTTACAAAGAAATGCCCAGAACCAGATGGCTTCACAGGGGAAATTTATCAAGCATTCAAAAAAGAACTTAACACCAATCCTGCTCAAACTTTTCCAAAACATTGAGGAAACCTAATTCATTTTATGAAGCTAATATCATTTTAATATCAAAACCAGGTAATGATGCTATAAGAAAGGAAAACTGACAGGCCAATCTCCCTAATGAAAATAGGGAACAAAAATTCTGAACAAAATACTAGGAAATCAAATCCAACAAAATATTAAAAGAATTATACACCATGATCAAGTGGGGTTTATACCAGTAATATAAGGATGGTTCAACAAAAGAAAATCAATTCATGTAATATAGCACATTAATAAATCAAAAGGGAAAAATCACATGATTATCCCAATTGATGCTGAAAAAGCATTTGATAGAATTCAACATCTTTTTCTGATAAAAACACTCCAAAAGATAGGAATCAATGGTAACTACCTCAATATGATAAAAAGAATATATGAAAACCCGATAGCCAGCATCATACTCACTGTAGAGAGACTGAAAGCTTTCCCCCTAAGGTCAGGAATGACAAGGACACCCATGGTCACCACTATTATTCAACATTGTGCTAGGAGTCTTAACTAGAGCAATCAGGCAGGACAAAAAAATAAAAGGCATCCAAATTGGAAAGGAAGAACTAAAACTTTCACTATTTGCAGATGGCATGATACTACACTTAGAGGAGCTTGAGAAATCGACAGCAAAGTTACTTGAGCTAATAAACAAATACAGCAAGTTGGTGGAATATAAACTTAATGTGCAAAAATCAATAATGTTTCTATATACAAGCAATGACCTAGCTGAGGAGTCAGTTAAGGAAAAAATTCCATTCAAAGTAGCAACTTAGAGAATCAAGTACTTATGATTGAAATTAAATAGGTATGTAAAGGACTTGTACACAGAAAACCATACAGCATTGCTAAAAGAAATCAAAGGAGATCTAAATAGGTGGAAAGACATTCCCTCCTCATGGATAGGAAGGGTAAATACAGTTAAGATGTCAATTCTCCCCAAATTGATCTACAGATTCAACATAGTACCAATCAAAATTCCAACAACCTACTATGAAGACTTGGAAAGGCTAATTACCAAATTAATTAGAAAGGGAAAGAGACCCTGAATAGCTAAAAGCATCTGTGGTAGTTAGATTCAGTTGTAAACTTGGACAGGTGAAGGTACCTAATTCTGTTGCTGTGGACAAGAGCCAATGGTATGTGAATCTCATCTGTTGCTCATTACATCTGCAGTTGGATAGGAGGTGTGCCTGCTATAATAAATGATGTTTGATTTAATTGGCTGGTGCTTAAATGAGAGAGCTCAATGTAGCACAGCCCAAGAAGCTCAGCATACCTCATCTCAGAACTCACAGCTCAGCCCAGGCCTTTGGAGATGCAGAAAGGAATCACCATGGGGAAGGTTGTCAGAACCCAGTAGCCTGGAGAGAAGGCCAGCAGAGATCACCCTGTGCTCTTCCCACGTAAGAAAGAACCTCAGTTGAAAATTAGCTGCCTTTCCTCTGAAGAATCAATTAGATAAATCCCCTTTTATTAAAAGCCAATCCATCTCTGGTGTGTTGCATTCTGGCAGCTAGCAAACTAGAACAGCATCCTAAAAAAGAAGAACAAAGTGGGGGGATTAACACTCCGTAACACTAAAATCTATTATAAAGTCACAGTGATCAAAGCAGCATGATACTAGCACAAAAGTAGAAGCATTGACCAGTGGAATTGAATTGAGATTGCAGAAATAGACCACCAAATCTATGGTCAACTAATTATTGACAATACCCTGAATCCTCTGAACTATGACAAAATAGTGTTTTCAATACTTGGGCATGGAAGAACTGGGTATCAATAGCCAAAAAAAATGACAGAGGACCCTATATTACATCCTACACAAAAATTAACTCAAAGTGGGTCAAACACTAAATATAAGAACTAGTACCATATAGCTTCTAGAAGAAAATATAGGGAAACATCTTCAAGATTTAGTAATAGGAAGTAGCTTCCTAAACTTTACACCCAAAACACAAGCCACAAAAGAAAAAATAGATAAATGGGAGCTCTTCAAAATCAAATGCTTCTGCACCTCAAAAGACTTTGTCAAAAAGGTGAAGAGGTAGCCAATTCAATGGGAGAAAATATTTGGAAATCATGTATAGGACAAAGACTTGATACCCCATATATAAATGGAAATCATACAGCTCAATAACAAAAGAACAAATAACCCAATTATAAAATGGGCTAAAGATATGAATATGCATTTTTCTGAAGAGCAAATACAGATGGCTCAAAAGGTCATAAAGAGATGTTCATTTTCATTGGCTATAAGGAAAATGCAGATCAAGACTACAATGAGATATCACCTCACACCTATAAAAATGGCTGCTATTAAACAGCCAGGAAACTATAAATGTTGGAGAGGATGTAGAGAAATTGGGACACTCATGCACTGCTGATGCAAATGTATAATTGTGCAGTCACTATGGAAGATGGGCAGTTCCTTAGGAAACTAAATATTGAGTTGCCCTATGACTCAGCAATAGCAGTACTTGGTATGTACCAAGAAGAGCTGAAAGCAATGATACAAACAGATATTTGCACACCAGTGTTCATAGCAGCATTATTTAAAACCACCAAAAGATGGAAACAAATCAAATGCCCATCAACAGATGAGTGGCTCAACAAAATGTGGTATATATATACCACATGGAATATTATGCTGCAGTAAGACGAAATGACGTCCTGATGCACATGACAAGATAGATTAGCCTTGAGGCCATAATGCTGAGTGAATTAAGCCAGATACAAAAGGACAGATACTGTATGATTCCGCTTTTATGACCAGCATAAAGGTATAATCAGATGCTTATAATACAGAATACAGGGGACTTAGAGATACATAGAGGCTAGAGATGGGTGAATTGTTGGCTAATGAGTTTGAACTCCAATGTAAGGGGATAGAAGTGAAGGTGATTCTCTAGTGGGTCTATAAGTAAAACTACCAGATTGAGAATAAACAAGATTGAAGGGGTTTCATAGTACTACATGTCCCACTGATTAACACTGGAAATATGAATTTGTTCTTACAAGAATTAGTTCAAAGATATGATTCATGTACAAGGAGTGTTTAAGTCTAGGTTACAGGGGTAAAACTGCTATTGTATGCTATAGGCTATGTTCAAAAGTAAAACATCAGCACTACCACAGCAACAGCAGAGGTAAATAATGGGAGGAGGGACAAGAGTTAAGAGGAGGTTTAGATTTCCTACTTGACAAATGTGTGTTTATTGGTTTTCTTTTTCTTGGGGACATGAAATTATCTAAAATTGAGAATGTTGATAGACTGTAGACTTTGAGCACTATACATGATGTCTGATGAGTGCAGGTGACTAAAGGATGCACTGGTTGAGAAATAGATTGGTGTATACTTATGAAAGAATGTTGTGCTGCTACAAAAAGGAACAAGGTCGTGAAGCATGCAGTGATGTGAATAAACATGTGGGACATTTGGTGAGGCAAAATAAGCCAGAAGCAAAAGAATAACAATGGTATGGTCTCCTTTAGAAACTGTTTATAAAGAAACAGGGGACTAGATTGTAAGCCTCTATAACAGACACATTAAGTCTGAAGTGGTGATTATTTATATACATATATATGTATGTATAATAAATGCAAGTGTATATGTATAAATATATATACGTAAATCCTGATATTTAGAGATAAGAATGAATGATCAGATTGGGGTTAAAGTAATTCAGAACACAGGGGTAAGGAAGACAGTGTCTGTATTTTAGAACCACACATACTCTTTGAGACCAAAGGAAAAAAAGCTTTATTTGGCCTGGGACTGAAATTTTCTGTAGCACATAATCTAACTCAACCTATCCGTATAGCTCATTTGAACGATTGAAATACATGGAGCCCAGAATAAGAAAGAGGTCCTTTAATCCTGTATAGATTATTGTAATATTTGAATATATCCTAGAGTATATCAAGCAGATAATCAGGAAGTATCGGCAAAGTCCCTTGAGGGATGGGAAAAAGAATATGGAACAATTAAACCTTACCATCAGGGAATCCCCTGATACTGTGTCAAACTTTAGGGACACCCAAATCAACAGGCCATGCCCTCGGTCCTGAGGTTTACTCTTGTGAAGCTTCTTCTGTAGGTAGCAAAGAAGCTTAGACTACCTATAGGTATACCTAAGAGTTACTTCTGGAGGACCTCTTTCATTGCTCAAAAATGACCTCACTCTCTCTAAGCCCAACTTTGCAAATGAAATCATTGCCTTCCACCCTTCGTGGGACATGATATCTAGGGATGAAAGTCTCCCTGGTGATGTGGGAGATGAATCCCAGGGATCCATCCAACCCAGGCACTGTGAGATCAACAATTCCATCCTGACCAAAAAGAGGAAAAGAAGTGTAATTAATAAAGTATCAGTGGCAGAGAGAGTTCAAACAGACTTGAGAGGCTACTCTGGAGGTTGCTCTTATGCAAGCTTCAGTTAGACCTTGCTATCTATCATAACCTGCCAATACCTAACCAGGACCTTTCCAGCCAATCCTAAAGAACATCCAGGGCAATATGTAGGATTCCACAAGGGTTCCACACACTAGAGTAACTTTCTGGAAACTTACAACTTCCAGATGGATCCGTGGTCCAGATAAATCCTGAACTTAGATGGCCCAGCCTCTCCAGAACATCAGCTAGTTCCATCTCCCTACCCATTAGTGACAGACTCTTCCAACACAAAAAATTTAGAACGGCCATGGCTCATACACTTCTAAAGTGAAGGATGGAAAGGTCAAAGGTGGTGGATTTATACCGTGAAGACATGATTTAACAAATGAATGTTTGTTGAATGTTGAATCATTAAATTGGTATCTCTTTTACCCTCCAGTATCTTAGAGCAGCTAGAAATATAAATCTAAAATTGTGGAATTGGTAACCCATGTCAAACTCTGAAATATGTTCTACAACTAATTATGGTGCTCTGCATTAAAATTTATTGCTTTTTTGTATATGTGTTATTTTTCACAAAAAAGAAGGGAAAAAATGATGATAACTATTTAAGCCTTCTAACCTCCTATATTCTGGAGCAGCTAAAAGATAAAATCTGAGAGGATTGTATCATAGCCCATGACAAACTCTGGGATCTGTCCTATAACTGCTTATTGGAGAGTGCTTTGAAAACTATTGCTTTTTTTTTCTTTACTTTGTGTATATGTTATACTATACAATAAAAAGAAGAGTAATACCAGCACATAGTTTGAAAGAGTAACTATACACTCTCATTGTCTACCTCTCAGGTGCTCTCCCAAGATTGTCAAATCTTGCTTTTCACATCTTCCAATGTTACATTTATGATTTTAAATAATTCTTATGCACCACTATTTTAATGTAGAATTTATCTATTGCTTATCTATTATGCAAGATGAGAAATTTGCCATTCTAATTTCCATTCCCTATTTCTCTTACTCACATTCCAACAGTTTTAGGGATTGTGCAGATTGTATTTTCCCAAAATAGCCTAATTCAATTTCTCATCCCTCATGCTTTTCCTAGAATGTGATGTTGACCCTCTTCTTATCTAGAGGTGTGATGCTTATTTCCTGCCCTTGAATGTAGACATGCTTGAAGATGGCAGAAATGGTGTTACCTTGCTTTTGAGGGTAGGTCATAGAAAGTAATATCGTTTCTCATAGATCTCTCAGGATGTTCATTCTTGGAATCCAGCCACTAAGCTCTGAGGAAACCCAGACAACAAAGAGGCCATGTGGGCCCAAGTGAAGACTTAGCTGACAGCCAAGATCTGCCACCAGACATGTAAGGAGCCTTTGTGATGACTCCTTTCCCAGAAACAATCTGACAGTAATTACATGAGAGTCCTGGAATGAGACCTAGCTGAGGCTTGTCAATCCCAACAATTATGAGAGACAATAATAACACGATTATTGTTGGTGAGTACTACTAAGGTTTGGGTCAGCAAGAGGTAACTACAAAGGATGTATCTATATTTCATATTGTTAAATTTTATCACTTAGGAATTCTTAAAGAAAATCCAGATTTAGTTTTTTATTTGTTCAATGGTTAGTTTTAAATCTATAAAGAATAAAAGGAAAATATAGAATATTATGATAATATAAGTGTAACTTAATACATAGTTAAGAAATGTGATAAAAAAAAAACTAGAGAACGAAATGCATTGCTATATAAATAAATCTCTGAAGCCAGAAGAAGAATGTCCCAAACATCAAGAGCAATGTATTTTCTCTTACATTCTTTCAGTTTTCTTTGTGTTTTTATGATCATAATCAACTATGATTCTTCTTGTATTTGAAGATATCCTTATCATTCTTTTTTCATTTTGCTTGAATAATTTCATTTCCAATAAGGATATGTTATCAGTTATTACAGATTTAAACATATCTTTATTTTACCCTCTCACTTTATCAACAGCATGCCTTGATATGGAATTATAAATTTAAAATATTTTTTAAAAAGAAATTGAAAGCGTTGCTCTATCCTACTACATAATGTTCACATTGATTAATTTTTAATTCCTTTGTATGTGATTTATTTCTTCTTCTCTAAAAGATTTTTGAATGTTCACCCTTTATTGGGATTTTGGTTTTTCACTGGAAAGCACTCAAATGCTTTTCTTAGGAAACCCGATTTGACAATTGTAGCTCCTTTCAATTTGGGGAATGGTGTCTTGCTGCAGCTTGGAAAATTTTCATTTTAATATTTATTTGTTGAGTTTTTAACATCTTTTGTGACTTTTTTGCTTCTGGATATCTTATTAAATGACGTCCTAGATCTATCTTCCATTTATATCAAATTTTCTCTCATGTTGTTTTCATATTTGTCTTTACCTCTGCAACTGGGGGGTGTTCCCTGTTTGTTTGCTAGTTCGGATTTTTTACCTGATCCTTTTTATTCTTTATTCCATTTGTTGAATTTGTTTATATTTTAGAAATAATATTTATTTTTATAAATATTATTATAAATTTCCTCCTTGATTTAAAACTTTTATATCTTAGTAGCAATCTGTCCTTAATTTGTGATACAATATTACTTAAAATATCTCTTTATACTCAGTGTTTCTTAATAGAAGGGGGCAATTTTACCCTCCAGGGGACATTTGACATCTGGAGACATTTTTATTTGTCATAGCTGTAAAGATTGTTTCTGGTATCTAGTGTGTAGAGGTCAAAAATGCCACTAAATATCCTAAAATTTGCAGGATATCCCTCTACATTTGGCCTGGCCCAAAATGTCAATAGTGTCAACGTTAAGAAAACCTGGTTATATCTTTTATAAATATTTTTTTAAATCTCTTTGTTCTATATATCATTTTTAGTTCCTCTGGTGTTAGTTAGGGATCTATTTTCTTTATCTCTTTTTTCTTCAAATTTGTTTTGATCTTCATTTTTAGTTCACATTTATGCTAAAAATGCAAAATTGACTCATGGATTTTTCTCTCTGGTTATTTTTGTCTATTTTTCTCAAGGGCTTCTAACTTAAAATGAGAATACAAATTAGTTTCTGTTAAAAAGTAGAGCAAAGTAAATAGATAAATACCACTGTAAGATACTTGGCTTTAGAACAGGCATAATAAAGATCCCATGCAATGATAAAATTAAAGAGAATTTTACTCTGGGAATAAAACAATTTATGTATTTTACTACCAGATAGAATATTCCCTTTTTACCTCCACCTCTCCTCTTTCTCCTCCTCCTACTCATTCCCTTTTCTTTTTCTTTACATATTTTTCAGTGTCTGATATAGAAGTCTGGAGTTATTTAAAATCCTTATCCACTTTTCTCCAAGACCCAAACTTATCCTAGACTGTGTCCTCAGACAGGAGTTAGGTGAGTATTACAAATGCCAGCCATATCATCTATATATATATATATATGTATGGCAGGAGAGGAAAGAAGGGGAATTGTTCTCTCTGGGCCAGCTATTACTAAAGCAATTTCCCTGATGGCTCCCAGAACCCTCTCCTATGCTTTGTATCATTGTCAGTGATCCTAGAGACTTTTGTGAGCTCCATTAGGATTGACTGCTCTCACTTCTGGAATCTTCACTTGAATTCTTCTGCTCAGCTTTGTCCATTAATCCCATCCCACCTACTTTTTTAGCTTCCAAAATTTATTTAAGCTTTCTGGCCTATTTTCAGTTTGCAAACACTATTATGTTTTGTGGTCAATATTTTTGAGTTTTGATTCATCATTTAAAATTTTGGTCACAAACATTTCAATGAAGCCATGGGCAGGAAGAGGGATAAATGTAAACCAGAAGCCCTCTTGAATAAATTATAGATCTTGGCCTTATTAGATATTTGACATTTTTGCTGTCAAATCACCCTGTATTTAGTCATTCCCCAGAAACAGATTCTGGAAAAACAATTCCTGGACAAGTGATTTATTAAGGAAATGCTTCTTAATAGAGAAACTAGAATGCAGATAAGGGCAGTAGGACAGGGTGGAGGAGGATACTAAGTCAGACAAGCAGAATAATGCCCCCCATCAGAAGTGTCCATGTCCTAATCCTTTGGCACTTTGCAGATATGATTATGTTAAGGATATTGGGACGGAAGACTATCCTGGATTACTTAGCTTGGCATAATATAATCGCAAAGGCCTCTAAAAGTGAAAAATGAAATCAGGAGTGTCAAAGGCAGAGAGAGATTTAAATATGTAACATTTCTGGCTTTGAAGATGAAGAAAGGAGCCACAAGCCAAGGATTACAGGTAACCTCTAGGAGCTAGAGGATGCAAAGAAAAATGGATTCTCCCTTTGAGCCTCCAGAAGGAATGCAGCCCTACCAACCCTTTGACTTTAGCCCAAAGAACTCACATTGTACTTCTTACCCACATACTATAAGATAATAAATATGTGTTGTTTTAAGAGAGTAAGTTTGTGGTCGTTTGTTACAGCAGCAAGAGGTATCTAATACACCAAGCAAGGGCAAAATATCAAGCAAAGTCCATCTGAGATCATCTTTGGTCTGATACCACAGGATATTCAGAATAGTCTCCAACCGAAGCAAGAGGGATGAGGCTTAGATACTGTCTTACCTGCTTCAGTTACTTAGTTACATTTAAATTCCAAGGTAGTTCTTCCTGAAGTGGGGTGTTTTAGTTTCCTAGGCTGCTCAAGTAAATACCATGAGATGGGTCAGGTTAAACAATGAGAATTTATTCACCTACAGTCTGAGGTTAGGGAAAATTCACACAGTGCAACATCAAGGCAGTGATTTCTCCCCGAGGAATGTGGTATTCTGAGGATGACTGCTGGCAGTATTTGGTCCTTAGATTGTCACATAACAAAGCAAATGGTGGCATCTCCTGGTCTCTGTCTTCACTTGCAGGTTCTATTGATGTTCATTTTCTGGCTGTTTCCTCTAGTTTTCTCTTTGTCCTTTGAATTTCATTCAGCTTATGAAGACTTCAGCAATGGTATTTACAAACCATTCCGAATGAGGTGAGACATACCTCAATGAAGCAACCTCATCAGAAGGTCCTACTTATGATGGTTACACATCAACAGGAAAGGATTAAGTTTAAGAACATATTTTTCTAGAGTGCATACAGCTCCAAACCACCACATATGGAGAGCACAAAAAAATTAAAAAGAAATCAAAGTGTTGAGCAATGACATTGTTATACCTCCCTTCACCTAATATTCTTTTTAGGAATTCCCCCATGTTTAAGATTTAAAGGGGCAATGCCTCTCTGAATGTGTTTTACAAGCCTAGATCTCCAGTAATCGTTTGGTTCTCGATGACCCTAATTTCTGATTTTCTACATAGAAAATCCTTCTTTTGACTAAGATATAATATGCTTCTCGCAATACAACATTTAAATAACATAGAAAATGCTTTGCAGGCAAGAATCCTCAGGAAAATGTAGGAAATTGAGGTTGATCAAATTCCTGAGATGCAACAGAAGACAGGGAAAGTCCCATTATCACAAGATGAGGGGTAAACATCTGTTAACATTAAATGATGACACATGATAAAAATGGTCATCCATAAACATATACCTTTTGAAGGCAAAGATCAGGATCATAGTTTGTCTGGCACTATAGAATGTGTAGAGAGTATTAAATCAAATACTGAGAGGTAGGTGATTAATTCTCCTGGATTGGTCAGTTTAAAGCAAAAAACTTACATCTTCAAATGCTAAATAATAAACTCAATGCACACTGATGCTAAATATCTTATGTTATTATTTTTATTGCTGGTGCTGAAAAATGTACACTTACTTTTAAAAATATATATTTTAATTGACAGAACAGCATACAAATGAACATTCTTAACATATAAATATTCCATACCTGGTGTACAATCAATGGCTCACAATATCATCAAATAGTTGTGTATTCATCACCGTGATCATTTCTTAGAATGTTTGCATTACTCCAGAAAAATAAATAAGAAGAAAAAAGAAAAAAACTCATACTACCATACCCCTTACCCCTCCCTCTCATTGACCACTAGTATTTCCATCTTTACTTAAGTAATTTTTAAAGTGATTCATTGGGTTTCCATCTTCAGAGGTGGAAAATCAGAACTAGCATCAATCTCATGTATTACTTTGGTCAGTGGGAGTCATACACTTGGCAGATATCATATTGAAGTACAAACCAGAAATGAGTGGGATGCTAAGCACTGGAATGGGAATATGTGAGAGGAATCAGAAGACCTGAAGTATGTTAAAGGCAAATGATTGATGCTTGTGGAATTATTCAGAAGCAACTGACCTTTTAGGTAAAGTAGGAGCCAATTACAGGCTCAATTATTGTAAGAGCTAAAACAAAATTTTAAACTTTAGGCTTTTAAGCAGGATCCTATGTGCTCTTCTAAGTGGTTAATTATGATGCCATTTCATTCATAGCAGCAGTACAGATGTCTGGGTATAAGGGTTGCAATAGAAGTGGCACTTCTCATGATAACATCTAATGATTCATTCATAAAACCTTTGCATTTTTCAGTATCATGGCAGAGTAGGATAGGTTCTGGATGAGAGAAGTTGGAAGAGCAGGTTGGGAAGAATGACGTGAGCCTGTTCAGATGTGACCTCACTGGGGGTGGGTGGCAATGCACAGGGAAGTGCAAGTCCAAGGGAGTGTTCCATCCCTCCACTCCACCATGCTGCAGGAGCTAGCTTGGGAGACCTCAACACATGACTTTGCAGCCAGCAGCAATCAAGGGGAGCCCAGAGATGCACCATGTCATCCACCACAAAAAGTCACTCCACAGGGTTCTAAGATCAGCTGTCCTTCTAGGCACTGCAAATAGCCATCTTCTGGCTCATGAGCATCATGAGCATCATCATGAGCAGTGCTCATGGTGTCTCTTCCAGGTACTGGTCACTGTGGCCAGATGCCTAGACAGGTACTGTGATCAGCTGCCCCATCCCATGCACTAGGGTTACCCACTCAGCTGTGCAGTGGAAACAACCCCACTGTGAGGGTCATATTATTCAGCCGCAGTAAAGGAGAAGCAGGCCAAGGGGAAGAGGTGGCTCAAGAGTGCCATTTGCTGGGTAGAAGTGTTTGAAGTGCACTCTGGCAAACTCCATATCTAGTTATTATCTTAGAATGAGTCTCCACCCATTCTATGTGAGTCTTGATTAATTTACCGGAATCCTATAAAACAGGAGACTTTTTCTGAGAGAATGCCTTTTTTTTTTTTTTTTGTTTTGTTTTGTTTTTTTTCTTTTTTTTTTTATTAATTAAAAAAAGAATTAACAAAACAATTAGAAATCATTCCAATCTACATGTACAATCAGTAATTCTTAATAACATCACATAGTTGCATATTCATCATTTCTTAGTACATTTGCATCGATTTAGAAAAAGAAATAAAAAGACAACAGAATAAGAATTAAGACAATAATAGAAAGAAAGAAAAACAAAAAAAACAAAAACAAAAAACCTATACCTCACATGCAGCTTCATTCAGTGTTTTAACATAATTGCATTACAATTGGGTAGTATTGTGCTGTCCATTTCTGAGTTTTTATATCCAGTCCCGTTGTACAGTCTGAATCCCTTCATCTCCAATTATCCCTTCTCTTTTTTTTTTTTTTTAATTAACGGAAAAAAAGAAATTAACCCAACATTTAGAGATCATACCATTCTACACATGCAATCATTAATTCTTAACATCATCACATAGATGCATGATCATCATTTCTTAGTACATTTGCATTGGTTTAGAAGAACTAGCAACATAACCGAAAAAGATATAGAATGTTAATATAGAGAAAAAAATAAAAGTAATAATAGTAAAATCAAAACAAAACAACACAAAACAAAACAAAAACCTATAGCTCAGATGCAGCTTCATTCAGTGTTTTAACATGATTACTTTACAATTAGGTATTATTGTGCTGTCCATTTTTGAGTTTTTGTATCTAGTCCTGTTGCACAGTCTGTATCCCTTCAGCTTCAATTACCCATTGTCTTACCCTGTTTCTAACTCCTGCTGAACTCTGTTACCAATGACATATTTCAAGTTTATTCTCGAATGTCCGTTCACATCAGTGGGACCATACAGTATTTGTCCTTTAGTTTTTGGCTGGATTCACTCAGCATAATATTCTCTAGGTCCATCCATGTTAGTACATGGTTCATAAGTTTATCTTGTCTTAAAGCTGCAAAATATTCCATCGTATGTATATACCACAGTTTGTTTAGCCACTCTTCTGTTGATGGAGATTTTGGCTGTTTCCATCTCTTTGCAATTGTAAATAATGCTGCTATAAACATTGGTGTGCAAATGTCCGTTTGTGTCTTTGCCCTTAAGTCCTTTGGGAAGATACCTAGCAATGGTATTGCTGGGTCGTATGGCAATTCTATATTCAGCTTTTTGAGGAACCGCCAAACTGCCTTCCACAGTGGTTGCACCCTTTGACATTCCCACCAACAGTGGATAAGTGTGCCTCTTTCTCCGCATCCTCTCCAGCACTTGTCATTTTCTGTTTTGTTGATAATGGCCATTCTGGTGGGTGTGAGATGATATCTCATTGTGGTTTTGATTTGCATTTCTCTAATGGCCAGGGACATTGAGCATCTCTTCATGTGCCTCTTGGCCATCCGTATTTCCTCTTCTGAGAGGTGTCTGTTCAAGTCTTTTTCCCATTTTGTAATTGGGTTGGCTGTCTTTTTGTTGTTGAGATGAACAATCTCTTTATAAATTCTGGATACTAGACCTTTATCTGATATGTCGTTTCCAAATATTGTCTCCCATTGTGTAGGCTGTCTTTCTACTTTCTTGATGAAGTTCTTTGATGCACGAAAGTGTTTAATTTTGAGGAGTTCCCATTTATTTATTTCCTTCTTCAGTGCTCTTGCTTTAGGTTTAAGGTCCATAAAACCGCCTCCAGTTGTAAGATCCATAAGATACCTCCCAACATTTTCCTCTAACTGTTTTATGGTCTTAGACCTAATGTTTAGATCTTTGATCCATTTTGAGTTAACTTTTGTATAGGGTGTGAGAGATGGGTCTTCTTTCATTCTTTTGCATATGGATATCCAGTTCTCTAGGCACCATTTATTGAAGAGACTGCTCTGTCCCAGGTGAGTTGGCTTGACTGCCTTATCAAAGATCAAATGTCCATAGATGAGAGGGTCTATATCTGAGCACTCTATTCGATTCCATTGGTCGATATATCTATCTTTATGCCAATACCATGCTGTTTTGACCACTGTGGCTTCATAATATGCCTTAAAGTCAGGCAGCGCGAGACCTCCAGCTTCGTTTTTTTTCCTCAAGATGTTTTTAGCAATTCGGGGCACCCTGCCCTTCCAGATAAATTTGCTTATTGGTTTTTCTATTTCTGAAAAATAAGTTGTTGGGATTTTGATTGGTATTGCATTGAATCTGTAAATCAATTTAGGTAGGATTGACATCTTAACTATATTTAGTCTTCCAATCCATGAACATGGTATGCCCTTCCATCTATTTAGTTCTTCTGTGATTTCTTTTAGCAGTTTTTTGTAGTTTTCTTTATATAGGTTTTTTGTCTCTTTAGTTAAATTTATTCCTAGGTATTTTATTCTTTTAGTTGCAATTGTAAATGGGATTCGTTTCTTGATTTCCCCCTCAGCTTGTTCATTACTAGTGTATAGAAATGCTACAGATTTTTGAATGTTGATCTTGTAACCTGCTACTTTGCTGTACTCATTTATTAGCTCTTGTAGTTTTGTTGTGGATTTTTCTGGGTTTTCGACGTATAGTATCATATCGTCTGCAAACAGTGATAGTTTTACTTCTTCCTTTCCAATTTTGATGCCTTGTATTTCTTTTTCTTGTCTAATTGCTCTGGCTAGAACCTCCAACACAATGTTGAATAATAGTGGTGATAGTGGACATCCTTGTCTTGTTCCTGATCTTAGGGGGAAAGTTTTCAATTTTTCCCCATTGAGGATGATATTAGCTGTGGGTTTTTCATATATTCCCTCTATCATTTTAAGGCAGTTCCCTTGTATTCCTATCTTTTGAAGTGTTTTCAACAGGAAAGGATGTTGAATCTTGTCGAATGCCTTCTCTGCATCAATTGAGATGATCATGTGATTTTTCTGCTTTGATTTGTTGATATGGTGTATTACATTAATTGATTTTCTTATGTTGAACCATCCTTGCATACCTGGGATGAATCCTACTTGATCATGATGTATAATTCTTTTAATGTGTTGTTGGATACGATTTGCTAGAATTTTATTGAGGATTTTTGCATCTGTATTCATTAGAGAGATTGGTCTGTAGTTTTCTTTTTTTGTAATATCTTTGTCTGGTTTTGGTATGAGGGTGATGTTGGCTTCATAGAATGAATTAGGTAGTTTTCCCTCCACTTCGATTTTTTTGAAGAGTTTGAAGAGAATTGGTACTAATTCTTTCTGGAACGTTTGGTAGAATTCACATGTGAAGCCATCTGGTCCTGGACTTTTCTTTTTAGGAAGCTTTTGAATGACTAATTCAATTTCTTTACTTGTGATTGGTTTGTTGAGGTCATCTATGTCTTCTTGAGTCAAAGTTGGTTGTTCATGTCTTTCCAGGAACCCGTCCATTTCCTCTAAATTGTTGTATTTATTAGCGTAAAGTTGTTCATAGTATCCTGTTATTACCTCCTTTATTTCTGTGAGGTCAGTAGTTATGTCTCCTCTTCCATTTCTGATCTTATTTATTTTCATCCTCTCTCTTCTTCTTTTTGTCAATCTTGCTAAGGGCCCATCAATCTTATTGATTTTCTCATAGAACCAACTTCTGGCCTTATTGATTTTCTCTATTGTTTTCATGTTTTCAATTTCATTTATTTGTGCTCTAATCTTTGTTATTTCTTTCCTTTTGCTTGCTTTGGGGTTAGTTTGCTGTTCTTTCTCCAGTTCTTCCAAATGAATAGTTAATTCCTGAATTTTTGCCTTTTCTTCTTTTCTGATATAGGCATTTAGGGCAATAAATTTCCCTCTTAGCACTGCCTTTGCTGCGTCCCATAAGTTTTGATATGTTGTGTTTTCATTTTCATTCGCCTCGAGGTATTTGCTAATTTCTCTTGCAATTTCTTCTTTGACCCAGTCGTTGTTTAGGAGTGTGTTGTTGAGCCTCCACGTATTTGTGAATTTTCTGGCACTCTGCCTATTATTGATTTCCAACATCATTCCTTTATGGTCCGAGAAAGTGTTGTGTAAGATTTCAATCTTTTTAAATTTGTTGAGACTTGCTTTGTGACCCAGCATATGGTCTATCTTTGAGAATGATCCATGAGCACTTGAGAAAAAGGTGTATCCTGCTGTTGTGGGATGTAATGTCCTATAAATGTCTATTAAGTCTAGTTCATTTATAGTAATATTCAGATTCTCTATTTCTTTGTTGATCCTCTGTCTAAATGTTCTGTCCCTTGATGAGAGTGGTGAGTTGAAGTCTCCAACTATTATGGTATATGAGTCTATTTCCCTTTTCAGTGTTTGCAGTATATTCCTCACGTATTTTGGGGCATTCTGATTCGGTGCGTAAATATTTGTGATTGTTATGTCTTCTTGTTTAATTGTTCCTTTTATTAGTATATAGTGTCCTTCTTTGTCTCTTTTAACTGTTTTACATTTGAAGTCTAATTTGTTGGATATTAGTATAGCCACTCCTGCTCTTTTCTGGTTGTTATTTGCATGAAATATCTTTTCCCAACCTTTCACTTTCAACCTATGTTTATCTTTGGGTCTAAGATGTGTTTCCTGTAGACAGCATATAGAAGGATCCTGTTTTTTAATCCATTCTGCCAATCTATGTCTTTTGATTGGGGAATTCAGTCCATTGACATTTAGTGTTATTACTGTTTGGATAATATTTTCCTCTAACATTTTGCCTTTTGTATTATATATATCATATCTGATTTTCCTTCTTTCTACACTCTTTTCCATATCTCTCTCTTCTGTCTTTTTGTATCTGACTCTAGTGCTCCCTTTAGTATTTCTTGCAGAGCTGGTCTCTTGGTCACAAATTCTTGCAGTGACTTTTTGTCTGAGAATGTTTTAATTTCTCCCTCATTTTTGAAGGATAATTTTCCTGGATATAGGAGTCTTGGTTGGCAGTTTTTCTCTTTTAGTATTTTAAATATATCATCCCACTGTCTTCTAGCTTCCATGGTTTCTGCTGAGAAATCTACACAAAGTCTTATTGGGTTTCCCTTGTATGTAATGGATTGTTTTTCTCTTGCTGCTTTCAAGATCTTCTCTTTCTCTTTGACCTCTGACATTCTAACTAGTAAGTGTCTTGGAGAACGCCTATTTGGGTCTAATCTCTTTGGGGTGCGCTGCACTTCTTGGATCTGTAATTTTAGGTCTTTCATAAGAGTTGGGAAATTTTCAGTGATAATTTCTTCCATTAGTTTTTCTCCTCCTTTTCCCTTCTCTTCTCCTTCTGGGACACCCACAACACGTATATTTGTGCGGTTCATATTGTCCTTGAGTTCCCTGATACCCTGTTCAAATTTTTCCATTCTTTTCCCTATAGTTTCTGTTTCTTTTTGGAATTCAGATGTTCCATCCTCCAAATCACTAATTCTATCTTCTGTCTCTTTAAATCTATCATTGTAGCTATCCATTATTTTTTCTATGTTTGCTACTTTATCCTTCACTTCCATAAGTTCTGCGATTTGTTTTTTCAGTTTTTCTATTTCTTCTTTATGTTCAGCCCATGTCCTCTTCATGTCCTCCCTCAATTTATCGATTTCGTTTTTGAAGAGGTTTTCCATTTCTGTTCGTATATTCAGCATTAGTTGTCTCAGCTCTTGTGTCTCATTTGAGCTATTGGTTTGTTCCTTTGACTGAGCCATATTCTCAATCTTTTGAGCGTGGACAGTTATCTTCTGCTGCTGGCGTCTGGGCATTTATTCAGATTTCTCTTGGTGTTGGACCCAGCAAGGTTGTAATATTTTTCTGTGAAATCTCTGGGTTCTGTTTTTCTTATCCTGCCCAGTAGGTGGCGCTCGTGGCACCCGTTTGTCTGCGGGTCCCACCAGTAAAAGGTGCTGTGGGACCTTAAACTTTGGAAAACTCTCGCCGTCCTGGGGGTTCGCTAGCCGAAGCGGCTTGAGCCGGCCCGGGGTCCGAACGCAGGGAGGGTTGCTGGTCGCCGCAGCCAGGGAAAGAGCCCGTCCGAATTTCCTAGTCGGCCCTGGGCAACAAGCGTGGCGGGAGGGCGCCAGCGGCAGCGGCCCGCCCGAGAGAGTGCACGTTCCCCGGGAGTCACGGGTTTGGAAGGGGCCTCCCCCGCCCGTCACCGTTCTCCGTGGCCTGGGGGTTTCCGATCCAATTCTCTCAGTTGGTCCGGGGGGCTGCGCATGGTGTGGGCGCCAGCCGCCTTGGTTTCAGGGGACCACCTCTCCAATTCTCCCAGCCGGCCCGGGAAGGGGGAAGGGAGTAACTCCGGCCGCTTGCCACCCCGCCCGGTAAGGCCTGCGCGCCTCGGCGATCTCACCCGAGCTGCTTCTCTCAGCCAGCCAGCCGTTCCAGGATGGGGTACGCTGTCTTTTTTATCTCTGTTGTGGCTTTGGGCGCTTTCTGTATCGTTTCTACTCCCCTAGTAGGTGTCCTGGAGAAGAAACTAAGATCCACGCGTCTTACTAAGCCGCCATCTTCCAGGCGAGAATGCCTTTTGAGAACGATGAGAAAGACACAGCAGAGCTGAGCAGAGCCACAAGGCTGAGAAAGCCACAGAGTCCATCAGCCAGCTATACTTGAAGAGAGCAGAAAATGCCTCAGAATCATGAAGCAGAGAGTCTACCAACCAGTGACTTTTGGATATGAAGAAGGAAAACACCTCCAGGGAGTTGGAGAGGAAGCAAGCAGATGATGCTGTGCTTGCCATATGCTTTTCCAGATGAGTGAGAAACCTTGACTGTTCATCACGTGCCCTTCCAGATGACAGAGAAACCCCGAACTGATGTTCATCAGTCTTCTTGAATCAAGATATCTTTTCCTGAATGCCTTAGATTGGATGTTTCTATAGATTTGCTTTAATTGGAACATTTTTATGGACTTAGAATGATAAACTTGTAACTTATTAAATTCCCCTTTTTAAAAAGCCTTTCCATTTCTGGTATATTGCATTTTGGCAACTAGCAAACTAAAACATGGCCCAAGTGGCAGAGCTGCTTGCACAGCAACCTGGATCTGTCACAGAGCCTCCTCTTGTTCTGGTCCCCACTCAAAAATAAAGTTTTTTGGGCCAAAGTAACACACCAAAATGAGATGTTGCCTCCAAAATCCCAAGAAGTCAACTAGATCCAACAGCTTGTCTTTCACCTTGGAAGGGATATCTCAACATGCCCCACATCACTGGATACCTAGAAATTTCACTGAGTTGGAACGCCCCTGTATTTTTCTTGAATTTATTTCCCATCCCCTGACATGCAAATGCCTTTCCAATAAGTCTAGAGTGGTTGCTACTTTTTGCTCACTAGGTCCAGTCAGCATGATATTGTCAATATAATGGACCAGTGTGATTTCTCATGGGAGGGAAAAATGATCAAGGTTCCTATTGACAAAATTGTAACATACGGCTGGAAAGCTGATATGCCCCAGAGGTAGGACAGTGAAGGTATACTGCTGGCCGTGCCAGCTGACTGCAAACTTTTTCTGGTGTTCTTTATTGACAGCTATTGAGAAAAAAGCATTTGCTAGACCAATAGCTGACCACACGGTACCAGGCAATGTGTTGATTTGTTCGAGCAATGATACCACATCTGGAATAGCAGCTGCAATTAGTGTCACCACTTGGTTAAATTTATGATAATCCACTGTCATCCTCCAAGACCCATCTGTTTTCTGCACAGGCCACATAGAAATGTTGAATGGGGGTGTGGTGGGAATCACCACCCCTGCGTCCTTCAGGTCATTAAGAGTGCCATTAATCTCTCCAATCCCTCTAGAAATCTGTTATTGCTTCTGATTCACTATTTTTCTAGGTAGGAACAGTTCTAGTGGCTTCCACTTGGCCTTTTCTACCATAATAGCCCTCACTCCATGATTCAGAGAACCAATGTGGGGACTCTACCAGTTGCTGAGTATGTTGATTCCAATTACGCATTCTGGAACTGGGGAAATGACCACAGAACAGGTCTGGGGACCCACTGAACTGATTGTGAGATGGACCTGAGCTAAAACTCCATTGATCACCTGATCCCCATAAACTCCTACTCTGACTGGTGGACCAAAATGACTTTTTGACTTTCCTGGAATTAATGCCACTTCTGAGCCAGTGTCCAATAATCTCAAAAACATTTGATCATTTCCTTTTTCTCAGTGCAGTCACCTTAGTAAAAGGCCATAGGTCTCCTTGGGGAAGGCTGAGAGGAAGGTTAACAGTGTAAAATTTTGGCAGTGTTAAGGGATCCTTCACCAAAGGGACCTAGCTCTCCCCTCATTCAAAGGGCTCTGGGTCTATAAATTCTCTGATGTCTGGGAATTGATTAAGGGTCCATAACTTTCTCTTTTTGTAACTCAAGTTAGACTTCTGTTCACTTGACCTAGAATTTTTCTGCTTATAGAACTCAAGAATTTAGCAGACTGCCCGTCTATTTTACTTCTAGATGTGCCATGATCTACTATCCAATGCCACAACTCTCTGCGAGTTCGATGATTTTGACTCCTGCTTTAGGTCTGTTGTCCATTATGGTGGCAGCACCCACCTTGTCCATGGTGGTTAACTGTCACCACATAGCTTCTGTCAATTCAGGATCCTATCATCCCCATTTTCTTTAAGGATTTCAGGTCAGTGACAGCGGTTCCCACAGTAATATCTGACCTACAGCAAAGCTGACCCATAAAAAAGGTTGACTACACAGCTCTTCAGGGATAATGAAACTGGTCTCACAAATTTATTTCTCAAGATTTTGGTGAAAGATGTGTCCTCTGGACATTCCTGGGGTGTGTGAGCAGATCTTTCATGATAAATCCACTCTAACATTCCAATCTCTCTAAGCTGCTGGATCCCTTCATTATACTAAGGCAGTTCTGGCATTTCAATCTCACGTAATGTGGGCCACCTTTTGATCCATGTTTCAGCCAACCATCCAAATTATTAATGCCCTTTCTAACCCCTTGAGTTACAACATTGAATGCAAAATCTCTGCTTAGCTGGCCATATCAATAAATTCAGTTTGATCCAACTGTATATTGCTTCCACCATTATTTCACACACTTAATATCCATTCCCACACATATCCCCCTGATTTCTATCTATATAAACAGAAAACCCATGCAGTTCTTTTGGAATAGAGCATAATTCCTCACGGGATCACACTTTGTACCTCATCTTTTGGGACTTATTGAGATTTTAGTCTAGTTATAGCTCTTGAAGAAAAGAGGGGTGGTGGGGTGAGTCATGAAAAGATATAGAAATGTCTTTCAAGTCAATTACCTCAGGGCATTCCATTGCAGTTTCATCTGGTGAAACAGGTTTAGTCACTCCAGACATAAAAGTGAGGGCTGTTTCCAAAGGGGAGGTGGTTACAGGGTTAGCAGAGACTGAAGTGTTAATCTCATTAGATGGAGGTTGGATAGCAGACTCCTCTGGGCAAACTGGAGTGTGGGAAGCTGTTTTCTCAGGGCAGTCCATTACAGATCTATCTAGCAAAAGCTCAGCATATTCCCAGGATCCTCTCTTCCCATTGCCATCATTATTAAACCATATATCTCCATCCCATATTTCAGGATCTCATTCTTTCCAATCAAAGCACTTACCTCAGCAGCAGAATGCCTGCAAGGTTGAGATTTTAGTTTATGTTGTGAATTTGCTACACATACAATGAGGCTCTCTGTCTGGTATTCAGAGATCTCAAATCTGTGACCATAGGAAAGAATATTTTCTTTCAAGGCAAAAATGGAAAATTTTACATCATTCATATGGCTCTGAAGTTGCAAATGTAAAGACTTCAGCTCATCCTTTTTCCTCATCACTGTATCCAGCATATATAACAAAAACCAGCCAACACATTATATAAGATTCTATGATGGTTCCATGCACTAGAGTAACTTTCCAGAAACCTACAACCTCCAAATGGGTCCCTGGACCAGATAACTTCTGAAATGCAGAAGGGCCAGCTTTTCCAGAACAAGAAACAGTTCCAACCCCCTACCCCATATTATCAACAGCCTCTTCCAACATGAAAAAGTTAGAATGGCCATAGCCCAAATACACCTAAAGAGTGAGAGAAAGTTCGAAGTTAATGGTGGAGTTATACAGAAAACGTTGGGTTTAATAAATGAGTATGAGTGCTGAATGAGTATATTGATATTTCTTTTATCCTCCAGTACCTTAGAGCAGCTAGAAATAAAGACTTAAAATTGTGGAATTGAAACCCATACCAAACTCTGAAATCTGTTCTACAACTAATTGTTGCAAAATACTAATTGTATTTTGAAATTTATTGCTTTTTTGAATGTGTGTTATTTTTCACAAAGAGACAGAGATCTAGTAATGATATTTTCAGTATCTCATTAGCCCACTCACCCCATGGACTGTCAGTGCCACGTTGATGAATGGAAAAAGAGTCATTGGTGCCTCTGAGTCTAGTTGGAGCAGAAAGCCAATTGTAAAAACCCATTTTTAAGATTCTGTTTCTCAAGAACCACTCCTGGTAAGCTGTGTTAGTCAAGATTCTCTACAGAAACAGAATCAACAGGGGACATCTGTAAATATGAGATTTATAAAGGTGTCTCACACAACTAAGGTAACGGAAGAGTCCAAAATCCATAGAGCAGGCTGTGAAGCTGGTGGCTCCAATAAAGGGTCTGGACAATCGCCACAGAAAAGTCTCACTGACTGAGGAAGCAGTGAAAAAGTCTCCCTTCTTCCTTAAAAGCCGTCAACTGACTGAATTATCTCATTGTGGGAGACATGCCTTAGTTGATTGGAGATGTAATCTGCAACAGATGCACCCAACTGATTGATGACTTAATATACCAGTAACGAAATATTCTTGCAGCAACTTCAAGCCAGTGCTTCCCTGACCAGATGACTGGGCATAATCACTTGGCCAAGTTGACACCAGAACCCAGCCATCACAATCAGTAATGGTAACTTAAGGGATAAAAAGAGAGAGAGGCAAAATAAATACAGATCTGACAAATGAAAACCAAAGGATAAGATGGTAGATTCAATAATTGCTTTTATAATAATAACTTTGAGCATTAATGGCCTTAACTCACCAATTAAAACACACATATTGGCAGAATGCATTAAAATAATGACCCACCTATATGTTATTTACAAGAAGTACATCTTAAACCCAAGGATACAAGTAGATTGAAAGTGAGAGGATGGAAAAGATGTTCCATGCAAGGTGTAACAAAAAGAGAGCAGGAGTACCTCTACTAATGTCAGACAAAATAGACCTTAAATATAAAGACATCATAAGAGAAAATGAAGGACACTACATATTAATAAAAAGGACAATTCACCAGGAAGAAATAATCATAAAGTTTTATGTGCCCAATCAAGGAGCTCCAAAATACATAAGACAAACATTGGCTAAAGTGAAGGTAGCAATAGATGTTACAAAATAAGAGCGGGACACTTCAGTACACCACTCTCACCTTTAGATAGAAGAGATACAGAGGAGCAATAAGGAAATAGAGAATTTAAGCAATGTGATAAGTGAGCTAGACCTAATAGACATATATAGATCATTACACATGAAAACAGCGGGATACGAATTCTTTTCTAGTGCCCATGGAATGTTCTCCAGGATAGAGCATATGCTGGGACACAAAACAGCTCTTAATAAATTTAATAACATTGAAATTATCCAGAGCATTTAGTTTGACCACCATGGAATGAAGTTGAAATTAATAACCAGCAAAGAACCAGTATTTCACAAGTACATGGAGATTAAACCATACACTCTCAAATAATGCATGCCAAAGAAGAAATTGCTAGAGAAATCAATACATTTCTTGGAAATGAATAAAAATTATAATACAACATATTAGAACTGATGGGATGCAGGAGAAACTTTACTGTCTTAAATGCTTATATGTAAAAGCCAGAATGAACAAAAATTGAGGACTTAACTGCTCATCTGGAGAAATTAGGAAAAGAACAGTAAAATAATTCCAAAGTAAACAGACAAAGAGAAATAACAAAGATTAAAGCAGAAAAAAATGAGCTGGAGAACAAGGGAAAAACAATAGAAAGAATAAACAAAACCAAAAGTTGGCTCTTTGAGAAAATCAATAAGATTAATGGATTCCTAGCTAGGCTGACAAAGGAAAAAAAAGAGAAGACATAATTAAACAAAATCAGAAATGGAAGGGGTATCATTACCATAGATTCTGAAGAAATTTTAAAAATCATAAGCAGATACTAAGAACAACTATACACCAAAAAACTAGATAACCTATATAACATGGACAAATTCCTACAAACACTTGAACATCCTACACTGACTCAAGAAGAAATAAAATATCTCAACAAACCAATTACAAGTAAAAAGATTCAATCAGTCATCAGAAATTTTCCTACAAAGAAAAAAAGTCTGGGACCAGATGTCTTTAGAGGAGAATTTTATCAAGCATTCCAAGAAGAACACCAATCCTGCTCAAACTCTTCCCAAAAATCAAGGAAAAAGCAACGTTATTTAACCCATTTTATGAAGCTAACATCACTGTAATACCAAAACCAGATAAAGATGCTACAAGAAAGGAAAACTACAGACCGATCTCCATAATGAATATGGATGCAAATATTCTTAACAAAATATCAGCAAATCAAATCCAATGATAGAAAACCCTGAGAATCTATGGCCAAGCTATTTGAACTAATAAACAAATTCAGCAAAGTGGTGGGATGAAGATAAATGTACAAAAACCAGTAATGTTTCTATACACAAATAATGGCCTAAGTGATGAGATATATATGGACAAAATTTCATTCAAAATAGCAACCACAAGAATCAAGTATCTAGGAATAAACTTAACCAGGGATGTCAAAGTCTTGCACACAGAAACCTAAAAAACATTATTAAAAGAAAGCAAAGATCTAAATAGATGGAAAGACATTCTGTGTTCATGAATAGGAAGGTTAATTGTTGCTAAGGTGTCAATTCTACTAAAATTGATCCACAGATTCAGTGCAATACCAATGAAAATTCTAACAATCTACTTTGAAGACTTGGAAAAGCTGGTCATAAAATGTATTTGGAGGGGAAAGAGACCTTGAATAGCCAAAGATGGTCTAAAAAAGAAGAGCAAAGTGAAAGGACTAACACTTCCTGATTTTAAAGCTTACTATAAAGCCACAGTGACCAAAACAATCATGGTACTGGCACAAAGAGGGAGCTATTGACCAATGGAATTGAAATGAGAGTTCAGAAATTGACCATCAAATCTATGGTCAATTGATCTTTGACAAGGCCCCCAAATCTACTGAACTGGCACAGAATAGGCATGGGAGTGAAGGATATCTATAGTTAAAAGAATGAAAGAAGACCCCTACCTTACATCCTACACAAAAATTAACTCAAAATGGATCAAAGACCTAAATATAAGAGCCAGTGCCATAAAACTCCTGGAAGAAAATATACGGAAACCTCTTCAAGACCTAGTAATAAGAGGTAGCTTTTTAAACTTTATACCCAAAAAGCACAAGCAACAAAAGAAAAAGTAGATAAAAGGGAACTCCTTAAAATCAAATCTTCTGTACCTGAAAGGTCTTTGACAAAAAAGAAGAGACAGCCAACTCAATGAGAGAAAATATTTGGAGACCATATATCAGATAAAACGCTTGATATCCTGTGTACATAATAAAAATCAATGTAATACAGCATGTCAAACATCAAAAAGGAAAAAATCACATGCTCATCTAATGCAAATGTAGGAAGGAATTAGAATTTTCATTTGAATTTACAAATTTTTATATTTTGTTGATAGAGTATCTTCTAACAAAAGGGGTTAATAGCTTACTGTTAGACTTTATTCTTTTCTCATATTCCATTGTAATCCAGAAAACAGAGTAGGGAAACTTTCTTGTGGGTTCCTCACAGTACTGGTCACTCTACCTTTAGATTTTATCTACCTATTTTATGCAAACAAAGGTCACTGACATGACCTCTTCCTCATTAAATGGTCTTCACCTTAATTTTTTTTCTTTAAATGGATTCTGGCCTAAATTTTTTCAGTAGATATTTTGGGTCCTTTTTTGTTCCCTCTATTCATCAGTCATGAAGAACACAATGTAATTACCAGAGAATTCTCTAGTAGGGGTCTGAGAATGAACAATCCCAAGCCAACCATGTGAGACTATTCTAGACATAACTACAACAAGACATATACTAAAGTCTAAACTTCTGACCTTTACCTAAAAAATGAAATAACCTAAGTGGGGTTGTCTCATTCATTCATTCATCTACCCATTTATAATTAAGTAATGTCTATATATTGGCACCTGATTAGATGTAAAAAATATGAAGAATAAAAAATACAGACTTACACAAACAAGTTTTGCCTTAGGAATTTTACAGTCTCATAGTATAGGGCAGATAAAGGAATCTAAATATTAAGATGCATAGATTTAGTAAATAAAAATATATTTAACACTTTCATTAATTTTATTAATTAAATACTTTGGCCCTCATTATTTCCTTAATACAAGGCTGAAAAAAATACAAATCTTGCAACTAGATCTTTGAGGATGGAAAATAAAAACTATTTCAAGAGATACTGTGGATGGTTAAACAATTATCTTGAGAATATGGGAACAGTCAAAATACCTGCTCTTGCTAACTGTATCTGTCCCACCCACACCCTTCCTGATTTTACAAAGAACATTCCATCAGCTTTTGTTTGAAAAACTAGATTTTGTGTCATCTTCTTCACCGTATGAAAAAGGAATTGCTTATTTATTCAGATTAATGGTGCTTGTATGTTTCAGGAGTTCTCTTTAAATGTGTAAATATTTAATGAGCTATTTATTATTTTACCCATCTTTAATTTCACTTATTTTAAATGAATATGGAACCTGTGTAATTGGATGATGGGAATTCAAGACCCTCATTAGTAGAGGAAATGAGGTTTGAAATTGAATTTTCATATTGACAGACACTTTATACAATCTTGGATTTAGAATTGTTCATTTTAAAACAAGGATCCCATTGAATAAAATTGTTCCTCTACCTTAAATACTATTCTTATTTATATTTCAATTTTAAAAATAAACTCAGTTTGTGACTCCTTCATGAATTAATCAAAAACTGATATTTCTTCCTAAGAATTTCCTTTGAAAATCTTCTTAAATCTTAAATTCAAAGTATGCTTTATTTTCCTGGATTTGAAATGCTATCCAAAGATTTTGGGATAAAACTGAGGTTTTAGGAGCCCAGCAGAATGCTTGTAAACTAGATCTGGTTTGTCAATTCAGTTGGATATGTTGAAATCTATGTGAGAGAAATTGCAATTAAATTAGATTGGCCCCTTATATGAGCCAAGAATTCTCCAGTCAAAATAGTTTAAAAATTATATAAACTTTGTAAAATATTCTTGTTGTAGTTTCCTAAACTGCTCAGAGTAAATACCATGAAGTGGGTCAGGCAAAATATGCTGGTTTGAGACTGTCATGTACCCCCAGAAAATCTGTTCTCATTAACCCTCATTCAATATTGCTGAGTGGGATATTTTTTATTGCTTCCATGGAACTGTGGCCCACACAATTGTGGGTGGTTGAACTTTTGAGTAGATGTTTTCCCTGGAGATATGTCTCCAGCCACTCAAGGTGGGTTTGCTTACTGGAGCCCTTTAAGAGGAAACCATTTGGGAAAAAGCTTACTGCTGATAGAGCCCATGCAGCCAGAGATCTTTGGAGATGCAGAAGGAGAACACCACTGGGGAATCCTTATGAAAAGTGAGAAAACTGGCAGATGTCCCATGTGCCTTCCAGGTGAGAGAGAAACCCCAAACTTCGTAAGTCTTTTCTTTGGAATTAAGGTATCTTTCTCTGGATGCATTAGTTTTGACATTTCTATAGCCTTAGAATTGTAAACATGCAATTTAATAAATTCCCTTTTTAAAAGTCATTCCATTTCTGGTATATTGCATTCTATCAGCTTTAGCAAACTAGAACATAAAACAATGGGAATTTATTTGCTGACAGTTTTGAGGCCAGGAAAATGTTCAAATCAAGTCATCATCATGGTGATGCTTTCCTCCCAAATACTGGCTATTGGAAAACCTTATGTAAAACATATATTGTATTGCTTATGTTGTAGTTTTTAAGTTATAGATTATCAGGTTTAAGAGTGAACGTTACCAAAGACTCAAACATTATTCTAAAGATATTTACTGCATTTCTGGTTGTATAAAGAACCGTTGAGTATTGTTAAGCAAATAATATGTCTGTTGTTGTATTCTATTTAGAGATTAAGCATGGTTTAAGGTGATGTGTATAGCTGCCAAGTTGACAAGGAGTAGACTGTGATGGTTAGATCACGTGTCAACATGGCCAGGTGAAGGTACCCAGTTATCTGGTCAAGCAAGCACAGGACTATCTTGCTGTGAGGATATTTCATGGTCTTAAATCATCAGCAAATTGATTGCATCAATGGCTGATTACATCTGCAGTCAGGTAAGAGGAGAATTATAACTCTTATAATTATATTATAAACTATAACTCTTCCACAATGAGAGATGTTTAATCAAATCAGTTGAAGCTTTAAAGAAGAAGAATCTCTCTCTCCAATTCAGCCAGCCAGCCTCGCCTGGGCAATTCGTCGAAGGCCTTCAATGAAGTGGCCAGCTTGCAGCCTGCCCTGTGGAATTTAGGCTCATGTATCTTCACAGTTGAGTGAGACACTTCTATAAAGTCTCATATTTACATATATCTCCTGTTGGTTCTGTTTCCCGAGAGAACCCTGATTACTGCACCTTGGTTCCTCTGTCATATGGTAAGGAACATGGCAGTATCTGCTGGTCTCTCCTTTCTCTTCCAGGTTTCATTAATTTCAGCTTCTTGCTTCCCTGGCTTTGTCTCTCTCTGTCTGAATTTTATCCCACCTATAAAGAACTCCTGTAATAGGATTAAGATCCATCCTGACTGAGGTGGGTCAAACCTCAATTAAAGTATCCCCATGAAAATGTCCTTATTAAAATGATTTATAATCATAGGAAAGGATTAAATTTGAGAAGATATTTTTCTAAGTACATACAGCTTCATGCTTCTACAGTCCTCATCTAAATCAGCTACTGACTGAAAGGATTGGGAAAGTAGGTAAATGATTCTATATTTATTTGGTCTTCCTAAATTGCTTTTTATGAAACTGCTCTTCAGCATATATATAGTGTTTTTTTAATCTCTACAAAAATAAAGTCTGCTAAAGCGTATATTTTTATCAAATTCCTTTTTCCTTGGTTTAATGTGATGTACAGGATATTTAACCAACCATTGATATCATTTCTTCTGCTGTTTCAGACATTATTTACTGTTGCTGCTGCTAATGCTTTTGTCATAGAGATACAGACAAAATATCATTGCTCAGATTTTTCTACCATGTATTTAAATTATAAACCACCTTTTTACTTTTTATGATAGTCCCTAAATAATTATCCTCTTGACACGAATAAGGGGTAAGTTTATTTTATTATGTTCTTGAGGAATAACCCTCTCAACTTCCCAAAGTGACAATTTGGAAACTTTCAGTAAAAATATATTAGATGTTATTGAGTTAGCCATGAGAACTAATTGAAAATAAAGATTGTATTGCTGGACATACACTTACTGTCTGCAACATTAAAGAAAAACAAATTACATGAGAACAGTTTCCACTGTTGGTAAATGCTGCTTTGAGATAAGATTATAATAATAATAATTACCTTTGTAAAATGCTAACCACATTGAAAATTATTTAACCTGTACAGAAAAATTAACTTTGGTTGCTTCCTCATTTATTATAATATGTGATGTCATCCTAAGGGCAGATCTTGCGTTTAATTCCCATAGAAAAATAATAAACTTATGGGAGATATTAGGAATTTATATTCATTCTAGAAATAATCCACACAAAACAGATTTCTCCCTTGCACAAAACTAACATTTCTGAGAAAGAAGAGCATAAAGATACTGACACTTAGGGCTTTTGCTGTATTGACCAAGTCTTCCACCATTGAGAAAGAGAAGAGAGCCCTTGGAGCAGAGTTTCCACTTATGTCTACAGCTCTGTATCCCTTAGCTAAGGCCATAGTAAGGCAGTGTAGCAAATACAAAATTCTCAGAAGCATGTGTAAAAATCATTCACTTACTTAAATATCTTCAAATTAACTGAGGGTCAGCTAATCTAAGTGGGCCAAGGCATGGCAGTTTTGTTGATCTTGACTTGGCTCTTTGATGTGTTTATAGGTCATTGGCTCTACGAGTTTTTAATCTTTCTCCTTCCTCAGCAAGTAGCCTGGACTTGTTCTTTATGTGGCATTGGTAGAGAAAGCCCAATCTTGCAAGTGCTTTTCATGCCTTTGCTCATATCACACCCACCAACCTTTCACAGATTGATGTAAATCACACGGTCAAATTCAAAGGCAAAGAGCAGAAAAATACACTACACCCTTTTAGTGAGAGGAACTTCAAAGACTAGTGACAAAGGATATGGACCCAGGGAAGAGTGAATAACTGGACCTGTTAATATGGTCTACAATATACCCCACTATAACACACTAGAGTTTCTTCCATTTTCTCCTATGACTAATTTTCACTAAACCCATGGGGCCCAAGAATTGTCACATTTGTTATTGTTATTTTTCATTTGTTCTTAAACACATATAATATCATGTCTTATTAAACACCTTACAAAAAACATTCAGGAGGAATTATAATATAATCAAACTTTTTGTTATCCATAAAGATATCATTCAGAAACTACCTTCTCCAAACGGCCTGCTTGGAGAAGAGCTACAGGAGAGTCTGGTGTTTGAAGCTTATTCTTTGGAAATAGGTGGGCACTACAGGCCAACACTAGAGCATGTTCTTTTAGTGGAAAATCTAGTAGACACACATGTGCAACCACATAAATGTCTTGACCAGGTAGCATAGCACAAGCAAAGAGCGTAAGGAATGGATGTTCTCCAACGTGGGCTTCTTGCCTCTCATCTCTTCTTTAAATTGCAGTTAAGGTGATCTTTTGTATTTAATATTTTCTTTCTAAATTTTAGACTTTATTGCTCAGAGCTTAAAAATTCCTCATTATGAATCATACACATCAGATGTGATAGGAGGAGGTAAGCATTGATGATGAAAATAACTTGATAGTTTTAGCAAATACTCTTGGTTTGAACAAATGTAAGTGTTAACCCACAGTTATCTAAACAACATTACCTCCCCCTGCAATTGTTTAGATCCAATTTGAGTTCTATAATCGCTTAAAACTTTCAACTTTCAACTATTATCATGAATAAAATTACAGTATCATGCTTTTTTATATCCTTTCAGAGATCCTATCATTTCGCACAATGTTTGACAAAGTGAGTTATGCCTCCAAAATCAATAATCATTATTTACCAAGGATAAGGTAAGGATTCGTTTGACAGAAACAAAGAATCTTCACAAGTTCTGTTCACTGGCTCATTTAATATGGACTTGAGCTCTCAGGGACTCAGGAAGAGTATTCTAAGAGCACATTCAAGATACTAGAGGAAGACTTATCTTAAGAGTGTTATTTATATCCTGATAGATGCAGGAATTTATGAAACTTGATGAAATCTTCTGTCTATTGATTCAGAGGCAGGAGAAGCCCACAGTGACCAGGTGGCAGTCATAACTTCCAGTTCAATGGAACCATTGTCATAGAAACATTTGTCCTTTTGGAACTAAGGTCTGTAGAACAGCACAGCTTAAGCTTTCAGAGACAGGAAGCACAAATATCTCTAGTGGATCACAAAGGGAATAGCGAGTGATGCTATACCTATTTCCACCCCTTTGTTGCTGGTCTGGTGAACCCTGGCTGAGGGAGAAAGATTCATAAAATGGATGATGATTTACAGCAAATACAGCCTCTCAGAAAACATTGCCCCAGCTCTGCAAGGTATTGTGAACTAGTTGGTGCCATAATTGAGTCTTTGAAAGATTATTCCATTGTCCTATCCAACCAGCTGCTTCAGAATGATGAAGAACACAGGAAAACCAGTGAATTCCATGAATACATATCCATAACTGGCACTATATATTTGCCATAAAGTCATTCCTTAAAAATCAGAAGCAGAACTATGGAGACTGACTGCGAGACTCTGCTGTGGTGAGATCCCCAAGCGGCGCGCGATTTCCCGAGCAGCGGCAGCTGGCTGCCAGAGCACCTCCCTCCCTCCTTCCCGGGCCGGCTGAGAGTCTCAGAGAGGAAAGTTTCCCAAGCCCCGGCGGCCGGCGCCCCTCTTTTGCGGGTGGCTTCCTGGATCGGCTACGAGTCTCGGATCAGAGGGCTACCCAAGCCGCGGTGGCCAGCAACCGGCACCCCTCCCGCGCTGGCGGCTTCCCAGTCCGGTGGCGAATTCCCCAGGCCACGGTGGCCGGCAACCAGTGCCCCTCCCCTGCAAGCGGCTTCCTGGTCTGGTGGCGAATTCCCCAGGCCGCGGTGGCCGGCGACCAATGCCCCTCCCCCGTGGGCAGCTTCCTGGTCTGGTGGTGAGGCCGGTGACTGACACCCCTCCAGGGAGAGGAGGGAATTTCCGACAGTGGCAGCGACTGGGTCCAACCAAACACCAATAGGGGAATTAATAAAGGAGCCACATGGTCCCCTCAAGCTGCGGCGGCTGACGACCCCAGCACGCGCGGCCCCCTGGAACAACTGAGAGAATTGGATCGGAAATCCCCAGGCCGTGGAGATCGGTGACCGGGGGGATTCCTTCCAAACACGTGAGAGAAACGTGTGCCACGAGCACCACCTACTGGGCAGGATAAGAAAAACAGAACCCAGAGATTTCACAGAAAAATCTTACCACCTTGTTGGGTCCGACACCCAGGGAAATCTGACTAAATGCCCAGATGCCAGCAGAAGATAACGGTCCATGCTCAGAAGATTGAGAATATGGCCCAGTCAAAGGAACAAACCAATAGTTCAAATGAGATACAGGAGCTGAGACAACTAATGCTGAATATACGAACAGAAACGGAAAACCTCTTCAAAAATGAAATCGATAGATTCAGGGAGGACATGAAGAAGACATGGGCTGAACAAAAAGAAGAAATAGAAAAACTGAAAAAACAAATCACAGAACTTATGGAAGTGAAGGATAAAGTAGAAAAGACGGAAAAAACAATGGATACCTACAATGATAGATTTAAAGAGACAGAAGATAGAATTAGTGATTTGGAGGATGGAACATCTGAATTCCAAAAAGAAACAGAAACTATCAGGAAAAGAATGGAAAAATTTGAACAGGGTATCAGGGAACTCAAGGACAATATGAACCGCACAAATATATGTGTTGTGGGTGTCCCAGAAGGAGAAGAGAAGGGAAAAGGAGGAGAAAAACTAATGGAAGAAATTATCACTTAAAATTTCCCAACTCTTATGAAAGACCTAAAATTACAGATCAAAGAAGTGCAGCACACCCCAAAGAGATTAGACCCAAACAGGTGTTCTCCAAGACACTTACTAGTTAGAATGTCAGAGGTCAAAGAGAAAGAGAGGATCTTGAAAGCAGCAAGAGAAAAACAATCCATCACATACAAGGGAAACCCAATAAGACTATGTGTAGATTTCTCAGTAGAAACCATGGAAGCTAGAAGACAGTGGGATGATATATTTAAATTACTAAAACAGAAAAACTGCCAACCAAGACTCCTATACCCAGCAAAACTGTCCTTCAAAAATGAGGGAGAAATTAAAACATTCTCAGTCAAAGAGTCACTGAGAGAATTTGTGACCAAGAGACCAGCTCTGCAAGAAATACTAAGGGAGCACTAGAGTCAGATACAAAAAGACAGAAGAGAGAGGTATGGAGAAGAGTGTAGAAAGAAGGAAAATCAGATATGATATATATAATACAAAAGGCAAAATGTTAGAGGAAAATATTATCCAAACAGTAATAACACTAAATGTCAATGGACTGAATTCCCCAATCAAAAGACATAGATTGGCAGAATGGATTAAAAAACAGGATCCTTCTATATGCTATCTACAGGAAACACATCTTAGACCCAAAGATAAACATAGGTTGAAAGTGAAAGGTTGGGAAAAGATATTTCATGCAAATAACAACCAGAAAAGAGCAGGAGTGGCTATACTAATATCCAACAAATTAGACTTCAAATGTAAAACAGTTAAAAGAGACAAAGAAGGACACTATATACTAATAAAAGGAACAATTAAACAAGAAGACATAACAATCATAAATATTTACGCACTGAACCAGAATGCCCCAAAATACATGAGGAATACACTGCAGACACTGAAAAGGGAAATAGACACATATACCGTAATAGTTGGAGACTTCAATTCACCACTGTCATCAATGGACAGAACATCTAGACAGAGGATCAATAAAGAAATAGAGAATCTGAATATTACTATAAATGAGCTAGACTTAACAGATATTTATAGGACATTACATCCCACAACAGCAGGATACACCTTTTTCTCAAGTGCTCATGGATCATTCTCAAAGATAGACCACATGCTGTGTCACAAAGCAAGTCTTAATAAATTTAAAAAGATTGAAATCATACACAACAATTTCTCGGATCATAAAGGAATGAAGTTGGAAATCAATAATAGGCAGAGTGCCAGAAAATTCACAAATACGTGGAGGCTCAACAACACACTCTTAAACAACGAGTGGGTCAAAGAAGAAATTGCAAGAGAAATTAGCAAATACCTCGAGGCGAATGAAAATGAAAACACAACATATCAAAACTTATGGGACGCAGCAAAGGCAGTGCTAAGAGGGAAATTTATTGCCCTAAATGCCTATATCAGAAAAGAAGAAAAGGCAAAAATGCAGGAACTAACTGTCCACTTGGAAGAACTGGAGAAAGAACAGCAAACTAATCCCAAAGCAAGCAAAAGGAAAGAAATAACAAAGATCAGAGCAGAAATAAATGAAATTGAAAATTTGAAAACAGTAGAGAAAATCAATAAGACCAGAAGTTGGTTCTATGAGAAAATCAATAAGATTGATGGGCCCCTATCAAGATTGACAAAAAGAAGAAGAGAGAGGATGCAAATAAATAAGATCAGAAATGGAAGAGGAAACATAACTACTGACCTCACAGAAATAAAGGAGGTAATAACAGGATACTATGAACAACTTTACGCTAATAAATACAACAATTTAGAGGAAATGGACGGGTTCCTGGAAAGACATGAACAACCAACTTTGACTCAAGAAGACATAGATGACCTCAACAACCAATCACAAGTAAAGAAATTGAATTAGTCATTCAAAAGCTTCCTAAAAAGAAAAGTCCAGGACCAGACAGCTTCACATGTGAATTCTACCAAACATTCCGGAAAGAATTAGTACCAACTCTCCTCAAACTCTTCAAAAAAATTGAAGCGGAAGGAAAACTACCTAATCCATTCTATGAAGCCAACATCACCCTCATACCAAAACCAGGCAAAGATATCACAAAAAAAGAAAACCACAGGCCAATCTCTCTAATGAATATAGATGCAAAAATCCTCAATAAAATTCTAGCATATCATATCCAACAACACATTAAAAGAATTATACATCATGATCAAGTAGGATTCATCCCAGGTATGCAAGGATGGTTCAACATAAGAAAATCAATTAATGTAATACACCATATCAACAAATCAAAGCAGAAAAATCACATGATCATCTCAATTGATGCAGAGAAGGCATTTGACAAGATTCAACATTCTTTCCTGTTGAAAACACTTCAAAAGATAGGAATACAAGGGAACTTCCTTAAAATGATAGAGGGAATATATGAAAAACCCACAGCTAATATCATCCTCAATGGGGAAAAATTGAAAACTTTCCCCCTAAGATCAGGAACAAGGCAAGGATGTCCACTATCACCACTATTATTCAACATTGTGTTGGAGGTTCTAGCCAGAGCAATTAGACAAGAAAAAGAAATACAAGGCATCAAAATTGGAAAGGAAGAAGTAAAACTATCACTGTTTGTGGATGATATGATACTATACGTCGAAAACCCAGAAAAATCCACAACAAAACTACTAGAGCTAATTAATGAGTACAGCAAAGTAGCAGGCTATAAGATCAACATTCAAAAATCTGTAGCATTTCTATACACTAGTAATGACCAAGCTGATGGGGAAATCAAGAAACGAATCCCATTTACAATTGCAACTAAAAGAATGAAATACCTAGGAATAAATTTAACTAAAGAGACAAAAAACCTATATAAAGAAAATTACAAAAAACTGTTAAAAGAAATCACAGAAGACCTAAATAGATGGAAGGGCATACCGTGTTCATGGATTGGAAGACTAAATATAGTTAAGATGTCAATTCTACCTAAATTGATTTACAGATTCAATGCAATACCAATCAAAATCCCAACAACTTATTTTTCAGAAATAGAAAAACCAATAAGCAAATTTATCTGGAAGGGCAGGGTGCCCCGAATTGCTAAGAACATCTTGAGGAAAAAAAAACGAAGCTGGAGGTCTTGCACTGCCTGACTTTAAGGCATATTATGAAGCCACAGTGGTCAAAACAGCATGGTATTGGCATAAAGACAGATATATCGACCAATGGAATCGAATAGAGTGCTCAGATATAGACCCTCTCATCTATGGTCATTCGATCTTTGATAAGGCAGTCAAGCCAACTCACCTGGGACAGAACAGTCTTTTCAATAAATGGTGCCTAGAGAACTGGATATCCATATGCAAAAGAATGAAAGAAGACCCATATCTCACACCCTATACAAAAGTTAACTCAAAATGGATCAAAGATCTAAACATTAGGTCTAAGACCATAAAACAGTTAGAGGAAAATGTAGGGAAATATCTTATGAATCTTACAATTGGAGGCAGTTTTATGGACCTTAAACCTAAAGCAAGAGCACTGAAGAAGGAAATAAATAAATGGGAACTCCTCAAAATTAAACACTTTTGTACATCAAAGAACTTCATCAAGAAAGTAGAAAGACAGCCTACACAATGGGAGACAATATTTGGAAATGACATACCAGATAAAGGTCTAGTATCCAGAATTTATAAAGAGATTGTTCAACTCAACAACAAAAGACAGCCAACCCAATTACAAAATGGGAAAAAGACTTGAACAGACACCTCTCAGAAGAGGAAATACAAATGGCCAAAAGGCACATGAAGAGATGCTCAATGTCCCTGGCCATTAGAGAAATGCAAATCAAAACCACAATGAGATATCATCTCACACCCACCAGAATGGCCATTATCAACAAAACAGAAAATGACAAGTGCTGGAGAGGATGTGGTGAAAGAGGCACACTTATCCACTGTTGGTGGGAATGTCAAATGGTGCAACCACTGTGGAAGGCAGTTTGGTAGTTCCTCAAAAAGCTGAATATAGAATTGCCGTATGACCCAGCAATACCATTGCTGGGAATCTACTCAAAGGAATTAAGGGCAAAAACTCAAACGGACATTTGCACACCAATGTTTATAGCAGCGTTATTTACAATTGCAAAGAGATGGAAACAGCCAAAATCCCCATCAACAGACAAGTGGCTAAACAAACTGTGGTATATACATACGATGGAATATTATGCAGCTTTAAGACAGGATAAACTTATGAAGCATGTAATAACATGCATGGACCTAGAGAACATTATGCTGAGTGAGTCTAGCCAAAAACTAAAAGGCAAATACTGTATGGTCCCAATGATGTGAATCGACATTCGAGAATAAACTTGGAATATGTCATTGGTAACAGAGTCCAGCAGGAGTTAGAAACAGGGTAAGATAATGGGTAATTGGAGCTGAAGGGATACAGACTGTGCAACAGGACTAGATACAAAAACTCAAAAATGGACAGCACAATAATACCTAATTGTAAAGTAATCATGTTAAAACACTGAATGAAGCTGCATCTGAGCTATAGGGTTTTGTTTTGTTTTGTTTTGCTTTTACTATTATTACTTTTATTTTTTTCTCTATATTAACATTCTATATCTTTTTCGGTTGTGTTGCTAGTTCTTCTAAACCAATGCAAATGTACTAAGAAACGATGATCATGCATCTATGTGATGATGTTAAGAATTACTGATTGCATATGTAGAATGGTATGATTTCTAAATGTTGGGTTAATTTCTTTCTTTCCTTTAATTAATAAAAAAAAATCAGAAGCAGTACTGTATAGAATATATCATGGTGAATAAGGTATTGTGTAAGTCCACAGTTGGTAGTTTTGGCAGATGTGTTGCACATAGGGAAGGTAAATCCACATCCAGAGTATGTGTCTATTCCAGTTAGAACAAAATCTTGCCTTTTAAATGATAGGAAAGTTCCAATATAATCAAACTACCACCAGTTAACAAGCTGATCACCTTGAAAAATGGTGTCATATCAGAGACTGAGTGCTGATCTTAGCTAGGTCAGCCTTTGTGAGTGAAAGCCCATGTTTCTGAGCCTATGCCATGCATACCCTCCATCCCTACAACCATGACCAACTGTTCTCATTTACTCATTGAACAATGACATGAATTGTGGGGGAAAAAGACAAACTAGTATCACCAGAAAAAAATATTCTTTTACCAAATTGTATTGTAAAGTCCTCCTTTTCTGAAGTCACCCTCTGGAGAGCATTCACATGGCACACAGATATCTTCATATTTTTTTGCCAATTCAGAAAGTTCTATCCATATACCTTACTCCCAGATTTCTTTGTCTCAGATTTCCCAGTCATGTTCCTACCAAGTCCCTGACCATCCATACAAACCATTGTCAACAACCCATGAATCAGTATACAAGTGCACCTCTAGCTAGTTCTCCTTCCAAGAAAAATGAATAACGAAGTTCACTGATTGAAGTTCTGTCCATTAGGAGGATTTTCCTTCACTACTGTCCTTCAGAGATTCTGAGAAATTAGCTATAGTGCTGCACCTGTCTACTTTCTGGTGGTACCTGTCTATGGTGCAGAACCATCTGTATATCAGGCCCAAGTTTTCTCTCATTCAGTCAACTGATCATACAGATTTCCCCATGAGGCCATAGCTGCAGGCTGGGAAACGAAGGAGTGTGGACCATGGGCATTTAGACCACTTCCACATGTAACTTACATATGCCTTCATGGCCTACTTGAGCCTGATCAGGTATTGTATTAGTTTGTTAAATGCTCCTGGAATACAACATACAAGAAATGGAAAGGCTTTTAAACAGGGATTTTATTAAGTTACAAGTTTACCATTCTAAGGACATAAAAATGTTCAAATTAAGGCATCCTGAGAAAGATACCTTGACTCAAGAAAGGCCAATCTGGGAAGGCACACGGCTGGTGTCTGTTGGTCCTTGTTCCAGTTCCATTGCTGCCAGCTGCTGATGCCAGTGGCTTCCTCTTTAAGGATCTGTGGGCCTTCGCTTAGCTCTTCTAGGACACAACTCTGGTTCTGGCTTGCTTAGCATCTCATGGGAAGGTGCACGGTGATGTCTGCTGGGCTCTGCATTTCCAAACATCTGTGTCTAGGCATCTGTTCTCTCTATTGGCACTTCAAACATCTCCAAATGTCTGTGTCTCTGTCACTTCTGAAGTGACTACTATTCTCCAAACATCTATTTCCTCCTTTTGAAGGACTCCACTAAACTGATCAAGAATGGGTGGAGCCACATCTTCATCTAATCAAAAGGTCATACCCACAATTTGGCACAACACAGCTCCATGGAAACAATCCAATCAAAAAGATCCTACCCTACAATATTAAATCAGGATTAACAAACATGGCTTTTCTGGGGTACACAACAGTTTAAAACTCGAACTGTAATGTTCCCAGAAATTTAACTGTAAAGATTTTTTTTCTCAGTGCCCTATTTACTTTCCCAAGAAGTTCTTGAATTATCTCAAATGCACAGCAAGTGTTCTTATTCTATAATTATATAAAAGATGTTTCGTAAACTGATATCTAACTTTTATAATCTGCAAAATGTGTAGAGTTCAAATTGGCCTTTCTGAGTAAATCTTACTCAGCACATCAGATAAGCCGATTGGCAAAGCCCTTTGGCAGAAAGGAATGTCTCCCAGAACTACTACTGATTGTGCTCATGTCAATGACTGCTTCCCACAGGTAGACTTTGGCATGACTGAGCTCTTTTAAAAGCTGGAGAAGGGTTCTCTTTACCACTAGTACCTCGCATCTTCAGTGGTGATCTCACTGATGTCGTGGCTTTAAATGCCATCATGTGTGGATGATTTACAGATTTATGTCTCTGACCAGGATTTTACTTCTTATCCCAGGACTCATTTCTAAATTCCTTCTGAGCACCTCACTTGGATTTAACAGGCCTAAAATCAAGTTCACGGCTCCTTGAAATAATTCCTCCCTATCCTATAATTCCATCTTCCTCCCAGTTACTCAAACCACAATAATGGGAGTCATCTTTAACTCACTCTTTCAAATTCCATCAGAAAATCTTATCACCTTCAAAAGATATCCATATTCTAATTGTTTCTCACTGCCTGGTTTCCGCAGAGGTGCAAGCCACCATCCCCTCTAGGCCTGGATTATTTCAATATCATGTAAACTGTCCTCCTTGCTTCTGCTTTTGCCATCTACCTGTGCTCTCCACACAACCATCCGAATTCCTTTTAAAATACAAAGCATGGTCTCTTCAGCTCAAAATCTACAAATGGCTTTGCATCTCACTTTGAGTGAAAATTGAAAGTTTTTAACAGCTTCCAAGACACTACACTATCTGACTCCCTGCTACCAGTGCGAATGCATCACTCACTCTGCAGAGACACTCTGGCCTCCTAACTATTTCTTAGAAGTGCCAAGCACATTTTTGCAATTGCTACTACTCCCTGGAATGTTCTTCTCACAGATATCTACATAAATCATTCCTTCTGTCTCTGTGTTCAGCCTTGTATCACCACTCTGTGAATTAAGCAACAACTCCTACCTTTAAGGAGGCCATTTTTCCTCCTATAATTCAGAAGAAGAGTGAAATCGTCCTGTGGGCTACAGGTTATGTTTTTGTTTTAGCCAAATTAGGATGCCCTAAAATTGAAAGATACTTTGGAGTCATTTCTTTTAAAGCAAGGAATTTAGTCCTCTTCATTACCCCAGCTCTGCCAGTATTATTTTTACAATATGCTGTTTATTTTCCATTAAAATAACAAGTTAAGCCACTTTCAATTTATCTCCAAATCATTTATTGAGCATCAACTATGAAAATAACTTTGTGATAATATTTTAAGGAATTAATAAATGAGCAAACACAATAACTTTTCTTTACCTTATAATTTAGAGAGAATATAAGATGTTCTAAATACCTATACTACTGGCATAATGCGATATACGTCACAGAAGGAAGAGTGCTATGGTGTTTTATTAGAGGGATCAAACATATCTAGTTTGATAAATTCAGTCTTTTTGAAGGAAAGAGAAAATGAGAGAAGTCTCCAGAAATCAGTAGAGTATCAATAGGCAGAATTTCAGGGAAGGCATTGCTAGCAAATGGAAAGATTAATCAAGGCTCAGAAGCTGTATTGGTGCACTGGGGACACAGAAACTGGATTAATTTGGTTTAACTTAATGAGCCCAAAGAGCTTAGTGTGAGATGAGGTTCATTAGATGCATGATATTCAACAGCCTAGATTCTTCAAATAGCCCACTTTTCGTCATGAGAGCTAACTATTCATCCTAGGTATTCTCCAAGCATCTTTTCAGAAGAGCTTGCCCTCTCCTCTAGACTTTATTTCATTTACTAAATAAAATACCTTAGATGTGTTAACTGACATCAACATAAGTTGTTTGGCATGGTATTGTTGACTTGCATTTTTAAACCAAGTGGTTTTCAAATTACCAATAGCCAATCAATAGTCTTAAGAGACTTCATTACGCACCATAACAAAATCCTTTTATGTTTATTAATTTTAAACAACTAATTTAAGAAGCTATTCTAGGAACCACCTAATGAAAAGATATGCCAAAATTTGAGTGGGTAACCGCAGTAGGTCCTCATATTCGAAAGGACTGTCTGTACCAAGGATGGAAATTATTTGTGTCTTATAGTCACAATATTTCTAAAGGACATACTCTTCATTTTTCACTTGCTCATCCAAGAGACAGTGAAGAGAGAAATTGTTCCAATATACTCGTATATACTGACTGCAGATGTGACTTTATGTAATACACTGATTCTTTGAAGTTGGTTGAAAGCATCAATTTTCATAAATGTTCTATGTTTACTTGAAAATAAGGTGCATTTTACAGTGATCTATTAATGTCCATAAAGTCATGTCTGTTAATTAGGCACATTGTCTCTATCCTTACTGATCTTTTTTCCTGTATTAACAGGAAATCTTGATAGATTACTATCAAGAAATGAGATAGTAACTAAAATCTCTCACTAACATTTAGTTTCTCCTTATAGTTTGATCAATTTTTACTTTACATTGTTCTAAGGCATAGTGTTAGGTACATGTATATTTAGAAATGAGAATTTTGATTGAAAATTTTATCAACATTTACTGATCCTCCTTGTCTTTAGATATGATCGCTTTTGTGTTCATGTGTAGATACACAATATGATTAAACCAACTTCCTTTGGTAATTATTGTAGTGATATGTATTTTCCCTTCATTTTACTTTCAACCTTTGTACGTTTCTAAGTTTTGAACATGATGTAGCTAGTTATTGAGGTTATTTTAAAATCTAATATGGGGCAGGCCATGGTGGCTCAGCGGCAGATTTCTCACCTGCCATGCCAGGGACCCAGGTTCCATTCCCAGCACCTGCCCATGAAAAAAAAAAAAAAAGGTCTAATATGGTGATAATGATCTTTTCAGTCCATCTGCAATTAATTTGATATAATTGCATCTCCATTTGCTTCTATCATATTAGTAGTATAATATTTCTACCATTTTATGTTTCTTTTACTTTTTCCCATTTTTTTTAATTTTATTGAACTGATTTCATTTTACTATATTGTAATTGTCCTCTCTACTGGTTTGGAACAGGGGTCAGTAAACTATAGCCAATGGGTCAAATCTCACTCACACTTGTTTATTCAGATAAAGTTTTACTAGAATACAGCTACACTCATACATCTATGTATCAGCTTTGGCTGCTCTCATACTACATCAGCAGAGTTAAATAGTTGCAACAAAAATCATGTGGCCACCAAGTCTAAAATATTTACTATCAGATCATTTATAGGAAAAGCTTGTCTATCCTGGTTTAGAAGGTATATTTTTCCAATCTTCTATTTGCTCTTGAAACTACCATGTGTTCTGTGGCTAACAAATCTAATTTAATCATCAACATTAAATAAAATGAAAAAGATCCAATTTCCATTTATTTCCTTCTGGCATATATTCAAAACTGTGTCATATTTTAACAGTATTTTGCTTCTTTCCAGCAACAGTTTTTAGTCATTATTTATTTTATCCTACTAAGAGGTTTACCATATTCTTCCTCATATTTTGTACATATTTCCTTTTGAACCCAATTTCATTTCTTCCTGAGGTATACTTTTTAGCAGTGACTTGGCTGTTAATGGTAAATTCTATCTCAATTTTATTTACCTGACCATGTTTTGATTTTGGCCTCATTTTTTTAAAATTAGTTTTGCTGTATATAGAATTCCAAATGACATTTATTTTTCCTTAATTTGAAGATAGTACTTAAATGTCGAAATTTAAGGTATCAAGTTCAGAAGCCAGCTTCAGACATCAGCTGTTAGCCCAAAATTGTTCCCAATTCTCTGTAATTACTGATAAGATGTACGTGAAAACTCCCTTTGATTTCCATGCAAGTTAAGCTTCTTTTAGATTTTCCTCCTCTTTATCTCTTTCAATGCTGCCTTCTGGAAATTTTTTCAGCTCAATCTTCCATTTCACTAATTCTCTCATCAGTGACATCTAAGCTGCTGAGTCAGCACATCCAATAAGTTTTAAAATTTAAATATTATATTTTTCTTTCCTAGAAGTTTTATCCAGTTCATTTAAAATGTGTTTATACCAACTCTTGTTTTTGCTTCATTTTTGTCTTCAAATCTTCAAATGCATAAAAATATACTTGTTTATATCCTATGTCCAATAGTTCTGATAAACAGTACTTGCAAGTTTGGTTCTAAATTTCACCTTTTCTATTGTGCTTTGTTTATGTGTGTGTGTGTGTGTGTGTTTTTATTGTAAGCATAAATTCTTTGGCATATTTTCAGTGGGAGTTCTTTAAGGCATGAATTGAAGGTACAGTCTCCCAAAAGGATTTGCATATGCTTCTGTAAAATGATTTTTCAGGTCTACCAATCATATCAGGGCTACTTTAAAAGTTGATGCCTTGCTGCATGCATGAGTGTACATGTATGAGGAGACACTGCACATAGCGTGATTTGTGGCCACAAGACTATGTGAAGGCTGGACCACAACCACTAATTCTCAAAGTGATATTGTCTCCTTCAACCCAGAGCCAAAACAGACTTCCTTATTGTCTTGCCTTTCCTGGTTTCCTGCTTTATGGGAAAGGCTCTGATATGAGTCACTGCACGGCATGGATCTAAGGCTTTACCTCCTGGTATGGCCATGTGACCAAAACTCCAGGCTCCTAAAACAACCAATAAGTTCAGTATTCATTTATTCTCCTGGACTCCTATTCTGATTTTATCCCTTTCCTTTGGAAATTTCCCATGGTTTCTCACAATCTCTTACAATACATGGGTGTAGGTGTGTGCTATTGAAGAGAGTACCAGGATGTATAGTCTAAGGTATCTTATTGGCCTATGGCTCAAAATTAGAGATTTGGTCTCTAGTTTGGGCCTTATCTATATGTTCCTGCAGAAAAAAAATTGCAGTGCTGTTTTTTTTAGTAAGTTTCAACTGTTTTTATCATGTTAGAGTACCTCAAAAAAAACTGGGAAAATAAAAAAATACAATGTTGCTCACAACCCACTAAATTATCAATTTAAGTCCTTTTTCCCAGACTGGCTGTGTCTTAAGGGTGTTTATTCACTGTTTCTTTCTCATATGCTTGCATATAATTTGCAGGATCGAGACTGTAGTTCATTGACCCATTCTTCCCTCATTTATACACATATTGATCTTCAGGGAATGGTTTTAAGTTAGCTGCCTCTACACAGTTGAAACTAAGATGCAAAGGCTCAGGTATATGTTGTAAAAGTTCAGAAATTTCTTTCCATTGTTTAAAGTCTATATCTGATCTGATTTCTCTTGTCTTTGAAATTCTCATCTTGCAAACAGCCTTTAACAAGTATCACAGAAGACTGTGAAGTAATTTTTTGTAAAAAAAATTATGTACTCTTTTTAAAATTGCTAACTCAGAAATAGTGTCATTTTCCTACTTAAATAAATAAGAATGCATATTGGCATTGATTGTTACTTTTTATACTTTCAATTCAATTATGATCTTAGCCAAACTTGATAAAACACAGATGTATACTTAGCAATGCATATGTTTTATCAACAAAAGCATCTTCACTTCTAACTTTAAAAATGTTCCAGGCCCCCCAAAAAAAGATTTTGTGAAAGAGAAAATGTAGAAGAGGTTCTGGAAATCGGATGATAGATTGAGCACTTGACTGAAGGGTTATGAGAGGGATACTTAACGTTTTGGAACGAGGATTTCTTCTTCCATGAATGAAACTGCCGCCTAAGCTAATTATTCATTATAAATGTCTTGGGACATGAGATATGCCAGACTGTAAAGGAGCCAGTAGACTCTGGCTGAGATTTGATGATGGTGATATAGGGCTTATAAAATGACAGTCCTTCAACTGAGGAAAGATTGATTCAATGTAGACTACTCTTTTTTTTCTTAGTTTTAAAGACCTTAAGTGTTTATGATTTATGCTTTTCTATTTTCAAAAAAGAGTATGGCCATTTTGCAAAGCAAAACAAACATAGAACAGAAAAATAAAAACAAAAACACAAAATTTCCAGTGCAATAACTACCTAAAAGACCAAAGGAAAGTAATTTGGATCCTAGTTAAAACAGGCCAAATAATCTGGATGTCTGGTAATAGCTTTAGTATTACAAAGGTAACCCTAAGAATTTACTATAGTACTCATTAGAGAATAATGTGACTGAACATATGTGCAACTTTAAAACTTCATGATATCCATGGATATATATATATATACATAAATTTTTTAAATGTGAAAATCCTGATGCCAATTATTTCTCTTCTTCAGTGAAAACGCATGCAAGGCATTTTTCCATCCTAATCATTTTTTGAAATTTCTTTAATTTCTTTGTTGTTTGAACAGACTGATACCATCTTTAATTCAAGGATTTTTGCTTTGTCTAGTTAATAGTGAGTTATTTATTACCAACACAAAGAAATATTTTTGGTCATTTAAAAAATATATGATGAATCAAGTAATCTATAAATATTTTATATCTGATACACATTTGTAGACTCTCAGTTTTAATGTCCTTACATTTTGTATCCCACTTAAATAAAGAGCCAAATCAAGAAGCACAGCAGAAACTAGCATCACAAGTTTAATATATTTTTAAATATAGAAATATATTTGAACAGCACATTTAAAGAATAAAATAATAAACTTCCATTTCTCATTCTTACAATGGTACACCCTTAATTCAAAAATATATTACTTAATGTACCTCCAACATATGTAACAAATTTTCTTCCAGGTAAATTGTATTTTAAAACAGCATTGCAATAAACCTGAATTACAAACAAACATAAATTTTTAAGCTACTTCTGCTATAAGTTTTATTCAAATGATCCAAAAGGTTTATTAATAAACGTTACTCTATGAATATTTTTAGATGAACTGTAAAATAAGCTTAACCATGGAGCCTCCATAAATAGCAAGTTATCAACCGAAACATCATTCTTCAAAGAGTTGGTGTGTGTTAAAAGAAAGCCTTAGAAGACATTCCAACAAGGAGAGAAAATAAATTAATTTCAAAGAGAAGAAAACACATGCACATGTGCACACACACACACACAGACACACACACTCACACACACTCCAGAACCTTCCCATTTGGAATTATTTGCACTCAGAGGAAGGTTTTTAAAATCTCCTTACAAATTAAGGAGTTCATTGAGCTCATTCTCAAAGATATGAAAAATGGATTTCAGCTGTTCTTTTGAAATGGCAATTCTGTCAAAGCCATTATGGGATTTTTGGTAATTTCCTCTAGTTTATTTTCAGTGCTTTTACTCCAAATAAAATCCCTTGCATCACATCAATCAGCAAACTGAGTTATAAAGGAGAGCTAAAGAAAATGGCTCTGTTGACATCTTCTGCTCTGGTATGTTTTACGTGTGCAGTGGCTTGTCTGTAGGGAAGACAGGGTAGTGGATGTAAATCTTTCTTTATTTTGGACTAAGTTTTTAAATTTGAAAACAATATTTGTAGCAGTAGTGTTCTAGATAATAGGCAGACATGATTTACTTGAGGTAAGAAGGTTGTTCTGCAATTTTTTAGTGTTAACTTGGAAAGTTACGGACACAGGCTCAAACCCTGTCTCCACAGAATTCCTGAAGCTTTGAGCTCTTTACAAAATCTACAATCCACAATCCAAGAAGGAACATGCTCCTACAGTTACACCAGTTCTGTTAAAGCAAACAGTTGTAACAATTATGTGCAATCTCCCAGCTTCTATGTTCCACCTACTATTTATTTGTTCAAATCCAGTTCAACATTTCACTTTATCAAATGAAGCAGAAACTCTAAAAGAAAAAAATTGTGTTTATTCAAGCATTTTTGTTTGGGTCATTATTTTATTTCAATTTTATTTCTAAATAAATATCCTATCATAGTTTTCATTGGCGCAGCATAACCAAATGTATTCAATTTCCTTCAACAATATTAAACAAAGGAGTTCTGTCTAATTTCAGAAAATTATATAAAACTTGCATTAAAAAAATGTTGAAATGGAATTGAACTGGACTTAGCATATCCAATTAAAAGACTGAGCAATCTATTGCATAAAATAGTGACCTGTAAAATAAATTTTTATTGATAATGCATCCACAAAGGATAATATATATCTCTAAATAAATAAAAAATAGCTATATACATGATTTTGTACATAGGAAGAGAGATTAAATGAGCCAGACTAATTTTAGGAAATTCCCCTTTTTTTCTGAAAGTATGCTTTTTATTGCAGTCACAAACCTTAATACAGATCTTTTTGTTATTGCCATTGTTATTTAACATTAGTGGCAGCCACATGAGCGCACTACCATATTTCTGTATTTTTTCAAAATGACATTAGAGCTGTCATCAAAATATAGCACAGAGATGGCATTTAATTTGGTTGGAGCACAGCAAGGCTTTGGTACATGGTCAGGAAACATCAGATGAACCTGGGGGAACAAATGTTTTATTTTTTTAAGAAATAGTAATAAACATTTTGTGTGCAGCTTTAAAGTAGTATACTTGTTTTATTGCTCACATTCAGGCACCCCCTTAGACTGATCACCCTTTTCCTATTTCTGTTCAACTGGGGCGGGGTTAGCCGATAATGAGGGATGCATTCTTAAGCATTAATGCCTAGAATCAGCCCATCAGTTCTAAATACTTGTTGGGACTTTGAAAAATATTCCACCAAGTAAGGAAAACTCTCACTACGGAGTATGCAGTGGAAAATTTTCTGGGGAAAGAATGCAACAACTAGTTGCTGCTTTTCACCAAAAGTAATAACTAAATTGCTTTTGGTTAAAATGACTATTTCTACATACTTTGTGAGAATAAAGAAATCACAATACAAATGCAAAACAATGAAAAATATAGTTGGACTGTACAAAGATTTTGGATATAGGTATTATTTTATATGGCATAATTAAACAATAAATCATAAAAGTTAGGCTAACTCAATTATCCACAGTAAAAGGAACATAAATACCAAAAGCTGGAAATAAAGAACCTATAAAATATAAAATGTGATTCTAACAAATGATTTTCACTCTTCCTCACAGATTTCTTTTACCAAATTGGCTGCAGTTGAAGATTCTTTTACTTTCTTTCCCCCTTGCCCACTCTCTAGACAAGTGCAAAAAGCAGGCTAAGCAAAAAGCAGGAGCAAGGAGCCTAGATATTTTACAAATTGTATATCAATCCCCCCAAAAAGCTATTAAAGGTGGCTATATATGAAAATTGAAATGCATATGTTTAAAAAAAAAAAAAGAGTATGCTCATTTTGATCAGACTGGCAGTCAGCCTATGATTCACAATCATTGAGCAAACAGCCAGAACATGTTTCCCCCTTTCCATCCCCGCACCTACTCTGGCCCTTCCCCCAAAGGAGTTTATGGGAAGTCCCACTGATGAGTCTTAAGGGATCCACAAAAAGCCAATACAGCTTCTTAGAGTTTTGGCTGCACTATGTCCTGGCTGAAATAACATACGAGCCATGCATGTGGACAGAAACAGCAGGAAAAATGAGGTGATCTGACATGAACTTGAAATTTCTTAAGACCCCACAAAACTAAAACTTGGATAGCATCTACAAATTTCAGATGCAGCTTGTGTCCCTCATCAGCTTTATCTTCCATAACCCACACATACATGATGGATGACCCCCCCTGTTTCAATGACTTTGGCAGCCTCACGAAGCAGTCGCTCATAAAAAATGGATTGTTCTTGAATGGTTTTTCAAACATATTAGTCACAAGCATGCTTTCCTTTAACAACAAATATGCCTGTCTTCTCATTTCATGTCCTTCATAGAACGTACAGAGTGCACAATGCCAGGAAAAAAAATCAAACTTCCCGTGTGTACTTAAATTTTGCGATGACTTATGTCCTACATCTCAGGGCAGTGAGGCAGAGCAGAATCATGTTCCAAGTCCATGTCAGATTTTTATATTTTAAATGTGTTTTTTTTTTCAACACTGTCTTTGAGACTACAGCCTTGAGAGCTGACAATATGTAATTATATATTTTTAAGGGAAAACAAGGAAAAATGAGAGAAAGGGGGAGTGTTTGACAAAGGCTTTTGGGTGTGTTTCAATAATTAAGCATTGCTTAGCCTCAGGGAATATTTACTACTTTAGATACACATCTAAGGAAGCAAAAGTCTGCTTTATGAGTCATTGAAGTGACTGTAAAAACAGGCAAAGATCTTTCTGAGAAATTAAGTGCAACTTCTCTATCAGCAAATAGCTCTTCTTCTGTGGCTGTGTAGAAAGAATGTGATCACAGCTGTCCCTTCAGTGGGTGACACAGCAACGTTTCACTCTATCTGACAGTCCTTCCTGTCAATGTGAAATCTCCACAGATAAGGAGAGAAGGCTTTAGCCTCTTTGTCTTGTTGAAAATGTGAATACAACATACCCATTCTGGTAGAACGTACCTGCTTCTCCTCCCCCCAGAAATGTTATTCCAGACATCAAGAGCTTATATTTACAAGAAGCAAAGGTGAAGGCATACCAGATCTTAAAATTCCCCCAGGAATTTACTCTGTAAGCTGTATATGGCACTGAAGTATGCAATCTTCTTGGTCAAGAATCAATAAAAGAAGAACATTTATAAGTGACTATCTTTCAAAATACATAAATTCTTGAGCTTTCTGTTTCTCTTTACTATGATCTGTCTCCAAAGGTTTTGACAATGCCCATGCTTTAGTTTGCCATGAATGTGAATTGTTGTCTAGTTGTCCTGTAATCCTAATCCTTACCTTACAAAGTCGGTGAAAATAGCAATAAAACATTGCGTCATTTGAGGATTTGATCTGTCAGTTTATATATACCATTCCTTATTCAGAAGCTACTGGAGTCTGTTACCTTACCTTCAATTATTTAAATTTGAAATAATTATGAAATATAAAACAGAATCTTTTAAAGACTCAGATCTTCACAAATTCTAACAGCAATTCTATTTTTTTCTCCTCAACTAGCTTGACCCACAAAGATAGCTCTTTTTCCTAATACTCCCTGTTCTTCTACTGCCATTTACCAACAACTGTATTTCCATCAAGTCTTGATTCTAAAAAAATGTGTTCCTTCCCTTCCCTCCTAAACACAAATCATTAGCATTTTCATATCAACCCAAATACAAATTCGGAATTATAGTCAACTACGCCTTCTAGAATCCTATCACTTCATCTTCCAGAGGTTGTACCTCTGCCACATCAAGAAATCATGCACCGTATATACATCATGCTCTCGAGAGGTATCGGGGGCTCTTTGGATATAGCACAACTATATAGAGAATGTGAGGTCAATGTTTCATTATTTTGTTCAAAAAATAAGCCAGTTTATTATAGACTTGATGACTGCTACATTTCTCTGAATCTGCCACAGAAAAAAACTGTTGCTAGGTAAAATGCTCATAGCATATATTAATACATGCATTAATGAATAAAACCATAATTATGAAATGGCATTCTAAATATTGTTTAAACAGGGTATGATAAACTCTGGAAAATTCAAGTGAGCCTTTTCCACCTTAAAGATTACAATAAAAAAAAAAGTCTCAAGACTAGCAATGAGTTTTCTGTGCATTCTACTTATATTCTACATCAAGAGATTTCCATCATACCAAGAATGTTATGGACCACTGCTAAGTAGTTAGAGCAAAATCCTTCCCCCACTCGGGAATCAGGATTATTCTTTAAATTAGCTGGAAATTCCTGACTATATCCTCAATTATTACTTTGACTCTAAGGGTAGCAAAGGAGTTTGAGAAAAGAAGGCAAAGTCAAAGAACGTTCTCCTTTAAAGCTAGTTAATACTCTGCACACATTATAGACCATTTTCAATCCTACAAAAACAAAGCATACCAGAGTCTGAACTATGGCGTGGTTAGTGGCGTTCATATGGGCATTGAGTGGAAAAGAACATTCTCCGTCACAATAAAAGGCAGCGTATCCTTCTGGTGCTATAATCCAGTCCTAAAGCGCACGCAAAACAAAAATAACACAATGTTACTAAAATTCAATGAATAAACATGTTTGAAGAGCACTCAAATATATTTAATCTCAATAGATTTTCCTTCTTGATCCGACAATTATGCAAATGGAATAGCCACCGCCTTCCATTTGCACACAATTTTATTTTTAAGTTAAAGTTTACAACAAAAGGATAAATATTGTCACAAGAAATTGTCCTCTGTAATTTCTCCCAGGAGGTTGCTCGGTAAAATGCTCACAGCATATATTAATACATGTATTAATGAATAAAACCATAATTATGAAATGGCATTCCAAATATTGTTTAAACAGGGTATGATAAACTCTGGAAAATTCAAGTGAGCCAGAAAAAGAAAAGAAGAATAAACTTAATTGAGATAATTCTCATTATTTCTTAGCAACTCATTCCTGATTTTAGAATTCTAACCTCTTAAATTTTTAATATTTGTTCTCTGTGCTATTTTTGTTTCCATTCTTGCATTAAATTTATCATCTCTTTAGAAAAAATGAATTGAAGCAATTTCCTAAAAATTGTACATGGACAATTTTAGAAGTCAAAAATTGGCAGGTAGAAAAATGGCCCTGTTTTTGTTTTTGTTTTTTTGTTTTTTTTCACAGAGAAATACAACTTGTAAGCATCATGGAATTATCCACATTGAAGGTTTATCATATAATTTGAAAATATATATATTTTAATATCACTTCTCATTATCTTACCTCATTTTCTGAGAATCCATTGTAATGGAATATTAAAAGTAATCTAAAAACTTCAATGTAAACTGTCACTGCATAGAAACATTAAGAACTAATTTAGTTAAATCCTCCCCTAGCCCTGTTTTTGAAGCACAGCTAAACAACAGCAAAGGATTTTGAAGTGCAAGAATTCGTTTTACTGTGACTCTTCCACGACAGAGATATTTTAGTTGTGGTTTCCCTTTCCTAGTCTTGGATAGTTTGGGACTATAAAGGGATAAGTTGAGTTGTTTATATTAATCAGAGCAAATCTTTTATTTGTAATAAAATTAAAAGTTTGAGGAATTTAAACAACAGCACATTTTTCCCTTCTTAAATATCATAGGGTTATATTTATTCTTCTGCATAAATTATTTTTACAATAAAACTTACCAGTTATACTTCAGTGGTAAAAAGCTAATGGAGGAAGTAAATTTTTATGGATAATCTATATTCTGAATATCTGTCAAAAATCATCGATTACTGTATTGGAAAGATTACTGACAAGGATTGCAAGTTGCTAAGGATGAATGATAAAGCCAGAAAGAAGCACCTGCATTGACTGAATATTCTTACCTGCCATCCCAAGTCTCGGAAACTCACATAGAGTTCATGCTTCTTACAGGCTTGTTTCTGCTCACTTGTATTATAATCTGAAGATGAAAGGCACATTTTAATCAAATTACAGGCTTATCAGGTATATTAATATTTTTTTGTGTGAGGCCACTGATAAAATGAAAGACACTGTATTTGAAGCTGTGAAATGTGAGGTTGAATTTGAGAGCTAGAGCCACTTAGTAGCTGTGTGAACTTCAGGCAAGTCGCTTGTCCTCATTGCCATCTATAAAAATGGAGATAATATCATTTACCTTGTGAGGTTCTAATGAGGATCTTGTTAGACAACCTACAAGGCAGTGCACGGCATTGTGCATTAATTCATTAATGAGCTACTTAATGAGTGCTCCTTCATTAATGCCTCCACACTATAGAGCCACCTAATGTACTCAGATATATTAAATATTCATTCAATATTTTGAATGTCTTCCATGAGGTAGATGCTGGGAAAGTATCAATTGGGATCTCAGGTGATTTTATTTCAATCAGCATCCAAAACTCAGGTTATCCAAAATGGAACTTACGATCATCCCCCAAAAACCTGTTCCATCTGAAGTAGACGTCTCCATTTTTGGTTGACAGGAGCAACCAGGCAAAAACAAACAAACAAACTTTGCTCATACACGTCAGGTACTGTTAAGAAATCTACATATTCTATCTTTAAATAGGTTCAAAATCCACCCACTCTCAGCATCTCTGTCACTACCATCCTGCCCAAGCCACCATCATCTCTTTGCTGTTTGTCCTCACTGTACCCTTGCGCTACTACAACACAGCAGGTGGGTGGACTTTTTACAAAGCAGATTGAATTACGTCACTCCCTACGATTGTTCCCCGTTTCACTAAGAGTGAAACATCCTGCCAGGGACTTGCAAGTCTCTACAAATTTGGCTGTGGTCCTTCTCCGGCTCCTTTTCTTCCTGTCTTCCTCTCCTTCGCTCTGCTCCAGCTTTAGCACCGCCTGGCTACCCTGTGCACATGCCAGACCCACCTTCACATCAAGCCTTCACTTTCGCTATTCTCTCCTCCTGAAATGCTCTTTCTCTGAATCTCTACATGGCTAATGCCTATATCTTCTTCAAGTCTTTGATTAAATATCACCCTGATAAAGACTATTTAAAATTACAATTCCATTCCCCAAGATTCCTGATCTTCCTCACCTTGCTCCGATTTTTTTTAAATTTCACTTATCACCTTTTAATATGTTACATCATGTATTCACTTAGGATGTGCATTGCTTATTGTCTGTTTCTTCCCACTAGAATGTAAGGTCTACAGGGCAAGAATAATTTTCTGTTTGGTTGACTGATGTATCTCAAGTGTCCAGAATAGAGCCTGGCACACGGTAGGCATTCAATAAATATTAAAGGAATTAATGAATACATTACTCATATTGTTCCACAAATGATTTGAGCAGAGGAAATGGATTATTTCCATTACATATTTACAAATATAATCTGAAAAAAAACCCATATTTATATAATGGGTTTTAAAATTGCTTTAAAATAATTAGGGATAAATGAAGAAAGTCCCAATCTTCCATCTAGAATGAAGTTCTACAGAAACACAGAACTTTACAGAAAATCTTTCTATGTTGTCTTTGGAGCGTGTTCGCACTTTATATGAATAACATTTTAAAAGCAAATCCACTTTGGTTATTTTGAATTATAATAACATGGAAATTTTAGGTTAGAGGTGTGAGCAATATGACTTACTTTAAAAGAAAACAGCTAATATTACGTTCTGTAAAAAAAACGCTTTAGTCACTGTGACAGGTATCTCTGACAAATCAACTGAAAAGGTTTTATGCAGAAGCAGTTTGTGTTAAGCTTTTTTTTTTTTTTTTTTTTTTTTAAAGAGAGAGGGAGGAAAGGAAGGAAAGACAGAGAAGGAAGGAAGGATGGAAGGAAGGAAGGGAGAAAGAAAGGGAAACATTTTCTTGTTTTATTATATTTTGTTTGTTTGTTTGTTTTTTACATGGGCTGGGGCCGGGAATCGAACCGAGGTCCTCCGGCATGGCAGGCAAGCACTCTTGCCCGCTGAGCCACCGCGGCCCGCCCTGTGTTAAGCTTTTTAATTATGCTCACCCTTTAGTGAAAATAGAGGCAATTATAAATCAAGGGACCCATTTAGTGGCCTGTCATCTGCCTTTCACAGTTACTTCAATGAATTGTTTTATGTCAGTCTGTAAGGTAATTCTTAATTAAAGCAAATTAAATAGGTATGGACAGAAAATGGAGGAGAGAGAATTCATTTGAAACTCATATTCTTGCTTCTTGAGGGAAAACTTCTCCCTTAATCTGAATAGCACAGTGGCAAAGAATTTGTCCAGGCAATAAAAATTTAACACTAAATGCACAACATGGATAAATTCCCTGTATGATTATTAGGGAAAAAGAATAATTGACTATGCATCAGTTTGATTGCATAAATTTCTTGATACTCAGAATAGAAAAAATAAATAAGCTCTGAATTAGACCAAGGTCATCAAACTTCTTCTGTAAAGACACAGGGAGTAAACAGCTTAGTCTATAAGATTTCCATCTCAACTACTCAACTTTGCTTCTGTAGCAGGAAAGCAACTGTAGACCATATGTAAATAAATGGGCGTGGCTGTGTTCCAATAATACTTTATTTATGGATACTGAAACTTGAATTTCATATGATTTCCACATGTCACAAATATTATTCTTTTGATTCATTTTCAAACATTGAAAAATAAATCTAAAATATTCTTAGGTAATGAGCAGTACAAGGATAGACAAGGGGTTAGATATGGTTCACTGACCTTCGTTTGCCCAAGCCTGAATTAGGTAATAATAGGAATATTTATTCCTTCATCTTTGTCTTAATTAAAAACATTGAATATGAATAAAGACTGTCTATTCAATACGCATACAGGTATATCTGTAAAGCTATAAACATATGGTTATTTAAATTCCGTAGTTATAAAAAAAAAGAATGAAAAAACTAAAAAGTCCAAATATATCTGTTCCATATATTTTGCAGCCTTTCATGGAGGCTAAGTGATATATATATAATGTAACATCACATAAAGGTAACAGGCAATGAAATTTATACCAGAGTCTGGTTCCAAGAGTCTGATTTCATAGAGCATTAGGACCATATGCTTATTCTGTCAGGAATAAAAATTAATGGATACTGAGTGTAGCAAATGTTGTACCCAAACCAGCAAGGTCTGTAGTTAGGTTTTACTAAAAATAGTTGGCAGAACAAACTGTGAAATGAAGTGTAAGGGAATCAGATTTATATCTTTTTAAAATATCGATTGGCAGCTCTTAGGAGATTAAAAATGAAATAAACATAATGCTACTGTTGATGAGCATGCCTGCTAATGAAAAGTCACACGGAGACTGACTGAAATGTCCTGGTACTACAGCCAACACAAGAAAAAACGCGGACATTCCTCAAACCTATGCAGGTGTTATAAATACAGCATTTCTTTGTTTTGACTCTTTCAGGTAATGATACTAGGAAAGCAGTGCTAAAATATTGAAAGTATTGAAAATACTTTATTTACATTCTTTATGATCACTTTCTAGAAATAATGCAGCTAAATCTTTTTTTATTCAGTTTGATTTTTTTTTAAGAAGGACATTCTTTCTTAGAAAAAAAATCACAATAAACAAAATAAAATACATAGAGGTTCAAACTGGTTAAAAACAAACATCTCTGAGGTCTACATATTGCTTCAATCATCTGCCCATTAGTCTCTGAGCAAATAAACAAACAAATAAACAAGGGCTAACCTAGATGTCAAGGGGGAAAAAGAAAATCAAGTCCCCAAAACTCTATACTGTTTTCCTTTTCTTCCAGATATAGTAATAGTTTTTTTAGAGAATTAAATAAGGTAAATCTATAAAAGAAAAATTCAAAATAGAATTTAATATTTGAGCAATACAAGGGCTTAAAAAGCCAAATATGAGAAGATACTGCAATTTCAAAAGCAAAAGAGGAAATATTTGCATCCTCACCCTTAGTTCCCAAAAGGAAAATAGAGAAAGAGGAAGTCAGTTTCTACAGCATCAGGACAGAAGTCCATATTTTAATTAATTTATAAAATAGAAAATGATGAATGAAAGTACAAAAGGTAAAGTACAAAAGGGATGGAAAAGGTAAAGTACAAAAGGGATGGTGTTAAAATACAATATTCAGTAATGTAAAATTTGATATGGCCTTCAGGTTGAGAAATTCATGAAAACCCCAAAACAAATAAAAATTCCTCCCATCCCACCCCACCCCACCCCGCCCCAAGGGTGGGGAATTTCAAAGTGCTGGTTACTCTAGCTGAATCACCATTTTCCTTACAGTGAATTACTTGCTTGATTTCATGCACAGTCCCATGAGATTTCTGTTATTTGTGTAGGGATATCTGTGTCTGTCTATGTAAATATGGTTGACACAATCACACACCACAAAATAATAACTATCTGTTGTGTTTGCTTAACTCTGCTTAGCAAAGCAACCATCTGACATGACCAACTAACACCCTCACCTTAGAACACTTTGAGATAAAAACCTATCCTCAACCCTGAGTTTCCAGCTGTCTGGTAAATGTCTGTAAACACAAATTTCCTAGATGCCTCCCACCCACCATGTCTACTTCCAGCCTAATTATTCTGGTTAACAGCATCACTAGTAACTTAATGGCCCAAGCCAGAAAATTTGGCATGCCCTTTGATTCTCTTTTGTTTCTCTCAGACTCCACATTAAATTAGTCCACAAAACCCCATAATGACCCATTTCTGTATTCATTTTCGTTAACTCGTTGGCAGCCCTTTGCATACCCCATACTTCCTCAGCATTCCCTTCTGATAACTTGGAATCCTGGTATCATACTTTATCCCTTCTCTCTCCTACACTTCTGACAACAAATATTTTGTCTTTTTTTGTAGAATTGTTTTTCCCCTTTGCCTGTACCTAAAGTGTGCTGCTCCCAGGAGATTTTATCCTTGTTTCTTCTCTTACTTTGCTATCTGTGGCACTATCACTCCCATGCTTCATTCAACAATTTGGGCTCAAATCACTATCCTTTTCCTGGACCTTCCATTATTCTTGAAATTTATTTCTCCATAGACTCTGTCTCACTGGCCCCCTCCGTTTCCTTGCTAACACCATCCCACATGTTTTGGTTTCCACTTCCCCTCTCTCCAATCTTCATTGTTTGGAGTGTTTTATTAGACTCCTAATCATTATTTGGGCTTTTGGTTTCCTTCCATCAAATCCCATCCTTTGTTCTGCTGCCAAATTTAACTTTTTAAAATGGTACGTCTGATTAGGGCATTCCTTTTTCTAATTGGCTACCTGATGGCATCAGAGTACCTTATGATCACCTACTCTACTCTTTATGATTTGGTCTTTGCGTAGCTGCTGACTTTGCACTCCTCTCACACCAGATTATGTCATACCTCATTTGATACTGGTACATGAATTATAACTTTGCCCATCAGTCTGGAATGGCTTCATTCATCCCTCCATTTTTTTTTAAAGAGCCTAGTCTTTCTCAGTTAAGCCCCTTGTGAAATGTTCCAGGCCATGGCTGGCACTGCTAGTTTCTCTGCCCTCATTATTCTCACATCACTTAGCCCCTGCTCTAATAGAACTCACTTTATTTACTAAAGTAGATGTCTTTCCCCTTTCTGAGTGCATTTGGAAGAGGCAAGATTCTTGCACTATTGATTTTTTATCAACATAGAGTGTACTTGGCACATGAAAGGTATTTATTTAACCTTGAATATCTTCAATAAATATTACTTGACAAGAAATAGTGGCCATATGTAATCTCTCTGTGTATTATCTCTAGACAGAGAATTGGCACCATTGGCAGTCAATGTATTAATGTTTATTATCAAGTTTTTCTTAATTATGCAATTGTTCAAATAGAAAAGTGAAATTAAGTTAGATTCTAAAATACCTGTGCTGCTGAAGTCTTGAAGACCTGAAGTCCTGATAAGTGACCAGAAGTGTGGGTACTTACTTATTAGAGAAAGAGAGTGAGAGAGATTGAGATCCAGTTTTCTCTGATATAACCCCTAGGTCTCAGAGGATACAGTCTGAATTTTTATGTAACCACTTTGAAAAGCCAAACCAAATATGCAATCATTAATAAAATAAACATGAAGTCATTTATAGAATGATAAGCTATTGACTGATGTTAATATGATTACTTACCATGTACTATCTAAATTTGATTTAACCTTCTATCTAAATTTTTACATATATTAATTTATTTATTCCTCACAACTCATGCAACCCTACCTTATGAAGCAAGTACCATCAATGTTCCTACTTTAATATGAGGAAATAGAGGAAGAGAGAGTTGACAAATCTTGTCCAAGATTATACAATTAGTAATTGGTGAAGACGGGATTAAATGAGAGAATGATATATAGGTAATAGAAAATACATAGTAGATAGATAGATACATAGATGGATAGATAAAATATGCACCACAATAATTATTCTTTTAGGAGGATTTTTGCAGAATTTTGCATGCTCCAGGGCTCATATATCAACCTTCTTGTAGTGTTCATTTATATAGAAATATAGATTAGAAATATCTTCACACTTACAGATTTTCATTGCAGCATTGATTTAAGAGTCCCAGTTTAAACTAAAATGTCTTTTAGGGATGAAAGGGTCAAATAAACTTGGATACAAGTACTACTGAATAGGTTACAGTAATAAAATCGAATGAGGTTATTTATTTGAACAGATGACTAAAATATACTGCTAAAATATCTAAAATATCATTCATGCAATTAAAAATACATGAAAATATGCTCTCCAAAAGAGACACATATGTGGAGGAAAAGGTTGAGAAGTGCATGCTGATATCAGGGTAACCTACTGGGGAAGGATGAGGTGATTAAGGGAGAACTGTAGCTCTATTTACGATTTAACTATTTTTAAATAATGAAAAATTTCATTTATTATAGAATGTAAAACATTTTAAATAAATAATTCAACTAATTGAACTTTTTTGTTTTGATTAGTATCCATTATTTTAAGAAGTACAAATTTGCACTGTATCCATTAGGCAAGAGATGGTGCCTATTAGATTTGAGAATAAGTACACAATATCTATTTGAAGCACTTGCTCTAGGAAATCACCATGGCCAAGGCCACTACATGACTGGACCCACTTTCAAAGAATCCTAGTATTAAGCATGAACGGAGCAATCTTTTCAAGCAGTTCTGTAATGAATCAGGACTTACCATCTGCCTTGTTAGCTCTTCAAGATTCTTAATACTCTGCATCTCAAAAAGGGATAGCTTAAAAATTTGCTATTGCCTCCGTTTCCTTCCCCCCCATTCAAATAACTATCCATATACACTGATGTTATTGTATAACTAACATCATACAATAAAATACTGTGAGAAGGTTCTGACCAAGAAAGAAAAGAGAGTTTTATGAGATGTTTGCCTAATTATATATTTTTTCTTTTTGCAAAATATATCATCAAACTTTGTAAGTCTCAGTTAGCATAAGAAAGGTTAAAACTCAGGTCATGCATGCTGCCATTTCCTTTCCCATTTCAAAAATTTCAAAAATTCCTGTTTTCTGGCTCAATATGAGACTGCTAGGCAATCTATTCCTCAATATATCTGATTATCCTGCTTGCCAAAAATCTGAAGGGGGTTGAGGAGTGACAGTTTCTGCAGAAAAATAGGAACAATGTCTCTAAATATATAAAAAGAAGTTAGTTTTTTTCCCTACAAACAACACATTCATTCACTCAACAAGTATTTATTTGGCTCCTACTTTGTGCTATAGGAATTTGGAAGGGAAATGGATCACTGAGACACCAGAAAACAGGTGTCTTATGCTAACTGAGACTTACAAAGTTTGATGATATATTTTGCAAAAAGAAAAAATATATAATTAGGCAAACATCTCATAAAACTCTCTTTTCTTTCTTGGTCGGAACCTTCTCACAGTATTTTATTGTATGATGTTAGCAATATTAAGCATCTATTGCTTATATTGGGAGAGTTTGAAAGTTTCACTGGCATTTTAAGTCTCCCATGTATCAAATTTTCTGTTTTTATTAGATTCCCTTTCCTTAAATCTCTGTCATTTGGGCTAAATCCTATGAGACATTTTCCTGTCTGCTTGATCATTACCTATTGAAAGGTTAAGTCTCATAATCACAAGCCAACTACTTTCTTTCTTTTTATTATAAAAATATGAACACACTCCCAAACCAACAGCCACATATTTCACATAAATGGTTGCCAATGACAAATTTTTTAGAAAGAAGATATTGGTCTCTATTAGAATAATACTGCACTCTAAATGGTGTTAGGGAACTGTTGAAAAGGTACATGATTTTTACTCCATGTGTTTTATTCATCTCTAGTTATAGTTTTACATTTGTCACTTGTGGTCAGGAAGAGAAGATAGAGTTCACCAATAGAGAAAAGACTTTGAAGATTTTATTCACTGGAACACCTCTGCCTGTCTTTATATTCTCTAATATAAGTATAAGGACTCACACCTTCCCTTTGTAATTTCTTCAAAAATTATTTACTCTTCTATTCAGGGTTTAGTAAACCTTTTTCTTAATGCAGTCTGCTACATTAAATTAAAAACATTTCAACCAATTTTAGAACCATTCTACATGAAAAGAAAAACATACAACTTTGACAGGCTAGTATTTATAAGGAAGAAAAGGTCTCAGAAAGTTATTTTTCTCCATCTTTCATATTAGGCAATTACAACTTTTGCCAAACTAAATACCTTGTGAATACCATTACAAAATATATTTGTAATAAGGAACTAATAACACGTTTTACTTTCAAGTGAAAAAGCTAGTTAAACTTATTTGTGGGAAAATTGTATTAAATCATCATGGTATATGCAGCATGCAATTCAGTATAATACCATTCCATGTAGAAATATGCCTCCCTGTTTCTCTTGCTAGGATGTCTAGCATGATTCTCTTAGTGTCAACTTTTTGGGAAGGCACAAATGAGTTCTATTTAGTATTTTTGTTGTGGGTCCCAGATGCACAAAGACCAAAACCAAACAACAAGCAAAACATCCTTTACATGTTCTATCTTTTATTTATTATCATTTATTTCTTATCTAAACACCCCTACATGTTTGAGTAATAAGTAAATGAAATATGATTTGTCACTTTTAATTTAAAACTAGGGAAAGTGAAGAATTTAGGAATAATGGCAAACACCATTTGATTGTCTTTTATCAGATGACTGAAGGCTTCTTTAATATGCTGAAATACCATTCCCAGGGATCATGCCTCTTTTACCCACTTCTTTATCCAAAGTACTGTGCATATGATGACTATTAACACAGATGAACAGATATTTTACAAATGAACAAGTATGTTGTACTAAGATGGGAAATTCTATGGTCAGTTTCTTGTCATAGATTCATTTTTATTTATAAAATTTCTTGGAATAAAATAGCCATCTTTTTCGTTTAAGAGCAGCTTATTACAACCCATTTGAAGCCTGAACTAAACAAGACGTGTATAAATAATATGATTAAATCACTTCAGATTCTGGCAGTTTAATGCTTTCTCATTGATCACATATTCATCACCTTTTCTATCAATTAACAGACTAAATTGCAAGTACACTGAGATCAATTGTTCATGTGTAATATTCTGCTGAAAGATTTGATATATACGTAAAAGAAGATTATCCAGTTGATAGCCTACAAATAACAAATGAAAATATAATTACCTTAATTCTTATATAGCCATCTTGCTCCTATTTTCAGCAAGAATTTAAACTGCATGAGTCACATGAATTACTTTAAGTACTGAAGAAAGTTATGCTGAATTTAGCTGGCTATCCATCCATATTTGAGAGACTTGGGGTAAGTAAGCTCAGCAAGTTGTGCAGTTCAGTTCTGGCTCTGTTGATCTAACCATTTCATAATTTTATTACCACCAGCTTGATTTTAATTTGAACAGAATCTGCCAACATGTGAAAGCAAGTGCTATTTTCAAATCAATTAATGAGTGATTCATTGTTGACACATTCTGGGGACGGTAGAAAGAAACATCACTGGGTGATTTAATAGAACAAATTTATACAGAGGGTAAATTTATTGTGGCTGCTTGATATGCACCATATGACCTTGTAACTCTCTGTGCACAACCATGGCTCTGGCTTTGTCTTACCTGCAACACTGGCCATTCTGGACGAGTCCTGATGAGAACTGGATTTATTGCGGTTCTGGTTTTTTCGTTTGTTGGCCGCTCGCACAGATCGCAGCAGCACCTCACTTGCCTTGAAGAAGGCAACCATGAACGGTTGTTTTGACTGAGGTCCGTGTCTTCCCACGAGACCGGCAGATTTTACGTTTATACTGCGTCCTAGAACACAATGAACGAGCACTTGGTTTATGAAAAAGAGACAGTTTACCTAATGTGAACGAATTCTGAGGTTACTTATTTTAAAACATTATCAGGGCATTTCCTTTACAAGCCAAAGTAGCTTATAAACGTTGAAGGTTTACTATTACACACAATTATCTGCGCTTGGTTTTTTCATTTTGCATCGTTCTTCAACCACAGAACACCCTCCGGCGATTTCACTGGTATCTTCTCAGAGCTGGAAGCAAGCAACACAAAGACTTGACTACAGCCAGCCTGGAAATGTCCATTTTAATTAGTAATTTCAAAAATATCAGCTATGGGCTCTTCTGCATTGTGTCCCCTAATTTTCCTGAGTGACAAAAGCTAAGTGCCTGGCAGGGTGTTTCTACTTTCCCCAGTTTATTTCAAATAGTTCAAGCATTAATTAGCACTGAAAACCTTCTTGCCTTCACCTCTGGCTCTGCCCAGCAAACTCTGGAAAGCTGCACTGTAGTTAAAGTTCTTCATGTATCAGTCCAGAAGCTCATTCTGGGGATGGAGGTTTGCTTTAAGCTCTAGCTCATTCTCAAAATGAAGTGTCCTGAGTAAATTTGGAAATTACTGGATCCCTTCCTCTCTGTGTTTTGATATAACCTGAATGTTTACTGAAAGGATTTTAGAAGAAGCAAATTAAACCTGGAGACTCTCAGAAAGGAGAAAAATCCCAGTTATGGTTGGGGACTCACTTTTGCATTTAAATCAGCCTAAACCCCAGACCCCAGTCTGAGCATGTTGATGTAGCTGTATATCAGAGAAAAGGATGTGCAATCACGGGCTGTGCAGGAAAGCGTTAGAGGTCAGGTAAAAGTAGAGATTGGGAAGGTACCTCTTCCAGAGGGTGGTGGTGGTAGTGGTGATAATCATATATAATTATCAATAATGCACATAATATATTGTATTTGGATGCTTGCCATGTATGTGCCAGGCATTTTTCTAGGTCGTTTACATTCATTGTTCAATTTGATTCCACAAATATCTTACGATTAGGTGTATTCTTCTCCCTTTCTTATAATTCACCCTTCTTAGGCTCTTCCAATTAAAAATAATTATCTGTGATAATAATATATATGTAAAGGAAACCATTGACTTTGATATCTGATTTCGTAAAAACCACCCAAAGAAGATGAACTGTTCAACCTTAAGTTGTAAATACAGTTGAGATTTACTCAAAATGCATGTCAACTTCTGCTTAAGACACAGAAGTTACCAATCTTTTAAGATTAATATATAATGTGGTTTGAAATATGTTCCTGACTGACTCTGGCTTGCTCCTTGAGAAATATGCGTTTTTTTTCTTAAAATATTCATTCAGTAAAGACTGTGGAGTAGCCTCTGTCTCTCATAAGATTTGACCCACCTTAGAAGAAAGAAAAGGAAAACAAGTCTCTGAAACAGCATCAATGGCATTTTAGCAAATAAACCCTTGTTCTTAACGGAATTTATTTTGGCAGCATAAATACTTTTGTGTATACTTGCATTGTACTGAAAACTTCTACCGTCAGAAAATGAGACCGTGTCATGTGAGGCAGTGCAGCTGTAGGGCGGGATACATAGGTCTTTTAAATGTGGAGATATTGGTTAAAAAAAAAAAAAAAAAGAACATACACTAATTCAGGCAACATCAGTGTCCTCAACAATTGTTCCACAAAATATTGTTTCAAAATATTGAAAACTTCATTAGTTCCTAAAAGGATTAAAATGGTCATGTGTCTGACAAATGCTGCTACATTCATTCCTACCAGAGAAAGAACTTACAAATAATCAAAGCAGTAAACCTTAAACAAATAAGCACATAGGTTTCTCTTTTAAATGTAAACTTACAGTGGCCCTATGCCAGAATCTATGTTTCTTAGAAAAACTCTATCACTGGCATAAATGAAAGAGGCAGTTTGATTTGTGGTCAGTGCAGTTTCCATTCTACTTCCACTGTAACAAATGTATTAATTCAGCTCAGACTTCCTCCTTCTGGCAGCCCTTTTGCTGTAAAAAGAGAAATTAGAAGTTCCAGCCAAATACCATACCTTGAACTGACCCACTTCAATACATAAACACTTTTACGACGTGTTTATTCAGGTGTAGCACTTGAAATTGGTTTAAGATGTTTCCAGTGACAGAGAGCTCAGCAAAGGAGGTGGGGGCGGGGGGAGATAAACTGAGAAACTTAACTGTTATGGAATAGAATAACTGGCAATCTGTACTTCAAAAAAATATTTTTCCATCTTGGACTACAACATAAAAGTATTTGTTGAAGGTTTTATTTTGATTTTTAATGGAGTGTTAATTTAACAGGAATTAAATTTTTATTTGTATACGTTGATGACTGCAGAAGTCATTTTTAATATATGATCTTTCTAATACTGAAACAGGCCGTCACAAGACATTCACAAATGGAATACAGTAAAATCAGTTTCCATTCATTCCAGCACACACTGACCCTTTTATAGTTAAATAAGCACTTAACGCAAAGTTCCAAGTTTCCTTTGGTTTGCAAGAGGTTTCTTTATTATTATTCCAAAGACTTTTCAGTATTTTAATTTTTATCTGTGAAGAAATGATACAGAAATAATACTGCCCTAAAGATTTATATTCTGAAAACCGTAAAGATGTTGTGTATGTTCCAAATTTGAGTTTCTTGGACTTTACAAAGGTGGATATTGTGTGTGAAGCAAAGTACCCTTCAAACCAATGTGAACTCCCTTTAAAATAACTTTTAATATTATTAAGTTTCCTCTTGGTTTCCTTTTTATTTTAGCAATGAGGTGACTATTAAGATTCCATAAGTTAATACTTGCTCAGTTACCCTTGGTCTTGAGTATATTATAGAAGCATTTACTATTTGACCTATTCCTTCAGACACAATATGCTTACATTGATTATTTTGACTAAACTTTTTGAATGGCTGAACAGTTTGTTTTGTAGGAAGTGCTACTGGCAACCCAGACTATATTGGATATATTGAGAATAGTGAATTTCATATAAAAATTTTTAACATATTGAATTCTACTATTAAATATATGGTATTTTAAAAATATTGCAAGCATATAAATAAAGAACCCTACCTCAAGCATTTTAATTTAGGAAAACCATATCTGTGCTTTTATCATTGTAGATTTACTTTTAAAACATGATCCTTATATTTAATGATTTATAAATATAATGATTAAGCATTAAATATGCAGCAGAAATGAAAATGGGGTGAGAGGATAGAAAAAGTATTTTTTTAAAAAGGAATGGTAAGGACATGAGCTCGATCCAAGCTTGGTCACCTTAGGATTCAATCACATCTAGACACGCTTAGAGTATTGGTTGGTTTAATTTCCCAAGAATAAATTTGAATGAGGATTGACCAATCTCATGGGAAAGAATTTACTCTAAGCAAAAGGTGACCCTTTAAAGCATAGATTCAGAACCGTGTCCAGTAGAGAGAAGCAGTGATTCTGAGTCTATAATTTAGAACTACTTCTGATGCAGCAATTATGGTTCCAGGGCTACCTCCTAGTTAACAAGAGATTCAAGGAAAACCTCATAGAACTGTATTCACACAAAATCTCCATAAAATACTGGAGAGCAAATAGTACTACTTTGGGACTTAGTCAACTGAATGTGAAACAATTTGCTGGGAAAAGATCCACCCTATGTCAGAAGAGTGTCTTCAAAGCAGGTCCACAATGGTAGAGGAGACAGCAAAAGAATGTAGCTCCAAGGCCATTCTCTGTACCACGAGCAGCGTCAGGCATCATTATCAGCCTCTGAGAGTGGCAAAGTCTCGGTGGTGAGCAGAGCAGCAATATGAAAGTATTGGAAGTTTTAAGATGCGCCAACAATTATAACAAAGCCAGAAGCCATGCCAGTGACAGTATGATGCAGCTCTGAGAGCAAGAGGAAAATTCGGGTGCATAATCCTGTGTCAATAGAGCTGTACACTGAAAAGAAGACAGGGACAAGCCTTGCTAGGTGGGATGATAACAGGAAAGGAAGAAGAACTTTGCTGCTGAAAGGAGTTGTTCAAGCTTAAATATGTTTGTGGGGGGAGGGGAGTTATAGGAGGCGAGGTAGGGGAGAGGAGATAGGAAACGTTCTCAGAAGGACAGTCCAGCATTCTAATGATTTCACTCATGACAGTTAAATGCAAAGAAACACATTAGTACCCAAATACCCATTCCTGTGCATCATAAAATGCTTTGATTACTAACTGAAATGGATAATAGGAAGACATATGTGTGTCCAGAGTTTGGTATGTCAGAGGCATTGTCTATTTTTTCATTTACAAAATATTGTCCATTAAATTTTTGCATGTGAGAAGTTTTTCTTTTTTTAGAACTATTTATATTTTGGCATATTTTCACCACAAAATCATTTTATAGGGACAGAGGGATAAGGAACAATGTGAGCCCTTTTGAGAATTGAAATGCCTATTCCAGAGAAGACACGTTCAAATCTCAATCCATGTTCCTGTGTGCTTGAACCAATTCGCACCTGTAAATAAGGTCTTTTGAAGATGTTGTTATTAGTAAGGTGTGGATTCAGTTGTGAATAGGATCTTTGAAAATCCTATTTAAATGAGGCCAAATTGAATCAGGGTGGGCCCTTAACCTACAGACTGAAGTCCTTGTAAGCAAATTGGACACAGACGTAGAAGAGGCCAGAAGCCAGTGGGAATCAGAGCATCAGACGCAATGAGAGAGAGATCACCACATTGACAGAGCGAAATGCTATACTCTGGGAGAAAGCTAACGCTGTCGCTGCTTTGCCATTGGACTTGTAGCTTCCAAAACCATGAGAAAATAGCTCCCTATAAACAAACAGGATGTTTAAATCAACCCATTGTGTGGCATTTTTCACAGTAGCCCCAGCAAACTAAGACAATCCTCAAATATATAGACATATTATGTCTCAGTTTTATTAACTACAAAGTGAGTAAAGATGGGTTTGCAGATGATATCATCTACAGAAATGATTATTTCCTTCACACAGAAATCAAGAGCAAAGTATATGAGGCTGGGGTATTCTATGACCTGCTAAATTTGGCAATAATTGAGGCTGGAGGGTCAAGCCTTGCAGATCTGCTACCATGAGCCCTGTGGCTTTGTATCAGCCCTGCAGTCAGGTTACTGTTGTCACACCTGCCTAAGGATGTAACTAAGAATATTTCAAACATAAAATCATGAAGATAGGTTGGCAATCCAAGGATCCACCACTTCTTGGTTTTGTATTTCAGACCATTCCTTTTGGACCATGTGACTTTCAAAATGTTTATTTCTTTTAAAACAGGGTTATTAATGGAGACTGATATAAAACAGCTCTTTAGAGACATGTTAATGTTATAAGGATAAGTGGTTCCAAATATGAGCATTTAGTTTCCCCGAAGGATACACAGTTTGAAAAACATTCAGTTGAGGATTTATCAGAATCTAAACAATGCTATCACTCTGAGATGTTAACATAAATGCAAGTTTGTTTCTTTCTCTTATAAATCCACAGTAATTCACTGCTTAACCCAAAACACCTGTGATGGAGCTTGTGCACAAACTACCTTTCCTTCATTGCAGAATACACTTGCAGCATCCTTTATGTACTATTTCATAGGGAAAAAAAAATCAGTGCATTGTTTCTCATCCACATACCTACCTGATCTTTATTTATTTTCCATTTATGATTATATTTGATCATGGTGCTCTTAAATTATGGTTTCCATGACTCTAAATTATATTGGAATTCACCCTTTTTAGAAACTGATGATTTAAAGGGTGCAGAATTCTCTACCAGAGGATAGACTAAATCATTTTTAGATCAGATTTTAAGGAATGTGGGGAAAGATAGAATTTTGCCTACTTAAATTCCATTTATATTTTAACTCAATATTAAGCATATTGTAATGTATGAATTTCAACTTTGTTATATTTTGATGAAAAACTTGCATAATTTCTAATTTTATAGTAAAAGTACAGACTTATGCCAGATATAAGCAGATAAATTCAAAGTATTATAAACCAAATTTAATATTCCTGCTCAAAATATTTCTGATTTTAAAGATAGTTTACAAAGTATTATAAACTCAAACAAAATCAAGGAAAAGCCGCAATTTCAACTTCTTTCAGTGATGTTAGAAATTCATAATTGAGCAGCATTTGTGAAAAAATTTGAACGTTAAAGTGCAAGCAATAATATTTTGAGTGATATTTCATAGAAATGTTGGGGTTCTGTTTAACAAACTAGATTTTTCCATGCAATACCTTTGCTAGACCTCTTCTCTTTATACTGACATTTCAAAAGAGAAATTTAAAAATAAACACATTGCTGTGTAGTAAATATTTTATGTTTATGCTTATACAGCAAACATTTTAAATGTGTCAAAAACAAAAAAAAGATAAATATAATAACGTATGTGAACAAGCTTAGGAGTACTATGGTTGATGAGTAAAGGAGAGAAGTCATATTGAAGGCATGAAATCCACAGAGGGCAACTGAGAACTGCATCCTGACCTACTGGTATTAACAATGAGTTGAGAGTTTCTTAAGATAAAGGATATAGTTACAATTCCTGTAACTTAACAGTAAGGAAATACATCTTCCTCTGATTGGGGCAGGAGAGGGAAAAGAGCATTTAGAGGGGGAAGAGATTTCAAAAAAAGCAAAATCCTTTCTGAAAATTTTGCAGAAGAGATCATAATATCCTACAGTTTGAGGAAGTGAACAGGGATTAGAAAAGAAAACGGGGATATTGAATCAGAAATAGTAACACAATGGCTAAAGGAGTGATGGGGAATGGGGGAGGAATGCAAACAGTTGCGAACCAAAGCACTTGAGATCCCAGGAAAGAGGACCTAGGGAAAGTAAGGCTGAGGACCATAAAGGAACAGGACCAGAGGTTTGTGCCTAGCTGTGGAAACTGTCCAGAATGCTCAAGATATTTTATTGCATTGATAAAATATCCCCCTCCGTGGGACATCAGTTTGAAGTGAAGAGGCTTACTATCTCACACATGACAAACCCAACACTGCATTTTTACCTGGACCCCATTTATAGCTAGTGGAAATATGAATCTCTTGCTAAGAACTGTAGTTTACCTCTACATAAGCACTTACTTTTTAATAGCTCTTGTCTTTATATATAGCACCTTTCCCCAGAGGCTCTAAAAGCTGTACAGACATCATCTGTCACATGCACCAAAGAGATTGGTTAGCAGCTGGTCTTATAGCCATGTATTTTATTATAGCCATTTCATTTATTTTAAGAAAGCAAATACTTTTTTCTTCAAAAACACTGTGGGAATAGAGAATTATTTTTAGTCCTTTTTCCAGTTATTATGAGGCTTTTAAAAATAAAAGTATATATGCACACGCACACACACACACACACTTCTCATATAGTTCTTTCTTTTAAAAGCAAGGAAGATTTAAACAAAACTGTAATAAAGCAGAGTTTTAGCAAAAAATCAAAAATGTCTTCAAAAAGCTGTTTTTACGTGTTGCAATATCAATGAAGAAAAGCTTTTAGACCTAAAACTCTTTTTAGTTTGTTTCAAAAAAATAAAATTATTTTAATTTAATACTCTGCATTTTATCTATAGTGGGTAAAAGTGGTCTTTGAAATGCACTTAATGCAGTTACTTGAGAAATTTATGAGTATCTTAAGGAAACATTTTTCTTTACCAACTTAAATGACATATTATTCAAAAGAATTTTTATCGTACAGAAAAGTAAGGCTCGTTAAGTAGGTGACCTTCCCTTTCAACTCGATGCATGAACCTGTGAAATGACCATAAGCTACTTCCAGGATCTTTGGAATTTCCAGTACCACCAAAATGGAAAAGAAACAAATTATTTTGGCACCTAATAAAGAGAAAGCATGAAAAGGGAGGGGAAAAGTTATTTCCTAAAGTATGCAATGGAAAACTGATATTAGATAGCTAATTTAAAATACCATAATAAGGATCTCCTTTGCCAAAAAAAAAAAAAAAAAAAAAATGGAGTAAGACGTTGGGACTTAATTCCTTCATTCACATGTAAAGGGTGGATCACAAAACCCTCTTCCTCTTCTGAGAGAAAAGAAGTGGAGTTTTTTTCACTTGTTACCATGACCCTGAATATGGCAAGAATGTAAATTTCCTGCCCCAACAAGAGGAAACAGCCACCAGGTAAGAGGTCACACCAAAAAACATAAGTATCTTTCTGAGCCATCTACATGCAAAATAGTAGCTGGGTACAAAAAGTATTTGTTTAGTAGCTGTATACAAAAAATATTTGTTTACCTTTTTGTCCATCTGTGACAACAACATTGCATCATTTGACCTCACAGTGTAAGTAAAAATTTCATATTTTTATCAGTTGTGTTACAGCAGAAAGAAATCATATGAATAATACATCTGTGTATAAATGTAGCTGATACTAAAGAGTAATAAGGAGCATAACTTTCCAAGGGATCAGAAAAATTGGAAATTGGAAAAGTATTGATCAGCCAATCCAATACTTTCAACGTTAAGAAGGAAACAACAGTCTCCATCTGATGAACCCAGGTGTTTTGTCAGTTGCTCTATATACAACATTGTATTTATTCCCCACAAAAAAAAGCAATGCCTACATTTTTTACAATGGTTAAAATAAGGTACAGAGAGGGGTTGAATTTTAACTCACCCCTATAAAGTAGCATGCTTTGACATTTAGGTACCATTCTCCTTTTCATCCGTTAGGGCTGATACTTTAGTTTTGAGTCCTTGTCTAAAAAGCTTTCCATCTTGATAACTAGAGGAAAATCTCCATGTCATCTGTCTGTCAGTGGCACACACATAGTGGCTGCCAAGAGCAATGATACAACTGCTCATTTCATTAAGTTTGTCAGAATTTCCTTAATAAGTCAGGAGATAAGGACTCAATTTTCCTCACCAGCCATCAAAGGCAAGTTGATTACCAAGTTTCAATTCCACTCAGATTGCAACTTGTCCCTCTACAAAGAAAATAGTATGTAATTTCAAGGAGCTGAGATATGTAATTTCCTCATCACAATACTTCACTCATAATTAAAATTTTTGATTGTCACTTGTATATATATATGTGTATCTGCAATAAATATGTAATATTAATGTATGTATAATGCTTTTTGGCTTTGACTGTTAAATGCTTTTGGTTTTGGTTTCAGTTTTAGTTTTGATTTTCCTCTGCTCTTATGAGCCTATGCCAGAAATACCAAGTCTTAACTCCAAGCAGCATACAACTGCAGCGATACGTCATGCCTTCAACTCAATTAAATGCTCTATTTTCTTCCTACTTGTGCTCTCTACTCATGCTATGAATACAGAGTTGCGATTGTTTTTGTAACATATCTCTGAGAAATATATATTAGCAGCAAGTTAAACTTACAATGAAAAGAATATGAGAGTGAACTCATATAATGCAGTGAGGATAAGCAGTGTCTCATATTTTTCATGACCCTAAATTGATATTATCATGGAAATACTTACCCCTCAAATCGTTAGTTTAACAAGAGTTAGGATCTAGAATAGGAAATATAGCAAACAACAAAAACCGGAATTTTCTGGGATTAGCATTTGTTTGGCAAACTTGGTGTTCCATGTTTACTGTTCTGAATTAAGGAAAATGAAAAACAGAAATGCAGATGTGAACAAACACTACCATATCCTTTTTCATTAAAGGAGAGCTAAAAAAAAAAATACGGTAAAATACATCTTTCATCAGATAATGAACCAAGACTAACTCCTGTTTGTCTCTCCTTACTTTAAACTATTTATTTCAAAATTTTTTTCATATATATGGTTTTATTTGCACTGTGATGCTAAACTCAGATAAGAAAATTTTGTTTGCCATGTGGCTTTCACTAAAATGTAAACATGCGATAATTAAAACAAAGTAAATTACTTTTAAAATGTTGTGTGTATATATAATATATATATATAATGGATACGGCAAAGCAGCAAACCCAAGTTTTTCAGTTTATAATGATTTATTTGAAAATCAACATCTATTTACAATAGAGAATGATTTTTTCTCTATGAATCATAATAAAGAACATTAAAAGGCTAAATTAGGCTATGAGGTCCTCTTTCAGAATACTGACTAAGGAAAAATATTGTATAGCAATCAAAAATAGATAGAGGTATTTAAAAATTATTCAGATTATTTAAGAACGTGATTCATAATTTTCAACATAACTAAGGCATCTGTAAATTACATTCAAACCATTTTGTTTAAAATAAGAGGTTTCAGAAAGCAAGTCATGGTTTAATCAATTAAGCTCTGCTTGTAGAGATAAAAACAAAGCCAAGCAAACTTACAAATACTAGCATGTTTCACTGACAAGAAATTTTTCTTTTAAATTTTTTTGGGAAAACAAATTACCTCAAGGCATTGCTCCCCAAACTACAATACAAACACTCACTCAATGACCTCCTTAGGGCTGGGACTATCCCAATACACTGTCAGTTTTGATGTCGGTAAGTGGGTTGACAGGATGAAAGAAAGGACAGATTTCATGCTGACATTTTACCAAAATAAAGTTTCAGAAACTACCTGCTTGTCTAGTTTCATGAATTTACTGTACTCTGGTTTGCACTAGAAATTTGAGTACCAGTTGTTCTAGTTAAAAAAAGAAAAAAAAAAAGGAACGGTAATGAAAAGATTCCCTACTGGAGAGTATGGGTTGGAGGAGAGTGAAAGAGAGAAGGAGAGAGAACAAAAGAAAGGTATTTTATAGCGCTTTTTTATTTGGAAATAGTGCAGATATAACTATTTTTCAATTTAGAGTTTATACAGAATTATAAGTTGTGAGAGTAGTATGTTCAGAAACTTGCTCTGAAAACACATAATTTTTGTGTTCATAGGCAAGATTTTTAAACTTTCTAAGGCTCAGTTTCCTCATCTATAAAATGAGATAGTAATAGTGACAATGAAGTAGAAATGCCTGGTACTTAGTACACTCTCAGTAAATGTTAGTTTCATTAGGGTGTTAATATTAATTCAATCGATTAATTAATACAATTGACTACCCCAGAACACACATGGTTTGAATACTTATTAAAATGAACTAAATATGAACTTAGGAAGTAATACCTCTATTAAACATGCAGAACTCAAAACTTTGAAATATTAGCATGGAAGCATAATTAGTATTGGAAAAATATTCCCAAAATCAGAGTCAAAGAAAGCAGATATTTATGTAGACAGAAAGAAGCTTGATAACATTTGAAAATGCATGAAGCATAGTTTATGAAAACCTTATCTGTCTAATGAGAGAATGAATAAGCCTTGGGTTGAACAAAGCAGAAATTTATCAGTGTGACAATATTTATGTATAGTTACTTTAGCTACGAAAAGCATATTGATGATTTTACTCATTTTTATGCAGGGGGCAAATTGGAAAAAACTAAAACATACAGGAAATATTTATGTGCCCTGATGTGTTTTAAGACATTATATGAGTTATAAAACCCATGGGCCACAACTTACATGGGTTTGGAAAATTAACAAATACTGATTTCACGCCCCAAGGGAACCTATCTCATATTATTTTCTCATATTATTTCAGTAGAAATCTAGTCATTTTTGCCATAAAGGCACATTAATTCTGAGCTCAATGGAAACTTTAATCAATGCAGTTGTTTCTTTTAACCATCTCTTTAATATTTCTCTATCCTTTTTCATACAAAAAAGTTATTTTCAGAAATTAGTACATTTCTATGTTTTATTCTATTAAAATTGTATATAAATAAGATAGAAACAGAAACTATTCTAAAATATCCTAAGATTATTTAAATTGAATTCTATGTTTTATTCTGATACTGAAAAATATATCGTGATTCTTTAATGGAAAACTGTAATAAAAGCTCTTAAAAACCTTAATAATTGTAGATTTTCAACTTTAAATTTATATCTGATTCTTCATGAATGATTGAGAATGTGTCCACACCTGGATATTACAACCCTTCCCTGCACACATGCACACACACACCCCAAAAGAAATGTCATGACTTGTCTAACCTTTCTTGCTTCCTTTTATCAGTTTCCATCTCTGATTTTTGTTTTGAATGGTTGCATTCAAACTGAAACTTTGGATATTATAAAAACACAATTTTAAGATGGTCCATTTCTACTCACTGTACCATCTCTGTATACAATATTTATATATGTATAATGCTTTAAAGCCTAAACTTAGGTTTATAGCTTACCATTAATTTACCATTATATGGTACACTAGAAGATTGAAGCAATCATAAAAATTATCTCGTGCTGTTTTGGTTTACTAAAGCTGCCAGAGTGCAATATACAAGAAATGGGTCAGCTTTTATGAAGGGGATTTATTAAGTCACAAGTTTACACTTCTAGGGCCATAAATGTCCACACTATGGGATCCAGCAAAAGATAACTTGCCACTGAAGAAAAGCTGTACAGTGGTCAGGATTTCTGTCAGCTGGGAAGGCACATAGATGGTGTCTGAGGTGCTTGCTCCCAGATCGTTGTTTTGTGCTTCTGATGCCAAAGGCTTCCTCTCCAAGCATCCAGAGGTCCTTACTTAGTTTCTGTGTATTGGCTCTCTCCAGGTTCTGGCTTGCTTAGCATCTCATGTAAAGGCACATGTGATATATCTGCTGGGTCTGGCTTCTAACGGCTCTCCAAGCATCTGTGTTGGCACTCCATGCATCTCCAAACGTCTGTGCCAGAGCTTTCTCCAAAATGCTTCTCCTTTTAAAGGACTCCAGTAAACTAATCAAGACCTACCTTGAATGGGTGGGGTCACATCTCTATTTAATCAAAAGGTCACACCTACAATTAGGTATGTCACATCTCCATGGAAACAACCTTATCAAGAGCTCCCACCTTGCAACACTGAATCAGGATTTAAAAAAAAACATGACTAGTCCCCACAAGATTGGATCAGGGTTAAGAGAACATGGCTTTTCTGTGGTATATAACAATTTCAAACTAACACACATGCAATAGAATAATTTCTTCACAAATAAATGTAAAGTAAAACGGATTCTTCTAGTCACAAGTAGCTTACTGTCTTACAGTCCAAATAATTTCACAGCCACTCATTTCCATTTGTTAAACACTTTTTCTTATATTGGCCATATATCTGATTTTGTTGCACATGAACTTAAATCTTGACTGGGGGCGGGGGAGTACAATTCCAACATTAAAAAGTCAACCAAAACAGAAAATGGAGCGCACCCCAGTCAAGATGGAAGAGTGAGATGCTTCAGGGCTCCATCCACAGAAGTTTGGAACAGTTAGCAAGAACTGGTAGCCACACCTTTCTTAAAGGGCTGCAGTAATATGATGAATACTGAATCAAGAAAAAGTTACTTAAAAGCCATGGAATCTCATGGCTCCCTGACTGGCCCAACCTCCACCCTCAGCAGCTCAATGCAGAGCCAGCTTTTCTCCCAATGTAGACCCTCGATCTCACGTCCAGAGAGAGTGGGATAACCCTCATGCAAACACTGGGAGCTTGTAAGTCTCACCAACCTCTCTGTTCAGGGCCGGAGGGGTTCCCCACCCCAAGATTGCCCAGTGTGTCGAAGGCAGTTCGCTGATCTTTTCTACAGAATGCTGTGGGAGAGCAGACCCTGGCTGCCTGAGCAAGGGATTGGTGACTGGAAGATACACAGTGCAGTGTCCAGGACCATGAGGAGACTGTTTTGTAGGGAAGAAGGGACATTCGTATCCATGTGAATGGGAATTCCCAGGGCCACGTGTGCATGCCAAAGACAAGACACATGTACATTAAGGATCAGGGTGTCCCCTATGCTGGGATCGTGAGCTGTTTCCTAAACTTACTGTATGAAAAAGCTCTGAAGGAGGGTACTGGCACAGTCTTTCTCAGTCTGCTTTCTTTTTTCTTCATTTTTTTTTTGTTGTTGTTTTGTTTTGTTTTTTTGATCAGCTCCTGCATTCAAGGGAAGCTCTTTCAGAATAGTAGCTGGATATAAGCTTAAGGAACAGACACTTCAGAGCCTAAATTTCAGCAATAATACATTAAAATATCAAAACGTTCAGGTTTCATCAAAAGATCACAAAACATACATAGAAACAGGAAGTGATGGCTCCAGCAAAAGAAAAAACTTAAACATTAGAAACTATCAGTAAGGAGGACCAGAACTTTTTGTACTACCAAAGACTTTTAAGAAGTCTTTATCTTAATTATGCTCCAAAAGATAAAGGAGCACAAGAAAAGAAACTAAAAAATCAGGAAAATGATAGATGAACTCCAAAAAAAATATCAATGAAGAGATGGGAATTATGATAAGAAAACAAATGGAGCTGAAGACCACAGTAGGAGAAATTGAAAATTTCCTAGAGGAGTTCAGCAGCAGGTTGGAGCTGACAGAGGACTCAGTGGCCTTAGATAGCTGTGAATGACTGCCGGGTACATGGATAGAAGGGTAAGGCATATATTGCAAAATCTTAAAATTCGTGAATCTGGGTATCTGACGGGATAGAAGTATCTTGGAGTTCTCTGTATGTAGTTTGTATTACTTTTCTAAGTGTCCTGTAAGTTTGAAAGAATTTAAAAAATTTAAAAATTTCAAAATAAACAAGCAAATAAAATCATATCTGTAATCACATCCTCAAAAAAACAAAAAAACAAAGTTAGGCAAACATGCTCTAATTACCTTTGACCTTAAAACAATACACAAAAAAATCACATATATACTAACATTTACCTAGCAGCAATAATGGCAGCACGTGTTCCTTTGTTCTTTCAAAGCATATAGCAAGGTATATATACATATGAGCCTAGCGGTTTCTTGGATATAGGCACGCTCTCATTTATTAATTTGAAACCGGTGATCATTTCCATATATTCAGTGCAAAGAAAAGCATATGGGTTTATGAACAACAATGACTTAATTGCTTTAAAAAATAAAGTTTAGATAAGGGAAGAAGATATTATCAAATCTCAAAATGTTTAGTAGATCCTCTGATAAATGGACGTTATTCAGCTTTTTGAGCTTAAATAATAATGAGAAGCTGTAGTCAAAACAGCAAGAGGAAAAGAAAAATATCACCCTTGATCTCTAAATTTCTTCTGCAACTTATTAGCACTGTTAGCTGATATTCAGATTAACCAGTCACATAGATCATTTGACCCCTGACACATAAATAGTCATCTGACACACAGAGGCTTATTTGGAGAATTTTCACTGAGGTGAAAACGACCAGCTTAGGTCGTTTGTGTGTGTGTGTGTGTGTGTGTGTGTGTGTGTGTGCGTGGTAACACAATAAACTTACTTAACTAATTACTTCTATTTAAAAAGAATAGATTCCAGGATTTATTAAAAGTAAGTAGAGGGCGGGCCACGGTGGCTCAGCAGGTAAGAATGCTTGCCTGCCAAGCCCGAGGACCCGGGCTCGATTCCCGATGCCTGCCCATGTAAAAAAAAAAAAAAAGATAGAAAAAAGTAAGTAGATACTACGTTAAGAATTTTCCATCTCTCTTTTTCTCACACACATACATGCTCACATTTATAATAAGATAAAAGAATACAAAATTTGTTAACTTGTGTATTGGTTGAATATATAATGACATGAGGACTTTAGATATTGATCATACTTGTTCTAACTATATCTAGTAGAGAACCCTGTCTTTAAAAGTGAAATATTGAATGTCTTCCTCTTATTTTTTCAAAATGGTCAAATAAGTCCTATATTCTGAACACCTAGTCTGTCTTTACATTTTTACAGTTTTAATTCTACATGCACCAAACAGCAAGTATTTATCAGAATACCAATTGTATTCCAAGCCCTCCTCTACATGCCAGAGATGCAGAGGGGGTAAGACCTCTAAAAACCTTCAAAAATGGCTCAACAAATAAGTAAGACAATTTCAGATAATGATAAAAGTGCCATGAAGCAAATATTATGGAGTAAAGTTATAGAATGGAACCCTTTGGGCAAAGGGACTGGTGTGAGAAATTACCTACATAAGGTGCTAATAAGCAATTTCTAAACAGTACTGTGTTCCGAGGGAAAACAAACAACCCCGAGAAAGTCTAGGGTAAAAGGTTTCCAAGTAGAGAGAACTACATGTGTAAAGGCCCTAAAATAGGGATAAATCTCTTAGGTTATAGGGTTAATAAGAAGATCTGTGTGTCCAGAGCAGAGTGAGTGAGGTATGGCAGGAGATGCCAGAGGGATAGACGGGCATCAACATTGTAGGGCCTTTTAAACTATGGTAAGGCATTAGGATTTCATTTTGCATGCTGGGAAGGCATTGTAGGGTTTTGAGGACGGGTTGCTAGAATCTGATTTACATTTTAACAAGGGTTCCTCTGGCACTCCAGTATGTATAGTTCGGATAGATTAGGAAGTATCTAAAAAGGTGAGTTTAGAGAAGAGGGGAGGAATCTAGCAGAAAATCAATCAAAAGTGTGTTATGCATGGAAGACATAATGTCAGGGAAGGAGTGGTCACCTGTGTCACGGCTGGGTCAGCTTTAACGTAACAGTCACAATAAAAATTTGGGGATGATGTAAAGGAAGGAGAGTGTCAACAAGAAATAAATAAATTAAAGGAGAAAAATTGTATTCTTAAGCTCACAATCCATCAACAGCTCCTCTCCTTGGTTCCTTTGAGTCATTCTCTTCCCTCTGTCCGGAATGACCCCCTTTTGCAAATTCACTGATGTGGCAAGACCCAGCTCAACTCCATTTCCTCTGGGAAACTTTCCCTCATCTTCCATCAAGGAAATAATTTTATTGTTATCTGTGCTCCCACAGAAGCTTTATGTACTTGGCACTTCTCTTAACATTTTGTATTGGTAGTAGTTTCTTATATGTCTATCTTTGAGCTCATTGAAAGCAAGATCTATGTCCCTGTGTATCAAAATTCTAAGCTCATGGCATAACACCTAGCCATGAAACATAGATATTTAATATTTCTGGAATAAATGAATGTTTGAACTACTGAAGTACAGTACAACAACATGTTAACATGCACATAAATCATTTCAATTAATCTTTACAATGACCGTTCAGGTCATTTAAAGGTAAATATCACGAGCTCTATTTTTGCCAATGAAGAATGAAAAATACAGATATGTTGTGACTTGTTTAACATCACACAGCACTAAAGTAATAAATCAAAATTAAAACACATAGTTGCTGACTCCTGGTCAAGCATCCCTTCAACTACACTGCATATATGCTTTTTTAAAAAAATTGGTACTTTATAGCCATGACAACCATTCACTAATATTACTTATTGGTATAAGTTATCAAAATTAGATATCAAGTTATAAACAAGTTCAATTATCTCATATATCAATCATTCTTCTCTAGCACCTAAAGTGCTTCCAACAGTTCAAAAAAAGGTTACAGAATTTTTGAAAAGTCTGAATTTTAATGCAGCATATTTAGATGGTATTGAAAGATATTGCAATTTTAAGGAAACATATAAGTTTTTTAAATAACTGTACATAATAAGAAAAAGCAGGGATACATAACACCTCAAAGTTGTAGGAAAAAGGGTGACTAATTCTATTTCTTGTTATTAATATAACAGCAGCAGTTGCCACTTTCCAGGAATGAAATCTCTTTACCTGTCTATCTGTCCATCCTATCTCTACCTCACTAGATTGCTATCTATTTACCTACCTACCTATCCACCTAACTAAAGTTGAAGAGCAAAACCCAGGTAAAGTTTTAAAATACCCATTTTCAACTTAATTTTCCTGATAACTAAATTTAAAACTTTTTTTAATGTTTCCATAATAATTTTGGTGAAAAACGAAGGGAATAAATTGAAGGCACTTTTAAAAAAAAGCTCTGATAAACAAAATTTCTAAAAATGGATGTGGTAGTTAGATTCAGGTGTCAACTTGGTCAGGTGAAGGCACCTAGTTCTGTTGCTATGGACATGAGCCAATGGTACATGAATCTCATCTGTTGCTGATTACATCTGCAGTCCGGTAGGAGGCATGCCTGCTGCAATGAATGGTGTTTGAGTTAATTGGCTGGTGCTTAAATGAGAGAGCTCAATGTAGCACAGATCAAGCAGCTCAGCAGACCTCATCTCAGCACCCACAGCTCAGCCCAGGCCTTTGGAGATACAGAAAGAAATCACCCCAGGGAAAGTTGTTGGAACCCAGAGGCCTGGAGAGAAGGCCAGCAGAGATCACCCTGTGTTTTCCCAGGTAAGAAAGAACCTCAGTTGAAAGTTCACTGCCTTTCCTCTGAAGAACTAATGAAATAAATCCCCTTTTTTTAAAAGCCAGTCTGTCTCTAGTGTGTTGCATTCCAGCAGCTAGCAAACTAGAACAATGGAATATAGAAGAGTTTTCTCAAACCAGTAAGTAGATAAAAGTCATTCCTTTACATCTTTTACAATGTATGGAAAATCTTGCTACTCATCAGCATGGGTTATAATCTGTGGATGAGACAAACCACTACCATGGTTTTGCTTCCTTGAGTTCCAAGCTCACCTCTGATGTTTTTCTAATCAGTTCATGAGGTCTTTCCCATTTCCTGATTATTTTACAGCAATGACATCTACATAGTGGGTATTTTATGTGGTTTACTATAAATATCAGCACAACACATACTGAGAAACATTGGGCCCTGCCTCTTTGGAAAAGATTATCAATATTTATTTAACCATAATTCTGTAAACATTAAAATCTTGCTTGTAATTCCCCACTAAGACATCATCTTAATGTTTAAGGCTTGTTAAACTAAGTTTAGTAATGAAATACTAGTAACTTAATGAGACATCACTGAGGAAATTCTTATTATGCTAATATAGGCCAGCCCTAGATTCAGTTAGTTCTGTATGTTATCCCACTGTATAAAAGAAGCTTGTTTCCTTTATTTCCATTGAGCAATGAATTATCCCAAGACATAATTATGTCAATTTTTAAGAGTAAAATGATTGGGCCTTGAGGAAACTACCAAATTAAGTACTGTTAATTTGTTATTCTCTGGTGCTATGGATACACAATAAGTATAAACTTCAACTGATCATGACACATATCTCTGAGTGTTCATTTCCATTATCTTCTATTATCAATACAAAAAAATGTGGAACCGGCTTTGGACTTGAGGAGCGAGTAAGCAGATGCTGGAAAAATTTTGAGGGGCTTCGTAGAAAAAACATTGATTGCTACAAAGAGACTGTCAGTGGAGATATGGATATTAAAGGTATGTCTGGTAAGGGCCAAAAAATAAGTAAGAGCTGTTGAGAAAGTTTCTATTGTCTTAGAAAATACTTAATTCATCATGAAAAGAGTGTTGGTAAAAATATGGGCATTAAAGGTACTTCCTTTAATGGAACTTCCTTTAAAGGAACGTGGTGAAATCATGTTCTGATGTCAAGTGGAAGGCAGAGGACTTCCGGAGAAGATGGAGGCTTAGTAAGACACGCGGATCTTAGTTCCTCCTCCAGAACAGCTACTAGGGGAGTAGAAACAATACAGAACAGCTCCCAGAGCCACGACAGAGATCAAAAAGACAGCGTACCCCATCCTGGAACGGCTGACTGGCTGACAGAACCCGCTCCGGTGAGATCGCCGAGGGGCGTGGGCTTCACCAGGCGGGGCGGCAAGCGGCCGCAGTCACTCCCTTCCCCCTTCCCGGGCCGGCTGGGACAATTGGACAGGCGGTCCCCTCAAGCCGCGGTGGCTGGTGCCCACACCACACGCGGCCCCCCCAGACCAACTGAGAGAATTGGATTGGAAATCCCCAGGCCTCAGAGAACGGTGACGGTGGGAGGGCCCCTTCCAAACACGTGACTCCCCGGGAACGGTGCACTCTCCCGGGCGGGCCGTGGTGGCTGGCGCCCTCCCGCCACGCTTGGCACCCCGGGCTGACTAGGAAATTCCGACGGGCGCTCTCCCGGGCTGCGGCGGCCAGCGACCCTCCCCACATTCGGACCCTGGGCCGGCTGGCACTCTTCCAAGCCACTTCGGCTGGTGAACCTCCTCGACAGCGAGAGTTTTCTAAAGTTAAAGGACCCACAGCACCTTTTACTGGTGGGACCCGCAGACAAACATGTGCCATGAGCGCCACCTACTGGGCAGGATAAGAAAAACAGATCCCAGAGATTTCACAGAAAAATCTTTCAACCTGTTGGGTCCAACACCCAGGGAAATCTGACTAAATGCCCATACGCCAGCAGAAGATAACGGATCACGCTCAAAAAATTGAAAATATGGCCCAGTCAAAGGAACAAACCAATAGTTCAAATGAGATACAGGAGCTGAGACAACTAATGCTGAATATACGAACAGAAATGGAAAACCTCTTCAAAAATGAAATCGATAAATTGAGGGAGGACATGAAGAAGACATGGGCTGAACAAAAAGAAGAAATAGAAAAACTGAAAAAACAAATCACAGAACTTATGGAAGTGAAGGATAAAGTAGAAAAGATGGAAAAAACAATGGATACCTACAATGATAGATTTAAAGAGACAGAAGATAGAATTAGTGATTTGGAGGATGGAACATCTGAATTCCAAAAAGAAACAGAAACTATCGGGAAAAGAAGGGAAAAATTTGAACAGGGTATCAGGGAACTCAAGGACAATATGAAGCGCACAAATATACGTGTTGTGGGTGTCCCAGAAGGAGAAGAGAAGGGAAAAGGAGGAGAAAAACTAATGGAAGAAATTATCACTGAAAACTTCCCAACTCTTATCAAGTGGAAGGCAGAGCTTGCAGGTGATGAACTTGGATATTAGGCAGAAGAGATTTCCAAACCAAGTAAGGAATGTACCACCTGGTTTCTCCTTGTAGTTTATGGTAAAATGTGAGAGGAAAGGAAGAAACCAAGAACTGAACTCTTATGTAAAAGGAACCAGCAATTGATAATTTGGAAAATCCTTAGCCTATCCAGATAGCATACTCTGAGATGAAGGCCAGAAGCTACTCTATCCGGGCCCTCCCTGAGCTCTCAGGACATAAGTTTCCAGAGAATTGGGGCTTTCTGTGCAGGTATAGCTAAACTATCCTTCAATAAGGAAATCAGGCTTATGTAAAAGCACTGCCATCTTGGACTGAAAGAGATAGAGAAAGGATGAATTGAAGGGAAAATTACTTCAATGGCAGAAACTGGAAGCTGCGATCTGGATCAAAGAGATCTCCTCTGGCAAGGAGGGAGGGCAAATCCATTCATGTGGAAAGGGTAGGACCACCCCAAGGCCTGGAAATGGTGGGCTGAGTCAGGGAGGTTTTGACCACCACCCCAATGCTCACAGAAGGTGGTGTCTATTTCTAGGTGTTCAGAGAAGAATTCAGTCACCACCCTAATGCTTGGAGAAGGTGGAGCCTATACCCCAGTTTTCAGGCAGAGTGAGGCTGCTATTCCAGTGCTTGGACAGTCTGGGGCCTAGGCCCCAGAATTCAGGGAGACCAGGGTTATTGCCACAGAGCTTGGAGAAGGTAAGGCTGCTTCTCAGCAGGCCTACAGGACAAAGCACCAATACACTGATCATTCTCAGACCTTGCAATCTAATGGAGTTAGCCCTACTAGGTTTCCGACTTACTTAGGACACATGGCCTCTGTTTTCTTTCTAATTTATCCCTTCTGGAATGAGAATGCAATCCTGTGCCTGTCCCATAATTGTATTTTTGAAGAAGATAACTTGTTTTCTAGGTTTTATAGGTCCACAGAAGGAGTTAAAATTTTGTCCCAATATGGACCACACCCACACTGATTTCAATTAGACTTTCTACTAAGATTTGATACTAAAATAATTTAAGGCTTTGGGGATATTGGAATGGGTGAATGTATTTTGCATGTGGTAAAACATGTCTTTGGGGGGCCCTGAGGGTGGTCTGTGGTAGGCTGAATTATATACCCCAACAAACATGTGTTCTTAATCTTAATCTGCAACCCTGTGGGAGTGAACCCATTATAAACAGGGCCCTTTGAAGATGTTGTTTGTAGATAAAGTGTGGACAACTAAAGCAGGGCAGCCTTAATCCAGATTACTGGAGGCCTTAAAAAGAGAACCCAGAAGTCACAGAAGCTAGAAAGAAGACATTGCTAAGTAACAGGAGGCAAGCCAAGGAACCCCAAAGACTGCCAGCAGCAGGGGCTAGAATGCTTGACTCTGTAGAAAGTAAGCATTGATATCTTTATTTTGGATTTCTTCTAGGCTGAAAATTGTGGACCAATAAATTCTTGTTGTATTAGCCAACCCACTTGTTCTAGTTTGCAAGCTGCTGGAATGAGATATAGAAGAAACAGAGCAAGTTTACAGTTCTAAGACTGTGAAAATGTCCAAATTAAGGCACCAACAAGAGATTACTTTCATTCAAGAAAGGCTAATGAAGTTTGGGGTTTCTCTCAATGGGGAGAACACGCGGTGACATCTGTTAGCTTTCTTTCTTGGCTTCTTGTTTCCTGACGCTTCCCTGGGGGTGTTTTCCTTCTTCATCTCCACATGTTTCTGACTGCATGGATTCAGTTAATTCTGGTGGCTCTCAAACTTTTTCCAAAATAGTTCTTTCATAAATGGCTCCAGTAAGCAACCCCACCTTGAATGGGTGGAGCCACATCTCCATGGAAGTCATCTAATCAAAGGTTACCACCCACAATTGGGTAGGTCACATCTCCATGGAAATAATAAAGAAGATTCCACCCAGAAATATTGAATGAAGATTAAAGGACATGGCTTTTCTGGGGTACATAATAGCATCAGACTGACACACCATAGTATGATATTTTACATTATAAGCGACTGGAATGTGATATGCCAGAAATGGAACAGCTTTTAAAATGGGGAATTTAATAAGTTGGAAGTTTACAGTTCTAAGGCTATAAAAATGTCCAAACTAAGACATTCAGGGAAAGATACCTTAATTCAAGGAAGGCGGATGGGTCTACAACAGCTTTGTCACTGGATAGTCACATGACTGGTATCTGCTGGTCCCTTACTTGTGGGCTCCATTGCTTTTAGCCTCTATTCCTGTGGGGACTCCTCACTTTGCTGCTCAAGGGCTGGATTTCATCTCTTGGCTTCCCTTGGCTCTCTCCAGGTTCTGGCTTGCTTAGCATCTCATGGCAACGCCTGCTGGGCTCCAAGCATCTCCAAACATGTGTCTCAGTTCTCCAAGCATCAGCATTTGTGTCAGCTCTGGGCTTTGAAGTTCCTGATGGCTCTCTCTCTCTGTCAGCTCTGTCATTTCTTCAAAATATTTCCCCTTTTAAAGGACTCTAGTAAACTCATCAAGACCCACCTTGAGTGGGTAGAGTCAAATCTCCATCTAATCAAAAGGTCACACCCACATTTGGGTGTGTGATAATCTAATCAAAAGTATCCAATCTGCAGTATTGAATCAGGATAAAAAGAAACAGCTGCTCCCACAATATTGGATCAGGATTAAAAATGGCTTTTCTTGGGCACATGTAGTGATTGTCATGGAAGCCTTATAAAATAAGATAGCTTCATATCCTAGATTAGAATATATTTAAAAGTTCCTACCAACAACAATTTCCTCACCCAAAAATATTAGACATGAGCCTAATAGCATAATCATTTATACATGGTGCTGCCAACTCAAAATTTGAAGAACATTCACCAATAATCTTATCTTTATTTTGTGGACTACCAGTTGTGAATTTATCCAAAACTCCTGTAAATCATCTGTTAAAACCTCCATGATAAAGAACAGGTTCAAAGTTAAAGGAGCGCGACCTAGAACCAATGTAAGTGAAAGACTTTGTGCAATCTCTGGTTCAAGCCTGCATACCTTCATTCTTGCCCTACCATATGCAAGATACTGCCACCTGATATAATGTAACCCTGCCCTTTTAAATTAACTCCTACTGCATTCATTTTATTGAAGCTATGTCTAAAACTTAAATATTTTATCAGAGCCATATTTGAATTTAGTTTTCTTAATGATTTCCTCTTAGAATGTATATTTCCAGGATGGAGATTTCTATTCTATTTATCTATCCTAGCTATTTAAACTAAACACCAAAAAAAGCAACATTATCTATAACAATAACTATAAATTATTTAATTTTATTTAAGCATCCAATTATAACTGAATTTAATCTGATACTATGGAATTTATTTCTTGAAATTGAGGTACAAAATTTAAAATATCTGACTTTGGACCTGAATTTGCACCTTGCAATAGTTGAAAATTATGCCACTATGTTGTTCAAAGAAAAAGGGCTTTCAAAGGTTTATTTAAAGGATAAAACAGCAAAACAACATTTTGAAAACTTGTATACAAATGAATCGGAAACAATGTACCAGATGGAATTTTCCTTGACATATAACAGAGTTTGATTAGAAAGGAGGAAAGTCATTGACAAAATTCATTCTAAATGATCTAAATGTATGATCTAAAATGTTCAAAAATACAGGTTTTTTTAAAAAAGACATTCTAATGAACCCAAAATATTATCTTTGTTTTTCCTTCTCTAAATTATTCTATGAACCCAGTTTTTAAAAAAAGAACTGATTTACTGCAAAGATTTAGACTACTTAAAGCATCAAACAATGGAAAATTAAAGTGTTTTTGGGAAAAAACTCATCATAAAAGCTAAATTAAATTGCTGTCTAATTGACTCTTTTCATATGTTTGTAAGGAGGGAAAAAAAATACCATAGATTTATTGACAATGACAATAAATGTAACAAATCAGATAATTAATATAACTATAATTTAGGGAACCAAAACTCATCCAAAATATCATTAAACCATGAGAGAGGCCTAAACCTACACACTTTTGCTATTAAACACAAAGATAATAGCTACTTTATCATAAAAGTTTATTAGCCACCTGATAGAGGGCTTAAGATGCTTGATTTTACATAATTTGGATTTAATAACTTGCCTAGAATCTCTAGATTTTTCTTGAATTCCCACCTGGCTGACCCAGCTTTTTTATTTGCTTGCTCGTAAGTTTGCTGCATTTTGCAGAAAAAAACATATAGAACTCAGTGAATGATTATTCATCTTGGAAAAAAGTCAATAGAGCATCTTTTAACTCTCCTGTCAAATCCATGTCACAAACTAACATATTTCCACAGACTCTCTGAGGGGAATCATACTGCTACTTTGATTTCCACATTTTGATTTCCAAAATATATTAGGCCTCTTCACTACTTTTTCTTTGTAAGGGTAGGATTAACCATACTTGACAATATATATATCACTGATTCTCTCCTCACCTTATGATTGAAAATATTTTAATTACTGTACTGTGGTTTGCACGGCAAAATTCTGCCCCCTGTGTTACACCAAACTGATTTGGTTAATAATCACCAAAAACTGAGTTTTTAATGTTTTCTTAAGAGTATCTTATATTCATTGGCAAGTGGCCCGTGATCATTTCAAGAGATGTTTTGAACAGCTACAGAATTGTGCCAAGCATCGAGTGTACAACTGTGAACAAGATATACACATCCCATGACCTCATGAAATTGAAATTCATTTAAATGCATAATCATTGTGATTTACTATGATTGATTAAAGTAGCAACCCTAGTTCTTGTATGACTTGTGATCAAACTACAAGAATATATTATACTTGAGTGAGAAGTTACATACTTAAGTTCTTTCTATGATTTATTTCCAAATAACTTCCCTAATAGCATCTTCAAGAATATTCAATATATGAAAGTTTTTCTAGCCACTCAAGGTATTCCGTTTTTCCACAACATAACCATGCCATTTTGTCATCTATGCCTTTACTCACTTTGTTTCTTCATCCAGAAATGAATTCTCCCCTCCTCTTCTCCCCATCCCTACTCACGCCCATTTCTTGAATTCCCACCTGGTTGACCCAGCTTAAAAGCCACCTCCACGTAGCTCCTTTGGCTCTGCCCTATTTGGACTTAACCAACCAATCATGTTCTGTCTTCCCACAGTCTCTTGATTATATCACTATTTTTTACATTTAGGGCACTTTATTATTTCCATAACAAATGAGTAAATAAATGGACAACAGTAAATAAATGAATTTGAAAGTAGACTCTCCTATCATCATTCTTTCATTACTTCCAATTCCTTTTTCTGAGAAGTAAATATCAGAATCCATTATTGCACATAAAAGATGATTCATCTGTTCTGGCCAAAGCTACGTCACCTTGAGAAACCAGCAGCAACAATGTGTGAAGCTGTATTTCGCTGAGATATCTGGTTATCCATAATTGTAGCTAAATAAAATACATATATTCTTCATGAGGTTACAGTGAATCAAATTGAGGTATCAGGAATGTCACTGGCAATCCCAAGGTCAAACAGGCTTCATGGCAGGTTGAAATCTATTTTAAGTATAGCTTAAGTGCGTAACACCAGTTAGCCTGTTAATTAAATATTCAAATTAACTATTTGAATATTTTCCTTTTAGACAACATTAGATAGTCAGAGAAAAACAACAAAAGGCTGTTTATCTCAAACTTAATCCTTAAATGAAATAAATTGGAAAATTTTGAAAAGAGTAAAAGATTGGTTTATTTTTGGCTCAAAAAAAGAGATCAATAGTACAACAGTAATTTATAGTAAAACTACCCCTAAAATAGAATAAATAAATCAGAGAGAGAGAGAGAGAGAGAGAGAGAGAGAGAGAGGAAAAGCAAACTATAGAGTAGTTCTTGGAGAGAAAAAGATAAAGGGAAAAGACAAGTTAAATTGTATAGATAGTGAAAGAAAGAGAAAACCAAGAGAAGTGAAGAATGGAAAAAAAACAGACAGAGAGAAAATTCAGAATTTTCATGTGGGGTGGGCAGTGAGGTTTGGGAATTAAAAGGAATCAAGCTGATCATATTTCATGGGTCTCTTGAATTGTTTAGTTAGACGTTTCAAGCACATCCCCAAGGAGAAGACTGAAAGTAGCACATACCACTAATTTAATTTTTCTTATTTGGGCCACATACCAGAGAAGAAATGATTGGTTCCCCAACAGAACTGATTTCCAACTCACATATCTGACCATAAATGTACAGTAGTTTAACATAGCACAAATTCTTGAAAGATTACTTAAGTATGTGCTTTCCTCAGTCTACATTTATAATTCTTGAACTCTGAGGAATTGTAATAATCTCAAAACCATAATTAGAAAATAACCTATACCTCAAAATATTTGCCTTGTTATTAAAGAATTTTAAACCTCAACAGTGGAATTAAATCTATAGAAAAATCTAAATTTGGGGGATGGAGGAAGGTGTAAAACTTTGCCTGCAATAATTTCAGTACACATTTTCCTTTTATAGTTCAATGTCTTAGGCACATGAAATTTTCAGCAGACCAACACTGTAATATACTTGATTTGTATATGTCAACCTCATTTCATATACACAATCCTTGGAATCACATTGATTGTGGTATAATCCTTATATTTTGAAACTGGTTATAGATAAATAATGCAATTGTGAAGTCCTATTGCTTACAGAAATGTATCTCTTTGAAATAGTCCCAAGACTGACAAAACTTCTGTTTAATTCTGTAGTTTGTTAAGTAAGGCTTTAGTACAATACAGCAAGGAAGAATGAATGAAACAATTTCAAGGGCTAAAATTTGTCTTGTCTGATTCTGTGAAAAAAAAAAAAGCAAGCAAAACTTAAATAAGAAATGTTGTCTTATTAACCATCCCCTTCAAAATTACCCTATCTAGGCTTGGCCCTAATATTTAGGAATTCTGGAGCAAGAGTGCAATTTAGGCCCACATGTGTATGTCTAAATATTTAAAAATTGCTAATCAATACAGTAAACTATTAAATATGTTATATTTTATCCTCCTTTCATGATGAATATTTATTTTTTCCTTTTAATGCAATTTTATTGTGATACATTATAGATTCACATACCATATAATCATACAAATTGTACAATCAGCGGTTCACAGTTTCATCATATATCTGTGCCTATGTTATTACAATCAATTTTTGAACATTTTCATTACTCCAAAAAAAGAAAAAAGAATAACATTTAAAAAGAACATTCAAAATATTCCATGCCTGCTGTCCCCATTATTTATTTTTATTTATTGTTTGTCTTTTTTCTTCTTACTCAACTGTCCAAACACTGGATAAATGGAGTGTCAGTCACAAGGTTTCACTGTCACACGGTCACACCGTAAAAGCTCTATGGTTGTATTAGTCAGGGTTCTCTAGAGAAACAGAACCAATGGGAGATATCTATAACGATGAATATATTTTTAATGACCTGGAAGTCCAGATTTTAATTTAGAATTTTGGGACTCTTTGGGTAACCAAAGGCAAACAATACTCTGAGTAAATTGGCCTTGACCTCCCTAGCCTCCTTGTCAATTGTGCCAAGGTCACTCTCACCTCAACATTGCAAATTTTGTTCCATTTTTCTGAAATGCTCCAACCAGAACCCTTACACTTCTTTTCCAAGTCATATTTCCCTTGTCTTTTAGATTGCAGGTCAAGTTCCCTTACTGTTTATATTTATAAGAATGGCATTCTGATATTCCATTGGACTGTTCTCGGTGTGTAGTGACATGCATTTATTAATATTATTGTGTTATTACTACCCTGCCTCACTTGACTACAAGTCTTCTAAAGACATGTCTGCATTTGCTCAATATTGTATATCCACATCTGGCCAAGTACACAATGCACAGTAGATGCTAAATGAATAATTGAGCATAAGAATTACTTTTGGAACTTCTAAAAGAAGTAGGATTTTCTATGGACCCCAACCACAGGTGATTCTGCATTGTCTTTGACATAGTGAGATGCCTTAAGACCTAACTTTCCATTGCCTTTTCTCTGTAGCTTTTCATCACTCTTTTGATCTATCCTTATTTTTTCTTTCCCCTTCTATTATCAATAGCACCTTCAACTGTTTCCGTTGCACAATTTTTTGGTATGCACTTATTTTTAGTCATTTTTTTTAAGATACAACTTGCTATTGTAATATTAGTTTTTCCTTTGGTGTACAGTACTATAACTGTTGACAAATTATATATTTGTGTAACTTCCACAACAATCAAAACATAGAATCCATAATATTTTTGTATCTAGCTTTCCTTTGATATATGTTATATTACAGTGATACTACTTATTTACATGCAGTTCTTCAACACTAGACTAAAAACTCCGTAAGTCAAGAATAATATCTATTTCATCTTTAGCCACTGACAAAGATAAGATAATGAATATTTGTTGGATAAACAACATGATAAATTATTGAACTAATTAATATATTGCACTGTCCTATAGAATGTTACCTTGCACATCACAATTACAAAATATGTATTCATTAAATCTCACAGAAAACAAAAACTCTCAATGTGTTAATAGAAGACCAAGAAATATATGAAATTCAGAACTTACCATCCCCTGTTTCTGCACAGAGCTGTAAGCCCAAATTGTTCTGTGGATTAATCACCCAATGATTGCTGGTTGCAGTGATATCAAAGACAAGCCAACCCACATCTAAGGCATCAGCATTTCTTGTGTCTAGCAAGAACAGATCTGCATCCCTAAGGAGAAAAAAAAAATTAAAAGTTTGAATGAAGATCATCATTTCCTATACTTAAGTGAAAACATTCCAAAGGACTCTTTAAAATAACAGGAGTTAATTAAGGAACAAGAGGAACAAGTGACTCAAGAGATGGAGTAATAAGATACAGAGCCTATTATTGCTGGCTCCTAACTCAAACCTGGTGCAGATTAGTAATATCTGAAAGTAATTTCCATTTCCCTGCTTTTCACTAGCTTTCACAAACAGCCATAGGAATCTTGATTTGATCCCTGGTCATCAGTGTTCCCTGAAATCACCATATTTAAGTCACCCTCTGTGGCAAGTTCGCAAAGGATTGAACAAAATAGAGCCAGAAATGAAGTAGCTGCTCCAGGTTGGAGGTATCGTAGACCCTTAAAGGAATGGAGCACAGCAGGGTGTGGTGCAAGCATCTGTTTCAGGAGAGTTAGCTAACAATTTCCATTTTTTATTATAATTTATTTTATGGGTGCCAAAGGCCAAGAGAAGATCACAGAATGTGCCATCAGAATAAGAGATAAATTCCATGAGCTGAGTGGCAGATTCTGCCCTGACTTGCTTTGTCAGCTTCTGCAGGTACAAGTTCCCTCAGGGCAGTAATGACTGTGAACAAAAATTTATACTCAAGGATAATCTCCACAGTGTTACTTGCATTAACTTTCATGAATATATATTTAATCCTTCATTTTAGCATTAAATTTATAAATGTATGAATAGTTTTTAGAATCCAGTTATTTTATTTATTATTTTCTTACCACAGCCACCCTCCGGGGCAAATGTTCGATATTCTAACATTTAATCTCTACAATGTTCTTTTCTTGTTCATGAAATTGAGGTTCAGATGGGTTAATTTTGAACCATTCGAACACCTTCAAGATGTAATAAAAGTAACAATAATGTACATTCTTATGAGCTTTTATACTGTGCTAAAACTATTTAGAGCATAGTATTTATCTATGGAAAATCAGAACAATGTCATAGCAAGCTAGGTTAAGCCTTTTCTTTTTCACTGCTTTTGCTATCTACTGACATCTTCAAAAATACTTCAAAGGTGGTTTAAAAATTGTGACAAAAAAATTTTGAATGGAACCAAATCATACACAAATATTACTTCTTTAAAGAAAAATTACTCCAGCAATAACTGTAAACTGAACTATTTTTAACAGAAATGAAGTAAAGTATTTGGACACTTAGAGTGGTGAAATTAAAAGTAAAGCCTACTTTTACAAAAGAAGTAAAATCCATTTGCATAGACGTATCTAAGCAAATACTTCAGTAACACACATTAAAAGGGAATAATTGTGCTTATTGGTATTAAAGCAAGTATCAACAATGAAATGAATTCAAAACCAAATAGATGGAATTATTTGTATTGATGGAAATAATTCATAATTACTAAACTTTGGATTTTTCTCTTTTAGATAGAATTTGAACATTTGTTCTGGTTATAAAATAGATAGCACTTTCTTATACAGCTATTTGGAAGTCATCAGGCAGTTGATAAATACAGAATCATATTTAACAGATAACGGATTTACAGCACCCAGGTATATTTATTGAATATAGAATATATATAGGTATATTAAATATAGCTCTGCAAAGGTGAAAAATAATATATATATGCATATATGTGAGAATATATATATGTGTGTACATAGACACATATGCACACACACAAACACATTTATATAATGTAATATAAACATTTTGCAGATCCTACTTTAATTTTTATCAGAGGTTTAAACATGCGTGGTCATATATGGGAAATTGACAAGCTTGGATATACTGATTTGCAGGGCTTTGCTTTTTCTGAAAGAGGGAAGACTATTGCATATATGCCTTGGTGAGTCTAAAACCATCAGAAATGTTCTTTACTAAGGAATGAGCAGTAGTAGCCAAAATTTAGCAAAATTTGAGTTACTACTATTCTTATAACTCATTTCAAAACAGAGATCAGGGGAATAGGAAAATTGAGGCTATATATCTAAGAACATGTTAATGAAAGAGCTAAAACATGATTTTACTGTCTGTAATATAAATTTTATAAATATATATTATTTTAGTATAAATATGAGATCAATATTAACATAAGTAACAGATAGTATCATAGAATAATCAAGGGTTTAGGGATTGGACAGAACTTGAACAATTAAGGAATTTCTCAGCCTCAGTTTCCCTATGATTAAATAATTCCTGCTGTCAAATGTTTTGTGAGAACCAAACGCAATGTAATGTGAACATCTACCTGGATGAGAGGCAAATTACAATTGAATCTTTATAAGATCTGTCATCTACCGAAGTCTCTAAACTGCTTAATTTTGAACTATGAAGTTTGGGAATGTATTATTTGGAGAAGCACATTATGTTTAAATGACCTCAGTCACTGTTCGTTTGGGATGCTTATAGATTTTAGCTGGCACAGTCAGTTATAAGAAGAAGGAAGAAGAGGAGGGAGAGGCAGAGAGGAAGGAGCAGAAAGGAAAAGAAATGAGAACAAGGAGGAGGGGAATAAAAGGAGAAGGCACAAAGAACTTTAGTAATTTTTACTGGGAATCTTGTCTCAAAAATCCAACTAACTATTGGTTTTCCCTTTATATCATCCTTTAAAAAAAGTTCTTATATAATCATAGAGTGGAGGTTGCATTGTAGTTACAACATTTATCTATCTAAATAAGCCTAAGAAAAACAAGCAGAAAAAAAAATGGGCAATTGTGCTTTTGAAAGCATAGATTTTCTAATGACAGTACCATGCACAGATTCAAAAACTGGTATTTTTCAAATGACACATAGGGATCTGAAGATGATGGGCTTTTAAAACTGGTTCATGATTCAACGTGTGGCTATAGTGGTAAAGACACGATGTCAAAGATGCATATGAAGTGTTTGAAGAAAGTTATCACATATATATCTTGAGACCTAAAACAAGAATATGACTATAATAATGGATAATTTTATATAACATGTAATTTAAAACATGTATGATAATTATATTAATAAACTATTATTTTTGGTGACTTTAACAACATCCTTTATATATCCATATCTACTCCCAAATTCAAGGGTATAGGTATTTAATTGATTTCTAATTTTTTTAATCTTTTAAAAAAAGATTTAAAAAAATTTTTTATGGGGTGTATCATTTTTATGATACATTTATGATACATTTTTATGATACCGACTCAGTGGTTCTCATAATCAGACATATACTGTATGTCATTTGGTGGTAGCATGCTATGTATGTACTGTCGGATAGTTGAAAATATCAGCTTTCTCTGTCTCTGTTAATTTATTAATACTCTGAAATAAATGGAGTATTCCAGCACTAAAAAACAAATTATGACCAAGAATTTCTGAATTAAAATCAGCTAGCATTGGATTCTACTTCTGAAAATGGAACTATAGAACTAAGTGGAATATGAATTACTTCGTCACACTATTGCTTTACTAATAGGAAAATTTAAAGAGATGCCAAATGATTTCCCCTTGATCATTCAGCCAATTGGAGCACAGCTAGGACTGGAATCCAGGTTTTCATTTTCCTTTTGCAGAACACATTCTCTTCTATCATGGCAGTTCTCTTTATTCCCAAACCATAATCATTCCCCTTTTACTGAAAGACCACCAGTTTTTAGATTGTGGCACTGAAAAATTGACTTGAGTCACCAGCCTGAAGCAAGATGGGTAGAAATTAATACCTTCACTTTCTCAATTTAACATTCATTGACTTCCTGTGTTGCTTTGTGCTGGATCAACTTAGCTAAGATGGAACTACTAACCTGTATGGTTTTGAGTCAAGATTGGCCACAAAAGAAATTTGTGTAAGATGTGGAAGGTAGAAGTGAAACAGTAACCATATTTATCCTTGGACCATTGCTGCAGGGTCCAGTTTTATGGCAGTTTGAATATATTGTTGAGATCTGCTGTCTCACCTGTCGATGTGGAGCAGCAGCTGGGCCCACAGTGGCTTCAGATCCTGCTGAATACGCTTACTCAGTTCCCCTGAATCTAAAGCCAGGCACGTGAGCAGAAGCCATGTGGCAGAGGATTTGTTACTGGGTGTTCTTTGGATGGTCAGTTTTAGTTGAGTGGAATTGATAGAAATCAAATCACAGTGGGTTGAGGAGTGAATAAGTATTGAGGAAGTGAAGGAAAGGCCTGTATCAGTGAGTTTGGCTAAGATATGAAGAAGAAAAAGAGTGTGGAATTTGGGGGGAGCAGGAACAAACATGATCAATTAGAGGTATTTTTGGTTAATGGGAGACATAATATTTATAGAACACATTTAAACTCATATTTAGAAGACAGAACATCCCCAAATATTTCAACACTAGAAGAAATATTCATAGTTGTTACTAAAAACCTTCTAAATTGAGCATATGCTTGACTATAAATTTTGAATATAGAAATTCATTCAAATTCTACTTTAGGAACGTTTAATTGTATATAGTCCATAGTGAATTCCTGGTACCAAAATTCAATTAGAGGGAAAAAATAAGTTGAAAATTTAGTTTAAAAAAGAAGCAAAATTATTTATGTAACCAACATTGAGAGAGAATGAAATAGAAATATTACATGGGCCATTATGGTTTCATCAAATTTAGCTGCATGTGTGTGTGTCTCTGTGTTGGGTGGGGGTAGAGACACAGAGAGGGGTGTAGAGAAGAAATTGTTAGAGGATAGCCCCTCTCTAGAACCAAGAAGCACAAAGCCTGTGAAGGAAAAGAAAATTTCCTGGAAGTTACACAGATAAATTTTGGAGGAAATGTTGTAATCCTACTCCATTTCCATGAAGTGTGCATGTTGTAGTCCATGATGACATTTTCCCCCAAATTTCCATTATTTTAACTATTTCACCTCTTACTATCTACTTTTGCTTTTGAATATCTCATCAAGTACAGTAAAAATGTAATGGTGGCCTCCCAAGAAGAAAGCATACATCTTATTTTGGGTATTTCTGACATAAAATCATCATACTATTTAAGGAATCCATCCTATAGCTGAGGTACTGAAGACACTAACAAGATATTACAAGTTAATAAATGATATTCTCTAGAATTTATAATGCCAAAAGTTTTCCTCTTAAGCAGTTTTAACTTAAATGTATTATGTATTGAATTTGTTAGTTGATTAATCTTCTTTAATAGTAATTATTTATTCTCCAAAGCCAAATATACAGTTATAAAATTCTGTAAATCTCACTGAGCATCAATTTTAAGGCTAATTCCATACCGTATTTATATTTAAGAGGTACACTTGCAAGTTGGTAAAATAGTAATATTAGATAAAATTGACAAGCACAGTAGAAATGGCAAAACAAATCGAATTCCCACTATTATAATCCAATCACTTTTTTCTCCACAGGACACATTTTTAAAAAATTGCCAAGATGCTTTTAATAATTAGTAGGCTTCCTGACTTTCCATCATCCAATATTTATCCATTGCAGAGAAATCTAAACATGTGCTATTAGGTATATGCACAGTAGGTTCCTTCATTCAAACAAGAGACAAAGAGGGGAGACTATTACATAGATAATCCAATCCCTTTGAATGCCCCCTAATGAGTGAGCAATATGAGTGTAGCACAAGTTCCTACAAATTCATTTATACTATGACTTTTGTGATCCAAAATAAAAAATAGTCAAAGAAAAATTAGCTGACAAAAATGCTTTATGATACAAGTTGTTCCTATTTTGGGGGCAATACATTAAATTTTCAAGTAGAGCAGGATTTCTCCACCTCAACACTATGGACATTTAGGACCAGCTAATCCTTTGTTATGGTGAGAAGCTATCATGTCGCTTTGGAAATGTTTAGCACCCTGCTTACCCAATCCCCATCCCAGCATTTCTACCCATTAAATGCTGGTAACACCAACCCCATCTCCCCACAACCAGTTAAGAGAACCTAAAATGTCTCTGTAGGTTACTAATTCTCTCCTGGAATGGGTTCAAGGTTGGCGGTGGGGGACAAAATCTCTTCAGTTAAGAGCCATTGTAAAAGAGCATAATCTCTTTTCAAAGAAATGAAAAGAAATGCCAGCTTTGCTTGTGTACTGTCCTGAAAATTAGAAAAGGCCACATGGACCATCTGAGTGTCCAGCTATGCTACACCCTTCTTAAGAGCCCATGAGATCTTCCTGAGTGGAAATTGTCAATGTGCACTCTACAGCACGTTCACAGAAGAATCACAAATCTTTGCAATGCAGGAGCGGGGAGACGACGTAAATACGAAGCTGACTGTGAACTGGAATGATGACAGCTTCACTAAATTTATCCGAGCAGTGAAGGTGGCTAATGACATCGAGCAGGCTAGCTTAAAATGTTTTCACAATGGAGTACAGAAATTTATATTCATAGCAGAGCATTAGAAAAAGGTTGTATTATTCATAGCACATGTTCCTTTGGGGAAGGTATAATATATATATATATATATTTGTGAAAATTTTAATTCACCTAAAGTACTAAGCACACTGGGAGACACATGCTGAGTGCCCACTAAGTGGTTTAAGTGCTGACTGCTATTCTCATTAGGAGTGATACTGGCCTTGAACTTGATAATTTTTTTGCATTATTTCATACATTATATCCATAAGCATCTTAATGCTTAGGTATTCTTCTAGAATACACGTCTCTCCTCTTGTTCCCCTCCCCTCTCTCTTTGCCCCTCTCCTTTTGCCAAGAATCTCCCACTCATCTCCAAAGTCCCAACTCAGACATAACCTCTGCTCAGAGGCTTCCACGAAGCCCCTTCACTTTCCCACCCAAGATTTAATTTTCCCTTCATGTGTATTTCCACAACGCTTAGTACATGCTTACATCATCATGCTTAACACATTGTATCCCAGTTATTAAAGACTGTGTGCTGCCAGCTGCACAGTCCCTGACCCCAGGCTAAGAGCTTTCGAAGCCTTATTTACTCGGTCTCATATCCCCTGTGCTTGCCACATGGTAGGCGTGCAACTAAAGCATGCCGAGTTCAGCTGAATTATCTGGAAAATTCAATCACATGGAAAACTTCATTTCCCAATAATGCCAGATATATGAGGTGTGACTGAAGAGCAATGCCTTCCATAGAGAATTTGAAACTGTCAGCCTCATATGTAAAGATTAAATAAGTGAAATGATGCAAAGTGTGTTAACATTTTACCAAGTAAAATAAGGGTTTGGATTAATCTCAGAATGCTCCTTTAAATTGCACACATTTTAATATGTGTAGGGATAAGTGGGGGAGGTGGGAAGTGGTAAGAATACAAGGTATAATTTTAAGGGTTTTAACACACGTTACAATAAGTGAGAAAAGAGGTGGCATAAGGAATCTGTCATTTTTCTTTTATTTGATTGCATGATACTGTCAGAGAATTTATGATTCATGTATCAGATGGCGTCTTGAAGGTAAAACATCAGGCTAGATTACTGCAAGGACAGCACCATTCCCAGCACCCCTTGGCAATACCTTAAGGGAAGTGATCTGTGTGTATGTGGTAATATGTATGCGCTCGAACACATTTGGCTTAGAGAATACAGTCTGCACTGACTTTTCATCTGTTTCTGAGTTTAATTCAAAATACAAAGTAGATAAAAACGTTCAGGTTTAATAACAAAACTTCTAAGGATTCAACATGGCTTTGAAAATACACAGAGGTATTAGTTGCTTTTCCTACCTCTGGTTTTAGTTCTTGATTTGAATAATATAAGAAATCAAAATTATCAATGTTAACACAAAAAAAGTTTAAACAGAAAGTTTAAAAAGAAAACGTTTAATTGGAACTTTAAATTACCTTCTCAAATTGAATATTTTAACTGTGATGATATATAAATGTTGTATTTTTAAAGCTATTTGTTCCCTCTTTCAGAGAATTAAAGTCAAGGTTTCAAATTTTCGAGAAAATTTCCTATTAATGGAAAAAATATTTGTTTTTCTTCATCTTCTATGGGGGAAAAAAGGAAAGTTTTGTAATCCCTGATGTTTTGTTTCCTTTTTCACCAGTTCCATGTCCTACATAGGAAAGGTTGGGACTGCTATTTTGTAAAGGTACATAAAGTTGCTTCATCATCTGGAAATTCATCATCTGAAATGCTCTAATCAAATTATAATTTTTTTTTACAATTTATGCCTAGAGTGTACAATGATAGTGACTAAATGTACAAATTAAAAAATGTCATTGCCTGAGGAAGAGCAAAGGAATGTCAATATCGCAGTGTTGAAAATAGATGGTAATACATATGTTAAAACTTTAACTTATTTATAAGACCAAAGCAAAAAATGTTTTAGTACAAAATTTGTAATTTGACTAGTGCATTTCCTAATCTAAAATATATATTGATTGTGTTTTTTACTCTTGTTCAATTAATGTTACAGTCTGCACATTTTTTAAAGACTACAGTTATTATTTGCTATGTGATACCCTTTTAGGACTTGGAGGATAATTTTTCCCTCTTCTGTGAATTTGTAGATGTCTACAGTTTTGGCAAATGCAAGTCATAATACTGCTAAGCATTTTACCTGAATTTTTGCCTATATTTCTATAATATAGACTCATAAATTTTTTATGAAAAAATTTCAAATCTTATTTATGAAACTTTGTCTATATTCCTGATATATCCATAACATAAACTCATAAATAAGAAGTCCCCCACCCTATCCCCATATTTCTTCAAGTATATATTAAAGAGGAGCTTGGATATTTATCTAAAACTAGTGCTTCTGGGGTACACTAACAGCTCCAAAAGTATTACTGTTAAGTTGGGTGCTGTTCATTTTATTACTAAATATCAAAAGATATAAATTCCTTTAGCATAGGTCAGAGATCATATAATAATTAATTTTTATAAAGACCTAGCATCATTTTACTTATGTTACCTTTACATGAAAGTAGGTGGTCAACAAGTGGTAGCTCCTATTACTATAAAACTCACATGCTTTTGTTTCCCCTATGTATGCAATCTTCTAAAAGTCAGCAAAACAGACACTCCTATAAAAGTTATACAAATACATATATTAAGCATCAGATAGGGTCTTTGTGCTGAGATAAGCATTAGCCCTTTCCAAATCATCTGCAAACTTTTTGTTGCCATTTGCTTTTTGTTTCTATTCTCTCCAGATTCCTAAACTGAGACTCCAAGAGGTATAGCATTTTCCCCAAGTCACCCAGCTGGTATTGTAAAACTCAGACTTGAATATGGATCTGTTGGAATACCAAGTTCGTGCTCCTATTGCTGTGAATTATTATTTTCTACAGTAACTTTGAAATCTCATGTAGAAACCTGAAGTACCCTACAAGGTAGGTATGGTGTTTTTATGTATGTCTTAAAAATTTTTCTTTGGAAGAGAAAAGAGGGAATAAAAAGTGAATTCTGAATCTACTGAGAGTGCCAGGGCAATGGATAAATGCCTGTTTCAAAGACAAGGAAAGATTGTTTTCCAGAGATTCTCTAACCTAATCAAAGGTATGTAAAATTGAAATGTAGAGTATGCATGTGTGAGTTGGCATACATTTGGAGATTGAAAGAGGTAAATGGAAGAAAAAAGCCTTTACACAATAGCAAATACCACAGATAAGATTGGGTATGACACAACCCTAGGGGATGGGACTCAAAATATGTATACAATAATGCTTAGTAGTAGAAGTTCAAAAATATAGACTTGGTAGAACTGAGTTAATGTTAAATTGAATTTACTGAATTGAATTTTATAAAATTCATATAAGTATTATGCCACTTCAGAGTTTAGAATAGCAAAGCAAGAGAATACCAAGCAAAGACATACATGTGTTTTGACATTAGAAATCATTTTTAAAATATTTGGGAAAATATCAGTAAATCTTGGGTCTAAGAGTAGGTTAAACACATGTTAAAATAAAGACTTTGAAAGTAAATACCTATCTTCTTTAAATTACATTGTATCTCCATATACTGCCCAATTATACCCAAGAACAATTAAAGAATTTGTAGGTGTAGTTGCACTGTTTTTAAAGTCAGGTATAATTAGAGAAATACAAGAGGTTCAAAACAAACAGGTGCCCAATTTCTTTTTTTTTTTCAGTAGCATGAGAATTCCAAAAAACTATAAAACCTAAGCCAAGCATCAATATACAGAAATGCTCTAAAATTTATTATTAAGTTAAAATCAACAGAGGTTCATTCAGAAAGGAATCTACAAATTATTTTCAATAGATTTTACTTTTGGGTCTGTGTTTTCGTCATTTTTATCATATCTTAAATTATATAATTCACATCCTTAGAAATAGAGAGATGAAAGAAAACTCAGACAGGCAGCTAGTCCATTGGATGACATTCAAAAGTATACTGAGTGGATAGAACAAAGGATCAAGATAAAGGTTGGGGATTTTGTGATCCTGTAAAATTTCATACTTAGGTTTGGCCCATTCTGAAAGAACAAATGACTCCCATGAAAGATACTAGGACATGTTAGATAATCAAATACAAATTTAACATCCATAAAAATATATTATGACCAAGCAAAAATAAAAATAATGGAAACATTTTATGACATGTTGATGGGAGTGGTATCCAGATCATGAATAACAATCATAACTTTGGAAACTAATTTATATCAAGCAAAGTAGTATTGCTAAAGATAAAAATTTATCTATCTTAAGACATCATTTAATTTTAAGGAGCTCATAATTCAAGTTTGGAAAAAGACAAAAAGAAATTTATAAATAAACAAGTTGTTAGCTATGAAATATAACTGAACAATATATGGGGTTATTATTTTTAATCTGCATCATAATTTTAAAAGATATCACCATTAGCTGTAACAATAGTATATTATAGTTTTGACTATATATCCCAGGCTCTGATTATGAGAAAATAATATTAGTATTCTCCTTTTGTAATTAGAATGACTGAATTAAAGTGTTTTTTTTTTAAATAACTCACCCATAGACATATAGGTAGCAAGATTAGAGCCGAAGAAGAAACCCATTTCTTCTGCCTTGCTTTTTTATTACTCTTAAGAATAACTTTGCCTGTAGATCAGCGTCCTGCTTAATTAGTGTGTCACAGAACATTAATAAGTATTCTACACCCAAAGAAAAATATCCTATAGCCAAATAATTTGAAGGAAAACTGGATAAAATGAAATCAACAGGTAGCTTTATGGTATAGCACTTCTAATCATCTAATATTCTAATTGTGTTGCAAATTTCCTAGAAGATGGTCTAACAGGTAGCATTTTCAAACACATTTGATCTTGGAAGCTTTTGATTATTTTTCTTCATTGAGAATCTTAAGGGACTAGTGTCCTATGACACATCCACTGAGAAACTCTCATCCAATGGAAAACTAAGAAAAATCTAAATGTCAGAAACCAGATATATTCAACAAGAAGAAACGTGGCTTTAGAGGCATATAAAATCTGTCTTTAAACATTTCCCTAATCAAAAAAGGACATGGTATTTCACCAAAGCAAATATCTAGATCTGATGAAAGGAAACTTCTGGGAGATTTCACATCAACACAAAATTCCAATGGAAGTTATAAACACCATAAAGGAGCTGTCCAACAAATTTGGCTAATCACCTGTTACAGATGTTGCCCAAGGGATTTCTGCACTGGGTGAAAGGTCAAAGAACATGGCTATGCTTCCTATTTGACTCATATTTGATGATTCATTTGTAGTAATTGTTGACAGTGGTTTTCATACATTTAGCATTCCAGATGACCTGTCCAATATTGTACCATTTTGAATTAAGTATCTTATAAACAGATGTATCTTATAAACAGATGACATACAGATTAACTGTCAGAACCAGTGCACATACAAATGTCTCACATCAAAATACACATAACCACACATGTACAATTTATATTTATACCAGTTAAAAATAAAGTACTCGTCTCTAACGTACAGAACACCAGGGTGATATAAATTGTCTTAATTGTAAATTTCACATAGAAGGAATAAAATGGAAATTTTTTGGAGTGGAAGACAAATTTTAAAAACGTGAGAGTAGGCAATACAAAGCATTTATTGTAGTGCAAATGTAGTTCAGTGGTAGAATTCTTGCCTGCCATGTGGGAGACCCAAGTTCGAGTCCCAGCCCATGCACTTCCCAAACAAACAAGCAAAATAAACAAACAAAAATTCAACAAATGGTGCAACAATAAAGGGATACCCACATGGAAAAAGAATGAAATGTGACCCCCACAATGCAGCATACAAAAAAAAAAAAAAAGCATTTCTGGAGATGCATGAAATCATTTAGTACACAATTGGTTTCAAGAGTGGGGAAGAGTTATAGAAAGCAGAGGAACTTTTCGAACCAATTACCCTGGAAAGGGCTATGTGTCTCTAGTGGGCTTGGATTGCCATTATACCCAAAGAGTCCATGTTTTGATAGATCACATGGATTATGAGTGGGTTTCATGACGATTTATCATTCTTTTGCTAGGATAATACATTAGATATGAAGTTGATACCTATTTGTGTATTCCTTGATGATCTGATATATGCTAATCTTAATTGTTTCATTTTCAAATCGATTATTGCTCCGGTCCTTATATATCCGAAATTCAGCTGCTGTCACTGCTTCTCCATGAGGAATTTGAGTAAGATCAAACCGAAATTCTTTATAATGCCTTCGCTGGTGAGAAAAATCCTTGTCTCTTTCAACTGAAAAAAAAAAGAAAGGAAAAAATTAGTCCTCTATAAAATATGGAAATTAATGGTAAATTCTCCAGCTTTTGAAAATAAAGACAAGTAGGATATTATGAAACTGGGAAAACAGAAAAACCACAGACTCATACGTGTTTCCAGTTAAAGGAAATTCCACAAACCAACTGCCTTAGTTCAAAAGGAAAGAAAAAAAACCCATTGGGGTTTTATACAAATTCCAGAATCCTAAATAGAAAGGCTATCCAAAAATTTTTTTTTAAAGTGAAGGTTGTAAAATGATTAGTAATATGTATCAAGCACCAGAACACAGAAAGGCTCATACATGAATTAGGAATATGTTATAGAAACCTCCAGAGCTCCAGGTGAATTCAGCAGTGAGATTTATCATGACCCCAGGAGGAAAACAGGGAGGGGGGCTGAGGAAGTGAAGGTACCTAAGGACTTTGTTTATGACATTTCAAAGGTCAGTAAATGAAATAAATTAATTCCTACAAGAAATGTTATTTCTAAAATGTCTTCTCCCAAAGAGATTTTTATCTCCTTTCAGTAAGTGAATTGTTCTTCTTCTCCTTCATTTTTCTTTTAATAAAAAAATAGCACTTTCATGAATTCCTAGAGATTGCTAACCTCTTTACCCCGTGGTGCAGCACAGAGTTTCCCAAAGACCTCTGTTTTGTTCTTACTCAGAATTGAGAGGGGAACATATTTTCACCCATCAGCAACCTTCCTACCAAGTTAAGCCAGAGAACCTTTTCTCTTGGGAATACTAAGGAATTTTGAAGAGTTTTAAGCACTGGGTATCATGCATATTATTATATAACCTGTTTTTTTTTTTTTTTTAAGGTAGTCTGTTATGGCCTTTATCTAGTGAGTACCAAAACTTTCTTAAATTACTACCTATTCAAAGGGCCCATTTGTAGAAATGCAATTTCATTTGATGGAGTTAAATTTTGCAATACTGGTAGGGTCCTCAAAATCTCAGTTACTCATGATAATAATATAGGGAAGGGCTATAAAAATATCAGTTGAAAATTCTGTGGCTCCACAGTTACGTACTATAGTAATGTTTTTTTTTTTTTAGTGTTCCAGTGAGATATTTTATGCTGAAATATTACAAGAAGATAAAAACTGTATACCACATAAATGGATTCCATAAGTTTCAAAATTTTTAAAAATGTCTGTATGAGATTAATTGAAATTATGTCAAAATTGCTGTAAATGTATGAAACATGGTATACTAAAATAGAGGAAGCATTAAAAACAGGGAAGAAAGGAGAGGGCCATGTTTCTCCATGTATGACTCTGGGGAGCTGAGGCTGAGAGAATTCTGTATACCAGGACCAAATGGGGTTCTCGTCAGAGAGGAAGCTCATGGCAATGTAACCCACAAATCTTAGGCTTTATCCTCCAAAATAGTCTTGGGTTAATTTTCCCCAGAAGAATAGAAGATGGTTTGTGAAATCATGGAGCTCATTTCTATTCTCGTCTCAGATGCCTCAGCCAATATACAAGAAAATGTAAGCTACACCTTGAGGCATTTTTATCCCATGGAGCTTGTCAAGGCTGGTGCTCCTTAGGCTATCTGACTCACCTAACACATACCACTTCACATTCTCTGTGCAGGTTTATTTTTAAAGTATCATTAATTTGGCCCTAATAGAGGTCCATTCCCACAGAGGTCATTAGTCAACATCTTCCCAAATAGGGAAGAAAACCCCATTCTTAGGTTGTAATTTTATTCCATAATTTAAAGCTTTTCTCTGTCTAAACTTCTGCTGGTGTCAGTGAAGGTTGCATCTCCTTCAGTCTTGCATCCATTCTTCTGACTGAGCCCTATGAAAGGGAAAGTGTAAAGGCAGACAATGCCTTCAAACTGTATGTCTGATAGCAGAATGCACATCTATGAATATTAACCAGTCATAATTTTTATTTTCAGAAAACTAAATTTATGTATTCTTACTATTTTCTGATTCTAACTTTAAGCAAAGTAGATAACATTATGTGAAAGTGTTTTGAAAGCATTTATTATATTCCAGGCACTGCTTTAAGCATTTTATAAGTATTAACTTCTCATGCTTTATAACACTCTTTGAGGTAGCTTTTTCTTATTATCCTCATTTTGAAGATGAAGAAGCATAAGAAGCATGAGGAGTAAACACCTTGCCAAAGCCCTTGAACCCAGGTGTTTGGTGCCAGCAAACTATCAAGATACGCTGCTTCTCTTCATTAATTACTACTTTGCCTATTTTACTCACATTTATGCTTTAATACAAATCTAAAAGCTCATATTCACAAGTCTAGACTCCAAAAAGCTCTGAAAAATTAAAATTTAGTTTCAAGCTCATTTGGCAAAAGAAACAGAAATTAACCTTTGTGAGGCTTTATCCCACTGAATATTTACTGCTTTGCTGCAAAATGTTAATGTGTTTGACTAGAGGGCCCTATCCCAGCCCCTGCCAAAGGGTTCCATGCTTTACAACATAAACATCAACCAGCCACACAAAATACATTTTCTCCATTTTGAAAGCCAGTATACAAAATTCTAAGTGATAATCATCATTCAATTTTTCTTTGTGAATAATCAGTTTTACTTCTTAAATGTAGACAAAAAAATCTATATTCCTGGAAATAAGGGCTAAGCCCTGAGGTTCTTAGGATCCAATCTAAAGCATGCACCTGCATAATGCGGATGAGTATTGAATTCATACTATGTAAAATCATTTACTATTCTGGAATCCCCTGTGAGATGTTAGTATAATAAAGTGGAAAGCTAGAATTTCATTTGTTATTATAAAATTTCAGTTTTCTAACCCAGACAATTTAACTTAAACCCTTAAGGAGACCAATTTTCAAAGATTTTAATAAAGTGTTATATTAAATATACCACACAGAATAAAGTTGCATTGAAGATTTGTCCAGTGATACAAATTCCCATATCCCACTGCTTTGGATCATAATTGCACCACTAAGTTCCATGAGACATCTTGGAGTGAGTAATGGAATAAGACTGGTATTTATATAGCCTCACAATCCTAATGATGCCCACAAATATTTGACAAGGTAATCTAGGTTACCTCAAAGGGCAATGCTAGGGAGGTGGCAAATATTAATATCCTTGATTTAAGCATGATAAATTGGGTGATGACAGCTTGGTGGTAACAGATGTCTGTCTCTTAATACCCATTATAAATCTTTGTTCAGTATCTATACCACCTACATAACAACATCCTATGGCTCTGGACTTAAAGATTAGTTCATTATTAGTACAGTTAAGCCATGTCTTTCAGCAGCACAAGCAAAAAAAAAAGTGTACAATAAACTAAAGAATAAATTACATACACCAATATGTAATTAGTAGCCAAGACAATTCAAGGCCTAATCCAGATATTTTGTAAGAAATGTTGGTTCAATGAAAGATTTCATGAATGGACCAAAATTTGGTTCCTTCTTGTGTTACTTCGCCAGGGCTGCTATAACAAAATACCACGGACTGGTTGGCTAAAACAGCAAGAATTTATTGTCTCACAGTTTTGGAGGTTGGAAGTCCAAAATCAAGGCATCAGCAGGCCATGCCATCTCCAAAGTCTGCAGCAAACTCTGCCTCTGTCACATGCCGATCTATCTCCTTCTGTTTCCTACTTACACCTGTACTATGTCAAAATGTTCTTTGCTTATAAGGACTCCAGTCATACTGTATTTAGGCCCATCTTCATTCCATCTGGCCTCACCTTCTTCAAAAATCCTATTTACAAATGGGTTCACATTGCAGGACTGGGGTTAGAACTTAAACATGTCTTTGTGGAGGGCATGATTCAATCATTACAGTTTGCCCTTTGACCTCCAAAAGACATGTTCTTAGCATATGCAAGATAAATTCACCCCACCCTAACATTCCAAAGGTCTTATGCCATTTCAGTAAGAACTCCAAGTCCAAAATCTCATCAAAATCAATTATTATCTTGGGGCAAAATTCCTCTACTTCTGTGGCCCTGTGAAAGATAGAAACAAAGTTACCTCCTTCTAAAGTATAATAATTGGACAAGCATAGGATAGACATTCTCATTCCTAAAGGGATAAATTGCAAAGAAAACAGGGACATGGGTCCCAAACAAATACAAAACCCAGCAAACCAAATTCCATTAGATTACAATTTTGAGAGTAATCTGTGGCTCCATGCTTCATCTTCTAGCCTCCTGGAGCAGAGGCTCAAGCCTCTCTGAGCACGAGGACAGTAACCTCACTCTTTCTGAACACTGAAGTGGTGGCCAAACTTTTTCCAACTCACCAGGACAATGACTCCTCTCTCCTGACCTGCAGAGATCTCTTCAACCCAGACCTCTGCTTCCGTGGTTCTGCCCGTGAAGTCATTCCTCATTTCATTGTGTTTCTGTAACTTTCAGTTTAGGCTGGCAGTGTTTCTCTGATACAAAATTCTCAGAAGGCTTGTTGGTCTTCTATGCAATTCAAGTACCCAAGCCATGAGACAAAAAGGGTCTTCTACAGATCCATCCTAGATAATTGCATCTCCATCCTTTTGACTTATCTGAGATGACTGATTGGATCCATGAGTCATATACCTATTCTCTTTAGCAAGTTGTTTTTTAGCCACACTCTCATGCAGAGCCCTGTTTTCTGGAAACACCTCCAGGGAACTCAAGGACAGCCCTTTTGGGGCTGCTTCTGACCCTACTCTCAGAGGATGCTATCTGGATAGAATGAGAATTTTCCTGATTATCATGTGCTAGCTCCTTTTAACAATTCAGTCCTCAGCTTGTCTTCTTTCCCTTGTATTTGCAAAGAGAAACTAGGCTTGGAAATCTCAACTACAAGGGCTTACAAGTTCCACTTTCAGTCCAACACTAGAACATAATTCAAACAAGTTATCTGCTATTTTATAGCAAGGATCACGTTTCCTCCAGTTTCTAATAACACATTCCTTCTAGGCCTCACTGGAAGCAATTTTAACATCCGTGTTTCTACCAACATTCTGTTCATGTATCCTTCTAAGATGACAGATACTGTCTCTATAGCTCTCCTCATTTCCTTCTAAGCTTTTACCAGAATTGCCATTAATGTCCATATCTCCATTAACAAACTTTTCAAGCCAATTTACATTTTTTCTATCCAGCACCTCAAAATTATTCCAGTCTCTACCCATTACCTGATTCAAAAGCCACTTCCACCTTTAGGTATTTTTCACAGCAGCAGCCCACCTCTCGGCACCAAAAGTTGTCTTAGTTTGTCAGGTCTGCTGTATCAAAATACCACAGACTGGTTGGTTTAAGCAACAGGTATTTATTTTCTCACAATTTTGGAGGCCAGAAGCCTGAAATCAAAGTGTCAGCAGGATCAGGCTTTCTCTGAAGTCTGAAACATTCTGATGGTGGCTTGCTGGCCACCCATAATGCAACGTTTGCCTGTCGCATAACAATTTATCTCTTTCTGTTTCTTACTCACTCCTACTGCCACATCCAAATTTCCTTTGCTTATGAGAATTCCAGTTATATTGGATTGGATGAGGGCCTACCCTGATTCAGCCTACCCCCACTTTAAATAATAACATCTTAACACATCCTAGTTACAGTGGATTTATATGCACAGAACTAGGGATTAGGACTTGCACACATATCTGTGTGGGTGACTTTATTCAATATACAATGCCTCTCTTCCACTGTCTTTCTAAAGTATTAAACCTCAGCATTGTCCTCTCGTACTCCCACTATTGACTGTAGGCATAGTAATTTATTTAACTGTCATTTATTTGGCATTTATTTCATTTAATCCTCACAACCCTACGTATGTCCATAAATTTCTGTTACTTGCCCATGAGGGCACAATTTAAAATTGGGAGAGAACAGATTTCACCCTAAGGTCAAGATTTCAATTCCCAAGCCCTCATCAACACAACTCTAAGTGTTTTTTTTTTTTTCTGAAGGTGAAATTTTTTAAAATGATCACAATTACTTCTTAGAAAGCTGATTTCTTTCATTGCTTTCATTCTCCTCTTCCCTCCTTGATGCTCCTTCTCTAGAAGGGATCTCATTCTCTCTAGACTCTGGTCATCCTAGAACAGCCCCTACTTGTCTGAACTAACATGTTGTATTATATACAATTGTTTATTATTGATTCCATTTCTTATTTAAGGAAACGCTATGCATAAACAAGTGAACATATTAGTAACTTGAATTAATATAAAGTAACATCATATCTTTATTAGTTTGCAATGTCATACTTTTACTATGACCATATTTTGAAATACATTTAACTCACCAACTGGATCCCTTTATCCCCCAACATTTTCTCTGCTGGAACCACCACTAAATGCAAAACCACCAAAACAAATGAAAAAGAGAAGGATCTCTATTACTCAAATTGTAAAAATTTTTGGGAAATAGTAACCATTCATTCTCCATATATTATAATGTGCAATAATTCTTTGCTATGCTAAATGGTTTAAAAGATAAACTAGTAAAGAAGAAGAAAAAAATTCTGAAAAAAAGTTTGTTACTTTTGTTTTATTGATTCACATAATGTCAATTATTTAATTATTTCAATTAATTATTTAATGTCTATGTTCCAGCAGCTAAATGCACTTAGTTTCATGAATGATTTTTAATACATAGGTAAGAAAATCTTTATTACCAGGTGGAAATGTGCAAGACTCAGTAAAAACCATTCCTATTCAGTGATAGAAAAGTCTCTTAAATACTGAACAACAATAGCAACAAGAAACAGTGGAATTCATTTAAGCCAGACCTAGATCTGTAAAGGGGGATATGATGCTCCTAGTCTTAAGATTACTGAGATGAAGTGTATGCCTTTCTCTAGTATACCCCATTCCTTTAATCCAGACCATAAATACCATTTATCTCACGTGAGTGGGATAGAGTTTTTAGAAACAAATAGAGCTAAATTGAAGAAGAACCTATCAATCAATTCACCTATGAAAATTGTATTGAAAAAAAGAACACAACAACCTTCCCAAACAGATATTTTTTTATCTTCTGATATATCTTACAAGATCAATGGGCTAAAGTTTGCCAAGCAACCATATATTGACTATATCAATGCCATATGTTCTTCTTTCATTACCATATCTGATACATACATGCTTTAAAGATTACCAGATGTAAGCCAATGAATATCACCATAAACATAAGAAAAGGTAAAACTTACAGTGATTAACTTTATGTATTTCTATGAAGGGGATCATAGAATCATATCTAGTATTAGTACATGAAATTATTCCTTCCAAATAAGTCCATCAAGATAAATTTATTTATTTATTGGAGATGGGAGCTAATGGTTGCCTACAGAGCTCTCAGAAAAAAAAAAAAGGTAGCTGCTTTACTATACACATACACACAAACACATGCAAACTCACAGATAATAAACCATCAAAATTGCAACAAGACTTAAACAGTTTACCACCCAAATGATGATCACAGTGATGGGGATGAATATACTTCCTTCTTGTTCTAGGGAGCAGTGTGTTGTGCATTCAAAATATTTCCGTCTATATGAAACTAAGGAGCTACCTAAAGCAACTGAAAACTGAACTACCCTGACAGAACCAGAGAAATAATTCAGTATTATATTTTTGTTTTAAAAAGTGATAAGATCAAAGCATACAGGAGGTGAAATATAAGTCGAAAGCTTCACATTCCATGATTAATGCACTGATAGTGAAAAAAAACAGTATTGCTTTCATATAAGCACCAAACTATATCCTAGATGTCCTAAATTATCAAAGTTCTGCAAGGATTAAACTTGCATTTAAAGACATACACTGAAGCCTTTTATTGTTGAGGTTAAAGCTTAACAGAAGTTAATGACTGCAGTGGTGTTTTTCCAACCAGATACCTCTCTGAATGACTTCATCATTAATAGATATTGGATAGAAATAAGCTGGGCCACATATTTTCATGTCTACAATATCTGAAGAGTATAATTAATTAACAGAGGATTTCAGTTTTATCTATTTAGTGATTTATCTGCAGTTTTAAAAAGATGCATTCATGAGCAATCACTCAATCTCCCACATAAGAGCTGTAACTTGGAAGACACAAATAGAATCGGTAGCTGCAAGGCAAAGATAGCATTCTCCCAGGAGTCTGGCCAGCTGTTGAAAGAATCCAGATCATTGTTTGCTGCTGAGTGCCAAAAATCATTAAGAAATTACTCATAGAATTATTACTTATCTATGTTGTATCTTAAGAGAAAAATAAATAGAAGCAAAGATATGTGGTTACCATAATGTATCACATCGCAAGGCATCCCTCATAGATGATCCACTGAGGACAATAAACTTGGTCCTATTCATTAGTCAGCGAATGCATTTGTACATGTTTTTTATAAATGGATACAAGAATATGGTAAACTCTACATTCTAGAAGTCCTGAGAGTCTCTTAACACTACAGTAATGGTTATGGTGTCCGGTGGTCAATAGTAGCATATGATCAACAGTAAAAGTTTACTTGGTTCTGATCAATATTTTCCAGTATTCACTTCAATACATCCTATAGTCTAGTAATTAAGGGAAGGAATTTACTTTACTAAGATAAAAAACACTGAGTACAATGGTCAATACAGGATTAACACTCAACAAATAGTTTTGAAAGAGAGTTAAGTGAATTGATTAATGATTCCTCAAAAATCATCTCCCATTCCCAATCTGATGCTTTTGCACTCTATTTCTTCTAACTAAAATGATTTTTCACAGTTTCAAAGGTTCAAATCCTACCTCTACTTAAAAACTCCATTTCCAATGCCACAAAGACTACTTTGAAATTGCTATTCAAATAATTTCTCCTGCTGGGAACCCCAAATGTCTTTTTCTATGTCTGTCTTTTGACAATGCAGATGACATAATGACATGGTTAAGCATGCCAGGTTTGGAGTTAGAAAATTTGAGTTCAATCTTAGTTCCCTGACTTTTTAATAGAGTATGATATAGGGAAAGGTATTTAACATCCTTGCATCCTTATTTACTCACCTTTTAAAGGGAGGGGAGGTAGATAAAAGTTCTACCCCATAGTATCGTTGTAAATATTAAACACTTCTATGGGGATAGACATACATATAGAAAGAGAGAGAGAATCTTAGCATAGTATTTGGAACATAGCAAGTACTCAAAAAGCAGTAGCTGTCATGATATTATGTTCCTCTTGCATTATAATTACTGTGTCACCTCATATTTATCCCATTAGTAATTAAGATACTTGAAATAAGTATCGCATTTTCTTTTTGTTTTGCTTTGCTTTCTTATCTTTGTATTTCTCCATATACCCCACATGTTTTACATAGTAAATAGTCAATAAAAGTTTAATTATATAAAACTGCTACCTGACTTAAATGCCAGCTTTTGATTGTCTGAATAACAATTTCCCTGAATGACTTTTAAGAAAGTGCATTAATATTATCTTCTTAAAAATCTTGTTATAGTGGAGTTAAAAAAAAGAACATCAGGATACATTGCTATAATAGTGGGTAGATATAGAATAATAGCATTTACTTGATATCTTATTTAGATATTTCATGTCTACATGGTAGGATCAAATATTAGCATATATTTACATATTTTGACATTCACATAATGCCCAGAATCATCAGTTCATAAAGTCACTTTGTTATTTTTATCCTTGAGTACAACAATGTATCCTGAACTATAAAAGCTACCTTCTTATTTTTATTAGAGACATTCTATAAAAGAAACATTAATTTGAATTTTAAAATAGATATTCATCTTTTATGTGTTAAGTATTAAAATTAAACTGTAAAAATTACCTTACAATACCCACAGAAAATGAGATCGTTTGATTCTCTCATTTTGTAAAATGCATAAAAAAATGGTTACTTAATATTTTTGATGAGTGAATATACCTAATATACAAATAATGGATTTCATTCAAGCTATGTACAAATATTTGAGAACATTTTATGTTTGTCTATAAAGAGTCTCCACAATGGCATAACTGTCTGATAATCACCCTTCGGTAAACATTTAGCACGCATGTTTTCTTAAGTGGAAAAATCTGTGGGTTTTATAGATTGCCTGGCAGCTAAAGGTCAACCAGCCTAATCTCACCAGATTTCACTAAGTGACCTCATGAATTCTTCTGCTTCAACAGTAAAATAAACCAGTTCATTTTTAACCACCTGAAGGTGATAAAGACTACAGTAAGTCAATATATAGCAAAGAACCCTCCTTTACATCTTGAAAACAATGAAAGATAGCTTATCTAGAGTGAATAGTTGTTATCTGACAAAAACAGGTCAAAGGTTCTGTGAATTTTCTTCTGAAATTGCTTAGTGCCTTCTCTAATGACTGGTAATTGAAAACAGAGATTGAGACTATCAAATGTGGTGGGTGACAGATAAGGAATAGATTAATGCCAATACTTGATTACAAGACACTAAAAGGTCATGGTTCACCGGAATTAGCTATTAAACTACCGGGAAAGACAGACATCAAATGTCTATTGTGCCCTTAATAGCTTTTCCCCAAGTCTGAAATCCATTTCCATTTCCTGAGGATATGATATAGAGATAATCTCAATATCATTTTAACCGAAATGTCCAAGTGAAGCCACTCACCATAAGTGTATCAATAACTAGGGTTGTAAAGAAAAGTTTTTTCATGCCATATTTTTAATGTGCTCTATGTTCATTTTGTAGACTCTTAGGAATATTTTGTCCAGAAGCAAATTAAGGAATTAACTCAAAGGAACATGTTTCTAAGCATAAGTTATCAAAAACCCCTTGAGATGAAAAACAGGAAAAAAAGAAACTTGATAATTGTCTTGATTTGTTCAGAATTTCTCTATGAAAAAAGAAAATAGGTTTAAAACAGAATGTCTGGTTTAAAAGATGTGTTTTTGTTGGCAAACAAGTAAATAAATGAGTTTCTCAAACTAATTTTAAATTTTAAAATTGGGATGATAACTTCCACAGAGTTCACTCAAGTTCAATTTGTGATTCAATCTGTCATTTTGAAACAAAAGCAAACTATAAATTCTGTCACCCCAATGGGTTATATCAGTGTACTTTGATGGAGGTCATAAAGAAATGTTATAATACTTAAGGACAAATAAAGTTATTAGAGTCACAATTACTTACTTTTATAGGTGTTTAAGAAGATAAATACAATTATTTATCTATCTAAACACTCTATAACTAATATAGGAATAGCTGACTTGTGTGTTTTGTTAGGACAAGGACCCCAAGTGGCTATTAGTGGCATTGCTTTTCTTCTGAGAGGAAGTGATTATTTTATTTACTATCTATCTCATCCACTAGATTTTAAGTGTGACAACAACAGAAACTTTGTCTGGCTTACTTCCGACACCCAGCAACTAGCTAAAATCCCTGGAACATAGTGGGTTTTCAGTTGTATATGTGAATACATGAGTATAAGAATGTATGCCTAGTTTCTTTGATTGTTTCAGACCCTGTAACACCATTTGGCCAAAAGCAGAACCCCTTAACTATCTACTATTAAATGAGTCCTGTCCACAAAATTGGAATAGTCTTGATTGACATCATAAATTTGGCAAAGTAACACATCCCCTGGAAAAATCTCCCATCAGAATCAGCTAATAAAAAGACAAATCCCACTTGCTTGGATCTCTGAAGTACAATAGAGATTGGAGAAGGATTCCACAAATGCTGAATCAAAGAAAAAGAAAATGGTAAAACCAAAATCAGAGAAACAGAAACTGAAAGAGATTTTCAACAAAAGACCTCCCACCCAAGAACTGAAGGAAATTCTTCAGGTTGAAAGGAAAAGACAGAAGAGAGTGGCTTGGAGTAGTGTGAGGAAGTGAAGCTCTTCAATAAAGCTACCTAAAAGGGTAGACACAAAACCTGATCATTCAATAAACTTAATAAGAAGATAGCTTGTATAGTTCAGGATACATTGTTGTACTCAAAGATAAAAATAACAAAATGACTTTATGAACTGATGATTCTGCGCATTATGTGAATGTCAAAATATGTAAATATATGCTAATATTTGATCCTACCATGTAGACATGAAATATCTAAATAAGATATCAAGTAAATGCTATTATTCTATATCTACCCACTATTATAGCAATGTATCCTGATATTCTTTTTTTTAACTCCACTATAACAAGATTTTTAAGAAGATAATAATATTAATGCACTTTCTTAAAAGTCATTCAGGGAAATTGTTATTCAGACAATCAAAAGCTGGCATTTAAGTCAGGTAGCAATTTTATATAATTAAACTTTTATTGAATCATTGTATCCTCAATACATAATTCTACTTTTTAATTCCTGTAAGAATAGAATTGAACAAGTCATATATCCTGATCATGGATATGCAAAATTTAAAGAGGTAATGTTGGAAAAAGACAATGTAAAGAGGGGAAACAGAGGGATATGGGAGCAGAGAAAGTGTATGCTACTGAAGCCAAGTTGGTATCTTTTCAAATTAGTAGGTTATAGACATAGGTCTATACAAGCCCCAGTGTAACCACAAAGAAAATATTTTAAAAATATACAGAAACAGAAATGAGGAAGGGATCAGTCATATATACCACAAAAGATCAATTATACAGAAAAGGAGGCTGCAATAAAGAAAAGAGAGAAAAAATGTGATGTATAAAAACTAAAGGAGAAAATGTATGAAGTAAGTACTGCCTTAGCAGTAATGCCACTGAATGGTAATATTACCATTAACATTTCATTCCCAAATCAGAAGACACAGATTGGAAGAGTGGATAAAAATTCCTGATAGCACCATGTGCTATTAAAAGAGACTCACTTTAGACCCTAAAACCCAAATAGATTGAAAATGAAAGGACAGAAAAAAATAATCTATGCAAATAGCAACCAAAAAATAGCTGGAGTAGAGTGATAGTTTAAAGCTGTTATGTACCCCAGAAAGGATCATGTTCTTTTAATCCATTCCTGTGGGTGTAGACCTATTTATTGTATGTCAGAGCTTTTGATTCGGTTATTTCAATTGAGATGTGGGTCTTAATCCTCTTCCGGAGTCCTTTATAAGAAGATAAAACACACGCAGAAGCTAAGAGTTCAAATTGAGAGAAGTTCACAGAAAAAAGTTCCACAGAGAGCTGAGAGAAAAGGACATAGCCAGAGAAACTGAAGGAAGTCACTGAAGCCAGAAGCTGTGTGCAATGAAACCCAGGAGAGAAGGACCAGCAGGCATCACCATGTGCCTTGCTATCTAATGGAAGAACACAAGCTCACAGGTAACATTCTTCAGAGAAGATCTTGTCCTGTTGATGCCTTAATTTGGACATTTTCACAGCCTTATAATTGTAAACTTGTAAACTAACAAATCCCGATTGTTAAAAGCCAGTCCATTTCTGGAATATTGCATTTTGTCAACTTCAACAAACCAGGTAGTTATACTAATACCAGCCAAATAGCTTTTCACTCAAAATATGTTATGATAGACAAAGAAGGGCACTATATATTAATAAAAGGGTTAATCTACAAAGAAGAAATAACAATAAGTATTTATGCACCGAACTATTTTCCACAAAATACATGAAGCTAGTGTTTACTGGCAAAACTGAACAGAGAAATAGACATCTCTACAATAATAGTTGGAGACTTCAATACACCAGTCTCATCCTTAGATAGAATATCTAGATAGGAAATGAGTAAGGAAAGCGGGACCTTGAATAATATGATAAGTGAGCTACACCTAACACACATATACAGAACATTATACTTAAATTCAACAGGGTATATATTCTTCTCAAGTGAACATGGATCATTCTCCAGGATAGATCACATGTTGGATCACAAAACAAGCTTCAATAAACTTAAAGAGACTGAAATTATAGCATATCTTCTTTGATCACAGTGGAATGAAGCTGGAAATCAGTAACAGTCAACGAACTGGAAAATCCAAAACTACATAGAAGTTAACATACTGTTAAACTATCAGTGGGTCAAAGAATAAATTACAAGGATCATCAGTAAATATCTTGAAACAATTGGAAATAAGAACACATTTACAAACTTATGGGATACAGTGAAGGCAGTGCTAAGAGGAAAATTTATGGCCCTAACTGCTTACATTGAAAAAGAAGGAGTCAAAATCAAAGACCTAACTCACACCTGGAGGAACAAGAAAAAGAACAGCAAACTAATCCCAAAGTAAGCGGAAAGAAAGAAATAAAAAGATGAAAGCAGAAACAAATTAAAGAATAATAACAAGGGCATTAAAAAAACACAAGTTGGTTCCTCAAAAAGAGTAATGAATTGAAAAACCTTTAGCTAGACTGACGAAAAAGAGAATGAAAATAAATAAAATCATTAATGTGAGGTGCAGGGCATTACTACTGATTCAACAGAAATAAAAAGATCACTAAAGAATATTATGAACAACTGTATGACAATGAATTAGTCAAATGATTAAATGGACAAATTCCCAAAAACACACAGACATCCTATAGTGATTTCTGAAATTAGAAGATCTAAACAGACCAATTAGAAGTAAAGAGATTGAATCAGTCATCAGGACCTGCTAACAAAGAAAAGCCTAGGATCAGATGGCTTCACAAGTGAATTCTACCAAACACTTCAAGAAGAATTAATCCTGCTTAATCTTTTACATTACCCTCCTTAATCATACTCAATAGTGAAAAGACTGAAAATTTTCCCTCATCTGGAACAAGAAAAAGATGACCACCCTCACAACTGTTATTAAATATTGTACTGGAATTTCTAGCCATAGCAGTTAGGAACGAAAAGGCATCCAAATTGGAAAGAACAAGTAAAACTTTCACTATTGGTAAATGACACGATCCTTTTAGAAATTTTATATTTACAGATATTTCCTGTTGATTCTGTTCCTCTAGAGAACCCTAACTAATACAGGGAGTGCCTTCTGCAATGAGTGACCTTTAATTTTATTAGCTGAAGGCTTAAAAAGAAGAGCCAGAAGAGAAAGCAGCAGTTCCAGACAGCTCAGCACTGCTCAGCACAGCTGTCCAACACAACTCAGCTCAGAGCTCAGAGCCGACACAGACCCAGATGTTTGGAGATGCAGAAAGGAGACATCCCAGGGAAAGACGTTTGAATGCAGAAGTCAGGGGAGAAGGCCAGCAGACATTGTCGAGTGCCTTTCCATGTGACAAGTGAAAGATAGCTGCCTTTCCTCTGAATAACTGTGAGGTTGTAACTAAATAAATTTTCTTTATGAAAGCCAATTCAGGATGGGTCACAGTGGCTCAGCAAGCAGAATTCTCATCTGCCATGCCAGAGATCTGGGTTCAATTCCCAGCCTGCCCATGCAGGAAAAAAAAAAAAAAAGACACCAATTCTGGAAGCCTTAGCAAACTAAAACAATCCTATAAATAGGAAGTTCTGAAAAATCTACAACACTGTTACTAGACTAATAAACAAATTCAGCAAAATAGTGGGAAAAAAAGATCAACACAGAAAATCAGTAGCATTTTCTATACACTAGTAATGAGCAATCTGAAGAGGAAATGAAGAACAAAACCTGGTTACAATAGCACTGAAAAGGATCAAATAACCTGGAAAAAATTTAATGAAGAACATAAAGAATTTATACACAGAAAATGTTAAAACTTTGCCAATAGAGATCAAAGAAGGGCTAAATAAATTGAAGGACATTCCATGATAGTCAATTGGAAGATTCAATATTGTTAAGATGTCAGTTCTACCCAAAATGATTTACAGATTCAATTTAATCCTATTCAAAATTCCTACAGTCTACTTTACAGAAATGGAAAAGCTAATCCTCAAATTTATTCGGAAGGGTAAGGGACCCCAAATAGCCAAAGCCATCTTGAAGAGGAAGAACAAAGCTGTAGGAGTGACACTTCCTGATATTAGTACAAAGATGCAGTGATCAAAGCAGCATGGTTCTAGGATAAGGATAGACAAGTTAACCAATGGAATTAAATTGAGAATGTAGAAATAGATCCTCACATTCATGGCCGTTTAATTTTTGACAAGGCTGCCAAGTCCACTCAATTGGGAAAGAATAATCTCTTCAACAAATGATGCTAGAAGAACTGAATATCCATATAAACGATAATGAATGAAGGCTCCTATCTCACATAATAAACAAAAATGAACTCAAAATGGATCAAAGACCTAAATATAATAACCAAGACTATAAAACTCCTAGAAGAAAATGTAGGAAGGCATCTTCAGGATATTTTGTTAAGCAATGGTTTCTCAGACTTTACACCCAAAAGCACAAGCAAAAAAAGAATATACAAATAAATTAGGCCTCATCAAATTTTAAAACTTTGTGAATCAAAAGACTTGATCATCAAAGTGAAAATACAACCTAATTAATGGGAGAAAATATTTGAAAATCACATATTCAATAAGAACTTAAAATGCAGATATAGAAAGAAATCTTACAACTCTACAATAAAAATAAAAAGACAAGCACCCAATTTTAAAAATGGCCAAAAGATGTGAATTGATATTTCTCCATAGAGGATATGTAAATGGCCAGAAACCACATTGAAAAGATGCTCAACATCATTAGCCATCAGGAAAATGCAAATCAAACCACAGTGAGATACCATTACACACCCATTAGAATGACTACTTATAAAAAATACCAGAAAATTACAAGTGTTGGAGAGGATGTAAAGAAATAAAGCATTCATTTATTGCTAGTGGGAATGTAAAAAGGTACAGTTGCTACAGAAGGTAGTTTGGAAGTTCCACAAAAATTAAGAGTAAAATTACAATATGACCCAACAATCCCATTCTCTCTATATATATATAGAATATATTCGTTTGAAAAATGTCGGAATGTGATATACCAGAACTGGAATGGCTTTTAAAAAGGGGAATTTAATAAGTTACAAGTTTACAGTTCTAAGGAAGTGTAAATGTCCAAATTAAGGCACCAACAAAAGGTTACCTTCACTCAAGAAAAGCTAGTTGGTCAGGAAGTTATGTGGCTGGCATCTGCTAGTCCCTTGCTCCTGGGCTCCATTGCTGTCAGTCTCTGTCTGTGTGAGGGTTCCTCACTTTGCTTCTCTGGAGCTTTCATCTCTTGGCTTCCCTTTGCCGTCTCCAGGTTCTGGCTTGCTTAGCATCTCATGGCACTGTCTGCTCAACTCCAATCATCTCCAAACATCTGTGTGTATCTGTTCTTTGAAACAACTGTTCTCCAAACATCTACATCCCTCTCTGTCGGCTCTGAGGCTTGTCATTTTTGTCATTTCTGATTCTTTACAAAATGCTTCCTCTTTTAAAGGATTCCAGTAAACTAATCAAGACCTACCTGGAATGGGTGGAGTCACATCTCCATCTAACCAAAAGGTCACATCCAAAATTGGATGCGTCCTATCTCTGTGGAGACAATCTAGTCAAGAGTTTCCAACCTACAGTATTGAATTAGGATTAAAAGAAACAACTACTCGCACAAGATTGAATCAGGATTAAAACTGGGCTTTTCTGGGGTACAAAATATTTTCAAACCAGCCAAATATATCTATCTATCTATCTATCTATCTATCTATCTATCTATCTATCTATCTATCTATATATATATATATATATTACAATTTATATATAAATGTATATATTTATACATAAATAAAATTTATATTCAATACATATATAATTCAATTCCCAAACAATTGAAAGCAGGGACTCAAGCAATATTTGCATGCTGGTGTTCATAGCAGTATTATTCACAATTGCCAAAGATGGAGACAACCTAAGTATCCATCAATCAATGAGTGGATAAACACAAATGTGGTATATACATATAATGGAATATTATTCAGCATTTTAAAAGGATAGAGTTTTGATTCATGTGAAATATGGATGAACCTTGAGGACATCATGTTGAGTGAAATAAGCCAGACACAAAAAACAAATATTGTTTAATCTCACTGATATGAAATAATTAGGATAATGTAAATTTATAATGTCAAAATCTAGAGTATAGCTAAGTAGGTAGAGAATGGGGCATTAATGCTTAAATCGTAAAGAATATCTTTTTGTTTCTAAACTTTGATTTTAAAGTTTTGGTAATGGATGGTGGTGATGGTAGCATAACATTGTCAATAATATTTACAGGACTCAATTATATATGTGAATATGGTTAAAAGGGAAAATTTTAGGTCATGTATATTTTACTAGAATAAAAATTAAAAGAAAAAACATAGGATTTTTGGTGGTTTTAAACTGTGTTTTCCCCCAGAAAATCATATACTTAAAGCTAATCTGTTCCTGTGGGTGTATAAACCTATTATAAATAGGACCTTTTGATGAGAATATTCAGTTGGTGTGGCTCAGGATGGGTTTGGATCCTTTTACTGGATTCCTTTATAAGAGAATGAAATTCAAGGAAAGAAAGAAAGACACAGGAGTGAGAAGTTGGAATCAACTTGTGTGTAGAAAGGGTGAATCTGCACAGGCACTTGGATAGGGCAGAACCTGGAAGAGAAGGAAGAGCCCAGCAGATGCTGTCATGTGCCTTGCCATGCAGCAGAGGAGCCAAGGATCACCACCAGCCAGTCTTTGGGAAGAAAACATCATGTTGATGGGTCACATTGGTTAAGCCAACCCATTTCATGGTATCTGGTTTGAACCCCTAGGAAACCAAAACAGATTTTGTTACCAGGAGAGTTGGGTGCTGCTATTGCAAATACCAAAAATGTGGAAATGGTCTTGGAATTGGGTATTGGGTAGAGGTTGGAAGAATTGTGGCTGTTTGATAAAAAGACATAGATTTCTTTGAAGAGACTGTTAGTAGTTTTATGGATGCTGAGGGTATTTCTGATGACTTAGAAATGATAAATATGCTATTGGAAACTGGAAGTACGATGACCCTCATTTTAGAGTGGCGGAGAACTTAGCAAAATTGAGTTCTAATGTTGGATTGAAGGCAGCATTTGAGAGTGACGAATTTGGATGCTTAACTGAAGAAATTTCAAAATAAATATGGAAAGTGAAGCTTGGTTTCTCCTTCCACCTTATGGTAAAATGCAAGATGAAAAGAATAAGCTGAGAACTGAACCCCTGGACACCCAAAGACTCCTGGACATACAAGAAATTGATGGCTTGGAAAGTCCTGGGCTTCCAAAATATGAGTCCCAAGAGACTAGTGCTCTATGTGAGGGTCTAACTGAATATGGAACCAGTCAGCCATTTCAGTGCAAGTCAGGATTGGAAATGTAGTTATTCAAAAAGGATTTGTGGAGAGTTATTTTGTCTGATGACTTGGATCCCTGCACACTACATGCAAAACCAACAGTTTGTTGTGATATCTGCATGAATGGAACCACTGCCAGCCTAGACTGAAAGAGATGTAATAGGGAGAGAATGAGGGGAAAAAAATCACTTCAAAGGCAGGGCCATAGAATTAGATGCCTGGACCAAAGACATTTTCAGTGGCCAAGAGAACAGACCCACATGTATGTAGAAAGGGTGAATCTGCTTAGGCACTTGGATAGGGCAGACCTCTTCCCCATTGTCCAAGAAGAATGCTGCAATCCCAGTCTGCACAGAAGCTGGAGCATATTTCCCTAGGATTGTGGAGAATTTGGCTGCCAGCCCTGTGTTCTGAGAGGGTTGATCCTGTGCCCTTGAGATTGCAGAGACTATGACTGCTGTGTGAGCACTTGGAAGGAGTGGATCTCCATCAGGCCTGGAGAAAAAAAACATCATTCCATAGATGACTCTCTGACCTTGAAATCTAATGGATTGTGCCCTGCAGAATTTTGAAATTGTTTCAGACCCGTGACCCTTGTTTTCCTTCCAATTTCTCCCTTCTGGAATGGGAATGCTTACCCTATTCTTGACCTTCTTTCATATATTAGAAACAAATAACTTGTTCTCCAGGCTTCACAGGTCCACAGAGGAGAATTGTGCTCAAGAAGATCACATTTATAACCAATTTTGGTGAGTCTTTGTACTTAGTATTGTTACCAAAATGACTTAAAGCTATAGGGATATTGTGATGAAATTAATATATTTTGCATACAGAAAGAACATATATTGGGGGTCCAGAGGGTGGATTGTGGTGGTTTAGATCTGCAAGTACCCCTGAAAATCATATTCTTAAAGATAATCCTATAGGTATATACCTATTGTAACTAAGACCTTTGATAGGTTACTTCAGCTAAAGCATGGTCCAGGGTGGCTCTTAATCCTCTTACTGGAGCCCTTTATAAGCGAACAAAATATGAACAAAAAGAGAGTAAGACACTGGAGCAAGAACTGAAATCAACACAATTTGGAGAAGTGAGAGACCAGCAAACACCACCATAAAACACCATGTTCTAGTTTGCTAACTGCCGTAATGCAATATACCAGAAACAGAACGGCTTTTAACAAGGGGAATTTAATAAGTTGCTAGTTTACAGTTCTAAGGCCAAGAAAATGTCCCAATTAAAACAAATCTATAGAAATGTCCAATCAAAGGCATCCAGGGAAAGATACCTTGGTTCAAGAAGGCCGATGAAGTTCAGGGTTTCTCTCTCAAATGAGACGGCACAATGGTGAACATGGTCAGGGTTCCCCTCTCATCTGGAAGGGCACATAGCGAACATGGCATCATCTGCTAGCTTCTTCTCCTGGCTTCCTGTTCCATGAAGCTCCCCGGGAGACATTTTCCTTCTTCATCTCCAAAGGTCGCTGGCTGGTGGACTCTGCTTCTTGTGGCTATGTCGTTCTGCTCTGCTCTCTGAATCTCTCTCTCCAAAACGTTTCCCCTTTTATAGGACTCCAATAAACCAATCAAGACCCACCCAAATGGGTGGAGACATGTCATCACCTAATCTCATTTAACAACCACTCTTGACTAAATCACGTCATCCAGGGAGACGATCCAATCACAGTTTCAAACATACGGTATTGAATAGAGATTATTCTACCTTTATGAAATGATATTTTGATTGAAACATGGCTTTTCTAGGGGGCATGCTTCCTTTCAAACCAGCACACACCACTATATAACAAGCCTTGTTGTTATCAGCAGCCACTCTTTGGAAAAAAAGGGTCATCACCAGCCACTCTTTGGGAAAAAAAGCATTGCCTTAATGATTCCTTGATTTGTACATTCTCACAGCCTCAACCTGTAAGTCAATAAATTCTCGTTGTTTAAGTCAACTCATTTTAGGTATCAGTTTTGAGCAGCCTAGGAAACTAAAATAGGCCAAACAATACAGGGAACCCTATTGTAAACTATGAACTATGGTTAATAGTATTATTATAAAAATGTTCTTTCATGAATTATTGAAAATGTACCATACTAATGTAAGGTGTTAATAATAGGGTGGCATATGAGAACTCTGTGTTTTATATATTTTATGGATTATATTTCTGTAAACCTTCTACTTCTCCAACAAAAATTATTAATAAAAAATACATTTAAAATAGTATTAATCTTAATGATATATTTATCATTGCTTTTCTCCTTTGAAAGGAATTTGAGAAAACAATGATAACTTAGAATCCTAATATCATATATTTATTTTCAGTTGCACACTAGCTTTATTGGTAATTTAAAACATATGCTACACTAATAAAATCTGTTTCTTGGATATATTGATGTATTACCTTTGTAGAAAGAGATGTAGGTAACTGAAAAAACAAATGCTAACACTGCTATTATTTTACAATTATTAATAGAATTATATTTAGAATAATTTGCATAATAAATGGTATTAGTGCAATTTTTTAACATAATTTTATAATTCCCCTGTCCTCTTTGATTTTTATCTAGGTGTATAAAAAGACTTAAGAATTTCATTTCTCCAAAATATTTACATGTAACATATTCAAATATTTGTTATCACATTCAGAAATTTTTATTTTTCTATCTAAAATATTGTAAATAGTGGGTCCTTTCAAAAACATGTTTTGTTTTCCTGAATGCTTTTTTGCTTTTTAGTTTTACTGCTTTTAATAATTAATTTTTTATAACATCATCCTTGAGAATGAAAGTTCATTTAATTAGTCTTAGATTTACAGATGAAAACTGCAATATGTAGTATAGGGCTTTCTTAATATCTCTTTATAGCATATTACATAAGCTCGGTTGTGTGAGTCAACACAATTTATCAAAAATGTTTTCTATAATCAAAAATCTACTTCAAAACATGTGCCAGATTTAATAAAGATGTAACAGGTGCTAGATACAATAAAGAAATCACATGGTCTTCCACATTTCACTGAATGCAACCACATCATAATTAGAGTCAAGGGATCTTTAGCGGTCTCAGGTCACAGAATATTCTTATAAACACTCTCATATTTTGGTTGATCTGGTTTCATACTCCTGGGCTTTTCCTTTATATTGGGAGTTCAGGTCAACCACAAAACTCAGAACAGAATTCCTCTAAGAATCATTGAGCTGCATCTGATTTTATGTCCAAACTTTAGAAACCCTCCAAGTTTCTTAAGATGCACATCTGTAAGGAACAATAAGTCTTTTAAGATCCATGTCAAACCATCTTATTTTAGATTCAAATTTAATAATTTCCTGAATCTCCAATCCAATTTTATATTATCACAGGTCCTATTTTTGATGCTTCTTTTGCTAAAGGTTTGAATTTTGTTAATGTTATTTAATATTACATCCAATTATCCCCTTTGTACTGTTACATAAAGAGCAAAATTCAGCAAAGGAAAAGTTGAATACCAACCTGATTTAAATAGCATATTTCTCAGTATTGGGAAGTGGTGATACCTAGTGCCTCCGGAAATGAATATAAGGGGTTTGAGGTTAAAATAAGGAAATTTAGATATTAGATGTTTATGAAGCAGATGGATTCTTAGGTCTCCCTCTGGGCTCTTGTGATGCTGATGACTGCCCTAGCCAACCTGAGCAGAAGTTTAGAAGTTCACTTTCTGCATACAGTAAAATAGAGATCCTTTAATTGGTATCACTAGGTGCAATGGAGAGTCTGGTACTATACTCAAAACAGAGGAACTAGACAAACATGCAGATTTAATGTTGAGTTTCCATCCTGCTTTCCCTACTTAGTTCCAAGAAAGTTGACAGCCAGGTATTTACCTTCCAGGCAAGAGAATGAAACTGTCCTCTCTTTGAAATCTGACCAGGCCAAGAGAAAAGACTAACATACAGTTTTTGAAAAATGGCGAAGCAAGCATATCTTAATAAGAAAATGTGGCAAAGCTAGAATATCTCAACAAGAAAATGATACTGACAAATTCCACTCATATACTAAGAGCATCTAATCAGTATCTTAGTCTCTCACTGTTAAACAAGAGCGGACAACTAAATACTGCCATATATTTAAGAAAATCTTCTAGTTTGAAAGATAGAGGCAAATTTAGATTTAAATAAACAGAGCTTGAACGAACTTTGAAAAACTCACTAAACACTACAATAATATTTTTAGAGAGCTAAGTGAAGCTATTATAACTGTGAAACAAGAAGAGGATGCTGTAAAAATAAATATTCAAGACTTCTTGAAAGTAGAAACACGATAGTCATGGAAATCTTAGTTTGGAAGACTAAATTGAGGAAATTTTCAAAAGGGAAAGTGATTTGTCAAAGGGATAGAAAATAAGAGCATAAGATTTAAAAACAAACAAAAAAAGGAATAGTCTAGAATTAGTCCAACAACTAAATAATCGCGATTCAATGGAAAGAAAATCACCAGTGAAATGCAATTCAATGATTCAAACTATTAAAGTTTTAAGAACGAAAATGTCTGTTGTGTGCTTGTCTCAATGGACACATATTATTGTGAAACTTTGGAACAATGAGGGCAAAGAGAATATTCCACAAGTTTCCAAAAACAAAACACAAGTCATATACATTGGGATTGCAAATCAAAATGGATTTATGTTTCTCAAAAGTAATATTGCAACCTAGAAACAATGGTGCAATACTTCCAACATCACAATACAAAATTATTTCCACCCTAGATTTCCATATTCAACTAAACTATCCATAAAATATGAAGGTATAGTAAGCATACTTTCAGATATGGAAAGTATCAAAAATTTGATTCCCAAAAACCATTTCTCAAGAATTTCCTGCAGAATGCGCCCCACTCAAAGAAGAAAAATACCAGAAAGATGTACGCTACAGGAAAGATAAGATGTAAAACAGGACAGAAGCAAAGAGAATTGCCAGGATGATTAACAAGGAAGATCTGAAGAAGCCAGCTGTAGTCCAGACATTGAAGACAAACAAATGTATTGGAACAATGTAACTCTACAGAAAGGTATGTTAAAGGCTAATTTCACAAAGATCCCACCCTTTCTTTGTACCATCCTTTGAACCTGACAAAGTCTAAGTATGCCTAGACCAGACTTTTACCTATAAATAACTTTCCCGACATGTTCTAATGAAGTTTCTGCTCTCTCCTTAAAGTCGTTCTGCCTGGATCATCTGGGAATATCCACTTCTATCCCATCAAGGGTCCTTTTTGTGCTCTGTTCCTGAAAGCTGGCTGTTGACCATGGTAAGCCTCGAGACTGTAAGCAGATAAATGTTCCTACCTCCTCAACACCTTTGAATGAGTTGGCAGTGCCACGCTTCAGCCCATAATTCCCAAGACATGACTTCTCCAGAAGGTAGACTTTGAAAACTTTGATTCAAAGGTTAGGTTTAGTTCATCTTGTCCTGGGAGTGTTCACCAAAGCATGTTTCCTTAAACATCTAGCTTTTGCTGGTTTCTATATGTTTTAATAGTAATCACTTTTACATTTATTTATATGTTAAATACTTATAATTTATATTCTATAATTTATTTTCTAATGATTATAAAAATAATCACTAGTAACTAACATTTTTTAACCATTATGCTAAATTGCCATAATTTTATTTAATACAATCTATATTAAGTGAGAGATGAAAATGAAAAAGAGAGAAAATGACTTAATATTTTGAAAGCATGTTATTCAGGCACCATTTTAGTCACAGAAGGGAAGGAGCAGAGCGAATAAAAAGTTATCTTCCTGCAGGCAATCGTCTAATTACCCTCTGAGGTAGTTTGATTCTAAAAGAAATAAAGTCATGGAAAATAACGTACAATTAGCATTAATCAAATTAGAGCAAGCATTTTTATTTTCATCTGTGATTAGTGCCTTGCTTGTTGAAATATGAAATTTTTCTGCTCTCTTAAAGCCACTTTAGGCTAAATTTCATGAGCAGGCTTTTCCTTTCCTCTTTCCCGGAATCCTGCTTTTCATTCACTCCCAGTTATAAGAAAAGAATTCAATAAAAGTAAATGTTATTAATGTTATCTTTAGATTATTAAGTAAAACTAAACACTCATATGTTTAACGTTACTTGCCTCTTGTCTCTGGCATAGTAGGCCACCTTTATTTTTTTTAGGATTCTGAATTGCCTCAAAAGAATTTTTTCAGCTGTACATCCATTCATTTAGATTATGGCTATATAGAATTCAATTCAACTAACATTTGTTGAAACTTTGCATGTGGCAAATCCCATACGAGGTGTCATGGGGAATACACCCCACTCTCCGAAGAAAGGTAAAACTCATAATGTATATCCTTCTTGACTTAATTTTATAAAATGTTACAGTTGATGTCACAGATAAGATTTCAGAAACAGGTTCTATAGTGCTGAGACAATAACTAAATAATGGATACAAAGTTCTGGATGGGGTTAGTTTGAAAAGACTTAATTGTGAATATCTGTCCCAATTTAGTCTTTTGGCAAAACCCCACTTGCAGAGAACTGTTCACTTTAGTCTTTAAGATGCACTTTTAATTCTAAAATTTTATGAGGGCCAGGAACTTGTCCCAAATTTCCGCCACCAAATTTCCAACAACAGAAAGAGAAAAAAACCCAAGCTTTCATCAAATGCATACCAAAAAAAAAGTAAGTGCATAACATGGAAGGGGCAAAACTTTCTGAGTAACCGAGCAGGATTCTTCTCTTTTATTTCAAAAGTTCACGCACAGAAAAACCTTGGTTTGGTTAAACAATGCTGTGTTCTCTTTTTCATGATTCACTAACTTAAAAATAAATTCAAAATGCAAATATAGCACCACTCATATTCACTGAGCACCTATTATGTACAAGACGTAGTTTGAAGGTTTGAAGGGAAAGCAGTTTTCATCGTCAAGAACACATTATAGACACGACTTTTTTGTGCTGAAGACTAACTAAGCTACATTTTTCAGGGCTCAGGGGTATATAATTCTATTTTCCATCTCCCTCTGACTGAGCCTTGGATTCTGGCCAATTTCCAGCAACCCATTTTTCCTTTCTAGATGCCAACTGTATAGCCTTCATTGTGTTCGAGGGGAAAGGCAACAAGACAGAGCCGATTTGCAACACTTGAAAATCACTTCAGTGGCAAGGGACTAGGAAAGGAATTTTCTTCTCAGAAACTGTGTGGGGGGAAAGGGTTCCAGTTTTCAATTTAAACTTAAACCAAAGTTAGGGATACATTTAAAGTTAAACAGCACTAGTTTAGAACTACAGAATAGGCATAAAACTATACCACTGTGGAAAGTTTTCAATATGTTTGACTTAATATACTGACTTCACACTTTCATTTCTGCAAATATTAAATGGAACCATAACATCATCTAAATACTTACATACATGTTGACTACAAAGCTCATTTTCCCCAGAAGACAAAATAAAACAAAACAAAAATATATATATTTAAACCTTCTAGCCTCCTATATTCTGGAGCAACTAGAAGGAAAAATTTGAGAGGATCGTATGGCAGCCCATGACAAACTCTGGGATCTGTCCTATAACTACTCTTTGAAGCGTGCTTTGAAAACTATTGCTTTCTTAACTCTTTGCTTTGTATATATGTTATACTATACAATAAAAAAGATTAAAAAACTAACACACTTGCAAAGTTAATTAAGGTATCTGGAAAGATTTGTAAAAATCAGAGAATGAGCTACCATTATAATTACAGATGCTAATTTTGAGACCTTAAAGGGCTGCAAATTAAAAGCTATAGATGCAGAGTTCTTGCCTGCCACGGCAGAGAACTGGGTTGGATTCCTGGTGCCTGCCAACGCAAAAAAAAAAAAAAAAAAAAGCTGTAGATGCATTATTATATTATCAGAAAAACATAAAAATCAATAACTGCAATTAAAAATAATCCTAAAAGCAGTTGTTCTTGAATTTTTGAAACAAAATTGTTAGTATTAAAAAGTGTTAACAGTAAACCAAATCCTAGATCGTGTACTCACATAAAATTATTTTACAAGGACCAGAGAGCATATTTTAAAAACAAAATCCTCTATCATGCTGAAGGAGTTTAAGTATCCTTATCCAGCATGCAAATCTGATTTGTTAAGACCTGCTTTAGCCACTAGTTAGGGATGAGATTTTTGTCTACTCACTTTATAGATTCTCAGTTGACAGACTCTGGGCTGCAGAGTCCTTTGTCCCTCCCTTGCTCCCAAGTAAGTGGGCATCACTGGGAGACCTCCCAGGAGATCTAGTTTACTCTCCCGGCCTTCAGGCTCGTGCCAACTAACATATTCCAGAGAGTGCTGTCAGCTCTGCGCTCACATAACTATACTCTTGGAATTACTTGCTTCATTGTGAAAACATAAATGTTAGGATGTTCATAGACCTATCTAAATCCTATCTCACATTAAAATATGAAAACATTTTTTCATGTTGAATTTGATAGAAACAAAAATTCGAATGACCAGGAGAAATCAGTGGAAGATTAAAATAAATTAATAATAAAAAACTTCTTCAGATTGGTAAGATGTTAGAGTCTCAAATGCTTGCTTTTGTTGCCGTTAAGAAGTAGGGCAAGAACTGTTGAAACTATAGGATTTAGAACTAGAATAAGTTTGAAAATAATCTTTGTATTGTTATATAGCCGAATAGAAAAGAGAGAGAGAGAGAGAGAGATAAGGAGAGGGAGAGGAGATGAGAGGAGAAAGAAAGAAAAAGAAAAATAGAAAAGATGATATAGTTTATTTTGGGCTAAATGATCCCATTCAAGTGTCTTGTTAAATAGCACTTTTAATACTTCTGGAGTGTTTTCTGGATCTTTTCTAAATTAGGTATATCTTTCTTAAAATTATTTTTTGTCCTATAATTATCAGAAAAACATCTATAGAGTTACATATTGAATTGGTGGTTTTGCACCATTTGTTACCTCTGTGTAACATTATAAATCACAAATAGCTATATGTTCCACATCCCCTTTCATTCTAATTGCATTTGGGAATTTCACACACTCAAACAAGGCCTGAACAAATAGGGATCCAGAAACCATAGACAGGGCAAAATTTTAATTGTGTATTTTTTAAGAAATGATTAAGTTCTTTATTTCTATTAAAATGTTGTTAGATTGCCCAATTTTGAAAAAGTGCCTTTTAATATGAAGTCTTAGAAAACATTTGTACTAAACCTTATTAATATTATGGCATTTATAGGAACGAGACTTGACTAATTTTCCTAGTATAATCTTTCCACTAGAGACCCCTTATTAATTATTATTTCATTTGATTTTTTAAAACTTATTTTGTATATCGTACAGTTTTAAATATTTTTAAAACAAAAACAAAACTATGGAAAATAATAAACTGTGGAAAGAATGATATTTTGCTTTCATATATTTGATCACTGATACATGTTAAATATTCAGTCTACTCTAACTCCCAGATGACTTTTAGGACAGAGTAATCATCACATGTTGTGTAAGTGGCACCTTTACTTTTTTATTTCTTGAGGCAGTTTCCTTTAGTTTTTTTCTAAAGTTTCATGATTAACTGAAGGGTTGTCAGGCAATGAGAGAGGGACAAGAGACTAGGAGAGATATTGGGTGAAAGTTGCCAATTTCCAGCAAACTCAAAATATAATGACAACTCACCAGAAGCTACATCCTTGTAAAACTTCTGAAACAGCCCTCACTTTGCTGTATGCTATGTCAGCTGAAATTTGGGCATAGTTGACCCATGTCCTTGCTCTGCCCTATCCATGGTCTCAGTTGCCATGGAACCACTCAAAGCAAGGACAGGGTTCCAATGCATGTGAGTTTCAGTTAACACAGCACAGCAAAAGCAAGGATTGTTTGTATGTTTCTATGTGTGTGTGTGTGTGTGTGTGTGTGTATGTGCACACATACATATTTGCGTATACTATATGATGCACACACACACGAAGTACGCTGTGGGTCATTTTGCCTATGCTAAAGCAGTTTGCAATTAGAGGTTAACATTCACATTCACGTTAAAAATGTGTAGTAAATTGCTCAGAAGGCTCAAATTCATATATTTAAATGTTTTTAATGGAACTTTTTCTTAATTGAGATAAAATTGAAATACAGTAAAATGCACACATCTTAAGGGTACAATTTGATGAATTTGGACAAATGAATACACTCAAATAGGCAATATGCCAATTAAGATATCATTTTCACCAGCCCAGAAAGTTCTCTCATGGGTTTATATTGCTGGGCCATAAAGTAGGTATATGTTAAACTTTCTTATAAATTTCCAGACAGTTTCACAGAGGAGTCGCACCATTTTATACTCCCACTAGCAATGCATGAGAGTTCTAGTTGCTCTATATTTATCAACACTGTTGCTGTTTATCCTTTTTAAATTTTTGCTATTCTAGTCAGTGTGGTTTCAATTTGCATTTCACTAATGAAAAATGATATTCAACAGTTTTTCCTAAGTTCCTTGCTTCAGATATGTTGTGATGTGCCTATTCATTTTTTTGTCCATATAGTTTTCAGTTGTTTTTGTTATTCAATTGTTTGTAGGAATCATTACACATCTTAGATGCAAGTCCTTGGTTGGATATGTTTTTTGATAATACTTTGTCTGGGGCTGGGGCTGGACTTTTTATTTTTTTACTGTGACTTGATGAGCACAATTTCTTAATTTTTATTCAGTCCAATTTATCATTTTCTTTTATGGTTAGTTCTTTCAAGGTCATGAAGATGTTGTTCGATATCTTCATCTAGAAGTGTTATAATTTTAACTTCTCCATTTAATTCTATGATCCAGTTCTAAGTCACATATGTGTACTACGTGAGGTAAGTATTGAGATTCTTTTTATTTCTCTAGGTAGGAGTTGAGATTCTTTTTTGTTTTCTATATGTTTATCTATTTGTTTCAGCACATTTGTTGAGAAGACTTTCCTTTCCCCGTTTGATTGCTTTGGAATCTTCATCAAAAAAATTAATTTAGTATAATTCTGCAGGTTTATTTCTGTACTCTCTAGTCTGTTCCATTGCTTTATATATATATATATATATATATATATATATATATATATATATATATATATATATATATATCTGTTCATACTCCAAAACCACAAAATCTTGATTATTGTAACTTGTAATAAGTCATAAAATATAGTGTAAAGTCTTCCAAATTTGTTCTTCCTTTACCAAGTTTATTTTGGCTATTCTATATCCTTTATATTTCCACTTAATTTTTAAAGCAGCTTGTCAATTTAGAATCTTAAAAAATTTTGTAGGAATTTCAATTGTGATTATCATTGAATGTTGAAATCACTTTAGGGAGAATTATCATCTTAATGATAAGCTTCTTATACCATGGAATTGGTCTATATTTCCATTAGTTTAAATTTCTTTAATTTACTTCAGCTTCATTTTATAGTTTTTTGTAGGGGTCTTGCATACCTTTTGTTCAATTTATTTTGGTTTGATGCTATTACAAGTGGTATTTTTAAATTTTATTTTCCAATTTTTTGATGCCAGTATATAGAAATACTATTAATTATATATTCATCTTATATCCTGTGATCTTGCTAAATCTATTATTTTTTCTTGCAGTTACTATGCAAATTTTTACTTTTATTTTTTAGGATTTTGAACATACTCATTCACGTTATATGTAAGTAAAGAGTGTTTAAGTTCTTCTTTCTAAATCATTATGTCTTTTTTTTTTTTTTTTTTTTTTTTTTTTTTTTTTTTTTTTTAAAGGAAAGACAGAGAGAAGGAAGGAAGGATAGAAGGAAGGAAGGAAGGAAGAAAGGGAAACATCTTTAAACATTTTCTTGTTTTATTGTATTTTGTTTTTCCGTTTTTTGTTACATGGGCTGGGGCCGGGAATCGAACCGAGGTCCTCCGGCATAGCAGGCAAGCACCTTGCCCGCTGAGCCACCGCGGCCCGCCCCACTAAATCATTATGTCTTTTATTTCTCCTGACATATTTGACTAGTGAGGTCATCCAATATAATGTTGACTAGAGACAATGAGAGTAGCTATCCTTACCTTGTTCCTTCTCTTAGAAGAAAATCACTCAATTTTTCACCTTTTACTATGCTGTTAACTATAGATTTAGTGAAATTTTCCTTTACAATACTGATATTTCCCTGATAGCCCAAAGAATTTATTCCAGCATTTCTTATAATGTAAATCACCTTGTTTTGAATTATTTTCATTTTCACTCATCTAAAGTATATCTTTATTTTAGCCATTATTTTGAAGGATATTTTCACTAGGTATAGAATTCTGGGATGACTTTTTTTTTTAATTTGGCATTTTAAAGATGCTGTTCCTTCATCATGTCTTTTCCATTTTTATTAAATGAGATAGCCACCATTTGTATATTATTTCAATGTATGTAGTACGTATTTTTCCCTGTGGCTGCTTTTAAGATTTTACTTCATCTTTATTTTTCAACAGTTTGAATACGATGTGCTAAAGCTACCAGAATGCAATATACCAGAAATAGAATAGCTTTTAAAAAGGGAATTTATTAAGTTGCAAGTTTATATTTCTAAGGACATAGCAATGTCCAAACTAAGGCATCCAGAGAAAGATATCTTGACCCAAGAAAGGGTCAATGACATATGATCCTGCAACTCTGTTGTTCAGTATATACCTGGAGGAACTGAGTGTGGGGAAATGAATGGACATTTGCACACTGGTGTTTATGGCAGGAGTGTTCATGATTCACAATGGATGGGGGAGTCCTAAAGGCGCAACAACTGAGGAATGGAAGAAGAAATGATGGTGTATACATACAATAGTCTACTGAGCAGCCACAAGAAGGAATGAAGTTGTGAGGCAGGCAAGTAGGTGTATGAACATTAAGGACATTATGCTGAATGAAATGTCAGGAACAAAAAGACAAATATTATCATGCCTCAATAATACGGACTAACTACAGTATAAAAGTTCAGTGAACTGAAGTCAAGAGCATGGAACCTATTGTAAAGGATCATAGATTGTAAGCTTTTGCAGCAGTCACATATATTCAGGAGTCATAACTGTTATTTCTAGATTCTGAGATACTGAGGTGTTTATATATAATCTGGTGGCTCCCAGAAACTTCAGGTACTTATAAAACACCTGAGACTCAGAGTTAGAGCTCTGAAGACATGAAAGTCAGCAGTACCCACACAGGAACTGTTTAAAAAGTTGAAAAAGGGATCAGACTTCAACTAGAGATATGAATGAAGCTGATCTGGATAGGACTAAGGTAGAGTAGAATACAGGGTAAAGGATGATATCGCCCATATTTTAAAACTTTAACTTCTATGTGAGACCAAAGGAAGAAATGTTTACTTGGTGAAAAATTTATATTTTGTGTAGTGCATTACCTAATTTACTTTTTTGGTCAGTTTAGTTGAACACCATAAGTTAATAGAATCTTGAACAGGGCATGAGATCTTGTTGGATTCTCCAGGTTAGTGTGACATCACAATATATCCCAAAGTAATTTGGGCAGTGAATTAAGAAGCATTTGCAAAGTCCTCTTGGGGGACTGGGGAGAAGGGAGGAAATATTCAACTTCCCCATTTGGGGAATTTCTGATATTCTCACAAGCAGTGAAGACAACCAAATCAGCCCTCAATCTTGAAGTTTGCCCCTGTGAAACTTACTCCTGCGAAGGATAAGCTAAGCCTACTCAAAATTAGGCCTAAGAGTCACCCCTAGAGAATACCTCTTTTGTTGCTCAGATGTGGCTACTCTCTAAACCAACTCAGGAGGTGAACTCATTGCCTTCCCCACTATGTGGGACATGACTCCCAGGGGTATAAATCTTCCTGGCAAAGTGGGACAGAACTCCCAGTATGAGCTGGAACCCAGCATCAAAGAATTGAGAAATTCTTGACCAATGAGAGAAGAGAGAAATGATACAAAATAAAGTTTCAGTGGCTGAGAGATTTCAGAGTTGAGAGGTTATCCTGGAGGTTATTCTTATGTATTAAATAGATATTCCTTTTAAGTTTATGGTGTATTGGAGTGGCTGGAAGGAAGTACCGGAAACTGTTGAGCTCTGTTCCTGTAGCCTTGATTCTTGAAGATGATTGTATAAACATATAACTTTTACAGTGTGACTGTGTGACTGTGAAAACCTTGTGTCTGATGCTCCTTTTATCCAGAGTATAGACAGATGAGTGGATAAAAATAAATAATAGGGGGATAAGGGGTAAAATAGATTAAGTAGATGGAAATATTAGTGGTCAATGAGAGGGAGGGATGAGGGGTATGGGATATATGAGTTTCTCTCTTTTCTTTTTCTGAGGTGATGCAAATGTTCTAAAAAATGGTCATGGTGATGAATACACAACCATGTGATGATATTGTGAGCCATTGATTGTACTCCATGTATGGAATCTATGTGTGTGAAGATTTGTCGATAAAAATATTTCAGAAAAAGAAAGGGCCAGTGGTATTCAGGGTTTCTCTATCAGTTGGGAAGGCACATGACAATGCCTGCAAGGTTTTCTTCCAAGTTTCTCATTTCTGAAATGAGGATGGTCTGAAAACAGGGATGGTCTTTTTCTGCATCTCCAAACGTATCTCTCTGTGTCAGCTCTGAAGCTTTGTCCAAAACAGTTCCCTCTTAAGGACTCCAGTAAGTAATCCACCTTGAACACATCTCCATGGATACCACCTAGTCAAAAGGTCCCACTCATAACTGGGTGGGTCACATCTCCATGGAAACAGTTTAATTAAAAAACATCCCACCAAGCAATATTGAATGAAGATTACAGAACATGGCTTTTCTGAGGCACACAACAGATTCAAACCAGTATATGTGTCTAGGTGTAGTTTTCTTTGGATTTGTCCTGCTTAGAGTTTACTCATTTCTTGGACTTGTAGGTTGAAGTTTTTCACCAGATTTTCTGCCATTATTTCTTCAAATACATATCTTGTTCCACTCATTTTCTCCTCTCCTTCTGGACTCCTTTTAAGTGATTTTAATCCACTTGATAGAGTCCTGCAGATACTGAAATTGTTTTTCTCCCAATCCTCTTGATTCTCTTTTCTTCAGTTTATATTGTTTCCATTGATCTATCTTCAAGTATAGTGACACTTTCCTCTGCAGAGTTCAATCCTCTTTTAAGTCCTTCTGGTAAATTTGTTTTATATGTTGTACTTTTCAGTTATGGAATTTCCATTTGATTATTTTTTGTGGAGATATATATTTTTTTCCTGCCCCATTTTCTTACTTACTGTGTCCATCTTTTACTTTTAGGTCTTAACATATTTATGTTTTTAAAATCTTGTTTGCTAATTCAAACATGTGCCTCATCATGGAGTTGGTTTCTATTGACTACTTTTGATCTTGATTTTGTGTATCATTTTCCTGCTTCTCATTTCCAATATTTTTTTCCCTTTGCTTTCAATAGGACATTGGGAATGATATACTGTAGGAAGGATGATCCATGTTTTCATTCTTTAAAGGGTGTTGAGATTTGTTCTAGTAGGCAATAAATTGAGTCCTAGTGAATCCCCTTGATCCTCTCAAGTGTCATTTTATACTTCATTAGAGTATATTGCTGTTTGGTCTTTAGTTCTAGGGTATGGCCCTAACTTAGGTATCCTTTCTCCAGAGAATTGGCTTTTCTGGTTTTGAGTCTGAATGTCCAAAGGTTCTTCAGGAGGTCCACTCTGGCTGGGCAAGAATTCCAATCATTTGGTCTCTGGCTTACCTCTTCAAAGTCTGCCCTGCAGCAGCTGCTCTGTGCTAAGCCTCACAGAGCCCTATACTGTGCATATGCAGTTCAACCTTTGATCAAGGTCTCCACGGGAATCACAGTGCCCCAACATAGTTCCCTCATCTGCAGCATTTTCCCTACAAATTCCAATTGCCTGAGATGCCTCAAACCTAAATCACTACTTCCTCAGTTCAGAGGCTGAAAAACTTGCCTCATACATTTTTTCCACTTTCACTGCTTGTTTATATTCTTTTTTCAATGTTGAGAATATAATACTAAGACTAGTCAGTCTGTCCTGGCCAAAAAAGCATATCTTATTTACATAGTTTAAAAAATATTTGAGATAAAAATATATATCATCTTTAATATATCATCTTCCCTATCCCATTTAAGTACTTTTTATTTGTTCTGTTCTTTTTAAACCTATTTTCTTGCCTACACTATATGCCTCCTAAAAATAAAAATCATTAAATCTATTACCTCACCATCAATATAGACTTTTATGACAAATTTAAAGAAAATTTTTTCTGTATTTTTAAAATAAAACACTTCTGTTTAAGAAATACAGCCAAATAAAGATTGAGTACATCTTTATAATGACATTTAGAGCTAAATCTTTCACACACTTGCATACTGTCTTAAGAATTTAATCATGTTTGTTGTAATTTCTTTCTCCTAAACTCAAATTCAGAGTTACCTTTTTTTCTGCATTAATCTAACACATAGGGCCTGGATTCAACATCAGTTAAGCTGCCCTTAACTCTTTGAAGAACCAGATGGGTCTTCTGTAAGCAAAGACAATCATTTTAAAATAGTTTAACCAAATGAGGTATAAAGATGCTTTGATAAAAGCTTTGTTATCAGTCAAATGGGCTGTCTAAAGATAATTTGAAAAAACTGATATTTGTGAAAGTTTCAAGTTCTCTTATCTCTGTTTTAATAACTGAAAAACAGATGTAATTAAAACACTAGTTCCTACTTTCATGGAGTTTTTATTACAATAATAACTTAAGCATTAGTTACCATTTTGATGTAAGACTTTATATAATTAATTCATTTAATGAAAAAGATGAATTATTATTCCAATTGTACAGAGGAGAATTTGAGATCAGATGAAAAATAACTTATAAGAAATAGCATAAATGTTTTATCTGGTGTATATTATATCAGATACAGTCTTTGACATATAATATATGCTTATTATGTATGCAATGATGCTGAGTAAATTGACAAAGTTTCCTAATAGCACCTGAGTCAAGATTCAGATAAAGATTTGCCTGACTCCAAAATTGGTATTCTTCAACAATATCCTAGATGGCATAAAAAAAGTTGAATACTCTGAGTAACAATTTTTTAAATTCCCATTATTACACTTTTGTTCAAGCAGGAAGGAACTGTCCTTAATTTTAAATAAGTCTCCATCACTGAGTTTTTCATTGGAAGTCAAATGTGGCCATGAATAGGTCCATTCACTTCCCTACCAAAATATGCCCTAAAGGAGAAGGACTGAGTGAGAAGCCTACATAACAATCTGTATTTATAATAAGGGATGAGTTGCTTTTAGAATAATGAAATTTCCACCACTAACTTTGAATAAAGCATGATAGTATTCTTCCTAACACAGCATGAGACTTGGAGTTCTGTTTTTTCTATTAAGTCATTTCTCCAACTAACATTTTACATTCAGAAGAGGAAAAGCAAGCAGAGTTTGGAGATGGTCCACTGATAATTTATTGATTCTTTTAAGTGTACTGCTGTCATCATGCCTCGTTAATCGAATTTTGATTTGGGTAATCAAATAAAAACCCTGTCATATTTCCTCTCTTATGACATCAATCTAAAGTACAGAAAACTTTTTTAGAATTTCAAATAAAAAAACACCATTATAAGAAGATACATCATGGAGCTATGCTATTGTGTAGCTAAAACAGATTTTGCATAATGTGAGCTCATTCTTAATGTTATATAAACTGGAAGTAGTTTCCTTTTTTAAAGGATTACTTTGTTTTCCAAACTTCAGGCTCCAAAACAGTTCACAGCAGATTGGTGAAATTCAGTGGGTATTGAATAAATGGAATAACCAATGCTTTTTTTTTTTTAGCAATTTTATAAATTACATACTCTACTGGAAATTTGTTTTCTTAACCTTTAAAAATGAGTTCATATACATTTTAACCCTCACTATACGTAATTTTGGATTTCAAAACAAAAATACCTAAGATTCCTACCAAATGAAATATTCAAGACACACATCCTATAATGCTGTTTAACACCTACCAAAATATTTTCTAAATAACCTAGCTATTTGTCTTAAGATGAACATTGTGGAATATTGATTGTGACTATTTTAATTCATTTTAACGTCATTTCAAAAGCAAGAAAATGACACTTTGTATATATTGTATAGCTTCACTCGAATTCACCACTTAAATGACTGTCAGTTGTATTTATTATTTCCTATATATATAAACAAATGCTATTCTCCAAGTTATTTGAAACATACTAAAATCTGAAATCCCCCAGAGGACATTCACCAAATTTTATGGCCAATATCTTTACACTGCACATGTACGTAACAAGAAACAGAGCTGTCATATTTACTTCAATGGAAATTTATAATGAGATTTATTTTTTGCCAAGATATTTGAGTTTCACAACAAATCAAATATGCTGAGACAATGAAAAATAAACATGGAACTTTATGAATTATTCCAAGATATGATTTAACCACATAAATTGCTTGACATCTGCAAGTAACTAAATCTTTCTGTAACAAATTCATCTGAAACCTAAAATAGGTCTGTGAAACAGCTCTAGAAACAAAATTACGAATGACTAGGGTCCTCCCAATGCATTGATGTAATCAGAAGGTGGAGGGATTGTTTGAAAATGCAACACTTCACTTATTGTGAAGATGAGTATCTTCAACTGGCTTTAAGATTTTTTTAAAAATTTAATACACAAATCTATAAGTCTCAGCACTGTTACTTTAAAGTTACTAAAATGTTCAGTATACTCACTTGGATTAAAATACGAGGTTGAACTACTATAAAACCACAGCAAGAAGCCTTTCAGAGGAATACATGGTCTCCTGTCACCTAGGGGGAGAGTCATGTAGGAAAGGCTAAAGGGGTTCTGTCTCTCCTTAGCTTTGGAGGATACGCTATGCACCCTCTGGCATCAGTTTGTCAAATTTCTTCACCTTGTCTTCTTGAGAAACATGTACTGTACCATTTGGAAGCTATTTTTAACTCACCGCTCCCAAACATCGTATCAAAGTATTTGGGAAAAAGGACACCAAATCCGATTTTCCCCCCACTCTCTAGGCTGCAGTCTCAGAGCGAGCGTTGCTGTGGCCTAGAGAGCATTTGGGAAATTTGCAAAGCTTTGCCATTTAGCAGGAAGGACAAGGAATACAAAATATTTTGTGATTCAAGAGTCCCACATAGGGAAGAATTATCTCGCGTCCCACTCAACCTTTGAATAGTCCACCAAACTGAACCCCTACAAATACAAATTGATCTTCTTTCATACTTAATAATACTGAAGAAGTTTTTACAAACATTTACACGAAAATATCAGTAAGCTTATAAAATTTCACCATGGAGAAGGAAGTTTAAGTGGATTAAAGGAATTGTCTTGAACTTAATCATTCACTGGCTCTGGTCTCCTCTAGTCTATGTATAATTGAAATGCTATATACTAATTGTAAATGAAAAGAAAATGAAATGTTTGTATTGATCTGATCATTTTAATTTTTGTTAATATTTTCTTTGTTGTTACTGAAAACACATGGTAGTTCTTTGGATGAACCCTTATTACAATATTCAAGAGAGAAAAAATGTTGCTCACAGTAGTTCAGAAAAGGTGGCAATCTGAAGGGCTATTAATATCATTATTTACACCCTCATTTTCTCCACATCAGCACTTGACTGTTTTTCTTGGCATTTGCCCCTACTTAAAGTAAACTTGCACTTTTATCAACATACTTATTGCTATCCTCTTTCTCTTATCATGTAGCAAAAAAAAACAGCTTCTTATTACTTTTCCTAACACTATATTCTCATATTCTTCTGAATGTCTCCTCTTTCCTTTCAATATACTTTTTTGTGTGTCTAGACCCCAAAGTGGACTAGTGTCCACTTATAAAATACCAGTGGTAGCTCTCAATATCATGCCAATGGAAAATATACCCTCAAATTTCCAAAAGAACCCATAGGGCAAGTCACATCATTTCTACAAGTTTTCCATATAGATCCCTCCTATTCTTTGTGAAAAGTGTTACTTATTCTATTCCAGTTCATTTTCCTTAGAGGGATAAATGACTCTAATTTATGAAGTATGGCTGTTCGACTATTATTTTAAAAGCAGCTTTTTAGAGGCTACTGTTTACTAGTTTTAATTAAAACTGCTAGTGTAGCTTAAGTTACATTTAGATTACTCTGTGTGAGGCCAAAAGTTTGACTGGAATGATTCTTTGTGTATATTTCTATAACACTGCTTGTAAAATGTTCTGTTTGTTGTTCTGTTTCCTGGAAGACCACCCTAAAGAATGAATAAATATTCTGCAAAAATTCAGCTGACTCCTGGTTTCTGGCTGACTAACTGCTGTCATTGTGGTATAATCATTCAACCGCCAAAGAATGTAAATTTGTAAACAGAGAAAACAGTGCATCAGAGTCACTAGATTTTCTCCTCTTCTTAAAATTTAGTAATAAAAGAGTTTAGCTGATTGATACACTGCACTATACTCAAAATAATACACTGAAAAAAGTATTAATCAAATGTAGTTCTATTCGTAAATACAATGATATGCATAAGGCAGATTTATGCAAAATAAATTTTGGAATAAAAAAATCATTTTGTAAGTGATTAGAAAGCTCCAAAGGAAATACAGATTGTTTGGTATCCCACATGGGTTTACCAATGAAAAGAGGTTCTCTATATACTTTCTCTCTCCTATATATATATACTATAAAACATCATACATAAATAGAATGGTATTTGTGCATAATTATGCATTTTATTTATATTACATAAAACAATGAGCATTATATGTCATACATGCACACACAGTATTATGTATATAGGCTTAGCTACCACGTAGTAGATGGCATCACAAATAGGAAGTCCTCATTTACCTGGTTTGCTACCATAAAACCTCAGGGCTGAAGAGAGTGCTTGACATGTCGTTGGAGCTTAACATATTTTTGTTGGTGAAAGAGGAATTCAGGCTTCATGCTGCGATTTGTGGATGGTCAAGTGGGCTTTGTTGCAGGGGATTAGCATCAGTTACTAGTTTTCAATTTCATTTTCTATCTGATGTCTATAGTCTTTGTGAGCCCTAAAATGTTATGATTCTAAATACACGGGACAAAGGACGCTGTCGGTATCATTTTTCTATTCTTTCCAATGATAAAATCAAAGTTTTAAGGGTTAAAAAAGCTCTTAAAGTTCATCTAGTCTGAGCCTGATGTGATATTTCACTGAAGAAATTAGACAGATGTTGCTCGAATATCTTTTGTGGCAAACGAACCACCTCTTGAAACAGTTCACTTCCTCTTTGGACAGCTCAGACTGTTACAAAAGTCTTGTTCATCTTGAGTCCAAAGCTAATTACCAGTAATTTAGCCCTATGCCGGATCATATCTAAACACAGTTCTTTATGAAAGCAATTCACATATTTCAGGGTAAAGATTACCCTCACTGCATCCCTCTCAGCCCATTCATTTATTCTTTCAATAAATATTTAATGAGAACCTAATGTGTGCCAGGCAGCGTTCTGGGGGTTGGGGGTACGAGCAACGAACAAAACAGACAAAAGCCCTATCTTCATGGAGCCCACATTCTACTGATGACAAGGGTAATAACAACAGCTGATAATTAATGAAATGATATATGCTAGCTGCCATATTACATACGTACATACATATCAGGATAAGGTGGTAGAGAGTGACATAAGTGAATTTTCATTTCCTCTCTGAGGAAGTAGCAAGTGAAGAAAGTAAGGGAATAAGCCACATACAGATATTGGAAAGAGCATTTACGCAGTGTGAATGACGGATGTAAAGGCCCTGAAACGGAATAATATTTGACCTGTTTGAGGAAGAGCAACGTGGGCAGACCGTACGGAGCTGACTGAGATGGAGAATGAGTCAGGAGAAAATACGGGACAGCTAGACAAAAACTGGAATACTCAGGGCCTTGTAAGACAGAGTAAAGAGTATAGATACCATTTTATGTGTGATGAGAAGCTTTTAAAAGATTTTCGCCAAGTGTTCCTGAACCAATTAAATTATTTAGAACACCCTCACAGCTTGCACTCTTCTCCCAAGAACTCATCTTTCTCTAAATGTCTCTTAAATTAGGTAGATCAGAAGTGAATGAAAATAATTGTAGATTTGTGTGATCAACAACAGTAGGATAGCCCTATTTCCACCCTACTCAATAATCCATTCTATTAATGAAGACTAAATTTGAGGTACATTTTCTGATGGGTATACCAACCTTTTTCCTCTTGAACTTATTGTCAAAGAACATTCTGAAGTATTTTGCAAAACACAGTATTTGTCAGTGTCTGTTAGTGCTGTATTCTTATTTTTGTTTTTGAACTAGAGCAGAACTTCAACTTCATTCCCAATAAGTACCTCACCTTTCCTTGGATAGCCTGGGTTCAAATCCCAGCTAAGTCATTTAACTTTTCAATACTTCATTTTATTCATCTGTAAAATGGGGGTCAATAATCGTATTGATATCATAATTTTGTTGTTGAGGATTAAATGAAATAATACATATAAATTGCCTAGAACATGCTTGCCAAATGTCAACTAGTATATAGAGATGCTAATTATTTTTAACATTAACAGAAGATACATATATTTCCAAAATCCCTAGCCAGCGATGCTAGGTTCCCATTACACAACATTCCTTATATGCACACCTCTACCTGAGCCAATTCTCTATCTCACACTCCCCCGCAGTCTCAAATGCTATCTGGTGTATGCCTGACTTTGTGCATATGTTTTCCATCCCCTCTCTCTCTCTACTCACAATTATGTTATCTTCCTACACAAGCACTCCTGATAATACTTATCCGACAGTGGCACTGCCAGATATTATGAACCACTGGTTTGTTATCATAAGTTATTTCATCAAATATTTATTTATCATCTAGTAAATGTATATCTAGGGGCTGTTTGCATAGGAATTAAGAGAAAAGGTTCCAATTCCAGCTTTTTAATTTACTAGCAGTGTGATTTTGGGCATTTTGCTTAGCCTCCCCAAGCCTCAATTTCCTCATTGGCAAATGGAGGTTAATAAACAGAACTTACCTTTCAGGGTATAGAATGGTTCAAATGGATAAAATGTATGTACAATATCGAGAATTTTTTAAGGATTGCATAGCAGGTGTCTGATAAAAGGTGGTTATTACCAAAAGTATGGTTTTGATCTTTCTAGTATACCATAAACTTTTTGAGGAAGGTTTATATCCCTTAGAGCAGAGAGTATTTTCATGAATGCTAGCAATGCGTTTTGTTGTTTTCTGTGTTTGCTATTTCAATGAGGAAAAGAAAAACTTTTTCTACAATATTTTCCATTAATTTTTCTTTCCCCATTCCAAGCAACTAGGCAAATCTCAGTGGAGCTTTTTATTTCAGGGGATGATTGTAATTTATGACAGAAAGTAAGGGTTGCCGGTAGGTAACCCACCTTCCTGGATTTTTTTTATGCCTACAGCTTAATGTTGAAGCTATGCTAGGTGTGGCAGAGGAAAGGGAAGAGAGGTTAGTGTTTTTGAAGGGAGACGAAGCAGCAAAATAGAGCAGAAAGATTTCTTAAGACTACAGTACACCATTCATTTTCTATTATGATCAGTCTTGTACCAAGAGTAAGTCATAAGAGCACTCCATGCTGGAGACAGGCAAGAAAGGGATTCATTTTCTTTGAAGGCTTTAGAAATTATAAAGCCAACTAGAAGTTATTCTGCTTTTTATTATCACCACCTCAGTAAATCTAAACAGAGTCAGTGATAAAATACTCCTCCAAGAAAAAGGTTTTAGTTGATCTAAGTTCTAAAACTTGCTGTAGTTACTGTTGTGTTTGAATGATAGGTATGTAAGCTTCAAGTTAGCACGTTTTTATTGTTTATCCTTTAATAAACATTGCACTCTATTGTGGAGAACTCCCAGTTATAATAGTGACGCCAATACATGTGGGGAGAGTAAGAACTTAAGTTCTATTATCTTTTCATTACAATCACTGTGCTTTCATTTCTTATATTGAATCCACTCTTTAAATGCAAGAATATGTACTGCTCTATGGAGTCAGATTTACAAATGGCACTTAGAGTATGCTCAATCAATGGTTTTGAACCATTAGGAAGTTCAAAACAGTTGACCAAATACAATTTTATGATAAATTTTCTGGTGAAGATATTTTAGCAGAAGTTTTTACAGGATGGAAACTTTTAAAAGCCCCTAGAAACAATCCGAAGAAACAAAGACAGACAGTATAGCAATTTCTGGAATTTATAGTGAAATGAGATCTTCATGGATTCCTAACAAATTTATCTTTCTGTTTAAGACTCCCCTAACTATTTGTATATTAGTTCCTGTATGTGAAAAGAAATTTTCAAAATTAAAATTTACAATAGCTATTCTTTAATCAAAAAGTGAAAACAGGTTGACAAACCTGGCTGTACTGCTACTATGCATAGATACACTAAGTTTATTTTTGATGAAATCATTGATAAATCTTGAAAACAGAAGCTATAATGTTATTATTCATTATATGTTGACCAATATGTTAGTATTTGTTAATATTTCCTCTATTTCAAAAATGATTAACATGTTAGAGTATCAATCCAACATCTCTTTTCCTATTATACTGTAATACTTATTTTTTGTTTTAATTATCTTACTGCCATATGTTTAACACTTAATATAGAAAATTTTCACTGTCTGCATTTCCTTTCTGGCCTTAGTTTATTGATTTTATTTTATCACTCTCATTGAAAATATTTTGTCATACAGTAGGATGTGGTGTGAAGAATGATCTGCTCTGAGTGTCAAAGATGCTAGATATGGCATCAATTAAGATTGCATAATTTTTCCTATTTGACTTTACATGCTTTATAGAATTGACAGATTCCTAATGCTAAATAATATTTTTCATTTCTTGGATCAAACTCAATTGGTAAAGATGGTTAACTTTTTAAAGGACCCTTGATTTTGATCCACAAGTAATTTTATTAAGAATTTTGCCATGTAAAAAAACTCTATATTTCTCTAAGTTTTGCTAACTTATTAACAATTTCTATGCATCTTTCCATATTTTTTAATCTTTTGAACCAACTTATGTAGCATTCATTTTTCTGCTTTTTATTTTTTTCATTCTCCTTCACTAAAAATACAAAGCTTCCCATTTTCTTTAAAAGAAATGTTCTGATGAATTGTTCAATAACTAACGTTGTCATGTGTCCCATTCCTGAATCAGTATCAGTAATTTTTATTTTAAGAAAAAGTGACCATTTTATTAAGATATTTGAATTTATTACATAAAGCTAATGTAGTAATCTATAATGTGTTAACATCTATATTAAAATTATTTAACATTCTTCTTTGTTATGCATGTGTTTGCTATTTTTCTGTCTCAGAAATTTGTTGATTTTTCTTGATCTTTCAAATTACCAGCAATTAGATAAACTAATTCTACAGTCTCTGGTTTCTAATCAAGAAATCTTGATTTTATTTCTGTATGCCATCCTTTTAAGAGTTAATGGGATGTGTTGATTTGAATGCTTACTTTGTTCATTTATATTCATCTCTATTTTTTTTCTTTAAACACAAAAGCTCTAAAAGCATGTATTTTTCTTACAGTGTAACTTTCATAATCATTCTTATGTTCTCATAATTTGTCATTTATGGTATTTACTAGATCTCGTCTGTCATATGTTTAATTTTCTCTTTTAATTTTCTTCAGAGATTTGTAAAAATAATTAGCTTATATTTTATGAATATTTAATTATATATATGGCATTGAAGTGTCTGTTACTTTGTAATTTACTTTTACAAAGTAAAAGCTACTCTTATTTCTATGACTTGGATAAATGCGTAGAGTCAAGTCCCCATCACCACACTCAAGATAGAAAATATTTCCACCACCCCCTACAACTTCTTTGTAGCCAATCCTTTGCCCAGCCTTTAATCTTTGGCAACCACAGATCTATTCTCTGTCCCTATAGTTGTGCTTTTTCTAGAATTTCATATAAATTAAATCATGCAATATGTAGCCTTAGAGTCTGGTATTTTTTTACTTAGCAAAATATATTTGAGGTTGATCCATGTTGTAGGATGTATTGATAGTTCTCCCTTTTTTATTGCTAAGAATTCCATTGAACGGAGACACAACTGCTTCTTTAAACTATTTAAACATTTAAAGACATTTAGGTTGTTTCCAGTTGGGACAATTATGAATAGAGCCACCATAAACATTCATGTGCAGCTTTTTGTGTGAACATTAACTTTTATTCCTCTATAGTCAATACCTATAAGTGGAATTGCCAGATCGCAATGGCAAGTCCACACATTTAACATTATAAGAATGGCTGAGTTTTTTTTCCATGTTGGCTCGATCATTTTGCTTTCTTACCAACAACATATGAAAGTTCAGGTTACTTTGCATCCTCTCCAGCTCTTAGTATTGTCAGTTTGGGATTTGTTATTTTTGTTTTGTTTTCATTTTAACCATCTTATATGTATATGGTGAAATCTCATTATGATTTAACTAGCATTTTTTCTGACAATTAATAATATTGAGCTTCTTTGTTTGTGCTTATTGGCTAGCCATAAATTTTACAATATTGTTAAATGTATGTATCACCTCATCAATGATTCCAAGGAATCTCAGAAAAGTATTTTATAAACATAATGTGATAAACATTAATAAATTTTAAAGTGCTGTACTTAGTATACATCAATTCATTTAACTCTATTAACTGTATTATTCAGATACATTATCTTATGCATGTATGGGTGTGGGTGTGTGTATATACGTGTGTGTTTGTGTATTCTACTATGCAACTATAGTTTAAAAGATTTCCTACTGCAAGTTTGTTTCTGTGAATTTTTGCTTGCACTTATAAAAATTTTTGTGCTATATATTTAGATTTGTTATGCTCCAAATAAAGATTTGGCAATGCTGGGGTGTGCTATGGTATATATAGTTCATGATCACAATGACTTGTTTTGTTCATGTCATTCATTTTGTCTTGAATCCCAGACTTTCTAATCTCAAACTGTGACCCATGCTGTCTTCTACTTGTGTATTCCTGATACATCTTATTCCTGGATTGAGAATTTTTATATTTATTTGTCACTTCAGTGAGCCATTTGGTAGTTAGGACCATATTAGACTTAAGTTTGGATTTCTAATTGTTGCCTAAATATCTTTTAAAAATATTTATGGTACAATATTGAAACTCAAAAAAAGTTATTAGGTAAAACTAAAAACTTCTTAAAGTGAAAAGAAGTTGATAAGATTATGAGCATATATAATTTAAAAATGTAATGTAGGGACCAGATTTGACCAAATAAAAAATGCAGACATACCTGGCATCATTCTATAATCTTCAGAATGAACAATTAACTTAAATAATGCTGAAGAAGACAAGGTGATAAAAACAGATTTTGAATAGCAGCACATTACTGTGACCACTTGAATAACTGCTAATGGCAAAAAGTGGTTCCAAAACATCCTGAGATAGTGTAAAAAAGGCTTGCACTCAAAAATCAAGCTTGATACTAAACTAGGAGGTACATAATTAAATGAGGAAAGTATGCGATTGTTAATTAAAATAAAGCGTACATTTATTTAGTATTTCTACTCTTCAACCCCAAAATGCCATCTTCAAATAGCATAGCCAATGAGATATTATACTTGTGCCATCCTAACAGTTCTGGGTTATGCATGTCAGCATATTTTATAATTAAAATACAAACAGTCATTTGGACATAAGCTGATTTAGACAAAATCTATTTCTTTGGCTGATGTTAATTCTCAAACCGTGGCTCCCTGAAGTCTAGGAATTCTCCTTTCTTCTTACTTTTAATTTGTCCAGGAAGCTCCTACAGTACAATTTTGAGCAATTATTTCTTAAATGGAAAATGAATGATACATTTTCCAAGTCTTAAATATCCAAAAATGTCTTCAAAAGACTGTTATGTAAGAATGACAAGCTTTGTTTCAAACTTTTCCTCTAAAATTTCCATGGACAAGGCAGCATGTAATCTGTATTTTCTGCTTATAGAATTTCCCTATGTCTTGAAAATAAAAAACTTTGCAACCAAATTTAATGCATTTAAAGCTTTATTATATTATGGGGCTAGGAGGGGAGGCTGGAAAACACTATTCACCTATAGGTTAAATCTTTTCTTTAAAGATTTCTTTATGTGTTGTTGATAATTACTCTGTTCAATTCTTGTGTCTTCTTATGAAATCTTCATCCATATCTTTTTTTATCAGTTTTCCACAATAAATAATACATATAGACCTTCAGTAAATATAAGTTGAATGAATGAAGAAATGAATGACCCAATCTATATCATGTTAATAAAAATCTTTCACCCCTTCTGGGAGATGGTGATCCTCGTTTCCAGTTTTCTGGACAATGTGATTTTTCAACTTTGTTACTAACTTTACAATTATTTTCACAAAATATGTGGACAGGGCTTATTAGTGCCAAACCTATAAAGGATATCACCTTATTCTTAATAAGCACCCTATAAATAAGAATTTAAGTATTTTTTGTTTTATTACATATTTACTCTTATTCAACCAAATGGAATAGAGATCCATAGATAAGCTTTACCTGATAACAGAATAAATGCAAATAAATGGAAGCAAATTAATATATCTATCTATACAATTAACTATATAATATATATGTAAATTAGATAAGTTTGAGGTGAAGTCAGGATAAAATGTGCTACTGCCTAAGGACAAATTCCAAATTCACCTACTGAAATAATGATGCTTGTGGTGCTGGTTTGAAAGGATGTATGTCCCCTAGAAAAACCATGATTTATTCAAAATCCCTATTCAATACTGTATGTTTAGATCTGTAATTAGATCATTTCCCTGAAGATGTAATAATAATAATAAATATTAAATGCTAAAAATATTTCATTCAGCTTAGTATTTTAAATGAGAATCTGTATATATACTAATGTTTTGCATAACATGCTTTATGCACATGTGTGTTTGTATATATTCATTCATATACAGTACAATTAATATATGACAATGGAGATATTATAAATCACTGGAAATGTGGGAGCTAGTTTAATAAATAAACAGTGCTGGGATAAACAGATTCCCTATTTGTTATGTATAATAAGCCGAAAACATAAAGACAATTTATTAATGAAATTATGTATTTAAAAATAGATTTTTTAGCCTTTACTTACAGCAATATTTTAAATGAGCTATAGATAATAAGATTGAAAATAAGAAATGAACACATAAAAATGGAAAAAACTCAATTCCCAAACCATGCACTCCCCCCAAAAATGGAAATAAAGTGAATACATATTAAATACCTAGATACAAAGAATTTTAAGCATAAACAGCAAAGGAATAAGCAAATAGAAAAATCATCAAAGATAAATGCATAGAACTTTCCAAAGAGAAAACCTAAATGGCTAATAAACATATATAAAAATGAATCTGAGAGGGAACACTAATAAAAAACAGGTATTTTTTGCTATGTTTTAGATTATCCAGACTTTAAATATGATCATACTCAATTCAGGTTTGGACGTGGTAAAATAGTACTAGCATTCACTGCTGGTAGGAAAAGAAATTTAATGAAAAACAATTTAGCAATATTTTTCAGGAGGTTTACAATCACACCTCTTATTCTAATAATTGGTTTTCATTATGATAATAAACAGGGAAACTTGCCCAACAATGAAAGAAAATTTATTTAAATGATGATAAATACTTCAGCTGGAATATTATTCAGTCATTATAAATATGTCCAGAAAGAGTCAATAAACAAATGAGAAAATTCATATACAAAACAAATAAAAAACAAGAGGGCAACATTGAAAAAATATTATCCTATATGAAAAAGAGCATTTAAAAAGTATGAAAGGAAATACATGCAAAATATCAACAGTGGTTAACTGTAGGTAATAGAATTAAAATTTTGTTCCTGCTTCTTTATAATTTCAGATATAAAATGACTATAATGTCAACAAATTAGATTATCATAATGTTCTGCTTGCTGTATTTCCGCAACGGCTTTTATAAAATAGTATTTCCACATAAAAGGCTATTTCTCAGTGTGAGTTCCATCGAGATTTCCCCACACACGGAAAATTTCAAAGTCAAATGCAAGTTTTATCCTCCTTGCAGAGATTCACAATGCTCATTAACATAATCAACTCTAAGTCCTGTACTAAATTATAAAAAATTATTTAATTACTATTTCTCAGCATAGTCCAAATTTATTTGACTGCAAAATTTCTTTTCCTTTTTCAGATAGCACCTCTTAAAAGAACATAGATATACAGGATGTGAAATTCACTTTAGAAATGCTGACAAAGAATTCTGATTAAAAAAGAGTAAGTGATTCAAAGTGCCCAAGAGATTTGAATAATTGTGCAGAAGCACGTGATCTAGTTATCAAAAGTTAGAGAAGTTCGTCTAATGAAATGAAATTCTTGAACTACTCATTTAAACTATAATTTTATCATCTGGTTCCTAAGTGCATCTCAGATACTTAGATACTTAAAAATCAGATGGTGAGATCCTACACACTTCTTACATTACATTGCATGATGGTGGCTAGGTAAAAGGGAAAAAGATAAAGAAGATAAAAATGTTTAAAAAGCTGCACAGGACATTCTGAATGCAACCACCTCTTAGTTTGCTTTGCATAGCCAAGATTATTTCTCAGACTTTTAGCTAAAAGTCGATACATTAATAATGATACCTGCTTTTTGCAATCCCTGTTTTAGTTTCTCCTGCTTTGGTATTCATAGCTGAGGGGAGCTGGGACTGAATTGTCCTTACGTATTTTACCATTTTTCTTTGGGAGATATTGTATTTTTAGAAATATATTCTTTTTTAAAAATATATAATCATCCCAAGCCTTAACCTTTCATTCTAAGACACATGAGGAACAGAAACAGAGTATTCTGCTTTTCCGTGGTATAGGGGCAAAAAGTAAACTATGTGAAAGGAACTCACTTTACACATGCAAGAGATTAGAACTGCAGTTGCTACACTTCAGAGATGGACATTAAAAGCGGAGTGTGTTCAATGTCACATAGAACACAGAGGAGGTTTCAACCCTAACTAGCAGGATGAAGTCGAGGTTATCCACCAGAGGTTCTAAATGCAGCAGCAGGGTTTTCTAACACAAAGTTGTAGACGATCCTGCAGCCCAAGCTTGCACTTTAGTAGGTTTCTCATGAGATTCACTAACCAAACTGGAGTTAGGTCAGAGAAACTGAGTCGAGGTGCTCATACTTAGCTACAATGAAGCCTGCTTGTGTGGCCTTCTATACTGGCCGACAGATTGGAAGCCTTCCAGCATCTGAATGAACTCACTATTAGTTTATTCCAATCTTCAACTACTGCTTTTGAGGTCTATTACTATTTGCATCTTTGACATTTTGTTTCTTTCTTATTTTGCCAAATGTTACTCTTATTGATGCCAAGTCTCTTTTAAAGGTGAGAATCAACGCATACCACCTTTCCACTCCTTGAAACTGACCCATTAGTGTACACGGCACATGGGCGAGTACCCTTGATGCCTGCCAAACTCACATGGGTGAGTTTCCCTTTGCCTTGTATTTGTCTTCTTTAGAAGGCTGCAGCATCACAATTCTATCAAAGACCTGTAAGAGTTGAACTATAGGGATAAGATGCTTCAAAAACTCATTATGTATGATGAGAGATTTTTTCCTGAAATATAAAACATTCTATGTCCTTTACTAATGAATTAAGTATATTTCAAGTCTAACACTCAATATGTTGGAAATATATATCGAACTTTACAAAGAGCTCAAATAACATCCCAGCGATGACAGACTTCCCTCTGTCATTTACAGAGGCAACACAGCCCAGTAGTGGCTTGTTTGAACTCTGAATGCAGAGTCTCCTCTTACAAGATGTATGAGTTTACTTCTCAGGGTCTCACTTTCCTTATCAGAAAATAGGGTTACTTTGTGAGCGTTAAATGAATTAACATTTAATAAGTGCTGAATCCATGCTAGCTGTAGGAAAAGTGAATTTCCAGTCATCATCACAAGCCTTAAGTTCTTCTTCTGCTTCTATGATTTCATTTTGATGATCTGGTGTTTTGTTGTTATGAATTGATAGGTGAACACAAATAGCCATAGTAGTGAACCAATAGATTTAGGTGCACAGTTTGTTGCCATTTGCATTCCAAAATCACAGCAAGCTGTTGTTAAAGAATAAAGCAGTCATAAGATATTGGTCAACTGCTCTCAACAATCAAAATAAAGTAATAATTGTGGCATGTCCAGGATTCTTAGCTTATTCAAGGCAATGTTTCAAAGAGGTCTTACACCAACTCTGGGAATTCTCTTGTATTTTCTAAGTGGTATAATTTGTCCCCATTGACTCTTATTATAACGTAAATCCATATTATGCTCAGAGTGCAAAGTAACAAAGCAAACACTGAACACTATTGTTGGAATAGAATGGATGTGAAAAGGTTTATTAAGCACAACTGAAGAAATGAAGTAGAGGCACAAGTCAAGATGTAGATAGATCAACTAATTCAAATTTGAAAAATCAGACAGACTTTTATCCTCATGTCCAGAGTACAACGTAAATAAATCATGAGTGTTTGGGCACACATTTATACCCAGGAATGTGCAGAAGCATCCAGTATAAACTATAATCTTTTTTTCAGATATTCCCTTTATACCACTGGCATATTCATATTGGAAAGGCCCTACAGCTACAAAAGCATGTCATTGACAGAACCTCTAAGCTTTGCTGCAGCTTAATTCTACCTTTGCTCCATGCTTTTTTGGACTAACAAACTTTAGGCTCAATTTGCTAGTAATAGGCTTTTAAAAAAATATTCTTAAAAGGATTGTGATTTCAAAAATATTTTTCTATATACAGGCACAATTGGAAACAATTCTACCCATTGTTTAAGTAACAAAGGAGTATATTCTTTTACCTATATTTTTAAATGTATTTAATTTTACATGGTGCTATACTTTTTGTGCAATTTATTTCAAGTATTTGACATTGAGTTAAAAAAAAGAATTCTGGCATGAGAATCTGGAATTCTGGGCCTAGCTCTAACTCCATTGGCCCTATAATCTTGGCAGCAAAACTGCCACAGTCTTTCACGCAGTGCCTGGCTCAATAGTAGGTAATCAGCTTATATTTGTTAAATGATTGTATGAATGACCTTTTAGAACCTCAGTTTCCATAGCTGTGTGTTGTGGCATCATATCTACCTCCTTAAGTATAATGTATTTCAGTTGTATAGATGAAACCATATTAAGTATATCATGATGACTTAAAAGCTAAAAAATCTTATTATTGTTAAATATTGCAGTGATTTGTATTTTTCAAATTAGGTTACCAAACCAAAGAGTGACAAAGAGCATAAAATTTGCAGCCAAACATATCAGGCTCCAATACTATGCCATTAACTAGCTGTACAACCGTAGTAAGTTATTTAACCTCTGATAAGTCTCAGTTTCCACATAAATAAAAGAGGGATAAAAATATTTACCTATAGAATTGAGATGAGGATTAATTGAAATGATGCATGCAAATTATATCCAATTATTGGCACAGGAATTATATTTACTGGTGTTATTGTTGCTTTAATTACTACTGCCGCCATCATACTGTAATTTAGAATCTGTATACCTGACATAGACATAATAAGTGCTTTGCTTAATTCTGATACGTAAGTAATCCTATAATGATATTTTATTTGAAATGGCACTATGCCTTTGAAGAGAAAAATCTTAAATGTTGATTTGAATAGATTGATACACATAGTTGAAATCAATATTTTATTTTAAGAACTGTACCCATCACAAATACAATGCTAGCAAATATTTAATACCATCTTTTAGTATGCTGTCAAATGATGAAAAACCAATAAATCCGTATTTCCCTTTCAATATATTACAAAATATCCTAAATCCATGTAACGATTTTATAATGTATATATTGTATATAAAAGCAGCTCACAGATCATGTATAGTGTTTGTGTGGATTCTTTTTACCAAACCAATAAATTCACATCCTTGATTCAAAACAATATTACAGGAAGCAATTCAAGAGAATTAACAAAAGGATATGACTGTCAGCTGAAAAAAAAATCAGTCCAAACTGTCTAGTAAAGCAACAACACTTAAAGCTGAACCGTATTAAACAGAGACAAATGATTATAATGATGCAAATAGTAATGAGAATAGTTAAAAATTAGAAAATTAAAACTTCAAGCATGATTTGAGTTTCAGACAATACTAAAAGTTCTAGGACTGAGTGATTATTCGAACAAAGTGGCTTTCCTATTTAGAGTTCAGAAGTTTATTTGCCTAGATTTTAGTCCTGAATCAACTTTTTAAAAATTAGAACTAAAAAAAAAAAAAGTTGGCTTACGAAAATAAACATTAAAAACTCTTCAAGTTTTTTTTTTTCATCTTTCAAAGGGTCTTTTATAGAGTGCCCACGTCTTCACAACTAAATATTTTCTAATTGTATATTATTACTTTGGCTTGCTATCAAATTCCCCTTCTCCATAACAAGCAAGGAAATGGAACAGGTAATATTTGGAACTAAAGTAAAACCATGGGATAGTTGTAAGAATCTGACCAAAGGCAATAAGAAAAGCGCCTTTCAACAGTACGTCACAGAGGACGTTGCCTTCGGGTGCTCAAAGAGAAGCACTGCCATCACCTGAAGGCTGTGTCAGGGATTGTCCTTTTCCAGAACACTCTGAAGAGTCCATCAACTGCCAAATTTGAAAACAGAGTCATTGAAATTCAGGGATTCATATCCCTGCAATGAAAAAATAAAAGTCATATGCACAGTGTTTCAGAATTTCAGCAGGCATTTCTTTGGCAGTTTGATAGACTGAATTTAGGTCTCCTCTAACATTAGGACTCTATAGAGTCTATTCTTGTAGAAGCAATTGTGGTGGCGAGAGACTATTAATCAAGTACTTATCTCTAATAGGCTTGAAGGCCTTGGAACTGCACTTTATTTAATCCTAACTACAATTCTGTATTATGATCTCCACTTTAAAGATGAGGAAACAGTTCCAGTGGAGAAAATTATTTGCTCAGGGATTTGTATCAGTTAAACACAAAGCTGGTATTCAAAACGTCTGACTCCAAAGCCCACTTTGACCCTACAGAGCTTGAAGGAGAATAAAATGATCCTTCTTTACTCTTAGGAAAGAAAACAACAATGAAATATTAACCATGAACCCTATTCAATAGAATGACCTTCATTTCTTCCCCATTGATTTGAAGGTCATCAATGCCTGCTTCAGGATTCTTTCCAGAGAAACGTACACAATGTCCAATTTGAACTCTTTCTTCCTCGCTTTTGATAATTATGGAAGTAAAATCAGGTTAAAATTACCATCCTTAGCAGCTTTGAAGGGAAATATAATCTAAAGTAGATAGGAACAGTTCTATTCAATGCTTGTCTGTGATTAAAGGGCAAGGGGATGGGTCTGACCTCAAGGCATAGCGCTGATTATTTGTGAGAGCTAAACAGCAGACATACCTGCTCCTTCATTAAAGTCTGCCCCTCTGAGTCATGGGAACTCTGCCAGAAAGCAACGATGGCAAAGAAGAAAGGATAATAATCCCAATTTACCTCATCCTAACATTATTTCTGCTTGCAACATTAACTGTGGAATGTTGCATGTTACATGGGAAAACATCATATGATTCCACTCAGAATTCAAAACACGCAGTCATGGGTCATTTCAGGAGTGATGGCATAGGATAGAGAATAAACAGGCGTAAAGACTTAAAAAATATATTGCTCTTCATATTTGTCAATTATGCTGCTGGAAATGATAGCTCTACATATTCATGAATTGTCTAAGGGCTTTCCATTGTGAATCTCCTTTTTTTAAAATTTTTTTTCAATTTCCATTTGGTCTAAAATAGTTTTGATATATCAGCTGAAATTACTGATCCATATGCAATTTAAGAATTTTTTTCAGTGCGTCATGCTTGTTTTCACCAACTTATTTAACCAACCCTTGAAATAATTGTTTCTTATACCAAAACTATGATTTTCTCTTGGAAGTTTATTATATACTATTTAGGACAAAGGTTAACATATACCGGCAACCCGCACTGAAATTAAAATAATTCTAGAACTCTTATTAACTGAGTATCCAATATTCATTTATCCATTTGTACCAAGTATCTGCAATTTGTCGCTCTTGATCTACTCTCCACATGTCTGCTCTGCTCCCTGCACCAAGGGACTAATTTTTACGAGCCACATTATGGACTTCCTTGCCCTTTTACTTTCTTCAGTGAGATTCAGCCAGTAGGAGACACTACAGAATGCATTGTCTGAGCAGTTATTCCTCAGTTGGCACAACACAAAATTAAGTATGCAAATGGATTCCCAAGCTCAGAAGAGCCCATGCTAAGTTTAATACTCTGCTGCCACCATCTTGGAATTCTTAATCATTTTTCAATAAGAGGCCCCCATTTCCTTTTTGCACTGGGCTCCAAATATTACATAGCCAGTTTTGCAAAAATGGTACAGACATTGGACACAAACACAAATATAATAACAATAGGCCATTTATGGAAGTCTCACTATGTTCCAAATACTGTTTTTAAATTATTATGCACATTAACTCATTTAATCCTCTCTACACCCAGTGAGGAAGGTATTACTATTAATTATACTTTTTAGATGGGAAGCTGGTGGCTCAGAGAATTTCAGTAATTTGCCTGAGGTCATACTGCTAGGGAGTGTAGAATCTGGGATTCCAATACAGGCATTCTGACCTCTTCTACTGTACTCTCATTATGCTGTGGAATCATAAAAAAGAAAGAAATTTAACTTATAATTAAGCCTTAAAACCATCTGAGCGATAATATTCCATGGGCATAAGATTCTGGAAATGACTGTGTCTATTGTATAGGAAGGCTGAACACAAAGTCACAACGGGAACACAAAATCTGTGCACAAGAAATAACATTGAACTTCTCATATAATGATACCATAAGAATAGCAGAAGGGTTTCTAAATGTTAATAAATCTCTTCTTTATTTTGACATGACTCATAGTCCTGAATAAAATCTAAATGAGATTTGTATCTGTTAATCCTGACCTCTTTAAACTATATTCTCTATTCCTAACAAATCTAGTAAAGCTGTTTAACAATAAGAACAGTAAAAGTTGTTAACCTTTATTTCTATAAAGAAATTAAATACACACAATATCTAAGAGGTAGTTTTGTTAGGTTAGTTTATCTCTGAAATACACAGTTCTGCTAGTGCAAAAGCCTATACCACATTATTTATGAAAAGAAAAATGAAAGAACATATAGCTATGAAGATAAAGACCTTTATTTCCTAGAAATTATAAAACAGCACATAGCTAGTTTAATTTCCACATCATTCAATTTATTTAAAATTATTCAAGGGTTTGATCTCTAAGTTTTATTTAATATTTGTTCAATTCATTGCCTTTCAAGCAGGGGAGAAGACTCTCTTCTCAGTTGCGGGTGTTTGATATAAAATAGTTTATTTTATAAAACTATTGTTACTATTATTTCTTTTTCTCCCCAAACCATTAAAGACCTTTTTTACTTATTATCTAATGGTTGGTGTTTCTTTCTCATTTTAGGCATTGTACACTTTTACAGGTTTTGTTTCTACCTTTTTGCATTATAATTTATCCACAACCATTTAGACAAAGAATCTACAAATCAGAGGTTACTATTTGGTTACATGGATTTTTTTTAAGCATCTCCAAAAAAAAAGGCAGGTGAACACTCAACATTATTTTTATCTTGCTGATATAACTTTATGAGCTGGACTGTAAACATCCCAATCTGACATCCAAATCACAACAGATCCATTCCCCACTTCACCCCCCAAATAAATGAACTGCTTGTCAAGGCTGACTGGTGTATTTTAAAGGATATCTTAGCCATGAATATTATTTTAAGAGATGTGCAAATGGGGAAACCCCACAGCCTAGCCAATAAAACATGAACTTAGGTGCAAAGAAGCACACTCATAAATATTACTTAGAACAAGGAGATTCATTGTTTCACTCCAACCCTTTCAGTGGCTTCTCTGATCTCAGCCCCTCTCTGTGCGTCAGGGCAGCCTCTTCCTTTAACCTGTGGTTTTAAAAGCTGAACTACTACATTATTTATGACTATAAATGTGAGTAGCCTGTCTGTATGCTCCTTATACACACACCAAGATCTCCACACACCCCCTTCTCTCTCTTTTCTCCCCTTCAGTATGTTGGTATATAAGGATGAAAGAGTTTTCCCTTGGAGCTGATGTGGTTGGGGATGTGAAATTCGCTGCTGTGTCAGTATGAGGTAGACTGAGGATTTTCCAGCACATCCTCCACTTGCACAACTCAAAAGACCAGTCCTTATCGCTTCATCCTGTTCATTTTCTTCCCTTTAAATGTTTTCTAAAAGATTTTTATTCCGTTCTCTAGTTTATCCCCATTGTTCTATGCCTCCAACTATTTGATCTCCTTATTCTCTCTCATCATCTCTTCACCACTTAAAAAACGAAATAATACTTTCTTCACAGGTGTGACATGAGAATTAAATAAAGATAATATAAGTAGAAGCTTTGTATAAACTAAAAAGAGAATTGCAGGTCTGATTAGCATTATTATCATTCATGTTGCATTGCTTGTGACTTTTTTTTTACTTTCCCCTAGACTCCTTCTTTTAAAGTTAAATGATTTTATAAAATAGTAAAGGCAAAAACAATCAAATTCTGTCAATGGGATCCTGAGCTAGAGGTGAGGAGACAGATGAGAATGAGACAGTGGGAAAACAATTATCTGCAGGAAGGCAAAAGCCAGAGCAGTTGTGATGCCCTGGGAGCTTTTCTCCTAGTGGGTGGAGGCTGCAATTGGCTCATCATAACCTTTTCCTTCTCAACTAGAGAGAAAACAGGAGACTGTACCTAAATGATCAAACCATAACGAATTGATTTTCAGCTAATCTAAGGCTCTAGTTATGAAGAACTAGGACCAAAGGCAGACCCAGGGAGGGTGGGGGTGGGAAGGAGTGGGGTGCCAAGAGAGCCTGGAGCTAGAGCCCATAGAGCTAAGGAGAAAAGGCCAAAAAAAATAGGGGGAGGAGGAGGAGGTGATATAGAAAATGGAAGACTGATCTGGAAGGAACTATTGGTTGTGGATGAGGCAGCCTCCAACCCTTTTAGCCCTTGTGGTTAAATCTTATGTCCACCTTTTTATTACACTCTTTAAACTGGTTATTTGCGTGTGGCCACTTAAACTGGTAAAATCTTTTAATTAAACTATGATTCCAACTACCTCTAGATGCCAGGCTAGTCATTTCTCAAGAAAATGGCTTTAAAGGAGAACTATGATTCCTTTGGTCACATTTATGAATGTGAGAGGGTGCTGAAGGAAAAGAGAACAGGGTGCCTGTTCCCGGCAACTTTTTCTCTCGTAGAAAAAGAAAAGTTTTAGGGTGTTTTTTGTTTGAACCAATATTAGCATTTGTTATTCCAGGCATGGTCCATTAATCCATACTATAATAGTTTTTGATCCTATTTCCTCCCATCCCATCCCCCCTTAAAAAAAAATCTTGCATGTGTTTATGGGTGTGTTTATGTTACACAAGTGTTAATAACCCTGCTGGAAAGACTACACAGATAGCATCTTCAGGTAGATCTGTGAATAAATGCCTCTCAACTGGGCGCTTGAGTCAGCCAAAGACAATAATAAATATCAATGACGTCTTTCAAATCTATCAACTGAGGGCATAAGCATTTTTTTTCTTCCAGTACCAAGAGAATTTAATGCTTTGCAGAAATAGGAGATACAGATAATGAACACTAAAAGTAAATTTCCTATTTTTCTGTTTTACTGTAATTTCCTCCAAAGTGTCTACAATGCCACGTCATTTACTATACTGTCACCAAATAATAAATAAAAATTAGTTTCTCAGTGAAAATCTTAGAAATGTACATATTTATCTTTATGTAAACAGTAGATACATTTGAATACTGCAAGTAAATGCTCTAATCACCCTTTTCATTTACATAGGCACTTTTTGCAGGAACTAACTCAAGACTTCTGAAAAAGAGATAATTTAAAAAGAAAAATATAATCCGAAAGATATTTCTGTTACTAACAAATTAATGTGGTATTGACTAAGCAAAATTCCATCGATATTCTAGGGACACATCAGAGAAATCAACCTGTAAAAGCTATATATTACGAGACTGACAAAAAATTGGCCTAAGAAAAATTAACATAGTAAAGTAGGAAGCTTATCTTCATACAACTGATAATTAATATTTATTTCTTCAAGTGAATAAGTCACCGAAATATTTTAAAGGTCAAAAGAACATGTCTAGTTCCATATTTAGATATTTACATTGGCCTTAAGACAATTTATTTATATTTGACTTTTTCTTTTAGTAAATTCTAATCTATTTTATCACTTATAACTTGAAACTAACCTCATTTGAAATTTAAAAAATGAATTTTTTGGTAGATATTCAAATAAAGTTTATTTGCTCTTGAGTAGCAAAACTTAGGTTGGGGAAAAAATCTGAATGACAAGATAATTGCAGAAAATCCCTTATTTGATTTGAAAACATCAACAACATTACAAGCATTAAGCAAAAGGATGCTACTAGATCTTTTTTATACCATTCATCTTTCTATGGGAAATAGCAACATACTCTTTCCACATATTGAAATATCCAAACGGCTTCCTCAGTACAAATTCTCTAGCCTATTGGTAATTTGACTCATTTGTACTTAGTCCCCACTACATACATATCTTTCAGACACTTTGAAAAAAAAAACACTTGTTTTTTCTAAGTTCTAAGAACATGAAACAAGTTGCAGGTAAATTTTATTAATGAACGTTATTAATAACTGAAATTCTCAGTGTGGCTAATATATTACATTTTGGCCTTTTCTGAATATACTTTGACCTATCGTATTACGGAGGAAATATCAGAATTCACAGCTTTTTGCTAAGTAGGGGTTGGTTCAAGAAGGCATAGTCTGATGATAATAAAATTGTGGTTCAACTTTCCTAAGAGACTACTTGGAAAAATTCGGCTAATATCAGAGTCAATTTGTCAGTAATTTCATAACAGGCATTTAGTTTGGGATTTTTAAATAAAGAATAAAATTTATGGGTTGTTATTGAGAATACATCGTTATTCAGCAGTTCAAGTAGGATAAAAATAAAGTTTTCTGAAGCTTTACAGTTTCTCAAGAGTAAAACAAAGAAATGTATTTCATGTTGTACCTAACAAACTGCTTTCTCAATATAATCTGCACAAAATACTCAAAATTTTATTGATTTCAACGTGTAAATATTCTTTATAATAAAAAAAGGGCTCTAGAATCACTGAATGAATGTTTATTATTGTTTTTTTTAATTCTATGAAGATGTATAGGAAAGAAATGACATACAGATTCAAAAATTATACTCAATTCTCTTCTAAAAATAAATATACCTTTGTGAATGATCAAAATCACCACTTATAATAAGGTATATTATTAGGATCAATTCGTGTCTGAGCTGTTGTTTTTTAAAGTATACAACATAACATTGCATTCTTCTCTATCAGATTTCAGATGACCTGAACTGATTTTTTTCAGTGATCTGTTCTAAGACTATGTAAATTATGCTAGAATGTAATTTTTCTATTAAAATACTGAAACTAATTTAAATTATTGAATAATATTTTAGAAATGATGCAAAGTAAAATGAGCCACATTTGCATACCACTTATACTAGGAAAACCATTCAAGCTAGTTTAGAATCAAGATATATTTTAATGGCTTTTTTAAGTGCCAATTGAAATCTGTTAATTACATGTAGGAGAAAAGGCTTCTAGGACAACGGATTAATAAAACAAAATGATGACTTAGTAAACCTTAATTATGACCAGTTTTGTCTCTAGTACATGAAACATATTATTTATTAAGCACCTTATCTTTCATATCAGGATTGCTAAGATGAGCAGAGCATATTAAGCAACATTTGTTACAGAAGTATCCATATGTTATTAGGATTTGTTGCCATCTGACCTTTCAAAGAATATTTCCTTTGAGATATCATGAGGAAGTTTTTAATTAAGTATTTAATAGAACAAGCCAATTTTAAGTCAAAGCAGTTTGCATTTTTAAAACAATGTTTTCAAAGTTCTCACATTTAAAAAGTCTCAATTCTTTCCAGTTTAAATTTGTTGATAAGATTTTTAGTCTTCACCAATCAAATATATTCTATGCTACTGTTCTTTAAATAGGTCTGAAGATAGTAAATTTTCACCTTCAGTTTCTACTGAAACCTTTAAGAAAATAACAACTTGTGTAAATTCATTTAAAATTTGTAAACTCTTTAAGATTATTGCAAGAGGGACTACTGGGCACTAGTATTTTACAACTGTGCTTATTCACTTGAAGTTTATTCATAAATAATGTCAAAGTATTGTGAGCATTGAGGAAAAATAATTTTAAAAATTATACTCTAATATTGTGGCTAATTACAGAAATTTTCTATTGAATGTTTCATCTCACATAAAAAGAGAAATTTTTTATAGCTAAAGACCATCATAACATGTTTTATATTTTTGTTGTCAAAAAAAATAAATAAATAGGTATGACATGTTTTAATCATTACAGTTAAGAAATGATTTTAATAAATAAATGTTAAGAAAATTATTTTAATAAAATTTCAGACTACTTTCCTGAATTTTTAAATAGTAATCTTTTACAGTATTATTTGATCTTGGTTAATTTCACGCCAATATTTTCACAGTAGTTCCTGCCCTTACATGAACGTTTTGAAGTAGCAAATACATATATGTTATATGTTCTTTAAATTACTAATAAAACAAAACAAAATGCCATTTACACTTTCCCATCTGGGGATCTTCCTTTTTTTCCCATTGCATAGCTATCCTCACAAACTTCCCCTTTTTTAGACTTCTGCCTAAGCATTCATAGATTATATTTAAGCAAGGTTGAATTTTTAAGACCTGAAAAGTCCCAAATCAACCCAAACCGTGTGTTTAATTTTAACTCTTCACCTTAAAATATATAAGACTTTGTTGCCTAAGGCAAAATCTTACATTCCATCAATGAAAGCAAGGAAACAGAAGCTGAGAAGAAGAGAGTTATAGAAAATGACTTTATATAAACATGACCACCTAACCAGGCAGCTGCTTTACCATTATGAAAACTTCCACTTTGTAATAACATAGATTAACGAAGAAATGAACAACATACCTAAGTTGACAAAGCTCATGACCATGTCAGCATCAGTCAGAAAGCTGGTATCATGTAGGCTGGCTAAAGGAGGGCTCTGGGTGGTCAGGGGAGTCGTCCGAGACAACTGTATGCGACGAGTATACCCATTGGGAGAGGCTGAATATCCCTTTCTTGCCCCTCTGGTGTCTCCTGCCAACGATGCCCTCACTGAGTATTCCGACTCCTCGGGATTTTCTTCGTTGGCCATGGCATTGTAGAGGTCCAGCATAAAGAGAGGTGCAGAAGACGCTTGTTTTCCAGGTGAAAATGGTCTGGGTCTGTGAGGCAAACCCAAAATAGAGAGGATCTCCCTCTGTATTTCCCGTCTTTCATGGTTCCGTAGTCTTCTATAAATAAAACTGGAGTGGACATGATTGTCTCCTAAACCTCCTTTTGCATAACCCACCAGAACCCAGCAGCTCCAGAGGAAACTCACAATACCCCTAAGTAGAAATGCAGTCAGATGCATTTTTGTCCAAAAGGAAAAGTTGATATTTTTAGTCCTTCTTGTCCTCTTTAATAAAAAAAAAAAAAAAAAGCAAAAACAAAAACAGAAAAAAAAAACCAAACAAAAAACTAAGTTTCCTAGGAGGTGCGCTCTCTCAATAGCTGAAAAAAACAAATTGACCTATTCTTCGTGACAGTGACATTTCTGAATACAACATCCTTACTGATTTTCCTGTCCTATTTTAAATATTTTGGAATGTGTCAAGAATAGTTATTTCTAAGAAAGCTGGAACTCAGATTTCCAATTATCCACAGTTGTTAAGAGATTTTGCTGCATTGATGTAGCAGGAGACGACCAATATTATTTAATCAGGTGACCTATGCATTCCTATATGAATTTATGATAATCAGGCCTTTGGTATTTGAATTAACGAAAGCTGATCTTCTGATAAACTGTAGTTCCCAAAGTTATCTTCACTTGCTCTTGAGTTCTTCTCAACCCTCGAGCTCTTTCCAAGACAAATCCTGAGTTCTGAATCACAGATCTCTGCTGATCTGCACCTTGGTGTTGGAATATATGTTTGTCCGGCAGCTTGGTGATAACTTTAACATCTTTTATGTCGCCTTAGTGTAAAATAAGGTTCAAGGTTGTACTGTTCAAGTAAATGTGTTTCCCTGAATTTACTTGAAAACCTTCCTGTAAATCCATTCAATCCCTTTCTGCTTCTTACTGTTAATTCCACCTCCAGCAGGCACAAATATACCAGCCCTCTTCAAGAGAGATCTAAAGAGTAATGTAAGCACAACCCTGCTGGGAAAGAAGAGGCTTCTCATTGTAATTTGAAACTGGTAAAGCAAAAAGAACTTAACCCCTTGGCTACCAGAAAAGCCTCCATTTTTGCAATTTTGTAGCCACGCATCTTACATAACACAGTGATGCTTGGGCATGTAAGTGCTTGGAGGGGGAAAAAAGTCCGTTTTCAAGTAGCAGGCTGAAAATTGTGCCACCCATTTTACGTAGTACTCCTTTAGGTGTTTCTTTTAATGGCACGCATTTAATGCACTTCTATATTAAGCCTCAGGTTATGGATAAATTAAAATGGTTGTGCCTCAGTTCTGTATTTGAGATTTTTTTCTAATTTTTATAAGTCATCAGAGTTTACTTAAAAAATAAAAGGAGGAGCTGTGAATGGGGTTAATTAGTTATTTCTTAATGATAACCAGATAGTTTTAGAGTAAAATACAGTAGAGAATTAATTAATAGTGCATGTATTCTAACTCCCAAAGCAATGCTATAATAATTTTTTTTATAACAATTTGGTAAATGACTAGATAACCCAGCTTTAAAGGTCTTTTCATATTGAAATTTTAAGCAGAAAGTTGTATTTCTGTTTCTCTTATTAAATCGATAGGGATGAAACACAAATATTCTAAAAGGCAGTATCATGATTCTTAGCTTTTAAGTGGTTTCAGTTGAAATGTAAACAGACTTGCAAATTAGATATTTCCTATAAGTTGTACTCAGCACTCTGATTTGTTCTTACCCATACAAATAAACAGCCGTCAAATAGTCTTCAGGACGACATACAGATTGAAATTTGAGTTTTTAAAATTTAATGGGTATAATGGGGAAAGTGTGCACCTTTATAAAACATCCTACTTAATCCAAGGAAATGAGCAAAGTACGTGTTTATCCTTAATGTTTAATGCCTTTAAAATTTGGATGTCTCCAATGTTTTTGTTCAGCTATAATTTTCCTTACAAGCTCTCTCTTAACCTTGGGACTCACAGTGCTTTCATTGTCTGGGATAGTATTCTGATACCAATGTAGATTTATCGAGCAAATTCTAGAACCATTATGAAATTCAATGTTTTTATTTTACCTAGAGGTGCCTGCTTTCTTGTTTAATTTCTTTCTCAATATTTCCTCTGAGTGTTCTAACGCAAAGACATATTTCTCACAATGCTTCAGTTTATTGGTGAAGGCTAGATACTGAAAGGGTTTACAGAATCTTATTGTATACACCATTTTTTCTGGTACAAATTCACTCTTCTAAAACTTTAGTTTGAGTTTGTTTAACGTTTGTTTGCTCTACTGAAAATTCTTTAATAGCAACATAAAATGCTACAATAGCAGATTCAAATATCAAAGTCCATGAAATCCCTTTATAAAATAGATATCCCATGAATAGCACTAATGCAGGTTGGAAGTAAGTAAAGGAATGTCATTTCAATAAGAAATTCATGAAATTGTTTATTTAGTATGCAACCGAATTGAGAATTTTGGGCCACTGGTACAGATTCAAGTCAATTTCCATGAAACACAAAATTTTACCTCTACATGTGAAAATCGTATCCCAAATAAAGCAAACTACAGTTTCCCCTATATTTTAAAATAAATCATCAAGGTTATAAATTTGCTTCATGTCTCTAGAGCACAGCAAAGAGTTACAAAGTAAATATTGGCTACAAAACAGGAAAAAACAACTCTTATTATCTTTCATACATGCTGATTTTTTCCCCTAACTACATGTGAAAAACAAAAATGAGCCCCAGATGTCATGAGCCTCAAAAACTCATTTTCCCAAAGCATGATGTTTAATATCAATCAGTGCAAATTTAATTTAATTGTTTAACCAGTCATATAGCCTCCCTCTATATGGGGAATCAGTTGCTAGTTGGCTTGGTCAAAAATTTTAGTATCCACCCTTCCCACACCTTCCCTTCCAACTCAGACTAGATTTGGCAAACATTTGTTTTTCAAAAAGATCAACATGTGCAATGAGAGAAAGAAAATAAAGAAAAAACTGCCAGGAACAAAGGGGATATGCTAACCACTAAACAAAAAGTCAGATTCATTTTTATTTCAAAGTAAATGTATTTTACATCATTTGGATTCCCAGGTACATTTATATGAACGTAGGAGCAATTTGAAAGTATTTTGCAATTGCAAGGTATAGACATCCAATATTTCAGAGCATACATTTAGAAGTGGTATAAGTTACTGAACATACTGAGTAAGCATTTCCCAAGACAGAAGAGACACAGGGTCAAAGAGAAAAACCCAGGGCATCACAAGAATTGTTCTGGAAGACAAGTACATTTTAAGAAGAGGAGCCTTCCTAAGAATCCATCTATCACAATACAGTGTATGCCTGAGGTATATTCTAATGTAAGTGACCTTCTGGTGAAAAACAGGGACCAATGAATCCACGTAAGGTGGATTTCTCACCGTCATTCTTTCTGTTCGTTTTTCTCTTTTCCTCACCATAATCTGATGCATGGATATGTCCAATTTGAGTCCATTGATATGGAAATTGACTGTTTCCATTTTTTTTCCATACTTTCTAAAGAGACTTGCTCATTAGAAATGTGACGTTCAGTAAGTGTGTTTTCTTCTAGAAGGGCCTTCCTATTTTGCTTCTGGTTCTTTTTTAATGGTTGCATTGTGTTTTCCCCCTGAAACAAAAACTGCTCATTTTGATTTCAACAAAATATAATTAGACACCCAATATAAATAGAATGACATTCTTTTTTTTTTTTCTGATTTCAGTAGCCTTTTATTAGCTTTCCCTGTTCTTGAACTACATACAGATGGAATCATGCAATATGTACTCTTTGATGTTTAGCTTCTTTCATTCAATAGAATGTTTGTGAGATTCCTCTATGTTGTTACATATAACAGTAGCTCATTTTGTTGCTCAGTGTTTTCCATTGTATAAGTATACTGCAGTTTGTTCATCCCTTCTGATGATTAGCTCTCAAATCAGAAAATAATTCAAAATCATTTAAAATGATCACAAAATTCTTAAACAGAAGAGACCTTAGATTGTACTGAACAGAGTAAAAGGAAAAGGGGAGTCAAGGAGACCCCTTAGGAGTTGAAGAGGCTGGCAGCAGTAGGAGAGTTCAGTGAAAACATCCCCTTCTAGTATCTTTTTAAAGGATACATGCACAAGCGCAGAGCAGAGCAGCGTGTGTGATATTAAATTGCCATCAGCTCACTATTTTGGAGCCAAAAACACAGCATACATATAAAGAGAGAATATCGTGCCCATAGTAGCAGTCCAAAGGAAGAGAGAGTAGTGCTACAACACCACCATCTGACTCAGATTTGCCTCAGTAACCTGAAAGGGGTTCTAATAGCAGACAGCCCAAACCCTTTGTCTGATTTATAGTTAAGGAAACCTTGGAAAAAGGAAATAGATTAATAAAATGCAGCCATCAAACACCTTTGAAATGTTTGGTATTATTTTTAATGGATGGTGACATTATTTAATTGTTGTAAAATTCAGAGGATATTTCAATATGCTTCATACTGTTACAGGTTCTCAAGATTTTTTTTTATTGTCATCATAATAAAGTAATATTTAATCATTAAAAATCAATGGCTGTTAATGAAATGCCAGTCTAAGGACTCTATCTGATAAATAGATGCAAACGAACTGACTCTAGAACATTTGGTCAATTAAATTATTTGGCTGGATGTTTTTTATCCATCATCCAAATTGACGGAAGGTTTTAAATGAAGTAGGTTGACCTTTAAAAAGTTACGTAGTTAACCATGAAATCACATCTTCATTTGTGAGCACTTTAAAGATCTCACTCACAGCAATCCAGTATCCAGAATTATTTTTCTATTCATTTATTCATTCAACAGATATTTAATGAAAGCCTATTATGTAGCTACTTTGTGCTAAATGATTTAGATACAGCAAAAAAAAAAAAAAAAAATTCAAGCAATGTTCCTGTCCTCACAGGGTCTACAATGATTTGGAATTGACACTTCCATTGATTTCAAAGTGAAAAAATTAGTGTTTAAATGTGATTATTAATCAAGGACGATTTCTACTTGTTTTCTTTATGTATCAGCTAGATTGCAAGCTGCATGGAGGTAGGAGCTGAGTCAATTTTCTTCACTACTGAATCACTAATGCCAATTATAGTATATATTAGTGGCTCACTTAATATTTGTTGACCATGTGACTTTTTAACAAAAATAAACAATATTCCAATGATATTTTAATCCTCTCAGGAAACATAGTTAAAAGGAATCATTAGGCACATTAGCTGACAAATAACTCTAGCTCTTAATAGGTAGATACTTTTTAAGGGCATGCACTTATTACATCTCATACCACAGTTATGAATCTAAATACAAACTTACATCAGTATTAGACAATTGTAAAGAAAAGAAAAACCACCAAATAGTGAATCACATTGACACTTGCAAAATACCTTGGTCTTTAATTACAGGGAAAGGGGATTAGGTGACTGCTTATTGATTTAGAGTGGGCTCTGACCCAAAAGAGCAGCTTCTGCTCTTGGTATTTAATGCCTCATTCCTTTGAGTTGTAATGGCTTATTTGTGTTGTTGTTGTTTTTATGGCCCCATGTAAGAAACCCTAAGAGTAAGCACACTTTAACAAACATTGGCAATTAACGCAACACCTGCTAAAGCTCAGCAGGGCCCAACAGAGACACTGGGATGAGGTACCGTCTGATAATGACTAAAGCAAGAGAAGGGACATTTCATAAGGCATGTTTCAGGGCACCAAAGTAAAAGTCTTAACCCCATGCTTTTGCAATCTTCACACTTTAACAGAAGACTCATGCTAACTCCAAGTATCTTAAAATTCAGCCTCTGTAGGGTCTGACAGTTGAATGAAAGGTTCAACTACCAGGGTGCCCCAATAATTCCCATTAACAGGGATAATCTTCTCTGGAAAAGAAAATCTAGAAATTTCACTGCTCATGACATGTTCAAACTAAAATCTTACCATAATAATAAAAACTTAATTAAAATTTAAAGTACATTACTTAAAGCAAAATTGCCTTGATAGAATACTTTTTATCTGCTTTATTTAAATGGGCCCACTTTTCCATAGCACCTCTTTTGCCAGGAAACTGTCAATTTTTCATAAAATCTTCATCAAAAACTTTAGGATACAGTTAGACCCTAGAAATTGATATATATATATATATCAATTATATATATATATATATATCTCATAGAAATTCTCCATCAGAAGTCTATGTCACCCAGACCCATTAATACTAATGAGACCCATTAATGAAAGGATATGGGCTCTGCTTTCTAAGACATGATGCATCAGGAATTATAATTAATAATGGGAAAGATGGACAATCATCATTAATATTCAAGTTATAAGCATAGGATATTCCTTTAACACAAACGTTCTCAATCCAGGCTGCAAAATGTGTGTGTAGGGTGGGGATGCTTCTAAGAAATACTGAAGGCTGAGCCACACCCCAGAACAATTAAATCTTAATTCTTGGGGCTCAGCATCAGTAATTTTTAATATTGATCAATGTGTAGCCAAAATTGAGAACCCAGAACAAACTGTCTTGGCAACATATAAATCACTGCCTATATGAGTATGCTTCAGTATTATCACAGAGTTTCCAAATTAGGACAAGGCCTATGATTTTCCTTGATTCCTGCTTTGGTTCCATGATGTAGCAAAATGTTATTTAAATAAATACACAGTGATTTTGTACTTATTTGTACACTAAATTTTGCTTTTCAGCATCTACCTTAGCAACAAATAAGAGAGTCCCTGTTCTTCCCAAACTTGGAAGTCAGTTGTTTCTAGAAAAGTTTCCTTAGTATCTATATTTAAATGCTGAACTTAAAATGCAGCTGCTTATATATGAAGTGTTACTGTATCTCAGATAATTAAGAATATATTCCTCAAAATGACATCTGCTTATTGCACGGGCCTCTCTGATCTCATCTGCCATTCTTTCTTGGATTAGAATAGGGAAGTTATAAGGCCTTCTCAATTATACAACTCTTTAAAATTCAATTTAAAAACTCAGTCATCTGAACTCACATTATAGGTGCATTTCATGCTTATGCTAGATATGTTCAGTTCTGAAATTTTCCCACGTCATGGGTTTTAGGAGGCTGTGTATAGTGTGTGTGTGTTCTACAGATGAGCATGTGTATATCTAAAGTTCCCGTTTGCACAGGATCTCCTTTCCACCTACAGTTCACAGGTTCTTTCTATATTTAAAAGCTATGGATTGTCTCTTCTTAACTAAGCTCTGCATTCTCTTTAAATCTTTCATTCATCAGTTTTACAATAGACTCTTTATCACTGTGTCTCCGTTTTTAAAAGTCTTATCCCTCCAAGTTCTCTTATCTAGAACTCTCTTTCAAGTGTGTAACTCTGCTTTCTTTATCTCTCACCTTTCATCACCCCTGTCTTCCTGCAGAGAAGGATTTAATCCTACCCTCCCTCTCCTAATCTCCAATTCTTTCTTGTTTCTAGAACAGTTGTTATTTCAACTGTCAAATGTTCATAAACAAGGCAGTGATACCATCAAACAAAGTATAATAGTATTTTTTTTGCATCTGATAAGTGCATTTTACGTATGGGCTGGTTCTGTGGAAATGGATGCAAATATTGGAGCCTATCAACACAATTCTAGAAAATCAGTGTTTTCAGGTGCATATATAAATCCTTTTCAAATATTCAGAGCAATGTTTTTATTTTTTGGCAAAAATCATGATCATCGTCATCATCATCACAATAACCATAAATTTTAATAAGAAATGCTATCTCATAATGAAAATGCAAGAAAGTCTCTAAATAGCTATTGAAATTATGTCTGATGTCAATCCACACTTAACATAATGGATAATTATCTTTGAGTCCAAAGCATTAATTTCATTACTCTAATTATTTTTAGGTTCCAACATCAGACATATTTCTTTTAATAGAAGGTTCTAATCCAATATCTACTAGATTAAATAAAGAAGACTCAATACTATGTGTCTCTTTTGCTTAAAAAATGGGATTTTATTGATTTACAATTTTGAGGCTAGGTAAAGTCCAAAATTGAGGCATCAGCATAGCCATACTTTCTATCTACCAGTATAATCTTCAGGGTTCCTTGGCTTGTATCTCTGTTTACCTCTATCACTTAGTTATATCCTCTTCTTTCTCTTTCAAGTTTCCCTGACTTTTTCCAACTCCACCTGTGGCTTTCTCTAACTTTGAATTTCTTATACTTATAAAGGACTCCAGCAATCTGGATTAAGCCCCACCCTCATTCAGTTGGCCCGTGCCTTAATTAAAATAACATTCTTGATAGATCTTATTTACCATGGGTTCACATCCAGGACAGAGATTCAAAACCAAGAACATGTCTAAATTGGAAAACATAATTCAGTTCACCAAACCATATCTTCTAAAATGTCTTTCAAGATTTTTACTTCTCTTCCTAGAAAAACTCTTTAGGCATAATGTTTATCAATTTTATATTATCTTCCAATCATTTTTTAAGAAAAAAAGATAAGCCAAATTGTCAATCATTTCTAATGTAATCTAGGAATTCCTCTTATCGTGATATACTATACAGTCGTATAAATTTTCAAACATGCTGCTTTATATAATGAGTGAGAAAAAATCATTATTCAAAGACCAATCTAACAATATCCCTTAAAGAGAATGGGACCAAAGTCTATATTTACAATTGGTCAGGGCTTTCAAGAGCTCTCTAGGTGGCAAAAGTTATTTCTCCAGAACTTTGGAACAGTTCAGTTCCTCTGGGCTGTTCTCTGCTAAATCTACAGCTTTGAATGTGTACATGGCTCTACAATTATAAGCCCACAAATTCACAGACATGATCATCTCTAAAAACTGAAGTATGAAATCATCCATATATACAGTACCCAGAATCCCTAAGAAGGATAAAAACCAATAACTACAGGGGTTGAGCTAAAAACACATTGCCATATAATATGTATACTGTTTTCTTGGCAAATATCCAAATGTTATCTGGAGACTTGAATCTTTCTAGTAAAGACTCACCATATCTTATCAGTTAAAGTATGCTCAGAGAATGTCATAGAAATTCTTCGGTCTCTCTTGTTTATAGTTTTTCCACTTCCTCTTATGCAAGAGGTGTTTGAGGAAAATAGAAAAGTGCATGAGATTTATAGACAGGATTTATATCTTGGTTTTGCCACTTACCATCAGAATGACCTTGGTAAAGTGACTTTGAAGTCATTCAAATAGAGAATAATAAAGGAAGGAGTCACTTTTATTATTCAAAGTCTCCTCATCTGTAAAATGGAGAAAAAACCAATACCTCACCACCAGATTGTTAAACCCATTAAATGAGAGAAAGTGCTCCATAAGAGTCAAAGCATTTCATAAGTTATTATCATGCGCACACTGCCCAAGGAAATTGAGATTTACCTAAGCTTTTCCACTGGTTTGTGCACCCTGAGAAACCAAGGTTCAATATTTGTATCTTGTTAAATCACTTGATGGGGGGAAAAGGACATCAGAATTATTATGAAAATAATCAGCTTCAAAAGAAGGTTGGTATGTCTACAGCTAGATAAAGCCAGGACTTTTAAGCTGTTATCTTTATGCACAATCTCCTAATATCTTGAAAGACATACACCATTTCTCTCATTGGTGATTACCCTCCTTGCTTGATCAGTATATTTCAAAACTGTTCCTATGGTATCCCAGGGTAGTACTGAAAAACAGATTTGATTAACTGTTCTTCAATTGTACAAGAAAGGAAATTCAATTTGTACATCTATCTTAAAGTTTTCCCTTAGTGCTAAGGGAGGAAGTTAGTTTCTGAAAATTGCCCAGCTTTGATGCAAGTAAGCAACATGGGGCTGAAGGCTGGGAAAAAGAATAATTCAAAGCATCCAGGTAATATTCCTGCAAAGACGTGAGGTTCCACTACAGACAGGTCACTTTACACATGCAGAGCACTGGGGTTTGGATCTGAAGAACTGATTTAAATACTGATTCTGCTACTTCCTAATTTACTATACATGAGAAAGGTATAGTAAAGACTCAACACGTCTTTCCTAGCTTCCTCATCTTTAAAATATGGGATACTAAAAATACCTATGTTCTAGTATTGTTATTAGTCTTAAATGACACAGTTAGTATATGAATACCCTTACTTAAATGTAAAGCAAAGTCTACAAAGGCATTTGCCACATGTATTATTCAGAACACTGTTTTTGAGAGGTGTACTGAACAGTTCTCATACCTTTACTCAAACGCTCAAAGCATTTAGCATACTAGTGCACATTTAAATAAACAAAGATTGTTTAATAGTGGTGGTATAAAGGGGAATTATAATATGCAGCATTTTCTCAAACAAATTTTACCATGGAGTCATTTATTTAAGGAGTTGATCACTGTTTTTGCAACATATATTCTAGAATTGCTCTTAATTAGCACATTTTGGGAAAGAATCTAAGTCTTGTTATTATTGGAGAGGCAAGATAGCACAAGGATTAAGTGCCTATCCTCAAGAACCAACTGAATCTGAATCCTGACTCCACCATGTAATAACTGTGTAAACCACTCTCTGCCTCAGTTTCCTGATCTGTAAAATGGAGATAGTGTTGGTGTCTACCTCGTAGACTTTTATGAAAATTAAATGAGTTAATAAATGTACAGAGATGTAGCACAAGACCTGGTGCATGATAAATAGTAAATGTTAGGTAGCACTAGACTTCATAATATAGGGAAGGACAGGACTTTCTACCTATACATCATTGTATCTACATGCCTAGCACAGTGCTTGGCATACCAACCAATGATTATTTGTTCATTTGTTTACAAAATAAATACTAAGCACCTACCTGAACCAGGCATTGTCCCAGACACTAGAGATGTATTGATGAGCAGGTTAGACAAATACTCCTGTCCTAGGCAGGCTTCTGTTAAGAGGGGATGGGTTAATGGAAATTTTATAAAATCAGCTTGTGATGATGGAATTACAACTCTGCAAATTTACACTCCCCTTCCCCCTCTTTTCATTCCTCCCTCATAACCTTTAATCTGCTCTCTATCTCTGCAAATGTGCTGTCTCTAGTCATCTCTTATAAGTGGTATCAGACAATTTTTGTCCATATTTGCCTTGCTGATTTCACTGAGCATGATGTTTTCAAATTTCTTCCATGTTGCAGCATGTCTCCGAATTTCATTCGTTTTTAAGGCCAAATAACGTTCCATTGTCTATATGTACCACATATTGTTTATCCATTCGTTGCTTATGGACACTTGGGTGGTTTCCACCTTTTGGCTACTGTGAATTATTCTGCTGATAAATGTCACCGCACAATGATTTATTTGAGACCCTGTTTTCACTCTCTTTGGATATATACCTGAAAGTGGAAATATCAGATCATGTGTAATTCTTTATTTAACTTTTTGAGGAACCACCATATTGCTTTCCACAGTGGCTGCATCATTTTATAGTTGCACCACAATCACTGTTAAAAATTTCTCCTCATCATCTCCAAACACTTCCTATTTACCATTTTTTAAATAATTGACATCCTGTGGCTGTGAAATAGTATCTCATTATGGTTTTGATTTGCATTTCTCTAATGGCTAATAATGTTGAGCATCTTTTCATGTGTTTATTGGCCATTTGTATATCTTCTTTGGAGAATGTCTGTTCAAGTCTTTCATCCATTTTTAAAGTTGGGTTATTTGTCTTTTTGTTGTTGCATTGGAAAAGACTTAAATATTGTGGATGTTAAGCCCTTGTCTGATATATGGCTTGAAACTATTTTCTAAATGAAAATTCATTTAATATTACAATTAAAATAAGTTATGGTATTAAATTAAACTTTCATTGACTATTCTTTGGCTTTGAATCTACCTTGATTACTTACTGTGGTTCTGCCACTATTTCAGCCCTGATCCTCTCCTATCTTTCCTTAACTATGCAAGACTTAACTCTTTTATATGACTTTTCGTGACTAATTCAGTCATCTTTTAACTTAGGACAAAATAATGTACAGTATAGTACATATTTGTTATTAAATCAATTAACACAACATAATTTGGTTTTGCCAGTGGAACTATAAATTCATAAAAGTGACTATGTCCATATCAATATCTCTTTCTATGTCTGTTTCTCCTATATTTGTTTTATATCTGTTTCCAAAAATGCTAGATACATAGTTTCTGGCTAGATTTCTGTGTAAGTTTAAAAATGCAAAAAAAAAAAAAAAAAAACCCTGCTTTAATCTGGTTTTTATGACATCGTAAAAATAGGCTTTAAAATTTTCTAAATGGGAAATCCTCAGCAATGATTTTATGTTCTATATGTATATATAGTGAAAGGCTTTTTGTTTTATCATAAACTTGGAAAATAAGAGCACTTTAAAGAAATTAGATCTGAACTGTGTAAAGTAACTATACTTAAATGCTTCTACTAATAGTTGCTATTGATAAACAACAGCAGTGATTAAACAAACATTAATGTCTATTTACATTCGTTATTGCTTAAATAATTCAGTATGATCATGATTGGAACTCATCTGTATAAACTACCTGTATAAAAAATAAAAAGGTCAAAATGATTATCTTCTAAAAGACATTTTCTTATATGAACAAGGCATATAGCACTAATAACCAAGTGCATTGGGGGCTATATAGAATTTGAAGTTACAAATATGTGCTTTTTAATAGTAGCTCTCTTAAACGGAAGGAAATAGTTACTCTTTTTTCACATTTTATAAGTACCTGAAGAAATACCCTATGGAAATAATCACAGTATGAGTCCGAGGTATAAAAATCAATTCATGACTTATTCTCTTTCCTCCTTCCCACTGACCAACCCAAGATAATTTTGCTGTCATCTGCATTCTTTCAATTGGGAGGCTAGAGAGTAGAAGAAATATGAAATTAAGACTATTCATACCTGTTCTATACTAGCATTGTTTCTTAGGTTAAGTGACAAAGGAGTTTTAGAGGATTAATGCCATTTAAAAATACTTTGCCACTAACACAGATAAATGAAAAAGAGTGCGTTTTTTGTTTGTTTTGATAAATCAGTTCTGTAAAACGTATTTGGGTTCACCAATAGCTATCATGCAAATACATAAAGACATTGTTTAAAAATTATTTTAAAATTAAAATAGCAACAAATGGCTCAGTTTATATTTAATCTTACCAAATATAGTCAATTCATGACTTTTTTTTATATAGTGGATGGAAAGAATTGAAATTCCCAAGTTCAAAAATGTAATAATAATAAATGAAAGAGTTTGCTTTCCCCGCATTTATAAGATTAAAACTGAAAGTCTTTTAGTATTCAGACTAAACTCAAAACAAAATTCCTAATCTTCTGTTTTAGAATTTTTATGCCAAGCTTTAGCTAAGGAAGTAACAATCCACAGTACTGTTGCAAAGCTCTAAAAAATGGGTTTTTATACAAACACTGACAGGCTCTGACCATCAGTGGCATTAGAAGGCGCCACCATAATTACAGTCTCCTTAAGACATAACTTATTTCAGGCTAAGTAGGAGAGCCAATATTTTGTATTTTAATTAAGAAACCTGGATTTTGTTTATAATAATTGACTGTTAAGTCAATTCTTGCCAGGATATACTTGTAAAAGAGAATTTTTCCTTCAAGTAAGCATTCATTTAAGATTTTGGAACAGATTTAGGATTTGAGATTGAAATATTTCATAATTATTTATCTTAATAGCTTTCATTGTAATGCTAATAATAGTATAAGAATATATTTGCATATATTTTCATTTACTCATCAATGGCCACAAATGTTTATTATTTGCTTCTTAGAGAAAATTTTAAGCATAATGATGAAAATATATTGTCTTCCACAAACACAAAAGCCATATTGTTTCCCTCATCAACTGATTATACATGAAAATATATAATTGCTTGCATAGTGTTATAAAATAGGTCAATAAATATTCAAAGCAGAGTAGAACACTAAAGATGAGATCTAACAGCAAATAAAATATCCTCGATGTGAAACATCCATATGCTGATTTTGAAAATGATTCATTTTTCAGCTATCCGTATTAAAGCATTCTATACAATAAACCCTTTAATGCGCCTATTGTCAAAACAGATTTTCTTCATCATAATTATCCTTTGGTGCATGTGGTAATAGTACTGTTGCTTAATACTTATTTTAAATATAAATTAGAGACAGAATATATCTGAAAAATTATACTTGTAGAAAATAAGGTTCAAAACGGAAACCAAATGGAACACTGCCACCTTTTGGTTATGTAAATTGTAAAGTTTCAGAAGCCTTTTTGAATGGAAATGCTTGGAAATACTCCCACCTTTTAGAAATAGTAATCCTATCTCTGTTGGTACGAAAATCTTCTTCTTAAATTTTTTGTTTCCCAATTACAGCCCTTTATTTTTTAGTATGTTAGTTTCCATTTTGCTAAGTTTATCCAAAAACTCTTGAACTTTAGAACCTGGAAGCAATTCTTCCTGTTTATTTTGTAAGGAATGGCAAGTAATGACCTAGTAATGAAAAACACAAAGGGACTTTTATATCCCAGGGCTCTGCTGTGAGCATTTGTATCAGTTCTCTTCTTACCAAAACCAAAGCACACCACTATCCTATAGAACAGCACTTGGAAATGCCACACTCAAATTCAGCAAAGCACTAATTGCATTTCTTTTAGCTAGAAGGGTTTATGCCTTCTCACGCTGTAAGTGTTTTATGTTTACAGTTTAAAATTATGGGGTAAAGGAGAAATGGCACAGTAGATGCTCAGGCACAACTATGAGCTAATTGGTGGTTTTAGAAGAAATGAAGGGCTAAAAGTGAGCAGCAGTTTCACTGAGGGCAGCATCCGAAATTATGAATTTCTTAAGTACTTGAACCAAATAAAATAAAACAAAGCAGGATTAAGGGCAGTAGACAATCGTTAATAAATGACAGGACGCAGAGTGGTTTGGTAGATCGTTAGAGAAACGTCTTTGCTGCAACTGCAGCTCTCCCTTTAGCAGCAGAAGTAGGTTTAAAAAAAAAAAAAAGTGTTCAGACCCAAGCAGACAGTGGGAAAGCTCACCTCTCCCTTACCACTTGCGCGCCCCCCATCCTCTCCACCCTCCCCACCCCACTCCCGACCCGGGCAAACAGCAGACTTGTAAGGTTGCCCAGAAGAGGAACCGAGGCTGGTGGAAAGATATGTGAAGAAAGAAATCCACGGAACTTCTTGTCGGAAGGTTCCAGAGGTTGGGGAGGGAAGTGGCCCAGCGTTTCAAAACTGATTTGAGGTTTCAGTGTGCACCGCCATCAGTGTGCTTCAGGAGGCTAATGAAGCCTACCTGGGGGGTTTACTTGAAGATACTAATCTGTGTGTGACCCACGCTAAGACAGACACCAGCACACGCAGAGACCTCCGGTTAGCTCGCCGGATACAGGAGGAAACAAAGTGAAGACAGTGTGTACAGTGTTTTGTAGTAAAATTCTGTGAAATACCTTGATGTAATTTGTGATTTTTTTAAAAAAATAAGTGTGTGTGTACTGTGTTGCCTTGTACTTAATTTAGCCTTTCTATGTCCCACTTAGGCTGAATGTGAAAAGTGACTGTGCCACAAACCCCAGGGACATGACCACTCAAGAGAGATGAGTCGCTAATATGCAGATGGATGATCGTTCTTGCTCCTCAGGATGTAAGTTTCTGTATGTTAATGACGCGTTGGGTAGCTATTAAGGTATTAGAACTGATAAACAAAGGCTGTACAGGGTCTTGAGGAAAGAATACTGGTTCTGACTTGTTCCAAGTGTTTAACACTAGGGACTGTGCCTGCCGGTACGTCACCACTGTGATAGAATGTGGGCTTTTTTAAGGGTGAGGATGGGAGTCTTCACCACAGTGTAACTTACAGCTTCCTGAGAAAATAAAAAAGTAAAACTGGCAGCTATCGATTACACTATGTGCATTTATTATAGCTATTTTTTATATATTGTAGCATCAACACTTTTAAAATTGAACGTGTTGCATTCACATGAGGTGGGGAATCTTTTCTTAAAGGTGCAATGACATTGGTTTTCTCCTAACTAGACTACATTTGTTTTCATAGTAGTAAAATGAATGCTGTGCCACATGACACCTTGCATATGTGCTCATTGTACCACATGCTAACCAACCCTCTAACTAATGGGAGGTTTTTTAAGAATGCAAGAATATACAAGTTAATTATACCAGCGTCATCTGTTACTAATAATCTGAACTAGTTAACGCAGCTTTTCTTTGTATGGTGGTTGTTCTCATAACTGGGTTCAGTTTTTCCTCTTCTACCAAAGAGGAAGTGATGCGAAGTTCTTTTCCTTGTGGAGTTTTATTAGTAAGCCTTAGCGTAAACTAGCTGTGGTAGAAAGGCACACAGCTCCAGCTTATTGAACTGCTGCCAATTAAGATGATATTGAAATTTATCTTTGATTAAAGTTACAAATAAACTTGTTAATCCAACTAAGAGTTAAAAAACCAAAAAAAAAAAAAAAAGAATTGAATAATGTAAAGAAACTGGTTGAAGAGAAAATTGTACTACTTTTTTTTCTCTTTCTTCCCACAGTTTGTCAGACTCTACTAAAAAAGAGTTCCTTCAGCTACAAAAGTAAACAGTAAATAACATGTAATCAAAACAATTAAAATGAAATTATATAGCTGAGCTTAAAGTAAAGGAAAAGAAATTCCTAGGTATCAGCAACAAAGAAAAAATGGAAAACGAGAGAATTTGTAAAGTGACTCTTAGCTGTTCAGGGGATTATCAGATTTAGCTATAGCCTCATTTCAAAGGGACTACAGAGTAAATGTCCATATAAGGAAATGAATATGGCTTTGGACAATATGTATAGTGAGATATTGGACCTGACACCCCTGTAAAATGCTCTGAAAATGAAAGGGGTGACTTTTGAGTGACAAAGAGTAAGGATAAAATAATTCATCCATCCATCTAGGGATGTAAGAAAGGTATTTGATTTAGTCTGAGGACCCAAGTGGAAAAAAATAAAAGCGCCCTTTAAAAATTAAAACAAAAGCCTGCAAGGTACTATGGTGTCTTCCAGCAGAGCAGTGGAATTCCCAAGCCTAAAAATTAAAAACTAGCCCTAAGCAAATTGAACAAACACACATGGGTACATAGTATCACTTCAACGATCTAGGACATGCAGTATTCCAACAGAGAAAAATTCTTATGAAGAGAAGTTCTAAATCAAAAATTACAGACCACAAGAGGAAACAATTTTACATGAGAAGTAGTCATCAGATAAAACAGCAGAATATATTACATCCCCCAAAACTGAAACCATCTGACATAATTATGCTATACTTAGAATGGTTAAAGAGACGACAGGAAAAATGGAAACTATAATTTTAAAAAAGCAAGATATTGAAAAAACAAAAAAGAACAGGAGGATATGAAAAGAACATAAATCTCATAGAAATAAAAAAATGTAGTCACCAAATAAAAATTTTAAAATTAATGAATGTTGGGGTGGGCCACGGTGGCTCAGCAGGCAGAGTTCTTGCCTGCCATGCCAGGGACCAGGGTTCGATTCCCGGTGCCTGCCCATGCCAAAAAATATATATATATATATAGTGAATGTTTAAACAGATTAGGCACAGCTTAAAGGAATATTAATAAACTAAACAATAGATCTAGATGTTTTCCCATGTGTACTATAAAAAAATAGAGAGAGAGAGAAATAAATAAGATGGAGCAAGTGTTAGATATGCCTGCAAAACATTAAGGCAGATTTCTGGTCAACAAACTTAGAATCTTTGTCTCAAAGTAATATTTATAAACGCATTTGAAAAGAACTATCCTAATAGTCAACACTTTTGTACTCTCAAATATTGTTTGAAAGAATTAGAGAGATTTTTCTATGGTGCACGTAGTGTTATAGTAAGAGTGGCTTTGAAATCTTTAAAGTTAAGAATTTTCCATGTCCTACAGCATAGAAATATGAATTCCTCAAGAAAATTCTTGCTTTGGCATTTGGAGTCTGATGGACAGCCTCTTAAATGGTGTTCATGTCCTTCAAGAATCCCTTCCCCTTGAGTAGGAGCTAGACTTATTGATTCTGATGAAAAGAATATGGCAGAAGTAAAGGGATGTCCCTTCCGATTTTATGCTATAAAAAGACTGTAGCTTCCATCTTGGATGTTCTCTCTCATTCTCCAGCTTTCTCTCGGATCATTAGCTGTCATGTTGTGAAGACATACAGGCAGCCTATCGAGAGGCCCATGTCATGAGGAACTGGGCCCTATCAACAACACATGAGTGAACACGGAAGCAGATGATGTGAGTAAGCTTGGAAGTGAATGCTTCCCCCATCTACCCCTGTCAAAACTTCTGATAATACCACAGCCCCAGCCAAGAGCTTAATTGAAACCTCATGGGAGACCTTGAGCCAGAGTCATTTATCTAGGCTGTGGCAAGACTCTTGACCTACAAACTGTAAAATAGTATAATTTTGTTGTTTTAAGCTGCTAAATTTGGGAGCAATGTCGTATATAGCAATAGATAGTTTCTTTATGTCAGTAAAAAATGTCTTTTGAGTCAGGAGAATTACTAGTATTAGTTATCTCAACATTAATAATGGAATATTAAATAATATCATCTAACAGTCCAGTTTCCAAAGATTATGGATCTGCCATCAATCAGCAACACAGATATCAACACTCATCAAGGAATATAAATATCAATCTGGTTTTTTGATTTAAAACACACACACAGATGGATAAGAACTATACTTTTTAGGTATATGAATTTAAACAGACATTAACATAATTGTAAAAAGTACTTTCTTGGGAAACACTTTTTTTTTATTCTGAGATTTTGCTCTTCCTGCTTTTTCTATATTAAAATGCATTTTATGTTTAGTAATTATAGTAATAGCAGATGGTAGTTCTCTTTTATTGTACTTAATTGGTAAAAAATGAAGTAAAGAATTTAAAACTGGCCAATCTATGTCAGAATAATTTGAAATTTTATTGACCTATGAAATCTAGAAGTCTGGGAATCAAAGAGAATCAAATGATAAACTTTCAGATGGGTCACTGGAGAAATAAAGACTTGGAAAAATACCCAGTTTTACCTTTTACTGTTTTTGAACCTTTGGTCCTATTTTTCCCCATACATATTTCTCAATTCACTGTTGTCTTACTCATCAGAGTCTAAATGGTCACTTAATTCAGTGTCACCCTTGATAGGTCTCTGAATTCCTTATCTTCTTAAATTTTTAGCATTCCCATCTAACCAATTTCCTTAGGTCATGCACATTGACTGTATTCCCTGAAGATTCTGTCTCCAGAATTATGCTGTATCAGCTGAGCCTCATCACTGTTCTCTACATGTCACTTCTTAGGAATACTAAATTGTTGGCTATTTAATATTTTCACAGTGGCTGCTCCAGGCTTGAACTTAACCTCCCACTCTAATTCTATGTTTCCTTTATCCACCTCTTCAGGAATATGGAATTAATTCCCTTCACTATCCCCTTAAAATGATTCTCTATACCTGTGTCCTTTCTCTCTTCTGTGTCATGAGAAAAACTGCACCTCAACCTCAATCTCCCATAGTTTCAGTGATTCCATGCCATCCTCCTTTCCCTAATATTATCCTCCACCTCTCACTCCCTTTTTAATATCTCTGCCATCCTGCATTTGTCAGTCATTTGCTCCCTCCTTGATCTCCATATAAGGCCATTGGTCTTAAAATCTTGTTTTGTACCTGTTGAGCTCACAGTTCATCATTCATCCTTTCTACTGTCCAAACTTCCAACATTTTAGCTCTGCATAGTTTTCAACTACTAGTATTTAGATTTTGTCCCTACAAGTTAGCCAAAACAGTTTCCTTAAATGTCAACACTGAACTAATTATAATACAGAATGGACTTTCCCCATCCTTGACTTTTCAGATATATCCAACAGCATTTGACTCTGTAGTTATAACATTTAACACTGTTGACACATTATTTCACCTTGAAACTTTTTCTTAAGTCATTTAGGACTGATTCTCCTTCATCCTTTTGTATTACAAAGGTCTGATCTGTTTTATTTTTCACTATCTCTTCATTCTCCTTTGCTTCTCTCATATATATCTTCCCCAAATTTCTGATTTGCCTTCTCTAAGTTTCTCTTTGCCAAAAGAGAGCAAATCTACTTTTTACAGCTTCAACTAACATGATCCTACAAATTATTACCAAATCAATATCTCTAGGTCTGATTCTCAGCTTTAAGTCCCGCATTTTCAGTTGCTTGCTGAGTAAAACTTAAAACTGAATAACCCTGTGACACCTTAGTATCAATATTACAAAATATGCTCCAAATGAAATTTATTTGTTCTCCTTCAAAACCTATTCTATTCTATTCCATAAAGGCATTCATACATTAAAGTCACTGTCTATTGAATGTTCTCTATGTTTCTGATACTATTCTATTCCTTGGCAAAATCACAATGTAAGATATGGTTTCTATCCTCAGAAGGTAGCATAGTCCCTACCTTCAGGTCTAGTAGAGAAGATGGATAATGGAACTTGGCACATTTTTTTAGAACTAAACCCAGATTATTGTGGGTACCCAACCCAAACTTAAGATGATCTTAGAAGAATTCCTGGAATGGTGATACTTAAACTATACCCTGAACAAAGTGAAAATCACCCAAAGAGCTCTTGTCTATTGTTTTCTCTTTGTGTAACTCTCCAGTAGAGGTTAACAGTAGTTCTCAGCCTTGTGTGCACTTCAAATAATGCCTAGAACTGTTTTTCAAAATTGTCTTGTCTGGGCTCCAACTAAATTTCCTGATTCAGCAGGTTAGGGTGGAACACAAACCACTGTATGTTTACAAATCTCCCACTTTAAACTTTGGTACTGATTTAGAATATCACTGATTGGTTCCATAGCAGACAGATTTAGGATCAACTAGAAAGAAGAAGAAACCTACTGAAATAGGAAAGTACTTCCTGATCATTAAAACTTGGGACAATAGCATGGGCTGCTCTCATACTCTCATGCTCTCATCAACTTCATAAGAAGTTGCCTCTTCTTAGAAGTCTTTTAAGACCTCCCTCAATTCCAAGGACACTGCTTGTGACATATTTGTATCAGCGTTGTCTATAGCAATACACCAATCTCTGTGTCTACATCATACAATGTATACCGATCTTTGTGAGCAGTGAGTTTTGGTTTTTCATCTTTGAAACTTCAGTGTCAGTGCAATGCTAAGCATATGATTAGATGCTCTATAAATGTTTAAGAATAATTGAATTAATGGGAATTACCCAGTAGCTAGAACAATGGCTAAGGATAGTCTAGAAAATGTAAGAGCAAATATAGATGCCTAGATATCAGGGGAAACATGGGTATTGCAGGGTAGGGTGCAAGAATGGTTGTAGCCAGGGATGAGGCTGGAGAACCAACTTGTAATGGGCCTTAGACTTCATGCTATAGTATTAGACTTTATCCTAAAGATTATGGGGAAGCTCTGAACACTGTTTAGAAGGATCTTATAATTAAACAAATTGAAGCCATATGTTTAATCCATATACTTGGGTAAGCAAAAACTTAAAATTCTTTTTCTGTAAAGCATTTCAATCACAGTTTTTACCACTGTTACTGGATGAAGGCAGTGGATTCTTGCCTGATGTGCTCAGTGACCAATTCATGAGATACCAAGTTTTCCAAGAGAGAAAGAGTTTATGCGAGGTGTGAAGCAGGAGATCAGATGGCCTATCGATCCCCAAATTTGTGTCCCTGAACTGTAGTAATTCTGAAAGTTTTATAGTATCAATAGATGGACAAGTTTTAGAATAATGAGCACAATAGCCCTAGGTGATGTAACTAGAGGTGACCTAATTATTGAGCATGCACATATTATTGCATTCTTAGCCACAGAATAGATAGAAGAAAATGGTACTTTAATATGATGATGGGTGTGATTTTTAGTATCATAGTGAGGTGCAGGTCACTTTTAGGTTAAAGTCTAAGTTACTGCACATGTCAAGGCCGTTTTTGTTACCTCCAGCTTCAGTTATCAAGATAACTTTGGACTTGGGATGGTTTAGCTCTGGGTTGATCCAAGATCTTTCATTAATAAATATTAGGGTCCTTCTTTAGTGATCACAAGATTCTAAAGTCGAAATGCTTGGTAAATGGGTACAAGTGAAGGTTAGTCACAAGTTTTTATAATCACAAAGGCACAAGATAAAGGCTATACAATCATTATCAGAGATCAAGGCAGCTGGATTACAGTTCAACGATTTCAGGTATTTCCTTCTGTCTACTCCAATATACCAGAAAGCAAAAGGAATATTTATATAATGATTCAACAGCCATAATCATCCCTTAAATCCTGATTTCTCAGTTATACCACTTCAGTCAATTCTATGAAAATTCAGTTGTTTTTATTTTAAATGCTATCTGCTTAAGATTTTCCTTCCATCCACTCCATTTTCTCTGCAGAGGATATATTTAATTCTATGTCATGGAAAGATGGCATCTAGTCTCCTACCATTGACAGCTGTCTGAGCTGTCATCTACTGGGATGCATAGTCGAATATGGTTCCTGGGATTTTAATTGGGTCAGTTGGATGAATGATACTGCCATTTACTTAGAATGATGATAAAGCAGAAGAGCAGTTCTGGGGAGCAGTCAAAATGGAGAGTGTTATCTCTGTGGGGCCTGGGAGACAATTAGGAGATTAACTCAAGTTGACAGATGAACATCTGGGATCTGGAGTTTAAGAGAAAGAACTAAGCTAGAAATGGTGATTTGGGATTCATCAGCACTGTGCCTGGCAAAGGTAGTTTCTCTATAAAAACTTTGTGTAAAGAATTTGGAAATGATGGTTGAAATCATGAGAATGCTCAGGGGTAAAATAATAGGATACAATGGTGGGAAAAAAGAAGTCCAGGAAACACCAATATATATGCGGGAGGTTAAGGAAACATTCTTTGAAAAGCCAGAGATGCAGGAAAAGAAACAAAGAGATAGTGGCATCACAGAAGTCAAGATAGGAGATGGTTCAAAAGGTTGAAATAATTAACTTTGTCAAATAGTTCAGTGAAGTAAAAAATGATAAGGAATAGATGTTGCATTTCATATTAAGCTGCAAATACATCATCAAAGATCTGTGCCCAAAAAATTTCCGTGGAGTGACCTAAACAGAAAACAGATTTCAAAGCGTATGGAATGTGAAATAATGGAAACAGTAAAAGAAGGCAACAATTTTGTGAAAAGTAAAGGGAAAGATAGATTTGTTACTTAAGTTAATGTTAAGGTGAAAATTTGGATGGTTGATTATATTTAGGTTGAAAGAAGAAGATTTTTTCACTAGTCAGTTTATTAGATAGATCTTTGGTTATACTCTTCTCTTCAGTCACTATATCACTTATATCAATATCAGTTGCTAAATGCTGTGGCTTCTTTCTCTGTAGAGTTTTCACATTTATTTCAATTGTTTATTTCATTCTTCTATCAACACTCCCCTGATGTAATGGCTTCTTTGCCTTCTTTCCTTCAATTACTTTGCACAGTATTCTCACACTAATTTGCTAAAGCATTGCTTTGATCAGGTCACACACTTTCACATAAAATTGCCTATCAAATAAAGTAGACATTACTTTATTTGACAGAGAGAGAGAAAAAAATTCAAAATTGTTGCTCAGGTCAAATGATTAAATTTCACTTTTACAAAACAATACCATTTTTCATGCCATTTCTTCTGCCTAGAGATAATACCCTCTGCACTTTCTCCACTTACCCAAATTCCACTCATCATCTAAGACAGTCCAGATGTCATCTCAACAATATTTTCTTTGATCTCTCTAGGTGAAAGTGATCCCTCTTTCCCAGGCAATCTGACGGTCCTAGCTTTTTACAGCACCTATCACAATTTTCACACACTGTTTGTGTTAAAGTTATTGGTGTGTTTAAATCTCTTATGAGATAGTAAAAAGCTTGATGATAGAGAACATGTCTGGTGTGTCTTTTAACCCTTTCAGTGCCTTACATCTTAGATGTTCAATAATACCATTGAATATGTGAGCCTGTTTGTTAGAAATGTTATCACAAGAATGAAGACAAACAGCAGATGGAAAACAGTGAAACAAAATTACTTTGCTGTCTCTTCAGTAACTGAGACATATAAAATGCCTTCATTATTACTTTTGAATGTAAACAGATCATCTTATGAAAAAGGCTTCTAAATTAGGGCTTTGGAAAATCAATTTAAAAATGAATTCAGTATACAGATAAAATGATGCTAATGTAAGAGTCTCCAAAATACATAAAAATGATGTAGAACTGAACACTTTAAAGGGACAGTTGTCCTTCTGAACAGTGTAAGAGGAGCTAGAGAGAAGGTCCTACTTTCTTATTATCCTGAAATGGAGTATTAGTGAATAAAGGAGACTGACTAAAGTGGTCCCATGGAAAATTTATGGACTAAGAAATAATTTCAGTGCAATTCAGAAAATAACTTTGAGTGTATTTTATGTACAGAACAGTTTGTGATACATTGTATGGAATAGAAAAATGGTAAATTATAGGAATACCTCAAAGATTTTCCTTGTTATGAATGGGTTTTGAATCTTATCAAAAGAACTACATACTTCTTCTGAGAAAGCATCTGCAGTTTTCATTTCCTCCCTTAACCTATTACAGTGGTGAATTCATTAACAGACTTGTTAATGTCAAAACAAACTTTGATTTCTGAACTATAACAATTTTGATGTGATAAACTTATAATTTTTAGCTGTCTGGATTCAGTTTGCCAATATTTGCTTAGGAATTTTTGTATCTATGTTCATGAGTTGAGTGACCTGTAATTTATTTTTACCATCATTATCCAATTTTGATTGCAAGATTATTTTAGTGTTATCAAATGGGGTGGGAGGAGTATTCCCTGGCTTTCTATTGTCTGGACATTTTTGGAGGACTGAAATTATCAATTTCTTTAAAGTTTTGTAGAACTCACTTTTAAAGTTGTCTAGAACTGGTGTTTTATTTTTTTGGAAAGATTATTGATTCAATTTCTTTAGATGTTATTGTACCATCCAAATTCACTTTTAAACATTCAAAAGAAAAGCCAGACTCAAATAATTGCTGCACTTGAGATAGAGTCAAGTGTTGTGAAAACACAAAGATCAAAACTGCTGAAGAGAAAGGAAAAGAAGAGGTGATCGGCCCTGAGATAAGATTTAAAAGATGAGTGAAATTTTAAGAAAGGAAAACTGGGGTAGAGGGAAAGAGGGAATGAGAGTTCTGGCTCAGTGAGCCCTAGGAGCAAAATTTCAAAAGTATCAATTTACGTAACATATTCATGGAAAAGCGAGAGGTGTATCAGGATGTGCTATTTGGAGAAATAAGGAAGAATATGAAAATCAGAATGGACATTTGCATTTGGTGCTCAGGTAACAAGTACTGACCTTGAAAATTCTATGTAGGATGTCAAGAAAAAGAGAACCACTTCCTTCTTTGTTCTTTGGCAAATCAGGACTGCCTGATATCATTATGAATCATTATTTATTACACTCCAAGCTAATTTTCTCAAATTACTTGATGCTTATGAACTTCTTCTGTGTTCTGAGACTGCAAGCTCTCTGAGGGAACCAGCAAATGGTTATATCACATCTTGAGTGACTTTGCATTTCCTGTTTTATATGAAAGGAGAAAATCAGACTCATAGTTAACTTTTTTCCTGGATGAAACAATGATTTTTCACCAAACATAAAAAAAAAAAATTAAAATAAGTAAAAATGTAGGAGTTGCTTTAAACCTTATTGAGTATATATCTAAATTGGAATTTCAAATTTTAGTATGAGTTTACATAAATTCTTTCCAGGCCAGTTTAATACCAGAAACTGTTGTAAAACATTGTGATTACATAACGATATTCTGCTCCTAGAACCAATAATTTAGCAATTTGATAGCTGTAGGTGGGGGAATTAGATATAAATGTATTGCATATATAATCTCATTTACTCCTCATAATAACTCTAACAGCTAGAGATTATCTTCCTTATGATTCTGAAGGAAGCTAAGAATCATAGCTAAGATTCTGAAATATATCCACTCAATGAAAAACTTTTTATGAAATAAATAGATATCAGTATATATTTTTCAAATATATTTGCAGGATAAAATGATATTTAATAACTTATACAAAGTCATACATAAAATTGAACCCGGGTCCTAATGTAGGGAACATATTCCTAAACTTATTTTATTGATTGACCACAGTATTGCTCATAAAACACAGTATTGATCAAAATGAGGGCATTATTGTTATTTCATAAATCTAGAATTCTTATATTACTATGTATGTGAACTCCTGAAGAAAGCACTAGGCACATGTAAAATAACCAATCAATGCCAGTCATTGTTCTTAATAAAATTAATAATATTGATCAGTAATATAAACTTATCCAAAATATTAAATAAAATTTCCATTAAAAAACTGAATTCCATTTTAAAAAATTGAAAGTGCTGTGGTTGAATTCACCGCAAATAAATTCTTAACTTTACTTAGGAATACAAGACCTCTGGGGAGAAGGATCTATGTGAAATGGATACGGAAGCTTTTTGTCTGCTGCAGAGACACTGAAAGGGTAAGAATCCAGGCATTCTTAGGAAGAAAAGTTCAGAGTATCTGTTTTTCTTTTCCTCAAGCTCAGATTTCCAGAGGCCCCAAACATAAGCAAAAGAAGAGAAAAAGATGGAGTTGAGAGGTAAGGTGTAGATAAATGTGACTCATTTGTTCAGAGAAAGAGGTTGGGCTCCAAAGAGATAATGGGAAAGGAGGTCCCTTGCCCTCTGGGGCAGTCAGAGAAAAGCTCAGACTGGGTCAGCTTTTGAAGATACATGGAAGAAAGTGTCTATTAGGTTAGAGGAGCCAAATAGAGAATTTGATAGCCGAGAGAATTTATAAACCAAGAAATAACTCAGAATTGTTCTGGAAGCCCATGACAGTGACATAAAAAGAAAAAGAGTCTCATTTTGTAACAGATAGGAGCCATACTTGAGTGTCACATGGCATCAAGTGGAGATTTTAAAAGTACACAAACTGAAATAAACAGTATTTAAGATAAAAATTTAAAAATTATTGTGGTTGTGTTAGGTGATTTTTCTTTAAGCAAAGGAAAACAAAGAACAGAAGGGAAGCTGTGTCTTGGCACTGTTTAAGTGTCTTTCAGCAGAACAGCGGACAAATGAGGGGCAGAGAATAAATAAAATTAATGAAGAAAGGATAATGCCGACACTTGTGCCTTTGAGAAAATTTACTTTACTGCCTAATTCAAAGGAATATTAATAAATAGAGATAGTGAAAACATTTTACCCAGAAGAAAATACTGCTTAAAGGCTTCAGTAGTGAGGAACAATTGTGTAATAAAGTGTAATGGGTTGAATTGTGTCCCCAAAGTAGATTTAGTCAAGTCTTAACTCTGGTACCTGTGGATGTGACCTTATTTAGTGATCAGGTCTTTGCAGATGTAATCGAGTTAAGAGGAAGTCTCACTGGATTAAATCAGGTCCTAAATTCAATGATGGATGTCTTTACAAGAGTAACGGGTGGAAGATTTTGATACAGAGATACAGAAGAGACACAGAAAACAAGATCATGCGACGACAGGGGCAGAGATCGGAGCGATGCATCTATAAGCCAAGGGACACCAAGGATTGCCAGGAACTGCCAGAAACTAGGAGAGATGATTTTTCCATCAGTGCATTCAGACATCTTGCATTTGGCCCTGCCAGTACCTTGATTTCAGATTCCTAGCTTCCGGAACTGCAAGAAATTTCTGTTGTTTAAAGTCACCAAGTTTGTAGTAATTTGTTTTGGCAGTCTTACAAACCTCTGAAGAGAATTAATTTTTTTAAGTATTGTATTAAAGGGCTCAAAAATACACTTGCATTTAGTGTAATCTTGCTTCAACTGAAATTTGAAATAGAATATTTCCTGCAGACTTAGAACTCATCCTACTCCAAAAAATTTCACTGTCTTACAAATGCAAAACTCCAGATTGTTTTTTTCTTTCTACACAGAAAACTCCCAGACATGGTCTCAATTATCCCTTGGACTACTGAAGGGCAGTGACCTGAACGCAACCCAAAGCCACACGATCATGGCCAATATGAAGAAGTGGATGCATTTAAACTGTTTTGATTCTTTTGGGGATCAGTGAAGTGGAATTTGTTGGGGGGGGGGGGGGGGACATGTTCTGGGTGGTGTTTTAAGCATATTTAGTTTAATGCGGCCAATATCACACTGACAATTTTTGGAGCTCAATGTATCATTAAGAATTCCTGTCTTAGGCTGCCAGAGGGAGGAAAAAGAGACAAATACGATGCTATCTCCTGCTTCCTCACTTAAAATCTTGCTCTTTGCCTCCCTCCAGGAACTCAAAAGAAGTCATTTATTCTTTATCTCATTGACTATACTTTAAAAATTACCTCCTTGATTTGAATGGGCACTAAAATGCACAGAAGGACTCCTCAAACTTAAGGATAGGGATGCAATTTGTGAGCAGTACAAACATGATTACTTCTCAATCATGGGTGTTGACATGGATGAAAGGAAACAATACATGGGAAATGAGAGAAATGAGTATGGAAGTGAGGGATGGGCAAATAAACTTGTGAAAATACATATATATATATATATAGTGATGTTTGATCTGAGTTATCTTCCTTTAGCTGACAAGGTGCTCCATTTCACCCAACTTTGTGCTTCATTACAATGCTTGAGCCCAAAAGAGAAGAGAATGGGGACAACTACATCAGTAGATAAATGAATTACCATAGCAGATTTTGAGAAGGCAGAGAAGGCATGGCAGAGATCTTCTTAATCCTTACACAAAGGCAGAAAACATGAGAATTTGCACCCTTGGGAACCTTGAATAAATAGCTAGAGGTAGTACCAACTATTTCGAAAAGTAAGGGAAATGAAGTCAGATAAGTGGGACTGGGCTAAATGTAGAGTATCTTGCATTCCATATGAGTTTTAGCCTGTCAGGAGTGGGGCAGGAAGAATTTTTTTAAAGCAGGGACATAAGCACCTACCTATAATGGTTACCTAATCACCTACTTATAGTGGTAATGTGGAGGGGAAACTGAGAGCAGGGAAACCAGGTGGAAATATTAATGCAAGAGAAAAAGAAGTTTGGATTTGAACTAGTAAGAGAAGAGGATGTGTGGATGGTATTTAACTATATCTCACAGATAGATACAAACAGTTTTAGAAATAAACATAGCTACAAAGATTTTTATTTCTATTTTGATTCTATTTGCATAAAGTTTTCTTACCTATGAAACTGAAACATCTTGGTCAAGAATGATCTAGCAAACTCTTATGTGAAACATAGCTCTGATATTATTATAATGAACAAAAGGCTATTTGTTCTTTGAAGAAATGAGCAAATGCTGGAAATTTTTAAAAAATCAGAATTTTAAGCTAGCAAACTAATGATTAAAATTTTATTTATTTTTTGTTTAATAATTAAAAATTTTTTATTCAAAGTTTGCTTGAAATGCAATATACTAAGAAGAGATAATGGTAGGATTTTTATTCAACTGTAGAATTTATATTTCTTGGTCATAAGTAGTGAACAATAGAATCATTATTTTACTATACAATATATTTCTTTAAAATTTAATGCCCACCTAATTTATAAGGGATTTCAAATAGCTGATAAATGTAATCACATTCAGTAGGAATGGGGGAAAAATTAAGATAGAGTCTGATAAATACTACTAAAATATGGGCTTATGTCAATTTTTAATTTAAGCATCATACTTAGTAGAAAACTTCCTGGAAGCCAGTTATTTTTATTTTTAATCTCGGGGGAAAATTCTGTAATCAACCATCTCATCTTAAATTCACTATAGTCAGACTTTTTCAAATTTATTTTCAGATATCTCCAATTGGATTGTAAACAAGACCTATTTTTACTACTTAACAATAGATTGTGAATGTTTTTACCATTTCCTAATACATAGATTTAGACTTTCGCTTTTGGCAACTCCATTCTATTTTGTTGAATAAATGTACTGGTTGATTCTAATTTGCCCCTTCTAAAACAAAACTACATGAAAATATTATGTATACAATTTTATATACTTGATTGAATATTTCTTTAGTTAGTTCTAACCATAGAATCACTGGCTCTTGTGGTTTCTCAGATACATTACTGAACTTCTTACCTGGAGATTTGGCTAATTTGTATTTCCACTAGGAGTGAATAAAATGTCTGTTTCCAAAGATATGTGGCTTTGGCCAATGAAGCTTTTTATTCTTTTCATTTCTATTTATTTTGGTGTTCATTATAAGTCTACATTGTATCCTCTCTAATCATTGACATTCCTGTACCAATCTCCATCACCCTTTACCAAGAGATTGTCACAACTTCCTGATTGTCTACTACCAGTTATTTTGCCCACATCATTGTATATGCTCTTTCTCTTTCTTTTTTTTTTATTTTTTATATATTTTTTAATTTTTTAATTTTTTTATTTTTTTATTAACGGAAAGAAAGAAAAAAAAAGAAATTAACACAACATTTAGAAATCATACCGTTCTACATATGCACTCAGTAATTCTTAACATCATCACATAGATGCATGATCATCGTTTCTTAGTACATTTCCATCGGTTTAGAGGAACTAGCAACAACAGAAAAAGATATAAAATGTTAATATAGAGAAAAGAAATAAAAGTATTAATAATAGTAAAAAACAAAACAAAAAAAAACCCTATAGCTCAGATGCAGCTTCATTCAGTGTTTTAACATGATTACTTTACAATTAGGTATTATTGTGCTGTCCATTTTTGAGTTTTTGTATCTAATATCAGAGGTCTTATCCTGTTATACTCATAATTGAACTTTTCAAATTAAGTAAAAATTGGTCTCATCATGTTATGCTCGTAATTATACTTAATTATAAAATTAAAATTAATTATACATAATTTTTACTTTTCAAATTAAGTAAAAATTCTGTCATACCATTCGTTAAAAGATGAAGTTAAGGTCACCCAAGATTACCATATTTAAGCTCTTTACAGGAAAAAAAAATCAATTCCCATTATTGACACATTACCTAAATCAAGACTTAATTTTGCCTCCTACCTTGTTCGCACCCCAAACCCATGAAGGAACCAGGAATGGGAAACAAAAAAGATGGGTAGACACATAAAATACATCTATTGGCAGATACCAAGTGTTAACTTCACAGTGCACTAAGGCAAAAGCTACCTGAGCTGAATATGTCGTAATAGGAATAGGCCAGATATCAGGTTGAGGTATATTGTAAAGAGTCCTAGATTGTAGGCTCTTACAGCAGTCATATTTGTATATCCAGGAGGTATAACTGTAAATTTTAAATTCTCAGATACTGAGAAATTTGTATATAATATGGTCTTTCCCAGAAACTTCGGGTATTTATGTGACACCTGAGACTCAGAACTCTGATGCTATGAAAGTCAGCAGTACCTCACACTGTTTAAAAAGTTGAAAAAGTGATCCGACTTTGACTAGAGATATGAATGAAGCTGGTCTGGATAGGACTAAGGTATATTAGAAGAATGGGCAAAGGATGATATCATCCATATTTTAAAATTTCGACTTCTGTGTGATCCTAAAGGGAGATATATTTATTTGGTAAAAAAAAAGTTAAAATTTGAGTAGTGCATTTCCTAATTTAACTTGTATGGTCAGTTTAAATGAACACCATAAGTACAAGGAATCTTGAATAGGGCATGAGATTTTGTTGGTTTATCCAGGTTAGTATGATGCTCCAATAAATCCCATAGTGATTTGGACAGTGAATAAAGAAATATTTGCACTGTCCTCTTGGGGGAATGGGGAGAAAGGGGAAATATTCGACTTTCCCATTTGGAGAATTTCTGATATTTTTGCAAGCAGTGGGGACCCCCAAATCAATAAGCTGAGACCTGTCTTGGGGTTTGCCCCTATGAATCTTATTCCTGCAAAGGACAGACTAAGCCTATTTAAAATAGGTCTAAGAGTCACCCCTGGAGAACCACTTTTGTTGCTCAGATGTGGCCTCTCTCTAAGCCAAGAGGGCAAATGAACTCACTGTCCTCCCCCTCTACATGGAACATGACTCCCAGGGGTGTAAATCTCCCTGAAAACATAGGACAAAAATCCTGGGATGAGCTGGGACCTGGCATCAAGTGATTGAAAAAACCTTCTTGTCCAAAAGGGGGAAGAGAGAAATAAGACAAAATAAAGTTTCAGTAGCTGAGAGATTTCGAACAGAGTCAAGAGGTTATCCTGGAGGTTATTCTTACACATTATATAGCTATCCCCCTTTTAGTTTATGGTGTATGGGAGTAACTAGAGGGAAGTACCTGAAACTTGAGTGGTGTCTCAGTAGTCCTGATTCTTGAAGATGACTGTATAACAATATAGCTTTTACAATAGGACTGTCTGATTGTGAAAACCTGTGTCTGATGTTCCTTTTATCTAGGGTATGGACAGATGAGTAAAAAATATGGATAAAAATAAATAAATAATAGGAGGAACAAAGTTTTAAATAAATTGAGTAGATTGAAATACTAATGGTCAATAAGAGGGTAAGGGTTATGGAATGTATAAGTTTTTTCTTTTTTTGCTGGAGTGATGCAAATGTTCAAAACAATGATTATGGTGGTGAATACACAACTATTGTGATGATAATGTGAGCCACTGCTTGAACACCATGTATGGAATGTTTGTATGTCACAACTAGTTGTACTTTTGTATGTTAAGTTTTTACAATAAAAATATTTTAAAAATATAGGTCAAAAGGAACAGTGTTTATGAAAATTCTTTAAATCTTCTATCCTATGAATTCACATTCCAGTCTCTGATAACTGATGGCACACTATAGGACTGACTTAGAGTCATCCTGGCGTCATGACTTTTAGAACATTCTTGTCAGATTCTCATGGTCCCCTCATGGCCACCTGTTAGAAATTGAATCAGGTACCCCACAAAAGGAAGGTTCAGGTCCCCAAAATGGGTCCTGTTGGTGTGCACCCATGTGTAAATAGGGCCTTTGAAGATATTATTAGTTAAGGTGTGTCCAAATTGAATGAGGGTGGGCCTTGATCCAATATAGCTGGAGTCCTTAGAAACTATGGAAAATGGACACAGGAAAAGCCATGGGAAGCAGCTAGAAGCTGGAAGTCAGCAGAAGCCAAAGGAGAAAGTAGACACCACCACATGTAACACCATGTGACGTAAAAGTCAAGGACCCTGAAGTTTGCAGGCCAACCAGAAGATAAAGACCTGGGAGGAAGCCAGCTTTCTAACCTCTGAAACCATCAGGCAATAAATTCTTGTTGATTAAGCCCACCCTTTGTATGTTATTTGTTTTAGTAGCTAGGAAACTAGTATACAACCTACTGATGATACTTGCTACCCATCAAAATCTCAGATCATAAATAGAAGCTAATAATCATCCATAGTAACTCCACAGACCTGTTTCCATTGATTCCAAACTCTTGTATTACATAGGTTATGAAGTTAAAATAGGAAAATTATCTTGAAAAATGGAAGATAACCCCTTGAAATGGCTTGAGGGAAAACATATCTTTATATGGATCCAAAATATATAAGTAAATGAAGCTGGAAAGGTATCATTCTACTCTATATGAAAAAGAGACAGAGAGACAAGGAATCAAAGAATTAACATTTTTATTTATGGTTTTTGGTCAAATTTGTCTGAGAAAAAATGAGGGAATATACTGGTAACATACATCAGAGAGAAATGATCAACAATCATAATATATTAATGGCATTTATAAGCCTATAAATATATAGATATACCTCATCTTAAAAATGTACAAAATTTATAAGTAAATAATTCATAATAGAAATACACATAGACACTAAATATGATAAAACCTTAATATCAATAACTGAAAGTTTTAAAATGTAAGTCAGATCACTCTTCTGTTCAAAACCCTGTGCTTGTTTCCTATTTTACTCAGATTAAAAGATACAATCCTTAAAACTTATAACTCTTTTGCATTAGTCATAACAAGTAAGGCTAGTTTCCTGTTAAAAAATCTTGACAGCTCCACACAACACGAAGCAGGCTGGGTGACTTTCTTAGATGGGGAATCCAGGTTCCTTCCTTATATGATCCTGCTGTTTCTTAAGGAGTCGTTGATGGATCTCCTCTCTCCATCTGGACCAAGAAGGAGAGAGAGAGAGAGAAAGAAAATGAAAGAGAGAGAGATGAGAGAGAGAGTCAGAGAGACACAGAGAAAGAGAGATAAGAGAGGGAGAGAGAAAGTGAGGAGAGTATCTCGTAGGAAGATTTAGGGACCACCCTTACAAGAAGCATAAATCACTTTTGCAGACATTTCACTGGCAGGAATTCATTACGTGTCCTCTCCTGGACTGCTGGGAAGTATAATGTAGCTGTGCATTGAGGAGGAAAATGAAAAAAAAAAATGTGTCAAGCACTTCATTTTCTTTGCCTCAGTCACAAAGTCTGCCTGACCTGGCCACACATTGCACGGCCTTCCTTACCTTCTAGGACTCTCCTCTACAATCACTGCATTCTAGTCATGCTTCCTTGGAGCTTTTCCATCAGCTCCTCCATCTGCCTGGATCTTTCTTTCCTAAAATATCAAGAACACAAAATCTTTCATCTTCAAATGTTTGCTCAGATGTCACTTTCTCAGTGAAGGTTTTGCGACCAACCAATTACAATTGCACTCCATAATTCCAGTCACCCTTTCCATTATCTACTTTGCCTTTCTTTACAGAGTATTATTTTCTAACATAGCTTACATATTAATTGTTTATTGCCTATTTTCTCCCTCCCCACTGCTAGAATAAAAGCCACATGAGAATATAGATCTTCGTCTTAGTCCACAGATGCCTTTCACATCTAGAATGGTGCTTAGAGAAAAAATCAGGTGCTGAATAATCATTTTGCAATAAATATTATAAAAATGTTTATGATCCTATGGTCTCTAAACTTTGACTTGAAGGTTGAATTCTTAATGAAATTTCTCAGAGGGGATATCTCATTTAAGCCTGGTTAGATTAGCTGAAATTTTATATATTTTCTTACATGGCAAACACTTCATTTTACTTATCATTTTTCATTCACTTATGATTTCTGGTCACACATTTCTGATTCTATGCTTAGTAAAATTACTCTCCTTTTTCTCTTGTCCACCCTACCCTTAAGTTTTGACTTCAGGATTTAATTATTCTCATGCTTTTAGAAAAAACAGAAAAGCTATGAATTCCCTTCCATGTAAAATTTTGAATTTATCCTGTAATTTTATTTACATTTTCATTGTTTTATTTTCTAAATCATTTAAACTGTGAAACTCCCTTTTGACAAAATAATTAATTGCATAACAAAGCATTTTTTCAAAATAGTGCAAATATTTGTTAATGTAAATAACTATCTTTATTTTTTCTGCATTGTGATCAGATAATGTAATCTGTGTAATTTCTTTTGTTTTAATCTATTTTGCATTTTCTATTTTATATTTCCTACTGTTTCCATTATAATCAATAATTTCCTAAGTATTATTTATTTTTTGATGATTTCAAATGTTCACATCTTACTTATGATTCCACAAGCAATGACTGAAATTTAAGTTTCTCTAATTTACAAAGGTTACAAACAAAAATTACATACTGTATTTTCTCTAAATAGTATAATGAAATTAGAGTACTTTTTCTTCCTCCATCCATTATTCCTTCCAAATCCCTGTTATGTTATTAATACAATCTGAAATTTCATACCGGTTCATTATTGTTACTCATTGTATTTCTCATTTTTTAGGATTTTCAAAACATTTGCATTTTGTTTTGAACATATTTATAGTTATTTAAGATCATTTTATTTGTTGCAGCTTTCATTCCCCATTTTTGAATAAAATATCTATTCCTTAACATATATTAATAGCAATTCAGCTGGAGATAAGAATGTTGGATCACAGAGTTTTCCCTTTAAATATATAGATGTTGTTTCACTAACTCCTGTGTTTAGGGAATTGCAATTTTTTGGTCAATTTGGCTTTTCTTTCTTTGAAGCTGATCAGTTTTATTTCCTCCTCAAATGCTGGAGGACTCTTCCTTTGATCCTCAAATTCAAAAATTCCATTAGAATTTGTCTTGGTGTTGTCTCTTTTCATTAACATTTTCCTTGTTTAATGAGAGGGTGGTCAATGTGTAGATTCAAGTGCACCTTAGGCCCAGAATATGTTATTCCTTTATTTCTTTAGTTACTGCTTCTTGTCATCTTTTTTTTTGGGGGGGGGGGGGCAACTATCTATATTCAAGTTCTGCTCTCAGTAATTCATAGGTTTTTAGTTTTTTTTCTATCCCCAAACTCAAAACCTTCCACAAAAGCTTACATTTTCTTCATTGGTTGGATTTCAGATTATAATCCCCATTGTTTATAGTGTAGATGTTAAATATGTTTTTGCATGCTTAATTTTCTTCAGTCACACAGCTAGCTTGCTTCGGATTTCTTCTCCACCAATTTTCTAAATTTTTTTTGACTTCCATTACTTTTCAAATTATCCTGTGAGCATATATCTGTCAAATTATACCCCCGACCCCACTACTGCCGAGTCTGCAGTTACCTGGGACACCACGGACACTGTGGATTCAGGACTTTAAATGCCTTAAATTACGCTTGTGGAAGTGAATCCAAGTGTTTTTTTTCCTTTCCAAATGATGCTATCTCTGTGTTTTCCTGAATTCCCCAATGCCAGGCTACTTTACCAAAAGGGAAGTCATATAATTGGGCTCTTGGAGGTCTCTTCTATCTATACTATATCAAGCATAGATTCCTGAAATACGATGGCAATTTTACACCATTTGACTGTAGATTCCAACATTCATTCTGGGTTTCTCTATTATGTTTGTCATTAAATCCGTACAATAGAAGAAGGATTAGAAGTCGGTATTCAGGAAATCATTTTATCTGAAAGTCTTCCAGATTTTTCAATGAAAAACTTTTGAAAGCAGGGAAGAGTAAAAAGTGATTTTAAAGTTTCCAGATTTTATGTCACTGATATTGGTTTATTTTGCTTATCCTTGCCACTCTTGCATCAAAAAGTCCAGTGTCACCAGGATTGGTTATTTTTAGGGATATCGGTCCCCTCTTGGCTAAAGTTCTTAATCAGGAAATTTAAGAAATAAGGCCATCTTGGGCGGGCCGCGGTGGCTCAGCGGGCAAAGTGCTTGCCTGCTATGCCGGAGGACCTCGGTTCGATTCCCGGCCCCAGCCCATGTAACAAAAACGGAGAAACAGAATACAATAAAAACAAGAAAATGTTTAAAGATGTTTCCCTTTCTTCCTTCCTTCCTTCCTTCTATCCTTCCTTCCTTCTCTCTGTCTTTCCTTTAAAAAAAAAAAAAAAAAAAAAAAAAGAAATAAGGCCATCTCAATAAGCTGAATGTCTCCCATTTGTCATGGTGCTAACCAGAATAGCCCAAATACTTAAAATAATTGACAGGCAAGTCTCCCTTATTTCACTAGTGACAACAGTAGTACTCTCATCAAAGTCAAGTAATCTTTGGCTGCAGAATCTTCTCTCATAGGGCACACTTCACTCCTTGCTTTAATATTTTTCAGGGCTAAGTCCCTTCCCACAGGGTCTTTTTTTTTTTTTTTTTTAAATAGCATTTTTATTATATAAAAATGTAAAAATCCAGCAAAACCAGAAATATGGATATATTTTCCTGGGCTTTCACATTTGTTGATTTTTATTCACAATCTTTTTCAACACAATCTCTTTTTCATCCCCATTTCCAGTCTGATTATACAATTGCTAAGTGGTAGAAAGGTCTGGAATAAATACCTCAAAAGAAAAAAAGAAGACAGAGCTGTGAAGCTAAATGCATGCAAAAGGTCCTATGAAGGTGGGGGGAAGTGTCTTGGAGATAAAACAGAGTGAGACAAATTAACTGGAAGGTTTTAGCTAAAGTTCTTTCAGTCATCCTTGTCCTTTGCTCCGTGTTTAAGGATGCGAGTGAACTCGATGTAGTTGAAGTTCCCCTTTTTGTCGATAGGTGCTTCTCTGTACAGCTCGTCCACCTCCTCGTCTGTAAACCGATCCCCCATGGTGGTCAGCAGCTCTCTCAGGTAATCCTCCTGGATGGTGCCTGTTGCCTCTTCATCAAAGCAAGCAAAAGCGTTTCTGATGACATCCTCTGGGTCTGTGCCATTTAATTTCTCACCAAACATAGTGAGGAACGTGGTAAAATTTATGGGACCTGGAGCCTCATTCATCATCGCTTCAAGGTATGCATCCGTTGGATTCTTCCCCAGAGAAGCAAGCACATCGTGCAAATCTTCCTTGTCGATGAAACCATCTCTGTTCTGATCGATCATGTTGAAGGCCTCTTTGAACTCCTGAATCTGTGACTGGTCAAACATGGCAAGCACATTGGATGTTGCGCGCTGAGGGCGCTTCTTGGTGGTCTTGGTCTTTGCCTTTTTGCTCGACATGGTGGCTGCTCAGTTCTGTTCCAGACTCCGGAACCAGGTTATCCTGCGTGAGATGACCGGCGGCGGCGACCGAGGGGAGTCTTCCCACAGGGTCTTGTTCACCATCTTGTACTCCCCTGGGTGGCTGCCAAAAGCTACTGATGGCTGTGTCCCTTATGCTGACCCTGCAGTGGACATCCAGTCCTCTCGTGGAGCTTTGAGAAGATCTTAAATCTTTACTGGATTAATTAGTCATCTTCCCTTTCATTCAGCATTTCTCAGCAGAATTCATAGAAGTTGCCCCTACCTGAGTAAAGCATTTAGAGCAGATGTGTCAATCATATCCAGGACCCTAAGGACACAAAAGGACAACTGTAAACGCCTCAAAATGATGGATTTATTCACCTCTGTAGCTCTAGAATCTAGTATAGTATCAGACGCCTTTCGAGTACTCAATAAAAAAATGAGCCCACATGATCATAGATGCTTCCTGTCACTAACTTTGTGTAAATCAAGGTTAATTACATTCTTATTAAAAGGTTTACTTCCTTAGTGACCTGAAAAGCCATTTCAGTACGGGAAGAGCATTCTTCCCATACAAAGTCTAACCTTTATTCTGCAAGAACAATCAAGAGGTGCTTTTTTTTTCACTCTCTTCACTTTATACCCATAAGAAAAGCATTTAGGAACACTTGAAATTTAAGGGAAAATGAAGGATTATTGTTGTGGTTTGAATCAAAATTAATATGGTATGCATTAACTAATTTTAAAGAAAAATAGAGATATATCAAACCATTTTTCCCAAACTGTGTACAAGTTTTTAACAAGATTAGTAGTAGAATAATTCTCTTTGTGATACACATAGAAAATGTTAATTCTTATGCAAATAAATTGGCCATGGCCCCTAATAATATTTTTAACTGCAACTGAACATCATCATGTCTTTGTGGATTGGCTGGTGGAAAAAAAAAACAACTATATTATATCACGTTCACAAAGTATACTTCTCAACAGCTTCAAACTGTAAAATTGGGCTAGGACAGATAATGGGTTGTTAATAAATGTGGTGTTCTTGAATAGAGACATATAAACTGTGTTACTGAAATTATTGGTCTCAGTACCAATTATTATTTTAGTTTTCTATTTTAGTCCCTTAATATATCATGCCATATTGGTGTTAGGAAGTCTGTACTTTCATTTAAGATTCTTCAAAACAAAATACCAAAGAAAATACTTTTACATCTGTCATCAAAATATTCATCACAATTTTAATATTATAATCTTATAAAATTCTGGTTTTATTGTTTTACTTTCATTTACATATTGTATATACTATAGGAAATATGAAAGATACAATGGTTTGAGTCCATGTACCAGTTATGTGCCAATAAATATTTTAAAACCAGCTCTCTGGTGGCAGCAAACTCTGATTTGTAGCCTTTGCCAATTTCCTTCATGTAAATGTTTTCTGGCTTATCTTCAGCTAGAGTTCTGGATGCAAATTAGATGCCACTAATTGCATGCACTTGCACAATATTCAGAATGGGGAAAATTGAGCCAGAGGCCAACTCCTTCTTGGCTATATTCTATTGAGAATTAAGATTGTTAAGACATGAGATGTTCCCGCCACAGCATTCCACTCTTTCCGTTCCAGTCTCCTGGGTGCGCAGAGTCTTCTGTGGCAGTAGTAGGTGCAGCTTTCTAACCCCTGTATACCAGCTTCCTTGGGGTATTAAACTGAGTGGTTTCCATGGCAACCTTAAAAGATGTAGCAGAAGATTCTGGTGAAAGGATTCTATGATGTCCTGAGAGATTTCCCTGGAAAATCAATTTAAGCTCCACTTCTCCAGGCCTTCATATATTTTCTTGGTCCATAATTTCTTGTTAAATACTTTCTGCTTAAAATACCCTGACCTATTCACCATGAACTGAATCCTTTCTGGTTCATGTTAACATCTTGAACTCTCTTAACTCTGCATATGTGGCCTATCCTCTCCTCCATTCTCAAATATCAGCTCAAATATTAACTTATTTATAAAATATTCTTAGACAAAATTTCCTTTTTCTTCTCTGAAGTCCTGTAACTCCTTGTCTCTGCTATGTTACGTTACAGGGATGCTAGCTGTGTACAAAGTATTCTCCCTTTTAGAGTTAGACAAGTCCAGACATGTTGGCAGAACAAGTTGGATATATTTTCATGAAAACAATAAACTCTGAGAAAGATTTTAGTTAAGGGAAATAAAGGTAGCAAACAAGATTGACCCAATAACAACACAGCCATTATCAGAAGGTCTGAGTTATTTTGATACAGCCTTCTTTCCCAATCCTTGAGGATTTATATCTGAAACCCAGGGAGAGAGGAAGCTAATGGCAAGCAAAAATAAATGACTATGTTCTTTATTTAGAATATGTTTGGTGTACACACCAAACAGTTGGAAAGGATTTCGTGGGACAGTATAACTAAAGTGCCTGAAGTCCACCAGCCCTGCCAGCGTGTGAAGTGTTTTCACGCGGTGCACAGAGTAGCTTCAGCAGATACATCTCTTTGGCACTGCATTTTCAGTAGGTAGTTGAAGAGGACCAGATAGCTTCACATGTGAATCCTACCAAGCATTAAAGAATTAGTACCAATCCTGCTCAAAATCTTTAAAAAAAAAAAAAAATGAAGGAAAGCTACCTAACTCATTCTATGAACCAACATCACAATAATAACAAAGCCAGACAGATTGTACAAAATAAAATTACATACCAATCTCTCTAATGAACGTAGATGCAAAAGTCCTCAAAAAATACTTGCAAATTGAGTCCAGCAGCACATTAAAAGAATTATACACCATGACCAAGTGGGATTTGTTTCAGGAATGCAAGGCTGGTCCAACACAAGAAAATCAATTAATGTAATATACCATATCAATAAATCAAAGAGGAAGAACCACATGATTATCTCAATTGATGCAGAAGAGGCATTTCACAAAATTCAGCATCCTTCCTTTATGAAAACACTTCAAAGGATAGGAATAGAAGGGAACTTCCTCAGCACGATAAAGAGAATACATGAAAAACCCACAGCTAACATCATCCTCAATGGGGAAAGGTTGAAAGCTTTCCCTCTAAGATCAGAAACAAGACAAGGATGCCTACTGCCACTGTAGCTATTCAACATTATGCTGGAAGTTCTAGCCAGAGCAATTAGACAAGAAAAAGAAATAAAAGGCATCCAAATTAGAAGGAAAGAAGTAAAACTCTCCCTGTTTACAGATGACATGATACTCTATGTCAAAAACCCAAAAAAATCTACAGCAAAGCTACTAGAAATAATAAATGAGTACAGCAAAGTGGCAGGGTACAAGACCAATGCCCAAAAATCAGTTGTGTTTCTATGCAATAGTGATGAGCAATCTGAGGAGGAAATTAAGAAAAAAATTCCATTTACATAGCAACTAAATGAATCAAATATTTAAAAATAAATTTGACTAAGGACACAAAAGTCTTATACACAGAAAACTACCAGAAATTGCTGAAAGAAATCCTGGAAGATCTAAATAAATGGAAGGGCATACTGTGTTTATGAATTGGAAGACTAAATATAGTTAAGATGTCAATTCTACTCAAATTGCTTTATAGATTCAATGCAAAACCAATTAAAATCCCAACAACTTACTGTGCAGAAATAGAAAATCAAATAACCAAATTCATTTGGAAGGGCAAGGTGCCCTGAAAAAAAATATCTTGAGAAAGAAAGATGAAGTGGGAGGTCTCACACTATCTGACTTTAAAGCATATTATAAAGCTACAAAAGAGCATAGTACTGACCTAAAGATAGATATACTGATCAATGGAATTGAATTGAGTGTTCAGAAATAGACCATCTCATCTATGGACAATTGATCTTTGATAAAGTGGTCAGGCCAACTTACTTGGGACAGAGCAACCTCTTCAACAAATGGCGTTTGGAGAACCGAATATCCATATGCAAAAGAGTGGAGGATCCATAACTCACACCCTATACAAAAATTAACACAAAATGGATCAAAGGGGTGCATGGGTAGTTCAGTGGTTAGAATGAAGAAGGAAATGTCTTCATATAGATTACGGTGGCAAAGGCATATCTACTTGATTAGGTTGGATTGTATGCAGGAGACCCGGGTTTGATATCCGGAACATGCACTGCCCCCCCCCCCCCAAAAAGGATCAAAGACCTAATATTAGAGCTAAGATCATAAGATTGTTTGAAGAAAATATAGGGAAATATCCTATAAATCTTATAATAGGGGACAGTTTCCTAGATCTTACACCCAGAGCACCAGTATTGAAAAACGAAATAGATAACTGGGATCTCCTTAAAATTTAACACTTTTGTGCATCAAAGAACTTTGTCAGAAAATTAAAAGACAGCCTACATAATGGGAAATGAAAATCAAAACTATAATTAGATATCCTTTTACACCCACTAGAATGGCTGCTAAAAAAAAAAGATAATGATAAGTGCTGGAGAGGATATGGAGAAAGACATACACTTATCCACAGTTAATGGGAATGTAAAATGGTACAACTGCTCTGGAAGGCAGTTTAGCAGTTCCTCAGGAAGCTATGTTTAGAATTGCCAGATGATCCAGCAATCCTGTTACTAGGTATATATTCAGAGGAATTGAAGGCAAGAACACAAACGGATATTTGCACACTGGTGTTTATAGCAACCTTATTTATGAATGCCAAGAAATGGAAACAACCCAAATGTCCACCAACAGACAAGAGGCTAAACAAGCTGTGCTATATATACGTTGGAATTCTATGCAGCTGTAAGACAGAAGATAGAATGAAATCGTGAAGCATGTAACGATGTGGATGAACCTTGAGGATATTATGCTGAGTGAAATTAGCCAGAAATAAAAGAACAAATACTGAATGGTCTCCCTAATATTAACTAATATTAATGAGTGAACTTTGAGAGTTAAAGTTAAAACACAGGTTACCAAGAAATAGAAATAGGGTAGAGATTGAGCATTTGGTGCTGAAGGAATACAGTTTGTGCAACAGGACCAATTGTAAAAATTCAGAAATGGATAGCACAATACTACCTAATTGTAACCCAACAATATAAGTACATTGAATGAATCTGAAAGTGATTATGATTGAGGGAGAAGGGCTGGGGGCACATAAGAAACCAGAAGGAAAGGTAGAGAATAAAGACTGAGACAGTATAAATTAGAAATGCCTATAGCGGACAATGATGGTGATTAAATGTACAAATATAAAAATGTTTTTGCATGAGGGAGAACAAATGAATGTCAACATTGCAAGGTGATAAAAATGGATGGTATACAGGAAAAAGTACAATCAATGCAAGCTAGGTTCCATAGTCAACATAACATTATAATATGTTTCCACTGAATGTAACAAAGGTGTTATACCAAAACTAAATGTCAACAAGTGGAAAGTACAGGGTAGGGGTATGGATTATTTGCAGAAGAAAAGGAAATGTCTTCATATAGATTACAGTGGCAAAGTCATGTCTACTTAGGTTGGATTGTACGATACATGAATAAAACTGTTTAAAAATGAACAGAAAGAAGTGAGTGTTAGAGAAAATGCAGAGACAAAGATGTACCTATTCACTGTAGATAAGGAAGCTGGAGGACAGTTGTGGTGGTTCCAGAGGAGGTTAGGTTGGAGTTGCCATATGATCCTGCAACCCCATTGCTCAGTATATACCTGGAGGAACTTAGAGTGGGGACATGAATGGACATTTTCCCACTGGTGCCCTCTACGGTAGTAGTGTTCACGATTTGCAATGGATGGAGGTGGCGTAAGGGTACAATGCTAAGGGCAAGAAGGGGGAACTGTGGTGTGTGCATACAGCAGACTACTGAGCAGCCATAGAAAGAAATTGTGAAGGCATGCAAGTAGGTGAATGAACATTAAGGACTGTATATTGGATGAAATGGCAGAAACAAAAAAAAAACAAATATTATCAAGCCTCACTCATATGGACTAACTATAATGTACAAACTCAATGAAGTGAAGTCGAAAGCACAAGTTGTCAGGTTGGAGCCTATTGTAAAGGTTCCTAGATTGTAAGCGCTTACAGCGGTCACATATATTCACAAGTTGCAAATGTTATTTCTAAATTCTGAGATATTTAGCTGTTTCTATATAACTTGATCATTCCCAAAACCTTTGGGTATTTATGTGATACCTGAGACTCAGAGTTAGAGCTCTGAAGCTATGAAAGTCAGCATTACTCCATAAAGGAACTGTTAAAAAAAGTTGAAACAGTGATCAGACTTTGACTAGAGATATGAATGAAGCTGATCTGGATAGGACCTAGGTAAATCAGAATACAGGGTAAAGGATGATGTAGTCCATATCTTAAAACTTCAACTTCTGTGTGAGACCAAAGGGGAGATGTTTATTTGGTGCAAAATTTATATTTTCGGAGCAATTACCTAATTTAACTTGTATGGTCAGTTTAGTTGAGCACTGTAAGTACATGGAATCTTGAATAGGGCATGAGGTCTTGTTAGTTTGTACAGGTTAGTGTCATGCCCCTATATATCCCATGTATTTTGTGCCATGAATAAAAAGGTATTTTGCAAAGTTCCCCTGTGGGACTGAGGAGAAAGGAGGAAATATTCAACTTCCCCATTTGGGGAATTCCTGATATTCTTACAAGCAGTGGGGACAACCAAATCAATAGGCTGAGCCTCCAATCTTGGGGTTTACCCCTATGAAATGTCTTCCCACAAATAAGAAGCTAAGGCTACATATAATTATGCTTAAGAGTTACCTTAGAACCTCTTTTGTTGCTCAAAAAAGGCCTCTTTTGTGGCCTCTCTCTGTAAGCCAACTTGGCAGGTGAACTCACTGCCCTCCCCGTTACATGGGACATGACTCCTAGGGGTGTAAATCTCCCTGGCAGTGTGGGACATAACTCCCAGATGAGCCAGGACCCAGCATCATAGGATTGAGAAAGCCTTCTTAAAATAAAGTTTCAGTCGCTGAGGGACTTCAACAGAGTCAAGATGTTATCCCGAAGTTTACTCTTATGCATTATATACGGGCTATATGTGTGTAAAGATTTCTCAATAAAAATATGTTTTTAAAAACATCACATTTAGAGTGGGCCACAGTGGCTCAGCAGGCAGAGTTCTTCCTGGGAAAGTCCTGGTTTCAATTCCCAGTGCCTGCCTATGCAAAAAAAAAAAAAAAAAAAAAAAATCACATTTAGTTGACCCAGGAATCCCAGTTGGCATCAGTAGCAAACATAGGTTTTGATGCTTATGGGGGCAGGAAAAGGCCATCTAGAAGTACTTTTATCAGTAAGGAATATAGTCAAAGGCATAATGTTTATTATTGAAATACATTCCTATACTTACTTCTAGGCCTATGTGGACTGGAATTAGTTCATAAAAGTAATGGGTGGCACGCAGTGACAGTAAAGCATGCTATCCCCGCCTATATTGTAAATATTTTAAAGTTCGTTATGAATTCCATATAATACCTAGCATAGTGCCTCTTACTGTAAGTGGACAAGATATGTGTTAAACAATGAATGTTTTCCTTTCACATATTTTTCTTCTCTATGAAACACACAACAAACACTGCTAAAACTATAAATCTCATTGCCAGATTTTACTCATGTAGAATTTGCAACAATTGACTTGCACCAAATGTTGTTCTGAAAAAACTCAGAGCACTGTCAAATTTATTAAGTTATTTGTAAATCATAGTACTTTCCTTAGGTAGCAATTTGGCATCAATAACATAAATTACATTTCAACCTATGTAGTTATTTCACTGCTAGGATATTTCACTTGACAGTAAAATTTATGCTAATTTCTATAAAATATGCTATATTCTGGAAGGTCCACAGCAACTCTGTGGTTTTTTTTTGAAAACATTTAGAAGGGTTTTAACCTACGATTTTTAAATATGTATGTATGGTCGTAGTAGAAAGTCCTTTTCCTTCTTTGTAGAGTAATTAGAGTTTCATTTTGGAGAAGCAAGGAAGTGAATGAATACATTGAATACTTAGTGTCTTTTACATTTTAGCTGGGCTAATTTCAAAAGAAGCCAATTGGTGGAGTTCTCTGGGTAAAACTGTGGAGTAGGGAGAGTCAAGATTCAGTTCATCCTCCAAGGCAGCTAGTAAACAGCCAAGAACTGTCTATAACAACTGTTGGAGTGGCTCTGGAGACCAGAACACTGTACAACACCCAGGGAAGAGCGAGAGGAAGAGACCGAAAGCCTGCAGAGAAAAGCTATGAGTACAACCCTCCACACTGTGGGGACTGGTCCCATCCCCACTCTTGTGGCAAGTTGCTCCACTTCCGGGATCGAGTCCCTGAGTGGAAATAAAAGTCCTCTTCCCGAAGAATGGGAGTAGGGCATGGTCAAGCGCTGGTCATGGTTTTTAATTAGCAACTCTGGAACACTTGTTCCAGCTGCTCTGAGGGCAGCTACTGTTTAAACCAACCCAGGACAAAAAGCAGTGGGCAGCCTCTGTTTCAACCCTGTCCTTGGCAGAGATGAAAGCAAGGGTGGATTTACAATCACACTGCCTTTTCAGGGCTGCAGGGAACAGTTTGCTGACCTAAATCCTTCTTAGGGTTGCAGGGCTGTACCTCTTCCCCAAGAAAAGTGAGGGCATGCCCAACACTCTTCATGCCTTTGACTAGAAAATTCAGACTGCTTGTGGCCCAGCTCCATGCCAAGGTTTTAACCCACCTTGACAAAGTGGCTGACAGTTTCTGTTTCAACCCAGCCCCAACAGGGTTCAGTCATTTGAGGCTTGAAGTCACAGTATAACTTTAGGACTGTTGAAGAGTCCCAGCTGCTGGGCAGGCCAGGAAAGCACAGATTTGGGAAGCCATTAAAGAGAAGTTTGGTGTCCTGCTGAGTCCCTTCCCCAAGGCACTTTGGAACCAGTGTACACCCTTCGTGGGTCCCTGGCCCTGTTTTGACTGGGAAATACTGACTCAGAAAATTCATCTCCAGGGTGACCCCATGATCCTTCTCCCAGAATTTTCCCTCCAGTTGAAAACAGCTAGAGACATCGAAAGGAGTGCTAAAACACTATAAAGGCAAATAAAAAACAAATACCACATTCAACATGCCCAGAGAAAGAACAGTGGAAATGAAGCTTTCTCCTTGAGGGATACAATTGCACAAATAGCGCAATCTTAAAATTTTCACCATTTATCCAGGGCAAGAATCAGATGAATAAAAGCTGAAATAATCTGATCAGCTAAGCACGAGCGATTCTAGAGGTTTAAAGTAAGTTAAATCAAGTCTCAAAGAAGAGCATTAATACAAAGCTAATAAACTAATAAACAAGCAAACCCTAGGCAAGAGAGAAAAACTGACCTCCAGAGTCAAGATAACCAGGTATATAGACATCCGCAATAATTTATAAGCCATATTAATAAATAGGAAGATATGGCCCAGTCAAAGGAACAAATCAAAACTTCAGAAGAGACACAGAATTTGGAACAACTAATCAAGTATGTTCAAACAAATCTACTAAATCAATTCAATGAGATCAAGGAAAATATGGATAAAGAGACAAGGTGTATTAAGAAGACAATGTGTGAGCACAAAAAAGAATTTAAAACATAGAAAGAAATATACAGAAATGACAAGAATGAAAGACACAATAGAAGGGATTAAAAATACATTAGAGGCACACAACAGTATATTTGAACAGTCAGAAGAAAGAATCAGTTAGCTAGAAGACAGGACAGTAGATATCTTACAGACAGAAGTATAGATAGAGAAAAGAATGGAAAAAATTGAGCATGGTATCAGGGGTTTGAATGACAGCACAAACATATGCATGTGGTGTCCCAGAAAGAGAAAAGAAGAGTAAAGGAGCAGAAAGAATATTTGAGGAAATAAAACCAGAAATTTCCCAACTTTTATGAAGGAAATAAATATATATGTCCAAGAAGTGAAACGTACTCCAAATAGAATACATCTTAATAGACCTTTTCTGAGACATATATTAATCAGAATTTTGAACACCAAAGATAAGGAAAGAATCCTGAAAACAGGAAGAGAAAAGCAAATCATCATGATACAAGAAAAACACAATAAAGCTAAGTGCCATTTTCTCATTAGAAAACATAGAGGCAAGAAGGCAGTGGTGTGCTATAGTTAAGATACTGAAAAATAATAATTGTCAGCCCCAAATACTTTATCTGGCAAAAATGCCCTTCAAAAATGAGAGAAAGTGTAAAACATTCATAGATAAACAGAAACTGAGACATGTCATCACCAAGAGACCTGCCCTACAAGAAATACTAAAGGAAGTCTTCAAGCTGAAAGGAAAAAATAGGAGAGAAAGGTTTGAAGAAGAGTGTAGAAATGAAGATTATCCGTAAAGGTGATTAAAAGGGTAAAAAGAGAGACAAAAATTAAATATGGGATATAAAAACCAAAGGATAAAATGGTTGAAGTAAATACTGCTTATACAGTAATATCATTGAGTTTAATGGATTATACTCCCCAATCAAAAGATACAGAATGGCAGAATGGATAAAATAGCATGCTCCGTCTATACGCTTTTTACAAGAGACTCACCTTAAATACGACGATATAAATAGGTTTGTGCCGGTTTGAAAGGATGTATGCACCCTAGAAAAGCTGTGTTTTAATCCTAATCACATTCTTTAAAGGCAGCTGTTTCTTCTACTCTCTATTCAGTACTGTATGTTGGAAACTTTAATTAGATTATCTCCATGGAGATGTGACTCACTCAAGAGTGAGTGTTAAACTGGATTAGGTGGGTATTGATTACTTTACTGGAATCCTATAAAAGACAAAACATTTTGGAGAAAGTGGGAAATTCAGAGAGAGCAGAGAAGGATAACAGAACGCCACAGAACCACAAAGAAGAGTCCATGGGCCAGCGACTTTTAGAGATGAAAAAATGCCTCCCAGAGAGCTGGAGAGGAAGCTAGCAGATGACACCTTGTTCACCATGTGCCCTTCCAGCCAAGAGAGAAACATTAAGTGTGTTTTCCATGTGCCTTTCCACTTGAGAGAGAAACCCTAAACTTCATCAACCTTCTTGAATCATGGCATCTTTCCCTGGATGCCTTAGATTGGACATTTCTATAGACTTGTTTTAACTGGGACAGTTTCTCAGGCTTAGAACTGTAGAGTAGAAACTTTTTAAACTCCCATTTTTAAAAGCCAATTTATTTCTAGTATATTGCATTCTGGCAGCTAACAAATTAGAATGAGTTTGAAAGTGAAGGCTGAAAAAAGATATTGCCCACAAAGAGAAATTTAAAAAGAGCTGGGCAGCTTCACTAATATCAGACAAAATAGAATTTAAATGCAAAAGTATTATAAGAGCCAGAGAAGGATACTATCTATTAATAAAAGGGTCCATCCACCAAGAAGAAATAAGAATCATAAATATTTATGCACCGAACCCAGGTGCACCAAAATGCATGAGGCAAACACTGGCAAAACTGAAGGGAGAAATTTTGCATTTCTACACTAATATTTGGAAGCTTCAGTAAACCACTTTCATCAATAATAGAATATCTAGATAGAGAATCAATAAGGAACATTGACTTGAATAATGTGAGAAATGAACTAGACCTAACAGTCATATTTAGAACATTGCACCCCAAAGCAGCAGGATATACATTCTTCTTAAGTGTTCATAGATCATTCTCCGGGATAGACCACATGTGGGGTCACAAAACAAGTTTCAATAAATTTAAAAAGACAGATTATACAAAGCTCTCTCTCTTTGGCCATAATGGAATGAAGATGGGAACCAATAACAAGTGGAAACAGAAAATTCACAAATATATGGAAGTTAATACACTCTTTAAAAATCAGTGGGGGGAAGAAGAAATTTCAGGAGAAATCATTAAATATCTCAAGATGAATGAAAGCAACAACACAACATATCAAACGCATGGAATGCAGCAAAGGCAGTGCTGAAAGGAAAATTTATAGCCCTAAATGCTTACATTAAACAGAAGAAAGGAGCTAACTTTCAAAGAACTAACTGCACATCTGAAGGAACTAATAAAAGAAAAGCAAACTAATCCCAAAACAAGCATAAGGAAAGAAATAATAAAGATTAGGACATAAAAAAATGAAATTAAGAAGAAAAAGCAATAGAGAGAATCTATTCTGGTTTTTTGAGATCAGTACAATTGACAAACCCTTAGCCAGGCTGACAAACAAAAGAAGAGGGAGGATGCAAATAAATAAAATCAGAAATGAAAGAGGGGACATTACTATTGGCTCCAAAGAAGTAAAAATGACCATAAGAGGATACTATGAGCAACTATTATGCCTACAAAATTAGACAACTTAGATGAAATGGACAAATTCCTAGAAACACACAATCTACCCTGACTTGAGAAGAAATAGAAGATCTCAACAGGCCAATTGTGGGAAAAGTGATTCAATCAGTCACCAAAATCCTCCCAACAAAGAAAAACCCAGTACCAATGGCTTCACAGGTGACATCTACCAAATATGGAAACAATCGACAGTTCAGAAATAGAACCTCACATCTATGATCAGTTGATTTTTCAAAACGCTGCCAAATCCCATTCAACTAGAACAGAACAGTCTCTTCAACAAATGGTGCTAGGAAAACTGGATATCTATGTACAAAAAGAATGAAAGCTTCCAACACCTTATACAGAAATTAATTCAAAATGGATCAAAGACCTAAATGTAAGAGTCAGGACCATAAAACTCCTAGAAGAAAATCCAGGGAAGCATTTTCAGGATCTTGTGGTAGACAGTGATTTCTTAGAGTTTACACCCAAAGCACAAACAATGAAAGAAAAAAAATAGATAAATGGGACCTCCTCAAAATTAAATACTTTGTGCTTAAAACGATTTTGTCAAGAAATGAAAGAGGCAGCCTGCTCAATGGGAGAAAATATTTGGAAACTACATACTCGAAAAGGGTTAATATCTAGAATATATAAAGAAATCTTAAAACCCAATAATAAAAACACAAGCAACCTAATTTTAAAATAGGCAAAGATGTTTAAAATAGACATTTTTCAAAGAGGAAATACAAATGTCTAAAGCACATGAAAATACTTTCAACTTAACTAGCTATTAGGGAAATGCAAATCAAAACCACAATGAGCTACCATCTCACACCTACTAGAATGGACATGATTGAAAAAACAAGAAACTGCAAGTGTTGGAAAGAATGTGGAGAAATAGGGACACTCAGACACTGCAAGTGGAAATGTAAAATGGTATAGCCACTGTGGAAGAGATTTTGGTGCTTCCTCAGGAAGCTAAGTATAGAATTGCCATATGATCCTGCAATTCTGCTACTAAGTATATATCCAGAAGAACTAAAACCAGAGATGCAGAAAGACATTTGCATACCGATGATCACAGCAACGTTATTCACAACTGACAAAAGATGGAAGCAACCTAAGTGTCCATCAATTGATGAACGGATAAGAAAATATGGTGTATACATATGATGGAATATAATTCAACTGTAAGAAGGAATGAAGTCCTGATGCATGTAACAACATGGATGAACTTTGAGGACATTATATATGAGTGAAATAAACCAGACACAAAAGAATAAATATTATATGATCTCACTAATATGATCTAATTATGATAAGCAGACTCATAGAGTTAAAATCTAGACTATAGGCTACCAGGAGATAGTATGAGGGTAGAGAATGGGAAGCTGATGCTTAATTTGTGCAGAATTTTTACTTTGATTGACTGCAAATGTTTGAAGATGGATAGACATGATGTAGCACATTTTTGTGAGTGTAATTAGTGCTACATTATACTTATAATTGTGGTTGAAAGGCAAAGTTTAGGGTATTCTATGCCACTAGAAGGAAAGTAAGAGGATAAAACTCTCAGGACCATATAAATAAATGAAACTTTTGGCAGACGAGGATTGTGGTTAATAGTGAAAATATAACAATGTTCTTTCATGAACTAGAACAAATGTACATCACTATTACAAGGTGTTGATAATAGGATGGTATATGGGAAAAATACACATAAGACAAACTATGGCCTAGTTAACAATAATATTTTTATGTTCTTTCATCAACTGTAACAAAGGTATCACACTAAAGTGTCAATAATAAGGGAATATAAGAGGTATGGGTTATTTTTTCTTTTTAGACTAAAATAATGCCCTTGATTCTGGTGATGAATACACAACTCTGTGTATATACTGCAGGCAATGGATTGTATACTTTGGATGGATTGTATGGTTTGTGAATGTGCCTCAATAAAACTGTGTTAAAAAAAGAAAAGCCAGTTGGTACCACTTTTTCTCTAGAGAGAGCATCTCTGTATAAGACATGTCTGCCTTAACCACCTAATGTCTTACAACTATGATTTCTAAAGGAAACATGACAAAAATATGGCCTAAAGCAGTACCATTATATAAACAAATATTTCAGTGTGGCTGCAATGAAAACTCAATACTTGACCAAATTTGTATCACTTTATGTTTGCCAGTAACAGTAGCCATTTAATACTGTAGGAAAATTTATGCACATATGTGCACACATTTCCCCTTAATATCATATCCTAAGAATTTCTCAAAAATAATAATCTCCAAAGAGAGACTTTTGTTGAAGTTTGAGTCAGAGTGAAAGGAAAATCTGCTAATCTCCTATCAGGTACAAAGTTAAATGACAGTGTTAGTAGAGCTGTTGATGATTTTGGAGGTAAATTTAATAATGATATAAATCAAACGTTGAAATAATCCTCTAAGGAAACTTACTTCATTTGGGAGAAAAATAAAGTTTCACCAGTAACCATAGTGAGTTGATATTATTGCAGTTGTTTTTATAAGTTGTTGCCATGACGTTTTTGACTTTGGGGCTAGATTTTATTTCAAATGCAACAGATGGCAATGATTACACTTCTGTAACTTTTTTTTCTTGAATAACTAAACAGAGCACAATAAAATAAACAGGCTTATACTCCAGAGAATTTTGTCTTATTTCACATTTTATTAAAAACCAAAAGTGAACAAAGTAACTCATACCAAATAAAAAAGCAAGACCTCCTTTTATTCTTAACTTTACCTCCCAATTTAAAAGTATTAAAATACGTGGGGTTTTTTCACTCAGGGTTTCAAAAAGACTTAAAAAATGCAACAAACATGTAAGAAAGTTAGCAAAGTTAGCTGCTCAAATCAGAAGCAAATCCTTAGAAACCTTCACCATAGGATACATCTCACTTTCTACAAAATTTGAGACATCTTATCTAGGTGGATTTAAAATCTGAAAAAGACCTGTAACAATTTTTTAAAACACTACCAAATTTATTTCTTAGTATTATATTAAGTAGTATTTAACTAAGTAGTCTCTGTACCCTGGTTTTCTCTTCTCATATTTCTCCCAAAAAAGATTTTGGTAATTTTCAAAATTCAAACTAAAATCTACAAATAAAGTGAAATTACTGCTCACAGTAGGATATTTCAAATAAACTTTCTCTATGAAGATTAATTAAAATGGCATAATTGATGGAAAATATGCTCTAATGAATAGAGCACTTAATTCAGTGGCAGGAGGCTTACTTAACGTTTGGAGTTCCGTTTCCAAATGTTTAAAATGATGATGTGTGGCCTTGGATAAATCATTTAACTTTCCATATTTTTCCCATTCTGGTAAATGAAGACGTCAGGTTTTCTGACAAGATAAAATTTGTAAATCCTGTTTAAATGCTAATATGCTCTACTTTGTTAGAAACTTTAACATATCGTAATAATGCCAATGTTAAAAGTATTAGTCATTATGATTTCATTGATATAGATAAGAGCTTTTCTTAATAGTGTGCAGAATGGCTTCTCAAGTGCCAAATTGCCTTTTTAAATGATATCATCCTGATTTTATTCTTTGCTTAACAGCTTGAGAATTTGATGGAATAAAGTGTTCTGATTGAGCAATACCCAAAGTATTTGCCTATAATTTTATTTTCTTTTTTAAAAGAACCTGCAAAAAATTCAGCAAAGTGTAGTTAAAGAAGACCATCAAAACAAATGTTTTTGTCAGTAATGGCTAAAATTGTAATCCTCCTAATAATTATTATCAATACTGCAAAATCGACTAACTACTAGGTTTTGCAAATTGTAGGCCACTAATCCTTACACAAATAGTCTGAAGTTTCATATCCGTGACTTGTTTCCTGATTATGAAAGTAATATTTGCTGATTATTTTTAAAATTTGGAAAACCAGAAAGACTGAAGCAAATGAATATATAAGCGTGCATAATGCTCAGAAATAAACTGTTACAGTTTTTGCTATATAGCCTTTCAGGGTGTTTTTTTTCCACGTATGCTAGGAAATCCCCTGTTTACATATATTCACTTTCCTGGAAATGCATTTCAAAGTCAGAAACATAAAATTGAATTTTAAGAAATTACATTAAATAGAAAGAGTTATATTCCCAAAGAATTAAACACATGCACATATACACATGCATGCCACGCATATTAAAAAAACACCTATTACAGTTCAAATGGGGCCAACTAATCTGTCAGGCAGATGAGAATGTTACAGGTAGTCAGGGGCCTCCAGCAAGAAGACCCTACAAACCCGCCTACTGGCCTTGCCCTGTTTACTGGTGTTGTATCTTTCCTCCCTCAACCCTTTTGCAGGAGACACAGAAGCAAAGGCCCCTCTCTCCCAGATACCCTTAATGCTGAATGGTGGTGGGGAAGGGTATGTTCTAGGACTATAACCTCATGGGTCTCAGTCAGCCACTGTGCTCTATGACCACCAAGGTGAGGGTCCAACTTGGTTGCCAGTATACTAAAAACCAACACCACCTGCCACTTGGCTTGCACCTGCCTAGCACTGTATCCGCTGGCAGGAAGCACGTGCTGTATGAACAGAATTTGAGTCACCTCCTTGAATAGTCATGGGACGAATCCTAATAGTCATGTACTTTTTGGAGATCCCCGAGCACACTGGACAGAAGCATCAGAAGAGAAGGCCAAGATGGCAGGCTGGGTAAGGCAGCTGGTCTAGTAGGCACAAGGCCGCAAGACTACATACAGGCTGAAACACACTGTCAGGGCTGTGGCAGCCTGCCCTGCCCCTGGCACTTTACCATGGAATGAAAAAGATCAAATTCTGCATAAAACTATATATATATATATATACACATTAATATGCAAAAGTGTAGGAAAACCATAGAATAGATTTGTATATTGATATATATTTTGTATTTATATACAGTCTTGTAACACTGTATTATATGAGCTTATTTTTTATGAGCTTATTTTTTAAATATTATTTTTCCCATGTGGCACATTGCATTTTTTAAGTCACTCTCATTTATATAAAGATTTTATCTTTGACTCATCATGGCATCCAAGTAGGAAATTTTATTCCTACAGGTGATGATATAATAAACATCATATTTTAAATGAGAGCCATCAGATGAGGAAAAAAGGACCCACTGAAATATTCCTGAAGCGGCATCCTAGTACATGGTGGAGTGGGTCCTTGATTCCAGACTATTTTCAGATGGATTGCACAGAAAATGTGAATGAGAAATGGAGTCAGGGAATTTGAGTCACGTTTGACATCTTTCTAGTTTTTACCAGATGTGGGACTTTGTAAATGATGCAAGTTCTCCTTTTCTAATTTTCCTTTTGTGGATAAATTAATATTTAATCTGTTCCTTCCTCAATACTTTTAAAGTATATTTGGGAGTAAAAGTGGCAAACGAAAATGAAATAGGCCAGGGAAAGACAAAGAGAGAATAGAGCAGACTGAGGAAAAGGACGTCCTAAAGGATTTCAGGGAAGCAACACTGAAGCCCAGGGAGAAAAGGAAGAGGCACAGCTAAGTGTCAAATGTCTCAGAAAGTCAAGAAAGGTGACTTCAGGTGAAGACAATGATCTGTGGTCAGCTTAGAGCAGTAGAGAGCAGAAGCCTGACCACAGTAAATTGACACTCATTCATATACCATTCTGTTCAGAATCTGGACAGTAAAAGAAAGCAGACAGATGGCATCTCTAAGCCAACTGACATCTATAGCTATCTTCTGAAGATGTGAAGATGATCTTAGATCTTCATTTAAAGAATGAGTCCTTTCCACTTTTTATTTAAACAATTTCCAACATAATTCAGAGACACTGCCTCTACATCAACGAAGCTGCATTGTTGGCAGTGGTGTCAATTACTCCCAGAACCCTAAGGACATAAAAGGACAGCCATCACCTTGTCAAGATATGTGACTTATTCCTCTAGGTAGCCCCAGAAACCAGCGTAGTGTCAGACCCTTTTCACTCAGTACACGTTTAGAGCCCAAAATGATCATATCCTTCCTGTCACTAACTCTATATAAAAAAGCTTAAGAGAGGGTCTGAGTGTTGTGTGGGAGGGATGCTTTTATTTCACAAAGATGAAAATGTAACTTACTTATATGCAGGGGAAAAGGAAGCAAGAAAGGTAGAAAAAGTTTGATGCCTAACAGACTAAGGAAGTGATGGAGAATGGAATCCAGGACAAAGGTGGGTGGACAACTCTCCCCACTGAAGGAGGTGTGATGGAGATAAGGACACACGTAGATGCAGATAACTGCCTATGTGATTGCGAGTGGGAAGGGCAAAGGAGTGAGACAGGAAGGAATGTGAGAGGGTTTCAATCTATGAAGTGAAAAGTCAAGTTGTCTACTGAGTGTGAGGAGAGGAAATGGCACAATCTGATTTGAGTAAAGCTGTGATGGTTTGGAGTAGGTGTTGGAGGTGATACACAGTTTGAGATAAATATAAAAGAATGCTTTCAACGTTATGAAGACTCACACAGATTTAAGTTCTTACTGCTATGTATGTAAATGTGGCCATCTGGTGTATAATTTAAGATGTAAGTGTGATACCAAGTTTATTAATTTAAATATATAAAACTTTACTATTATAATATATATTATATATATATAAAATTCTACAAAAAAAAAAGAATTTTTAAAAGAGGTGACCATATAAGTCACGAAAGGAAAGAAAAAGGAAACAAAGCAAATATTGGGGAAAAAGCTGCAACACAACCAGGAATTAAATACTACAAATTATTAATGCCACTAATTTCATTTTTATTTATTCATTTATTTTGCATGGGCAGGCACCAGGAATCGAACCCAGGTCTCTGGTATGGTAGGTGAGAATTCTGCCACGGAGCCACTGTTGCACCACCCTTTTATTTTTGCCTTTCAATTCAACAAGATGTATTCCTCTGTAAAAATGATCACACAGGTAATACATTCATCTAATAATAAAAGATTGAAAGCAAAAATGCTCAAAAGAAAAAAAATTGTAAAGTCATTTGACATTCCACCATTTAGTAATATCCACTGTTTAAATTGTGCTACGTCTGCAGAATGTCCCCATGCACGCATAAGTACAAATGTGTACATGCATATAGAAATACATATATAAGGGTCACATATATGTGGTTTCTTTCACTTACTATATCATAATGTCTTTTCATGTTGATACATAAATATCTATGTAATTAGTTAGTAGCTATTTACCATCTTAATATATAAAAATAATTATTTAACCAAATCACTTTTGAATATTTTAATTATTTCAATGTTCTGCTATTATAAAGAATTCTTTAAGGAACAATCTTCTGTATAATATCTTTATGCATCTATACAGTTATTTTTCTAAGGATGAAGGCTTTAAAGTAAATTTTCTTGGTCAGTGATTTTTGCCCTTTAAAGCTATTTTTGAAAGCATCGTCCTCCAGAAAAATTGTACCAAGTTTTGCTCCTAAGAGCAGAGTGTAGACTTACACATTTCCCTACACCTCACTCCAACCCTAATTAATATCCTTTCATCTTTACCAAACTAATAAAGATAATATGTTATTACTTAATTTGCATGTCTTTAAATACAACTGAGACTGATTTTTTTAACTTTGATTAATAGTCATTTTTATCTCTTTTGTCTACTTAAGTAGACAAACTTACTTAAATATTTTAATAGTGATAATAAGCAGTGGAAGCATCATATACTATTGCTAAAACTGTAAGTCAATACAAATTTTCTAGAAACATTTGATAAAACAATAAATGTAAGCCGATAAAGTGACTTTTAAATATGAAAATGCTAAAGATATTTTTGAAAAATCTTATATATCTGTGAGAATAATTTTCATTAGATAACTGTATATTGTTAGCATTATTTCTAGCATATAGTAGATGCTCAAAAACATTTTTCAAGAAATGAATAAACAAATAAATTTAGCCTTATTTTTTGTTTCCATGAATATTACACATAAAGTATAATATAATAATGAATATTATACATGGTATAAGGGATAGAGATGTCATATCATCTTAATTTGAAACACTCCCAACCCACCCCCTCTTGGAAAATAAAAACTGAGAGTTCATAAAAATTGGACTTAATTTTGATTTCTCTGATTATTAACACATTATGCATATTGTCTTGTGTTTCTTGGCCATGACATTTCATTTTTAATGACATATCTATTTGTCTTTTGCCAACTTTTTAATTCAATTTTCATATTCTTATTGATTTGCAGCAGGTCTTTATATTTCTTGATATCAATCTTTGTTATCAACATGTGTTGTAAATATCACCTCCCAGTTAGTGGGTTATTTGCCTCTTTTCTTAAGATATCATTTGCTGCAATTTTTAATTTTAATAAGCCAAGATACTGCAAACTTTTTCTTTATTATTAGCACTTTTTGTATCTCCATTAGAGATTTATTTCTTATTCCCAGGCCAGAAATATGTTTTTACATTTTATTCTAAAGTTTTAAAGATTTCCATGTCATATTTAATTAGTTTAAATAATGAAGATTTGATGTTTTTATATGTTGTAGGCAGGGCCTATTTTATTTGTTTTCTCATCTGATACCAATTATCTCAGCACCATTAATTGAATACTCTCTTTACCCTACTTTACTGAAATGCAGAATATAAAAAAATATATATATATATGTTTATATATTCTTTGTAATTCTCTATGCTGTTTCTTATGTCATTATCATTCAGTTCAATACAATCTTAAATTTCTAGCATGATTTCTTTTTTAACCAGTAAGTCATTTACAAGGTATTTAATTTCTAAAGCCATGCATTTTTAATTTTATCTTTTTCTTATTGGCTTTAAACTCAATTGCATTGTGATCAGAGAACCTGGTATGTATGACTCAATTCCTCCCACATTCTGTTAATAAGAATTACTCACACAATGTCACCTTGATGAAAGATGTCTGGGAAAATATTCTTCCTGTGTGTCTGTGGGAAAATTTGAACAGACTGGTAAACATATGACATTATCGCTGCCACCTGACTCCCTTAACTCCTTCAAATTTTTGCTCACAGTGTTACCTTTTCAATGATATTCACCCTGTTCATCTATTTAAAATTGCCCTCCCTTTCCACTCTGGCATACGTAATACCTTTTACCAAGAACAACTTACTACTTTTTTCAGTAGAATTCCCCCTTCTAAAATGTTAGGTATTTTATCTATTGCTCCTATGCTTTGTCTTTATCTTCTCTCAGGACTGTAAACTCCCTCAAGACAAGCATCCCTGACTTTTTACATTGATATATCCCAAGTATAAAGAATAGGCACATTGTAGATACTCAGTAGATGGTCGCTGAGTGGATGAATCTGTCTTCCAATTCATTTACTCTTCCCTGGTATGGGTATAATGCTTAACCCATGCATTACATCTTCAGCTTTGAAAATTTCATTTTTAATCTCTACATGTTCTCTTTGATTCTTCCCTATTTCTGCTGAATATTTTATAACCTTTTTTCTTCATTTCCTATTTTATCTTTTATTTCCTCAAATAGTTCCAAAGATTATTAAGCTCTTGAGGATCTAAAATGTTGCTGTCTTTGCTTACACTCACTCATGGTGGTTTGTTTCATTTTTTTGTTTAGTGACCTTTGAATGTGAGTGTCTCTTGATCAGAGGAACTACAAAGTCACATTGCAAAGCACCTGGATTCCGGGAGAAGAGAAGGATAATGGCCATTTTGTAATACAACATGAGGGCGATGTTACTAATTCCTGTTGGGAATTTTCTTAGGCCTAAGAAACCTAATTGCTAGAGAAGATATTCACCACCCCACCTTTGTTTCCATTGTAGGCTCCCTCTGAGCAGACATGTGAACTGAAATTGCTGTCCATGCTTGTGCCCCAGGGATCATTTTGTATAATTAGTCCTTTGTCTTATTTTCCCCGGAATGAGTTTCAATGCCCCTGCCATGTGCTCCTCATGATACAGCCTTCTTTCCACTTTCAAATTCCATTAAATTTATCAAGCATGTTTGCTCAAGTCAAAAGCAATACCTACATGTCAATGTATGTAACTGCATTCAGATTTTTCTTGAGTCTGTGAACAAGCCAGATGAAGTCAGAGTTCATGCCTCTAAAATTTTCTCCTTGACTCTAAATTGAATTTGTGGCAGTTGTTCAGGCACTGCCTACCTAATCATGGCACTAAGGATTAACAGTAGGGCTTTACAAGTGCTCAGGCTCTCTTGAGTTTTAAGAAAGCGAATATTGCTCAACTAACCATGCCTCAATGACTTGTAAGGATTCTCTTTCCTTTACTGGAGTTTGTGCCTACTAAGTTCTGGTTACTTTTCTGTTGGTTCTCTAGTGATACCCTGCATTTTCTCAAACTTAAATGATCAATTGCTATAAAAATTCACTGTACTGTGGATACCAACAAAGGTAAAATATATGCTACCTAGGGTTTAAAGCTTCTTGCCCAGGCCTTAGCCATAAAGAAATTCTCTATAAAACAAGAAGAAACAAAGCCCTGCCTATGCATTGAAGTCCAAGATTCCAAACTTTGGCCGTAAGAGAAAGCTTTATCACTCCACTTGTAGTTTGTAACCCCCAATTTTGTTTCTCCTTGACATTTTTTTTTTTAACATTCACCAGATGGTAAAACAAATGCTGCAGTGGGTTATTTCACTTCCAGAATTGAATGCCATCTGCCACCCCCCTAAGAGAAAAAGCCTATCTTCAGCTTACAGCATGGTGAAACAGAGAAAAAGTGTGATCTTGGCTGGGGATAGACTTGCTCCCAAGAGGAAGAAAGGAAGATCTAAACCAAGTGTGTCCAGGTTATTTCTTCCCAAATTTTCCAAACAAATTATTTGTCTCTCCTGGAAAGAATGAAGAAAGGGAAAGAGACAATGAAGGAATATTAGAGTAATTGCATTCCCTTAGTAGGAAAAGAGACTCTAAGAGATAATGGAGATATTACAACTTAGTCCATGTACAGTAGTTGAGAGCAAGCAGGGAGGGATCATTTTGTATATTTAGTCCTTTGTATTATTATCCAACCCAGCTTCAAAGGGAAGTCATAAAGTTCAGAGGTGGGCACTATAAGAATGTGAAAAATTGAGTCAAATGAAAAATTGTAATATTGGAGGCATTTTTTAAAAATAGCCTCTGATTAATGGAAAGAGGACTTTTTTGCCTGACTATGGACAGAGAATTAGGTTTTATTTTATCTAAGCTGATTAAATTCTAAGGTACTGAACCACTATTACTTGTAAGACACAAGAGAAGCATGGTAGAACTTCCTCTAGTTCCTGTGTGAAATTTATCTATATTACATTTCCTGACTTCCTTTGCAGTTCCATGTGCCATGTGACTGAGTTCTAGAATGCGGGCAGAAGTCCTCTGCACCACCTCCATCCTTGCTTCACAAAACCTCCCATGTACAAGCTCCAGTACTCTTTTATCCTATGCTAGAATGGAGATAATCCTGAGGATGAAGTCTGGATAGTCATGAACACACGTTTCTGATATGGCTAAGAAGAATAGTGGATAAGGAAATCTTCCCAGAGCCCAGAGTAGAGAGACACAAGAAAATATACTGTTAGATATTCACCCCTAGAAAACAGAATCAGAGGCTAAAAAAGAATTTTCCCCACCATCCAAAGCAGCAGGCCATTACAGTGCTTACTGCACAGAATTCCCACATGGCTATGGCCCAGTGACTCTTGAGGCCAATTCTTTCTTTTCTTTTATCCAATGAGAAATGTACTAAGTTTATCGTGTTCCTAATCATTTTGCATATCAGGTATGGGGTAGGAGCATTTATAATGAGGGACAATTTGTCTGTAAGTTTGTAGATTAATGGATCAAGAAGAGACTTGATGTGAGGTCCTGAGATCCTCCTGGTCTTTGAGATGGATGCTGTGACTGACTGGGAGTCAAGGTATTTCACCTGAGAATGTATGCAGAGGTGAAAGACATGTGGTTTGGTGCCCAGATGGACTGACAATGGCAGGCACTATTAGTGCTGACCCATATGCATGCACTGCTCAGTATTTCTCAGCCTCTCTTCAGACATGGATTTCCTTTAAAAAATTAGATCACCTCTTGAGAGGGAAAGCAAGTACGTGCAGATGGGGATGGAATTGATGTGTGCCACTTCCATTCCTGACCGATAAAATGTCTATTGCACACACCTTTCTTGTCTAAATGGCTGAGACTAAAGGGTTCTGAGATGATGGAACCACATTGATAGAGGGACTGCATTAAAGAGACCCCCTCAACATTCTTCAGACAACAATGAGATCCAGGAATAAACCAATAAGATTTGTTACAACAGCTAACATTATTGACCTAAAAATATAAGACAGATTATCTGTCTAGCTTTTCTCAAACAAACCATACCCTATAACTGAAGCACCATCTACTATGGAAATGAAACTTTCATAAGAATGTCTGAGGGACAAAACTGAATGCAACAGAAACAGTAATGGACTCTGAATATGCTCTCAGAGGATGAGGGACCTGTTGAAGGCAAACAGTTTGACAACCTTAGAGAATCAGGGTGGAGGATACCATGTAAAATATGAGCATAGATGCCCCAAACTGAAGATGGAATAGTAGCTCATGTTTTCAGACATGGAATTTCTCCTTTTAAGTTAAGACCATGCCTTGAGAGGGAAGGCAGGTCCATGGAGGATATATTGGTATTGGTTGTGACAGACTCAAGATATATATGCAGCCGCCTCAGGATCCAGAATAGGTGAACTAGGGCAGACACTAGAGAAACAAGTCAACCAAGATAGATGACACCAAATTCTGGAAACTGAAAGGATTTACAGGGGTTCCCTGGGAGGGATTTTAACCATAATTTGACCACATTATGAACAGCAGTGGGAGTGGAAATTTTCAGAGATGTCAAAATGAAGAAGACTTGTGGAAAAATTTTTTTGAAAGTCTCCTCACTTAAGGATTCTTTATGGTCTAAAGCTGCAAATTCATCAGTTTTGGCACAGGATAACTTGTATGACCTACAATAAGTCTTTTACTGTGTAGAATGCCAAATATACTAATAGAGCGAGAGTTGAAATTTACACACTATAACTCAGATGTATAAGAAATGCACTTTTAAAATCCAAAGATGATGTCATCCTATCTTAAGTTTCCATTTCTACACGGTAGATAAAAAATCTTTCAAATGATTTCAAGGGAGCTTGGTCCTTTTAGGTTTAGCAGTCTCGTTGGAGTATTATTAACTCAAATATTTCATTAAATAAACTCTTTCAACTTTTAATTATTCCCATCCTCATTCTTCCTGCTTACCTCTCAAAGAAATCTATGGTCTCAGCAGATTAAGACAACTTTCCCTGCAATCATGCTCAACCCACTTACTCACTGAGTGTTCTCTCTTCTTCTCTGTTGAGATATATTTGCTCCCACCTGCTTTATTTGGTCTTTGTGCTAGCATTAGCAGCTGAAGTCCACTGCCCCTCCATAGCACCAGGACACATACTCTCTGCAACCCTCCCTTCTCTCCTCCATAATCTACTTCTTTTAAACCCCCTCTGTGTCTGCTATCAGAGCTCAAGGGAAATTCTCGGGTCCCTAGAAAGAATGCTCGTGCTGGAGAAATATGGAACTGCTACCTCAATCCCACTTACCTACACATTTGCCTCAACCAATTTAATTCAATCTCCAGCCTTATCATTCTCATATCATGCTAATATAGTGCTAGGGATTTCCCAAGTTAAAAAATGAGAATTGGAGGGCAGTCTTGCTCCTCCAGTATTCTCCAGTCCCTTGTCTTCTCCCTGCAGGGAGTGGGAGCAGAGATACCCAATTCTTATCACAGCCCCTCTCCCTGTCTTTTTCTTCACCTTCACCTCTCAGCAGAAGAAAAGACTTTATGCCTGTGGGATAAGAATTTCTCTGATAATAGGTTCTTCGTATATGAAAATGACCCTCAAGAATGACTTTTGGGGCCTCACAGGTGTATTAACATAGTGAACAGTGAGGGTTGACTCTCACTGTTGGAAGTGGTGCCACAGTGATTCCATTCTGGATTTTGAAAATAATCCAAACACTGATAGTGTCTTTCCAAGAAAAACAAATTCCCACTTTTTCAGACTCAATAAATTCAACCCTGGCTCAGAACAATTTGAAAACTCTTAGGACTCAGATGCTACCCCCAGCAAACTCACGAGCAAAGACTAAGCTTCATAATAAGGAGACAAATATAAGTTAGTGTGGAGCATATATGGAAGAAACACCTGAATGAATCATCGCATCAGAGGTTGTTTTCTTAACCGTAGAGTTGCAAATCTTGTGTGAAAAAAAGAACCAACTGTATATACCTTTTTATAATTTGTGGTGCTTAACAAAATTTATGTAAACCAAAGAATAGGTGTAGATTCCACCATTCTCAAAATATCTAGAAGATGTTAAAAGGTCTAAGTTAAATTCCTTCTTTACATATTTTTAGAGATACATATGTGAATTGAGTGGCTATATCTGACAATTAGAGTCAAGATTCTAGGGGCCAGCAGCAGCAAAGTAGAAAAATGGTTCTAAATAGTTCTCCTTAGCAATTTTGTCTCTGGGCCTCTGTGCCTGCTGTTCCCTCTGCCTGGAATGTATCCCCTCCCCCCACATGGCAGCCTCCCACGTTCACTTCACTCAGGTTTCTGCTCGAATGTCAGCCCATCGGAGAAGCATTTCCTGATCTCACTTTATAAAATGGAATCTCTCTTCACTCTGTATTCACTTCTCTTCTGCAAATCACCAATGCTTACCTAACAAATATTTACTCATCTGCTGCTATTTCTTTATAATCAAAGACTAAGTAATGTTCAAATTATTAACAGTGATATTGAAATGCATTGAAAGAAACAAGAGTTGGTAAAATATCAGATAAAACAATACATGACAGTGACAGAACATCTTATAATACTTTATATGTGGTGTCAAGTCGGGAAGTAGCAGCCCCTTAAGTTTGAATAATTGTCTGATTTTTTCTGCAGCTTTGCATCACCTCAGTATTTACTACTTTACCTTTAGATAAATACTTTTCCTTCTCCAGTTTTCCCATCTTTTAAACACACTGGCTCTTCCCCAACTACAGCTGTAAAGTTCATCATACTATCATTTATGGCTTTGAATTCAAGCCCATAAAGCCAAGAAAGAAAGAAACTGACTATTATTTCTTATAAATACAGGCTTGCTCCCACCAGAAGGTGGGATGAGTAGCACAATCTCGCAGGCAAATAATGTATACCAACGACCTAAAGAATACAGTGAAAACTTTGTATTAGCATGATTTTCATAAAAGTATCTGGTATACTAGCTAGGGACTATTGGACCGACCAAAAAGGTGTTAATGGGCTTAGTGAAGTGCCAATTACTGTGTTAAATGGCATCTGGTGGGGGTGGGCTGTGTTGGCTCAGTGGCAGAGTTCTTGCCTCCCATGTCAGAGACTCGGGTTCAATTCCTGGTGCCTATCCATGTTAAAAAAAAAATACATCTGGTAGAAAAGCAGGCTCAGACCCTTTTTCCTCTAATGTATATAGACAACCCTAGTTCTCATATATACGGATCTAAGATTATTTACAGGATGATTGACTTGCCATCTGAATATTTTTTCTATTTATAAGATTAATGCATACTTATTGCCGAAAATGCAAACAATACAAAAACATCTAAAAGAAAGCAAACACCCACACACCAGAATCCCACCATTCAAAGAGAGTCACTAACAACATTATGGTACATAGTCTTCCAGAATGTTCTCTGTGTACAAATAACTGTAGATACGCATAATTCACATAAATAATATTATTTTCTACATGGTTTCTATTTTCCTTTTCATTCAATATGTTATTTATTGTCATGGTTAAGTTCAAGCATCAACTTGGCTAGGTTATAGTGTCCAGGTGTTTGGTCAAGATAGTACTGACCTAATTATACTATTACTGTAACGCTATTTCATAAGTGGTTTGGCTTCGATAATTGACTGGTTACATCTACAGCTGATCGCATCTACAATCAACAAAGGAGATTGCCCTCAATAATATGGGGAATTTCTTCAAACAACCAATTGAAGCCAGAACTGAGGAGTTCTGAAGTCAGAAATAAGAATTTCTGGCTCTACTTCAACTATTCAGCTTCTCCTGGGAATTCAACTTTACTTTCATAGGAGTTTCCAGCTTATGGCCTGCCCTACAGAACTGGACTTGCCAATCCCCACGGCCATATATGTTTTATATACATACATAATATATATACAGATATACTGTGAGTTGTGTTTCCTGGAAAACCCTAACTAATACATTTATGTGTTTAATTCACTATTAAACATCAATGAATATAGATATATACATTATTCTTTCTCGTGGTCATATAATACTCCATTATATAAACCAGCAAGGGTGAAAAATTTAGAAACCTACATTACCTGAAATGTCAGGTATCCCATTATTATATTTCTTTTCAATCATTTTCCCAAACATTATGTTCTATGAGATAAACTATGGAAACTATTTTATCTAAAAGTATCCATTAGCATGTTGATTGACTTATGTTGAATGTATAGAATAATTTAGGAAGTATCACAATCATTAAGGCTCTCTACCAAGAACAAGGTCCATCTTTTATATATTGTCATTACTTGCACACCTCACGGAAATTTAATTGTTAACTTCATATAATATGTTTGGTTAAATGAGACCTAAGGGTTTTTAATTGTCATTGTTTTGTTTGTTTATTTGTGCAATATCATTGTTGCTATTGTGAAAAGTGATATTGATCCTATTACATTTCCTCTGACTATATATCTATAGCATATGAGCAGAATTGTGTGTATTTATCCCCTACTGACCGTCCGACAGAACTCTCCTGTTCAGGCAGTAGTGCATCATGGTGAAAACAGTTCTGAGTCAGACAGGCAGTCGCTGGTTTGAGATTGGCTCTGCCACAACTCATACGAGTCCTCTGAAGCCTCAACTGAATCTTTACATTCAATTCCTTTATCTGTATCATTATTATATTAACAGTTTCTACGTCATAAGGCTGTTACAAGGATTAAATTTGATAAAATATGCAGTACAATTAGCAAAGTAATTCTAAATGCTCCATAAATGTTGGGAAATACTAGTCATTTTGACCATTTTTCAGTGATTCTCATGGGATATATTCACAGAATGATGCCTTGCATCTTGTTCTCCAATTTGTAGTCTGCTATTTTGTTTTCTGGTTTAATTATGTTGGAGCAACGTTAAATGAGAGCAGTGTTAGTGAGTTGTTCCAGACTTTATTGGAACAGTTTCAAGTTTTCACTATTAAACATAGTGCTCCTTATTGCTTTAAGATTTATAATTTTAAAATCATTTTAAGTATGTCTCTGCACATGCAAAAAAGTGTTTTTTTCCTTATCAGGAATTATTCTTTTATTTTATAATCTTTTAATGTCTCTCAATTTGATCATTTTACCTCTTCTTGCTCATTATCATGACAAATTATATTTGATATTTGGTGTTTTTCAAGATATTGCTGAGTTATTTAGGATTTTGAAATACATACTCATAATTACAATTAGTCTGTGGTTTTATTTTTCTTTGCTATGTCACAAATACTGAATCTGAAACAAAAGAAAAGAAAATATTTGAGAAATTTTCCTTTTTCTTTCTCCCCCCACCCCAGGACAGTTTAAGTAACAGAGAAATGCCCTGAGCTTGAAGTTTAAAAAACAGTTTTCCTATAAACTCATTCAGTCCTGGCATGGTTCTACATGATGATTGTCTAACAACTTTTCCAATTTCTTCTAGCATCATTTATTTAGATTTTCTATTTTTCCTCTGAAAAACTCAGGTGTCTGTGTTTTCCTAGGGGAGTGCCCATTTCATCGAAAATCTCAAATTTATGAGCATGGCATTTTACTTATTATTCTCTTATTATTTTAATTTCCTCTTTTATCTGTGATCGCTTCTACTTTCTCATTCATAGTTTGGGACACTAGTGTTCTCGCTCCCCCCGCCCCATCTGCCTTCATGTTTCTCTGAACTACACGGAAAACCTAATGCACAAAGACTTCAGCAAAAGCGATATTGTCAGTATGTCACCCTCTGCAAAGCCAGTGGGCAAAACATGAAATCAGACTTCAGTAAAAAATGTCTCTGTGGGGCTCTAAAGTAAAGTTAAGGCCATTGTTTTAAAATCAAAAGCATGGGTTCTAAAGAGGAATGGATTTGATTCAAGTTCCTGGTTCCAGCAGTTATAAGTCATGTAGCACTGGGCAAGTTATTTAACCACTCTATGCCTCGATGATCTTCTCTATGAATTTAGGATAATAATATACTTACTGGATAGAGTTGTTATTAGATTTAAAATAAATAACTCATGAAAAACTATAGCACAGTAGCTGAACAGAGTAAGCATGCAATAAATTTCAGCTTCTATATTTATAATTACTGTGCTTTTGTTTCTGGAGATAACTAACTTGCCACATGGTAAGGGTGGAGAATACTCTTCCTCTCAATAGCAATTTTTCATATAGGATGATCAAACATGAACAGGAATAACTTGATAGAAAAATACAAAATCCATTCTATGGAAGACCATTTGAAAGGTAAGGTGTTATTAAAGAAGCATCACATTAACTCTACTTATTTCTCATGCTCAGAAATTTAATAATAAGAAATGCTGTTGCTCCTCAACCTGCATTTCAGTCAAATTGAAGGGCTTGGATTTATTTGAATGCACTTTTGAGAGAAGTACTTTCAATGTTTACATATTCTTTATTCTCTGCCTACAATATCTTTTGACTCCTTCTGTGTCTACCTGATGAAGGCCTGTTCACTCTTCAAAAGTTAGATGAAACTATTGCCTTCTCTGAGTCCCTTCTAACCTCTCTAGGTAAACTTAACCATTGATATTTCTTTGCTTCCAATCTACCTTGATCATGCTTCTTAATTATAACATTGAACTCACTGCTTTATTTATTTGTGCTTCACTATATCTATAGGGGCCAGCTCTGTAATCAAACTTGCGATTGCTTAACTTTGGGCAAAATTCTTCATATCTTTTTCTCAGTTTTTTCATCTTTAAGGTAGAGATTATAATCGCACCTACATAGTATGGTAGCCAAGATGATACATTGAGTTAAAAATTGCAAAGCATTTATAACAATGCCTAGTTTTTACTAACTGCTCAATAAATGCTAATTATAATAAATATCATTATTGATAGTAAGAGTATTAAGTATTTCTTCATATCCTGAATACCCAGAATATTTCCTGAAAAAAAACAGGCACTTAAGAAACTGTGCTGGTTTGAAATGATGTATGAACCCTAGAAAAGCCATGTTTTAATCATAATCCCATTTTGTAAAAGCAGCCATTTCTTCTAATCCGTATTCAATACTGTATATTTGAGACTGTAACTAGATCATCTCCCTAGAGATGTGATTTAATCAAGAGTAGTTGTTAAACTGGATTAGGTGACGACATGTCTCCACCCATTTGGGTGGGTCTTAATTAGTTTCTGAAGTCCTACGAAAGAGGAAACATTTTGGAGAATGAAGGAGATTCAGAGAGAGCAAAGCAGAACGATATAGCCAGAGTCCACCAGCCAACGACCTTTGGAGATAAAGAAGGAAAATGCCTCCTGGGTTGCTTCATGAAACAGGAAGCCAGGAGAAGAAGCTACCAGATGACACTGTGTTCGCCATGTGCCCTTCCTGATGAGAGAGAAACCCTGACCGTGTTCACCATGTGCCTTTCCAGATGAGAGAGAAACTCAGACTGTGTTCCCCATGTGCCCTTCTACTTGAGAGAGAAACCCTGAACTTCATCAGCCTTCTTGAATCAAGATACCTTTCCCTAGATGCCTTAGATTGGACATTTCTATAGACTTGCTTTAACTGGGACATTTTCTCAGCCTTAGAACTGTAAACTAGCAACCTATTAAATTCCCCCTTTTTAAAAGCCATTCCATTTCTGGTATATTGCATTCTGACAGCTAGCAAACTAGAACAGAAGCATTCAAAGAATTAATGGTTGAGTGAAGAGATGGGCTTATCCTTGAGCCATTTGGCTTTTTAATAATAATGACAATACCTGAGAGTGTCAGAATGGCACCTAAAATTCTATCTCAAAGCCAAGTTTTAGGAACTTGGTTTCTAGGTCTATATACTTGTACTCTACAATGGCTCTGAGTAGTTTTCAAGGCAGGCAGTATCTCAGGTGGCACTTGAATGCTTCCTACTCTACTAGAATGTGGTTGAGAATGAAGAAGCTTCAGTAAAGGACATACTGGCCTGTCGGTCCTGCTTCATGACCTTCATGTGACTCTGAGTAAGCTCCTTACACCTAATTAATTTATTTCCTTATCTGTAAAATATTTGAGGGGCTATAAAGTGCCTGAAATATAGTGGATACTCCAAAAATATTAGTTTCCTCCTTTTAAGTGCAGCTTAGAAATGAAAAGCTCTCACCCTTAAACAGCTGGGGAGCAGAATGGGACTGCTCTGAATCACAACCTGCTAACCTTCTCAACTGTGAATCGAGGGAAAGCACCTAGTTCAATCCAGTCAGAAGAACATTTAATTATACCAATACTCGAACAAAAGTGGGGCTCTTCTGTCCAGGAGAGGACAGCTTGCCCTGCTGACTTCAAAATGCATCCAAGCCCCAACCCCACCTCCACCTGCACCTGCTGAGGAGAACCTTTACATCAGACTTCTTTTTGCTCAACATTCCTGATGTTCTAGTCACTGCTGAACAGACACCTCTCGGACCATCTTTCATTTTCCTGTATTATCATTTCTACACAGTTATACTGCTGCTCCATATCCATCCTTCCATCGTTCCCTTCACAATCAACTATTTCCTTTTGAGTCTTTCATTCTATTTCAAACAAATTTATCTTCATCAACTTTTCCCTAAATGCTCCTCCCCCTGCATTTCCTAGGTAAAACCTGACTCTCAACAGAGATACAGTTTCTGCTGGAGTCTTTTTGGGTGGTGTCTTCTCTTCCACACCATGCCCTTTCTTCCTCTACGTTCATATACAAAACCTCTGATTCTTTGAAGCTTATGACTGCTATCCTGGTCACTTGACCATATTCAGTGCCATATTCATCTGGATATTTGACAGCAAACTTACAGTATTCCTCCCTACCTGTCAAGTGAAAAGCGTGGCTGCGCTATAAATGTTGGTGCTTCAAAGCCCTCCTTTGGCTTATCTTTTCATTCTGTCCTGTGTGGTTTCAAATAATGACAAGTCTTTCATCTACAATCTATATGATTTTGTTTCCTAAACCTATCTCTCCACTCCATTTAATTTGGAGCTTCAGACCTTATAGCCATTTCCATTTAAATATTGTACATGCAGTTCACATTCAAAAGTTGAGAAATGAATTCATGCCAACCCCATACCTTTAAGCTATATCTCAGGACCACTCAGTTGCCCAAGCCTTAACGGTGAACACGATCCTGATGTTTCCCATCTTTCTTTACTTTCCAAATCTGAACAGCAACCAAATTGTAACACCTGAAATTTTGCACAAATATTTTATGCAAAAAGGAAAGAAGAGAAGAAAGAGGAAAGAAGAGAGAAGAAGGAATGGAGGGAGGCTTGTGCTCGGGAGTGACCAAGTCTGGAGATTTTCCACAGAAGCCCTTGCAAAAGCATTAGATCTGCACAGGTCTTCATCAAAGTCAACAGGAAATATCAGAGGCACTATGAACACTTAGAATATGAACAAAAAAAAATCTGCTCAAATTTGATTGTTAGATAGTTTATCTGGAAACAATGCTAGCTAAATTTTACCAAACTTACGGTACAGAAAATATCACTCTAAATTTCTTACATATTAATGAATTTAATTCTTCCAGTTCAGGGCAGAAAGCAAGAGTTGCCCTTTGCAGTTGAGGGCTAAGCGTGAAGTTGAAGATAACTCTTGGATAGCTCTAAAAAATAGTATACAAAAGTCTTTCTTGTGGTATAATGCATCCTAGCGCCCCATGAGTGTACTGCAATTCCACTGGAAACAACTAAAATCAGGAAGGGTTACTGTATTCAATGCATGTCCAGTCATACAGGACAGCCATACTATTATGATGTCCATTTTAAAGAGAAGAGACCTGAAGCAAAGGGAGGTAATGTAACCTGCCCAAGATAAAATGAATGGCAGGGCACAGGTTTGCACCTAAGCAATCTGGCTTCAGAGTCCATGCTCTGAACTGCCACACAGCACTGCATATTATGTCTTCTTTTAATTGCATTCATTCATCTCAAATCATCATCATTACTGGACTTAGCAACAATTTGAGGAAGTTCTTATTGCAGATGTGTTTCATATGAGGGACAAAGCTAAACAAAAAAACCACACACACAATCAGGAAACAGCTTAGAACTTCATCATCAAAGAGTGAAGGTTTTTTTCCTGCTCATGACAGTTAAGATAAAACAGTTGAAGAAGAGCCTGGAAGAAGTACTTACCTGGAAAGCTGGGTGTGAGCTTTTTACTTTCCTACCAGGTAATATACCAAGTATATACTATTATTTAGAGCTATCCAAGAGCTATGTGCAACCTCACGCTTAGCCCTTGTTTTGCCATGGCTATTCCAAGGCAAGAGAAATCATTACTTCTAGAAATTTAACAAGTAGAGGAGTCTTTAACAAGCAGCTAGTCCAACTTCTAAGATTCTACATTAATTAACTTTAGTTCAAGTCTCATCTTGTGCTGCTCTAGGTGAGCAAGAGGTACCCTTTCAAAGAAAGGGTGTTTGTCCAATTTTTTCCTCTAAATATAAGGCTCATCTACTTTTATCCAGACCCACAAAGAAAAATGCCCCATGTTTACAACATATTTGAAAAGCTGTATTATATTAATAAGTTGCCTTGTATATGTCTTCCTAAGGTTAATAGAATATGTTATATTCCTCAAGTTCTTGTTGATATGCCATAGATTTCTTTTTCCCTCTAGGCAAAACTACAAAGGATTTTGGAGATTATAAAGCACTTCTTGTAACAGTCCAGGGTCACCTTACCACAGCCAGTACATCAGTATAACCTCCAATAATTCTCTTAAAAATTTTAGCAATAAAATCCAAGACATATTGCGTAAGAACCATTTTTTGTGGAAGCACTGGAGAGCTGAAAATAAATCTTTAAAAATAAACACTCATGCACTTAAATAAACACACAAACAGATTAGCAACAAAACTAATTTTAACTTTAAAATGCATATCATATGTGAAGAAGTATTAATTATTTTGTTAGCTTTCTTTTCAGAAAACATTTATCTTTTTTCTAAGTTATGCTTTGGTTTTCCAAAGATTTTGACTCTTCTCCCACTGCCATGTACTTTTCTAAGAATCCTGCAGGGACACATAAAAACATTTTCTCGTATCCCAGATGGTCCTCTTCTTTTGTTTTTATATTTTAGAGGCAATACTATTTAACAGCTGATGTTCAGCAGTTCTTCTACTGAGTGGACTTTTTTTTTTTTTTTGATGTTTAACAGGGAATACAAAACTCTCCAAGAACCCACTTTTAAAGGAAAACACAATACCTACCTGTTCTAGTTTGCTAGCTGCCAGAATGCAACACACCACAGATGGATTGGCTTTTAATAAAAGGGGATTTATTTTGTTGGTTCTTCAGAAGAAAGGCAGCTAACTTTCCACTGAGGTTCTTTCTTACATGGAAGGCACAGGATGGTCTCTGCTGGTCTTCTCTCCAGGCCCCTGGGTTCCAACAATTTTCCCCGGGGTGACTTCTTTCTGCATCTCCAAAGGCCTGGGCTGAACTGCTAGTGCTGAGATGAGGAATGCCGAGCTGCTAGCAGTGCTACGTTGCAATCTCTCATTTAAGCACCAGCCAATTAAGTCAAACATCACTCATTGCAGCAGACATGCCTCCTAGCTGACTGCAGATGTAATTGGCAACAGATGAGGTTCACGTACCATTGGCTTATGTCAGCAGCAACAAGACTAGGTATGCTCACCTGGCCAAGTTGACAACTGAATCTAACTACCACACTACCTAAATGTATTTTAGTACCAATCTCCCTATTAGTCAAAGCCTGAAAAGTACTTATTTTTTACAATAATGAACAGCCAAGAGATATTTAACTTAAAAGCTATGCATGCACACACTTTAACTAATGACATCAATTAAGTTTGTCAGTAATATTTTTACATATGGAAGGATTAAGAAATAAAATTTAAGCTGTGAGTTAAAGCATGGCCAGATCTTAGAAAGCCAATATTCCCATACAGATTCAAAGCATGAATCCAGGCCTGGGTCACCCCAGGTCCAGTTGTCTAACTCTCTTTTGAGCATAGCAATAGGACAGGTCTGATTCACAGGATTCCCTTGTCAGAATAAAGCACGTGGCCAGTCTCCTTAATCCTGTCTTGTTTAATCACATATCCAGCTAATTATCTGTAGAGAGGAATATAGTTAGGCTTCCCTTGAACACATAGCATGTGTGTAGCTTCAGAAACTGGGATAAATGTACAAAGGGAATTACTAAAATTATTTGAAAATCAAAAGCTAAGAATTGCACGCAACACTGGTTAGTAACCACACAAGAGATTAAAGGAAAACAATTCACCTTATTTTCAATGAGAATATTGTCAACAGGAAGATAAGTAACATTTTTCCTCTTCATCTGTATTTCCTATTTCCTTACAGATTGCCCTTTAGTTTCGAGATATCTGTAAGTACCATGTCAAAGTCTTTCTTTTTTTGCTTTTTGTGGTGTTAACTTTTTTGGCACTTCTAGGTCTCAGGAGTGAAAGTACCAGGCACTTCCCAAAGACACTCACACCTCCAGTAGGAGAAGCCCCAGGGCAGAGAGCAAGAGTTGCCCTTTGTAGTCGAGGGCTAAGCGTGAAGTTGAACATAGCTCTTGGATAGCTCTAAATGATAGTATACAAAAGTCTTTCTTGTGGTATAATGCATCCTAGCACCCCATGAGTGTACTGCAATTCCATTGGAAACAACTAAGGTCAGGAAGAGTTACTGCATTCATTTGCTTCAGAAATGATACATTATCAATGTAGTGGAAAAAGTTGTTAATAACGGAAAATACCAGAAGGAAATTTTTAAAAACCTAAAATCTCATTTACAGACAGAACTATTTTATGGTCGTGATGGTTTGAGGTTGTAGGTACCCCAGAAAAGATCACGTTCTTTTAATCCATTCCTGCCGGTGAAGCCTATTGTAGGTGGATCTTTCAATTAGGTTATTTCGATGGAGATGTGACCCACCTCAGTCAAGGTGGGTCTTAATCTTCCCTTTGGAGGCCTTTCTAAGAGGATAAAAGACACAGAAAAAAGGACCCAGAGAAGCTAAGAGAGCCCAGGAAGCTGAGAGAGAAGATCACAGAAACTCAGAGAGGAAGCCACTAAAGCCTGAAGCTGAAACTGGAAGAGAATGGAGAGAGCCGCAGATGTCACGATGTGTCAGTGCACGTGACAGAAAGTTTGAGGATGACCAGTAGCCAGTCACTGTCCTGTTAGTGCCTTAATTTAGGCTTTTTCACAGCCTTAGTACTGTAAACTTGTACGCTAATAAATCCTCATTGTTAAAAGCCAGTCCATTTCTGGTATATTACAATTCGTTAGCTTTAGCAAACTAAAACAATGGTGATTCTGAGTTTCATGAAAATTCTTAAAGTGTGAGCATTTCTTTTATTCCTTTACAAAAAAAAAAAGCTGACAATTAGAAATGTATTTAAAATGTGGGCTGGTTAGACTACAATATTGGAACATTGGAAAAGAGGGTGAAAGTCTTCTTTCTTTTGGACATCTGGGAAATTTACTTTTGTTTGTGATGCATTGCCCCTATTTTTCCCCAAATAGAGCTGGCCATATTGAGAGGGCATTTAAAGTTTTTTTTGCAAAGGATTTTTCCCTCTGTTGCAAACCTTCCAAGCATGGCTTCAAGAAGTCTTCTGAATAATGGAAAAAATATTTCAGCGTCACTATATAGCTTGCCCACATAGCAGTCTCTTAGTAAATATTTATTGAATACATGAATTTCCTCCACTTGCTGTCTCAGTTCTCTGGCAGCCAACCAGTTACAGTTCTTCAATGATTTCTAGGGAAAAAACAGTAAGGAGATGACTAGTAAAGTGTTAAGAGTAGAGAATGCAAGAATTTATATGATTTTGGAAGTCAGGAAATTCTGTTATAAATCTAAATGGATATCTGGTAGATATTTGGTCTGTACTTCAGATCAAATTAGGTATTCAGGTGAGCAGTGACTACATAGAGTTGAGATTTTTTTTCAGGCTTGAATAGTTCTAAAGCAACTGATTCCCTAATGTTCCCAGCCATTACCTAGGCATCTGTTCAAGCTCTAGAATTATGCTAGCAGAGACTAAAGCATCAGAAAATTTCAGAAACAGCTCAGTTCTTTAAAATCTCAGATAGCCTGAGGATTAATCACTGGGAAATTTCCAAACACCGATGTGATAACTCATTCTCATAAATATTAGTGCAGTGTCTGCAAGGTTGACAGGGAAACCATCATGCAAACCTTCATTCCCTATTTCCCCTCTGCCTTCCTAGAATTGAATGTGAGAAGGTAAAGGGGAAGCCCCCTCCCATATATCCTGGGATTCTTCTTTAGAACTGCCATTGCCTCATCTTCTTTCTTTATCCTCCTCATCTTCTACATAATGGTCTCTTTATCCAAATAATCTCTCATGTATCCAAGCAAAGTCCTGGATTATGATTTGCTTTTTCTTTGTTTACATGGAAGAACAAGATCGAGGCATTACAAATCCTACTAGTTTATCCTGTAGAGATGCAGTGTTATTAGGTGCATGGCCTGTTTTTGTAGAGATAGATTCAATTCTTTTTCCTTCCCATTTCATCTGATGACTGGGAGTTCAATCACCCTTTCTTTGACTAAAACTTCTTTCTGACTAAAACTCGTGTTTTAGTCAAAGAAGAAGTTGGGTTTAATGATTCTATATTATACATTTTAGATCTAGTTTCCAAATCTCATGTACTACCCAAATAAACTTTAGATGATTTGTTTAAATGTTCCCTTTCATAGTATTTACTTAACATACATAAACCCAATGTGCTATGTTACACTTGATTAATGCCCAATTAAATGTTCTAAATTATAAGTTTGGCATATTTATATGGGAATCGATTTTAATTATAAAGTAGGGAATATATGCTTTATTTTATTCAACATTTGAAAGGATTTTATGTTTGAATTATATTACCGAATTTCACATTAGTCAGAAACCTACTAAGTCCCTAAATTTAAATTATGCATTCAAAGATGAGGTCACTGTTAAAACTCAGCTTACATTCTGAGATTCAACAGACATTACCAGTTACTCATTTTAATTTTGCATTTCCCAAAATTCTGCTGATTTATTTTACTTCAAAAGGGACTTTAATTTTTTCCTTTCAACTCAACATATCCACTCAAAACCCACTATGTTGTATTGATAATTTAATGGGTCTAGGATATTGCCTTTGCTTTGTTCTCCTAATTAAACATAAGAATTGAGGGCACATTGAGTTAATTGGTGATATATTTTAATTACCTTAATTAGTTAAGCTTCTTTGATTTTTCACTTCATTTAAAACTAATCTCAAATAATATAAACCAACATTCAGTTACATTATATATCAGGAAAGGTATTATTAAACCAAATATGCCCTGTCCCTTATGATGATAACAAAAGAAAATAAAAGACATCTACTACATCCTCGGAGTTGTCTATTATTTACTTTAGTTCTCATGTAAATATTAGAATTAAGCTAATAAATTTATAATGCCATAAAATTTAATTACTCAGTTAAGAGCTTTAATACACATAATTTCATGCAATACTGTCTCCTAAAATTCTCTTTTTCCCGCTCTGTAGATATTTTTAAAACTCATTTTAAATATAAACAAAATAGTTTTTCATCTTAATAGAAATATAATGAATATAATGTAGCATTGACTTCTGAGATAGTTTTTATTATTTAAGTCTAGCCTGTTTAAGTTTTCCACAGTGCAATTACATGTTTTAGACAAAATAAAGTTTTCCCATAGAGGACTATACAAAGCGGGGGGTGGGGGTGGGGGAGGCAATTCCACTTATTTGGATGCAGTTAAAAATAGGGTGGGCCACGGCGGCTCAGTAGGCAGAGTTCTCGCCTGCCATGCCGGAGACCCGGGTTCAACTCCCCAAGCCCGCCCATGCAAAAAAAGAAAGAAAGAAAAATAAAGAAAAGGCAATGGGACTAATTGTCTCACTCACACTCCCTAATATTTCACATCTGTAAACATGAGAAGATTTTCCCTAAATATTTATACTATTTCTCAAATTATATATAGGCAGCCTACCTAAACCAGGGCATAGCTGTTCTAGTATCCCCAAGAAGTCATAGAAATCATAGGAAATTCATTATAATATATACTTTACAGGATGTGAGTTGGGGGCTTGGGCCCACTTTATTTAAATTTCTAAGCACAGGACTTTCCACCTGGAAATTAAAAACAAAATTTCTGTTGTTTTTAATAGAAATTAAAACAACTCAGGTGAAAATAATGACAATGGAAACACTGTATCTCAGAATCAGAATACATATAAATAGTGATCAGAGCAAAATTATACTAAATATTTTTATCACTAAAGATGAAAGAACAAAAATGAATGAATTTTTTCCCAAAAAAAAAATTAGTAAAACAACAGAACAGCATGAACCAAAAGAAAACTCACAAAAAGGAAATAATAAAAATCAGAAAATTATGAGATAGATGATAGAAAAAGTGCATCTTATCAATAAATAAAAATCTTGATTTTCCTGACAAAATTAGAAATATAGACACCACTGGCTGAGTTAACAAAAAAAAAAAAATCAAGGAGAAAGAAAAGGTGGAAAAGGAAGAAAAAAATTTCATCATGCAAAGATAATTTACAGACATCTCTTCAGATGTTTAGGATAATTTTCTAGAGAAATATAGACTATCAAAATTGATCTCATTAGAATTAGAAAGCTTTAAAAGAACAGTCTCCATAATAATTGTTTTTGTGGGCTGCTGTAACAAATTACCACCACCTTTGTGGCTTAAAACAACAGAAAGTGGGCAGGCCATGGTGGCTTAGCAGGTAAGAATGCTTACCTGCCATGCCCAAGGACCTGGGTTCGATTCCCGGTGCCTGCCCATGTAATAAAAAACAAAAACAGAAATTTATTGTCTTATACTTGTGGAAGTCAAAGTAAAAACCAAGGTACCAGCAGGGCCATCTTCCCTCCTAAGCCCTCTTGAGGTTGCAGGGAGAGCACCTGCCTTGCCTCTTGTGGCTTCTGGTGACTCCAGGTGTTGCCTGGCTTGGGGCAGCATAACTTCAATCTCTACCTGCATCTTCACAGAGCCTTCTCTATGTCTGTGTGTCCCTCTTTTACTTTCTCTTAAAGGGACATCTATCTTTGGATTCAGAGCCCACTCTAATCAAGAATGACTACATCTTGAAATCTTTATCTTAATTATATCTGAAATGATCTTTCTTCCAAATGAAGATTTGCATTTGAACATAATTTGAGGATGAGGACACCACCCTTCAACCCAGCATAGGAACCCACACACACAAAAGCACAAGCTCAGTATTTCATAGGAGAATTTTATCAAACCATTAAAAACCTGAGAGACTCAATAATTTTTAGATTATTCCAAAGAAAACTTACAAATTCTTTTTATGAAGCAAGTATCACACTGATACCTAAACCTGATAGATGGTAAAAAGACAGAACATTAGAGGCCAATATCTCTGATGCATATAAATGCAAAAACACTAAATAAAATACTTGCAAACAGAGCCCAATACCAGATTAAAAAAATAATGCACAATGATTAAGTGGATATATTTTAAGAATGCAAGGGGGTTCATATTGGAAAATCCGTTAATATCATATATCATAATAAATCTAAGGGGAAAAGTCATATGAATATTGACATAGTTTTTCTGTATACCCTATACTCTATACGCCTGCCATGCCAGAGACCCGGGTTCTCCGGGTATAAATGCAACTTTGACAAAATTCTACACCGATTTATGACAAAAATAAATGAATAAAGCTAGAATCTAATTTAGCAGGGAAACACTAGAGACACTTCAGAATTTTTCTACATTATACTAGAGTTATTAACTAATGCAATTAGACAAGAGAAATTAATTAAAGCCATAAGAATGAGTTAAAAATAAGTAAAAGTATCTCTTTGAAGAAAATAAAATAGTATGCCTAGAAAATCTAAGAATCATTCATAAAACTAACACATAAATAGGACACTAAAGTAAGAAGATATAAAAATGACATAAAAAATCAATATTTTCTCTCGGCCATGCACTAACCTCCCCACCCCACCCCCCAAAAATCAATGGCTTTTATATATACAAACAATAATGAAGTAGAGACAAAATAGTGGAGAAAACCTCATGTATAACAGCAACAGAGAAAATTAAATACTAGGAATAAACTTAACAAGAAATGCAAAAAACATATACAAAGAAAAATGTTAAGCACACTTAAAAGTCACAAAAGTAAAACTTTAGTAAAAATAGACAAAACATCCTCTGTTCTTGGAGAAGATACTGCAGCATTTATAAAACTGTCAATTCTAAGTTAATTGATAGATGAAATATAGTACCAATCTTAATACAAATGAGTTTTTTCAATGGAATTAAAGAAGTTGTTACTACAATTCAACTTGGAAATGGAAAAACAAACATCCAGGAGTACACCTAGAAGGAAAACTGCATAGAAAAGAGCGGACTAACCCAATAAATATTAAAGCATAATATAGAGTCTATATAATTTGGTATTGGTTCAAGAAGGCAAATACACCAGTGAAGTAAATAAAGAACAAACATAAGTGTAGGGGCACTCTATAAAATAACTGATCGGTTCTCTTCCAAAATTCAATATCATGAAAGACAAGGACAAACTGAGGAATTGTCACAGATTAGGAGATTAAGAGGACACAACAACCAAGTGCAATTTGGAATCCTAGATTCAATCCTGGAACAAAAAAGTACATTAATCAAAAAACTGGTGGCATTTGAATAAGGCATGTAGTCATTTATACTATTGTATTAATGTTAATTCCCTTCTTTTTTGATAATTATACTATGGTTTCATAAAATGTTAACACTAGGGGAACTTGTGTGAAAGATATACAGAAACTCTCTGTACTGATTTCTTTAGCTTTTGATTTTAATTTAATTATAGATAAATGTGAAGGTGAAAAGATGTTACAGAGAGGTCCTGTAAATCTTTAGTGGGTTCTGTGCTTATTAACCAGTTTCCCCCAAAGCACAATATCAAAACCAGGAAATTGATATTGGCACAATGTGGGTATATAGTCCTATGCCATCTTAACTATATGTAGATGAGTGTAACCACCACTATATTCAAGATACAGAACTATTGTATCAAAAAAGATTCCCCCCCCCCCAAAAAAGATCTCCTATGTGCACCCATTAATAGTCACAGGCACTCTTCTTCCTCAGTCTCACCAGCTCTAAGCCCTGGCAACCACTAATATGTTTTCTATCCCCTATAATTATGTCATTTCAATAATGTCACTTACATGAATGGAATCATGCAGCATGTGACTTTTTAATTAGAGAAATTATAGGGTATACAGAAAAATTAGAGTATCCACATACCACCGTATTATTAACACCTTACATTAGTAAGGTACATCTGTTGCAATTGATGAAAGAACATTGTTAGAATTGTACAGTGAAATACGCTCCATTGTTTACTTCAAGGTTCACTGTGTAACATAGTCCTATGGATTTTTAAAAAACTTTATTCTAGTAACATATATACAACCTTAAATTTCGCCTTTTAACCACATTCAAATATTTATTTCAGCACTGTTAATTATATTCAAAATGTTGTGCTACCAAATCACCATCTATTATCAAAACTTTTCCATTATCCTAAATAGAAGCTCTGTATAATTTAAGCATTCATTCCTGCTTCCGCCCCCCACCCTGCCCCCTGTTGATCTATATTCTAGTTTCTGTTTGTATTTGCTTATTCTAATTGTTTCATATCAGCAAGAACATATAATATTTTCCTTTTGTGTCTGGCTTATTTCATTAACATAATGTCTTGAAGGTTCATCCAGGTTGTCACATGTATCAGGTCTTCATTATTTTATGGCTGAATAATATTCTGCCATGTATATATACCACATTTTATTTATCCATTCATCGGTTGATGAATATTTGCATTGCTTCCATCTATTACAATTGTGAATAATGTCACTACAATCATCAATGTGTAAATATCTATTCAAATCCTTGCTTTCAATTCTTTTTGGTATCTACCTAGAAGTGGAACTGCTGGGACATATGGGAAATATTTAAATTTCCAAGGAACTGCCAAACTGTCTTCTACAGTAGCTGCACCACATTACACTCTCAACAGCAATAAATGAGTATTCCCACTTTGCCACATCCCCTCCAACACTTGTAATTTTCCAGTTTTTTTTTAATACTAGCCATTCTGGTAAGTGTGAAAAGTATCTCATTGTGGTTTGATTAGCATGTCCCTAATGCCTGTTGATACTAAGAAATGTTCATGGTTTTTTTGGCCATTCGTATATCCTCTTTGGGGAAATGCCTTTTGCCTATTTTTAATTGGGTTGTGCCTTTTTGATTTTGAGTTGAAGGATTTCTTTGTATATTCTGGATATTAAGTACTTATAGGATATGTGGTCTTCAAATATTTTCTTTTTGCTTAGGTTGTCATTTTATGCTCATGATAAAGCCCATTGATGCACAAAAGTTTTTAATTATGATGAGGTTCCATTGGTCTACTTTTGCTTTTGTTGCTTGTGCTTTAGGTATGAAGTCTATCAAATCCTTGCCTAGCCCAAGTTCCTGAAGGTGCTTCCCTATATTTTCTTCTAAGAGCTGTATAATTCTGGTTCTTCTATTTAGGTCTTTGTTTTATTTTGAGTTGATTTTGTATATGGTGTGAAGAAGTGGTCTATCTTCATGCTTTTTCACATGGAGATCCAGTCTGTTGGCTTCATTGGTTGAAGAGACCATTTTTTCACAGTCGAGTGGACTTGGCACCCTGTCAAAAATCAACTGGTCATAACTGGGAGGTTTGTGTTTTGAACTCTCAATTTTATTTCATTGATCTATATGTCTGTCCTTGTGCTGGTACCATACTGCTTTGTTAGCTGTGGCTTTGTAATAAGTTTGAAGACAGGGGAGTGTGAATCCTCCAACTTCTTTCTTCTTATTTAAGATGGTTTTGGCTATCCAGGGCCCCTTACATTCAGCATAAATTTGATGATTGGCTTTTCCATTTCTGCAAAGAAGGCTATTGTAATTATGATTAGTATTGCATTGAATTTGTGACATATTAAGAATATTTAGTTTACCAATTCATGAACACAGAAAGTTCTTCCATTAATTTACGCATTCCTTGATTTCTTTTAGCAGTAGTTTGTAGCTTTTTATATGCAAGTCTTTTAATTCCTTGGTTAGATTTATTCCTAAATATTTTATTATTTTAGTTGCTACTGTAAATAGAATTTTTTCTGGATTGTGTATTTCTAGTTTATAAAAACACTACTAATTTTGAGGGTATTGATCTTGTACCTTACCACTTTGCAAAATGTACTTATTAGCTCTAGGAGCTCTGTTATGGATTTTTTTTTCAGAATTCTCAGTATATAGGATCCTGTCTACTGCAAACAGGAAAAGTTTTACTTCTTCCCTTCCAATTTGAATATTTTATTGCTTGATTGTTTTGTACTTCCAGTACAATGCTGAACAACTCTGGTGACAGCAGGCATCCTTGTCTTGATCCTGACCTTAGAGGGAAAGCTGACAGCCTTTCACCAGTATGTGAGATGTTAACTGTGGGTTTTTCAAATATGTCCTTTATCATATTGATGGAGTTTCCTTCTATTCATAATTCTGGAGGTATATCTCCTGTACACAGCATATAGGTGTGTCACACTTTTTTTTATAATCAGTTCTCTCATCCTCTAACTTTTGACTGGAGAGCTTAATCCATTTACATTTAAAATCACCACTAATAATGCAGGAATTTCTTCTGTCATTTTGCTATTTCTTCTGTTCAAATCATTTGGGTTTTTTTTGGGGGGGGAGGATCCTCAATTCTTCCATTAATGCCTATTTTCATATTAATTTGATTTTTTATATTCTACAATCTTGAGTTACTTCTCATTTGTTTCTGGATATATTTTCATGTATTTTCTTTGTAATTATTGTGGCTTAGATTTGACAAACTAAATATAACATTCATTTTTATTTTATATCCACTTAAGTTCAATAGCATGGACATATACTCTTCCTCTCCCTCTGTCCCCTAATTTTTGTACTTGTGACAAATTATATCCTTGTACATTTTATATCCCAAACCATAGATTTATCATTACATTTTATGCAGTTGAATTTTAGAGCCTATAAGAAGTAAAAGCTGGAGTTCCATGCAAATAAAATAGAATACAATATTACTGGCATTTATAACTACCCAAATGGTTACCTTTACTGGAGACTTTTCATTATTTATGAACTTTGATCCAACATCCTTTCCTTTCTATATGAAAATCTTCCTTTAGCATGGCTTGTAGGGCAAATATAGTGGTAATAACTCCCTCAGGTTTTTCATATCTGGGAATATCTTAATCTCTCCCTTATTTTTGAAAGAAGGTTTTGCTGGGTATAAAATTTATTGGTTGGAAATCATCTTCTCTCAGTACTTTAAGTACTTCAAACCACTGCCTGCTTGTCTCCATGATTTATGTGAAAAATTGGGATTAATTTTAATTGGGACTGCTTTGTAAATAACTGGTTGGTTTTTCTCTTGCAGCTTTCAGAATTCTCTCCTTTCTTTTTTTTATTAATTAAAAAAAATTAACTAACACAACATTTAGAAATCATTCCATTCTACATATGCAATCAGTTATTCTTAATATCATCACATAGATGTGTGATCATCATTTCTTAGTACATTTGCATCGATTTAGGAAAAGAACTAGCAAAACAACAGAAAAAGTTATAGCATGATAATATAGAGAAAAAAATAAAAATAATAATAAAAATAAAAAATAAAAAAATATATAAAAAAAGGAAAAAACAAAAAACACAAACAAACAAAAAAAAACCTATAGCTCACCTGCAGCTTCATTCAGTGTTTTAACATAATTACGTTACAATTAGATAGTATTGTGCTGTCCATTTTTGAGTTTTTGTATCTAGTTCTGTTGCACAGTCTGTAACCCTTCAGCTCCAATTACACATTGTCTTACCCTGTTTCTAACTCCTGATAGTCTCTGTTACCAATGACATATTCCAAGTTTATTCTCTAATGTCAGTTCACATCAGTGGGACCATACAGTATTTGTCCTTTAGTTTTTGGCTGGACTCACTCAGCATAATGTTCTCTAGGTCCATCCATGTTATTACATGCTTCATAAGTTTATCCTGTCTTAAAGCTGCATAGTATTCCATCGTATGTACATACCACAGTTTGTTTAGCCACTCGTCTGTTGATGGACATTTTGGCTGTTTCCATCTCTTTGCAATTATAAATAATGCTGCTATAAAATTGGTGTGCAAATGTCCGTTTGTGTCTTTGCCCTTAAGTCCTTTGAGTAGATACCTAGCAATGGTATTGCTGGGTCATATGGCAATTCTATATTCAGTTTTTTGAGGAACCGCCAAACTGCCTTCCACAGTGGTTGCACCATTTGACATTCCCACCAACAGTGGATAAGTGTGCCTCTTTCTCTGCATCCTCTCCAGCACTTGTCATTTTCTGTTTTGTTGATAATGGCCATTCTGGTGGGTGTGAGATGATATCTCATTGTGGTTTTGATTTGCATTTCTCTAATGGCCAGGGACATTGCGCATCTCTTCATGTGCCTTTTGGCCATTTGTATTTCCTCTTCTGAGAGGTGTCTGTTCAAGTCTTGTTCCCATTTTGTAATTGGATTGGCTGTCTTTTTGTTGTTGAGTTGAACAATCTCTTTATAAATTCTGGATACTAGACCTTTATCTGATATGTCGTTTCCAAATATTGTCTCCCATTGTGTAGGCTGTCTTTCTACTTTCTTGATGAAGTTCTTTGATGCACAAAAGTGTTTAATTTTGAGGAGCTCCCATTTATTTATTTCCTTCTTCAGTGTTCTTGCTTTAGGTTTAAGGTCCATAAATCCGCCTCCAGTTGTAAGATCCATAAGATATCTCCCTACATTTTCCTCTAACTGTTTTATGGTCTTAGACCTAATGTTTAGATCTTTGATCCATTTTGAGTTAACTTTTGTATAGGGTGTGAGATACGGGTCCTCTTTCATTCTTTTGCATAATAATATCCAGTTCTCTAGGCACCATTTATTGAAGAGACTGTTCTGTCCCAGGTGAGTTGGCTTGACTGCCTTATCAAAGATCAAATGTCCATAGATGAGAGGGTCTATATCTGAGCACTCTATTCGATTCCATTGGTCGATATATCTATCTTTATGCCAATACCATGCTGTTTTGACCACTGTGGCTTCATAATATGCCTTAAAGTCTGGCAGTGTGAGACCTCCAGCTTCGTTTTTTTTCCTCAAGATACTTTTAGCAATTCGGGGCACCCTGCCCTTCCAGATAAATTTGCTTATTGGTTTTTCTATTTCTGAAAAATAAGTTGTTGGGATTTTGATTGGTATTGCATTGAATCTGTAAATCAATTTAGGTAGGATTGACATCTTAACTATATTTAGTCTTCCAATCCATGAACACGGTATGCCCTTCCATCTATTTAGGTCTTCTGTGATTTCTTTTAGCAGTTTTTTGTAGTTTTCTTTATATAGGTTTTTTGTCTCTTTAGTTAAATTTATTCCTAGGTATTTTATTCTTTTAGTTGCAATTGTAAATGGAATTCGTTTCTTGATTTCCCCCTCAACTTATTCATTAATAGTGTATAGAAATGCTACAGATTTTTGAATGTTGATCTTGTAACCTGCTACTTTGCTGTACTCATTTATTAGCTCTAGTAGTTTTGTTGTGGATTTTTCTGGGTTTTCGACGTATAGTATCACATTGTCGCAAACAGTGATAGTTTTACTTCTTCCTTTCCAATTTTGATGCCTTGTATTTCTTTTTCTTGTCTAATTGCTCTGGCTAGAACCTCCAACACAATGTTGAATAATAGTGGTGATAGTGGACATCCTTGTCTTGTTCCTGATCTTAGGGGGAAAGTTTTCAATTTTTCCCCATTGAGGATGATATTAGCTGTGGGTTTTCAATATATACCCTCTATCATTTTAAGGAAGTTCCCTTTTCCTATCTTTTGAAGTGTTTTCAACAGGAAAGGATGTTGAATCTGTCAAATGCCTTCTCTGAATCAATTGAGATGATCATGTGATTTTTCTGCTTTGATTTGTTGATATGGTGTATTACATTAATTGATTTTCTTATGTTGAACCATCCTTGCATACCTGGGATGAATCCTACTTGGTCATGATGTATAATTCTTTTAATGTGTTGCTGGATTCGATTTGCTAGAATTTTGTTGAGGATTTTTGCATCTATATTCATTAGAGAGATTGGTCTGTAGTTTTCTTTTTTTTGTAATACCTTTGCCTGGTTTTGGTATGAGGGTAATGTTGGCTTCATAGAATGAATTAGGTAGCTTTCCCTCCCCTTCGATTTTCTTGAAGAGTTTGAGCAGAGTTGGTACTAATTCTTTTGGGAATGTTTGGTAGAATTCACATGTGAAGCCATCTGGTCCTGGACTTTTCCTTTTGGTAAGCTTTTGAATGACTAATTCAATTTTTTTACTTGTGATTGGTTTGTTGAGGTCATCTATTTCTTCTTGAGTCAAAGTTGGTTGTTCATGCCTTTCCAGGAACACATCCATTTCATCTAAATTGTTGTATTTATTAGCATAAAGTTGTTCATAGTATCCTGTTATTACTTCCTTTATTTCTGTGAGGTCAGTGGTTATGTCTCCTCTTCCATTTCTGATCTTATTTATTTGCATCCTCTCTCCTCTTTTTGTCAATCTTGCTAAGGGCCCATCAATCTTATTGATTTTCTCATAGAACCAACTTCTGGTCTTATTGATTTTCTCTATTGTTTTCATGTTCTCAATTTCATTTATTTCTGCTCTATCTTTGTTATTTCTTTCCTTTTACTTGCTTTGTGGTTAGTTTGCTGTTCTTTCTCCAGTTCTTCTAAGTGGAGAGTTAATTCCTGCATTTTTGCCTTTTCTTCTTTTCTGATATAGGCATTTAGGGCAATAAATTTGCCTCTTAGCACTGCCTTTGCTGCATCCCATAGGTTTTGATATGTTGTGTTTTCGTTTTCATTCACCTCGAGATATTTACTAATTTCTCTTGCAATTTCTTCCTTGACCCACTGGTTGTTTAAGAGTGTGTTGTTGAGCCTCCACGTATTTGTGAATTTTCTGGCACTCGGCCTATTATTGATTTCCAACTTCATTCCTTTATGATCTGAGAAAGTGTTGTGTATGATTACAATCTTTTAAATTTGTTAAGACTTGCTTTGTGACCCAGCATATGGTCTATCTTTGAGAATGATCCATGAGCACTTGAGAAAAAGGTGTATCCTGCTGTTGTGGGATGTAATGTCCTATAAATGTCTGTTAAGTCTGGCTCATTTATTGTAATATTCAAATTCTCTATTTCTTTACTGAGCCTCTGTCTAGATGTACTGTCCATTGATGAGAGTGGTGAATTGAAGTCTCCAACTATTATGGTAGATGTGTCTATTTCCCTTTTCAGTGTTTACAGTGTATTCCTCACGTATTTTGGGGCATTCTGGTTCGGTACATAAATATTTATGATTGTTATGTCTTCTTGGTTAATTGTTCCTTTTATTAGTATATAGTATCCTTCTTTGTCTCTTTTAACTGTTTTACATTTGAAGTCTAATTTGTTGGATATTAGTATAGCTACTCCTACTCTTTTCTCGTTGTTATTTGCATGAAATATCTTTTCCCAACCTTTCACTTTCAACCTATGTTTATCTTTGGGTCTATCTAAGATAGGTGTTCCCTGTAGACAGCATATAGAAGGATCCTGTTTTTTAATCCATTCTGCCAGTCTATGTCTTTTGATTGGGGAATTCAGTCCATTAACATTTAGTGTTATTACTGTTTGGATAATATTTTCCTCTACCATTTTGTATTATATGTATCATATCTGATTTTCCTTCTTTCTACACTCTTCTCCATACCTCTCTCTTCTGTCTTTTTGTATCTGACTCTAGTGCTCCCTTTAGTATTTCTTGCAGAGCTTGTCTCTTGGTCACAAATTCTCTCAGTGACTTTTTGTCTGAAAATGTTTTGATTTCTCCCTCATTTTTGAAGGACAATTTTTCTGGATATAGAAGTCTTGGTTGGCAGTTTTTCTCTTTTAGTAATTTAAATATATCATCCCACTGTCTTCTAGCTTCCATGGTTTCTGCTGAGAAATCTACACATAGTCTTATTGGGTTTCCCTTGTATGTGATGGATTGCTTCTCTCTCACTGCTTTCAAGATCCTCTCTTTCTCTTTGACCTCTGACATTCTAATTAGTAAATGTCTTGGAGAATGCCTAATGGGTGTATTCTCTTTGGGGTGTGCTGCACTTCTTGGATCTGTAATTTTAGGTCTTTCATAAGAATTGGGAAATTTTCAGTGATAATTTCTTCCATTAGTTTTTCTCCTCCTTTTCCCTTCTCTTCTCCTTCTGGGATACCCACAACACGTACATTTGTGTGCTTCATATTATCATTCAATTCCCTGATCCCCTGCTCAAATTTTTCCCCTCTTTTCCCTATAGTTTCTGTTTCTTTTTGGAATTCAGATGTTCCATCCTCCAGTTCACTAATTCTAGCCTCTGTATCTTTAAATCTACCATTGTAGGTTTCCATTGTTTTTTCCATCTTTTCTACTTTGTCCTTCAATCCCATAAGTTCTGTGATTTGTTTTTTCAGACTTTCCATTTCTTCTTTTTGTTCAACCCATGCCTTCTTCATGTCCTCCCTCAATTTATTGATTTGGTTTTTGAAGAGGTTTTCCATTTCTGTTCGTATATTCAGAATTAGTTGTCTCAGCTCCTGTATCTCATTTGAGCTATTGGTTTGTTCCTTTGACTGGGCCATATCTTCAGTTTTCCTGGTGTGATCTGTTATTTTTTGCTGGTGTCTGGGCATTTAATCAGATTTCCCTGGGTGTGGAACCCAGCAGGTTGAAAGGCTTTCCTGTGAAGTCTCTGGGCTCTGTTTTTCTTATCCTGCCCAGTATGTGGTGCTCATCTGTCTGTGGGTCCCACCAGTAAAAGATGCTGTGGCTCCTTTAACTTTGGAAGACTCTCGCTGTGGGGGAGGTTCGCCAGCCGACGCGGCTTGGGGGAGTGCCGATCCAAATCTCCCAGCCGGCCCAGGAAGCCACACTTGGGGGGGGCGCCAGCCGCCGTGACTTGGGGGAGTGCTGATCCAAATCTCCCAGCCGGCCCGGGAAGCCTCACGTGGCAGGGGGCGCCAGCCGCCACAGCTTGGGGGAGTGCCGATCCAAATCTCCTAGCCGGCCCAGGAAGCCGCGCGTGGGGGGGGCTCCGGCCGCCACGGCTTGAGGGACTGCCGATCCAAATCTCCCAGCCGACCCGGGAAGGAGGGAGGGAGGGGCTCCGGCCACCAGCCGCCACGGCCCGGGGAAGCGCGCACCTCTCGGGGACCTCACCGCAGCGGATTCTCTTAGCCGGTTCAGCCATTCCAGAATGGGGTATGCTGTGTTTCTGTTCTCTGTCGTGGCTCCGGGAGCTGTTCTGTACTGTTTCTATTTCTTTAGTAGCTGTTCTGGAGGAGGAACTAAGACCCACGCGTCTTACTAAGCCGCCATCTTCTCTGGAAGTCCAAGGGTTCATCCTTATCTGTTTCAATGAACACTTTGACAACCATATGTCTGGATGTATTTCTCTTCAAGTTTACCCTGTGTGGTATTCAGTGGGCTTCTTGGATGTGCATGTTCACATCTTTTGCCAAATTGGGAAAGTTTCATGACATTATTGCTTTGAATATTCCTTCTGCTTCTTTATCTCTTTCTTCTCTATCTGGAACTACCATGATACATATATTGGTACACTTGATGGTGTTCCACACATTTCTTAGGCTATTTTCATTTTTTTCTAATTCTTTTTTTCCTTCTGATCCTCAGTCTGACTCATTTCAATTGTTCTATTTTCAAGTTCACTGTTTCTTTCTTCTGCCAGCTTGAATCTGATGTTGAAACCCTCCTGGGAATTTTTCATTTTTGTTAGTTGTGGTCTTCAACTCCACCAGTTTGCTTCCTTTCAAAAATTTCTGTCTATTTATTAGGATTCTCATACTAATTCATTCCTTATTTTCCTGATATCTTTTACTTTTTTTCCCTTCATCTCCTTGAACACACTGAAGATCATTTTTTTAAAAGAGTTCATTCAGTATGTCCACATTCGCATCTTCTTCATTGGTGTTTTCTGTATTTTCACCCTCTTACATTGGAGGAGCCATCATTTCCTGTTCCTCTATTTGTCTTGTAGTCTTTGGTTGTACACTGTATATTGTAGTGTTTTAAAATGTTAACTCTGGAATTTAGTCCTTAAGCTTTCTGTTTCTTGAATTTGTATCAGCTAGTGATATGACAGATATTTTGAGTGCCAGGAGCTAACAAAACCAAACAAAACAATTCAAAAAACACTTTTCATAGTCTTTGAAAATTGACTTTGTGTTGGCTGTTGCTCTTCTTCAGATTCAGCCCTCCTACCAAGAATGTCAGCCCAAGGTGAATGCAAACTGCACGGTCCTCCTCATCTTGCCTCAACCTGTGTCTTGTCCTGGGCTTGTGCTTACTAGTAGCCTAGGTGTGCCTCTGTTTACAGGACTTGTAACACCCCCTCTACTCCCTAAGAAACAGACCTTCTCCCTTTCCCTGCTGCTCCACTGCAGGACTTAAAGCAGGCAAGCCTTTGTCCCTGGCTGCCTGGCTCAACTGTTTCTTACTCTGCTTTCATTGTCTCAAGTAGTTTTTCTCTGGAGGGCAAATGGGGAGTGAGGTAGGGGAAAGAAATGAGCCAGAGAGGTTTCCCAGTTCTGTCATTCCCAGCTGGGAGGAGACCAGCGGCTCTCAAAGTAGTACTGGCTGGTTCCATATGTCTGTGGAGAGAACAAAGAAGGGGCCAGCAAGTGTGATAGGAGCCTCTCCTATGGCTCTTTGAAGCTTCCTTTTCTTGGTTCAGTACTTGCCCTGTAAGTACAGCCCTTTAATTGTTTCCATAGTTTTGAGGATGGGTACTATCTTTAGGTCTCCTCTGGTATTTTTGCATAGGGTGGGTAGAAACAGTGGCAGCCCTTAGAGCCAGTTCCCCAGTGATCTGAAGTAGCCAATCAAAAGCAGCTATCAGACCTCACATCCCTAGGTCTTGGGGACCTATGTCATTATTTCCCACCCCTGGCACCTGCAAGCTGCACTAGGGGATAGGGTTGAGGATCTCACTGCTGCTTGCCATGAGACTGGAGGATGGCTATGCTGAGAGGGAAATTCACCAGCATTTATAATTTACCAATCTCTCGCTACTGTTCTCTGGGTGTTCCACCAGCCTCCAAAGTTTCCAATTAGTTGATTTAGATAATTCTAGCTCGTTTATAGTACTGGCGGAGAGACTGAGTCCTGGATTTCTAGAACTTCTTATTCTGCCAATTTCCCATTATCCTTCAGTTTGTGACCTTTGGATATTGGCTTTTTTAACTCAGCATACTGGTCTTGAGATCCATCCAAGTTGTTATGTCTATCAATAGTTTACTGATTTTTATTGCTAAACAGTATTCCATGATATAGATTGCCTGCATCGCTATACTATTTTTTCAAATTTTCTCCACCTAAAATTATTTTAAAATTAAAATTGCAAACAAAATAAAATAAAACAAAATATCTCCAAGAATCAGAGTGTGACCTAAGATGGTGTTTTAGTTTCTTCATTGCTGAAGTAAATACCATGCAATGGGTTGACTTAAACAATGGAAGTTATAGATTCCAGTTTTGAAGCTAGGAGTAGTCCATATTAGGGTGTCATGAAGGTACTGTTTTTTCCCCAAAGACTGTCATTCTGGGTCAGTTGCTGGTGATCCTTGGCCCTTGGCTCCTCTGTCACATGGCAATGCACATGGCAGTCTCTTCTGGCTTCTCCCTTCTCCTCTGGATTCTACTGACTTTCAGCTTCAGGCTGCTCCCTCTGTGGCTTTCTATCTTGTGTCTGAATTTCACTCTGCTCATAAAGGACTCCAGTGATAAGATTAAGAGATACCTGATTCATTTGGGCTATCCCTTAACTGAAGAAACCTCATCCTATGTACAATGGGTTCACACCCACAGAGATGGATTGAGTTTAAGAATATATTTTTTCTGTTGGACATGGCTCCAAACCAATCCATATGACATCTAGGCAACATGTAAAATGGAAATAATTTTATGTATTGCAAAGCTCAAGAGGAGATAATATATGTGAAAGTGCCCTAGAAATCATAAATTGCTGCACAAATGAAAGGCATTTTGGCAGAAATTCTAAGTCAAGGGCTTAAGGTGAAGATAGATACTGTCGACCGTGTTCCAGGCCTACAAATCCAACTTTGGGGAAGGCAGTAAATCTTTAGTTAATCACACTTTGGAGGCCAGTTATTTCCCTATCATCTTTCAGCAAGAAGTGCCCTTTTTTATTCTACTGTGGTAATGTTGGAGCTGAAACTTGGCAAAGTGCTTTTCCCAGACTCCTTTGCCAGTTGGTTTCCTGTTATGTTCTGACATTAATAGGAATGGAGGAAAATTCGAAGGTTCTCTGAAGGGAGAAAGATTTGCCTTCCAGTTATCCATTTCCTGTCACCATTGCTCCAAGAGTATCCACGAGGCCATGAGAGCTCCAGAAGTCTACGTGCTCATCCTGTCTGGCCACGCTCCCTCTTCAAAATCTCAGTACAAGCTGTACAGCGCTTTCCTCTAGAGTTCCAAAGTACCGGCCCCACTGAGCTTTTCCATTATTTTCCAGGGTTCTAAAATCCACTCCTTTCCTTTTGTTGTCCTAGCCTCTCTCTGCAGTTACTACACTTTGATACCTTTTTATCACTTTTTTATTGTTTTTGGTTTTGCTTTTCAGGCATTCCTATGGCTTCATAATCAATTCTTTAGTCCACTCTGTTAAAAATACCCAGTGAGGTTTCAGTTTTCTTGTGTTTGATAGAATGTTTCACAAGGAATTCCTGGGCTGGGTGTGATTTTTTTGTACCTGTTATTCATTCATTAGTTTAACATTAAGGAAATACTTGGTTCCTATGATAGGCAATGGATATATAAAGCTTAAAAAGGCATAGTTCCTGCCTATAAGTATTTACAATAATTGGGTAAGGTATATACTTAAACTAACAAGCACTAAACAATTCAATAAGCTAAGTAGAGATATTCTCAAAGTGCTGTAAGTGTACAGGAGAAGGCACAAGTGTGCAGGGAAGGTGTTCTGGAGAGTGACATGAGAGCCTTCCAGGTTACATAGAAATCTTGAGGAGAGAAGGGCACCTTGTCAAAGGGAAGAAAATATGAAAGAACATGATAGAGTCAAAGAATTTTAAGTAATTCCTTGTGATCAGAGCATAGGACAGTGACATAAAGCTGAACAGGGAAGCACCAATAATAGTGAAAGGCTTTGAATGATATGCTAATTTTTTGAAATTCACCCTAAGCAAAGGAAAACAGCTGAAGGATTTTTAAGATATTCTCTTTTAATACTATAAAAATCATATTCGAACAGTGTATAAAATATAATCCTCTCTCTGCCCCTAGATCTACCTTTTGAAATTGTAACAGTTTCTTAAATATCCTTGCAAAACCGAATTTGATTAATATATAAATATATTGTAAACACATATAGATTTTATTAAGGTATATGCCAGGTGCTGTTCAGAGAAAGTTGTATTTATTGACCCACTTAATCATCACAACACCTCTGTAAGGTAACTATTATAATTTCCATTTCACAAAGAGGAATCTGAGCCATAGAGAGACTAACTAGCTCAGGGTCTAAGAGCTAGTAAATGACAGAGTTCACTTTGCACCCAGGCAAATGACTCCGTCCTCTCTGTTCTTAATCACTATTGTGTGGTGCCTCATATACACATGGGTTTTGTGTGTATGTGTGGAAAAATGTGAAATAATTATTCTAACACAAATGACTCACACTATACATTCTACTTCGTAACTTGTTCTTTCATTTAGTAACATACCTTAAAGACTTTTCCTTATCAATACATATTGACCCACTTTATTCTTCATAAAGACTGCCCAGTATCCCATGATGTGACTGTTCCAAAATATGTTTAACCCTTTTTTTATTAACATATATTTATGCTCTTCAGACGTTTAGGTTTTAGAAATAATGCTGCAACAAACCATTTTTCCATAAGATAAATTAACAGTACTAGATTTTTTCAAAGGAAATATTTATTTTAGTTTCTTTTTTTTTTTTTGCATGGGCAGGCACCGGGAATTGAACCCGGGTCTTCAGCATGGCAGGCGAGAGCTCTGCCTGCTGAGCCACCAAGGCCCGTCCTGAAATATTTATTTTTAATGGCAAAAAATATTGCAACAAGTGCCCATGACCATGATAAATGTGTTCAATAGTCCTACCATTAATGTAAGAGAATACCCACTACCTAATCCTTGCCAAATATAATATTTAAAAAGTCTTTTTTTAAAAAATTATGTTGCCATTCTAAGTGAGAAAAACTGATCCTTACAATGTCTTAAGACTAACCTGATGTGATGAGGTGTATATTTTGAAACGATCACGTGGAGAAATAGAGGGACAAGAATAGTCAGACTAAAGCAGAAAGGACAGGTAGGAGATAATTACAAAACACTGTAACAGGTGAGGCCAGTCCTTAACCAAAGCATTTAGTGCCTTAAATGCTTTATGGGTGATAAATACATGGGGAGGCCTGTCAGAAGAGCCAGCTGTTGAGAAGGTTGAGCACCAGAACTTTGGTCTTGATATCTGCTATTGCATTAAGCATGGGTGAGAGAACAGAAGGATTCAAGAATATATACGAAGCTTATGAATTGGGAAGCCAAGAGAATTGAAATGAAAATAACTGTCCCAGGAAACACAGTAGAAGCAAAGATTTGGGAGCATGCCAGAAGAAACAGGGATGATATAAAGTCCTTTACAAATCTAAGATTCTATAATTTATTTATGAAAACTATCCTCATCTGTGGCAGGGGCTACTTCAGAATAGTCATATATAGTTAATGTCAATTAATAATTAATCATTGTAATTTACAGAGATACGAAGGTCCCTAAATCATATTACCCGGCACTTTTATGAAACCAGTTGTACTTTGCCAGAGTATTCTTTTAGTGTTCTGCCATCTAGTGAATAATAATCACTATGCAAGTGGCCTGTAAAATTCAGAAACTTGAATTTTATGCCTTCTCATGATATATCTGTTCAGAGTTTCCACATCATAGAAAAGTACCCTGAAAACTCCTCACATTTTTTGCCAGTCTTCTACTGTAATTAATTTATTAACAAAATTCCTAAATATAGAGGAAGCAGCAAAAGAATTTAGAGCTTGTTAGCTTCATCCCAAAATTTGACCTTAGGTTCATTTGGAAAATCCATACCTTTAATTTCATAGGGTAAGTTATTGTGAGCGTCTTTACATTATGCAATCGACTTCTATCATTAAAGACAGCAAAGACACAAAAACCAAACAAAACATTTGCTCAGCAGCAATTTTCTCCTCTGTACCATGTTTTAAGAAATGATCTTTGTCCATTTAATGAACATTGCTATCCAAAGTTTGCCACCTGAAAAATTACGTTGCACGACAAGTTAAAAACTTCATTTGAATGCTTTGGAAGCATCTTAAAAAAATTTTCTATTTATATTTATGTGAAATCTTCCCTGACACCCTGCCCCCACCAAGTGCTCTTGCTTTGGATGTAAGGTCTAGAACACCACCTCCTAGTATAAGATTTATAAGATATTTCCCTATTTTTCTTTTAACAGTTTTATGGTCTTAGATCTAATATTTAGGTCTTTGATCCATTTTGAGTTCATTTTTGTATAGGGTGTGAGATATGGATCCTCTTTCATTCTTTTGCATATGGATATCCAGTTCTCTAGGTACCATTTATTGAAGAGGCTGTTCTGTCCCAGGTGAGTTGGCTTGACTGCCTTATCAAAGATCAATTGTCCATAGATGAGAGGGTCTATATCTGAACACTCTATTCAATTTCATTGGTCAGTATATCTATCTTCAAGCCAGTACCATGCTGTTTTGACCACTGTGGTTTTGTAGTATGCCTTAAAGTCAGGTTGTGTGAGACCTCGCTTCATTTTTCTTTCTCAGGATACTTTTAGCTATTTGAGGCACCCTGCCCGTCCAAGTAAATTTGGTTATTGGTTTTTCTAGTTCTGAAAAGTAAGTGTTTGGGATTCTAATTGTTATTACATTGAATCTGTAAATCAATTTGGGTAGAATTGACATCTTAACTATATTTAGTCTTAATTTCTAAATTCTGAATTTCTTGATTAATGAAATAATGTAAGATTTGGCTTTATATCTCTAGTATCTCTCCTGATATATGGTACCCATTGGTTTTCAATAAATGTTAATGAATAAATGATATGAAATGATTGAATTGAATCATTTCATAAATTTTACTTCAAATTGATATATTAGCTAAAATAGGCAATCACTTTCCTCAGCTTCTTTGATGAAGAGAATTGAACGTATGGCCAGATCGCCTACAAGATCCTCAAGTATAGATGCATGCTCATTAGAATTAGAATTACATGAGATAGGTAGACAAAAATTCCTCCTTTGAAATTTGTCCTCCTAGGTGATGGCGACATTCCCAGCCTCATCAACATCTTTCCCTTGGCTGATCTCAGTGGTCCCTCTGCGTAACTGGCATGTGGAAACGCTCTCCAAGTGAGCAGGCCTTTTGGACATCTTTATTCTATGTGATTATATGCCAGCAGAAAACCAACAATTGAGCTAATTCAGATCATCAGCTGAAAATGTTCCCCAGAGAGCATTTTGTTGCTTTTGGATAATTATTTTGGATGAAACCTCAAACTCTTGACATTTGTCCTGCGAGTTCAATTTATATTAGTAGTGTGCATTGCTTGTAAGTCTTCCTAATCCACCCATATGGCTAAATGCTTTCATTTTACTATTTTCAAGTGAATTCTAAGGAGGTTAAATAGGAACTCTATCTACTTTGTGGCTTTTGAAAATATTGTTGCAAATTTTCTTCCTTTTGGCAGCTATTTTCATTTATTTATCTCTTAATTTTAGCACACCTGCCCTTTGAGAACAAAACTTAGTACATTTGGGAGCCTATTAATTGTATTTTGTATTTCAAAGAGCATTAAGTCCATCTATCTTGTGGTATAAGAAGCTGTATGAAGAGAAAGGAGCATTCTTTCTTTAAAGAAATTCAGTCTATTTCAAAATTTATCTTTCTTCTCTGATATACATTTTACATATCTGCTATCCCTTGGAGAGCTGTGTGTCTCAGAAAATTTAGAGATGCTAAAAGTGACCCCTCTGCTCAGATGGAGTCCTCTCAGTTTATCTTGTCTGGTGAGCTCAGGCCCCACCTGGAGCTCTCTCTTTTTCTCTTCCAGAATAGCTTCTCCTCAAAAAAACACACATTTTCTGCTCCAGCAAGCAGGGTTATATGGGCAAACCCTGTCACTAAAGCTTGGATAGGTGGGGAGTGCAGCTACAGTTCTCCAACTCTGACTATGATTGAAAAGTAATTTAAATTTAGAAGAAAATATTAGAAACATACATTTGGCCCTAATTTCTAGCCACAGTCCCTATTAGACCTTATTGGTAAATAAAGCTAATATCTTGACAGTCATTTACCTGATGCTGTGCCTTAGTTCTCAGTTAATTCTGAACTTTGGAGGTGAAGAAAGTAGTATAACTTATCATTAGCCCCCTTAAATGTCAACCTACACTATTAATTATGCTTCCTTCTTTTCAACTATTGTTACTGAGCCGGCTTTTACTTTCATAATTATCATGAGGTTCAGGATCTGTGAAATACACTGCTGCTGTGCTGATCTGCAAAAGAAAAATTGCAAACAGAATCAATCAAGATGAAATAAGAAAAAAAGAAGACTCAAAGACTTAAAAAGACACAAACTATCTTGGATAATTATATATAAATAACTAAAAGTGATTTTTTTAAAAGATTCATAACAATGTGAAAGAGGACAGATTAAAAGAAAAAGACCTTGGCCATTTTGAAAAACTTTGGATGAGACAACTCTCCTAAGCAGACTGTGAAAACATGGAGGAATTCATGGATTTAAAGAATCAACAGGTTCTGAGGATACTGAAATACACCTGGCAATTCAAACTTAACAGAGAATGACACAGCCAAGTCAATGCCTAAAGGCTTCCTTGATGAAAACAGGCCAGTAGAACAATCCAAGTATCTGTTATTCAGATAGAAGACAGTCTGTATGCCATAAAATCAAATTTAACACTGTTTTGATAGGTGAGTCCAGACAAGGTTGTTTGCTCTTTCAAACCACATATCCTAGATTTAACATAGAAAATGCTAGATGCCAGAATGACTGGAAGTGGAATTTTGAGAATTAAGAAGCTCCTCTGTAAGTTTGATGAAAGGACTACCCTTTGCATCTTTTTCAAGCCCAGATCCATTTGTCGATTACCATAACACTTCTGAGGAGGGGGGTTCTTACTGGCCACAGCTAAGCCTGCAGAAAACTTGTGTGAGACCCGGTGAAGACCATCAAACAGAACCCAAAAGAACCTCAGGAAATCAAACCAGTGGATAAAGAAGGTGAGGAAAATTTCTCTCTAGGGGAATGAAAGAGACCACTGGAGAAGAAGCTGAGAATGAAAATGCCTAAAGAAGATAACGACATGTCTGAAGATGCTGGGCGTTTTGAACTTTGTGAGATTGGAGCCATCAGAATCTAGCAATTCAAGAAGTAACCCCATAGCTGAGAGTGTTGAGGAAGGTTTGGCCATAAAGATTTGTTATAAAGACACTCCTACAAACTCAAAGCAATACCTATAAATGAGGGAGAACCATCAAGTCTCTGGCAGGGCAGCTCTTTCGGATCCTGTTACTGCCTTCGCTGATGAACACAGGCCCGATGAGATTTTCCTAAGTGTCCTAAGAGATGAGCATCCTTGCCCCTGGGAAACCTGTCTTTCTGTAGGTGTGTGTTGCAATGAACTTTGTACTATCAGATTTTAAAACTTTGAAAATAGAATATGTTGATGAAAATTAAAATTGAGAAACCTGAAAATACAAGGGAAAAATATTCACGTAATTCTTGCCTTAGCACAGATCAGTAGGCTACCCAGAGTAGCAAAATCAGCATCACCTGTGAACTTGTTAAAAATGTAAATTATTCTTCCCTACCCCAGACTTACTGGATCAGAAATGCTGGGGTGGGGCCCAATAGCCAGTGTTGGAACAAGCCCTCCAGGTAATTCTGATTAAGAAGCACAGGCATAAATTATAAATAAATTAACAGATTCATTCCAAGTGATTTTTACGCATCTAATTCAAAATTCAAGTAATAAGTAAATACTGGGGATTTAAAGTAAAAGAAGTAAAAATGATTATGGTAATGATTGATAAATTTGATATTAATTGCATTTGAGACTTGAAAGTGAATTTGATGTTGATATACATGGGGTTATTATGACTCTAGAATCTCTTTTTTTAATGTAATTTTTTCAGATATATTCACACACCATACAATCCATCCAAAGTATACAATCAATAGTTCACAGTATCATCATGTAGTTGTGCATTCATCACCATGATCATTTTTAGAACATTTGCATTACTCCAGAAAAGGGAAAAAAAAGAAAACAGAAAACTCCAAACATCACATACCCCCTCCCCCTCCCTCTTATTGATCCCTAGTATTGCACTCTACCCAATTTTAAGACTTATCATAGAGGTAGGTTAACTCAGGTAGCGTAGAATTGTCAAAAAAGACTTCTTATCAGTGGAACAGAACAAAACATCCAGAAGTAGATCTGTACAAACACGGGCAACTGACGTTTTTATTGCAATATAGTTATACAACCTTTATCAAAATCAAGGCTACTGGATTACACTTCACCAACTTCAGGTATTTCCTTCCAGTAGAATAGTAAATCTCTCAAATGTGAGTTCTAACAAGCCAATAATAAATCAGTCAATTATGTTAATTATATTAATTTTATTACTGTTTATAGTGTGTATTATTTCTTGTTTCTGCTCATCTACTCTTAGAAGGAAGTTAGCAAAATTTTCAGAGGTAAGAAGATCTCTTACTGACACCAAATTAAATGAAGAGAAAATCAAATACAAACTGATACTTGAAAAGAAAATGTCAGGCTTAAGAAGAACATAAAACAGGAAGTGAACAGCTGGAATGAGCAACACACTGAGCTCAGTAAGCAATCCAAATAAAAGAAGTTCCTGACATCCAGGTTCTAGCTTACAAAATAAGTGAAATCAAAATTCTAAATCATCACCTGTGTTGATATGGAACTTGCTACTTATTCTGAGTCTAAGGGCACGAGCAATAAAGAAGGAAAATGACGGAGGTAAAATACATCCAGCTAATGGAGTCTTAGCAGGTCACTAGAGTGAGAAAATTGAAAATTAGAGAAGACAAAAGAAGACTGTTGACAACCCATGCTGGGTCATGAGCTGTCACCTAGTGATGGAATGGAGAACAGATAAATAATTTGACAAATGATAGTTTTTCTCTGCTGTGGATCAAAGCATGATGGAAAAATGAATATCAAAACCTTGATTCAGGATGTGGATATTCTTTAGGAAATCTATGATCAAATAGACAATCTCTGAGAAATAAACTGAATCAAGAAGAGTGTATGCTGGAAGAGAAAGAGGAGAGGCTACAAGATACAGAGAAGAAGAGCAGAGAACATAAAAACATAGGAGGCGAATTACAGAAAACAGAGATTATGAAACCAGACTGTTCACTTCTGACGAAAATCTATGGCAGGGTGTTGCTGCTTCTCACAGTTCTTGAAGAATGTAATGCAGGAAACGTGTGTGTTTTAGTTTTGGCTCATGTAACTTGATTAACTAACAAATGATATAAAGCCAAACATAATGAAAATATAATTCATTCAATTAAATTTTAAGTAGAAAGAAAAGAATTTTCCCCATATAAACATTTGAGTGTTATCTGCCTATTATTACTAAGGACACTATTATAAAGAGGCAACTGGGAATAAATGTTTCATTTTCAAATAAATATTTGGTACTCAAGACAAGAGGCACAAATGATTATAATTGTTGAAAGAAAATAAAAATACTCCATGATCAGAATAGAAAAAAACAAATAGGAAGGAAGGGCATGAAGGAAGAAGGGGTGCAGGCTTTGACAGGGAAAGAGAGGGAAGCATATTTAGATTTGGTGAAAGGAAGAAAATATCTACCCAAAGGTGTGAGAGGAGACCTGGTAGAAGCTTCTCCTTTCATCAACAAACCCAAAGGCCCTGAGCCACAATGCAACACCCAGGCTTTCTCTTTCCACAGATGGGATAATGGAATGCAAACCTCTACTTGACAGGAAATTTCTTGCTGAAAAAAATTAAAAGACTAAACTGCAAACACACAAACCGACCAAACAAAAAACTCAAATTGTATATGTGATATATAATAAATTCAATTTACTTTTATAATTTTTATTCACACATAACACTATTATGCTAGGTAACCACTTTTTTACATTTTGCTCTCTTTTTCGAATGCTTTTCTAAGTGTAATCATATTGGGACCATGCTGTGTTTTTTTGTTTGTTTGTTTGTTTTGCTTGTGATACTAGTGACATAGGTTTGAAGGTTCTCCTAGGTGGCAGTAGTTTTTCTCTGAGTCAGCCTTACTTCTGGTCAACCCTACTTGGCTGACCCGAACCAGTCTATTCTCCTGTAATGAAGATGGTAAATAATGACAAACAATTGATGGGATCTGTCCTGATTTAAGCCACTCTCATCCGTAAACATATTGTGAGTATTTCTGGGCTCTTTGTCCTCTTCCATTTATCCATCTGCTTATTCATGCTCTAGTAAAAGAATTTTAGTTTCTTTTGCTTTATAAAAAAAATTGTACCACATGTTGGGAGGCAATGTACCTTTATTTCCATCTCTTTTAGAAAATTTCCTGAGTATTTTCACATGTTGATTTATTTTCAAGTTAATTTTAGCATCACTTGTCTCTAAAACTATTTTTATTGCAACAGTATTATGGAGATTTATTCATGGATTATAAGTAAAGAGCGTGCTACCTTTATACTAGTGAATCTTCTTGTCCAAAAATAAGAATGTCTGGTTTTTGCTTTCATTTAAATCTCTTTTTATTTCCTACAGTGCAGTTTTGTAGTTGTCTTTACACAGGTAATGCACGTTTATATTAAATTCATTTATAGGTATATTATTTTTTGCTTTTAGTATAAAAGGCTTAATTCCATTGCATTTCCTACCATTATTAATTTTGTAAAGCATGCTATTTTTTGTTGTCTGTTTTCTAAATGACTCTCACTCTGTAATTATGGTTAATATTTTTTTAATGAATGTTCATGTGTTTTTGTGTTTTTATTCATACCATTTTCAAATGTGTGTTATTATTTATTTTGTGCATCTTTCTAATTGCATGTGCTAACACTATAGACTGGCCTGACTAATAATGGCGACATGGTATTCATTACAATGGAATGGAATGAGCTTGTTATTTAATACTTAAGCATGATATTGACTTTTGATTTGAAATATACTTTTCAGGATCATAATATAAAGCATTACTACCCATTTCTATTTTGTTAGGATTGTGAAATTTTACTAAAAGTTTATATTGTTTTGTTCCTTTGAGTTTCTCGAGAATATGATCAAAATAGTATCACAGATTTGAAGTTACTTTTTCAAAACCACATTCAAACCATTCACACACTTTGGCCATCCTATAGTTCCAAAATAAAACTGCCATATGACACCCACTCCTAACTAATTTCTCTAAATTTCACTATGCCAAGAAAGATTCAGTTCTGCTTCCTTAAAGGAAAGGGAGAAGAGCTCTGAAATTACTGGGCTGTGTCTTTTCCACAGGCAAATTGCAAAGTGAAAGGCTCAGCTTGGTCAATGTAGTGATGGATTCGTATTTGTACCCAAATGACTTGATTTTTAGATTTATTAAATTTCCCTTATGAAACATATTAATCACACCTGATCTGTACCAAGAATAAATAGGTCTTGAAGTTTTATTGGTGATGGGAAACAAATGAACAAAGAGAAGTTAAGAATTTGGTCAAAAGACATTAGTAATTGTCATTAACTTTAGTTTGCAGACTCTTTAATCCATTTATATCAAGAAAAGAAAGATATTTAAGGCTTAAGTCTACCATGACCGAAAACTTAATCATTCCTTTTGCAAACCTCACAGATAGAGGTGATATAGGTCCAAGAGAATGCCTCAGATGCAAAACGTGTGCTCAGTAAGGATGGCTCTGAAAATTGCATCCTCTGGAAAGAGACAGTCTTCGTGCCATGTAACCTTTTTTTTACTTAACAAGCAGAAGCCACCAATCCTATTTTAGGACTGAGCAGGTCAAACTAAGTGAAGAGAGAAATCATTGTACTTCAATATACATTTCATCCAAGAGCTCAACATCCTAAAAAATTTTATCTTTTATGCTAAAAATAAACAAGGCTGAACAACTGAAGTGACTTTCCTTGGTGACAGTGCAACCTAATAACTAATTAAATAAACTGAGACTAAATGTCAAATTATCAAATGTTAGCTCTAGAACACCATGTCAAGCCATATTTGATGGGAGATGAGAAGGAAAAGCTTAAAAGTACACATAAAATAATCCATTTCATGCTATATAAAACATAGATTTTATCCTCTCTGCCATAATTCATATTTTTACAGATTTTATAATATAGCTTCTTATATACATCAAATATCCTATGGAGAAAGAGCTGAATTATAAACTAATATACAGAATTATTTTTCACTCATTAAAATTGTGAGATTTTTAGAAAAAAGACTCATATTCTAGATGTTATAAATATGTTCAGTATTATAGGCTCATTTTTAATATTTTAAAGTTTATATTTTTTTAGATCAAGAACTATAATAATTATGAACAATAAAAAACTAGCTTAGTAAGATTCACCAATAGGCGGTATTTCACTCTAGATATCTGAGACATATATGTAGAGCAAATTGTTACAAGGTGCATCACAGGAGCAACAGAGACCCTGAGCAGATGACTGCTTTATTACTCACACAGCACAAAGGGGAGCAAGGGAACAGATCCCATCATGACCCATTTCCCCGGGAGGCAGATTGCTCCAGTGGATAGCAGTGCCACACACCCCTCATCAGGGAGGAAAGAAAAATCTCTGCTGCCAGAGTGCAGAGTATTTATACAAACTGAGGGAAGGGGAGCCCTGCCATTGTGGGTTCCCACCCTGTTAAGGAGCTGGAACCACTTATTTCCAGATTCCACACTTCAGATACGGTTAAGCCCTTCCACTGCACCTAACATCTCCCCCAGACTGTGACTTGGAGACATACTGAAACATCTGCACACAACTGAAAAGGAGGGTGGGGCAGATGAAGGTCAGGAGATGACTACTAGGTGCGTCCCTGACTTCCTTAGTGATATGTCTCTTTTCTTGTCTGAATAAAAGAGTCATTCCAGGAGGTACAACAGTGGCTCAGTGGCAGAAATTCTCACCTGCCATGCTGGAGACCCACGTTCGATCCGGGAGCCTGCACAAGCCAAAAAAAAAAAAAAAAGAAAAAAGAGAGAGAGGCATTCCTAGATACCAGCATTACACTGTGAATAGGGGTCCACAAAGGTACAGGTGGATACCTGCCTGAACTGGGTCCAAATCCAGAGAGACCCTGTTATGACTTCCTTTTTTCTGAAAACACGAAAAGTATAAAATGTGTTTCCCAAGAATGAACAAATCGTTTTAGAAATTCCATAGTTTCTTCGGAATCGAAGAGACATGCACACTGGGTTTATGATGAGAATACTCCTCAGCTAGGAAATGACATTAATTATTTGGACAAACTTGTGTATCTTATCTGTGTCCTGACATTCTTCCCTACTGGATTCCTGGAATAACATCTACCCTGGAATTAAATTTCCCTTACTACTATGTTCACCGTTTTTATAGGACTTATTCTCACTACCTGGAACTGTGGAATTGTTTGAGCCAAACAATTCAACTCTAATAACATATTTTGAACCAAATGATGACCACGACTTAAAAGATAATCCCTATGGTACTTGCACTGTGCAGCACAAAACACTTTTGCTTTATTTTAGTAGATGAAGCTTGGGGAAATGCTAAATTATTTTAGATGCTATTAAAATAGTTGTCATTAAAAATCCATATCATGAAATAAAGAACTTCAGTTTATTAACTTATTATTGTTGAAATCATTGGTTATAGAGGACTGTGAGGTCACAGGATTCTTTAGACATTGGTTGCAAGGAGCTGAAGCATTGTAATTTTAAAAGTTCTCTAACAAAAATTATGTACAAACAACAAAACGCAGATCTTGAGAAGAAAGAAAACTGCGAATGATTGAAAATGGGAAATTGCTGAACATCTTCTTAGTATTATCTCAACAAGGGAGAATTTATACCCTGCACTTTCCCCAGCTAAAGAGGGAAGATGCAGCTGTGCCCTGGACTGGAAGTAGGTGGTATTTCTTTATTTTCTTCAATTTTTTTTATTACAGAAGTTTGAGGGTTACAGAAAAATCATGGATAAAACACAGGGACTTCATATATCTCCCTAGTATTAACATGTTGCACTGATGTCATTTTTTGGTGATTGATGAAAGCACATTTTTGTAATTGTAATATTAACTATAGTCCATACAGTCTAAGTTAAACCTCAGAGTTCACTGTTTGTGCAGTGCAGTTTCATGGATTTTATTTTTTTATTTATATTGTAGTAATAGATATACAATTGAAAAGTTCCTCTTTTCACCACATTCAAATACATGATTGGGTGGTGTTGATTACGGTCACAATCTTGTTCTACCATAACCACCATCCATTAACAAACCTATTCCATTATCCCAGATATAAACTCTATACTGTTGAATCTTTAACTCTCTATTCCCTGTCCTCACTCCTGGCCCCTGATAACCTATATTCTAGATTCTAACTCTATGAGTTTGTTTATTATAATTATTTTATTATCACTGAGATCATACAATATTTTTCCTTTTGTGTCTCATGTATTTCACTTGGCATGATGTCTTCAAGGTTCATCCATATTGTTACGTGTATCAGAACTAAAATCCTTTTTACATTTGAATAATAGTCCCCATTGTGTGTCTATACCGCATTTTGTTTATTCATCCAATGGTTGATGGACATTTGCCATTGCTTCCATTTTTTGACAATTGTGACAAAAATTATTCTTTTCAGTATATACCTAGCAGTGCAACTGTTGGGTCATACAGTAATTTTATATTTAACATTCTGATGAACTGCCAAACTGTTTCTGCAGTGGCTGTGCCATTTTACATCCCCACCAGCAATGAGTGAGTGTTCCTATTTCTCAACATCCTCGTCAACATTTGTAATTGTTTGTTTTATTAATAGTAGCCATTCTAGTGAGTATGAAAATTTATCTCACTGTAGGTTTGGATTAGCATTTCCCTAATGGCTAATGATACTGATCATCTTTTCATGTGCTTGTTGGCCATTTGTACATCTATTTTAGTTTGCTAGCTGCCGGAATGCAACACACCAGAGACAGATTAGCTTTTAATAAAAGGAAAGGCAGCTAACTTTCCACTGAGGTTCTTTCTTATGTGGGAAGGCACAGGATGGTCTCTGCTGGCCTTCTCTCCAGGCCTCTGGGTTCCAACATCTTTCCCCGGGGTGATTCCTTTCTGCATCTCCAAAGGCCTGGGCTGAGCTGCAAGTGCTAAGATGAGGTATGCTGAGCTGCTTGGGCTGTGCTACATTATGGTCTCTCATTTAAGCACCAGCCAATTAAGTCAACCGTCATTCATTGCAGCAGGCACGCCTCCTAGCCAACTGCAGATGTAAATCAGCAAGGAATGAGGGTCACGTACCATTGGCTCATGCCCACAGCAACAGACTATGTGTCTTCACCTGGCCAAGTTGACAATTGAATTTAACTACCACAACATCTTAATGTCTATTCAAGTCTTTTGCCCATTTTTGAGTCAAACATGTTTTAATTTTTTAATTGGGCTGTGTGCATAAGATCTTTAAGTCTCCTCCACAGCGTCTGTTCTGGGCAGGTTGGAACAATGGCCACTCATGGAGTTGGCCCTTCAGCCATCTGAAGTAACTAATCAAAAGCTTTGATAAGGGTGCTTGGGAGGTTCAGTGATAGAATGCTTCCCCTCCATGCGGAGACCTGGGTTTGATTTCCTAACCATGCACCTCCTCCTGAAAAAAAACCCACCTATCTACTCCCCAGATCTTGAAGAGGTGGATTTTTATGCCCCTCTCTTGCACCAGCAAGCTTACAGCTGCGTATTCACCAGGGTGGGGGGCCTGGGATGGTAACCACCAGACAGAGAGATCAATTAATGGTATTTACCATAATTTACCAGCCTCTTCCTTCTGGTCTTCCCCCATGCCATACAGTGTTCTTTCTACTAGAATATCTGTTGTCAAAAGTGATCTAAAAATCTCCCAAACTATTTCTACTCTTATATTCTAGTGTGCAATATAAAATTAGAAAATTGGGAATAAACTTCACAAAAGAATTTTATAACCCTAGGATTAAAGCCTCTTTCTATAAGGACATATAACTGTATCTTTATTTTATTTAACATATGCAAATTCTCAAACCTTTTAGGACACAGCTTAAAATCTGTAGTAAGCCACAAGCTATTTTATAAGTTTGTGTTATTATTTTATAGTCTATATAGAACATCTTTCTTGATGATATTTAATTATGCAAATTATAAAAATACATTTCACATGGAATCTAGAAGACAGCTTTAAAACAGCAGTCCTAAAATTTTAGGACACTGGAAATGTTTACCATTTTCTAAAATAAATGTGGGGATGTAGATGTAGCATGTGTATATTTACATTGTTAGGATGAATGACTAGAAACTGAAGAGCTATCTTTAATTAAATTATCAAAATATATTATAGCCTCTTTTTTAGGTAATGGTCTTTTTGTACTCATTTTGCTAAACAACAAACTTAACTGAACATATGTTAACAATTGCCTGTGAGGAAATGGATAGTTATCATGCATTTCTTGTCAAGTTATAAGATTACTATTTAAGTGTAAACCGTCAGCATGGTTGATTTCCTTTTGTAGCCTTAAGATAGGTTTCCATATAATTCATATAAGAATGTCAACCAAAGAAATTCAGTCTTAAAATAAGCCACTTTAATTTTAAACAATTTCTCCGAAAATTAGAATAATGCTCAAGTTGTATAAACTGAACAAGTAACTATATTGGGCATACAGTTGTTAAATATTACTTTTATAGAATGTAATTAAAAGGGATAGCCTCCATAAGCACTTAATCCGTGTATTTATTTTGAACAAACTACAAATTGTGGGTAAGCATGTGCTATTAATAGCTTCTCAAAGATAGATGGTTTTGAATTTATCATCATGTATACTGGCCTGTACTTTCAGTTTTCTGACAACATTTTTATTAATTTCTCCTGCTGTATATTATGTGGTATTTTAACCATTTGCTGCCATTGGAGAGGAAAAACAAATTCCTCTTTGGTGGAGTTATAGCTAGTACTTTAATAATGGAATGAATACATAAACCACATCATTTGGCCTCTCGTTATGCTACTGATTGATGAGACCCCTAGAAAGCTTAGTAATTATTCCAGGGGAGGTAGGGGAGAAGTAGGGGTGAGGGAGAAATAAAGTTGATTACCTTTATATGTGCAACGGACAAGCATATGAGGAAATATATTAAAATCCAATTGGTATTCCCTTAGGGCCCCAGTTGCTCACTTTTCCAAATCACATTTCTCTGGATTTAACCTTCGTAAAATACTTTAATAATAGTATGTTATTATATTTTAACTACTTTTTAAATTTTTTTATATTAGTTTTGGATACAGTAAAATGATTGTAGTTCTGGAGTCAAATGGTAAGAATAATTTACATGTTACCATTTTTTTTTCTGTCCTATGCTTATGATGAAAAAAATGTTCCTTTATAGCAATAAAGACTTTCGCCATTTTACTGTGTCCTGGAAACACAATTTTGCATGTGCCTTAACAAAAGCTGAGTTACAACATAGATAAAGTGTTGTAGGACAGTGGCAGAACAGGAAGTGGCAAAAAGGAATAGAGAGAAAATTGACTTGGGATTGAGACCTATGAATGAATCTGGGATCTTCCACCTGGTATCCTGTTCTAAATGACTTTGGGAATATATTTAACAACTGTGAGCTTTGCATTTCTCATCTCTATAATGGAAATAATAATCTCTTTCCAAAGGGGTTTATGTACGGTCTATGCACTTAACACACCTGGCACTTAAAAGAGATTTCATGAGTATTAGAATAGAGTACTCTTTCTTCCATTTCCCTCCAAAATATCATCTGTTAATAAGTAAATTTTCTCTGAACTATTGAGGGTAGTGAAGACAAAAGTGGGCAGTTAAAGAGGATGATAAGAATTTTTCTAAATAATTCATTTTTAAATAATAAGCAAATGAATATCACACTCAAACCAAAGTCAGTTTTTGCGTAGGGGTTTTTTCCTTCCATCTGAGAAAACACATCTCATAACACTTTATTTCAATAACCAACTTATAGCACATAGCTTCCCTAATCCTCCTGTGCACTGTGATTATTAAAATTCTTGGCAGCTTGATGTGCTAGAGATGAGAATACATTAACTCAATTGTAACCAGTGAGGCATGCTTTATTAGAATACTACCTTACCTCTTTATTACATGGGTTTAGCTTGTCAAAAGTAACAAATGAGAGAATTAACTTTCTATAACTTTTCCTCCCACTTCATTTATTATATCTTTCAATATCTTCAAAAATGCTTTTTATACATCCAAGAAGAAACCAGGACTTAGAATTTCAGTGCTGAAAATGTCCATAACATCAACTTTGCCAGCCAAAGTTTGAGCCAAATATTTTTTTTGTTAGTGTTTCTATCAGTTGTGCCCATAAGTTCAGATTGATTTTTTAAAGACATTTTGTTAGCAACACTTGACTCTGTCCCACTAATTGGGGAGACATAAAGAAACCCAAGCCATCTCTAACTAGTTGATACTAACAGCCTCACTGTGCCTGGCCTTTAAAATTCAGTTAATAAATAGCTTCTTCGGATCTGGATTTAAAATGAAGCAAGCTCTAAATTCTCTTCTAATTATAAAATTCTGTAGATCTCATTGAGCAACTTAATCACTTACTGGCACACCACAGGGGGTTGCCTGAGTAAGTTACAACATAAACACAAAAGAAAACTGTTTACACAGAGAGTTTAAACACGCAATTTGCCCTCCAACCTCGGTCCTTGACTAGATTGGGTCCTAGGAACTGGTACCGGGGAAGTGACTCAAGGCACAAGGTAAGTGACTTCTTTGGGTTTCCAATTTAATATATTCATTATGTGCCAGGAGCTGGAGTTGCAGAGATGAAAAGAATAATCACGGTGTCTATCTTACCAGCACTTCAAGTCTAGAGTGGCAATTCAAAAGTGGGAAAAAGGCTTTGGGGGAGCAAGTCTTTGAATGTCTCCTGTTTCTGGCTTGGGCAATTGAATGAATGGTATTGTCAACTTCGAAAAGAGTGAACACAGTAGTTCAGAAAATTAGAATAAAAATTATGTCGGTATGGCATACTCGATTTTTAAATGCTTTTCCCAGAAAAAAGAAAAACTTTTTACAGAATCTCTCTCCAGTCTTAATGATGGTACAAAACTAGAATTGTTTGCCCCAAGATTAACAAAAGGGAAATCTCCTGTTGAGATTCCACTGATCCTTTAACCGTGCAAGAAAGATGATCTTGTTTTACCACTGGCCAAAGTAAGTAAAGTCCCAGAGGCCAGAATTTTAAGGAAAGGCAGTCCAATCATCTTTTTCCACTTCCTTTTCTCTGAGAAAATTCTAAGGCTGGATTCGATTTCATTCGTTTTTCTTCTTTTTCAACAGTTATTCTAAAGTCAAATCTTCGAACTGTTCCATAGGCACTTTCCCCCCAATATTTTATTAACATTTTTTAATTATGAAATATAACATATACACACAAAAAAGCAAGAAATTTCCACGTACATTTTAATGTGTAGTTATAGAACAGATTTTAAAGTTTGGTATGGTCTACAGTTCCACAATTTTTCGTTTTTTCTTCTAGCTTCTCCAAGACACTGGAGAACAACAGAAATATCAATGCAATGATTCAGTAGTGATACTCATTTGTTAAATCCCATCTTCTCTGTTCTATTCCTTCTCTTTAAATAACATACACAAAAGCAATAGATTTTTCTAAGTACATCACAATTAGTTGTAGACTAGATTTCAGAGTTTGGTATGGGTTACAATTCCACAATTTTAGGTTTTTATTTCTAGCTTCTCTAAGATACTGGAGACTAAATGAAATATCAATTTAATGATTTAGCAATCATATTCGTTTGTTAAACCCTACCTTCTCTTTATAACTCCACCATCACATTTGATCTTTCTAGCCCACTTTTTAGGGCTATTTGGGCTATGCCCATTCTAACTTTTTCATGTTGCAAGTGGCTGTCAGTAATATGGGGTAGGGAGATGGAACTAGCTGATGTTCTGGAGAGGCTGGGCCCTCTGGATTTTAAGACTTATCTGTTCCCGGGACCTATCTGAGCGTTGTAGTTTTCTGGAAAATTACCCTAGTGCATGGAACCTTTGTAGAATCTTATATATTGCCCTAGGTGTTCTTTAGGATTGGCTGGAATGGTTTTGGTTGGGGTTAGGCAGGTTATGATAAGTAGGAATGTCTAACTGAAGCTTGCATAAGAGTGACCTCCAGAGTAGTACCAGCCACTGATACTTTATTAGTTACACTTCTTTTCCCCCTTTTGGTCAGGATGGCATTGTTGATCCCATGGTGTCGGGGCCAGACTCATCCCTGGGAGTCATCTCCCACATCACCAGGGAGACTTTCACTCCTGAATGTCATGTACCACATAGCGGGGAGGGCAATGACTTTGCTTACAGAGTTGGGCTTAGAGAGAGAGGCCACATCTGAGCAACAAAAGAGGTCCTTCAGAGGTAGCTCTCAGGCATGCTTATAGGTAGGCTAAGCTTCTCTGCTACCTACATAAGCTTCACAAGAGCAAGTCTCAAGATAAAGGGCTTGGCCTATTGATTCGGTGGTCCCTAATGTTTGACACAGTGTCAGGGGATTTCCTGATGGCAAAGTTTAATAGTTCCACATTTTTTCTCCCATCCCTCAAGGGATTTTGTCAATATGTTTTGATTATCTGCTTACTATATTCTAGGATGTACCCAGGCATTACATTAAACTATACAGGATTAAAGGACCTCTTTCTTATTCTGGGCTCCCTATGCTTCAATTGTTCAACTAAACTGTGCAGACAGTTTGAGTTAGATTATGTGCTCAGAAAATTTAGGTTCCAGACAAAATAAACCTTTCTTCCTCTGGTCTCAAAGAGTAGATGTGGTTCTAAAATACAAACAATGTCTTCCTTACCCCTCTGTTCTGAATTACCTTAATCCCAAACTGATCGGCTTCACTTTTATCTCTAAATACCAGGTTATAGATATATACAACAACCTCTCAAAATCCGGAAATAATAATTATCACTCCAGATTAAGTGTGCCTGCTATAAGAGCTTACAATCTAGGCCCCTGTTTTCTTATAAGCACTTTCTAAAGGAGACTATACAGTAATTGTTCTTTCATCTCTGGCTTAGTTGGCCTCACTAAAAGTCCCACACATTCATTCACATCATTGTATGCCTCACAACTTTGTTCCTTTTTGTAGCAGCACAGTATCTGATCATATGTGTATACCATTGTTCGCCAATCTACTTCTCAGTCAGTGCATCCTCCAGTCACTTGCAACAATTAGGCATCGTGGATAATGTCAGATTAAGTAAACTCTCAATGACAGTTTTCATTCTTTTATGTGAATAGAGTCATTATTTTTAGTTTAAAAAAGCATTAAATTATTCTGCATGTGACAACCTATTTAAATGAGTCTTAACTGAATAAAGTAGGGTATGAATAATTCTCTCCCAAATTTTCTTCCCTCATTCCCAGAGGAAAATTACCATTAAGATTTTACTTAATCTGTGTGGCCCCAGATTTTTCTGTACTTATTCAAATATATACATGTGTATTTAAACACATACATATACATGTATTTTAAACAAAAATAGAATGCTACATACATACCAGCTTTTAATGACTTTATTGAGATATAATGTACATTTCATAATATTTACCCATTTAAATGTACAGTTCAATGATTTGTTGTGCCTTCACAGTGATGTACAACCATCACCACAATCTAATTTTAGAATATTTTTGCTCCCCCATGACCAAAGCAATCTGATGCCCAGTAGCAGTCACTCCCCATCCTTCCCTCCCCCAGACCTGGGCAACTACTAATCTACTTTCAGTCTCTATTGATGTGTCTATTCTGTCATTTCATATAAATAGTATCATATGATATGTAGTCTTTTGTGTCTGGTTTCCTTTACTTAGCACAATGTTTTTGAAGCTCATTGATTTTTTTACCATATCAGTACTTTATTTCTTTCTACTGCTAACTCGTTTACCATTGTATGGATATATTATATTTTGATTGTCCATTTATCAATTGATAGACCTTTGGGTTTTGGCATATTTTCCTTTTGGCTATTTTGAATAATGCTACTATGAACTTTTATGCCTAAGTCTTTGAAGGGACTTCATTTCTCTTAGGTAGGCACCTAAGAGTGGAATCGATAGCTCACATGGGAATTTTATGTTTAACTTTTTGAGGAACCTCCAAAGTGTTCTCCATAGCAGCTCCATCATTTAACATTCCAACCAGCAATGCATGAGGATTCCAATATCTCCACATTCTTGCCAACCCTTATTATTTTCCATTTATTTTACAACTGCCAACTTAGTGTATGTGAATTGGTTTCTCATTGCAGACTTACATTTCCCTAATGACTCATGTTGTTGAGCATCCTCTCACTTACATATATGCCACTCATTATCTCCTTTGGAGAAATGTTTATTTGAATCCTTTGACTGTCTTACAATTGGGTTATTTGTCTCTTTATTGAGATGTGAAAGTTATTTTTATATTGTGTATACAAGTTCCTTATCAGATATATGATTTGCAAATATTTACTCCTAGTTTATAGACTGTGTTTTCACTTTCTAGATGGCGGTGTTTTTAATTTTAATGAAGCCTAATAAATTTTTCTTTTATTTCTTGTGCTTTTGTATCATATCATGAAGTTTTCCCCATATGTTTCCTTCTAGTATTTTTATAATTTTAACTCACATTTAGATTTATGATCCATTTTGAGTTAAATTCTGTGGATAGTTATTCATTCTTTTGAATGTGGATATTCAGCTGTCCTGGCACCATTTGTTGAAAAGAATATCCTTTCCCCACTGAATTTTTTTGGTATCCTTATTGAGAATTAATTAACTAATATGTAAAGATTTATTTTTTTTTACCTCAGTTCTAGTCCATTGCTATTTTGTGCCTTCATTATATTGTCTTGATTATTGTAGCATTGTAAGTTTTGAAATTGGAAAGCATGAGTTCTCTAATTTTCTTCTTTCTCAAGATTATTTAGGCTATTCTAGGTCCCTTATATTTCCATATAAGTGTCAGGATCAGCTTGTCAATTTGTGGCCACTTTCGTCATCTGACTTACAGATTTTGTAAACTTGTAGATCAATTTGGGGACTATTACAAGCTTAATATTTATTCTGATCTGTATCTTTCTATTTATTTGGATCTCCTTTCATTTCTTTCCACTATGCTTAGTAGTTTTCAGTGAACAAGTCTCATACTTCTTTTAAGTATTTTAATCTTTTTGATGCTATTGTAAATGGTATTTTCTTAATTTTATTTTCATATTGGTCACTTTTAATATAGAAATGCTATTGATTTTTTGTATTTTGATCTTATTTCTTACAAACATGCTGAACTGATTTATTAGGTCTAGTAGTTTTTCACTGCACACATATTGTTTTTAAAATACCTTCTTTCATTTCACACTGTATCAATATATATAGCTTTCAAGTCAAGTCCTATATACCTTTTCAATTCTTGTTTTGAGAGTTGACTAGTATTCCATATAACAATATATATTTATCCACTTCCTATTGATGGACACTTACATTGTTTTGTTTTCTCTGCTTTTCTTTTCTTTGCTTTTGTTGTTATCACAAAAAAAAAACTAAATAAACATCCTTGATTATAACTTTAACACTACTCCTTTCTGTTGGTCAATTTCCTAAAGATAATATTTACTAGTGATGGTATATCTTTATCTTAACTTTCAGCAAATTCTGCAAAATTGTTTTTTAAAAAGGTCCACATTCTGGTCTCATCAAAAGCAAAAATAGGTTCATTAAGGAGGAACCCCAAAACAACTAACAACTTCATATAAGGGACCTTCATCCTGAGGACAAAGAATTCCTCTCCAGTAAAGCAGATACCTCCTGTAATAGTCAGGTTATCTTGCAGCTCAGTACAGGTATCCATCAGAACTCCAGGGGAAGGCATCTTTCTTCCCCAGATGATTTTAACCAGAAACAACAAAGAGGAACTAAGTGAATTTGCTGACCTTCAATCAATCAATTATGCATGCTGTGTAGCTTCCTGATTCACAAGAGCACATGGTTCATGATTTCTCGGAATAGGAAGCACATGTTTGGAATGCCAGAAACCTATGCAGACTGGGTGTGATTGGATACTCAACAAGTACTTCTCCAAATAATTACCCAAGTTTGTACATACGTATGCACTGACACACACAGACACTGCGTTTCTCCGCTACCCCTAATATTTAGCAGATATGTTTGTCTTCTATGTTAATTTTGACCTGGAATGATGAAACAGGAACACCCCCTCCTGCTGCTGTCAGAAAGCCTAAAATATAATTATATTCCAAAGAAAGTATGGTGGTGCACCCCCACCCCCCCAACCGGGAGATCCTTGTTAGGTTACACCTAACTTCTAAGAGCGTTCTTACGTACTTCCTTACTGCTTCAGAAGGCAGAGGCTGGTGAGCGTGAATGAGAGGTAATGACCAGCGGCCAACTGCTCATCCTCACAGCATCACATTCTTCCCTTTAGATTGTAAAACTGGCAGCCAACATTTTGCAAAGAAAAATGAGATGGAAACAAAATCTTCAGCAGAAATAAGTTAACAAAGTAAATATATTAGCAAAGATGGAGATCTTTCTGCAGACAATTTTAACCCCCTGCAAGATGATCAGTAGAGCCTGGGGAATAAGAGATGAACACCAGACCAGAAATTATAACTATAACAGTGTTAAGTGTTAGCAATAGTTTTTTACTGAGGAAGAATTAATTTATAGCGGAATCCAGGGTACAGGATTTCTGGTCAATGTATTTACAACAACAGTTAACAGAGTAAAATCTGGATTATTAATTTGTCAGTCTTCCATTGTTCTTCATTCAAAATGTTTTTTTAGCTTTCCTATTACCTCCAAAACATATATCTGCTAAGTGATTTCTATATGGATGTCATTGGGTTAGAAGCGCTGGGAAAAAAAAATACACAGTTAATGCTTTAAAGGAGCTTGGAGAGGTTGGCATGCATATAAATAATTATAGCACAAGATGCTAGAAAAGTCCATCCGACATGGTTTGTAGAGATATCGCAAGCATTACAAAAGGGTTCCTATTCTACAAATGACACGTAACTATTACCAAAGTAAATTTAAGTAATTATATTGCTTTATTCTGACTTTTTAAAGTAATACAATGAAAACTTTCCAAAATTAGGTCTGTATTTAACTTGTTCATTGTAATCCCAGCATTTATCACAATACTTGATATTTAGTAAACACTCAGTAAAGATTACTTGAAATAATAAATTCAGATTAATGTCCAGAAACGTAACAAAGAACATTAAGGGCACCCACAATTTGACCAATTTTATAATACTCCACTGAGTTTTGTGATTTTTCTCTTTAGAAAATTATTGTAAATGGAAATGCTGTGTTTAAAGTATGTTCTCATTTTACACCATCCTCCAAGAGTTTGTACTGCTTTACATTTTATCCACTAGAAACAAGATTCCCATTTCCCAAACATGCATCAGCACTTCATCAGTTCTTCTTTCTTGGTCAATCCTATATGTGACAAGTTATTTCACATTACTTTTTTCATTTGTATTCCTTTCATAAAACAAAATAGAAAGAGCGTCTTTTTCATTTGCCTTTAATATCTCTCTATGATTTGACTCTGTTTCCTTCAATTTTTTCTTATGCATGTGAAAGTTCTTTATATAACTGTGTTATATAGTGCCTTTCCTGTCATATATCACAATTCTTCCTGTTTTTCACATTTTAATATCATCTGCTCTGCCATTTATCAATATGTATTATTTTTAAGTAATCAAACCTATACAAGTTTTCTTTTTGGTTTCTGACTTTGATGTCATACCAAAGGCACTCACAATCCAAGAGTGCAACATTATTTATCTATATTTTTCCTAGTTCCATTTTTCATTTATATTTCAGTACAACAGGAAAGTATTTCAATATAAGCCATGAGTGTAAACTTTATATTTCTCTAATCAGCCAATTATCATAATATCATTTGATAAGTAGACCAATAGCCCTGACTTTGTACATTTGTAATACCCCCCAAATATTGTGGCATTGCTGGATTTTGTTTGGCTCAGTATCACTGATCTCTTTGTCTGTTCTGACCACACTTTTAAAATGACTCTTTCTATAATACCTTTCGTATTATAATGCCATTTGTATTCATAGTTTGTCATGAGGCTCCCCTTTTCATACATGAAGCTTTCCAACTTTTCTAGACCATTCCTTCAGATTTATTTTTGCTAACAGTTCTTAAAATCTCTTAATCAAGTTTTCTCCACAATCTCATTAGAATTGGTACTGAGATCTCAAAGTGTTAAAGAATCTCCACAAGGCTGTTATTTTATATGATTCTATTTTAACTTAATATCAGTAAGCAAGGGACATTTCTGCAAGAAAAAAATAAAAATGGGAAAATAAATCAGAATAAGTAACTTCAGGATGTCAAAAATCTCATCAGCAAAGAAAAGACCCATGGAGCTTTAGCCAGGGATCCTTGGGGTCAACAGAAAAACATACTGCGTTTGACCACCAGAGGGCAGTGCACTCTAAATAATGGACCTCATTGAAGCTCAAGTTTAGGTAAGAATAACAACAGAATATAGGCTTACTTTCAATTGCATAATAATTACAAAACTCAATTCTGATGTTAGCAGCATAACATTTATTTACAGTGTTTATAGAATAGTTATAGGAATACAGTCACCACTGAATTATCTGTGTTACTGTATCAGCCACCCCCTACCCAGCCCCACTGCTGGAGACCTATGAGACTCTGAGAAGCTCAGCGTGAATGAGAACTCTGAGGACCAGAACCATGTCGTCCTCACCAGCTGTTTCTTCATTTCATGTGTAGGACCCGGTTTACAGTTATCACTCAATAAATAGTTGATGAATGGAGAAATGAATGATCTATAGTCTCAGCCCAAGTAATTGGATGAATTAATTCAAATCAAACCTGGAACTGCACTAGGAATTGGACTACTCTTAGGCAAGCAGGTCCCCTGCCCTGGGCCTTGGGCTTCAGAAAAACCCATCTTGCCCTCCTCTAGCCACAACCCTTCTCCACAGAGGGAGATCTACCACCCTCCGCCCCCTAGTCCCCATTCCCCAAGGTCAATGCGACTGACACCGGAAGCCTTTCACATCACGCTCTGGGTGTCTTGGATGCAGATTCACTGGAGCCCATGTACAGGACCGTGTACTTGTAGGATGGGCTCATCCTACCCAGAGCAGATCATGCCATGAGTGTGCACACCCCTAGACCCTTTGGAGTGCTGACAGAGCTTGGTTGTTATACAGGCTGGGATTTCTGTATGGAAAGGATTGAAGAATAATTTATTTATGGTATTTATGTGTCATATAATTTACAAAACCATAATCATAAATTATTTAGATAATCATAAAATACAGAGGTAAGACATTGGAAGTTGAGCCAACTTAATAGGGTGAGATTGAACATAGAGGTTTAAGGGTGATCATTGTTGACCTTTCTGGCTCGGGGGACTGGTTGAACAGCATTATAATCAAATGAAATTAACTCAGAAGGAGGAATGGATTTAGAGGTAAGAGGTAGAAATAAGTTCTATAAAGAAAAAATTATACTGAGGACTTAGGTAATAGTCATGTACAGGTATTTGGAAAGCAGCCAAAAATTCTGGTGGAGTTTCTAAGAGAAAGGTTTTGACCAGATCATACATTTAGAAGTCATATGTACATAGCAGAGGACAGATAAGGCCACCTGGGGAAAGCATAAGTAAGTGCAAAGAGAATAAGATCCATGCGAGAACCTTAAGAAACAACGTTTCAGGAAAAGAGAGGTAACTGAGGTGGGATCAGGCAAGCAGAAGACTGTGGAAGAGAAAACCCAAGGGAAACTTTCTACAAGTGCAGAGAGGACTCAACTGTCAAATGGAGCAGAAAAGTCTTATAAGCTACATTCTTCAAGTGCTAATTGGATTTGATCATCAGAAGGTCGTCTGCGACCTTAGAGACAACCATGACAGTGTGGGGCCAGGCTGAGAGTCAGATTGCTGTGGGCTGAACCCTGCACTGGAGGTAAGGAAGTAGAGCTGGGAAGGTGGCCATATTTGCAAGACTTTTCTGGAGAAGAAGGAAGGAAAAAGAGGGCAGTTACATTTCCGTTTGACAGGGTCTACTTCCAGAAGAAGCTATAAGGAAATATTAAGAAAATTCTAAATAAATGTCATTTGGAAGAATATCCCCCTTGGAAATCCAAACACAATCTCTGGCTCTGCTCTTTTGCTGCTCTTTCGTGACTCTCAATGATCAGGATCCATCAGTCAGAAGTGCCAATTAGAAGTCAAACATTAAACAAATGGACTATTTTGTGCCCTAAATTAGTCATATTTTCTCTCCCACAATGATTAATGCTAAGTTACTGTTTTATTCATCATTATTGCTTTTTCTTGGCAGGTAAGTCTAGTAAATGGAGTCCTAATTTATTAACCAGACAATTTAGACAACTAGATTTCCTAGCCACGCAAATTCGGTGACTGAATCAAAAGTAATATAAGAAAACTTAAGGAAGTAAAAAATAAATGTAAGCTACCCAAACATTTTATTTTATTTTGATTTTTTAGTTTCCTTTAATGTTCTTATCTTGGCTTTAATTTCTCTTCTTACTCTTAAATTTGTAAATAATGAAGGTTTAGCATTGACTTCTGCCCACTTGGACTCTAGTGGATCCATTATTTGTGTAATTAAGGCTACAAACTCCCCCTTGCCCTGGTCCTTATCCTCCCCTTTTTCTTTCTCACATCCAACTAACAACAGGCCATTGCTTGTTGGCTATGAACTGAATAATATGCTTTTTAGAGTCCAAAGGAAGTCTCCAAAATGACTTCTTAGCAGCCCCATGAGACTCTGCGTGTTACTTTCTGGGAAACTCAAGCACTCCCCTACTTATTCCCATCCTACTAGCAGAGTGCACTAAATCTGATTCATTACATACATATGGACTCTGGGGCTGGCTTCAGCAATACAATTGGTAAGAAACATCTTCCTCCTTTCCCAAAAGGAACTTTGTGTGATTGAGACTGAGTCCAGCTGGTGCTCCAAGTCTCACAGGGGCCTCAGGCTCCCTGGGTTGAGTGCCAAGCTGCAGGCAGACCTGTTAGACAAAGGGCGCACCTCTCCAGGGCAAAGACAAATTATTATACAATACGATCTAATTTCATAAGAAAGCACAAAATACTTTCCTAAGTGCTTTCTAGCTGCCTCATAATTTCAGAGGTACCTTTGCCTCCTCTGTTCTGTGAGTCACAATATTAAATAACGCAGTAGCTGTACCTCTCAAAGGCAGACACTTAAAAAAAGAATTGTGGAGATAATTTTTTACCAAGTTGTCAATAAACTTCTGTAACAAATACCCTTGATCTCAATTCCCGTTTGGGAGAGGGGGAGGAGATGATTTAGTCTTCCACTTACTTCTGCTTATTTCATTTAGGAAGAAAGACCGACGTATCTTTATTGACAAATCTTCACATACATGCATTCCATACATGGTATGTAATCAACGACCCACAATATCACCACATAGTTAGTGTATTCATCACCATGATGATTTTTAAGAACATTTGTATTACTCTAGAGAAAGAAATAAAAAGAAAAAATAAAACACCCATACGTACCATGCCCCTATCCTCCCTCTCATTGATCACTAGTATTTCTACCACCCAATTTATTTTACTTCTCCCCCTACTATTTACGTACTTTTTAATCCATATTTCTTTACTCATCTATCCATACCCTGGATTAAAGGAGCATCAGACACAAAGTTTTCACAATCACACAGTCACACTGTAAAAGTTATGTCATTATACAATTGTTTTCAAGAATCAAGCCTAATGGAACATAGCTCAGTAGTTTCCGGTACTTCCCTCCAATCATTCCAATATACCATAAACTAAAAAGGGATATCTCTATAATGAATAAGAATAACCTCCATGAAAATATCTTGGCTCCCTCTTACCCACTGAAGCTTTATTTTGTCTCATTTCTCTCTTACCCCTTTTGGTCAAGGAGGGTTTCTCAATCCCTTGATGCTGGTTCATCCTGGTAGTTCTGTCCCATGTTGCCAGGGAGATTTACATGCCTGGGAGTCATGTCCCATGTAAGGGTGAGGGCAGTGAGTTCACCTACCGAGTTGTCTTAGAGAGAGGCTACATCTGAGCAATGAAAGTTGTTCTCTGGGGGTGACTTTTAGGCCTAATTTTAAGTAGGATTAGCCTATCCATTACAGGAATAAGTTTCACAGGGGTGAAACTCAAGATAGAGGGCTTGCCCTATTGATTTTCACCATCCTTTCTTGGTGAAAATACTTTAAAGGATAGAAATAGAAGGGAACGTCCTCAATATGATAAAGGGAATATATGAAAAACCTACAGCTAACATCCTATTCATTGGGGAAAGACTGAAAGACTTCCCCCTATTATCAGGAACAATTCAAGGATGCTCACTGTCACCACTGTTACACAACACTGTGCTGGAAGTTCTAGCCAGAGCAATTAGGCAAGAAAAAGAAATAAAAGGCATCCAAATTGGAAAGGAAGAAATAAAACTTCTTCCTTTTTTTTTGCAGATGACATGATCCTATATGTAGAAAATCCTGAAAAATCTACAGCAAAGCTACTTGACTAATAAATGAGTACAGCAAAGTTGGAGGATACAAGTTCAATGTACAAAAATCAGTAGGATTTCTGTACACTGGTAATGAAGAATCTGAGGAGGAAATCAAGAAAAAAATCCACTTACAGATTTTTTTCTATAAATCTGAAAGAATCAAACAAACATTTAAGAATAAATTAACAAACATATGAAAGACCTATATGTGGAAAACTGCAAGAAATTGCTGAGAGAAATCAAGGAAGACCTAAATAAATGGAGGACAGTCTGTGTTCATGGATTGTAAGACAATATGGTTGATGTCAATTCTATAGAACTCAATTTATAAAGTCAATGACCAATTAAAATTCTAAGAATTTACTTTTCAGAAATAGAGAAACCAATAACCAAATTTATTTTGAATGGTAGGGTGCCCTGAATAGCTAAAAATATTTTGAGAAAGAAAACTGAAGAGGAGGTCACACACTCCCTGACTTTAAAGTATATTACTAAGCTACAGTGATCAAAACAGCATGATACTGGCATAAAGATGAATATACTGACTGTGGTAGTTAGGGTCAGGTGTCAACTTGGCCAGGTGAAGGTGCCTAGTTCTATTGCTGCGGACATGAGCCAATGACATGTGAATCTCATCTTTTGCTGATTACGTCTGCAGTTGGCTAGGAGGCATGCCTGCTGCAATGAATAATGTTTGATTTAATTGGCTGGTGCTTAAATGAGAGATCTCAATGTAGCACAGCCCAAGAAGCTCAGCATAGCTCATCTCAGCACTCACAGCACAGCTCAGCCCAGGCCTTTGGAGATGCAGAAAGAAATCACCCCAGGGAAAGTTGTTGGAACTCAGAGGCCTGGGGAGAAGGCCAGCAAAGATCACCCTGTGCCTTTCCATGTAAGAAAGAACCTCAGTTAAAAGTTAGTTGCCTTTCCTCTGATGAACTATAACTAAATAAATCCCCTTTTATTAAAAGCCAATCCATCTCTCGTGGGTTGCATTTTGGCAGCTAGCAAACTAAAACACTGACCAATGAAACTGAATTGAGTGTTCAGAAACACACCCTCTCATCTGTGGACAATTGATCATTGACAAGGTGGTCAACACCCACCACCCCCCATCCAGGACAGAGCAACCTCTTCAATGAATGGTGTTTGGAGAACTAGCTATCCATATGCAAAAGAATAAAAAAGAATCCATATCTCACACTCCATACAAAAATTAGCTCAAAATGGATCATTAGTGTAAGACCAGAAAACTGTTAGAAGAAAATGTAGGGAAATAGCTTAAAGATCTTTTGGTAGGTGGCAGTTTCCTAGACCTTACATCCAAAGTGTGAGCAAAAAAAGAAGAAATAGATAAATGTGCTCTCCTCAAAACTGAATACTTTTGCACATCAAAAGACTTTGTCAGGAAAGTAAAAATGAAGCCTTTCACAATGTGAGATAATATTTAGAAACCACATACTGGAAAAGGTTTTACCATCCAAAATATGCAAAGAAATCCTACAACATAACAAAAAGACAAAACAACTCAATTTAAAAATGGGCAAAAGACATGGATAGACACTTCTCTAAAGAGGAAATACAAAGGCTCCAAAGTATATGAAAAGATGCTAAATTTCACTAGGTATTAAGGAAATGCAAATCAAATCCACAATGAGATATTATCTCACACATGCTAGAATGGCCATTAACAAAAACAAACAAACAAAAAATACAAAATGAAAAGTGCTAGAGAGGATGTGGAGAAATAGTTAGGTACACTTATTCACGGTTGGTATGAATATAGAATGGTGCAACCACTCTGGAAGGCAGTTTGGCAGGTCTCAGGAAGCTAAGTACAGAATTGCCATGTGATCCAGCAATCCCATTACCAGGTATATACTTGGAAGAACTAAAAGAAGAGGCACAAACAGACATTTGAAAGCTGATGTTTATAGTGGCATTATTGATGATTGTTAAGAGATGAAAACAGCCCAAATGCCCATCAATGGACAAGTCGATAAACAAATTGTGGTATATGCATATGATGGAATATTACACAGCTGTAAGGTTGAAAAAAGTGTAATTGGAGCTAAAGGGATACAGACTGTGCAACAGGACTAGATACAAAAACTCAAAAATGGACAGCACAATAATACCTAATTGTAAAGCAATCATGTTAAAACACTGAATGAAGCTGCATCTGAGCTATAGGTTTTTTTTTTTTTGTCTGTCTGTTTGTTTCTTTTTCTTTTTCCTTTTCTTTTTTTACTATTATTATTTTTATTTTTTTCTCTATATTAACATTCTATATCTTTTTTCTGTTGTTTTGCTAGTTCTTTTCCTAAATCGATGCAAATGTACTAAGAAATGATGATCATGCATCTATGTGATGATGTTAAGAATTACTGATTGCATTTGTAGAATGGAATGATTTCTAAATGTTGTGTTAATTTCTTTTTTTTCTTTAATTAATAAAAAAAAAAGTCATGGCAAGTGCAAAAATGTGAATGAACCTCGAGGACGTTATATGGCACAAAATAAGCCAGAAACAAAGGACAATTACCAAATGGTCTCACTAATATGAACTAACTATAATGAGCAAACGCTTGAGAGTTTAACTTAAGAGCACAGGCTATCAGGAGATAGAAAGAGGGTAGATATTGAGCATTTGATGCTGAAGGAGTACAAAATGTTCACTAGGATTGGGTATAAAGAATCCGAAATGGATATCACAATGTATGATGATAGCACAATACTGTAAGTATAGTGAGTAAATCTGAGTGTGAGTATGGTTGAGAGTGTAAGGCTAGAAGGCATGTATGATATCAGAAAGAAAGATAGAGGATAAAAACTGAAACTGTGTAACTTAGTAAAACAATGTGGACAATGGTGGTGATTTAATGCATAAATATAAGAAATTTTTTATATGAAGGAGAACAAATGAACGTCACCTTTGCAAAGTGTTAAAAATGGTATAGTTGATAATGGTAATTGGAAAAAAATACAATTAATGCAAATGAAGGTCCATAGTTAACAGTCACATTGTAATATTCTTTCATTAATTGTAATGAAGGCAACATACCAAAGGTAAAAGTCAATAAGAGGGAGTTATAAGGAAGAGTATGGAATTCTAGTTTTGTTGTTGTTTCTCCTTTTTGCCCCCTTTCGGTTTTCTTTCAGAAGAAATGGGAATGTTCTCATATAGATTGTGGAGGTGGATGTATAACTATGTGATTATACCAGGAGCTATTGATTGTATGCTTAGGAGGATTGCATGGTACGTGAATTAAAAAATAAATAGAGTGATTCTGGGAAGATGGCCAAATAGGGTAGATCAAGTTCAGCCCTGCTCCAAGAAAAAGTTAGAGAAGGGTATGGGAGGGCAACTGAAATGGTGATTCTAGAATGTAACTGACCTGGGAGAATCTTCTACACCATATAGTATGGTGCTGGTTGCAAAAGCTGAGATACTGAGAAGTAGAAAACTGGAGCCTAACACAGAAGCGCAGAGCCCACTGGAGTGCACAGACAAGGAGACGGGGACTAGGAAGTAAGCCAAGCCACATTCCTTGAACATGTTACCCTCACCAGAGCAGCCCCATGACCCACTATTCACCCTACCCCCCTGAGCTCTGCACATCAGTTTATGGCACCCCTAGACCCACAGGCACATGGCCCCCAATCATGTCCTTCAGCTCTAGGAACATCAGTTTACAGCACTCTTAGACTTGTGCGTGTGCACAGTCCTCAGCCACACTTCCAAGCTCTGGGAAAGCACTGACCTTTGCAGCAGGGTCACATCTGCTCCCAGCCCATTAAGGCATAATAACCAACCCACTGCTCTAGCTCACAGATGCACACGAAGGGCCTCAGGCCCTAGACCAGTACATACCAGGGTTACATCCCCCAGAGCTGTACACCTGCACAGCTACATCCTCCCTGACCTCTGGGCACCCACATTCACCAGCACCAGTGTAACATCACCCCTGCACCTACACCTGCACTGCCACACATCCACCGCACCATTGTGCCCCGCCCCATACCCTGCATCCTGCTACACATCTACCCCACAAACACAAGGCTTTAGACTACTGAAGGAAATCAACTTCCAAAGTAAATCAATCAAGATATTTGCACATAATGAAAACAATAGAACATCACCACAGTGCAGACGGATAAAGCCCAGCCTAACGACCAAAGTAAAACACCAGAGGAGACACAGACACTGGAACAGCTAATCAAAGATGTTCATATAACTCTACTTAATAAAGTAAGTGGATGGCTAATGACATAAAGGGAAACAAGAAGACACTAGAAGAGCATAAGGAGGAATTTGAAAGAATAAATAGAAAAATAGCAGATATCATAGGGATTAAAGACTGTTGATCAAATAAAAAACATCCTAGAGGCACACAACAGCAGATTTGAAGAGACAGAAGAAAGAATAAGTAATATAGAGGACAGGATAACTGATTTTTGAACACTCAAAACAGCAAATGGCAAAAAAAAAAAAAAAAGGAACAATTTGAATTGGATCTCAGAGAAATGTAAGACAAAATAAAGCACACAAATATAAGAATCATTGTTGTCCCAGAAGGAGAGGAGAGGAGTAAAGGGTTAGAAAGAGTATTTGTGGATATAATGGGGGAAAACTTCCCAATTCCAATAAAGGACATAAATATACAAGTCAAAGAAACCCAATAAACTCCAAACAGAATAAATCCAAATAGGCCTTCCCCAATACATATACCAATCAGTCTGTCAAATATTGAAGAAAAGGAGAAAATTCTGAAAGCAGCAAGAGAAAAATAATCTACTACATACAAGGGAAACCACATAAGACTGAGTTCAGACTTCTCCGCTGGCACCATGGAGGTGGGAAGGCAGTGGTATGATATATTTAAGATCCTGAAAGAGAAAGACTTACAGCCAAGAATTATGTACCCAGCCAAATTATCCTTCAAAACTGAAGGACAGATAAAATTACAGACAAACAAATCCTGAAAGAATTAGTCAAAAAGAGACTGGCCCTACAAGAAATACTAAACGGAGTTCTCCCAGTTGAAAAAAAAAAAAAAAACAGATATGAGAAGCAGGCCTGGAGGAGGGTACAGAATTGAAAAGTATCAGTAAGGGTAACATAAAGGATAAAAAAGAGAAAGAAGGAAAAGAATATATGGATCTGACAAATAAAATCCAAAAGTTAAGATGGTGGAATCAAGAAACACCGCTTCAGTAATAACTTTGAATGTTAATAGACCAAACTTACCAATTAAAAGATACAGATTGGCAGACTGGATCAAGAAATATAATCCAGCTATATGCTGCTTAAAAGATATGCATCTTAGACACAAAGATACAAATAGATTGAAAGTGAAAGGATTAAAAAAGATTTTCCACACAAGTTACAACTTGTGTGGAAAAGCAGGAGTAGCTATACAAATATTGGACAAAATAGATTTTAAATGTAAAGACACTATAAGAGACAAAGAAGGACACTATATATTAATTAAAGGAACAATTCACCAAGAAGATGCAGCAATTATAAATGTATATGCTCCCAATCAAGGCGCTCCAAAGTACATAAGACAGACATTGGCAAAACTGAAGGGAGAGATAGATGCTTCAACATTAATAGTAGGAGACTTCAATACACCATTCTCCTCTATAGATAGAACAACCAGACAGAAGATCAAGAAGGAAAAAGAGAAGTTATATAACTTGATAAGTGAATTAGACTTCACAGACATATATAGGTCATTACACCCCAAAACGCAAGGATATACATTCTTCTCTAGTGCTCATGGAACATTCTCCAGGATAGACCATATGCTGGGGCACAAACAGATCTTTATCAACTTAAAAACATTGAAATTATTCAAAGCACTTTCTCTGATCACAATAAGATGAAGCTGGATCTCAATAACCACCAAAGAATGAGAATATTCACAGATATATAGAGATTAAATAACACAATCTTAAACAACCAGTGGGTCAAAGAAGAAACTGCTAGAGAAATCAGTAGCAATCTGGAGATGAATGAAAATGAGAATTCAATATATCAGAACTTCTGGGATATGGCAAAAGCTGTGCTGAGAGGGAACTTTATTATACTAAATGCCTACACTAAAAAAACATGAAAGAGCAAAAATCGAGGACTTAACTGCTCATCTGGAGGAACTTGAGAAAGAGCAGCAAACTAACCCCAAAGCAAACAGAAGGAGAGAAATATCACAGCCTAAAGCAGAGTTAAATGAAAGGGAGAACAAAAGAACAATAGAAAGAATCAATAAAACCAAAAGTTAGTTCTTTGAGAAAATCAATAATATTGATGGGCCACTAGTAAGACTGACAAAGAGAAAAAGAGAGGATGCAAATAAAGAAAATCAGAAATGAGAAGGGGTGCATTACCATTGACCTAAGAAATAACAGAAACTATAAGAGGATACTATGAACAACTATATGCCAACAACAAACTAGATGACTTAGATTAAATGGAAAAATTCCTGGAAACACACAAACAAACTACACTGACTCAGGAAGAAATAGAAAATCTCAACAAATTAATCACAAGCAAAAAGATTCAATCAGTCATCAAAAATCTTCTTACAAAGAAAAGCCCAGGGCCAGATGGCTTTACAGGGGAATCTTACCAAACATTTCAGAAAGAACTAACACCAATCCTGCTCAAACTTTTCAAAAAAAAAACTGAGGGAAAAGGAACTCTACCTAACTCATTTTATGAAGCTAATACCATTTTAATACTATAAGATAAATATGCTATAAGAAAGGAAAACTGCAGGCCAATCTCCCTAATGAATATAGATGTAAAAAATACTCCACAAAATATTAGCAAATTGAATCCAACAACACATTAAACAGATTCTAAACCATGACCAAGTAAGGTTTATACTGGTAATGCAAGGATGGTTCAACACAATAAAATCAATTAATGTAGTACAGCACATTAACAAATTGAAAGGGAAAAATCATGTGATCATCTCGATTGATGCTGAAAAAGCATTCGACAAAATTCAACATCCTTTTCTGACAAAAACACTCCAAAAGATAAGAATCAAAGGTAACTACCTCAATATGATAAAGGGAATATATGAAAAACTGATAGCCAGCATCGTACTCAATTGAGAGAGAATGAAAGCTTTCCCCCTAAGATCAGAAACAAGACAAGGATGCCCACTATCACCACTATTATTCAACGTTGTGCTAGAGGTTCTAGCTAGAGCAATCAGGCAGGACAAAGTAATAAAAGGCATCCAAACTGGAAAAGAAGAAGTAAAACTCTCATTATTTGTAGATGATAGGATTCTATACTTGGAAAATTCTGAGATATCTACAATAAAGTTACTTGAGCTAATTCAGCAAGGTGGCAGGATATAAAATTAATGTGCAAAAATCAGCAATGTTTCTATATACAAGCAATGACCAAACTGAGGGGTCAGTTAAGGAAAAAATCCATTCAAAATAGTACTAAAAGAATCAAGTACTTAGGAATGAACTTAACTAGGGATGTAAAGGATCTGTACACAGAAAACTGCATAACATTGCATGACATTGCTAAAAGAAATCAAAGAAGATCCAAATAGGTGGAAAGATATTCCCTGCTCATAGATAGGAAGGTTAAATGTACTTAAGATGTCATTTCTACCCAAATTGATCTACAGATTCAACGCAGAAGTACCAATAAAAATTCCAAAAACCTACTTTGAAGATTTGGAAAAGCTAATTACCAAATTCATCTGGAAATGAAAGAGACCCCAAATAGCTAAAAGTATCCTAAAAAAGAAGAACAAGGTGGGAAGATTAAAACTACTTGACTTTAAGACCTAATATAAAGCCACAGCAGTGAAAACAGCATTGTACTGGCACAAAGATAGAAACATTGACCGATGGAATCGAGACAAGGCCTCCAAATCCTCTGAACCGGGACCCAATAGTCTTTTCAATAAATAGGCATGGAAGAACTGGATATCAATAGCCAAAAGAATGAAGGAAGACCCCATCTTAAACCCTATACAAAAATTAACTAAAAGTGGATCAAACACATAAATAGAAGAACTAGCACCATAAAGCTTCTGGACAAAAATGTAGGGAAACATCTTTAAGACCTAGTAATAGGAGGTAGCTTCCTAAACTTTACACCCAAAGCATAAGCAACAAAAGAAAAATTAGATAAATGGGAATGCCTCAAAATCAAATGCTTCTGCACCTCAAAAGACTTTGTCAAAAAGATGAAGAAGCAGCCAATTCAATGGGAGAAAATATTTAGAAACGCGTATTGGACAAAGGATTGATATCCTGTATACATAAAGAAATCATATAACTCAAAAACAAAAGAATAATTAACCCAATTATAAAATGGGCTAAAGATATGAATAGGCATTTTTCTGAAGAGCAAAAACAGATGGCTCAAAAGCACATGAAGAGATGTTCATTTTCATCGGCTATAAGGGAAATGAAGATCAAGACTATACAATAAGATACCACCTCACACCTATAAGAATGGCTGCTATTAAACAAACAGGAATTTATAAATGTTGGAGAGTATGTGCAGAAGTTGGGATGCTTATGCACTCCCGGTGGAAATGTATAATGGTGCAGTCACTATGGAAGACTGTTTAGTGGTTCCTTAGGAAATTTAATATTGAGTTGACCTATGACCCAGCAATAGCACTAATTGGTATATAGGCAAAAGAACTGAGAGCAATGACACAAATAGACATTTGCACACCAATGTTCATAGCAGCATTATTCAAATTCACCAAAAGATGGAACAAACCAAATGCCCATCACAGATGAGTGGATTAAGAAGATGTGGTGAACACATACGATGGAATATTATGCAGCAGTAAGATGAAATGATGTCCTAAAACACATGACAAGATGGATGAGCCTTGAGGACATAATGCTGAGTGAAATAAGCCAGACACAAAAGGATAGATACTGGATGATTCCACCTTTATGACCATAGTGACGTTAAAATCAGAGTCTTATAATACAGAATATAGGGGACTTAGAGATACATAGAAGCTAGAGATGGGTTAATGAATAGCTAATGAGGTTGAACTCCAATCAGGGGAATATATAGGAGTTAAGGCAGTTCTGTAGTGGGTCTATAAGTAATATTACCATATTGAAGCTGAACAAGATTGAAAGGGGTTGTACAGACCTACGTGTTCCACTGATCAACACTAGAAATATAAATTAGTTCTTGCAAGAACTACTTCAAAGGTATGATTCATGTACAAAGAACATTTAAGTCCAGGGTACAGGGGGAAAACTGCTCTTGCATGCTATTGGCTGTGTTTAAAAGGAAAACATCAGCAGCACCACAGCAACAGCAGAGGTAAATAATGGGAGGAGGGACAAGAGTTAAGAGGAGGTTTAGATTTCCTATTTGGCCAGGGTGTGTTTATTGGCTTTCTTTCTCTTGGAAACAATGAAATTATCTAAAATTGAGAGTGTTGATGGACTGTGGACTTTGGGAATTATGCAGGATGCCTAATGAATCCAGGTGGCTGAAGGTTGCACTGACTGAGAAATAGACTGGTGAATGATGGTGTTTACATATGATCGAATATTGTGCTGCTCCAAGAACGATCAAAGTCAGGAGGTGTGCAACTGTGCGAATGAATGTGTGGGACATTTGGTGAGGCAAAATAAGCCAGAAACAAAAGAGCAATAGTATGGTCTCCTTTAGAAAATGCTTACAAGAATATAGGGGACTAGATCATAAGCTTTTATAGCAGACAAATTTAGTCAGCAGTGGTAGTTATTTTTTCTGGATTTTAGAAGTTGTTTTATATATATATATATAATATATTAATATATTAACATCAGGAGATAATAATCAGGATATATTTTATATATATATATATATATATATATATATAATATATATATATATATTATATATATATATATATCCTGATATTCAGAGATACGAATGAAGATGATCAGGTTGGGGTTAAAGTAATTCAGAACACAGGGGTAAGGAAGACAATGTCTATATTTTAGAACCACCCATACTCTTTGAGACCACAGGAAGAAAGGTTTATTTGGTCTAGAACCGAAATTTTCTGTAGCACATAATCTAGCTCATCTTATCTGTCTAGCTCATTTGAACAGTTGAAATACAAGGAGCCCAGAATAAAAAAGAGGTCCTTTAATCCTGTATAGCTTAATGTAATGCCTGGATACAACTGAGAGTATATTAAGCAGATAATCAAAAAGTATTGGCAAAATCCCTTGAGGGATGGGAGAAAAAATATGAAATGATTAAACTTTACCATCAGGGAATCCCCTGATACTGTGTCAAACATTAGGGATAACCAAACCAATAGGCCATGCCCTTGATCTTGAGGCTAACTATTGTGACGCTTATGTAGGTAGCAGAGAAGCTTAGCCTACCTATAGGTATGCCTAAGAGTTACTTCTGGAGGACCTCTTTTAGTTGTTCAGATGTAGCCTCACTCTCTCTAAGCCCAACTCTGCAAGTGAAATCATTGCCTTCTCCCTGACATGGGACATGACATCCAGGGGTGAAAGTCTCCGTGGTGATGTGTGAGATGACTCCCAGGGATGAATCCAGCCCTGGCACCATAGGATCAACAATTCCATCCTGACCAAAAGGAGGAAAAGAAATGTAACTAATAAAGTATCAGTGGCTGAGAGAGTTCAAATAGAGTCGAGAGGCTACTCTGGAGGTTGCTCTTACACAAGCTTCAGCTAGACATTGCTACCTATCATAACCTGCCAACCCCCAACCAGGATCAATCCAGCCAATCCTAAAGAATACCTAAGACAATATATAAGACTCCACAAAGGTTCCATGCATTAATGTAACTTTCCAGAAACCTACAGTCTCCAGATGGGCCAAATAAATATGAAAATCTAGAGGTCCCAGCCTCTCTTAGAACATCAGCTAGTTCCATCACCATATCCCATATTAGTAGCAGGCCCTTCCTACGTTAAAAAGTTAGAATGGCCATAGCCCAAACACCCCTAAAGAAAGGAATAGAAAGATCAAAGGTGGGTGGAGTTATACAGTGAAGATAGAATTTAACAAATGAATATGATTGCTGAATAACTAAATTGTATCTCTTTTATTCTCCTGTATCTTAGAGAAGCTAGAAGTAAAAACCTAAAATCGTGGAATTGTAACCCATGTCAAACTGTGAAATATGTTCTGTAACTGACTGTGGTGCTGTGCTTTGAAATGTATTGCTTCTTTGTATATATTTTTCACAAAAAAAAGAAAGAAAAAAGTTGATTGTGATGATAAAAAAAGTTTAAGCCTTCTAGCCTCCTATTTTCTGGAGCAGCTAGAAGGAAAAATCTGAGAGGATCGTGTGGTAGTCCACAACAAATTCTGGGATCTCTCCTGTAACTACTTGTTGGAGAATGCTTTAAAACCTGTTGCTTTTTTATTTCTTTGCTTTGTATATATGTTATAGTATACAATAAAAAAGTTAAAAAAAATAAAGATAGAAAAAAACACATTAAGGATATTCCTTGCAGTGAATAATGTTGTCTAATTATCAGAAGTCTTTATAACTGATCACTGCATATAAACTATAATTTCCAAATTGACTTTCCACTGGAAAACATAAACATAATCCTATACACATGTGCAATAAGACACATACATGTGTATACTTGAAGAACACTATAATAGCAGAGTAACCAGCGTTAAATCCTTACTTTGACTCTCAAAAGATATAAGTAAAGAGTGGGGAACAAAGTTCAGTTTTACTTGCTTAACAAACAATAGAACTTAAAAGACATGAATGACACAGAAAATATGTTTTAGATAAAACACTAATGAGCTTATATTACAGTACGGCTTCTACCTAGAATGAATGCTAATGTAAGGACTCTATTATTCTGATTATATTTTTGGAAAGCAGAACCTAATGCCTGGGGCATAAAACTCAGCCTCAATTGCACAGTTTTTCCATACATATCTTCCTAATCCCAGATTAACAATGAGTGTTTTGGAAACTGAATCACTTAGCAATTGCTTGTTTGTTCACAAGTGATACAATCTTGGAAAATGCAAATTTCCACATAGAGAAGAGCCTATAATTTAGCCACAAGGTAGTGATTTAGGTCATTTAAGATTTGTCAAAAAGAATCCAGTAAGCTAGGACTTCTATCATTTTACCCTTTCTTCCTTAGTCAACATTCATCAAATGCTTGTTCTGTCATGGTCACTGTTTCAGCACCAAATATACAGATAAAGACAGTAACACTTTCTGCCCATATGGAACTTATACTCTAGAGGTAAAAGACAAACAAAGAACAAATAAATATACAAATACACACCAGTAAAATTTTAAATTGGGAAGTACCTCTTAAAATTAAACTGAGTCTTACATAGCAAGAATAACCCAGCCATGAGACTGAGAATAAAGTATTCCAGACAGGATAGGAAGTAAATACAGCCCTAAGACTCCAACAAGCTGAAATATTTGGGAAACACACAAAAAGTCAGCATGACTGGAGTATCCTAAGTGGAAAAATGACGTGAGATAAAATCAGGATGTAGGCAGGACTGGACACTGTATTGTTTTCCAGACAACAATAAAGGATTAGGTTTTTAATTTAAATATGATCTAAAACCACTGGCAACTTTTAAACAAGAAACTGGAATCAAGTTATGATTTATATTTTTAATTGTTATTCCAGGTACAACGTGGTAAATTGATTATAAGGATAAAAGCAGAATTAGAAAGGATAGTTAGGAAGCTATTGGAGTGATCAAAGGAAAAGTTGATGATGGCCTGAACTATAGTTATAGAATAGAAAGAAGGAGAAACAGATAAATTTGAGGTATAACTTGGAGATTCATTTGAGAGGACTTGCTTATGGGTCAAATGTGGCAGGTTAAGAAGAGAGGAATGAGGGAGGATGCTTATGTTTAGATTGAGCATCCATGAAGATGGAAAATCAGACTATTTATATTACTGAGGAGGAGGAATGGTTTAGAGCCCATGGAGGAGTGAGGGAGAAGGAATTAATGTGTTCCTAGTTAAACATGTTTAGAATCCCTAATAAGGTGATGGTTTATACTTAGACAAGGAAACCAAATACAATTGTTAGGTAATTGCTGATAAATGGAATAATACTTGAAGTTCAGCCCTTCTTAATCCAAAGCCAATGCAAGCTTGGAGGAGACCTCAGAAATTATCTTCTTTATCTTGTATCTACAACATAGAATTAGTCCATTTATTGACCAAATATAGAGTCATCCTCTGTATCATTCTGGATACTTGCTGAGAAGTATTATAGACAGCAATACCCAAAATAATGAAAATATTAACAAACAGAACTCTTTCTCAAAATTTCCTTAACATTAATGATCATTTAGCACTTTCTTTGTTTATTATTGACTTAAGCAAGTGAACTTCAGTTCCAGGAATTTGAATGTCTTTAGATAGAACTCATTTTAAAGGATAACTGACCTAAATATAACTTGGATCAGATCCTGGAACAGAAAAAAATGGCATTAATGGAAAAATTATTGAAACCCAAAGAGAGTCTACAAGTTAGTTAACAGTACTGTTATCAATGCTTATTTCTTAGTCCTAACAAATGTATTATGGTTATATGTTAATATTAGGGGAAGGAAGGTAAACTGTATATAGAAACTCTTTGTAATATTTTAGCAACTTTGGTGTGAGTCTAAAATTATTCCAAAGTAAAAGACTATTGTATAACAAGAAAGCAAACCAAAGAAAGGATACTGATGTAACTCATGGAACACAAGTGCCTTACAAGGAACTAAAAACCCAAAGAAAATAAATAACACTGATGATTGTTAGGTTGGGGGAACAGGGAAGGGCACTGAATCTTGAGCTGCAAAGGCTGTGCTGCCCCTCCCAACCTGAGTTCTGGAACTAATGAACTGCTCCTTCCAGATGTCGCCTGACCTCCATCCTTAAAAGCTGCCCCGCGCTGAAGCCCGCTTGTGCACTCACCTCCCTCCATCTTGGGTTTGGTGAGCTCTGCCCTGGAGCGCAGAAATACCCCCCCACACACACTTTAAATTTCCTGGTCTACCTTTTTTCTTTCTCACCCTTTCACCTCCTAAACCTTTCATCTGGTGATGGAAATTTGGGAGTGGAGCACGGGTGCCACCTTCTTGGCCAGAGGTGCCCCAGTTTCCTCTCTCCTCCTTCCTCCACATAGCCAGCGACAAGGGATCCTTTGGCCCGCCACTACATCCACCACAGATTGGGTAAGTCCCTTCCCTCCTGCTGCCAGGTCTCACCGTTCCAAGAGAGCCTGTCTGTTAATTACTCTCCAAAAATCATGAATTCACATCAGATTCTCTTCCGAGGGCTGAGATGGACGGGGATGCCCGCAAGCCTCATACCCTTTCCTGGGACTTGATAAGTTGTGGGGACATCCCGCTTCTTGTTTCCCTCCCAAATTCAGGTCCAGGACCTGAAAGGGCCTCAAACCAGGGTGAGACTTTCCCTGGGGAGATGAGCCCCTGCTCATAAGAGCTCCAAGGACTCTCTCAGGGCTTTGGGATGCCAATACCCCCTGGGCCAGTCCTTTCTCCTTTAAGACCCATCAGTATGGACAATAGGTCCTCTCTCATTGGCCTGAGGATGGGACTTTCGATTTTAATACCCTTACAAACCTCCACAGCTTTTGCCAGAGGAACGAGAAATGGGCCAAAATTCCTTATGTCCAGGCTTTTTTCCTTCTGTGCTCCTGCCCCTCCCTTTGTATCCTCTTTTCCCTCGCTCTACCCTCCCCTCCCTCCAGTGGCACTCCAGTCGCCATATTGCCTTTCCCTCCCCCCTTCTGCTTTGGCAACATCTCAGCCCCCATCTTCTCCTTCTCTTCCTCCTTCAGTTCCGTCGATGTCCCAGCTGCCATCTTGTCCTCCTCTCTCCCCTTCTGTGCCAGGGGCAATCCTGCCACCCTCTTGCCTTTCTCTTCCTCCTTCTCCAACTATCCAACTACCTATACTAAAGAATTCCAGTATCTAGCTAATGCTTATGACCTCACCTGGCATGACATTCATGTAATCTGCTCTTCTTCCCTCACTACAGATGAAATGGACCGCATTTTCAATGCAGCCAGGGCTCATGCTAACCAGGTGCATATCACCGACCACACCATGCCGGTAGGGGCCGAGGCTGTGCCAGAACAAGAGCCAGGGTGGGAATATCAGGTTGACACTCCAACGGGAAGAAACAGGCAGACTAGATGGGACAAAATGCTTACATGCCTCATAGTAGGCATGCAGAAACCTTCAGATAAAGTAGTAAACTTCCATAAGCTAAAGGAAATTACCCAGGGTCCTGATGAAAACCCGGCCACTTTACTACACTGGCTCACAGAAACCCTCTCCCAATATACCCGCCTAGACCCCGCCTTGGAGGCTGGTAAAACTGTTTTAGCCACACACTTTATATCCCAATCAGCTCCAGATATAAGGCGTAAATTTAAAAAATTGAGGATGGTCCTCAGGCCCCTATCCGTGGCCTGGTAAACATGGCCTTTAAAATTTTTAATCCTCATGATGAACTAGAGAGAGCAGAAAAGGAATCCTAGGACCGCCGAAAAGCAAATTACAAACCCAATCCCTGTTTGCGGCTCTGCAGCCCACTTCAATGGAGAAGAAGCTGGCTACGACTAATCCACCACCAGGAAAGTGCTTCAAATGTGGCCTTGATGGACGCTGGTCCTGCCAGTGCTACCACCCAAGAGACCATGCCCTCTCTGTGGTACAAAGGGACATTGGAAAAGTGACTGCCCCTCAGTGCCTAGCCATGGAGGGGCAGTCCTTCCAACCCCTAACCCACCACTGGCAGTCCTGGGCCTGGCCACCGACGACTGACGACACCCAGCCTCAGCGACCCCAACCACCCTCGTCGAGCCCAGGGTAACAATCAAGGTAGTGGGTAAGTCCACCTCCTTTTTAGTGGACACAGGGGCTACCTTTTTGGTCCTCCCCTCTTACTCAGGTAAACTCCTTCCTTCCCTGGTCATGGTTATGGGCATAGATGGCCATCCTTTATGCCCCTTAATTACTAGATTGCTTACATGTTTAATAGAAGGGCACCCCATTACACATTCTTTCTTAGTAATGCCTTCTTGCCCCAGCCCACTAATGGGGCTAGATCTTCTTGCCAAATTAGGAGCCTCACTACACTGGATAAAAAACCTTCAAACAAACTTCATAGCAAGTGCCAAACTAATGTCACTATCCACAACACCACCCATGCCCCCAAAGGACAATATTTCTGGTGTAATGAAATTCTTATGAAGTGCCTTAACTCCATTGCCCCAGGACCATGCTTCCTGGTAACTATTGTTCCTCAATTAACCCTCTATGGGGAGTCTGAACTAACTTGGCTACTGCCCTCTCCTCACTCAAAAAGGGCTGCCTTTCTTCCTATCCTAGTAGGCATCAGCCTAACCGCTTCAGTTACAGCCTCAGCCACAGCAGGAGGGGCACTGGGACACAATATTTTAATCTCTCAAAACTTCGGAACTCAACTACAGGTAGCCCTGGAATCAACATCAGAATCCCTCTTCTCTCTACAATGCCAACTCACCTCACTAACCCAGGTAACTCCTCAAAATCGACGGGCCTTAGACCTGCTGACAGCCAAAAAAGGAGGAACGTGTATATTCCTCCAAGAGGAATGCTGCTATTACTTATGTCAACAAGTCGGGTCTGGTGGAACAAAATATTCAAACTCTAAACAAACTAAGAGATGATCTCTACCACAGAAGACAAGGAACCAACTCTGCCTTAAGCTGGTTTTCTTCTCCTCTGGTGACATGGCTCCTCCGCTACTAGGACCAGTTATCCTAATCTGTCTCTTTTTCCTCCTAGCTCCCTGTCTCCTCAACTTCCTTCAGGGATGCATGAAGGAACTGTCCCAGGTAGCAGTCAACCAAATGCTCCTGCATCATTATCATCACCTGCCTTCCTCACCAGACTCCTACAGCCAGCCTCCCCACTCCTGGCCATGACGGTTCCAGCCTATAGCCCCACACCGCTCCATTACAGCAGGAAGTAGCCAGAAAGATCTCAGCACCCTATTATCACAAAAAGGCTGGAATTTAGGTCGGGGGAACGAGGAAGGGCACGGCATCTTGAGCTGTGGAGTCTGTGTTGCCCCTCCCAACCTGACTTCTGGAACTAATGAACTGCTCCTTCCGGATGTTGCCTGACCTCCATCCTTAAAAGCTGCCCGCGCCGAAGCCCATGTGCGCACTCACCTCCCTCCATCTTGGGTTTGGTGAGCTCTGCCCAGGAGCGCAGAAATACTCCCCTCCCACTTTAAATTTCCTGGTCTACCTTTTTTCTTTCCCACCCTTTCTCACCCTTTCGCTCCTAAATTTAGGAGGTGAAATGGTGAGAAAGAAAAAAGGGAGGTGAGTGCACACACGGGCTTCGGCGCGGGCAGCTTTTAAGGATGGAGGTCAGGCGACATCCGGAAGGAGCAGTTCATTAGTTCCAGAAGTCAGGTTGGGAGGGGCAACACAGACTCCGCAGCTCAAGATGCCCTTCCCTGTTCCCCTGACTTAACATGATCATATGCAAAGTTTTCAATTTTACTAGCAATTGAAGAAATAAATCAAAGTGTGAAATAATTTTTTATGAAATCAGACAGTTTTTAAATGAAACCAATATTTGGTAGATTTTGGGAAAATGATCATGGCAAGATCCCATAACTAATAGAAAATGTATACCATATTGATTTTTAAAAGGAAAGAATTTTTTGTACAGGTGTCTGAAAAGTTCAAAGCTAGGGCAAGCCTTAAATGGAGCCTGATCCAGTGTATAAAAATCCAGGTTCCTTCTGTTTATCCTCTCCACTTTACCTTGCGGCTGACTCCCTATGTCAGGAGACTGCCAGGAGTTCCCACATCTATATTTTCTTTCTTCACATCAGAGGCCCAAGAGAATGAGTTTCCCAATAGCCACCAAAAAGGAAATACCTCTCATTTAATGAACTGAATTAAGTTATGGTTCTATTCTTAGTCAAATTCCCAAATGAGGCCAATCCCACCAACAACCCTGGATGAGAACATTGGATGGAAAGAAATGGAGAATACTATTTCCACAAAGAGGAAGTATAAATTTATTTATCTTTTATGGGAGCCTTTTTTTTTTTTTTTTAGGTGCATGTTCTGGGAATTGAACCTGGGTCTCTTGCATGTAAGACAAGCATTTTACCACTGAACTGTGCACCCTGGAAGCCTTTTTAAACTAAGGAGTTTCTAACAATTCTAACATTTTAATTTATTTCAAGTGCTCAAAGTTGTACAAAAAAGGGCCTATGTACAAAGATGTTCTAGTGCAAAACTATTTGCCCTAGCTAAATGTCCAGCTGTAGCATGTTGGTTACATGAGTTATGATGACTTGTTCATTGAGCTATTTCACTGGCATCTAAGATGACATTTTCAAAGAATATTTGCTGATATGTAAGTAAAGTCATACTGTACAAATAAGATCAATAAATAGTTATCCATGGCCATGTGTCAGATACTTGATCAAGTATCCATGTGTCAGATACTTGATACACCACAGAACAGACAACAATGCCTGCTCTCCTGGAATTTGAATGATAAAATAGGTACCCAAAAAATGAATCAATTATTGTAAATACCAACATTTTCAGATACATGCATACACATGCAAATATCTGCAAAAATTTACATTAGTATGGTAATTGTTTTCTCTGGCTCATGGTTAAAATGGCTGGGTTTTTTTTTGGGGGGGGTTCTTCTTGGTTCTTAATTCTGTTTTCCAAATTGTACATCATAGACACATGTTTATGTTTAAACCAGAAAATAAGTAACAGATACACAATTTTTTTTAAGAGTGGTTACAGACTTCTGCTGGCATTTTGGAATTTCAGGACACTTGTTAAACATCTAATTTCTTTTCACTCTCACATAGCTTAGGATTTGGCAATGAAAAGAGAAGAAAATGCAAGTCGTTGAACTTATTTTTCTACACTGAGAGCTAATTCCATCTAAATTTCTCAAACCAGAAATATCTTATGTAAAATCTCATTCATTTCAGTAAATGATGACAGGAATTTATATTTTCCAAGATAGTATTGATATTTTTAGACTTGTGAAAACCCAAGATTAAATGAAGGAATGACCCATACCTATATTTATTATCTAAGATATAATTGCAGAGAGAACTAGAATTTCACATTTCAGAATTCCCATAGCATGACTCGTGTCATGTATTAAAAATAGTACTAAAATTGCCCAAGACATTCTGTATTTAACCTTGGTGTGTGAACTCCAAAGCCATTCCCAAAGTAGAAACATTTTTAAAGCAATTTCCCATCAGAAAACAGAGCATTTGACATTTAGTGATACAAAAAATAAAAAGCATTCACTCTAATAGCCAACATTTCTTAAATCCCCCTACCATATCAGTGGCAACAAATATCTTGTCATTTAATTGCTAAAGGTAAGTGTCATGAGAAAACTTTATTATAGAATTAATTCCTATATGCAGTTCATCTAATGTATTGAATGGAACTTGATGTACCTCAATCTTTCAGGGTTTAATGATTGGTCAAGCAATACTATAAATATATCTTGAAATTTGATGATGAGTGATGAGTGAATCCAAATTGATTTTCAGGAGGATCATAATTAGGATTAATATGCCCTCATATATTGAACAGGAACCTCTGAATGATCTTGTATAGTTTTGGGAAGTTTAGAGAGTTTTCATGTGTATACTGCGTGGTCAAACTTGTTGACATCCCAGATTGAAGGATTAATGACCCCGTCCTAACTCGTATAAAATTGTGTTGAAAAACTGACTTAAGACTTATGCTAAACAAGCAAAACAAACAAATAAACAGTCAATAAATGGTGCTTCAATAATGGGATACTCTATGGAAAAATAATGAAATGCAACCCCGCAGTACAGCACACCAAAAATAAAAAAGAATCTTACAATCCTGATTCATCATAAGTAAATATCAGGTATTGTTCTAGTTTGCTAGCTGCCAGAATGGCACACCAGAGGTGGACTGGCTTTCAGTAAAAGGGGATTTATTTAGTTAATATATAGTTCTTCAGAGGAAAGGCAGCTAACTTTCAACTGAGGGTCTCTCTTTCATGGGAAGGCACAGGGCAATCTCTGCTGGCATTTAAGTTTCTAGCCAATTAAATCAAACATCATTTGTTGCAGCAGGCATGCCTCCTAGCTGACTGCAGATGTAATCAGCAACAGATGATGTTCACATGCCATTGGCTCATGTCCACAGCAACACTAGGTACCTTCACCTGGCCAAGTTGACACCTGAATCTAACTACGACATGTCCACCCCTTTTTTTCAACTTGGCAACATACACATCACCTTAAATGATATTAAAGTGACAAAAATCTCTTCTGGCTGTGGACCTAAGAATCTCAAAATAAGTTATCTAGTGACTATATGCAAAGGAGGACATTCACAGGATACAGGCTTTCATTTCCATAGGGAGAAATTGGAAGGAACACAGGAGCCACAAGACCCAAACAGTTCTGAAAACCTGCAGGGCAAACACCACTGGATTTCAAAGTCTGAAAGTCATTTATCCTTCAGCTTTAGAAAGTGGCAGTCCCACCCTTTCCAAGGTCCTATGCAGTGGCTTGCCTCTTTCCAAATCAATCTCAGATGACAAAGAGGAGACCACTTTTTCTTGGCTCCACCCTCTCCAGGCATCAGGGGCACATGTGGGCTCTCTGCCATTTCCAGGGCACATGATCAGCCCCTCCATGTGGTGGCAGCCAGGCTTTCCCCAGTTCCCAAGGAGTGTGCTGTACCTTTTCCAAGGCACGAAGTAGCACAACTCTTCCACCACAACAAGGTGGGAGACTCATCTTCTGCCTTCAGGGAAAACTCACTCTCTCCATGTATGTGGGTGGGCCCACTCTTCTGGCTGAGGTTTCTTAACTTCAGACCCGATCTTCCATGGTTCTCACTCTGCAAATCCCAATTTGTCCCTTTTGTGTCCCCCTTTGTCCAGACTGGCAGTGGTTTCATTTATACCAACAGTCTCTTCAAGCACTCCAGGACTTCTTCATCTTTCTCTTCATAGTTCCTCCAAAATCTTTCCCTTATGCATCCAAAACACTAGTCCAACATGGCTGGTGTTTGCAAACTGCAGCAGCACCCCACTCCTCGTACCAAATCTGTTCTAGTTTGCTAGCTGCCAGAATACAACACACCAGAGGTGGATTTGCTTTCAATAAAGGGGGATTTATTTAGTTGATGTATAGTTCTTCAGAGGAAAGGCAGCTAACTTTCAACTGAGGTTCTTTCTTACATGGGAAGGTACAGGGCAATCTCTACTGACCTTCTCTCCAGGCCTCTGGGTTCCAAAATCTTTCCCTGGGGTGATTTCTTTCTGCATCTCCAAAGACCTGGGCTGAGCTGCAAGTGCTGAGATGAGATATACTGAGTTGCTTGAGCTGTGCTACATTGAGTTCTCTCATTAAAGCTTCCAACCAATTAAATCAAACATCATTCATTGCAGCAGGCACACCTCCTAGCTAACTGCAGATGTAATCAGCAACAGATGAGGTTCACATGCCATTGGCTCATGTCCATAGCAATAGAACATGGCACCTTCACCTGGCAAAGCTGACACCTGAATCTAACCACCACAGAAATGTTTACGTTTTCATGAGCAGGACCCCCAATGAAATTACACATCTCAAGATTCAGAATGTCTTTGCATGCCTTGGATAATAATAGATTTCTGCTATAGTAAAACAATAGATTTTATAATATCTGATAAATATAAACATTTAGTATGGGCGATTACCTAAAATACCTGAATGAAATAATCACTTTCAGAGAATTGGAGCATTCATTTATAAAGAGTCAAGACAGCTTTGCATAAAAGATTCAACTTTTGGGGGGCAAGGGGCTGTTAAGTAGTTCTTAGCATGGCCTCTTAGCAACAGATAGTTTCTGTTCTTAACAACAGACATTTCTAAAAGTGAAAAAAGTAATTAGAAAGAATTTCAGGTATAAAAATATTAAAATTGAGACTAACAAAATTAATAGTTTATAAGCTGTATTAATATCTTTTATGGCTTTTGTAAAGATATAAACTCAGTAAGCCATAATCTCAAATGGCTTTCTCTGAAATGGTTGACTGGTTTCACATTTGGTTAAATTCTCACACAGGGTGCTATCCTCTGGGGTCCCCCTTTTGGGAGGCCCAGAATTTCCCAGGACCTCAATTTCTGGTTTCTTTTTACTCAAGAGTTCAGTTTTCAGCTAATCTCTCTCCTGTTGCATTTCACTATAAGCTGTGAGGAGAAACCAGGCTGCCCTTTTGACATTTAATTTGGATATCTCTTCTGCTAAATATTCAAGTTCATGGCTTTTAAAATCTGCCTTCCAGCCAAAGCCACTAGTCAATTTTGCCAGATTATCTGCCATTTTAAAACAAAGGATCGCCTTCCTTCCAGTCTGTAATGATACATGTCTCATTTCTGTCTAAGGCTTTATCAGAAGTGTCTTTAAAGTCCACATTTCTATCAACAGTCTCATCAAAGTATTTTAGGCCTTCTCTATCAAGCTTCTCACAACTCTTCCAGAATCTTCCCCTTATTCATTAAAAAGCTGTTCCAACATGTTTGGTATTTGCAAACTCCAGGAGCACCCCACTCTCCTGGTACCAAAATCTGTTCCAGTCTGCTAGCTACCAGAATGCAATATACCAGAAGCAGAATGACTTTTAGAAGGAGGAATCTGATAAGTTGGTAGTTTACAGTTCTAAGACCGAGAAAATGTCTCAATTAAAGCAAGTCTATAGAAATGTCCAATCTAAGGCATCTAGGGAAAGATACCTTGGTTCAAGAAGGCCAATGAAGTTCAGGGTTTCTTTGTCAAGTGAGAAGGCATATGGTGAACACAGTCAGAGTGCTATTTACAAATGGATTCACACTCATAGGAACACAGATTAAGACTTAACTCTGCTCTAATCTTCATTATTCACTTCCTTCTGCTGGCTTATGGTTTAGTTTTCTCTTCCCTTTCTGGTATTTCCAGTTCTGAGGTTAAGTCTATAATTCAAAATGTATTAAATCCCTAGACTTTTTGTGACCTAATATATGCTCTATCCTGGAGAATAAGTTATATGTACTCGAGAAGAATGTATATTCTGCTGTTGGTGATGAAGTGTTCTATATATGTCTGTTAGGTCTAGTTGGTTTAGAGTATCATTCAATTCTTCTGTTTCTTTGTTGATCTTTTATCTAAATGTTCTATCCATTATTGAAAATGGTGTATTAAACCTCTTACTATTAATGTAGAACTATCAGTTTCTTCCTTCGAACTGTCAATATTTGCTTTATAAATTTTGGCATTCAGTTGTTAGGTGCATATAGATTTATAAGTATTACATTTTCCTGTTGAATTGATGTCTTTATCAGTATATGATGACCATCTTTGTCCCTCATAACTGTTTTTGACTTAAAGTCTATTTTACCTGATATTAGTATAGCTACCCCAGCTTTCTTTTGGATACTGTTCACATGGTACATTTTTTCCATCCTTTCACTTTCAAGCTATTGTGTTTTTTAATTTAAGATAGGTCTCTTGCAGATAGTATATGGTTGACCCATGCTTTTTTATCCATTCTGCCAATCTCTGCCTTTTGGCTGGAGAATTTAATCCATTTACTTTTAAAGTCATTACTAAGAGGCAGGTCAAGACAGCAGCATAGTGAGGTGTGGAATTTAGTTTGACCTCCAGAGCAACTAATAAATAGCCAGGAATGGTACAGAGCAGCTGCTGGGGGAATATCAGTGATTGGACAGATAGCGTATGCCAGTCTGGAATGCGTGGAACATCAGAACCGTAAGTCTCCCAAGCCACGGAGGCTGGTGCCCCTTCCTCATGGGCACAGCAGGGTGGTTTCCAGACTTTACTAGTAGCAAGGGCTTAGCTCAACCAAACTCCAATTGTGGAATTAATTAACAAATTCTGGCTACTGTAAACCAGCCCCTGCACAGATAAACCTGAAATAAGCACTAAAGGAACTAGGAGTTTTTACCCCAGCAGAAAGGGGTTGGGACTAATAGAAAAAGAAAAAAAAAACAGGCTTTTTGAGTTAGCACAAAACACTGCAAAAGGTTGGACCCCAAGAAAAGGAGGCACATAGATCCTAGAGATATATAAAGCCACAAAACAACTTCAATTCTTGATTGGCAAACCCAAGCAGGGATGGAACTAAAGCATGTCTGAGAGACAAAGTAACTAGTCAGGTGAAAGGTTAATTATCTAAAGGCATATCTTTCCCCAAGAAAAGGGGGTAGGGCCAAGCTCAGATCTTCCTTCAGGGAATTCAGGACCCAGAGGCTAAAAAACAGAAGAAATCTACTACTTCACCTCTGTCTCAACTATACCCCTGGAAGGGAGAGTCTGCTGGAATTAAAGGAACTGCATTACTCTAAGCTGTTGGAAAGTCACAGGCAAACAAGTGCCATGTGCTGGGCAGGATAGAAAAAGCACAGAATCTAGAGGTTTCATAGATAAGTCTGACAACCCACTGGGTCTCATCCTCAGAGAAAACTGATGCTGGCTACTCTCTCCTCCTGAGATGTGGGCCTGTCTGGTCTGGGAAATCTGACTAGAGTCTTAGGAAACACTCCTTAAAAACAAAAAAGGCTCATATAGACAGAGCAAGAAACAGAAAATAAGAACTGAAAAATTCTGATCAGTTCAACAGAACCTATGCTAGAGGGCTAGAATAAGTCGAACTGAACGTCAAAGAACAGATAGAGAACAAAACCATATAGCAAGAAAACTCTAGGTAAAAGAGTGAAAACAACCTCCAGAATGAACTAATTAAGGAAAACAAATACATAGATGCCAGCAAAAAATAATGACTCTGTGCCATTTTGGATCTGTTTTATATCCCAGAAAAGTCAAGTTCTTTAATTGTCATTCAATATTACTGGGTGGGATCTTTTTGTACTGTTTCCATGGGGATGTGACCCACCCAGTTAAAGGTGACGACTTTTGATTAGATGGTTTCCATGGAGATGTCTCTCCACCCATTCAAGGTTGGGTTGCTTACTAGAGCCCTTTAAGAAGGAACCATTTTGGAAAGCCAACAGAGCCCACACAACCAGAGACATTTGGAGATGCATAGAGAAAATGACCCATTTTTCAATGGGAAGCCATTGAAAAAGCCTGGAGAGAAAGCTAGCAGACATCATCATATGCCTTTCCAGCTGAGAGAGAAACCCAGAATGTCATTGGGCATCTTAAGCCAAGGTATCTTTACCTGGATGCCTTAGTTTGGACATTTTTAAAGCCTCAGAACTGTAAACTTGCAACTTAATAAATTTTAAAAGCCATTCCATTTCTGGTATATTGCATTCCAGCAGCTAGCAAACTAGAACAGATTTTGGTAACAGAGAAGTAGGGTACTGCTACAGTGTACAAATACCAAACATGTTGGCACAGCTTTTTAAACGGGTAAGGGGAAGATTCTGGAAGGGCTGTGAGAAGCTTGATAGAGAAGGCCTAGAATGCTTTGAAGAGACTGTTGGTAGAAATATGGACTCTAAAGATACCACTGACAAGTCTTTAGACAGAAATGAGGAACACGTCATTGCAAACTGGAATGAAGGTGACCCTTTTTTTTTTAAATGCCAAATAATTTGCCAAATTGAGTACTGCTGTTGGATGGAATTTAGAATTTAAAGTTGATGATCCAGGATATCTATGAGGAAATTTCCACACTAAATGTGGGAAAGGCAGCCTGGCTTCTCTTTGCAGCTTATAGTAAAATGTAGCATGAAAACTGAACTCTTGGGCACAAAGAAGTCAGGAGTTGATGGTCTGGAACATTCTGGGGGTACAGAAAGGGAGGCCCCAGAGAATAGTGTTACACATGAGGACTTAACCAAACCTGGAACCAGTCAGCTATTTCAGAAAATTCCAGGCTTGGCTATGGAGTTATCCAGGAATGATTTGTTGAAAATCCTATCATCTGATGGTTATGATCTCTTCCTACCACATAGAAAACCAACAAGAGTTCTGTGGGATCTGTATAAATGAAATCACTACTAGTCTGGACTAAAAGGGACAAATTGAAGGAAAAATAACTTCAAAGGCAGGACCATGGAAGCAAAAGTCTGAAGCTAAGACACCTCAGGCCAGGACAGTAGGCCTACTCATGCACTTGGAGAAGGTAAGTTTGCTCCAAGGCAAAGGTCAGGAGTTTCAGTGCTCCAGGCCTTGGAGAGGTTGTATCACATTCCTTGGGGATTGGGGAGAGCCTGGCTACCACCCCATTGTTCTAGAGGGGATGAGTATGTGCTCCAGTGATGGCAGACAGCCCAAGTTTGGCCTCAATGCCTGGAGAGAGTGGAGCTGAGGAAAAGATTGTCTCCCTAATGTCCTTTAAAGTTTCAATTCTCACCCCAGCTTTTGGAGAGAGTCAGGCTGATGTGTAGGTCCTTGGAAAGGATGAGACTGCTGCCTTCTACAGCTCTGAGGATAAATACCTCTTAGACTCTGAAATTTAATGGAGTTTGCCCTAAAAGTATCCAGAAATGTTTGTGTCTAGTCACCCCTGTGTTCATTCTAATTTCTCTCTATGGAAATGGGAATATATAGTCTATGACTGTTCCTCCTTTGTATGTTGTCAGCAGATAACATGTTCTGACTTTTGCAAGTCCAGAGCCAGAGGTGAATTTTGCCTTAGAACAGACCATGCCTGTAGCTGACTTTATTGAGATTTTGTACTGTCTCTGACTTTGCATTGTATTTGTATTGTTGTTGAAATGGTTTAAGGCTTTGAGATATGTGGTATTTTGCATTTGGAAACAACATGTCTTTGGGGGGTCCAAAGGGTAGAATGTGCCAATTTGAATCTGTTGTGCTCCCCAGAAAAGCCAAGTTCTTTAATCCTCATTCAATATTAATGGGTGGGATCTTTTTTATTGTTTCTATGGAGATGTGACCCACCCAACTGTAGGTGACTTTTGACTAGATGGTTTCCATGGAGATGTATCTTTCAATATTCAAGATGAGGTTATTTACTGGATCCCTTTAAGAAGGAGCCATTTTGGAAAGAAACAACAGAGCCCACACAAGCAGAGACATTTGCAGATCAGAGAAAACGACCCTGGGGAAGCTATTGAAGGAGCCTGGAGAGAAATCTAGCAGACATGGCCATATGCCTTTCAGCTAAGAGAGAAACCCAGAATGTCACCAACCTTTTTAGGCCAAGATATCTTTCCATGGATGGCTTACTTGGACATTTTCATAGCCTTAGAACTGTAAACTTGCAACTTAATAAATTCCTCCTTTTAAAAGTCATTCCATTTTTTGGAATATTGCATTTGGCAGCTTACAAACTAAAGCAGAGTCATAATAGGAAAATTGAAGATAATGCACCATCAAAGGAACAAGCACCCCAAAAGTCACACAGGAGTTGAGACAAATAATCCAGGATGTTCCAACAGACATAGAAAATCTCACCAGAAATCAAATCAGCAAGTTGAGGGAAGATATAAAGAAGACATTGGGTGAACATAAAGAAGAGCTTGAAAGCTTGAAAGAACAAATCACATAACTTTTATGGGAATGAATGGCACAACAGAAGAGATGAAAAACAATGGAAACCTACATCAATAGATTTGAAGAGGCAGAAGGAAGGATTAGTGAACTAGAGGACTGACATCTGAAATCTCCCACACAAAAGAAAATATGGGGGGAAAGAATGGAAAAATCTGAGCAAGATCTCAGGGAATTTAATGACAAAATAAAGCACATTAATATACATATTGTGGGTATCCCAGAAGGAGAAGAGATGGGGAAAGGAGCAGAAAGACTAATGGAGGAAATAATCACTGAAAGTTTCCCATCTCTCATAAAAGACATGAAATTATAGATCTAAGAAGTGCAGCATACCCAAAACAGAATAGATCCAAATAGACATTCTCCAAGACACATAATAATCACTTTGTCAAATGTCAATGACAGAGAATTTTGAAAGTAGCAAGAGAAAATTAATCCATCATGAACAAGGGAAGCTTGATAAGACTATATGTGGATTTCTCAGCAGAAGCCGTGGAGGGGAGAAAGCAATTGTAGGCTATATTTAAGATTCTGAAAGAGAAAAACTGCCAACCAAGAATTTCATACTTATCAAAATTGTCAATCAACAGTGAGGGGGAGGGCAGGAAATGGTGGCTCAGTGGCAGAGTTCTCACCTGCCATGCTAGAGACCCAGGTTTGATTCCCAGTGCCTGTCCATGCAAAAAAAGAAAAATGAGGGGAAGATTAAAATATTTTCAGGCAGTCACTGAGAGAACTTGTAACTAAGAGACTGGTTCTACAAGAAATAATAAAGGTAGTGTTACTGGCAGATAGAAAAGGTAGGAGAGAGAAGTATGGGTAAGAATGCAGAAATGAAGACTATCAGTAAAGGTAAAAAGAGAAAAAAATCATATATGACATATAAAATCCAAAAGACAAAATGGATGAATAAAATACTGCCTTTATAGTAATAGCATTAAATATTATTGGATTAAACTCTCCAATCAAAAAACATAGACTGGCAAAATGGATTTAAAGACATGATCCATCTATATGCTGTTTACAGGGGACTCATTTTAGACCCAAGGATGAAAATAAGTTGCATGTCAAAGGTTGGGAAAACATATTTCATTCACACAAAACCAGAAAAGTGGAGGGGTAGCTATACTAATATCCACCAACTTAGAATTCAAATGTAAAATAATTAAAAGAAACAAAGAAGAACACTATGGATCAATAAAAGGAACAATTGAACAAGAAGCCATAACAATCATAAATATTTTTGCACCAAGCCAAAGTGCTCCAAAATATATGATGCAAACACTGATGATACTGTAGGAAGAAATAGACACCTCTACCAAAATAGTTGGAGACTTCAATTTCCCACTCTCATCAATGGATAGAACATCTAGACAGAGGATCAATAAGGAAACAGACATTTTGAATAATATTACAAATGAAGAAACTTAACAGACATTTCTAGAACATTACACCACACAACAGCAGGATACACATTTTTCTCAAGTGCTTATGTATCATTCTCAAGGATAGACCATATGCTGGGTCACAAAGCGAGTCTCAAAAGATTGTAATTATACAAAACACTTTCTCAGCTCAGAATGGAATGAAGTTGGAAATCAATAACAGGCAGAAGGCTGGAAAATTCACAAATATATGGAGGGTTAAACAGCAGAATATTAAACAACCTGTAGGCCAAGTAATAAATTACAAGAGAAATCAGTAAATATCTCAAGGCAAATAAATGAAAATGAAAACAAAGCATATCAAAATTTGTAGGATGCAAAAAAGGCAGTGCAGAGAGGAAAGTTATTGCCTTAAATGTCTATATTTTAAAAAAACAAAGAGCAAAAATGGAGGAATTAATTGTTCACTTGGAAGAACTAGAGAAAGAACAGCAAAGCAAACAAAAGGAAGGAAATTATGAAGATTAGAGCAGAAATAAATGAAATTGAGACTATTAAAACTGTCAAGAAAATCAACAAAACCAGAAGTTGGTTCTTTGAGAAAATCAATAACATTGATGGACCATTGGCTAGGCAGACAAAAAAATGGAGAGAGGATGCAAATAAATAAAGTCATAAATGAAAGAGGGGACATAACCCTGACCCCACAGAAATAAAGGAAGTAATGAGAGATTACTATGAGCAACTATATGTAATAAACTAGACAACATAGATAAATGGACAACTTACTAGAAAGGCATAAACAACCAACATTGACTCAAGAAGAAAAGATAACCTCAATAAACCAATCACAAGTAAAAGGATTGAATCAGTCAACAAAAAGCTCCCCCCCAAAAAGAAAAATCTAGGAACAGATAGCTTCACATGTGAATTCTACCAAGCATTCAAGAAAGAATTACTACCAATCTTGCACAAACTCTTCAAAAAAAAAATTGAAGAAGAATGAAAGCCACTTGACTCATTCTATGAAGCCAACATCACCCTAATACCAAAGCCAAAAAAAGATACTACAAGAAAAGAATATAGTAACAAAAATCCTCAGCAAAATACTTGCCCATCATGAACAAGGGACGCTTGATAAGACTATATGTGGATTCTCAGCAGAAGCCGTGGAGGGGAGAAAGCAATGTTTGAGAAAATCAATAACATTGGTGGACCATTGGCTAGGCAGACAAAAAAAATGGAGAGGGGATGCAAATAAATAAAGTCATAAATGAAAGAGGGGACATAACCTTGACCCCACAGAAATAAAGGAAATAATGAGAGAATACTATGAGCAACTATGTGTAATAAACTAGACAACATAGACAACACTTGACTCATTCTATGAAGCCAACATCACCCTAATACCAAAGCCAAAAAAAGACACTACAAGAAAAGAATATAGTAACAAATATCCTCAGCAAAATACTTGCATATCAAATCCAACAGCACATTAAAAGAATTATACACCATGACCAAGTGGGATTTATTCCAGGTATGCAAGGATGGTACAACATTAAAAAATCAATTAATATAATACACGATATCAAAAAAATCAAAGCAGAAAAAACACATGATCATCTCAGTTGATGCAGAAAAGACATTTGACAAAATTCAGCATCCTTTCTCGATGAGCATACTCCAAAGGTTAGGAATAGAAGGGAACTTCCTCAGTATAATAAAGGGAATATAGGAAAAACCCACAGCTAGCATCATCCTCAATGGGGAAAGACTGAAAGTTTTCCCTCTAAAATCAAGAACAAGACAGCAGTGCCCACTGTCACCACTGCTATTCAACATTGTGCTGGAAGTTCTATCCAGACTAGTTAGACAAGAAAAAGAAATAAAAGGCATCCAAATTGGAAAGAAAGAAGTAAATCTCTCCCTGTTTACAGATAATGTGATATTATATGTTGAAAATTCTAAAAAATCTACAGCAAAGATACTAGAGCTAATAAATTAATACAGTAAAGTGGCAGGCTACAAGATCAATACCCAAAAATCAGTAGTGTTTTTATACAATAGTAATGAGCGATCTGAAGAAGAAATTTAAAAAAAAATTCCATTTACAATAGCAACCAAAGAATCAAATATTTAGGTATAAATTTAACTAAGTATATAAAAGTCCTATACACAGAAAGCTACAATAGCTAAAAGAAATCCTGGAAGACCTAAATAAATGGAAGGCATATCATGTTCATGGATTGGAAGACTAAATATAGTTAGATGTCAATTCTACCCAAATTGATATACAGATTCAATGCAATACCAATTAAAATCTCAAAAAACTTATTTTTCAGAAATAGAAAAACCAATAACCAAATTTATTTGGAAGGGAAGTTTGCCCCAAATAGCTAAAAAATATCTTGAGAAAGAAAAATGAAGTTGGAGGTCTCACACTTCCTAACTTTAAAGCATATTATGAAGCTACAGTGGTCAAAACAGCATTGTACTGGCATAAAGATAGATGAACTGATCAATGGAACCAAACTGAGTGTTCAGAAACAGACCCTCTCATCTATGGACAATTGATCTCCCATAAAGTCACCAAGCCAACTCCCTGGAACAGAGCAGCCTCTTCAGTAAGTGGTGTTTGGAAACTGTATATCCATGTGCAAAAGAATGAAAGAGGATCCATATCTCACACCCTATACAAAAATGAACTCAAAATGGATCAAAGACCTATACATTAGAGTTAAGACCACAAAAGTATTAGAAGAAAATACAGGGAAATATATTATAAATATTGTAATAGGGGTGGTTTCCTATACCTTATGACCAAAGCACAAGCAATGAAAAAAGAAATCGACAAATGGGATCTCCTCAAAATTAAACACTTTTGTACTTCAGGGAATTTTATCTGGAAAGTAAAAAGGCAGCCTACACAATGGGAGACAATATTTGGTAACCACATATTGGATAAGTGTTTAGTATTCAGAGTATATGAAGAGATTCTTCAATTTAACAACAAAAAGACAAACAACCCAATTTAAAAATGGACAAAAGACATGAACAGATATTTTTCAGAAGAGGAAATATAAATGGCTAAAAGGGATATGGAGAAATACACAACTTCACTGGTTACTAGGGGAATGCAAATCAAAACCACAATGAGATATCATCTCACACACACTAGAATGGCCATTATAAGAAAACAGAAAATGACAAGTGCTGGAGAAGATGTAGAGAAAGAGGCACACTTATCCACTGCTGGTGGGAAGGTAAAATGATGCAACTGCTCTGGAAGGCAATCTGGCAGTTCCTCAGGAAACTAAGCATTGAATTGCCATATGATCCAGCAATCCCAATACTGGGTATAAAGTCAGAGGTACTGAATGCAAGGACACAAATGGACATTTTCACACCAATGTTTTATAGTGGCATTATTTATGGTTGCTAAGAGATGGAAACAGCCCAAATGTCTATCAATGGATGAATGGCTAAACAAGCTGTGATATATACATACGATGGAATACCACACAGCTGTAAAACAAAATAAAGTCATGAGGCATGTAACAACATGGAGAAACTTTAGGACATTACACTGAGTGAAAATAGCCAAAAACAAAAGGACAATTACCTCACTAATATGAATAATATTAATGAGTGTACTTTGAGAGTTAATGCTAAGAACACAGATTATCAAAAGATAGAAAGAGGGTAGAGATTGGGCATTTGGTACTGAAGAAATGCAGATTGTGCAATCAGACTGATTGTAAAAATTCAGAAAGAAATAGCTGAACACTACCTGATTGTAGCACAATAATATAAGTAGGCTAAATGAAGCTGAGTGTAAGTATGGTTGAAGGAGAAGGGCTGGGGGTACATATGACACTAGAAGGAAAGATAGAGTATAAAGACTGAGGTAGCATAAGTTAGGAGTACCTAGAGTAAGCAATAATAGTGATTAAATGCACAAATATAAAAACATTTTTGCATGAGGGACAACAAATGAATGTCAACATTGCAAGGAGTTCAAAATGGACGGTTTGCAGGAAAAAGTACAATCAATGCAAACTGGAGTTCATAATCAACAGTAACATTGTAATATGCTGCCATTGAATGTAACAAAGGTATTATGCCAAAACTAAATGTCAACAAGAGGGGGAATTGGGGGTGGGGTATGGATTCTTTGGGGAAGAAGAGGAAATGTCTTCTATAAACTATGGTGGTGAAGGCATGTCTATTTACTTAGGTTGGATTGTATGATGGTTGGTAGGAAAGCTGAGAGGGGCAGACCCTCTGGAGGGCAGTGTAGTGGTTCCACAGGAGGCTAGCAGTGGAGTTGCCATATGTTCTTACAACCCTATTGTTAGGCATATACCTGGAGGAACTAACAGTGGGGACATGAATGGAAATTTGCACACTGGTGTTTTTGGCAGCATTGTTCATGATTCACAAAGGATGGAGGTGGACTAAGGGTACAACAAAAACTAAGGAATGGAAGGGGAACTGTGGGGTTTACATACCATGGACTACTGAGTGGTTGCAAGAAGGGATGAAGTTCTGAGGCATGCAACTAGGTGAATGAACCTTAAGGACAGTATGTTGAATGAAATGTCAAAAGCAAAAAGACAAATATTATCATGCCTCATTCATATGAACTGATTATAATATACAAACTTAGAGAATTGAAGTCGAGAGCATGGGTTATCAAGTTCGGGGCTATTGTAAACATTCCTAGATTGTAAGCTCTTACAGCAGTCACATATTTAGGAGTTGCAACTGATTTTTCTAAATTCTGAGGTACTCATCTATTTGTTTATAACCTGGTCATTCCCTGAAAATTCAGGTATGACACCTGAGACTCAGAGTTAGAACACTGAAAGCTGTGAAAGTCAGCATTACCTTATTCAGCAACTGTAAAAAAATGGTGAAAAAGTGATCAGAATTCATCTAGAGATATGAGTGAAGCTGATCTGGATAGGACTAAGATAAATCAGAATACTGGGTAAAAGATGATATGGCCCATTATTCAAACTTCAATCTCTGTGCAAGACCAAAGAGAGAGATGTTTATTTGGTACAGAATTTCTATTGTCGGTAGCACAGTATCTAATTTAACTTGTATGTTCAGTTTACTTGAACACTATACTTACATGGAATCTTGAATAGGGCATGAGATCTGGTTGGTTTGTACAGGTTAGTGGGATGCCCTGATAAAGCCCAGAGTAATTTGGGTTGAGAAAAAAATATTTGGAAAGTCCCCTTGAGGGACTGGGGAGAAAGGAGGAAATATTCAACTTCCCCATCTGGAGAATTCCTGATATTCTTCCAAGCAGTGGGGATAACCAATTCAATGGAATAAGCCCTCAATCTTATGGTTTGCCCCTATGAAGCTTATTTCTGCAAAGGAGAAGTTATGCCTACTGATAATTATTCCTAAAAGTCACCCCCAGATAACCTCTTTTGTTGCTCAGATATGGCCTCTCTCTAAACCAACTTAACAGGTGAAAGACAGCCCTCCCTCCTATTTGGGACATGACTCCTGTTCTAGTTTGCTAGCTGTTGGAATGCAATATACCAGAAACAGAATGGCTTTTAACAAGGGGAATTTAATAAGTTGCTAGTTTACAGTTTCAAGGCCAAGAAAATGTCCCAATTACAACAATTCTATAGAAATGCCCAATCAAAGGCATCTGGAGAAAGATACCTTGGTTCAAGAAGGCCAACAATGTTCAGCGTTTCTCTCAGCTGGAAGGACACATGGCAAACATGGCAGTGTCTGCTGGTTTTCTCGTGACTCTACCAAAAGGGACTCTCTCCAAAATGTTTCCTCTTTTAAAGGATTCCAGCAAGCAACTCCACCTTCAGTGTGTGGAGACACACCTCCATGGAAATCATCTAATCAAAAGTTACCACCCACAATTGGGTGGGTCACATCTTCATGGAAACAATCAAAATGCTCCCACCCAGCAATATTGAATGAGGATCAAAGGGCATGACTTTTCTGGGGTCCACCACAGATTCAGACTGGCACAACTCCTATAGGTGCAAATCTCCCTGGCAACATGCCCTGATTCCCAGGGATGAGCCAGGACCCAGCATCATGTGAATGAGAAAGACTTCTTGATGAAAAGTGGGAAGAGAGAAATGAGATAAAATAAAATCTCAGTGGCTGAGATTTCAAACAGATTCAGGAGGTTAGCCTGGATGTTATTCTTATGCATTATAGAGAAACCATTTTTAGTTTATAGTATACTGGAGTGGCTAGAGGGAAATACCTGAAACTGTTGAACTTTGTTGCAGTAGCTTTAATTCTTGTAGAATACTGTATAACTATATAACTTCTATAAGATTTTGTGAAAACCTTGAGTCGGATGTTCCTTTTATTTAGAATATGGACAGATGAGTAATAAAAGTAAGGATAAAAAATAATGGGTAGAGTTAAAGGGTAAAAATTGGGTAGATTGAAATACTGTGGGTCAATGAGAGGGTAAGGGGTATGGGATATATGAGTTCCCTTTTTTTTTTTCTTTTTCTTTCTCTGGAGTAATGCAAATATTACCTCACCATAAAAATGATCATGGTGAAGAATACACAACTATGTATGTGATGTTACTGTGAGCCATTGATTGTATAATACTGTTGAACTCTGTGTGTAGATATTTCTCAAAAATATTTTTTAAAAAGTCACTACTGATAAGGCAGGGCTTCTTCTGCCATTTTGCTATTTAGTCTTTATGAGTCTTGTACCTTTTTTTGTTTGTTTGTTTGTTTTGTACCCTTTTTTGTTGCTCAGTTCTTCCATTAATGCTTACATTTCTATTTACGTGATTTTTGTGTTGTACTATATTAAGCAACTTCTCATTTCAACCTGGATATATTTTTCATAGATTTTTTATGTGGTTATCATGGTGTTAAAATTTAACATTCAAAATATATAACAATATTTACTTTGATACCAACTTGACTTCAATAGCATACACAGACACTTATCCTATACCCTTCCATCCCCTAAATTTTATACTTGTTACCAATTATGTATTTGCACATTGTGTGTCCAAAACCATAGACTTATCATTACTTTATATTCATTTGTGTTTTAGCACCTGTAAGACGTAAGAAATGGATTTACATACCAAAGAATACAATACAAATGGTACTGACACTCATAATTACCCAAATACATACCCTTAATGAAGGTCTTTATTTCTTTATGTCTAGTGTCCTTTCCTTTCATTCTGAAGGAATTGTTTGTTTTAGCACTGTTTGTTGGACAGTTCTAATGTTGATGATCTCTTCAGCTTTTATCTGGAAGTGTCTTAATCTCTCCCTTTTTTCTTAGAGAAAGTCTCACCAGATATAAAATTCTTGGTTGATATTTGTTTTCTTTCAGCACTTTAAGTAAAAGAACTGCCTTCTTGCCTCCAGGGTTTCTTTGAGAAGTAAGAACTCTATCTAATTGGGACTCTCCTGTACATTGTACGGTTTTCAGAACTCTCTACTAGTCTTTTCTTTGAAAATAACAGTTTGACTGATATGTTACAGGCTCTGTTTTTCTTCATGTTTTTCCTATTTGGCATTCTCTGGGCTTCTTAGATATGCATAGTCATGCCTTTTGCTAAATTTGGGAAGTTCTCTATTATTATTTCTTTGAATATTCCTCTGTCCCTTTCTCTTTAATATCCAGGATATATAAAGAAATCCCCCAACTTGAGAAAAAGATAACTAACCCAGTTTTGTACATCTTCCAAAGAAGATCAACTGATGAATGAGTAAGCAAAATGTTTTATCTATACAATGGGATATTACTCAGCCATAAAAAGTAAAAGAGTCCTGATACATGTGAAAACATTGATGCACCTTGAAGACATCATGTTGAGTAAAATAATTTAGTCAAGCACTAAAAGTACAAATATTGTACAGTCTCACTGATATGAAACAATTAGAATAAGCAAACTCATCGAGTCAGAATCTGGAATATAGATTACCAAGAGATGGGGTAGAATTGGGGAGTTAAGGCTTAAAATGTAGAGTTCCTAGTTAGAACAATGGAAATATTTTGATAATGGATGGTGGTGATGTAGCACAACATTGTGAACAAAATTAACTGTATTAAAATAAATATCTGAATGTGGACAAAATGAGAAATGTTTGGTAATATATATGATAACAGAACTTAAAATTTTAAATCCATGAAACTGCAATACATAGTGAACCCTAAGCTAAACCATGGACAATAGTACAATTATAAAAATTTGCTTTCATCAATTATAACAAATGTACTGCACCAATGCAAGGTGTTAATAACAGGGGGTTTATTTTATATTTTATGCATATTTTATGCATGATTGTTCTGTAAGCCCACAACTTCTCTAATTAAATTAAAAAAGGAAAATACAACTATTCTGTGCCAGTCTGAAAGGATTTCTGTACCCCAGAAAAAATGTTTTAATCCTAATCAATTTTGTGGGAGCAACAGTTTCTTCTAATTCCTATTCAGTACTATAGGTTGGAAACTTGATTAAGTTATCTCCATGGAGATGGGACTCAAGCAATTGTGGGTATTAAACTTGATTACATGAAGATCTGACTCCACCCATTTGGGTGGTCTTGATTAGTTTACTGGAATCTTATAAAACAGGAAACACTTTGGAGAAAGCTGGAAATTCTGAGAGAGCAGAGAATGCTGCAAACCACGAAGCAGAGTCCACCAGCCAGGGACCTTTTGAGAATGAAAAGAAAGCCACAGAACCATGACAAAAGGACGAGAGAACCACAGGGTCCACCAGCCAGCAACCTTTGGAGATGAAGAAGAAAACACCTCCCAGGGAGCTTCATGAAACAAGAGGTCTGGAGAGAAAGCTAGCAGATGCCACCATGTTCACCATGTGCCCTTGCAGCTGAAAGAGAAATGCTGAACATCATCAGCCTTCTTGAATGAAGGTATCTTTCCTTGGATGCCTTAGATTGGACAGTTCTATAGACTTGTTTTAATTTGGACAATTTCACAGCCTTAGGACTGTAAACTAGCAACTTGCTAAAGTCCCCTTTTAAAAAGCCATTCCGTATCTGGTATACTGCATTCTGGCAGCTAGCAAACTAGAACATACTCTAATTAAATTTTAAAAATGATTTGGCTGTGTCTTTTGTGGGGGACTTGATTCAATTTCCAACACCATCTCAGTAGATTCTAGTCAATGGGATGTGGAAAAAAGAGTTGTACTCAACTTTAAGGCCTGGCTCTAAAATTTGCAGTGACATATTTCATACATATTCTTTCCTCTTTCTGAGATGTTATAGCTACCCAATGGAAGGAGCCCATTCCACTGAGTTAATGGCTGAAAGAAAACCAACAGAAGAGCTGTCTGAACTTCATCCAACAGAGACGTGATCAAGAAATTAACTTTTCTTCTGTTAAACTATTGGGTTTTAGAGTTGTTGGCATTAGTTATCCAGACTATTATTCTCATTATAGTTATTTGAAACTTATAGTTTAAGTTGAAATATCCAAAAATATGTTAAATCATAACTCACCACATTAGAGTCACAATATGTTCATGATTAAATTTTTTAAATGCATCTTAGTCTTATTTATAAGGCAATGCATCAATTTAAAATTACCTGACTGAATGTTTTTTATAAGAAAGTGATCAAATTTTCAAGTGCCCTTAACTTCAAAAAATTCCTCATTTCTTTTACCTCAAATATTAATTATAAGATTTCCTAACTGTACGTTTATTTATGCAGTAGGAACCCCAAAATTGTCCATTGATAAAAATGAGGCATCTTGGGATCTGAAATAAATTCTAAAACCTTGGGTCAGTGCCAAAGAAAGGGAGAAATGAATCCTTACCCATTCACAGAAACTAGTTTTCAGGCTGGGTAACACCAATCAGATAACCTGTGTATTCTCTAGAGAAGAATGATTATAAATGCTATCAAATGCATACAAATAAGTTATATATCTAACAATGCTTCTAATTAATGTTTATTATTTGTCAGTACATACATCTATGTATTTTTTTTAACAAAAAACAAATTGTTTAAAACTTAATTTAGGATGGTACAATGGTGGCTCAGTGACAGAGTTCTTGCCTGCCATACCAGAGACCAGTGTTCATTTACCAGAGCCTGCCCATGCCAAAAGAAAAAGTAAAACTTAAGTCATCCCTCATAGCATTTTCATATATTATTGTATCTAGAATGGACTAGCTTTGGGAAATGTTTGATTGGGTAACTAAGAGTTTAAATTCAAAATGAATGCCACAAACCTCTCATTTTTGTTTTCCTCACTTATCACTATGGCATGGATAACTGAAAGTTGTATAACACTTTGGCATTGTTGACACATATTTTACTCCTTTATAAAGCTGAGCTTTATTATTTTATAAAGTTAAATAATTTTCTACTTACAAAGGACTCCCAAAATTATTTGCCTCCATTTTAGGAACAGGGACAGAGACAGATCAATATTGGTGCTCAAAGCCTTAGAGACTGATGGCGGAACTGGAAATAGAGTCTAATGGCCTGCTTCGCCCTTTCTTCCTGCTTTACATCTCACTAGAAAGATCATCCTATTCTGCAATCTTAAAATTTCAAAATCATTTTTCATTCTTCTTTTTGATACCAATGTATACAAAACCATCATATATAAGAGCAACCTTACACAATTAAAAGATCTTGTGTATTTTCTACTTTTATGATTCTCTAAATAAAAATACCAACTAATAATTCTCAAACACATAGTTATATATAACATACATAACTACATAAGCCAGAGTTCATAAAATCTTCAATGAAACAGTTTCCAGTTGTTCTTGATATTTTTATAGCAGAAGTGTCATAATTTAATATTAGGATAAAATGTGAGTTTTGAAATGCAATGCTCATAGCAACAAAAAACAAGCTGGATTTTATAAGCCAGTTCCACATGGTAGTTCTTTCAGGTCAGAAAGTTTTAAGTTAGACTCTTCAAAGATAACTCATACTCAGTCTGAATGCAAATTTTTCTTCAGTTCAACAAATTTCAAATTATTTGGCTGCAGAATAGATGACTCCAGCTACCCTAGTTTTAAATCAACATATGTTTATATCACTTTTTTAGTTGATGAGGCCAGCCAGGAAAAATACTTTCAACAGCAAAGAAAAGTAAAGCAAATAGCCCACCCTCGTGGGCTAAACTAATTTGCAACTTCAAATATTAGTAGGTGAATAAATGAATCGAAGTATTTTTATGAGGTAGTATTAACTATTAATGATAAAATATTGTTAAGCATAAAAATGAACTGGGTTTTGCCTAGGTTTCCTGTCCCTGTACCATAGCTTGCAAGCTCACACAAGGTGTAAGCTGTGGCAAATAAAGGGCTCACTTTTTTCATTTTCCTCTCAGGAACCACTCTCTTTTGTTGCCCACTATCTAGTGTCTTGAAATTGCTGTTTCATATATTTTTATCTTTTTTTAGTTGTTTTGCTTTATGAGGGAGGGTAAATACAGTCCCTTTTATTCCGTCATTTGAACTTTTAACTCGATCATTTAATTGAGCCTGTGAGGATAATACAACACTTTGCTAGTCAAGCAGTGTTACTTTGGTTTCTTTCAAGAAATATTGCCAAATCTGTCGGACCATGAGATTACACGTGCACCATTAAAAGTTAGAGAAGACCACAATAATATTGAAATAAAAAAATAAAAGGTGTATTATTTCATTTCTGTTTTAAAGAATGGAAAAAAATAAATCAAGAATAAGAAATACCAAAAGGCTTGAAGAAGAAAACCTATCTGTTTAGATAATTTTATCCACATCATTTTAGATCTGATAATGATTTTACAGTATATGAAAATAGAGTAGAAAATACATATGCTTTTAAGAACAGAGCATTATTTTCATGGCACATTATATTAGATTCAAACAGTATGAAGATCTATAATTTTGTGTTAAAAATTAAAAATATACCTACCACATTAATTTTCTCAGGAATTTTTAGAAATAGGCAGGAAGTGAGCAAATAAGACACATAATCAGGGTCTAAATATAAAAATTAGAAAAATTCTAAGAGGCTTTATTCCAAACGGACATTTGCCAAAAGCGTGGGAAGAGAATAGGGGACTCAAAAGAAACAGTATAGCACTTGGATACCCCTTGACTTAAAGGACGGGTGAGAATAGCTCATGGAACTCAGAATCAGAGAAACCTGCCTGCATAAGAATAAAGAATTGGTGGAAAGACATCATCATCCCAAAGCATGATAACCGATACCCCCACACCCCCAACCCCCACCCCGGACACACACCCATGCCTCACATCTCCCAGTAGGAAGGAAGGGACTATACCTTGTTCTTACTCTTATCTCCTTCTGATCTCCTGCTGGGGTTTCTCACTGGTAAAGCCCAGCTGGAGGACGCCGGAAGTCAAAGAAGCCAATTCATCCTGGAGAGTGGATCGGGAGGGATGAAGTCTAGCATGAATATATAAATTCAGTGTGGGATTATTTTGAGAAAATTAAATAATATGGTCACATGCGTAGATTACACTCTAGATCTATCTTTCAATTGACAAAGTGGCACTAAGACTTGTTTCAGCATTATTTTCAACTACCCCTAGCACCAGGGAAGGTGGGAGGGTCACAAATATCCTCAGAATAGTCTCCACTGCCTATAGAGTCAGTGGGGTCCACATCTTATATATTTTCTTATCCTAAGCATCTAGCACATATTTGACACATTAATACTTATTGGACTAATGAAGTGAATAAATGAACAAATAACTTTTAAATTGGAAGGGATTGATATAAATAAATCCTAATAGTAAAAAATGGAAACTTTCCTAACACAGATTGTTAATCCAAACTGTACCTCCTACGGTGGTTTCTTGTACATCTGTGTGAAACAGCGATATTTTAATTCTGTAATACCCTGGCCTAGGTTGCAAAACAACTCCCTTAGGTAATCTCATACAACTCTCTGCATATCTAAATATACAATAGAACTTATGTTTCAAATATATTTTATGATAAGATGGTACTCAAAATATATCATTTCTATTAGTCTCTGATGAAAACAGAATGATTTATTGGACTGAACCAATACTCATTTAGGCCACCTCAGAGAAATAAATCTCCATACTGGCAGGAGAACCTTGTTCTTTTGGCCTCAGCTTGATCACGCAGAGAGAAACCACATTTGAATAGCATAAATAAAAAAAATCGAAGCTCCTGAGAGAACTAAAACATATAGCTAAATCCATTTCCAGATCACTTTTCACTTGACTGAAAACACTACTGTATACAATTCACACTAAGAAAACCTATATCCCCAGACTAATTATGAAGTCATTCTTCTCTGTCCTTTCCTTTTCCTTCTCTCTTTTCTTCTTTATCAGGAAACATCTAGGAAATATTTCCAAGTGACACAGAAAAGGAAGAAGGGTCACAAGAATATGTAATGCATACATTTCCATCACCTTTACTGACTTTATAATGTAACCTAAGGTATTTTTTTAGTTCAAAGTGACTGTATTCTATCTTGGACATAGGTATAACAAAAATATCAAATATGTAATAGATAAAGGAAAAGGAAGAAAAAGAGGAGGGAGGGAGAGAGAAAAAGAAGGAGAGAAGAACTAACCATTCACAATTCTTTTTTTTTTATATTAATTAACGGGAAAAAAAGAAATTCACCCAACATTTAGAAATCATACCATTCTACATATGCAATCAGTAATTCTTAACATCATCACATAGATGCATGATCATCGTTTCTTATTACATTTGCATCAGTTTAGAAGAACTAGCAACACAACAGAAAAAGATATAGAATGTTAATATAGAGAAAAAAATAAAAGTAATAAAAATAGTAAAAAAAAAAAAAAAGACAAACAAACATCCAGACAGACAAAAAATAAAAAAATAAAAAAAACCTATAGCTCAGATGCAGCTTCATTCAGTGTTTTAACATGATTACTTTACAATTAGGTATTATTGTGCTGTCCATTTTTGAGTTTTTGTATCTAGTCCTGTTGCACAGTCTGTATCCCTTCAGCTCCAATTACCCATTATCTTACCCTGTTTCTAACTGCTGCTGGACTCTGTTACCAATGACATATTCCAAGTTTATTCTCAAATGTCGATTCACATCATTGGGACCATACAGTATTTGCCTTTTAGTTTTTGGCTAGACTCACTCAGCATAATGTTCTCTAGGTCCATCCATGTTATTACATGCTTCATAAGTTTATCCTGTCTTAAAGCTGCATAATATTCCATCGTATGAATATACCACGGTTTGTTTAGCCACTCGTCTGTTGATGGACATTTTGGCTGTTTCCATCTCTTTGCAATTGTAAATAATGCTGCCATAAACATTGGTGTGCAAATGTCCGTTTGAGTTTTTGCCCTTAATTCCTTTGAGTAGATTCCCAGCAATGGTATTGCTGGGTCGTATGGCAATTCTATATTCAGCTTTTTGAGGAACCGCCAAACTGCCTTCCACAGTGGTTGCACCATTTGACATTCCCACCAACAGTGGATAAGTGTGCCTCTTTCACCGCATCCTCTCCAGCACTTGTCATTTTCTGTTTTGTTGATAATGGCCATTCTGGTGGGTGTGAGATGATATCTCATTGTGGTTTTGATTTGCATTTCTCTAATGGCCAGGGACATTGAGCATCTCTTCATGTGCCTTTTGGCCATTTGTATTTCCTCTTCTGAGAGGTGTCTATTCAAGTCTTTTTCCCATTTTGTAATTGGGTTGGCTGTCTTTTTGTTGTTGAGTTGAACAATCTCTTTATAAATTGTGGATACTAGACCTTTATCCGATATGTCGTTTCCAAATATTGTCTCCCATTGTGTAGGCTGTCTTTCTACTTTCTTGATGAAGTTCTTTGATGCACAAAAGTGTTTAATTTTGAGGAGCTCCCATTTATTTCTTTCTTTCTTCAGTGCTCTCGCTTTAGGTTTAAGGTCCATAAAACTGCCTCCAATTGTAAGATTCATAAGATATCTCCCTACATTTTCCTCTAACTGTTTTATGGTCTTAGACCTAATGTTTAGATCTTTGATCCATTTTGAGTTAACTTTTGTATAGGGTGTGAGACATGGGTCTTCTTTCATTCTTTTGCATATGGATATCCAGTTCTCTAGGCACCATTTATTGAAGAGACTGTTCTGTCCCAGGTGAGTTGGCTTGACTGCCTTATCAAAGATCAAATGTCCATAGATGAGAGGGTCTATATCTGAGCACTCTATTCGATTCCATTGGTCGATATATCTATCTTTATGCCAATACCATGCTGTTTTGACCACTGTGGCTTCATAATATGCCTTAAAGTCTGGCAGCGTGAGACCTCCAGCTTAGTTTTTTTTCCTCAAGATACTTTTAGCAATCGGGGCACCCTGCCCTTCCAGATAAATTGGCTTATTGGTTTTTCTATTTCTGAAAAATAAGTTGTTGGGATTTTGATTGGTATTGCATTGAATCTGTAAATCAATTTAGGTAGGATTGACATCTTAACTATATTTAGTCTTCCAATCCATGAACAGAGTATGCCCTTCCATCTATTTAGGTCTTCTGTGATTTCTTTTAACAGTTTTTTTTAGTTTTCTTTGTACAGGTTTTTTGTCTCTTTAGTTAAATTTATTCCTAGGTATTTTATTCTTTTAGTTGCAATTGTAAATGGAATTCATTTCTTGATTTCCCCCTCAGCTTGTTCATTGCTAGTGTATAGAAATGCTACAGATTTTTGAATGTTGATCTTGTAACCTGCTACTTTGCTGTACTCATTTATTAGCTCTAGTAGTTTTGTTGTGGATTTTTCCGGGTTTTCAACGTATAGTATCATATCGTCTGCAAACAGTGATAGTTTTACTTCTTCCTTTCCAATTTTGATGCCTTGTATTTCTTTTTCTTGTCTAATTGCTCTGGCTAAAACCTCCAACACAATGTTGAATAATAGTGGTGATAATGGACATCCTTGTCTTGTTCCTGATCTTAGGGGGAAAGTTTTCAATTTTTCCCCATTGAGGATGATATTAGCTGTGGGTTTTTCATATATTCCCTCTATCATTTTAAGGAAGTTCCCTTGTATTCCTATCTTTTGAAGTGTTTTCAACAGGAAAGGATGTTGAATCTGTCAAATGCCTTCTCTGCATCAATTGAGATGATCATGTGATTTTTCTGCTTTGATTTGTTGATATGGTGTATTACATTAATTGATTTTCTTATGTTGAACCATCCTTGCATACCTGGGATGAATCCTACTTGATCATGATGTATAATTCTTTTAATGTGTTGCTGGATTTGATTTGCTATAATTTTGTTGAGGATTTTTGCATCTATATTCATTACAGAGATTGGTCTGTAGTTTTCTTTTTTTGTAATATCTTTGCCTGGTTTTGGTATGATGGTGATGTTGGCTTCATACAATGAGTTAGGTAGTTTTCCCTCCACTTCGATTTTTTTGAAGAGTTTGAGGAGAGTTGGTACTAATTCTTTCTGGAATGTTTGGTAGAATTCACATGTGAAGCCGTCTGGTCCTGGACTTTTCTTTTTGGGAAGCTTTTGAATGACTAATTCAATTTCTTTACTTGTGATTGGTTTGTTGAGGTCATCTATTTCTTCTTGAGTCAAAGTTGCTTGTTCATGTCTTTCCAGGAACCCGTCCATTTCATCTAAATTGTTGTATTTATTAGCATAAAGTTGTTCATAGTATCCTGTTATTACCTCCTTTATTTCTGTGAGGTCAGTGGTTATGTCTCCTCTTCCATTTCTGATCTTATTTATTTGCATCCTCTCTCTTCTTTTTGTCAGTCTTGCTAAGGGCCCATCAATCTTATTGATTTTCTCATAGAACCAACTTCTGGTCTTATTGATTTTCTCAATTGTTTTCGTGTTCTCAATTTCATTTATTTCTGCTCTAATCTTTGTTATTTCTTTCCTTTTACTTGCTTTAAGGTTAGTTTGCTGTTATTTCTCCAGTTCTTCCAAGTGGACAGTTAATTCCTGCATGTTTGCCTTTTCTTCTTTTCGGATATAGGCATTTAGGGCAATAAATTTGCCTCTTAACACTGCCTTTGCTGCATCTCATAGGTTTTGATATGTTGTGTTTTCGTTTTCATTTGCCTCTAGGTATTTACTAATTTCTCTTGCAATTTCTTCTTTGACCCACTCATTGTTTAAGAGTGTGTTGTTGAGCCTCCACATATTTGTGAATTTTCTGGCACTCTGCCTATTATTGATTTCCAACTTTATTCCTTTATGATCCGAGAAAGTGTTATGTATGATTTCAATCTTTTTAAATTTGTTAAGACTTGCTTTGTGACCCAGCATATGGTCTATCTTTGAGAATGATCCATGAGCACTTGAGAAAAAGGTGTATCCTGCTGTTGTGGGGTGTAATGTCCTATAAATGTCTGTTAAGTCTAGCTCATTTATTGTAATATTCAAATCTCTATTTCTTTACTGAGCCTCTGTCTAGATGTTCTGTCCATTGATGAGAGTGGTGAATTGAAGTCTCCAACTATTATGGTAGATGTGTCTATTTCCCTTTTCAGTGATTGCAGTGTATTCCTCATGTATTTTGGGGCATTCTGGTTCAGTGCATAAATATTTATGATTGTTATGTCTTCTTGTTTAATTGTTCCTTTTATTGGTAGATAGTGTCCTTCTTTGTCTCTTAACTGTTTTACATTTGAAGTCTAACTTGTTGGATATTAGTATAGCCACTCCTGTTCTTTTCTGGTTGTTATTTGCATGAAATATCTTTTACCAACCTTTCACTTTCAACCTATGTTTATCTTTGGGTCTAAGATGTGTTTCCTGTAGACAGCATATAGAAGGATCCTGTTTTTTAATCCATTCTGCCAGTCTATGCCTTTTGATTGGGGAATTCAGTCCATTAACATTTAGTGTTATTACTGTTTGGATAATATTTTCCTCTACCATTTTGCCTTTTGTATTATATATATCATATCTGACTTTTCTTCTTTTTACACTCTTCTCCATACCTCTCTCTTCTGTCTTTTCGTATCTGACTCTAGTGCTCCCTTTAGTATTTCTTGCAGAGCTGGTCTCTTGGTCACAAATTCTCTCAGTGAGGTTTTGTCTGAGAATGTTTTAATTTCTCCCTCATTTTTGAAGGACAATTTTGCTGGATATAGGAGTCTTGGTTGGCAGTTTTTCTCTTTTAGTAATTTAAATATATCATCCCACTGTCTTCTAGCTTCCATGGTTTCTGCTGAGAAATCTACATAGTCTTATTGGGTTTCCCTTGTATGTGATGGATTGTTTTTCTCTTGCTGCTTTCAAGATCCTCTCTTTCTCTTTGACCTCTGACATTCTAACTAGTAAGTGTCTTGGAGAACGTCTGTTTGGGTCTAATCTCTTTGGGGTGCGCTGCACCTCTTGGACCTGTAATTCTAGGTCTTTCATAAGATTTGGGAAATTTTCAGTGATAATTTCTTCCATTAGTTTTTCTCCTCCTTTTCCCTTCTCTTCTTCTTCTGGGACACCCACATCACGTATATTTGTGCGGTTCATATTGTCCTTGATTTCCCTGATACCCTGTTCAAATTTTTCCATTCTTTTCCCAATAGTTTCTGTTTCTTTTTGGAATTCAGATGTTCCATCCTCCAAATCACTAATTCTATCTTCTGTCCCTTAAATCTATCATTGTAGGTATCCATTGTTTTTTCCATCTTTTCTACTTTATCCTTCATTTCCATAAGTTCTGTGATTTGTTTTTTCAATTTTTCTATTTCTTCTTTTTGTTCAGCCCGTGTCTTCTTCATGTCCTCCCTCAATTTATCTATTTCGTTTTTGAAGAGGTTTTCCATTTCTGTTCGTATATTCAGCATTAGTTGTCTCAGCTCCTGTATCTCATTTGAACTATTGGTTTGTTCCTTTGACTGGTCCATAGTTTCAATTTTCTGAGTGTGATCCGTTATCTTCTGCTGGCATCTGGGCACTTAGTCAGATTTCCCTGGGTGTTGGACCCAACAGGTTGAAAGTTTTTTCTGTGAAATCTCTGGGTTCTGTTTTTCTTATCCTGCCCAGTAGGTGGCGCTCGTGGCACACATTTGTCTGCGTGTCCCACCAGGAAAAGGTGCTGTGGGTCCTTTACCTTTGGAAAACACTCGCCATGGGGGAGGTTCGCCCACCGAAGCAGCTTGAAAGGGTGCCAGCCGGCCCAGGGTCCTGAATGTGGGGAGGGTCGCCGGCCGCCGCAGCCCGGGAGAGCACCCGTCCGAATTTCCTAGTCGGCCTGGGGCACCAAGCGTGGTGGGAGGGCGCCAGCTGCCATGGCCCGGGAGGGTGCACCGTTCCCAGCCAGACTGGGGAGTCACGTGTTTGGAAGGGACCCCCCCCCCGGTCACCATTCTCTGCGGCCTGGGGATTTCCGATCTAATTCTCTCAGTTGGTCTGGGGGGCCGTGCGTGGTGGGGGTGCCAGCCACCGCAGCTTGAGGGGACCGCCTGCCCAATTCTGCCAGCTGGCCCAGGAAGGAGGAGGGGAGGGACTCCGGCTGCTTGCCCCCCCGCCCGGGGAAGCCCATGCCCCTCGGCGATCTCACCGGAGCGGGTTCTCCCAGCCAGTCAGCCGTTCCCGGATGGGGTACACTGTCTTTTTTATCTCTGTCGTGACTCCGGGACCTGTTCTGTATCATTTCTACTCCCCTAGTAGCTGTTCTGGAGGAGGAAAGGTGAGGATGGCAAGGCTGTCGAGGACAGTGGCGGAGGAGCCGGTGAAGGTGGAAGAGGACATGGTGGTGGTTGGAGAGCCACTGGAGTAGGAGGAGAAAGGGAAGGATAAGATGACAGTGGGAGCGCCGGAGCAGAAGGGGAAACATAAGGGCAAGATGGCTGTGGGAGCGCCAGCGGAGAAAGAGGAAGAGGAGGGCTAGATGGCAGCGGGAGCGCTGCCAGAAGAGAAAGAGGAAGAGGAGGGCTAGATGGCAGTGGGAGTGCCAGCGGAGAAAGAGGAGGAGGGGGGCTAGATGGCGGTGGGAGCGCCGGTGGAGAAAGAGCACCATTCACAATTCTTGATCAGATTCTGCACAAAGGTGCAAAGTAACAAAGGAAAAATAGACAAAATGTGTAAGAGAAACGTATCATCCAAAATCTTCCAGAACATAGATCATCGTCATAGTGTGATGAGCTTTAAACTAGAAAGGAAGCAGAGCTTTTATAACGTAAAAATATATGATCAATTTGGATGAAATCTAAGGTAAAGACAAAGGGATTTGGGTTAAAAGATGTAAACTCCATATAAAAGACCATGGACTTTGGGATCAAGATATGGAGGTTTGAGTTGTGGCTGTGACTCCAAGAGTCACATACCATACATCCAACCAAAGTGTATAATCAAAGGCTTTTAATAGAATCACAGAGCTGTGCATTTATCATTGCAATCAATTTTAAAACATTTTCATTATTCTAATAAGAAAAACCCCATATCCCTTAGCAGTCATCTCTCAACCCCTCTACCTGTCCTAAGCCCTACATAACCACCAATCTAATTGTCTCTATGAATTTACTTAGATTTACATTTTATATAAATGGATGCACATGATATATAGTATTTTGTGTCTGCTTTCTTTCATTCACCATATATTTTTTAATTAGAGAAGTTGTAGGTTTATGCAAAAGTCATGTGAAAAATACAACATTCCCACATACCCCATGTTGTTGAACTTTGCATTGGTATGGTGCCTTTGTTACAACTGATGAAAGAATATTAGTTAACTACAGTCAATAGTTTACATTAGGCATATTTTCCCCATAAGCCACCCCATTATTAACCTTGTAATAGTATTGTACATTTGATATAAATCATGAAAGAATATTCTTATTTTTGCACTATTAACCACAGTCCATCATCCCCAGAGTTCATTTTGTTTACAGTCTCATGACTTATTTTCTAACTTTCTTCTGGTAACATACAAGACACAAACTTTCAGCTTTCAACCATATTCACAACCACAAGTCAATGACATTACTTATACTCACAATACTGTGCTACCATCACCACTATGCATCTTCATATATTTACAATAAAACTAAAAAGAAATTCTGCACAAATTAAGCATCAGCTCCCCAATCTCTACTCCCATTCTATCTATCCCCTGGTATAACCTATATTCTAGACTCTAACTGTATGAGTTTTCTTCTTATAATATAAAATGTTGATTATCAGTGAGATCATGCAATATTTGTCCTTTTGTGTCTGACTTACTTCACTCATAATATCCTCAAGGTTATCCATGTTGTCACAAGCATCAGAACTTCATTCTTTTTTATAGTTGAATAATATTCTATCATGTAGATAGACCACTTTTGTTTACCCATTCATTGGTTTATAGACACTTTGTTTGCTTCCATCTTTTGGCAGTTGTGAAGAATGCTACTATGAACATTGGTGTGAAAATGTCCGTTCTAGTCCCAGCTTTCAGTTCCTCTGCGTATATACCTAGTAGTGGGATTGCTGGATCATATAACAATTCCATGCTTAACTTCTTGAGGAACTGCCAAACTGTCTTCCATAGTGGCTACACCATTTTACAATTCTCACTAACAAAAATGAATGAGTGTTCTTATTTTTTCATTACCTATTTAACACCTGACAATTTTCTATCTGTTTAATAGTTGCCATTCTAGTAGACGTGAAATGACATTTCTTTGCAGTTCTGATTTGCATTCCCTTAATAGCTAGTGTTGAGCATCCTTTCATGTGCTTTTTAGCCATTTGTATTTATTTGGAAAAATGTCTATTCCAACCTTTTGCCCATTCTTTAATTGAGTTGTTTTTTTATTGTCTAGTTGTAGGATTTCTTTATACATTCTGGATATTAAACCATTACTGGATACATGTTTTCCATATACTTTCTCCCATTGAGGTTACCTTTTCACTTTCTTAACAACATCCTCTGAAGAACAAAAGTTTCCAATTTTGAGGAGTTCCTATTTGTCTGTTTTTCCTTTCATTGCTTGTGCTTTGGGTATAAAGTCTAAAAAACCATTGTCTACCACAAATTCTTGAAGATGCTGCCCTACATTTTATGTTAGGACTTTTATGGTCATGGTCCTCATATTTAGGTCTTTAATGCATTTTGAGCTAACTTTTGTATAATGTGTGAGATAGGGGCCTTCTTTCATTCTTTTGCATATGGATATCCAGTTGTATGGTGCTGTTTCTTGAAGAGACTATTTTGTCCCAAATAAGGGCACTTGGCAACCTAGTCAAATTTCAATTGGCCATAGATGAGAGGGTCTATTTCTTAACACTCAATTCTGTTCCATTGGCCAATAAATCTATTGCCAGTATCATGCTTTTTTGACCATTGTAGCTTTGTTATATGCTTTAAAGTCAGGAAATGTGAGTCCTCCAGTTCATTCTTATTCAAGATGCTTTGACTATTCAGGGCCTTTTACCCCTTCAAATAAATTTGATAATGGGCTTTTCCATTTCTACAAAGCAGGCTGTTGGAGTTTTGATTGGGACTGCATTGAATCCGAGAATCACTTTGGGTAAAACTGACATCTTAACTATATTTAGTCTTCCAATCCATGGCCACAGAATGTGCTTTCATTTATGTAGGTCTTCTTTGATTTCTTTTAGCAATGTTTTGTAGTTTCCTGTGTGTAAGTCTTTTACATTGTTGGTTAAATTTATTCATAGATATTTGATCTTTAATTGTTATTGTAAATGGGATTTTTTTCTTGATTTTTTCTTCAGATTTCTCATTACTAGTGTATAGAAACATTGATATTTTGCCTGTAGATCTCGTATCCCACCACTTTGCTGAGTGCATTTATTAGCTGTAGTAGGTGGGTTGCAGACTTTTCAGGACTTTCTATGTATAGGATCATGTTATCTGCAAGTACTGAAAGTTTCATTCCTCTCTTTCCCACTGGATGCCTTTATTTCTTTCTCTTTCCTAACTACTCAGGCTAGAATTTTCAGCACAATGTTCAATAACAGTGGTGACAGTGGGTTCCCTTGTCTTGTTCCAGATCTTAGAGGGAAATCTTCAGTCTTTCATCATTGAGTACAATGGGTTTTTCATATACTCCATTTATCATGTAGAGGAAATTTCCTTGTATTCCTATCTTTCAAAGTGCTTTTTTTTTTTTTCAAGAAATGATGCTGGAGTTTTTGAAATATGTTTTCTGTGTCAATTGAAGTGATCATGTAGTTTTTCCCCTTCGACTTGTTGAAGTGGTATATTACATTAATTGATTTTCTTCTGTTGAACCACCAGTCTTGCATACGTTGGATAAAGCCCACTTGTTCATGCTGTGTAATTCTTTTAATATGCTGATGGATTCATTTTGCAGATATTTTGTTGCAGATTTTTGCATCTAAATTCATTAGAGAAATTGGTCAGTAATTTTCTTTTCTCATAGTATCCTAATCTGGCTTTGGTGTGAGGGTGATGTTGGCCTCTATGCTAGTTTGAAGCTGTTATGTACCAGAGGAAAGCCTTGCTCTTTTAATCCAATCATGTGGGAGCAGACCTATTGGGTGGTATCTTTTGATTATGTTGTTTCCATGAAGAAGTGTCCCTGCCCATTCAAGGTGGGTTTACTCAGTTTATTAGAGTCCTTTAAGAGGGAAACATTTTTAGAGAAAGCTGAAACACAGGTATTTGGAAATAGATAGAAATGCCTGCAGGAGATGCTAAAATAAGAAATGAAATCCACAGTTTACCTGGTAGAAAGGACCCACAGATGCTTAGAGAGAGAAGCCACTGGAATCAGAAGCTGAGACAATGAAATGGGAACAGGGACCAGCAGATACAAGCCATATGCCTTCCCAGCTGACAGAGATGTTCCATATGCAGGCCACAATTATTAATTAATCCATAGGTAGCCCCTGACATGAACTAGGCCATTCAGAGTCTGTTTTACAAGAAGTTGATACTTGGAAAACACAGGTAAAAGAGTAGAGGTAAACTACATTACTGGTGCCACTTTAGAGAAAAAGTTCAATAAATCCAATTTCTGCCAAAGCCAATAGCAATTATATGTGGGTGGTTTTCAAAGGATCTCCTATAGCTTTAAATGAAAACTAGAATTTATCTCTCTAATCTCTTAAATTATAATTCAGGTGAGAGAATAATTGCAGAAATTTATAGCCCTCTAATCAAGTTACTCCTAATCAAGAAATGCTTTAGAAAGAAGCCAGTAACTTGATGGCTTCATTATATATTAAAGGAGTTATTGAGTTTAATTTGCCAACAATGATTTTTAAATATTAAATTAAATATGGGTGTGTAGGGTGTGCATTCTTAATCATGAGACTGTGGCTAGACAGAATAATAGAAAGGAATTTGAGCTAGAAATGGAAGATGATGGGGAGAACTGATGAACAATCTTTAGGGAATAAACTGGAAAAAAATACAGTGGGAGCTTTCTTTCATTCAAGAGATGCAAAGGAATGATAACCTATGATAAAAATCAGTTCATCTATTTGTAGTATCAAGGGAGTGCAAAGAATGTATGCCTAGATCTCCTTGAAGTTGTAAGTTTTCATGATTCTGCAAAAAATTCACTATAAGGAAAAAATGAAACAAAGCACAAGACAATACCAAAAAAACAAGAGCAAGGAAATTCCGTTCACTGCACTCCTTCCACTCCATCCTCCTCCAAAAGAAGACAGCAGTAAGGAATAAGAATGGAAAACTGAGCACAGTGGGCTTTTTGAGGTTTTGGTAACTCGATTACATTGGCTATCAAACTAAACCAAGGTAAAATAAATAGATGCTTGGATCCAAGAAAAACTTCAGATAAACAAGTTTTAAAGTCAAATTTTTTGGCATAATGCAAAGATATAAACTTGAATTACTACATACTATGATTTTTAATCCTGCATCTTCATCTATCAACACAGTTCTGATGTACAAAAATACCAATAATCTAACTGGATCTTAAATTAACTTGAAGTCCCTTTCTTGTAACCAAGAAGCAACGGTCTTGGTTCTTGGTTAAGCAGGAAATGATGCTTAAAATGTCAGTGTTCATTCAGGACACCAGGCGGCAGCAGCTACACTGAATATAGAGAAATAAATCCAATTCGCATGACATTCCTTGCTGGGTGGTGAGAGCAGGGGAATTTCAAAAGGCACTTTCCATGTCTTAAATAGGCATACATTATCACAAGAAATGGAGAAACAGACTTGTAAGATTGAACTAAGATGAAAGATTGTCTTTCTTGTGGTCTTTCTCCTTGAAGTTTAATTTAAGCTATTTACAATTCTGTCAAAGGCAAAGCAAAGAACAGTGGGACTCTGAATTACTTCATCCCCTTCTTTTTTGCATCCTGCAGACAGTACACAGTCATAATCACAAAGACCTAAATTTTACCCTTAATTTCACAGAGGATGCCTTACAGAAAGTCTCACGAAAGGATTTATGTTAGAATTTGCCCCATATCCTGTCTTAGATTAATCGAGTTTTATTTGCCACATTTTTCTGGTTCAGTAGACATTGCCTTATCTGTTACCGTCTGTTAGCATATCCCCTCAAAACCAAAAGGATGCAAAGCACTTTGAAAACAGGAAATAATCAAGAACTGATTCAGTTTGGGAAGATTTTTCTATAGTGATGGATGTGTAACTGAGAAATCAGGATTTAAGGAATGATTTTGATTACTGAATCATATTCCTTTTTGCTTTCTGGAATATTGGAGTAGACAGAGTGGAATACGTGAAAGCCCTAAATTGCAATCCAGCTGCCCCAATATCTGAAATGTTTGTAAAAGCCCTTAGTTTGTGCCTCTGTGACTGAGAGCTGTTACTCCCTCTATCTGGTCATTTTCTTGCAGGGCAAAGGCCTAAGTGCTACTGAAGAATTTGAAGTCAGTCCTTAACTAGCCTCAGCCCCAGACATTTGTAAATCATGTCAGCTAGACTTTGCTATTGAAAGATAACTTGTCTCCCTTCCTTTTGGCTTATACCTTTAAGTGCTAGCTCTGCCTCCCCTCCTTTTAATTTATATTCTCCTAATGAAATGATGATAACACTGTCTCCTTTTCTATTTTGAACTTGATATCCAAGCTGACTTCATCTCCCCTTGCTAAAATCCTTAAAAACCTTGAACTCCCTGAAGTCGGGGAGACAGATTTTGGGCTGCTAGGCCATCTGCTCTCCTACTACATACCTAGGAATAAACTCTTTGTCTTTTTGAAACCCCAGTGTCTCAGGAATTGGGTTTTGAATGTGTCAAGCTAAAGAATCCATGGCTTTTATCTAGTAATGGGTGTGTGTGGATCATCAATATCTCATGTCTATGAAAATTACCTTAACTTCAGGTTATAGGTTTTAGTATATCCACTTATTTAAGACATGCATTGTTAAAATAGTTTGAGAAAAGTAATTCAACAACAAAATAATTTGAGTAATAAAATGCCAGTAAAAAATAGTGAGGCAAAATTCATACCTTAATAACTTCTAAGAAAAAATGTTTATCAGTGAAGCACTTGTGCTTTTGAAAAGTAAGAACTGCTGCCTATATAGACACAGCAGAAGTAGTTTGATTTATATAAAAAGTTCATAGAGTCTGGACTGAAATAAAATGTCTGCATTATGTGTATAGCAATGAAAATTACAGTATAACAAATATAAAGTCACTGGACTGGAATTTAAGAGACAAAGAACAAGAATGAGGCTGGTGGGCGGGCCGTGGTGGCTCAGCGGGCAAGAGTGCTTGCCTGCCGTGCCGGAGGACCCCGGTTCGATTCCCGGCCCCAGCCCATGTAAAAAACAAACAAAATATAATAAAACAAGAAAATGTTTAAAAATGTTTCCCTTTCTTCCTTCCTTCCTTCCATCTTTCTTTCCTTCCTTTAAAAAAAAAAAAAAAAAAAAAAGAATGAGGCTGGCAAATAGCTTCAATGTAAGTATCAATTCCAAATAACAGGAATACTTTGAGAATGAATTATGTGCCACACCGGTGCTCACAAGCAGACATACCGAGACTGACTAATGATTTTTGCCATCCATAGGTAACTGGGTATAAAAAGAAGTGTGATTTAAAAAATAATAATAATAAAAATAAAAAATAAAAAAGGAAGTGTGATTAGATATGGGGAGCATGGTGAATGCCTGGAATCCCTGTCTTAAGCAAAACTGCCTGCAATTAATCAGCTGTGTGATTTTACCCATGTCTTTTAACCTGCCTCAATTTCAACCTGATTATTTGTAAAATAACATGATTGCTTTATATCACACCTAAGCTTGTCTTTAGTTCTATAATTTTAAATCTATGAGAATTGTACTCATGCATTTCAGGGATAAACAATTAAGATTACTGTGCTAACATAGAATACATTGTAAATATATGCCTTAACTTGAGGCTTTGGGTGGATAATTTGAGAGGAAAGAATTCAAAATTGTCACTTGATCTGACTCAAAAGCCTGTTCAGAGTTGTGCTTACAGGATGACATTACAAGACTCCACATATGGATTTACTCAAACAAAATGTCAAAGTGTTTCAAGAATAAATTATTGTTTATTGTTTTCACACCAGTGTTAGCAGACAAAGGCCATGGATTCTTCTGCCCAACATGCTCAAAAACCAATTCCTGAGACACTGGGGTTTCAAAGAGAGAAAGAGTTTATCACTAGGCATGTAGTAGGTGAGCAGATGGCCTAGTGGCCCAAAATGTCTCTCTGAACTTCAGTAATTTGAGTAGTTTTATTAGAGAAAAAGGTGGGCAGGATTTAGGGTAATAAGTATTGTGGCCTTAGATGATGTAATCAGAGGTGATCTGATTATTGAACGTGTGCAGATTAATCACATGCTTAGTCACAGAATGTATGAAAGAAACTGGAAGAGTGAGGTATAGATGACTTGTAGGTTAAAGTCTAAGCTACTGCGCATGTCAGGAGGGCCCACTTCAGTTAGATCCAGTCTCAGTTATCAAGATGATTTAGGATTTGGGGTGAGTTAGTTCTGGGCAGACCCAAGACCCTTCATTAATAAGCATGAGGGGCTATCTTTAGTGATTACAAGACTCTAAAGTTGAAAAACTGAATAACTATGTACAGATGAAGGTTAGTCACAGGATTTTTATAATCACAGGAGCAGAAGATAAGGGGTCTGCAACCATTATCAGAGATCAAGGCAGCTGTATTACAATTCAGAGATTTCAGGTATTTCCCTGTCTACCCAATATAGCAGAAAGCAAATAGGAATATTTATATCAAAATCACTCCTTAAATCCTGATTACTTGGTTACACCTGTAGCTACAATTATTCCATAAAGAAGTTTCATGACATTAGCAACACGAATTTAGGCAGCTATCTAAACTGTGCTCAATATTCTACCTGCTTCTTTAACTATTGGGAATGATACCAAATCAACAGCTTGGAGGTCTCTATTAACAGAAGATTTAAGAGATCTAAATCTATCCATATTTTAAGTCCACCTTAAATGAGGGAATGGATGTAGAGTATTAGAGGGAAATAATGTCACTATATTAAAGGAAAGAAAAGCTGTAGTAATTACAGAAAGATGTCTTAATATGGAATGTTTATATCTGAATTCACAGAACCTGTTTCTCTCTGTTAGCCTAAAACTAAAGTTACAACTACAATTTAAGTCCCAAGCCCTTTGAAACTTTACTATTAGAATGGGGGGGGCGATGTTCCTCTTACTCAGATATCTTTTTATCTGGTATATTTATAATTGAAAAAAGTAAAGTATGTGGAAATAACCATATTTTTCTACATATGATTATTTTATTCAAAAATGGCTAAGTCTTTACATTTTTGCTAAATACATATTTTGGCTTAAATATAGTCATGTTTGCATGTTTCATAATATATAAATGACATCTTTGTCAGCTGGGATCCTTAGTTGCAAACACATAAGAATCCACTTCAGCTAGTGTTAGTGGAAAAGGAACTTATACAGGATATTAAGCAATTCATAGAAACTTCAGAATTCTCAGCTCTGAAACTACACAGTCCAATTACATCATAATAGCTTCTCAAGGGAAAACACCAATGCTACTCCCCCTCAGCAACAGGTGTAGGGAAAATATGTTTGTGTTTGGGCTTTCTGAGTACACTTTACTGAAAACTAGGGATCCTGGGCTAAGAGCAAGGGAGGTGAATTTATAACTGTTTAGTTAGTGAGAGAACTCCAGAGAGACTTACCTACGGAGGTATGTGTTTACATTGCAAGGGAAAATGAGGTACAGTAGGTCATAAAATTCAGAGAGAAAAGAAGGCTTGTGTGGCCTGCTGAGAAATGTATATACATTCCAGAAGGTTAGAATGTGACCCCGTATCCTTTCCATCCAATAGCCACAGATCAAAGGTTTTTGCCTCCTTCTGAGAGGAGAAAGGATAGGCAGCTGCCTCTTTGTCCTGTATATAAGCAGAGAAAATCCATTTTTATCTGTCCCTCGCCAGTGGGGTGTTCACTGCTCATCTAGGAGATTTTCCATCTGGCTTTCATCACGTTGCCCCAGAGAGAAGGACTGCAGAAACCCCTTATTAAAATCACTTATCATTTACCATTTAATAGGAAATCTCTCGGCTCTAGAATACGTGTGTATATTCAGAATAAAATTAAAAGATGGTGTATTCAGTCTAAAATGAATACAAAGGAATACTGAAAACCCAGCAGATGCCTGGAACTAGATGTCAGACATTCCGACACTGCTGTTACCAGGCAAAGGCCATGGATTCTTTGGCCCAGTATGCTCAATAACCAATTCCTAGGACACCGGCATTTCAAAGAGAGAAAGAGTTTATTACTACATATGTAGAAGGAAAACAGATGGCCTACTGGTCCAAAATCTGCCTCCCTGAACTGCAATAATTCTGATGGTTTTATTAAGAAAAAGATGGGCAGGGTTTAGGATAATAAGCATACAGGCCCCAGGTGATGTAATTAGAGGTGATGTAATTGAGCATGTGCAGTTTGATTACATGTTTAGTCACAGAATGTATGTAAGAAAATGGCAGAAGGAGGTATAGACGACTTGTAGGTTAAAGTCTAAGATACTGTGTATGTCAGGTGGGCCTAATTTGGTTGGAGTCAGTCCTGGTTACAAGATAACTTTGGATTTAGAGTGGGTTAGCTCTGGGCAGACCCAAGACCCTTCATTAATAAATCTTAGGGGCTATCTTTAGTGATTTCAAGACTCTGAAGTTGAAAAACCAGATAACTGGGTACAAATGAAAGTTAGTCACAAGGTTTTTCCAACTGCTGGGGCACAAGATAAAGGCTATGCAATCATTCACAGTGGTCAAGGCAGCCGTAGTACAGTTTGGAGATTTCAGATATTTCCCTGTCTACTCCAATTTACCAGAAAGCAAAAAGGAATAGCTACATAATGATTCAGCAATCAAAATCATCCCTTAAATCTCGAGTTCTCATTTACAGTTCCTCTCTCTCATTTGATAATTATCTCAATCTTGGAGGTTATCTGGGTGATGACTCTTCTAATAACTTTATGGCTGAAAAGTGGCATTATTATGAAGGGGTAAGGGGGTGAAATGATGAAACCAGTTGTTTCTGGAGAGTCCAGTATTTCTAGGTTTTAGAGCATCTCTGGAATTGGAACAATCTGGAGGTTTTAAGTCTCTGAAATACAAACTTAATAAGTAAAGTTTTGTAGAGTCCAGGATATCTCTTAGGGTTTCCATGAATACTATTGATTGCCATACTGTAGCAGTTTGCAATAGCTGGCTGAAACTTGCACAAAGGTTACCTCTAGAATGACCTCTCAACTTGATCTGAAATTTTCTGAAAGAAATAGAGTTTCAATTTCTTTTCCCCCTTTTTCTATTTCTTTTCCCCCTTTTGGTCAACTAGTCCATGATGCCAGTTGGAATTTATGCCCCATGATGCCAGGGCCAGGCTTAAACCCCTGGAAATTATGTTCCTTGTAGGGGGGAAGGACAGAGTTTGGCTTAGAGAGAGATCACATTTGAACAACAGCAGAGATTTTTCTGGAGATAACTCTTAGGCTCTAATTATAAGCAGGCTTAGTTTGCTATTACAGAAATAAATTTTATAAGGGCAAACTTCAATGTTGAGGTCTTGGCTTATTAAATTGGAAGCCCCTTTCTTGCTTAAGAAACTGTCAGGAATTCCCCAGGTGGGGAAGTTTAATATTTCTATTTTTCCCAGTTCCTCAAGGGACTTTGCAAATACTTTTTCATTTTCTGCCCAAAATATTCTGAAATGCATCATGGCATAACACAAACATGTACAGAATATTAAGATTTTATTCCTTATTTCAGGTTCTGTATAAAATAAAGCTGAATTAGGTTGTTTAAATTAATTGACTAGATAGATTAAATTAGATACTGTGCTACAAAAACTTAAATTTGAACAAAATAAGCATTTTTCTTTTTGTCTCACAAAAAGTAAAGTTTTAAAATACAGACTTTTTTTTTAACCTAGTATATTGATTTACCTTAGTTTCAACCAGATCAGTTTCAGTCACATCATTAATCAGAGTTGGATCTTTTTTAGTTTTGTTTTGTTTTTAACAGTTGTTGTATGGATTTGTGCTGATTTCCAGAGCTGGAGAACTAAATATGAGTCTCAGGTGTCACACAGATACTTAAAGTTTCAAGAACTACTAGGTTATACAAAGAGTAAAGCATCTCAGAATTCAAAGATAGCAGTTAAAGCTTACAATCAAAGCTCTAATTTTTATGAGCATTTTTAAATGAAGCTATTTTCAGAAATAAAATGTTAGACCGTTCTTTTATATTAACAAACCATAGCAGAAGTTTTGTTCTGTTTCATTTTTACACGTTTACTAGAATTATGTTAATTAACAGATAAAATATAATGTATATATTTGCCCTGCCTTTCTTTTTAAGTCTTTCCTTGTTACAGATGGAGCTCTAACCTACATCTTGACCACATATACTTGTAGAGAAGTATTAGAGCAAAGCAGCACAATGATAATTTGTCTGTTTCTATGATCTGTAGCTTTTTAAGAATAAATAAAACCATGACTAACACCACCATTCCATTGCATATCATCCTACAGATTAGTAGTAGGTTATAGCATGGACAGTGAGAACATTGCCAAATTTTTAGGAGTTTTATACAGTCTCTAAATATACAAATAATATTATTTTAGCTATACAAATTTAACCAGCACCAGGATAGAAGATTTCTTTTATCCACTGTAATACTTCCCAAACACCTTCCAGGCAATAGGTTAAACTATTTTAGCACCTTCCTTATACAAGGTGAAAGAACAAATTATTTGTGCCTTTAACAATGAGAAGACTTTTCTGAAATAAAGGATGAGAAGGTCAAATATATTAACAAGGATTTATTATGATGTAAAATCTTTGTTTTCTAGACAGAATACTCAGATGATTAAGAAAAACTTTTTTAAAACTTTACATTAAGAGCAAACTAACAATCCATGGTAAACTTTAGTTTTGTATGAATATTGGCTTAACACAAAACCTTTCCTTTTTAAAATACGATAAACAGACTTATTAAATTTTGGTTAGCACTGACACTTATGGATGGAATTCACTTTCATAAACTCTTTTTTTTTTTTTTTTACAGCTCTGCTTTCATTCAGAGTTTAAGGTCAACAATGATGAATGATAACAACAAACAAAATTCACCTCCTCCAACTTTCTACTATTTTCTGTATCCATTCAGGGCTTGTAGTCAACTATGACTAATAGCAAACAGAAAACATTTCTTTACATTTTCTATCATCTTCCATAACCATTCAACCTATAGTGTTTATTTATCCACACATAACCAGAAATAAATTTGATAATACATTCAGAAAGCTTTTGAACCTGAATACTTCCTTCCAATAACAGTATTCATGAAAGGGAGAAGAGAAAGATACTACAAAATAATGGAAGAAGGAAGAAATTTATGCTTGGGTTTAGAACACAGCCAGTCATTGACATACTTCATACTCAGAACACATAAATGATTATTTCACAATCTACCAAAAATTACAGTCCAATTCAGCACTATCTTCAAAGGTCAGAAAAGCCCCAAGTTTGAAATATAATAAATTTTTTGATAATTAAGGAATTTATATCCAGAAAAAAACTCATTTTGTTTCAGATTATTCCAAGATGCTAAATAATACCAGGAATATTTTAGTTTACAAAATTAAATTATAGCTTCTAGAAAGCTAGTTCAAAGTTTTATTTAAATGCTACTTTTTTAAAATTTAAAGGTCTTACAAGTGTCATCTCCTCTATGAGGCCTTCTTAGGTCATTCTTTATCTACCTGCTTTTTAAATTTTCCAGCATTTTTATTCCTTGGTTACTACTATCTTATATTATGCCCAATTACATATATATTCTAACTAGAATATAATCAGTAACCAATTAGGAACATTTGACCAATACAAAGGCAAGAACATACCAATCAACAAATTTAAACAGGCATTTAACACATTATATTTAAGTAACACAGCAATTGCTAACTAGACTGAAGCACCAACTAACAATTAAACCAGCATTAAATACTTTATACACCAATTAACAATTTAAAAAACATTTAACTCTTACTATACCCAGGTAAAACACCTTCTAGGACTTAAACAGGCCTATTAACTTCATTAACTACCAATTAATTGTTGGATTGCTCTTTTATTTAAGAGAATTTTCAACAGGCAAATTTAGGTCAGGGCTTCAAATCCCATACAGCATGGAACCCAGAAAACAGGTATAGAGATTAAAGCAAAAGGATCATTCTGGAAGGATAACACAGGCCTAGGTCAAGGGGACTTGAACGACCTATTTACACCACAATCCACTTTTACTTTGATGATCCACTTATCCAGTCAGATTTTTGGACATGGAACTTGGAATTGTTTCTCTCTTTGAAGCTTTTTAAGGTACCAAAAGTCACTGGAGTGCCAGCAGAACAAAAACCTTGGTTGCGGAGCCCCTATGTTAAACTCAGTCAAGCAGCCCCAAAAAACTTACCTTATCACATGGCTTACCTGCTCTGCTGGGGCTCCAGAGTCTTGTGCCTTCATCCCAGAGAGCTGCCAAATTGTTACCAACAGATTTTTTTGACCAATGCACTCAATACCCAATTCCTGAGACACCAGGGTTTCAAAGAGAGAAAGAGTTTATTACTAGATGCCTAATAGGAGAGCAGATGGCCTATCAGCCCAAAATCTGTCTCTCTGAACTGCAGTAATTCTGGTAGTTTTATTAGAGGAAAAGATGAGCAGGGTTTAGGATAATGAGCACCATGACCCCACATGATGTAATTAGAGGTGATCTAATTATTAAGCATGTGCAGATTGAGAACAATGTAAGACAATGGCAGAATGAGGTATAAGTGAATTGTAGGTTAAAGTCTAAGCTACTCTGCAGGTCAGGTGAGCCCATTTTGGTTAAATCTAGTCACAGTCATCAAGATATCTTTGGATTTAGGATGGATTAGTTCTGGTTGACCCAGCACCCTTTATTAATAAACATTAGGGGCTGTCTTTAGTGATTACAAGACTCTAAAGTTGAAAAACTGGATACCTGGGACAAATCAGGTCTAGTCATAGGTTTTTCCAATCAAAGAGGCAGGAGATTAGGACTATACAATCATTATCAGAGATCAAGGCAGCTGGATTACAATTTAGAGATTTCAGGTATTTCCCTCTGTCTACTATAATATGTCAGAAAGCAAAAAAGAATATCTATATAATGATTCAGCAATCAAAATCATCTTTTAAATCCTGGTTTCTCAGTCACATTCATTAGTGGAGTTGTAGAATACAGCATTTCACTTTGGACACCAAAGTTTTGCTTCAGCAAAACAGAAGTTGTTTTTATGACTTTAGCTCATTTAATAATATTTCAAGATAAAAATGACATTTTTGTACAAATTAATTGTTAAAAGACATTTCTTTCACACATATTTCCTATCACAATGAAATAATTTAGGGCTAAGGAAAATTGTAGAAAAATTGAAGAAATTACTGAAATAAAGTTAATGTTTTTAAGGATATATTATTTTCTATTTACACAGAAACACATTTTCCCTTTACCATGAATCTAAATTAAGGGAAACAACATGAATTCAAAAAGTGCTAGGAATGCAAAGATATTTCTACAGACATAGAAAGGAAATTAGTTTGGCTCCTATTGACTGGACCTGGTTTATCCATCTTATAGGGGTACATTTAGGGCAGGTGAGCTTTATTTTGCATTGGGTCAAAGGTAATGAAAGGACTTGATTGACTATATGGGTCAGCTGTCTGGGTGAGGATTTCAAATTTCAAAAGAAAGAGAAAACAACAGAGGGCATGGATTTGTTTTGTTTTGTTTTTGGCTCTGAAGGTGTCCAGAAGTTTTCCTATAACAGAGACCTCAGTCAATTCCTTAGGGAACTCAGGATCTATAATGGGAGTTGTCCCAAATTTAGAGGAACAGTTCAGACCCCTTAAGTTAACCAACCATAAGCATCAGTTTGCCTCTAGGGAGGGACCACGGGCAGCTCCTGTTAGCCAATGGCAAGGCCCAGAGACAGACACAGCTGAAAACCCTAACTAGTGGCCAGCACTCCTGCCAGCTGTGAGATGTTTGCACCATTCTTGAAGGGGAGGGCATGATGGCATTACCACACTAAATCAATGCCTTCAAACATGGCCACATTCTCACTTTGGGCTCACTTCTGAATGTAAGCTCTGCATGACTGTATCCGATAAGAGGAAGTTTTCAGAAGTGTCATGGTCAGGAAAGGCATATGTAAATCAAGTATGTGTTCCAATAAGGAAAAAGTGTTTTCCTCCCCATGATTGGTGTCCATGATACTCAATCTATTGTCAGTTGACTGCTAGTCCTCCAGAATAAACAACTATGCAGCGATTGGTGGGGTGTTAAGATTGGCTGCTCTTACTAGAAAGGCATTTTGCAGTGGCAGTATTCTGGTCAACTTCTAGGAAGAAATATTCAAGCTGAGCTATAAAAATACAATATTAACAAATATTAATAGTTCAGACTCATGGTAAACAAAGACAGACACTGGATAGGTGAGTAAAATAATGTTTACTTATGTGTTACTTAACAGAGAAAGAAATTAGTACAATCAAAATAGAATTAAAAGAAATCGGCAGGTATTTTTTTGACAAATGAAGCTGTGAGCTCCCTAAAAGGGGAACAATTGCAGGTAAAAAAAAAAAGTCTGATTGAAAGTTTGTCAAACTTTCTTAAAACTTGAATGCTGTACTTCAAGCCCAATCTCATAAATTTAAAACCAGGGAAGTTCTGCACACAGGCAAAGCTGGATATGTACCTCACCTGGGATAGGCAGACTTTATCAATATAGGCATTGTATCATATACAGTATGACAATGGAATAGATTAGAGTGCATTCAGAAATGAAAACAGTGGTTCATTTCTCACCCATGGTCTCCATGATTTAAGTACTTTCCAGAAATAAAATCTCTAAATTGTGTTTATATCTGGAAGTCATGCAAACTGATTCTATACCTGCTGTTCCTGAAGGTATATTACTCTCTCTTCAAGGTAAAAACCAACTCCTTCAGATCCAATTATTAGAGCAGGATGGGTGGTGATAGCATTTGTCAGATCAATAGCTTCATGTTAAGTACAAGGGGCTGCGTTGATGTGCCCTTGTAAAGATATTGCATGTGTATGCAGTAACCACTTTATTAAGCTTGTATTCATATACTCTTATTCTTCAAGACCCAAGTAAAACAGGAACATTAAATAAGCCTATAACAAGGATAACCACACCTGTATATGTCAAGTTTTTAATAGTGGAAATAATCTCTGTGATTCCCCAGGGATGCAGCACTTATTTTACTTATTTTTTACTAGTATTCCAGTATCTATCACTGATCTCTTCTTCCAAAAAAACAATCATTCCAATTTGGAGATATCCTGGGATATGCCTAAATCAATAATATACTTGGAGAATAGGGACAATAACGTAAGACCATCTTTTCATACCTTACAGTCCCACTGTGACGTCTTGAGACAAAATTTCATTTATCACCTGAATGTCCTTCCCTTGAGCTCCACCATGACTGGTGAACCACAGATATGCTTTAGGAACACATTTTTCTTTTGCTTTTGTCACATATTACCACAAATTCAGCACCTTAAAATAATTCCCATTTATCATCTCGCAGCACTATGGGTTAGAGGTCTGATAGGGCTAGATTCCTCACCAGTGACTCGGGAGTAGAATCCACTTTCAGGCTCAATCAGGTTGTTGGCAGAATTCAATTTCATGTAGTTGCAGAATGGAGGTCCCTTTTCCCTTGCTGAGTTTCATCAGGGATCATTCTTCGCCTCTAGAGGCCACCTTACTACCTGGTTCATGACACCATCCATTTACAAAGCCAGCAATGATAGCTCAAGTTCTGACCGTGCTTAAATTTCTCTGATTTCTCCTTCTGCAGCATCTCTCTTCTAACTTCCTCTATGTCTACATTCCTGTGACTGACTCTTCTGGCTTTGTCTTCTACTTAAAGGGCTCTTGTGATTACATTGGCCCCACCTGGATAATTCTGATTAACCTCCCACTGTTAAAATTAGCTGATTAGTAACCTTAATTCCATTCGCAAAGTACTTCTTGGGGGATTTGGAGAATCTTGGGAGGATGTTATTAGAATTCTGCCTACCAACCTATCCAATATTTCCATTAGGTCAAAACCAGCATCCAAAAATTCCTGAAAATTTTGGGATTTTCTTTTTCCAGTACAGAAGTATCATGGAAAATGGCTGAAGAACCATTTGAAGGAAAGGATACCTTGTATTTCTTGATTTGAGCAGCTCTCAGTCTATGAACAACTCCAGACTGGGAAATTAGTGAGAAGCCAAGCCTACAATACTACGCAGATTAAAAAGGTAGTATTGGAAGATAGCATAATGCAAACTTGGCTAAAACAAATATCTCTAATCCTAATGAAGTATGCAAACATCAGTTTCCTGTAATAAACTACTATCTCAAATAATGTTTGCAATTTGTATTTATCTAGGTTCATTTGCATATTTTATTTTTTAAAGGGGACATCAAATAAATAAAGATAATACTAGATATAAACTATTTTACATGTAGATATATATATGTGCATGATTTGAATAAGATGCTGTAAAGTATGATGGTGGGCCCAAAAAATGTGTTCAGTGTCATATGCAAACTAAATAAAATAGCCTGTATTTAAAATATGCACATGTATTATTATGTTTCTTGTACAAAACATAATGCAGTTCACATAAAAGAATGATCAGTATTATTTATATTGATAACCAGGTACTTCAGTAGTCAATTTGATGAGTATTAGTTAGGACATAGTAGCAGAGAGCTAAGCTTAGAGCAGGTTAAATAAACTAGAATTCATTTCTCTGTCTTGTAACAGTCTTCAGGTGAATACCAGGGCCGGTATAATGAATCTCCTCCACTGTCATCTTGTTGGTCTTCCATCTCTAGGATATTTCCCTTATCTACATGGTCTAAGATGTCTTTATACCATGTCCATATTCTAAGAAGCCACATGGAAGAAAGAAACGCGCGGAGTCCAGATTCTTTCTCAGTATTGGCACAACCCATAAATAGTTCACGCCCCTTCTAACCACATTCCATGGGCCAGAACTTTAATGTGGCCATGAACAATTATGAAAAAGGCTTGGGAATATAAACATTTTTCCAGATGGTCAAGGCATGGGTAAAACTGGGGAACCTATTACCTTGAAAAAGAATTATAAGAATTTGCGGAATTGAATGAAAAATGGGACTCAGGACTCATAGTTCAAAAAGGAATCCAAACAGTTATTCTCAGGCACTAAAGCCATAAATGCCACACATAGAGACACACATTCCATTTAAAACATGCATACATATACACATGCCCCATTTAAAACTCAGAATGATCTCTAGGCCCCCTCTCCTACTAAAGAGAAAGACCAATATTTGGCTTCCCCCTCTCTTGCTCAATATTTGCTCTTAATCTTTTTTTTTTTGATGACAGGTCACTTAAAGCAAAAGAACCTAAGGTCTCCATGCCTCTGTCTGCTTGCACATTCTAAAAGAACTCTTTTTCTGTGTATATGTACAATAAGAACATCACAATTTTGCATGAAACCTGGAAATACAGAATGAGATTCCTCAGTAAACTTTAGCAAAGTGCTGATTTCAGTTTATGAAAAACCAAATTTTATAAATCTTAATAATTCATTCATTAGATTCATAGTCCTTAGTATTAAGCAGGAAAGAAATCTTTCCTCTGTAAGTATCTAAGAAAGGACTTGCATTTTGGATCACTTTGTGATTGTTCCATCCAGGGGATCCATCTTGCCACCTGAAGGGACCATACTTTGGGAATTACTGTCTTGTGCATTTGGCCAAGTCAGGCAACTGCTCATGGCAGCATTCTGGCATCCTTCCTCTCCAAGCTTCAACACCTAGAGTTAATAATAAGCTATCAAATAGGGGGAAGGGAACCCTATCCCTAAGCTCTGTGTGCCATTGGCCAGAGAACTGAGCAGGCCCCTCTGTTTAGGTCTTCATGTATTACAAAGCCTGGGGGTCTTCTGAGTGGCAGTACCTATCCCTCTTTCTCTTCTTACTTGGAGGAGGGGGGCCGAAAAAATAAGAGTCCCTTTCTCTGGCCAAATGGAAAGAGCACTTCTTTAACCTGCGTAATTGCACACCCAGGAGTCTTTTAATAAAACATCCCATCCCATACCTACTGAAAATAAATCTTCCAGGAAACCTGAGAGATTGCAAGCTTAATGGGTCTCCCAGGTATTTTTTATGAGGTAAATATGGGAAACAATGATTTAAAAGTTGAGTTAGGTCATTAACTTCCAGCAGTATGGGAGATAGTTTGAAATTTTGGCTGGAAATGTATTTAAGTCAACCCTGAAGTGGAGACTATGAAGCAAATTGCTACATGGCACTTTGTGGGAACACAGGCTCAGGCACAGCATAAATATCCCACAAATGACTGCTTTACTACCTGGCACAACAGACCCAAAAGATCTTACTATTATCTTTCATGAACATATACAGAATCCAGAAAATGGTGGCTTTTTAAACTTTTCTTTTGGGAGTCATCTTGTAGAAAATAAAGAATCTACCTCAAAAGCATTTAAGGAAATTTTATCTCTCCCTGTTTTCATCTCTCTTCTCTTCCTTCTCTTCCATTAATGTCACCCTCCCAAACCCTACTCCTCATCTGCCCACATACACCAAGTTTCCCTTTTCCTTTTATTTTGCCCCTTCTCAATCATCTTCCAACTCCGGATTGGGTACATCTTCCATCCTGGAGGTACATTATATAGTTCTTGGATCATAATGGTCATGGGCCTGCCTCTTTTGAAGAAGGATAGAAGATACCTCTCTGCTGTTGATGTCTTTCATACTCTCCAGGTGTAAGACAAACCTACTTTTGCTAATATTGGCCCTCTCTCTCTCATAGCATATTCAAGATGTGTTATTATGTTAATTAAGTATCTCTTTATCCATCATTCCCCCATTAGGTGTAAGGAAACAAGTGAAGAAAACCCCATCCTATAACAGACACAGGATTCTATACTCTTCTACTTCCTAAACCTTCTTGGCCTCATGCCCCATCCTCCCTTGAAAGGTAGAGCAAGATACAGGCTTAGTGGATGACAACCACTGGTCCATGTGTCTCAGCTGAGTAGGGTTAACATAGCAAATACACTAGGTGAGGAGGAAAGGATGTGGATTTTGATCATTCCTTCTCTAAATCTGACCAGTTCAGGCAGCAACCCTGCTGATTATATCTACATTCTCAATTTAAATTGTCTCTTTGGTGAGGTGTTCTAAGTTGAATAGCAGGTAGTTAAGCCTATTTTCTATTTTTTTCTCTCTTGTACCTGTTACCTGTATCAGTCACAAAGGACACTTTTTTCTCTACCTAATGATGCTTTTGTCTTATTTCTTAATTGATTAAGATGCAGGCATTGAGATGATGTGCTACTTATTGGCCACCTTGAAAGTTCTAGCATTTAACTCTGATACTTGACAAAGTGAATTTCTCTGCCTGATGCACTCAAGTGACCAATTCTTGAGACACTAGGATTTCAAAGAGAGAAAAAGTTCATTGCTAGGCACAAAGCAGGAGAGCAGATGACCTATTGACTCAAAAGTCTGTCTCCCTGAGCTGCAGAAACGCTGATAGTTTTATAATATCAAAAGATGGACAGCTTTTAGTATAAAGAACACAATGGCTCTAGATGACATAATTAGAGGTGATCTAATTGTTGAGCCTGTGCAGATTGATTACCCGCTTAGTCACAGAATGCATATAAGAAGATGGCAGCCTTAATATGAGGTTCTGCATGATTTTTAGTATTATAATGAGGTATAAGTGACATATAGGTTAAAGTCTAAGCTACTAAGCATATCAGGTAGGCCCACTTAGGTTAGATCCAGTTTCAGTTTTCCTAACTTTTGTACTGGGGTTGGTTAGTTCTGGGGTGACTCAAGGTTCTTCATTAATAAACATCAGGGACTGTCTTTAGTGATCATAAGAATCTAAAGTTTAAAAAAAATGGATAAAATGGGTGCAAGTGAACATCAGTGACAAAGTTTTTACAATCACAAGGGCACAGGATATAGGCTACACAATCATTATCAGGGATCAACGCAGCTGGATTACAGTTCAGAGATTTCAGGTATGTCCCTTTGTCTACTCCAAAATACCAGAAAGTAAAATGAAATTTCTGTATAATGATTCAGGAATCATAATCATCCCTTAAATCCTAACTTCTCACTTAACAACTCTAAGAAGTACCGCCCAGGGCAGAAGTTTGCAAGTATGAAGGTATTAGCAGTGATTTGACAGCCCAGAAGAGAGAGGGATGACTGAACAACAGTGCAGCAAGGTCTGCTGGCCAAGCAGGAACTCTGTGAAGATCTTTTCTAAGAGGGCTCCTTTCCTCCCTGGCTTGAACAATGAAGTGTCTTCTCTCCTAACCTGCCTCCAGGCAGACCATTCATAGACCATTCACAGAAGAAAGGTCTCACTGTTTCTTCATATAATAAAACACATTATGTTATAGTCAGGTAAGAGAAAGGAAGGCAGGAGAGGGGAGTGGGATTTCAGGGAACACATAAACCAGAAATTATGGCAAAGCAAGCTAGGTAGGATTTTGAGGAAAATGTCACCAAAAGTGGACTAAAGTTGGCTGCAAGATAAAGAAGAAAAAAAAATAAAATAAAGGCAGGAATTTAAAAATACTAGAAATGTGATGGAAAAATGAAACAATGAAGAAAGAAAGTCATATCAAAAGGATAATGTTTAAGAGATAGAAGTTTCATTAGAAAAATAATGGTCTCTCTTTAATACATAGAATAATGCTTTTGTGAAGCAGGTGAAGGAGAAATACAAAAGCATTATTTTGCAGGGGATGATATTCAGCAAATGTTCACATCTTCATATCTCAGATAACCAAAGTAAAACCCACTGGACAAAACAAAAACCCTAAGGCTGCTAATTTTGTTAAGCACCTACCGAATCACTATGCTAAGCCTTTTATATGGAAGTTTTGGCTTTTTTTTTTTTTTCATTTAATCTTCACAAATAACATTATGCTCAAACTACAGTTGACTTAGTTAAAGTCTTAGGTTGCAAAGCTTGGACCAGATTCCAGCTTTCCTGATTTCTAGTTCTTTTTTCTTTTCACCCCATCATGTCTTTGGTGATAGAATGATGGCTTTTGAGGGTAAGACAAAGGGACACATACATAAAATAGGAGGTAGCCTTAAGTACCAGGAATGCCAAGATAAAATTATGTTTTTTCCAAGTGCCCTAGGAAGGACATCATTATAGATTTCTTTAGGCTCTTCTGTTGAGAAGAATAATGAGAAATGGAAGCACCAATCTTTAAATGATTGGCCCCCCAATTTTTACAACTAAAATTCCACATACAAAAATAAGCACATCTTAGGTTTCATGACCAGAGACTGACTTAAGCATGCCAAATGCAATTGTGCCTTTTCAGTTTCTGATTGCTGCTTTCCTTCCAAAGCAAGTCTCTGTAACATAACCAGCAATTTAATAAGGCCCCTGCTGAGAATATTTACCCAAAAGATTTCCCTCCTCAGTGCAAAATAATCTTCCACTTAAGAAGCTCTATTTTGGTTGCTGGTCAGTGTGACATGTAACAAAACAATTTTTTTTTATATTACAATACAGAAGGAACTGGTATGCAAGAAGCATCACTTATAGCACAGGTCTGTGAAATGGGACAGAAATCACAGTTTTTAAAAATGATAATGAGTTTTTAATATCTCATTTAAAAACTTGAGAAAAAGTAGCTTGCTAAGCATCATATCTTTCATAAGAACATAAGTATTGGCCAAATATCAAAGGATAAAAACTCACCCAGGAAAACTCAGTAGATGAGAAATTGGAAACTCATCACTCTGAATAGAAAAACTGAAGGTAAAGTTCAAAGAAAACATTGGAAAACTATCCTGGGAACAGAGCTCTATTATCTTACATGCCTTTGGATATAGAAATAATTCCATATATCTGACTGACTCCATTCTCTACTTCTAAAAATGAAAGGGAGAAAGACATGACAAACTTCTATTCAGACTGGGGGAAATTCTTTCCCATGAGGGAATCATCACCGTGAACCTTGCTACCCATTGGTGGCCTCCAGTCTCAAAGTAAAAGAGAACATGACCAGAAGCAAAGACATTTCTCATGCTGCAGTTATTCACCAGTTGATTTCACAGGAACAATTCCTTCTTTTATAACACTTTACCCTCAAGTAGCAAAAGTGGAGAATGAGGTTAAAAATTCATCCAGGGCCACAAAAGGGCTTGATATGAGCACAATGGCCTTTGCGGATGAATTGCAGGATGGAATATTTCACACCCCTTGCTCCAATGAGTTTATCTTCTTCTTGGGTATTATTGGCAGAAATAATCTAGAGAGAGTTTATGGTCTTAAATACTAGGTCCGAAAGTGTTCTTAAGAGAAAAAAAAAATATGATTTTATCATGATAATGCTGGCAATATTTAGATACACAAATGGCTACTGAAAATCTTGCTGTATGTGGTTTTACATTTTTAATTAAAATGTAATAAATGAGCACCTTTTTACCTTTTGTTGTACCCTTCAAACTCTAGTCATTGTATTTTTTATTTTTGTTACAAGGATGTGAGGAATTATATGCATTTCATGAGAATTGTGAAAGTGATGACTTGCAAATCCTTCTGGGAAATCCCAGAAGGACTTGAACAGTGGAAAGAAAAGTATTTTCCAAGTCCTCTTGGGGGAATAGTGAGAAAGGGGGAAAATTCAACTTCCCCAAGTAAAGAATTCTTGATATTCTCATAAGCGGTGGGGACAACCAAAGCAATAGGCTGAGCCACCAATCTTGGGGTTTCGTTCCTATGAAAACCCCATAATGGATAGGTTAAGTCTACTTAAAATTAGGCCTAAGAGTCACCCCCAAGAGAACCTCTTTTGTTCTCAGATGTGACCTCTCTCTCTCAACCAACATGACAAGCAAACTCGCTGCCCTCCCCCTCTCTACATGGGATATGACTCCCAGGGGTGTGGACCTTCCTGGCAATGTGGGACAGAAATCCTAGAATGAGCTGAGACTCAGCACCAAGGGATTGAGAAAACCTTCTCGACCAAAAGGGGGAAGAGAGAAATGAGACAAAATAAAGTGTCAATGGCTGAGAGATTCCAAACAGAGTCGAGAGGTTATCCTGGAGGTTATTCTTACGCATTATGTAGATATCACCTTTTTAGTTAAAGCATAACAGAGAGGCTGGAGGGAACTGCCTGAAAATGTAGAGCTGTGTTCCTGTAGCAATGTTTCTTGAAGATGATTGTATAATGATATAGTTTTCGCAATGTGACTGTGTGATTGCGAAAACTTTCTGTCTGATGCTTCTTTTATCTACCTTATGGACAGATGAGTAAAACATATGGATTAAAAATAAATTAATAAGGGGAACAAATGTCAAAATAAATTTAGTAGATTGAAATGCCAGTGATCAATGAAAGGGAGGAGTAAGGGGTATGGTATGTATGGATTTTTTTCTGTTTTCTTTTTATTTCTTTTTCTGAATTGATGCAAATGTTCTAAGAAATGATCACTATGATGAATATACAACTATGTGATAAAAAAAGAATATTCATATTGTATGTTGATTGGTTTTGTTAATAACAATTAAAAAAATAAAATAAATCTTCCTTCAGTATGATTATTCAGACTGTTTATTGGCATAGAGAGGTACAGAAGATGTGCCAACATTCTCATCTCTTGAAAATGCATGAAAAAAATACTTGCAGTCCCCATAGTCGACAACATCAAAATTCACACCATGTGTAATATTGTCAAATATACATTAATAAAATATAATCAAATATGCTTTAATCTACAGATTTAAAAAGGAACAATATAATGACATTCAAATTGGGACATGACCACTTCAAGAAGTCAGTTTGCATGCCTATCCATTAAAAGAAATTTATTAAAATTCTTATTGTTCAATTCCAAAGACTACAATAAATGCTGCACCTATTTAAAGGACATTAAAATTTAAATGTTTATTGATATTAATTTAGACCCCAATGCCCAAATAGATTTCAGCAGGAATGTTAACGATGTTTTGACATGAGTATAATGTGAGACTGCAGAGTTGCAAAAATATGGAACTGGGAATTAAGAGATGAAATTTATGGCATATACTCTACTATTAACTAGCTACTTGATGTTAGGGAAGTCAGTGATTCTATGCTTCAGCATTTTTATCTAAAATGATATTAGAACACTTGTCCTATTTACTTCACAGGGTAGTGAGCTTTCTTTGTAAAGTGAGACTTTTCTGAACATATCACCAACATTTTCCTCCATAACACACTTTTTGGCACTCTGTCTTCAACAAATACAAAAACTTTATAACATCTATCTTCCCTTATCTTCTCTTTTCTTCCCTTTCCTTTCTTTTCCCTATTTCTTTCTTTGCAGACTACAGACACACACATTTAACTTTTTTTACACATTTAACTTTGAATTAAAAATAAAACAATTATATTCTGAAGTTGATAAGGTTGAGTTCTCAATACATGATGCTTTTGGTGGCATAAACATTAAGGGAGCTGTGCTTTCTACAATTGGCCAAGGTCATTCTTTCCAGTTGCAGTCACATCCGAGTGGATTTCACCACTGTTTCCATGTGCCAGTTAAAATACAGTGTTTTGGCACTTAGAGGAATATTAGAGAACCCATTTTCCTATTTCAAAGTTCAGCCAACTTCTGTGATCTTTACTGAAACACACAAAATGTATGGGACTTCACTCGACTTTTGAAAGTGTTCCCATATAAATATGTCTCCCCTTTTTTCTTCATAATCAGTTTAACCCACTCCCTCTCCCTTCCTCCCTCCCTTTTCTCCTCCCCCATCCCTTCCTCTCCTCTATTTTTCTGAAATAAATATAAGAAAACTGTTGGCTCTTCTACGATTCTCTCAGAAGTGGTCCTTAAGGGCACTGGAGTCTATCAAGATTCTATCTGAATTTCTAGTGTTCCTTTATAATTGTGTTTATGATGTACCATCATGTGGAAGGATGAATTTTGTAACTTTATAGACTTCTATGCAATGTTTATAAGTTTATATAGACTTATTTGTAAGTTTATAGACTCCTATGAACTATATTTATTTTCACTCCATTTAAAATTACCTCTCCTTAACATGAAGAGGTGAGTTTTGTCAGAAGTTTGCAGAAAGACTATCAGAATGTAGCCAGGCTGTGACTGGGGGAAGTGAGACAGAGGCTTGGCTGGAACAGAATGCAGATTCGACGCAGGGAGGTTATTTGAAAATTCAGATTCCAAGGCTGGCTAGTTTGGTGTGGACCTGGTACTCATTCATACAATAAATCTAGGCTATGTTTCAGAGAAAAATTGGAGAATCTGCTTTCCTGTCTAACATATTTCAAGATTAAACAGGAAGAGTCAATTCAGTCTCTCTGCTATTTCCTTTTAATTTCCTGATGACCCATTTTAAGAATGTGATCTTAAATAAATCTTATCAAGTTTGGTATCAGCTGACATATACAAGGAAGGATTTCATGATCCTTATAGAATCTCTTGGATCCTTCTTGGATTCTTATTTGTTTCTTAGTTTAGGATTAAAATGGACTTGTACTTTGTGGGCTTCTCTATATCTTTTATTTATACAATGTATTAACCATTCACGTTTTTTCATTAATTTTCCTTTGTTTCTTTGTTATTTATGTTTCATTTGAGATCAACTGTGTTTGCTATTTGTTATTAGCTAGGGTTCTCTAGAGAAACAGAATCAGCAGGAGATATCTGTAAATATAAAATTTATAAGAGAGTCTCATGCAACTGTGGGGATGTAAGAGTCCAAGGTCTACTGTAGGGCAGGTCATGAGCTGGCAGCTCCAATTAACGTCCTCAATGAACTCTCAGGAGAGGCTGGCTGGCTGAAGCAGAAAGAGTGATTGTCTCTGCTGAATGCTCCTTAAATGGCTTCCAGTGATTAGATTAAGCATCATTCATTGCAGAAGACACTCCCCTTAGCTGACTGCAAAAGCAGCCAATGGGGTCATGATTTAAGTCCATGAAATATCCTCACAGCAACAGACAGGCCAGTGCTTGCCCAGCCAGACAACTGGACACCACCACCTGGCCAAATTGACACATGAACCTGATCATCATACTACATGTCCAATATCATATTTTAAAATGGTCTTTAAGCTTCCTGTTGTTTTATTATATTTTTTAGTTTTTTCTGTCTGCTTTTTAATGTTTCTAAAATCAAATAACTTTTAAATTGATTTAGGTCTTCTTCTCACTTTAACAAATTAAAAATATCTTTTAAAAATAGGTAAATGAAGAAAAAATAGGCAAAGGTACTGAGGGAATAATTCAATTCTTTTTGAGTTAAGAAAGTATACAGGATAGGCTTGTCTTTGACTTCACAAAAGAGAAATACAAATAATATCATCATTTAGATCAGAGTTTTTCAAAGTGAATTCTAAAGAATGCTACTCCAATAAGATGCATGAAAAAGGGTTTTCTACCTAAGTTTGGCAATTATAGATGCTACCTCCATTTTGGAGTTTTTCAATGCACATCAACACACTGATAACTTCAGAAGAAATGCAGTTCAAAAACCTGTTTAATTTCAGTTGGCCTTCCTTTCCTCTAGTATATTTGAATAAACCTTTTAAACATTGGAATACTAGGGAATACACTTTGGAAATACTAAACTAGCGTAATTGTACCATGCAGCAAGAGAAATTCTGAAATACCTTGTTCTCAATTACAGGTAGATTGTATGTTATACAGTGGATTCAATTATGTATGTATATGACTTACTCATTGACTTTAGAAACAAAAATCATAACAGTTGGAGTTTCATGAGACAAATGCCTGGTGATATCTCTTTAGATCCCTTGCTGCAATTTGTATCAATACCATTTGGACCATGTTTGGACATAAGTCACATAAACTGTCAGTGGCTTAAACTAAAAGGTTATTTACCATTGATTTCATAAGGAATCTAGAGGTAGGAACTCCCAGGGATGGCTTAGCAATACAATAATGTGTTTATAGACCTAGGTCTTTCTCGTTTTATTCTCTAACATCTTGTGTATATCAAGAAACATCTTATGTATATCAAGGAACATTTTCATCTTATGGATTTAAGAGGACTGCCACATCTCCAAATATTGCATTCTCATACAGCAGAGTCCATAACAGGAAGGGACTTAAGGAGCAACAGGAGTTTTCTAATGCTGCTCTCTTACCAGAGCAGAAAATCCTGATCAGAACCTGCCAGAAAACATCCCTTATAAATGTCCAGAGAAGGCAAAAGTGATCAGGGCATAATGAGGTGTGGAATTTAGTTCGTCCTCCAGGATAGCTAGTAAATAGCCAGGAACTGTATGGAACAACTGTTGGGGGGACTTCAATGACTGGACATACATTGCACACCAGTCTGGAACGGGTGGAATGACTGAGATCCCACCCAGAACTGCAAGTCTCCCAAGTCATGGAGGCCCACACGCCTCCCCCATGGGCAGACTGGTTCCTGAGAGGAAAACAAACAGACTCTATTAGAACCAAGGGAGTTATTAGCTCAACCAGGTTCCAACTGCAGAATTAATTAACAAATTCAGACTGCTGAAAACAGGCCCTGAGCACAGATCAACCTGGAGTAAACACTAAAGGAATCGGGAACTTTTGCCCCAGGAGAGAGGGGGCAGGGCTGAAGGGGGGTGGCGAACACTGAGAATTAAAGTCACCACAACACTTTAAACTGGTGGAAAGCTGTGGGCAGGCAAGCACTACATGCTGGGCAAGACAGGAAAAGCCCAGAGTCTAGAGGCTTCATAGGAAAGTCTAGCACCTGCTGGATTTCACCCTCAGGGAAACTTGACACTAATTACAGCCTCCATCTGAGACCTTTGATACTGATTACACCCTCCACCTGAGACCTGTCTGGTCTGGGAAAATATAATTGGGGTTTATTATATCTGAAGAAACCCTCCTCAAAAAAAAGGTTTCATATAAGAGGGCAAGAACCAGAAAAACAAGAACTAAAAAATTCTGATCAGCTATGAAGAAGGTATGCTAGAGGTCTAGAATAAGTTGAACTGACTGCCAAAGAATAGATAGAGAACAAAGCCAACCTACAAGAAAACCCTGGGTAAAAGGGCGAAAATGACCTCCAGAATAATTAAGGAAAAATAATGCCTAGACACCAGCAAAAAGTAATGATTCATACAGGGTACACAGGTGATTCAGTGGTAGAATGCATGCCTTCCATGTGGGAGAACCAGGTTGCATACCTGGACCATTCACCACCCCCTCCATCCCCCAAAAAGTAATGAATGAGTCATACTAGGAAAATCGAAGATATGCAATCAAAGGAATAAACAAACATTTCAAGTGAGATACAGGAATTGGAACAACTAATTAAGGATGTTGGAACAGACATGCAAAATCACATCAAAGAAAAAATCAACCAGTTGAGGGACGATATGGCAAAAAAGATGAAGTATCTAAAGAAGTCATTGGGCAAACATAAAGAAAAATTCAGAAGTTTGAAAACACAAATGGCAGAACTTATGTGAATAAAAGGCACAATAGAAGAGATGGAAAAACAATGGGGGATATGAAGAAAGAGGCACACTTATTTACTGTTGGTGCGAATATAAAATGATGCAACCCCTCTGGAAGGCAGTTTGGCCATTCCTCAGGAAGCTAAATATAGAATTGCCATATGATCCAGCAATCCCATTACTAGGTATATATTCAGAAGAACTGAAGCCAAGGACACAAATGGACATTTGCACACTTATGTTTATAGTGGCATTATTCACAATTGCCAAAAGATGGGAACAGCTCAAATGTCCTCTGATGAATGAGTGGCTAAACAAGCTGTGGTATATTATGCAAGTGTAAGACTGAATAAAGTCATGAAATATATAACAACCTGGATGAAACTTAAGGACACATGCTGAGTGAAATTAGCCAGAAATAAGAGGACAAACATTGTATGGTTTCACTAATATGAACTAACATTAATGAGTGAAATTTGAGAGTTAAAGATCACAGGTTATCAGGAGATAGGAAGAGCATAGAGATTGGGCATTTGGTGCTGAAGGAGTACAGAATGTTCAACAGAGCTGACTGCAAAGATCCACAAATGGATAGCAAAATATTATCTGATGGTCGCACAATAATGTAAGTACTGAATGAAGCTGAGTGTGAATATGGTTGAGTGAGAAGGGCTGGGGGCATGTATGACACCAGAAGGAAAGATAGAGGATAAAGACTGAGACAGTATAACTTAGCAATGCCTAGACTGGACAATAATGGTGAATAAATGTATAAATATAAGGATGACTTTACATGATGGAGAACAAATGAATGTCAACATTGCAAGGTGTTGAAAATGGGATAACACACAGGAAAAAAATCAATCAATGCAAACTAGGGTCTATAGCTAACAGTAATATTGTAATATGCTTCCACTGAATGTAGCAAAGGCAAAATGCCTAAACTAAATGTCAATAAGCAGGGGTTATGGGTGAGGGGCTTGGAATTCTTTCCAGAAGGAAAGGAAATGTCCTCATATAGATCATGATGGTGAAGGTATGGCTATGTGGTTATACTGGGAACCATTGATTTTTTACTTAGGTTGGATTGTATGATGTGTGAATAAAACAGTTTAAAAATTGAACAGAGAAAGTGGGCAACAGTGGCTCAGTGGCAGGGTTCTCACCCCCATGCCAGAGACCCGGGTTTGTTTCCTGGTGCCTGCCCATGTAAACACAAACAAACAAACAAACAAACAAAAAAAAAAAACCAGAGAGATTCAAATGCTGAAGAAAATGTGGAGAAAGGCATGTACATATTCATTGTCGATAGGGATGCAGAGTGATGCGGCTCCTCTGGAGGGTAGTGCAATGTCTCCACAGGAGGCAAGGGGTGAGGTTGCCATATGATCCTGCAAGCCCATTGCTAGGTATATATTCAAAGGACTGAGAGCGGGAATACAAATGGACATCTTCACACTGGTGCTTATGGCCGCAGTGTTTGCAATTTGCAATGGATGGAGGTGAACTAAGGGTACAACAACTGAGGACTGGATGAGGGAACATGCAGGACATGCAATGGACTACTGAGCAGCTGGAAGAAGGAATGAAGTTATAAGGCATGCAATTAGGTGAATGAAACTTGAGGACAGTATGTTGAATGGAATGTCAGAAATAAAAAGACAAATACTATCATGCCTCACTTATATGGACTAACTATAAAATGCAGACTTGGAGAATTAAAGTCAAAAGCATGGGTTATCAGGTTGGGGTCTACTGTAAAGGATCCTAGAGTGTAAGTTCTTACAGCAGTCACACATACTGTGGAGTTGCAACTGATTTCTAAATTCTGAGATGCTGGACTATCTGGGTATACCTTGGTTGTCACAAATTTTGGGTATTTGTGTGACACTTGAGACTCTGGAGCTATATAAGTCAGCATTATCCCATACAGCAATTGTTAAAAAAAAAAAGTAATCAGACTTTAACTAGACATATAAATGAAGCTGATCTGGATAGGACTAAGGTAAATTGGAATACAGGGTAAAGGATGATATTGTCTGTATTTTAAAACCCCAACATCTGTGTGAGACCAAAGGAAGAGATGTTTATTTGATTTAAATTTTTTATCTTTGGTGGCACAATATCTAATTTAACTTGAATGGTCAGTTTATTTGCACACCATAATTACATGGAATCCTGAATAGAGAGGGAGGTTTTTTTTTATTGGTTTGTACAGGTTAGTGGTATGCCTTGATGCATGCCAGAGTAATGTGAGTGAAGAGGAGAAGAGTATTTGCAGGGTCCCCTTGGGCAACAGGGAGGAAAGGATAAAACGTTGAACTGCCCACCTGAGGAATTCCTGATGTTCTCACAAGCCTTGCAGATGGCCAGTTTGATAAGCTGAGCCCTCATTCTTGGGGCTCACCCCTATGAGATTTATTCCTGCAAAGGAGAAGCTAAGCCTACTTATAATTATGCCTAAGAGTTACTCCCAGAGAACCTCTTTTGCTGCGGAGAGGTAGCCTTTCTCTCTATGCCAACTCAGCATGTAAACTCACTGCCCTCTCCCCTACAAGGGGACATGACTTCCAGGGGTGTAAATCTCCTTGGCAATGTGGAACATGACCCTGGGGATGAGCCGGGGCCCAACATCCTGAGATTGAGAAAGCCTTCTTGACCAAAAGGGGAAAGAAAGAAATGAGAGAGAATGATGTTTCAGTGGCTGAGAGATTTCAAAATACTGGAACTGCATTCCAGTAGCCTTGATTCTTGAAGACAATTCTATAACTATATAGTTTTTACGGTGTGACCATGTGATTGTGAAAACCTTGTGCCTAATGCTCCCTTTATCCAGGGTATGAACAGATGAGTGAAAAACCAGGACAAAAAAAAATGGGGGGGATAAGGATAAAAAAAATTGGGGTAGATTGCAATACTAGTAGTCAATGAGAGGGAGGGATAGGAGTATGGGATGTATATTTTTTTAATTTTTTAATTTTTATTTCTTTTTCTGGAGTAATACAAATGTTCTAAAAATGATCATGATGATGAATACACTACTATGTGATGACATTGTGAGCCACTGATTATATGCCTTGCATGGACTGCATGTGTGTGAAGGTATCTCAATAAAAATAAAATGTACAGGTTTCCTGTTTGGAAGGATGGAAATGTTTTGGTAATGGATAGTGGTGATGTTGGCATAGCATTGTAAATGCAACTAAGAGCACTGAAATATGTTTGAATATGATTAAAAGGGAAAATGCTAGGTTGTTTTTATGGTAACAGAAAAAAAAATTTTAAGCAATCCATGGAACTACACTAGACAAACAGTAACTCTTAAGTTAAACCAGGGACTTTAGTTAATAGTACAATTATAAAAATGTGCTTTCATCAACTGTAGCAAATTGTTCCACACCAATGCAAGGTTTTAATAATAGGGTGTACATAGGAGTCCTGTATTTTATGCATGATTCTGCTAATCCACACTTTTCTAATAAAGAAAAAAATGATTAGGATTACCAAGATGGATTTAAGCCAAATATGTGTCTTCTCTGGCCTGGATTCACTGCTGTGTGAACAAGCTATGGGTTCTATTGCAAAGGAGGAAATGACTCTTGGGGAGGCAATCAAGAGTGTCATCCACACTCCTATTTTTAAATTGTAAGTATTACCAAATCTGTATCTATGGATACAAGCAAATTCACAATATGAAGAACCTGAAGCTCCTGGTTTTGGCTTTACATCCATACTTTCAGAACTTCCCTACCACCTACTACAAATGTTTTTGGTAATGATCAAATAAGTCACAGATCATTCTATCCATTACAGATAATACCTGACATCCATGTGCTTTTTCATATTTGCTCATATTCTCCTTGGGCACAATGTCTGCGGTCCATAAATCTGCTTGAACATGTCTAGATATTCCCATTTATGATTATGCCATCAAGAGTATAGCAGTATTTGTGCCAATAATAAAGTCTCCCAGTGTATCCAGCACAAACAGTCATCATTTGCTAGAGCACTAGTTATTCTGAAAAAATTTGAGGAAAATCCCCCCACTCTGTTCTAAGCTTCGTTGTTATCTGTTCCCTAAGAAACCTGAAAATCAATCAAAAGAAGCAGACAGACATTACAGAGGTTATGAAACTACCATTCAAAGACATTAAAATAGCTATTGCAAATATTTTCAACTACATACAGGAATAAACATTCATAAAGCAGATCCAGAAGAAAGTATCATATTAAAATGGTAATATACTATGACCAAGATGGGTTTATTAGATGAGAGCCACACAAAAAAGTATATAATCACAAGGTTCTCTTATTTGATATTAAATGGCATATTATTATTTCAAGATAGAAGTTGATAAATTAAAGATTCATATTGTACACCAGAGAGCTATCACTACAAAAATAAGACACATAAAAATAATTAATAACCAAATAGTAGAGGTTAAATGGAATAGTAATATATAATCAGCCTCTCAGAAGGCAAGAATAAAGAGGAAAAGAAATAAGAGAAGGAACAGATGTAAAATAAATAGAAAAATGCTAGCTGTTACCCCAACATATTGACAATTACATTAAATGTAAATAATCAAACTGAAGGTTGCAAACTATGATGTATGGGAAAATCTGGCTTGCCACCTGCTTATGTATATGAAGTTTGCCTATCATGTACATAATATTCATGCATATGTGCACTGTCTCCATCTACTTTTATACCACAATGGCAAACTGAGTAGATTGGAAAGACTGTCTGCTCTGCAAAGCCTACCATTTATTATGTGGCTCTTTATAGAAAAACTTCACTAACCTCTGGTCTAAAGACTCCAAGTTCGAAACAGAAATTGTGATAATTGGTCAAAAAAGGTAGTTGGCTATATAGTTGGATATATACTACAAACCAGAATTTAATTTTAGATAAAGCTGCAGGTAAGTTAAACATAAAAGAATGAAAGAAAATTACCATGAAATTTCTTTTCAATAGAAAGCTGGGACATCTATATTATTATTATTAGATAAATTATACTTCAGAACAAGAACTATCATCAGAGATAAAGAGAGAGATTCCATAGTGATGAAGAGGCCAATTCATCAAGAAGACATACAACAGTCCTAAATGTATATGCATCCTATAAGAGAGCTACAAAATACATGAAGCAAGAACCATCAGAACTGAAAGGAAAGACAAGTCTAAAATTATTATTGTAGATTTACAATTGTCCCAGTAGCAACTGAGAGAACAATAGACAGGAAATCAGTAAGTACAGAGAAAACATGAACAATGAGGTTAACCAATATGGCTTAATTAACATTTATAGACTACTGTATCCGACAGCATAATGCACATTCTTTTCAAGTACAAATGGTACAAATAGGCCATACGCTGCTTCATAAAACAAATAAATTAAATTTATAATAAGTAATATAGAATTTATTCTCTGACAACAATGAAATTAAATTAGGAATCAAAAAACAGAAGGATATATGAAAATACTCAAATATTTGGAAATTGAATAACATAGTTCTAAATAAACCGTCTGCCAAAAAGCAATAACAAGAAAAATTAGAAAATATTTGAAGTGACTGAAAACACAGCTTATCATAATTTCAAGATGCATCTAAAGCAAAATTTTAAAGGGAAAGCAACAGCTTTAAATTTATATATTAGAAAATAAGGAGCTTATAAAGTCAACTAATCAATTTTTATCTTAAGATATGGAAAAAGAAGAGAAAATTAAGTCCCCACAAAGTCAGAAATCAGAAATAATAAAAATAAGAACAGAAATCAATGAAATAAAAATACAGAAAATTTATGTAACCCATAGCAGTTTCTTTGAAAACATCAGTAACATTAAAAAGCTCTAGCCAGACTGATACGGCAAAAAAAGAAGACACAGATTAGCGATTCCAGGAATGAAAAGTGGGACATTCCCCCAGATATGACAGACAACCAGAGCATGAAAAGATATGAGAGTTTGTCCTGCCAAAATTTGAAATTTTATATGACATGGACAAATTCTCTGAAAGATGCAAACTTTCACTTTAGAATAAATAGTTAATATGAATAGCCCTTTATCTAGTTAAAAAATCTTTTTTAGTGATAAAAATATACCTACAGAGAAAATTCCAGACCTAGAAGTTTCATTGGTAAATCTTACCAAACATTTAAGAAGAAATAATACCAATCCTACACAAAATGTTTCATAAAATAGAAGAGGAAGGAACACTTTCCAAATAATTTCATATATCAGCATGTCCTTGATATTAAAACCAGACAAGGGTATTGCAAGAAAAGAACATTTCAGACCAATATTCCTTATTAAGAGTGGCACAAAAGTATATTACAAATATTAACCTATTGAAACCAGTATTATATTAAATATTATAATATACTATGACCAAGTTGGGTTTATATCATGAATGTAGGTTGAGTTTATCATTATCATGAGGTCAAGGTAATTTGAAAGAATGAAAGAAAAAAATCATCTAATCCTTCCAATATATAGAAAACATATTGTGATTAAGATTGCCAGGAAACTAGGAATAGATATGAGTCCTTAATCTGATAAGGTGAATTTATTAAATACTTCATTTAATGGCAAAAGACTGAATATTTCCCACTAAAATCGGGAACAAAGCGAGGATGCTTACCTTCAGCACTTCTATACCACAATCTATTGGAATTTTCACAACCTCAGCAGAGGCAAAAATGTCTCAGACAGAACATGAAAACTAAACAGTATAAAAGAAAAATCGATCAACTGAACTTCATAAAAATTTGAACTTCTGTTCTTTGAAATACTACATTAAGAAAATGAAAATGCAGGTCACAGACTGTAAGAAAATATTTGCAGTGCACTAAGACAAGAAAAAGAAATAAAATGCATACAGGTTCCAAAGACAGAGTAAAACTCTTATTCACATATGACATAATTGTGTACTTAGAAAACTCTAGTTACTCTGCAAAAATGCTGCCTAGAGTAGTAATGACAAGTATGTTTAGCAAGGTCACAGGATGAAATGTTAGCATGCAAAAAAAACAACAGTATTTTTATATACTATATTAGTAACAACAAAAAGAAATTGAAACTTAAAGCATTCTATTTTAAATAGCATTCAAAAACATGAAATACTTAAGCATAATTTTTTTAAATAATGATTACAAGAACTGTGCAATGAAAACTACAAAACAATTCTGTGAGGAATTAAAGAATGTCTAAAAATGGAGAGATATACCATGTTCAAGAATTGGAAGTCAACCAAAGTGGTCAATTGATTTATTGCAACTGACAAGTTCTTTCTAAAATTTTATGGAAATGCAAAGGACTACAAATAGCCAAAACAACTTTGAAAAATAGCACATTTAAAAGATACTATTTAAGTTACTATAAAACTACAGTAATCAAACCAGTATGCTTTTTTTTTGCCTAAGAACAAACATATGCATCAATATAATAGAAATATGCCCCACATTTATAATTTTTTTAAGAAGTGCCTGAAATAATTCAATGGAGAAAGGACAGTTTTTATCAACAAACAAAAACAGTGCTGGAATGACTGGGCTTTGGGGTGAAAAATATATCTTGAATCTTATTTCATGCTGTACACAAAACACAATTCTAAGTGAACACACTTAAACACAATAACTAAAAATAAAAAACTCCAGACCCATGCTGTAGTAACTATTATCTGCATATGAGGAGACAGTACTGGAAGCACCTCCCATCCAAGGCAGATTTCCCTACAGTGGTGACCCAGGTCACTGGCCAGCTGTTCTGAGTGCTGATCCCACAGCTGCCATGGGATCAGACACCCTATCTCCAGGAATCCCCTGGTCTCCTCCAAGACTCAGGAGATGAATGGCCCAGGACCATTCCGGTGTTGCTGAGCCGACCCACTTGTCTTCCTGGGTCAATGTGCTCGTAACTTACTGCCTGATTTACTGCCCAAGAGAATGGAAAGGGTTTGCCTCAAAGATATTGTGGCTAGACAGCATGTCTGCAGAAGCACCATCCGTCCCTAAGGAAGAGAGAGAAGAACGTGGGTATCTGTGCTTTCAACTTACTTCCTGACTTACTGCCTAAGAGAAGAGGTGCCACAAACAAACATTAGAAAGGGGATTTTCTGGGTGCCTGTCCTGGGTATTGCCATGATTGAGGGAGAGGGAAAGAACACCGGCAAGGAACATGGGTTTCTTAAAGAACATGGCTTAGTAGGATTTTCAGGCAATCGGAGGGGTTTAGATATGGACAAACTATAGGACAGGGTCAAGACTGAGCCTTCCTCCATCTGTTACAACGCAGATCTTAGAACGCGGAAGCAACTTAACACAGTAGCTTCCCCATGAGAAAAGCCCACCAAGGGTATAGTCTCAGTGGAAAGCAAATAGTAGGGAAGAGAAGCTGCGGTCCAGGTTGGCCCCAGCAGGTGAGGACTGGAAAGCCAATGCCATAAGCACGTAGAGAGCAAGGGGGGCTGCAGGCTCAATTTAAGAAAAACAGGGGGCCTACCGGCTCTCACAAACTGTTTTAATTAGGATAGCCAAGGCTTTCACTTACTCTGCTTTCAGGGGGAGACACTCCCATTGGAATATACCTAATTCCCTTGGGCCTAAAGCAGAGGTGACTCCCTACATTGTTAAACACAAGTACCTTGTTTGGTACAAGGATCTTTAGCCCAGAATCCTGTGTTACAATACTGGAAAATCTTAGAAGGTATTGAAAGCTGGACAAAGGAGAAAGAGGGAGATTCTCATGAGAAGAGGAATAGATTCAGCAGAAAGGGTCTAGGTCTTCAGAGGGGAAGAAAAGAGAAAGTGTGGTAAGACTTGGAGAGCCGAGGAGAGACAGACAGAGATAGGGGGACTTGATTTGGCTCCCTCTGGACTCCTGTACGACACAGGGAGAAACCCCAATCAGGTCCCAAGGGGCCTTATCACCTGCCACCCTGAGTCTCCATGAATCTGCATACCATGGAGATGGGGCCCCTGCCACCTCCAAGGAGGAGCCGGAGGCACAGGGTGCACCAAGGTTTACGTCCTGAGGGAGCTGCATCAGAGCCCTTAGATTACTAGAGAGGGCAGTGAAAATGAGCACATAGGAGAGGAGAGCAGTGACCCAAGTGAGAAGATAAAGTGACAGCTCATTGCCAAGCCTCCTGGCACTTACAGTTTCAACGTTCAGAGAGACACGCCTCCTGCCTGGCTCGCCAGAACATGTTACCAGATTTCGGCTTCCTAGGTTCCTGGCTGCACCATAGAAAGAATTCAGAGGCACAGCACAGATAGAGCAAGTAGGTAAGAAATTTATTAAGTACACATGTAGAGAAAGGAGCACACGGGTACTCTTGTTGAGTAACAAAAGATGGAGGGTAAGAGGCCCAATATGACCTTTTTAATTTAACTAACTTCATCTGCAATGACCCTATGTCCGAATAAGTCACATTCGCCCGTAGGGGGCATGGGCTTGAACATATCTTTTTTGTGTATTGGGGTAGGGGGTCACTAATGGTTTGTTAAAGGAAAGCCAAAATGGCAGCTACACTTAAATTTAGAGTCGTTGAAAAGGAAAAGTAAATTTTCTTCAACTGAGTAAAGTATATTATTATCACAGGGGTCTCTGGAAAGTTTCAAAATAATTTTAGATGTTTCTTAAAGTTTAAGTAAATTAAATTCAAAAAATGCCTGCCTGGTTAATATGCTTTCCTTTTATCCACAACATACACCATCTTTAATTATAAATTTTCTTTGCCTTCCTCTTGACTCATTTGCAGAAAATAATGCTAATTATCATTAACATTTGCATCAAAAAATCGTAAGTTCACTTGCAAGACCTGTGATACAAAGCTAACCTCAAACATGGCCCAGTCTGTTTTTGTAACTAGATCCTTTGTTTCCTTGGACCCATATTTATAAAAGCAAAATGTGGTGGATTGAATTGGGAAACCCAGTTTGGCCATGTTTACATTCTTGTGGGTGTGGACCCCTCATAAATAGGATCTCGTCAAGATGGTCTTTGAGGTAAGGTGGGGCCCCACTGAATCAGGTTTGATTGTAGTGCAGATTACTGGGTCCTTTGCAGGCAGAGTGAAAGTCAGATCATGGAGAGCAGGCTGTCCAAAAGCCAAGGACTGATTATCCGAGCCAGCCCCAGAGCACTGCAGCCTTCAGGAAAAATGCAGGGCTGATGCCTTGATTTTGGAATTGTAGCCTCAAAACAATGAGCAATTAAATTCCCTTTATTTAAGCAAACCCACTGTATGGTATTTTAGTAGGTAGAAAATTAAAACACAAAACACAGGGGAATTAATAAACTATATTTCAGTATTTCCACTTTATGTGGGCATAAGGAGGTTTCATCTTTTGCAATGTGAGCCCACTGCTCTCAAGAAAACTTACTCTGAAAAGCAAGACCTTTCCAGCCCAAATCACTACCATTCTGACTTCACACTTGTTCCTTTTTGAGTAATATTTAAAGTTATTTACTGACCACAGTTAAGCCTCTCCTGAGTTACTTTTGAGAATGTGCTCTGTACAGTGACGTACTTTCTACCAAACAAGATTTCTCCTTTCCCTTTGACCCTCACTTGTGAAAGGAACACTCATTTTTTTCCAAAGCACTGAACAATTGAGGCTCAATTGTCCAGTGAGCTCTTTATACTAACAAAATCGAATGAGTCTTGAGAAAAGGAAATGCATTTCTAAAAGTATTTCTGAGTTTACACCAATTGCTCCTGATTTTCCAAGTTCCTATCACTTCTCGACTTGCTCTTTTGAATGGATTATTAAATACGTTTCTTAATCTCTGGATCTGGAAATATTTCTGTTTCACTATATTGTCAGAGAAAAAAGTTTCCACTAGGAACATTGAAGGGCAAATGACTGACATGTGAACTCTTGCCCAAGCTCTGACACTTTTTAGTGATTTCAAAGGCAAGCTCAGGGTTTAATTCTACTTTAAGGATTTTTATCACTAACTACTATGAGGAAAAATAGGGGAAATCACTTAAAATAAACATGGGGTTAAAAGGCTTACAAAAACTTACTTAATTTTTATTTTTCATACAGAACAAAATGATGGAGAATGGCTCTGTCTTTGGAGAGAGCAGAATTTAGGTTTGAATTATTCTCCCTTAATTTCTATGTAAGCATGAAAATTCGGCAATGGCATTTCTTTGATATGAAAAATTCATAAAATTTACATAGTTTATACAGTTCATTTCAAGATTAAGAAAAGTATTATTATTAAAGTTGTGGTTTTACGTTTGTTGCTCCAAACTCCCTATGGGGAGGTCACAGATGGAAAAAAAAAATAATTTCAAATAGATTTTCCATGAACTCCAACTCATAGAGATCCTCATTTTCTCTATTCACCAAGCTCTTAATCTTACCACTCCAGCCTAAGGCAAGGAAAATTATATCCAAATTAGATTTTGCATTTCTCCATGCAACCACTAACAATTTATTGGGATTTGGTTCTAAAACCTTCAATTTACCGTTCCTGGTTTAAGGGCTTTTTCTTCCAGAAGAGTTTTCCTCCTAGAATTTAGTCCTCCTGCAGAGCATCTAGGGAGATTAGAATGTGATCTTTTATCTTAGTTAATTTCATTTGCTGAGAATTCCCAGGCATGAAGACATCCACTTCATAGACCTTCAAATAGGCCACTCTACTTTGTCCACATCATAAAAATAAAGCCTACCTATCACTTTCTTACACCTTGCAGTTTTCTTATGAGCCTGAACTCTTACCTTCAGACGTTCTTACTAGAACCCAGCATGGGTAAAATAATTTTTTCTTGAATCCTTAAACATGAGAGAGAGAGGAAAAAAAAGAAAAAACAGATATATTTCACTACCGGAATCTGCAGAATGCTGACATGAATAAGACTTGAGAGTGGGGTAAAATGGACTGAGCTTTGAATTCACCATCAGTGCTAGGACAGCATGAGGCATATTTTGCCCCAGCTAAAGCCTGAAAGCAAATCCTTTCCCATGAACCATACGAAGGTAAAGCAGATAGCAAGACATCAAAAAATAAACTGCTGCATTAGCTATGGTTTCGGGGTTCAATTTATGCAAGCAATATATATTTTTTCTTTGGAACAATTCAGTTTTAATGAAATGATTCTAACCATACCTATACATCTTAAAAAGATGTTCAGGCTAAACGTATAGTGGTAGCTTATATGATTAAGTTAATAGAAAAAGATTATCATAGCATGAATGTACATATGTACATACCTATGGATTTTGCTGCCCCCTGCTGGGAAGCAGACAAAGAATGCTTTCCTGCTCCGTTCCAGTAGAAAACTTCTTTATAATGGCAATTACATCAATTTCCTAGTAAAGTTACCAGGACTACAGATTTCCAAAGTTTTATTTTTTAAATTGTTCCTACTTACTTGTTAGACCAAGCTTCTCAATGTCTGGCAAAGACAGCCCCTACTGAGAACCATTTTTATCCTTAAGACTCAGAGTTTCGTTGCGAATGACTATGAATCAAATTAAATTTATATAATGTTACACTTATTTTTGATGCTTTGAATAGGTTTTTAAAATATTTCTCAAATTTTGCTATTCCCCATTTTCTTGTATGGTTCTGATAAGTTGTATGATTTTATTCCACTGATTTTTTATTTATTTCATTTCATTTCATCCTCATAACAACCCTATGAGGTAAGTGCTATTGATATCCTCCATTTAATATATGCATACATTTGAAGCACAAAGGGGTAAATAATTTTCTGAAGATGGCAGGAAAGAGAAGGTAAGGATTTGAACCAGGCCGTCTCATTACAGAAGCTATGCTTTTCACGACTCCGCTCCAAGGCCTCACACGTAACACGGTGCAGATACGCAATGGTGGTGCGATACCGTACCCGTAGAGCAAAATCGTCCATGTATTCATTCTTCCAAAAAAAAAAAATCAATGTATTGTGGGTTAGTTTCACACATACCCAGTGATAACATGTATCATGATAACTCACAGTCAGAAATATTCACCTCAAGATACCAATTTTAAACAGCAATACCGAAAGTAGATACAGTTTATATGCCACAGTGTTTGTTGTTCTCGGAACTCGTACACTTTTTCTTACCTTCAGGCCTTTGCTCATTTCCTTATCGCTACTTCCTTAGTTATGCTAATGCCTCCTAGCCTTTTAAATCTCAGTTTATTATCCTTGCCTTAGGGAAGATGTCTTTATTCTCACAGTTTACAAGTTTCTATAGAACTTTCTTCTTTAGTAGTATGATTGTATTAGAATCAATTTAACTACAATTTAATTACTGTCCTGGGAAACACTTTAGTACACCCAGGTGGCATGCCCTGATTAAGTGGCTAATGTGCCCTCTGGTAAATGCTGATTAAATGAATGAAGAAATAATAGCTACTACCTGCTCTGCTCTTTTAACATGGCTTAGCAGCGTAAGTCATAATTAGGAGGGGAAGTAGGGTTGTCAGGCCTAAGGGCTTTGCCGAAGATATATGACAAAACAGGATTTATGCTAATTCAGCTATTAAAGGCCCTGGACTTCACCCCCTCCGAGGTTCTAATCAAACTGGTATAATGGCATGTGCATAAAGCTGAAGGTTAGTCAATAACTATGTCTGGGCTAAGAAGCAGTGCTGTGCCTGTTTAGGTGAGTAGCACACCAACTGAAATAGTAAGTTATTTCAGATGAGCCAGTTGTTTAAGAAGAGAGTAAGTAATATATTAAATGACACCCATTGAATACATAGCCATGTGATATGGATAATGTATGTAACAATCAGTTAAAATTAAGTGTAAAACAGACACTGCAATCATGTGTACAAAACTTTATTGTACTTTGAATAACAAGCATGTAACAAAATTTAGAGCATGACATAGAGACAAAATATCTCAAATTCTGTTCCTTACAAAAGGATTAACTACAGTACACAACAACTGTCCATAATATTTTACGTTTGCTTAAAAATATCAAGACATAGCAGGATTTGTGGAATTGCCTTTCCTTTTGACTACAGCGTTTATTCCCATTAGCTTTGCTACGATGAAAACTAACATATATGAACATACACATATAATAAGTGAAATGGAAAATGAAGGCAAACAACAAACACGTCAATTAATCAGCAACTAGAAAGCACAGTCATTTTAGTACTGCTGAACTTGCATTTTCTTTGAACATACTGGCCAGATACAGTGAAACATTTCTTTTTCTAAACTGTTTTCAATTTAATATTACATCATTTTGACCATTCTCAATGTAATTAATACTTTTTCTTAGCATTACCATTAATCTGATTTTAGAATCTACAAGTAAAATAAGAAAAAGCATTAATCTTACTCAGAGGTGATATTCAAACATTTAACAAGTAGTCCACTGACTACCTAACAAGGGCGGACACTGGTGTAAGCGACCACCAGTAGGGCAATACCATCCATCCCAGCTGAATGTCAGCCCTGCTCTTATTTCCAATGACCAAAGTCATGTTTTGGCCACTGTAGAAGCATGAGCTATAACATATAAAACACAAAATCTGCAGAGATGATATTGAACTCAAATATTCTACTACACGGAGGCTGAATTTGAAAGATTTCACAGTGACTAAAATTGACTAATAGGCAATGGTGTTTTTTCCATTTTATTCAACTTTGATTAAAACTAATAGATGTGTAAGAGACCCTTGAGATGTAGTTAATGCTACTAATCTAAAGGCTACAAATTACTGAAAAGCCTTTAAAACCAGCATATGTGACCTTTTATGTATTTTTCCTTAAGAAAAATTATAAAATGAAGACACCGAGGTACTTTAGTTCCTTTTCAAAGGATTACTGCTTGTTATCTTCCTGAGATGCAAAGACCACAAATGAAAAGCACCATGCCTAGGCTGCTGAATGAGGCATCAGACGCTAATAGTTCGGTCCTTTCCTAAATGGATCTCTTCCAACAATTACACTAAAACATAGTGATGGATCACAGATGCCAGGGGGTCCTGGTTGCCCCTGGATTCCAGGTTTTCCATGCACTCCCTCTTTGCCCGGGATACCTGGGTCTCCCGGAGGACCTTCTTTGCTTATTCCAGGAGGGCCCTCTGGACCTAAAATGGACATAAGTATTATATGAACAGAGGAGTCTGGATTTAGATGGAGAAACAGCTGATTCAACAAGAGATTTAAACAATAAAAAATGCTCTTTAAAAATATTTACAGGGCAGGTCACAGTGGCTCAGCAGGCCGAGTTCTCGCCTGCCATGCTAGAGACCCAGGTTTGATTCCCAGTGCCTGCCCATACCAAAAAAAAAAAAGAAATTATATTTGCACTAACATGAATAGGCTTTCTCTTGCCAGTTCTACATACCTGCCACTTTGAAAAGAATCTTCCAAAACTCATCAACAATTTTTGTAAAACTAGGGTAACGGCTATGCTAATGTAGCAATCATGTTACTGATTAAGATATTGAACTAACATTCTACCATTCCAATTTGTGGGGTTTACAAACTTTTATTTCTTCCATTCAGCATATCTTTTGCCCAAATTATTGTAAATTAGCAGGTGGCATAAGGGTAACTAGAATTCCAATCAATTCAGTTTTGTACCATATTTGCAGTAAGAAATGACTATTGCCGTCATACATGCTTTTTGGTTTCTATATCTAACTAAATACATTTTCATTATAATATAGTCATCATAAATACACATAGGTGTTATAGCACTAATTGGTCAATGATACTCTAGTAAATTCAACCAGCATGTTCTAAATGAATGAAGAGTTAACTTAGAATATTTTTGGCCTTTCAAAGTTGATGATATAAAATAATAACTACAAAATATAAGATTGGGGGATGGAGAGGAGTGGTGTGGAACACTTCCTAACTACTAATATTTCCTACTAAAACTACTAATAAACATTTGTTTAGCACTAGCTATGATTGTGGGTATTTCCACATTTCCAAGTGCTTTACTCATAACATTATCACCACCATTTAATAAGTGAGGAAACCGAGGCATGGCAAAGTTAAACAGCAGAGCTAGTAGAAACTGGACTTATTTTTAAGAAGATTGACTGAAGAGCCCATCTCACCATTACTCGACTTTTCTAAAAGTCATAAAGATTAAATAATGATATACAGTAGATAAGCGTGGTCTACTAAAACCATTCTAGAATGATTCTAAAGAGTAGATACTAGACTAACAGATAAGCAAGAAATGATCCTGATTTGTGAATATAAGAAAAAATATATAAAAGACTTCTAGCAATTAGAGCTCAATAAATGTATTGAACATGAATCACTCAAATAAAAGGAAACAAATGTCTCAGTTGCAAATTAGTTGGCATAGATTTACAATGATTTTCTGAAGGTAAAATATGCAGCAGCACTTATGAGCCTAGACCAGACCTCACCTGGTGGGCCAGGAGGACCTTGTTCTCCAGGATATCCAAACCCTTGGTTTCCTTTTGCCCCGTTTCTTCCTGGTAGGCCTGCAAAGTATCAAATATGAGTAAGCATGCATTTCCTGTAAAATCACTGCCTTTTATTGCTTCTCTCAAAGCCTTTAATATACACACTGAAAGAAAAAGAAATGTCTTTTTTTTTTTTTTCGGGTGCATGGTCCGGGAATCAAACCCAGGACTCTCACGGGGAAGGCGGGCGTTCTAACCACTGAACTACCCATACACCCAAGAAATGTCTTTTAAAAATTGCTTGCCATCTACTTTCTATTATTCATGGAAAACAGAATATTTGAAGAAAAATATCTACAATTACCAGTGTTCTAGACAAAAGACTAATGGGCATTAGATACTAAGAAAAGGAAATGATTTAGGATTTTTAAAAATATATGTACTTTTACTTCTTTCACAAAAATTCTAAATTATTCATATAATATTAGATAAAAAGAAGACAATAATCAGCAAACATTTCACATAAATATTCAAAGGCAAACAGAAGTGAGCTGTGTTGGGAAATTTGGTTACAAATCTTAGATTTTCCTATGAAGAAAACAAATGGAAAGAGGCAACTAACTGTAAAGAAAGCTGAACACAGTCAGAATAAAGGATTTGGCATCAGTGATTTTCTGTTTAAAGACCTTACAGAACTTAAGAAAAACTTCAAAGCACACTGTCAACCTTTTCTAATTTAAAGCTTTCATTATTTTTACCTCTCTTGATAATACAGCTTCAAAAAAACTAGAACTGTTCTTTAGCTCCATTGCTAAACCATTTTAAGACTTAGAGATTCACAATATAGCTAAAGCAATTGATAGAATTCTCCAAAAAAAAAGAGATGAAATCTCACCTATTAAAAGCATTTAGGGTGTGAACATAAAAAAATACCTTTTTGTAGTTGTTATTCATTTATTCAAACATATTAAGCACCTTTTAATCCTTTGGCACCTGGGCGTCCAGGGGCACCCATTAATCCAGGAACCCCATCTCTTCCTGGCAAACCAGGAACTCCTCGGGGACCTTCTGGCCCAATGGGACCAGGTGGCCCGGGAATACCGGGAGAACCATGTTTGGTTTGGCAATGATCACAGTTTTGAATTCTCCCACTCTGAAGTAAGGCCGGTAACTGGGCTGAAAAACAAAGAAACTTCATGTTTAAATGGAGAGGGAAATAACATCTCTAAATTTTTTTCTTAATTTATAGGAATAAAAGCTATATTTGATAATTGAATATGTGCACATCTTTTAGCCAATAATTTTGCTTCTAGGAATTTAACTGTGGCAATAGTCATTGCTCTGTGTAATAATTTTAAAAATAGCAATTGCTTAAAATAGGAAAAAAAACAGTGAAAGCTCTCCCAAATAAGAAATTGATCAATGAAATTATAGACATTCATATTAATTTATCAAGAATTAAGTTACGAAGAAAATATAATTAATGGTGAAATAATAATGATAAATTGCTTTAAAAAAGATTGCAAGAGCATTTATAATATTTCATCTTTATAAAAATATATTTTTAGGGAAAAAAGAGACAGGCTTATAAATCTTGCTTATTTTATTCTTTATCTTATTTATATCTTCTATAATTTCTACAAAGTTCCATATTTTTGCAATTTGAAAAAAAATTATTAAAGACTACGTTTGAGACTCACCTCTTAATACATCAGTGCAAACTTGTCGAATAAACTGTTCTGAAAATTCTCTCCCCTGTATCAAATAATTAGGATCATAACATGAACATACCAAGTAAAAGGCAATGAAAATGTGAAAACCATGAATGCAGAAGTGTACGTACGGGTTTCCCATCCAATCCTGGAGGTCCTTGGGGACCTGTTTCCCCAGCTTGCCCCTTGGGACCCACAGGCCCCATCAGGCCATCCAGCCCAGATTCTCCTTTTGGTCCAATGGCACCTCTGACACCGGGTTCTCCCTTTTCACCCCTCTAAAACCAAAACAAATCTTTAAAAGTTCTACTCAAATATTTCAGAAGGCATGACTGCATCATAAAAGAGCTTAAGGATACGAATGCACACATACAACCATGTGTGATGTAGGAAACACCTGGGAGATACTGTTCTTGGTTAAGAGGGAAATTTCTTATCAGATTAAACTCTCATCCATCTCCTCAAGCCTGAAGACATCACTATTTATTGAGTATAATGAGTAGACAATATATGCAGGGCCAGAGATACAACAATGAACATTACACAGTCCTGTTCCCAAGGAGCTTATATTCTAGTGGGACAATATGGAAAGACACACTATCATTCACTGAAAAAATATGTAGAAAAAACTCAGCTCCCCATCTAGAAGAAGAATCGATAAAATTGGCCAATTTAATAACATTTAATACCCAATTCAACTAGTGAGATTCCAAAAATCACTAATTAGGAACACTACTGAAGAACATGAAAGATATTTTCTGCTTAGAGATGTCAGTAGTTAGACTTATACAGTAATGAGAACCTAGTCAAGAAACTGAAAAAAGAGAAAATATAGCAGAAAACATACCTCTCCTTTTACACCATGATCACCTTGAATTCCCTTTGAAATTAATAGGGAAAAAAAGTATAACAATTACAAAAACTACAATATTAGTAATGCAGCACACTTTTTACATTTCATGAAACTTCAAGTTTCACTTGAGAATGTATTGATTTTCCAAATTAATGTGAGAATTACATATATAAGAGAACTTGTTTGTCTTACTAAAGGAAACTAATGACTAGGCAATATGTTTATCAGGTAATATAAAAATGTTTATTTACATAACTGCTTAATTTCTAGAATTGAATATTCTGGCTACTACAGATCAAATCATGTAAGTTAGAATGGGATTTTACTGGATTTAAAATATATTAATGATTTTTATAAAAACTAAAGATGAATGATAAGGCATGTTTATTCTGTGATTAAGACATTGGCTATTTTCCCAGGTCTGTGAAATAAAAATGAAATTTTCATTGTGTGCTATTGATAAAGGATGAGTTAGATATCATTAAAGTGATTCACCAGATAGAAAACATCTATTTTCCTGTGTCTAAATGATCCCCTGCTAGAAATTAGGAGATCAGGGAATCAGTGTAATGTACAATGCTATATTTTTTTCCCTTAGATATAAACACTAGGGGGCCCATACTTGGAGATAACTGTTCATTACAATCACTGGATACATCTGGATGGTTTGATTTATTCATCCCATCACTGGCTGTATTAAATTGTTCCCACTCATCACTTTCACATATTCATTCAAGTGAGTTATAGATAATGAGAACTCTCAGGAAAGACATTAAAATTTTACATATTTGAAATTTATTTCACAGTAAGGATCCCAAATCATCCAATGTCTGTTCAGGGAAAAGGGTATAATGAAAAGGAGGACTTCATTATTCAACTTTAAAATTAAAACTTGATATTCTGCAGTTCAATGTGAAATGTAATATATAACATTTCTCATAATGAAATTTGAGGGTGGGTGTTTAGTTTGATTTATTTCCAGGTCCCTTTAAATGTGGATATCCAAATTAGATAAGAAAGAAGAAAAAATTAGGTGAAATTAGAGCTGGTTGTGGAGAAAGGGTAGGTTCTCACATTAAAATGTGATCATAAAAACACCAAATACTGAGTTTTTTATAAAAATATATTAGTGAGTCAAACACTCTCAGTAAGGTCACTTCTTAAGTTTGTCTCTGAAGAAATACAGGGGCAGTCCCTACAAGACACAATCCTACACTGGAGGCTATTTAAGAAGGAAGATCAAATGGAGCTTAGGACTAGAACTGAATTAGAGCTGAAACTGAAAACAGCTGACATCTGAAAATCCATTAAGATGATTTCATGAGAGAAAAGCTCATTTGGACTCCACTTACAAAATGAGGGCCAAAAGTTCCACACGTGTAGCACTTGGTAGGATGACAATTTTACATAAGACTTGGTTTGCATAAAGATCTTGGGATGACTATACAGTTGCTGAAAAGCAACAGCTGCTCGGGCCCTTGAGTATTCTATATAGGCTCAGTTCCTGGTGGTAGGAAATGCAGCATCCAATAAATCCAGGGCAGAAGCTTTCTAGGGAACTCTGATCCTGCCTTAGTAAAGAAAACACTCTATTTTTCCTTGAAGAGAGGAAAACAAGTTAATAGTACCTTGGAGGAAGTGTCATCCCTAAGCCAGCAAGCTAGCTAAATTTTGAGCTCAAATTCCAAAGAAACATTCCTCTTTTCACAAAGTTATTTTAACAGCATTTGGTGAAAGGCTTGGGGTTGTGGTGGAGGTTGAGCAGATGAAGGTGCATAGATGCTCCTATGAGAAGAGCTGCTTCTAGATACCCTGGGACAAAGTCAGCCTGTGTTGCCAGGAAAGGGAACAGGGACAGAGTCAATTGTGTCACTGAGTGCATTTGAGTCAAGAAGAGGAGCACAAAATGAAAAGAAAGCTTAGTGTGCCAGAACATAATTGTACACAGGCCAACTCATTTTTCTGTCACTTTTGCTTTTACTGTTAGCATCTAAATTCTCAATCCTTCTTAGTACCCAAGACTCTCCTTCTATCCTGTATACAGACAACATTGGGGTTTTACACTCTCAAATGCTCTCTCCACCATGGTCTCTCAGATTCTTTCAATGAAGGAAACTGAGATTAATGTCCCTAGGGACATTTATTCCCCTACTTATAGAATTGGTCTCATTACTGCATTTTTCCCCATCTACCTCAAAAAGGACCAACCCATGCGAGGAATGTCATGTACAGCTGGCCCTTTCATTCAGGGCCATGTTGGAACTGAGTTCAACATGCTGTAGTCATGCTACATAAGTATTCCTTACTTTTACTCTTATTTTTTGTGTATCCAATTTGGCTCTGTTCAAACTTACATACCATGCAGCAATCTCCCTGAAACACTACTTAATGAGGGAAGTTTAGTCAATGAAGAAGCAAGACAATCTTAATATATATCTGTTCTATAATGCAGTCCCCCTCAGAATAGCATTTTTAAAAGCCTGGAGAGCAGTAAATTATATCTATGGATAAACTAGAGGGCAGATAATACATGTCTTCATGACATTTGGCACCATATGTTTACATTTCAAGAAGAAAATCAAGACTAAGTAATAGGTATGGAGAGGCTGCCACTGTGTGGTTGCCTCTGGCCAATAACTACTCCAAGAAATAGGTGGTATTTTCTACCTTCAGTCATACTTGGTCAGAAAAAAAGCAATGAAAAGCATAAGCACCCAACCATAAATTTTACCAGTATGAGAAAATCAAGATATAAAACAAAGAAAGAAAAGTACCATTGCCACCCAAGATTTTCATGCTTGTATATTTGAAAGTGTGTTATATCTGTTCTTCTCTCACATATATTTTCATCTGCAAGTAACCCTCTCTTAACATTTTCCATTTACATGACTCCATTATTTCATTTTTCATCAAAGAAAATAGTACCTGTTGTCCTGGAATTCCTTGTCTTCCATTTTCTCCTTTTTGACCCTTCAAATTTTAATGAAAATGATTGATTAAATTGAACACATATGATACAATCACAAATACAATACGAACTATGTATTACCCAAACAGAAGTGACTCAGATATATATACTATGATGTGAGATAAGGGGAAGTTAGTATCTCAGAAGGAAAAGGACAGAGTTAACAGTTAAAATTTAACTTGATTCTTACAGTTAAAATGGATAAAGGAAAGGAACAAACTAGACTTCTGAGGAACACATAAATCATTTTAGATAGTTCAGGATGTTCTGCTGAGTTCACATTAATGTCATGAAAACAGCTTAAAAATCAAATGGATATGGACACTTTATTAGTTTCAGTGACACAAACATGCTTAGCATTGGTTATGCGCATGTGTGGACAAGAAAGCTTCTTTAAACTTTTCTTTAAAAAATAAAAATATATTGCTACATTTTAGTTAGAAGCATTTGAGAGAAGGCCTTTAGATCAGGACAAATAAAAGAGCAAAATGAATAAAGACATAAACACATTTAACCATTCAATAAACGTTTTGGACATCCACCATGTATGACATTGTACTAGACTCTGAAGCACTACTTCAGCCCTATTCTGCACAAGATAATTAGTATTTTCTAGGAAAATATAAGCTTAAATAATATAGTGCATTAAAGTTCTAGTGACTAAACTTTTAAACCATTATTGCATACCAATTTTTTTTCATTTATTTACATAAATGAATTTCCATTACTTATTGAGTGACACCTTTGTGCTGGCACTAGGGACAACAAACATAGCATTGTTGTTCTCAGGTTCCTTACTGTGTTTGGGGGAAGTAAACAATTAAATAAAGAATGATGAAAGGCATGATGTCATCAACATGGTGACATAAGACATCACCTGGAAAGTCTCCCCAGAGAATCAGCTAACAAAAGGCCAAATCCCACTTGCCTAGAATTCTGGGGATGATAGAAACTGGGGAAGGATGCTACAATTGCTGAATTGAATAAAAAGAAAAATAATCTCCAAGATCAGGTGGGAATTTCTGTCCTGGACGCTTCCCCGTCATCAGTTACACTGAGTTGGGGAGTCATATAGAGGCAGTTCCTGCTGGATGCACACTGTAGAGCCACTCACAGCAGTGAGATAGAATCCCACACATATCCAGGCATAGGGACCCAAGTCCACAGAGACCCAGGGAAGAACACAAGCTGCTGAGGTGTGTTGTATAACAAAGTGGCCCCAAGAGAATAAAAAAAGAGAGAGAAGAAAACCATGGCAGAATTGTTGGCAAGATGTGTGCACTTGCACTCTATCTTCTGTGGGCTAGACCACCTAAGTGCAAAAAGGACTTTTCTAAAATGACCAATCTTTCTGGATTGACCTCATCTGGCTCTCTGGGACAGGATACCCAAGTGGGAAAGAAACAGAGACAGAAAAGCCTCACACACACAAAAATGGGGTAAAACTGAACTGCTGTAACTCAGGACTGGTCCCCAAACTGAAAAGTGTAATGAAAAGGGGCACTAAGTACGGGAGAGAATTTAAACAAATCATGGGAGCTGGGGAGAAAGTTTGGCATAAAAGTAAACAGAACAGACAGGTTTACAGAGAAGGAACAGAGGAAAGAAAACTTTCTCCTGGAGGTGAAACAATTGCACAAAAAGTGCAATATTAAAAACTGTACTGCAGGGTAGTGTGACAGTGGCTCAGTGGCAGAATTTTTGCCTGCCATGCTGGAGACCCAGGTTCAATTTCCAGTGCCTGCCTATGAAAAAAAAAAAAAAAAAAAAAAAAACCTTGTACTGCATATCCAAGGCCAAAATCACAGGAAGAAGAGTTGAGAAAACCTGAACTGTTAAATACAGCTACTCTAAAGGTCTAGAAAAGCTGGACCAAGAGTCAAAGAAGAGCCTTATCACAAAGCCAATCAAGAATCAAACTCTAGATAAGAGAGAGAAACTGACTTCAGAGTTAACTCATTAAAATAATCAGATGGCCAGACATCAGCACAAAATGACAAACCGTACTAAGAAACAGGAATATGTGGCTTAGTCAAGGGAACAAATTAAAATTTCAGAGAAGACAGAATTTGGAACCAATTCTAATTAGAATTTGGAACTAATTCTGATGCTTCTAATCAAAGAAGTCCAAATAAATCTCCTAAATCAATTCAAGAACTTGAAGGAAAATATGGATATAGAGCTGAATTATGAAGACAATGTGTGAGCATAAAGAAGAATTTGAAAATATTACAAAAACACACATAACAAATGATGAGAATGAAAGACTCAATAGAAGAAATTAAAAATGTCCTAGAGGTATACAGCTGTAGATGTGAACAGGCAGTAGAAAGAATCTATAAGAAAATGATCTAAAAGAGTAATCTAGAAGTAAGGACAAACAAAATCATACAGTAAGAAGAAAAGATAAATGAAAGAGCATAAAAAATTAAGCAGCATCTCAGGGACCTGAGTGACAGCACAAGATGTCCAAACATACACATCATGAATGTCCCAGAAGGAGAAGAAAAGGAAAAGGGGGAAGAAAGAATATTTCAGGAAATAAGGACCAAAAATATCCTATCTCTTATGAAAGGCATAAATATAATCAGCAAGAGGCACAACATATTACAAACAGAAGAAATCCTAACAGATCTATAATCCCGAGACACATAATAATCAGGATGTCAAGTTTCAAAGATAAAGAGAGGATTCTGAAAGCAGCAAAAGGGATTTGTCAAATACATGTGATCGTCAATAAGACTAAGTGCCAATTTTTCATTGGCAACTATAGAGGAAAGAAGGTAGGGGTATATTATATTTAAGGTACTAAAAGAGAAAACTGCTAGCCAAAAAATCTTTATCTGGCAAAACTGTCTTTCAAAAATGAGAGAGTGTAAAATATTCACAGAAAAATTGAAACTGAGAGAGTCTCTCAACAAAAGAATGGTCCTACAAAAATTACAAAAGGGTGTTCTTCAGGTTGAAAGAAAAGACAGGAGAGAATGGATTAGAGTAGTGTGAAGAAACGATTATCAGTAAGGGAACTAAAAAGGTACATGCAAAACCCTATAGTACTGTATCCTCAATATACAACTTTATTCTAATTCCTATAAGAGTCAGAATACAGCTGAACAAGAAAAAGGGGCCCATTTACTGATAATGGACATGCAAAATAAAAAAGAAATGGGATTAAAACAACATCAAGAAGGGAAATGGAGGGATATGCAAGTAGAGAGCATGTATGCTATTGAAGCAAACTGATCTTTTCAAATTAGATTATAGATGTAGATGTGTAATATAAATCCCAGGGTAACCATGAAGAAAGTATTTTTTTAATGCACAGAAACAGATATGAGAAATGGATCATTCAGATTCATCATAAAAGATAAAAAATACAGTAAAGGAGGTTGCAGTAATGGAAAAGAAAAAGATATGACATATAAAAACCAATGGACAAAATGACTGATGTAGTACTGCCTTTGCAGTAATAATACTGAATGTTAATGGATTAAACTCCCCAATCAAAAGACACTGATTGGCAGAATGGACAGAAAAGCATGATCTAACTATATGATCTTTACAAGAGACTCACTTTAGACCGAAAGACACAAATAAGTTGAAAGTGAAAGGATGGAAAGAGATATTCCATGACAATAGTAACCAAAAAAGAGAAGGGCTATCTATATTAATATCAAACAAAATAGACTTTAAGTCAAAAGCTGTATAAGAGACAAAGAAGGACACCATATAGTAAAGGGGCAACATACCAAGAAGAAATAACAATTATAAATATTGATTACTGTTCTGGTTTGTCAGGCTGCCAAAACCAGCTACCATGACATGCATTGGCTCTTACAATGGGGATTAAGCATATACGCTTACAATTCTGAGGCCATGAAAATGTCCAAATCAAGGCAACATCAAGATGATACCTTCACCGTGAGGACCTCCTGCCAGCAATCCTGAACTCCTCTATCACATGGCAAAGCACATGACAAGGTCTGCTGACTCTGCCTTCTCTTCTGGATTTTGTTACTTTCTGCTTCTTGCATTCCTCCCTCTCTGTCCTCTTTGTCTTAATTTCATGCTTTTGTAAAGAACTCCAATATGAGGATTAAAACCACCTCTGGGTGAGATGGGTCACATCTAAAGATCCTACTCACCAAAAATCCTACTTATGAAGGGTCTATGGCTACATGAATAGATTAAGTTTAAAAGCATATTTTCTGGAGTTTCAAATCTTTACATGCACTTAACTACAGTACCCCCCAAAATGAGGCAAACTGAGGGAAGAAGTAGACACCTCTACAATAATAGTTGGAGACTTTGACCATTCTCATTAACAGATAGAACACTTAGAAGATCAAAAAGGAAACAGAGAACTTGAATAATGTAATAAGTAAATTAGACCTAATAGATATATACAGAACACTGCACCCCAAAATGGCAGGATACACATTCTTATCAAGTGGACATGGATCATTCTGCAGGATAGACCACATGCTGGGTAATGAAACAAATCTCAATACATTTTAAAAGATTGAAATTATACAAAGCATCCTCTCTGACCATAATGGATTAAATTGGAAATTAATAACATTCAGAGAATAAGAAGATCCACCTATATACAGAAGTTAAGTAGCACACTCTTAAAAATCAATAAGTCAAAGGAAAAAATGCAAAAGAAATCAGTAAATATCTTGAGACGAATGAAAATGAGAACACAACATATCCAATCTTATGGAATACAGTGAAGGCAGTGCTGAGAAGGAATTGTATAGCCCTAAATGCTTACATTTAAAAAGGAGAAAAAGCTTAAATCAAAGATCTAACTACATACATGGAGGAAACAGAAGAACACCAAGCTAATCCCATAGCAAGCAGATGGAAAGAAACAACAAATATCAGAGCAAAAATAAATCAAATCAAGAATAAAAACAATAGAGAGCATTAACAAAACCATAAGTTGTTTCTTTAGCAAGATCAATAAAATTGATAAACTCTTAACTTGACTGACAGAGAGAAGACAGAAGCAAATTTTAAAAATCAGAAGTGAGAGGGGGAACATTACTATAGACCCCATAGAAATAAAAAGGATCATAGCAAACAAGATATTGTGAACTGTATGCAAACAAATTAGACAACCTAGATGAAATGAAAAAATTTCTAGAAACACACAATCTGTACTGACTCTAGAAGAAAAAGATCTCAACAGATCAATTACAAAACATTGAATTTGTCATCAAAAACCTCCCAACAAAGAAAATCCCAGGATGAGATGGATACACAGGTGGATTCTACCAATTATTCCAAGAAGAATTAATACAATCCTCTTCAAACTCTTCCAAAAAACGGAGGACGAGGGAACACTACTTAACTCATTCTATGAGGTCAACACCACCCTAATAGCAGATCCAGATAAAGATACTACAAGAAAAGAAAATTACTGACCAATTTCTCTTATAATTATGGATTCAAACAATCTTCAACAAAATATTTGCAAATCAAATCCAACTGAACATTAAAGGATTTATGCACCATGATCAAATGGATTTTATGCCAGGTATGGAAGGGTGGTTCAACATAAGAAATGAATTAATGTAATACAACAGATTAACAAATACAAAGGATAAAACCAAATGATCATTTAAATTGAGAGAAAAGGCATTTGACAAAATCCAGCATCCTTTCTTGAAAAAAGAATCTCTTAGAAAAATAGGAATGGTAGAAAACTTCCTCAACATGCTAAAATGCATATAGGAAAAGTGCACAGCTAATATCCTCCTTAATGCTGCATGACTGAAAACTTTCCCTCTAAGATCTGAAACAAGACAAGGATACTCACTGTCAACTTTGGTAGTTAATCTACCAGCAGTTCTAGCTGGAACAGTTAGGCAAGAAAAGAAATACAAGGTATCCAAATCGGAAAATAAGAAGTAAAACCTTCCCTATTTGTCAATGACATGATCCTATGTATAGAAAGTATAAAAAAATTTACAACAAAGCTACCAAAACTAATGAACAAATTCAGGAAAGTAGCAGGATACAAGATCAAAACACAAAATAGTAATGTTTTTATATATGAGTATTGAGTAATTTGAGGAGGAAATCAAGAAAAAAATCCATTTACAACAGCAACTAAAAGAAAAGGAATAAATAAAACCAAGGATGTAAAGGACCTGTATACAGAACACTACAAAACATTGCTAAAAGAAATGAAAAAAGACCTACATAAATGGATATGCTGTGTTCATGGATTAGAAGATTAACTATCATTAAGATGTCTGTTCTACCCAAATTGTTTTGCAGATTCAAGGCAATCCCAGTGACAATTCTAGCAGCCTTCTTTGCAGAAATGTAAAAGCTAATTATATAATTTATTTTGGAGGATAAGGGGCCTCAAATACCTAAAATCACCCTGAAAAGAAGAACGAAGCTGAAGAACGCATACTTCCTGACTATTACAAAGCTATAGTGGGCAAAACAGCAAGGTACTGGCATCAGAACAGATGCATAGACCAATGGAATTGATACATAAAATAAATACATAGGTCCTTGCATCTATGGCCAATTGATTTTTGACAAGGCTGACAAGTCCATTCAATTGGGAAAGCCAGCCCCAGAGAGGAGCCCCCACAGGAACAGAGGCTGAAAGCAATGGAGTTCAGGAGCAAGGGATGAGCAGATGCCAGCTACATGCTTTTCCAGTTGACAGAGGTGTTCCAGAGACATCAGCCTTCCTTAAATTAAGGTTTCTTTCCCTGGATGCCTTATTTTGGACAATTTTATGGGCTTAGAACTGTAAACTTGTAACTTATTAAATTCCCCTTTTTAAAAGCTGTTCCAGTTTTGGTATATAGCATTCTGGCAGCTTGCAAATGAACACAGGTAGGAATTGAAGGAAACTTCCTCTATATAATAAAGGGCATATACAAAAACCCAAAGCCAGCATCATACACAATGGTGAGAGACTGAAAGCTATCCTGTTAAGATTGGGAATGAGACAAGGATCTCTTCCATCACCACTATTATTCAACATTTTACTAGAAGGTCTAGTTAGAGCAGTCAGGAAGGGAAAATAAATAAAAGGCATCCAAATCTGAAAGAAAAAAGTAAAACTTTAATTATTTGCAGATGACATGATATTATACTTGGAAAATCCTGAGAAATTTATGACAAAGCTTCTTGAGCTAATAAATTCAGCAAAGTGGCAGGGTAAAATACTATTATGTGCAAAAATCAGTACTGTTTCTATACATAAGAAATGACCTAACTGAGGAGATAATTAAGTAAAAAAAAATCCCATTCAAAACAGCAATTAAAAGAATCAAGTATCTAGGAATAAACTCAACCAGGGATGCAAAGGACCTGTACATAGAAAACTACAAAACATTGCAAAAGAAATAAAAGAAGATTGAAATAGGTGGAAAGACTTTCCATGCTCATGGATAGGAAGCTTAAATGTATTTAAGATGTCAATTCTACCCAAATTGATCCACAGATTCAACACATACCAATAAAAAATTCGAACAACCTTCTTTGAAGACTTGGAAAAGCTAGTTATCAAATTCATTAGGAAGGGAAAGAGACCTCGAATAGCTAAAGATATCCTAAAAAAGAATGAAGTGGAAGGATTAACACTTCCTGATTTTAAAGTTTATTATAAAACCATAGTGGTCAAACAACATGGTACTGGCACACAGATAAAAGTATTCACCAAAGAAATCAAATCAAGAGTGGGGAGCTAGGCCACCAAATCTGTGGTCAATTGATCTTTGACAAGACCCCCGAATCCACTGACCTGAGACAGAATAGACTTTCCAATAAATGAGTACAGGAAAACTGGATATCAATAGCCAAAAGAATGAAAGAGGACCCTCATTACACTCTATACAAAAATAACTCAAAGTGGATCAAAGACCTAAATATAAGAGCAACATAAAACTCCTAAAAGAAAATATAAGGAAATATCTTTAATACCTAGTGATAGGAGGTAGCTTCTTAAACTTCATGCCCAAAGTACAAGCAACAAAAGAAAAAAATGGGAACTCCTCAAAATCAAATGCTTCTGAGCCTCAAAGGACTTTGTTAAAAAGCTGAAGAGAGGGCCACGGTGGCTCAGCAGGTAAGAGTGCTTGCCTGTCATGCCCGAGGACCTGGGTTCGATTCCTGGTGCCTGCCCATGTAAAAAAGAAAAAAAGAAGAAAAAAAAGCTGAAGAGGCAACCAACTCAATGGGAAAAAATATTTGGAAAGCACATATTGGATAAAAGTTTGATATCCTGCATACATAAAGAAATCATATAACAACAACAAAAGAGCAAATAACCCAATTATAAAATGGGTTAAAGTTAAGAACAGATATTTTTCTGAAGAACAAATACAAATGGCTAAAAAGCACAAGAAGAGATGCTCATCTTCATTAGCTATAAGGCAGATGCCAATCAAGATGGCAATGAGATATCACTTAAAAGCTATGAGTGGCTACTATTAAAAAGGAAACTACAAATGTTGAAGAAGATGTGGAGAAACTGGAACATTTATTCACTTCTGGTGGGAATGTATTCACTTCTGCTATGGAATATGGTTTGATGATTCCTCAGAAAACTAAACACAGAGTTACCATACACCCTTGCAATACCACTACTTGGTATATACCTAGAAGAGCTGAAAGCAGTGATACAAACAGACATTTTTTACACCGATGTTCATAGAAACATTATTCACAATGCCAAAAGATGGAAACAATCCAAGTGCCCATCAACAGATGAGTGGATAAACAAAATATATATAGCAGTAAGACAAAATGATGTCCTGAAGCATATGACAACATGGACGAACCCTGAGGACATAATGCTGAGTGAAATAAACTGGATGCAAAAGTACAGATACTGTATTTTGCTCTTAGGACCTTGGTAAAGGTTAAGTCAGAGGCTTATAACGTAGAATATAGGGGACCTAAAGATACATGGAAGCTAGAGATGGATGAACAGTTATCTAATGAGGTTGAACTTATATGTAAGGGAATGGATAGAAGTGATGGCACTTCATTAATGGGTCTATAAATAATATTGCCATATTGAAGGTGAACATGATTTAAAGGGGTTGTATATCCATAAATCCCAGCAATTAACACTACAGATATAGAGTTCTCGCATGAACTACTTTAAAGGTATGAATCTTGTACAAAGAGTCAGTAACAGAGAAGTATAGGGGAAAACTAGTATTGCATGCTATGGCCTATATTTAGCAGGAAGACTTCAACAGGACCACAGCAATACCAGGGGTAAATAATTGGAGGAAGGGAAGATAAAAGGTACGGGTAGGTTTGGATTTTCTATTTGGTGAAGGTGTGTTCATTAGTTATTTTTCTCTTGGGAGCGATGAATTGAGAGTGTTAATGATTGTTCATAGCTTGTTTACTTTGGTCACTACCATGATGTCCAATGGAAGGAGGTGGCTGAAGGATACACTGACTGAGAAGCAGAAAGGTGAACTGTGATGTTTACATATAATAGAATATCGTGTAGCTACAGAAAGGAACAAAGTTGTGAGGCATGTGATGAGATGAATGAACTTTGGGGGACATTATGTGGTACAAAACAAGCCAGAAACGAAACAACAAATATTGTATGATCTCTTTTAGAAAATACTTACAAGAAAATTGAGGCCCAGGTTGTAAGATCTTATAGCAGTTACTTTTAGTCTGGAGCTGTAAATGTTATTTCTAGATTTTGAGAGGCTGTAATATTGCATATAACCTGGTATTTCCCTGGAACTTTGGGTACCTTTGTGATACCAAAAACTCAGAATTTCAGTTCCGTAGCTTTGAAAGTCAGCATTGCTACATACAACAATTGTAAGAGACTAAGGTAAATCAGAATACAGGGTAAAGCATGATATTATCTGTATTTTAGAGCTTTACCTACTACATGAGACCAAAGGAAGGGAGGTTTATTTTCTCCAAAACCTAAATTTTTGGTAGCACATAATCTAACTCAACTTGTCTGTATAGCTCATTTAAACAATCCAAACACATGAAGCCCAGAAAGTGAATGAGGGCTTGTAATTCTGTCTAGCTTAGTATAATACCCAGATATACCCCAGAGTATTTGGGGTAGATAATTAAAAAGTATCTGCAGGACTTCCTGGAAGATGGCGGCTTAGTAAGACGCGCGGATCTTAGTTTCTTCTCCAGGACACCTACTAGGGGAGTAGAAACGATACAGAAAGCGCCCAAAGCCACAACAGAGATAAAAAAGACAGCGTACCCCATCCTGGAACGGCTGGCTGGCTGACAGAAGCAGCTCGGGTGAGATCGCCGAGGTGCGTGGGCCTTACCGGGCGGGGTGGCAAGCGGCCGGAGTTACTCCCTTCCCCCTTCCCGGGCCAGCTGGGAGAATTGGAGAGGTGGTCCCCTGAAACCAAGGCAACTGGCGCCCACACCACGCGCAGCCCCCGGACCAACTGAGAGAATTGGATTGGAAACCCCCAGGCCGCGGAGAACGGTGACCCCGTGACTCCCGGGGAACGTGCACTCTCTCGGGCAGGCCGCTGCCGCTGGCGCCCTCCCGCCACGCTTGTTGCCCAGGGCCGACTAGGAAATTCGGACGGGCTCTTTCCCTGGCTGCAGCGACCAGCAACCCTCCCTGCGTTCGGACCCCGGGCCGGCTCAAGCCGCTTCGGCTAGCGAACCCCCAGGACGGCGAGAGTTTTCCAAAGTTTAAGGTCCCACAGCACCTTTTACTGGTGGGACCCGCAGACAAACGTGTGCCACGAGCGCCACCTACTGGGCAGGATAAGAAAAACAGAACCCAGAGATTTCACAGAAAAATATTACAACCTTGCTGGGTCCAACACCAAGAGAAATCTGAATAAATGCCCAGACGCCAGCAGCAGAAGATAACTGTCCACGCTCAAAAGATTGAGAATATGGCTCAGTCAAAGGAACAAACCAATAGCTCAAATGAGACACAAGAGCTGAGACAACTAATGCTGAATATACGAACAGAAATGGAAAACCTCTTCAAAAATGAAATCGATAAATTGAGGGAGGACATGAAGAAGACATGGGCTGAACATAAAGAAGAAATAGAAAAACTGAAAAAACAAATCGCAGAACTTATGGAAGTGAAGGATAAAGTAGCAAACATAGAAAAAATAATGGATAGCTACAATGATAGATTTAAAGAGACAGAAGATAGAATTAGTGATTTGGAGGATGGAACATCTGAATTCCAAAAAGAAACAGAAACTATAGGGAAAAGAATGGAAAAATTTGAACAGGGTATCAGGGAACTCAAGGACAATATGAACCGCACAAATATACGTGTTGTGGGTGTCCCAGAAGGAGAAGAGAAGGGAAAAGGAGGAGAAAAACTAATGGAAGAAATTATCACTGAAAATTTCCCAACTCTTATGAAAGACCTAAAATTACAGATCCAAGAAGTGCAGCGCACCCCAAAGAGATTAGACCCAAATAGGCGTTCTCCAAGACACTTACTAGTTAGAATGTCAGAGGTCAAAGAGAAAGAGAAGATCTTGAAAGCAGCAAGAGAAAAACAATCCATTACATACAAGGGAAACCCAATAAGACTTTGTGTAGATTTCTCAGCAGAAACCATGGAAGCTAGAAGACAGTGGGATGATATATTTAAAATACTAAAAGAGAAAAACTGCCAACCAAGACTCCTATATCCAGCAAAATTATCCTTCAAAAATGAGGGAGAAATTAAAACATTCTCAGACAAAAAGTCACTGAAAGAATTTGTGACCAAGAGACCAGCTCTGCAAGAAATACTAAAGGGAGCACTAGAGTCAGATACAAAAAGACAGAAGAGAGAGATATGGAAAAGAGTGTAGAAAGAAGGAAAATCAGATATGATATATATAATACAAAAGGCAAAATGTTAGAGGAAAATATTATCCAAACAGTAATAACACTAAATGTCAATGGACTGAATTCCCCAATCAAAAGACATAGATTGGCAGAATGGATTAAAAAACAGGATCCTTCGATATGCTGTCTACAGGAAACACATCTTAGACCCAAAGATAAACATAGGTTGAAAGTGAAAGGTTGGGAAAAGATATTTCATGCAAATAACAACCAGAAAAGAGCAGGAGTGGCTATACTAATATCCAACAAATTAGACTTCAAATGTAAAACAGTTAAAAGAGACAAAGAAGGACACTATATACTAATAAAAGGAACAATTAAACAAGAAGACATAACAATCATAAATATTTACGCACCGAATCAGAATGCCCCAAAATACGTGAGGAATATACTGCAAACACTGAAAAGGGAAATAGACTCATATACCATAATAGTTGGAGACTTCAACTCACCACTCTCATCAAGGGACAGAACATCTAGACAGAGGATCAACAAAGAAATAGAGAATCTGAATATTACTATAAATGAACTAGACTTAATAGAAATTTATAGGACATTACATCCCACAACAGCAGGATACACCTTTTTCTCAAGTGCTCATGGATCATTCTCAAAGATAGACCATATGCTGGGTCACAAAGCAAGTCTTAACAAATTTAAAAAGATTGAAATCTTACACAACACTTTCTCGGACCATAAAGGAATGATGTTGGAAATCAATAATAGGCAGAGTGTCAGAAAATTCACAAATACGTGGAGGCTCAACAACACACTCCTAAACAACGACTGGGTCAAAGAAGAAATTGCAAGAGAAATTAGCAAATACCTCGAGGCGAATGAAAATGAAAACACAACATATCAAAACTTATGGGACGCAGCAAAGGCAGTGCTAAGAGGGAAATTTATTGCTCTAAATGCCTATATCAGAAAAGAAGAAAAGGCAAAAATTCAGGAATTAACTATCCATTTGGAAGAACTGGAGAAAGAACAGCAAGCTAACCCCAAAGCAAGCAAAAGGAAAGAAATAACAAAGATTAGAGCACAAATAAATGAAATTGAAAACAATAGAGAAAATCAATAAGGCCAGAAGTTGGTTCTATGAGAAAATCAATAAGATTGATGGGCCCTTAGCAAGATTGACAAAAAGAAGAAGAGAGAGGATGCAAATAAATAAGATCAGAAATGGAAGAGGAGACATAACTACTGACCTCACAGAAATAAAGGAGGTAATAACAGGATACTATGAACAACTTTACGCTAATAAATACAACAATTTAGAGGAAATGGATGGGTTCCTGGAAAGACATTGTTCTAGTTTGCTAGCTGCCGGAATGCAATATACCAGAAACGGAATGGCTTTTAAAAGGGGAAATTTAATGAGTTGCTAGTTTACAGTTCTAAGGCCGAGAAAATGTCCCAATTAAAACAAGTCTATAGAAATGTCCAATCAAAGGCATCCAGGGAAAGATACCTTGGTTCAAGAAGGCCGATGAAGTTCAGGGTTTCTCTCTCATCTGGAAAGGCACACGGTGAACACGGTCAGGGCTCCTCTCTCAACTGGAAGGGCACATGGCAAATACAGCATCATCTGCTAGCTTTCTCTCCCGGCTTCCTATTTCATGAAGCTCCCTGGGAGGCACTTTCCTTCTCCATCTCCAAAGGTCGCTGGCTGGTGGACTCTCTGCTTCGTGGTGCTGCAGCATTCTCTGCTCTCTCCGAGTCTCTCTGAGTCTCCAAAATATTTCCTCTTTTATAGGACTCCAGTAAACCAATCAAGACCCACTCAAATGGGTGGAGACATGTCATCCCCTAATCCAGTTTAACAACCGTTCTTAACTAAATCACATCAGCTAGGGAGATGATCTCATTACAGTTTCAAATATACAGTACTGAGTAGGGATTATTCTACCTTTAAGTAATGAGATTTATATTAAAACATGGCTTTCTTAGGGGGCATATATCCTTTCAAACCAGCACATTCCACCCTCTGGCCCCTAAAAAAGACATGTTTTTCCCATATACAAAATACATTAATTTCATAACAATATCAGATATCCTTAAACCTTTCAGTAGCAATACAAACAAAGTATCAAGTTAGAGACAGTATAGAATCTCATCAAATCAGTTACAGGCATGGTCTGTCCTAAGGCAAAATTCTCTCCATTTACTCTGGACCTTTGAAAACTCATAACAAGTTATTTGCTGCCAACATATAAAGGAGGAACATTCGTAGGATACATGTACACATTTCCATAGGGAGGAAGGAACACAGGGGTCACTGGACCCATACAGTTTCGAAAACCTGCAGGGCAAAGTCCATTAGATTTCAAAGTCTGAGACTCATTTATCCTCAGGGCTTTAGAAAGTGGCAGTCCCACCCTTTCCAAATGCCTACGCCTGCCTCTCTCTGAATGCAACCTTGGGGGATATTGGGGAGACCACCTTTCTCTCGGCTCCACCCTTCTCCAAGCATTGGGGCCGCACCCGGGCTCTCTGCCATCTACGGGGCACACGCTCAACCCCTCCATGTGGTGGCAGCCAGGCTCCCCCCAAACCCCAAGGAATGTGCTTCACCTTCTCCAAGGCCTGAGGCGGCATGACTCTTCCACTGCAACGAGGTGGAAGGCCCATTCTCTGCCTTTGGGGCAAACTCACCCTCTCCACGGGCTTGGGTGGGTCCACTCTCCTGGCCCGAGGCTTCTTGACTTCAGACCTCAGCCTCCATGGTTTTGCCTCTGAAGTTATTTTTCCTCCAATGTGTCCCTTCTCTGAACCCCTGAGTCCAGACTGGCAGCAGCTCTGTTTATACAGGTCCCACAGCACTCTCGTTGGCTTTCTATGCAGTAGCCTTGGATCATGCCCATCAGACATAAGGAGTTTCCACAAATCTTTCCTGGATAACTCCATGTCCGATCCTGACTTTCTCTGAAATGGCTGGCTGGTTCCACATTTGGTTAAATCCACACTCAGGGCACTATACTCTGGAGTCTCCCTTTCTGTAGGCCCAGAATTTTCCAGGACCTCAATTTCTAGTTTCTTTTTACTCAAGAGTTCAGTTCTCAGCTTATCTCTTTCCTTTCGCATTTCACTATAAGCTGTGAGGAGAAACCAGGCTGCACTTTCAACACTTAATTTGGAGATCTCTTCTGCTAAATATACAAGTTCATGGCTTTTACAATCTGCCTTCCAGCCAAAGCCACGAGTCAATTTTGCCAGATTATCTGCCATTTTAAAACAAGGCTCACTTTCCTTCCAGTCTACAATAACACGTGCTTCATTTCTGTCTAGGGCCTCATCAGAGGTATCTTTAGAGTCCACATTTCTCCCAACAGTCTCTCCAAAGCATTCTAGGCCTTCTCTATCAAGCTTCTCACAACTCCTCCAGATTCTTCCCCTTATCCAATTAAAAAGCCGTTCCAACATGTTTGGTATTTGCAAACTGTAGCAGCAGCACCCCACTCCTGGTACCAAAATCTGTTCTAGTTTGCTAGCTGCCGGAATGCAATATACCAGAAACGGAATGGCTTTTAAAAGGGGAAATTTAATGAGTTGCTAGTTTACAGTTCTAAGGCCGAGAAAATGTCCCAATTAAAACAAGTCTATAGAAATGTCCAATCAAAGGCATCCAGGGAAAGATACCTTGGTTCAAGAAGGCCGATGAAGTTCAGGGTTTCTCTCTCATCTGGAAAGGCACACGGTGAACACGGTCAGGGCTCCTCTCTCAACTGGAAGGGCACATGGCAAATACAGCATCATCTGCTAGCTTTCTCTCCCGGCTTCCTATTTCATGAAGCTCCCTGGGAGGCACTTTCCTTCTCCATCTCCAAAGGTCGCTGGCTGGTGGACTCTCTGCTTCGTGGTGCTGCAGCATTCTCTGCTCTCTCCGAGTCTCTCTGAGTCTCCAAAATATTTCCTCTTTTATAGGACTCCAGTAAACCAATCAAGACCCACTCAAATGGGTGGAGACATGTCATCCCCTAATCCAGTTTAACAACCGTTCTTAACTAAATCACATCAGCTAGGGAGATGATCTCATTACAGTTTCAAATATACAGTACTGAGTAGGGATTATTCTACCTTTAAGTAATGAGATTTATATTAAAACATGGCTTTCTTAGGGGGCATATATCCTTTCAAACCAGCACAGACATGAACAACCAACTTTGACTCAAGAAGACATAGATGACCTCAACAAACCAATCACAAGTAAAGAAATTGAATTAGTCATTCAAAAGCTTCCTAAAAAGAAAAGTCCAGGACCAGATGGCTTCACATGTGAATTCTACCAAACGTTCCAGAAAGAATTAGTACCAATTCTCTTCAAACTCTTCAAAAAAATCGAAGTGGAGGGAAAACTACCTAATTCATTCTATGAAGCCAACATCACCCTCATACCAAAACCAGGCAAAGATATTACAAAAAAAGAAAACTACAGACCAATCTCTCTAATGAATACAGATGCAAAAATCCTCAATAAAATTCTAGCAAATCGTATCCAACAACACATTAAAAGAATTATACATCATGACCAAGTAGGATTCATCCCAGGTATGCAAGGATGGTTCAACATAAGAAAATCAATTAATGTAATACACCATATCAACAAATCAAAGCAGAAAAATCACATGATCATCTCAATTGATGCAGAGAAGGCATTCGACAAGATTCAACATCCTTTCCTGTTGAAAACACTTCAAAAGATAGGAATACAAGGGAACTTCCTTAAAATGATAGAGGGAATATATGAAAAACCCACAGCTAATATCATCCTCAATGGGGAAAAATTGAAAACTTTCCCCCTAAGATCAGGAACAAGACAAGGATGTCCACTATCACCACTATTATTCAACATTGTGTTGGAGGTTCTAGCCAGAGCAATTAGACAAGAAAAAGAAATACAAGGCATCAAAATTGGAAAGGAAGAAGTAAAACTATCACTGTTTGCAGACGATATGATACTATACGTCGAAAACCCGGAAAAATCCACAACTAAACTACTAGAGCTAATAAATGAGTACAGCAAAGTAGCAGGTTACAAGATCAACATTCAAAAATCTGTAGCATTTCTATACACTAGTAATGAACAAGCTGAGGGGGAAATCAAGAAACAAATCCCATTTACAATTGCAACTAAAAGAATAAAATACCTAGGAATAAATTTAACTAAAGAGACAAAAAACCTATATAAAGAAAACTACAAAAAACTGCTAAAAGAAATCACAGAAGACCTAAATAGATGGAAGGGCATACCGTGTTCATGGATTGGAAGACTAAATATAGTTAAGATGTCAATCCTACCTAAATTGATTTACAGATTCAATGCAATACCAATCAAAATCCCAACAACTTATTTTTCAGAAATAGAAAAACCAATAAGCAAATTTATCTGGAAGGGCAGGGTGCCCCGAATTGCTAAAAACATCTTGAGGAAAAAAAACGAAGCTGGAGGTCTCGCGCTGCCTGACTTTAAGGCATATTATGAAGCCACAGTGGTCAAAACAGCATGGTATTGGCATAAAGATAGATATATCGACCAATGGAATCGAATAGAGTGCTCAGATATAGACCCTCTCATCTATGGACATTTGATCTTTGATAAGGCAGTCAAGCCAACTCACCTGGGACAGAGCAGTCTCTTCAATAAATGGTGCCTAGAGAACTGGATATCCATATGCAAAAGAATGAAAAAAGACCCATCTCTCACACCCTATACAAAAGTTAACTCAAAATGGATCAAAGATCTAAACATTAGGTCTAAGACCATAAAACAGTTAGAGGAAAATGTTGGGAGATATCTTATGGATCTTACAACTGGAGGCGGTTTTATGGACCTTAAACCTAAAGCAAGAGCACTGAAGAAGGAAATAAATAAATGGGAACTCCTCAAAATTAAACACTTTTGTGCATCAAAGAACTTCATCAAGAAAGTAGAAAGACAGCCTTCACAATGGGAGACAATATTTGGAAATGATATATCAGATAAAGGTCTAGTATCCAGAATTTATAAAGAGATTGTTCATCTCAACAACAAAAAGACATCCAACCCAATTACAAAATGGGAAAAAGACTTGAACAGACACCTCTCAGAAGAGGAAATACGGATGGCCAAGAGGCACATGAAGAGATGCTCAATGTCCCTGGCCATTAGAGAAATGCAAATCAAAACCACAATGAGATATCATCTCACACCCACCAGAATGACCATTATCAACAAAACAGAAAATGACAAGTGCTGGAGAGGATGCGGAGAAAGAGGCACACTTATCCACTGTTGGTGGGAATGTCAAAGGCTGCAACCACTGTGGAAGGCAGTTTGGCGGTTCCTCAAAAAGCTGAATATAGAATTGCCATACGACCCAGCAATACCATTGCTAGGTATCTACTCAAAGGACTTAAGGGCAAAGACACAAACGGACATTTGTACACCAATGTTTATAGCAGCATTATTTACAATTGCAAAGAGATGGAAACAGCCAAAATCTCCATCAACAGAAGAGTGGCTAAACAAACTGTGGTATATACATACGATGGAATATTATGCAGCTTTAAGACAAGATAAACTTATGAACCATGTAATAACATGGATGGACCTAGAGAATATTATGCTGAGTGAATCCAGCCAAAAACTAAAGGACAAATACTGTATGGTCCCACTGATGTGAACGGACATTCGAGAATAAACTTGAAATATGTCATTGGTAACAGAGTTCAGCAGGAGTTAGAAACAGGGTAAGACAATGGGTAATTGAAGCTGAAGGGATACAGACTGTGCAACAGGACTAGATACAAAAACTCAAAAATGGACAGCACAATAATACCTAATTGTAAAGTAATCATGTTAAAACACTGAATGAAGCTGCATCTGAGCTATAGGTTTTTGTTTTGTTTTGTTTTGTTTTGTTTTGATTTTACTATTATTACTTTTATTTTTTTCTCTATATTAACATTCTATATCTTTTTCGGTTATGTTGCTAGTTCTTCTAAACCAATGCAAATGTACTAAGAAATGATGATCATGCATCTATGTGATGATGTTAAGAATTAATGATTGCATGTGTCGAATGGTATGATCTCTAAATGTTGGGTTAATTTCTTTTTTTCCGTTAATTAAAAAAAAAAAAAAGAGAAGGGATAATTGGAAATGAAGGGATACAGACTGTACAACGGGACTGGATATAAAAACTCAGAAATGGACAGCACAATACTACCCAATCTAATGCAATTATGTTAAAACACTGAATGAAGCTGCATGTGAGGTATAGGTTTTTTGTTTTTGTTTTTTTTTTTGTTTTTTTTTTCTTTCTATTATTGTTTTAATTCATATTCTGTTGTCTTTTTATTTCTTTTTCTAAATCGATGCAAATGTACTAAGAAATGATGAATATGCAACTATGTGATGTTATTAAGAATTACTGATTGTACATGTAGATTGGAATGATTTCTAATTGTTTTGTTAATTCTTTTTTTAATTAATAAAAAAAAAAAACTCAGAACATTAAAAAGGGTTTAAAAAAAAAAAAAAAAAAGAAGACATGAGGAGGTGCAAGGGTAGTTCAGTGGCAGAATTCTCGCCTGCCATATGGGAGACCCGGGTCCGATTCCCAGTCCATGCACTTAACCTTGAGACAAACAAACAAACAAAAATTCAACAAATGGTGCTGCAATAATAGGTTACTCACATAGAAAAATAATGACACGTGACACCACCATACAGCATACACACACACACATACACACACACACACACACACACACACACACACACACACAAAAAAGTATCTGCAAAGTTCCTTCAGGGTCTGGAGAAAAACTATGGAACTATTAAACTTTATCACCAGGGAACCCTTGATACTTTCTCAAACATCAGGGATTCCCAAGTCAATTGGCCAAGCCCTTGATCTTTTAAGTTTTTTTCTTTATTGTGAAAAATAACATATATACAAAAAGTAATAAATTTCAAAGCATACTATTTGTAGAAAAGATTTCAGCTTTTGGTATGGGTTACAGTTCCACAATTTTAGATTTTTAACACAAGCTGCTCCAAGACACTGGAGACTTAAGGAAATATCAATAGGATGACTCAGCAGTCATATTCATTAGTTGAACCCTACCTTTCCTGTATAACTCCACCATCTCCTTTGATCTTTTTCCCAATCTTTAGGGTTATTTGGTTCATTCTATCTTTTTCATGTTGGAAGAGGCTGTCAATAATATGAGATGGGGGATGGAACTACTTCATGTTCTGGAGAAGCTGGCCCCTCTGGGTTTTGGGACCTATTCACCCTACAAGCCCATCTGGAGATGGTAGGTTTCTGGAAAGTAATCTTAATGCATGAAACTTTTGTAGAATCTCAAAGAGGGCATTAGATGTTCTTTAGGGTTAACAGGAATGGTTTTGGCTGGGCTTTGGAAAACTATGGTAGGTAGCAATGTCTAGCTGAAGCCTGTGTAAGAGTAGCCCCAGAGTAGCCTCTTGACTCTATTTGAACTCTCTCAGTCACTGATACCTTATTTGTTACACTTCTTTGCCCCCTTTTGGTCAGGATCCAAGCCCTTGATCTTGAGATTTGCTCTTATGAAACTCATTTCCGTACAGCAGAGGAGCTAAGCCTACCTATACTTATGCCTGAGAGTTACTTCCAGAGACCCTCTGTTGTTGCTCAGATGTGGCCTCTCTAAGCTCAACTCTGAAGTAAAATCATTACGCGCCCCTATGTGGGTCATGACCTCCAGGGGTGAAAGTCTCCCTGGCAATATGACATGATTAACAGGGACAAGCCTGGCCCCGGCACTATGGGATCGACAAATGTCTTTCTGACCAAAAGGGGGGACAGAAATGTAACAAAATAAGGTATCAGTGGCTAAGAGAGTTCAAATAGAGTCAAGAGGCTCTTCTGGAGGCTGCTCTTATGCAAGCTTCAGCTAATTGCCACAGTTTGCCAACCCCCAATCAACATCATTCCTATTAACACTAAAGAAAACCTAATGCTCTCTCTGAGATTCTACAAAAGTTTCATGCATTAAGATTACTTTCCAGAAACCTACCACCTCTAGATGGGTTCCCAGGCCAGATAAGTCCCAAAACCCAGAGGGGCCAGCCTCTCCAGAACATCAACTAGTTCTATCTCCCTTAACCCATATTGTCAACACCCCTTTCCAACATGAAAATGTTAAAATGGGCATAGCTCAAATACCCCTAAATATTGGGAGAAGGATCAAATGAGAACAAGTAATTAAAACAGAGAGGATAGGATTTAACAAATGAGTATGACTGCTAAATCATTAGATTGATATTTCTTTTAGACTCCAGTGTCTTGGAGCAGCTAAAAGGAAAAACCTAAAATTGTGAAATGCAACCCATACTAAACTTTTAAATCTGTTCTATAACTACTTGTTACAATATACTTTGAAATTTATTCCTTTTCTTTATATATGTTATATTTCACAATTAAAAGATGTTAAAAAAAAACAACATACCTGAATTCCTTTTTCACCCTGATTTCCTTTGTCTCCCTGCAAAACATTAAAAGGCAGTTAAATGTGTAACATAGTCTAGTACAATCTGTCTTCTTTCAAGTAAACATGTTTTCCTTCAACAGAAAAAATATAAGGTCTCATGCAAATCATGCAAATTCCACAAGTGGCTGCATACACAGAAACCAAAAGTCCTAACACAATGTTTAGGAAGAGAACTTAAAACCACATTATGGAAGATGACATTTTAACAGAACACTTTATTATTCTCAGACATTTGAAAGCAGATTTTTCTGCAATGTCTATTTTACCAGGAAGAAGAACATTTTTCTAATATTGATCACAGTTTTTGGATAAGCAAACAAATAAGACAGGACTAGTTTGATGGAATACGGTTTTCTGAAATCAACTATCCAAACTGAAAAATCTTCCATTGAGTGAATAGTAGCCACAAGTTTACTGAAAGCAATGGCAAGGCAAAACACAATATTTAAATGATAATTTTAGAAAACATAGGTGTCAAAATGAGCTCTTGTGGGAAAATTCATACTTCATAATGTTTCATATAATTTCTTTCCTAGAATGGACATTAGAGATCAACTATTACAATTCCCTAATTCTTACAATCAAACCATAGATCAGGAAAGGTGAGCCCTTGTCCCAAATCAGACTAGAATAGTGCTTACAAATTGCCTTTCAACTTCTAGCATGCTATCTAAACACAAAGTGAAATTTTGTATTTACAACAAAGAAAATGCAAATTTTCTTCTAAATGGCAAGTTTTAGAATAAGAAGACTCCATAAGTCTAACCATATATTCATAGTAGATTTATTTAATGGTCAATAAATGGTTAACCTTTAATTGCTGTGATGAGAGGTCCATGAGGGGTCATCTTTGTCTCAGCAAGTGCTACCTACTACTCATTAGAGCAAAAAAGTCAAGGATTGTACTGAGTATAATAATCTCAAGTAGGTAATAGATGAGTGATAGAAAAAATGGAATGGAAGAAAAGTTTTGAAACAGTAGAAGATGAAGTCATAAGAATATGTACCTTTTCCAGACTAAAAGCCAGCACATCTCCTAAAGAACTCTTGACTCACCTGATTGACTACAAAAGAATCTGAATACACAGAACATTACTTAATTGTACATTTATATTTTCTGAACTGCATACCTATTCCAAGGTCCTCATCGAGGAGACAATACCTATGCAGGGCCATGCAATATGTTGTAGCTATTAGAATGGAGATGAACACATCACACTCCCAACACGTTTGCTTATCAGTAAAAATATAACACGTCCTGTTATGCTATTCTCACAAATGCAAAACTTACACATATATGGCTGATTAAAAGTAAATTACATCTTCTAGGCAATACATACCTTTATACCTTGTATCCCAGGTAAACCCAGGAAGCCTGGTTCTCCTGGGGGACCCATTACACCTTGTTCTCCCTAGGTAGTAAAGAAATTCTGTAAAAATCAAAGGCCTACTGCTTATGAAACATACCACTGTTTTTATCTCTAGACTACATTTAAAATTTAGAATGGATGGTTCAAAAAGATGTTGACATTTAGAGTTATTGCTATAGAACTAATAGAAATTGAAAAGTTTATTGGTATTCCAGTGAGATTTTCCCTATCATTACTAGTTGAAAATTCTGATAGTATTTCATATTTCATTTGGTATTTCATTATAGCTTATAACTTAAATAAACAGTGAAGCAGTAATATATAGTAATAAACACAGATATTTCTGTTTTTGTTTACATAGTTAATTAAAATCCTCTCTTCCTCCTTGATACTGCTTTTTCCCATGTGTTACTTCAGAGTTTATTTTCATTTTTACAAAAATGATAAGTAAATAGAAGTAAAAAAATTATTGAAAAACCTCACTATACAATTTTTATTTTGTTATATATTTTCTCTCTAGTTCAAACTCACACATACCCACGTGTACAATTTTAGCTATTAAAATGTGCTCACTATGTTTGTATAACTTTATAATGAAATCTATTAATTTGTAAAATTCTAATGTCATAATATATTTTTATGACATGGTTCTTAATTACTGAACAGTATTCCACTGTATTGACTTACTATATCTAACATAAAATTCCTATTGTTAAACACCAGAGTTTTCACAATTTCTAATTTTATAAACAGTATTGAGATGAAATGTCCTTGTAGCTAAATTTTATGCATATTTCTATGTTCTCTCTTTGTACTTATGGGGTATTAGTCTTATTGAAATACATTCTTGAGCTGTTTTCAGTTCACGAGTGATCTTAAGTTCTCCTCTCACTTTAGATACTTCTCTATCATCCCACAGGGAATGTTTCCTTTCTGAAACAAAGGTTTTATAAAGCCTAAATAAGGAAATTCTCTGCAAGTGTTTACTGATGATGCATTGGCAATCGTTGGGATATATTTGTAGGAGATGAAGCGCGCTGAACATACTTCATGTTTTGCTTTGCTTTTTGACAATTGGTCTAAAACCCAACCACGCACACTAAAGACCACTTCCTTACAGAAAACACATTCTGTTTCCTTTGCTCTCTGTGTCCACTCCTGAGCTGTTAAATGTTACTCTAGATTTTTAAAAGCTGGAAGAGAATTTAAAATTCTATCAAAATAAACGCCGATCATTCATTTTGGAGGAAACCAATAAAAGCAGCTATGAGTTCCCCACATGGGTAATGGAAATCCCATCAGTCAGCAAACAAAGAAACAGCACCTATCGTGGGTGCCACACTCTGGAATTTTTTTTTTTTTTTTTTTTTTGGCGGGGTGGGATGCAAGGTCCTGGAATCGAACCTGGATCTCCTTGATTTTAATTATATAAGTGGTTATGTTCTCTGGGCAAGAGAGTATGTTCATATTAGCATACAAATTTCATCATCTCTAGAAAAATCAAGCCAAAGTTACAAATTATCCAAAAATCAGGAACAAAACCCCACATAGGCTTTTTCACTTCATGTACCTTAATTTTGAAATATAGGTCCTTAAGGTCACGTTTCATTTCTTAAGAGATGTAATGTGTTAATTTTATCATATAATGAGGAGAACTTACATTATAACTTCTTTGAAAATATTTCCAATTGCATCAAGAGCACAATTACCTTGAGCCCAGAAGCTCCAGCCATCCCTTGCTGTCCAGGTTCACCTTTACTCCCCTATAAATGCATCAAAAATTTTAATTTTAAAAAGTCATAGTATATCTGATACAAACTCTTAAGGGAAAGCACTTAAAATAATATTTATATTTCCAACTTTCCAATTGTTTGAAACATAGGCCCTCTATGTTAGGCCTATTTATTAAAAAACTATGTTTTAAACAAAGAAGCATCTTTTCAGATTTATAAAACTCTCTAAAAGCCATGTGCTTTTAGCCAGCTGCAGCTCCGTGCATAAGGGAAAAAATTCAGATCCTGAGAGACCAGCACTAATTCGCTAGGACTCCCTTTCACACAGGCTGGAGGCTCGTATTTCACCAGCATCTTCTTTGGATGTGGATCCCCATCATCACTGTCCTGTTTCCCTTGCTCACCTTCAACAGACACTTGTAGGAAAGAAAATCAGCTTCAAACGTGCAATGGCTATTTTGAAGAAGTATGAATCAGAAAGTGTGTCTTTTCTGTTCTTTTTCAGAATTCTAGTGCAAACCTTTTCTAACAGCTATAAACTTGGAGAACATAACTAAGTTGACAGAAGAAAGAATGTAACAGAGGGAAAGATTCGGAATGGACACAAAAAGAGAACAGGCCTGCTGACAAAGGTAACTGACAAAAGTCTATCATCAAACAGATCCAGGAGACACTTAAAAGGGTAGGGTAACGAGATCATTCAGAGCCAACATGGGTTTACTTATCGGTGAAGGAAATCAACTTCATTTTCATCTTTAAGTTTTCTAAGTTTCTCAAGGTGGGTGACATGTGAATTCAATATTTGGATTCAATTAGAGTATCTGATACATAACAGCATTATTGAAACACAGAACAATATATATATTGTTGTTCTTTATAATTTCTTTATAATTTCTAAAATAAATGATTCGTCTGAAGCTCTGAGAGGTAACAAGATTTTCCCAAGTATGATGTGATTACATCAATATATCCTAAAATCATTTAGAATATACATATATATATATATATACACACACACATATATGCATAACTGAACTATCATATGGTAAAGTAGGCTTATAAATAATCAGTAGCTATTAAAAAAAAAAGAGGTATTATAATTTAAATTTGAAGTTTCCTAAAGATATACCATGGCATTTCGGCTTCTTCCCTGTACCACATCAGAACTTCCATTAATGGTATAAAAGGCATAATCTACAAATATATACTCGACAAGACTGTTAGACATAAGCTAGTACAGAGGTCAGCAAACTATAGTCTTTAGGCTAAATTCCAGCCCAAAGTATGTTTTATATAAAGTTTGATAGGAACATAGGCCACACCCATACATTTATATATTGTCCTTGGATGCTTTAGCACTACAACAGCAGAATTCAGTGTTGTAAAGGAGTCTGTATAAGGTTTAAAGCTAAAATATTTATTATCTGGCCCTCTGCACAAAAAGTTTCCAACATTAAGCTAATGTACTGTGTAAAAAGGAGTTGAAATGCCTCATTGAAAAGATTACGTTTAATAGGTATAATTTTAACTGATCATTTTTTAACAAAATAATTGGACAAGATGAAGGAAACCAAACTATATAAGAATTCATGTAAAAATAAATAAAATTTGATGCTGGAAACAGTCACTTGCCTATATAGCCAAAACAAAAGAATCTAATTTGGATACTACAAATACATTGTTCTAAAAACTCTTAGGGAAAACCTAGTAGATTTAATTACCTCCAGTTCAGCATAAGCCAACAACGTGATGTGGCTAACAAAAAAAGCTGATGAAATCTTCAGCTGCAGTCTTAAGAATGAGAGCATCTGGAAGACCATCAGGGAACCCATTATATCCCAGTTGCTTAAGGGGTACATAACTACCCCCTATTTTCCTACAAAGGATCTTGAGAAAATGTGGGAAACCTTTACTTGGCAAACCTAGTGATTCAAAACCCTTGACCCTGGATCAAGCTTCCTCCTGCATCTGGAAAAGTGGTCCCCCCGATCTGATGAAAAGCCTCATGAGCAGGGAATTTGAAACAGGGAGGGAGATAGAGCAGGTCCTATCTGGGCCTATCGTTCTGATGGCCACAGGTCTTCCCAATACTGCAGCCAGTTAGCCCACATCCTAACAGGCATTTGTGTAAGGTTCAAGCTCTTTCAGTAACGAGTAGACTTGGAGTCATTCATTTCTCAAACTGTATGGAGTTTAATACCAACTTTTGGCACACCCACGGCTGCTAGGACTCACAATACTCCAAGGGTCCATAAAGATCCACCACATGTGGAAAAGAAGCTCGTTTTTCCTACTCATCGGGCTCTCATGACATTTCATCCTGTCTCTTTCTCTAAATACTTAGAAATTTAAAAGTGGAATACATCAAGTCATCTACTCATTTTGAATGCCAGGGTCTATTCCCCTGGGACAATGTCTAGTCAAAGGTTGAAAGCTTCCAAAACAGCAATTCCACCACTTCCTTCTGGAAGGATGTTCTAGATTGTACTTGCTCACTGGTTGGAAATAGTTTTCTGAGCCTAATTAGAAATTAGTTGATCCTCTGACTTACCAAACAAATACATAGTTCTCTTAGTGCAAGATGCTATGCACCTACAGAAAGGCAGTGGCCAAACCATAGCATTCATAGAATTTCAGTTCTCTCTTGAGAATAACCTAATTGACATCCTAAACATATTTGTCAAGCTTTGCTTGATACTGTTTTATCCTGAAAGTAAAGATACTCTCCTGACTTACCCACAGACCTGGCAGAGGAAATGCTTAATAAAACTTACTAAAATGCATATTACATATAAAGATTTCATATACATTCCACTGAATAAAAATACCAAAAAGAGAACAGGTGAATTGGTAAGATATATCCTCAATCATAACTACACATGCTCTGGCCAGTGGTTTTGAGACTGATCTCCACAGAGCTCAAAGTGTTTTGAGTGCCTCATGAGACACCACCATGCATGGAAAGGACTGAGTGGAGAGAGTCGCTGGTCCCTCTCCAGCTTAAACCAGACCTGATTTACTTTAACATGCTTCTTATACGGCCCTTTATCTACAATTATTCTTACAAGTAAGTGGTCATGGAAGGAAAGTCATTATAAATCAATGTTAAATTTTGCACGAAAGTGCATAAATGGTTACTTTGTACAAGGTTCTTAAACTTGTTCGTTTCATTATATTTACCTTTGATCCTGGCGTTCCAGGCTGACCTGGTGAGCCGTTGCTTCCCATCAAACCCTACATTTTTAAATATGGCAAAGGAAATGTGATGAGGATAAAAACTAACATTATTGCAATATGGCCATAATGAAAATACATTGCCACCACTATATGCTTTGCTGTCAATTGAGGATATTATTGCAATTATGAATATAAAATTATAGAGCACAGTGGCTAAAGACTTAGAAATGGCGAATATAGATATTCTTGAGGTCCAGTGGATAATATGCAATATCTTCATTTTCTAGATGCTAATTTGGATACTGTTAAAATTATTCAAGTTTTATTATTTTATTGAATAAATAACTTCACGGTAATGTAGAGGAATAACATTTCATTTTAAAAGGGAAGATCTTCCTTTTGAACCTCCCCAAAAGTTGGATTCATAATTAATGGGCAACATTTTTCCTATTTATTCTTATTTTAAAAATTCAGCAAATGTTTCAGCTAGCACTGAGTAAAATATCTGTTTTTGTAAACTTACATGATTAACTGAAAAGTCATAAATTGCCAAACATGAAAAAAAAAATCTGTTTTCTTAAAGAGAAAGCTATTAGAGACTGTTTCATTCGTAGATTAAAATCAAGTCACTTGTAGCAATAAATGTAGAAAAAAATCTTATGGGAATTATGCACATGCAAAATAGGATTTTGATAACTTCGAAGAGTAAACTGCATATATCCCTTCTACTCCCTAAACTTTCAAAATAATTTGTTCACTGCCTCAGGACCTGCCTATACTAACTTCTCTGAGTCTATTCTCCTTCATTAGTGTAATATAATAAGTTGTTAGAGAATGTTTCCCTGCAGTTAATGATTTTTTAAGGGCAGATGCTCATAGAGTTAGCAAACATATTCCAGATGGGCCTGATGTATCAGTGACCTTTTCATTTAGGTTTCTAATTGTTTATAGATTTTTGGAAGTTCCACCTCTTGAATGACTCAAGTTTTGGCATCATATTGAAAGATGAAATCCTATAGGGAATAATTAGCATCACTGGAGTAATTCTTCTGTTTTTTAATGCTACTAGAACATAAGAGTGAGAATGAGATTTTTGTTTTTGTCATTGTTGTTTTCTTTATGCCAGTAGCTATTCTTAAAAGTAACCCAAATTATCTTTATCTAAATTTGTAATTTTTTAAAAAGTGAAAAAAGAACATCACTGAGCTTTAGACTTTTTCATGGTACTTAATATGTTTCTAATTAACAACTAGAATATTTATTTTCTGAATATGTACCATAAGAGTTCTTGACCTTTTGGTGCATTGCCAATACTTAAGAACTGAAAAAAAAAAAAAAAAGAAAAGAAAACTTGCTCACTTGACACTCTCATCTAGAAAAATAAACAATCATATAATATTTTTCATGTGAATATTTGGAACTTGTGGACACCAACATTCTCATTGTAATATGATCTACAGTTTGTGAACTCCACAGAAATTCTTGGTATATAATAATATTTCAAACAACCTGATGATAATGACATCAACATACAGGTATTCCTGGTGTTCCTTGCTTTCCTTGTGGTCCTGGAGGTCCAATTTCACCCTAAAAATCAAATAAAAATCAAAGATTTAAAATTTTAATTCTCTATTCTTTCCAGAAATTTTCTACAAAAGCATGATGAGATGAAAACTCAGTATCAATCAATCCCACTTGTATGTCTTTCCTTCCTCTGCTCTAATTCATGAGCAAGGCAGGGCAGAAAACAAAAATAAAAACCAAACACCCTAAAGAATTGGGTATAGGATCTATGGAATTACTCACTCAGACATTTTTATTGGTAAATCTGGACCGATACTGACCATTCTTTTAAAGGAAGATATATTAGCTCACACAAAATTATTGGAGTAGACAACCAGAGTAAAAAAATCCAGTGAAAAATTATCTTCTTTTGCACAGAACCCAGGAGTTATGATAGCAAACATAAATTATGAAAGAAAAATTAGAGTACAGAATGGCAGCATCTAGATTTCAAATTTAGGAAATATTACTGACTCTGTACTCTAAGCTGCTTTCTGAATGAGGAACAAATAAACAGTGGATAGGATACTCTCTGTGAGATAATGCTGGTCCTACAAGATGTGAGGGAAATTTTCAAAGATCCTTTATTTTAATAAAACATACTCTGAATTAGAGCTATAAATATGAGGACTTGGAACTGTGCAGAAACCTTGGCAGTTGGAGAGATGTAGAGAATCAAGGGAGGTGGGAGTGCTTTAAGATGCATGCTCAGATCTTGGGAAACTGAATGCTGGGCCAGGCATGGGGAGGGGACAGAAATCTGAAGTGTCTTTGATGGCCCAGGACCCTCAAAAGGTGCTGAAATAGTACCCCTGGTTACCAGCATAAGAATGTCCCCCTTTCCTCAGTTAGGTTGACAGGACTCATACCAATTAATTAAGATCAAGCAAAGAGCTCACAATCAACAGTAAGGAAACAAGAGGCATAAAGCCATAAAACAGTCAATGGGAATAACAACTCACTGGAGTTGTTAGAAACACAGTTTGAACCAATTACATTTTAAATTGTAATTTCAAATTTAATTTCAAGAACAGAATCACAAAAGACTTTTAGGACGGAAAATATCACAAGATTATTAAAAATAAAACTATACATTTTAAAAGATTAGAACTTTAGAAATGAAAGATGAAAAAATCAATTGATGGTTTAAACAACAGCTTAGTAATAGTAAAAAGGGAATAAATAAACTGGAAAATATAACAAAAAATTACTCAGAATGAAACAGAATCAAAGAGATGAAAACTGAAAAAAGGAACTATACAGAGATATAGAGGACAAAATGATAAAGAATAAATATGTCTAATCAGAAACACAGAAAGAAAGAACAGAGAGAATGGAGTAGAAATAATACAGATATAATATCTGAAATTTTTCCAGAATTAATAGAAATGAGTCAACGGATCTAGGAAGCAAATTAAATTGTAACCTAGATGAACAAAATGAAATCACCCTCTAGACATATCACAGTGAATTTTCAGAACACTAGAAACAAAGAAAATTACCTTAAAAACATCCAAACCTAAAGGAATGAACACTTACAGAGAAATGATAGCCAGAATTACATCATATTTTGGAGGTTAACTATGGAAGGTGGGAGACAATGGAATAAGACCATCAAAAAGTTAATAGAAATCGTATACCCTAGAAAACTATCACTCAAGAACAAGAGTAAAATGAAAACAAATTTGTAAGGTCAAACTATCAGGACATAAAATTATATCATAATTAATAGCTATGACATCAATAAAAATATATTCTATGTGAAAATGAAAATGTTAAATTACCAATTCACTCTTTTAAGATAACCAGGTCTTGTCCCAATCCTTTCAACTTCTTAATACTCCTTAATACACACCTTTTGTCCTGTTAGTCCTTGATTTCCAGGAAATCCTGGGATTCCCTAAAAATAAATAAGTATATTTTTAAATGAAACAGTCTAGAAACTGTATTATTAAAGGAAAAGCAACCAAAATTGGAATATTTCACCTGTAAATAATGCATAATGTCAAACTGATATTATCCATATTAAAATGTAATAGTGCCACTTATAATAACCCAGTTTTAGAAAAGAAAAAATTGTATAAGAGATTTGGCATTAAATGAACAAAACAATTTATATTTGAAATATTACATAAAGACTGTTTTTAAAAGATAAGCTATGAGGAAATTAATCTTGTTTCTTCTTTCAAATCAACAAAAATAATAAAATCAGAGGGATATTTCATTTGAACATATTCCTATACTATTTATAATGAATAATACACGTATAATTGTCTAATGACAGGTGTTAAAAGGCCTTCAGAGTCTCATAACCTCATCTAAAAATTAATGAAACCAAATGTCTTCCTCCAAATTAAGCCTTGAAATACAAAAATTTAACTACTTCTATAAATAAGGTAATCTTTTCTTTCAATTATCCCCTCTCTGTTACAATCACAGAAGAACTTACAGACCACAGTTTGCAGAGAGAGACAAATAGATGGACAGATGGATGGATGGGTGGGTGGAAGGAAGGAAGGAAGGAAGGAAGGAAGGAAGGAAGGAAGGAAGGAAGGAAGGAAGGAAGGAAGATAACTTGTTCACATGGTTCAATCCAAATGCACAAATTCTCCAGCAAGATTCAGAGAAAATTAATGTTAAGTCTATCTGAGAAGAAATCCAATACATTTATTAGTGAGAAGGCAGTTCTATTGTCCAGTCACTCAATACATTTATCCAAAATAATCATTAATTAATCAAAACAAACAGTAATGGCACTAATCTAATTTTCATTTCATATTCATTTCTCTTAGCTCCTTTCTTGATAGCACCTCAGATGTAATAATAATTAACTACTTTTCTTCTTATACGTATGGATCAATTGTTTGGTAGAAAAGAAAATCTGAAACACAAGAAGTTGGGTCCCACCAATACTTCTTAAAAGGTCCCCTGCATCATCAGGGATTTCAAAGAATAGCAGTACTTAGCAAATCAGAGCCACGGTAAATGAAATCAAGTATCTTTGATTACAGGGAAAATCTGCCATTATTTTTATTTTCACACCTTTTGCTTATTAAGTTATACCAATCAATGTGTTAGCCACAAATACAGTACAAGACACAAGCACACTGTTCCAGTTTATATGAACATAAATAGACACTGGAATTACATTCAATTCTATGAATCTCAATTAAGTTTGCCATTGCACTATGCCCTTTGCAGAGTACAAAAGTTATGCGTAAACAATGACTTTCAACAAGGAACTTTCAATTTAGTTGATAAAACAAGCCTTTATAAACATAGACTAATTAGAGAATAATATAAAATCAATAAGGATTTCTAAAGTAACATAATAAAACATGAGCACAGTATATCCGATAAGCGCCCTAAAACACAAAGCAAAAGCAAAAACCATTGGGTTCTGAATATTAAAAAAATATAGTGACATGAATTATTTCCTTCTAAGACAAAAAATGCATATTCTCAATGCAACCAAATAAGATAAACATTATTCAGAATAAAGGCTTCCACTCCAGTGGGCTATGTTTTGTAGGAAAACCACCCACAACCTCTTCTATACAAATACAAATGCACACACATACACACACACATAAGTTTGTCTCTACAAACTCACTATAAACTCAGATTAAGTTCTGAGTTACAATGTTTGCAAATTCTTATCAGATGCAAGGCAGACATACATAGTTGTGGACTGAAAACTGTCAGTGAAGTGTCCCTGGATGCCCAGAATTCCTAAAGGGGACATGCAATTGCCCATATATGGCCAGACTAGAGCAGCTGAATTTCTTACTGCACATATTCTTTATTACTTGGGTTTCATCGCTATTCAAGTCTCAATGCCCTTACACACTCAATAATGTTAGCAGAATCATTTACAGACATCCAGATCTCATTCTTGTTTTTCCAATCTGTTCTAATGTCAGCAAAGTCAAATGTTCAAGGAAAAACAAGTTATGTCCATGCACCCTGAGCAGCACCCTGGCTTCCACCTCCCACGAGTCCCTGAGAAGACATTCCCCATAGTGGAATGATCGGATTCCCACAGATCCCTGGATCTGATTTGATATCCTTGTACTTGAGTTGAGCTGAGTCAGTAATGAGAAACAGCCATAAATTTACAAAACATCAGAATATTAAATACAGACAGTATTTTTAAATAAGTAATTCTTGGCAAAACTAATATAATACATTGAAGATTCATGGAATAAAAGACTGTTGAGGGAGAGGGTAATCAGAAGATTTGAAATCAATTTTGGCGCTATATTAGTTAATAAAACTCTTCTAGATAATGTTTTCCTAGGTTCCCAATAAATTTCCTAAATTGGCTAAAGTTCACCAATTTTGTATTTGTATAAATACTAAAAGCAATTTGAAAGCTACCAATTTGTTGATGCAAAAGTATTTAGTGACAATTACTTCATAGAGCAAATGTTTTTCCAGGCATCTCTTTTATATTTCATTTTCAGCCTGTGCGATTTGGGATTCAGGCAGCTGTGAATAAAATGCAAGTAAAGACAGAATCAAGTATTTTATTTGGTAAGCAGAAAGTCATTTGGAAAATCCTGCATAATATTATATAAAAGAATGTTGGCATGATAAAAAGTTCTAGAGCTGCTCTGTTGCCATTTAAACCATTTTTTTGTGTGTGACAAAGAAGTTATCAAGAACAGAGATACATAATTTGGAATAGAGTTTGGCCCCTATCTTCTGAACAGTTTATAATGAAGGAAATATGTCCATGATACACACTACTTGGGCAAAATATTATATACTTTTTCCACATGCATTGTATTTACCTTGTCCCTGAAACTGGATCATCTTGAGTCAAATGTGCTTTTAAGTAATGTAATATTTTCAACATTTCTAAAAAAAACAACTAATCCACTAATGATCTTTTTATTTCAAAACTTTTAACCTTACTACATAGTGGTAGAGATATTTATGTAATACAGTTATTAGACACATATTATATGTTCTCTTCTGTCAAGAAATTTGTTTATTCCTAGAGATTCATGATTGGGAGGCGGGTACCTATATTTAAAACATCATTCATTTTAGCTGCAATGATGATAATACAATTATTAGTAAAGACAGGAGTAGAAAAAGAGCAAAGTAATTATGGGTTTAGACGCTGGAGTCAGCTAGCCCACTGCCTAGTGATTGACCCAAGGCCAGTTATTTCAACTCTGAGATCTCAGCATCCCTATTTTATACATGGGGAATATACTAGAACCTATGTCATGGAATTGTTAAATTATATCAATTAATTTCTACAAGTAAAGACTTGTTCAGTACCTGGCACCATAATGAATGGAAATTCATACCTGTCTTTTCACAGCTGCTCCATAACCTGCCTTTTTTTTTTTCCTGCCTTTCCTACCCTCATTTTCAAGAAAAAAATCAGAGTTGACTATGGCAAGCTAAGGCTTCCCACCTGGGGGATGCTAATCAGATTGGACTGGACCTTCATTCACTGCCTTTTGCCTTTTCATATTTGACAGACTTTGATTACAGAAAAAATATTATGCTTTTTAATATTTTAAATATATTTCATTAATATTTGCTCAGAAAAACATGACTGAAAAGTTCATATATATTTGTAATTGAATTTGAAATAAACCCTTAATAAGGAAATTCCCAGTTTTTCTACTCTCATGTTATATTCTATTTAATACTTAAGGGAAAAAGTAAATGCAAGCAACTTTAGATGAACTTATTCTCACTGGCCTACAGATCAGGACCCACAGAGACTGGTCCCAAATTACTCAAAGACTAATAATTTAAATAAAAAATGCTGAGTAAATATTTTTGGGTTTCCCATGTTTATATTCAACAGAAAATGCCATCACCTTGACATTATAAATTAGAGAAAGAGACCAGGGATACCACAGGAAGAAATTATTTGAGAGCCATTTGCAAAACTCCTTGTTACTAGAATTTCTTTTCCACACCTAAAGTTATTTTTACATTTTTAAAAATTCAGGAAGATATTCTGAACAATTTTAGAGTTGCAAAAGTATCAATTTTTAGGAGAAGACAAAAAGGCAAATGTTAATGGATTAAAATATCATACCTGAAAGCCCAGAGAGGACTATTGGGAGAGGAAAAGACAGGATTAAAAGACCCAGCGGCAGTCTCTATATGGCCACATTGTGAAAAAATCAAGGAAACTCCCAGAGCCCAAAAGATATGGAAAAATAACCTGTCCATTTACATCAGTGTGTAAAATGAGATCATGCCTGTGAAACACATCGATGAGTTTAAAAGCACGTATACACAAATGTAAAACTGACAACCAATTCCATTTTGAAAGAAAAGGTTCCAAAATAATGCCACAGTTGTTTAAAAAAGGGCTCTGAGCCTTTGAAAAGCTAAAGTATACAGTCTGTATATTTACTGGGTATGGAGAATTGTCAGGGTATAACTCAAAACAAATTGTAGATAATTTCTTACTAAGGAAAACACTAAAACTGAATTTTTCAAAGCCCTTGATAGCTGACACAGTTGTTGAGCAGAACTTGCATACCATTTTCCAGATAAATAGGAACATTTATGAAATGCTTTGAGAGTTCACATATGGTACAGGTCACCAAACACCGTGTATTTTAAAACACTAAATCAAAGGTGAAGCTAGTATGATGAAGGAAACAAACTAATGAATACATTTTAATCTTAATTTATATAGTTAAAAGTCACCAAATATTTGAAATTATATCTAATTTAATATCTTCCCGGGTTCTTTTTTTATAACTTACTTTGGAAGTATTGTGTATATATTGCCCCACCTAAATCACTGCACAATGTATTGATAACAACCCATTGTGAACTGTATGTTTATGTAACATATATTCCCATTTTTCCTATTGAAAAATAATGAGGTGGTGGCATAAGATAGACTGGGGAAATAAAGCTCATGGATTTCTAGAAAATAAAATAGAATCTCAAATTTGCACTAATTTTTTTTTGTAAATTTAATATAAAAAGAAAATTAAGGGGCGGGCCGCGGTGGCTCAGCGGGCAAAGTGCTTGCCTGCTATGCCGGAGGACCTCGGTTCGATTCCCGGCCCCAGCCCATGTAACAAAAACGGAGAAACAGAATACAATAAAACAAGAAAATGTTTAAAAATGTTTCCCTTTCTTCCTTCCTTCCTTCTATCCTTCCTTCCTTCTCTCTGTCTTTCCTTTAAAAAAAAAAAAAAAAAAAAAAAAAAAAGAAAATTAAGACTAGGGACATAATTTTTAATTTCCTTGAGTAATAGCCTTATAGATCATTATGTGATAATGGAAATATTTTATATCTGAACTATCCAGTGTGGTTGCCAAGGCCCACATGTAGCTATTGAATTCTTGAGGTGTGCCTAGTGCAACTAAGAAAATGAATTATTTATCTAATTTTAATTGTCACATTTAAATAGCAACATGTGGCTAGTTCCCACCATATTGGACAAAACAGGACAGACATTATTTTCCTATACATTCTGTTATTTGGGCATCTCAAAAATCTTAGGTTATGAAGACATTCATTGTCAATTCTATACGTTGCAGAGAAAACTGAGTGTCAAAGGGTTAAATGACCTGTACAAAAATCATAGTACAAAACAGTGACAAAAGAAGGACTCAAAACAGGGTCAACTGGTTCATCAAACCACATGAAGATTGAAAGAAAAGTCACCAAAGACCCTTAATATGCTTATTACAAAGGTCTGTGTGGCTCCTGGCCTGGCATCAGAAAAGCAACAGAAGAAAGTGTCACCAGTCAGGTTTACTGAGGTAAGAAAACATAGGGATTCTGAGCAAAAAAGATTTTTTCTTTCTCCAAGAAATAAAAACATAGGCTGATTAAGCCATGCCATCACTCACTTAGCATTCATAATCCATATTATATATCAACTGCTATGAGTTGAGGTGAGGACTAAATCCATAAGCATCTTCAATTTTGAATTCAAGAAAGGTATGAAGCTGTCTATAAATTTTATAAAAGACATTGAAAAGTAGAAGTAAATAAATGTCCAGCAATTGGCAAGTATACTTAAATTGTGGCACATCCATTCTACAAAATTAAAAGTCATTTTATAGAATAAGAATGCCTGTAATCCATTGCTAAGTGAAATAGTAGGCTAGAAAAAAAATTGTCATATAAACACACACACAAATATATATATATATATACACACATACAAATATATATACACACACACATATAAATGTAAATATAGATTACAAATTTTAATATATATATATATATATATATATATATATAGTTATCTATAAATGCACATATAAATATACAGATACAGCTTTCCCAGGGAAAAATACACCAAAGGTTAGCAATGGTTACCAGATTATGATATTTCTGCTTTGTTTCTCTGCATTCCACATTGATTGTGTTTTGCTTTTTTTATTTTAAAAGTTATGTAACACTTTTTAAAAGTCCACTCTAATTTAGATACCATAAAATATTTCAATTTAATCTAGTGAACCTGAAAATCTAGAAAAAGATGCTAACTTATAAAATCTAAATTGCCAAAATTAACCCAGGTAGGTAGAAAATATACACGCACAAATAAGCATCAACTAAAGTAAAAAATTTAAAAGAAATATTCATCTTCTATTGATGCCATAACAAATTACTACAAACTTAGTAGCTTATTACAATGCAAATTTATTATCTTACAGTTCTGTGGGTCAGAAATCCAGCACAAATCTCATTGGGCTATGCATTAGTTTGTTAAGCTGCTGGAATGCAATATAACAGAAATGGAACAGATTTTAAAAGGCAATTTAATAAGTTACAAGTTTACAGTTCTAGTGCCGAGAAGATGTCCAAATTAAGACACCAACAAGAGGTTACCTTTACTTAAGAAAGGCTACTACTGTCCGGAACACCTCTGTCAGCTGGGAAGGCCTGTGGCTGGTATCTGCTGGTCCCTTGCTCCTGGACTCTGTTGCTTTTAGCCTCTATTCCTATGGAGGTTCCTTAGATTGCTTCTCCAGGGCTGGCTTTCATCTCTTGGCTTCCCTTGGCTCTCTCCAAGTTCTGGCTTGCTTAACATCTCATGGAAAGGCACATGGTGTTGACTGCTGGGCTCTAGGTTTCTCCAAACATCCAAGTCTCTGTTCTGAGCTCTCTCCAAAATGTTTCTTGTTTTAAAGGACTCCAGTAAATTAATCAAGACCTACCCTGAATGGGCAGAGTTACATCTCTCTCTAATCAAAAGATCACACCAACAATTGGGAACGCCACATCTCCATGGAGATAATATAATAAAAAATTTCCACCCTACTCTATTGAATCAGGATTAAAAGAAATGGCTGTCCCCACAGGATTGGATCAGGATTAAAACATGGCTTATCTGGGGTACATAATAGCTTTAAGCCAGCACAGGGTACATTCAAGGTGTCATAAAGTGTACCTTCCTTTTTGGAGTCTCTAGGGAGGAATCTGTTTCTGACTCATTCCGGTTGTTAGCAAAATTCAGTTCCTTGTGGTTTTAAGACCCAGGTTCCCATTCTCTCTTAGCTGGCTGCAAACTGAGGGCTGCATGTTCCCTTCCTGGTATTTCCCTCCTCCATCTTCAAAGTCAGCAACAGTAGAGGTAGTCATTATCAAATTGCAGCTCTCTGACCCACTTTTTTTTTTTTATTAATTAAAAAAAATTAACAAAACATTTAGAAATCATTCCATTCTACATGCACAATCAGTAATTCTTAATATCATCACATAGTTGCATATTCATCATTTCTTAGTACATTTGCATCTATTTAGAAAAAGAAATAAAAAGACAACAGAATAAGAATTAAAACGATAATAGAGAGGAAAAAAAACCTATACCTCACATGCAGCTTCATTCAATGTTTTAACATAATTGCATTACAATTAGGTAATATTGTGCTGTCCATTTCTGAGTTTTTATATCCAGTCCTGTTGCACAGTCTGTATCCCTTCAGCTCCAATTACCCCTTCTCTTTTTTTTTTTTTTAATTAACGGAAAAAATGAAATTAACCCAACATTTAGAAATCATACCATTCTACATATGCAATCAGTAATTCTTAACATCATTACATAGATGCATGATCATCGTTTCTTAGTACATTTGCATCGGTTTAGAAGAACTAGCAACACAACCGAAAAAGATATAGAATGTTAATATAGAGAAAAAAATAAAAGTAATAATAGTAAAAACAAAACAAAACAAAAACCTATAGCTCAGATGCAGCTTCATTCAGTGTTTTAACATGATTACTTTACAATTAGGTATTATTGTGCTGTCCATTTTTGAGGTTTTGTATCTAGTCCTGTTGCACAGTCTGTATCCCTTCAGCTCCAGTTGCCCATCATCTTACCCTGTTTCTAACTCCTGCTGGACTCTGCTACCAATGACATATTCCAAATTTATTCTCGAATGTCCGTTCACATCAGTGGGACCATACAGTATTTGTCCTTTAGTTTTTGGCTAGACTCACTCAGCATAATGTTCTCTAGGTCCATCCATGTTATTACATGCTTCATAAGTTTATCCTGTCTCTGACCCACTTTTCTTTCTTCCATCCTCTTCCACTTTTAGGACTATGATTAGATTGAAATTGGGTCCACCCAAATAATCCAGCATAATCTCCCCTCCTCAAGGTCACTGACCTTGATTGCATCTGTAAATTCCCTTTTGCCATGTCAGGTAAAGTATTCACAGTTCCAGGAACTGGATGTGGATATCCTGGGGGGGAACTGTTTGCCTGTCAGGGAAATGTTATCTAGGATCTCAGGAGCAGATAGTTGCTAAATTATTTAAAGTTCCCTAGGGCATTCAATATATAGATATTTTCCCAATTCAAATTATGAGGCTATCCTAATAACCAAAACCATCAGGAATAATACCTGAATATATATGTATATATATATATCTGCAGACTGATCCAAATGCAAGTAGGTTTACATAATATTAGCAAATCGAATAAAACAGTGCATTAGAAAAAAATAGGTATAGCAAGTAGGGTTTGTTTCAGGAATGCAAGTATTTTTCAACATTAAGAAATACATCCACATAATATGTTTGCTATTCATGTAAGTTGTTACTTTAATAGTTTAGAGAAGAAAATCATCTCAAAAGATACTAAAAGCATTTTGTAAAATTTATCATGCATTATTTATTACAAACTCTTCATAACGAAGGGATAGAAGGGAACTTTGTAAACTTGAATCTGAATTAATCAGAAACCAACTGCGAAAATCATACTTGTGAAATACCGGGCAGTCTTGCTTAAAATAAGGAATATTGCACAGGCCATGTTCTGAAAAAGCAATTCCATTTAGAGGAGCATAACCTTCAGGAAAAATATTGCACAAGTATGTGGGAATAGCTGTAACAACAATAGGAGAGGGGTTAGACGAAATATATTTATATTATAAATAAAATGAAACTTAAAAAATGAGGTAGACCTTATATTGCCATACAGCCTGATATGGCAAAATATCCATAACATTGTGAATATAGGTAAAATTTGCAGTGAATAATTTTTTATTTTAAAAATGTATATGTATTTTTAATATATTTATATATGCAAATAAACTCAGGAAGAATCTCACTGAATGAGTAACAGCTGTTACTTCTGGGAATAGGAATTGTATTTGGGTAAGTGAAGGCACACATTCAAAATTATAACACAACTTCTATATTCTTAACTAATTAAAAAAATACTTTAAAAATTACAATGACTGAAGACCAGAACCATATTTCAAGGCAACTCTCCTGATATGTCTATTCAATTGGTTATGTTATGTAAGAAAACAGAATAAAACATTTTTCAAACTCTAACAGAATATTTGATTACATATAATCAAAAAACAACATGTATCAAAACACAAGTGAACTTGCTGATGAATGAAGGCAAAAATAGAAAAGGAGTGAACCATTTTTTAAAAGTTAATGCAGCAAGAAATTAATAAAAACTGAAAGTATTCTTTAAAAAACTCGAGAACAAGAATATTAGTTTACATTTAAACAATGTACCACCATTTTAAATAAACTTTTAAGTATAGAAAGTATTTGAATTGCCTGAAAGTTGCCCTATTTAATTTCCATATTTCAAAAAAATTCTCAAGATTTTTCCTTGCATTTAAGAAATCCAGGAAATCACTGTGAAACATTGGCATTTCAAAGTAAAAAAGTAATTTTTATGCCTTGAGGTGTTATTCTTGTGTATGATATCTCATGTACTGCCAAGGACAAGCTCTGTTGGAAAAGAGCTTCAATATTTTTTAGGGAAAGACAAGGCTGTGTTTAAGAAGACTTATTTTGAAAGAAGGGCTAGGAATTTGACAGTTGGCAAAATTAGCTATACTATGTAGCATTTCCTCCACTTTTGCACAGTAAAAGAAGTTGACTTTTCTAAAATAAATATAGCTAATGCTATATTTCTCATGCTTTGAAAATTCAAGAAGATGTAAGTGCCTCAAAAATATAAGAGATTTTGAATGAAAAATATACATAATGCTCTCTGCCCTACTCACCCCACCCCCACCCCATATGACTGAAGAATATACTTTATGGGGAAATAGTAAAAGTCCATTTATATGATGTCAAAGTCTTGAAATCTTGACTGAATATCCTGTATAGACAGTGATGTAAGTTTCCTCTCACATATTCTCTTCCAGAGATGGATGTAATCAATTCCCATGCCAGAGAGACTAGTGAGCCAACATAAGCAGCAAAGTGATTCTATTTATTCAGAGATATGTTACCCATTCTGAAAATTAACCATGCATCACTTCATATTTTCAACAGCATTTATTCCTCTGGTCATTTCAAGACTTCATAAAGCCTCTTTCAAATTATAAAGAGATGAATAGAGAAGAGGAAAATTCAAATATGCTAATTTAAATATTTACCAATGGTTCATACAAAGACCATATTTTTAAAATGACCAAAAAACAAAAAACAAAGATCAATGCCATAGGTACAGGGCTTCTATATTTAAAATCCACATTGCTGCTTTGCAATGATGTCTTGTTTTACTATGCTAGTGATATAATTTATAATATATAGTAGGAAATAATGAAAAAGATTCATGATGAAACCTGGTGTGATTTTATTTAACTAACTTGTACAGATAATGAGCCAACATTTTCTCTGTCATATTAAAAAAATCACAGTCAATACAATGCCAAATGTCATATATTGGGAGACCAAATAGCTGTAGATATTACTTGCAAATTTAAACCACACATGTCAATAAATCAGACATTTATGATATTTAATTTTGGAAAAAACTAAATCAAAATACATTGTAAAAAAATTTTCTCTGTCAAGTAATATAACCTCTGGAACTAGCAAAAGGTTAATAATAATAATAATAATAATAATAAATATAGTTGAAATTTCAAAGTTTCATCTTATAAATTGCTAAATGTGGGTTGCCACCACACTGAGAAGTTCTGTGTGAAATCTTTAACAGCAGATATGGTTTTCAGATTAAGTTGGCTTTGGGCACACAGAGAATGTGCCACTCCTGAAGTCTGAAAAAAAGGTATTGCAAATTTGCACAAAAGACTTTAAAAACTTATTATATATACTTGAAAGCAAATAAAACATAAGTAGCGTTTTTCTTTTCCTCTTACCTTTCTTCTCAATGTAAATAAAAAATAGAGCCAAGTGGCCAAATAAAGACATCTCCACATTGCTTGCATAATAAAGTGAGTTACTGCACATGGGAAACCACCGTAGCAGTTCAACATTAGCTTTGCCATAAAAATGGCAAGTCAAATCACACCACAGAAAAAGTGAGTAAACAAAAGACCCACTTGTCCCTTAAGTATACAGTGAAAGGCAAGTATAATGTGTGGTGTAGCAAGAATTCAAAAGGTATGAGGAAGGAAGCAATAAAGGCTTCTATAAGCCAATGTTCTCAAACATGTTCTAGTCACTCTCATGTCTTTGTTCCTAGGAAAATGATACAGCAAACATTCGCAGCTTAAAAAGACTAAAGACAGGGTGCACGGGTAGTTCAGCATAAGAATGCTCGCCTTCCATGTGGGTTCAATTCCCATACCATGTACCCCCCACCCCCACCCTCCAAAAAAAAGACTAAAGACATCCTCAACTAAGACATATTTCTCAAGATTGATGCTGCAGGTAATTTGATCATCAACAACTGGCCAAAGCAAATTAACAGGTCAACATGATAATTCGGTCTAAAAGCTGATTTGGTTGAAAACGAATATTTCCAGTTACTGATTTTCACCTACTGCTCATTTTGGTGTATAGTAGCACTGGGCCTCTACTGCCCTGTCCTACCACCTACCCAATTGCCAAAGATAAAATCAGAATGACTTTATGAGAATAGAGGAAAACACATTTCCAACAATTGACTATTCCTTGCGGCAACCTGATCGTGCCTCATTCCTTGACGCAAAAATGAATACATTGTCTGGCAAATTCAACACCTTAGAAGAAAGATAGAAAAATCACAAAACACTAAAAAATTAAATTTTTATAATTTATTATAAAAAAATAGCATGCTCATATGACAAAGTAAGTACAGGCAAGCAAAAATGGAACATAATGGATATCAAAAAACAATCCAAGGGAAAAATAAACAAAGTAATTGAAGCATGACTAAGCACGTTTATCCATGCAGACCCTTTATTATCCATATATATTTATACATGATTATATTTCCTAACTATGAGTTATAAAAATAATATATTATGCATTAGACATTTAAATTGTTCCAAAATTGCAATATGATGGATAGTACAGGGAAGAAATATGGGCTAAAACTTACTAAACAGAATAAAGCAAAATGTAGGAGAAAACAAATTCTGAGAAATGGACAAAAATGTCTTAAATAATCACATAAGAGTTTAACAAAAAAATTGATTATGCAAAAATATTGGTGGGGGGGTATGAGGGTTGTTCAGTGGCAGAATTTCTGCCTGCCATGCAGGAGACCCGGGTTCAATTCTCAGTCCATGAACTTCCCAAACAAAGAAAACAACAAAAACAACAAACACTGGTGACTGAGGGGCCTTGTTTTTAACCTCATTGTCATTTAAGCTAAGCTTTTCTTCTTTTTAATCAACTTTCTGTAGCCCAAAATGGATTTAATCAGTACAAGTGTTACCAAGCATTTGCCATAAGCACCAATATGTGCTCACATGCCTTTTTACATGATTCCATTAATAAATAAATGTTAGGAATTAGACTAAGTAAAAAACAAAGTATTTAAGTTTCCAAAGGCTAATATAACAAATTACCACAAACTTGGTGACTTAAAACGATGGAATTTTATTCTCTCATGTTTCTGGAGGCCAGAGGTCCAAAATCAAGATGTCAGCAAACTGCTGCTTAAGAGGTTCTGGGGAGGATCCATCCCTGTCCTCTTCCAGCTTCTGGTGGCGGCAGTCACCCCTCAATGCATGGCTGCATCCACTCCAGTCACAACACCCATGTTCACATTGCCGCCTCCTCCTCTTCATGTGAAATTTCCTTCTGCCTCTCTCTTATACAGATGCTAGTGATGACGTTTAGGGCCCATCTGGGTAATCCAAAATAATTCTCTCCATCACAAGACCCTTAACATAATAATCTCTGCAAAGACCTTTTTTCCAAATAAGGTAACATTTATAGGTTCCAGGGATTAAGATCTGATACCTTTGGGAGGACATTTTCTAACTGATCACAGTCCACCTTCCACCACCCAAGGATTCACATCTGTCCCACCAGCAAAATACATTTACCCCATCCCAAATTACCCCAAAAGTCATAACTTATTACAGCTCACCTCAAGTCCAAATCTCCTTATCTAAATCAGTTCTGGGTGAAACTCTGGGTATGATCCATCCTGGGGCAAAATCCTCATTTGTGAACCTGTGAAACTGGGAAGCAAATTATCCACTTTCCAAACACAATGTGAGGCATGCATAGGATAACATTAAGGTATTACCATTCCAAAAAGGGAAGAGTAGGTAGAAGACCTAAGCAATTTCAAAATCCAGCAGGCCAAATTCCATTAGATTTCAAGGTCTGGGAACAGTCTTCTGTGTCTTAAAACTCTGTCTTGTGGGTCTGCTGCTCTGGCCTCTGTGTCTATGGCTCTAGCCCCAAAGTAATTTTTCCTTTACTTAAAGGGATGTAAACATCTGCAGCTAAGCATCTTTATCAGTCTGTTTCTGACTTGCAGAATTTGCAAAGTCTGACAGTTTTCCTTGATTTTATCCTCTCTTCCTTTCAGTCCAAACTGGCAGTGTTTCTGCTGATAGAACATTCTCAAAATCTTTGTAGGTCTCTTGTGTCTATCACAGAGCTTCACACCAGACAAGAGCCTCCTCCGCTGGTCTTTCCTGGATAATCTCCTCCATTCCTGATGTCTGCTGAGATGGTTGAGCAGTTCCACGAGTCACATGCCTAATCTCTTCAGCATTACCACAAGTTGTCTAGCCACACCTCTGCCCTTCTCTTTAGAGCCAGCTTTCCTAACAGTGTATTTCCTTTTAATTTTAGCATTTTATGCAATCTTGGTGGCTTGAAAAATTCCCAAGTCATCAATTTCTGATTCCCTTTTACTCAACAGTATCTTCCTCAATTTATCTTTAACCTCTTACATTTTACTACAAGCCAGCAGGAAGAAACCAGATCAAACGTCAAAACCTTGCTTGGAAATCTCCTCAGCTAAATATCCAAATTCATCATCTACAAGTTCTACTTTCCACCCAATTGCAGACCACAACTCAGTAAAGCTTCAGTTAAAGGATCACCTTTCTTCCCGTTTCCAATAACATGTTCTTCATTTCCTTCTGAGCCTGTAACCCACACTCTTTGATAACATATGGATTCACTCAGATGATACAGGCTTCCCTACCATGTTCCATTTCCTCCTGAACCCTCACTGTCAGAGTCTTTAAAATTCACTTTCTGCCAACAGTCTGTTCGAGGTATTACAGGATTTTTCTACTATGTTCCTTAGAATTCCTCCAGCCTCTACCCAATTCCAAATCTAGTTCCACAATTTCAAGTTCTTGTTCAGCAGTATCCCACTTGCTGGTACAAAAATCTGTATCAGTCAAAGTTCCACCAGAGGAACAGAACCGATAGGGAGATTATATATTGATTTACATGATTTTTGATCCTGGCTAAGGAAATCCAAAATCAATTGGAGTGGGCTGTCTTGAAGGGCAGGCTGGAAACTCTTGAGGAAAGAACTGATGCAGCAGTCTACAGATGGAATGTCTTCTTTATCAAATAAACCCCAGTTCTGCCCTTATAGATTTTGAACTGGATGGAGCAAGCCCACTCAGATAATCCAGGATAATCCCCCATCACAAGATCCTTAACTTAATCACATCTGCAAAGACCCTCTTGCCAAATAAGGTAATATTGGTTTCAGGGAATAGGACCTGATTGAAAAATAGGGACTATTTTTCAATCGTTCACACCTAAAATTCACAGAAATTCTAAAATTCCCTTAAATCTGAGGCCACTATTTGTGGCTGGAATTTTATTAGTCCCCATTTTTAAAGTCTATCCTTTTCTAATTACCTGAAGATATAGCCCTAATATTTCAATGCCTTTGTTAGTATATAGATATGTTCAATTGAAAATATCTTAGAATCACCTCCCCAGTTAAAACTGATTACTCTTGGTGTTACTGTGCCCCTATCCATGCAATAAGACATTGAGAGTCATCCTTTCTCATTTTACCCGCAAAAAATTGGGTTACCTCAAGCCATGCCGGTACCTCTTTATTTCACTTAAAATCAGTCCCAACCTCCCCTCCCAGCACTGAACGTTTCTGCTTTAGTTGGGACTGGAGGTGACGTAGCTCAGCTAGACTGCCATCAGGATACACCTTAGCCCATACTCTGCTGTTCATAGTGATCTTTCTAAAACAAATTAGCTAGCCAACTCATTTCTCTGCTTATGACCCTTAAATAGCTATCAGTTCTCTTAGGTTTTAAATCCAAAATCTTTTGCACAGACCTTAAAGCCCTTCTTGATGTAGCCCGTATCAACCCAAGAACCTCATCTCATATTTCCAACCCTCCCCCTCCCCCTAGGCAGGCTGGACTATTGTCATCCCTTCCCAGACACCTTGCTTTCTTTTACTTCTATGTTTAGGAACATGCTACACACTCCCGCCCTTGCCAGGCAAAGTGATGGGTTAATTCCTGTTAATCTTTCCAAATTTGACCAGGGAAGCACCTTGCTGAACAATGTATCTCTGTACACTTTTAAACAGGTGAATTGTGTGTTATATGAATTGCATCTTAAAACTTTTATTAAAGAGGAAAACAACAGTGATGATGACTACCAACACTGCCACATACATATTAGCATTGCCCCCAAACTTACCTAGGGTTAAAACTTTTCAATACTCTTCATACCTCCATAGCCTTTGTATAACGTTGCCATCTATTAACTCATTGACTCCTTAAGGCCAGAGCTATGACTAATTAATTTTCACATTCTCTTCAACTAATAAAATGTTTGGCACAAGGTGGACATTCAGTAAATGCTTGCTAAACAAACAACTGAAAGATTAAAATCCTTCAACACAGTGATAAATTGTTGAAGCGGATAATAATAAATCCATCAAGTGTTTGAATTGAATTTCAGTGCCCCTGTATGGAAGTCAAGTGGGTTTAACTTTCCACTTAGAAAGTAATTACTTTTATGATTGAATAAAGCTGAACAATACTAGCTTTCAAAATTCAAAGGAAAGGCATGTGAACATGGTTGGACTTTAAAGCAATGTAATCATTTTCCAATTAATACAACTTTTGTCCTCAATTTGAATTCCAAGAGTTGCTGTTCATATTCATAAATCTGTTCATAGGGATGATTCATAATCAGGCTGCCATAAACTGTGTTTGATTAGCTTTAAATTATTTAACTAAGGGCTTCTGTCCTTGGAACTTAAGCTCCATGAATTTTCCTGGCTATCACATTACAAAGTAAAACCGGGAACGTGTCTTTTTCAGTGAGGCCAGTTCATTCACTATAAATACTTAAAGTAAATATTCACGCACAATAGAAGAGACTTATTTTCTTCATATTACCAAATATATAAAATTTAATTATTTTCCATTTTGAAGGTTTTACCACAAATAGTAAAGTTCAACCTTCCTAGGATAATGTTTCTAACAACCAAGTTTTCATTGATTGGCAAAATGAAAAATAGTTTGTAATGATACATGTTCTCATTCAGAATAAAACACAAGTCAGAAGATGTACACAAAGACAAGACTGGCAGATTTTAGATGCTTAATCTATAAATTGCTTACCTAAAAGGGTATATTCCCTGGCATAGAAAACCTGCCATCTTCTTCACCATTCAGCAATAAAGAAACAAAAGTAGAAGGGGGTAAGAGAGCCTCTGTGGCTTCCTTGATCTGGTGGGCTGAGGTAGGGGAGAAGGCTGAAGAGTCTCAGTAACTCAATTTTCCATTTGGTTAAGGAGGAGGGACCACTTCTAAATGGCCCTAGAACCCTGCTTCCACTATTTACCAAGCACCTTGCCTGCTTTTCTTTTAGCACTTTGTATTTTAGTTTCTTATTTGTCAATTCTTTTACTATTTCCCCCACTTGATTGTAAGCCTTCCCGAGGTAGCACCTATGTTTCATCATGGAACCCAATGCCTTGCACAATAGAGGAATTCAGTGAAGGATTGGATGAAGGGAGAGGAGGAAGGAGGGAAAAAAAGCAAAAGCTGAAGGCTAAAGGGTTATCCTGTCTGAAATGGAACTTTATTCTGTATCAAAAGCTCTGGTCAGGAAAAGTCTTGAATAAAGTTGGAGCCAGCAGGACAAGAGCTACCAGCTGCTTCTGGCTGACAGCGAGGAACAGGCAGTCTTGGGAAGGGGAAACGTCCTCTCAAGTACTAGCATTCCAAAACACCTCCTTCCTATTGAATATTCTTTTCTCGGCTTGATTTCATTAACAAAATCACACAGTATTATTTTCAAAGTAAATAGATGTAGCTATCAATGCATTCATTATGGTTGGCAGAGACTTGATCAGTCTGTCCTTCGCAACACTGTTTCTAGGGGGAAATATGTTACAAATTCCAAACAACTGACTCACAAACACAATCACATAGTTTAGTAAATTATAACTCGGCTGTTACATCCATTGTCTCTTACTTCTATCTTCCAGTTTTTCTTTCTCTTCCCCCTCTCTCCTCCTTTCCCCATCCCTCTCCATTCCTCACTTCCTCTCATCCCCCTACACAAACAATGTTTGTTCCTCCTGAAACAAGAACATAAATAAACACACCCTTCTCATATTCAGTTTTCAAGTCCTGTGAGTCTTCATTAGTAATACTCATTATGGCTCAGATACACTCACATTATCCTTATTGAACTCCTTCCATTCCTAATAACACCCTGAGGTCTTATTACCCCATGCCGGCTCTATCAAAATAGCCTGCCAAGTAGTGTCCTGGCTCCAGTCTCTTCTTCCCCAGATCCATTGGGCACACACCAGTGGGCCATAAACTGCCTCTAAAGCACTTTTTTTCATCGGGGTATACTTTCTCATCTCACAAAACCTCATTGCCAAGTGAATAAAGTTTACTTTCAAAACTCATAGTTAAGGATCTCTATATGATGGTCCTAACCATTTTTCCAACTTTACTTCCTACCACCCAACAGTCTTAGGACCTCAGTAGGATCATTTTATTATTTGGGGGGGGGGCACTCCTTTCACCATCTCGCCTGTGTTTTAATTTATATAATAGTTCCCACTCTTATCTCCCTTTCATTCGTACTCATCCTTTCAAGATGAAACCTAACTCCAAGTCCTTGATAAAAACTTTCAAGCACCCCAAGATACAAGATTCCTTCCATATACTCCTTCAGGACTTTACTTACCCCCATGCATTTGTGCAATATTTTACAAATATTTTTCAAATTTCCTTATAGAAGCCTCATAGTAATTCTAGGAAGGAGCATATAAGCATCTATACTTTTCAGATGAGGGGAAAGATATTCAAAGATAGGAGGTGTATTATCCAGATTCACACAGGTGGAATGTAGCAAAGATTGTCTTCAGTTGAATTGAAGATTGAATTCAATTGATTGAATTCAGATTCAATCCTTTTCAATCATATAATTCTCTGACTTTTATTGAGTCATAAACTGCCTCTCAGAAAGCACACCCACAAAATAATGACCAAGTGGTAAAGTGACATTGACTAAAGGCCCAGTAACAGACCTTGCTTTTTACATTCACCACTTCTTTGCGTGGACGTGTCTGTGGTTGTGATTCATAATAAACGCAAATTTCCTGCTAATAAAATTCTTCCTGGTGCATTAAAGAGGCTTAAGTATTTCAGTATTTCATGGTGTTCCACAAAGAACTTTTGCAACATCTAAATCTGGAAGTCACTAGATAAGAATAGGGAATCCAAGAATCGAATTTAAGTAGTCAAAGTATTTCATAAGAGGAAAACAACTTCATCCTTTAGAAGTGAAATGAGAAGGGTACTTACAGGCTCTCCCGGTGGTCCATCTTGCCCCGGAGAACCTGGGGGTCCTGCTTCTCCCTTTTAAATAATTTGATAAAAAGAAATAGAGAATTCCATTTTCAGGTATGCTTACCAAATAAGTACAAATATTCTAACATTGCATATTAAAGCACATTAAATACAAACATAGGAAAGTAAAAAATTACCTCTAGATTACTGATATTAATTTTTTCTGGTATCGAATAAGCCTTTTCTGAAATTCATAAGCACTATATGAATATCAAAAATCTTTACATGATGACTTATAATTACACTAGTTTATGAAATAATTGTGGTACTATATATTCATGTGTCAGGAGATTATCCTTATCTTCAATGTAAGTGTGACTAAAGTACAGTATTATTCCTTTTCATGTTTATTTTGACTTTCACTTTTAGTTTAAAACTTTTTATCCATTTGGAATTAATTTGCCCTTGGCTCTCAAATGTTGTATTTTAAAATCAAAATGAAAGTTTCATTAAATATGAAGTTGTTACAGATAAATACAGGTTATTACTTGAAATTATCCAGCATTTAATTTAGTATCTGCCTAGTTAGAAAACATCTAAAATGTATACTTACACTACTGTTAAAGTTATAATAAACTTCAGCTCATATCCCTTTAAACTGTTATTTTCAAATTATTTAAGCATCGTATTTTAGATCCACATTTTGTCAGGCTATATATTTTTTCCAAATGTAACAACTGGGAATATACAAAATATGCAAAAGTATCTGACTCTATATCAAATAACACAATAAATATTAGTTTAATTTAATCCTAAAATGTATAATAACCACAAATCAATACAGTATACAACTGTCCACACAAAAATAAAGAGTAGCCAGGGAGAGCTTCTTGAAACACACACATATACATACAAACTCACAAACATTTAGATTTTTTGAAAGCAATCATCAGTAAGAGCCAGTTTCCATCCAGCAGAGTGCTGCATCATAACAAGCAAAGTTCTCTGAAATTTCCAGAGAGAACATTTTATTCTAGCTGAGAGCATAAGAGAAAGTAAAACAAAAGCATTATTCTTGTAAATGTTTCAAATACCTGAGGTGAAATAGGTTTAAGGGAGTAAAATCTCAGAATATATGCACTTAAGAACCATATTCCAACACTGTTTTCCATAGTTTCATATTCTAAAAAATTTTTGCAAATTATGGAAAATGAATCAAAGTGGGCAAATCAAATAAATGTTAAATAATTTAATCAGCAGTTTAAAATATTCAATCATATCACATTATATAAACAATGGTATACCCATTTTCATGAATTCTTGCATTTCATTAACACAGTGAAATACCAACCAAAGTCAAATATCTCACTTGATCAGTTTTATTTATAAACATAAGATACCTTTTTGAAGATAAATGTTTTTGTAAATTAACCAAATTGGAGGAAGGGCTCCTGCTATTCCAATGGTTTTACAGAGACGCATATGAAAATACCAAAAATAAAACAAAGATATATGTGGTATCAGTTTGAAAGCTACAGTTTAAAAAAAAATTAGAGAAAAGGGATATATCAGGCCCTATATATTACAAGGAAATAATGTCATAGCTATGTTTGAATGTAACACTCATCTCAATATTCAATTGCCAGCATCAGTGGTTCTCAAAGTGTGGTTTGCTGATCAGCATCACATAGAAACATCTTAGAAATGAAAAATTACAGGCCCTACTGCAGACTAACTGAATCAGAAGCTCCAGCAATCTGTTTTAACAGATCTCCAACTGCTTCTCCTACAGTTATTTGAGAATCATGGAACAGTTGTAAGTCATTAGGACATTTAAGTTCCACTACCTCCAGATACTCACATGTCACTAATTAAAAAAGAATTCTGCAGTTTAGATTTTCTGTATATGAAATCAAGGGGGAAGGGGCAGTTGTCAAATCATTGAAATGGCTAATTTGGGATTATTTCATGATTACCTTGGTTGATCAAAATCCTCCTTTTTTCTCCATTCATTAACCCAATCTTTTAATTCATTTTAATTAGAAGAAAGCTTTAAAAAAAGTAACTGGCCATCATCAAGTTTTATTAATAAATTTTAAAGGTCCAAAATTATTCCCAGATTTCATTTGTTCTTGTTCTTCCTCCTTCTTGTTAGGACAGATAATAATCAGAATAATACAGAATTCAATGAACAAAGTATCATCCGTTCCTCATAATCTAGTAGAATGGTTCTCATAATGGTTCTCATTCCTTAGCTGCACCAGAATTACCGAGATGACTTGTAAAAGCACAGCTTGTGGGCCCTACCCCAGGGTTTCTGGATCAGTCTGCAGTCCACCCCAAGAATCTCCATTTCCAGTAAGTTCCCAGGAGATGCTGCTGCTGCTTGCTTGGGACCCCACTTTGAGAACCACTGCTCTAGCCTAGATCTCAGCATCGAGACTTCATAGATCCTTTTCTCTCTTATTCATACCTCTCTACTATGAACTGCGAGGGTGTTGTACAGCTTTACAGTTATCACTGGCCAGGTTGTTCACCAGGTGTCTTATTTAGGTAATGCTGTTTTTCTGACCTACATCTTCTTTAAGGACAGGAAACATGTCATACATGAGTTTTTTTTAAATACCTAGAATATTTAGAATACTGCTGAACACAGTGCGAGACTTGTTTGCAATGACTAGAGCATATGAAAGTAAAGAAGAAATGGGCTAATCACTCTAAAACACTCAGATCCAAGGGGACAGAGGAAATAGAAAGAAATGCTTATGGATAAGGCCATAAGGTTTGCTGTTAGCAGACGAAATAGGTTGATGATAACCAGCGATTTTACTTTGGAATATTCTCTTAATTCTTTGTAAGAATGTTTCATCAGGACATGAAAGAATAATTTCTGTTTGATCATCTCCCAGAAAATAATCAATTGCAACAGAAAACTAATTTGTGAAATTCAGTATTTTCCCCAGAACTGAACCTGATCGCCTGTTTGCTTGGATGACCTGAAGAGTCTGGTTTAGAACAATTTGTTTAGATGAGGAAGAAAAGGCTGTGGCTGCACCTCCACTTTGTATCTTAATATTCTATTATTAAATTCTTTCTTTATGTAAACTAATTGAGAAAATGTCATGCTCAACATAACTCCTCAATCCCACTTCTACAGCTAGTGTCAAACATGATCTATTCCACAACAAACCAGTTATTAAAAACAAGGAAATTTAACCCAAAACAGACACGTGAAACTTCCATTTTATATGGATTTCCTTTCATGCTGTGGTCTTTGGTACTTACCACAAAAAATAAAAGGATGGAGAGTAATTTAGCCTGTGGTCAGCACAACCCACAATGTCAGGTGGAATTTGTGGTTTACTGACCATGAAAATATAATTTAATTTCAAGGAAGATTCTTAGTTTATTACTTTAAATAATCACTTTATTTTGATTTTGATCTTACTGCATGATTTATTCCTAAATTTTATGACAAATCTCTAACATGCCATGGGATATACTACAGATGTAAGAAAAATAGACATGAAGTTTGGGAGGCATCATACCTGCGGGATCACACGAACCAGGGCTGGAACTCTAGCCCTGCCATCTAGCTGACCGTGCAAGTTTAGGTACATTCTTTATCTGAATCTGATCTTATGCATAAAATGACAATATCCTCAAGTTCTTAGCATTGTTAGGAGAATTAAATAAAATGCTTTGTGAACGAGACTTACACAGCTCTAGGCACAGACAATTTATAAAAGTTAGCCACTCCACTAAGCCAAAAAGTCGCTTAGCAAACTTTATTCAACTGATTTGTTTAGGCACATTACTTTTTAAAATAAAATATGCTTTAATGTATTTGAATTGTCATCATTTGCCATTATAATTGACTCTAGGCAAATTGAGTACCTTTAAAAATAGAGTCAATCTTATATTAATCTATTTAAAATATAAATTTTAATTTATATAATATAATATAATTTAAATTTATATTTATATATATAATATAATTTAAAATTTAAAATATAAATTTTAAATTATATTAAATTAATTAAAACACAGAGTCAGAGACTTCTGGAAAGACAGTGAAATAGGATAGACTGAGTTAACCCCTGCTCCAAGGAACAGCTAGAGAAACAACAGAAGAACGACCCTGACAGTGGTTCCAGGGTGTGAATGACCTGAGAGGGAGAGAACTGGGTGAGTGGGCTCCATTGGGACTCCAGCAGAAACAAGAGACCACACCCAAGAAAGTGCCTGCCATAGAGCTAGCTTAACATGTGTGATAGTTAGGTTCAGGTGTCAACTTGGCTAGGTGAAGGTGTCTAGTTCTATCGCTGTGGACAGGAGCCAAGGGCATGTGAACCTCATCTGTTGCTGATTACATTTGCCGTTGGCTAGGAGGCATGCTGCTGCAATGAATGATGTTTGATTTAATTGGCTGGTGCTTAAATGAGAGAGCTCAAAGTAGCACAGCCTAAGCAGCTCAGCATACCTCATCTCAGCACTCACAGCTCAGCCCCGGCCTTTGGAGATGTAGAAAGGAATCACCCCAGGGAAAGTTGTTGGAACCCAGAAGCCTGGAGAGAAGGCCAGCAGAGATCGTCCTGTGCCTTCCCACGTAAGAAAGAACCTCAGTTGAAAGTTAGCTGCCTTTCCTCTAAAGAATTATACATTAACTAAATAAATCCCTTTTTTGAAAGCCAATCTGTCTCTGGTGTGTTATATTCCGGCAGCTAGCAAACTAGAACAGCATCTCAGCCCCCTCAATGTGGAACTCCCTTGGAGAACCCAGAAGCCAGCAAATGAGCTTTCTCCATTCATAGAAACCATGCAACTAGTGCGCTGAGCCTACTGTACCCCTTTCCAAGCACTCAGAATTGCAAAGGCCGGGAAGTGGGGAGGAGGAAGCAAGCCAAGCTGTGCCCCCTGACTCTCCCCTACCCACATGTGCCACACCCCACCCGCCAGACATCGTGCCCCAACCTCTGCACCCCATGCACCCATGACAGATGTCACATGTCCCAAGTAGCAATGCCACACCCACACAGCACCTCGCGCAGCCCCACCCACAAGCAACCAACACTGCACACTGCCCCATGCCCCCACCCGTATGCCCATGCCCCCACCCCTCACTCCCTGCATACCCATGCTCCACTTTCCTCTATAGATAGAACAACCAGACAGAGGATCAACAGGGAAATAGAGAACTTAAACAATCTGATAAATGAATTACACTTAAAAGACATAAATAGATAATTACACTCCAAAACACCAGAATATACATTCTTCTCTAGTGCTCGTGGGAGGTTCTCCAGGAGAGATCATATACTGGGACACAAAACAGGTCTTTGTAAATTTAAAAAGGCTGAAGTTATTCAAAACACTTTCTCTGATCACAATGGAATGAAGGTGGAAAACAATAACCACCAAAGAACCAGAACTTTCACAAATATATAGCGATTAAATAATGCACTCTTAAACAATCAGTGGACCGAAGAAGAAATTGCTAGAGAAATCAGTAAATATTTGGAGGCAAATGAAAATGAGACTACAACATATCAGAACTTATGGGATGTGGCAAAGGCTGTGCCAACCCTAAAGAACACCTAAGGCTGTATCTGAGATTCTACAAAAGTCCCTTGCACTGTGATTACTTTGCAGAAAACTACAACCTCCAGATGGGTTCCTAGGCCAAGTAAGTTCTGAAACCCAGAGGGGCCAGCCTTTTCAGAACATCAACTAGTTTCATCCCCCATCCCACATTATCAACATCCCTTTCCAACATGACAGTTAGAATGCATATAGCCCAAACATCCCTAAAGATTGGGAGAAAGATCAAATGAGAAGAGGAGTTATAACAGCGAAGATAGGACTTAACAAATGAGTATGACTGTTGAATCATTGTGTTGATATTTCTTTTAATCTCCAGTGTCTTGGAGCAGCAAAAGGAAAAATCTGCAATTTGTGGAACTAAAACCAATGCCAAACTTTGAAATCTGTTCTATAATTACTTGTTACAATGTACTTTGAAATTTACTGCTTTTTTTGTATATATGTAATATTTCACAACTTTAAAAATGTTTAAAGAAACAGTAAATTTAATAAAAAGTACAAAGTGAAAAGCAATGTAACTTTAGCCCAGGCAAAGAATTAAAATAATACCCACACTCTAAAATCACCTCCATGTATCTGATTTGAGACTGTATTCTTTTTAAAGCATTTAATATTAGAAATTTCCCACTAAGCACTGCTATAGTGACAACCCCCAAACTTTGTTATTTTTCTTTTGTAAAAATTAAAATTATATTCCAAAATAATTGATTTTGCTGTTGAATGCACAATTATATGATGATACCGTGAACCAGATCATTATATGGTCTATGAACATATATCTCAATAAAATTGCATTTAAAAAAGACAAAAAACTTCACAGTAAACTCAAAAGAAATTTAGTGTAATTTAAAAAGTTACACTAAAAAAACCCCCAACCCTTTCAACTTGTTAATTTTATCCCAAGGTCATATGTAAAAATTCTAATTTTGATACATTGCTCTAATGTTTAATCATAAGTTACAGAAATCTTAAAAAAAAATACCTTGAAACCAGGAGAACCCATTAATCCATCCTTTCCATGTCTTCCTGGTTCTCCCTGGAAGAAGATTATTTTTTAGTAATTTTTTACACCAATTTATCTTTTTTAAAGAAAATTTAGCAAAATCTTCAAGAATATTTTACTATCAAACTCACGGCACGTCCAGGAAGGCCAGGAAAACCATCATTCCCCTTTGCACCTTTTGCACCCTGTATTAAAAATGAACATTAAAACAAACAATCCTTGCAATAATGTTCGCAAGTTAGCTTCGTTATGTAGTGACAGAATTCGTGGAACTGTAGCTTGTATTGTCTCTCCAACTTTTGGCAAAGCACAGTTTTACCAAGCTAAGTAGACACAATGTCAGATATTTAAAATCTTGAAAGATGCAGAATTATTACAAGCATCTAAACACAAAAATCATGTCCTGGCAAAATTAAAAAGCAATGAGCATTTAAAGTATACATGAATACTCTCTTCCTTCAATGGAGGAAATAGGGAGGCCTATAACATTAGATTCTCAGCTGACACATTTTTAAGTAGCTACTATTCCAAAGAATTTCTCACTGGAAATATTTTTAAATTTCAGAAATGCCAGTTTAATAGTCACCAGGTATTTTCTCCTTTTCTCATTGTTTTTAATAACCACCACCACCCCCCCCCCCCCAGAGGGATGAACAAAACTGATAGGGCTTGGAGTGAAATTCAAGTTTTTTATTTCCATTATATTAAAAAGAAAGTTCAATATAGATACTTTGTTTTGTGATCCATACTTCCCTTTTTGCCAAAAATTCCAGGTGATCCATTATCTCCTTTGGGGCCCATTTCACCCTAAAAATATATATATATAAATATTGAATTTTAGAGAAGTATAATGATTTCCTTTGTAGATTAAAAACAGCACAGATTGTAAACAGATTTTAATACGGCAGCATAAAAATAAAATCAGTAACAGATTGTTTACAAAAGACTTATATTTTAGGCATTACAAAGAAAAATAAGGACAGTTGATACTATGGGTAAAACAATACCCATAGTTTAGAGCTTATAGTTCAGAGAATCTGTATATAGTAAAACTCGCTCATCAATATTTAAATGTTGTAAGATTATACAGTTATGACTAGAAATTTCATAGGGAGCTTTTGAATGTTTAATGCAAACAATGATATTAATCTTAGCCTAAACATTTATTTGAAAATATTTATCTTCAATTCACATAAAGGCAGTAATTGATAATTCATTTATAAGGTAAAAATACTTTCTATTTGAGATAAAATAAGGCATTGTCAAATTTAAAAGAAACAGATTTCTTCAACCTTTGATCCTGGCATCCCATGAAGTCCCGGGAAACCAGGAAGTCCACGAGCACCCTGAAAAAGAAAACTGAAATTTATTAAAGACAAAACATTTCAACCTCAACAGTATCATGCTATATTCTTCAACCTCATCCTTGTCAATATTAATTGGAAATGAATCTACAAACAGTGAAATGCATATCTATATTAAAACCCTATCTCCATGAAAAATTAATTCCCAATTGTTATGGTTCATTTATGATCAGAGAAAGGAAGTACTCTGGCGCTAGCAGAATCTCTCCAGCAATCGTGACCGCACCTTTGATGAGCAGCTATCAGTTCTGAAAATAACTTAGGCTGTTCCCAAGGGGTGAAGCACATGGGTTAAATTATTTAGCTGATCACCCTTTCTGGAGACAGAATCACCTTCTGAGATCCATGCTGACTAAATAGGAACAAATCCTGAATCCAACACACTCTAGGATTCTACAGAATTTTTAAGAATTGCTTATCTCATGAATTGTTCATAGTAAGCATCTATTCAGATGTGTCCAGGGAGCTGAAAATCTCTAAATTATATCCAAAAGAAGAAAGGTGAAGAAAAACTGTAACAGCTTGGCATTTAATGAACAGGTTTAGGTCTCAATTCTGTGGGAAAGTTGGGTGCTGTTGCCTTAGCTTCAAAGCTTTCATAGTGAAGACACAGTAAAGAAAGGACCAGTGACTGGAACAGCAAGATTCAGAAAACATTCACTTTTATTTAGGAAAATTAAAAGATAATTGCATATAATTAATTAAACTCTTAGCTCATGTGGTAGTGAGAGGAGAATGTGACTAGTTCTCTAAAATTTTTTGAAATCTTAATTTTACTAAAAGTTATTCATTCACAGCTTTTAAAGAATGACATAGTTATACAAGACCTACAGAACCCTCCAAAAGCAATTCTTTCTACTCTAAGCTCCTATATCTCTGAGTTCACATAAATAACCAAATAACATGGTTATTTTTATGATCATTTATGATCAGAGAAAGAAAGTACTTTGGCACTAGCAGAATCTCTCCAGCAATCATGACCCTACCTTTGGTGAGCTACCATCAATTCTGAAAATAATTTAGGCTGTTCCCAAGGGGTGAAACACACGGATTAAATTATTTAGCTGATTTTAATTTTCGGCATTATCTGCTGACACCCACTGTGAAAATAGAAGATTAACTTCTCACACCGTCCAGTACCACTCCTTACCTTCCACTTCTAGCAAGCACAAATCCTCTTAACCCTTCTATTACAGATTTTTTAAATTAATAGTTAGTGTTTATGATACTAAGATTCACAAGTGAGCTATGAAAGTATTCTGATTGCTCACCTTTTACTGCCCCAATTTTTTCCCCAGAGTTAAAAATTGCCTTTCTTGTTGTTTTGATTAGTTTCCTATCATCTTATTGCTACATGCAACTGCAAACTCTCCCTGACTGTTAAAAGCACTTCTAAATATATTCACATGCTTTGACAATTTTCTTTTATTTAATAAATCTCTCCTGGAGCCTTTACATTTATTTCAGTTTGCATTTGTCAATCTCCAGTGTCTGGTGCATGTAGGTTTCTCTGTTTCCTTCTCTTATGTCCCTATGTCCCTTGTTTGGGAAGAGAACATCATCTAAAAGCTTCCTGGCAAAGAATTCATGGGCAATAACTCCCTGAGACCTTAAGTCCCTGAAAATGTCTGTATTTTTTTTCATTGATGTAATTGATAGTTATTGTATAGAATTGTTGTATAGATTTTTGTTTTACTTTGGACTTTTGAAGGCTACACTCCATTCTCTTCTAGGATTTCAGTGTCACTAGTAAGATGTTTGAAGACTTTCTGATTCCTGTTGCCAATTTTGGGGGGTGGGGGAGGTGTTTCCTCTCAAAAAGCTTATAGGAGCTTCCTTTTGTCTGCAGTGTCTTGGAATGTCACATGCTATACACTAGTGTGTCCTATAACCACTCATCATGCTAGACACTAGTAGACTCTTTTCTCTAGAGAGACCTCATGCCCATATATGTGGACATGCCAGACTACACACCCAAATTTATCTACATCCCTGTAAAGAGCCTTTCCTTGGCTCCCTCTAGGTATAGGGGTAGAGACACCATTACATTAGAATTTTCATCTTCAAGAGGATGAAAGCAAGAGCATGGAAATGGGATTGTGACCATTTGTACAGAGATCACCAAGACTCAGGATGTGGAAAGTGGTCTACAAAGAGATGGCATGGGCTCCTGGTATGCTTCTAGCTGCAACTTTAGTAACCCTCAAACCACAAGAAGAAGGAGAGCTCTATCAGGGTTACTCTCTTTCTCTGAGGATGTTAATAATAGGTTTTATTTCAAATCTTTCTATACCTTGTCTCAGTTTCTTCCACAATTTTTCATTTATTGGCCTTTTAGCTTTCTTGATATATTCATGATGCCTGATTGTCAGTCCCTATTTAAGCTGATGAGACACTCTCAGTGGGTAGTGTTCACTGATACTGAGCTTCACTGTAAAATAATCTGTTAGGGCCATTTCATTGGATAACTCTGAATGTTGGTGGATTCCCCACAAAAGGATTGTCTAATCTCCTGCCCACAGAGTGTAGGAATGGCTCACAGCATTCTGGGGGTGGAGGGAGAGGGCCAGAAGCTTTCAACATAGATTGGCATTCTCTAAATTCTATATCTTAGTACAACTACACCTTTTTCCCACAGACTAGAGACCTTAGGTTTTATCTTCTCCAAAGAATAAACTTTCATGTTTCTGCCAGGATAGAAGGAAGTGGGCACACCTGGCATATAGAGTTGAGAAAGGAATAGTGGGATATAATCAGGATCTAACTGTTCTTAAAGGTATATTGAGCCATGCTTCCATTTTTAGTTCCATCTTCACTTCTACTTTCATAAATACTTTGTATTATCATTTACTATGCCTTTGTCATGTATGTGTGTGCACATGTGTGCACCCTGTGCATGTGTGATTGTGTATATGTAGGAGGGTTCTCTCACATGATTCACATCAGATATCATTTTAACATTCAGCTTCCAAAATTTGGAGCTGTTATGTCCTCTTCCATTCTCTTTTCACAGTAGGATATATCATTGTTACCGTTGTTGTCATAGTTACTACTACTCCCTTATTTGTTGCTGTAGTAGTAGTTAGGTGCAGGTGTCGACTTGGCCAAGTGATGGTGCCCAGTAGTTCTGCTGCTATGGACCTAAATCATCAGCACATGGATTTCATCTATGGCTGATTACATCTGTGGTTGGCTAAGGAGAGTACCTTCCACAATGAATGATATTTAACTTAATTACCTAGAGGCTTAAAGGGAGGAGTCAGAAGAAAGAGATGTAGCTCAGCATACCTCAGTTCAGAGCTCAGAGCTGACACAGACCCAGACGTTTGGAGATTCAGAGAGGTAATGCTCCAGGGAAAGCTGTTTGAACCCAGAAGCCAGGAGAAAGTGCCAGCAAATGTTGCCATGTGCCTTTCCATGTGACAGAGAAACACAGAAGGAAGCTAGCTGCCTTTCCTCAGAGGGACTATAAATTTGTAATTAAATAAATCCCCTTTATGAAAGCTGGTCCATCCCTAGTATATTGTACTCCTGTAGCACTAGCAAACTAAAAAGTTACTCTAATGTGGATCCAGTAGAGAAAGAAAGTAAATGTGTGTGTTCAACCTTTCATCCTCATCTGGAAGCATACTGATGTCTCAGCAGTAACATCCAGGATAACTGGCCACTAGGAGATTGTCAAAGCAGTCCACCAGCAGGAGACAGCAGGACAGACACAAGAAAAGGAAGATGCAGACTAAGTGTAATCTCTGCCCATTTTCTCCATGGATACATTATAGTGGGAAGCTTTTAACCCTAAATAGGGTTACTGTGACCTCTTGTGTGGGGCCCAAACATTCATGGCCTACTCTATTATTTTGAGCCAATTTCATTCCTGGCCCATTCTGGCTGATTGAAGGAAAATACGGAAATATCTAGCAATAGTAGGATATATTCTTGATAAGATAGAATTTAACTGGGCACTGGATATTTAAAACTACAGAAGAAAGAGGCAAACCAGGAGTCCTCCTTAAGTCCCAGCTAAGCCTTCTCTGCTCTGGCTACAGAATGTAGAAGACATAATCTGCAAACTTTAATTAACTGAGAATGATCAAAGGATCTCAGATGAAGTAGGAAGAAGACCAGGAACAGCCACACAAATTCAGAATAAAAGTCAAGGTCTGGAAAAAGGTACCATCATATGAATAAAAAAGATTTTAAAATATATTTTCAAAAACATGACATCCATATTAACATTTAGCAGGTAAGGAGGGGGGTCAGTGCAAAAGAAAAGAAACTGAGTGAGCAAAACTATTGGAAAACACTAATACACTATCTACAAAATGCAGAACACAAGAAAGGGTGAGTCAAGCACATCATACTCAGCCAAGTTATTTTTCAGGTTTAAAAGCAATGGATAGCAAAGAAGAGGTGGACTTGAATCAAGGCCCTATCCTCAGTGGGCATGAAACAGGAAGGACATTTAATGCTGTTATATAGCCCACTGAGACTGATTCATCTGTTACTACAGTACAGTTTAGCCTAAGCTAATTGAAGACAAAAATTGGTATGCCAGAAATAGAAAACCACTAAAACAACAAAATCAAGAAATGTTTATGGCTCTGCTTTGGGGCTAGGTAATTAGCATGAAAAAACAATTTTAGAGCTTGGAAAGATAGTGATTCATGTAAGACAATGGTGAAATATTTAATAAAACTTTTGCTTATAGTAACTTGTGTTTCAGTTTCCTGGTTGTTAAAACAAATACCATACATGGGTTTGCTTAAGAATAGGAATTCATTGGCTCACAGTTTTAAGGATAGGACAAGTCCAAAATCAAGGTGTCATCAAAGTGATGCTCCCTCTCCAAAGACTGTGACATTCTGGGGCTGGCTGCAGGCAATCGTTGGTCCTTGGCTTTATTGTCACATGGCAATGCACATGGCAGCCTATTCCGGTTCTTTTCCTTCCCTCTGGGTTCCATTGACTTTCAGTTTCTGGCTGCTCTCTCTGGCTTTTTTCTCTACATGGCTTTTCCTATAAGGCTTTAGTAATAGGATTAAGACACATCCTGAGCCAACTGAGCCACACCTTAACTGAGGCAACCTCATCAAAAGGTCTTGTTCACCAGGGGTACACACCCACTGGAATGGATTAAGTTTAAAAACATGTTTTTCTGGGGTACATAGCTGCAAGCCACCACAATCCACCCTCCAAACCCCCAAACCATATATTCTTTCCATTACATTAATTCCATCACAACATCCCATAAGTTTTAAGTTATTTCAATAACAATGCTAATATATAGTCTCATCAAAATCAGTTAAGGGTATGGCCTGTCCTGGGGTACAACTCTCTCTATCTGTGAGCCTTTGAAACCTAGAGAACAAGTTGTCTGCATCTGATAGGCATTAGAGGGACAGGCATAGGATAAGCATTCTCTTTCCAGAATGGGGAAATTGGAAGGAAAACTGGAGTCAGAGATCCCAAGAAATTTCAAAACACTACAAGATGAGCTCCTTTATAATTCAAGGTCTGAGAATCATCTATAGATCAATATCTTGTTCTCCAGGCCTGATGGAGCAGCAGTCCCACCCTCTCCAAGTGTCAGTACAGAAGCCAGGCTCTCCATGAACACTGGGGTGAAGGCCCCAATCTCTTACAGAATAGGGATGGTGGCCAAGCTCCTACAAAAATGCTGGGGCACATGCTCCACCATCTTGAGCACTGAGGTGGCAGCACCCTCCCTGAACATCAAGGTGCAAGGCCCACCTTCTCCAAGTGCCAGACCAGATGGCCTGCCGCCTCAAAACACAGAGATGCACCTGTCCATTCCACACACATGGGTGTGCCTGCTCTCTGGCCCAAAGAGATTTTTTTGATCCAGCCCTTGGTTTCCACATTTCTGTCCTTGAAGGCATTCTTCCTTCAATTAATACCTTCTTTGTCCCTTTCAGTTCAGGGTGGCAATGGATCTGCTCTACAAATTTCACTAAACCCTGTCAGCTTTGCATGCATTTCACAGGATTTCAAACCATTAGACAATAGAACTTTCCACAGACCTTCATGCAAAACTTCATTTCCAACCCTAACTTCCACTGAAATTGATGATTAGATTCATTTTTCAGTTAAACCCTCACATGGGACTCTATTCTCTGTGGATTTACTTTCTAGAAGCTCAAGGAGGTATGGAAGCTATTTCTATCCCTAGTCTAAGATCACACTATCTGGATAGGATCAGAATTTTCTAAACAATTAAATTCTGATTTCTCTGTGCTTAAGAATTAATTCTCTTCCTATTACCTTCCTCTTTCATTTTATTGTAAGCTGCAAGGAGAAACCAGGCTGCACCTTCAATACTCGGCTTGAAAATTTTAACTAAATATCCAAGTTCATCACTTTCAAGTTTTGCCTTCTTCAGGACATCAGAACTCAATTTCATCCAGTTACTGCCACTTTAATATATGGATCAATTTTCTTCCAGTTTCCAATAACATATTCAGCATTTCCTTCTAAGGTCTCATTGAAAACATCTTTAACATACATGTTTCTACCAAAAGTCTCTTCAAAGCAATCTAGATCTTTTCTGTCAAGCACCTCACAATTCTTGCAATCTCTACCCATTACCCAGTTCCAAAGCCATTTCCACGTGGTATTCATAGCAACTGCACCCCCACTCTCCTGGTACCAAACTCTCTTACTTTCCTAGGCTGCTCCAGTAAATACCATGAAATGGGTTGGCTTAAACAATGGGAGTTTATTAGCTTACAGTTTTGAGGCTAAAAGAACATTCAACTCAAGGCATTATCAAGCTAATGCTTTCTCCCTGAAGACTGTGGCATTCTGGGGTTAGCTGCCTGCAATCCTTGATTCCTCTATCACAAGGCAAATCACTTTTCACCTCTCCCTCCTCTTCTGGGTTTTGTTGATCTCAGCTTCTTATCTCCTGTGGTTTTCCTCTCTGAGTTTCATTCCACTCATAAAGGACAGTAATATGACTAAACCGCATCCTAATTGACATGGGTCACTCCTTAACTGAAGTAGCCTCATCAAAAGTTCCTAGTGACAATAGGCTCACTCCCACAGGAATGAATAAAACTTAAGAACATATTTTTCTGGGAATACATGTAGCATCAACCCACCACAATGAGCAACAGACCTTTACTGTTTTAAGCCATGTGAATCTGGGATTTTTTGTTATTGTAGCATAATCCAAACTATTCTGGCTGACACCTTGCTCATGATTAACGATTTGCTGACTAAACAAAATATTATCATTTTGCAAAACATGCTGAACTCTCTCACATTCTCAAAGACAATTCCAGTAAAACAATTCTATGGGGAAATCACACCCTTGGCCTTTTCTGAGTTTACAAGAGATTGAGTCAAAGAGAATCCAAGATGGTAAATTGGTTCCATTTCACATGAGTTGCCTCCAAACCTTTCAGAGCTGATGAATATGCCACTGAGGCACATGCCTATCTCACAAATTGACTTAGAGTCATAGTCCCCAAAGTCAAGTCAAAATTATTTACTTAGACTGAAAGAGAACATAAGAATTACTATTTATTAAATTTCATTCTTTTAAAATTTCTTTTTGTGAGTATGTTTTAATATACATAATGTTTCCTTCAGCAGTATAGGTCATATAATTCACACACATATATATGGAAGCTCATGCTACAAAGTTTTCACTACAAAGGTTTTGCAGTTCAAGAAGTTTGAGGACCAATAATTTAGGATGAGCAACTGCTCTTCTCTCAAGAAAGATGTATGAATATTTCCTCACAGCACAATTAGCACAAGCCTGTGTATTTACCCAATCTGCTCTCTCCCCACTCCACTACCTGATTACGGACAGGTATTCAAGGATTCTTGCCATGCATATTCTTTCATTCAAGGATACCATGAAAGAAGCACAAATCACAACTTTAAAAAAGTATCCTTGCCAAAGCAGAAAAATGATGTGAAAATAAAGTTATATTGGGATCAAGACATATCATTTTCATTCCCTGATCCAGGAGCAACTTCAGATAAATGACTTAAACTCTTCATTTCTCCACTTTCTCAGTTGTAAAATAGGGATAATTTACTTCACAATTAATGTAAAATTGGTCTAATATGAGTTACTCTATTAACTCAATGGGACTGTGAGGATTGCATGTGACAAAGAACGCATATGGATAATACAGATGTAAAATATAATGGAAGAAACCATCTAGGAATAAAACTGGAAAAAAAATATTACACAACAGTAAATATCCTCAAGTGTGACGTCACCCAAAATCCAAACTTACACATTTCAATGGTTCCATCTCCTCTTTCTCAGATGAAAAAAACAAATGCAGGCATTACTGAGGCTCAGGCAATAGTGACATATTGAGAACTGTACTAAAATGTATCCTCTTTCTAACACAGCGATGGGCATTCCTTCGGGCTTTGGGATCTAGGCCTGGACTACTCAGGCCTAGAAACAAAGTACAGTTGTCTCTTCCACATGGAAACTTTCCCCATTACAGTTTCAATATATCACAGGTTGGCATAATGGAATGGGAATTTTGGGGAATGTTGCAGAAGCTGCAGATGACATGTGAAGGCCAGAAGACAGCACAGAAAAAGTTTAGAAACTCAGAAATGCATAAAATATATGCATATATAATGCAAATTTTACAATAAGGTACTATAAACATGGAATCTTGAATAGGGCATGAGATCTTGATAGTTTGTCCAGGTTAGTAATGATGCACTGATACAGTACAGAGTAATATGGGCAGTGAATAAAGATGTATTTGCAAAGTCCCCTTGGGGAACTGGGGAGAAAGGAGGAAATATTCAACTTCCCTATTTGGAAGTTTGATATTCTTGCAAGCAGTGGGGACAACCAAATCAATAGGCTGAGTCCTTGATTTTGGGGTTTGCCCCTATGAAGCTTATTCCTGCAAAGGACAGACTAAACCTACTTATAATTATGCCTAGGAATCATCCCCAGGAAATCTCTTTTGTTGCTCAGATGTGGCTTCTCTCTCTAAGCCAACTCTGGCAGGTAAACTCACTGCCCTCCCCCTACTATGTAGGACATGACTCCTAGGAGTGTAAATCTCCCTGGCAACATGGACAGACCTCCCAGGATTTTCTGGGACCTGGCATCATGGGATTGAGAAAGGCTTCTTGACCAAGAAGGGGAAGAGAGAAATGAGACAAAATAAAGTCTCAGTGGCTGAGAGATTTCAAACAGTTGGAAGGTTATCCTGGAGGCTAGTCTTATACATTCTATAGATAGCCCTTTTTAGTTTATGGTATATTAGAGTGGCTGGAGGGAAGTACCTGAAATTGTTGAACTATGTTCCAGTAGCCTTAACTCTTGAAGACTATTGTGTAATGATATAGCTTTTACAGTGTGACTGTGTGATTGTGAAAATCTTGTGTCTGATGCTTCTTTTATCCAGGGTGTAGACAGATGAGTAAACAATATGGATAAAAAATAAACAAATAATAGGGAGGATAAGGGGTAAAATAAATTGGACAGATTGAAATAGTGTGGGTCAATGAGAGGGAAGGGTAAGGGGTATGGGATGTTTGAGTTTTTCTTTCTATTTCTTTTTTTGGAGCAATGCAAATGTTGTAAGAATGATCATGGTGATGAATACACAACTATGTGATAATACAGTGAGCCACAGATTGTACACCATGTATGGACTATATATGCATGAAGATTTGTCAATAAAAATATTTTTTAAAAACCCATAAAATAAAAAGAAAAAAATCAGACTTTTTTGTGGTATGAAGAGAGGGCTAAAATATTTTACATGGATTTTCCAGATCATCAGCATGCTGCACCCCTCACCCCTATGCTATGGAAGGGATATGAGATTCCTGAGCCCCTACTCCAGGATTACTGCAATAGCTTCTCAATGGTTGTATAACAGCATACACCCAAAATGGAAATGAGAACTTGAGTTTAGAACGACAAAATATGAAACACTCTAAAAATTCAACAAAAGTTGCAAGTTTCCCAATAACAGTAGTAGAGAAAGAAAAAACAGGACAGAGAGAGACCTAGCAGTCAATAAATGAGGCAGGATGTGGAATTAATGATTCTTCATAATAAACTGACTTGCTGAATTTATTGTAGATTGGGGGTTGAAAGATTAGGAAATAATTAAGATTTTGCAAAAGCAGATACAGAATTAGAGAAAACCTGAGAGGTCAGTACAACCTGTACAGGAGGAACATATAAAAAAAAAACACACAATATCACAGAAACTATTTAGGGAAGACCCACAGCTAGTGCTGCTGTGTAACAAAAACCTCTAGGAAAGGATTTAAGAAAGGGAAATTGTGGTACCACCCTTTCCCTAAAAACCAGAGTAAGTTTTTTTTTAAATCCCTAGTTGTAACAATTATTTCATAATTTCTCCAGATTCAGCTGAAGCAAAATATTTCCTCAGAAAACAGAATAGGTATATGTATACGTGTATATTTATGCATTTAATAATATTTATGTTCTTTTTTTTTTTAATTTTTTTATTAATCAAAAAAAAGAAAAGAAATTAACACAACATTTAGAAATCATTCCATTCTACAAATGCACTCAGTAATTCTTAGTATCATCACATAGATGTATGATCATCATTTCTTAGTACATTTGCATCGATTTAGGAAAAGAACTAGCAAAACAGCAGAAAAAACTATAGAATGTTAATATAGAGAAGAGAATTAAAATAATAATACTAATAATATATATATATATATATATAAAGGAAAAAGAAAAAAAACAAAAACAAAAGATACAAACACACAAACAAACAAACAAATAACCATATTTCAGGTGCAGCTTCATTCAGTGTTCCAACATAATTACATTACACTTAGGTATTATTGTGCTGTCCATTTTTGAGTTTTTGTATCTAGTCCTGTTGCACAGTCTGTATCCCTTCAGCTCCAATTACCCATTATCTTACCCTGTTTCTAACTCCTGCTGGTCTCTGTTACCAATGATATATTCCAAGCTGATTCTCAAATGTCGGTTCACATCAGTGGGACCTTACAGTATTTGTCCTTTAGTTTTGGGCTAGACTCACTCAGCATAATGTTCTCTAGGTCCATCCATGTTATTGCATGCTTCATAAGTTTAGTCTGTCTTAAAGCTGCATAATATTCCATCGTATGTATGTACCACAGTTTGTTTAGCCACTCGTCTGTTGATGAACATTTTGGCTGTTTCCATCTCTTTGCAATTGTAGATAATGCTGCTATAAACACTGGTGTGCAAATGTCCGTCTGTGTCTTTGCCCTTAAGTCCCTTGAGTAGATACTTAGCAGTGGTATTGCTGGGTCGTAATCCATTCTGCCATTCTATGTCTTTTGATTGGGAAATTCAGTTCATTAACTTTTAGTATTATTACTGTTTGGATAATATTTTCCTCTACCATTTTGGCTTTTGTATTATATATATCATATCTGATTTTCCTTCTTTCTACACTTTACTCCATACCTCTCTCTTCTGTCTTTTCGTATCTGACTCTAGTGCTCCCTTTAGTATTTCTTGCAGAGCTGGTCTCTTGGTCACAAATTCTCTCAGTGACTTTTTGTCTATAAATGTTTTAATTTCTCCTTCATTTTTGAAGGACAATTTTGCTGGATATAGGAGTCTTGGTTGGCAGTTTTTCTCTTTTAGTAATTTAAATATATCATCCCACTGTCTTCTAGCTTCCATGGTTTCTGCTGAGAAATCTACACATAGTCTTATTGGGTTTCCCTTGTATGTGACAGATTGTTTTTCTCTTGCTGCTTTCAAGATCCTCTCTTTCTCTTTGACCTCTGACATTCTAACTAGTAAGTGTCTTGGAGAACGCCTATTTGGGTCTATTCTCTTTGGGGTGCGCTGCACTTCTTGGATCTGTAAATTTAGGTCTTTCATAAGAGTTGGGAAATTTTCAGTGATAATTTCTTCCATTAGTTTTTCTCCTCCTTTTCCCTTCTCTTCTCCTTCTGGGACACCCACAACACGTATATTTGTGCGCTTCATATTGTCATTCAGTTCCCTGATCCCCTGCTCAAGTTTTTCCATTCTTTTCCCTATAGTTTCTGTTTCTTTTTGGAATTCAGATGTTCCATCCTCCAGTTCACTAATTGTAGCTTCTGCCTCTTTAGATCTACCATTGTAGGTATCCATTGTTTTTTCCATTTTTTCTTCTTTGTCCTTCACTCCCATAAGTTCTGTGATTTGTTTTTTCAGATTTTCTATTTCTTCTTTTTGTTCAGCCCATGTCTTCTTCATGTCCTCCCTCAATTTATTGATTTGGTTTTTGAAGAATTTTTCCATTTCTGTTCGTATATTCAGCATTAGTTGTCTCAGCTCCTGTATCTCATTTGAACTATTGGTTTGTTCCTTTGACTGGGCCATATCTTCAATTTTCCGAGCGTCATCCATTATTTTCTGCTGGTGTCTGGGCATTTGATCAGATTTCCCTGGGTGTGTTACGCAGCTGGTTGAAAGCTTTTTCTGTGAAATCTCTGGGCTCTGTTTTTCTTTTCCTGCCCAGTAGGTGGCGCTCGTGGCGCTCGTCTGTCTGCACCGCAGTTGGCCCGGGAAACCGCGCGTGGAGGTGGGGGTCGCTGGCCGCCGCGGCTTGGGAGAGTGCCGGTCCTAATTGCCCAGCTGGCCCGAAATGCCAAGCGTGACGGGAGGGCCCCGCTATCCAACGTTCCCAGTCAGGCCGGTGAGCCACGTGCGTGGAGGGGACCCCAGTCGCCAGCCGCCCCGGCCGGGAAAACGTGCGCCCCTCGGGTAGCTCACCGCAGCAGATTCTCCCTGCCCGTTCAGCTGTTCCAGAATGGGGTACGCTGTCTTTTTGGTCTCTGTCGTGACTCCGGGAGCTGTTTCGTATTGTTTCTGTTTCTTTAGTTGCTTTTCTGGAGGAGGAACTAAGACCCGCGCGTCTTACTAAGCCGCCATCTTCTCCGGAAGTCCTCAATATTTATGTTCTTTATTACAGTCACATTAATTGTATCAATATCAGTGGTTACTATAATTATGTTACTGACATATTTACATATTTAACATGAAAATTTCTATTTCTATAATTACATATTTAATAATACTAAAATGATGGACTCAATTAGCATTTTAATTATACTTGGTATTAGCTATTCTAATATAATATTTTGCAAATATAACATGTATAATAGTAGAGACATCTCTCTTTTTCATAGTTTTTATTTTATTCAGCATTGGTTATAAGTCTGTAAGTACCTAGTACTGTTCACTAGCTTGGCTGGAGAAATACTTTCTAAGGAAATGGCATCTGAGGTGAGACTAAATGCTCAAGGGCCAGCCTTGAAACACCCTTGCAAGAGTACTCCAGGCAGAGGAACCAGCCAGTGCAAACCTTCAGGGTCTTTCAAAATTAGGGACAATGAACAAAACAAAGGCTGGTGTGACTGAGGGGTAGAAGATAGAACATGAGCAGTAAGAGCCATGGCAAGGAGTTTGGTTTCAACTCAGGTGCAGTACGAAACCATTTGAGAATATTATGCAGAAAAAGCCAACATTTTTAAAAGATCCCTCCAGCAGTTTTGTGTAGAATGGACTTTAACAGGCAAGAGTAAAGCATAGAGACAGACCACAGGCTGCTGGTGCTCTAGCTCAGGCTTAGACCAGACTGATAGCAGCAAAACTAGTAAGAGGGAGTGGGACCTAAACTCAAATGTGCTGCCATCAGAATTACCGATGACCCAGATATGGGAAATGAAGAAAGGAATCTGTCTCAATGTCTGAGGAGGTGTATTATTTACTGGGATTTGGAAAATTGGGGAAGAAAAAATTGGAGGGGTAACAACAGATCTTTTTTGGCCAGTTCAATTTTGAGATCCCTTTAGACATCCAAGTGAATGTATGAAGGAGGTGGATATGTGAGTCTGGAGCTCAAGGGAATGATTTATGTAGATAAGATTTAGAGGCATGTGATTAGATGAGACCATATTGAGAAGGAGAACCCAATCAAAAAGGTGGACAGGGCAAAGGACTAAACCCTAGAGAAAACCAATATTTAGCAAGTGGATAGACGAGGAGAAGCCAATAATTAAACCGTAGAAAGGAAACCAGTAAAGGCATATGGTATCCCAGAAGCCAAGAGAAGGAAGTGTTCCAAAAAGGAGAGACAAGTGAACGGTGTCAAAAACAAGATAAGAAAAAAAAAACTGAAAAATACTGACTATGGGATTGGAAAGATGGTAGACACTGGTGATGTAAATATGCAACAGAAGGTTGGGCTGGAAATCATACTGGAGTGGTTTAAAAACAGAAAGGGAAGTGAGAAAGTGCAGATAATAAACACAAACACTTTTCAAGTCCTTATACGGTTACAGAAAACACAGAAATAGGGTGGTAGCTAAAAGAAGGCTATGGGTTAAAAGAAAGGGACTTTTGTTTGGTTAGTTTCAAATGGGTAATCTATTGAGTGACCAGGAATACTTACTAGAGAAGAAAAAACAATGACACAAAGAAGAAGGGTTAATTAATATCTCCAAGTTATGGAGCTGGATGGACAAGAGGTGGGTTGAGCAATAGGTATGGACAGTTCATCCATATGAACAGGAGGAAAAGTAGAATACAGGTTACGTATACAGGTAAGAGAGTAGACATATGGGAAGAAGTTTAGGGAATTCCTGACTCATTGCTTTAGATGGGACACTTAAACATTTAGAGAAAGGAAAAAGGTAAACCAAAGGTATTTCCAAAATCTTTACTTTGGGTATCAGTAGAATGGCACTCCCGATAACAAATCACCACCACCACCTCTAATTCTGACTGCTTAATGTGGGCAAAGCACACACATGACCTCCCACTTTCAAAATGATGAAAACTAGATTTAAAGATTAAGTGGCATGTCTTGGGTTTAAGCAGTCTGAATTCAGAACCTGAACACATCACTGCTCTAAACTACAGCTCCTCCCCCTACCTCCTCTCCTCCTGTCCCCACTCCCACACCAGTGACTGCACAGAAGAGCTATCAGAAAGCTACATGTGTAGGTAACTCTCTTTGTGATAAAGTAAAAACAAAGAGGCAATTTTTCTAAGCCAGTCACATTTCTCCCTCCTATGTCATTATTGACTTTTTACCCTTTCTGTTCCTCCAAGAACACTGAAAGAAGTAAAAGATAATACTTATACCACCAGCAGACTAAATCTTAATATATATATTACCTAACAACCCTTTTAACTTGATCACTTATCACCGATCTCTCAAAATGCATGTATTAGGGGGGTTCTGTGATTACGAACCACTGTGATACTATGTCTTTTGACATTGGAAGCACAGATAACCAAAGTAAGAGACTTTTACAGAAGTCTCACCCATCAAATGATATTCTGGTATAAACACACAGGAAAATAGAAAAGTGAAGTCTTGACTGACCATCTGAATGTTAAATGCTCAAAGATAATAAACAAAATGTATGCTGTATTCAATAACAATACCTTAGGTAGAATTATTATAGTCTATTTCTTAAACTCTGATAAAACAAGTTTGTACAAACACCGGATAGGTTAAAAAAATGAATCATTAATACTTCTTGTGTCTCCAGAATTTAATTTGCCATTACAAAGTTCAGATTCAATTCTAAAACTCATAACTACATATCAATTAACCAACACTGCCCATTATGTTTGAGAAAATATATTTCTCCACACAATTGAAATATATCAGATTCCCTTAAGGTTGAAGATCTATTTTTGACAGGTTTAAAGTATGTCTTAAATTTCAAAGAATAATTTAAAAGCATTTAATAAAATGAATTATCAACTGAAGATTATTTGCTGAGTAAGTGCTCCTTTTGATTTTATAAATTCGGGAAAATACGCCATCTACAAACATTCTGTTTTCTGATATGTAAAGAACAAATGTTAAAGTCAGCAAGAAAGTGCATCTAATTTTAATTATTTTAAGTGGAAATATCTACTATGGGAGTCTTTGGAGAAAATCCACAAACTGGAAATTGTTCTGGGAAAATATCCTAATGGAGAACAGTATTAAAATATGGAACAATCTCCCAAAGGCCACTGCTCATGCCTGGAAAAATATCCTTCACCACCACAAAGTCCAGGCCACCTCATGGGTATATTTTTTTAACCTTCCCTTTTATGAAAATCAAGGAATTATATCATAACAAAGAATAAAGGAAAAGCCTTTAACTAACTTGCTAAATTACTTTAATTCTAGATTAAGACCCTTCTGATGCCATGTGGAATGTAAGGAGGGAACTCGGCAGCACATGGTGAATTTTAGGCTCATGATGACTGGTCAAATGAGTTTATGCCTGTTCTGGTTTTAAACTGTTATGTACCCCAATAAGCCTTGTTCTACTAATCCTGATTCAATATTGTAGGGTGGGACTTTTTAAGTAGGTTGTTTCCATGGAGATGTGATATACCCAATTGTGGCTGTGATCTTTTGATTAGATGGAGAAATGACTCCACCCATTCAAGATGTGTCTTGATTAGTTTGCTAGATTCCATAAAAAAAAAAAAAAAGCCAAAGCAGGGGACCATTTAGGATAAAGCTTAGACTCAGAGGTTTGAAAATACAGAAGCCCCAGGAGATGCCAGGAGCTGAGAGAGCTGACAGAAGCTCAAGAGGAACTAGAGCCCAGTGGATATCACCATATATCTTTCCATCAGAGGCTAAGCTAAGAGATAAAACCCAGTGCTTTGCTCCAGAGCAGCTAAGTCAGGGCCCACAGATGCCTAAAGTGAAAGCCACTGGTATCAGAAGCTAAAGGCAATGGAACCAAGAACAAGGACCAGCCACGTGTCTTCTGATGTGACAGATATCACTGGCCTTTCTTCAGAGTCAAGGTATCTTTCTCTGGATGCCTTAGTTTGGACATTTTTTTGTAAATGATAAATTTATTAAACTTAAAGATTTATTTTAATATCTTTTAATTATTTTTTTTTAATTAAGATCTTTACTCATCAAAAGACATTAAGAAAGTGAAAAGACAAGCCACAAAATAGGAAGAGATCTTCAAATACATATAGTTTGGACATTTTTAAGGCCTTAGAACTGTAAACTTTGTAACTTAATAAATCCCCTTTATAAAAACCAATCCAGTTTTGGAATATTGTATTCCTGTAGCCTTAGCAAATTAAAATAGTACCCAAAGGATGAATTTCAGAAAACAATGAACTCTGAATAAAATTATTATTGAACTAAAAACAGGCATTTGTATGCACATGCATCTGATATACCTTATTCAATAGAATGTAAGCTTTGTAAAATTCAAACACCTCTGTTTAAAAGATGGCATAATGACCCATCTAGCAGTTAGAGATGCAACTGATAGAATTATTGTTATTACTATACTTAAATAAGGGATACTTATCCAAAAGAAAATTTATCCCAATTTTTACAAAAAGTACCTTTTCAATATTTTGTCTCTAAAGCCCAACTAAAGGGTAAACTAAAAGTCATTCACTCATATATATATATATATATATATACTCATATATATATATATATATATATATATATATATACACTCATATATATATATGAGTATATATACCTACATATATTCAAATTTCCCCCTACCCCTACCCCCCAAACCAGAATATTCATGAGACTGATGAAGAGACAGCAATGATCCTATGGACTAGAATGCAGGTGAGGTGCCTGGTACATGGACTCCTCAAAATCGGTATCCTCTGCTTCTCAGTGGAAGCCCCAGGTGGTGGGGGGTGGGGTCACACTATCTCCTATGACACCCCCAGAGTGTGAGCAGATAAGGCATCTCCTGTTCCTGTCTGCCTGTCCTGCTCCTTTCATCCCCAAAATGTCCTCATTCATTTAAGATTGGCAGTGAGTGCTCAGCGGCTAAGACAACTCATAGAGGCTCATAACAACTCATTAGACAAGGAGATTTTATACTAATTTTTTCAGAATTCTATCGGCCTTGCTGCTGACTTCCCCCTCCAACTCTCCTCATATTATGGAGCTTCCCTGGCCTATATTATGTTCTATTTCCTTCCCAATTACTAACTTTCCTGTTTTCCTGGAGATCTCGCCAACCTGTGACTTACCCACTACTCACGCGAGACCACCCCAGGGTCCGTCCCAACCACAACCATGCTACTTGATGAACAAAGCAGAACAACAAAACAACTTTCATTTAGAAAACTCTTGTGTCAGGAACCATGCTAAGTATTTTTCACAAATTATCTCACTGAATCTCTCACAGTAAACCTATAAAAAAATTCCCACTTTGTCAATGAAGAAAATAAGACTCAGAGGCATTAAGTAACTTGCCTAAGATCAAACAGCTCTAAAGTGGCAGAGCCATTTGACTCCAGAGATGGTACTTTTAACAGTTACAGTTTTCTAAAATGTACCTGAATACCCATAAAAACATAAAAATTGATATAAATAGTCCAGATCAGTGTTTCTTAGGTGTGAATGCCATATGCATAATTTTTAAAAGTTAATAACTTTGCAAGGATTGCAGTTAGAAAATTACTATAGGCTTTTTACCAGAATCAAACAGTAAAACACCTTCAAAGAATATGGAAATAAGATTGTACTCGAAGAATTAAGCTAACAAATCATCATGGGACTCTTAGCATATATAAATAGGCATCTTGGACATGGACTAGCTACCAGAGCTGGCAAGCTTTGGCTGATCCCTGGGTGCAGAGGCATAAAACATATAGCATGTACTTCAGTAGGAAACTTGGCAAATCTTATACTCCTAAAAAAGAAGAGCCAGTAATGCAAATGTCATCTGTACTCATCTAAGCCTTAAGGCTTTCCGTCACATAGATATCTGTTGTAGAGATGGACATATGAGCATCTGGCCATCAGAGGCTGACATAGTAAAACAACCCATGGAGCTTAACCACAGGAAGAGGACATGAGGTCAGGGAAATGGCAATGTCTGTGCCATCTGACAGTCATTCATCTAGCAATAAAAACCTCCTGAGATTTATTGATTAAAAAATAAATTTTTGATTTATTGATCAAAAATTTTTGATTCATTGATCAAAAATTGGCACTTTTCTGAAGCCAAAAATCTTGGGATTCATCAAGGTGAACATGTTAAGCAGGACCTATTGTAGGTAACATCCCTGTTTCCTCTGAATGACCAAAAACACTTGTTCACATTTTTGTTGTGTATTTTACCTTTTCACCATCTCTCCCTGGTTCTCCTTTGTAACCTGGTGGTCCTCGAGCTCCCTAAATTAACCACAAAATAAAATTCTGTTATTTTTTTTGTGTGTGGAAGTTCACTAGAAATAATATCTCTAAAATGTATATTAACAGGTCACATACTTGTATTCCTGGAGATCCTGGAATACCTGGCGATCCTGTGATTCCCTGATATCCCTAAAGAAAAAGAAACAAGAAGCAATTAATAGTTCAGCCTAGGCACAAAGAGCAGCCTTTCATTTCAGAATCCATTTCTTTCTCAGGTTTCTTATATCAAAGACTTAACTTAGTGACTGTTAAAGAAATCAAACCAACAAAGCATCAAATGCTTAATAAGAACCTCAGGAAAAAGATCCTAATTATCTTTGACTAATAAACTATCCAGAAATACTTATGTTAAAAAGGAATGTTTTTGTGGCGGACCATGGCGGCTCTGCAGACAGAGTTCTTGCCTGCCATGATGGAGACCCAGGTTCAGTTCCCAGTGCCTGCCCATGCTAAAAAAAAAAAAAAAAAAGGAATGTTTGGGGATGGAATACCAAGCCAATACTAACAGCTCCCAAAGAAATGTTCTTCACATCAGGGATATATTCAAGACAAGAGAACAACACCTAAGAAGATTTAGAGGATTAAGCAAATGTAAAACATTTTCAAACTACCTAATTAATGGCCATCAGAGTTCACCTCTGGAATAAATTAAAGCTTCCTAAATTCTATTCTTCAGATTAAGTCTATAACAAACATTAGGCTGCTCATTATAGAAAGCTGCTGACGTTAAATCCCAGGACGTGAAAACCATCAAGCTATGATACATTCGCCTTCCAAGGCTGAGCTGCCTGGGACATGGGGGTCACCATCTTCCCTCACTGCTTCTCACCACATCCCTCCAGACACTGGGCCCTCTGTAAAACAGCACAACTTTTGTAAACAGAGAGAAAAAATTCATTCTTCATGCAGCATAAAGCAACAAAAGGCTCCACAGAAACCTGCAGGCCCTGAACATTTCTTTGGGTTTCCCAAAGCCAACACCAGGGTGCCTAGGAACTTGCAGTCCTTGCAAACCTATTGACCACTCTCTATTCAGGTTCCATCTTTTTCAAACGTCATTGTTTGAGGACAGGCTCTGCTGTCCGCCTATCACAGATCTCATTCCAGTTTCTGCTCACAACATCATTCTTGAACTTAAAAGTCTCTTTTCCATGTGACTATGCATGGGGGTCTGCATTGGCCTTCATATTCACCCACTCATTTGTCGGTATATTTTCTAATAATAATTTTAGAGGCATCATGATTTCCTGTGTTAACCACATTTTCAGATATTCTTTCTAATACTCTTTCCTAATTCTTCTTTACTGCATGATTACTTCAGGAATATCAATTTTAGGGGGTTGTTCTTAACCTTTTACGTGAACCTATGTTTCTTATTTTGTAAAATTCTCTCAGTTTCCCAGAGTTCAGACAGAACAATTTCTATCACTAACCATCATCCTTGCCTTCATACCCCTTTTAGTTCTTCACAAAGTGCATCATTATGCCTTTTCCATGAATTCTCATGCCAAACTGCTCTCTTTTCTGAGATCTTTTTCCCAGTTGTTAAACATTTTCATCTCACTGTGAGCAATGAGACACATAACCAACTTCCCCATATTCTATGCAATAAAAAAAAAAAACACACTAAAATTTTCAAACCCATCATGCATTCTCTGACTTGGCCCTGTCACTGTATCACTAGATTCTATGCCACCTGGAGATCAGGGACCAAGTTTACATCATTTCTGTATTTCTAGCATTGAACAAAGTGTTTGGCACATTTTTTATTGATTGGACATTAGAAGAACTCACCTTCATGTCATACATACTGCACTGCACAAATTCTCTTTCCCAAAAGGAACCATGCTCACATTTATGCAGTTTCAAACAGCCAACTGAAACTTTTAATAATATCATTAGGTTCATGTTCTCAAGATGAGCCAAAAGAAAAAAGAATCTACCTAGAGCTTACCAGTCCTATCTCTCCACCATTCTAGACATAACTGAATCTCCTTTCCTCAACAACTTTGACATTAAAGAGACCCAGAATTGAATCTCAACTCTGTCACTGCTCATGTAAGCCCAAGCAGAGTTAGATTACTTACAAATTCCACCACTAGCATATCCTTCCAATCCTTCAAACTCATGTACATGTTCTCAGATTAGTCTGACATAATTTACAACAGGCTATTGTAATTGTGAAACTAATAATAACAATAATTTTTACAATACTTATCACATTCTGGATTAGGTACAATGCATATATCGATGTACTTAATCTTCACCTCTGAAGTGGATTTCGCATTGTCCCCATTTTGGGATGAAAAACCTGAAGCACAGATACATTAAGTAACTTGCCCAAAGTTGCGTAATTAGGAAAAGTGGCAGAGTCAGCGGAAATATCCTCACACAGAAAGTGCTTTATGGGTGATCAGATCCAAGATGGCTAAGCAGATTCAAAGAAAACCGTTCTTACAGACTATTTTTAAATCGTTTAGATTTTCAAGTGCCCTGAGGAAAGGAATGTTTGTAAAATTCCTCAAAACAAAGTTACCATGAAAATTGGCTATTGATCAAAATGGTCTGTCATCTAAGTTCATATTTAATAAAGTATTTTGCTTTCATGTTTTATCAAAAGTCAAAAGTGTGATATCTGCTTGATTAGTTCTTTTTCTCCTTTTTAGAAAATCAATCTTTTGTAGAAGATCAAAAAGAAGCAGCAGCTACTGTGCTGTCTCTGCTTTTCAAAAAAGGAAAGCTAAAGTGGTACATTCGTTTTAGGGGGCACACTACATTTTAAAGAATTAAAACAATATAGAGATATCCTCGAATGTGTTCCCAGTTCACCTCTGACTCATAATGTGACCTCAGATGGAGAATCAAATCCCCAAATCCTGAGAGGCAACACAGAGAAATGGAAAGACAATGAATTTTATAATCGGAAAAGACCTTGGCCTGTGTGTTTGCTCCTCCCTTTAACTATGGGATTTTGGCTAAGTCACTTTGCCTAACAAAGCCTCAGTTTCTTGCTATAAAACTTGGATAATGATACCCACTTCACTTCTGAGAAGCCAAGGGAGTCACAGGCCATGTTTGGCAGATGTTAGAAACTGAATAAATACAAACTTCTTTCTTTACTTCAGACTCAGTGACAACTGATTTTATAAAATGACTGGAACCTTTCTGCAAAATGTTACTACAAAGTCTTTACAGCCACCACTAGTGCACTGGGAATGGCAGATTTATTCACCATCATTATTTAATCCTTTTCAACATTCATACAGATCTAATGCTACACGCATGAACATGGCCTCAGTGGTATTCTATAATGGCCCTCTTTGTTTCATCTTTGAAGGAATGGCAACACAGGAATAATAAATGCTTCCCAAATATGAGAACCAGATATATATTTCTAAGCTTACAATGAGATGCATTCTTAAAAACTTAGTTGCAGAAAGAAATTCAAAAATTATTTTAGAATCTAGAAGAAATATGCTTAGTAACACAATAAAGAAAAACCAAAACCACATCCAGGCAGGGGATTCCTAGGGCAAATCACCAGAAGAAACTGGATGAAATTCAGAAAAACAAATTTTGGACTAAAAATCAGGAAAATAAAGGTTAAGGGAGGGATATTACAACACAAAACAATTTCCAAGAGAAGCCAGAAATAAAACACTGGTTGACTCATATCAGGGTACACTGAAAGAAGAAAAATCCTCTAAGACAGGAAAAGCAATAAACTTCTCATATAGCTTTACTGAGCTTATAGTTTTCTCACTACACAAGTTTCTACATTAAATTGTAGAACTGTAATGTTCACATGACCATTGACTCGTCAATACTGTTCAACATGAGTTTTATCATTTTGCAACTATTAGCAGGTCCAAATATTCACTCCATTCCCATACACAAGATTTCTGACAGTATTTAAAGTATTTCCCATGTTCACAGAAAGCGTCTTTGTAAATGAGTCACTTCAAGGGAAAAAAATATTTTCACTGCCAAATTGCAGGGCTGAAGGAAAGAATACAGAATCAACTTCATTTTCCTCCATGATTCATAGTTTCAATGCTCCAGGAAAGATATATAGCATTGGAAATGGAAATTAAACAAATAAAATCCTCAAATGTGTAAAGGTCACAATCTCTTCTGAACTCAATTCTAATCAGGCCATAAAAATATTCTGCCAATGCAAATATATATTTTTTCAAAGAAGTGAGAAGCATAGGGAAATTTGTTTCCTTTAAATACCCAAATCTTAAAAATGAGGCTAAAAGTCAAAGAAATTATTTTGGGTGTTGTCCTTATTTTTAAAATGTAGGAATGTGATTTATTTAAAATTTATTCTATTACATAATTTTCCTCAAAGTTTAATTCCAATAGACATTCTTAAGTACACAGACAGAGTAACTAGGTAACCAAAATCATATGTGTACTTTCAATATCCACTGTAGATTCTTCTAGTAGCTGGCAGACTTTAAAGTTCTGTACAATTAAATTCCAAGAAAATTCATAAACCTGTTTCCATGTATAATTAATATAGGAGCTAGTTTTTTGCTATGCATCCCACCTATTAGACAAGTAATATATATGCTTTAACCAATTGCACAGATTACTTGATTAATAGGCCACATTAAATGTAATATGACCCCTGTGCTAACTTCTAAGAAGGAACTATTATGCTATAGGAGGTGAAGAATAGGAAGTCAGGGAAAGATTTCCTAGGAGGTAAGCTCAAAGGAATACTAAACAAAGCACAATGTGTGCAGAGGAAGCCTTTCACTATGCCATGGAGCAGGACAGAAAGAGCCATATTCATGGAGCTGAAAGAAGAGAGAGCCAGGGAAAGCATTCTGCAAAACAAGGCTGGGGAGTCAACCAGAGAGATGTGCAGGGATTATGAATCTGGTGAAGGATCTTTATCTGAGCCCTTGAAGTCTTTAAACCAGAGGGTCACAAAATCATATTTGAACTTCGAAAAAATCACTTGCTGCACTCCAGAGGATATATTAGAGGGGCAAGGGAAAATACAGTGACCAGGTGGGAGGTTCCTGGCAGGAAGAGGAAATGGTAGATGGAGTGTGAGTCTGGTCCATGCACAGTTAGTATGAACTGATGATGGGATAAGAGATGTGAAGAAATTGGATCTGTGGGATGATGCTCAGGTTTCTGGATTATGCAGAGTGATGGGTAATAATAACACTGACTGAAGGAGGGAACTCTGGAGGAAAATGAAGATTAATTTTGATTGTAAGATACAAAGCAGCACAAAAATAAAAGAACCATTTTATTAACTTATACAAACAATTCATATTTGAAAATGAGCAGTTTTATCCTGCCATGAAAAAAAAGAAAATTTCTACTTCAAATTAAAATGAACTGTATTCACTATAAATGAAATTAATTTAAATCTGTCCCCTTGCCTTTCCTTAGAGAAAGGTGGATTGGTGATAAATACAAAGCATCATCCAGTTTCCAATAATAATGTGCCACCCACTAAGTGCATGAATGACACAACATATCTTTCACAAATCACCTCTATAAATACAGCTAGAGTCTTAGATTTATAGAATTTAATCAAACTCAGGTAGGTTGCCTCCATTGCTCGAGTAAGGTGACCCAAAGTTATTGAGTTTAATTTGAAAGGAGAATGCACAACTTTTTAATTTTTAGTAATTCTTACTTCCCAACTTAAATCTCTAATTATGCATTTTAATATTAAAAGGGAGGTGATCAATAAATTAGTTAACCTCATTCTTTCTCTTGCTTTCCTGCTGGATTTTTCACCATAGCATTACCCACCTGACATTACGTGTACAAACACTATTGCATAAATAGATAAAACACCTATTAGTTTCCATTTAAGAAACAAATGAAATGAACACGGAAGATCCACGTAAGAGATCTACATAAGAGTGTTGGAGAAAAATTAAGTATCTAGTCAGTTAAAAATTGTCTAGGAAAAGTTTGTAGAAGAAATAACTTTAAGTAACATTTTATTACAGGAAAAGAAGAGAACTTGCCCTAGGGTAGGACAGTTCATTCTAAGCAAATGGGCCATATTTTCATTTACCATTAAGAATCTATAAGGGGTATGTGTGTGTGTGTGTTTGTGTGTGTATGCTTGTATGATGGCAGGGGGAGAAATAGAGAGAGAAATTTTTGCTAAGGAACCCAGATGAAGAGAATTAAGAGTTCAGATAGAAACTGCTTTCTCTAGAAAGATATTTCATACACTCAATAATTAAATGCCTGATGGAATTCTCTTCTCAGAACTAAATAATAGCCTTTTCTTCAGCGTTTATCTTAATGTATCTCATTTTCCAATTCTTTAATCTTCATGGCCCTCAGCCACAAATTCCCCACAGCTCTTCAATTTATGAGTCTACAATTGGCACCATATTCAGTTTATGGTCTGAAAGGAGGAAAGCATAGACAAACTTGTCTCAGGGGTTCTACTTGTTTTACTACTAATTATTCACCCCCTGTCAAGTTACTCTGCTGACATATGTGCTAGTTTTCTTTCCTTTCCTCCTCATCTATCTCATTATTTTTGAATGTGTGAAGATAACATCTTTTTGGATCACATTCTCAAATATCAGTAAATCCTCCCTCATAGGGTGCATTATGAGTTCTCACACTCTTCTGGTAACTCTTTGGTGAATTCCAGTTCCTATGCATCTCTAAAGTACAGTACACTAAACCAAATCCGATTCTCCAGAAGCAAGTTTGTTATCTTTCTCAATATAGACGTTACACATTTACTAATAATTGCAAAATTTGCATCAGATTTTTAGGCAACCCCATTAAATATCTTGATCCCTTTTTCCCTAAGGTTAAATGTTTTTATTTACCCTAGTTCTATTTCACTATGCTATAATAACCCATTCTCTAAGCTCTCCAAATCTTTTTTGGATGTTCATGTCCCTTTAAATACCAAGAGCAATTTCAAATGAAATCAAGAGTTAAAAGTTCTTTAAAATCATAATAAAGTAAATGAACATATAGAAGCATATCTAACACTCAAAAAAAATCACTGGGAAAAAAATAAGAGAAAAATATTTGATTCTCGGAAAATTTTGCATTTCTAAAATTAAAAACAAAATTATAACTAAATGAATAATCAGGAGAAACATTAACAACATACATATAAAGGATTAATACTTATTTATCAATATAAAAAATACCAATACCTCTATAGAAAAATGGGCAAATTACATTGTAAAATGAGAATTCAATTGTAAATTGAATTTCAGACATCTATCCAACTGCCCATGCACAATTTCTAGGTAAATGTCTAACATAAATTTAACATCAAAACAAATACCCGATTTCCTTCCTCCAATCTTTCACATCTCGTTAGACTCCCTTTTGACTTATCTCTTATTCAAAGTCACATCCAAAACATCAGCAAATACTATTGGTTCTAACTGCAAAGTATCCCAGAGATATAAGTCGTTCTTTTCACCTGGCTACTACCATCCTGATCTTAACCACAGTCAACTCTCTCCAGGCTTACTGCAAGAGCCTCCTGATGGCTGCCCCTGCTTTTGCCCTTATCAACCTATCCTCAACCCAGAAGCCAGAGTAATTAGAAGAAAATACATCAGGTCACTTCTTTACTCAAAACCCTCCAGTGGCACCCCAGATCACACCAACTGAAAGCCAAGGTCATCACAAAGGGCTAAAGATCTCTTCTCCATCTTCCCTCCCTTTTCTCTCCTCCCTACCCAACTTCATCATCTACTAACCTGCCCCACAATGCTTTATATTTTGTACTTTGATAAAATAATGTAATAACTTTGAAATTCCCCCAACTGTACTGAATACCACTTATATAAGGCTAAACTCTCTGTAGAAAGCTGACTCCTTTCTGGTGTCTCTTGACTACATGATGGAACATGAAAGAGTTGGGAGCTGAGGAGGTACTGAGTCACTGAATGTGACTCCACCAATCCCCTCTCTTGTCTAGTGGTTGCTGTGCATGGCCAGTTTTCCAACTCACTTCTTAAAACCATAACTATGGAAGATCATCCCCAGAATTCCACATCTTGGTCTAGTGCTACCTTTATTTCTTAGCAAATATGATGAAAATCAGTAGGAGAGAATTCCAGCCTTATCTGGCACCATTTTCTCATTTTCCAGATTGAGAAACTGAGGCCCAGAAAAGAAAGACAACTTCTCTACAGGGAGGGCAAAACAGCCCCAGATCCTTCCAATAGCCAACTAGGGCTTTTGTTTAGTAGAGAGCTTTGGTTCACGAAGAGTAATTAATGGTGACTCAAACAAGAAAATATTTTATATTTTATAAAATATATAAAATATGCATTTTATAAAAATATAAACTTCTATATAATCATAAGTTAGTCCTAATGTATATTTCCACATATGGCCTTCTTTTGAATCAATGCCATATCAGATTACTGCCTTAAATAGTTGTAGCACTCTGAATTACTTAACAGGATATTTATATGTCCACTCTATCTTTTAATAATAGTAAAATAGTAATAGAATTATTATGCTGATAGAAATTATTTAACTGATACAGCAATGAAAAAGATGTGAAAGGATTTGATAAATCTCAAAAAACAGTGGCAGATGTGATGGAAGCCAGACATGAAAGAGTATATAATTTATGATTCAATTGATATGACATTCTAGAGTAGGCCAATCTAATCTATGACAGAAAAAATCAAAAGTGCTTACCTCTTGCAGAAGGGCTGGGGGTGTGGTAGCAGTGATTGTTTGGGAAGAGGCATGAAGGAACTTTCTTGGCTGATGATAAAGTTCTACATCTTGTTGGCATTTAAATTACATAGCTATGTGCATTTTTCAAAACTCATTTAATGTCCCCTAAGAGCTGTATATTCCAAGTATGTATATTTTACATTAAAAATAAAAAAGAATATTAAAAACAAAGAATGCTGCTAATTACATGCATGCTGAAGCATTTAGGGGAAAGGATATTGATGTCTAAAATTCTTTTGAAATGCATAAAAATTAGTTGTATTGATGAATGGATAGAGGGATGACTGTATTATGTAAAAATGCAAGTATACTAAAAAGTTAACTATAGAATCTAGCTAGTGGTTATAAAAGAGTTCACTGAAAAACTCCCTCAAATTTGTTACAGTTTCTAAATTTTCATAATAAAATATTGGAAAAGCAAAAAAATAGTAATATAGTCAGACATTGTGCTGATAGAAATTACTTAACTGATAGAGAAATGAGAAATAAGTGGAAAGATTTGAAACAACTCTTTAAATTTGGTTGAAGGCATTTTTCTTATGAAAATTAGTATGTCTCCAGAGTGGAATAATATCCTATTTAAAGCTTCAGCTGAGTTGGCCTAGTTATACTGTGAAAGAGACTCAAATTGCTTATTAAGGGGATTGCACAGAACCAAATCCAAACAAAGCAGAATTCCCTTTGAATTGTTCCATCCAAGTTTCCTTGGTCCAGATGGCTTCAATAGCCAGCCAGAGGCTCCACCCACACCTTCCCACTCCCTCAGTGTGCTGGCCTTGGACATACTAATGACCCTCAGCTGTTCTGGCTCCCAGGCTCACTTTCTTTTCCTGCCTGGCCACCCATCATCACATCTCCTGCAGAGGAAAAAAACGGAGGTGGGGGAAGGACATTTCAGAAAAGTCACACCTTTGGTAAATAGTTGGATTGATGTATTAGTTTCCAATTGCTGTTGTACAAACTTAGTGGCTTAAAACAATGCAAATCTATTATCTTATAGTTCTGGAGGTTAGAAGTCTGAAATGGGCCTTAGGGGACTGAAATCAAAGTGTTAGCAGGGCTGTGTTCCTTCTGGAAGCACTCTCTGGAAGAAAGAATCTATTGCTGTCTTTTCCAGCTTCTAGAGGCTGCCCATATTCTTTGGTTCACAGCCTCATCACTCTGATCTCTGCTTCCATTGGCACATCTGCTCTGACTCTGACCCTCTGACCTCCCTCTTGTAAGGACTGCCCTGGGCCCATCTAGATAATCCAGGATAATCTCCCCATTTCAATATCCTTGACTTCATCACATCTGCAAAATCCGCTTTGCCATGTAAGATACCATTCACAGGTTGGGGGGGGCATTATTTTTCCAAGAAAAGTTGGTTTGTTCTTTTGCTCACAGATCTGCACATCTATAGCTATATATACACAAAATCATATACACATAAATCAAACACATATATATGTGCTGAATGAGATAAGGCAGTAAGTCTATTATAACTACTCAAATCAGAGTCACTAAGTAATAGCCATGATTATTATTCAGACTAACGTCTGTTACTTATTCATGGCAAGATCTTAAGCCACAAAAAAGCAAACTAAGGGCTGATAGCTTATGGAAGTCCAGCCAGAACTTGTCTCCAAACATTATCCAGGATTTTTCAGCACTGAAAAATACAAAGGCCTGAATATAATACCGGTGAGCTCCAGGCTGTCATGAGGTACTAGGGGACATCTCAGCCTGGGAAGTATATCTGCTGTAGAGTTGATGCAGTGCTGCGGCTGCCTGCAAGAGAAAGGTTGGCCCCAGAGAAGGGGTGTCCAGGCAGAGGGCTCACATTTATAAAAATCATCTCACCCACTGCCCTCGGGGCAGTTACTCTTCCGTGGGATTAAGGACTTGCAGTAAGGGTGCAAAAAAAAAAACTTCATAGAATACCATACGGTTAAACTGAGGGAAGAAAAGGTTATGAGAGAAACTACAAGGCAAATGATTGCACATAATTGGAACTGAAGATAAAACAAAAAGGAGAGATATTAGGTTTATGGTCTATTCGTTCAATTTTATTCAAATAGAAGCACTCTGATGACAATTTTTCTCATCCTCTTCCCTCCAACTACACATGATTGCCTCTGGAACTATGGGCTTGGCCCTCCCTCCCATACAAAGGTTTAAATGCCCACACTCCTATCCAGGCCAATCCCCTTGTAAACTGGAAACAGTTTCTTCCCACCTACCCAAGGATTATTATCTTCCAAATATGCCCTATTTTCTAAATCATAAATTTTTCCTTACCCTCTGCATCATTTTCAGTAGCATACAAACATGTTACATTATATACCATCTTAAAAAAAACATTCCTTTTATCCCATATCCCTCTCATGCTACTGCTCCAATTCTCTGCTCCTCTTTCTATCCCTTAGAAAAGGCATCTGTATTCAGTCACCATTTTCTTATCTACAACTCTCTACCCATTTCAATCCATCTCTTATAATCATCTGCCCTGAAATCCTGTTTATCACTGTCTTCAGTGACCGCCATGTAGCAAAGCCAATGGTCCAGTCACAGCCCTCATTTTTCTCCATTTTAGCAATGTTTTCTTCATTTGGCTTCTGTTAAGCCTGGTTTTCGTCCTATATCACTTGTCAATCCTTTCCAATTTCCTTGGTTGGATATTCTTGCTCTTTTTTTTTTTTTTGCTCAATAAGAGGGCCTAAGGCTTACTTCAGGTCCCCCTTCTCTTCTCTATTTACCAATAGTCACTCCCTAAAAGCTCTCATTTGCTCTCATGGCTTTTGGTCTACATCCTAATGAGTCCCAACTGTACATTCTCATTCTCAAACATTCCCCCAAACTTTAGATTTTCTATCTCCAACATTCTACATGTCCAAAAAACAATATCAATTCCCCCTACAAAAACCTGTGTTCCCTGGAATTGCCCAGTTAAATAAATGGTACCAAATTCACCTAGTTGCTCAAGACAAAAACCTTGGAGTTATCCTTGACTCCTCTCTTTTTTGCTCATACCCCTCATCTAATCTGTTAGCAAATCTGTTCATCTTTACATTAAAAATAATTTAGACTCTGACCAATTCTAGCTTTTCTACCACACCACTCTAGTCCAAGCCACTCTTACCTTTCACTTAGAATCTGGAAATAATATCCATGTGATTTTCCTGATTCCATTCTTGCCCCATATAATCTACTTTCTATACAGCATCCACAGTTACACTCCTAAATTGTAAACCATTACTTCCTTGCTCAAAATCCCCAAATAGATTGCCATTACACTTAGAATGAATCCCAGAGAGTCAGCTGAGCTGAGCAGCACTGCCCCAGTCTTCCAGCAGCTCCTCAGCTCTCTGTAGCTCCAGTTGGCTGCCATCTTGTAACTCTTTCAAGCTCTCTTCTTTGATAATCTCTCTCTAGAGGGTTCACCTATATACCTAATTCCTTCCCACACAATACTGGTATAAAAGAAAGGCTTCAGTACATAGTATGTCTTCAGAAGTTGGCCAGTTATTTATTTCGTTTGTTTGTTTTTTGGGGGAAGGGCAGTTAAGTTTGTCAACAAACCTCTCTCAGGGTCTTAACCAGCTCCTCTTCTACCCTGAGGATTGAGGTATTGATGATTTAACATTAGGTGCATGGCTCTTTCATTCTTTGAATATTATGACTCACAACAAAACCCCCATCCACTCCTTCACATAATGAATGGGAAGAGTTAATGTTCCTGGACAGAAAAAGTTTTTAAGAGATGCTATCATCTTAACAGGTGACTTACCTGAAAATAATTGCTTAGGATACTGTAAGGTCAGATTATGAGGACAGCCCAATACATATAGTCATAGGAAAATCATACCCTTAAATAGCATGTTGAAGTGGAAAGTTCCTAGACAGGAAAGGGAAAGATAAAAGGATTTCTGAACTCAGCCTTTCAGGAGATTTAGAATGTCCTAGACAATTGTTAAAATGTAGCAAAGAGTACAATCTTGATATAAGATACCTAAAAAGTGACTAGAATGTTGATTCTACAACCCCAGTACTGGAGATGACCAAGCTTTCAGTACTCACAGGCTTACCATCTTGACCAGGTTGTCCAGGGTAGCCGGATTTCCCGGGCAGTCCAGGGTCACCCTAGGGAGGAAAACAAACTTCTCAGAACAAATCAACCAACCACACTGATGTAGTAAGGGTCCAATAACAATCAACGCTAATTCCATTATTTGAGGCTTTGAGTATATTAAATAGAAAAAAACAAAGCCCCCAAAAACACCCAAAGTAGAGTTTAAAATAATGGGATATTTTAAATGTCCACACTTAGCAAATTAAGGCTTTATATTATTAAAAACATACAGTAATTTATTTCTGTGAGAACACAAAGAATAAGTAAAGTACTTTTCACTGATGCAAGATATCAACATACTATGGCATGATACATGTTTAGAGTCTTCAACAAACTATAAAATGCCATAACAAATATTGTTTTAATGACAGCAATATTTCGCTTATAACTTTCTAGACTTAATTTCAGTTTAAATGTTATGCCATAGATACCAATGTCATATAATTCAACACACAACACATATCTACTAAAAAAATATTCCATGGGCCACACAACATGACTTAAGTCTAAAGCTGTGGATAGACATTTTCCTTCAATCCTGTCAATATGTTTCTGTGTCAACACATATAACCTTACTTGAAAATAACGTTAAAGTTCTAAAATTTGAGCATTTTCATGAGCGTGAGGCCTAAGCTGAAGAACTCTCTCCCAACCCCCACAGTCCAAGAATGAATATACTACTTAAGAAAGGAAAAAATGACCACTGCCTCACAAATCCAAGACCTTCAAAGAGCCCAGGCACATTCTATGGAATTCTAGCATATTACCCAATGGCCAGTACTGACCATTCAGATGGTTATCACCCATGATAAGAAACTATTAAAGCAACTTTTTTGAGTGAGGTAAGGATGTTCTATAATTTAATTCTAAGAAACACTTTATTTCAAAAATACTACCATCCACCCTCCTGTCCACGAGGTAAGACATCTTGCTTAAAGCCATGAAGTCTCAGCCATCAGTACCAATAAAATCCCACAGAGTGGCAACTGGTTTCAATTCGAGAATTCTTCATTATTTTCAGTAAGAAATCATTCACACAAGACCCCTGTGAGTATATGTTAACCAAATGCCAATGTTAAGTATATTTTACACAGCCAAATTTTCTTGTCTGAAATACCACTTCAGATTACTGGCTAGGGAGATGTGTTCCTGAAACATTGTAGGAGAAATGGAAGGAACAATGTGAACTCGATTAAGGAGCCAATAAACAATTGACGGGCTTTTCACTTAGGAACTGCTCCTCCAGAGCTGAGTATGAGGAAGGGCTGAGAAAAAGAAGAGAATGACATTTTTAAGATATAGAAAGAAAAGCTGCAAATCCAAGGGAAAAATGCTGAAAACATTTAATATCTTGTTAAAGAAATATAAATTGCAATTCAAGTCCAAGGACCACTGTGCCAGTTAGGTGTGAAGGAGCAACATCTCAGGTCCCTAGGGAGTTACAATTTCTTTCTTCTGTTTTTGAGAGATCTACTTTAATTTCCAACCTCCTCTGCCATTATTCTTCACCCACATTTAGATTGGAATTGCTGCCTTCCCATAAACGTCATCTTTTCTTTCTCCTAGGAGGAAAATTTTATTATTTTCTACATAAGAGTTAATTTAACAATTTTTTATTACTTCATTTTCTTCTGACATCACGTTCTACTGAAATGCTATAGCAGCTACCACATCACTGATCACTTGTTTGTCACTAGTGTCTTCTCAAAGTTTTCCCTTGGTTTACCTTCATTCATCATTTGGATGAAGCGTCCTTGAGAATGGGGTTATAGATTCTGCTTCTTTTGCACAATTCTGGGATCACAAATTACTAGCTGATTGATTTATTTCAAATCAACTCTCATCTCTTGCTCATGACTGCTTTTCTTCAAGAGTGTTAATTATCAGAAAAATCTAGGACATGAAAGGATCTTGAGAGGGTCTAACCTTTACTATGATGAGGCTGAAATAAAATTTTGGCAGAAGAAGAAAAGGGACTCAAATGTTTTTATGCTGCATAAAAGTACAAAGCATACTAATACTTTTAATTAATCAAAACTAAATTCTCAAGGGACAAATTATCCACAACATAAACCCAATGTGACTTTATAAGGACTGTAACAGTGGTCCCAAGGGGTAAAATAATCTCTATGGCAGATTCTATTATTGCTGGTTGATTTTACTGGTTATTTTTTTGTGTCTATTCCTCTCACCACATTATTTGCAAAAACTCAGGTTAGATTTGGTATTATTATCAGAAAATTGGATGAATGCAGTAAAAACCTAACTAGTTCTGCTACCTAGAAATAAGGCCATTTAGAATAAATATTCTATTTTGTTACTTTAATAAAAAGCCCATTTAGAATAAAAATTCTATTTTATTACTTTAATAAAAGCTGACACCCAACCTTTATTGAGTATTTTTACAGGCTGACCACTATTTATAGGCTCATCATATTTCACATATGTTAAATCACATAATCCTCACAAATCCTTTGCAGTAGGTACTTTTATTATTCCCATTTTAAATATAGGAAAACTGAGGCCCAGGGAGGTTATATAAATTGACCAAGGTCACACAGCAACGGTAGTGATGGAATTGGATCCCAGCCAGTTGGGCTGAAGAGACCAAGTTCCTAGACACCACTACCCCTGTTCATGTGGAAATGCACAGAGTGATCAGAACCAGATCTCAACACTGAGAGCAAATATAACATGGAAAAAAATTTTTTCTAAACACATGAAATTATACATGACATATTATTATACAACTATGACTAAATTCCAATTCTAATTTCGTTGAAACATTTGCACATTTTCAATTAAAAAAATATGTACTCTGCTGAAAAGGAATACTTATTTATGTTGAGTTGAATCTGTGCCACAGGATAGTATTTTTGAGTTGTTGACAGGGGTGGAAATGTCATGGACTAAGCTAAACCATCTCTGAATATGGCCTCTTGAATAGTAAAAATATGAACAAAGGAAGAAGAACTTGGGATTCCCAAAGTAAGCTGACTTTTTTTTTTCTAAATTGCCCATCTAAAGCAAACATCTTTGGAACTCTGGGTTTCCAAGATGTCTTCTCAAAATCCTTATGCCTTCAGGCCATACCCCTCTGCTCTCCATAGGAGTATTTGACCTAGAACCTAATCCATTCTCCAAAACAAACCCTTCCCTCCCTTGAACTCAACTGCCCACTCCCTCTTACTAAAAGGAATCCACTCAGTTCAGGCAAATTAACAAAAAAATTGTGAATACCCAGTGGTCCCTGATATTTCCCAAAGGCTTTTGTATTTTACAAAGGGTATACTTTGATAGCCCAAATTAATCTCCAATTAGGAGCAGTAAAAGTCAGCAAATAAGGATAAAGTACAAAAGACAGAAGTATTTCAGAGCAAAGAAGTTATTAACAAATTGTTCCTACTTAATGAAAAAATACTTTCATTTCCTAACTAATTGATCTCATATTTAAGATCCTCTCCTGGAGGTTGGTTCTAACAAATGGTTTGATGGCTCCTGAAATGGGGGAAGAAGCTGCCAGTTGCCTAAATGGGTCATTTGAAAAAAAGAGCTGCTTGTAAATTGGAGATTGCCTAGATCTTTCATGTAGATCAGAGAGATTCTATGTAGGTTAATTGGAGGGAGGAGGAAATTTTATTTTTTTCATTGATTTCATAATTCAGGCAACAAACAAAAATTATTGTTTAGCACTATGCTAGACACTAGAATTCCAAAGGACAATTTAGTTCCTATTTAACCCGCTTTATGAACAAGAGTCGTGGCCTCATATAAATACAGTAGACTCTATAATTTAGCATCCCTATGTTTGGCATTTCAAATAAGCTACTCCTCAAGAGCTTCACAATTTGGTGAAAGTTATATTTTTTGACATTTGGTAAAGAATTAAAATGCCATGATAAGGTTAACTCCTGGGTACTATAGTCACTTTCCCCTGTTTTGTGACGTGGTTGTCAGATTTTTCAGAATTCTAGAGTACTTCAAACAGATAATTTCCTTTATCTTAAAATAAGCACCCACTCACTTATCCAGTCTCATGAATCAAAGCTCAGCTCTCAGGCCTCCATTTCTGCCTAACAGAAAGACGAGATATATTCTTTACAGGTGACTCTGTCTGATGGACAACTTTGAAACTTTCCAGAAAGCATATAGCAGTGAGATCTAAAATAAAATTGCCTCATCTGGCTCAGTTCAGTTTCTGTTGAACTAATTAAAACCCTATCGATTGTCTAATTCAGAAATTCTCTAAAGGAAATACAGCTCTGCATGTTGATAGGGATTCTGTTTTTCACATATAGGTCCCTGATCTGGGTAAGGAACCACTTCCAGGGGAAAGAGCCCCAAAAGTGTGGAAGAGTGAGTGTGTGTGTTCCTGCTCTCCTGCCAGATTTTCTGAAGAAAATGGAAAGCAGATTGTGAAGACACGCCAACTTGAAGATTGGTGGAAAACTGAAATTTCACTTAAAGTAGTATGTGGCAATGGGACTAAATTATGACTAAGAAAAGAGAATGAAAATGAGGAACACATGAAACTTGGAAATATTGGAGAGTAGAGGCTTCACCAAAGAAGACAAAGAATATTCTAAGGAATTAGTAAAGAAACATCTTGGCAAACTAATGAAGGATCAAGAAAACATCAGAGTCCTCAGGCATCTCTTAAAATGTGGAGATCCCCTTTAAGACCCTTCAAATTGCCTGAGCCTGAGACTCAAGAGTCAGGGAGGCACTCTTAGTCTTTGAAAGGTCAGATATCCTGGGACTCTTATTTCCACGTTATATCTCTTGCAGATCAAATCATTTTCATGTATAATATTCCAAGTTGAATAAAGGGCATTAGTGGGTTTTAAAAAGAAGTGTGCTGTTACAGCATACCACAGTGTCCTAGCATATTTTCCTCTGAAAAAATTCTAGGTAATTCTCCTTTATGACAAGGCATCCTAAATAACCCTAGGTTACCTAGAATAAAGAACACTTGGATTAACTTTTCTAAATCCAATCCAAAAAGTGATCAATAATAATGTGATTGTGATGTACTGCAGTGAACTTCCAAGCCAAACAAAGATTTATCTTGAATTAGACATTAAGTGCGCACTTTCACTTTTTAAATTGCTTTGCTTTCTTGATTTTAGCATTTAGGCTTGAAGCAGGTCATGCATTATCACATGAAAATAGAAGGGGTAAACATGCACAAAAGAAAGGAAGACTCATATAATCCTAGACCAGCAGGCCAAACATTAAAACTGCTTCAGTTACGACGATTAAAACACTAATCAGAAAAATCAGTCTAATATGAACACTATAATTCATACTCAAAAATTATTATGGTCATGTCAAATAATAGGTGATCAATATACAGAAATACTGTTTTTGTTTCAGGAATCATGCCTGCCTTCAAATTAGACATTATTTTTATTTAACTGATATTTATAAATGTTTTAAAAAATAATTAGGTGATATTTTAAAATTTTATTAAATGAACATGATTTATTATAGTGGCCATGTCACTTAAATCGAGACCTCAGTCTCCTGCTCTGTGTCCACAAGCACGTCAGGTACCACTTACTTTGGGGCCTTGCAGTCCTGGCTTCCCTGGTGGACACACACATGGAGCTGGAGTCGAACCTACGTCACTGGGACCATTTAAGCACTGCGGAGACAAAAACAGAAATAAACTGCAAATACAGAAATACACACATATATACACACATGTACATATCAGTACACACACACTTATATATGAGTATCCATAGTTTTGTGTAAAAAAGATAAAGAGATCTTACACTTTGCATTTCATTTCATTCAATCTAATAAGAAATTCCAAATCACCAAAAAAACTTTATGAACACAGTGAATACATTCCAACTACATAAAATGGGTTTGATTTGTCCAATATACTTACAGTTGACAGAAGGAAGCTTAACAGTGCCACAATGCAAATATTACCTTAAGAAGAATAACAGTATCCAGGCCTACCTCTCCATTCTGAAAGAAAAACAACAAATTTGCTTTCAAATGTTTATTATTAAATGTTTCCATTATCTTCCTAGTTTACAGATATTTCATTGTCCTCTTTAGAGATACACGAAGTAGCCAAACTAGCAAGAGCTTAAACATTTGCTGATATTTATTCCTTTAAAAATTACTCATTTATATACATTATTAATACATTTATAGTAAGACAAAGGAAGGGAATTAATAAAGGTTCAGACCAGAAGGAGAAAATTAAAATGCTAAACCTCCTTGATATAATCTCCATGCAAGAACAAAAATAACCTCAGTGTGGAATTCATACGTTCTCTTCAACTTTCTAGAAATCTTTTAAGAACCAGTAAAAAAAAAAAAAAAAAAACACCTCTGAACTAGTCACAAACTGCCTGCCTTAAAATTTCATACACTTAATATAGGAATGCCTAGAGTGTATAATGATAGTGACTAAATGTACAAATTTTAAAAATGTTTTTGCATGAGGAAGAACAAAGGAATGTCATTACTGCAGGGTGCTGAAAATAGATGGTAATTAATATTTTAAAATTTTAATTTATGTGTAAGACTAAAGCAATAAATGTTTATTTGATACAAAATTTATGTTTTCACTAGTGCATTTCCTAATATAACTTATATAGATAGCTTAACTGAACACCACAAGTACATGGAACCTTGAGTAGGACATGAGATTTTGTTGGTTTGTCCAGAGTAATGCCCTGATAAATCCCAGAGTGATTTGAACAGTGAATAAAAAAGCATTTGCAAAGTTCTCTTTGGGGAATGGTGAGAAAGGGGGAAAATTCAACTCCCCCAAATTGAATTCTTGATATTCTCACAAGCAGTGCAGACAACCAAAGCTATAGGCTGAGCCCCCAATCTTGGGATTTGTTCACATGAAACTTAACCCCACAGAGGATAGGTCAAGCCTACTTAAAATTAGGCCTAAAAGTCACCCGCAAGAGAACGTCTTTTGTTGCTCAGATGTGGCCTCTCTCTCCAGCCAACACACAAAGCAAACTCACCACCCTCCCCCTGTCTACGTGGGACATGACTCCCAGGAATGTGGACCTTCCTGGCAGCGTGGGACAGAAATCATAGAATGAGCTGAGACTCATCAAGGGATTGAGAAAACCCCTAGAATGAGCTGATACTCAGCATCAAGGGATTGAGAAAAACTTCTTGACCAAAAGGGGGAAGAGTGAAATGAGACAAAATAAAGTGTCAATGGCTGAGAGATTCCAAACAGGGTTGAGAGGTTTTCCTGTAGGTTATTATCACGCATTAAACAGATATCACCTTGTTAGTCAAGAGGTAATGAAGAGGCTGAAGGGAACAGCCTGAAAATGTAGAGCTGTGTTCCAGTAGCTATGTTTCTTGAAGATGATTGTAAAATGATACAGCTTTCACAATGTGACGGTGTGATTGTGAAAACCTTGTGTCTGATGCTCCTTTTATCTATCTTATCAACAAATGAGTAAAACATATGAAATATGAATAATAGAGGGAACAAATGTTAAAATAAATTTAGATTGAAATGCTAGTGATCAATGAAAGGGAGGGGAAAGGGGTATGGTATGTATGAAGTTTTTTTCTGTTTTCTTTTTATTTCTTTTTCTGAATAGATACAAATGTTCCAAGAAATGATCATGATGATGAACATGCAACTATGTGATGATATTGTGAATTATTGAGAGGAGGGGCCAAGATGGCGGCTTAGCAATGTGCGCATTTTAGTTTGTCCTCCAGAACAACTACTAAATAAGAGACAGTACAGAACAGCTCCCGGAGCCACGACAGTGACCAGACACACAGTGTACCCCAGTATGGACCAGCTGGACTGGGTGTGAGTCTCCCCAGAACCGTGAGTTCCCCAAGCAGCGGCTGGCGCCTGGTGCCCCTCCCCCACAGGCAGCTTCCCAGAGGGAAAGGAAAGATACTCTAACAGTAGCAGGAACTGAGTTCAACCAAACACCAATTGTGGCATTAATATTGTGAATTATTGATTATATATGTAGAACAGAATGATCAAAAGTTAAGAATGTTTGTATTTGTTTGGTGTTTTTTGGTATTTTAAAAAAAATTAAAAATTAATTAAAATTTAAAAAGACTTCATGTATTTTACTAACAGGATAGCTTCTCACTAAACAGTCTACTTCCTATTAATTAACACACATTTTAAAGTGGGTCAATAATCTTTCCAAACAGTAACAGGTTAGATTAGAAAAGGAGAAGATGGGAATGAAGGCTGCAAAAGGCAAACAGGTCACAAGAAATCACAGCTGAAATAAGGAAGGAGACATAAAAACATAAAAAGTAGATGTGAGAATTCAAAATCTATAATTTCAAGTCATGTCTTTATTATATGGAAGAATAATGGATATGTAAATAACATTGAAGCAGAGACATCAATAAATAAAATATGTAAAAGGGCTTGAAAATGCAATGCTTTATTAGTAGAGCTGTAGGAGGGATTTATAAGTTATAAGTATCTAAAACAAAAGTTATAGTATTTAAATGATCTCCTACCTAGAAAATCCAGAACCAATAATTTCTAAAATAGTCCAGTTTTTATTTTATTGTGGATTATTTAAATGTACTGTTCTATATCTTCAAATTTTCAAAATATATAGATTCATAGTTTTTTTTTGTTTTAATAACAAAAAATGAAATGACAATAGTACAACTGCAATATAGAAGAACAATGTAGCGCTTCCCCAGTAGGGGAATCTACTGTTATAAGAGTTTTACAACATTCTATCTTAGTTGCATTGGCAAGAATATCACCATTTTTTGCCTAGAGAAAAGGGATTGAATAGTATGTGTATGTCGGGGGGAGGACTTTTTTCCTTGTGACCTTTCATTCACATTGTTAATTATAAGTTATCATTTTAATTATGAATCTCAAAATATATCTTTGTTCCTTTGACAATAAAAAACAAAATTAACTCTACACCTATAAATTAAGACTCAGGTATTGTCTGCTTATTTATTGCTTTGGAAGTACTAATGGAAAAAATTAATCCATCCTACTTACAAATCCAGGAATCTCACATGCTGTCTCTCGGTTGTTCTGTTCTGGGTCACAATAGATTCTCAACTTTTGGACATCAAACTAGGGAACATAAACCCAGCAGAGTTAAAATTGAGGGGCAAGTTAATTGTTTTATAAGAACAACTCAGATATGTAGGAACAATCACTATTGTTACTAATTGTATAAGGTTTAAATCAAGGCATTTTTCTAAAACAATGAAACTATAAAATTTGAATACCTAATATGTATTACAAAAAGGTGATGCAACGTAACTGAAGGAAAAATTCCCTTGCACCAAAAGCAAATCTCTTGATTTCCTTCAAGAACCCAGTGCAGCCCTTTTATTACGCCTGTGTTAAGAGCTAGTCTAGAGAGCACTTCCTAGGACACTTAAAAGCTTTCTCAGGCTTTCTGTGTTTATTCTAAATCCCTACAACATTCCTGATTGTATAGGGTGAAATCAAGAAGTCATCTCTGGTTGCAGGGATTTAGTTGACAGCAAGATGTGTTGCATGATGAGGAGGCAAGCACCTGTTACTGTTTAAATGTTTGACATGTGTAGCATAACCCATAGTGACCACATGTGAAATCACACATTTGAATAGGACATATTTTTCCCTTAATAAAAGTAGAGAGGGTGGGGTTAGGAGACACCTTTTCAAATAAAGAATTTCTCTAGAAATGGCTGTCTTTTATATACACCCACAAATAGGTTCTCGCTGAACCTTATTCCAGTTTAAAAAGTTAGTAAAACAAGTCAAAACAATTTTTTTTTCATAAGAGCTAAATGTACCACAATTATTTTCATTTTAATTAACAGTTTTTTATCATGAAGAGCCATAAAATACAATATCTAATTTTACCCTCACAGCTACATACACATTTTCATAACTCAGTCAAAACATGTCTAACAATATTCTCTTTTCTAAATTCAATATTTAATCTGTCTCCTGATAAATATGAAATTGATGCTTCATAGGGATGCAGAATATGAACATGAATGGATACATTTCTCTAATGTTTTTATAAAGTAGAGTAAGTGTAGGTTTACATTTTCATCCACAAACACATGCAAAATGTCCCTAATGAACTGACCACATTTTGATTAAATTAGCTTAGAAGAATTCACAATTATATTGAATACAGCTAAGTGTGATTGAAATTTCTATGAAGGACAGCAAAAGGCTCATTTTACACAATGAAAAATCAAATCAATACTTATCCACCTGAACAGTTTCCTCTTTCCCAGAGTATTTTCCAATTTGTGTTTGCCCGCTGATGAAGATCCCTAAAACTGGATGCAAGGCCTTGTTTTCAATGTGTTGATCATCAATATACAGAGTTACATCTTGCTCTGTTACTAAGAGACGGATTTGATGCCAGCCTTCATCAAATAATGCCTATTGGAAAAAAGTTTGAAAGATTCATAAATAAAATTTCTAAGATTTTTCATTTTCTTGTTCCCACTCCCTTGCTGCCAATCATTGCTGGGAAAATCCACACCACACAGATGGGCAGCATTATCTATGCATTCACCAAGACGCAAGCTGGGCCTCAAACACTACATAACGATTCTTGTATTAGTTCACAAGTGAGTCCCAGGGCAGTTGTATCAAACAATGTACTGGAACAACTCCCTCAAGGTCATAACAGGGCTCCTAGTCTCCAAATCTAAACGGATTCTCTAATTTCTCATCCTGTTTATTTGATTGCAACTTTGGATTCTAGAGCTCATTCGTTCTCCTTGATAGTCTCATTCAACCTCAAGGATTCAAACCACCTTGATCATTCTGCTGTTCCTCCTTTCCACTTGTTCCTTCTCTGCCTCTTTGCAGGCTTCTCTTACTCAATCTGCCCTTTATAAGCAGGCATTTTTCACAGATCTGTTCTTGACCTCCTTTGAAAATCTCATCTGTTCTTATAGATCAACCATTACTTCTGTGTGATAATTTCCATATCTACACCAGTAGCCTGTACCTCTCTACTACACATAGGACCTATGATTCCAGTACTGGCTAGAATATCTTTGTCAGAATGTTTTAAAGCCAGCCTGATAGAGTATATCACAAAATGAACTTAAAATATCCCCTCCAGATGTTCTTCCTTTTCCACTTTCCATTAGATTATATTGTTCTCAGTTTGCAAAACACATTTTTTTTTACTTCTTCTTTCCTCTTAGTTCCAATAACTAATCAAATGCAAGTTTTTACCAAATATATCCCTTAATCATGAGTTAATTTACTTCTGTTTCTATTCTCACTGCTACCATAATTTAAGTTCATGGAAAACTTACTTTATTTCAATAAATTTCAAACATTTCTCTATGTCTAACCTTTCCCTCTCTAACTCATCCTTCATACCTCCACTGGAATTAATCTCTTTCACTGAGGTTTTGTCAGAGAAGATGCCTCATCTATTAATGTCTATATTCCTAGGACATAGTACAAAAATAGGATACAGTTGAAAATATCGCTTATGGGAAGAAAAAGGAAAGGAAAAAAGGGAAAGAATTACTTTGGCCATGACATATCTATGACCAAGACCCTCTGTTATCTGTCAGATAAAGTGCAAACTCCTTTTATGACTTCCCAAGCCACCCAAAAACTAGGCTCATACCATGTCAGCTCTTTCTTCCACGAATCTTATACTCCAAACACAGGGGACAATGCTTGTCATTCTCTAAATTAAAAAAACCCTACATTTTTACTACAACCAGAATTACTCAATATTGAACCTTTGACTGAAGTCGTCCTTATACCTCTCAATCAAAATCCCATACATCCTGCAAGTCCCAGTACAAAAACAATCTATTTTATGAAGAACTCCCCATATATTTGTGTTAGAAACCATTATTCTCTCCACATTCGACAAATATTTGGTACTTCTACTAGATATCAATTGCCTTGAATCTTCACCATTATAATTAAGTTCCTTGAAGACAAGAGACAAGCATTCTTTACAGGAAGCACATTGCCTTTAATGAAGAGGGAAGAAACAAATATTTATTTAATATAATGCCTACCAAATGAATTATGGCACAACTGCATAATTTTAATGATACAACCATGGACATTTCCTAAATTATATACCTTTCAACTATTATAATAAAGAGCAATACTTAATTACTGTTATAATTGAATCTGTATTCTGACACATGATTGGAAAACTCACTTTTATCTTTAGGTTATCTATTTTTATTAAGGTTATATTCATATATTGGAAAAAAATGCTCTCCAAATTAACATGAATTCTACCTCTATTACCAACCTATATTTAATATTCTAACAAATATATTTTTATCTCAATATCCTATAGTATATGGCATAGTAAAAGATTACTTTGCAATCAAACAGATTTGAATTCAAGTCCTGATGCTACCTCTTACGAGCTATATTACTGTGAGGGGGAACTTAACATCCTTGAACCTTGGTTTCTTTATCTATGAAATGGGAGTAATAGCTTCTTCATTATGTGGCTATTATAATTAAATATGTCTGGCACATAGTAGTAGGTACTCAAAAGATTTTAGTTACTCTCACTCCTTGTCTCCACATGGATTAAGAAACAATTGCCTTCCTTGTTGCATTATGTAAAATAAGGTTAAAATATGAAATTAATAGCCTTTCAGTCAGGCACAAATTGTTGCTCTCTTTCCCTAACACACAGAAACCCAATTTCTCCACAAATAGTATAATTAGACCCAAGCGTCTTTACCTTAACTTGAGGGTCAGCAAAGGTGACCACTTGTGAGCCATTAATTATGCTGGTTGTCATAAATAATAAGGTTTTATCCACACCATTTAGGGTAACTGCTATTTGTGGCCTTCCATCAATGGTTAAAATTCTCCATAAATCCCACATTTTCTTGACCTTAAATCTCTGAGTGGAGACAAATACATATGATGGAGGAAGTCCTTCTGGGAAAACATTGCTGGAAAAAGAACATACGCAAGATTTTAAAATTCTCAAAACATTTACAAACATAGCAAAAAAATTGTACCAACACCTTACATTCACCTTGTGAATTCTGATAAATCAACTTTTGATGTTATTTCATATCCTTTTAACTTCGTTGGCAAAAGCGGGATTCTTTTCTTAACCTTCTGCTTTACATTCAAGCCTAAAAGAATATCGAATCCCTTCTCATCACGGGCCGCCACTGGAATCCGTGTTGGACAGACAGATTCTAAAAAGCAGAAGAGTTGGTTAATCATGGATTGTGAAAAAAAAAAAAAAAAAAAAAAGAAAAGTCAAGGAAGAAATATTAGAGAATATAAGAATTATAGAATCTATATATAAATACAAATGTATATAAAAACATTTCCTGAGAAACCATGTAAAGTATTTAGGCATTTGGGAAGAAGCTCTTAATCGTCTTTTTTAAAATTCCTCTAAAAGGGGACAAAAATTAAAAAAAAGAGGAAGATTTGTTAATGGGTTGTTTTCAGGGCAACACTGTGCTGAGGTTTGTAATATCACTGTCTTGAATATGATGCAATCTGAAAACTGTGGGCAGGGGAGAGGACACTGGAACAGGATAAAATTCAAGATAAGTCCAGGCTTTGCTGTTAATAAGCCATATAACCTTGGATAATTTTCTTAAGCTTCTTAGATCTAGGAAATGAACCATAAGATTTCTTTCTTGCATTCTAGCATGTGAGGGGTAAACAATGTCGGCTTTTCTTGTTATACTTTCTAGTTCTAGCATTTATAATTCTACAGCTCAAATATCCTCAGTTTTCTTACTCCAGAAAAACTTAACTTTGGGTCTAATCTGCACACATAAATTCTAAAAATAGGCCCAATATCTCATTTATGATTTTATTATATTGCATTGTATAATCTGTTAATTACATTTATAAATAAGGTAAGATATTTTCCTACAAAGGCTCATTAAGATTTGCATTATAAAATCATATACACAAATTATAAAAATATGAAAAACTTTATACTTCTCTGAGAAACTGGTATCTCAAATTTTGGGGAGAATGTTATCTGTATGAAATGCCATAAACTTTTTTTTTGTATGCTGTACGACAGGGGTCACATTTCATTCTTTTTCCATGTGAATATACCCTTATTGTAGCACCATTTGTTGAATTTTTGTTTGTTCATTTGTCTGTTTGGGAAATGCATGAGCCAGGAATCAAACCTGGGTCTCCCACATGGCAGGTGAGAATTCTATCACTGAACTACCCTTGTACCCCCAAAACGCCGTACCCTTTTATACTATAGAAACGTTGCAATGTTTTCAGATTTTCCAAGGCTCTCATGTAGCACACACATTGAGCATGACTGCTTATGTTTTACAAACCACTTAAATGAATAAAGAACAAATATTCCAATAAATGTACTTTAATATAACCACCCTCTTAAAGGACATTAGTGAAAAGGAATATTTATAATACAATGAAAATAGATGGATTTTATTAGCCCAATATATGGTCATAACCTGTATGTACCATAGAACATGGAAAACAAAATAAAGTTTTTATATAAGCAAAAGTAGATATACTCCTGGGAAGGGAGGGATATTTTCCTTGTACAACTTAAGGACGTTGAGTTTTGAAAGAGCCCAATAAGTTGCATCTCTTTCCCTTGTAGGCTTGGAGCTAACTGAGGGGAAGACGTAGGAATCAGGCAAATGGAAGATAGAGGTTAGACATGTGGGCCAGTGAGTTTCACGGTGCCATAATTAACCACACCCTCCTAGCGACACAGGGCTGAACCATCCATTCTCCCTGTCAAGACCAGGACGTTCCCACTAAGCTCAAGCATGGACTAGAAAGGAGAACAGAGCTCATGCTCTCCACAGACCCACAACTGCAAAGAGAAGAAAATGGAAGGCGCCTTGCCAACCATGCCAAACCACTTTTATCAAACTCACTAATCAGAAAACTCACTTTTCTTTCAATGGTAGGGAGTGAAAGAAGGGTGGGGAGAGGGACCAGAAGAGTTAGTCCAGATGAAATCCTGCCTCGTGAAAACATGAGGAGCAGGGAATAAGTGTTCCACAATGTACAATGTCATTTAAATGTACAAATGAAGCAATTAAATTAAATGCTTATTGTCACTATATCACTATGTTGCAGTATTGGGGGGAGGAATGTATATAGAATATTCCATGAAGCCCCACTTCAAATACATTTCACTTAAAACAGCAAAAGAAAGTTCAGCTTAAAAGAAAATGTGTTCAACATTATATCATAAGAATGTCCAGATTTGAATTGCTCCTTTGATTTGCTTTACAAAAAGAGGAGTTATAAAATGTTGGGCAAAGAGCTCAGATTTAGGATTAGATTTGAGCTTCTGTCTTAAATACTCATGAACTTGTAGATTCTCAACTACGAAATGTGACTAACAATCTCCTTCACAGGGATTGTATGAGGATCAAATGGGGTGTTGTACGTGAAAGTGCTTTGTAACTACAAAATAGCATCCAAACCCAGGGGAATGAAGTAAGTATAGTGTTCATCCTTTTACTATCATAAAATCCCTCAGACTGTATTCTAATTCCCAAACTGTTATAGGATAACTGTGTTGCACAATCTGTGAAATCAGAAACACAAATTAATACTCACAAGATAGCCATGTTTTTTGTCACTGCCTAGCACAACCCATTAGAGAAAAGTTTTAAAATAAGTTTTTAAAAATATTTCCTTAATTTTTTTTTACTTTTAAAAATATGTATTTTTTAAAATAATTACTTTTCCCCCAATTTGTTCACCTATAAGCACACCAATAAGATATCATTGCACATGGAAAGTGAAAATAAAAATGTAGTTAAATGCTCTAATTCAGCTTTTATGTTTGCATACTTAGTTGTCAGAAACAGGTAAAAGAAAGTTTCCACTTATAAAATACCCTCAATTCGCAATCAACAATTTTTTCACAGAGCTTCAGGAGAAAAGAAGGTTAGTAATTAACTTCTACATTGTATAGGAAAAAGTAAATATTTGTATACTTAGACAACCATACCTACAGAGGTGGATGTGAACTGGAGCCACAGAATGAATGGCAGGTTACACATACTCCTAGTCCCTTCTCAGATTCCATTTAGTTTCTCAAGAGAATATCATAGGAATGGGAACACAAAGAAAATCAGACTCTTCTTCCTTGGAAGTTATCATTTTAAGTGTCAGTAAAATCAAACGCTAACACTGATTCATTTGGGGTCTTGCTATAGCACCAGCAATAGGTAAGGAGAACAATTGAGATAAACCAAGTTAATCTAAAGGAGTGCTGTCAGGTGCTAGCGCAAAAAGGCATAGAAGACCTGAGTTCGAAGATGGTTTTCTAAATAGACTATGCAGTTAAAATTTCATTTTACTCCAATATGTTCATAGAATACGGAGCAGAAATGCTTCTGGAATGAGCACTCTGTTTATTTTAAATATCGGGGTCCTGTATATTTGCTTTTCTGTTAATTCTCAGGGTTTAGTGGTATAAAGTAATTGTCTTAGAATCACAAGAAGCGTTTTATTCAAAATATCTATCTCATGGACAGGGACATAAAAATGTCATCCCTTAGTGACTCACACAACTGGAAAGAACTGGCTCTATCTGGAGTCAAGATGGTAATCACATGTGTCCAGCTACACCTTTTTAGTTAATATCACAGGGGACACTGGTGAACTCTTAAATACCAGAACTTATCTAGTCTAGTTTATGAGCGCCTGCTCAATCACAATTCAATTCTATGTTCCTACATTGCATGTTACCCCTCTCTGTAAACCACATCTTTTGTTGAGAATTAAAGGCCTCTCTATCCAGAATTTCATAGTCACAGAGACCAAAAGGAATTTCATTGATCCAGATATGAAAGTCCAACAAAAACACAATTGTCCATGGTGCCTCAATTTTCACAAACTTTCTTGGCTTAAATTGACTTTTAATGATCAACCAAATATGAACATATGTGCCACTGATATGACCCCTCAATGATGCTCAGTCATACTTTAATACATCTTCCTTCCTGAAGGCCCATTCTACCTTCACCTACTATTACAGCATATACAAATTCCTCAGGAAGGAGTCATAGTCACAATTGTTTCAATTTTATGGAAAGTATTGGTCTAAGATGGTGGTAACTAGACATTATCACACCACATTGGAAATACAATAAAATAACAGTTGTAAAATCAAAATAAATCATCCAAGTAAAGATACTTTTAACAATGATTAGGTCAGTAAAGCAGTCCCAACTCCATAAATACTTTTTCTCATTACAAATGAAATAATTTCATCCTCCTTTACAATGAAGTATAATCTTATTGTCCTGAAACCTAAATTGACTTGGAATGAAGGGTCTTTCATCTAAAGATTCCTGCCAGATGCACAGCTGGCAGACAATGGAGCACAGCAAGCATAGAATTTTATAACATTCCTTTCAGTGTTAAGTCAATGGGAACTTTGTCTCCTTAGAAAATAGAGCCACAGGCTCCAACTTGTCTTTAATACAACTTGTGCACAAACCAGAAAAGTAAAAATCATTCGCACTAGTAAGTAGCCTCATGGATCATAGATTGTTTCATTTTTTGACAATAAGAATAAATATAAGAAACGGAAAGCCATTTTTGCAGGGAGGGATTCATGGTCTAGGAACCAAACCCAGGTCTCCCACATCAAAGGCGAGCATACTACCACTGAACCACCCGTGTACCCTCAAGTCATTTTTAACTTAAAAAATATTTAAGGGGAAAAAAAGTTGAAAGTCTTACAGAACAACAACACTAACTTGTCTGGGTCTTGCAGATGACATCATATTTTTAAAAGCATTATTATATGGTGAAATGCTATACGGTCCCTCTTTCCTCTGAATACTATCCACGGAGAAAAATTAATATGGTTTGCCTTTTCTTTATACATATTCATGTAAGAGGAGATGTCAAATCCCTCTAACTTGTTCTTTACTCCTTTCCTTTTTCATTTTTAATTTGAATAGGCATAACTCTCCTCAGATATCATAGTTGCATGTCATTTTAACACTCATTGTTTTGCTGGGGCTTTAGTTTATAGAGGCACATTAACTTTTTAAAATTGGACACCCAGTTATCATGATCCTATCCTTCCATAGCAATTGATATGAACATTCCTAAAATGTGTTCTTTATTCCCAAGATTGGAGCCAGTCACTTAGTCCAAGCTCCTACTGCAAGAAAATGATGTTGACAAAGTCAGTGATGCTAAGTCCAGAATCTGGAGTAGGTCACCAGATCACCACAGGGCTTCAGGTTTAAAGAAAAAACAATCAGAAACCAGTGATTTACTTTTAAGAACTTAAAAATTTTGTTTTTAAGAACTTTTTTTATTAAGAAATAACCAACCTTCTTCAGCTTCTTTTGCTTAGCATACATAATATCTGTGGAATCATACAAGTCGTCACACATAACAGTGCCTTGTTCTTTTTTGTTGCTGTGTGCTATTCCACTGTATGAATTATACTACATAGTAGTTCGTCCATTGCTTGTGGACAGTCATTTGAGTTGCTCCTATAAGGATTGTGATGGTCAGGTTCATGTGTCAACTTGGCCAGTGATAGTACTGTTGTCTGGTCAAGCAAGCATTGGCCTATCTGCTGCTGTGAGGACATTTCATGGACTTAAATCATGAGCACACTGGCTGCACCCACAGCTGATTACATCTGCAATCAGCTAAGGGGAGCATCTTCTGCAATGAGTGACATTTAATTTAATCACTGGAATGCTTTTAAGGAGGATTCAGAAGAGACAATCCTTCTCTTCTGCTTCAGCCAGCCAGTCTCTCATGAGAGTTCATTGAGGACCTTCATTGGAGCTGCCAGCTTCTGGCCTGCTGTATAGATCTTGGATCCCCATGGTTGCAAGAGGCACTTTTATAAATCTCATATTTACAGATCTCTCCTGCTGGCTCTGTTTCTCCAGAGAACCCTAGCTAAAACAGGGATATCATGGAAAAAAACTGCTGTGAACATTCTTGAATGTCTTTTGAGGGACATATGTACTTATTTCTCACAGTTAAATATCTAAGAGTAGAATTACTGTTTCACTGGGCAATCGTACGCTTTGCTCTGGCAAATGCTGCAAAAAATTTTTCCAAAGTGTTTGTGCTGATTTTCACTCCTATTAGCATGTCTGCTGACTCTTAAAAAGGATGGAGGGGTTATGGGAATAACATATTCAATCAGGTAATAGCTATAATACATAATTTTTCAAAGAGAGAGAAGAGAGGAGGGTGGGCTATTCACACGAGTTCTAAAACAATTCATAAACATTTCTCAAGAGAATTATTCTGAATGTTTTCTATTTAATCCTTTCCTAGAAGTAATTAACTTACACAGCTGCATCTAGAGCCAATTATAAACACTGACAGCAAGATCTATATGCTATAATGTTTATATTTTCTAAATCATGCCATGGTTGTTCTACTTTTTCCAAATGAATACCAAAACATGGCTTTTTATACAAAATACAAACATACCATCTTTCCTTATTTGAAACCATAGCTCTATCCTCTCTAATTAAAAGAACGGAAATTTCATACTTTGGACATATTACAAGTCCCTGACAATATAACTTGTCTTAAAATCAGATTAAGTTCTAAAGATAGAATACAGAGTGATTCCCTGAGGATGTTATGAAGTTTGATGAAATTTTCACCCAATCCTACTCTTTCTGCTTCACCCCCCTCCTACCTCCAATCCCCTTCCTCACCTCAGTACTTGGTATTTCTGCATATGTAATCCAGTAGTGGAGGGACAGAGTGGTGCAGGACAAGATTTATGTGAGGGCATAGAAATGAATCATCTTTGTGCTATGAGATAGATCCTGGGCACCAGAATTCTCTCCACCACTCAAAAAACTTCCCAGTCATCCTTGGCCATGGCTCCTTCCTCTACATGCAACCTTATCCTTCTATTGAAATGCAGATTGCAGTAAGTAGGGTTGTGTAACACATTATTCTTAGGCATCATAAGGCTTGAATTACCTTATCAAATTATCCAGCAATCTCTAAGCAAAGAGTAGGACAAAGAATAAGTAACCACCGATGGAGGAAAACATGTCAGGAGAAGTCCTGAGCATCACTCCAAGTCAAAGTGCACCACGGAGAGCTGAAAGGAAGAAAGCCCAAAGCAGAGATGAAGGACACCAAAAGCCTTGCATGCAGGGTGCCTGCAGGCAAGCAGGCACCCTCTCTGTCCTTCTCTCCCTCACTCTCATTCTCTCTCATTTGCTATGAGAAAGTAGGAAGGAATTGTATCATTGCAAAAGCAGAAATTCACGGCAAAACATAACTGACTTCAAAGCTGAAGAATTATTACCAAGTCAGCCACATACTAAATCTATAAATCACTTTCATCTGCTCTGGAGCTTTTAAAAGGCAAAGATTTCAGTTATGCTAAAGTCAAAAAGAATAATTTAGATATGCAAATTTGGCACATATGATAGAAAATTACCCAATACTCCATTCTAGAAAACTTTAAGAAGAGCTACTATAACATCTTCTGGCTTCAACCGTGCTTTTCAGAATGGGAATCTGAGACTCAAAGAAGCTAGTAAGTCCAAGATCAACAGCTAATTGGAGGCAGGGCCAGGCCTGGCCTCAGATCTCTGGCCTTCCTTTGACAGGACCACGCCATGTACCCTTTTAGGAAATACATAAATACGTAAATTTCCTGCATTATCAAAAGTAAGGATGATGGAATATGGAACAGTGAGAACACTCGTGCATTTTCTGAAGTCTGCTCTCCAACTGCCTGCACTTGTGCACAGGTGCGCTCCACACACACCCAGTAATTCTAGCAACGGGCTAACAGAAGCCCATGGAGATACATAAGGGAGGTATTTTCCAGGGCACAAGTAAACAAGAAGAAACTACTTTCTTCCTCCTTCTTTTGTTCCATCAAGTCCATGCCTGGTTGACTGAAAAAGGAATAGGGAGGGGAAAAAAAAGACTCTCAAACAGATATTAGGAAATGGTAATTTCCATACTAACCATCCCAAAGTGGAAGTTAATAGTTTGTACAACAACGAAATGTGAATATGTGAAAAGATTCAGGATTGGAGGCTGTTGCTTTATTTTAGTTCAAATGTAAAGAAACTCATACATAAGTACAATTTCAAAACCTACATTTTAAGACAGCTATTGTACTGCATACATGAACTGAATAGATGCAGACATTATGTACATCCTTTTTCAGAAGCTGAAGAAATATTTTGTAAAAGTTCAAGTTTGATTATTTTTTTGCAAATTGTACATTTTAGTTGAAGACATTTTTTGTCACCTGAAACACAACTACTCTTTTATGTGTAATCAAAGTTGTTTAAATAGAGGGAATGCATTTACCAAAATAATAGCACAGAAAAGAGCTCAAGTAAATGTTGAACAGATATATTTAATCACTGAAATTTATATTTTAACATAAAAATGGTAAGTGAAATCTCAACATGAAAATTCTATTTTAATCATGAAATACACCTAAATTCAGAAATCAAAGAATTCTAACTAATATGAACTAATATAACAACATATTAAATATATAAATCCCCCTGGCTAGCTCAGGATGATAAAAGCCATAAGAAAGATTAACTGCAATGGACATTTGTATACTTGTTATAATACTTCTATTATAGGTCTTGTTATACACCTCTATTACAGAAAAGTCTTAATTTCCTACACTTTGGTAAATGAAGTATATTTTTTTAAATTTAAAAATGTCTTTCTCCAGTGTTATCTCCCAAACAAACATGAATAAAATAAAGGAATTAATGACAAAATTTGTTTCTTAATCCACAAACAAAAGAATTTCCCTATCAAATGTGAACCCACCTACTTTTGGGGTTGTTAAGTTAAACTGGAGAAGAGAATTTTTTTATTTTATAAAATATTTATTTTAAAAATATATGGTATATTAAACATCTATAATATTAACAATAAAAGATACGAACTAATTACTCTCTCCCCCAAAATAACCTGAACATGAGCATCTTTACACCCTAACAGGATTACTGCTTACAAGATGGAACTTTTCCTTACCATGGAGTTATCAAGAACATGAAGTTGAATTTCATGGAATAATATAAGCATAATTAATAAGCTGTTACGTGCTATATTTTCAAATGTTCTCTCAGTGCTGGAAGGAAGGCAAGCCTTTCCTAAGTGCAATTTTTAGCATTTTTCCATAGCTTTAAAAATGTTGGTAATTTGACCCTACAAAGTATTTTTCTGAAGAAATAATTGAGAGATTCTCATCCAGAATTCTGCGTAAGTATATTCACTAATGTCGTTTTATTGGCAAAACTTAGAAATGAAATAAACATATAAAAAAAGGGAATTATCAAATAAATTATGGTATGTTTCAATGAAGGACTAGTATACAAGCATTAAAAGTGATATTTTCAAAGAATGTTTGAGGACTAAGGAGCTTGTTGGTTATCATGATGTAATACAATTTCAATGCCTTTATTATTGTATGTATTTTCATTCAGAGTTATGTACAATGAAATTCACTGTTGTTATATGTACAAAATGTAGAAATGAGCCAAATGTGCAAAAAACAGGGGCATTATTAATGAGTTATGATATGTTCCGAAGATTGAAATGAATAACAATTATATAGAGATAGTAGAGGAGTATACAAAAATAGAGTATGAAATTATATATGCCATATTTCCCTCATTTAGGTAGATAGATAAACTCACTGAATAAAAGACACACTGAAGAAGACTTGAATTAAAAACAGTGGTCTATTAACACAGATGATATTTTATTCTTTACATATCACTTCTTTTTTACCATCTTCACAAAGGACATGTTGTAATTAAAAGGAAAAAAACAACAAATGAAATATTATATTTCTTACTTGAGATTTTATAAGAAAGTAATTGTTTTTAAAAACAAATTTATCTAGAATAAATATGCACAAACTTGTACCCACCTAAACTCCAATACTAAATATAATTTGACATTAAGTATAACCATCTGCACCAGTGTGAATGAACAGATAATCAAAATGTTCAACAGCATAATTAATTGTTTCAAAATTATATTAAGACTTACCTTCACAGAGTTTCTGCTTCATCACCTCTCTTATTTTGGATATTGCAATATAGTCTTCCACATGAAACACATAAGTAGATGAAGGCTTGTTGGCAATAGCTCGAAGTTCTGCATCTTCTGTTTCTAAACCAACTCCAATGGCAAATAAAGTTATTTTATTGTCTCTTGCTGCTTCTGCCGCATCCTTGACTTCATCTTGGGATTTACCATCCGTAAGCACCACCGCTATCTTAGTCAGAAATCGTGAGGACTTGGCAAAAACGTAATCAAGTGCAAATTGGATAGCCTTTCCAGTCTTTGTGTTTCCTCCTAAGTAGTGTATGGATTGCATTCCTGCCATCAAAATGTCTCCTGTGTCATGGCTTCCAAGGGGAATCTCGAGTACAGGGTAGTCACTATACTGGACAACTCCAACCTGAATAAACTTAGGTCCTATGTCAAAGTTTTTTGTTATATTGACAAGCCACTTTTTCACTATTTCAAAGTTTTCTGGGCCAACACTATAAGAGCCATCTAAGATGAAAACCAAATCTGTCGGAGCAGTACGACAACCTAAATGAAAAAGAAAACCAGCAGAGCACATTTATTATATAAAAAGGAAACATTGAGAAGCTTTAAATGCAGTAAGTTATCTATGAAGTGTGTTTAGCTTAAAGTTAACCTGAAATATGCAGACAAAAATATAAACCAGTGAATAAATGGAAGTAAAAATTAAACCTATTTTCTGCCAACTTCAGGACCCAACTACAAATAGTATTCCAGATTTTTGACATCGCTAGTAAAGGTTAAATAAACCAAGATCACCAAACCTTTCATTTTGCACTACCTCCAAGAAAGATCTGATCTCTCATCTTCAGAATCAATAATGCAGTCAAGACATCAGCTGCACCAGGTGGATTTGTGTGCAAGAGCATAAAGCTATTTTTTTCTTCATAGAGATAAAATATTTTTGTTTCAAGATACTAGGAAACATGCAAGGTGGGCATATTTTAGAGCTCTATTGACAGATGGACCATCTTTGGTTCAAATTATACCTAGAGAACTTACAAGCAGTTGTGGAAAGAAAAAGAAAGTTTTCTTAACCCATTTTTCTTATTACCTACATATATTATACACGTCAGCATGCCTCTAACTCTATTTCATCCTTCAATTTATATACAGTAATCACTGACATTGTGTCTGACACCATGCTAAGTACTGGGTTCAAAGATGCATAAAGTAACTCAAAGAACTCAACCTAGAAATACAGACGACCAGCTGGTTAGGAATAGTACAAAGTATCATGAGAAAAGTTAGGAGGCAATATGCAACTTAACCGTGGAAGGTTAGGGAAGATTTTGTAGGGAAATTGACAAGTGATTTGAGATCTGAAAGAAGAACTTTAGCTGAAGTTCTTCTTATTTGGGTGAATAAGAAGGAATCACAATTAGAAAGAACAGCAAGAACAAAGACCCAGAGAGGAGGGACATGCAGTAACAATAGGCTGAGAACTGGTTTGTTTGGATAATTTCAATAGTTTGGAATGGCCATGAGAGTGCATGGGAAGGAAACACTGTATTTGCCTTCCCCTTTTTAAATTTCTGTACCCAAAGAAGCAAAAAAACTACGTTTGTGACCTCTATGATAATCAGGTAATTTCATATTAATACTTTGTTTTACATTTAGCATAACAGTGAGAATCACATCTCTCTGGAGATGATGAGTTGGAAAGGGATGAGCTGAAGATGCTGGGTAATATGACAGCAAAATTCTAAGTCGTATGCTTTTACCCATATTAATAGCTTCCCTTAAACAATGTTCAGATGCACAATTTAGAGTTAATAAGAGTGATTTATGTCCTGTATATATATTTATTTTCCATGTATATTTGTAATTGTCAATTAGAGCTCATAATTGCCAGGGATGGTACCGGAGAAAAATCTGTTTACTGACAATTAGTAATTTTATATCTTCTTAGGAGTAAATCGATCTCACTCATCTTCTCTTCTATTCTTGTACATGTCTACTTTCCTTGTAGGTGTCTACATATTCATCTGGGATGACAAAGTTCCCATAGAGAGGTCCAAATTTTGCAATTATCCCAATTCAGCCACCACAGCCACCAGCAAAAAATAAACACTTTGTTAGGAGACCATGTGTAACAGTCAAGAAGTTTAAAAATAAAGAACTACTCAAACAATTTAACTATGACCATGACATAACTCCTAAAGTGCAAGTATTCTGCAAGAGGGCCTGAGGAACACAATTACAGCAGCCTTCACCAGGGGCCATGCCTGGAGTTCAGAGCAGAGATGCAAAAGTGGAATTCTACCCAGAGGCTGAAATCTGCTAACCCAAGGGAGTGTACTTCTTCTGTTATTTTTGGAAGCTTAGTGAAATTACAAGGCTATGCTTTTCTTAGGGTTTTGTGGAAGACACGATCAGCACAGGAAAGTGTTTGCAGAGCTCTTCAACATTGCCCCTTCTCAAGTACTATGAGATTCACTGTTGTCTGGACTTGCTGGTGTCTGCCACCTGGTTGAATGCCTATAAACTCTTACAGGGTTGTTCTTGGCCATTTCTACCTCTCTCCCTATCTCAGAGCCACAGAGCATGTATTTCATAACAGCAAGTCTAGCCAAGAGCATGGGTACAAAAGCAAACATTGCCATTTATAAACTGTAGACAAAATAACCTTCCAAGGGGCCTCCTCCTTAGACAGACGCATAGTGTCATAGAAAAGGAAAGGGATTGAGGATCAGAAAAGCATACTTTGAACCAGTTATAGCTCTAACCAACTGTATGACACTAGGCAAGTTCCTTAAATTTTGTGACTCTATTTTCCCACTTAAAAAAGAGAGATAAAATATCTACTGTAGGGTGTGCTCGTGTAGATTAATGATAAAAATGTCATATAAACCTGAAATATTATAATTTTAATAACCCTTAAGTAAAGTTGTCAAACTATCTGATGTATCTATGTTATAGAAACCAAAGTTAATTTGTAGTAAAGTGTTTACATTTAGGAGTTTTAAAATATGAATGTAAGCGAATTGATTTTTTAGAAGGTATATCTTTAAAAGATGGCATGGGTAACAGAACTATAATTAGTACAGCTTCCCATTTCCAGTGCAGGCTTTTCTGAAGGCAATCAAAATAACAGTCATGATTTACTGAGATGTCATTGTGCTAAGCCATTTATATGCATCATCTCACGCAGTTCTGATAAACTGCCTATGAGGGAAGTACTTTCTTTATCTCCATATTTAAGTCCAAAATCATGCAGCTTGCAAATGGCTGAATAAATACTTGATACCAAACGGCTCATTCCAAAGGATGATGGTTTAATAGAATAAACTATTCTTTTCCTCTCAATCAATGCACAATATAGTAATTCATTTATTTAAGGGAATTATAGCAGCAAAAATAATAAAAATGAGAACCTTAAAACCATTGCCTGAATTCCCCCAATTTTATTCCCAGCATGAATTTATTGACAGTCAAGATGTACAGTGCTGATATTCTTACTTGATCTAACTTCTCCATCTTCAGCTAACACAAAATTCTGAAGGAGCAGGGCCAAAACTGTCCAAAGAGATGTACTATGGTGAGCCATGCTTCTGTTTCTGTTTTAATATTTCAATTGCAGGTATCCTGAAGAGAAAAAAGAAAAAAACAAGGAAACTTAAATATATTAGACAAATACAGACAAATGCCTAATCATTATAAATTTAAGTATCAAAATTATAACACCCAGTTGGAATACAGTTCATTTTATGACTATTCGTAGAATTAATTTATTTTAATCTAAGACATCCAAATTTTGGGTATAGTAATGCAAGAGGACAATGAATAGGGATTGCAGAAGACCATAAGTCTTGTAATTCATAATTATCTTGAAAAGGTATATACTTTCTTTAAAATTGTGGACTTTGTTCAAAATATTTGCTATAATTCCTCATTTTAGCATGATCTGTAGACTTATCACATTCTTTTAAATATTTCAATAGTAGCAAAATTTCACTGTTAAATGTGGGATTTGCATTTAAGAACACTCAAAGGATATCTGGTGAAAAATATTTCTATGAAAGAGCTGAGGGATGGGATTTAATTTAAAGAATGATGTGACTATAAAGCACTAAGATCTATTTTATTTGATTCATAAACACTCAGTTATGATTTCAATATGTCTTCTAAAAATCAGTCCAAGGACTTCAGTTCTAGTAGGATGTGGAAAGTTACAGGAAACTATCATCCCCAATAATGCCAGATGTACTTCTACAGAACCATAATATTTGAAAACCAGCAGAAAAGCAGAGGATTTAAAGAAAACTAAATGAACAAAATCCCAGAAGTTCTGACCCTTTCACAGGGGATTAGAGAGTCACTGCTGCTTTCATTCCTAATGGAAAGGAAATCCTGCTCAGGAGGATCAGGGGTGGGGAGAGAATTTGCCAACGTCTAGGAGAAAACAGTCAAAGCTGATAAAACAGATTAAAATCCTGAGAAGCCCCAGTCACAGAGCAAGTATGTCCCCACCCAGCAACTCGTCTCATAAGTCTTAACTGAGCGCACGGAGTACACAAGTAGTACACAGAATGCTGGAAGCAGAACAGAACAACCTAGGGAGATTCCCTCTCTTCCTTCCCCCATCCAGGTACTTAGGGACTTCCTCAAACACAAAGCAGTGGCTTAGTAAAGGCTGGAGAGTAGCAACAGAGGTGAGGGAAATTCCTCTCAGGAATTCCAGTTCTTCACTACTATGGAAAGACATACTGCAAACACCAGAAAGCCAAGGGAAAGGCTGGAGAGAAGACAGAACCCCCTAGAAATCTGAACGGCTGGAAACCAGACTAACAAGCTGAAAGAGGCATCTCAACATATGGGAAGAAACAAGAAAACTTAATTTATGATCAGGACAGAAACATTCAATTGAAACAATCCAGAGATGTCCTGGATATCAGATGTACCAAGTAGGGTTTGTAAGATGGCTGTGATAAATGTGTTAAAGGATCTAGATGGACAACATGTACAAACATATGGAAAATTTCAGAAGAGAAATGGAAACTACAAAAACTGAAATGCTTATAATGAAAAATGTATCAGAGAATGCATGTAATTGGCTTTACCTGCACACATCAAAGGAAAAGATCAGTAAACTTGAAGAAGAGTCAATAGAAATTATCCAAAATGAAAGCCAAAGGGGGAAAAGAGTGAAAAAAGGATTAGCATCTGTAATCTATGAGGAAATATCAAATGATCTTGAATGCACTATACAAGTAATTAGACTTTCAAAGAGAGAAAAAGAGAGACTGGAGCAGAAGAAATTTTGAAGAGTCAATGACCCAAGAATCTTCCAAATTGACAAAAGCTACTAATCCTCAGATCAAAGAAGTTCAACAAACACTAAGCAAGATAAATACAAAGAAAACCAGATGAAAAATCTGTAGCTAACATCACAATGAATAGTGAAAGACTGAATGTTTTCCTCCACAAATCAGTATGAAATTAAGGATATAATCTCACATCACTTCTATTTTAAAATGTACACAGAGTCCTAGCCAGTGCAATAAACCAAGAACAAGAAATAAAAGCATAAAGATTATAAAGAAAGAAAGAAAACCGTCATTATTTATAGACAATATGATTATATACATAGAAAATCCTTTGGATTCTACCAAAACACTAATAGAACAAATGAACTTAGCAAGGTCACAGAATGCAAGGGTAATTTTTAAAAAGTATTTCTATAAACTAGCAGCAAAATTGGGGGAGTATTTAAACACCATTTAAAAATAATATAAAAGCATCATAAACCTAGGAATAAAATTCATAAAAAATGTGTGAGAAACATAATTATATAATTATAATTTTCTACACTGAAAATTATAATACATTGTTGACAGAAATTAAAGAAAACCAAATATATGAAGATACCATATTCATGGATTAAAAGATTTAATACTGTTAACATGTCCATCCTTTCCAAGTTGATCTATAGATTTAACACAACCTCAATCAAAATCTTGGCAGATTTTTTAAAGACGTTGACAAATGTATTCTAAAATTATTTTAAAATGAAAATGATTGTGATTTAGAAAAAAATTCTGGAATAAAGAACAATCTTGATTAAGAAGAACTAAGTTGGAGAACTTATACTATCTGATTTTAAGATTTACTATAAAACCACAGTAATAAAAAAAAAGTGTGGTATTTGTATAAGGATAGACGCGTAGAATGCAACTAACAGAGTCCAAACACAGGCCTATATTTTGCATGCTCAGCTGATTTTCACTCAAAGTGTCAAGTGCTTGAATGGGAAAGAAAAGTTTTTTCAATAAGTGATGCTGGATCAGCCAGGTAAACACATAAAATAAAATGAAAATTGATCCCTAACTCACTCCATACACAAATATTAGATGAGCCTCAATCTAAATGTGAAAGCTAAAACTATAAGGCTTCTAGGAAGAAAACAGAGAGGAATATTTTTACAACCTTGGAATAGGTAAATATTTTTAGGACACAAAAGCCATTAGCAATAAAAGAAAAAGGATAAATTGGATTTCATCAAAATTAAACATCTTTGTTCCTAAAAAGATACCATAAGAAAATAAAATGGCAAGCCAGTATTCAGAATAAATGCACCTGACAAATTGTTTGTATCCAGATACATATAAATACATAAATAAAAATATAAATCAACAATAAAAGAAAAAAACACAATTTCAAAAAGAAGAGCAAAATTCTTGAACAGACACATTACAAAAGAAGACACAAAAAATGTCCAATAAGCCCATGACATGTACTCATCCTCATTGGTCATCAGGGAAATGTATATTAAAACCACCATATGGTTTCCTTTCACAGTCACTAAAATCGCTAAATTAAAAGATGACAACATCACATGATTATGAGGATATAGAGAAATTGGAACTCATATTATTGTTGGCAGGAGTGAAAAATGATATATCCCCTTTAAGAACCATTATAGATAATTTCTCATAAACTTACTGTACGACCTAGCAATTCTTCTGCTAGGTGCACAACCTAAATAAATGAAAAGTGTCCACAAAAAGACTTTTGCAATATTCATAGTAGCCATACTATGGTACAGAATAGTACCAAACTGAAAACAGCCCAATGCTAGCAGAAGGAGAATGCATAAACAAATTGTGTGATATAGTCATCTAATGAATTACTACTTAGGAACCAAAAAAAGAATGAATTATTCTTATGCTCAACATCTTGAACAAATCTCAAATACATTATTTAATGAAAGAAGCTCAACACCAAAGAATACATGCCATATGTTTCTAGTTTATGATTTCACAAAACAGGAAAAACTAATCTATGGTGTTAAAATCAGGAAGTGTTCGCCTTTGATGGGAGAGGTTGACTGGAAAGTGGGTAAGTAAACTTGCTAGGTGATAAAAATATCCTACTTTTGTGAGATCAGTATTCAGTTATATGAATTTGTCAAGGGTCACTGAACTGAACATGTGATATATGCATGATCCACTGTACTTAAGTTATATCTCAAAGAAAAACAATAAGACTAATATCGTCACTGCCATTTTTTCAAATTAGGTTGGCCCCTCTGCACAAAGAGCAACCAAGATCCAATAGTATCAACGAGAGTCATTTTTGGTGAGTCATCAACATGAGGTACTGTTCTGGGGCAACATGTACTGAGAGATACTGACCACCTTCTCTCCTAAAAGCCTCAAAATTAAGTTATTATGCTCCTCTACCAAAAAATCCTCAGAATTTCTGTGTTCTAAATTCATTCAGAATTCTTGGGCTAACGTTAACTCCCTAATTTTATCATACCACAGATTAACAACCATTAAAATAGAAGATATGAAAAGGACATAAAATGGATGTTATTGCCATGTTATTTAATCATTGAAACAGCTGGTACGTTCCATAAATGTGCTTCAAAGATATTTCATTATACATGTTTATGTGCAATGCATATAAAGCTATTTTTGTCAAATTTGGGCATTTACGTAAATCACCTGAGAAACTTGTTAAACATATGCATACCCCCCACCCAGTAGCTTCAGATTGTAGGGGATAGGACCAAGTGTTTTTTATTTCAAAACAAGCTTTCCATATGCACACCAAAGATCTAGAAATTTGTATATAAGGCGACCCAACAATGATAAGTGATAATAAGAAAAAAATCCTATGGTTCATATACTCTGGTAGAAAATATGTTTGCAACCCAAAATAGGAAATCATATCTCAGTTACCAGCAATTGAGATAATTTTCTACAAAACAAACCAACTTCTAAGTCCATACTGCTCAAAAAGTGGTTCAGGGACCTTTACCATTCCATGTTTCTCCCGTGCTAAAGTGAACACAAATCACCTGAAGATCTTGTTAAAATGCAGTTTCTGATTCAGTATATTTGAGCTGAGCTGCAGCCTGAGCTGTTTTTTGGAAGAAAACATCAAGGAGTGAGGGGGACAGTTTTGACTGCAGAAGCACGGACCAGTAAGAACACAGGTCATCCATGTATATAATGCTATCAAGAGGCCAATGGTATATTAAAGAGGGAGAGAGAGAGGGAGGAGGACATGCTCTCAGTGCAATTTCACATGCCATTCAAGGATACTATATTATCACTCATCTACCTTCTCATTAAGAAAATATAAAATGAGTCATTATTCCTTTGGTAAAGGTAAACTCAGAGGCTTATAGTTCATGGAATTTAAGGGGACCTAGAAATATATAGATGCTAGAGATGGGTGAACAGTTGGCTAATGAGGTTGAACCTGAATGTAAGGTAATGGAGTGAAGTGAAGGCAGTTCATTAGTGGGTTTATAAGTAATATTGCCATATTAAAGATGAACATGATTGAAAAGGGTTGTATTGAGCCACATATACCACCAATTAATATTACAAATGTAAAAAAGCTTTTGCATGAACTCCTTCAAAGGTATGAATCTTGTACAAAGAGTCAATAATAGAGGGGTATGGGGAAAAACTACATGGCATGTTATGGCCTGTATTTAACAGGAAGACATCAACAGCAACACAGCAATACCAGGGGTAAATAATGGAGGGGGAAGGATAAGAGTTAAGGGAAGTTTGGATTTTCTATTTGGTTGTAGTACGGTTATCTGTTATTTTGCTCTTTGGAGCAATGAAAATTACCTAAAATTGGAAGTGCTGATGATTGTACAACTAAATGAGGATAATATAAGACATGGATTGGGTACTTTGGATATTATCCATGATGCCCAATGGATGGAGCTTGCTGAAGAATACATTGGTTGAAAGCAGAAAAGCGAACTGCGCTGTTTACATATGATAGAATATTGTGCGGCTATAGAAAGGGATCAAGTTGAAGGGCAGGCAACAAGGTAAATGAACCTTGGGGACATTGTGTGAATCAAAATAAGCCAGAAACACAGGGACAAATATTGTATGGCCTCTCTTAGAAAATACTTATAAGAAAATTGGGGCCTACATTGTAAGCTTTTAAAACAGTCACATTTAGTCCAGAGCTGTAAATGTTATTTCTAGATTTTGAGAGGCTATGCTATATATGTATAACCTGGTATTTCCTTGGAACTTTGGCTACCTGTGTGACACCTAAGACTCATAATCGGAGTTCTGCAGCTCTGAAAGTTATCATTGCTACCTATAACTGTCAAAGAAACAAAAAAAAAGGGGGGGGGATCAGGCTTCAATTAGAGATAAGAACAAAACTGATCGGGTTGGAAGTAAGGTGAATCAGAATACAGGGTAAAGGATGATATTGTCTTTATTACAGAACTTCACCTACTGTATGAGACCAAAGGAAGAGAGTTTCATTTTGTCCAAAACTTAAATTTTCTGTAGCACATAATCTAATTCAACTTGTCTGGATAGTTCATTTAAACAATCCAAATACTTGGAGCCCAGAATGGGAATGAGGGCTAATTCCGCAGAGCTTAATGTAGTACCCAGATACATTCCAGAGTACGTTGGACAAATAATTAAAAAGTACTGACAAAGTCTCTTGGGGTATTGGAGAAAAAATATGGAATTATTAAACTTTCCCAACAGAGAAAACCCTGATACTCTCTCAGACATTAGGGACTCCCAAGTCAACAGGCCAAGCCCTTGATCTTGAGGCTTGTTCTTATAAAATTCATTTCTGTAGCAGAGAAGATACGCCTATCTATAGCTATGCCTAAGAAAACTTCTTTTGTTGCTCAGATATGGCCTCTCTCTCTAAACCCAACTCTGCAAGTAAAATCATTACCCTTACCCCTACTTGGGACATGTCACCCAGGGGTTAAAGTCTCTCTGGTAATGTTGGTCATGACTCCCAGAGATGAGGCTGGCCTTGGCATCATGAGATTGACAACGAACACCTCCCTGATCAAAAGAGGGTAAAGAAATGTAACAAAATAAAGTGTCAGTGGCTAAGAGAGTTCCAACAGAGTTGAGAGGCTATTCTGGAGGCTACTCTTACACAAGCTTCAGGTAGATATTGCTAATTGCCACAGTTTACCAACCCCCAACTAACACCATTGCTGCTAACTCTAAAGAACACTTTGAGCTCTATCTGAGAGTCTACAAAAGTTTCACACACTAAGATTATTTTCCAGAAACCTGCAATCTCCAAACAGTTCATAGGCCAGATAAATCCTGAAACCAGAGAGGCTGGCTTCTCCAAGAACAGCAACTAGTTCCATCCCCCATCCCATATTATCAACATCCCTTTCCAACATGAAAAAGTTAGAATGGGAATAGCCCAAATACCCCTAAAGACTGGGAGAGAGATCAAAGGAGAAGAAGGAGCTAAAACAGAGAATACAGGACTTAACAAATGAGTATGTCTGCTGAATTATTATATTGATAGTTCTTTTAATCTCCAATGTCTTGGAGCAGCTAGAAGGAAAAACCGGAATTTGTGGAACTGTAACCTATGCTAAAGTTTGAAATCTATTCTATAACTACTTGTTACAAAATTTTTGTTGCAAAAAATAGAATTTGCCTAAATTCTATTTTCCCAAAACCTTAAAATATGTATGTTTAAATACTATATGGATAAAATTCGGTGGCTGAAGTGATGACCTAAATTGAAAAATAATTTCCTTAAGAATGAAGCAACTTAATCTCAATAGGACTAAGGTAAATCAGAATACAGGACAAAGAATGATATGGACCATATTTTTAAACTTCAATTTCTGTATGAGACCAAAAGGAGAGATGTTTATTTGTGCAAAATTTATATTTTGGGTAGCATATTTCCTCATTTAACTTGCATGGTCAGTTTAATTGAACACCATAAGTACATGGAATCTTGAATAGGATATGAGATCTTGTTGGTTTGTACAGGTTAGTATGATGCCCCAATATGTTCCAGAATAAATTGGGCAGAGAAGTATTTGCAAAGTACCCATGCAGGACTGGAGAGAAAGGAGAAAATATTAGGCTTCACCATCTGGGGATTTCCTGATATTCTCACAAGCAGTGGGGGCAACTAATTCAATAGGCTGAGCCCCTATGAAGCTTATTCCTGCGAGGAGAAGCTAAGCCTACTTTTAATTATACCTAAGAGTCACCCCCAGAGAACTTCTTTTGTTGCTTAGATGTGGCCTCTCTCTCTCTAAGCCAACTCGGCAGGTGAACTCACTGCCCTCCCCCACACAAAGGACATGACTCCCAGGAGTGTAAATCTCTCTGGCAGCATGGAACAGAACTCCTGGGATGAGCTGGGACCCAGCATCATGGGACTGAGAAAGCCTCATTGATCAAAAGGGCGAAGAGAGAAATGAGAAAAAAAAATTGCAGTGTTTGAAAGATTCCAGAGTCAAACGGTTGTCCTGAAGGTTATTCTTATGCATTATATAGATGACCTTTTTTAGTTTATGGTGTATTGGAGTGGCTAGAGGGAAGTACCTGAAACTGTAGCATTGTGTTCCAATAGCCTTGTTTCTTGAAAATGATTGTATAATGACATAGCTTTTACAATGTGACCGTTTGATTGTAAAAACCTTGTGTCTGATGCTCCTTTTATCCAGGGTGTGAACAGATGAGTAAAAAAAATAGGATAATAAATAGATAAATAATGGTGGGGGCGAAAAAGGGTAAAAAATTGAGTAGACTGAAGTACTCTTTGTTAACAAGAGGGAGGGATAAGGAGTAAGGGATGTATGAGTTTTTTCTTTTTTATTTCTTTTTCTGGAATAATGTAAATGTTGTAAAAAATGATCATGGTGATGAATACACAACTAGGTAGTGATATTATGAGCCATTGTCTATACACCATGCATGGACTGTATGTGTGAAGATTTCTCAATAAAAATATTGGAAATATATATTTTTAAAATTCCTATACCCCCTCAAAAAAAAAAAAAAGAAGAATGAAGCTACTGATTAAAACCTGGGTACCCTTTTATTGACCCCTTTTCTTAGCTACTAAAAATGGCCCTACGCATGTAAAAGAACTAGGGTGACATCTGATGTCAGAGATCCAGGTCACTTCTCACACAGCTTTGTAGCAGTGCCACAGAGAAATACAGTGACAGGGCCACAATTCACTACAGAATGATGGTTATGGCAGTAATTGTTTATGATGGCCTTGTTTGTGGTGGTAATTATTACATGAATATTGGAAGATATGCCACCTTGTTAAACATGGAATTCAGATGTAGAAAAATCTAACATTTGAATCCTACACCAATTGTTCTGAATGGCTAACAGAAAAAGAAAAATTACTTTTGCCAGAATGCAAGAATGTAATAATTTAAGTTGAGCTCATCTTTCACTGTGGAATATGCACTTGGTTTAATATGCATCAAGCAACCCAGTTGTAGATTTAATTCTGCCACTAACTATAACTTTAAAAAAAATAGTTTCTTGTAGTTTTCTAATGTTTACAAACAGGGAGGTGAATCTGGTGAGCTATAATCTTCCTCTCAACTATGGAAATTCTGGTCCAATTTCTGACCTCACAAGATGACTGTGATCATTTATAGTTTATGGAGTGTTTTGAGAAAAAACTATTTGACTTCATGTTAGGAAGCATGGAGGAAAATAAGGTTTACTTAAGTAACATGACTGATTTGTTGCACGTGCTTTAATAAGCAACAGTCTGAAAACTTAAAACTCAACTTCTCGGACTCCAGGACTCTTCCCGCTATATTTATCAAAAACAAATATTTATTAGTTGCCTATACCATGACAGGCACTCTTTTAGGTACAGGGATTTCAGGGCTGACCAAGCTGGACAAGGAACTTGTTTTCATGTAGCTTATATTCTAGAGACTAAATAAATATCTGAGACAGTTTCAGATAGTGGTAAGTATTACAAAGAAATTGTGACAATAAATGCATGACCTGGGGAAGGAAGGAAGGAAGGAAGGCAGTTCTGAAGAGGTGACATCTGAGCTGAGACTTGAGTAACAAGAAGGATCTGGGGACAAACTTTCCCTTTCAAGGGTGGAGTAAATTTGGCTAGTTCTAGAAACAGAAGGAAGGCCAGTGAAACTTGGGTGTTGGAGCAAAAAGAAGATGGCAAAGAAGCACATGTAGAACGTTAAGTTTAGAATTTCCCCCCCCTAAATTGTGAATTAAATACATTGGAGGGTTTTAAGCACAGCTGTAGCATGATCTGATTTTTGTATAAAGTAGATCATCCCACTTTTAAAGTCAAAGTGTTCTATGAATTATTTGATTTTCAGGGGAAACAGGAAAAAGATCAGTTGATCTATCTTTGTCCTCTTTTGTTCCCCATATCCCCTCTATTTCTCTACCTAATTTGTTATATTATATTCTACTACCATTGGCTCTGGTATTTTTATTAAAATCAAAATAAATACTTGTAGGTAAATTTCTCAGTATAGCAGATACAAAGAAAAGCAAATCCTTGCCTCTTTGCAATTAATATATCTGTCAATGAATCAACAGGAATGAATGGGAATCAGCATGAGAAGCCACCAGCAGTGTAAGAATAGCTTTCAAAATGATTGTCGAGAAAAATGCCATCTCAAAATTTGGTTGCTGTGCTTGGCTATAATACTTTCAAAATAAAAGTGAAGACCAAAAATAGTCGCCTCATGACACACTAACACTCATGTTACTTGAAGGCTCTGTCTTTGAAATAAATCATAAAACAGGAAAAGGTGGGGGAAATGAAATGCGGGTCATCCCAGCTCTTTACACAGACACACACACATGCATGCACACACATGCACACATATAGAAAATATATTGTTTCATATTTCTGACATTAAGGTAGTAGAAAGAAGCATTAATTGGAACAGAATTTAGAAGGAAAAATACCAGCATACTAGTAAAAGAATTCATACATGGATTCATGCATGTGTATATATATATATATATATATATATATGCATATAAGCATGCAAAGTTTTGTTAATTTGAGTTGTCACTAAAGTAACAGAGTTATTTTAGGGTACATAATTAAAGACAATTTATCACGACATTTTTCCATAAGAGGTAAAATATCAAGCAAAATCCATTCCAGCCACACAATGGCTCAGAAAATTTGCAATCTCTAAACTAGAACTTTTAAAAAGTTACTTGAGGAGAACCTTACCACTGTATAAACAAAAATGAGCACTTTACATCAAAAACTTCAGTGGTTCTTTGGAGGTGCCTAGTGTAGTGTATTGTAAGCACTGATGTGCATTTTTCAAATACATTATATTTTTTGACCATGGCATAAAATGCTGAACTTTTGACCATGCTGAAAACTTTTACACTTGTACATGGACATACAACAGCAAAACCAGCCATTTTCTGCTGGCTGTGGCTAGATCTAGACGCATAATAAGGATAATTAATCCCATAACAATGTAGAACCTAAAGGTGAATTTTATGTTCAAATTATAGATCTTGTTCTTGTGAATGCACACAGTTGAACACATATCATGTTTAATTTAAAACTGGATGTCTGTAAAATTTCTGATTTGATGTGTACTTTGCTTATTATTTTCTTTGGATAGGCTTTTTGAGATCTTTGTCACATTTGGGTAAAGTAAATTAAAGAATATAAAGTGTAATACAATATTTGAAGAGACATTCCTGTAAAAACAAAAAGCAAATCAAGAAAAAGAAAGTTATGGTACCTAGAACACAGTAAGAAACCACTGAGCAAGCCAAAAGAACAGCAATTTTAGACAATTTTCATTGCTCCAACGAGAAAAAAGAAACAGACACATCCATACCAAACAGAAAACACCAAATTCCCTTACTTCTTATCCCTCCCCCCAATTATTTACCCCTAGTATTGTTGTGGTACTGGTGAGGGATCCCTGTTAAATACAGCCAATGGCATGCAATAGGTTGTTTTTCTTACATACCACTTCATTATTAACTTTTGGTACAAGTGTCGTACCTTTGAAGTACTTCACAAGAACTCATGTTTGTGGTGCTAATCAGTTAGATACATGATTTTAAACAACCCCTTTCAATTTTATTCACCTTCAATACAGCACTATTACTTATAACCCTACTAATGTACTACTAACACCTGTATCCATTCCCATACATTTTAGTTCAACCTCTTTAACAAGTCTTTAACATTCTGAACCAGTGTCTAATAATCCCGAAAGGGTAACTGCTCTCGCTTCTCAAGGTTCCGCCTATCTCTAGGTCCCATATATACTACATTTTAAGAGTTTAGGGTTACATTTTCTGTGGGGCTCATATGAGTGAAGTCATACAGTATCTATCCTTTTGTGTCTGCCTTATTTCATTCAGCATTATGTCCACAATATTCATTCATACTGGCATATGCTTCAGGACCTCATTCCTTCTTACTGCTCCACAATATTCCATTGTATGTATATACCACATTTTGTTTATCCAAGCGTCTGCTGATGGACACTTAGATTGTTTCCATCTTTTGGCAATTGTGAACAATGCTGCTGTGAACATCGGTGTGCATATGTCTGTTTGTGTCACTGCTTTCAGATCTTCTGGATATATACCAAGTAGTAGAATTGCCAGGTCATAGCATAACTTGATATTTCATTTTCTGAGGAATCTCAAAACTATTTTCCACAGCAGCTGTATCATTTTACGTTCTCACCAGCAGTGGATAAGTGTTCCAATTTCTCTACATCCCCCCTAACAGTTGTAGTTTCATGTTTGTTTAATGGCAGCCATTCTCATAGGTGTGAAATGATACCTTATTTTGGTTTTGAAATTTATTTTCTTAATACTTAATGAAAATGAACATCTTTACATTTGCCTTGTAGCCATTTGTATTTCCTTTTCAAAAATATTTATTCATATCTTTTGCCCATTTTATAATTGGGCTGTTCTTTTGTTGTGCAGTTGTAGGATTTCTTGATATATATATATTGGATATCAAACCCTTACAGATATATGGTTTACAAATATTTTCTCCCATTGATTAGCTGCCTCTTCACCTTTTTGAAAAGGTCCTTTGAGGCACAGAAGCATTTGATTTTGAGGAGTTCCCATTTATCTGTTTTTTTATTTCATTGTCTGTGCTTTTGGTATAAGGTCTATGAAGTTACCTCCTATTACTAGGTCTTGAAAACGTTTGCCTATATTTTCTTCTAGGAGTTTACGGTACTGTCTCTTATATGTAGGTCTTTGATCTACTTTAATCTTTAAATAGGGAGTGAGGTAGGGATCCCTTTCATTCCTTTGGCTATGGATATCCAGTTCCTCCAGACCCATTTATTAAAAAGATTATTCTGTCCCAGTTCAGTGGATTTGGGGGCCTTGTCAGAAATCAATTGACTATAAATCTGGGGATCTTTTTCCAAACTTTCCATTTAATTTCATTCCAAAGACAGATCAATATGTCCATCTTTTTGCCAGTACCATGCTGTTTTGACTACTATAGCTTTACAATAACATTTAAAGATGGGAAGTGTAAGTCCTCTCACTTTGTTCTTCTTTTTTAGGATATTTTTGGCAATTTGAGGTCTCTTTCCCTTCCAAATAAATGTCGTGACTAGGTTTTCCAAGCCTGTAAAGTAGGTTCTGGAATTTTGATTGGTATTGTGCTGACTCTGCTGATCAATTTGGGTAGAATTGACATTAAGACATTTAGCTTTGCTATCCATGAACACAGAATATCTTACCACCAATTTAGGTCTTCTTCAATTTCTTTTAGTACTGTTTTGTAGTAGCCTGTACAGAGGTTCTTTACATCTTTAGTTAAGAAACTTGACTCTTAGTTGCTATTGTGAATGGAATATTTTTTCTTAATTGTCGCCTCAATTAACTCATTACTGCTGTATGGAAAAATTACTGATTTTTGCACACTAATCCTATATCCTGCCACTTGGCTGAATTTGTTTATTAGCTCAAAAAGCTTTGTCATGGATTTCTCAGGATTTTCCAAATATAGGAGTTTGTCAACTGCAAACCAGTGAAAGTTTTACTACTTTCTTTCCAATCTGGATACATTTTATTTTTTTTTCTTACAAATTGCTCTAACTAGAACTTCTAGTTCAATGTCAAATAATAGTGGTGACAGTGGGCATCCTTGTCTTCTTCCCAATCTTAGGTGGAAGGCTTTCAGTCTCTTGCCATTGACTATGATGCTGGCTCTGGGTTTTTCATATGTGCCTTTTATCGTACTGAGGAAGTTTCCTTCAATTCCTACCTTCTGAATTTTTTTTATCAGCAAAGGGTGCTGAACTTTGTCAAATGCTTTTTCAGCATCAATTGATATGATTATGTGATTTTTCCCTTTCAATTTGTTAATGTGTCATATTACATAGATTGATTTTCTTATGCTGAACCACCTTTGCATACCTGGAATAAACCCCACTTGGTCATGGTGTATAATTCTTTTAATGCATCTTTGGATTCAATTTGCAAGTATTCTGTTGAGAATTTTCACATCTATATTCATTAGAGAGACTGGCCTGTAGTTTTCCTGTCTTGTAGTATCTTTACCTGGCTTTGGTATTAGAGTGATGTTAACTTAAAAAATGTGTTAGGTAGTCTCCCTTTTTCTTGAATTTTTTTGAAGAATTTGAGTAGAAATGTATTAGTTCTTTTTAGAATGTTTGGCAAAATTCCCCTGTAAAAGCTATCTGGCCCTGGGCTTTTCTTTGTAGAAAGATTTTTGATGATTGGTTGACCTTTCTATGTGTTTGGTTTGCTGAGGTCTTCTATTTCTTTTCAAGTCAGTATGGGATGTTAATGTGTTTCTAGGAAATTGTCCATTTTTTCTAAGTTGTCTAGTTTGTTGTTATATAGTAGTTCATAGTATCCTCTTGTGATTTTTTTTAAAATTTCTTCAGGATCCATAGTAATCACCTCTCTCATTTCTGATTTTATTTGCATCTTCTCTCTTTTTGACTTTGTCAGTCTAGCTACAGGTTTGTCAATTGTGTTGATCTTCTCAAAAAACTAACTTTTGGGTTTAATGATTATATTGCTTTTTTTTGTTCTCCAGTTCATTTTTTTCTGCTTTAACCTTTGTCACTTCTTTTATTCTACTTGCTTTAGTGTTAGTTTGCTGTCTTTCTATAGCTTCTTCAGTTGTTCAGGTAGCTCTTTGCTTTTAGCTATTTCTGTCTTTTCATTGTATGCACTTAGCGCTATAGCTTTCCCACTCAGCATCATCTCCACTGCATCTAGAGATGTTTTTTTCTTTTCATTTCACTCCTTTTTTAATTGTGAAATATAACATATGTACAGAAAAGCAATAACTTTCAAAGTACATTGTAACAATTAGTAATGGAACAGATTTCACAGTGTGGTATGGGTTATAGTTCCACAATTTTAGGTTTTTCCTTCTAGTCAAGACCCTGGAGCCTAAAAGAAATATTGGTATAATGATTCAGCAGTCATACTCATTTGTTAAATCCTATCTTCTTCATTATAACTCCTCCTTCTCCTTTGATCCTTCTCCCAATCTTCAGGGATATTTGGGCTATACCTATTTCAGCTTTTTTCATGTTGGAAAAGGCTGCCAAAAATATGGGAGAGAGGGATGGAATTAGTTGATGTTCTGGAAAGACTGGGCACTCTGGGTTTCAGGTCATCTTATAGATCTTGAAAAGTTGTACTCTCATTTTCATTTGTCTCCAGATATTTACTGAGTTTTCATGCAATTTCCTCTTTGATCCACTGTTTGTTTAAGAGTGGGTTAACTTCCATATATTTGTGAAAGTTCTATTTCTTTGGTGATTATTTCCAGCTTCACCAACTATGATCAGAGAAAGTTCTTCGAATAATTTCAATATTTTTAAATTTATTGAGACCTGTTTTGTGACCAGCATACGATCTATTCTGGAGAACATTCCATAAGCACAGGAGAAGAATGTATATTCTGGTATTTGGAGATGCAATGATCTATATATATGTCTGTTAGGTCTAATTCATTTATCACATTGTTTAGGTTCCCAGTTTCCTTATTGATCCTCTGTCTGGTTGTCTATCTATAGAAAAGAGCAGTGTATTGAAGACTTCTACTATTATTGCATAAATGCTTATTGCTCCCTTCAGTTTTGCCAGTGTTTGCCTCATGTAATCTGGTACTCCTTGACTGTATGCATAAACATTTATGATTGTTATTTCTTCTTGGTGAATTTTCATTTTTATTCACATATAGTGCCCTGCCTTGTCTCATATGACATCTTTGCATTTAAAGTCTATTTTTTTCTATTAGCATACTACCCCTGTTTTCTTTTGGTTGCAGTTTGTATGAAATATTTTTTTCCATCCCTTCATTTTCAATCTGTTTGTATCCTTGGGTCTAAGATAAGTCTCTTGTAAAAAGAATATAGATGGATCATATTTTTTAATCCATTCTGCCAATTAAACTCCCCAATCTTTTAATGGGGAATTTAATCCATTCGCAGTCAACATTTTGAATGTAAAGGCTGTACTTGAACCAACCATCCTATCCTTTGGATTTTATTTCTCAGTTTTATTCTTCCCCTCTCTCTCTTTACATTCTTTAAATTAAGCTTACTAATGCTCTTAAATTTTGTGCCCAGCTCCAGATCTCTCTCTCCCTCTCCTGACTTCTTTTTTTTTTTTTTTTTTTACAGCCTACAGAACGCCCTTTGGTATTTCTTGCAGGACAGGTCTCTTATTAACAAATTCTCTCAGCATTCTTTTGCGTACATTTTATAGACTCCCTTACTTTTGAAGGAGAGCTGTGCTGGAAAATGAATTTTTGGTTGACAATTTTTCTCTTTCAGATTCTTAAATATGTCATACCACTGCCTTCTCACCTCCTATGGTGGCCATTGATTAGTCAGTACTCAGTCTTATGTGGCTTCCCTTGTATGCAGTGAATCGCTTTTCTCTTGCTGCTTTCAGGATTTTCTCCTTTTCTTTAGTATTTGACAATCTGAGTAATATGTGTCTTGGAGTATGTCTATTTGGATTTATTTTATTTGGAGTTCATTGGGATTCTCTGATTTGCATATTTATGTCTTTTGTAAGGGTTGAGAAGTTTTACTCAATTATCTCTTCAAATATGCTTTCTAGCCCTTTACTCTTCTCTTCTCTTCTCCTTCCAGAACACCAATGACTCATATTTGTGCATTTCTGTCAGTTCTCTGACATCCAATTTAAATTTTCCATCTTTTTCGCCATTGGTTCTTTCATGCATTTGCCTTCAATTGACCTGTCCTCTATTTCATTTATTCTTTCTTCTGCTTCTTCAAATCTTCTTCTGTGTATCTCTAGTATATTTTTAATTTGCTCTATATTATCTTTCATTTCCATAATATCTACTATCTTTCTGCTTATTCTTTCAAATTCTACTTTTTGCTTGTCTAGTGTTTTCTTAATATATTTTATGTCTTTTGCCATCCCATTGAAGTTGTTTTAAAGAGTTATATGCACTTCTTTGATTAGTTTCTGTATTTCCTCCAGGTTTTTAATATGGTTATTTGGCTTAGCTATCTCTTCTTGCATCTTCATGTATTTTGTGTTTTCTGCTGATTTATAGACATTTGATTACCTTGATAAGATTATTTTGAAAATTGATTTCCCTCACTTGCCTATGATTTTATATTTTCTTGCGTTTGCATTGAAGGTGAGAAAAGCAGTCAGCCAGAGTGTACATTCCCTGTCTTCCTAGAAGATGGTATTCTTTGGCCACCTCTTCTCCACAACTTGTCTCTCCCCTAACTGCAGTAACATGCTGGACATTGCCCCAACCAGGTTACAATCCAGCCAAGGCCACTGCTCTCCATGTGTGCTGTTAGCCACCAACTCCAGGGATAAGGAGTAGGCACTGTGTACTTTGTCTGTGGGCACAAAATAACTGGCATTTCCCAGGCTCCCGTATGGAAAGGCCTTGGATTGTAGTACCAAGAGTTTCCATTTCACCAGCCAACAGTTGGCCCAGGAGTGATCTTTTCACCATCCAGCAAGGCCTTGGTTTGTATTAGGGCACTGCTTTGATAGCTGGGTAGTCAGTGTTTCTTAACCAAAACAAGGTCAGGTACCTGTTCAGGATGTATAGACCAGCTCCAACTGTGCTGGTGAGAGGGGCTGGAGAGGCTCTGATATGCCTTGTAATTCACCTGCACTTTCTGGTCTGCCCCACAGATGGCGCTACTCAGAAACTGCCAGTATTCCACTCAGTTTTCAAAACCGATTTTCATAACTGTTTCAGAGAACTCCGTGAGGGTTCTGTGAAGGTGGTATGGCCAGTCCAGTACAGAAGTTTCCTACCTGATACTTTTCTTTTTCTTCAATTCAGCTTTTGTTGGATCTGCCTCCAATCTATATCTTTCTCCAGAGTTCTGTACAAGTGGAAATAGTCCTATTTTTTCTGCTGTATCTCTGAGAAGAGGTTATCAGTAGCTGTTTACATCACCATGTTGATGACATCACCCTCATTCACATTTTTTTCCCTCATTCACTTTTAAATGTACTTTAAAAAATTTTTGTATGAACCAGAGTTCTCTAAGCAAGCAGAATCAACAGTAGATATAAGTATATGCATATATTATGTAAATATTTTGAGATCTTTTTAGGAATTGCCTCACATAACTGTAGGGATGGGCAAGAACAAATTGCACAGAGCAGGCCACAAGCTAGGAACTCCAAAGAAGGTTTTCAATGAATTCCCCAGATGAGCTGGCTCACTGAAGTAGAGATGGAAATTTTCCCTTCTGATTGCTGAAATCATCACTTATCCTTATAAGGCCTTCAGCTGAGTGGATGAGACTTCTCTCATTGTCAAAGGCAATTTTCTCAGTCGATTGTAAATGTAATCAGCCATAGATGCAAAACTGACCAATGATTTAAATTCATGAAATACCCCTATAGTAACCATCAGGCCAGTGTTTGCTTGACCAAACTACTGGACACTATAAAACGTCGCCAAGTTGACACATGAATTTAATCATCACAAAGGTTGACTATCCCCTCAGTTACCAAGTACTCTTTAACATTGTTTGAATAGCATGCTTGAAGAACAAGAGCAAGATAATAGTCCATTTCCTATAGAAAATTTAAGGGTAAAAAGGGAATTCCTGAAAGACAAATTTGATCAACCATGGGCAAGTAGAAGAAAGAGTGAATTATCTTTAAGTCCAGACAAAACAGGAGAGATTGGATTTTCTTTTTATTCTTTCCAAAGAAAATTATAGTTTAAAAATATGCCATATGAAGGTGCAATCAAAGAGCATATAACCAAAAAATGCAGAAATAAAAGCAATATAGAGGTATCTCAGGCAATTAATAAGACTGTAGATTATTGTTCGGGGGGAACAAAAGGACTCCCAGCATTTCCCACAGTTATATTAGCATCAGGGTCTAATCCATTTATCAGAGTGAGAAACCTAGGATCTCACCTCCATCTTCTTGACCTCCACTACATTTAATGGATGACCCATAAGGAGGAGAGGGACTGTCATTCTTCATCACCACATCCTTAATGCCTCAAATAATGCCTGACACAACACTGGCACTCAATAGATTTTGGTATTAAATTCTATTCTTTTTTCACCTAGCATTTCTCTTCTATCAGTCCCCTTAGTTCTAACACCACTGACAATGCCTTCCTCATTTCACTCCTAGCCTTCAATAATATAACCTACAGAAATCACTATACAAGGATAGCCTACACGGTCCCTTTACCTCTAGGTTAAAGCCCATCTAATCTAAACTGCTAGTTTCAGAGTATTCTGTCACACTGCAAAGTTGCTGAATGTTCTCTTGATTCATTTGTAGGGTTCATTACATAGCATCCATTAAAGCCACACAGGACAGCGTGAACTTCAGCAATTTGGTTGTTTGGAGTTTGGAAAAGCATGGTTTAAAGTCTCATCTGGCTATTGCAACCTCTAAATAGTCAAGCAACAAAGGATTGTACAAGTCTATACAATCATTCAAAATGAAACTAGCGAAAGACAGACAAGGAACATGGAGCACAGTGAATTTTATGTGTCTGTGCCAGCAAATCCACTGAAATCAGGCCCTGAGATTCTGTTGGTAATTTTAAACTTACAAATGTAGTCTTTTTCTTTCTATCCCTAAACTTTTCTTATCTTAACATTTATTAGCCTAATTTCTTATTTTTTCTTAATTCAACTCTAAATTTGACAAAGTATGAGAGAAACAAGAATATCAATTCCCAAAGGGCAAGCTAATCAAATTTTAAACATCCAATTCATGTCAAAACTGTTTTCCAACCATCTAGTCTTACAATTCAACCCTGATATTATAAAAAAGAATGCTAGACTGCAAGTTAAGAGACATGTGAGTTCTAGTACTGGATGTGCCTAGCTTGCCTATTTAAAAAAAAATAAATTTAAGCATATGCAAAGATAAAGAATACAGAATAATAAATCCATCTGCTTTGGACAAAAGAGAGGCTAGGTTAAAAGGAAATGTATGGAAATTAGTTACATTCATGTGGATGAATAAAATCATCAATAAGCAATTTAAGCATCCAGATTTGTGGTTTCTAAATACCATTTCCAATTTAAAGGAACTACAGTGTTGGGGTAAATAGCAAATTTCAGATCTGGAGAAAGAAATATACAACATAAGACAGTGAAATTGGGTCACCATGAAAACAAAAAAGCTCTCAAAGCCTACTCGGATTACAGCAAAAGGATCTGAAAGCCAATTTGAAAGGATTCCCACTGGCTAAAGATGAAACAATCTGAGCATAAAAAATATTAATGAATTTAAATGTAACAATTTATTAAATACATGCATTCATAACGATATATATACTTTTTAGAAAGACCTATTGGTCACCTTTGCAGGTTGTCAGTGTACAAATTAAGGAAGAGAATCAAGCATTTACTCCACCCATTCTGTATGGATGATATAAGGGGATAATAAAATGGTTAATGAGGGATAGTTAATAAATTCCAGAAGAATGATAGAGTTAGAAAATCATATTTTGCAATCCCTAATAAAGTAACGTATCTAGGCAAGGATCAATAGTGGCTGCTAAAATTAAGAGAAAGATTAGAGAGGAATTTTAAGCTAACTATACCTGAATCCATTATTCTACCTTAATACTACTAAAAGTAGAGCAACACATTATATCCCTCCTGACGTAACATAATAGGAGGAGCATATCACCATCTGCAAACTATTTTTGACTATAAAAACGTAACACCTGAATCTGTTCAATCTCTAGATTTAACCCAATCATAAGAAACTTGGGAATGTATTAAATGATACCATGAGGATGAAGTCAGCTAAATCTAGAAAGTAGGAAGTGCTACAATTAATCGATAAATAAGTGGCATGGAAAAAGAGGAGGCACTTAATTTCAATTGTGAACTTTCTTGGTATCTTAACTAAAAACAGTAACTATAAACAGGCATTTTTGAGACAATCTCAGAAAATTGAACAAGGACTGGGTTTTAATATTCCTCATTTTTAAAAATTAGACGGGAAAGATATAACGGTGGTTGTGTTTTGCTTTAAGTTATAAGATATTTGAAGAAAAAATAAAATACTATAAAAATAACAAAACAAGCCTCGCACTGAGAGAAAATACTTGTCACACATAATCAACAAAGGATTTGAACCCAGAATATAAATTTATATTCATTTTGAATTTTTTCTAAATCCGGTTTGTTCATTTTTCTCACTTTAAAACATTTTAGTGATTGGGGTTACTAAAAAAATCACAAACAAAATTCTTAGATGTGATTAACAGTTGTATACACAAAGCACACAACAGTAATATAAACATTTTGCATGGCAGGGAAGAACACACTCTACTGAGCTATTTATTTCCATTTTAAAAAAAAAACCATCTGATTTGCAGTGTTTCTAGAGTACTTAATCAAATTAGGAAGAAAGATGTAGCTTAGATGTATGTGATATAGATCATTAAGTTAGAGCTATGGTGAAAGGTATTTTTAACAAATGCTATTTTTACCAGAGCACTTTGTAAACATTCAACGTCCTTCTTTTTCTTCCTTAAAGTTTTCTTTCTCTTTCTACCAGTTTCTAGTTTCGAAGTCAACTAATTTAAGCCTGCCTAATTAATAAAAGATCTCTATCTGAACCAGTTCATCAAATGTTTATGCCTATCTCAGCAACTCTAAGAATGCTGTTGTATGAGTAATTTTTTTTCCAGCTAAGATTGATGAGTTCCAAAGATTATGAAATTGTAAAGAGGGCACTGGAGAAAAAAGATGACATCAGTTCCAATTTCCTGGATAGTCAGAGACTTGGTCTAACTTGAATCATTTACTCCAAAGCCATTCTTAATTCTAAGAGGGTAAAAAATATTAGTGCTAAACATTTCTTAACATTTCTTATATTCAAACCACAATTCTGACAAACTAGAGTTTTCCAGCAATGCTTTATGATACATTGGGGCCTCATAATTGATGCTTACTGTGTACTGTAAGGGTTGGAATATTATTTTTCTATTTTAAATGAGCATAGCTCTATGATTGCTGTTGTGAAATTCCACTGATACATATTATAAAATGCTAACTGGTAGTCAGTAACAGAAGAATGATATTCCTTAAGTGAATATGAACTATTTAATCAGTGATTTTTATGGCACATTTTTGCCACAAATATAACAACTCCTACCAACAGAATTCTAGGTTTATAGAAGAAATTTTTAATTTGTTAATTTTTAATTTTTTAGACTGCTGACATATTGGGGAAACATTGACAAATGATTATGATTATCCTTCTGACACTAAAACTTTTCCTTTCCAGGAAAACAACTAATTATGTAAAATAAAAATGCATAGCACTTACACTCAAGAGACAATCAGGGAAAAAACTAAAAGTTGTGGTCAGTGACAAAGAAACAATCACCAAGGAAAAGGAATGGAAGAAATAGGCAAAAGATGGATATGTAGCATTTGTATTGTCTAATTTAGTAATGTGTTGAATTGTCAGTGCAAATACATGAACTACATGATAGTCACATTAAGATAATCCATAATAGCTTATTGGAGGGTGAGAAAATAAATGATATATAGTAAAAAATGATTAAACTTATTTTTATTCATTAATAATAAGTACCCATACGCTACAAATCAATGAGTGAAAATATTATATGGTTTAAAGAATTTTAGACTGGATATCAGAAGACTAGGGTTAAACTGATCTGCCACTGTGTAAATTTAAGCAGAAGAGATAAAAAAATAGCTGGAACTGTTCTCTGAGGCTTCATTTTCTTTTCTATAAAAGTGAGGGGTTGACCAGTTATTGATATAGTAAACAGTAAAAATCAATTTATAATTATTCCTTTTCTTTACAACAGTTCTGTCACATCAAAGCCTTTTTTCTTAATGTAATATCATAGCCATTGTCTAAAAGGTAAGATATTTTATTGAAGTGGGTAAAATACAAATATATAATATTGGTTAGGTATATTACATAGAGTTTATCATATAGTAGTGCCCTCATTTACATTATCTATGACTCCCTCATCCATATCATCTTTTTTTTGTCTAGACTCCTTATAACCAATAGCACCTATTAGTACATTAATTCTTTTGACGTATAAAACTTGTCTTTCCAACTAGTAAGTGTGCTTGCCAAGGCAGGCCTGGTATTCAAACCCTGGCTCCACCAATCAGTAGTATGAACAAGCTATTTAACCTTGCTTAGTCAGTTTCTTAATCTGAAAAATCAATACACCACAGCTCTTCTATTGTAAAGAATAAATGATAGTAATGCTCTGACTTACATGAGGTCAAACAGTTAAGCAGTAAGCATCACATTTCATGTTTTACCCTCCCTACATGCCTACTTCACAAACAAGAGGTATCTTAAATAAGTCTGTTGTATCCCACAGACCACTTATGAGTGATAAGCCCACAGAAGGCACAAAAGTATGTGTTGCATCATTTATACAGTAAACATTTATTAAGACTCTACTTGTGCTAGGCTTTGGCATAGGCATGGGAGAAAATAAAAATGAAGAACATCCAAGCTTTTTAACTGAAGACTTCTAAAGCAGCTTGATGTCACATAATAAGGATTTTAGAAGTATGAGGCAATTTTAACAGCACTTTGAAAAATTGTGCATGGAGAGTGAGATCAAACTTTTATAAAACACACAAAAAAAGAAAATGAAAGGAAAAAATATATAAAACACAAAGCAAAAATAGCAAAACATGTAGCCATACCTAAATATAAAAGATTTTAGACTATGGCCACTGTTTGTCCACCTGAATTACATCCTTAGAGTTAAATCATAATGAGCTGAATGTGATGTTTGTCTAATTGGAAACCTGTTTTCTTTTTCTTGGAGCAAGAACCACAGGAAAAATATTTTAGAGTTTCAAGTTCCATGATAAAGGAGAAAAAAACAAAATGGGTTTTTCATAGATGGGATGAAATCATGTTTCCATGGAAACTGTGAACTGGTTTGTTGCAGCCCAAATCTTAAGTTGGCAATGTGGGATAATTTGAACTATAAAAATAATTTGGCAAATTAGAAAATTCACCCATCCTAGTGAATGTAAATTTCAAATTCTGTCTAAATATGTGGAAAAACAACTCAGTGGATTAGAGACAAAATTCTTAATTTCTTTTAATCATTTCCAACTTTACCTGGCAAAGATATAATTTAAATTGGAAACCAATCCAATGAACTAAGTCGTGCCAGAATAAACAGAATCTAGAATATGGCTGTCCTCTGATTCCAATGTTGGAGCAAAAACAGGGACAAGGACTTCCTCTATTACAGACTAGCAGAGTCTGTGGGTTTAATAGCTTTTTCTGAATCATGATAACTAAAATAGAATCAACATCCTATCCCAAACAATCAGGGCTATTTTGTCTTTTCATTTAGAATATTTTTTTCCAAATTTGGGATCTGTTTGATCATGCATATGGTTGTTAGGCAAAACAAAAACTTAAGACACCAAAATTGTAGAATTTGATAGTAATGACTTTTTTTTTTACACGGGCAGACACCGGGAATTGAACCCAGGTCTCCGGCATGGCAGGCAGGAACTCTGCCTACTGAGCCACCGTGGCCCAGTAATGATTTTTTAAATATTTGTATCTTATATTTTTCATTTACTAAAGGTTTTCACCCTTATATAATATCTCAATTTATGCAAGAAATGCCTCCAGCTTTTTATTTCGCCCCATATGAATATTTTTTGCATGACCCCATACTCTTAGAAACAATAAGTAAGACGAGCCAAAGAATGGACAAAATATAAAGTTGAACAGTCAACTCAGAATTAAAACTTTCTAGGCATACAACTCTGATTGGCTCTTCATCACATCCAATAACTATCACACAGTCAAAATTCACAAAGGTGTAACCTCCTATGCTTTATAAATACTTCAAGACGGTGAAAACTACAATTCGTTCTTAAAGGATGTTCATCCCTTCTTCCCAATTGCCTTTCTCGTCTTCCCATCATAGCCAAGCTTCGTGAGCGAGCCCTTCAGTTGTTCCCTCCGTTTCCTTATGTCTCGCTAACACTTCATCCATTGCAATCCATTTTCTGACTTACATGTTATTGAAACTGCTATTGCTAAGAGCACCAATCAGTTCTAACTGCCAAATTAAGTCAACTATTTCTTAACCTTCCTGCTTTAGGTTCATATGGAACAGTTTTATTGAAACTTCTCTTTTTTGATTGAAATATCCTATCTTTGACACCACTCTCTATGGGAGTGACACATATTTTCAGATTCCTCTTGGAGCTCCTACTAATGCCTCTCAGGGGTTTAGGTTCCTAGGGTTCAGCCAGACTTTTGCCCTTCAAATTCTGCAACCTATGCCTGAACAATGTCATCCTCACCTACAGCTTTAACAACCAGTGTTATGCCACGGAATCACAGATCTTTTTATCTCCAGGTTACACTTTACTCTTTCATTCAAGAGACCATTTAAAAATAATTATATCCAAAAGTCTGCTATTCATCACCTTTTGAACTGCCAACAGACATCTCAGCTTCAACAACCCTAAAGTTGAGCTCAAAATCTACTCCCAAAACTTCACTGTTAACATTCTATTCTCTATTCAGTGACTAACTCTACCATTTACACAGCTACACTAAATCAGAACCATGAAAGTCTTCCAAGAACTGTTTCCTATCCACCCTCTGTCACAATTAATAAAAAATCCTAAATATTCTATCTATCTGCTCCCTCCTCACTGCCACCGTCATAGATTGTGTCTTCATCATTTCATATTACTAAAAGAGATGCAGAAGAAATATTTGATCAATTCAACACCCACTAATTATTTTAAATTATTTTTCTCCAAATTGGAGTAAAAGCATTTTTCTTTAATAAGAAAAAATACACAAATCTTTAGTAAACATGATAATTAGTGGTGAAATGCTATTGGAATTTTCTTTAAACAAAGCCAGAAACAACACAAGAATGCATGTAATCACTGCTTCCATTTAGTACTAAAAGAGACTCAAGCTAAGACAAGGGAAATAAGTAAAATGTGTAAGTTTAAAAGGGAAGAAACAAAATTAACAATATTAGGGAAAATTATCTAAATTAAAATCTATAGAATAAAAATTGACAATAGATTTCAGCAAAGTTGTTGGATATAAGCCCAACCTTTTAAAGAAAATTAAATAAATCTCCTTTTGCTAGAAAGCAAAAAAAAAAAATTCGAAAATGTATTACTTAAACACATTCACAATGGCAACAGAAATAATGAGACATCCAGAAATGAATACAATGAAATGATAAAATGTAATTGAAGGGCAAAAATAATAGTTTAAATAAGTGGAGAGAGAACTGTGCTCATATAGGAAGACAATAATATAAATATGACAAAGTCTCTGCCAAACTAATCTAAATATTTAATGTAATTCTCATCCAAACCCAGACATTTTATGTATTTGAGTGCACGTGTTGTGGGGGCAGTGGATTGATGAACTGATCACAAAGTTCAAATGGAATAATAACAGGTCAAAAATTCAAGACAGTTTTGAGGAAGGAAAAATAGCTTTATACTACCAGATATCAAGACTGATTATAAAACTATAGTAATAATAGAAATTGAGTATTGGCAAAGGTTTAGACTAGAATAGTGGATTTGTATAAAAATCCTAGAAAGAAGCCCACCTATATATGGAAATTGTTATAAGGGAGAAGCAGTACTATAAGAATTGATAAGAGATAGTCAATTCAGGAAATGGGGCTGAGATAACTGATAAGTGCGTGGGGGAGAGGAGATACCTTCCAGGCTGCTATGACACATGTCATATAATGAGTCAACTTAACAACAGGAATTTGTTGGCTCACCGTTTCAGAAGTTAGATGGCTTGCTTCCTCACAGGGTTTGTATTGTTCTGGTTGACCAGCAATCCTTGGGTTCCTTGGCTTTCCTGCCACATTACAACATCCTCTCCTTTCTCTTCAGGATTCCTGCTGAATTCCTGCTTCCCACTCCTCCCTTGGCTTTCTGTTACTATGTATGAATTTCTTAAAAATGATGCCAAAAATCCAGACCAAGGTCCAATCTCATTCTGTTGGGCAATACTTAACTAAAATACCATTTTCAAGAGATCCCATTTACAATGGGTTCACACCTAAAGGAAGGCTAACCAAGCCCAAGACCATGTAAAAAGTGATGTACATAATCCAATCTACCATAGAAGGTAAAGACAAAAATGGTACCTCTACCTCACACCATATGTCAAAATCAAGCACGAATGATTAGACCTGAATGAGTAAGGCAAACTTTAAAGTGCTTTAAAAAATAGGACACTCTATTTGACATTGGGGGGGGGGAACATTTTTTTCCAAAACAAATGACATCATAAATAAAGTTAAAAGATAAACCTCTGCAGGAAGAAAATACTTACTATGTACATTACTGACAGAAGATTAGTGTCTTGAGTGTAAAAAGAAAAGCTGCATTCTATAAAAACTATACAAATAACTCAATAGGACAATGGGTACAGATGATGAACAGGAAATTCAAGAGGAGGAATCCTAGATGTCCAATAAAAATGCTCAATCTCAACAATAGGGAAATGCAATAATAATTTCAGAATTGTGAAAAAAATACTTTTCACACATTCACACACACAACCATGTTCACAACAAAAGTTAAAGGGAACATCGGAAAATGAGAACTTGTGATCCTGGTGGGAGAATACACAGGTACATCCAGTATGAAGAGCAATTTTAATTTTAAGTAAAGATGAAAACATATCCTATAATCTCACAATTCTATTTCAAGAAATACACTCTGTGAAAACATACCTGTGTACATAGGAGATATACATATGGATATTGTTGCAACATTGTGTAACAGAAAAAAACGGAAACAGCTTGTACATGAATAAGAAGGTAAATAAATTTATGGCAGTAAAAATGGGTGTCCTTGTGTACCAACATAATGTTAAGTGGAAATGTAAGTCTGAAGAGAAGAGAAACTACATGAGTCACTGGTAAGTTTGAAAATTTATAACAATAATATACACTGTTGGAGATACACAGCAAAAGTACAAAAGAGTACATTTGAATTATATTTGTAAAGCATATATTTGAATAAACTTCATGCAGTGATTACTTCTGGGTTTGGAGAGACTGTGAAAGGGGCAGGGTAGATCTTTAGCTGGATCTGCAACTTTATGATTTATTTTTAAAGACAGAACTGTCTAAAGCAAATAAATATGAATGATGCTAAATGGTGTTTTATGTTACTGTTCTATACTGTCTGAAATATTCTCTAATGAAAAATAAAAAATTTTAAACCCTCTATGGGCTTCCTGTTGCTTCAGGACACTGCTCTAGCTCCTTCTCAAATAAGCCCTTTCATGGTGTGGGCTCTACCTACCACTCCTGAGAAACAGCACTACTCAGTGGTGCTTTACCTGGTAATATCATCCCCACTCTCAGGGAAGGTTGGGATTCTGACCCCCATGGTAACTTAAGAGGGCCTCTACTGTAACAGCTGCTCATGTACATATCCATCACTCCCCACCAATATGTGAGTTTCTTGATGACCTGGATATTACCATTGTGTTTCATAGTGTTTCCATACATTAAAATTCAATAAACAGGTAATAGATGCATAGATACAACCTTATTTCCCATGAGTTCTTGGTTCTTGCAGATATGTTCTTTGCTAGGAGAGTACTGGATATAACCACCTGCTATCCAACCATGATGTACTCTGAGAGTTTGAGTGGCCTCTGTCTCTCCTCTTATATTCTCACTTACTCCAGATTTATGGTTCTCAAAGACAGGATAGGACACCATTTACTGGGCCTGTATGTACTCTGGGTCTTCAATTCCTGACCCCCACCCCTTGTCTTGCAGTGCAATTACCTGATTGTACAGATCAAAATAAAAATATTTTTGGAAATTTTTCCCAAATCTACCCATTTCTCTATTTTCCTGTACATACTGCCAGAAACCATGTCATAACTGGAAGAGCACAGGCTTCCCGTTGAAATGGGCCTAAAATCTCAACCTACCCCTCATGGTGTGTCTTAAAACACAGTTCTTCATTTCTTTAGATCCTATTTTTCTCCTCTCTAAACATGGGCATAAATATAACTACCTTGATGGGGGTTTGTAAATGCTAAATGAAACTGCGCAAAAGCACCTTGCACAGTCTCTGACCCATTTTAAGAACTTAATAAGTAATACTCCTTCTTCTCCTCCCCTTAATATCTTTAACACCATGACTTGCAAAATATGGGTGGGGAAACAACTGATCATGATAGCAGAAAGGAATCCCCCTCTCCTGAGCGCTTGTAGTGCATTACCTGTAAACTTTTAAACAAGCATCTATCACTTTTCTGCAAGCAATATAAATTCATGTATATATTTCCCTGTTGCCTGTTTAGACCATAAGTTACTTAAGGGTAATATTTAAAACCCCAATGAATTCTATAAGCCACACAACACCTACATCATAGGCAATAAGTTAAAGAATTTGATAGCTCACTCACTGGTAAGATATTTAGTTTATTTTTCTCACAGTGGTGAATTATGCTAATCCATGCACACTTTCTGAGATGACTTCTCTTGAAGCCACTTATCAGTGGGATGACTGGCTAGAACAAAGTGTACAGACTGCTGTTATGGAATGCTGTAAAGTTAGCTGGGACATGGGACCTATTGCCATATTTGTGGTCACATTCCAACCAATCCAATCCAGATACCACCCAACTCCACATGGAAAATCGGCATTATTATATTTGGAGAAGAATTTATTTTTAGGAAACTCATATTTTAACTTTGGAACTGTGAACCAAAGGTCAAAAGGCAATACAAACAAATACATAGCAGCAAACAGAGACCCTTCCTCCACTCACACACATTGGCTTTTTTTGTTTTTTTGCTTTTTTTTACCCTAGGAGCCTTTTAAAGCCTGATTCACACTAGCATGATTCAAAGAGATACTGAGAATCCCATCCTCTCTCCTTTCACTCTATTCTCTGAAATCCAAATTCGCTTGGGAATCATCAACGTCTTGATTAAGGTCAACATCACACAGATGTGAGACTCCCTAGCTGTAGGTGACCAAAACTAGGTCAGTGTTATTCATGGCCTTTGACTCTGGGAAGATTCCAGTTTAATTCTCTTCCCTAACCACCAGCAGAGTCCTGGAGCCATATTTTCTCTTAACAGATATCTTTTACTCCAGGCCAAAATTTCTTAATACATGATGGCTAAACTGGTGTTTTTCACAACTGCTTGCAGTTTTAAAGACTGAAAATTTTTATGTAATCCTTTGCCTCACCTCTTATATTCTCAAAATAACAAGATTTTGCAGAGTCATTTCTTTCTGAATACTAAGTACCTAATAAAATAAATTTGCATACTGAGAAAGTGAGTCCTAATTATACCCTGCAAAGCAAACTACAGGTATTTCCCACACTTAGCAAACATATATTCAATGGTGTAATATTTTTCAAATGTGCAAGTTCTTATAAAAATATGGCAGATAAGTATTTCTAAGAAACTTTTTAAGACAAAGTTTGGAGGCAAGTTATAAAATATATTAAGTTTCAAAATAAAAAGAAATAAAATTGGAGGGTAATATCTCAAAAGTAATGGAAATATGTAGCTTTTTTTCAATCGTAGTGTCCCTTATTCTTTTATTTTTTTTAGAGAAGTTGTGCGTTTACAGAAAAATCATTCATAAAATAGATTTCCCATATACTCCCCTATTATTAAGATATCACATTAGTGTGATACATTTGTTATAATGAGCAAAAGCATATTTTTACAATTTTAACTACAGTCAATGGTCAGGATTACAGTTCACTAGTTCACTGTGTTGTATAGTCCTACAGTTTTTGTTTATTTTATTCCATTAATATACACACAACCTAAAATTTCTTCTTTTTACCACATTCAAATATATAATTCAGAGCTGTTAGTCACATTCACAATATTATACTACCATCACCACCATCTATCACCACTTAATGTTGTTAGCCTTTCAATTAAAATAGGATTTATATGAATGGAGATTATTATGCGTTTCACTGAATGGTATCTTCTGTCTGGTCAATTAGACCAATGAACAGAAAGGACTCCAGTTGGTGGGGCACCACCGCTGACTTATATAAAATCAAACTACCAATTAAGCCAAGACTTTTCCTTAGATAACTCAACAAGCAGGTGAGAAGGGAGATCCAACACAACTTGTGAAACTCTCCCTTCCATAGCAGGGTCAACCAATAATTGTCATTTCCTCTCAGTCTCAGAAGACTATGTATTAAATACATTCAACAAGCAAGAAATTCCCTATGAAGAGAAAAGCAATGGCCCTTTAGAAAAATTGATCAGTTGACTGAAAATTACCAAAAAGTCCTTTTGACCCAATTTCATTGTTTAACAGAAAGAAGCTGACACTCAATGAGGTTAAATATTCTGACCAATATTAAATACAGTGATAGGGCTAATACTGGAACCTAGGTCCAGCAGCTCCCAAAACTGTTCCCCCCATTCTGCTAGTCTGATTCCTTAAATTAAGAATATGATAACTATTATTGCTATCATTGCTGTAGAAGCAACCTGTAGGAGCCAGTGCCTAAATATAAGAAGGCTTCTATCCACATGCACCATCCCCAGAACCTCAAGAAAGCACCACTCCTCAAACTGAGCAGGACCATCCCAGCTCCACTTCTGGCTCAGCAAAGCTCCAGGCAAATAATGCTCCTGGTCTCTCTGTGCCTCTGTGCTGGACACTACACTTGTAAAGAGAGGTAAAAGGTGACTTCTTAGCCATTACATTATCATGGGAACTCAAAGTGACAATGAATGCCCAAGAGATTCACATACTGTGGCATGCTACACAAAATATAAAATTCTGTGTCCCCAAATGAAGACAAGATACCCATTCTTTGATCTGTGTACCCACTATAAAATTATCTGAACACAATTTAGTATATCTTTATTTTTTAAAGAGAAATGCATTAAGAATATTTGTAAGAACACTAACTTGATATACAGTATTAGGAGGGTAGCCAAACTTTTCCGAGGTACCCTGCTTTCAATGTGTAAAGAAATATACTTGATGAATATTCAATACTCTTATACTTGTAACTGTAAGCTCATACTACTTACAGGCATAAAAATAATTCGCTTTGTAAAGCAGAAATTATAAGAAAAAATCAAAATAAGCTCCTAAAAGTAATTAGCATATCATTGTTTTGTTTTTAGTATATTTGCCAACACAGCTTAAAGTCAAAAGCTTTTGTTTAATTGTAAAATAAAATCACACATGGGATATCATTGTTATAAGTCTACAAGATAACAGCTTTCTCTTAGATGGGAATAAAATGCATCTCTCATTCATTTCAGCCAGAGAGAGAGAACAACAAATATGTGATACGCTATAGTGCATATCACATGAGCACGAACCATTCTAAAACAATGTCTATTATACTGTTGTGAAATAAGGATTAATACATAACTTCTTGAAATGCCCTTTTATTCTGTGATTAATTACTAAAACTCCTCTTTTCATGTTGAATATAGCATAAAATATTTAACACATTTGGGGATTTCTGAACTGGTACTCATTCTTTCCAGTTAATTTTTAATCTTGGAATTCCATTATTTTCACAAATCAAACTGAAAGGATTCTCCTTATGATGTCTTTATCTCAGAAAATTTTAATGTTTCTATCTGCCCACATAAAGCAAGAAGAAAAACATTAAACTGGTTTAAGCACATATTGTTTACTCCAAGTAACTAACTAAATCAGTGATTGACTAAATTAGTGCCAGGATCATAAAATTGACACTTTATTCTTGGGGAAAAATTATGTGGGGAGAGGGAGGTTGTCTTGATTGCACTGCAAAACCAACTTATACGGTCAGACTAATGCAAAAAAAAGGACCTAGAAGCTGCTATAAAATTTTTTTTAAAAACATGATTTGGTTTATAGAAATACAATTAGCAAAAATAGCAAAATGCATCTATTGTAGAAATCAAAGCATATCTAATCTTCTTCATATAATCAGGATAAATTCCATTTTGTTACACCATTAAAATAGCATTTTATCAAGAAGCAGATACTTATTACAATGACTATCTTGCCCATCTACCCACTAAACAGTGTTTCACTAATTTTTCCAGCAAATATTTATTAAATACCTAATACCTATGAAGCATCAAGGTCTGATGAAGTTGCAAAAATCACAGTCCTTTCATTGGGGTACCTAATTGTAGAAGAAGTTTATTACATGCACATCCTATTTCTCCAACAAAACTAAGAGCTTTTAGGGGGTGGGTTGCATATGTAATTTATAGTTTGAGGATTTTAATAATAACTGTATTACTATGTAATATACAGTAGAAGCTCAATCAACATTGCTTTTATTGTTAATACATTCATTCATTTATTCATTAACAAACACTTATTGCCTGCCTGCCAAATGACATAATACATATATAGCACATTGCATAGTCTGGCATACAGTGAATGCTCAATAAATGTCATGCTAGATGGAGTTATAAATAGTTAGCCACCCATGACCTGCATTAGGTAGTGTTCACACAATGGATATACCAAGAATTTGGGGTGCTGCAAAGGCACAGAAAATAGCCTGGGGGTATCTGAGTAAATAGCTAACCCTGGTTAGCAGAGGGAACCAAAGGACCACATAGTCAAATAAGTTAGAATCCACATCATAGTATCAAGTATCAAAATACCAAGCAAGTCCCATATATAATGAATGATGCCAGTGCTGTGTATTCTTATAGCATATCAATCATACCTAAAATTTCTTAATTACTGAAGACTCAAGGGAGATAATCTTGTTATGTTTTATTTTGAATAGTTCTTAATAATAAAGAAAGATGGAATGCCATTTAAACAATCCTAACAGAGTTGGAAAGAACTTAAGATGTTGTTCACACTCTGCTTGGACTTATCCATGACCAGGAAACTTGTTAGTCTCAAACAAGCATTCAATTTTTATAGTTTCAGTTCTTCCAAGGTTCTTCCTGATATTACTCTGAGCAATATCTTATGTGGGTCAGGCAATGGGTTAAGCAACTCCATACATTATATCAGTGAATCCTTAGAGCCTATGAAGTAAGTACTATACTTTTAGTTCCATTTAATAAGAGCACAGTGTGACTTAGAGAGATTTAAATAAAGGATGCTGGTCACTTAAATGCAAAGTCAGAAGTTTTAGTAAAATCCCTCTCAAGCTGTATGATCCTTGTTTATGACACATGAGGCCATATGACACAATTCAATGCCAGCCCCGAGGCAAAAATTTGCCTATTGTTAATTGATATTCTGTAGTTCCCCTTATGTATTTGATGCACTCCTGTATATCTAGTCCAATGATTCTTAACCTTGGCATTTTGACAATATTGACATTTGGGACTAAATAAGTCTTTATTGCCGGAATGTCCATATATTTTAGGATGTCTAGTAGCAGCCTTGGCCTCTGCCCTCTAATACCAGTAGCACAGCCTCCATTTGTACAACCAAAAGTGTCTCCAGGCATTGTCAAATGTTGGGTGTGCGAGGGAAGGGAGGTGGCCAAAATTGACTCCACAAAAAATTGATCATTCAAGACTTGCTTCAAGGATTGGTAATTAGAAGATCTTAATAAATTAAACTGCAACTGAAGTTTAGAAGTCTTAGATTTCAAATTAACATTCAGTGAACATGTTCATATTCTATTGCCCCAAAAATAAACCAATAAGGTAAAAAGCATCAGTTTGTTTAAAATATTAAAGGACTTGAATTTGTTGATTAACCCTCTGTTACAGAATTGACATGCTTTACTCTTTTACTATCCCTATTTCTGGGTATTTGCTTCTGTTTCAGAACTGAAATGTTCTTGAAGTGGTATATCAAACATTCCAAAAAAAATAATTTAAAAGCAGATTATTAAAAGCCATACACTATGGTTTAAATTTGCTTTTGAATCTCTGACCATGAACAATGGAGTCCTTTCAAAATTGAAAATTATTTCCTTCTATTTCATTTGGGATTCACAGACAATTCATTGTAAAGAAATAAATTTTGTCTATGACAATTATTATCATCTCTCACTCATTTAATGGTGATTATACTCTTCATGTTCCTCAATCCATACACCTACAAAGCTCTAAGATCTCATGCATATAATGAGGCTGTTATATAATCTTAGTACATTCAAAGAATAAAATATATAAAGTATTGCTTATCTATGAAGTAATTTAAGTTTAAGATATGCAATCCATCCCTATGGATGAAATGCATATTTTCCATTAGAAGACAAACAATTCATTTAAATCAGTTAACTAGGACAGTACTAAAAGAAAATTCTTCTGGTTACATTTAAAGTTCAGAAAAAATCCTGTCCAAAAAATATTCTTTGACTTACAGCCTATAGAATTTTCATATCGTTGTCAATGAGATATATTTTAATTTATTTTAAGCTCTTATTCTTCAAAAAGAGGGATCCTATGGAGTTGTTTGGAGAACTCAAAGAAGACCAAATAAATTAGGGCACCCAGATTCCAAAAAGCTAAGCTATTTTTACGACTGGCAAATTTTTACCTTTAGGGATAGGTAAACGGACTAATTCTATGTCCTTTGCTTTTCCTATTGTTACAATAACTTCATATGCACCAGACATGCACTTTCCTCTTCCCCTCTTCTCTCCTCTCTATACTCTGGTAACCTTTAACTACTCTGTCTCTTCATATTTGTTATTTCTAGACTTCTGTGTCTTGCCTATTTCACTGAGCATAATGTTTTCAAGTTTCTTCTATGCTGTAGCATGTCTTGGAACTTTACTCTTTCTAATGGCAAAAAAACACTCTAATGTCTGTATACCACATTTTGTTTATCCATTCATTTGTTGATGGACACTTGGGTTGCTTCTACCTTTTGGTTATTATGAATAATGCTACTATGAACACTGCTGTACAAGTATGTCTTCGAGACCCTGTTTTTACTTTTGGGGGGGTATATTCCTAGATATGAAATTGCAGATGATAAGACAATTCTAAATTTAATTTTTTGAGAAACCATGATAGCACTTTTCACAGTCACTATACCATTTTTTACATTCCCAACAACAATGCACTAGAGCTCCAATTTCTCCATAACCTCTGCAACATATTTTACTTTTGTTGTTTGTTTTTAATGATAGCCATCCTTGTTGGTGTGAACTGGTACCTTGTGCTTTTTATTTGCATTTCCCTAGTGGCTAACGATGTGGAGCATCCTTTCATATGGTTATTGGCCATTTGTATATTCTTTTCGGAGAAATGTCTATTCAAGTCCTTTGTTCGATTTTCAATTGGACTATTTTTCTGTTGTTACATTATAAATGTTCTTTATATATTCTAGATATTAAGCCCTTATCTGATATATGGTTTTAACTATTTTTTCCCATTGTGCAGTTTATCTTTTCACTTTCTTGATAAGGTCCTTTGATGCACAAAAGTTCTAAATTTTGATGACGTCAAACTTATCCATTTCTTTTGTTGCTCATATTTTGGGCTCATATCTAAGTATCCATTACCATATCATGGGTCATGAAAATATACTATGTTATCTTCTAAGTGCTTTATAGTTCTAACACTTATATTTAAGTCTTTGATTAGCCTTTATTTTCACTTTCATAACAAGAGATACCATGTGAGCCATTCATGCATTAATTTTTTATGAAATTCAGACAAAGTACATATTGAGGGAAGAGCTCTTCTTGGGGTACTCAGAATAAAAACTTTTGGAAACCTTGGTTAAACTGTTATTAGACCAGTTACTTCTGGGATACACAATACTTCTACCATTATTATTTTCAGTGAGAATCAGATTGTGTATTAGTTGCATTCAATTTAAAGACAGGTGATAGTGACTGACAGTAATAATAGTATAAAGAAGAACAATAACTTTATTTTTTCCCATATTCATTGTCTCTCTACTTATTGTTTTGATCTTTTATTTCCCTTCCCACCAAAGAGCAAACAAGTTCCTCCACAAAGGTAATATGAAAGGAAAGACCTTTACATTCTTATTTTATTGTTACTCATACTTTATTTGAATGCCATAAACAATTTTCTTCAATCTATAATATGGCTCACAGAACAATCTGCTTTTCCAAATAAGAGAATCATTAAATTTGAAAAATAAAAAAATCTATTACATTCCACTAAGAATTTAGTTACTAGGTTTATGTAATTCTCTTTATATATTGGCAAACAAAATACATTAAATTTTCTGGAGGCCTCCAGTAAATGGTTTCTGATGGTAACTGAAATTATTACATGTTTTTCTCCACAGGTATATGAATTATTCAAATTTTAAAATATCCTATAAAATGTAATCAGTGTAAAACTATATTTGTGCAATGCATTCATGGTAAACTTCTTTTAAATCAAAGATGCTCAAGGATGCGATATCATTAGCTATTGCCAGAGTAACAAAATATATCATGTTTCATCTTGAAGATAACTAAAAATGTTTTTGCTTTACGAGAACTAATTAATTGGTATGTAATATATAATACATTAAAATTCACATTTTCCTTGGTTTTTCAACTGTAAAGTGTTGGGAGACCATTCTGCATGGTATTCTCTGCGTCCTATATCAGCTTTTGTTACAGATTATTTTTCCATGACTTCATAGCAAACAGCCTTGGGAAGACAGACTGTGTCTCCCTCCTGAGCTGAAGGAAGATTTGTTTCTTGACCAGTATAATAATTATAGTGTCTTCCTTCAATACAAAGGTTAGGCAAGTTTGTTGGCAGCTCTTTTTATAAGATTGGGGGTTTCCTAAATTGGGGGTTCATCAACTGTCAAACAATCTGCTGTATATAAAGCATCTACTTAGGCCCTCTGAATTGCCCCCATGGGATTTCATGGGCAAGGGGAACAAATATAAACGTGAAGCTCATGCTGCCTGCTGTGCCATTAGTAATGAAGTCTTTTGTCTCTGACTTAGGAGTCTCCTGTCTACTGCAAGCATATATAAAATTACAGCAGGCTAACTTGTTAGCTTCCAAGTAGGGTATAATCTCAGACACTACAGAGCTATTGACATAAACAGAGTAGGTGTACAATAATTATTTGTTGAATGAAGAAGCTAAATCACATACAACTGAGCTCCATTTTTCATGATGCTGGCTTATAATTTTCTTTAGCAAAAGTATATGTTATAGTCTATACTTTGTGTCAGACACAATTAAAGCAAAAATACAAGATTAATACTTCCCATCCTTATTCCCATATGTACTAGGTCTCAATAAATGACTGCTACTTAGCATGCCTCAATGTCTTTCTGGAACATGGTGGGCATAAGCAAATAAAATCATATCAAATAGAAAAATAAAGATCGTGTTTCTGAGAATCAGAAGATTGAACAAATCAAAATAGTAAAAGTTACTCTAAGGGCTACTGTTTTTCTGGTCTCAGTTTCACCAAGTTCCTTCCTGGAAAAACCACATTACTGTTTGATTAAAATAATGATATATTAGATTTCATTGGGATAATATTGTCCAAATACCGCTGAAATATTTCAATTGAACAAAACTCTATTCTATTTATCTCCACTATATAAATGTATTTAACAAAAAGTACTGCTTGAACCATCAAAGCTAGTGAACTAAAGCACACCAACCACTTTTCCTATCTCTCCCTAAATTGAGGCTAATGGAAAACAGCAATGTTCTTAAACAACATCCCATACAATGTAAATCATAACATAAAACAAAAACATAGGTCAATAAACAGAAAAGAAAGACAAAATACAAACCCAGCAGGAAAAAAAAATCAGAAAAATATTTCCCTTTTCACAAAGTTCTAAAAATGACCACTTTAAACCATTAAATTAAACATCACTGACTTCTTCCAAGCCACAACTTTTAAATTCCACTCCCCCCCAAAACCCTTGAAATATTCCATTTTCCTTTAACATTATGCAAATTACAATAAAGCTTCTACTAAAGCAATAACTTCCCCTGTACTAAATTCCTTTTCTCTTTGAATTATTTTGAGACCCTGACTTACTAAGAAACAATCTAACCACTTGGTCAACACATCTTCATTGATTCCAGAACACCTGCTGCTAAGTGAAGCCATGACTCAAAGTTTCTGAAACACTCTGAGCTTCACTTCTTCTATTGGTGCATCAGTAAGGAAACTTGGCAGCCTAACGTAACTAAGTTTCTCTGCTCAAGTACAGAGGGAACCTATGGTAACTAATGGAATGACAGCAACAAAAACCTACTTTCACAGCAGAGACCTGGCACATGGCTGTCTAAAGGTTGCCATACTTGACTGAAATTTCAGTCTGTTCCTGACCAAAGGAGGTGCTTTTTTCAGGTACTCAATGAAAAGAAAATTATCTAGATCAGAAAAGAATTGGGTGAGGACTTTGGCAGAAAAGGATCACTTTACAGAAAATAATTTCAAGTGGCAAGGATATATCACCAATATGAATCATAGTGGAAAATGGGAAAATTTTAAATGTATTAATGACTTTAAAATTTTAAATACATTAATCACTTAACATAAAACTTTCTTTATTAAGATGTACCTATTTATATAAGTTGTAATCTATATCACACCCGCTATTTATCTTTTATTAAATAAAAGATATTTATATATTTTATATAAATCATATTTTATTTATATGCTCTTTTATTCACCTTCTTTCAAATATTCTTCCCAAGAATCAACAAAGTACAATACTAAGCAGAACTGTTTATAAGAATCCAATTGTCTTGAATTTTACTTTTTAAACCTAGCATCAGGTTACCAATGGTTAATTCATACATCATCAACTAGGAAAATAACTATCAATCAAAGCCAAATCCCTAACAGGGTAGATTTTACAATCAAGTCCGTACTTGATATCTTCGTCTGAAAAAATAGGAACATTCCATTATACCTTTCTAGAAACTAGAGTGAGGCAGCTGTTTAAAAACATTCCTCGACATTTAATGCCTATGGGTCCATTCATTAACTTACTCCGTTTTCCCAAAGATGGATATCTGTCCCTCTTCTACCTAATCCCTGAGGGAAAGAGTAACTACCATGAAATATTTTAACTGCTTCCTGAATTAAATATATAAAAAATAAACCAGTTCCAGGTGGGCCACAGTGGCTCAGCAGGCAAGAACGCTCGCCTGCCATGCCAGAGGACCTGGGTTCGATTCCCGGTGCCTGTCCATGTAAAAAATAAAAAAATAAACCAGTTCCTCAATTTTATTAATGTTACCTGGCTTTTCAGGACAGAATTTATTGAGGAAGTTGAGAATATAAACAACATGCCAGAATGTGAGACTTCTAATTGGAGGGAAATTGGTAACTAACAGGCCTGCTTTGCGTCACACTGTATTCAGAAAAACTCATTTTCCTAACTTAATTTACCTTGAATTATTTTTGTGGTGGTGTTGTTCGTTTTACTTTGCTTTAATGTTCCAATGTACTGCTTGATATCTAGAATATTGTAGTTTATATGAAAATCAGATATTTCTCAGTTTCACAAAGAAAAGAACAAAGTGACAAAACTAAATTAGGGAGGATAGCAGTTATTATGAGAATGAAACCTTTGATGAGGTTGTCTAATATCAAAATGAGTCACTGAGAAACACTTTCTTCAGAGATTTTGTCAAGTAGACAAAATGCTCATCCCTGTGGTATGGCTTCAGGAGGGGGAATCCACAAATACTAGAATGGACTTTGAATTGCCCAAGTTCTTTTCCAAGCCTATAAGGGTGACATGGAGGATCCCTGAAGGAATTGAAAGGGCAACTTTCTCAACAACTAAAAGAAGAATGCAGTTCCAGATCACCAGTTCTCTGCAATGCTGGTTTTGTGACTTGTCTCAGAGGTACTGGATGTACCAGGAAAACACAATTCTTGTCAGGTCACATTCTATATGCAAACGTTTACCAGATGGGAATTGCATATGACCTGTTCTGTGTAATAGAAACAAGAATGAATTCCCTATGTAGTATGTCATACTAGTTTATTCTGTGAGCTAAAAGATAATAGGAAAAAAAAGTAATAAGACTAGTTTCAGGTTTAGGCAGAGCTCATGGAGTATGAGTGTGAAAAACTTAAGCCTCTCCCACCCCAAATTAATACCAATTGCATCTGCTGATTAAGCCCTGAAATTCCAAAAAAAAAAAAAAGCTTTATTTCTCTAGCTTAAGAATTCTATCCCTTCTTAAAATGGAAACCTCCTTGGAGACATAAGTTGTTATCAGTTATTTATACTTCAGTATAAATGGATTTCTTATCTTGACAGCTGTTTCTGATAGGAATACTTTAAATTTGGATGTTTAGAGAGGAAAAAACCTTCAAGAGATAGAAATAAATACATAACTATTTTACCACTAGAGTTTCTGTTCCTTCATTTATTCATTCAACAATATTTATTGACCACCTACTATTTTCCAGTCAAGATGCTAAGCATTAGGGATACAAAATGTAAAAGCATAATTAATGGCTTGCAGAATGTAGGGATTGGTAGAATGACTACCAAATATGCAATTACAATATGATAGGATGGATGTTTGTGGAGGTATGTTACAAGATACCATGGAGGCTCAGAAGAATGGATACCCAAATCTGTTGGAGGTGAGGAGATAGGGAAATTTTCAAAGAGGAGGTGAAGCTTGACCTGTGACTTGAAGGAGAACCAGGGGCTAGCTAGGTGACCTTAGAAAGTCAGGAAGACCTGAAATGGCATTTCTGGAGTGACTATTTCTGGAGTGAACTACCTGTATAGGGGTACGGGGTGATGCAGTGAGGGAAACGAATGGCAGGAAGGTTACTCAGGAAACAGATCATGAAGAACCTTGCACATCAAGTGAAGAGGAGTAGAACTAGTCTTTAAAGCTTATTACAGGACTCTACAGAGGGATTTTAAACAGTGACATTCTCATTAGCATTTGAAAAAAACTTACTGTAGCAGCAATAGGGAGAACTGTTTATAGGAAGACAGAAAGAGCACTGCAGCAATTGAGGTAAGGGGGACAGTAAGGGCCTGAAGTAGGACAAACGAAGCAGGGATAGATTTGAGAGATATTCAGGAGTTAAAACAGGCCAGGCTTGATGACTGCTTAGATTGGTGTGGACGGGAGAAATGAGAATGATCCCGCCCTCTGGCTTGGGCATCTAATGGATGGCATGGCTATATCCCTCTCTGAGAGAAAGAACTCAGAGGGAAAAGCAAATTTGCTTCCTGAAGTGTGGAAAGGGGGAATTAAAAGGTTCTTAGTTTTTGAAAACTTAAGAATGAGTTGCACATGCAGTGTGTGCAGACAGAAATGTTTACCTGGCAGCTGGATATATGGGCCCACTATGTTCCAGGAATAAGGTAACAGGGAGACTTAATGGACGGTGAATGTGGATCCTGTTTTGACTTTTGAGTTCCAATAGCTGAGAATTCAGCCCATTAAAATCCTTTGTATTGGGGTGCAAGGATAGTTCAGTGGTACAATTCTCGCCTGTCACATGGGAAACTCTAGTTCGATTCCCAGCCCATGCACGTCCCAAAAACCAACAAAAAAAAAACAAAAGTCCAACAAATGGTGCTGAAAAATGGGATACTCACATGGAAAAAAGAATGAAATGTGACCCCTGCCATACAGCATACAAAAAAAATTTTTATACTGAAGAAAACTTAAATGTCTAATGATACAAAAATAATTAAATAACTGTTGGTTCATCCATACAATGGAATACAGAAAAGTCAAGAATAGTTAATGACATCAAAAGTACCAGTCAGAGAAAAAGCAAAATGCAAAACTATTAGTTGGTTGTGTAAAAATATCCTTCACAGAAGTGTCAACAATCATTACGTCCAGATAGTAGTTTTGGTATGTAAAGTGTTTTCATTTTAGATTTTCATGTTTTCCAAATATTCTATAAAGAGCACATACTGTTTTAAAATCAGAAACAATAAACTTAATTTTAAACTTGTAATACGTTTTAGATAAAGTTAATGTTTCAAAAAGAGGCCCTTTCCATCACCAGTACTATAGCAATATGAGGAGTAAATAACTGGGGGGAGAGGAAAAGATTCAGGGGGTGTTTGGGACTTTCACTTTGGTGAGGGTATGTTTATCTGTTATTTTTCTCTCTGGAGCAATGACAAGTGTCTAAAATTAAGAGTGATGATTATACAACTAGGTGAGGATTAAGTGAGACATGGATTGTTTATTTTGGACATTATCCATGTTTCCCAATAGATGGAGGTGGCCAAAGAGTACAACGACTGACAATCAGAAAGGAGAACTGTGGTGTATACATACGATAGAATATTGTGTAGCTACAGAAAGGAACAAAGTTGTGAGGCCGGCAATGAGGTGAATGAAACTTGAGAACATTATGTTGTACAAAACAAGCCAGAAACAAAAGAACAAATATTGTATGGTGTCTTTTAGAAAATATGTAAAAAGAAAATTGGGGCCTGTATCATAAGTTCTTATAGAAATTAAATTTATTCCTGAGCTTTAAGGGTTGTTTCTAAATTCTAAGATGCTGTGCTATACGTGTATAGCCTAGTATTTTCCTGGAACTTTGGGTACCTGTGTGACACCTGAGACTCAGAGCTGGAGTTCTGCAACTCTGAAAGTCAGCATTGCTATATACAACAATCACTAAAGAAACCAAAAAAGAAATCAGCCTTCAATCAGAGATAAAAAAGAAGCTGACTGGGTCTAGATTAGGGTAAATCAGAATACAGGGTAAAAGATGACAGTGTCTGTATTTTAGAACTTCATCTACTGTATGAGACTAAAGGAAGAGAGGTCTATTTTGTCCCAAACCTAAGTTTTCTGTAGCACACAATCTAAGTTCATTTAAACAATCCAAGTACAGGGAGCCCAGAATGGGAACAAGGGCTTGTAATTCTGTGTAGTTGAAGGTAATACCCAGATACATCCCTAAGTATGTTGGACAGATAATTTAAAAGTATTGGCAGAGTCCCTTGAAGGACTGCGGAATAAATATGAAACTATTAAACTTTCCACTGGGGATATCCCTGATACTCTCTCAAATACTAGGGACTTCCAAGTTAACAGGCCAAACCTGATCTTGAGGTTTGCTCTTATGAAACTTATTTCTGTAGCTGAGACGCTAAGCCTATCTATAATTATGCCTAAGAAGTTACTTCTAGAAAACCACTATTGTTGCTCAGATGTGGCCTCTCTCTCTCTCAGCCCGATTCTGCAAGTAAAATCATTACCCTTCCCCCTACATGGGACATGACGTCCAGGGGCATGAGTCTCACTGACAATGTGGAACATGACTTCCAAGGATGAGCCTGGCCCTAGCACAGTGGGATCAACAACACCTTTCTGAACAAAAGTGGGAAAAGAAATGTAACAATATAAGGTATCAGTGGCTAAGAGAGTTCAGACAGAGTTGAGAGGCTATTCTGGAGGCTACTGGTATGCAAGCTCCAGGTAGATAATGCTAATTGCTAAAGTTTGCTAAACCCCATTCCTGTTAACCCTAAAGAACACCAAGGGCTCTATATGAGCTCCTACTAAAGTTGGATGCACCAGATCTACTCAGAAACAAAATCTTCAGATGGTTCCTAGGTCAGATAAGTCCTGAAACCCAAAAAGTTTCTCCAAGTGTCAGTATCTCCAAGGACATAAACCAGTTTCATTCCCCTATCCCATATTGTTGACTACCCCTTTACAACATGAAAAATGTTAAAATGGGCTTAACCCAAATGTCCCTAAAGCCTGGGAGAAGGACCAAAGGAAAAGTAGAGGTTATAACAGAGAAGTTAAGATTTAACAAATAAGTATGATTACTGAATCATTATATTGATATTTCCTTTTAGTCTCCAGTGTCTTGAAGCAGTTAGAAGGAAACCTCTGAAATTTACGGAACTGTAACCCATATCAAACTTTGAAATCTATTCTACCACTACTTGTTAAATTGTATATTAAAATGTATTGGGGTTTTTTTGTATTTATATGTTGTATTTCATAATGTTAAGAAAAGAGGTCCACTCCTATCAACAGCAGAACACATAATTGATTTCATGCTGTAAGAATAGGTTAGCTTATGCTGAGGTAACAAATGTATCCGAAAATATAATTGCCTTATAACAAGAAAGGCTTATTTTTTGCTCACGCTCCATGTCCACTACGGGTTGTCTAGGGGCTATGCTTCACATTCCTCCTTTAAGAGCCTTTCTGACCTAGGAATATGGCCAGTTGCTACGACAAAGATAAATGCTCCAGTCCATAAACACATCGATTTCCCTCACAACTCATTGCCATAACTAGCCAGGAGATGCAGTCTTTCAATGTACCTGAAGTTTATTTGGCAAACAGAACTAATAACACTCACATATAACTGAAAATTCATCCCCAATCTAAGAAAACTCTGGAAAGATTTTTATGACAGTGTCTTTCAAACTGCAAATCATGACCCATTAGTAGATTGCGAAGTTAATTAGCAGGTCCTGACCAAAATTGGAATGAAAGGAAAATGTCAGAGTATACCCGTAGAAAAGGTAGATATTTTATCATGAAAGAATATTTGACAAACATTTATCAAATAAATACAGATTTCTGCACAACGTGAAATATGTTTCTTCCTGTGGCTCCAGCCAAAAAATTCTGAAAGTCATGGTTTTACAGGAGTCCCAACTAAGCCAGATACAAAGAAACATAATAATTTCTATACTGGGCTTTACTTTCCTATGACTACAATAAAAGAGGGAAAACATCATCTCCCTCCATGGCATCAAGCTCCAAGCAATGGGTGGAGTCAAAATTTTACTCTTTCTTTAATATCATGCTCTCTCAATCACAAATCGAGAAATATCATGTAGCCACTTAGAGTTTTAGCATCCTCCAAGTATTAAGAGGTCCATTAATTTGCATTGCTGCTAAAATAAAAATTTCAAGTTTCAAAGAGGTTTTACTTAAAACTGCAGAGCCCCATTTCTCAGTGTGTTAGGAATAGATACAATTTCTTGGTTAATTTTAATGGCATACTTGACCAGAATAAATGGTAATATATTTTCATTATTTTGTATTGATATATCTTATAAAACATTGTCCTGGACAATTTTTAACAGGTTTACTTGTGCTTTACTGTTTAAGGGAAGAGTGGACATTTCAAAATCCTATTCAATTGCAAAACATCTATTATATCTAACTCCTTGTCCTCAGTTCAACATCCACAATTCTCAATACTTTACTTCTTATCTTCCACCAAGAAAATACAAATTTCAAATATGGTAGTTCTACATGTTTGTCTATGGGAAAAGTGCATTGATAAACACAGTTTCAACTTCATTTCCAGAATAAATTCTTCTTAATACTTCCTTTCTACTAGACATGTCAATGACCTACAACTGTTTACTTAGTGTAGCAAAAGTTTCAATCAATTTCAGTGTTTCCTATCTTTCACTTAAATATACTACTAAGTCTTTTCCTATCTACCTTTCATGATTGCCAGTTTAAAAGCTAGTTGTCACATTACGCCCAGGGTCTTATGGATCTTTCTCTTGCTTCAAAAGTGTATGAAACAGACCCAGGGACTCTCCCCCCACCACCACCTCTTCAGCCTCAACCACCTTCCAGCCGCCTCTTCAGTTGCAACCTCCAGGACCATCTTCTTGCCAGCTCCTGCTTCTGAGGCCAGCTAACACCATTTGTGTGTGTGTGTGTGTGGTCAGCTCCTCATTGTCAACCAACCATGAGCTCCCAGATCCATCAGAATTATTCCACCGTTGTGGAGGCCTCTGTTAACTGCCTGGTCAACCTGCATCTGCAGACCTCCTACATCTACCTCTCTCTGGGCTTCTATTTCAACCGTGATGCTGCAGCCCTGAAGGGCACGGACCACTTCTTCTTTGAATTGGTGAAGGAGAAGTCCAAGGGCACCGAGCAATCTCCTGAAAACCAGTACGACAGCCACGCCCTCTTCCAAGATATGCAGAAGCCATCTCAAGATGAGTGGGTTATGTCCCCGGATTCCATGGCAGCAGCCTTGGTCCTGGAGAACAGCCTGAACCAGGCTCTTCTACAGCTCTCTGTCCTGGGTTTGTCAACACAGACCCTCACTTCTATGACTTCCTGGAGAACAATTTCCTGGATGAGGAGGTAAAACTCATCAAGAAGATGGGCGACCACCTAACCAACCTCTGCAGGCCGGGCTGGATGAGTATCTCTTTGAAAGGCTCAGCCCTCAAGCACGACTAGGAGCCTCCTGGGCCCAGAGGCCTTTAGGGGGCCCCTCTGCTGTTCCTCAGCACCCAGGCTTCTGCCTGAGCCCCTCCCTCCAACCAGGAGGATCCTTTTAACCAGCCACCCTGCTGCCCTCGAACAAGCCATGATCCAAGTTATAAACAACAAAGCTTTTTGCAGCAAAAAACAGAAAAGAAAAAAAGTTAGTTGTTCCCCCCAACCTCTGGGGGAAAAAAAAGCCTGCTAAATAACCAACAATAACCAAAAGCGTCATGTGGGATAACCTTTTATCTTCCAGATGACTCCAATGCCAATTACTCTCAATGCCAGAAGAAGCTTCCTGAGGAAAAAAGGAGTCAATGCGAACCAATGCAATCTACCATTCTGAGATTTAAGAGAATCATATAAAACATGACTGTGTTTAAAAGAACAGAAAACAAAAACCATCCTCAAAAATAAACTAGCGTGCAATTTTTTTACCCTATAAAAAGGAAGTTCTGCTATGGAAAATGATGAACAATTCTGCATTTTTTTAAAGTAAGGAAGCATTATATTCTGTTCAGTAAGTTTCTGGCTTTAGAGATCTTTTTTAAAAAATGATGAATCACTATATTAATTTCCTTCCTGACGTTTTTCATCTAGGTGTGGGGTAAAGTGGATTCCACTGGGAGCTGGAATATGGCTGTCCCAGACTCAGTGAAGCCATTAAGGCACAGTAGGTATCTGGACAAGAAAACCCAGTAGCTCCTCTTAAAACTAAGAGGTGAGGAAATTAAGTGAACATGAAGATCTCTTCCATTTCCAAACTGCTACATTTCTATTCTTTAAAATGTTTTTCTAATTATCCATTCCATTAAAATGTGACTAATAATTAGTTTTTTAATCAAATATAATCTTTCCATTATTATAAACTGGATCTACGAGATTTAATACCAAATGAATTTTTTAGAAATTAAAATTTTATAATCAAAGTCATAATGCTTTTCTATTACATTGAAAGAGCTCCCTTGGCAACATACACAGAATTATTATGATAATTCTCTTTTCATAATAGTTTTTATACTGCTAAACTATCAAGACAAAAAAATCTGATAAAAAATGGTCCTCCTTTCAAATAAATGACAAGTACTACACAAATCCAATTGAATGCTTTGAGTCCTAAAATGTGGGATTTATTAAACTATTCTATATGGTTTCATGAGTGCAAAAAAAAAGGTTCACACACAAATACTACAGTTAAATTTTGATAACTGACAACTGGGTTGGTGAAAGAGCACTAGTACAGATATTCTTAAATGATGAGGGATAGAGAGAAAATGTGCAACTGGGGCAATGTGTTTTATTCTTATCTTAAATTTCAATAAAACTATGCCTGGCATTCTGGAAATTTACAACCGTATACTTTAAACTAAGTAAATAATAAAATCCTCCTAGGAAAAAACAACTCAAGAGAACCAGAAAACGTTGCAGTTTGTAATATGGTGGTTCACACCTTGGAAAACAAGAAAAATATGCAGTCTTTACAAAGATATTTTTAAATCCCTGCATGTTAAACTACTGTGACAAAGAGAATGAATTATAGGAGGTGTCATGGTCAGGTTCATGCGTCAACTTGGCCAAGTGGTGGTACCTGTTTGTCTGTTGGGCAAGTGCTGGCCTGTCTGTTGTGATGGCGACATTTCATAGAATTAAATCATGATCATGTCAGCTGCAACCACAGCTGATTCCATTTGTAATCAGCCAAAGGGGGGTGTCTTCTGCAATGAATGATGCTTAATCTAATCTCGGGAAGCCTTTTAAGGAGGATTCAGAAGAGATAGGCTCTATTCCTGCTTCGGCCGGTAAGCCTCTCCTGTGGAGTTCGTCCAGACCCTCCATCGGAATCGTCAGCTTCACAGCCTGCCCTGAGGATTTCAGACTCTGTGTTCCCACGGTCACGTGAGACACTTTTATAAATTTTATATTTGCGAGTGTTCCCTGTTGATTCTGTTTCTCTAGAGAACCCTAATACAGAAGGTGACAGTCATTAAATATTTATAAAATTTCTTGCAGAAAGAAATCCTAAAAGGAATCATGTCATATAAACTCAAAATGGTATTATTATTATCAAACTTGCCATTACAAAGCAAGAAACTTCCAAGATGGGAACTCTTCTTTCTCTTTACTTACTCCAAAGTCAGATGGTTACATTCCTTATATAGAATTAAATTCAGTTGTTTGAAGCAGAAACAGCTGCACTGGACATGGTTCATCCTAGAAAACTGACATTTCTCAAACAAGTGCCAAGAGCAGTCTCAGAATTACAGTGTCCAAATGGAGATGATTTTATTTTATAACATCATCCAAATGCTGTTCAGAAAAATTGCAATCAAGATCCCTAGAGCTATATTACCCAATGGCCCAAAGGAAAAATTATGGCTGTCCATATATTGCTTGGTTTACTTCATAGCAGAAGTAATAAAGCAGACACCAAAATGACTTTTGTTTCATTCTACAATTACAGGTGCTTTAGAATATTGTCTGATTAACACTGAACTTGATACTTTCAGAACACCACAGTCTGTATTGCTGGGAAGGCCAGAAAAAAACATTATTCGGAACTGCAAGAAAAAGGATCCTTAGAGCAGGAGGAGGGAGAGTTAGCAGATAAACTTCCAGACTGAGACAGAAAGGGTTTTGGAGAATGAGGAAGTAAAAATGGCTTTCTGGACATCATACAACTCTTTTCTATTGGTATCCAGGGGAATCTAGGAATTTGGCACATGGACTGAATTGGCAGGGCAATCACCACCTAATAAAATGAGAGAGGAACAGGCAGTAGCCATATCCAGAAGATCAGATACTGTGATATTACCCAACTCCACAGGCGTTGGGGGCAAGCTAGAGAAAACAGAAATTAAAAAAACAAAAAACCATACAGTAGTAAACATGAAATTGCAAACCTCAAAGTGGGCATACAAACAAGAGCTAACAAATATTCAGTAAAAACCAGCACCATGAAGGAAGGAAAGAACTGAGCAACTAACACCCATAAAAACAGAGTTAAGACAATAAAAAGACTAAAATGTAATTAATACATTCAGAGAAATATGTAAGAAGTTTGTGTGAATAAAAAGGAAAGGAAAATTTAAGATTCGGGAAATTAAAATCTTAATAATGAACACACTTGAAGAAGAACGCAGCTAAATGGAAAATTAAGTTGAAGAATTCTACCAGATTATAATGCTAAAGGACCCAGGTTTTACAAAATATGAAAAAGTACACAAGCACCAAGATGCATGAATGCAGAAATAAAGACCTCTTTTAATATAATTGGTGAAACATCAACTAGCTTCATCCCCCTATTCTATATTATCAACAGGCCCTTCCAAAAAGAAAAAGTTTGAATGGGCATAGCCCAAATACCCCTAAAGAGTGGGAGAAAGATCAAAGGTGATGGTAGAGTTATACAGAGAAGGTCAGGTTTAACAGATGAGTACGAGTGCTGAATCAGTATATTGATATTTCTTTTATTCTCCAGTACCTTACAGCAGCTAGAAATAAAAACCTAAAAATGTGGAATTGTAACCCATACCAAACTCTGAAATCTGTTCTACAACTAATTGTTGCAATATAATTGAAATTTATTGCTTTTTTGGTATATATGTTATTTTTCACAAACAAAGAGAAGGAAGAGTATAATACAGAAGATAGGATTTAACATATGAATATGACTGCTGAATCATATATTGAAATTTCTTTCAGTCTCCAGTGTCTTGGAGCAGCTAGAAGAAAAATTAAAAATCGTGGAACTGTAACCCATACCAAACTTTAAAATCTGTTGTATAGCTACTTGTTAAAATGTACCTGGAATTTGTTGCTTTATATATATATATATGTTATTTTTTTTCACAATTAAAAAAATACAATTGATGAAAATTTTAACTCAAAGGATCAACAAACATCCTAAGAGTTTCCGTGGAGTCGCTGGGGGAGGGATACATAAAATAAAACTGATTGTCTAAAGGCTTCTTAGCAAGCACAAAAAGTGTAGCTAAAAGACAATGTATCAATATCAAGTTCAGCAGGAACATGCTTTTTCACCTAGATTCTTATACCTAGGCAAACAGACATTTGTTTTTGAACATTAAAGAACTCAAAATTTACTATTTACTCTCTCCAAAAAAAATTATTAGAAGAGGAACAAACTAAAAGCAAGTTGTAAAGTAGAGATAAAATCCATCAGAATTCACCAACCTCCCCTAGTCACCCTTCCAGATAAAACTTGAGCCTAAAATTAGTGAAAAAAATTAATGACATTCTACAAATATAATACAAACTCGCAACCTAGAAGCTCGTTATGGTGGGGGAGGGGATAGAGACAGTGATACAAATCATTTAAACAGAAAAAGTAAACTATCTGGGGAAGGACTTTAAACACTAGCTATTAGTAGGAACATGTGTTTCAATTGATATATAGAAATATAATAGTTACCATTATTACATAAATATAACTAACTTCCAGAGATAACTAATGGGGGAATAAAATGAAGCAAACTTAATTCAAAGGCAGAAAAAGTAACAGTAATAATTATAAAAAGTATAAGGAATCATGTTAAATAGAAAACATAAAGTAAAATGCCAAGAAAGAGTCCAATCATATTAGTAATCATAATACAGTTTGTGGTAGTTAGATTCAGTTGTCAACTTAGCCAGGTGAAGGCGCCTAGTTCTGTTGCTGTGGACATGAGCCAGTGGTACGTGAACTTTATCTGTTGCTGATTACATCTGCAGTTGGCTAGGAGGCTTGCCTGCAAGCCTTGCAATGAAGGACGTTTGACTTAACTGGCTGGTGCATAAAATCAGAGAGCTCAATGTAGTACAGCCCAAGCAGCTCAGCATACCTCATCTCAGCACTCGCAGCTCAGCCCAGGCCTTGGGAGATACAGAAAGAAATCACCCCGGGGAAACTTGTTGGAACCCAGAGGCCTGGAGAGAAGGCCAAGAGAGACCATCCTGTGCCTTCTCACACAAGAAAGGACCTCAGTTGAAAGTTAGCTGCCTTTCCTCTGAAGAACTGATGAAATAAATCCCCTTTTGTTAAAAGCCAATCTGTCTCTGGTGTGCTGCATTCCAGCAGCTAGCAAACTAGAACAGATTTGGTACTGGAGAGTGGGGTGCTGCTGCGGTTTGCAAATACCAGATATGTTGGAATGGTTTTTTGGACCGCTAAGGGGAAGATTTTGGAGGAACTGTGAAAAAAATGATGGAGAAGTCCTGGAGTGCTTGAAGGGACAGTTGGGGTAAACAGAACCACTATCAATCTTGACAAAGGAGGACACAAAAGGGAAAAAATTGGAGTTTGCAGAGTGAGAACCATGGAAGCTCGGGTCTGAAGCCAAGAAACCTCGGCCAGGAGAATAGACCCACCTACATACATGGAGAGTGTGAGTTTATCCTGAAGGGTGAGATGAGTCTCCCACCTCATTGCACTGGAAGAGTTGTGCCGCCTCAGGCCTTGGAGAAGGTACAGCATGCTCCTTGGGGGACTGGGGAGAGCCTGGCTGCCACCACATGGAGGGGTTGAATGTGTGCCCCGGAAATGGCAGAGAGCCCAGGGGTGGCCCTGATGCCTGGAGAGAGTGGAGTCAAAAAAAAAGGTGGTCTCCTCGATGTTCCCCGAGGTTGATTTGGAAAGAGGCAGGTCACTGCATAGGCCCTCGGCCCTCGGAAAGGGTGGGACTGCCACTTTCTAAAGCCGAAGGATGAATGACTTTCAGACTTTGAAATCCAATGGTGTTTGCCCTGCAGGTTTTACATCTGTGTTCTTCCAATTTCTTCCTATGGAAATGAAAACCTGTATCCTGTGAATATCTTCCTTTGCATATTGGCACCAGACAATTTGTTTTGAGAGTCACAGTTCCTCAGCCAGAAGAGAATTTTTTGCACCTTAATATTATTTAAGGTGATGCATGTAGTTACCAAGTTGACAAGAGGTAGACATGTGGTAGTTAGATTCAGTTGTCAACTTGGCTAGGTGAAGGCACCTGGTTCTGTTGCTGTGGACATGGGCCAATGGTATGTGAACCTCATCTGTTGCTGATTACACCTGCAGTTGTCTAGGAGGTGTGCCTTCTGCAATGAATGATGTTTGACTTAATTGGCTGGTGCTTAAATGAGAGAGCTCAATGTAGCACAGCCCAAGCAGCTCAGCATACCTCATCTCGGCACTCGCAGCTCAGCCCAGGTGTTTGGAGATACAGAAAGAAATCACCCCGGGGAAAGTTGTTGGAACCCAGAGGCCTGGAGAGAAGGCCAACAGAGACCATCCCGTGCCTTCCCATGTAAGAAAGAACCTCAGTTGAAAGTTAGCTGCCTTTCCTCTGAAGAACTAATGAAATAAATCCCCTTTTATTAAAAGCTGATCCATCTCTGGTGTGCTGCATTCCAGTAGCTAGCAAACCAGAACAAAGTTGAATCAGTTAAATTTGCCTATTTAAATTTCAGAAAAATTTCAGATTGGGTTTTTTTGTAATCTCTCCATATGTTGTTTATAAGTCATCCACCTAAAACTCACTGACAGCAAATGTTGAAAATTAAGGGACAGAAAAACAATTTGCTAGGAAAATGCTAACAAAAGAAAGTCGATACAATTTAAAAAAAAAACTGAATTCAAGGTAAAAATCATTCAACAGGACTAAGGAAGGAATATCTCATATTTATAAAAGATCAAAACTCCTAAATGAACTATAGAAATTTAATGAAATCTTTCTTTGAATATTTTGACATGAACATTTTCTGTACATAAATTTGTTTACATTGTTTTTCAGCTATTATATCTAAAGATACATTCATTGTTTTTACATAACTTTATAAACATTTTTAACACAGTTGCATAATCAATGTAAACTGTCAACTTTTTCCCTAATATTGCACATTTAGGATGTTTTCAATATCTTAATCATATATATACACTATGATAATAAACACTTATAGGGATATCTCCCCTAACCCATAACCACCATACCTCCTATTATTGATTTTTGCTTGTTTGTTTGTTTTTCCTTACTTCTCTATTGATACACTGGATAAAGGGAGTGTCCATTACAAGGGCTTTTCTTTTTTTTTGGCATGGGCAGGCCCCAGGACATCACAAGGTTTTCGTACTCACACATTCACAACTTAAAAGCTCTATAGTTTTTCAGTCATCTCCAAGGCTAGTGGATTACAGTTCAACAGTTTCAGGTATATCTCTCTAGCTACTCTAATACGTCAAAAACTGAAAAGGGATATCTATATACTAATAAGAATAGCCTCCAAAAGACCTTTAGACTCTATTTGAAATCTCTCAGCCATTGAAACTTTATTTTGTTTCATTTATCTCCCCCCTTTTGGTCAAGTAGTCTTTCTCATTTCCATGATGCCAGGTCCAGGCTCCTCCCGCTGAGTGACGCCTTACATTGCCAGGGCGATTTTCTCCGCTGGGAGGCACATCCTATGTAGTGGGGAGGGCAGAGAGTTCACTTGCTGAGTTGGCTTAGAGAGGGAGAGGCCACACTTGAGCAACAAAAAAGGATCTCTGGGGGTGACTTCAGCATAATCCTAGCTAGGCTTAACTTCTTCTTTGCAGGAATAAGTTTCATAAGGGAAAGCACCAAGATCGAGGGCCTGTCCCAACAAACTGGCAGTCCCCAGTGCTTGAGAAAATATCAGGTCTTCCCCAGGTAAGAAAGTTTAATATTTCCACCTTTCCCCCCCAGTCCCTCCAGGACACTTTGTAAATACTTTTTTTTTTTTTTATCTTCTGCCCAGCTTAGTCTGGGATGTATTGGGGCATCCCTGCAATCTTTACAAACCAAGAAGATCTCACTCCTATTCATGGTTCCATGTATTTATCATGCTTGAATAAGCTGACTATACATTTTTAATTAAATAGTGTGCTACCAAAAATGTAAATTATGCACTGAATAAACATCTCTTCCTTTGGTCGTGCACAGAAATTGAAGTTTTAAAATATAGTCAATGAAGAGTGGGAGAAAGATCAAAAGTGGTGGTGGGGTTATATAGAGAAGGTAGGGTTTAAAAAATGAGTATGATTGCTGAATCAGTGTATTGATATTTCTTTTAGTCTCCAGTATCAAGAGCAGCTACAAGTAAAAACCTAAAATTGCGGAATTGTAACCCATCACAAACTCTGAAATCTGTTGTACAACTAATCGTTGCAATATGCTTTGAAATTTATAGTTTTTTCTATGTATGCTATTTTTTTACACAAAAAAAAGGTTGATTGTGAGGGGGTACAGGTAGTTCAGTGGTTAGAATGCCCGCCTTCCATTCAGGAGACCCAAGTTTGATTCCTAGCCCATGCACATACAAAAAGAGGTTGATTGTGATGATAAAATGCATGCTGTATGATATATCATGAACTGCTGCCTGTGCACTTTGGATGATTGTATGGTATGCGACTATATAATATGTATCAATAAAAATAATAATTTAAAACAATATAGTCAATATCATTGTTTACTCTTTTGTCTAATTTACTGTAGTCCTAACCAGATCAGCTTCATTAGTATCTCTAACTGAACTCTGATCTCTTTTTCAGTGTTTTTAACAGTTGCTGTATGGGGTAATGCCGACTTTTGTAGCTGCAGAACTCTAGCTCTGTGTCATGCAAATACCCAAAGTTCCATGGAATAACCAAATTATACACAAAGAGCTCAACATCTCAGAATTTTAAAAATAACAGTTACAACTCCAGAACAGATGGGGCTGCTGTATGAGTTTGTAATCTAGGAGCCTCCACAATAGGGCCCCACCTGACTGACAGCCTATGCTCTCTAGTTCAAGTCTGAGTTTGTTCATTATTGTTAGTCCATATAAATGAGACATTATAAATTTATCTTTTCTTTTCTGGTTTATTTCACTCAACTTACTGTCCTCAAGATTCATTCACTTCATTGCATGCTTCACAACTTCATTCCTTCTTGCAGGCACTCAACAGTATGTTGACTATGGTATGTAAACCACAGTTCTTCCGTTTCGTCCAGTCTTCAGTCAATGTACCCTTAGGTCACCTCCATCCATTGCAATTTCCAAACACTGCCACCACAAATACCACTGTGCAAATGTCTAAATGTGTCCCTCCTTTCACTTCCTACAAGCATACACCTAACTATGGGTTACAGGATCATACAGCAACACCAACCCTAGCCTCCTGTGAAATCACTACCATTCCCTCCAGAAGGGCTGTACCACTCTGTTTCCCTATTGTATTAGTTAGGGTTCTCTAGAGAAACAGAATCAACAGGGAACACTTGCAAATATAAAATTTATAAAAGTGTCTCATATGACCGGAGGAACACAGAGTCCAAAATCCACAGGGCAGGCTGTGAAGCCGACAACTCCAATGGATGGTCTGGATGAATTCTACAGGAGAGGCTCACCAGCCGAAGCAGGAATGGAACGTGTCTCCTCTGAGTCCTTTTTAAAAGGCTTCCAGTGATTAGATTAAGCATCCATCATTGTACCCCTTTTGCTGATTACAAATGGAATCAGCTGCGCATGCAGCTGATGTGCTCATGATCTAATCCTATGAAATGTCCTCATTGCAACAGACAGGCCAGCACTTGCCCAATCAGATAAATAGGTACCACAACTTGGCCAAGCTAACACATTTCCCTAACCATGACACCTACCAACAGTGAATAGGTACAGCTCTCTCTCCACGTTTTCTCCAGAACTTGTATATCTCTGTTCAGTTTTTAAAACTTTTATTCACACATCATACAATCCAACCAAAGTAAAATACCAATAGTTCCTGGTATAATCACATAGCCCCTTTAGCACCACACTCTACATGAGGATATTTCCATTTGTTCCACAAAGAATCCCATATCCCTCACCTATATACCCTGCTAGTGGACATGTAGCATTGACTTATTGTCTTTGTTACATTCAATGGAAGTACATTACAATGTTACTGTTAACTATAGACAGACCCTAGAAAGCATTCATGGTATTTTTTCCCAAATACCATGTGTGCCAGTTTGAATGTATTATGTGCCCCCAGAAAAGCAATGCTTTAATCCTGATTCAATCTTGCAGGGGCAGCCATTTTTTGTAGTCCTGATTCAACATTGTAAGTGAAAATTTATTAGAATATCCCCACAGAGATGTGGCATGCCCAAGTGTGAGTATGACCTTTTGATTAGATGGAAATGTGACTCTATGCATTCCAAGTGGACCTTGATTAATTTACTGGAGTTCTTTAAAAGAGGAAACATTTTGGTGAGACCCTAGAGCTGACAGAGCAGAAATGACAGAGCCAACAGAAACTACACAGCAGAGCTGACACACATGCTGATATGTAGAGAACAGAGACACAGATATTTGAAGATGTTTGGAGACCAGCAAATGATGCCATGAAATGTTAAGCAAGTCAGAACCTGGAGAGAGCGAATGGAAGACAAGAGATGAAAGCCAGCCCTGGAGAAGCAAAGTGAGGAACCCCACACAGACAGAGACTGAGAGCAGTGGAGCCTAGGAACGAGGACCAGCAGATACCTACACATGACTACTCACCTGACAAAGTTGTCCCTGACCCATCAACATTCTCTGAATTAAGGCATCTTTCACTGGATGCCTTAGTTTGGACATTTTTATAGGTTTTAGAAATATAAACTTGTAACTTATTAATTCCCCCTTTTAAAAGTCATTTCAGTTCTGGTATACCACATTCCAGCAGCTTGCAAACTAACACAGATTTTGGTACCAGGAGTGAGATGCTGCTGCAAATACCAATAATGTTGGAACAGCTTTTTAAATAGATGTATTGGGTTCTCTAGAGAAACAGAACCAGCAGGAGATATTTGTAAATATGAGATTATAAGGTGTCTCATGCAACCATTGGAATGGAAGAGTCCAAAATCTGTGGGGCAGGCTGTGAAGCTGGCAGCTCCAGTGAAGGGTCTGGACAAATTTCACAGGAGAGACTCACTGGCTGAAGAAGTAATGAAAAAGTCTCTCATCTCCCTTAAAAGCCTCCAGCTGACTGGATTATCTCATTGTGTGCAACATACCTTAGTTGATCTCAGATGTAATCAGTCACAGATGCAATCAACTCACTGATGACTTAATATGCTAGCCTTCCAGTCTGTCAATCAGCCACAAAATATCTTTGCACAATGATCAGGCCAGTGCTTGCCTCACCAGACAACTGGGTGTAATCACTTGGCCAAGTTGACACCAGAACATAACCATCACAATGGGTGAGAAGAAGATTCTGGAGGAGTTGTGAGGTCTTGATAGAGAAGATCAAGAATACTTTGAAGAGACTGCTGGTAGAAATGTAGACTCTAAAGACACCTCCAGTGAGGCTTTAGACAGAAATGATGAATGTGCCTTTGCAAATTAGAGGAAAGGTGTTCTTTGGGGATGAAAAGCAGAATTTGAGAATGATGAACTTAGATATTTAGCAGGAGAAATTTCCTAACTAAATGCAGAAAATGTACTCTGGCTGCTCCTCACAGTTTATAATAACACGCAAGAAGAAAGAGATAAATTGAGAAAAGGACTCTTGGATAGAAAGAAAACAGAAATCTGTGGTCTAGAAAGTTTCGGCTCCCAGAAAGTGAGACCTCAATGAATAGGGATCTATATGAAAATTTAACAAAATATGGAAGCTGCCACCCATTACGGGATAAGCAAGGATTCGAGATTGAGTTATCCAGAAAGGATCTGTGGAAAGTCCTATTATCTAATGGGTATAATACCAGTTATGATACATAGAAAGCCAACAAGAGTGTTAACGGGATCTTTATAGATGGATCTACTGCCTGTCTGGACTAAAATGGGCAGAAAGGGGACAAATTGAAAGAAAAATAACTTCAGAGGCAGAAACATGGAAGCTAAGGTATAAAGCCAAGAAAATCAGGCCAGGAGAACGAACCCACCAAAGCACTTGGAGAGGTTGTGTTTGCCCCACAGGCAGAGGGTGGTTTGTTCCAGAAGAGTTGTGCCCCAGGCTTTGGAGTGGGTGGAGCATATTCCTTGGGGATTGAGGAGAGCCTGGCTGCTACCCCATTGTTTTGGAGTTGAGAGTGTGCCTCATAGATGGCAGAGAGCCCAGGTGTGGCCCAGTGTCTAGAGAGGGTGGCACCAAGAAAAAGGTGGTCTCCCCAGTGTCCTCCAAGGTTGTAAACTCCACACCAGTGTCTCGAAAGAGCCAGGCCACTACATAGGATCTTGGAAAGGGTGGGGCTACTGCTTTCCCCAAGGAAAGATGACTCTCAGATTTTGAAATCCAATGGAGTTTGCCCTAGAGGTTTTCAGAAGTGTTTGGGTCCGGTGATCCCTGTGTTCCTTCTAATTTCTCCCTATGGAAAGGGGAATATGTATCTTATAACTGGCCCTTCTTTGTATGTTGGCTGGAGGTAACTTGTTCTGAGTTTTACAGGTCCACAGGCAGAGGAGAACATTTTGTCTTAGAACAGACCATGCCTATAACTGACTTTGGTGCGATTTTGTACTGGTTTTAAGTTTGTATTGTATTTGTATTGTTACCAAAATAGTTAATATTTGGTGATTTTGTGATGCAGTGAAAATATTTTGCATATGGAAAAAAACATGTCTTTTGGGAGGTTCAGAAGGTAGAATGTGCCACTTTTAAAGTTTTATGTACCCCCATAAAATCATGTTTTAATCCTGATTCAATCTTGTGAGGGCAGCCATTTCTTTTAATTCTGATCCAATATTTTAGGTGGAAATGTTTATTAAAATATCTCCATGGAGATGTAGCATGCCCAAGTGTGTGTATGACTTTTTGATTAGATGGAGGTGTGACTGCACCCATTCCAGGTGGGTCTTGATTAGTTTACTGGAATCCTTTAAAGAGGAAACATTTTGACGAGAGCTTAGAGCTGACACAGAAGAAATGATAGAACTGACAAATTTCAGAGCAGAGCTGACACAGATGCTGACACTTGGAGAACAGAGACAGATATTTGGAGATGTTTGGAGACCAGCAGACATTGCGATAAGATGTTAAGCAAGCCAGAACCTGGAGAGAGCCAAGGGAAACTAAGAGATGAAAGCCAACCCCAGAGAACCAAAGTGATTCTGTGTCCCCATAGGAACATAGGCTGAAAGCACGGAGCACAAGAACAAGGGATCAGCAGATGCCAGCCACATGACTACCCAGCTGACAGAGGTGTTCCTGACCCATCAACCTGAATTAGGTTATCTCTCCCTGGATTGCAGTTTGGACATTTTTATAGGCTTGAAACTATAAATTGTAACTTATTAAATTCCCTATTTTAAAAGCCACTCCAGTTCTGGTATATCACGTTCTGGCAGCTTGTAAACTAATAACCATCCCATTTGCAGCATCTTGCAATGTTGACATTCAGTTTGTTCTCCCTTAAGCAAAAACCTTCTTATATTTGTACCATCATTATTCACTATAGGCATCAGTAAGTTATACTGTCCCAGCCTTTATCCTTTATCTTTCTTTTTGGTTTCATACATATTCACAACCCTTCTTCCTCAACCATAATCACACTCAGCTTCCTTCAGTGTACTTACATTATTGTGCTACTATCAGATAGTATTGTGCTATCCATTTCTGGGTCTTTACAATCACTCCTGTTAAACATTCTGTACTTTGTCAGCATCAAATACCCAAGCTCTACCCTCTATTTCCTGATAACCTATGTTCTCAACTTTAACTCTCAAAGTTCACTCATTAATATTAGCTCATATTAGTAACACCAAACAGTATTTGTGCTTTCGTTTCTGGCTAATTTCACCCAGCAAAATGTCCTCAAGTTTCATCCACATTATTACATGCTTCCTGACATTATTCTGTCTTACAGCTTCATAATATTCTATCGTATGCATATACCACATTTTGTTTAACCACTCATCCATTGATGGACATTTGGGCTGGTCCCATCTCTTGCATATTGTGAATCCTGAATAATGCTGCTATAAACAGTTGAGTGTACAAGTCATCTCAACTGAGACTGAGCAGCATCTTCAACAAATGGTGCTTAGAGAACTGGATATCCATATCCAAAAGAATGAAAGAGGAACCCTATCTCATATCTTACACAAAAATCAACTCAAACTGAATCAAAGGCCTAAACATTAGAGCTAAGACTACAAAATGTTTAAAAGAAAATGTAGTGAAATATCTTAAGGATCTTGTGATAGGCGGTGGTTCCTAGACCTATACCCAAAGTGCAAGTAATGAAAGAAGAAGTAGATAATGGGAATCTCTTCAAAAATTTTTATGTACTTTTGTACATCAAAGGACTATGTCAGGATAGTATGCAATGGGAGACAATACTTAGAAACCACATATCAGATAATGGTTTAATATTCAGAATACATAAAGAGATCCTACAACTCAACAACAAAAAGACAAACAACCCAATTTAAAAATGGGTAAAATATACGGATAGACACTTTTCCAAAGAGGAAATACAAATGGCTCAAAACCATATGAAGAGATGCTCAACATCACTGGCTGTTAGGGAAATGCAAATCAAAACCACATGAGCGGGTGGGCCACAGTGGCTCAGCAGGCAAGAATGCTTGCCTGCTATGCCAGAGGACCCGGGTTCGATTCCCGGTGCCTGCCCATGTTTAAAAAAAAAACACGAGACATCTCAAACCTACTAGAATGGCCGTTATCAAAAAAAAAACAGAAAACAAGAAGTGCTGGAGAGGATATAGAGAAAGAGGCACACTTAGTCACTGTTGGTAGGAATGCAGAATGGTATGGAACTGCTCTGGAAGGCAATTTGGGTAGTTCCTTAGGAAGTTAAATAGAGAATTACCATATGATCCAGCAATCCATCATTAGGTATACATTCATAGGAACTGAAGGCAAGGACACAATCAGCATTTGTTTTAATAGCAGGCAATAATCTGCTATTAACAGATGTGTCCTCAGTCACCTGACCCCTGGCCCTCACCCAGAAAGCACAACATCCTCACGCTTCAGGGACAGCATCTATGAGGACTACAAATCTAAACCTATTTTCTAACTTAGGTCCCATATATTTAAATATCTTTTTTCCTATTTCTTCATACAACAAACCCTCCATTACCATCAGGCAAATTGTGTCATGTCACGTTCCTTAAATAGGCCATGCTCACTCCCATTTCAAGTGTTTTCTCATAACATACCTTTTCTCATAACAAACTTACAGAAACTTGGCCTAAAAAAAATAAAAAACACCTTTAAGTGCAAGAAAGAAACAGGGTAGAGGGGAGAAGAAATAGCTCTGAATTTGAAAAGCAAATATGCCTACAGGTAAGCCCACAAGCCTAAGGGTTAAAGAACAACTGAAAAGAGTCTCCACTCAACTAGTACAAAACAGTATTTAGACTGTATATGCACATCTGTTCTAAATGGGCCTGTTGTCTACTCCGATAGGTTCCCTTCCTGGCCTCACTGGGTTTTAAATATTCTAAGCATCACTCCTTATAAAAACTTACAAAAAAGAATGATTCACTCAACATTATGCAATGTTCGTTAAGTGCCAAGAATAAATCATGTCAAATCAACCTCATACCTTCTTTAATAGAAGTACTAGGCTGTCAACAAGAGAATACTGTGCTTATGATATTTCAAAAAGGCAAACAGAAAAAGGTAAGCTGAAACACAAAGCTAATTAAATGATGCCTGAAGTCAGCCTGCTACAAGGTTTCTAGTAACATGTCTTGGAGTTCTGACAGTTGCACCATCTGATTAATTGTTTTGTACTTTAAGTAAGGGCACTGAAAACTTGCAAATCAAATTTCCAGACATTCTAACTGATAGAATAAAAGATCTTAGGTTAAAAAAGATCTCAACTGAACAATAATGTGCCAACATCAATAAGAAAAAATAATCAAAAGAAACACATGAAAGTTTTGGGATCTAAAATCTGGATTGTACAGTGCTAAATAGGAATAAGCTGACATAACAGCAGAACTGAATAGACTAAAAGGTTTTAGCTTATGGTAAACTGAGGTTATTAGTGGGAACTGGCTGCCAACAATTAGTTTGTACTTGGGATACACTGAAAAAGGAACAGTGCTACACGCAGTGGTCAGAGAGTCATCAAAACTGAACAAGTCAAGGAAAGGCTGTAACCCCAAACCATCTCAAAAGAGAAGCCATTTTTTAGCATGAAGCTCCACTTGGGTCATCATGTTAGCTTCCTTCAAGTATTGGCAAGACTGTCCTGTGGGAAAAAAAAATCAGGCTTGTCCCTGTCATTCCCAGAGTACCAAATCAAGATCAAAGCATAGAAACTCCAGGGAAAAAAAGCTTTCAGTGTAATTTAAGAAGAGAGTTTCCCATCATGTTTACTAAAGCTGCCAGAAGGTAACAGACCAAAAATGGGTTGGCTGTTTTTTCTTTTTTTCTTTTTTCGGTATGAGCAGGCTCCAGGAATTGAACCCAGTTCTCCGGCATGGTAGGCAAGAATTCTGCCATTGAGTCACCATTGCCACTGCCCAATTGGTTGGCTTTTACAGTGGGGGGTTATTAACTTACAATTTACAGTTCTTAGGCCATGAAAATATCCAACTCAAGACATCAACAGGATGATACCTGGACTCTGAAGATAGACCACCAGCATCTGGGACACCTCTGAAATGGGTTGGCTTTTACATTGGGGATTTATTAACTTACAATTTACAGTTCTTAGGCCATGAAAATGTCCAATTCAAGGCATCGACAGGATGATACCTGGACTCTGAAGATAGACCACCAGCATCTGGGACACCTCTGTCACATGGGAAGACACATGGCCAGAGTCTGCTGGCCCATCACTCCTGAGTTTCATTGCTTTCAGCTTCTGGTTCCAGTGACTTCCTCTCTGAGCTTCTATGGATCTTCTTTTAGGTTCTCCATGCCTTTTCTCTGTAAGCTTCTCTTAATTTCATTTCTCCGCTTCTCTGGGGCTTCTCTGAGCTTTCTGTGGGTTCTGTGGTCCTCTTCCAGCTTCTCCAGGGCTTTTCTCTAGACTCTTTCAATATCTCATATAAAGGACTCCATTAAACAGATTAAGACCTACCCTGAGGAACTCAGTTGAAACAGCCTAATCAAAAGGTCCCACCCACAATGGGTCTACACCCACAGGAATGGATTAAAAGAACATGGCCTTTTCTGGGGTACATAACAGCTTCAAACCACCACAAGAGGTGTCTGGCATTGGATGATGTCCTCACTAGAGATGCTGCAGGGATGGATTATGACATCAACTAGTATTGGGGTAAAAGAGAGCATTTTGTAACATACTGTCCACACTTACTATTTATATTGACCAGAGGGTATTCCCTATGTGTCCAAACTGAACCACACTTCAAGGGTCTAATTCAAGCCTCAGGTACTCCGTGAAGCAAGTCATGATAAAACCAGACATTTTCAACAACATTTACAGTATCAGACCTTTTGGAGCTTAATAGTATGCAGTCTTATGTAGACCACTGAAAATTGTAATTGAAATAGTCCATCTCCCAACTATATCAAAAGCAGCCTGGCCAGAGCTTGCCTTGAACTCACACTTGGTCTTCTCACAGCACCTTGAAACATGCTAGGTATCCAGTAGCCACTGAAATGAAACCTGCTATCTCACTGCTTCTCTTGGTTTAAATATACTGCATATTCAGTGTTTTCACAGTTACCAACATCTCCTTGCTGTAAAAGTGATGAAATAAACAGTACTGGCCTCCTTGAGAGTTTGCATCTCCCACTTGATGTCTCAAAATTCCTGTATTTTTCCATTTAAAACTTCCAAACTCCCTAATGAAAGCAATGGTTACACAAACTAAAACCCATTCTTGCAGCAGCTTTTCAATGTAAGAACATTATGTCTTTATCCTTTCCCCTTTTGCATTAGAATATAGCAACCAATGGCTCTGAGAACACAAGAATCCCAAAAGAAGTAAAAACTTTGAAGGACAAAAAGCTGAACTTTAAATCCTCTCTGGAGAAACAGAGAGAAGCAGAGTCTTAGTACTCTAGAAAAGCAGGGCTACATCTCCACTTCATTGCAATTTGGAAAGATTTTTGGTTTATGTAAGTGGATTCCTTAGGTATACTCTATAGGGTAAAACAGGTTGGTCTTGCCTAAGGACTGGCAGTAAAAACAAAGAAAGGAAGAGAAAAAAAACTCCTCTTCAGCTAACTTTATGATAAATGTTTATCTTTGAGTTGATTCCGACAGTACATAAAGTGAGAAGCATGCACACATTTTTAAATTTAAGTCATTAGTATTAAATAAAGTTATGCAAAGGTAAAATTATACTGTTTCTCTAATCTTACTTAGGTTGCTTTACACCCAAAGATCAAAAATATGGCAGATTACTAGAAGGGAAATTTGGAATTCAACTTGGCAATCACATCCAAAATGATGTAGAAATTTTTAAAATGCACCAACTCATTGAATTACTCAAGTTTAGCATTTAATAATGTAATAAGTCTGGCCAAAAAGTATCCAAAGTGAAATAAACTATCCAGTTAAAAATTAGAAATATTTGGAGGCACAGCTCTGGAAACAGAGGTGCACAAATTGCTCTAACTATCCTATATAGGTAACTGGCCAGACATTTAACCAATTTAGAATGAATCAGAGATCAGAAATATTCAAACTTTTTTTCCAATGTTCTCAGATGTGTAATCTAAAAATAATTTACTCTGATTTTCCTGGTGCCTCCACAACTTACCTTTGTCAAGCTTCAGTCAATTCAATTCATCATGTTGGATTTTTGTCTGCTTAGTAGATTATATGCTTAGCTTATATACTGTGCAGAAATTACCAATGTATATTTTATACAGACTCCATTGCACTTAAGGAGAGCACAGATTCAACCACAGACTCCAATTATAAACTTTCAGATTAGTAGATCTGAGGGCGATCAATGTATGAACACAACCATAACCACTTCCTCAAAGTACTTCATCAAAGCCTCAGTGGATTGGAGTCAAGAGCTTTGTTCTAAGACAACCAACCCTGATATCAAGAGTATCTATGGAGAAAGCTGTCCTCTTGAGTGTGAGTCCTTGAGAACAGGCATCATATATTATTCACTGCTGTAACCACAGCACCAAGTCTATTCTATAGAAAGGGCTAAATAAGTATTTGTTGAATGGATGAATTAATGCATATCCTATGTAGATGCACCTAAACAGAACTGCAGTGGCATGAAAGTGATGGGGAGGGCACATGGAGGTTGAAATCTGAGCCATCACTACTTGCCAAGTAGGTACCCTGGTAGAGAGAGGGCTATATCTGCCCAGAAAAAAAGAGGGCTGTCTTCTCATCTCCACAAAGACACCATATGGGCTATCTATAGCCCTGAACAAAAAAATTTCTACAACTACTAAGTCCAGGAGCTCATGACAATCCACCTGCAACTACAAGGAAGACTGGGAAGATACCCTCAACTTCACCTAACCACATCAGGGACTTTTGAGACTGTGCCAAATGGCAGGGGTTGACTGCTTCACAAACTCCAGAATTAACACTTGTAGTCACAAGGAATTACTCTAAAAAGCCTCTGTTAGAGTTACCAGCACATTAGTAGCTTCAAGAGCACCTCTCCTTTGAATCTTCATTTTTTTTCTCTCCCTAGCACAACATGGACAATGGCTAAAATCTGGATTTGCTTCTTCTCCATGCCCTAATTGTATGGAGGGTACGTGCATCCAAAAAAAGTAACATACCTTCAGAAATGTGGCTATCCAAATCATCCAATCACAAGTGTGAAAAAAATGTACAAGTAGGAAGAAAAATACTTATGTGGTGGTTTAAAGCTGTATGTCTGTACATAACCCCCCAAAAACATGTTCTGAAAGTTAATCCATTTCTGTGGGCATAAACCCATTATAAATGGAAACTTTTGATGAAGCTACATCAGTTAAAGTGTGTCCCACCTCTTTCGGGATGGGTCTTAATCCTATTACTGGAGTCCTTTGTAAATAGAATGAATATGGGGGGGGGGGGAGAGAGAGAGAGAGAGAAAGCCATGGAAGCAAGAAGCTGCAAGTAGGGAAACCCAGAAGGGAAAGGGGAGAACAGCAAATACTGCCATGTGCCTTATTATGTCACAGAGAGAGCCAAGGATCATAGGCAGTCCGTCATCAGGAAGAAAGCATCAGCTTTGTGATTCCTTGATTTGTACAATTTCCTAGACTCTAACTATGCTGGTTTGAAAGGATTTATGTACTCTAGAAAAGCCATGTTTTAATCCTAATCAATCTTGTGGGAGCAACAGTTTCTTCTAATGCCCATTCAGTACTATAGGTTGGAAAGACAATTACACTATCTCTATGGAGATGTGACTCAATCAACTGTGAGTATTAAACTTGATTTTAACGGTAGACATGGGTAGACATGTCTCTACCCATTCTATGTGTATCTTGATTAGTTTACTGGAATCCTATAAAAGAGGAGACATTTGGAGAGCATTCCTATTTTTGAGAATGAGGAGAGAGACGCAGAACCATAACAGAAAGATGAGAGAACCACAGAGTCCACCACCCAGAGACCTTTGGTGATGAAGAAGGAAAACACCTCCCAGGGAGCTTCAAGAAGCAAGAGGCCTAGAGAGAAAGCTAGCAGATGCTGCCACATTCACCATGTGCCCCTCCAACTGAGAAAGAAACACTGAATGTCATCAGCCTTCTTAGAGGTATCTGTTGGGGACAAGAGGCTAGCCTAAGATGGCGACTGGGCTAACATGGCCACCCTGGCTGATGCAACAGCACCTACTTAGTACAACAAGGTTCTTCACGGAAATAGGTTCCCGCCGGGACCTTCCCGCCGGCGCGAATTCCCCACCAATTATCTAACCAGTCTTTCCCGCCGGCGCGAACTCCCTCCTATCATAATGCCCTACATACCCTACTCCCTCCCCAAGCCGGTATATATACACCTGGCTTGGTTAATAAAATTTGCAGCTTGATCAGAATCCTGTCTTGCTGTCCTTCTTGCGTCTCTCTGTCCCATCGCCATTCTTCCCTCAGCAGGTGGCGGACCCCGTTGACTGTCCTGCGGGTCAGGACAGGTATCTTTCCCTGGATGCCTTAGATTGGATATTTCTAGAGACTCGTTTCAATTTGGACAATTTCACAGCCTGAGAGCTGTAAACCAGCAACTTATTAAATTCCCCTTTTTAAAAGCCATTCCATTTCTGGTATATGACATTCTGGCAGCTAGCAAACTAGAACACTAACCATAAGTGAATAAATTCCCATTGTTTAAACCAAATCATTTCATGGTATTTTGCTTTGAGCAGCCTAAAAAGCTAAAATGCTAATGCTAACTAATTTGAGCTAAGTTTGAGTAGTTTATCTTAAGGCATAAGGCTTTATGTACATAATGTCATTTAACCTTCATTGCCACACTAGGAAATAGATTCTATGATCTCCACTTGACAGATGAGCAAATTAAGCTTAAAAAGGTTACATACTGTACACAAGATCACATAGGTGGGAAGTATCAGGGCTAAGACTTCACAACACCCGTGACCTTAGCTATTATCTTATACAGCTACATGTATTACACATAAAACATTCTGCTGGTATGGGAGAATTAAACTGATTATCCTTTTTTTTTTTAATTTCCAGTGTCATTTTAGCCAGAGTTTATGATCTATAACTAGTGTGTCTGGTATTTAAAAGTACATCTGGTACAATAAGTACTTTCTAAATTACAGAAAAGTGAAGTAATCACATTATGATGGTCATTACCTCTCATTTGTATGGGAATTCAAAACTATAATTTCAAATGTCTCCATTTACGAAGCATATACTTATGTATTCACTTGTACATTATATAAGTAATACATGCATATTAAAAAAACAAAACAAAGACAAGCAGGAAAAAAATACTTACCATCCCACCACTAAATGCACTATTAATATTTTGATAAAATATATAATATAGAGCTCAAAAATACAATTTGATTACCCATTTAAACATGATTTCCTTTCCAAAACCATAATTTAGAATTAAAGAAATTTGTTTTCAAGCATTGGAAAGACCAATGAAAAGATTTTGGATAATTCCCAAATGGATGTCAAAGAAATATTTGTTTAGGTATCACAAAAAGTAAGCTTAAATTTTTCTTGAAACAAAAATATCCATTATTTCATTATTCATCATTCATAGTAACATTCATCTTCAATAAATATTCAGTAAGCATGTTGACAAGAATTTTAGGAATTAATGAATTCCATATTTTTCATACTAATTTCCTCAAAGATGCAGTACTTCACATTCACTTAAACTCTATATAAAGATGATCTAAGACAATTTTTCACAGGTTGCCTGATGGCCTCTAAAGGAGCTTTCAACCAAGGAAAAGAAAAATCCATAAACAGCAAAATGAAAGAAGAAAATACAACCATATCCTCCCAGATATCCATTCATGCAGGCTTTTCTAAGCTCCCAGTTTGCAGCAAAGTTGGTAGCTAGGCTGGGAAGAGAAAACAGTTCCCATTTCCTCATCCAGGGATCTTCTTGTAATTGATGACAGGGTCCATTAGTTAGTACCTGGCACATTCAAATGTTAGTATAGAAATAACACATAACTAGATTATAGGTACCTACTTGATTATACTATTCACTGATATGCTTGCTATACAGGAGTTTGACTAAGGTTCCATGTGCCTCTGCTCACTTCCCATCATTTCTGCAGCCCACCTTCCCTCTTCATCCCTGTTCCCTCCCTGTGGGGACCCAAGAAGGAACTCTACCTGTACCACTCCAGTTAAGACGCACATCCATGTCATTCTTGCTCCCTGAAGTTTATATGTCACCTTCTCTCCTTTCAGACTATGTCCCAGAGGTGCTAGCTAAAATGTGGTTTGGAGAAAGAGAAAAGTGAAGGAATTGTAAAATGATCAAAAGACAGATTGCAGAAGAGAAAGGGGATTTTCTACAGGGAGGCAGTAGAGAGTTGCTTGCATTCTAGGATCTTGGGTATTTATTTAATTTCTCTACAATGTCTTTCTCTGGGAAAATCTTTCTACATCTTGCCAAAACATGACCGAAAATCATATTTGACCCTTTCTAAAGACTGATACACATTATTATGTCAAATGAGAATCAAAAACATTGGGAAGAAAATGAAACATTATTTTATGCTTTTGATCCTTGTAAATCTAAATCAGAACTATTGGGTGGCCACGGTGGCTCAGCAGGCAAGAATGCTCACCTGCCATACCAGAGGACCCAGGTTCGATCCCTGGTGCCTGCCCATGTAAAAATAAATCAGAACTATTTTTGCTCTATATACTTTTTTCAATTCAAGATATTTAGAAATGTTATTTTTATTTTATTAAAGGGAGTTTTCCATTTAATAAAAGAACACCACCAATTGATTAATGGACTCATTAAACTGAACTTTCCAAATTTTTCTCTGAATCCTCAGAACCTAGGATAGCCAACCTCTTGATAGACAATAACTATTTGATGAATGGTAGGACACATAGAAGCAATGTTCCTTCCTCTTTTATCTTTACTGTTCTATCTCATTCTGAGTACTACTGGAAAGCACATATCTAGATACACCCTTTAGAAGAAATCAACCACTTTCTTCCTAATGAAGTAGCAAGAGACACATACCAAAAGGTTTAAATCACTGAGTCACCTATGAGTTTCAAACTTGCCATAAAAATGAGATACATGTTTTCAGTGTTTTTTGTGGGTTTTGTATGTTGTATGGTGGGCTCACATTTCTTTTTTTCATGTGAGTATTCCACTATCGCAGCAACATTTGTGGACTTTGTTTGGTTGGTTGGTTTTTGTTTGCTTGCTTGTTTGATTTTTGGGGGAAGTTCATGAATGAGGAATGGAACCCAGGTCTCCCGCATGGCAGACAAGAATTCTACCACTGAACTACCCTCACACCCCCTCCGTGTTTGTTTCTATTTACCCATGTTATATAATAAAAGTAAAATAAAATGCTAAATTTTCAAACAACATTTTTAGAACAAACTTTCTTTAAAACTCAAACTTCACTGGAACTTTTTATTTTGGATAAGAAAGGCAATTTTCTTGGTCCATAATCTTTTCTTCTTGACACCAATAACTGTTAATAGTTAATGGGTAACATAACACTACAATCAGGGCTAAATTGACCTAGATCAAAACAAGACAAGTCAAAGCAAAACTAACTAAACACTGAATCAAACACAAGCAACTGGCATGATTCCCAGAAGGTCACCATACTTGGACTTGAGAAAACTGTCAACGTTTCCTGAAATTTTCAAAGATATCTGTCTCTGAGTTTTTCATTAGTAAAAACCAAAATGCCAAAGGCACAACAAAGAGAAAAATTAAATTGAATCTTTTGAAGAGACAAACCATATGTAGGAAAAATATGCATACTTTTCACAAATTTTAGCTATAGATTTTTTTTAACTGGCATTAAGAACATATTGTTTGTAGTGGTTTTTCATTAAGAAAATCTTTTTGTTGTTGCTGTTAGGAAGTAGAATTTCTGGAAAGAAAATGTTGATACCTATAGCCAAACTGTCATCTAAATATGTTAAATCAATTTATGTTCTCGCTAACATAAAGTGTATGTCTTACAGAATGTCTGTAATCCCGCAAACCCTTACCAACATGAGGTTTTGTGCTTTTTTAAAATTCCATATCAATCTGTTGGATTAAAAAATAAAATTTCTTAATTGCCTTTATTTTATTACTAATGAGATTGAACATCTTTTCTACACTTGTAGGCCATTTGGACTCTTTCATTTATGATCCCCTATTTCACAAGTTTTGTCCATTTTTTCCCTTTGGGGCGTTTATCTTTTTTTATCGATTTTAAAGTGCACTATATATTATGTATACTTTTTGTCATGAGTTGCTAAGGAAATTTTTTAAATAAATAATCCTGGAATCAAACTGGGATAAATGGAACTGGTGGATCCATAGTATTCCTGTAAAGATTGCATGCTGCTTTGTTAACTGATTTTTCAGAAGGCAAGGCAGTTGAATGAAAAACATGCACAGAAAGCACACCTGAATTGTAACTCAGGGCCTCCACTAGCTATCACATGAGCTCTTAGCCAAGATTGATGTCTCCAAGACTCTGATTCCTCACTTTTATTAGACAAGCTCTAATACCCCTTACCAGTCTAAAAATTCCATGAGTACACAGGAATTTCAAGGATACAGTTAATGTGTAAACATGTTATGGGGTCTCTCTTTATAAATGAAATGATTACTCCTTTTCACAATAAATTAACCAAACCGATGAATATGTTGTTCAAAGCACAGTGTTCTTTACCAAGAAGTACTTCACTTATTCTTGAACCAAATGCCTCATTAACTACAACAGGAAGACCATGAAATGAACATTTATATTAATAACTAAAATTACTATTTCCTTTTTAGGATCCAAGTTTTGAGGTGAAAACAGAAATAGAATGTCCCCTTAAATCATTTGTTAATGCCCAGCCTAAAATAATAGCAAAAGCTGACTAAGCATTTACTATGAACCAGGCACTGTTCTAAGAACTTTACATAAGTTAACTCATTTAATCCTCACAACAGTCCCACTGAGATATGTGCTAGCACCTCTATTTTACAGATGAGGAAACAAAAGCAAAAAGAGGCTATATAATTTTTCCAAAGTCAAACTAGTAAGTGGTAGAGCCGGGACTCAACACTAATGAGACTGACTACAGAGTACATGTTGCTAACCAGGAGTCTAGGCAGAATGCTGGGGAATTCGGTCTCCATGGCTAATTCTCTTCTTGTGAGATTGGACCACCTGCCAGACATAAACATTTCAACTTTGTTTCTCACAAGAAAGATGATAAATTAAGCTAAATAATGACTATTGCATGCTGAAATATATAATCCAAAGATAATAAATAACAAAATACAATGAATACATGTATCCATTTCCTGTTTTCCTCAAGAGTTGAAAGATTGGCCTTAATAGCAAAACCATGCAATTTGGAGCAAACAGGACACTCAAATGGTCCGAAATGAATGTCAGGTAACTCTCATCAAATTCTTTCTAAATGAGCCAGATTATACAAACCAAGTACAATTAAGCTTACTTCCTTATAATTACCTCTGCTCTAGACATTATACTTCTCCACAGAGAATCAAAAAGTCACTGTGGAACATCACAATATTGATGATTCAGTTCCTAATTGGTCACTCAGTGCAAACTGTACTGCCACATCCTATCACTCTGAATTGCCACATCCCAGATTCTCTTAGTTGTTCACTTAAATTATCCAAAATAGGTAATTTGATTACTGAGATTTGGCATTCTGGTTCCATAAGCCTTCATTTTCCCCAAAAAGGGAGAAGTGTCTCTGACCTTCCTTTTTCACCTCGCTCAGCTACTCCTCATTTCATAATGAGGCAGTAGGGATCCCTACTTACATTTAATTTAATAACTTTATATTGTAATTTTAAAAGCATCCTAATGGGGACCTGAGTTTTTGAATGGAGAAGTTACTGCAATGTTTGTAGTGTATATGCTGGAAGTTGTATTATGTTTAGTCTTCTTGAAGTCACATAGCGGTAATAGGCTGGGTATATCCCCTTGAATTTAAAGATGCAAGATTCTACATTAGAATTCTAATATCTAACTTATCACTAAAATTAAGGAAAATCAGGCCTAATTTCCGAGTACAGAATTATTTGGCATCCTTTTTGCAATTAATATCATATTTTTTCACTAGAACTATTTGATCTTAAGAGGATCATCCAGATCAGTTAAAAATCAAATAATGTGAAAGGAATTGCCGCTTGTGTGTGACTGGAACCATTTTGAAATCATTGCAGCTAAGGAGGAAAAAGACTTCTTAAATGACCTCATCTACCTCTTTTGCCAGTTTAGACTTGTCCTTGCTTTATGTCCTCATTTTGCTTTCTCTTATATTGTCTTGAACAAGCCTTGATGTAACTGGATAAGGTTTCATTTTATTCTCTCTCAAAACATAATAAATAGCAGATAGTTCTTCAAACTGGTTCTCTTGGAGGCCACACCATGCCAGTTTTAGATGTTCTGTCACCATTTGAATTTTCTTTTATAAGGAATGCTATCCTAGAGAGCCAGATTTTAAGCCTATTTAACTATGAACATCAATAGATAATAACCTCCACCAGAAGGGAAAATCCCTTCACCATAGACAGTGACAAGATAAAGACTATGCTGCTGATTTGAACCTAATCTACTAAAAAATTTCTTCGGATGTCCCATATAAAACTAAGAACTGCCATACGAAGATAATTTGATTTATGCACATACTGGTAAAAAAGAAAAACTGTAAATTCTAAGAGTGTGGTTAGTATGTAATGGTAAAAAAGAAAAACTGTAAATTCTAAGAGTGTGGTTGGTATGTAAACAAAAACCTGTTCATGTATCAACACTTTTTTTTATATTTTAAGATGTCTGGGGATTAGGTTTTTTTTTTATTTTGCATGTATGCAGAATCTCACATAAACATTGCATGCAGCTAATAATCTAATTTATTAAGTGCCAGATACTTTAGAAGCATTATTTTGTTTCATTCTCACAGCACTGAGAACTATGAGGTAAGGATTATTTCTAGAGTCTCCATTTTACAGAAGAGGAAAGTGAGGTTCAGAGAACTTATGCAATCATCCAAGAGAACAAAGCAAGCAGAACAGTAGAGTTTTGAACAAGGTTTGCTTTAGGTCAAGGCTCCTATCCTTAATCATTACCTATATCCCCCCACACACCCACCCAGTTCTCTGAACCAAGCTTCATACCTGCCTCTTAACAAGTTTATATACCTCAATCTGAAAATGGCAAAGGAAATAGCAGCTTGGAAAATAAATATTCTTTATACAAAATCTTGGTACAGTTAACAGTGTTCATTGCAACACAAATGTGACTAGAGTTATACCTATTCTAGATATTTTTATCTGTTGTCAGATTTTCTAGTCCATTTAAGCCCCTTTGCAATGTCATTCCATTTCTGTACTAATGGTTTCGGAATAGCTGGATTGCTTTTAGCCAAAATTTTGAAATCTTAGATCTCTATTAAGAGAAAAAAAAATAGAAGTCCACTCCGGATAATCCAGAGAGCAGCAATAATGAATTCCTTCTTACTCCAGGAAACTGGCCTGAATCCCTTAAATCTCCAGTTGCTTAACAACAACAAAAGAATACTGCATACAAATCCTGTAATCCACAGGGATGACAGAGAAAATCCAGGATCATCTCATATGGTGCCAAAGATTTGACAGCTAGAACGCTCATATGTACACTTCTCTCTTGGTTTCATATCACCTTTTATAAAAATAAAAAAAAAAGAAAAAATTCCTATTCTCTACTAAAGTATGCAAATTTTGCTATGTAAAAATTATTCAGACATGGCTAAGTCTCTACCACTTGTACTTTCCAAGTAAAATTTTTTACTACAGGCAAAATCCTATTGATCAATGTCTAAGACTTTCTAAAAAATCATGTTTCCTCCTCCCTCTGAATTTGCAAGTTCTAATCCCAAAATTTCTAATTTCAGTAGGCACTAGTATTACCTGGATGGCTCCTTAAACACTGATGGCTGCCCCCCTACCTCACTGCTGCTGATTCAATAGGTCTAAGATGGAGCTGGGGGCTAAATTTTGCCTTTCAAACAAGCTCCCAGGTGAAGCTGATGCTGTTGGCCAAAGGCCACACTTTGAGAACCGCTGCCGTCACCCACTGGTTCCCAAACTAGGCTGTATATTGGAATCACCTGTGACAAGGTTTTTAAATTGTTGGTGCCCAAGACTCACTCCCAGAGAGTCTGTTTAATTGCCTTGGGGAACTGTTCAAGCATTGAATTTTTTTTTAAAGCTCCCAGGGTGATTTCACTGTGTGGAGAAACCTCTGGTCTACCAGAAACTTCTGGTCTACCCTACCCTCCCGCAGCCCCACCGCCCTGAGCTCTCAGCGTCAAGCTCCAGGGCGCGCCACGTGTGGACACTGGAAACCCTTCCAAGCAGATGGAGGGAGAGGAGGATGAGTTTAGGGGAGCAACCACCGCACATAAGCCATTCTCAGAGGTAGAAACTGGAGCCCAGCAAACCTCCCAAGATTCGTCAACACAAAATAACCTTGCAAGTCAAGCCCAGACGTCCCTGCCGCCAGCCTGGGCGCGGGGATTGACAGATGGTTCACCAACCTCCTTAGCACGGGATGAACAATGCACCCCCGGGGCACCCAAACGCCAAATTGCCGCCCTCAGAGGTCCAGCCCCAGAGTCCCCCTAGATATCGCTCTGAGAGGGAAAGGGGAGAGAACGGTGTCATCTTACCTGGTGCAGCGTCCGGGGTCGGGGTTGCCCTAGCAGCCAGCTGCGGGTTCTGCGAGGGTAACGTGGGTGTCTCGGACAGTGACGCGCCTCAGCCGGGTCGAAACCTGGGCTGAAACGGGTTTGCTGCGCTCCGCCCAGAGTCGCGTCTCCCAGCAGGGGCCACTGCGGAGCGCGCGGCTCTGCAACTCGTTCTCAGCCCCCTGGAGGCGGAGCCCGGGAGATAAGGTTCGCACTCCCCACCCGCCCCCTTTCCGGGGAGGGAGGACAGAGGGTAGGTTTTGGATCTGGATCTTGAACTGCGAACTGCTAGGGTGACCTTGATAGAAGCATTCTCAGTTCAAATCCTGCTAGGTCGAGAAAATGCACGATTGGGGATTTAAAATGTGGGTGAAGAAGGATGAAAGAAACTTGACGAATGAGGGACTACGCGGAACACAGGAAAGAGAAAGGCAACTCAGAGGCTGAAAAGGCAAGCACTAAAGGAGGCTAAGACCAGAGGGTCAAAGCCTTTCTCCCTGTAACTGTGAGAACCACTCCTTCCAGGCGCCAGTCACCCTGGTCCGCCCAACAGCTGACTGATGTCCACGCCTTTAATCTAAAGTAATCAAGTATTTTAGTTTAAAAAAGTCTAAAGGGCGTCCATTTTCAAATAGTCATGGAGACAGTTACCTGTGAGGTCCTAGGGGTTGCAGGGAAGTCCAGGAATAAAGTAAAGGGATGCTCAGTTCTCCATCCTTAAGTCCATTCTCCACAGAGCAACTCAAAAGTCCTTTAACACTCCTATGCTTAGAACTCCAATTTTCATTGGCCCCTGACTGACTCTCACCAATCACTCTCTGCTCCCCTGCCATAGCAGCCTTCTTGCCCTTCCTTGTACACACCAGTGTGTTCTTGTCTTCCTTGTGTCTCTTCTGCTGCCAATGCTCAGTCGCAGATCTTTAATAGCTGTCTGCTTCTCTACATTCAGTTCTTGGACTTGCATTTCCGGAGAGCCCTTCCTGCACACCCTTATCCAAATGGAACCCCCCACAACCATTCCCCATCCTCTTTGAGCCCCCCTTTATTTTCAACAGATCACTTATTGCTATCTGAAATTATATTGTTTGTTTGTCCTTATGTTTTGTAACTATCTCAAGGGAAACTCTAGAGGGCACTAGGCAGTATCTAGAACATAGTAGGTGCTCAACAAATATCTACTGAATGAATGTGTGAATTAATCACCCAGGGGAAACCCTTCACAAATAAATGCTTTCCTTGAATGACTGAATCCCACTGAGTTCAGGTCAGATACCTGAATCTGATACCAGATCACCCCTTGGAATGATCATTTCCAGCATTTCCTCATTTATTCATTCTTTCATTCATACATTTATATTAGAGTATATTGCTATGTATATTAGAGTATATTGCTATGTCTCTTCATCGGTCACATAAGTGGAACTATGATAGTGATCTTCCAATATGAAGACATGAATAGCAATTTCCTAAATAACACTCTTATTAATAAAGAAAATACCTCCCAATGTCTCAGCAAATGGCCTCTTCCCCTACTTTGCAGAAGAAACCAAAGCCTACCCAAACCAAAATTTACACCTGTCTTTTTCTGCTTCCCATCTATTAAAATAAAGGCGTTCCTCCACTCTGCACTCTGTTCCACCTCTGTCTTCTTAGAGGCCACACATATTGATGGTTCTGTTTTCTCCTATATCTTAAACCACTTCCTCTTTAACAGTTTATTTGAACTTGCTCCAGACTCTCCTATCCCAACTAATGATATACCGTTTCTCTTATCACTTCCTGAAACTGCTCCACCTAAGGTCACTAACAACCCCCTATATTCAACGGACCAGTGATGCTTTACCATCTCCTGGCTAGGATGCTGGTGATGGCACCTAGGCAGCCATGCTTTGCAGAAGCTCTCCACCTATTATGGTACACACTGCTTGTTAAGAACTGTTGCAAACGCTACATATCAGATACCGAGAGATTAAGCTTTCATTTCTTAATCTACCAGCTACTGAGAGATTGAACCTTCATTTCTTAATCTCTCAGCAGTTGTTAATCCAGACCGCCCCTTCCCCATCCTTCTTGAAATACTCTCTTTCCCTGGGCTCACTGGTTTCTCTCCCACCTTTCACTCTATGCTTTGTGTAGGCTCTTCTTCTGCCCATCACTAACTGCCCATCCCTAGACCTTCTTCTCTTCTCTCAACAAACTCTCCTTAAGGCATTTTATCCATCTGCATAGCTTCATTAACAACTAGGGTTCTGTTTGGCCCTCAGAGAGTCTGCTAATCCCTGGAATTTCTATTCAGTCTTGAATGATGCAAGTTCATTTTTCTCAGGAGGAACTCCCTAACTTTTATTAGATTCTCAAAGCATGACCCGCACCCCTCTCTCCCACCCCACGATAAAAGGTTAAGAGCCCTCTGTCTGTTCCCACATCTGCATCTTCAACCCAGGTTCCTTCCTCAACTTCAGGCCAGTCTACCAAACTGTCCATTTCAACTTGTATGAACTACTGACACTGCATTAGTTTGTTAAATTGCTGGAAAGCAATATGCCAGAAATGGAATGGCTTTCTAAGAGGAAATTTAATAAATTACAAGTTTAAATTTCTAAGGCTGTGAAAATACCCAAAATTAGACACACACAAGGGGTTACCTTCACTGAAGAAAGGCTGATGCTGTCCAGGACACCTCTGTCAGCTTGGGAGGCATGGCTGGTGTCTGCTGGACCTTGTTCCCATTCTGTTGCTTACAGCTTCTGATGCAAGTAGCTTCTAAGCATCTGTGGGCCTTCACTCAGTTCCTTTGGGACATAACTTTGGGTTCTGGCTTGCTTAGCATCTCATGGAAAGGCACTGAGAACTACTAGGCTCTGCCTGTGTCTAGGCATCTTCGCTCTCGGTGGAAACTCCAAGCACCTCCAAACATCCACATCTCTGAAGTAACTGCTCTCCAAGCATCTGTAATGGCTCTCCTCTTTCTCCAAAATGTTTTCTCTTTTAAAGGACTCCAGTAAAATAATCAAGACCTACCCTGAATGGGCAAAGTCACATCTCTGTGGAGATAATCTAATCAAAGGTTTTCCGCCCTATGATATTGAATCAGGATTAAAGGACATGCCTTTCCTGGGGTACACAACACTTTCAAAGCAGCACAAGAACTTTAAACAAAATATGTTCAAACCTGAATTTAGCACCTTTCCACACCTTCCCCCACCCCACCCTCCCACCCTCACCAAAAAAGAAATCCTGCTCTTATTCTCTGTGTTATTCTCTGTCTTTTTAAAAGCACCACCGTTTATCCAGTTGCCCAAGAATGGACTTTACCATAGTCTTAATTCTAGTAAATCTGACCCTTTCCTGATTAAAACGCTAACATAGTTTCCTATTGTACATAGAATAAAGTCTGAACTCTTAACATGTCTCCAAGGTTCTTAACTTGCTTACCTCTCCACCCTGCCACTTCTTCCCCACTTCCTAACCTCCTTATTGATCATGTGCTTCCTCAAATCCACCATGCTTTTTTTTTCTCTGAACCTTTATACAAGCTGGAACCTCAACTAGGAACACATTCTTTATCCCATCCTCTCAACCCCTTTATTTTCATCTAACATGAAGCCTTCCCTTACAACTCCCTCACCCATTAATAATAAACACTCCTCCTATGTGCTCTCATAGTAAGTTCAAACTCCCCTATTGTTCTAGTTTGCTAGCTGCTGGAATACCATATACCAGAAACAGAGTGGCTTATAATAAAAGGGGATTTATTTTGTTAGTTCTTCAGAGGAAAGGCAGCTAACTTTCCACTGAGGTTCTTTCTTACGCGGGAAGGCACAGGATGGTCTCTGCTGGCCTTCTCTCCAGGCCTCTGGGTTCCAACATCTTTCCCCGGGGTGATTCCTTTCTGTACCTCCAAAGGCCTGGGCTGAGCTGCAAGTGCTGAGATGAGGTATGCTGAGCTGCTTGGGCTGTGCTGCACTCAACTCTCTCATTTAAGCACCAGCCAATTAAATCAAACATCATTCATTACAGCAGGCACGCCTCTTAGCCGGCTGAAGATATAATGAGCAACAGATGAGGTTCACGTACCAATGGCTCATGTCCACAGCAACAGAACTGGGCACGTTCACCTGGCCAAGTTGACAACTGAATCTAACTACCACACCTATCCTGGCACTATCACATTATATTATAATCATCTTTGGACATTTGTCTGTTTCCCCAATGAACAGTAGGAGCTCTTTCTATCTTGTTCATGGTGACAAGCATGGAAGAGTCCCTGGTTTATTAGGAACTCAGCCAAGATCCATTAAATGAATGAATAAATAATAAGGAAGTGGATGCATTACACAGTCAACATAAGTAAGCTACATAAGTTGTGGTTCCAAAAATTTGATAAATGTTCATTCAAATCCCAGTTTTAACCATAGTTAGCTGTGTAACCTCGGAGAGGTCACTTAACCTCATTCCCCTCAGTTCTCTCATTCATACTACCAAAAGGTTAAGAACTACCTAACAGAATGGTCAAAATGAGTACTTGAGATAATTCATGTGAAGATACTTTATAAATGGTAAGGCATTATCCAAATGTAGGATGCCATCATCTAAAACTTTATCGTCACACAGAAAAAATAAGAAGTTCTAGCAAAGACAGAGCTAATGCTTCTGTCATCTCCTCTCACAGTACTTTTCCTTTACTTCCTTGTCCTTATCTGCTTGAAAGTGCTTTTAAGAGGAATATTTAAATTTGTCATTCTCCCATAATATACATAATCTCCATGAGAAAAAAGACCATATCTATTTCTCCCACATTTCTATATCTAAAGCCTATCATAGTGCCAGTTATATACTTAATGAACATTTGTGAAATGGTTGGATGAGTAATAAATGTGACCAAGGAATGACTTTCTCTCTACCCATCTCTTGGCACTTCGACTTTGCCCTCCATCTGAGGCTCTCTGAACCCATTGCCCTAGTTCTACTCTCAGTATAGTCCCCTGTCCAAGAAATTTAGTACCCTCTTTAGTGTCCTTTTAGGGTCACAGATAAATCAGAGGACCTTATGTATAAGTTGTATTCTATATGATAGAGGCCTGTGGTTTTGCAGCAGTGATGCTAGTCGTCCTTTGTTTAGATTCCTATTCTAACATCCCTCAATCTGCAGAGGATGTCATTTATGCAGATTGGTAGAGGAATGAATACATGACCCAAGTTGGCCCATTAGAGATCTCTTCAAGAGTCTGGCAGGAAAGGGAAAAGGATTTTTAAAATCTCTGTCTTAGATTACAAGTGCCAAAGACCATGATTACCTAGATCTTCCAAGAGAGACCCTGCATGAAAATGAAGCCAACACAGAGAAGACAAAACTGCTTTGTTGGATAATTCCTTTATGATTGAAATGTTGTAACTAAAGTGAAAACATGTTAATTATTAGTTTTCCCTTGAATTACAGTAAAAAATTGGAAAAAGAAACCTATCCACAAAAGTTCCATAAGTCCCTGATTCCTTTATAGAATCTTTATAGAAATGGTTTGTGACAGCCTGGGATAAATAACAAGAGACAAATTTCCATTAACTTTGAACATATCAAAATAATTGTTTTAAAGTTCCATTGTGCGTATGTGTGTGAGTGTAAGAGAGAGAGAGAGATTGAGAGGGAGAGAGAGAAATTTCAAGGGACAAATCTTCAGCTACATTTTTGTAGGTAATGGGAAATATTTGATAATATTGAGGTCATTTGATATGTTTTTCTAAAAACTATATGTGGTAGTTAGCTTCAGTTGTGAACTTGGCCAGGTGAAGATGCCTCATTCTTGCTGTGGGCATGAGCCAATGGTACGTAAACCTCATCTGCTGCTGATTACATCTGCAGTTGGCTAGGAGGCGTGCCTGCTGCAACGAATGATGTTTGACTTAATTGGCTGGTGCTTCAATGAGAGAGCTCAATGTAGCACAGCCCTCACAGCTCAGCATACTCATCTCAGCCCTCGCAGCTCAGCCCAGGTCTTTGGAGGTACAGAAAGAAATTACCCCGGGGAAAGTTGCTGGAACACAGAGGCCTGGAGAGAAGGCCAGCAGAGACCACCCTGTGCCGTCCCACATAAAGAAGAACCTCAGTTGAAAGTTATCTGCCTTTCCCCTGAAGAACTAACAAAATAAATCCCCTTTTATTAAAAGCCAATCCTTCTCTGGTGTGTTGCATTCTGGCAGCTAGCAAACTAGAACAGATTTTGATACCAGAGAGTGGGGTGCTGCTGCGGTTTGCAAATGTTGGAACGGTTTTTTGGATGGCTAAGGGGAAGATTTTGGAGGAACTGTGAAGAGAATGATGGAGAAGTCCTGGAGTGCTTGAAGAGACTGTTGGTGTAAACGGAACCACTACCAATCTGGACAAAGGGGACCACAAAGGGACAAATTGGAGTTTGGAGAGTGAGAACCATGGAACTTCGGGTCTGAAGTCAAGAAACCTTGGCCAAGAGAGTGGACCTACCCATACAGGGAGAGGGTGAGTTTGCCCTGAGAGCAGAGGATGAGTCTCCCATCTCATTGCAGTGGGAGAGTTGTGCTGCCTCAGGCCTTGGAAAAGGTATAGCACACTCCTTGGGGACTGGGGAGAGCATGGCTGCCACCATATGGAGGGGTTGAGCGTGTGCCCCGGAAATGGCAGAGAGCTCAGGGGTGGCCCCAATGCCTGGACAGAGTGGATCCAAGAAAAAAGTTGTCTCCTCAGTGTTCCCCAAGGTTGATTTGGAAAGAAGCAGGCCACTGCATAGGCGCTTGGAAAGGTTGGGACTGCCATTTTCTAAAGCTAAAGGATAAATGACTTTCAGATTTTGAAATCCAATGGTGTTTGCCCTGCAGGTTTTCCTTCCAATTTCTCCCTATGGATTCTGTGACTGTCCCTCCTTTGCATATTGGCACCAGACAACTTGTTTTGAAATTCACAGGTCTACAGCCAGAAGAGAATTTTTTGTACCTTAATATTGTTTAAGGTAATGCGTGTAGTTGCCAAGTTGACAAGGGGTGGACATGTAGTAGTTAGATTCAGTTGTGAACTTGGCCAGGTGAAGATGCCTAGTTCTATTGCTGTAGGCATGAGCCAATGGTACATGAACCTCATCTGCTGCTGATTACATCTTCAGTTAGCTAGGAGACATGCCTGCTGCAATGAATGATGTTTGACTTAAATGGCTGGTGCTTCAATGAGAGAGCACAACATAGCACAACCCAAGCAGCTCGGCATACCTCATCTTAGCACTCGCAGCTCAGCCCAGGCCTTTGAGGGTACAAAAAGAAAGCACCCCGGGGAAAGTTGTTGGAACCCAGAGACCTGGAGAGAAGGCCAGCAGAGACCACCCTGTGCCTTCCCACATAAGAAAGAATCTCAGTTGAAAGTTAGCTGCCTTTTCTCTGAAGAACTAACGAAATAAATCCCCTTTTATTAAAAGCCAATCCGTCTCTGGTGTGTTGCATTCCAGCAGCTAGCAAAGAACACTATAACAATACCAGTTCCTTAACTTTTCATTAATTAGGTCATATTTTCATTCCTCCAATCATTGTTTTAGCACTCCTCTGAGATTTCAAATGTTGCACAAGTCTCCAGATAATAATTCATACAGGAAATTACCAGCAATAACCTCTTGAGGAAAACATCCCTCAGTGCGCTGCTTGCTGAAAAATATATATATATAAAAGAATCCTATATTCCTTGGTTTCACAAACTCATGATAATAATTCCTAGGTTTTTTCTGCTATAAAAAATCATTCATTATTCAACTTGCATTTTCTTCCTAGATAAATGACTCAATATTTATTTCCCTTAAATTTTCATTCTGTTTAATTCCTAATACTTATTTTTATAAAGGTCATGTTGACGAGATTTAAGAGTTATTTCATCATATGACATATGAAAAATTAGAATGATGGATGAAATGACGACTATGATCTCTTTCCAGCTCTAAATGCTAGGACTTCTATGGGGTTGGTCAAGTCATAGTTATAATCATACATTATAACCTGCATTTTGTCCTAATTTACAAGGTTCTGTAAATCACAGGTAAGAGAATAAAATGTCTCTTGCTTCATGACTTTCTTTTTAAATACTGTATATAAAATTTTTCCTAAGTTACATTGTTCATTATGTTTAAAAGAGAAAGTATGTGCATTTGAACGTAGGTTTTGCACAGTCTAATGCATAAAGCTTATTTTTCTTAAATATTCTCATGCATTTTTATCAGATGCTATCTCTAGAAATTGCTTTCATAAATTAGACTACCTGTGTGCATTAAGTCCTATAGTAATGAACAGGGAAGGAAATATGTCCCTCCCATTCTGCCAAGGATCTTCCCTGACTAAAAGCATACTTGGGAAGCCTTGTGGAGCAGCAAAGGGTGGAGATGAATGTTTTGGCTGGCTGCCCTCCTGACTTTTAGAGAGAAGATGCCAAGTTATTAAAACAGCACAGTCCCTCTGCTGTAGCAGAATCATCTGCTAGAATCTGTGTACAAAAGAGATGCCTCTTCCCCCTCAGTCCTTCCTAAAGCTCAGATCTGAGAATGCTTAAAGCCTGAAATCTAGAAAGCGACAATGTACCTGAAGACAACAAAATTTTAAAAAGGGATCCCCACCTTGCAACGTAACTGGTCCCTTCGAAGTGAGGACTACACGGGATGATCCCTCTTGGCTTCTTCCCAGACCTGAATTGCAACAGCTTAGCTCAGATGAACTTCGCTCAAGGTTCTCCTCTACTGATTGTTGAAATGTAAGGATGTAAGAAAAGGACATTTCTAGTCTCCAATGAACTTGTCTGATATTTTTCTAAGGAAAAACTGAGAGATTCTAGATTGTTTTTACTAAAGACATTAACCCATTAAATAATTGCTGACTAAATGATTAAGTTTGCTGGTGACAAGTATCCTAAGACCAGGTTAAAATGATAATTCAAAGGACTTACAACACTCACGCAGATCCAGTTACTCTCACTCTACTCTCTCAGGAATCGGAGAAGGATCTCATAGGACTTCATATCTAGCCTCTTTTTTTCTTATACACATGGGGACGTTGATACTAATCAAAAGCAGTGGCTTCTCTGCCTGAAGCACTCAACCAATTCCTGAGACACCAGGGTTTCAAAGAGAGAAAAAGCTTAACCAATGGGCCACAGTGGCTCAGCAGGCAAGAACGCTTGCCTGCCATGCCAGAGGACCCGGGTTTGATTCCCGGTGCCTGCCCACGTGAAAAAAAAAAAAAAAAAAAAAGCTTAACCAAGCAGAAAGCAGATAGCCTACTGGACTAAAAGTATGTCTCCCCAAACTGCAGTAACTCTGATAGTTTTATTGACTCAAAGGATGGGCAGGTTTTAGGGTAATGAGCACAAAGTCTTGAGATGATGAGGTTAGAGATAATCTAATTATTGAACATGTGCAGGCTGATTATATGCTTAGTCACAGAATGTATTAAAAAATGGCGCCCTCCATATGATGGTGGGCATGATTTTTGGTATCATGATGAGGTGTATGAAGCTGTATGTACCCCAGAAAGGATCATTTTCTTTTAATCCATTCCTGTGGGTGCAGATTTATAGTAGGTGGGGCCTTCTGATTAGGTTATTTCAGTGGAGGCCTGCCCTACGATGGGTCTTAATCCTCTACTGGAGTCCTTTATAAGAGGATAAAACACATAAGAAGCTAAGAGATTAAATTAAGAGAAACTAACAAAAAAAAGCACCCAGAAAAGCTGAGAGATGGAACAGCCAGAAGCTAAAAGCAACAAAACCTGGGAGAGAAAGAACAGTAGACATTGCCGTATGCCTACCCATGTCACAGATGAGCCCAAGTTCATCAATGACCAGTCTTCAGAGAAGGTATCATCCTGACAATACCTTAATTTGGACATTTTCACAACCTTAGAATTGTAAACTTATAAGCTAATAGATCTGCACTGTTAAAAGTTCATTTCTGGTATGTTGCATTTTGTCAGCTTTAGCAAACCAAAACATGATACATAGATCATTTATGGGTTAAAGTTCAAGTTATCATGCATGTCAGGTGGGTCAATTTTGGTTAGCTCCAGCCCTGTCTGCAAGACAGTTTTGGAACTGGAGTGAGTTAGCTCTGGGCTGACTCAAGGCCCTTCATTAATAAACATTAGGGGCTGTCTTTAGTGATCATAAGACTCTAAAAGTTGTAAAACAGGATAAGGTGGTACAAGTAAGGACCAGTCACAAGGTTCTTACAACCACAAAATAAAGGCTCTACAATCCATACCAAGGCAACTGGATTACAGCTCAGCAATTTCAGCTATTTCCCTCTGGCTATTCTAATACACTAGAAGGTAAAGTAAATATTTTTATAATGATTCAATCATCACAGTCACTTGTTAAATTTTAACTTCTTGGTTACAACTCCTCCCTCTTATTTGATCATTTTCTCAATTTTGAGGGATATCTGAGAGACAACTCTTCTAATATCTTCATGCTGAAAAAGGGCATCAATATTAGGGGCTAGAGGAATGAAACTGGTTATTGTTCTTGGAGAGACCAGTATCTCTGGGCTTCAGGACTTATCTGGCAAAGGAACAATCAAAAGTGTTGAGTTGCTGAAAAATTAATAAGTTAAATTTTTACAGAGTCTTAGATAAAGCCCAGGGCATTCTTTAGGTTTTTCGAGAACACTGTTGGTTGGGGCTTGTCATACTATAGAAGTTTGCAATATCTGGCTGAAGTTTGCATAATAGTTACCTCCAGAATGACCTCTTGACTTAATTTGAAATCTGTAGTCATTGAAATTTTATTTTGATTTCTTTACTTCCCCCCTTTTGGTCAAGAAAGCATCCCATGAGGTCAGGGCTCTTCCCTGGAAATCATTTTCCACATTGCCAGGGAGACTTAATGGCACTGGAATTCATGTCTCATGTAGGGGAGAAGGTGATGAGTTTATTTGCAGTTTGGTTTAGAGAGAGAGAGACGATATCTGAGCAAAGTAAAAGAGGTTCTCAAGGGATGACCCTTGGGTACTAATTATTAGTAGGCTTAGCTTTGCATTACAAATATAAGTTTCATTAAGACAAACCTCAAGATTGATGGTTTAGGTATAGAATTGGATGTCCCTATTACTTAAGAGAATAGCAGAAATTCCCCAGGAGGGGAAGTTTAATAGTTTCACATTTTTCTCCAGTCTCTCAGGGGTTTTGAAAATACTTTTTGATTTTCTTCCCAAAATACTCTGAAATACATTAGGGTATTACATTAACCTGTACAGAGTATCAAGATCTCATTCCTTATTCTATGTTCTATGTCAAATAGAGCTGAATTGGGTGTTTAAATAAACTGATCAGGGTAAAATTAGATAGTGTGCTACAGAAAATTTAAATTTTGGACAAAATAAACATCTTTTTCTTTGGTCTCACACAGAAATTAAAGTCGTAAAATACAGGCAATATCGTACTTCACACTGTGTTCCAATTTACCTGAATCCTAACCTGATCTGCTTCGTTCACATCCCTAATTGAAGTCTGATCTCTTTTTCAGCTTCTTTGTAACAGTTGCTGTATACAGTACTGCTGACTTTCCGAGCTGCAGAACTCTAACTCGGAGTCTGAGGTGTCATCCAGACAGCCAAAGTTCCAAGGGACTCCCAGGTTATACCCAAAGAACAAAGCCTCTCAGAATTAAAGCATAGGGAGCGGGCTACAGGGTGACCTCCACATGGGATGTATGCCAACCTGACCTCTGAGTGTCCCAGCTGAGCCCCATGCCAGCCCTGCCAGCAGCATGGGCAAGAAAGTGCAAGAAATTTATTCTATGGAGTTCATGGGGCTAAAAAAGTAGAGAAAATAGACTGTTATGGGCAGAGCAAGGAGAAGTACAGGGGCCTGAAAAGCAATGTATTAGAATGTAAAAAGAATCACCAGAAAGAGGAGCTGAAGAGAGAAATTGAACTGGTCAGTAGCCTTCCACCAAATAAGTCCCCCTCTTCCTGAGAACCTGCCTGCCCCAATAAACCACCTCTTTAAAAAGAAATTACCAGTTCCAGGAGGATTTGAAAGTCCCCTTGAGATTTGTTTCCTTCTTTTTTTTGTCTTTATTTTAAAAAAAAAAAGAAAAAGAAAAAGAAAAAGCAGTGTGATAATATCTTCCCGGGGTAGGGGTGGGGTGTGGGGATGGAAGGGGGGTGGTTTTCCCGATTTCTGCACTCTGTGTTGAGACACTTCCAGGTAGGACTCCTGGGAAAGGTCTCCAGTTCCAGGCAGCAAAGCCTTGGGCAGACCACTCTCTCTTCTGACTCCTTAAATGAAATATAAATAAGCACATGCCAGTTTTTAGTCAATAAAGTGAAACTATTTGAGCCTGCAGGAAAAGAAAGCCAAAGCCACTAGACCTTGCCAGGAGTCTGGATATAAAAGTCTTCCTGAGAGCTTCAGGAGCTTCAGTGAAGCTCCACCATCTTTATGTAAAATGGGAAATAAGCAAGTTGGGGTATGTGAGGAACAGGAGATAAGAGTAAAAGCATTTGGTGATTCAAATGCTTTATGGATATATGCAGTATCATTATCTAGGAAGAACTCTGTAGTTATTAGATCTGGCCCCCATGGAAAAGTGTTGCCTCACAGTGAACTGAAATGTGATTGATTTCTTAACCTCAAGAATGGCAAAGGGGAAACTTCTATACTGAACTTGAGATTTTGCTAGACTGCCCCTACACTGAAGACTTTAAGGACATATGAGCTGGAGGACCAATTGTTTAGGAATTCAGCAAGCTGATACTGCTTTATTAGCTTGAAATTTGGCTAAGGTGGGAAATAAGCAAATGCTACAAATCAGGTCTTTTTTCCTTTTTTCTGTAGAACTTGGTAAGTATTTACCAGTATACCACTGGGCATTCATATATATATATTCTATAGAAATTTAAGAACATAAGTCTGAAATTGAATTCAAATCCCAGTTTGACTTAAGTTTCAGTTTCCCTCTTTGTAGAAAAGAAATTTAAAATGATGCCTATATAAGAATGGTTGTGATTAAACAAACAGGAAACTACAAATGCTGGAGAAGATGTGGAGAAATTGGAACACTTACCCATTGTTGGTGGGAATGTATAATGGTATAGCCACTGTGGAAGACAGTTTGGTGGCTCATCAGAAAACTAAATATCTAGTTACCTTGCAACCCTGCAAGTCCACTACTTGGTATATACTCAGATCTGAAGGCAGTGACATGAACAGACATATGCACACTTTTTTAGTGTATTAAAGCTGCCATAATGCAATGTATCAGAAACAGGATGACTGTTTGACACTTGTACAGAAAATTAACAATAGAGTGGTATATGAGAAAATTACAGGTTGGATGCTTTGGGCTATATTTAACCAGAATACCTATATTTAACCGGAATACCTCACTAGTACCACAATAATACTAAGGATATATAATTGGGAGGGGGATAATAATTATGAAATGTTTTGGGTTTTCTCTTTGGTACAAGTGTATCTATCTGTTACTTTTGTCTTTGGAGCAACGAATATTGTCTAAAATTGAGAGTGGGGCCTGCACAACTAAGTGGGGATGCTATGAGAAACTGTTTATTTTGGTTAGGAAATATGCTATGTGAATATATCTCAACAAAATCTGAAAATTCAAGATAAAGATATAAACAATAACAACAACAAAGAATTAAAACTTAGGAATAAATGTCACTGCTGTATGAGCTTACTATCTAGGCCCTACTTTTCTTGTAAGCATTATCTAAATGAAGCTATTTTCAGAAATAAAAACATTAGACAGTTGATTTATACTGGGGTCATCATCCACAAACTGCAGCAGAAGTTTTGTCCTGTCTCACCGTTACACATTTACCAGGGCTATGTTAATTAACAGGTAAAACATAATTTATAGACTTGCCTTGCCTCTTTTGTAATGTCCTTTTTGGTTGACCACAAGCACTTTTTAGAGATGTAATAGAGCAAAGTAGTGTAACTGACAAGTAAATTTGTTTTTTTCCATGACCTGTAACCTTCTCTTAAGAATAACAAAAACCTTGACTAACGATATCATACTGTTTTGTAATATCACACAGACTAGGATCAGAATATAACATGGATGATGAGAACATTATCAAGTCTTTAGTAATTTTATACAATCTCTAAATATATGAAACATTTCACCCATACAAATTTACCCAACAAAAAGACAGAAAATCCCTTTTAATTATTGTATTACTTCCTAAACACTTTCTATGTAATACGTTAAACAATTTTAGCACCTCACTTTTACAAGGTGAAAGAAAAAAAATCCTTTGCAACAGTTTTCCTTTAAAAGTGAGAAGATGTCTCCTGAAATAAAGGATGATGAGGTCAAAATAAAGCTTATTATTCTGATAAAATATAAACTGTTTTTCTTTAAAAAGCCTTCCCTGAAAGACCCAAGTAGGACACAGTAAGATAGAACAGGGCACCATCTGGGCTGCTACCTGAATCTGTACTCCTCAAATTGCAATTCTAAGACCCCCAATAAATGTCTTTGATGCCTCACAGTTTAGTTTTTCATTTCTCAGTCTACAAAAAATAAAGCTTCAATATGAAGGTTTCAACACTGTATCTGTATTATATAAATTGATTTCATATTTGTCCATTCCTCCAACCAAATAACATTAAAATGAGGACTACTGGGCCTTTTAAGGACACAACCACATTCTTTACAGTCCTACATGCAAGTGAAACTAATCATGTGTGTCAACCCAAGTGAGTCCCAAGACCAAAGAACACACCTGGCATGGGGTTGCCCATGAGTTTTATTAGGGACTTAATAATAGCAGAAGGTTCTTCCTAATGGCAGCCAGTTGAGAAATGGAAGAGAAATAGGGGGGACTTCTGGGAAGATGGCAGAATAGGATAGGTCAAGTTCACCCCTGCTCCAAAGAACATAAAGAAAGGACAGAAAAAAAGACAGGGAGAGTGACTCCAGGGTGTAAGTGACGTGGAAAGGTCTTCTATATTACATAGGGAGACCCTGGTTGAAAAAGCAGAACTGAGATGCAGAGAACTGGAAATGGGCCAGTAGTACAAACAGCCTAGTGCATCCATTTCCAGACAGAGGCCCAGACAATCAGGAGTGCACAGACAGAGAGACAGAGATAAGGAAGCATCAGCATAGAATCCCCGACACGTGCATAATACCTGCACTGCAACCCATCACTTATCTATTGTGCCCCACCCCATGCCCTGCTTCCTGCTCCATACCCATAGTGCAAATATAAAGCTTTAGACTACTGAAGGAAATCAACATCCAAAGTAACCCTATCAAGATATTTACATGCCACAAACACAACATAGGAAGATGCAGACAGGTACAGCCCAGTCTAATGATCAAATTAAAACATCGGAGGAGACAAAGATGAAAGAATAAGTGAACTAGAAAACGGGAGAACTGATTTTGAAACACACAAAAGAGAAAATGACAAAAAAGATGGAAAATTGGATCTCAGGAAAATGATGAACAAAAGAAAGCACACAAGTATGAGTTATTGGTGTCCCAGAAGGAAAAGAGAAGAGTAAAGGGCTAGGAAGATTAGGAGAGGATATAATAGGGGAATACTTACCAACCTTTACAAAAGACACAAATATGCAAAACAAATTAACTCCAAATAGAATAAATCCAAATAGGCCTACCACAAGACACATACTTATCAGTCTTTCAAATGTTGAAGAGAAGCAGAAAATCCTGAAAATGGCAAGAGTAAAACAATCTACTACATACAAGGGAAACCACATAAGACTGAATTCAGACTACTCAACTTGTACTATGGAGATGAGAAGACAATGGTATGATACATTTCAGATCCTGAAAAAGAAAGACTTACAACAAAGAATTCTGTATCCAGCCAAACTGTCCTTCAAAATTGATGGAGAGATTAAAATTTTCACAGACAAAGGCTGAGTGTCAATAAGAGACCAACTCTACAAGAAATACTAAAGGGAATTCTGCCAGCAAAAACAAAAAAGGCAGGAGAAGGAGATTTGGAGGAGGGCACAGAACTGAAGAGCACCAGTAGGGATAACATAAAGGTTAAAAAGAGAAAGAAGGAAAAGAAAATATAGACTTGATAAATAAAAGCCAAAGGATAAGATGGTAGACTCAAGAAATGCCTTTACAGTAATAACTTTGAATGTTAATGGACTAAACCTACCAATTAAAAGACACAGATTGGCAGAATAGATTAAGAAATATAATCCAGCTATATGTTGTTTACATGAGACTCATCTTAAACACAAGGATACAAATAGATTGAAATTGAAAGGATGGAAAAAGATGTTCCATGCAAGCTGTAAGCAAAAGTAGCAGGAGTAGGTATATTAATATCAGACAAAATAGGCTTTAAATGTTAAGACATCATAAGAGACAAAGATGGAAACCATATATCAGTAAAAGGGACAATTAACCAAGAAGAAATAACAATCATATATGTCTATGCTCCCAATCAAGCTCCAAAGTACATGAGACAAACACTGGCAAAACTGAAAGAAACAATAGATGTTTCAACAATGACAACAGAAGACTTCAATACACCACTCTCCTCTATAGATAGAATAATCAGACAGAGGATCAACAAGGAAAAAGAGAACTTAAACAATCTGATAGATGAATTAGACCTAAAAGACATGTCTAGGTCATTACAGCTCAAAACACCAGGATATACATTCTTTTCTAGTAATCATGGAACATTCTCCAGGATAGATCATATGCTGTGGCACAAGACAGGTCTCTACAATTCTAAAAACACTGAAATTATTCAAAGCACTTTCTCTGACCACAATGGAGTGAAGCTGGAAATCAACAACTACCAAAGAACAAGAATTTTCACAAATATATAGAGATCAAATAACACACTCTTAAATAAAGAGTGGATCAAACAGAAATTGCTAGAGAAATCAGCAGCTACATGGAGATGAATGAAAACAAGAATACAACATATCAGAACTTATGGGATGTGGCAAAGACTGTGCCTGAGAGGTAAATTTATTGCCCTAAAGGCCTACAATAAAAAAAGAAGAAAGAGCAAAAATTGAGGACTTAACTGCTCACCTGGAGGAACTTAAGAAAGAACAGCAAACTAAACCCAAAACAAATAAAAGAAGAGGAATAACAAAGATCAAAGCAGAGATAAATGAGTAGGAGAACAAAAGAAAAATAGAAAGAATCAATAAAATTAGAAGTTGGCTCTTCAAGAAAATCAGTAAAATTGATGGGCCAACACTAGCAAGGCTGACAAATTAAAATAGAGAGGATGCAAATAAACAAAATTAGAAATGAGAGGCAGATCATTACCACAGACCCTGAAGGGAAAAAAAAACAACCATAAGAGGATTGTTGTTTTTTGGTATATATACACCAAAAAAGTGAACAACTTAGATGAAATGGATAAATTCATGGAAACACACAAACAAGCTACACTGACTCAAGAAGAACTAAAAGAGCTCAACAAACCAATCACAAGTAAAGAGATGTAAACAAAAATCTTCCTACAAAGAAAAGCCCAGGACCAGATTGCTTCACAGGGGAATTTTTTCAAACATTCCAAAAAGAACTAATGCCAATCCTGTGCAAAATTTCCAAAGAATTGAGGAGGAAAAGCAATACTACCTAACTCATTTTATGAAGCTAACATGACTTTAATATCAAAACCAGGTAAAGATACTACAAGAAAGGAAAACTACAGACCAATCTCCCTAATGAACACAGATGCAAAAATTCTCAATAAGATATAAGCAAATCAAATTCCATAATACATCAAAAGAATCATACACCATGACCAAGTGGGGTTTATACCAGGACTGCAACAGTGGTTCAACACAAGAAAATCAACTAATCTAATACATCACATTAACAAATCAAAGGGAAAAATCATATGATCATCTAGATTGACTCTGAAAAAGCATTCCACAAAATTCAACATTCTTTTCTGATAAAAACACTTCAAAAGGTAGGAGTCAAAAATAACTTCCTCAATATGATAAAAGGCATATGTGAAAAACCTATCACCAGCATCATACTCAATGGTGAGATATTGAAAGCTTCCCTCCTAAGATCAGGAATGAGACTAGGGTGACCTCTGTCACCACTGTTATTGAACATTGTACTAGAGGTTTGAGCAAGAGCAATCAGGCAGGAAAAAGAAATAAAAGGCATCCAAATTAGAAAGGAAGAAGTAAAACTTTTATTATTTGCAGATGACATGATACTATACTTGGAAAATCCTGAGAAATCTACAACAAAGTTACTTGAACTAATAAACAAATTCAGCAAGGTGGTAGGTTATAAATTAATGTGCAAAAATCAGTAATGTTTTGGGCAGGCCATGGTGGCTCAGCAGGCAAAAAATCAGTAATGTTTTGGGCGGGCCATGGTGGCTCAGCAGGCAAAGTTCTCACCTGCCATGCCAGAGACCCAGGTTCAATTCCCAGTGCTTGCCTATGCAAAAAAAAAATCAGTAATGTTTCTAACAACAAGCAGTGACCTAACCAAGGATTCAATTAAAGAAAAAATCCCATTCAAAATAGCAACTAAAAGAATCAAGTATCTAGGAATGAACTTAACTAGGTATGTAAAGGACTTGAACACAGAGAACTACATAACCGTGTTAAAGGAAATCAAAGAAGATCTCAATAGGTAGAAAACCATTCCATGTTCATGAATAGTAAAGTTAAATGTAGTTAAGATGTCAATTCTACCCAAATTGATCTACAGATTCAAAGCAGTTCCCATCCAAATCCCATCAACCTACTGTGAAGACTTGGAAAAGCTAGTTACCAAACTCATATGGAAGGCAAGGAGACCCCAAATAGCTAAAAGCATCCTAAAAAAAGAAGAGTGAAGTGGGAGGAATAACAGTTCCTGATTTTAAAACTTATTATAAAGCCAAAGAGGTCAAAACAGCATGGTACTGGCACAAAGATAGGGTATTGACCAATGGAATCAAATCAAGATCATAGAAATAGACAATCAAATCTATGGCCAACTGATTTTTGACAAGACCCCCAAATCCACTGAACTGGGACAAAATAGTATTTTCCATAAATGGGTATGGGAGAACTGGATATCAATAGTCAGAAGAATGAAAGAGGATCCTTACCTTGCATACTACACAAAAATTAACTCAAATTGGATCAAACACCTAAACATAAGAACCAGTATCATAAAGCTCCTAGACGAAAATGTAGGGAAACATCTTCAAGACTGAATAATAGGAGGTAGCTTCCTAAACCTACACCCAAAGCACAGCAACAAAAGAATAAATAGATAAATAGGAACTGCTCAAAATCAAATGCTTTTGGCCTCAAAAGATTTTGTCAAAAAGGTGAAGAGGCAGCAAACTCAATAGGAGAAAATATTTGGAGATCACATATCGGACAAAGGTTTGATACCCTGTATACACAAAGAAATCATACAACTCAATAACAAAAGAAAGAACAACCAATTATAAAATGGGCTGAAGATATGAATAGGCATTTTTCTGGAGAGCAAATACAGATGGCTCAAAAGCACCTGAAGAGATGCTCATTTTCATTGGCTATAAGGATATTGCTGATCAAGACCACAATGTGATACCAATTCACACCTATAAGAATGGCTGCTATTAAACAAACAGGAAAGTATAAATGTTTGAGAGGATGTGGAGAAACTGGGACACTTATGTGCTGCTGGTGGGAATGTATAATAGTACAGCTACAATGGAAGACAGTCTGGGGGTTCCACAAAAAACTAAATATTGAGTTGCCCTATGATCCAGCAATACCACTACATGGTATATATCTATCCAAAAGAGCTAAAAGCAGGGACACAAACACAGATTTTCACACTGATGTTCATAGCAGCATTATTCACAATCACTAAAAGAGGGAAACAATCCAAGTGCCCATCAACACATGAGTGGATTAACAAAACGTGATATATACATATGATGGAATATTATGCAGCAGTAAGACAATGATGTCCTGAACTACATGACAAGATGGATGAGCCTTGAGGACATAATGCTGAGTGAAATAAGCCAGACACAAAAGGATAGATACTGGATGATTCCACTTTTATGACCATGGTAAAGATAAAATCAGAAGCTTAAAATACAGAATATAGAGGACCTAGAGTTATACAGAAGCTTGAGATGGGTAAATAGTTTGCTAGTGAGGTTGAACTTAATGATAAGGGACTAGACAGAAGTGAAGGCAATTCACTAGTGGGTCTGTAAGTAATACTATATTGAAGATGAGCATGATTGAAAGGGGTTGTATAGACTCATGTATCCCAATTAACACTACAAATACACCATATATATATATATATATATATGTTCTTACATGAACTACTGCAAAGGTAAAAAAATAAAATTAAAATTAAAAAACAGAGGCAGGGGGGAGTGCCAAGGGAACAAATATAAAGGTTTGTGTCCACAGGGTGTGACAATGGAGTTTCAGCAGGGTCTTGTAAGATTTGATTAGGAGAGGGGAGTTCTAATGGCATTATTTTGCCCTTCAATATCCATTCCGGTCATGTAGGCAGCTGTGTACAGTGACCTGTTCTCATAATGGAGGTGGGGGGGGGGCGGGCCCTGATTTACTGTCCAACAGCCATATCTATTTGCCAGTTGAAGGAGAAATGAGTGCTGACAGATATGGTTAGAATTCGTAATATTATGTTCTAGAATCAACAATTCAAAATATAAGCAAATTCAAGTAGACAGGTAAAGGGACCCTAATCTCAGATTTACACAGAATCAGGTGAAGATTTTGATGAATCTTATATTCCCCATAATCAAGAGATATTTTTCCCATTAAAACTCCGATTTACCATGACTAGAGAGTAAGAAAATTCTAGGAATTCTTTCAGGTTACATTTAAAGCAGAAACTAAATAAAGCAAAGGCTGTATTGAAAGGAGAGATAAAAATTATAAAGCATAGAAAACTCACCCCACCAATAAATTCTTACTATAGCAAGGTTTGACTTGATTAATACTGTTTTATTAGTAAACTTAAAAGAGTTTAAGGCAAGATAACAGGGAGATTATATTGCCAAGAGGAAAATCTTTATAGGTCTCATAGGCATGTTGTGGGAGTATAACTTAGTTTGAACTTTTTGGAAAGAAATTTAGCATAACGTGTCAGGAGCTATAAAATATTCATACCTTTTGATGCAATGATTATCTTTTTAGGAAAATACCCTAAAGAATAATCAGAAAATTAGGCAAAGATTTATGTACAAAGTTATCAACTACAGTATTATTTATAATGTGCAGAAAAAATGAAAAAGAACCATCCTAAAAGTCCTAAATCTGGGACTTGGTTAAATCAGAGGTCAGAAAATATTTTCTGTAAAGGGTCAGATAGCAAATATTTGGGCTTTGTGGACCATGCTGTCTGTCACACCTACTACTCTGCTATTGTAGCACAAAAGCAACCAAAGACAAATAAGTGAATGAGTGTGGCTGTGTTCCAACTAATGGACACTGAACTTTGAATCATATAATTTTTATGTCCTGAAATGTTCTTCATTTGATTTTTCCACCATTTAAAAACAGAAAGACCATTCATTGCAAAACAGGCAGCTGATCAAGCCATGTTTGGTCACCAGCCCATAGTTTGCCAACCTCTGGGTTAAAATTATAGTACTTCATTAAATTTTATGTTCACTATTTGCTGTATAATAAAGAACTTGGCTTGTCTTTGTCCCTGGTTTATAGGGAGTAATCTTTAAATATTTAGAATTCCCAGTGATCAAAGTGCTGTTGTTATTCATGGTGAGCCTTCAGGAGCACACCTGATAGTTTATTGCAACAAGATGACAGGGAAGGGCCAGGCACAATGGTTGTCTGGTGTGCAGGGGAAGAAGAATGGAGCGAGCCACACCAGAAATACCAACTATGTGATTAGGGGCTTGGAATATTGAGCCAGGTCTTATCAGCCCAACCCTCCAGGAAGGCAGGGGGACTAGATATTGAGTTCCATCATATGGGATTGATTTAACCAATCATGCCTACATAATGAAATTCCATATAAACTCTGGGCACTGCAAGTGAGTGAGCTTCCATGATTGAGAAGATACATCACTGGGCCAGAGGAGTGACTCATGCTGACTCCATGCAAAGAGGATGTGGAAGCTTGCATTTGAGAGCCCCTAGGCCTTGCTCTTTGCTTCTCTTCTTTTGGCTTCTTCTTAGTTGCATCCTTTTCACCATAACAAAACTATAATGGTAAGTATAGTGCTTTCAGAGAGTTCTGTGAGTTGTTCCAGCAAAAATCATTGAACCTGAGGGAATGTGGGAGCTCTTGAATTTGTAGACAGTTGGTTAGAAGTGCAGATGACCTGGCCCCTGAACTTGTGGCTAGTGTCTGAAGGGCACTGTGGATCCTGGCCTAACTCTGAGTAGAGTCAGAAAAGGAATGAATTGTATTGCAGTTGGTGTTGGTTTGCATTTCATATACTATTTAATATCAGTCACAAATTATACAGTTTGATTAGATATATAATATAGATATAGATAGTGACACAGATAAAGATATAAAGATAAATGAGAAAGAGAGAGAAACGCAGGAAGATAATATACTAAAATATATTTAGTGGTTGTTTCTGAATTGAGAGATTATGGATGATTTTTCTTTTATTCTTTGTTTTCTAGATTTTTTTACTTTTCTACATGAAGCATATGGTATATATAATAAATAAAAGTAATATTTTTAAAGAGTACTTTTTGGCTTACAGGATTCATTTCTTTAGCTATTCTTTAGATATTATTGTCACACTTCTGACTTTCTAAAATTCTTGATAAAGTTCATGCTGCTTTTTAACATTTTTGTTAATTATTTTTATTAGAGAAGTTGTTTTACAAAACAATCATGTACAAAATACAGGATTCCCCTACCCCACCCCACTACCAGCATCTTTCATTGGTGTGGAATATCTGTTACAATTGATGACAGTACTTTTTAATAACTGTACCATATTTTTTAAAGCACTTACCTTCATTACAATTAATGAAAAATAATTAAAATCATACTGTTCTACTTTGCTAGCTGCTGGAATGCAATATACCAGAAATGGAATGGCTTTTAAAAGGGGAATTTAATAAGTTGTTAGTTTACAGTTCTAAGGCTGAGAAAATGTCCCAATTAAAACAAGTCTATAGAAATGTCCAATCTAAAGTGTCCAGGTAAAGATAGCTTGGTTCAAGAAGTCCAATGACATTCAATGTTTCTCTCTCAGCTGGCATCTGCTGGCTTTCTCATGGCTCTACCAAAGAAAGGACTCTCTCCAAAATGTTTCCTCTTTTTAAGGATTCCAGTAAGTAACTCCACCTTCAATGGGTGGAGACACACCTCCATGGAAATCAGCTAATCAAAAGTTACCACCCACAATTGGGTGGGTCACATCTCCATTGGAATGATCAAAATGCTCCTACCCAGCAATATTGAATGAGGATTAAAGGACATGGCTTTTCTGGGGTCCACCATAGATTCAAACCAGCACACATATTAATATCTATTGTCCGTAATTTACATTATATATTTTTCATATATACCACCCAATTATTAACACCTTGCATTAGTATTGAACATTTGTTGCAATTTATGAAAGAACATTCGTATACTTGTACTATTAACTATAGTCCATCACCTACAATAGCGTTCACTGTATTATACACTCCTATGTTTTATCTTTTACTTTTTCGTTAACATTTTTATTGCATAGTAAAACATACATACAAAGCAAAGAAATATTTTTCAAAGCACTCTTCAACAAGTTGTTGCAGGACAGATTCCAGAGTTTGTCATTGGCTACCATACAATCCTCTCAGATTTTTCCTTCTAGCTGCTCCAGAATACAGGAGGTTATAAGGTATAATATTTTTTATCATCACAATCAACTTTTTTTGTGAGTGTGAAAAATAGCATATATACATAAAAGCAATAAATTTCAAAGCACAGCGCCAAAATTAGTTGTAGAACATATTTCAGAGTTTGACATGGGTTACAATTCCACAATGTTAGGTTTTCGTTTCTAGCTGCTTTAAAATACTGGAGACTAAAAGAGACATCAAGTTAATGATTCAGCATTCATATGCATTTGTTAAATCCTATCTTCTCTGTATAACTCCACCATCACCTTTGATCTTTCTATCCCTCTCTTAGGGATGTTTGGGTTATGGTCATTCTAAATTTTTCATATTGGAAGAGTCTATCACTGATATGGGGTAGGGAGATGGAACTATCTGATGTTCTGGAGAGGCTGGGCTAGGTTTCAGGACTTATCTGGACCAGGGACCTATCTGGAGGTTGTAGGTTTCTGGAAAATTACTCTAGTGCATGGAACCCTTGGAAATCTTATATATTGCCCTAGGTGTTCTTTACGACTGGCTGGACGGTCCTGGTTGGGGGTTAGCAGGTTATGGTAGGTAACAAGGTCTAACTGAAGCTTGCATAACAGCAACCTCCAGAGTAGCCTTTCAACTCTATTTGAACTCTCCTTGCCACTGACACTTTATTAGTTACACTTCTTTTCCCCCTTTTATTTAGGGTAGAATTGTTGATCCCATGGTGCCAGGTCTGGATTCATCCCTGGCAGTCCTCTCCCACGTTGCCAGGGAGACTTTCACCCCTGAGTGTCATGTCCCATGTAGGGGGGAGGGCAATGATTTCACTTGCAGAGTTGGGCTTAGACAGAGTGAAGCCACATCTAAGCAACAGAAGAGGTCCTCCAGAAGTAATTCTCAAGCATGCCTATAGGTAGTATAAGCTTCTCCACTATCTTGATAAGCTTCACAAGAGTAAGCCTCAGGATCAAGGGCATGGCCTATTGATTTGGGTGTCCCTAAAGTTTGACACAGTATCAGGGGATGCCCTGATGGTAGGGTTTAATAATTCCATATTCTTTTTCCCATCCCTCAGAGAACTTTGCCAATACCTTTTGATTATCTGCCTAATATACTCTAGGATATATCCAGGCATCACAATATTCTATATAGGATTAAAAGACCTCTTTTTTATTCTGGGCTCCCTGTGTTTCAGTTGGTCAAATGAGCTATGCAGATAGGTTGAGTTAGATATGCCCTACAGAAAATTTCAGTTCCAGACCAAATAAACCTTTCTTCCACTGGTCTCAAAGAGTATGTGTGGTTCTAAAATATAGACAGTCTTCCTTACCCCTCTGTTCTGAATTGCTTCAGCCCCAACCTATTCGGCTTCGATCTTATCTATAAATATCAGGTTATATATATAAAACAGCCTCTCAAAATCCAGAAATAATAATCACCACTGCGGACTTAATGTGTCCATTCTAAAAGCTTACAATCTAGGCCCCTGTTTTCTCATAAGCATTTTCTAAAGGTGACCATACCATTTTTGTTCTTTTGTTTCTGACTTACTTTATATCATGAAATGTCCCACAGGTTCATTCATATTGTTGCATGCCTCACAACTTTGTTCCTTTCTGTGCAGCACAACATTCATTCATAAGTATACCTTATCGTTCACCAATCTACTTCTCCATCAGTGCATCCTTCAGCCATCTGCATTCATCAGGCATCATGTAGAGGGCCCAAATTCACAGTCCATCAACATTCTCAATTTTAGATAATTTTATTGCTCTCAAGAAAAATAAAATCAATAAACACACCTTTACCAGATAGGAAATCTAAACTTCCTCTGAAGTCTGGTCCCTCCCCCCATTATTTACCTCTGTTGTTGCTGTAGTAGTGCTAATGGTTTCCTTGTGAACATAGCTCATGATATACAATAGCAGTTTTCACCCTGGACCCTGGACTTAAATACTCTTTGTACAAGAATCATATCTTTGAAGTAGTTCTTGCAAGAACTAATTAATATTTCTAGTGTTAATCAGTGGAACACATAGGTCTACACAACCCCTTTCAATCTTGCTCAGCTTCAATATGGTAATATTAGTTATAGACCCACTAGAGAACCACCTTCACTCCTATCTAATCCCTCCATTATCCCATCTCTAGCTTCTATGTATCTCTAAGTCCCCTGTATTCTGTATTATAAGCCTCTGATTATACCCTTATGCTGGTCATAAAAGTGGAATTATACAGTATCTATCCTTTTGTGTCTGGCTAATTTCACTCAGCATTATGTCCTCAAGGTTCATATATGTTGTCATGTGCTTCAGGATGTCATTTTGTTTTTCTGCTATATAATATTCCATCGTATGGATATACCACATCTTGTTGATCTATTCGTCTGTTGTTGAGCATTTGGTTTGTTTCCATCTTTTGTTGATTGTGAATAATGCTGCTATGAACATCAGTGTGCAATGTCTGTTTGTGTCACTACTTTCAGCTCTTCTGGATATATACCAGGTAGTGCTATTGCTGGATCCATAGGACAACTCGATATTTAGTTTCTTAAGGAACCACCAAATGGTCTTCTATAGTGGTTGCACCATTATACATTTCCACCAGCAGTGCATAAGTGTCCCAGTTTCTCCACATCCTCTCCAACATTTATAATTTCCTGTTTGTTTAATAGCAGCCATTCTTATAGGTGTGAAGTGGTATCACATTGTAGTCTTGATCTGCATTTCCCTTATAGCCAATGAAAATGAATGACTCTTCAGGTGCTTTTGAGCCATCTGTATTTGCTCTTCAGAAAAATGCCTATTCATATCTTTAGCCCATTTTATAATTGGGTTGTTTGTTCTTTTGTTATTGAGTTGTATGATTTGTTTGTGTATACAGGGTATCAAACTTTTTCTGATATGTGATCTCCAAATATTTTCTCCTAGTGGGTTAGCTGCCTCTTAACCTTTTTGAAAAAGTCTTTTGAGGTACAGAAGCATTTGATTTTGAAGAGTTCCCATTTATCTATTTTTTCTTTTGTTGCTTGTGCTTTGGGTGTAAAGATTAGGAAGTCATCTCCTATTGCTAGGTCTTGAAGATGTTTCTCTACATTTTCTTCTAGAAGCTTTATGGTGCTAGTTCTTACATTTATGTGTTTGATCCACTTTGAGTTAATTTTTGCATAGGGTGTAAGATAAGGGTCCTCTTTCATTCTTTTAGCTATTGATATCCAGTTCTTCCATGCCCAATTATTGAAAAGACTATTTTGTTCCAGTTCAGAGAATTTGGGGACCTTGTCAAAAATCAGTTGGTCAATGCTTCTATCTTTGTGCCAGTACCATGCTGTTTTGATCACTGTGGCTTTATAATAGGTTTTAATGTCAAGGAGTTTTAATCCTCCCACTTCATTCTTCTTTTTTAGGATGCTTTTAGCTATTTGGGGTCTCTTTCCCTTCCAGATGAATTTGGTAGCTAGCTTTTCCAAATCTTCAAAGTAGGTTGTTGGAACTTTGATTGGTACTGGGTTGAATCTGTAGCTCAATATGGGGAGAATTGACATCCTAACTATATTAAACCTTCCTATCCATGAGCAGGGAATGACTTTCCACATATTTAGATCTGCTTTTATTTCTTTTAGTAACGTTATATAGTTTTCTGTGTATAAGTCCTTTACGTCACTAGTTAAGTTCATTCCTAAGTACTTGATTTGTTTAGTTGCTATTTTGAATGAATTTTTTTCTTTAATCGAGTCCTTTGTTAGGTCATTGCTGTATATAGAAATGTTGCTGATTTTTGCACATTAATTTTATATACTGCCACCTTGCTGAATTTGTTTATTAGTTCAAGTAACTTTGCTGTAGATTTCTCAGGATCTTCCAAGTATAGTATCATATCATCTGCAAATAAAAGAGTTTTACTTCTTCCTTTCCAATTTGGATACTTTTTATTTCTTTGTCCTTCCTGACTGCTCTAGCTAGAACTTCTAGCACAATGTTCAATAATAGTTGTGACAGTGGGTGCGCTGGTTTGAAAGGATGTATGGACCCTAGAAAAGCCATGTTTTAATCAAAATCCCATTTCATAAAGGTAGAATAATCCCTATTCAATACTGTATGTTTGAAACTCCCTGGATGATGTGATTTAGTCAAGAGTGGTTGTTAAGACTTCCGGAGAAGATGGCGGCTTAGTAAGACGTGCGGATCTGAGTTTCTCCTCCAGGACAGCTACTAGGGGAGTAGAAACGATACAGAACAGCTCCCAAAGCCACGACAGAGATAAAAAAGACAGCGTACCCCATCCTGGAACGGCTGGCTGGCTGAGAGAACCCGCTCTGGTGAGATCGCCAAGGGGTGCGGGCTTCACCGGGCGGGGCGGCAAGCGGCCGAAGTCACTCCCTTCCCCCTTCCCGGGCCGGCTGGGAGAATTGGACAGGCGGTCCCCTCAAACCGTGGCGGCTGGTGCCCACACCACGCGCGGCCCCCCGGACCAACTGAGAGAATTGGATCGGAAATCCCCAGGCCACGGAGAACGGCGACGGGGGGGGCCCTTCCAAACCCGTGACTCCCCGGGAACGTGCACTCTTCCAGGTGGGCCGCTGCGGCTGGCGCCCCGGGCCGACTATGAAATTCGGACGGGCGCTTTCCCGGGCTGCGGTGGCCAGCGACCCTCCCCGCATTCAGACCCCGGGCCGGCTGGCACTCTTCCAAGCTGCTTCGGCTAGCGAACCTCCCGGACAGCGAGAGTTTTCCAAAGTTAAAGGACCCACAGCACCTTTTACTGGTAGGACCCGCAGACAAACGTGTGCCACGAGCGCCACCTACTGGGCAGGATAAGAAAAACAGAACCCAGAGATTTCACAGAAAAATCTTACAACATTGTTGGGTCCGACACCCAGGGAAATCTGACTAAATGCCCAGACACCAGCAGCAGAGGATAACTGTCCACGCTCAGAAGATTGAGAATATGGCCCAGTCAAAGGAACAAACCAATAGTTCAAATGAGATACAAGAGCTGAGACAACTAATGCTGAATATACGAACAGAAATGGAAAACCTCTTCAAAAATGAAATCGATAAATTGAGGGAGGACATGAAGAGGACATGGGCTGAACATAAAGAAGAAATAGAAAAACTGAAAAAACAAATCACAGAACTTATGGAAGTGAAGGATAAAGTAGAAAAGATGGAAAAAACAATGGATACCTACAATGATAGATTTAAAGAGACAGAAGATAGAATTAGTGATTTGGGGGATGGAACATCTGAATTCCAAAAAGAAACAGAAAATATCAGGAAAAGAATGGAAAAATTTGATCAGGGTATCAGGGAACTCAAGGACAATATGAAGCACACAAATATACGTGTTGTGGGTGTCCCAGAAGGAGAAGAGAAGGGAAAAGGAGGAGAAAAACTAATGGAAGAAATTTTCACTGAAAATTTCCCAACTCTTATGAAAGACCTAAAATTACAGATCCAAGAAGTGCAGCGCACCCCAAAGAGATTAGACCCAAATAGGCGTTCTCCAAGACACTTACTAGTTAGAATGTCAGAGGTCAAAGAGAAAGAGAGGATCTTGAAAGCAGCAAGAGAAAAACAATCCATCACATACAAGGGAAACCCAATAAGACTATGTGTAGATTTCTCAGCAGAAACCATGGAAGCTAGAAGACAGTGGGATGATATATTTAAATTACTAAAAGAGAAAAACTGCCAACCAAGACTCCTATATCCAACAAAATTATCCTTCAAAAATGAGGGAGAAATTAAAACATTCTCAGACAAAAAGTCACTGAGAGAATTTGTGACCAAGAGACCAGCTCTGCAAGAAATACTAAAGGGAGCACTAGAGTCAGATACAAAAAGACAGAAGAGAGAGGTATGGAGAAGAGTGTAGAAAGAAGGAAAATCAGATATGATATATATAATACAAAAGGCAAAATGTTAGAGGAAAATATTATCCAAACAGTAATAACACTAAATGTCAATGGACTGAATTACCCAATCAAAAGACATAGATTGGCAGAATGGATTAAAAAACAGGATCCTTCTATATGCTGTCTACAGGAAACACATCTTAGACCCAAAGATAAACATAGATTGAAAGTGAAAGGTTGGGAAAAGATATTTCATGCAAATAACAACAAGAGTGGTTGTTAAACTGGATTAGGTGACATCAAGTCTCCACCCATTTGGGTGGGTCTTGATTGGTTTACTGGAGTCCTATAAAAGAGAAAACATTTGGAGGATGGGAGATTCAGAAATAGCAGAATATGCTGTAGCACCAGGAAGCAGAGTCCACCAGCTAGCGACCTTTAGAGATGAAGAAGAAAAAACTCCTGGGGAGCGTCATGAAACCAGAAGCCAGGAGAGAAAGTTAGCAGATGACACCGTGTTCACCATGTGCCCTTCCAGCTGAGAGAGAAGCCCTGATTGTGTTTGCCATGTGCCTCCTCACTTGAGAGAGAAACCCTGAACTTCATCGGCCTTCCTGAACCAAGGTATCTTTCCCTAGATGAATGCCTTTGTTCGGACATTTCTATAGACTTGTTTTAATTGGGACATTTTCTCAGCCTTAGAACTGTAAACTAGCAACTTATTAAATCCCCCTTTTTAAAGCCATTCCATTTCTGGTATACTGCATTCCAGCAGCTAGCAAACTAGAACAGTGGGCATCCTTGTCTTGTTCCTGATCTTAGGGGGAAAGCTTTCAGTCTCTTTCCATTGAGTGTAATGCTCGCTATTGATTTTTCATATATTCCCTTTATCATATTGAGGTAGTTACCTTTGATTCCTATCTTTTGGGGTATTTTTATCAGAAAAGGATGCTGAATTTTGCCAAATGTTTTTCAGTATCAATCGAGATAATCATGTGATTTTGCCCTCTCTATATGTTAATGTGCTATATTACATTGATTGATTTTCTTGCGTTGAACCACCCTTGCATTCCTGGTATAAACCCCACTTGGTCATGGTGTATAATTCTTTTAATGTGTTGTTGGATTTGATTTGCAAATATTTTATTAAGAATTTTTGCATCTATATTCATTAGGGAGATTGGTCTGTAGTTTTCCTTTCTTATAGCATCTTTACCCGGTTTTGGTATTAAAATGTTATTAGGTTCATAAAATGAGTTAGGTAGAGTTCCTTTTTCCTTGATTTTTTGGAAAAATTTGATCAAGATTTGTGTTAGTTCTTTTTGAAATGTTTGAAAAAAATTGCCCTGTGAAGCCATCTGACCCCGGGCTTTTTTTTGTAGGAAGATTTTTGATGACTGATTGAATCTCTTTACTTATGATTTGTTTCTTGAAATCTTCCATTTCTTCCTGAGTCCATGTAGCTTGTTTGTATGTTTCCATGAATTTGTCCATTTTATCTAAGTTGCCCAATTTCTTGGTGTATAGTCATTCATAGTATCCTCTTATGGTTTGTTTGTTTTGTTTTATTTTGTTTTGTTTTGTTTTTAATTTTTCAGGGTCTATGGTAATGGCCTGCTACTCATTTCTCATTATTTGCATCCTCTCTCTTATTTTCTCTGTGAATCTTGCTAGTGGCCCATCAATTTTATTGATTTTCTCAAAGAACCAACTTTTGGTTTTATTGATTCTTTCTGTTGTTCTTTCGTTCTCCCATTCATTTATCCCTGCCTTAATCTTTGTTATTTCTCTTCTATTTGCTTTGGGGTTAGTTTGCTTTTCTTTCTCATCTTCCTCCAGGTGTACTGTTAAATCCTCAATTTTCGTTCTTTCTTGTTTTTTAATATAGGCATTTAGGGCAATAAATTTCCCACTCAGAACAGCCTTTGTCACATCCCATAAGTTCTGATAAGTTGTATTCTCATTTTCATTCATCTCCAGATAGCTACTGACTTCTCTAGCAATTTCTTCTTTGACCCACTGGTTATTTAAGAGTGTGTTATTTAATCTCTATACATCTGTGAATGTTCTCATTCTTTGGTGTTTGTTGAGATCCACCTTCATCCCACTGTGATCAGAGAAAGTGCTTTAAATAATTACAATGTTTTTAACTTTATAAAGACCTGTTTTGTGTGCCAGCATATGATCTATCCTGGAGAATGTTCCATGAGCACTAGAGAAAAATGTATATCCTTGTTTTGGGGTGCAATGACCTATATATATATGTTAGGTCTAATTCACTTATCAAGTTATTTAACTTCTCTATTTCCTTGTTGATCTCTGTCTGGTTGTTCTATCTATAGAGGAGTATGGTGTATTGAAGTCTCCTACTATTATTGTTAAAACATCTATCGCTCCCTACAGTTTTGTCAATGTCTGTCTCATGTACTTTGGAGCTTCTTGATTAAGAGCATAAACATTTATGATGGTATGTTTATCTTCTTGGAAAATTGACCATTTAATTAGTATATAGTATCCAGCTTTATCTCTTATGATGTCTTTACATTTAAAGTCTATTTTGTCCAATATTAATACTCCTGCTTTCTTTAGGTTACAATTTGCATGGAAAATCTTTTTTAATCCTTTCACTTTCAATCTATTTGTATCCTTGTGCTTAGATGAGTCTCTTGTAAGCACCATATTGTTGGATTATATTTCTTAATTTGTTCTGCCAATCTGTGTCTTCTAATTGGTAAGGTTTTTCCATTAACATTCAAAGTTATTACTGAAAAGGGATTTCTTGAAACCACCATCTTATATTTTTTATTTTACATGTCAGATCTATATATTCTTTTCCCTTTTTCTCTTTGTAGTCTTTAAATTACCTTTAGTGGTACTTTCAATTCTGTGCCCTCCTCCAGACCTCCCTCTCCTGTCTTTTTTTTCGGTCGGCAGAACTCCTTTTAGTATTTCTTTTAGGGCCAGTCCTTTGTTGAAAAATTCTTTCAAGACTTGCTTGTCTGTGAAAATGTTAATCTTCCTCTCAGTTTTGAAGGACAATTTGGCTGGGTACAGAATTCTTGGCTGGAAATCTTTCTCTTTTAGGATCTTGAATATATCATACCACTGCCTTCTCGCCTCCAGGGTGTTAGTTGAGTAGTTTGAACTCAGTCTTATTTGGTTTCCCTTGTATGTAATAGGATGTTTTTCTCTTGTCACTTTCAGGATTTTCTGCTTCTCTTCAACATTTGACAGACTGATTAGTATGTGTCTTGGGTAAGGCTTGTTTGGATTTATTCTGTTTGAAGTTCTTGGGCTTCTTTGACTTGTATATTTATGTCCTTTTGAGGGTTGGGAAATTTTCCCCCTTTTTATCCTTAACTATTTTCCTAGCCCTTTACTCCTCTATTCTCCTTCTGGGACATCAGTGATTCTTATATTTGTGCACTTTGTTTTGTCTGTCATTTCCCTAAGATCCAATTCAAGTTTTTCCATCTTTTTTGCCATTTGCTGTTTTGAGTCTTTGAAGTCAGTTATCCTATCCTCTATATCACTTATTTTTTCTTCTGTCTCTTCAAATCTGGTGTTGTGTGCCTCTGCATGTTTTTCATTTGGTCCCCAGAGTCTTTAATCTCTGTGATATCCACTATTTTTCTATTTATTCTTTCAAATTCCCCTTTATGCTCTTCTACTGTCTTCTTGGTCTCCTGTATGTCATTTGCCATCCCACTAATTTTATTACGTAGAGTTGTATGACATCTTTGATAAGTTGTTCCAATGTCTGTCTCCTCAGGTGTTTTAATTTGGCCATTAGGCAGGGCTATATCCATCTGCATTGTGAAATGCTTAGTTATCTACTTCTATCTTCATGGCATGTAAATATCTTGATTGATTTATTTTGGGAGTTGATTTTTTTCAGTAGTCTAAGGCCTTGTGTTTGCAGGATGGATGTACAGCAGGGAGCAGGGTACAGGGTGGGGCATTCAGTGCGGTGATTTGTTTCAGGGCAAGTACAGGCACAGGTGGGGATGTTAAGCTGATGCTTGTGAACATGAGTGCCCACCAGCCAGGGAGTATGTAGCTGTGCGGGTGTACCAGTCTGGAGGTGTGTAACCCTGGTGTGCACGGGTCTAAGACATGCGGCCCTTTGTGTGCATGCGTAGAGCTGCAGCAACAGGTCAGTGTTAAACCTTCATGAATTGGAGGCAGATGTGACCCAACTGTGCTGTTCAGCACTTTTTCAGAGCTGGGAAATGTGACTGAGGGCGCTGCACACACAGTTCTAAGACTGCTGCAAACTGAGGTTCCCCAGAGCTGAATGACATGATTGGGGGCCTATGTGCATGCATGGGTCTAGGAGTGCCATAAACTGATGCACTAAGCTTGGGGGCAGGGGGGCAGGATGAGGCTGTGCAACACTATGGGCAGGGGGGCAGAGGTAGCCTGGGTATGGATGTTAGTGCCCACAGTCTTTATGTGCTAGCAAAAGCCTGCATGGAACAGGGAGGGGGAGGTAATGCTCAGGAGGGATGCAGGAGAGGTGGGTTGGGCTGCACATATGGTGGGATTGTGGTGCAGGTACATGTATAGGGGGCTGGTGGGGTGGGGGCATCTGGAGTGTGGGGAACGTGAGTGGGTGATGTGGTCTGGGTGCGTGTGGTGTAGGGTGAGTCGCCAGTCACGGGGCTGCGCTAGTGAGAGCAGTATGCCCAAGGACCATAGCCTGGCTTACTTCCTAGTCCCCAGCTCCTGTCCATTCACTCCCACAGGCTCCATGCCTCCACACCAGGCTGCAGTTTTCTGCCCCTCTGCAACCAGGGCTGCCCTATGTGGTACAGAAGGCTCTCCCAGGTCAGCCCCATCCCAAATCACCACCTCAGTCACCCTCCTGTCCCTTCTCTAACTTTTCCATACAGCAGGGCTGATCTCGAGCTACTCGATTTGGCCATCTTCCCAGAAGTCTCTTCTAATTTTTATTCTAGTATTATATATTCTAAGGTTTCCCCTTTTAACCACATTCACCTCTATAGTTCAGGGCTATTGATTACATTCACAATAATGTGCTATTTTCACCACCATCCATTTCCAAACCCTTATGATCACCCTAAATAGGAACATTATCCAAGTTAAGCATCAACTCCCCATTCTCTGCCCCACTCTGTATCTTGGTGGCCTATATTCTAGAATCTAACTCTATTAAGTTTGCTTATTATAATTAGTTGCTATCAGTGATATCATATAATATTTGTCCTTTTGTGCCTAACATCTCACTCATCATAATGTCCTCAAGGTTCATCCATGTTGTTGCATGCATCAGGACTTCATTCATTTTTAGGGTTGAATAATAGTCCATTGTATGTATATACCATGTGTTGTTTATCCATTCATCAGTTGATGGACACATGGGTTGCTTCCATTTTTTGGCAGTTGTGAATAGTGCCATAATAAGCATAAGTGCACAAATATATCTGTTTAAGTCCTTGTTCTCCATTCTTCTGGGTATATACCTAGTAACGGGGATCACCAGATCATATAGTAATCCTGTACTCAGTTTCCTGAGGAAGTGCCAAACTGTCATCCACAGTAGCTGCACCCATTTAACATTCCCACCAGCAATGAATGAATGCCCCTGTTTCTCCACAATCTCTACAACACTTGTAGTTTTCTATTTTCTTTTAAGAGTGGCCATTCTAATGGGTATGAAATATCTCATTGTGGTTTTTATTTGTATTTCCCTAATAGTTGGTGGTGTTGAGTGTCTTTTTTCATGTGCTTCTTGGCCAATTGTATTTCCTTTTTGGAGAAATGTCTATTCAAGTCTTTTTTCTATTTTTAATTGGGTGATGTATCTTTTTATGGTTGAGCAGTAGAATTTCTTCATATATCCTGGATATTAAGCCCTTACACTTTCTTCCATTTTAATAGGTTGTCTTTACATTTTCATGGCAAATTCCTTTGATGTGCAAAAGTTCTAATTTTGATGAAGTCCCATTTATCTATTTTTCCTTTGTTGCTGTGCTTTGGATATAAAATATAAGAAGCCATTGCCTACTAGAAGATCTTGAAGATGCTACCCTACATTTTCTTCTAGGATTTTTATAGTACTGGTTCTTATATTGAGGTCTTTGATCAAGTTTCAATTAAATTTTGTATATGGTGTGAGATATGAGTCCTCATTCACTTGCATGTGGCAAAAGAAACTCTACTGATATTTGCTTGTGTATCTTTTATCCCAGCACTGTGATAAACTCATTTATTAACTCTAGTAGCTTTATTATTGAATTTTCAGGACTTTCTTCGTATAGGATCACACCATTTGAAAATAGTGAAAGTTCTACTTCCTTTCTAATTTTGTTTCTTTTTCTTGCCTAACTGCTCTGGCTAGAACTTCCAGTACAATATTGCGTAACAGTGGGCATCCTTTCATTTATTTTCAGGTACATACACTTTTTCATTATATAGCTTGTTCTTAGTCCCAAAATCAGTCTGTCTCCCTTACTTTTCCATGTGCCTCCCAGCTTTTGTCCTTTCTCTTAGGCACCTTTTGTCCTTTTCCTAGCTACCCATCAAATGCAGGCTGCCCTAGCTTCCCTGCTACATGCTCCCACTGCGATACCTACAATAACTTGCCGTATCTGCCTCCAACTAAATGCCTCACATGCATCTCTCTAACCTTAGAAGCACTCTATTCAAACCCCATGTGCATGTCCTCCATTCTCTTATCTCTAGCTCATATGTTTTCATTTCTCTACCAGTGAACAGGCAACTTGTCACTGCTGAGTCAATGCTGAGTTTTTATAATTGATAATGCCTCACTGTGTGGGAACTTCATAAATAGTTTTACATTTTTTTTTAAAGTTTTGGAATCTTTACTATCTTAACTCTAATAATTATCAGACAGACAATTTTCAGGAATCCTAACAGGCATTTCCCAAGTCTGTTTCACAATCTCTTGTCCTATGAGACATTGAAAATAAAAAGGAGGGATCTGTATTAAGATCATTTTGAGAGAAGCTGCATACCATATTCATTTTTGAGACTAACATTTCATACTAGGATATTAAAAGTTCTGAAAAGTCCAAAAGTAAAGATACCTATTTAATTTTATCTTGTAAACTGATTTGTCCCCTGCCTTTCTTTTATCAGAAACATATATTTCCAAGGAGCATTTCAGGAATATGCCAACTAGGGCAATGGAAGAGCTGATTGGGAATAATTATGTGAGGTGGGGGTGGGGATGGGAAGATAATGTGCTCTAATATCCCTCAAACCATTCTGCATTAGATTGTGATGGTCTCAGACTGAATGGACTCATCCTGGCCTCAGGATCTGAATTCTCCCCACTGCTTCAGCCCTACTGCCATTTGCATTCTTTTAGACATCTGAGTGCCTTCAACTCCCTTCTCCATTAGCTGCTTTTCCTTCCATCAATCTCTCTGACTCCAAGCCACATACACTTTCATTCTAGTAAATTCCCATCAATGCTGAGTGTTCACTCACCAAACATCTATTTAAATTTGAACTAAGAGCACCATAGCTTTCCTCGGCTGCTGCCAAAAATTAACATATGTTTTCATTATTTATGAGACACATACATCTCACATTTTTACAAAATTACATTCCATCTGCAAAAACATATGTATCCAACTGTTATGCGATTAGATGTTCCCCTGTTTATTCCCCTAAGAACTGAGCACATCCAATATACAATCTTCTCTGAATGCATCTCATTGTTTTCCTTTTGGCAGTATCTTTCAAATATCCAATCATCAGGGACAGTTATGCATTGACTTTTAATTCAATTAATAGTTTCCTAGAAAAACATGTACTTTTCCCTAAAGCAAATTTCTACAGCCAGTCTGCAAAGGACATCTTTCACAAGAACCAATTATTCAAGACCTCAAATATGTGCTCCTCATACGTAGAGCTTAAAGAAACACATGGCCGGTTCAGCAGATGTTAGTTTCTAAACTACAGTATAATACCCTGGATTTGTTCTGGACATAATCTTTATCAAAGAAAAAGAACATGACAAACTTTCTCAAATTAAGGTTTGGACTCTAACCCAAACCACTGCAGTGTAGGTGTGACCCACTACCACCCTTTCAGCAATATCGCATATTTCTAATTCAACAATGATAAAGACAGTTTGAATCAAACAATGAGTCTGAGTTAACAGCGGAATATTATTAGGAAATCCAGGCTTAAGCTAAATTATATTGGTGTCCTTTCTCAAGAAAAGACTCTCAACCTGATACAATGGTTCTTCTGGAACCACAGGCTTACCTCCCAAGAGATTCTTAGATTGAAATAATTCAATAAAGTTGTGAGGTACTATTATACACCACAGACAGTGTGGAATCTCCAGTGAGTGTTTTATAGAAAATCAAAGACAATTTTCTTCTCAAGGAAGCCCTCTTTCTGGGGTGCAATTTTGCATGAAATCATATAAAATCTATTTGTCTATGTAGCCATTTCTATACATTTAAAAGACCCTTAAGGTATCTCGCCAATGCTTTCTTTTGTTAATAGTCAAGTCTAATAACAACACTTGCTTGAAGGGAAAGTGTTCAATATCTAAATGAATTCAGCAGGCTTTTGGTTTGCTTCAGTTTTCTTTCACGTTTTTATAGAAAATGAGGCATTAACTATAATTCTACTACCAATCCAAAGATATTTCAATGACTTTACATTCTTTAATCATTCTGACATCCTTTCCCATTACCCTCCCTCTCATTCATTCTGCTTCGGTCATAATGGCACTCACACAAACTTGAGAGTAAGTACCTCCTAAAATTTTGCACTCTAGATAACTTGCTTGCCTCTCTCTAGTTTTGGTCCTGGTCCTGAATTATTTTATTAGTCAGGATAAATTAGGTTATGCTGCAACAACAAATCAATCTCCAAATTCTGATGGACTTAACTCCAACAAGAGATGTTTTCTCACTCTCACTACAGGCAGCTAAGCAAAAATATTTGTTTATACATGATTACTCAGGAAATTGGGCCAGGGAGGCTGCACCAATGTAGTATCCCACCCATTTGGAACATGTGATCTCTGGATCAATGTGGCTAAAGAAGAATATAGTCTTTCTCTTGCCTCAGCCCAGAACTGACACGTCACATCCTTCTACAGTCCATTGGACAAAATCATAAGGAGACTGGAAAATATAGAGAAGAAAGTACAATATTTGATAAATTCTACTGTAGAATTTTGGTATACCAAATAACTATGACTGAGTACAACAAATGAGAATTTTTGTTATTAATGAATCCAATCCTTCAAGCACAGGCTCTTTCTTGCCCCTTCAATCTTTAATATAATGTCCCCTCTTTCTAGTACATTCACCACAAATATACCTGACCTCTAAATCCCACATGTGACTAAATCCTACTCAACTGAAGGTTTTTGGCTTAGACAGCACTTCTTCTGAGAATTCTTGAATGGCCCTCATTCTCCTCACCATTGACTCACATCTCTGCTTGCATTTATTTTCTTCACAATAATAGCAGCTAGTATCTATTGAGTATCCACTCTCTGCCAGGTACTTTTCTGAACACTTTACCTTTCATCTTCATGGCAAGCCACTAAAGTGGTGTCTTATTCCAAACTCTCTAAAAAACAGAACCTAAGCAAAAAGCATATATGCTAGCCTTTATTGGGTGGGCAATCCCTGGGAAAGCAAGATGAAAAGAAGGTAATGGGACAAAGAAGAAGGGGGGAATATGTATGAGGGATTGGGATATAAAGCTGACTAAAACTTTGTGGCAAGCTGGGTGCTCAGAAACCAAGAGATCTTCAGAGAGGCGGAAAAGTACTATAACTCTGAAAAGTGCAACCAATCTCCTAATGGACCAGAGAGCAGCCTCTTACAGGACTGTGACTGTAGTGCTGACAGTGGCAACAGCAACAGCCTGGCCCTATGCCCAAGTAGCTAGTGCAAGCTCTTACTAGAAAGCAAAGCAAGGGGGACACATAACCCAAAAACAAAAATATTTGGTCCAGGTGTGTGTCATTTTATTTCCAGTTTTCAGATTAATGAACAAAGGCAGAAAGATTAAACTTTGAACAAGATTGCACAGCTAGGAAACCCAGGATTCAAACCCAGGAAAACTGGCTTTAACACATGCTGTCTGAATTACTTCTCTGGCATGAGAATGCAAACTTTATAAAGGCGAGATTGCCTGTCTTTTGAACTGCTCTGTGCCTAACATCTATCACAAATACAGAGTCTGATACACAATAGACGCTCAATAAATATTTAGCGTGAATGAATTAAGGAACGTGGAAATGTTTTAAATAATGGGTATCCCTAGAAAGGCCAGAGAATCCTATAGAAAGGGGAGATTTTATTTTATTGGGTACTCCTGAAGGTTACATGGCAGATGTGACATCAAAGTTAGATCTTCCAAAGATTTAGAGAAAAATCCAACCCCATGACACAAAGGCCATATTCAGAGATAGCAGTTTTACTGAAGTAGAACATAGAGGAATGGTGGGAAATAAGGCTGGAAAAGGGCATTAGTATCAAATTATGGAAGGTTTCCCATCTCCAGGGTGGACAAGAAGCTCAAGTCAGCAAAAATTAAATTGTGTGCATTCTGCAAGAAACTCCCATCTGTAGCAAGTCCCTGGTCTCCAGCATAGGAAGCCAAGAGCATGCCCTAGGGTATCCCCACATCCTTGTTCACTTACGAATGTTTTATTCTATACTTCAGAAACTCACTGTTGTTCATCCTGCTATATTTTGCTGTTATCCAAATCTCTATGTCTTGAGTTGAACTGTGCTCTTGTTTTCCATCAGGAGAAATGGAAAACAGCTGTTCAATACTCTCTCTACAATAAGCTTTATACAATTCAGGCAGTTATTTAAATATTTTCCTGATATTTGCTCATTAACCAACACAGAGTATAAGCGATACCATAAGAAATCTTAGAAGAAAGCACAAATGATAGCACTGACTACAGAGAGAGAGAATCACTTACGCAAAGCACATACACATGCACACAAAGATAAAAATGTAACTTTAAAGAGTGAAATTATGTTTCTTTATAGGATAATTTCTGGTTTATAATGTTTTCTTTGTGATACATAAAGCATAGTCTTTGATAAATGAAGTCTGTCCGGAATTGATTATATCACACATGGGAAGCAAGCTGCTGAAATATATTTGTATTTAGCAACATGAACATTCTAGATAAATCCACAGAAAAGAGTTTCTTAATACCCCCACATCCACTTGCATTTCCATTTGGTTGATTTCCTCCTGAATCATAACATAAATAGAGTAACATAAATAGAATAACTGCAAATCACTGTTCAGCCACTTAACGCTTTATCTCACCACTCAATACTGAAGAGAAAGAGAATTGTCTCAAACCTAACCTAGGTCAAAATTTAGTGTCAATCCTTGCTAGTTGTGTGACTTTAGAAAATTTGCCTAACATCTCTGAGGTTGCTTCATGACATTTTTTGTGTTCCAAGCCCTGCCTTCAGCCTGACTAATTTCAGTATCTGTATGGGTGACCCACTCAAAATCCTGTTTTGTCAGCAACTTGACTCAAATTTACTCACTCTCATGGCCATACCTTAAACCTACTTATCACCTGTAATTGAGCATCATCAAAAATCACCAATTCTGGCATCCCACTGTCTGATCACAACATCTCTTTCAAGCTCATTTGTTTAACCACTTCTACTATAATTATGTGCGAGCCTCTTTCTGAACTTTAGCTCACTATTCTTCCTTTCTTCCAATCTCTCAGCCTCTCCTTTCTCTGTTTCCCTTGTTATCCAGCTAAGATCTCATGATCCATCATTTCACACATAATCTTGCAAATACTCTAGACTCCTTTTTTCCCTCTTTGTCTTCTTAACTGGAAAAACTCTAATCCTGGATAAACCCAACTACCTATTTATTTTTTCCTATCTGCTCTTTAGAAGTCTATTACTATGAGATATACAACAAGACAGATTTTTCTATTATTAATTAACGATCATCAAACTCAATAGGCACCATCACTGCATTCTTTTGGTCAACTCCTCATAATCATTTCAAGACTACTCATCTCTTTCCAAATTTCTGTCCCCTGTGAATCTCTCTCAATATTAGGCTTATAAGTCTTCCTTATCTGCATCCACTTGCCTTTGGTCTCTTCTGTGACTTCTGTCTGAACTAAAGCTATCACCTCTGCCATTGATTTGAATCCCTTTTCCTTGAATTTCTCAGAAATTATATGCTATTGTTTACACATTCACTCTTGGACACTCACACCTACACTTCAGTCACATCTTTCCCATTGTCCTTTAGGCATATCTACAATTTCCTGACTTAAAAAAATAACAAAATCACTTTCCCTGTTTACCACACTCATTCTTTCTCCTATATGACTCAGCCAAATTTCTGGATAATTATCCATAGTAGCTATTTCCATTTCTTCATCTTCTCTAAAAGTTAAAGTATCTAATTTCCCCATCCTGCTTAAAATCCTCCCATCAGGCCCCATTATATTTACTATTATCTTCTTACCTTGGCATGTAAGACCCTACATGATCTGGCCACCACCATATCTTCACCACTTTCTTCCTCACTTGCCCTCCTCCAGCCTCATAGACTATCTTGCTATTCTTTGACTGGAAGCTTGTTCTTCCCTTAGGGTTTTGAACAAGGTACTCTCTGTTTCTGAAATGTACTTCTTTCTGATCCGGCTCCCTTTTGACACATAAGGCTCACTCAGCTCAAATGTCACTTCCTCCACTAATTACCCAATCTCAAGCAGCCTGCTCCTCCCCACCTATTTTATTTTCTTCTTAACATGTACCACCCTCTGAATTTATCCTCCTAATTTATTTGCTTACTCCATGCCCTAAATTCCTCCTTACATACACAATAGAATGCAGACTCCATGAGAACAAGGACTTGTGTAAACCATGGTATACCAAGGACCTAGACAGTGTTTTCAGCATAGTAAGTGCTAAATAAACACTTGAGTGGACAGGCTGAAATAGCTCTCCCTAAGGTCACAAGTAACTTCCATATCACTATATCCTAATGACATTTTTTCAGTCTTTTTCTTGACCTCCTAGAAATACTTAACTATGATTCTTTTCCTTCTGTTGAAAACTCTCTTTCTCTGGCTCCTATGGCACAACTATCTCCAGGTTTTCTCCCCTACCTTTATGGCAGCTCCTTCTTATTATCATTGGGTTGCTTATTCATATCCATACAACAATTAAATGTCAGAATTTCTCAAGGATCAATTCTAGGCACTCTCTTTTTTTCACCCAATACTGTCTCCCTAGAATATTTTATTCACATGACTTACAAGTTTCTATCTGTTCACAAGACCTAACCCCTGAAGTCCAGACCCCTGCATCCAATTACCAGTGTGTCTTTTTATCTGAATGCCTGCATGGCACCTATAACCAAACATATAAAAATCTGGATTTGTATTGGATAAGCCACCAACCTGATACAAGTCTGATGTTCCCCTTCTCTCATCCCATTCCCCCTCATTCATACATCATACCTAATCTAATCTTTACCCCCCTCTATCCAATCTAACATAATCTAATCACCAAGTCCTATGAATACTTTTAATCCACCCATTTCTATCTTTCTCCACCACCACCAACTTAGTCCAATATACTGAAGTAGGTGTTGATCCCTTGTTTCCTAGGATTCATCAGTAGTTCTTGATGAAAAACCTTTTCCCTCCTGTCCCCATGGGAAAATGGAGATGCTTTTCCCAACCCAGTCAGCTCGAGACTAAAAGAGAATCACTCACAGATTGACTGTGCCTACAGGAAGGAGACTGACACTTTGTTCCACAGAGGATGTCTGCTTATACAGAGTATTTGTGCATTTTCCCTCTGTGCTTATCTGAGCAGGAGGAGGATAAATTGGAAGGACATTTCACGGCTAAGACAGGGCTGGCAGTGGAGGAGCCTGCATGCCCACATCTTAGTCAAGCAAGAATGCGTTAGTTTGCCTTGAGTCAACTGGATGTCCCACAATTCTCCCCAAGTACAAGAGGCTTTGGAGTGGACTTTCCAGGGACAGTGCTAAGTGGGGGACTGGAAGAGGCAGAAGAATGCATGCAAGTGTTTCATGAAGAGTTAGAATTTGAAGTCCTTTTGCACACGAGTCACCAAAGACTGGTTGAGGTTGGTAAAACATAAATAAACAACAGCAGGGACCAGCATCTTGGGGACTACAGCAGAGCCCACTAAGGAAGAGACACTGGCCCTTACCTTCCTTCCTCACTACCCCACCCACCAGAGGAGCCTGGTTCAGGGGCAGACAATATAGAGAAGACTATATCTCATGGGTCTCAAACGTGACACATTGCATCATCTTAATTCAGTAGATAGTAGGACTGCTTCTACGAGTATCATTTAAATATATCTCTTTATGTTTCTGTCAGAGGCACAAGATTTTTTATTTTATTTTTTTACTTTACTAATTGAGAACATTTCAGGAAAAGATCTCATACTAGATTGCTTGAAAACATTAAACAATGAATAAAAGGATTAATGCTACCTGGAGCCCTTTTGTGCAAGAGCTTTTGATGTAAGAAAATTAAATTCCATCTACTTATGAGAAGAAAAATTAAGCAGCTACACACACACAAGTAAAGTTATATTAGAGACTACATTTAATAAGAAAGGCCTATGAACCCTTTTTCAGCAGTCATTAAAACCTTTACCCAAGTCTTTTAATGAGGCGGTTTTACTCTAGGTAACTAATAGCCTTTCTAGGCATGTACATGCCACCACAATTATGATTTATAGCTTTATTAATGCTGATGACAAAAAGCAGAAAATTAGTCAAAGTCATTTCCTACATCATTCTTCTCACAAAAAAAAAAATCAAAGGGAAAAACTCCAAACTCTAAAGAGAAATCCGCTTCATAAATGTCATAAACATTTAATACAGAATTATACAATGTAATCTTTTTTAAAAAGTATTACATATTCTAGACCGAGAGTTGGTAAGCAATGGCCTAGGGGACCAGATTGGGACTGCTGCCTGTTTTTATAAATAAAGATTTATTGGGCTGCGGCCATGATGATTTATGTATCTATCATCTACAACTGCTTTCACACTGCAACGTCACAGTTGATTGATAATATGAAATGGAATGCAAGCCTACAAAATCCAAAATATTTACTACCCGGCATTTTTCAGAAAATTTTTGCCAACCCCTGTTCTAGACACAATGAAAAATTCCTAGCTATGTTAAAACAAGTACTCTTTTTTTAAAGAAAAGGATCTGAATATCTAAACCTTTTCTGGTAGGATTCATTTAGATGACAAATGATCAATAGATGATAGATGGATAAATAGACAGATGGATGATAGATAGATAGATAGATAGATAGATAGATAGATAGATAGATAGATAGATAGATAATGATAGATAGATAAATTTCTATCAGCATGTAATATTTTCACTCATGGACCTAGAAAAATGAATAAGACAGTGGAAGCAATTTATCTAATTTAAATTATTTTTTTTAAGTCTGTATTTGACTAAGATTAGGTGCCTCAAACTCTGTTCAAGAAAGGAAATAATTGCACCATTCTTTTCCTTTGTGCAGTTAACTATTAATAACCCATACTGACTCAGTCATATCAATATATTTTCCAGAGCACACAGTTCAAACCCGAATGTACACACTTGCTTAAAAAAAAAGTTTACTTGCCCTGGCTTTAGGATAAGAAGCAGATTATGAGCCTCCTTTTCAACTCCTCTTCCAAATAGGAATCTGGATTACTAATCTTGGTGCTCTGCATGGCACATATTTATGAAAACATGTTCTATCCTTCACAGTATCTAAAATACAGAAGTGTTATGAAAATTGCAAATTGATATTCAATATAGTAATAGTAATAATAATAATAATAGCCAACACTTACTATGTACCAACAATGTGCAGGTATTGCTCTAAAAGTATGTTGAGCTCTTCAACAACCTGTTTCCTCTTCCTCCTAGGGATTCAGCCTGAGTTCTAGCTAATTGAACGTTTCTGGTTATTTTAGCTAATTGAATGTTTCTGGTTATTTTAGTTTGCTAGCTGCTGGAACACAACATACTAGAAATGGAGTGGCTTTCAAAAAGGGGAATTTAATGAGTTGCTAGTTTACATTTCTAAGGCCGAGAAAATGTCCCAATTAAAACAAGTCTATAGAAATGTCCAAACTAAGGCATCCAGGGAAAGATACCTTGGTTCAAGAAGGCCAATGAAGTTCAGAGATTCTCTTTCATCTGGAAAGGCACATGGTGGACACAGTCAGAGTTTCTCTCTTGGTTGGAAGGGCCCATGGTGAACACAGCATCATCTGCTAGCTTATTCTTCTGGCTTCCTGTTTTATGAAGTTCCCCTAGAGGATTTTTCTTCTTCATCTCTAAAGGTCTCTGGCTGGTAGGCTCTTTGCTTCTTGTGGATATGTTGTTCTGCTCTCTCAGAATCTCTCGCTTTCTCCAAAATGTTTCCTCTTTTATAGGATTCCCATAAACTAATCAAGACCCACCTGAATGGGTGGAGACATGCCTCCACCTAATCCAGTTTAACAACCACTCTTGATTAAATCACATTTCCTAGGGAGATGATCTAATTACAGTTTCAAACATGCAATACTGAATAGAAATTAGAAGAAACAGCTGCCTTCACAAAATGGGATTAGGATTAAAACGTGGCTTTTCTAGGGAACATACCTCATTTCAAACCGGCACACTGGTCCATACAATCTCCTGTACATGATTCTGTCCACACACACACACACACACACACACGCACACACTCACACACAGAAGAACCTGCATATGATCCACACATGATCCTGTCTAAAAAACTTCCTGCACATGATTGTCCATTTTCTTCCCTTTTTCACTGGTTTGATGTAGGTAAGCTCAGCAACAAACGGTAGGAAACCACTTGCTGAAGATGGCAGAGACCCACGGTAGAAGAAATGTGGGTCTCTGATCACTGTTTGGAGGGGAACCTCTATTGATTAAGATTCCCTGTCTTAAACTTTATGTGAGAAATTAACTTCAATAATGCTTGAGCCATTATACATTTTGGGACTTATGTGTTATAGCAGCTAGCATAACTCTGACAGATATTGCCATTTAATCATAAGAGGGAATTTTTATTATTACTACTATGTTTGTATAGTGTCTACTATATACCCTAAATGGTCATTTATGTTAAAATCTACACAGTAATATGCAGAAATATAATACAATTCATGTAGACAGTTCACAACTATGTAGCAGATTTTTAATTAACTTAATCATTGACCTTAGAAATCTGCATACTATTTTATCACCTGTTGAATAAGTCATTACAGATATTAAAAATCCTTGTTAAAACTAGGAAATACTAAATAAGATACAAACATGCATGTGAACTATAAAAAATATCAATAATTAGTTTGTGAGTGCAAGTGAGACCTGAGGCTTATATTTATACTCCGGAAAAGGGAACGTCAAATTTGCACTCATTATACAAAAGCACCAGAAATCCTATCTAAATTATTATTTGTTACCTCTCAGAAGTTTTTATTTAACTAAAGTGAAAATTAAAGACCTCTGGACCATCTTTAATCTATTGGAGCATGAAATCATATGCTCAAAGCAGCAAATTATTTCCTTCAAATCTGGACTTTATTTCAGTACAACATTGGATATTTTGTGCCTCTTAGATTGGCATTTTTGTTTTGCATATTTCCTATCTGGTAAACCCAGAATTAAACAAGTGCTAGCAATTCTCATCTTCCCCTTCCCACAAGAATTTGTACCTCCACTATCCTCTCTTGAGCCTTAGGACCGCCTTACTCAATTTATGTGAAGAGTCTAGAGTAATGGCAGGATGTTTAAACAAGCATGAAATGACTGCTTAGGGGTTACACTTAATGATCTCAAAAAGCATCCCAGCTGAATCCAAAAGGGAGTGGGAAGGTTGACAGTAGGGGGTAGTGAGAGCAAGAGAAAAAGGAGATCATTTTTATAAAGAATTGCCATTCTTTATCCTCTCCTTACATGTTACATACTGAGGAATCTATAAATGCTGTATATTTCCACCATTTCCCCAAAAGAACCAAATGCCTTATGATGGCCTGACAGGCTTTTGAATCCCTGCTTTTCTAGAAATGCAACTTAAAATATAGGCTTTTTCATGCATGCATACTGCATTGTATGGTTTACAGCGCCCCTTCACATCTGTTCTCACAGACGTTCACAGAGCCCTGAGACCATCTGGGGACAGGGTCACTGTCCAGATGAAGAAACTGATGCTCAGGGATGGCAGTGACGTCCCAACATCACACTAGTGCCTGGTGAATGCCTGAACCTCTACTAGAACCCCTACATGCTGCTGCCTCCCTACATACCTTCCTCTTGAAAGAGTAACATGATACTCTAATTTCCTAGTCTTTAGAGAAAATATGCTCAGTGGTTGCCTAGGCCTGAGCTAGGAATTAGTGAAAGGAGAATGAGGCCAAGACAGATACAACGGCTTGTTTGTAGTGGTGTTGGCTGCTCAACGTTTCTGCCAGCTCTGCTGAGGTTCCTGGAATTGCTGATAGCAACAGCAGGAGCCCCCCTGAGTGTCCTTCTTTTGGCAGTAAGACAGTAACCACTCCTTTCGGACCCAGCCCTCATGAAAACCATTCAGTTCCAATTGCCAGATTTGATAACTCCTGAATTGTGCAGGAAATACTGAACAGTGACTCAAAAACCTCAGGTGCAAAGTAAAAGCTGCCTTCATTTAATTGCTTAAAAGATTAAATGAAGTTCTTCACACTTCTTTGTTTATGCTGGTTAACACTATTGTCTGTGCAGTAGCAAAAACACTAAGGTGCCACCTCTTCCTCTGTCCACCAATAAACAGATAACTGTCTCGACTATATGAATCTGATGTGAATTTTACTTTTGCCTCCAAAACCACCAAATCCTTCTGTAATCTAATGTTTTATAGAGATGAACGGAAACTAAACCAATAAATCACTCAAATCTCTCAGTGGCCCACTTGAGTGTTCTCTCTCTGTCACACACACATACACACACATTCACACACAAACACACACACAAGTATAAGTGGAATCTATCTGGTTACCACCTTCCACTACTGCCATTCATTAATTGTATGTCTTCTTTTATTTAATTTATTAATTATTTATTAATTTATTTAATCATCTTTTCACTCATTCAGTGGATATTTACTCAATACCCTGTACATACCATGCACTTTCTAGGGCACCTAATCTCAATTCCACAAAACTTTCTGTTAAAATAAAATTCAGGGGGCATTAGACTGGGGTGGATGGCCTTCACCAATCCTTGACTGACAAACCCTAGTAGCTGGATAGAAACTTGAGAAAGACCGCATTTCCCATAAAGTACTGCAGTACTAAAGAAAGAGAGAGAGAGAGAGAGGGAGGAAGGTAGGACGGTAGGAAGGTAGGAAGGTGGGTTGATGGGAGGCAGGCAGGCAGGCAGGCAGGCAGGAAGGAAGGAAGGAAGGAAGGAAGGAAGGAAGGAAGGAAGGAAGGAAGGAAGGAAGGAAGGAAGCTTAATGCCAGTCAATTAGAAATAAATACTTTAAGAATGGGTTTTCCATCAGACACAATCCAAATATACCAATACAGCTTAGATATCCAATCAGAGTATTTCCTCACTTGCTTCCATATTTGCCCTATAAAAGCTTCCCTTTTCCACTCCTTCAGTGGAGCACCTTATCACTTTTAGTTTGGTGCTTCCAATTCAAAAATCTGTTTATTGCCCAAATACACTGAAAAATCTTATCTTTTACATTTCCAGGGGGTCTTATTTATAAGTGTTCTCATTACTATCATTCATTTAACAATACTGAACAAGACAAAACTTCCAAGGGATGAATATGGCCAGGTGGTCAGGATCAGGCTCTCATAAGGTTATTCTGTTTCCTTCCAGTTTCTCAATTTTCTCCAAATTCCTGTTATTATTGCTGATCCTTTTGTACAAACAAATGCACCTTAGTATGGCTTCCAGTCATGGTGCCTCCACTTTCTGCCAGGTGCTGAATTGGCCCATTGGAGATGGAAAGTGAGCAAGACCCCATCCCTACCTGGTCTGGTTTGAAGACAGTATGTACTCCAGAAAAGCCATGTCCTTTAATCTTCATTCAATATTGCCAGGGGCGTGGGGATCTTTCCAGCTATTTCCATGGAGATGTGACCCACCCAATTGCAAATGTTGGCTTTTGAATAGATGGTTTCCATGGAGATGTGTCTCTAGCCCATTCCAGGTGGGGTTGCTTAATAAGCCCTTTAAGAGGGAACCATTCTGGAAAAAGCTGTAGAGCCACTAGAATCAAAAGAGCCAACAGAAGGGACAGAGCCCCAAGGAAGCCATTGAAGAAGCCTGGAAAGAAAGCTAGCAGATGTCACTATGTGCCTTTCCAGTTGAGAGAGAAACCTCAAATATCACTGGCCTTCTTGAGTCAAGGTATCTTTACCTGGATGCCTCAGATTTGGACATTTTTATAGCCTTGCCTTAATTTGGACAGTTTCATAGCCTTAGAACTGTAAACTTGCAACTTAATAAATTTCCCTGTTCAAAAGTCATTCTGTTTCAGGTATATTGCATTCTGGCAGCTGACAAACTAAGACACCACCCTTGAGGTGCTCACTAGTCTAGGGCATGACCACAACACATTGAGTGAGATGTCATCATAGAAGTCCAACCAAAGGCTATGAGAATAAATGAGGAAAGGGAGGATAGAAACATCCCTGACTTGCATATTGAACAATCATGCCAGGAACTGAACACACATAGTCTTTCACATGAAAGAGATTTCTTGCCACCATTTTGCAAGTGAGGAAATGAGGCTCAGGGGGGTGAAATAACTTACCCAACTCTGACTACAAACCCAATGTTCTTTTTTCTTTATTACACTTTCTTTCCTATCATCCTCACAGCTCCATCCCCTGCCTTCTATGCTCCCTCCAGCTTTCATATCCCAGGTACTCTCAGTTGGGAAGCTTCCTGAAATAGGACCAAAGCCTGGCACATTAAGCCAGATGGAAAGAAAGAAAATGTGAGCTTTTACATGTCTTTGAAAATAGTTATCTTATAATGGATAATGACAATATCAATTGAGTTATAGCATTACAGTTTACAAAGTAATTTAATGTTTAATGCACACATCATAAAAACTATAGAAGGTACTAAAAACCTCCATTTCTTTGTAAATAATTGGTTTGACAATGAAAAAGAAACAATCAGTTAACTTCACCCCAATAGCCACCACTGTCATCCTCACCAACCCAAACAAGCACTCAATGTTACCTGAGGCCTAGACTTCAGGGATCCTTTCAGAATTTTACAAAAATGAAGTGCCAAATTCTGCTGATATCCTCCCTCTTCATGGACTGAGTGAATGTCTTATCATTGTTGTATTAATTTATCCACCTCCTTCATTATCTCAGTGTACCAGCTTGAAAGGATTTATGTGCCTTAGAAAAGCCATGTTCTAATCCTAAACAGTCTTGCGGGAGCAACCGTTTCTCCTAATCCCTGTTCAATAATGTAGGTTGGAAACTTGATTAAGTTATCTCCACAGAGATGTGACTCACCCAGTTGTGGGTATTTACATTCGATTAGATGTACTTGTGACTCCACCCATTCTGTGTGGGTCTTGATTAGTTTACTGGAATCCTTTAAAAGAAGAAGCATTTTGGAGAAAGCTTCAGAACACCACAGAGCCACGAAGCAGAGTCCACCAGCCAGCAACCTTTGGAGATGAAAAAGGAAAACACCTCCCAGAGAGCTTCATGAAAGAATAAGCCAGGAGAGAAAGTTAGCAGACATTGGCACACTCGCCATGTGCCTTTCCAGTTGAGAGAGAAACCCTGAGCATCATAAGCCTTCTTGAACCAAGGTATCTTTCCCTGGATGCCTTAGATCAGACATTTCTATAGATTTGCTTTAATCTGGACATTTCCACAGCCTTAGAACTATAAACTAGCAACTTATCAAATTCCCCTTTTTAAAAACTGTTCCATTTCTGGTATATAGCATTCTGGTAGCTAGCAAACTAGAACACCCAGGTAACTTCATGCTGTTAATCTGGGGCAGCACTGCCAAGACCTGTGAGTTGAGAGGTTGCTTTCAGATCTCAAATTTGAAAAATTAAGGAATAACAAACATGCCCCCCAATCCTTGTATTAATTGAGCATGGACTATGTGAGAGGCCAAGCACAGGTTTGAATTAGATGGTACCTGACTTGGGATAAAAAGCCTATATATATATATATATATATATATAATTACATATATAATTATATTAGATATGAAATAAATATTCTGGGTGTTCAAAAAGGAGAAATAATGAACTCTAAAAACCTTGGGAATTTTTCAATGCTGAATAAATTTGCTTTTGTTTTGGGAGGTGACAAGTCAATAATAGGTTTTAGGATTATTTTTTACCTGGTAAATTTCTACTGTAACTCTTTTATAGGAATTCCAAAGCTCCAGTAACTTCAAATTACAATTCCAGGAATAGCAAATAAGCAACTGTTGATCAGAGTCATGAAAAAGTCTGTGCTGCCAGCCTAGAGATGTACCTCAGAAAACCTCAGTATTTCATATGACCAAAATTTTATTACAATTATCATTATCAGTGGAGATTTTGATGGACTTCTAAAGGAAAGAAGAAAAAAATGGAACATTTTAAGCTGGAAAGAGAAGCCAAGGTATTAGTTCCCACTGGGAGATGTTGGTAAATTTAATTTTAAATAAGATTTCATCCTTTCTTATAAGCAGGGGTTTTCCATAATAAAAGAAAATAATTTCAGAGCAAAGATTCCCAGAAAAAGAAGGAAAGAAAATGACAAAGGTACAAAAATTAGAGCCACATTTCTATTGTTCTATTATTATGAAACGTGCAGAGAGAAGAGCCCAGGATGCCAGATACATCACATAAATGACTCAAAGTTTGTCGAACACAAGCTTATGATGGGAAAGTTCCTCTGTGGTCAGACTAGCATGCAGAATATTGCAAAGCATGAAGACTTCTTCCAGATGCATTGCTTGTTTGTTATATTAAATAAACTAGATCCAGATACTCCTTAGCTTAGCCTCCCACAATTTTCAATACAGAAAAGGCTACTCAAAAAAAACTAGGTTAATTTTAAATATTTTGCAAAGTAGGACAATATTTATACATTAGATACATGGATGAGATACAGTCTATGTTCAACAAAAAGGGCCATACCTTAGACAATGAGATTCCCTGCCACCCCAATCCATGTTGCAAACCTATTGCAGAGCCACTTGAGATGATGAACTCTGGTTCTTAAAATTATTTGTGTCAATAATCTTCTTCATTACTATATAAAAAAGAATATGTTATATTCACTCAATAGGCTACATAATAGCCTATTTAGGTTAACTTTCTTCCTATGGCTTTTCAGCATAGACACATGTATTTGAATGATTAAGCCTTGACATTTAAAAAAATTGTGTAGGTTGGAAGAAACTTCAATTACCATTTTAAAATGTTATAGAAATACACATAATACATTCTTTTTTTTTTTTTTCCACATGGGCAGGCACTGGAAATCGAACCCGGGTCCTCGGGCTTGGCAGGCAAGCATTCTTACCTGCTCAGCCACCGTGGCCCGCCCCATAATACATTCTTATACACAATAAATATGTTCAAAATTTTTTTAATGTAATTTAGCAATCTGTATAAAGGATTTCTAAAGTAAATACATTTTAACTAGCAATTCCCCTTTATTTTAAGAGGATTGTAACTTGCATGAAGATTTATGGACAATATTCCCAGTGTAGCATTATTTATACAGGCAAAACTATTAGAAAATCACCAACAAAAGACTTCGGTCAAAAAATTATGATAAATCAATTTATTAGAATAGTATGCAATCATCAAAATGTTGTTTTTATGAATATTTACCCATGTAGAGAAAAAATAGAATGAAAATAGAGAGAATAAAAAAATTTGGTGGAAGCCATACCCTAACTCTACTAAAATAATGATAGGCATGGATTTAAAAGGCACACTGGAAAATATACCAAAATTCTAAAAGTGTGAAAAGGTTTCAGTATGGGTAATTTTTATTTTGTGCATTTTGTTTTTCAACCATGTTACATTTTATAAATATGTTTTAAAAAGGAAGACATAGACCAAAGGCAAATCATTTCTATCATTGGTATCAGTGGTAGAAAACAAAGCATGATGGCTGGTGATACATGAGAGGCCCGTGAACAAGGAATTAAGGCTGTTCTCTAAGAGACAAATGAATAAAAACCAAACACAAAGAATAGGAGTGGTCAACTGTAGAAGAAATCTATTTTTAAATAACCTTTGCTGAAAAGTATGCCATAATGCAAATATTCCAGTAAAAAGTATACAGTTTCAGGGACTGAATTGTGTCTGCATGCAAACAAACAAACCAACAAAAACTCTCCCCAGTAGGAGAGAAATCAAACTAAACAAAACAGGGGTGGTCCTGACTTGGAGAAGGCCCACCAGTTATTTTACATGGGGTGATTTTCTCAATCAACAAATACAAAAACTGTAATTACTAGGATGATATGTGTGAATATTTTTAGTTGTTAATAAAATGGGATCTTTATACTTGAAAACACAATCTAGAAAACTTAGTGGTATCTTGGGATCCTCTTTTTCCCTCATCAAGCTCAGCAAGTTAGTTAGCAAGACTGTGTGATTCTAGCCCCAAAATGTCTTTTGAATGTGACTTTTCCACTCAATCCCCAATGTCATGCCTTTATTCACCTGGACAATTACAGTAAGACTTCTAACGACAGTTTCTTCCCCTCCTCATCCACGCCTTCAACCTGTGCCGGAAGGGCCATTCTAAAACACAGGTCCTATTACGCCCCTTCCGTACAATTCTTCTTTAGCTTCTAAATGGCTACAGAGTAAAATCCATCTCATTAGAATAGCAAATCAGGCCTTTCATGAATGAAGCCCTGCCTACCTGTCAGGTTCCATCTTCTACTTAAGCTCAGTTTGTCTTACACTTCAAACATCACTTATCCTTCTCCAGATATGCTTTCTCAGTTTTCTGGGATGCTGCGCTGGTTTGAAAGGATGTATGTCCTCTAGAAAAGCCATGCTTTAATCAAAATCCCATTTTGTAAAGGCAGAAAAATCCCTATTCAATACTGTATGTAATTAGATCATCACCCTGGAGATGTAACCAAATCAAGAGTGGTTGTTAAAATGGATTAGGTGACAAAATGTCTCCACCCATTTGGGTGGGTCTTGATTAGTTTCTGAAGTCCTATAAAAGAGGAAACATTTTGGAGAAAGGGAGATTCAGAGAGATCAGAGAATGCTGCAGCACCACGAAGCAGAGAGTCCATGAGCCAGCAACCTTTGGAGATGAAGAAGGAAAATGCCTCCCGGGGAGCTTCATGAAACCAGAAGCCAGGAGAGAAAGCTAGCAGATGACACCATGTTCACCATGTGCCCTTCCAGCTGAGACAGAAGCCCTGATTGTGTTCATCATGTGCCTTCTCACTTGAGAGAGAAACCCTGAACTTCATTGGCCTTCTTGGACCAAGGTATCTTTCCCTGGATGTCTTAGATTGGACATTTCTATAGACTTAATTGGGACATTTTCTTGGCCTTAGAACTGTAAACTAGCAACTTATTAAATTCCCCTTTTAAAAGCTGTTCTGTTTCTGGTATATTGCATTCTGGCAGCTAGCAAACTAGAACAGATGCTAAAACACATACCGCACAGGTATTTGGCACAACAGGAATTTTTTGGCTCATGGTTTTGAGGCTAAGTCCAAAATTCACACCTGGTAAGGCTTTCTCCCCAGAGTCTGTAACAAGCTGATGCTGGCTGCCAGCTGTCCTCGTGGGTCTGAGGCTTGTATCATTGCTTCAGATCACAGGGCAATGTTCTCTCCTTTCGCTTCCAGATTCGTTGATTTCCTCTTGGCATTCTTTGATCATGTCAGACTTTCTTCTGCTTTTAAAGGACTCCAGTAATAGAGGCTAAGGCTCACATTCACTTAATTGGGTCACATTTTAGCAAAAATACTGTCTCCAAGGGTCTTATTTACAATGATTTCACACCTACAGATACGCAAATTAAGAGCACATCTAAACTTGGATACAAAATTCAACCAACTCCCCAAGTTGAATTCTTGATATTCTCACAAGCAGTGTGGACAACCAAAGCTATAGGCAGAGCCCCCAGTCTTGGGGTTTGTTCGTATGAAACGTAACCCCGCAAAGGATAGGTCAAGCCTACTTAAAATTTAGGCCTAAGAGTCACCACCAAGAGAGCCTCTTTTGTTGCTCAGATGTGGCCCCTCTCTCCAGCCAACACAACAAGCAGTCTCACCACCCTACCCCTCTCTACGTGGGACATGACTCCCAGGGGTGTGGGCCTTCCTGGCAACGTGGGACAGAGATCTTGGAATGAATGGAGACTCAGCCTCAAGGGATTGAGAAAAACCCTAGAATGAGCTGAGACTTAGCATCAAGGGATTGAGGAAAACTTTTCGACCAAAACGGGGAAGAGGGAAATGAGAAAAAGTGTCAATGGCTGAGAGATTTCAAACAGAGTCGAGAGGTTATCCTGGAGGTAATTCTTAGGCATCGAGTAGATATCATCTTGTTATTCAAGATGTAATGGAGAGGCTGGAGGGAACTGCCTGAAAATGTAGAGCTGAGTTCCAGTAGCCATGTTTCTTGAGGATGATTGAATAATGATACAGCTGTCACAATGTGACTGTGTGATAGTGAAAACTTTGTGTCTGATGCTCCTTTTATCTACCTTGTCAACAAAGGAGTAGAACATATGGAATAAAAATAAATAATAGGGGGAACAAATGCTAAAATAAATTTAGTTTAAATACTAGTGATCAATGACAGCGAGGGGTAAGGGGTATGGTATGTATAACTTTTTTTTCTCTGTTATCATTTTATTTCTTTTTCTAAATTGATGCAAATGTTCTAAGAAATGATGAATATGCAACTAAGTGATGATATTGTGAATTACTGATTATGTATGTTGTTTTATTTTGTTTCTTTATTTTTTTTAATTAATAAATTTTGAAAAAAGATTCAGTTAAAAAAAAAAATTCAACCAACCACAACTTGGTTGTCTTGCATTTCCAAGTTTCTGTTCCATGGGCATAGTTTTCCCTCCTCCCCTTTTCTCTGTCTTCCTCTATTCAAGCACTTAGCACTATGTACACTATTTTTGTGTCTGTCTCCCAAACTCTTTCCTACTACCCTCCACAGAAAACCGAGTCAGTCAATAACAGAATCTTGACCATTCATTCATTCCATCATTCAAAAAATGTTTATTATATGCCTTTTATGTGCCAGGCATTATTCATCTTTATATCTGACCTCCTTCTCCTCCTTTCTGCCTACCATGGTCTACCTATATGCCAGGTGCTCTAGCATATGGCCTGGAACAGAATAAGAACTCATTGAAAATTTGTTCTATTTAATTGATATCCCATTCTTAAAGCACAATCAGGTCCAATGATAATTATGTAGTTAACTTTCCAAGGAACCGACAAATTCTCTTCCACAGCAGCTGCACCATTTTACATGCCCACCAGCAATGAATGAGTGTTCCTATTTATCCATATCCTCTTTAACATCTGTAATTTCCACTTTTTAAATAGCAGCAAAATGTGGCATGTATATGAAATAGAATATTATTCAGTTGTAAAAAGGAATGAAGTTCTGATACATGTGAGAACATGGATGAACCTTGAAGACATCATGTTGAATGAAATAAGTTAGACATAAAAGAACAAATATTATATGATCCCACTGATATGAAATAATCAGATAAAGCAAACTCCTAGATTCAGAATCTAGAATAGGTTATCATGAAAAGCGGTAGATATAAGGAATGGGAAGTTAAGCTTTAAAATATACAGAGTTCCTATTTGGAATGATAAAAATGTTTTAGTAATGGATGGTGGTGATGGAAGTACAATATAGTTAATGTAACTAGCAATATTGAAATATGTAATATCTGAATGTAGTTAAAAGGCGGAAATGTTAGGGTATAATTTTTTTAATCCATGGAACTACCCTACACAGCAGTGAACCCTAAATTTTCAACAATGGACTCTAGTTAATAGTAAAATTATAAAACTGTGCTGCCATTAGTTGTAACAAATGTTCCACACAAATGCAGGTGTTACTAATAGGGTGGTATATGGGAATCCTGTATTTTATGCATGATGTTCTGTAAACCCACAACTTCTCTAGTAAAGAATAAAAATTAAAATGAAAATTTTTAAAAAGCAATCAATTAATACAAGTGTCTGGCACTTAATTCTTTTTAACGTTATACTAGTTTCGCATCTTTTAGGGCTAGAAATGATCTTAAAAATCCAATTGCCCTTAAAAGAGAACTCTGAGGGTAGAATCTGTTTGAGCAATTTACCTCATACAGCACAAGTAGTTTATAATTTTAAAACCTTTAGATTCCAAAGGGTTTTATTCTTGTTACATGAAAGCAAAAAAGAAATTTTATTTCACAAAATAATTGTATGTATATATACATGTATTTCACAAAATAATTATATATATATATATATATATATATATATATATATAAATCAATACCTATAAATTTAAAGGGGGATTAACATCATCTCATTTCTTTTTTGTTAGGACATGAAAACATATGCCCCCCAAAATGACATCTTTACAATTAGTGTAAAGTGTTCCCAAGTGTCCATGTAACGTAATATTTAAATGAAAACAGACTCATTCACTCCCTTCCTGGGCTCCTTATTCTTTTCCCACACTTCCTCATCCACTATCTCACTAACCTGAAGACAGACCCTTTGCAGTAAGTTTGCTTATCTCCCAAAAAGTTTGCTTATTCTTTCCTTCTTGCCTTACAAGTATCCCCTATTGACTCTCCTATGAAAAGGGAACAGTAATGCTGATATTTTTGAAGTACCACCATTGGGTGACTTGAAACAATAGACATTTATTCTCTCACACCTCTGGAGGCAAGAAGTCAAAAATCAAGGTGGCAGCAGAACTATGCTGTCTCCAAAAGCTTGGGAAGTCTCCATCCTTGCCTCTTCCTAGTTTCTGGTTGTTGCCAACAATCCTTGACATCCCTTGGCTTGTAGGTGCATCATGACAAGTTCTGCCTCCTCTTACCTTGACCATCTTCCCTCTGTGTATGTCTGTGTCTGTGTGTTCTTCTCCTTCTAAGCTTCAGTGCTATTGGGTAATCCAGTATGACCTCATCTTAATTTAAGGTCACACTCTCAAGTTTAAGTTCCAGGCAGACATTAATTTGGGGAGGGGAAACTTTATTCCACCCAATGTAGCTCCCAAATAAGATTCTAAGTCCCACAAGGCTGGTATCATGTCATCTACTTCTTTTATAATCCCACAGAATTTAACAGTGGGTTAAGTCTGTATTAAGCATTCAAATGCAAGGTAATTCAAAATTTTTAAGTTTTATAAATTGGTATGTCTAAATTTACTAGCCATTTAACATTATTTAAATATATCAACCTCATATTTTTCCAACTGAAAACTCTGGAAAATTAGCACTTCTATTAGAGTTACAGTGATGCTCAAACCTGATAATACTTGAACACAAGTACTATCAAAATGTATATAAATTGGAAGGGGCTATAATCTCACAAGATTCTACATAAAATAAAACTGAGGCAAAAAGAATTTTTACCTAGAGAGATGAAGAGATGGAGCATGTCTTAGTTTGCCAAGGTGACCTTAACAAATACTGAAGACTGGGTGGTTCAAACAATAAGAATTTATCGTCTCTCAGTTTTGGAGGCTGTAAGCCCAAAACCTAAGAATTGGCAGGCCATGCTTTCTCCAAAGACTGTAATAATCTGGTAATTGTTCAGCCTCTGAATCTGCCACATGGCAATCTGTCTCCTTCTGCCTACTCCTCAGTTCTCCTCACTCCTACTGCTAACTGTGCTTATAAGAACACCAATCATATGGGATTAAGACCACTCTAATTTAGTTTGGATTAATCTTAAGAAGATCTTCAGAGACCCTATAACAGGGAGCTCAACAGTGGCAACTGTAGTGACAGCAATTGGAGTCACTGCCACTACCACCTGCACCTGGCACCCAGCCCATGTCCAGCACCTGGCCTATGTCCAGCAACCAGCGGGCTGCTGCTTCCCACTGCCCTGCTCTACCGAGAACTCTAGCCTATTGTGGAGTAAAAATGTTGGTGTAAGGGACTTCTGGGAAGATGGCAGAATAGGATAGGTCAAGTTCACCCCTGCTCCAAAGAATAGCTAGAGAAGGGACAGAAAAAAGACCACAAGAGCAGTTCTAGGGTATGGAGGCCTGCAGCTATCAGGAGTGTGTGGAAAAAGAGATGGGGAAAAGTAAGCACCACCACAGAATCCCCAAACCATGCATATAACTGCACCATAACCTGTCAGTGCACTGTTGTACCCCTTCCCGTGCCCTGTCTCCATACCTGCCTCTCAAATACAAAGCTTTACTACTGAAGGAAATCAACCTCCAAAGTAACCTTATCAAGGTATTTACATGCCATGATGAAAACAGAAGACCACTAACCACACTAAGAGGCAGGCAGATACATTCCAGTCTAATGACCAAATTAAAACACCAGAGGAGACACAGACTTTGGAATAACTACTCAAAGATGTTCATATAACTTTACTAAATAAAACCAATGGGATAGATAATGACATAAAGGAGATCAAGAAGACACGAGAAGAGCATAAAGAAGAATTTGAAAGAATAAATAGAAAAATAGCAGATATCACAGAGATTAAAGATGCTTAGATCAAATAAAGAATATACTTGAGACACACAACAGTAGATTTGAAGAGGCAGAAGGAAGAATACATGAACTAGAGGACAGGACAACTGTTTTTGAACACCCAAAGAACAAATGACAAAAAAGATGGAAAATTTTGAACTGGATCTCAGTGAAATCAACAAAACAAAGCACACAAGTATAAGAATCATCAGTGTCCCAGAAGGAGAAGAGAAGATAAAGGGCTAGGAAGGTGAGTGGAGGATATAATGGGGGAAACTTCTCAACCTTTATAAAAGACAAAAATATGCAAATCAAAGAAGCCCAATGACCACCAAACAGAATAAATCCAAATAGGCCTACCCCCAAGACACATACTAATCAGTCTGTCAAATGTTGGAGAGAAGCAGAAAATTCTGAAAGCAACAAGACAAAAACAATCTACTACATACAAAAGAAACCACATGAGACTGAGTTCAGACTATTCAACTGGCACTATGGAGGCAAGAAGGCAGTGGTGTGATATATTTAAGACACTGAAAGACAAAGACTTCCAGCCAATAATTCTGTACCCAGCTAAATTGTCCTTAAAAACTGAGGGAGAGATTAAAATTTTCACAGACAAACAAAGGCTGAGAGAATGTGTCAACAAGAGACCAGCTCTACAAGAAATATTAAAGGGAGTTCTATCAGCTAAAAAAAAAGACAGGAGAGGGAGGCCTGGAGGAGGGCACAGAATTGAAGATCACCAGTAAGGGTAACCTAAAGGATAAAAAGAGAAAGAGGGAAGAGAAAATATAGACTTGACAAATAAAATCCAAAGGATAAGATGATAGATTCAAGAAATGCTTTCACAGTAATAGCTCTGAATGTTAATGGACTAAACCTAACAATTAAAAGATACAGATTGGCAGAATGGATTAAAAAGCGTAAACCAGCTGTATGCTGTTTACAAGTGACTCATCTTAGACACAAGGATACAAATAGATTGAAAGTGAAAGGATGGAAAAAGATGTTCCATGCAAACTATAACCAAAAGAAAGGAGGAGTGGCTACACTAATATCAGACAAAATAGACTTTAAATGTAAAGCCATCATAACAGACAAAGAAAGACACTATATATTAGTAAAATGGAAAATTAACAAAGAAATAACAATCATAAGTGTCTACGCATCCAATCAAGAAGCTCCAAAGTACATGAGACAGACATTGGTAAAACTGAAGGGAGTGATAGACATTTCAACAATAATAGTAGGAGACTTCAATACACCACTCTCTTTTATAGATAGGACAACCTTAGAGAAGATCAACAAGGATATAGAGAACTTAAACAATTTGATAGATGAATTATACCTAACAGATGTATATAGGTCATTACACCCTAAAACACCAGGATGTACATTCTTATCTAGTGCTCATGGAACACTCTCCAGGATAGATCGTATGCTGAGACACAGAACAATTCTCTAAATTTAAAAATATTGAAATTATTCAGAGCACTTTCTCTGACCACAATGGAGTGAAGCTGGAAATCGATAACCACCAAAGAACTAGAACTTTCACAAATATATGGAAATTAAATAACACACCTTTAAAGAGTGAATGGGTCAAAGAAGAAATTGCTAGAGAAATCAGTAGCTACCTGGAGACAAATGAAAATGAGAATAGAACATATCAGAACTTATGGGATGTGGCAAAGGCTGTGCTGAGAGGGAAATTTATTGCCCTAGATGCCTATATTTAAAAAGAAGAAAGAGCAAAAATTGAGGACTTAACTGCTCACTTGGAGAAACTTGAGAAAGAACAGCAAACTAACCCCAGCAAATAGAAGAAGAGAAATAAAAAAGATTAAAGTAGAGCTAAATGAATGGGAAAACAAAAGAACAATAGAATTAAAAAAACAAAAGACGGTTCTTTGAGAAAATCAATAAAATTGATGGGCCACTAGCAAAGAAAAAAAAGAGAGGATACAAATAAACAAAATCGGAAATGAGAGGGGGGTCATTACCACAGACCCTGAAAATTAAAAATAAAAATCATAAGAGGATACTATAAACAACTATACACCAAGAAACTAGACAACTTAGATGAAATGGACAAATTCCTGGAAACACACAAACAAGCTACACTGACTCAAGAAGAAATAGAACATCTCAATAAACCAATCACAAGTAAAGAGATTCAAACATTCATCAAAAATCTTCCAAACAAAAGCTCAGGGCCACATGGCTTCACAGGGGAATTTTATCAAACATTCCAAAAAGAACTAACACCAATCCTGCTCAAACTTTTCCAAAGATTTGAGGAAAATGGAACAATATCTAAGTCATTTTATGACGCTAACATCACTTTACTACCAAAACCAGGTAATGATGCTACAAGAAAGGAAAACTACAGACCAATCTTCCTAATGAACATTGATACAAAAATTCTCAACAAAATATTAGCAAATTGAGTCTCACAGCACATTAAAAGAATTATACACCACAACCAAGTGGGGTTTATACCAGGAATGCAAGGATGGTTCAACAAAAGAAAATCAGTTAAATGTAATATAGTACATTAACAATTCAAAAGAGGGAAATTCACGATCATCTCAATTGATGCTGAAAAAGAATTTGACAAAATTAAACATCCTTTTAAAGGGATGATAAAGGCACTGAAAAAGATAGGAATCAAAGGTAACTTCCTCAACCTGATAAAAGGCATATATGAAAAACCCATTGCCAGCATCATACTCAGTAGTGAGAGGCTGAAAGGTTTCCCCCCAAGATCAGGAATGAGACTAGGATGCCCTCTGTTACCACTATTATTCAACATTGTACTAGAACTTCTAGTGAGAGCAATCATTCAGGACAAAGAAATAAAAGGTATCCAGACTGGAAAGGAAGAAGTAAAACTTTCATAATTTGCTGATGACATGATACTGTACTTGGAAAATCTAGAGAAATCTACAACCAAGTTACATGGAGCTAATAGAGAAATTCAGCAAGGTGGCATGTTACAAAATTAATGTGCAAAAATCAGTAATGTTTCTATACACAAGCAATAATCTAACTGATGACTCAGTTAAGGAAAAAATTCCATTCAAAATAGCAACTAAAAGAATTAAGCACCTAGGAATGAACTTAACTAGGAATGTAAAGGACTTGTACACAGAGAACTACACAACATTGTTAAAAGAAATCAAAGAAGATCTCAATAGGTGGAAAGACATTCCATGCTCATGGATAGGAAGGTTAAATGTAGTTAAGATGTCAATTCTACCCAAATTGATCTACAGATTCAGCAAAGTACCAATCAAAATTCCATCAACCTACTTTGAAGACTTGGAAAAGCTAGTTACTAAATTCATTTGGGAGAGAAAGGGACCCTGAATAACTAAAAACATACTAAAAAAGAAGAATGAAGTAGGAAGGTTAATACTCCCCAATTTTAAAACTTATTATAAAGCCACAGTAGTCAAAACAGCATGGTACTAGCACAAAGATAGAAGTATTGACCAATGGAATTGAATCAAGAGTGCAGAAATGGACCACCAAATCTATGGTAAACTGATCTTTGACAAGGCTCACAAGTCAACTGAACTGGGACAAAATAGTCTTTTCAATAAATGGGCATGGGGGAACTAGATATCAATAGCCAGAAGAATGAAAGAGGACCCTTACTTTACACCCTATACAAAATTTAACTCAAATTGGGTCAGACACCTAAATATAAGAATCAGTACCATAAAGTTCCTAGAAGGAATTGTAGGGAAACATCTTCAAGACCTAGTAATAGCAGGTAGCTTCCTAAACTTATATCCAAAGCACAAGCAACAAAAGAATAAACAGATAAACGGGAACTCCTCAAAATCAAATGCTTTGGGGCAGGCCACGGTGGCTCAGCAGGTAAGAATGCTTGCCTGCCATGCCCAAGGACCCAGGTTTGATTCCTGGTGCCTGCCCATGTAAAAAAAAAAAAAAGAAATAGTGAAAATCAAATGCTTTTGTGCCTCAAAAGACTTTGTAAAAAAGATGATAAGCAGCCAACTCAATGGGAAAAAAAATATTTGGAGATCATCAGATAAAGGTTTGATATCCTGACTACATAAAGAAATCATAAAATTCAACAACAAAAGAACAAACAACCCATTTCTAAAGTGGGCTAACGATATGAATAGACATTTTCCTGAAGAACAAATACAAATGGCTAAAAAAGCACATGAAGAGATCCTCATTCTCATTAGCTAAAGGGAAATGCAGACCAAGACTACAATGAGATACCACCTCACACCTATAAGACTGGCTGCTGTTAAACAAACAGGAAACTACAAATGTTGAAGAGGATGTGGAGAGATTGGGACACTTATACACTGCTGGTGGGAATGTATAAAGGTACAGCCACTATGGAAGACAGTCTGGGGGTTCCTCAGAAAACTAAATATTGAGTTGCCCTATGACCTGGCAATACTACTACTTGGTATATACTCAGAAGAGCTGAAAGCAGGGACACAAACTGAGATTTGCACATCGATGTTCATAGCAGCATTATTCACAGCTGCCAAAAGATGCAAACAATCCAAGTACCCATCAACACATGAGTGGATTAACAAAATGTGGTATATACATACAATGGAATATTATGCAGCAATAAGATAAAATGATGTCCCAAACCACAGAGAAGATGGATGAGCCTTGAGGACATAATGCTGAGTGAAATAAGCCAGACACAAAAGGACACATACTGTATGATTCTACTTTTATGCCATGGTAAAGGTAAAATCAGAGGCTTAAAATATAGAATATGTGGACCTAGAGATACACAGAAGCTTGAGCTGGGTGAATGGTTTGCTAATGAGTTTGAACTTAATTGTAAAGGAATAGACGAAGTGAAAGTGGCTCTTAGTGTATCTATAAGTAATATTGCCATATTAAAGGTGAACATAACTGAAAGGGGTTGTATAGACTTATGTGTCCCATCAATTAACATTAATTAATATAAATAAGTTCTTGCATGAACTACTGCAAAGGTATGTATCTTGTACAAAAAGTGTATAATTTGGGGGTATAGGGGGGAAATGATATTGCATGCTATAGACTATGTTTGACAGGAAATCATCAACAGTAGCACAGCAATACCAGGGGTGCATAATGGAGGGAGGGACAAGAGTTAGGGGGAGATTTGGATTTTCTATTTGGTGAGAGTGTGTTTATTGGCTATCTTTCTCTTGGGAACAATGAAATTATCTGAAATTGAGAGTGTGGATTGACTGTGGATTTTGGGTATTTTCATCCACCTACATCTCCTGGGCCTCATGTATAATACACAAAATCCACAGTCCACATGAAGCCCAAGAGATGGAGGTGGATGAAGGATGCACTGATTGAGAAGTAGATTGGCGAAGGATGGTGTGAACATGTAATCGAACATGGTGCTGCTATTAAAAGGACTAAAGTTATGAACATTGCCTGTGAGATATTTGGTGAGGCAAAATAAACCAGAAACAAAAGAGCAAGTATTGTATGATCTCATTTAAAAAAATACTTATAAGGAAACTTAGACCTAGATTATAAGCTTTTATAGCAGTCACATTTAGTTTGGAGTGGTAATTGTTATTTCTGGATTTTAAGGGGTTGTTTTTATATATGTATAACTTGGTATTTAGAGATAATAAAGCCAATCAGCTCCAGATTAAGGTAATTCAGAATACGGAGGGAAGACATTGTCTGTATTTTAGAACTTCACCTATTCTTTGAGACCAAAGGAAGAAAGTTTTATTGTGTCCAGAACCTAAATTTTCTGTAGCACATAATCTAACTCAACCTGTCTGAATAGATCATTTAAACAATCCAAACACAGGGAGCCCAGGATAAGGATGTGAGCCTTTAATCCTGTATAGCTTAATGTAATGCCTTGATACATCCCAGAATATAGTAAACAGATAATTTTAAAAAGGTATTGGCAGAGTCCCTTGAGGGATAGTAGAAAATTATGGAATTATTAAACCTTACCATGTGGAAAATCTCAGATACTGTGCCAAACATTAGGGACACCCAAATCAATAGGCCAAGCCCTTGATCTTGAGGCTTCTCTTGTGAAGCTTATGTAGGTAGCAAAGAAACTTAGACTACCTATAGGCATGCCTAACAGTCACTTCCAGAGGACCTCTTTTGTTGCTCAGATGTGGCCCCTCTCTAAGCCCAACTCTGCAAGTGAAGCCATTGTCCTCCCCCCCGTGTGGGACATGGTATCTAGGGATGAAAGTCTCCCTGGTGGCTGGGAGATGACCCCCAGGGAGGATCCTGGCCCTGGCACTGTGGGATCAACAAAGCCATCCTGACAAAATGGGGGAAAGGAAGTGCAATAAATAAGGTATCAGTGGCTGAGAGAGTTCAAATAGAGTCAACAGGCTATACTGGAGGCCCTTCTTATGTGTGCTTATTAGACATTGCTACCTATCATAACTTGCCAAACCCCAACCAAAATCATTCCTGCCAATCCTAAAGAATACCTAGGGCATTATATAAGATCCTACAAAGTTTCCATGAGCTAGGGTAATTCTCCAAAGCCTACAACCTCCAGATGAGAGTCTGGACCAGATAAGTCCTGAAATGCAGAGAGGTCAACCCTTCAAGAACAGGAATTAGTTCCATTCCTCTAAGCCATGTTATTGACAGCCCCTTCCAACATGAAAAAGTTAGAATGGGTATAGCCCAAATACCCTAAAGAGTGGTAGAAAGATCAAAGATGATGATGGAGTTATACAGAGATGTTCAGGTTTAACAAATGAGCAGGAGCGCTGACTCATTATACTGATATTTCTTTTAGCCTCCAGTACGTTAGAGCAGCTAGAAATAAAAACCTAAAATTGTGGAATTGTAACCCATAATAAACTCTGAAATCTGTTCTACAACTAATTGTTGTGATGCACTTTGAAATTTATTGCTTTTATGTATATATGTTATTTTAAGAGAAGGAGGAGTATAACAGAGAAGATAGGATTTAACAAATGAGAATAACTGCTGAATCATTATATTGATATTTCTGTTGGTCTCCAGTGGCTTGGAGCAGCTAGAAGAAAAAACAAAAAATTATGGAACTGTAACCCATACCAAACTTTAAAATCTATTCTATAACTACTTGTTAAAATGTACTCGGAAATTTATTGCTTTTTTTGTATATATGTTATATTTCACAATTTAAAAAAGATGCTATAACAGATAAGTTCACATCCACAGAACCAGGTATTAGGACACTTACATGTCTTCACGGGGGACATGACTCAATCCCTAACAGAACAACTTACAATTTCAGGAGCATGGAGGTTTGATTTTCTTTGCTGGAAACAGTAGCATTCTTCTGTTTCCTTCTTAATGTTAGTGTTCTATGGTACAATATCTTACAAACTATTCTTAAGGAAAGAAGAAATAGAAAGCAGCAGAATCACCGCTGACGTTCACCTCTGTGAATAGATTTCTATGTTAATAAAGACCAAAAACAATCCTCAGGTTGAGGCTCAACTGAAGATATGAAGTTGAACCTGATCCATCATTAAATACAAGCATTTCAAGGTGACATGATACATGTGAAGCAGACTATTTTATCCTAGGGGTTTATTTTTTTAATTTTTAGAAATATTTTCTACTTTGTGGAATTTTGGTAAACTGGATAACTACTGTCCACACCACCACCAACCGTTTACATCTTAATCCCCAGAACCATAAACACGCCATGTTACAGGTCAAAGGGAAACTGAAGATGGACTTAAGATCGTTAGACAGCTAACTTTAAAACAGGTGGAAAACCTGGGGGTGCAAGGGTAGTTCAGTGGTAGAATTCTCGCCTACCATGTGGGAGACCCGGGTTTGATTCCCGGCCCATGCACTTCCCAAAAAACAAGCAAACAAGCAAAGCCAAAAAACAAAAACCAAACAAACAAAAACTCAACAAATTGTGCTGCAATGACAGAATACTCCGTGACCCTGCCATACAGCATATAAAAAAATAATAAAATGAGTGGATAATTCTTCATGGTCTGCATGGGCCTAATATAATCACAAGGGTTCTTAAAACTAGAAGGCAGGAAGAAGAGGAGGTCAGAGCCATATGATGTGATGAGAACTTGAGCCACAATTGCTGGCTTTGAAGATGGAAGAAGGGGCCATAAGCCAAGGAATAATGTCAGCCTCTAAAGCCAGAAAAGACAAAGAAACAGATTTTCCCTTAGAGCCTCAAAAAGTAATGCAGCCCTGTTGACATCTTGATTTTAGCCCAGTAAAACCCATGTCTGACTTCTAACCTACAGAACTATAAGATAATAAAATTATTTTGCTGTGAGTCACTAAACTCATTCCAGCAGCAATAGGAAACTAACACAAGCCCCATACACAAACATATTTATGAAACAAAAGGCATATGAAATAACAATTAACTGCATGGGATGCTCTCTGACAGTTTCTATTCAATTCTAGGATTTTTTTTTTAATTTTAATACAAAGGAAATGCTAGGTCTTGGGCTGCATGATCACTAGGGGTGTCACAGTACCCTGGTTGGAATACACTGTCATAGGTCATTAGATAAGGATTCTTCTGGTAGACCTTAAATGTTAATAAAGAAGAAAATTAATTACAATTTTAGAAAAATCATCAAAATGATTGCTACAACCATACTCAAGACATGGATGAATTTTTAAATAACTTAGTGTTTGCTGACTTAGAAGACACACTGCCTATTTGTATGCCACACTCACATACTAAGGGCCAGCAAGCAGACAAGAGCCAGTAAAACATCCTAGAGAACAGCTGAAGGGACAGCTTCTTAACAGTCTCTGGGTCTCCCTGGGTTCAGTATAATTTACAAGCCAAAGTCAAGTAAGCCTGGGGGCAAGTTTTCTGAAAACTGCTTAGCATAGCTCCAGAGCCCCCACAGATGTAGAGAAACATAGAACACTGTGCTAACAATACTAAACATAATGACAGACGGACAGTGATGAAAGAACATTACCAGTCGTCATTATTGCTCTGACTTTTACATCAGTGCCTGCCCCATTGCACATTACGTGAATTCAGTGTTGGGATGAAAATCCTTAATATTTGTGTTGGAATATATCTAGGGGTATCACATTCTCAGGTGAAACAAATTCTGCCTTTATAAGTTATGTTAAACTGGCATGTTGTTTATGCTCTCCAAATCTTGGTCCTATCAACTTTAAAACAGATGTCAAAAAATGCCCTGAAAAGATTTAAAATGATATATGTATAGGGTCTAACAAGGTTGCCTGGCACATAGGACAGGCCAAGCCATTGAAAATTATTTTTCATTAGTTTGTTCACTCATTCATTTTTGGCTGAGGTTAACCAATTCCTCAGTTCTTCGGGTTGTGTGTTGAGTACCACCCTAGCAACCAAAAGGAGGTTCCTACAAATATGTCTCTCTTGGATTGTTATTTTTGATAGTGATACCAATGTTCCTGCCAGCGACACACAATGGGACAAAATCCATAGCATATACAATGCTCTGGAAGAAGCCTGGCAGCCCATATACATAAGACAGACCTTGAACTACAGTTAATTTCCAGGAACAGGTAAAGGTGACAAAAGCATGCATCTCACCCCACAGGATATTAGGTGTCTCTTGTCCTTCTGCTACCTTTGTTTAATGCCTGGCTCTCAAATCTTTTCAGTCTCTAGCATCTGGAATAACCCACGGCAGAGGTCAGCAAACACCTTTGAGTGAATAAATGAATGAGTAAATAATTAAAGAGATGAACTGCATTGACTTTCCCACATTTTCTAGGTTCTCTCAGCCTTGGCATTGTTGATATTTTGGATGATAATCCTTTGTTGTGGACTGCTGCCCTGGGCATTCTAGGATGCTTAGCAGTATTCCTAGCCTCTCCCTTCTAGATGCCAGTAGCACCCCCACAATTGTGACAACCGAAAATGTCACCAGGCATTGCTAAACTTGGGGCAAAATTACCCTGGGTGGAAAACCACCGGTATGGAATAGAGCCTTTCAACACTGGCTGTATATCAGAATATTTGAGAAGCCTTAAAAAGAAATTAAGCCACGCCTCAAATCAGCTAAATCATGCTCACTTGGCGTAGCATCTAGTCATTAGAATTTTTTTTAAAGATCCTTGGGTGATTCCAATGAGCAGCCAAATGTTGAGAACCACTTGTCAAGATACTTGCAACTAAAAACATGGTCCGTGGACTAGCAACTGATGGTCACAGGCATCACCCAGGAGCTTGTCAGAAATGCGGTCTCCATCCCTACCCCAGACCTACCACATCTGTCACGGTCTGATCAAGAGACAGAAATTACACCAGTTATTTGAAAAGTGATAGTTTACTACAAAGAACTGTTAGCTAGGTATAAATGTTTTAATTAGGTAATGAAAGAGTAAAAGTAAAGCTCTAATATATTAGGGAGGAGGAGCTGCAGGAAGCAGCTACCAACTTTAAGTTTGCAGGAACAAATGAAAGATTAGAATCCTTGAAAAGGGGGGATGTTGCTCAGCCAGTGCTGGGGTCCCTGAAGGGAGATTCATTCTGAGAGTGTTGGTAAAACTTCACACTGTATGCTGCTGCCACCAGAAAAACTGCTGCTGCTGGGCTGAAGAAGCATTGCCAGGATAGTGGGCATAGGAGCCCCAAGCAGGACTGGTCCCTTCCTTCTCCCGCTTTGTGCTCTCCCTCTAACAGCCCCTATTGGAAAAGTCTAAAATAGAACCTGCTGGCAAAGCAGACATGTGGTTAGAAGGGTTGATCCCCAGCAACAAAAAGCAGAATACAGATGGGTGGGTTTGGAGCCTGAGAAATCTAAGCTTAATAACTAGTACATCCACTGAGTCAAAACCTGCATTTTCACAAGATCCCCAGGGGATTCTCATGCACATTATACATGGGAAGTCCTGCTTTAGAAGATTTTACTTCTTTTATCTCATCTGATTACTAAGCAAGTCCATCAGTAGCTTGGCAGCAACCCCCATTTAAAAATAATCACGATTCACTCCCTAATACCAGTGACACAAAACACAACTTTTAGGGAGGTTTATGGTCTTACATGTAAAGAGTATTTTCAGTGGGCGAATGTTTTTTGGTTGTTTTTTCTCCTTTTGTTTAACAGTATCACAAACAAAAGCAAATTACCATCCTTTTGTTTCTTGGGGCTTCCTTAAATGGCTGTGTGAAATTCAAAACTTTCAAATGTGCAATAAATATCAACAAAACAGGGATCCCCTCAAGGAGAGTCTGCATCTTTTAACTCACCGGAGGGTTAGTGAGGCCAAGCCCTCAATATTTCTTTCCAACGCAGGCACTTCAGCTGCTGGCGGAGTCTGGAGTGTCTCACTCCGGCAGGCATCTGGCAAACGTCTCGTTAGCCAGGCATACCAGGCAGGAGAGCAGGGCGGCTTCGTGCCAACCCACGGACAGGGCTGAGGGAAAAGACTGGTGAGCCCATGTCCTCCTTCCAAGCATCAGGCCTCTTGGCATGCCAAGGGCTGCATATTCCCAGGACAGGGTCTATTTGTGAATGTTCCCGATACATGTCTGCCCCCCAGTGGACGATCCCTAACTCCTACGTTTTGCCTGACTAATTGTAACATGTAGCATTGTGAATTTATTCAAAGCTGAAGTATAATTATTATTGAAAACTACTGATCCTTTTAATAAACATATTACAAATGAATTTACAGTGGATTATATCCACACATGTGTGGGTTAGAGTAAAATATATGTGCATGTATATTCAACTTCATATGACTGGAAATTTATAGTATGCTTTTACAATGAGAGTACAACCCGTGAAAGTGTGAATCAAAAAGTGATTTTTTTTTTAATCCGGGAGATTTGTTCAGCTTTTAGTTTCAAACAAAGTTCTAAGGTGTTCACGGGTAGGCCAGTGGTTAGAACGCCCGCCTTTCGTGAGCGATACCCGGACTGTGCACCCCCCCAAAAAACGCCCTTAAAATTCTATTTCTACATTTACATGAAGTAAAAAAAAAAAAAAGTACGTACCGTAAAAAGCATCAGTGATTTTGATTCAAAGGTTCTCATTTTTGTTAATTTGCCAAGACGATTTTATTTTATAAGACCGCTGTGCTTGTGTATCAGATTGTTTTCCTCACAAGTTTTATGAGTCATGGGGATTCCAAGAGTTTCACACTCATCTAAACTTCTGACATTTAGGGATTCTTTTATTTGAGTGTAGATGAATATAAGTTTAAGCCAGATGGATAAATGTGCTGATGAAAATATTATATCATACTCTTCAAAGAACCGCAAAAATAATGTAACTCATAGTAGTCATTCACTGATGATATGGAAAGCAGGAAACTAATATTAGAAGGAAAAACAATCCTGGTGTTAAATAATCTTATATATTTATTATCAATTTTGGATAATTCATTAAATAAAACATGAAATTATAAATTTAAAAAACTTCTGAAATTTCATTTTCCTAGGCAGCTCCAATTTAATTATCTCACATAATAATCCTGTACTAGATTAAGAAAAGGAAAATTATCAGAGAAACCTAAGAATCCATAAGAAAAATTTAAGATGATGAAAGGAAATACACAAAAGCTGATGATGATTTAGGATTCTAAAATCTCATTAAAATAAAATTTAAAATTATGCAACAGTTCCTACACTACTGGCTAACTACACAAAATGAATTCAGGCATGAGAAATCTTTCTGAAAATATGAAAGGTTTCTATTGTGTTAAAGTTTCAACCGAACTTGAACTATAACAGCTGAGATGCACTGACTCCTTTTGGAATTTATTCTGGTTCATTGCAAAGTGCATATGGCGAAAACTGCATGTGGTGAGTCAAACTCAATTAAAATAAAACCAAGAAATTGATTTGAAATGGCAATTTAATTGAACCAGAACTGGACCGAAATTGCTGTGTTACTCTACCAATCATAGCCATTCCAAACTCCTATCTTCACTTGACTAAGCTAAATAAGAATAGCATTTACGACTATATTATGTTTTGAGTCATACAGGAAGACAAGCTTGAATTAAGTAGCAAAACTCAGTTACAAATGAGTTTACTGGAATTTGTGAAGGCTGTCCTTTTCTCTTTCAGTCAAATTTAAATAAATAAATTCCACAGAGTAAGAATTTGTAAAAAAAAAAAAAAAATCGATAAATGATGCATAATATTTAAAATTCTATAATGCATTTTCAAAACAATTTCATACACTATCAATCAATTTGTTTTAATGTAAATATTAGTATGTTTCAAGAGTAAGCAAAATAAAATGTCTTTAATACACTGTCAACTATTCTTGTCAAAATCAAAACTTCAAAGAATAGTGTATCCAATATACATCATGTTTTTAAACGAATACAAGAAATGGTGGATCCAAATAACTTCCAGTGAATGTACTTAATTAACAATGGCATTTTCCAGTCTCCAATGAAAGTTGTATTTAAGCAACTTTAATCCTCTGGTCAAAATCACTTCTTTATGTATAGTAATGATTTGAAATTCTGATACATGACATTTAGTGATGTTTCCAATTATCTCGATAAACGTAATGATATTTTAAGAGTATTATTATGGTCCCTCCAATTTTCTCTTGCTACATGAATAGGTACTATGTATAATAAACATCAAATGGCAATTTTGTAATTTCTTTCATTGGCTCTGGACTTTTGACAAATAACTGCACATAATGTCAGGCTTCTCCCCAATACAATATTTAGACTGTGTCTACATTTTGGTAAACCAATAAATTTGGAAAGTAATATACCCATAGATAGTAAACTTCTCAAATACTGACCATCAAGAAGAGTTTTTAGGGAGAGCAAACTACTTTTACTTTCTATCCTAGAAAAGTACCTAAAAATGCCCACAGAACGCTTGAGAAATGCATTACCCCAGGTATTAAAAATATGAAGCAGATCCCTTCCTCAGGAATGTAAATATAGCCCGTTTTATCAAAGTGAGGATGGGTTTCAAAAATAACTTGCCATTCTTAAGCTCTTGGTCACTAAGCTGCCTAGCAACCTGAGGAAGTTACCATCCAAAAGATATCTACGGCCTCTTTGACTATGTACCAATTTCTTAGGTTTTCACACTTAGCAGAACATTTGATGGACCTCTATAATATTGTCTACTGCTAATGGATAATTTTCCACAGAGATCCAATATGGAGCCCAAATATTTCCTAATCTTTTAAGGTGAGGGGACATTCCAAATAAGTCAAAATGACCACATGCTTTGAATAGATCAAGTTTACCATGAATTCAAGTTATGCAGAATAAATAAAACCCAGACACGTAAAAACTAGTTTCTGTCATTCTTTGCCCTTCAAGGTCTTCTTAGGAAACTCAAAAAAAAAAAAAATCTGCGTATGTCAGAATTTTCTTCTAATTACTTTACTGTTTTGTTTATTCTCTTCAGCTAAAATGAGGTAAAACTTGAGATTACTTTTCATTTACCTTAAATTTTTATCAGTATCCAGCCAGCTTTACAAAAATGAGTAGGTCCCTGCATGTGGGCCAGTATATATATTTTTTACTTTGCTTACTCTTCTGCCTTTTGTGAAATAATGTCAAGCTTTAAAAAGAATAGTAGTCAATAACGGTTAAGAATATGTACTATTTTATTTCCCTGACTATAATTTCTTTTTAATTGACTTTGTGGGCAAGTAATTGTTATAATTCTGGTCAAAGAACAACTTAGTTTTTTATTTATGGCAAGCTTAAAATTAAAGTCCTTAAAAACAGGTATGATTTATAATGATAACAAAAATGAGATATTGGAAAGGACAAACAAGTTATACACAATGAAGTTATGGTCCTCAAAAGGTCACAACACTGTAGACTGTCTGATGGCATCTAAATGCCATTATTATGACTCGGAATTTGTCCTTTGAACAGCTAAACATTATGTTACAATTAGGATTTAGAAGTTGAGAGCTTTCTATCATTCTATTATTTGGTTAGTGCTCCAAGTCTGTACTGTGTATTCTTCAGGAGTGCGCGTAGCTCTAGACCTGCGGAAGGGACATCTGGAAGGTAGTGAAGGCTCTGTGTGGAACTGGAAAATCTGGCTCTAACATGCAAGAGTTCCATTGGTTTGAGCAAATTTTTTGGTTTTCGTGAGATTGATTTCTTTTATTAAGCAAGTGGATGTTAAGAGAAAAAAAAAAAAAGAAAACACCTTGTACATTGTTGTCTCCAAGCAAATGAGTAGATTGAAAGGGACAAGTCTAACAGTGATGAGACTATATGGGAAGCTGTGGCCACAGTTACTGAGAGAGGCAATGGCAGCTAGAACTGATGTAAGGTCAACAGGTTTGGAGTATAGCGAACCAACTGTAAAAGCAGCTCATAGAAAAGCTAAACACTATCAGAAAACAATCATAATCAAAATGCAGTGGCCTATGTCAAAGGATTACCAATTTAAGACTTACAATATAGAACCTGGAACCAGAAGACTCTTTTCTAGAGGAGAAAGGACATTCAGATCCCTGTAAGTAGTGGAATTCCAAAGGCCATGTGCACATATCTATGCCAAAGTCATGCTGAGAAAAGACAAGACAAGATTTTACCCTAATCTCAGGCTGGTCCTAAGAATCATTGTTAGGGAGGCTAAGTTTTGATGAAGAGCACTCTCACAGACCAATCTACAAAGACAGAAAGGATGTTTTCTTCTCTTTCTCTCTGTCTCTCTGTCTCTCTCAGCTATTAGCATTCCAGAAAATCTTTGTTATGGCACTAACTGTATACAAACTAAAGAAGCATAAACCTCGGTGACTGAAATCCAGATCTAACACACTAAAATATTAAACTTTCCAGTGTGTATAAAAATATTGCAAAGCATAAAAGAAACAGGAAATGATGGTTATGCAAAGTAGCAAGATAAAGTGTTAGAAATCATCAATAAGAAAGCCCAGACTTTGGACATATCAGACAGAGACTTAAAAAAAATCTTCAATATATTCAGAAAACTAAAGATAACATGAACAAAGAACTAAAGGAAATCAGGAAAATGATAGAGGAACAAAAATAGAATTTCAATAAAGAGGGAAATAATAAAAAGCAACCAATCAAAACTACTAAGCTAAAGTCCACAATAAATGAGAAAAAAAAATCCTTAGAGGGATTCAACAGCAGATTGGAGCTGACAGAAGAAAGAAGCAGTGAATTTGAAGAAAAGGCAACTGAAATTATTTAATCTAAGAAGCAGATAGAAAAAAAGAATGAATAAGCATTCTCAGAGCCTGAGGAACCTGTGGTAGACCATCAAGCAAGCCAATATACACATTAAGGAAGTTCCAGAAGGAGAAGAAAGAGAAAAAGGGGCAGAAAGAATATTCAAAGAAATAATGGCTGAAAGCATCCCAAATTTAGCAAAAGATATGAATATACACATCCAAGAAGCTCAACAAACTCTGCTTTAAAGATAAATGCAGAGACCCACATTTACATACATTTTTAATCAAACTGTTGAATGTCAAATACAAAGAAAGAATCCTGAGAGTCACGAGAGAAGCAACACATCATGTACAGAAGAGCCTTAATAAGATTAAATGCTAATTTCTCATCAGAAACAAAGGAGACAATAAGGCAACGGGATGGCATATTAAAAGTTCCGAAAGAAAAAAAAAATGCTGAGCAAGAATGCTTTGCCCTGCAAAACTGTCTTTCAAACTGAAGAGACTCAGACATACCCAAATAAAAAAAAGCTGAGCAATTGCATCACCACAAGGCCGGCCCGACTAGAAATGTTAAAGAGAGTTGTTCAGGTTTAAAGGAAAGGACACTAGACAATAGATCATAGCTGCATGACAAAAGTAAAGATCTCTATAAGAGTAAATACATGGACAAACATAAATGCTAGTACTTTTTGTTTGTAACTCCACTTTTTGCTTCTTACAGGATCTAAAATTCAAATGCATAATATGCAATGATAAATCTATACAATGTATAAAGATGAAATTTTTGACAAGAACAACATAAAGGTGGGAGGCTAGAGGGGTACAGAAACATAGTTTGTGTATGTTATCAAAGCTAAGTTGGTATCAAATCAAATAACAATGTTATAAATTTAGGACATTAAATTTAAGCAATAGTAATCACAAAAAAAATACTGGAAACATATGGACAGAAGGAAATAAGAAGGGATACTAAATGGTTGACTGCAAAAGATCAATTAAATGAAAAAGTAGGCAGTGATGGAAGAATTAAATGTCAAAGAAATATAAGACTTACTGGCAGAAGTAGTGTATTATTGTCAATTACTTTAAATGGAAGTGGTTTAAAATCTCTGGTCAAAAAACAGAGTCTGGCAGAATGGATTAAAAAAAGCATGACCCAATTCTATGCTGTTCACAAGAGACTCACCTTAAATTTAAGACACAATCAGGTTGTAAGTGAAATGATGGAAAGAAATTATCCCAAGCAAATAGTCACCAAAAAAGTAGCAGTTGTGGTTATTCTAATATAAGACAAAAGCAGACAAAAACTGTTGAAGGGGGCAATGAAAGACACTATTAATAAAAAGGTCAATTCATCAAGGAGATATAACAATTATAAATATATGTGCTTCTAACCACAGAGCCTCAAAATATATGAAGAAAATACTGACATATTTGAAGGCAGAAATAGACAGTTCCACATTAATAGTAGGAGACTTCAATATACACATTCAATAATGGATAAAATATCTTGACAGAAATCAACAAGAAAGTATAGGATTTGAACAATATCATAAACCAACAATTCCTATTAGACATATAGAGAGCTTCATCCATTAGCAGCAGAACACATTCTTCTCCAGCGCTTGAGAAGGTTTGTACTTAACAACAAACCATTTATTAAGTAACAAACAAGTCTCAATAAATTTTAAAAGATTGAAATCATGCAAAGTATCTTCTCTGGCCACAATAGAATGAAGCTAGAAATTAACAAATAGGAAGAACTGGAAAGTTCACAAATATGTGGAAATTTAAAAATACACTCTTAAGCAGCCAATGGGTCAAAGAAGAAATCACAAGGAAAATTAGGCAATATCTTGAGACAAATGAAAATGAGAACATAACATACCAAAACTTATGGGATGGAGTAAAAGTAGTGTTCAAAGAGAACTTCATAGCTCAAATGCTTATATTTAAAAAGAAAGATCTCAAATCAATGACCTAATCTCACACCTGGAGGAACTAAAAAAAGAAAAGCACACCAAATCAAAAATGAGCAGAAGGAAGGAAATATAAAAATTAGAGCAGAAATAAATGAAATTGAGAATAGGAAAACAATTGAGAGAATCAAGGCCACCAAATTTGGTTCTTTGAAAAGATCACCAAAATCAACAAAATTTTAACTAGACTGATAAAGAAAAAAAGAGAAAGAATGCAAATGAAATCAGAAATGAAAGGGAAGCATTAATATTGATGTTACAGAAATAAAAAGGATTATAAAAGGATATTATGAACAATTGTATGCCAGCAAATTAGACAATCTGGATCAAATAGACAAATTCCTAGGCACACACAAATTACCTACACTTAACTAAGAAGCAGATGATCTCAACAGACCAATAGCAAACACAGAGATTGAATCAGTAATCAAAACCTCTCAATCAAGAAAATTCCAGGATTAGACAATTTAACGGTGAATTTTACCAAACATTCAAAGAAGAATAAACATCAATCCTGCTCAAATGCTTCTAAAAAAACTGAAGAGGGTAAAATACTTCTTAGTTCACTCCAACTCCAGCATCACCCTAATACCAAAGCCACATAGAGATATTACAGAATAAGAAAATTACAGACCAATATCCCTTATAAAATTAAATCCAAAAATCTTCAACAAAATACCAGCAAACTGAGTCCAATAGCACATAAAAAGGATTATACCCTATGATAAAGTGGGATTTATTCCAGGAATGCAAGAGTGGGATAAGAAAATCAATATGATACACCACACTAATAGAATGAAGGAAGAAATTCCATATGATAATCCCAACTGACACAGAAAAGGCATTTAACAAAATCCAGCGTGTTTTCTTGATAAAAATCTCAGGAAAAAAAAAAATAGAAGGAATTTCCTCAGTGTGATAAGGGGTATTTTAAGAAAAACTGACAGTTAACATCATACCCAACATAGAAGACTGAAACCAGAGTCCCTCCAAGATTAGGATCAAGGCAAGCCTCCTATCACCATTGCAACTCAGCATTTTACTGAAAGCATTAGCTAGTGCAATTGGGCAAGGAGAACAACTGAGAAGTACACATTGGAAAGGAAAAAGTAAAACTATTCCTTTCACAGATGGCATTATCCTGTATATAGAAAATCCAGAAGATACTGCAAGAAAGCTACTAAACCAGATAAATAAATTCAGCAAAATGGCAGGGTACAAGATTAATGCACAAATCTGTGGTGTTTCTATAAAGTAGCAATGAAAATCCAAAAATGAAATCAAGAAAGCAATTCAATTTATGGTAGCAGCCAAAAGAATAAATATATAGGAATAAATTTAATGAAGCATGTGAAAGGCTTGTATGCAGAAAACAGAATTCATTACTGAAAGAAATTACAGACCTTAATACATGAAAAGACATTCCATGTCCATGGATTAGAAGATTTAGTATTGTTAAAATATCAATACTGCCTGTTTTAGTTTCCTGGGCTGCTCAAGCAAATAACATGAAACAGGTCAGGTCAAACTATTGGAATGTACTCACTCAGAATTTTTACACTAAAGTCCAAATCAAGGAGTTATCAAGTGATGCTTTCCTCCTGAAGACTGACATTCTGGGGTTGGCTGCTGGATATCTTCGGTCCTTAACTTAACACATGGCAAGGAACATGGTGGCTTCTTCTGGTCACTCTCTTCCATTGCATATTTCCTTGAAGTTCAGCATCCAGCAGTTCAAACTCACAGGAATAGATTAAGTTTAAGAACATGTTTTTCTGGGGTATATACAGCTTCAGAACATCACACTACCCAAAGAAATTTACAGATTCAAAACTATACCAATCAAAATTCCAACAGCCTTCTTTGCAGAAATTGAATAACTAATCTTCAAACTCATATGAAGAGCAAGGGACCCTGAATAGCCAAAACCATATTGAAAAATAAGAACAAAGTTGGAAGATTCACACGTTCCAATTTTAAGCCATATTAGAAAGTTAAAATACTCAAAACAGTGTGGTACTGGCACAAGGACAGATATGTATACCGATAGCATAGAATTGAGAGCACAGAAATAATGCCACGCATCTCCAGCCAGTTAATTTTTGACAGGGACACCAAGTCCACTCAATTGGAAAGAATACTATCTTCAATGAAAAATGGTGCTGGGAAAACTGGATATACACATGTGAAGAATAAAAGCAGACCTCTGGGCAGGCCATGGCGGCTGAGCAGACAAAGCTCTTGCTTGCCATGATGGAGACCTGGGTTCAATTCCTGGTGCCGGCCCATGCAAAAAAAAGCAGGGGGGACCTCTACTTCACACCATATGCAAATATTAATTCAAAATAATCAATGATCTTCATATAAGAACCAAAACTATAAAACTCTTAGGAAAACACAAGGACAACTTTCAAGACCTTACATTAGGCAATAGATTCTTAGACATTACATCAGAAGTACAAGCATCAAAAGGAAAAAATAGATAAATTGGGCTCCATCAAAATTTAAAACTTTGGTGCATCAAAGGACATTATCAAAAAACTGAGAAGACATACTACAGAATAGCAGAAAATATTTGGAAACTATATATCTGAAAGGAGTTGAATATATAAACAGTACATAAAGAACTCTTACAACTCAACAATAAAAAAACCTAATTAAAAAAATGGATACATGACTTGAATAGATATCTCTATAAAGAAGATATACAAATGGCCAACAAGCACATGGAAAGATGCTCAATATCAGTAGCCAAGAGAGAAATGCAAATCAAAGCCACAATGAGGTATCACCTCACACTAACTAGAATGACTACTATTTTTTTTAATGAAACAGAAAGTATTACTGGTGAGGATGTGGAGAAACAGAAACCCTCTACCTTGCTGGCAGGGATGTAAAGTGGTGTAGCTGCTATGGAAAACATTTTGGAAGTTCCTCAAACTTAAACCAAGCAACTCCACCTCTAGATATATACCCAAAAGAATCAAAATCAGGGTCTTGGACGTATATTTGTACACCAATGCACATAGAAACATTCTTCAAAATAGCCAAAAGGTGGAAATAACCCAAGTGTCCATCAATGGATGAATGGATAAGCAAAATGTGGTACATACATATCATGGAATATCATTCAGCCACAAAAAGAATGAAGTTCTGATACATGCAGAACACGGATGGTCCTTGATGACACTGGACACAAAGAGACAGATATTGTAAAATTCCACTTATATGACAGAGCTAGAAAAGGCACATTCATAGACACAGAGAGTAGAGTGTAAGTTACCAGGGCCAAGGAAGATGAGGGAATGGGGAGTTGATACATAACAAGTGCAAGGTTTTGTTTGGGGTCATGGACATGGTTTGGTAATAGATACTGCTGATTGTAGCACAACATTGTGAATATATGTTTAATGCCTCTGAAATGTATGGTTGGGAGTGGTTGACATGAGAAATTTTGGGTTTTATGTACATTGGCACAATTTTTTAAAAAGAGAGAGACTAAAGAGAAGACAATTAAATACAATACATGATTCTGGACTGGATCTAATGATGACGGAAAAAAATACCCCAAAAGACATTATTGGGACATACGAAAACTTGGAATATAGACCACATGCAATATAACAATGTTAACTATCCTGAACTTGATAACTGTGTTAGTGATTACATAAGTGAATACTTTGTTATTAGGAAGAACATGGAAGGGAGAGTGTTAAAGCAGCATGATGTGTGCAACGGACTCTCAAATGTTTAGAAAATAGATAATGATGATGATAAAGAAAGATGATTGATAGATGATTAGATAGACATATGATAGATGATATAAGATAGATGACGATGATGATGATAGCTAGATAGCTAGATAGTTGATAGATATAATAGAAGTAACAAAATGCTAAAAGTTGATAAATCTGGGTATTTGGGTTGGGTATATAATGGAGTGCTCTGTATTGTTTTTCTAATATTTTTTGCAACTTTCCTGTAAGTTTGAAATTATTTCAAAATAAATTTTTTTTAAATAAAACATGATAGGCCATGAGATTGGCATTTAAACTGAGTGATGGGTATATGGTGTGTGTTATATGATTTTTATTACTTTTGTTGTTTTATTACTTATGTTTATTACTTTTGTTTTGTTTTGTGTTATATGATTTTTGTTACTTTTGTTTTATTACTTTTGTTTGTAATAAGTTGTTTTAACATTCTTTATAAATATTTAAAATTTGCATTTTCTATCCTGGGCTGTCTTAAAAAGTTAGGATAAATTGCTTATTCATTAAGTATAAATTCTTAATAAAATAATCATACATTTTCATACACAAATTTCCTTCATTAAATAGTGTATTATTCTTAAAATATTCTAGTGAGGTTGTAGAATTCATTTTTGAGACATAATCCATTAATTGTCATTACACTGTTTTTGTCTTAATTCCCAGAGAGCCATGCAAACAGGCTTTGGTTCCCAGTGCTTTCATTAGGCTAAGACATAGATTCAGCCCAAATGATCAGATCAAGGCACAATTATTCAGTCTATTTTTGACCAATAATTAGTAAATACTGCATCAAATCTGTTTTATTGATTGATTTGTCAATTGATAAGTGAAGATTTCAATCCATATAGATACTCAGATTAATTCACTGCACTAGGACCCTTCTTGATGCTTCATTCACTCAATCAATATCTATCAAATGCTAGTATATGTCAGGCATTGTGCCTGACATTAGGGATAGAAGCACGGTAAGAGATGGTCATTGCCATCCAGAATGAATGAGTCTAGTAGAGGAGACCATCAAGGAAACAATTGCTCAGTGGAGTAATAGTCCTACCAGAGGTCCAGAGAGGGAAGCCTGTACACTCAGAGGAGCATCACTATGGCCAGGGTAAGTCCGTACAATTCTGGGGCAGTGTTAGCAAGCTCATTAGGCCATGGGATCTTTCAATCTAGGTTTTATCCCAAATTGTTGAACCCCTGTTTAATATTTCTCTCTTCTCTTCTCTTCTCTTCTCTCTTTACTCTCTTCTCTGTCTTCTCTCTCTCTGAGTACAAGCTCCAGCAGAATATTGTACTCAAAAAGTAGGCATTCACCAGAAGAAGAAAGTAAGAATAAGAATATTCCAACCATAAGGAACATGTGTGGGGATATGGAAGGTGAAAATGTATGACACAATCCTAGAACTTCAATGTGTTTGGCATGGCTAGAGCAGAGAATGAGAGAATGGAGGGAGAGGTGGGAGACAAGGCTATGGAAGTAGCAGTGATTAGATCCTAAGGGATAGTTGGTTAAAATCAGGAATGGAAATTTTCTTCTGACAGGTCTTGAGGGGAACTCCTGATGATCTTTACAGAGAGGAATAAAATGATTCTAACTTTTTAAAAAATCAACTCTTGGTAATTGTATGGAACCGATTGAAAGGAAGCCAGGCTAAAGAGGGAGGAGCAGTTAGAAGTGTGTGGTTCAGTACAGGTGGTAAATGACAGGGCCTGAGGACAGCAGTAGCAATGATAATGGAAATAGTGGACAGACACAAGCACAAGTGACATTAGGAATGCAGAAGGGGCATCTGTGTCTGATTAGATGAGGAGACTAAGAGACAAAATGCCTCCCCACTTACTAATTAATTTTCATTCATGCATTCAAGAAATACTGAAGGGTGCAAGGGTAGTTCAGTGGTTAGAATGCCCACCTTTCATGCAGGAGACCCAGGTTCAAGTCCTGGACCATGCATCCAAAAAAAAATTTAAAAACTGAGCACTAGAATAGAATCAGGGGGATGGCAGCAGTGATAGAGAAAAGCGAGTGGGTTCACAATATTTTAAAAATAGAATTAACTGGATGCACAGGTGTTTTGGTGGTAAAATGTTTGCCTTATAAGCAGGAGACCTGTGTTCAATTCCTGGACGAGATATCCCGCCCCCCCAAAAAAAAATTAACAAGACTTATGGATGGGCTGGATGTGGTGACATGAGAGAGAGTGGAATGAAGGTTCATGACATAAACCAGGATGGGTATGGAAATCAATGAAATAAAGAAGCCTGGAAAGGAACAAATTTGAGGACAGAAATCAGGACTTCATTTGAACATGTGAAGTTTAAGGTGTTCCTTAAATATTCAAGGAGTGCTGTTTTAGATCATTTGGACATATGAGTCTGTGCCTCTGGGAGGAGGAGATGAGTCTGGAAATGAAGGTAAAGTTCAGATCATGAAGGTGCTTATAGATCTGTGCTGCCCAATATGGTAGCCTCTAGCCATGTATGGTTATTTAAATTTAAATGAATAAAAAACAAATAAAATTAAAATTCAGTTTTCAATTTTGCCAGATACATTTAAATGTTCAAAAGCTACAAACAGCCAGTGGCTACTTATAGCACAGATTAAATAACATTTCTATTATTGTAGAAAGTTCTATTGGACAATGTTCTACAGACCAGTGTAAACAGTATGATTTCATTCTAAGTACAGGTTTTGTTGGGTTGTTGTTTTTGTTAAGAATTTGAACAAATGAATGGATAATAGTACTATTCATCCAGAAAGGAAATGCACAGAGGAATATGCTAGAGGAAATACAATTATACAATTAGCTTGTTTTGAACATTCTGAATTTAAAGTGCCATATTCAAGTAGAGATAAAAAAAAAAAAAAGTAGCTCATCAGTAAAGGGAAATACAGATTCAGGAGGTGAATGAAACCAGGGTTTGAGATTGAGCTATCCATGGAGGGTGACCTGAATGGAAGGATCAAAGGATGGAAGATAACGTCAAGGAAGCCAGATATGTTAAAGAACAGGTCCAAAAGAGAAGCCTCGGAAAGAGAGTGGAAGCTACATTAGAACTCAGGTTGACAGTGCATCTAGGTCCATTTGGTCAGATTTCCTGATAACAAGCACCTTCACTCACTTTTTAAACCTTACAAGGAAAACACATTCAGTCACTTTTGCTCTGTTTCTAATCCTTCAGTCAAAAAATATATTATGGACATCTATTATGAGTCAGGAACTATCCATCACAAGTCAGCAAAACTTCACCATATTGAAAGATACAATTTCTCTGAACTAATCTATTATTTGTTCTGCTCCTGACTCTGCTATTGGGACATGTGTGTGAGAAATTGTATGCTCAATTATTCTGTAAGAATTCATTACCTGTTGAGCATGGTAAAGTCAAAAAAAGTCATAGCTTTAAAATTAGACAGATTTCAAATCTTGACCCAGTCAACTGCTAGCTCTATGACTTTAGGCAATTTACATAACTTTTCTAGAATGTTCATCTGTAAAAGTAGGAAAAATTAAAAAGCTACCTTAACAGGTTGATGTGAGCATTACAGATAATGCATATAATTACAGATAATGTATGTGTATGGCATAGAGTGGGTTCTTCCTAGCAAACATAGCTTTTTTATCATCGTTATTATTTGTATGGTTTGAGTGGAAAGGACTGCACATATTTCAGATGTGAGACAGACTAACTAAACACAAAGGACACTTCACTGGCCATGGAGCATAAGTCAGTCTTCCAGTGATGGGAAGATGCTGACTACAACAAGCCTTTCTTCAACTAGGCCTGTATGACATCAATTGCAGGAACAATTCTTGTATGATAAGATGAAGCAGCTTATCTCAAAGAAAAAAATGTAAAGGAAGCATGACGATGCTTTCCAGTATGTCATTATTCTAATAAGGCATGAAGTAATATGAGCAGGAAGACCAAGATGGCAGGTGGCAATGGGAGGTGTTTACCCTTCTCAAGCTAAGGCAACATCCAAGGTGAAGACAGCATCAGAGAAGGTAGAAAGAATATCAGCAACTGTAGACTAGAGAGGGCCCTCATATCCACTCAGTATGGTAAGGGTAGCTACTCTTTTCAGGAATATCACCAAAAATCACAATACCATTCTCCAAAAAGGACAATTATTTGTCACTCTGTTGGCTAATCAAAACAAAATGAGATGATACCTGAGACCCTCACACGTTACATCTTTTAAAAGGGTCACTGAAGATGAAATAAAATGGTAGAAATTTGCCACATTCCAGAACCTTCTCTAAAGATTATATTTCTTTGAGTTTAGTGGCCCAATATATTTATACTCTGTTTGAAGAATGGAAATACGGTTTTATAATTTGGGTTAACATTTAGAATCATTCTTAACTAATAAAAATGCCCTAATTTGAAATCTGTCTGATTTTAAAGCGATGCTTTTTTTTTCACTTTACCATGTTCAACAAGTAATAAATTCCACTATTTTTTTAAATATACTCTATTTAACATGCACTTCTCTTGAACATTATGTTTGAGCATGCTAAGGCATTAAAACAGATCTTGAAAATTCATCTTTCAATGTGGCGCTGCTAATGGTGAATAGATTTGATTTACTGGAAACAGAGTCACTGTTACATCATATGTTCTATTCCTGTATCACCAGTTCCCATTGTACCATGATGTTCAGACAATCCTCACAAGATAAACTAATTTAAAAAGAGAACATACAAACTAATGTAAAAAGTTAAACACACACACACATTATTATCAACCACCTTAGCTTGTGGCCAGAATTAACAGAGCAATAAGAGTTAGAATGTAGATAGATAATCATATCTTTTGTGTGATAATTAAGAAAAAATTAGCTAATGTCCTTATAGTAGTGAATCTTTAGGAAATAATGATCATGAATAACCAAAAAGGAAAATCCATACACAGCATCTAGGCAATGCCTCAAAAGGAAAAAGGCAGGAAGAAAAGGGAAGAGTTCCACATAATGTTAAAAAGAAAAAACATGGGGAAAACATGCATACTCACAATCATCCCAATAATACCAATTATGCCTGCATAGACACAGACACACATACCACCAAAAGCATTACCACCACCACTATCATCAGTAGGGTAAAATGAATGGAGCTAATCTCATCTTCAGTATATATCAAAGTATGTTTTGCATTTTCTTATGACATTGTAAGTAGTTCAAAGTTAGCCAGTCTAAAGAAGGCTTAAATAAATGGAAACAATACTATATTCATGGGTTGGAAAACTCAATCTTGTTCAGATGTCAGGTTCATCCTAAATTAACCTGTAGATTAAATGCAATCTCAATAAAAATCCCAACAGACATCAATGGGGGAAAGAAGAGTATCTTCCACAAAAGATATAGGGACAATTAAATACCCCATGCAAAACAATGAACTTTAAACCATTCCTTATATTATATACAAAAATTTAACTCAAAATGAAATTTAAACTTAAATATAAATTAAAACTATAAAACTTCCAGGAGAAACCCTTTGTCAGCATGGGTCAAGCAAAGAATTTTTTAGGTATAACACCAAAAACACAATCCAGGAAAGAATAAACTGGATTTCATCAGAATTAAAATCTCCTATTCTTTGAAAGAAACTCTTATGAAAATTAAAAGACATGCTAGGAGAAAATATAAGACTGGGAGAACATATTTGCAAAGCATATATCTGATAAAGGATGTATATCAAAAATATATAAAGAACTCTTCTAACTCATAAATAACCCCATTTAGAAAATAATTAAAATATGTGAACAGACGCTTAGCCAAAGAAGACATATGAATGGCAAATGACCACATGAGCAGATGCTAAACATCATTAGTCATTAGGTCAATGAAAAGTAAAACCACAATTAGATGGCACTACACATATTAAAATAGCTAACTCTAAAAAGACTAACCAAACCAAGTACTGACAAGGATATAGAGCAACTGGAACTCTCATACATTGTTAGTAGGAATGTAAAATGGTACAGCAATATCTTAGAGGTTTCATAAACAGTGAAATATACAGTTACCATAGGATTCAGCCATCCTACACCTAGGTATTTGCAGACAAGAAAAGAAAGTATATATTCATATAAAGATTTGTACATAAATGTCCAAGCAGTTTTATCTGTAAAAGCCAAAATCTGGAAACAATCCAAATGCCCGTCAACAGGAAAATGGATAAACAAACTGATATAGCCAAGAAATGGAATACGAATCAGCAATAAAAAGAAATGGAATGTACTACCAATGCATACTGCAATACAGATGTGACAATTACGCTGCGTGAAAGAAGCCAGACACAAAAGAGTATACCCTATGTGATTCCATTTATTTAAATCTATAAAATGCATATTAATCTATATTATGGTTGCCTGGAGACTATGGGTAGAGGATGGTAGGAAGGAATTACAAAGGGGTTGATCGATAAGTTCATTGTCTTGATTGTGATGGTGGTGTCAAGAGTGTACAATTTATCAAATAATAATAATATCAATTTTGTTGCAGTCACTGAGCTCCATCCAATTTTTTAAAAAGATCCCAGCACACTCAGTATAAAACACTCTCTTGTTTTAAATTTACTTCAATCAATTCATTCCAACAAATGCATTTTGAGTACCTGTGATATGAAAGCCACAGTTTTCATTTAAGGATTAAAATAATTAGTAGCCCATTGCTTCCCTCAAATAAATGGAAATAGAAAAGCACACAGGAAACTATAAGACACGGCAGAATCAATACCTCAATGTGATAGGCTGAATAATGGCCCCACAAAGATGTCACTTCCTAATCTGTGAATATGTTAACTTACATAGCAAAAGGGACTTTGTAGGGCGGGCCACGATGGCTCAGCAGGCAAGAATGCTTGCCTGCCATGCCAGAGAACCCAGATTTGATTCCCGGTGCCTGCCCATGTTAAAAAAAAAAAAAAAAGGACTTCATAGAGGTATTTAAATTAAGGATTTTGAGATGGTGAGACTATCCTGGATTTGCAGGGTGGACCCAACGTAATCACAAGGATGTTCATAAGAGAAAGAGGAAGACAGACAGGTCAGAGCGTCATTTCTAACTTTCAACTGTGGGCCATGGTCAAGGAATGCAGATGGTCTGTAGAAGCTGAAAAAGACAAGGAAACAGATTTTCCACTAGATTCTCCAGAAGGGACTGCAGCCCTGCTGACACATTGAGGTTAGCCCTACAAGACCCATTTAGGACTTCTAACTTCCAGAACTATAAGATTATAAATTTTAAGGTTCTGGTACTTTGTCGTAGCAGCAAAAGGAAACTAATACAGACACTAACAAGATTGTTTCTGATGAGGGACATCAGAAACAATTCTGATAGTGAATAAATGGAAATATAGAGATCACCACTTCTGCATCCTTAGACCTGCACTGTCCAATAACAGTAGTCACTAACTACATGAGACTACTTATATTTAAACTTAAATTACTTCAAAATTAATTTAAATTCAGTTTCTCAGTTACACTAGCTATATATCAAGGGCTCAATAGCTACATGTGGCTAGAGACTACTGTATTGGACAGAGGAGACACAGAACATTTCTATTTTTCCAGTAAATTTTGTTGGTTAGCTTTTGATCTTTAAGAATAGCAATAATTTCTGTCATTATTCTCAGATGTGATGTTTTTTGACCAGGGAAAGGTACAGGGATAAAGGCAGTTTCAGAGGCTTCCATTTGACCTTCAGTTGTTTGATCATCACTCTTGGCCTTTTATCATCTTTTTCTAGCATGTCAGTTGAGCTTAGCAAGAGCTCCACCCCATTATCCTGATAACTAAAATTCTCCCCATACTTTTCAAGTGCCGGATACATCACACCAACTAGCCCATTTCCTTCTACCGGTATCTCACCACTGGTACATTTTCCCAAGTGTATTACCAACTTGTGCTGCCTTGAGGACACCATGTCCCACTGCCAGTGATGAGGTCCTTGGTGCCAAGTGGAACGTTGAAGATCCAACTCAAGAATCTCATTTATCTCCTGCTTTTTCAGATCATTCCTGGAACCAACTACTGTAGGTTGGGGTCTTCAGAATCAGACACTAAAATGAAGTTTAGTTTGTAAAATGCGTATGTTTACTAAAGGCCCAAATGCCTTCAGAAACTCTTAGAAGTTCTGGAGCTAGAATGGCATTGGAGTTGTCCTGTTTTGGGCTGTAGTAACTGAACCTTTATTCTTCTGCCTCTGTCACTGGATGTGTGGTGTCCCGGGAAGGGTAGTGACCATAAGCATGTGACTCTCTATGGTTGAGGCAATACCTGAAAGGGTAGATTTCTGAAGGATGTCTACTGACATTACTACCATCAGAGCCAAGAAATCTTCCCTGGATCCTTTTATCTATGGTATGGACAGATGAGTAAAAAATATGAGCAAAAATAAACAAATAATAGGGGAACAAAGGTTAAAATAAATTGAGTAGATTGAAATATTAATGGTCAATGAGAGGGAGGGGTAAGAACAAAAAAAAAGAAATCTTCCCTGGAAAGGATCTTGACAGCATATTTCCATGTCCCATCTTAACACCCCTTTGAATGTAAGGTCCTCAAGGGCATGGATTTTTGTCTGTTTCATTCACTTATATACCCTAGCACCTATAACATTGCCGGACATGCAGTAAACAATAACTAATTATTTCTTGAATAAAGGAACAGTTGGGGGGTAAATGAATAAATGAATGATAGGTAAGGGCAAAAATGTGCTTACTAGAGAGAGTGTAGTCATACGATCCAGTAGTGAATTTTTCCACCGGAACCACTGTATCATCACTTCTCTTTATACCCCAAGGCTCTGAAAATCTATGATGACTGATAAATGTTAGTGAATGAATAAAGGGGTAGAACTATCAAGATCCAGGATCATTCTCTTTGAGTGTGAACTTCACACAGCAAGAGTCAGGGAAAAAGAAACCAAAAGTCTCTAACCAGAAAGGCAACAAGAAATGGTGGGTTTTAAAAAGAAAACTGAGATGATGAGGCATGATTCTTGTGGGTATATCCTGTCTCACAGTAGATTACTGCGGAAGGCCTGGGTTCCTGTACACTGGCTATTACCGCAGGAAGATTTGAAGCAGTGGTTCTCAACCCTGGATGGATATTAGAATCCACTCACTGAGGAGCTTTATAAAAATACTAATTAGTATCTTATAAAAATTACTGAGGGCAGTGCATCGGTGGCTCAGTGGCAGAACTCTTGCCTGCCATGCCAGAGACCCGAGTTTGATTCCCAGTGCCTGCCCATGCAAAAAAAAAAAAAAAAATGTTACTGAGCGCTCCACCAAAATCAATGAGTAAGAGTCTCAGAGAGAATCCTCAGCCTCAGTACTTTTAATGCTTCCCAGACAGTGATAATATCCATCCTATCTAAAAGCAAACAAATGCCTGACAGTGGAGAAGCCCACAAAGTAGAAATTGATTCACCACAGCTGAAATCATGTCCCATAATTACTTAATTATTAAAGGATTATTACTGCTCAGTAATTTTATTTAAATGTAAGCATTCTGATATGGAGAACTTTTTCTTTTCACTGTTATAAAAGTTACATGGAGTCCATTCACAAATATATGATTACAGCCTCAGTAATTGGTCTAATTAAGCCTTACCATTCAACTAGAGGGTTTATGTCCAGAATAAATAAAGAAATACATATTCAATGACATATTCATGAATGTTATTAATAACATTTATAATATTTATAGTACATTCTGTAGACATATGTATGTTAATATATATATTAATACATTTTTTACTTCTCACAGAAATGTTTGGCACATGAATACAATCTTGCAGTAGACATTTATTTTTGTCTGCTGTATGACAGGGATCACATTTCATTCTTTTTCCATATGAGCATCCCCTTATTGCAACACCATTTGTTGAATTTTTGTTTGTTTTGGTTTTTTGTTTGTTTGTTTGGGAAGTACATGGGCCAGGAATCGAACATGGGTCTCCCGCATGGTAGGTGAGAATTCTACCACTGAACTACCCTGGCACCCCCATCAGCAGATGTTTAAAACATGGATTTTAATCCCTGACACAGATGTAGCAAAATAACACATACTCAACTCACAAAAACCAGGAATAATAAATACAGCTCTCAGTTGTAAGAAGGTATGTGTTGAGTTTAGCACTGAATTGTCAATGAATTTTAAAAGCACCATTTCCACAAAGAGAAAACCTGCAAAATTCCAAAAGCTAGCCCATGAGGCACTACTTCTGCATAACACAATGACATTTCCTGGCCAATATACATGCACAAAGATCATAGTAGAAATAATAAACTAGAGAGTACAATTATTGGGTTAGTGAGTAGAAACCGGGTCCAGGATATGAGTTCTTCCATCAGAACATTTGTTTGAAAACATGTGTTCCTGATATAAAGATAGGGGCAGTCCAGATCGGAGCTCCGACTGGCTGGCAGTAAGCCATCTGGGCTCCTGCAACATCACCCTGCTTATTTTAATGCCTTCTCTAGTTCTCTATCAGATAAACAATGAAAAGGAGGAAAAACATTGAAAAGAATGAAGTTGAAATCCTTCATAATGGGGAAGGGATACGCAGAGAAAAATTAGAATCCATATTTTAATAAGGGAGTTGGACCTGATGGAGTGTTTCCTTTAAATGAGTCCTTAGTATAACACTGATATTGATAACAGGGTTTTACTCTACTTTTGAAGATGGCAGTGACTTATAGTGATTATTAATGTAGCTGTAACAATAAATAGTAGCACAGTATATCTTTAATAATTCAGTTTAAGACTATTAGGACCCTTAAAGCATTGGGCCAAGCCCTGGAATGCTCTTTGAAGACCAAAATGAGGAAGAGAGACATGTAACTTCAAAGTGATTAGAGCCTATGATAGAGGAATTTTCAAGATTTTGTGTTTGCACAGGAAAAAACATTTAGCCTAATATGCTATTAGAAAATCTTCTTGGAGGGAATGACACCTCAGCTGAGTCTTCACGAACTGAGTAGCAGGGGGTGTTATTCCTGCTGAACGAGAGTGAGGGCTGAGGATTGGAAGGGGCTGTGAGCTATGGAGAGCATTAGTAACTGAAACAGAATTGAGCAGGGAACTATACACAAAGTAGCAAACCTGGAATGTGAAATACAATGTAAAAGTGATTGGAGAGAAGGCTGAAAGGAAAGGCTTCAGACTGGGTTGGAGGACCATACGCACCTTGTTTTAGAGGTTAAAGTTTCTCCTTTGTGATGGGCCCTATTGGAATTTTAGATCCTTCAAACTGCTGTAGTATGAAGAATAGACTTAAGTAGGTCAATACTAGAGGCAGAGAGATGGGTTAGAAGGCTAATGCAAGCAAGCCAGGGAGTGGCTCTGAACTACAGTAATGGAGTATATAAAGAGAGAAAAAATAGAGAAGGGAAAGGAGTCTGTGGTTATTTACGTAGTAAACAGAACTTGATAATTGTTGCATATGGGAAAAGGCGTAGAGGAAAAGTCGAGACTGATTCCCAGCTGTCTGGCTTTGGTGACTGGGAAGATGGCAGCATTTCTGAATCAGGCAATGATGAGGTTTGAATAGGAACATTCAATAAATACACATTTGTAAGTTCAGAGGTATTTTTGTTTGGTTTGATGTATTTGTCAAACATTCATATGGCAATATGAAGAAGATATTTAGAGATAAGGATCAGAAGCTCAGGGGAAAGTTCAGGACAAAAAATAAAGAAAGTACAATTTGGGAGATCTAAAATATCAGTTGTAGCAAAAAAAAGAAAATGAAAGAAGGGAAACAAAAAAGAAATGATGGTAGATTGCCAATGGAAAAAGCACTTAAAGTGAGGTAAATTGACTGACAATTTGGGGCACATCAATATCACTAAAGGGCATATGGAGGAAAGGATACACTTGAGGAGACAGGGAGTAAGCGTTAGATAGGAAGAACGACAACGAGTAGAAACTGGTATCCCCAAAGCAAGGGAATTGCTTTACAAGACAGGTGTGGTCAATGGTGGCAGATGTATTAGAGATGTCAGTAAGAGGACTGGACCCACAGAATCCCACGTTAGAAAGACTGGCCAGACAGCATGTCTTTAACTGTTGTGATTAAAGTAAGCCATGCTTGGTAAATATCAATTGGCTTTTCAGGATCTTACAAGACAGGCTGGTGGATTGGGAGAAGGAAAGAGAGAGAGATTTCAATAGCCGGGAAGCAGCCGGTAAGAACTGCAATTACCATCACAATTTAGTGGAGTGATCTAGGGTTTCAGAATCAAACAAATCAAATCTGGGTTTGATTTGTAGTTCTGCTACTTACTAGATGAAAAGTCATCCTCTGAGCCTTGGCTTCCAAAATATGCAAAATTAAAAATGAAATATTGTTGGCAAGTATGTGGCACAGTTTCTGGCACAAATTAGGCAGTCAAAAGAAGTGATAGAGTACCAGTAAAGGGCCCGGTATAGAACACAGTAAAGACAGAATTGAAGAGTCAGCTTTCATGCATCCTCTACTACGTACAGACAAGACAAAACAAAAGTAACCACCTTTCTGCAGATTCTATATGCCCTACATACAGCAATCCTCCTTGATTCATAAAGGTTATCAAAAAAAAAATGATACGGATGCAAAGCCAGAGAAGAGAACCACTACTCAGCCATTCAAATCTCCTGCCTTGCCAAGAGAGAGTTATCTGAATAAATAAAAGATATATTATTAAATTGTATTATCTTCCTAAAAGAGAAATAATGTTTGTCCTCTCCTTCCTTTAAACAACTATTAGTTTAATTTTCTTTTTTGACGTGTCACATTTTTTTCATGATCACAACCTGGACCTTGGGCCGGGTTGAGTAAATGTTACTGTAATGAATGGACTATGTAAAAGAAAAGATTCCCTGCCTATGAATCAGGAAACTTGGATTCTAGGCTTAGTTCTACTGTAATTTATCTGCAGCACCTAGGTCAAGATAATGAAATCTTGGAGCCTATTTTCTGTATTGTAAAATGAAAGGATTAGATTCTATTGTATTTAAGCTTCATTCTAGTCCTAATATTACAGAATTCTAGCAATATCCTGAAGCTCCTTGTTGTCTAAAAGCTAAAGTTCAAAGTACTCACCGTCCATAATTTCCACCTCAGGCTCTTCTACTAGTTTGATTTTTATAGTTTGTGGTTTTTCCATAATAAGAAATAGAAATATATTATGATATGATAATTATTAGTCAATGCACTCTGTAAAAGAAACTGAAGCAAAGAGTTTCCCTTAAAATTTTGAATTAGTGCAAAAGCTTGCCTTCTGCAAACGGTAGGAGCAACCGTAAAGGCAGGAGTTATCCACTAGAGGGGAGCACAATAACATAGATTCTTTGATGCCTTGGTATTTCACCTGTAGGTATGACACTATCATTCGAATCTCTGAGCACTGGCAGTATATGGGGGGAGGGGAGCTGCAAACAAAGACTGTGCATAACTAAAAAGTATTAATACAATGGGAATTATTTAATGTCAGCCTGTTGTGTTCGTCCACATCCTCAGATATTTTGACTCTCACAAACAAAGCAAATGCATGAGTGTAAATTGAAATAACTGCTTCACCTTTTTATTTTCACCCAGATTGCATTAATTATACAATATAAAACATCGACATTATGTCTCCATTAAAGGAAACTGCCTCACGGAGACGTCCTGAGTTATTCCCTGGGCAGAGTAGTTAGACTCTCCACCTATGACAGCCCTCCCACTCCGCAGGCCCACCCTCCTGTGCCTGGATTGGATCACCTAAGGGCAGAAAGACCTACGATGGCCAACCACCTCTGAGGTAGCTAGGCAGACAGCCCTACACAAACATGGCCCAGGATGCCTGGCTGCACCAATAAGAGTCTCTCCTTCTGAAAATCAGCCAATCAATTGCAGGAATATATATGAAAGTAAAATTGTGCCATTTTTCTGGGTGTTGTATACCCAGAAAAGCCATGTTCTTTAATCCTCATTCAATATTATTGGGTGGGATTGTTTTGACTAAGTTATTTCCATGGAGAGATGACCCATTCAGTTGTGGGTGGGGCCTTCCAATTAGGTGGTTTCTATGGAAATGTGTCCATTCAAGGTGGGTTGCTTACTGGAGTGAACCATTTTGAAAAAAGCTTCAGAGCCCACACAGCCAGAGACCTTTGGAGATGCAGAAGGAAAACACCCTGGAGAAGCCACTGTGAAAGGAGAAGCCGGGAAAGAAAGCTAGCAGATGTTGACATGTGCCTACCTAGCTGACAGAAGAACCCCAAACTTTATCGATCCTTTCTTGAGTCAAGGTATCTTTATCTGGATGCCTTTAGTTTCGACATTTTTTATGGCCTTAGAACTATAAACATGCAACCTAAATTCCCCTCTTAAAAGTCATTCCATTTCTGGTATGCTGCATTCCAGCAGCATTAGCAAACTAAAACAAAACTAAAGAGTGATGATCTCTGATTCTTTTTCCTCAGGAGCCAGTAGAAAGTTCCATGGGTTGCCAAGAAGCCACTACCAAAACCCCACAGACTTTAGGTGCCGACACCTTGATTCGAACTTCCAGGCTCCAAAACCATGAGACAATAAATTTTTATTGTTTTAAGGCACCCAGGATGTGGCACTATGTTTCAGCAGCCCTAGGAAACTAAGACATGCTCCAAGTGATGTCATCATTTTAAGACAGCTGTTACTCCTTTGGAGGAGATATTCCATCTAAAGTAATGGAAAGCTGTCCACCTACATATCAGTAGCTTATTCTCTTTTAGGTAATAACATAAACATTTGTTATAAATTCAGTGACTAAAAATTGTAACTGTGATGAAGTCTGAAGTAGAAATTACTTTTCTCTCATGTGATTAATGTCTCTGTGTTGGGTGTAGATCTATGGCATAGGAAAGAGCAAAAATGATAATTCAGTGATGGCATGAAATATTTTTATCTTACTTACAACCATATCCCCAGTACCCACTATATTAAACAAAGTAATTAGTTTACGTTGATATTTTGTTAAATAAATGATACAAATCACTTATTTGTTGTGAGATATCATTAATGTTGGTATTTCATAAAATAATGATTTTTCTCTTACAGTGGAGATAACCCTCAGAGAAATACAGTTGCAGGATGTAAAATATGGTACAGATATCAATATTAATTTAATGTAGGGGATAAAATTTCAAAATAATCATCAGCATGCTTCCCTACTACAAGACCATGCTCATTTGATCTCTAAGGCTTTTTGTCTTTAACCCCAAAATTTAAAGCTCTGTTCCTAATGCTTTGAGGGAAGTAGGCAGAGAAAACAAAGATGGCAACTTCGCGAATTCTAAGCATCATATGGTGGCAACTCAGAGGGAAACTTGCAGAGCAATCTTTTCCTGCCCCTAGACTGGGTGAAAGACATCATAGGCTAGTAGATGGGGGAAGTCAGCTGGAAAGGAACAGAGTGAGGACAAGAGCCTCCAGCCAGCCCAGGCACAAGTACCAAATCAGTGCACGATCAGCATTTGCAGTCAGCTAAGGGGAGTGTCTTCTGCAATGAGTGATGCTTAATCTAATCACTGGGAATATTTTAAAGAGGACTCGGAAGAGACAATCACTCTTCCTGCCCCAGCCAGCCTCTCCTGAGAGTTGGAGCTGCCAGCTGTGGCCTGCCCTACCAATCTTGGGCTCTTACATCCTCATGGTGACATGAGACACTTTTATAAATTTTCTCTTTACATGTCTCCTGCTGATTCTGTTTTTCTAGAGACCCCTAGCTAATACACTGCCCTTAACATGAGGGTAGAGGGTGATCCTACATACCTGGGCAGGTAGCCGTAGCACGGAAGGGAGACTCCCCACATGCAACTGGTTAAGGTGAACTAGCCAGAACCAGCTCCTGGTCTCCCACCACATCTGGGCAGCCACGCAGCTGCACCCCACCCGCTTCATTACATTAATATAATAGACACTGGATGACGGTGTCCTTCTTCCAACAGGCCATTACTATTAGTTTTGATAACCAATCAAGACTTTTAACACAAAGCAAGGTCCAAATAATAACATATTTGGATATATATGTTATCTTTCATTATCAAAGTTCTCCACATATTTTACTTAAATGCATAAATGCAGAATGAAAAAAGTACATTTTAAAAATCTTTAGATCATGAGGTAATTATGGCAGTGATTTAGAATAATTGGGTTCTTCAGTAACTTTGAATTTATTTATTAAAGTATAATATGTAATTCACATATATTAATTTGAAGAACCTGGGAAATTAAACAGAGTGTATTGAATTAGAAGCAACAAGATAATTATATTCCCCATTTCAGAACGTAACCTCTGTGTGACCCTAGCACACCCATTGTTTCTCCCTTATATGAAATTAACTTTTCCAAAGTTCATTAGGTTCCCAAATCTTGGCAGAGAAAAGATCCTCAACATGAATTTAATTAAAATGCTTTGTCAAATCACCAATGTGATATAGCATCAGAAACCAAAAGGGCAGCCTTGTTTTTCTCTAGGCTTGACAATCTGACCATCTTCCATGGTGCTCAGTTGAAACAATTTTTGCAGTTCTTCAGGCGTATTGGTTTCCAGCCAGGGAACCATTTTGATTAAATTAGGGAGGGAATTCTGGAGACCTTTAGTAAAATACCAGTTTAAAAAGCAAGACTTCTATGTGAACAAAAACATACATTCCTTTCTGTCTTGACTGGATGTGAGAAAACATTGGGATGGCATCATTTTAGTGGAGACTAGACTTTCACACCTAAATCTTTCCCCAAATGTACTTCCACTGGACTTCTGGCTTTAATAAGAAGAAAATCTTAGCAGAAAATGGAAAGTCTTTACATTTTCATGACATATTTTTAAAAATACTATATAGCAATGCATGCATCTGCAGGACAGATTTTTTTTTCCTTTTTATAAACTGGTATAAATTAAGTTAACATGCTAATTTGCAATAGGTCATATCAAATGTTATTATCTTCATTCTGTCCTTTTTTTGTGAGCCTCTCCTAACACTACATATTTTCTTCAAATGCTTAAAACTTTACAATTTTTTAATCCAAAATTTGGTGTTAGATTCTGAGCTCTAGATATCAGAAATTAGTGCTGATATGTGAGCAGAAATAAAACAAACCAGGGCTCAATCATAGTTTGGCCACCTACTAGCTGTGTAACCCAGAGCAAATTCTAATCTCAGATTTCTCACATCTAAAATGAACAAAATAATGTCATTTAATAATATGAGATAAATAAGATGAGACATTGCTTTAAAAGAATAGCTATTATCACTGTCATAATGACATGATGTGTATACACTGTCATTTTAAGTTTAAAGTTTCTTTAAGCTAGTTAGTATGTGATAACCCTTCCTTTTTCCTGCCTTATTAACTATTTTACGTATGCATATAATCATACACACACATATTTGGTCATTAGGAGCATTGTTTTATTAAAGTTCTGTAAGCTTTGCCCTAGTTGTAAGGCTGTGGAGAAGGAAGGAAGAGGGCGGAGGAATTCAGGGGTGGAGGAAGTCAGTGGCTATTCAAAAGTCAAAATCTGTTCAACCACATTGGACCATTTCCTATCTTGATTTTTATATTGCTGCCTAAATAATGTGGGGCAGCTGATTATTTTTTTTTTCTTTTTCATTTTTCTTTACAGCAGATTAGTTCAGAGGTGAGAGGAAAATGAAAGCTTATTTTTCAGGAAACAAGTTCTCTTTATCCAGCTGAGATCACATACCAAACAACAGCTAGTTCGTAGCAACATGCCTATCCAGTCCCACAAACTTAAGTCACAGGCTGAGGCAATACTGCCACTTGCTCAGAACGGACAAAATTCTCAGGACATTCAGTTAGTTTCCTCCCATAGAAAAGTGTTGCCAGACATAGTCCTGAATTTCTAAACTAAATGTTTAATAAAAGTTTTACATGCCAGGAAATGATTCTTAGGATAATCCATACACTGCAATTTCAGCATAGAGAAGAAATGATGTAGATACATAGCGTTTTTCTATAGTCCAAATCACAAATTAAATTTTCTCAAAGGATAGAACTTTTAAGAATCATGCTAATGAAATTCTTCTGTGGAAATTGACCATCAAGCAACACACAGCAAAATAATTTCATAACAATAAAAATTGCTGTTTGCCCATTTAAAAATTTTATATTTACCATTACCTTTTATTATATATTGTAATCATTAGAAGTCAAAAAAAGAATAGTTGATGGGCCATATTTAAAAAAGCAGGTCAACTCTCTTTGAATACCTATATAGACACTTATCCCCCAATACACTATCCATTTTAAGAACAAATTATTCATTCATTTTTAATTAATTTTGGAAATTATTAAGCTGGATTTTTAGTACAAATTACATGGCTACCATCTAAGGGAATAATTGAAATAAAACTGTGTAAATGAACATAGAATAAAACAACATTTTAAAAACAACAAAATATTATCAATTAATAGTAAATTTCTTTTAACATTTTATTTTGAAATACTTTCAAACTTACAGGACAATTACAAAAGTAATACACACTCCATACAGCTTCAATATTCCCCTACCCACGCACTGCCACCAGCTACATACAACCACCAATTTTAACATTTTGCCACATTTGCCATATCATTCTATCTGTCATCCAGTCTGTCAGTCCATCTATTGATCATCTATCTATGATTTATTAATCCATTTTCTGATCACTTGAATGTAGGTGCCATACATCATGTAACTTGGACATTTAATACTGCCATATACATATCCTAAGACCAAGGATATCATTTATGCAACCACCTTAAGTGCAGTTATTCAGTTCAAGAAATTTAACATTGATATAAAGTTTTCAGTCTATACTCCAGCTTTTTCATATATCCCAATAATGTCTTTGAGCTTTTTCTCCTCTCTTGTTAAATCCCATCCAGTATCATGTATTGCATTTAATTATTTTTTCTTTAGTTCTTTCTTTTGTTTATTGGGGAACATATATACAACATAAACTTTCCCAACTCAATCATGCCCACAGCCCTGTGGGATAAATCACATTCACTATTTTGCTGTATCCTCATCACCTTCCATTAGTAAAAATTTCCCATTTCCCCAAATGGAAACCCTACCCCCATTATGCATTAACTCCCTCTTCACCCTGACCCCCATCCCTAACAACCTGTACACTAATTTCTGTCTCTGTGACCTTACATGTTCCCCGGTATTTTCTGTGCAGTTACCATGGGGATTAAATTTACCATGCTAAATTATAAAAACCTCATTTTCTTCAATATCAACAATGACAGCAGCACACACAAACTCCATTCCTCCATCTCCCAGCATCCCACTTCTATATATAGATAACTAGTCCAGAGTGCCAAATACTACAGAGATTTGAAAGGATATTTATAAGGACAACACTAGAAAAGGGAAACTACTTAGGTCTATAGGACCTTAGAAAATTCAGATTAAGAACCCAGTCTTAAAGTGTTCAATGCCATATTGCCTTTCATTAGCACCTAGTCTTTTAAAATCTTTTTAAAAGTATAATGGTATGAGGGAATCATCATTATATTTTGAGAGCAAAGTTTCAATAAAAAGGCCACCAGATTTCAAAGGGCTACAGATTAAAAAAATCACTTGCTCAGAGAGGCCTTCCCTAGCCACCCAGTCAAAGTTAGGTCCTCTCTGTTTATCAGAATTTCTAATTATAAACATAATTTTCCATCTGCTCTTCTATAACACTTATCTCAAGGTGGGCCCCTAGATCACAGCATCATCAGCACCTGGGCAGCTTAGAAATGAAGTTCTCAGGCTGTCCCAACTCAGATCAATTAGAAACTCACTGATGCAATATTGACAGTAGTCACCTTACAGCATTGCTGTAAAGATTATACCAGATGACATGTGTGAAGTGCTTTAGCACACTTTAGCTTCAAACACAACTTTGAGTTATACTTGGCATCATTGCTTATAGCTCCTGATGTAGTAGCTTTAAGGAGCTGTACAGAGCAACAAAACTGCAAGTTAAATGTAGATGGCAATGAAGTTGAGTTGTGATTCATGGAAGGATGGCTTCCTGGCCAACAAGTGAACTGTTGTTTCCATTAATTTGTAATTCAGGAAGTTATAGAATCTGTTTCTTGGTATGGGCAGGCTCAAAGTCTTGATTTGCTAATGCATACAGAGTGCATTATTTCCCTGGATAGACTAACACTAACTAGGCTCACAAGTAACTGATCCAGAAGTGAACCAATCAGTGAGTTATGATAAAGGCTATAAATGTCACACAGGTTGGAATGCTTATCATTACAGTCAGAACCTCTTCTTCCTGGAGAATGTCTCCTTTGTACTCTGTTGGGTAGAGGGATGGAGGTAAGCCAATCTAAGCTGCCCACAGGAAGGCCTGCTTTGATACCTCCTTTGGTTTCTTTCATGATAGTTGCTCAGGAATGCGGACAGAAGCCTCCACTTCCTGTTAATGTTATTATTTTAACAGTGAGCATTTGGGGACTGCCTTTCTATTTACTCATTGCATTATCCCTATTTAATTTTGACAAGGATGACATAGTGATAAGAATGATAGAAGCTATATTAGTTTGCAAGTTGCTGGAATGCAATATACCAGAACTGGAACTGCTTCTAAAAAGGGCAATTTAATAAGTTGTAAGTTTACAGTTCTAAGCCTATAAAAATGTCCAAACTAGGGCATCTGGACAAAAATTCCTTAATTCAAGGAAGGTTGATGGGTTTGGAACACCTCTGTCAGCTAGGGAATTCACATGGCTGGCATCTGCTGGTCCCTTGCTCCTGGATTCCGTGCTTTCAGCCTCTGTTCCTGTGGGGCTTCCTCACTTTGCTTCTCTGGAGCTGGCTTTCATCTCTTGGCTTCCCTTGGCTCTCTCCAGGTTCTGGCTTGCTTAACAACTCATGACAATGTCTGCTGGGCTCCACACATCTCCAAACATCCGTGTATCTGTTCTCCAATGTTGGCATCTGTGTCAGCTCTGCTGTGAAGTTTCTATCAGCTCTGTTATTTCTGTCGTTTCTCTAAAATATTTCCCCTTTTAAAGACCCACCTGGAATGGGTGGAATCACATTGCCATCTAATCAATAGATCACAAGCACAATTGGGTGTGTCATATTTCTGTGGAGTGTCATACTTCTGTGGAGATAATCTAATCAAAAGTTGCCAACCTACAGTATAGAATCAAGATTAAAAGAAACAGCAGTTTCCACAAGATTGGATCAGGATTAAAGATGGCTTTTCTGGGGTACATAATACTTTCAAACCAGCACAGCAGCTAGCATTTATTGAACAATTGTCATGGGCCAGCTCCTCTTATAAGCACTTTCATTACATAAATTAACTCACTGAATTCCATCACCTACCCTCCTCCAAAAGCTTTCAAAGTGCATCAGCCTCACCTGGGACTTACTAGAAATGCAAGTTCTCTCTCCCTCTTCCCCACTACTAAATCAGGAACTCTGGGGGCAAGGAGCCAAAACGTTTGTTTTAACAAGCTCTCCAGATGATTCTGATGGAGAACCAGAACCACTGGTACCTTTTTTTTTTTTAGGTGCATAGTCCGGGAATCAAACCTGGGTCTCCTGCGTGGAAGGCTAGCTTTCTACTACTGAACCATCCACCAGAATCATTTTGAGATAATAAAATCAAGGTACAGAGCAATAAGTAACTTGTTCAAATTCACACATATAGTAAGTGATAAAGGCTGGATTCAAACCCAGGCAGTCAAAAGTTTCCCATTTTCTTTATATGATTAGCCTATTGGACACTACTCGCTTTATGAGGGCTTAAATAATTAAAATGGTAGAGGATAAATAGATAAAAAGAAAATATTTTAACCAATATTAAAGATTTTTCCCCAGAACCCTGAAAAAAGAACAATATGAGTTTCCCTCAAAACTGCCAAGATTAATTTCCCTAGTAACCATATTTTCCACAAGGCTATGTTACAGTGAATTACAAAAAAAAAAAAAAAAAAAAAAAAATTGAGCTCAGACTCAACCAAATGAGATCAGTTGAAAATATTTCTAAAGAGTTATAGAAGTACAAGTTATCACCATTATTTTTAACTAGTGCCAATAAAAGTGCCTGTAAAGTGAGCCTCCTGGCACCTCTCCCCACCCTGTGATTTAGGTTCTGTCTAGTCAATGCCAAATTTTTTTGCCAGTGCAACAAGAAAAAGAAATCTGTCAAACCAGTTAATTGGGACTGTCTAGCCCAAAACAATCGGTAGATCGTTTTTCATCCAGTTATTTTGGCAAACAAAAGTGGCCTCAGTTGCTTTGTTTTGTCTACATAAATACTTTCTATGCCTTTTCCCACACCTAAATCCCTGCCACACTTATCTGTTTCATAGAACTGTTCTTAGCTTAGGCCTTAGCTTACTCTTCAAGAGATTCATTTCTTTTTCTCTTTCAAATGTGCTGTACAAACCTTACTTTTTCAGCACACCGTTCTTTATCCACCAAGATAACAACCATAAGTGGACACAGCAATGTTGGACATCTCCAGTTTTAGAAATTTCCTGGGCAGTGAACTTCTGTGTTCAATAAAGTAGGGTTCTCAAGGGTTCTGCTACATAAAAATGAATAAACAATGGCAATACCAACTACTGTTTATTGAGGGCCAGCAATATTCCAAGAACTTCCAACCCTCATATCTGTCCCACAAGGCTGAAGATGAAAGGATATATTCTCCTGAGAATAAATTATTTCATCAAGGGTTCCTATCTATAAAACAGCCCCTAGGCTTGCTTTGCCTTTGTGCAAAGCTTTGCTTTACCTACTCTGGCTCCCTGCATCAGGTTGTTTTCCCTGACGCTGACAGATCCTGTTACGTGAGCTGAGAGCCTGGTGTTTGGTGCACAGGATGGTTTTCTAGAATAGTAACGGCTTCATAGCTACCAATATCTATGTTTTATGATGCAACATCAATTTTTATTGCCTTTAATTAAAAACTCATAAATGTATGAAAAGCTGCATAGTAAATTTATTCCTCTAGTGGCCTTTTAGAGCTGTTTTTTTCAGTTGTGGTTCTTATGCAGGGTGGGGATTCATGTATTCTTCTGCACCTGAAATTGTCTTTAAAACAAATTTGGAAATCACAGACCTAGAACATTTACTTATGGTGTTGATGGTCAAAACCATCAAATCTTTAGCTGTCTGTTTATCAAGGACAAATTCTAGGCAATTCATACTCCATTAAAGGGATCCAGCTCACATCTGAAAGCCACTTTCTTTAGAATTTTATACTAGATTTCAAGACAGTTAAGCTCACCAGTGTTTAGACAAAGTGAGAACAAGTGTAGACAACAGGAGTTGAGTCCAAATCAGTGCGGTGCAATTGTTTCAGGTCATAAGAAAAAAATTTTCTTCTTAACTAAGCTGAAGGAATATTTGTCCAAATCTTGTTTTGTTATCATTCTTTAATATTTTCTTTATACTGTGTTATACGTGCATGCATATACTAGAACAAAATAAAAATAAACATAAAAGTCACTAGTAATAAATTTAAAACATCCAAAAAATAATATGAAATGGCCAATGAAATAGTTTGAAAGAGAAAATGAATTATTGATGCTAGTAATGTGGCATCTAAGTCAGGAATGGAGGATTGGCTATCTACCATTGGACAATAACTCAAAGAGGAAAAATGTCAACTCAGAACCACACACATGCCAAAAAGCATCTTTTTATCTTTAAGATTTCTACCTTAAAGATACATTGCTTTTCCTCTCTCATTTGATCTAGATTAATTCTTTTTGAGTCCTACCTCGCTTCTCCTGCCTCAGTCACCTGGGAGTAACTCTGGGCGGACTTGTTACAGTTCTCAGTGCAGATAGGGGTCTCTCTCCCTGACAGTGTACTCCCTAGAGGTGACTGATGACAGAAGAACAGGGGGAGAAGGAAATGGGAGTTAGGGCAGCGATCATGAGAGATGCACAGGGAGAAGGAAGCAAGAAAGAAGACCGCGGCTGGGGAAGGGGAGGGCCATGTCACAAAGTCATGCAACTGGGAAAGAACAACAGCTCTTCCAAGCCAACAGGTCTCCATTTCTAGTTGGCAGCAGGGAAGGGACCGGCTATGTCTAAACACACAATGGTAGTTCTTATATATAATACTTTGGAGTTAGTTATATAATAAATCATTCACTAGCCATTTAAACTCAAGGATTCTCTGTCTGCTGTGCTTGTTTTCAAGTAACGATTTGGATTCTCCCGGTGTCAATACCATGTTGAAAATCCTCCTGACGATGAACAGAGTTCAGATATTTTCCTCACATTGGAGTCGTCTGAAAATTACAATAACTTAGTTAATGTCCACAAATGATTTTAGATGGGATTGGATTAGAGTCTGAAATTTCCTCATATTTTGCCATGAGGAGCGGTTAGCCGAGCATAAGCCGTGTTCTCTCGCAGCCTGGGGTGCAGGCAAGCAGAATGGGATCAGACCACTCTGCTGTGTCATCTCACAAAACCAGCATTCATGTCTTATGATGCACAGTACTAGGGGCTCCTGGCATATCTGTGAAATGTGAAGCATACTTCCAGCTCACGATGGAGTCATAGCGTTTGTGGACTAGAAGCGACCATGATGCTAACACTTCAAAGCCCATCGCCAAGGGGCCTAAACGTCTCTGTTTACAGACGGGAAACCCAACATCATGCTTCCACAAAACGGAACAGATAGAAGGAATTCAAAATAAGGAATTTAAAGCTAGATGAAAGAATATCAGAATATCAGAAAAATTAGAAAATCATAATAAATTTGTAGGAAACAGAAAATACAAGAAAATTTTTCTCAGCACATTGGAAACTCTGATAAGAAATGATAGAATTTATTTTCATATACTGTCAATACATTCAACATATTAAGGGATGGTATTAAAATTACATTTGTAAAATGTGATACTGCGATGTCATTAACAGTCTCTGGTTTTGAAAGTGTCATTTTCCCTCTCCTTTTCCAAACATCCTATGACTGAGTCCCACTGTTTTTATTTAATGCTAAACAAAATTATGCTGACCTTTGGAAGTCCTGCATATACATCTAATTTGTGGTTGTAGTTTTCACAAATAAAAAACTAAGGAAAGGAATGACTTGGTTTCTGCTGTACCATGGGAAAGGGTGTAAGTCAGGAGCAGGAAAACTTCAGGGAGAATATACGTTTGATTCTGGACATGCAGATACTTGGTTTTGTTAGAGAAGCTGCTCTACACAACCTGGATTATTACGGCATAATTGGATTCCACTTAGACCACCTAAGTGTTTTCTATTTTACTGCAACTCATCATACTTCCATATTATTTGTTCTTGATGAATCCCATTGCCCTGAGGATGAATTCAGTCATGGGCATTGCAGCAAACTGTTCTAGGGGAGTGAGCAAGAGAATACTGGAGGAAGAGAACAGCTAACTTATTTGTGTGCTGACCACTTTGATACTACACTGCCAAGACAAAATCAATGCATGCATCTTATTTTACAATTTATGAAACATTTTCACATATTTCAGAATTTTACTATATAGCACATGCATCATTTCTACTTACACATTACTGATGGGAAAACACTCAGATATGATTTTTCCAAAGTGGCTTGACTAGTAAATGGTGGAGCTAGAAAAGAGAAATTTAAAAGTGAACACCATTATCTGCTTTCAATGGAAAAGGAAATGGAGACACAGATAAAGCCCAAGTCACTCTGCAAATTAACAGTAGAAACTTGATCTGAATCTCTTTTCTTCTCTACCCATACTTTTATTAACATACTACACTGAAAGCTCAGTGCTGACGGGTGTTTCTGTTCTCAGTACTCAGCACTTGTGAGGCAGGACCCTTTTGTAGAACATTTCCAATTAGAACTTTCTTGGGAACGCAGTCAGTTATTCAGCAAAGACTCTCTTGAGGCTCTGATCATTACTGTAGGAACCACTACTGCCAATACAGCTGATGAATTCAAATGAGCTGTAAGCGAGGTGCCCCTTGTCTGTGGGTATACAAAGATTTGGGTTGCTTCTCAAGGCAGCCCTCAGAAAATGATGCCTGCTTCCCCACAGGCCAAACTATGAAACATCCCCAAGGTTGAGAGGAAAGATTTCCATTAAAAGCAATCACTGTGGTAGGCTTTTTAACAAGCAACTAAAAATCTTTATCTGGTCTTTGAAAAGATCCACAAAACAGCTTCTAATTCTGAGATTTATGGCTTGCTTTCTGCCTTAAAGGAGTAGCAGCTTGGGAGCACAAGTTAAAGCTTGCCACACCGGTCCCATCGTCTGAGAATTCGTTCTCCTCTGTCCTGTCTGTTTTATAACAACTTCCAATAACAATTAATGCTAAGCTTTAAAAAATTGCATTTTTCTGGCAAATGGAAGCGATAACTGTCAACATCCTTCACAATTTAAATTGCTAAAGTTTAACTCTATTTTTGCCTGAAGGTTGTTCTTTGTTGCTGGGAGAACTGTTTGTCTGCTCTTGCCCAAGGCTTTTTAACACATTTGCTGGGCTGGGGGTGGGGAGTATTGCAGCCTGTGCTCCCCTTTGCTTTAGGAGCATGAATCACCTCCCTAGGAAAGCTTGATTGTGAGCCAATGGGAAGTTGAGAGAGTGGAGGCTCATCCTATTTGACTGCTGATTTCGGCCAGTCTTCATCATGAAAAGCAACTCCAAACAAGAGTTCAAATTTTCCTTAAAATTTTTCCTGGTTTCTACTTTTGTGACTAAAGTTACTCAAATGAAATACATTACTTGATAACATATAGATCAAGGAAAAAAATATTTTTCCTATAGACGTTGACTTGGAACAACAGAATTCATTATCATTTTTGGGTTTCCCAAGGACATTTTTCCACAGTGTGCCTGCCTCATATAATAGTCATAACCTTTTAATACTTAATATGATAGCCAGAATACAAAATAAAACTGTTTCCAGAATTAATGTTTCCAAAAGAATTACAATGTCCCATTTTCTTCATTGGCAATGCCACTACAAATAAGAAAAATAAAAGAGATGTTTCATAAGGCAATGCCATATAAAAAATAAACATTTAAAAAAATCTAACTTCAGATATTTAATTAAAAATTTAAATAACACTCATCCAGCTCAAAACAGCCTTTTTCGAACATTAATGATTAATAATGTATCATATGTATATTTAAATAAAAGATTAAGGTTCCTTTAGTTTGTTTATAGTAGCTTTGACTGTACATGAATTGTTAAGCAGATTTCAAGCTCATTCATTCATTTATCCCACATACATCTTTTGAGTGTCAATCATATAATGGGCACAGTTCTAACTCAGGGGGTACAGCTATAAACAGAAAAAAGCCCTTCCTCAGGAAGCTCACTTATTAAGAGGGTATTTCTAATGTTGTCCTTTTGCTTCTTTAATTTCTAGTCCCCCAGTCAAAAAGCCTCTCTAAAACCAGTCTTTTAAGGGGCCTCCAGTGGACCATGGTATTACACTCCTTGAGAGGGCACACCTAATAAAATACCAACAGAGTGAAGGTGAATAATAGGGGGAACAAATGTTAAAATAAACTTAAATTGAGGTGCTGGTGATCAGCGAGGAGGAGGAGTAAGGGATGTGGTATGTATGAATTTTTTCCTGTTGTTTTTTTATTTCTTTTTCTGAATTGATACAAATGTTCTAAGAAATGATCATGATGATGAATATGCAACTATGTGATGATATTGTGAATTACTGATTATATATGTAGAACGGAATGATCATATGTTAAGAATGTTTGTTTCTTTCTTGTCATGTTTTTTTAAAAATTTAAAAATCAATAAAAAATAAAATAAAAGGGAAAACTTGGCACATAAAAATATATATCAACAAAGACTCCATAGTCATTCAACACAGTAGTACTGCCTAGAGTCAAATGTGTTGCATCCCACCATCCTACAGGAAGCATATGAAAGGAGTTAAGACGAAATCCCTACCCTAGTGGGGTATTGGAAATTACCAATCCCTAGTGCCAGATTAAGATGCTTTCGTCTAAAATAGCCCCAGTGATCCTTACTTTGTGGTGTTTGTGCCTGGTATAGTCTGCTTACACACTAAATCAGGTCTGATCTATGTGACCAATAGAATACGGCACAAGTGACATTGTCTGACTGCCAAAGTTAGGTCATAAATGCACTGCAGTTCCTGCCCTGGTTTCGTGGAGTGCTCAACATGGGAAGCCATCTGCCATGTTGTGAGAAAGCTCAAGAGGAACTGAGGTCTCCCACAAAAAGCCAGAACTAACTTGAGCACCTTGAAAGTAGAATTTACAGCCCGTCAAGCTTTCAGATGACTGCAGTTCCAGCTGAGATCTAGCTGTAATTTCATGAGGGACCCCAAGCCAAAACCACCCAGCCAAGCCATTCCCAAGTACCTGATTCTAGTTGTCTGTGAGAGAGATAAATGATCATTGTTGCTTTAAGACTCTAAATTTGGATATTTAGCACAGAGATAACTAATACACAGGGTGAGTCTGAGTATCCGTGAAAATCTTGCCAGTCCCCAGAAACTAACACCTCTCTCTCATTAAGTATCTTGTGGAATGTCCTCTGCCTAATTCCAGGATTACTACTCTCTGGTAGTTAGTGAGCAATTAATCTGATAAACTGATTCAGGTTACAGTATAAATTATTGCATATATGTTCATAGTCCATCTTCTCTCTGCTAAAACATCTGTATTTTTAGAGTTCTTCAAGTTAACAAAGTTAAGTATTTACCCTATATAAATAACTGTACTGGACCCTAATTGTGTATGGGGGAACAAATCAGGGTCTCTGCCTTTAAGCACTTTATAAAATAAAAAAGTTGCAAAAGACAAAATATGGGTCATCATGATGACGGGTATAACCTCATATCCTAGTGGAACAGGAAGAAGCCTGAGAGCACTTGTGGGTAGGAAGAACAGGAAAGGAGAAAATAGCATTTAAATTTAAATTGGGATTAGAAGGGAGATGGCAGATAAGAGAATTATAAGAGAACTCCTTTTATATAAAGGAACTGTATGGAGGTGCTGTTTGAGCAGGTAGCCATTTGCTTTTCTTTTATAACTAAATATAGAGCACTGCCTGTAGCTAGTCACTAATCAAAATGTAAGACTCAAAGTAGCATCAGATTATTCAAATCAAATAAACATTCTCAGATTAAAAATTTGGCAAAACTAAAATCCAAGGTATGTTCAGACTTTCTTAGTGAAAGGATTTATAGAAACAGTGCTGTTTATGATGTTCTTTATAGATTTTGAGGTAAGATGATATATAATAAACTGTAAGTATTTTGAAGAAACCACCCACTATAGAAATCCATACAAATAATAAGAGTAATAATAATTACCCATTTGTTGAGAGTCTGTCATAGGCCAAGGACTGCACATACATGATCTAATTTACTCTTCATAATACAACCTGTAAAGAAATGTTTACCTGCTTTTTAGAGATGAAAAAACAAAGGTTCTAGAAGATCAAGTGGCTTGCCCAAAGTCACCCAGAAAGAAAGTGAGGACCAGTGCTGAACTCAGATCTTTTTTATTTTGAAACCAGTGCTTTTCCCACTGCACCACACTGAAGTAAAGTAACTTTCCCAAGGACTCAGAACATACACATGCCATAATCTCTGCAACTTCCAAGGCTGTTTATGTCACCAATCTTTCTTCCCCCAAAATGCCATTAGAATGTGTTGACAACTACGTTTTTATTTTAAAGGAGCCAGTGTGTCTTTAAACAAATCAATTCCAGGAGGAGAGTTTTGGAAAAATGCTGTGGTATCATAATAGCATCTAAAAACTTCCAAGGGAGAGAAAGAAGTTGTCAAAGGGGGCCCAGGGGCTTTGGGTGGAAACACGTTTTCCTCATTACTCATATCTAAACCTTCTGTCATCTCTCTTTACTACTCAGGGAAGTGACTGAATCAACCTCAGGCAAATTTAGGCACCACATTATTTTTATCTGGCACCATTTGCTTTTCAATGCCGAAAAATCTTGCCCAAGCTTTTGGATGGCAAATGAACAGGACTGTTTTCTTCATTAACCCTTGCAATGGTTTGCAGCTGTGTGCACCCCAGAAAAACACATTCTTAAATTAATTCTTTCCTGTGGGCATGAACCCATTGTAAGTAAGACTTTTTGATGAGGTTGCTTCAGTTAAGGTGTGGCCCACTTCAATAAGGATGGGTCTTAATCCTATTACTGGAGTCCTTTATAAGTGGGATGAAATTCAGACATGAGATAGAAAGCTGCAGAGGGAGCCGCCAGAAGCTGAAAGTCAACAGAACCCTGTAGGGAAGGGAGAGCCCACCATGCACATTGCTGATTGACAGAGGAGCCGAGGATGAAAGGTAGCTGGCAGCCAGCCCCAGAACGCCAGTCTTCATTTGGTGACGCCTTGATTTGGAATTTTTCCCAGCCTCAGAACCCAGAACTAATAAATTCCCATTATTTAAACTGACTCATTGCGTAGTATTTTCTTGAGCAGCCAAGGAAACTAAAACAACCCTCTACATTTTTTGCAGTATAATTTGGAATTATAATTCATATGCAGTAAAATGCACAACCTTGGAGTTTACAGCTTAATGACATTTTGCATATGTGTACATCTATATGACCACTACTCAGACCAGAAAGTTCTCTCATGTCCTTCCAGTCAATGACATATACACACACCCAGTAGTAACCACTATTCTGATTTCTATCACTGTAATTTGTTGGCCTTTTGCTCAAATTCATATTAATGTCTTGATACAGCATGTACTTACTCTTTTGGGTCTGGCCTCTTTTGCGCAATGTTTTTAAAATATTGTTACAGGTATATGTAGTTTCTTTTTAAATACTGAGTAGTATTCCATTTTTTAAAAAACCTACTGCATATAAAATAGTATGGAGAAATTACAGTGTCTACTTGGTCACTATCTGAGCCTGCCCTTTGCATAATTTGTCTCATATCAAAAACTTACAACCCAGATGTGTGGGATGCATCACTTTATTTATAATCTATAACTGTTCTCAATTTGCCCTATTGTTCCTCTTCTCACTGATAGAAGAAGAAAAACATAGACTTGCCAATTAAAAGTAACTCAGTGTCTTCTGATTTAAAACCATCTATTGGTCTACACTGATTTAAGGTGAATATTAAACTCAACGTTCCAACTCCCAATGAGGATTATTTTAGTACTCTCTCTGTCATGTCTGGATGGAGCGGTAGGTGCCCCTGTCCTTGGAGTAGCAGAATGTGGGTTTCAGGAAAGTACCACCATTTGCTGGTCCCCAATGAGTAAATTGATGCCTACTGAGAATCTGGTCCCTCCTGATTCTTTTGGCCATCATGATGCCACTCCCTCCAGCACTCTATGGTCCCTAGTAGAGCCTCTTTTCAGAAGGTCCTGCAGGCAGCAATCTCCCCATCTCAACTTCAGTCCTATCCATCCAACTGGTTCTGTCACAACTTCCCAGGAATTCTCATCTGCCTTTGCTGCACAAAACTGAAGGTTAATGGGCTCTTTGGGGCTGCCTTCTAGCCCAACTACTTACCCACATGCCTCAGAGCTTCCTGAAATATCACACAGGCAGCCCTTTGCTCAGCACCATGCTTAGAGCACGTCTTCCCCACACTCGGCTTGGAATTCTCCTGAGAATCCATGACTAAATCCCACACCTGTCACACAACTGGGTCTTTCTACCGCCTTTTGCCTCCCCCTTTCTCAGAGTTCAGCCCCCAGGAAGGAGTCAGATTATTCTTGTCTGATCTCCTGGCACTTTTCCCTCTTCTGGGTGGTGAATCTTGCCAGAAGTCATGTAGTCTGGCCTTCAAATATCAGCATTTTCAGAAGTGTTCTCACCTGGGGCTGCACATTAGAATACCTGGGAAACATTTACAAAGGTGGCACCTGAATTCCAGCCATCTCAGGCCAATTAATTGAATCAGTCTCTGAAAGTGTGGCCCAAGTACTGGCATTTTGTCAAGCCTCCCTCAAGATTCGAAAATGTAACTAGAGACAAGAACCTGATGACTTAGAATAATGCTCTTTGATTTGAGTCAACTGGGCCTAGCTCTTGACGACTGAAGGAGAACTTGGGGAATTAAGAAAAGCTCTTTCCGATAAGATATTGCAATGTCAAAGACCCAAGAATATCCATTCTAAGAATCAAAAATGAACAAAAAAATGAGTACTCTGCTATAAACTCTAGAGCATCTGAAATAACAAAACCCCATTGAATCCATGTTTGAGGCGCTGATGTGCATTATAAATTAAGGGAACCAAAAAACACATCAGTATAACATTTTCAAAATATCATCTCCATATTCCATTTGTTTTTTTCATTCATTCATTCATCCATTCATTCATTCACTATGTCCCACATCATTTAATAAAAGAATGGTTAGGTCAGCCACTACATAAAGGAGGAAAAAGTCACCTTCATGGTATAATTGGAGTAGCCCAAGAGACACCTCTTCTTTTATTCATTTATTGTACAACTATTTACTGAGTATTTATGTGGAGTCATGCTGCTTACCAAATGAGAGGGGCTCAATAGAAGTCTGTTCTCTTCCTTTAAGAAGCTTAGAGTCCAGAGGGAGAGGAGACCATATTGAACTAGTGATCTAAAGGGCATATGCTGAGGCTGGGTGAGTGGAGGAGGATTCTGGTGGAAGTCCTAGGATGAGATAAGACCAGTGTAGGACACATTCCTTTCCCTCCTTTCCTGTTTCACTTTCCCTATTTCCTGCTGACACTTCCAAATAAACTACCTGCATGGGAGCACTTGTCCTCAGGGGGAATGCAGGTATGCACCATCTAGGAGAAATCTTTCTAGCCCAAGTAAGGAGATTTCTAGTTGAATGAGGATAAGGAGAGAGAGGCTGTTTTGTAAAACAGGATGGTGGGCTGAGCAGAATTCAAGGGCATGAGGCATGAACCAGAATTTACCATAAGAATTCTCAGATCGCGTATTTCTGAAATTCAAAGAGACAAAAAAGATAGGCCTTTTCACTTAATTTGCAGAAGAAGTATTAAGGATGGAGTAAGATGGTCTATAAAAATTTGACCTGAAAGATCCAGATTAATTAAGCCAAGAGATGTAGATGCTAAACATGCCTCTATCACTTGGAGAGGAAAGGGGAACACACTTTCCGTCTACTAGAGGAAAAACATGGTCCTTAAAGACAAGAAAAAAGCAAAGGATAGTTTCTGAAGAAGAGAAATTCAAAAGGCCTTCTTTCTAACACTTGGCTGAAGTACTAGAAAATTAATCATCTGCACTGATATTTATAAGTTTAGTGGAACAGATGCTTTATGGTTGAGCAACTTAACATTGAATACCCTGAAGAGGAGAAGATGATTTAGAGAAGCCAAACTATAGTCCCTTCAATTTCATGCTTTTTGAAGAAAGAGCCTGGCTCACCTATGAAGACAAACAAACAAACTAAAAAAGTTAACCACCGAGGGGGTGCAAGGGTGGTTCAGTGGTAGAACTCTTGCCTGCCATGAGGGAGACCTGGGTTTGATTCCCGGCCCACGCACTTCCCAAACAAACACCCACCCAAACAAAAAAAATTCCACAAATGGTGCTGCAATAAGGGGATACTCACATGGAAAAAGAATGAAATGTGACCCCCACCATACAGCATACAAAAAAAAAGAAAAAGAATAGGAAAAAGTTAACCGCATAGATTAAGAGTTGAGTCACCATAAATCAAAATAACCTTAAAAGACAAAACTCAGTGTGCAAAGACATAATTATCTTAAGTTGCATTCTTGCCAATCAAGGGGTTTTTTGTTTTGTTTGTTTTGTTTTTTGGCATGGGCAGGCTCTGGGAATCAGCATGGCAGGCAAGAACTCTGCCAATGAACCACTGTTGCCCATCCCAAGCAAGTGGTTTTTAACCCAAGAATTCAGAGATGTTGAGGGTCCACAAAGTAGCAGTAGAGATTTCTACATGATTACAATTTTTAAATCATCAATGAGGAATAAAATAAAAATGTAGAACACTAATTTTTAATATTATTTCTTAGAAATGAGGAGAGAGAAATATACCTGTCATTTGAATTGCCAGTCAAAATTTTTGCTATTTCCTCTTTCACATTATTGCTTGTGCTTCTATTTAGCTTGATTTCATTGTTTGTTAATTACACCATTTCATTGTTAAAACAGAAGAAAGCAAAAATACCAGAAGTCTGCTCAAGTTGGCATTAAAAGATATTTTATCAAAAGGAATCAGGGTGGTTCATGGAACTTAAGGGCAAAAGGACAGCCTGCATCTGGAGCGTGAGACACCGCGATAGGGTTTTCTGTACATCTCTCAAGGCGGCTGACATGGACTCTTTGCTCAGCTCTTCTCTGCATATCCATTCTGTTCCCCTGTTCTTTCTGTAGTGAAGATCACCCCACTTTCCTTACTATTAGCCACCCAGCCCCCCTGCTCAGATTGGCAGATTCCACCTCTGAGGTCAACATATAAAACTTGCCAGTTCAGAACTTGATCCCACTTCAAAATTATCAGAAAGAATCTACTGACTAGCTGGGACCAAATATACACTTCTGGTCTAACCCCAAATGGGAGTGGTAGGTGCTGAGAACACTTGGCCTGCTGCCAACGTGGCAAGGGCCAAGACTGGCAGGAAGGAGGAACGGATGACCTGGGGGCACTTGTATTTTACATCCAGGACTTAAATGTTTGCACTCCAGGAGAATGTAAGCACTCCAGGAGGGGGGATGGCCATGGCTTTTTCAATAGGTACTTATTATTATCCCTCAAAAGACTTTGCATGTCACTTTTGCAAAATAGGCATTAAGTAAATGTATTGAATGAACAAACAAAAAGCAGACTATAGTACATTTCAGGGAAATAATACCCACCAAGAATACTGCCGGTTTTTTCAGTTTCATATCATTTTCTGAACATGTGTTAAGAGCTTCACGTTCTAATAGCTCTCCTCCAGATGACTTAATCAGTGACCTTGAAGAAGAGGATATAAATATTCCTGAATGTGTACCAGAAGTGTATTCCGAGACCCCCGTTGGTTCTACTTTCTCACTAGGAAGAGACAGAGCAGGACCAGGGTAAGGCATTATTGCTGACCCCACCCTGTTCTCACAACCAAGCCCTTTCCTCTAGCAATCCAGCCACGGGAGGTCCCAGTTTTCATCTTGGCAAATTCACTTGCCTGATGTACTATTAGCTCATCAATAAATTTAAATGCTTTGGAAATGTCATATGCTGTGGTCAAATTTTAAGTAGTTTCATGGTACCGAAGTCTGTCACTCAAACACGTATCACATTTATTTAATACCCACATGTGTGTGGCCCTGTGCCATTGCTTAGTGACTGCACAGACAGGAAGCTGACACCCAGCAGGGACTATGAATTCTAAACAAATAATTAGGTCACCCAATTTCATAGAAAGAACCTATAATCTATGACTTTGGCAGCTCTGCTGACTCTGTCTGGATATTGTTCTTTATTGTATTGCCTGAATTGCACTGCAAAAAGAAAACCATCCACTTCAACAAATAATTTTTTGTAGTGCAAGGACTTATGTTAAGGGAGACAGGAAAAGGATCCCATTGTAAAAAGAGCAGGGGGCAACTCCCATTATTTCTCCTTTCTTCTCTTGTCCGTCTTTCTGGACAGAGGATCAGTAAACCAGGACCCTGGGAGTTGGAAAAATTTGGCTAAAATTTCAAAAAAGAGAAACCTTGGAAAGGGGATCCCCTAATTGGGCATATGAATGAACACAAGTCCTGGGCTCACCCCCAAGCTGCACATGCATGGACCATACCCAAAAGCAGAGCAAAGGCTTCGCGAACTGAACTATAGCATAAACCATAACCCAAGTCCTAGACTCCCCCCGGGAGGTGAGGGCCAGGTCCTGCGAGTATAGCTGGGCCTCTAAAATCTGCCCTGACTTCGGAACCACCGCCACTTGTGGTGTGAACCAAACCGGGTTGATTGTCTGCTAAAACAAGACAAAGAAACAAACCAAAAAAATCAACGTTCCCCAGACAGTTTTATCAGGACCCAGCAGCGGCGGCGGGGCCTGCGAGGGGCTTGGGCCCCCTCTTCTTGGTGGCTGGAGCCCTTGAATGGCTCCGTGGAGGCCCGCGGAGAAAGAGCAGGTCCCCTAAGGCCTCCTCGCGAGTCCTCCGTGCCCCAGCAGCAGACACCTCCTCAGGGGTACTTGGGCTCAGAGGCTAGCAGGGGGAGCACAAGAAGAAGGAGGACAATGAGGAGGAGGGGAAGGAGGAGGGGGAGGAGGAGGGGGAGGAGGAGGGGGAGGAGGGGGAAGGGGAGGAGAAGGAGGAGGAGGGGGGGAGGGGGAGGGGGAGGAGGAGGGGAAGGAGGAGGGGGAGGAGGGGGAAGGAGAGGAGAAGGAGGAGGAGGGGGAGGGGGAGGAGGAGGAGGGGAGGAGGAGGAGGAGGAGGGGGGAGGAGGAGAGCAGTAGCTCTCCCCATGAAGGGACCTGCGCACCCACCCAGCACCCAGCCCTGTGTCTCACTTTGGGTCTGAAGCCTTCCTCAGGCTTGTGGTGTGGACTCTTCTGAGGGAGGCTTGATGCCTCTCGTCGGGGTGACAGGCGGGAAGGGAAGCAGGAGGATGGGTAATGGGGCCCACAGGCCTGAGTGAAGGGAGAATTTAAAAAGGCACACCTGGGACTAAGGTCAGGTGAGTGAGTCCCTCTCCTCTAGGGCAGAATTTTAAGGGGAGAATCAAACTCAGAGCTCCCAATGACCATTTAATGTGACACTTAAAAAAAAATCAAAATTAATGTAACAATGCCATGATGAGCAAAATGTCAAATTTTGACTCGGACTCTGCTACGGCTCAGCCCAGCACTCTGCCTGGTGGTGAATACCAGAGGTAAGGGAGCCCAATTGTATGGTCCATATCACGTCCTTGGTTGCCCAGAGACTGCGGCAAGGAATGGAGAGTAAACCCGAAGAAGCCAACACAAGACACCCAGCATACCTGAAAAGCATTGAGACTCAAGATTACAAAGGCAGAGAAGTATAGAGTCCTGTGATCCTTTTTCTCTCTTGCCTTCTGCTCCTCTAATCTTTCAGTTGCTTAAATTTGATGCCAAAGCCTCTATTAGACAACTGTACATTTTTTTCCCTTTATAACTATAATGCATGAGATAAGTCTTCAACACAGTATATTACAGTAGAAAATTACAAATAACAGTAATATAATAACCGTTTGGACCCCTCACTCTGCTTCAACAGCCATCAGCTAATGGTTCATCCTGCTTCATCCCAAAGCAAATTTTATCTATCTATATGTACTATAGTATCTCAGAAATATAAGGATTCTAATCAAATCACAATATCATTATCAAACCTAAAAAAATGAACAGTAATTCTTTAATAAAATTAAATATCCTGGCAGTGATAAATTTCTTATAAGTTATTTATTTCTTTATCATTTATAAGGTTTTGGAGTTTAGAATTCAAATAAGGACCATATATTGCAATTGGTTGCTATGTATCTTAAGTTTTTCTAATCTATAGACTCTCCCTGCATATTTTTATTCCTTAAAATGTCTTTGTTGAAAAACAAGTGATTTATCCTGTAGTTTCCCATGGTCTGAATTTTGCTGATTGCATCTCTGTGGTGGTCTAATGAGCTTCTTTTCCCAATGTATTTCTAGACATTGGTAGGCATACTTGGAGGTTGGGTCAGATTCAGTCCAATCCCCTTGACAATCTCCTTGACAGTGTAACTGAGAAATCAGGATTGAAGGGATTTTGATATAAATATTTCTTTTTGCTTTCTGATATATTGGAGTAGACAGGGAAGTACCTGAAATCTCTGAATTGTAACCCAGCTGCCTTGATCTCTGATAATGGTTGTGCAGCTCTTGTCTTCTGCCTCTATGTTTGTAAAAACCTGGTGACTCACCTCCATCTGTACCTAGTTATCCAGTTTTTCAACTTTAGAGTCTGTTAATCACTAAAGACAGCCCCTAATATTTGTTAGTGAAGGGTCTTGGGTCCACCTGGAACTAACCTAACCCAAGTCCAAAATTATCCTGATGACCGAGACTGGATCTAACCAAAGTGGGCCTACTTGACATGTGCAGTAGCTTAGACTTTAACCTACAAGTCACCTAGACCTCATTCTACCATTTTCTTTCATACGTTCTGTGACTAAGTATGTGTCAATCTGCATATGCTCAATAATGAGATCACCTCTAATTACATCATCTGGGGCCACTGTGCTCATTATCCTAACCCCCACATTTCTCTAAGAAAACTACCCACATTACTGCAGTTTGGGAAAACAGATTTCGGACTGCTAAGCCATCTGCTCTCCTACTTCACACATAATAATGAACCCTTTCTCTCTTTGAAACCCCAGTGTTTCAGAGATTGGTTATTGAGCACTTTGGGCAGAAGAATCCATGGCCTTTGTCCAGTAACAACAGGGCTGTTTCATAGCTCAATCTTCATAGGTATTGGGTGTGGAGAATTTCTATCGAGGCACATGATAACTGTTTGTCTCTCTTTTTGCAACCTTAGGAACTATTGATCAATATCTAGATCCATTAATTCATGAGACACTGCAAAGAGCTGATGTTCTAATTCTGTGGTTCCTTCTTGACTGACTGGACTGATGTATAAAGAGAACCCCCTGCCTCATCAACTCTGAGGTTACTCTGAGTATAATCTGAGTATAATCAGGAAAAGCAAAATAAAGGCTCTATAAAGGCAGCAAGCGCAGGATGCTGTGCAGACTATTGAAGAGATACCCCAAAAAGGCTTTCCAGAAAGGTGTTATTTGGGGGAGCTGAAGGATATTATAGGCTAGACCAGGGTTTCCCAAACTTGACACTAATGACATTTTAGATCAGATAATTCTTTTTTGGGGGAAGGGGGTTGTCCAGCGAATTGGAGAATATTTAGTAACATCCCTGACTCCTTCCATTAAATGCCAGTAGCATCTCCCCCTCCCCCAGTTTGTGACAATCAAACAATTGCCAAATATCCACTGGGAGGCAAAATGATTAGACATCCCCTCTACCCAACAGCTTCATACTAACAATAAAGGGGTGTGTTGCATGAAATATGACCAACATAAAATAATGACTGCCTTATGGAATAACAACATGATTTTCTCATAAAAAGTATCCCTTGTAGCCAGATGTTGACAGCTTGAAAGCAGCTTAAATTCCCCCAGCAGTTTCTTGGAGCGAGCCTAGGAAAATTTGTTGACATATTCTTGTTTCCATAGGATGAGTCCCTTAGCCATCAATTCCTGCTGGGAATCACTTCCTTCTGAAGAGGCTTTGTGTCTTTACTGAAGATAATTAAAATTTCTCCCTAGAGGAGCATGGCTACCCATTTACAAAAATTACATCAACAGCCCAGACTTTATAATCCTGAAGTAATCATGGAAGCTTTAATGATTTGGCACAGGATAGGGTGCAAAAATATTATGGGATGCATTTTTACTTGTTTTTCAGAAATCATCACCAGAGGCCACATATACTTTTCAGTCTTTTGTACATTGTGCAGAACACTGTGAAATTTTTTTTCTGGGTCTGCAGAGCATGACATTCATGACCAACTTGCCTCTTTGTAAATAGGGTAACTGCTACCATGTAACGTGAACAGCTGCAATCATTCCTAATTTCTAATTACTTATGAAAGGAATAAGTCAAGGCACCATTCCTTTTGCAAAGCCTGTTCTCTATATCCTTAAATCTTCCTTTAGTGCTATAGTTTCGTTGAATGAGCTGTAAAATAGGAGATAACAATACCTACCACATAGGGTTATAATGAAAATTAAATTCAAGAATAAGACATCATACTCACTGATCTTTCTCATAAAATTTTTTACTTGAGAAAGTTTTACAAAATCCCATTCTTCCAGTCAAAGAAACTTTCCCATAGGGTGCATGTAAGTGTTCTGCCTTTGAGATACAGCATGAAATTCAAAGGGCAGAGGTTTTAAAATAGCCACCTAACTGCAAAACGTATGAGATAAGTAGGTATTTTTCTGTTTGTTTGTTAAAATGCCTTTAAAATGCTAAAGCAAGTAATAAAATATAATTATTGAATCTGTTTGAAATTATGTAAATGTTTCTTTAAAATGATCTATATGGTATACACACTATCACAGCTGGTACAAAACTGCCTGTATTGAAACACAAAAGCAATGCATAAGAACAATATTCTTTGAAAACTAATTTGAAATGCTGCCACTGCATCATAAGGCAAACTTAGATAAAGGTGTTGATAGTATTCAAGGAATTAAGAAAATAAGCTGAACCTTAAAGTATTCAAACATTTAATTTTAATACCACTCTAAGGGTAAAAGAACTTGCTGTCAAGTTAACTCAGGACCCCTTATCTCAAATTACATGTAACATATTCTGCTATAAACTCTAAACAAATGCTCAGGATGTAAACTCCCATTTCCCAAGCAGAGCTAGTTTTCCTGTGGCAGTCTGGCACCTTTGAACTTTGAAACCTTCTTGATAGCTTCTTCTGATGCATCTGATGAAACTTCTTTTTGTTCTGGCTTAGGGGGCAATCTAGGATGAGCAGTGGCTAGGATGAGGTGTTAAGGAGGGTAATAAAAATTCTTTTCCTATTACAGCTCCAGAAAAAAATCAGGTGTTCCAGATAAGGGTGAAAGTTTGGTTTGGTGATTTTCTTGTCCTTATTCTTCCAAAGTGCTCTCACTGGTATTGCCACAACTGGCCTCTTCACAGCTCACACTCCTCAGGACCCCCTAGCATCAACTCAGCAGTACTGCTTTCACCAGGGTCCCCACAAATACTGTTCTCTCTGCTTCAAGACTTCAGGACTGATTTACAAGGGAAGGATGCTGGGGACAATTAAAGTAGCATGTATAAATTCCACCCTCAGTGATGCCGGAAACATGCAACATGGCCTCCAGGGCTGAAACAAAGAACAGCCTAAGCTATAATCAGCCTTCTTCACAGAAGTAGTAGTAGTTCGCGCCAAAAGTACTAACCGTACATCTGCCCTCCACCCTAGCAACAGCAGTCACCAATCCCAAGTCATCCCTTTGTCCTTATTCACCCAATCAGAGATCACCATCTATCCCTACTAGCTACCCCCTCTCCTTCTAGAGTATATATACCCAGCCTTTTCAATAAACTTTTGCAGCTTGATCAGAATACTTGTCTTGCTGTCATTCCTCGTGTCTCTTGTCCCATACCATTCCTCCCTTACAGGTGTAGAGCCTCAGTTGATTGTCCCGTGGGTCAGGACAGAAGGATTCTCCCTTCACAGTATCAACAAAGACTCTAAATGTCAGCAGGGGTACTAATGGTAGGCAGCTCCTGGACAGAAATGACCACTCCCAGAGCTGTTCTTTCCCTTACATTTGGTTTCTTTTATTCTTTTCACTAAAGTGTTAGTTTTTCCAGTATTTATTTGGACGCTCTTAGATTCAACAGTATGAAGAAAATATATTGTTGGTCAGTACTATCTCCAACCCTTAAAGCATTATGGTCATTTTCATTTTTACCATCTTCGTGTTACTGGACAAAGGCCATGCATTTTTCTACCCAATGCACTCAATAACCAATTCCTGAGACACTGGGGTTTCAACGAGAGAAAGAGTTTATTCCTACATGCATAGGAGCGCAGACAGCCTACAGGCCCCAAATCTGTCTCCCCATACTGTAGTAATTCGGGTAGTTTTATTAGAGAAAAGGTGGGCAGGGGTTAGGATAATAAGCACAGTGGCCCAAGATGATGTAATAAGAGGTGATCTGATTATTGAGGATGCACAGATTGATTACATGCTCAGTCACAGAATGTATGAAAGAAAATGGTGGAATGAGATCTAGGTGACTTGTAGGTTAAATTCCAAGCTACTGCACCTATCAGGTGGGCCCACTTAGGCTAAACCCGACCTCAGTCATCAAGATAATTTTGGACTTGGGGTGGGTTAGTTCCAGATGGACCCAAGACCCTTCACTAACAAACATTAGGGGCTATCTTTAGTGATTATAAGACTCTAAAGTTGAAAACTGGATAACTAGGTACAGATGGAGGCTAGTCACAAGGTTTTTACAACCACAGAGGCAGAAGACAAGAGCTGCACAACCATTATCAGAGATCAAGGCAGCTGGATTACAATTCAGAGGTTTCAGGTATTTCCCTGTCTACTCCAATATGCCGCGAAGCAAAAAGGAGTATTTATATAATGATTCAGTCATCAGAATCACCCCTTAAATCCTGACTTCTCAGTTATGATTGGTCATCATCATCTTCGTCATTGCTAGGATAGGGATTTGAACCATTCACTGAACAATTCAAGTGACTATTCACTTGAGCACTGAACATTTCCAATTTGTAAAATCCTCATGACAACTATCAAGTTCACGCAGCAAATTTTCTTGTCACTCTAGTTTTTCAAGTTAAGCATGGTGCCTTATCAGCAAGCAAATAATTGGGTTTCGCATCATGTGAAGAAAAATCTGCTTCAAGAACATCTGAAGTTTGGGGTTTGGAGGGAGGTTTATGGGCAATTCGGTGTTTTACCTTAAATTCAAAGTCACTTTTAATTTCTTCTCTTATGTCAACAATATCACCTGCAGAACCACTTATTTTCTGTAAATCTGCTGTGAACTTGAGGCAGGTTAGATAGGGAAGGAGGGTGGGGAAAGCGACCCTAAGACTCGAATAAAAAGTTCCTTTTGGCATGCACACACCTAGCCCTCACTCAGGTCGGCACCTGAAAAGAACCAATGAAAAGTGCAGTTCATCAATCCCTTATTAGCATAGCCAGAGGGGGAAGGGCCCAAGTGCTTACAATGCAAGGGTCCCACCCCAGAGGGCTTCTCCTTCTTTGGAGCATGCCCCTGCTCTTTGAGCGTGTACTTTGCTACATATTAAAGTCTTGCGCTATATGCACGCTGGTTTCTCCCTCAGTTCTGTCCTGCGGCTCAGTCAAGAACCTCCGAGGCGTTAGGCGCTGGTCAAGATCTAGACTTCTCTGAAAATTCCCAGAGATCTGCGGCATCCAGCCGGACACCCCCAGGGCTCTCCCGCATCGAGTTTATTAAACTATTTGGCTGCATACACTGACTAGTCCCTGAATTCTTTCCTGAGACTAAATCGAGAATCCTCAAGCACCAGCCCTTGGTTGAGGTCTTGATTTCTCCAAGAACTCCTGGGGCTGCCCCGCTTCAACTTCAACTCGGGATTCAAAATTTTTCGTCACTTTAAAAACAAACTCATCATTTGTTTTTTATGTTCTTTTCCCGTGCTCAGCCAAGCCTACACCCTGCTTTGCTGAGCTGTTTGCAAACCAGTTGTCCCAAGTAAAACAATGACTTCATAGTATGGACAAGTTTTCCTGGCATGAAGGCAAAGTGCCAGGATATTATAAGACAACTTATCAGGCAGTGTACTGCGTCTTTCCCGAAGGGCATTATAGTCATTATTTACGTTCATTATTTACGTTCTTCCAATGCTGAAATTTTCTCTTTGCAATCACCGACCACCTGTCCTGTTCCTCGCTGAGCCGTCCCACTTGGGCCTTGCCGCAGCGCCGAACCGGGCGTGGTCCGGGGTTGAGCGGGCCCTCCCTGCGCGGGGAGGGGGCGAGGGGCGGGGCCGGCTCAGGGGAGCAAACGAGCCCTAAGGTAGGTGCAGGCTGGCCCCAGGCTTCCGGCCCGGAGTCCAGGGGCGGCCCCACCTCCCCTGGAGGCCCCGCCCTTCACCCCCACTGAGTTTTGAACACGTTTCCCTGCCCATTTGAGCATCCACGGAACAGGAATGCATCCTGCAGCCACCGTTCAAGGGGCAGCAGTGTGATCTAGTTGCCGTCGCTTGCCCATGCACAGACGTAGTGGTGATCTTGGTGGCATGCCTGGCAACTCAGCTGTCAGTCAACAGACCATTTCAGAACCACTGGAGGAAGGAATATAGGTCTCGGCTGTTTTCTGTAAACCTTCTACTAACACCTCATAAAGCTCCACATTGAACCTTAATGAATAGGTATCTGCAGCGTGGAAGGAAATCCTGGAGATTATAAGGGAGTATCTTCTAAGCAATGCTATGTTACCTGTGCTCTTGAAGTCGCAGGAGGCAACACTGGGTAGAGACACAAGGACATGGACGACTCCAAGTCAGAAAGTGATTCAGTAAAGATAGAAAGGGAACGTGGAAACCTTCTAGGAAAACCTTAACCAATTTAATTTGCTTGTATTTTCCTTTTATATATGCAGAAGAGTGATATGTGATTAAGACCATCTGCATCTAGCTAAATCTAAAAGAGCACTTTCAATATGTATACAAGAAAAATTCTGTTAATAAAGCATTGAATGATAATTTAATTGAGCATATTTTTTATGAATGATGCATAACATGACAGTGTGCCTTACGTTTGATGTTGTTTTAGATGAATGGAATACAGTTTAGAGAAGGCCAAGCATAATGCCTCACAAACTGCAGATGTTGTTGTTGTAACTTTGTAATTGTCTAATCCGGTTGAACCAAGAGACAAGATAATCTGCAAATTTAACTTGTACAAGAATCCCCCAGATCAGGTTTGATACAGCTGATGCTATATTGTAATTTAAACATTAATGTCCTCACTAAGCTATTGATATCATTTGTGAATTTGAAGCCCCAATGGCTATAAAGTGTAATTTGAATTGTCTTCCCTCATCCCCCTTTCCTAGAAAACTTGTCTATTTAATGGAGAGACCAACAGAATGGACAGAGTATGAGAACTAGAAATTAAAACAACTCTAACCCACTAACTTACACACCGATAACCCAGTCTTGGAGGTCTTAACCTTCTAGTACGTTTGATTAAATCCACAGGAATTAAAATCATAGCAAAAAGGAAGAATAGCATCAGAGTACGGAATTCCACCAAACATGGCCCCAAGTCAGGAAAGAGTCTCTCTTCTCTCTCTGTCTCCCTGCCTCCCTCCCTTTCTACACCCCCCCAAAAAAAAAATTAAGAAAAGAAAAAGTCTAAAACTCTCCTAATGGGGCGGGGGGGGGGGGGGGGCAGAGAGTCAAATTTATCCATATTTTCAGTTTCATGAAAATGCCAGTTATGGACAAATGGATATGTAGAGAGATAGTGATATGCGTGGAATCTTTATTATATACAAACAGTAAAATACGGGATGTTTTCCCTCCTCAATGACAAGTTTTATATTTCTTCAATATTGTTAAGAGTTTTCTACTTACATTATACTGAATATTTCTTAAAACTTTCACAGAACGCAATAATAAATTTAATTGACTAATGAAATTCAAAACTATAACATTCTGCCTAAAAGTTACTGTAAAATAATACAACAGATCGTCAGCATCAAAATTACTGTTAGAATTTTCCTGATAGTAGATATTTTCCTAAAACTATATGTGAAAAATTATATATGTGTCCCAGTAACCTTAATAATAACGCTTTGAATTAAACCATTGCAGGGGCCCCTGACCCCAACAGGCTCGATTTTGTTTCTTGTAAAGCTGTGCATTTGGGAGAATCTCCAAAATGAGCCGCTAAGCCACAATGCATGTTATTGAGATGATTAACCGCCAGAGGGCAGCAAAGCTGCTCACAATATCTTTCCTTCCACTATTTATTCACCAAGTCAGACATTAGGTTTTATTTTCATGCCTTGTTAGTCTTATATTAATTAACCAAGTTAAAATGTTTAAAACTGAAAATATGAGGTATTAGGACATTTGTCATTGATTATTCTAAAGGGTATATATTTTTTTCTTTTTTAATAGAGAGGTTGTGGATTTACAGAAAGATCATGCATCAAATACAGGGTTTCCCATATACCACCCAATAATTAATACCTTCCATTGCTGTGGTACATTTGTTACAACTGATGAAAGCACATTTTAATAATTGTACTAATAACTATAGTCCATGGTTCAACTTAGGGTCATCAGTTATGTAAAATGAGAAGGTAAACACATGAAACTATTGCACAGTTCCATGGATTAATTTTTTTCTAAGTGTTTCTAGTAATATATATATATGCGGTCTAAAATTTCCCCCAATTAACCACCTTTAAATATATAATTCAGTGTTGTTAATTACATTCAACACTGTTATCATCACCACCATCCACTAAAAAAAGGGGATATTTCTGAGCACACCCCCAACGCTTTTATGAGTTATGGTCCCATTTTTCACCAGAGTTTAGGATGGTATTAATGCAGGGGGGAAAATAAAGACTTCCAGTCTTAACCAAGTAGCCTATTAAATTAAACTGGATGGGTTTGGCAGAGAGATCCTTTGCAAGATTGATGTTCTATTATGCGAGTCTCAAAAGCAAGACCAAGGAGAATTGGCGGCGTCTCTGAAGTCCTGTCTGAGTCCTACATCAAAGAAAATGAAATGTATTCCTTAATCTAATTTGTGGTCCTCTTGAAGTATAAAGTCACTGCAAACTGAGGAACAATAAACTGGCAAGACATGATGTGCTAGGAACACCACTGAATAATTATAATTGTATTTGCACTGCAAGTAAATAATCACATAAATAAAAGAGCTTCTCTCCTTGATAGTCCTAAAAAGAATGACAGAGTGGTACTGTACACGGATTCTTTCTCATAGGGTTTTAAATCATTCTTGGGGAATTGGGAAGTTCTTAGCTACAACGATGAGAAAGCAAAAGGCAGAGACAAATAAAAACAGGGGAGGGGTGGGAGGGTTACAGTACATTCACCGCATAATAGGGAGAGCACAAAAAGGGAATAAAACCAGTTGTGTTGTGTCCCAGCATCTGTTCGACTTCACACTGGCATGGTGATGCAGCCCACTCTGAAAATTACAAAAGCAGAATTCAAAACTGCACAGTCAGGAAGACCAGATGCTGTGGACTCAGGGATGTGCATGATATTCAGATTATTGCAAGCCTGACAAAAGACATGAAAAGGCCCTTGTATTAAATACCCCCCAAAAGTCCACGCAACAATAAATGTTGTGGACCTGAGAACTAATGAGATAATAAGGCAGCAAAAGTTCACAGAAATGGAAACTAAAATAGCAGGAGATGAGGAAATGCAATAGCAACAGGTAAAAATGTCTTGGCAAAAAGCTTACAGCATATATTTAAATGGTATTGAAAATGTTTAAAATAAAACTGGTTTAGGTTGAAAATAGCAATACCTATGGAATCTGGTCAGAGTATACCTCCTACAAAATTTGAGTAATAAAAATGTTTCAAAAGGTTGAAGGTAGATAGAGTGCTGGAATTATTAGCAGCAACCCCTATTTTTTGTTTATAATCTAAGAATATTGCATTTAGACATTAAACAGATAAATGGCCCAAGGCAGGAAGTGAGAGGCTTGTAGTCTTTATTTGCTTGTTTTGAGATTGAGACAGGTAGTTTAACTTTGCCATCTCTGTTCCTACAGGGCAAAATGAGAGGGTAAACTAAACTGCATTCTTCAAGAGCAGAGCCAGGGGGATGTTTGTCTCTTAATTGTCTTCCAGTTCATACTCTGTCTCATAAATAAATAACCAAGGCAGTCTTTATTATGATTTTATTTGCAGGCTTTGCAATTATTGTCTTAATATATTTTGAATACCATAAACACTATTTAAAGACAACCTAAAATTGGAAATAACCTAAATGCTCAAACAACAGGGGATTCTTTTTCATTATTGTGATATAGTCAGTGGAATACCAGGGATCCATTTGAAATGAGGTAGAAGATTATCCAAGGGCTTGGGGAAAATGCTCAAGCTCAGGGGTGGAGCTGGGTGTGGGGGCAGGAGGGGATGTGCAGGGATGGGAAACTCAAACCAGAATGATCACACTTGCATTAAAAAAATAATAATGACAACAAGATGTTAACATTATTCACTCATCTCGGGCTGGGGGGAATGATTCTAAATTAGGAACAAAAGATTATAGGCCAAAAGACAAAAAGTTAGCAGCAGCTATTTCTTATTTATGGGATTATAGATGATATTTATGTCCTCTTTTGTGGTGCTTTGCTACAACATAAACCACAAAAACACAATCATTGTCTCATTTCTTGTAAGACTTCCAAAGTCCCATTTCTACCAAAGCCTGCACGAGGAAGCAAAGTTCAGAGAGCTGGGAATTCATCAATGAGGATGTGGAGCATTGTTTTCAACCAGACGTAACCTTTTCCTTTGGCCCACTGGTGGCTTGGCCTCCCATCAAGAACCACCACCTTCTGGTCCCTGAGAGGATGTGACCCTCAGGCCTCCAGTTAACTGAACACAATGAGCACTTGCCCCCAGAGCCCTCGCCCACACCTCCCACATTGCCACAGAGACACTGGTCTGAAGTTTCCCGATGACACACTGTTGACAGGTGGCAAGTTCAATCCAACTGGAGAGATGCTCAGGGTCTGAAAAGTTAGGGAGCAAACTATATAAACCATCATCTCTTCTTTATTTAAAAAAAATTAAATAATAGTCAAAATACCTGAAGGAAATTCACCAAAATGTTAATCACGGTTATCCCTATATGGTGGGATTACGAGTGCATTTAAATGTTCTTACTTTTGCTTATCTTGATTTTCTAAAGTTTCTGTGGTGTATATGTAGTATTTTCTCATTGTTAATAAAATGAAAAATGTTTTCAATTTCATCCAGTCACTAATTTGAGAGCCCTTGTTTATGAGTAGATTAACATGGGCAATAGATCTCTAAAGGGTGGAGCGATTTAAAACATTGAGATGTTTGCTAAATTTGTTCCAATTTTATTCGATTTGTTCAAGGTTAAATTGGAATAAGCATTTTATTAAACCTTTTCAGAGTTAACAGTGGCCCCATGATTGTGGCTGGGTTTGTCTCACCCCACTGCTGGCATCCCATCTGAGGCCTCTCCTGGAAAGAAATGCTCTCTTCCATCCATCCACCCACCACCAAGATACTTTTCCCTAGTTTCCACCTGGGGTGCTGCCCCTCCCACTTCTGCTGGCTTTTATACACAATTTACATGGATCGGCCCTTACACCCCTTCTCCATCTTCCTAGATCCCTCCACAAAGGGCCACAATGGGCTTCCTCTGTGGCTGGAAAACCCTAGTTCTTTGCATGTTTGAAAAAGATCCCAGATCAGTGAGCGTTCAGAGGCTTTATGCCTCTTCTGACAGGCAGACCACCATGATATTCACCCTGCAGCTATTCCTCTCTCCTAAGCCCTTTGAAACGACTCTGCCCTGAATCCCTATGGGGTCAGTCTTGGCTAAAGGCCAGAGGAGACTAGAGGTTACTCAGTAACTTCTTTTGGGCCTCTGTTTTAATTTGCTAAATCTGCCAGAATGCAATATACCAGAAATGGCTTTTTTTTTCACATGGGCAGGCACCAAACCCAGGTGTCTGGTATGGCAGGCAAGAACTCTGCCTGCTGAGCCACTGTGGCCCACCCCCTGGACTGATTTTTATAAAGGAGATTTATTTAGTTAAAAATTTACTAACTTAGGAAGGCGCACAGTGTCCTTTTCTGGCCTCCTCTCCTGGCTTCTGGGTTCAAACAGCTTTCCCCAAGGCAATTCCTTTCTGCATCTTCATATGTCTGGGTCTTAGCTGCTGAGGTCTCTTCTGACCTCCCTCTTTTAAGCCTCCAGAAGGCACTCCTGTTAGCTGACACAGATGTGGTCAGCCATGGATGAATTTCACATGCTGATGATTTAAGTCCACAGCAACAGAACAACTGGGCACCATCACCTTGTCAAGTTGATACTTGAACCTATAACTACCACAGATCCACCCCTTGCCAACCTGGTAACTATGCACATCACCTTAAACCATACTTAATGTCTAAATAGAAAATATTAACAGACTTATTTTTGCCTAACAATGCTCATCTGTTCTGTAAACAACGCACTGAATCTTTACATATATGAAATGCATTCATTTTATCACAGCACCATAAAAGCCTTAAATCATTTCAGTAACAATACAAATACAATACCAACTCAAAAATCATACACAATATCATCAACGTCAATTACATGCATGGTCTGTCCAAGAGGAAAATTCTCTGGCTGTGGACCTATGAATTTAGAGCAAGTTATCTCCTTTCAATACACAAAGAAGGAACAGTCAGAGGATACCATTCATTGCCATAAGGACAAACTGGAAGGAACACAGGGGTCACCTGACCTAATCAATTGTAACCTCCATTAGATTTCAAAGTTTGAGAGACATTCATCCTCGGGGAGTTAGTAAGCAGCAGTTCCACCCTTTTAAAGGGCCTATGCAGCAGCCCTGCTCTCTCCAAACACTAGAATGAGGGTTGCAATATTGCGGACATCACCTTTTTTTTGGCCCCACCCTCCTCGAGCCTCTGGGTGGCATGTGGATTCTCTGCCATCTCCGTGGGCCACATGCTCAACCCCTTCAGAACAATGGAGTGGAAGCCAGGCTCCCCAGAATCCCTGAGGAATGTGCTCCACCCTCTCTGAGACCTGGGGCACCGGAACTCTTCCTGAACATCGAGGCAGAAGGCCCGCCCTCTGCTTTCAGAGCAAACGCACCCCCTCCACATGCACAGGTGGAACCACTCTCACAGCCCGAGTTTCTTGGCTTCGGACCTTACGTTCCATGATTCTGCCTTTGAGGTTATTCTTCCTTCAATCTGTCCCTTTTCTGTCCCTTTTAGTCCAGACTAGCAGTGGTTGCATTTATACAGGTTTTGCAAAAAATTTGATGACTTGGCATGTAGCATACAGGGATCAAAGTCATCAGACAATAGGACTTTTCACAAATCCTTCCTGTATAACTCCATCTCCTATCCTGGCTGACTGCTTCCAAGTTTGGTTAGATCCTCATGTGGGGCACAGTTCTCTGGGGTCTCACTTTCTGGAAGCCCAGAATTTTCTATGACATCAATTTCTGGTTTCTTTACACCCAAAAGTTCAGTCCTCAGCCTATGCCTTTCCTGTTATATTTTACTGCAAGCTGCAAGGAGAAACCAGGCTGCATCCTCCACATTTAGCATGGAAATTTCCTCAGCCAAGTATCCCAGATTATCACATTCAAATTCTCCCTCCCATTCAGCACCAGGATTCAATTTTGACAAACTCTCTGCCACATTAAAAGAAGGGTCACCTTTCCTGCAATCTACAATGACGCATTCCTCATTTCTGTTCAAGCCCTTAGTGGAAGTCTTCTTAGAGTCCAAATTTCCACCAACAGTCTCTTCAAAGCCATCTAGGCTTTCTCTATCAAATTCTTCACAATCTTTCCAGAATCTTCCCCTTATCCATTTAAAAAAGGGTTGCAACATGTTTGGTATTTGCAAATTTTGCAACAGCACCCCACTCTTCTGGTACCAAAATCCATTTTAGTTCGCTAAAGCTGCTGGAATGAATACACCAGAAATGTACTGGCTTTTATAAAGGGGATTTGTTTAGTCACAAATTTATTAATTTGGGAGGCACATGGTAATATCTGCTGGCTTTTCCTCCTGGTTTCTGGGTTCAAAGAGCTTTCTCCAAGGTGGTTCCTTTCTGCATTTCCAAATGTCTGGGTCTGAGCTGCTGAGCTCTCTTCTGACCTCGCTCTCTTTTAAACCGCCAGCTAATTTAATTAAATGTCACCCATTGCAGAAGGCACTGCAGATGTAATCAGCCATAGATGAAACTCACAAGTAGATGATTTACATCCACAGCAACAGAACAATTGGCAGCATCACCCGGCCGAGTTGACACCTGAACCTAACTACTATAGCATTTTTTCCTAAAAAACAAATGGCTGCTATCTATAGGGGCAGCTATGAAAGCACGTGCCCTACAAGCCCACGAAATGGAGAAATGAATTGCTGTCCCTAAATTAATAAAGAAATGCATGCCTTTGGAGACTTTCTGGAGTCTTTTTCCTAAATTAAATGGCCTAGAGAGGAGAAACATCAAGCCATACGAAAATAACAGCCATGATTTGTATAGTGCTTTTCTTTTTGCAAAGTGATTGCACATCCATGGCCTATTTTACTGCTCATGGCCATGTGATGTTGGTTTTTATACCTTCCGTTTACTAATATGGAAATGGAGGCTCAGAGAGATTAAGACAGTTGGCAAAGGTTATACAGCCAGCAAACAATGAGTGAGACTTGAGTCCAGGTCTTTTGACTCAATCAGTATCTGTTGGTCTTCATCATACCACAGTTCATTATGATCACAAGGGGCTCAGCTGATGAGCTGATTGTGTGTTTCATATCTGCTTCAATGAGATAAGCGGAATTCCTAGGAGGAGCCACCCTAGGTCTGAGAGTTAGGTATTAGCAAAATTTCTCGATTTAGGCCCATTTTGGACAATTTAGGGTGGGACATTTCTTCACTGTACAGGTCGGTCCTACATATTTCAAGATGTTTAACAGCCCTGACATGTGCCTACTAAAATCTGATTTTTTACAACCCCAAATACCTCTACACATTTCTAAATACCCCCTAAGGCAGATTAGGCTGTCTTCTGTTGAGAACTACAACAGGAATCTAAGAATCTCTGATTTAAAAGCCAGCATACCATTATTGCTAAGAGGTAACATCTCAGATAAAAAAAGTAAATCAGTAGGAAAGTAATCACTGAGACAGAGCAGATAATTTGAACTGAACTGACCTGGACTAACTCAGAGTTTATACTGGACATCAGACTTGATAGTTGATGTAATCAGTAAGCACTCAATAGGTTGGCTGGAAAGACAAATACATTATAAGACTAATGAGTGTTGTGTGATTTCATTGGGATGGAAAAAAGCAAATATCTGTATCTTTGACTAAGTATGTGTCTCTCCCAGTTGTCCCTTGAATTGGCAGTGATGAGCTCTTCAGTGTCCCAGCTCAGCTCCTCGTCAATGTTATATTCTTTCTAATTGGCAGAAGGAGCCATCGAGAAGGTACTAATGGATCCTGGCAGATGTAACTGTGTCAGGTGATGTAAATGAGAAAACCTAGGCACGACCTTTCAGAAAAGAGGGAGAAAAGAAATAGAAGCCTCAACAATTCTTCTACCTCCATGGAAACAAATAGTCTCTTTTACTAGCACACAAGGCCTTTTCACAGATATCATGTTCAAGGGCCATTTTCTCCTGGATGTTGTTAACAGATGAATGGGGTTTTCTGTTTGACTAGGAGAGAGGATTGTGTGCTCTTAGACACTTTGGGGAGACCCCTCCCATAAATCCAACTTATCTTCCTCTATAGCAAACCATCTGAATCACACAAGCAGCTGTTGAAAACGGCTTTGTGCAGCTCTGCTTTTCCCATCAGAAGCGCTGCCTGGTTTTCAGACAGCTTAACTTGGTGCCCTCCATTTTCTCTTGAATAGTTTTTAGGGCCACAGTTTGCTTTTCCCCATATAAAGACTGCACAGCAAGAGCAGCTCTGATCTTATTCTACCCAATTTGCTAGATGCTATCTCTTTCTTTAAAGAGCCCAGAAAAAAAAAAGTTTCAGAAATTCAAGCAGTTCTCTTATACAGAGAACACAATCTCTTTCACCATAGCTATTGCTGGGCACCTTTTCAGGATTATACAAGAGGGACTATATGAGTTTAAGAAAGTTTTTTGATTCCATTTTTGTTTCTGAGTTACTGTGAACTGAATACTATGGAAGTCCTGCAGGGTTTTGTAAAGTCCTTCACCCTCGGAGAGGAGACAGGGAGGCTGGGGCTGTCCCCCCCACCCCTACTTGCTATCTCTAAAAACCTTGCTTCATCAATAAGGATTCCAGAAAATATGTTTCTTGAGGTGCCTAAGATAGATTCAGATACCTCCTTTAATCTCAGAATACTAAACAGTAAGGAGTAAAATTTATCAGGACAAGCCAATTAAGTCTCTCCACAACCCTCCTCCCCCACTTCTCAAATCTCTCTAAAAATTTTAAATAGCTATCTGCACTTGACTGAAATGACTCACCAGTAATAAACCACCTTATTTCTGTATTGTTCAATGTCCTCCTTTATAAAACCTCCATGATGGATTGTTTCCTAAGTTCAGAGCTAAATTTTTTTTCCTCTCCTAATGGATGGACAAGGAAGACAATGAGCCCTGTATAGTCCTCAACTTCTCTTGATTTTAAGATCAGCTCTAGGTTTGATACATAATAGAATGGTTTAACGTTAATAATTCATTGGTATAAAACTCTTCTTATCATTTAAACTGATTCTTGATTTTTTCTCTCTCTTGTTTTAATGGTTTTGCTATTTTATTGCTTGGTGTGTTTTAAGACATATTTATGTCTTATGATGAAGCAAGTGATGAAGCAATAATTTGTGGGATGGTTTCGTTCTCACTGAGCCATTTTTATGCACAGTAGAAGAATTGGTCAACCATGGAACAATACTGGCACTATTAGCAATAGGTAAGACATGAATATGGTCTCTAGGATTTTCTAAAACATTAGTAATCTCAAATGTTATTTCCAAAATCCTAGCTTGCTAAAGCCAGAAGACCACACAATGTTATAAGCTGGTGGGTTTCAATGTAGTGGTTCAGTGTTCCCACCTTTCTCATTTGCTGATGCCTCACTTATCTGGGGAGGGTGCTAACCTGTATGCCATCAGCCAGTTTCATTGTTCTGATGGATTTGATTCTGAACCTTTATGTCATCTATTACCGTACAAGCCTGTCTCCCTGGCACCACATAGCCTCCTTTATAATAGTAAGAAGACACTTCGGTATATGTGAGGATTTTAAGGTTCTCAGGAAGAATCCCAGCACTTACAAAAGGAAAAAAAAAAACCTTTCTTACTGGCTTTTATGGAAGGCTAAAATGTCACAATTAGAGGTTTATTCTTTGACCTAGATATTTATCTTATTGAAAATCTAAGGGAAGGATTAATGCAAACAAATCTCTAACATTATGACATTTACCCTTGTGTGTTATTGACTATGTTGGATTCCTTTCCTGAGATCACATTTTGATAGCTGTATAGGGATATAAAGGATGCAGACACAAAAGCCTCAACAAGAAAGAAAAGTGCAAAATAGGACCGAAAAGTGAGGGGGTCTCTTAACAAACAAAACCTTGATTACAAACAGCTTTGCCAAGGCTGAGCCTCTGCACTGCTCACATTTTCCCAAACTCCTCTCTCTGCTGGCCTGGGAGATCACTGGACCTGTACTGGGGCAGGATTTTAGCTTTGACAGCCAAGTTCTACAACTGGAAAATCTGATGAGTGTCTGGTTGGGATCATTTAAATTCCCACAAGCCAAGTATGGGGCTGTGCATGGGCTCTACCACTTGAAAATAAATGTTCCTTTTTTTTTTAGAAATGCAGCAACATCTGAATGTACATCTGAGCAATGGCAAAAAAAAGCAACTAGACAGGAGGAAAATGTCATATAAAATCGTATTTTTCTCTTCTTTTGCAAACGGTGTATTTTTGCAGAACTATGCCTCTCTAGCAGTGGCAAACAAAGGGAGAATTCTGTACTCTTCAGGCCATGCGGCAGGAGCAATTAGGTTGACAGGTCTGGTTTGAACTCCAGGCCAACACGTCTCACAAGGACTAAAGCAAGTTTCTTTCAGACGAGCGTTTTTACAGTTCCACGAGTGGAAAATTGTTTTACAGCAAGAAAAGAGCACAGTGTTTTTAGCAAGTGATGAAGCAATCATTTCTGGGATGGTTTGATTCTCACCGAGCCATTTTTATGCGTAGTAGAAAAACTGGCTAACCATGGAACAATATTGGCACTTCTAAAAGTTGGGGATGTCATTGTACTATTACAAAACACATCTGGGGTGGTGCAACAATGGCTCAGTGGCAGAATTCTTGCCTGCCATGCCGGAGACCGGGTTCGATTCCTGGTGCCTGCCCACGTAAAAGAATAAAAATAAAAAACCACATCTGATAGGGGTGCAAGGGTAGTTCAGTGATAGAATTCTGGCCTGCCATGTGTGCAACTGGGTTCGATTCCCAGCCTGTTCAAGTTCCCCAACAACAACAAAAAAATCAATAAATGTTGCTGCAATAACAGGATAGTTACATGGAAAAGGAATGAAATGTGACCCCACCATACAACACACACACACACACACAAAAAAAACTATATAAACCCTACCTTAATTTATAAAGCAAAAATATAATTTCTTCAAAGTTAAACTTGGATCAGAAGTCTAGAATTTCAAGAATATGTAAGGTCTTTGTGACCTTACAAATAAAATACAAATTTTGATGACACATCAAACACATCTAAATTTAATAGCTTTCCCCCTTTATTCAAAACCAACTTTAAACATTTAGAACTAATTATAAATCTTTTTAGTCATGGATTACTCTAATGTATGATACTTAGAAAATTGTTCTCTAAAGCTGGTTCTTTATTCAACAGCCTCCCTATCCTTCCTTGCCGGTAGAATCCTGATTTTGTTTGTGGTGTTCACCCCTTGTGACTCACAGTGTAAACCCTGATTAGTCTAAACTGGCCACAGCCATTTTATTTCCCTTGCCAGTGATTATTTTAGGAGTGGGCTTGTGGCTCATATCTGGTCAATAAGATTTAGGGGAATTCTAGGGACTTCCGGGGGAGGAAAAACTTCCTTTCAATAAGGGAAAGAAGTCACTCTTCTAAAGGATAATTTTGTGTCTGGATATGATGCCTTGAAGCAATGAGGATTTGAAGCAAGGACAAGAGACAACCAATCCCTCAAAATACCCTGAGAACGGCAGAACAAAGAGAGAAAAATCTAGACAGTCAAGGCAATGGATTAGTCTGCTCTGGAGTACGTACCTCTGGACTTGTGATACGGGAAAAGAAATATCCTCTTGTTTAAGTCCATTCAAACCAATATTTTCTGTTACTTGTAGTGAAGTTAATTACTTTTATATTAATCATATATCATGTTATATTAAAGAAAATATGTTATATTAAAGAAAAGAATTTGTATACAATTGTTTTGATTAAGCAGTTACGAAAGGGAAGCAGGTATTTCAAATTTGTAATGATCTCAGCACTCTAATAAGTTGCTTGACAATCTCTTTTGATTCAACAAGGTTGGTGGTGTATTTGCAGATTATTAGTACTTAACAAATGATTCTAAAAATTTAAAAGCAATAAATTATTCTAGAAGAAACGTAAACTTTTATATCGTTCCCCTCATCTGTTGATGGATAATTTACGATTCATGGACTAGAGCTACAATAATCAAATTTTAAATCTTTGCCTCTGTGTACTTTTAAAGGCATGCTTTTCAGGTATGATTAGCATGATTAATTAAGAAGAGATGAAATGGCATTTTTGTCGTAATTTAAATGGATAACAATAGACACAGCTTCATGCACGGCACTGGGAAAGCCTAAGTACTGCATGGTTTATTACCTACAGCTGAGAAGAAATTTTGGCTAAAACGTGGAAGTGGATATGCATGGCAGTGGCCACCTATTTAATTGGTTAAAATTCCAATTGGTCAGCGGTACAAAAGAAGCTGAGTGGTAGAATTCTCGCCTGCAGTGTGGGAGACCCGAGTTCATTTCCCGGACCCTGCACCTCTCCCAGAAAAACAAAAAGTAAAAAATGTCTTCTTTAAAAAAACAAAATTCCAGTTGCTTACTGTTGAACCAGGTCCTTCTCCTCACTTTCTTCTATTCACCCCCATTAAAATACATTTACATTTCCCTTTGTTTCAGATTTATCTGCCATGGGTTGCCAGGGAAAGTTTGTTTATATTTCTTGGGAGCAAAGTTTCAAGGTCACTTCCTACCATTAATTCCCTTGTCAGTAAGTGTCGTTTGGGGCATTTCCTATTCCTGTTCTCACTAGTGCTGAGGAAGAGAAGTTCTCAATGATCTCTAATTTTTAATCTTCCACAGCAGTCTTCAAATTATGCAGAGGTATACCATACATTTGATTTAATTGTGATTATTTTGGTAGAAGGAAGCAAACATAATTTTTCTAGTGTAAATCTAGTACATTCCCTGCTGAGACGCTATAGAATGGGCGGTACAGTAGTTTCTCCCTTCCTTAGAAATAAAATAGATTACATAAAGATTGTTTAGAAATCAATCAATTAAGTACTAAGTCTAAGAAATCAATCAATATTTGCTATTCTCTGAATATCAAGAAACAATTGTTCTGGTCATCTTTATTAACGAAAGTCAATAGACTCTTTGCTTTGATTGAAAATATTCAATTAAGTAAAACATTATTTTAAAATTGGTAGCTTTGTAAAGAAAAAAGAATTGGTTAATGGAATGATTTTTTTTTTTACCTTCTGTTTGGATTTGCCAGAATCATAACATGAAAGCTTAATGTAATTTCCCAGGAAACTGCCTAAATTATAGAAAGCTTTAGCTATCTGATCATATTTTATATATACATATATATATATATATATATATATATATTTTTTTTTTTTTTTTTTTTTTTTAACATGGGCAGGCACCGGGAATTGAACCTGGGTCATCCGAATGGCAGGCGAGAACTCTGCCTGCTGAGCCACCATGGCCCACCCCATATTTTGTATATTTTATTAAAAGAAATCTTTTTAAACTCCTGATTTTATATTTATTCATATATAAATAATTCTACAAATTCTCAGAATATCTCAATAGTGCATGAGTGATCTGTTTAGAATGGAAAAAATTATCTACTGTTGAGTTTTATTTTTGCCACTAAGGTGATTTTTTTAAACTAAATTCAGCTACTTTTTTTCATAAATTACCTGTATTAAGACTCATGTGAAGAGAACTACAAAATATCAAGAAATAAAATAAAAGACTATTTAAATAAATTGAGAGAAATATTATGTTCCTGAAGGGGAAAAATTTCCAGATGAAATTTTCAAAATTATTCTAAAATTTATTGGAAAAATTAAACTGGTACAAATAGCCAAGCAAATTCTGAAACAATGGTAAAAGAGGGAGAAGTCACCCCAACAGATGGGAGGGCATGTGATAAAGTTACAGTAGATAAAGCAGTGCTGTAACGGGGAATAGACTTCAGTAAGTTTCATAACAGAAAAGAGTTCTCAATAAATACAGGGACAATAAAAAGCCATCCTGCACATCACAAAACAAAGGAAATTCCAGATGAAAGAGGGAGTTAAATATAAAATCGTGTCCATGAAAGAACTGGAAGAAAAAAGAAATGAAAAATGTCTGAACTTGGGGTGCAGAAGCTGGGTATACACCAGAATAAACTATAAAGAAAAAGGCAGGTATATGTGACTGTATAAGAATGTAAAACTTCCTATCTGAAAAGAATCCTGAACAAAATAGGAAAGCATACAACAGTGACCATTTTTGCAACATATGATAGAAGAGTTAATATGTTTAATAGAGAAAGATCTTTCTGGTCAATAAGGATGACTCAAATGTCCCTAAGTAAAAATAAGGGCAAAGGACTTGAACAGGCAATTCTTCAAAGAAGAATAACATAAATTGCCACAAATATTACAAAATTGTTCCACCTCAATGATATCCATATAAACATAAATTAAAACAACCAGGATGTGCATTTAAATGAGATTGTTTAATATTCAGAATGATCTTACAGCTGTAACATGGAATCATCTCCAGCCACAATTAAACTTCTGTTTCCTTTGAATTAAAAGCAAGGGAAATGCTCCTGGTATAATTTAACTGAAAAAAGGACATTACAAAACAGTTTATGTTGAATGTTTATAATTATTCAAAAACATATACTTATATGTCAATATATATATTAAAAAAAAAAAAGACTTGAAGGGTTACAGTAGTTAGATCCAGGTGGTTAGAAACCAGGCTGTTTTAATTTTCTTCTTTATGCTTTTCTGTATTTATGTTTTATTTTTTTAATCAAAAAGCAAAAATAATAAATGGCCCACTTGGCATCTCTGATTTCAGACTCCTGCCTGCATTCATTCTCCCAGCAGTGTCCACTTGACGACACTGCTGCTGCCTCTAGGTTGCCTGATTCAGACTGTGATCAGAAAAATTGTGTCTCTGTTTCTAGCCTTTTCTCCCAGGGTTCAACTTCCGCTGGCTTATGTCCCTTTCTGAGCATACACAGTGAGAACTAATCAGAGCTTTTCTGTAAAATGTAAGATTTGTCAAATACATGAACAATAAGCAGTAAAATTTGACACACCAACTAAATATAGGTGGTGCTAACACCGAGCTTAAAATAACTTAGCTCCCTGGGATGAGGGCACTGCACATGATTAGCTAGAACTCTACCCGATGGCTGATGTTATTTCTGCATATTTCAAATGCTTGTACTTGGATCTTTTCAAAATAAACTGTTGAATTGGGCTTTATGTGCTTATATGGCAAGCTTGCTCCCTATGATAACGTCACAAGACTAGAGCATAAAATCTAGTTAAGAGTTCTTGCCAAAACATGAATCAGTCACAGCATAATATTCTGAGCACTGTTCTTTTTTTTTTTTTCCATTCTCTAATATTTCTTCACATCACTGCCCAAACAATCGGTCATAATTAAACAGATTGGAGGAGCAGGCCCTGGCAGGAAATGTACTTGGCAAGGACCTGATAACTCCTCATTGTCTTCAACATAGGACAATTACATCAGTTCCTTCCACTTCCAGAGAAGAACGGATTTTGCAGAGCAGCGGATGAAAAGAAGAGGAAGGAGGCAGCTTATTTACATATTCCTAATCTGGTTAATATAGAATCTTTTTTAAAGGGAAAGGAAGTGCCTTGAAAAATGGAGTGGTCTTTCTAAAAACCAGTTTTTAACTTCCTCTAGCTCTACACCATAGACTAACCAAAACCTCTGCTCACCAGTTACTCACGTCTGCTGAAAAACCTCTGGGTTCAAAGGAAAATCCAGCAAACAACTATGACATATTCCAGAGTCTGGAAGCTTCAAGAGAAGTTAAATGCCACCCCTGTCTCTGTCTGAAAAGTTAAAAACGCATCATCACTCAGTTCTTCATCATCTGCTATTTACCCACTAGATTCACTGCAAATCCTAAGACAGAAAGAGTATTTAGAGTCTAAATTTGTTCACTGAGATGGGATAAGACACGGGATGTCTATGAGTTGTTCATCTTCAGCTCAGATAAACGACAGGGCATGACAGCCGAGTCTGCTGCGTCTTCCTGACCAGTCCTTTATCAGCTGAAGGGCAAGGCAGCAGGCTCAGTAGCTCCACCCATCTCAGGGACGACCACGGTGAAGAGAGGTCAGCAGCCTCCAACATAGGGTCACCCTCTTCCACGCTGGCCATCCCAGACCTTTTCTCTTTTACCCACTTACCAGCTCTTGGAAGCCTGGAATTTATCAGGGTTCCTAGGAAAGGAGAATGGGGTAGAGAAGCCCATTCTCACATACCCAAAAAGTGCCAGAGACATATAGAAGTTGCATTTCAGCCTCCCAAGTGACATCAGATGAGAGGACCACGCTCTCCATAGGAGCTTCTCAGCCATTGAGGAAGTGGGGATCCTTCTTTGGAAGCCAAGAAGACACCAAACTTCCCCTTCCTCAGTTTCTTGAATTTCTTGAATGCTTACTTATTTCTCCAGGGATACATTGCCAAGGGCCTCAGCTGTCGGGGTCAAGAGAAGGGAAGATAATCTGACAAACAGGAAGGGGTGTCCAGCATTCATCCCAGAGCGCTGCTCCACCAAGCTGGGGTGAGTCCACTTGTGACTGGGGCGAACCCACGAAGTAGAGGCCAAAGGTGAAGGGGGCAACCTGACAAGTGTTCTGCACTGAGGAATGAAGTAGTGACTCCAAGAGTTTCATTCTGCCACAGAATGAATTCCTGGGGCTGCATGCTACAGCAGAGAACTAATTCTATTGGGGCCCAGATAAACCAGTTCCAGGAGGGAAGGACTCAGCCCTTGATCCTGTGCTTACAAAAGGATCTCTATGCAAATCCTCCAACTTTAGAGGTAATCCTGAATGGACACCTTGACCCTGCAATTAGGCACAGGACATAGGTCTCACACTCTATTCTACTGAGAACAGTATTCTTTAAAATACAAGAGGCAGAAAGAAAATTGGAGAAAACCTGAGGATTTTAGCTGAGAAAGCAGAGGCTGGCCAGCCCATGAAGATGAGTCTGGCTGACAGGCACAGTGGTTCTCCCTCCTCATTCAGGCTTGTCCAGGTGCCAACATGTCGAGAGGATTCAGAAAGTATTGGCAGAGAGAACATAGTAGAAAATGCCCCAATAAAGAAACAAGAATATGATTTCGACTCTACTAATGAAACAGCACCATATAAGGAAGAAGTCTCTTGTTTACAAACTCAAAAGGGAGTTTATAACTTAAGCCAAAAGGGGAATTTATCAGCTTACATAAGTAGGGCAGGGTTTTCAAATAAAAAAAAAAAGTCTGCAGCATATCTAGGTACAGAGATTCGAATAATATCTCCTGGCTCTGGCTGTCTCTCCATTTCCTGCCTTTCCTTTCTACTGGAGAGTATCTCAGTTCTGCAGAATAGCTCTCCCTGTGTAACGATATTGGTCAATTTTTCCCCCAGTATCTGAACCTCTTCTCTAGGTATAGGGAATTCCCATTTTCTTCCCTCCCATTATGAAAGTTGGAAGTGTCAAATGTCCTTTATAGCTGGGATCCAGGTTTGTAATCCAGACACCCAGACTCCATCAACCAGATACAGCCTTCCTGAATTTGGAACTAACAAAAAACACAAGGAGGAAACTTGCCTTTTTTCTGGCAAGCCCCCATCCCCAGGGCAGCAGCTCTGGTGGTAGTGGTGGTAGAACAGGGTAAATTCTGCGTGCCAGAGGGCTCAGTGCTCAGCCCTCACGGCAATGGTGACCTCAGCGAACCCTCTCTGTGGCATAATCTGGGACCATATTCCCAGTTGTAGAATGCAGCCTGTGATTCTCTGGCCACCCCAGGGATTCCTTCAGCTAACCAGTAATCTTTTTAAAAATATTTTTTTGTTGGACTAACATATATACAACTCAAAATAAACTACTTTCAAATGTACAATTCAGTGGTTTAATTACATTTACGATGTTGTGCTACCATTACCAACATCCATTACAAAACTCTTTTCATCACCGCAAACCGGAATTCCATACCCAGTAAGCAACAGCTCCCCATTTCTCCCCCCAACCCTTAGCTAACCTGTAAGCAACTTTGTCTCTATGACTTTGCTTATTCTAGATATTTCATATAAGTGAAATCATACATCTGTCCCTTTGTGTCTGATTTATTCCAATCAATATAATATCTTCAAGATTCATACATATTGCAGCATATATCAGAACCTCATTCCTTTTTATGACAGAACAATATTCCATTGGTGTATGTATCACAATTTGTTTCTCCAGTTATCTGTTGACGGATATTTGGATTGCTTCCACCTTTAGGCTGTTGTGAATAATGCTGCTATGAATATTATTATATAAATATTTGTCCAAGTCCCTGCTTTCAATTCTTTGGGATATAAACCCAGGACTGGGATTGGCAGGTTATATGATAATTCTACATTCAGCTTTTGAAGAATAGCCAAACTATTTTCCAAAGTGACTGCATCATTTTACAATCTTACCAACAATGTTCAAAGCTTCTGATTTCTCCACATCCTTGTCAACACTTGTTTATTTTCTGTTTTTTAAATTATAGGCATCCAAGTGAGTGTGAAGTGGTATCTTGTTGTGCTTTTTGTTATTGGCATTTCCCTGATGACCAATGATGTTGATCATCTTTTTATTGGCCATTTGTACATCTTCTCTGAAGAAATGTCTATTCAAGTCCTTCACTCATTTTGAAACAGGGTAATTTGTCTTTTTGTTGTTGAGTTGTGGGAATTCTTTAAATAATGTGGATATTAAACCCTTATCAAACACATGGTTTCCAAATATTTCTCCCATTCTGTAGGTCTTTTATGTTCTTGATTATGTCCTTTGATTGTACAAAAGTTTTTAATTTTGATGACATCCATTTTATGTTTTCTTTTGTTGCTTGCGCATTTGGTGTCATAAGTGAAAAAATCATTTCTATATTTAAGGGTATGAATATTATATTTCTCTTAAGAGTTTTATGTTTCACCTCTTATATCTAGATCCTGTATCCATTCTGAGTTAATTTTTGTATATAATGTGAGGTAGGGGTACAATTTCATTCCTTTACATGTGGATATCCCATTTTCTCAGCACCATTGTTGAAGAGACCATTCTTTCTCTTAATAAATGTATTTTGCACCCCTGGTGAAAATCAGTTGGCCACAGATGCATGAACCATTTCTGGACTCTAAATTCTATTTCATTGGTCTATATGTCTATTTTTATGCTAGCACCACACAGTTTTGATTACTCTGACGTTGTAACAAGTTTTCAAATCAGGAAGTGTGAGAACTCCATATTTGTTCTCTTTTAAAAATATTGATTTGGCTATTTGGGGATCCCTTACAATGTATATGAATTTGAGGACTGCTTTTCCATTTCTACAAAAAAAAATGCTTTGGGGATTTTGATAGTGATTGTGCTGAATCTGTAGATTGCTATGGGTAGGACTGACAGCATAACAATGTTAAGTCTTTCTATTCCTGAACACCATTGTCTCACCATTTATTTAGGTCTTCTTTAGTTTCAGCATTGTTTCGTAGTTTTCAGTACACAAGCCTTTCACCTCCTTGATTAAATTTGTTTCTAGATATTTTATTATTTTAGATGCTATTGTAAATGGAATTGTTTTCTCAATTTTCATTTTGGATAGCTCATTGCTAGTGTATAGACACAACTAATTTTTACATGTTAATCTTATAGCCTGCAACCTTGTTGAACTTTTTTCTTAGCTCGATTTCTTTTAATGGGGATGGGTCCTTTGGAATTTCCTCTATAAAGAATCATGTCATCTGCCAATCGAGGTAGTTTTACTTCTTCCTTTCCAACTTGGATGACTTTTATTTCTTTTTCTTGCCTAATTGCACTGGTTAGAACTTCCAGTACAATGTTGAATAGCAGTGGTGAAAGCAGGCATCCTTTTCTTGTTCCTAATCTTAGAGTAAAACTTTTAGTCTTTTACAATTGAGTATAATATTAGCTGTGAATCCAGTAACCTTTTAGTAATTTCTTTTCTATATAAATCTCCAGAGTACATTTAAACTGCTTGCAAATAAGAACATAACTAAAAGCAACTGTAAGTATTTACTTACAACTACTGGCACAAGTAAGATATTTGACAGTAACTAAAGGGGAAAAGAATAAGGGAAAGACTTTTCTTTTCTTATGAGAGAAATGTAAGAATTTTTATATGCACAGAGAGTACACCAGTGGAGAGGAAGAGTTTCAACCTACAAAAGGATGAGGTGAATAGAATGTGGGACCTTACCCTTTATGTATAATGGGGGAAAGTAAGAATAAGTGGGTAGACAAATCTTTTAAAGATGGGGGGAAAATTGAGACTTTTTTTAACCCCTCAATTTTCTCAATAAATTAAGAGGCATGGAAATTTTGTATGAGCTGTTGAAGTAGGATAGGAGTCTTAAGGAGGTTTTGAATAGATGCAAAGAAAAATGTAAGGCCATCTGGATATACTAATAAGAAAAAAAGAATTAAATATAGATAAGCTATAAGCGAACATAGATAATATACAGATAAGTAGGCCAAAGCAAGATAACACATACTCATCAAACACTCTCCTGCCTTCTTCCCCCACCACTGTCCTGCCCAGAAATTTATATTCATAAAAGTTAAAAAACTATAAACTTAGAGGAAGAAGGAGTGGAAGAAACAGTGTTCAGGTGTCCTTGAGTACCAAGATGTGTTGATGTAATTTGTATACAACCTGGAAGTTAGAAGAATACTAACCTTTGTTTGCCATTTGTTCTAGTTTGCTAGCTGCTGGAATGCAATATACCAGAAGCAAAATGGCTTTTAAAAACGTGTGGTAGTTCGATTCAGGTGTCAACTTGGCTAGGTGAAGGTGCCTAGTTCTATTGCTGTGGACATGAGCCAATGGCATGTGGACCTCATCTGTTGCTGATTACATCTGCAGCCGGCTAGGAGGTGTGCCTGCTGCAATGAATGATGTTTGATTTAATTGGCTGGTGCTTAAATGAGAGACTCAAGCAGCTCAGGATTTCTCATCTCAGCACTCACAGCTCAGCCCAGGCCTTTGGAGATGCAGAAAGGAATCACCCTGGGGAAAGTTGTTGGAATCCAGAGGCCTGGAGAGAAGGCTAGCAGAGATCACCCCTGTGCCTTCCCACATAAGAAAGAACCTCAGTTGAAAGTTAGCTGCCTTTCCTCTGAAGAACCAATGAAATAAATCCCCTTTTATTAAAAGTCAATCTGTCTCTGGTGTGTTGCATTCTGGCAGCTAGCAAACTAGAACAAAAGGGGAATTTAATAAGTTGCTAGTTTACAGTTCTAAGGCTGAGAAAATGTCCCAATTAAAGCAAGTCTATAGAAATAGCCAATCTAAGCCATCCAGGGAAAGATACCTTGGTTCAAGAAGGCTGATGAAGTTCAGAGTTTCTCTCTCGAGTGAGAAGGCAAATGGCGAACACAGTCAGGGTTCCTCTCTCATCTGGAAGGGCACATGGCAAACACGGCATCATCTGCTAGACTCTTCTCCTGGCTTCCTGTTTCATGAAGCTCCCCAGGAGGCGTTTTCCTTCTTCATCTCCAAAAGTCACTGGCTGGTGGACTCTGCTTCTTGTGGCTATATTGTTCTGCTCTGCTCTCTCTGAATCACTTCTCCAAAATATTTCCTCCTTTATAGGATTCCAGAAGCCAATCAAGACCCACCCAAATGGGTGGAGACACATCTCAACCTAATCCAGTTTAACAACCACTCTTGATTAAATCACATCTCCAGGGAGATGATCTAATTACAATTTCAAACATACAATACTGTATAGGGATTAGAAGAAACAGCTGCCTTTACAAAATGGGAGTAGAATTAAAACATGGTTTCTCTAGGGTACATACATCATTTCAAACCAGCACACCATTTAAACTATGCAAACCATAAAATACACATGCTTACATACATACACACATATTTTAAATAGTGGCAACATACTTCATTTTATTTTTTAAATTAAGTATATCTTGTTGTGCTTTTCTCATTCTTTTGTAAAGCTATATAATCTTCCATGGTCATAATGTATCTTCATTTCTTTAACCAAAGAACTATTGTTGGATATTCAGGTTATCAGACTTCTGCCTTCATAAACAATGAATAACATTGTACACAGGTGATTTTGCATGGTAAAAATACATCCAAAGCATAAATTCCTGAAGTGGATTGATTTTGTATTTTATATTTTATTACTTTACCAGCAAAGTATGAAAATCCCTATTTCCTCTCATCCTCCCTAATGTGATATTTTATCAAACTTTTGTTCTTTGCCAGTCTGGTGGATTTAAAAATGGCCTCTTGATGTAACTTTAATTTGAATTTAACTTATTTTGAGTGAGACTGAGGAGCTTTTCGTATATTTAAGGATCATTTGTGTTTCCTGTTTTGAAAACTGTCTATTCATTGTTTTCACAGTTCTTTTTTTATCTGGCAGTTGGCCTTTTTTTCATTGATTTTTATAAACTGATTATATTTTTGCAAAATTAGCCTTTTCCCTGTGATATCAGTTGCAATTACTTTGTCTAGCTAGGCATTTTTCTTTGAATGTTGCTTATTTTTGACAATAATATACATTTTTATTTATTTATTTTGGTATGCTGTGTGGCAGGGTCACATTTCATTATTTTTCCATGTGAATATCCCATTATTGCAGCACCATTTGTTGAATTTTTGTTTGTTGGTTGGTTGTTTGGTTTTGCTTGTTTGTTTATTTTTTGGGAAGTGCATGGACTGGGAATCAAACCTGGGTCTCCTGCATGACAGGCGAGAATTCTACCACTAAATTATTCTTGCACCCCCTATATTTTTATTTTTACATGGTTGCCTACAAAGCTGTATTTATTATGTGCCTCTGGTTATTGTAAATTAATTAGAAAGAGAAAAAAATAAATGTGTGGAATAAATGCCTGAATCCAAGTATTACCTGCAAAGCAGAGACAAGCTCTCTCTCAATCACACAAATAAAACCCAGCAGATAAAGAAGTAAAGCAAGATTCTGTTATTGTTACATCCAAGAGGGGCAGTTAGCCTCTGAGGGTACTATTTCACTTCATGCTTGGAATATTTATTTGGGGATGGAATAAGCCCAAGGACAAACAAATGCCTGAAAAACTTTCACTTCTCTTTCTACAAAATTTGAAGCAGTAATGTTTCTTAATTTGGGGTGTCACATTAAACTTCACTTAACATAAGCTACCAAAGTTGCTTTGGGCAATCATAATGAAACTTTCCCTATATTCATTTTGACTGGGATCATCCCCAAACAATAAGGTCCTATCTTCTAGGGAAGAGAGAAGTATTTTGCCAGTTATCAACTAACATACTCCACAGTTGTATTTTAATGAAGCGGAAAGTGACAAACTGACTCTAAATTGGAAGTCACACTTTCAGCACCTCAGCTTGTCAAATCACAGGTGATTGTTGATTTTCAGATTCTGATAACAACATCCTTATACAGTGGCACCACACAAAACTTCCCCTTGCACACAATCCTATTCCCCAGTAATTTGACTTTCACAACAGATATGAATCTGTGGCCTATATATAATTATTCCTGATGACATGGATACTGAACTGTAAAAAAAAAAAAAACTCACAAAAGGGTTCAACTTGACAAGCATTCGATTTTACTACCTCTAGGACAGTAAGCAGGTAACACCTCTCAGAGCTGCTGACTTTTATTATGTAGAATCTGAACAGGAGTACAGTTGAGTTGTCAGTGTATTAGTGGTTAATCCCACATTTGTGAGTTTTAGTGCCATAAAACAGCATTGCAAATGCTAAGTACCCCCTGCTAGTTTACCATTAGCTATACCAAAATATTCCAAAAACAAAATGCTGATCATCTCTATATTCCCATAATTGTATTACAAAGATTGAATGGATTTGCTAGTTGTGTTGTCTTTAAACACGACAGCCTTATGAAGAAGGCTCACTGGAGGTGAAGTTGGGAAATAGGTTTCCTGCTTCTCTTACCCACCTCCTTTTTCTGCCTCTCCTTAGCTCAGGAGGTCTGGTACTTTCACCATGTTGATTCTGAAGAGCCGCACGTTTCTCCACACCGTCCCACCATCCCCATCCCAACCTTACCCACAGTTCTGACCTTTCCTGGAAAATTCCTCCTCCCAACTAACCAAAATCACTTCCTTCTGATACTATTCCCTTGGAACACTGTTCTCAGGTGACAGGATGATCTAATGAACTGTCTCATGCTATGGTGTCAATGTCTGGTAGCGATGCGTGACTTCATTTCTCCCTCTTTCCTAATCTAGGATTCTAGGGTCAGGGCAGATCTGAAGGCTGTCCAGTTCCCTCCCACAGACTTTGAAGGAAAGAACAAGCCTGGTGTGCTGGTCTGAAACCATTACGTACTCCCAGAAAATGCCATGTTCTTTTAATCCGTTCTTGTAGGTGCCGACCTATGGTGGGTGGGATTAGGCTATTTCCATGTAGATGTGACCCACCCAATTCAAGGTAGGTGTTAATCTTTTTATTGGCATCCTCTATGAAGAGAATAAATGACAGAAAACACAGAGAGAGAACTCACAGATGTTTAGAGAGAGAGAAAAACAAATGTTCAAAGACACTGAGAACCCATAGACACTCAGAGAGAGCCATATGAAACCAGAGCCCAGGAGAGAAGGACCAGCAGATGTAACCATGTGCCTTTGAATGTGACAGAGGAATCCTGGATGCCATCAAACTTTCTTCAGACACAGTATCCTCTTCTTGAGGCCTTAATTTGGACATTTCCATGACCACAGAATTATAACTTGTAACCCAAAAAATCCCCATTGTTGAAAGCCAAACCATTTCTGGTATATTGCATTTTGGAAACTTTGGGGGGGGGGGCAGAAAAAGCACCACTCAAACCTCCTTCATAGTTTTCAATGCTGTTGGGGCTTTTGCTTTCTATTTAAGGGCCTTCTTTTTGTTTCCTTCAGTCCCTTTATTAAAATAATAATTTTTAAGAAGCTAAAATGTAATAATTTCAGGCATTGAGAAAGGTTAGTAGAAGAAACATTTGGGGCCATGTTTCTTCTACTAAAAAAAAGATTTGGGGGACCTTTTAACCCACATATAATGTATTTGTAGACTGATGCTTTCATTCCATTTGTTCACATTCAATTGAGTATTAACCTTAGTCCGCAAATTCAAAGATGCAAGAAATACCCACTTTTAATATTTTTCCTTAGATTAAACTAAATACAACTTCTAGCCCCTTTCCTGCTAATTTGTGAGATGTCTAACCCTCCAAAGCTCCCTCTTATCACAGTCATTCCAGAATCTAAGAGGCTGGGCAGCGCATGGAATTTGGGTGAGAAAACTGTTAATCATCAGTCCCCCAGCAGCCCCTGACATCCTCATAATCCAAGCCCACAGTGTGACCTTAATGGGCATCTCTTTGCCTCTGGGCCATGAGTGGATCACGATACCTCAGGGACAACTGCAGCTCCTAACCCACATCTCTTCCCCCAGGGTTTTCCAATTCTTTTTACCTTGACCCAGAAATTGCACATAGGTTTTCCCTTCTCTTCCCTTCCCCCTCAACTGAAACACTTAATATATCCTTGACCTTTTATTTTTGTCTAAAGAAAAACTTCTCCTCCTCTGATTGTCCTTAAAAGAGCTTAGCATTAACTTGTCAAAAGCTAAGACTTTAGGAAAACAAAAGCCAAAAAGAAAAATGTCTTACCAACAAGTTTTGCTGCTGGCCCAATGAAAAATCTTCCTCTAAGCCAAGAGAGCACCAAGGGCTTAGTTATATGTATGGAATTGAGAAAAGGAAAATGCAGTGAGAAAAAATAATATTTTCTTAAATTATCCTGGTCCACAAACAGGCCCTGAATAAAAATGTCTAACATAATTACAGGGCAAGTTTTCCTTGCTGAATATTATTAAGTAGTTGGTAAGGGCACCAGCCTGGGAGGAATAGTCACTCCCAATTCTGTAATAATTCCATATAAGTCATTTCACATCTCTGAACATTGGTGCTGTCCATTTACTAATTCAACAGCTTTTATAAAAACAAAAAAAAGGACTCTCTGCAGAAATCTGGGACTGAAGTGGCTCAGATGGTGGAACTTCAAAGATATGCCTTGATCTCAAGGAACACACAACAACTACATAAACTAAAGGAGGCAATTACAAGGATAGATCGTGTTCAAGAAGCTATGGGAGCGCCATGGAAGGGCCTGGAAGGAGGACAATCGGACCAGGTCTTTTTGGAGTAGATGATAACCAGGCCCAGGACATGGGAAGAGCAGGACTGGAAGGGACATCAGTAGCAATAAGAATGGTATGTGAGGTTCCTAGGAGGCAGGGACCAAATCTCAAGGCTTATATTCTATGGTGAGGAGATTGTATTGTCTCTTAGAAGCAATAGAACATCTTAAAACATTTTTGAAGAAGGAGAAGTTATATGGTAAGATTTGAGATTTTTCTTCATTGAAGAAGTTGTGGGTTAACAGAACAATCATTCATAAAATACAGGATTCCCATATACCATACCAATAACAACAACTTGCATTGGTGTGGAGCATTTCTTAGAATTGATTGTAGCACATTTTAATAATTGGATTATTAACTAAAGTCCATGGTTAATTTAGTGTTCATTGTGCAGTGTAGTTCCATGGATTTAAAAAAATTTTTTATTCTGTTACTGTATATACAATATAACATTTCCCCTTTTAATCATATTTAGATGAATGTCTCAGTGCTGTTCATTGCATTCACAATGTTGTGCTACCATCACCACCATCATTACCAAAACATTTCCATCATTCCAAATAGGAACACTGTACATTTTAAGCCTTAACTTCCCAATCCCTATTCCCATCCCATCCCCTGGTAACCTGTATTCTAGATTCTGACTCTATGAGTTTGCTTATTTTAATTGTTTCAAAACAGTGAGATCATACAATATTTGTCCTTTTGTGTCTGACTTATTTCACTCCATGTGATGTCTTCAAGGTTCATTATGTTGTCACATGTATCAGGACTTCATTCCTTTCTGCAGCTGAAAAATACTCCATTGTCTGTATACCCCACTTCATTCCTCTAGTCACCAATTGGCGGACACTTGGGTTGCTTCTACTTTTTTGCAATTGTGAGTAATGCCACTATGAACACTGGTGTGACAATATCTTTTCAAGCCCCTGCTTTCAATTATTTTGGGGAATATACTTAGTATTGGGATTTTCAGGTCATCTGGGAATTCTATACTTAGCTTACTGAGGTAATCTCAAACTGTCTTCCACTGTGGCTACACCATTTACATTGCCACCAGCAATGAATGTTTCTATTTTTCCACATCCTCTCCAATACTTGTTATTTTCTGTGTGTTTTTTTAAATAGCAACCATTCTAATGGGTGTGAAACGGTATTTCGTTGTGGTTTTCATTTGCATTTCTCTGTTGGCTAATGATGCTGAGCATCTTTTCATGTGTGTGCTGGTTTGAAAGGATATATGCCCCCTAAGAAAAGCCATGTTTTGATATAAATCCCATTTCTTAAAGGTAGAATAGTCTCTATCCAATGCTGTGTATTTGGGACTGTGATGGGATCATCTCCCTGGTTGATGAGATTTAGTTAAGAACGGTTGTTAAATTGGATTAGGGGATGACATGTCTCCACCCATCTGAGTGGGTCTTGATTAGTTTCTGAAGTCCTATAAAAGAGGAAACATTTTGGAGAATGAGAGACTCAGGGAGACTCAGAGAGACTCGGAGAGAGCAGAGAATGCTGCAGCACCACGATGCAGAGTCCACAAGCCAGCAACCTTTGGAGATGAAGAAGGAAAGTGCCTCCCGGGGAGCTTCATGAGATAGGAAGCCAGGAGAGAAAGCTAGCAGATGATGCTATATTTGCCATGTGCCCTTCCAGCTGAGAGAGGAGCCCTGACCGTGTTCACCATGTGCCCTTCCAGATGAGAGAGAAACCCTGAACTTCATCGGCCTTCTTGAACCAAGGTATCTTTCCCTGGACGCCTTTGATTGGACATATCTATAGACTTGTTTTAATTGTTTTAATTCTCGGCCTTAGAACTGTAAACTAGCAACTCATTAAATTCCCCTTGTTAAAAGCCATTCCGTTTCTGGTATATTGCATTCCAGCAGCTAGCAAACTAGAACAGATTTTGGTACCGGAGAGTGGGGTGCTGCTGCTGCAGTTTGCAAATACCAAACATGTTGGAACGGCTTTTTAAATGGATATGGGGAAGATTCTGGAAGAGTTGTGAAAAGCTTGATAGAGAAGGCCTAGAATGCTTTGGAGAGACTGTTGGTAGAAATGTGGACTCTAAAGATACCTCTGATGAGGCCTTAGACAGAAATGAGGCACGTGTTATTGCAAACTGGAAGGAAGGTGATCCTTGTTTTAAAATGGCAGATAATCTGGCAAAATTGACTAGTGGCTTTGGCTGGAAGGCAGATTTTAAAAGTCATGAACTTGGATATTTAACAGAAGAGATCTCCAAATTAAATGTCGAAAGTGCAGTCTGGTTTCTCCTTGCAGCTTATAGTGAAATGCGACGGGAAAGAGATAAGCTGAGAACTGAACTCTTGAGTAAAAAGAAACCAGAAATTGAGGTCCCAGAAAATGCTGGGCCTACAGAAAGGGAGACTACAAAGTATAGTGTGGATTTAACCAAATGTGGAACCAGCCAGCCATTTCAGAGAAAGTCAGGATCGGACATGGAGTTATCCAGGAAAGATTTGTGGAAACTCCTTATGTCTGATGGGCATGATCCAAGGCTACTGCATAGAAAGCCAACGAGAGTGCTGTGGGACCTGTATAAACAGAGCCGCTGCCAGTCTGGACTGAGGGGTTCAGAGAAGGGACACATTGGAGGAAAAATAACTTCAGAGGCAAAACCGTGGAGACTGAGGTCTGAAGTCAAGAAGCCTCGGGCAAGGAGAGCGGACCCACCCAAGCCCATGGAGAGGGTGAGTTTGCCCCAAAGGCAGAGAATGGGCCTTCCACCTCGTTGCAGTGGGAGAGTCATGCTGCCTCAGGTCTTGGAGAGAGTGAAGCACGTTCCTTGGGGTTTGGGGAGAGCCTGGCTGCCACCACATGGAGGGGTTGAGCGTGTGCCCCGGAGATGGCAGAGAGCCCGGGTGTGGCCCCAATGCTTGGAGAGGGTGGAGCTGAGAGAAAGGTGGTCTCCCCAATATCCCCCAAGGTTGCATTCAGAGAGAGGCAGGCGTAGGCATTTGGAAAGGGTGGGACTGCCACTTTCTAAAGCCCTGAGGATAAATGACTCTCAGACTTTGAAATCTAATGGACTTTGCCCTGCAGGTTTTCGAAACTGATGGGTCCGGTGACCCCTGTGTTCCTTCCTCCCTATGGAAATGCATATACATATCTTATGAATGTTCCTCCTTTGTATGTTGGCAGCAAATAACTTGTGAGTTTTCAAAGGTCCAGAGCAAATGGAGAGAATTTTGCCTTAGGACAGACCATGCCTGTAACTGATTTGATGAGATTTTATACGTCTCTAATTTGATACTTTGTTTGTATTGCTACTGAAAGGTTTAAGGATATCTGATATTGTTATGAAATTAATGTATTTTGTATATGGGAAAAACATGTCTTTTTTAGGGGCCAGAGGGTGGAATGTGCTGGTTTGAAAGGATATATGCCCCCTAAGAAAAGCCATGTTTTGATATAAATCCCATTTCTTAAAGGTAGAATAGTCTCTATCCAATGCTGTGTATTTGGGACTGTGATGGGATCATCTCCCTGGTTGATGAGATTTAGTTAAGAACGGTTGTTAAATTGGATTAGGGGATGACATGTCTCCACCCATCTGAGTGGGTCTTGATTAGTTTCTGAAGTCCTATAAAAGAGGAAACATTTTGGAGAATGAGAGACTCAGGGAGACTCAGAGAGACTCGGAGAGAGCAGAGAATGCTGCAGCACCACGATGCAGAGTCCACAAGCCAGCAACCTTTGGAGATGAAGAAGGAAAGTGCCTCCCGGGGAGCTTCATGAGATAGGAAGCCAGGAGAGAAAGCTAGCAGATGATGCTATATTTGCCATGTGCCCTTCCAGCTGAGAGAGGAGCCCTGACCGTGTTCACCATGTGCCCTTCCAGATGAGAGAGAAACCCTGAACTTCATCGGCCTTCTTGAACCAAGGTATCTTTCCCTGGACGCCTTTGATTGGACATATCTATAGACTTGTTTTAATTGTTTTAATTCTCGGCCTTAGAACTGTAAACTAGCAACTCATTAAATTCCCCTTGTTAAAAGCCATTCCGTTTCTGGTATATTGCATTCCAGCAGCTAGCAAACTAGAACAATGTGCTTCTTGTGTGTCTGTATATCTTCTTTGGAGAGCTACCTGTTCAAATCTTTGGCCCTTCTTTTAATTGGGTTGCTTTTCTTTTTGTTGTTAAATTGAAGGATTTCTTTTTATTCTGTATATTAATCCTTTATTGGATGTGTGGTTTACAAATATTTTCTTCCATTGTGTTGGTTGTCATTTTACTGTCATGATAAAGTCCTTTGAGGACAAAAAGTTTTTAATTTTTATAAGATCCCATTTATCTATTTTTTCTTTTATCTTTGTGCTTAGGGTTTAAATTCTCAGAAGCTTGATATTTCTAGCTCTTATATTAAGGACTTTGGTCCATTCTGAGTTGGTTTTTGTATATGGTATGAGGTAGGGGTCCTCCTTCTTCTTTTTTTTTTTTTTTCTTTCAAGTGGCAATTCAGTTTTCCCAGGACTATTTGTTGCAGAGACGAGATTTGATTTTCAAATATCTGAATTTGGAAGTTGTGTGAGAAATGAATTTCAGAGGATGTGAAAAGAAGGTAGGAAAACCAGTTTTTTTAATTAATGTTGATTAAGCCCTGAATAAACAAAAGCAGTAGGAAAAGAGAAGGGACAAAGTAGAGCAATATTTAGAAAGTAAAATTGTCAGAATTTTAGAACTCCTTGAGTGCGGGAGTTGATGGAAAGGGAGAACTCAAAATCCTCCCTCCACTCAGCCACCACCCCTCATCTGAACAGTGGAAGGGCTAGGATGACCTAGAATGGCTTCTTGGCTCTAACATTCCTTTATCAGAGTAACTTTATCTTGAAAATATCAGAGAGATTTATCAGGTGAAATTTACTCAGGGCTCTTTTAAATTGATTTTTCCTATGTACTTCAACTCCATCTAAGGATAAATCCTGCTTTATTGCAGGATCAGCTGAGATGGGACAAAATTTAAATTAAAACACAGCATAGAGTTGATCAAGATATCCTCTAAATATCAGACATGCTGTTTTACATAACAATCTTAAGTCCAGCACCAGGAATTTGTCACCCTGGTTAAGCCTCTTACTCTATCAAAAATGGGAATCTAGCTTCTAATGGTAACTACTTTTGAAAGAAGTCTGCACAATGGAAATGTCAATATTTTAATTCCCAATTAAAGGCATAAAAGTTTTATTCTAAGAAAAATAACATAATTTCCTGATAAAAAAGGGACAAGTTTACATTAGGATTAACAGAGTTTTACAATATGTAATTTCCTTGATCGGGATCTGGTTTTCTCCATTCTCACAGAAAAATGCCAAAGTTGGTCTGCTTAAAAACTTACCTAGCCCTGACCCTGATTAGAACTGAAACAGTTTCAGTAAGTACACTTCTTTAAAACTATGATTGAATAAATGGGAAATTCTTCTTTAAACAATTATTCTCTTAAAATTAGAGAATGAATCTAATTTATAAAGAAAATTTAAATGATATTATCCCAACAAGGAAGAACTATGCTTATTTTTAAAAATAAAGGTGTTATTTTTATCTCATGTAAATGCTAAATAAATACAATTTGATAATACTATGACAGCACATGAGATTATGTGCTACAACATAGCCACTCACTATAAAACTGATAGCTTTTGTGAAAGATTGATGAATTCTTTAGTTTTAGTTTCATTAGGCCATTGAGATAGCAAAAGAATTGAAGGATTCTGTCCTTCATGCACTATATTAAAACATCTTTCATTTTTTTCTAATGCATTTCTCCTATTCATTCATCGTTGTTCATCATTTTTTTTCTTAGCTTAGTCATCTTCAAGCCACAAATTCCACTCAACCATTAAATTGAATCACCATCCTACCAAGTAATTTATATACTCAATCTTATTTCTAATAAGATATAAAATGTACAGCTTTCTCAAACTCAATCTGATCAGGAAATCATTTCCAGTGAGAGTTCATAAGGAGGCTATGATGAAGATTAAAGGTTGAATGGTGAGGTCCATGAGTAAAGGAATTAGAGGAAATGTTTCTCCCTGATCTTGTCTTCCCCAGGTCATTTATCTGGAACTTCTCTACCCTAATGGGTCTTTCTCAAGTTGCGGACTGTTCCAGTCCTTAGACCAGTTTAGGGATAAGCAATCACCAGTAACTTCTGAGCCTCCCTTTCTTCCCACTCCACCAATTTCTTTTCCCAGGATACCAAGAAATTATAAAATATCCCTCTTTGTCTCTAGCAACATATTTTGCCTTAAAGTTTATTTTGTCAGATGTTAGTATAAAATCCCAATTCTCTTACGTTTACTGTTTGCATCCTTTTCATTTCAGTTTTTGCTTTAATATAAATTGAGTCTCTTGCAGACAGCATATAGTTGGACCTCGTTTTTTCCAGACACTGACTTTTGATTGGATTGATTAATTCCTTCACATTTAATATCACTATTGAGCTAGTTGGATTTACATACCATTTTATTGCTTATTTTTTGTATAGAGAGTGTGTTTTTTGTTCCTGTTCCTTCTTTAAGGCCGTCTTTTCATATTAAATGGGCATTTTCTGGTGTACAGTTTTAATTCCTTTAATAATTTTTAAAATTATATATTTTGAATGATTTTATTGGTATTTGCTCTAGGTTTATACGATATGTATTTTACTTATTAGAATCTACTTTGGATTTATGCTAAATTCCTGCAAGGTTTAGAGTGTTTACTCTAATACAGCTCCATTCCCATTACCACGTTTTTGTGCTATTTTTTCATATGTATTAAAGCTATGTGTTCTAGTTTGCTAGCTGCCAGAATGCAGTATACCAGAAACAGAATGGCTTTTAAAGGGGAATTTAATAAGTTGCTAGTTTACAGTTCTAAGACTGAGAAAATGTCCCAATTAAAGCAAGTCTATAGAAATGTCCAATCTAAGGCATCCAGGGAAAGATACCTTGGTTCAAGAAGGCCGATGAAGTTCAGAGTTTTTCTTCCTCAGGTGGAAGGGCACATGGCAAACACAGTCAGAGTTTCTCTCTCATCTGGAAAGGCACATGGTGAACACCGTGTCATCTGCTAGCTTTTTCTCCTGGCTTCCTGTTTCATGAAGCTCCCCAGGAGGCATTTTCCTTCTTCATCTCCAAAGTTCGCTGGCTGGTGGACTCTGCTTCTCATGGCTATGTCGTTCTGCTCTGCTCTCTCTGAAATCTCTCATTCTCCAAAATGTTTCCTCTTTTATAGGATGCCAGTAGACCAGTCAAGACCCACCCAAATGGGTGGAGACACATTTCCCCCAATCCAGCTTAACAACCACTCTTGATTGTGTTACATCTCCAAGGAGATTATCCAACTACAGATTCAAACATACAGTATTGAATAGGGATTATTCTGCCTTTATGAAATGGGATATAGGTTAAAACATGGCTTTTCTAGGGGACATATATCCTTTCAAACCGGCACACTATGTATGTTACAAACCCTAACCATAGAGTGCTATAGATATTGTTTTATGTACTTTTATGTCTTTTAAAGAATCCAGGAGAATAAATGGGGAAAATGTGCTCATAGAGTTTTTTATAACAACACTTTTCCCTCTTTTTATGTTCTTTTCCTTTCTTCTTGTGGATTTGAGTTACCGTCTGATATCATTTACTTACTCTGATAGTATTTCATGCCCTCACTCTTTCCTTCCTCCTTTGTGTTGTTATTGTCAGATATGTTATACCATACCTTTATATATATGTTATATGCCTAACAATGAAATGTTATAGATATTTTTCTATGCAACTTTTAAATCAATCATAAGAAGAAAGCAGAAGACATATGCAATTACCTACATAATTATCTTTATTGATGCTCTTTGTTTTTCCATGTGATTTCAAATTACTCTCTGGTGTCACTTCCTTTAAGCCTAAAGTCTCTCTCATAGAATTTTTTGTAAGGCAAGGAACATAATGGAAACAAAAATAGGAAAACTGTATTGTTACTTCCGTAATACCTTGTGGGATTTATGCCATTTTATAATCACCCTCTAAAATTAATTTTCTAATATAATCCAAGTCCAATCAGTTTGCATTACTTTGAAAAAATAGGCAATATGTATTACATATATTAATACTTTCTAATGTCTGATTCCATTTCTGGTAAACATTCTAAAGAAAAGAATGCAGACATAGAAAAAGCTTTATTCTAAATGATCTATAGTATAAAATGACAAATTCAAGAAGTTTAAATATTTTTTAATATTTTTATTGATAATACAACATACAAACATACAAAATTTCTTAATATACATTCATTCCATACATGGTATACAATCAGTGGTTCACAATATTATCTAATAGTTGTGTTTTCATCACCATGATCAATTTTTTGAGCATTTGCATCACTCCAGAAAAAGAAATTAAAAAGAAAAAAAAACCTCATACATACCATACCCCTTAACCCTTCCTCTCATTGACCACTAGTATTTCCATCTACCAATTTATTTTAACCTTTGTTAATTTCATTCTTATTTTGTGGAACAAAAGAGAGTTCATTAAGGATGCCACAAGGATTGAAAGCTCAGAAAGTCATTACATTAATCGACCTGTCTTTAGACCAAGGAAAGAATGTAATTCTCTCTCTGACACTTAGAATGAAGGTGAGTGGTATCTCCTGCAGGGAATTTTGTTATCAAGATTGTTAAGGGTCTCTCAGGAACATTTGAACCACATCCCTATCTCTGGGTTTGGATAAATAAAATAATTAGAGTGTCCAATTTGTTTCCTGGAACCCCACTCCTGGTAGCAAGTTGTATTAGCTAGGGTTCTCTAAAGAAACAGAATCAACAAGAAATATTTATAAATATAAAATTTATAAAAGTGTCTCATATAATTATGGGAACATAGAGTCCAAAATTCGTAAGGCAGGCTGTGAAGCTGATGATTCCAATGGAGGGTCTGGACAAACTCCACAGGAGAGGCTCACCAGTTGAAGCAGGAAGAGAGCCCATCTCTTCTAAATTCTCCTTAAAATGTTCCCAGTGATTAGATTAAGCATCGCTCATTGCAGAAGACACTCCCCTTGGCTGATTACAAATGGAATCAGCTGTGGATGCAGCCGACATGATTATGATTTAATTCTATGAAATGTCCTCATAGCAACAGGCAGGCCAGCACTTGCCCAACCACACAAACAGGTACCACCACTTGGTCAAGTTGACACATGAACCTAACCATGACAGGCAAGTCTTCTAAAACTGAATTCTTTTTAATTTTGGTATTTCTTTGGATTTCTTTATTCTTGCCTTCATTATTGAAAGATAGTTTTGCTAGATATAGGATTTTTGATTAATAAATTTTTTCTTTCAATACATTGAATATGTTGTTCCACTGCCTTCTGTCCTCCATTGTTTTTGTTGTTGTTGCTGTTTTTGGTTTGTTTGTTTGTTTGTTTTTTGGATGCATTGTCCAGGAATAGAACCCAGGTCTCCTGCATGGAAGGCAGGCATTCTAACCACTGCGTCTTCCATTGTTTTTGATGGGAAGTCAAATGTTTTCTTTCTCTTTGACTTGGAACCCTTTGATAAATTAATGCTTTCCATAAAATTTGGGTTGTCTTCAACTATTATTTCTTTGAATATTTTTTTCTAACTCTTATTCCCTATTCTCATCTCTTGGTACTCCAATTATACATATTTTACTACACAATGATGTATCATTTTACTGAGACTCTGTTAATTTTCCTCATTTTTTTTCTGTTCTTCAGATTGTATAATCTCTATTGATCTATCTTCTAGTCTGCTGATTCTTTCTTCTGCCAGAAAACATATACCACTGAGTTCTTCTAGTGAATTTGTGTTGGGGAAGTCTTAGTATGGGCTACCAACTTTTCCTGGGACCCACAAATACAGCCTATGCTCAGTCTGGTGGGATAAAATCCAATCCCCTAGTAGATAAGGAGACTGCCATGCATTCCTTCCCTTATTGTCCCAGGTATATATAAATATTCAGTAGAGACAGTCTGACTCTGGTGGATGTATTTAACAATATCCAGCTCACATCCTGAGGGTATATCTGTCCATGGCAGGGAGGGAGCTGGGTTCCACCATTATAACGCACAAACACTAGGGAAAGGTGCTGTATATAGAATATCTCCCTGCATTGGCCATGTATTGAGACCTTCTAGTTATGAGGACTGACACCCACTGGAGAAGTTGACTTTGATCTGTCTCTTCTCTCTGTGAGTAAAACATCTTTCCATCAGAGCTTGTGTGAGTTGTGCTTTTGCTAGCACCCCTGATAACTGTTTGGAGTGGGTTGACATTCCCATATGTAAAGCTCTTGGTCTCAGTTCCTGCTAATTCCTCTTTCTAAACCCAGCAATTCAATTCTGCCTTCCAGAAAGAGAGAGAGAGTGAGCCTAGTCCAGAAGAAGCTGTATCATCTTTTATGACTTAACCTTGGAAGTCACACAACATCACTCCCCCTTATTCTATTTGTTAAAAATGAGTCACTAGAAAAAAAAATGATTCACTAGAGCCAGCCATATCTATGGGGAGGGAAACTAGAATTTACCCTGCTGGGAAAAGTGTCAAAGAATTTGAAAATTTTAAAACATCAGTGTACTTAGCAACTAAATGAATTGTTGAATAAATAAATAGAGAATGATGAATCACTTCTTAGAAAAGTTGTGGAAATTTTTTAACATTAATCACCTGCTACACATTATAACCCATCTCATTATTGAAATATAACGATTAAGGAAATCAAACACCTTCTGTGGCAATAAATACTTGTCGGCTGAATGAATTTAGCAAGTCCTGAATATTTTCCTATGTCATTAAATATTTTACAATGCACATTTTAAAGGTTGCATTATGAATATATCATAATTTATATAATTAATTTTCAGTTCCTCATTATTAGATATTTGGATTATTTCCATCCCTTGTATAAATAATTCTATAATTAACATCTCAGAATGAAAATCTGTATTTTATTTCAATAAATTCATGGACATAAAATTTCTGGGTGAAAGGAACATATGATTTTAAGGTTTTGGTTAGTTTTTGCCAAAATGCCCTAGAATTTGGTGAATCCTTATTGCCTACTGGATGCCTATCCATCAATTAGCCTGGTACGCCACGATATAAATGCAGTGTGGCTACCAAGTATGACAGTAAACACATAATAAATGGTTATTGATATTATATTACATGACAAAGTAATATTGACTATGTTTTCAGGTTTGATGCCAAGCTTATTCATTAAGGAAAGAAAAAAGTGGAAATAGGAATGTAAAAAACAGAAAGTCATGAAATCCTATCTTCCACTAGAGGTAGGAACTAATTCGGCTTAAAGCTTTCCAGGTGTCAACTAAAAGATAGGAAAAGCAAGAAATGACAAAGTTGCAATGTCCTTACTGTAAGGACATTGCTTACAAGAAGGGCACATAGTGCTCTTAAGACCAGAGAGAAGTTTCTCCCATAGACTTCTAGAAGAATACTTTCTTTCTATGAAAACTGAGGGTGATAGCCTCAACTCTAGAGGATTGTAGTGAAGGCTGCAAGAAGACTGAAGAAGATTTAATATATGCATGGTGATTAGAACAGTGCCTGGCACATAGATATTCTATATATGTTAATTATTGCTTCAAGAGTTAGCAAAGAATTAGTTAAAAGACTAGTACTGGGGTCAGACTGCTTGAATTCACATCCTAGATCCCCCATGTATCAGCCAGTCATTGGTGCTCATTAAATGTTAGCTATGATGATTATTAAAAGTCTTATAATAAGCACATTGACAGGTTACCCTAGGGCCACCTTATAACAGACCCCTGAGGTAAACTGATAATATCAGACCAAGTTTTAATTTGGTAAAATTAATTTTGCAGATTATGCATTTTGATAATGCAGTTATGTAAATATGCAGCTTAGGTATAGAACTCTTTGATGGTTTGTCATAAAGGATCGAAAGGTTAATAGCGGTAAGAATTTCCCCATACATTATTTATTCAACAAAGCATGAAACTGAAGCCTCAAAAAATTGTTTATGATCTTTGTACTAATATTTTTATAAGTTTTTTTATTGTATAATATAACATATATACAAAGCAAAAAAAGGAAAAAGCAATAGTTTCCAAAGCACTCTTCAACAAGTAGTTACAGGAGAGATCCCAGAGTTTATCATGGAGTGCTATACCATCATCTCAGATTTTTCCTTCTAGCTGCTCCAGAACATTGGATGTTGGAAGGAATATTTATATTTTTTATCACCACTTTTTTTTCTTTTTTGTGAAAAATAACATATATACTAAAAAAAAAAAAAAAAACCAATAAATTTCAAAGCACAGCACAGCAATTTGTTGTAGAACAGATTTCAGAGTTTCAATGGGTTGCAATTCCACAATTTTAGGTTTTTACTCCTAGCTACTCTAAGATATTGGAGACTAAAGGAAATATCAACACTGATTCAGCATTTGTTAAACCCTACATTCTCTGTATAACTCCTTCATCACCTTTAATCTTTCTATTCCACTCTTTAGGGGTGTTTGGGCTATGGCCATTCTAACTTTTTCATGTTGGAAGGGGCTGTCACTAATATGGGGTAGGGAGATGGAACCATCTGATTTCTGGGGAGGCTAGGCTCTCTAGGTCTCAGGACTTATCTGGTTCAGGGACACATCTGGAGTTGTAGGTTTCTGGAAAGTTATCCTAGTGTATGGATAACTTTGTAGAATCTTATATATTGCCTTGGTGTTCTTTAAGATTGGCTGGAATGGTTTTTGTTGGGATTTGGCAAGTTGTATCTAACTGAAGCTTGCATTAGAGTGACCTCCTGAGTAGCCTCTCGACTCTATTTGAACTCTCTCAGCCAGTGACACTTTATTAGTTACACTTCTTTTCCCCCTTTTGGTCAGGTAGAACTGTTGCTCCCATGATGCCAAGGCCAGACTCATCCCTTGAAGTCATATCCCATGCCGCCAGGGAGACTTTCATCCCTGGATGTCATGTACTATGTAGTAGGGAGGGTAATGATTTCACTTGCAGATATGGGCTTAGAAAGAGTGAGGCCACATTTGAGCAACACTTTGTACTATTTTTTAACTGCTAAAAACACAAATCCAAATATTGAATGACTTCTATCATGGACCTAAAATACAGTTACCATTTTTTTAAATAGAGATTCTGGTTGTTTTTTAATGTCCTGATTTTACTAGATGAGTTAAAATTTCCATTTACTTTTTGCCTGGACACTAAGTCACAAATTGCCTTTTCTTGAGTAATTTTATTTTTAGGAGATTCAACCTACTTCCTAATACAAATAAAAAGATGAGTCTGATACCTTGCATACAGCAGAAAATATTAAATATATTCTAATGTATTAAATAAACTTTATTCTATGAATTTAATATATACAATATATGGAATTATTTAGACCATTAAGCATGTGATTAAATGTACAGAATATATTAAAATATAAAATCTGCAATGATGGACAATGAAGTTCATGACTCCATATGACCAACAGTAGTTAATTCCAAATCTATCTGCATGGTTTCATTTCCTTATCTAGGAAGTCATAAAGGTTTTTATATTTATTCATATTTGCTTGGACCGTGATTCCACACTGATATCAAATGCAAAAATAACTCCATAAAATACGGTTAAAAAATAGCTTGGAAGCACTGAGCCATGTCAAAATGGTGGGTTTTTTTTTTTTTTATAGAATTTCATATCATTTGTCCTTCTTGATTTAGAATTATTTAATGCCTTTCCCTATTTACTGCTTTGCCATTTGCAATTTTTAAAATTGCACATAATTTCTCTTACTACATTTGAATGATGCCAAATATATAGGATTTTATTCTGTGTCTCTCAATCTGTTTCTATCCTTTGGAACAAATTCCTTTCTATTGATCTATTTCTGATTTTGTTTAAAATTGTAACCTATTCTTGATATGCAGTATAAATGGCTTTTTGTTGGAACTGGAAATTGTGTTTTCTAATTCCAGCTTTCTTCTAGCTCTGCTTTCAATTAAAGTTCAATTTCACCCCTTTGTTGGCCATATTATGAGATGTATTATATAAAATCTAATTTGCATATACTGAAACATTAGACGCACATCAGAGGCATTTTTTAGTTATTTAATTCTAAACTTATTCCCTTATCCCACATCTGGTGTAATCATGCAATGTTCACTTTTTCTGATCCTCTAACATTCCTCCTGTGACTTGTTAGCATTAGATGAAATCATTCTCAAAGGCTCTGAAAAGAACTTTATCAAATAATCATACCTCTAACATGATATTTTCTTTTTTTATTTGCATGTGAAAAGTACACATTCTCATCAAGTATTTAGCTTTACTTATTTCTACAAGGGCAATGGCGTGATATTTCCAAAGAAAATAACTAGGATCAGTGATTTCTTTGGAATACACACAAACACACATATCCAAAAGGCATTATATATTTCTACATTGGTTAGGATGCCTGTGGCTGAAGGTAGTAGATGCCCCACTCAGATGAGTTTAAACAAGACAGAATGCATTGGTTCATTTAACTAAAAGTACAAAGGTAGACTTTCAGGCATAGATGGACTCCAAGCCTCTAGCAGCATTATGGGATGTCAGTCTCCCACTCCCTTTCCTTCATTGTTGATAGCATTTGCCTATGGCAGTGGGAGGGTGGGGCACAAAATGGCTATTAGCACCTTCAACAGCCCCCCAGCTCAGTGACCACAGAGAAAGACTACTTCTTCCCACAGAGTTCCATCGGAAGTCTTAGATTACGCTAGATTGGATTGATTTGTGTCAGGTGCTCATCTTGAACCAACCACAGTGGCTAGAGGGTGAAGCCTGCACAGTGAATAGACTGGGTCATGCATATTCCCCAGACCCAGTGGAAGGGTCAGGTTCACCCAAAATACCTGGACAGAGAATGGGGGAGGGGTGATCCTTAATGGAAAAATGAAACCTTTGCCCTGGATAGTTTGGCATATCAACTCCCTTGATTGTTTGGAGAATCAAGTGTCCCTCTAACCAGGAACTGACTCTTGACCTCTCTCACTCACTGTGCTTCGATAGACCAATCAATACAATAAGCAAAACAGATCAGTGTAAAACATTTGAAAACTGGCACTGTGTTGGAATATAGAGAATCCAAGTATTTGTCTTTTCAAACAATTATATTGGCATCACACACACCTCTGGCTACTGATCCAGTAGCTTACCACCATCATTACAAAGATAAGAAGCTCAGCACCAATGAAAAAGAAGGGTTAATAATAATTCCAGTTAAAGTAACACATTTATGTCATCTATCTTCCAAAACTTCACTAAAATGACAGTAAAAAATAAGTTTAAGCAGAAACCCAGGAGCACAAAGAGAATCATAGACAAGATGACAGCAGAAAAAATGGAAAGCAGATGGACACAACCTGTGAAAGCTGAAAATCAAGCCAACAAAGATTTGGGATGGTGGGGGAGGATGTGGAGGGCTAGGCAGAAGCAAGCTAAATAAATCCAGAAAAGCCAGCAGTCAGGGCATCAAGTAGAGTTTGGGTGGCACTGATAAGCAGAAGAACTGAATAAATTAAGAGGAAGATGAGATAGACTTCTGATTTGCCTCCCAATCCAAATTGGTCAGTCCTTACAGTACTCAGTCAGACCAGTGATTTCATCTCTGGGCAGGTTGCCCTAGGGAGACTCTGAATACAGGCTGCTGGGCATGGCTGCATGTAGGGATATTGTTCTGAAAACCTATTGGTCTTAGTAGAAATCTGCTCTGAAAGGTGAGTTTCCCAGATCACTTTCCCCTCTGCGGAGTCCAAGAATTCTAAATTTGAACTTGTGTTTTCAAGTTATCATGAAGGTATAGTGGTCAAGGTAGGAGGATAGACCATGTTACAGCTTGGCTTACAAATTGTATTTACAGACATGGTATACGGGCCTCCACTTGTGCCTTTGAACTCCATCTGTGCCTTTGAACTCTGCAAACAGAATTCAAAACAAACAAAAAGCATAGAGGAACTTTGAAGGATACAGACAAGGTAGCAAACAGAAAACAAATAAGCAAACAGCAACAAACCGTTATAAATAACATTCTCACAGAGATGAGAAGAGCTACTGTCAGAAAGTCTAACAGCGCTCCATCTCCTCCCAATGAACCCACCTGTCCACGGGCCTAGACAGCTCCACTGGTTTGGCTGGTCAGGGACCCTTCAGAGGTTCCTGTGCTGCCTACAGGACCTTCCCCTCTGAGAGAGTCCACATGCTCCCGTGGATACTACATGACTGAAGAAGGTTCCTACGAGCTCATGGTAGGACCTGCTGCCCCACAGTCTACTATCATTAGGCTGCTATCCCAACCTGCAACCCTCTATGCCTCAGTGAATGAGCACAAGACCAGAATCTCAGCCCAGTGACTCGGTATACCCCTTAAACTGACCTAATCACACTCTGCTCTAAATCATACTCCATCCCTGAACCTTCCACAGCGACCTCTGTATGCACTAAATTGTCACTTAATTATTATCTAGTATCAATTATTATATACTCTCAGCCTCTTTTTTTGAAAGTTCCCTTCATCTTATCCTCAAAGAGATGCAATGTCTCCTGAAGCCACAGCTTCCTGTGTACTCTATTCAAGTGGTGGCTGTTTTATCTCCTGTACCCTATATACCAGAGGAACTGGAGAAAGGGAGGGGTTCTCCTCTGCCCCCCAATGCCACCCACATTTCCATCTGTTTCTCCTCCCTAATATCTCTCAGTTCTTCTGAAGCTCAGATATTCACATTGTATTATCCTCCTCTCTTTATTAGATTCTTCTGCATTTCTGGCTCATGCTCCCTTCTTTCCATGAAGATTTTAACAACTAGCTAACGGTTACTTTCTTAAATGACAATTCTGTCATTGGCAATTTCTATATGTAGATGACCTATCCAATACCCTGGCTGCTCAGTTCCTCGAACTCCTGTCCCCTGGTGATCCTTCCCTTAGTCCACCCCCAGATCCTTGATTACTACTTTGCAGACATGCTCAATTCTCTCACTTTGCCATACTTTCTTAACCAAACCCAGCTCTACTACACCTATGTGGTTGAACATGGCTAAAGAAAAAAGCCAAGCAACCATGGTGACTGGCCTAACTAACTTTAAGTTAGTGATCAAGTAAGCCCACCTGGGTCTTTAGTGCCACCTATAGCACCAAAACACTTTCTTAGTCTGTTTTCACTCCCACTTCCTCAAATTAATATTTCATACCTTCTCCTCTCTCCTCAAACCTCCAACTTTTTCTCCCCCATCCTCACTTGAGGTTGATGTCCTTGCTTCTTATTTTACCAAGTAAATAAGCATACTCAGAAGAGAGTTTCCATTTAGCGCTACCACCAAATCTCCCATCATTTCTGCATCTGTACCCTTTCACTTTTCCCCCCATAAAATAAAAAGAAACATGGATGATGCTCTGAGCTCCAATCAGAGGTGAATTCTTCCATTGTTTACTGCAATTTCTTGCACACCACCACCTACCCAAGGACAGAGGTCCTGCAATTATCCCTTCTCTATACTTATAGTATAGAGACACAATAGTCTTATAGTATAGAGACACAATATGTTGGCTTAAACAATGGTAATTTATTGGCTCATAGTTTTGAGGTTATAAGGTGTCAATGAGGCAATGTTTTCTTACCCAAATCTTTAACATTCTATCTTTGAGGCTCTTTCACTTGGATCCTGCCTCATGTTACATGGTGATATCCTTTCCTTTCTCTTCAGTGTTTCATTGACTTCCACTTCTACCTCTTCCCCATGGCTTGCTCTTACTCTGGTCTCTGATTTCTTTCTCTTTATAAGGACTCAATAACCTAGGTTGAGACTCAACCTCATTCAGTTGGGCCACACCTTAACTAAAAATAACATCTTCAAGAGGTCCTATTTACAATAGATTCACACACACAGGAATGTGGATTAAGAGTACAACGTGTCTAAATTAGGGTAAAAAAAATTTTAAATAAATAAATAAATTAGGATACAAAATTCAGTCTACTACACTGTATCATCAGTATTTCCCATTCAATGGGTCATTCTCACTGGCACTGCCACACTGAGGAGGAGGAGAAAAATCCTTGAACCCATATCCATCTGTAGTCATAACTGCATTATTCTGCCACCCTTTCATCAAAAACCCTCCAAAAAAAATCTATACTGGCTATATCCAATTTCTCCCTTCTATTCCCTCTGAAACCACACAGTCCTTATCACTCCACCATAACAGGTTTGTCAAGCTCACCAATGAGCTTTGTGTGATCAGTGCAATGGCTAATCTCAGTTCTCATTTTATTCAATCTAGCAGCACACAGTTAATTTTTCCCTTTCTCCAGAAACACTTTCTTCTATTGCTTTGTCAGATAACACTCTACATTTTCCTCATCTCCTACTTGACCATTCCCAATCACCTTTGCAAGTTTCTCTTCATCTTCCCAAATTCTGAATATCAGAGTGTACTGGGACTCAGTTTGGACTTCTTTTCTCTTCTGTTTAAATGCCATGGGATACCAATTTATGTCTCTACTCCACACCTCTCCCTTGACATCTAGACTCATGCATCCAACGGCCTTCTTGAAAAATGAACATTAATATGTAAGTAGTATCTCAAATTTAAAATGATTAAAACAAATTATTGATTTCCCTTTCAAGCTGGCCGCTCCTATTGTCTCCATCACATTAAATGGTAATAACACCCCTCCATTGGTGGCCTAAAACCTTCGTTTCATTCCTGACCCCTCAATTTCCTTAGCAACTCTGTCAGCTCTTCCTTTAAAAAAATATTCAGAATCTAGCCACTTCTTATTCTATTAGCCTAGTCCAAACCACCATCATCTTTCACCTGCACTACTGCAATAGCCTCCCAACTTTTCCTCCTATTTCCACCACTGCCTACCTATTGTCCACAGGGCAGCCAGAGGAATCTTTTAAAAGAGTATGTCAGATCATGCCATCCTTCTGCTCCAATCTTCCATCATCTCACATCCCTGTCACATCTCTGACTTTATCTCCTATCAATTTCCCCCTTTGCTCACTCTGTTCCAGTCATATTAACCTCCTCAATTTTCTTTCAATTTCCCATTTCTGTGCCTCATGGCCTTTGTACTTAGTTTCCTCTGCCAGGAAAGCTCTACCTCCAGATATCCTGTCTTACTCTCTCACTTCCTTCCATTATCTTCTCAAATATAGCCTTGCCATTGATCCTTTCCTGACTCTCCCAAGTTAAATAGCAGTCCTCTCTTATAGTCACTCTAAACTCCCCTTTACTTTGCTTTGTTTATCTTCATAGACCTATCACCTACTGACTGACATATTGAATACTTATGTCTTCTCTCCACTTGTTTGTGAGCCCCTAGAGGACAGAGATTTTGTTTTTTATTCATGTCTCATCCCACAAGCCTAGAGTGTAGTAGTTGGCGCTTGTAATGAGTTGAATTGTGCCCCTGCCCCCCCTAAAATTGTTCAAGTTCCTAAACCCGAGTCTCCATGAATGTAAACTTATTTGGAAATAGGGCCTTTGAAGATAACATGCATTAAAATGACTCCAAACTGAATTAGAGAGGTGCTATTCCAATATGACCAGTGCCCTTAGAAGAAAAGGGAAATTTAGACACAGGGGCACACAGACATGAGAGGGGAGAATGCCACATGGTGACGGAGGCAGAGGTTGAAGTGGTATCACTGCAAGCCAAAGAACACAAAGGACTGCAGAAATCACCAGAATCTAGAATAGGCAAGGAAGGATTCTCCTCTATAGGTTTCAGAGTTAGCATAATCCTACTGACACCTTGATTGCAGACTTCTAGCCTCCAGAGTTGTTGAACAATATGTTTCTGCTTTTGTAAGCCACTCAGTTTGTGGTACTTTGTTATGGCCATTCTAGAAAACTAAGATTGTGCTCAATGAATATTTGCTAAATGAATGATTGATTAAAATTAAGTTGAATCCCGCAAGCAAGGACAAGATGCAATAAAAAGGATCATTTAGGGGAAAGAAAAGACACTTGAAAATTAAAATATGACATCTGTAATCACAATCTACTAGAAAAGTTTGAAAATAAAGTGGAGAAAATTTTCCCAGAAAACAGAGGAGAAAACCAAAGAGTTGGAAAATAGGAGAGAAAAGATGAGAAAGTTAAAGAAGAAGGGTAGAAGGGAAAATATCCAAATAGTGGTCATTCTAAAAAGAAAGAGATGAGAAGATAGGAGAGAATAAATGATCAAAGAAGCTATTTGATAAAGTTCCAAGAACTGAAGGCCATGTGTTTCCAGATTAAATGTTTGCACTAAGGATATACAAATTTATGCAACCCTCATGGAAGGATATTGGGCTATACTTTTCAAAAAATATATATCCATTTACCATTAGATCCAGATATTCTATTTCTAGGAATCAAACCAAAAGACTTGCAAATATGCCAAATGACATATTCACAAGAATATTTATTACAGGATAATTTGTAATAATAAAAGACTGGAAACAATCCAAATGTCTATCAACACGGAACTGAATAAACTATGGCACATCTAATTGTAAGCAAACTGTTTGAGGAATAGAGAAAATGTGACATGAAGGGGAAATTGGATAATATCATAGCATTATTATTTATTTTTATAGGGGTAATAGTGATATTATAAATATGAATTTTAAAAGCTCATCTTTTAGAGATACATATCAAAAGACTTATTTGGTAAAATGATAGATGTCTGAGATTAGCTTTAAAATACTCCAGAAAAAAAATTTAAAAGAGGATGATAGATGAACCAATACTGGCAAAATGGTGGTAGTTGTTGAATCTAAGTTGTTGTATATGTGTGTTCATTACATTATGCTTTTTAGTTTTGCATATATTTGAAAATCACAGCATAAAAAAATGTATAAACAAATTCAGTGGACTTTTTATGTCCCACCTAGCATACATCATCCAGAAACAACTATACACTGGAGACAAAATGAAAGTCTTAGAAATGGAGAGGGAGAGAGAGAAAGAAAGAATAGGTCACATAAAAGGATCAGGAGCTCAAATGGAACCGGAGTCTTCAACTGCACACCTGATCCCAGAAAAAGACAGTGACAAGATGCCTCCAACATTCTAGGGAAATAACTCACAAAATGGGAGAAAATACTTGCTGTTAAGGAACTTGTATCCAGAATATAAAAAGAAGCTCTCAACTCAGCAATGAAAAGACAAATAGCACAGTTAAAATATGGGAAGAGAATTTGAATAGAGATTTACGAATAGCCAATAAGCACATGAAAAAATATGCTCAGCAGCATTGGTCATTAGGGAAATGCAAATCAAAACTACTTTGAGAGACCCCTTCACTCCCACTGGGACGGCTATAATGAGAGGGACGACAAGTGGTTGATGCAACTGTAGGAAATAGGAATCTCCATTCGTTTTTGGTGGGGACGTAAAATGATGCAGCTGCTTTGGAAAACAGTTTGGCGGTTCCTTTAAATATTGAACACAGGGTTACTATATGGCCCAGCAATCAAGAGAAGTAAAAACATATATCCGCACAAAAATTTGTACTCACATGTTCATAGCAGCATATTTCAGAATAGTCATGCAGGGTAAACAAACAAAAGGTCCATTAACTGATAAATGCATAAATAAAATGCAGCTTATCCATGCAATAGAATATTATACAGTCATAACAAGGAATGAAGTAGGTGCCACAACATAGATGAAACTTGCAAATACAATTCTTAACAAGCCAAAAAACAAAAGACCACATTTTCTATTATTCCATTTATATAGAATGTCCACAACAGGCAAAAATCCATTAAAAAAGAAAAGAAAAGAAAATTTATGTTTATATGATTTATGTTGGCCAGGGGTTGGGGGGAGCAGGGATTTCTTTATAGGGCGATGAAAATATTCTGCATTATACAGTGGTGATGGTTATATACTCTGTGACTATACTAAAATCCACTCATTCGTATACTTTAAGTAGGTGATTTGATGGTGTGTGAATTATATTTTTTAAAAAAACTGTAATAAAAAAAATTCTGAGGAAATGACCATAGATGTTGAGTGGGGTTCATGGCTCAGTTAGCAGGTGCCTACTTTTTGACTTGTCCACTAGTTGACCAAACACCTTTACTGAGGTCCATGTAGCCCACTCAGCTCACAAATCTAAAAACTTTTGCCTATTTTGGATTTGCAAATCTTCCCAACCAAGTCCACTGAGGATTAATAAAAATGCTTTTAGAGTTCATACTAATGCTGAAAAATCCACTTTCATAAACCATCTATTCTTTATGGATCTCCACCCCAAAATAATTTTATCTGGACCAGAGAAAATTGGAAAATCTGTCCAAATTGAAGCTTTAAGAGCTAAGATTAATAAGAGAGAGAAAGTCAGAGTGTGACTTACAGCAGTGATGTGCAATCAACTGCAGGGATTGTTAAATGTTAATATTTCTTTCATTGATGATTATCCCTTACATGATAAGATGTTTACATGAATGAAGACACAGATGCAAATGCAAATTCAGGGTGGAGATGCAGAAGGTAGCACATGAGCACCATCTGTAATAAAATGCTTTCCTAGAGGAAAAAAAGAAAGCATTCTAGAGAAGGAATCCAGTGGCATGTATTTCATGAGGTCATAGGAAAAATGCCTGTCCTCTTTTACAGTACCTATGGCTTAGGAGTTTAATTTTGGCTATCTTTAGATATGTTGTAACTTTTTTTAAAAAGTACTTTTAACATTATATGTCATTATTATATTATAGTTTTTATATGTGTTTTGCATTATTTTTTTCATGTTACTTCTTAATTAACCACTAATGTTGGAACTGTTTTTCAACAATCACTCAGCATGTCACTAACATTGTATTTCTTTTATATTAACTGATATAATTAGCTAATCACTGAGTAGGACTATTGAGCTATATCAAGGACCAAATTCATTTTTACCCAAGATGCTTCTGAGTGGTAGGACATCTAACTACTGATACAGAAAGATTAGCTGACTTGGGGCCCATGATCAGGACATTTTTTATTGTGTGGTTCCCCTTTAAGTATCCTCCATCCTTTCTCTTGCTTACATGTTTGAACACAACAGTTAAAACCAGTTTGCTGCCAGCATTCAATAATTTATCTGTACATGTATTGGCTCACCAAATAAAATAGTAGAAATAATATGAGATATACGCTTATACTTAAATAGTTTTTAAAAGAAAGAGGCCTCTCAATGGTAATTTTAAAAAGTCCTTAGATTCTGATGCCAAATAATTTAAAAACCATGATTGCAGAAAATTCATTATAAGCTTTTCTACAGTGTTCTTCAAGCACTTTTATTCCTAGGGAGTTAATATCAGCTATACTGTGCTACAGAGAAAAATCAAAATAACCTATAAGCTCCAATTTATGGATTTTAAATAAGATTCTTAGCTACAGAATGAAGGAGTCAAACTATAGTTTTACTAACCTTGAAAATAATATTCTCTGTTTTATAGGAAAATGTTAAAAGCCTTAGTAGAGCTACTCAAAAATTATGTTAAAGATCAGTCTCAGCAGTAGATATCAGATTCACTTGGGAATGGGGCATCTGAGATCCCAGACTTTAGATTCCCCTGTGCACTGGGCGAATGGAACCCAATACCTCCCTGACCTACTTGACTTCTCTTTTTGGAAAGTTTCAGATGGGATGTGGTTAGTAATAGTAACTGTGTTGTGGTTGAATCATATCATCCATTGTTATCCACTGATGTTCCCTTCCTCTCGAGTAATAACATTTCTCCATGTATTGCATAGGTTAAAATGTATTTGAAATCAACAAGGGCAGATGCTGATGATCAACAGGTGCCAATGGTCAGAGCACCCACTGCCTACATAACATGGCTTTTATCCTCACTTCTTCTTTTAATGTATCTTATTGTAGTGATTTCACATGGAAGCTGATGTTTCAAGTGTTTGTTTTCTTTCACTATTCCTACCAAAGTACTGAAGCTATTCCTTGGAAATTAATATATTAAAGGGAACTGATGTGGGTAAATGAGCAAGGAGAGTTGGTTCATTTGTAATTTTAATTTCATTTTCATCACTGGGAGATATAGAGATGGAGAAAATATTTACTCTGAGGATGAGAAAGGGTTTTTATTTTACAACTGGGCAGGAAAAATATAATGAATAAGTGAAAATATTTGTGATGAACATGTACTACTTCAAAAGCTATTCAAGTTTCTCACAAACAATGTACCTTTACCATTGAAACATTATGAGTGATCAAATTAAAGAGCACTGTTATCACTTGCCTTTTGGCAATTGTGAAGATAGAGTTAAGACATTTTCCAACATACAAACTCTCAAAATATTTATTATCTATACTACCTTTCTTAGAAGTATTCTAATACAATGTATTCTAATACAATGAGTTAGTAAACTAAGATAGAAAAAGGCATGACTCTAGCAAGCAGGTGTTGGAACAACTTCTGGCTGGAACCAGAAGAGAGATTAGAGGAGTCCAAGGGTGAGATGACAGCAAATCCAAGGGCAGCATCCCAGAGACAAGGCCTCTGGGCATGAGCACAGAAGGCTCCAGAAGGCATTCTCTAAGAAATGATGATAGCAACAGATAGCTTAATGGGTAAAGGCAAATTGAGAGAAAATACACACCTTTGGAGGAGAGTTTAGAGATAAATTAGAGAAAGATACACACATAGAAAAATATTTTTGTTTGCTTTTTTTAGAATAATGACAATAGGGCGGGCCACAGTGGCTCAGCAGGTAAGAGTGCTTGCCTGCCATGCCCGAGGACCCGGGTTCGATTCCCGGTGCCTGCCCATGTAAAAAAAAAAAAAAAAAAAGAATAATGACAATAAAATATTGATCTCAAGAGAAACAAAAATTACACAAAATGAGAAGCAAAAATCATTGTACAAAAATCATAGTACACTATATGGCCTAGTTGTATACAAAATTAGCATGGGAATATGAATGTAAACAATGAAGACTGAGGTAACGAAAACTTACTCTATGGGAGGAATCGGGGAGGGGAAGTCATATGAGTGTGTCCATGCATCCACATTAAATACCTGCAATATCCTAGTTCTACTTTGGGAGGATGCTAAGAAAGCTACAGTCTCATCTTTCATAAATCAAAAGTCAATAGATAATAGCAAATGATGCAAGAACTAAGACTGGCAATATAATCATGATATTTCGAAATATGGAAGTAAATTCCAAAACAGATAGCTAAGGAAGTTGAAAGAGGTTGTCTATGTGAAGCAGAAATGAGGCAAGTGAGTACTATACTTTCATTTTCATTATAAACATAGTGGAACTGTTTGGCTACAAAAATTATGTACAACTTTGTCTAAAAATATAAAATATTTTTAGAGAGAGAAGTATAAAAAGAATATATGCGCAGAATTCACTTAGCCCTATTCACGGTTAAGTATTCAACTCTCCACAAGGAAAGTGAAGACTTACAATAGAGACTCACAATTTTTTTGAAATATAAATCTATATTAACCTTGGAGGGTGATCAGTTACTCCTTTAAGAATTGGATGCAGATGAAAGTCTGTATTGAGAAAATAGTACTCAAAATTTCAGAGGGTTCCACAAAGTTTTTGAAGCCCATTCAAAGATCTCTGAATATCCTATGTAACAACTTGAGAGACCCTGTCTTAGAGAAAAATAATAAATATGAGACAATGTCAAAACTTTGAACAGGCCACATAAAAAGGTTCTCTTTATCCACCTGAGTGGTGTTCATAAAACTGGTTGAGATCACATGCGAGGGGTAAGCCAGGACGTTTTTTCATACAAGTCTACTATTCCAAGTAGATCATATAAAGTCAGACTTTGAGCCTCTGAAATTATTTCCTGCTTTCAGTGATTTTAAGACCAGAGGGCAGTGTTTCTCTCATGCAGTAAATAGATCTTTTTGTTTCTAGAATAAAAAAAGGCAGACATTGGAGATTTGACTACACAGCATCTTCTCACATTTCCTCTCCATTAGCAATGCTTTGTTCAGTTACAAAGTATAGATCCACAGTTGCATCTTCTGGACCCAATTTGGTCATAAAAGATTAAAGAAACAAAAGACAGACTTTTTTTACATTAAAAATGATGAAGGCCTCATGGAATTTGGTATACGAATGTTTGCACTTAGCATAGAAAGTCCTCAAAACACTACTGAGGCAAACCAGAATTGTCCAGGAAAGCATATTTTTCAGATTTTGCATCATTTGTGTGGGCCGTTTGGGGATTTTAAGACATATTATAGAAGATATGCACAGAAAAACTACATTAAGATGCATTAGATAAAATACTATGCTTAGAATGCCTTTGAACAAGTGTGTTTGCACAGTTGCACAAGGACTAGTGAGTGGAACTCAAAGTTGAGTAAGATTTTATACCATTCACTCCACTTGCCAATCTGTAATTCATACGCAGCTGCTACCAGATGAAAAGGATGCTGAATAACATTATTCATGCAGGAGAAAATTTAAGTCTCCCTTCTTTCATGTTGGCAGGACTCTTTACCTGGAAGAAAGGAATTAAGAGAGATTTTTCCAGACACTCATAAGAAATAAAAAAAAACTTTTTGTGCCAGCCATTTTAGAACTGGCCAATTGCAAAGCTACCCGCTTCACTTTCAGGTTGTGTGTGTGTGTGTGTGCGTGTGTGTGACAGAGAAAAAGAGAGAAAGAATGTCTAAAAAAACTACTTCAGAAATATTAATTTTCCATATTTGGACCTGTATCCTATTGAGCTTCACTACAGCCCTCTTAGTTCTTTTGCTCTTTACAAAAAAGTCTCTTGTTAACAGGGATAGTTAATGAAATTATTTTTCACTTTCAGTTAAGAAGCTTCTTTTACATATTTTCCTACACTAAATAAAATAAAACAAAAAATCACGAAGGAATTTAAAAATAAGTATTACAAATAAAATCTGAAAAATATATATTAATAGCATGCAATGAATAACATAAGGACATAAAAGACGCAACTAAGAGTTCAGCACTTAAGAGGTGACTCCTTTAACAGCAGTTCAGAAAAGAAGGTTTTGAACAGGTCCCTACAACCTGTGCTCACTAAGATAATTGCAGCCATCATTCAGAGCTGCCATCTCTGCAGTGTATATCACCTTTAATCAGAGGCCAAACTGAGCTAGAAGTGCATTTTTAATTCTATCAGTCACCTCTCATTTGATGTTCCACAGTAACCAGAATAGGCTTATATCCAAGTGGGTATTTAACAATACTTGTTTAATAGTGGAGAATGGAAATAGCACAAGTAGATAAAATCTTCCAGTAACTCAGAAGTTCTACTTATACTAATGTCCTTGGGGTCCTCAACCACCGAAGCTTTCCCCTACTCTCATTTGCTGGTTTGCTAACTGTTAGGTTGGGGCTTTCAAACATCTTAGAGTTAGAACTCTGTCCTGGATGGCATGTCCAAGAACATAAATTTATTTCAGGTTTTGTGTCCCTAATCCTTTAATATTTTGCTCAATTTTCTTTTTCTTCAAATATTCAAGAGTCTCATTTGTGCACCAAGGAGCCAGGCGCATACACTCAGAACAAGTCCTGTGCCCTGCATTGCCGTCATTATTTTGTAACCTTCCATCTTCTGATCCACCCACAGGTTGTGTGTGTGTGTGTGTGTGTGTGTGTGTTGGGCAATGTAATTGTACCCATATATCTGGTTCCCATTAAAAACTGTTATTTTTGTTAAAAAAAAAAAAAAAAAGGCTTGCAAAAGGCTTTCCTTGATTGCCCTCTGAGAGCACCTCTGAAGCTTTGGGTGCCTACACTGAAATCATTGCTCTTCTTCCCAGTTCTATTTCTAAAAGCCACAGGCTTCACCCATCCACCATGGTAATCCCATCCCCCTTGTTTATTAGGTTGATTAGGGAATACTTATATGATGCAGTTGTGGCCAGACTCTCACCAAGAGAGGTCTTCTGGGAGAGGGGGGAGGATATATGGGGAAGCCATCTCTGCTCTTTAAAAGACATCCGTAAAAACAAAAACAAGGAAGAACCACGCTGTCTCAGCAGATATCATCATGACTGCAGATGATGCCTGGGTGATGCCTAGGATTGCTGCACCCCTCGTTACCAGCCCCAGGATGGATCCAGCTCACTAGAGGACAGCGGCGTCATGGGAATCGAAGAGACGCAGACAAAGCCTGGCAAATTGTTCTAGAACAAGCCCTACCGCAGGACTTCTGGTAATGGGAAATAACCAAATCCCCTTATTACTTAGGTCAGTTGGGTCTGAGTTCTCTGATACATTCAGCAGATGGCAGCCTAACATATTCAGAGGGAAAATCCCTAGGGCTTCCTTCCAGTGGAAGTGCCTCTTTGGTACCTTGTCTGTTCTTTGCTAATATTCCCACAATTTCTAGCCCCAGAGTGCTAATAAGTAGTTGAATAAACCAAAGGGAAAAAAGACCCATAAGCTAGAACACTCACATAATTTCCCTTAGCAACTTCCAAAATGGGCCATATTTCCTGGAAAACCTTAGGCTATATCTTTGGAAAAATCCTGGAAACTGAGTTATAAGAATTAATAATGGGATAGAGTAGCACCCCTACAGAGTGAGCTTGGGGGACAAAACAATTTGATCAATTATTCCCACCCATTTTAGGGTTTAAAGAAAAAAAGGTGACAATTCTTAAGATAAAAGAGAATTAGCCAGAAGTCAAGGAGATAGGATAAATCAAGAGCTATAGATTGAAATTTAAAGAAAAAGAAAGCAAAAATAATACAAAGACATAATTCTCTCCAACAAAGGGATCTTAATATAATTTGCTTGAGAGATTTCACTTCTAAATAGTCATATTCTCAAATCACCAGGGAATAAGGGTAATAAACAACTTTATCATTAGTTGTATATTGTCAGCATTAAAGTCTACCATTGCTACTCCTTTAAGTGAGTCTTTAAGTTTCCTGGACTGTTCAAGCACACATCATGCAAAGGGTCTGTGTAGTCAATGGGAATTTATTTATCTATGGTTTTAAGGCTAAAAGAAAGTCCAAATCAAGTCATCATCAAGGCAATGCTTTTTACGCCTGTCATTCTGGGGCTGGCTGCCAGCCATCCTTGTCACATGGCAAGGCGCCTGGCAGCATCTCCTGGTCTCTCCTTTCTCTTGAGTTCCCTTCACACTCAGTTTCCAGCTGCTCCCTCTGTGGCTTTCTCTATGACTTTATTTCATTCCACTTATAAAAGACTCCAGTAATAGGATTAAGATCCATCCTTATTGAGGTGGGCAACACCTTAATTGAAGTAACCTCATCAAAAAGTCCTATTTACACTGGGCTCACACCCACATGAATGGATTAAGTTTAAGAACATGCGTTTTGGGGGGTACATACAGCTTCAAACCGCCACAGTGGGCTATTGGACGTTGCAGCATCTTTACAGATAGCTATTTCTCTTCAACATGCATTGGTAAGTTTTAAAAGTGAACTAATCAGAGGCCTGATAGTCACACACAGCATAGGACTGTCATAAACTTCAGCTGGTTGTGGGAAAAATGCTCGTTATCTAACCCAACAAGTTAGGTTAGATGACAGTGATACAGCCACCTCCCTGTGCTTCCCTGGGACATCTCGGTGCTTTTTTACAAACAGACAAAATGAACTCTTCAGATGGAATTGATAGAAAGTGAAACACTGAAGTCTAATGTGGTAAGAAGTTGTTAAAAGATTAGTATTGGCTTTTGGTAGAAAAGCAATTATGTTGAATTACAAACACATCTGCCACACACTCAGCAAATTATCAAAGCAGCCAGATTTTCCTCACATTTTACTTTTTGGGCCCTTTTCAATTTTCAAACAGAATACAGTGCTCAAGTTATGGCTTACTTACATGTATTCCCCTTAAAGGACTGCTATTGTTTCCTAGCAGTCCTTTCTTTTTCACCATGTACCCAGCAGGAAATAAAAGCAACACTCCATTTCTACAGTGTTTCACAATTTTCAAAATTATTTTATGGGCATTCATTTGATAAAAGCATTCATTAATTCATTTGCATTAATTCATTTGGTAATGAACAACCAACCTAACATGCTTGTTTATCACTGCTTAGAGCAATTTAACAAGGATAAAGGGTTGGATGCTTATGGATAGTAGATTCATTCATTCATTCAACAATGCTTATTGCCTTTTTTGTGCCAGGCACTGTTCTAAACCCTGGGAATACAGAGGTGGAAAAAAGAAATGGAAAAATTCCTTTGCCCAAGGAATCTACATCCTAATGGGGGTCAGTGAGGAAAGAGTCTCATGAACACAGTAGAACTGTCTGATGTATTTCCTTTTAGATATGGGTCCATCAATGACTAATAGCTTAATTTTCCTGTGCTGCGTAAAGTATGGAGGAGGTTTAAACAATTATTTGAAGGAGCAAGACCCAAAATAAAATAAATTGAGATAGGTTACTGTTAAGTCAGGGTTCTTTAGAGAAACAGAACTGACTCAAGTAACTGCAGGGAGGGGTAAGTCCAAATTCTTAAGGCAGGCCTCAACCTGGGAACTCCAAGGATTTTCGATGAATTCCTCTGGAGAAGCTGGCTAGCTGAAGTAGACATGGAAATTCTCCCTTCTTACTGCTAAAATCATCACTTCTCCTTTTAAGGTCTTCAGTTGATTGGATGAGACTTCTCTCATTGTTGAAGGCAATCTCCTCAGTTGATTGTAGGTGTAATCAGCCATAGATGCAATCAATTTGCTGATGATTTCAATCCATGAAATACCCTCAATAACAATCAGGCCAGTTCTTGCTCTTGACCAAACAACTGGACAACATAATCTGGCCAAGTTGACACATGAACTTAACCATCACAGTTATTGCCTAATGGTCTGGGGAAAGATTATTAATTCATGATTTTAAAAAAATTAGGCTCTTTGAAATAGTTCTCAAGTAAAAGAATAGATTTTCCATTCACCATAAATCAAACAAAGAACAACTAGCATCACAATATTTTTGGTACTCATTTGTCACGTGCAGATTAATTACATGCAGGAAATAATACTTTGCTTTTACTTGAATCCTCATATCAACTCCCAGATGCTAGTAAAAAATACTCCAATTTTCCCAATTAAAACACACATGTGCGCACACACGCACGTGCACACACACACACTTACACACACGAGACTGGGACAAGTAAACTAATAAGCCCAGTACCATAGGGTTTTGGCTTTCATCGATCCAGGACTAGGTTTTTCACTCTCTCTTGATACCTCTGAGGACTATAACTCAGATGCAAAGCTTTCCATTTTGAAGAAATAACTGGAAGCACAAATTCCATTTCCACTAAACTTCCTAAATGTCACTTTCTTGTGACATTTGTTATCCCAATCTTGTATCAGGGTTTTTGGTGTCCCTGTCCTATACCCAACCCTAGACTGGAAGGACTAATCCTATACATGCCTTGGGACCTCAACAAAGCCCAGCACATTTCAGTCACCCAGTCTGGTTTGTTAAACAAATATATGACTCTGTTTGCTTGTGTGTTCATTAAATAGAACAGTGGACTCTACTATACTTCTACTCCCATCACAAGAGAAGTGAAACTGCCCAAGCAACAGAAGATGGTCACAGCAGACTCTTCAGTGGGGCAGGTCTTTACAAGAAGATAGACCAAAACATTATTGAGCTTCGACTGCATATCAGGGACAATTCTAGGAGATTTATGTATATTACCATTATTACATGATATTAGGTTAGCATTAAGAGTCATGTGTGTAGTGGTCAGTATGTGAGCTCTAGAACAAGATTGTTTTGATTTGCTGTCCACCTCTGTCTTCTGCTAGCTCAGCAGCCTTGGGCAAGTATTTATTCTTTCTACTTTTCAGTTTTCTTACCTCATAAATTTATTTGGGGTTTAATTGAATTAGTTGATATGCTTAAAACAGGGCCTGGAAAATAGTAAGCATTCAGAAAATGTTACATATTACTATTTCACCAAATTCAAAGATGAGAGAAATGAGGCACAGAGAGGTAACCTGCCCAAGCTTACAAAGCTGGTGAGTGCCTTCCTCTGAAGAGTGAACAAAGACGGACTCTTGGCCTGATCCCCCCCTCCTCCCATGCTTTGTACACCATGGAATTAGAAAGCCAGCATTAGCGTTCTGACTCTATATCATTAAAATACATTTAATCTGGGAAACAAGAATGGAGTCATGGTCTAGCACCCATTGGTTTATCAGAATACCTACTTGCTACTTTGGAAAAGAGAAAAGAGGGTTCTGAAAATATTGGACACAGAATGATTCCTTTATGAGGAAAGGACAAGATCAGAGTGACAGATGGGCCTGAGTAGCGTCCCTCAGAAGTTCTACCCCTCAGGCAGCCAGGACAAGGCAAAGGGCACCAGGGCTGGGAACACCAGACACACAAGCCTTCTTTGTCATTTCTCTGAGTTTTTCACTCTTCATCAACCTACAAGGCATACTTCCTGGATACACAAGTGACCAGAGATTCTTGATAGAGAGAAGGACAGTGACAAGAGAAAACCTTGCTGCTACATAACTCTCGATGGTTCTGTTCCTTCCTTGAGTACAGTTACCTGAAACCTATATGTGAAAGAATCTCTGATAATGGAGTGCAGTTTGGGTAGAGGAAGAAAGGAATAGAAATGATTCCTCTCTTCAAGAGAATGACCTATGCCTATCTCAGTCAACTCAAATTAATAATCTAAAAACCAATTATTTCTGCATTCTCCTCATCACGCATATGCTCCCCAGTGCAAAACTTTGGCCAAAGTTGCCAGTATTCTGTGGTTTCCATTTTCCTAGATTAGCATTTTAATTCCCACTGGAATTCTAGCACTCAACCCACTAGAAGTACCATTACTGAATACAGCTGTGCTACTAGCCTCACGAGTGTCCATCACATGAGCCCACCACAGCCTTATAGAAGGACATCGCATACATATGTTACAAGCACTATTCATTACTATTTCACTAGGCGTATACTTTACCCTACTACAGGCATCAGAATACTTCGAAACCCCATTTACAATCTCTGACGGAGTATACGGATCAACCTTCTTCATAGCCACAGGATTCCACGGACTACACGTGATTATCGGCTCATCATTCCTAATTGTATGCTTCTTCCGCCAATTAAAATTCCATTTCACATCAAATCACCATTTCGGCTTTGAAGCTGCGGCCTGGTACTGACACTTTGTAGATGTAGTCTGACTATTCCTTTACGTATCAATCTATTGAAATATCTTTACATGCCATATAATCCAACCAAAGTATATAATCAATGGCTCACAATATCATCACATAGTGTGCATTCATCATCATGATTATTTTTAGAACATCTGCATCACTCCAGAAAGAGAAATTAAAAGGAAAAAACCATACATCCCATACACCTTACCCCTTTCTCTCATTGACCACTAGTATTGCAATCTACCCCAATGTTTTTTACCCCTTATCCTCCCATTATTTATTTATTTTTGTCCTTATTTTGTTACTCCTCTGTCCATACCCTGGATAAAGAGAGTGTCGGCCACAAGATTTTCACAATCACATGGTCACATTGTAAAGGCCATATAGTTATACAATTTCCATCTTCAAGAATCAAGGCTAGTGGAAAACAGTTCAACAGTTTCAGGTACTTGTCTCTAGCCACTCTAATACACCATAAACTAAAAAGGGGTATCTATATAATACATAAGAATAACCTCCAGGATAACTTTGACTTTGTTTGAAATCTCTCAGCCGCATTAACTTTGTCTCAATTCTCTCTTCCCCCTTTTGATCAATAAGGATTTCTCAATCCCATGATGCTGGGTCCCAGCTCATCCATGGGAGTCATGTCCTGTGTAGTGGGGTGCGCAGTGAACTCATTTGCCAAATTGGCTTAGAAAGAGAGGCCATATCTGAACAACAAAAGAGGTTCTTGGGGGGTAACTGCTAGGCATATTTATAAGTAGGCTTAGCTTCTCCTTTGCAGAAATAAGTTTCATAGGGGTGAGCCCCAAGATCGAGGGCTCAGCCTATTGAATTTGTTGTCCCCACTGCTTGCAAGAACATCAGGAATTCCCCAGGTAGATAAGTATATTTCCTGCTTTCTCCCCAGTCCCCCAAGGGGACTTTCAAGTACTTCTTTATTAACTACCCAAATTGCTCTGGGATGTATCAGTGCATCACACTAACCTGCACAAACTAACAAGCTAGATTAGGTTTTATTACTAAAACATTAACCCAGTGTAATAGGATCCTGGTTAGTTATCATTAAGGTCTTTACTTCTTTAGACTGACACCGACAGATAATATGAAGATTTTCTTGACACACATTTTTGTTTAAACACATCGATCTTTTTTAAGGTTCAACAACATGGTTTCCACAGAACTTTCCAAGAGCAGAGCATGTTTGTGTTTGCAGAAGCCCTCCATGCCACAATCCTCCTCCTCCAGAAGGCCTATTAGGAGGCTGGTTTTCCTTGTTTGTAGTTGGCTCTGGGTGTTACAGATTGGAATGATCATGAAACTGAGAAGAACACTGTTGCCTCCTCTGAGGCTGTCAAAACCGCCTTATGTTCAAGAGGCCATTAGAGCATCCTTCTTGCAGTAGGAAACCCTACCTTACTCTACTTCTCTGGCTTGTAGACTTTTTTTCGATTTCTCCTGAAAGCTGGAATACTAGGGAACCTCTGGCTTTAGTTACAAGACCCAAGGGATCTGAGAAAACCAATTGTGTTTGCCAAGCAGCTCTGGCCTGCAGTATTCATCAAGGGCCTGGGTTGCAACTGCAGTCCTTACCATTTTAGAAAGGAATCCCACTTACAGTCCAGAAAGAGTCATCTGGTGTCACCTGGGATCAATTTATTGGTATAAAAGACTAATGATAAGAGAATTGTGAAATCTTCTTCATCTGTTCTTTTAGAAGATGCAAAAGTGTTTACCATCCTTCATCAAAAAAAAGCCTGTTCAAGTTTTTTAAAGAAATTCTTGCCCTCTGTCTCCAAATCCATCCATGAGTCCATGAAGATCATTGACTTCTTGAGAGGACTGCATCTAGCTAATAATCCTTTGTGGGGTATGAGGTAACTGATGAACTGAAACTTTCTCAAGGACCATTTTTTTCAAATAGCCAGGAGTCAGGGAATAACAGAGTTGCACAACGCAGCCTTGGCAAAGAGAGGGAAGTCACGCTGGACTCCAAGTTCAAGAGGAGTTCAAGAGCTGTTCAACACACACCACCCAATTACAATCTATTTGTGGAAAGCATAGTGTGTGTTTTCATTCAATGATGGCTATACACTTAGGAGAAGAAAGTTGGCAGACTGGTGTTTAAAGGATCTGCATAGTGAACAAAGTAGGTACAAAAGTAATATTCATATAGGATTAACTGGAAGGAAGATGTGTTGAGATGACAGACCAAATGCAGCTATATGTAACATTTAGTTAGGTCAAAGTGCCCCTAATGACAGAAAACTCACACAGCATGCTTAAATGGACGAGTTCTGAAAAATGAATTTTGCTTAAGCAATTCATTTACTTTCTAGTCAACCAAAAACTTAGTCAGTAAGGCATGAAATTGTGTCTGGAGGCAAACTGTCCAAGCCCAAGAAGACAATTCATCACTGTCTGGAGTGGCTTTGAAAAAATTAAAAATAGGAAACACATTCCATGAAAAACTAGATACTTCATTGTGTTATGAGTCTAAGTTAGTACTAATGTTCTATTTATAGGACAAAAGTCATTAGCAGCTAAAATTCTGAGTAACTTAAAGGACCTCCAAAAAAGAAGTTAGTTAAGAAGATCTTTTCCCTGATGTTTTCAGATTGTGCGTGACTCATGCTGCACAGGGCTAGTTGGGCGACTGACTCCCAGGGGGTATTATTCTATGTTTCTGCCCTCTCTCTACACAAGACACAGAACCCCCAAGGCAGATGTCCTCTTTTGCCTTACCCACTTCTCTATACCCTCGTTTGTGCATATCACTCAGGTCCTTGAAGGAAGACATTGATTGGAGACCCACACCAGTGGTAACTTTGGAGTGCTTAGTTTGATCATAGACAAAGCATCTCGCAAAGCATTCACTTCCTCCTTTCATGGATGAAGCATTGTAAGGTTGTGTTTCTATGCCTTCTAAATAAGAAAGATTATAATACCCTTGCATCCTGACAACATCCAATCCAGAGACAAGCCCTGCTTCCTTGGACCCTCCCTTAAATCACCTAACATAAACTGAAATCCTTTAAAAAGTCATTTCTAAAACCTGTTTTAAGGTTAGAAATCTGATGCTTGGAGAAGTTTCATGAGATATCTAGTACACAGCACTTAAGTAAGGAAACTAGACCTGAAATCTAGATCCCTTTATACTTGGCAGAAGACACTGATTCTCATGCAAAACTCTTCAGTCAGTAACTAATCTGTATCATCAGTTGTGCCGGTTTAAAAGGGCTATGTACGCTAGAAAAGCCATGCTTTAATATTAATCCAGTCTTGTGGAGGCAGCCTTTCTTTTAATTCCTATTCAGCACTATAAGCATGGAAGCTTGATTAGATTATCCCCACAGAGATATGACTCACCTAATTGTGGGTATTAACCTTGGATTAGAGGGAGATGTGATTCCACCCATTGCAGGTGGGTCTTGATTACTTCACCGGACTCCTTTAAAAGAGAAAGCATTTTAGAGAAAGTTAGATTCTACGAGAGATGGGGGGGGGAGGGAGGGAGGGAGGGAGGGAGGGAGGGAGGGAGAGAGAGAGAGAGAGAGAGAGAGAGAGAGAGAGAGAGAGAGAGAGAGAGAGAGAGAGAGAGAGAGAGAGAGAGAGAGAGAGAGCCATGGGAGAGGATGAGGGAGCCCATGCAACCAGAGACCTTTGGAGATGAACACCCCTGGGGGAGGTTCATGAAACAAGAAGCCTGGAGAGAAAGCTAGCAAATGTTGCCATGTTCGCCATGTGCTTTTCCAGTTGAGAGAGAAACCCTGAACTTCATTGGCCTTTCTTGAATAAGGTAACCCATTGTTCATGTCTTAATTTGGACATTTTTATAGACTTGCTTTAATTGGGACGTTTTCTCAGCCTTAGAACTGTAAAGTTGCAACGTAATAAGTTCCCCCTCTTAAAAGCCATTCTGTTTCTGGTATATTGCATTCTGGCAGCTAGCAAACTAGAACATTAGGCTTATGTCTCATGATCTCCCTAAAACTCCAGCTAAATATGCCCACTCAGTATTCCTTTAATGGGCCCCCATCCTTTTGCTCCTGCTGTTGCTGCCTCCTGAAGCCCCCTGTCACATTACATCCTGTTCTACCCACCCATCCTTGAAGGCTCAGACCAAACGTCTCCTGTCATAAGATCATCTTTGTATTCCTCCACCCCTCCATAGGATGTAATCTTTCTTCTCTCTTACATTTCATTTAACCTCTCTTATACACATATCATATTCTGCCTCAAGTTAAGAGTTATTACGCTATACATCTTTTACTTTATCCAACTTTATTTCCCAACTGGGCATAATAATAGCAAACACATATAGCACTTACTAGGTGTCTGGAAATATTCTAAACCTTACAATATATTAAGTAATTACATCCTTTTAATGACTGTATAAGGTATGTACTATGCATATTCATCCTGTACATTTTGCAGATGAGGAATTGGAGACATGAAATTCTGTAAAACTGCCTGGGGTCACAATATCAATGAATACCTGTAACAAGGCTAGTATCCAGCCAATCCAGCATCCATGTCCATACTTGAACCACTAGACCAGGCTGCCTCACACAAAGTAAGAGCTCAACCAGCATTTGCTAAGCCAATGAATGAATGCAAGTTGAATGAATGCACACCAGCAATTCTGCATAAAATTAACCAAGCCAGTTATAGTTGTGGGTTTATTGACCTCCAGTTGCCCCAATTTCAGAGCAAAGGAATCATTCACTTTTACATTCATTCAATAAATTTCATCTGAAAATTATGTCCCATGCCTAGGGCTAGAAGTTAGATGATTTCATGTCCTCAAGAGCTCATAACCATCTGGCAAGAGGACTTCTCAGGCTTTATGCCATTTTCATCAGACCTGGTTGTGCAGAAGAATGACATCTGTGACTTTATAATATACTTGGCTTGCTTTTTGTTTGCGAACCATGGACTGAAGGAGTGGTTCTCAAACCTAGGACAATCCCTCCCTCCCACTCGAAGACATCTGGCACTGTCTAGAGACATTTTGAGGTATGGGTGTGACTTCCATCAGGTGGGTAGTGCCCAGTGATTCTGATAAATATCCAACTATGCACAGGACAGCCCCTACAACAAAGAGTGGTATGGCCCAAAATGTTAATATTGTCATGATTGAGAGACCCTTTACTAGAGTAAGCAAGATGTCTCTTGGACAAAGAAGACTTTTTAAAATAGATCCATTAAGGAGGTCCCTCTCAGACTTCTCAGGGAAAAGGCCTGGAGAAAACTGAGGAAAAGAAATTAAACCTCAGCAATGATAAAGGGTAAACAAAGCATACACACTGAAATAAAATCAAATTGAACGTACTTCTTGAATCTGTAGTAACATTTAGCAAGTTAATCTAATTACTGGAACTTCGCAAATGCACTCAGTGATGATGCTATGCTGGAAGGAAGAAGATTTGATTTCCAGACTTCCCCAGAAATTCACTTATGATAATCTATTTTGGGGTTAGCTTATCCATGTGTGCTACAAGCTGGGGTAGGAGAATGAGAAACTGCCCCATCTAAGGCAAAACATAAGTTCTAAACTGAGGTGGACAGGGCCCCTAACATGGTATAAATAGGTGCCAGCGGACATCTCCTGTAGAACAGGCCACGAGAGAGGGGTTTGAGATGACAGGGTAACCCCTTTCTGGCTGCACAGAGCCTGTACCGTGGGCTGCTCTGGGCTTTTGAGGAACTCTAAAGATGAGTTTATAAAGAATCCTGTGGGGGAAATCCCCCTAACTCTCCTTATCATGGAAGGAAAGGAAGACCTCATACTCACGAGAGACAAAAGAAGTAAGAAATGTGGAATAGAAGAATGCCTGCGTTCAAATCCCAGATGTGTCATTTACCAGTTGTGTGACTTTGGACAAATTACTTAGGCTTTCTGTGCCTCAGTTTTGCCATCTGTAAGATGGGAGATAATAACCAACCTTATGGGGTTCTTGAGGAAATTAAACAGATAAAGCACTTAGAATAGTGCATTGTACATGGAAAGTGCTGTGTTAATCATAGTTAATTATCATTAGCGTATAAGTCTATTGAAGGAAAAGTCCACATCTCATTCCTATGGATTTCCCTGGAGCTGTGATTCTCAGAACAGGTTACAATGAATAAACTCCCAAATGATTTTGCTCTGATTTATTATCGATATTTATTCAAGGAGTTCTCCCATCAACATTGATATAATTTTGAGGTTTTACAAGGTCTGTGTAAAGAAACTTGGAAAATCCATCCAAATTGGTAGATTCCATGAAGAAACATGCCTTATATGTCATTCCAACATAAGTAAAAACAGACTTGTGTTCAAGCACAAATCTGCTCTGCCTCTTACAAGATCTATAACTTAGGCATGTTCCTTAAACACTCTTAAGCTTAAATTTCCACATCTAAAAAATATCATGGCAGTGAAGTTATAATAAAAGCTAGCTAGTAATGTCATTGTGAGCTAAAGGCATATTGACACAAAGACCAGATGCAGCCCATTTTCAAGAATATACTCCGACTGAGACACCAACTACATGTGTCAGCCTGATAATCTGAGAATTTTTTTCTGACATTCTTAGTATTAAAATCAAGAGAAAGTCTTACAGGAACTTGGGTTTAGTACTTGGAATGTTTTAAATATATATATATATATATATATATATATATATATATATATATATTTTTGCTGTTGTTGTCGTTTTTGTTTGTTTTTTTTTTTTTTTGGTCAGTATGGAGAAAGGGAACTGACAACTTTCTCCTAGTGTTGGGCTGTGGAGTAAGAAGTTAAGAGAGAAGAAATATCAAAACATTTTCTAAAATCCATTGAAATTCTTTTTTGATCCATGTATTAATATTTATTTTTACTTTTTTATATTGAGTAAAGTGCCCTACTCTAAGTGAGCAGCTTAAAAAAAATGTACACATGTATAAATGCATATAACCACTAGATCACACTATGGAACAAACATTTCCAGCACTCAGAAAGGTCCCATGCCCCTTCTTAGTTCAGATTCCCGCAGATGTAACCGCTATCATTATTAATATTTTTATGAATTCTTGAGCTTCATATAAATAATGATATTTTACTGTTTTTTTTTTCTGAGTGCGTTCTCATTTTATTTTTTATGCTATGGTCTATGAACTCTTTCAGATTAATTTTGTGCTTGGTGTGAACTAAGGGTCAAGAATAATTTTTTACTATGCATATACTCAACTGCTTTATTATCATTTATTGATAAGATTGTCATTTCTCCATGAGTTACAGAGGTGTCTTTGCTGTAAATCAAGTATCCTCTATGTGAGCACTTGTCTCTGGGCTTGACTCTGTTCTTGTGGTACATCTGATTATCCAACTTAATACCTTATTGATTTAATTACTGGATATTTATAGTAAGCCCTGAAATTTGATAGTATCTAAATCTTTCAATTTTGTTCTTTTTCAAGTTGTCCTTGGATTCTAGGTCTTTTGCACTTTCACACAAATTTTAGACTCGGCTTACATATTTCTACCAAAAAAAATCTCCTCTGGGATTTTAATTATGACAGCAATTAATCTATAGAGAACTGGCATTTTGTCTATATTCATAAATATGGTATAGCTCTCCACTTAACATTTTTTAAATTTTTCTTAGCAATTTTGGTTGTTTGGAGTATAGATAGCTTATGCATCTTTCATTAGATTTATTCCAAAGCATTTAATAATGCTTAATGCTATCCTAAATGGTACATTATTATTATTATTATTATTATTATTAGAGGACAAGTTATTTATTTCCAATCCTATACAGGTATAGGACAAACATTTCCATTTCCATAGTGAAAAATTGGAAGGGAAATAGGGATCACAGGTCCCAAACTAAATGTTACATTATTTAAACTTTCATTTTCCAGTTGTTTTTTGTTAGCGCATAGAATTGTCATTTGATTTTTTTTGCATTGACTTTTTATCCAACAAGCGTTCTAAATTTATTAAATCTAGTAATGTATAGATTCTTTAGATAATGATGTCATGTGTGGATAATATTAATTTTACTTCCTCATTTCCTATTTCATGACTGAATTCTTTTCCTTACCTTACTCTGCTAAACAAAGCCTCCAGAGCAATGTTCAATGGAAGTGGAAATAAGGGGTATCATTTTCTTGTTCCTGATCTCTAGAAGAAAACATACAATATTTCACCATTATATTAGATATTAGCCACAGAGTTCTTGTAGACGCCCTTTATAGGTTTCAGGTTCTGTTTTGGTCCAGCTAAGAATCTTTAATCATGAACAAGTATTGAATTTCATCAAATTATTTTCCTCCTTTTATCTTTTAATGTGGTAAATTATATTGATTACTATTTTTTAATAGTAAAATAGAATTGCACTTCTAGAGAAAAACCATCTGGTCATTGCATATCATCATGAATTGGATTTGCTCTTATTCTGTTTAGGATTTTCCTCTATGTTTCTGAGCCATATTACCTATAATTTTCCTTTCTTCAGTTGCCTCTGTCAGCTTTTGCTGTGCAAAAAATGAGTTGGGAAATGTTCCCTTTGCCTCTTCTCTAAGAGCTTTTGGATAAGACTAATATTATTTCTTTTTAAAATTTTTGGATGAATTCATCAGTTAAGTCACCTAAACCTGGAGTTTGTTTTATGGGGATATTTTAACTTAAAAATTCACAATTTTCATAGCATTTTGGTAAATTGTGCTTTTTATCTTTTTTCTTTGATCAATCATGCTAAAGATTTATCAATTTTGTTAATGTTTTCAAAGAATCAGTTTCTCTGTTTATGACTATTTTCTATTTTATTGATTATGCTTTTATCTTTACTTTATTTGAGTTTATTTTGCTATTTTTTAATCAAACTTTTGTAGATTGAAGCTTAGATTGTTAATTTTCAACATTTTTCCTCTCTAATGAAGGGCTGCATTTCCAGGTTCTGGTTATTAAAAACATTACTGATCACTTGGAGATATACTAAGGACCCAAGAGTCAGAAGGAGCAGAATTTCAGTTGTGTTGAGTATGGAATTCAAATTCCATAATCTTCATAAGTGTCTTCTTTGAGCCCAGAGCTGGGCTAGGTGTTGGGGTGGGGGTGGGGGGGGGGCGGGGGAGAATGAGTCTACAGTTCATGGCTTTGAGGAGCTTTTTATTGTTTTTGTTTTAGTTCACTTAAGCTGCATAAATGCAATATACAAGAAAATGACTGGCTTTAACAATGGGGATTTATTGCCTTACAAGCTTACAGTTCTGAGGCCTTGAAAATGCCTAAATCAAGGCATCATCAGATAATAACTGGATTCCCTTGTCAGATGGCAAGGTTCTAGGCATCTGCTGGTCACTTCCTTCTCTTCTGGGTTTCTTGTTTCCAGCTTCTGATGTCAGTGGCTTCCTCTCTGTTTCAGTGGCTTTTTCTTTCAGCTTCTGTTCTATTTCATCCTTTTATAAAGGACTTTGATAAGAGGATTAAGACCCACCTGAGGCATGTCTCAACTGAAATAACCTAATCAAAAAGTCCCACCCATAATAGGCTACACCCAGGAATGGGTTAGCTTTAAGAACATGATCTTCTGGAGTCTATAAAGCCTCCAAACCATCACACTCCACCATCTGTGGAACCACAAATAATGCTCTTCCATATGCAAAATATATTCATTCCATCACAATATCCCAAAAGGCTTAAATCACTTCAGTAACATTATTAAGTACAAAGTCTCATCAAAAGCAGTTACTGGTGGGGTCTGTCCTGGGGCTCAATTTCCCTCTGGCTGTGAACCTTTGAATCTTAGATCAAATTATCTGCTTCTAATGCACAAAAGAGGGAGAGTCATTGAATAATGTTTCCATGGTATAGGGAGAAATTGGAAGGAAAACAGGGTTCAGGGTACCAAACAGCTCTGAAACGCTGTAGGACATACTCAGTTGGACGTCATGGTCTAAGAGTCATTTTGATCTACAGATGTACATTTTGTCCTCTGAGTTTGATGAAGTGGCAGCTCCACCTTTTGTGCAGCAGCTATGCTCTCCCCAAACACTAGGGTGAAGACTAACATCTCCAATCATTGGGGTGATGGCCAGGCTCTAGACCCCATGCTCTTCAAGCATCAGGGTGGTGGCCAGATTCTCTGCCCTCTCCAGGACACAGGCACAACCCCTCAGAACAGAGGGGTGGTGGCCAGAATCTCCCCAATCTCTGGAGACTGTGCTCCACCCTCTCTGAAGATTGGGGTGGCAGAACTCTTCCTGAACAATGGGGTGGCCAAGCTCTTTGCAATCCCCGAGCACCTGAGAACCCTGGGGTGGTAACACTCTTCCTGAATAACAGGGTGAAAGACCCTCCCTTTGCACCTCTGGGGCAAACTTACCATTTCCAGATGCATGGGTGGGTCCATGCTCTCAGCTTGAGAAGAGGTCTTTGCTCCAGACTTCAGCTTCCATGGTTCTGCCTTTGAAGTCATTTCCCTTCAACCTGTCCCTACTCTGATCCTTTTAGTCTGGGCTGGCAGTGTTCCATTCATACAGATCTCACAATAAGTGTGTGGGTTTCACATGCAATACACATGGGTCTCAATCATCAGATGGTAGGACTTTCCTTAGACCCTTCCTGGATAACTGCATTTCTAATCCTGACTTGCACTGAAAGTGCTAGCTGGTTCCATGATCAGTTAAATTCTCATATGGGGCACTATTCTCTGGGGACTCAGAATCTTCCAAACCATCAGGTTCTGGTTTCTTTGTACCCCAGAGTTCAGTTCTCAGCTTATCCCTTTTCTCTCATATTTTACTGTAAGCAAAAGGAAAATGCAGGCTGCATTTTCAACATTTAATTTTGAAATCTCATCAGCTAAATATCCAAGCTCATCATTTTCAAATTCTGCCTTCCCTCCGACATTAGGGCTCAATTTTGTCAAATTTCTCTGCCACTTTAAAACAAGACTGCCTTTCTTCCAGTTTGCAATGATACATTTATTATTTCTGACTAAGGCCTTCTCAGAAGTACTTTTAGTGTTTTTATTTCTACTGATAGTCTCTGTTGTTCCAACATTTTTAGTATTTGCAATCTCAGCACCTCAGTCTTCTGATACCAAAATCTGTTTTAGTTTTCTAACATTGCTGAAATGCAATATACTGGTAATGGACTGGCTTTCAACAGTGGAGATTTATTAGCTTTCAAACCTCCAGTTCTGAGGGCTTGAACATGTCTAAATCAAGGCATCATCAGATGAAACCTGAACTCCTCTGTCAGTTGGCAAGGCACATGGCATCTGCTGGTCTCTCCCTTCTCTTCCAGATTTTGTTGCTTCCAGCTTTTGGCTTCAATGTCTTCCTGTGTTTCTGTGACTTTCTCTCTTAGTTTACATGTGTGTCCTTCTCTCTCAGCTTCTGTTCTTTCTCTCTATTTTGTATTTTTATAAAGGACTCCAGTAAGAGGATTAAGACTTACCTGGGACAGGCCTCAACTGAATTAGCCTCATCAAATGGTCCCACCCACAATTGGTTTACACCCACAGGAGTGGATTATCTTTAGGAAAGTGATCTTCAGGGGTCCATAGAGTTTCCAAACCATCACAATTTTCTTTCCATTTCCTTCATCATTCCTTGTTCCCTGCGCAGGATCACCTCACAGATCACCAGCCCCTGGTATATAAAAGAACAGTGGAAGTTGTAAAAAGAACGTGATTAAGATTTTTTAACTGTGTGGTGGTAGAAATCCTTGGAAACACATCTCTATGAAGGACTGTGTTTCTATCAAGAATTTTGGAATTTTTACCACTGAGATTCAGCAAGTCCAATATATTTTCTGTTTTGTTCCCCAAAGCAGAAGACATTGGGAATATTTTTCTTAGAGACAGGATTAATGTGAATAACATCTGGCAGAGCATCCAAATCACAGAAGAAGATAAATTAAAAGTTCATCCTATTTTGGAGTTGATGAAATCACTGCTTTTGAAAAGTTTCTTAATGTTTCTGACTAAACAATTTAGGATAATTCTTCCTTATAAGTATTCTTATAGCACATGGTATTAATGACATGAAATCCTTAAGAAGTGGCTCCATGCTGATAATTGACAAATAATGAAAGCTAAGCTGAGACCCCTTTCAAATTTGGTTTTCCCACACAATATGATCTGTTTACTGGAAACTGTTGTTAAGTGTGTAAATACTGTCTCCCTGGTGCCGGAGCAGAGCACAGTCTGCCTAAGGCATGAAAAAACAGCAGTATGTGCTCCATAGTAGCAATGTTTCTGTGGATATATTTTTAGGCTACAATTATGAGAAATACTTGGAAATTCTCCCAGAGAGGCAGGGACCAAAGCCACAAAATCTTTAGGTTACAAATTTATCGGAACAATCCCGTTGTATGAAATGTCCTTATTATTTTAACTGGTAGAAACCTGCCTTCCCCCAACAAAATAAGATTCTGTTAAAATTGGCTACTCAGCTTAAAGCTGGAAAAGTATGAAATACAAGAGAGAACTTTCAAAAATATAAACTTGTAGTGAGGAAAGCTTTTCTAAGCAAGGCATAAAATCCAGGAATCATGACCACAAAGTCAAAAGACAAATTGGGGGAAGCATTTGCATTATAATAATATAATTTTCTTAATGGACATGAAAAATGGATTCAGAGCACAAAAACATAAATGGTTTATCAACACGAAGTACATTCAACCTTATACAAATTTAAGAGCTAGGAGATCACATTTCTCCCTGATAGTTTGGAAAGTACAAAAAAGTCTGATCATGTACAGTGTTGGTGAGAATGTGGGGAAGCAGGTTCTCATATGCTTCCTGAGAGTGCATATTGAAGTGGCCTATTAAGAGATAATTTGGCAATATCTATCAGCACTTTAAGTGCATGTATCCTTTGACCTGTTTCTGGAAATGTATCCAACGGGAAATATCATATTCCCCTCACCCCAGACTCATTTTGCTTTGCTAGCTAGACAAAGAACCAGGGGTGATTTAGTTTCCAAATGCTAAAACAAATACCATGCAATGAGTTGGCTTGACGACAGGAATTTAGTGGCTCATGGTTTCAGAGGCCTCCTGGGCTGTATATCTTCTGGTTGGCCACAATCTTAGGGGTTTCTTGGCTTTTGTCACATGGCTATGAATATGGCAGTGTCTTCTCCTTTCTCTCCCAGGTTCTACTGACTTCCAGCTTCTTGCTTCTCTTATGGCTTCCTCCCTCTGTGACTTACTCCTTCAGGACTCCAGTAATAGGATTAAGAACCATCCTGATTCAGTTGGGTCACACCTTAACTGAAGTAACCTCATCAAAATGTCCTATTTACAATAGGTTCATACCCACAGGTATGGATGAAGAGCATGTTTTCCTGGGGTATATAACTCTAAGCCATCATACCTGGGAAAGGAGAGGAGGAAAACACAGAGGGTAGAGAAAATATTCTTGGTTTCAATACTGCCAGCATGCCAGTCAAACAGAGCTGGAATCTAAAGCGAATGTACAGTTTGTAAACTTAATCTCCATGGAGGGAGCTCGTCCACCAAGAAGTTAGTTGAGACATTATATTCCTTTATTGCGGTAAAGAGGATGCTCTTGCACACTGTCTCATCTCATGAAGAGTAGCAATTGACACCCCAGGTTTCTTCCTCTTTGCATTTAGCTCAATATTCAAATCTCTTTTTCAATCTTTCCCCTTTGAGTCTAAGTTTCCTGCTCCTCCTGTAATGACGCAGCACACCCTCCTGGGACCATGGTTTTCTCCAAGCACAGCTCCAGATCACTGTATTTCTTCATCCTGCATGGTCCTGTACTGGGAGGTCTGCGCCACTGCCTCCTGCTCTGAAATTCTTGGGCCCCTGTACCTCATCTCCTAGGACCGTTTTCCCTTTAGTCACATTGTCTTAGCTGGAGACAAATGGGAGCCCCAGACACTTGGAGTGAAGCCACTGTTGCTGTGTCCATTAAATACTAATGCCCCAAAGAGGCCCCGGGAGGAGCAACATTTGCTCCACCAGCTCCTCTCCCAACTTTCCCTGTTCTTAGCTTTACTTAAAAAATTAAAAAAAAAAAAAGTTTTTCAGAGAAGCTGTAGTTTTATGGGAAAATAATACAAAAAATATAGAGTTTGCATATTCTGCCCCCACCCCGCATCATTAACACTTTGCATTAGTGTGGTACATTTGTGACAACTGTACTATTAACTGTTGTCCAGGGTTTACATTAGAGTTCCGTTTGTGTGTGTGTGCGTGTGTGTATTTTAATTTTCATTCTAGTAACATTCTAGTAACAACATATCCTAAAGTTTCCCCTTTTCACCACATTTCACCATATAATTCAGTGTTCTTCATTATGTTCATGATGTTATGCCACCATCACACCTTCTGTGACCAAAGTTTTTCCATCAGCCTGAATAGGCACTATATACAATTTAAGCATAAACTCCTCATTCCCTACCCTGCCTCAGCCCCTTGTAGTCTATATTCTCGTTTCTGACTCTATGAATTTGTTATTCTAATTATTTCATATCTGTGAGATCATATAACATGTGTACTTTTCTGCCTGGCTTATTTCACTCAACACAATGTGTCCTCAGTGTTTGACTTTTCCAGGCTTTCAAAGATGTGCCAGCTGCAGCGGGATAGACCCCTAATACTTCACTTCCCTCTATTTTTCCCTTCCTCCTTTCAGCTGAAAGTTTAAAATCTTCATCTGCTTCTAAGGCTCCTTCCTAGTCTACCAGGTGTAGTAATAACCGTGGCGTCATGGCCTCTTGATCCCTCTTATTTCTGCCCAACACTCCTTCAGGGTCTGTGCTATGCGGACACCTAGAGAGACGAACCCACGAGTGCTGTGTCTACTGTAGACACCTTGGAAGTAATTCCTGACCACTGAGGAGACTTCCTCTCCCCAAGCCTCGGTCTTTTTTATCTCGCTGTTGATCCTCCAGCAGGTCTCACCTGTGCCTTCCTTGGCAGGGCCTTTCCTGGAAACAAGCCTTTGTGGAAGAGAAACAAACCCTTCTACCTTTACCAACTCTGCACACTGGGCCTCACCTAATAATGCTTGAAATACTCGGTGGATTCTTTCGGCTTCTCTTTTTCAGCTCTGCCTAAATCAGTAGTTCTCGGTTATGACGGCACAATGGAATCAGCTGGGGACACATTAAAAAGATTGTCGGCTGGGTTACCCCACCCTGAGATTTTTATTTAATTATTCCATACTGTGGTCTGGGTCTTGGGATATTAATGTGCAGCCAGGTTTGAGAATTACAGGCCTCAATTTTTGGAGTAATTAAATTAATTAATGTTAGCTCTTATTATTAGCCCTATATCTAATTACAAGTTTCTCTAGTAACCTAGATTGGGCTTTCTCTGGAGGGGGGATACCGTAGTTAGCTCTCAGGTTTTAGCCTCTGTTAATTACCTTTTGCATCCCAGGCTGCCTCTCTGATCTAATAGCAGTTCCCTTTTCCAAGCCCAGCTGTAAAAGGACTGTGCCTCTCTGTACCTTTCATCTCTCTCTAGCGTCGCAGGAACAGGATAGGAAAGGCTGTCATTCCTACCCCATTCTCAGTCCCTGAACCCCAGGTAGGAATACACACTGGCAAATATGAGGTTCAAGCTTGTTGGAAAGTTTTTGGATCCTGATTTCTATGATTCTATAATTCTCCTAAAACTTACATGTTCCTAAAAATATCCTTGCTGGCATGTGTTATGTGAAAGTCACATATGCAGCTGGAAAGGCACAAAATGTGCGAGTCTGCCAACAAAATTAGTAGAAACGATGAAGAAGATAGATAAGCAAACTGAACACTTAGTAACTAAGTTAATTTCTCTTTGGAGACTTCAGAATCCTTTGCTCTTAGGTCAGTTCATGTGATATTGTGTGCCACTTCCAGAAGGTGGCTGGTGGAATTCTAATTCCTTGAACTCAAGATATCATTGAAAATAATTCAGTTATAAGAGTTAAAGACCTTAAAAAGTTTTTCCTGAATATTAAGTAGGGGGTGTGTTGATCTGCAAGAAGAAAGACCTTTTCTCCAACAACCTCCATTCTGCAGTCATTTGAGCTGCTCTGTGGAAGTTGATCTTGCTTTAAGTCCCAACAGCAGGACCGGTTCTTGTTTGAGTTATGCCAGGACAGAGGGTTTTGTGATAGGCGAGCTTCTAGGCAACAAGTAATGCGGCCAGACCTCTCCCAGGAATTGGAGGGCAACATGTTTCAGCAAAACTGTAATTAATCAAGATGCAATTAAACTGCTATCACTGAAGCCCCTGGACTATCCTCCCTTGGGAGAAGAAAAGAATTGCCATACTCGCCCAGTTCCCACTCCCTGGAATGCCTTTGTCAGGCCCGTAAGTGTCCTAACCTCGTTAGTGTCCAGGACACCTGCTGATAAGCTTATTAACTGCTGACAATCTGACAGCCTCCCTGCCCACTCCATAGTCCGCCATCACTGTGCCTATTGGACACCCAAACACTTCAGGTTAGACACACTCGACTGCTTGCCATTGTGCCCCAGCCATCTGCCTCCAATTGCACTTCTTCCCACGACACATCACTGAGTGTGGCCCCTCAATGCCTACCTCATTCCAGTGAGTCAGCCTCATTCCAGACCTAGCCTCATCCTGTAATAGGAACAGGTGCTCATGCTTGGCTCTGGTTGTGCTTAAGAATATCAGTGTGGCTCCAGGCTTTGGCTCAGGTTTAAATCATGCTCTGTACCCATGACCTGAGAGTCCTTTCTGAGCCTCATTTTATTCGGTTGTAAAACGTGGGAAATAGCAGTAGCTACCTCTTAGGATTAGCTATGGCATTTAAATAAATCAATCCACATGAAGTACTCAGCACAATGCTTGGCACATAATGAGTACTTAATAAATGTGATAAATGTTGTCTGCATTATTTCAGTTGCAAAAAGCATAAACCACCTTGCTATAGCTCAATAAACATTCGGGGCTTGTTGAAAGGATATGGAAAAATGTAACAGCCCAATTTATATTACTGTAAGGAAAATGGATGTTGAGGAACTGGGAAGTCACAGAAAGCCACTCCTGAACCCTCTGATTCTATCTTTGTCTCTCTCTGAGACTGAATGTCTATCATTTCCACTTCTTGCTGCGTGTCTATTCCATTCTGCTGATCTCCATGAGCATCCCTCTTTGTGAGCCTACTCACAGCTATGGCAGGGACCACTAGTTGTTCTCTAATATCCATTTTCATTTTCTTTCTTTAACAGAGTACCCTGGCACTTAACTGATCATGTGGTCTCCCAGCTAAAGTTATATTTTCTGGACTCCCTTACAGCTAGGAGTGGGTGGCCACATAACCAAATTCTGGTTTTATTTGTAAGTATAATATGAAACTTTTGGACCATGAGAAGATGCACGCTCTTCTCCTTTTTCATTCTCCTGCTTGGAATTTGGATGTGTTTAGTGAGCTATTTTGGAATATGCCAGCTTAAGGATGGTTAAAACATGAGTTTGAAGGAGCCTGGATCCCCAGTAAGATATTATATTAAGTTTGGATTATTTACATTCTGTTACCTGGGAGAGAAAATACTTCCTATTTTGGTTAAACCATTTTTGTTTTGTCTTTATTATCCTAGTAGATTAAGCATTTGCTCATTTCCTTCGCAATGAGATTAATATTAATATTTTAAATTAAATTAATATTTCAAGTACAGGCACTCACCATTGTCCCACTGACTCAGTCTTTCAGTTTCACTTTCAAGTTTCCAGAAGAAGTATTAATTTGGCCAAGCTGGGGTCAGATGTCCAGCCTGTCCTATGACCTGCGGCTGGGGTTTTGGGATGGGGTGGAGAATGGAAGGACGCGTGGTACAGAGGATGGTCCTGTTCAAGGACTGTCCGTGTCGTGGGTTTGTTAATAACTAGGTATGAGTGTGAAGATAGTTATTGATCAGCCTGAAACTGCGACGTAACACAAAGGTTCAGAAAACAAGCTATTGTTGATTTTACAAAATACAAAAACTCCCAGGATATGTCAGAGATTAAGATGGAAGTCAACCCCCCTGAACCTTCTTCTTCTTGTGGGACTGTATAATAATGACTGGATGAAATGAAATCAATGCATGAATAAAAATCCCGAGTCATCAACATATGCTTCAGTTATGTTTATTTAAAAAGTATACTGATAGATTTTGGGGTAAGGAAGGCATTGTCTATATTTTAGAACCACACATACTCTTTGAGACCAAAGGAAGAAAAGTTTATTTGGTCTGGAGCCTAAATATTCTGTAGCACATAATCTAGCTCAACCTATCTGTATAGCTCATTTGAACAATTGAAACACAGGGAGGCCAGAATAAGAGGTCCTTTAATCCTGTATAGCTTAATTGTAATGCCTAGAGTATATTAAGCAGATAAACAAAAAGCATTGGCAAAGTCCTCTGAGGGATGCAAGAAAGAATATGGAACTATTAAAGCTTACCGTCAGAGAATTCCCTGATACTGTGTCAAACCTTAGGGACACCCAAATCAATAGGCTACGCCCTCGATCGTGAGGCTTACTCTTGTGAAGCTTATCTAGGTAGTAGAGAAGCTTAAACTACCTATAGACATGCCTGAGAGTCACTTCTGGAGGACCTCTTTTGTTGTTCAGATGTGGCTTCACTCTCTCTAAGCCCAACTCTACAAGTGAAAACATTGCCCTCTCCCCTACATGGGGCATGATACACAAGGGTAAAAGTCTCCCTGGCGGCATGAGAGATGACTCCCAGGGATGAGTCCAGCCCTGGCACCATGGGATCAACAATTTCATCCTGACCAAAAGGTGGAAAAGAAGTGTGACTAATAAACTGTCAGTTACGAGAGAGTTCAAATAGAGGAAAGAGGCTACTCTGGAGGTTGCTCTTATGCAAGCTTCAGTTAGACCTTGCTACCTATCATAACATGCCAACCCCCAATCCCATTCCAGCCAATCCTAAAAAACACATAAGGCAATATATAAGGTTCCACAAGGGTTCTATGCACTAGAATAACTTTCCAGAAGTCTACAACCTCCAGATGGGTCCCTGGACCAGATAAGTCCTGAAACCTAGTCTAGTCTCTCCAGAACATCAGATAGTTCCATCTCCCTACCCCATATTAGTGATAGACCCTTCCAACATGAAAAGTTTAGAATGGCCATAGCCCATACACCCCTAAAGAGGAGGATAGAAAGATCAAAGGTGATGGTTGAGTTATACAAAGAAGATAGGATTTAACAAATGAATATTAATGCTGAGTCATTAAATTGATATCTCTTTTAGTCTCTAGTATCTTAGAGCAACTAGAAGTAAATTACAGAATTGTAACCCATGCCAAACTCTGAAATCTGTTCTACAACTAACTGTAGTACTGTGCTTTGAAATTTATTGCATTTATGTATATATGCTATTTTTCACACACAAAAAAGTTGATTGTAATGATAAAAAAATATCATGCCTTCTAGCCTCCTGTATTCTGGAGCAGCTAGTAGGAAAAATCTGAGAGGATTGTATGGTAGCTCATGACAAACTCTGGGATCTGTCTTGTAACTACTTGTTGAAGAATGCTTTGAAAATTATTGCTTTTTTCTTTCTTTGCTTTGTACATATGTTATATTATACAATAAAAATGCAAAAAAAACAGGAATAAGCATTAAGATGAAATATTGATGAAAAACAATGATATAGGAAGGAGAAGGAGAGAGAGACATATTTTAGAAATTAGTTTATTTTTGCTTATGCTAGGGAACCAATAGAGAATTGATTTAAAAAAACTATGCTGACAGATTTTATAAAGGTTTTTCAGCCTATAATTTTATCTGCATTAATCAAAAACCTCAATATATCCAGGTACTTCATACCTTGGGAAATTACTCAAAATTTTACTTTCTGTGAATTTGTTTAGCTGTGACATTGGCGAAATATTTTTATAATGCAATTAAACTGGGTGCATGTTTAGCTTCTGCTATTTCAACAGTGTCTGTCTGTTTGCTAGGACTGCCAAATAAAGTACCACAAACTGGATCACTAAAAACAACAGACATTTATTGTATTACAGTTTTAGAGGCCAGAAGTCCAAACTCCCTCCTCTCTTCCCAGCTTCTGCTGGGTTGCTGGCAACCTTGGGCTTTAATCTCTGCCTTGGTCGTCACGTGACACTCTCCCCTCTGTCTCCTTGCCTGTTTCCATTTCTTGCATTCTTGCATGGACACTTGCCGTATTAGATTAGCAACCACTCTGATTCAGTTTTGCCTCATACTAACATCATCAAGCACCCTATTCCCAAATAAAGTCACATACACAGGGCCAGGAGTCAGGACTCAAACATGTGTTTTGGGAGAGCACAATTCAAACCATAACAGACATCAAACTATAGATTAATGTCAAAAAAGATTGTAAGATTACTGGGGATATGGTCTCTGAGATCTTCCTTGTCACTAGCAGTGCAGCAATTTCATTTCCACCAAGGCTGTACAATAGCATTTCCAAAGGTGTGTTCTGCAGATGATCAGTTCCTATGGATACTCCAGGAGAAGCGGAGTTCCATGGTAAAATAAATTTGGAAAATAGGCTACTAGTCTTATTACTCTCTTGGAAACTCCTAATGTTAAGCACAGCAAAGGCTGGGAGATGTCTAGTTGAAATGAAATATGTGGCATCTGTTGAAAATTATTTAATCATGTGTTTCCCTAAAATTTCACACTTTGGAAAACGCTGTGTAGTATCAGCAACTGAAGGAGGAGCAGATGCAATAACGAGGCCCTGGATGGAATTGTAACACACAGAGGCCAAAGTAATTCAACCAGAAGTGAGATTGCTCAAGAAAGACAGTTTTCATACTTTCAAGTTGTGAAGGGTTAATACACACATCTAAAAGGAGAACATACCTATTGATCTTCACTGCCAGGTTATGCCTACATCTAAAAACACAGCCATTTATATAATAATGTATCATTTATAGGGCAATTGTATATGTATATAAACTTTAACTTAATCCTCCTATTAACCCTGTGTAATGAAGTGTTATTCTATTTTTAAAATGAGAACACCAAATGTCAGTGTACTTAGTGACTAGGCCTGTGGCACAAGGACACACAGCAAGGAAAAGATAAAGGTGAGAAATTATGGAGGGGGCAAAAAAGACTCTAACTTCAAGTAAGTTTACAGAGGCATGGTATACAATACATTATTGAACATTAAAACACTGTCAGTAGGAAAATTCATTTACCTTGCATTTCACCTGGTGTTTGCCAAACCAGTTTGCTTGCAAGTCTTTTCAAGTTTTTTTTTTTTTTCAATGTTAATTTTCTATCAGTCTTCAACAGAACATGCTTCTGGGATGGCTAGTCTGGGTCATTGGATTCTTACCAGCCAAGACAAGAATCATCATAGCTCCAGGCTTCACATAAATCACGCTTCATTAGTCAGACTATATTAAATAGGAACCTAGAATTCCTGGAACTGGACTCAATTTACCTTTGCAGTTTATGTTAAGAAAGCACTTGCTAGGTTGATTGGTATCAACCCAATCTTCCATCCCCCTGCAATTTGCCCAAATTATTCGGATGTGATGTTCGCTCATAGAGGTTTCTCTCTTGCAGGTGTTTTCTAAGAATGGAGCCAGGCTGACACCTACCATGGGTTGCTTAAAACATTTAGAATCTTATATACGTTCTTAAAAATAAGATGGGGAGCATGGGTCAAATTTTAAAAATGAATATTCCAGATGAAAACAAACTGATGTTATTTAATAAATGTATCTCATTTCATGCCATTGTAATTGCCGATTTCAAGTTTTTCGTGGGTCAATGTGGGGAATGTTTAAAGTATTCCTGACTCCATTATAGCCAGGTGTCTCCTGTTGAGAGGTCCTGCTTCTTTCTGTCGTGATTCTTAATTAGATCAGTCTCCAAACAGTCTATGCAAAGTCATTATAAACACATTGAAGGATAATTCCAGGACTATGAGAACACAAAGACAGAAAGGCATATAAACCACAAACTTAAACCTCAAATTATTTTGGGGAAAAAGTTACTGCCCTTTAATTTTTTCTTGAGTTAAACTTTCCTTTAATCCATTCATTGAGTGACTAACTTAAGAGAAGAGAGGTAATTTCAAAGAAATACTTACACACAAACTTGATCTTTGCAATGTTTTAGAATAAAAATCCATAACCTATCATTTTCTCTTTAACTTTTCTCTCACATTAGTAGTTGAAAAAAGATAGTATGACACACTATTAAAAGCCCTAAGTCCCTCAATTTGTGTAGGTTTCAGTTTTCTCACATCTAAAATAAGGGACTAGGCCAGAAAATGTTTACGTTTCACTCCATTCGATTTTTTTTAATGCCTAGCACCTAAGACACTTTTAAAATTTTATTTATTTATTTGCATGGGCAGGGACTGGGAATTGAAACTGGGTCTCTGGTATGGCAGGCAGGAACTCTGCCTGCTAAGCCATCATGGCCCACCCCCTCCATTCAGTTTTTTTTTTTTTTTTTTTTTTTAAAGGAAAGACAGAGAGAAGGAAGGAAGGAAGGAAGAAAGGGAAACATCTTTAAACATTTTCTTGTTTTATTGTATTCTGTTTCTCCGTATTTGTTACATGGGCTGGGGCCGGGAATCGAACCGAGGTCCTCCGGCATAGCAGGCAAGCACTTTGCCCGCTGAGCCACCGCGGCCCGCCCTCCATTCAGTTTTAATGCACTTCTTGGCCCATGGTCCTGTATAAATACTTGTTGAATAATTCTGGATATCCTGTCATGTTTTCTGACCCCTAAGAGGCACAATAATTTTGACAAGTTGCAGGTCCAGGTTAAACTCTGACTCCACAATTTATTAGTTATATAGACCTTCTCCAAGGCTTTATAGTGGTATCTATAAAGTGGATGGAATGTTCTTATGTAATTTGGTTGGTAGAGGATGAGATGTAACCGTCTGAATGGCTCTTAGTGCAATGCCTGTTACAGAACAAGCATGCAACAAATGACAGCAGCTGTCACCATGATTGATAGACACTTACAATAAATAATTGTCCATAACTGCAACCCTGTAGGCCTTAGAATGAACATTCTTTTTATGGGGTGCTCGTCTACCTCACACAGTGTCCATTCCACTGGAAGGGTGATCTTAGTCAGAAGGTTCTACCTTCATGTGTGCAGTTTCTAGAAAACCATGTGCCTAGTTGCGAATGCCCCTGAGTTGCTTTCTCCACCCCATACCCTCCATTTGCACCATGCCATCGCCTGGCCAACTCCCAAGTGCCCCACTATTGCCAGCTGTGTGCCCTGCCCATGGCTAATCATGGCACTTTCACATGGTGCTGGCTTTCTCACTTTTCTTCTCAGACTCTCCCACCGATTATAAGCTGAGCATCATGATTTTGACCATATTATTCACCTCTCTATCTCAAGCACCTAAACCCAGGACTTGGTACATTGTAAGTGTTCAACAAATATTTATTGAATAAATCGATCAATAATGTGTCCATTGGTATTCCTGACTTTGAGAAGATTTGGTCCCACAATGACAACCACATCTCAGCTCCTCCTATTATTAGAGAAGTTCCAGGATGTAAATTATGCAAGTACCATAATTTGACTCTGTAACACCTATTCATGCTTGTGTTTGAAAATGGCTGCTCTTGGGGGGGGGGATTCAAAAGATGAGGCCACATTTTAAAAATCTGGCTCAGAAAAAAATGGCCAGTTGTTCCATTTTTCCATTCTTTTCTACATCCTCTATTAAATGTGATGCCATAGTTCTCTCTGACCACTGCACAACCAATCTATTGCTTTTGTTTGTTTTTTAAAATGTCTTATTGCAGTAATGTATAACACAAAATTTCCCATTTAAACCATTTTTAAGCATACAGTTCAGTGCATTGATTACATTCATCATGCTGTGTGCCATTACCACCTCTGTCAATACCTAAACTTTTCCATCACCCCAAACAGAAACTCCACCCAGTAAGTAATAACTCCTTTTCCAACCTTTGCCCAGTCCTTGGTAACATGTAATATATTTTCTATTACTTTGAATTTTCTTATTCTGGATATTTCATATAAATGGAATCATACAATATTTGCCCTTTTGTATCTGTCTTATTTCACTCCACATAAAGCTTTCAAAGTTCATCCACATTGTAAACTGTATCAGAACTTTATTGCTTTATATGACTGAACAGCATATCTGTGTTTTTATTCTTCCATTGAAGGACTAGTAGTCGGGTAAGCATTTGAGCTTCAAAAGCTTATCTCTTATGTTGTTTGTAGAGAAAATCTAGAAGTCATCAAAGCAACACTTAGGTGAAATTTGCTATTTTTGTGCCACTTGTTAACAGACAAGGAAATGAATGTGCTGAGGCTGCAGAGCATAGTTGAGAGTAAACTACAAGGAAGATTTATTTTCAAACACCGGATCTTCCCTCCCTTTGGCAAGGAGAAGGCATTTCATCTATCTGCAAGTCTGGTTTTGCTAATAGGTAAAGCTGATGATATCTAAGAATGAGCACTATCTTTGTTTGCTTAAAGTCTCTCTAAAACACTTTTAATCTCTAGGCCTAACGATGAATCTCCATTTTGGGGGGATTACATTATGAAATTAATTTATCTGCAAACTAATTCCCAAAGAACACATCTTGGCCTGGCTTTTATCTTCAATAAGATTAATGATTTTAAAAAAACCCACTTACCTCTACTAATGTGCCGTTTTCAGATGTTATTATCAGTATATAGTATATACAAGTAGAGTTTATCAATACTAATAAAGGAGTTAAGAAAATTTTACACAGTGGTGAAATTTAATGTTAAGTAAAGGTCTGTGAAGCAGCCTAAGTGGCATTGCAAACTTAGAAATAAGAGTATGGAACTTGTCACAGAACAGCGTTAAATGCTTACTTTGTGTTACGCATTGAACTATGCTAATATCCCATTCATTCATTCATTCATTCATTCTTTCCAATACTATGCATTGAATATAGATGTGCATAACTCCAAATGCTGGGAAGGAACAAGACACATATGGTCCCTGATGTCAAGTAGCTTATGGAGGGAGACAGTAAAAATACAGACATGTGGGAAACATATGTACTTCAGACTTGCGCTTCAAAGAGCCGCAATAGGACAAATGCCTAACTTTTCAACAAAAATTATGAAAGCAGAAGTCAATGGAATATTTCTCAAAGTTTTGAAAGAGAAAAAAATCCTGCCAATGTAGGCTTTGATATCCAGAAAAACTATTTCCTTCAGGAGCAATGGGAACCAAATACACCTCCAGATCCTTAAAATCTGAGCACAGTTATTACCAGCAGACCCAAATACAAGAAATGCTAGAGAAAGTTCTTCAGTATAAAAGAAAATGATCCCAAAGACCTACAGGAAAGATCACTGGAGAGGGTAACTCTGTGGGCAAGTGTGAAAAAAGTCCACCATTTAAAGCAACAACAAGAATATCTTGTGGGGTTTATAACATTTGTGAAAGCAGAGTATTAAAAAAACAACAGGGCACCAAGGAGGAGCAGAGTTTAACTATTTGAAGTTCTTGTAATATTCATAAAACAATAGAAGTAAAAATTCAAGACAGAATGTACTTAGGCAAAAGGGAGATGCTTATTATAATTGTCAGCGTAACCACTAAAAGAATGAAACAAAAATGTATAATAAAGCTAAAGAAAAGATAAAATGGAATACTAAAAAATACTTGATCGAACAGAAGTCAAGTAAGGAGAGGGAAAAGAACAACAGCAACAGATGATTAAATAGAAAACGGTGCACTATAATAGAGGTATGCGCCAATATATAACTAATCATATTAAATTTAAATGGACTAAATACTATGATCAAAAGACAAGACTGCTAGATGTGATTTTAAAAATCATCTCAAATATATCCTGTTTGTAAGATGCACATTAAGTATAATGATAGAAATAGGGTCAAAACAAAAGGATGATAAAGATACACCATGCAAACACTAACAGAGAAAGCTGACATGACTATGTGACTATTAGACAAAGTACATTTTAAGGAAAGATGTATTACTAGAGTTATAAAGAGGGAATTTTCATAGTGGTAAAAGGGTCAATTCAACATGAAAATATAATAATTCTAAATTTGCATGCATATAATTATATATCTTCAAATATATAAAATTAAAATGACAGAAATAATATTACTACTGGTCAAATCCACAATCAGATGGAGACTTAAAAATCTCTATCTCAATAACTGATAAAAAAAGAAGACAGAAAGTCAGTATACCAAAACTACAGGATGCACATTCTTTTTAAGTGTAGAAATAGACCAAATGCTGGACAAAAAACAAGATTCAACCAATCACAATTGAACTGAAATAATACAGAATATATTTCCTTATCACAAACAGAAAAATAATTAAAAACCCCTGGAAATAAAGTAGCACAACTCCAAGTAACTCATGAGTTAAAGAAGAAATCACAGTAAAAATTAGAAAATAGGGTGTGCCACAGTGGCTCAGCAGGCAGGGTGCTCGCCTACTATGGCAGCGGACCCGGATTCGAGTCCCCGTGCCTGCCATGTTAAAAAAAAAAAGATTTGAACTGAATGCTAATGAAAACCTGACATCAAAAACTTGTGAAATACAGCTAAACCCCAAGTAGGGTTAGTCAGATTTAGCAAATTAAAATACAGGATGCCCACTTAGAGTTTCAGATAAACAATATTTAGTACATACCTACACTAAAAATTTTTCCATTGTTTATCTGAAATTCAAATTTAGCTAGTGTCCTATATTTTATCAGGCAACCCCACTTCCAAGGTAGTCATTTTAGGACAGCTGTCTTCTATCTATTTGTGCTCTTTCAGATCTTCAAAGAAAGCATTTGTGGAATTAAAGTGAGACAGATTGGGTTTAGTTATGCTATTACATGACAATTTAACTTGTTTCATTATCTCTAAAATAAGGAGCTCAATACCTGCCTGTTCTAGTTTGCCAGCTGCTGGAATGCAATATACCAGTAACAGAATGGCTTTTAAAGGGGGGGTGGGATTTAATAAGTTACTAGTTTACAGTTCAAAGGCAGAGAAAATGTCCTAATTACTACAAGTCTATAAATATTTCCAAATTAAGGCACCAGGAAGAGGTTACCTTCACTCAAGAAAGGCTGATGAAATTCAAGGTTTCTCTCTCAACTGGAAAGGCATGTGGCGAACGTGGCAACGTCTGCCAGCTTTCTCTGCACGCCTCTTGCTTCATGAAGCTCCCCCAGGGGCATTCTCTTTCATCTCCAAAGGCCTCTGGCTGGTGGACTCTAGTTCTCATGTCTCTGCTGCTCTCATCATTCTCTTCACTCTACCCTGTTGCTCTCTGTTGTTCTCCAGCTGTCGCCAAAATGCTTCCTCTTTTAAAGGATTCTAATAAACTAACAAAGACCCACCTGGAATGGAGTCACATCTTGCTCTAATCCAAGGTTAATACCCATAAGTGGGTGAGTTACATCTCTGTTGAGATAACCTAATCAAGTTTCCAACCTGCATTATTGAACAGGGATTAAAAGAAACTCCCACAAGATTAATTAGGATTAAAACATGGCTTTTCTAGGGTACATAAATTCTTTCAAACCAGCACACTGCCTTATAGTGAAAACATTATTACAATTTTATAAACCCCTAGATAATCTTATTCAGCCTAGTTAGAATAGTAGTTGTAATCAGCCACAATTCTAAATAACGTTAATGGAAATCTAGAAAAGACTGTTATCACAAGGGTAAAATAAAACACTGGGACAACGGTAGCCCTTTCTTGGGGGGATGGGGAAGAATATAGGAGAAACAGCTAGAGAACGTTTACACACTGATCAGCATGGAATTTAACACTACCCACATTCTGTATGTGGTCAACGTGAATTAGGTTTCTGTCTGATGTCTAAAATGTACAAAGGGCAGCCCTATGACACATAGACTTGTTTGAATTGTTATTTCTCAACTTGTTACTGTAATCTTGGAACTGTTTGCTATAGAAAATAAACGTCAGTTACAAAATTTTTGTCAATACACTCAGAGTTTAAAGGGAATGTGTCACCTAAATTGTGATATTTAGTCTGCTCACTAATTTCAGTGATCTGTTTTAATTAAAGGAAGCAGTATATATACACTGTTCACTTTTCCTAACAACATTGATTTTCCGGTGTCTTCTTTTGCCAGCGCTGCCATGACAAATGCCACACAATGGGTTGGCTTAACAGTGGGAACGTGTTAGCTCACGGTTTAGAAGGTTACAAGTCCGAAATCGAGGCGTCAGCAAACCCATGCTTTCTCCTCAAAGCCTGGAGCGTCCTCCTGCTGGCTCGCCACAGTCCTTGGGGTTCCTCGGCTTGCATCCCTGCCTCCCATCTCATGACCACCTCTCTCTGCTTCCGTCTGCTCTTCCAGGGTTCCCCACCGGCTTCTGGCTTCTGATGACTCCCTGTGACCTTCTCTGACTTCTTTTTATATGGCCTACATTAATGTGGATTAAGCCCTTCGGAAGATATTATTCACAAATGTGACCACACGTTAACTGAGAGTACATCTTCAAAGGGTCCTAATCATAATGGGGTCTGTTTTCGTTTGCAAAAGCTACCAGAATACAACACATCAGAGATGGATCGGCCTTTTTTTTTTGCATGGGCAGGCACCAGGAATCCAATCTGGGTCTCCAGTGGGGCAGGTGAGAACTCTGCCACTGAGCCACCATGGCCCACCCTGGATCAGGTTTTAATAAGGGGATTCATTTAGTTAAAAATGTATAGTTCTTCAGAGAAAAGGCAACCAGCTTTCATCTGAGTTTCTCTGTCACATGGGAAGGCACACGGTGGCGTCTCCTGGCTTCTGGATTCCAGTGACTTTCCGCAGGGTGATTCTTTTCTGAATCTTCAAATGTCTGGGCTGAGCTGCTGAGTTCTCTTCTGATCTCTCTCTTTTAAACCTCCAGCTAATTAAATTAAACCTCGCTCATTGTGGAAGGTACTGCCCTTAGCTGACTGCAGATGTAATCAGTCATGGATAAATTTCACATACTGATTTTATTTAAGTCCACAGAAACAGAACAATGGGGCATAACCACCTGGCCAAGTTGATACCTCAACCTGGCTACCACAGGTTAAAATTAAGAACATGTCTTTGGTGGAGTGCAGAATTCAATTCACCACACTTGGAAACAATTAAATTTCAAGTGTTTATTTTAGAGCCCAACCTAAAACCTTTGTCTTCCACATTATTACATCCATTTCCATTACGGTTCTGAGCTGCTTTCTGGCCCCTGGTCTATAGAAGTCCACTGGCTGCCTACATCTTATAATGAGTTATTTTTTCCTCCTACCTTGTGCTGGACACTATATTTGTTTCCATTAATGCAGCCCAAGACTGTCTGACAGCTATATTACCAACTAACTTCCATTGAGCTGTCAATTACAGCCACTTTTGTTTCTTATATAGGCTATGGGTAAATGTGTCTTTCATCCTGCATTTGACTTCTACACTCCAAATGTATAAAACCAATAAATTTTAGCTTTTATATTTGGATTGTCAATCCAGTCTTTCCAGATTGTTTTTACATGCTTCTAAATCGTCATCTATCATCTATCTGTTTTAAAAATATTTATTAGATAGAGAAACACAGGCTATGGGACAAGATGACTGAGGAATCTTAGGTTTAAAAACTGAAAGAGATCCTCCTTTGTGTAGTATTATATCCCAGGGTTCTTACCAAGAATTGTTTGGTAACTTTCATTTGAGGCAAATAATAGGCAACATGGCTTTAATTTCTCAGCCAGTGACCAGGTGGATAATTTCTCTCGTGTATTCACCTCACAGGGAGGCAACAGAGGGAAAATAATTCACAGAGTTGATTGCAGGTCTTTGCAGTGTTCTGAGCTCAACAGAAAAATCTATGAGATTTATTTTGCAGTTTCAAATGTGTTCTAATTTGTGTACTAAAATCAGGTGATTTTCTTCCCTAAAATTTTCCCATAAACCTGTTGGTAGGTACACATTATGTAACATTATAGGTCTGACTTTTATAATCATAAATCTGGATTTGGAACATGTTTCTATCTGGCAGTGGGGAAGAAATTGGCATTTCACTCTGAAGGCCTTCCCTAATCTCAGTGTAACCAAGTACTATGAATCAAAGAAAAAGAGGCAGCCATAAGCCAGGTTCACTGATTCTTGGCACAGAGGATGGACTCCTCCACTCACTCAGAACCATAATTCAATCTAATTCTAAACAGTGTTTACACATTATTCTCTAAAGCCAAGGATTTTCCTACAAAGTTGAGCACAAATCAATTGTGCATTTTGAGTCTACATCAAAATGTTAAAGACCCACACTTCTTGTTGCTTCCCAATTGCCATTTTTAAATATTTCGCTTTTCTCTTCATCATCTTCCCCCACATTTAGCTCCCTGGTAATGTTCATATCGAGTTGGGGAATTGTATTTTTAAACTATCTGCTTTATTTCAGATTTCATTAGTGGAGGAAGCAGGCTGGAATAGGTAGCTCCTAATACAAAATGCCGGTGAGGATTAAGAAATCATGGTTCCTCTACAGAGAAAGCTGCAAGAATCTTGATTCCTTTTATTACCTATCAACAGAACATATTTGTAGGTGTGTTTTGGGCAGTCAGTGGGGACTGGGGTGGGAAGGGTGAGGAGGGAGTCAAATTTCCCAAGTCTCCAATATCCTTTTGGCTTTTCTCTAGAAGTAATAAAAACTGGAAAACAGTTCTGTCCCCTGAGAGTTGATGTCTACATATGGTATGAAAAGTGTTTCTTAATTGTTTATAAATTGCTTAACAATAATTCATAGGCAAGCTGGCTCATGACTGCTTCAAAAATACTCTGTAATTTTACTTCATTATACATAAAATCTCTTGGATAATCATGAGCTCAAAGTCCACAGAATAGCACCAGGCTCCTGAAATGTTTTGTGCAGTTTGTCTTTCTAGAGAACACCATGAGGTAGTTCCTGCGAATAAGAAAGTGATCTCACAGGCACAAATCAAATGTCAACCCATGCTGGAACATGCATACAAAGAAGGAGAAGCCACAGCCAACAGGGGCCTGTTTTATCTATTGCCAAACTTTTCTCCACTGCTTCACATAAGAGTATGGATCTCTTAAAATACATGTGTCACAAATATGGCATCTCTTGCAAGAAAATTTTAATGGGACCTTAACCCTAACCAGCTAGTTAATTCTTGGGAGCTCCTGGGCTAGCAGATGAGCATTTAGGTGCCAATGACAACCTCCACCAATTTCCAGCCATGAGGAGTTGGTGCTTCCCAGATCTAACGTCTCAGCGGGACAGCGACCTAGGGTTTTCAGTGTTACAAAGGGAAGGGAGTCAGGAAAAGGAAAATAAACCAAGGCAACATTTGACCTTGTGGGGTGAAGGAGGTTTAGTGAGTCTCCAGCTGAAAGACTCTTCACCCATCAATTCTCTCACCATATACAAAGAATGTTCATTTAATAACTTTCCAATATCTCTCTATCTTTGATACCTATTTGAATCCTAACCTGTTTTTGTGATTTTGAATGTCAGACAACACTCCTGTGGCTTGGGATGGACAATCTTTTCTTGGATGCTAGTGTTGCTCATTTCTTAATGTAATATATAACCTCTTTAGTAAACTGAAGTTTTGAAGGAACATTCATCTTCCCATCTAGATTTTCATGAGCCAATAATTGAACTTTGATGTGCCATGCTTTAAATAGTAGAATGATGGAGTTGGAAAGGATGTTAGGGATTTTTAAAACCATTCTCTTCATTACATGAAGAGGTCAAGGGATTAGAATACAGCTTTTCTGATTTAGTATTGTGATCGGCAGTTTTCCAAGATGCCCTCTGTGATCCCTGCCTCCAGGTATTCATGTCCTTGTGTAATCCCCTGCCCTTGGGTGTGGGATGGACACAGTGACTTGTTTCTAACTAATAGAATATGGCAAAAGTGCTGCAGTGTCACTTCTGTGCTTAGGTTGCAAAAGACAAGTGACCTTGTCTTGCTGGACTCTACTGCTTTCTTGGATTGCACACCTTGATGAAGCAAGCTGCCATGTTGGAGAGTCTCATGTGGCGAGGAACTGACGGTGTTCTGGCCAACAGCCATGAAGGAACTGAGATCTTTTGTTCAAGAGCCCACAAGGAACTGAATCTGGCCAACCGCCAGCCAGTGAGCAGCCTGAAAGTGGATCCTGCCCCAGATGAACCTTGAGACATCTGAGACAACACCAATCAAGGCTGTAAGAGTCCTTGGGCTAACATCTTCATTGCAACCTCCTAAGAGGCCCTGAAACCAAGAGCCCAGCTAAGTCCTGCCCAGTTTCCTGGCCCACAGATATTGTGAGATATCTTTTAAGCCACCAATTTAAGAGTGAAATAACTCCAGATAAGTAATAATCTTGTAAAAAATTTACATTATCTCTGATCTTTTTAGTTTACAAACAAAATGGGGAATATCAAAATAAAGGTACAATATATCAAAAACTTAAAATTACAATCAGCCTCAAATTTATAAGCGATTTAGTCCAAGTTGGTGAGATTATGAGTGATTTTACTTTTTTCTTTGTACTTTTGTGTATTTTATAAAATGTCTATGCATGAAAAGTACAGTTTTATAATCATAAACTTGTAATAAAATGTCACTGAATGTATAAAATGCCTCAATCCCCAAATGCAATCAAGATGAATCAAAGAAATGTACTAAGTAAAAGTTCTTTATGAATTAACAGTATTTTAAACATGTTTTGTTGAAAGCAAATGATTTTCAAAGGAGATCTAAACAGGTGGGAAAACATTCCCTGTTCATGGATAGGAAGGCTAAATATAGTTACAATGTCAATTCTCCCCAAATTAATCTACAGATTCAACACTGTACCAATCAAAATTCCAACAATGTACTTTGAAGATTTGGAAAAGCTAACTACCAAATTCATCTGGAAGGGAAAGAAACCCCAAATAGCTAAAAGCATCCTAAAACAGAAGAACAAAGTGGGAGGATTAACACTCCCTGACTTTAAAACCTATTATAAAGCCTTTGTGCCAGCATGGTACTGGCACAAAGACAGAAGCACTGACCAGTGGAATTGAATCAAGACTGCAGAACTAGACCACCAAATTGATGGTCAACCTTTTGACAAGGTACCCAAATCCTCTGCACTGGGACAAAATAGTCTTTTCAATAATTGGGCATGGAAGAACTAGATATCAATAGCCAAGAGAATGAAAGAGGACCCTTCTTTTACATCCTATATAAAAATTAACTCAAAGTAGATCAAACACCTAAATATAAGAACTAGCATCATAAAGCGTCTAGAAGAAAATGTAGAGAAACATTTTCAAGACCTAGTAATAGGAAGTAGCTTCCTAAACTTTACACCCAAAGCACAAGCAACAAAAGAAAAAATAGATGAATGGGAACTCCTCAAAATCAAATGCTTCTGCACTTGAAAAGACTTTGTCAAAAAGGTGAAGAGGCAGTCAATTCAATGAGTGAAAATATTTGGAAATCACTTATCAGACAAAGGTTTGATTTCCTATATATACAAAGAAATCATACAACTCAACAACAAAAGAACAAACAATCCAATGATAAAATGGGCTAAAGATATGAATAGGCATTTTTCTCAAGAGCAAATACAGATGGCTCAAAAGCACATGAAGAGATGCTCATTTTCACTGGCTATAAGGGAAATGCAGATCAAGACTACAATGAGATACCACCTCACACCTATAGGAATGGCTGCTATTAAACAAAGAGGAAACCATAAATGTTGGAGAGGATGTGGAGAAACTGGGACATTATGCTCTGCTGGTGGGAATGTATAATGGTGCAGCCACTATGGAAGACTGTTTGGTGGTTCCTTACGAAACTAAATATCGCGTTGCCCTATGACCCAGCAAAAGCAGTACTTGGTATATACCCAGAGGAGCTGAAAGCAATGACACAAACAGACATTTGCACACCAATGTTCATAGCAGCATTATTTACAATCACCAAAAGATGGACACAAATCAAATGCCCATCAACAGACAAATGGATCAACAAAATGTGGTGTATACATATGATGGAATACTATGCAGCAGTATGACATCTTGAAGCACATGACAAGATACATGAGCCTTGAGGACATAATGCTGAGCAAAATTAGCTGACACAAAAGGATAGATGCTGTATGATTCCACTTTTATGACCAGCATAAAGGTATAACCAGAGGCTTAAAATACAAAATACAGGTCTTAGAGATACACAGAAGTTAGAGATGGATAAACCGCTAGCTAGTTCCAATGAGGTAGAACTCCAATGGGAAGGAATAGATAGGAGTGAAGGTGGTTCTCTAGTGGGTCTATTGAAGATGAACAAGATTGAAAGGGGTTGTATAGACCTACGTGTCCCACTGACTCACACTAGAAATATGAATGAGTTCTCGTAAGAATTACTTCAAAGATAAGATTCTTGTATAAAGAGTGTCTAAGTCCAGGGTACAGAGGGAAAACTGCTGTTGCATGCTATAAGCTATGTTCAAAAGGAAACCATCAGCACTACCACAGCAACAGCAGAGGTAAATAATGGGGGGAGGGACAAGAGTTAAAACGATGTTCAAATTTTCTATTTGGTGAGGGTGTGTTTATTGGTTTTCTGTCTCTTGGGAACAATGAAATGATCTAAGATTGAGAATGTTGATGCACTGTGGACTTTGGGCCCTCTACATGATGCCCGATGCATGCAGGTGGCTGAAGGATACACTGATGGAGAAGTAGATTGGTGAAAAATGGTGTATACTTATGAACAAAAGTTGTGCTGCTACAAAAAGGAACAATGTCGTAAGGCATTCAACAATGTGAATGAACATGTGGGACGTTTGGTGAGATAAAATAAGCCAGAAACAAAAAAACAATGGTATGGTCACCTTTAGAAAATGCTTATAAGAAGACAGGGGCCTAGATTTTAAGCTTTTGAGCAGGCACACTAAGTCTGGAGTGGTGATTATTATTCTGGATTTTGAGAGGCTCTTTTATATATATATATATAACCTGATATTTAGAGATAAGAATGAAGCCAAACAAGTTGGGGTTAAAGTAATTCAGAACATTGGGGTAAGGAAGACTGTCTATATTTTAGAGCCACACACTCTTTGAGACCAATGGAAGAAAGGTTTATTTGATCTGGTACTGAAATTTTCTGTAGTGCATAATCTAATTCAACCTATCTTTATAGCTCATTTGGAACAATTGAAACACAGGAAGCACAGAATAAGAAAGAGGTCCTTTAATCCTGTATAGTTTAATGCAATGCCTGGATATATCCTAGAGTATATTAAGCAGATAAGTAAAAAGTATTGGCAAAGTCCCCTGAGGGAGGGGAGAAAGAATATGGTACTATTAAACCTTACCATCAAGGAATCCCCTGATACTGTGTCAAACTTCAGGGACACACAAATCAATAAGCCATGCCCTTGATCATGAGGCTTACTCTTGTGAAGCTTATCTAGGTAGCGGAGAAGGTTAAGCTACCTATAGGCATGTCTAAGAGTTACTTCTGGAGGACTTCTGTGTTGCTCAGATGTGGCCTCAGTGTCTCTAAGCGCAACTCAGCAAGTGAAATCATTGCCCTCCCCCCTACATGGGACATGACATCCAGGGGTGAAAGTCTCCCTGGCAACATGGGAGATGACTCCCAGGGATGAAGCCAAACCTGGTACTGTGGGATTAACAATTCCATTGTGACCAAAAGAGGAAAAAGATGTGTAATTAAAATATCAGTGGCAGAGAGAGTTCAAATAGATTCAAGAGGCTGTTCTGGAGGTTGCTCTTATGCAAGCTTCAGGTAGACCTTGCTACCTATCATAACCTGCCAACCCCCAACCAGGGCCATTCCAGCCAATCGTAAAGAACACCTAGGGCAATATGTAAGATTCCACAAGGGTTCCAGGCACTAAAGTAACTTTCCAGGAACCTACAACCTACAGATGGGTCTCTGGTCCAGATAACTACTGAAACCTAGCCCAGCCTCCCCAGAATATCAAATAGTTCCATCTCCCTACCCCATATTAGTGAAAGACCTTCCAAAATAAAAAATTTGGAATTACCATAGCCCAAATAATCCCAAAGGGAGGTATGTAAAGATCAAAAGTGATAGTTGAATTATACATAAAAGATAGGACTTAACAAATGAATATGAATGTTGAATCATTAAACTGGTATCTCTTTTAGTCTCCAGTATTTTAGAGCAGCTAGAAGTAAAAACCTAAAATTGTGAAATTGTTCTACAACTAATTGTGGTGCTGTGCTTTGAAATTTATAGCTTTTTTGTATATATGTTATTGTTCACAAAAAAAGAAGGAAAAAAAGTCAATTGTGATGATAGAAAAGTATTTAAGCCCTCTAGCCTCCTATGTTCTGGAGCAGCTAGAAGGAAAAATATGAGAGGATCATATAGTAGCCCATGACAAACTCTGGGATCTGTCCTGAAACCATTTGTTGAAGATAGAATGCTCTGAAAACTATTGCTATTTTATTTCTTTGCTTGTATATATATTATATTGTACAGTTAAAAAAAAGTGAATGATTTTGACAGTGATAGGTTATACTGGTATTTTAAAGCTACATTTTCAGAAGTGTGAGAGAGAGTAAGAATGAACAAAAGAATACTTACATAAATGTACTAACATAATTTGAAATATATCTGAGTGATAGAATCAAGATGAATGCTTGGGACCACTTTATAAACCATTGTAATCAAGTTGACCCAAATGGATATCATTCCATGTACATCTTTATTAAACTTTTTTGTTTTGTTTTGTTAGGCCACATTGTATATTCCTGATATAAAGTTCTGGGAACCACTGATTTGGAAAGAATACACTATGACATTGTCAGTGAAGAATTACAATAGTTATCTGAATACATTATTGATGAACTTAACTGAAAGGAAGAATATTCAAAAGTCTAACTCAAGTAAGTCATTTAGAATATCTCTCTGGCAGCAGAAGAGGAATCAGGACTGTTAGGTAGCCCTAAGCAATGAAGCAGCTCTAAGTGGGAACTCACAATGCTTCTTGTGACATTGAGGTGGAAAGGGCATTAAATACTAACTGCCTCAGATCAGACCATCTCATTCAGCTAACCAGTTTTACAAAGTTGCTACTTTTTTTGGAATCAGATAATTTAATGAGATAAGAAACACCGGAAAATTAGTCTAGTCATGCAGCCTTCTCTGTTTTTCAGTCCTCCAAAAAGTCTAAAAGCATCTTAATATGAATAGTGTTCAGATGCTTGTCATGCGGCTTCCTGAGAAAGGCTCTGATCATGTCTTCCTTCTAAGAAGTTATTGCCATCTTTAGAAAAGAATGCTTGGGCTCTGGTATGATGGTGAGATGTCATGGAACAATTGTTAGTCTCAATGTGTGAGAAGATGTATCTGCTCAGTAACTTTCTAGCTTTGTGACTCTCGACAAATAACCTCTTTAGCTTCATTTAAATTATTCACAAAATTCAAATACTACTTCTCAACTGTTTCAATGACTTTGGGAACCTCATATAAGATTTATGTTTTTTTTAAGAGCTTTAAAACAAAAACTATAAGACTTTGAATATCAGTAAAGTCGTAACTAAAGAAGAAAAAGGCTTTCCAGGAAAAACAACTCAAAGCTAACCCATGATCAGATATGGCACTGTGACATCCATGGCTTACATCTATAGGTGTTGCTTCAAACCTGTTCTATATCCCTGAATCATTGGTCAGTTTTCCCTCTAGTCAGGTACCCTCTGACTAGATCTGTTGACAAATGTATATGTTCATTGGCTGGTTATTATTATTATTTTTTTGGTTCATGGTCCAGGAATCGAACCCGGGCCTTCCACATGGAAGGCAAGCATTCTACCACTGAACCACCTGTGCACACCAGCTGGTTATTTTTGAAAGAAACATTTCTATATTGGATAATAAAAAAAATTGCCATGTATGTTTCTCTACCTGGTTTATCATCCTTTCAGAAATGTAATGTCTTTATGGAAAAAAAGGATGATTGAGGTGGGCATTTAAAAATCTCTCATTTTTAAATCATGCCCACAGCCTTATCTACCAAGTAGGTAACAATATTTTGTACACCTCAGCCCACCTGGGGTTTGGAATCCCCTAATGAGTGGCAAGTTTTCCATCCTCTCTCCTACTCAATAAAAACTTGAAAGTAGCTGAGAACTACTTTTTAAAGAAATGTTGAGGCCACCAAGAGTCCCATTCTTATAACCCTTAGACAATACCGAAAACATGTCACTCTTAGTCATATATCCCTCCTGTATGCTCATCCATTGTGCTCTATGCTTCTGACACCCTGACCCAAACTCCTACCCACAGTGTACTTCCCACCTCAACTTTTTCTTTAAGGTACCATGAAATCTGATTCTGGGATAGAAACACATAGCATGGCTTCTGCCTCCAACAATTGCTCAAATTACTGCCCTTCCTGTTGACCCTGACTGGAAAAACTGCAGCCTTGGATCAATTAACTTTCTGTCCTCTGTGTTCCTGTGTCAGGTTGCACCATGTAGATCAGGGCAATTATAAATCCATAGTCTCTGACTTCAGGGAGGGTCTCACAATGATGCTTACACTTTTTCTTTATTTCTCTATATACCCTCTTTATGTTCTTCACCGCAGCTATTTCAGACTTTCTCTGTTCTACTCAAGTACCCTATCCTGTGGCCTTCGCTTTAGTTGGAGGTAGGAAACAGTGCTCTCTAATTTACTGAGAGAAATAAGTCAGCCCAGGATAACTCTATCAACTTCTCATGCTCATCTCAATCATCCTTTCTTCCAGTCCCTTTCCCATTGTTTTAGTTTCCTAGGCTCCTCAAACGAGTATTATGAAATGGGTTGGCTTAAACAATGGGAATTTATTAGCTTATAGTTTGGAGGCTAAGAGAAAGTCTAAATCAGGGCATCATCACGGTGATGTTTTCTTCCTAAAGACCATGGTTTTCTGGGGCTTGCTGCCGGTGATCCTTGGCTTCTCTGTCACATAAGAAGGTACATGGTGCTGACTCCTAGTGTTTTTCTCTTCTGGGCTCTGTCGCTGTCCAGACTCTGGCTTTCTGTGGCTTTTTCTCTGTTTGAATTTAATTCTCTTATAAAGGACTCCAGTAATAGGACTAAGACTATCCTGATTGAGGTGGATCCCACATCTTAAACTGAAGTAATCTCATCAAAACATTCTACTTACAATGGATTTACACCTACAGGAATGGATTGAATTTAGGAACTTATTTTTCTGGAGTACATCATTTCAAACCACCACATCTTTAACATGCCTCTCCCCATGAGGCCAATTTCTCCAACTTGATGTCTGGAGGAGAAGACACTGAAATTGAGGAGATAAATAGATGGTCATGTGGTAGTACAAGTGAGATGTGAGGAGGCCCAGATTTAGAATTGAGGCTTTGAGAACGTTGGTATGTTCCTCCTTCCTCATCCCCCTGAATTTTTTCAGAGATCAAATAAATAGTGTGTGGTCAAATAACCAATGTGATTAGTGTGGTAGACTGAATATGTAACTCAATTTAACACATGTTCTTAATCTAAGCATGTTCTTAATCTTAATTTACATGAGCCCATTATAAACATGACCTCTTGAAGACTTTTAGTTAAGATGTGGCACATCTGAATGAGGGTAGGTCTTAATCTGGATTACTGGAGGCTATATAAAGAGAAAGTCATAGGGAGGAGCCAGAAGCAGGAAGTCAGCAGGAACCCAGAAGAGAAAGGAGAAGACATCACCGTATGATGGGAAAGCCAAGGAACCTCAAGGATTACCATGAGTACCAGGTTGCCACAGTTTTCAGAGAGAAAGCAAGCTTTGCTGATATGTTGATTTTGAACTTCTTCTAGCTTCAAAACTGTAGGTCAATAAATTTCTGTCATTTAAACCAACCTATTGTGTGGTATTGGTCATAGCAGCTCAGACAGACTGAGACAGCTAGCACTGGCCCCACCCTGCCCCACCCACTAAATAGACAGTCAGGGCTATGATCACATTTAAACACTGTCACATGTGTGCATGCCCTTACAAAACTAGTACCAGAGAAAAAAGGGTATGTTATAGCATACTTAAAACTTGTGTAAAAAGATGTGGTTGGGAAGAGGTTAAAAGAATAGTATAGAGCAGTATTTTCTTAAAGATGTATGCAAGATGATATAATGGAATGTGAGAAGGAAATGCCTATTTATAGTTACATTTCATCTAAAAGAAGGATATTAATATTTACCATGGACTGACTATGGTGTCCTCCATGACATCCATGGTATTCAAGTTGCATCATGATCTTCACTTGGGGTGACTGGAGGCCAGAGTAGAGTCTCAACACCTCCCAAACTCCTTGCTTTCAGCATTTGCAGAAAGCTGCACTTTATCTATACTAAGTTGGGTGAATTTATATCTTTCATTTTCTATTTTTAACAAAATAGTCTACAAAAAAAGTGGCTTAAAGTGATCCCTGAAAGAAACCATGAATTTAAGACACATAATGCTGGGAACAAACAGCAATAATAAGGCAGAAATGACACTTCTAGAACAAGTCCTTTATTAGCCACAGCAATTTAAACCTGGGAAGATCTCATCAAATTTGACAAGATTTTGACCAAAAATCTATCAAGGCTATTTGAAATATGGATGTTTATCAATGTCCTTGAAGATAAACCTCACCCTAAAGTATATTGAGCCTTGAGAAATTAGCTAATGAGAAACATGCATGCAAATAATATGCTTATTATTCGTGTGTATATATGTACTGGAAGTGCTGTCTCAAAAAACTTTTACTAAACTAATGGGAATATGCCATCAAAACTGTTTGGAGATCATTGGCAAAGAAGTTAGATTCTAAGGCTTTGGAACTAGATTTTCTAGTCTTTATCTCTGGACAAAAGTAGCTACACTTTAAGATTAATAGCATTCTAAAAGATCATTTTGTTTTTGCTTGGGGACTTTTTTTTTTTTTTTTTTTTTTTTTTTTATTAACGGAAAGAAAAAAAAGAAATTAACACAACATTCAGAAATCATACCATTCTACATATGTACTCAGTAATTCTTAACATCATCACATAGATGCATGATCATTGTTTCTTAGTACATTTGCATCAGTTTAGAGGAACTAGCAACACAACAGAAAAAGATATAAAATGTTAATATAAAGAAAAGAAATAAAAGTAGTAGTAATAGTAAAAAACAACAACAACAAACAAACCAACAAGCAAACAAAAACAAAAAAAAACCCTATAGCTCAGATGCAGCTTCATTCAGTATTTTAACATGATTACTTTACAATTAGGTATTATTGTGCTGTCCATTTTTGAGTTTTTGTATCTAGTCCTGTTGCACAATCTGTATCCCTTCAGCTTCAATTACCCATTGTCTTACCCTGTTTCTAACTCCTGCTGAACTCTGTTACCAATGACATATTTCAAGTTTATTCTCGAATGTCCGTTCACAACAGTGGGACCATACAGTATTTGTCCTTTAGTTTTTGGCTGGATTCACTCAGCATAATATTCTCTAGGTCCATCCATGTTATTACATGGTTCACAAGTTTATCTTGTCTTAAAGCTGCATAATATTCCATCGTATGTATATACCACAGTTTGTTTAGCCACTCTTCTGTTGATGGAGATTTTGGCTGTTTCCATCTCTTTGCAATTGTAAATAACGCTGCTATAAACATTGGTGTGCAAATGTCCGTTTGTGTCTTTGCCCTTAAGTCCTTTGAGTAGATACCTAGCAATGGTATTGCTGGGTCGTATGGCAATTCTATATTCAGCTTTTTGAGGAACCGCCAAACTGCCTTCCACAGTGGTTGCACCCTTTGACATTCCCACCAACAGTGAATAAGTGTGCCTCTTTCTCCGCATCCTCTCCAGCACTTGTCGTTTTCTGTTTTGTTGATAATGGCCATTCTGGTGGGTGTGAGATGATATCTCATTGTGGTTTTGATTTGCATTTCTCTAATGGCCAGGGACATTGAGCATCTCTTCATGTGCCTCTTGGCCATCCGTATTTCTTCTTCTGGTAGGTGTCTGTTTAAGTCTTTTTCCCATTTTGTAATTGGGTTGGCTGTCTTTTTGTTGTTGAGTTGCATAATCTCTTTATAAATTCTGGATACTAGACCCTTATCTGATATGTCATTTCCAAATATTGTCTCCCATTGTGTAGGCTGTCTTTCTACTTTCTTGATGAAGTTCTCTGATGCACAAAAGTGTTTAATTTTGAGAAGCTCCCATTTATTTATTTCCTTCTTCAGTGTTCTTGCTTTAGGTTTAAGGTCCATAAAACCACCTCCAGTTGGAAGATCCATAAGATATCTCCCAACATTTTCCTCTAACTGTTTTATGGTCTTAGACCTAATGTTTAGATCTTTGATCCATTTTGAGTTAACTTTTGTATAGGGTGTGAGAGATGGGTCTTCTTTCATTCTTTTGCATATGGATATCCAGTTCTCTAGGCACCATTTATTGAAGAGACTGTTCTGTCCCAGGTGAGTTGGCTTGACTGCCTTATCAAAGATCAAATGTCCATAGATGAGAGGGTCTATATCTGAGCACTCTATTCGATTCCATTGGTCGATATATCTATCTTTATGCCAATACCATGCTGTTTTGACCACTGTGGCTTCATAATATGCCTTAAAGTCAGGCAGCGCGAGACCTCCAGCTTCGTTTTTTTTCCTCAAGATGTTTTTAGCAATTCGGGGTACCCTGCCCTTCCAGATAAATTTGCTTATTGGTTTTTCTATTTCTGAAAAATATGTTGTTGGGATTTTGATTGGTATTGCATTGAATCTGTAAATCAATTTAGGTAGGATTGACATCTTAACTATATTTAGTCTTCCAATCCATGAACACGGTACGCCCTTCCATCTATTTAGGTCTTCTGTGATTTCTTTTAACAGTTTTTTGTAGTTTTCTTTATATAGGTTTTTTGTCTCTTTGGTTAAATTTATTCCTAGGTATTTTATTCTTTTAGTTGCGATTGTAAATGGGATTCGTTTCTTGATTTCTACCTCAGCTTGTTCATTACTAGTGTATAGAAAAGCTACAGATTTTTGAATGTTGATCTTGTAGCCTGCTACTTTGCTGTACTCATTTATTAGCTCTAGTAATTTTGTTGTGGATTTTTCTGGGTTTTCTACATATAGTATCATATCGTCTGCAAACAGTGATAGTTTTACTTCTTCCTTTCCAATTTTGATGCCTTGTATTTCTTTTTCTTGCCTAATTGCTCTGGCTAGAACTTCCAACACAATGTTGAATAATAGTGGTGATAGTGGACATCCTTGTCTTGTTCCTGATCTTAGGGGGAAAGTTTTCAATTTTTCCCCATTGAGGATGATATTAGCTGTGGGTTTTTCATATATTCCCTCTATCATTTTAAGGAAGTTCCCTTGTATTCCTATCTTTTGAAGTGTTTTCAGCAGGAAAGGATGTTGAATCTTGTCAAATGCCTTCTCTGCATCAATTGAGATGATCATGTGATTTTTCTGCTTTGATTTGTTGATATGGTGTATTACATTAATTGATTTTCTTATATTGAACCATCCTTGCATACCTGGGATGAATCCTACTTGGTCATGATGTATAATTCTTTTAATGTGTTGTTGGATACGATTTGCTAGAATTTTATTGAGGATTTTTGCATCTGTATTCATTAGAGAGATTGGTCTGTAGTTTTCTTTTTTTGTAATATCTTTGCCTGGTTTTGGTATGAGGGTGATGTTGGCTTCATAGAATGAATTAGGTAGTTTTCCCTCCACTTCGATTATGTTGAAGAGTTTGAGGAGAGTAGGTACTAATTCTTTCTGGAATGTTTGATAGAATTCACATGTGAAGCCGTCTGGTCCTGGACTTTTCTTTTTAGGGAGGTTTTGAATAACTAATTCAATCTCTTTACTTGTGATTGGTTTGTTGAGGTCGTCTATTTCTTCTTGAGTCAAAGTTGGTTGTTCCTGTCTTTCCAGGAACCTGTCCATTTCTTCTAAATTGTTGTATTTATTAGCGTAAAGTTGTTCATAGTATCCTGTTATTACCTCCTTTATTTCTGTGAGGTCAGTAGTTATGTCTCCTCTTTCATTTCTAATCTTATTTATTTGCCTCCTCTCTCTTCTTCTTTTTGTCAATCTTGCTAAGGGCCCATCAATCTTGTTGATTTTCTCATAGAACCAACTTCTGGTCTTATTGATTTTCTCTATTGTTTTCATGTTTTCAATTTCATTTATTTCTGCTCTAATCTTTGTTATTTCTTTCCTTTTGCTTGCTTTGGGATTAGTTTGCTGTTCTTTCTCCAGTTCTTCCAAGTGGACAGTTAATTCCTGCATTTTTGCCTTTTCTTCTTTTCTGATAAAGGCATTTAGGGCAATAAATTTCCCTCTTAGCACTGCCTTTGCTGCGTCCCATAAGTTTTGATATGTTGTGTCTTCATTTTCATTTGCCTCTAGGTATTTACTAATTTCTCTTGCAATTTCTTCTTTGACCCACTTGTTGTTTAAGAGTGTGTTGTTGAGCCTCCATGTATTTATGAATTTTCTGGCACTCCGCCTATTATTGATTTCCAACTTCATTCCTTTATGATCCGAGAAAGTGTTGTGTATGATTTCAATCTTTTTAAATTTGTTAAGACTTGCTTTGTGACCCAGCATATGGTCTATCTTTGAGAATGATCCATGAGCACTTGAAAAAAAGGTGTATCCTGCTGTTGTGGGATGTAATGTCCTATAAATGTCTGTTAAGTCAAGTTCATTTATAGTAATATTCAGGTTCTCTATTTCTTTATTGATCCTCTGTGTAGATGTTCTGTCCATTGATGAGAGTGGTGAATTGAAGTCTCCAACTATTATGGTATATGTGTCTATTTCCCTTTTCAGTGTTTGCAGTGTATTCCTCACGTATTTTGGGGCATTCTGGTTCGGTGCGTAAATATTTATGATTGTTATGTCTTCTTGTTTAATTGTTCCTTTTATTAGTATATAGTGTCCTTCTTTGTCTCTTTTAACTGCTTTACATTTGAAGTCTAATTTGTTGGATATTAGTATAGCCACTCCTGCTCTTTTCTGGTGGTTGTTTGCATGAAATATCTTTTCCCAACCTTTCACTTTCAACCTATATTTATCTTTGGGTCTAAGATGTGTTTCCTGTAGACAGCATATAGAAGGATCCTGTTTTTTAATCCATTCTGCCAGTCTATGTCTTTTAATTGGGGAATTCAGTCCATTGACATTTAGAGTTATTACTGTTTGGATAATATTTTCCTCTACCATTTTGCCTTTTGTATTATATATATCATATCTGTCTTTCCTTCTTTCTACACTTTTCTCCATGTCTCTCTCTTCTGTCTTTTTGTATCTGACTCTAGTGCTTCCTTTAGTATTTCTTGCAAAGCTGGTCTCTTGGTCACAAATTCTCTTAGTGACTTTTTGTCTGAGAATGTTTTAATTTCTCCCTCATTTTTGAAGGACAATTTTGCTGGATATAGGAGTCTTGGCTGGCAGTTTTTCTCTTTTAGTAACTTAAATATATCATCCCACTGTCTTCTAGCTTCCATGGTTTCTGCTGAGAAATCTACACATAGTCTTATTGGGTTTCCCTTGTATGTGACGGATTGTTTTTCTCTCGCTGCCTTCAAGATCCTCTCTTTCTCTTTGACCTCTGACATTCTAACTAGTAAGTGTCTTGGGGAACGCCTATTTGTGTCTAATCTCTTTGGGGTGCGCTGCACTTCTTGGATCTGTATTTTTAGGTCTTTCATAAGAGTTGGGAAATTTTCAGTGATAATTTCTTCCATTAGTTTTTCTCCTCCTTTTCCCTTCTCTTCTCCTTCTGGGATACCCACTACACGTATATTTGTACGGTTCACATTGTCCTTGAGTTCCCTGATACCTTGTTCAAATTTTTCCATTCTTTTCCGGATAGTTTCTGTTTCTTTTTGGAGTTCAGATGTTTCATCCTCCAAATCACTAATTCTATCTTCTGTTTCTTTAAATCTGTCATTGTAGGTATCCATTGTTTTTTCCATCTTTTCTACTTTATCTTTCACTTCCATAAGTTCTGTGATTTGTTTTTTCAGTTTTTCTATTTCTTCTTTATGTTCAGCCCATGTCTTCTTCATGTCCTCCCTCAATTTATCGATTTCGTTTTTGAAGAGGTTTTCCATTTCTGTTCGTATATTCAGCATTAGTTGTTTCAGCTCCTGTATCTCATTTGAACTATTGGTTTCTTCGTTTGACTGGGCCATATGTTCAATTTTCTGAGCGTGATCCGTTATCTTCTGCTGGCGTCTGGGCATTTAGTCAGATTTCCCCGGGTGTTCGACCCCACAGGTTGAAAGATTTTTCTGCGCAGTCTCTCGGTTCTGTTCTTTCTATCCTGCCCAGTAGGTGGCGCACGTGGCACACGCCTGTCTGTGGGTTCCACCAGCGAAAGTTGCTGTGGGTCCCTCAACTCTGGAAAACTCTCGCCGTAGGGGAGGTTCGGCAACCGAAGCGTCTTGGAAGAATGCCAGCCGGCCCGGGGTTCCAAACGCGGGGAGGGTCGCCGGCTGTCGCAGCACAGGAGAGCGTCCAGCCAAATTAGCTAGTCGGCCCGGGGCACCAAGCGTGGCGGGAGGGCGCCAGCTGTCGCAGCCCCGGAGAGTGCACTGTTCCCAGCCGACGGGGGAGTCACGTGTTTGGAAGGGATCCCCCGGTCACTGTTCTCCGCAGTCTGGGGATTTCCGACCCAACTATCTCAGTTGTTCTGGGGGGCCTCGTGTGGTGGGGGCACCAGCCGCCGCGGCCTAATGGGACCGCCTGTCCAATTCTACCAGCTGGCCTGGGAAGGTGGAAGGGAGGGACTCCGGTCGCTTGCTGTCCCACCCAGGAAAGCCCGTGCCCCTTGGTGATCTCACCGGAGCTGGTTCTCCCAGATAGTCAGCCGTTCCAGGATGGGGTACGCTGTCCCTTTAATCTCCCTCGTGGCTCCGGGAGCTGCTCTGTATTATCTCCACTCCCCCAGTAGTTGTTCTGGAGGAGGAAAGGTGAGGGCGGCAAGGCTGTCGAGGCTGGTGGCGGAGGAGCACGGTGAAGGCGGGGGAAGAGGGCACCGTGTTGGTTGGAGAGCAGCCGGAGCAGGAGGGGGAGGAGGGGGGTAGGGAGGTCGGGCGGCTCGGCTGCTGCGGGGCGCGTGCGCCGCGCGGCGGGCCGGCGGAGAAAGAGAGGGGGTAGGGAGGTCGGGCGGCTCGGCTGCTGCGGGGCGCGTGCGCCGCGCGGCGGGCCGGCGGAGAAAGAGCTTGGGGACTTTTTAAAACTTCTTGATCCCTATTTTATTCTCAGCCCCTCCTGCACAATTTTTTACTTCCGGTAATGGGCTATAATAAAAATGTGGGTCAACTAAAATGAAATTCCTCTGGACATTCCATGTTTTGTATTATATTCTTAGTTTAGCAAATTGGAAGCAGGAACAAGAAAGAAAAACTATTTTTGTTGTCCTTCATCCTAACTAACTACTCAACATCCCCATAGATATGGGCGCTAATAAAATCAACTGCAGTTGCACAATTAAAAGCCAGATAGTTTAAATAGTCTTATGCACTATTTCCTAAACAAATACCTTGGCCATGACTCTATTGACTTTCAAGCAGATTTTGGTAACTGTTAAGTCAATTTCTATATGACCCAAAGAAATTTGGCTATAAAGTAGTAAAAGTCAAAATGCCATTGTCTTCTTGGTGGGACATCTAGGGTAAGTTTACAGCCTGGTGGCACTCAGCAGACACACACACACACACAAAAGCTATAGGCTCTTGCAAGTGTATACTGTTCAGTGGTATTAGTAACACTCATTTGACAATACAGCACTGCATTTCAAAGCAACTGCCAAAAAAGTAGATAATTGCAACTCATCACCACTTCCCTTTGTGATGGTTAATTTCCTAGGTTACCTTGGCTAGGCTGTGGTGCCCATTTGTTTGGTCAAGCAAGCACTGGCCTGATTAATGTGTGTTACATCTACAATCAATAAAGGAGATGGCCTTCAACAAACAGAAAAGTCTCATCCAACAGCCCTAAAGGGAGAATGAATGATTTCAATAGTCAGAAAGATTAATTTCCATCTCTACAACCAGCTTCACCTGGAAAATTGATGGAATCTTTCATCAGTTCCCACCTTTCAGCCTGCCCTAAGGAATTAGGATTTATCTATCCCAAAGGTGGTGTGAGCCAATTCCTGTAATAAATCTCTCTATATTCATATGCATACATACAGCCTATTGGTTCTGTTTCTCCTGAGAACCCTGCCTAATACACCTTTGTTCCAAGTATGTAAAGCAAGTTTCAAAATGATCAAAAAAAAAAAGGAAATCCACACTTCTCTAATTAAGAAAAAAAAGAAACAAGATCATTTCCCAGTCTCCTCTTCCTTCTCATTTTCACAAGTTCATGCCTGATAGCCAACAAGGTGCTTCCCAACCCCTTTCAACCATATTTACCATAAAAGAAACCAGATCTGAGATTGGACCAGGCCCATCTACTTTTGCGTTGATTTACGAGGATACTCCTACTTCAAAAGAAGGTAACAGAAAACATGAGAACTTGTAGCTTTGGCTTTTAAGGCAAAAACATCTCCATGATTCAGCTTCTATAATGCTTAAAATTTAATCTTATATTAAGACTTCTAGAGTTGAGATTCATTCCAATGTCCTGTTTTTAAACAAAATAAAAAGAAATGGATCATCGCTAAGACCAAGATGGCCACAAGTGTCGCCACCTTTTTAAAGAATGTCTGGGCCGAGGAGCTGGTGCTGGGTGTGTCTTTCACCACGGAGGCCTCGCTAGAATTCTGCCCCCACTCAGCCCCTACACCAGCACACCAGCGTGATCAAGCAGGCCACACACCCTACAATCACCGAGCGCCTGTCCAGGATGGTGGCGGCATGCCTGACATGAGCATTCATCCCTAGGACTCTTAGGGACCCAGCTTGGAGGGGCTGAAGTATCTGGGAGTGCCTTCACCGACACAGAGGAGACCCCTCCCCTATAACCCCCAATAAAAATGTGAAAACACCATCTACCTGTCCCCACCCCCCCAAAAAAAAGAAGTGTTTGTGGAGTGGGGAAGAGGCATACTCTGCTGCATTCACCGAAACTTTGGGGAGGCCTCTTCAGAAGTCAGTATGAGAAGAAAGATCAAGCATCGTGTCCAAGTTTGCAAAGCTCCCCATGAGGGCAAATGCTGAGAACTAGGATCAGTTTCTTAAGATTTCTCTAAAATATTTTAAACCACTCATCTTTTTCAAAAAGCTTTTTTACTCCTAAAAGAAAAACCTCTCGAAAGAAAAGCTCTCTTCGACAGGGGTATCATTCAAACAGGCTGAGACAAAAATCATTCCCTTGCATTTGTCTTTGAAGTGGAAATGTGATCATATGCAAAGTACTAAGGGTATGAAAACCATTTCAATTACCTTCTCCTTTTTTATAGTCAGGTGAATGAACTATGTCATAGGTTAGCTTGACCTTTTCCATGAAAGGCTCCCACATGAGACAAATGTCTTAAGGCATTACTATCCCTTAAAATGGCAGTTAATTTTGGTCAGTGGAATCTACAGCCTTCTCAATGGTGGCCTCCTTTAAAAAGGGGAAACATCATCCTTTTCCCTTGGACTTGGAACAGCCCCACTGACATTTGCTAAAACAAATTTACAAAGTTGTGACCTCTCAGGCTACGCAAAGTAACAACCTGCCATCCCTTCTAATTATATTAGATGCTATTTCATATTTAGGAAAATCCTATTTTTTATTTGATTTTTCAGTATACACAGGTGCTATGGGCTGAACTGTGTCTTCCCAGAAAGATATGTTGAAGTCCTAACCCAAGTACCTCAGATGTGATCTTATTGGGAAACAGGGTCATTTCAGATAGAATTAGTTAAGTTTACATGAGGTTTTGCTGGAGTAGACCTCTAATCTGGTATGACTGGCATTTTTATATGAAGAGGAAATTTGGACCCAGAGAGACAGATATAGGAGGCGAGAAGACCAGGTGAAGAGACTGAGTTATGCTGCCACAAGCCAAGGAATGCCAAGAATTACGGCTAACTCCAGAAGTCAGGAGAGACAAGGGACAGATTCTTCCCCACAGACTTAAGAAAAACCTGGTTCTCCCGATATGTTGGTTTTGGACTTCTAGGTATTTTGTTAGGGCAACACCCACAAACTAAGACAACAGGCCAGAAGACTGTCACTATATTACCTTAATAAAACCACAAATGCTCTGGTTTCATAGCTCATGTTTTATAGTGATTTGCTTATTACCATTTCCAACTTGAATACAGGAGGGCAGGAACCCTGTTGTCCCAGTGTCTATGGCATTCCATTAAAAATATTTGTAGAATGAGTAATGAGCACTTTTTATTATAACTCCCTCTTTTTTTTGCTGTCCTTCCAATTTCACTTATCATATTACTAATAAAAACATACCATACATATAACCTTTATTCAAAACAAATAAAAAGTTAACTTTAAATAATCAGGTATTCCATAGGTTCAAGTGAATATGTTTTATTAAATGCATACTAATATCTTTCTATATTATGTGAGTATACATAATAAATTAAAATGCATATATATTTATTAAATATAGATATAATACCAGAACATGATTATTTCAGATGAGAAATCAAAATAAACCCATTTTAAAGTATCTTTTGGTCACTTCAAATTGATATTGCTCATAAAAAAATACACAGATTTTCCCTATGGAAAAAAAATTAATTCCATAGCAATGTAGTTAAGGGACATGTTTATTTCATAGCTTTCTGCAAGCAAAATTGCTCTGATACAAAATGAGTTCAATGATACAGGTGCTACTGTCCACTCAAGCAAAAGAAAACCTCACATTTATTGTGAATGCACTTTATAATAATTATATTCTTACAGTATAATAGGTCTAATATCCAAGATGCCTCTGGCCTCATTTAAAGTGATAGCACAGAAATGCTGCAAGGTACTTGACTATCATAGTTCTGGCAAGTGCTTAAGGTAACTTCCTGTGGGTTCTCTGTCAGATACTGTTTAAAGAACTGTGTGTGGATATGTTTGTCTTTCTGCCTTCCATCTATTAGTTTAGATTTAAATCTTCTCAAAATATATCCCTGTGTATGCCTTTTGGCTTTTCAGAGTTTCCATTATAAACAAGAGCGTGTCATGAGGTATCCTTAACGTCAGCTACCAATGTAGTGATGTGGTTGTCAGAGAGGATGTAGACTTACCTGTAGGTACAGTGACGTTTTAGCGTATGCACCACACATTATAGTGCGAAAAAGTTCGTTCATGGTAAACTGTCTTTTCCCCCTTCACATATGATGTGACTTTAATCCCAGAATATCTGACAAAAATTATACAGATAAAATAAAAAGACAAATACACAAATAAGGCCGTCTGCAGAATTTTAAACTCAACTCTGGCAATATTTCACAATAATTTCTACATCATATTTTACATCTTTCAAATTTAAATAATAAATGCTCAAGGAAGGGCCTTGGTGGAACCAATTGCACTATCTTTTTGAGGATTTGTCCAATTTGCGGGCAGGTGATTTCCTCTGGGGTGTGGGGATTTTGGAAGGCTTGGCTGTGGATGGCCGAGAACCTGCTCGGGGCGTAGGTCTGTGTGTTTGGGGGACAGTCTCCACGTCCGAGCATGCAGATTGGATTTCTGAAATGTCAAAGTCTGATGCATCGCTGCCTCGGCGACTGCTGGCCCTACTGCCAGCTTTGCTTCCGGCTCGGCTTCCTGGTCGGCTGGGAGTCTTCTTAGAATCTACGGAGAGAGGCCAGAGATGGGTACCCCTTATTACTGGCTCCATCTGCATCCGATTCTTGAAACCTGATGCCACTTTCAATCTCAACAATTTTTCTTGACACCTAGTACATACTCAGAAAGCCCGTGTAGATCAGTGGGATTAGGATCCTCTATGGGGGACCAGATGGAGCACCCTCCCTCACCTGGCCTTTCCCCCTTCCACAGCTGTGGGTAGTCAACACGCTAAGTGGACATAATATACAAAAAAGCCAAAAAGTTAAATGTGGTTGGCCGCACTTAAAACACGATTCCATTTACTGCAAACAGACAAAAGAATATTCTTATCATTTAAGATTACGCTTTCTGAACTTTGGCATGATGTGTGCCCAGGGATGTGTGCACACATGGAGCAAATGCTCGAGTACATGTTTTACCCAATTATAAGTAACTAAAAAGCATACAGCCACTTAAAAGATAAGACTTCAAACTCCACAGACGCGTCCTACCTGCTGAGTCAGAACCCCTGTGGTGGGCTATTTCATGATGAAATGTGAGAAGCACTGGGATGAGGCCCAGCACGGTTAGGTTTTCCCAACCACCCAAAACAAGGCCAGCTTAATCTCTAGGCAGACAGAAAAGCTAAGATGTTCCAGCTTGTAGGTGGAGAGTTCTGCTGGAATTTTCTCTTCTGTTACACAGTCATTCACTCTCTCATCTTTCTTAGGAACTTTCCAAAACGGATTTTCTAGTCCTTTGCTCCCATGACTCCTTTATCCCCTGCCTTTGTTGAGGAACTGGAGCTACATGTCATTTCAAAACAAAGCAGCAGTGTCGATTAATTTCTTCATCAATTAGAAATAAAAAGGGGTTTAATCCTCAGGTCATTATGCTGCAAAAGCCATTAAAGAAAGAAATGCAACCAAACTCACCAGCAAATTGTGTTCGGACTCTGGAAGCTGCAGTAGTTATCAAGCCACTGTCTTCCCCAGAGTGGAATCCTTTCCCTGATAAATACCCTGGAAGTCGAAGCTTACTTCCTTGTATTGGTGTTCCCTGTGGTTAATTAGTGAAAAGATATTTCAAGATATTGCTCCTGTTCCATGATATTCTATCGACACCACTTCTTTACAAAGCAGTAGAAACCCCTCTACTAGACCTTGTCAGGTTGGGGATGGGGAGACATTTTTCATTTAAATGAGACATGGAGTTCTTTCTTGCTTTTCTTCTCTTATTTCTTAATCCCTCTCTAAGAAATTCAAAGGAAACCTCAAGAAAATGAATTCATGGTTGAAAAGAAAACACAAAGGGAGACACGCAAATGAGTATGAAAGTGGTGGCAAGGAAAAAAGGACAAGTTAAACTTTGAGTATATTAGTATCTTTCAGACTATTAATGAATGTTAAAGAATTAAGAAAGCATTGCATTAAATGTCACTTAGCATTGGCACTTAGAAAACTAAGTTCATAGGGAAAGGAAAACTGAAGATTTGACATGGAATAACTACCCCACCCCTAACAAAAGGAAGGTGACTGCATGGTAAAAAGAAGAGACAGGGACTGTGAAAAAGTGTGCTTGGATATTCTGCTGCCTCCAGTGCTATTACAGTGTGAGGCAGGAATAAACAAATTGAAATAGAAAGACAAGTAAGTAATGAGTAAACTGCCATAGTTTAACAGAAAAAAAAAGAGTGATGATCATTTATCATTTAATAACTTGATACCACATTGATTTACTTCTTGGTTGTGTCACCTTCTATGGTTCCTACATACAAGATACCAAGGCAACATTTGGGGATAGGTATTTTGAACATTCTCAGGGAATGTCTAATGTAATCACAACTGTAGGTTTTATTATAAGTCTAAAATCATTACATTTTTTTCTACATCACTATAACATCTTCAAAGTTCTCCCAAGTTGCAAAATAAATCTTCTTAGAAGTATAAGGGATATCACAGCCCTCAATGAACTCACAGCAAGAGAGCTACTTGGAGGAAATGAATCTGAGCAAATTATACATATGTTTTTATAAAAATTAGTATTCCCTTAGTTGTATAACTTATAATGTTTAAGAAAGCATATATAAGACTTTTTGATACATCAGAGTTGCATTTATTTATATTGAATAGGATAGCCATACCATTCATTTACACACATATACTATATGCATTTTTAAGTAAAGTCTTTATATATGATTTGTATGCATATGAAACAAGTTTTCAAACTACTTTCACAAATAGAGCCCAAATAATCCTTGCACTCATCTAATAATAATCTTTTTTTTTACAAATGAGATAAATTAAGGCCCGATGAGGGAAGGTGATTCACCCAAGATCTGATAATTCTGATTTTAGTTAATTTCCCAAATTAAAAAGAATCTCAACAATCATGAAGGAGTGAGGATTGACAAATTATGAAAAATATCACTCAAGGTGGCAGAACTAGTTACTGTGAAAAACCAAAATCATTCTTCTGAGAATGCCATGATTGAATGTATTGTCATCAACCCTATCTAGTATTCTTAAAGACCCTTGCATTGAAGCATACTGTTATTTTTGTTTATTGGTTGGTTGGATTTTGCTTTTCCAAATGATCTGGAATGACAGACATCTATAGATGTAATACATGAGCCTCCACCTGGAGGGAAGGGGTGAAAATGAAGGGAGAGGGGAATGAGTGGGAAGGGATGAGTAAGACATGAAGAGTAGGTTGTTTTTGTCCCAATTCTACCATTTATCAGCCACAGATTTCCATGGAGTCATGAGTGTAACAACATTTTCTCTTATTATTGTTGTGAGGACTGAGTAAAATAACAGGTTATGAAAGTGTTTCGAAAATTATAAAAGGTTTTTTAAAGGTAGTATATTACTTTTATATAAGGATCCTGGTTTATAAGTCATATTTCGGAGATTTAAGATGAAATGCTTCCTTAATTTCAGGAAGATATTTAGGGAATTTTTACCCCTAAATAGTCTAGTCAAATATGTGATCATTTTGGTGCCTATGTTTGTTATTTAACAGAGATGTTCTTAAAAAGATATTGGCTGACTTTCAATTGAATGTAAATTATCTGATATATGAGTTAATCTTGGCAACTTTTATCTTATTCCCATATATCTTATCACATTAAAAGGCAAGGGTATGCTTGAATAATATTGGTTATCATGAACATCTAACAGAGACTGAAAAATACAGATAACTTTTTGCATTTCTAAGCCCACCCCTTACCTGTACTGATAACTGAGCATTTATGTTACACCCACCTGGTATTGGGCAAAAATGAATGTAATAGACATCCAGAAGGACCATGCCTTAGTGACTCAACAGACTTTTTTTGAATTTAAGTGGTTCTCTTGCAAATAACACTGTTTCCTGCTCCAGCCTAGAGGGGTGTGCTGCATTCCTTGCCCAAACTATATTTCATGACATAAATATAACACCTGCTCTACTTAGATCCTGCATGTAATATTCTGTAGTTTACTTTCCTGAGAGAGAAAAGTAGAATTAAGTATGAGGAAGAGAACAAAACAAAGGAGGTATAGAGCCTACAGTGTGAGTATATTAAGGGAACAGTGTTAAAGGAGCTCAAAACTGCTCTTCTGTTAACCCCAAATTCTCATGTCTTCCAGGATCTCCTGGGCTATTTTACAGAAGTTGATAAAAGTATCATCAAAGTACATATAGTAAGGGAATGGCGAAGCAATGTTAGTAAGTGATCGTTTCAATTAAAGGAGACTATTAGACTAGAATCTGGGCCTTACAATACCTCTGCAGATGGCACGGGAGAGTCTGAGCACTCTGCTGGTTTACAAGGAGTTGACATTTTGCTGTTTGTCAACCATGGTTTACCATAATTGCGTGTTAAAGGATGGAGAATCTGTATGGAACAATGGCATATCAAATGTAAAGGATAGCAGATAAAAACCAAAGCCCCAGAAAGAGATATCCACAGCAAAGAGTCATCTTTCATAGTAAGAATGGATATAATAATTAAAAATAAGTAGAAAGATCTGATGGCAAATCATATACCCCCCAAATAAAAATAAATGAATGAAGCTTTAAAAACAAAAAACAACCACACACACAAAAAAAATCTGAAAAGAATCAAAGCTTCCGTGTGAATAATCTCTGCACGGTCACTAGGCAAACGTATACATTAAAAAGTAATTCTTCAGTTTCTATTTTGTGAGAAGGGACACAAATGGAGAAAGCTAGTCCTACAAATTCCAGGGACTGAAGAGCATTCAAAAATATGTTTGGGACATTGATTGCAGAGGAAGAGAAAACTTCATCCCCGATTCCTACCTTGGGCGTGCTGGTGGCTGGCACCTGCGGGGAGGCGGCCTGAGCAGCCGGACTGGACATGGAAGCAGATCTGTTCGGTGAGGCAGCTCGCGACGAAGGCCGGGATCTTCGGCCCCGGGGTCGGAACGCAGCCATCCCCTGACTGGCACCGTCTGCTAACATGAACTTCTCACGCAGTTCCATATTTGTCCTTCCTTTAGCTGGACGACACACACACACACACACACACGCACACGAGTGCACACAAACAAAAGAAGAAGGAAAAAAAAAAGGTGCTCAATTTTTTATGGGGAGAACAACAACCTGGCACCGGAGATCACTTCGAGGACTTCAAGAACATCATTCTTTGCCATGCTAACTCCAATTCAGCATAACAAAAAGTTAAATGCATTCTTTTACAATGCATTCCTTTTTGGATACAAGTGAGTTTGGGGGGAAAAAAATAAAGAAGTGTGCTTATTCTAACACTAGACACCAGCAAGAATAACCACTATTAAAGAAAGAGTCAGCATGAAAATGGAAAGCCCATGCTCAAATATTGTTAATCCACCAGCTACTGATGCCCACATGGTTTCATTATCCTTTTCATCACACTGAGAAGACAAGTCAGTAAGGCAGGGACTGTGTCTTTTGCATGTACTATTGAGGTAGGGAGAATGCCAATATTTTTACACCACAATTAATTAAATGATAGAATTACATAAAATGAGAGATGGCTTGTTAATCATGATGATAACATGTAAGAGATGTCCAGATTTTTTTACTTGAATGAAGCAGCTAGTATTTTTATTTTATGCTTTGAAACACTCTGCTTTATCAACATGCAGTAACAAACACCAGACCCAAGTATTCGTGAGATAATCAGTGATGCAGCACTCATACAAACACATATTAACACGGAGAACACTCCACAAGAACCAGATGAGCAACGTGTTAGCATATGTTTTATCACTTACATAACACCTGCATCTGCAACACACTGGAAGTGTGTCAAATATTCAGAATTTAAATTTGGAAGCACCAGCTCAGTTGGATATGAGTTAAGCCATACGCAATGGATGAAGCGTGTTATTTTAAAACAAATGATTAAAGCAAGAATGTAAAAGTAGGAAAGAGAAAAGGAAAGAGGGGAGAGGTAAAGAGAGGAGTTGCCAACCTATAGTAGGCTGAGTAGTAATAATTGAAGAGTTTGATTCCGAACGTAACATTTTACTCCCATGATGATGAACTAGAAAAAATGACACAGGATACCAAATCACATTAAAGAATACTGTTAGCAGGAGAAGAAACAAAGTACAGTAGTTGAATATGCAAAGGGTGCTCAGATTGGACCTGTAGCACACATTTTAGAAGAAAAGTTGCATCAGGAGAGGAAGCACTTGAAGGCTGACTCAGTAAGAAAAGTATTGGGAGGACTTTGCCAGTCATGCTAACTTTCCTAAACAACCCTACAGAACACTACACATTCTCAATGCTTCGTTCATTGCCTTCTTTTATTCTGATTTTATTTCTTTCATGGGTATATCGCTAACTTGCAGAGAGTGAGGCTACTGCATATGGTTAGATAACAAGAGGTCTGTTTACTTCACAGGAGCTCCTTGAGATACGTCTACGTATTCGGATGCCAGCACTGAAACCGAAAGGAGCCTGTGAGGCTGAGCTGCCATGAACATTTGCTGTTGTTTGTTTAAAAGGATTAAAATGAGTTTAAATATTAAAGAAAAGTCATAACCATTTTATCATTTGTTTGTTTCAAAGTAAGAAAAAAAATGGGCATATCGGATAAATGGGACCTAACTACAACCTGCAATGAAATGACCACTTGTAAATCAATTAAGGATTTGAGAATAGGATCTGGAAACTGTAGGATCTGGAAACCAAGGGAGAGTGAATGCCAGCCTAGGGCTCTTCTTGATGATAAATGGACAGAGCTTTAGTATTATATGTTTATATTTTAATGTTGTAACTTGCAACTTTAAAGTAAATGTCAAGATAGCTGTTGATACTTTTTTAAATTTCAAAATTATTGCTTTCCTTATCTCTCCCTCCTTTCATAAAACTTTTCACTCTTAAACTTTGACTATATGGTATTTTCAGTCTTCAACACCTCTGAGTTTGCTATTTAATGGCAGACAAAATCCTTTCCCTGGTTTGGTATAACTGTTCATTTTTAAAATCACAGAAGGGAGGGTCTCATAATGAAAATCTATTCTAGCATATCCTGCAGGCCTGTCTCCTAATTATATAGAAGTTAAAAAAACAATGAAAAGAACCTGGTTCACATAACTGCCACAAGTTCTCTGGAAACTTGAGGCTGACAGAGACCTATGTGAAACACTCACTATTAGATCGAATAAATGACCAAAATTATATCCAGCATTATTTTTTCATGCTGAAAAATAAACTGGTACTTTTTTTTTTTTTGTCTGTCTGTTTGTTTAAACTGGTACATTTTGATGGTGCTGTTATCTTGACATAAGCATTTCCTTACCCCTGCAAGGATCATTTTTCACTAAGAATTCATCAAGTGCCATCCATCCACCTCCAACACGAACCATCACGGTACTTCGTAGAATTCGAACAAGTCGCAGCTGCTGGGAGTCTCCAAACTGTGCAGAGGAAGAAAGAAAGCACTTCGAATTGTCAATAATAATTCTAAATTAAAGGATAATGTGCAATCTGCAGTAGCTTAAGCAACCAATTTTAATTTCTTGCTTAGTTCACAGCGATTAGTAAAATCTCAGAAAAGGGGATTTGTAATGATCTGCGTTAGACTGCTGCATGCTGATTTAGCCCAAAGAAAACAGTTTGGAAAAAAGATAATAAAGGTTATCAGGTATAATATTAAAGCTTTGGTCTAAAAAGTCATTCTTCTTTCTTATGATAGAAATAACATTAGTAAGGCAGTAAACGAAAAATTTTTCTAGAGATTAACATGGCCACGAAAACAAGCACTGACCCACCTGCCCAGGGTATATAAGAAATAAGATGATTCTAAAGAAAATTTCATCAACTATGATTTCTCTTCACTGTTACACTAAAATTGTTTTCTACTGAAATCTGTGAGAGAAATCTGCAGAAACTCATTCTGTTTCCTCTAAGGAGCAGAATTGATTAAAGGAGAAAAAGTAATAAATGAATGTGACCAATCAAAATTTCACAGTCAAATAAAATTTATGCATCCCTAATGACCTAGTAAACTAATTTGCTAAAGACTAGATTAATATGTCATTTTAGATTACTTTAATATTAGAACATCCACTGATACATTATTAGTAGACAGTTTTCAAATCCAAAAGGGTTTCTCTCAAAGCTGTGTGCACCTAACCGTTGACACTAACAGCAATCATCTTTTTCCTGCCCTTTCAATGGATCTCCTATCACTTGGATATGCTACTAATTCTGCAAGTCCTGAACAGATTTCTAGATAATTCCTGATCATAAAGTTTATTTATTTTGAAAGCCCATGAGAAATGATTTTATACTTTTAAATCATTTCTAATAGACTAATGTCCAACTTTTAAAAACCACCATACCGAATTTCATGGTTGCCAATCCAGTAGATACCATTGCAAAACGAACAGTCAATTGAATATAATAGCTTCTTTATGAGGTAGGTGATATACAATCATGCCTTGATTATTTGTCTGGGTTCATGGATAAACAGAAAACTTTATTTTAAGAAGAAATAATCTGCTACTTCTTAATAAACTTTAACACTGAAGTTCAGGAAGAAGGTTCTCAAATGAAGCCTACTAAATCCCATTCATGATCCTAAAACTTGGATCTGAAAAACATGTAAAATGCAACAGCAATAGCTCATGCGTTTTAAAACAAACCACTTAAAATTGTTATTTCTAACTCCATTTTTAAACCCTGAGACTCAAACTTTCCTATTTTGGGCTTGTTCCTGAAATATAAATTACATACTTGAAAAATAAAAATGTATGTATTTTTTTTGTTAGAAAAATTTTGGTGCCGCCAATAAGCAAAGGGAAAGAAAGGGACTTAAAGAAAATTACCCTTAAGGAACCAGATAATTGGACCAGATAATTTTGGTCCAAGATTATATTAAAACCAAAAGTTTTGTGGAAATAACCAAAGTGAAATATTTCATAGAGATATTTCAATTCTAATAAAGATTAATGATTTTAAATTTCATTTTGAGAAGGCATTCTCCAAACAACCATCTTTGTTCTCATCATTTCCCTAATTTTCTGAAAAGCCAAATCATGAGACAAGAAAAACAGACTAATGTTGTCCTTGCACTTTCAGTGAATAAAATCTTTACAGGTATTTCTCCCTTCCTCTCCACAAATAAAAGATGCTATTCCAACTGTTGACTCACAAAGTAATAAAAATGGAAAAATAACCTTTTTATGTATTATAACTAATGGAAATTTAAAAAACTACTCAAAGTAACTGAGAATTTTATTTGCTTGCAATAAATGGGGATGATTTATAATTTGAAAGTTGAGCTGTAAAACTGTTTAAAAACTGTGTGGCAGAGGAATTTCCAATATGATAGTTGTCAGGTACTATATGCAGCACGGGTCTTTCCAAAGGCATATAGCAAAGAATTCTCCTCCTGGGATATCTTTAAGTCAAAACAAAATTTTTCTCTTCTTTAGCCATAAAATCTTTAACACAATGTAATGTCACTGGTTTGTTTATACTGAGTGAAATGTGAGGTCATGGTGGCATAAAATATGACTTTAAGATTTTATGAGTTGCATGAGATAAATTTCCCCAGAAGGAATGGCATCATTTAAAACCTCCAGACTTAAAATGTCTATTCAGAAAATGCAAAGCCCTAGAGTACAGATAAATCAATGATTTAGAGTAAACGGACAACAGCTGCTTAGGAGAGAACTCATGTTACCTATGGCTGAGTGCCATGGAGACCTTTTATCACTGCTTTCCCTGCCACTGCCTAATGCTGATTCTGTCCTACCTATCATATACCATACGTCCTCAATGATTAAACACCAACGAAGTTACCTAGAGATGTGTGAAGAATCAAACTTGTGTTTCAATGTGTCTTTGCATTATATTTAAAATATATGCTAACAATAATACTGAAAATAGGAATTGAAAATTTCATTTGTAACTCTGTAGCCAGCCAAGCTACAATTCATCATCTGGTTCACTTAAAAGTAATCTCCTCATTTGAGACACAAGGCAAAAAGGAATCCTGGATCAAGGACCCTTACAGAGCTTACGGAAACACCACGCCAACCAACACTATAGTAGCTGGGGAGACAGCATGGGGGAGATTGGCCATGGCAAGCTTTAATGACTATGAATTGGAGTTAAAAAAAAATTAGTGGGATCTTGAGAATACATTCCACTGGTTTATACCTGATTTCCCAGGAAGAACTGATAAAAAAAATGGAAAAAATGGAAGAAAGACAATTAGTTCAGCATGAAACTTTCTACATTACTCTAGAATACATGCACACACATATACACACAAACACAAACACTTCCTCTCTCTCTCTCTCTCTCTCATTTCTTGGGCTTCTGGATATAGTATCTAGGCTTGGAGATATACAGGTATTCATGTCCCAACTTCAAACCAAAGAAATCTGAATATTCTCCCTACAAATTTTTTTGAAAATCTTTGGGTTTCAAATTTAATGTAAAATTTTTAATAGGTATATGAATGTTTTTCAATGGAGAAATATAAAAGTGTAAATGAATACTGTTTCATCTGTAAGTATGATACTGTGTTAGGGAAATTCAGCACATTTTCTATCTACTATATGCATAAGAAATGTACAAAAAAAAAAAGACAGAAAGAGTGATGGAGTCACACTGCTCTAAGTAATTGTTTTGAAGAAGATAAATTGAGTTACTGAGATTTTGAATAAAAGCAAAAATTACCATACAACTGGAAAACACTGCCTCTTTCTCACTTTATAAAAATGAGTCAACATTTTAAACTCTTGTGGTTCTTGGTTCTTTGAAACCTGAAAACTTACCTCTACCATAATTTTTAAATATTACAAAGTAATATGAATCAACATAAATATATGAAATTTGAACGTTATCCAGGGAATATTTTTCCTCCTTAGAAATAATGACTACGTTGTTGGTTTCAAAGATGTCCAAACATATAAAAGGTAGGCTATCTTTATATAATTTAAAATTGTAAACGTTGGAATTTGATATACCATTAGTTTTTACTAGGCGGTAAAAATAATTAGGATTCCTAGAAAACAATGCAGATCAAATTGCATGCAAAATCTTTTAGAATACAAAGTTTTTTTGCAAACTTACCCTGTATTTGTTATCTCCGATCTGTTCAACTTGAAATCGTTTTGCACATTTACACTTAGCTACCTGCCTTGTCACCTGCCAAAAACAATGATGAAATATCCACTTTAATGTTAATATTACAAACTGGAATCCTCAAAACTTTGACATGACCACCAAACATGAAAATAAATAAAACAGTTGCATGAACTATGCATGATATCCTGGCAGAATGCACTATCACTGTTGTAGGCTGTGAGATATAAGGAGTACCTCATCTTCAATTTTGTCAGCATCGGTGACAGGTTTGTATGCATCTTTATTTGGGTGAAGGGCTGCTACAAATTCATAGTAGTCAATATATCCATCGCCATCTCTGTCAAAAATGTCTGCAACTGCACTCATCTCTAGGCGACTGGTTGGGAACTCTAAAATTTTCAAAACAGCGGTTAAGTAGTGGATCACTGAATTCTGCCTAAAGACATTCTTGATTGGGCATTTTAATCGGACTGTTTCAGCGCTCATGGTTATCAAATGTATCAAATATCCTTTAAAAACTGATATACATCACAGCAAATGAAACAGTTATGTATGTGACTGTTTAATTTAATGAATTTAATATTTATTTATTTAAGAAATAATTTGCATGAAGTTTATTTACTTTAAGAATGACCTCCAGCAATATCTGCCAGGGAAATCATATACACATGACCCATACCTTAAGAAGTTATAGAGTTCTAATTTTCTCATTAGACAACATTAGATCAGAATGTGAATTAGAAAGAAAAAGTAACAGACTTGCATTTATTGATTTCATACTACACACCAGGCAACACAAACAACTTAAGAATCAAATATTAACTCTGTTATATAAGTGAGGACACAGATTCTGTGAGTGAAGGAAAATATCTGTGGCTACACAATAGCAAGTGTGCCTGACTCTCAATTTCCAAATTCCACACAGAATGTTTTTTTTTTTTAAGAGTGGTGACTGACAAGCCAAATCAAAGGCAGTGCTTTATCACTAATACCAGTTTACTGGCCCTGCAATTTTAAGCTATGTTTATTTTCTTAAAAAAAAATTACATGAGTTACAGTCATTTCCCTTCAGACTTACTTGAGGAAAGAATTCCATCAATAAATTCTTGTCGTGTTATTTTTCCATCTTGATCCTTATCGATTCTCCTGAAGAAGTCCATCACTCGAGATTTCTTATGATTCATCCATCGCATGTATTTTTTGCGCCAGACATCAAAATCAAAGTTGGCAAATTCCCTCAGCTACAAAGGGCATAAGGCATTTTCCTTGAATTAATGCTGTGTTCAAGTTATATCTTATATGGTACCAATAAAGCCATTTTTAATGATCTGCTATGATATACACATCTTTCAAAGTGAGCTATGATCCTGCAAAGGACCATTAAAAATTGCTTTTTTTTTCTGTAAAGTTTATATCATTTCCGATTTTTCTTTACAAATAGAACAAAACTCAAAAAGTCAACCAATTTTTCTGATGGTACCAAAATCTCCCAGGTGGAGATTGCTCAAAGCAACACCTCTTGTGCTATGCCCACTGCAAGCAGCAGGACCAGCTCATTAGCACTTGTCATTCTCTCCTTCTTTCTGCTATGAGGCATGCTTTTAAATTCCCCTAAACTTCTAAAAGTTTCCCAATTTTACAATCTGAGACCGTAAATTTCAGTTTATAGAATATTGATAAGTTAAAAGACTTGCATTATAAATGATCATATTTGCCAAGAAGTACCACAGGAAACATATGTCAAGTTTTATCTTTTCTTAAGGAGTCAACTTCTGAATATGTTAAAACATATCAGGTTTTTACTTTACTGATTCTCTAACCTAAAATACCATATCAGTTTTTCACAAAACGTATATATATTTATGGTACTGATTTTAAAATTAAAACTCGTGGGGGTGCAAGGGTAGTTCAGTGGCAGAATCCCCGCCTGCCATATGGGAGACCCCCGGGTTTGACTCCTGGCTGGTGCACTTGCCCCCATGTTCAACAAACTGGTGTTGCAACAACAGGATACTCACATGGAAAAAGAACAAAAATGTGACTCCTACCATTCAGCATCCCCCCCAAAAAGTAACATGTACTCATAGAGCAAGAGTTTGCTTCTCTATTTCAAAAAGTTTTTTAAAAATTCAGATTTTGGAAATGTATTCTGTGAATGATAATATGGTGAATATGTGAGTTTTCTAACCTCCTCGAGTCTGTCCAAGGCATCATTAAGCTTTCTCCTTCTTTCCAGTGCGAGGAGCCAGACCTGTTGCCATTTGCTCACCAACAAGTTTACTCTGGGATTCTTGGTTTCGATTTGTGCCTGTGACCCAGAGGGATATAAACTTGATGCTGGGAAGCGTTTTCCTGTTAAAATATAAGTTCAGTTAGGATGGCACAGTTTCCAGGGTTCTGAAATACGTTAAGTCTTGACCTTTTTTCTGCCTAGCTAAGACTGAATCAACATAATTATTCAGTATAACAGGTAGAAATATCCTAATTTAGATTACGCATAATGTCAAAGTTCAAATGTTTTACTTATTAAGGATCAAACACTGTTCATATAAATTAGAGAAATATATTAACAGGGACCTTTAAATATTGTAAAGTTCTCTCATAAATTTACACTTAAAACATTTTTCAGCTTAATACTGATGCAATTTCAATGACAATGAAACACCTTGTGATCCTTCTCATTGTTAGGCTAGACATAAGAAATCTCTCAGGGCAGTGAGAACTTATCTGAGAATCAGTGACAGCAAACCCAGCTGCCCTTTTTAGAGAATAAGACTGAAAGAGAGAGCCAGTGAGGGCAAGAGGTCCTGAGAAGTCATTAGAGTCACAGCAAGATACTTTACAAATTTCCAAACAATCAAATATAGAATTGTGTGTGAGGACCCTAGCTTTCCCCTAAGGCATCTCCCCACTACGACTATTTCCTATGCATAGTTTCACACTCAAATTTCCTGTCTTATTAAAGTTTTCTTCCTCTTTCTACTTTTTAGCAATTTTTATCTCTTCACAAAATAATTATCTAAACACATTGTCTTTATTTAATAACTGGTTAAATATGGCCTAGAAAAAATATTACTGGCCAAAGGTCATATATGAAGTTAGCGTCAAAGCTATTTTTCTGAGAGTTCCTAACTCCCAGACTAGGGCTATTTATAAATATTAATAGCTAATATTTACTGAGCATTTACTATGTGCAGAGAAGTATGCGAAGCACTTTATGTTCATTAGCTCATTTAATTCTCACAAAAATTCATGAAGTTAGAATTATCCCTTTTTACAGATGAGGAAATCAAAGCTCAGAATGAGTTAAGCAAGAGTTTTGAACCACTTTGCTACCCTGCCTCCTTGTATAACAACACAGCAACTATAATAGGTCTGAAACTACCTTTTGTTTTATCAAGGCACCGTTCAGAAACACACAATACATATGATACAAATTGTGCTTCTGTCAAGTTTTTTCCACACTAACTAGAATTCTTTTAGTGTCATATCACTGGATCAAAGTAGTCTGAGAAGTAAGTAAATAGAACCTGAAATATGAACTAAGGCAATATCTACTAGATTGCTGCTGGTCATGTTCCTAGAATGTATGGCCATGAAGTTCATCCATATCATAGTCACTTTTTAGTCACATTCAGCTATAAGTTTTTTTTAATAATAGAAGAAATATAGGACACTTCAAAGATTTCTTTGAAATCTTTCTATCGCACATTTGATTTTTTTATCGCACAAATGATTTCTGTTTATCGCACATTTCCTCATTTTCTTCTAACTAATCTGAAAGATACACTTCAAACAAATGAAGTTACATACAGAGACTGAGATACGTCGTTTCCTTGATTTTTCTAACAAGTTGCTACCATACATGAGTCTTCCAAGAAAACTTTTCATGATAGAGAGCTCAGGGAGAATCACCAATTGCTTCAAGATTTCAAATGACAACTCAAAACAAAACTGGTTTTATGGATTAATCATCTTCATTTGAAAGAAATGGATCATTGCTTACTTCCTGCACGGCCCTTATCCAGGACTGGAATATGGGACTGCAGAGAGGAAGGATCAGCTGTTCTCCTCTTGTAGGTCTTGGTGACTTTATCTACATCAGGTTGTTTCCTGGTCATTTCCTCCATGAAGGTCTGAAATGAAAGAAATGATGTCAGTTAAACGTAAGTATAGCAGAGAAAACCACCTTTAGAAATGAACTAAAGAGGAAAAGATCAATGAACCATACTATTATTTCTCAGAATGGAAAAAATCATCATGTTTTAGATTCAGGGAAAAAAAATCTAAAGCAGCATAATACAGCATTTACTATTTTCTAAAAATTCAAAACATTATAGCTGGTAAAGACGGTAAAGTGAAACTCAAAAAAATTCATTTTAGGTTGAAAGACCATGCATGGGAGCAGATGTATGAATAATACAACATGTCTGTGTACCAACCAAACTCAAGATGTACAAACCATCGACAGCAATTCCTGAAGGATCTTAAGTGAGTATGTGGTTGGAAAGGAATTAGTTAACTGAGTTGTTCCTGGGACTTTTCTGTGGTGCATTTCCCCTAGATAAATGAAATATTTAAGAAGGCTCTGATAATATAAAGCATTCACATTAAATGTGGATATATTTTAAATATGCTTGTCAATAAATAAGCTATGCCAAGGCAGGGGGATATTCAGATTAAAGTCTATTCTAGTAACATTAAAAAGGTTTGAACATCATGCCATTTTTTTTCTCATCTCCTTAGGCTTATTATCATTGATTAGGTATCCTTGTATTTGGAATGTGTGGAAAAGGCTGAGGAAAGGCAGACATGAGGGTAAGAATGGGGACAGGAGGAAGACAGAACTAAGAGATGAAGTAACATTCCTGGAATATGTGTCACATTAGAGAATGAGATCACTCTAATATTCCTGTCATGGGGAAGATGGCCTGAGACACCTCAGGGCCATTATCGACATTAATATCTTACATTTTTATTAAAATATAATAAAGGCAATGTTAACTGCATAACCAACTGAGCCAACACTTGATATTTCTCTTTATAAATGAATACTAAGCAAACTAATAAATCAGTGTGGTAGTTAGATTCAGTAGTCAACTCGGCCAGGTGGACATGCCTAGTTCTGGTGCTGTGGACATGAGCCAATTGTACTTGAACCTCATCTGTTACTAATTACATCTGCAGTCGGCTAGGAGGCGTGCCTGCTGCAATGAGTGATGTTTGACTTAATTGGCTGGTGCTTAAATGAGACAGCTCAACGTAGCACAGCCCAAGCAGCTCGGCATTCCTCATCTCAGCATTCACAGCTCAGCCCAGGCCTTTGGAGATGCAGAAAGAAATCACCCCAGGGAAAGTTGTTGGAACCCAGAGGCCTGGAGAGAAGGCCAGCAGAGACCATCTTGTGCCTTCCCACGTAAGAAAGAACCTCAGTGGACAGTTAGCTGCCTTTCCTCTGAAGAACCAATGAAATAAATCCCCTTTTATTAAAAGCCAATCCATCTCTGGTGTGTTGCATTCCGGCAGCTAGCAAACTAGAACAATCAGTTAGTACAATGCCTAGCATTTGAGAGGTTAAAACAGGTGGGAAGTGATTTTTCTGAGAAAGATGTGTTCCCTTTGAGATATGATGAATTTGAATTGCTGAGACACCATGGGAGATATTTACCAGCACAGAGGTGAAAATGCAAACATAGAGCAACAAAACAGTACCAGAAGTAGCCACGAGGGTGGATGAGATCGCCATAGGAAGGAGAGGCGTGAGAAACAGAGAGCTGAGGATAAAATACAAGGAGAGCAGACATTTATAAGATAAAAGGTAAGGCAGGAGTCAGTTTTCAAGGGTACCACAAGAGTACTAACTTCACAGTGGGCAAAGAAGGAAGGAATTTTGAGAAAGTCACAGAGGGAAAAAGGCGAGACCACAAAACTAAGTAACCATGAAAAGAGAAGTTTTAGGGCAGCTGTAGATTTAGAAACCCAGTTGGAAAGCATTGAGGAGTATGTTGGAGGAAATGAAGGTAATAAGCATAAGGCAATCTTTTGAGAAGTATGGTACTGAAAGCAAAGAAAAAAATCTGAGAAGTTGGCCAGCAGGGGTTAGGATTATATTTCTTTTACCTGGTGTTCTGCAATGAGGGCTTTCACCTCTTCAATCTCCTGGGGAATGACTTCCTTATCCTTATCACTAAGCGTAGTTTCAGCCCACTGCAACCAAGCCAGCAAAGCTTCCAACAATTCCTGTTTAGCAATGAGCCCAGCCAGGGCGCTTGCCAATCTCTGCTGATGTTGCTTCGCCCACGCCAGCACCTGTTGCAGAAACAGAAATTTCTCTGAGTTTCTTTCAATTAGTGGGCATAATTTCATTGATGCCAAATACACACATTTTAAATGTAAACCAATAATTATCTGCGCTAGACCCATAATGCAACCAGTTTTCGATCCTATCAGGGCAGGAAGACTCAGCTTGTGGAGGACGTGGGAGCTCTTTCTGATGTGCGTCACCCTCAGAAGGTTACAGATGTACGTCCATCACCCAGGCTTCTTTGGTTTTCTTTTTTAAAAAAAGTATCTTTATTGAGAAACACCCACAGACGTACAGTCCAACCATAGTAGACAATCCATGGCTCACAATATCATCACATAGTTGTGTATTCTTCATCATGATCATTTTTAGAACATTTGCATCACTCCAGAAAAATAAATAAAGGAAAAAAAACCTCATAGGTCCCATACTCCTTATCCCTCCCTTTCATTGAAACACAGCACTTCAATCTATCCAATTTTTACCCTTTTTATCTCCCCTATTATTTATTTATTTCTTTATCCTTACTTTTTTTTTTTTTACTCATCTGTCCCTGTATTTTCTAATTTAAGTTCAAGAATGCATTCTCTGAAGGATTAAGTGTGCTTACTACACATAGCTCAGGGTGGAAATACAAAAAGCTAAGATCTTAAACATGGCACAAATAACTTTCATATATGTCATTTCACTTCATAAATAGTATTGCTCTGAAATACTATTCAACTGCTGGATCAAATTCCACAGACACAATGTGGAAGTGGGACAATATGTTATACAATGAATGAAATCGCTGCTTTTTAATGTTTCAGGGACAGAGTGGCAATATTTCTTTTAATTTTTTTAAGAAAACTGAATTGTAGAGACCGGTAATGCTCACAAGAAGGGAATTTTAAAGGGAATTTTTCTCTGTGAAGGTCTCATTTTCCCCCGGCCATAATTGCATCTCAATTGCTGAAATTTTCCACTCTTCCCTTCCCCTGTCCAACTGCAAAGCTACTGTGCTCTAAAGAGCATCTGAGACACACTGACCTCCTCGAACCTGGCCCGGATGATTGTGATCCAGTGCTTAATGGTGGTGATGGAGTCAGGGTGGCAGATGGCCAAGACAGCGTCTCCCATACCTGTGGCTCTATTTAGTTCGGCTCTTTTTTCTTCCAGTTTCTTCATGAATTCCTACAGCAGAAACAGAGACTTCGATTAGCTGCTGGCCATGGCTGAAAATAAAACTCTGGTAATGTTCATTTGACTGTCAGAGTTGAACAAACAAACAAGAACCTCAATTGGTTTATTCAGTCGGAAATAATCCACTAATTGGGGACTCAAGGGAGAAGAACGGAAAGAAATAAGAAAGAAAGTACTTTCTAACATCTATTTTAAAATACAAATAAAGGATGAGATCTCGGGCCTTATAAAACACATTATGGGCGGGCCGCGGTGGCTCAGCGGGCAAGAGTGCTTGCCTGCCGTGCCGGAGGACCCCGGTTCGATTCCCGGCCCCAGCCCATGTAAAAAACAAACAAACAAACAAAATATAATAAAACAAGAAAATGTTTAAAAATGTTTCCCTTTCTTCCTCCCTTCCTTCCTTCCATCCTTCCTTCCTTCTCTGTCTTTCCTTCCTTTCCTCCCTCTCTCTAAAAAAAAAAAAAAAAAAAACACATTATACAAAAACACCCTGTTCTAAATATGGATATATTATAATTATATTATTATTAGAAATTAGGAATTAATGACTGGGAGAGACAGGATTACCAGAGACAGAAATAATAATGACTGCAAAAAAAAAAAAAGTTCTAACAAATAAGACAACGAGGTTACTACTTTACATAATACCAGATGTTCCAGGAAAGAGAGGAATACGTACAAGAAAGCACCAAGAGAGAGAGAAGCCTGGGCAAGGAATTACAAATATTTGGGGTGTAGGAGAAAGCGCCCGAAGTGTTCAGGCAGGAAAGTGCCTAGGGGCGGGCCTAGAGTTAGTGAGGCCAACAGCAGTCCAGACTGTGAGAAACTGCCCTTTCAAAGGTCAGTTAGAGAGACTGCCTCCTTTGCTTCTAGCCAGTCTCCATGGGGAATCAGGATGAACAAATCCTGGACACATCAAGGGCAGTCTTTCACATGTCTCACATAAATAATGGTATTTTCCACCACCAGGACCGTACCCACAGGTTCACAAATCATAGAACTCTAAAAATGTGGTTAAAATATGAAGACTTTTTCCCTAAAAAATGTGACATCTATTTAAAACCTCAAACAGAATTTCTGAGCAATCACCTCAGACTCTCTGGACCCCTGCACTAGAGAGTCCATGTACTTTTAATTACTAATATATCGAGAAGAGCCAGGATCAAGGCTCAAATTTTCAATAATCAACCCCCAGCTTCATTCTGTGCTCTTCTGATTTAGTCTGAATATTACCTTAGTGGTCTGCTCTCACGTGGGAAAGACTGCAATTTTTAGAGACTAGATTATACTGAGAAGCTTCTAGTCCTGGCACCAATAAATTAAACATTGTTTTATTTCTTTTGGTGAATGGATGAAGGGAAGCAGACAAAGTAAAAAAGAATGAATAATGTTACTATTGCAAAATATTATTGAGGCCCTTTATAAGATTATATGTGATTTAATGCCATTTAAAAATAATCTGATATAAAGATCACTACTCCCCTCCCCTCGCAAGGTGAGGACACTACAAACTGCTCCTTTGTAAAGGGTGGTAGACATGCACTGAGGGCTTCAATGGGTGTCCCTTAGACACTGCTACTGAGACCCAAACCCAAGTGTGCTGGAGGGACTCTAAAACAATGCTGGCTGAGGACTAGTCTGCAGCAGTATGATACAAATTCTATTTTCAAAATGAACTGAATCAAAGATTTATAATAATTTTTATGTGATTTTCCTATTATATTCTAGCTTCAAATTCAAATGTTTATATTATAGCCCCGCATCCCTCCAGCTAGTGCTATATAAGCTTGCATCACTTTTATTAATTCCACTGCAATACTTCATTGTTCTAGGTTTGGTAGCCCATCACTGAGGGAGCATATTAATTAAATTAGGAAGTATCTATAGATGACATAAATTCACAATATAGTGGAATTAATGATGTATTTCCAGCCTGATCTTGAATGATGGGGTTATTCAGTGATGTTAGATCTTTTAAAGTTAATAATAGGAAATGCTGACATCAACACTATACTGAGGGTTAGCATTGCAAATTCCTGACTTTAGAATCAAAGGTTAAAAAACATCTGTTAAGCGCTCTCTGGACCACTCTTTTCCAGGTTTTGCTAAGTTCTGTACACTGCCACAGGAAAGATCAAGACTTGAAAACTCAATGGCCAGATTTTTACTTGGTTATTTATTCAGTGTATCTACTAATGTAAATTCCTTTTTTATTTATCATTTAATTTATCATTAATTATTTAATTGCCTTGCTTGCAAAGGTCAAAATTATTAATTTACAATTCCACTGTATAATTCTCAAGATACCAACTTGCTTATTAAGTAGGTTTTATTTTTGAAATACACAAAAAAGTGCAAGAAAATCATCTAATTTTGGTCAACAGCCAAATAACCTCCTAAAAATGTCAACATGTTTCCTAGGGATAGGAAACAGTATAATTAATTTTAGAATAACCACCTTTTTTATTAAGAAAACTACATAACATATATCTATAAAGAAAGCTATCTATATATATGTGTGTGTGTGTGTAGGTACATGGGGGTACACACAAAGCACAGAAAATACAGATAAACCTCAAAATGCACCAGAAATGAATATATTCATGCAGTTGGTATTTGTAATAATCAGCCTATTTTTCCTACTTTGATTTTCTCATTTAGTTTTACTTAGCAGTTTTATGTAACTCACTTTATGCTGATCGATAAGAGTCCGAAGCGCATCCTCGTCGTCTGGGAGAACGCCATGGAAACGAAGGGTCTGCTCTGCCTCAGCCAGCCACTCCAAGAGGGCATGAACCACCGAGTGAAATTCTTCTGCCTAATAGTTCATACACACATCCAAACAAGAGACCCCAATACACCTGTTAGCAAAACTTAAAAAACTCCACAGGAGATTCCTCCCCTTGATGGAAAAAAAAGTCTGACATCTAAGTTGATTTACTATATGCATTAACGTCCCTCCCATTAAAAAGATAAGTAGATATAGTGCTGCATTTTACAAACAAAAGAAAACATCTAATGTAGCAAAAATGTCTCCCTGAAGCCTCCTTCACCATTTTAACAGCCTGATGTTAGATGGAAAAGTAGCCAGTTATCCATCCATTCAAGCTGAAAAATTACTCAACCAGCAGTTTCAGACGAAGCTTAGAAAACTTCCCTCTGTGAGTAACAAGTTCTGGGGTAGGCGGGATGGGGAGGGATGAGGACAACACTGCCATAAGAATGCTGTTCACTCCTTCTTCCTCTTCACTGTCCTGGTAAGGAAACTAGGAGCTTCTCGGTGCTTTACTACATTAGTTCCTGTTGAGGTTTCGGTACTTTTCTCATTACATACATCCATGTAACATACACAATTTTTACCTGACGTAGGGCTGCTTCCAATCGCGACTGCTTTGATATAGAAAGTGCACACACAGTCTCCCAGCGTGTGCTTAGTTCCTGCATCTGGACCTTGACCCAGGAGGAGTCGTCTCTGCTGCCTTCTATGAGCTCTCGGGCCGAGCGCTTCAGGGCCTGCACGCTGCTGGTCCTCTTCCCCAACTCTTTTTGGAACACCTAAGAGCACCGTTATTTTTTCTTAAATTAATTTTCACTTACAAAAATAAAACAGTAACATAAACTGTGTGTATGTGTATATATAACAACACATTTAGATATATAGTTTAATGCAAATGTTTATCAGATCTTCAGGTGTGAAATGCTACATTGTTCCTATTTGTGTACCATCAAAGACAAAGTTGCATATAAATTTATCCAGTCTTGTAACACTCTCATGAGGAAACAAGATAGTGATTACCTTATTGTTTAAATGGCAAATTGGAGTAAAATAATGATGGTCAGCCTTCTTTATTTCACTATTACCAAAAAAAAAAAAAAATCATCAAATTCCTTTTTTCTATGGCCTTTCAATATGGGGTCCCCATTCCTTAGTTTGAGTGTGAAGTACATGTTGGCTACTGCAATATTTTTAATTAGTAAACATATCTAAAAGACTAACAGATGGCTAGGCAATTCTCGTGTATGCCCATGGGACCTTAGAGGTAACAGCCAGGAAGGCCACAAGGAGTTGGAATGTAGTCCTTTTTTTCCCATTACATGCCTTCATCTTTCACAGCATCTTGGGTAGTAATCCATAATATCAAATTTTAGAGACTTAAATCCTTATCTATTACTTGTCTAATTCTGATGAACTCTGATGGGCCAGGAGTTAAACTGGCTTGTTTTAGCCACAGACGTAATCCAAGACATCAGGCCACGTTTTTTTATTTCTGATTCAAGAGTCTGTATATGAAACTAGATCTTTCAAATAATGAATCTTTTGACTAGAATAAAATTAACATACTTTTCTGAAAAACAACTACAAATGAATATTACCAAGCACATCTTTTTATTCTGACACTCAGGTCATTCACAAAAGTCAGCCGATCAAACAATTCAAACCTAGTAGGATGAATTCATTGCCTGATTTCACTCTAAGCGTGGTAAATTAGACGGGCCGGCAGATAGACAAACACACACACATACATAAGCATAGAAGGTATAGTATCTAAATATTCCATTTGTGATAGAACTAGTCCAGTCATTTTGAGTAGACTGTATACTTAAACTTCTTCTCGAGCCTTCCAATTGTATTACTAATGCTGAATGATTAATTCATTCTTGCAAATCTGGGAAGTGTCTAGGGTAGTAAATATTTAGACAGTGAGCTTATAAAAATGGCATTTATGTAAAAAGTAACATTACACTATTCATTACTCATTGAATGCATGCCAGAGAATAGAAACATTTTTGTTAATCATGCACAAAACATCTTTTTGTCTCAGTATTGGAAGACAAAATAATTTTTAAAAGTTTTAATTTTTGTAGGCCTTATCAATGTTCTTCATCTATTCTTTTATTTTCTGTTAATGTCCAGATAAAACTAACTCTTTTTTATATTAATATAATGAGAATAGATCCAGAAAAGGGAAAACAAATATGCAAAAGGACAACTATTTAGAATAGAATATTAAGACTGAAATAGCAAAAGCATGGAAGTATAAAGAAAGCATTTAAAAACGGCATGCATTTTCTAAACTCAAAAATCACAGAGGAAACACAACATGAATTCTAGTAGAGTGCTGTAAAATATCTGCATATGAAGTCAACGCTAATAAAACCACTCCACATTAGTACAGTGCTTCATGTGTTTTCCAAGAGTCTTTAAATTATACTATGTGTTTGATCATAATTTTGGACCTTAGACTCAGTACAAGGTGGACATCTTGAATATTATCTTTGATTTGCATGAAAATTTAGTATAATGCCAGGAGACTGCAAAGAAGCCAACTTTCTTGAAGTAAGCAATAATCAAATGTCTCACAGTACATGAAAGTATACGGTACATGTTGTCTCATACATAGCCATGGTTCAAGGGGCACGGCTTTAACAGTCTTTAAAAAAGAAAAGCAGCTGATTATGATCCCCTTGGATCATATCACAAATCCACATACTTACGTATTAACTTAGTTCCAAGTCATTGAACAAATTATTTTAAATTATATTACATATTTATTTAAATGAATAACTTAAAAGTAAAGCACTCTTAAAATATGTTTTAGAGTACCAGAGAATGAAATTATCTTCCAAGTTCTAAAAGGTTTTAGAAATGGTAAAGATAAAAGTATTTCACTGATACAAAAATGAAATTTCCCTATGACTTTTTTTTTTTTGCATGGGCAGACACCAGGAATCGAACCCAGGTCTCTGGCATGGCAGGCAAGAACTCTGCCTGCTGAGCCACTGTGGCCCGCCCTCCCCATCACTTTAAAGTTGGCTTCTTGATTCTGTGTAAACGTACACATATTTCAATATTAAAAATTGTTCTAGAGTATAAGTCTCCTGATTTTAAAAGACAATGGTTTTTTCCCCCTCTATACTCAAAACAACCATATAACAAGATAAAATAAAATATCCCAGATCAATATACCTTGTGATTATCGATCAGATTCATCACTAAATCAATGTCCCCATGGACAGGTTGGTCTTCTGCCAGTTGGGGTTCAACTCTGTACAACCAATCAATGAGGGCCTGCAAGGCATCTGTGAACTGTCCAGAAAATAACAGGGCTTCCTCCAACTTATTTTGTCTGTGGAAAAAAAGAGTGGAAAAATTAATCTGAGCAACAAAACCCCTACCCTATATATTCAAATATCTAAAAATTCATTTACGAAGGCTGAGCAGTGTTTGAGGGGGAAAAATGGTTTATGGTGTCCACTGTTGTTTCTTTGCTTTTCTTAGAAAATAACAGAACTTTTCTTAACATAGTTCTCCAATTTTCTTTTTTATTCTCTAAATACATGACATTTGTTTCAGGAAAATTTTCTAGCGGTCACCTTTCTAAATCACTGCCTTTCATAAAAGTATGCCTTTAAAATAAAAAAAGAACACACATTTAATTAATCTTGTTTTTAAAATTACATACAGTAAAATGATAATTTTTTGGTATGTAGTTCTATGAATTTTAATACATGAATAGCTTCATTTAGCCACCACCATAATCAATATTTATAACAGTTCCAACACCCCCAAAATCTTCCTTGTGCTATCTCTTTATAGTTATACTCTTTCCCCAACTCTAACCCCTGGCATCGACTTGATTTCCATCACTGTAAATTTGTCTTTTCGAAAATGTCAAATAAATGGAATCATATAGTATGAAACCTTTTGATGATGGAGAGATCAAAATTAAAAATAAAACAAAAACAAAAACCTGACGCAGCAAAAACTTACTGTGACGTTCCCTAGAACATAATATTGTATTTAATCTGGATTCTGAGAAAAGTAATTAGATTAAGGATCAATGAAAGCTTTGAAAACATTTATAAGATATTATCTTTGAACTCTCCATGTACTTTCTCGAATACTTAAAATTTATGAAAAAATCCTGGACCTTCATGATTGAAGTGTAATGAGAAAAAGAGAGATTGGAAAGGGGTGAATTGGAGGGGAATGTAGCAGCATCAGAAGCCCCTTGCCTTCCCTGGGTCTGAAACAAGGCAATGACAAGATCTCATTTACATTTTCTAGAGACTACCCTAGTAGTCATATGGAAATTGAATTAAAGGGGGACAAAAGTGGACTTGGGGAGACCCATCAGAAGGCAACTGCTGTAGCCCAGGTAAGAGACAACAGAGGCTTGGAAGATAACATGTTGAGTGTAATGTGTAGTTAAAACTAAATGATGGGTGGTGCAATGGTGGCTCAGTGGCAGAATTCTCTGCCATGCCGGAGACCTGAGTTTAATTCCCAGTGCCTGCCCATGCGAAAAAAAGAAAAAGAAAAAAAACTAAATGATGATGAACTGCAAAGCCAAGTAGAGGTACTGTGTGAGTAGGGTATTAATTAATGAATGAGCAGAAGTCCTCCTCACAAAGGAGGTATCTAAGGTCCCCAAAATTTCCTTGCAGGGTCCCACTATTTTATATTTGAAAAAGGTCTACAAAGTATCCATATGGCCTTCAAAAACATTTCACCTTTCCACAGATTTTCCACATATAGTATCCCATTTGTCTCTGAGTTCACTCAGCATGTCATCCAGTTTCAGATTGTCATCAGCTAGGGAGGTTTTCTCCTTCAGAGATCGTCCAGTTCTGTTAGTGGTATCATAGACAGAATGCTTGGCTCCAAGTGATTTCTGAAACTCCTGTATATTTAACAAGAAAACAAATGCATTTCTATTTGCGGCTAGCAAATGAACAGGCTCAAGGCATTAAAAGAGGCATTCCTAATATATGGAGTCCAAACACTACAAGATTTCAGCAAGTAATCATGTTAGATGGTGTAGCACCATATCCCGCACAGCTAAAATACCAGGGTAAAAAGAATCTTTCAATGTACAAATTGGAGGATTTATTCTTCTCAAAAGTCAGGTGTCTCTGAGTGGACCTCTATAATCTATAAAATATTTTTAAAGGAAAACAAAATCTGGGACTTTTGTAAATATACACCACAATGTAATCGTTACATTGTTTGAGTTGAGTTGCTAATAAACTATTGAAAAACCCAAGGATGTTTCAAAAACTACTAGAACTTATTAATAAACAAGTTAAAGAATTGAATTCAAGTTGTAGTTTACCAGATCAATATAAAAAATCAATTTTATTTTTATACACTAGCAATGAACAATCTGAAAATAAAAGTGAACAATACCATTTACTATAGCATCAAAAAGATTAACATACCTAGGCATACATTTAACAAAAGAAGTGTTAGGACTTGTACACTGAAACAACAAAATGTTGAAAAGAATTAAGATCCAAGTATATGGAAAACATTCCACGTTCAAGGGTTTGAAGGGGAAAATACGACTAATGCCTTCAAGCTCAATACATAACTTACTAAAGTTATGTGTCAAACAGATTTGTTGCCATGCATTTTGGATATTCACAATAAGGTTATATACAATTTTATGTCTAAACCAGGATGAGGGGCAAGTAAGAAGCGCATCTCTGACTTCCTACGTTTGGATTATTACCCATTCTGGTCACACCACTTGGGAAGCCTCCCTCCCTCCTCTCTGCCTATATAAACTCCTATCAAAGTCTCAAAATATCTACAGATTACTTTTCCAGTACCAAATGGCTATATAATAAAATATGCATTAATGAAATAGAAACAGTAAACATGGGTTAACATGGTTAACCTTTAGTTAATGTGTGGGGTCAGGGTAGTGAATTATATTCTTTCTTCACAACTCAATTTAAGCTTTTAGGACAGGGGCATTGTTTTTGCAAGGCCTTTCATTATCATCTTATATTTACTAGGTATTGATAAGTATTTAACAGAAGGATTAGAAAGGATGACACAACTATTATTGAATATACACCTCAAGGATGAGAAGGAAGAAAGATCAACTTATTGAAAAGCTTCTAAGCTCAGAGAATGATACCAAAGAAACACTAATATAGTGGTTCTCTATCCTGGCACCTTATTAGAGTCACCCCAGGAGTTTAAAAATAATATCCATGGGAAGAAGTAAAACTATTTCTACTTGCAGATGATATTATCTTTATATAGAAAATACAAAGGAATCTACCAAAAACTACTAGAACTTATTAATAAACAAGTTAAAGAATTGAATTCAAGTTGCAGTTTACCAGATCAATATAAAAAATCAATTTTATTTTTATACACTAGCAATGAACAATCTGAAAATAAAAGTGAACAATACCATTTACTATAGCATCAAAAAGATTAACATACCTAGGCATACATTTAACAAAAGAAGTGTTAGGACTTGTACACTGAAACAACGAAATGTTGAAAAGAATTAAGATCCAAGTATATGGAAAACATTCCACGTTCATGGATCAGAAGACTTAGTATTATTATTAGGATGATGGCAATACTCCTTAAACTGATCTACAGATTCAATAAGATTCCTATAAAATCCCAGCTGGTGTTTTTGCAGAAAGTAATAAGCGGATCATAAAATTCATATGAAAATGCAAGAGACTCAGAATAGTTAAAGAAATTCTGAAAAAGAAAAACAAAGTGGAAGGACTTTCTGGGTTTTTTTCCTGAAACTTTTAATTTTGAGGTGATTTCAAACTTACAGGATAGTTGCAAAAATAACACAAACCCACAGAGAGAACGCTAACATATGAATCCTTCCCCCCATCCCAGCTACCCAAGATGCAAACTTTCTGATTTGAAAACTTATTACACAGTTGCAATAATAAGAATGTGTGATATTGGGGGCGGTACAAAGGTGGCTCAGCAGGCAGAATTCTTGCCTGCCATGCCAGAGACCCAGGTTCAATTCCCAGTGCCTGCCCATGCAAAAGAAAAAAAAAGAATGTGTGATATTGGCACAAGGCCAAATATATTAATTAATAAAGAAAATTGACAGTCCCAAAATAAATCCTTATATTTACAGTCATTGGTTTTTAACAAGAGTGCCAAGATCATTCAATGAAGAAAGAATAGTTTTTTCAGTAATGGTGCTGGGGCAACTGAATATCTACATGCAAAGGAATAAAACTGGACCCCTTTCTTACACCATACACAAATTAACTCAAAATGAATCATACAACCTAAATGTAAAGGCCAAAGCTATAAAAGTCTTATTAGAAAATATGTAAATCTTCATGACCTCATGTAATATTTCTTAGATATGACAGGGACACACAAGCAACAAAAGGAAAAAAAACCAGACAAATTAGACTACATAAAATTCAAAACTTTTGTACTGCAAATGATATTCTTAAGGCAGTGAAAATACAATGAACAGAATGACAGAAAATATTTGCAATAATATATCTGAAAAGGGACTGGTATCTAGATTATGTAAATAATTTTTAACTCAATAATAAAAAAACTACTAGCTCAATTTAAAAATGGACATTTGAGTAGACATTTCTCCAAAGAAGACATACATACAACGACCAATAAAAACATGAAAAGATGCTCAACATCATTAGCCATTAGGGATATGCAAAACCACATTGAGATATTATTTCACCCCCACAAGAATGGTTACAATATGTTGGTGATTCTAAATATATTGTTTGTTTCCTAAAAAAAAAGAGAATGGTTATAATAAAAACAACAGGCAAAAACAAATGGTGATAAGAACGTGGAGGAATTGGAACTCATACACCACCAGTAGGAATGTAAAGTGGTGCGACTCCTTTGGAAAACAGCTTGTAGTTCTTCAAAACATTTAACATTGAGTTATAATAGTATCTAGCAATTCTAGATTTCGGTTTATACCCAAGAGAAATAAAAACATATGTCCAAATAAAAATTGTACATGAAAGTTCGTAGTAGCATTGTTCTTAAGTGCTAAAAAGTGAAAACACTTCAAAGGTCCATCAAGTGATAAACTGATGAACAAAGATGGTATAGTCATATGATGGAATATTATTCGGACATCAAAAGGGACAAAGTACTGATACATGCTCCAACATGGATGAATCTTGAAAACATTATGCTAAGTGACAGAAGTCAGTCACAAAAGACCACACATCGTACGTTCCTGTTTTATATGAAATGTTCAGAATAGGCAAATCTTTATGTACGTACAGTAGATTAGTGGCTGACTAGGGCTGACGGGAGGAGGGGGAAGGGAAGGAGGGAGTGACTGCTAATGGATGGAAGGATTTTTTCATGGAGTGATGAAAATGTTTTAAACTTAGATTGTGGTGATGGCTGGAGAACTCTGTGAATGTACTAAAACCACTGATTTGCATACTTCAAATGACTGAGTTTTATGGTTTTGAATTTTATTGTTTAAAATATACCAATACCCAGGCCCCATCCAGCCCAGACATACTAAATATGTGTCTCCAGGAAGATGCTTCGATTCAAATATTTTTTTTAAAAGCTCTCTAAGTAACTCTACTGTATAGTTAGACACGAAAACAACTGAACAGAACTATAGATTCATTTTATCTATCATTTGGGAGGGAGGGAGAAGATTTGATCCAAACAATTTAAAGTATGTCAGATACAAAAAAGGGTTGATATAGGATTGGTGCCACACATCACCCAGGCACAGCACCAGGATTTTTACCATGTTTCTATTATCATCATCAACATCACCATCTTGCAAGGGTGGGGTGGGGGGCAGGATGGATTCATGCCAAATTTTAGATTCCGCTTTGTTGTATTATTTCACCACCTAGGCCTCAACCCAAGGCAGCTCAGATACTGATCTACTTCTAGCTAAAATCCTACTCCAGGAATCTTTCCAGATCTCTGGGGTCAGAATTGAGCATTCCTTCCATCCTTCTCCTTGTACTTTACATAGGGCCTCTTCAGAGCCTATCTTTTGTTATGGTAATTTATGTATGAAATCCATTCCCCTACTAGTTGGGGAGCTCCTAGAATAACAGAAAAATATCAACTTCATCTTTGCATATGGATATTAAACTTATTGAAATGGAAGAACTTGTGGCAGTATCTGAAAGCCCTCAGAGAATGATTTTTATCTTCCCATTACATTCCAAGAATATTTTAAATTTGGGGTTTTCCAAATAAAAGAAAAAAAAAAGGTCCACCTTCAGTAATTGCCAGCTCTAAAGAAGGATGATTGCATACAAGGAGTTTATTTATAAACATATTTTTACACAGATTATAGGATGTGCAAAAATACAACTATTCATAGAACCACCTTTAACCAATTTAGAAAGTTCGTATTTTCATATTCACCTGTGTAACTTAGAAAAATACTAGAATTCAAGTTTCTGTCTGACTTAAACCGTGCTTTCATTCAGGCTAAATCTTGGATTTTGATGACTCAATATGCAACATCTTGTGTAGGAGGCTAAGGAGTTCACTATTACTTGAAAAACATTAGAATGGTCATTTCTGAATTGAATCAAAGAACTCTGGGGAGCCAATTCTGCAGTCACAAATTTTCTGTTATTCTTTTAGCTAAACGTAACATTATGAATCCTAACATACCAGATAGGCATCCTGAATTTAAACGTAAAAAAGGAACTATGTAAAATTCTAGTATATGACAGAGAAGAGATAACCATAATGTACAACTTATTTTGTTTTTGTCTTTTCCAGATGAAAACCACCACCTTTTACTTATTTCAGGGTTCTTAACATATAATTGGCACATACAGCAAAACACAAGACAGTTAACATGATGATAAGATTGAAATTCCACCAAACCACTATAAATCCTGTGCTGAACACCACTATAAATCCTGTGCTGAACACAATAAACTCCCATTTTTAGTCATGTGGCATCTATGAAGCACTAACAATTTCTAAAGTCAGTTATTTTTCTAATATGAATTATTTGCCTCCCTAATATAAAAATAGAGAGTCTTCTATGAGAACGAGATACAATTAATTTTTATACAAGAACAAGAAATTAATAATTCATTACTCTGTGAGAAGCAATGTGCCTAGTAGAAAAACGTTGATCTCGGAATCAGAAGCCCTGGGTTCTAGAGCTGCCTCTACTGCTACTACCATTCAGTTTTCTTATCAGGAGAGTTTTAGCTAACCTACATATTTCACAAAGTTGTTCTGGGTATCAAAGAGAAAATGTACAATGTGAAAACAGTTGTAAAATGCTATGCAAATGTGCTGTTTTGCAAATAACTTCAGGGTTCTATTTCCTAACAAGTTATCATTATCTCTAAAATCTACATACTTTAAATATTTTAATATAACTTAGCTATTTTTCTTATATTAGGAGGTAATTACATCTGGGAACTTTTTAGGAATAAACACGATCATATCATCACACTTTTTGGGCGATTTATCTGTAATTAGTACTTTTGCAGTTATTCTAAACAGAATGTTGTTGTTTAGAATCATGCTATCAACAAAGATTTTTTTTCACACAGCAGATACATAACATCATAATGAGCGTAGGAAAGATGCTTTTTAAAGACAAAAGTACCCACATGAGGAAGACCTGAGTCTTCTTTAAATTTGGTTTAATGGATTGTGCATCTTTATCTCAGAGAAATGAAGACTTTGACAACAGGTCACTAGGAAAAAACAGAGAATGTAATAGTGCTCTCCCCATATTCTTATTTCTAGGATTCTCTAGCTTTAATATGCAATAAACTTCCATAAGTCTAGATGAGGCAACAATTATGCTTAAGTTCAAATAAGACATTCTATTTTGAGAAGGAGCCTCTCACTTTCCTATCAGAAGGGAAGGAAATTGCACCTCAGTCACTGTGCTGCCAATATTGGATGTAGCAGCTCATTGTCAGAAGGTGCCAGAAGAGTAAGTCATATCTGAGCCCTCATTCTACCCAAAGAACAGGCTCGGTATGTTTCCGTCCATCATTCTCAGATCATAATTCTCTGAGGTTAGACCCACAATGTTCCCAGCCTGTGTAAAGGTGATGACTAGAATTGCTGATGATGAGAAACCTTAGATCACCCCAATATTCTCCAGCCTTTAAAAATCATCATACTCCAAGCAATGATTTATACATAGATGCCTAAAACTATAAAATTGTTTTTGCAGGAATCATCTTCTTTGTACCCATATTTTCACCTTATGGTTGCTGATGATAACCTATAAGCAGTATGCTAGAAAGACCCAAATTAAAAAGAGTCTTGAGGATAAAACGCTCTTTGGATTCCATGATTAAAGAATATAACAGGTAAAAAAATATTTCAAAATACCTCTCTTTGCTTCTCACCTATATAAGGAAGCCGCTGACTATATGTCTTTAAGGAGAGGGATGGAATCTATATACAAACAAATATACACAATAAAATAATTTAGGTAGGGCAACCAATTTTACTCTTTAAAAGAATCTAAATGGCAAAAATTTATTTCATGGAAAGATACTATTACTTTTTACTATAGAATTATTTTAAAAGTGGACATTCAGTTATTTTTCTAATTATGAATTATGTGCCTCCCTAATACAGAGAGTCTTCTATGAGACTTATTTTGTTTTTTGGCTTTTTCAAATGAAGACCACCACCATTTACTTATTTCAGGGTTCTTAACATATAATTGGCACATATAGCAAAACACAAAACAATAAAAATTATGATAGGTGTCATGAAAAACTGAAATGGCAATGTTCAAAACACTATAAATACTTAGATGTTTAGATTATACATAACTTTCAGTTTTAACTTTGCACGCTTTTCTTTTTTTAAACAATTAACCCTGGAATCATAAATGAAAGGTCACTGGAGAGGAAAGATACCATTGCCATTTGGCCAATGTGAAGGGCAGCTGGGTTTAAATTTAATACAGGTCCATACTGGACAGACATTTTTCACTAGTGATAAATATGTACAAGATTCAAATAATAATTTTCAGCAAGCTTTTAATAATTATAGATCCACCTCATGCTTTTCATAATTATAGACTCACCTTATGCTGGGTAAGTTGTGTTTTTATTTTGTCCGGATCGTTGGCGATTTCCAGTTCAGAATCCAAAGACTTTTCTGACTCTTCTAGCCACTCCATGAGTTTACTCCATGCTTCATGGAACTATAAAAGAAACTCACATCTTTATCCAAAAAACTTTTAAGCATACTCACTATATTTGAAATCTAGTATATTTTTAAACAAAAATTAGTATTGATGGAAATATTGGAAAGTATTAATTCAAAATTTCCCCTAAAGGGCATTTATGGTCCATGGTCACTTTGTCATAATTCATTCAAAACTTCAGCTTTAATGAAAATAGAAATGGGCCTAGAAAGAATCTAGGAGAACTTTCATCCCTTTCTTTTGCTTAAGAATTCTGAAACACTCAGATTTTTTTTCTGTCCACTGCTGTCTCTTGACAGGTTTTGCTTCTTGCATAAGACTTTAATAGCTACGTTAAGAAAAAGGAACAAAGGTGTGAGTGTGGGGGGGGCAGGATAAAGTTTATAAATTGATTTTAAAAAGTAGCAAGTATAAAAATAGGCCATAACACTCATATTTACTTCAAAGGCTACTTAATATCTTCACTGCAGCTATTGAAATCCTTAAATTAATGCCCATGCCTCACATATCTGCTTTATATTTAAGAGCACCCACACAAGTGGTGATCTAACAAAATATAATTCTCTTAAAGATCTGTGATGTTGCAAATATTCTGGTGCTATCTATTTCATTCCAACCACAGTCCCTTTTCTGTTTACCATAAAGTGCTAGTGGGTACTATTTTGGGACACCAAATTGTGAAACTGATTATAAATTATTTTTCACAATAAACTTACGGGAACAGATGTATTAACAAAAACAAGTAACCAAAATAAAATCTGCTTATACCAAAGTATATTAAGAATGAAGTAACAAGAAAGACAGTTAGCAATAAGAGCAATAAGAGCTCACAAAGTTGGAGCTCAGAAGAGATCATCTCATTATAAACCTGCTCGCCTGTACATCCCTCCCACAACTCTAATCAATTTAAACATGAGAAAATGGAGGCCCAAACAGGCACATGAATTTCAAAGTCAGAGAACTATGATCAATATCTGAATCAAAAACTGAGATATTACAGAATTAAGAAAGAAATGGAAGAAACAGCTGGTCACAGTGTTGAGTACTCTGACTACATACTATGTACTATAACAGTTGGATGTAAGTCCAATGTTATATCGCACAGGTTCCAAGGCCAGGCCTGCTTACAAACTATCTCTAAGTCATAAAAATACAGTAAATGTGAGACATTGGTACTGGGAATAGTTGAAAATACTTAAAAAGCTAATCAAAACGAGAAAATAAAATTGATTAAAATCGTGAAAGGAGGGAGAGGATGGGCAACTGGCTATTGATATCTAAGAGTCTTTTATAAATTAGGTGTTTGTAATTCAAGAAATGCCTGTACTACAGATGGCACTGTGCCACACATGGAGAGAAAAAATGTCAGGTTCAGAATTAATGCTGTCTTAAAGAAATATTAGAGATGAAGTCTACTGCAGAAATTCACTTATAACACATATCATACCTCCCACTCAAAAAAGGATATACGGCATGCAATTTTATAACAGTGCAACTTGTTATTTCTAAAGGCTTTAACAAATTTATAGTGATGACTTTAGACCTTGAGATACGTGACTATCATGACATCTTTTGCATTACCTGAGTCTAGCTCCCAAAAACAATGGAGTACAACACCCATGCTAGAAAAATGCAATTAAAAGGGGTGAGAAAAGTAACTGTCAAATTCAGCATCAATTTATTCTGTTTCCAGCAAAAATCAAAGATACATGCCAAGCAAGGTGGATACATCTCTCTAAGTTCAGAGATACACAAAGACACATAATTTTTCTTCTCTTTGCTTGGTCCAGAATGGGAATCATGGTAGAGAGAGTAAGGAAAGTTCCTTGTTTAGAATTTCTAGATTTAAAAAAAAAAAGCAACTCAAAAGATTCAAACAATTAATGTCAAAAGTGGGATGAAGCTGTATCAAAACAGAGAAGAAATTAATGCTTTGTTAACAGGCTGATGGATTCAGAGGTGAGGCATGCCAACTAACTCAGACACAGAAAGCTTCTGCTGGAACTGTCAGCCCTGACAGTCTGTGATGAGTTAGGATAGGGTAGCAATATAATAAACTATGATGCCTCACTCTGAGCACAAGAGTGCAGGTTGACAGGGCAGAGAAGAAAATAAAACAAAACAAATCGAAATCTCAATAGCAAAAGTCATGCGTGTGTGTGTGTGTATGCGTGTGTAGTGGTTTGGTCTTAAGGATGATATCTATTTATAAAGTCAGGCTATAATCAGTCCTTTCAAGATCAGTCTCCACAACCTGATGCTGCTGCCAGGTTAATAAGTGAAGATGTCAGCATCCAAACTTAGGCCACAGCCTTTTAGAAAATAACTACCTTGGCTCTGTGCTATTGATCTGTTATACCTAAATTAACCTGCAATAAAAGCACTTTAATAACATAATATACATTGCTATATCTAGAACTGACTTGTGTTTTCATAAAGGTTTACCTGTTTGGCCCTCTTCCTTGCTTCATCTAAAGATCTTCCTCTTTCAACCAATCGCTGAACCACTTTTTCCCATCGACTCTGTATACTGATAAGCAGATTCTTAATCAGGACGACATCTTGTTTCTGACTAAAATATTTCAGGTGGGTTCCAGTTTTGTCCAGCTCTATTATCTGCTCGCGGTGAGAATTTACTTCATTGGCAAAGACCTTTACCCAAAAAAAAAAGAGGACATAAGTAGAAACAAGTAAAAAACTCATCTATCTTACAAATGGTATTATAAACTGAAATTGTTTTAAAAGACAAAAGAAAATTTTCAAATTACCAAGTTGATACTTTTGACATTACAACAGCCCAGTGAGTAAAAGGTCTGAAAGGAGAATGCTATCCATGTGAATCACTACATACCTTGTGTTCATCGATTTGAAACAAGACTGTGTCTAGGATAAGGCTTGGCCGAGAGGCTACATTTAGAGTCTGCTCAGCCTGGGTAAGCCAGTTGATGAAGTCTTGGAGAGAATTGTGAAATTCCATTGCCAAATTGAGGGCCTCTTCCAGTTTAGTCTGCAAAGAACAGATTATTTAGTATTTGGTGATATTAAGAGGTTTATTTTTATTTCCAGTTTAACCATTCTTTGGCAGATTTCCTTTCCATCCCTACTTCATTTAATCATAATCTATATTAACTAAAAACAGTATATGAATGTAATGGGCTTTCATGAAATACTGACAAACTTAACCCCATTTAAGTGTAGTGATATAAAATTTCAATATACACAAAAATCATGTTTTTTGTTATTTAATCACAGAACCCAATTATGAAACCATTTTAAAAACAAAACATTCATACAATCAATTTTTGCATCAAAACTGTATGAAATATGCATTGTGTTCTGTCAATTTGATAGCACGTAATTTAGTATTACTAGCCTATCATTTTTCTTATAGCATTAAATGGTAATATTAAGACTTCTTAGATTACTGTTTCTGTGGTTTCAAAAAATGACAAAAACATATTCATAATTTAACATAAATGTTAGTCCCTTCCTTATGTTTTATAAGTGTTTATAATATATATATATATATATATATATATATACACAAACATCTCACTCTCTTGACTTTTCCTCTCTCCCGTACACATAGTTATATGCTTAGTAAGTATGGGGTTAGGATAGAACTATTTAACAACCCAGAAATTCAGTTGTTCAGTTTTAAATGTTCGAACATTTAAAAATATACTTGAGATATTCTTGATCTACAAGTTACCCTTTATCTACGTCTGAACAGATCCCTTTTTAATTTTGTTCTCCTGTGTTAAGACTGACCCCATGAAACTTATGGTTACATACAAAGAAAACTTAAAAATTGATCAACAAAATTTCTACTCCTGATAGTTCTACTCAGAAATGAGGCAAAATCCATGAAGTGAAACATTGATTATATTAATCAAAGCACATACTTTCCTTTCGTTGAGTTTCGTTTCCACCGATTCCCATTTTTCTTTCAAGTTATTTATGTCTTGGTCAATATTTGTCTCTGCAGATTTGGGACATCTTGCAAGCATCTGCTGCCCTTTCTGCATGAGACTCTTATATGTTTCTTCTTTAACTTCAAAGGCAGCACAGACTTCCTAAATTGAAATACCAAGTTATATAACTTTTAAGAGAATAAATTCTTAGAGTACTATTTTTTTCCAGGTCATCAATCCCAAGTCCCTTAACATATTTTCATCTCTATCTGCATATGAACTCTGACACAAAGTTTCACAAGTTGAAACAATAACCTAATCCAATAGTCATACCCTGTTCACCAAGAAACTTCAGAAATGGTGCTACTATCATTAATCCATTCAGTCACGGTGAGTTTGTGATGTAATATCCAAACTTTGAAATCACAAAAGCCAAACTTCTGGTACTCTGAACATTGTTCTCATTTATAATATTTTTAAAGCTTTCAGTATGTATTTTCTATTAGAAAATACTACTAAAACAAATTCACAATTTAAGGCCAATGAAATAAAAGTTAAAACTTTATTTAAAAAGTTGAGACCAGTTCTATTTGGTTGCTTCAATCACACTGTGGGTCAAACCATAGCTCCCACTGAAAATTTATATATTCTATGTCTCACTAACATTTTCAACTTCATAGTTTTTTTTACAATTGAGATATAATTCACATACTATAAAATTCCCATTTCAAGGTGTGTATTATTCAGCGATATTTATTATATTCACAAGATTGTACAATCATCATTACTAATTCCAGAGCATTTTTATGACCCAAAACTTTATATTGTAAGGCTTTTTGAAAACAACTGTTCTTTTTTAACATTTTTCCAATATTTACCCATTAAGCTTTTAATTCTAAAATACAAATTTTTAATATAGCTAAAAATCAGGAATTGAAAATATTCCAGGTTTTTTAGTTTTCTTTGTTTCTAAGACAACCAAATCAAAAGAACACTATTGAAGCAGGTATTATAAATATTAAAAGCTCTTCTGAATTTTTTAAATTAAGGGATTTCTGTAAACTGGTAAATTACATTGGATTATAGAAATCCATTTTAAATACCCTGACCAAACCAAATAAGCTGATAACACAATATTTTTATAAAAGTAAACTATTCTAAAGATAAGCTGTTTCTCTACAAGTTCTTATTTAAGTCTTCTGAAGTCACATTTTTAATATTTATGTTACTAGAGAATAATTCCAAGCATCTATTTTTCCAAGGGTTCACTAAACCTATAATTAATGGATTTTATGAAAGTTATGCAGGTACTTTCTGATAAGTAAAGGGCTACTTGGAGAAGTCGGTCAGGCTTTTTGGAGAAGATGAGCACTCTAAAGTTATTAGTTATTTTTCAGTGAAATAAATGGGCCTCTTGTGACACCAAAAATCAATCAATAGATAAACAAACACACATGATAATTTTCTGAACTAATGAAAATACCTTAAGTGTTCCTGAAAATTCTATACTGGATTAATAGGATTTATTTTAACTGTTCATTGAACATGTGAAATGACTAAGGATGCTGCCTTGTAACATTGTGTATTTCTGCATAACATCTACAAAATATTTCTCTGTCACCAAATTCAAAATTATTTCCATATAAATGGAGTTTAAGATTTTATAACATTAGACATCTACTAGAGAGTGCAGATTCTTTTGTCAAATCCCTAAGTACTCTTACTTTAATTTCTCAAGATATTAATCATTGGTACTTGAATATTAAAAAAAAAACATTTCAGATTCAAACTCACAACTATAAATATTACAGGAATAGTTTTCAAAATTTGAAACAGACTGTTTTCTCTTGGATCTTTAAGAGCTGAATTATGAATGGGAAATGAATAAGAAATGTCAATAAATTAAAAGTTGTCCATATTTCTATGAATCAAGTCCCAACTTTCATATAGTTTTCCTCCTTATTCTTAAGAGCTGACAGCACAAGGGAATCTGAGTGGAAATGGCCTACAGGCACAATACTTCAGACAAAGCCTTCCCTTTTCATCTTAATGGTGAAAGCATTAAGTTGAAGATAAAGCCCTATCATCATTAAAATAAACAAATACACACAAATGAACACACACACAAACAAGTAACTTTCATTTACCCAAACAAGAACTCATGTGCCAGCATTCCATGAAACTAGATGGGATTAGCAACATTCTATTTTCAAAATTTTATAATTCTTTTAAAGCCTATTCTCTTTACTTTGAAGATTTTTCTTTTCACTCAAGGTAGAACACACTTTCATTTAAATCATGTTATATTTCTACCCATCTTATCTATTTTTATGAGGGACGCTTTGCTTTTAAAAAAAAGTCTAGATTTTTAAAACCCCTTTTCATACCCTGACACATTAATCTTTGAAATAAAAAATAGGTTCTAACTAGAAAAATCTAACCAGTGAATGGTGATCTTTTTAGCATTTATATATAGGTATTTTTGCTACAAAACTGTATGTCCTTTAAAGTCTACTCCCGTGATTTATTTATCACTAGGGCACACACAGTTTCTTAATCTCAGGCAAGAGCTTTTGGAAACAATGTACTTACCATATGGGCATTAAGCTGCTCCTTGGCTGTTTCCGGTAAACCTCCCACAGGTTTGGATGCCAAGAGATGACGCTCTGTTTCAGTCAGCCACTGCTGCAAATCCTCAATTTCACCATGGAACCCTTTGGCCTAAAGTGATAGAGAATTTTAAGTTTGGGCATAGACACTATCTCTTTGAAGCATAAGACAATGTTCAAACAATCCCAGGCTGCTAAACCCCTCTGTGCATTCTTAAGCACAGCCAGCCAGGTGCCACTAGATTTGCCTTGCCCATCAGGAGAGCTCTGTAGATAAGAGTATTAGGCTAAGAACTGGAACACTGCATTCAGTTCCGTTCTATTCTTTATTCCTTTTATCTTTACTTCTGTCCTTGAGGTATAAAAATTAAACAGGAATTTGTTAAACCATGCTATTTTGGTCTTGACTGCTATAGCAAGTTTCAGAATTTATTCTCTTATTCACCTGGTGCAAAGCACCATCCAGCTGCTGCTTCCTTTGTTCTGTTTTTTCCAAAACATTTTGCCAACGTTGATTTAAAACCTCAAGCTTGTTCTGAAGGTTGCTCGCTTCTTCTCCTGCACTTGATTCAATCAGATCATTTCCTGCTTTATTAACTGCTTCCACTGTGGACTGATGGGCTAATACGTCATTTTGGAGAACCTAAAAATATAAAGATAACCCCGTGAATTCATAACAGGTTAACACTGCTTCTAATGCACCGGCATTATTTTCTGGTTATAAAACATTCTAAAACAAAACATCATATACATAGAATTTTAATATTAATAAAGTTTTAAAATGATGGATTTCTTCAGCCTTAACTTTGCAGCTCTCCCACATATAACATCAGTCTACTGACATCTACTAAAATGATTATGTGAGAATGTTTTCCAAGTTTTTCCATTAGAATAATCTTGCAATTGATGACATTAAGTATTTAGAGATTATAATTAAAAGGTTCTAAAAGTTTTTATTTGATCTAAGCTCAATTTAATTGAATTTAAATTAATTTTCATGTCTTAAAGTAATTAACTTAAAAGATATATATTTTACTCATACTCATTTTTAAATACGAAATTATTATACTTTTAAGATGTATACTATCATATTTTACAATTAGCATTATGAAATGGAAAAATAATGACCAGAGAATATCCTTTTATCTTCCCTAATTGGAGAGGCACTAGAATTAAATGTTAAGTTACAGGGATCCTGGAAGACCACAACCTCCAGGAAAAGAGATTTCATTATATATATCAGGGATCCTCAAACACAGGATTGCAAGGTTTCGTGGTCCTTTTATTAGAAAATATACAAATGAAATGCTTACTATAGATCCCAGTAAATAGTACCTTCCTTTTAAACAGTGGAGATATAAAAATGGATTAATGGCACTTAAATATACTATGCTGGGACAAGAACGGTAAGCACAGAAAGCAACCCCAAAGCTTAAAAAAAAAAAAAGGAATAAATTTCTTATACTGAAAACATTACATTTAAAGAATAAATATATCCTTAGTAATTGTTTCCTTTTAAAAAGACTATGTTTACATTTTTGGAAACCAGAAGAAATCTCTTTCTAATCTTAGTAAGAGTCGATCTTAATCCTACCCTGTACTCACTGACTCAGGGTTGGCAATAGTAAAGAAATGGAATGTTTCTTGGTCCTATGTAAGACATCATACATCTGGAGGGAAATTCAGACCAGACAGGATTTTTAGTAAAGAGCAACAACTATCTGAGATCATTGTTTCTCTACTATACTCACTTGTTTCTGAGGCATCTGGTAAGGGGGTATTTGTCAAAGAATTACAAAATCAACTGAGTGAGAGGTTATCTTTATAGAATCAAAGCATGTGCTTTGATATGGTAGCTGTAAAAATCACTTTCAAACTATAAAAGTCTGTTCTTGTGGTCAATAAAAGATAATTCTGTAAAATTCATTCTTTCCACCACAAAAAGTAGAGTCCAGGAGCAGGAGAAAAACAAATCAGGAGAGGGATGTAAACATTTCTCTTTCCCTCCAGAAATTGTGCTGAGATGACTTAAATGCAGTTTACGTCAATTACAAAATTTATGAAAAAGTAAATGGACTTGTAAGTTCCCACTATAAGAATAAGTACATATTGTTTCTATGAAGTGTCAATCTAACTAGCTTTCAATACTCTGAGCAAAGCTCTAATATAGACATTTAAAAATGAAGCTGGTTTCTATATAAACATTAATAATGCAAAATAAATGCTAGTTGCAGATAAGACAGAACTAGGTTAAAGAGGAAGAAGAATTTAAATTACCCCAAATACTGTGGGGAAAAGTATAAAAAAGTGGAACAGAAACAAAAATAGACAAAAACCACAAAATATCTTAAACAGCTAGAAACCTACTTTTATTTTTAAAACGCTAATAAACATATAATAATGAAACACTACTTGATAAAGTAAAATTTATTTATGTTTTGGATTTAAAACTTTGAAGATACCACTATTAATTTAAATGTTATATCTAAGAAAGACTGTTAAAAAGCAGGATAAACTCTATGCATAGGGAAGAAATATAACATGCAATAGCAAATACATACATGATGCTTGGCAAGTTCAATTTCAATGGCCTTGGGATCTCCTCCAACAGGTTTCTGTTCACCTAGCAAGCCCTCGGTGTTTGTCAGCCATGTCAAAAGCTCATCTAGGGCATGTTGGAACTGCCCCAGAGCTAACAGAGCACCCTCCAGCTTATGCTACAGAAAAAGTGGAGAAAAAGGAAATCTATTTATGGATTTGATATTATGAATGATACATACTTATAAAACAGAGGCAAAAAACAAACAAACAATTGTTTCATACTGCGTGAGTCCATAAGCATATTCAGTGAGGTCTAATCATCACATCTTTCTAGATTTTAAGATTGCACCTCTTTTTTTGTGATTAAAAATGATACCTGAGAAGCAGGGAGAACTCTAACGAAACAAGGGAATTTGGTGCTCAAAATTTTATGCTCAGAATTCCTTAATCTTAATTTTTTTCTACTTTTTTCTATATTAGAGAAGTTGGGGATTTACAGATCATGCATTAAATACAGGACCCCCATATATCACTCTATTATGCACATCTTTGCATTAGTGTTGAATACTTGTTACAATCAATGACAGCACTTTTGTTTAAATCCCTCTATTAATTATAGTCCGTGGTTTAACTTAAGGTTCACGGTTTGTGTACTGTAGCTCCATGGATTTTTAACAATCACATTCAGATGGATATTTTATTTCAGTGCTGTTATTTATGTTCACTATGTTGTGCTACCAACACAACCATCCATTACCAAGAAAATATGGAATGATTCATGAATTCGTGTGTCATTTTTGCCTGGGGACATGCTAATCCCTAAATCATTCCAATTTTAGTATATATGCTGTAAAGGTGAGCATCCAACATTAATTTTTAATAACTATTTACATTAACATATGATATTGAAAATTTGTAATTTCTTACAAAAGTCTTGGTAGTTACCTGTCTGTTGATAATTCTTTCATCCAGGCTATCCCATATCAATTTCAGTTCCATTAATGGGTCTTGAACAGTGTGCTTGTCACTCTCTTCTGTGACTTTCTTCAGCAAAAGTTCTGCTTGATGGTTCAGTCTTTCCATTTCTATCTGCTGTTGATAGGCCTCTGACTTAAATTGCTATTAAAAAAAGGAAATGCTATAAATTAGTAATCTTAAAAAAATTCTATGGGTCATATTTGTATTCTAACTTACACTTCTTATACGGAGAAAGTGAAGAGGAATAAAAATTGAATACAGAGTTTATTAATTAAAAATTATAGACAAAAAAGGAAGGGACACCTTTTCTCTTTTCAATACTTTCTGATGGAAAGATGTTAAATTCATAATTATTTATATTCCATTCTTGTATTCTAAATGAAAAATGAACTAATTTCAAGACTGAACTTCTTTCAAAGTATAATTACATGGATTTGATAATTGAGCTTTGAAATAGTAGGGAATAAATAAAATATATATTGACTTTTATGAAACTCAGAAAAAGCTAATGCTAAGAAATTCAACTTAATATTTTTTGCTCTAAAACATACACACATCTTGCATCCACAAGATGCAAGGCTAATTTTATGCTGTGCTCTGCACATTAATATTATTATTCTTACAGCTCACCCACACCTCAGACAGAGTAATAATTTCCTTTTCCTAAGTTATTGTGATATATACTTAAATCTCAGCTTTGCCAATTAACAGGTTAGCAAATAGTTGCTTATAACAGGAAACTGCTTTGTAAAATACCCTATTGATTTTAATCTGCAATAATAAATAATTAATGGCTAAGCACTCCCTCAATTTTTCCAAACAGATGAAAATAATAAAAAATAGTAACTAACGTATACTGAACACTTGCTATGTGCAAGGTACTCTCAATAAATTTATAGGGAAAATATTTTATTTTGAGTTAAGCCAAGGACACAGAGGTGATACCAGGTAAATAATTTGCCCAATGTCACTTGGCTAGTAATTGGATAGGTTGAGATCTAAACTCAGGCAACCTGATTTCAGTGAGCACTGCTAACCAGTTTGTATATGAAAACCAGTGAGATATCTTTAAGTTTCCAGAATAAATTCTCCTCCACATCTGTAACTGTACGTAAAGTATATCTGTTGGACACATTATCAGATGAAGTAAAAAATATTATAATTTAAGGATGGTAACAGTAAAATTCTCAAAAAGAAAAAAAAAAGGTTTCCAAATGAAATAATCTATGTCATATGTATGGATGAAGATGTTACAATTTTAAAGCCAGATAGTAATATCATGTAAAAATCTAGTGGCGGTCAATGAAGATGATAAGATGTCTTTGTGGATTGTGACTTAAAATTAGAAAGGAAATGGCTTATCCCACTTTGATAAATGAAGATTTCATAGAGGAAAGAGTTTAGTTATTTTCACAGCTGGAGATCAGAAGCCGCAAATGCAAAAATCATAGGGCAAAGCAGATGGGAAAACAACAAACATTTACAAAATAAACACTAATTTTGGGAAACATTATTATACCATGCATATGTCTTTACCCTGTTAGACTAAATAAATTACTCAGATAATACTGAAGAAAATTTAAATGTTGCTGTATGTGTATTGGTAACAATATACTATAGAATAAAAAAAAGCAAGTTAGAAAAGAAATCCTTATAGTATGATCAACCTATTTGTAAAAATGATATGTAAATACACCTCATAAGCCATCCTGCCCCAACATAAGGAGATTTGAAAGGCTATAAATCAAATGTTAAGTCATTGCCTCTGGATACATAACATTTTGGGTGGTTTTAAAATTTTTTTTTCTTTTTGTCTATTTGTATTTTCTAATTTTTCAATAATGAACATGTATTGATTTAATAACAAAACAACTAATATTTTATTTCATTTACTTAATAAGCATCAATATGCTGCTTGCTATATATCAGGCACTATTCTCAGTGCTCTTCAATAATAAATCTGTTTCATAATGAAAATGTAATATTTTAATTACATAAAAAATAATTTGTGTAAAGAATCTGTATAACAAGAATTTAAAAATGCAAGGAAGTCTTTGCTAAATTAGTTAACCCCAATCCATACCTTTAGCTCTTCAATCTGCTGCTTGACAGTTTCAAGATCTGTTCCGATTGGTGACATGGAAGCTAATTTACCACCTGCAATATCTACCCAGTCGAATATTGCCTATAAAACACATCAGTACGTGTGTTAGTATTATAATAGTACATTTGAACTTGCTACATCTCAAGAGCACAATCATAAATCTACAAAGATATTATGGAATGAGCCCATGTTATAGGAAATTAACAGGGTTCACCTAAATACGTAAGTGCAGCCACATACAACCAGAAATGGTTGTCCCAAATATGAAATAGAAGTAGCTTCCAATTCTGTATCCAATTTTGCAAAAGTAATTCTTTTCTGAATACACCTTAGAATATAAGAACTTAAACACAAGTCTATTTAAAAATATTTTTATAAACTCAATCATATTGAAATAAAATACTCTATGCTCCTTCATGCCTGTCTAAAAGGCAGCCAGTATAAATAATGAAAGAAAAGGTTAAAATCTATCTGATTATTAAAACAAGCATGAAGTTTATTGTTTAGCACTTAAGCAAAATAACTGGGTTAACTAACCCTTAGCTGTTACTTGGATTAGCGCTGAAATCTTGCACATAAAAATGACTAGTATTTAGATCATTATTCTGAATTGCAACAAAGAACTTCAGAGCTTCCTCTTTTTCTTATTCCTTTTAGGTAATATAAATATCCTAAAAAGTCTCAGCTCACATTTTTTCAGGTTCTGAATACATAACAAAATTATTTCACACTTTAATCATGCTGCAAGACCATATAGCAAGGAAAAAAAAGCCTAGCTCATTTAAGTTATCAACAGGAAACCCTGACTGACAATGAACTTCAGCAATAAACTGGAAAATAAAGTTTATCTTATTTTACAATCAAACCTTGAAACCTCCCTTGGTTCTGGAATTTTCAACATCTAGCCACAGCTATTTAATAAAACAAGCTGCCCTTCATTCCCACAGGTGATGCTGCTAAAACATGATCAACAGGACCTATGATTTGTGTTATTCTCCTAATAGTGCCATGAGACTCAGTCATGGTGTCTTGTCTGTGACCTCCCCTCCTATAGTTAATAGCTCCTGACATCAAATGGCTGCACATGATGGTGCTGCCATCTTCAGTCATGGAAGAGAGCAAAGCAACCAAATGACCTACTGAAGCTAAGTGAAAACTCATGACCTGGCCTCAGAGACAGAGGACTGGAGCACATTTTAGTTACAGGCATTATATTAATCGATACCTAACTAATAAATACTTATTACTCTCATTAAAATAAAAGGGGAGGGGTGGGCCACGGTGGCTCAGCAGGCAGAGATCATGACTGCCATGCCAGAGACCTGGGTTCGTTTCCCGGTGCCTGTCCATGCAAAAAACAAATAAATAAAACTAAAAGGGAGGCTTATAATGAGGTTTTGTTTGTAGTGAAATTTTTTTCATATATGTCCATAGTTCAAAACATTTCTCAGTTGGCACAAAGCCTGCCTTGTGATATTTATTTTACAAATATAGAAATGCAGTGGCATAACCAAAAAGGAAAAGATGTTCTCATGTGAGCTTTAAAAAAAATATTTGCTTGGTGTTATGGAAATACTCAGAACTTTTTTTCCATATGGTAGGAGAGATGAGAGATTAAACTCTTGCCAGCTTGTTAGGAAATGGAACAAACTTAAGAAGGTAGGGAGAGAAATATGCCTAAGTTGGTCTCAATTGACAAGAGAAATTTAATAGTTAAAAAAAACAACAACCTAGAAATCAATATTAAACTGAATGAGAATGCTTAAGAGTTGTGAAAAACAACTACCTAAAATAAATTATATATAGGGAAAATTAAAACAAAAAACACTTTTCACACAGCAGATTATGACCTAACAAAACAGAAATCTATTTTAGTGCTTGAAGAACACTGGCTTCAAATCAAGTTCCTTTACTTCTGACTTTAGTTAAACTTGGTGATATTTATAGACCGTGTTTACTTCCTTTCATCTTAGTCCACTCAACTTTAGAACAGAACTCAGTTTTAGCTCCATTTTACTGTCTGGTACTAAGCCATTTATGAAAAGTACTGAGTGGGAACATTTATTTTCACTTAAAAAATATCTCCTTTTTCAACATAAATTTCACTGAACGCGTGTGTATGTTTATATATGTATATAAATCTACACATTTCTGTAGTATCAGAAATACATTCTAAATGGCAAAACAAGAATTGCAGGAATAGATTAGTTCACGATTGCATTTACACTTCAGTCCCGAGGTGGTGCCAATGTGCAGATCTGTGGAAATGAATTAGCATAACTCCTCTCCTTCCTGCTAAAACCCACAGACACACTGTCATCTCCTCACCTGCAATCCATCCTGGTACTGAACAGCACCCTGCATCGCCTCATCAAGTCTGTCAACCCGGTCTTTCCAAGCTTTATTCAGAGAATCCCACGCCAAATTTAACTACAATATAAACATTAGAACTCTTTTAGTATTTCTGTCATATGGTAATTTCTCAAGTATGTCTATCAAATACATTTAACTAAGTAAAAATAAAGGTATTCTGATAAAAATAAAAACTATGGCACTTGTACCTCATCTATGCTCTTCTTGACGAGGGGTTTATCGGGTTCTCCACATGCAGTGATGAGCTCAGAACCTAGATTGATCACTATATCCAGTTCTTCCTGGAGTCCATCTATTTCTTCCCTTATGGCCTAGAACAAGAAAACGGCAGCTTTGAAATTTTAAGCAAAATCACAATGAAACTAAAAAAATGTACACAAAGATATTAGTGGTAGTTATTTCTATAAGGTGAGTTTATGGTCAATTTTTATTTTCTTCTGTTTTTGAAGTTGCTGCAATAAATATTAAAATTTGTCTACAAGAAAAGAGAACAGAAGGAGTATTTTTAAAGGAGAAAACAGTATCCTTGAAATGAGTAACAATTACCAAACAATTATTATAAAGATAGCATTTAAGACATAATTCTGTGTAACAAATAGCAGAACAAATTTTTAAAAATCTCAACAATATGAAACGTGTAGAAAAATATTTTGCTTTTCAAACCAACTAGTTTGCCAATATACATTTAAAATATATTTAAGTAGTTAACAGATTTAGGATAATATAACCTTGAATGTACATTTTATGTCATTATCCTTACACCTTTAAGGTACAAAAACAAAACAAATTATTACAACAGAAATGTGATATTTTACTTTTGCATTTAATTTCTTGGCTAAATATACTTATTCCCTCAACAAACGGTTCATAAGCATGAACAAGTTCTAAACTAGGATGCATTGAGGATACAAAGAAAAATAGATACAACCAGTGCCCTCAAGGAGCTCACAGTCCATTAGTAAAGGCAGAGGCATGAGCAATGATAAATTATATTATGTGTAGGGTCCTTTCCAAGAGGAAAGTGCTATGGGAACACAGATGGACTAACTCTGCCATACAGGAAAATAATTCACAAGGGAGGTAATAATCCATCTGAACCTTGAAGTTTAAGTGGAATTTTATCAGATTAGTGGCTATAAGGACATTCTAGCATCAGGCAATAAAATATGCAAAGGTACAGAAGCTAGAAAGAACATAGCAATTTTGGGAAATTTTTATTTTCTAGTTCATAGAAGAGAAGGAGCTAGTGTGAAGAAGCAGTAGAAAAATGATTTTAGAAAACTATGCATGGGCTAAGCTGGGATGTAAAAGGTTGCATATCCTGTTCTGTGGAGTTTGCACTTTATTCAGTAGACAATGGATACCTCTGAGGGGTTTAAGCAGTGATTCAATAATGGCAGATCTAGAGAAACAACTGACATCAAGGTTTTAAGGCCTCCCAGGAAAGGGACTCTGCAGGCAGGGATACCACGTTTGGATGACTTTGGAAGTCAGAAGAAGAGATGAGCCCTGAAATAAGGCAGAAGTAGTGAGGCTGCAGAAAAATGTTTTTTAAATATACCCTTTACAAGTGAAATGTATGGGTATGCCCAAACATATCACTGTGCATACTATTTTTGGAACCAAAAATACATTTTTATTATACCACAACGTATTATTTAACTTAAAATGAGATTTTCTGCTTACCTCTGCTGCTTCTTGCTGCTGTTTTACTACTGAGGGATCAATTCCAGGATCCTCTAGGTCCCGGATGAAATCTTGTGTATCTTTAGTGGTAACTACCAACGACATATGATCACACCAGAACTTTTCTGCTAGTTCCATCACGTCCAGTAGTTTGGCTTCCCTTTCTTCTACCAATGTATGAATATTCTCCCAAATGAAAACCATTTGGTCAAGCTTATCCTGAACAGCTATGGAGTAAAACAACACCAACAAAGCTATATGTTAGCCCCAACTTAGCAATAAAAACAGAATGACTTTGTTCACACAGAATGCAGTGATCCAAATTGCTAAGTACCTAAAATTAGACCAAATTTTCACTGACCCCATCCTAGTGTGTATCATTGGACCCAAGAGCCTGTCTCATAGGCTCTTCCTGAAATAAGTGGATGCTCAAAGCTAAGTGAGCTCAAGATTGATCCATGAGGTTTTCAAAGTTACCAAGGTTGGACTTAATCCCAAGGTAAAAAAACCACCTCAGTATATACTTCAATTTTGTTCTCCTGATTAAGAATGAAGTTGTCATTTCAGTGTCAGGAATATTAAAACTACAGGATGTGTATTTTTGGCATACTTCTAGAATACCCACCCTTATCACAAAGTTCTACTAACCTATGCCTTTGCTCTTCCTTTTTCAAAACTTTAATTTTAAATACTTCCAAACTTAGAGCATAGTTACAGATAATACAAACCCCATACAGAGAAAACATATCTCTATCCCTACAGATACCAAGATCCACCAATTTTAACATTTCATCAAATTTTCTGTATCATTCTATCCAATACTTTATCAATCCATCTATTTATCCATCTGTCTATTTATCAACCCATTTTCTGAATACTTTAATGTAAGTTGTATACCATTATGCTCCTTGAGCACTTAATATTGCCATGTATATTTCCTAAAACAAGGACATTCACCTATGTATGTATCCATCTTAAGTATAGTTCTCAAGTTCAAGAAATGTAACATTGATATAAAACTTAAAGTCTGTATTCCAATTTTTTCATATGTCCCAGTAATGTCCTTTTGAGTCTTTTCTCCTCCCTTGTTAGATCTCATCCAGGATCATGCATAGCCTTCAATTATCAGTGTCTCTTTAGTTGCTCTTTTTTTAATGGTAGGACCATCCATAAACATTAACTTTTCCATTTTAACCACTCCAACAACTCAGTGGGATTAATCACATTCATATATGTTGTGGTATCCTGACCACCTTCCATTGTTAAAACTTTCCTATCTCACTACACCATTTTTTTTTAAACATGGGCAGGCACTGGGACTCGAACCCAGGTCACCAGCATAACAGGTGAGAACTCTGCCACTGAGCCACCGTCACACTGCCCATCACTACACCCCTTTTAGTTTAACTCTCTGTCCCTTCTACTCCCCACCCCTGGCAACCTGTTCTCTAATTTGTGTCTCTACGAACTTGCATATTCTCTTTGTAGTTTACAAAGGGTCTTAAATTATAACACCCTAAATCTATAACAATCCAGTTTGCTTTGATATTAGCTTAGCAATAGAATACAAAAATTATGTTCCTATAACCCTTCATTCATCCTTAGCTTTATGAAGGTCTTTTCACAAATTACATATTTATACATTGAGTCTAAAACCACTGATTTATCACTACATTTTTAAAAATTTATCATTACATTTTATACATTTGCCTTTTATGTCCTGTAGGAAGGGAAAAGTGAAGTAACAAACCAAAAATACAATAGTACTGGTATTTATATTTATCCCTGTGTTACCCTTACTGGAGATTCTGATTTTTTCACATGGCTTTGATCTATTGTCTATTGTCCTTTCAACCTGCAGAACACTCTTTAACATCTCCTGTAGGGCAGGCCTAGTGGTGACAGACTTCCTCAGATTTTGCTTCTCTGGGAATGTCCTATTCTGTCCCTCACTTTTGAAAGACAGCTTTGCCAGATATAAAATTCTCGGTTGGCATTTTTTTGTGTTCAGCACTTTAAATATGTCATCCCACTGCCTTCTTGCCTCCACGGTTTCTGATGAGAAATCGGCACTAACATGCCAAAAGGATTTTGGTCCCCAGATTACTTCTCTAAGATGGCTGACCACGGCTGTGGTTGCCATTAATATAGCTATTTGTTCAACTATGCTTTATGTAAGAAGACAGGTTAGTTTATAATGGTGAAAAAAAAAAAAAACCCTAGATTTGGTCATATTATCATTATGCTTTAGCCAATTGGTTTAAATGGCCTGGATAACACATGTTTTTTTTCATATGATGACACATTTTGTATTTAACCAATTGATTTCACAAACATAGGAAGTTGTTAACAAGGGATTTATGTACACAGTCCTTCAACCACATATTTCTATCATATTTGTAAAACCTTTCCTAAGATCTTGGAGTTTGTTATTCAATTTGATGTTAGTAAACAGCATGGACATTTGGAATTGCTTTAAAAGGTTTGATTGTTTCCTTATTTCAAAATTATTACCTTTGGCAGATAGGTCTTTATCAGTGCCCCCAGATCGAGCAATCATTTCCTCTCCCCTCTGTTTTAGAGTTTCATACAATGGTTGTAGCTTTTCCATGTCCACTGACACATTTTTATTTTCACTGATCTGCTCCTTAATCTTTTCGACCTCAGCAGAGATGGATGGAGGCTGCCTCAAACGCTCCACGATGCGTTCCAGGCTCTCAAGAATCTGATCTATCTTGTCATGGAACTAGAAGTAAAACACAGGGATCATTTATAGGGAAATTATCAGTAGCAACAAATGTGGAATGTAAGTGAAAAGATATCCATTTAATGTCACAATTAAGAGCTAAATCTTGGCCCTTTTACCAATATATACACCCAAAGAGTTAGATCCAGCTTGCGTTTGAAGACATTCCTAAGTTCACGACTTGCATGTACCTTTCTGCTTCACACTGCCTACGCAGACCAGACTTAATTTCTTATAAGTAATTGAGGGTTTTCATTAAGAAATTGTATGTTTTAATGTATAATTAGGCAATCTGGAAGCACTGTCCAACTTAATGCTTCATTTTATCATAATTCAAATTAATTAAAGAAATTGTTCAATAAACTTGGTATTTCACTATTAAAATGATTGTTTTCATAATTTTTACTGATTATTTTGGCATAAAATAAAAAAGTTTCATTACTAAATGTGACATATATATATATATATATGAATGGATCTATTTCTATCTGTTAATTTAAAACATTACAGGCTGTAAGAATAATCTAGTTTTGACTAGATCAAAGGGATTCCCTTATGTTATACATTTCCTGAACTGAAAAATGCTAAAAAATTTAACAATAACAAAAAGCCTTCCCTGTGTCAAATGAGAAGTCTGTATTCATGGTGAAAACACAATCAGAACTTCCTACTATATCAGACCAAAGGAAGCGAGGTTTATGTTATCCAAAATCTAAATTTTCTGTAGAATATAATCTATTTCTACCTTTCTGGACAGCTCATGTAAACAACACTATAAACACATGGATCCCAGAGTGCGAATGAAGGTTTGTAATTCTGTATAGCTTAAAGTAATTCCCAAATACATCCCAGAGAATGCTGAGCAGACAATTCAGAAATATTGGCAAAGTCCACTGCGGGGCGGAAGAAAAAATATGGAACTATTAAGCTTTGCCACTAGAGAAACCCCTGACATTAGGGGGTCTCAGACATTATGGACTCCCAAATCAATAGGCCAAGCCATTGATCTTGAGGCTTGCTCTTGTAAAGCTCATTTCTATAGCAGAGAAGCTACCTATAATTATGCCTAAGAGTTACTTTCAGAAAACCTCTTGTTGCTCAGATGCAGTAACTCTCTCTCTCTCTTTCTAAGCCCAACTCTGCAAGTAAACGTAATACCCTATCCCCTGTGTGGGACATGACATCCAGGGGTAAAAGTCTCCCTGGCAACATGGGACATGAACATGGCCCTGGCACGTGACAGGCACTGTGGGATCGACAATGCCTTTCTGACCAAAAGGGGGAGAAGAAATGTAACAAAATAAGGTTATCAGTTTCTAAGAGAGTTCAAATAGAGTCAAGAAGCTACTCTGGAGGCTACTCTTATGCTACTTTAGCTTAGATATTGCTAATTAGCAGGGTTTGCCAGACCTTAACCAAAATCATTCCTGTCAACCCTAAAGAATAACTAGGGCTTTATGTGAGATTCTACAAAAGTTTCACACACTAAAATTACTTTCCAGAAAAACTACAACTTCCAGATGGGTTGCTAGGCCAGGTAAGTTCTGAAACCTTGAGAGGCCAGCCTCTCCAGACATCAACTAGTTCCATATTCCTATCTTGTATTATGGACACCATTTTTCAACATGAAAAAGTTAGAATGGGCATAGCCCAAATCCTAAAGATTAGGAGAAGGATCAAAGAAGAAGGAGGAGTGATAAGAAGAAGACAGAATTTAACAAATGAATTATGACTGCTGAATCATTACAGTGAGACTTTTTTTTTCAGTCTCCAGTGTCTTGGAGCAGCTAAAAGGAAAAACTTAAAATTGTAGAACTGTAACCCATATCAACCTGTTCTAACTACTTGCTACAATGCACTTTGAAATATATTGTTTTTTTGTATATATGTCATATTTCACAATAAAAAATGTTTAAAAAAATGCCATCAGAAGAGCATCTATGATGCATGAGAGAATTTAAAAGTTTTGTTTGTAAAAGGTACTACTAAGACAATTAAGCAAAGCTATAAAAACTTGTTCATTCATAGATTATACACTACCCTCAAAATTAAAGGAAACATCACATGGGATTACAGAAAATAGAAATGTAATGTCAGTGTATCTAAGGATAATAATCAGTGAAACTGAAAATATGCAGATAATTTCAAAATTTAACTTTTTGAAAAAATACACCTTCAAAAGAAGAAAACTGGTTTCCAAATTTACAATTTTTTTCCATTTTTTCCAGGCTATTATTCACAGCTTTCATTTTTTCCTTTGGGGAGTGTCTTATTATTTAACATAATTATACTTTCTAAGACAATGAAATTATTTTTATTGAATCTATAAACAGGAGGAGGAATATAAAGACTGGATGCAAGCAAACATCACCTCCAAAAAACAAAGACATCAGTACCCAGTGCTAATGCCGCAAAATAATCATTAGTTGAAATTTGAGAAATCCAGGAAAATTCCTCTCCATACTTTGCTATTTGGAAGAATCCAATTATATTTCCAGTGTAAATTATTACCTGAGTAGACTGAGAAATGGCTTCATCCAATGCCACAGCTCGCTTTTTGACATCTTCTTTAATTTGACTGTAAAGGGTGTCAGCTGCCACGTACTTCTCTTGGATAGAAAAGCCTTCTCCCGGGCTCAATTCCAGTAACTGTGGCCCAGTTTTGTTCATCTTATCTATATGAGGCTTGTGTTCAGCTATCAACTCTCGCAGTTGCTACAACAAACCAAACAGCTTCTCAGTATCTTAGGCTGAACCCTCCATATTACAGCTGTCTACACCCCAATGCATCCAGCTGGCAAGAGACTCCAAACAAATACCCTCCCCATCACAAAGCATTTAACAATTGATGGCTCATGCAACTCTTTGCCAGGAAGAGATGGCCCTGTCACAAAGATTAAACAACAGTCAGGTCATGCAAAAGCCCCTTTAAGTGTATACCCAAAAATGATGGTTGAGTGAAATAGTGAATCACAGTTCATATATATATTTCATACCAAGGGCAGTACATTTTGATAAGAGCATTAGCTAAAGGTCATGTGGCATAAAATAATTCTTAAGTCCCAACCTAAAGAGACCAAGCCTTAATTATCAGTGTTCTTTTCTACACAGTCATGATACTTAGACAAATCGTATCAAAAGAAGGGAGGGAGGAAGAGTGGGAAAAAAGGAGCAAAGGAATGAAGGAGTAAGGAAGGAAGGAAGGGAGGAAGGAAGGAAAGAAAAGGATAGATGGAGAAAAGGAAAAGAAAGATAAAAATTCAGTAGATGGCAGACACAATGCTGAAAGAAAAAATCATAAAGGGAAGTAGGGTGAGGTAAGCCCACACCAATATTGAATATATACAAACATTTGACATTATTTATCAAATATGTAGGTATGGGTCTATTCTGTGTGTGTGTATATATATATATATATATATATATATATACATGACCTATAAACATACATGAATGACTATTTCTATTTGTTAATTAAAAATGCTAAAGGCTGTAAGAATAATCAAATCTGTCAATTACACAGTTACATACTGAACATTTATTTGTGAGGTATATTTAAGGAAAATGAGTGACATAAATATTTTGTATCATTTTGTCATCCTATTAAGAAATACAATGATATTTATACTAATTAGTGGGAGTAGAATCCAAGAGCAGCCCTTTCCCTCTACGACTGATTATGTGCTGGGAGCCAGAATAAAGTTGGAACATCCCAAGACCTCCACTAAGCAATTATTCCTGAGCCATATCCAAAACCATTTCCACATTTGCCTGCAGGTTTCTCTGAAGGTAGTCTTTATGTAGTACTGAGTAACCTTCCATTTGGACCAGATTATTGATTAGGCTCCCTAATCAACAGATCCTTGTCCTCACCAGAAGGTATGTCTCCAAACTTTTTGCTATCTAGTCCCGAACAAAAGCTTCTCTAACAAAAATTGTATTCAGGAAAGAGAGTCTGGAGATATGCTATCAATCGTTTCATGGAAATACTTAAATTGTTATCCTTCATCAAGAAGAATCATCAGGAAGTCCACAAACCTATATTCTTATTGAAATGTCCACTAAAATCAGTCATATGAATTATTTTGAGAAATTGTTAAGCAAATTGTGTATATGATTTCATTACTTATTTGTATGTAATACGATTTCTGAAGTTCATCTGAAAGTTGCCTTTTGGAAAGAGGCTCAATAAAAGCAAATTAAATAAAAAAGTGGAGGGGAGGTGTCTAATCCTACATGAGGATATGGTAGGGTCATATCTATAACCTAGCTCCTATATGATCCAGATTGAGATTTCTTTTTTGTGTTTTCATATAATTTGCTCCTATCTTCATGCTGCTTTGCAGAATGAAGGTGGTAATAATAATACCTGCAAATACACAATCTCATAGATGTTACACATATCAATCGTTTTCAATATTTTATAATACATGGTTGGAAAACAAGGTTACACTAAGCTTTCAAGAGATTCCTACATGAAATGAGAGATTTCTTGAGATATCTGGAGTTTAGGTAGATACTATCTGTGCATCAACACTATGAAACACCTTAGCTTGGGGAGTAGTAAGATGAATCTTTTATAAGACCATTCCATGACACAGAAAAGTGTTAGATGTCTCCTTGGGCATGTGTGCGCCTGGTATAAGGACCCAAGTGGAGGTAGTTTTTGCCTCACATGTGACAAAATGATTCCTGGCAACACACTGTCACAGGAGTCCACTCAAACTGAAGATAATGAGTGTGACTCTAAGATATCTATTACTCAGTAACACCTTCCTCAGTTTTGAAATTTTAGTTTAATAATGAGCTTTCCTGAACTATTTACTTTTTTTTTTTTTGGTGGGGGAAGATGTATGGTTTAGGAATCGAACCCGGGTCTTTTGCATGGCAGACAAGAATTCAACCACTGAGCTGCCCTTGCACCGCCCTCCATACTATTTAGATGCTGTACTAGAAAGAACAAGTATTCAACATCACCTAGGACCTGAAGAAATCCAAGAAAATGTTTTATACTGAAAATTATTCAGTGGGTAGGAATTAGGATTTCTGCCACAAGCAGACCTTTACACTAAAATTAAATTTAATTTCTGCATAGTTCGTCTTTCCCTTGCTGAATGATTTAGATAGAACTCCATAAAATTTCTGTTTTGCATTAAAGCATTGTTTAAAGCTGTTTCTAAACAAGTACTTCAGTAAGATACTAAACAATACAATTGAACAGTACATTAAAAAGTAACAAACACAATTGATAAATAAGTCACATATTTCAAGCAGTGATGTAATATACCCCAAGTTAAACTTCACACACACACATACACACAGAACACACAATGATTACATCTTCTATGTACAATGTCTACAGATCTAGGAGAGCAACCAGGTTCACAAAATCCCCAAATAACAAGAACTCCAGATATTTTTCTGACAATCTTGAACCCTCTCTCATCCAAACCTTTGCAATTTTAAGCTACAGTAAAATCTAGGTGGCTGCTGAAAAGAGGACTTCATAATGCCATTTTATATGTTCAAAACAATATATCTGCAACTGTAAATATATAACTTGTCTACCCCATGTACATAAATGTATAAAAACAATTTTCCTTATACTTTGGCATTTTTCCTTTTCATAGAGTTAGCTATTTCGACATTTAGTATACTGTACATTTTCTTCAGGCTCAATGGCCAAGTCTGTATGATATATCTTCATATATTTCTACTCATTATTTACATTCTACATGACAATTAACCACTACGTATTAAGTATAAAGCTCAGATAACATGTGTAAATTGAAAGCACTTCAAGAGCTTATTACTCCAATATTTTAAAATGGGAATTTTGTTATTCTCTCCAGAGGGTTTATATTGCATACCATTAAAAAAAAGCTGTAGTGTAACTGACATATACAATGTGTTCTACCCATATGTGTCTTCTCACTAACACTGGACAATAAGTAAGCAACTATGATACAAGTAGACTGTGTTAACTAGAATACAGTATTATTAAAATGTCTTAATCATGTAAAGTATCTAACAACATGAAAAATTACCATGAAAATCAAGATTCTATCTTACTGGGGAAGACAACATTTTCTATTATACTGAGCTTACCCGGTGTTCTTCCTGCTGTTGTCTTAGAGTTTCATATTCAAGAGCCGGTGCAGGAAGCTGAGAAATGATTCTTTCTGTTTCTGTTAGCCATGGCCAAAGTTCTTCATATGTTTCCCAAAACTGGTTAACCAAGGACTGTGCTCGTTCCAGCTGTAGATACCTCTCTGAGTTTATCTGGCAGATGGCATCATAGTCCTTCAATACCTTGTCCAGTTTTTTCTAGATAACCAGATAATGAAATGTGTTTGGTCATGGAGCAAACATCCCCCCAGGAGGACATATCCCTTTCCTTCACAGCATGCCAAGCACATGGAGTAGGCACACAAAAAATATGTGCAATTAATAAATCAATAAACTCTATCTAGGCTTTAATTACTTCTAGCTATAAAAGAAGTTCATTTTAAATTAAAGAAAGTCCTCAAATTTTTATGAACAAAATCTTGAGCTCTCCAAACATCACAAGCAAAATTTTCCAGCCATGCTCAAAATACCATCTACTTCTAGGTTAGAAAACAAGTCCAGTGTGAGTCTAGCAATATTTTCTTTACTTTCTGGGGGAAATAATAAATACCTTTTACAAGTGAAACTGCTAGTAAATATTATTTACATATATTAGAATCAAAGTAAAACATGATTTTATGGGGGCAGTCAAGATGCTCTAGATAATGGTATAAATTCACATCAAAAACTAGTATCAGAAGATAAAATACAATAGAAAACCCAAGATACTACAGAATGGCACAGATATTATTTCATGATGATCTGAAGAGAATGAACACATTTCCCAATGCATAGCAACTTTTTCTGGAAGTCACCCACTCAATTTTTGCATTAAATAAACATTGCTGACTTGAGTGAATGTTGAACATCTGTTCAGTTTCACCTATTAAAAAATCTATTATGGGTATGAAGTTGTTTCAGGGTCTGTGAGGCATAAAAGCCCAAGTAAGGTACAGGCAAACCATTAAGTAGTATAAGTCAATTCTAAATCTGGGTTCAATAATATGGATACTATTTTATTTAGAAATCCATTTATAATAGTCATAAAAACAGGAAAAACTGACAAAGTGATACTGAGAGACTATAGAAGTCTCATTTACTAATGATGATGATGATGCTAATGAGAAAGGTTATTATTTTATCCACATCTTATAAATGAAGAAAACATGGCATGAAGACGTGAAATAAATTGCCCAAGATCACACAACTAGCATAGCAAGGCCAGGTTCAAATCTAGGGAATCTAGATTTGAAATCTAAATTTGAAATCTAAATTTCTTTTAGAAATTTGATGTTTATTTTTCATGTCAGAATCTTTGCAAAAATAATGAAGGAAAGATTCAATTTTAAACATTTATGGAGTTAAAATATAAGATAAAGAACCAATGTACAGCATGGTATACCTTAAAAGCAATGCAAGCTCTTTAAAATGCAATCTTAGGTATACATACCAGTATAATTTTTTGCTATAGGATTTTTCCTGCCAGAAGCATTAATGTACATTAATATCTTTAGGCTACAAAGATGTCTGAATATGGATTAAAAACCAAACAGTTTTACATGTGAATGGTTTTCTATCAATTTAAAGGCTTATCAAACTGGAACCTTCCTTAATTATTCAGCTTATATAGATTACTGCAACTTTATATGGAATGGATCACAGCATTAGAGAGAACCACATGTATCCTTGGTTTGCCTTGGTTCAAGGGACCCAAATATTCCTGAAGCATATAAATAATAATGACAAATATAATAATACTTTATACTGCTAATAATGGTAATAACATACAGCTAACATTAATTGAATGTTTAATGTATGCCAGTTATCCACATTCAATCCTTAACTGCTTTCATGCCTATTAAAAAAGATTGTCCTCACAGTGATTTCCTTAAGGAATATTCCTTTCACTGCTATTCTGCAAGTTTGAAAAATGCCTTATTTAAAACCAATGATTAGCTACTTAAATAGTAGCTGTGGATAAAGGAAAAGTGCTTTTCTAGGACCGAAAGCTCAATATATGCTGTTTATTCAAGAATCTCACTACCAGCCACACAGATAAAATTATACCTTCATAGACTGCTTTTCCTCTTCACTGCATGTGGTCATGATTTTATCCCCAGATTTAACAAGTTCATCAATAATATCCTTGTGTCTCAAAATCTCCATGGTGAATGTCTTTGATTTTCCAAAATAAGGAGAAAGAGGGAGAGAGAGAGAGAGAGAGAAAGAATATGAATGAATACGACTAAAAGAAAACAATTATGCAAAGCAGTTAAAAACAGCAAATTAAACTGGAGGGGTCTTGAAAAGTAAACAATGCAAGGATATTTTCTAGACATGGATGGTATCAATAAATAATTTAGATGGCAACTGGAGATGTATTTCTTCACCTTTTGAACCTGCAGCTGAGCCGAAGTCTGGTCTTGCTCAAGCCTAATGTCACCCAGAGACATCAATTTCTTCCTTGTTTCAGCAATCCAGGATAACTCAGCATTAGCTGCTTGGTCAAACTAAACAAAAGATAAATAATTAGGTCAGCAAGTTTCTGAAGTCGGTGCCAGAAAAATACCTATCAAAATTTCCTTTAAAAATCCTTAATACACAAGTAGAAAATCTGAGCTCTCTTCATGGCATCCTGAAATAGTTCATGACAAAAACTGAAGTGACAAAGAACTTTCTACAAAGTAATTAAAGACAGCCTTTAAAGTGTGTTGAATCCATAAAACCACATTAATGATTTTAGGACAGCTAGCACCATTGCCTTCTTTTCTGTATTAATAATTTTCTCCTCAGGAGTACCATCCAAATTTAACAGGTATGAAAGTTAACAGTTGGAGACCATGTTCCATCTTTCAATCATTTCATCTGTCACCTCAATCCATATGATATTTAGGAAGCACTCTGCAGCCAAAATATATGATTACAGGCAAAACTAATGAAACATTCCCATATATAGTATTACTGTACTATATGTGCATATATATAAATGTATACATATGTGTTTCTAGGTATAGCATATACTCTAAATCATTGTTTAATATTGACATCAAAATCAGAATCCCCAAAAGGATAAACCAGAAAACTGAACTTTTTAAAAATTAAATAAAGACTTTTGCTTTGTGAAAGACTCTGTTAAGAGGATGAAAATGACATACCAGAGAATGGGAGAAAATATTAGCAAATCATATATTTGATAAAGGTCTAGAATCTATCATATATGAAGAACTCTCAAAACACAATAGTTAAGTAGCAAATAATTTGATTTGAAAATGGACAAAAGACATCAAGAGACATCCCATGGGAGAGAATATACAGATGGCACGTACACACATGAAAAGAAGCATCATTAAGGAAATGTAAATTAAATGCAAGTTAAAATTACAATGAGATATCACTATACATCAATCGGTATGGCTAAAATAAAAAATAGTGACAAAACAACTGCTGGTGAGGATAGGAAGAAACTGTATTACTCATACATCTGGTAGGAATACAAAGTGGTACAGCCAATCTGGAAAACAGTTTGGCAGGTTCTAAAAAAAACTAAATATACAACTACCATATGACCTAGAAACTGCATTCCTGGGCATTTATCCCAGAGAAATGACAACTTATGTTCACATACACAAAAATGAATGTTTATAGCAACTTTATTCACAATAGACTCAAAACAGGAAACGACCCAGATGTTCTTTAACAGGTGAATGGTTTAAAAACATGTGATACACCCACACCATGGAATACTACTACACAATAAAAAGGAACAAACTATTGATACATGCAACAACTTGGATGGCTCTCCAGAGAATCATGCTGCATGACAAATTCCAATCCTAAAAGGTTACATACTGTCTGATGGAGGTAGAGGTGGGAGGGAAGTAGGTGTGGCTTTAGAAGGACAACATGATGGATCCATGTGGTGATGGAAATGTGCTGTATCTTGACTCATCACTGTCAATATCCTGCTGGTGGTACTGTACTACAAGTTACAAGTTACCTTTAGGAAAACTGTGAAAAGGGTACAATGAGATCTCTCTACATTATTTCTTACACTTACAACTGCATGTGAATCTAAAATAATCTTAAAACAAAAAGTTCAATTAAAACAAAACAAAACAAGAACACTGTGTGAGTTATTTTATATCTGTAAGTTCTTGTCTGCATTTTCTCTTTTAGGTATGGATCACCAAACTGACCTTCTGATAGGCTGTTCTAGTTTATATTCTTACAAGCTGAGTTTTGCTTCGCCCTCATCAACATGGGATACAATTTATTTTTTAAATAATACTTGTCAATTTTATAAGTGGACTTTCCTTAGTCATTTGGAACCTGTCAGCAGAAACCTGACACAAACCTTGACAGCACTAATTAAGAGTATTTCTATGGTTGTGATCTCACAAATCAAGAATAACAAATTAGAAAAATGAAAAAACACCTGATAATATTAATTAATTGAATTTTTTTTCTAAATAAAGGCCAACTCGCTTGCTGTCATCTTTCCAAAGAATGAACAAACGAATGAACAAATATCTAATAAATAAATATCTAACCTAGTTATTGGCAGATCAATTCTTTTTTTTAGTCCACATTTTAGATAGAAAAAAATTAGGATAAAATTAATCTAAATAATAAGCCCAAATCAGAAACATAAAAGGAGTAAAAACAATACTCTAACATTTACCTTAAAAAACTCTAGGAAAGGGCAGGGAAGATATGGCTTAACAAAGCTTTACATAATAATCCCTAGAAGTCTACTTGATCAAAACCTTAATATACATCATCTAACAAAAAATTAGTCTGGGCAGCAGGCACTGCCACTATACTGACTCAGACACATTTGTCACACTGGGCTCTCCTTTGAGGGTCATACTTGTAAAAGGATCCCTGACATGCTGAAGTTGTTCCAGATAGAAATTCAGAACTTCGGCTATAAAGAGGGGGTGAGCTCTGATACATGGGCAGAGCCTCAAAAATGACTTTGTGTAAATTTATAATATTTGAGTAGAATTATTTGTTTTTCCTATATTTACCACAAAATTATACATTATCCTATAGGAAGTCACGTGAAAAAAAAAACTTATCAAAGCACCTAATGATTTGCACATGATGATGATGATGTTGTTGGCTGATTCGTAACTTTCCCTAATATTGGGACAAATCAGAACAAGGTAGACTCCAGAAGGAATGTTGATGAATAGTTTGAAAAGGTCTATCTTAAGAAAGTTCAATAATTTTTTATGTTATTTAGTTTCAAATGACGCAACTACTGATTAGCAATTATTGATCAACAGAAAATAGAAAAAAAATTCCCTCAACTAATTCAGAATCTTTGGGTACAGAAGAAATGATCCTCATGAAATAAGGGGAAGAGTCTTCTATGCATGGATTATCAGCTTTAAGCCATAACAATGAAGCCACAGATAAAACTTGATTATATGGATTTATTTAAAAAGCATAACACTGAAAACAAACAGGCCAAGCCTTTCTATCGGTGTGCAAATGCTGCAAGGTGTCTGAATGAAATTTAACAACCATGATTTTTCTTCTTCTACTGGTTTCTGGAAAAATAAAGTTATGCCATCCCATTTGTTTGTGTTCAAGCTATTTTCAGTATTTAGCCCTAACAAGAAAAAGTTAGGGTGTTAGTGTTAATATTAACTAGGTCTCCCGTTCCTTAAAAAAAAAGTATCCAACAAAAAACAGCATGCTGATAGCATCTAAGTTGCCAAAATAGAATGCTGAAACTCAGTCTTTGTTTCTCTAACCAAGGCAAATATTTGCTTTGCTCAAAGAAATGAGACTTCAAGCAGAAATGTTCCTTCTGCCCTGAGACATTTTTATTAAATTAGCAAATATTTATTGTTATGCAACAAATGGAATAGCCACAGGGTCTACATTTAGTAATTTATAGAAAAGCAAGGCATTTTTGGTCTATGACTCATTCAAATGGCTGGTTAATACCTGCATTTCCAAAAGACTACAAAAATGGCTCATTTTGCATGTGCACAGCATGGACAGTAATATTACTAGACCCCATTGTAATGTATTTATTTACTGCTCATACAAACAGCAAAATTTGACTTCAAATAAATTGTAGTTAATCTCAACATCCAAATCTACATTATGGGAAATATCACTGGACTTCAGTTACTATAACACCTATTACAGATGAACTAGCATTTCACACTTTACTAAAAGTGAAAGGCATTTTAAGTGGCTATCTCTAAACAGTCCTGAAAAACATTTTCTAAAATAATAATGGCCAGCATTCTAATGAATGCATTGTTCTAAGTGCTTAATGTGTAGCATCTTCTTTAATCTTTACTACTAACTGTTTAATGTGGATATTACATTCAACTCCGTTTATAGCCAAGAAAACAGAGGCAAAGAGACCTTAACTAACCTACCGGAGACTACCCAGCTAGTAAATAAATGTTTACCAAGGTAGTCTGAACCCAGAGATTGCACTCTTACTTCCACTGTTTTATTGCTTGTGCTTGTAAATGGTTTGGGTATAAAAACATTCATGTGATTTCACCAAAAATGGCTCAGATACCATGATTCAATAAGTAGGTTATAATTTAATATTAAACATTACATCACTCTCTGATAGTTGATTTCATTCACATTTATCCAGAAAGGTTCTCTCAAGTGGGAATTCAGGTTTAAAAACGACAGAATGATAAGCAAACCTTAACCTCAAGGACATCCTTTTTAACTCCCTTCCCCTGGCCAAGATATCTTATCACTTTCTTTTGATTAGCATTTCCTTCCACTTTGCTTCTCATTATTCATAACACAGCCAATATTTCCCCACCCCCAACATCTGGACAGTCTAAACAAATCTCACTTCCGCAGAGAACATTTCCTTCCAGTTTTTAAAAGAAGTAAACAGGTGTTATTTTTCTCCAAGACTGATTTCTGAATGATCCAATGAGCTGTTTATTTTAATTACTCACCAAATCACCAATCCATTGACCTGCATTATTAGGGTTATTATTGGACTTGCTTAAATAAGACAAACAATCAGACCTGCGGAAGAGTGCCTGGGATTTGAAAACCCAGCGAGACACATATTAGCAACTTCTAACAACAGTATACTTATAAAAGCCTGAGGACAATAAGCTGCTCTGAGGATTAAACAAACAATTATATTCAGTCTGAAGTCTAGCTATAAGTCTGTACATCTTTTAAGGAAAAGTGTCTTTCCCCATTTCCACATGGCTCATTCAAATTTGCAATTAAAGAAAGAAAGCAACAAAGATACAGAAATAACAAGATAGATAAACCTACTTTGTATAGGTTTAAAATCCAAAAACTGTATAGTTTTTAACATGGATAATAGCATGTATTGTGAGAAGGGATTTTTTTTTTTTGAAGTTCACCATCACCATTTACGAAGCTGTCTTGCTACACTCAGTTATTTCCTAAAAGAAACGAGTGAGTCCAATTGTTTTAAAAAAAACTATCGTTTTGAAAATGACTTTGCCTGCATATCTGTAGAGTCATATTTGGGGCCTGTTCACTTAGCAGAGTGTGCCAAGTCCTCACTCATATGCCCATAACTGAGGTTGTCAATTTCCTAAATAATGACAGACATCATGCAAATTCACATAAAATCATTGCCCATATGATTTCAAAATTCAATGGCATATCTTTTCAAAACTGTTAATAGGGAACAGAATTAACTTGAAAATCTAACCATGTCAAATCAGAATTTTATCTTAAACTTTATGTCTACAAAGTATATGCTAATTAGAAGATATCTGTTTGCTCTTTTCCCTTCTAATCTGAATTGTTCCCATGTTTTACTGGACATCTTCTTTCATGCTGATGGCTGTTAAAGTCATTAATATACTCTGTGATCCCAGCCTGACAGTTCTCAAAGTCAAAATTTCAAAAATAGCTCAATTTCAAAAACAGCTATCAGGGTGGTTATTAACATTATAAAGGAGGTAGATCTGTATATAAACAATTCCAAATGGCAAAATATCAAATATCAAAAGAGAAATTTACCTAGAAAACAGAACACACAGTTATTTGAAATTTAATCTAATTTGGCCAAGTCATTCAGGGACAACACATTAAATCTACACATATTTAAATTCCTAAGTTAATGTTCAAGGCATCTTGACCCTGCCACTTGTGTGTACGGATATGTTGGGAGGAAGGGTCTGGAGAGACACAGCTACAGATAATCAAATGATATGTAATGAAAAGTATGTCTAAAAAGCTGGACTATGTTCAGATCATCTCCATGTTTCATTTGGAGAATAGACAAAGAATGGCAGAGATTTAATTATACAGCATTAAAAGAGGTAATACAAAATACGTGATTAATATCTAGATCTAAAGATATTTTTTGCATCATTCCTTTTAAATTTCATGGATGTATTATCATTGAGCAAAACAGAAAACAAACATTTTAGGATCAAACTGTACTCTGGTACTAAGTTCCAAATATCTATAAATGGGCAAGTTAATAAAATGATAACAATAACATATTAGCTTCTTTATAAACTTGAAAATTACGAGTTTAGAAACCATTATTTTGTCTACAAAAATAAATCTCTGTCAACCCAGAAAGACAGGTACCTTTCCCATCCTGAAACCTGCCTAGAGAATATTTCATGATTCGATTCTTCTTACTGCTGCAGTCTAGTGTACAGAGATAGTCCTTACAGTTGACAATATTTTCATTACCTACTTCCTTCTGCTGCAATAACAGCACAAACTCATATCTTGCTTAGTATTATTAACCACTGCACCTTCATTCAGATTATTGAGGAAGGTTAAAAAATATGGCTCACCCTCTCAGACTTTTTCCTGTTTATGCAATTTATGAGGAGGCACTGCAGTGAGGGGGAACAAGATCTGGATTAAACTTTAGTGGCAATTCCACCCCTTACTAGCTGCGGGACCACAGGCAACTCAGTTCACCACATATTACACATGGTCATCCAGCTCCAAAGACCTATGTGTCTATTTAGCTTTACTGGAGGTATTTCATTGAACTGCTCTACAAGTATTTCAAAGGAATGCACATACAGATACACATGGGAACAACTATAAGATATTAGTGGTAAGATTATTAGCTCTCCTACTGATTGGGAGTTAGATACTTTTACTAAACTAATTCTCTCCTCTCTCTCTCAAAAGGAAAGCTGAAAAGATAAATACTAAATTTCTCACATATTTTTCTTTCATGAGTTCCTCGGTGTATTTTTTTTTTTCCAAAACATCTCTAAATTTCTGTGAGGAATGATTTTATCAGGATAAAAGCAATAATCGCTATTTTTCTAAATGATAACCTGTTTTGGGTTCTAGAAGACTTACACTGACTTGGTTCCTATTTATTTATTTTTAACTTTAGAAAACTTCTGAAAAACCTGAACTAGAACTGAGCTATGATTAATGGCCTAGGCACAAATCAAAGCTAGCTTACTTATCAATGTGGGTTCAACCTGGGTGTGGCCTGGCCTTCATTACTAACTTCACTGAACTAACCTATCATAGACAACATCTCAAGAAAATTTCAGTCCCAAGAGTACAGAATATCTGTAGTACTATTTTGGGAATTCTTCAGTGCTATTTCTGAAATGTTCAAATAAATTTTAGGGAAAATTTCAGTATTTTTAAATATTTGAATAAACGTTGCAAATACACATATTTATTTTCCCATAATGAAACTTATAAATTCCTCCAAACTTTAAAAACAGAGTCATGCAAATACATTCCTCGGGAATGAACGCGCTCCCTCACAAAAATTTCTTAGGCAGGGCTTTTGCTATTGTTGTGTTTCATCAGCTTTTGTGATGGTAGAACACTGCATCAATATGAGGAGCAGAGCATTATGCTTTGGAACTAGATAAATTATACTTTTACAGCAACGTCAGAAAATTAGTTTTGGATGCTCCCACAGAATCTACTTGATTTGTGTTTGTTGCTTTTGGCTAGTATTAGCAAAAGCTTAGTCATATACCTTCCCAAGTTCTGCTCTAAAGGACACTATAATATCACGCTGACCCCCACACAGAAAGTTTGTACTGCGAGTCTGATGACATAATGTAAATATTCACAGAAATTTCAACAAGAATTAATCAAAACATAAACTGCAAGCTTTATTTCTAAGACCCCACTCACTGTTCACAATTTTCTGAGGGAACTGTGGCTAAGGGCTGGGTGCCTATAAAATTCTCCAGAATTGTAAACTGCATGAATCCCAGGCAGGTCAGACACGATCATTTTATCCCCTTCAGTCATCTTTGGCAAAAACTCCACATTACCTACAAAATTGCTTCCTTTATAGAAAGAATACAGCCTTTCTTTGTCAGTAGCTGTATGTAAATGAACAGTTAATACTGACTTACATAATTATTTAAAATATTTACTCCTGGACAGATGAGATTTAGAAAAAGCCAAGGCATAAAGTCAGCGTTGGCAATATTACTATATGTAGACAAAAGGCATTTTGTTTGGAAAACAGGGCTGATCTTCCCTGTGTGTGGTTTGGTAAGGATAAATTTGTGAAACAATGAGGCAGATGGCTGTTAATGCACAGACTAGCTTTGTCCTGGCACTCAGATGTTGAAGCAGCCCAAATTCTTTTCAAATCTACCCTTTCATTTTTGAAGCATAACAAATGAATGGAAAAACCATATAGCTTTGTTCAGGTAAAGGGGGGGAGCAACTGGTGAAAATTTACTGCCTTGACAACAAAGCACTTGTCTCTACCTGCTGAGATCTCAGAATGGCGGCATCGATTTCTTCCACCTTCTTAGTGATGGTGTCACTCACTAATCGGTAGCGGTCATTGTCCTCGGCCACCATTTTTTCAAGTCCTTCCCTTGCCCTCCATGGTACCAGTTCCAGCAAAGCACTGCTCACTTCATTAAGAGAGTCCAATAAGGCTTTGTTGTTCTTAGCTTCCTTTCTAAGTTCCTAAATGTGGAATTAAGAAAACATAGAAATATTTGGATAACATTTAGAGTTTGAATGGGTTTTTCTTCTCACTGTTCTTGAGGCTAAAGTCCTCTGCAGTTCAATAATGGAATGCAATGGACCCCTTAAGATTCAGTTAAATTATTGGAACCTTTATTATTCAAAGCTATTTTGCAAATAGGAAAGTGTTTCCTCAGAAGCTCCAAAGAACAGCTTAAATGTGTTTATTTATCAGCATAGCAAGGATTTATCTTTGAAATTTAATATAAAATATTTAAAATTTAGGAAACGAAACCAAGGAAGTTAATATGCTTTTTTTCCTTCCCTTTCTAGAAACCTCTAAGTAATCTGGTAACAATAGTGAAATAGAGGAGAAGTCCAAGCCCAAATTAAGTGACCCTCAAAATGAGGATGTATTGACTTTAAATCATTCCAGTTGGATCATTATAAGCTCACTGACCACACTGACTCCCTTTCACCCACATGTGATCATGCTTCAGGGATGATAAAAACAGAGGCTGACACCTCCAAAAACAATGATTAGTATGGTACTGTACTTTTTTGTGATATAATTAGAAAACTACCTTATGCTATACTTCTTATAAATATGGTTATTCCAACTGAATTATATGTGTCTCTGGAACAGTGATCATTTTCTTGTTTTTCTTTTGTCAGCATTCTGTCTCTTGTGTAATTAATAAACTACTTATAACCATAAAACTCTGGAAACAAATTATAATATGCTGTTTTCATCTCTGTTCCCCGAAAAGTTTAAACAATTGATTTGCTGCCAATCGCTGTTGGGTCCCTGCCCACCAAGGCACCCTTCAGCCTATCAGTAATGACAGAAACAAGTATCATTTCATTGCTATGTAAATAAGACTTCCTAAAAGATAAACTGATCCAACATGTATAAATCAGAACATACTTTTTGTCTTTCTTGTGCTCGGCTTACTGCTTCTCCCTTTAGAACCTGAGTGTCATAGGAAAGTAATTCCACCTCCACTTTGTCCAGCCATGCACGGAGCTCTTCATGCGTGGAATGCAGCCGTCTAGCAAGCTGCAGCGCCTGTTCCAGAGTCTTGGCTACATCAGTGCTCAACTTAGTAATGTCTTTGTACCTTGCTTTAATGGCTTCCAATTTATCTTGAATTATTAAAACTTCATCACCTAAAATGTCAAAGGCATGTTATTTCTCATGGAAGGAAAAAAAAATGGGGAGGGAGGGTCTCTCTTGAGACATTATTTTACACTGATGAAATTTTTTGGGGAAAAAAGGAGACATTTTCTAAAGATGATCTGATCCAAGCAAAGCCCTTTTCTAAGATTAAATCTTTCCCAAGATTCCTGGCATATCTAAACAGCTCTAAAAAATACAAATGACACAACTGGAAAGGGTCTAGTACCCTTTAATTACATGGAAAAACAGCACCCTTGATTCTCCCTGTATAGTGCTTTCAGTTTTCAAAGCACCAGGGTTAAAAAACTGCTTGTGTTCAAACACTGACTCTGTGGCTAAAAAGCTGAGTTACCTGGGCAACATACTTAAGCTCTTGGTTATTCATCATTACATGGAGATGAGAACAGAACTCACCTCATAAGGATATCAGAAAGATTCAATGCCTTAATATTTGTTAACTGTTTAGAGCAGTGCCTGGCATATATGTGTATACATGCATGATGTGCACTATGTATACATGTAAAAAATAATAAAGTTAACTGCACTATTCCAGTAAATCCTCATTTGCATTTACCTCTTTATTTATTTATTTATTTTTTGCATGGGGAGGCACTGGGAAATGAACCCAGGTCTCCAGCATAGCAGGAGAGAATTCTGCCACTGAGCCACCGTCACACTGCCCCATTTACTTCATTTTCAGACACACAGAGAAAATGTGCCCTGGGCTTCATCCTCCTAGCTCAAGGATCTGGATACTATATTGAATTTCTCTAACTGCTAATGAGTGGTGCTTACCCTCATCACATACACTTATGCTGAACTGGATACAGATACAGTGAAACTTTCCTATGACCAAAGAATCACTTAAGTTAGTTTCTTTCAACTGTTCTAGGATATACTCATGTGGATATTAGACCAAGTATCTGTTTTCTCAGTGAGTTCAAAAACAGAGAAATGAAGCATGTATATCTATGCAATACAAGCTATGTCAATAAAACAAAAGGTAAAAGCGAAAAACACAGGTACAATTTGTGTGCTCATCTAGAACTACCGCCTTCCACGACCAGAAAACTAACGTGGCTCCATTTTGGGTTTCTCTGGCCATCGCCTCCTGTGCCAAAGTGCTTTATGTTATGAGTAATAAATGCAACTCAAGTGAGATCATGAGAAAAAAATGAGGTCATATTCCAAACCCCACCTCAGTCTTCAAAGCATTCTCCAGAGTGAAGTCTTGGAATGGCCCTAAAATTATAAAGTTTTTTGTTTTCCCCCCATTCCTAAATTATTTTGAAAGCAATGAAAAATGCTGACTGCATTGTTACTGGATATGAATGATAGCTCACCTGTTGTTTGTTTAAGTAGTTCTAAACCATTTAGTAATGCCTGATCTACATCTTGTTTCCTGAGTAGGATGTCCTCTTCCAGAACCTAAAAACACAGGTATTTATTTTTATGTAGGAAATAAATTTTAAATCAGGAATAGCATTAGTCTATCTTAGAGAACTTTAACTATGGTTCATAGAGAAAGATTTGAATAAACACTTCACATTTTCAAATATTCATTATTGTGCCTACATTTACACCTTCTCTTTTCACTACCGTAGCCCACGACTCATGTCCTTCTACCATAATTCACAGCACTCTCCTTCTCAGATCATACTAGGGACCTATGAAATGGGCTATGCGGAGATCTTGGAGTGCTGGTTAATTATGGGATGTTGTATTCAGTAATTCAATAACAAAGTGAAAAGTGAAAAATCTAACTAAACTGAATAAACTCAATCTTTTAAAAAGTGACTTTATAAAAAATAATCTCTATATGCAGGGGAACTCTTTGGGGGTATATAGATTCACCTAAACCCTAATGAACATAAAACAACATAAAAATAAGGAAGACTGAGAAAATAATGATAACAGAAATGCAAATAAATAAACAAACAAATAAATAAAAATACCCGAAGTTCAGACTGCTCCTTCCATAGCCCCTCAATGCTGTAATCCTGGACTGAGAGCCTGCTCAGTTTCTCATGCACTTCGTTCAGCCAGTTCATCAGCTCAACTTCATCTTCCCCAAAAATCTTAGCATTACATAAGGCCTGCTGGAGGAGCTCAGACCTGCTGTGACTTTTCTCTTGAATCTCAATGTACCACACTTGAGAGGAGTCTAATTTATTCTGCACCATATCTTTATCCTCCCTGGAACTCAAAACCTTTAAGGACTGGCCAATGCTAACAGCCTGATGTAAATGTTTACTGTGATGGATGATGTCATCTTCTAATGCCTAAACAAAATTAAAAAAAGAAGAAAAACAAAAAGAACAGACAAATAAAAATGAAAACATAAATGGAACTAAAGGATGACATTTGAAATGGATTTAATTTGCAGTTATGCATAACACAACAATGTACACTCCTAAATTCATGTCACAAAATCAGAAAATAAATGGAAAATTGAATCTTACTAATGTGTAATTTATATCTTACTTTGTGCTGTGTGATTTGTTCCTCAAGTTTAGACGCTTGGGTTCCTATGGGTTCACAGTTTGCAAGCCTCTTTTCTATGGTTGTAAGCCACTCATTCAGTGGTTCTAAGGTTTCATGAAATTGCTGTGCTACCACCGAGATACCTTCCAACTGACGATTCCTATAAGTGTGCCAAGATAAAGGTCATTTAGGGATGAAGAATGTGTGAAATATTAACAGAAATCTTTAGTCATGCTCAAGCATTCTATTCTAAACATTTTTGTTGTAGAAACTCTCTGAGGTTAAAACTAAAATTTGTGACATTTAAAGGATGTTAAAATAGTTCTTCTACTAAATAAAATAAAAGTTGAACAGACCAATCTCAAGTGCCTAAACCTCATGAGAGTATTAAGTACCTTTATTGATAATACTTGTGATAATAATAGTTATAACAACAATATTCTAATACTTTATAACAATGAAAATGACAATAATAGGTTATACTTATTGAGCACTTAACACTGATATGCTGTGTTGGACCCTGTTTTAAGGGTTTTATATATTAACTAAGTTCAATCAGAACACCAGTTAATGAGATGGTTTTGATCAAATGGTCAAGACTAGATTCAAATCTGAAGGACATACATAGTTTTCCCACAGCGGAATTAATTCGTAGAGATTCTTACTTTATTAAAGTACAGTATCATGAAGATTTCCCAAATAAAACCATTAATCTTTTATGAATTAAAATACCATGAACAGAGGAGAAATATTTCTTGTACTTTTACTTGTAAGGCAGTTTGAAGTGCTTTTAAGAAAACACATTGATTTTTCAGTTGCAGTGGTATCCTTGAAAGTTAAAATTCACTCCCACTGTCTTCAGTCTTTATCTAGGGCATGTGATTTTGCCAGTCTGTATATAGAGGATCCTGTATCAAATACTGTAAATCAGTTCTGCTGTAGTCTAGTGTCCTTCTCTTAGTTTCTCATTATGCATAATCCTTAGGGAATTATATGATTTGAGAAATTACCTTTGTACATGGACAATGGGAATTACGGAAAATTGGCACATGCTATAGAACATAATCTCTATATCATATCACATAGTATGTATGCATATATATCTAAAAACTTACAGTTGTAATAAATTTGATTCTTAAAAAAGCAGGAATAAAATAACCATATTGTTTTTAACTTCAGTATTATAACTATCTATGACTCTTTTATCTAAATTCAAACATCCAATCATCTAAAATCAGTGGAAATAACTATTTTGAGATTAGACTTAATTTATTATAACTATCTATGACTCTTTTATCTAAATTCAAACATCCAATCATCTAAAATCAGTGGAAATAACTATTTTGAGATTAGACTTAATTCATTATGATTTAAAAATGTGAGTAGTAAATCTGCATATGAATTGTATTTATGACCAATACCCATTTAATATCATTGTTGGAGGAATATTTCAGGAAAATAAGACCTGTTATGGGAATAAAGCAGAGATGTAGACATTCAGTCATTTATTTTAAAAAATCATTAAGCATCTTCCATGGCAGCCAGGGTACAATAGCCCGAAGAGCTAATCTATGGACATATGTTAAAGAACATGAGACTTCTAGCCTTCTTCTCTGGTCCTAAAACTATAATTAGTTCTACTCCATAATTCAAGAAAAGACAAATCCTTCTCTTGACCATTCCAGTTTCAAAGAAGGTACTCTGTTCAGTGGTTCATCTACTTTCAACCCAACCAATCTATATGCTACCCTTCAATGTAGTTACTCCTTAACACTGGTCAATGAGGTGCTGGTGAAGAGAATGAGGAAAACGTTGGGTCAAGATTTTGTAATAAGAAAAATGATGACAGCAAAAGCCCAGTGGAGCCAGGCTCTTGGCTTCTTGGCCTTCAGAAATGTAGGGAAACCTTCCACCTCCTCATTTCCTAGCCAACTTCTACTGCTCCTTCAGAAATAACTTAGCTGTCATTTCCCTTCCTCTGGACTAGATTTTTCCTATTACATGCTCTTATAGCACTCCAGATTTTTGTTTTGAACGCTCCTCACACTTGTTACTTTTCAGTGGTACTGTGCCCTATCTGAGGGCAGGGATGATCTGTCCAAGTCACTCCTATAACTGAAGGCTCAAGCCTATATCTGATGCATGGTAGATAGGCAATAATTATGTAATAAGCAAATGAATGAGTTATCCCCAAGGGAAAGTCACAGAACTGGGTGTTTCTGGTGATAGAAGACATCACCAGTAGGGGAACGAAGAGAGAGAAGCACTATAGCCCTTGCTCCCTATGTTCACATACAGGGTAAACATAGGAAAATAATTTGATGAAAAGTGATAACAAGATACAAAATATCAGTATTAAGGCCATTGCTACTCTTTCAAAAGAAGTGGAAGTATCTGTTACCTTGTTTCTGCTTTATTAAGCAATGCCTCCCATCTACTATCCAAGAGACTCAGCTGTTTCAAAATTTTCACTTTATCTGCAGGTTCTGCTGTTGCAGCAATTTTTTCTCCCTCTCGTTTGATTACCTCCACAGTAGATCTGCGGTCATCCAACAATCTTTGGAGAAGCTTGAGATAAAATATTAAATGTTTAAAAAGGAAAGGGAATAATTATATCAACATAAAGGAAACTGTATTCTTAGTACTTTTGATGTGTGACCAAATACATATTTTGCCTGGATGCACACATGAGATGATCTGACCAGTGAGACTTTAAAAAGAACTCATTTTATTTAATGAATTCAGATTCATTACTATTGTGTCAGAGACTATAGTAGGGGGTTTCATAGTGGGCAAAACTTATACCAATAAGACCACTAAGCTCTTTGTTATTAACTTTTTAATATAAAACAATAGCGTAGAAGGTGATATTTAGGATAATCTCCTTCATAGTAGTGAATTGGGAATGCCATAAGCATTCAATGATTATCTGCCTTGTCGAGATAAAGATTATCATAAATCATTATAGTTTACAAAACTCTTTCCCATGTTAAACAATCCATCACAGACGAGAAAGCTGAGACTCAGGGAAGTTATATAACTTGCCCAAATTCACAATAAAGTTAGGTAAGTTAAACCAGACCTTCTATCTCGGTTACTTTTACTAGGTAGAACCAGCTCCTAAAATCCTTTATGAAGACGAAAAATAAATATTAGCCTGTAAGTATTATTTCCAAAAGGAATAAACAGTAGAATATATCAGAAATCTTGAAAGACTAATACTGCAGGGCTTAGCAGCAGAAACAAAATTCAATTTAATTCTAATTAAGCATTTCAAGAAGCCTGGAAGGGAATGTTTGATACAACTAGCCAGAACTCACGATCACTTTGCTCTAATCTAATCAAAACAAATATTTCATGGGCAAATGCTGTGCACAGGCACTGAGTTAATGGCAATGAGCAAGGGATATGGGTACAAAACACCAAATGCTTTCTTATTAAGTACTTTCTTAATCTTATCCTAACTGGTAGTGAAGGATTAAAGATTGGACAGTTAGCCAGAAGTAACAAGCTGGAAGAGTATTCTCTCACTTTCATTTTGAGATCCTTGAGAACTCCAAAGAAGGAGGTAAGAAGAACATGGTTAAAAACAAGGGTAAGAAGCATAGACACTCTTGACAAATGGTTAGGTCATTACATAAACCATGTGCAACAGGAGGTTTAAGCAGCAGAGAGAAGTAATTAAGTGGATTACTTTTTATAAACTTGAATAGCAAAGTTTCTAGTGATTAAGAAAGTAAAATGAAAAAATAGGTTTTGTTGGTTAAACATATTTCATCAACTCTGGAAGAATAACAAAGATTTAAATTAAATACTGAATGGGAACAGTTATACTACTAAAAAAAAAAATCATGTGGATGCAATGTATTTCCAGTTATGCTTCTTTAATCCTTAAGCTATACATTTATTTCTAGTTTCCAAAAATGCTGAAGATTCCAACAAATAATTTTCAGAGATACAGTACAGATTTTAGAAATTAAATTAAGATTCTCATTCCACTCTTTTCTTTTTGAAGTTCTCACACAGGGGCAAGACTTTTAACAATGTATGTTTCAGACTCTCCTCATATGTCATTTCAAGTCATGACTGACAAACTAGTTGTAAACACATCATTACATGCTTCGTAATTGACCACCACCATCAGAAAACCAATAATAAATTGCACACAGGGTCACAGGGAAGCAGTTATCATCCCTCTAAAGAGTGTATCTACCCAACTTGATCCGTTTCAGTAGAATCAAAAGAAACACAGCACAATCATTAAACAGATATGAATCAAACATTTGCCTCTTTAGTATAGGTTGAGCCATAAGAAACTGCTGATATTTAACCCATGAAAAAGATCTTTCATATGGATCAAACTAATATAAGGTAACAATGATAACTCTGTTCAAATATCACCTTTTCTTAACTACCCTATTTGAAATTGCACACTCCCTCTCTACTCAAGCACTTCCTGCCCCCTATTCCTTGCTTTATTGATCACTTGCTAACTTACCACAATTTACTTATCTCCTTTGTTTATTGTCTCTCTCTCTCTCCCTGTCCCTCCCTTTCCTCTAGACTTCGAACTCCATGAGGAACTTTTATCTTTTTATTCAGTAAGGTATACCCAGCACCCAGAACATGCCTGAGCCATGGTAGATGTTCAGCAAATATTTGTTATATTTGTTGAAAGAGTAGCAGAATAAGGTCTAAAGCACCGATGATCAGTTAAACTAGGATATCCTATTAATACAAATAGAGTCACTAAGTAGATTTTTACTTTCATTATCGAGATTTAAAATGGAACAGAATTCAAGCATCACTAACTAACCTTTTGCTCTTGTATCTGGGCCTTCACCACTTTGAACTCAGCAGATGGGGGCTTCTGATTGGCCACAAGCTCCTCAGTGTCCACCATCCAGCTGAGCAGGGACTCCAGGGCATCCTGGAACCTCCCACAGTGCAGCAGGGCCTCCTGCAGTTGGGCTGCTCGCTGAGCCACCTGCAAATTCCAGTTGTTCCAATTGATTTGCTTGTTTCATGAAATAATGAAATCTGCTCATCAGCCACCACTTTTTACGGTGTGGTCACAAATTCTTTTTATTTAAAACTTACCCAAAGCATTGATTTGGGGAAGGGTAGGGGTGGAAAGGAGGAATGTCATCCATGAAAATAAGATTACCATCCCAAACAGTCAATTTAGAAGACTTAATCTTTGAGATATTGGAAATGCGTGATATGTTTATGATTGTCAGTGGATGATTCAAATATTTTTTTAGCTACTGAAAAAACAATCAATTTTTATCTTTCTTCCTCGTATGCCTTTATATTTCCTACTCATGAAAATCACAGATAATGATAAAGAGACTAAGATTTTTAGAAAAAACTTTACAGCAAAGAGAATCAGAATCATTTTTTGCTAAGCAAAATTAACTAAAAATATCCAGTAGCATTCTGCTAGCTCCAAGCTCTAGAGACCTTTTCAACAAACCAGGGCCTTCGTCTTCTAATAAATGGGTTTGCATCCCATACAGAGATATTCTACTACTCTTCTCGTAGATTTTTTTTCCTTTTGTATTGAAAAGTAGTTGGCAAGATATCTGAGGCACTATGAAATACATTTAACCTGACAGTGCATTCTAATAGTGTATAAGGTATGCAACAATATGAATCAGACTTTAAAGAATGTTAACTGTAGTTTTAAGACCTAGCAACTGCTTAAGACATTAATTCAGAAAGAAAACAAAAGCAATAACCACCACTACCACCAGATAAGAACTGCCATCCTAGAACAATTTTTAAATAAAACACCTGTCATGCAAAGAGCTGCCACTGTGTCTCGGGTTATCTCCGTAAGATAACAGACCATCATTTCCAGTGTTTACTCCCATGGAAATTCAGGGAAAGGTGGTATCTACATTTTATAAGTAAAAAATATTTGGAGTTGATGGACTACAATGAGGTGTCCAGGGCTGACAGACAGACATAGTTTCTTTGGCTTGCACAGTGTTGACCTATCATACACAGTGAAAGTGGATGCCAACATTTGAAAATGGGAAGTTTTCACATAAAAAGTGAGAGTTCCAGGTTCTTTTGAAAATAACAGACCATGTGATGAAAGTAAGCCCACATCCCTACATGGCAATGATTTGCTGGAACCAATCAGGTGCATGTGCTCTCTTACCTCAGGGCCATGGGTCAGAAAACACCTGCCATCGCCCCTTTGTGGTTGTGTTTGCAGCCAGGCTTCCATCAAAGTCAAGAAATGACAGAGAGAGGCTCTGTTCACCTAGCTTGCTTCTTTCATTTAAGTTTCCTACCTAGCTCCTACAGGCATCTGAGTTTGGGACATCCAATTTACAGCAATATAAAAAAATATAAAAAACTAGATATGTTTAGAGAAGTCTGGCTACTATAAATATAACAAATGTTTAAAATAAATTCTAGTGAATAATAATCCACAAAAACAAGAAAATTACCTTCTTATTGAGAGTCTTCCACCGTGCATTGACATCGTCCAGGTCTTGCTCCAAACCTTGAGTGCTGGTGCTTTTAGCAGCACTCTGAATGAGGCCTTGACCTAACCAGTTCACATCTTGCTGTTTAACCTGCAAAGGTTCAATCTCTTCTTTCTGGAAAACCTGCAGTTAGAATGGCAATAATTGTAATAATTATATTATCTAAAAAACACCAAATATATATATATATATAATAAGCATTTGTTCAGTGATCAAGTATTAGAAACTATCAATTGTTATAGAAGTAAAGGTTGTTTTGGTTACCCAGTAATAGCTACTTAATGAATAACATATAATATTATATATAATACATATTTATGAATAATATAAACTCATCATACTATCAAAACCATTCAGAAATATTAAAGAAAAATATCCTGTGTGCTTAATCAGTTATCTATAAACCAAGAAGACAGTATATGTGCCCTTTCTTTATTGCTTCATTATCATACTGTTAGAAATTTCCTAACATCCCAATTTAACGCAAAGATTTATGGAAAATCTAAAGGGGCAAAATGATAAAATGGGCCAAGGTGAGCCTTACTGGGCAAGAAATTCATATAGGCTCTTCTAGATGGCTGCTGAAGGTGGCAATTGAAGTTTGAGACTTCAGATTAGAAATGTAGAATCACTGTCAAGAAGATGAGATGAGTCAGGAGGTCAAACATATGACTTACCAGAAGATCAAAATACAGGGACTAGATAAATGAAGTCATAGGCATGCACTGCAATCGTATGAATTCCTATATACCTAGTCCCCTTAAAGTCTATCTAGATGCCAATGGGTTCACAAGACCCCAAGAGACCTCATCCCATGGAGTGAGTGGCATGTAGTACCAGCACAGCAACTCTTGTAACTCTTTGGTCACTACAGCTTATGCCTATGCTGCCAGAAGTTTCCCACCACCCTCCCCACTCTCTATCTTATCCAGCATATGGTCTCACAGTTGACTGTGACTAGCAATGTGTTTAATCTAATGTGTTAGATCAAAATACAAGTTCCAGAAAGCTGAAATCTCTGCCTTGGGCCTAAAACAGCACCTAGCATGTAATCAGCAGCCAATATATAATGCTTAATTATTTGCTGAGTGAATATCAATATAGAAACATATTTATGACTAGCGGTAGGTGAGCTCAACCCCTTAATAGATAATACAAATGCCATGAAGCAAATCAATTATCTTAACTAAGGAAAGTTTCAGATAGATACTGAAGTAAGACAAGGTTTAAGGTACTGAGACATTATACTGAAGGGCATTATACACACAAACCAGTAGTTCAGGTGAATGGACAGTTAAGAAGAATACATGAAAACACAATGAAGGCAAATATTAAAATAGCACTTAAAAAGTATGGAAAATAATTTTAGAAAATGCAGAAACTGCAAGCGACAAACTGTAGACTCTGACTCGAGGCTTAATACTTGAATGAAAGAACAAATAAAGGAACAAGCAACAAATATATCATCATTTCCTCTAAAAGTCCTCTCTCAGCTTCTTTTTCCACAGGAAAACGATATATGTAATTTCCATACTGGCTGTTGTTTCTATATAACAAAACTAAATATATAAAAATCAATTATATATAACCAAAGAAATATGAAGTGTAAGACATTGAGAAAATCCCTAAAACATTGAGAAAAATTACAAGACATTTTTGTAATTTTTTTTTTTTTGCATGGGCAGGCACCCAGAATCAAACCCGGGTCTCTGGGATGGCAGGTGAGAACTCTGCCTGCTCAGCCACTATGGCCCACCCCTCATAATTTTTTAAAAAGATACAATTTACTTAAAAAGTCAATAGAAAAATCGGAACAAGGTGGTAAAGACAGATTTGGCATGATGAATCAATCCATTTCTTTTATGTACCACCCTTTAAAGTTACTACTTCTAGGAAGTAATAGTTGTTGAAGTAAAATGTTTTACTCCTTACAAAAAAAGGAGGAGGAGGTAGAAAAACTGCCAAATTCTTAATTCTAGGACCTTGTATTTGTATATAAAGATTCAGAGGAAAATTTTATTCTCTCTCTCAGATGGTTATTTTCAGGATAAAAAAAAATCTAGTTTCCTAGTAAATTGCCTTAACCTCTGATCTTGGTTTTAAAGAAATTAATTTTAGAGCTGTATTTCAGAGAAAATTCAGGTAAGCCAGAATTAATTTTCTAAAGTGCTAAAAAAATATACTGAAGATTGAAAAAGATAACTACTAAAGAGCTTATATACTCCTAAGAGTTTAATTACTCTTTAATGAATAAATTGAAAAATCCTTTATGGAAAAAAAAATCTCTATTAAACTTTTAAAGGAGTATGCCATTTAATACATGCCCAAGGAAAAGACATAACTGACTATAGCAATGATAGCAGAGTGAGAAGAGGAACTTTCCCAATATTGTCAAAATTCCTTATCTCTCAGTGGCAACAAAATACCTATGAAGAGACATTTCCCCCTTAATCTAACTCATAAAGACACAAACACAAAGAGAAGCTTAAAATAAAATTACCTCTGAGGCAAAGATTACCAGAAGAGTTTAGTAAAAGTACAAAAATAGCTGAACTTTAATCTGAGTGGGAAGAAAAAAATTACAGGCTTTATAAACAACCTCTACTTATCACAAGGCTGCACCCTTTACTTTCTTACCTCATTCACCACTCACAAAAAGTTAGACGCTATAACAACTGCAAAATAACAGTACAATTTCTCTAGTTCCCTATGAAGGGCTACAGAGAAAAAATTTCAGCACACTTAAAAAGTCCTTAATGTGGGTAGAGTACTTTGCAGATCACAACAATGTACTCATGTGTCTGTACCTTCATGATTAAATCTGCTCAAGTTTAATAAATTCAATATAAATGCCCTTAAATGGCAGCGCCTCAAACCACAATTTGGGTAAAAGCCTAACGTTAACATAAATCCAGTGGAAGCATTCTAAAGGAAGGGCTATAGCCACATCTGCACAATCAATAGGTGGACCCCAACAGCTGGGAATAATCATTCTCAAAAAATGGCCCCAAATTAACTTGTTATAATGACCAATTTATCAATACCTGGCATCTTGCAGGGTATAAGTTAAACCCCCACAATAAATAAACAGTGGACTTGATCATTTTTAGAAACACCTGTGACCACTTTGATATCAGAACCACAAACCTTGACCAGCTACAAAGTATCCCATTTCCATTAATTACCTGAACTGACTGAAAGCCATTGCAGACTGTGTCCAATATTTCTGCCTGGGCTCTTATTTTTCTAGGAGCTGCTTTCATTCCCACTGGTATACATTTCAGGGAGCTCTTCATATGGAATACTTCCAACTCCTGGGCAGAAAGTGGGGCCTCCACTTCCTCTTTAGATGCTATGTTGGATTCTTCAGAACCGGATAGTGTGAATAATGTCATATTTTCTATTAAACTAGAGCTACTGTAATCCATATCATTCTCCCTCAGATCTGTAGGAGAGAGGTTTAAATCCTGAGGAGAATCTTTCATAAATTCCCTATTTTGTGCTGTGATATGGGATTCTCCTGGCCCATATGTCTTCGCATCTTCTCCAGGGCCAGAAACATACTCGTTTTCTCCATCTCTTGAAATAATTAATGGATCACATTTAACAGTGTTCTCTTTCAAATCATTCTGCAGGCAACAATTTTCACCATGGATTTCCCTTTGACCCATTAAATGTTTTGTTTCCTCTAATGGAGAAACACCATGTAAAATCATTTTGAAGTTTTCATCAGGGTGGGCATTTCTACATGAAAGCAATGGGATTTTCTGTTCACTAATGGAATTAACAGAAAAAAATGGTCTATATTGCTCTGGTAAATGAATATCTTCAGCAGACGACAAGCTTCTAATCCGTGATTGGTCTCCAATTAAAACACCCTGCTTTTCTTCCTTCTCAGCTGGAGGACTACATAAACCAGAGTCATCCTCCTCGGAAGTGAGAGAATTAGTGCCCCATCTGCACTTGCTGGCCTTGGTAACAGCATCTGACATATCAGTAGGTTCAACAAATGAGCATTCACTTTTGTTTGCATAATCCATAAAATTGGCTGGAGCAAACATTCGCCAAGACCGTCTATGCTCTTTCTTTTCTGCATGAGATTTGGCTTTGGATAATCCTGTGGTTCGAATGATATCACTGTTTAGTTTGAGCGCATCAAAGATCATCTTTTCATCTAGTTTGTTAGTTTCACGACCTCTCAGCTCAAATACACTGGAAGAAGTAAGTGCACCATTAGAGCATAAAGAACTAACATCCAGTGTTCTGTGACTGTAGGGTAAAGTCCGATCTGTAAAATGCCTGGAAGACAGGCTACCTTTTGAACCAGAGTCTATCTGTTCATTTAACCTAACTGTATCATAGATTGACCGTTGTGGTACATAACAGTCTTCAATATTTAGGTCCTCCTCTTCGTCACCCTTCCCTACACATGGGGGGTTCTGACGTAAACAGTCTGGTCTGCTGAGTGGCTTCCCCATTTCGTAGACAGTTAAAACAAATATTGTAGCTCTTCACACAGAAAATTAGAAATAAGGCAAAGGATCTTTAAAAAAAAAGTATACTTCTGAACTGTACTATGAAGTGTCTTCAGCATAAAGACACACGTTCAAACAATATATGTCATAATAGAAGAGGTGTTTAAGGTCATCAGTGCATCAGCGTAACTGCAACTATCCTTTTACCTGGTTGTTTTTTAGAATGATTCTAAAAAATAAAGTGCAACAAGAAAAGAGAACAGAAATCTTCCTCTGTCTCCCTCACCCCAACCCCTGCCTTTCAAAGTTCCCTTTTGCATACTGCAAAACACAGAAAAAACACAAACACACGCATTTAACAGTGGCTCAAACAGTTAGAACATTCTTTTGTCAGTCCATTTCCCATTTTAGTCTAATTTTGCATGTGAGGTTTCCAGGTTAAAACCTGTAAGTGAGCAAGCATTCTAGGAGGCTGAATGTCAGTTTTGGTGGAGCTCTGGTTAATTGTAATCCACTTAAAGATGCCTGGTAAAACTTCATTTCCTTTATAAATAAACCATGCTTCAGAAATTTGAAAGACAGAGGGACCAGGAATTGTTCTGATCAAGGCACAGACAAACCTTCAGGGAAAGATAAATCTAATGTTTTAAGAAAGCTCAAACTTTCTTTTACTTTTTTGTGAGTATCTATAAATAATCTTTATCCAAAGGGCAGATTTTCTTCCCATATTAAGCTTCTTTGAGGCTGTTCAGGACTACCCAAAGAAAAAAGTCAGACTCTCAAACACCCAGGCCAGTACAACCCAGTAACCATTTAAAGTAAACAGTCAGAAAGTGCCCCATTAAAAAAAAAAAAAAAGCTATTTCCAAAAATTCTTATCTGATCCTCCTTAAGAAGGCTTATTCCACCTGAGGCAACTGCAGCAAAAAGCTCAGCGTCGTCTCTCTAAGGCACAGGGAGCATAATTCACATTCAGTTGAGAATTCGGTGACTGCTTTATCCTTTGAAACTAAAAAACCGTGGCCGCAGCTTTGTCTTCATTTTCGCTACAGCTGGAGAGACCGAGGTGGCGGTGGAGGCAGAAAAGGGACTCCAGCAGGACCTCCCGTGCTGTCCGCAGCTCCTCAGGGCAGCACAGTCCCAGGCAGGCATCCTTCGGAGCCAGAGCGCTTCCAGCAACGCCCTCTTTCTTTCCGCAACATCTACTCCTTCCCTTTGCTGCTTCTGTCTCCAACTCTGACTTTCAAGCTCACTCAATCACTCTGGTGCTATGCCCTCCTGTATCTTAACTTCCCAGTCCTCTTTTCTTTTACTCCTAGCCTGCTCTCAGGAGCCTGCGAGCTGCTTCTGGGGGGAGGTACCTAAAGGCCGAGAGGCTGCAATGCAACAGCCTGGTGATGACATCAGCGCAAATCGGAGCCCTGGAACTGCGGAGAGGGGCAGCCCGGGTTCACAGACCGCTGAAACCCCACCAATTAGGTCAAAATGGGAAAGGATCTGTGGGCTTGCAGATGCAAACCCTGACACCAGGGGCTCTGCAGGGAAATCATTTTGTGGACGTCTAAGGACCACACCCATTTGAATATTAAGTGGGAAAAAGGGACTACACAGGTCCCTGTCTTTCATGCATTGAAGAATCTTCTGTTATTTAAGTATTATCTGCTATGCAAAATGCAGATCACTTTGAAGTCAAGTATTTTGTCATTCCCTTTGAAAGCCCACGTTCAGCAAATTTAATCCTCCTAGACAGTACATTAATCCTAAGGGCACAGGAGATCTTAGCTCTGCTGACAAGAATATTTGTAGTTACCAATAAACAAATTTCAATAATCTTGAAACATAAGCCTGGAAAGCCACTTATCTGTGGCAATATTAATAATATAATTTCCATGAAATCTGGATGAGTGCCTTTTTCTAAAAAGTCTAGATCCTTAGAGAAGTTTCCTAGGAAAGAAGCAGCACTAATTTAGTCCGCCTTAGACTCTAACTCGGTGTCATTAGCACAACATTATCCCAGCCATAAGTAAAGCTAAGAGCAACATATATCCTCACATTTGAGGTGGACAGTACATTATTTTAAACTTTGAGGATAACTCATTCATAAATTTAACCATTCTAACAAATAGTAGTCAATACCTGACAAACACCATGGTAAACACTGGGGAAATGGTGCACAAAAGAGATGCAGCCACTGGTGCCCTGATGCAAGTTACGGTCAAATGGGGAAAATGGGTGAGATAATGGGCAAGTTTGGAAGTAGGGGGGGTTCTATGGGAAAATGTCCCTGAGTTATGTTTAAATACATGCCATTTAGTTCATAACTGAATCCCTGTACTAAACTTATTTCAACTAATTTATTACATTCTGGTTCAAGTAAAAATGTGTACCATTAATATGATATTGGAATTTATGGCAATAAGAAATATACAGTTTGTTACTTGAAATCACATTCCAAACTCAATCTATACAATATAAGAGAATTCATATTAATAGAGCGGAACTGGACTAATTTATTTTTTTCTCCCAAATTTGATTTACACAACTAGTGTAAATCTTATAGTCTCTAATACTAATAAAATCAAGATATATTAAACTGTGTTCATAATGAGAGAAATACATAATGAATAGGATGAGTTAAGTTTATCTGAAAAATAATCAACATAATTATTTCATGTATAAAGAAATCACAAAGTTACATGATCTGAAAAATGTAGTATTACTTACAGGCTACTAGATGTGATCCAGCTAAATCATCTTCTAAAGAAAGATGATTTTGGAAAAGTACACAAATAATAACTGAATAATAAGTAAAATTGGACCACTTTCATATTTCATATATGTAAAGTTAAATTAAATCTTTAAAAATGAAAGTTCCTGAAAAATTTTACTACTACAAAGTGCAATAATCTACTTCAAAGAAAAGTTAGAAGGCTAATTTTATTAACTGAAACACGGAGCTTTTAGAAAGATTATTTGGAGAAACTATGGGGGAAATTTCTGTATAACTAAACATATATAAATATATTTATTTATAAATAAATATAAATGCATATTCATTCTATATAAATAAATATATTGTCATTATTACTAATGAATAGTGACAAAAGTATCCTCCTGTCCCAAAAGCTCCTGGAACTTAGATTAAAAGTCAAATAAGAGATACGTGCTTTGTGCTGTGAGTACAAAAATAGGACTCAGAAGCAGCGATTTCTATTGCTAATTTTCCCTAAACTCAGCAAACGAAAACTGAAAGTGTCCGTCCTATGTTTATTTTCAAAATAATAAATTTCTTCGCATAAACAGGTAAAGGGTTTTCATCAGAGAGAATATACAATAGCTTTCTATTTCACTGGAAAAAACAGTTCATCTTTAAAAGCAAATAGAATATTAATGCAGGTCCAATCATAAAATATAAACAAATTGAGAAACACTTAATAGGCTTATTATGCTATTATTAATCCCAAGCAATAAACTTCTCTTAATAGGAATTTTAGGTAATATTTTTAAAAACACTTGCAATTCTTCCTGTAAGTTACAACAATATTATACTATGCTTTCCCCCTTTTTTTGATGAGGATTTCAGGTGACAGTTCATGCAAAATAGTCTGTGTAACAGGTGATGATCCTATATACAAATCTTCCTAATTGAAATATGCCTATATAACTTCTAAAAGTTAACATTAAAAAAAGACATCTAGCAAGCAAAACCAAAACACATAATGATCCCATTCAATTTCCCTGAGATAAAAAAACAAAAAAGAAAACCTGAAAACACTTTTAATATGAAAATCCTGACAAAAAATAATCTTGAAATTAAAAAAGTATGTGACAATACTCCATGTGAGAACAGACATTTTTTCAGGGTATCCTTGTTCTTGAACAATTCCAAAAGCTTTCAGCTTAATTTACAATTGTAACATTTGCCTATCCTTTGTTATTATTTAATAAATAGCTAGATACCTAGAAAAATGTTTTAAAAACATTTACCAGTCAAACTTCCTTATCAGGAAACCAATGTATAATAACAAAACAAATCTCTTTCTTTCTCTCTCCCTCTCTCTTCTTCCCACTCTCACACACACAATTTTAAGCAACTTTTGGCATCAGTAAAATAGGTTATGTAGGTCTCTTTTAATCTAAGGGATGCCCCTAAAGATAGATCCTATAATTTGGCTCCTTTTTTTTTAATCACTTAAAATGGCAATGTAGGTTTACCAGTTTAAAACAACAACAACAAAACAAAAATCCTATTATAAAATCTCTGGCTGGAACTGACCAACCTACTTTATTCCCTCAGTCTTAAATGAAGCAATTGAAGTCAAAAGAGTTATAGAATGAATTAGCCCCTAAACAGGAAAGAGAACCCATACTACTAAATTTCCTCTTTGACAGACCTTTCAGAGCAGAATGGTATATTACTTGAGTGATGTAGGAAAGGGAACATCCATTTCACACCTAGTTTAAAACTGCAATGGGTGAGAATATGAGATATTCACCATACTACATAGCAGATCAGCTCCAACTCTTAGTAACCTGGTCTCTGCTTCGGTTTTTATCTCTTGTCAGCATATGTGGGCACTCTTTCATCCTAACATTTTAAATGGCACTTTTGGTGTAACTGGTTAAATAATGTGATCTTCCTATAAAGTCCAAGCTTCTTTATAGTGAAGATATTTTTCACCTTTAAAAATACCAAAGGAAGATATCATACAATCTCCTTATTAACAAAAATCCAGACTATCCAGATAGTCAACAAAATCAATCTTCTGCAACAGCTTTTTCTAATTTCCCCTGTTCTCAACAAAAATGGAAAACAACTCATCATCAACCTCAGTTTATCAAAAAGGGCACATTTAAAAACCACCATTAAAATATTTCTGAATGGTTTAATTTATCTGTAAAATTATGGTGACAACCCTGATGTTTATTTGTGATCATTTAATAAATACTTTAAAAAGAAATTTGGAAAGTTATTTATTTCAGCAATAATATTTATAAATGGTGCTCAACCCAACTGCTTGGTTTCTCTAGCTCTACAATATTTGACATTTTAGTCAATCCAATATTCAAATAATGATGTCTGGATTAAACAATGCCTTCTCCTTGACCAGTGAAAATTTACTGTAGCGTAATTAGGCATGTGTTCTGGTCTTTGTCTCTTGCTTCAATTTGACTTAAAAAAAAACCTCTGCTCAACATAATGCTATTTCCATTTTGAAAATAAAAAGAAATCCTTGGTTCAGAGAGACTTGTTCCACAGAGATGTGTTCATTTGTAGGGACAAAATGAATTCCAATGTGGGCATAAACAGAATGGCCAAACATAAACAGTAAGCACATTCAGAGGTAAGATATTTTATCATGGACAAACTAAGGGTGGAGAGGCAGATTTAATTAGGATATGATTGTATAAAGTTCACTAAAACATCAAGTTGCTTTGATCTTCATTGATATTAAATTAATTCAATATGGTGATTACTTCATAATGATCCGAAGATTGCTTGGCTGCTGACATCATAGGAATTACTGAAATGCGTTCTTTATGTGTATTCAGGTACATATGTCTTTGATAAATAAAAATGTGGGAGTGTTAATATGGAGTTTAGATTTGAAGATAATCTTGGGCTTGGGAGTCTTCAAACAGGAAGTGAGGATGGGGGAAACATCAGGATTCTTGGTAAGAATCTAGTTACTAGAGATACATATTCTACTCCACTCTTTACTCTACCAACATATGCCAGTGTATATAGAATTTATTTGTAATAGTAAAAAAATAAGTAGAAAAATGGTATTTTGAGTTAACAGTTAGAGGAGACACCTTCCTCTTCAGACTTCTTAGCTGAAAATTCTTCTAATACTTAGAAGAGTAAAAAATGTATGGAAAACATAAGTTACACAATCAAAATAGTCTCAAAACATTTAACTAACACAAAAAAACTATCTTTGGACACTCAATAACTTTCACTGATAGAAAATCAGGACTTTGGTTCAGAACAAGTGTTTGTCTCTATCATTATGTTTAGCTTGGTTTCTTACACGTGAATGAATTTTGTCCTTTTAAGGAAACCTAAGATAAATGTAATGGCTATTTCTTAGGTTAAGTTTTGGGAAAAAAATGGAAGCAGGGAAGCCTGTCTTACCTGGTTTATATAATCCATAACACTTCCTGTGACTATAAGGCACCCTTATTGAGTAACTGGGTAATGCTATTATTCAGTTTCAGCCCTTCTCGGAAGGCAGTTTATTTTATATTAAGAAAAAATGTTTTAGAATTTCATCTGTGACATTAGGTTAAACTGAAGGTACCAGATAGATAAAGTCAAAACTGGATTACATTTCAAAGCCTATAATGAAAAGAGACCCAGTCCTTCCGTGGGTTTCTGTTTAAATCTTAGGAATCATAATCACTAGCAGTTTGTCACTTTAACCAAACTATTAGCTTTTCCTTCAATACAAATTATTCCACTTGAAAAATAAAACTTTCTAAAATTTTATGTTAAAACTAACATTCACTAGAAAAAGGAAAAAAAAAAACCTAATATTCAACAAAAGTCAAATGCTCCCCCCCCAAAAAAAAATTAAACTAAAAATCTAAACTTTGAACAAGTTATCTCACCACCTTAATCAAGAAAGTTTCATTTTACAAATAGTAGCCTTAAAGGTAATGGTAATCATCATCATTGTCATCTGCATTACAAGCATCTACATAATATTAGTCTCTAAGACAATTTCACACGTATTTATCTCATTTCTTTCTCAGGACAGTCAGTTTTACAGAACACTTTCCTTAAGCAGGTGTTCCTGGGGTTTGGGGTTAAAATGAAGAATGGCTGATTATTCAGGCCACCCAAATTAGGATAGAGCAAAGATGATTTTGAAAATTTCTCAGAGAAAATACCAAATGTGAAACATGATGAATATGGATGTCACAAAGCATGACATTATTTTCATCAAAATATATAAGCTCTGAACATGCTACCCGTGTGATGTTGGGCAAGTCACTTAACTCTTTTGTCAATAAGATGAAATACTTGGAGGAGCTACCTATTATAACTGTTAACAGGATTAAAGGTAGAGAGCTTAAATTGGAGCTTTGCACATAGAAAGCCCATATTAAATGTTAAATGTTATAATTGCTATTTCTTTAAACTAGACACACACGCACAGAAATAAATTGAATTAGTGGCTGTATAAACTACCATCTTTATTTAATATAATCATGTTATTGTTCTTTTTTTCACTATGGCACTGAAATATATTATATGCAAACAGATGACTTGCCCATGTAAAAAACTTTTTATTTTTCATCACTGGATTTCAAAGACATTGAAAATATGTCATGATATTCTTTATAACGTACTTTATTTCATGAAAATCAATCACTTGCTTCCAAAGCAATCAGAAATCAGGCAAACAAACACAGCATGTCAAGTGGTCTATTTCAGGAGAAATTATCACTTTATTTTTCTTCACAATCAAACAAGACAATCTGCATAACTATTAATGATAATGAATGCTTATTTAGTGCTTTTCAGTTTGCAAAACACTTTCAAAGCAATGATGAAAGAGCTCCTCCTCCCTCTTGCTTTTCCTTACTTTCAAAACAACTCTCCACACTGTAGACACCTGTTCACTGTATACCTGCTGGGAACACAATGTGGAGGTGTGCACAAACAGCAGCACTAATATTATTCCTTTTGCTCAAATCCTTACAAGCAGTTACAGTACTGACAAGAAATGAAGGCTTACTCTTCTTCCTATACAAATTCACAGAAAACCCAGAGAAATGATGTTTCACAAAGGCACTGAACACGGTTATATTTCATTAGTAAAAAGACTACTTGATTGCTATCATTGAAGCAAGGGTAGTGACCACTTTAAAGTTTTGTTAGGGTTCCCTGGAAAATTCCTAGGTTTTCTGTGTGAGGAAGAGTCATTCCACAAACTCTCCATCAAAGTTTTAAAGTAGAAATTGCCACAGATTTTTCCTTTTTTAACAGAAAATTATTTTTATAATTTTCCACATTGTGTTCCCAGCAGGTATACAGTGAAAAGGTGTCCACAGTGTGGAGAGTTCTTTTGAAAGAACTTTTCAAACCAGAAATATGAAAATCTGATAGAGTAATAAAGACAGTCAACAGTAGGGTAGTTTCCTTCACCTTCAAGAATCAAGATGCAACTGCAGAATAGCAGAATTGTAAGTTCTGAAAGAACCAGGTTTCAAAGGCACTTTATACATGGCAAATAACCATAATGGGAAGAAGGAGGAGGAGAAGGAAAAGTTAGAAAGAAAAGGAGAGGAAAGCCACACTTTCTGAATAAGAGAGGAATCACAAAGGTTCATAGGACTTAAATTCTCATGATCATAAATGAGACAAATCCAATGACACAGAAACTGCTCCACCTTTTAAAATTTAATGTTCCATTCATTAAGTATGTATTAAGCACTACCAAGTGGAAGGCATTTCTTTGCACTGAGAAGTTTATAGTCCAATTAGAAATAATTTACTCCTAGTACTATGGGGCACAAATCCAAGATTTTGTTTATAAATCCAGGGTTACAACATGGAACTCCACTCTGCCTTTAAAAAGATGAACTTTAGAAAGTAAAAAAAAAAGTTTAAAGAAGAAATTAAATTAAGAACAAGATTACAAAAAGGGTAAGAGCATAAAAACGCTGTAATTCACCATTAAAGAAACTGCTGGGAAATAAACATGAAGAGAACAAGCTGATTATGTTATGGACTGGCCTCTACAGCTAAGTTCAAAGCATGGCTCTGGTCACTCCAGATGACAGTTTTGAATGACATCAGAAACTGACTCCATGATGTCAGTTTTAGGCTTGTCTGGAACATTTTCAAACACTCTTCTGACCTTTGGGCCTTATCCTATGAGTGCACAAATCCCAAGTGTGCTTGGAAATGCCCCACATGCTTGGGCATTGCCCTACATATGATCATTGAGGTTCAAAAATTGCATGTCAAATACTGAAAGGTTCTATAAAATGGGCAATCCCCTTTCTATACCAATTTGAGATTTCTTTCAATAATAAAACAGTAAATATGAAGAATTCCCTACCTTGAAAACATCAAGCTGTTGATTAATTGTCTCCGTTTCCATACCAACAGGGCCTTGTGACTCTTCATGTTCTTCAGCTTTCTGAAGCAGAGTAGAAAATTCTTTCAATTCCTTGTAGAATTCTTTGAGGCGATCAATAGTCCCTTCAACCTGCTCTTCTCTTGCTTGTGCTCTGTCCAATAACTTGTTGCATTGTTTGCTTAAAGCCTCCAAATCCCTTTTGATTCCAACAAGGTCAGGAGAGGTTTCCTCTGTGGCTAGCATCATTTTACAGGTTTTATTGGCATTGTCATTGTTTGCTATGAGGGCTTCCAATTTCTTCAGAAAGGCTTTAATAGTTTCCTTTTGCTTTTGCAATGTTTCTATATCTCTCCCCACTGGAGCCATGCTGTCCAGTTCATCATCAAACTCCGTAAACTGAGAAAACATTTCTCTGATGGTATTCTGGAAATGTCCAATGCCCTGAAGCTTGGTTTCTAAGAAGGAACATTTTTCATCAACCAGCTGGCTTAGTGCACCATGTTCTTGAGCTAAAGATTCTGCTTCTAATAAGATATCAGAGGTTCTCTTTGAGTCTGAGGCTTCTACCACAAGGTCCTGTGCAAGTCTTTTGGCCAAATCTACCTGATCCTTCAAGGTCTTGAGTGATTTCTGCTGAGTTTGCAACACGGTCAGGTATTTGTTACTGAAAGCCTGGGATCCCAGGGAATCATGGACATCCAGCTGTTCCTTTGCACACTTAAGTTGCCTTTTTGCTTCTCTGGAAACTTCTTGAAATTCTTTAAACTTCTGGGCCATGTTTTCCAGAGAGAATTTCTTACTATGAAGTTGTTCAGTGACCATGTCTACCTTCTGGATCAATGATTTATTCTCATCTGTAACAATCTCTTTATCTGTCTCACAGACACTAAGCAAGCTATTGGCTGCATTGTTTAGTAATTCTACCATCCCAAAATGTTGGTCCATTTCTTTCTGCAGAGACATTAATTTGGCAATAGAATTCTCTGTTTCAGTAGGATCCAAGCAAAACTTTATATCCTCCAGGTCGTTTTGACATTTTTCTATCCATGGCTGGAGAATCTCTACATGCTCTTTATACTTGACAGCTTTTTCCAATGAATCTTTTAACTTGTCCTCTCTTTCTTTCACCTGTTTATTAAATCCATCCCAATCAGTTTTAATTGTGTTAAGTTGTAACTGTAAGGCTGCCTTCTCAGACCCTTGTGTTTTTAGTAACAGATTTTCACCTTCTGCAATAGTTTTTTCATAAATACTAGACTGGGCGGTCAAAGTTTTACTAAAGTCCTTCTGATCTTTAATTAATAACTCTAAGACATTGAGTTTGGCTGATACTGGGTGAGATTTGTTTTGTTCTTCTTTCTTTGTATATAGCCAATTCTGAAAATCTTTAGACATTTGCTGAAATTGATGAGAGCTTGCACAGGCTGACTGAAGGTGCTGGACATGATTCTCTAAAAATGAAATTAGAGACATGTTTATTTTACATATATTGAGTCACTCTATGAGAAGCCAAGAGAAAATCACCAAATGAATGCACAGAATTGTAAAAGTTAGGTTTCTAGCACTGACTACAAGATCTGCTTAAGTGAGCCTGAAGTATTGACAGGAGTTAAGGGGAAAGGAGAAAGAGACAGAAACAACGAGACAATCCAGGGAAGAAGCAGGAGACAAATGAGAGGGAAAAACTATTATGTGAAGTAAAGATGCATGAAGATGCAGCGTGGTAAAGCACAGTCACACCAGACACCACCTGCTGTGCTAAAGTTATCTCCATTCAAGTAGGGGAAATGATGACTGTACTAGGTTGTGTTAATAAATAATTCATCTCTTATCAAATACTACTTTTCAACTACGATTTTTATATATCATGGAGGCAATATATTATTGCACATAAGAACTGCATGGGTTTGGATGCTGGCTTAGCCTTTTATGAATTGGGAGACTCTGGGCCAATGAGTAAATGTTTAAGGCTCATTTTCCCAAGTGTAAAATGGTAATTATATAGTAGATAACTCATACAGCTGTTGTGGGGAAAAAATGATAGTATATGTAAAGTCCTTAGCTTAATGCTTAGCTCATAAAAGTGTTAACGATAGTAGTAAAAATAATAGCTAATATTTATTATCAATATATCCCAAAATAAATGTATAAATTTTAAATGGTTTCTATGATCAATCAATAAATCCAATCAATTAGAAAACATGCACTGAGAATATACTATGTGCAAGGCATTGTGTCATTTTTCACACTGAACAAACATGGTGGCAAAAAATAGACTCTTCTTCGAGAGTCTCCGCTGAAGTCTAATAGTTCACTACTGCTGCCTCTGATAAATACTGGCCCAACCATCACAGAATTACGGCTGCAGTACATGAGAAAGCAAAACAGTGCCAAATACTTCTCTTTGACATACTTCTTCAGAAAAATTTTCTACGTCAGAAATCTGACATATGAGAAAACGAAGAAAAGACTTTTAATAACTAATTCATCCGTTTTCTGGTGAAATAGGACTGTGTCACACAGTGAAAATGCCTTACATCTTTCAAAATACTATTTGAAACACTTGAAATATTAATGGACCCTGGATTTTTGCAAACTGACTCTCTATTATCGGTACAGAATCACCCTAACACTGTGTGCTCATATGCACAAAGAAGCACTCCTCCTGCTTGCGGGACTGGCCCCTTCATTTATTCTCTCAACAGGTACAGATTCTCTTTGGGGTCCTGGATTACTGGCAACATTCTGGAAATAGGGAATATATAAGGTCTGTTTCTGACCAGAGAATGTATGTATTAAAAGAAAACAGACAAACCTGCTCTTTGTTCAATATCCTTAAATGACTTTAAGATGCCTTCTAGTTGCCTACTAAGTTCTGCTTTCAAATACTCCTCTTTAACCAGTGCTGACAAATCCTCACAGAGTGCCTGGGCCACTTTTATCTGCCTTGCTTCCTGTTCTATTTCCTGCTTCGTTTTTTGGGCTGTTTCCAACTGCTGTTTCATAGCATTGGGGTGTGTGCTCATAGCCAGACTGCTGCTGAGTTTATTATCCAAGTCACTCAGTTTATCAGAAAAGTTTCTCAGCAGGCTTTGATACTGTGTGCTTTTAACAATGGCTTGGTCAATCCAGTCACATCTGTCACTCAATTGTCCTGTTAGGCAATCCCATTTTTGGGTCACAGCTGCCAGTTGCTCTTTCACAATCCCATGTAAAGAAGGGTGTTCACCAGGTCTGCTTAGAATGCTCTGACCAGCTGCTGTTAGCTGTTCATACTGAGATTTTCGAGTATCAAATTCTTGCAGCAGAATCTAAGGTAATGAGAGTAAATAAACACACAAATAAATTATTACGCATTATTGTTTAGTTAACTATGGAATTTATAGCTTTGAGTTTCCAAGCAGATAGAAATGGTACTTATTTATCTGGGTTTTGTTTTTGTTTTTGAGTTACAATTTCCTAGCCTTCATTTTAAGAGCAGTGCAATTACCTCAAACTAATCCAAAGAGTCATCAGTGGTGCCTGATAGACATAACATTTTGTCTAAAGTAACATGTCCCAAAGGGGAAAATGAACAGAATAAACATTTTTTTGTAGTCTTATCAAAATGAAAACTTTTCACATATAAAAATTCACATACAAAGGGAAACACTGCTATTGGGCAAGTTTGCATCACACTAACACCAAATTTGTGTTTCTCCTACTTATATTTTTCTCTTTGTAGGATTTCTGAAATATCCTATACCAGTTTACATCAAAAGACATACATAGTGATAAGTGTTAGAATACATGAATTCATGGCGAATTGATTTGCAAAGAGGTTTTTGCTAACACAGTAAGATTTATTGATGTTTGTAGTCTTTATTATAAGGATTTTAGCCAATAAATCATGTTGCTCAGAATGAATAGGCTCTTTCTTATTACAAAATGAATGTTTCAAAAATGTTCTTCTTGTATCAGATTTACCTCTGGGAGAATATTAAGACAGGAGGCAATTTTTACTTTCTCTAGAATATTCATTTTTATCTTTTGTTTTCATTTTCTTCAAATTTAAAAACATATCTATCTATCCATCCATCTAGCTATGACATATGACTCTAAGCTACCCAGACTGATTTGTGTTTTCACCTTACAGAAGCAACCTTCCTGTTCTAAGCTGCTGCTCATATATAGGGAAATGTAAATGAAACCCAATAGAGCTTGGTTGGTCTGAGGGTTGAAGGTTATTGTTACACTGTTCTGCTATATTGTCTGACTTAAATTTTATGCATTTTCCCCTTGTGAATTTATCTGCTTTATAATGAGAATAATCTAACCCACAGGTTTTCCTCTATGCTCCCCGTATTCTTTCCTCTCCTCTTACTCTGTCTCTCTTCCCCTCAGGGCTGTATTGCATGAGTTTGAAAAGTTTCTACCATAAACAAAATGAATAAAACATCAAAGAAGTGATTTCTAAACAATAAAAAGTATATACCAGGGTGGGCCATGGTGGCTCAGCAGGCAAGAATGCTTGCCTGCCATGCCAAAGGACCCAGGTTCGATTCCCGGTGCCTGCCCATGTTAAAAAAAAAAAAAAGTACATACCAGCTTCTCGCAAAAGTCATTATTACTTACAAAATCACATTAATACTTCAAAGAAGTTTCTTTTTGAACAGAATCTGCACAAACCACAATATGACTAAAATTATCAGGGGACTTGACCTGCTCGTGAATCAAGTAGAAAACTCTAGGAGATGTGCATTATAACTTTGGCTCTTGGGAGTTTTCTCACTAATTGCTTATGGGCATGTGAAATACTACAAATACATCCCAAGGCAGATAAAGAACATATTGCCTATGCTGTATGTAGCTAATATATTCATAATGAAAACTTTCATCTTGTTAAGAAAAGTTGCTGCACACAAGACAAATTGTTAGGTAATACACACCTGCACCTGCTGCTTTTGTGTGTTTAGCATATTTGGGTCAATTGACAAAGGCCCGAGAACACTGGCCATCAGTTCTTTTTCCACAAGCCACTGTTTTAACTGGGCCTCTATGGTCTGGAATTGGATTAGATTATTGGAGGATTCTTCCAGTTTTTGTTGTCTATCAACTGTTAATTGATTGAGTTCTTGCCACTTAGAATCTAAAAGAAAAAAGTAAAGGATGAAACTAGTGCTTAGTTTTTATGCACTTATGACTACATCTATGAAGACTGTATGAAATGACTTAAAAATGATATACAATGGCTATCATTTCCCCTTTATAATTATTCTTACATAGTTTATTAAAGGTCTAACTTAAAAGAGTTAATGGCATTGAATGATACAGATTTTATGGCCCTGGTGGTTTTGAGTCAACTGAAGTATAAGAGAAAAATAAATTTGCATCTGATTTTAGAAGATCATGTAGAGTGTGGGATATTCCTTACCTTAAAGCAAGCAGAACCCTGAGATCCCTCATATCTTTTAGAAGTCTTATAGAGTTTGTTTATTCCAACATAACTGACCTACTTGAACAATGAATATTAACCCTTTTTAAATATTGAATCTTCAATTATCAGTTCTACATAAATGACTTCCAAATCTGTGCATCTAGTTCCATTAATTCTCTTCTATTCAAATCACACATCAACAACCAGTTGCTAGAAGGTTACACTGGGAAATCTCATCAATTCTCTAAAGTCACATTAAAACACAAAACTTCATTATATTTCTCAAAACTGGTGAATTTTTCTGACTTTTATTTCTTTAGATGTTTATCATTTCTTCTATGACATCAAGAAACAATAACTCAGAATGTTCTTTTACAACTCTGTTGGCTCTTCTTTATCTTTGATCATAAAACTTAAGCCCGTCTTTTATATTCTGAATGTTTCCCTCCATTTTAGTCCTCATCCTCGTTTACCTAGACCAGTAGCCCTCAAACTTTATCTACATTAGAATCACCTGGTGGGTTTGTTAAACCAGATTATTGGGTCCCACCCTAAGGGTTTCTAATTCTGTACGTGTGGAGTTGGGCCTGAAATTTCGTGTTTCTAACAAGTCCCCAGGTGATGCCAATGCTGCTGGTCCCCAGAGCACACTCTGAAAACTGCAAACCTAGACTACTGACTTTCTAACTGGTCTCCCTGCAATTAGCCTTTTCTCAGCTGCAATCTATTTGGTTCTAAAATAATTTTCTTAAAAAATAACATAATCATGCCACTTTCCCATTCAAGTCCTTCTAAAAACTAACTCCTTACTATGTAAAATAACAAAATCTAAAGACTTTGCCTGAATTCCAGACATCTCTCAACCTGGCCCTTGTCTCCTACTCTTAGAGTTTGTTCTTCAAGATGAATCCTCCAATGCAGTCCAGCTGATCTTATCGTTATCACTCCAACAGGCTTTTGCTCTCTCATCCGCCCCTTGCCTACCATGCTCTACCCTCCTCTGCATATATCCCAACTCTCCACTTCTTCACAATTCCACTGGGTCTTATTTTCCATTAAGAAGCTTTTCCTACACCCCCCACCCTCAAGACAGCATGCTCCCAGAAACCAAGAGTTATTGACCACAGTACTTGATCCAGAGCCTAGAACCTATCAGTTTCCCACCAAACATTCATTGATAGGTCTGATTAGTTGATCTGATGACTGTTTTCACCTAGACTAAAACACTAAAGGGAAGAGTTTAAAAGAACTCTATCTCAAACCTGTTCTAGTAACATCACTCTATATGACACGACATAAACACACTCTAACAATAAAATAATGTGATTGAGGGGAAAAAAAAGGGGAGGAAAAAACATCAAAATCATCAGGTAATGTTTCAAATATACACTCTTCAATCTCACTACTAGTGTAAAAGGTCATGATAACACTCCTCCAACTAATACTGAATTCCCAAATGCCTCTGGAGAGAGTCACCGAATTTGGGGCACATTAACTGCAATACAACAGGCAGCTCTCTATAGCTGGATTAAATATGCTTTTGAATAGTAAGGTCATTTAGGGTAACCCTTTTCAAAGAAAAACATGCTTACAGATACCTAAATTTATCATACCACACGTGACTCTAAAGGAAGGACATTACAACTAAAGGCAATGTAATTCTTCATTATTATAATAGGAGTAAACATTTACATGGCAGTTACTATGTTTCAGGTACTACTTGTCTGAGTACTTGAATTGTTTTGAATTCTCTAAACAATACTATGAAGTAGGGACAATTATTAACCCTGTAATATACTCATTTTCCATACCATTATAACAATGAAAAGGAGCGATATGGTAAGGCTTGTAAAGAAAACTCTGCACCTAGGAGGAAGAGTTTATATAGAGATAGGACAGGGTAGAAGGAGAACTTTGGCCAAAGAACCAAATCCCCAGAACTCTGCGTTGGCTACTTTTTAATACTAGTTGGAGTAAGGAAAAGTATAAAGCATAGGGCTAAAGGAGACCCAGAAGTAACTCCGAAGGAGAAGGAAGCCTACCATTTCCTATAAATGAATGAAAGGGATATTTAAACTAAAATTTAATAAAGCACAAAAAATTTAGAAGCACCAAAAAGTTAGTAATATATGAAAACAATGTTACTCAATGCACAGTATTTTATTACCTAGCATCTACCACCTTTGTAAAAATAAATTTAGTTAGTTTTTAGTTAAGAAATTAAGATATACCAATTTTCAGCCCAATATAATATGAAACGATAGTTTTAAGTACATAAAAATAGACTTCTAAAACACTAAAGAAAGTCCAAAAATAAGTTAGATTGTTGGATATTTTCTGATAAAGCTTACGATAAAAACAGAAAATGACCAAGCTTCTATTCATCGACTTTGGTGTAGTAATATAACTTACCAATCTCTGCCAACATCTGTTTCCATTTGGGAGCCTCAGGAGTATCTGGGTTCTCCTCCAACAGCTCTGTCAATTTGTCTTTCAACTCCTGCACTTTATTTACATTTTGCTTCAGCTCTGCCTCAAATGACTAACGGGGAGAAAAATAAACTACAGTAAAGTATATCAGTATTAAAAGATAAAAACACAATTATGATAGAGCATTTTTTTCCCCAGCATGACTAAAAAAGGAAAAAAATCCACTGCTAATTGCTGAAGTCGTTGAATATCTAGATTCAGGAGTTAATTTGCTTTCCTCCTCTTAGCTAATCTTCAACCATCTGATGTAAGAATCCCAAAAAAGAGGAATGCTCTAGTTCTAGTGAGAATGACTCTAGTACCTATTACAGACAAAGAATTTCACATTATTCTCAAATGAACCCTTTCAGAAGAAAGAAAGATGACATTCTGTAAGCTTGTAATTAATAAGAAAAGCAGTTTCAACAAAAACTACCATAATTTGAGAATCTATTAGCGAATAGTACTTTTTTTGAAAACACATTAAAGAGTACAAATATAGGTCAGTAATTCGTAGAAATTGTTGCCATCATTGTTACCATGTAAAACATTTCCCAATCCTGATGTTTGAAGAAATACCGTCCATTAAAGGAAAAGGCAGGTATTAGCTTAGTTATCTCATTTTATACTAAACAGAACAAATCCCTAATGTATTTAGCTCTTAAATAAATCTTTTCCAGTGGTTGACTCATTAATATCCTAGACTTAAACTGATTTAAAGGTGGCAAAGTCACTTACACTGAACAGTTCTCTCATCTTGATAATGTTCGTGTGAGAAAAAAAAGATGACTATTACCATTATTCTCTACGAAAGGCACATTAAGAAAAACTAGCAAATTATTTACTTTAAGTTTCAGAGCTAGAAATCAGACACAGGGCTACTGACACCAGGATTCAGCTCTGAATGCTCATCTGTTCTCTTTCATGTTTTCAGTAAATGTACCCAAATAATATACCTTATTCTGTGCAACCTGAGTCTTCACAGCTTCACTATCTGTAGGTGTAGGTGTCTGATGCCATTTTGTTGCCGTATTGTTCATTTTCTGTAACCACTGCATCATTGCACTTGATTCTTCCTGAGCTTTTTGCAATTTCGAGAGTTTAATATTCAGTTCGGCTATTTTATCCTTGAGTAAGAGGCCAAGATCTTCATAACCGTGACTTACGTCAGTCATATCCTTTTTAATGGGTATTAATTCTAGGAGTAAGAAAACAACAATGATACTGACATTTTCAGGACTTTTAAAGGTAGAACTCTAGAACTGAAAACACTTTACATGATAGTTTCTTCTATTTTGTCAGTATTAAGCCTACTACCATAAATACACAACTTTCAGAAGTAAAAGTTTGGATAATCTTATAATGTTATTTAATGAGAAATAATTTATAAACAATGCATAAAACAACTGAAATTAAATAGGTATTTTAAATGGAATACAAAGTTAAAACCATGAAATGTTACTTAGTTATTCCTCAGATGCCAAATTCAACAAATTAGCTCAAATAGTATTATTCTAAAGGACAAAATATCATAAATTAACAAAAAAGAAGGAAACAAAACCAAGTGCTAAACTGAAGTATTGGATTTCACTAATTTCAGATAAATATACTTTGTGGATTGTTATACAAAATATATTTATGTGTATGTGAATAATTATATTGAATAGTGTATTTTTAATTCAATTTTGAAATTTCTATATAACTACTATTGGCTTCTAAAAAAAAGGGATTTTCTCTCAAAGAAAATAAACTATTCTAATCAACAGCCATTTAAAATTGTTATTTACCTTTATTTGCCAAAAATTCCTGTGTATCTATGCCTGTTCCTTCACCATTTAATATTAGCCCACCTGCAAAAATATTAACATTGAAATAACCAAAGAGTTTCATAGTATTTCTATATACTTAGAAATCGTACCCCATAAACAGTAATACTTTTAAAATACTATTACTATTTAAAAATGTAAAATACTGATCCAGTTTCAAAGTCAAGTGAAGATCAAAACTTAAAGATCTAAATATGTTCTCTTCTTTTTAACACCTACTTTTATAGTAACACTTCTATAAACACTTAGCATTTCATAAAGTTTATATGTATTAATGATTAAATATTGATTTATAAACCAATTTTGTCATTAAGTTGCTTTACTGCTAAAGTTACTTTAGTGATAAAGCTCATGAAGCTCAGACAGTGGTACTCAATTGTTAAGTGCACTGAACACAGTGTAAATAATTGGCAAAAGAACAACTACCTTATTTAAGGAACTGAAAATTGCCTGCTGCTGCTCAACAAGCAGTTATACAGTGTTATTACAGGCTTAAAAAAGGCAGAACTGATTCAAAAAGACATGAAATAAAAGTTAAAAGTGAAAATGAAACAAAACCCTACTAGTAAAACTACATTCCATCAACAGAGAGACAGGAGAGCATAGTGGTTGGGAGTACCTGGATTTTGGTGTATGGCTCACCTGAATTTAAATCCCAGATCCACTAATTACTAATTACTAAGCAAATTAATCATCCTCACCTACCTACACAAACCCCATGGTGATAATAATATCTAACTCATAACACCAATGTGGAAATGAAGGCAATTAACTCATTAGCAAATAGGAAATATTCAGAGAATAGTATTGTTTCTTTTTATTATATAATCAACTAGCATTGGCATTTTTTCATAATCTGAATATTAAAAAATCAATTATCTTTTTTCATGCTAGTAGCCATTGACTATTTAGAACACAAAAAACACTTACCGAAATCAGCCACATAAAACCAAGTCTAAACAAGTAAAAAGGAATAATCGTTCTGAATAACTGAATCTTTTTCTACATTTTGTCCCTTAAAAACGATCACACAAAATAGGTATTTCAGTTGGAAGTGAAAATAATGTAAAAATGCTCGATTATTTGCAACCATGATTGGAAGCTATCAAGAGTAGGGAAAAAATTACATTTTACTTATGCAAATATAAAGTAGATAAAAAAATGTAAAATAAAATAGAATAGAATTCTTTTTTTGAAAAAATAGATTTCAGAAAAATCTTATTAGGAGAGAAAGGAGAGACCATTACACCATATATAATATGGGTATTCCCTGAAATGGGATTAATAGAGCGGAATAAATGGTTGGTTGAGAGAGGCCCAGCTGAACATCAGTATCACAATAGAGGCAGCTGAGGGGCTGGTCAGACCAGATAAACCACAGAGGACACTCAGAAATTCACAGAATAAAGAAGTGAGACCTGCCATCTGTCCATTCCCAGATATTAAAACAAAACAAAAACATTGGTAAGAATATAAACAGGTTCTAAACTTAAAATTACTTAATTTTAAAATCAATATTTATACAAGACTTTCTCTTTTTGTTGAGAAAAGTGGCTCAACCATAATTTAGACTGTGATTTACATAGGCTGGCTACCACATTATATAACTGTTTTCTTTGGGAATATTGAACAGAATAAAGCAGACTATAATAAAATAAGAGAAGTCCATGCTACAGATAAAAAGCCTGTTTCCTTTCCTTTCCTGAAATTGGACCCATTTCTTTGTTAAATATAATAATGAGACAGAAATGTTTCAAATAGAATTGATATTTCCATTTAATTAAGATAAAACACAACGAATTGGAATCTGACCTATGCCCCTCCCCAAAATAAAGCTCCTTATTCCTTATATTTAAATTGGTTGCATTTTAATTGTAGTTTTTTTTAATAAAATGAAACAGGGGAGGCAATAGTGGTGCAGTGGCAGAGTTCTCGCCTGCCATGCTGGAGACCCGGGTTCGATTCCTGGTGCCTGCTCATGCAAAAAAAAAAGAACCAAAGAACCATAGAAGGGATATTTACAGGTGCCATCTTCTTAATTAAGTTTACTGTGCATTTCTGAAGTTATTATTAATTTAAAAAAATAACACAAAACAAATAAAAATGACATGGGTAGACCCAATTCCTGGTTTTGGCCATAAATGTAAAGCACATACCTGATTTAACTGCCGCTATTGCCTTGACAGGGGTAGTCACAGCACTAATCAGGTTACATAGTGAGATCCCACTGATGTTTACTTTCTGAATCTCTGGTGTTTTTAAACTCCACTCTTCTTGTAATTTCTTGAGATATAAAAGCTCATTATTTTTCAGTCTTTGTAATATTTTCAAAGTTGCACATTATAATTCAATTTCTTAAATATACATTAAAGCAATGATGCTTGTGGGCCCTAACTTGTAGGGATCTGTCGGATGGAAAAAGGAACCATCCATCTTTGTCCCAACAACCCAGGTGACTGTTAACAGTGAGCAGTGGGGCACGGCCCATCCTGCATTCTGCTTCTAGCCACTGTGAAAGGCAGGCCCTTCCTAGCTGCCAGAGGTTCCAAAGTAACTGTCAACTGTAAGTCTGCAAAAGTGTACTATGTAACAGCAATTTACTAGAGGAAAAGCACTAGAGACAATAAAAAACTAAACAGGAATTCAGAATTCCATTTAACATTGACCTTTAATCATCAAATTTATAATAAAATTTTAAAAAGACATACCTCCACAAATTTGAACTGGAAAACTTGCCTTATGTGGTCACATAGGCTTTATGGCTCAAGTCAGAAGGCAAAATATGTGTGTATTACTTGTGTTAGAGATTCAGTTAACTTATCTTCCAATATTGGTTTATCTAAGCTAAAATAAGATGCTTAGTGAAGCGGGGGATTTTTAATGTTATGACAGATGTCTTCAAAAATTGAAACTAAGTAAAGATTTAGTGGGAAAGGAAAGTTGGATTTTGAAACAGTTAGCAACTAATTAGTTCATTAAAAAAACAATTACTTGAAAGACTGAAAGTCGGTATTTTTCCTCAAAAGAGTCAGTTAAGCCTATGTTATGATTTTAAGTATTACCAAAATAAACAATACATATATGAGGACCTAGCTGATGTGACTTGGATAAGGGAAATACAGCATTAGTATTTAACCTACCATTATTGATATAAGCAAATGAGAAATTAGTATAATACCCAATAATTCACCTTGGTTTCTTCCAAAGATTGTCTTAAATCCTCTGCACCAAAAGAAGTTTGCAGAATGGGAACTCTTTCTGTTGTTTCTTTTATCCATGCCTTTAAAGATTTGACAAGGACTTTGAAAGCATCCATCTGTTCTTGACAAGAAGATACAGCTTCTTTTCTAGATCAAAAAAATCATACAAGAATTTAAGAAAGGAGATACTGAAAAGGATTAATTACCAGTAAATTATTATTCCCATATGAAGCTTTATAATCAAGAAAAAGAACTCCCTCATCCACACCCTAGCCCTTGTGACAGAGGAGGAAAGATTTCATGGGTGGCAAATAAAACCAAGCGAGGTAACTATCTATTCCTCAGAAAAGGCCCACCAATAGAGAGAGGAGCAGTTAAGAAATCTGTAATCAATATGTAAAGGTACTCTAAAATGCTACATAAACTCGAAGACTACATTGACAGTTTTAACATCGTTTAGATTATGAGTTTCGATCTGTTCACTTGACATGATACTTAATTCCAGCAGGCACAGAACCAGAAGGAAAACTTTTACAAGTTACTGAAAAGAGGAAAACATAATGCCATCTAGTGGCTTATATACTAGTCCTGCAGTATATATACAGCAGCCCTATTAATGGATAAAACTGGATTGCTTTAGGGAGTATAGATTGAAGTCTTCAAAAATGAGGTGCAACTGAGTGACTGAAGAGCTTTAATTGGCACTTTGCCCAAAATATTCAGGAAGCTCCACGGTGAACTGTATGAATCTTCCTGAACTGTATGGATTCAGGAGCACCACGGAGGGAGCACACATGCCCAGCACATGAACAAAGGTGAGAAAGGTTACATTTGGCATGTGGATGACATGTGCACATTAAGAACTATACTGAAACTGCATATAGCTTCTGAATTGAACCCAGAAAGTGATGAACCAAGAGCTGGAAGGTTAATTCTACCTTTACAAAAAAATATCATATCTGCCAAACACTATAGTGAGTTTAACTCATTTTTAGCAAATTAATGAAAACCATTTTTATGACATAATACTTTTCACTTCTATGTAAGTAGCATTGAAATTTTCTCCTAAAGATTTTTAAATGCACTCAATTTTAATAGCAAAAAGATTATCAAAACATAAATGCACTTCCAATAAGTCCTAGGTTTATAAAAAAGAATTCATTCTAATTAGCATCAAGTAGAATAAAATCCATTGTTTTAAATAGTGCTTACTTTTCTTTGATGATGTCCTCCATTTCTTTGAATTTCTTTGTCAAATTACTTGTTTTTTCAAAAACCAGAGCCTTATCTCCTGGTAAGCCATGGTTAGATATCTCCTTCAGAAGACTCTGCAAAACTTCAAGATCTTTCTTGTGTTCTAAGAATTGAGAAGTCGATTCCTATAAAATTTTTAGATATTAGTCAGTATAGATGTTTCTAGATATCCTGGTGTGTATGGGACCATAATGGCTCCATTCATAATTTCACAGAATGATCCTAAGTCAGTACTCTAAATAATGCAGACAGTACAGTCCTTGAAACAGAACCCAGTAAACATTAGTTGACTTAAAAAGGCACTCTACATTTTGTCTGTTTGTGGGTTCTAGAAAGTAAGATGAGACTTACTATCAATGATATTTGGAGAGAATATGTGTGATAAATGGTGTTCATTTCTAATCAACGAGCAAAGGCTTCAAGGAGGAGATGGGGTATGAGACTAAAGGAAGAAAGTATAGCTCTGTTTTAACTCATAAGCAATTAAAATTATGGTTGCCAATTATAATTCTGCCAATAAATGTCTGAACTGCGTATATTACAGAAGACATACCTGCATACACTGAGACAATTCACTAACATCTTTTCCTGGCACATCTGCCTCAGTAAGAGCCTGAGTTTTTGTTTCTAAAAATGTGTGGAGCTTTTCTGAGAGACTCTCAAACAGTTCTACTTTGGTTTTTAGCTCCTCCATTTTGGCAAGTTTCTCTTTGTGTTTATGACTTGCTTCTGAAAATCGAACAGATAAGTCTTTCATTTTGGCTTGCAGTGAGGATGCAGTGGATGGGTCTGTCGTTTCCATAAATTTCTTTACTTTTTCATTCATGGCGTTTATACTACTCTGGCGACCTGCGATATCCTGCTCCAACATCTGAAATGAACCAAATATTGTATGTACTTTATTATGTTTACAAACAGTGTTACAAGTTTTAAAAAATTGCTGTACAGGGTGCACAGGCGGTTCAGTGGTAGAATGCTTGCCTCCCATACAGGAGATCTGGGTTCAATTCCCAGACCATGCATCCCCTCCCGCGCCCCCCTCAAAAAATGGGATTTAAAAAATTGCTGTACATCTCAATACAAACTTGAACAACATGAGGCAAAATTGGGACTGAATGAGAAGACTGATCTGTCCCTTGAGGAAACCCACCCCAAATCTCTTGAAGAGAAAGTGGAGAACAGCTGGCTAGTTGCTTGAAAGAGGCAAAAGGCGGCTACTGCTGAGCAACCCCACAGATCTAAGAGTTTAGGGATTATCCATGGTCCTAAATTTTAAAAGGCTAGACAGTAAGAAGATTGATCTGATTAACCTCATGTGCGCTGGCAGAAACAATGATAAACAGCAGAGGACTCAATGTTATGTATAGGCCCTCTATGACGAATGATAATATTCATGAAAAAGTACACAAAGCTTTTTCTATACTCCTTCAGAGAAAAATTCTTTTGCACTTTTCTCTTTCTGCAAGCACTACTTTTTATACTGTTATATTCAGGAAATACTTGTTTTCTATATCTGAATTTATGTTAGAACTACCCATCCTTGGAAGCTTGTTAAATTGTTTCTTTCATCAATAAGTGGGATTTTTTTTCCTTTATAAAATGTCACTTACAATATTTTTTCTGATGATATCCTCCAGAGCAGCAGAGTTTAAGGGCATCTGACCTTGTTCTTTCAGGGAGCTTTCCACGCCTCCCATCCAGTCCAGCATCTCATCCAAGCCGTCCTGCACACTCAGCGAGCGAGTCAAGGTCATCTGGAGTTTTTCATTTCGTTCATTAACAGACTTGGACAGACCATCATATCTCCCAACAATGTCATCTAGTCCAAAAGATCAGGAAACATCAACCACAAAGTTCTCTTTGCCCTATTCCTTTTCAAAAATACACTAAGCTGAATTAGAAAATTTCCACGCTAAACCTGAAAAAAAAGTTCAAATACATAAATATCATAATGGATAAAATAAAGAGAGATCCTCATGGAAAAGGAAAACTTGAAGTCTAAAACAAAAGTAGTTGATATGTGTGTCTGCATTTGAAAAGAGATTCTGGATGCATAAACATGTGAATTGTCCCAGAGAGGGAAAAGAACGGTCCAAACAGCAAACCTTTGGGAGAAATATTGGTTCCCAATCGGTCATTTCAATTTAGCCATACTTACTGATAACTATATGACAAAAAAGATGACAGAAATAGGGAAGGTTGAGATGACATTTCTAACATCCACATAAAAGGAATTTAATTGAAAAGTTTAATACTACATAAAAAAGAAAGAAAAGGTTAACAGGTTATCTCATTTAAGAAAAGATAAACTTCTCTTTCAATTCTAAAGATTTAAGATGCTATTAAAAAAACTTTCTTGACTAATTTTTACTTGGCTATAAAGCTCTACATTTGAAACTCTTCACATTCTATATTTTAGACTAATGACAAGTTCAAAGAACAATTGTGTTTAATGTATTCATCCTTTTCTGTGGAAAACAATCTGTTTTTAATCATGAACTTAATTTATCACTTACTGTCCAACAATTCGAAAAATATTTTAATTATTCCTGAATGCTTTTGTCTGCTCAAGTGTAGAATGCTTCAGTAGAAGAAAGTTTAACCTGAAAGATCTCTATAAAGAAGAAATATCTTACAGTCTTATTTGTGGTCCATGGACAATAATCCACACAAATAAAACAATATTTTTCTTTGATCGTTCTAGAACTATGTCATGAGAAACCGGTTTGACAATTTTTCACTGAGTTGGAGGGGGTAAGTTTAGATGGTCTGAAGAGAGGAAGGTGTTCCTGTCACCAAGGCACAATTAGGCCCAGGAGAATGCTGACTGGAGAGGGGGGTCATAATTAATATGCACCAACAGGCCACAAGCAAAGAAAACAAGCAGCAGGCTTGAATATGAGCTCTAACTGAAAGTCACAAAAAGAGAAGATCGGCATTGCAGGTCCAGATGTGCTGGGCCAGCTGCTTCTCAACTGGCAACTCTGCCATCAACAGGAGAAGCAACATCAGCAATTTCTTCAGCCATGGAGACTCATTCCCAAGCAAAGTGATTATTTCAGTATAATTAACATATTGTGAGGATTACCGTGTATTTCTCTGGTGATTAAATACTGTCATTTAAGTCAACTCTTGATTTTTAAAATTATCTTAGAATCAAAAATTATCTTAGAAAAAGGTACAGAAACAAAATCCATCATAAGAAAGTTCTCTTTTTTAAAGCAGTTTTTTCCCTGTAAGTCAAACAGATCTTAAAGAAATTCCACTATACCTTAAATAAATTTTCACATATTCCTAGAAAACTAGGCCAAAGAAAAGTTTTAAGATACTGCAACATACAGATTATAAACAAATGAAATTAAACTGTGTACATTTAGACAACAATGAGGAAAATGTCAAAATGCCTCTTCACACAGATATGCACAAGGTATAGTCCTTCTTTTTCCCCCAAATTCTTATGACCAAATCTTTAAAGCAGTGGTCTCCAACATTTGATGCACAAGAGAGTATTGAAATAAAGGAACAAAAATGTTGGCATTTCTATTCATATTTTATTCTATACTTAAAAATTTACATTCTTGTGTTTTACAATTAAAATACACATGGACATAACATATGTGCACATAATTTATAAACATATGTGCATATATGAGTGTATACTGGAAAATGATTTACTGATAGTTGTGCATGATCAAAAGTTTGGCTGTATAAAGAATAAAAAGGGATTTCCCCTCTACAGGCAGGCTTTAGAACAGTAAGTTTTAACCTTCTCTTTATCTAAAATTGCTACTCAGTTTAGTTCAAGCTGTTTGGGATGAAACATACCTAATCATCATCTGTGGAAGTTTTTTATTTCACATATAGATATATATAATAATAAACCCAAATCACATACTGAATATTACGAAAAGCATCAAAGTCTAAGCAAAAAATACATACAATAAGACAATAAATAACATTTATTGATATGCTGCTGTGCATTTAGTATTAACTAATTGCTGTAAATAGATGCAAAAAATAATGTACCATAGACTTTATCTCAACAAATGTATCAATCTATGTAAGAGGATAGAAAACACCATTATAACTATGTATACTTTTCAGAATTACTGAAGAACTGGGTTAACTGGAACCCTATGAAACCATTCAAAGACCTCTTCGAGAGAATGGAGAAGTGGGAACATTGTCTAAAGCAGGGTCTCTCGACCTCTTAAACCCATGCTCCCACTTTTGAGAAACACAGATGTTGCTCAGACATTGTATTTTGGTCCTGGGTTGAGAGTTTATCTTCTGCCTAATCCCATCAACCAAGAGAATTTTGTCGAGTGCTGCTTTCTGTGGTACATATTATACACATGAGGAGTTTCTGTTATATCGAATGACTATACAATTAAAATTTGCAATTCTCTTTTCAAACTACACAGTCCCTATGCCCAGAAGTCTAATATACGTGCCAAAGAAAACATGCCTTCTTTCAGATTGAGAATCACCATTTCACATGGAAAGGACATAAATATATACTAGTGAATATTTTCTTTATATTTACTAGAATACCTTCATTTAGAATTTCTCTGTGAGACTAGAAACAAGAAAATTAGTATCTTACCCAGTGTTTTCTGGATATCATTCTTGGCTGGAAGTAAAGATCCCCTGGCATCTAAAAGCACTTCGGCCGTTTTTTTCAATTTCTCTACTGCAACCTGTTGACCGGATATTTGACCTTGCAGAGCCTGGAAGATTTAATGCTTTTCAATTATATCAGTGGGACTAAATAATAGATTTCCAATTTGACAAAAATGACTACCAATACCATAAAGTTAAATTGGACTGAGTAAAATTTCCTTCATTATAAACTTACCCCAGAGTTCTTGGGTCCTTAGAATAAAGCCAATTTGTAAAAATAGCATTAGCCAATCAAGATAATACAAATTCAGTCTTAAACTCCATGATAATATGCCTGGTTCCTGACCCTGCAACCCTCTAACCTTAGCCTGAGTTCCTCTCTTAATCACTACTACTAGGTTTTGTGAAATTCCCAGTTACTATACCAACAAACAGTAACAACAACAACAACAAACAACAAAAGAGAACAAAACTCTGGGGACCACTTCTGACTCTGGGTAAGGAGATAAGTAAGAACTTCAATTTTTCATTAGATCCTGACTCAATACTGAGTTATATTTATACTGCTCATTCAAAAAGTCGAACGCATCTAAGAAATTCAAAATAACTTGCTAAGTTTTGTGAAAATGCAAAAATGGAACAGAAATGAAGCTCACCCACAAGGATCTTCCAGTCTAAGGCAGGAAGTGATACGTGCCAAAAGCGAGTAAGAAAAAGCACTACTGGTAGTCAAGAGTAGGAATGACTGGGGAGGGAAATGAAAGCCACCTCAGTGGTGGTGGATTTGAGGTGGGTCTTGAAAAAGTATGAATTCTGGCATTTCATTTAGAAATGGAGAGGGTGAACATTCCCTACAGAACAAACAGAAGGAACAAAGGATAGAGGCAGAAAAATTAGGGGGGAAAAAGGACAGTTCCATCCACCCTGAGGAAATATATGGACGAATAAACAGAATTAGTGCAGGAAAGGTGGAAAGGTAGACAAGAGCCAAATGTTAGAAGACCTTTAACATCAGGCTAAGGAATCTGTCTTTATCTTGGCTCAATGGGCAGTTATCCAAGGCTTCTGAATAAGAGATTGACATGCACAGAGCAGTCCTGTAAGAAGGTTAAATTTGTAGCGCCATGTGGGATGAATTGAATGAAGAAGAAGTGAAACAGATGTAACAGTTAGGGAGTAACTTCAGCAGTAACAAAATAGCAAGGCCAGTCTGGAAGGGGGAGTGAAATCTGTTACAGATAAGAGTTGGGAAGACTCCACAGGACTTCACATAATTATCTAAAGCAGCTCAACCTCAAAAAGCCAAGTTTCAAATTAAGCTAATTAAAATTAAATTCCTCAGTTGTACTTGCCACATTTCACGTGTTTAATAACCCCATGTGGGCAGTGGTTATCAAATTGCACAGAGCAAATTTTAGATTTCCATAACTGCAGAATGTTCTACTGGACATCACTGCTCAAGAGAGCAGGAAGAAAGAACAAGAGGAGACAAAAGGGGAAGAGAGAAGCCTCTAAAGTTTTAATCCTATTAAAAGAATTCATAAACAAAGGGGGGCAAGTGTAATGGTTAAGAAAGCTTTTTTTGGAATTCATGACTTCAAAATGCTCTTAAGACTATATAGAAAAAAATAACAAAGCTGGAAATGCAAGTAGCTCTGAACACAAGTTGGAATTAGATGTAAAAGAATTTAAAGTCAAGATATCCAATGAAACTGCTAAAGGCAAAAGCAAGGAAACATCAGAAAAGGAATCCATAAAGAATCATGGAGAATACTTATATTTATATGATGGTATATATTTATATGATGATATTTCTTCTTAATCTCAGAAGAAAAAGAGATTAAAGCACATGTCATCATGGAGGTAGAAATGGGACCAGGACAATTCTGTCACCAAAGTTACCAGTGTCAACTGCCTCAGCAAGAATAATGCAAACAAATAGCACTAATAAGTCCCTGAACTTGCTGAACGGAAGTGTGTGTGGATCTCTGAGTGAGTTAACAGCAGGACTGAGGAGACGGTAGATAAAAGGCAGAAACATAACCTTCCACAAATTTAGGCCTGCACTCCTGACACCTCTGATAGACCTCTGCCCTTCTTCTAGTCTCACATTCGGATTTTAAATCCAAATTCCCATATGTCCAATCGTACACGAACTCATCCCTGGCCATGAGGCCAGGTTTCCAACTGCCTCTTGGATGTTTCTATCTGAATGCTACATAGCCACCTTAAAATCAATAAGATAAAATCTGACCTCATTCCCTCATTTCCTAACACCTGTACTTCCTAATAGGGTTGTAGCTAATTAAGAAGTTGTAAACCTGAGGCTCCACCTAGATTCCACCTTCTCTCTTAACTCTCCTTTTCACACACAAATTAATCATGGAGTCCTGGCAATTTTTCCTACTAAATATTTCTTGAATCAGACCTCTGCTCTATTACTTCTGGACTGTTGCAAGTTAATCTTTTCCCAGCAATACTGAAAAATCCTCCTAACTGCTCTCCCTGCCTCCAATATCTTCTCTGATCTAGCTCCCAATGTGTTCTACCTGAAACACATATCTATGTTTAAAACCTTTCACTAGCTTCCCAAAGCCTTTGAAATAAAGGCTATGATTCAACTACGCTATACAAGATCCACTGAAATCTATTCTGTCATTCTGTCTTCAATCTCATCTTTCTCCACTTTCCATTTCAGAAATGTCCAACAACACAACTATTTCTCAGCACCCTAATTTTGCACCTGCTAGACACAATGCCTTAATTTAGCTCTATAGGCCAACCTTCTCATGCAGCTAACCTTTGGGCCTGGCTGCTTGTCACCTTCAATACTCGGCTGGAAAGTGTTCCTTAACTCTGTTCTCACCCCTGCTTGTGGTAAGTGTTCCTCTCATGCCTAAGTGCTCTCACAAATACTCTGTGAATATCATTAGATTTATCAGTTTCTCCTACCAAATTGTAACCTCCTTGAGAATTAGAAGTTCATCCTATTCAGGTTTTTATTACCAATGGCTAACCCACGGTTTGGCACATAGCAGGCACCAATAAGGATTTCTGAAATGTATCAGTGAATGAATAGCTAAATATCAGGGGTAATACTTTAAAAAGAGCCTCTTCTATTTCAGCCTTAACTCAGACTAAAATAAAATGTCTAAAACTAATGGTAGAAATTCCTCAACTAATTTACATAATCCAAGAACTTGTGATGACACACAATCAATACATGTGCATGGGAAAAGACCAACCAAACTATGGCCAACATAGGACCTGGGATCTGAATAATAGATCCAAAACTTTTTCCAAAGGGGTCAAAAAATCCACATCAGAGCAGATTTGTTTGGCAAATTCTCCCAGAGGTTTAGTTACAGAAAGTATAAGAAATCCTTGAAGACAAGAACTCCAACTAAAACCAGAATGAAGTCTAAGCTATGGGGTCAGCCTGCTGGCATCCAGTGATATTAGGAGATGAAATAAAGTTAGGGGCAACTCCAAATCTTTTTTTTTCCTTTCAGAATCTGAGTTCCCCTAAGGCAGATTCAGGGGGTTAAAATCTTTGTGTCATCACAAAGATTATGGGTCTGGCATATAAATGCTTACTAGATGACTAAACATATGTAAAATCATCATGTTCTATAAAAACTTCCAATATCAAAGATGGTCCTAAAAAAAAAAAAAAGATTGTCCTGCCTACCACCTTAAACCTCAGAAATGGATTATAAAAGAAACACCTGTTCTTTACTTCTTCTCTTCAAAATGTCCCCTATCTTTGTTCTTCAAAATTATGTTCAAGAAAGAATACTGTTTTTAATTCCTAACATATCAGGTTATAATTTGACAATAGTACTTCTTTGGAAAAAAATGCAAATAAAGTATTGAAAGGGGCACCTTATAATGTTTTGAATGGATTTCACTGAAATTCAAACATGAAAAAAGCATCTGTGACAAGGAAAACTGCAGGATTTTGAGTATGAAATGTTTGCCTAAAGTTACATGAAATGTTTAAAGCTGTGGGCACTTGCTACAGCTCTCAAAGGTTTTCTACACACCATCCTGGAGATGGTAAAGGACTGGAAAGCCAACATCACCAGTCACTGTCATCTGGCCCCATACCTAGTTCCAAACCCAGACCTCTGGACTGGCCACAAAATCCCGTCCGTCTTCTGAGCTTCTCATGGAACTAAACTAGGAAAATCTTGTACTAAGCACTGATTTCCTTGGAAGGGGATTTTGATGTCATTATAGCCCAGAGGTATTAGACTATTGACAGTATAGCTAACAGTTCTTTGAATAGTAATGCTAATAACAACATGCTACTGGACAGAAATATTTCAAACGTGAAACAATTGGGTGCCTAAAGACTACATTACAATACAATCAAATTTAAGTACAAGATAGTATGTTAAATGTAGAAAAGACTGATTTTTGTAGTAGCCTTGCTACATGTTTATGTCATGGGTAAAAGAAAAATAATTAGAGAATATTGTTAATAAGAGGAGAGAAATTCACAAAGAAGACATATATTGTATGATCTCACATATGTGAAATACCTAAAAGAATCAAATTTCACATGGACAAATAGTGGTTTATAGAGTACCAGGGGCAGGGGAAGAGGTGGGACAGGAAGAAGGAATTATAATTTAATAGGTAAGTAGTTCCTGTTTGAGGAGATGCAAAAGGAGGCTTCATAAATATCAGTAATGGTAGCACAATATTACTGAATTGTATATTTGAATGTGATTAAAATGGGAAATTTATGCTCCATATCGGTTACTACAATAAAAAGTACTAAAAAGACATAAACACGAGGAGGTAGAAACAACCCAAATGGTCATCAATAGATGAATGGCCAAACAAAATGTGGTATATCCATTCAATGGAATACAATTCAATTAAAAAAGGAATGAAGTTCTGATACCTGCTGCAGCTTGGATGAACCTTGAAGACAGTGTGCTAAGTAAAATAAGTCAGACACAAAAGGACAAATAATGTATGATTCCATTTATATGAAATAGCTAGAATAAACAAATTCATAGAGACAGAAACCAGATTAGAGATTGCCAGGGTCTGGGGGTAGCGAGACGGCGAAATATTCCTTACTGGGAATATATCCGTTCTGGGTGATGAAAACGTTTTAGTAATGGAAGGTAGTGATAGTAATACACTTTGTAAAAGTAGCTAATGCCACTGAATTGTATATTTAAAAATGGCTGAAACGGCCACAAATTTTATGCTATATGTGTGTTCCCATAAGGAAACAAAAGTTAATAAAGCCAAAAAAAAGGAAAGAAATGGAGATGACTTAATCCTCAAAAGTACATCCTCATACATGCTGAAATCATCTGCCAGGAAACTATGTACATATACGTCAACTGACCTTCAATTTTTAAAATTATGCTGCGGTTTAATTAGAACTAATCAATTCATAAATTTTGAAAGGTAGTTGCTTAACTGGTAACACTGTGTTTACTTTCCAGCTATGGCAGTGGTAAGCTATGGATATTCATCTGCTAAAAGGAATCAAAGAATAGATTTATGAATTGAAACTTTCAAACTAAAAATTATTAGTCATGTTGAATAAGAATAAAATATTTTAATAATGACCTCCTCTTACATTAGTTCTAAAACATACTTTAAATTTAAGAAAAAAAACAGAGACTCTCATTGCAGACCTCCCCAACTGTACAATTCCTACATCAAGCCTGCATTTCTGAAATAGCAGGAAGACTTTTTGAGAACTGTGCTAGGTAATAACTAAAGTATGCATCTCTATGAATCACAGAGACACTAAATAGAAGCCCCCAATCCTCAGAATCCCCAATGCAGCAATGATATCCCTTCCTCCTTCCCACCAGTCTATTCTTTAAAAAATATTTATTGCATACCCACTTTGAGCCAAGTACCTGCCCTCATAGACCTTAATGAATGCTTCACAAGTCTTTTTTTAACTCCCTGCAAGGAGCTGAACTCGCAACAGTTTTCCCTTGCTCTAAATTACAAACCTTTCTGCTCCTTTGATAAATAAGTGTATGTTTCTAGGAGTCATATTCTGTTCCAATTTGTTGATTCCTTCTCAAGAAGAGGCCTGAATAGTAGTTTTGGTTTGGGGACTGGAGAAAGCAACAGATAAGGAGCCAGAAGAGCAATGCAAAACGGTAAACAGCGGAAAAAACAATCTCATCAGAAAGAGAAATGAATGGACTAGGGAGAAATAGAGTCTTGGCTCCCCCTAGAGGATGAAGTATAGTCTTCCCATCCTTATTACCCCTAAGCTAGGCGTGGAGCGAGCAAAAAAGTGAAGGAAAGGGAGAGCCTTTCAGTAAAACTACTGGAAGGTCTGGATGTCTCTCTGTCTCTCTCTTCTCTCTCTTACTTCTCTCTTTTTTCTCTCTCCCTTCCTCCCTCGCTCTCTCTCTCCCTTTTTTTAGTTTTCTTTTTTTACCTTAGTCTCTTCTAATTGCCTTTGCAGGTTTTTGGGGTCCACGGCAATGGGTTCAGATAAGTGTTTGCTGGCTACGGCCTCACAGGCCTGGAGCCCAGAAAGAAGTCCACATGAAGCATCTTCATAGTGTTGATATTTTTCCACCAGGTCTTTAAGATTATTTCCCAGGACACTGCACTAAATGATCAAAAGAGAAAAGAGGGGTGATTACAAATCACTACTTTTATATGGGTCAAAATAATTGTAGGACCTATTATATAAGTTGGAAGACAGGAGACTGCAACCCAAAGTTAGTGAAAATCCTACAGGGATAAATTTTTTTTCTTTATATAAAGAAGGAAAGAAGAAGGTTTTGAAGGCAAAAAGGAGTCAAAAAATGAGGAGATAGTTCTAGATTTATACTAATTTAAAAAATATGTTTACAACAGCTGAGTCTTTACCCAGAGTGAAGTATTAGAATACCAATCTTCAGAGAAGGAAGATCTACCAGGGTTGATTCTCATGGGTTTTTCTACATCCCCACATATATAGATGTGTATTCACCTTAAGGGTTTTGAATGTGCTTAATAAATATAACTTCTATATGCTTCACAGGATGGGTTAATACAAGGAGGCCAAATAGTCTAGATTAGAATAAAGCAATGGCTAAGCACCAAGGAGGCTCTCTGAATCAATACACAACTTTGAAAATCTGATCTTGGTCAGCTTATATTATTACCTACAGGTAGATATTTTCTTAGGATTTTTTTAAAAAACAAAAATATTTTTATTTGCCCAAAGTTATGAGAAGCTAAAAAGAGCCCATTGGTCATTAAGTATTTAAAAATATACTGACCCATGTGCCTATAAAGCAAAACAGTTGTATAGTATTTGTGAACAGAATTATCTGAGATGATACTTAAAAGTTCTAAGACTGCAAATTAGTGGTCCACTTTTTTTTGCTTAGAGCTAGTACATAAACTGCCATCTGGTGGTCAAATCAGACACTGTGCCTTATTAGAGAGTTTAGAGCCAAGGGTTGCCTGGAAATTGATCTGTGAATACTAGTTAACTGAATAACCGTAGACTCTTATATTTTAGACACTTTATTTCTGAAAGTAAAACAGATAAATAGTACCGAAGGAAAGAAGGTTGAAACTACCATTTTTTCCTGCTTCAGTTTTCAGGTTTCTTGCTTCTACTTCCAAAACAAAATAAGCGGATAGAGCGGCAATTCTAATCCTAGAAGATCTTCCCCTTACAAATACAAATAGAATTACCTTCGCATAGAGAGACCTGAACCGACTGGTGGCATGATCCAGTTTGCTCTGTACTTCTCTGTGGGGTGCAGAAGTGCCAACGCTTTCCTTGCCAACTTTGCCGCCCTCTCTTTTGCTGCAAGATTTGGCAGCTTCTAATACTCTATTTCCAGAAATAGTGATGTATCTTAAGTCACCTTTGTGAGAAATAACATCTTCTGAGAAACTCTTCTGCCTCTTCAATTTGGTCATTAAAACACTGAAGTCATCTGCACCTGCCTCCAGGTTTTCAAGTTCTTGTTCCGACTGCTGTAACCAGTGTTCAAACTCGCTGTAATCGGCATCAAACTTTTCTAATTCTTCCTGCAGACAGTGTGTCAACTTCACTTTCTTCTCCGACTCAGCCAGTGTGGTTTCATAGTGAGCTTTCAGTTCCTTCATGTTCTTCTGCAGTTTCTCCTTCTCCTCAGGAGAGAGATAGTGGCCCTGTTTCTCGAGCAATGCTTGTGCAGACTGAGTGGCTATGATGACGGCTTGGTGCTGAGAAACGATCTTCTCATGCTGGGCCTGTGTGAAGACAAAATGTCTATAACTTTAAAGCACTGACAGTTACCCTGAAGCTTCTGGGCACTCCCTGTTGCCTCAGGACCCACAGGCTTACGTGACCCATAGCGTCACAACTTGTTTTTCATTACCTTTTTCATACTACACAGTATTTCGTTTTAAGGGTGAGTTTCAGAATAGCAAAAGCTGCATTTTTAGTATTCTAATCTTATTTTTAAGGAAATTTCCAACTTTCTCTAGAAAGTACCCAGAAAGTGATAAAGAATAAGTACTTGAGAAGTTTGTAAAAAATGTGACTCCTGGTCTCATATTACTGCTTGCTTCCTCACAATCACCCCTAAGGACCACTAATGTCTTGGCCTAATTATTGAGCAGAAAAGTAGAATTTTCTTTACCAGGAAATGATCCTGAAAGAACAATTAATAGGATAAAAGAATTTGTCATTTTAAACCTATAAAAAAATCACAATAAATAAAAGAAAACAATTTCATTCAGAGGAGCCCAGTGGAGATAAGAACAGATATAAAAGACAATAGTGGGGTCACTTAGCTTTGCTGTGCCTTGGTTTTCTGCACTTGGAAAATGGAGACAACCCCTACACATCGTAGGTTCACTGTAAAGGGTACATAAGGTCCCACAGGTAGAACACTCGGCACACTCAGTGCAGAACCGCACAGCTCCCACTCCGAGGGCAGGATGTAAGGCAGAGCTTCCAGCAGGTGTGTGGTCACTGGGCAGTGGGCAGAGCTAGGACCATCTCAGCCTTCAGGGCATGAAGGCAGAAGGGGCTCAGGCAGTTGGGGCCCATTTCCTTCCAGCCATTGCTTACTCCATGTCATACACATTTTCCTTGAGGACAATTTTCTACATTTCTTATACTGGCTTACACATGGAGTCATGACCTGACCCGTTTTCACAGAATCCTCTCTACCACTTGTATTCTCTCCCACTCCACTCCAGGCACTCCAGCCTCTTAGCCATTCCCATCTCCACCATCCAAACTTGTAGGTACCTTATCACTCTCTCTCCAATTGTCTTCTTGGCCTGGAAAGCTTTTCCCTCAGTCATCACTTGGAGAAACTCTCACCACCCCCCACTCTACACACATACATCTTCTTTAATCCTTTGCATAAATCTCATCTCAATGTGGCCTCCCCTGATGATCCTATTTAATACTACTCCCACTCCTTCCCTGGTATTCAGCTGCCATTCTCTTTAACTGTAGCACCTACCACCTTTGAACAGAACATAATTTAGTTATTTATTTTATGCCATATCATCCTCACCTTCCCAGAATGCTAACACCAGGAGGAAAGGGACCTTTGGAACCTTTATTTTGCTCACTGGGGAATCCCAAAACATACAGAACAGTGCTAAATACAGAGGAGCTGGGTAAGGATAAAGATATACCATGAAGTGAAAAGGACTGAGAAGCACTGCTGTAAGGCAATTGTTCATTTACTTATAAGTCTGACTCCAATTAGTCTGCAGAAGATAGACTCATTATTATTTATATACTCACTGTCCATAATGAAGCCTTCCATATTGCAGGCACATGACAATTATTTGTGACTAAATAACTTTTCTCCCACCCACCTCCATAGGTCTTTGCATAAAGCAGGCAGTGAATAAGATGGACAGACTTTGACAGCACTTCATTTGATTATCTGATCCATTCCCTTTGTTTTGTTTTCTTGCATGGGCAGGCACTGGCAATTGAACCCAGGTCTCCCGCATGACAGGCGAGAACCCTGCCCTCTGAGCCACCGAGGCCCACGCCATTCCCTTTGTTTTGTGGATGAGGAAATGGAGGCTGCTGAAGGAGCAGAGCTTGGCTCAGGACATGTGGCACAACTGGAGAGAGCTAATAACAGAACTCCTGACTCAGGGCCTTTGGCCATCTCTCCATACTACCAGATTAGGAATTTCTAAAACGCTTTCAGATTCCCAAGTTCTTAGAGGTGAAAAGATCAGAATGGAAATGTCATACAGTGGCTAAAAACAAGAGCTTTGTACCAAGCATTCCTATGTTTGAATCCAGCTATGGTATACTACTTTGGTCCAGTAAATAATGTTTTCTGGCTTCTCTGTAACTGAATCATTAAGTTCCTTCAGGAATTAATTGGTTTTTATTTTAACAGACAGATACTATCAAGTTCTATAACAGCTTCTTGAAACTGTAACATAGTGAACATTCTTCTTACAGTTTAATTTATATGTCCTATAAAATAAGACCCTGATAGAGAGCATCCTATTGCAAAGTCTCTAAAGACAAAGTCTTATAAGAAAACAAATAGAACTGTAAAAAGATCCTAAAGTCCATTACAAAACTTATCAATTATCAATTATATGGTTCTTTAAACATGTTCTTCAAAAGATGCCTTTGCTACCATAATAGTGTTGTTGTTGGTTTAATTGCCATCATGCAGTAAATTTATAGGGGTTTTCATGTCTTTTTACAATACCCTTCTCTCTATAGAAAAGGAGAGGCTCAGAGAAAACTTAAGTGAGTCAAGACTGCATAGCAAGTTACTCAACAGACATGGATTAGAACTTAATGATGGAGAACGTAGCCTAGTTTTAAATCCAAACTCCGTCCCTTACTAAGTATCTCACCTTAAAAAGTTACTTCAACTCTATAGGTCTCAGTTTCCTCACATGTAAAACAGGATAATAACAAAACTTACCCTCACAGAATAGTTGTGAGGACTAAGTGAATTAACAGATGGGAAGAGTTTACAAGAGTGACTACTCCCTGCAATGATTCATACGTATTAGCTACTATTATTTCTACTAACTCCCTATAATTCTGCTTCACTTAGGTGAAGAATGCCATATCTAATGATTTATTTCTCACTGCTTTTTTACTTGATTGTAACTCTCACAATAATTTATATTTGGCATAATGAAGTACTTGGACAAAAGGACTTTACACTCTGGTCATTAAGCTTTGTAAAGATAACTCATTTCCTAAGTTGTTCCTATCTTTGCTAACCTGGAAATAGAATTTAATAGTATTCATTATGTTTAAAACAACACACCTTGATCTTCTGGTACTGCTGGTTCAGATTCTCCTCAGTGGTTCCAACTTGTCCATCAACATTGGTTTCCAACAGATTGCCGTTAACTTCATCCTCTTTGCCAATTGTCAACATGCCATCACCTTCTGGAAAATGGGTCCCGTTCTGTTCAATCACCTGTTTGTGATTTGTCCCTGCCCTTTCTGAGTCTTTGTCAACATCTGACAACCAGTCCAAGAGGTTTTCTATTTTGGTTTTGCTCTCTTCCAGCTGCTTCATAGCTGCAACCTGGACAGGGAAAGTTCACAATAGGCATTCCGAACATGGGCCACGCCATTAATGTTAAGACATTCCCAAAGTAGGTATTTAGATCATTCTACATTAGAATGGGGACTACTTATACACTAAAAGTTGACAAAGGAATACAATTAAATTACACCTTACAGTAATGTACAGTTACTTTAAAGTTTTCACTGTTCTTAGAAATGTTCCAAAAACATAACTAAAATTGATGGAGTCATCACACCTTTCATCAGTAGAAAGTCACATAGTCCCACTTAAATTGTAAGAACAAATTAAGCAAAGCTTATTGTTCAAACTTTTTGTAGTATTTGGTCAATTACACATCTGGAATCCTAGAGTTCTAGTTCCTGGTGCTAACAATTGCCTACTACCACTGGACACAACTTGATAAATCAAGAAGCTGTAACACTAATTACTAATTGTTTTCAACAATGCAACAGTGTATCACATATTTGGATAGGACCTTTTCAGTTTCCTCCTTGATTGCTGTTGTCACCACTTTATCCAGCTCCTTTTTTGACTGTTCTGCCTTTAAGTTAAGTTGTTTGCACTTTAACTTAGCTTCATTAAGCTTCTGTTCAATCAAGGTCTTATCTTCTTGTGACAGCTTATCCCCATTCTCCTTTAAGAAGTTCTCTGTGTTTTTCACTATTTCTGCCAATGCCTGTGCACTTCCTTGCATATCTTTTTGTAATTCCTTGTAACATAAAAGAAAACATTTGATTAAAAGGTTACCTAATTAACTCTTCAGAGTTGTGATTCTAAATGAGAGTCTAATACATATGATTTGAAAAATAAACATATTCGATGTGTCAATCTGACTTGGTTTATTTTAAGCACAGCACTTAATAAAATTGGAAAAATCAAACATCAAAGAAAGGCATAAGACTGTCATGTTTAACAAAGGAATGTGGTTTTCTCACACACTGAAAACACCTCAGTATATAATCTATCCAAATATGCACATACCAGATATTTTTAAAAATATGAAAACCTCTACAAAAGCTTTTATATATATGATAATGTTATTTATTTTGTCTCTAAACACTTATTTTCTAATATATCCTACTGCTCAGGATATTTATATAAAAAAATAGTTTTCCCAGTGAACTAAAATACTTTCTTCTTCGTAACATCCAGAGCTCTATGGTTTGTAATGTTTACCTCTGTCCCCTGGCTGCTAAGCTCAGGATTAAGATTTCTTATCAGTAGCTGCAACTTTCTTCAGTCCAGATTTCTTTATATAATTTTTTATTTTCCCTTCCTCTTTTGCAAATGTTTTCTGTCCTTCTTCTTTACTGTTTGATTTTTAATGTTATTTTCCTTCTTGGTTTTATTTTAAGCCTCCTTAAATTTTTCTGACAAGTACTGAATTGAAAGAGATACTATTTATTGAGCCACTACTACGTGGCCTGAAGTGTGCTATCACTTAACATACAATATTTACATAACTCTTATGGTAACAAACCAATGGAAGTATGATTAAAGAAGAAACTAAGGTCAGAGAAATTAAGCTCTAAAGCTAGTATGTGTAAAATCTGGGATTTGAACCAAGAGCTATTTATTTACAGCGCTCCTGCTACCACAACACAGTTAAAATATCATCTGCCTTTTTTTCTTTTCACTTTCCTTCAATAAAAAGAAACAAATTTCAGGGAAGGATGGAAGGAATGGAAAGGAGTTAAGAAAAAGAAAGTAAGAACTTGAACCGATGGCTATTTTTGTCAATTTGCAAGTAAATAATAAGCTGGCCTTAAATAGATCTAAACTTTAATTCATCAAATAAATATTTCCATTAGCAAACCTTCTTCATACCTGACTCCACTCAGTATCTCCCCAAAAGCAGTCAAGAAAAGTTCCTGGCTTGCTGAAGTTGGAAATTAGTATAGTTTAAAGCTAGAAGGATGGCTAATAAAAGCCACACTATCATTAATAAAATCCTGCCTGACTAAGGCTTGACAACATCTAGGTATGCATTGCCTTTGAAGGGCTAAAATGATGAATTTTTCAATAACTGCAACTGCTTTCAAAATAATAGTAATAAAACCTAACATCAGAATAAAGCTGCTAATACAAAATCAAATTCTACCTCTTGCTTGGACTGGTACTTCTTTAACTCAGCTGTGCCATCTTCAATTACAAAGGCTTCCTGGTGACCAATCAGGCGGTTTTCAGTTTGTGTGAGGAGATCACATATGCCTTGCAGTTTCTCTTTGTACTCTTGCTGACGCTCTGCCACAACCTGAAGTGGGACAAAACCAAAATATCTTAAATACCAGGTAACAAAAATCACTATTGTGATAGTTCTTTTTTAGAACACATTTTCCTCTAAATGAGCATTTACAAGTATGCTGTAAACATGATAGCAGTGGGGTACAAATTGAGGAAAGTAGACCGAAAGTGTGAGCACATCCCATTTATAAGGAAAGAGATCATGTTTGGATGCAACTGTTCAACAAAATACTGGCCATGCATTTGTGTGAGAGATGGAACTTCTGACCGACTGGAAGAAAATATCCCATTTTCTTAAGCTCTTGACACCTGCGACATAGACAATTAATTCTGCAAAAGGATATCAAAACAGAAGTTAGTTGTGATTTGTCAGTTAATGTATTTGATACGTGTTTATAGGTTATCATGCTAGAGATCATGCCCAGGTGTTTCAAGAAATAATAAAAGAACCCTGCATGCAATATTTCCTTTTCATCAACATGTCTTATTCCACAAGTATCAAGACCTGCCCTTTTGTTCATAACTGCCATTAGATAAACAGCATTCTAATACATTCATCAAATCCTTCTAAGACCTTATTTAATTAAGTCAATCAATACAAATTAAATATTTCTTTCATTTTCCTATTAAACATACAATCTGGCTATATATCATATAGCCAAAGATAATGTTTACTAAGAAGCCAACACATGCTAGGCAGTGTACTAAGTGTTTAACACGTATCCTCTTATCTAATGCTTACAAAATTACCAGATAAGCACTATTATTTACAATTTCCCAATAAGGAAATTGAGGTTAAGTGACGTATCCCAAGTCATACAACTTGTGAGTAACAGAGCTGGGATCTAAACTCAAGTAATTAAGCTCCAGAGCCCACACTCTGAACTGCCTAGCCATATCACCTCCTGGGGGAATAACCTTAGTCTTCTTTAGCTATGTGTTCATTAGTTTATCCCTTGATAAACTAAAATTAACTAAATTATAGCATCATTGTGGAAAATAATATTGTTACACATTGCAGGTCCCCTAACTTGCAGAGTGCATACAAAAAGCCTTTCTTGAATTTTTTTCCTCTCATACCATAATCCTTGGATACCAATATAAAGGTGTCACACTGAATAACTAAAAGCAAAGAATTCCAACTTCACAAAGAAAGGCAAACCTTCTGATCATCAAGATCTTGTTCTAGCTGTAACTGAGTCTCTAAACATTCCACTTTGGTAGTTACTGATTCGTGTACATCAAGAAAACACTTTTGAGTTGTATTTAAGAGCCTCAGCAGTTGTTTGCTTTGATTGGGAGACAGATCTTGTGCATATTCAGAAATGAAAAACTGCACATCAAAAGCAGTAGTCTCCAGCTGTGTTTTGGTATTTCCAAGGTCTTTTAACACATTCTGTGAACAAAGTAATAAAGTTACCAATGAAGTTAAGCCACAATAAAGTTTATATTAACAATAATATTTATTCTTAAACCATGCCTCATATCAGAGAATTAGGGTATTACTTACTTTTTTCATTATTCTTATTTTTTGAGAATAGATTTACCATCTATTAGAAATTGCTTAAATACAATGGGAATTGGTATTGTGTAAAAAGACAAATAATCCCTCTAAGGATATTTGAATCTTGTCTATGATATCATGCTTAAAAAGTAACTGATGAAAGACCAAAACTCAACATACATATGTTTAGCACCTTAAAGAGAAATATCAATATTTTAATGTCACAAAATATTTATACTATCCATATAATTGTAAGGGCACATAAATGAGACTACAGGGAATTTGAAATATGAATTAGATGGGCCACCCAGAATTTAAGTTTCTTGACTTCTAGGACCAAGAGTCCAGCCATCATTCAGAAGGTATGCTCTTCAAATTAAGAACTTGTTCTAATAAAGTAACTATTGGAAAAACTAGCACACCAAAGGTCACTACTGTGAGTAAAAATTACTAATTTCAACTTGTCAATGACAACATCAGTTTGATAAGGCAGGTGGTACATCAGAATGGTGCTCATAAAGTAGTGACCATTTCATGGATACAACAACTATGAACAAATATCTCTGAAGGACGAAGGAAGCAAATAATATTCATAGCCTTAGCAAAGTCATATTGTGTCTAAATACTTCTTATATTAAATCCAACAATTCCTAAATGCACTTTGGTACGTTTAGATACTTGCCTTGAGAAACTCCAAACTTTTCTTTACATATTCAGTATCTCCAACATTCACAATCTCGATATCCTTCACAGATTTGCTCTTTTCTGATATCCAGTCTGAAAATGACTTAACCTTATTCAGAAATTCTTCATGGGATACCATTAGTTTAGACTAGAAAATAAAATTGTACACTCATTTTTGTCTGTCCCCAGAATGTCACATTTTCCTACAAATAATGGCTCTAATCTCTTAACGGCTTAAGAGTCTGAAAATAAAATATTCATCCTATGAATAAATTCTCAAATAACCTTCAAAAGTCAATTTTGACAAGACGTAAAACATTTTTATGCCTACCATTTCAGAGTCAATTGCCAGCATAATCTGTTTCATTCTTTCTGAAGTCACATCACTGAGGGAAGAGAAGGTAGTCTGTAAATTTCTGTGGCTTATACTCAGTTCCTCAAGATGTCCTCTGGGAATGTCACTGGGAGACTTCAAGAATTCTTCTGCCAACTTCATATCTTTTCTTAAAATAACAGCAATTGGAGCCAATCCCAATTCAAATGTCTACCAAAAAAATATATCCCAGATCTATTTACTACTTAATGAAAAGCATAAATATAATTAATATTCAAAACCCAAAAGCAAAGAACTCTGTTTATTTTTCAAAAGCTAACATAAACTGACTACCACCTGTAAATGGGCCACAGACAATTCTTACCTCCAGCTGTGTGAGTTGGTTTTTCAAAGCTTCTAGATTGTTATCCAGAGACTCTTGGTTGTCTAAGGGAGGTTTCATATCTTGAAGCAAAGCCAAATACTCATGCATTTTTTCAGTGTGCTGTAAGCACTGCTGTAACTCACTGGAAAACTAAAAATAAATTTGGACATTTTAATTCAATAGCCTTTATGCAGACTGTTAAAGTAAATATAGTATATGGGATTATTCCCAAATGTTTTATGTAGCTACTTACATATAAAATGTATCAGTCAACTTACTTGTTCCGCTGAGCTATCTTCATAAGTTATTTCTTTTGACCCTGAAATATATTCCGAATGGTTTGAGGAATCACTGCATAGTTTCTTGAGTGTCTCAACTCTTGGCAGTGCTGACATACATGCAGTTGAATTTTCTAGTCCAATTTCTTTCATATTTTCTAAATTAAGGGAACACTGGTCGCCAAGAATGGGTGGCTCTTCATCCACTGCCTCAGAAGTAGAAGACAGGTTTTGAATCATGTCTCCTACCTGTTCTACTTTGCATGAATATCCATCAGTAAGCAGCTTGTAGAAAATATTTTCAAGTTGCAGTAGAAGTACTTTGGATGGAATACCACTTTTCTCTAGCTCATACTCCACTTGAGTTAATTCTTTCATCAACTTAAATGCTCCTGTAATTTTTTGGCTATACTGATTTTGCTGCAGTATGTCAAGGAGATGTTCAGACTTCAGATTTGCAATACATAAAGGATCATCTCTATTCTTGGCTATTAGTTCTGGTGAGTTACTCATGGGGGAAATCCCAGTACAGTCACTGATTTTAGAGTCACTGTACATATTAGATACTTCATTAGCCAACTGTGATGTGCTAACCTTTTTCATTAAGTTCTGAATTAAAACTTTAGTGTCTACAAAGGCTGAAATTTCTCCAACCTCCTGAGGATTCATATGACTTGCTTTCAAGCTGCCTTTCAAGATATCCTTTAAGTCCTCGACTAATACCTGAGAGAATTCAGAAAGCTGAACCTCCTTTTCTTGCAGTCTTGGTGACAAGTCTTGTTTTGGTGGCTGCTGCTCCACCATTTCTTTCTTATCATTAATTTCTAAGACTAAGGAGTCTGTGTATGAGATGTTACTGGAGTTATAATTTCTAATTCCATTTGTACAGAGTTCTGTCTGCACAAAATCAGTATTTTTCTCCAGGGCTTCCACATTTCTAAGTGGTAAGGTTGAAAGTGTGTTTTCATTACTTCCCAGCATAAACTGAGGAATTTCTTTTTCTCCTTCTGAGTCGGTTTCTTTAGTATGAATCTGAGTCATTCCATTCAGAGGCGTGTCTTCTTGGGTAAGACATGCCTTTTCTTTTACATTATTAACTCCTAATTGTAAGTGTTCTTTCATGGGAGGGGCAGCTATTAAAACACAGCTAGGGATATCAGAATTCAATTCTGTTTGCTGAGCCTTCTTTAGCCCATTTTCTGTATCTGTTTTTTTATCAGGATAATAAAAAATGTCTTCATTTGGTTTCAGTACATCTTGTGCTTTTATGTTTTTAGCACAAGGTTTTAAATAAATAGATAGATCATGCTGTTTATCAGGTTTATCACTGAACAGCTCTTTCTCAATAACTGTATCCCCTTCAGACAAAACAGTAATGTCACTGATCATTTTGCTAGCAGATGTGTCAAATATCTCTTCAAGATTCTCAAACTGTACAGGACTTTTACTGACCATTGTTTGGAGATTTTTTGGTTCACTGTTAAGAGTTGTAGCCACATTTTTGAGGCTTCCTTTCTGATTACGTTCTTCGTTATTTGTGATTTGTGTAAATGGAAATTGAGTATTAACTAAATTAAGACTCTCCCTTGTACTCTCACTAGGCAAAAGTTTGAGATATTTATCATCTTCTTCTACTAGAAGCACGTCTCCTTTACCTGAACACAGCTTCTGAATTGATGTCTCATCTCCTATTAGCATATTATGTTTGCCATCTCTCCCTTTAATTAGTTCTCTTCCATTTCTTTGATTATCTTTGTCAGTTACAGATGCTACAGATGTTATATGGCTTTCCTCAGCAGATTCTCCTATTAAATCAGTGTCAGAACAAATGATTTTATCAAATGATGAGTTCCCTTTAAGTGCCACATTCTCAAAATACTGATCTCCCCTTTTCACAGAGTGAGTAGATTCTGGCTCTTGAATCAACTTAATTTTTACGTCCCCTAGACTATTATCTAACTGAGAAGGTGAGCTGTGTTTTTGTGATTCAGTATCTTTACTGACATGTAGTAATGTATCCTTATGTGTCATCTCATGATTCAACAAATTTTCTTTGCTGTTTCCAAAAACCTCAGTTGTATATTCAGAAAGGCTACTTCTTTCAGTAACTAAGTTATTTTTATTAGTTGATTCAAGCTGTAAAGCATTTACACTTTGTAGTTTTTCCAAAGAAATATAAGTGTGCATTTTATCCAGGAGGATCGTTTTATTAATAGTTTGATTTTCATCACTGCTTTCATCTTCATTTGCGGTGACACACAATTGGGTATCTATATTTTCAGCCTCATTTTGACACATGGGCTTTTCATTCTCATCACTTCCTTCTCCTTCACCTTCACCTTCAACGTCATCATCGTCATCGACATCAGTGTCATCCTGATCACTACTGTCACACATGTAATCCTCACAACTTTCTTCATTTTGCAAATAACCTAAGTAATCAACATCAGATTTAAATTCTTGTCCACTTATATAATCTTTTCGTCCTCTCCAATTGCCAGTGTCATCAAGTTTTAATGAAGCACTGAAGTTCTCTTTTCTTCCTATACTTTCATAATCGATCAATGAGTCAGCTTTATCACTTTCAAGGTTATTTGCACTTTCCCCTTCTGACACAGTTTCCAGCAACTGCCCATTTACCTTGTCTGAGCCAGCTAAATTTAAATGCAGTCTTTCACTTGGATCCAGTTCAGCTTTCTTGATACCTATGAGAAAATCTTGAGGAGACAGTACTTCCCCCCTCACACTAAAGCTACCAACTAGTCCCTGTTGGGTAACCATGTAATTTTCATCCTCCTTTGAAACATCATAAAAAACATCTCCAGGAGGAGCAGTCCCATCACTTTCCTCTCGCAGTGTGTCATAGTCTTCAGGTTGCAAACAATCGTGATCATCACCTTCAAGAATAAGAGAATCGTGGTCATCATCTTCGAACAAGGGAGTATCATAAAAATCCTCATCACTCTCACTGTCTGTTTCCATGTCCCTCTCCCGATCATCCAGCAGGGAGGTTTCATAGTCACCAGCACCGATGGTCTCTTTAAGCAATGGTGTACCACAAATATGAGATGGGTTGACATTATCAATGTCACTCTCTGGAGTCATGGCACAGGAGTACTCTTCTATTTTGGACTCGTTTTGCTTGTCTTCAGTATTTTGAGAAGCAGCAAGCATTTTTTCATCCTCACCATAAGTATCTGAAACACATTTATCATTGTGATATTCTAGCTGAGGATTATGAACACCAACATTTAAAAATTTTTGTCCAGAGCATTCTCCCTGTAAACTGATGTTAATAGCTGCAATTCCCAGAAACTGTTCTTGAAATTTTTCTCCCATTTTTTGACCTAATAACATGGTTTGGTCATTCAATGGCAATGGAGAGGCTTTACAATTATTTCCATTGCTCTTTGGGATGTGTACATTATGAAAACCTCCCTGATCACTCCTCAATTTATCATGACTTAACAAGGCACTTAGCCTGGGGGAATAGTCAAAGATAGGTGAATCCTTGTTTATATTATCTTCATTCTCTGTCTCATTCAGATCACAGAATCTACTGGTTTTTGGTTTCACAATGGGGTTTATTATCAAATCACTTGCAAAGTTTTGAATGTTTTTAGAGTAGCCACATTTATCTGCATGTTCAGTTGTTTTGACTTGACTTGGAGTTTCACAGTTTCTAAGTATGTTTTCAGAGTCAGGTCTAAGCATGCTCTCTTCTGCTGGTTGAGGCTGTGTTAAGTATGATACAGGATTGGGAACACACAGACTGGATGAGTTCTTAACTTGATGGTCAGTTGATATTATGTTTGCCCAGTTTTCTGACTGATAAAATTCGCTACTGAAAACAATATTTCCCATTTCATGAAGCTCTTCATTTATGGAATGCTTTCTATTTTCAGTAGTTTCTTCATGTTCAGATTCTCTACAACATTTATCAAAACTTAGTAATGCTGTACTTTCATTCTGTTCTTTATTTGGAGTATTACTAAGGAACATATCAGGGAATCCTAAATCAAAATATTCTTTTGATGGTATCTCTCCATCAAATTCTGCATTATGGCCTTCCAGTAACATACCAATAGCCTCATCCAAATCTCCATCATATAGCAAAAGCCTCTGCCCTGTGTTTGCATCCATATAGCTATTTATCATCAAATAGGAAACGAATAATTTTTTAATTTGTTCTGAGCTCTGAATTGCTGCTGGCTCTTCTCCATCCAGAATGCCCTCTTCCTGGCTGTACTCATGGACTGTAGATGGCTGGAATTTACAAAAGGAGAGCCATCTTCTAGCATTTTTACAAGAAGCTTCTACATCTCCCAGATCTGGCATTTTATCAGGTAGTATTATATTTTTTAAAATTGATGCTGTGTTATTATCTATAATTCCTAGCTGTTTTGCTACATCCAAACCAATGACTTGAGAAGTTTCTGGGATATACAGGGCAGCTATTTTTTGTCTGCCATTCAGGATTTTGTATGCTAATTCATTTGTAATCAACTCTTGCTGCAAGGAGGAAGACGTGGGAAATATTTCACCAGAGTAGGGCCAAATGAGTCCCACATAGCCTCGCTGAGCCTCTAGTATCAAAAGAGCACTGCTGGAAGTTATTAAATCACATTGGACTGCTTCATCTATAGTTAAACGTTTAGCAGGGTTTGAGTGAATGATTCCCCCTGTTTGAACTTGATATGTGAGAATACTGTTGGCAGTATCTCTGTCAATCACCCCTTCTGCCACTGCTTCTTCAACTGTCATCCTTTGGCCAGAGTCACAACCAATCAGACCTCCAGAAAGAAGTTGTGCACCCAATAACCTAAACATGGTTTCACGGTCAATGAGACCTTCGTGAGCTGCCCTTAAAATACTTATGTTTCTTCCCCCTTTTAATGTTAATCTGCCTCCTTCTTGTGGTCTCACAGGTAGAAGCCGCATCCCTGTGTTTTCCTGTAGAATACTTCTTTGTACCATATCTATTAAAGAAATCTTCTCAGAGGTGCAGGGGTCAATAAGATCTTTGCACATTCTTTGCCTTTCCAGAACTTTGGAAAATAATGTTGAGGAAAGCAAATTCTGTTGGAAAGCCTTCTGTAAGGTCAAATGTTCTCCTGTGGCTGGAATAACCAAAAAGCCTGTGGAGAGCAGTATCTCAAGAACTCTGATGGCCATGGATTCTGATATCACACCTTGAGCCAGAGCATCCAGGACTGGAATTGTGGTAGGTGATACAGCAGAAATAATTTCCTTAGCTTTGCTTAGTTCTTTGAGTTGGCACAGAATTTGTTCATCAATAAGACCATGACTTTCAGCATCTTTGAGGTCAAAGCACTTTCTTAATTCTGGTGAAATGAGACCGGAAATCATTAGCTGTGTCTCAAGCAACCTAATTCCAGTTTCATAGTCTATGAGGCCTCTTAAAACTGCCTGAAAGACTGAAAGGACTTCTCCCGTTGTCTGATCAATGGTACCTGCAATCACATTATCCAACTGAAAGGAAAATACAAAAACCCAGGTCAGTCTGTTATACAAGGGTGGGCAGAGTTTCGTGAAACTTAACTATGCTTTTTTAAAAAATAAATAAAACACTTCAAAAATCCTCTACTTACCAAGGTGCAGCAATGGCGTGAATGTTAGGCAGCTCAAATGCACAAGAGATCTATGTCAGTGATCTATTCAACAGACAGGATGTGATAAAAGCTTTGAAAACAACATGCATCTGTAAATTGAAAACTTAATGCTGTGTACATTAACAAGGTTAGTGAGGACACAACAGAGTAGATGATGATATCGAGAAAACAGAGCGCACACCTAGAAGGCAAACCATGCTTTCAGGACGTGGGTGAGATTAGAGCCTACTGATGTGAAAAGAGAGTATCAAACCCCATGCTATTTATGTTTACAGCATACAGACTTCTTTAGGCACAGTCAAGAACTAAGGAACCAGAAAAACTGTTACATACCCCAAACTGCAACAAAATTATGTGGGAAGAATTTCCAGGAATAAGAGAAATAAATGTAAATATAACTTTTGTATGCTAAATATACTGGGGCATGTTCACATCAATTGCCAAGTTTAAAGAGTTTAGTTCAGGCCAAATATTGAATGATTCCTGCTATATTTTAAGAAGATACTCAGACATCTCTGCTAGAACATATGGCCTAGCATTACTTAAATAAGCCCCATGGGAATCTCTGAAAGCCAAATGCAACCTATAAAACTTTATTGCCACCTTTAGATATATCTCACAGGCCACTTTATAATATCACATCATATTTTTAAAATACCTGATATAGCAGAAGAAGAATGGCTTTTAAGGAAAAGAGTTAGAAAAATGAATGATTCTTTTCTTATACCATGCAAGGCAGAGATTAAGGTGTCACAGAAACTGATGATCAGCATGTGTAAGACTGCATTTAATTAAAATCACTGAAAACTCCAAGCATTTAAATAAATTCCAATCATGTTTTCCACTTAACACAAGGTCATTGTGTTATCATTGACATCTATTTCTACAACCATGCAAAAAAACCTAAGAGTCCTGAAAAGGGTTCATGTTTAAATAAATAATACTACCTTCTCCTCTATCTTTACATCTTCTGAGGTCTGTGATTCTTGTAGTTGTTTCAGAGATTCGCTGAATAATAAATTATAACCTTCTTGAAGAGTTTTCATTTGTTTTTCCAGTTCATTTCTTTCTTCATCTGTCATTCTAAAATAACCAGAAAGTAAGAAAAGAACAAAACAAATCTTCAAATTATAAAGATGCTATCTTAGGTTCAATGACTTTGTAAAGTAGAATATTTTTAAAAACAAGCTAAAACAGTCATAAAATAAAATACAACCTCACATAGTCTTCTCAGGACTTGGAATAAATGTATATGAAAATTAAGAATGGTTCTAAAAACATCTAGGAATCCTTTCCTAGCCTGAGAAAAGGACTGAAGGAATGGTTATAAACTGATATGTTGGCATCTCTCTAGCATATAGAAATCTCCAAAATAACAACTGCTGTTCTCTGACAGGGAAGGACCTCACTGTTATTCTCAACATGAAAAAGGAATAGGAAGGTACCCTTAACTCAAGGTTAAACTTGTTTAAACTGAAAGATGAAGAACAAGAGAATCTACAAGGAAATTCTTCTGAATTCTCTCAGGTACAATACAAAGTCATTCAGGAATAATTTTAAAAATGACAGCAAAAAGAGTTTTAGAAAAAGATGTATTCTTTCCTTGGCTGAGGCACTGGCAGAAATATCTGAAGTGCTTTGTTTCAAAAAGTAGGACCAAAATATGAGAAATCAGGTTGCCACAGGTCTCAGCTAAAAGAATGAGAAATATATTAATGCACATTCTATGAAGTTAAGTCTCGGGGAGTACTGAGTTAAGACTTGGCTTGGAATCTTAACTTTACCACTCACTGGCTATTGATCCTTCACCTCTCTGAACACGTTTTCTTATCAGTAAAATACAGATAATATGCACATTTCAGGACTGCAGAAAAGCCTAAAAGGCATCATTAACTAAATTGATGTCTATACTCATGTTATTCCATTATTAAGAAAAACGTAATTGCATTCAATTGATCTCAATTTAACAATATCTCAATTAAAGTTTACCACCTTCTGCTTTGCTGAACATTTTTAAGATGACCTCCCTGTCTTGAATAGAGGAACTAATGAAAATCAACGTACTTATCACCGTGTTTAGACAAAAATATCTGCATGGCCTGAAGTACTTCAGATAATTGTTCCTTCTTGGCTGATATTTCTTCATTGGAAATCTGCAAGGTAAAGAAAACATACTCAAATTTTCCCATAAAAAAAAAGACTAAACAGCAGTCATTTTTTAAAACTAATCAGTAAAAGGTTTAATTTTTGGATGACCCAAGTCACTGCCACTGCATTATCAGCAGAGCTCTTTAAGAGTACTTTATTTAGGATGCATGATTAAGGCAAGACCTTCTACCCATAATGCCATCATTTTCAGGAGGAAAAAATAATTCTACAGTATATGGCTCATTCATTTGTCCCAACCCAGCCACTGAGTGGTTAAGTAAAGGTTGCCTCAAATACCATGGATGGCCAGTGATTGATTCAGCACCATGAAAACACTGTCCCTGTACATTGTAGAAATCAGAATGAAGCATCAATATGGAGCACTTCTTCAAGAGCATCCTCCCTCTGGCTAACTTCTAAATATAATTCTCTTTTTGAAAAAATGGTGGAAATATTTCTCTGAGGTGTGCAGATCAAAATTAAATAATTTCTATTGTTAAAACCCTCACTGGTGAATGCTGCCTGGTATGGTCTGAGGAGTAAGATTGCAGCCTAGGAGTAAAATTGTTCTCTTTGGGGAAAAGAGGCTTAACACGTTCCCCTAATCCTACAGGGTATCACTTCTGTGTATCTTATTTCTGAAACTGACATTCTTTTATGAATTGAGTGAACAAAATGAATGGAAATGATGAGTCAATGAAAAGGTTTATTCTTCCCCTTTTGAAAAAACAGTGGTGGATACTGTTTTCAGATAGGTGTATTCTGTCTAAAACTAAAGTCTGTTTGTGATGGTTATGCATCATCATAAAGTCATTTGATTTTTGAAAGACGCTTTCATTATTCACATCAAAAGAAAAATTTCCTTTAACAGAGAAACTAGCATGTATGCCTAGAGATTTGTAATATAAGTCCATTAAATGCATTAAAAAAAGCAGATACCCACTTTTATGTCTACTAGATCTAAAAGTGACCTACTGATATTTTGGAGCGTTTAAAACTACAGGAAGAGAAAATAGCAAGGATTCATGACCCACATTTCTCCAAAGAAACTTGTTCTCCAAATAAATCTTCGTTAAGGCCCCTATCTTAGTTGGCTTCCTATTAGACGAGGGGAGAAAGTGGAAAGGAACAAGATATTTTAAACAAAATACTCGGAAAAAATTATTTTAAAGGTATTTGGTATACTTTTAATTAAAAACATCGAATGTATGTATGTACCTGCTTTCCAACATCACATTTTTTCCACATTATATAAAATATAGTGTGCAAGACTGTGAGCTCATTTGTCTTTTTTTTTTCAGTTGAATAACTTTTCAGGTATACACTCAAGACTATAAACCTCTCTCCTAGGGAGAAGTTTAATAAGGTGCATTTGTCTCATATTATAGGTAAAATCAGACACAGTACTGAAACTTTCCTCTGATTGTGTCAAAAATATGAGTCCAACTGATGATAACTGAGGTACTGCTAGAAGAGGTGGAAAAAAAACTGAGATGAAAGCCCTTAAAATTTCCAAATGTCAGGCAGAGGCAGGGAAGACAATGAAGCAAGAACATATTTTTTTTAGAAAAATCTTGCTGATGCTATGGAAATTAATTTTTTAAAATATTGCAGCAACTCCAATGCTATCACAGCAGCAGGAATACTGGGATTTATATCTTAATCACCAACATCCTAAGAACTTCAAGTGGTACAATGCAACAGACACCATGGACCACTAACACCTCACAGATGCAGCTATCCAAACAATGCTAAGTGCTTGGGGAACAGAAGATGGCCCACATGACTAAAGGATTCACTTAAGTAAGGGAAAGAATCTAGAATATCCAGTGATTAACTTTAAAATACCTTTTTATGACATAAAAATATCCAGAAAATCACAACTAAGGTTAATACTAAAACATATTAGTATTCTAATTGTTTTCATTGTCCTTAACACATGATACTGCCTATCTTTATGATACAAAAGCACACAGATTTATACTGGGCATGAAACACAATGATACAGCTCTTTAGCATTTCTCATCATAATCAGGAGGCAGATTTAACTATTAAGGAACAGTACAACATATCAGTTGACTTCAGAATTCAGGCTTTGGAATAAAAAAACATCTCATTCTGCCATATACTAGCTGTGATTCCTTGGGTAAGTTATATAACCTCTGATTTTCTTTATAATTGCCTATAAAAATGGGGAAAAAGAATGTAAAGAACTAAATATTGTTCTGAGTTGTGCTGGTTTGAAAGGATGCATGTCCTCTAGAAAAGCCATGTTTTAATCAAAATCCCACTTAGTAAAGGCAGAATAATCCCTATTCAATACTGTATGTTTGAAACTGTAATCAGATCATCTCCCTGGAGATGTGATTTAATCAAGAGTGGTTGTTAAAATGGATTAGGTGACGACATGTCTCCATCCATTTGGGTGGGCCTTGATTAAGTTTCCGGAGTCCTATGAAAGAGGAAACATTTTGGAGAATGAAGGAGATTCAGAAAGAGCAGAAAAGAACAACATAGCCCAAGAAGCAGAGAGAACCAGCCAGCGAACTTTGGAGAAGAAGGAGGAAAACACCTCCTGGGGAGTTTCATAAAACAGGAAGCCAGGAGAAGCTGGCAGATGACCGCTTGCTCGCCATGTGCCCTTCCACTTGAGAGAGAAAAACCTCAACTTCATTGGCCTTCTTGAACCAAGGTATCTTTCCCTGGGTGCCTTAGATTGGACATTTCTATAGACTTGCTTTAATTGGGACATTTTCTCCGCCTTAGAACTGTGAACTACCTACTTATTAAATTCCCCTTTTTAAAAGCCATTCTTTTTCTGGTATACTGCATTCCGGCAGCTAGCAAACTAGCTAGCAAAGTGAACTACATCAACTTAGTGAATTCTAGCTACTATTATTATTATCAAACAAGGACCTCAGTGAGTACCTTTTGCTTAGAGAAGGGAGATTTTCCAGCCTTCTCTCCATCTCTCAATGTCATGCTGATATTTGATACCCATTTCTGCAGTTCTTTGACTTTTTCAACATGCTCTTGCTTTTCTTCTTCCAGTGTTTTCTGACAGGTGTGAATAGCAAGAAAGATACACATTCCAGTAAATGACTAAACTATTAAACTGACCTCTACACAAAAAATAAGAAGGTAAAAATGCATTTTTTCAAAACACTTTACTTAGACATTTTATTCATTTACTTAAGTATGTATCATGTCGGATAGCAGATGTACTTCCAAAATGTTTATGGTGTCAAAGAAAGCTGTGACAAACATTGTCTGATGATCAGTCTAACCTCCCAGCTGTTCCATCAATATGACAAATAAAAAACTGTGAACTTCATTCATGAAGCTCTAGATCTTTGAATTGCTGCCTTTGCATTAGCATTACAATCACAATTGTCTTGACAGATTAGTATCAGACAATGTAAAGCTGAATGAATAGAGAACGTCTACACACACAAAAAATACACAGAATGAAGAAAAATCCTTCCCTCCCCTCCAAACAAAATACATTCATAATGTTAGCTTTTAATTCTGAAGTCTTAACTAGAAATGAGAGATTCTGGTAAACTTTTTAATATGTTAAGAGATCACTCACTATACACAGGAAGACTCAAAACCTTTTCAATTTTCAAAGTAAACTGAAACAATACACTTATGGATGTGAACATATTTACATCTTTTTCTTTTATTCTAAGGTGCTTTTTGAAATTGTCTCTGAGTGAATGCAATGTATCACTTGAAAAACGGGAAACCTAACATCAAGCTGGATCTACTCAGTGACAGAGTTCTGTAGAAAGGATTCCATGAACTTGTTGAAATCATCAACCTTATCCCATATTCTAGGTAAACCCTTTAATTTTAGTGTGAGCAAGATTCACAACACTAATCTCAAAGCTAACGGAACCATTTTAAGAGCAGTACCTCTTCAGTTATTTTCTACTTGAAAATATTCTGACTTTAGAGCAGTTTGCTATTTCCAGCCTTTAAAAAAATAAACAGTGCTTTGAATATATAGCACAATTACCAGGCTATACATTTAACAGATACAGCATGTCCTGGACAGAGTGCATGAACTGGACAGCCTCAGGCCCTGCCCACACAGTTATTTAAACAGCAGAATGAATGTCCTACTATGAAGAATAGTAGAGGCTAGAAATTCCTGTCATCAAGGGTTCGGATACTTCTAAGAGTTTAAGTCCTGTGTGGAAATCAAAATCAGCTTTTTCTAAAGCTTCTTTATATGTCAACTTCCTTTTTGTTTGGGGACATATTATATTTCTGATATATGATTTTTGATCTTTGAGTTTCATAGCAATGAGGACATCTATGATACCTACTTGGAGAGCCTCTTCTATTGACAACCGGGAGTGAACCTGTGGCTCTATCAGGCCCCCTGTCAAGTACTGAAATTCCAAACATCGGACTCCCATTTCCTTACTTATGATATTTGCATTCACAGCTTCCACCACTGACATCACTTTGTTAGTGACGGGATGACCAATCCCTGTGATTACTAAATCACACTGTCGCAGCTGCTGGGCAAACCCTTCATCAATGAGGCCTCTATGCAAAGCCTCAGCCACCCGGTACTTTTTGCCAGTAAGAGGATCAATTATGCCCCCTGTACTGACTTGGGCTTCAAGGCACCTGAGCGCAGTAATCCGATCAACCAGATTTCTACGGGAGGCCTTCAGTACAGACATCCTTTCCCCACTAGAAGTCAGCCAATACCCTGCAATGGGACTATGCAAATCCTTCTTGGGAATTAACCGGCTCAGCAAAGAATCAGCAAGTTCTGTAAGGGTGATGAGGCCCTCCTGACGTTTTTTGACCAAGGCTTTGTCAACTATTCCCTGCTCTATAGCCTCATTAACATTGAACTGTAATCCCGTTTTAGTATCAGTCAGCATATAAGAAGGCTGCCCAAAGGATTCAAAAAAGGTGGCTTCCTTCCACTGATACTGCTGCCCTGAAAGTTCAAGATATGTGCTTTTACCGATTAGATTTCTTTGGAAAGCCTCATAAGCAGTCAATTCTGCTCCTGTTTTTATGTCCACTACAGAAATTTTATGAGTTTTCTCTACATTGAGATTAGAAATGTTCCTCTCCCCAAATGGAAGCAGAAAGCACTGGCAGTGTACATCAAACACACACATTTGCAGTAGTTCTAAGTAGTACAGAGCTTGCTTGTTATTGGGATTAGGAAAAACTCTCGTGTTGCTTGATGGCTCGTGTAAAAATTGTAAAATGGCATTATTTAACAACCCTTGCTGCAGAGCAATTTCTGGAGGAACGCGAATGCCTCTCACAGGGTCAATGATGCCCCCACTGGCAATCTGGGCCTCCAAGATATGTTTACCTTTTTGTCTGTCAAGCAATCTATTTTCCATAGCTTGAAACACTGACAATGTCTTAGAAGAATATGGATATCCCAGGGCTGCCTTCTCTGCCTCAAGGAGCCTAATTTTGAATTCAGGGTCAATAACTCCTTTAAGGACTGCATCTTCCACAGAAAATGTCTGACCTGAAATGGGGTCAATTATAAAACCTGTTGCAGCCTGAGCTTCCAAAAATGCTAAAGCCATCATTTTGTCTATTAAGATTTTCTTTGCTGCTGAGGCAAATGAAATCTTTTCTTTTGTGGATTCTAGGTAAAGCCCCGCAATTGAGGTGGCTCTAGTCAAAAACTTGCTAAGAGTTCTCTGAACTTCTTCAACACTCTTAAGACCAAGTCGCAGCTGCTCAATTGTTTTCATGTCCAGAAGCTTAGCTTCAACCAACTGCCTGGCAGTCACTATGTGCCGGAGCCCTTGAAATTTAAATTCATCATCCCTAACTAAGCATGCATCTCCATCGAATGTCTGGACAGTCTCTGGTTCCAAGCCTTTCTTAGGAAAATCTCTCTTGAGTCCATTGGATGCTCTGCAACCTTCAAGCATCCATTCTTCAGCACTGGAAACTGGGTTTTTTTCTTGTTTTAATGTTGTGACTTCTGTATGCATATCATACTGCTTGTTCTTAGCTATCTGCAATAGGAATTTATAAGATATTAAAAGTCACCTTAAGAACATTGTATCACTTTACCTATTTTTAATCCAGATAAAATTCCTATAGTAATAGAGATAAGAGAAGAAAATTTTCAGACCAGTGAGGGTTCAGAAATAAGTGATATTATTTTGAAAGTTTACTTTAGATGGCAATTAAAACTATTAAAATAATAGACCAAGAAGAAAGAGCTCTGGCCACAGAACATGCTAGAAATTAAAATTGACTTCTTGGTTCTTATAGCTTTTTTATGGCCATGTTTTACAAAATTTAAATTTCCACAGATACAATAGAATACCCATTATATATGCACATTTAATCTTTACAAAATGAAAGAATGATAACTTATAATAAAGATTCAAGTAAATCACTGGAAAAAATTATAGCATTATTTTCCTGTCAGAATAGCAAAAAAGCCAATTATATTCCAAACTTTTAAGAAATTAGTCTAAGGGAGAAAGGAAATAAGAGAGGAAACTTGCTATCAGATGGCTGAGAAAGTCTCAGAATAGAGTATACCTCTAAGGGGGTCAAAAGTTTCACCAATTCCATTTCACACTTGTCGTCTTGATATTTAATAGGTGGTTTGGAATTGTGCAGGGCTTGCTCTCTTATCTTCTCTATTTCTGAAGACAGCTTTGCAATAGGGTTTGTCTCATCGAAAGTTATCTGTAATTCAGTGCTTGTCTGAGAAAAATACTCAGAATAACACTGCTGGCTTTTCTCTTTCTCAGATGGTGCACCTGAAAGATGGAACTGGATTTCTCTTGGTGTCTGTTCAACAACCCGATGTTGCCATTTTTCTTCCAGTTGCTGTGGTTCCTCAGCCCACCTGAACCGAGGAGATCTGGCCCTTAGGTGAAGCTGTCCTGTGTTCCTAGAGGAGAGCTCTCCAGAGTGCTGAGACTCCTTCGATGTCATCTCAAAATCTGGTTTGAAGTTACAGTTTTTGGTTGTGTCCTTTCTTTGGATTTCAGTCTGGAGTGAAACTAATTGGTGTTCATGTTCCTTTATTTGCTGATCCATTTTCTGCTTCAGGTTTTCAACTTCAAGTTTTTGGGCTACCAGCTCATCCTCAAGTTTTCGACATTTCTGGTAATGATTTACTTCCATATTCTGCCCTCGTTGCATTTGCTCACGATATTGCTGAAGCTGCCTTTCAAGTTCTCTAATATTTGTTTCACAAAGCTTAGCATTCTCTTGAGCTCTGCAGTTTTCTCGCTGAAGAGACACAAAGTCAAGCTTAATGCCTGAAATATCATTTTCAGTGACGACTTTGGCATCCATTAATTTCTCCATCTTTTTCCGAAACTCCTCAGCTGAATGTTTGAATTTATCAGATTCTTCCTGAAATAGAACCATCTTTCTATGTGTCATCTGCTCCTCTATGGTCTTCAAGTACAGTTCATCTTGTACTTTCTTTAACCTGTTATTTAACTCTTGCACCTGAGCTTCTTGCAGCTGAACTTTCTGCTCTCCCAGTCGCTTTTCCTCTTTGGAAGCATTCAGCTCAGCATTCAGATTTCTAACCGCTTTCTCAGTATTCAGTATGATAATGTTTTGCTGGTCACACTTTTGCTTAAATTCACTTACTAAATTTTGACTTTTGGCCAGGTCTTCTTCTAGGCATTTAATTTTCCTATGAAAATCCTGTTCTGTCTTTGTCTGCTTGTGCAAGTGTTCGTTTGTGTTGCGTAGCTGTTCTCTAAAGCCATCTGCCTGGATTTTCAGGGCTTCACATCTTTGCTGGATAGCTTGTTTCTCTAAAACTACGTTCTCCGATTCAGTCTGAATTTTCTGCATCATTAATTTGGTTTCATTATTCTGCCTCGTAAGCTCATCTACTCTTTGTTTTAGTATTTCCGCACACTCATTACTTTTCTCCAATTCTTCATTAAGCTTTTGGATTTTATCATTATTTTCTTTTTCAGCTTTAATATTTTGAAGCAGCTGTGAGTGGTTTTTCTCAAATTGTTCTTTAAGATGATCTGATTTTCTCTGGCATAATTGTTGTCTTTCATTAGAGAATTCCTTCTCATCCTGAAAAGAATTAACTTGTGAATTTAAATGTTGAATGTTTCTCTCAGCCACAGCTTGTGTCCTAGTGATTCTGTCTACTTCTCTTTGCAGTTTCCCTTTCTCCTGATGAAGAGATTCTAACTCTACTTGATAACTATGCTTTATTTTCTTGAGATCATTAGCTTCTTGCATGACTTCTTCCGCTTTATCTTTGGTTTGGTTCAACTGCCTACCAAGTTCCCTGAGCTGCTGAGAATAGCCTTGCTCCACCTGATCCTTCCTTTCTAACTCTAATTTAAGGCACTTTAGTGTATTATTTGTTTCATCCAACTTTTCTTTTAGCAAACAAGCCTTCTCCTCAGATGAGGTTTTCTCAAGTTGGAGGGCATTAAGTTCATACTTCAGCTCTCTCATGTCTTTTTCAGCCTTTCTGTTGGCGGCTGTTAGTTCATCTACCTTCTGTCTGAGCTCTTCTGCTTTCTGTTTGTCATGCTCTTTCTGAAGACCTGTCATTCCTGTGGCCTGTGTGACCACACAAGTTGGCAATGCATTTTCTCTACACGAATACTGGATTTCAGTAATTTTCCTTCTTGCTTCCAACTCAATTTTTTGCTTTTCTTTTAATTGTTTCTCTGCTACCTGTTTCTGAAATGCAAGGTCTTTTTCCATCTGTTTTATCAGCTTTAAGAGTTCTTCCTCATTGTTTTTTTTAATTCTTAATTCATCCATTAACTTTTTCTTTTGTTTCTCCAAGTCATTGAGACTCGAATCTTTTCTTTTAAGATGATCTTCTAGTGTTCTTCTCGTAAAAGTGTTTTCCTCTAACTGATTTCGGAAATTCAGGAGGTTTTCTTCCACCGCTGCTCTTCTGACCTCGGCCTCGACTGTGAGCTGCCGCACACGTTCGAGTTCCCGCTCGGCGGCTTCCTTCTCCCTCACGATGGTCTCCAGTTCCCAGCGGTACTGCTTGGCTTCACTTTCAGCCCTTATTTTCTGCAAGGCAATATCTTCTACATTTCTCTGTTGCTTTCTCAATTCATTTTCTGCAGCTTCCTTGACCTTTGGAAGTTCTTCTTCTACTCGGGACTTTTGCTTCTTTAGCTCAGCTACCATTTTTTCTAATTCACTTATCTTTCCTGTAAGTTTGCTATTCTCCATCATTGTTGCCTTCTGACGCTGAAGCAGATCTGAATATGCCCCATGTTCAGAAGCCTCCTTACATCTTTTAATCTACAAGAGATGTTTTGAAAGCGTCAAACCTGTTCTATTCAAATTTACCTTACAAATGCTGAAGCAATATTCATTAAAGTGCTCACAACAGCAAGTGTGCCCAAATGCAAAATAATCACTATCACCATCACCGCCACCGCTACCTTTTTAGAAAGGAAGCTTCAGAAAGTCAGCAGCAGACAAAAACATGACAGGTTTTTTGAACTGAAGAATCTTTTTTTTCTCTCTCAAGAATAACTGAATTGAAACCATTAGGAATCAGGATTTCACAGCAGGAAATCCAAACTTAAAGCATGACCCCAACCTTTCACAACTGTGAAAACTGAAGTATAGGGAGGTTAAATCATTTTGCACACTCATACAATAGTTTAATGACAAAGTAAGAACTAAAACTCTCACGGAGTACCCTTTCTGCTCTGCAGGCCACCTAGTCAGTCCCACAAGCCAAGAAGAATATATGACATACAGGAGTCAAATGGCACTAAAGAATTTAGTTTTCAATAGCTGTTCTAAGAAAAGAACATTTACATTCCATTGCTCATGTTAAAAACAAAAGCAAAAGCAAAATACAGAACTTTGGAACCAAATCAGGAAAAAATGTGACAGAGAAGAAAAGCTATATAAAAACTTGTAATTTCTAAAGACAAAATTCCTTACTTGTTTATACTTGCATATCATGAAAATTATAATAATCAGAATTGCTATTGCAAAGGCAGCTACAATCCCTAGTGGTTTTAGAAAATATGTGCTTGCAGTTTATACTCACAGATTTTGTGGTTGTAGTTAATGACATGCTTCATATGAATCCACTTTGACAAATACCTTTAGATTCTCCATAAATATGTGTTAAGTCTAAGCGCTTTCAAAAACATACTTAGGGATTCAGCTTCAATGTACAGAAAGAGTTACGAGAATTTTTTTACTCTATTGAGAGAAGAATCGATCTCAGCTGGGAGGAGTACACATGACACTGACCACAGAAGGATGTGATCAGGATCAGTTAATATTACAATTTAATTTCTGTTTATTAATATCAAAACGTCATTAGTTTTATATCATCAACCTAAAATCATCATCATTTATAACAATTTAAAAAGGAATAGAGAAATTTCCCTAGATAGATATTTTTTTCTTTGAGAAGCTTTGGTGAATTTCAATAATTTAATTTATAATATACTCTATAGATCTTAGGTAGCGTCCTTTATTTTTCTGGTCTCAATAATTTTGATGAGAATTTCAGCTGTTTTCTCTGCTAACCTAAAAATACTGTTGTTGTCAAGACTACAAAGAGAAACAAATGTCATCACAGTCTGCTATATTCAGTGCCCTTTTTAAAAAAAAAAAAAAAAATTTCCAGGCCAGTTTGTGATGGCACTGAAGCATTCCACCTGTTTAAATACCAAATTTTCAATTTTTTACAAGTATATAATTTCTAAGAGGGTTTTATCTCAGTTCCATATCAATCCTCTGCAAGTTAGTTATTGCTAAGGAGTTTTGAGCCTTTTTCTTTTTTCTTGGTCATAGTTTGAGGTTAAAAAAAAGAAAAAGAAAATCTCCTCAATGGGGGGTGGGGGAATTCTTTCTTTTATTGAACTCTCAGTATCTTAGCCATTTTAGTGATTTGTTAATAATCTTGCATTGTCTAGATAACTTTGAATTTTTGAGCAAACACCAGATAAATTACTAGAAATAATATAGTCCCACTGCATGATATGTTTTCTTGTAAATCTCAAACTAACTCACATAGGACTACTTTCTTCAAGTTTTCTCCAAATGTTTCCCAACATTTGGGATACTGACCTTTAATTATATTTTACTCTCAAAGCAGATTAGAGAATCTCTTTAAACATTTCTAGTATTAATTAAAGATATTCTACTAACATACATAAGCTTACTTGGTACTATTTTCTGAACTCAACTTGCATCTTTCTGTGATTTCATGTTTACTATGGAAAACTCTGCTCTCAGCCAGGCTTTCTCACATGGCATCTTCACAGACTCCATTTCAGAAACACTACTCTTTTCAGTCTGAAAACCGGGCTATATATTTTTTATAAGACATTCCATTAATATGATCCTGAAGTAGTAAATTCTTAATCTGGAGTATTTTATTGTCTATTTTAAGTTGTAATGTTTTATATGTTCTTTTATAAACTACACTATTTTGATCTTCATTACAAATCTTTGGCATTTCAAAGGATGACAAATGTAACTTGTGCATAATAAGTCTGTGAAATTTATTTTGATTCTATTAACTTCTGGCATTCTGCCTCATTAGATAACTTGAGAAAACTGGCTCATATAGTTACAATCAGATATACACTATAATAAATAAAAGCAACTTAAATTATTTGATTTTAACTATAACTACTGAACATACAATTTAAAAGCTCTGCGTATCACTTAGAAAAGAATTTTCTTAAAAATGTAAAAAAAATTACAGCTGCTTCTTCATAGATAAGACATATGTATCATTAGGATGGCCACAAATATTTTGGTTGTCCTTTCTGAACACAAGGGAAGCTGATTATAAAGTTTCGCAATTAGCTATGTTAGTAATTTAGTTGCAGAGAACTGTTAACTTTGAACAGACTAAAATAGTTTACAAATGTAATTATATTTTAGAAACTAAGAAAGTAACATCTATTAGAAATTTGCTACTGTTCTGATTTTTTCATTATATGAATGGAGTTACAATAAGCACAATCACTTTCAGCATTTCAACAGTCCAATGTAAACTAGGTAATGCCCCATGATTTACTTAATGTAACAGTCAGCCTATTTTTGTCTGTTCTGATGTTAGAAATAGAGAGCACATCAAGAGAACAAAGCATAGTATATAATCCTTTTAAGATTAGATACAATAGTTTTTATGGCAAAATATTTTTATAAATATCCCCTTATTCTTCTTATTCCTGCACTTATTTTTAAAATGCAGAACTCAAATGGGAGAAATCCACCAAATTAGAATGCTAACCCAAGAGTCTTTTCAACCTCACACAACTTACCATTTTGGCAAAAATAACAAAAACAAATACAAAAATCATAAAATAGCCCACAATTCTTAAAAAGTGGCCTTGTTTTGAACAAACATCTGCTACTTCCAAATAAATTACTTCTGTGCTTTACGTCTTTGAAGATGTGAATTACTTTAAAATGCATAAAACAACTGTTGTGTCATACTTTTGGAGACCTCATAGCAGCAATAACTATAAATTCTGCTTCAAAGGAAAAAATGCTGTAAGGAAGCTGAAAAAATTCTGCCAAACTGCCACATTTCATAACTTAAATAGAGTCATTTAATTAAGACAGAACCTTATAGTATTGGAGACGCCAACTTAAAATATATTTTTTATATCTGCAAGAATCTTAAAAAAAAAAACCCAACCTAAGCCTCCACACTTTTCACTTAATTTTATAATTAATGAAAATTAAAGAAATACTTGTGTATCAACCATGTAAGTATCATGAAAACTTTCTTGCTTTCCCAAACCATACTGTAGTTCTGCTCATATTTAGTTTCTTTTTGGTTAGCTGTTCATAGTTAATGGTTACCTCCTCCTCTTCCAGCCTCTTTAATGAATCACCAGCAAATTTAATATATTGTGTCATGAGGGTGACCAGAGCAGTATATCGGGTCCTTAGGTCCATGAACTGCAAGTAAGGATAAAAATAATAAAAACATAATCTTGTTTCCATTAATGAACTCCATGAATTTTGCATAATAATTCTAATATTAACTATTAGAGACAGTAAATCACACGACTCCTCAATAACAAATGTTAATGGGTAGGAATGAGTTTATTATGATTGTGCCTAGCACACTAAATAATTACCTCCTATATTTAATCATTAGGTATTTTATTTTCCTCTGCAATTAATAATTGATCTTGAATAAAGACCCTTAATAAAATGTATTGTTTCTCTCTCTTATATGCCCCCACCCTTCTTTTGCATGTACTTTTCTTTTTTGGGGGGGGTGCATGGTCCAGGAATCAAACCCAGGTCTCCCACATAGAAGGCAAGCATTCTGCTACTGAACCACCTGTGCACTCTGCAAGTACTTTTATTACCTCCTGAATAATGAGATCTGCTGAGCTCTGCATTCTTCGGCGTTTCACTGGAGATTTTTGCTGTGAATCTACCATGGCCCGGTAGGTCATTGTTTGTAATTCATAGTCCTATATAAAGGAGTCAATAAGATTAAATTAATCAAAGCAAAGCACTAAAGCTTCATTGCACAGTGATTCAACATTCTGGACTGGAACCTAGTTTCACTGAAAAACTTTAAATAAAGAAAATATTGAAAAACTAATATTTTTAGGAATATGTCCAATCTTACAGACGTTTAGAAGGTGGTGATACAATCAAACATTTAGGATGGTCAGCAAAGTTTCCAAATCTCTTTGGAAGCTCATGGAAACATTTTCTTACAGTTTTATGAAGCTGTAGTCAACCTTCCTGTCCTCTAGCCAGACAATGGAACTATGGATCTAGACGGCTAAAGCTGAAAAGCTGTCAATGACAACTTCTAAAAGCAGAAGAAATGTCCCATAAAGTAGAAGTTATTCCATAGGATACTACAGCAATATTAAAGATAAAGAGAGAAAGAATAAAAGAGCAATGGAAGACTAATTTCAGAGCTATGTACTTATTTTAGTGTGCGTGTGTGTGTGTGTGTGTGGGTGTCTGTGTGTGTGAGGGACAGACAGAAAGAGAGAGAAGGAAAAAGAGAAGGAGTAGTAGGAGAAAGAAAAGGAGGAAAAGGAGAAGGAGAAGGAGATGGAGAAGGAGAAAGAGGGAGGGGAAGAAGAAGAGAGAGAGAGAGGAAGGAAAAAGAGGGAGGGGAGGGATGGGGAGGAGAGGATGAATGGGGCTGGCACGGGACTTGGATTTCACATAGAATTATAGGTAAGTGTCAAAGGTTCAAATGAGGATTCCTCTTTACACCAAGAGAAAAGACTTGCACAGGCTTTAAAAGCACATTATAGAATTAAGTATTTGAATATCAAATTTGATATGAGTATTTGAACCTTCTTACCTTCACTGTAGTTGAGTACTGTTCTGCATATTTTTGACACTCATCCATTTTGCTCTGTTTCATTTCTATTTCAGATACCAGCATCTACAAATAACAGATTAGAAGAAAAAGATTGGGAAATCTATGCTATTCAACTATCCGAGATGCTTACGAACTAAGAAATAGCCATATCATTTAATATATAGCTCCTCCTGGGGTTTCTAAAAGCAGTAATTACTAAACTTATGCAGTCTTGGGTCCCTATATACCCCAGATCAAAACAGAATTAGAAATTACTAGGCTCTAAAGATGGAGCAAAAAATCTCAAGGTATTCAACTCCTGTCAGTTACAACTATTTAATTTTCTGCCAATAACAATTTTTATTTTTTCAGGATCTCAAAAAACTATATGTAGAGTGAAGTGTCAAAGATATTTCCATACCTATGATTAAATGATCATTAGGAATTTGAAAACTGTTCAAACATGCACTTCATATTTCCTATGCTTCCAAACTGACTTAAAATAAGTCAAAATAAGTGATGACTGTAGGTTCATGTTACAGAATTTTAATATTTGCAATTTACTCCCACTTTCCTCCAAGTAGTTGCTGACTTTCTTTTAATATGGGAAAGGAAGGTAAGAATCAGGCTGACCAAATGTAAACTCAACCTTAGTACAAGAAATTGATCTTACACACCTTCTGTTGATTCAACTGCGTGGCCAGGGTTTTACTATTTTCAGGCTGATTTTCCTGAATCTTTCTCTGAGTAGTTTCAACTTGCTGGATCCAATCATCCAGAGGGTGATAGGTATCTCTGTAGTACTTCAGAGATTTGCCAATGCCTTCTAAGTCCCGTAACCTAACAGAAAAATAACAAGACTGTCATAATTTCCAGTAGTCTCCATTAGTAGGGTGGAGGGTGTAGCGAAGAAGGAAGAGACAAAATAACTGTAACACAATGCAATAAACACGACAGGGGTATGTGTAAGGAATTCAAGACTGCGGCACCCTGAGGCTTACCTCCGAGGGCACTCCATCCTGGCACTGGGTTGAATATAAACTTTTTGCCCCTGGAGTTGTATGACTTAGCTGTAGCAATTATTCTAGGGACAAGCCTAGGAGCCTGTAGCTAAATGGTAGGAAAATTGGAAATTTAACCATACTTATTAGAAACCAGCATGTCTTGAATAACCAAGACTGGAATCAAATGACAGTTCATTTTTAAATAATGACAAGGTAGTTTTTGAATAAATGGTCGACATGAACTGAGATACTGTTTTCCAGGAACTGTAGTTAGAAATCTCGGTTTCTCTGATTTAAAACTGCCATATTGTATCTAATTTTTCACATATTTTACAGAGAAGACATAATACATTTTAACAAATTTTATTCCTCAAGAGTGGCACTTGTATCATATAAATATTTTATTTTTACTAACCTAGACTTGAAAATGAATAAGAAAGGGTATTATTTTGCTTCTTTTTAGATCAGCCCTAAACCACTCCATTTCCTTTCAACTTTTTTATTTTAAGCAGTGGGACAGGAAGTGATTTCTACTTTCCTGTATCCTCACTTAAAATGAACATCAGATCCTATAAATCTCTTTACATTTCTTATGTAGAATAGATTACTACATAAAGCCTTATAAAATGCATGATTCATGCTCTTACTAAGTCATGGTTATATGATCATTAAATTGGTAACAATTCCAGCACTACATTGTTTATTCCTTCAGAAGAAGCAAGTAGATCAACTATACAAATGCCAGGACACATTTACAGTATAATAACATCTAACTGGAAAATCATATTTTGAAATTAAATGTCTTCCAAAAACCATCATATAGAAAGAAATATAATTAGGTAGAGCTCTTAAAATTAATGCAATTAACTATGGTTGTAACCTAAACAGCTTAGAAGTTTCTATTTCACTTGGTAAACACAGACATTAAATATGTGCTAAAACTGCACCAAAAAAGGAATACTAACCTGTTGTCAATCTGAACATGAACATTTTGCCACCTTTCAACTAACTGATCTGCTTTTTCTTTGTGCCAGTCAAAATCAAGGTCCCGTTCTTTATATGTTTTAAACATTTCATCACTGATGGCTTTAGCTTTCTGCAACTCATCCTCTAATGCATGGAATACCTCTCTCTTTTCATCTACTTCAGACCTCCATTGCTGAAAGACATTAATCGGTAAAAATTATAAAAATGTGCCATTGTCCAGGTAAACCCACTAATTACCTAATTTTACAATTTATTTACAAATGACTGGTATAAAATTTACATAGAAAAGACATCAGATATAAGAATATATATTAGGTTGATTCTTCTAAAACTGCCAACACTTGACTATATCTTGATCTAAAAAAATGACAATATAAATTTGACCTAACTGAGTTTCACATCTACAGAATAAATGAAAGGCATTCTATAGGCATGTTTGCTACCTCAAGAAGCAAAACAAAAGTCTTTTTTATTATTATTTTTAAAAATTCCTACAGATCCCATTATTGAAGAGTGAATAAATACATTAAAAATCACTTAGATAACTTTTCAAAATTGGTTTGCAGTAACTAGTTTTATTCAGTGCCTTATATTTAGAAATATAAATACAGATGAGTACAATTACCAGCCTTTTTTCCATTCTTAGATTAACTCTGCTACTTTTCTCCATTTCTTACTCTCTCTTTTAGCATGTGACTCTATTACAATGAACTTAGCTTCCACTCATCTTTCTGCCAACATGAATTAACTATAAAAAGTTACTGTCAAAAAGTTCAAACTTCAAAACACATGAATTAAAAATAAAAAAAAATAGGTGGAACAAATGTTAAAATAAATTTAGTAGATTGAAATGCTAGTGATCAATGAAAGGGAGTGGTAAGGAGTATAGAAAAAATAGGGGAAACAGGCTAAAATATATTGAGTAGATGGAAATACAAAAGTAGTCAATGAGAGGGAGAGGTAAGGGGTATGGTATGTATAAGTTTTTTTCTTTTATTTTTTTATTTCTTTTTCTGAATTGATGCAAATGTTCTAAGAAATGATTATGGTGATGAATATACAACTATGTGATGATATTGTGAGTTATTGATTACATACCAAGAATGGAAAGATCATATGGTAAGAATGTTCGTGTTCATATGTTGCGTTTAAAAAAATTTTAATTAAAAAGAAAAGTTCAAACTTCAAAATGGGATGAACTTTCCTCAAACTAAAAAGTGACTGAACGTGATTATTTACAGTGTGCTGTGCTTTTAGAGATATGATATGGAATATAAACGTGTTCAAAATAAGATATTTACTGCTTGCTATTTGAAGATCTGAGCATAGCGCTAGAGACATACTTTTAGAGTACTGAGAATTGTCTAACATGAGATTCATACCTTCAAAGTACTTATTAGATTCTCAATATTATTTTTGTCAGCTATAACTGCTTCTTCTTCACACAGTTTAGTTTCATAGAGTTTCACAAGGGCTTCTGCAGCTTGAGTGTTTTTTAACACCAAATTAACAGTTTTCAACCTAAAAAAGAGAATTATATCATAGCCTCACATTAGTAAATGTTTATTTCCCATAATGTATTTAGCACTAAAGCACCAACATGACAAATGATATGTGTGTTCCTCATCTTTTAACACTGATACATTCACTACAAAGTTTACATTCAGCTGACTTTTCTTAATAAACAGGCTCTGCTCCAACCCCTGCCCTGCTCCATTAGCAATATTTAGCAAGGGATTTCAACATAAAATGATTTTTCTTTCAAACTATGTGCAGTCCAAGCTTGAGAAGAAAATGTTGTAGACTATTAACAGCTGAGCTATCAAAACCAAAGGCAAAATGTGGGAAGATAATACATTATGCCCTCAATCTCTGAAGCAAATTTCCATGCAATACTAAGAAACATCATAATATATTTCTTATTAAGACAAAAGAAAATTTTTTACCTTCATAAAATGGAGTATGTTTTAAATGAACAGTATTTAAAAATATGAGAAGTACATGAAGCAATTTATTTATTAAGACAACAGTTACATACTTTTCTATGTAAGTGGAAGACATAGAATAGACTTGGTTCATGTTTTGAATAACCACACTCAGCTCGGATCGTAAGGTAGGAACAGACGAGGAGGATGCTGCTTGACTGAAAAATTCTTCACATTTATTTGTGATTGTTCCCAAATCATCTTTCAGTCGCTCCAACTCTTTCTTTAGTTTCTATAAAACACAGAACAAACATAAGGCATTAGTCCATCACTCCAGATGGGGCACCTTTCTTAAAACAGTTTAAAAACACACATTTTATATGTGATTACTGATTTTAAAATCAACATATTCTTTACTTTTTCTTTAACAAAGAAAAATGAACCATGACATTCAGATTTTACATTAGATAATTCCCTCAGTGCCCATGCACCTCTATAGGCCCAAATGCTGGCTTAATGCTTAGCATATAGCAAATGATCAATAAGTGTGTAATGACTTTCGCTCTGTGAAGTCCTGATGGCCTCCTCCATCACAGTGAGTGGAAGAGCACATGTTCCTGTGTTTACCTGATCCAGAGGCAGAACAACTGAATCACACAATCACTGTTTACAATAAGCAATACATACATAACCAGACCTTGCCAACTGACCACTGTGCCAAGCTGAACAGGAAGACATTACAGAAATTGACACTTCAGGTGGCTGAAAGAGTAGTTTATCCTTATGTTACCCTTTTCCCCAAATCTCACCTCCTGTTCTGTGATTCTGAATACACTTTCATGCAAATCATCTCTCTCCAGCGGAGTTCGGATCTGTCTAATCAACCGATCTTCACAGCTCTCTAACCGGAGTCTAATGTTTCTAACTTCAGAGATGTAGAGATTATAAACGGACTCCTCTTGCTCCTCTGTGGAAGTAAATGTAATGTTTAGAAAACAACTTATTTCCCATTATTTGTATCTCTTGTTCATGCTTTAATATGGCAGTTTTACTGCTACTGGGTCACAACCAAATTAATGCTAGCTGTTACCATTACAAATCCACCCTAAAGACATAACCTTAATATAGTGGGCATTACAACTCTTAAAGAAGAGTTATTAAAATTTCCTTAAAGTTTATAGAAGTACTAATTTATGACTAATGATGTCTAAGAAAAGTTATAGTATTGCTCTATTTTATGTTCAGAGAAATGTGAACCATATTAGTTACAGATTCATTATAAAAATAAAATTAAAATCCTTTAAAATGAAAAGTAAGTAATGTGTTAATGTTTAAGATTTTATGAAATAGACTATCAAAAAATAAAATGTTCTGCCTCTAAGTAATACCAAGACTTCATAAGAAAATCTATATTCAACTGATGTTAACTAGACAAAACCTTTTTGCTTTAACCTGTGTATAAAAGCCAAGTTTAGGCACATACAAAAACAACTGAATTCTTTCTGAAACGTAAGCATAATCATTCTGAACACTTCATTGCAAAACAGTGAAAATGCTGAGAATGCAGAGGCAGTAAGAATTCATTGTCTGCCATACTTTGGCAGCATACCCTTTTATTAATCCATCATTTGGAAATAAAATAATCCCTCCTTGTATGTTTCTACCTCAAATATGCTCTAACTTTTCAGCAATTGCATCTACATATCACAGGCTCAGTGGCATAATACACCTAAGATTGAGATTCCCACTGACAGTAGAAAATAGCCTGGACTAAACACCTAAAGAAAGGAAAGATAAGAATTCCCATGCTTTACCTCTTTCTGCAGACTTAAGAAGTTCCTGGTAATACTGCTTACATACATTAACCTCCTTTTCCAGTTGTGTTATATCTGAGCCTGAAAATATTTGGGATTCCTGGCTATCTTCCAAGAAATCTTCAAAACGAGATTGTAGATTACTCAGAACCTGCTGATGTTCACCAGGTAACATTGTCTTTATCTGAAAAAAGACCAAGGGTCCATGTAAGTGATCAAAGGTCTAAGTGCTCAGTTTAAATGCTATAGAGCTCAAGTTTGTCTCATAAATAGAATGAGTTTATATTAATAGTCATAACAAGAAGAATCATTTGAAATTAACTTCCCTTTCAATATACTATTTCTAAACAGTTTTAAAAGACAAGAAAAAACAAGTCTATTAAAATCAATAAATGATTTCAAACTATACCCATCTCTAAGTGTCCAAATACTATGTTTTGTCTCCCTATCAAAATGTAAGCACTGAATGAAATGTGATCTCCTGATTTCTCTTCTAAGTACCTTGTACAAGGCAGGCATATAACAATTACCTATTGAACTACTGAATATTAGCATAGATCTAACACGCTCCAAGGATCCTGAGGATCTTCTGAAGCTGATACAAACTCCAATTTCCTCATGAAAAAATTGTCCTACATTTTTTTAGGCAGACTTGATTGATGCGTAGATTCATACTTACTGAAGCCACATTACTAGCTCGAATTCTATCAATTTCATTGATGAGATAATGCCAGGATACTACACTCTTCATGTTTATGTGAGATTCATGCCAAAGAGTCAGGACATTCTGATACAGTTGCTCAATTCTGAAATATATGAAAGAAAACACCGATTAAGTGCTATGATTTTTCTTTTTTGGTTGTGAAATATCCCATATTAATTAGTTCTATAGCATTCTGAACTTGCGGGGCCTTGACGAAGTGTCTGCTGTTTCTCTAATTTTAAAGCACCCAAAAGCAGCTCTATGCTAGTAGCCAATGCATACAGACCTGTTCGCAAAGTCAATTGCCTCTTTGTTGGGTGGAGGAACCGTGAAGCACACAGATGGGACCATAGCCTCATTCCCAGTAGGACTAATGACCTTCCATTTAGCACGATGAGAGTTGTTTGCCAATACACATTCATCATCTTTGTAAATGGTTATCTGGTTTTAAATGAAGAACAGGAATAATCAAATGGGGTCACTTAACTAACCTCTTTCTATAGCCAATCTTTGGGGTTTTGTTTTTTATTTTGTTTTATTTTAGGTGGAAAAACTTTTTACCACTACTCAGCAATATGATCTAATACAAAAAATATGAATAATGTTAGAAACTGGTCTGTTTCTAGGAATTACAAGTACCTCAATTTGTCTGTAGTCACAGATAGCTTTGATTGGAATAGAAGTTTTGAGTGGACAGTCAGGATTCCTTGGCTTCAGTTGAATTATCGTTTTTGCTCTCCCCATCAGGTTTGCTACTGTGCTCTTATACTGTAAAAGTTCTTCTTTCTCTTCCTGAGAAATAATTAAGACGGACTTTTTTAAGTCTAAGATTGCACCCTCCATTTTTTCTTAGGTTTATACAAATGCAACTTTGTTAGAGAAGCCTTCCCTAACCTCCCAATCTAAACTTTCAACCCCTTCCAACCCTCTTGAATCTTCTTTCTCTTGTTTCCATCTCCTCCTTAGCACTAGCTAACTACCTACATTTTATTTAATAGTCATGTTTAGTGTCTATTTCTTCTTCTAGTACATAAGCAGTTTGAAGGCAGAAATTCTTCTCTGTTCTAGTCTGTATCTCCAGCACCTAAACAGTGCCTGGCATACAGAAAAGGTTTAACGGTGGAATGAATGAATGAACATACACAAAATACAGAACATTGTTTAAAATATCAAAGTATATAAAAACACTTTTGTTATATTCGTTATGATAAAATACTAAAACTGAACATTTAAGTCCTTGATTGGATGAGGGGGAAATATCAAAAGCACAAATACAACATAAAGTTCTACACATATAAAAAATACAGCAAAACACTAATCTAATCACTAGGATACATTACTGCTGAAATGCACAGGTTTTTGTTCTAGTACCATTGATTCCTGGACAAGGTCTTCCAGCTTGTGAATGCTGCTTGATCTATCACAACTGTACTTCCGCTGAATGGCATCTTTTAAATTCCTTAAGTAATCAGTAGCTTCTTTGGCATCACTAAAAAACTAGGGAAGGAAAAAAACTAGCAGTTAAGTACATCAAGAGCCACAGCACACAGTTGTTGAGTTTCAAGAACATTTCCCTCTCTGTGCCCCTCATAAATGAAAACAGAATCAAAGAACAATAAAGTAACTCATAATCACTTCCTTCACGGAATCAAAAAGCCATTCTTGAAATTGGGATGATTGTGAAGAATACTCTGTGTCCAAAGTTTACATCTATAATGTGATTTAACTCTACATTATTTTGGTCAAAGGTCTATTTTACTTCAGGTCCAAACAATTTTTGGCCCAAACAAGTTTGGGTGAACTGCCAAGAATACTCCAAAACTTCTGAAGGATTAAAAAAAAGAGCTCATTGGGTTGATTTATCTGCAATGAGAGCATTTCCTTTATAAGAGACAAATTAGTAAAATAAGGACTTGCTGACATTTTAAGAGGTATTTACAGGATTTCTTACTTAATATAATGCTTCTATTTATCTTATAGGACATTAACGGTACCCTATGTCTTGCAAAGAAAATGTTTCGGTTTATTTCACTTGCACATCAGCTACATGTTTATATACGCAACAATACATCCTGAAGAAGCTTTGTCACATCAGCCATCATCACCATATAATCTACTGAAGTTTCAGTTCTATCACATACCTCAAAGTATGCGGTGTTCTCCTTTATGTGCTGCTCCACACACTCGCAGAGCTGCAAGATCCAGCTCCACTGCGTCTGCATTGCTGCTCGATAGGCCTTACAAATGAAACAGAGGCTTCATAACTAGCTGGAGAGTAATCAGGTACTTATACAATCATGTCCTTGATGATCTTAAAGAATTAAAATACTCTACTAACCAAATAGATGATGAACTTGTTTTATTAGCATAAGACTTGAAAATCGGGGTATAAACCAATCTAAGAGCTCTCACTTGCAGAATGTCAGTCTTCAAATTTAAGCATGATTTTTAAAATTAATTCAGGTAATTTACTGAAAATTTTATTCCTGAAATTTCTTCTTAAAATACATGAAATCTATTTTTATGGGAATAAAGTACCTACAATTAGAAATGAATGGAAATTATTCTACCAATTTAGAGAACTGTTTACTACTTCAAACCCAATCCTTACACGTATTTTATTGAGTCCTCCAACTATGCTTTTCTTTATGAGTTCCTTTCATGTTTCCTTTCTCTAAATTTGTATGTCATTGAATCATAAAATACACCGTCTAACACAGAACTATAGTTCTACAGTTTTCTCTTTTTTTTTCTTGTTTCTAAAACCAGATCAGAAACTATTCAAGGGAGAAATGACATGTATTTGTTTCTCTGTTTTTCAGTTTGTTTTTGCCAGGGAAAGGAGAGGGTAGAAAAGGGAGTATGTTTTCCCCTATCAGAGTGAGTAATTGATTTTAATTTTCTTTAAAGAAATTGTTTACTTGAAGTTTTATTGACTACAAAAAGCATTTTTCATGTGTAAAAATACTGTAAAAAGGAATACCTACTTCATTAGAAAAATAGGTAAAACACCTTTTTTATATTTAATACACAATTCGCTGATGTCCAGCAGAGGGCGCACAGATGCTTTAATGACTGTTCTAAGGCTGCCCTATAGCTAGCTTCTTGTTTTGGAAAAACTCATTCCTCCTGAACTGTGCTCAGGTAGGCTTTCTGGATAGAATGTACCATATAGCATTGGAAATCTGGCAACATATCAAGATCACATTACTTGCTCTATAAAATTACACTGCTTAAATTGGCTATAACAGATATATCACTGTGCATTTTTAGGTTGTTACGTTTCTTTTTTTCATACAAAATATGAAATAGTGGAAATAATTTAACTATGTACCCACACAAGACACTGGACAGGCTAAGAGTACCATCAGGATAAATCTGGCTTAATTTAATCTATCGAGGAACTTCTAATTAATTATAATCAATATTTCTACATAAAATTAATAGGTTCACATTTGGATTTTCCACTCCCATCAAAGCTACTAACCAAATCATATTTTCTAACAGTTTTCATCTTTCTACCCTGAGAAATATTCTAGTGTTAGTTTATTATGAGACAAAATTATATTTAGACCATCGATTATTCTCATGTCCTTTCCCCTACTCTTCTGCGTCTTTAACATTTGCATGTGGCATTTCATATGGAGGTAAAACCATTACCTAATATCAAAGAAGGTCAAATATAACCTTCCCATAACTCTTCCTGATGAGGCCTAGAATTTTACTAACTTTGTGCCATGATGACTTTAGCGAACAAAGTCTATCAGATTCCTATTTTCAACTATGATAGTTTGATGCATGTCACTTTTTAAACAGAGCTTACTTTTTCCCCTCTGGTAACAGATTTTATTTGTCCATTTCTTATATTTCTCACCCTCATCCCCAACCCTCCCTCCCCCTTCTTCACATTTAGAAAGTCACTAACTTCACCCTGTCTATACCAGGCCTAAAAACTAAAAATACATGGGCAGCCTGATAAATCCTATGCCAGTTCTCCACATCTCTTAATTTGAAAGTGCCTCCATACTGTCAGATCTTGAAGATGCTGTCCCAACAAACCTCACAAAACTAGATCATAAATAAAATTATTAAGTTAAATAATAATAACTAATACTCCTTGGGAGCATACTGTGCACTAAACTCTGCACTAAGCAGTAAGTATGCATTTTCTCTTCTCATTTTCACTACAACCCTACTGGCTAGAAGAAACTGTCTCCATTTGAGGCAGGAAAATAAGGCTCAGTGACATTATATCACTTGCCCATAGTCATGAATAAGTAAAATGTCAAAGTTTGTAAAAGTAAGGTCCTTCGTTTTTATGACACAGATTGGCCATGTGTTGACAAAGGAACCTTTATAACAAGAGATGGGTGATATACTTTAAAGCAAAAGAATTAAAGGTAAGAAACAGTATAATTTGTCAGAAACATTATTTTCAAAATTATCCAGGTTGTAATAAAACTTTGATAGTTTGTATTTCTCTACTTATCAGTAACAAAAGAATTTGAAGGGTAATAATCAAATGTCAACATACAGTCCCAACTGTTAAATTTTCTGACTTACCTCAATAGTTAACCGGGCTGGATGATTTTCCAGAAGTAGTTGCTCTGCTATGTCCTGAACTGATTTAATATTTTCTTCCTTTTGATCAAGTTCTCTCATTAATTCCTAATTTAAGAAAGAATAAAGAAGTGTATTAGAAAACTATATAAACCTGAAATACAGCTTTAGTATTCAATTACAAACTGTACTTACAGCATGGTAATCTTTTTTCCGAGAAATGTTGGTATTTCTTTCGCTCCAGTCATAAGCAACTTCTTCCTCCTCCTTTTCATTCAACCAAATAAGTTCATTTGTTGCACGAGTTACAAAATTATGGAGCGTATCAAGGTGCCGTTCCTGATTCCTGGATGTGTTCTTTAGAAGGAAAATCACTATGAGAATCATGTCTTTGCCAAATAGAGATAAGGGAAACAGAATGTTTAAAAACTTACCAAGAGTTTTGCATACTGACTCTCTAATCTGTGCAATTTTTCTGCATAAGTTAGTTTAAGAGGTGCTGTCATTTGAATCTGTGAAAAATATGGGGTAAAAAGGCATCAAGGTCAGGAATCTGAAGGAATTCTGACTCATACTTAATGTATTATTATTGAGTTATAGGGTCTTTATATAAAAAAGCAAAGCAACAGTTAAACTAAAATGAAATATATGCAGAGTTTAGTTTCATGTACCTCACTGATCTTAGCTTCTTTAAGACTAGATTCAAATTCTTCAATAGCTCGGTGAACATTTTTATGATTTTCCAAATGGCTTTCAACACTTGGCAAATCTGTTCCCCATTCACTGCGGTCCAGCTGCACCTTTAAACAGCAAAATACCAGGTTACAGAAGAAAAATGGACAGTCATGAAGACAGACGCTGTCAGTTTAAGTAAAGATTTTTACCTGCATTTCATCAACCCAATTCAAAAGATCCTGGACAAATTTCATGTTGATTTCCTCTTCTGTTAAATTCTGATCCAGCAAAGAAGACTTTAGGAGAGGTTTTCGGATCTGCATCAACTTCAAAGTTTGCAATGAATTTGTCTCTAGTCCTGAAGTGAAGTTTGGAACTAATCCTGATTGGAACCCAGGTGTGTAAGCTGGAGTGACGGATGGAGTCAGGCGGGAAGTAAGACCGGACGATAGGCCTGAGGTCACACTAGAAGGTGTCAGCGAAGGCGTTAAACTCTGGGTCAGTCCTGAGTTCAGACTAGGGTTTAAGGTCTGTGCATATCCTGAGTTTAAACTTTGAGTGATTCCTGATATCATGAGCTTCGTCTGTTCTGTCGTGAGCATGCGTCCTTTGCTGTACACTGAGGAGCATTTGTTCCTTAAGGCCATAATCTCATCCCGGAGTTTTGCCACCCTGAAAGGAAAATTAAAAGGGATAAGCTATGAGGTAAAAGGCGTTTACATTTTACCTTTTTCAGATTTCACACATGAATAGATGCAAGCATGTTTTAGATGCTAGTATATTAGTTATTATAATAATGAATATTCTATATATTTTTCTACTATTACTCTTTGAAGCACAAAAATCTACTTAACTAATGTGAAACACATTTTTAAGTGAAGAGAGCATAAAAAAAATACTTCATAAAATCATCGCACTTTATGTTCTTATCATTAGTGCCCATGAAAGAGTTATACTAAAGCACAAGGTATGAATAAGTAGCACTCTTACCTCTGTACCAACTGTTCAGCCTGGTAATATTTCCCATCAATAAGAATCTGTACATCAACTACATGCTGGCGTAAAAGGTTCTCACATTCAAGTATATACCCGGCAATTTCTGCTTCATTCTGGAACTGCAACCCTGATTCTAATCTTTTAGAATCCTGTTATTTTAAAAGAGGTGAACATCAATTCATTGAAGCAAGTTTCAAAACTAATCTCAGATAAAAAACTCAAAATATCACAACAGACGTCTACTTCAGGTTTTTTGTTTTCATGTTTGTTTCAAAAATTTATTTTCCCTTTGCTCTGTCCCTCTTGATAGCGAATACCAAATCATAATCTCTGACATATAAATTTCAAAAGAGAGCATATGTCAAGAATCCGTCAAACATTATGCAAAAGCGTTCCCATCCAACTGCACACTGACTCCTCTACCACAAACCCAATGGCTCCTAAAATTTAACTTACAGACTGGAGAGCATTCCGGGCAAGTATCAGTTTGTCTTCACAGATGACACTGTCCCTCTGAACTCGGCTGGCAATCTGCTGCAACATTTCCAACCTAAAAGAAAGGTCAAAATAAAGTGAAGCTTTTCCTTTTAAAAATCACAGAATTCACCATCCCTATAAAATTGCTGCCCAGCAAAAGTAAAACCCCTATACCAAGGATTTAATACCTGTGTCCATCAATGGATTCATTGCCGAAGCTAATGCAGGAGTTGATCAGCCTAGGGCCACAATTAACGGACAGAAAATTTTCATTTGAATCAAGACTGGTTCGAGTGCTAGTAGTGTTACTAAACACAGAATCACTGCTACGGTAGCGATAACTACTACTGTACATTTTTATTCCTGAAATGATGTTCTTTCTTTGATCATTACAACTAAACTAAAAAATAGGAAGTCTGCAAAAAAGCACAACTTCCAACGTGGCCACTGAATGTTACAGCTTTAACGGCTCCTTAAATATGCTTGAGCATGCATATTCAACATGCAGCAAATAATATGCTGATAACTATTCAAAAGAATCTCGCCTGAAGCCATACATTTGCTTAGCTGAGGTTTGCCTTTTGTAGCCAGCATTAAAAACCTACAAGTACGGGCAAAGCAGACTGATTGGGGCAGCTCTGAAAATGATATCCCAAATATTTTCACTAGGAGTCATCGCATTGCAAACATCTAAAAAACAACTCAGATGCCTTGAGGAGGCCCAGGTACTACACTACTAGTCAAGATTATTCTGGCTATACCAATTATCAGCTAAAAGAAACCAAATATATGCTCACAAGCTGACTTGTAAGGCCCTAGGTCTGCATTGAATAAATGAGACTAATAGCTGGCACTTTCAAATGCCTATAAAATGATGATTTTAATGAGAAACAAAATACAGTTCTATTTCAACCATCATACCACTGGTTTATTAGGTTAAATTAACTGGAAAATTATCCATCTACTTTTCTTTATATGAGGTGCTCTCACTAATACTACTTTTAACCATACTATTGTTACTTAATGTTTTAAAAACCAAAGTGCTAAGTAAAATATTGATGTAAGGCTTGCAGATTTGTCTGTGCTTGTTTTTCTTCCCATCAGTTATTACATAGCATAAGAGCATCAGCTCTTTCCCACGTGTCTTTTATACACCCATGCCACATAGCCATTATTCATTGAGCATAGTTAATGCCAAAAACTTGTTGTATCAAGAAAAATGAAGGCATTTACACAACTAAGCTCCTAAATATTTTCCTACAACTGATACAACAAAGCCAAACTTGCTTCTCTACTCTAAAGGTAGGTATGTTTTCTTCTCAGAAGGCAAGAAAGGGGCAATGTGAAATAGAGCTGGTAAACAGAAGGCTTAAAATAATAATAGCAAGACCTAACATTTATTAAGAAATTATGTGCCACAAAATTACTTACATATATTATCGAATATGCATAACCACCGAATGTGGTAGATACTACTTTATCCTGTTTACAATTGAGGAAACTGAGGCTAAGAGCGGCTAAATCAAAGAACTTGTCTAGGATGACATATTAGTTCATTGAGAAGCTAATAATCCAATCCAGAATTCCTGGGTCCTGGGACATGGACTCTGAACCACTGCATTCTTTAATTAACATACAGTAAAATCCAAGCTACTGCCCTGATGACTAAAAAAATCTACTCAGTATTCTTTCTCTGGCACAATTTTCCATAATTTCAGATGATTAACTTAATCACTCAGAATTATTTCCTCCCTAAAAGCTCCATCCTGGTTTCAAGATTGTTTTGGTTCTATGGGCGGGCCGCGGTGGCTCAGCGGGCAAGAGTGCTTGCCTGCCATGCCGGAGGACCCCGGTTCGATTCCCGGCCCCAGCCCATGTAAAAAAAACAAACAAACAAACAAACAAAATATAATAAAACAAGAAAATGTTTAAAGATGTTTCCCTTTCTTCCTCCCTTCCTTCCTTCCATCCTTCCTTCCTTCTCTCTGTCTTTCCTTCCCTTCCTCCCTCTCTCTTTAAAAAAAAAAAAAAAAAAGATTGTTTTGGTTCTAATGATCTGGCTATGTATTTATCATATTGTGTTTTAACAAGAGTATAATTAGTGATTAAAAAGTTAAAGGATTGACAAGTTAGGCCTGTTTACTTATATCTTCAAAGCATTATTTCATAATCCAACAATGTTGAAGCCATGGGGCACAAAGAACATAATTATATTGAGTTCCTAAACTATGTCCAGGCATTGTGTTGGGCCCTGGAGACACAGCAGAAAGCAAACACAGGAGTTTGCCTCCACATTCTTGGAGGTCCTGTGTATAGAACAGGCAGCCAGTAATCAATCATAGAAATAAATATAGTATTATACCTCTAATAAGCACAATCAAAGAATAATACGTTATATATTGTCTAGGCTAGTGAGCTAGTGAAAGTTTCTTGAGGAAGCAAATATTAGAGCTGAGATCTGAAGAACGATTAAGAGTAAACAGAAATGGGGAGAATGGAATAGATCTCCCTGCCAAAGGAACAGACTGTGCAAAGATCCTAGGGGGTGGGGGGCAGGGGTCACAGACAGAACCTAGGCACATGAGAGCTCCTGAGACTGCCAGTGGGCTCTACTGCAGAGGGCAGGGAAGGCATGGTAGGAGACAAGGCTGGAGAGGAGGGCCTGACCAAAGCCTTGTTCCTTGGAGCACACAGCTGACAAGGAACACAGACCCCAATTCCCATTTACCATGAGTCAGGCTGTGAGATAAGTTCTATAAAGGAGACAAATTTGTCCAACAATTGCTCCCCAAGGATAAGGGTTATCTTCCTGGGCAACCAGCATAGTGGGAGACACAGAATGATAAAGAGCCAGGGATGGCATCATAAGAATAATGCATTTGTAGAAAAGTAGCAGAAAGGGAACTCAAACTGACGTTTACTGAATAAAGTTTTCTAGATGCCACCCCACCGCCCTTTAAATTGAGTCAGGTTAGACTTTGGTTTCCATGGCCCCATGGTAAAAGAGCCATAGTCAAAGATGTAATATGCCACAAGATAAGTTAATTCTTGGCTTAATGAGCTTCCCAGTTCCACGTGGTGATTTAAAGTCAGTCTGAAAAATTCTCATGGTTAATTTTGATTGGCTTCAAAATTCTAGTACCCTGTTAGATGAGACTTTACATACCAACCCAGCTTAACAGGTTCTGTATGACTTACTCCACTGATTTACTCTTCAAATCTCTTAGAAGAATTTATAGATAAGGAAATGGAAGATCCGAAAGACTAAATGACTTATCCAAGGTCACAGAACAAGTAAATAAAAAGGTAAATTTTTATCCAAGTTCTGTATGGCTCTAAAACTTAACTTTTTTCCATAGGAAAAAAGGAATCCCCCTTTTACTATACCCCTCCCCACTCAATATCCCCTATGTACCTCTCTACTTCTGGGCGAAGTGCCTTCTCCCTCTCAAGCATGGCGATAATCAGCTTTCCCCACTCTTTCTCTATGTCATTTGGATGATAACCTTGAAGGAGTTTGATGCGTCCAAATTCTATCCAAATCTTGGGAAAAGCAGAAAATTCAATGTGAAACAAAGATGCAAAAAATAACAAAAATTATATTTGTTAATACAAAAGTAAATCTTGGCTTACTTCTAATAATTTATATAGTCGTTTAATTTTGGATTTTTCTGTCTCCTTTGGTGGAATTTCTGTTTCTTTAAACTGCAAATACTGTTTATAAAGTGCCTGAAATGAGAAGAAAGATTAATTAAGGGCCAAACTTTCAAAGACCTGTTTTCACTATTCCATATCATCGCATGTCATTTATTTGTGTCATACATATTCCATGAAGTTCCTTTAGGAAGCTGATTCCTAAAGAATCACACAGGCAAACCTGATTCCCAGACAATTTGGGACCTGGGTTATATAAGTCTCAATGAGGGTGTAATTATCAATGTGAGCCATAATTCAACATGTGCCACGTGGGGAGCTGGATGGTAATAAACCCATGACTATGGCTCTACTAAAACTCTCTTATCATCCAAAAAAGAAAATATATACCTTAAAAGATGCATTTTTAAAAATTGTGCACTTTAAAATTTAGCTTTGGAGAAAATAATAATCTTATCAAGTTGTCCATAAAGGGGGCAAAAACAGTCCTCTTGTATTTCATGGCTAAAGCCTTGAAAACAGAATTCTTATCAGGCAGACAAGGTTAAATTTGTTTTCAATGTCACACTGGCTGAGATAAACAGATCTTTTGATAAACTAAGACAGATGCCCTTGGTTGCCAGTACTATCATTGTAGAAGTGTTAACCTTATAATTAAGTTATGTAGTTTGTAGATACTGATTTGGGAACCTCTTAAATATAATTTATTTACTATACTTACTAGAAAAGACCCTCATATAAATTATGTGGGTCAAATGTCTCTACATTTAATAAGTGTATATATATATATATTTTTAACATGGGCAGGCACCGGGAATCGAACCCGGGTCCTCTGGCATGGCAGGCAAGTGTCCTTGCCTGCTGAGCCACCGTGGCCCACCCTAATAAGTGTATTTTAATCATTTTCATCCTAATTCATGTTGATTTAAAACAAGACCTTGTAAATCTTCAGGCAGGCACATTTCTGAAGGATTTCATTCAATGTCTTGCTGGCCAGTGAAATTATTGGGCATTTCCCCCATGATATACTTTCTTTCCTGTATTTCCTCTATCCTGGGCATCAGTAAGTAATCAGTGTGGTTGCTCAAACTTCTGAAGCCAGCACAAATTTACCCAAGTGTCTGGATGCTAGAAATCTACTGCAGGAGACATCACACAAAGTACTTTAGATCATTTAAAAAAGCATCATATCACAGATGCCAAGTAACTTTGTGCCAAGGACAAACACCCTGTGGCAAGGTGAATAAGAGCTGTACAGACACATGAACACAATGAATAACTTTCAGAAGGCCCACCCTGGGTTATTATAGTTTCTGTAATTCCAGTTTGTTTGATCATGAAAACAATGCCTTCGGATCAAGAAATCAGATTTGCAGTTAATATTCTTTTCTTTTTTTTTGAAATGGTTGAAACTTTGCTACTACATAATTAAAATGTACAAAATGGAGTAATTTAACTTTGGTTCTTCAACATTCACCCTCATTTATATTTCTATAATGTCTTTACCTCAAAGAGTTTGATCTTAGCCTCTAAGTATTGGCAAAATGCTAGTGAAATAATTTACACTGCAGGTTAGGTATTTATTTTCAATTCATGGTGAAATATAGTATGCACCTCTGGCTATACAAAAGACCCTCTAAGGCAGTTTGTTAATAGGATTCAACCATGTCACACTTGCACAAGTTTCCCAGAATCCCGCCTCCACTAGCCATCTGGTAGGATTCAAGGAGTTTTCCATGTGCCAAAAAATAGTTTGGCAATGCCAGTTCCAGGGATTCTTTCAAATTAAATCTTTAAACTCTCACCAATCCAAAGTTAAGGGACTATACATTTCTTTAAGCTGTTGTTGCCAGTATGTTTTAAGTATTATTAATGCTTACCTACTTTTGCTCTGTATAATAATGAGATCAGTAACTAAAAATTTCATTTATTTATTAGTGACTTACCAAAGATACTTTTTTCTTGAACTTATAAAATGATGGGAATAAATATTATTGCATTTTTTAAAAGTTTAATAATCAAATGAATCTTATTTAACTTCTATAGTGACACTGACCTTTAGTTCTATAGGATTATTGGGAAATGTTCTGTCAGACATTGTGGTCACATGGTGTCTAATCCACTGGATGAGATAGTTCACCATATTCTGGTATTCGACCCATTTGACTTCAACATCCTAAAACAACAAAATGACAGAAAAGGTCCAGGTCTGTAGCTAATAACATCCACATCTTAACATAATGTAGTCAGAGGTCATTCTGTGAGTTTACATGTCTTTAAGCCTGACAGAGAAAGCCAACTAAATATTTTCTTACTGTCCTTGCACTTCCATTCATTTCTACAAAAACAGCTTTAAAAACATGCTATCATACAGGGCTCACATACTGATAGCCAATTCTGATCCAAAGATAGTAGCTGCCTGGAACACTGTGCTGAGAAGGTTCTGAGGCTGCATCCAAGTACAGCAGAAAAAAATGGTCCATTTTGGGTGCTTACTAGGAATTCAAGAAGTGGAAGTAATAGCTTGTATATGCTGGGTTAGTTGCCATTTCTACCAACCATTTTTGATAAAATTCACTGCATATATGAACCTCAAAAGAACTATACAGGAAAATGGAAAGGAATGAAAAATATAGGAAATGTATATGATGGAATGATTCAACTACTCATTAAGAAAGCTCTTTAAAGATGGAAAGGAAGCTGGCATTTTTTAACTGCTATGCTCAATTAAGTATTTAATGAGTGTTTATGATATTCAAAATATTGTGCTATAACAAATTAAAAATTGTCATTTAATACATAAAGTATATTGTCAAGGAGTTACTGTCTGGATGAGGAGGCAAAGGCATACATAGTATAAACAGTTAAGCAAAATAAAAATCAATATTTAATCAAATATCAAAATAACTGAAAAAGATAGTACATGCTAGGAATACAGATAAGATCCAGGTAAGGATATATGGCCTCATGGGAAAAGTAGTCTCTGAGCAGTTCTGAAATAAATAATTGGAGTAGGAAATAAAAAGACTGGAGTCCCAAGTAAGTTGGTACATTGAAATGGTAATGGCCACCTAATGCTGAAGTAACCACTTCATGTTGGGGTACAGTAGATGAAAAGATAGATAAACTTGAATATATGTAGTTGTTTTTTTGGGGGGGGGGTTTGCATGGCAGGCACTGGGAATTGAACCCAGGTCTCCGAATGTCAAGCAAGAGCTCTGCCTACTGAGCCACCATGGCCCACAAAAATATATGTAGTTTTGAATGTCAGAATATTTAGAGTGGATTTAACCTTACAAGCAATATGAAGCCACTAAAGGTTTTCAAGCTGAAGACATCAGTTTTAGGAAGATTAATTTGGTAGAATGGATTGAACAGGGAAAAAAAAAACTAGAGGTAGAAAAAACATGAGAAAGCTATCATAATAGTCCTAAGGTAAAGGAGAAAGAGCCAGGAACAGGGTAGAGCAAGGAATGGTCATGAGAAACATTCTGAAGGAACACACAAAGAAATAAACAGTAGTGTTAACTGTAAAGGAAAGGAAGAATCAATGATAATCCAAATGTTCTGAGACCAAGTAAATGGGCAATGAGAGAAGCCACTAGAAGAAGCAGGGGAGGGAAGAAACAAGCCAGTTTAGTGGAAATAAGAAGAAATGTTTAGTTGGAAATATGAGGACTTTCAGATGACAGTGGAACAGCCAAATGAAACAAACCAGTAGGTATCTGGACATAGGGGTGAAAGTTTACATATGACATCAAGGACAGAGAGATAGAAGTAGAGTTTTTCATTCAATAAATGTGTCGGGCCTCTTCTAGACAAGAAACAACAATAATACTAATCATTCAGAGATTAAGAAAAAAAGGCTAATGATTTAGCTTTTGAGATATATCTGCAGATAAATTCTGAAGAAGAAACAGAAATTAGGAAGGGAAAGGAATAGTATACAGAGAATCAAAAGGAAGGCCAGGTTAGTAGATCCTCAAAAATGCAAAAAAGGGAAAGGAGGTAAAAATAAATGATCCCTTAACTTATTAAGTGTGGGCCACTTTTTTTTTTTTTAACTTTTTTTTATTGTGAAATATATATACAAAAAAGCAATAAATTTCCAAGTACATTTTAACAACTAGTTATAGAACAGATTTTAAAGTTTGGTATGGGTTACAGTTCCATGATTTTTCGTTTTTTCTTCTAGCTGCTCCAGGACACTCGAAACCAAAAGAAATATCAATACAATGATTCAGCAGTCATACTCATATGTTAAACCTGACCTTCCTTGTATAACTCCACCATCACCTTTGCTCTTTCTCCCACTCTTTACGGGTATTTGAGTTATGCCCATTCTAACTTTTTCATGTTGGAAGGGGCTATCGATAATATGGTATAAAGGGATAGAACTAGATGATGTTCTGGAGAGGCTGGCCCCTCTGCATTTCAGGACTGATCTGGTCCAGGGACCCAACTGGAGGTTGCAGGTTTCTGGAAAGTTACCCTAGTGCACAGAGCTTTTGTAGAATCTTATATAATGTATGGGTGACTTTTAGTACCATTAAGTACAACAGGACCCTATGTGAGGCATCATTTGTTCTGTAGGTGTGTGAATAAAGGATACACTAAGTATAATCTCATTTAATTGTCACAATAAGATTATATATAATTTGTTGACAAATAATTCAAAAAATTTAAAAGTCCTGTGCTGGTGTAGGCCAAATAAAACCTGTCTTATGAGTCAGGTTTGGACCATGGGTCGTGAGTTCTCAGCCTCTGGCTTATTCTATAATACATGTTATAATTTTCAGAAAACATAACTGAATGAAAAATTTAAACTGATGACTTCTGAGGCCTCCCTTTCAGCAGAAATATAGTACAAAAGCCAGAAAGCTTTTGAGGGATGCAAGTGATAGAAACTGGCAGCAAAGACCAACTAGTTGAGAGTAAAGAGTTTAAGTAGGTGATAGGAATGAGAAATAATTAATCTGCTAAAGGAGACAAGAGGTTTAAAGCTGTTTAAATACTACCCACACCACACACCCAAGATGGAGACTTGAGCATGGTTAAATATAGGGATAAGGAACTGCTGAGTCATTGGCACACATTAGAGGAGAGGATAAGTGTGAGCATGAGAGCAAATTACTCACAGATCAGAATGGATAAGACCTTTGTGAGAAAGAACAAGAGAAAGAGAATGGAATTAAGTCTAGAAACAACAGCACACAGAAGGAAAGTAAGAGAATAGAAAAGGGAGGTCCCCAACATGAGCTGCTAAATACTTCAAAGAAAAGAAATAAAAAGTTATTGGCAAGGAGGGGGGAGGAGCCAGGCAGGGTGAGGGAGGTAGCATCTTCAAATGTATAACCTACAGAGGGTTTCCTATTCTCTTCCAAAAATGCATAGGCATTTGTTAACACGATCACTACACAATATATGACTGAATTGAATTACACCTTTTGGAAACAGTGGACTAATCAAGAGTCCCAAAATTTGAGTCCCAAGATATGTCCTGCTAACTAAATAGCTCTGTTACTTTGATCAAATAAAGTAACCTTCTTCTGAGCCTCAACTTCAAATGAGAAAAACAATTCTGGTCATCTTATCTCATGGGATCGTAAGAGTTAATAAACTTTAAAGTGTTTTCAAAAGTAAGATATTCTATACTCACAGGAGAGCAAGTAGAACAGTTGTACAACAGCAGCAAGCTAAAAATCAAAACTCTCCATGTTTCAATGGTTTATAGCTTTCATTTATAAAATGCCATGCAATTCTGAATAGCCTACACTTTATGACACAACACAATTGTGAGATATACTTTTTTAATTTTAAGGATGGAGCCATGAAATGTACATAGTATCCACTTATTAAATGGTATACTAACTCAAATTCTTTTAAACATATTTGAATTATAAAACCTTTAAAAACCACTAAGAAAGAATTCAATCATCTGATCATTACTGAATAAGTATGTTTTACTATGAAAAAATCAATACTCACATTTGCACTGATGCCTTCACCACCTTCTGGAACTTTAGGAAATGCATCATAGAGAGATGATACATAAGTTATTACTGATTTTTCATCAGGTGAGGAGACATCAACATCTAAAAGCAACAACATAAATTGATTATTTGGCAATGTCGATAGATTAATTTTTATCAGATTTTACGTTGGTCCACATATAATAAAGACAACAACTCACCTTCAGGATCCAGAAGTCTTATAACACCGATTTTTTCTGCTACATAAAAAGCGTGCTCTAAATTTGCAAGGTTGCTTTGAACAGCAACAGTATTCATGTCTATCAGGTCCGGCCTAGGAAAAAATAAACTGTTAATGGGATTTTCATTTATGCTAATTCAACATTTATATTGATATGTGCATCTATCTATAATAACTTCTGCAAATATTAATACCAAGCCTGTATTAAAATACAGAGATTTTCACACACACAAAAATTTAACAGTGCGTATTTCTCTTAGTATCTTTAAAGTGCCAAGAGCAAATGGAGCATAGAAAATATAAAACTTTATACAACTTACAAGAAAGACTACATATTCCTCACAGTATTGAAATACACAGATCCATCCTATTCAACCCATTTAAATTCCAGTATTCCAACAGCAGCCTTCCAATCCAACCAGCATCCTCTCAATTTTTCTCCCAAAACACAAAAAACACGTGCTCAGTTCAATGCCGGGGCCATGGTATCCCCCATCTCGGAAGCTCTATCCTGTTAGTGCTGTCTTCTTTCACCCTTCAGCCTTCAGGGCAGAGATCAAGCCCCCCCTCTGTGGAGCCCTCCCTGATCTTTCCAGTCCCATTTCTCTATCTGTTTTCTGATTCTTTATAGTCCTGACCTGTGCTACTTAATTCAGCAATTAGGAGAATCATATGCTTCTTTGGCTTATTAATTCACTGTTTCATGTACATGCACATACAGTTTCTCCCAAGGCTGCAAGAATCAAGTATTAACAGACTTCTATATTTTATCCTTCTGCTGAGATAGTGTACCTAGTAGACAATAAATATCTGCAGAGATGTTGACGTGGGGTTGGATAGTCATTTGAATAATAAATTAATTACTACAATATGCACTAGTCAGGCAACAAACACGGCAACAAACCATGGTCATATATTGAACTAGCTCTACCTGTATGAGACAAGAAAAGATTCTTCAAATAGGCCTTATATAGAGAATAGAAAAACATAGTAACTGAAAACTTAACTCAAGACCAGAAGCCAGTCAGGAAACTTTCAGCTCAAAACCTAAGAATTAAAAGAATATAAAAAATGTGGAAATAGTGAGCTTCAAAAAGTGGCATCTACCCTCAAAATCATCAGGTAAGAACATGTTCACAAACTTGTAAGTGAAGGCATTCTACAACATCCACAAGCATTCTAGGTTCTCAAAATAATCACTGGGGGGAATCAGAGAAAGAGTGGGAAGGCTGGAAGGTAGTGTGGAAGGAATGAGATACAAATTACTGTGAATACAACTTGGAAGGTTAATTACACAAGACACTTAGAATTCAAATTGCTATTTTCTTTTCTAAGATTAATGATACAAGTTTTTTAACCTGATGGTACATTTCAACCTGATGGTATAGGCACCTCAAAAGTTCACAGTTTTATAACTTTTGAAATGTACCCACCCAAATCCTAGGACATCAATATTAGGAAACTCTTGTTTGTCATATGCCACCAATATGTACACTCAAAAGTGATCGCACATTTTTTTATATAAACAACAAATCTATTAAAAACAATGGAGGCAAATGACATGTCTCTAAAAATAACATTTTTTTATTCGCATGGGAACATGCTGAAGAATATGTCAACTTCGAGATTCCTAAGGGACGATCTAAACAGGTGTGTGTTAACAGTCTAGACAAAATCAAATGTCTAAATTTCTTTCATTAAAAAATTGTTTTGTTTCCATAAAGTTCACATATTTTGGAAAAGCAAAGACAAGCCTTTTGGAGTCTGCCAAATCTCAGAACAAGAAACAGCATGTTGTTATACGAAACATGCCATTAGCAAAGAGAGCAAATACTGAGTAATCCCAGAGAGAATGAATAGAGTCATTGAAGAATTGAGTTTTTGACTAAGAGAATTAAACTTCCTTCAGAATGACATAGTCATTTCAGCACAAAGCAGCTGCATAATACTTTGAGTTTGGGTAAGTCATCTCTTTTTATCATGATATTTAAGCATTTTAATGGAACAAAACTGAAATGATTCTCCTCCATTAAAATATTGCAGTTGGTACAGAAAACTGATTAAACTAACAAGCAAAGAAGGAAAAATTTTAAAACCACTATGAAAAACTAACATAGCCTAAAAGTCATTTAACTCTATCCCACCCCTTAGCTCATTTACTAACAGTATGGTCATGCTCAGTCTTCAGATCTGCCCTTCCTCTACTTTCCTGGTGAATGTGAGCATCCAGAAGAGATGTGCTACCTACCTTCCTTCCTTCTTCACAATCTCATTGGGATAGTATACCTTTAAGAATTTAAGCTATTTTCCATATACATAAGAGTTTTCATTTCATTCTAAAGGTTTCATTTCCCTGTAATACTGCCTTTTTGCAGAACATTAACAGCATGTTTCATTTCCATTTAGGATTAAAGAACCAAATAGCATTATACTATACTGTAAATGTGTAGAAGGCAGTATATGCTTCTGAATTATATTTTAGATACTTGAGCATTAACTATTCTAAAAACCCTATTTTATGGAAACTCTTCTAATCATAAAATATAATCCTCTGCCACCTAAAATAATATATACTAGTCTCGTTTTATTTTTCTATGATACTGTAATCTTTTCTAAATGACTCAATCATCATGGATGACAATATATGTTTATTTCCCACCTTTTTCAGATTTTATTTTAAAAAGCTTATAAAGAAATGAAAATACAAGAAGATAAATTTTAAACTGAAGGAAAGGTAAGTCCATAAAATGAAGGTGAAAATGAGGCCAAAAAGTGAAAGCCCCTATATGCATGTCAGTATCCTCAATTTGTTTCAAAAATGTAAGGCAAAAGGTATAAATAAAATGCTATTGCCATAACTGAAAGCAGCTTGGAATAAAGGTACTATTTATCTCTCCAACAACACTCATCTTAAAAGAGCATTCTTCCTAGATAAAACAGAAATATATATCAATGTGTATGTGACATATGTACATGTAGTATCTACTTTAAAGATATCACCAGCCACACAGATAGCCAAAGCTAGCTGAACATTAAAATCACACATGAGAGTGGGCAATGGTAGCACAGTGGCAGAATTCTTGCCTGCCGTGCTGGACACCTGGGTTCGATGGCCGGTGCTTGGCCATGCCAAAAAACAAAAAAACAAAAAAAAAAACTAAAAATAAAATAAACTCACACAAGAAATTTTCGTGGTACAGACACACCCAAATGAAATAACTTCCCAGCCCTCAAACACTTTACTAATATATTAACTTACATGAGAAATAGTTAGAATTCTGCAGGAAAATGAGACTTATATAGTTGTGCTGGTTTGAAAGGATTATGTGCCCTAGAAAAGGCATGTTTTAATCCTGATCCATCTTGTGGAGGCAGCCATTTCTTTTAATCCCTATTCATTCAGCACTGTAGGTTAAAAACTTGATTAGATTATCCCCATGGAGATGTGGCATGCCCACCTGTGGGTATTAACCTTTGATTAGAGGAAGATGTGGCTCTATTCATTCAAGGTGAGTCTTGATTAGTTTACTGGAATCCTTTAAAAGAGGAAACATTTTGGAGAAGGCTTGAGAGCATGAGATCCACAAAATCCCATGCAGCCAGAGACCTTTGGAGATGAAGAAAGAATATGTCCCCAGGGGAGCTTCATGAAACAAGCCTGGAGAGAAAGCTAGAAGACATCGCCATGTTCTCCATGTGTCTTTCCAGTGGCAAGAGGAACCTTTCTTGAGTGAAGGTAACCTCTTTTTGGTACCTTAATTTGGTACCAAATTATAGACTTATTTTAATTGGGGTATTTTCATGGCCTTAGAACTGTAAACTTGCAACTTAATAAATTCCCCCTTTTTAAAAGCCATTCTATTTCTGGTATATCACAGTCCAGCAGCCAGCAAACTAGAATAGTGTTATGGATAGCTTAGACAAATTAAGGCTTACACATTACATCATGCAAAACACTGATTCAATTAACTATAAGGAACATTATAAGGAAATAAAGTCAAATACTTAGAAGGAAAGTAACTAGAAATAGCCTCAGAACTTACTGAGGTGGGGCAGAGGGTGGGGGGCACTGATAAAAATTAGCTAAGAGAACAATTCATTGGCGCAATTTTTTTCTTGAACCCAAAATCTGACAATAGCTGAAAGAACAGAAATACGAGTAGTCAATATAAGTTGTCAAGGTCCAAATCAGAAGATTTTTTACAAAGTATGAAAATTTAAGTGCTTATATTTCATAGAGTTTGTTAAGGTTGTGCTGGCACTCAATTATTACTTATTAGGCAGACTGAACAGTTAGGTTTTGGCTGTCCAGCATCCTAACCCTTTCCCATGAATGAGAAATTTCCCTTTTATGTGTCTTGGGGATGGCGAGGGGACAGAGTCCACTTTCCACTACAAAAACAAAAGTGTATCCGGTTTTTATTTATCTTTCCTTTGTTCAATCAACATCCACTGTCTATCTCAACACCATATACTGCCTAGTCAATCATAATCTTCCTGCAGGACTTGGTTTTAACATCACCTCCTCGGTAAACACTTTTCACTGTTCCCAAATGCTCTGTGCTAACTCTCCTTATGTATTTACCACACGTCTTTATAACTATGCATTAGTCTGTCTCTCACTTTAGACTGTGGGCTTCCTGAAGCAGGATCTATGTTTTATCCATGTTTATATCCTTGATATTTAGCCTAATGCCTGGCACATGAACATTTAAAAAATAAATGAACAATAAAGGAATGAATGAGCTGTGGGGACTGGAGCATTCTAATGATTCAAACTCCTGGAGACGATTTCCATCCTAGATCTGTTCCTTTTTATGGGCAAAACCAACATCTATTGCATTCAGCCAGGGTTTCAAATTCTTAACCATCCAACTGCAGCAGGACACAATATCATAGCTCCCCACAATGTAAAGCGAGCACACACCCTTCTGAGGTTTCCTAAAGGCTTTTCTCTGCTGAAAACAATTTGGAAAATAGACACAGAGTGAAAACAACACACAAGGAGAAAATTATAAGGTTGCAAAAAGCATAAAATTGATGCCTTTAGGTTCCCCTCCCTTCTCTTATGCTCTCATATTCTCTCACCTTCAGTTTTTAAACGTTCAGTTTAACACTTCATAAAATAGTAACAATAACAAAACAACAATGTATAATGTAGCTGGCAGTGCACTAAAGGTTTTAAAGATATTATTGTACCTAATCCTCTCAACAACCCTAGGCAGGAAGTTGTATTATTATCTTCAAGTTACAGATGAAAAAGAACTGAAGTTGAAGGAGGTTTATAATTTGATCAAAATATAAGCCACGCAGGTGGTAGTGTCAGGATTTCAAGCCAGGTCTGTCTGAATACATAATTCTGAGCCCGAGCTTTTCCCTGCACTATCCAGACATTATAAACTGAGAACAAACTACATGGCAACAACTAATACCATATTGAAATCAAAATAAAGAAAATATAGAAGAATTTATGCTTTTGCTACTGAAAAAAAACAATAATGATAAGGTAAGAGACATAAAGAAACACCAGGAAGTATGTGTGTATATGACATACACAAAAAAATTAATTGTAAGAAATAAGATAGTTACAGATTTTTACCAAAACAGGTGCTCATGAATATATAGTACACCGATGTTTCCCAAACTTGCCTGAACTACACGTTTCAATACAGAGAAAGGTCTAGTCATCAGTATTTTAACAAGGAATCCCCCTGTCCCCCAGGTGATTCTTATTTAGCAAGGCTGGGAACTAAATATCCTAGAATCTCTCCTCTCTTAGAATTCTTTCACTTTTCTGCCAAAATTATATATATGTTTTTTATTGGTAAAAGCTCCCAATATTATCAGATAATTTTATATCAAGACAAACACTAAGCATGCTCAAACACAAACATGCCTACTTCCTTATGCCCTCAGCAGAGACAGCAACCTTGTAACTATTTTTCAATCTTTCCTTTTATTGTTAAATCAAATTTAGTGCCTGCCTGGGGTGAAATTTAGTATTGAACATACTTTTAAATAAGACTGTAAAATAAGTATGTACATGAGAGCATTTGGTAACAATTTTCTTTTCCAAAGCTAAAACCACCTAAGTAAACTGTGAATTGAGACATCTGATTCCCTGAAAGAAAACAAGGCAACAGTTTCTTTCTAATTAAAAAAAAGGATAAGGTTTATATATTTGAAAAAGAAAACTATGTTGTTGTGAGAGGTGTCCTGTGATTCAGTCCTAACCCTCTATCTATCTGTATGACTTTGAACACACATCCTGTAACCTGTGTTTTGATACCCTTCTATGAAAAATTAAAATCAGGAATTACAGAAATTGAAAACTGGAATCATCTAGAATTCCAGTTTTCCCTAGAAAGTATTTGGAAATGTATGTATGGTGGAGGGAGGCATTTTGGGCTACTACTGTCCTAAGGTTTAAAAAAACCAACTGATTTGCACAAGGTCTTGAGAGGATTTATATCGAAGTGTTTTTGAAACTAGATACAAAGAGCAATGTATACTGTTTATTAAGAAGTATGTATTGGTACATAAACAATGTGATGAAAATATAATCAGAGAAGGCATAACTCAATGCTTTAGTATGAAAATAAAAACTTAATTATTCTAGTCAACGAATTAGCATGTTCATTCATTTGCTCAATATTTAATAGACATCCATAATGTGCCACACAATGTGCTGGCTAGGCATTGAGAATATAATTGATTTTGCACTACTGGAACTTAAACAACTGAATGACGAAGAAGTCAAAAAATCACGGAAGTAAATATAATTGTGACTGCATAAAATGCTACAAAGAAAAAGGAAATAGGCTATGAGGCTACAACTCAGAGAATGTTTTCTCAGTGAAATGCAGGGAGAGCGCAGAGCTCCAAAGGGAGCCTGGAGTAAGCCAGGAGAAAATATGGCAAAAGAGCATCAGGTAGAGATGCAGGTACTCTGTGGTTAGCAGAAGCAGGACTCCAGGAAGACCAGTGCATGCATGAGGGGCCCACACGTGAACATAGTGAGAGATGATGCTGGACGGATATGATGGTAGGAGCTAGGATGATGCAGAATCTCATGGACTTCTTACAGGATTTTGAACTTTTTTTCTAAGAACTCTGAAAAGTCATTAAAATGCATTAAGGAACGTGGTAAGAGATTAAATAACTAGATCTAAGGTCAGAGAAGAAATTTAAAGGAGCAGCAGTGCTCCCGAAGAATCTAGGTAGGAGACCATGGCAGCTTGCAAAAAAGCAAGTGGAGAAAGTCAGGAGATATTTAGAAGGCCAAATCCACAGAACATAGTTTCATAACACTGGCTACAGTAATTAAGGGTGTAGACATGGATGAGAGACAAAGCAGAGACATAAGAGAATTTTAAGTATGCAACCTTGAAAAACTAACATTTACTGGCCATGTGAAGGAGGCTGAGTCTGAAAAAGGAAGCTAGCAGAAACAGCCCAAGAAATAGGAAAAAAACAAAGGAGTGCAGTGCCATAGGAGCTGGGGAAAAGAACACTGCAAGAAGAAAAGAATGATCAAGAGAGTAAAATACTGAGACGTAAGATTAAGCCTGAAAAATAGTCACTGGATTGAACTACATGGAAGTCACTCATGACCCTGGAAGAAGTGTTTTAGTGGAATGACAAAGCCAGCAGCCAGACCTGAGTGGGAAGTGATAACATGAAGAGGAAGGGAGTACACATCTCTTTTGAGAAGTCTGGTCTTAATGGAAAAGAATGCCATACAGTAGTAGCTGGGGTTAAGTGAGAGTTTACTGTTGTGTGCTGAATAGAAGCGGCATCTTCACACATAAAAGCCAACAGGAAAAATATGGTTGAGAGGGAAAAGCTGAACATGCTTAAAAAAGAAAGAAGGATTTCTAAGGCTTCTGAGGCAGTGTTAGACGCCAGAGCACAAAAGGAGGCAGACAGGCCTTAGATAGGTGGAGAAGAGACGGCAGGATTGTGTTTTTGGTAGTAAGAGGAAAAACTTCCTGCCTGCTGTTTTGATCTTCTCAGAGAGGAGGGAAAGGTGGTAGAAGAACCTGGTTTGAGGAAAGAAAAAAGTAGTGAATAACATGAATAGAAAAGGACTGCTGATAAGAACTGAGACACCATTTGTGGGTGGTGATCATGAAGTTGCAGTGGAAACAATCTTCCCAGAAGTATGGCTTGCTCTGGTGTGCTTCACTACTTGGGTGCATGTACAGACAAAGCAGACGGCCAGGCTTTGCTGGAAACTAGTATGTGCTAAGCAGCCTGCAAAGAACTAAACAGGAATTCCATGAAGTTAAAAAAAAAAAAAAATAGCAAATCAAAAAATAAGTATACTCTACCTACCTACAGATCAGTCTTAGAACATCCGCACTCCAGAACACACATGTATGAAGCTACATATGTCACTTAACATCTGTTCTTCAACAGAACCCACAACAAGATATGTATTAAGTATGTCTCACTTATCCTATGACAGCAGAGCAGTTATGATAACACTAACACATTCCTCAAGATGACTGTTCAAACTGTTTATGGATTAAATCATGTTCAGACTTAGCATCTTACTGCTCTTATTGGTGAAAAAAGCAACTATTGTGCTCCTCCCTAAAAAAAAAAGACCTGTCCTCCCCTCTCCTCCAGTAAATTAACATGAACATGCAAAATATCTACCCACAGCTGCGTAACTGGGTGTAGGCATTCCCTTATGCTCATATTTGGGTACATACTGTTGAAAGAAACCAAGCTAAGAAATCATAGGTAACAACAAGCTCTGTAAGTAATTTCCCCTTGTTCTCAAAACTACATGCCTGAGTTTATTTCAAATATTTTTTCTATTTTTCTACAAGGTTCCTCTCTACTAACAACAAGGCAAATAATAATGACAGTGAAACACTATCATTTATGGCAAGATTTGTTAGCGTTTCAAGATTGGAATCTAACAACCTCAGAAATTAAAAGACAGTTAATGAATTATGATTCTCAACTCACAGAGAATAAATCAATCCAATAAAAGTCTCACTGATTTTAACAAATAAAGAAAATAGTATGGATTTTAATACCCTAAGGTATGTTTTGTGAACTGAGAGTAAATGTTAAGTAAATCTTAGTAACTAATAGATATATATCACCACCACTACCCAAAAGGGGGGGGGGGACAACTTATTTTTACTATGGCATAAAAGAAAATACCAAAGTACTTCATAAAATAAGATGAGGATATAAATCTATCCCACTTCTAAGTTTGTTTTCTACAGATCGATTTACATGCCTGCACAATGACACACATGAAGATGTTTAATGAAACATTTTTGATAGCAAAAACACAATGTCTGTCAATAAATTTCTATAAATAAATTGTTACACTCATACAATAGAATTATGTGCAGCCATTTAAAAAGAATAATGTAGATCTATTTGTGCTGACATGGAAAGATTTCCAAAATAAACCGAGGGGGAAAATAAAGATGCAGAATATATATATACTATTCTTCCATTTGTGTTGTAAGAAAAAGATTATATACATGCTCAAGATTAGGTGCTTATGTAAATTATACTGCAATAAAGCTGGCCCTCCCAAAGAAGAACAGGTGCTTGCACATGTAGAGAAAATTTATGGAAAAATATAAAAGAAATTTAACAGTAGTTTCTCTAGAGAAAAGGACTGGAAATCATGAGGAAGGTGACCAAAATTCAGTATAGACCCTTTTATTCAATTAGAATGTTTTATTATGTTAATGTATTGCCTTACCAGTTGGTTTTTTTTTTTTAACACAGATACAATCAAAAAAAGATTGCAGCAAGCTATGCCCACAATAGGAACTATTACAAAATCTACAAGGTTTTCAGGTTGAGACAACCAGTTAAGCCATCTTCTGATTAGAACTGTGCCTCTTTTCAGTTTTCCACTTCAAAAAATGGAACTAGGAAAACATGGGATATACTTTACTTCGTATCTATATGGGGGGCTTTGTATTACAGAGAGTTTCTGTAAATTTCTCTGGGCAAGAGGGCGAGGAACATAGAAAGAAGGTAACATAAGCAGGTATTTCCTCTAAATATTTACATGCCAAATTATATCCCCAAAACTGCATGTAAAAATATGCAGCTATTTTTAAAACATTCATTGAATGTGAACACTGACTCACACGCCTCTCCTGGATGCAGATACATTTACAAGTAGTATACGTGAGAGCTTTTTGAGAATTTAGATATGTGATAATGGTTAGAAGTCAGGCACTGCTGCTCTCAGACTCCATTCAATTGAGTTCACTTGGTAAATAAATAAGCAATGAGATGTTGCTTTACAAACTGAAATAAATACCTGGGACATTTTTTAAATTAATAACCTTCAGGAATTGGAGTCTGTATCTTGCTTTTGGCCACACAAACCAGGGCCCACATCCGTGTATGCACACACATAACTACACACCCTTACACACCCGTCTAGGTTCTACAGCCTGAGGGCAAAACTGGGTCTGAGAGAAAAGAACTAGTCAATACTAATCTAACTTTCTATGGGAACATTTCAAACCCTCAAGGGCTTCCTGCCCAGTATTAAACCAGTCCAATCCAGTTTAGCTTGTAAAACATAACTGAATCACAGGCCTCCAGGTCACACTATTAAACAAGATGATTCTGACCACAGCCTTCCAGTCTAACCATCCCAATTACAGCATCTTTAACAGTTAACATAATTAAATATGATGGCCTCATTAAATTCTAATTCAAAATGCAAACAATGGACAAAGTAATTGCTACCCAACTACACACACAGACAAGTGAAAAACTCCTGGTTGCTTAATTAGAAAATATTTACATGGTAAGTCCCTGAATGTTTTACCTCTTGGGTTTCTGAGTATTACTTGAGTAATATATTTAAAACATGCCAGTGAAATGAATGTCAGGGGCCTTATAAGGAGATTTAAATGAATGGGATAAATTGAAAAACAGGAATAGAACAAGCAGAAACTAGTCAGCAGAAATAAGCTCTCTGCCAAATAGGCACCCCCTAGCATTTTAGCATTTTAGTCTTGACATACTTAGTGTCTTTCCGTATTGCTACCCTAGGTTCACACAGCCTGCTGCACATTTTGCACTGTTCTGTCAGGCCCATGGGCATGCATTCATGTCCATGCCTGCTTAAGAAGACATGTTTTCACACTGAGCAAGATTGGGCGCTGCTGTTTTAGAACTTGGCTTTCATCATATGTTCTTGGACAGATACCCATTTGGAGAGATTGATAAAGTGAGATAAGTCAGGGGCTGAGCTGGAATTCAGAGCTTCACTTTCTCAGAATGAAGTAAATCAATTTTACTGTGCTGCCTGAGCATATCCTTAAGCAAGGGCAGAGAACTATCAGTTGAACACTGCTAATAACACCTACATCTGAAGAATGCACAGTACTATAAGGAATTTTACACCTCTATAGCTACCCTAATTCTTGGTGATTTATTAATCCACTAGGGTTTAGGGGATATGCTTAGAATCCCTTGGCTACTGGCTCTCAGTTAACTACTCCATCCTCTTTTGCTTTTAAGCTACTTAACCACAAATGCTTTTCCGACATCCTTTTGATCTAAATCCATCAAATCAATCGTACTTGTTATTCCTTTTATAGAAAATTAATGTTAGTGGCAATACTGAAGCTTATTTCATGGTTTTCAGTGAAAAGATACTAATGTGCTTTAAAGGAAATTTAAACTATACAAAAAGAACAAGAAGAAATTTGTACAGATAAATGGTATTTTAATTATTTGAACCTTTTCCACTAAAAACTGAACATGACAAATAGAAGTTCACAGAAACAATTAGGAAAATAATTGTTTAACTCAGATTTAAAGGAAAAACCATGTACTTAATCAGTGATCTGTTTAAACAGAACCTATAGGACTATCTCTTGAGAGCTCTTCCACCAAATCATAATACTTTAGCATTCTTATTTCCCATGGCATAATCTAGATTCTTCATCCTTTAGGATAATATGATACTAAAACCACAGCACAGTTCATTTTTGTTCTGATTTATGTTAAGCATTCTTTTATTATCTATGATTATCTATAAATGAGTGAGTCTAAGTTAAGCAATTAATGTTCTTTTCTTTGCCTTACAAGAGGCAAAGGCCTTATTTAGCAGTTGCTATTGATACTATTAGTCATTTCATAAGTTCGACAATATTTTCTTATCTCTTTTCTAAATATCATTACTATTTGGGATTATACTACCACAATTGTCCTAGTCAAGATTCCATTCCTTGATATAGTTTGCCTATAGGAAATTAAGAAATTACACAGATGTATATGAGAGCTTGAGTATCCTCAACTACTTAAAAGGGAGGTGATGTCTAGCATGTTAGTTTTCCTTTGAGCCTCAGTTTCTTTATCGAGAAAAATGGAAACAGTGCCATCTATTTTACAGTCTAGTGATAAATTTTATTTTATTTTATTTTATTTTATTTTTTTGCATGGGCAGGCACCAGGAATTGAGCTCGGGTCCCCAGCATGGCAGGCGGAAATTCTGCCTCTGAGCCACCATTATACCACCCAGCCTTATGATAATTTTTAAAGTTATAACATTTAAACAGATCTAGGACTAAAGTTTACATGTAGTCAACATTAAGCATATATTTTAGGGTACCTTCTTTGTACTAAGTACTTTCTTTTTACCTTCATGTATCATTTTTATTGCATATCTACAAATTAACCTTCAAATTAACCTTATAAATAAATGTCTTCCAATTTTCATTTCATATAATACTTCAAGAAATACAAACATTAGAACATTAACTTTTCTATGGAAAACTTTAAAGATATTTCATTGTCAGTAAAATACTGCTTAATGGGGTCAACAAACATGCAACTAATTTTCAAAAATCATATTCTATGTAGGAATACTAATAAAAATGTGGTCAATAATTCAAATGAATGTATTTAATAATAATGTTTGAGAGTATAATTTGCCTGAATATGAAATCCAAAAGATGCCATTATCCTGTTCCTATTCCAGATCAATATTTCTTAACTTGTAAAGGTTATACCATAAAACTTACTAAATCAATTACTACAAATATACCTATTGACTTTTAAATTATATATTTTCTTTCTAATCTATGAAATATTATATATTCTATCTAGACTATACACACCTTCTGCTTAAACTTCGCCAAATCTCTCATCAAATTCCACTGCAGCAATCACAAAGTTCTTTCCTGCTAAGTTCTCACTCCCTCTTAAGAGCTTTCTTAACAAGTATTTCAAATGGTTAAAGTTGGGGTTTCAGGAGAAATCAAACCCATGGGCCATCTCAGATAAACTGTATAATCAAATAAAGCCAAATAAAAACCCACTGTCAGCTTTTTATCAAAATTAATACAAAAATAGGTGGGGCAAGATGGTGGTATAGGGAGAAATGGAATTTAGTTAATCTTCTAGAGTAGTTAGTAAATGGCCAATAACTGTTTGGAACAACTGTGTGGGAGACATCCGTGACGGGACACTCATCCTACATCAGTCTGGAATGAGTAGAAGGGCCAAGATCACAGTGCAGAACCATTAGTATAGACCAAACTGCAGAGGCCTGTGCCCTTCTCCCACTGGCACAGCAGGCTGTGTTGGAGACACTTCCCTATGAGAAAAAGACACAGTTTCTACTAGAAACAAGGGAAGGTAGCTCAACCACACTTCTACTGTGGTTTTAATGAACAAATCTGGACTGCTGAAAACAAGCACAGATAAACCCAGAGCAAACAGGAAATGAACTTTGAGATCTCTCAAAGCAGATGGGGAGGTGGGGCTGATGGGGAAAAAAAACAAAACAGAGGGTTTTGAAGCTGGCAAAGCTCTGAATACTAGAAAAAGGTTGTGCCCCAAGAAAAAGGGAACAAGGGAACAAAGAGCAACGTACCAACTCCAGCTCTTGACTGGTGAACCTTGGGGGCTGGAGACTGACTCTGAAAGGGATTTCTTTCTTTCTTTTTTTTTTTTTAACTATTCTAAATAGGTCATTAGAGAATATCTCAGGCATTTTCAATTGTCAGCACTGACTCAGGCCAACTGCAAGTTAAGAAAGGTCTGAGAGACAAAGTAACTGGTCAAGGGAAGGAGACAATCCCCTAAAGACTGTATCTTCTTCAAGAAAAGGGGGGTCAGGCCCAACTCAAGTGGTAACTCTCATTCAAAGAATTCAGACCCCAGGAGCTGGAAAAAAACAATTTAAGCCTACCTTCCACCTCAGCCTGTCTCAACCACACCCCTGGCAGGGACAGGGTCTGCTGAAGATTACAGAAACTACACCACTTTTAGCTCGTGGGGAACTGCAGGCTGACAAGTGCCACCTGCTGACTAGGATTGGAAAAGCACAGAGTCTAGAGACTTCACAGGAAAGTCTGACAACCACTGGTTCTCATCCTCAGGGAATTTTGATACTGATTACACCCTCCTCCTGAGACCTAGGCCTGTCCCGTCTGGGAAAATCTGATGGCACTGACTTTATCTTGGGAGACCCTCCCCCCCCCCCCAAAAAAAGGCCCCATTTAGAGAAGGCAAGAGCAGAAAAACAAGAGCTGAAAAAAATTCTGATCTGTTGAACAGAAGCTATGCTAGAGGTCTATAGTAAGTTAAACTGAATGCCAAACAGATAGAGAACAAAGAAAACCCTAGGTAAAAGAGTGAAAACGACCTCTAAAATAAATTAATCAAGGAAATCAGATGCTTAAACTCATAATCAAAAGATTAACAGGGTGATAATCAAAAGATTATGAGTCATTCTAGAAAAAACATAGATATGGCCCAGTCAAAGGAACAAACTAACACCTCAAATGAGATACAGTTGAAACAACTAATTAAAGATGTTCAAGCAAACATGCTAATTCAAATCAATGAGTTGAGGGAAGATATGGCAAATGAGATGATCACCTTTTTGAGTGACCCTAAAGAACTCAAAAGCTTGAAAAAACAAATGGCAGACCTCATGGGAATGAAAGGCACAACAGAAGAGATGAAAGACACAATGAAGAAAGGATTAGTGAGTAAGCTGATAGAACATCTGAAATCCTATACACAAAAGCACACACAAGGAAAAGAATTGGAAAATTATGAGCAGGGTCTCAGGGAATTAAATGACAACACAAAACACACAAATATTTATGTTATGGGTATCCTAGAGGGAGAAGATAAAGGAAAAAAGAAAGAATAATGGGGAAAATAATCACTGAATATATCTCATCTTTTATGAAAGACATAAAATACAGATTTAAAAAGCGTATCATACTCCAAACAGAACAGATCTGAATAGACCTACTGCAAGACACTTACTTATCAACTGTCATATGTCAAAGAAAATGAGAGAATTCTGAAAGCAGCAAGAGAAAAGCAATCCATCACATACAAGGGAAGCTTGATAAAACCCTGCGTGGATCTGTCAGCAGAAACCATGGAGGAAAGAAGGCAGTGGTATATTTAAGATACTGAAAGAGAAAAACTGCCAACCTGGAATTCTATGTCCAGCAAAACTGCCCTTCAAAAATGAGGGAGAGTTTAAAATATTTTCAGACAAACAGGCACTGAGAGAATTTGTGAACAAGGGAACTGATCAATAAGAAATACTAAATGGAACTGTGCCAGTTTGAAACTATTATGCATCCCAGAAAAGCCAGGTTCTAATCCTGATCCAATCTTGTGGGGCCAGACCCATTGTTTAGGTTGGGAAACTCTTTTAGATTGTTCCCATGGAGATGGAAACCAGTTGTGGATGTGATCTTTTGGTTAGATTACTTCCAAGGAGATGTGAGACATCCAATTTTGGGTGTGGCCTTTTGATTAGATGGAAAAGTGACTCCACCCATTCAAGGTGGCTCTTGATTAGAGTCTTGTAAAAGGGGAAACATTTTAGAGTCTTGTAAAAGACTAGAGTCTTGTAAAAGGGGACACATTTTGGAGAAACCTCAGATGCAGATTTTTGGAGAACAGTTGTTTCAAAGCTGACAGAGACATGGATGTTTGGAGATGCTTGGAGTGGTGTCAGAGAGAACAGATGCCTAGACGGTGGAGCCCAGTAGACTTCGCCATGTACCTTTCCATGAGATGCTAAGCAAGCCAGAACCAAGAGTTGTATCCAGGAGGAGCTAGGTGAAGACCCACAGACACTTAAGGAAGAAACCACTGGCATCAGAAGCCAGACACAAGGACTAGCAGACACCAAACACGTGCCTTCCCATGTGATAGACATAGTCTTTCCTGAGTCAACATTTCTTTTCCAGGATGCCTTAGTTTGGAAATTTTTCTGGCCTTACAACTGTAAAGTTGTCACTTATTAAATTTCTCTTTTAAAAGCTATCCCATTTCTGATATATTGCATTCTGGCAACATAAGCAAGCCAAAACATACGGTGTATGGAAAAAATACAATCAATGTAAATGGGTCTACAGTTAACAGTAACACTGTAATATGCATCCATTAAATGTAACAAAGGCAATATGTCAAAGTTAAATGTCAATTAAGAATGGAATATAAAGAAGAGGTATGGGTTTTTGGTGGTGGAGGTGTTGTTTCTCCTTTTTATTTTATTTTATATTTTATTCTTCATTTTTTTTCTTCTCCTTATTTCTCATGCGGAAGAAATGGAAATGTCCTGGTAAAAGTATAATAACTATGTAATTATACTGGGAACCACAGATTGTCTAGTTAGGATGGACTGTATTGTGAATGAATAAAACTGTTTAAAAATAAACAGAAAGATACAAGTGCTGGAGAAAATGTGGAGAGAGGGATGTACCTATTCACTGCTGGTAGGGAAGTAGAATGGTAGAGCCCCTCTGGAGGGCAGTGTAGAAGTTCCAAAGGAGGCTAGATAGGATTGCCACATGATCCTGCAGTCCTGTTATTAGGTACATATTTGGAAGATCTGAAAGCAGGGACACGAATGGATATTTACACACTGCTGTTTATGGCAGCAGTATACACAACTTGCAATGGAATGGAGGTGACCTAAGGGTATACTGAATGATGAAGAAAAGGGTGAACTGTGGCATAAACATATAATGGAATACTGAGTGCCTGTAAGAAAGAATGAAGTTGTGAGGCATGTAACTAGGTGAATGAATCTTGAGGAGAATATGTTGAAGGAAACAAGCCATAAACAAAAAGACAGATATTATAACACCTCACTAATATGGATTAACAGTAATGTGCAATCTCTGAGAATTGAAATGAGAGCATAGGTTATCAGGGGAAGGTTTATTGTAAAGGTTCCTAGATTGAAAGCTCTTATAGTAGTCACATTTATTTCTGAGGTATAATGATTATTTCTAAATTCTGAGATGCTCTGCTTTTTGTATAAAACTTGATTGTCCCCTGGAAGTTCAGGTATCTGTGTGACACCTGAGACTCAGAGCCAGAGTTGTGCAGCTATGAAAGTCAGCATTACCCCATACAGCAACTACTAAAAAAAGGTGAAAAAGACATCCGACTTCAATTAGAGATATGAATGAAGCTGATCTAGTTAGGACTAAGGTAAATAAGACTAAAGGATAAAGGATGATACTGACTCTATTTTAAAACTTCAACTTATGGGTGAGAACAAAGGAACAGATGTTTATTTGGTGCAAAATTTATATTTTCAGTAGCACACTATCTAATTTAACTTGTATGGTGAGTTTATTCGAACAGCATAATTACATGGAACCTTGAATAGGTGAGAGGTTGTTGGTTTGTACAGGTTGGTATGATGCCCCAATACATTCCAGAGTAATCTCAGCAGAAAACAAGAATGTATTTGCAAAGACCCCTTGAAGGACTCAGGGGAAAAAGTGGAAATATTACACTTCCCCACCTGGGGAATTCCTAATATTCTCGAAAGCACTGGGGACCAGTGGAAATAAGAGTCTATTTCCTAAATGTGATTACTTCCCAATACCCAAAACCTACTTTTGGTGATTTTTCAATTGTTTATAATTTTGTCTCTTTTACTCTTTAGAATAAATCAAGACATTCAACAGTGACAAATGTTTGGTTTAAACCTATACATTTAATTCTTAGGTATGCTGTAAGAAAAATACTCAAATAATTGCTTTTAAATAAAAAGAAAGGCCTGCGGACATTAATTAAAATTAGGTCCTACAGATAAAAGATTTCTTCTAGGGAAAGAAACAATAAGATTTCATGAGACACGGGATAATTTAACAAATGTTCAGCAAGAAAGAAATCTTGTAAACATTTAAACCTAATATACAGTATTTCTACCATGACATTCTAACAAAGGAAACAAAGCAAACTAGGAAAATCAAAGCTCAAATTTAAGCTAAACGATTTTCTAAAAAGAACACTCTGCCACAACAAAAGTTCAAAACAAATAATATTTGCAAGGTCCAAATGCTCTCCTTTAAAACATTATGTGCTAGGACATTAAACTTCCCTAGGACACTTTAGAATTTTAACATATATGGTAGGTTATATATTCAAGAGACATATGCTCAGCATGCATATACCATTTTGTACTTATAATCCTTTATGAGGGTTGTTAAAAAGACAATGCCCAGAGATCACTGTTTTTGAAAGGAGATTATTTTCAAAGAATACTTGGTGTCTAAATCTTCTGCTTCTAGCTAAAAAACTTCAAAGAAGAAAGTACAGCATGCCCTAAAAGACATATCACGAAATAAATCCTTTAGGTATAATCTTTCAAACATTTTATTCAAAGGCCAAAAACATCTAGCAACACAGTCTTCTAATGGTCTCATGCTTAAGTCATCAAGAAGTGTGGTGTCATGATGGCAATGTTTTATAGCCACCAAATTGATTTGGCATTCCCTTACTCAGAAAGATCTGGAAATTTATGTTGGACAAGTGTACAGGCAAGTTGATTCTGGTTTTTCTTTTAATTCAGCAAACTATATGCCTATTTAAATATCATACCATAAAGAAAGACATAGGGCCTAGTGGGTTTGAATACATGGCGGATTCATTATAGTTATGCTGAAACTTCCAAATTAAAAAAGAGGAGAAAGGAAGAAAGAAGAAGGAGAGGAGGAGGGAGGAGAAAGGGATTTCAAGTCAAGTAGATTTGAATCCTAGCAGTGTAACTTATTAGCAGTATGACCCTGGATAAATTTCAGGTTCCTCATCTGTAAAACTGGAACAGTAGGAAGACTGAATGAGATAACACATGTAATATACTTAACAGGGTGCCTTGCATATAGAAAGTTATCAAAATATTAACTATTTTACATAATATTTTTTTGCAGTCTAATGAGTTTGTCAGCTTAATGGGTTTATAGCTTAGGCAATACATTTAGTTCAACATGAAACATTATTGCAAAACTAAGAAAAATAACTGAGACTAGAAAATACATAGTTTCCCATAAAATATTTTTTGGGGATTTAGCTCCTTATAAAGCAACGAGAGTATGAACTCAAGAACCAGCCTGCCTAGTAATGAATCCTAACTCTGTTACTTGCTGACTGTGATTTTAAGCAGGTGCCTCAGCTTCTCTTTGTTGAAAAATCTCCTTGGGGTGCTGTGAGAATTAATATATATAAACTGCTTAGAACAGTGCCTAGCACGTAGTAAGTACTATGTAAGCACTGGCATGGACTATGTTTTAAGAATTCTCACTGGAAAAATGTTTACTGTTCTAAAACTGGATATTGATATATCCAGTTATTACGTAGACTGACTAAACTGGGGGCTATGATTTGGAGGCTTATGAGCTAGAAGTCTGAACTAAAAACTCTCACCTTATCACTTATCAGTTCCCTATATACACAGTCTTGGTCAGTAGATTCTACATATCAGGGTTTACTATCTGCTAAGTTATTGGCAAAATCAAAAGACATATTATGAGCTATTACTTACCCTGTGCTAGGCATATTTCAGATATGAACTAACTCAGTATTTAAAGCAAACATATTGCTATTGCCATTACATTAGAAGGTTTAGTAGTTTTCCCAGGACCATACAACCAGTAAATGGCAGAGCTCATGTTTTCAAACCACCATGCTCATATGGCCACCCAAATAAGACACTCTCTGCCTTTAAGTAACTTATAAACTATAGAACATGGTTTAAAAAGAGATAACACAGCAGGAGCTGGAACACAACTATACTGTGTTCATTTACATATTGCCTGTGTCTGCTCTGCAGTACAATGGTAGAGTTAAATAGTTGTGATGGAGAGCAGATATCCTATACAGCCTAAAACGTTAATATTATCTAGCCCTTTAAAAACCAGTTCGCCAATCCCTGGAGTCAATCAGAGTGGCCTGTCCCATTCCCCTTGCCTGGGATTGGTTCTAAGTATGGGATATCATTTGGGCCAATGAAAAGCAAAGGTAAACCTACTACTGGGCTGCAGGGCAGAATTTCCTGACTCTAAGGGACACAAGAAAGAGACATTCCATTTCGCTATACCTCAGATATCACTAGGTGAAATCTTAATCTTTTTGGCTGCTGTACCCATCCTGTGACTATTAAGACCAAGTAAACATGCTAAGTATGACAGAGCAGCAAGATGGAAAAATGTGAGTTTACCTAGCAACTTCTTTTCAGGATAATATATCACCTTCTTTCTTTAAAAGCTGCTTTTTATTTCTTAAAATTGAGAGTATCATAACTGATATAATCTTGAAATCAAATGATAATACTCGTTTTTCACTTTTTATCTTTTTAATAAGTTTAGAGATAGTTTTTAGTATTATATTTAGGGTCTGAAAAGAATAAGGAAAAGTAACCTTCTCTGGGCTACAGATTCTAATCAAACAAGAAGCCCATATCTTACTAGAATGAATTATATAATAACGTATCTTATGACAAATGCTGACAATAGAATCCAGAGTATGCCATATTGATGATGATGATGATGATGATGATGATGATGATGATGACAATGACATAATATTGGGATACAGGATAGAGACTGAGTTTTTCTTAGAAAATTTCTCCCATATTCCCAGATATTAATACAAAGCAGATCTCCAAATGCCAAAAGATCAGAGTATTGTCTACCACATTCAATTTTCTTTTGAATGACAAGGAAGATAAATGAAATTGTGTGTAATTGCACTTAGAGTGATGATCTCTGAGTAGCACAAATGTTATGTTTTTATTTTTACTTGTCTGTATTTTCTGTTGTGCATATGCAATATTTCCATAATAATACAAGGTTATTTTTAAAAATTTGAAATGAAGGAAATGTGTCTCATATTTTTCTAAGGAAAAAACCCCACAAATTCCATACCTGTATTTATGAATGATGGCATTAAATAGTTTTCCATCTCTCCAGCAGGTAGTGAAATTTTCACACCGTATTCCAGCATAACCCTCTGTTGCCTGCTGTGTCCACAGAAGCAGTCTCTCTTTTGCAGACATATCCTCTGACTCTCCAGTAACATGGATATCAGATATCTAAACTCAAGTGAAAGTGTTAAACCATTAGAAAGGAAGAAAGCTGATTCAATTAAGAGTCTACTATGTGCTGAGCAAATATTTTCCCCAGTTTACATACAAGAAAAGTGAGTTTCAAGGTTAATTAACAGGTTGAAAAAAAGTATTTAACCCAAAAATGTGTCCAAGTTAGAAAAATCTCATTTTTTTTACTGTATCAAAATTTCGTAGTATTGAAAATTCTACATTCCCCTTACCTAATCAGATCAGATAAAACGACTTAAGCAAATGTTTTTCCAAGTTCAAGTGAATCAAAAGTAAAACCTCTAAATTATTGCACACTAAGAATTACAGAGCAGAATTGGATCCAACAAGTATTCTGTGTAAAGAACAAAGAAAGAAAATAGTATCTTCTCCTCTTATGTATGCTTAATTATGTATCCTTAATATGCATGCTATTACATAACAATTCGGACTAGAGACTCTAATTTTCTCATTAGCCCTTTTTCAGCTTGCTCAACATGAAACCTTTATCAACCAATTTTTTTCCCTATATTTTACTTGTTTTCATTTATTTATTTTTAAGTCTCTCCCATTCAATAATAAGACAGATCACCGGATCACATGGTTTTCTTTTCCCCAAGATTACCTCTCTGATAAGGTTTCTACTTTAATCTGCTGATAATGACAGTAAGACATCAAGTGACTTTTTACCAGGGGTCACACAGTAATTCCAAATCTGGGATTAGCACCAACGAACAGCTGTTCCCTCAATCAGTGCAGGATGCAAAGCCAAGGGATCAAGACGACAGGCAGAAAGCAAGGATCAGGATGAAAAAGGAAGAGATTAGAGGTGAGACACAGGGAGGTTCAGGTCATTTGGTAAGAGGAAAAAAAATCACTGGAGTCATGAGATCAGACTTCTAGTCCCAGCCACTAGACCCACAGTTTTGGATAGTTCGTTTCATGTCTGTGAATCAATTTTCTCATCTACAAAATGTTTAAGGCTCTTTTCAGTCCTAAAATGTAAGAAATTGTAAATATAATACAGAAGTCAGAAGTCAAAATGAGCAGAGTCAAAGCAACTGAAAGTAGAGAGGAAAAAACAAAAACTGAAACATCGTCCAGACTAAAGAAAGCCTTTTACATGAGGCAATACCCAGCTGAAACAGGAAGCCCTTTATTCCTTCCAACTGCTGCAAGTGTCAGCAGCTCCCAGGGCCCAGCATAGGAAAACTGCAGCATTTAAAGCCCATGCCAGGCCTGGCAGCCCCTAACACCACTTGACACAACATGACAAGGACCTTACACACCCTTTTTCCTATATTCAGTAGAGGCAGACATGCCCTGTGGAGCTCCATTCTCAGCTATGGCCTGAGACAACTCCCCCTGACAAATGTCAGAGCAAAATCTCTCAATTTTAATGATCTTTCCTAGGACTCTATGCTAATCCCTGTAGCATGGGCGAGGACTGTGTGCAAAAACACATTACATAATATGTAAGGAAGAGTTCTTTTTTTCTTTTCACATGGGGAAAAGAAGAGCAGAAAGATCACCAATATTCTTTCACCCAACTTTCAACTGATATTCTCTTCCAAAATTATGCTAGAGAGTCTTGCTGGAATATTCTGTGAGTTTAAATTCCCTCTCCACCACTCACATCCTCAAGTTACTAAAATGCACTAAGACCCATTTCCTCACTTGTAAAGTGATGGCAACAATTATGACATTGTATTGTGAGAATTCAACTGCATTTTATCATATGTGAAGCCTGGCACACAGTACATGAGCAATGTACTATTTCAGAGTTGTCTTAATTACTATTTTTTGACAAATGAAGAAACAAACACCTGGCTTTATTTTTTTATCAACTCTCTTCCCGTAAAGAAGAGAACTGACCTGCTGCCTCACCTCAAACTAATATAAAATCTATGAAAACAAGGGTTCAGAGAAACTAACCTGAAAAACCCCTGTAAATGAAAAAGTTGAGTCTCTAGGTAAAATTTAACAACAGGTCCCCCTTAGCCTTCATAAATTATAAAGTCAATTGCTTTGAGGAACCTTACAATGCAGGAGTTGCATGGTGGTATTTAAAGCTAGATAAAGAAAAGGTAGATAGCTACAGGAAGCAAGATTATTTTCTGCCAGTTCAAGAACCCTCTATGGTAGTCCAGTCACAAGGTAAGGCAGTGAATTTCAACTGCAAGGTGCCACGAAGTTTAATAGGTTCAAAGGCAAGGTAGCATTTTAACTGAAGGAAGGGAAAGATATTAGAGGAACAGAAGGTTAGTGGTCTGAAAATGCTCTAAATGAATTTCAAGCTGTTGCTTATACACACACTATTTCAGACTATGCTAAACATGCACATGCTATTTTAAAAGCTGTAAATTTAAAGTGTATATGTAACCAAGATATTAGGATTTTGATCACTGAATCATTATACAGATATTCCTTTTTGCTTTTTGGTATACTGGAGTAGACAGAGGGAAACAACTACAATCTCTAAATTGTAACTCAGCTGCCTTGATCACTGACAATGATTGCACAGCCTTTATCTTCTGCCCCTGTGACTGTAAAAACCTTGTGACTAACCTTCATTTGTACTCAGTTATCCAGTTTTTCAATTTACAGTCTTGCAATCATTAAAGACAGCTCCTAATGTTTATTAATGAAGGGTCTTGGGTCAGTCCAGAACTAACTCACCCAAAGTACAAAGTTATCTTGATAACCAGGACTGGATCTAACCAGAATGGGCCCGCCTGACATGCACAGTAGCTTAGACTTTAACCCGCAAGTCACCTATACCTCATTATAACATTTTGCTACTTTCTTACCTGTGATAAGCATGTAATCAATCTACACATGCTCAATCCATCATAATCCGGAGCCACTGTGCTCATTATTCTAAACACTTCCCATCTATTTCTCTAATAAAACTATCAGTATTACTGCAGTTCGGGGAGACAGATTTTGGGCCACTAGGCAAGCTGTTCTCCTACTAAACACCTAGTAATAAACTCTGATAACTTTCTCTCTTTGAAACCCCAGCGTCTCAGGAATTGGTTATTCAGCACATCGGGCAAAAGAATCCAAGGCTTTTTTGTCCGGTAACATATATTCAATAAATATGTTATGAACGAAACTTTAACATATCAAAGACATTCTTAACTCATCTTTGGTTTCTCCTCCCATTTCCAGTTGACTGAAAATTATGCTTAGGTGGCAATTTAAGGTATTTTTTAAAAATATATACTATTACTATTAGCTACCATATATCTGAAAAAGTCAGATTTCTCTTAATAATGTACAACCAAAACTAAAAAAAAATAAATTAAATGCCAAAGACTATAAATCTGTGGTTGTCATTCATAATCCGTACTTGGAAACATGTTCAGCAAAATGATTTGAATAGTCCCACTAATGACAGGTTAATTATTCATTCGGGTCAGGATTTCAGGACATTATCAAGCCTTCCCCCTTTAAAACCTGGAGGCAATATAGTGATGACGAAAGAGAGATTCAGATTTATGCTGCCTGTGTTCAAATTCCAATTTCAAGAGTTAACTGGCTGATTCACTCAGGACTATCAGATAATTTCTCTAAAATCCATTTTCTTCATTTATAAAAGTGAAATGACAATAATGTCTACCTCCTTGGGCTATCCTAAAGATTAAGTAAAATAATGCACATCAAATGCTTAGCACAGAGACTGGCATGTAGAAAACACTCTACAAACATCAGCTTCTCCCTCAATAATGTTTTTAGTAGTATTTGCTGCTTAAAGCTTCTCACCAGCAATCTGTTAGGTAACATCAAAAGCAAACAAAATACTTTATACCAGAGTTCCGTTTGGAAACTTGAAGCCCTCACGCCACACATCCAGGTTACTGTTGGCTATCACCCAAATTCAAGTTCTTCCTGTCACTGAGATTCTCATGCCCATACTTCATCAGTGCTTCATCTCTCCTGACCCAGCTTGCCACCATTCTTAAACTTTCCTGAAATATCTTTCTTCCATGGCAAACAAAGTCTCTTCTATCTTTAATACTTTACATTGCTTCTACCTTCCTACTGAACCTCAGGTCTCCCATACTATGCCATCTCAAATTCAGCCAAGTCCCAGACACCACTAGGCCCAAAGGCAGGGCAGCCATATTCTAACTCCCCCAATGACGCTTTTGAATCATTACCCTTGGGTATAAAGACCTCATTTTTTACATTGTGGGTCACTCTTGCTTTACCACCCTTTCCCTCTTCTCAAAAATGATCTCACATGATAGCTAAAAGGTGGAAACAACCCAAATGTCCATCAACAAATGAATGGATAAACAAAATGTGGTTTATACATACGATGAAATATTATTCAGCTATACAAATGAATGAAATTCTGATACATGTGACAACACAGGTGGACCTTGAAATCATTATGTTGAGTGAAGTAAGCCAAACATAAAAGGACAAATAAATGTATTATTCTCTTTATATGAAATATCCAGAATAAGCAAATTCATAGAGACAGAAAATAAATTACAGGCTACCAGGGACTGTGGGTTAGGGAAATGAAGACTTATTGATCAGTGGGTACAGAGTTTCTGTTTTGGGTGAAGAAAAATGTTTCATAATGGATGGAAGTGATGGTAGCACAATGGTGTGAATATTATTAACATTACTGAATTGCACTTAAAAATGGTCAAAATGGGAAATTTATACACACACACACACACACATATGCTATCACAACAAAAATTTAAAAAAAAGGATCCCAACATCTTCCCAAGCAAGGTCTGACATCTAGATGAGTATTTCCCGGAGAGCTCAAACTGTCTCTATCCAGTACCCCATCTTCACAGTTTAGTCATTCATACATCTATTGCTATACCCTTGCCATCTTTACCCAGAATTGGTCCACCTAGGTAAGAAGTTTAACTTTTCACAGCAATTTTCTGTTTCTTCCGCACTTTCACTCCCTAGCTCTAGCTAATGACCTCACTTCATCTACATCTAACATTCCTTGACTCACTCATTTTTATCCCAGTTTTTAAGAACTCTCCTTCTCTAACCTGCTGTGACTACCTGATCCATCTCTTATCCTCAAACTTCCTTACACCCTTGTGCATACCCTGCAACCACCCAGCCAAACCTTAATCCTGATCAATTCAGCTATTTTCTCTGGTCTTTCCCAAAACTATAAATTCTGCTAGTGAACACCATACTAACTGTGTGAAGGCTGGCACATGAACTAGGACCTCAAAGAAGCGTGGTAATTCTCATTAGTATCCTAGTTGGCCAATTTCTCCATTCCACACAATATCTCTTTCTTTTCTATACCATTCCTCTAAAACGTCCATATCTCTTCTTTTATGCCTAGCAAACAATTACTTTCACCCATTTCTTTATGGAGAAAATAGAGACATGAGTAAGAACAAGTTAATTTTCCTGCCATCACCCACAGACTTTGCCTCCATGTAACCTCTTTTCCTCCTGTGCTCTGAACCCCTTCATCTTCTGCCTCCTAGTGGCCTCACTCTATCAATTGATGCTCTCTCATCTGAATCTCTCCTCTCAGCACTCACAATGCCCAAATCTCTTCCATCCTAAAATACTAAAAAATGCAAACTCAAAATATATACTCATCCTAAAATAAGTAAAAATACTATCATAAACTCAATTTCCTCTTTACTTACTCTCTCTCTCTATTCTCGGTGAAACTACTTAAAAAGCATTATGCATTTTTTTTCCTTTATTACATTCACTACTAAACCACCTCTTGTAATCAACCCCCTCACTCCAATAAAGCCGAATAGGGGTAACTGGACAAAAAAGTGAGGAAGCTCTTGCTCATGCCTCTACTTTTCCAGTTAACAAGGAAATTCAATTGTATCTTAAACAGAAGACATAGAGGGTAGGAATTTTTAGAGCAATGCTTAAACTTGAAAGATATTGTGAGGGATCATTCTTCACCCTCCTCTTTCACAGTCTCACTTATTCAGAAATACTCACAAACATCCACTTGTACCATTACTAGGCATTGTTCATGCAACCACAAATAGAACAGATACCACCATCCTTACGAACCTTACCATCTGATGGTAAAACATAGAGAAGTGCTCAATTGTTGTTTTCCAATCTCTCAAAGGTATCTGTCACTTCAGTCTTTCTTTCCTTCTATGATGTCACTGTTTCCTGCGTTTCCTCTTGCTTCTCAGTCTTCATTAGCAGCTCCTCTGCTACCTATCCATGGATGCTACTGCCTAGAGCCGAGTCCTCGGCCTTCTCTTCTCACTCTGCCCGGGTAAGTTCATCTCTTAATGGCTTCAACTGCTTCCTTCACACTGATAAGTTCTAAATCCTTATATACCACCCCAAATTCACTTTAAACTCAAGATCTATATATTCATTCCCCTAATGAACATATCTGACTAAATAGTAAAACCTACAATATGTTAAGCATTTAAATGAGCCAGTGCTTAAGTAATTCAAAAATATTATATCTTATCTTCACAACATATAATCTTATATTGTAAATGATAAAGAGGTGCAGAGTGGTTACATGACTTGCTCAAGTTCGCATAAACTACCAACAGGTAGAAGTAAAATCTCAAATCTATGAATAATGATATAGCTTTCACAATGTGACTGTGTGATTGTGAAAACCTTGTGCCTGATGCTCCTTTTATCTACCTTGTCAATAGACGAGTAGAATATATGGAATAAAAATAAATAATAGGGGGAACAAATGTTAAAATAAATTTAGTTTGAAATGCTAGTGATCAGTGAAAGCGAGGGGTAAGGGGTATGGCAGGATAATCTTTTTTTTTCTGTTTTCATTTTATTTCTTTTTCTATTGTCTTTTTATTTCTTTTTCTCAATGGATGCAAATGTTCTAAGAAATGATGAATATGCAACTACTTGATGATATTGTGAATTACTGATTATCTATGTTAATTTTTATTTCATTTGTTAATTTTTTTAATTAATAAATTTTTTTTAATCAGGAAAAAATAAACATACAAAATGCAATCAAAAATAAAGAAATGAAAAAAAAAGTCTCAAATCTATCTGGCTCCAAAAGCTGCTACCCTTAACCACTGTGCTGTATCTTACACCTCTTTTAATACCCCAAATTGAACTTTTCTTTCTCCTTCCTCCTCTTCCTTCTGCATTTCTAGCTCAGAGAATGGCCCCATCATTCATCCCATGGTCCCAAAGTAATCTCTGATGCCTTTTTCTTCCTCTGTCCCCACATCCAATTGGCCACAGTCTTAATGCAACCTCATCCTCCTCCCTCCCACCTAAAATCCACACTCCAAAACACTCCTCATGGTCCAGACACACTGCATTACCTCTAGTTTCCTCAATAAAAGCACATCTTCACAGGACTCTATGCACTTAGTTGTGCTGTTCCCTACTCATAGAATGCCCTCATCATACCACACCTTTACTACTTCACTCATCCTTCCTTTGGAGGAAGCTCTAGGTGACTCCCTTGCAGGGTCGTGTATAAGGTGTCCTACCATCCTCTATTTTCCACTGCATCCAAAGCACAGTGCTATGATAGCAGTACATGTTGTGAACTGTTATCACCTGTTGCTATATATTCCCCACCTCTAACCTGTGAACAGTATATACAAAGGGACAAATCTCGCTTATTTTAGTATGCAGTACCTACCTATCAGTGTCTGACATACAAATAGCTATAGAAACTCAATAAATGCCCAACGAACAAGAGATATTATAATTGAGTTAAGCAACTCTGGAATTTGCATTTATTTATTTAGGTTACCCTTTAAAACTTCTGCTTTTCCACATACTTCAAGATGCCTCAGAGAGAATAGCTGCTTTATCGTCTATAGAGGAGATGTAACACCCCAACCAAGAAAACTGATCCACCCATAAAGTCACTTATCCAAATGGATTTTTACATGCTTTTTATTTACACAACACAAATAACACATCTGACAATGCTTTTCAATAAACTTATTTTGGTACTGTATAAACACAACCCAAATCTAGTATGTGTCCTCCAAGTTTAAGGAGAATGTGACAGGAGAAGTCAATACACCGAATTAAAATGTCTTTATGCTGTGAGTTCAAATTAACTACAATGTTAATCTCAATGGCTTCTTTTAAGCTAGTGTTAATAGCCAAGAATGATATTGGGCTCAACAAAGCTTCCATCTTCTCCTGGAACTAAGCTTCACATATTGATGAAAATCTGAAGATAAGAACTGTCATATCTTGGTCTGCATCCCAGAAACTTCCTATTTTACTTGTAATAAAATAACCATTTTGGCTTCTTTTCTTGAACTTTTCAACTAATTATACAACTTAATTGACTTTTCTCTGGCTTATCTGCTACAAATGTGAAATTCCAGGAAACAGCTCATAGTGGATTTTATTTAAACATATTTTTAATATCATCAGATATAATTCAACCCCTATATATAAAAAAAATTGGTATTATTAGTGATTAAGTGACAGAAAAATGCCCCAGTTTTCATGAACTTTTTACAGTATAGACATACACTGAAAAGGTCAAATCTTTATTTCATTTGAATTATAGGGAAACATGTTACTTCCTCCCAATGGAGTAAAAATGAGAATGTGGTGGTACTACTGCACAGCTGGGACAAAAAAGGCAACACGCCTTTTACCAGCAGTCTACTTATATGTATTCCTTTTCCAAGATATCCTAACCCTAAATTTGAAAGATGAATTGCCCACTGCAAATTTTTATGTCAAGTCCAAGTATTTTTCCAACAAAATCTGGTTTGCAGAGAACAGTCTTGGATTATAAAAATACTATTAAGCATACTCACCATAATACATTCTCAAAAATTGTTAGAAAACAGGTTCTCTGAATTAGATATTAATATTTAATACCAGTAGAATTAATTATTAATTCTACTGGTAATAAAATAATATTGCTCAGAAAATCTAACTATTTGGATAACAGGTACTCAGACTTATTTGAATTAGAAGTTCTTCTGCTGACTAAGTTTTCTGCAAAATGATTTTGAGCCCAGAATGGCATTAAAAAAAAAAGCCAGATACCGACTATATAAAGTTGTTTCCATAGTTCAGCATTCTTCTATGCCTTGAGAATAAAACTGTCACCATTTTCGTTTTACCTTTTCATTTCTTACAGGAAAACTCAAACACTGAAATAAAAGATAACCCTCATACTCTCTCTCAAATTCACTTCTCTTTTTCCTGTATTCTATTCTCCTTACACTTATCAAACACTGATACTTAACTCCATATTTTTCCTTTGGCCCTCTTGACATAGCTGAGACAGCACCCAAGACTGAAATCCTAAACCCCAGAACCAAAAAGAAGAGGCACTATTCAACACAACAGTGAACCCCAATTTAAACTATGAGCTACAATTAATACTATAATTGTAATAATACTGGTTCATCAGTTGTAATAGATGCACCACACTGATGTAAAGTCTTAATAATAAGGAAAACTGCATGTGAAAAAAAGCACATTATTTGAAGAAAAAAAAAGAAAGGGAAGGAGCTTTGGGAGAGTGTGGGGGGGTAAACAGGAAGAGTTCAAACTCAAGGAATAAAGCATGATTCCAATTCATGTACTTTCAAGTGTAATAAACCAGATTTGTGGTTGCTCATGGTTAGTCAGGGATGTAAAATAATATGAGTCTTTTTCCACTGCACACGTCTGACCATCTCATAGATCAGTCAAGCACTTTGAACCACAGTCTCCACAGTTAAAAGTCACAGTAAACACCTGAGAACAAGTAAAGCATTTTACCTCAACAACCTGGGAGCCAAAGAAATCAGTGGTAGAACTTCTCAAAGTATAAATCCTTCTCATGTGTGTTAACTCATCCTGGCAAACACTCAATCACCTGCTGGTTTCCCACGTCCCTAGACAAGATACAAGTGCCTAATAACATAGATACATTAGCTGTCCCAAGGTATTTTTTTAAGATAGGAGGCAGATCTTATATCCCCATTTCCTCTCTTTTCCTACTGCCAATGCTTGAATTTAGGCAAATATTATTTTAGTCTGGACTATTACTTATAGTCTCCAACATCGATCCCAACAACATTTAAGACAGTCTTAAGACTGTCAAGACAAGTCTAAAACGATTTTGACTCATCAGCGTTTTCACCTTCTTCAAGATGTAAGCCTAGTGTCTCAATTAGTAACAGCCTTCTAATTATTGTCACTGCCCCAACTTTTCCCTTACACCTACTTCTCAATCTAGTTTGTTCTTTACTCTGCAGCCAGAGTAATCTCTCTCCAGACCCAAGCCATTTTCCTTTTTTGTATTCTGTGATCAAAACATATAAACTTCAAACTATACGAACTTCAAATCATAGTAACTTCAAACTATATGGACTTCAAACCATATGAACCACATGCTCTCTCTCTCCAAGGTTCCTTTATTCAAACTACTTCCATCCCTTGGAACACTCTCTGCCCTGCCAAGGCTCATATTAAGTGCTCAAAACTATCCGCTGAATAAGAATAGGGGTGAGAGAGATCAGCAGCATGAGGTTAGGAGAAAAGAAGGAATCACAGAGAAAAAAAGAAATGTGAAAAATCAGAGACTCATGTTTTCACTTGGTATGAATGGATTTTAACCTGTTACATAAGACCTTACCATTTTAGAAAATTAAATGATTTCCAAATAATCTCCCTTTACACCATGACCACTGCACAGTGTCCAGCAGTAAGCACACGCCCAGAGACCACTCAAGGAGAATCCAATGTCAAATAGTGAAGCTAAGCTTCACTGGAATCATTTTTCTAAATAATTTCTATAAACTTCACACAAGCATACAGCATCCAAATGTCTTTTCCACAAAAGAAAATAAGGCCACATATCCCACCTTACAGCACTCTGATTTCATTCACGGCTTTTGCTAAATGACCCATTTACTCCTAAATGAATTGCAACAGTGTCGCCAGGTTGGTCAGCTGAGACTGTAAATGTGAAAGTCCTCAGAGCAAAGTCAATGCCACGGGACAACTGGGCAACAGGAACACTCTATTTTTATAGATGTTGTCATGGTTCTGGCATGCACTGAGTAAACAAGAACTGCCAACTCCAAAGTTGAAGTGGATACTCCCTAAAAGCTTATTCACATTTTTTTAAAAAAGGATATATCTCATCATTCTATACAAGGCAAAAAATACAACTTTTGCTAAAAAAAACTATATAATTTATCGATAAAAAAGCAAAATTTTGTCAAATTTACAACTTAAGTAATTTATGTAAAACTATGGAAAAAGCAGCATCTCTGAAGTTAAGAGATGTGTGCCAAGTTAAGGAATCACAGACACTCAATGAAAGAAAACAGAGTCATTTATTGGACTCCTTCCTCAACCGGTAGAAAGTGTGACTAAAAGAGGTGACCTGACTTGCCCAAGATCTCTCAGCATGTTAGTAGGAGGCCCGAGGCGTGCACCCTGGTCCTCTAAATTCCAGTTCAGAACCTTCAAGAAGAAAGTAAAATGTCTTCCTCAAATTTATAAAATAAATCTATCCATACAACTCAGACTACTTTTCCACAGTGTCAGTAGCCACTGCTGATATTAGTAACATGGCTTCCTTTAAATAAATCTCACCACACAAATAGAGGCCATGAAATGGCATCCCTTAACTTGACCTCAGTCCCTATAGTCAAGAGCCTTTTCACCGGAGGTTCTCAGCTTCCATATTGGCAGAGAAGCTGATACACAGAACACTGTAAATTTTCAGAGGAAGATAATGCACCCAGATCTCTCACATGAACTGGATGTGAGGGTTCTTAATATTCTTCACTAGACTAAATATACCTCTTTCACTGGCAGCCTTTCCCCAGAGAATAGCAGATTTGTCTCTGGCATTATGTTCTCTTTCTCTCTCCTATCAGAGCTACTTTCAGTAATGCCTTTGAAATGTATCTAAACTAAGGCGTAAATAACTGATATTAGCTTCAAGAACTGGTTCCTCCCAGAAATCCTTCTGTTCCATTAGGATGACAAAATTGTAAGCTAACTAAAGAATTAGAGATATATAGTGAGCACACTGCCTGACACATAATAGTTATTCAATAAACATTTGTGAAGAAATGAATGAGAGGATGAATAGAGGTCAAATTTTGAGGGACAGGTTGTGGTGCAAGTGGCAGTCTACTCTGCTTCTGCAGAGTACTCGACGGCCAAAGGAGAAAAAGAAAAGTCCTGTTAAAAGTTTTGAAAACAAATAGATAGATCTTCTATTCAGAGAATGGTTACATGATGCTCCCTCCTTTCTGCAGGAGCAAAAGACAGGATAGATGTTATACATACAAATCCCATCACAGTCTACTAAGACTTTTTCATATATATTACCTAATTTGATCCTCAAAACTACACAAGAAGCCATCCATTTAACAGGTAAGGAAACTGAATCTGGGTCTCAGTTTCTCACATGTAGGTGTTCTGATAGTTCAAGGGTCTAGACAAAGTACCATCAAAAGACAATTCAGGGTGCACGGGTAGTTCAGTGGTAGAATATTTGTTTTCCATGTGGGAGACCTAGGTTCGATTCCCAGACGGTGCACCCTATCCCCCCAAAAAAGATAATTCAATTCCCTCACATGATTTTATTAAAATAAAAAAGAGAGTAAAGGTATTAATATGAATGGAAGCAGCAGGGTGGAAAAGGTGACATCTCATGATTCCTCTCTTCAACATAGCCAAGAGTTAACTCTTGGGAGGAAGAGAGGTGCAGGGGGCTTCAGAGCCAGAGAAGGTGTTCACCTGCATTCAATTCCTGATCCCACCACTTACTAGCTCTAGGCTTCAGAGCTCAAAATAGTGCCTGTACCATGGTAAACACAGGTAACTGTATAAGGGGGTGATTATTATTGCATAAACCCTTATATTCACACTACTTGACACTAGTCAGGCACAAAAGCAAATTTCATATTGGATTTGTCAACACAGGCAAATATTTTTAAGCCAAGATGTTTGCTTCCAAAGACAATTTCCTCAAAAATGTTTTAACCATTTTGGCAGAAACAAGCGTAATCAACACATTTTTACTGTCTGCTTCCAAGTTTCAAAAATGTGTGAAAATGCTCCACAAAATATTTTTAGCTGTAAACATGGTGCAAACACTTTGAAAATCCTATCTGACTACAAACTGCCTACCTAAAAAGAAGAGTTAGAGCACAAAAGCAATTAAAAATTTGATAAAGTTCAAATGCTAATTCTGAATTCACAATTACCTTGAGCAAATGTCCATCTATTTGGTATTAAAATTGGGAGAAAAAACAGTGTAAGTACAACTCTCTTTTTTGTAGAGCAAAGGATTTTAAATTTTTGAATGTCCTTCACTTAACTGAAAAGTCAGAAATATAATGTTGACAGGGACAGAAATTTTATATAACTATAAGAAAATTTTCACAAACTGGTTATGAAACTCAAATAACTAAAAATAGTAAAAAATAAATACATATCCATGTAAAAAACAAAGATAAAATACTTCCTTTTTATAAAACAGTTCAGAAAGAAATGAATTAGTCAGTTTAGATTTTCAAAATCTGTGGAACCTTCATAAGAGGCTGAAGTATTTTGAGATGCTTCTCAAAAAACTTTTTAAGATTTCTAACATAAAAGTAATAAAAATATTCAACTCTTCATTATTCAGAGACTGATCACATCATCTACACAATATCCACACTCCTTATTTCTTATCCTTCTCTCCTTGACTTCTTTCCTTTAGGTCGCTGCAACTATACATCAGAAACTAACCAAAGGATGAAAAGGAACATAAAAGTAGTTCAATTTTCATTTGTTAATACAGCCACATGCTTTGGTAGGAAGTTAAAATTATTCACCCCAGGAGACTTATTTTCAGATGACTCAGTTTTCAACCACAGTCCCTATAATTTGTTATGAATAATGTGACATAAGGAATGCAGAAAAGAACTATGCTTGTTTATCTCAAGTGTCTAGTTTGGGTCCACTACATAGCAGCTACATAATGTGTGATAGAGGAATAAAGGAAGGGAAGGAAGGAAGAAGGTCTGAAAACTTTGAACAGACAAAGAAAGTATGCAATTTCAAATAGAAATCATAAAAATTTAAAACTGGAAACAAGCGGGAAAAGGAAAGTAAATTGCATCGGTTAAGAGTTCTGCTTTGTAGACAATTTTGAGTTCAATTCAAGTTCACTACTAACTGGATGAGTGATTTGGGCAAGTTATTTAACTTTCTTGAGGTTCAGTTTCTCATCTCTAACACGGGACTATTAAGAGAATGATTTGTGGAGTGCCCAGCATATAGGAGTCATAGTAGTATTCAAGTGGTATCATGATCTAGTCCAGTATGCTCCTTTTATAGAAGATGAAACTGAGACCTAGAGAAATCATATCTGTGGCAACAAAGCCTGACTAGAACTCAGGACTCTTGCTTTTCAGACCCACTTTCTTTCCTATAAGCCACACAAGCTTCAGAAATCCTACTTTGAGAAGAGAAGGAAATGCTAATTCTATGAGAAGGCAAAGTCTAGACTAGGGTGATGCTGGTCCTCAAAATTTAGTGTTTTTAAGAAACACATATGAGGGTACCAAAAAATGGGTAACATTTTCTTACACCCCACCAGAAGATTTTCTGATTAAATTAAGTTTGGAGTGAGGCATTTACAAAAAGCATCCAAGGTGACTGTGCTGCAGGGGTACTAGGGTCACACTTGGGGTGACACAGACATTAAAGTCACTGTAGTTGACATTCAGGCTACTGTATTTTTTAAAAGCGCCTGTGCTCTCACATGCGGTCAGTTTAGAAAACCTTTTGGAAGCAAACACAACAATCTTTGCTGAGATCAGCATAAAAAGACAGAGAAGAGGGGGGATTTGTGACGTTAAAGAAAGAAGACTGCTTTGTGGGAAGAGCTGAGAGCAAAGATAGGAGACCTTGTCACAGGTATGGGGAAAACTGAGTCCAGGACAAACAGGGCCTCCTGAAGAAGGCACAGACCCTGAACTCATTCCTTCCTGTCCTCAAACATTGCCTGTCTTTTGTCACTTCTGTTAAGCACTCATCTTTGACAGATGACATTATGAACAGAACTCATAGCAATCCCTTTAGCACTTCTCTGACAATGAAGTCTAGGATATCATGCCATGGTTTCACTCAGCTACTTCCATTTATTGTGTTGCCTTGAGGACATTATTTAACTTGAGTCTCCATTTCTTTATTCTGCAAAAGACGAATTGACTATTATGCCTATATCATATAGTTATTGGGATGATCAAAAGACACAATATGTCTGAAGCGCTGCTCCAATCCCAATGTCATATACAAATCCAAGATAGTACTTTTTTAAAATAAAGTATCCTAACAAAGGTGAACAGGTTTACGAGACTAATAATCAGCAGGCAAGCAGGAGAGGCTGGCAGAGCTGCCTGCTTCCACAGAATCCCTGTGCCTGGAGGTCAGCACATCACTGTAAGGATTTAAAGAGAAGGTAGGCTGGTTCTAACAATGACAAATTTCACAGGAACAGGAAAGTTTAAGTCAGAGGCTTGAAGTATATATAGGGTTGAAATAAGCTCAAGAAATAGTACACTGTTTTGCCTAGAGGTTAAATCCAACCCTTCATCTTACTGTCTAAGAGTAAGAAGAGATTAAATATTAAAGATATGAAAAAGATCTTGAAAAAACATCTTGATGTTAAAAGATCTTGAAGAAAATCTTGGCTAAGGGGCCATTTTGGGATGAAATACAAATGAAGGGGCTGGGAGCTCCCATTTGCAGGTAATGTTCCAAATGAAAGTACAGACTCCAGTGTAAGACAAAAGAGTCCTGTAGACAGTTCTAACCAAAGATAACTGAGCAAATACAATCAAACAACTCCAAGGTAACAGGAAGAATATCCTAAGAATGGTTATGCTTGTTGGTTCTGACTTCTTGTATGTCATAGAATAAATAATCTTTATCTGGGCTATAGGGAAATGAGACATCAAATTCCTCAGACAAAATGACCATCTAGGTCAGCTTTGACCTAGAAGGTAACAGATTTTGTTATATTCCTCCCTATCACAATTATTTAACAAATCTGATTGGCAGGTTTATCACTTATTTTCACATATATTTGCCTTCTAAGTTTCAAAAATCATTAGATACACAAATGAGAAAGAATGGTAAAATCCTTGACATGAGGAAACAATAAAAAAAAAGAGCTCATGTACTACTTAGGAAATAGATTTTAAGAATTTCCACTAATGAAAAAAACTTGAGGTTTACTTGAGGCCAAAGTATGCAAAAGCCAGTTGGAGAACATATGTAAGGGAAAAGCAGAAGCTTGCATTCCTAAACAGCCAAGTAGTTTCCTTTTGTGCTGACCTTTATGCCAGACCCACACAGATAATAACATAGATTGGATGTTTTTTTTCTTTTGATGTAACTACTGTAAAATGTAAATAAAATAGATGACATAATATTGGCAAGGTCTAATGGTTTGTGTAGGGCCGCCTTCTGTAGAATTCAACTGCCAAGGTCAATGATGATTTTGCATACTAACCTTAGTAAAACCTCTTCTATCACTCACTGTACAAACAGTGATTAATGACTCTGCCAAAAATGACTGATTAATATCATGAATGCCATTTCCGTCCAGATTTTTTTTTACAAGACCAAGTTACGAACAGTTTAAAGAAAAAGCCATCAACTGCCATCATCAGTAGAGACTGTTTGGGTAATGTACTTTTCAGGCAAGTAAATAAATCAAGACTCATTTACATTTTAAAGTCAAATAAAAACCCTAGTTAAGTAACTTGTCTAAAGCAAATATCAGTGTTTAGGAATAAAGATCTCAACTTCCCTGGCAGTCTGTATCATATCCAAATTCCTATGACAGGCTGCCCAAAGGATTTCTGATCTTAGACTAGGGCCAAGGAATAATTCACAAAACAAAAAGATGGAATAGATTCAGGTAATTTCAGCACTAACCCCTCCACCCTCTCCCCCTCAAGTCCCACCCCCACACACAGATCATTGGAAGCAATACAGTGTTTCTGTGCATGAAAACTGATAGAGAATTAGAATCTGGCTTTTAAACTCAGGGATCAGCAAGTCAGTACTGACTGATAGTTGTAAGGTATCCTGCCTAAGTTTGTCATACAGCTATTGTCATGTCATGACTGCTTTTCTAATTTTTTTTTACCTATGGTACAGCTTAGTTTACACAGGCTATTCTATAAGAAAAGTAAAAAAAATCTCAACTAGAGAAATTCAAAAGCTATGCATCCCCTTAAAACAATGCTTTTCCAAATCTTCCAATAAAAACAAAAATGTGTAGGGTTTTGAAATTTAAGTGTGATTAAATAATGTAGATAGGACAAAGAACTAAAATCACAAGATTCAAACCTAAGGCTAAGAATAAAATGTACCAAGAATGCTACACCTTTTACATGAACTAATATTAAAAAAAAAGTATGTTTTAAAAAAGACAAATGACAGAAACTGACATCAGATGTGAGTACATAGAGTACTGTGTCTACACCTTAAATCTTAGACACCACATTTCACTTACCTCATCTCCATTTGTGTGCTTGGAAGTAGAGGACACACTAGTACAGAAGGAATGACATCTCTTTTTTTCAAACTGATAATGGTGTATTGCCTGAAGGCAAAATCTCTCAGTATTTTGCCTTTCTTGAACACTGCTATAACTTTCTGATGTATCTTCAGCAAATCCACTTTTTTCAAATGACCTCTCTGTACCAGAGTGAATGGAATTTAAGCTGGCTGCCTTTCGAAAAGGAAAAACACCAGTTTTTCTCAGGAATGTTATTTCTCTTGGGTTGACATCATCTAAATGGTTCTTTCTCCTTGCACAATATGGAGTGCTGCCTTTTTCTGGAATCCTTCCATCCAGTTCACTAACTTTTACTTCTGTTTCAGTGTTTTTAGCAGGAGAAATGTTATCCTGGTAAGACCAATTGCTCGCAGATTTCGGCACAAGTTTCTGTTTAACACTGTCAACTATAACTTCTGTCTTCTCTTGCTGAATGCCACCATCCAGTGTGGTGTCTGGGGCAACAGATTCCTCCTGTACCATTTCCCTGGACAAAAGAGCTGGCCGTTCTTTTGAAAGCTTAATGTCACTCTTCTTCTTACCTTCATTTTCATTATTTGGCACTGAGTCTGGGTCACCTACAATTTGCTTGCTCGGCTTCCTTCTGAAGTATTTTCTTCCAGGAGAGTATTTTTCAGGGCTCAAAGGAGTTTTGGCAGGATCAAAATATTGTTCTTCTTTCTCAGCTCGAACACATCCACAGACATTCCCCATTTGATTTGCAGGAAATCACAGTTCCACAGACCCACGCATTTCAAAATGCAGGGCTTACTCAAATCTTCTCCATTAATATTGAAAATTCCACTCTGAATTCTACTTCCTCACAGACTTTGTGACCATTCTCTTCGGTGTGAGGCCATTTTGCTTATGAGAAACGCACACGCAAGAAATGCCGTGGCATCCTGCCCAGCCAGGCCCCTGTGTCTCATTAGACACCGTGGCTTATTTCTGGCCACCAATCCTCTTAAACAAACATTACTGCTTACTGTCAAAACACAATGCTGAGCTTTCAAGGCAAACCCTTAGCTTTCCAGCATAAGAAGATTCTGACCCTCACTTTAGCTTTCAGTTTTCTGAAATACACACACTACCAAAGTTTGCATTAACCTTTGAAACTACTAGTGGTTCAACAAATCTGAGAGCAAATAGAAAGCTTATGCAAGTCAGAAGAGATTTAGCAAAGTGTCTTTCAAATTTAGTTTCAATGTGACTTACAAATTTGATTTCAGAGAATCTCTTATCATTAAGTTTTTTTCTTAAGAAACATCAACTAATTTCAGTACCTCAAAATACAATAAGCTCAGAAATTTCCGTAAAATATACGAACTCTTATTCAAAACAGCAGATTAAAAAATAACAAGATAATTCACTAGCTAAAGAAGAGATAATGAATAACTAGCTGCCTAAAATCCTCTAATAAAATGTTTTCTAAACTTGATCTTTTAAAATCATGTTTAATATTTTCAAATAAGATAAATTTCCAAACCTTCTCTACTATCTGGAAAATAGCTGAGATCATAATTTATAAAACTATAGGATTTTCATATGAGCAAACAGATAAATTGTATGATCTAAAGCAAAGAACACTCAGCCAAAGGAAATGCCTGAGCATCTCATACATGAATTAAGGCAGTTAAGTTTTATATGTAACTTTCATAATTGTTACCCTGGTTAAATATTAATAAATTTTACTAGGGCCTTGCTTTAAAAATAATAAATCAGTATGGCACCTGATTATCTAAGGTGTACATATTTCTTAAGTGAGTCATACAGTAAAAAGGAAATTAGCATGGCATGAAATGGGACTTAATACGTAAGCAGAAACCATTTGACTGACAATAAAAAAAAAAGATGATTGCCATTTCCTTAGGTAGTCTTTAGCACAATCAAAAGACTGAACCGATTTTACTTTACTAAGATTATTCAATAAATAGTCAAGACAGTAATGATGCTGCTGATGTTTCTCAGTAACACATTTTGAATTATGAGATTCTCTTAATCATTTCAAGAGGAAACTAAACATTCTCTACTGAAAAAACTGACTATCCTAGAAGACAAGTTAGCAAAAGTAAATTCTTGGGGTTTGTATTTGTTTTAAATGTGACTGCCAATGTCCTGAGATGGCCGATATTTGTACTACCATGAGAGAGGTGACCAATGATTTGCACTCTACCCACCTGTGTGTGCCTCTATTCCGGCCAAACTAGGCAACTGTACATTTACATATACAAACACACTACATCTTGCAGGGTCTACCTCTAATATCAGTGAAAATTTCTTTCATTCTCTAATGCTATGCTAATCCTACTACATACTCCTCTACATTTCTATTTTCCTTTATCTTGTTAGTAGACTCAGCACTCTAGATTATAGTTAGTTTTATGAACATTTCCCCTAATAGATAATAGATCATCTTCAACCTTAGTATCTCTAGCTAGCATATGGTGGCTAATGATAGGGGATTACTATAATGATAAGGCTTACCTTCAGACAGACTGGCCAGAAAATTTAGTTTGTGATGTTTAAAAAACTATATTAAATAAACAGATGATAGATAGATAGATAGATAGATAGATAGATAGATAGATAGATAGATAGATAGATAAAGTAAACTGGTCTTCTGAAAACATTTTCCCTTATTTATGTAAAGTATAGAGAAAAACGGCCCAGTCACTCTGAGTGAGATGATTACCGCATTTATAAATAGCCATACATCTTGGCATAATTAAAATAGTTCTCATCGTAAGTTATTGTAACACTAAGAAAAGTTATGTCACTTATATGAGAAGGAACATTTCTATTTTGCCAAAATATAGATATATCCCGTTTTAAATAGATCTTGTAGTTTTTAAATATTGATGACTATTTAACAGTCAAAATTCCCTGTATTCTGAAATGCACTGGATTCTGTAATACCATGTCATAGGATTATATTAGAAGCAAAACTTCTTCTATTTTTGTGACTGTTCATCCTCTCTACTCCAAAGATACCTGAACCCCAAAGGGCATTCTTAGTATCTAATTCTTTACTGTAATAAAAAGTGGCAGTAATGTTAGGCCCTTCTGATTCTTAAAAGTGAAAAGAAAAAATTTCAGGAGAGGTATCACTCTTTTTTTCTCTAATGGAGGCCCTTTCAACGTACACTGAATTTTACTCTGTGTTCCCACATGATAGCAACTGTCATTATCTATTCTCTAACCAACTTCCTTGAACTCTCCCATGTAAAAACTTCCTTCCATACACAAACAAACAAAACAAAAACTTAACTAATTTAATCCTGCCATTGATTGCACAATTTCCTTTAAATTTCCTCAAACTAAGCATACTTAAAAATGCTGCTAATATTTCTCAACCATTTACTCACACTTTGTTATGAGATTATCTACTTTCTGATCCCAATAGGCCTTCTCCAAGGCCTCCTTTGCCTTCCTTCTACTGGCAAACTATTAACCAGTACTCAGTCTTAAATTTCTCACGTTCTCTAGTGGCATTTCATACTGCTAACCATCTGTTTCTTTCTACTTAAAATTCTCTCCCCTTGGTTTCCTCAATACTACATTTTCCTGAGGACTTCTCCGCCCATCTAACTGTACCTTTTTGTTTCCTCAGCTGGATCTTCTTCCTTCCTGCATCTCTAATCATGGGCCTTCTCCAAAGTTCTTTCCTTGGCTCTCTACTTTTTTCCACATATGTTCTTCTTTTGGATGGTATGATGACCCCTTCCTTGATAGATTCACTGACCACCAATAAACTGTTAACTCCCAAGTTTATTATCTGTACCTTCTCTGCTCAGATATCTCCAACTGATCAGCAGACAGATGCACAGGATCTCCCACTATCCTTTCAAACCCAAACCTAGAAGGTCATTAGTTGTCTGTTACCATCATCCTCTTTCTCTATAGTCTACTATTTTATTTTGATCACTCAGGATAAAAAGTTTAGTCCTTCCTATCTTCCTTCAGAATGCCATCTCTTGGGTTCCATTTTTCATGCCCACCTTAGTCCTGCCCTTCACCACTCTACTCTGAGGGTCATATCCTCAGTTGCTCAGCTTCTCCTCCTAACTATAGAATTTGCTCATTTCAATCTATTTTACATAGAGTTGACAGAATCAGTTTCTTAAAATATTATTTTTCAAGCTCAGAGTACTTAAGTGACTTATCAAATGTTACCAAGCTATAAGTAGAGGAGCCAAGAATGAAACTTAGTGCTGGCTCCCTCCAATGTGAGTGTTTCCCACCGTCCCAAAGTGATTCTTAGTCTGGGATTCAAAATTCAGACACAGTCTCACCAGCGCTATCAGTCATGATATGATTGATTTCCTGCTCTGATGGGCCTCTGACCTTCCCACCTGGGATTCTTGCAGTTTCAACCCTACTATAAACTCAGTGCTCCACTTAGGGCTAATTAAAGGATTCTTACAAAGAATTCTGAGGAACTCCACATCAAATCAGCCTTTTAGCCAATTCTATTTAGACTTTACCTAATTCTGCTAATAAAGTCTGGCTGGGTGCTCTGTGCCCAAATTCCCGCCTGGGTTTAGTATTTAGTATCCTAGGTCCCCTACGTAAGCCTCTTTGGGATCTGGTTCTCAATTCCTGTTAGTTGTTACTTGATCTTCCCAACATCAACACCCCAGCACAGTGTGCATTTGCCTACTAGCTCCCTAGCAGTCTGGCTGGCTGTATACCTTTACTATGTTTACCTGGGTCTCCACCAACTTCCTACTGTTTGAAAATGTGCTCAGCCACTTGTTTAGATCCCGGGAACCTATCTAGACTCTACTTTCTGTAGTCCTGCATTCCAGCCACATATATCCTATTCCAAAATGAGACTTAGGTATATCCTTTTTCACCATTAGTTTCACCATAAGCTAGTTACACAGGGGTGAAAACAAAGCCTAAATGCTCTCAAAACCTGAGCTCCTTTCTGAGCTGGCAAACTATCTTCTTTTTCAATGTCCATTTGTTACAATAATTGGAAAGTAAAATGTGCTACATGCCTACTGCGTGTCAGGCTCTGTGCTATGCACAGGACACCATATGAACAGATGATTAATAAACTAAAAACAAGTTCAAAGATAGAATGGACTCACCTTAAATCAAATGAAGATCATTTTTTAGAGGCATCATTTGATAAAAACTAAAAATCAAAATCAGCCTTCAATTGGTACAGGTTTATTATATAATAAATCATATATACTCTCCTTAAATCTAGATTTAGAGAGTACAGTCATATACAAATCTTCTAATTCAGGAGATCTCAATATGATAATTCTGCCATCTAGTGTCTATCAAATGAGAATATTATGTACATAGTTGAGAAACTATAAAATCAGTAAAAGCCGTTCAAATTAGGATAGAGTCATAAAACCTTTATGTATGCAAGACAGGTAACACTGTCTAATGAACCAAAGAAATGTGCCTGCATTCAAAAAGAGAAATGTTTGTATTCTAACTGTGAGATTACAAGCACTGCTTGCAACTACATTTAAACTAACAGACTTCAGGAAATGGGTTGCCAGCTTCAGAAGCAGCAGGTAACTTTAAAAAAATAATTTAAAAAATTGTTTAAGAAAGAAAGCCTAAAATGTATTTTTCTTACAATGGATATGAATGAATAATTCACTCTTGAAATGAAGAGTTGGAAAACTAGCACAGAAAAAGGTGAGCAGAAATGACAATAAAGAAACATGGGGCTTACCTGAAAGTGCAAAATTATTGTCCATATTAACCCCAAAGTCAATTTGGGATTTCCATCTGTTATGTCATCATTTCTAATATTCACTAATTTTACCTGTTTTACATGAGAAAAAGAGATAAAACAAAGTTTTTCAAATTAGTATATAAATTTATATCTATATAAAAGCAATAAAGCACAGAAAAAAATGATTTAAATATCAGCAATTGTCAAAATACTGTTTTACTGCTAGTTTAAAAAAAAACTATTAAAAATGAAGCTGGCATTATTTTCCTATCTACCTACCATAGTTAACACAGTAAATAGTTATTGGACATTTGGAAGACAGTTTACATATAAAAATAATACTTGAACTTAAACCTTATTAATTTTCATATTGTAAATTCAGGAAAATAAATATAATGATATCTAACATTTTACTGCTGGAACAAACACAGCCAAAAACATTTCAGATAAGAGAACCTAACGAACTAATAATTCTTATGGAAATTTCTATTAGGATGAATAATAATGAGGCAAACACCAATAACACTGAAAATAATTAAGCACTTAGAATTTCCTAGTATTTAATAATAAAAAGTGCTTTGATGTTTATAATAAACCAAAAGAAGGAATGATAAAAGTTATTGTCTCCCTCTTTCACTCTCTTTCCCTTTTTTACAAACTCCATTAAAAAGCAAAATTATTGCCAATTATTTCATATTGTTCGCTAATAATTTTTAATATTCCTTCATTTCTTTTTCTCCGAATTGAAAACTTGTCAGTACTTTACCTTTTATGCCACCATAATACACACGCCACAAAATCAAGTTTGAATCCAACATAATGTTCATTTTCAATAACTTTTTCCAAAATTTCAAGCTAGCTGGACACAGCTGGCAGAAATGTTTCATTTCTGACCACTCATGAATTGCCTATTGATAGCTACTTTTTGAAAATAAAATATTGCCTCATCACTGCTAAGTATTAAAAATGCTCACACTAGGGCCAACCAAGAAGGTAGCATAAGACACTTCAAAGTACAGTTCTACCATGGGATCTTTGAACAACTAGCAAAAACTGGCAAAGACACTGTCTTCAAAACTCAGGAAAAGAGTTAAAGGGCTGTAGTAACTGGAGAAGTGCTGAATCAATTAAAGGCAACTTTTAAAAACAGTAGGAAGAGCTCCTGGTTTTGTGGTTACTGGCTGACCCCAACCTTGCCTGCAACTCCCACTGCGGGACCCCAACCCTGTTCCAGAGGGGATGGAGTAAGCACTAGGCAGATACTGGGGTGCCTACACGTCAGTGCCCAACTATCAGGAGGCAGCCTGAAAGGCTAAACCAGGAAACTTCTCTCTCTGCCTCACCAAGCCAGAACTTGCCCTTGAAGAAGCTTGTAGACAGCTAAAGCAGTGTAAGAAACAATTAAGCCAAAGTAGCCTGGGGCAAAAGATTTCTGGTGTTAAGACAAACAAATGAGCACCCAGAAGGGAGATATTAAGATATTCCTACATAAACAAAAACTAAGGGTGTTCGTCACCATTATATATGCCATGTAAACAATGCTACAGGGAGTTCTTCAGACTGGAAGGAAAGGACACTAAACAGTAGATTGAAGTAGGCCTAAAGAAATAAAGACCACCAGTAAAGGTAACTATATGTGAAATTATATAAATGCCAATAATACTGTATTGTACTTCTTGGTATATAATTTCATTTCTTCTTACAAGTTCTAAAATGCAAAGGCAAAAGAAGTCATGATAAACCTATGGTTTAAGACATACAAGGTATAAAAAACATTATTTGTAACAAGTATAACAAAAAGGTGGGGGGTGGAGGGGTAAAGGAACACTGTTCCCTTTGCTACTGAAGTTAAGCTGGTATCAAAACAAACAGGATTGTTACAGATTTAGGATGTTATATTTAAGCCCATGATAACCATAAAGAAAATATATGAAAATATATACAGAAGGAAATGAAAAGAGACTCAAAATAACACACTACAAAAAAATCAAATAAACATGAAAGTAGAAATTAGAGAAATGAGGAACAGAGATAAGACTTGCAAAGACTAAATAGCAAAATGGCAGAAGAAAGCCCTGCATTAGCAGTACTTACTTTAAATGCAAATGGATTAAATTCTCTAGTCAAGAGGGAGAAATTGGCAAAATGGATAAAAAAGCAAGAGCCAACTATATGCTATTTACAACAGACTCACTTTAAATTCAAAGACACAAGTAGGTTGGAAGTGAGCAGACGGAAAAAAATTTACCATGCAAATAGCAACCAAAAGAGAGCTGAGGTAGTTACGTTAATATCAGAAAAAAAATAGACTTCAAGTCAAAACTGTTATGAGGAATAAAGATGGTTACTATATATTGATAAAAGGGTCAATCCAACTGGAAGACATGACAATTATAAATATATACACATCTCACAGCACAGTTCCGAAATAAATGAAGAAATTGACAGATTCAAAAGAAGAAATATATGTTCTACACTATTAACAGAACTTCAACACACCACTTTCAATAACAGACAGAACATTTAGACAGAATATCAGTAAGGAAGTAGAACACTTGAATAACACTACAAATCACTAGACCTAACAGACATATATACCACCCGTCATGCAACAATAGCAGAATACACATTCTTTTCTATGCACACAGGTTATTCTCCAGCATAACTATATATTAGGTCACAAAACAAGTCTCAACAAATTTAAAAGTACAGAAATCACACAATATGTCTTCTCTGACCACAATGGAATAAATCTATAAATCAATAACAGAAAGAAAACTAGAAAATTCACACAAATATGGAAAACAAACTTTAACAAACAACCAATGTGTCAAATTAAAAATCAAAAAGAAATATCTTGACGTGGATGAAAAGGAAAACACAACACACCCAAATGACAGAATGCAACAAAAGCAACATTGAGGGGAAATTTTATAGCTCAAAATGCTTATATTAAAAAAAAGAAGAAAGTTCTCAAATCAGAAACCTAACCTCACAACTGCAGGATCTAGAAAAAGAGCAAAGTAAACCCAAAGTGAGTAGATTAGAGCAGAGATAATTGAAATAAAGAACAACAAAAAAAAGAATCAATGAAACCAAAAGTTAGTTCTTTAACATCAATAAAATCAACAAACCTTTATTAAGCTAGATTGATGGGGCAAAAAGAGGGCACAAATAACTAAAATCAGAAATGAAATGAAGTATATTACCACCAATTCCACAGAAATAAGTGAAATTTTAAAATAATACTATGAACAGCTGTACACCAACAAATTAAGTAACCTAGATAAATTACAAATCCTAGAAATACACAAACTGATCAAGAAGAAATAGAAGATTTCAACAAACCAATAACAAGTAAAAATACTGAATCAGTAATTATATGCCTCCCAACAAAGAAAAGCCCAGGATCAGAGGCTTCACTGGGGAACTTTACCAAACATTTCAAGAATAATGAACACCAATCCTGCTCAAATTCTTCCAAAATACAGAAGAGGAGGGGATATCTCTTAACTTATTCTATCTGGCCAACATCACCCTAATACCAGAGCCAGTTAAAGAAATCATAAGAACAGAAAATTACAGACTAATATGTTTTATGAATACAGACTCAAAAACCCTCAGCAAAATACTAACAAACTGAATCTAACAGCACCTTAGAAGAACTCTACACCATGATTAAGTGGGATTTATCCTAGGTAAAAAAGGGCAATTCAACATAAGAAAATCAACATAACAGACCCCATTAATTCCCTTCTGGACATAAAGATTTAGAAAACTAAGAATAGAAGGAAATTTCCTCAACATAATAAAGGACATATATAAAAAAAACATTGCCAATGTCATACCCAATGATGAAAGACTGAAAACTTTTCCTCTAAGCTCAGGAAAAAAAGACAAGGGTGCCCACAGTAACAACTGTAATTTAACATTGTACTGCAAGTTCTAGCCAGAACAAGTTGGCAAGAAAAATAAGAACTGAGAAATTCTGATTAAACAGACCTAAGCTAAAGATCTAAAATAAGTTGAACTGAATGTCAAAGAACAGAGAACAAAGCCATCCAGCAAGAAAATTCTAGGTAAAAAAAGTGACAACAACCTCCAGAATAAACTAATTAAGGAAATCAAATACCTAGACACCAGCAAAAAATCCATATGAAGGGTAAGGTGCCTGGAAGACAAAAACCATCTTGAAAAAGAACACGAAAAGGGAGGACTCACACTTCCCAATTTAAAACTTGTTACAAAGCCAGAGTAGTCAAAATAGATTGGTGGGCTGGCAAAAGGAGAGACATATACATCAATGAAATCAAACTGAGAGCTCAGAAATCAATCCTCATATCAACGGCCAAATGGTTTTTGACGAGGGTGCTAAATTCTATTCAATAGGAAAACATTCATTTCTTCAACAAATGGTGCTGGGAAAACTGGATAACTATATACAAAAGACTGAAAGTAGGCCCCTACCTGACCCTATTTACAAAAATTAACTCAAAATACATGGAAGATATAAAAACAAGAGCCAGAGCTATAAAACTCCTAGAAGAAAACATGAGAAGCAAATTCAGATCTTGTGTTAGGCAATGGTTTCTTAGATTCTACCCGCAAAGCATGAGCAACAAAAGAAAAATGAGATAAGTGAGACCTCATTAAAATTTAAAACTTTTGTTGCTCAAAGGACTTTGTCATGAAAGCAAAAAGACAACCTATCGAACAGGAGAAAATATTTGTAAATCAAATATCCAATAAGGGCTTAATGTCCAGAATACATAAAGAAATACAATTCAACAAAAAGACCACCCAATTTAAAAATGGTAAAAAATACTTAGACATTTCTCAAAGAAGATAAAGAAATGGCCAATAAGCACATGAAAAGATGTTCAAAATCATTAGATATTAGGAAAATGCAAATCAGAACCATTTCACATGCATTAGAATGGCTACTATTTTTTAAAAAACTGAAAAAAAAAAGTATTGGAAAGGATATAAAGAAATAGGAACACTCAATCATTTTTGGTGGGAATGAAGACAATTTGGAAGTTCCTCAGAAAATTAAGTTCAGATTTGCCATTTGAGCTGGAATTACACTTCTAGGCATACAACCCAAGAATGAAAGCAGGGACTTGAACAGATATTTGTACACCAACGTTCATAGGGACATTATTCACCATTGCCAAAAGATGGAAGCAATCTAAGTGTTCATCAACAGATAGATGAACAAAATATGTTTCTTTACAATGGAATATTATTCTGCCTTAAAAAGAAATGTAGTTTTGATACATGTGACAACATGAATGAATCTTGAAGACATCATTTTGAGTAAATAAGGCAGGCACAAAATATTGTAAGACTTCTCTGAAATGATATAATCAGAAGAAGCAAATTCATAGAGTCAGAAACCAGAATATAGGTTACCAGGAACCAAGTTAGAGCAGGGAAGAGGGTGTCAATGCTTAATGTGTACAGAGTTTCAGTTTGGGTTGATAGAAACATTTTGGTAGTGGAAGGTGGGTGATGGTAGCACAACTTTGTGAATGTAATTAACACCACTGAATTATATGGATGAATGTGGTCAAAAGAGTTTAAATGTGGTTTAGATTATATATATGTTACCAGAATACAATTTTTAAAAAAACCATAGAACTGTACAACTCAAACAGTGAACCCTGATATTAACTACAGACTATAGTGAATAATACAATTATAAAAATGTTGTTTCATCAATACTAACAAAGAAACTACACTAATGCAAACTGTTATTAATAGGGAAAACTGCTGGAGATGGGAGTAATATGGGAAACCTGTATTTTCTGCATGATTTTTCTACAAAACTACAAATTCTCTAATTTAAAAAAAAGGTTTTGATATAGGAAGTAGTGAAGAATTGAGTGCATTTTTATAATTAATCTCTCACCTGAGTCCAAGTCATCAATTTTATTCATAATTACCCTGTGGCAGACCAAATCATGGTGCTTCTGAAGACATTCATATCCTAATCCCTGGAACCTCTGACTATATTACTTTACATGGTATAGTAAATTGAATTACGCACTGCAAGACACCCAGGCTTAATTTTAATTCATATCACTGTGGGTGTGAACTCCTTGTAAATAGGATCTCTTGAAAAATGTTATTTTCAACTAAGGTGTGGCCCAACTGAATGAAGGTAGGTCTTAATACTGGAGGCCTTATAAAGAGAATCCAGAAGTCACAGAAGCCAGATAGGAGAGGATATCGCCACGTGAGATACCAACCAAGGAACCCCAGGGATTGTCAGCAGCCAATACCAGAATGCTACAGTCTCTGGGACAGAAAGCATCACATTCCTTATGCCTTAATTTTGGACTTCTTGCCTTGAAACGATGAGCCAATAAATTCTTGTTCTTTAGGAATCCCCCATCCCCCAAAAAATGTTTACAGTAGGTAAAAAAAAAAAAAAGGTTATATAAAATATATAAACCAATATAAAGGTCTGTTTTGGGAAAAATATAGCATTTTAAAATATTAATGATAAAAAAATAATGTCTGTCCACTACTAAGAACTGTTCCCAGGCATTCTTAACATTATGTTGCTACTAAAATGTCGTTAACTTCCTGGGCAAATGAACTCCAATTCAAACAGAGCAAAAATCAATAACTCTTATTTAGATGAAAATGTAGCCACTTATAATTCCTACTATTAAATTTCTTTTCTTTGTAGCGAATGTTTTAAAACATATTTGCCTCCCCAAAGCACAAGCTTAATGATTACCATTCAAAGTCAAATTAATCCTTTCATTCCCTGATATATTTCTTGTGGATTTATTTACTCACATAGTTGATATGATTACAGTCTTTGCAAAACATCATACCTGGCGTCTTTTCAAGTAGTCAAGTGCAATTTGTACATTCTGTAGTCTGTGAAAACGCATCCGACCTTTCTCTCTGGGCTAAGAATAGAAAAATGCAAGGTATAAAAAAGACAATATAGTTTCTGATACGGTTAACCATGCTAAATTAAATACACCTTCTGTTCTTCTAAATATGTGAAAACAATGCTTACTGTTCAAGTAAACCCCTAACATTTTAAAATAAGCTTTTAATTTCTTTGCATTATCTGGGATTGTATTTAAACTACTGGGGATTCTATACATGTCTTAAACATTTACTTTATTACAAAATTTTTATTTAAATAAAAGAAAAGAGAAAATACCATAAACATTCTCCCTTTTCATAGGCACTAACGATACAATCCCAACCTACAGTTACATAGCTATGGATGCACAAAAGAACTAAATATCATCACCTATTTTATCTTTCAGTAAATACTAATTCTTAGCAAGAAGGTTTTATAATTATATATGTATGGCATGTTAATTAAAATGAGGTGAAGTAGCATGCAGTTAGTCTAAAAATCACCAAGAAGGAGAAAGACAAGAGAAGATTTAATTAGCCATGATAGAGAAAGAGAGAAAAGCAATTAAAGCCATAAAATACATTTCCTCTTTATTTTAGTTTCTTTTTTTTCCCCACAAAATAGTTGACCTCTATAATAATCAGAATTCTATAAAGCTTTATACTGCTCGGGGATGAACATGATTATTTTCTCAGTCTCAAGAAAACTGACAAACCGTGATTATTTTCCTTGATGCCGTTTCTCTTAAGAAACGTTACAAGTTAGCAGAAGGAAAACGTAAGGAAACAGAGCTGAGGAAGTGCTTAACAAAAATACAAAGAATGGAGCTGAAATTCACCACATAAAATCTTCCAAAGGGAAAAGTAAAAGAAAAAAAGAAAGCTAACAGCTTAGCTTCTCAAACATTAATAGATTGCGGAAGCCAAAGGCACCATAATAAAACAGAGAACAGACCACAGAAAGCAAAAAATAAGTTCTGTGTACAGGCAGAAATGGTGTTGATAAATTCATCCACTGGATCCAAGAAAAGCACAATTTCCAATGAAATCAGGGGCACCAGGGATGTAGATGATAAAAGAAGTGCATCTGTCTTACAAAGATGGGTTAAAGTCAACTAAGTATTATGGAGCTCTAGCAGGACTCAAGATTTTAAAATTTCACCCCCTTCTAAACAGCATCAAACACATTTGTAAAGAATGTCCATCAAGTATCTACTGTCAAGCAGGCAAAATTTAAAGCAGAAATTTATATGCTACATAAAATCCCTATAAATTCCTTCAAAAAAAAAAAAGGCAATATATATTTGCCAGGTTTAAAATATCAATTCTAGGAGTGGAATGAATATGCATAAAAATTACCGAGCTAGCAATAAGATTTCCTTATTTATATAAAATCTATATAAAAGTTTTTAGCTTAAACTGCCATCAATGTAATTTAAGCAAATATGTTCAATTCCGATGTGGCTCACAGTAATGTATAAGTAATTGAATTATTTCAGGTCTCTGGAGACAAATTTAAAGAGAAAATATTTCCTTTGTTCAATTTCACAGTAAACACACACCCACCTCACTGTGGGTTTTGGTCCTTTCTATACTTTTCTAAAAAGGAGCCTGAACCCATGTGTTACTTCTCTATCAGGTTAGCGCTCACCGCACTGGAGTGGCTAGGTTAGTCGAGTTATGGGGGTGACACCTACCCCCTTATCCTCATCCTCCACATCCTCATGCTGCTCATATTCGCATGCTTCTGTGGCACTCACCAATCGTAAGGTCTTCAAAAAATCTCGCTCCCTTGGCTAATGAACATAACAGACAGAAGGGAGGACAGCAGAGACACAAGACAGACCAGAAATGAAAAGAAGAGCATGAACAGAACATAATGGAGGAGAACAGGTAACCAAGAAGGGGACATCATGTTCACAAAAAAAGGAAATGACACCTGAGGAATGGGTTAGACCATTTTTCCAGAAAACAGTGTTTATTTCCTTGCTATTTGTGAGTCTTTTAATATGAAGTTATATTATGCATCCAACTCTTGCTAAGCGAAATCCAAAGAAAAAAAGAAGCAAGAACAAAAACAGTGTTTTAATTATATAACTGATTATATAAATGAGGTAATCAAAGTGCTTCAATCTCTCAAATTTACATCATTTCAAGTTGGAAAATGCTTAGAAATCTAATCAGCACTTTTTTTTTTCCAGGCAGAAATCAAAGCCCAAAAGGACGAATATTGCAAAAAAAATCTGAACAACCTGTGCTGAAAACTACACTGGTCTTATGTGGAGAGCATAACACATTCTTCAAATTAAATTCAGAAACTTAAAACTTACCAGGGTATCTCCTGAAAGAACCTCTAAGAGAGAAATCAAATTGTGTCCATCTCTTAAGTCTTCATAGAGGTCATTCACGTGCTTTCGAACCTACACAGAGAAAAGCAATTTAAACCTTGTGGTCCTAGAACCTAGGATCATATTTAACCCTTTTAAATAAGGAAGGGTTCAAGTAAGAAGACTTTCTTTATGTGGTACTAATTCACACAGATATCTTTTTTATTTTTTATTTTCTCAGTTAAAAACCAGAAATTAATTATTATTTATTATTACATTTTTAACACACTAGAATAAATGTAAGCCTAGACAATTATATTGGGTTACATTTTTAAATATATAGGCAATGCCTTGACATTATTCTTTACTCCTGATCCAGTAACCAAAGTCACCTTGACCTGAGGGTCAGATTTTTACTCTCCAGGCCACAACAGGATTGAGGATGTCAGAGGCACACACTCCACATCTCAAAAATCCATAGATTTAAGATACTCATGTCTGCATCATTAACTACAAATAACATAATTATTAAACTTAGGCTCAATGGCTCTGCCATTAAGTAACTGCTAATGTCAACAGTACTTATAAAATGATAAAAAAAAAAATTAAAGGTAAGTCAAGCTATTTTTTATTGAGGGTCCACCTTCACAAAATGGTATTTTACTTTGATTTCCTAATCCCCAAGGAACATCAGTTGAATCTTTGGTGCCACCAAATAACACAGCAAAAGAAAATTAAAAAACGAAAAACAAAAAACTTCATTTATCTTAAAAAAAAAGCATTTTAACAAATTTTAGGCAATCCCTATTAGAAAATCTAAAAAATCCAAATAAGTTAAAAAAGGATTATCCATTCCATTCAAATATTTACCTTAGGATAGCATTAAATAACAAGCCCCTCAACATGCAATTATATCTCAGAATTGAACCAATTTTCAAGGACCTTTTCAGAAATACATCTACTACATGCAGGACACATACACCTGCAGATAAGCACTTAGTGAATAGGAGTATTAACATGCCAGTGTTCTTTCTACTCACATATTAAAGCACTATAGGAATTCACTCAGTCCCATTCCAAGTTATGAGGTTGAATTTATAAAGCAAAGACCTACTTTAAAACAAGGGAGAAAAGCTACGCTTGTGCATTTCACAAACTTTAATGCACTTAAGTTTATGTATTTCTCTGTGCATCACCAGTGGAACCAGAAAGCAGGCTAACTCCACAGACAATAGTATGCAGCTCCTAGTCCTGTCACCTGCTTAATTTCTCAAAATAACTGACTTTCTTGTACAAGAAGGGACAGGGGAACAAAAGCACAAGATCAGGAGGGAGCCTCCCATGATAGCAAATAACACAGGGTGTTGAGAATACCATGCCTTTCTCATCTACTATACCCCTTGTCTTCCAGAGTCACATTTTCCTCCATAAGCCACTTCCTATGCATTTCTCACTCCAGGGCAATTAAAAATTAAGCACAACTCTAAACATTTATTTCATAGAAAGGCCATTTCACAACTTGTCTTGCCAGAATGAACTAAACCTTTTAGATTGTGGGAACTTTCCAAAACTAGACATCATCTGTCACCATCTTATTTTGTAATAATAAAAATTACATTGGTAAATTAAAATACAGGGTATTTTACAGGGTGAAGGATGATATTGCCTATATTTGCAAACTTCAACTTCTGTATGAGACCAAGGGAAGAGATATTTATTTGTTCAAAATTTAAATTTTCTGTAGCACACTATCTTATCTTAACCAATCTGGCCAATTTATTTAAATAGTCTAAATAAACGGAACCTAGAATAGGGAAAGAGATCTGATGATTCGGTAGGGCTTAATGTAATACCATGACACAGTCCAGAGTATTGGGGGCAGATAATAAAAAAAAGTATTTGCAAAGTTCTTTGACAGACTGCAGAAAAAATATGGAACTATTAGACTTCCCCACCTTGGAAATTTCTAATATTCTTCCAACACTAGGGACTCCCAATTTAATAAGACAAGCCCTTGATCTTGAGGCTAACCTTTATGAAACTTACCTCTGTAATAATAAGCTAAGCCTACTTATAAACATACTATGACACCCCAGAGAACCTCTTTTGTTGCTCAGATGTGGCCTGTCTCTAAGCCAAACTCGGCAAATAAACTCATTATCCTCCCTCCTACATGGGATATGACTTTCAGGGATTTAAATCTCCCCAGCAACATGGGATATGACTCCCAGGGATGAGCCAGGCCCTGACATCATGGGATTGAGAATGTCTGCTTGACCAAAAGGGGGAAAATAAATGGAATGGAATGGAGTTTCAGTGGCTAAGAAATTTCAAATAGAGTCAAGAGGCCATTCTGGAGGTTACTCTTTTTTTTTTTTTTAAACATAACAACATACAAACACGAACATTCTTACTATATGATCATTCCATTCTTGGTATATAATCAGTAACTCACAATATCATCACATAGCTGTATATTCATTACCATGATCATTTCTTAGAACATCTGCATCAATTCAGAAAACGAAATTAAAAAATAAAGAAAAAAACTCATACATTCTATACCCTTTACCCCTCCCTCTCATTGATTGCTAGTATTTCCATCTACCCAATATAGTTTAGTCTTTGTGTCCCCTATTTTTTCTATACCCCTTATCACTCCCTTTCATTGATCACTAGCATTTCAATCTACTAAATTTATTTTAACATTTGTTCCCCCCTTATTTCTTTTTAATCCATATGTTTTACTCATCTGTCCATACCATAGATAAAAGGAGCATCAGACACAAGGTTTTCACAATCATATAGTCATGTTGTGAAAGCTATTACCATTACACAATCACCTTCAAAAAACAGGGCTACTGGAAAATAGTTCTACATTTTCAGGCACTTCCCTTCAGCCTCCCCAAATATACCTTAAATAAAAAGGTGATATCTATGTAATGTGTAAGAATAACCTCCAGGATAACCTCTCGACTCTGTTTGAAATCTCTCAGCCATTGATACTTTATTTTGTCTCATTTCTCTCTTCCCTCTGGAGGTTACTCTTACACAAGCTTTAGCCAGATATTACAAATTGTCATGGTATGTCAAGCCCCAACCAACAGTATTCTTGAAAACCCTAAAGAAAACCCAGGGCTCTATCTAATATTAAATTATTTTTCAGAAACTTAAAACTTTCAGATTGTTCCTATGCCAGATGAATTCTGAAACTTAGAGGTATCAGTCTCTCTCAAAATATCAAGCAGTTGCATTCCCTTACCCCATAATGTTGACACCACTTTTCAGAAGGAAGAAGTTAGAATGGTCATTGCCCAAATATCCCAGAAGATATAAAGAATGACCAAATGAGAGGGAGAATATGTAACAACAGAGAAGTTAGGGTTTTACAGAGGATAATGACTACTGATTAATTAAATACATGTTTCTTTTTGATGTCCAGTGTACCAGAACAACCAGAAGGGAATATTCAAAATTTTGGAACGGTAACCAATGCTATATTTTGAAATTTGCTCTGTAACTACTTATTAAACTGTACTTTCAAATTTATCACTTTTCTAAACATGTTATATTTCACAATAAAAAATGTTTAAAAAATTAGACATGTTTAGAGGACGAAAATAATAATGTAACATGCAAAACTAAATTAAAAAAAAACATGTTATAAGAGGAAAAGAATTAAGAGCCCCATCTTTTAGTTCTGCTTCTGTCATTGGTCCCATGAAGTTGCACCAGTTGCTTAAAATCTCTAGGCCTTTTTCTTACCTGCAAAATGTAGTTCTAAGGGCAGATGAGCTATAGGCCAAGCCAGAAAATAAAAATTCTGTAATCTGAAAATAAAGCTATTATTGTTTGTTAAAATCTATGACATAGCAACTTGAAAGACTATGTAAAATGGAAAGCTACCCTTAAGCCTTTTGGCTAAGATGATTATCTTAAGAATTTTGGAAGAAAATATAGAAATAACTTCTTTTCTGTAATACTTTAAAAATTCCTGATATATTGGTTATTGAACGGCCTACTTTCCCTGCCTCACGCAATTATTCTGAAGTTTCATGGAAATACTTTATATGAAAATAACTTATTAGAAACTGCTATTACAAATGTAATCATTAGTAACTGTCACTATGATTATTAACAATAATAAACAAGAATACACACACACTGAGTTATTACTAGATACGTGCCCCTGTGCTAAGTGTTTTATAAATATTGGCTCATTTTCCTCCCAACAAACAAATGGAATAAAAGCAAATGTCTTAAAAATTAACATTATGGAGTAGTGTTATGAATTGAGAGGGAAATGGGGCACTAGAAAAATATCTGATCAAAAAAGCATATTACGGGAAAGAAAAGATAAGGAGGAAAAGGGAAATTAAATAGTTAAGCTGGTAGAGATATAGGCAAAAGCTTTTATTTTGTCCTAAATCTGAGTCAGAGACCTTAGGCCTGGTAACTTTCCTTCACAGATGACTACACTAACTGCCAATAGCCTTAACCTTCCATTTTCTAATTTTAATGAAACATTTCTTATTTTCTTTTTGGATATCTTCTCCCTGTGGGGCAAAAACTGTCTAGATAAATAGGGCTAAAGGAAATGAAGAGCAAAATAAAGGCACTGTGTGGTACTCTGGGATTAAATTATGTAACTTGAATTAATAATAAAGGCCAAGCAACAATTTTTTTTTTATTTCACACAGTTCTCCAGAATTTTACAGGGCTTTTAAAAATGTGTGTACTACTTTGCAATTCTAGCCCACCCCTAGAGGGCATTAATCTTTTGCTTAAGAGAACATCCTAAAGAAGGAAATAAGTAGATTAGAAAATAGTTTATAGGAGGGAAAGTCCTAAACAAAGTGCTAGAGCTGACATAGGCATCTATTCTGAAGGAGAGCAGGGCATATTATGCCAGGTCTTTATCATCTAGCTTAAATGATCAAAAGTACTATTCCCCAAATTTTATTTTATTAACCTAAAATTGTTTGGTCTTTTCCAAAGTTGAAAAGGAAATCAGCTTATAGCTGCTTAATTAATATTTAAAACTATCTTTTTCAAAAGTCTGACTCTATGATGGTTGATGCTAATCTGGATAAATTCCACAGAAATTTTATTTCCCATATTGTTAGCATGCAGCTACAGTTCAATGCAAGACATTAAACCTTTATTAAGTTTGCCAGATATGCCAATATATTTTTTAACTGCTAAGGGTACAAAGGTAAATAATAAGAGAGCGTCACATCTTAAAACCATGAGATTAACTGACATGATAGAAACTTAAGAAATTTTAGTGTATAGTAAATATACTCAGAGCACACACAGGAAGCCTTGGAGGAGGTTTAACCAAGCCTATGGCCTAAAAAGTCCCCCTAGAAAAATAGATGGGACTATTTCATGTGGAGAAAGGGCAAAAACAAAGGAAAAAGGCCAGGATCTATGAAGTATGGTAAATTCCAAGGAAGGACAGCATTTCATGGAGTCCATGAAGTGTAGGGCAGAAGATGAGGCAGGAAAAATAGATCTGGAGACATGACAGGCTTTTTACAACTTAAGAAACTTTGGACCTTTTCTAAGAATAGACAACCACTGAAGGCTTTTTTAAAAAGCAGGGTGAAATCACAGTATCTCTCACCAATATAAAGCCTCCATGTAAATTATCCTGAGCAAAACCAAATAACAGGTAAAGCCGAGGGCCCAATCTATACAACTATAATGGAGGAAAGGTCCCTCAGGAAAAAGCAACCTGAAGAGGAGATTCAATGAACCTTAGGTAGAATCCGTACATCCTAGCACAGTAGCAGAGAGCAAACTATCAGCCACATAAAGGATTCATGATATACTCTTAAAGAAGTTCTACATCTAAAGGACATAGTATTCTGAAAACAATAAGTTATCTTTAGAGATTAAGATAAATAATGAAAGAAGGCTTATCCCAAATGAGATTGCCTCACTGCCTTGTACTTACTAGATGAAGAGAAGCAGACGGTATGTTTCAGCTAAAACTATGAATTAAAATGTTTGATGCAATATTTTTAGTTCAAACTAACACATTCATGCAAAATTAGTTACCAAGTTTCCCAGAGAGAGATCCTTATTAGTCTTATTTCAAAAATAATGTGTCAATATTTTACCATATCAATTATTGATAAGCAAATTGATGTTTTTAAAATACAAAAACATGCTTAAAAATAATATTCTCTTAGGTAGTTGTTTTACCTGAACAGTTTTGTTTATTCCAAATTTATTTTAGTACTTCCTTCAACAGTTGTACAAGAATAAAACTACAACTCAGACTACTGAAATTACCATAAATTCTAAACTAATATCTTTAAATTTAACTGGAAATATCCTTATCTTATGCATAAAAAGAATGTCATGCATTCTATTATACGTAATATGTTAAATCAGCATGAAGACCATACATAATCCATTCTAACCTTTTTTTAACTACAAAATAAATGTCTTTGTCATAAATCTTAAGGCATTAATAGATATAACAATGAAAAGGTTTTTAACAAAACACTGTCAGCACTAGGTGGAATACATGATCTGTCTACTTCATCTGGGATCTGATTAGTTCTTTGACAAGAGAAGAATTTCTCTTTTAAGCTTTCAGGCTGATGATCTACAATCAATTAAAAAAAAAAAACTAAAACTAAAAGGTCTTTTCTAGTCCTTTGCCACAAGGTAGAACTATAGGTAGTCAAAATAAATGCACTTACATTACTGACAAACACTTTTTAAGATTTGGGGACATTTTAGTCACTATTGCTTCTAGGTATATTTTCATTTTTTTCTCTACAGTTTTACCACAGTTATAGGAATTTTAAAAATGGATACTACAATTTAAAGTGTGGATATATTCTCCTCTTTTCTATAACTGTTTTCAAATATTCTGTCTATGTGTGTGTGTGTGTGTGGAGAAATAACTCACAAATCAATTCCCTTGGTTCTTCATATCAAAAATAATTTGGGGGGAACTTTTAGAAAGATGGCAGAATAGGGTAGGCTAAGTTCCCATGCTGGAGAATAGAGAAAGGATAGAAAACGATGGGGACAGCAGTTCCAGGGTATGAAGGAACAGAGCAGGATTTCTACATTATATAGGGAGGACCTAGATGAAAAAGCAGATAAATTATGATTGAGGACAAAATGAGTTTATCTGGGCTACAATGCACAGGAAGGAGCAAGAATCAAAGGAGCAGCACGCTTCTGTACTACCACCTCTGCATCAGGTTGAGAGAGCTCCCCTTTCAGCTCCGCAGCCAGGAGCTTCCATATAGTAACCCAGAAGCCAGTAGTCTTGGTTTACTATTGCCCAGAGACCTTGCTGCCTAAAGCAGGCAGTTGTGGGCACCTGGTTATGGCAGACACTGGAGGGGCGGGGGTGGCGGCTTGACTCAGGAGGTGGCGGGGGAGGGGCTGTGCAGAACAGAGCTGAATTGACAATTGGCCAGCAAAAGAGGCACTTTGCATCCCACTCCCTCTATCCTTTCTCCACGGAGATACAGTGCACTAATGGCTTGTATGGGCAGAGAGACAGGGACAAGGGAGCGAGCTGCACCACACCACCAAGCACTCCCAGGTTGGCTGTGGGCAGGGGAACTTGAAACTCTCAGACCTAGAGCCCAAGGTCATTCCACATGGGAGCCTGGGAATCATTAGACCCTTCTTGCCCATAGATTCCCCGCCCCCAAGGTTGGCAGCTTTCAGTCTGCATGGAGACCTTCTGCCTGGACTGGATTTGCACCTGTACCTGATCCTGCCCAGCTAGCAGATGTAGCCAGGGAGAAGCAGGCCTGAGGGGAAGAAGTGGTCCAAGAACACCATCTACTGGGGAGACAGAGAAAGTGCATGCAGGCAAAATATCTTCCTCCCTAGATTTTAACAGATCTCCAATTAGAGTTGCACCTCCTGCATGAGGTACCAGCCTTGGTTTGGCAGGGACTTAATGCCAAATCAAGTGCCAAAGGAAACCTTCAATGCAAACCTAAGGAAAAACAAAATAGTAGATGAGTGAGGGATAAACAACTTTCAAAATAAACTTATCAAGATAATAAAAGGTAAACAAACCAAAAGCAAAAAAATAATAAACCATATGAAGAAGAAAGACGGTATGGTCCAGCTAAATGTTCAAAATAAAATGCCAGAGACCTACCATTTGGAATAACTAATCAAAGCTGTTCATACAAATCACCTAAATAATTTCAATGGGTTGGCTAAAGATGTAAGGTATGTCAAGAAGACATTAGAAGAACATAAAGAAAATTTTGAGAGAACAGAAAAATAGCAGTCTTACGGAAATGAAAGATAGTGAAGATCAATTTTAAAATATACTAGAGACACACAACAGCAGATTTGAAGAGGCAGAAGAAAGAAGAAGTAAACTAGAGGACAGGGCAACTAAATTTGAACACACAAATGAACAAACAGTGAAAAAGATGGAAAAATTTGATCACAGGGAAATGATGGACCACACAAGGTGTACAAATATAAGAATCACAGGTATTCCAGAGGTGAAAAGAAGACTAAAGAGCTGGGAAGATTACTTGAAGAGATAATTAGGGAAAACTTCCCAATCCTTTTAAAAGACATAAATACGCAAATCAAAAGAAGCCAAAGGAACTCCAAATACAGCAAATCCAAATAGATGATAATTCTAAGGCCAGAAAAATATCCAAACTAAGGCATAAATGAAAAGATACCTTGACTCAAGAAAGGCCAACGTCTGTTACATCAAAAGGCACACGGCTGGTGTCTACTGGTCCTCGTTCCAGGTTCCACTGCTTCCAGCTTCTGATGCCAGTGGTTTCCTCTCTAAGCATCTGTGGGCCTTCATTAGTTCCTCCAGGACCCAACTCTGGGTTCTGGCCTGCTTATGATCTCATGGGAAGACACATGGCAACATCTTGTGGGCTCTGCTCTCTCCCTCTCTCTGTTGGCACTCCAAGCATCTCCAAACATCAGTATCTCTGTCAGCTTTGATGCAACTTTCTCCAAGTATCTGTATCTAAGGTTCACTCCAAAATATTTCCCCTTTTAAAGGGCTCTAATAAACTAAGCAAGACCCACCTTGAATGGGTAGAGTCACATTTCCATCTAATCAAAAGGCCACACCCACAATTGGGTGTGTTACATCTCCATGGAAGTAACCTAGCCAAAACACCCACAACTGGGTGCCTCACATCTCCATGGAAACAATTCAATCAAAGTTTCCCATCCTAGGTCTAGTCCCCCAAGATTGGATTAGGATTAAAACATGGCTTTTCTGGGGTACATAATAGTTTCAAACCAGCACTGACGGAAAAAGATAGTTCACGCTAGCTGTAACAAGAAGAAAGCAGGAGTAGCTATACTAATATCAGGCAAAATAGATTTTAAATGCAAAGTTATCATAAGAGACAAGGAAGGACACTACATATTAATAAAAGGGACAGGTCACCAAGAACAAATAAAAATCTTAAATGTTTTTAAACAAGGAGCTCCAAGGCACATGAGACAAACATTGACAAAACTGAGGTGCAATAGATGTTTCAGTAATAATAGTGGAAGATTTCAATATACCACTCTCTTCTACAAACAAAACAACCAGAAAGAAGACCAATAAAAAGAAAGAGAACCTAAACAATGTGAAAAATATTGACAGACATATATAGATCATTAAACCTCAAAATATAAGGATATACATTCTTCTCTAGGCTCATAGAACATTCTCCAGGATAAACGATATGCTAGGGCACAAAACAGGTCTTTATAAATTAAAAAAGACAAATCATTCAAAACATTTTCTCCAACCACAATGGAATGAAGCTGAAAATCAATAATCACCAAAGAACCAGAACTTTCACAAATATATGGAGGTTAAATAACACAAAGAAGAAATTGCTAGAAAAATCGATTGCTATCTGGAGACGAAAGAAAATGAGAATACAACATATCAAAATGTATGCACTGTAGCAAACACAATGCTGAGAGAGAAATTTATTGCCCTGAATGCCTATATTAAAAAAAAAGAAAGCAAAAATCGAGGACTTTACCTGGACGAACGAAAGAAAAAACGGCAAGCTAATGCCAAAGCAAAGAGAGGAGAAATAAGAAAGATTAAAGCAGAAATAAATGAACTGGACAACAAAAAAACAACAGAGAGGCTTTTTTTGTTATAAACTAACAGCTGTTTTTTTTTGAAAAAAATTGGTGGGCCCTTAGGCAACAAAGAAAAAAAGAGACCGGATGCAAATAAATAAAATCAGAAATGAGAGGGGGCTCACTATCATGGATCCAGATGAAATTAAAAAATCATAAGAAGATAGTATTAACAATTATATGCCAACAAACTAGACAACTTGGATGAAATGCACAATTTCCTAGAAACACATGAACAACCTATACCAACACGAGAAGAAATAGATGACCTCAACAAACCAATCACAAGTAAAGACATTCAGTCATCAAATCCTTCCTACATAGAAAAGCCCAGGGCCAGACGGCTTCACCAGGGAATTTTAGCAAATGTCCCAAAAAGGACTTAATATCATTTCTGCTCAAACTCTTCCAAAAAATGGAGGAGAAAGAAACACTATCTAACCCATTTTATGAGCTAACATCACTTTAATACCAAAACCAGATAAAGGTACTACAAGAAAGGAAAACTATACACCAAACTCCCTAATGAATACAGATACAAAAACTCTCAACAAAATACTTGCAAACTGAATCCAACAGCAAATTAAAAGAATTATACACCATGACCAAGTGGGGTTTATTCCAGACATGCAAGGGTGATTCAACATAAGAAAATCAATCAATGTAACACAACATATTAATAAGTCAAAAGAGAAAAATCATACGATTATCTCAACTGATGCTGAAAAAGCATTCAACAAAATTCAGCATCCTTTTCTAATAAAAACACTTCAAAAAGTAGGAATCAAAGAAAACTTCCTCATCCTGATAAAGAGCACATTTAAAAAAACACACAGCCAGCATCAAACTCAATGGTGAGAAACTGAAAGCCTTTCCCTTGATATTGGGAATAAGACAAGGATGCCCACTGTTACCACTATTATTCAATAGTGTGCTAAAAGTTATACTAAAGCAATCAGACAAGGAAAAAATAATAAAAGACATCCAAATCAGAAAGGAAACAGTGAAATTTTCATTATTTGCAGATGACATGATCCTATACTTGGAAAATTCTAAGAAATCTGTAACAAAACTACTAGAGTTAATAAACAAATACAGCAAAGTGATGAGATAAGATCAATGTGCAAAAATCATTAATGTTTCTATATACAAGTAATGAGCTAACTGAGGAGGCAATTAAGAAAAAATTCCATTTACAATAGCAATTAAAAGAATCAAGTACCTAGGAATAAACTTAACCAAGGATATAAAGGGCTGGTACATAGAAAATGGCAAAACACTGCTAAAAGAAATCAAAGAAGATCTAAATAGGTAAAAAGACATTCGGTGTTAATGGTTAGGAAAGCTAAATATTGTTAAGATGTCAATTCTACCCCAACTGATCTACAGATTCAATGCAATGTCAATAAAAATTCCAACAACCTACTTTGAAGACTTGAAAAAGTTAGTTATCAAATTTATTTGGAAGGGATAGAAGCCCTGAGTAGCCAGAAACATACAAAAAAAAAGAATGAAGTGGGAGGACTTATACTTTCTGATTTTCAAGCTTTTTAGAAAGCCACAGTGGTCAAAACATTATAATATAAGAACAAAGACAGATATACTGATCAAAGAATTCAAATTGAGAGTTCAGAAATAGACCCCAGATCTATGGCCAATTACCTTCAACAAGGCCTCCAAATCCAGTAAACTGGGACAGAATAGTCTTTTCAATGAGGCTGGGAGAATGGGATATCCATTGCCAAAGGAATGAAAGAAGACCCCTACCTCACACCCTATACAAAAATTAACTCAAAACAGATCAAAAACCAAAATATTAAAGTCAGTACCATAAAACTCCTAGAAGAAAATATAGAGAAACCGCTTCAAGACCTAGTAATAGGAGGTAGCTTCTTAGACCTTACACTCAAAGCACAAGCAGTGAAAGAAAAAACATATAAATGGGAACTTCTTAAATTCAAATGCTTCTGTGCCTCAAAGGGCTATGTCAAAAAGGTGAAGAGGCAGCCAACTCAATGGGAGAAAATATTTGAAAACTATATGTCCAAAAAGGGTTTGATATCCAGTATATATACAGAAATCATACAACTCAACAGCAAAACAACAAATAACCTAATTATAAAATGGGTAAAAGATATGAATAAACATTTTTCTGAAATGGAAATAGAAATGGCTAAAAAGCACATGAAAAGATATTCATCTTCATTAGCTATAAGCAAAATGCAAATGCAAATCAAAACCACAATGAGGTATCACCTCACAACTATAAGAATGGCTGCCATTAAACAAACAGGAAATTTACAAATGTTGGAGAGGATCTGGAGAAACTGGAACATATATTCACTGCTGGTGAGAACGTATAATGATGCAGCCACTGTGGAAGACAGTCTGGAGGTTCCTCAGAAAACTAAATATCAAGTTGCTGTATGACCCAGGAATACCAGCACAAGGTATATATCCAGAAGAGCTGAAAGCACTGACGGGGACAGACATTTGAACACAGATGTTCACAGTGGCATTATTTACAATTGCTAAAAGATGGAAACACTCCAAGTATCCAGCAACAGAAAAGTGTATAAACAAAATGAGTATAAACCTATGATGGAATATCATGCAGCACTAAGAAGAAATGAGATTCTGAAGCATACAGCAACATGGATGAACTTTGAGAACATAATGCTGAGTGAAACAAGGCAGACACAAAAGGATAGATAGTGTATGATTTCATTAATATGAACCCCATAGGAAATGTAAACCCAAGAGTCTTAAAATGTTGAATATAGGGGATCTAGAGATAGACAGAAGTTAGAGAAGGCAGTACGGTTACCTGATATGTACAGTCTTATTAATGAGGTTGAACTTAAAGGTATGGGAAGGAATAGAAGTGATGGTAGTTCATTAGTGGGATTATAAGCAAAAGTGCCGTATTGAAGGTTATTCTAGTCTGCCAAAGCTGCCAGAATGCAACACAACAGAGATGGATTCACTTTTAATAAAAGGGGATTTATTTAGTTAAAAACATAGGGGTAGGAGACAATGGCTCAGCAGGCCATGCTGGAGACCTGGGTTCGATTCCTGGTGCCTGCCCATGCAAAAAATTTTTTTAAAAAGTATAGTTCTTCAGAGGAAAGGCAGCTAACTTTCATCTGAGGTTCTCTCTTATATGGGAAGGCACAGAGCAATCTCTGCTGGCCTTCTCTCCAGGTTTCTGGCTCCAATAGTTTTTCCCAAAGATCTGGGCTGAGCTGCGAGTGCTGAGATGAGGTATCTTGAGCTTCTTGGGCTGTGCTGCATTGAGCTCTCTCTTTTAAGATTCCCATGAATTAAATTAAGCATCACTCATTGTGGAAAGCACTCCCCTTAGAGACTGCAGATGTAATTTGCCATAAATTAGTTTCACCAGCTAATGAATTCAAATCTACAGCAACAGAACTAGGCACCATCACCTGGCCAAGCTGACACCTGAACCTAAACTACCACAAAGGTGAACATGATTGAAAGGGGTTGTTAAAAGCCATAGTATCGGGTGGGCCATAGTCGCTCAGCAGGTAAGAGTGCTTGCCTGCCATGCCCAAGGACCCGGGTTCGATTCCCGGTGCCTGCCCATGTTTTAAAAAAAAAAAAAAAAGCCATGTATCTCACTGATTAACACTATAAATATATAAGTTCTTGCTACATCAAAGGTATGACACTTGTACAAAGAGTCAATTATAGAGGGGTACACGGGAAAAACGACCTCCTGCATGCTGTGGACTATATTTGACAGGAATATTTCACTAGTACCACAATGGTACTAGGGGTAAATAATGGGAGGCAAGAGGGATAAAAGGAAAGGAGAGTTTTGGGTTTTTTCTTTGGTCTGGATGTGTCTAGCTGTTATTTTTCTCTTTGGAGCAACAAAAACTGTCTAAAATTGAGAGTGATAATTGTACAACTAAGTGAGGATACTGTGAGACATTGATTGCTTAATTTGGATAGAATATATGCTATGTGAATATATCGCAACAAAATCTGAAAATTCTAAATAAATAGAAAGATTCAACAGCTATAGAAAATGTGGAAAGAGAGGTAGAGCAATTCATTGTAGGTAGGGTAGCAGAGTAGTGCAGCCCCTCCAGAGAATAATGGAGTGGATCCACAGGAGGCTAGGTATAGGTCAGCACATGATTAGGCAATCCCATTATTAAGAATATACTCGGAAGGACTGAAATCACAGATACACATTTGCATACTGATCTGCATGGCAGCATTATTCTTGCTAGTCAATGGACAGAGGTGGCCAAAGGGTACATGACTGAGGAGTGAAAGAGCAAACTGCAATGTATGCATTCAATGGAATACTGTGAGGCTACAGAAAGGAATGAAGTCATTAGGTATGCAACAGGTGACTGAATCCTGAGGACATTATGTGGAGCAAAATAAATAAGCCAGAAACAAAATGACAAATATTGCATGGTCTGATTTAGAAAATACTTATTAGAAAAGTAGGGTCTAGATTATAAATTCTTACAGCAGTCACATTTATTCCTGTTTTAATGTCATTTCTAAACTCTGAGTTGCTGTGCTCAATGTGTATAACCTGGTATTTCCCTGGAACTATGGGTAGCTGTGTGACTCAGAGTTAGAGTTCTGCAGTTCTGAAATTCAGCAGTATTTAACACAGTAACTGATGAAAAAGTTAAAGATATGAAAGAAGCTGATCTGTTTGGGACTAAGTAAATCAGAATACATGGTAAAGGATGATAGTGTCTGTATTCTAAAACCTCACCTTCCATATGAGACCAAAGAAAGAGATGTTTATTTTGTCCAAAATTTACATTTTCAGTAGCACACAATCTAACTTAAACTGTCTGGCCAATTCAATTAAACAACCTAAACACATGGAGCCTAGAATAGGGAATGAGCACTTGTAATTCTGTATAGCTTAACATAACACCCTGATACACTCCAAAGTATGTTCAGCAGATAATAAAAAAGTATTTGCAAAGTTTCTTGAGGACTGGAGAAAAAAAATATTGATCTGTTAAACTTCCCCACCTGGGAAATTCCTGATACTCTGTCAAGTATTAGGGATTCCCAAGTTAATAGGCCAAGTCCTTGGTTATGAGGCTTGCTCTTACAAAATTCATTTCTGTCACAGGGAAGCTAAGCCTACCTATAATTATATCAAAGAGTCGCCCCAGAGAACTCTTTTGTTACTCAGATGTGGCCTGTCTCTCTAAATCCAACTCTGCAAATAAACTCGTTACACTCCCCACTATGGGGGACATGACTCCCAGGGATGAGCCAGACCCTGGCATCATGAGACTGGCATTGCCTTCTTGACCCAAAGGGAGTAAAGAAATGCAACTAAATAAGGTTTCACTGGCTAAGAGATTTCAAATAGAGTCAAGAGGCTATTCTGGAGGTTATTTTTATGCAAGCTTCAGTTAGATATTACAAATTGTCATGGTATCCCAAGCCCCAAACAATAGTATTCCTGAAAACTCTAAAGAATACCCAGGACTCCATCTGAGATTCTATAATAGTTTCACTCAGTTTATTTTTCAAAAACTTAAAACCTCCAGATTGTTTCTATGCCAGATAAGCCCTGAAACCCAGACCTATCAGTCTTTCCAAGAACTTCAACCAGTTGCATCCCCTAACCATGTAAAGTCTACAACATTTCTCAACATGAAGAAGTTAGAATGATCACTACCCAAATATCTCTAAAGACCTGAAGAAAGATTAAATGAGAAGGAGGAGTTGTAATACAGAAAACAGTATTTTAACAAATGAGTATGAATACTGAATCATTATATTGATACTTCTTTTTTAGTCTCTAGTATATTAGAGCAGCCAGAAGGAAATACTTGAAATTGTGGAACTAGAGCACATATCATATTAAGAAGTTTGTTTTATAACTACTTGTTAAAATGTACTTTGAAATCTGTCATTTTTTTCTGCATATATATTTCACAATAAGAAAAGTTTCAAAAATTAGTCTTTTGGTAATTGCCGCAGTTTGTAAAAAATTATTGTTCAACTAAAAAAATGGAACACTTCATGAATTTGTATGTCATCCTTGTGCAGGGACCCTGCTAATCATCACTGACTGCTCCATTCCAATTTTAGTATATGTGCTGCTGAAACAAGCACTGTCACTGTTTTTAAGTTAATTTCTATCAGAGACATGTTCTAGACAATGTCCACCCTACAACATCAAACATTGAGCACACTGATGTACAGACATTAACATTTTTATCCATTCCATTTATGAGAAAGAGAACAGATAATAAATATTATTGTGAGTCTTTTAAAAGTGGGGGGAAGTATATTAGGTAAAACTAAAGGATGTTTCTGTCCAATATTCTGTCTCTGAGGATGAAACCCAGCAATGTTACATAGGAGGAATGTTACAAAATATTACACAAGGGGTTCACCCTTTTACATTTTTTACACATTCTCCCAGCTCACTATTTATATAAACCTTTCTTTTAAACATTTTATCACTTCATAAAAGCATATTAAATACTACTATATCAACAGTTGCTTTCAATAATAGCATAATAACATAAGAAGAAGAGGAAGAAGCAAACACTGGCATTTTTATGTGCACCTCTTTCCCACTGCTCCCACCTTCCCCATAACTTGGGCAACAGAAAGAAAACTCTTGGAAAAGTGGAGGTCATAGTTACTTTAACTTTTCTGATAAGTAGTTAACAAGCTAGTCGCCAGTGAAACTAAATTTTTATATAAATGTAAATATACAACAATGACAACTACAGCAGAATATTATTATGATGGCTAAATAGCAGAACGCTTAATATTTACCAAGTCCTGAAAATAAAACTAGTCGTAAGCCTTTTTAACACAGGTAGTCTATAACATCATGGTGCTCTCCTTTATCAAACAGTATTTTAAATAGATTTCCACTATCTTTTCAGGTTCCAACATTCACAGAAAAAGTTTACAAAGAGAAGTGTGCATATTTTTCAGTAAAAAAATTTCTAAGTTAAATAATTTTAAATTAATACTTTTATTTAAATTATGGTCATGACAAAAATTCACAGGTAGTTCAAAATGTTTATTTTTCCAATAAATCTCTCACTTAATGGCTTACCAACTTCATGAATCAGGTAAAACCACAACAATTTTATCAACCAGGTAAAATAAAACCAATTTTATGAATCAAATTAAAATTAATTATCTCAAATACAAAGCCTCAAAGAATACATGTAGTCTGTTAAATCTTCTTGTTTCATATTACCACTCTATCAACTCCGCACACTTCTCCTCACTCAGCATATTTCCTATTTCCTGTAATGGTGTACAAACCTTCACCCCAACTTTCTCTCACTAGGTTTAACATGGCAGTGCCACAGGCCAGTCACTTCTTATGCAACCAAAATATTTCTCCCTGGTAGGGATTCTCTTCCCCAACATGTCTAGAAACAATATTTTTAAGGCATAGAAAAACCTCTATTAATAAAGTCTCTGAAGAATTGACTTCGACTCAACAAAAACTATATAAACAAGATGAAAATAGTTATCATTGTTAGTTCACTCTATGTTACTCTGCTTTCCTGAAGGTGAAATCAGGAGACAAAGATTCAAGTCTGGATCCTAATAACTATTAGCTCTATGGCCTTATGTATGAAAGGTAACATCTCTGAGAGCCTTGCTGTCCTCAACTACACCTTACATAAAATGTACGTAAAAGTGCTTTAGAACTGAAATGTACTATACTGATTTAGATATTACAGATATATAATACATAATTATTCTACCCAATGAGTTCCCAATTTTATCAGACCCACTTTCATTTATAACAAATAATAGTTAACATTCACTTTATTAGTCTGAAGTGAAGTTCAGAAAAATGTATAACGTTCTGTACACATAATTTCACACACACACGTATAGGCCTAAAACACAGATATTAAGGGAAAAAAACAAAAGTACAATTTTAAAAATATTCCATAGAGGAGACAACTGCATATTCAGATTGCATGTACACTAGATTATTGTGACTGCCACACCTACAAATGCAGGCAGATGCAAGCATGTTGTATTAGTGACCAAAACAACCAAAGCAGCATTGCCAGTAGGCAGTCTGATTTTCAAAAATCATCAACTCTTGATAATGATTTGAACACAACATAATGCAACCTTCCCTCGATACATACAGTGCATTACTAAAATTCAGGTATTTTAAAACTAGGTGTGCTGGTTTGAAAGGAAGTATGCCCCCTAGTAAAGCCATGTTTTAATCAAAATCCCATTTCATAAAGATAGAATAATCCCTATTCAACACCGTATGTTTGAAACTGTAATCAGATCATCTCCCTGGATGATGTGATTTAGTCAAGAGTGGTTGTTAAACTGGATTAGGTGACAACATGTCTCCACCCATATGGGTGGGTCTTGATTGGTTTATTGGGGTCCTATAAAAGAGGAAACATTTTGGAGAAAACGATTCAGAGAAAGCAGAGAATGCTGCAGCACCATGAAGCAGAGAGTCCACCAGCTAGTGACCTTTGGAGATGAAGAAGGAAAATGCCTGCTGGGGAGCTTCATGAAACAGGAAGCCAGGAGAGAAAGCTATTAGATGACGCTGTGTTCGCCATGTGCCTTCTCACTTGAGAGAGAAACCCTGAACTTCATCGGCCTTCTTGAACCAAGGTAACTTTCCCTGGATGGATGACTTAGATTGGACATTTCTACAGACTTGTTGTAACTGGGACATTTTCTTGGCCTTAGAACTGCAAACTAGCAACTCGTTAAATTCCCCCTTTTTTTAAAAGCCATTCCGTTTTCAGTATATTGCATTCCTGCAGCTAGCAAACTAGAACACTAGGCAAAACATTCTTTGGGTTTAAATAATAACGGGTTAGATCTTGAACTCAGAAATTATAAACAGGCTTTACTCCTTCATGGATGACAAGGAGATAGTTGAGAGTGATTTGGAAAGGGGGTAATTCGTTCACTGTGCAGACCACATATAGCATCCCTGATCCCTACCCAAAAAGGCTACTTACGAGCCCTGGCTCTTTACTGTGACACCCAAACAACAGTCCCACAATTTCCAAAACACTTCTAGGGGATAAGACCACCTTCACTGAGAATCACTGATGTTGATTATGTAACTTGTCCACCTTGATCAAACAATTAACAAGACATGAGACTTCCATTCTACATCACTGGTTCTAAAACCACTTTGATATCAGTATCTCTTTATATACTTTCAAAAAGTATTAAAAACCCCAAAGAGATTTGTTAATGTGATTATGTTTCTTGACATCTGTTGTATTAGAAATTAAAACTAAGACAATTTTAAGATATTTAATGTATTTTAAAGTAATAAATCTATTACGTTAACACAAAGTACTGAGGAGAAAAGAGCTGCTTTTTTCCCTTTTTTTTTTGGCTTTTAAAAAGGGAATTTATTAAATTGCTAGTGTATAGTTGTAAGGCCACAGAAATGTCCAAATAAAGGCACCAATAAGAGGTTACCTTAATGCCAAAGATGGGCCAATGATATTCGGTCTGTCTCTCTCAGCTGGGAAGAAGGTACATGGGGAAGCCTGCAAGCTTTCTCTCTTGGATTCTTGTTCCCTAAAGCTTCCCCAGGGGCATTTTTTTCTTTATATCCAAAGTTCTCTGGGTAAATAGACTCTGTTGGTTCTGAGTTTTTTCCAGATGGTTCCCTCTTACAGGCTCCATTAAGCAATCCCACCTTGAATCGGTGGAGACACATCTCCACGGAAACTATCTAATCAAAAGTTACCACCCACAGACATCCAGAGGTGAAAGACCCCCAGCGGCATGGGCAATGACCCCCAGGGATAAGTCCAGCCCTGGCACCATGGGATCAACAATTCCATCCTTCTCTCCAGGCTTCTGGATTCCAACAGCTTTCCCTGGGGTGATTCCTTTCTGCATTTCCAAAGGCCTGGACTGAGCTGCAAGTGTTGAGATGAGGTATGCTGAGCTGCTTCAAGAGCTGCATTTTTTATCACCAAAAAAAAAATGTGGTGAGGAGGGTGGCATTATTTTACAGTTTTGCAAATCTCTTTAATGTCTAGCTTAAAAGACAGCTGGATTCTCATATTTGCTTCTGTATTCAACATGTCATGTCCAACACCAAGTAGCCTCTGGGAAACTCCACTGTATACATGTGAGAGACTCAAAGAAAAAGGCAAGCGTATTGCTACAAAAGCTACTGATTACTGTTACAAAAATTATTCTAACATCTCAGGTCCCCTGAAAGCATCCTGGATACTCTCAAAGGTCCCCGGACCATACTTTGATAACCACTGTTCTAAAGCATCATGCTAAGGAACTAAGGAGTAAGGGAAATTTCAAAGGCAGCAAGAAGCCACTGCAGTGTAAGGCAAGCATGGTGGGATTCCAGAATAAAAGCTTTCAACACTGAGAAGGCAGCTTGAGGACCCTGGGCAGCTGATGTCTGGGGAGAGAAAGGTACAGGAAAAAAGATGGATGAAAGTGACAAACGGAAATAAATTTCCACTACATTGCAATTCTGGTTAAAGTTGGTTGTAGCAACTTCCCTGAATACTTCTGAATGGAATCATCTTTGGGGCCTTCTGTCAAATGTACTGCAATTTAAGTTGCCAATGCCTGACTGATAATGTCCCCTAAATAAGAACTGTTCTCTCTCCTCCTGTGACCACTTAAAATACTGACCTTTTCCAACATAGTTGTTTATAGAAAAATTACTTCTATAGTTTCTAGTAAAAAAAAGAGTAACAATTTAAGCACAAACACACAACAAAGAACAACTGGGCACTTAAATGCAGCTTGACGTACATCATGGCTGGAGATGCAGAGCCATATTCTGACACATCAGCCAGTGAGCCAATGGTGCTCATATGAGTCAGGCTTTAGGTTCAGGAGAAAGGAAGTTCTAGGCAAAAAGTCCACACGTGCATAAGGCTCCAGAAGAGGTAGAACTGATCAGGGTGAATATCTTCTGATCTCACCATCAGGGGTACTTCCTGATATCCCTTTCAGAGTATTATCTGCCAGGGTAAAAGACTATCATGGGAGAGGATGACACAGTGGATGCCTTATCTCTTTTTTAAGTCTCAAGCATTAGAAAATTTTCAGGTTCTCTCAGGAGAATATTAGGTAAGTTTAAGGCCTTGATTCTCTACTACCTTATATGCAAACTAATTCATTCCTTTTTAAATATAAGCCCATTTTCTTGAATTCTTACAAATAAACAACTAAGAACAACTGGTTGCATCCTCTTCACTAAACCTTTGAAGTAACCAGTACTATGACCAAGCCAACTGTAACAGGGAGATGAACACTGAATCTATTTTTAAAGATACCCCCAGATGATGAGATTGCACTGCCTTTGTTCCAATCTGTTCCAATGCCAAATATGATACCTATAGTACTCCAGGTCCTTGGTACCACAATGTACATTTTCCAAAATAAACCACTGCAAGACATATCTGAAGAACTGATATGTTTGGAATAGAATTATTATAGGTCTATTTCATTAATTTCTTAATGAAAAATGTTGACATGTTACATACATTCATTAAATTATTTTTTACAACAGAAACACTTATTTTGTAAGAGGACTGAAACTTTCAAGATGCCACCAGTGATCACTTCCTGAAAGAAATGACAATTTCGCCAAATTTCCAGATTCCAATGTTATCAACACAGAGCTCTATGGATCACAAATGCCCAACAGCTGGTCCTCCCAGTTATACATTACAGAGCCACAGAGGAGATCTTGCATCTATGTCTCATAACAAGGCCTAAAATCGATGTGGAAGTTATTTTCTCCCCAGCTCTCATTCTGAGCACCCTCCCCTTTAAACTAACCAGTTTTATCAAAAGTAGGCTTGAGCCAGGTACTCCCTAGCAAATGAGAAGTCACATTTCCAAAGATGAGACAGAGAACAGTGGCTGTGGGATTGTTGCAAAACACAGGTTCCAGAACCCTAACAGAAGAGTTTTACTTCTAATCCCAAAAGCTAAGAGAACTTGAAAAGAATGTCCATTGAACAGGTGAGGTCACATTCTCAAAATTTCCGCTATCATATTTCTCTGCTTACACTCATGACATTCCTTCTATCCAAAATGTTGTTTTGCTTCCCCTTTTCCTCTGGGTATTGAAATCTTACTTTTCCTTACAGTCAAGTTCTAATGTATCCACTCTATGAAGGTCTCTCTTTTTTGCACTCCCATATTCCTTGGATTATACCAGGATACAGAACTTCATTTTCCTTACAGACTTGTTTTGCAGTTTTAGGCCCATTTAGAAGGATGGGGCCATCCTGCAAGTCATTGTAAATGCCTCAGGTCTTCTACAGTACCGTCCACAGAGGAACTATTCAAAGAACATTTGTTCGACGAAAAAAGGATTAGTTATCTGCAGTTTGCCTGTGATCTCAGCCAGGCCCTCAGCTGTGAGCCCTGGAGTATTGGCCCAGTTATGGGAGGTAAAAAAGAGAAACTCAGGATATGGATTCATGACCTCCGCCTAGACATTTCCTAGCAAGGGATTTGCCTCAGCCCCCAGAGCTCATCATGGCATCTATCAGAGTTAGTGCCTGGTACACAAGTTAGAGCTAAATAAATGCTGCTGAATGACTAATACACAGAAAAGCAATGTCCACTTCAGTATGTAAAACCTCCCAAGTATTTCCCTTCAGCCATCTAAATTAGTCACTTGATAACTGACTGACAGGAAAGTGTTCAGATGAATGAAATTTCAAGATTTAAGTATGAATCTTAAAATGTAACAATAGGCATATATATCACTGGAACATAACAGTGTCCAGAAATAGATCCACATATAGATAGCCAGCTAGATTTTTATAAAAGAGTAATGGCAATTCAAAATGTGGCAAAAGGACAGTCTTTCCAAAAAAATGGTGTTGGGATACTAAAGATACATATGCAAAAGACTACATTTGGACCTTTTCCTCAAAAAGGTCTTCACAGACCTAAATGTAAGAACTAAAATTATAAATTAACTCTTAAAGGAACTCTCACAACTCAAAAATAAAAAGAAAAATAACTCAATTTAAAAATGGGCAAAGGATCTGAATGGACATCGCTCCAAGATATGTAAATGGCCAATAAGCACATAAAAAAACATGTTCAAAATCATTAGTCATCAGGGAAATGCAAATCAAAACCACAATAAGATATCACTTCATACCCCTAGGATGACTAGAACCAGAAAGCTGTATATAACAAGTGTCAGTGAGGATGTGGAGAAATTAAAACTCCTATACATTGTTTGCGGGGATGCAAAATGTTACTGCCAGTTTGGAAAACAGCTTTGGCAGTCTTGTTTGTTACCATATATAGTAGTTTCCTAAAGCTTCTGTCACAAAGTACCACAAACTAGGTGGCTTAAACAACACAGTCTTGGTGGCTACGAGTGTGATATCAAGATGTCAGTAGGGCCATGCTCTCTCTGAAGGCTCTAGGAAAGGAAGGTTTTCTTCACCTCTTCCTAGCTTCTCCCAATTGTCAGCAATCCTTGGCACTCCCAGATTAGTAGCAGGATAGCTCCAATCTCTGCATCCATCTTCTCATGGTTGCCTTTCCTCTGTGTCTGCCAGGGTCTATGTCCAAATTTCCCTCTTCTTATAAGGGTGCCAATCACATTGGAATAGGGCCCACTCTAATCTAGTATAGCCCCAACTTAACTAATTACATCTTCAAAGACCCTATTTCCAAATAAGATCATACTCACAGGTATCAAAAGGAGTTAGGACTTCAACATATCTTTCTGGGGGACACGATTCAACCTACAACACCATATGACCCAGCAATTCTACTCCTAGATATTTAGGTATGTATGAGTACATATATTTATATGCTTAAGAGAAAGAAAAACATATTTTTATATAAAAACCTGTACACAAATATTTACAGCAGCATTATTTTTTTATTTTTTATAGCAGCATTATTCTTAATAGCCAAAAAGCGCAAACAACAAAAAAGTCCATCAGTGGACAAATGGATAAAGAATATGTGGTATGCATTGCATTCAATAGAATATTACTCAGCCATTAAAAAGGAATAAAATACGGATACAGGCTGCAACCATGATGAACCTCAAAACCATTATATTAAGTGAAAGAAGTCAGGCACAGAAGAACATATATTATAGGATTCTATTTATATAAAATATCCAGAAAAGACACATCTATCTATACAGAAAGTAGAACGGGTTGCCTACGGCTGGAGGTATGAACAGGGCAAATGGACATAAGGTTTCTTTTGGGGGAGTGATGGAAAAGCTTAAAATTAGATTGTGGTAATGGCTGCACAACAATGTAAACTTGCAAAAAATCTATCAGTTGTACACATCAAACAAGTTAATTTTTGGTATATAAATTATATTACAATATATAAAGCTATTTTAAAAATATTTTTGCCTGCACTCCCTTTGAGAAATAAATGGCAAGAATGTTTGTGCATGGGAAATACTGACACCACCACAATTCAACAAGAATTAATAACAGTGCCCACACTATAGGACAGGATGGTAGACAATTCTAATGTGAGTCAGTATATACAACTGAAATGCATTAAAAGTGATGTGGATTTATATTTATTGAAAAATGGTTCCAAAGATAACCTATTCAACATAATTGAACAAAAGAACTGATAATACTAACAAAGCTGGAAATGCTGTCACTGCCAACAAATTAAAACCTTTAATCCAGACCAAAAAGCAGGCATATATTAAAAGAGAGAAAAGCAAATGGATTAGTCATGTATAAAGGGTTACCAGGTGACCTCGTTAGGAAGCATCTAATTTGAATGGTAGAAGAAACACTCCCTCAGTTTTAGAATATGGGCTTCAACCTCAACACTTGCTGAACTGTTATTTGAAATGACATTTACAGTAAGCATATCATTATGACCAGATCTTGATTCAAAGAAGATTATCATAGAAACAAAACTTTGCCTCTGTAGTAAACCAATACACTCAACTGGACTTTTCAAATAACATCTTGTTAAATAAATCAGAGATGCTCATTCAGAAAGGCAGCTATGCAATAAAAATCACACTCTTAGAACCATGGCCAGTCTTATAAGCAGGGAAGGAAAGCCACCATCATGAATTGATTCAAGGGTTGTGTACTCTCTTGACTATAAAGAGAGTGGAACAAATAGTATGACAATACTTAAATGAAGAGGTGTGATTGTGTTTCAATGTAACTTTATTTACAGACACTGAATTTCATATCCTTTTCATGTGCCACAGAATATTATTTTCTTTTGGTTTGTTTTCAATTACCTAAAAATGTTAAAACCATTCTTAGCTCATGGGCTGTACTAAAAATCAAGCTCTGACCAGATTTGTCTCATGGGCCATAGCTTGCAGACTCCTGCCAAAGAATCCTTAGTTAAAATGTAACTACCCTTAGGAGGAGCAGTATATTAATTAAGTCATTAGCAGTCCTTACCTTCTTGAAAGGAGTTGAGAGTGCAAAAGACTACATTTTTATAAAATAAGATTATCTTGTTCTTTTCTGGTGATAAAAAAAACATTTTGCACATGTTCTTTGTGCAAAAACTGGAAAACAGATAAGTCAAAAGTAAATATAAAAAAGAAGGGCGGTGCGATGGTGGCTCAATGGCAGAATTCTTGCCTGCCACGCTGAAGACCAGGGTTCGATTCCTGGTACCTGCCCATGCAAAAAATAAATAAATAAATAAGTATCCTACATGCAGAGAAAAATAATGTCATAAAGGTAAGTAAACAGATAAATAACTCATATGTAGGAAAGTAAGAAAATGAAAGGTAGGTAGGTCGATAAAAAAAGTTGCTGCAATACTAAAGATAATTTTTACCTATGCTTTTATTTTTTAGCTCTGATTACCTGATAGTCTCTCTTTCAATTCATTTCCTATCTTCAAGTCAATAGCCAATATATTGAACATAAAAATCAAAAGAGAACATGCTAGAAAAATAAATGCATGATATAGAAATCTTCTCACATGAAAATGGGATGTAGAAAATGGAACTATTTGGCCTTGACAAAAAAACTACTTGGCCTTGACAAAAAAAGTGAAACAAGAGTTTCTTCAGATATTTAAAAGCTGTCATATGTGTCTTATGTCATTCTAGGGGTCTGGCCCAAGATGGAATGGGTGGAATTTACAGTAAGCAAATTTTAGACAATGAAAGAAATAGCTCAAGTGGCCCATATGTTAGAAAATTAATGACCCATTTGAAGGGCATGAGAAAACATTCTTGCAGTGATCACTAAACTAACTATAACTAGATCCCCTCCAAATCTATAATTCTAACTAATGTAAAATTAATTAAATTTGCTTAAAAGAAGTCACTTGAAAACTCTCCTAAAGGATTTCCCAACAGGATGCTAACAGATATTATTTGAAAAAAGGATTCCATGACCAAATAAATTAGGGAAACGCTGGGTTAAATAGGATTCATCACCACAGGAGTTCTGTTTTTAATATGTTACTATGTACCATAAATCTCTTTAACCAGGAAAGGTAAAATATAGATAACGCTTTAGCTGATCCTATCACCTCTGGAAAATGAATAAAATATTTCAGACAGAAAGTATTAATCAGAAATTAAATTTACAACACAAAAGTGTGGGCTTCTAGTCAATAACCCTGAAGAAAGTTTAAAACTGCTACATGATTATAGAGAATACTCAGTAAAATCAAAGTGTCTACAAATATGTTTCTTACGATTTTTACATGTACAAAGTAACAGCGAGATGTTTAAAACACCCAGGAACAATAACCAATTGTGAGGTAAACAAAAGAATAATAATAAAACCCATTAATTCAGACAACAGATGTAGAGGAAATATTTCTAGTTTTAGAACTGAAAGGGACACCTATGCTACAGCCTTCTGGTATTAGTATACTTAAGTCTAAGAAACAGTACTTTCACAATATTCTTTAAGAATTCGATAGGTAGTACTGGTTTTTGGAGGTTGCAAGTATAGAGCTTTGTTGGCTTGCTGTTTTTTAAACAAATACTGGGAAGCTGCTAATGCTTGTTCTTTATAGAAACCACAAGTGCGGAGTTGTCTGCTCAGGCAAGAGGTTTGAAATACTCTGCTGTGGTTACAGCTCTGCTGGGCTTTTGCTCTGTCAATTATCTTATCTAGGCTAAACTCAACCAGTGATAGGAAGGCTCATAAATAATCAAAAGAGGCGGGTACCATGTGCTCACAGAATTTCAAACTGTCATACCCATGCAAGACGGGAAACAAAAGGTGTTACTGTGAGTTTCGGCCAAGCAATGAAAAGCACTCCCAATTTAGAGTTCACCATTTCAAACCATTTTAAAACTGGCATTCAGCACTGTAGTTTTATCATAAAAGCCATTACAGCTGCACATTATGTCTGCACATTATGTCTCAAACACATAAAAATGCAAATTTTTCATTTGCATTCAGGACCACACTGATGTTTGCTGTGGTATACTATAAGTATAAAGGTATGCAACAGTCCATTTTATACATGCAACAGCACACAAACACGCCTCTTCACTATGTAACAGGTAATACGTTGAAAGCTTTATATATATTAATTCATTTAATGTTTATTATAACCTGATTAAGAGGGCACCTTAATCTTATCTCTATTAGATAATCTATTCTTTCTCCCTATTGCATGAATGAGAAAATGAAGGCTTAGAGAAGTCTGAGTCACACTACTAGTAAACAGCTATGGGGAGATATGAGTTCAAGAGGATCAGTTCAGAGCCTGTGCTCAACCACCTCACTATACTACCTGCCCTGGATTCCAAAGTAGAGTGAGGGAAGATACAGCAAAAAACAGAAATAGCTTAGAAAAACTAACCAACCAGGGTTGCAGAATCTAGGTATGACTAGCTTACTTCCACTCTAGCCTTCCTTCTCATAGCTGATATTTCGTCTTAAATCTATCTAAAATTCCACCAGAGATTCATTCTCCAGTGACTCAATGTAGGACTGAAGTAAATTAGGTCTCAATCATCAGATGGTTTTCCTCCAGTTGCTCTAGGAGTCTAAGACAAAAAATGAACACTCTGGAAAAGTCAGAACCTCAGGAGAACATACACACATGCACTGGGTCCCTGGGAAAAAGAGGTTGATTCTAAGGAATATGTGCAGAAATGGAAAAAATATGGTTTCAAACTCAAACTTTCCCCATTTGGGGGATAGGGAAAGAGAACAATCTTCCTCCTTCAGTATATGACTCCTAGATCTCAGGACCTAAGTTCTTCACTTCTGTAAAATATGATATCCATTAAATAAGGCCTAGTGGACTAGCCTGAGAATAAGATCAACAAAATAACATATTTCAACCACATAGGGAAATTCATTCCGAAGCCTCTAAACTTACTTACAAATGTTCTCGTGCATACGTTTAAGGACTCTCTACAAATAAGTGGCAGCAAAAACTGACCTTATTAACACAATGCATGTAAGCGTAATTAGCAAAGCTGAGCGTGAGTATGGCTAGGGTCATATATGTAACCAGAAGAAAACTTACAGGATAAAAACTGGGTCTGCATAACCTAATGAAACCCAGAGTGGATGATGATGGTGGTTAATTGTACAAATATAAGACAGTTTTTGTAGAATAAATGTATGTCACTATTACAAGGTGTTAATGATGGGGTGGTATGTAGGAAAAATACAATTAACACAAACTAAGGTCTACAGTTAACAACAGCATTGTAATATTCTTTCATTAATTGTAACAAAGGCACCATACTAAAGCTACATGCCAGTAAAAGGGGGAAATAAACAAGGGGTATAAGATTTTTTTTATTTCTTCTTGGAAGAAATGGGAATGTTCTCATATAGCTTGTGGTAGTGAATGCATAACTATGTGATTAAACCAGGAGCCACTGATTGTACATATAAGATGGATTGTACAGCGTGAGAATAAATCTGTTTTTTAAAATAAAGTTCACTGAAAAAGTTTCAGATTCCATATTGAAAATCACCTTTAAGAAATTACCAGTTTTTTAGTTTGTGTGTATTTTCAAAGACTAGCCACAAGCATTTGAACAAGCTATTAAAATACTTTTTAAATTAAAAAAAAAAAGGCCTTATAATGAATGTCATGGTCTCCCTACATTTTATTTGAAAAGCAGTAGTATATTTCCACTGGGAGTTTTTAAAAATTTCAAATGAGAGTACTTGAACACTTTTGATAAGAAATTCTTCAAGCAAATAGTGTCAGTAGGTTAGCACTACGATGTATAGTATAGCGCTAGCTATGAATTTCAGCCTTTTTAGAAGTATGCAATAATCTTCCCTGCTTCAACAGCTTCCCTTTGAAGTCAGGACTCTTTCCCTTTTTCACAATACAGAAATTTTTTCTATGTAGTAAGATCAAATGATCTTATATGGACAGCAGTTTCCAAACTCCTAGTCAAGCTAGTCCAACTTGAACCATTTGACATCCTAAGCACTTTCATCTTCAAATTATCTCTGTGGCGAATGTGGCTTCCTCCTATCTCGATGATTACTGACACCAGTCTCCTTTGCTATTTGTCTTCCTCTGCCAACTCCCCCCCCCCATTGTTTTTGTACGCTGTATGGTGGATGTGGTAGTTGGATTCAGTTGTCAACTTGGCCAGGTGAAGGTGCCTAGATCTACTGCTGTGGATATGAGCCAATGGCACTGAACCTCATCTGTTGCTGATTACATCTGCAGTCGCCTAGGAGCCGTGCCTGCTACAATGAATGGTGTTTGACTTAATTGGCTGGTGCTTAAATGAGAGACTCAACATAGCACAGTCCAACGCAGCTCAACATACCTCATCTCAGCACTCACAACTCAGCCCAGGCCTTTGGAGATGCAGAAAGGAATCACCCTGGGGAAAGATGTTGGAGCCCAGAGGCCTGGAGAGAAGGCCAACAGAGATCACCTTGTGCCTTCCCACATAAGAAAGAACCTCAGGTGAAAGTTAGCTGCCTTTCCTCCGAAGAACTATACATTAACTAAATAAATCCCCTTTTACTGAAACCCAATCCGTCTCTGGAGTGTAGCATTCCAGCAGCTAGCAAACTAGAACAGATTTGGTACCAGGACTGGGGTGCCTCTGCAGTTGGCAAATACCAGATATGTTGGAATGTTTTTTCGGATGGCTAAGGGGAAGATTTTGGAGGAACTATGATGAGAATGATGGAGAAGTCCTGGAGTGCTTGAAGAGACCATTGGTGTAAACAGAACCACTGCCAATCTGGACAAAGAGGGGACACAAAGGAACAAATTGGAGTTTGCAGAGTGAGAACCATGGAAGCTGGGGTCTGAAGCCAAGAAACCTTGGCCAGGAGAATGGATCCACCCATATACATGGAGAGGGTGAGTTTACCCTGAAGGGCGAGGATGAGTCTCCCACCTCGTTGCAGTGGAAGAATCGTGCAGCCTCAGGCCTTGGAGAAGGTACAGCACACTCCTTGGGGGACTGGGGAGAGCCTGGCTGCCACCACATGGAGGGGTTGAGTGTGTGCCCCGGAAATGGCAGAGCCCAGGTGTAGCCCCAATGCCTGGAGAGAGTACAGCCGAGAAAAAGGTGGTCTCCTCAATGTTCCCCGAGTTTGATTTGGAAAGAAGTGGGCTACTGCATAGGCCCTTGGAAAGGGTGGGGCTGCCACTTTCTAAAGCTAAAGGATAAATGACTTTCAGACTTTGAAATCCAATGGCGTTTGCTCTGCAGGTGTTCCTTCCAATTTCTCCCTATGGATCCTGTTATTGTCCCTCCTTTGCATATTGGCACCAGATACCTTGTTTTGAGATTCACAGGTCCACAGCCAGCAGAGAATTTTTTGCACCGTAATATTGTTTAAGGTCATGTGTGTACTTGCCAAGTTGACAAGGGGTGGACATGTGGTACTTAGATTCATTTGTCAACTTGGCCAGGTGAAGGTGCCTAGATCTATTGCTGTGGACATGAGCCAATGGCGTGTGAACCTCATCTGTTGCTGATTACATCTGCAGTCGCCTAGGAGGTGTGCCTGCTGCAATGAATGATGTTTGATTTAATTGGCTGGTGCTTAAATGAGAGAGCTCAAGTAGCACAGCCCAAGCAGCTCAGCATACCTCATCGCAGCACTGGCAGCTCTGCCCAGACTTTTGTAGATGCAAAAAGGAATCACCCCGGGGAAAGATGTTGGAACCCAGAGGCCTGGAGAGAAGGCCAGCAGAGATCGCCTTGTGCCTTCCCACATAAGAACCTCAGTTGAAAGTAAGCTGCCTTTCCTCTGAAGAGCTATATGTTAACTAAACAAATTCCCTTTTATTGAAAGCCAATCCATCTCTGGTGTGTTGCATTCCAGCATCTAGCAAACTAGAACAGTGGGGGTCACATTTCATGCTTTTTCCATGTAAGCATCCCCTTACTGCAGCACCATTTGTTGAATTTTTGTTTGCTTGTTTGTTTTTGGGGAAGTGCATGGACTGGGAATTGAATCTGGGTCTCCCACATAGCAGGTGAGAATTCTACCTCTGAAACTACCCTGGCACCCACCTCTGCTAGCCCCTTTTAAAACAAGTTTCTGAATGCTTCCTCAGGTTTGCAGTACAGTAAACCTTTAGAAGCACTTGGAAACAGGGTCTTCCATTGTTTCTATGAAAAGGGACGGCTTAGACCTTCAAAGAAACCTGACTATACCTGCAATGAGACTGTAGAGAAACTACAAATTTTACCCATTTATTTTCAGAGAATTTCTAAATGTGAAGAATCTACTCTAACCAACATTCTTCCAAATTCTGAACTAATGAAAATAACAGTGGATCAGTACAGCAAAGTTTAAGGTTTAACTAGTAACCTTAAAGAAAGAAATTAATCTTATCTATGAATATGAATAATCTTCCTACTATTTAGCCACAAATGGAAAAAATGAATAATGCAAAGGAAAGAACATGAAAATGAGCTCAGAAAACTAAATCCTAAGTTTGTGCCTGCTCATCATAACCTGATTCACCTGGGGCTCTGGTTTCTATAGCTATAATGAAATAGGCCTTTTAAACTGTAAAAGAAGAAAGTCACCATAATTTTATTTTTCCTCCAAACTTTTCTCTCACCTACAAAAGCAGCCCTTTCATTTCTTCATCATAATAGTTAGAGTTTTATATTGTAAACTAGGAAAAGAATGTGGTTTTTCTGGTTTCACATTCATTCATTAAACAACACATTCCTTAGTATGTCTGGGGAAAAGAGCAGTGTATCAGACGCTATGCTAGATGCTGGGGATGCACTATTTAATAAGTCAGACACAGACCCTGCACTCATGCAGCTTAGAGTCTAATATTGAATAACAAAACAAATCTGCTTTTGTTTATAGGACGCATGCACTTTTTCCAGTGGGAAGGCCTGTACAATATGATATAAGACATGTTAACATCACTGATCAAACTGCAATTTTTTCTTCTTTGAAACCCTCCTACAGTTCAAACAATGACTCTCAGGAATGTTGCTTAGCTTTTTTACATGCTTTTATCTTTCTCTCTAAATTCTTGCAAACTATATTGATTAGAGAAGAACGCAAAGAGAAATTTACAGTCATTTCGAGAAACCAAAGCATACCCGCAAAGACTTAAAGTATATGAGGTAATACTGAGAAAAATTACAGCTGAGCAAGGCTAAAACCTAACATATTACCTTTTTTTTTTTTTTTAACCTCTTTCCTGTCTTCATTTTGTCTTGACCATTACTTACAGCTACATCTTTCTGTTGTGGAATGATGGAGTGGTATGACATGTTTTTTCTGTGGAACCGGAAGAACCTGGGTTCAATCTCAGCTCTGCCACATTCTAACCACTTCCTCCTGTGCAGGTAACTTGTCCTCCTGAACCTCAGCTTATTCACTGGTAAAATAAAATTAAATCAGGTACTGTGGGTACAGTCTACGGTCTGACATAGCAAACATTCAATAAATGTCAGTAACAATGATGGTATAATGACAGTGATTTTAGAAACCAAGAAAAAGAAAAAAATTATAATTGATCACATGATGGAACTAAAGCTATTTGATGGAATTACTGAGTAAAATTTATTTTGGTGTTCCTAATTTGAAAAGATAGTTCACTATTGTATCAGCAACCACAAAAATCAATGTTCCTTGAATGATTTTTATCTTAACAACTTTAAGTTTAAAATTATTTCTAGGGCAGGCAATGGTGGCTGAGTGGCAGAGTTCTTGCCCGGCCTGCTGGAGACCTAGGTTCGATTCCCAGTGCCTGCTCATGTTTAAAAAAAAAAGAAAGAAAAGTTATTCCTAAACAAAAAGTTTAAAATGTAAAAGTAAATGTCTGTACAAAGAAGCTAGAGTTGGGCGAATGCTTAGCTAATGAGGTTGAACTCAAATGTAAGGGAATAGACAGAAGTCAAGGTAGTTCTCTAGTGGGTCTATAAGTAATATTACCATATTGAAGGTGAACAAGATTGAAAGGGGTTATATAGTCCTATGTGTTCCAATGAGTAACACTAGAAATATGAATTAGTTCTTGCAAGAAATACTTCAAAGGTATGATAGGTGTGCAAAGAGTGATTAAGTCCAGGGTACAGAGGGAAAACTGCTATTGCATGCTATAGGCTACGCTTAATAGGAAAGCATCAGCAGCACCACAGCAACAGCAGAGGTAAATAATAGGGGGAGGGACAAGAGTTAAGAGGAAGTTTAGATTTCCTATTTGTGAGGGTATGTTTATTGGTTATCTTTCTCTTGGAAACAATGAAATTATCTAAAATTGAGAGTGTTGATGGACTGTGGACTACGGGCTTCTAAAGGCTGAAGAATGCACTGACTGAGAAGGAGATTGGTGAACGATGTGTACACTTATGAATGAAGGTTGTGCTGCTACAAAAAGGAACAAAGTTGTGAGGCATGCAATGATGAGAATGAACCTGTGGGACATTTGGTGAGGCAAAAAAAGCGAGAAATGAAAGAATAATTATTGTATGGTCTCCTTCAGAAAATGCTTATAAGAAAACAAGGGCCTAGATTGTAAGTTCTTATAGCAGACACATTTAGCTCAGAGTGGTCATTATTATTTCAGGATTCTGAGAGGCTATTTTATGTATCTATAACCTGGTATTTAGAGGTAAGAACAAAGTTGATCAGGTCAGGATTAAAGTAATTCAGAACACAGGATAAGGAAGACATGGTCTATATTTTAAAACCACACCTACTCTTTGAGACCAAAGGAAAAAAGGTTTATTTTGTCTGGAACCTAAATTTTCTGTAGCACATAATCTAATTTAACCTGTCTGTATAGCTCATTTGAACAAATGAAACACAGGGAGCCCAGAATAAGAATGAAGGTCTTTAATCCTGTATTGCTTAATATAATACCTGGATATATCTTAGAATATATTAAGCAGATAATCAAAAAGTATAGCCAAAGTCCCTTGAAGGATGGAGAAAAAATATGGAACTATTTAAATTTTATTATTTAAGTTTAAATAGTTTCATATTTTTTCCCCATCCTTCAAGGGGAAAACTTTATTATTTAAGTTTAAATAATTTTAAACTTAAAAGTTGTTAAGATAAAAATCATGCAAGGAACATTGATTTTTGTGGTTGCTGATAAAATAGTGAACTATCAGGGAATCCCCTGATACTGTGTAAAACACTAGAGACGCCCAAATCAATAGGTCAAGCCCTTGATCTTGAAGTGTACTCTTGTGAAGCATACGTAGATAGCAGAGAAACTTAGCCTACCTATAGGTATGCCTAAGAGTTACTTCTGGAGGACCTCTTTGATTGCTCAGATGTGGCCTCACTCTCTCTAAGTCCATCTCTGCAAGTGAAATCATTGCCCTCCCAGCTATGTAGGACATGACATCCAGGGGAGAAAATCTCCCTGGCAGTGTGGGAGATGACTCCTGAGCATGTGTCTGGCCCTGGCCATGGGATCATCAATTCCATCCTGACCAAAACGGGGAAAAGGAGGGTAACTAATAAACTATCAGTGACTGGGAGAGCTCATCTACAGTTGAGAGGCTACTTGGGAGGTCACTTTTATGCAAGTTTTAGTTAAACATTGCTACCTATCATAACTTGCCAAACCCCAACCAAAACCATTCCAGCCAATACTAAAGAACACCTAGAGCATTACATAAGATTCTACAAAGGTCCCATGCACTAGGGTAACTTTCCAGAAACCTACAACCTCCAGATGGGTCCCTGGACCAAGTAAGCCCTAAAATCTAGAGGGCCCAACTTCTCCAGAACATCAGCTATATCAGCTAGTTCCATCTCCCTACCTCATATTAGTGATAGCCCCTTACAACATGAAAAAGTTAGAATGGCCATAGCCCAAATATCCTTAAAGAGAGGGACAAAATGATCATAGGTGATGGTGGAGTTATACAGAGAAGATAGGTTTTAACAAATGAACAACATTGCCATATCATTAAACTGATATTTCTATTAGTCTCCAGTATCTTAGAGCAGCTAGAAATAAAAACCTAAAATTGTGGAATTATAACCCATACCAAACTCTGAAATCTGTTCTACAACTAAATGCTGTGCCGTGCTTTGAAATTTATTGCTTTTTTGTATATATGTTATTTTTCATAAAAAAAAAAAGTTGATTGTGATGATAAAAAAAAATATTTATTACTTCTAGCCTCCTTGGAAAAATCTGGGAGGATGGTATCGTAGCCCATGACAAATTCTTGGATATGTTCTGTAACTACTTATTGAAGAGTGCTTTGGAAACTATTGCTTTTTTCTTTCTTTGCTTTGTATATATGTTATATTATACAATAAAAAAAGTTTTTGGTTTTTTTTAAAAAATAAATGTCTGGTCTATAATGTTATTAACACATCTGGTCATTTGATTATATAACCTTGGTCTCAGAAAACATCATAGACACCATCTGATTCACTCTCTGAACAATATACTAGTCATTTTTATTCCATCTCTGATAGACTATAATGAAAGCTCCAAAAGAACGCATTCAATGATGGCTGGGGAGTGCCCTAACCCATGAAGCTGTGGATTTCAGGTCAGGCCGTTTTGTTTGTTTGTTTTGTTTTGTATGGGCAGGCACCAGAAATCGAACCCAGGTCTCTGGCATGGAAGGTGAGAACTCTGCCTGCTGAGCCACTGTGTCCTGCCCCAGGCAGTTTTAAAATCCCACAGATAACAGCTCTTAATTCCTGAAACCTGTGAATGTTACCTTATATGGAAAAAAAGGACCTTTGCCAATGCACAAGTTGAGCATCTTGAGATAGGAGATTACCCTGGATTAGTAGGCACTAATTCTAAGTATCCTTACAAGAGAAAGGCAGAGGGAGATTTGATACATAATAGAAGAGGAAGAAGCAATGTGACCACAGAATAGAGAAGGGAGTGAGACAGTCACAAATTAAGGAATGCCAGCAGCCACTATAAGCTAGAAAAGTCAAAGAATGATTGCCCCAGAGAGCCTCAGAGGGAGCATGGCCCTTCTGATAGCTTGATTTAGGTCCAGTGATACTGATTTCAGATTTCTTGCCTCTAGGACTATGAGAAAATAAATTTCTGTTGTGTTAAGCCATCTACTTTGTTTGCTACCGCAGTCCAAGGAAACTAAGAATCTACCTTTAGATCAAAATTTACTTGTAATATACCCTTAAATAAAAAATCACTTGTACACCTATTTTGTGCTAGGAATTATACCATACTCTGAAGATGCACTGAGTTATATTTTTATATTGAGCCTAAATCTTTATCCCTAAAGTTACCCAATAATCTTCTCTTTGGATTAACAAACACAAAACTGCACTCTCTCTTACAGGACTAAGCTGCCAATAGCTGAAAACATCCATCACATGTCCCCTTCCTCTTCTAAAGGCCAATCTGCTACCTGTTTCTATTATTCCTTAATTGAGACAGTTTTCAGACCCTGAAGTTTCCAGACAACCAAGAAGACTCATGGTTGTCTTCTTCTAGAAACTTTCCCTGAAATGCATGAACAAAATACTCTAGTTGTGGCTTAACCAGGTAACAAGCACAGAAGAGCTATGGACCCCCAACTCTATTAAGATGGGTCTGAGATTACATTGAGGTACACACCACTGTTGTAAAATTAAGATCAATGAAACCTACCCACCTCCCAGCAGTAATCACATAAAGTATTGCTACACCAGTCCTTCTATACGCTATAGGTAGATATTTCAATCTTTCAGCAGAACTTTATACTTTTCACCGCTAAATTTTGTCTTTTTTATTTGAGACAAGAGCTCCAGCTTTTAAAATTATTTTGAGAATGGATTTCATTAATCTATTGTACTGGGCATTCCTCCCATCTGTAGATCTGATAAGCTTGCCTTCTCAGTCTTCACCCAAGTTTCTTCTGCAAAGCAAAAGGCAAATCTAAGAGTCTCTTGAGGTAAACCAGCAGCCACCTCACTTTAAGTTTACTCATTCCACAAACATTTACCAACTACCTGTTATGAAAAAACACAGTCAGTCACTTCATGGAACTCATAATTAAACCTAAAACAACTTAATGCCTATGTATGAAATTCAGAGTTCTTCCAAAAATGCCGGTTATATTATGCCATTCTTGTCCTCAAAAACATCCAACAGCATCCTTGGCTAACCAATCATGTCTGTTTATCACCTGCCTCCACCTTTTTTTCTATCTAATCTGGTCTCCTTCCAGCCAAACCCTAGCATCAGGCACCTAGCTTAAACTACCTCTCCTTCCCTAGACATAGTCCCTAACTACTCAGAGCCAACAACCCAAGTGTCCCAGCTCTGACTTTTTAAAACATCTATTGTTTGTCCATTCATTCTGGCATATTATCATATGCTGCCCTGCATGACTGTTTAATGATTTCAAACATATATATTTAATATCCCAACAACATGGCAAGTTGAGACCTCACTAAATTGGAATTTCAAATTCATCCTTGCACAAAACTAGAAACTCAAGGCAGCCTTGCTTAAAGTAAGTGTGGGGTTATCTTCATTTATTGACGAGGAATCTATCATCAAGAGAGTATTATTCTCCATGAAAAAAAGACATTTAGAATTAATTTCTCAATTCCAATATATTTTATCTAGACAGAACCATTTAATACTCATCCATGTATCTCTCACAATTTTGAAAATGTGAACATTGGTAAAGCAACTATTTTTGTAGTTGTTACAGTTATTGTTCTAGGGATTTTTTGTTTTTTGCCACTTACAAAAACCTGATTTGCAAGATATGCTTCTAAATTCTACATTTTGGACCAAAATCAGACATCTTCCCTAAAAGCTATTAGCTCTTTCTCTATTATACACACAGTTATATCTGATACCACAACAAAAATAACTGTAACCATCAAGTCCTACTTATAAACATAATGCTCAGCTTTCCCCCCTTATTAACACCAAATTCATCCTCACGAATTTAGCACAGTGGAGAGAGCAAAGGCTCTGGAGTCAGGCAGACTAGGTTATGATCTTCATTTGCTCCTCAGACTGTGTCCAACCTGTTAGGGAAGTAACCTTATCTCTCTCGGCTTATTTTTCACTCATGTCCTCAGAATTACTAGCTATATGACCTTCAGAAATTATTGAACCGCTCTGTTCAGTACAATGAGATGTAAAAATGACAGATCCTGACATGTGGAAAGGCTCAACTAATTTTTTTTTTTAATTTTTATTGATAAAACCAATCAACAACAATATGAACAATCTTTTTTTATCACATATTCATCATCATGATCATTTCTTAGAATATTTGCATTACTTCAGAAAAATAAAAAGAAAACAGAAAAAAATTCATACATACCATACCCCTTAACCCTCTCTTTCATTGATCACTAGCATTTCAATCTATTAAATTTATTTTAAAATTTGTTCCCCCCATTTTTATTTTTAATCCATATGTTTTACTCATCTGTCCATAAGGTAGATAAAAGAAGCAGCAAGCACAAGGTTTTCATAATCACCCAGTCACATTGTGAAAGCTATATCATTATACAATTATCTTCCTGAAACATGGCTACTGGAATACAGTTCTACATTTTCAGGTAGTTCCCTCCAGCCTCTCTGTTACACCTTAACTAAAAAGGTGGTATCTATTTAATGCATAAGAATAACCTCCAGGATATACTGTCGACTGTGGCGTATTTCTCAGGGACTGGAGTCTAGCCAAACTTAAAATTTTTTGATGTTTCTCTCCCTCTCTATGTTCACTCCCGGCCCCCATATCGGTAACCTAGTTCACTGTTCCCCCTTCCCCCTCTTGTTGTGGACCGCCCATTTCCGTAGCTCATCTCAAAGCCTGCAACCCTTCTTGTTATGCTCAACTCGTTCCATACCCCTAATTTCTACCCTCTGCCTGGCAACTGCCTACTACCTTGCATGATTGGCTGCCTCAGTGTGACGTGTAGACCCTTAGCTCCACCCCTCCTCCAAGTATATTTAAGCCTGTTGCTCGCCCAGCCCCGTGTCGTCGATAGAGCCCCGGGGTCTTCGGACCCCAGACGTCTCACTCTTCGGGTTCCCGGGTGACCCATCCCGGAGTGTAACAATAAAGACTTAAAACCCGCATCTGGCCTGAGTGACGACTTCTTCGCGACCGCCGGCAGGGTAAAGACGCCGGCTTCGGCTTACCCAGGTTAATTTCCGCGAGCTCGCTCCCCAACCCCACCCGGTGTGCCAGCCGGCCTGACCGACTGGAGCTCTCCGACGGCAGTCGACTCTGTTTGGAATCACTCAGCCATTGACACTTTATTTTGCCTCATTTCTCTCTTCCCCTTTTCAGTCCAGAAGGTTTTCTCAATCCGTTGTTGCTGCGTCCCAGTTCATTCTGTCCCACACTGCCAGGAAGATCCACACCCCTGGGAGTCATACCCCATGTAGAGAACAGGAGAGCAGTGAGATTGCTTGTCGTGTTGGCTGAGAGAGGCCACATCTGAGCAACAAAAGAGGTTCTTTTGGGGTGACTCTTAGGCCTAATTTTAAGTAGGTTTAGCCTATCCTTTGCGGGGTTAAGTTTCATATGAACAAACCCCAAGATTGGGGGCTCAGCCTATTGCTTTGGCTGTGCACACTGCTTTGTGAGAATATCAAGAATTCTCCACCTGGGGAAGCTGAATTTTCCCTCTTTCTCACCATTTCCCCAAGGGGACTTTGCAAATACTTTTTTATTCACTGTTCAAATCCTTCTGGGATTTATCAAGGCATCACTCTGGACAAACCTACAAAATCTCATTCCCTACTCAAGGTTCCATGTACTTATGGTGTTCAATTAAGATGTCCACATAAGCTATATTAGGAAACACACTAGTTAAAATATAAATTTTGTACCAAATAAATATTTTTTGCTTTAGTCTCTCACATAAGTTAAAGTTTTAAAATATTAATTACCATCTATTTTCAACACCCTGCATTTTTGACATTCCTTCATTCTTCCTCATGCAAAACATTTTTGAATTTGTAAATTTAGTCACTATCATTACACACTCTAGGCATTCCTAGATTACACCATCCAAGTTTTGATTGTATATCTTTCCCTCTGATTTCATTTGTGCCCCTAGGCATCCTTTCTCTATCATTCTCACATTCAGCTTCATTCAGTGTTCTAACATACTGTATTACAGCTATGTAGTATCATGCTATTCATTCCTAATTTTTACAATCAGTCCCGTTGCACAATCTGTATCCTTTCAGTTCCAATTACCAATATCTACCCTATTTCTATCTCCTGATGACCTCTGTTCTTAACTGAAATTATCTAAGTTCATTCATTAGTGTTAGTTCATATCAGTGAGACCATACAATATTTGTCCTTTTGTTTCTTGCTAATCTTACTCAGTATAATGTCCTTAAGGTCCATCCATGCTGTTACATACTTCATAACTTTATTCTGTCTTATGGCTGCATAACAGTCCATTGTATGTATATACCACAGCACTCATCTGTTTAGCCCCTCATCTGTTGATGGACATTTGGGCTGTTTACATCTCTTGGCAATGGTAAATAATGCTGCTATAAACATTGGTGTGCAAATGTCCATTTTGTGTCTTTGTCCTCATGTCCTCTTAGTAGATACCTAGCAATGGTATTGCCAGGTCTTATGGCAATTCTATAATTAGCTTCCTGAGGAACCACCAAACTGCCTTCCACAGCGGTTGTACCATTTGACATTCCCACCAACAGTGGATAAGTGTACCTCTTTCTCCACATCCTCTCCAGCACCAGTTGTTTTCTGTTTTATTGCTAATGGCCATTTTGGTGGGTGTGAGATGATAGCTCATTGTGGTTTTGATTTGCATTTCCCTAATAGCCAGGGAAGTTGAATATCTTTTCATGTGCCTTTTGGCAATTTGAATTTCCTCTTTTGAGAAGTATCTGTTCAAGTCTTTTGCCAATTTTGTAACTGGGTTGTCAGTCTTTTCATTGTTGAGATGAACAATCTCTTTATACATTCTGGATACTAGACCTTTATCTGATGTATCATTTCCAAATATTGTCTCCCATTGTGTAGGCTGTCTTTCTACTTTCTTGATAAAGTTCTTTGGTGCACAAAAGTGTTTAATTTTGAGGAGTTCCAAGTCTTTATTTCTTCAATGCTCGTGCTTTGGGTGTAAGGTCCAGGAAACTGCCTCCTATTATAAGATTTCTAAGATATTTCCCTACATTTTCTTCTAACAGTTTTTTGGTCTTAGATCTAATGTTTAGGTCTTTGATCCATTTTGGGTTAATATTTGTATAAGGTGTGAGATATGGATCCTCTTTCATTCTTTCGCATGTGGATATCCAGTTCTCTGTGCACCATTTATTGAAGAGACTGTTCTGCCCAAGGTGAATTGGTTTGGTTGCCTTATCAAAGATCAATTGTCCACAGATGAGAGATGAGGGTCTATATCTGAACACTCTATTCATTTCCATCGGTCAGTATATCTATCTTTATGCCACTATCATGCTGTTTTGACCACTGTAGCTTCGTAATATTGAAGTCAAGTAGTGTGAGACCTCCGATCTCATTTTTCTTTCTCAGGATACTATTAGCTATTCGGAGCACCCTGCCCTTCCAGATAAATTTGGTTATTGGTTTTTCTATTTATGAAAACTAAGTTTTGTGTATTGCATTAAATCTGTAAATCAATTTAGGTAGAATTGACATCTTAATTATATTTAGTCTTTCAATCCATGAACACGGTATGCCCTTCATTTAATTAGGTCTTCTCTGTTTCTTCTAATAATTTCTTGTAGTCTTCTCTGTATAGGTCTTTTGTCTCTTTAGTTAAATTTATTTCTAAATATTTTATTATTTTGGTTACAATTGTAAATGTATTTTTTGTCATGATTTCCCCCTCAGATTGTTCATTAGTAGTGTATAGAAACACTACAGATTTGTGAGTATTGATCTTATAACCTGCCACTTTGCCACAGTATACTCATTTACTAGCTCTAGTAGTTTTGTTGTGGATTTTTCAGGGTTTTCGATTTGCTGTTGGTTTCGATTTGCAAGAATTTTCAACATACAGTATCATATCATCAGCAAATAGTAAGAGTTTTACTTCTTCCTTTCCAATTCTGATGCCTTGTATTTCTTTTTCTTGTGTAATTGCTCTGGCTAGAACTTCAAACACAATGTTGAATAACAATGGTGACAGTGGACATCTTCTCTTGTTCCTGATCTTAGGGGGAAAGTTTTCAGTTTTTCCCTATCAAGGATGATGTTAACTGTGGGTTTTTCATATATTCTCTTTATCATATTGAGGAAGTTCCTCTCTATTCCTATCCTTTGAAGTGTTTTCAAGAGGAGAGGATGTGGAATTTTGTCAAATGCCCTTTCTGCATCAATCAAAATGATCATGTGGTTTTTCTGCTTTGGTTTGTTGATATGGTATATTAAATTCTTTTAATATGCTGTTGGTTTCAATTTGCAAGAATTTTGTTGAGGATTTTTGCATCTATGTTCATAAGAGAGATTGGACTGTAGTTTTCTGTTTTTTGTAATATCTTTGTCTGGCTTTGGTACAAGGGTGGTGTTCGCTTTGTAGAATGAGTTAGGTAGCTTTCCCTTCTCTTCAATTGTTTTGAAGAGTTTGAGCTGGATTGGTACTAATTCTTTCTTGAATGTTTGGTAGAATTCACAAGTGAAGCCATCTGGTCCTGGACTTTTTCTTTTTGGGGAGCTTCTTAATAACTGATTCAATTTCTTTACTTGTGATTGGTTTGTTGAGGTCATCTATTTCTTCTTGAGTCAATGTTGGTTGTTCATGCCTTTCTAGGAAGTTGTCCATTTCATCTGCATTGTCTAGGTTATTAGCATAATGTTGTTCATAATATCCTCTCATTACTTCCTTTATTTCTGTGGGGTCAGTGGTTATGTCTCCTCTTCCACTTCTGATTTTATTTATTTGCATCCGCCCACTTCTTTTTGCCAACCCCACTAAGGGTCCATCAATCTTATTGATTTTCTCATAGAACCAACTTCTGGTTTTGTTGATTTTCTCAACTGTTTTCAGGTTCTCAATTTCATTTATTTCTGCTCTAATCTTCATTATTTCTTTGCTTTTGCTTGCTTTGGGGTTAGTTTGCTATTCTTTCACTAGTTCTTCCAAGTGGACAGTTAAATATGAAAAGAAGAACTTTTGCTTTCTTCTTTTTGTTCATTCCTTGCCTTCTTTATATCCTCCCTCAGTTCACTGATTTGATTTTTGATGAGGTTTTCCATGTCTGTTAGAACAGTCTGAATTAATTGTTTCAACTCTTATATCTTATTTGAATTTTTGGTTTGTTCCTTTGACTGGGCCATATCTTCAATTTTCCTAGTTATGATTCATTATTTTTTGCTGGTGTCTAGGCATTTAATTACCTTAATTAGTTTATTCTGGAGATTGTTTTCACTTTTTTTTAACCTAGGATTTTCTTGCTGGATGACTTTGTTGTCTATCTGTTCTTTGACATTCAGTTCAGCTTATTCTGGACCTCTGGCTTAGGTTTTGTTTAACAGAGCAGAGTTTTCCAGTTCTTGTTTTCTTGTTTCTTGCCTTGCCTGTATGGTGCCTTCCCCCTTCCCCCACCCTTGGGAGGGTGTACTTAGGTATTATAGACCCCAGCCCGATTTTCCCAGACCAAACTGGCCTCTTGTGAGGAGGAAAGAGTCACCTGCATCAGTTTTCCTTCACGGTGAGACCCAGCAGATTGAAAGGCTCTACGAAGCCTCTGGGCTCTCCATTTTTCCTATCCTGCTCAGTATGTGGTGCTTGTCTGCCTGCAGATCCCACCAGCATAAGGTGATGTGGTACCTTTAATTTCAGCAGACTCTCCCTGCTGGGGGCATGATGGAGACAGAGGAGAGGTTGTTGTCTGGTTTTAATCAGTTCACTTTTCCAGACCCTGGGGTCTGAACTCCTTGAGGAAGGGATTCCACCTGAGCTGGGCCCCACCCCTCTCCTGGGGAAGGAACAGGTTCCAGAAAAACACACAAACAAGCTTAATTCTGCCTATATCTGGGGCAGTGGAGCCCGAGAAGCCCTGCAGTTGTATCCAAAGAGTAGTCAAGCCATAGAAACACAGCCACCAAGACGAAAGAGAAAAATCCTTTTCAGAGTAGGACCCCCATTCCTTGGTTTTGCCAATCAAGAGCTTAGGTTGGTACGTGCTCTGTGTATCTTCAGGCCCTATGTGCCCCCTCCTTCCCTTCAGGGCCTAGACGTCTTCAAATTCAAAAAAAACACCTCTTTTTCTTCTTCTTCTTTCCATCAGCTGTGCCCTCTGCACTGGGGCAAAAATCACCAACCTCCACTTTTACTCAAGGTTCAGCTGACCTGGGGGCCTATTTTTAGTAGTCAGAATTTGTGAATTAACTCCACAATTGGAGTTTGGTTGCACTCAGCCCGTGCTGCTGGTAAAGCCTCTTTCCTTTCCCCTCTGGGAAGCAGCCTGTGGGGGAGGGGCGCCAGATGCCATGGCGTGGGGAACTCACGTTTCTGAGTGGGCTCACAGCCAGTCTAGCTGGTCCAGACTGGGGTAAGCTATGTGTCTGGTCACTGACATGGCCCCAGAAGTTGTTTTGTACTGTTACTGGCTATTTATTAGCTGCTCTGAAGGATGAACTAAATCCCACCGCTTGCTAAGCCACCATTTTGGACCCTCCTCCATTATTATTATTATTAATATTGGTATTACTATTGTAAAGTACATAGCATACAGTAGGAGCTCAGCAAAAGATTATTTTCTAAACCATATCTGTTCACTATGTCAAATAGAACCGATAGTTTTTTACTGTTTTTTTTTTTAATTTATCAATTTGTCTATGGGTGGGTTCTCAAAGTGTGGCCCAGAACAACAGCATCAGAATTTTGTTAGAAATGCAAATTCTTAGGACTTGTCAGAAATGCAAATTCTCAGTCTACATCCCAGATCTATGGAATCAGAACCTCTAATGTGTAGGTCCCAGTAGACTCTACTTGACTCATCCTCCAAATAAGTCTGATTGCAGCTAAATTTTAGAACCACTGATATAAATTAAAGATCTTGACAAAATATTTCTTATTTTCAGATTTTATAAGCAGTAGTTCTCATTGGCCCTTTATAGAGTTGATGCTTCAAAAGAGTCTCCTATCTCATCTATGCCCACAGTGTAAAATTACTCAGTAACTACGTAGTTGTCAAGAATACAGACCAAATAAAGCTTTTCTTCTATTCCTTAAAAGTTATCCCTGTGTTCTCAGCATGGGGATTTACATTTCCTTCCAGCCACCAAGTGAGAAAATGAAGAACGTGATTGATTCAGTATTCATGAAGTCGTTTTCAATGCCATGAGTAAATTAAGCTTTCCAAAGACATGACGGAACAAAGATAAATATTTGGTAGTCAATTTGGGTGTCTCCCATGTGGTAACCAAGCAGGTTATTAACAAACAGGGTGTGGTCCAACATTGGAATCTAGGCCCTTTTCCTCTCCAAATGCATTTATGTATCGATAAATTAAAATTAAAATTCAAACCAAATATCCTACTCCACAATGTTAAGAAGTAAATTTACAGTATAACTAGTGCTGAAGAATATATTTCTACAGTTATACAGGTGCTACACAAGACAAGCACATTATATGGGTTTCTCTAGGCTCTAATCTTCTCCTAAAAATTGTTTATCCCTTTAAATTATTCCTTGACTACGGCCGCTCAGTGATGGCTTCAGTTCTGAGGCCATAAGTAAAAAATTTAAAGGAACTTCTTATTTTGATAATCACTAAAATGCTTCAGAAACGAAAGCTCTTATTTCTTATTTTCCACAGGGGAAGGCAAGAGCTAAATCATAGGTACCTAAATCTTAAGTGCCATTTCTTATATTATTCTCCTAATTTCTAGACAAGTCAGAGTTGCATGTGATCAGAAACAACAACTAAATAGTTATATAAGATCCTCTACATTATAAAGAGGTAGCACCTACTGTCATAGGTGGAACAAACATAAATAATAAAAGAGTGCCAACAGATTTATCTTTTTGATCAATTCTCTGGGTAAGATTTACAAATTGAAGTCACAGGTACTTGTTATTAACAGCTAGCTCATAAATTAACATTATATTTAAAATTATGCTAAAGAATACCTAAATCTTTCTGACATCAATAGTCCGACAGACACCACAACTTTGCAAGGTAAACAATTAGTTATGCTCAGTGGTAAAGAGACTTGCAAAGGCAACAGTCATGAAAGCTGTACTTTTTTCCAATGGTATTCTGAAGAATGAGAAATCAAAAGGAAGATATTCTTGCCACAACAATCCGTTTAAAGCGAGTTTAGCCATACAGCTGAAATACGAAGCACTAAAATGTGAATATATCTGGAAAAAAGCCAGAAACTTCTGCTTACCAACAAATACAGGTTTTAATTATACAATCTATTTACTTTAAGCAGATACAATTTTAAATCTGGTAACTATAAAATAACACAATAATTTTTTTTGTGGATAACAAGCTATAAAAAATTCATAACCAAATACTTCTAGAAAAAAGTTTGCATTTATGGACTTAACAGGAACTTAAGCAAACATTTAAAAGCTCCACAATGTTTACATTTTTCAGACACATAGACTTTTGAAAATCAAATATGCCAGAATCTTTCCCTAGGTACTGGGTATATCTTATTTTGCAGTTGCTAAGTCATGACTTCCTAAGTTACAGGATTAATTAGTAAATAGTTTAAGTTACAAGGTTGAGAAAAGTAGACACAACCTCACAGACAAGGACACTGTGTTGCTGGGTCTGGAACATTTCACAACGCTCAAAGAAATCAAACACTGAACACTGCTCCCCATTCTAATATTCTCATGTCATAACTTTAATACAGCTCCATCAGTTAGTAGTTGTGGCAAGTTTCCTCTTCTGTTAAATGAGGTGGTAATGGAACCAGACAATTTGCAAGATGCCCTCCAAGTGTGATTCTAAGTGAAAATATGACTGAGGACGAAACACTACCAGTCTCTGAGAAGTAGAATGAGTCTTCACTGACTCAGTTTCAGTGAGGGGACTGTAGAGGAGAAAGGAAAAGGGGAATAAAAAGTGACTTTAGCCACTAGGTCAGCCTTTAACCATCAAAAGAAGATGAAAAGAAGGTAGATGGGTGCAGTTAATACGATTACCACAAGTAATGCTTGCATGTTCCAGCGGGCTCTAAGGCAAAGGAGGCAATGGGCCAACCTATCTTCTCAACAGATTCTGAAACCCAAACCCCAACTTTTTCTCAATCAAATAAACTAAAAGAAAAGTACTTGAAGTAAGAAAAGGGATATGGATAAAGGAGGTGGAAGAGCACCAAAAGCAGTTTACACCTACTTTATGATTTTTTTCTGAAGCCCTCTGTAGTAGGCTACAGAATAGCATCTCCCCAAATGCATGTGCACCCAGAACTGCAGAATATGATGCTATTTGGAAACAAGGTCCTTGCAGATAAAATCGGTTAAGGATCTCAAGAGGAAATCATCCTGAATTTAGGGTGAACCCTAAAACCATCCACTGGTGTCCTTATAAGAAGAGAAGACACAGAAACAGAGAGAAGACCATGGGAAGACTGAGGCAGAGAGTAGAGTGAAGCAGCTACAAGCCAAGGAACACCAAGGATTACCAGGGGTATTAGAAGCTAGGAAGAGGCAAAAAGGATTCTTTCCAAGGGCCTTCAAGGGAGTAAAGCCCTGACAATTTGACTTCAAATTTCTAGCCTCAGAACTATGAGGAAATAGATTTCTGATGTTTAAAGCCATGCAGTTTGTGATACTTTGTTACTGCAACCAAAAGGAAATAATAGACCCTCCAAGCCAAGCCACTTTTCAATACCACAAAACCTAATGTATTGAATGCTTACAAATATGCCAAGTGAGTGCTTTATGCTTAGATGGATTACTTCATTTAAATCCTCACACCAATTTATCATTACCACCACTTTAAGATGAGGGCATAAGAAGGTTAAGGCCTCACAAATAAAAAATTGTCTCATTGCAAACCCCTATTCCGCCTGACCCCAAAGGTACAGCTGTTATCTGCTATTCTTGCTGCCTCCCATGTTTTTGGTTTACATATCTCAGACTGACAAACCTTGTAGGAAACGTTTTTCTTTCAAAAACAATTTTCTCTAAGTCAGCAGAATATACTACCTATAAAATGAAAAAAAAAAATCAGTGGGAAAAAAGCCTGCTCTGAATCTAACCTCTGAACCACCTTATAGTCCAAAGGAGCAGGACTACAAAGAAGTTTCCCCTTGGAGCCATAACTTAAAGAGTAAAGGTCATGACAGAACAATTTAAATGATGTTAAAATAAATAAAATAATTTAGAAAGTGCAGAAGTTTTAAGAATTACTCTAAAGGATGGTGAACACATCCCCAGCCTGAGTCAGCACTCCCAGGCTGCTAAAACTTCAGTATATGAAGCACAAGGTAAGGAGTCTCCAGACCCTCAGCTCCTAAGGGCCATCCCAATGTGAACTCCAGGGCTACAAGGGAAGGTCCTGCCCTTTGATTATGAGCCTGCCATTCGCTCTTCCCTTTTCCCCCTTTACCTCCTCCCTTACTCTTTCTTCTCTCTTTTCTCCTCTAACCTCCCAATTTCCCCCCCTCCCTTTCCCATGGTTTGAGGCCACCTGAGACTACAGTTAAAACTGACTAAACAGAGAATTCATATAGGAATATTCATATTTTATCTGATTTTATTCCCACTTTTATTTTCTCCTTTTCATCAATTATCTTTCATTTTACTGACATTTCTTATAATTACCCTTTCTCTTAACATTTATAAAACATGATTCTACTTTCTTAAAAACTCTTCAAATAACATATTCTTTATTAATTAATAAGGGATATGGGAGATGCACAGGTAGTTTAGTGGTTAAAATGCCCGCCTTTCATGTGGGAGACCCGGGTTCGATTCCCAGACCATGCACCCGGCAAAAAAAAAAAAAAAAAAAAAAAAAAGGATATGGGAAAGCAAGACAGATACTTTTTTTTTTTCCTGTTTTTCCCTGAACATGTTCAACATTTCAAGCAAAGGAGAGAAAACAATCAATATAGAATATTTATTTCTAATACTAAAACTGTTACCCAAAATTCATACACTTATTTCAATATTTCCCACAAGTGGGATTATGACCAAATGGTCCTCCTAGAACAAAAGTGTCCAACTTTCCTATTGAGACAAAATGAGGTTGACTAGAGTGGGCTACGGTGGCTCAGCAGGCAGAATTCTCGCCTGCCATGCTGGAGACCCAGGTTCCCTTCCCGGTGCCTGCCCATGCAAAAAATAAATAAATAAATAAAGAGGTTAATTACATAATACAACTTTCCTTTCATTACTACTTGAGTCAAACATGGAAAAGAGCACATGAAGGTTGAATGTTCTCAGATTAACTAAATAACAACACAAACCTTAACAGATTACATGTCCCAAATTATTTAGGATATCTAATTATTTTCCTTTGTTGGAGACTAACGCTATGATTTCCAGACATAAAAGAAAGGAAGACAAAAAGCTATATTCTCATACTTAGAGTTTTGTATCAGAAACTTCAGTGCACAATTGTTAGGGTTATAAGAAAAGGCTCTTTGAGCTGATATTAAAACAAAAAAGACTGTCACTTAGATGACAGTGGGAGTTAACCAAGACTATATTGTCCTGCTTTCCCTCATCCCTAAAATGGATCCTGATTTAGTAAGATCTAATTTTAAATTCTGATCTATCACATACTTCAGAAAACTAAAATCTAATTTGATCAGGAATAGGATTAGCATTTACCTATTGACTGTTGCCCCTAAAATATTTATTTTCCCAGTTCTTATTGTGCTTTAACAGAATTAAGCCTTAATTGTTTGAGATTTGTCGTTTTATTGAGAAGAAAAAAGAAACTACATATTCCCGGTAAATTAGGCTTTGAATACTTGCTTTCTGACTCTAAAAGGTAGTGCATTTAACCACTAAATTAAACCACTAAATTACATCACCTTGTGGGTTGCTGGAAGGATTAAATGATTTAATGTATGCAATGTGTGTGTATCACATACAGTGAGAATAGTCTTGCCAGGTATTATGAGTGGCCCTAGGAAAGAATAATATAGTCTCTATCTTCTGTCTTTAAATAGCTCAACTAGTGGTGTGACTTTTTTTTTTGCAAAGGCAGCTTCCTTATACTCAATGATCCAGTTTATGAAGCACTTATAATACAAACGGTCTAGTCCAACATGTCTGGCACACACAGTAGGCCTCTCTTTTGAGTGTCAATGCTACACATCATCCTCATTTTGGCTTTACTGTCTCCAGTGCATACTACTAGCAGTCTGGCTTGAATAATAACCAGAACCACAGCATTTGACACTATGTGGCCTACCCCCATATAGTCACCCCTGCAAGTACTGCTGTGCCAGTAGCCATCAAAGGAGCACTTCTTCATCAAAAACCTTGGTTCCCTTGGAGCCACCTCAGAGATGGGAAAATCCCATTGGTCTCCAGCTACTCCACCCCATCATCAGTCCTAGCTTACAGAAGAGTCCCTCTCATGCCCCCTCCTCTGCATGGTATACACAGAACAAGAGAGGAGCTTGAGAAAAGGCAGGAGAACGCTGCCATTCTTCATTAGAATTCAGAATATACTTTCTCACAAAAGTATAAAGCAGAGGGTCTCAACTTTTTATCTCTTCCCAACACCCCAGGAGGATAGGATTCAGCTCCCGGAAGTAATAGAACCTCCCTCAGAACTGATTTTCAACTGCAGAGTGGGTGACATGATTTCCCTGAGAAGCATATTGGAATTTGGAAAAGGGTTTAGCAAATGGGTACTGAAAGGGAGAGGACTGAAATAAGGATCATGTTTACAGGTAATCAGATTCTATTATATTACTGGTACCACTACATTATGGTTTAAACAAGACTTGCAGGCTTGCCGAAGAACAGGCCCAATAACAGACTTAAAACAATATCACTTCTCAACTTTGAGACTTCCCATAAAAGGTGGGAAAGGTGATATATTTAATTGTGAAGTCCTAAGGGCTCTTTATCTGTGGTTTATGGAAGGGCTTCAGTGTGGGTCCAATAACTCCAGGAAATGATATATAAATTTTGCACACATATGTATTTTTATGGAGCACTTAGATATTCAAACACATAATACACAAATAAATATTAATTTAAGACCCACAACTATTAACTAGTTCACAGACAGGGAAATACACACAATCTCCTGGGTCAACTCCTGGGTCATACTAAGTACAAGAAGTAAAATGTCTCCATGATCCATCCTTATTCTCATCTAAACTTCCGCCAGCCACATAAATCGAATGCTAAAACTTGGTTTGAATATTGATGGGGAAAAAAATTTAACTGAGAAATGTAGCTTTTCCTTGCCCTAATGTGTAAATATTTACAGATTCCTTAAACTGTTGTGATTTTTAGAGTCCGATAATGGTTTTTACTAATGTCACAGAACGCACTGTAATTGCTGGGTATTTATCTTCCCATCTCCTTCATTACTCACATGCCACCCACCAAATAATTATAGGCGCCTGAAATGCACTGAAATGCTCTCAAATTTAAACTTTCAAGTAATACTCAAAAACTATGTTTCCATTTGTAATATCTAGAAAAAAAGGCAAAATGTTTAAAGTTCCTTTTATTTATTAAAAAACAGCTAGATAGACGCAGACTTGCCACCTCATTTATGTGCTCCTTGGCAGCATTAAGGAGAATAACCTACATGTCTATAACTAAAAACTTTACTTTGCAGACTAGAGCACAGCTTTGTGCTTCATTTGCATATCTTTTACAACCTGTGTGATTTCATTTAAATGATATATACACATGTCCACATGCACTGTCATTTGTTTCCACCTGGACATAATATCACCCACACTTAATTAGAAATATTGTTTTTTCTTTGTTTTTTGTCTTAATGCATAAGGGACACTAGATCCATTCCCATTAAAACAAGTTCTTGGTGATAAACTAAAAAAAAGCGGTGCTTCAGAGCTATACAATCAATTACTGCTCAATAAATTAAATTCCGAGATATAAAAATCTAAACTGACCTTCATCAGATGCTGGTTTATCCATTTTGTAAATGTTTTCTTTTGAACTTTGTCCCGTTCATCTGAAACAAAAGATATAAAATAAGGTTAAATAAAATCTATGAATAGAAGTTTTTATCGTGATTATGCATATAAACAAAAACAGGAATTTCAAAAGATACTGCTTAATGCATTTGAATTTCAATGTAAAATTGTGGCAGCTTTAGCCTATCGCTAAGAAAGTAAAGACTGCTTATTAGATTGGTCTCTTCCTAGTGTTGTATTTGCCAACATGACCCCATTAAACAAATGTCCTCTGTCCACCCTGTCATGTAACAGCCTCCAGCCCAGCCCCATTACCTGTCAGGTGAGCACTTGAACTGGAACTTCCCAAAGTACTTTAACACACATCACATATCATTTGTCTTCAAAACCACAGCAATGAGGGTAGGTAGCACCATTCCCATTTTATAAAAAAAAAAAAAAATTAAGACTTAGGTTCAAAGTCTTGCCCACAGTTATCCAGCAAATAGAGTCATGATAAAGAACAAGACTTAAACTCAGATCTTTTGTTTGATATTAAGTTCTGATTTAATTACTGTTAAGTAAAACAGAATGGCCACCTGACTTTCCAAGAGGGATTTTCTAGAAGACAAAAACAATTGACCTGCAGGGGCTTTCCAAGAAAATTGAACACACCCTATAGAACTGCAGATAACACCTGGTGGACCCCACCCCCACCCCCACGTAGGTCTAGTAGAGAGAGCTTATCAGAATGGACAAGCATACTACACTAACCAATGTATATCTGCTCTCCACTTTGTAAGACACTCCCCCTATGTAAAATGTAAACAGCCACCTGCTTCAGCATTTGCCCTATATATAAGCTCACCTTTCTACTCCCTTGGAGGAGCTCCCTTATACTTTCTGAATAGGAAGCTGCTCAATTCATGTATCACTCAATAAAACTGTGAGATCCCAAACCGCATGAGAAGTTTTAACACGACTTTTAACACGACTGGCCACACTAGCCCTCTCCTAGAGTCTCTATTTTGAATTATCTGGTAAGAAAGAAATATCCAAACTAGATCCTCACTACAGGAAAAGCAACACTGTCCTGGTTACTATGTAATTGAGAAGTTAGGGTTTAACAAATGACTACGATTACTGTATCATTATTTAGTTTACTTTCTGATGTACTGGAGGCCAGAGGGAAATACCTGAAATTTCTGTACAGTAATCCAGACGCCCTGATCTCTCAAAATGATTGTATGTAACCTTTATCCTGTGATTACAAAAAAATCTTGTGACTGACCCATACTTATACCCCCAATCCTGTTTTTCAACTTTAGGGTCTTATGATCACTAAGGAGAACCCCTAATATTTATTAATGAAGGGTCCTGAGTCAGCCCAACATTATCATCAAAAAAATGTTTATTAACTCCTCTCAGACTAGTCTTTGGCCCCTTAGGGACATCATCTATACCTTGCCTTATCTATATCTACCCCATTCTAGATGCCATAATGCTTTTAAATATTCAATAAATAAATGTCCAGGATATGAATTAATTATGTTCCCAAAAAAAGGACAACTGAACTCAGGATAAAAAGGTTTATCTCCTTGGGTCTTAAAACAATAATGCTGTCTTTCAGAGTTGCTATTCCTTAAGAGTTCAAAAGAGCCTAAACAACAATTAGTAAATAAGGCAAGAATAAAGAAAGAAAAGCAATTCCCTAGCCCCCTTTCCTGATTAAATGAAGATTGTATACTTCTTTCATTTATTCATTCATTCCAGCATCTATTAGGCTCCTTTGATGAGTTAAGCAACATGACAGTGCTGGGACAACCAGGCTGGCTGGTCCTTGCTCTCTGGAGCTCATCGTCAAGAAAGAGCACCTGATATGAAGGCAGTGTGGTAAGTAGCCAAGTTGAAAAAGCATGTGACATAAAAGCAAGCACTAAGGAGAAAGAGGCCTGATTCTGTGCTGGGTGGTGAGTTGGGGCATGGAGGGGAGTAAGTATGGTGGCAAGACAGAAGTCAGCCATCTGCAGATTTTTCCCTCAAAAAGAAACTCTGATTTAATCATTTAATATTGAAAGAGCCATGGTGCATGGCAATTCTTCAGAAAACTACATATTTAGTTGCCCTATGACCCAGCATACCAATACTTGGTATATACCCAAAGAGCTGAAAGCAGTGACCCAAACAGACCCTTGCACACCAATATTCATAGCAGCACTATTCACAATTGCCAAAAGAAGGAAACAATCAAAGTGCCCATCAATGGATGAATGGATAAACAAAATGTAGTATATACATATAATGGAATATTATGTAGCATAAAACAAAATGAGGTCCCAAAGCATACGACAACATAGAGGATCCTTGAGGACATTTTGCTGACACAAAAGGATAGATACTGTATGAATTTCACTATTTTGACTCTAGTAAAGGTCATCTGAGAAGTTACACTGTAGAATATAGCATACCTAGAGGTACACGAAAGCTAGAAATGGAGGAAAGGCTATCCAAAGAGGCTGAACCTAAATGTAAGGAAATGGATAGAAGCATGGGAACAAATTAGCAGGTTTATAAGTAACATTGCCATTTTGAAGGTGACTATAAAAGGGTATGTATAGTGCCATGTATCCCACTGATTAAAACTACAATAATAAATAAGTTTTCACATGAACTATTTCAAAGGTTTGATACTGGACAAAGAGTTTCTTAAAAACTCTTCAAATAACAAATACGGGGGGAAAACTGAAAATGCACAGTATGGCCAATAGTTAACAGGAAGACAAACAGCACCACAGCACTACCGGGGCAACTAATATGGTGGTGTGGTGGTGCAGGGACACAAGTGATAAGGGGTAGTATTGATTTCATAGTTGGTGAGGCTGTGTTTGTCAGTTCTTCATCTCTATGAACCAATGAAAATTGTCTAAAATTTGAGAGTGCTGCTGATTGTACAACCAAGCAAGGATACTGTAAGACATCATTTGTTTATTTTGGACATTATCCATAATGCCCAGTAGATGGGAGGACCTGAAGGGTACAGTGACTGAGAAGCAGAATGGCAAACTGTGATACATTTGCATGAGGGAATATGGTGCGCAGCTACAAAAAGGAAGGAAGTCGAGAGGCACACAATTTAAACTGAATAAATCTGGGGGACAACATGTTATGCAAAATAAGCCAGAAACAAGAGAACAAATATGCTAAGGTCTCACTCAGAAAATACTTATAAGAAAATGAGAGCCTAGATTGTAAACCCTTATAGCAGCCACAGTTAGAATGAAGGTGTGAAAGTATTTCTAGATTCTGAGACACTGAGCTGTATGTGTATCAGGTGGTATTTTCCTGGAAATTTGAATAACCCTGTGACCTAAGACCCAGAAATGGGGAACTGCAGCCCTGACAGTTAGCATAGCTATACATAATAACAGTTAAAATAACTGAAAAAGAGATCAGGTCTCAATTAGAGTTTAAAACAAATCCAATCTGGCTGGGTCTAAAGTAAATTAGAATACAGCGTAAAAGATGATACGGTTCGTACTCTAGACCTTCACCTACTGTATGAGACCAAAGGCAGAGAGGTTTATTATGTCTAGAATCTAAATCTTCTGTAACACACAATCTAAATCAACCTGTCTGGATAGCTCATTTAAGTAACTCAAGCTCCTGAAGTCCAAAACAGGAATAAGATCTTGTGTTTCTGTATAGCTTACTGTAATACTAGGATACATCTCAGATTATTGTGGGCTAAGAATTAAAAAGTATTGGTAGAGTCCCTTGAGGATCCAAAGGTGGGGAGCGGCAGGGAATATATAGTAAACTTACCCATCTGGGAAACCCCAGGTACCCTCTCAACCATGGAGGACTCGTAAGAAAATAGGTCAAGCCCTAGATTTTGAGGCTTGCTCATATGAAACTTGTTTCTCTATGGGAGAAGCTAAGACTACCCATAACCAGGCCTAATACCTGCTTCCAGGAAGGCTTTCGTTGTTCAGATGTGACCTCTCTCTCTCGTTCTCTAAGCCCAACTCTGCAAGGAGAATCATTAACCCCACCACACCCCCACCCCAGCACCTCGACCTGTGCTTGACATTCAGGGGTGGAAATTTCCCTGACAACATGGGGCATGGATCCCAGGGATGAGTTTGGCCCTGACATTGTGGGATCGACAACACCTTCCATACCTAAAGGGGGAAAAGAAGTACAATAAAAATAAGGCATCAGTAGCCAAAAGAGATCAATGAAGTCAAAAGGCTGTTCTGGAGGCTGCTCTTATGCAAGCTTCGATAAGATGGTGCTGATTGCCATGGTTTGCTAAACCCCAACCAACATCACTCCTGTTAACTCTTAAGAACACGTAGGACTCGAACTGAGACTGTGAACATTTCATACACTAAGTATCCTGTCCTGGAACCTATAATTCCTGGAGAGTTTCTAGGCCAGATAAATCCTAAAACCCAGAGGGACCAGCCTCTCCAATACTATCAATTAATTACAACCCCCTATCCTTTAGTGTGGACACTCTTCTCAACATGAAAGCATCAGAAGGGACACTGCCCAAAGTCCCTACAGATTAGAAGAAGGATCAAAGGAGAAGGAGGTAAAACAGAGAAAATAGGATTTAACAAATGAGTATGACTACTGAATCATTATACAAATATTCCTTCTAGCCTCCAATGTTTTGGAGTAGCTAGAAGGAAAAATCTGAGATGGTGCAAAGTAGCCCATGACAAACTCTGGGATCTGTTCTGTAACTACTTGTTGAAGTGTGCTTTGAAAATTATTATTTTCTTTCTTTGCTTTGTATACATGTTACATTTTACAATTAAAAAAAAGTTTAAAAAAAGAGCCATGGTTAGAACCAAGTATTATGATTCCCTCAGAGCTGCTTCTACTACTGCAAGATATTATCATCCTTCAAATGTAAGCACTGAAAATATCTCGGTCATAGGCACAGTGCTGGGGAATCTAGCCCTGTTTTGTGATACGAACTTTGTACAAGTGAATTCAAACGATGAATCCTCTCTGCCAAAGTTTAACACCCACATCACATTTTCAGCGGTGCTGTTCTGAGTCTCCAGCAAAAAGAAAACACAAAGAACAAAAAAAGGTTGCTTACTATATATCGGATATTATATCCAATCAACAACCTAGGTTTATCCCTTTCAATTAAGAAGTTAAAAACCTTCATGTTAAATCCTCCAAAATAAAAGCATTAAAACATATTATTATAAAATCTTTATAAGTCAAGAATAAACAGCTTCCACATTAATACAAAATTAAGGCATCCCTGTAAGCATCCTCCAAAATTTTATTAATTTATTTAATCATCACACGGTAATTTAAAATCAAACAAATTTACTCTATTCCATCAAGTTCAATGTATTATATGTATTATATAAATGCCTCTCTTCTTGTTACATAAAAGTGAAAATCAATTTTTTTTAAATTAATAGACAGGTTACATATTTTAATGAACATGAGGAAATAGAACATAGATTCTAAAGACCTAATCCTTACGGGTTAATTTCTAACTTAAGTGATACAGCAAGACAGCAGATTTAATCAAATAATTTATTTCCAAATATGAAAGAAAGATATACTTAAATACAACTAAAAAAAGGTTAATTCGATCTCTCAGGGTTTTGAAGTTGTTAGAGGCTCAAAAGCACTGCTGAAAATGTGAGATGATGTTAATATTTCATTGGTAATACTGAGATAATGTCTGGAGATTATGATCCACAACTGAAGAACATGAGTAGGGAGAGTATAAACACTAAAGTTAACTAAGTAACATACATAATTCCTAACTTCTGATACTGTTCTTCTGATAGCAACAACTTGAACCCTTACTTTTTTTTTTTGAACCCTTACTTTTAAACCACGATAAAACTGCTCTGTTGAAGCACCAAGGGAAGTTCTCTAACTCTAGAATGTTCCCACAATGCTACAATAACAAGCTGAGTTAATGCGGACTTCGCAGACCCAACTTCCTACATGGAAGCAACTTATAATCAGAAAACTTTGTGATTTACCACTTCCTGTATGTACTATTTCAAAAGGAAGTTATTTCAAAAGAGAGTATTCCAGATTACACCATCTAATTTTCCAGCTATAAGTCTCAAAATGGTTCTTTATGACATTTCAGCAAGGGTTGTCCAACACTGGGATTTATATTTAGGGCAATGTTGCTACGACAACAATTGGGAAAATCATTCCTGTCATTTTAACCTATTGCACTGGTTTTACAGACTTATCTGGTTATTTTTCTGACTTCTTAGTTCTCTGAATGAAGTTTTATACACTTTTCTCTATTTGAAAATTATTTCACTTGTAAAGTAAGCTTTAAATGGCAACATACATTAATGTTTCCCTTATAAATTACAACATCGCTGAAGGTATATAATTACACCCAGTGCAAAGAAAAGAACAAAAGCAGTTGGGGAAAAAAATGTCCAAAAAGAGCATTGATTATTACAACCTACATTTACTCCTTTTCAATAAAATCCAATCAAAGCTAAACACACTTAGTATCAACACACATAAATAAAGATCAAAATAGAGAAAACAAAGTTTACTCCAGGAGGCTCAGAAGTCGTAGTGCAAGCCCGTCTAGATTTCTGAAAGGTGCCCTACAGTCTGCTAAACTCTCGCCATGCAAAGCAATGTAGGTAGTGCAACTTTCCTTTCCCATTTTAGAAAACAGTAATAGAAAGTGATATTAGTGATCATACTACTAACCCATACAGCACATCAGTCCCACCAGCTTTGTATTCCAGTCTTGATCATTTTTCATGAGCTGCCCCATCATTCTTCATGAAAGAGCTCATTCCCCAAACTCCTTCCGAACAAATCCCACTGTGTCAGAGCCCTGAATAACTTTCTATGTAAAAAGGAAAACACTGACTAGACCTTCCTACTTGCAAGCTGAAAAGTAAACTCCCCCTTTTAAGCAAACATTAGAAAAGCCAGTCTCCTCTACTCTTTTGCAGAGCACATAAGCAAATATTATTTAAAAACTATATTGTCTTATTTCTCCTTTTAATCTTAAACCTTTCATATGAAGTCCCTTAAAAAGAGAGCTTTGACTTCCTAACTCTTTTTGTAATGCAACCAACCAATAGCATGTTAGGTTTCACCGCTGAACTAGCTCATCACATTCTCTCTTCCAACACCCCAGGCAGAATTCCCTTGGAATAAAAAACCACATCCTGATTAACCTGTTTAACTCCTCCCTGATATGTGCGCCACTAACATGGTTTGCAAACCTTAACTTCATAGGCCGGAAACATATCTTTCAGGGTATCACCACTACCAAATGTTTCTTTATGTACACTTCACAGATACATTTTCATCTGAGGCTCACAATTCTTTGAGTTGGATGGTATTCTCCCCATTTTAAAGATGTGAAAACAAAGTTTGGAGAGGAAAGATACCAGTCTGAGACACCACAGCCTAAGTGACTGAAATGAAATTCAAAACCAATTCTTTTTCCAAAACTCACTTTCTTTCTATGAAATTAAACAATCGATCTCCTAATCTAATAATGTAGGAAAAACAAGGAGTCTCCAGTTTGAGACTTCACTTCTAAACACGAAAAAATGAATGAATAAATGTCAAGAAATGGAACCCTTGTTCTAAACAAGCAACAGACCAACCATCTTCAGCACTATTCTGTTTGTCTGAAACATTAGTAATTGACTTGCCCAGGATCACACAGTCACAAAGGGTGGAGATAGGGAGGGAATAGAGTTTACAAAAGCATGTTCAATATCACAATTACTTAGGTAACAAAATGATAACTTGAAAAAAAATAAGGTAAAGAACAAAAAGTGAAAACTGAAGTTTGGTCAATTGTTTGGTGGTGGGAACACACAGAAGACAAAATTCACCTTCTGCAGATTAATGACTCTCAAAAGTGTAAGGAGGCAAGGACGAGATTTCTAGGTCTATTAGTGAGGATCAGTTATGAATTTTAAAAGATCAAGAAACAGTTTGCAAAAGGTTCTCTCTAAAAGAAAAGAAAGAAAATATGAATTGTTGGGGTTGTGTGGAAAAAATATGGGAAGGGGGAAGGAAGATTAGAATCTAGTCCCTATCTCCACCCTTTGTGACTGTGTGATCCTGGGCAAGTCAATTACTAACGTTTCAGACAAACAGAATAGTGCTGAAGATGGTTGGTCTGTTGCTTGTTTAGAACAAGGGTTCCATTTCTTGACATTTATTCATTCATTTTTTCGTGTTTAGAAGTGACTAATATTTGAAATAGTCAGTCATTTCAAATAGTTATAGTTATGCTTTTTTTTCATTTCCAACATTTATAACTTTATGTATTTTCATATCTTATTAGGTATGACCTCCAGGACATAGAAATTCTTGTCTTATTTCTGACTTCACTGGAAATGTTTCTAATGTTTTATTACTAACAATGCTTTTTGTAGATTTTTCTCTATATAACTCTTTTTAAAAAAACTTCAATCAAAAGCTAGCATTTAGTTTTGTCACATGCTATTTAAGCACCTAGTGAAATGATTTGATTGTGTTTCTTATTAAGCCTATTAAAATAATAAATTGCTAGAAATTCTAAGAGAATCAATTAAACAAAAACTGTGATTTCAAGTCTTTTTATTCATGTATTTATTAAATACTCTGGTAGGGGTACATGGGTGGTTCAGTGGTAGAATGCTTGCCTGCCAGGTTCGATTTCCAGACATGCACACACACACACACAAAAATACTCTGGTAGTCTCTATAGGAAATTATTATTACTTTGTTTTAAAGACTAAGACATATGCCAGAACTCCCAGTTAAGGTCTGAAAATACAGTAAAACACTTCAGGTGTGGCTGGGCTTGCTCCTGGGTGAGTGGGGGCAGGAGGGAAGGGAGATGGGTGCAATGAAGAGTGGGTGCAGAGGGGGAGGCAGCAGTTGGTGACATCTCAGAGGATGGTTGCCCAGGCTGAGAAACAAAATAATGAAGCTCTAGAAAATCTCTAAAAGGAGGAGCAATAACAGAAAAAAGCATTCAGAAATTACCCTTCTTAGAAAGTGTCCATGTTTGAAGTTTAATTGCCACAGAACAAAATGCAGAATGGTTTTGTCCATATTTGTCAAGAATCCACAAACAGAACAAGGGTAGAATGTGCTAAGTAAGCTGGAGCATAAATGGTGTAGAACAATAGACGCTATAAATCTCTTCCCACAAATGCCTTTTTGTAAATCTCTTTTCTCTCCTTCCCCCTCCCCCATCAATAATCAGATCCCATGCTTTCTTGTCAGTACAGATGCTATGTGGCTGAGGATCAACAGTATTGGTGGCTGAGAACAAAGGGGTATTGGATTCTGCTCTGGAGAGGAATTTACTGCTGTCTGTTCTCACAGTTTGCTAGGAATTGAAATAAAACTCCTAGAATCTGCTTTTCATCTTCTTTCTCCTATCTGAGCACCCTAAAAACACATGAACATAAAGAGTCTTCTAATTTATTTTGCAATGCTAGAATAGCCTAGCATTACACGTGATCTAGCGTCTGCCATTCTGAGTTATTGCTAAGGACAGAAAGTTTCTGCAAATTTTTTATCTGTATTATTTCAACTTCAAGAAATTTGACTTCTTTTTAAGTTTTCGGTCTTAACCTTTTTTTTTTTTTCCAGAATTCAGAAGTCTGGCTAAGAGTATATACCAAAGCACAAGGATACTACTATTAATTGAGGACAATAAATTAAATAAATATCATTTCCACATTACTTATATATAAGTATTTCTATTATATTTATAAGCAACTTAGATAATTTGGAATTCCAAAGCCTTTATTTTTTAAAATTTGTATAACTACAATATATAAGGAAAACAGAACAGTTCAATTTAAAATTCAAATTAATATATGATACCCTCAAGAATTAGTGCAATTTGAATACATTTCTCAGATTTCTTTGAAATTTTATGAATTGTTGGTTTCTGAAAAAAACCATATCTCCTTTTATCTTTATGTCTTTCCTATCTTAACTAATACCGTATATGGACAACAAATACTTGTACATGTTCATTAAATAATAAGGTGACGTCAGACTTTAGAATAAAAGGATCCCCACCTATATATCGCTCACCATCTATGTGGCTCCATTTGGTAGTAGGAGGCATTCGTGATGGGGATAAAGAACATGACTTCAGAGTCTTCACAAACTTTGTTTCAAATTCTGGCATCAACACTGGCTATCAATTTGAGCTTGGGAGAATTACTTACATTCTATAAAACTCAAGTTTCCTCATCTATAAAATGGTGTCACTTTTTTCAGGATCCTACCACATAGGATTATTATTAGCATTAAATAGGATGATACAGTATAAATAAGATGATACAGAATAAATAAGATGATATTGTAGACACTCAGAAAATAGAACTGGCTTCCTAAAACACTTTAATCCAATCAACAAATATGCACCATGTACTTATAATGTCAAAATCACTATGCTATGCACTACAGAATTTCATATCATCCTCATCTTACTGATTTAAAAAATCTAAAGTTTAAAGATTAAATTTTAAAATTCAAAGAACTTAAATATTCTAGCCCAACATTTCTCTAAGTAAGGAAGCAGCAGAGGTGGGATCAGACCCAGATTTTCTAATTCCTTTTCCAAAGCACAAGGGTGTATATCAGACTCAAATATAGTCTCCAACATCAAGGAACCTAGAAAGGGACATAAGATAAATAGGTACTTTACTCTGTTACTATACCAATTCCGGAAAAAGAAAACCCAAAATAAATTTTCCTTGGCTGCTGAGGAAAATATCCTAAGAGAAAGGCATCACTCTACTCAAGGCGATAGTGTAAATCAGTAGAAGGACAATGATAAGAACTGAGAGTTCTTGTCTGTCTTTGGTATGAGGCTTTAGGTTAGTAAAATGGAATGCTGGTTTTGTTTACACTGAATATGATCAGAATCTTTCTTGATACATATTGACTAGTACCACAAATTTGTCACAGTGGCCTACAGAGTAAAACAAATATACATTTATACATTATCTAATACTTATCTAACAACTTTGATTTTTCATGAAACCGAGTAACCTCTTAGTAGCTCACTTCATACAGCTGTGGTCCCTTTCATTTTGGCCAGGGGTTTAGGAGTATTTTTCCAAGTTGTGAGACCACACTTTCTCAAGTCAATGGAAATTATAGACGTGATTCACATGTGCAACACATTTGCCCCCTACAATACAGTAAGGCCAATTACAGAGTAAGTCAGCAGCAGGGACAAAAGAAAGAGTGGGGGATATTAAAGACAGCTATTCCTAACCACTGAAAAAAATTCTCAGCCTAGGCTTGTTCCATATTGCGACTGACTCCCACCCACAGGTTTTAAAGTAAATGTAGTTTGCAGTTGGTGTGGGCAACTACATCAGTTACAAGATTACCTTGTATGCCCCAGTTGGCCCCAGTTAGTTACAAGATCGCTGTGCTAACTCTGGAGAGCCAACCCCATCCCAGAAGAGCTCTGCCCCACCCACACCCAAGGTGTGGTGGCAAAAGGAAACACCACTGATAAGCAAAAGGAAAGGCACACATATTCAGTAACTGTCCAGCTACCAGGAGACCGCTCCCTGAGATTTAATTCCTGTAGTAGCAAAGACTTTAAAACATGTTTCAGGTACTCATCTTGCAAATCAAAGCTTACCAAACACATCAATATGTAAAACAGATGGGAAAGAATAGCTCTGACAAAAGTCAAATGAGAGAAGAGCTCCCCCCTAAGTACATCCATTAGAGAACATCACTTTGGGTTGATCAATTCCATGCCTCAGCTTCCCACAGAACTCATGTTTTGACCACTTGCTTTCTTGAAAACCAAAGGCGAATTGTGAAGAAGAGGATACTCTTCTTAGATATCTTTACAAATGTTTTCAAGTACTGTATGTGGTTTTTTTTTTTTTTTTTATTGTCTACTATGGAATGGTGGTCTCAAGCTTTCAAATTCTATGATCCCTCCCACCTATATTCACAAGAAATTTGTCACCTTCTAGGCCCTAAAAAAAAAAAAAAAAAGAAGAAAAGATAAAAGGACAGCCCATGCATTTTTGTTTCCACATTTGTATTAACGAATTGATAAACTATCTAACAAAAGCAGGGCTAGTAGAACAAAAAAAAGAGTCTGAATGATGGCATGCCAATAAAGACAGATGCATATGAGAAAATTTTACTGATAGCTAACTCTCAATGATAAAAACAGGCACCCTGAGAGAGCACTGATGGGAGAACCCACCAGTATAACCTTTCAGGAATTTGGCAATATTGATCAAAAGCTTAGAATGCTCATAATGTTCATGTGTTCTGACATAGTTAGTACAATGCCTGACATTTTACACAGTACTCTGTGTCTGCCAGGCCCTTCCTAAGCATTTCACATTCTTAAAATTCAAGACTGCTATTATTACTGTTTTACAGATGTAGAAACTGAGGCATTGGAAGTAATCTGTTCAAATCCAGAAAATTGGTATGTGGAGAGTCTGGGACTGAAATCCAGGTAGTCTAGCTCCAGAATCCCACGCCCTTAACCCCTAATGCTGTACTGCCTCTGGAACAGATTCAAAAGAAAATCCAAAATTCAGACTAACACTTCTATAAGAAAAAAATTCATTTCAACGTTAAACACAATTCTTGTGTGATAATGAATACTCAATATTTATTAGCTATTATTAACAGCTACTAATGGAAAAATATAAATAATCTAAACATCTAAGGATAGAAAATGGTTAATTCAGCTATGGCAAAGCCACACAAAAAAAAGTCTATGCGTTCATTAAATAAATACTGAGGAAGAATTTTAGTGACATGGGAAATGTCTCTTATAATATTAGCATAAAAAAACATACTTCAAAATACTTAGAAAAAATTATAATAAAATGTCAATATAATATCAGTAATTAAATCTAAGTGGTGAGATGATAGGTGATTTTTATTTTCATCTTTTTTCTTCAAGAAATAAATAGTTTTCTTATAATTATGGTGAGGTAGGCACAGCAGGCATTCTTGTGAAACTTTTGTTTTGAGAATCTCTCAATCTGAACAATTTTGTTTTAAATGTTTTATACCTTCCTGACTACTACTGCCATAATCTTGAATAGAAGGGGTTAATAACTGAAATACCAATCTCAGGCAGTCATTTAAAATGCTGAGGAATTTTTCCTAAGAGACTTACTACCGGGTTCCCTCAGAGAAAAGGCACCACCATGTGGCCCATTAGCTAGAAGACCAATTGAGCATTCAGCGACCTCTACCTGGCTACTGAAATGAAGTTTGTAAAATAAATTTATTTAAGTACTTTGAAGACTCCTAAAGCCAGATGTGTCACTCAGGGATCTGATCCAGGCCAAGCCTGTTTCAAAAGAAAAAAAGGGGGCGGGGGAGTAGGTTTAGAAATGATGGAATTTGAAACTTCAGGCATCACCTGACACCTAATGACTAAAATGCAAAAGCCAACCAATAAAAATACACAAGGTCAGTCTACATTTTTGTGTGTACAAGTAAGTCTCTCTGACCGGCTAAATTAAAAATGGCTTGAATTGCAAGCCCCATGAAGTTTAGATTTGCACGCTCCTCAAAATCATTATTAATACCCGAGGGGGCCCCCCACTATTTTCAAATCCACTCTTTTTTTTTTTAATAGGCCAGCCTTCTCCCCCACCCCCACCAGAATATAGCATTCCATTCATTCAGCAAGCATCTCTTGAGAATTCCCTAAGCGCCAGGTGCATGCTAAGCAACGGCAATTCGCACATTCTGCGTCTGTCCAGGGGTAGACAGACTGAGAAGCCAGAATTTGCAAAGCCTTATGATAAGTGATATGACAGAGCTATGCAAAAGCAGCCCTGAGAACAACCAGGAGAGTCCAACACAGTCTGGGAGGTGGAGGGAGTCAGGGAACACTTCTGTGCAAGAGTGTTATCTGAGCTTAGCCGGCTTCTATTTGTATGTATGTGTTTTTAAATCTAGGTATAATTAACATAAAATTAAAATCATAAATTTTCAGTTTTCTGTTAAAAGGGTTTTGACCATTGTCCTGTAGCTAGTACTGAAAACAAGATATAGAATATCTCAGTCCCCCAAGAGAGTTTCCTTATGCCTCTTTGCAGCCAATCCCACTCCCCTCTCACATGCAACCTGATTTCTATCAAATATAGGTTAGTTTCTAAAACTTCTAGAATTTCACCTAATGGAAGAATAAAGTTTTTGAGTAACTTTCATTCAGCATAAATTTTTTTTTAGATTCATCCTGTTGCTATATATATCAGTTATCTCATTCTTGTGATTTTTGAGAGCTGTTTTATTGTATGAATATACCAGTTTGTTTATTATTCCCTGGATGAACACTGATGCTACTATAAATAAGGTTTGAGCTTAATCTGTTCTGTTTCATCTCTTTAATGTATGTTTTTGTGTGTTTTTAAAATAGGGGGCAGGGACGATAGAAAATGTTTTAGGGACAAATAGTATGTGCAAAGAAAATAGAAACGGAAAAAGACAATAATGAGAGAATTGAAGATGATTAGGCATGAATGGAGTATGTGATGCATATAGAAGAGTCATGGATGGTTAAGCTACAATAAAAGGCCTTTAAAGATATTCCAGGCTAAACAGTTGAACTGTATGAAAACAAACAAAGAGCAAAAAAGAACAGTGAACAGAAATTTCAAATAGCTGCACTTTGCTGACCGCCATAGTGAGGCAGTTTAGAGAACACCAACTTTCAGGCAAAGACTTGTCTCAAATATACACTCAGCTGCTAACTCTGTAGACTTGAGCAAGATAATAATATTCCCTAAGCTTTATTTCCTTCATCTGTAAAATTAGGACACCTCTCAAAAACTTCTTGAGACGCTGAAAAGCAATGGATGTAATTCACCTAAGAAAAGGTTTAGCATAAAACGGTAGCTCCTTTTAACACTATTTGATGAGTTAAAATTATTTGTAAAATGAAATTTTTAAAAGAAAGTTAACTCAACAGAAGAAATGCATAGCTTATTTGTAGATGCTGACCTTTTAAAAAACATAAACAAAATATTTACACTGACACTCATGATAAACACAGATTTTTTTATTACTCTAATTTTTCTATAAAATTCTGTTTCTGTAGATGGGGTCTATGTAACACATCATTTTTAGTTCCTGTGCTCCTAATTGAGAGATACAGACTTAATTTACTTTGTGTGCTACCTACCACAGAGCTTTAAGGGTAAAAGCACCCAATTGATTCTGAATATAGACCATCTCTAAATTTCCCTTATCACTATTTCTGGTCTCCTGGCAACCTTGTGAATATCTGCTAGCAGAGTATACATGAAATCTCAGATGGCATAATTAGAGTAGCTAAAGATACAGCCCAAGAGAAGATCCAAAAGCTATGTAAACACAGACACCAAAAACAATGTCACATAAATTGAATCTGGATTTAACAAACCAACTACACAAAAAAAAAACAAAAATTAAAATTAAAAATGAATTTGAGTCATGAATGTTTCAGTGTGATAGAAGAATCAACTTTATAGTTCCAAGATGAATTCCTAAGACCTAAAAATATTTTCTAACAGTAAAAACTAAACATGGATACAGTATTTAAACTATGTACTTTAAATTATTTAATTAAAATGTTTTTCATTTCATAAGTCCTGAATAATGTCAGTTACTTAAAAGTCATTCATAGGATAAGTACTTTTCAGAATCTGAAAAGGATCAGATAGGAAATTAGGACTACAATGTAAATGCAATGGGGTTTTCCTGTTTTACCAGTTTACGGAAATACATCAAGCAATGTCCACTTTCTGTAGATCCAACATGCACCCCAGGACTACAGAAAATACTCAGAAACCATGAAATACAGCTCCTGCCATCAAGGCATTTCAAATTTAATTGAGAAAATAAAGTAAAAGTAACACATTACACACGAAATAGAAACCATATGACTATGCAGAATGGGTCTCAAGAGCAACCAGTGCAATCCTGTGGGCATGTGGGAATACTGAATACTCTCGGTAAACAGAATAGTCCCAGAAGTACCCAAATGCAAATGAGTATAACATCAGACTAGGAAATTAGTATTAACAGGCTGCATTCCAGAGTTTACAGAGTCCTTTCACTTAATCATCCCACTTTACATTCACAAATAATATTACTTGTGATGTAGATACTTATTCACATTTAAAGACAAAGAAATTGAAGCACTAAAAAATGAGAATAATTTATCCAACATTTCTTAGCTGGTACCAGGACTTGAACACAGGTCTTCGGATTACTAAATCCCATGTTCCTGCTTACACATTACCAGCAAAGAGAACAGACTAATTTAGGTGATAGGAATTTTAAGAAGGCAAAATTTGGGGCAGACCTTAAAAGCAAATGTAAAGATAATATTTTGAAAATTATTATTTTCTCTTTTGCCTTTCACATAAGGTGTTCATCAGTCTAAAAGCAAGATTGCAGAAATGCTACAAAAAGATGAAAGAGGTCATCGTTTATCATTTGCAAAATATGACTACTTAGCAAAGCTATACAGCTTTGCTAGCCATGCCATTGTCCAGAGAGAATTTTCCAAATTGCTTTATACTTGTCTAATCTCCTTGTCTCTTCTTAATCAGGGATCTGACCTAGTTCACAGAATTCTATAAAGCAGAAAAGACACCCCTTCCAACTATGACAGTAGTGCCACAGGGTTACTAAAAGGAGCATGTGATTTGGAGAAAAACAACCTCATCCCCAGCCCTGGGTATTGCCGGAGAAAGGAAATGGAGTCAAGAAGCTGGATCAATTTCCCCTGGCCAGGCTTTGGCCCTGAGAGAGGAGGTGCATTTGGTGAGTGAGCAGTAAAAGGCAGAAAGAAAGGAGCTCCTGGCTCTAGTACTTACTTGGATCCCTGGGGAAGAGACCACCCTTGGTTCCCACTTGATAGAGACTGGATACAAATGCAGCTGTGAGTATGCTTGGGGCAATAGCCAGAAATGTCAACCTGGCAAGGAGAGGAGGCTCTATAGTAAGAACTGCAGAGTAATCCATGTGGGCAAGGAACAACTGAGCATGGAAGTCAGACTTCAGATGTTGCGAGTATCAGTGAGAGCGAAAGAGAAGTCACTGAAGGACATGGCCTGAACCACAAAAATGGGCCCCATGTTCACCAGCTGTTGGCTTAGGAATCAATGGCCAGTAGGGTGCTAGGCATCCAGGTGAAAAAAGGGTGTGACCTGGGGTGAGAGGTGCTAAAGAAAAGAATAAAGATTGGTTGCTGTAAGTACCTTGCTTTCCCCAGAAAGGAAAGTTTACAGAAATGACAGCTCTCCCCTAGATATCTAACGAGAAAGAGAAAGGGAAGACTACCTACCAGAAACAAGCATATTTATCAAGAGAGACAGAGCAACAACCAGAGAATGTTCAAATTACCACATCACACGAAGTTTTAAAACAAATTTGGTTTTAACACATTTTTTTCTACTCAGCATGAAGATGACCAGATCAACTACAAATTAAAGAAAATACTTTCTCTGCACGTCCAAGTCAAATCATGAATTAAATTTTTCAATCCTACTATACTGAGCAGAAAAGTTGGTTATTATAGGGAAAAACGAGAGAAAGTCAGGATATTTTCTCAACTCGAAAGAGTTTTAAGACAAAAGCTCTACAATAACTGTATGTTGCATATGGGGATGAATCAAAGCCTCACCCTAACTCAGTCTGGTACCAGGAATGGCTAAAATATTCATTCAACTTTTTAATTCTAAACAAAAGGAAAAAAAATCTTTCCAGAAAGGGAAATAAAAAGTACACTTTTAGAAAAGAACCTCAAACAATGTAACATTGGACTATTGAGATATAGTGACAGATGGTCCTATTATATATATACTAGAAATGGGATTGTGCTTTTTCAGGAAAGGCTTTCAGAGTTGAGGCTAAAACAGTGACAGTCTGTACACAGTAGTTGTAGTCTGTCAGTAAACATCAGCTGTCCCTACAAACCAAAATGTTTATAACAGGGAAGAAAGGGCTCAAAGTCTTACACAAATACAAATTAAATCACAATTCTGAAAATAAACTTAATGTGCATTTTCTGAACATTTTCTTACCTACATTGCAATATACAACTTGGCCCAAGTCTGGCAAACCAGATAGCTCTTTTCAAACTGATAGTATACAGTAAAGCCTACTCATTCCCTGTTCCTCAGTAATAGAAACCTTGATTTTGGTGGAGGCACATGGTGGTCCACAATAAAAACTACACTTTCCAGCCTTACTTTCAGCAAGTCACGGCCAAATGACTAAGTTTTGGTAAAGAGATAAAAGCAGAAGTATCATATGTTAGTTTCTATGTGTCCCTTTGTTCTTCCCTCTTTCCTCCTTCCCACTGGCAGGAATGCAGACCTTATGGATAAGGCTCAGAGTCATCTGGACCACAATGCAGAACACTAAGGCTCCAAGATACAAGGAGGCTGGGTCACGGATGATTGTGGTTTTGACCATATCAGCCCTGGAATGCCTCCTACTGGGCTTTTTATGTGAGGCGGAAGTAAACTTCAATCTGATTATGCCACTGTTTCGGATTAAACTGTAGGAGATTCTAATCTTAACCGAACTGTACTGTTTTCCAAGAAACGATCACTATAAATCATGTAGCATCATTCCCCTCACATTCTGTGGGTTACAAGTAAGCCAAGTACCCAACCAGATTCAAGGGTACGAGTTAAAGATCCCCACCTCTCAAGGGAAAAGCAACAAATAAATTGCATACATGTTTTATTAAGAAACACCATAGTCCCCAACCCTGAGCATCACACCTGCCCTGGACTCCCCATCTCTGGACTGCTACATGAGTATGAAATAAATATGATTTTCGAAGCCACTGCTATCATGAATCTATGCCACAAAAATTTTAAAAAATACTCACATACTTCAATATTTAAAAATAAGTAAAACACAAGTAGCAAAAATGTATAGCGCAAAAAAACTGATTTTATAACTACTAAAATGACTTTGTAGATATAGCTTATTTTGTTTTATAAGTTGTTGGTATGTTTTCCTCCACTTCAAAATTATTAATGGATATCAGAAACCTCTAATACATACTTTGGTCAGAAACTTGCATGTTGCCAATTTCCCTTCCTAGCTTGGTGCACTAAGGGGTTTCTGAGCAGAGACAATAAAATGCTGACATAGTCAAGGAACAGCAGCCTGGAAACCAGAGTTCCAAATGCACTGTGGGAATTTGACTGCACGTGTCCAAGAGCCTCTTATATATCATATCATATCGTATATTTCAGCTATTAACCTCAAAGACACTATCAAAGACACTAATTTAGGCAAAGTAAGGCACACTATCCACCTGCCCTTCTTGTAGGCTAATTAAAACTAAGCAAACTGAATCCTTGAAGAATCTAATAGTTTCATAGGATCAATTCATTCTTATATTCTGAACATTTAATAAGCATTGTTCATCAGTATATGGGTAGATCATTATCCTTTTAATTTTTAATTAATGGACAACTGGATTTATACCCCCTCACACCCATTCAAATAATAAATGTAAAAGGATCAGCAGTTTCTTCATGTTCCTCCCAAAACAACAAAGAAAACCAACTAAGAATCATATAAATTTAATACAGAATTGTAAAAGTATAAAGATTTCAAAATACATTAAACCACATATCTAACTTGGAAATATGTACCTACAGGAAAACAAATTACTAGCAAAATCTGTGAGTATACAATTCAGAAAAACAAGGACTTTGATGACAGAGTAAGTTAAATTCAAGTTCCACAACTAGCCAGTTGGGTGACTTCAGGGAAATTACTGACCCTTCCTTAGCCTTACTTCAGAGGTCTATAAAATGGAACCAACCACGAACAAATGTCACAAGAATTAAATAAGATCATATATGTGCAGTACCTACTAAAGTGCCTGGCACAGGACAGATATTTAGCAAATGTTAGTTCCTCTTTGATTCAAAGACTAACTCACTCCATGACCAGGACACAACACCTAATCTTTCCCTTGATCACTACAGATCACAAAAAAATCCAATGTCACTTACAAAAATTGATGAAAAAGTAAGAATTACTGGGGTTTTAACAAACAGAGAATATAGGTAATATTTATTTAAACAAAACAACCTCAGATTCTCTTTGATAGAATGACACTATAATTTGTTTATTTCACAGCTGCTACTGCTGCTAGGATGTATTCCAAAAAGAAGGCTCAAAGACCTATGTTTTCTCTTTACTATCTTTATTTGGAAATCACAGTGAAGAGCTGGATGTCAAAATGCCGTTTCATCCACAGATTGTCTTCATGGGCTCCAAGAGGTTCCTTGCTGGTGCTTTCTATTTTTAACAGTAGGATGGTTATGTAAAGCCAGCAGGGCTTTTTCCAACAGGGCCTTGGTGTTTTATCTTTCTCACCAATTCCACCTGTGGATTAAGAATTATCTTTGTGGTTTAAGAAACTTAAGTTCACCAAATAATTTAAAGGAGACCTCAACTGCAAGATGGCTCTCTCTGTGTCTTACTGCCTGCGTAAGGTCTTTTTATTTTTAACTTTCTATTATGGAATAATTCAAATACACAAAATTACTGAGGCAATTTTAATAAACCACTATATGCCCACAACTCAGCTCCAACAATTATCAACTAACAAACTTGTGCCATCCATATCCCACCCTGAATAATTTTGTAATTCCACAGAGCACGTTAGTTATTCCAGCCATCAATATTTCAACACATCTCTAAAAGGTAAATACTGCCTTAACATCGAAATAAGGTGTTCAAACCTCACCACTACCACCACCACACCCCCACAATCTAATCATTTCCTTTTACAGTTTCTTTGTTTGATTCAGGATCCCAACAAGGTCAACATACTGTAACTGATGTAAAAGTCTCCTTAGCCTCCATGAATCTATAGGTTCCCCTCCTTTTCCCTCTATTTTCTTACAATTTAATTGTCGAAATCACTGAATCATTTAATGTATAGTTTCCCACAGTGTGAACTGCTGTTTGTAACCTCAAGGTGCCATTCAGCACATTCCTGTATTTCCTATAAGTTGAAAGTTAGATCTAGATGATTGATAAGATATAGGCACATACAATCTGGTTGCCTCTTTTTTAAATGTTAGCAGCCACTAAAGATCATTGCCTAGATTGGTTTAGGTGTTGCAAAATAGTGACGTTCTAACTCTATAATTCCTTCTTCATTTAAAAGCTCGATTTTTTTCACAGAGTCCTCCTTTCAACAAATAGTTGGTTGCCCTAAGGTAAAGTTCATACAAATACATGCTGGACTCTTGCCCTTTATTTCAAGTTTTCAAAATAATGAATCAGTTTCCTAGCATTTTCCAACTAGGTGACTGACTAGAAAAATCAGGGGGAGAGAAATAACTGGAAAAGGTTTATATTCCTAGGTTTCCAGCTTTCATTGGCCCATGTTTTGAGTGGAGAAAACAAAAGGAGGGGTACTTTAATTGAAAAGAGGATGCTCAATTTTGGACATATGAAGTTAGGCAGCTGGGTACTCTTATCTAAATTGCTGTTTTATATAATTACTTTTGTTTCTGACATAAGTTCTTTGATTTATAGTTAAGAAACCTGTCTGTTAAACCAGATGCTAATTGCTAAAAGAAAACTTAGAGGCTTTTGACATTTCAGGAAATTCTGGCTTTTCCTTTCCCCTGTAAGTAGGAGAATCAGTCTGAGCTTCATTAATAAGAGAATGACTGAATGCAATACATTAAAAAAAAAATACTTTATGATCTTGCTCCTCAAAAAAGGCAAGTATGGGGAAACTAAAACTGTAAATACACATTGCATATGTTTTTTTGAGCATAGAAAAAGGTTTGGAAGAATATAACATGAACTGTTAATACTATTTATCATAAGAAAGGCAGACTAAAGGAAGACAACTGTGGATTGGTTTGCTTCCTGAAAAAAATTCGTAACTTTCAGGATTTATAACTTGGAAGCTGATGACTGACAGCTAGTATATATGGATTAAACAAAGTTCAAAGCCCAATGATGGGAGATTCCTTTACTCCTAGATGCAGTGTTAAAAGACACCTGTGACAGAATAAACCAGCATGAAGAGATAAAAGATTATAGTGCCTCTGTGGGCACTGTTGATGGATCAACTATTGAAAATTGACAAAAAAAAATTAACAAATCGCTTCACAAGCAAGGGGAAGGGCAAGCGCGGACAGCTAATAAGCCAATACCCTTTATTTGCACAACAGGAAGTCTTTCCTGGAAGAAAAGAATCTATGAAGACAATAGGCCCTACATGCCAAAAAGATACACACCATAACTTTGAAATTCTGCTGTCTGCTTTCTTAAATATTCCTAAATATGAAATATTATTATATTAATATGTTAAATATTAACCTAGGAGAGGGTGTGATTTGCTGAAGAACACAGCTTTGAGATATTACTTTCAGTTGTGAAAGAATAGATTTAGAAGGAATCTTATTCTAAGAGAAGAATTAAGTGAATATTAATTCTGAACCTTCAAATACAAAAACTTAAAGTGATAAGGTACCATAAAAACATTTCAAATGCAAACACTACCTGCAGAAATACAATTCAGATACAGATTAATCTGCTGTGCTTATTTTTATTTAAATCAATATTTATTTAACAAGTAAATAAATGACACTACCACAAACTGCAACTACCTTTCTTAAGGAATAAGAACCAAACAATAGTAACTATTTTCAGGATAACTACTGAACTCAAGTGATGGCCCTCCTGTGCTGGCAAATCACTTCCTAATGAATCCCAGGGCTTTCTGCCTTAGCAATCATCTTAGTTGGAAAGGTCAACCCTCCCAGAAGCCACAATGATAACAGTGGGGGCCAATCTCCCTTTTCCATAAAAATATTAATGTAGGAAAAACTAGGTTATTAAAGAAGCCAGTCACAAAAGATCACATATCGTATGATTCTATTTATTTGAAATGTCCAAAATAGGCAAACCTATAGAGACAGAAAGTAGATTAGGGGTTCCCTGGGGCTCATGCAGATGGAGAAAAAAGGAAGTGACTCTTTAGGGATGATATTCTGAAACTGATAGTAATAATGGTCACACAACTCTGGAAATGTACAACTACTGAATTTAACACTTTAAATGGGTAAATTATATGGTATGTGAAATGCAATCTCAAAAGCTAAGTTGAATACATATACTAAAGCAAGCTCCGTCTTAATTTCTCTTATAGAAAAAGTGATAGGCTCTCATTTTTAAAACACAAGGGTAACATTCCCTAAATTCAAGGGAAATTTATCATAATACATGAAAATGCACAATCATTCTATATTAGATTTGTCATTTTGATTTTGTAACTTTTTATTTTGAAGTAATTTCAGACTTACAAAAAAGTTACAAAAATAATATGAAGAATTCCCACATATCCTTCATTAACATTTTCTAAATGTTAAGATCCTTCTCCATCATAATAATAGCAACTCACTGCTCCAGCCTAAAACTATAGAACAGAAGTAGCGCGTGCACACATGTACACACACACACACAAAGAAATACTCCATAAATTACAACCTTTCTGGATGGGGGTGGAGCAGCAGGGAGAGGACTAAAGAGTTGAAATGGTCCTTAATGGCAACATACTATTTTAATGGTTTCTCTCAAGCTAATTACTAAATGGGAATTCCAACTGCATACTTAAAGCTAATGCAGCTGTCAGATATTGATCAGAAGTTGTCTTAGGAGTAGGTATTCCTCTCTAGGGAATTAAACATTTCTGTTGATGTACCTGCAAGAGCTGGGGGCAAATTGAAAATCTCAGACTGAAATATTAATAATACTTGTACTCAGGATCACCACGGCACCAAATGCTTTTAACCCTGATCCAACCAGCAAGCTAGTCTTTACTTAACCAAATTCTGATCAAAAGATTTGAGCTCAGAACTCTCTGAATTGTCTGGCTTAAAGTCAGAGTTTAAAAGGAAGAAAATAAAGCATTATTACACTATGGATTTTTTCTTAATTTAGTTGGAATGAAGGAAAAGGAACACACACATAATGTCAAAGTTGTATAATATTCTTATCCACATTATGCTAAAAACCATTATGCTGAAAATCCACATGATGCTGAATGTCTGTCACTCTGCCACTCTGCCAATATAGAAATGACTACCATAAATGCTATTAAACATACCTTTAAAGTAACAAAAGGAGCATTTACTGAGCAGTTATTATACGACAGGCACTGTATTGAGTACTTTCCATATATTAGGTCATCAAATCCCTCAACAACAACATGAAGTAAGAATTATTATAACCTCCCTTTATGGACTGAGGCACCCATAAAGGTTTAGTAAATTGCAGAAACAGCTTAGTGTAATCGTTTGAAAATACGCGTACAAATTGAAATACTTCCCTTAAAAAAGGTGAAATGAATTCCCCTCCCCATGACTGTGGGGACACCAGCAAGTAGAACATACTGAAATGACAGTGTTAAACTTCTGAGACTGATAAAAAGCAGTGTAGCTTCCTTCTTGCTCTCTCTAGGATCACTCTCTCAGCAGAAGTCAGCTACCACGTGGGGAAGGCATAAACCACTATGGAGAGGTCCACAGGGTAAGGAACAAAGGATCCTGCCAATAGACAGAGAGTGAGGCATCTGGAAAGCAGATCCTCCAGCCCCACTCAAGTCTTCAGATGATCGCAGCTCAGGCCAACACAGCAAGACTTCCCTCACTGTAGCCACTACTGATTCCAGGCCCACAAAAAGAACTAAAAAGGTTTAATGGTTCATGCTGATGAGTTCAGGCACAATTTGTTATGCAACAAGAGACAACTAATGCAGTTAAGCAGTCCCTGAGGTAGGATCAAACCCAGGAAGTCTAGTACCTAAGGCTGCATGCTTAACTGCTACACTGTTCTAGGTAGCAAACCACATAGTTAGGAATTAACCAAGCTCTCACTTTTCCAAATGCCACAAATGTTTCCAACTCCTGAATACGCAAATTGGACAGATATAGCAGAATAGTTCACAGACCTGGCTGAACATTAAAAACATTTGTGCAACTTTTACAAAATAACAGATGCCTAGGCTTCCCCCTTGACGATTCATAATAAATAGGTCTTGGGCAGAGCTCTGGCATCTCGACCCTAGATTAAGAAACTGTGAGAAAAATAAACTTGAATACTCACAACTGTGCTTGATCTTCCTTCTAACAACTCAAATAAGGATTAATCTGACTTTCATTTACTGATATTTCAAATTAAGAAATAGGATCTTACTTCACAATCATATTTTACCAAATAATTCTTTACAGGAAATTGACTGATGAGCATGAGCACAGCTTTTTGTTTGTCTGTTTTTTGGGTTTTTTTGCATGGGCAGGCACCGGGAATCAAACCTGGGTCTCCAACATGGCAGGCGAGAACTCTGCCATTGAACCATTGTGGCCCACCCTATACAGCTTTTTGTGTTTGTTTGCTTTTTGGAAATACAGCTTTCACTTTCAGCACACATTAGCTATTAGCTATTATTCATTGCACCTTCTAATTAAGCACCCAAGACCCCAGAAACAACTAGTTAATCAGTCTTCTGGCTAGTCATGCTAATCACTGAATTAGCAGACTAATATGAAGACAAAACAAAGTTGAACAATTTAACCCAAAATTACAAATCAACATTAAGCAACAGTTTGGAAAATTTAAAACAGAAACGTAACTTGAGAACTCTGAGAAAAGGCTTTAGAAGTCATTTAACGTGGCCTGCTTGCCTTCCTCCAGGCCTAGCAAAAACCTTAGCCAGCAGAGAAGGGCTTTAAAATTCACTTCTCCAGACTCCAACCCCAGTGCAGCCATCTGGAGTCTTTGAAAATGGTCACCTCCACTTCATCTCTTAGTATTATATGGGGACATCTGTCTCTCTTGATCATATACTTCTTTATAATAAAGAATCCTGCCTTAACTCCTTTATAATCCCCGTCCTACAATGTCTATCAGAGTTCTGTTTGAGTTACACAACAAATGTTTGCTCATAAAACATTGTAAAATACTGCATAACTATTTTTTCTTTATCTTTTTTCTCTATTTCTTTACAGATTTTTGAGTAAAAACATAATAGTTTTTAGTTTATTATATTCATTCAACAAGCACTTATTTTATAAACACCACTGCACATTACACTTTATTATCATGGGTAAAACAAATCTATGCGCACAGTATCTTTACTGTTCCCTCTCCTTATCCTTAGGGATTTGGCATCTGTGACCATTTGTTCAAGTTTCCACTTACATATTCCAAGTATTGTCACATAAGCATCAATTCATGCTTCATCTTCCTGATCACTTCAGTAATATATTAAAGTGCTTCTTCGCTCTGCCTAGATCAAGCATAAGGCCTTTCTCTATGATTAATTAATTTAAAAAGAGAGAAAGCTAAAAGGCTCACCTAGCAAGCTATCATTCATCTCAAGAAATAGTGGTCCAATCGCACAAGGAACTCTAGCTTCCGTCTTTGTACTGTTCCAGAATATCAGTAAATAAAATATTGTTTAGATTAAGTACACAACTGCTTAAGGTTTGGAAATCTTTTTTATCCAGTATAGAGCTTTCCCTCAAGTAAAAATATGTTAACACTATAAATATAGATATTAATATACAACAATCCAAGCTAATTAATAGTTACAGGCCAATAATTAAGAAAGGTGCTACCAATTCCTCTTTGCCATGACCTTTTTCCAGCGAGCACAGGCACACACGCACACAGAGTCTCTTCTGCCCTCCTCTGTTTTACCTAGAGAAGAGATACCAGCCAGACCTGGCCATTTCTACCTAGACAGGAGCCTCAGTGAACTTCATTGCCCAGTTTTCCTGCGCTCCCCAGCGACTAAACTAAAAACTGCAAGTCACCAAGAAGCAAAAGGAACATGCAAATTATTCAAGACTGTCGCTGGTCAAAGTACTTTAATAGCAAATAATATTGGCTCTTCTACTTAGCCGATGACCTTTTCCTTCCAGCTCCTTTAGCCACTTTTCCCATGAAGATTTCTGGTGCCCTGTGCACAAGCTGCTCAGCTTTCTATGCTCCCTAACTGCACTTGCACCCCTGACCTCATAGTAAGGTCTGTTTACGAGACCAGCTCCCTCACAACTCATGGTACAACTTGAGAGTGATGACTTTTTTTTTAAATTTTTGTATTATCAGCAACAAGTATACTGTCTAGCAGAAAGAAGATACTCAAATATTTATAGGAGAAAGAAAATTAGAAAAGGAAGAAATTAGGAAGGAAGGATGTTAAAAAGGAGAAGAAAAGAACACTAAATACTGGCTAATCTGTATATGATTGCCTGTCAAAGATACCTATATGAGCAATAACTTACCTCAGTTGACCCTCAGTTTCTTCTCTGTAAGATCACTGGATGATAGTCTATGAGATTTAAAACCCCATGAACTTTAAATTTCTAATATCCTATTGTATTATACAAATGTCCATCAGTCTTGTTAAAGTTGCTACAAGAAACACCCATTTTCAAATGAGATTTTGGAAAGCAAAGACAATCTCTTTACCATTCTCTGCAGATGTCATTTTCCCATAATTTAGTGTTTCAAATTATTTTTGAAGTTTCATATCGATATATACAATGAACTACCAAAATTAGAACGTATCTTCAAATTCACAGGCTAAAATTATGGTAAAAGTTCCCTGCGGGAAGAAGTTCAGTAAGGAAATGAAACAACTAAGACAGACAATTCCAGCAAACCATTTGGTAGAAATAATACAGGAATCACAGCAACACATGCCAAGACATCATAAAGGGGAAGGCTGCAGACTAAAGGAACAGAACGTAGGTCAAATACACAACAGAGATTTCCAGCCTGAGTCTTGAAGCAGATGTGATGAGAGGCATCAGAAATTCATTTGTGCTTAGAGTGGAGATGTGGGAATGGATGCAAGATTATGAATTATGAGACATGTCAGAATTCTTGAGGCACTGCCCAACAGACCCAAGTTAAAGCAATTACTAATGTCTGGAAGATACCTCTAAGGATTTGACTGAGACTTTAATTTTTGGTTGTTGGCAACTACCAAAAGGAAACTCTCCGGGGGCGGAGTTATGACAGCCCCTTATTCAACTTTCCTAAAGGGAAAAAAACAGTCTCTCTTCCTTCAAAAAATATCTAAATAACATTGCCTCTCAACACCCATTTAGACATTTTGTTTGGGGTTCACTGTTTTACTTGCACTGCACTCCGGCAAAGAGAATCTGTGAGAGAAGCTATTTTTGTCCTACTCTCCTTGGCACATGCATAATTTAGCATTCTTATGCTACAATGTCACGTGACCAAAAAGCCAATACATCCACGTTATCTATTAAAGCTGACTCTTGTTTCCCTCCCAAATATTTGTCAACTGAAGGATGGCTACACACTACTTTCCTGAGTCTTCAAGACAAAGACAAATTTTACTTAATAAATTTCCATGATAAAGAATGCAAAAAATATTTTCATATAAAACAAAGACATGTGGGCGGGCCGCGGTGGCTCAGCGGGCAAGAGTGCTTGCCTGCTATGCCGGAGGACCTCGGTTCGATTCCCGGCCCCAGCCCATGTAAAAAAAAAACAAACAAACAAACAAAATATAATAAAACAAGAAAATGTTTAAAGATGTTTCCCTTTCTTCCTCCCTTCCTTCCTTCTATCCTTCCTTCCTTCTCTGTCTTTCCTTCCCTTCCTCCCTCTCTTTAAAAAAAAAAAAAAAAAAACAAAGACATGTAAGTAGAACTGTCCCTCCACCCCATTTTTCATGCCTATTACACAACATGAATGTGACTGATTAATTATCAGTGCATTTTCTCTTATAATATTCATTTGTTCAACAAATACTTATCGAGAACCTACTATGTCCCAGGCACCAGGCTAAGTGCTGGGATACAAAAGTGGGTAAAGCAGACCTGGCTTTGCAATCCTGGCTATGGTGTTGTTTAGGAAGACAGAAAACAGCATTGCTTGCAATCTGCTTGCAAGCTTGCAATCTTTAATCTCTCATCTCAGAAATATAAGGCTTTTCTCTGCAATTCCTGCAACATCTTTAATAGTTTTGATAATAAAAGGAAACCCCACTTTGCATCACAGAAGTGGACAAGTTCCTATCCAACTAAAGCTTGCTTTTAAAAATCTAATGAGTCAGGTTTTTGGTTTTTTTATTTTGACTAGGCTGATGCCATCAAACTACTCATAAATAACACAATAAGGAAAATCTATAATTACCATAAGAAGCAGCTGCATCTTGTCAGAAATCAATGCACTCTCTAAAATACTGTCAATGGTTTGGTTTAAATTTTGACTTCTGTCATTAGGTCCTGAGTTTAGGGATCAGATAAGATAAATTAATAAAAAAAACCCCACCCATTCTTTCACAGGACTAATGCTCTATTAGTCATTAATTCATTCACTCATTTTTGAAAATCTACATTTATTGAAACCCTACTAGGTTTTATGAGCTGTGAGTATACTGGCAAACAAAACAAAGAGTGCTAACACTGTGGAACATAAATTTGAATAGAAGGACAGAGACAGTAAGCAACAATAAGTATACAGAATGTTAAAAGGGATGATGGATATGAAAACAATGAACAGAGCCTAAGGAAACTGTCGGACATCATCAAGAGCCCCAATATCTTGAACTGACATTAGTGAATAAACTTGGAATACTTCATTGGTAACACAGACCATCAGGAGATAGAAATAGGGTAAGATATTGGGTTATTGGAACTGAAGGGATACAGATTGTGCAACAGGACTGAATATAAAAACTCAGAAATGGACAGCACAATACTACCTAATTGTAATACAATTATGTTAAAACACTGAATGAAGATGCATGTGAGAATGATAGAGGGAGGGGGGCTGGGGGCATAAATGAAATCAGAAAGAAAGATAAACGTTAAAGATTGAGATGGTATAATCTAGGAATGCCTAGAGTGTATAATGATAGTGACTAAATGTACAAATTTTAAAAATGTTTGTGCATGAGGAAGAACAAAGGAATGTCATTACTGCAGGGTGCTGAAAATAGATGGTAATTAATATTTTAAAATTTCAACTTATGTGTGAAACTAAAGCAAAAAATGTTTGGCACAAAATTCATATTTTGACTAGTGCATTTCCTAATATAACTTATGTAGATAGCTTGATTGAACACCATAAATACTTGGAATCTTGGGTAGGACATGAAATTTTGTTGGTTTGTCCACAGTGATGCCCCAATAAATCCCAGGGTGATTCGATCAGTGAGTGGAAAAGTATTTGCAAAGTCCCCTTCGGGGAATGGTGAGAATGGGGAGAAATTCAACTTTCCCAACCTGAATTCTTGATATTCTCACAAGTAGTGTGGCCAGCCAAAGCTATAGGCTGAGCCCCCAGTCTTGGAGTCTGTTCATATGAAACTTAACCCCACAAAGGATAGGTCAAGTCTACTTAAAATTTAGGCCTAAGAGTCACCCCCAAGAGAGCCTCTTTTGTTGCTCAGATGTGGCCTCTCTCTCCAGCCAACACAACAAGCAAACTTACCACCCTCCCCCTGTCTACGTGGGACATGACTCCCAGGGGTGTGGACCTTCCTGGCAACATGGGATAGAAATCCTAGAACAAGCTGAGACTCGGCATCAAGGGATTGAGAACACCTTCTCGACCAAAAGGGGGAAGAGTGAAATGAGACAAAGTGTCAATGGCTGAGAGATTCCAAACAGAGTTGAGAGGTTATCCTGGAGGTTATTTTTACCATTAAGTAGATATCACCTTGTTATTCAAGATGTAATGGAGAGCCTGGAGGGAACTGCTTGAAAATGTAGACCTGTGTTCCAGTAGCCATATTTCTTGATGATGACTGAATAATGATATAGCTTTCACAATGTGACTGTGTGACTGTGAAAACCTTGTGTCTGATGCTCCTTTTATCTACCTTGTCAACAGACGAGTAGAACATATGAAATAAAAATAAATAATAGGGGGAACAAATGTTAAAATAAATTTAGTTTGAAATGCTAGTGGTCATAAAAGTGAGGGGTAAGGGGTATGGTATGTAAAATCTTTTTTTTTCCTGTTTTCATTTTATTTCTTTTTCTGTTGTCTTTTTAGATCTTTTTTATTTCTTTTCCTGAATTGATACAAATGTTCTAAGAAAGGATGAATATGCAACTAAGTGATGATATTGCGAATTACTGATTATATATGTAGAACGGAATGATCACGTTAATGTTTTAGTTCGTTTATTGTTGTAGTTGGTTTAAATTTTAATTTAAAATAAATTAAAAAAAAAAAAGACTCCGAATATCTGCATTGTGGTAATTCCAGAAACTGAAGAAAGAGCAAAAGAGGCACAAAGACTATTAAAACAAACAATGGCTGAAAACTTTCCAAATTTAATGAAAAATATGCATATACACATCCAAGACACTCAACAAACCCCAAACAGGTTAAACCCAAACAAACCCATACCATGGTATGTATTAAACAAAATGTTAAATGTCAAAGATAAAGTGAGAATTCTGAAAGCCATAAGAGGGAAGCAATGTGCCACATACAAGAAGGCATATTCAGTAAGACTGTGTGATGATTTCTCATCGGAAACCATGGTGGTAAGATGGAAGTGGGATGACATATTCAAAGTGCCAAAAGTGAAAAAACTGCCAATCTAAGAATTCTATATCTGGCAACATTATATTTCAAAAACACAGTTTAAGACATTCCCAGACAAAAACTGAGGGAGTTGTCACCACTAGACCAGTCCTACAAGAGATACTAAAGAAAGTTCTTCAGGTTGAAAGGAAAGGACACATGACAAAATAAGGAGCTGGTAAGAATAACAACACGGGAAAACACAAACGTCAGCACTATTGTATTTTTGGTTTTTTACTTACTACAGGATCTAAATGACAAATGTATAAAATGTAGTAAGTCAGTGGCTTGGGACTCATAATGCTTAAACACGAAATCTGTGACAGTAACTTTGCAAAGGCGGGGGACAGAGGTATATAAGAACATAGTTTCTGTATACCACCGAAGTTAAGTTAGTATCTAAGCAAACAAGAGTATTATAAATTCAGGATGTTAAATTTAAGCCCTATGGTAAGTACAAAGAAAATACTCGAGAATATACAAGATAATAGAGACAGAAATTAGAGTACAGGATGGGAATGGGCAGCTAATGCATAACAGAGAATAGGTTTTCTGTTTCAGGAGACAGGAAAGTTTTGTAATGGAAGGTGGTGAGGGTACTGCAACAGTGTAAATATGAGGAATTCCACTGAACCGTGTGCTTGGAGTGGTTGGAATGGGAAGGCACATATTGCATATATGTTCCCACAATTTTTAAAAAAGGAAAAAACAAGTAACAAGACAATGACAACTAAATGCAAAACATGATCCTGGAAAATATGTAATAATGGAGGAGAAAGGGCCAGCAAGGGAATTTTTAGATATATGAAAAAACTGGAATATCTACTGTAAGCTTTATATCAATGTTAAATTTCTTTAACTTGATAACTACACTTTACTGTGGTTACAAAGTGAGCATTCTCATTCTTAGGACACGTATATGGCAATATTAAGTTATCAAAGAGTAAGATAAATACAACTTAACATTTACGAGTTCAGCAAATGTACTGATAAATAGACAGATGGATTGATGGTTAGATAGAATGATATGGCAAACGAGGCAAAATGTTAAAACTGTTGGATCTGGGTATCTAGGGGAATAAGGGTATGTTGGAGTTCTGTGTATGGGGTTTGTACTATTTTTTTAATTATCATATAAGTTAGAAAGTATTCCAATTAAAAAGGTTTTCTTAAGTATAAAGAAAACATCAAAAAACACATTTAAAGAAAATAAAATAACTATACCAAAAACATAAGTCTGAGAGTTACTTACCAGCATCCATTCCCTGATCTCTCTGTAAATCCCATTTATGCTCTCATAGCTCCATGAATTTCTTCTTCATAAACTTCCACTAGTTATAACCTTATAGGTACCTGTGTGATGATTTGATCAATGTCTATTCCCCCTTTTAAGACTATTTGAAAGCAGACACAGGAGTTTCATGATATAAAAGTAACCAGAAAACTATCTATTTGGTAAAGAAACAGAGGAACAGAAAAGTTAAACAGGTCACACAGCTTCCAGCTTAAAAAATGGCAGCCAGAATTTCAACAGATGGTTTATTTTAATGCCAAGATTCCATGGTCTTTGTGTTACACTGCAAAGTATAACTTTTTTTTTTAATCGCATGTTATCTTCAAGTTGTCAAAGGTAGTAATTCAATAAATAAAACAATGTTAAGGTGGAAATCATATAAACTTAATCTAAAAAAGATGATAATCAGTTCTATCTACAAAACTTGCTAATAAATTAAAACCCAGAGAGTGTAGTGATAATCTAATATTCCATACATCCACCCAGAGGGACCCCAGGTCGAACACTGGATAGAGTATAATTGCCTTGCTCAGACAATACATCTAAGTTCTACAAAGTAATAGCAGTTGAAAAGATGAATCAGGGTTCTCCCCAGCCTAGGTTTTGCTACACTCTTAAAAATGTGAAATCTCTGAGTAATATCTGCTACCGCTAAAAACATAAACAAGAAATAATCATCCAGGAACTTAAATTACTAACGGGTAAGGTAGGAGTTGGAGAAAGGAAAAGTTCTATTATTTAAGGTGTCTTCCAGACAATATGTACACTACCTTAGAATTACCACAACCAAGAATAACATTTTTTTTCTTATGAACACCAGTGGGTTTTTTTTAATTGTGAAGAATAACATATATAAAAAAAAACAAATTTTAAAGCACATCGCAACGAGTTATAGAACAGATTTCAGAGTCTGGTATGGATTACTGTTTCACAATTTTAGATTTTCCTTCTGGCTGCTACAAGACACTGGAGACTGAAAGAACTATCAATATAATGATTCAGCAATCATTCTCATTTGTTAAATTCTATCTTCTCTGTTATAAGTCTACCTTCTCCCAATCTTTGGGGTTATTTAAGCTATGCCTATTCTAACTTTTTCACGTTGGAAAGGGCTGTCGATAATATGGGGTAGAGGGAGGGAACTAGTTGTTCTGGAGAGGCTGGCCCTCCGGGTTTCAGGACTTATTTGGCCTAGGAGCCCATCTGGAAGTTGCAAGTTTATGGAAAGTAATCATAGTGCATGAAACCTTTGTAGAATCTCAGATAAAGCCCTAGGTGTTTTTTTTTTAGGGTTGGAGAAATGGTTTCGGCTGGAATGTGGCAAACCATGATAAATAGCAATATCTAACTGAAGCTTGTGTAAAAGTCGCCTCCAGAGTACCTTTTTGACTAACTGACCTCTCTCAGCCCTGATACCTTATTTCCTACCATTCTTTTACCTCTTTGGTAAGGAAGGCATTGTCAATCCACAGTAACCAGGACCAGGCTCATCCCTTGGAGTCATATACCATGTTGCCAGGGAGACTTTTATCCCTGAATGTTTTGTCCCATGTAGGGGGAAGGGTAATGATTTTACTTGCAGAATTAGAAAGAGAGGGAGAGAGAGAGAGAGAGAGACCACATTTGAGCAACAAAAGAGGTCCTCTGAAAGTAACTCCTAGACATAACTATGGGAAGGCTTTGCTTATCTGCTGCATAAATAAGCTTCACAAGAGCAAGGCCTCAAGATCAAGAGCTTGGCCTACTGCCTTAGGAGTCCCTAATGTTTGCAACAGTATCAGGGGTTTTCCTGTGGTAAAGTTTAATAGTTCCATATTTTCCCCCATCTGTCACGGGACATTGCCAATACTTTCGAATTATCTGCTCAACATACTCTGGAATGTATCCAGACGTTACATTCAGCTATACAGAATCACAAGCCCTCATTCCTATTCTGGGATCCATGTATTTGGGTTGTTTAAATGATCTAATCAAACAGGTTGAGCTACATTATGTGCTACAGAAAATTTAGGTTTTGGACAAAATAAACTTCTCTTCCTGTGGTCTTACAGAGTAGGCAAAGTTCTAAAATACAGACAATGTGCTCCTTACCCCTGTATTCTGATTTACTTTAGTCCCTAATCTTTTAAAATTAAGTCTGATAGATATAAATTATTAGGAGGTGTCTTAACTACATTCCTTTGAGATAACAGATTCTCTTCAAAATGGAATGGAATCATAAACATTACCTTAGAAAACTGGCTATTATTTAGAAGTTCATAAATTCTTTTACACAGCGCCCCCAATTTAGGTGAATGCTAATCCTCAAACTAGTATGTGATTAAAACTGTCTGCAAAGAGCAGCTGTTCAATTGACATTCTGGATCTCTCTGTAATGTAATAGTTAAGGAATGTGGTGTTATTCAAGAAGAGGCCATAATTTCACATACTGAATGAGGAGTGTTAAATTTTTGCTATAAAATCATGATTTCTAACAGTTCCAAATATATAAATAACCAAATAGTACACAAATCCTGGGTCAAATATTCTGGTATCAGTTTTATTGACTCTTTATGGGCAAAACAGTGAGAATACATTTTCCTATCCAAAAATTAAGTATATATCTATACATTATTTACCATGAACACAAATCATACACAAATCAGAACAAAATCAATCACACCAATACAAAATTGTATCAAATAGCAGGAGTCAATAATATTTTTTGGACCACAGATCCTTGCAACAATCTCATGAAATTTGTAGGCGTCTTCCAAATGTACATAAAGACCAACAAAATTTTGCCTACAAATTAAAAGAGCTCCTGAACGCTTTAATCTCAGCTTCAAAAACTTCTAACCTGGAAGCTATTTTCAAAAATCCTTTATAAGACTGTACTAGAGTAAACAGACTTGTGCTCTTTCCTATAAGACACTGGGGTAGTGACATACATAAAATGTCCCAGTAAGAAAAGAAAAAAATACCAGCATAAACTAATAAAACACACTTCATAAGAGAAACTGCAATGGAAGTAAGGGAATAGTTATACCCTACTATGTGGGATCTGGTCTATTTTAGACACCAGGATTGAGCAATGTCAAGAAAGCTGACATATCAAAATCTCAACTTTTAAAGTAAGTCTATTTTTAGACTTTTTAAGCAGACTTCTGTTTTACAAACACATTTAGTAAAGCAATATCAATATTTGATCATACAGTATTTTAATAAGACATTTCTAAAATATGGTCAAATAATCTAAAGTGTGTTCATAAAAATATAGAGTAAATTTTCAATAGAACAATTGAATTACTTCATATGATAGAATCTGGTAATCTAAAAATAAGAATAAAAATGCATAGGTTATTTATTACCTGAAACATGGTAATTTTCAGTTTATTACAGTGACAATTTTACTGTACCGGTACTGGTACTCCCTTTACTGGAGAGGCATGGAGTAGGAGACTGCATGGCAGAGCAGCAACATATACTAGAAGTCAAATACATTTTCACTCTATTTCTGGAACTACAACTGATTGATTAGTCATGACCTCAATCAAGTCATTACCTTTCATGATTGTCCATTTAGGAAAACTATAAAATTAAAGTCATGAACTATGTAATCTTGAAAACCCCTAAATATTTTATTCTAAATTTCTGAGTATATTAAAAGTAAAATTAAAACAAAAGCAAAAGTAAATAATGAGAATCAGGGTCATTTAGTGGAACAAAGCAATTAGAATAACAAGTAATTTTATTACAGAGTGCCTTCAAGTAACATTTTACTGCATGCACAAATAAGCTAGACCTCTCAGAACAGCTGCTTGCCTTTTCAAGTTGACAGTCTAGCCTTCCGACTGTTATGAGAGCCAGGCCTTAGGATGGTCCCCAATGATCCCACCTTCTGGTATTCCCACCCTTAAGTAGTCTCTTCTCACACTTTATCAGGGTTGGCTGTATGACCAAAAACATACAACAGAAACAAAAGTATGTCATATTTGAGATTCGGTTATAAAAGTTTGTGTCTTCCTCTTGGGTGACTGCTCTCTCCTGCTACAGGACCTCTTGTTCTGCCAATGTGGCGAGTAGGCTCACCTGGAAAGGGACTGAAGCCTTCAACCAATGACACATTAGAAACTGAGCCCTGGCAACAACCATGTGTGTGACCCTAGAAAAGGATCTTCCAGGCCCAGGGGAGCCTTGAGAGACTGTAGGTACAGGTGGAACAGCTTGACTGATATCTTGAGTAATAGTGAGCCAGAACTATCCACCTAAGACCGAACTGGATTCCTGACCCTCAGAAACAACGAGATAATAAGAGCTTATGGTTTTAAGCTGCTGAGTTTTGGGGGTAATTGGTTACACAGCAATAGAAATCTGATACAGTCATTTTTAATTATTTTATTTTTTGAAACTCTTGGCCCTTATAAGTAATTGGTCACCAGATACATTAAATTCTTCTTTCACTCCATCTCTCATATAACCACATCCCATAAATAAACTTTTTCTATTCCTTCTACAACCTCACACACATTTGGGTGCCCTGTATCTTACTGCTACAAATACAACAAAAGCATATATACTATAACTTTGAATAAAGGATACCAAAGTCAAATATGCACAGGAGATACCAGAGCAATGTAAATGATTTAGGTAAAACAGACAACAATGTGGGAACTTTCTCAGAGGACAGTCTTCAACTCAACTCCAGCCAAGTTCTGCTGCTATCTGAGTAGATGAGACCAATGTTTTCAGATCATCTATTTGTGTTTTATGATTCCGCCTGCCCTCTACCCTAACACCTCCTACTCAGCAACTTCTAACGTACTATCACTGTGAATTTATTATTTCTAGTCATTTCTTTTAAGTGATACCATACAATTTTTATTCTTATATGAACATAATTTTTCAAGATTCTTTCATGCTGCAGCATATCTCATGACTTCATATAATAATATACGAATATTATAATAAATAAATAATAGTCTATTGTTTTTATTATAATAAATAAATAATAAGACCACATTTTGTTTATCCACCACTTCGTGACAGACATTTGGATTGTTTCCAGTTTGGGGGCTATTTTGAGAATAATGCTACTATAAACACTGCTGTACAATCAGCAGTTTGCAACCCTGTTTCCATTCTCTTTGTGTATACAACTAGCAGTGAGACTGCCAGATCAAATGGTATTTCTATGTTTAACTTTCTGAAGAACTCATAAATTGCTTTCCATAGTGTCTGCACCACTTTTACATTCCCATCAACAATGCACTCGAGTTCCAATTTCTCCATCTTCTCCAACACTTATTTTCCTTTTCTTTTTAACAATAGCCATCCATTTAGGTTTGAAGTGTTATCTCATGTGGTTTTAATTTATACTTCCCTAATAGCTAATGATGTTGAGCATCTTTTCATGTACTTATTGGCCATTTGTTTATCTTGTTTGGAGAAATGTGTATTCAGGTCCTTTGCCCATTTTAAAATTAGGTTGTCTTGGGCAGTGCAATGGTGGCTCAGTGGCAGAATTCTTGCCTACCCTGCCAGAGACCTGGATTCGATTTCCAGAGCCTACCCATACTCCCATCCCCCACCCACCCAAAAAAATTAGGTTGTCCTTCTGTTGATCAGTTATAGGAGTTCTTTGTATATTCTGGATGTTATCTGATATATGATTTGACACTATATTCTCCCACTCTGTACAAAATCTTTTCACTTTCTTGACAATCTTCTTTGATGTACACAAGTTTTAATTAGATGGAATCAAATTTATTTATTGTTTATTTTGTTGCTTATGTCTTTGATGTCAGATCTAAGAATTTATTGCCAAATCCCAGGTCATGAAATTTGCCCCTAAGTTACGTTCTAAGAGTTTTATAGTTTTAGCTCTTAAATTTGGATCCTTGATCTATTTTTAGTTTTTTTTTGCATATGGTATAAAGAAGGCATCCATTTTCATTCTTCTGCATGTGGGTATCCAGTTTTCATGGCACCATTTGTTGAAGACACTATTCCTTCCTCACTTTTATGTACTTAACACCTTTGTTAAAAAAATCAGTTGCCCATAGATAGGTGAGTCTATTTCTCAACTTTCAATTCTGCTCCACTGGTCTACTCATCTATCTTTGTTTCAGTACCACACTGTTTTGATTATTGTCACTCTGTAATATAATTTGAAGTCAGGAAGTGTGGGCCCTCCAACCCTGTTCTTTTTCAAGAATGTTTTGGCTATTCGGGGCCCCTTGCAATTTCATACACATTTGAGGACTACCTTTTCCATTTCTGCAAAAATGGCTGCAGGAATTTTAATAGGGATTAGATTAAATTTACATATTTCTTTGGGCAATACTGACATTAACAATGTTAACTCTTCTAATACATGGGATGTCTTCCCATTTATTTAGGTCTTCATTTATTAAGTTAGATGATGTCAGGTAATACAAGGAGTATTAAAAAGTGCAAAAGAATGTTTTATAAGATTTAAATATACATTCTACTAGGCTCAGTAAGTCCACTGTTGCAAATTTATTCCATGGATATATAAAAATAAAATCTAGGTAAACTCAAGCAGTTCTATTAGTATAGTTCTTGAGGGCATGAGCATGGACTTACTAAGGAGTTGGGAGCTTTTCATTTACCTTTAGTATCCGCAAAGCAACACCATAAATTAGAATAAATATAAAACAAAATTGTCCAGGATATCATTGTATAGAACTGAAGCAGGAATATAAGAAAAGGATTAAAAGTCGCAGGACCAACTGATGGCCAGATTCTTCCTTACTCTAAATCTTAATCTTCATTTTGTTTCCTTACAGTTGAAAGAAGCTGAGTAGTTATGGGCCCCCTTGCTCACATATCAACATAATTGTTCGTTAACTTTCTCACTGTACTATAACTAAGTCTTTAAAGGCTCATTCCTCACATCTCCAGCACCTAACTCAGTAACTGCCATGCATGAGTTAAAACAAAAGTGTGTGTGTGTGTGTGTGTGTGTGTGTGTGTGACTGCTTCTAGGGCATGATCAATCATTCCCCACCTCCAAATCTTGGAATAAGATGAAGTCCTCATAACTTTCCACTTCCCCCTTTACTTAGAGATCCCCTGCATTTGATAACAGTTGTTTGTGTTATCAACAGAGAGTAAGCTCAAATTCCTGAGACTGTAACACTAATTTTGTCTGATCTTTTTCTAATGCTTGAGGTCCCAATCAATTCATGATGAGAGCCTAAGATCTGCTTGCTGATTCATGTGTGTTCAGCACCACACCCTGCGGTTCCTGATTACTCTTCCCCTTGAGATTATGCTTTTAGCATCCAGTTCTAGGACACTTTTAATGGAAGATGAACCCTTAGGAAAACCCCAGGGTCTTTATGCGCTGATACTAAGGGCCCAACAGTGATGCGAGAGAAAATCACTCAGTGCTGAATATGAGGTATATGCTGCCTTTAAAAAAAAGAACAGACAGCAATTCCTTACCCACAAAATGGCTGAAAAAACTGAACACCTTTAGGAGTATCTATGGATATCAGAATATTCTGGAGAAAACAGCCTAAATTCTCATCTCCAAAAGTCAGAAAGAAATTTTGATTATTATAAATATTCTGTTGCTTCTAATTCTTAGTCTACTGCAATGGGTTTTGTTGTTGTTTGTTTGTTTGCTTTGGTATACTGTATGGTGGGGGGGACACAGTTCATTTTTTTTCAATTATGCAATGGGATGTTGTACCCTGGAAAAGTAGAATCTAAGTCACTAGCCAAAGTGCAATTTCCTTTAAACCTTGATTTGCTATATCACAAAAATATCCTTTTTTCTAAATTCTTAAATTATGTTTAGAAACCTTATAAGCTTATAAAGTGCCATCACAGGACTCTGAATGAAGATAATAACAACTAACTCTTATTGAATTGTTGCATTATCACCTTCCAGGTATTGTTTCAAGAAATTTACATTCAGTAACTTATTTATCTCACAATAACCCTTTGAAGTAGGTACAATTACTGCTCCCATTTTATAGATGAGGATCCTGAGTCACAAGGATGTTCAAACTATCAGAGGCATAGAACTGAGAACCACTGAGGGACTGGGAATTCATGTACTCACTCCAGAGCATGAGATGGTAGAATGTACTCTGCAGGATGGGAAAGTCTAGTGAAATTTGCCCTAGGTAAAAATATATGTGGAATGAATAACAGATTATTCTCAAAATCAATTAAGTATGTGTCTATTTCTTATCATCTTTACTTTTATTTCAGATGAGTAAACAAAATTGATGTTCAGAGAGCTATAGTAATCTAACCAAGGTCATTCAAACCCAGCCTAGATTTGGAAACACAGGATTTCCCAATAAACTAAACTAAGGGTTTTGCTATCCTTAATACAGTACAAAAAGATGCAAAATGTCTTGCAGTATTTTATGAATTGAAGTATTTCCTATCTAAAACAGACTGCAATTCTCATCAGGGTTTCATATGGACAAATATGAAATATTGTAACATACACTACAAAAGATCATGTATTGATTTCTACCACAGAATTCACAACATCAAAGATACAGAGAATGGTTTCTTGACTGAAGATATGGTTTCTTGACTGAAGATATCTTTCCCAAGATGCTTTAGTTTGGACATTTTTCTGGCCTTAGAACTGCAAACTTGTAACATACTAAATTTCCTTTCTAACAGGTGTTCCATTTCTGGTATATAGCATTCCAACAGCTTTAACAAACAAATACACCCTCTATCAAATCACCAAACCTGAGTGTGGTTTAGAGAACCGCTGCTCCACCTCTCTCAAACTTGTGGTTGATATCTGAAATGCAGGCTATCTTGAGAACTTAGCTTTCAAACTTTGTAGTTTGCCTACACTTATTGCAGATGCCATTTTACAAGAAGAAACTGAGACTCAGGGTGGATTAGTAATGTGCTTAATGTCAATTGAACATATCAAGCCAAATCTAGAACTTAAGTCTATAAGATTAGAAAGCTTGTGTTCTTTTCACTATGTTATGCTACATTTAAAAAGTTATTTTGTTAGTTCTCATTCACTAGCATCTACCCTAGATAAAAACCATTATTGTTTTGATATTCTCACAAGCAGTGTGGACAATCAAAGCTATAGGCTGAGCCCCCAGTCTTGGGGTTTGTTCATATGAAACTTAACCCCACAATGGATAGGTCAAGCTTACTTAAAATTAGGCCTAAGAGTCACCCCCAAGAGAACATCTTTTGTTGCTCAGATGTGGCCTCTGTCTCCAGCCAACACAACAAGCAAACTCAACACCCTCCTCCTGTCTACATGGGACATGACTCCCAGGGGTGTGGACCTTACTGGCAACATGGGACAGAAATCCTGGAATGAGCTGAGACTCAGCATCAGGGGGATTGAGAAAACCTTCTAGACGAAAAGGAGGAAGAGTGAAATGAGACAAAACAAAGTATCAATGGCTGAGAGATTCCAAACAGAGTTGAGAGGTTATCCTGGAGGTTATTCTTATGCATTAAATAGATATCATCTTGTTAGTCAAGATGTAGTGGAGAGGCTGGAGGGAACTGCCTGAAAATGTGGAGCTGTGTTCCAGTAGCCATGTTTCTTGAAGATGACTGTATAATGATATAGTTTTCACAATGTGACTGTATGATTGTGAAAACCTGGTGTCTGATGCTCATTCTATCTACCTTGTCAACAAATGAGTAGAACATATGGAATAAAGACGAATAATAGGGGGAACAAATGTTAAAATAAATTTAGAGTGAAATGCTGGTGATCAGTGAGGGGGAGGGGTGGGGGTATGTTATGTATTAATCTTTTTCTGTTCTTTTAATTTCTTTTTCTGAATAGATGCAAATGTTCCAAGAAATGATCATGATGATGAATATGCAACTATGTGATGATATTGTGAATTACTGATTATATATGTAGAATGGAATCATCAAAAGTTACAAACGTTTGCGTTTGTTTGGTGTTTTTTGGTATTTAAAAAAAAACAATATTCTTCTCAGCACTTCAACTTTATACACTTGAGCTCTGACTCTCTATTTTCATTCAGAAATCTAGGGAGAAAATCTAGTCAACTAAATATGTCTGTCCTGTGTACTGATTTTCATTTGTTAAGAAATAGATTATAGTTTGTAAACTGGCAAAATGGGAACTAAACATGTTTTATTACCTTATTTTCTAAATTAGTCATAAGCTAGTCCATACGATTATACTAAGAAAAGTGAAAACAGTCAGTTCTGGTTAATGTAAACACTAAATATCTTGCTGTTTCCTAATCCAGCAGATCTATCCCAGCTTCAGACTGGCTGTCTAAATGTAAGTGAATATGTAGTGAAAACTGGACACATTTGCCTCTGATATATAAGTAATGATAATTAAATTATCATAAACAGTATTATGCTATGGTATCAATTTCCTAGAGGAAGAAAAAGATCTTGAAGCTAAACATTAACTTACAGTATACATTTTAAATGCACAATAAAAGAATATAAATGAGCTGTTGCTTTCTTTGTAACATCTGGTTGAAGTGTAAATGGCACAGACAAACTATTTAAAATGTAACAATGGCAATGCCTGGTTTAAAAAGAAAAAAAATCAATCTTTTTTTTTTGGCTGAAACCAACAAAGTGCTCTCAGGGCTTCTAATCTAAATATTTTAACACAAACTACTGGTCTGCTTTGCAGGAGAAAAGTTTAAACAACTTTTCCAAATTTAACTTTCAATCAAACTGATCACAGTAAGATCTACCACCAAAGAACACTAAACAGTAGCTACTGCTAAACTCTACAAACATTTTATATACTACTAATTTAAGCTTAGAGCTGACACGCAAAATTCAATTATTATGGTAATCGGAGGCCTTTTACCATCTTTCTCATTTATCACAATCACATTATTCAGTTCTGACTAAATAAAATATATTGAAATGACAGTTTCCCTCTACTCTCTCCTGAAAACATATTACATTGACAGTAATGGGATTTAGGACACACCCCTACAAACAAGAAAGTGAAGAAAAAGTTGACAACATTTTGGATCTGGAAAGCAAAGGGATGAGGGGTACCTGACCTAACAGAGAGGTCAGCAGTGAGGAAAGCTGAGAGAAGCAATTTGATTCATATCTTGTAAACCCAAAAAGCTCAGAAACTGGTGACATCAATGAGTCCTAGAATTTGGGGTGTGGTTAGGACTGAATCTGTATCACCTTCTGTGAGGTCAAGGTGAAAGCCTAAGAAGTAAATTACCCTCCTCAACTCTGCAAAGTCAAATAACTGTCCAAACCCCAAAAGGCTGGATGTTTATTCTCCAAAGAGAGGATAGAGGATCTATTTTCTCTATAGAGGATTGGCATGACAACAGACACAGATGAGAGAGGTGATTAAGTGTGAGTTCCTAACATCTTCCAACCATCTTTCACCCACTCAGCTCCCAGAACACTGGCAGTCAGACTTGCACCCTCCAATCTGGAAGTGGGAAGGTACTCTGAGGAATCTCACAAGCCCAAGAGAAAACACCTTAAGATATCGATACCATAGAGGTCTCACCAGTGCAATGGCCCAGCCAGATCATCCTATGGTAAAGGCTAAGGTTGACAAGTCTACTACACACCCAGAGCTTCTACCATCAGCTTTTAAACATGAGCAGGCAGCCCAGGGTCACCCAACATCTGAAGAAAGACTACAACATGCACAATGTGAAAACAGGATAAAAACAAATGGTAGACTCTTTTTAAAGTAATTTGGAGAAAACAGAGCTGGGAAGAGAGATTAAAAGCTAACAAAAAACCATTAATATCCTCAGAGAGAAGGGAAGAAACTACATGCATGAGGTAAGAATAGAATGCCTTAAAAATAGAATAATCAGAGCACAACAATGAATTCTTAGAAAATAAAAATATGGTAACAGAAAAGAAAAACTCAATGGAAAAGTTGAAGATCAAGCTGAGGAAATCATTTGGGAACCCAGAACAAAAGGAAAAAGTTACATTAAAAAAAAAATTAGAAGAGGCCAGAGGAGAACTTACAAATAACAGAACAGGGAAACCAGACGGAAGAAAATCAAGTACTTCCTAAAATTAAAGGACCTAGGTTTCCAGGTTAATGCAATAATCAAGTGCCTCATACAATGGATGAAAGGAGACCCATATTACAACATATCATCATGAAATTTCAGCACATTCAGGACAAGAAACTATCCTAAAACAGTGGTTCTCTATTGTTTAGAATTACCTAGGGAGCTATAAGAATATATGCTTGCATTTCACTCTAAACCAATTACATCAAAATCTCTGATACCAGGATTTGGTCAAAGTTCCCAGGTGGATTCTAAAGTGCAGCCAGGGTTGAGAATCATTGTCCTAAAACTGCCCAAAAAGAAAGGAAAAAGAAAAAGAAAAGGTAAAGAAGATGGTTTTGAGATTTTTTAATAGCAACAGTGGAAGCTCAAAAGGCAATAATCATCAGCACTTTCAAAATTGTGAAGGAAAAATTATTTTCAACCTCAACATTTATCAATTACATTTTATCACACAATAACTTTTTCGAAACACGTAGGTATCACACATACCTTTTTGCATAGCATTACTAGAGAAAGTGGTTTGCCCAAGTAAGAGGAAGACAGGGGATACAGAAAACAGAGATCTAACACAGGAGACAGGTGAATCATATCCCCTAAAATGACAGTTATCTGGGCCCTAGGGATGGACTGAAGGGAGGGCAACTGATCCAAAATGGTACAGCTCACAAGGTTCTGTTAGAATAGTTTCCAAAAAGGCAAAGTGTGTTAGAATACACTCAGAGAAAAACAACTACGAGAGAATCTGAAGACAAATTTGTAATTAGTGTATAGAAAGCTAAGCAAAGAAGCAAGACACTTCATTAACTCTAAAAAATTCATAAAGTGGTACAAGGAAAGAAGTCATCCTACTACACTATGTAACTCAGCTGTGAACAGCATTTACTAAGTTACATGAATGTGAACACAGAATACTGATCTAAAGCAATGGATGCCATAACTACATTGAGAGGATGGGGGAGAAAGAAGTGTGATATGTTTGGTGGCAGAAGGCGAGAGAGAGAGAGAGAGAGAGAGAGAGAGAGTTAAAAGCTCACCTATCAGAGTAGGAAGTCAACAGACAATGTACAAAACCAAAAAAAAGAGAAGAAGTAGGTCTAAAAATAGGTTATTTAGTGATTTGGTTTAAATACCAGGAGAGAAAGCCAAAAAACAGTCTGAAATAGTTGTCTCTGAGGTGCAAGCAAATATTGAAGATTTCTGGCTTTTGTAATAAGTTTTGTAGAACTATTTCATTTTTAATGATGTGCACTGACAATTTTGATAAAAATCAAAATTACAAAGAAGTTTTTTCCTTTGACAACTTGCTTTACTTCTTGACATTAATTTTTTTAGAGTTGACTCTGTTGACAATACATTTCTATTTCAATCTTTGTAACCAATGTGTAGCACTCACTGCCCATTTGTACAATAAGTTATTTATCCCTTATAATATTCACAGATATTTGGTTATTTACAAAGTTTCTCTATTAAAAGCAGCAATGCCATTTAAAAAATCCATAGCTACATGCATACATGTAAGATTTGCATCTAGTTAACTGTCTTCAAACTTTCTGCCTTCATGTCCCCCAAAGAATGTTTATCGTCTACATATTTCTTTTAATTAAATTCCAGATAGTATTTGGATTTCACCAGTTTTTCCCAACATGTCCTCTTTTTGTCCCAGGACTCCATTCAGGCTATCACATTGTATTTGTTGTCACATTTCCCCAGTCTCAAGAGCTATTTTTTTCATTTAAACTTAGGAAAAACTTGTTTAAGTACTGTAAGTTGTAAAAATTTAAGTAAATCATTTTAACTCTCTGAGCCTCAGGTCCCTCTGCTGTAAAAATAAGAAAGTACCGTCATTTAAGAATCTCTGATAAGCTAATAATATCAAAAGACCCTATACATTCAAAAGGGTTATTGTACGTCTTTATGTTTCACACAGAGGTTATGTATTTGCTTAATATTCACAAGCTAGTCAAGGATCTTAAATGTTTTTACTTATAAACTGCTCAGAAGGGAATGAAAACCCTCCTTTTCCCCCAGAATACACATCTTCATTTTTATAATTACCCTGAAAAACCAAAGACTCCTGATTTCATACTGGACTTGCACACAATAAAATGTTCAGTAAACACTGGGGGGAGGGGGGTTATCATTAAAAAATGATAAGCCCAGGAAATAATGGTAAAAAGCTTATGAAAGGTTTCTAATCTTACCAATACAAGTCACATAATAGCCATTATAGAAGGAACTGAAGTTGATTTTTAATTTCTTAAGTCTACTTCCATTTCTACTGCTTGATTATTTGTTCTTGCACTGATCTATTATATTTAAGAAATAATGAGAACACAGGTTTGGGAACAGCATGATAAACAAAGCTCATTTATGTCATTAAATGAACTAATGACATAATGAGTAATATTTAAATTTTAGAAAACAATTCTATAAATAATCAAAATTACATTTTCTGATTTCTATTAACAATGAGCACATTTTTTTTTTAATCTTCATGCATTCAAGTACCACTTAACTTAAAACTCTTGAGGGAAAGATTTAACTCGATCTTTTAAAACTGGGTAACAATGGTAAATTCCTTAGTAAATATTTAACAAAATAAAACATGTGAGAGTATAATAAATGTTTTTATTTGGGCCCTAATATCACTAGTTTTTCAAGAGACACAGAACATCCCAGTAGGATTCAACAACTGAGAATTATACTCTAGTTAGAGTCTAAAAAGACCTCAAGACAAAGACTTCTTTTAAGACAAAACATGAGCTCATGGGAACACACCAATTTATGTCATATAGCACACTGCCCTACTTTTTAGTAGCAAGACCTTTCCCTTGCTCTACACACATAACACCCATTGATATTCATGGGAGCCTGATGTAGGAAAGGAGCACCACGTGGCCTCTTGTAAAAGGAAAATTTTACGTCTGCTTTTGAATGTTGTTTGCACCTGGCTTCCAGTCAATTCAATATAAACACCAGCATTCATAAAGTGTTGGATAAATCCTTGTCTCCGATAATTCCTTGTCTCCAGCGAATTCCAGACTTTTGAAAAGGTCAAAATGTAATTTGAGAAGAGGAAAATTATTATACTTAAAAAGAGCCAGAACACAGAAAGACTATCATACAGTAAAGGATGCTGACAAACGATCTAAAATACTCTACTGCGGCTGACATGAAAATTTATACAGTAACAGTTCCCATTTTAGGGGTGTTCATTACATTCTAAGCACTGAGCTAAATGTTTAATACATGTTATCCCATTTAATTCTCACAAAAAATCCCGTAAGTGGGTATTATCATTCCTATTTTGCAGGTGAGAGAAGTACAATTTAGAGAGGTTAAGTGAATTATCCGAGGTCGCAGAGCTGGTAACTGGCAGAGCCAGGTTTATAAAGCCACTGCGCTTTCAAAACACTTGGGTATACTCAAACTCTACAACATGGGAAATGACGTCACCTGAGTGTCTGGAAGTAGCCTATCCCTTTGGAAATGCCTTCAAAATGTATGCTATAATCTTATTTATAATATGTTCATTTCACAAACATTACATCACTTGCTACAAACATTATATTGCTTGCTCCAAAAACATTCTCAATTTTCTGAGGCTTTGAAACATATCTTAAACTCTTTAGATAATTAAAATATGACAAGGAAAATACAGATTTACCTGAAATTCCACTGCAATAGTATGTCTCATGAAGACTATATCACAGAAGAGACAGTATTACAATGTCCACACTGAAGTAACCTCAGTTAAAAAACAGTTTCAGAGGAGATGAACAAAAATCTATTAAACCAAATTCTGATCCTCCACAGATCTTGTTAGAGCAAACCTTTTAGTCTGGTGATAATAATTATCAGTAATTCCTTATTTGTAAGAACACCTTTCCCCCATGACTGGTTCATAAAAAGTTGAATGAGCAGCTCTGCTACTGTATTTTTGCATGTGACAACTGAATTTGGTTTCCTAACTTACTGATCCATTATTTACTTTTTACTTTTTCTTTGGGGGATATTTTTCCAGCAGTACTTTATATTGTTATTAATTTTTTCCAAATGCCATGGTCCTGAGTGAATGTCTAATTGTCATCACATCTAAATAACATTGTTTGGGTGCTATAAGATCTTAAGTAAGCCAGGCCTATCATTTCAAGCTGAGATTGGTTAACTGATTTGAATTCACAGTTCAAAAATATAGAAATTATATTACTTCTTTGAATTCTGGTTTCCTTTTCATCAAATTTTCTTTGGGATATAAAATGTTAAGGGTACGTATATACAGGGCGGGCCATGGTGGCTCAGCAGGCAGAGTTCTCTCCTGCCATACCAGAGACCTGGGTTCAATTCCCTGTGTCTGTCCATACAAAAAAAAAAAAAAAAAGTCAAGGGTTTTGAGTATATAAATGGCTTACATATATTTAATTTTTTTATTTTATCTTTAAATATTTAAATGAATATAAATGTTCCTAAGTAATATATTTGGAACATTTATATTCACTAAAATTATTAGGATTGTTTTTTAAGCCTTTAAAACAAGTTCCAAATAACTGACAACTGAGTTCTTAACCTAACTTGAAAAATAATTAATAAAACATGTGCGCAATTTCTAAGGAAACTGAATCATCTGGGACTGAAGAAACAACTAGGAGCCAAGAGTTTTGATTTCCTATGTGGCTGTTAGCAAATTAAATACCTTCCTTCTGACTCAATTAATTTATATGGAAACAAGGTAAAACACAGTATCTTTGGCAAATTAGATTCAATATTGAAGATAAAATTTCCATATGATTTAAAAAAATAAAAATAATTTGAAAATATTGCCACCATACTCTCAGCTACCACTGCAGTTATACCAGCTCTAAAGTAGATTGACATTTTTTAAAAAGCACTATTTCCTATTTAAGCAGAATAGTAAAGAATGAAACAATTGGCTAAGCTGTGAATTTGGCTCAATGATGTCACTGACCAAAGCAAACATAGGATGCCATTCTTCAAAGAACTAGAATAAATTAGGCTGCTAAAATTTACTGAGTATATTTCATGTACTGGCACTGTTCTAAAAGTCTAACTTTAATTTGATCCTCAAAATGGCCTTATGAGATGGGTATTAATATTATTCCCATTCAAAACTAATGGCAGATTAAGTGCCTTTCATAGACTCAGAAGGTTAGTAAGTGGAATATTTTCATCTAAAACCAATACTTAATAAGATGCAATGATTATCTAACGATTTTAGAAAAGAATACAATATTTTGTGGCAAATACAAAGTACTCAGTATGAAGCCAAATCATCACTGTACAAAATTGCAGCTATCAAACTAGACTAGACACCCAAAAAACTTCCCATGAGAAATTATTTTCCATTTCCCTGAGAATCACCGAAAGGGAGAGTGCTGGCCAGCAAACCTAGACGGGACAGGAGTAAAGAGTAAAGTTCTGATTTCAAAACAATGAACTTTCTGAATTTATAAAACTAGTAGTAAAATTAAAAAACCAATTTAAAAAAAGTCAACTTAGACAATGTCAAGTGATTTTCTCTCACAAAGCTCATTTTAAAGATATTTTTAATAAAAATAAATAAAATATAATCTTATTTCCCCTACTTCCTGATAAAGCAAAATTTACAAACACCTAGCCTGTATAAACACTTAAAATATGCTATGCTAATAAACTTAAGTTATTACACAATCTACAAGTATTCAAAAAGACTGGTCACAGGAAAGCTGTGGGCTAATCAATGGTATTAACATAATCTAAAGGAAGAATGTAGGAACAGCTGGAGAATGAACAGTGTGGAGCAGAGAAAAGACAAGCCCAAAGAGCCAAGAGTCTAGTAGTGTTCATATCATCCACATTGACAAATAGGGGGACCCTGAACAGCTGCTATGAACCATCTGGTTGTTGGGCAAAAATAAATATTTGGCTGTACCAGGTTACCATTACTCGATGGTGAAGATGGTGGTGGTGATGATGATGATGATGATAATACCTAACTTGTAGTGGACATTTAACTTTTTGCCAGGTACAATGTGAGGCTCTTCACATACATTGTTTCATTTAACTCTCACAAAAAAGCCATGCAGTATTATCCCTATTTTATAAATGAGGAAACTGAGGCTCCCAGAAGCTAAGTAACTTGCCCAAGGTCACTGAGGCAGTAAGTGGTAGAACCACAATTTGAAACCAGATCCAGCCCAAATTCTTTGCTATGATAATTATTAAAATAATATTTCTATAAAGATGGTTGAGAGAAATTAAAGGAAACCTAAATAAATACTGTGTTCGTAGATTAGAAGACTCAATAATGTTAACATGTCAATTCTCCCTAGCCAATCTATAGGTAATTAATCTATAGATTCAACACTGACACAATCACCATCACAGTAAGCCTTTTTGTAAAAATCGATAATGTCCATATGCAAAACTTATTCTGTACCTAAACCATGCATAAAAATTCCTTGAAAATCGTAGTCCTAAGTGTAAAAGATTAAACTACAAAATTTCTAGAAGAAAATATAGGTGAAAAATCTTTGTGACCTAGGGTTAGGCAAAGAGTTCTTAGCAATGACATCAAAAGCATGAACTACAAAAGAAAAAATTGATAAATTTTACTTCATCAAAATTAAAATTTCTTGTTCTTCAAAATGATCTATATAACTCGCTCTTCTATGTACACCATGGTTTCTTAACTTTCTTTGATGGGGAAGAATACATTAGTCTTTTAGGACAAAAGTCCAATCCATTTGGCTACAGCATTCTTTTCACTGTTAATAAATAGTTAATCTTGTTGACACAAATACTCTTGAGAGTTTTGTTTACATAGAAATGTTCAGTATCCCTGAGTGGAATACTGTATATAAGAATAAAGTTTCTCATACAAAGCTAAGAACCAGACTCTGGACTGGACTTTGATGACTATATCTGAGTAATATCCCAATGACTTTGGGCCACCCAACCAATATCTAGCAGTCTCTATCCCTCTACCTATTCTTTAAGTAAAACAAACAGTACTTTGAAAATCCAGTATTCTGTTTAAGAATTCAACTGGGATTTCCCATGCTGTCTTTTTTTAATTTCAAAGATACAAAAATCTGCTTCCACCTGTGTGCTGGTTTGAAATGTATGTACCCTAGAAAAGCCATGTTTTAAACCTAATCCCATTTTGAAAAGGCAGAGTTTCTTCTAATCCCTATTCATTATTGTATGTTTGATCACCTCCTTGCAGATGTGATTTAATCAAGGGTGGTTGTTAGACTGGATTAGCTGAAGGCACATCTCCACCCATTTGGGTGGGTCTTGATTAGTTTCTGTGGAATCCTATAAATGAGGAAACATTTTGGAGAAAGCCAGACATTTCTGAGAGAGCAGAGAACAACATAGCCACGAGAAGCAGAGATTTTACCAGCCAGTGACCTTTAGAGATAAAGAAGGAAAACGCCTCCCGGGGAGCTTCATGAAATAGGAAGCCAGGAGAAGAAGCTAGCAGATGATGCCATGTTTGCCATGTGCCCTTCCAGATAAGAGAGGAACTCTGACCGTGTTCACCATATGCCTTTCCAGATGAGAGAAAAACTCTGACTGTGTTCATCATGTGCCCTTTCACTTGAGAGAGAAACCCTGAAAGAACCAAGGTATCTTTCCCTGGGTGCCTTAGACTGGACATTTCTATAGACTTGTTTTGATTGGGACATTTTCTTGGCCTTAGAACTGTAAACTAGCATCTTATTAAATTCCCCTTTTTAAAAGCCATTCTGTTTATGGTATATTGCATTCCAGCAGCTAGCAAACTAGAACAACCTGCTGGAATAGTTAACATTTGCTACTAAATGCACCAGCAGCAAGTCTGAGAAGAAAAAGGGCTCAGAGACATGAATGGTTTGAAATGGGGGGTGGAGGGGACTTAAAATTCATGTTCTCCATTATCATAAAGAAAAAATCATGAAGAAAGTAAACAAAAAAAAGGCTACCATTTACCTAATACCTTCTGATCATTTCCTAAATTAAAATAATTAAATCATAATTGAGTTTGACCAGCATTAAAAATGGCATAGATATGGCTACTAAAATAAGTGTAAAATGTGATTTTTCTGTACTAATTGCTATTTAAATTCAACTAAATTTCTCAAAAGAAGCCAGAAATACTCCATAAAATGTTTTTCCTTAGTAAACTTCAATTAAGAGGTTAAAATAAATGAATCGGTGATACTTTTATAATTTGCAGATGGAGTACAACCTAATAATAGAAAGTAGACATTTTCTACTAACTGTCAGCAGTCTGTTTTTCTGCCAATATAAGGATTTCAGAATAACGGTTACTTGGTAAATTTGTGGCATGAGGCCTAGCATAACGGCGGGTGGTAGACTCCCAGAGCTGCGTCGCAGGGTGCGGCACCACCTCCACAGGCACCCACCACCCTCTGCGGCTGCCTGCACAGTTGAGTCATGCAGCATCTGAGGATAAAGGGAACAGGTGGGAAGAGGGATTGCATGAGGACTATCCACATTTATTGGCTCACTCTGCCCAAATCATCCCACCCTCTCATGAAAGGCACTAATTCTCTTTTACCCCCCTCCATGATTTGCTTCTTTGGGCTCTCCCTGAAGTCTCCATGATAGCACCCCACCCCTGAATTCCTTGTGTCTCTCCCACTCCAAAGTAGTCTCATGGGTCACAAGTATTCAAGGAATGGGGCTGGTATCAGGAACCAAACCTCAACTGCCCCTCCCTGAGTGAAGCATAGTTTCTGGATACCTTCTAACATCTTTTTCTGTCAAGTTGTCAGGATGCTGCTCAGATTATGAAAAAGGTTATACAGTAAACCTTTAGATGCTATATTAAACAAATCAGATCACTTTCAAAAACCACATAACTCATGTCTTATAGCGAAAAGCAAAACCATGTTTAATAACCTAGCCATAGAAGTGACAGCATAAATTCAATTTTAAAATGAGTGTTACCATCTCACAATTATTATATTTATTATGCAGTAAAAAAGAAACAAAAAAAATTAGAGTCTTCAATAAACTATCCCTCAGCTCTACTGCAAACAAAAAATTCAAATTATAAAAACATAAACTGATCACTGGTTGATGTCACTACACATTCAGCCTAACCTCCCATCTTCCACATGGACAGTTGGTAAAATCATAATAAATGTTCCCACTAGTGACATACTCTGTGACAAAATACTTGAGAAAGCCACAAGACCTTCTCTGTCACCTTGAACAAAGGCAAGGAAAGAGACCAATATATTTTAGATAGATTTTCAATCATAAAAGTGTAACTTTTAAAATCTTTTTTTCTGGTTTAGCTTTAAAGAAATTCTAAGAAACTTTGATATACCGAATTTGGTATAAATTTTGATATACCAAATTTGGAGAATTCTAAAGACGATTCATTTTTTTACTAAGTAATGACAGTACTCTACTACTTCCTAGAATGTTTGTCTTCCAAAAACATTTACTCTATTAGACTACAGAAAACAAAAGAATGACAATCTGTACTAATAATCTGCTAAAGAACATATTTTAGAATAATTCTAATGTTCCGTTTATGTACAACATGCTACCACTGTCACCAGACATCGTGACATCTCATTAGTAATACCACTGAGATTATAAATGCCAGTTATTGATAACATACTCAATTATGGGTATCCAATTATAAACATCCCAATTCTGAGGATTTTCTTGTTTCCCCATGGGTAAAAGCTGTGTATTCTATGTAGAAAATCCTATCTCAGATGTTTTAAATCCTAAACTAATCATTTTTAAATCCTCTTCTGAAAAACATGATCATTGTATATAATGTTAAAGCAGACAAAACCAAATGTGTCCTACTCACCTGATACATTAAAACTGCCCCCACCGCCACCAAAAAAAAAAAAAAATTAAGTGACTGACCCAAGGTTTCACATAAGGAAATGGCAGTATGAGGCTAATGCTACTAGTTTCATTCTTTCCACTACATCATGGTGTCTTTACTAACAAGAACAGGCCGTGTTCCTTGGGCTGGAGGGCATCAGGTTTACCCACTCAGCAGGAAGCCCTGCCTCCACCAGCAGCTGCCAGAGTAACAGGGCAGACCTGCCATCCTGGCGGGGAATTAGGACAGGGAGCACATTCCCAGCCAAAACATAAGAGAGGAAGCAGGAAGTTCCAAGCTCCTGGCAGGGTAGGAAGGAAGGAGCAGAGTCAGCTGAAAACAGGGAGGGATCCAGAGAAAGGGGGGTGCAAAAAGTGTTATACATGCAGGAGTCCAGATTTTCTAAATGGAACTAAGAGATTATACTTTCCCATATAAAGCGCAAGATGTTATGGGACCATAAATATGATTTGGCTCCTTCACAAAATAAGTACCATGATTTTCTAAGGAGAAATGCATTATGAGATCCACCCAAACAATTTAAAAAGAAACACTGAAACAAATTCATTTGTAAATCGGATACTGCCTGCCTTTCATTTAAAATGAGTAGGGCGGAGGTGTTAAGTGAGCTACCGGCTGATATGATAATGAAACTGTATCTGAAGTGCTTTCCCATTGACCTGATGAACACATGGTAACCTGTCAGAGGTCATTTTCATTTTCAGTGATCCAGAATCTGATAAATCAATGTCAAGGCTGCATTAAAACAAAAGAAAGCACTTACTGCTTTACTAATAGATAATATGAAAGGAAATATAAACTCCTTGGTAAGAAAACAGCAAATATCCTGTGTTACTTAATGATACAGTAATCATTAAGTCTAAGGTGAAGTTTCTCTGTTAAAAATAATTTACTAGCTGCTTAAAAAACAAAAGGAGAAGAAACTTAACCAGACCCATAGCTAATTCTAATTAAGATGAAAATTTAGTAAGGCTAAGTTAAATTTTTCATTAAAAATTATATAAAAATAAACTTACAACCTCCAGATTATTCCTATGCCACATAAGCCCTGAAACTGAAGAGGTACCAGTCTCTCCCAGAACATCAACCAGTTACATTCCTCTATTCCATAGTGTCAACATCTCTTTTCAACATGAAGAAGTTAGAATGGTCATTGCCCAAATATCCTTGAAGATTGAAATGATCAATGAGAGAGAGGAGTTGTAACAGAGAAGTTAGGATTTAACAAATGATTATCACTACTGAATCATTATATAGATATTTCTTTTTAGTTTCTAGTGTATTAGAGCAGAGAGAAGGAAATTTCTGATGTTGTGGAACTGTAACCCATACTATACTTTTTGAAATTTGTTCTATAACTACTTGTTAAACTATACTTTGAAATTTATCACTTTTTTGTACGTTATATTTCACAAAAATATTTTAAAAATAGAAAAAAACATAAACCTGAAACATAAATTATATTCCAAAGAACTAGAAAAAAATACTAAGCAAGTCCTAAAATAAGATGCAAAATTTTCCAAATGGCAGATTTAAACTGGCATTTGTTTGCCAAGAATATAATTTTTAATATTGGATTTAAATAATATATATTTAAACCCTGGATGCAACTATTTCCATTTAATATGAGATATTCACTCATAAAGCAAATACTTTACTATATTTAATTCTTACACTATTACTTAAGAAATGCATTGCCTAAAAAAAAAACACAAATACATACTAAAAAAAGTCCAGCATTTTTTTTCCTTCAGAAGACAATCCTTTACTACATTATAAATAAATGAAATCAACATCTTTCATTATTCATTTTTAAAAAATTACTACTGATACAAAACATGCTTTCTGTATCAACTCAAAAATAAGTTAATTCCTAAAATGACAGTAATTAAGGGCGGGCCATGGTGGCTCAGCAGGCAGAGTTCTCGCCTTCCATGTCAGAGACCCAGGCTAGATTCCTGGTTGCCTATCCACGCAAAAAAAAAAAAAAAAAGATAGTAATTAAGATTATGCAGTAATTGTTATGGTCCCAATATACAGACTAAATTACTCATCAATTATTGTTTATTATTACATTTACTAAACAAATATAGGTTTATATATAGAATGCATGCTTCTATATAAAGCACATAATTTATGACTTCACTTTTAAAATTCAAAATTCATTTATGTGGGAAATGAGCTATAAAATAAACTATTTCACTTAAAAATTTATTTTAATTATTACACAAGATATTTTATATGAAATACGATGCTGTATGTTGCTAAATAAACAAGAAGCAAAAAAAAAACCACTCCGATCATAATTCTTCCACACATGAAAAGACAGAGAGTGACAAAATACTTCTATTTGGGGATGTCTCTGCATTAAAAATTAGCAAAGACCTTTCTGATAACAGAAACAGCACCTGCCAAGAACAGTTCTTTGGAGCAAGATTTGATCTCCTATTAAGTCCTATGACAGACGAAAGAAAACACTTAATTGAGGCCCATCTCTTCACTCCTGCTCACAATGCAGCAGTTTCCTCTAACAACATTTGTCAGAGTAACAGCTACAGCTGTGCTTTCACAGGAGTGAAATCTAATTGTACCACACCACGGAACTATCAAAAGCTAACTGAAAAACAGAGAATGAATTCTCTACTCTTAAGACATTTGGCAGAATATGAGAGGACTCCAAAACTGATAGAAGTATATTTGGTCAAGACATCACATGATATTTTAGAAGTTTAATTGTTTGATTAAAATATTATCAAACAAAAAGAGTTAAAGGCAAAATGTACACTGAAGGATTTTATCTGTTTGTTTACTGGTCCTACCACTATGTTCCAGAAATGATTTGAAATCACTTACAAAAGCAGGATGACATACATTACAAGTAGGATACGGTAGAGACGGTGTGGTGCAGGTGGGAGATAGGGGAGCACAGGTGTAGCACCAAAAGGCCTGGGTTGGAATTCCAGCTCTGACTGAATCATGTGTCCCCAAAAGATTTATTCAGGTCCTGGCTCCCAGACTCATGAATGTGACCCCATTTGGAAACAGGATCTTTGGAGATGTTATTAGTTTAGGCTAAACAGGATGACAGCAGACCCTAACTCACTATGACCAGCGTCCTTATAAGAGAAGACCTTGACACACAGTCAGCAGAGACAGAAGAGAACCCATATGACGAAGCAGAGATTGCATATTGCCATGAACTGCAGTAAACCACTGGCAAAAACCTACTGACTTCAGCAGAAGCAAGGCCGATACCCTGATTTGGACTTCTAGCTTCCAGACTTGTGAGACAATACATTTCTGTTGCTTTAAGCCACCTAGTTCATGGGACTTTAGGGCAGTTCTAGGAAACCAATACAGCTATTCACTATAATCCCTGTTGTGACCTTGGGATCTTACCCTCCCTGTGCACCCATTTCGTTATCTGTAAAATGAGGATGATATCACTCACCTCTCAGGATTATGTGAATTAACATATATAAGGCCCTTAGGTCTGTACCTGGCAATAATACTTATTTAAAGTAACAAATGGAATAGGAATAGAAAAATGGATCCATTAATAAAGCTAATCACCACAGCCCTATTTATAATGTACTATATCTAGAAATAAAATTTGTTTTTATTTTATCCATAGTTACCCATCAAGGTTTGCAAATTGAAATTCTCAACTTTCAGCAATTATAACTATTTCATTTTTACAGGAAAGGATGGCTTTAGTATATCATGTCCACACTGGCCAAATTAATTAAGTGCTGTATTTATCTGACATGAGTTTGCAACATCCTCCCAAAAAGGATTATGGTCAATTCATGCAATTTGTAAAGCACAGTAGGAGTGCTCCGCTTTTGGAACTGGGTGAAAGGTTTGTGCTTGTGCCCTTTAAAGATGATCCCCACCAAGGGGAACAGAAGATGCCTCTGAATCCCTAATCCTCAGCACCTCAGCCTCTCTAAATTTAGGGCTTCAGGCCATTTCAGAGGACCCAAGGAATGCAAATGAGGTTAAACTGGTACAGCTAACCCTGAAAGTACATTACAGAACATAGTAAACATATCATTTCCCATTCTTTCTAGTTTAAATATTTTAGTCATTGATGGCTCAAGTATTATTAATTATATTTAAATGAATAGTATTGTAAGATTATATAAAACTATTTTAATATATTATTAACAAATATTTGCTTCCTCCTTATTGCCTTTTCTAACTTCAAGCTCTTGATTATCCATACGAAGAGATAATGAGTCTATCAACATTATTAAAACATTTTTGAACCAATTCAAAAATTTCAGATTTCTAATCTTCAAAATATAGCTGTCAGCATCATAAACATTGTTCTGATAATTCATTATTTTTCAAAGCACTTCACAACATCCATAAGTAGTATATGTCAACCCTGAGATGGCTAAAATGATATCTACCAGAGGAAAGAAGAGATGAAGAATGAGGAAAAGCCACAAAGTGAAATACTAGTCACTAAAATGTTTCAAGGTACATGTACAGTACTCAAAAGTACTGAAGATAAATAATACCTCAAAGAGGTAAATCATCATTACTTATAACTTAAAGCTTCTAACTATTACATAGTTAAGTTGTAGAAATTTTCCTTATTTCCTTTGGGTCTCTTAAATTCAGGAATATCAATTTTACTTACTGAACTTTTATAAAATAGCATATATTGATTCTTAATTATAATTAAGAAAAAATTAGGCCTCTTCATCCTTGTTTGAACTTAATTTTTTAATAATTAAATGTGTTTAAGTATACAATGAGAAGGATTTTGTTTTAAAATTCAATTCTTTAACAAAAAAAGGCAACATCAGAAAATAGCTTTGTAAAAGCAAAAGATCGAGAAACCTTTACATATACCCCATTAAGATTTATAAAAAATTAATGGGTACTAAAATAACATTAATGGAGCCCTGCTATATGTCAGGCACTCAGAAATGGGTGGATTGATACTTCTGTGAACAAAATGCATACTATCCTTACCCTCAATGTTTACAGACCATTATTACTTCTATTATGAACTGTCCATTGAAGTCTCTGGGAGGTTTTTCTACTAAAGAGAGCATTTTTTTTCTTGTCTATTTATACAAGCTTTTCATATCTAAAGGACAGCAGTATATCATAAAGAAAAATTCAAATAAAATTAAAATCTGAATATTAGAAACGTATTTTCCTCTAATTATTAAAGCAAGTCAATAATTCTGAAGTATGAGTAAGTTACTTGAAATTTATCACAGCTAGCCTCATAATCAAAAACATCTTTAATTCCAAGAGGCACTCTGGTCTGTGGTCAAGAGCCAGGCTTTAGAGACAGATGGACTGGTTTTGAACCACAGCTCTGCCACTTCTAAACTATGACCATGGGCAAGTTATTTAGCCTCCATGCATCTTAATTTAACTACTGAAAAACAGGGATAATTTAAGCAACGACTTCCCAGGGTTGCTTTGAGGATGACATAATTTACGCAAAACATTTGGACCATGCCTGGCACGCAGAACATGCTCACTAAGCATTACCTATTTTCAGTGATGTGCTAAAGCCAGTTTATAGAGCTGACTGCTGAATTTTCAGAATTTTGTGAGCCAGCTACTAAGCATAGCCATCATTAAAGTCTAAATTACATAAATCTACATTAATACAAATTACTTTAAAAACACAAAGATAATAAATATGAATTATGGTCCTAACTCCTGTTTTACTACATTATACTTTTACCTATGTTCTTGAGTTTATATATATCTAATACATTTAGTACAGTGGAAATATTATGTAATGGTATGCTACTGCATGTTTATCCCCAACTACACATTCAGTGATGTCAAGCCGGTAGCCTGAAATTAGCCATAATCAGAAAATTTACTCTGTGGAAAGGAACAAATGCTATAACCCAAGGCTTTTTTCCCTGGAAAGTCAGTTGTCAAATATTTACCAACACACCACTATCTATTACCTGTTTTTATAATAAATCAACTTAAATTTCCTTCATCCAAGTAAAGTTTTTGAACAGAAAGAAAAAGAAAGGGCAACGAATCAAAATGTTACCTATCTTAAGTCTTTGTCTCATCCCTACTTGGTACTATGTAAACAAACTTGACTGCCAAGCTCAGGTTCCTTTTCAAACCTGTGTCCCTAAGGGACCACATACCTCTGTCTCTAACTGCACCAGACTGTGCCTTTTCTGGACTGCCAAAGCCAGACAGATTCAGTATTCTTAAAAATAACAAGGCTATTAAGGAAATAAATTTTTATCTCCTTAAGGCAGCCTCCATATTGAACCATGGCAGCACAGTTCAATGTTTTAACTATGCTAAGTGCCAAACTGTCATGAGATTAGTCCACACATCTCTTAAAATTGTTTTGACCTTCTGACATTACTTAGCAACTCAAGTCAATAACAAGCCCATAGTCACTCTAACTGAAACACAAATATTAACTTTCAAAACAATACTCAAGTACTCCAACCGCCTTCTAATTGCTTCCTGCATATAACAGTATTATGTCAGGACTTAATGCAATACATACATAAATGATGTGCTCAAAGAGACAAGGTAAATGCATCAATTTATATCAAAAGTGTAACAGTGTTTGAGCAACAAAGAATCAAGTTTGCAAGGAGGCCTGCAGATGGACTGTAAAATTTACCCTACTTGTTAGGAAAGGGGGAGGAGGAAGAGGAAGTGTAGTACAGGGTGCATGAGAAGTTTGGCAGTAGAATTCTCGCCTGCCATGAGGGAGAGCTGGGCTCAATTCCTGGCCCATGTACCCTCCCCACCTCCCCCAGCCCCCCAAAAAAGAGGAATAATAGTCATGTGTCCAGGTTCTTACTTAAGGAATAAAAGGACTTTCTTGGGGCAAAATGATTAACTGGAAAAAACTTAAATCTAGAAATGAGAATACCTGGATTCCAATTCCAATGCTGGTACCAACTAGTTTTATGAACTTAATATCTCTAAGTATAATTAAATTACATAGCTCTTATGAAAGGGAAATGTTCAGAATAAATATGCTGTCACTACAAAAAGCATACATCCTTTCTGCACCCCACTATGATATAACATAGTTTTATTAAACTGGCCCAAATTTAAATATCATATAAAGAGAAATATTAACATCAATATGAAAATATAAATAACTTATATATCATGGTTTAATTCCCCAGCTACACATATTTTTACGATTTTCCTAACATAAAGACAAATGCATGGACAAGAATCATATTTTTTTCCTTTCTGTACCTCTACCATGTTGCACAAAGAACTTTCATTAGTAGAAAGTACTTAATAAACATGTGGATAAATTGTGTATTAAATACTTTGCAGATTTAGTTTCTCTACATTTCTATACTCTACCTAATTATAATAAAAGAAAACTATTGCAAATTTTATGAGATCATGAAAAGTAACAAGAAGTTAGGATTTAGCAAATGATTATGATTATTGAATCATTTTATATATATATAAATAGAAATATAATATAAAATATATATATTTCTTTTTACTTTCTAGTATATCAGAATAGCCAGAGGGAAATACCTGAAATGACTAACAGCAATCCAGCCACTTTGATCTTTAATAATGATTGTATAACTACATAGCCTTTATATTACAATTATAAAAATCTTGTGGCCGGCCCCCACTTGTTTTCCCTTATCCTGTTTTTCAACGATGCATTCTTATGATCACTAAAGACAGCCCATAATGCTTATTAATGAAGGCCTCTGAGCCTGCCCAGAACTAACCCACCCCAATTCCAAAGCTATCTTGATAGAGCTGGATCTAACCAAAATTGTCCTACCTGACATGCACAGTGGCTAAAACTCTAACCCCTAAGTAGCCTATACCTCATTATAATACTAAAAAATCATACTCATTAAGGCCACCATTTTCTATAGACATTCTGTGACTACGCATGTAATCAATCAATCTGTAAGAAAACTATGAGAGTTATTTATTGTTCACAGAGACAGATTTTCAAGACAACAGACCAACTGAGCTCCTGCTTCGCGCCTAACAATGAACGCTTTCAATCTCTGAAGCCTCAGTGTCTCAGGAATTGGTCATTTGAGCTCACTGGGCAGAAAAACTACCACCTTTGATCAATATCAATCTGGCGACCCAAGTGGGACCAAGATCCCTAAGTCTATGACTGCCCAAAGTTCTGGAGCCCTGGCAGGACAGATGAGCATGGTAATCGAGACTTTTGTGACTGCCAGACTTCTAGTCTAGAGGTTCCACAACCGGGTTTTTCTCTGTTCTGCCAGCCCTCCAGACTCTGTGCACTCAAAAGCTTCAAAAAGAGAAACTGTTTCCAGTTCAAAGTCCGCCATAAGACTAGGTGAGTGGACCATCATGGTAAAAGTGGGTCGGGGAGTCAGTAAGGGCATTTCAAGGCCTAGGTTTCAGGCCCAAGTCCCACTTCCAGAAAGACACCCCCTTTGCTCTGTCTGACCTCTACACCTTTCTGTTTTTGAATACCATTTTGTGCAGGGTTCAAGGCCCTGACCTGAGTTTGTCTGTTGAGTATACTCCTAGAAAGTAAGTAATCCAACAATTCATTAACATCTAACAAAATTAAGTGTATGATGTCTGCTTGTTAATTTGTGTGTTACTCAGAGTAAATGCTTAACTCCTGTTTAACTGTTAATCGGTATGTTTGGTCTAGTTATTAATTGATGTGTTACTGCATATACAGTAAGTGTTAAGTGTCTTTAAAGTTAGTCAGTGTGTTATTGCATTTGTATTATTTGATGTATTACTGCATTTGTGTTATCCAGGTATTTCTATTGATTACTGATTGTGGAAATTCTTTAAAATGGTTAATTCTAATTCTAATAGCATTTCTGGATATAAGCCTTTGCACTGCACTTTGAAAAACTGGAGAGATTTTAGTTACAATCCATTAAAAAAATGAACAAAAAATAATTATTTCTATAACTCAATCCAGCCTCAACATGACTTAGTATAAGGAAGAAAAAGGCCTGAAAATGGTTCTACAGAAAAGGAAACTGTTGCAGTTAGACTTTACTCTGCAAAAAAGAACAGAAATGGGATGAGATGATTCATTCCTTTATTCGTCTCTCTCAAAAGTATACATCCAGTCTGTTTTATATATGCATGACCTGGGATTTAGAGATAAGAACTAAGCCGATCAGGTCAGGATTAAGGTAATTCAGCACACAAGGGTAAGGAAGACATTGTCTATATTTTTAGAGCCACATCTACTGTTTGAGAAAAAAGGAAGAGAGGTTTATTTTGTCCAGAAACTAAATTTTCTGTAGCACATAATCCAACATAACCTGTTTGGATAGCTCTTTTGAACAACTGAAACACAGGGAGCCCAGAATAAGAATGAGGGCCTTTAATCCTGTATATCTTAATGTAATGCCTGGATACATCCTAGAATATATTAAGCTGATAATCAAAAAGTATTGGCAAAGTCCCTTGAAGGATGGGAGAAAAAATATGGAACTATTTAACTTTACCCTCAGGAAGTTCCCTGATACTATATCAAGCATTAGGGCACCCAAATCAATAGGCATAGCCCTTGATCTTGAGGCTTACTTTTACGAAGCTTATGCAGGTAGCAGAGAAGCTTAGCCTACTTATAGGTATGCGTAAAAGTTACTTCTGGAGGATCTCTTTTACTGCTCAGATGTGGCCTCACTCTCTTTAAGCCCAACTCTGTAAGTGAAATCATTGCCTTCCCTCCTTCGTGGGACATGACTCCAGCCTCCTTGGCAGTGTGGGAGATGACTCCTAGGGATGAGTCTGGCCCTGGTACCGTGAGATCAATAAAGTGTAACTAATAACGTATCAGTGGTGGACAGGGTTCAGATAGAGTCAAGAAGCTCCTTTGGAGGTCATTCTTATGCAAGCTTCAGTTAGCCATTGCTACCTATCATAACTTGCCAACCCCCAACCAAAACCATTCCAGCCAATCCTAAAGAACACCTAGGGCAATATATAAGACTCTACAAAGGTTCCACACTCTAGGGTAACTTTCCAGAAACCTACAACCTCCAGATGGATCCCTGGACCAGGTAAGTACTGAAACCTAGAGGACCCCGCCTCTCTAGAACATCAACTAGTCTCATCTCCCTACCCCATATTAATGACAGCCCTTCCAACACGAAAAAGCTAGAATGGCCATAGCCCAAACAGTAGGATAGAAAGAGCAAAGGTGATGGTGGAGTTATACAGAGAAGGTAGGGTTTAACAAACAAACACGGTTGCTAAATCATTAAATTGATATTTCTTTAGTCTCCAGTTATCTTAGAGCAGCTAGAAGTAAAAACCTAAAATTGTGCTAGTGTAACCCATACCAAGCTCTGAAATCTGTTCTACAACTAACTGTTGTGCCGTGCTTTGAAACCGATTGCTATTTTGTATACATGTTATTTTTCACAAAAAAAGAAAAAAAAAGTTGATGGTGACGATAAAAAAATTATTTATTCCTTCAAGCCTCCTATATACTGGGGCAGCTAGAAGGAAAAATTTGAGAGGATCGTATGGTAATACATGACACACTCTGGGATCTGTCCTGTAACTACTTGTTGAAGAGTACTTTGAAAACAATTGCTTTTTTCTTCCTTTGCTTTGTATATACATTTTATCATACAATAAAAAAGCTCAAAATAAAAAGGATATTTCTGTGCTCCTTTTTTTGGTGACTAACTTTCTATTTGTGTCTGTCCAAGAAATATTTTCATATGACAGGATGGTAACAGCACATTAACAAAAAATTCTTAAAGAGCTCTATTTGAATTGTTTAAAGATAAATATATCTATAATTTGTGTATATATAAATTAGCACTCCTAGAGTCCTAGAGAAAAAGAAAAAAAAATACTCTAGGTACCAGGGTTCAAGGCCTTAGTATTTTTAATTACTGTAAACAAACCTGGGCAGTGGAAAGAAACTGCCACCTGGGACTTTCTGAAGGCAGCAGAGGGCTGCCAGGGTAAAGAACGAAGCCAGCTTTAAGTGAAAAAGATCTAATAATTGGAAACAAAAAGAAGGTCAGAGGAATGCTCATCAACACTAAAGCCACTTAAGGGGTCTTAAATCCTACCACCCTCATTTAAAACTTTTAAAACCAAGCTCAATAGACCAGACCTCATTCTTCCTGTCTCACTATCCCTGTGATCAGGGCCTAACCCTAAGGCAGCTATGGGGGAAAGGGGGGGTGAGGAAAGATGGGGGAGGTGTGGGCTTGGTTAGAATTCTTTCTGCTGTGCCTGGGGATCTGAGCTGGAATAGTGGGCAGAGAAGATATGCTGTGGAATAGGTATGTCTGTTCTGAAAGAGGTCCTCAATTAAAATTATTTTCCCCAACAATACTTTTGCAATAGTAACCATAATAAATAAATCATTATTAAAATATAAATAGCCTTGGGACAGAAGTAATTGAATAAGATCTAACTGCTTAATTTCAGTAAATAAAAGAAAATGTCCTTGAGAATTATGGAAAAGTTTTATATTTTTCAGAGCCTGATAGTCAATATACTTTTGTTGTTCATAATTTTAGAATATTATGAAAAAAGGATTTTTTAAATCTCCAATAGAAGGAATAAAAAAGAAAATACAGTCACAAAAGATGCAGTGACAAAGTCTAGTCCTATTCCCTTTTTTATGATGATTTTTTTGAATCAAACAAATACAGTTTTATTCTACTTAGATATGTTCTCCCTAATTCATACACGTTTACTGATAAAATAAGTTAGTATTATATCTATTAGATCTTTACTATGGAAAAAATGTTAGTTTGTATTTATCTTTTGGTAGCTTAAAGTATGTAGGTATGTAAAATATACAAGATGTGCTGCATTAAAGAAAAGTGTGCAATTTTATCCTTGAGAACGTGTAGGATAAAGTCTGACTGAAGAAGGTTTGTGAAGGTGAGTTTTATTTCTGGTAGCCACCACCAACTATAATGTACTGAGGGGAGAGAAGACTGTCAAACTAGAATTCTATACTCAATGAAAGTATTTTTTTTTAAGTGAAGGCACAAGTAGGTGAGTGAACCTTGAAAACACAGCATGTTAAGTGAAATAAGCCAAAAACAAAAAGGCAGTATGATGCCTCACTAATATGGACTAACTACAATGTGCTAACTCTGAGAATTAAGAGCACAGTTTCATCAAGGAAAGGCTTATTGTAAAGTTCCTAGACTGTAAGCTCTTACAGCATTCACATCTATTCCTGAGGTATAATGGTTATTTCTAAATTCCAAGATGCTGAGCTGTGTGTGTGTATATCCTGGTCAGTCCCTCCCTGGAACTTGAGGTATCTGTATGACACCTAAGACTCAGCACTAGAGCTCTGCAACTATGAAAGTCAGCATTACCCCATACAGCAACTGTTTAACAAGCTGAAGAAGAGATCAGACTTCAATTAGAGATATAAATGAAGTTGATCTGGTTAGTAAATCAGACTAAGGAGTAAAGGATGAAATTGACTGTATTTTAAAATTTCAGCTGCTGGGTGAGACCAGAGGAAGAGATGTTTATTCGGTGCAAAATTTATACCTTCTATAGCACACTAATTTAATTTGTATGGTCAGTTTACTTGAACACCATAATTACATGGGACCTCAAATAGGGAGTAAGATTTTGTTGGTTTGTAGAAGTTAATGTGATGTCCTGATACATTCCAGAGTAATCTGAGCAGAACATTAAAAAGTTTGCAAAGTCCCCTTGAAGGACTAGGGAAAAATGTAGAAATATTAAACTTCCCCACCTGAGGAAGACTTGGTATTCTTGCAAGAATTGGGGACTACCAATTTAAAAGGCAAAGGCCTCAATCTTGGGGTTTGCCCTTAAGAAATTTGTTCCTGCAAAGGAGAAGCTAAGACTACTTATAATCGTGCTTTAGAGTCACCCCCAGAGAACTTCTTTTGTTGCTCAGATGTGGCCTCTCTCTCTCTCTAAATCAACTCTGCAGGTGAACTCACTGCCCTCCCCACTATGTGAGACATGACTCCCAGGGGTGTACTTTCCCTGCAACATGGGACATGACTCCTGGGGAAGAGCCTGGTCCTGGCATCGAGGGATTGAGAAAGCCTTCTTGACCAAAAAGGGGAAGATAAACGAAACAAAATAAAGTTTCAGTGGCTAAGAGATTTCAAATAGTCAAGAGGTCATTCTTATGCATTATATAGATATCTCTTTTCAGGTTTGGGTATATTAGAGTAGCTATAGGGAAATGCCTGAAAACATTTGTGATGGTCAAGTTCACATGTCAACTTGGCCAGGTGGTAGTGTCCATTTGTCTGGTTGGGCAAATGCTGACCTGTCTGTTGCTATGAAGACATTTCATGGATATAAATCATAATTACGTTGGCTGCATACACAGCTGACTGCATTTGTAATCAGCCAAGGGGAATGTCTTCTGCAATGAGTAATGCTTCATCTAATCACTGGAAGGCATTTAAGGAGGATTCAGAAGAGACGGTCTCTCATCCTGCTCCAGCTGGAGAGCCTCTCCTGTGGAGTTCATCCAGACCCTTCATCAGAGTCATCAGCTTCACAGCCTGCCCTATGGATTTTGGACTCTTCCATTCCTATGGTTGTCCAGCCAGCCTCTCCTGAGAGCTCACTGAGGAACTTCATTGGAGTTACCAGGTTGCAGCTTGCCCTATAGACCTTAGACTCTACGTTCCCACAGTTATATGAAACACTTACAAATTTTATATCTATGGATATTTCCTGCTGATTCTGTTTCTCAAGAGAACTGTAGCTAATACACCATCGAAGTGTAATCAATTAGTGTTGATTCTTGAAGATGATGTATATAGCTTTCACAGTGTGACTGTGTGAGTGTGAAAACCTCGTGACTGACACTCCCTTTATCTAATGTATGGATAGATGAGTAAGAAAATACAAACAAAAAATCAATAAATATAGGGGGTGATAAGGGATATGGAATGTTTTGGGTGTTCCTTTTTACTTCTATTTTTTTCTTATTCTTATTTTTATTGTTTTTGGAATAATAAAACTGTGATGATGAATGCACAACTATATGATGATACTGTAAACTGCTGATTGTATATTTTAGAAGATTATATTGTATGTGAAAACATCTCAATAAAAATTGTTTTAAAAAAGTGAAGGCAATTATTCCGGAGAAGATGGCGGCTTAGTAAGACGCGCGGGTCTTAGTTCCTCCTCCAGAAAAGCAACTAAAGAAACAGAAACAATAAAAAACAGCTCCCGGAGCCACGACAGAGACCAAAAAGACAGCGTACCCCATTCTGGAACGGCTGAACGGGCAGGGAGAATCCGCTGCGGTGAGATACCCGAGGGGTGCGCGTTTTCCTGGCCCGGGCGGCTGGCAACTGGGGTCCCCTCCACGGACGTGGCTCCCCGGTCTGACTGGGAACGTTGGATAGCGGGGCCCTCCCGCCCACGCTTGGCATCTCGGGCCAGCTGGGCAATTTGGACCGGCACTCCCCCAAGCCGCGGCGGACGGTGACCCCCCCTCCACGCGCGGTTTCCCGGGCCGACTGCAAGATTCGGATTGGCAATTTAAAGGAGCCACAGCATCTTTTACTGGTGGGCCCCGCAGACAGATGAGCGCCACGAGCGCCACCTACTGGGCAGGAAAAGAAAAACAGAGCCCAGAGATTTCACAGAAAAACCTCTCAACCAGCCGGGTCCCACACCCAGGGAAATCTGATCAAATGCCCAGACACCAGCAGAAAATAATGGATGACGCTCGGAAAATTGAAGATATGGCCCAGTCAAAGGAACAAACCAATAGTTCAAATGAGATACAGGAGCTGAGACAACTAATGCTGAATATACGAACAGAAATGGAAAAACTCTTCAAAAACCAAATCAATAAACTGAGGGAGGACATGAAGAAGACATGGGCTGAACAAAAAGAAGAAATAGAAAATCTGAAAAAACAAATCACAGAACTTATGGGAGTGAAGGACAAAGAAGAAAAAATGGAAAAAACAATGGATACCTACAATGGTAGATCTAAAGAGACAGAAGCTACAATTAGTGAACTGGAGGATGGAACATCTGAATTCCAAAAACAAACAGAAACTATCGGGAAAAGAATGGAAAAACTTGAGCAGGGGATCAGGGAACTGAATGACAATATGAAGCGCACAAACATATGTGTTGTGGGTGTCCCAGAAGGAGAAGAGAAGGGAAAAGGAGGAGAAAAACTAATGGAAGAAATTATCACTGAAAATTTCCCAACTCTTATGAAAGACCTAAATTTGCAGATCCAAGAAGTGCAGCGCACCCCAAAAAGAATAGACCCAAATAGGCGTTCTCCAAGACACTTACTAGTTAGAATGTCAGAGGTCAAAGAGAAAGAGAGGATCTTGAAAGCAGCAAGAGAAAAACAATCTGTCACATACAAGGGAAACCCAATAAGACTATGTGTAGATTTCTCAGCAGAAACCATGGAAGCTAGAAGACAGTGGGATGTTATATTTAAATTACTAAAAGAGAAAAACTGCCAACCAAGACTCCTATATCCAGCAAAATTGTCCTTCAAAAATGAAGGAGAAATTAAAACATTTATAGACAAAAAGTCACTGAGAGAATTTGTGACCAAGAGACCAGCTCTGCAAGAAATACTAAAGGGAGCACTAGAGTCAGATACGAAAAGACAGAAGAGAGAGGTATGGAGTAAAGTGTAGAAAGAAGGAAAATCAGATATGATATATATAATACAAAAGCCAAAATGGTAGAGGAAAATATTATCCAAACAGTAATAACACTAAAAGTTAATGGACTGAATTTCCCAATCAAAAGACATAGAATGGCAGAATGGATTACGACCCAGCAATACCACTGCTAGGTATCTACTCAAAGGACTTAAGGGCAAAGACACAGATGGACATTTGCACACCAGTGTTTATAGCAGCATTATCTACAATTGCAAAGAGATGGAAACAGCCAAAATGTCCATCAACAGACGAGTGGCTAAACAAACTGTGGTGTATACCTACGATGGAATATTATGCAGCTTTAAGACAGACTAAACTTATGAAGCATGTAATAACATGGATGGACCTAGAGAACATTATGCCGAGTGAGTCTAGCCCAAAACTAAAGGACAAATACTGTAAGGTCCCACTGATGTGAACCGACATTCGAGAATCAGCTTGGAATATATCATTGGTAACAGAGACCAGCAGGAGTTAGAAACAGGGTAAGATAATGGGTAATTGGAGCTGAAGGGATACAGACTGTGCAACAGGACTAGATACAAAAACTCAAAAATGGACAGCATAATAATACCTAAGTGTAATGTAACTATGTTGGAACACTGAATGAAGCTGCACCTGAAATATAGTTTTTTGTTTGTTTGTTTGTATCTTTTGTTTTTGTTTTTTTCTTTTTCCTTTTTATATATATATATATATTTTATTAGTATTATTATTTTAATTCTCTCCTCTATATTAACATTCTATATCTTTTTCTGCTGTTTTGCTAGTTCTTTTCCTAAATCGATGCAAATGTACTAAGAAATGATGATCATACACCTATGTGATGATACTAAGAATTACTGGGTGCATGTGTAGAATGGAATGATTTCTAAATGTTGCATTAATTTCTTTTCTTTTTTTTTGATTAATAAAAAAAAATTAAAAAAAAAAAAGTGAAGGCAAAATAAAATCTTCACAGACATAAAAAGTAAAAGAATCCATCATCAGCAGGCCATCACTGCAAGAAATATTACAGGAAGTCTTTCAGGTAGAATGAAAATGATACCTGATAAAGATAAGGATGTGCACAAAGAAATGAAGTACATTCAAAATAATAACTGCATTCCTAAATATACAAAACATTTTTTAAATCTCTTTAAAAAGGCATGAATAAAAAATAATGCATCATGACATTTATAACATATATAGAAGTAAAAAGTATGTTCTTATGTACTTATTCACGAAGAGATATACATGAAGTCGTATAATATTACTTGAAAGTAGATTGTGAGAAATCAGAAATACTACAAAAACTCTAAAGAAAAAAGAAAAGCTCACAGATTTCTAGGTGCTCATATAAGATGGAAGAATAGATAGCATGACACTTCCTATTACCTAAGGCTGCTCTATTTGTGCTGACTGAGCAATACATTCTAGACCTTTTACATTTTAAGGGTCTAGAACTATAAACAGCTGCTTTACAATACCCCAGCTTTTTTTAAGTAAACAATACTGTGGGCAACACTATTCTCTGAGTTCTCACACATGTGTAAACCAATCTATCTGTGAACTTGGCCTTTGTTGTCTAAGGGCACACTCCTTTTCTGAGCTACACCTCCAAATTTTATCTCCTGAAGTCTCAGCATTATGATAACTTTATCTAAACTGAATCATATCTTCTCCCTGTAATTTATCTTGGCATTCACTGTGTCAACAGTTCATTCTGACTATCTCTCTACTTAGGGAAATCACGTACCATGAAGTGAGGTAATCTGTATACCTGCTGAAAGTTACAAAAGTTACTTTAAGCTTCATCTTCTTGGCAGGTATAGAATTAATGGGATAAAATTAGTTCAGCTCTAAGTGGAATTATTACCTAGAGTTAGCCTGATTCAGAAACTGAACTCAGAAAATCTTAAAATTCTCAACAGGAAGTCATTCATTTAATCATTTTTTTAAAAACTATTAAGTATCTACAATATGTCAACATAAGCACTCGAGGTGTTAAAAATTCTTAAATAGAAAATAACAACAATATATTGTGGCATTTATAACATATATAAAAGTAAAAAACATGACACCAATAGTACAAAGGCCAGTAGAAATATATATATGTGTATATAATATATATGTATAAATGTATCTATAAATATTTATGTATATATATAAATCCTTAACTAATACAGGGCACACATACACATACACAAAGACTTAAATAATTGTGAATTGCAAAAGTATTCCATCTTCTCTTATCTAATGATATCAAAAACAAATATGCAATTTGCTTTTCTTACTGTCTTCCCACATCATCTCTTAATATTAATTTACTTCCTCAAACTCCTGGGGCTACTTTATATTCCAATCTACAGAAAAAGAATTTGCACTGTAATAGGGATCTACTATAAATCTGTATTCCTACTTCTCAGAGAAATAAAACTTGATGAGACAAGGTAATGGGTACAGGATTCACTGGCCCTGTGAATTTCACAGGGAAATGGTGTAAGAAAGTTACTCTTAGGGTACTTTATTCATACTGCATGTACAACACCTTAATTTTGTCTGACTTATTCAAGTTAGTGCCTTTTCAATCCTCCAGACTTGGTCTAAGGAGAAAGCCTGAGAGTGGATGATCAAATGAGACACTGAAAATGATAACTGGGGCCATAATGGTCCAACCATAAAGAAACAGACAAAGCATCAGTCTGTAAATTGTTTATGAAAGCGCCAGAGGTCTATTAAGTCGTTGTCACTGAATACCCAGGATGTTGCCTCCAAATTATACCCTGCTCAGAATCACATGGAGGAAGCTTTCCTTAAAAAGTAGCATTATTTCATATGCATGAGAGTGTTAGTTATTTCTTCTTTTAAACTATTCTACTTCGTGGTGGCATTCATATTCATTATAGAAGTAATAAATGCTTGTTTTAACAAGACAAATACTTTGAAAACTCTCACCCCCTGAAGTTAGCCACTGTTAACAGCTTGGTCTCCTATTTTTTCATATCTTCCTCTATGTGCATACAAACAAATCCATATATATATGTTTGTATATAGGATTTTTTTCTTTACTTCTTTTTTTTTTTTTTTTTTTTTTTTTTTTACAATATGCCATACACATTAGTCCTGTGCCTTTTAGTTTTCCTTAATGGTATATATTGGGAAAATGCTATGGGTTACTACAGTCTATTAGCTGCTTAACATTCCATTCCAAACTATGTAAAAATCAAAATTTATTTGACTATCCCCTACTAATGATTTTTCGCTATTATACATATGGTCATCATAAATATCCTCGCACTTAAATTCTATCTGTAAAAGAGATTCTGACATATTGGTGGTCAAAGGATATATGTACCTTAAGTATCAACCTCCTTTCAGCAAAGATAAGTCGCCTTCTCACAAAAAATGCATGAATATTGTTTCCCCACATTCTTGCCAGTACCAGGTGTTATAATAAATGCCTTTGAAAAAAATCATAAGAACAAAAATGGTTACTAGCTTTAAAATATATTATCTAAATTTTTTCTAAACTTCTTTATCAATTAAATTTCTCCATAGACTTACCCACTGTCAAAAATTTGCCAGCTGTCTCCAATTTACCAATAGCTGTGCTTTAGATATTCACTCCTAAATTCTAACAACCATATTATAACATATTTTCTCTTAGAAATGCCATTTAAATGAAGGTTAGATAATCCAGCCTAATGCAAACTATAGTTTGAATATTTAAAATGGTTTAAAAAAAAACATTACCAATGTACAATATGCAGACATTCTGTTGTTAATCTATAATGATAATTAAAATACAAAAGTGGATTGATAAAAATGTTTTAAAAACACACATTATCAATACACATACAATGGAATATTATTCAGCAGTAAGAAAGAATAAAGTCCTGAAGCATGCAACATGGATGAACCTTCATGATATTATGTTAAGTGAAATAACTCAGACACAAAAGGACAAATATTGTTTGATCTCACAGATATGATCTAATTGTAATATGTACACTCACACACATAAATAGAATACAGGTTACCAGGTTACAGAATGAGGCTAAAAAATGAGGAGTAGTTGCTTTATATGTGCAGAATGTTTAACTAGGTTGAACTTAAACATTTGGAAATGGACAGAGGTAATAGTAGCACGTTACTATGAGAATAATTAAAAGTGCTGAATGTTGTACCAAGCTGGTTGAAAGGGGAACTTTGCAGACATATAAGGAAAGTCGGACGTTAAAGCATGGGAATCTTGTGGTGGACAATGTCCACGATTAACTACAAACATTTAAAAGTTCTTTCATGAACTATAAAAGGAAAAAAAAAATACATGCTACCAGAGCATTCATATTGGAAAATCACTTTCCAAACCACATCGTTTCTAATCGTCTACCTGCCTGTTGCTCTCATAGAGGGAGCTGAACAGACAAGGAAAGACAGAAGAAACAGAACCGGGATGGGAGGAGAGAAGATAGAATCTATATGTGGAGACCCAATACATGAGAAATGAAGCCGGCTACAATGTACCTAAGAAAATGAAGCCGGCTACAATGTACCTAAGAACCTCTATCACCCAACTCCCCAAAAGTATCAAGACATAAGCACTCTCTCCTTTTATTTCTTCATCTCCCCTCCCCTCTCTCCTCTTCCTCCAGCCTCCTTACCATATGCCCATATGGCCTGTGAGCAAATCCAAACTTTCCATCCTTTCCACTGCCACTCCTAGTCTCTATAGTGTGTTAGAAACGCGGCCACAAAGCATCAAATTCTCCTCTTTTCAGTCCTCATCCAGAGCAGAAGGCAAAGACTCACATTCCAACAGATCTTCAGAATGCAGGTCATGAGAAGGGGTGAAGTTTGGATGGTAGTTAGTGGCTGGATTTGTCTGTCTGGAGCCAGATCTTGTAGCTAACTAGGACACAACCAGATGAGATCACCACATGATGATCCAAGAGTTTTGTGGTCAAATTATCATTCAACTTTTCAAGATGGGTGAATATTTTAATTGCTATAATTCTAATTTTATATTAAGACTAATTTATTTCTTATACTTCAAGAATACTGATGTGTCTACTGCATGCTATTTATCATCCCTGACCTAAATACATTCCTGGTACCTAAAATACATAATCAAATATAATACTGAAAACTCAGCATTTCTCTAAATGCATTCCATGATTACTCCTTTCTCTACTATTGCTTCACTTTTTCCACTCATTTCTTCTACATTCTTTTTCTTAATAATTCTCAGTGATTCCTGGCATTTCATTAAGTGACTCAGATATAGCCAACAAAAGCACCCTTTCTATCAGTTAATAAAAGGCTGAACAACGTGGACCACAGGAAATCAGGAGATCGCTGTTCAGTCCTCACTTATTTCTTTGCTGACCCCATTTCTCTGGATTTATCTCAAGTAAAAAATGAAAGGACTGAAAATCAACACACTCAATCTTTTTATCTTTTATCCATCAACCACAAGCAATGGGAATTCTCAAATGATGGGCAAGTATGAGTGGCAAATCAGAGTTAGATGCAAAAGTATCCTACAGTTGTTGGGGTAGTTGGGGGACAAGGGAAGGAAAAACAAATCTACACAACTTCAGCAAACCTCATCCCATACCTCCCACAGTGAAGATGCCTCAATGCTGAAGTCCACAATCCCTACTCAGGAGGCTATTGCTAGCCTCCTAGAAGCACTAGAAGGCACTGGTTTGAAAATCTTGGGGAAAGAATGGCCAACCAGAAACTGCTTCAGGTTCAGTACTAAAATGAGGTACTGAAAGTACCATGAAAGAAATCATTCATTGAACCAGAGATGGAAGAAGCCTCAGAGGAGACTACATTCAGACCTTTCCTTAAGATTGTATATCATGCTCATTCAACTAAACACGGAAGCTACACAGACCAAGACATGGAAGAACAACAACAAATAATAAAACAGAAACCAATGAAAAAAATTCCTGAAAGAGGCCATCTGTAGACACTTAAGAAGGTGCCAAATTTATGTACCATTAATGCATTTAATAAGAGTGGAAAAACTTTTAAATACATGAATTTATTCCAAAATTCTCCCTTCATTCAATGTTATAGGTGAACCTAATCCAAAACGTATTTCTTAATTCAGCACAATTAATAAATACTATACTTCTGAAGACTAGCACAAGTAACAAAATACAATTGCAATAGATTATTACAAATTATATATAAATCATTTTTAAAAGGTTTTAAAAGGAATCAATAACAGTCTCTGAAAACAAACAAAACAAAAAACATGAATATTGTGGTCATTCTCAAAATTAAAAATGCCATCAATAATAAACGAAAAATAAATATTAAATGAAAAAAATCAAAAAATAATGTTAAGGATAACCAGACAGATCATATCAGCATAAAGTGATACACTCACACCTCAACAAAACCCAAAACAAAACACTAACTTTCTTATCTCTTTCACCCTAAAGATCTATACTTGCTGGCACATAAGAAACACTGAATAAATGTTTTCTAAATGAATAAATTACTAATTAATTAATTAAAGCAGGTGTTACAGGATGATTAGAAACTCTGACAATCACTCATTTTAATCCGTAAACCCAAATAAGGCTAGTTAGTCAGCATAAGAGCCAGGGTTAGAAATCTGATATCTTGATTATTAGTCATTGCTTCCTTTATAGTAGAATTTCTAGAATTAAGAATGATTAAAGTTTTTTAATTGATATATAACTCCAGAATCTACTCAAGTTATGAATTAGGCCCTATCTTATGAGCAATTAATTGCTAAGTGACTTGTATAATCCATTTAACTTCTTTCTTATCTTGAAAATTTACATTTCTGAAGTTAGCAATTAGATGGAAAAATACCAGTGTAATATTAATAAGTGAAAAATATCAGAATACAAAACTGCTTAAACACAGATTCATGATACTGTTTATCATGTTTATCATGAAAAATATTTTGGAATGGTATTTAATGGTATTAGAAAATGCCAGGTTATACTAAGTGAAAAAAGCAGAATACAGAACTTTATACCAACTGGTCCAATTTTTAAATTTTATATATTAGAAAAGAGGAAATAGAAACGTGGAAGGAAGTATGTCAGAACATTACCGCATTTGAATAACGGAACTACAGATGATTTTTTTGTTCAAATTACACACATTTCTTTATTTTCCAAAAATGTTAGCAAGCATGTGTCGCAGGTTTTCTCCCCATGTTCCCCCAAGTACTTACACAGTTCCTCCTTTTCCACTGAGTATCACAGAAATCATATCCTTAGTCAATGGAACAGTTTTTTCTGCCTTTATTAAACAATAAATCTAAATGCAAAACCCTATAATTTTAAGAGTTGCTTCAATTAATAATGGAAATGAAAGATAACAGAGTTCTTGTCACAAGTAACTAAATCCTCTACAGCCAGCAATAGAATTTTTCACTGAAGTTTATGGATATTATGGATAGCATAAAATTATGTTTGAAAAGAAGTAAACTATAAGTCTTTCCTTCTTAAATATGAAATAATTCTAGAACATATTTAATGGCTTTTCATTTAAACTGAGAATATTCAGCTCTTGCTATATACATTACTTACAATCCACATTATTAATGTTAATTTTGAATGCAGAGAAGGACAGACCCTAATTATTTACAATAGAGAGCTCTCTGGAGTGGTTGTCAGAGGGCCAGGATTCTGGCCCCCAGTCTGTCACCCCAGGCCAGGTAATTGGGACAAGTCATCTCAGTGGGAGCCTGGTTTCATTGGCCATAAAATAAGGACACTAGCTTATATTTTATTTATCTCAGAAAGCTTTTACAAGGATCAAATTACAACATGTATATAGAAAAACATGACAAATAAGTAAGATACTATCATTACTAAAATCATCAATCTAATTCAGAGTTTCCTCTACTACGTTGTTTGCTATACTATGTTAGGAATATCTCGTTCATGCCTTACATTTGCTGAGCGAGTCCTAAAAGTTATTTCTCACCAATAAATCCCAGATTTGACAATATATTTTTCATATAACTGAGTTCTTAAAATTTTAAATTCAACATTGATTACATATAAAATAAAGTTAGTTTATGTCAAATTATTTATTAAATAATACTTATCCTTAAATGCAGAGTGACATGCAGGGTAAGACTGTTTAAATGAAATGGTAAGGGTGAGAAGGCCCTACTGCCCACACCACAGGCCCCCACACAAACAAAACAAAAGCTTTCTCTTACCATTAAAATTCTGCTTTCCTTCAAATGCCAATTGTGAAGCCCCTGAATACTCAGATCACTCCTCTTTTCTAGCACTTACTTGTATTATAACTAATGAAGTTACCTTCCTCACCACACAGAGCTCTTTGAAAGGCGATGGCCCTGTGTTCTTTCTCTTTCTGGAGGCCCTGCTTCCTCTGTACATTTTAAGTAAGGAATCATAACTATTTACTACTAAACCACACATTCCAATTTGATAAAGAACTTTCTCCTAGCTCCAGTGCTTCATCTCCTCCAAGTATTTCTAGGGAAAAAAGTATATATATATATTTTAACATTGGCAGGTACTGGGAATCAAACCCGGGTCTCCAGTATGGCAGGCAAGAATGCTGCCACTGAGTCACTGTTGCGTCACCCTCTAGGGAAATACTAAATAGAAAATGTGATGCTGAGAGAAAAAAGAGAGAATATGTTATATGGTAATTTGTTCACTTGAAACATGTAATCAGTTTCTCACTAGAAATATGAAAAAGTTTGGACCCAAGATTGCTTAAATGTTTCCAAGGAATGCTTATTAGAAAAGTATCTCATTTAGTTTATTTTACCATTTTAATTCCATAAAACACACATTTAAATTTCTATATAGTTTTCTAAATGGAAAAAGGAGAGAGATTAGGTATATTTGTTTTTCTGCAACAAAACTGAAGTGCCATTGTTATTCTGCTTACTGTCATCTAGAATCCTTCTTTAGATTCTCTAAAATTTTTCAAAGAAAAAGTCTGACGATTCCAAATTATCTAAAGCAGCTAAATAAACTGCCAGAAATAATACAATATTAATTATTTACATTACTCCTAACCCTCATGGTTTTCTCTTCTAAGATTGCTTGAGGGAAACATTCAAACAACACTGCAAAATGACTTTGTAGTCCTAAACCTTTGCTTAAAGAAGTTATAAAATTCTTACTACATGAATTAAAACTCCGAATTTCAGTCATTTTTTATATACTATTTTCAATATTCTCTAGTTTCTGTTATCACACACAAAGATCACAAAATGAACAACCAAATACTTCTTCCATCTTTAATATTTTCCTAGCAAAGGCAATCAGTGGTGTTTCTACATTCATAAATACTTAGGGGCTATGGAGCTTCTAAAATATGCTAATAAAAAAACCTAGTAATCTTGCATTACCTCTTAACTTACATGGTTTTAAAAATCAAACATGAAGTTTAGGTAAAATCACTATCTTAACTCTAGCAGGCAAAAAAGTAAATATTGGGGCTCGTATATATTATATACATACAGTACTACACCCAGGCTATAATCAAAACACCATAACGAAAATCTCCTAAAAATATAAAACAAACTTTTTTCTATCCGACACCGCTTCTGATCACATTTAAAAAGAAGTAATTCAATATCCTAAGAGTTTAACTTTCACATGTTTTGCAGGACATGGACTACTAATTTCAGACTATCCTTAAAATAGAACAGTTCAACTAATTTTAGAATCAAGTGTTATAAAGCATCATAGCTGCCAACTGACTGGATACCTGAATTGCAGGCAATAGCAAATGTAGATCTCCTAAAGCAAACTGTGAGATTGCTGAACTCTGAGCAGCCACATGTAACTCTAGAAGAAGTACAATATTAAATGCACATAGCCAAGATAAAATAATACTTTAAGAACAATATGACCATATGAAAGGAAATAATCATGCCATTTAAAAATAATATCTATAATATACAATAGTTCAGAAGTAGCAAAAGAAGGTAACAGCATAAAAAAGAAGCTATGACCTGGGAAGAGCCAAGACTCTTGAGCTTTTGGAGCTACCTCATTCACTGCCTACGTTATCTACTGCTCAGAGTACTGCATATACCCTATTTTAACCCATCTTTACAAACCCAGTGAGATAGACTTACCCATGTCTACCTTACTTTGGTTAATAAAGGTAGGATAAAAATAAGCAACCAAACAACATTATTTCATGCTAAAAATCAAGAATACAAACTGTCACAGTGGCATACCCAGTATGAAGAAATAAATATAGGGGCATGTTTCTAATTCACTGGAACAATAGCATCTTTATATAAAGTCTTTAATACCAGGATTCACTGAGAAATATTTTCACCCACTAGAGAAAAATCAAGACTTTGTCAACTCCCTTTGACAATTCTTTCCAGGAAACATTTCAGGCATGTATCAAAGCAACCATATTCATTGGTGACATTTACAAAACTTAATTCTTTTCAAAATCTCCTCAATCTAAATACACACTAAATACTCAAGTTAAAATTTTATTTTTTTTCATGGATAACTAATCATTAGAATTTATAATCCAGCAGATAAAAAACAGTTTAACCTCCAAAACCCATTAAATACTTGAATTGAAATAAATCTCTAAGAAATTTTAAATTATTGATTTTTATGTCATGCATCATTTAACATGCCTCAGAAAGTTCTAGCATTAATCAGAATCTTTAGCAAAATATTCCAGTAAAACTATTTCTGCAACATTTCTCAGTCATTGCAATGAAATTCAAAATAAATAATTTATGTTAAATATACACTTGCTGTTCAAATTTCATTTCAACCACTTACAGCCATGTGATTTTGGTGAAAATTAACTTCTCTATGCCTTAATTACCTTATTGGTAAAATAATAGCAGTTGTACCCAACATAAAGTTATAAAAATTAGAAATAAGTAAATATACAGATGTAGTGACCAATGTAATTATATCGAGACTGCAGAGATAGACCAACAAATCTACGGTCAATTGAACTTCCACAAGATCCCCAAATCCACTGAGGTGGGACAAAATAGTCTTTTCAATAAATGGGCACAAGAGAACTGATATTAATAGCCAAGAGAATGAAAGAGGACCCTTACATTACACCCTATACAGAAATTAACTCAAAGAGGATCAAAGACCTAAATATAAGAACCAGTACCATAAAATTCCAATAAGAAAATACAGAAAAATCTTCAGGACCTAGTAATAGGAGGTAGCTTCCTCAACTTTACACCCAAAGCACAAGCAACAAAAGAAAAAATAGATAAATGAGAACTCCTGAAAATCTAACACTTCTGTGCCTCAAAGAACCTTCTCAAAAAGGTGAAGAGGCAGCCAACTCAATAGGATTGTAAACTCTTTAAGCAATGACATTTAGTCTAGATGTTGACGTTATGTCTAGATTTTGAGAAGCTATGCTATAAATGTATAACCCGGTATCTCCCCGGAACTTTGGCTACCTATGTGACACCAAAGACTCAGAGTTGGAGTTCTACAGCTCTGGAAGTTAGCATTGCTACATATAACAACTGTTAAAGAAACCAAAAAAGAGATCAGGCTTCAATTAGAGATAAGAATGAAGCCAATCGGGTTGGGACTAAGGTAAATCAAAACATAGGGGTAAGGATGACAGTGTCAGTATTTTAGAACTTCACCTACTGTATGAGACCAAAGGAAGAGAGATTCATTTTGCTCAAAACCTAAATTTTCTGTAGCACATAATCTAACCTAACCTGTCTGGACAGATCATTTAAACAACCCAAACACATGGAGCCCAGAAGTAAGAATGAGGGTGTATAATTCTATATAGCTTACGGTAATGCCCGGATACATCCCAGAGTTTGCTGAAAAGTTGATTAAAAATTGGCAAAGTCCCTCGACAGACAGTTGAAAAAGTAAGAACTTTTTTTTTAAGCTTTACCACCAGGGAAACCCCTGATACTGTCTCAAATATTAAGAACTCCCAGTCAATAGGCCAAGCCCTTGATTTTTTTTTTTTTTTACTATTTTTATTGACAAATCTTCACACACATACACTCCATACATGGTGTACAATCAATGGCTCACAATATCATCATATAGTTATATATTCATCACTATGATCATTTTTAGAACATTTGTATCACTCCAGAAAAAGAAATAAAAACGAAAAGTCATACATCCATACCCCTTATTCCTCCCTCTCATTAACCACTAGTATTTCAATCTATCCGATTTATTTTATCTCTTACATCCCCTATTATTTATTTATTTTTTACCTATACTTTTTTACTCATCTGTCCATACCCTGGATAAAAGGAAAATGAGACAAGATTTTCATAATCAAACAGTAACATTGTAAAAGCTGTACTGTTACACAAATGTCTTCATGAATCAAGGCTACTGGAACACAGCTCAACGGTTCCCAGTACTTCCCGCCAACCACTCCAATATACTATGGTATATAGTATAAAACTATATATGGTATATTTAGTTTATGAACTAAAAAGGGATATATATATATATATATATATATATATAATGTATATGAATAACCTCAGGGATAATCTCTCAACTCTGTTTGAAATCTCTCAGCCACTGAAACTACATTTTGTCTCATTTCTCTCTTCCCTCTTTCATCAAGGAGGCATTCTTAATCCCATGATGCTGGATCTGGGATAGTTCTGACCCACATAGGGCAAACCCTTGATCTTGAGGCTTGCTTTTGCGAAGCTTATTTCTATGGTGGAGAACCTAAGCCTGCCTTTAGTTAAGCATAAGAGTTACTTCCAAAAAACCTCTTTTGTTGCTCAGATGTGGCTTCTTTCTCTCTAAACCCAATTCTGCAAGTAAAATCATTATCCTCTCCCCTATATGGGACATGACATCCAGGGGTAAAAATCTCTCTGGCAATATGGGACATGACTCCCAGAGACAAGCCTGGCCCTGACACAGTGTGATCAACAATGCCTTCCTGACCACAAGGGGGAAAAGAAATGCAACAAAATAAGGTATCAGTGGCTAAGAGGGTTCAAATAGAGTGCAGAGGCTTTAGCTAGATATTGCTAATTACCACGCTTGCCAAACCCCAACCCAAATCACTCCTGTTAACCCTAAAGAACATCCAGGGCTCTATATGAGATGCTACCAAAGTTTCACACACTAAGATTACTTTTCAGAAACCTAATCTCTAGAGGGTTTATATGAGAAAAAACTAATAAATTAGGAGGTTTTCTTAAAATAAATCAAAGGAAAAAAAAACATTGAAGTATAATGAAAGATCCGCCTTTAAAATAGTTTATACTTTTAAAAAGCATATGATTGTGAGTTATTATAACAGGAATGGAATGCTCATAATAGTAAAAATGTTTGTGTTTGTATGTGGTTATGTTTCATAAAAAAATGATTATGGTGAAGAATACACAACTATGTCATGATATTGTGCGCCATTGATTGTTTACCATGTATGGACTATATGTTTGTGAAGATTTGTCAATAAACGTACTAAAAAAAAAGCATGTGAAACTATTTTGCTTATAGAAAAAAGACTCACTACGCTAAGATGCTACTAAACAAATATGAATTCTCAACAGGTTTAAGATTTAATAATCTCTCTTTCTAATCAGTCTTAAGTCCTGAAGGAGCCCTACATCAAATGGAACATTCCAGTTTTCCAGGTCACTCTACTCACTATATTTCAAGTGAGGGTAAAATAGTGTCCATTCCATTTCACTACCAAGGAAGGCCTGATAATGATTATCATTTTAAAAGCTGTTTTAAAAACATCTTTTTTAGGGTGGTGCAATGGTGGCTCAGTGGCAGAGCTCTTGCCTGACATGCCGGAGACCCAGGTTCGATTCCCAGTGCCTGCCCATGCAAAAAAAAAAAGAAATAAATAAATAAAAAACATCTTTTTTAATGAAGATGTACGATACATTTTTTACAAATTTAAAAGAAAATATTCTAAGCTTCTTCACACTTAACTTGCAACAAAAACTACTGCATTCCTTCCTGTCCTCACATATAGAACTAAACAGTCAGTCTATCCTGTTAATTTCTGAATTTTCTCTTAAATTGACCTTCCATTCCAGGCACCATAACTTTACAGTGGCCTTCTGATCTATCTCCCGGCCTCCTGAATTTTCCATTCTGCTCAATTCTACATACTATTTCCAGAGTTATAGCTCTTAAACCTATTTCATTGGTAACTTCTTACTGAAGATCATCAGAGGTATTCCCTTCCTGCCTACAGAACAAAACCTACACTGCATGGCCATTTTCACACTGGTACAACACAAGCCTCATCCATTTCCACCTTCCTATAACCTCAATCCGCCCCACCCCTAAGACTTACTGTGAACTTTAGTCAGACATTCAAAATGTTTTGTAGTTATACCAATGAAGTGGAATACTCATGCTAGTCTCTCTCAGAGTTTTCTTTCCTGGACCTTCACCTTCCCACAAGATAAAATCCCATTTGACCCTAAGAAACAGTTTTCCCAACACCCACTCCAAGCAGAATTATTTGTTTCCTCTCTTGAGAGAGATGAAAGCAAGGGTGGAAAACAATAGCAAAAAAAAAAAAAGACGTTACACCAAAAGGATAGGAAAAAAATACGGCTCATTTGATCACTTACAAAAATAATGATATACTTCAGCAGATACACAATTAGCTGCCTCAAAGTCTTCTTCAAAAATAGACAGAATATAATCCCTAAATTACTAAGAGCTGAGAAACAGACACACAAGTCTTTCCTGTTTTTCTCCAAAAGCATAGAAAGAAGGGTTTAGTGCAACAGAACTATCTGGGTTTCTTTTTAATTAATATAAAATAATACACATTCTAAACTACAAATCATCTTCTCTTCATTTAGTTGGTTCATCAGGGTCAGATGATTTTCGTGCATTTTATGCAGTTATATTGTACTCAGTTGTGGAATTAAAACAAAAATAAACACATGATCGTCTAGATACTCCATTTTTTTATCATGACTTTAGCTTCAGATGTTTTTACAATTTCTATGATTCGATGAAGATGCTTTGGACCAATAGTTCAGCTTCCAGAGAGCCAGACTCCTGAGACACACATGACCCCCAAAGTCAGAAAGACAAAAGCTTCTTTGCCTAGCTACAGAATTACAGTAGGACAATAAATTGTCCTCATCACCCCTCCTTACATGTCATTTATTACCTAAAACCAGCCTTGAAGACCAGGAAAGAAGCATGCCAAACTCTCAAATAAAAAAACTGAAAGTTAAAAATCAGTTAAAGCTTTAAAAAAAAAAAAAGGCCCTGACTAATTAAATGTTGAAATTACTGTGTAAGACTAAGTCAAACCCCAAAAAACTGAAGGAGCATCAGTATAATACTTTGGGTTCACAGTTAATTTACTAATAATATCTAAAATTGCTGACATTCCTAAACTGGTATGTGCTCCTTAGCACCATAAGGCAATGAACAAGTTTCATTGCCAAATATAATCCTAACTGTTTCACGGAAATTACTTTTCAAATCTAGGTTGTAATACTACCAAATATTCAACTGTGTCATTTTGAAATTCCTCAGAAACTTCAATGGAGCTCTGAGATATCCTCTCAATGTTTTAATGAAGTCATATAAACTGTGTTATGGTTGTTAACAGCCACCATTAACATGCTGTGTCCAAACTTTCAGTTTCCAATTTTAGCACCAACACTTTACCCTCTGAGTGGCAGACATTGCTGGCAACAAATCCAATACCCATTCTTTCCTTCTTCTTTACAAACAGAACTTCAATTTTGTTCAGGGCACTAAATGGAGTCAACTTAAAAATCTATATTTCCCAGTCTCCCCAGCAAGTAGAGGTGACCATTAGGATAGTCACCTAAATGAGATATAAATGGAAGTTGCTAGCTGAGCTTCTAATAAAAAAAAATAACTTAAAAGGAGGCTGGCTCAACCGGTTTGCTCATCATTTTTTCCTTTGTCCTTGCCCATCACCTTCTCTTCACATGGAATTCAGACACAAGGGCTGGAGAAGGAGAAGCAATTTTGTGATCGCAGAGTAAAAATATGATACACTAAGAATGGCTAAGCCAAAATATAGAAGGAGTCAGTGTCCCTGTTGGCAAACAGAAGTAACCAACAGCCCTAGACTGCCTACCATGACCTCTCAGAAAGTGAGAAAAAGGAAACATCTATTTGGTTAAGCACTATCACATGTTTTCTGTTACAAACAGCCAAATGCAAGCTTAACTAACATTCATTATCAGATTATGCCTATTCCATGTTTTAAAAGAAAACAAAAAACTCAGACTGATACTGTTATAAGTAGCTATAATATAACACGATCATGATCAAGCACAGAGAACCCTCACTTACTACATACCTATCAAACCATGAGCAAAGCATACACTGAGAAGATGAAATTTAAAATCAAATTTTTGCTGAATACTGGGAGCTTACTGAAAACTAGTGAGCAAGATCATCACAGGCTGCACTACATGAAAGGGGAAAAAAGTTCCTAAAACCTTTACACTCCAACTTTCTACTCAAATGGGCACCAGAGCCGGTTTACACAGTAGAGATGGGATTTTTACCAATCACCTATCTATGTAGGCCATAAAACTGAACTGAAAGTAACAACTATAGTTTCAATTGTTCTCTGTTCCTTTCATCACCATATAATACACAGAATTATACAGCCCTAATGAGACAAAGGACTAAAGCAACAACTCAAAGTATTTGTGAAAGAAAAAAAAGAAAAACAGATTTTTTTCCAAAAAAAAAATCAAAGAGGATTTTTTTAGTCATAATATAGACAAATAACTAAATCCTCCATTAGACGTTCAAAAAGAATGATAATGCAACCCTTTCACTATAGAAGATCAATGGGAAAATAACCATTTTGTTGGAACAAAATAGTTTAACTGATTTTTCTAATTATGCCTAACACGTATAGAATAAAATAGATTGGGTTTACATTAATTATCTCATTTTCACAGTTATACAAAAAAAATAACGTGTTAAGAAAACAAAATCTTTCAATGACAGACTCAAGCAACCGAATTTCATAGATTAAAGTGAAATTTAACTAATTTGATTATTTAAAATAATGGTATATAGATTAATTTCTTTGTACCGCCAAGAAAGACGAGACAAAAATGTTTGCTATTATACAGAAATACAATGATAATTAACTACAGATATGAAAAAAAAAAACCCACTGACATGGACAATTTCGAACAGAAACAATAATAAAAAAATTTATAAATAAACACCTTTATTCCCACTGATTTTGATATCAGCTCAAACAATATGATTAATTTTAATCAGATGGCTCTAAGTATTCTGGCGATGAATTCATTTTATAAGTAACAGGACTAGAATATAAATCAGAACAATGCACCCTCCTCTATAGCAAACAGCTCTTCCTGTTTTATTCTAAATCAGCAAACAGTTGCCCATTTTCACTCAGAAGTAAAGGGCTAAAGCAAGACACAAGAATAGGCCACACCATAATTAGGGCTCACTCACTTGCCATTATATTTGTTTCTCTACAGAGGGCCTGATTTGAAGTTCTTCCAAGGCCATCTGAGGACTAGCCTGACAAAATCCAACTTCTAATCCAATATTCCTAATTTCTTACATTATAGATTATTATAATTCTGTATTTCTGATGACAGCCAGATTTTGAATTTTTTCCTGCTGACTCCATCATCACTTAGGGTATTTCAACAGCTGGGGCATATGATAACTTGGCAACCTGATAATATTCTAGATGAATGCAAACTTACCCTGTAACCAAGGAATTTTGTCAGAAATAAAATTCAAAATAAACTTTTATAAGTTCAAATTGGGATGTTAAGATATTTTGAACAATGCATGATTTCAGAAAATGAACAACCGTACTTTGAAAGTGTAGTGAACTGACACTCCCTATTCAAAGCCGACCATTCTTTTCTGATTAGATCAGCCCCCATAGCAAGTCATCAGGATAATAAGCTCTGTAGTGAAGTCATAGTATTGGATACTGATGGGAAATCATAACCGGCTTAAAAATACATCTGGAAAACAATGAGTTTTCCAGGCCTCCAACTTTTCATGGAATATATTTCATGTTCCAGGCCAACACTCTTACCTTCCATTCCAAGAGTAAATGAAACATAGAGAGTCTATAAAGGCAAGTACAAACTGATGATGACCTAAGCATTTTTAAAGCACAAAGAAAAGGAGGAAGGAAACATTTTTCCACTGAAATTGTACATTATGTATTTGAAAAAGTCTAAGCGCAATATTGATCATTAGACTATGAAGTGTAGTGAGAACTATAACGGACTTCAGATATTTAGTTTCTTTTTATTCCCAAAGGCAAATAAAGATATGGTTTTAAACAATGTCTACTTCCTTGAGGAAAGGCAAATCTACACTTTTCTGTTTTCAGAGTCACCTGAAATCATACACATCAATGATGTAAAATTTGATGGGACCAAAATTCAAACAAGCAATAATTTTTTTCAAAAGTATATACTTTAGGACTTTCAGAATTTTTTCTTTCAGGTTTTAAAGAGTGCAAACATATTTCTTCAATTAAGGTTTTCTAATCTACGTTTCACTATTTGTCACTTTAAAAGTTCTGGAGACAACTGATTAAAAAAACACATCTTAAAATGGAAAGACTGAGGTAAATATGAGTATATTACATAGACGTGCATACAGTGATGATATAAATGGGCTTTAGCCTAAAATATCACTGCAGTTGCTCAGAAGCAGTATTATACACAATAGAGTCTTGACACAAAAGAATTCTAAGTGCCTGTGCTGTTCACAAAATTCTACATGGACTGCAAGAAAGCCAGAAATAAAATATATTCTAGAATGAGATAAACATAACCACGGGTGGATTTTGAGGTTTTGGAGGAATTGGAATTTTATTATCCAGTTCAGGATTGTGTATTACCATTTTCCACTAATAGAGAAACCATTAATACATTCATTTTTAACTACATTATCCCATTTACAGGAATTGAAGGGCTAATTCCAATGCAAATATTCAAAGATACAAAATCATTATGAAATAGGCCACTATTCACTATTAATATTAATGCTCTATAACCTACCCTTGGAGACAGAGTGTTTCAGGAGCCACAATAATATTTTAAAATGCATTCCCAGAGACAAAAGACTCTTATGATAGGAAGGTACAACTTCTAGCTTATTATACTTAACTATAAAGTTAAACAAAATACTACTAAAGAATCAACATTTACCAGGTTGGTAAATAGCTTCCCTAATCTAAAGGTTAGGTACATAATCATCTCAAAATATACTGTTCCATAATTAAATTTACAACAGACTCGCTGGCTCAAATTTTTCATCCATTGCACTTTCCATTGTCACGTTTTTATAACACCTCAGGATAGTTTTATAGTGACAAACCATAAACTTTTTTCAAATAAGTAGGATCATTTTGGGGAAAATGATTTAGTGGTATTTTCAGGGTTGAATCAGTCCATGCATAAGAACCCAAGAACCTTTTTTATTGGGTTAACCAATACCCCATGACTAACGGGAGCAGCAATGCCTTAGTAATCCTATGGAGAATTAATCGGTTTCCATCCTCCCAGGAAGAATTATGCTTATACATAACGCTTAAGAGCTTTCACAAGGAGAGAAAATGCAATGTGCTTCTTGGAAACCAAGCCTCTTCCCCCAATCCATCACCCATCCAAGGGCGTCTCCGGTTGCCCACCCCACCACACATCCTGCAGTGGGGGTAGAGAAATCCCATCCAAAAATGACCTAGTCCATCACCCAAGAGTAGCCCAGGCACCTTTTACTTGTGTCCAGCAGCGGGTCTGGTTAAGGAATGATAACCGTCGCACCGCTCAGCCAGACTAAGCCCTGCAGCCTGGGCGCGGGGGAGCCACATACCTTTGTACCTCTCCAGAACATCCTCGTAGGCCTGGAGGTACTCCTGCTCCTCCACGTACAGGTAAGCAGCTGGGGAGAGATAACCCGCCATGCCGAAGTTTAAGCGATGACTGACCAGTTCCCTGTCCCCCTTGGAACTCTGGACAGTATCGTAATCAGCAAGACGCAGCCTTGTGAACTGGAAAAGGGGGAGGAAGAGCAGGCGGGGAGAGAGCACAGAAGCCCGAGACGCACAGCTGGGGGCGCCGGGAAGCGGCAGGCAGTGGAGCAGGCAGAGGAGACGCCCAGGACCCCTGACGGGCCGAGGGTGCTGGGCCGCCCGGCTCCCGGGGAGCCAGAGTCCCTCTCGGGTTTCAGCAGCGGCAAATCTCAGCCAGCCTGGGGGCGGCGACAGGCAGCGCGACGCCAAGCGGAGAAGCCGCAAGCGCGGCGGGGGCGGGCGCCGGGTCGCTCTGCGGCCAGCACGGCCTCCTCCCTGGCCTGGCGCCGGGAGCCTGATCCGGGTCCGGCCGAGGTCGCGGCGTCGATGCGGGTAGACCCGTGCGCTGCCTCCGCCCGGGATGCTGTGCGGCGCTTCTGCAGCATTTCCCAGCCGCCGCGTCGCAGACACTCGCCCGCGCCCGGGGAGGGAGGAGGGAGGACGGCGGAAGGGAGGGGGCGAACACGGCGGTCAGCGCCCTGGCTGGCTCTGCACCCGCCCGGCTCCACTCGGCCCCTCCTTTCTATCTAGGCAGCGCCGCAGCGCCCCCGGCCCCCTCCTCGGGCCGCCCACCCGGATTGATCATGCAGCCAAGCACGCCCACCCCCGGACACTGTCAGCCTAACCCCGGATCCCCAAGGGCAAGGTTTCTATTTGGGACCCACAACAGGTGCCCGGGAAACAAAGCCTGAGATCGCGGCCACCTAGTGCGCAGCCCCCAGCAGAAGGGCCGGCGGCTCTCCCTGGGGAAGAAGTGACGGAGAGAGAAGTGGGAAATATTTTTCTCAACCCAGCCCAGTGACATAGGTGTCCCTTAGACTGAGGTCACTCGGTAGTAGCGCGCGGCGGGGAGGGCACGGGGGTCTGCAGCCACGGCACAGCCCGGGGGCGGGGCGGCCTCCGCAGGTGGCCGCGCGCATCGGGGCCTGTCAGCCCGGCCGCGCCCGCGCCTGCGCTCTCGCCCGCCCCGTGGCGGCCTGAGGACCAGCCCGCGGTTCCTCCCTTCCGCCCCCCAGAGCCCGCCAGTGTATTTGCTAACGGACTCCGCGGCGACTGCCACAGCCCGCATCAGTTCACATCAGTCCCAGAATACCTTGTCGCCTACCTCCTAGCCTCATTCCGCACAGCACTGGTACCCATTAGAGTAAAATGGTGTAAAAAAATCTAGTATATCACAAAGTAGGTTTAAGGGACCGCTGGAGGTACGAGATGGTGCCCAGGCACGTAAATAGATAGGGTAAAGTCGACTGTAAAATCAGGCTCCCTTGAATGGAATTCTGGCTCTTGTGCTCGCTGTGTGACATGGGCAAGTAACTTATCCTCTATGAGCCTCTCCTCGTCAATAAAATGCGGATGATAACGGCATACCTCGTAAAGTTGTTGTGATATTTCAGTGGAGTTAACACTGCCTGGCACGTAGTAAGCACTACGTAAGTGCTAGCTAATACAATAGATAAACCAGCTCATTGTTGACCATCAGACCTGTGACAAATTTACCTCTTGCCCACTTCTCCCCCTCTTTCCTCTTTTCATATGTATTGACCTTTTGCTCCTGATGATTTTTTTTTTCTTTCTTTTTCAGTATTGTGAAATCCGGGCTGTTTTTCTATTAATTGTTAGACTGGAATAAGAGTTAACTCTGGAAAAACTGCATATTCTCGAAAAAAATTAACTTGAGTTGGAATTGGAGAGAAATTCCCCCTCAGTACTTGGAATAACTTCTGTTTCTCCAAACATCTCTCTTCTATCCTGACCGCTGGTTCATAATTTTAGCTTAATCCCATGCTCCACAAAGCTTTTAAGATCTCTACAGTTTTCTTGCAACTTAGTATGCACTTTAGTTTAGGAACTAACAAGCAGGAGGCATATGAGAAAAGTTCTTGAAATGAAAGAATTACCAATTAGATTACTAAGAGTCATTCAATTTACAAACCAATCATATATGGCTGTAGATTTCCCAAAACTGTCCCATCTCGGTCAAAATGAGTAAAGTCATTGAGGGCATAGTCTGAGTCATCATCAGAGGATGACACCCAGTAGCACTCAGTATTTTAAATATAATCAGTGCACACCTTGTGATTTAAAAAGTTCTTTTAAAGAGTCAGTTAAAACAAGGAGAAGCAGTATTTGGGGCTAGTTGAACACTAGGCTATTGCCCCATACATTCTTGGAATGGTAATACTGGATTAATCTGCTAATAATAATTGTATGTAACAGCAAATCAGCAAAAGCATAGCAGTTAAGAGTTGGCCTCTGGATTCTAGAATGTCTGAATTCAGATCCTAGCTCTACTATTTACTAACTGGGTTGATGGTAAGCTTAAATGATATAATATGCTAAGTGCTTAGAAAAGCATCTGGTCATCAGTAAGTTCTCATTTATTGAGCATTTTCCATGTGATAAGGAATTTGCAAAAGATTTTGCATTCACTATTTTATTTAATCACCACAACCAGGATCCTCTGATGAGGAAAATGGAGCTAAGAAAGGTTCAGTAATTGTTCAAGAACATACAACTGATAACTAATTAGTGACACAGTAGGAGTTCAAATACAAGTTTGCCTGAACCCAAAGTCTAATTGCTTAGAGTCTACAACTCCAATTCATATGGGACAAAAATCCATATTTTTTTAAATAGCATTGTTGATAACTAATCGCATGCCTGAACAGGCACTTCAGGACACAACTTACAATAGCCCATACCTAAGAACAACTGATCTATATTGTTCTTATGTAAAGGGCATTTACACAGTGAGTGTTACAAAGCTCTTCCTTACATTGTGTACATTGTATAGTTTTATTCTCACACTGAGTCACACTGACTTTGAAACATAGGAAGGGAATACATTATGGTCCCAGATGTACTGAAAAAACTGCAGTAAATACAAAAACACTTTAAAAACTCTGAAGTGTCTGACAGCAGAATGATTTTCTGAAATGTAACCTGACTGCACCATTGCACTGATTAAAACTCTTTCTTTACCAGTTACAGCATAAATAGTCCAACCTCCTCCTTGTATTGCATAGAAGCACCTTTACAGCTTCTGCCATTTCATACCAAATCCTGTGCTTTACTTTACATGTTATTTGCAGTTTCCATTTAAACATACCTCCCTATTTTTGTTCTTATAATTCCATCCCCATGAAGTGGTCTTCACTTTCACCCTAATTCCACCAAGCTCTTAAGTTTCAACTCAAAAGTGGCATATTCTCTCAAAAACCTTTCATGACCCCCCATGCCTCCTCTCTCTCCACCTACGTTAATTAGATTCTCCTATGGGTTCCCTTAATATTAGGCATTTACAACCATTATAACTAATCTCTCACACCATGTTGTAATTATCTAGTAATACATCCATCTACCACATTCGATGATAACTCCTTTAAAGGCAGAACCATGTACTATCTTTCATTTTATTCCAGGGGTGCATAAATATTTGTTAAATTTGAATTAACTAAGATATCACACAGCCTACCATGATCTTTTGGACCCTAGATACCTGATATTCAATTCTATTTTTATGACCTTAAAAACAAAACAAAAATATTAAACTTCCAACTTTTTATTACTAAGTAGTGAACACAGTGATCAACCTCATGCCATTTCTAAACGGGATGAACTTCAGAGGCGGGGTGAATTTCAGGGAAAGTGTGAAAATACCTAATAAAATTAGAAGTCCAAAGTTTAATGATATGATCTTATGATGTCCACAGCACTAAATTCCCTTAGCTGCTCTGTTCCCTCATCCTCACATTGGGTGATCAGTGGCCAATTAAACACATAATATATCTGAATCTTATAATTTAGCTGCATTATAACAAACAGGTATTTGTAGATTGGTCTCTGAGTCTGTCCTTCATATGTGACTATTATATATGTTGGCAACAAACAATTAACTAATTTTTTTCAATTTATTAATATTTATTTAGAACACAGTATGCTTCCAACTGCTTATAATGTTTGTTCTTTGATTTGATTTTGTTCTGATTTTGAAGAATTAGTGCAATCTTTAAAATATGTAATTCTGAGGTCTTAAATGCATTAACTGACACCAACTAAATGGCTATATCCACAAATCATTCAGCAAACCTTTTACAATAAGTAAGATATGGCCCCTGCCCTCAAGGAGTTTACAGTCTGCTAACATCATCAGCATCTGTGTGGTAGACTGCATCCCATTAGACCCCAATTCTTCAGATTCTTCCCTACCTACATTATACACTAGCGGTCAAGACCATCAGCTTCTCATGACATCCCACCAAGGTGAGCCATTCCCGTTTTATAATTTCATTCCTCTTAGCAAACATTACCCTGTCCTCTTCTCATAACCCCCTTCACCACCCAAAGCAAAATATCCATCTCTGCAACCGTTATCAAAACATTCAGACCAGAAGCACCTTCTAATCTTTCATAAAAGTGCACATAACAGACATCCCATTTTGATGCCCAGGGCTTTCTACAAGGCCCCAACCCCTTCTCACACACATGTCCTTTCATGCTAACCCTATATTTCCGTTTCCACTGAGCCACACACTGGTACAGACACTGTGTCCTTCTCCTCTTTGTACCTCAGGCCTATGCGGGAGTTCACAAAGGGGCAAGGAGTGACAGGCCTCGGTGACTAAACACTTTTTGGTACTCCTGGAGGGCAGTGAGAACCAGGTCTGCTCTGATTGTCCCAGACTACCCCTGCTTACACACTCAGCGCCCGCGCAGTCTCCATCCTCTCTCCTCCTCTCTTTTCCTATCCAACCCCTCCTCATCAAAGGTCTGGGTGAGACCAGCCAGCATCTCAAAACAGAAGCCAGGAGAAGCTCAAGGCTGTTGCTCCAGAAACCCCGACTACAGAATGGCTGACTAGGCACTGTTTGTTTTTCCCGTAATCATGAAAACCCTACTGGGGAGACGCTAGGGGGACTCTCAGCCTCATTCCTCTCTGCTGTCTAGGTGGTGGGATCTGGGCTGGTTCCCTCTAGCCCTCTGAGTGGAAGATAAAGTATCAACTTTGCATTATAGTAGAAGGCAAAAGAAGCTGTGGCAGAGGGCCAAGAGTTGAGAATGGGAGTGGGGCAAAGAAAGGAGGTGTAACCACTATCTGTAGAAATCTAACTAGAATCTTTTGAAAGAGAGGCCCCCAAGGACATCCTCCATCCTGCCCTATTATCATGTACAAGAAAAAAAAAAATGATTGAGGGAAAGGAGGAACAACAACCCCTGAAGGCAACCCTCACGCACAGAACACATACATACAAACCAACTTGCACTGCAGGGTTGGAGGATTGATTTCCATGGTGTTCTCAGCTTTCAGTTTGGTAAAACAAGCCATCATTTCTGGTTCAGCTTTTATGACCAGTGCAAGAGAACACCAGGTAACACAGAGCAGATCTGAACACTGGCACCTCCTGAATATTAATCACTCAGTAATGCATGATGACTAAACCTCAAAAGCTCTAGAGACAAAAAACTGCTACGCACATATAACACTGATAGAGATAAGACATTTAAGGAAAAAAAGGGGGGGATATCCAAGTTGCTAGTTGCTACCACATTTTGGGTACCCAAAAATGTGAATCTACCGGAGTTAAACCTACACAGCCCGGTGACCCTGGGCAAAAATGAAAATGAAGGCAGGTCTCTCACAGCTTCTAGCAAATACACCAGGAATCACTAGAGTTAATACTTTCAGATTGTCACGGTGGCTATTGTACACAAATATGAAAGTTTAATGCAGATATCTGTAAATATTTCCTTGCATTTCAAAAATAAAGATTCATCCAACCAGAAGACAGGGCCAAACAGCTTAGTCACCAGCAAGCAGGGCAAACAGCTCTATGGATAAACTGGGCATAAAATAAACACGGTCATCCTCCTCCCCCACCCTGAACACAAATCTCTGCCCAGTGCATCAGCTCCCAGATATGCCCTCCCCACCCCACCCCCACCAGGAGCCGATGGGTGAATTTCCGCAACCGTCTTCCGTTCCATCCCCTCCCCGGATGATCTTACCTGCTATCCTAAGCACCGCTCTCTCTGCAGGGTCCAGTACCGATCCCCCTTGAATCTTTCTTTTGGATCTCTCATGTTTAGGTAAATTCCAGGGTAAAGTGTCTCCCGGAGCTGGAGATGCCGAGCCAGATTTCTGGCTGAAATCATCCTCGTCGGAAAAATCCGCAGAGGAAGACATAGAGCAGCGATAGGATGCATTCCCGGAACTCTACAGAGGATGGCACAGAAAAGAAAAAAAAAACATTAATATTGATTTAAACACCCCCTTCCTCCCTGCTCCCTGGCAGGGTCTAGCATTCTGCATCATCCTTAAAGCAGAGAGAATAAACAAAATAAAAAATTGAAACCCAGGACTCACCATCTTTTCTTGGCCAAGCCTCCAAAGATAGAAACAATACCCAGGCAGTTCCAATACATGAAGATTTGCAAGAAAGAAGTGTGTGGCCTGTGGTCTGGCCACCAGCTCTCAAATGACTGGCCCAACAATGAGGCTAGAATCAACAGCCTTCCTGTTACAAATCTATAGTATCTGGCTCCCCCAACAGGACAGAGGAAACATTTTCCATTACTAGACTGCTGGTTAATTCATTAAGGCAAGTAACTCGAACTTTGAAAAACAAAGCACAAACGCAGGATGTTGAGTCCCAGTTCCTTTCCGTTTCAAGTCACCTCACCACTGGAGTCTCCTTTCTGACCAGTCTCGATTCCCCCTGTCCTCCTATTTAATTTTCTTCATGAGACTGAAGCAGGTTCCCAGAAAACAGCAAAGAGGGAGGACGTGCTGATTCTGAGAACAGCCTTTCTTTTTTCCTTAAGACAGGGTGAGAGCACAACAGACTGTTTTCAGAAGCCTAAGGCAGTGCCAATAAACAAATATCTGAACTCAGTTTAGAGTTCTTGAGATAATTTAAACTTCTAGCAAAGTAACAGCTGCCAATACTGTAAATGAGATTGATGCACTGCAGTGACAGGAAACAGAGCCCTACTCAGCTTCTGGTCATGACTCAGTGAAATAAAAAGCATTTACAATGCTTTAAGTGAAGCACTGTGCCTGAACGTTAGTCCTCCCTTCATCTAGCTGGAGCAAACCTGCAGGGTCACATCTTCCACTAAGAGATACACCTTCCAGAACAGGGTAAAAGTATAAACAAGATGTTATTCCTTCCTTCTTTATTGAGTTATATTTGTAATTATTTTCAGAGCCACTGACTTACTAAGGAAAAAAGGACACTGACTACATCTATGCCACGAAATAGGGTTATAAATAAAATAAATTGTCAAGGGTAAGTCTTCACTTCCCCATTTAGAACTCCACTTTGCTGAGGTTCACAATGAAGATACAAAACTGGTATAATTTGAATTCCTGAAATGTAGACTTGCAGCCATGGATTCCTAAGAAGCAAGTTGCCAGCAGGAACCAATAAGGCATGCTCCAATTTGAACAAAAACACTGGGCTGCTCACAAAAGCAGTGGCAAGGCTGTGTGAACGACATCCCAAAGCACTCACACAAGGCATGTGCAGTAAACTACACTTGATCGGTACACAAACTGATCTTACCTTAGTCTGTTCAGGCATGTTGCTGCACATGGTCAACATAACATTTATAAAAATACACATAATATTTACCTCAAAGTAAGGAGGGTAAGATTTATTTTTAGTTCTTTTCTTTCCCCCTAAAAAAGCAGTCTTCCATTTTATTTTACTGGAAATTTCTTCTCTTTGGCTAATTTATTATTTAGATCTGTTACACTACAGATAGTGTTCAAGGCAAATGTGAGGCAAATAAATAAATAAAATTGATTTTCTGTATTGTAGCCAGGGTCCACAGGGAATGGTGAGTGATACTGAGTCACCCGCAGTATGCTATTTCAATCTCATTTATTTTTTTATGCTTTTCTGAAAATTCAAGATAAGGTCTCTGAAGTTCTGTCGTTGGCTGGATCTGTGAAAAAGGGTGACATTCTTAAAGACTTTTAAAAGGGTATCCAGTTTCTGTGGTTGCCTTCGATCTTCCTTAAAATGGCTTTCTACCTGTCCTTAGTTAAGGTCATCCTTTATCTGTGAGATTATATTTCTTGTTGCCTGCACTATTTTAGTGAGTATGGTAATTTGATTATCTTTACAGACAGACCTAGATAGAGAATAACTGGGAAAAGAATTGTTCCTTTCCAAACTCACTGTTTATTGATTTTTTTTTTTTTGTAGAGTAAATTTTTTTAATGGCCAGAGCCTCAGCTGATTGAACCACAAAATATGATTTATGCCATGACATAAACATCATTAATCACACATAGCCAGATGGGTACAGTTACTACCCTTGGACCCAAGGGTGTTGACTGGGGCAGTCTCCAATCTGGTAGTGTCATTAGTAAACAGATAAAAGAGAAAAGGAAAAAGGGACAATCAGCAAAACCTCTTTCAGCAATATATCATAGAAAAATATAGAAACATAAATACAACTGAAGGAAATCACACGTTTATACATGGCAAAGTCTCTCCAAGGATACATGATCCAATTGTTTCTATAATTAAATAATAATTATAGAATAATTTCCATAAGCATTTTTTTTAATTATAAGGTAAAGCATACAAAATTAGGTCCATTTGAACCCTAAAAATTTTGAGAATGGATTTAAGCAAATCTGCCTTGAAGTAGATCAATCCTATAAAACTACTGTACTCTTGATGGATTTGAAATTACTTGCCAAATCATGACATTATCATAGGGGCTAGGGGGTAGTAGAGTGTTTGATTACAATCTCTCTTTTCTTTTGGAAAAAGTAAATATGTTCTTTGACCCAATAACCTTTAGTGGGGCTTGGAAGGGTAGGACAAAAGATGACGGTTCCTCTGACCAGCAAAACCCACAGGCCCTTGTCTATTTTTCTACTCTTGTTGCCTAGATTTGATTCCTATTAAAATATAAATATCTATGTCCCTCAAGAGGAATTGGTTAAGTAAATGATAGAATATCCATGTAATGGGCTATTCTACAGCAATTAAAAATATTGTTGCTCTATATTCAGCTACATGGAAAGAGTTCACATGTAATGATTTCTTTTTTGTAAATTAACAAAAGTATATGTTGTATATGTGTGTAGATAGGTGGGTAGGTAGGTAGATTGGATAGATAGATAGTATTGGATGGATGAAGATGGATGGATACATAGGTAGGTAGGTAGGTAGGTAGATAAATGAAGATACTTGTTTGCAGTGGTTTTATCTGGGTGATAAGAACATGAATGGATTTAATCTTATTCCTTATAATTTTATAATCCAAAAAAGGCTGCAAAAAAGAAAAAGACACTATGTCAAGGGTCAGAGAAAATATGAAAAACCCTATGAAACAGTAACATTTAAGACAATGCTTTTAACTATTTGAGGCTCATGGACACTTCTAAGAAGCTGATGAAATCTACTGAAAACTGTCCCTAGAAAAAAAGCACATAAGCAAAAACACATAAATTGTGCACATAATTTTATGTGATTCACTAACCCAGTGATCCCAGGTTAAGACCCCAATTTACACATCATCTGTTGACAGCTCTTGATGTGCATGTTGAGAACCAGAAGAATAGGAAAAGAGCTGTGGAGTAAGCATACCAAAGAGAGGGAAAGGGTAATCAGGTAGTAAAAAAAAAACCAAGTTGGCCCAGGTCATAGTAACATTTTTAACACTTGGCCTCTGGACTGATGATGGTTCAAAATAAATAAAATAAAATATAGTAGGTTATGACAAACCAAAAGTTATTAAAGCACTTTTAACAACTGAATTAGATCAGCAATAGCTTTACATTGACTTTGCTAATAATGAACTCATTCACATGGTATAAAAACAGCCAAAGTCTCCTAAAGCCAGGATAATTACATAATGCAACACTTTGAGAAGGGAAAGTGAACAATAACTTCCCTAACTGAAACCAGAGTGAGGGGTCTGAGAGAAGTACAATGGAACTGCCTAAATTTGAATCCAACCAGCCTTAGGACCCAAGCTATAGGAAAATGCCAGGAAATTGTGTCTGCTCTAGCCATTCTCTAAACGTAAGGGAGAAACAAGAACAGGATAAGGGTTTGTATAATAGCCAGACTTTCAGAATACCAGAGACTGGAAAGTAAACGCTCACAAACCCCACTTACTTGTGATTTATGCACATTTCTGTATGTATGCTGTACTTTAAAAACATTTTACAGGAAACAAAAAACATAAGGAAACAACCAGACAAATACAGATTTGGGAGGCATTCTGTAAGACACCTGTCCTGGAATTTTCAGAAAGGAAAAACGTCATGAAGCATATCCCCACAAAAGGCAGGGACTGTTCTAAATTTAAACAGATAAAAGCAGTATAACTGCAAATTCACAACCTTGATCGGATTCTGGATTGATTTTTTTTTTTAAGCTAAGAATACACCGTAAGGACACTAGAGAAAATATGAATATGGATCATGGATCATCTATTAGATGATATTATGAAGTTATCATTAATTTTCTTGGGTGTGATAATGGTATGGTAATTATGTAGGAAAGTGTCCTTATTCTGAGGAGAGGCAGGATGAAGAAACCATCATAATGTCTGTACTTATTTTCGAGTATTTCAAACAAAAAGAAAAAACTAGCAAATGTAATAATAAATTATAAGGAATATTCATTATACTACTCTTTCAATTTTGCTGGAAATTTGAATACTTTACGGAAAACCTATAGCAAAGCTTTTTTCGGTTCTACCAAATGTTGCTTAGTCAAGGCACGTTCTCAAAAGACCTTTAGATTATAAAGACACAGTGATGGTGTCAACCCAAGTAATTTCTGGTAGCATTTCTTTGGAAATACTTAGGACAGCACCAGAAGCAGTAACCTACATCAACAACTCACCACAGAAAAGTTTCTGCTTGCTTCAGTCCTAAGCATAATTTTAGACAGAAGGATATAAAAAAAATTTCCTCAGTGTTGAATTTGATATACAGGCCGGTGAGCACAAGACAGATTCAATATTACATAATTTTTAATACTTTATACAAACAAAAAAAAGGACAACGCAATTTAGAAAAACTGAAGAACTGATTTTGTTTAAAATCCTCTTGACTACCTAAGCACAGACACTAATTTCTTATATTTTATATAAAAATACATGGTATGGAAAAATAGCCCAAGACTATCCTTATATACTAGTTTTTTATTTGGAAAAAAGTCAGACAGCAAGGACACATGATCTGATTTTAGAGATCCCAAGTAGATGTAGATATAGAAGAAAGCAATTAAGGGAAATGTAAGAAAATATGTTTAACCCCATGAAAAGACAGCTAATGTTGGAGACTGTATGCTTGTTTTAGTTTAAAATTTATTCAAAGCCAGTTGAGCAATCCAAGCATGCCCTTCGTCAAATAAATAGCTCCACCCTCTCAACTGAAACCTACCAAACTACCAGGCCTGTGGTTTGGTGAGGCCTCAGTTGACCCTCACTCTCTCCTTTTAGGAGAAATCTATGGAAGCCCTTTAGGTCTGAGAGCCAGAGGGACCTGGTACAGTTGGAGAGGAAGGGGAAGTCAGAGGGAAGGGAAGCTGGTAGGTTATTGCTTCAGGAAGGTTCCAGGCAGAGTTAGAGAAGTTGAAGGCTTCCTTCCAGGTGAAGAGACCCGTACATCAGCCTATGAAAGAACACTGGACTTCGGGGCACAAACTCCCTCTAGGGGTATGAAGATTGTGTATTGCTTGGAATGTTCCTTGGTAATGTATTTCTGAGGAAACTGAGCATGCTCATGGGACACAGAAGGGAGGAAATTCCCAATAGCATTTCCCTTTAGCTGTGTGGCCCCCTTCATAGTTCTACAAAGTAACTATCAAAGACTCATTTCCAGGAGGAGCACAGCCTTAGACTATAGGCAATATTGGTTTAGCACTAAGACATTCTGCAAGATTTCCTTCCTTTAAATTTAACCTGTATGTTCTAACTAGATGCATCATTTGTTGGTGACTATTGTCAGGAACTGTACTAAGCACTTCCACTTATCTTATTTGATACTCACTGCAACCCAATGAGAAAACACATGCTTAGGAAAGTTAGTAACTTGTCCACAGTCATTCTGCCAGTCCAAAGTGGAGCCAGGATTTCCATCTGGATCCTTTTTGACCAAACACTGTGCTCTCAACTAGGTGTTACTAAATGCTCTAAAATGTACCACCACCACCCACCTCCACCTCCAGTCACTGGAAGACATTCGTGCTCCCAGCCCTCAAAGATTTTACCATGTATTTGGGGAGCTCAAGAGGATTAGACCTTTTCTGTGCAGCTATAAGGTTCAGAACTAGGCAAATGGTACCAGGAACACTTCTCAGTCCACAGTAAAGAAAAACCATCCAAAACTATATACAGCTACTCGAATTGGAAAGGGCCACTTTGTATGACAGTCTCCAAGGGATCGAGCCTGCAATGAGTGGAATAGTGAATTTATTCTTATGGTTTCTTCCAACTCCAAGATTCTTTAGTCCTAAGCATTGCACACCACCACAGAGCCACTCCCCAAGCAGAATTACAAATAAAAGAAAAACTATGTTAAATATCAAAATACTAAGTTTTTACTAAAATCTTTCAAAAATTTCACAAGACATTTTTTGCAAGTTCATATTAACAAATCATATTAAAATCGTAGACATCAAGAACTAGTTTACACTTGTGCATCTGCAAATAGATTCTCCTAACAGAACAATTTTAAATAATTTACCTAAAAGAAACGCATACAAATCTCTGAAAATAGCCCCACAAAACATAAAACATTAAGACAAGAAACTTAAACACTGAAAGCATCCCTTTAACTAGAGAACACTTAATCTTATATTTTAAATGGGTGCTTATATATCTATCAGTCAGTTAAAAATATCTTACACACCCATTAGCTTCTTTTGCCTTAGAGGAGATTGAAATCTAACTGGGAGAGCAAAGGTGATAAAATAGCCAACTTGTAAGTAAACATCATCATTTGATCTTTTTGTATTGGGTCAAAAATATGTCTTCCAGTGGAACAACATAAATACATATATATAAATATGGTTTATGGTGTAATGTCAGTTAGGAAAAAGAGGCTGAGTCAAGAAATGGACTGGTGCATCCACAGCCCCTTTAGAAGCCAGGATGGAGATGCAGGTGCTCTCTCCTCCTTCAATCCTCCAAGGAACTTTCTACCCAAATTATGGATTACTGATAGATCCATCCCATAGATGTATTTTAAAAACTAATTAAAAAAAAACTAATTTAGTGACAAACATTTAAACATTGAGAAAATTCAGATATGGTAACATCAGGCCTGGTTAATGACTTTTTAAAAAGGACATAGCCTTTCCCATATGGCACAGTCCTCACCTGGCCACTTTACTCACTTATGACCCTGGCCCCTGAAGGTACAGGAGTTTGGGGTTCAGAGGATAAATTAAGGGATGGGTGGCATCGTTGCATTAGAGAGTAAGGGAAAGATTGAGGGGAGAAGGTTGGGATAATGGTAAATAACAGAAAGGGGAGGAAATTTAAAAGAAAAATAAGGAGAAGGGAAAAACTGGAGGGAGGGGACAAAACAAAATAAAAAGAGGAAGGTAACTAAAATATTTCAGTTATATGGGTATCAAACAGAAGTAGGTGATGCCATGTTCCTACTGATGCCCAAATGGTGATGTCATTCTTCTCCATCCCCAAGAACCCCATTAACATGTAAAATGTCCAGAAAATGGAATAAAATTGTATGAATAAGTAAATGCTGACTTATGACTTCCATGGATTTGTGAGATTCACCCACTCATCACTAGGGCTGCTGAATCCCCCATTTTTTGCTCCAATCCTACCCTTGCCTATGGCATGGAGGAGGCATAAAGATAAAGCTATGTGCACATGCGTGTTATGCCAAAGCCAAAAATTAAAGGTTGGGTAACGGCTACTGAGGGGAAAATGACATATTATCTATCTATTCTAAAGGGTAAATAATACATTCTGCCTTGGTCAGAAGTTAATACAAATATTTTCTGAAACTGATTCCCTGATAGATAAGATACACCTATGGAAGTACAAATACACTGCCATGTACAAATAGCTGTGATCAACAACTAGGTTCCTATTAGGCACACCAATATTCTTTGTAGTGACATTTATTGGCATAGCTGCCTGATCTGCTATGATTTCCCTAAAGGTGAACCTTCCCACAATCAGGGGGGAACATGTCATAACTTTTATGGGTCCCAGCTCAGGAGTCAAGGTAGATTCTTGGTTAGGTTCAAATCCTGGCTATGCCACTTATTAATCGTACGGCCTTGAGAAAATTGTTTGGCTTCTCTGGGCTTTGGTTTTCTCATCTGAGAAATGGGCAAAATAACAGTACCTACTGCATGTGCTGTTGCAAAATAAATAAAACATGAAAAGTGCTCAGAACAATGCTCAAACATGTAGAAAGCATTAAGTAAATTTTAGCTATTATTATTATTAAGTGATGTTACCCCCCTGTTCACACATTTGATCCTGCTGTAGATAAATGAACCCAAGGAACTAGCTTTCTTCTGGCCTAGAGGAAGCATCTGTGGGTCCTGGAGCAGAGGATTTCTTGACTTCCCAGAAAAGGACACAGAAATGGTTGCCTGTTATGTCTAGGGGGACACAGCATAGGATTACTCTTTCCAAAGATCTCTGTGTTCTGAGAATGACCCAGAAGAAGAATGACAGCCCTACAAGACAGTCACAGGTGGTGAGTCAGTATAACCTGGGGTCACAGATGATCCTCCCATACCCTGGCACCACCTATAGGACCCCAGAACCTCAACACAACTCTGGGGTAGAGGAAGTGCAGAGTACCAGGCCTGGTATAATGGTGGACTAGAAGTCGTAACCTGAATTGAGTTGGGGAAAAAAAAAGTGATTTATCTTGTACTAGAACTTATAGACTGAGATTCAAACCCATCATGTGGGCAGTGACTATTTCTTATCTACTTTAGAATTCTAGTTCTTAGAATGGACCCCTGATGAATGTCTGTTAAGTGAATTCATTGGTTTCAGCAGCTGTATATTATGTGAATAGAGGTTCAGAGCAGGAGCTCTGCAAAGTAGGGCTAAAAATGTCCTTACTATCTATCTGTCTCAGTCTCTGTCCCTGTCTCTCTCTCTCACACAAACACACACGCACATAGCCAGCCCATGCACACCAACGGGTTCACTAAAGCAGCTAAATACCACTCACACTCCCACTTGCATCATTTTTTCATTTCAAGGTTGCCTTCATGGCTAACCTTATGTGTCAACTTGGTTAGGTTATGGTGCCCAGTTTGGTGAAAAACACTAGTCTATGATGAAAATGGTCTAAAAGTGAGTGTGATAATGGTTGCACAACTAAATGATGATACTGTAAGATACTGACTGTATAATTTGGATGGAATATATGAAAAATGAATATATCTCAATAAAATCTGCAAAAAAAACACTAGTCTAGATCTTGCATGTGAAAGTATTTTGTAGGTGTGATTAACATCTACAATCATTTGACTTTAAGTAAAGAATACCCTCTATAACATGGGTGGCCCTCATCCAATCAGCAGAAGGTCTTAAGAGTAAATTCTCAGGTCTCCTTCTGTCTCCAACTACCACATCAACACTTTTCTGAGTTTCCAACTATTCCCGCAATTGCATGAACAATTCCTTAAAATAAATCTCTTAATATATACATTTGTTCTGTTTTTTCTGGAAAAACCCGATGATACAGCTACTTTGAATTATTCTAGAATCAGGGTAGAAGGAAGTGTATTTGTATGTTTGCTGCTGATTACCAGCTTATTCCAAAAGGGACTGAAGGTAAACGTAGTAGAATGAATTCTTTACCCCAGTGAATACATGTTCTTAATCTTAATCTGCATCCCTGTGGATGTGAATCCATTGTAAATTGGACCTTGTGAAGGTGTTATTTTTAGTTAAGGTGTGGTGAAATGAATCAGGGTCTTAATTCAGATTATTGGAGGCTTTATAAAAAGAAAGCCAAAGGGAGGAGCCAAAAGCTAGAAGTCAGTAGAAACCAGAGAAGTAGGAAGAAGGGGAGGACATCACAATGCCATGGGAGGCAGGAATACAAGGCAAGGAACACCAAGTGCTGCCGGCAGTTGGTACCAGAATGCCACCACTTTGGGAAAAAGCAGGCCTTGCTAGTATCTTGATTTTTGGTTCTAGTCTCAAAACCACGAACCAATAAATAAATATCCATTGTTTAAGTTAACACATTGTGTGGTATTTGTGATAGCAGCACAGGCAAACTAAGACATAAACTAACAAGAGGGTGGTGAGAACAGGAGGGAGTGATATTGAAGATTCTACAAGTTATCCAACCAGAACCACAAAAATGGAAGTGGAAAAAATATAAGGTGGGAAGTGGCTATGGATGAGGTTGGGGAAGAAAGTGGTAGATGGAGGTCATGGAGGGCAGTGCATACAATGCTAGAGCCTGGACTTCATCTTGAGGAAGCTGGATTGTTGCTGAAGGGCTAGAAGCTGTTTGCCCTTATAAATGCGTGAAGAAAGCCATGCAGAGCATGGACTGTAAGGCGGCAAAAATCAGGCAAGATTAGTTAACAGTTATGTAATAGTCCAGGTATTAATGATGACAGCCCGAACTAAATCACTGTATTACCGATGGAATAGAGAGGAACAATTTAAGACATTTAGAAACTAGGAAAAAAATCAATAAAAGAGCAGTGAGGAAGGATACATTGTAACTGTTAGAATAAGAAGTGAAGTTTGTGTTTCTTCAAAGGAGTGAGAAGGTGGTCTGAAGTCAAGCAGAACTGTAACAGCAGGGAATCAAAGAAGAGCAGTAGAAAAATGAGAGGGTCCCAGGCAAGTCACACACAGCCTTGAGATGCTTGATAAGTCATCCAGTGCATGGTGACTCAAGCTTTGGTTTAAAGTACAAGGCTGGGTAGTCACAAAACCTCCAGAGCCCTGCATTTCCTTTCAACTACAGCCCCAGCCCTGGCACTGGAGTGAGTGACCCATGAAAACTTGTCCCTTAGGGAAGCTGTAGCTAGTCAATTATGCAAGGTTTTGCTGAGTTGGTGGTTGGCCAGGAACAATGATTTACAGAGTCACTCAATCCTTCTTTTGTCCTTTTTCTCATACACCAAGAGTATAAAAGTATATAAACCATCTTGTTCACAGTCCCCTTTCAACAAGAGTTGTACTGGAGAATATATTAGGCATGCAATTTACATATAGTACTTGTAACCTTCTATGAACTATAATACTATTCTGCTTAAAACACAAAAATAATAACACACCTGCTTTTTCTGACATCTAATTGTCTATAACAAGGAAATAGGCATACTGTTCCCACTGTACTCGCAAAGTAAATGCATTCATTCTTCCACAGTATCCACCTCAAGATTCTCTTATTAGTTATAATCCTGGGCTCTGGCTTTGCAGTCTGACCCCTCTCTTCCTTAGTCATAGTGTACACTTATGATTTGTGTGAATCACAATCCCCTGAACTTCCTCTCCTTCCCAACTACACTACTGTTCCTAATAAATATTTCTTGACATTTTTCCACTCCCTTTCTCAACAGGAAGTGTTGTCACTTCTGCCAGCAATAACATAAACCAAGAAGAATTTTTTTAATGTATAATTGTTTCCAGAAAACAATGAACTCTAAGAAAAAACATATACATATACACAGATATACACACACACCATGGAATATACAAATATCTGTTCCCTTGTGCCCCACCACATTTTCCTCCTGAACTAGCTGTGTCAGTGTCCATAGCACAAGAACCAGCTGTAGTGTGAGCTAGTGAAGAATCCAGGGCTTCAAAAACCTATTCAATGAAAATCATTGTTGAATGGCTATAACAACACTCTTAGGAAGTTACAGTACTCCTCTGACTCTATACTATAAAAGAAAACTTAATTTAACTGCTCTGACTTGCCTGAATTCTAAATGTGGATAATCACACTTATCTCATTGAGTGTTAAGACACTATTAAAGTGAGATAACACATATAAAGCATCTAATATGATGCCTGCCTAGCACTTAATACAATTCCATTGCCTTTTATTCTAAGATAAAAAGATAAAATGAATGCCAGGTATAAAAAACCTACCATAGTGGTGATTACAGTTTTATCATCAGAAAGTATATAATTTCAGGGACTTGTAAAGAATTTCCATTTCCCTTCATATCATCTGGGCACTGATGCCTAAATTTCAGTCATAAAGATGCATTCTTATGTTTAAACCTTTTGATTTCTAATCAAGCTTTTCACAGGTAGAAAACATAAATTTGTATCAGTCATGCACACTTTGGTGCAAATAAGGCATTCCCATCAGCCTATAAGTCTTGAAGAAATGTTTTGATAAAAGGAAGAGGGAACACTAAAGCTCATAAACGTAAAGAAAGATAAACTTTGCCTTCTTCACAATTATTCCTAGAACCAGTTCTGACTAGTAGAGAGAGGGATATGCAAGTCTTAGTATTTACACAAACACAGCCTGGCCCCAATTCAGAATAGTGCGCTACCCAAGAGAAATAATGCCTGGAGTACTGCTTCCCTAGTTTAGAGGGAGAGCTCATCATTAATGCTCTGTTGAGTAATAGTGACAGATGGCTTCATCTTCTCACCTGCCTTCCTGACTCTCCAAGGAGAACATAATCTCTGATGTGATCTGATGGGATTCAGAAGATCTGCTAGTCAAAACTGGTGGCACAATGTCTGAAATTCTCCCACTAGAGATTCATTCTTTATGCCCCTCTCCCTGTGATAGGCTTGTAAAATGCAAATACCCTCAGGATGGATATAGACTATGTTAAAGCATATTAAGCTATTGGTAACTTATCAGGCAATATTTTCCTAAAAGGGTAGTCTGGATCATCTAAAAGCAATCAAAGAAAGACAAAGGGGGAATGGCAGAAAGGTGAAGAGGAATAAAATTTTTCACAATTTTTGCAAAATCTTTTGTCTTATAATTAAATAGGAAGCTATAGAAAAAATTCTTCATGCCAGAACCAGGAATATAGGAGAAATTCTGGGAAGTGTCAAGTGTGATGGGAGAACGTGGGTTTTAAAATCAGATGAACCCCAGGGCTTCCATTCCCAGCTCTGACACTTACTAGATTGGTGGCCTTGCTGCAAGTCATCTGTCACAATTTTTCTAAACTTTGGATTCCTCATCTAAAAATGGGATTAAAATCTACCTGTCAGTGTTGTTATTAATATAACAGATAACATACTCAGGACACTTACGACCAGATCTAATATATAGGAGGACACCCTAAATGACAGCTGTCATTTTAAAGAGCTGTGTCCAAACTGTCCACTGGACAGAGAGCTCCTACAGTCATAGTTCTGTAGCCTTAGGCAAATTTCTAAGGCACTAGGAGCTTTTTAGTCCTATCTTCTGCTGCACAGGGATGACTTAATTCAATTGGATTGTTGAAATTATTTTAAATGATATACATAAAACATAGTAGGCTTTCAATAAATAATAACTGTGTTGTTCTCATTCCAAGTCATATTCATCTGTTACCTGGACTATTACTGTAAAATGTCCTCCAACGGGTCTCTTTGTCTCTTTACTTGTCCTTCAACAGTCTATTTTCCACACAGCAGACAGACTGACTCTTCAATAATGTAAGTCAACCTGTGGCTAAAAATTCTCCAGTGGCTGCCAACTCACTCAGAGGTAAAAGTCAAAGCCTTCAACATAACCTAAGAGGTCCTCCTGTCTGTCTTCAATGTCACCTTTTTAGAGGTAAAAGTCAAAGCCTTCAACATAACCTAAGAGGTCCTCCTGTCTGTCTTCAATGTCACCTTTTTAAAGGTCTTCCCTAACAACCTTAGCATCACTTGCCCCACCTCTATCGCTCTATCCCTCTTAACCGGCTTCATTTATCCCCATAGTACGTATCACCACCTGACATGTTATATAATTCCTTGTTTATCTGTTAGTTGTCTGTCTCCCTTACTGGAATATAAGCTCCAGGAGTACAAGGACTTAGCTTTGTACTCTGCTGTATCCCCAGCTCCTAGCACAGTGCAAACGCCTTAATGGATGCTCAGTAAAGATTTATGGAATGGAAATGTGAATAATGAATGAATTTTGAAAAATCACCTGTACTGCCTTACACATAGTGTATACTCAATAAATATGAGTTTCCTTCAATAAATACGAGTTTCCTTCAATAAATATTAATTTATTCCTATTTACCCTCCTTTCTCCATGATCACTGCCTGTTATACTTGCCCTGAAACTTGTCCTGGAACAAGGGGTCTAAAGCAGAACATCTGGTCACAATATAGTCTCACAACCCGCAGTTAAGTCTCTCTGAACATATACCAGAAATGAAACTGCTCTGAGCAAACTGATGGGGAAATAATAGAGAAACTAGGTTAGACACAGCCCTGAAATTTGGCAGAGCTATGTGCCTCCTGGTCAAGTTTCATCACTTACCAGCTATGTGACTTTGGACAAGCTAGTCTTTCTATAAAGAAAACCTACCTCCTAGGGTTGTCTTCAGGATTAAGTGAGCTAATGTGCATTGCAAAGCACAATGCATAGTTCACAAGAAGTGTTTAAGAAATGCTAGTTACCATTATTATTATATATTAGCTACAATAAAAATGCTGCCAATGAGAAATGTCTGTGTGTCTTTACAACTCCTTTTCTTGTACAGCCTCCGACTTAATATTTATGGTTACCTCTGGAGCTATAAAGTGCTGATGAAGCGCCAAAACAGTTTTGAATAGGATTAAAAAACAGGAAATGATAGTCATTTGTTTATAAAAAGCAGTGCTCTTGTTTCAGAAGAAGCTATTTTTCACTTCCCCAGTCTCCTGAAATGTCTGCATCTCAGACTTCCTGATTCTTTTGCTCTAATAAACAAACAAGTTTGCCTGGAGTCATGGGGATTACACGTGTTCTAGAAATAAACTTGAGAAAACTGTGTAGCTGCTGCTTAATACTCTCATAAACTCCAGGGAATACTAGGTGGTTTTAAGAGAAATGTAAACTGTCCGGGTTTTCTAAATTAATCTTAAACACAGAGTGGGGGTCAGTTCATTTTTACAAAACAATTTAATAGAAATAATTTTTATCTTACAGGCATAAAATTTTTTAAATGCTTAGCTAAACAGGGCATATACACAGGGAAATAATTCCGCTTAAAAGAGTGTATATTCAACTAAGAGGGCTTCTTCCAATCATGACTCTGAAAGTTATCAAGATATATGATGTTTGGCATTTCGGGTCAACTTTCTGGGCCTCATTTCCTAAAAGTGAAAAATTCAGGCTGAATGATTTTTGAGTTTCCTTAATTGTCTACAACTCTATCATCTCTAGGGCCTTTTTGATGCCCAAATTCCATTCTTCTTAACATTCTGTCTTCAAATTCATAAAGAACCAATTATATAATATATTTGCCCTGAACTAAGTTTAAAAGCTAAAGAATTAGACTATGTATGTACTGAGTATCACACATGTAAGCAAGAAAACAGAAAATATCCTCTCCTAATCCCATGAATCTCCCACCTGCTCCGCACACACACAAGATATATACATATTTTTTTTTTTTGGACTACAACTTTTTTTATAAAGGGCTTAGTTACCAAAAACAATAAAACAACTTGTGGCCATAATTACTATTCCATATTTCATCTGGGTTTTCCGTCATAAAAATATTACTAAATCAATATTTTTGCTATTTAACTTTGTATGTTTGGTTCCAAATTATAACAAAACATTGTGCAATTAGGAAGTTGATTTGGCTTAACAGAAATGATAAATATGTTCTGAAATTTGAGACTTGAAAATAAGTGAGTCACTATAGTACTTCTCAGCACCCTATGTGAATGTACAGTCTATCCTCTGAGGGAAATGCAAGATGCTGTGTCATCTGCTTTAAGACTAAGAGACAGATGAGAAGAAATTGGCTAAATGTATGGCCTAAGTACAAGTGAAATTACACCATAAATGAGAATTAAAAGCCACGTTTGGGCCTCATGGCTCATGGACAGGGTGTACTTTGACAACAATGTCCAGATATTTTAACTTTCAGTAGCTCTAGTGATAGCACCTAGAACTTTTGGAGAACTTCAAATAGAGTCAAGAAACTATTCTAGAGGCTAGTCTTAAGCAATCTTCAGCGGATATTGCTAATTACTACACTTTGCCAAACCCGAATCAAAACCATTCCTGTCAACCCTGAAGAATACCTAAGGAGTCATCTAAGATGCTACAAAAGTTTGAAGCACTAAGATTACTTTCCAGCAATCTATGACTCCAGATGGGTTCTTAAACCAGATAAATCCTGAAATCCAAAGGGTCCAGCCTCTCCAGAACATCAACTAGTTCCATTCCCCTATACCATATTACCCAAACCCCTTTCCAATATGAAAAGAAAGGGCAGAGCCCAAATACCCCTGAAGACTGGGAGAAGGATCAAAAGAGGAAGAGTTATAACAGAGAAGACAAGATTTAACAAATGAATATGACTGCTGAATTATTATATCGATATTTCTTTCAGTTTCCAGTGTCTTGGAACAGCTAGAAGGAAAAACTCAAAATCTGGAACTGTAAACCATACCAAACTCTAAAATCTGTTATATAACTACTTGTTACAATGTACTTTGAAATTTGTTTTTTGTATGTAAGTTATACTTCACAATAAAAAATGTTTTAGAAAAAAAACAAATGAAAGAAGCAGAAAAAAAACAAGGCAAGATGCTTTCATATGTCTAGAAATGGATGGATAGATGGATGGATGGATGGATAGATGGGATGGGTGGGTCGATGGATAGATGGACAGATGGACGGATGGATAGATGGACAGATGGATGGATGGGTAGATAAATAGCAGTATAAGGCAAATATGGCAAAATGTCAAAAATGGTAGATCAGTGTATCTGGGGGAGGGTATGTTGGAGTTCTCTGTTGGGTTTGACATAATTCTTGCAACTGTCAGAAGACTGAAATAATTTCAAAATAAAAAGTTGAAGATAAATAAGAAATATTAATGAGTTAAAAAAAAATTAAGCAAGGGTTTCTTAGATGTATTGCAAATTTTGTATCCTGAAAAAACTCTCCACTACACAATACCTGAAAATGCTGGATAAAATAACAATAATGTTTTTTTTTTTAATGCATCAGTAAGGTAGCAGGAAAGAAAGGAAATCTTTTGAGGCCAGAGAGAACGAAGCAAAAGTACAAATACAGGGATGTTATGTTGATCCCCTCTGATCTAAAGCTTAACTTTGATGGGGAAGCACCTGTTCAGGGAATAGGAAAGAAAGCCACAAGAGTCTGATTGAAAAACCCATCAAATAAGGTACTAGAGAGAGCATAAATTAGAAAAACAAAACAAAATACCCTGAGATAGCAAGGACACTTGCTAGTCTCAACCTTGAGGCTGGATGGAATGGGGAAAAGATTTTCATAACCACAAGCCATTTCTCACATGTTATCTGTGGCGCAAATTCCCACTGCCTATGTGGTATGAAAAATGTTGAGGGCGGGCCGCGGTGGCTCAGCGGGCAAAGTGCTTGCCTGCTATGCCGGAGGACCTCGGTTCGATTCCCGGCCCCAGCCCATGTAACAAAAAACGGAAAAACAAAATACAATAAAACAAGAAAATGTTTAAAGATGTTTCCCTTTCTTCCTTCCTTCCTTCCTTCTATCCTTCCTTCCTTCTCTCTGTCTTTCCTTTAAAAAAAAAAAAAAAATGTTGAAGCTACGAATTTAGTTTTGAATTTTCCTTGGTTATTACAAGCCTGGCAGAAATAAAAGAAGATCTTACCTGTAAAATATACCTATAGTCCAAGCCTCAAAAATTACTACAAAATTCCATCAAATATAAGTTCATGATAAAAAGGCATAAAACATAACAATGAAATAGAACAACTGCTTCTATCGACCAAAACAATAGATACAGAGACAAATCCACAAAAGCTCCAGCATGTTAACTATCAGATATTGAACATAAAATAAATATATTTTATATGTTTAAAGAAAGGGAATTAGGAGTTAGAACCAGAAACTATCAAAATAACCAAGCAGATATGGAAAAAATAATGTAGAAATGAAAAATAAAATAATTAAAATTAAAACTCAGCAAAGAGGATATATAAGGAGTTCCACAAATCAATAAGAGAAGCATAAGAAACCCTATAGGGACATGGGCAAATAAAATGCACACTTTGCAAAAGGAGAAACACATTTGGCTAATAAACATATGAAAGATATTTGACATCATTAGTGACCAAGTAGAGCAAATCAAGCCCAAAATGAGATAATGTTTTGTATATATTCAATTGGCAAAAATTTAAAAGTCTAACAGTCCTATGTGTTGAAAAGAGCATGGCTCTACATGCTCATTTATACATGGTTGAGAGAAGTATAAACTAGCACATTTATTTTGAAAAACAGTTTGGAATTATCTCCTAAAGTTGAACTTTCATATAACATATCCTGTTGTGCCAGTTTGAAATTATGTACCCAAGAAAAGCTATATTCTTTAATCCTCATTCAATATTGCTGGGTGGGATCTTTTTTATTGATTCCATGGAGATGTGACCCACCCAATTGTGGGTGGTAACATTTAATTAGTTAGTTTCCACGGAGATGTGTCTCCACGTATTCAAGGTGGGGTTGCTTACTAGAGTCCTTTAAGGGAACCATTTTGGAAAAAGCTTCAGTGCCCACAGAGTCCAAACAGCCAGAGACATCTGGAGATGAAGAAGGAAAAAGTCCCCAGAGGAGCTTCATAAAACAAGAAGCCAGGAAAGATGTTGCCATGTGCCTTCTCAGCTGACAGAGGTGTTGCAGACCCATCGGTCTTTCTTGAATTGAGATATCTTTCCCTGGATGCCTTAGTTTGGACATTTTAATGGCCTTAGGACTATAAACTTGCAACTTAATAAACCCCCCTTTTAAAAGCCATTCCATTTCTGGAATGTTTATTCCAGCAACTAAAACATCTGTGATCCAGCAATTCTACTCCTAAGCATATACCCAAGAAAAGCTCTTGCACATGCACAACAGGAAATACGTACAAGAAAAGTTATAGTAGCACTCATTCAAGTAAAGACCTGGAAACAAATGCTCATTTCCAGGACAGCAAATGAATCAACTATGCTACATTCACACAAAAGTTAAAATGAAGACTCAACAGTGACATGCAATAATAAAGTTGAATATCAGCTATGAGATATTAAGTGAAAAAAGTGACTTTCAAGTAATTAAATAAAATATGATGATATCCTTTGTATAAAGTAAAAATAACCACAATTTTAAAGCATTAATTGTTTAGGAATACACTGGCAATAAAACTGAAAAGCAAAGCAGAAGGTCCTGTCCTAATCAAGATGGCAGAGTGAGAAACTTCAGGGCTCTGTCCAACCACAGAAGTTTTGAACAACCAGCAAAAACTGGCTGAAGCAGACTGGGAAGGAGAAAGATTTTCTGGCTTCTTCCCTCCACCTGTCCTCTAATTCCCTACTAGTGCTTCCATTGGCTGACCCTAGGTGGAAGTCAATTTCCAAATATAATTCCCTGAAATGCACAGCAGAACAGGGGAAGGGATGTCTGGACAAATACAGTCTACACAAATGACTAGAACAGACGTCAACTTAAATATGGGTTCTTGCCCTAGTCAAGATGCCTGAATGAGATGCTTCAGGGATCCATCCTCTCAAAAGCGGAACATCCAGCAAGAACTGGCAGAAACATCTTTCTCAAAGCTCCAGAAAACAGTTAGAGGACTGCAACAACAGGGTGGCACTGAATCAAGGAAAAGGCTACATAAAGTGGTACAATTTTATGGTGCCTAGGATTTTGTGGTGCCCTGACTGGCCCCTCCCACATTCCTCACTGGCTAGGTGCAGAGCCAACCATGCTCCCAGTGCAAATCCTTGGTCTTGGTTCCAGAGGAAACAACAGTAACCCTCAAGTACATATTGGGAGCCAGATATGTACTTATCTGGCTTCCTCTGTCTAGTAGTGGCCTGAGGGACTCACTGTCTCAAAACCTGTCCTGCATGTAGAAGGTGGTTGACAGCAGCCTCCTACAGAACACTGTGGGAGAGGAGTCAAGTGGCTGCCTGGGGCGTGGAATTGCTGGCTGTAGGGTGTACAGTGCAGTGCACAGGACCATGAGAAAACTGTTTCCTAGAGAAGAGAGGGCATTTGGAACCTCGTAAATGGCAGGAATTCCTACAGTCAAATGTGCATGCCCAAGACAAGACACATGCACAGAAAGGATCAAGAAGGCCCCTAAGCTTTGGCCTAGAACTATTCTCCAAACTTCTTGTATGGACAATCCCTAAAGTGAACACTCCCATGCATCAATCTGCAAAGACTGGGAAAGGTGCTTTCTTTTTTTTTTTTTCTTCTTTTTTTCCATTTGTCTTTTGTTTGTTTGTTCTTTCCTTAGTTCCTGGCATTCAAGGAAAACTCAGTCATAATACTAGCTGGATGCAAGCTTAAGGAGCAGATGCCTCCCTGAGTCTAAATTCCATAACATACTAAAATATCAAAATTTCTTGGTTTCATAAAAAGGTTACAAAACCTACAAAGAAACAAGGAGTGATAGCCCAGGCAAAGGAGATGATTACATTAGAAACCATCAAGGAGGAGGAGCAGACCTGAGAAATTCCAAAGACTCTTAAAAAATGGTCCTAAATATGCTCAAAGAGCTAAAGAAAAACAAGAACAAAGAACTAGGCAACCAGGAAAACTACAAAAAAACACAAAGAGAGTATCAATAGATAGAAATTATGAAAAGGAACCAAACAGAGCTGAAGACTACAGTAACAGAAATTAAAATTCCTTAGAGGAATTCAACAGCAGATTAGAGCTGGGAGAAGAAAGAATCAGAGACTCCAAAGATAAAATAATTGAAATCAACCAGTCTATGGAATAAGCAGTGGAAAAAGTGAAGAAAAGTGAGCATAGCCTGAGTAACCTGTAGGATACCAATAAGCGTACCAATATATGGATTCCAGGAGTCCCAAAAGAGGAAAAAGAGAGGAAGAGGCAGAGAGAATATTAAAAAAATAATGGCTTAATTTCATTAAATTCTCAAATTTAATGAAAGGCATGAATATATACATCCAAGGTGCTCACTGAAATCCAAAGAGGAGAAACCCAAATATACCCACACCATGCCATGTAATCATCTAAGCATTGAATCCCAAAAATAAAAAGAGAATTCTGAAAACAGTAAAAGAAATAATGTATTACATACTAGGGAACTTCAATAAGATTAAATGTTGATTTCTTACCCTAGAAACCATGGAGGCAAAAAGCAGTGGAAAGACACATTTAAAGTGCTGGAAGAAAAAACTGCCAAGCAAGAATTCTGTACCTGCCAAAACACTCTTTCAAAAATGAAAGGTGGATTAATACACTCCTGGATAAAAAGAAGCTGAGAGAGTTTGTCACCACTGGACTGGCCCTACAAAAATGTTAAAAAGAGTGCTGCAGGTTAAAAGGAAAGGATACTAGACAATTGGCTAAAGCCATATGAAGAAGTAAAGATCTCCAGTAAAGATAATGACATGGGTAAATAGAAATACTAGTGCTATTATGTTTTTTATTTTTAACAAAATATTTTACTTCATATAGGATCTAAAAGGCAAATGCATAAACTTTAAGGTAAATCAATGGTTTTGAACTCATAAAATAAACACTTATAATTTGTGACAAGAAATATATAAAAGTGGGGGGACAGAAGGTTATAGGTACATGGTTTATGTGTGCAAAAGAGACTGTTATAGATTTAGGATGTTAAATTTAGCCCCATAATAACCACAAAGAAAATATCAGAGAATATGCAAATTCATTAAGAACAGAAAGTAGAATACAGCTTACCAGGGTGGAGTAAAGGGGCAACAAATAATTAAGTAAAATGATTGTAGGGTTTCTATTTGGGGTGAAGGGTCAGTTCTAGTAATGGATGGTGGGGATGGTACTGCAACACTGTGAATGTGATTAATCTCACTGAATGTTGTACTTGGGAGAGGTTAAGATGGGAAGATTTATGTGTGGCTATGTTTCCACAATTTAAGAAGAAAGAAAGAAAGATAAACTAAAGAAATAATGACAATGAAATGTGATACACGATACTGGGATGAGATCTAAGAATGAAGGAGAAAAGACTCAAAGGACATTATTGGGACATAAGAAAAAATGTAATACAGACCATAAACTTTACGTAAATGTTAAATTTCTTGAACTTGGTGTGTTAGTTAGATTCAGCTGTCAACTTGGCCAGGTTAGCATACCTAGTTCTGTTGCTGCGGACATAAGCCAGTGGTATGTGAACCTCATCTGTTGCTAATTACATCTGCAGTCAGCTAGGAGGCATGTCTGCTGCAATGAGTGACGTTTGACTTAATTGGCTGGTGCTTAAATGAGAGAGTGCAACATAGCACAGCCTAAGCAGCTCGGCATTCCTCATCTTAGCACTCGCAGCTCAGCCCAGGCCTTTGGAGATGCAGAAAGAAGTCACCCCGGGAAAAGTTGTTGGAACCCAGGGGTCTGGAGAGAAGACCAGCAGAGACCATCCTGTGCCTTTCACGTAAGAAAGAACCTCAGTGGAAAGTTAGCTGCCTTTCCTCTGAAGAACTAACAAAATAAATCCCCTTTTATTAAAAGCCAATCCATTTCTGGTGTGATGCATTCCAGCAGCTAGCAAACTAGAACACTTGGTAACTGCACTTATGGTGATTATATAAGTGAATATCTTTGGTCGATGGAAATGCACATGGAAATACGTGTTTAAGGTGTATGATGTGTGCAACCTGCTCTTAAATATTAGAAAAGACAGAGAAATAGAGAGACAGACAGATGAATGGTAGAATGATAGATCTAGTGGAATAATACGGCAAGGTAGCAAAATGTTCAAATTGATAGATCTGGATAACTGGGGGGTTGGGAATACATTGGAGTTCTCTATATGGGGTTTGTATTATTTCTGCAACTGTGTGTAAGTCTGAAATTGTTTCAAAATAAAAAGTTAAAAAAAATAAAGACAACAACGAAATACATATAAATTTTTAAAACAACGAAATGATGGCATGGATTTCAGAACAATGGTTACTTCGAGCAGAGGGAGCCGGGCAGATGGGAAGGGGAGTGGCTATATGGTTAGATGTAGGTTACTTCCATGTTAGCTTTTGTTTTGAATTGAGGGTTAAGGGTGCTTATCAGATTATAAAATAATTAACTAAATAAAAACAGGCTGTGCATAGGCCAATGATGAAAGTATGTCAAGATGGGGGCATCTTACTTTATTTTCATCCCTCATAATCACCACAATGCCACCTAAAACCTTGTCAATCATAACTACATTGGGGCATTTATAGATTATAAAACCTTGTTAAAAATAATATCTCACAGATTCTCCAACAATAATCCTATGAGGTATATATTGCTATCATTCCCATTCTACATAACAGAAAACTGGCTCAAAGATGATTATGTGATTATTCCAGTTTAAGTCTAGGTCTTACAACTCCAAATTCTGTGTTCTTTTCTAAATGAGCCCGAAGAATATCTGTCCTTTCTAACCTGTCTCTCCAATCATGTTATATTTAAGAATTCTTGAGAAATAAGAAAATTCAGAGTAGACCTCCAAATCACCAATGGTAGATGCCAAAACTAACAGCCTTCAGAGGGGAGATTCCTCAAAATAGGGGAGCCCTTCTCAATCACCGGAATGGGGCCACATTGGAGATATCTTTGCCAACAGTCTTCAACTGCACATTCGTGCCTTCAGAAAGACTCCTCGGCGAGGATCTATTTGGATCCCAAGTCAGAGATGTTTTGAGATAGTCATAAGCCCCCTGCATGCCCTTACAGGTTCTGTCCATATCATATCAAGCATATAATTAGACACATTTAATACACGCCCCCCCTAAAATATTTCAACGGGTTTTTATTATTTAAATAATTAATTTTGTTAAAAATAATTTTTGCATTATTTCCAAAGCGCATATTTGTATAAATAGATAAATGTTGAATTGTATCTGACTGTTGATACATTTTGTAGTCATTTAATTAAAGACTGTTTTAAAGTTCAAGCTCCAAACTTCTTCCCTTATTTTGGAATCAATAATAAATTTTTAGGTCTCAGTCATTCAAAAAGGCCTTTCTGAAGAGCTCACACTCTAAAGCACAGGGTAGTGTCTAAAGGCTACACACAATGGCACAGGTAGCAGCGGACTGCATCTGGCCACCTCTGAGGTCCAGGCCTAGAGTTACTGGGATCCCAATGCAGAAACACTCACCAACCACACTGCTCATCTCTGTCATCCTTGACCACCACCCCAAATTCAAACCACATAGACAATTCTCCTTTCAAACACTATCATCCTTCCATACCTCTTCTGTTCCTCCCCCATTGCTGACCTCCCCACCATCTCCTTCTAGAGTCAACAACCTCTAATTCCTCACAGAAAACACAACCTCCACTGCTTGTCTTACCTTAATCATGCCACATATATTTATTAAGTGCATGCTCTCTGCATCCCTGCATTCCTCCAACAAGGCAGATCTTTTTCCCATGCTTCCCATTAAAGGTCCTCTCTTCTCTGAAGTACAAGTCATCATCCCATGCCACTCTCTTCCCCTCCCTGAATTGTCATTGTCATTGACCTCTGGCCACACAGCCCCATTCAGTGAACTCTGGCATCTGACACTCAGCTGCTTCATGGCTCATCAGCCAGGAAGATTTCCACATTCATGTGGATAAGCAATCAGCGTCAATGGTTCCTCAACTCCTGAACTCCAATAACCATCTTTTCTCCTCTTCGGGCAGCCACTCCCACGGTCCCATCCTGGATGACATCACCTGGAATGGAATGAACTCTGAAACCTCTCATTCTAGTCCAAAAAAGTGATCTCAAATTTCCAGATCTCTGATTCCCTCACTCGTCTTCAAGCTTATCCAGATTTACAATCCTTTGTTCTGGTCAGATTCATTGCTGCCCTTGTGATTTCCTGTTCTTTTTTCATCCAGCTTCATGGTGAATTATTTCAAGCATTCTCTTGACGTTTGTATCCCAATCCCCTTCTCTAGAGCTACCAATTCAAACCTCAATCTTAGATCAATCAAAACATTCACTTTAACTCCAATTCTGGTTTTGAAACCATCACTTACCCAGGCAGCCTGATGCCACGACAAACGTACAAGTATCCAACACCAAATGGGCCCTCAGCATTGTCTTTATTTAACAATCTCTCTCATTCCCAAACCTTCATTCTCTCCAAGTCCAGAGAAAGCCTCCTTTCTTCTCACTAAAACATCTCAAACGTCTCTCATCTTACAAAAGACCTTTCAGAATCCTACATCCTCCTTAATTACTGTCTAATTCTCTTGTTCCTTTCTTAGGCAAATTTATTCAAATAGTAATCCACAAATACTCCCTCTGTGTCCACTCCTCCTATTCATGTTCCCCTTTCATTTTAAACTGGCTTTTTTATTTTATCAAAATAAAATATACCCATGGCTAAAGAAATAGACAAAGCTTAAACGCCTTTGGCCTAAAGGGTTTTTATCCATAGGTCTGTCCCATATTTTTTTAGGCCTCTGATAAATGTCAACCTAACAGAGTATATTCCCTAACCATGTAATATGTAACTGCAGCCCACCACCCCTATCCCTGAACCTTCTCTTCACCCTGACTTGAATCATTTTACCTCAAACCACTTATCACCTCCTGAAACATTTTATATTTGTCATTTATTATCTCTCTCCTTGCTATAGAAGTTCTATTTTTATAAGATCCATGTCACAGAGCAGACATTTAAAACATATATGGGAATTAATGAAGATCTTTATATGTATAGAACTCTTTTTGTGTCTCTTGGTTGATGCCTCAAAGGCCAAGAACAATACGTAAGTACTAACTATCCTCCAGATCCTAAAGGAAAGAGCTAGAGTAGTGCAACTCAAAGTACATTATTGGACTGAACATACTTTGAAAACTAAGGACTGTTTTTTACTGGTTTGCTAAAATATAAATACAGAAATCGGGAGGGTTTCGAAACTTTTAGAGTAAACTGACATTGCCCTGGCATGCAAGTGGTCAGTAGAGTTTCCTTGCTGAACAGAATATAAACATTTTGAATGTTGTTGAGCAGTGACATGAGTTACAGCCTAGTCATACATTAAAGGGACATGTATAGTAGAGCTGCGGCAGACTGGAATTTAAAAAAAAAAAAAGATTTTTCCCCACAAATGTGTGAAAACCGCTGTGCCAGACCATTTATGAAGTCCACGCTAAGTGACTATAGCACCAATTAGAGGAGCATGAGCATCATCCACTCCAAGACAGGTAGAAGAAGACAAGAGAAGAGACTGCTCTGGAGAAAGCTATTGATGCCTCAAACATTTCTTTCTGGGGAAAGGTTTGGGGTGCTTCCCTTATCTTAAACCAAGGGAAGGGGCTTTAAGGAGACTCCTTGGAGGGCCAAATGTATCTTCCCTGAAGTTTAGGGAACATATCACTGGAATCTGACTCTCTCTAAGATTAACTAAAGGTGAAGACTGGTTGGAGTAAAGGGGATGCCTGGAATTGAGCTTCCCCTCCATGGCAGGTGTGTTAGTTAGATTCAGTTGTCAACTTGGCCAGGTGAGCATACCTAGTCTTGTTGCTGCGGACACAAGCCAATGGTATGTGAACCTCATCTGTTGCCAATTACATCCGCAGTCAGCTAGGAGGTGTGTCTGCTGCAATGAGTAACGTTTGACTTAATTGGCTGGTGCTTATATGAGAGATTGCAACATAGCACTGCTAAGCAGCTCAGCATTCCTCATCTCAGCACTTGCAGCTCAGCCCAGGCCTTTGGAGATGGAGAAAGAAATCACCCCGGGGAAAGTTGTTGGAACCCAAGGGCCTGGAGAGAAGACCAGCAGAGACCATCCTGTGCCTTCCACGTAAGAAAGAACCTCAGTGGAAAGTTAGCTGCCTTTCCTCTGAAGAACCAAGAAAATAAATCCCCTTTTATTAAAAGCCAATCCATCTCTGGTGTGTTGCATTCCGGCAGCTAGCAAACTGAAACAGCAGGCAAAGGCACACATTTTCTGAAGGACCAGATATGATATAAGTATGTGCTTTCTAGGGACCAGATATGGACTTCAAGAGAGAGGAAGCTATCTGAGGCTCCTATTCAAAGAGATCCAGTCCACGAGGACTTTCTGATTGGAAGAAGGAACCTAAAACAGTAGGTAAACCTTCAGAAGCCCAGGGGTCCAGGCAGGAATATATAAGCAAAGGAAAGACTGTTTCCACACGAAGAGCACCAATGCCAGATTACAACTATACCTGCTGTGCAAAACTAGGCCTTTGTTGCCTAGTCCCCTCTCTCCTTTGAACAGTCAGAAGTAAATGCTAGAGGGAACGGGAGGAAGTTAAGGAAAAGAGAAACCAACCATGCCCCTTGCCACTTAAGACTGAATCTGGCTTCAGCTAAGGGTATAACCAAGAAATTAAGATTTAGGGGATAATTATGGTTACTGAATCATTATACAGATATCCCTTTTGTCTTATTGGTATATTAGAATAGACATAGGGAAATACCTGAAATCTCTGAACTGTAATATAGCTGCCCTGATATCTGATAATGATTATATAATGATATAACCTTTATCTTGTGATCATAAAAACCTTGTGACTGACCCTCACTTATATCCACCTTATCCTGTTTTAACCTACCTAATTTCAAATCATCTCTAACTTCCTCATCTCAAGTCATTGTGCTAATTATCCTAAAACCTGCCCATCTTTTGATACTATAAAATCATCAATAAAAGTTACTGCAGTTCAGGGAGACAGATTTTAGGGCCAACAGGCCATCTGCTTTCCTGCTTGGCACACTGCATTAAACACTTTCTCTCTTTGAAACCCAGTTTCATGGATTGGTTGTTACGTGCATCGTGCAGACAACCCACTGCTTTTGTCCAGTATAAAGGGAAAGGAGAGATATTAACTTTGAATTTAAAGTTTTGATAACACACAACACCAGACTGGAATTATGTCATTACTAGACTGCACTGAAATATTTAATGCTTGAAAGTTACCCAAGGACATTCCAGTATCTATGAGTGACCAGAAAAATTATGGAATCCGGATGGAAGTTTTTCTCAGTGAGTTAACTGGCGATTGGTGAAGATAATAAATCTGATTTCCCTTCACACTCTAATAACAATTTACACACTAAAACAGTAAGTCCCCAGGCTCTCCTCCCCCTCCTTCCAAGATGCAAACACTCTGCCATTTATCATTGTAGTTCTAAATAATATGCACACAGTGGTGTCTCTAGAATTATTAATTTTAGATATTAGCTACTGAGTTCTGGTTACGGTGGACAAAGACTATAACTATCTTGTATAATCTTTGCTAAAATTCATATTCAGTGATTTCATTATCAATCCCAGATTAATATTATAATATTATTCACTGCTGGTCAGTGTGCTACAATTATATTTTCTTGCTTATTCAAATTTACATCTTTCTTTCAGTTAGTAATTGCCTCATTTCCTTTACTTTAATCTCTTGACTACGCTATCTGACACCTCCCAAAAGCTCTCTAAAACTCCTCTCAATGTCAAGATTCCAATATTGTTCTTAAAACCAATGCCACGCTATTTTTCACCCTTTGTATTTTTTAAACCAACTTTATTGAGGAATAGTTTATATATAATAAAATGCATCCTTCTGCTCTTCCTTGCCTCCCTCTGCTCTTCCTCTTGCTCCACTTTTCTTACCTTCCTTTCGCTCTCCCTCCTCCCTGCCCTCCCACCAAAACTTCTGGAATCTTCTTACTATCCCTACGGTCCTATAATTAAATACTAATATACTTTGGCATAGGACTTCTTTTTTTCATTATTTTGTGTTAGTGCTCAGTAGGCCTTTTCAGTCTTAAGACTCATACTTTTCAGTTCTGAGAATTTTTTTCTGTTTTATTTCTCTGATAATTTTCTCCACTCCATTTTTCTTTCTTTCATTTCCTTTCTCAGATGTTGGAACTCTTGGATCCAACCCCTATGTCTTTATCTTTTCTCTCCAATTGTCTATCTTTTTATTCTACTTTCTGGAACAGTTCCTCAGCTATAAAACTATGGGGAGACTTTTCTATCATTTTTCTTCATTATTTTTATTTAATGTTTTTAATTAGGAAAGTTTCAGGTTTACAGAAAAATCATGTAAAAAATACAGGGTTCCCATATACCCCTCCCCCCATTACTAGCACTTTGTATGGTACCTTAGTTACAATTAAGAAAAGAATATTACAATTGTACTACTAACTGTGGTCCACAGTTTACATAAGACAGTAATTTTTTTGCATGTACTACCCTATTGTTAATACCTTGCATTAGTGTGGTACAATTGTTACAATTCATGAAAGAATATTTTTATAATTGTACTATTAACTATAGTCCATCTTTTACAATACGGTTCACTCCATTGTACAGTCCTATGTCTTATCTTTTAATTTTTATTCTAGTAACATATACGATCTAAAGATTTTTCTATCATTTTAATTGACAAGAATTCTCTTACTATTTGATTGTTCCTTATTTTTTATTAATAACTTGATTTTGTGTCATGGATATGTCAGGAAAAATTGTCCAAGACTTGGAAATAGACAAAAGAGATTTTTAGGTGTCCTTTCAGTGCACTGCTGTGCATTGTCTAAACAGCATTCCGGCGATTATCTAATTCTGCAAAGATGAACACTTTTGACTTTCTACTGAATATTGCAGTAGTTCTCGTTCCATCTTTATCATGCATCAGCATCACCTGGAGGAAGGGCTTTTTAAAACACAAATTGCTGGACTCTACTCCCAGAGTTCCAGTCTCTCTGACTCAGTGGATCCAAGGTGAAGTCCAAGGACAAGTTCCCAGGTGATTTCGATCCTGCTGGATTAAGAACCAAACTTTGAGAACCACAGGACTAGGCTATTTTATAACATTGTAAGGGTAGAATTTAATTTGTAGTAAAGAAAATGATTCTTGTCCATAAGCAATGTCGAAATGTATTCTGTCCAGTAAATATCAAATTGATTTAATTTTCATTCAGTAGAAAAGATAACTTCAACATTAGCTAGTACTCTCCTATAGAATATTAACTTGTTTTGCATCTATTAGCAAATTCCATTTGGCATTCTCGACTCATTATACTATATATGTCCGTATTTTTCTTTGAATTGATCTTATATGACTGGTTCTCCCATTAATTAATGAGTTAAATGAAATCACTGACCCATGCTCATTTTATATTTGCCTACGTGTCATGTTTTTAACTTTTTGAAAATTATGTTTTGCCAGATGCAATGCTTTCTCTTATCCTTTTGAGGATATTAAAATTTTCTTCAGTTATCTACACTATTTCCTCTTTTTCCTTCTTGCTTGTCTGTTTTTTTTCTCTCTCCTTTATGTTAGAGAATTTTCTCAATATTTGGTGATATCTGGCTGTCCATTCATATTTAGGATTAAGCATTAAAATGGAAATCTAGGTGCATGATTTAGGCTTGTCAAAAGGCAAGCTTCACCAAAGCATGACTGTGAAGTTTGTCAACTGGTAGGATTCACTAAAAGGTCTCAGATGCCCAGTTGGCTTTTGCATAAGGAGCCTGTTCATATCCCTTTCCTCTCAGTGATTCAGTTTTTTTAGGGAAGTGTCTTCTATTCTCCTGCCTGGGGAATATAAGCCAGACAGAGGATGGCATTCTGGATCTTACTCAACCTCACACCTCACCCTTACCTTCCTTGATACCTACTGCTCCCAAATCCATAGTCTATCTGATTCAATTTCTTCAGAAACCATATTTCCCATTTCCGATGAGAGTGAGGAAGAAATTATCTAAGAGCTAAGCAATTAGGGTGCCTGAGCAAATGCTCTTAATACAGACTTTCAAACAATTTCTATTTGCAGTCTCAGATTCATGTCCATCCCCCACAAAACCACGGGCTCCCAATTAATGACTTGGGACACAGAGGGGTCGGGGGCAGATGATGACTATAGTTTGATTCTCTGTGTTTCCTCTTCCTGGCTGAGTCATTTACCTTTCTCCGTCTATCTTCATGTATTTTGTGATTAAAGATATCTCTGAGTTTCCTCAAAGAATTGACTTTATCTTTCAGTTTCTTGCTCCTGTTTTTTAGGGCAATTTTTCAAGAGGGGTCAGGAAATGAAAGGTTTTACTTACAATCTTGAAATCAAAAGTTCAATGTACACTCTAACCCACTGAAATCTAGTTTCAGTCCAACACTATACCACTAAAATTACCTCCCTCCAAAACATTAACATCCTCTTTGTTGCTTAAAATTCAGGGCACTAATTCCATTTTCTTCCTTCTCGACTTCTTGGCAATATTCTAACCATTACCACTCCTTTCTTAGAATTCACTATTCTCTCGGCTTCTGTTACACCATTCTTTCCTGGGTTTCCTCTCTGACTGCTTCTTCTGTTTGTTTAATCCTGATGGCTTTCTCATTCTCCATTTAACCATTAAATATCATCTAGTATCTCAGCATAAACAGTTTTTCTTTTCTCACTCCACATACTTCTCCCTGACAAGATTCATTAACTCTCATGGCTATGTGCTGATGACTACCAAATCTATTCTGCCAACTGTTTTAGTTGCCTAGGCTGCTCAAGCAAGTACCAATGTAACGGTCTGGCTTAAACAATGGAAAGTTACTCACTCACAGTTTTGAGGCTAAAAGAAAGTCCAAATAAAGGCATTATCAAGGCAATGGTTAATTTCTGAAGACTGATGTTCTGGGGCTGAGTGCCAATGATCCTTGGTCCTGGGCTCCTTTGTCACGTGGCAATGTATGTGACAGCCTCTTCCAGCCTCTCTGTACTCTTCCAGGTTCCAATGAATGTCAGTAACTCTCTTCTGTGGCGCACGCTCTCTCTCACCATCTCTCTCTCTCTCTGTCTCTCTTTATGTCTGAATTTTATTCTACTTATAAAGAGCTCCACTAATAGGATTAAAAGCCATCCTGATTGGGCTTGGTCACCTCTTAACTGAAATAACCTCATCAAATGGTCCCACTTATAATAGGTACACACCCACAAGAATGGATTAAATTTAAGAACATGTTTTTCTGGGGTACATACAGTTTCAAACCACCATATCAACTTTCATCTTTCCTCTGAGTTCCATATTCTTATACCCAACTGCTTTCTAGACATCACTTCTCTTTTTTTAATTATTTTTTTAAAAATAAAACAACAAAAGCATTCTTAACATACGATCATTCCGCTCTACATATATAATCAGTAATTCACAATATCATAACATAGTTGCATATTCATCATCATGAGCATTTCTTAGAGCATCTGCATCAATTCAGAAAAAGAAATAAAAAGACAACAGAAAAAAATGCATACATACCATATCCCTTACCCCTCCCTTTCATTGATTACCAGCATTTCAATCTTCTAAATTTATTTTAACATTTGATCCCCCTATATTTATTTTTATTCCATATGTTTTACTCGTCTGTTGATAAGGCAGATAAAAGGAGCATCAGACATAAGGTTTTCACAATCACACAGTCACATTGTGAAAGCTGTATCATTACACAATCATCTTCAAGAAACATGGTTACTGGAACACAGCTCTACATTTTCAGGCAGTTTCCTCCAGCCTCTCCATTACATCTTGACTAACAAGGTGATATCTATTTAACGCATAAGAATAACCTCCAGGATAACCTCTCCACTCTGTTTGGAATTTCGCAGCCATTGACACTTTATTTTGTCTCATTTCACTCTTCCCCCCTTTTGGTCGAGAAGGTTTTTTCAATCCCTTGATGCTGAAATCTCAGCTCATTCTGGGATTTCTGTCCCACATTGCCAGGAAGGTACACACCCCTGGGAGTTATGCCCCACCTAGATGGGGGGGGCAGTGAGTTTGCTTGTTGCGTTGGCTGGAGAGAGGGGCCACATCTGAGCAACAAAAGAGGTTCTCTTGGGGGTGACTCTTAGGCCTAATTTTAAGTAGGCTTGATCTATCCTTTGTGAGATTAAGTCTCATAAGAACAAACCCCAAGATTGGGGACTCACCCTATTGATTTGGTTGTTCCCACTGCTTGTGAGAATATCAAGAATTCTCCACTTGGGGAAGTTGAATTTTTCCCCCTTTCTCACCATTCCCCCAAGGGGACTTTGCAAATACTTTTTTACTCACTGTTCAAATCACTCTGGGATTTAATGGGGCATCACTCTGGACAAACATACAAAATCTTATGCCCTATTCAAGGTTCCATGTACTTACGGTGTTGAATTAAGCTGTCTACATAAGTTATATTAGGAACTGCACTAGCCAAAATATAAATTTTGTACCAAATAAACATTTTTTGCTTTAGTCTCACAATAAGTTAAAATTTTAAAATATTAATTACCATCTATTTTCAACACCCTGCAGTAATAGCATTCCTTTGCTCTTCCTCATGCAAAAACATTTTTAAATTTGTACATTTAATTACTATCATTATATACTCTAGGCATTCCTAGATCATACCATCTCAGTCTTTATCGTTTATCTTTCTTTTTGATTTCATTTGTGGCCCCAGCTCTCCTTCCTCTATCATTCTCACATTCAGCTTCATTCACTGTTCTAACATAATTGTACTACTGTTAGGTAGTATTGTGCTATCCATTTCTGAGTTTTTACCATCAGTCCTGTTGTACAATCTTAGACATCACTTCTTGAAAGTCTCATAGACACTTCAAAACCAACACATAAAAAATCAAATACATCTTGCCCTCACTATCACCAGACCCTATCCCCCTCATCCTTCTTTATTCCAATTTTTGTAAGAGTCTATAACCTACTCATTTGCTAAATTTAGAAACAAACACCTCTGACTTCTTTTTTCTCATCTCTCACATCAATCTATCACCAAATTATATTTGTTCTAAATTCTTTTAGTTCTCATGTACATTATTACTATCTTAATTTAGGCCTTCATCATTTCTTACTTGGAACAAAGCTTTAGTTTCTCTGACTCTAACCTTGAACCCTTCCAATTCATATGCCACACTGGCACTAATCTAATCTTTCTACACTAGAATTCTCATCACAGCTTTTGCTTACTTACATTCCTTCAGCAGCCCCCAATGCCAAAAGACAAAGGTCCCAACTTCCTGTCATGACAAACAGGGTCCTTTATGACCTTACTCATTCTCAGTTTCATTAGGAACTATTTCTAATTCCCCCAACTCATAAAGCTCTCTCTTACTCAGGACCTTTGTACATGCTACTCCTTCTGCCTGGAAGGCTCTTTCCATTTTTTTCAATTAGTTTCACAAGACAACTCAGCAACCACTTCTACCAGGAAGCTTTATATAACCTCCCTATTTTGAGATGTGATTCTCTAATATTCTCTTGGAACGTCCTCTATATACCACATGGTAAACATTTGTTTATTTGTCTGCCTCACAGCCACAAGACTAAGATCCTTGAGGTCAAGAACCTTATATTATTTACCTCCTTATCTCTAGTATTCTATATTTTTAGAACCCTTTCTACACCAAAGTAGCCAATAAATAAAAAATAGTAAACATAAAACTCTTATATATCAAGCATTGTTTTAAGCATCATAAAAATATTAATTATCACAACAGGATTATGAAGTTAAGACCATTCTACAGATTGAGGAATCTGAGTTGCAGAGAAGCTAAATAACTCACTTGCCCAAAGGCACAGAGCTAGTAAGTGCTGGAGCTAGGATCTAAACACACAGAGCCTTGCTGGCTCCATAATGCACACTTTCTAGCCATTCCAAATATACATGAAATATACTGCCTACATCCACTGAAAGACATATGTCTTAGCTCAAGAAAACTGAATTGGACCCATGCTTTTAACAGAACAGTACTTTTGTAGTATATCATAAAAAAAAAAAATTTTAATTCTTTTCCCATGGTGAACAGATAACTTTAAAAAGAGTATCAAGAAAGGTACTTTTACACATATAAAATACAATCTAATTTGGCAATTCACCAAAATAACTCAGCCTATGATTTCCTTTTCTCTGCTTTTCTCACTCTGAACTCTCACCTTACAACTTTCTCTTATTTCGTGATGGATACACAACAACTATTCAGAAAAAAAAGTAGACCAGAGTTTCACTGCTATTAAAAATTTATTGAGGGCGGGCCGCGGTGGCTCAGCGGGCAAAGTGCTTGCCTGCTATGCCGGAGGACCTCGGTTCGATTCCCGGCCCGAGCCCATGTAACAAAAAACGGAGAAACAAAGTACAATAAAACAAGAAAATGTTTAAAAGATGTTTCCCTTTCTTCCTTCCTTCCTTCCTTCTATCCTTCCTTCCTTCTCTCTGTCTTTCCTTTAAAAAAAAAAAAAAAAAAAAAAAATTTATTGAAATCCCACAAGGTTTCTAGGAAAGCAGTATTGCTCTTTTTTTTTTTTTTTTTTAAAGTGAGAGATTTATTATTTTTTTTTTAGCATGGGCAGGCACCAGGAAATGAACCCTGGTCTCTGTCACTGATCCACCGTGGCCCAGTTAGAGGTATTTAAAAACATCAATTAATGAAATACTTATACAGTGCCTAGTAATAGAAAACAATCTCTTCCTCAATGTTTATATATACTTAGAGAAAAAAAGAGAAACAATGAAAAACTAAGGGTATAAAGCAAACAGTAAGTAATTGCCAAAATTAATCAAACAATGCCTGACACTCACTGACTCATCTTCCCACTCTACCTCCCACCTTCAGACCCAAAAGTTTATTTTTATATTAAAAAAGGAATCACCAGGTTTTTAAGAACAAGCCATGGGACACAGAATTCTAAAACTCTCCAACCATAGTCAGCCTTTTACTTCCAAGGAAGGGCAATAACACAACTGAAAAGGAGATAATAATCAGATATTTAATTAATCCAAGTGATTTCTCTTTATTGGTGAAAATCAAAATTTCTACAATTTGTCATCAGTAGAAGAAATGTAGTCTAACACTACTTCACACTTTATTATATGAGTGGCTAATCTCATGTTTCACAGAGACAAAAAAAGGGGGGGGGGGGAGGGAGAGGCACTAGAATCTAGACTAATGATTTTCTGACACCCTTGTTTTCAACTCCAAAGAGCCAACTGCACAAAGAACACCACTTTAAAGTATATGTTTAGGTTGAACATATAATTTTTGACTTTCTGAATTGGAGACAAACGTTTGTGCTCAACAATGTTTAAACTTCTTAAATTGCAAAAGCAGGAGAAAACGCCGAAAATGATATGTCAAAACAGGTTATTATCAAAATTCAAGGAAAATGGTTAATCTAATAATAGCAAAAGGGGGGCACATTTTCAACACTTAGGCTGGAAATTAAAAAATAATTATTTTTCTGTTGATACTGGTTACAAAAATTAATAAGCATGAAAGCATGTCCTATATTTTTCTGTGGACACTGGTTATGAAAATTAATAAGCATGTCCTATAAGGACCTCACTGCTTTTTAATGATATTCAAGCCCGGTCATTCAGTTTCAGAGAAAGCAAAAGGGTTTTTTTTTTGGCATTTGGCAAAACAGATAAAAATCAAAATCAGTTCTCATTTATCCATGGCCATTACTATTAGGGATGACATATAAATCAATTCACAGACAATTCTGAAGCATCCTAATTAATGATAATTTCAAACTCTCTTAATCTTTAAACACAAATGTGTAAATCACTGACTTGCCTCCCTATTTGGTAAGAAAAGAGTAAAAGCGTAAGGAGCAAAATAAAAGCAAATAATCTACAATTGGAAACCTACCACCAGAATAGACAATTAAGTAACAGAATATGAAGTCACATTAAAGATTGACTCAAATCAATTTGGTAACTCAATATCTTGCATTTTAGCCATCATCAAAATTTCATGAGCTCTGTGAGAAGACGTAAGTGTAGTTTGCTGGAATAAAGTGATACTGGAATGGAAAAATTCCACTTACTAAGAAAAAAATTTCAGTTCCGCGGGCGGGCGGCGCTCCCGCCACCATCCAGCCCTCCTCTCCCTCTTTCTCCGCGGGCGGGCAGCGCTCCCGCCGCCGTTCAGCCTTCCTCTCCCTCTTTCTCCACAGGCGGGAGGTGCTCCCAACGTCATCCAGCCCTCCTCTCCCTTCCCTTTCCCCTTCTGCTCTGGCGGCGCTCCATCCGCCATCTTATCCTTCCCTTTCTCCTCCTGCTCCGACGGCTCTCCAACCACCACCGCGCCCTCTTCCGCATTCACCGGCTCCTCTGCCACCGTCCTCGACAGCCTTGCCACCCTCACCTTTCCTCCTCCAGAACAGCTACTACGGGAGTAGAAATGATACAGAACAGCTCCCAGAGCCACGACAGACATCAAAAAGACAGCGTACCCCATCCTGGAATGGCTGACTGTCTGGGAGAACCAGCTCCGGTGAGATCGCCGAGGGGCGCGGGCTTTCCCAGGCAGGACGGCAAGCGACCGGAGTCCCTCCCTTCCTCCTTCCAGGCCAGTTGGCAGAATTGGGCAGGTGGTCCCCTAAAGCCGCGGCGGTTGGCGCCCCCACCACGCGAGGCCCCCCAGACCAACTGAGAGAATTAGATTGGAAATTCCCAGACCGTGGAGAACGGTGACCGGGGGGGTCCCTTCCAAACACGTGACTCCCCGGTCCGGCTGGGAACGGTGCACACTCCCGGGCTGCGGCGGCTGGCGCTCTACCGCCACGCTTGGTACCCCAGGCAGACTAGGAAATTTGGTTGGGCACTCTCCCAGGCTGCGGCGGCCAGCGACCCTCCCCGTGTTCAGACCCCCGGGCTGGCTGGCACTCTTCCAAGCCACTTCAGCTGGCAGACCTCCCCCACGGCGAGAGTTATCCAAAGTTAAAGGACCCAAAGCACCTTTTACTGGTGGAACCCGCAGACAAACGTGGGCCACGAGCGCCACCTACTGGGAAGGATAAGAAAAACAGAACACAGAGATTTCACATAAAAATCTTCCAACCTGTTGGGTCCAACACCCAGGGAAATCTGAGTAAATGCCCAGACGCCAGCAGAAGATAACGGATCACGCTCAGAAAATTGAAAATATGGCCCAGTCAAAGGAACAGACCAATAGTTCAAATGAGATACAGGAGCTGAAACAACTAATGCTGAATATATGAACAGAAATGGAAAACCTCTTCAAAAACGAAATCGATAAATTGAGGGAGGACATGAAGAAGACATGGGCTGAACAAAAAGAAGAAATAGAAAAACTGAAAAAACAAATCACAGAGCTTATGGAAGTGAAGGATAAAGTAGAAAAGATGGAAAAAACAATGGATACCTACAATAATAGATTTAAAGAGACAGAAGATAGAATTAGTGATTTGGAGGATGGAACATCTGAATTCCAAAAAGAAACAGAAATTATCGGGAAAAGAATGGAAAAATTTGAACAGGGTATCAGGGAACTCAAGGACAATATGAACCGCACAAATATACGTGTTGTGGGTGTCCCAGAAGGAGAAGAGAAGGGAAAAGGAGGAGAAAAACTAATGGAAGAAATTATCACTGAAAATTTCCCAACTCTTATGAAAGACCTAAAATTACAGATCCAAGAAGTGCAGCGCACCCCAAAGAGATTAGACACAAATAGGCGCTCTCCAAGACACTTACTAGTTAAAATGTCAGAGGTCAAAGAGAAAGAGCGGATCTTGAAAGCAGCAAGAGAAAAACAATCCATCACATACAAGGGAAACCCAATAAGACTATGTGTAGATTTCTCAGCAGAAACCATGGAAGCTAGAAGACAGTGGGATGATATATTTAAATTACTAAAAGAGAAAAACTGCCAACCAAGACTCCTATATCCAGCAAAATTGTCCTTCAAAAATGAGGGAGAAATTAAAACATTCTCAGACAAAAAGTCACTGAGAGAATTTGTGACCAAGAGACCAGCTCTGCAAGAAATACTGAAGGGAGCACTAGAGTCAGATAAGAAAAGACAGAAGAGAGAGGTATGGAGAAGAGTGTAGAAAGAAGGAAAGTCAGATATGATATATATAACACAAAAGGCAAAATGGTAGAGGAAAATATTATCCAAACAGTAATAACACTAAATATTAATGGACTGAATTCCCCAATCAAAAGACATAGACTGGCAGAATGGATTAAAAAACAGGATCCTTCCATATGCTGTCTACAGGAAACACATCTTAGACCCAAAGATAAACATAGGTTGAAAGTGAAAGGTTGGGAAAAGATATTTCATGCAAATAACAACCAGAAAATAGCAGGAGTGGCTATACTAATATCCAACAAGTTAGACTTCAAATGTAAAACAGTTAAAAGAGACAAAGAAGGACACTATATACTAATAAAAGGAACAATTAAACAAGAAGACATAACAATCATAAATATTTACGCACCGAATCAGAATGCCCCAAAATACGTGAGGAATACACTGCAATTACTGAAAAGGGAAATAGACACAAATACCATAATAGTTGGAGACTTCAATTCCCCACTCTCATCAATGGACAGAACATCTAGACAGAGGATCAATATTACTATAAATATTACTATAAATGAGCTAGACTTAACAGACATTTATAGGACATTACATCCCACAACAGCAGGATACACCGTTTTCTCAAGGGCTCATGGATCATTCTCAAAGATAGACCATATGCTGGGTCACAAAGCAAGTCTTAACAAATTTAAAAATATTGAAATCATACACAACACTTTCTCGGATCATAAATGAATGAAGTTGGAAATCAATAGGCAGAGTGCCAGAAAATTCACAAATACGTGGAGGCTCAACAACACACTCCTAAACAACAAGTGGGTCAAAGAAGAAATTGCAAGAGAAATTAGTAAATACCTCGAGGCGAATGAAAATGAAAACACAACATATCAAAACTTATGGGACGCAGCAAAGGCAGTGCTAAGAGGGAAATTTATTGCCCTAAATGCCTATATCAGAAAAGAAGAAAAGGCAAAAATGCAGGAATTAACTGTTCAATTGGAAGAACTGGAGAAAGAACAGCAAACTAATCCCAAAGCAAGCAAAAGGAAAGAAATAACAAAGATTAGAGCAGAAATAAATGAAATTGAGGACATGAAAACAATAGAGAAAATCAATAAGACCAGAAGTTGGTACTATGAGAAAATCAATAAGATTGATGGGCCCTTAGCAAGACTGACAAAAAGAAGAAGAGAGAGGATGCAAATAAATAAGATCAGAAATGGAAGAGGAGACATAACTACTGACCTCACAGAAATAAAGGAGGTAATAACAGGATACTATGAACAACTTTACGCTAATAAATACAACAATTTAGATGAAATGGACGGGTTCCTGGAAAGACATGAACAACCAACTTTGACTCAAGAAGACATAGATGACCTCAACAAACCAATCACAAGTAAAGAAATTGAATTAGTCATTCAAAAGCTTCCTAAAAAGAAAAGTCCAGGCCAGACGGCTTCACATGTGAATTCTATCAAACATTCCAGAAAGAATTAGTACCAACTCTCCTCAAACTCTTCAAAAAAATTGAAGTGGAGGGAAAACTACCTAATTCATTCTATGAAGCCAACATCACCCTCATACCAAAACCAGGCAAAGATATTACAAAAAAAGAAAACTACAGACCAATTTCTCTAATGAATATAGATGCAAAAATCCTCAATAAAATTCTAGCAAATCGTATCCAACAACACATTAAAAGAATTATACATCATGAGCAAGGAGGATTCATCCCAGGTATGCAAGGATGGTTCAACATAAGAAAATCAATTAATGTAATACACCATATCAACAAATCAAAGCAGAAAAATCACATGATCATCTCAATTGATGCAGAGAAGGCATTTGACAAGATTCAACATCCTTTCCTGTTGAAAACACTTCAAAAGATAGGAATACAAGGGAACTTCCTTAAAATGATAGAGGGAATATATGAAAAACCCACAGCTAATATCATCCTCAATGAGGAAAAATTGAAAATTTTCCCCCTAAGATCAGGAACAAGACAAGGATGTCCACTATCACCACTATTATTCAACATTGTGTTGGAGGTTCTAGCCAGAGCAATTAGGCAAGAAAAAGAAATACAAGGCATCAAAATCGGAAAGGAAGAAGTAAAACTATCACTGTTTGCAGACGATATGATACTATACATCGAAAACCCGGAAAAATCCACAACGAAACTACTAGAGCTAATAAATGAGTACAGCAAAGTAGCAGGTTACAAGATCAACATTCAAAAATCTGTAGCATTTCTATACACTAGTAATGAACAAGCTGAGGGGGAAATCAAGAAACAAATCCCATTTACAATTGCAACTAAAAGAATAAAATACCTAGGAATAAATTTAACTAAAGCGACAAAAAACATATATAAAGAAAACTACAAAAAACTGTTAAAAGAAATCACAGAAGACCTAAATAGATGGAAGGGCATACCGTGTTCATGGATTGGAAGACTAAATATAGTTAAGATGTCAATCCTACCGAAATTGATCTACAGATTCAATGCAATACCAATCAAAATCCCAACAACTTATTTTTCAGAAATAGAAAAACCAATAAGCAAATTTATCTGGAAGGGCAGGGTGCCCCGAATTGCTAAAAACATCTTGAGGAAAAAAAACAAAGTTGGAGGTCTCGTGCTGCCTGACTTTAAGGCATATTATGAAGCCACAGTGGTCAAAACAGCATGGTATTGGCATAAAGATAGATATATCGACCAATGGAATCGAATAGAGTGCTCAGATATAGACCCTCTCATCTATGGACATTTGATCTTTGATAAGGCAGTCAAGCCAACTCACCTGGGACAGAACAGTCTCTTCAATAAATGGTGCCTAGAGAACTGGATATCCATATGCAAAAGAATGAAAGAAGACCCATCTCTCATACCCTACACAAAAGTTAACTCAAAATGGATCAAAGATCTAAACATTAGGTCTAAGACCATAAAACAGTTAGAGGAAAATGTAGGGAGATATCTTATGAATCTTACAACTGGAGGCGGTTTTATGGACCTTAAACCTAAAGCAAGAGCACTGAAGAAAGAAAGAAAGAAATGGGAGCTCCTCAAAATTAAACACTTTTGTGCATCAAAGAACTTCATCAAGAAAGTAGAAAGACAGCCTACACAATGGGAGACAATATTTGGAAATGACATATCAGATAAAGGTCTAGTATCCAGAATTTATAAAGAGATTGTTCAACTCAACAACAAAAAGACAGCCAACCCAATTACAAAATGGGAAAAAGACTTGAACAGACACCTACCAGAAGAGGAAATACAAATGGCCAAAAGGCACATGAAGAGATGCTCAATGTTCCCGGCCATTAGATAAATGCAAATGAAAACCACAATGAAATATCATCTCACACCCACCAGAATGGCCATTATCAACAAAACAGAAAATGACAAGTGCTGGAGAGGATGCGGAGAAAGAGGCACACTTATCCACTGTTGGTGGGAATGTCAAATGGTGCAACCACTGTGGAAGGCAGTTTGGTGGTTCCTCAAAAAGCTGAATATAGAATTGCCATACAACCCAGCAATACCATTGCTGGGTATCTACTCAAAGGACTTAAGGGCAAAGACACAAACGGACATTTGCACACCAATGTTTATAGCAGCGTTATTTACAATTGCAAAGAGATGGAAACAGCCAAATGTCCATCAACAGACGAGTGGCTAAACAAACTGTGGTATATACATACGATGGAATATTATGCAGCTTTAAGACAGGATAAACTTATGAAGCATGTAATAACATGGATGGACCTAGAGAACATTATGCTGAGTGAGTCCAGCCAAAAACTAAAGGACAAATACTGTATGGTCCCACTGATGTGAACGGACATTCAAGAATAAACTTGGAATATGTCATTGGTAACAGAGTCCAGCAGGAGTTAGAAACAGGGTAAGATAATGGGTAATTGGAGCTGAAGGGATACAGACTGTGCAACAGGACTAGATACAAAAACTCAAAAATGGACAGCACAATAATACCTAATTGTAAAGTAATCATGTTAAAACACTGAATGAAGCTGCATCTGAGCTATAGGTTTTGTTTGTTTGTTTGTTTGTTTTGTTTTGTTTTTACTATTATTACTTTTATTTCTTTTCTCTATATTAACATTCTATATCTTTTTCTGTTATGTTGCTAGTTCTTCTAAACCGATGCAAATGTACTAAGAAACGATGATCATGCATCTATGTGATGATGTTAAGAATTACTGATTACATATGTAGAATGGTATGATTTCTAAATGTTGGGTTAATTTCTTTTTTTCCGTTAATTAATAAAAAAAAAGAAAAAAATTTCAAATTAGGTATCATTTATGTTTTAGCAAGAAAAAACCAAGTAGTATGATGTCTTTTTTACTTTTGGGTTAGTTCATTTTATTTCCATAATGATTCTATTATAATATCAATAAATCCACAAAGAATAAAAATAACAAAATTAGGGAAAACTCAACTTTTAAATTTCAAAATGAAAAAATATGCCTGGATCAAGAAAGCAGTGAGATGCTTCAGGGCTCTCTTGCCTGACAGAAGCTTGCTACAACCAACAAAAACAGGCATAAACAAAGCCCCAGAAAATAGTTAAAAGACTGCAGTAACAAGAGGAGCACCAAAAAAAAAAAAAGTCTACTTAGAATCAGCAGGACCTCCTGGTGCCCTGGCTATCCCATTCCCCAACTTACCAGCACAGACCAGACCCCTGGTCCAAGTTCTAGAGGGAGCAGAGTAACCCTTGTGCACATATGGGAACATGTACGTCTGGCTGGTGATGGCCTTACTACCACGCAACTTACCCTGGCATCCCTACACAACTCTGCAGGACAGCAGTCAAGTTGTGCTGCCTGGGGATAGGGATTACTGGCTGTAGAACATTTAGTGTAGTGTCTCTGGAACTGTGAAGACACTATTTCCTTGAGGATAGGGACATTTGTATCCATGAAAATGGGGGAATTCTTAGAGCCACACTGGCATGCCCAAGACAAGACAGAAAGGATCAGGGAGACTGCTAAGCCTTCACCTGGAAGTATTCTCTAAACTTACTGTATGGATAAGCTCTACAGGGTAGCAATCCCACAGATGGATCAGCAAAAACTGAGAAAGGTGTTTTATTTTTTTCCTTTTTCCTCTCTTTCTTTTTTTTTTTTTAGCTACTGGAATTCAAGGAAAGCTCCGGCATAACACTAGATAGATGCAAGCTTAAGGAACTAACACTTCAGAGTCAAAATTACAGAAATAGCACATTAAAACACCAAAATGTCAAGGTTTCACCAAAAGATTACAAAACATACAGAGAAACAGGAAGTGATGGCCCAGGCAAAGGAAAATATTAAAGCATTAGAAACCATCAATGAGGAAGATCAGACCTGGAACATTCCAGACATAAGACTTTTGAAATATGGTCCTAAATATGTTCAAAGAGCTAAAGAAAAACATGGACAAAGAACTAAAGAAAATCAAGAATACACAGATGAACACAAATAGAATATCTATAGAGAGATATTCAGTCAGTATTCAAATTTCCCCAACTTTTTCAAGAATTCTTTTTTTCACTTGGTGTGTTCACCTTCGCTTAAACATAACATTTGGTTGATGGGTGTTCTAAATCTGTTTTAATCTATAGATCACTTCTGCTATTTTTTTTCTTACAATTCATTTACTAAAAAACTGGGATGTTTCCCTTAGAGTTTTCCAGGCTGGTTTTTCTAGTCGCAACTCCACTACATTGTTTAATATATTAATCTGTCCCCTATGCTTTGTTTAAATCTGTAATTAGAATTAGTGGTTTGATCTGATTCAGGTTTTATTTGGAGGGCAAGAATGCTTTCATCAGGAGGCACATAATGCTTCTCTTTTGGGCTGTTAGTAGCCATTGATGATCATTGTCAAAGTCCATTATTTCATTAGGGTTTGCAGATTAACTGCGTTTTATTTCATCATTCCTTCTTCCCTCACCAATTATTTTGATTACTGTGTGGAATAATCTTTATAGAAAATATAGGATAATGCTTGATTCTTTCCCCTTACCACCTTTCAGAAAAGTGAGTTGGTTCCCTAGCATTCCCCAAAGGTCACCAATGGGGTATTTAAAAATACATATTATAAATTCATGGATTTTAAACAATTGATGTGCTTCAATGCATTATGGCCATGATGTTTATTGACTGGGCAGCAGGAACCTCTTCAAGTTTGCCTCTGGTGCTTTTTGACCCCAATGATCTTTAATGCTACCTTGTTGTCTGGTCTGACAGATGTGCTGGGCTCATTCTATTTCCTGTCCCAGATCTTGAATCAGTCATTTCTCCAAGGAATCTATATGATGGCTGCTCTGCGTACCCCACACCTATCCCCTTTTTGCCAGACCAGTGCACCCACCTCCCAGCAGATATGAAAACTGCCTGCTCATAATGGCTCACAGCTGTCCCTTCTTCAGAGAACTCCCCTGGGCTTAATGGAGCTTCCTCACACCCATTCCAGGCAGCCAAAAGCGAATGAATGACTGACTCATCCGGGAGACAAAAAGGTTGTTTCTAGGTGGGACTAATTCTGTGGTACAATTCATACTCCAGAGTTCAACATAGGACCAAGCTGAAGAGAGACTCCAACCAAGCCCATATTCTTGTTTATTAAACTTTGTCCCTGCCCTATCCTGCTTATTCTCCTCCTGAGAGCTCTCCCTCAACAAATCACTTTCAGAAGAATCCCCAATTCAGGCTCTGCTTAAGGAATCTAAATGAAGATCCAGCCTTAGATTGCTTCAGTGAGAAATGACACTAAGATACCACAATCTGAACTCTAAAGGTATTCACTGCTACTGGATTGGTCATTGCTTCCAGACATTTTCAATGGATAAAACCATGAAATACTTTTTTAAATGAGAAAATTCATTATTTACAACTCAAATTTGAGGTTTCAAGAATTTACTTCTCTGATTTTATATTTGCCTCTCTTCTCTCTCCCACTGAAAATTCTGACTCCTACCAAAATCACATCTCTGTTTGCTAAATACAGTACCTGAAAAGGTGGGTTTTTGACAATAGAACAGAAGATGATTACAAAATAATACAATATTTTGAGTTAATATTCATTCATATTATTCTAGATCAAAATTGTTTATTCCAGAGTATAATGCTTTAACTCATTGCAAACGTACAATTTCCCTTAAAACCTCAAGTCTTTACATTTGAAGTATCCTCATTTTTAAGAGGAATGATACCAACTGTCATTTCATTCATATGGAACAATGTGTCTCACCATCTGATGCTCAATTCAGTCATACCTATACTGCTTATAGAAGGACATGTCTTCCAATTAGAAATTAATACCTTTTCTCAGCATTTGCTACTTGTAATCACCTCTTATCTACCTTGTCCCTCATACTTCAATATGTCCTTAACACCTGGGGCTCTTATTCTATGAACTTTGATTGTTATTCTTCTGCCTCCTTGCCTGCAATCATTCTATTTTAACTTAATTTTAACATCAGATTAACTTAGCCTCATCCTTTAACCACAGCACAGGTTGCTTGTCCATATTAAATGAGATAATTTTAACATATTTAAAAAAATGTAAGTGCTCCATAATTATAAAGCACTACTGCAAAGCAATAATTTTCCTGGAACATTATTGTTATTCCCAGACTGACCTCTCCTCTCCTAAACCATACCTAAATTTTGTTAGAAATGGTCAATTTGCATAGTTTGTTTTTCTTGAACCATATAATTATTTCATAGCTGAAAAAAAGTAGAGCTAATTTTGAGAGAAATAAGATGGACACTTGCCACTCCCTTGAGGGTAGTTTAGAAGAGGGTAACAAACATGATGTTTTGAAAAAATAAGAATTAGCTCTAGGGGAAAATATCCAGAGAAATGGAAGCATAAGCCTATAAATGAAACTATTTATCGATTACCAAATACAGGTAACTTGCTACTAATTAGAGTTATCTAACATTGGGGTATCTTATCACTGAAAAAACTGAAGGAATCAAAAGGAAATCAGAAGAAAAGTTGAAATCATTTAATCTCTTAGATCCCCTCAAGCTTTAACATTCATTGATTCTAGAAGGATTGAGAGTAACACAATAACAGGAAACCTATGCGTCACCTTCACAGATATAAAATGGTCTCAGGCAAAGATGGCTGCTAAATGCTAAACAGAAGCTAGCAGTACATGGTTTAAAATAAAGGAATTTATATCCATTTCCCCTGAACAATTTAAGAATTGTTCTGGTGAGAGGTCAAGTAATAAACTAGATCTTCTTTGACGGGGCCTTTTTTCAGTCCTTTGATCCAAAGTTGTCCATGAAACTTTGTAAGTATAAAGTGGCTATCTAAACGTTTTTCTTTCAGTCTTCCTTTGCTTAGAGTTTAAAGAATTTGTGGTTTTAAGCACAAAGGTGACCTTGAGTACAAGAAACACAAAAAGAACAGCAACAGGCCTTGTTCCAGTAAAAATACTGACCTTGAAGAGAATGATGAGTTAGACAAACATGCTTTATCTTTCTCTAAGCTGAACACATGAATCTCGTCACCAAGTTAAGTTTCATGCATTGTTTGAGAAACGTTAGCCTATCCTTCAATAAAATCCATCAACTTTACACGCGCCTGTGCACCAAATATTATTGTACCCTGATAGCAAATTTATAATAAATGAGATCTTCTGTAAGAGTCTACTCATTAAAAAACTAAAAAGGGAGGCAGAGAAATGGTAAAGAGGCAGTAAACTGAGTGGACATAATCCAATATAACACTTTTCAGGCAGCTGGCAAAAAAATTTTGACTTCACTATTTCAATTCATACTCTAAAATTCCAAGAAGGAAAGGGAAAAAACATTTTCTTTAAGAGCTTTGACTTTGCAGATTAATTAAGCCAAGTAAGGTATGAGCTGTATAGTCAAACCTTCCACAGAAGGGGAAGTGTCTTGAGGTTATGCAAACAAAGCTGCCTGGTCCTACATATTTGAAAAGGAAAGGGAAAGGGAAGGCCACTTAATACTCTAAGCAGGAAAGGAACAGAGAAACACCCTGCTGCATTTTCAACTGTATCAAGGCTGTGTGTGCTCTCAGGCTTCCCCATGCTTCCATAAGCTTCCAACTACAAAGATAAACTAAAATTCTGTTGATATATTAATTGAAAAACTTAAAACCACGCAATGCTCCAAAATATCCTGCAGCCCACGTTAAACTGAGATGCAATGGGAAAAGCAGAAAATTTCCCCCAGACTCAAAAAGAGAAACCAACAACAGAAGGAAAAAAGGTGAGGTCAAGGAAGCAGTTTAGTAAAGGGCAGAGAAGAGAACAAGTCACAAGTATGTCTAGGAAATCCTTTTTCTGCTACCTTCTCTATTTTCTACCTGAATGACCTTTCTTGACCTGAGATGAGCATGTGCAAATGGAAGTAAAGAGCCCAGAACCCTTCTTTGCCTGAGGCAACTATATTTTCTTTTTCTTAATATGCAATTTTATTGAGATATCTTCACACACCATATAATATCCAAAGTATACAATATCATCACATAGTTGTGGTTGATGATACTCACAGTGTCATTATATAGTTCTGCATTTATTACCACAATTTTAAAACATTTTGAGTACTCAAAAAATAAATATAACTAAAAATTAAAAGGAACACCAAAAATATCACATATCCCTTATCCCCCCTTCCATTATTTATTTATGTATTTATTTTGTCTCTATTTGATTACTCATTTGCCCATACGTTGGATAAAGGTGTGTCAGTCACAAGGTTTTCACAATCACATGGTCACACAATAAAAGGTACATAGTTATACAGTTATCATCAAGAATCCAGTCTACTGGATTACGGTTCAACAGTTTTAGGTACTTCCTTCTAGCTATTCTAATACACGAAACTAAAAAGGACTATCTATATAATCCATATGAATAACGTCCAGAATGACCACTTAACTCTATTTGAAAAATCTCAGCAACCAAAGCTTTATTTTCTTCCATCCCTGGGAGTCATGTCCCATCTTGCCAGGGAGATTTACACCCCCCCCCCCACCAGGAGTTATATCCCACATAAGAAGGAGGGTAGTGAATTTATCTGCAGGGTTGGCTTAGAGAGTGTTCTAGTTTGCTAGCTGCTGGAATGCAACACACCAGAGATGGACTGGCTTTTAATAAAAGGGGATTTATTTCGTTAGTTCTTCAGAGGAAAGGCAGCTAACTTTCAACTGAGGTTCTTTTTTATGTGGGAAGGCACAGGGTGATCTCTGCTGGGCTGCTCTCCAAGCCTCTGGGTTCCAACAACTTTCCTCAGGGTGATTCCTTTCTGCATCTCCAAAGGCCTGGGCTGAGCTGCGAGTGCTGAGATGAAGTATGCTGAGATGCTTGGGCTATGCAGCTTTGTTCTCTCTCATTTAAGCACCAGCCAATTAAATCAAACATCATTCATTGCAGCAGGCACGCCTCCTAGCCAACTGTGGATATAATTAGCAACAGATGAGGTTCACGTACCATTGGTTCATGTCCACAGCAACAGAACTAAGCACCTTCACCTAGCCAAGTTGACAACTGAATCTAACTACCACAATGTCTAATCATAGGCATCCAGGGAAAGATACCTTGATTCAAGAAGGCCAATGAAGTTCAGGGTTTCTCTCTCAAGTGGAAGGGCACATGGAGAACACAGTCAGAGTTGTTCTCTCGTCTGGAAAGGCACATGGTGAACACATATATACAACATCATGCTGAGTGAGACCAGCCAAAAACTAAAGGACAAATACTGTATGGTCTCATTGATATGAACTGACATTAGTGAATAAACTTGGGATATTTTGTTCGTAACAGAGACCATCAGGAGATAGAAATAGGGTAAGAGATTGGGTAATTGGAGCTGAAGCAATACAGACTGTGCAAAAGGACTGGATACAGGGTGGGCCGCGGTGGCTCAGCGGGCAAAGTGCTTGCCTGCCATGCCGGAGGACCTCGGTTCGATTCCCGGCCCCAGCCCATGTAAAAAACAAACAAACAAACAAAATACAATAAAACAAGAAAATGTTTAAAGATGTTTCCCTTTCTTCCTTCCTTCCATCCTTCCTTCCTTCTCTCTGTCTTTCCTTCTCTTAAAAAAAAAAAAAAAAAAAAAGGACTGGATACAAAAACTCAGAAATGGACAGCACAATACTACCTAACTGTAATATAATTATGTCAAAACACGGAATGAATAAAAAGCTGCATGTGAGAATGATAGAGGGAGGAGGGCTGGGAACATAAATGAAATCAGAAAGAAAGATAGATGTTAAAGATTGAGATGGTATAATCTAGGAATGCCTAGAGTGTATAATAATAGTGAAATGTACAAGGTACAATTTTAAAAATGTTTTTGCATGAGGAAGAACAAAGGAATGTCATTATTGCAGGGTACTGACAATAGATAGTAATTAATATTTTAAAATGTCACCTTCTGTGTGAGACTAAACCAAAAAATGTTTATTTGTTACAAAATTTATATTTTGACTAGTGCATTTCCTAATATAACTTATGTAGATAGTTTGATTGAATGCCATAAGTACTGGAATCTCAGGTAGGACATGAGATTTTGCTGGTTTGTCCAGAGTGATGCCCCGATGAATCCCAGAGTGATTCAATCAATGAGTGGAAAAGTATCTGCAAAGCCCCCTTCGGGGAGTGGTGAGAACGGGGAGAAATTCAACTTCCCCAAGTTGAATTCTTGATATTCTCATAAGCAGTGTGGACAAGCAACGCTATAGGCAGAGCCCCTAGTCTTGGGGTTTGTTCATATGAAACTTAACCCCACAAAGGATAGGTCACATCTACTTAAAATTTAAGCCTAAGAGTCACCCCCAACAGAGCCTCTTTTGTTGCTCAGATGTGGCCCCTCTTTCCAGCCAACACAACGAGCAGTCTCACCACCCTACCCCTCTCTACGTGGGACATGACTCCCAGGGGTGTGGACCTTCCTGGCAACGTGGGACAGAGATCTTGGAATGAACGGAGACTCAGCATCAAGGGATTGAGAAAAACCCTAGAATGAGCTGAGATTTAGCATCAAGGGACTGAGAAAACCTCCTCCACCAAAAGGGGGAAGAGAGAAATGAGACTAAGTGTCAATGGCTGAGAGATTCCAAACAGAGTCAAGAGGTTAGCCTGGAGGTTATTCTTATGCATCAAGTAGCTATCATCTTGTTATTCAAGATGTAATGGAGAGGCTGGAGGGAACTGCCTGAAAATGCAGAGCTGTGTTCCAGTAGCCATGTTTCTTGAGGATGATTGAATAATGATACAGATGTCACAATGTGACCGTGTGAATGTGAAAACCTTGTGTCTGATGCTCCTTTTATCTACCTTGTCAACAAAGGAGTAGAACATATGGAATAAAAATAAATAATAGGGGGAACAAATGCTAAAATAAATTTAGTTTAAATGCTAGTGATCAATTAAAGCAAGGGGTAAGGGGTATGGTAGGTATAATCTTTTTTTATTTTTTTTTCTTTCCTGTGTTCATTTTATTTCTTTTTCTATTCTCTTTTTATTTCTTTTTCTGAATAAATGCAAATGTTCTAAGAAATGATGAATATGCAACTAAGTGATGATATTGTGAATTACTGATTATGTATGTTGTTTTATTTTGTTTCTTTATTTTTTTAATTAATAAATAAATTAAAAAATTTAAAAAAACATACAACACTGAATAGGGATTAGAAGAAACGGCTGCCTTTACAAAATGTGATTAGGATTAAAACATGGCTTTTCTAGGGTACATACATCATTTCAAACCAGCACAGAGAGAGAGGCATCTAAACTAAGGGAAGAGTTGAAGTTTATAAGGGAAGCTCAGTCCTCTTCCTAGCCTTATTTCAATGCTAGGTAACCTCAAGGCTCACTCTGCAACTCTATTCTTGATCTACATTCTTGTCTTGGGTCAAGCACCCAGATTCATGGATATAATAACACCTTTTTGCTAATGTCTTCCAAATCCAGATTCATACCATCCATGAAATCCAGACACTTGGATATGTAATAGATATTTCCAATTTAACATATCTAAGTTAGAAGTTTTGTTTTCTATCCCCCCAATAAAAATCTCCTTCTTCCTCAGTGTTCACCATTTCAGAAAACAGGCCCACAAATCATGTCTGCTAAGCTTATCTGACCTCTGATTACTAAGTCCAAGATGTCAGGTGCCATAATTCAGTTAATTGTAGAGGCAGCCCAAAAGTGAAAGAACAGATGCTCACCAACCAAGATTCTGCTAGGAGCAAGCATAAGCTGCTGCATGGGTAATGACCTGGGAGCAGTAGCAAATTTTAATCAGATATTCTTTCACTTCAGTGAGAAAGTCTCGAAATTCTAAGTAGCAAGGATAACACTGTTGCAGTGTACAAAAAACTAGAATCAATAAATATGCAAGGAACAACATCTATGTTAACGCTTATTTGTAAGTGCTCTAAAACTTTTATTTCCTTCTACCCCATCCCTACTTCCAAATACATGGATACTTCTTGGACCTGGGAGTTGGTATCCATTCACAGGTTCATGTCAGCAGGCAGGAGGGTAGAAAGACTGCTGCTACTTAGTAAGTACTCTGTTACAGAAAGGAAGTATCCATAAAAATGAGGTTTAGGGTTTATCTACAGTTTCAGTGTCATTTAAATATAGTATTTTTTTGACATAATAGTTAAAAAAAAAAACACACAAAGATCTCATCTATAGTTCCTATCTATGCAGACAGGAAAACTGAGACTCAAAGTGATTAAATAGGAGAGTTGATGAGGATAAAAGTCTAGCATGAGAAATGTGATCATTTGGAATTCTCTATTCTCTACTCAAAATGCTCAGGTCAGACTGCCTGGGTTTAGATCTCAGCTTCACACCAACCAGCTATGTGACCCGGACAAGTTTCCTCCTCTGGGAAATGAATCCTTAACCCTACAGAATTACCAGCAAGATGAAATGAGAAAGTACAGGACACAGCACACAGATCAATGCCCAGAACGTAGTAAGTATGCAATAAATGTGAATGCTCTTATGATGATGATGATGATATTTAAAAATTCTTGTTCAGACACACTCAAAAAAGGTATTGAAGAACAACTGGAGATCTGGATCTAATTATCCTTTCTGCTCCAAGGTGATAGAAAATTCCTAAGTGTTCCAGTGACATGTCTAAATATATAGGATAAGTCCCAGAATATGTTTGTTTGTTTGTTTGTTTGTTTGTTTGTTTGTTTTAAGAGCACATGTTCATTGAGACTTGATCATGGGTCAGGTACTGGCCTCAACACCAAGACCAATATTCTTATCTTCATTTTTTTTTTCCCAGGACATGTTTAGTGAGAGAAAATCAGCATAAATTTTAGTTTACTTGGCCTTAGAAACATCTAATTTTCCAAAGAGGTGAAATAAAACACATATATTATTAAGTTTATATTAGTGATTCCCATTACAAATTCTTTCCATAAATTATGACTACAACATGATAAATAAATAGGTCAGAGCAGTCAAAGATGCTAAAGGATAGGATACATTCTAATTGATATGTGGCCCATTTCATCAAGGATGGTCCTAATGAAAGCCAGCAAAAACCGCACAGTCACATTTTCTGATTCATCTCTCTTTGCAGCTACTTCCTACTAAAGCCTTTCTCAGCCATGGGCCTGTTTGTTATTCAGATTGCCACCAGAAATGCTTGGAGTGCTTTATATAAAATCTTTCAAATAATCCTGAATCACCATGACCAAGCCATAATCGAAGTCGTTTTCATAGCAACATGAGGTAATAATGACTTTTTCTAAATGTGTACATTAGAAAAGGCACAGGCATCTGGCATGTGTCAAATAGAAACGGGTCTAGCAGGCACGGCTGACTGCACCTAACCAAACCCAAAGAGGCCTCGGTTCAAGTCCACATATGGTATAAAAATGGAAATGTCAGCAGGGGCCATATGTTCCAGTAGGCTGTGCAGGACTAATGTAAGACAAGCAACTAGTTGCCTCCTCACTACCAGTTCTCCCAAGTTCCAGTCCCCAAGACAACTGATACAGTAGGATGAAGGAAGTGAGCTTTAATTGCCCCAAAGAACATGCCCCAGGGTATTGTCCCTTTTAAGCAACAGAGTAGTCTCTACTGCTATTTCTCTTGCTCTAATCTCTCCCTCTTTTGATCCATCCCTCAGCAACAGACAGGGTAAAAAAGTCATCTTCAGAGAATAAGTCTGGATACCCCATTGGCAGTAATCTTCACATGTCAGCAACAAATGCAACAGGTGAGGCCCCAACTCAATGCCCAATCACTACACACCTAGACTACTGCAGCAGCTTCTTAACTGGCCCTGTATTGACTGGCCCTGTCTTGCAACCCTCCAATGCATCCCTCACTTGGCTACCAATCTAATCTTCCTAAAATTGTGCTTTGATCCTGCCACTCACCTGCTCTAGTGTCTCCATGAAGCAAATAAAATAAAATTTAAACACAGTGGCCATATGGAATGTATTCTAGCCCCAATCTCTTTTTCAAGCTTTATTTTTCACTTCTCTCATACAAATTCCCACATTCTACCAAACACTTCTCAGTATTTCCCAGACCTAGCATCTGATGCCTATCCATTTCCCAGCCCAATACTCAATCTCATCTCTTCCAAGAAGAAGTCAGCCCCTGACTCTCTAAGGGGTTGGTGGGAATCTCTCCATCCTCTGAATTCCTACAATGCTTACTAATTAAACACTCATTTACATATTCATGTATAAACATCATTCATTCATTCATCATTCATTCGATAAAATACATCTAGTGGCTAGATTTCAAGAGAGATTCTAGGCCAGATAATTTGACCCTCAAAGAACACAAAGTCTAGGGAAGGCAAAGATAGGAAGAAACTGTTCTTTATTAAGTGTTTAATCTTTGCAGGTCACTTTATCATCTCTTTCCACAGCCCATGTCAGTTCATCCTCACAACTCTATGAAATAATGCTGTTACTATCACTTTACAATAAGAAAACTGAGTCTCAGAGAGTTGAAACAACTTGGCAAAGATTACCAGGTATGTTTTTTATTCCCACTGTTCTTGGCCCCCTCTCAACTTCTCTTCCCTTCTTTATCTTGCTCTGTGCCCTATGACAACTAATCTCTAGGATTCATATTACTCAAACTCCCTTGTCTTCTGTCTTCCAATTAGGATGGAACAATAGGAGGCAGCAGCAGGAGCTATGAGGGCTATATATTTTCTCACCCTGTTCTCTCCCTGATCACTGTGGTTCTGGCTGTGGCTGCTGCATTCCTCAGCTGCAGCTTCTGAGACAGCTCTCCTTGCCATAGTTTCAGCTTTTGTTACCAAGTTCCAGTAACACCACTGCCTTCTATTGCCCTTCAGGCCACGAGTGGTAAGTAGGTTTGGCTTGTAGGATGGTGAGGCCATCTTAATCCTGCCCACACCCCTGCATTAAACTCTCCTCAGTTAAACTGAGTGTGCCAACTGCTTCCTGTGTCAGAATTCTGACTGACACAAAGAGTAGGATTTGAGGCCACATTGGTCTTACTGCAGGGGCTACTTTTTCATCAGGACAATTGCTATACTGCAGGGCTGTACAAAGAGCTGAGGATGAAAATGAACAGCAACAATGTCTGCTAGGAAGGATCGTAAAAGATTCCGCTGAACAAGGCCCTTGAACATCAGTCAGTCTTAAGAGGTGAAATGGAATTCACCAGGCAAACAAAAGGTAAGGATAGGTATTCGAGGACAAAGTGAACAGCAGGTTCAAAGTCACAGAGGTATGAGGAGTATGTTTTATTAACCAAAGCAGTTATGAAGAGTGCTCATGAGAGAATAATGGTGGCTGAGTGTTTTTGAAGTTTGATGATAACCACTTACTTCTCCATCCTGATTCACATGCAGAGATTAGAAGAAGCAAAGAATTAGCTAGATTCTGAGCAAGTGAACTAATTGACCTATTCCCTACCTTTAATAAATCCCTATATCAGAAGATAAGTCCAGCTCTTCAGCATAACACACAAGCTCTTAATAATTTGTCCCCTACCTAAACCATAGTCTTATCTGACCACACCACCTCAAACTGTTCCCTGAGCACACACACCACCTTAACCTTTTCATGCCTCTGTGCCTGTACATGTTCTCCTCCTCCTCACTACCTCCACTTTCCACCTGACAAACTCCTTATCTTCAGGACTCAGCTCAGCTGTCTGCTGCTCTATAAATATCTCTGGCCCTCCAAGATACGTCTATAGCACGCATGCATAACTTCAGAAAAACAACCTCATAGCACAAGACATGCAATATTATATTTACTAGTTTGCATGTGTGTCAGTTGACTCACCTATAAGCTCCTCTAGCCCAGCTATTATACAAAGACAGCAGAACAAAGAGGGAAGTGTGTAATGCTCTGTTGAAGGCTATCTAGATCCAAATACTAGACTTTGCTCCAAACAGTGAGGTACCCTTAAGGAAGTTGCTTATCCTTTCTCAGCCTCCTCAGTTTCAACAACCATAAAACAGGAATAATAACAACATGTATCTCAAAGGGTTGTTAAGTAAATCATGCAGAATAATGCCTGTTATGGACTGGGCCCACAATAATTTTCTGTATCTCTGTACTTCTCATTCCCTTCATTTAAAAAACAGCATATGGTTGTGAATGGATAAGTTTTCCTACTACTCCATATTCTTTTGTGCAAATACAAAAATTCAATTTAGATAACCCTTGTTTTATTATATCAAAAAAGGAAGACTCTTATCTCTAACTATGTGCTCATTTAGCAATTGGTTAAAGATAAATAGAACTTTTCCTATAAAGGAATTTAGCTTCTTGCTATTACTGTTAGCCAAGTCACTGGGCCAGACATCCTCCTGGCCTTCTAGCCATCTCCACACGTGCTGCCACACAGTTTCCTCCACAGAAGGGCAGTTCTGTTTTAATAATTTACAAAGACTTATTATCAAGTCAAATCAGGATGGCTCCCCACGGGCGGCATGAGGAATGACAATAATAGGCTCCCTCAGCACAGGGATGAACCATCAGGAGACATTTGGGTTTTTATGCTAAAACAATGTAAAAATATTGTCAACATAAAATACTTAAAAGTTTTTAAATGGTGCTTCCTAAGCCCTCAATCATTAACTGTCACAGCCTTGATTAAAGAAAAAAAGTGTGAGAACCAAACCAGGAAAAAAATTAGAGCACACAGGACGATGTGCTCGGGAGGCAAAGACCAGCTACCAGTTGAGCCTTGGATCTCCCAGGATAGGCAGCACCGAAGTCAAAAAGGACACAGAGCATTTGGTTTAAAAAGGACAACACTGCTGCCTTAGGAGAATATAAAGATCCCACCTGAGAAGGCCAGGACCTGTGAAGGGTCACCCTGGGCTAGCTGCAGGGAGGGAGGAGCAGAGGTCTTATTGGCCCAAGAGTCTCCAGGAGGAGGTCAGTGACCTCCCCAGATTCCAGCCCCAGCTCTCTCTCTGCTGATTCTCCAATCCTGAGACCGGCTTTCTTGTTGCCTCTCTTCACTAACTCTTGTCTTGTCTTCATGGCACCTCAGCCTGCTGTCCTCATGGCCTCTATTCTCATGCAAGAACCCAACCTGAAATCAGGTTTGGATTCACCAGCTTTTGTTTCACTCTGCCTGACAATGACTAACTCAGGCTTTCTTAGTGACTCTCTGTCTCAGTTTCTGCTGTGAAACCATTTTCCATGCTGGAACACACATGAGTGTCCTACCACTTGTTACAGATAACAACAGAAAAAGAAACTTAATTATTTAATAATGACGTGACACGTTTTTAGAACTAAGTAAGCAAGTGCATGACCACACAACTTGACAGTGTAAAAGGCAACTCTCTACTCACAGGCCTTCTGGTTGAAGCACCTTGCACAGACTGATAAAATTCTGCCTGGACTCGGCTATTTTTCTTGATTCTTCGTTTCCTCAATGAAGTTTCTTGTTCACTCTGGTGGTGAACTTCCACCACAGGCTTTGCTTCTTCTAGACGGGCGGCCGCAGCTGCTGCAGCTCGTCTTCTAATATGTCGAGGGCTTGCTCGGAATCCCTGTGGCAAAAAAACACAACCAAACAAATCCACATTTGAATTTAGTTTGGAAATTCTCTAGGGCTAGTTATACAAAGAGTTCACCATGCTCAATGAGGTCATTTACATTTCTCAAAGTGAGCATGCAGAAGGAGACATATCATGCAACTAAGATGTGTCCACAAATGTTCTATAAAGTGTTCTCCATGTTTTAGGGCCCAGAGTTCATCCACATTAAGAAATATTTTTAATCTAGTAAAGCCAGGTCTGAAAAAAAAAAAAAAAAACCTGGCAGGCATATTGCTTTGGTTATGTATAAAGCAGGTTGTGTTTGAAAAAGGGTATTTCCACTTAGGCATGAAGTACAGTGTAGAGAGTAGAGCTGAATATCATTCCAGGGTAAAGTATTACTCTACATTCTGAGAGCAGACTCCATATGGAGGATGGAAAACAAGAATGCAAAGCATTATTATAAAACATTATTAAGAGAAGATTCAAAATTGAAATGGAAGCAGCGTGGGAGAGTGAAGAGTATGGGCTTCCAAGTCAAATGATGGGCCCGGATCCAATATCTGACCTGCTAATTGTAGCTGCACAATTTACTAAATATTTCTGAATCCAACTGTTCTAATCTGCAAAATGTATTAACACCCTACTCACATCCTTTTTAAATTTTAAATAAGGTAATACGTGTAAATTTTCCAAATGCAATACCTGGCAAATTGCAGGTACTCAATAAAATGTCAATTTTCCTTCTTAGGATAAGTTAAGTTTAATGACAACTCACTAAACAATGAAGACAAGCTCAGCTAAGCTATATTATGCATTTGCGTATGTGCAAAAGATTTTAGAAAGAATGGTATAAAATAGTCTCTTTCTGAACCTCTTTTGTTACTCCGATGTGGCCTCTCTCTCACTAAACCAACTTGGCAGATGAACTCACTACCCTCCCCACTAAATGGGGCATGACTTCCAGGGGTATAAATCTCCCTGGCAATGTGGGACCTGACTCCTGGGTACGAACCAGGACCTGGCATCATGGGACTGAGAAAAACTTCTTGACCGAAAGGGGGAACAGAGAAATAAGACAAAATAAAGTTTCAGTGGCTAAGAGATTTCAGAGTCAGGATGTTATACTGGAGGTTATTCTTACACATTATATTGATATCCCTTTTTAGTTTATGGTGTATTGGAGTGGCTAGAGGGAAGTACTGAAACTGCTGAACTTTGTTGTAGTTGCCTTCATTCTTGAAGAAGATTGTATAACTATATAGCTTTTACAATGTGACTGTGTGATTGTGAAAATCCTGTTTCTGATGCTCCATTTATCCAGGATATGGACAGACGGGTGAAAAATAAATAAGGATAAATAAATAAGTAATAGGGGGTGATAAAGGATAAAAATTGGGTAGATTAAAATACTAGTGGTCAATGAAAGGGAAGAGTAAGGGGTATGGGATGTATGAGGGTTTTTTTTTCTTTTTATTCCTTTTTCTGGAGTGATGCAAATGTTCTAAAATTGATAACGGTGAAGAATACACAGCTATGTGATGATGTAAGCCACTATATGGCTGGACTGTATATGTGTGGATATTCTCAATAAAAATAATTAAAAAAAAATAGTCCCTGTCTTCATATAGCTTACAGTTTACCAGAGAGCAAAAAGAAGTCAAATACAGAGTTCATGAACACAAGGGAATGTGCAATTAATGGGGACAGTTCAAGACTGTCAGGGTTAGCAGATCTCAGAGACAGAATCAATGAATGAAGCCTACAATAGTTTATACATGGCTTAGTTGAGTGGGTGGCACTTGAAGAATGAGTAGAATTTGTATTGCCAGAAAGGGAAACAACATAAGGAATGAATGAGTAAGTAAAATGATGATGGATGGAACATTTATACAGCAACGAGAAACATTATTTGATGATGTGCCAGGATGAGGGTACAACCTAAATGCAAAAGTTTGGCAGATAATTAGAGGGAGAAGGGATGTCAAATGCTCCAACGAGGGCTTCTTTGAGGCTTCTGGTCTTCTGAATCTTAAATTTTAAGATACTATAACTTACAGGTTGTAGTAAAGGCAAAAAGAATGCAAGTAAGAATTAAAGGAAGAGATAAAATAAGAGAAAATGGCTAGGCATGATTCGGTAGGATTCTGAAAGATTAACAACTACAGGGGATGGGGATTCCCATAGAGGGAACCTGGAGGATGGACCCCATACAGAGACTGAAAAAACATGAAGAGGAGAAGGAAAAGCAAAAGTAGGGAGCGACCTACAAAATCAAAATAACATTAAGTATGCATGGGATTTATGTTATATAAGTGTTGCCACAATTAAAAAGAAAGAGAAAATAGAGAGACAATGACAATTCAATGCAATACACGATATTGGATGGGATCTAAGAATGGAGGAGAAAAGACTCAAAAGGATATCATTAGGACATAAGAAAAAAATGAAATATATAACGTAAGCTTTTTATCAACAATAAATTTCTGGAACTTGATAATTGAACTTAAGGTGATTACATTAGTGAATACCCTTGTTTGCAGGGAATGTATATGGAAGTATTGTGTGTTCAAATAGTAGGATGTGTGCAATGTAGTCTCAAATGTTCAGAAAATCGATAAATGACAGAAAGATATAATGATATGACAAAGGTTACAAAATGTTAAAACTGGTGGATCTGGGTATGTGGGGGGTATGCTGAAGTTCTCTACATGAGATATGTATTATTTTTCCAACTGTCTTGTAAGTTTGAAATTATTTCAAAATATTTTTTTTTAAAAAGTAACACTGAGGTCAACACAAATCAATAAGGATGAAACACAAATGTATTTGGCAAAAGTGAGGTGACTGGCCTCTTTCTTTTCTCCAAACACATTAGCCTGTTTCCATGCATCCCTGACTGCAAACTCAGCTGGATCCTATTCAATCCAAAATAGTCCTAGAAGATCCCCCACAGCTCCACATAATCCAGGAGGATTAAAGAGAAGTGGGTGTAGTCCAATAGCTAAACTGCACTCTAGAGGCAGAGTTTAGACCAAACACCTCAGAATCAATAGCTACACGGGATGTTTGTGTGTGTGTGTTGTTATTGTTGTTTGTTTGTTTGTCTGCAAGGGCAGGCACTGGGAATCTAACCCAAATCTCCAGCATGGGAGGCAAGAATTCCACCACTGAGCCACCATCACACCACCTGTGGGATGCTTTTTAAATATGCAGGCTCCTGGAAACCCTACAGGCCCACTCTCCTTCCTCCTAAATTAGACTCTGCAGATGGAGCCAAGAATCTCCTTTTTAATAAGCTCCTCTGATAAATTTTCTCCATTTTAAAGACTGGGAACCTTTAAAAGTTGGTGTTTCACATAACCACTAGGTGGCATTAACCTTCACAGCCCCCATATTTTTTCTCCAGTCATATTAAACAATTATTTGCTAATATAAGCTACTGTAATTGTGAGACGAGCCAAGTAAATTTCTTTGATACGAATGTAGACTCTCATTCTGTGTGAATAATAAGCAATCAAATTTTGCTTAATTTGTAGTAATATGTATTACTACAAATAGTTCTCAATGGCCTACAAATTCTAGAAAACACTTAGGAAAAAACTACGTAAAACTCCCTTAAAGTGATAAAATAAATAAATAAAACATGTTAATACAGCCATTTATGAGCGAGCAGACCCACATCCCTGGATCTGCTTTAGAAAAATTTTACCAAGTGTGTCTGAGGAGGTAGGGACAAAGACATTCAATACACCATTGTTTGAGATGGTAAAAATTTCAAATAACTTAAATCAGTCTTTCTCACACTACAGTCATTTCATTCCACCTTCACATTTTTCATCAGATCTAAGTACCACCGTGTATGCCTCCATAGCTTGTTATATCCAAATACCATTTGTACTATTTTTAAAATAACTTTTATAAGCACCATGATACAGTGGTTAGGAACACAGACTCTGCAAGCGGGTTTAAATCCTGCCTCTGTTGCTCTTAGTCGTATGATCTTGGATACTTATTTGACCATTTTCTCATCTGTAAAATGGGGTTTGAAAATAGTGCCTATTCCACAAGGTTGAGAAGAGTCAATGAAGTAACATATGTCAAGTACTTAGAATGAGTGCCTGGCACATAGTGGTATATAAGTGTTAGCTATGATTATAATGTACAGTACTTGTGGGAATAAAATTTATACCTAATGACAAAAGTGTATAATCATATGTAAAAAGGAATCGTATTGCAGGTATGCCTTTTTCTTCTTTCTTACAGACACTACGCTGAGGCACTGCTGACAATCGTTAGGACAGGGTTCTTTGTGCAGGGGGAGTCCCAGGTATCCACTCTCTCCAGTGAGTTAAACTGTCTGGGTTTGAACACCAGCTCTGTCACTTACTAGATATGTGATCTTGGCCATATTACTTTTCTGTGCCTCAATTTCTTCATCTGTCAAAAGCACATAATCCCTTTCTTACAGAGTTATAGTGGTGTTTAAATGAGCTAATCAACATTAGATACTTTAAAAAGTACAATGCATACAATCAGTAGTCAATAAATTATCATTATTATTATTATTACAATTCACTTGCTTCCTGGATGTTTCAGTAGTAATTCATGCATCAACAGCTCAGAGCTCTGATTATCTAGACACTTTAAATAACATAGGGTAATCACTAGATAGTCACCTTTTTTATTATCCCTAAATCACTGCATAGAATTATAGGTCCTTCATGTATCACGCTTGCTTGTTCGACATATGCTATAAAAAAAAAAAAGGCCACAACTTTTAAAAGAAGGAAATATTATTTTAAAACAGTAGGTGGTGCTCTAAGCTCTTACAGGTGTTTACAGGATTCAATGGTAAGCATATAAAGCCCATTTCTTGCAAATTCACTTGATCTTGCCTGATACCCTTTAACCAGGAGGTAACAAACACATGTCTCTTGGTAGTGGATTTCCATTTTTGGCTGCCCATCGATCTTATCAGCACCTTTTGGGTAATAACTTTTCAAGTGTGCAGTCTTGATACATAATTAAATCAGGGTGCTCCACAGACCACTCCAGATCTTGCCCTTAATAACATGGTAGAGTTCAGAGGTGGAGGCAAGGCCAAAGCTTAACCAATCGGAATCTCTGTCCCTGGAGAGAGAATATTAAATGGAGGGATGTAGAGACTTAAAAAATCAGTAGGAATTCTCTAATTCTAATGGCTGTACTAAAGTCCTTATAAAACTGCCTGTTTCTGTCAGTTCTAACCAGACACTCAGTGTTTTCACTAATTGTGAGTTCTGCCATATAATTGTAACAAATTCTCTTTTGGTTTAAGTCAGAGAGAGTCAGAATCTGTTGTCTGCAAACAAAAAATTCCTATGCCTACTTTCTTTTCGTTACGCTATCAGTAGTAACATACTCTTTGGGAACTGAATGCTTGGGCATAAGGGGGAGATTTGGCTGTTATGCACTGGATTGTGTCCCTACAAAGACATGTTCAAGTCCTAACCCTGGTCCTGCAAATGTGAACTCATTCGTAAATGGGATCTTTGAAGAGCCTTTTAAGATGAGGCTAAACTGAATCAGGGTGGGCCTTAATCCAAGACGACTAAAGTCTTCACAAACAAAGGAAATTTAGATGTCACAGATGCCAAAGAGAAGATAAAATGATTGCCACGTGGTGGAGGGCTGCCAGCAAGCCTCCACCAGAGTACTGCAGACTTGGGAGAAGGCATGGCCTAGCATTACCTGGATTTTAAACTTCCAGCCTCCCAAAGTGCAAGACAATAAATTCCTGTTGTTTAAGCCAACCAGTTGGTGGGATTTATTGTAGCAGTCCTAGCAAACTAAGCAGCTATACAGACTAGCATTAAAAAGGTGATATTAATAGCAATAATTTACTGAGAACCATTTACGTGCTAATACCTAATTCACATTAAGTACCTATTGCTTAATTCAGTACTCAGCAAACTAAGGTTAAGTAATCTTACCTAGAGGCAAAAATTTGTATTTAGAAAGGTCCAGAATAGAACCCACGTCTACCTAACTCCAAACAACTCTGCTCTAATGCAGAAAGTTTGTAAGGGAGTAATCTTCTACATACATTCACAGGGTTGGGCACCAAGGAAGTGCTCAGGAAAATATTCTGATTGGTTAAAACAAGAAAAGGTCTATAAATAACTTTGATAAATGAAGAAAAAATTAACATCTCCAAGTAAGAATTCTTGCATTAGGTCTTACTACCATGGATTCACTGATGATCATATGAACAGCTGAAAAACAGCACAATGAAGCATTAAATATTTAAAATGAATTATTTTTGTGTTATTGTGGCATCTGAAAAACTAAGATGTATAGAAAATAAAATAAAAGTTTACCAATTACAAATAGTATGAAGCCCAATAAGGTAATGTTTATAAAGCACATAATACACTATAAAAAGATCTACAATTCCCCTACTAAACAGGCTAGGGTGTATAGCAGAACGTCTTGATCCAATAGATAAAATTTGAGGAGGGTGGGAGCAGGAGGGAAGTCATTGAAACTGAATGGGGAAAGATTATGTCTATTTTCACTAACCTCTAATTGAAATTTAGCACGTCCATCAATTATGAATGTAGACCATAAAACAGGTATTAGCAGTACAGTGACTTTTGCAACCAAAAGAAATACAGATACTTTAATATTAAAGTATGGTGGCTACAGATATCTTGAAATACTTTTCATTTTCATCATTGCTTTTATGGTGGTTACAGATATCTTGAAATACTTTTCATTTTCATCATTGCTTCGAAATCACAGCAGTTAGTAGATCTGCCACTAAATTTTAATGCAGTAATATAGAAGCTGCTCCGTTAAAAATGCTTTTAAGTGGCTGGCAGAGGCTGGGGGGAGGGTTAGGAGTGACTATAACAGAGCGCAAGGGAACTTTCTAGGATGATGAAAATATTCAGTAGTTGCACAAGTATATTAGTTTGTCAAAACTGTACATTTAAAAGGGTGACTGTCACTGTATATAATATCTCAATAAAGCTGATTTTAAAAAATATTTTTTAAATAATTGATAAATATATTGGTTTTCTCTATAATTCTATGTATTTTATTTTATGCACTTAAAAACGTTCTGAGAAGAGATTTATGGGCTCCACCAACTGCCAAAGGGGTTTATGATGTAAAATAGGTTCTGAAGAACCCCTGGTCTAAGATACAGAAAATCTAAGAAATTTCTGTGAGTGGTTTGTGGCAGAGACTGCAACTGCTCACCCAAACCCATGTTTATATTTGCCTCTTTTTCCTGGGCACAAGCTAGCCTACATTTCTCAGCCTCTCTTGCGGTTATGCAAAATGATGCGGAATGTGGACATAAGCGTCCACAACCACTTTGCCTTGTCTTTTCCACTTTAGGCTGCGATGACTTGCAGAGAACCCTTGAAATCCACACACTGAAGACTGCAGCTCCTCCCAAATGTCTGCATGGAGGAAACCTCCTGACTAACTTATTTACCCACTGGTACTTTTAAATGAGCAACAAATACTTTCTATTTTGCTTGAGCTATTGATCCATTATATATTGAAGACAGCAGTTTACATTATCCTAATACAGTGGTTCTCAAATTTTAGTGAGCATCAGAATTAACTGGCGGGCTTATTAAAACACAGATTGCTGGGTCCTTCCCACTGAGTTTGTGATTCAATAGGACTGGAATGTAGCCTGAGATTTTATACTTTCAATGAGTTCTCAGGTGATAGACTGATGCTACATCAGATGCTGCCACTGTGAGAATCCCTGCTCTTCCTAATACCGGGTCCTGCCCCTTATTGTATGGTTAGTGAGTAACTTGGGTCATAATTACACTGTACCCTACTGAGCTGTGTGCAGGGGAGCCTCAAGATACAGCAATTGAACTTTTTGCAGCTTTAACAACCCTACATTAAAAGGTTAGCTATGGAAGCCTCTCTGTCAGCTGAATAAAGAAAATAGTATATGCATTTTCAGATAGACTGTTTTACCTGACAAATAAGGGAGAATGGGGCAAAATACTACATTTTTAAAGACTTATTTTCTACTAATTAATCATAGTTTGGTATAAATTTCTGGTTCCCAGAAAAAGTCTACTTTTAATCTTTGAAAAGCCTAAGAAACTGTACATTTATTTTAGACAAGATTATAAAGGTAAGTTATATAATATTTCTTTTATACTCACTGATATTATTTCAAATGGTTATTAGTTCCTGTCGGCCAGAGCTTTGACTAGCACTCATAGAGGTTTGATTTTTTTCTTCAGCTGGCAATGAATTACAACTTAAATGCAGTTTTGTAAATGGAAATCTTTTAAACTGTATTTGTGGTGTGAATCATTCCTTTCTTGGACATCATGTCCCATCCACAGCCCCCGCTGTTCAGGAGAAATATTTTGTACCATGGTGCCCCACCTCTCCAGCAATGGTTGCTCGGTTTGGACACTTGAGCTGAGTCTATTAGATTCCCTCTCTTGAGGGCCACTTAGCACTGAAGTTGAAACTAAAAATAAAAATCATTCTGTGCATCACTGTTTCTCACAACTTAATGTTACAGGATTTCTGTTCAGGGAGATGGAAAAGTTTTTGGTAATGGATGATGGTGAAAGAAGTACAACACTGGAATGTAATTAATACCACTGAACTATATATCTGAATGTGGTGAAAGGGGGAAAACTTCAGGTGGTATATATGTTATTGAATAAAAATTTCTAAAAAAACAATCATAGGATCATACAAGACAGTGAACACTAATGTTAGAACACTAATGTAACTTTGAACTATAATTAATAGTACAATTATAATGATACTCTCTCGTCACTTGTAGCAAGGGTATCATACTAATGCAAGATGTTAATAATAGGGGCAGGTATGTGGGAACTCTGTATTTTGTGCATGATTTTTCTGTAAACCTACATATTCTCTAATTTTTAAAAAATGAACTGAAATAAAAATGTAATGTGATTTTGAACTGCCTAGAGATCTTATAAAAGCGCAGATTTTAATGCACTCGGGTGGGGCCTCAGATTCTGCATTTCTAATGAGCTGCCAGGGGTTTCCAAAGCTGCTGATCTGAAGACAAAACTAGCTAACAAGGATATAGAAGGACTGATGGAAACTGGGTAGACCTTGTGTAGGCTAAGGGTATTAGGGCACAGAAATTATAAATGAGAAGAGCAAAAAGAAAAGCAGCAGCCCGTGGAATAAAACTAAGTCATATCAATGGTATCTCATTAGATAAGAAGTGAGGGCCTGAATCCACAATCCACTTCCTACTCTATCTCTGTGAAACCAGGCTCTATTATAGATCTTCTTCTTATTCGAGTCCCATTAAATTACACATGTATCCTTATAGCGTGCCTTAAAATACAGTAGGTCTCTGATTCTGCACCCAAATAAGCCTATGATGCAAACACGGGCTCCATGGGTGGGAATGAGAAAAAGAAAAGGAGACCACAGCGTTGAAACTACATGAGATATAGCATCTTCCCCCTTCAGGAACTTAAAGTTCTTTCTAATTATAAGCATTACACTGACGCTAGCAGGAATCATGGGACACACTCAGAAAACAACTATATTCTTTCTCCCAGCTACCCTTTCAAACCACTGTGAGGGGACAATTTTCTCCCAACCCTACATAAAATTTTGGATAGACCCTATAATTTTCTGATGGTTCTCAGATAACTAAAAAGTCCTCTAGCCTCTAGCCACTTCTAGTCACAAAAAGAGTGCCATTCCAATGAGGTCACATTATTTCTCTTGACTTCCTCTTTCACAGGGTTTTAAATGACTCCAGGCTCTTTCTCCCAAGTTATCCATAAGAAATGCTCATGTGTCCTTTGTCCCCAACAAATTTTAGGAGAGCAGGCTGTTCCCAATGCAGTCGTCGCCTCTCTTTGCTCCATCAATTGTGCAGTCAGCCAGCCATATTCTCTGGTCTTTTGGAATTGTCATGCTTGAATCTGGCCCCAACCGTGGCACACAGTGGTCTCTTAAAGTCACTCTTACTAGGTATCATAGGTTAAATTATATACCCCAACAAAAGACATGTTTTTAATCTTAATCCACATTCCTATGGATTTGAATTTACTTGGAAATAGAACTTTTGAAGGTGTTATTATTAGTTAATAATAACTAACTAAACACCCAATAATCCCCAACTAAAGCAAGGTGGGTCTTATTCTATATTCCTGGGAGTCCTATAAAGAGGCCACAGGAAGGAGCAAGGAGCCAGAAGTGGAAATCAGCAGAGCAGATACAGAAGAGACAGAGTGCCAAGTGATGGGAGGCAGGGATGCAAGCCAAAGAACTGCAAGGATTGTGGCAAGCCAGCAACAGAATGCTACAGATTTCAGTGAGAAAGCATGACCTTGCCAATGCCTTGATTCAGGACTTCTAGCCTCCAAAACCTTAAACCAAAAAATTATTTTTGTTTAAGCCAACCCATTATGTGATATGTGTCACAGCAGCTTGGCAAACTAAGATACTAGGCTTAACAGAGTTTGGTATAGGGCTTAGGGCACTGTTAAGAAATGTTCCAGTCTCTAACCCTAAGCTGTCCAACAGGGTCACATATGTCTATTAACATTTAAATTTTAATTAATTAAATTTAAAATTCCATTTCTCAGGTATACTAGCCACATTCTAAATATTTAATAGCCACATGTGACTAGTGGTAACTGTATTGGATGATGCAGATAAAACACTTTCATTATCATGGAAAGTGCTATTGCACAGCACTGTTCTGACCTCTCATAGTGAATCCTTTGCATTTGTCCATGAAGTCTAAAATTAGGGAGGGGTAAATATAACTGTCCATGTAAACTAATGCAGTAACAAGCAATACCAAAATCCCAGCAGCTTAACACAATAAAAGTTTACTTCTCAGTCACAGCAGTCACATGTGGGTCAGCTAGTGGGAGAAGTCCTCTGCTCCCCACTGTCACTAGCACCAGGCACCTTTCATCTGTGGCTTCTTAGATCCTCAGTGCTCTCTCTACTCTGCTAGCGTGCAGAAAAAGAGCCAATCAGGACTGCATGGGGACAGACACACACAGTCTATATGTAAACCGTATGTGAATACAATAGACCAGGCTTATAAATGGCACATATCACTTTTCCTTATTTTTTAGTAACTAGTACACAGTCACACAACCATGACCTGATGGCAAGAGAAGTTAAAAAAAAATTCAGTTAGCTATATGCCCAGAAGAAGAGAGCACAAATATTAGTAACAACAGACTCTGCCACAGAGTTGGCGGTAAAAAAAAAAAAAACTGTTTTAGAGCCACCCTTCTTCGCAAGTCATCCAACAGGGGATCTAGTTCCTCCCTCTGGAAATGTTATCCTTACTGCCACACTTCTTAAGGCCTAAGACAAAAAGACTAGTTCCATATAAACATCTTATTACACAGTCAAATGTAATTTGAGCCCCATTTAACAATTTTCATACACTGCTCAGCTGTTAACTCCATCCAATTCTTTCTTATCCTTTACAGCATCATAATAATAATTTCTATTTATCAAGCACTGCCTATGTTCCAAACCCTGCACATGCATTACGGCAGTCTATTTCATGTAATAGTCCTAGGAGGTAAATACTATTTCAATACTTTTTTACAGATAAGGAAACCAACACTCAGAAGTTTGCTTGGAAACAAACTTAGAGAGATTTAGTTATTATCTGATGGAAAACTGGAACTCAGAATCAGCAAATGATGGGCTTGAGCCAAATAAGATCCACCTGCTTTTGTAACGTTTTTATGGAAACATAGCCACACCCAACATTTACATATCACCCCTGACTACTTTTGTGCTATAACAGCAAACTTAAGTAGTTGCAAGAGTCCAAAACAGCCTGCAAAAGTAGAAATATTTATTGTGGCCCTTTACAGTAAAATTTTGCCAATCCCTGCTCAATACTATCCTATATTGCTTTAAGCACTAGGTTTCTGGTAAGGATTAAAAAGTAATTTAGTCTTGGGGTTTTGGTCTGTGATTTTTGTACTCCAAGTCAAAAGTTCATCAGGCTGGTGAACTATAAGGTCAGACTAATTTCCCTCTGGGAGCCATGTCTATTCTAATGTGTTTGGAGTGTCACAGAAAGATCAAACAGCATCTATTATGTTGTTTCATCACACATGTTTATGACACTACCAAAGGACGTACTTGCATTATTTTTCTAATAAAAATGTTGCCTCTTCCTGATGACTTTTCTATATTCAGACTGAAACTACCAAGAAAAAGTTTGCACAAATTTATCAAATCCACTGCTTTTGGTACTACTGGTTTTAACCCTTTCCTCTACATGCTGTATGCATTATTTTTGAGAGATAAAGCCAGCCACAAAACTGACAGTGAATTTCACAGACAGTGAATGTCCAGCAGGGCTTATTCTGTTGAAACTGACCTACACTCCATTTTTTTTCTTAGACTGAAATCATCAACACCATGGATTTTTGTTGTTGTTGTTTTGGCATGGGCAGGAGCCGGGAATCAAACCCGGGTCTCCGGCATAGGAGGCGAGAACTCTGCCACTGAGCCACCGTGGCCTGCCCGACACCATGGTTTTTATCTATATAAACCATAAAAGGAAAATAAATATTCCTGGCTTTTAAGAGACTCTCAGAGTATAGAAAACATTACATTAGTATTAAAATCAAGTTAAAAATGAGTAGAAATTACATCCACTATATACAAAATTACAAGAACATTTTATGGCTGCTGTAGGGCACCACCCCACTTCTTGAGCCAGGTACTCTCATTCTCCCAACTGATGAGAGTGGTGGTAGCTGAAAGCTGCCAGGACTTGCCCTCATCCTAAGAGCTTTTGCTGCCTCAGGGTCACAGACCCTCCTCTGTTGGTCAATGCAGGAGAGAGTCATGATTACCACAATCAGGGACAACTTTAAAGGGCCTTCCAGCTCCAGAACCTTTGGTAAGATCATCTGAGGCCTCTGTCACAAACGCATCAAAATTCAACTTCTCCCTCCACACAGTCTTCTTCTCTAAATTTTTTCCAGAATTGTTCCCAGGAGCGGTTCCCAATATATCTCATATACACAATTTCCATCTCAAAGTCTGTATCCCTGGGAAACTGACTTGCACCACACATGAAGTCTGGTTTCCCTAAACAATGAGCCAAATTCAACAATGAAAAGCAAGAAAGACTCCACAATAAAGTGCTGTAAATCCATCAGACATTTCCAGATAAATAAAAGTTAAGGGAATTCATCACCACTAAATCATCCCTACAAGACATGCTAAGGAAAGTTTTGTAGATTGAAGGGAAAGGACAGTAAACAATTGATCGAAGCCACATGAAAATATAAAGATCTCTGGTAAAGGTAATGACATGGCTAAATATAAATGTCAATACTATTGTACTTGGGGTTTGTAACTCTACTTTTTACTTCCTACAGGACCTAAGTGACAAATCTATAAAATGAAGTGATTAATCCATGGTTTTGGACCCATAATGTATAATCATGCAATTTGTGACAAGAACTACAGAAAAGTGGGCAGACAAAGGGGTATAAGAATATAGTTTTTGTCTACCATTGACATTAAATTTCAATCTAACAAATGAAAGTGTTACACATTTAGGATGTGAAATTTAAGCCATATGTAAAACATCAGAGAATATGCAAGATCAGAGAGACAGAAATTTAAGTATAGTTTGCCTCAGGTGGGGAAACAGGGAGAATGGGGAGTTAATGCATAATGAATGGATACAGGGTTTCTGTTTGGAGAGATGGGAAAGTTTTAGTAATGGAAGGTAGTGAGGGTAACAAAATAGTGTAAATATGAGTAATCCTATTGATTGGTATGCTTGGGAGTGGTTGAGAAGAGAAAGTTTATGTTATGTATAGATTCCCATAGTTTAAAATAAAAAGAATGAACAACTAAAGAGACAATAACAAACGCAGCACATGATCTTGGACAGGATCTAATAATGGAGGAGAAAAAGCCCAAAAGGACATTGGTGGGAAATATGAAAAAAAATTGGAATATAAATTATAAGCTTTAGATCAATGTTAAATTTCTTGAACTTAGTTACATAAGTGAATATCCTTGTTCTTAGGAATACATGTAAGTATCAAGGAGCATGATGGATACAGCCTATACTCAAGTATTCGGAAAATGGATTGACAGACAGACAGATGGAAAGGTAGACTGATGGACAGACAGAATGATATGGCAAATTTGGCAAGATGTTAAACCTGCTGAATCTCAGTATCTGGGGGAATAGGGATAAGTTGGAATTCTCTGTATGGGGTTTGTATCATTTTATAATTGTCCTGTAAATGTGAAAGTATTTCAAAATAAAACGTTTAACAACAGCAACAACAACAAAAATAGAGAGCAACAGGGTACAGGTGCAGCAGCCAAATGAAAGTGAAGTGGGGAGTAGACAGAGTTATTAGAGATAAGGCAAAGCTCTATTCAAAGTTAAGGAGGGCAAATAAAGAAAGGCTGCCTGAGAAACAGGGGTAGCAGTCAGTGCAATCTGCTCTCCCGGCAGCAAGAGCTCAGCTTCTCTCAGCAAGGACGCCTGCAGCCCAGAGCAGACAGCCATGCGCAATGAGAGACTCTATAAATAGCAATGCAACCAGGAAACCCTAAGCCAGCCTTCATAATTACAGACAGAGGGGTCTCGTAGATGATTCTTTAAATGTGAGCACAATCTGTTCTCATGCAGTCTTTCTCTGAGATATCCACTCACAGACAATATCACCAGCACCATGTCTACAAATAACGAAATGCACAGTTTAAAATGTGTATATGTCAAAGGCAATGCCCTTTTCAAGATAAGAGCCTAAAAAATATAAAATAAGGAAATGTGTCTTATGCAACGTATACAACTTCCCAATGACAACTGCTCCAAAGCCAAACAGCACTCAGACAGCAAGATTTTTGAAGTGGTAAGTATAGGCATACCTCGTTTTATTGCACTTCACAATGACTGTGTTTTCTACAAAGTGAAGGTCTGTGGCAACCCTGCATTGAACAAATCTATTAGTGCCATTTTTCCAACACCACGTGCTCACTCTGTATCTCTGTGTTGCATTTTGGTGCTTCTTGAGATATTTCAAACTTTTTCATTTTTACTTTATGTATCACAGTGATCTGTGATCAGTGCTCTTTGATGGTACTATTATTAATTGTTTAGGGATGGCATGAACTGTGCCCATATAAGACAGTGAACTTTAATCAATAAATGTTGTATGTGTTATGACTGCACCACTGACCAGCCATTTCCTTCTCTCTCCTCAGGTTCCCTATTCCCTAAGCCATAATAATATTGAAATTAGGCCAATCCTACAATGGCCTCTAAGTGTTCAAATGCAACAAAGAGTCCATTGATGAGGCATATTTCATTATTGTCTATTTTTTTAAATTGTCACACCTCCAACCTTCAGCAACCACCACCCTGATCAGTCAACAGTCAGTTATTCACATCAGGCAAGATCATCCACCAGCAAAAAGATTACGACTCACTGAAGGCTCAGATGATGGCCAGCATCTTTTGGCAATAAAGTATTTTTAAATTAAAGTATGTACATTGTTTTTTTAGACATAATGCTATTGCACACTTACACTACAGTCTAGTGTAAACACAACTTTTACATGCACTGAGTAAACAAAAAATTTGTGTGATTTGCTTTACTGCAATATTTGCTTAACTGCAATGGTCTGGGACCAAACCCACAATTTTTCCAAGGTATGTCTTAAGTCACACTATACAAAAGGCAATGAAGACCAGTAGTAAGAGAGAATACAACATAGAGGGGTATGAGAAAAAAAAAGGGCCACCAAAAGAACACAGGGAGGAAAGGCCATGGAGGTAAGGAGGTTTTGTAGCCACTGAGTATGTCAGAGAAAACAAAGGGGAGGGGGCAAGAGATGGGGGTGAAGGGGTGGGGTTGGGGGAGGAAGAGTGGAGATGGGAAGGAAAGAACATACACAACAAGATGAAAATAAGAAAGTATAAAAAGACTTGTGCCAATGCGCAACAACACAAGAAAGTCCTAATAAGCGGTCACTGAGTCTTTTTCAATAGTACGCTTAAGTGCCCTATAATGTCCGCTAGAAAAACAGAATAATAAAGAGACCAAAGTCAGTTTATCAGACAGTGCAGTAGAAACAACTCCAAACACAGAAGATGACAGTGGGTTAAGACCAAGAGGATGAAATAAAAACCTAAATGGAGAAGCAAACTGAATGGCTGAAGGAAAAATAGGGGGCTAAACTATCCTTACAACTATAGAATCATCAATATCACCCCTAACAAACTCTTCTCAAATAACAGCTTGGTCTTCAGGCCCAATTAAATCCTAATAAGGTACTATTCCTATCAGAAATGCCTGATTAGAGGCAGATTCTATCATCCTCTGAACAGCAGAGAGCCACAAGGCAGATGGGGCCTCACTAGTTTAGGTGGCAAGTAGATGACATGGGCAAGAATCAAACCAGGGCTGCTAGGGTCATGGAGTATGTACAAGCAAGAGTCAGTTGTAAGTCAGCACAGCCTTGAGAGGTTCCAGGCCTCAGGTACCCAAAGGATGGCAGGAAGGAGCATTCAGGTACAGGTGATTACTTCATGCAGAGCAGGACCTAGGCTGTCATAAGGGGTATAGTCCCTAAAATCCCTGTTGCCCCACCCCGACCCCAGCCAGGACTCCTAAACCTCTCCCAGGATCCAGCAACTAAAAAGCACCATCAGGCCTTCAGTTGGCAGTTGTTCTCACTGCTCAGTGCCTATTCCCTACGGGTTGTTATTTTGAGTGTCACCCTGCAATGTATGAAGTTAACAAAAGCCATTAGGCTTTGGGGCTGATGTTCAGAGCAAGATTTCAAGCCCTAAAGGTGAACATATAGTACCAAATCAAGAAAGCAGCCTAGTCATTCACCCAAGGAGGGAGAGGGTGGATGCTTGACACGACTCACCATCAAGCCCAAGCACACTGCCCCTGAAGCAAACCAAAAGAAACCATGGGGCAGAAGGTCCCAGCACACACTGGTCTATCAGAAGCATCTCAGAAATATCAACAGCCCCTCAGTGAAGATGTAAAAGGCAGGAAGGACTGACCATTCCTGCCCACTCTGGAAGCTGAACCTTTGACCCCAAGGAGACGAACAAATGTGTATTTGGTCTACATTCAAGTCTTAAATACTTTTCTGGTGGCACATTTCCTCTCAAAATATGCTACCTCTGAAAGCACATGGATCAGCAAGAAGAAAAAAGTAACTGTTTTCACAATCTAAAATCTTCTGGTAATTTATACAAAGTAAAGGGAGAGAGAGAAAGGAGCAAGAAAGATAACAGGACAAGGGTGGGCTTGAGAGGAATGTCTGTAGCTAATTCATTTTGGGGGTAGTCACAGAATCTTTTACTGTTCAGTTCAGAACTGAATGTCACATGGATATCAGCAAAAAGTTCTCTGCATTAGAAGTCACTTTGAACTGACTCCTTTTCCTGAGATGAGATCATTAAATTTAGAATGGTAGCTAAAAGCATTGAATAAATTTTAATTACCTTCTCTTGCTTCTCTTACAGACATTTGGGCAAGAGTTATGAACTAAAAGCTAGATAATGTGACTCCTATTGATTTTGCCCAGTAGATTGATTTAAGTAGTTGCACTGGTTTGAAACTGTTATGTACCCTAGAGAGCCATGTTTTTCATCCCAATCCAATCTTGTGAGGGCAGGCCTATTTTTTTGGTGGGATCTTTTAGATGGAGTTGTTTCCATGTAGATATGACCCACCCATCTATGGAAGGGACCATCTGATTAGGTGGTTTCCATGGAGACTTGTCTCCACCCATTCAAGGAAGGCCTTAATTCATTTGCTAGGGGTCCTTTACGAGGGAAGCATTTTGGAAAAAACTCAGACCTGAGACAGACAGAGACGTTTGGAGATGCAGAAAGAAAATGTTTTCAGTGAAGCTGTTTGAAGCCAGAGCCAAAGGACCAGCAGATACTGGCCATGTACCTTCCCAACTGACAGAGGTGTTCTAGACCAAGGAGCCTTTCTTGAGTCAAGGTACCTTTCTCTGGATGCCTTAGAACTGTAAATTTGTAAGAGTAATAAATCCCCTTTACAAAAGCCATTCCATTTCTGGAATATTGCATTCTGGAACCATTAAGTAACTAAAAGAGTAGTGCTTATTTCAATGCAGCTTTTTAACAACATTATTATAGTTTGATTTGTTGTGCCAATTTGGATACAGTATGTACCCCAAAAAAGCCACATTTTAATCCTGATTCAATCTTGCAGGGGCAGCTGTTTCTTTTAATCCTGATTCAATACTGTAAATTGGAAACTTTTGATTAGATTATCTCCATGGCTATGTGACGCGCCCAATTGTGGGTCTGATCTTTGATTTGATGGAGATATGACTCCACCCACTTCAGGTGGGTATTGATTCGTTTATTAGAGTCTATAAAAGGGGAAACATTTTGGAGAAACCTCAGAAATGACAGAGCCAATAGAAACTTCAGAGCAGAGCAGACACAGATGCCAACACTTGGAGAACAGAGACACGTTTGTTTGGAGATGCATACACTGCCTTGATATGCTAAGCAAGCCAAAATCTGGAGAGCCAAGGGAAGCCAAGAGATGAAAGCCAGCCCCAGAGAAGCAAAGTGAAGAACCTTCACAGTAACAGAGGCTGAAAGCAAAGGGGTCCAGGAGCAAGGGACCAGCAGATGCCAGCCACGTGACTTCCCAGCTGACAGAGGTGTTCCAGACCTACTGACCTTCCTTGAATTAAGGTATTCAAGGTATGCCTCAGTTTGGACATTTTTTTCATAGGTTTAGAACTGTAAACATGCAACTTAATAAATTCCCTTTGTAAAAAGCTGTTCCATTTCTGGTATATTGCATTCCAACAACTTACAAACTAATATACTTGTCTAAAATGTATTTATGTCCTTCATTGTTCCCACTCATCTAGGTTCAAAGTTGTTTTTCAATACGTTTTGTTTTATTTTCTTATTTAAAGATCTATTTTTCTGAAAATTTTAGAAAAGCACAAATTAGAAACTAAATCCACCTATAATCACAATATGTTATTTTGAACCTGTAAATATGTGTTTAGCCTGTTTTTTTACCTCCAAATAATCATTGTTAAGTTTGTGTATATCTTCTTAACATTCTTCCTACGCTCATGCAGCATTTTCTATTCATTTTGTTTTGTACTTTGCTCTTTCCATTTCATTTCAACAATAATATAGAGGCATTTCAGACTCACATTCTTTTTAAAAGCTACATAATATTCTAGCATATGGATGGGATTTCAATTTTTTTCTATTATAAGTAGTGCAGTAAACAGGATACATACATTTGACCAAACCATCTTTACTTAGAAAAGGAATTGCCTGGCCATAAAAAAAAAAAAAATCACATTGAAGATACTACCAAATTTGTCTCTAAAATGTTATACCAAATTACATTTCTAGCAACTTTGTGTCGAGTGCCTGTTATCCATTCCCATCTAACACAAGATAGTGTCAATTATTTTATCTACTGTCAATCTGACGAGCAAAAAAAAGAAAGTTTTAATTTGCATTTATTTCTAGTAAGGTTGGAGAGCTTCGCCTATTTTTAAAAGATATTTTTTTGTTTTCTGTTTTGAATTGTCTGCTCACATCCTCTACTTATTTTTCTACAAGTTATTTGTATTTGTCTTAACGATTTTGAAGAAGTTTTTATATGATATGAGTACAATTCTTTCTATATAAACAACAAATATTTTTCCCAGATTGTAATCTTTTAGTTTTGCTGTACAGAAGTGTCTTTTATTCAAAACTGTCAATCTTTTTCTTTATGACTCCTAAATTTTGTTTTTTACTAGAAAGTTCTTCCCTACTGTAAGACTATAAAATATCCTCCTGTAACTTCTACTCCATTTATAATTCTTTAGATGTACATTTTTAATCCATCTGAAACAATTTTTAAATATAGAGTGAAGTACAGAACTAATTTTGTTGCCCCCCAAGTGGGTAGCATCATGTATTGAACTATCTATTCTATTATTTTATTCATTTATGATTTTTTAATGTGTTAACTATTTATTAAAGAAAATATCAAAATAAAAGAAGAGGATAAAAAACTAAAAGAACTATGAAGAACCTATCAACTCATCCCTGGTGATTTAAAACACCGTTTTTATCATTTATGAAATGCCTACTTATATTTGGATATATATCTGAATACTCTACTCTGTTCTACTTTAATCAATGTGGTTAGTTTTATAAGAATTATATAAAAATTTTTAAAAACAAAAATACGAAAATTTTAAAAAGCATTGTGAAGACATGAAAAGTATAATAAGGGACAGAGGAAGCAACTGAAATAAAGAGACCAAAACATACACTGACTCAAGCAAGATAGACATATTTTTCATGGCCAGTGCACAGTTGGTAGGTGGCCCTGATCCATGAGGTCAACCCAGGTTCCTACTCTGTCACCACTTTACCTTCTCCTCACATATTTCTTGTCCATGTGATTGAAGCTGGCTCACTACCACCACAATTCCTTTCCAAATACAGAAAGAGAGAAAGGAACTGTGGTGTCAAACAGCTCCCTTTTTAAGGACTTGACCTAGAATATGCATGCATCATTTCCATTTACATCTCTTGGCCAGAACCTAGTCACAGAATCACACCTAACAGCAAAAGAGGCTGAGAAATCTAGGTGCTAGCTGGGTAGCTGTGTGCCTAGCTAAAACCAGGGCATTTCTGTTACTAAAAAAATATAAGGGAAGAATGAATTTTGAGGGAAATTCAAAATTTCTACTACACAGAGTGACTGCACAAATTTTTTGTCATTCAGAGTTGCATTGGTTATCTATAAAAGGTTATTAAAAGAGTTACCAAATTCAAATGAAAAATAATGCAGTTTCATTTTACAGAAAGAGTTCCAAAACTGCAAATTTTTAGTAATAACAAGAGACTATCAGTAGGAGATAACTTCAAACAAAAAAACTAACAAATAAAGGTGATGTTTGAACAATGAATGACAAAATACTGCTCTTTTAAATTTGAAGAACAGAGAGAGCATTTTGAAAATGGATGGTTGAATATATTTCTAATAAATTATTTTGATTTCTAATAAATTATTTTAGTCACCAAAAAACGTATGTTAAATATCTAGAAAAACTCTAATTTTGCAGATTTTAAAATCTGGAAATACAGTTCTCTAATCTGTTAAAATCTGTTAAAAGAACATCCAATGAAAAATTTCAATGTGTTTTGAAATTATTTGTTAAAAATCAACTCCTGGTCTAGCAACTGAAGGGTGATCTGTGGTGTAGATATACGATGGAATGCTGTGCAACTGTGAAAGGAATGAAGTCATGAGGCATGCAACAAGGTGAATGAACCTTGAGGACATTATGTTGAGCAAAATAAGCCAGAAACAAAAGGCCAAATACTGTACAGTCTCACTAATATAAACAAATATGGGCAGAGACTGAGCAATCGATGATTAAGAAGTACAGAATGTTCAATAAGGCTTATTGTAAAGGTTCAGAAATGAGTAATTTTTCACAATACTGTGTGAAAATTAGGGCCTACCTTGTCAGCTCTTATAGCAATCACATTTATTGCTCAGTTTTCACTATTTTTTCTAAATTCTGAGATGCTGTGCTCTTTGTGCATAACCTGGTAGTTCCCTGGAACTTTGGGTATCTGTGTGACACCTGAGACTCAGCGTTAAAGTTCTGCAGCTCTGAAAGTCAGCAATACTCCTTACAGCAACTGTTAAAGAAGCTGAAAAAGAGATCAGACTTGAATTAAATATATGAATGAAGCTGATCTGGTTAGGACTAAGGTAATTCAGAATACAGGGTAAAAGATGATATTGCCTATATCTTAAAATAAAACTTCAACTTCTGTGTGAGACCAAAGGAAGAGAGGTTTATTTGTTCCAAAATTTAAATTTTCTCTGGCACACTATCTAATTTAACCTGTCTGTTCAGTTTATTTAAACAATCTAATTACACAGAACATAGAATAGAGAATGAGACCTTGTTATTCTGTATAGGTTAATGTAATGCTCTAATACATTCCAGAGTATTTTGGGCAGAAAATAAAAAAGTTTTTGCAAAGTCCCTTGAGGGACTGGAGAGAAAATGTGGAACTATTAAACTCCACACCAGGGGAACTCCTGATATTCTCTCAAGTATTAGGGACTCCCAATTTAATAAGCCAAGCCCTAAATCATGAGGCTGGGCTCTTATAAAACTTATTTTTATAATGGTGAAGCAAAGTCTACTTATAATTATGCCTAAGAGTCACCCCCAAAGAACCTCTTTTGTTGCTCAGATGTGGCCTCTCTAAGCCAAACTCTGCAAATAAAATCACTATATTCCCCACTACATGGGACATGACCCCCAGGGATGAACCAGGTCCTGGCATCATGGGACTGACAAAGCCTTCTTGACCAAAAGAAGGGGGAAGAAAAATGAAACAAAATAAAGTTTCAATGGCTAGAGGTTTCAAATTGAGTCAAGAAATCATTCTGGAGTTTACTCTTATGCAAGCTTCACCAGACATTGCAAATTGCCACAGTATGCCAAGTTCCAACCAACAATATTCCTGAAAACCCTAAAGAATACCTGGGGCTTTATGTAAGACTCTACAAAAGTTTTACTTAAGTTAATTTTTTTCTCAGAGACTTTAAGCTGTCAGATTGTTCCTAAGCCAGACAAGTCCTGAAACCCTGAGGTACCAGTCTCTCTGAGAATATCAACCAGTTTTATGGTATCTAATATCTAATATCGATACCCCTTTCCAACACAAAGAAGTTACAATGATCATTGCCTAGATATCCCTGAAGATTGGGAGAATGATCAAATGAGAGGAAGGAGTTATAACTAAGAAGTTAAGATTCAACAAATGATTATGACTACTGACTCATTATATAGGTATTTCCTTTTAGTTTCTAGTGCATTCAAATAGCCAGAAGGAAATAACTGAAATTGTTGAACTGCAATCCAGTAGCCTTGATCTTTGATAATGACTGTAGAGCTATAGAGCCTTCATCTTGTGATCACGTGCTTGTAAAAACCTTGTGACTGATATTCCCCCTATCCAATGCATGGGTAGGTGAGTAATAAAGACATGCATGAAAGTAAAATAATATAATAACAATAATAATAGGTTGGGAATATGGGGAAAAATACCCCTCTGTAAACTATGGACAGTACTTTATAGTACTATCTTAATAATCTTTCTACAATTATAACAAACATAACTACTGTCAAAAAAAATAGGAGAATCACAAAAAAGTGCAACCATCAATTAAAAAAAATTTTCCTTATCAATGCAAGTGTTGGTGGTGGGGCAGTGTAGGGAATCCTATACTTCATGCATGATTGTTCTGTAAACCCATAATTTCTCTAATAACAAAAATAAACTCCTTAAGATTAGTTTGTAAGAAAAAACCAAAGAGCCTCAAAGGGATCACTGGTGGTGGTTGTATAGGTGGTATCTGAATTTTAAAAAAATCTAAATTACAAATGTTTGCTTTAAAAAGAAAAGTAATTTTGGGTGGGCCATGGTGGCTCAGCAGGCAGAGTTCTCGTCTGCCATGCTGGAGACCCAGGTTCAATTCCTGGTGCCTGCCTATGTTAAAAAAAAAAAAAAAAAAAAATTATGAGGAAGGAGGAAGCAGGACCCGGACATTTCACTTCATATCAAACTTTGAATTGGCTAACATTATATTAGTGACTCTATTTTTACACAGGGATTAGGGATAATTGATCTGGACACCTACATGGTTAGCTTTTTTAGCATAATAATGCTGGACTGTGATCGTTAATTTCACGTGTCAACTTGGCTAGGTCATGGTATCCAGTTGTTTGGTCAAGCAAGCACTGACCTGATTGTTACTGGGAGGATGTTTCGTGGATCTATAACATTAGTCAGCCGGTCATATCTATGGCTAGTACATCTACAGTTAACAAAGGAGATCCGTTCAGAATGAGAGGAGTCTCCTCATCTAAAGAGTTGAAGACCTTAAAGGGAGAAATGAGGATTTTAGCAGTCAGAAAGCAGAATTTCTATTTCTACAGCCAGCTTCTCCTGGGGAATTCAACGTCACCGTTCCTCCAGTTTCTAGCTTGTGGAGTTCCCAATGGAATTCGGACTTGCCATTCCCCACAGTCCTGTGAGCTAATCCCTATATCAAATCTCTTAATATTTACATACATATACTGTTGGTTCTGTTCTCTGGAAAATCTTGACTAAAACATGGATCAATAATAGTTCACAAAACTATAGTCAAAACAACATTAATAGTAAGAATATTACTTTCTCATCAAGACTCTGCAGGACTGGCAAAGTCATTAAGTAGTTCCTCTGACAGAGATGGCCGAAACCAGGTAAAGGAGAAAACTACCAACCATTACAAGATGCCTAACGCAATCTGGGACAGACAGATAAGGAGAAAGCTTCTCCTCTGCTGAAGATGTAGAGAGAGCAAGAGAAAATGGAGAGAAATTAAAGAAGGGCGATCTAAAGACCTGACCCTTGACAGTATATGCTTGGTCCTCACGGTCATGGATCCTTCTCCCCAGAGTTTTGGAGCATTCAGCTAAACTCTTAACCTGCTAGAAGTGGGATCCAGCCTACACTGGTCTCAAGGAAAGAAGGCTGCAGTGATCTCTAGAACTGAGTGAGGGAGCCACACACACTGTGCACTATTTGGTGATGAGGAGCATCTCATGGGAAGGACATGCCAGCTGGAGAAACTATAAGACCTATTTCCCTTGGCTTCTATTCTGTACCTACATTTCTTATTCCCTGAAGGTAGACAGGAATGAGCTCTATGGGACAGAAATTAAGGCACTCTAATTAATTTATAGGTAAGAATTAGCCTTCTTATATCACAGTTTCTAAAACTCCTTAAAAAGGAGTAACATGTTAGGAATCAGATTATAAAATCAGCAAATCTGTACTATCACCATCAGATAATTTCCTCCACATTGGAGTAATGCCAAAATCTTTAAAAAGATTAACTTTAACTAATAATGCAATTCAATAATAATCAGAGATAGATGCAAATCATATCCAAAATTGTCCCTATACGATTCAGCATGACTAAATACAATTTAATACATCAATATGAAAGAGAGACTTGAACACAAAATATCTATATATTTATATATAAATATATAAATATATATAAATATTTATATTTATACTTTCCAGGTGGGAGCATTATGGAAATAGCTTTTATTTCCCTCAAACCCCTCATTTAATCCTAGAGAGTACAGAACAAAGAATACATAAATTAAGATGTACTTTGAGCAATTTAACATCAATGGAATAGAATATAAGGATAACAATGTTTATATGATCCTGAATAATCTGGACAGCTAAAGTGGTTCCAAAAACTTCTAAATTCTTCCCTTTGTCATCCAAACATAGCTTGGCAATTAAAAATTTTCTGGCAGCTCAAGATGGTAAAATATTCAAGATAAATGTAATTGCATGCTCTATTTATATTTATACTTTCCAGGTGGGAGCATTATGGAAATAGCTTTTATTTCCCTCAAACCCCTCATTTAATCCTCTTTTATCTCCTCTCCCAATAGATCTATTTTTAGCATCCTTTATTACTCCCTTTCGTTCTTTTATCTCTACTATCATCATTTTCTGAAGCAGGACATAATTTCCTGACACAGGAAGGATAAATACAAATTTCCTGACACAAAGGCAGAATTATGAGAATGCCAAGATTTTTAGACTTGCATAGTCTTGGAAACTGTCTTTCTGGCTTATTTTGATACGTCTTTTGAATAAGCAGATTTAGAAAATGAGTATATTGCCAGAATAGCATCTGCAATGTGAACATAAACAAAATATAAATTAAATCCTCACTGAATGAAAACATTATGTTTATTTTTATACAGTACAAGTGAATTATTAAAAACCCACCTTTTAGCATTCGGGCATGGCATTAAAGTCCTTCAAATCCATTTATTTAACCATTTGGCATTCATCTTTCCTTTTCTCTGCTTTTACTTGGGTCTCATATAGTCAATTAATTTAACTAATATTTTTGAAGCCTACCATGTGCAGCAATGTGCCACCCTTGTAAACAAAGCTGAACAGACACAGAGCCTGCTCTCAGGAGCACACAGTTGAGTGGGGAAGCAGACATATCAGCAAGTAAATGCAGTGAAGGTGCCATGAAGGAATTACTCTCACAGGACAGTACACGGCAATTGAGAAGGCTGTCAGTTCATGCTCAAGGAGGAGGGGAGGTAAGAAAGAATGACTGCATGAGATAAGCCAGAGCCATTACTTCAAAAAACAGGGATCAGGGCAAAGAAACGTCTGCTGGTCAGAAAGGTGGATGCACAAAGGCTCTAAAAGTAAATAACGCCCTAGGTGACTGGAGATGAGATCAGAAACCTTTTAAGTTTGTCATTCTACCTTTTCCTTTACTCATCCCAAGATAGTGACCCTGATGCTTCTTTTTTGGTTTTGGTTGTGTCTGTGTTTTGTCAGAGACCCCCTAAGTTTCCTGAATGGGAATCTTATTAAAGTTGTTTGAATGACTCAGTGGGAAGATATGCTCCTCTCACACCAGTACGTTATGCCTCATCATAATGTCTTCTGGGAGCACTTAAAAGAAAAGACAGAGGGGACACAAAACAAAGTACTGTGATTCAATCATGTCTCCCACAAAAACATGCTCAAGTCCTAGCCCCTGTGTGTGAACTTATTTGTAAACAGGACCTTCAAATATCAAATATCCTTTTCCGATGAGGCCAAACTGAATCAGGGTGGGACTTAATCCAATATGGCTTAAGTCCTTAAGAAGAGAAAATTTGGATGGAGTTAGGTAGAAGGAGAGAGATCATCATGTGATGGAAGCAGAGATGCATCTACAAGCCAAGGAATTCCCAAGGTTGCTAAGCATGCTATTACCAGAACACTACAGACTCCGTGGAAAGCACAGCCTGGCATCACTTTGATTTTGGACTTCTAGCCTCCAAAACTACAAGACAATAAATTCGTCTGCTTAAGCCAACCACTGTGTGGCATTTGTCACAGCAGCCCTGTCAAAGTAAGACAAGTACCAAGATTCAAGAGTCTATCGTGACCACATTCATGATTCTGCTAAAGATCTACTAAAATGCAGCTATTTCTCAGTAGGGTCATATCTCAAAAGCTGTTATCAGTTAGTAGTCTGTAACCTCAGCAACAACTGGCAACAGAATAGGAAGGGAAAGAGGAGCAAGCAACAGGAGGAATTATTTAGAGACATATGTATAATAATTATGGGGAAAAGAGCACCAGAGACACATTGCCTATTTCACTGTTTACTATATATCAGCTCTGATACCCACAAAAGCTTCTCTCTGCTAGTCCAGCTGAGGCAACATCAAACATCATTTTGTGTGTTAGTCATTGTTTGATTCATTTAATGAAATACATCTCTACTCACACAATACCAAACCAGTACCAGTCCCAGACAGTCTTATAAAGAAATGTTACCAAATCTTAACATATAAAAGCTAAACAACAAAACCACAAAAATGTCAATGCTAAATAACATTTGAACTGTTCCAGACTTTAGAAAAACATGGGAAACTTCTACCTTTTTTAAAGCAAATACAACATTGAAATAAAAACCTGGTAATGATAGTCCAAAAAGAGAAAACTTCAGATAAACCTCATAAAAATATTAATGCAAAGATCCTAGTTAAAATATCAGCAAATACAATCAGTAGCTCATTAACAGAATAAAATATAATGAAGGGGCATTTATTAAAGAAATTCAGAAGTCCAGAGTTTTGAAATATTTTATATCTAAAGAGAAAATCATATAATCACTGCCATTGACACAGAAAAGATATTAGAAAAAAAAATGAACACCATTCTTGATAAAAACAGTCTATACAAGAGGAATAGATGATTATTCTTACTGGATCCTTTCAGGCAAGCAGAAAGCACATCAGACATTTCAAAAGAGGGCATTTAAGAAAAGGAATTGGTTAAATAGATGTTGGGAAATTGGAAAAGGGGTCACTGGTCATGGAGGTAACCAAGAAAAAATAAATGTGCGAAGCCGCTAGGGATGCAGGAATAAAACAAGAGACTAGGGTATAAGAACCTGGGAGCTCAAAGGAGAGGCCCGGCAAGGGCGGAGCTCGGACCCTGAGGAGGGGGCACTGCCCAGCAGCTGCTTATTCCTCAGGAGCGCAGGGGAGGGGAGTGCTTCCGGGTTAGGGGTCATACCTCTGAGAAGAGATCACTACCTGGCTGCTGCTGTTTCCAATCAGAGGAAGGAATGAGGCTGGGAATTCAGGAAAAAAGGCTGGTAGCTGAGGAAAGATAGCGCCACTGGGCACTTCTGGTAGGAAGCAGGCGATGCCTCGGAGGCTCCCTCTCGCGCCCTCTATTGGGATCTCAACAGGAAGTCACGAGCAAAGGAGTCTGGGAAATGTCTGCACAGTCCCAGGCCCAGCACCAGGAGTTAGAGTGAGGTAGCACTGGACGGCCAAGTGTAAATGACCAGTACATTTGCATACTTCTGAAACATAATAAAATGCATTATCTCAATCCAAAAGCTAGTTCATTCATATTAGTGAAACACCAGAAACATTCCCAGCAAAGTCAGGAAAAAGACAAGGATAAAATCCCAGAGTGAGTTGAACAGTGAATAAAAAAGTATTTGCAAAGTCTCCCTGGAGGAATGGTGAGAAAGGGGGGAAATTCAACTTCCCCAAGTGGAGAATTAGTGATATTCTCACAAGCGGTGGGCACAACCAAAGCAATAGGCTGAGTCCCCAATCTTGGGGTTTTTCATATGAATGTAACCCCACACAGGATAGGTCAAGTGTACTTAAAATTAGGCCTAAGAGTCACCCCAAGAGAACCTCTTTTGTTACTCAAATGTGGCCTCTCTCTCCAGCCAACACAACAAGCAAACTCACCACCCTCCCCCTGTCTAGGTGGGACATGACTCCCAGGGGTGTGGACCTTCCTGGCAACTTGGGACAGAAATCCTAGAATGAGCTGAGACCCAGCACCAAGGGACTGAGAAAACCTTCTCGACCAAAAGGGGGAAGAGTGAAATGAGACAAAGTGTCAATGGCTGAAAGATTCCAAACAGAGTCAAGAGGTTAGCCTGGAGGTTATTCTTACACATTAAGTAGATATCACCTTGTTGTTCAAAATGTAGTGGAGAGGCTGGAGGGAACTGCCTGAAAATGTGGAGCTGTGTTCCAGTAGCCATGTTTCTTAACGATGACTGAATAATGATACAGCTTTCACAATGTGACTGTGTGATTGTGAAAACCTTGTGTCTGATGCTCCTTTTATCTAACTTGTCAACAGATGAGTAGAACATATGGAATAAAAATAAATAATAGGGGGAACAAATGTTAAAATAAATTTAGTTTGAAATGCTAGTGATCAATGAAAGTGAGGGGTAAGGGGTATGGTATGTATAATCTTTTTTTTTTCTGCTTTCGTTTTATTTCTTTTTCTGTTGTCTTTTTATTTCTTTTTCTGAATTGATGCAAATGTTCTAAGAAATGATGAATATGCAACTATATTGCATATTCACACAATACCAAACCAGTACCAGTCCCAGACAGTCTTATAAAGAAATGCTACCAAATCTTAACATATAAAAGCTAAACAACAAAACCACAAAAATGTCAATGCTAAATAACATTTGAACTGTTCCAGACTTTAGAAAAACATGGGAAACGTCTACCTTTTTTAAAGCAAATATAATACTGAAACAAAAAGCAAACTCACCGCCCTACCCCGTCTACGTGGGATATGATTCCCAGGGGTGTAGACCTTCCCAGCAACGTGGGACAGAAATCCTAGAATAAGCTGGGACTCAGAATCAAGGGATTGAGAAAACCCTCTCGACCAAACGGCGAAAGAGCAAAATGAGACAAAATAAAGTGTCGATGGCTGAGAGATTCCAAACAGAGTCGAGAGGTTCTCCTGGAGGTTATTCTTACGCATTAAATAGATATCACCTTGCTAGTTAAGATGTAATGGAGAAGGGTGCATGGGTGGTTCAGTGGTAGAATGCTCGCTTTCCATGCGGGAGACCCAGGTTCGATTCCCAGACCATGCACCCAAAAAAAGAAAAAAGAAGTTAAAAAAAAAGATGTCATGGGAGAGGCTGGAGGGAACTTCCTGAAAATGTAGAGCTGTGTTCCAATAGCCATGTTTCTTGAAGATTGCTATATAATGATATAGCTTTCACGATGTGACATTGTGATTGTGAAAACCTTGTATCTGATGCTGCTTTTATCAACCTTATCAACAGACGAGTAAAATATAGGGCATAAAAATAAACAATAGAGGGAACATATGTTAAAATAAATTTAGTAGAGTGAAATGCTTGTGATCAATGAAGGATAAGGGGTATGGTATGTATGAGTTTTTTTCTGTTGTCTTTTTATTTCTTTTTCTGAATTGATGCAAATACTCTAAGAAATGATCATGATGATGAATATGCAACTATGTGATGATATTGTGAATTACTGATTACATATGTAGAATGGAATGATCATATGTTCAGAATGTTTGTCATATTTTTTTAAAAAATTAAAAATTAATTAAAAAGAAAAAAAAAAGACAAGGATACCCACTCTTATTACTACTATTTAACAATATGCTGGATGTTCTAACCAATACAATTATATGAGAGAAATGAATAAGAAATGTAAAAGTTGGTAAGGAGGATATAAAATAACCACTATTTGCAGATGATATGTTTGTATGCCTAGAATAACCAAGATGCTTCCTAAAAACCACTACAAACAGTAAGATAATTAAATAAGTTAGCAGGCTACAGGATTAAGATACTAACACCAATAACTCTCATATATAGGAAAAACAAATAGAAGATATAATGAAAAAAAGACCCACTGGTAATTGCAACCAAAAAGATAAAATACTAGAAATAATTTTAAATACAAATGTGGAAGAATGGCACAAAGAAAACTCTTCCACAAAACAACAGCTGGACAAATGGAAAAGCATATCTATTTTTAGACAGGAAAACTCAAAATCATAAAGATTCAATTTTCCATTAAGTTATACCACAAACATGTTCCAATAAAAATACTAGTGGATTCTTTTCTAACAATTAGACAACACAATTATAAGATTAATATGGAAATAAAAAGAACAGCCAAGCTAAAGAGGACCCCAATAAAGTAGGAACATCCTTACAGGATTTTAAAGCATGTTATGAAGTCTCAATAATTAAAACAGACCATTGCAGTTATCCTTTCTACATCATGACTTTCTCCATCGCGATTTCGTGGGGTCAGCATAAGAAATTAAATGGGAATTTGGTGGGAGTCTTGTGAAAGCTGCAAAACAGCTGCTGTGGTTGGCCACCATTACAGCATTAATGAGTTCACCACAAAGCATCAAGAATAAGAAAATCTGTGAAGCTACTGCTGCAGCTACACCAATAACTGCAAAGCATTTGCATAAAGAACAAGATCCGCATCTCTCTTGTAGAAAGTACATTCTTTTGGATGCTGGATTGTTTTTAAAAAAATGCATTCTAGTAAACTCTGGCATCATATGAGAAAATGCTAACTCCTTATATGACTTCCTAAAGGAAAAGGAAGGTGCAGGGTTCACCCCTACAGATTTTCAAGCCAGCAATTACTGGTTTGAAAATTTTTAAAAGGTAGTGATTGCAGTTAGGGAGTTTCCTGAAACCCTGAAGAAACTGACTGAAGATGACTTCTCTAATACAAAGGGGGAGGACAAAAAGTTTTACCTGGATTTTCCAGATCATGGGGTCACCGTGCACCTAACCCCCACAATATGGAAGGGTAACTGTATAGAGGGCCCATATGGCAATAGCTACCAAAATTCAAATGCAGGAGTCGATAAGAGTTAATCCTACAGAAAATATATGCACGCATGAAATGACAGAGGTTTTAATTTCAGTTTAGTTTGTAATAAGATTAGAAAAATCCCAAATTCCATTAATAAAGAGTTAGTTAACTAAATTATGTATATGCATCTAATGGAATATTATGCAGGAAGAAAAAGAAATAGGATGCTCTCTATGAAAAGCACTCCAAGAAATGCATTAAGTGAATAAAATAAGATACAGAACAATGTGTATGTGTGTACATAATATTGTACTATTTTCATTATAAAAAGGGAAAGATAAAGTAATTTTTGTTCTCTCATATATATTTAAAAATTAATAATTAAACAGTTCACAAAAACCTAGAACTGATTATCTAAGGGATGGAATTAGGTGGTTTCATTAAAAATTTAGGAACAAAAACGAGATCAATAATTCTCCCTATAATATTTTTTACCTTTTACTTTTTCAATCATGTGGGTATTCCACCTATTCAAAATTTAAACAAATAAATAAACAATAATAGCTAGTGATACCAAACCAAATTTTTAATCCGTACAGGGAAGAGATAACAGCAGACAAAAAGGTTTTCTTATTGCTTTTCCCTACTCCCCCAATTCCATTATTAACATATTATTGTAGAGCCAGAAAAAAAAATTGAAAACAATAACAAACATAAGTCCTTTGATTCTAGGCAAAAGCTACATAAACACTCAGAAAAATGAAGGTATAGCCTAGGAAGATAAGAAAAGAAGCAACAATACTAACTTCAATGAATGATAAATTTCTTATCTGATCACATATCACTGTAAGATGAAAGAACTAAAAATAGAGTTCCTCAAAGGCAAGGGCCAGTCTTATCCAACTTGATGTATGTATCCCATTTAATCTTCCCCTTGGCAGAAGGGCATCTCTTGGTCAGGTACACTCATCTGGTCCCCTTGAACTAATGGTCCGCGGGAGCCACCCAGCAGGGTCTAGCAGTTCCTGGAAGGGCAAGGCCAGCAAAGGTAGTAAGGTGATGATGTTCTGAAGGACCTTGGCCTCTTTCATAGGCACCCAGCAGCCTATGACATAACCTAACTTTTAGCAGCAAAGGTGTTAGCTACATTACAGCAGCTAGAAGGTTTAGCGCAAGAGTTAATAATTTCTAAGGGAGACTAGTTTGAAGTAAACTCTGGCACGTTCTTCCTCACCTTTCACAACTGGCCCCTCCTCCACACAAAATGTTTTCTTGAAAGCATAAAAGTTAACAAAATGTACAGAAGTCACATAAGAGAATCAAGTTTTGAGAACCAAAAAAAAAAAAAAAAAGAAAAAGTAAAAGAAATGTGCACAAGTTGCATGACAAACTTTGGTTTCAAGACCTACAAAACTAACACATAAGATGAAAAACCTAAGTTATTGATCTCCTTTTGTACACAATCTTCATGACAGGGTTCCAGAATTCCTTACATGTTCCTTGCTTTTGCTTTATTTCCTGTGCCATCATATGTATAGTAGATGAGCCCAAATTCAATGATGACCCACTTGAGGCTAAAAATTGCCCCTTTGTCTCACTGGATGATTTTCATTATCCTTATCTCAGTGAATTAACTATAGAAGACATAATTTCCTTATTACCAGCATTAGCAGTTTTTTTTCCCAGTGTTCATTAATTTATATAAAATAAATATAACAAAACTATAAAGCATTAAAAGGCATTGCACAAATGCTGCTGACCAAAGACAGCAATGCTGCTGAAGTTGTTTGTGTGCAGGCTCTCAAAATATTTCTTTGTCATGACTCAATAATATAATCTAAAATCCTGACATGAAAACCTGTTTAGAACTGACTTTAAAATACTGTATGAAATGAAAGGTTACATATAAGTCAGAAATTCAAGCATACAAACAACCCCCTATATTGTGGAATTTAAAATTCAAACTCTTTTTCCTAACTCCCTGTCAGTCATTCATAACCACACATGAATTAGAAAGAAGTGATAATCCTCTAGTTGTATCCAAATCGTGATTCATCTACTTAGAAATGATATTTTGACTGGGAGTTGAGAGTAGAAGCTTGGGGAAGAAAAGCACAGGGTATTTTAGAAGCCCGGGGGCACAAAGCAGAAGGCAAGTCTCGGGAAGGCCCTGCAGAAGGTATTCTGGGAAACCAAAAAAAAGGCACAAGAGCATGAGAGTATGAGAGCATGAGAGCATGAGAGAATGAAGAGGGACAGAAGGTTGAACAAGAGAGAGGCAGAAAACAATAGAACCAAATTTCAATTACTATGTATTTTCTCAAATATGCCCTGGTGCCTTCAATTGTTTTAGCCACATACTCCCATTCATTCATTAAATATTCACCGAACTCAAACACTCAACAAATAGTAACTAAGTACCCACTCCATGCCCAATACTGTAAAGACACAATATAAAAACTACCTAAATACCTGCCTTGGGAAGACAGTTGTGTAAACCCCTATAGTGGAATGTTATAAATCCAACAACAGTTGGGTGTTTGAAGTGCTCTGAGAAAAGAGAGGAAAGGTTAGACTTTTGAGATTAAAGGAGGACTACGAGATACAGGGAGAAAGGAGGTGATATTTAATCCTTGTTTTGAAGTACAGTTTCTAGTTTTCTAGACCAAAGAGTGGAGTAGAGAAATGTGAGCATCAATGATGGACTGAAAACACAGCAGGGGATGGGAACATCCAGCAACTGGGCCTTGTTTGAGTTTGGGGTATGTGTACACTAGATATGGGTAGGAACTAAGACCATGAAAGGTGTGTTAATCCAGTAAGCAAGAAGTCATTAAGCAAAAGGAGTGGAAAATCAGATCTGATTAAACATAGACTGCCAACAGTATAATATAAGGTGAACTGGAAGCCAGAGCCAAGGCAACTGGATAGCAGGCTCTTATGAGACCCAATTCCAACACTGTCACTGGCTCAGGAGCTTTACATTTATCACTACTGCAATTTATTTAATTAGATACTGCTCATCTTTCTAGCTATTGGCCATTGCCCTCATCAGCTCACTATACAATCTGTCATTCAAACAGGAATACTTTTCAGACAAAAAGTGTTGGAGAGGATTGTGTGAAGATGGAGTAGGAAATGCCAGGATGCAGCCCTTCCACAGAAAAACTATTAAAAAGGCAAGAACAGTCTGAAACAACTGTTTTAAAACACTTGAGGTCAATAAACACTGTTCAGCAACCAAGGAAGAGTGACAGGAAGAGACTAGTAAATTATGGTAAAGACTAGTAAATGACCCTCTCTACAAGAGGGTTACTGGTGCCCATGCCCCATTGCTGCAGTGTCCTGAGATCTAGCTCTTAGCTACCTTGCAGATGACAAAAGAGATAAAAATCCTCTTCCCCAAGATTAGGCATGGGAACCACAACCACGGCTTTTGATTACTGACTCTACTTCCCTGGGGGTGCAACTCTGAGGGGGAACATTTTCTAAGCCATTCCAGACAAAAGTAGCAATGGAGGAGACTTTGAGATCTTTGCTTCCTCTGGGCTTCAAGGGGACAAGTTCAAGGTCTGTATTGGCTGGGAAGGTCAAGAAAACTCAGCTTTTAGACCCTGACCAATCCTCTCGTGGGGTGGGGTGTGTGTGTGTGTGTGTGTGTGTGACTTTGGAGTCATTCTAAACCTCATTCCTGAGTCCCTAGCCATGTTCAGCCTTAGAAAGAATGACTTGGAAAACTCCTCTCCCACTTGCCTCCTATTCAAAGGAGGATAAAAATCCAGAAACCACCAACAAAGAAGACCAGAATGTGAACATATCAATAAAAGACTTCAAAAAAACTATCTTAAACATGCTCAAGGAGATGAAGAAAAATACAAAGAATTAAAAGATACAACAAAAACAAGGAATGAGTAATGTGAGAATCTTAATAAAGAGAAAGAAATTTTTAAAAGGAACTAAACAGTTTCTTCAACTGGAGTTGAAGATCATAATAACTGAAATGAAAAATTCTGAGGAGGGTTTCAATTGCAGACTGAAGCTAGCAGAAGAAAGAATCAGTGAACTTGAAAACAAGACAATTAAAATGAGTCAGGATGAGAAGCAGAAAGAAAAAAGAATTATAAAAAGCAAATATAACCAACGACACCTCTGGTACACCATCAAGCCTACAAATACACACATTTCAGGAATTCCAGAGGGAGAAGAAAGAGAGAAAGGAGCAGAAGAAATATTCATAGATATAATAACAGAGAAGTTCCTAAACATAGCAGAAGACATGAATAGGTATATCCAAGAAGCCCAGAGAACACCAAATAGGATGAACATGAAAAAAAAACATACCCTGTTGCATACTGATCACACTATCGAATGCAGAAGACAAGGACAAAGTCCTGAAAGCTGTGAGAGAAAAGCAACATTTTATATACAAGGGAGTTCAAATTAAATTGAGTACCATATTCTCATCAGAAATCATGGAGGCAAGAAGGCAGTGGGCTGAAATACTTAAAATACTGGAAGAAAACAACCATCAACAAAGAATTTTAATCCAGCAAGACATTCTATCAAAAATGAAGGAGAACATTCCCAGATACACAAAAGCTGAGGGAGTAATTCACCACTAGATCTCTCAACAAGCAATGCTAAAGGGAGTTATTCAACTGAAAGGAAAGGACATCAGACAGTGGTTTAAAGCAGCATAAAGAAATAAAGATCTGAGGTAAAGGTAACCATTTGGGTAACTGTAAATACCAGCATTATTGTAGTGTATTGTACAGTATGGTATGGTATGTAACACCACTTCTTACTTCTTACAGGTGATAAAATGCAAATTCATGAAAAGGATATGATAAACATATGGTTTTGGCCATACAGCATGCAAAGATATAAGTGGTAACAAGTACGAAACAGATAGGGAGATGGTGGGGTATAGGAAAAGCATGTATGCATGCTATTGAAGAAAGGTGGTATCAAACAAACTAGATTGTTACAGATTTAGGATGTTAAATTTTAACCCAAAGGTAACTGCAAAGAACATATATGAAAAGTATGTCCAGGCAGAAATAAGCAGGCACTCAATATGCTATAACACAAAAAGTCAAATAAATATAAAAGCAGACATAAACAGAAGAATTGAGGGACAAAAAAGGTATAAGACTAAGACTAAATATGAAAGTGGCAGAAAAGAATCCTGCATTATCATTAGTGAATTTAAATCTAAATGAATTTAACTTTCCTGTCAAAAAGCAGAGACTGGTAGAATGGATAAAAAAGCATGACCCAACTATTCGCTGTCTGCAAGAGACTCATCTTAAATTCAAAAGTACAAGTAGGTTGACAGGGAAAGGAACCAAAACCTACGTCAAGCAAGTAGTAGCCATAAGACAGCTGGGGTAGCTATACTAATATCAGATAAGACTAAGTCAAAAATAGTTACAAGGACAAAGATGATCATATACTAATATAATTAAATTATACCCCGAATAAAAGGGTCCATTCATAAAGAAGATGTAACAAGTGTATACAATACATATATAAATGTATGTATACAATTGTATATATATACACCAAACAGCAGAGCTTCAAAATATATGAAGCACAATACTGACATATTTGAAAGGAGAAACAGATGGGTCTACATTAACAGAAGAAGACTTTAATACACCAGTTTCAATGATGGATGGAACATCTAGCCAGAAGATCAGTAAGGAAATTTAAGATCCGAACAATACTTTAAACCAACTAGACCTAATATAGAACATTTCACCCTGCAACAACAAAGACACATTTTCTTCTCAAACGTGCATGGATCATTCTCCAGGATAGACAATAAGTTAGATCACTAAACAAGCATCGATACACTCAAAAATGCTGAAATTATACATCTTTGACCACAACAAAAAGTTAGAAATCAATAACAAAGATAAAAATGTAAAATTCACAAATCTTCTGTTAAACAAAATATTCTTAAACAGCCAGTGAGTTAAAGAGGAAACAATAAAGGAAAGGATGAAATATTGTGAGAAGAAAACATGGGATACAGTGAAGGTAGTGGAAAGGCAAATTTATAGCTCAAAATGCTTACATTAAAAAAGAAGAAAGACTTCAAATCAGAGACTTAACCTCAAAACTGGAAGAATTAGAAGAGAACAGCAAACCAAACCCAAAACAAGCAGAAGAAAGGAAACTAACAAAGACTAGAGCAGAGATAAAGGAAATAGAGAACAACAACAACAAAAAAGAATCAACAAAACCAAAAGTTGGCTCTTTGAAAAAAATCAATAAAATTGGCAAACCTTCAGCTAGAACGGTATCAAGAAAAAGAGAGCACGGATACAAATAACAGAAATCAGAAATGGAAAAAAAGGGACATTTATAGTAACAAAGGGAAGCTCAGGCCTCAATTAGAGTCAAAAACCAAACCAATCTGGCTATGACTAAGGTAAATCAGAATACAGGGTAAAAGATGATAGTATATGTACTCTAGACCTTCAACCTGCTGTATGGGACCAAATGCAGAAAGGTTTATTATGTCTAGAACCTAAATTTTCTGTAACACATAATCTAAATCAACTTGTCTGGATGGCTCATTTGAAGGACCCAGACTCCTGGGAGCACCAGCGGGAATGAGGCCTTGTAGTTCTGTGTAACATGGTTTAATGCGGGACACATCTCAGACAGTGGTGGGCTGATAATTGGGAAGTGTGGGTAGAGTCCCTTGAGGGTCCAAAGGAAAAAATACATACATATATTGAAAACTGAATTTTCCCATCTGGGAAGCCCCAGATACCCTCTCAACCATAGCGGACTCCCAGGAAATTGGGCCAAGCCCTTATGAAGCTTGTTTCTGTGGGGTAGAAGCTAAGCCTGTCCATGGCAAGGTCTGAGAGTTCTTCCCAGGTGGCTTCTTTGTTGCCCAGATGTGGCTTCTCTCTCTCTAGGCCCAACTCTGCAAAGAAATTCATTGCCTTCCCTCTTACTACCCTTGCATGGGACATGACATTCAGGGATGAAGTCTCCCTGGGGGTTTCAGGCATGGTTCCAGGGATGAGTCTGGTCCTAGCACAATGGGATCGACAACACCTTCCAGAACAAGGGAGGAAAAGAGTCATTAAAAGATGCCTAATAAAATAAGGCATCAGTATTTCTCTCTCTAAGCCCAATTCTGCAAGTGAAAACACTGCCCTTCCCCCTACATGGAACATGATATCCAGAGATGAAAGTCTCCATGGCAGCGTGGAAGGTGACTCCAGGGATAAGCTTGGCCCTGGTACTGTGGGATTAACAATGCCATCCTGACAAAAAAGGGGGAAAGATATGGCTGAGAAAGTTCAAAAAGAGTCAAGAGGCTACACTGGAGGTCGTTCTTATACATGCTTCAATTAGACATTGCTACCTATTATGACTTGCCAAACACTAACCAAAACCATTTCTGCCAATCCTAAAGAATACCTCAGGTATTATATAAGATTCTACAAAGCTTCCATACATTAGGGTAACTCTCCAAAACCTCCAGATGGGTCTCTAGACCAAATAAGTCCTGAAATGCAGAAGGGCCAGCCCTTTCGGAACATCAACTAGTTCTATCCACCTATCCCATATTATCGACAGTCCCTTCCAACATGAAAAAGTTAGAATGGGAAAAGCCCAAATACCCCTATAGAGTGGGAGAAAAATCATAGGTGATGGTGAAGTTATATAAAGAAGGCAGGGTTTAACAAATGAGTATGAGTGCTGAAACATTATACTGATATTTCTTTTAGAGCAGCTAGAAGTAAAGATCTAAAATTGTGGAATTATAACCCATATCAAACTCTGAAATCTGTTCTACAACTGATTGTTGCGATGTCCTTTGTAATTTATTGTTTTTATGTGTATGTTATTTAGGCGAATGAGAAGTATACAGAGAAGAAAGGATTTAACAAATGAGTATGACTGCTGAATCATTATATTGATATTTCTGATGGTCTCCAGTGTCTTGAAGCAGCTAGAAGAAAAAATGAAAAATCATGGATCTGTAACCCATACCAAACTTTAAAATCTGTTGTATAACTATTTGTTAAAATGTACTTGGAAATCTATTGCTTGTTTTATATATATGTTATATTTCACAATAAAAAAAAGTTAAAAAAATAATAATAATAAGGCATCAGTGGCCAAGAAAGATCAAGTAGAGTCAAGAAGCTACTCTGGAGGCAACTCTGCTGCAAGCTTCAATTAGATAGTGCTGACTGCCCTGGTTTTCTAAACCCCAACCAACATCACACCTGTTGACTTTTTTTAAAAAATATTTTTATTGAGACATCTTCACACACATACAGTCCATCCAAAGCACACAATCAATGGCTCACAACATCATGGCACAGCCATGCATTCATCACCTGATCACCTTTAGAACATTCACATCACTCCAGAAAAAGAAACAAAAAAGAAAGAATTCATACATTCCATACCCCCACCCTTTCCCCTCACCAACCACCAGCATTTCAATCCATGCAATTTTCTCTACCCCCAATCCCACCCTCTATTATTTGCTCATCCCTTATCCTTATTTTTTTTACTCATCTGTCCATGCCCTGGATAAAAGAAGCATTCAGACACAAGGTATTCACAATCACATGGTCACACTGTAAAAGCTATATAGTTATACAATCATCTTCAAGAATCAAGGCTAGTAGAATACAGTTCAACAGTTTCAGGTACTTCCCTCTAGCCACTCCAATACACCATAAACTAAAAAAGGATATCTGTATAATGTGTAAGAATACAGAAAAAGGATATCTGTATAATGTGTAGAGTATTAGTCGAGAATAACCTCTCGACTCTGTTTGAGAGCTCTCAGGCACTGAAACTTTATTTTGTCTCATTTCTCTCTTCTTCCTTTTGGTCAAGAAGGCTTTCTCAATTCCATGATGTTGGGTCCCAGCTCATCCTGGGAGACTGTCTCACATTGCCAGGGAGATTTACACCCCTGGGAGTCATGTCCCACGTAGAGAGGGGGTCAAGGTGTTCACCTGCCAAGTTGGCTTAGTGAGAGAGGCCACATCTGAGCAACAAGAGGTTCTCTGGGGGTGACTCTTAGCCATAATTATAAGTAGGCTTAGCTTCTCTTTTGCAGGAATAAGATTCATAGGGGCAAACCCGAAGATTGAGGGCTCAAACTTTGAATCGATTGTCCCCATTGCTTATGAGAATATCAGGAATTCACCAGATGGGGAAGTTTAATATTTCCTCTGTTCTCCCCAGTCCACCAAGGGGACTTCGCAAATACTTTTTATTCTCTGCCCAAATTACTCTGGGATGTATCGGGGCACCACATTAACCTGTACAAACTAACAAAATCTCACACCCTATTCAAGATTTCATGTAATTATGGTATTCAAATAAACTGATCATGAAAGTTAAATTAGATAATGCATTACCCAAAATACAAATTTTGCACCAAATAAACATCTCTCCCTTTAGTCTCACACAGATGTTGAAGTTTTAAAATATGGACCAGATCATCCTTTACCTTGTATTCTGATTTACCTTAGTGCTATCCAGATCAGCTTCATTCATATCTATAGTCAAAGTCTGATCACTTTTTTTAACAGTTGCTATATGGGGTAATGCTGACTTTCACAGCTTCAGGAGTTACCTATTGACTCTTGAGAACACCTAGGGATCAAACTGCTTTCCTGAAACCTATAATTCCTGGAGGGTTCCTAGATCAGATAAATCCTGACACCCGGAGGGACCAGCCTACCCAAGATTATCAATTAATTACATCTCTCTATCCTTTAGTATCGACATTCCTTCTCAACATCAAAAAGTCAGCATGGGTGTTACCTAGGGATCCCTATAGATTAGGAGAGGGATCATGGGAGAAGGAGGAGGTATAAAAGAGAGACTAAGATTTGACAAAGCAGTACGACTGCTGAATCACTATATTAATATTGCATCTAGCCTCCAGCGTTTAGTAGCAGCTAGAAAGAAAAATCTGAGGTGGTAGAATAGTAGCCCACAACAAACAAAAATTACAACATGACAAGTTCTATTCTGTAACTATTTGTTGAAGTAGCTTTGAAAATTATTGAAAAATATTTTACAACTTAAAAAAATGTAAAAAAAACGGAGGATCCCCTACTTCACATCATAAATAAAAATCAACTCAAAAGGATCAAAGACCTAAGTATAAGAGCAAGAACTATCTAACTCTTAGAAGATAACATACAGATGCATCTCAAGAACATATGTTAGGCAATGGTTTCTTAGACTCTATACCCAAAGCATAAGCAACAGAAGAAACAATAGATAAATGGGGCTTCATCAAAATCAGAACGTTTTGTTCTTCAAAGGATTTTATCATGAAAGTCGGAAAAAAACCTACACAATGGGAGAAAATATTTGTAAACCATATATTCAATAAAGGATTAACATTCGGTATACAAAAAGAAATCTTTCAAATTAAAAGAAATCCTTTTGTTCTTCAAAAAGGTAAACCAATTTTTAAAGAGGCAAAAGACTTAAACAGATACCTCTCCAAGGAATATATACAAATGGCCAGAAAGCACAGGAAAAGATGCTCAACATCATTAGCTATCATGGAAATGCAAATCAAAACCACAGTGAGATACTATTTCATACCCATTAGAATGGCCGCTATTTAAAAAAATAAAAAGGAACAGAAAATAACAAGGGTTGGAGAGGATGCAGAAATAGAAACACTCATTCATTTTTTGGTGGCAATGTAAAACAGTGCAGTCACCATAGAAAAGAGTGTGGTGATTCCTCAGAAAGTTAAAGATAGAATTACCACATGACCTGGTAATCCCACTACCAGGTAATTCCCCAAACAACTGAAAGCAGAAACTTGAACAGATATTTTCTCACCGATGCTCACAGCAGCATTATTCACAATGCTAAAAGAAGGAAGCAATCTAAGTGCTCATCAGTCAATGAATGGATAAACAAAATGTAGTATATACATACAATGGAATATTATTCAACCTTCAAAGAAATGAAGTTGTGATATATGTGACAACATGGATGAACCTTGAAAATACCATGTTGAGTGAAATAAGCCAGACACAAAAGGACAAATATTGTATGATCTTACCGATATGAAATAACTACAATGAGAAAACTCATAGAGCCAGAGTCTAGAATACAGATTACCATGGGATGGGGGAAAGGGATAGTGGATGGGAAGTTAAGGCTAAAATGTACAGGGTTCCTGTTTGGAATGATGGAAATGTTTTGTTATTGGATGGTGGTGACGGTGGCACAAATTTTGGATTCAATTAACAGCATTGAAATGCAGTTAAAAGTGGAAATGCTGGGGTTGTATATACAGCAACATAATAAAAAAATTTTAAAAATCCATGGAACTGCACTACAAAAACAGTGAACTCTAAATGAAAGCATGGACAATAGTTAATTCTATAATTATGAAAATGTGCTGTCCACAGCTGTAACAAATGTTCCACATCAATGCAAGGTGTTAATAATTGGTGGTATATGGATATCCTGTATTTTATGCATGCTTGTTCTATAAACCTATATCTTCCCTAATAAAGAAAAAAAAAACTATTAAAAAAAGTGAAAGTGGTATTAATTTGACAGGATACTAAAACAGTAGACATCAATCCAAACTGTTCTAGCAAAATGGGCATTAGAGTCTATTCCTTACAAAATAAATGTTGTTAGGATAATACATATATTTTTAATATTTTTATTGATAAAACAACATACAAACACAAACATTCTTAACATACAAACATTCCACTCATTTCATTCACAATATCATCACATAGTTGTACATTCATCATTATGTTCAGTTTTAGAACATTTGCATCACTCCAGAAAAAGAAGTAAAAAGAAAATAACTCATACATACCAGATCCCTTACCCTTCCCTCTCATTGACCACCAATATTTCCATCTACCCAATATATTTTAATCTTTGTTCCCCTATTATTTGTTTATTTTTTATCCATATTTTTTACTCATCTTTCCATAACCTAGACAAAGGGAGAATCCCAGACACAAGGTTTTCACAATCACACAGTTACACTGTAAACATTATAACTTCATGCATTCATCTTCAAGAAACAAGGCTACTGGAACACAGCTCTACAGTTCCAGGTACCTCCCTTTAGCCACTCAAATACACCCTAGACTGAAAAAGGATATCTATATAACGTGTAAGAATAACCTCCAGGATAACCTCTCAATTCTGAAATCTCTCAGCCACTGACACTTAATTTTTTCTCATTTCTCTCTTCCCCCCTTTGGTCAAGGTTTTCTCAATCCCTTGACACCAGGTTCCAGTTCATCCAGGGATTAGCATGATACATATTTTGACCTGAGAAAATTGTTACCTCTTAATTTTCCATTTAGTTTTTTTGCTTTTTTTAATTTTTAAAATTAACAACAATTTATCAAAATATTATTTGGTTTTGTGGTAGGTTGAATTATGTACCCCAGCAAGACATGTTCTTAATCTACGTTCCTTTGAGTATGGACATATGTGTAAAGAGGACCTTCTGAAGATGTTATTATTAATTAAGATGTGGCCAATTGAATCAGGGTGGGTCTTAATCCATATTACTAGAGGCTCTGTTAAGAAAAGAAACCAGAAGCCAGAAGTCAGAAAAAGACCACACAAGAAGAAGCCAGAAGTCAGCAGAAGCTAGAAGAGCAGAAACAAAGAGAGATCACCACATGACGGGAGACAAAGATGCAAGCTGTTTTAATTTCCTTGCTGCTGAAGCAAATATGATGCAACAGACTGGCTTAAATAAAGGGAATTTATTGGCTCACAGTTTTGAGGCTAGAAGAAGTTTAAAATCAAGGCACCATCAAGACAATGCTTTCTTCTTGAGGACTATGACATTCTGGGCCAGCTGCCTGTGATTCTTGGTCCTCGTCTTTTCTGTCACACATGGCAATGCACATGGTGGCCTCTCCTGCATCTCTGGGTTCCACTGATGTCCAGCTTCTGGCTGGTCCCTGTGGTTTTCTCTCTGTGTGCCTGCATTTTATTCTACTAATAAAAGGACTCCAGTAAGAGTAATTAAGACCCATCCTCATTCCATTGGGCCACACTGTACCTGAAGTAACCTCATTGAAAGGTCCTACTTACAATGGTTCATACCCACAAGAACAGTTTAAGTTTAAGAATATGTTTTTCTGGGATGCATAGCTCCAAACCACCACATACATCAAGGTACCCCCAAGAATTGTGGCAAGCCAGCACCAGAATACTACAGACTCTGGAGAGAAAGAACAGCCTTGCCAATGCCTTGATTGTGGACTTTTCAGCTTCCAAAACCCGTTGTTTAAGCCAACCCACTGGGTAGTTTTTATCATAGCAGTTTCACAAACTAGGAGAGGTCTGCTTTGAGCTTCTAAATTCTAGCTTGTCAGATGGCAATTTACTGTGGTACATATAAAGTCTTTTCAGTATGGAGAGATCATCCATTTTTGTGGACTATCCTAGATTGTCTTCTTGCAACTGAGCATACCACTAGGCTGGCTCTCCTAAGCGTCACTTAAATTGGGCTCATGAACATAAATTAACTTAAATATTAGTTTTTAAAAACATAATTAGGAAGCAAAAAGAAAAATATCATAATGTATTCCAAAACTAAATGCTGATATCCAATAAAAGACTTAACTACTGACTCTGAACAATAGAGATAACAAAGAGTTACTGTGTTAGTTTGGAAGTTTTATGGACCCTAGGAAAGATGATGTCCTTAGATTTAACTGCTCGTGTGGGTGCAGACTTATTGTAGGTGGAACATTTGGGTTAAGTTATTTCAGTTGAGGAGTGACCCAGGGTGGGTTTTAATCCTCTTACTGGAGTACTTTATAAAAGAATAAAAGCCACAGAGCAGCTTAGAGACGAAATTCAGTGAAGCACCCAGAGAAGCTCAGGGACGGAGCAGCCAGAAACTGAAAGCAATGAAATCCGGAAGAGAAAGACCAGCAGATGCCACCCTGTGCCTGCCCACTTGACAAAGCCAAGCTGACCAAAAGCCAGCCTTCAAAGTCCAGGTATCATTCAGTTGATGCTGAGATCTGGGCATTTTTCACAGCCTCAGAACTGTAATCTTGTAAGCAAATACATCCCCATTGTAAAAGTCAACCCATTTCTGTAACATCGCATTCCTGCCGTTTTGCAAACCAAAACCACCAAATAAATCTACAAAGACATTGTTTTTAAAATTTTCTGCATTATACCCATGCACTCTCCCTATCAGCTGGCAGTATGGCTCTATTTCTCTAAGCTACTTACACTATGTCAGCTTTAATTAAAAGGGCTGTTGCCATAGTTTCTCAGAGAATAGCTCTAGGCGTGCTTGAGCCCATTATTTTCTCAGAGTTTTTAGAAAAATTGTAATGTAGCAGTAGCCAGGCAAAATTTCCCAATTTTATCTCCGACCCAGCATAGCATATGATTCAGACATATGGCTAGGTATCCTAAATATTTTAGGGGAGCCTAAACAATCAAGAATATTATTTAAAATTTCACCTGGGTTTCTTCTCTTCTGCCACATCAGTAATGAAACCAGCAGACTGCTACTTAGTCTGAGATAGCAGACCAAGGAGGAGTTCAGCCTCACAAATACACTGTCTACATCTGTGGAAAACAGCAGCACATTTTTCTTTCTAATAACAATGGAGAAAATGCACCAAATTTAGAAGTTACGATACTCATACTGCCTCAAATTCTCCAATAACTCAAAAATATGAATTCTAATATGCTTGAAAAGGGAACTCTCAGGAAAAGGATTAAATGGCAAAAATTCATTTTTTAAGGATTTCAAAAATAAAAAGCGAAACTCAGAGAATCTTATTTCCTACAGCTAAACTTGATTTCATCTGAGTCCCACACTGCTTCCAGATGGCAATTACCACTATCTCTAAATCCTAAAGTACAAGCTCAAATATTATTCTGAGCTTTCAAGTTCAACAAATGTGAATAACACTGATTCCTATGAACCTTAGAAGAGGCAAATGCCAATTCAGCTATTTGTAATTCTGCTCCACTTCTCTGCTTCTAGGTGGCTATCAGCATGAAACTAACTATACAAATAGGAGGACCAGGGTTTGAATTTCAGCTCTGGGTACAATGTGACCTTGGACAAGTTATGATTATATGAGATAAGACAAATATAAAAATGTCTTGTACAAAAGAAGTCTCAAAAAATGGCAGCTATCATCATTTCCCCATAACTAGGTCATCTCCAGGATAAAATATGGGGCAGGATGACATCTCACTATTTTCATAAAAGACTAAAATCATCCTGCTACCTTTGACATTCATTTTAAGAACTAGTTTAAACCACCCAAATACTGATTTTTCCAACTTAAATATTACACAAATCATTCAATTTCCATTCATTCTCTTTTCTATACAAGATGAATTGATTCTAAAAGGTATTCGAAGGATATAGGGACATTTCTAGACACCAAGAGTAAGAGGGAGGAGAATACTGAAAAGTGAAGATGCCAAGTGCATGTTCGATTACAGGTATTTATTTTAATAAATAAATGCATGCTGAATGAATAAAGATTCCATTTCATCATAACCATTATGCTATGGATTCCCACAGTTAATATCTTTCAATTCTATATGTTTAAACATAAAAATATCACCTATCATTCTTACCAGGTCCTCTACAACAAGAACTGCTATTTCTAATTTACAGAAAGACTCAGCTAAGGTACACTGCTTGATTTCAGACCTTTAAACAACTAACCCTGAAGCCTCTTAATTATACCACTCTATATCTCATGTAGCCCTATGACTACAGCATGGAGAAAAGAAGCTGAAAAGGGAGGCTGGGAATATTTCCCAAAAGAATTTCTGGAGCCCCATATATTTCTGGCCATGCATTTCTTTACATTAAAAATAAATGAACAGGGTGCACATGTGGTTCAGTGGCAGAATGCTTGCCCGCGATGAGACCTGGGTTCAATTCCCAGCCCACGCACCAAAAATAAATAAATAAATAAACAAACAAAAACACAAACAAACAAACTTTGAGCCCATTGGACTGAAAGGACCTCTTAACTCTATGAGGCAGGAAAAAGATATGAGCTTGATTTTAAAGTTGCAGACCACAGGTAGGGTGGGTTGGGTACTACTTTGCACATTTCTATTTCTTCAAATAAAAAAACATAATTTACAAACTCTACAACATCTATCTACAATATCTCGCAATTCAACCATAGTGGGAACTAAAGGTTAACCTACCCAGACAAAGGCATGTCCCACAACAGATTTATACTTGGTAGAGAATTTAAAAAACAATTCAATCCTAGTAGACAATGACCTCTACCGTATCTCACTGAAGAGTTCATAGGTGGTATCTATTTCTGCCCTAGAATCCACAGATCAGTATCAAGAGGGCCCCTGTAGCCTTTTGAGATTATATCTAAAACTACATCTATGTACCTATATACATTTTAGAGATAAGGACCAGAGTTTTCATCAGATTCTCAGAATATTACTCCAAAGATTAAGACCCCACATGAGGATTTCAAAACAGGAGAAATTGGACCCTGTAATTATTTTATTTTATTTTTTCAAGTTTGCATTTTTAAAAAAGCTGGGAAATTTCACCAAATTTGGAGGATGTATTTGGGATTCCCTTTGAAGCACCCCACAGAGTTTTCAAAACAAGAGACATTACCTTGTCCAGCAACCTCTTCCATGTTGCTCCAAGTGCCTGCTACTACTTCCATGCGGCTCACTGTAGACTCACTTAGTGGCAAGAATTTATGTAACATTTGCTAATGATTCTTCAAAGTTGTTCACCTAGCTATTTAAAATTTATCAATGGCCTACTGCTTAATTACTTTTTTATATGAAAGTTCTAGTCTCTTTGTAATATAATATAAGCTAACATTATGAAATGTGTACTGCTGTCTCTAAAATTTGTAGGTAGTTCTCTAATCTCATTCTACTTGGTTTTCAGACGTTCAAGGAAAGTCAAGAAATTCTGAAGAATGATGAGACTAAGCCAAAAAAAAAGAAACAAACAAATTTTCTAAATTAATTATGCAGACAGAAATTAGAGTACAGGTTGCCAGAGACAGATAACAGGGTGTATAGGGAGTTAATGCATAATGGGTATACAGTTTCTGTTTAGGAGGATGGGAAATTTTAAGTAATAGAAGGTGGTGAGGATACCACAATATTGGAATGTCATTAATCTAACTAAATGGTAAGCTCAGGAATAGTCTAGATGGACAACTTTATATTGTATAAAAGTTCCCATAATTAAAAAAGAAAAAGCAACTAAAGATACAATGATAATTAAATGCAATACATGATCTTGAATGGGATCTGACAACTGAGGAGAAAAAGCCCCAAAGGACAATTTTGGATACATGAAAAAAGTAGAATATAGACTATAGCTTTACATCCATGTTAAACTTCTTGAACTTGCTGACTGTACTTAAGGTGGTTACATAAGTGAATATGCTTGTTCTTAGAAAATATATATGGAAGTAGAAACCATGAAGCTGCTATCTTACTCTACTTATAAAGGTCTTTACATTTCTTTGTCAGATAAACATATTGAAAATATTTTCTCCCATCCTGGGTTTACATTTCCACTTTCTTAATAGTGTCTTTTAGAAAAACAAAGATTTTAATTTTGATAAATTCCAACTACAGGACTTCTGGAGAAGATGGTGGAGTGGGAGCTACAGAACTCATTCCTCTCACCAAAACAACTATTAAACAGGGAGGAAGTGCCAGTGCCCATCTCCAATCTCACGCAGCCCTCCTTAGGGTCTAGCCGTCGGATAGCTGCTGCTAATAGACAAGGACATAAAAATCCTCTTCCCCAAGAACCAAAAGTGTGCATATCCAATCACTGATGATGGCTTTTGATTAGCAAATTAAGATCACTCAGTCCTGGCTCTGAGGGCAGCCATTTTCCATCCTTCCCTGAACAGGGGCGGAGGTGATAGAGATTAAAAGATACAGACCTTAAAAAAAAAAAAGCAAATGTTCTAAGAAATGATCGTGATGATGAATATGCAACTATGTGATGATATTGTGAATTACTGATTATATATGTAGAATGGAATGATCATATGTTAAGAATGATTACATGTTTGTGTCTGTTTGTTGTTAAATTTTTTTTTTAATTTAAAAATAAATAAATAAATAAAAGATACAGACCTTCCTCAGGGCTGCACGGGAAAAGTCAGCTGAAGGGCTATATTTTCTAAGGCAGAACAGGAGAGCTCACCTTTGGGAAGCCTTCAGAGAGGTTTCTGCCATCCTTTCTGATCCCCTCCTCAAGACATTTTGGAGCTAGTGTGCATCCCCTTTTTTCATCCCTGGTCCTGAGGCGGCTGTGAAAGACCAAACTGGGAAAATTCTTCCTGGTGTGAATATGCCCACCAGATAAAAGCAGCTTGAAACAACAGAAGTAGGTAAAAAAATTATAGATGTGGACAGCCTGGGACAAAGACCTGCCAGCTTCAGATACCCAGGAGAGGGAGGTTTCTTCCCTTGGAAACAGACTAGGCAACTAAACTCCTGTAACAAAGGAACTCTAAAACAATTAACAAGCAAAAGCCAAGGATAAGACAGAGTCCCAGTAAAACAGGAAAAACCCTGTACAGTGCTTTCTCCTTGGGCAGAATTTCTGATTAAAGGGCTGAAGTTTCAGAAAATCTCTGTCTTATCACCAGCTGGATACAAAATCAGGAAACTGACATCTCAGGGAGTAAATTCCAGAGTTTACATTTTTATATATTAAAATGTAAAGTGTGCAGGAGTACAAGATGACAAAGAAAATGGAAATGATGGCCCATCCAAAGAAAGAGGATAAAAATACAGAAAACAGCAGTGAAGAATTTTGGACATACCAAGCAAAGCTTTTAAAAACACTGTCTTAAAAATGCTTAAGAATATGGGACATAATTTCCAGGATGTAAGCCAGACACTGGCAGCGTGAAACATAAATGGCCCTGGCACTGTGAGACATAAATTCCAAGGATAAGCCTGGCCCTGACATCATGGATGAACTGACCAAAAAGTGGGAAAGAAAGAGTTTCAATGCCTAAGAGGTTTCAAATAGAGTCGAGAGGTCATTCTGGAGGTTACTCTTATGCAAGTTAAAGCGAGATATTGCAAACTACCACAATACGGCAAACCCCAACAAACAGTGTTCCTGGAAACCCTGAAAGATATCCTGTGTTCTATAAAATTTTACTTATTAAATTTGTTTTTCAAAGACTTGAAACCTCCAAAGTGTTCCAGTGTCAGAGAAGCTCTGAAACGCAGAGATTCTGGACTGTTCAAGAATAACAACTGGTTTCATCAGTTCATCCCTTTGCTCCTTCACAACTGCCCCTTTTCAGCCTGAAGCAGTTAGAAGAGTTGTCGCCCAGATATCCCTCAAGATTGAGAGATAATTATCAAATGAGAGGGAGAAACTGTAACCAAGAAATCAGGATTTAAGGGAAGATTTAGATGACTGAATCATATAGATATTCCTTTTTGCTTTCTGGGATATTGGAATAGACAGAGGGGAACACCAGAAAGCCCTAAACTATAAATAAGCTGCCCTGATAACTAAAATGATTATAAAAGCCCTTATCTTGTGACTGTGACTGTGACTGTGACTGTAAGAGCTGTTAAGCCCTTTATCTTGTCATTCTCTTGTAAAGCAAAGGTCCTAATGTTAATGAAGTCAGCCATTAACTAGCCTCACCTGGACATTTGTAATTCATGTCAGCTAAATTCTGCTAATGAAAGATACCCTGTCTTCCTTCCTTTTGGTTTACACCTTTAGTACTGAAGTGATAGCTCCACCTCCCCTCCTTTCAACTTATGTTCTCCTACTGAAATGATAATGCTAACACTGTCTCCTTTTCTGCTTCGTAACTGGTATTCAAAATGACATCATCTCCCCTTGCTAAAATCCTTAAAAACCTTGAACCCCCTAATTTCGGGGAGACAGATTTTGAGCCATTAGGCTGTCTGCTCTCCTATTATATGCCTAGTAATAAACTCTTTCTCACTTTGGAAAAAAAAATGCTTACGGAGATGAAGGAAGGTATAAAGAGAGAAATACAGGATATCAGGAAAACAATGAAGAAACAATATGGTATATTTTGCAATATACCAGAAACAGAATGGCTTTTGAAAAGGGAATTTATTAAGTTGCAAGTTTACAGTTCTAAGGCCATGAAAATGTTCAAACTAAGGCGTCCAGAGAGAGATACCTTAACTCCAAAGAAAGGGGACAATGAAGTTCAGTGCTTCCCTTTCAGCTGTTGAAGGCACATGGGATCTGTGCTAGCTTTCTCTCATAGCTTCTTGTTTTATGAAGCTCTCCCAGGGGCATTTTCCTTCTTCACCTCCAAAGATCTTTGGCTGTGTGGGCTCTGTTGGTTCTCGAGCTTTTTCCAAAATGGTTCCCTCTTAAAGGGCTCCAGTAAGCAACCCCACCTTGAATGGGTAGAGACACATCTCCATGGAAACAAACTAATTAAAAGTTTACCACCCACAACTTAGCGGATAACATCACCATGGAAACAATAAAAAAGGTCCCACCCAGCAATATTGAATGAAGATCAAAGAACACAGCTTTTCTAGGGTACATGACAGTTTCAAACCAGCACAGCAATGTTAGAGGGAATTCTTCAGAATGAAAGGAAAGAATACTAGACAGTAGTTCAAAGCGGCATAAAAAAATAAAGACTTGTCATAAAGGCAACCATTGGCTAATTATAAACAACAGTATTAGTGTATTGTATTGTATGTATTATAAGTCCACTTCTTACTTCTTACAAGCACTAAAATGCAAATGCATAAAATAATGATAAATCTATGGTTTTGGATATACATTGAATAAAGATTAAGTGGAAAGAAGAACAAAAAATTGGTGCAGGGAAAAAGGGTTAACAAAAAAATATATGTACATGCTATAAAAGTAAAGTTTCTATCAAACCAAATATAATTGTTATATATTTAGGCTGTTAAATTTTAACCCAATGGTAACTATAAGGAAAACAGATAGAAAGTATGCCCAGATAGAAATGAGAAGGCACTCAATATGGTACAACACAAGAACACAAATAAATACAAAACTAGGGTTTAACAGAAGTGAGGGACAAAAAAGGTATAAGATGTTATAATGGCTAAATTGCAAAATGTAAGAAGTCCTATATTCTGAGTAGCGACTTTAAATGTAAATGGATTAAACTCTCCAGATAAAAAGCAGGTATTGGCAATGGATAAAAAAGCATAATCTAATATGCTGTCTATAAGAGACTCACTTTAAAGTCAAACATAGAAGTAGGTGGGCAATGAAAGGACGGCAACAAATAAACCATGCAAGTAACAACCAAAAGAGAGCTGGGTTGGTTATACTAATATTGGATAAAATAGACCATTAGAAGGGATGCAGATGGTCATTACACACCATACAGGAGACAATTTAAAAAGAAATTGTAACAATTAAAAATATTTATGCACCTAAAAGCAAAGCAACAAAATATATGAAGCAAAGAACCGAAAGATTTGAAGGAAGAAATTGGTGGTTCTAAATTGATAGTAAAAGACTTTAACATACCATTCTTCCAAAAGTTGAAGAGGGGGGACACTACCTAACTCATTCTATGAGGCCAATATTACCCTAATACAAAAACCAGATAAAGATACTACAAGAAAAGAAAACTAGAGATCAATCTTTCTAATGAATATAGATGCAAAGATCCTCAACAAAATACTTGCAAATCAAATCCAAAAGAACATTAAACATTTTTGGCTATTCAGGTCCTTCACCTGATGGTTTAATGTTTAAAAGAACATTAAACATTTTTGTGATGATTGAGTGGGGTTTATCCCAGGTATACAAGGGAGGTTCAATACAAGAAAATAAATTAATATAATATGCCACATTAACAAATCAAAGGGAAAAAACTAATCATCTCAACTGATGAAGAAAAAGCCTTTGACAAAATCCATCATCCTTTCTTGATGAAAACACTTAGAAAACCAAAAATAGAAGGAATTTTCTTCAACATGATAAAGAGCATATATGAAAAATCCACAGCTAACATCATAGTCAATGGTGAAAGACTGAAAGATTTCCCTCTAAGATCTGGAACAGGACAAGGATGCCCACTGTCACAACTGTTATTCAACATTGTGCTAAGAGTTCCATCTAGGGCAGCTAGGCAAGAAAAAGAAAGCAAAAGACATCTAAATTGGAAAGAAAATAAAACTTTCACTATTTTCAGAGGGCATGATCCTGTGTATAGAAAGTCCCAACAAATGTACAACAGAGCTACTCAAGCTAATAAACTAGTTCAGCAAAGAGGCAGGATACAGGAGCAAAATGCAAAAATCAGTAGTGTTTCTATATACTCCCAATGAGCAATCTAAGGAAGAAATCAAGAAAAAATTACATTTACAACAGCAACTAAAAGAATCAAATATCTAGTAATAAATTTAACCAAGAGTATAAAGGAATAGTATATAGAAAACTACAAAGCTCTGCTAAAATAAATCAGAGAAAACTTAAGTAAATAGAAGGACATTCTGTGTTACAGGATTCAAAGACTAAGTATTATTAAGATGTCAATTCTACCCAAATTGATTTACAGATTCAATGCAATCCCAATCAAAACTCCAACAGGGGATAGTGCAATGGTGGCTCAGTGCCAGATTTTTCGCCTGCCATGCCAGAGACATGGGTTGGATTCCCAGTGCCTGTCCATGCAAAAAAAAAAAAAAAAAAAAAAAAAATCCAGCATCCTACTTTGCAGAAATGGAAAAGCCAATTATCAAATTTATTTGAAAGGGTAAAGGACCTGAATAGCCAAAAATATCTCAAAAAAGAATGAAACTGGAAGATTCACACATCCGGACTTTAAAGCATATTACAAAACTACAGTGATCAAAACAGCATGGTACTGGCAAAAACAGAGATATACCGACCAATGGAATTCAATTGAGAGTTTGGAAATAGACCCTCACACCTATGGCCAACTGATATTTTTCAAGGCTGCCAAATCCATTCAACTGAGAAAAGCTAGTCTCTTCAACTAATGGTACTGAGAGACTGAGATATTCATATGCAAAAGAATGAAAAAGGATCTTCATCTAACATTATATATGAAAATAAACTCAAAATGGACCTAGGATCTAAATACAAAAACTATTTTCTTCCTAGGGAAGCATGTTCAAGATCTTGTGGTAGGCAATGTTTTATTCGACTTTACACCCAAAGCACAGGCACAAAAGAAAGAGTAGATAAACGTACTTCATCAATATCAGAAGGTTCTGTTCCTCAAAGAATTTTATCTAAATCTATAACCCATGTCAAGCATCTTTTTCTATATGAATAATGTAGGGGTGGAACTTTTCTTTTACCCATAGAGATACTCAGTTGTCCCACAACAATTAGTTGAATAGACTATCTGGGTCTATCATGTTTGGAGTTGGTGGAGTGTCTTGAATGTGTATATCCATGACTTTTATTAATTTGGGAACATTTTCAGCCTTCATTTCCCTGAATATCCTCTCCACTCTTTTCTTTTTCTTCTCCTTCTGTGATTTCTTAATGCTTGATGGTGTCCCACATGTTCCTCAAATTCTGTTCACTTTTCTTGATTCTTTTTTCCATCTGCTCCCAGATCGAATGATTTAAATTGTCTTATCTTCAAGTTCACTGATTTATTTCTTCTGCCAGCTCCAATCGTTCTTGAACCCCTCAAGAGAATTTTTTATTTCTGCTACTGTGGTCTTCAGCTCTGTTTGATTCCTTTTTACAATTTTTATCTCCCTACTGAAAATCTCTTTGTGTTCATCTATTGTTTTCCTGACATCCTGAAGTTGCTGATATTTTCCTTCAGCTCTTACAGCACATTTAGGGCCATTTTTCTAAAGTTTTCAGAATGCACAAGGTTTAGTGCTCCTCACTGCTGGTTTCTAGTGTTTTAATCTTCTTTGCCTGCTATCACTTCCTGTTATGTGTTTTGTAATCTTTGGTTGAAACTTGTGCATTTCAATATTTTAATGTGATATTGCAGAATTTAGACTCTCAAGTATCTTTTCCTTAAGCTTGTATCCAACTAGTACTATGAGCCTTCCTTGAATGTCAGTAGACAACAAAAAAGAAAAAGAAGGAAAAACAGAAAACACCATTCATTCTTTTAAGATTGATCTGTGGGTGTGCCATCTGTCAGGGCTTATCCACACAATGAGTTTGGAAAAGACTGATTTTCCATGTGGCTTTTCTATCACTTACTGAAGAACAGACGTTAAATCACTACTATGATCATAAAATTGTCAATTTCTCCTTTTGTGACAAAGTTTACTCCATACATTTTGAGATTGCTATTAGGGTCATTGAGATTGCTGTTAGGGTCATACTAATATATTTATGATTAAGTCTTCCTGAACAATTAACCCTGCTATAATTATGGAATATCCCTTTTTACCTGTGTCAATACTATTTGTCTTTATAGTAGACTTTATCTTCTTTATCTGTTACTAATATAGGCTGCCCCATCTTTGTATGCTTATTTTTTTGCATCATTTATGTTTTTCCATCCATTTACCTTCATATTTAATGTGTATGTCTTATAAACTGCATAGTGTTGTGCCTTACTAATTATCCATTCTTATAATATCTATCTTTTGAGTGGTTGGTTCATTATTATTTAATGTAATTATTAATATGGTTGAATTTATGTTTCTCTTTTATTTATTTTCTGTCTCTCCTTACTATGTTTTGTTCTTATATCTCTCTTTACTCCCTTCTTTAGGTCATGTGAATATTTTCTAGAAAGTTATTTGGGTTTCCCTATTGGCTTTACAGTATTTTTTACTGTCTTTTCTTGGGATAAAAATATGCATCCTTAACTTCTCATTATATGTAGAGTTAATAAACCACTTCATATAAAGTGTAGAAACTATGATATATAGGGAGTATATTTACTCCCCTATCATTCTTTATGTTATAGTTGTACATTATAAACTCCACAAGACAATGTTATAATTTGCACTTTTAAAATTATATGTATTATAAGGACATAAAAGGAACAGAATGTCTCATACATTTACCTTGATATTAGTCATTTCTCATACTCAGCAATGAAATCTACCACTACATTCCTCAATCTACACAATAAAACTGACTCTGCAGTTTTCTCTTTAGCTAATGACAGTTAAGGCAATACAAATTAGAACAAATGTGATTGTAAACAAAACACAAATTCAATAGAATGGGGTGACAATAAAAGATGCAAGATAATGCAGAGTATAATTGCTTTGATTTTTAGATTACAAAGAAAATAAAAACAATAAATATTTTAAATTTTGTTCAAAAGTCTCAGGTCGAAGTATGAAAATCTTTCACTAATGAGTAAAAATATTAGGGGATATTTTCAACAAATTTTTTTAATAGATTGAATACGCATGAATTCAAAGTTAACACAGAATGATAATAAAGGCATAACTGTGAATATGTTTGTAATAAAAAATAAAAAGCATCTTTCTATTCCCACTTAGGATAAAGAGGGATACAGCAATATTTGCAGAGTTTTTGAAATCTGTGAGAATTAAGAATCAAACTCACTTTTAAAAAACTTCAAACATTACTTCATATAGCAACATGTACTGATCCTTACTATGTGCAAGGCCTGCGTTAAGAACTAGGAATTTAGGGGGTATTGTGAGAAGATAGTGGAGTAGGAACTTATAGGAATTGGTCCCTCCATTAAAACAACTATTAAACTGGCAGGAACTGCCTGAATCAATCAGTTTGGAACTTTGTAGTCTAGTGGAACACTTGTCATATCCAAGGAAAGAGCTGGTAAATTTTGGTAAGCGTCAGTAAATGCTACCTTCCATATCTTGGCTTCCAACCCCCTTCTTCCATCCCCTCTCCCCCAATAATGGGACAGGCATCTATGGGGAGTGAAGCCTAAATTCCTGGTGTAGTGTGCTGGTACCAGAGTGGGCAATGTGTGGTCTGATGGTTGATTACTGATTTATCACTGCTTTTAACAGCTGGGGAGCTGACACTGAGTGTGAGCACTTTTTCCACCACCACCACCACCTCCCAAAATAAGCAGGCAAAACAGCAATGGGTCTAAAAGAGACAGTCACCTTTGTTTCTTGCCCCAATTGGGAGTAAAAATAGTTTAAAAAAGACACAAGTAAGAAAAAAAGCCCTAAACAAGGAAAAAAAAACAGCATTCCCAGAGAAGTGGAAGAATTATATTTCAAGACTTACAACAACATAATACTCAGAATCTCTAGTTATCAAAAAAAAAAAAAATACAAACATGCAAAGTCTTTTTTCTCAGGAAAAAAGAATATGATTTGGAAACATCTCTGAGAAAACACACACTACTAGTTAAAGACTTTAAACCAACTATCATAGATTGTTCAATGGCCTAAAGCAAACCATGAACAGAGAACTAAAGGAACTTCTGAAAACATTCTCAAAACAAAGAGAGAAATTATAAAAAGGAACCAACAGAAATTCTGTAGTTGAAAAGCACAATAAAAGAAATGAAATATGCAAGAGGGATTTAACAATAGAAGAAAGGGTAAGAGAACTTGAAAACAAGACTATTAGAATTATCAAGTGTGACGAACAGAAAGAAAAAAGAATGTAGGAAAATGAACAGAGCAAGAGGGACTTGATGCACACTATGAAACATACTAGCATATGCATCATAGAAGTCCCAGAAGGACGAGAGAGAGAGAGAAAGTGACAGAAAAATATTTGAATAAATAATAGCCCCAAACTTTCAAATACAGTAAGAGACATGAACAAACACGATGAAGAAGATCAACAAACTCCAAGCAAGAAAAATGGAGAAATCAACACCAACACACATTAAAGTGAAACTACCAAAATTCAAAGACAAAGAGAACTTTGAAAGCAGAAGAAAGAAGCAACTTATCATCTCCTAAGGGTCCTAAATAAAAATAACAGCTAATTTCTCATCAGAAGCCAGGGAGGTCAGAAAGCAGTGGATGAAATATTTAAAGTCCTAAAAGAAAAAAAAAATGTGAACCAAGAATTCTTTATTTGGAAAACTTATCCTTCAAGAATGGAGGAAAAAGTAAGACATATATGGACAAACAAAAGCTGAAGGAGTTTATTAACAGAAGCCCTGGCCTATAAGAAATTCTAAGGGGAGTCCTTCAGGATGAAAAGAAGAATACTAAGCAATTACTCGAAGCCATAAGAAACAAAGAACATTGGTAAAGGACAATAAAAAATCCTGTAGTATTATACTTTTTGTTTGTTGTAACTGCTATTCCCCTCCATAGCAGTTAAAAGACAAGTGGGTAAAACAATAATGGAAATCTATGTTAATGGGCACACAACATATAAAAATGCCATATGAGAGGGAGGGTCCAAGATGGCAGCTTAGTGAGGCATGGAATTCAATTCGTTCTGCAGAGCAGCTAGTAAATAACCAGGAACCATATAGAACAACTGCTGGGTCACATTAGTGACCAGACACACAGTTTACATCAGTTTGGACAAGTTGGACCAGTTGTGATCCCACCCAGAACCGTGAGTCCCCCATGGAGGCTGGTGCCCCTCCCTGACAGTTTGGTTCCAGGAGGGGAAAGGAAAGAGATTTTACTAACAACCAAGTTAGTAAAGTTCAACCAAGCTCCAATTGTGGAATTAATTAACAAAGTCTGACTACTAAAAATAGACCCCCAGCACAGTTGAACCTCGAGTAAAAGCCAGGGTTGCTGGTTTTTGCTCCAGCACAGAGGGGGTAGGGCTGAAGGAAAAAGAAAAAAACAAATCAAAAACAGAGGTGTTCTTGGATCAGAAAGGTCTGGGCCCTGCAGGAGAGGAGGGGACACATAGGACCTGGAGATACATAGAGCAATGTAACAACTTAAGTTTTTAATTGACAAACCCAAGGATTGGGGGTCTTACCATGAAAAGGATTTTTTTTTTCTTTTTTGTGGCTGTGTTTCTACAACTTCACTGCTCTTTGTATACAACTGCAAGGATTATCAGGCTCCAACTGCCCTAGGCAAGGGCTGAATTAAGTTTGTCTGAGAGGCAAAGAGGCTGGTCAGGTGAAAGGAAGTAATTCCCTGGAAACTGTGCCTTTCCCAGGAGAGGGGTGGGACCCAGCTCAGGTAGAATCCCTCCCACAAGGAATTCAGACTCCAGGGTCTGGAAAACTGAAGTGATTAAAGTCAGCATATAACCTTTCCTTTGTCTCAACCAAGCCCCCATCAGGGAGAGTCTGCTGAAGTTAGAGGTACCATATCACTTTATGTTGGTGGGACCCAGAGCAGACAAGTGCCACATACTGGACAGGATATGAAAAATACACAGTCTAGAGGCTTCATAGGAAAGTCTGTCAAACTGCTAGGGCTCACCCTCAGGGAAAACTGATGCCAAGGTGATTCTTTCCTCCTGAGAGGAGGGCAGTTTGGTCTGAAAAATCTGATTGGGGTCTATAATATATAAGTAGACCATCCTAAGGGGGAAAAAAGGGCGCCATACAGGCAGGGCAAGAAACAAGAAAACAAGAACAGAAAAATTCTGATCTGTTAAACAAAACCTAAGCTAGAGGTCCAGAATAAGCTGAACTGGATGTCAAAGAACAGATATATAATAAAGTCATTCAGCAAGAATATCCTAGGTAAAAAAGTGAAAACAATCTCCAGAATAAACTAATTAAGGAAATCAAATGTCTAGATGCTAGCAAAAAATAACAACTCATACTAGGAAAATGGAAGATATGGCCCCATCAAAGGAATAAACCAACAATTCAAATGAGATACAGAGGTTGAAACAATTAATTCAGGATGTATGAACAGACATGGAAAATATCATCAAGAATCAAATCAACGAATTGAGGGAGGATATAAACAAGGCAAGAGGGGAACAAAAAAGAAATCAAAAGTCTGAAAAAACAAATCATAGAACTTACGGGAATGAAAGGCACAGTAGAAGAGATGAAAAAAAACAATGGAAACCTACAATGTTAGATTTCAAGAGGCAGAAGGTAGCATTAGTGAAATGGAGGAGGAGACATCAGAAATCCAACAAGCAAAAGAAAATATAAGGAAAAGAATGGAAAAATATGAGCAGGGACTCAGGGAATTAAATGACAACATGAAGTACATGAATATACGTGTTGTGGGTGTCCCTGAAGGAGAAGAGAAGGGAAAAGGAAGAGAAAAACTAATGGAGGAAATTAACACTGAAAATTTCCCAACTCTAATGAAAAACCTAAAATTACAGATCCAAGAAGTGCAGCATACCCCAAACAGAATAGATCCAAATAGACATACTGCAAGACACTTATTAATCAGAACATCAGATGTCAAAGAGAAAAAGAGAATTTTGAAAGCAGGAAGAGAAAAGCAATCTATCACATACAAGGGAAGCCTGATAAGACTATGTGTAGATTTCTCAGCAGAAACCACGGAGGCAAGAAGACAGTGGTATGATATATTAAAGATACTAAATGAGAAAACTGCCAACCAAGAATTCCATATTCAGCAAAACTTCCTTCAAAAATGAGGGGGAGGATGGGCCACAGTGGCTCAGCAGGCAGAGTTCTCGCCTGCCATGCCAGAGACCCGGGTTCGATTCCCAGTGCCTACTGGGATGAGGGTGATGTTGGCTTCATAGAATGACTGAGGTAGCCTTCTCTCCTCTTCAATTTTTTTGAAGCATTTGAGCAGGATCGGTACTAATTCTTTCTTGATTGCTTGGTAGAATTCACATGAAAAGCCATCTAGCCCTGGACTTTTCTCTTTTTGGGAACATCTTGATCATTGAGTCAATGTCTTTCCTTGTGATTGGTTTGCTGAGGTCATCTATTTCTTCCTGAGTCAATGTTGGTTGTTCATGCCTTTCTAGGAATTTATCCATTTTATCTACATTGTCTAGTTTATTAGCATAAAGTTGCTCATAGTATCCTCTCATTACTTCCTAAACTAAATTCCAAACCTCACTAGGCGGCCATCTTGGACCCTCCCTCTCACATTACATTTTTAATATGCTGTGTGCCCATTAACATAGATTTCCATTGTTTTACCTATTTGCCTTTTAACTGATATGGAGAGGATGTAGAGACAGAGGCATACTTATCCACTGTTGGTAGGAATGTAAAATGGTACTGCTGCTGTGGAAGGCAGTTTGGCGGTTTCTCAGGAACCTAAGTATAGAACTGCCATATGATCCAGCAATACCATTGCTAGGTATCTGTTCAGAGGGCATGAGGGCAGGAACACAACAGACATTTGTACGGCAATATCTACAGCAGCATTATTTACAATTGCCAAGAGATGGAAACAGCCAAAATGTCCATCAACAGATAAGTGGCTAAACAAGCTGTGGTATATACATGGAATATTATGCAGCTGTAAGACAGAATAAAGTCATAAAGCACATAACAACATGGATGGGCCTTGAGGACATTGTACTGAGTGAGATTAGCCAGACACAAAAGGACAAACACTGTATGCTCTCACTGATATGAATTAATTTTAATGAATTAACTTGGAGAATTTCAGTTCTCCATAAAAAAAATGTAATTTGATACAGTGACATTATTAAGGGGAAGGAATGGAGATACATAGGAGTAGAGTGTTTGCATACTACCAAAACTAAATTAGTATTTTCAAACTAGATTATTATTAGTTTAAGATGTTAGTTGTTATCCAAAGGTAACCAATAAGAAAATAACTACAAATTGTAAAGAAAAGGAAAGACAAATGATATACCACAAAAAGCAGCTGAATATTAAAGGAAGGTAGTAATGGAGTAAACAAGTAACAAAAAACATAAAGGAAACAAATAGTTAAATGGTAGAAGTAAACCCTTTCTTGTAAGTTATTACCTTAAATGAAATGGATTAAACTATTCTACTAAACTAGTCAGAGCATGGCAAGTTGAATGGAAAAGCATGATCTATCTACATGCTATCTACAAGAGATTCACTTTAGATTCAAAGAAGAGACTGGAAGTAAAAGGATGAAAAAAAGATATTCCATAGGAATAACAACCAACAGAGAGCCAAAGTAGCTATATTATTGTCAGACAAAACAGACATTAAATCAATAAAAGGACACAGGAGACAAAAAAGGATATTATATATTGATAAAAGGTTCAATTCTGAAAGAAGATGTAATAAGTATAAACATAAATGTGTCTAACAACAAAGTCCCAAAATATATGACTTAAAGTAAATATATGGCAGTAAAAATTGATAGAACTAAAGGGACAAATAGATAGTTGTGTAGTAATAGTTGGAGACTCAAATACAGCACTTTTAATAATCGAGAGAACATTTAGACAGAAGATCAATAAGGAAACAGAGGACTTGAACTACACAGTAAGCCAATTATATCAAACAGACATATAAAGAATATATAGAGACATATATAGAATACCCCACCCACCAAAAGCAGGATACAAATACACTAGAGTACACATAATCAGGATATGCCATACACTAGGCCTCAACACAAATGTCAATAAATTTTAAAAGACTGAAATCATACAAAGTATCTCCTCTGATCGCAATGGAATAAAGCTAGACATCAGCAACAGAAGGAAAGCTTAAGATTTATAGATATGGGGAAATAAACAACATACTATTAAACAACAAGCAGCTCAAAGAAGAAACCGCAAGGTAAATTGAAAATACTTAGAGATAAATGAAAATGAAAACATAATATGCCAAAATGTATGAGAAACAGCAAAAGCAGTGATCAGAAGGAAATTAATAGCTATAAATGCTGACATTAAAAAAGAATAGGTCATGTGGGAGACCCGGGTTTGATTCCTGGGCCATGCCCTCAAAGGAAAAAAAAGAATAGGGGTGTGTGATGGTGGCTCAATGGCAGAGTTCTCGTCTGCCATGCCGGAGACCCAGGTTTGATTCCCGGTATCTGCCCATGCTAAAAAAAAAAAAGAATAAAGACCATATATCAATAACCTAACTTCACATCTAAAAGTAACAGGAAAAAAAAAAGCAAACTAAAACCAAATTAGTCAAAGGAAGGAAATAGTAAAGATTAGCGTGGAGACAAATGAAATAAAGAATAGAAAAAACAAGAAGAAAATCAACAAAGCAAAAGTTGATTCTTTGAAAATATCAATAAAATCAAAAAACTTTTACCCAGACTTACAAGGATGAAAAAAAAGAGTGGACACAAATCACTGAAATCAGGAATGAAACAGGAGTGATTATCATTGACCTTACAGAACTAAAAAAGACTACAAGAAAAAACAATGAGCAAATGTACACCACTACATTAGATGACCTAAATGAAATGGACAAATTTCTAGAAACATACAAATTATTTAACTGACACAAAAAAGAATTATAAAAATTAAACTGACCTATAAAAAGGGAAGAGATTGGATGCATAATCAAAAACCTCCCCAAAAAGAATGCTACCATACATCTAGAAATCAGATTATAATATCACCAATTCTCTGCAAACTCTTCCAAAAGAAAAGAAGGGGAGAGAATACTTCCTAACTCATTCTAAGAGACCAGAATTACCCTGATACCAAAGCCAAATAAAGACAGCACAAGAAAAGAAAATTACAGACCAAATCCTTTATGAATATAGAGGATTTTCTAAAAAAAAAAAATATTGACAAACTGAATCCAATAGTAGATCAAAAGGATTATACATTATGACCAAGTGCGTTTTATTCCAGAAATGCAAGAGTTATTCAATATAAGAAAATCAGTCAATGTAATAATATCACATTATAGAGCAAAGGGGAAAACACACATGATCATCTTAATTGATGCAGAAAAAGCATTGGACTAAATCCAACATTGTTTCATGATAAAAACACTCAAAAAACTAGGAAGAAAAGGGAACTTTCTCAACATGCTAACAGGCATTTACGAAAAACCCACAGGTAGCATCATGCTCAATGGTGAAAGACCAAAAGCATTCCAAGATTAGGAACAAGATAAAGATGTTTGCTGTCATCACTGTTATTCAACACTGTACTAGAAGTTTTAGCCAGAACAACAAAACAATAAAAAGAAATAAAATGCATCTAAACTGAAAAGGAAGAAGCAAAACTATCCCTATTCACAGCTGACATGATTCTATATATAGAAAATCTCAGGGAATACATAAGAAAGCTACTAATAAACAAAGTCAGTAAAGCTACAGGGTACGAGATAAATACATAGAAGTTAGTTTGGTTCTTACATACCAATAATGAATAATCTGAAAAGGAAATCAAGAAAAGAATTCCATTTATAATAGCAACTGAATAAATGTAACCAAGGAGGTGAAATACTTTTACACTGAAAACCACAAAATATTGCTGAAAGAAATTAAAGACTTAAAAAAAATGGAAAGATGGGGCAATGCAATGATGGCTCAGTGGCAGAATTCTTGCCTATCATGCCAGGGACCTGGGTTCAATTCCTGCAGCCTGCCCATGCAAAAAACAAACAAACAAAAAAAAAACCAGGAAAGAAGTATCATGTTCATGGAGTGAAAGATTTAATATTGTTAAGATGTCAATATTACTTCTTAAAGCGATCTACACATTCAATGCAATCCTTATAAAAATTTCAACAGTCCTTTTTGCAGAAATGCAAAAATCGATCTTCAAATTCATATGGAAGGGCAAGGAGCTCTGAATAGTCATATTATCCTAAAGAGAAGAACAAATTAAGACAGTGTGGTAATGGCATATTGTTAGACCTATAGACCAATGTAATGGATTTGAAAGTTCAGATATAAATCCACGCATCTATGACAAGTTGATTTTTGAAAAGGCTCCAAGCCTATTGAATAGAGAAAGAACAGTCTCTTCAAAAATGGTGCTGGCACAACTGGAAATCCACATGTAAAAGAATGAATTTTGACATGTATTTATACCACATTCTAAAATTAATTCACAATAAATCAAAGGCCTCAGTATAAAAGTTAACACTATGAAAGTTTTCCCAGAAAATATAGGGAAAAATCTTCAAGACCTTGTATTAGACAATGTGTTCTTAGATTTTATATCAAAAGCATGAGCAACAAAAGAAAAAAAAGACAAGCTGGACTCAATTAAAATTCAAAAATTTTGTACATCAAAGGACATTATCAAGAAAGGGAAAATACAACCTACAGAATAGGAGACAATGTCTGGAAATCATTTACCTAATAAGAGTTTAACATACAGAACATATAAAGAACTTTTACAATGTAACAACAAAAAAAATTTTTTTAATGGGCAGAAGACTTTTGATATTCTCAAAAAAGATACACAAATGGCCATTAAGTACATGAAAATTTGTTTAACATCATTAGCCATTAGAGAAATGCAAATCAAAATTAAAATGAGATACTCATTAGGATGTCTATTACTGAAAGACAAAAAATCACAAGTGTTGGCAAGGATGTGGAGAAATAGGAGCGCTCTTACATTGCTGGTGACAATTAGAAGGCTTAAAAGGGTGCATCGGCTGTAGAAAACAATTTGGTGGTTCCTCAGAAAGCTAAACTCAGAATTACCATATAACCTGGCAATCCCACTTCTAGGTATATACCAAAAGAATTGAAAGCAGGGGCTCAAATAGATATTGGTACACCAATGTTCACAGATTATTCACAAAAGCCAAAAGGTAGGAAAAAAGACAAGCGTCCAGCAACAGATGAATCAATAAACAAAATGTGGTATACACATACAATAGAATATTATTCAGCGCTAAAAAGAAATGAAGTACTGATACAAGCTACAAAATGGATGAACACTGAAGACATCATGTTGAGTGAAATAAGCCAGACACAAAAGAACAAATATTGTATGATTTCCCTTAGAATATACAAATTCATAAAAATAGGAAACAGAATAGCTGCTACCAGGGATTGGGGGTAGGGAGGAATTATTGCTCAAAAGGTAGGAGTCTGTTCGGGAAGATGATAGAAATGTTCTGGAAACAGACAGTGACAAGAGTTACACAACATTACTGATGTACTTAATATCATAGAATTATACACGTAAATATGGTCTTAAATGATTTTATGTTCTATATATTTTAGCACAATGAAAAAAGAAAAGAACTTGGAATTTTACTGCCTTCAAGACATTCATAATCTTGTATGGAAGACAAACAACATAGTATTATGAGGAGGGAGCCAAGGTTTCCAGAGACCTATGAATTGCGTTTTGAAGTAAGAACAGTTAGCCATTGCGCCTGAGTTGGGTTTTTTTGCTCGTTTGTTTTTGTTGGAGATAGGTGGTCAAAGAGAGAAAAGGAAGAGAAAAAGAGGCCTTCTTACTTGGAAATAATATGGACAAAAGCAATAATCCTAAAAGGCCCTGGTTCCTTTGACAGAATTACAAGAAATGTGGACAACTCATTAGACTAGAGCTATCACAAAGTCATCAGTATAGGGACTCCGTAAATGCTATATTAAGAAAATTAAACTTTATCCTGGAGTAAGTTGGGAGCCTTGAAGCATTTTAAGAAGCAGAGGAACATGGATGACCCACCATCCATCCCTGAACTGTTCTCCCTTGCCTATCTCTACCATAAAAGTTAGAAAAGGTAAAAGCTCACATGCCAAGCCTCTCTGGTAGTAACACTGCCACACAACAGTTCTGACCAACAAAATTTAAGTGGAACTCTAAATGAAAAGGCTGCTGGCAAAGACTTTGATATCTAAATGAATATTCAAGGCTGGCTCTGCCCTTCCCCTCCTTCCTTCCTTGAATTTAGACATAATATCTGAAACTCTGCCAGAATATAAGGGAAAGACCAATATTATCCCAGACACACCAGCAACAACAGTAGGGCTGCTCAAGTAAAGGCTGCAGCAGTCATCTCCCCGGACTTCTTGCTACAAACCCCTTTTATTAATAAGCAATTTTAAGATGGGTTGTCTGTTACTTGAATCTGAATGTGTACCTGACAGATAAAAGTTTTAAGAAAAAATTTGTATTTTAGAATGGTCCTTGTGAAATTAGTGTGGATGAATTGGAGAGGGACATGAATGAAGGCAAGGAGACTTGTCAGGAAGTTTTACAGGGCCTGAACTAACTGTAGTGGGGAGAGTAAATTAGGCAGACTCGAGAGATATTTAAAAGGGAGGTTATAAAGAGTAAGATGAATGAGAAAGGGGTCTAGATTTCTAGGGTGTGCCACTGGGGGGAGGGAGCTGGTGTCATTCTCCAAATAGGGGCAGATGTGTTGAGGAAGAATGGAGGAGTTCAGTTTTTGGCATGGTCAGTTTAAGACGCCCATGGAACATTCGTGTGAAAATAAGGAAAAAAAAAAAGCTGTCTCTGGGTCAAGAGCAAAGTTTGATTTTAAATTCAGATTTCAGAGTAACCATTATATAAGGGTATAGCGGGTTGAATTGCAGCCCCCTAAAATATATATCTAAGCTCTACCTCCCTGTATCTGTGAGCGTGACTTTACTTGGAACAAGGGTCTTTGAAGATATAATTAAGCCAAGGCTCTCAAGATGAGATCATCCCGTATTAACTAGGTGGATCCCAAATACATGGCACATGTCTTCGTAAGAAACAGAAGGGGAATAGAGACACACAGAGAAGGCCATGTGAAGACAGGGACAGAGATTGGAGTTATGCTGCCATTATCCAAGGAATACCTGGAGACACTAAAAATTGGAAGAGGCAAGGGAGGAGTCTCCTCTAGAACCTTCAGAGGGATCATGGCTTGCCCTACAGATCTTGGACTTCTGGCCTATGAGAGAATAAATTTCTGTTGTTTTAAATCACTCACTTTGTGGTAATTTGTTATGGCAGACCTGGGAAACAAACCCAGGAGGTAAACTGAAACAGTGACCACGGTGAGATCCCACAAGCCTGAATAGGGTGAGCAAAAATGAGGCCCAGCAAACCATTAGAGACAGAAAGTAGAGTAGCAGCTGTCAGGTGCTGAAAGGTGAAGGTGGGAGGGGAATGAGGAATGACTGCTAGTTGGTCCAGAGTTTCTTTTGGGGGTAACAATAATGTTATAAAAATAAATTGTGGTGTGGCAGAATTCTAGCCTGCCATGTCAGAGACCTGGGTTCAATTCCCGGTGCCTGCCCATGTTAAAAAAAAAAATTGTGGTGATGGTCACATAACTTTGCAGATGTATTAAAAATCAACCACACACTTTAAATCAGTAAGCTGTATGGTATGTGAATAATACATCCATAAAGCTGCTTTAAAAATAATGAAGCCCAGGACAGTACCCTGACAATATCAATATATAAGTAGAACAGGAGCCAGTGTAGGAATAGAGGAAGACATTGCCAATAAAAATGGGGAAAACAGAGAGATTATTGTCTTAAAACTGGGCTGGTAAGAGTTTTGAGAAGGAATCAATGCACAACAGTGTCAAATTGTAGATGTCAATTAAGGATGAAAACATTTGACTTAGCTAAATTGGAAGTCACTGGTGAGTTAACTGTGAATAAGTACCAGCAGCAGAAGCCAGATTTTATTCGTGTGAGGGATAATCAGATGTGAGAAACAGGAGATAACAAGTAACGGATCTTTCTAAAGAAATTTTTCTTGCCAAGAGAAGAGCTGGTAACATAGAGAGGCTCTGCATTATCATTGTTTTCAATAGGAAACATGTATGATTATGCATAAGGGGAAGGGGTCAGCAGAGAGGGAGCAACAGAAGATAGAGGAGGAGATAACTAATAGAACAACCCTGAAAAGATGGGTAAAAGGGAAATTCACAAAAGATAAGCTAAATTATTAGTATGGAAGATGAATCCAGTATGGATGGAGAAGGATTTTCCTTTGGACTACGAGGGAATTGACAGAATCTGTTAGTTTGTAAGGACAAGAGGAGCTGCTGCTTGATAGCACTGATGTTACCTGTGAGAAGGCAAATGTCAGTGGTTAATGATGAGGAAATAGGCTTGAGCATTTAAGGAAGGAGTGATTGTTCAGAATAATCATTGTGGGGGGAGGAATTTGCAAGGAAGAAGTTTAAAAGCAAATTTGCACTTTCTAAATACTTTTAAAAATTAATGTATTTTACAGCTGACAAAAATAACCATGCAAATAATGAATTATCTGTAAACATAGTATACTTTGTGTTGGCTTTGGAATTACTAATCTGAATACATAAGCAGATTGTCACAAATCCCTGGACAGATGGTGCCTGTAGTCAGAATACAACCCAATGATGCTTGAGCACTGGACCACAAAAACATGGTATGCAGCAAAAGCTCAGAGTGACCAGAAAGGCCCACAGCTAGTCATATATCTAGTCCTCCACAGCAGAAGCAATGACTCCATTCTTCCAGGAAGCCAAGGAAGAGTAATTAGGCTGTTCTGTTATAGTTGCTGGAAAAAAAAATCAAAAGGCAATTTTTTGCTTCTCAAGAGGGCTCTTTCCAGGGGCCCTCCTAATGTGTTTCAAAAAAAATAATGCTATGTCAAAGTCCTTTGTCAACTGGCAAATACTATACAAAAAGTATTCTTATTTAGCTGGCATCTACCTAAATTCTATCTCTATATTCTTCACAAACTCAAGTACCTTTGGGTCTAATCATACTGGTTACTCTGAGCTCTGAAACACCCGACTGTGAATCTTTGCCATTCTTAGGAAGTTTCACTGCCCTGTGCTATTATTCTCTCTGTCTACCCAGGTCCTACCCAACCTTCATGCTTCAGCATTAATATCATCTGTTCTTGGAGGGGTTCTCTGAACACCCTGCCAGAAGCAATCATTTCATCAGAACTATTCCCACCATTCACTTGCCATGCAGAATTTGTTATAAGGTATTTAAACAAATTATATTTTATCTTTCCCTACTTTAAGCTCTTAGAAGGCAGGAACCAAATCTTACATGAAGCATTCTTAGCATGCTTTACGCATAATGGAAACACGTCCTGTTACATCTGGAAGGTGCTTAATAGAGTTCATCTTCATCTTAGGAGTGAGAACCCCATGGCTCAGAGACACTAAGAGACTTGACCAAAGTCAAACAGTTAGTTAGTGGCAAAGTGAGAGCCCCAAACCACGATTTCAAACTCCTGTTCCTATACACCTTTCATTAAAGCCTTACTCGTTTTTATCAATCTGATTCTATTTTGCAATCCAAATCTCAAAAAGTCTTATTCTTAAGCCCTAAATTAGCAAGGATTCAAATTTTTCTGAAAAGATTTTGTTTTAACTTTAATCTAGATTGCAGTCATTGGCTTGGATGCATGAAAACAAGGCAAGTTTTTTGTGGGTTTTGTTTCTTTTCTTGTTCCTTTGAGCATTTTGTTTGTGGCCATGGAGCTAAAGGAAGAGTTAATTATATGGTAGTGGTGACTGGTGTAATAAGCTTTGTAAATAGGGATAAGTTTGTCTTATTCACATATTGATTGTATACTAGAACCCCATTGCCTCTAATGCACTCACCACATTTCTGATTCATAGTTGGAAACAGCACAACAGTTCAATTATGGTAATGAAAGAAATCAGTAACTATAAAATTCCAGCTCTGATATCAGGTGTGACCTAGAAGTAATCATCAAGGGCAGGTTATATCCCAGACCCTTTGTCAGCCCTAGTGTTCAACACAGTACCTCATAAAGTATTTTTTTTTACCTGTGTGTTTAATTTGAAAATAACTGGCTGAAGCGAAATGAACACTACGTGTACAGTTACAAGTTAAGATAGACTTTATTAGCACAAGTTAATTTAGACCTAGAATTTCACTCTAGGTAAAAAATTTATTTATAAAGGTAACCTAATTGTAAAAGATAGCTAAAAAAAATAAACTATCGCTTTCTTTAATCCACTAAATTGGGTAATTCTTAATAAAAGATACAATGCAAATTCAATGAGAGGCTGGGGATTGTGGTTATTTTGCTAATCGTCCTCCCAGGGTTTGGTACAGGGATATTCTGAGAGTATTATGTGGCCAAGAGGGTTTTGTGGCTCACCCCTTCATCTAGAATAGCTCAGCTAATCACTGGAAAAACAAAGGATTTGACTATTCAGCTGTGTAAGAAAATGTCCACCAAAAAAAATCGTTCAACTTCATTTCTCTTTCATTGAGAATCTGGGGCTAATTATTCTCTGAGTTGGTAAATGATACTGCTAAACACCACAGGGCAGACAAAACATAGCCAGGGAATTCTCCTCTTACTCAGTCTTTATCTTGCTATGTGACCCTTAACTTGAATTAACTCATCTGGTTCCTTCACCTGAAATGAGAACTGAAGACATTTACTCAGATCTGATAGACATATAACTCACTCTTTCCCTCCTTACATCAAACAAGGCTTCCCTTATTGCACTGAGCTGGTGAATAGAGATCATTTACCACTGTTCATTCTGGGTAGTCTCAGAGGGCGTGATAATTGTCTTCATTGCACTGAAGTACTCCCAAGATACTTGTAATCTAATGGTACCTCAATTGCCCATATCAATTTCTGAAATTTCCTTAAAATCAGTACTGTCGCTGCCTGATTTTCAACCACAGGAATCTAGGATAACAGTCTGTTGTTGTTTAAAGTCACAGCTTAAAACATTATAAATCTTTAGGAAAAGCATACTTCTTGGATGTCCAGAATGAACATCTGGTTTCCAGACTGTGTCCTACATGCATATGAAATTACTTCTCTCCATTAGCTGTTTGAGAGGCAGGAGGGGAAGACTAAACAAATTCTTTATATGCACACACAGAATAAATAATACTATCTTAAATTAGGCCTTCTTAGTTGGTCAGTGAAATGGGGTTACACAGTTCAGGCTTTGCTGAATGAATTAATAATTTCACAGTTTTATATACTATGACTAAAATGTATAGGACTATGAAAAAACCATAAAGATAAGTTTGTAAATATATGCAAATAAAAAGGCTGGTTGGTGGTTACAGTTTCCAAGACATCTTATATACATTTACATTATTTATTTCTAGTTTCATAAGGAAGAAATTAAATTGAAGAAATGCACTTACTATATACTTAGCAAGGAGAAAAAAGTTGGAGCTCCTCAGAAAAGAGATCTGGTTTTCTTTCCTCCTGCAGAACTTCCCGAAAGCAAACTGGATCTTGGTGCCACAGTTTTGCGCCCTGGAGAAGTGTTTCTATCTTAATGGGGACTACCTGGGAAGGAACCTGCTGAAATTTCCTTATTCAACTGAGCTCCTTTCTGGCTGTGTGGGTAGCATAGCAGAAGCAATTTCCTTTGCCAAGCAAAGCAGCAAAGTGCTCCCCAAACTTCTTCATCTGTTCAAGGGCTTTTCCAAACTCTTCCACATTTCAAAGTGAGTCAGCAGATCCTAAACCCATTTTCCTCATTTAACCACTACAAAAATGCTGAAAGTGAATTATCTACTTACTTAGATTGGAATAAGGAACAGAAAGCACACTTCTTACCTCAATATGATTATGACTCATCAGAAAATCAAAATATTTTCTTTGACAATTAATTTATTTTGCAGTAGCTGCTACTAAAAAAACAATGGCAACGCTATTCATTATATCACTGAAATTTTAATTTGTAATATACTAGAAACCCAAGTAAGTTCAGAGGTTTTTCTAGAAGAGAAAATCTTGCAGGAATGGGCATTTTTATAGCAAGGGAGGAGAAAAAAAATTCCCCATTTTCCTCAGGGAAAAAATTTTTATTTATGGTCAACACAAAACAATGATGAAATAGACATTGTCACGCAACAGAGTCTCAGGATTTTCACTTATAAAATAAAATTATTTGAGCAGTTTATCAAAGGAATTTGGTATAAAAAGAAACATTAACAAATTAAGCTAATACAGCATTTAACTTTCTCAGAAAATAAGGCCTTCTAACCAAATCCATTTTGTTATACCTAGTGTCTAAACACTTTTTTGCACAAATTCCAAGGCAATGTTTAAAAGCCTGGACAGATAAAATAAGAGTTGAGATTCAGCAAATATTGAATTTAGAGCAATTTCTGAGAATGTGCATTTTTCTTTTCAGCCCAAGGCCGAGTTCTATTTGACCAATTAATAGGAACTAGAAACTTAAAGCACTATCGATCAAGGGAATTTTAACACAAATTTATTAAGAACCTACTGTATACAGGCACTTGTGTAGGGTCATAGCTCTAAACAAGAGAGATATGTTCCCTGCCCTCAAGGAGCTCACAATCTAGCAGAGGAGGCAAACCTCAATTACCGTAGCAGCAATCTAGAGAAATGAGTTAAGGCATAAGATAACCACCCCCATCTTTCCTAACCAACATGCAAAGTTCAGGGCAAACATTTAATTAAGAGATAACTACAGGGCAGGCCATGGTGGCTCAGTAGGCAAGAATGCTTGCCTGCCATGCCCGAGGACCCGGGTTCGATTTCCTGTGCCTGCCCATGTTAAAAAAAAAAAAAGTAAAAAGAGATAACTACAAAAAACATAGTCCTGTCTCATTCTTCTTTTTTGTTCTTTAGCTTAAATGCCTGATAGTGAGTTATAATAATCCATAACAAAATATTATTTCAGTTCTCACATTAACATGTGATTTCTTTTTCTTTCTTTCTTTCTTTTTGCATGAGCAGGCACCAGGAATCAACCCAGGTTTCTGGCATGGCAAGCAGGGATTCTGCCACTGAGCCACCATTGCACTGCCCAAATTATTCAATTGTACTTTTTTTTTTTTTTTTGGTATGGGCAGGCTCCTGGAATCGAACTGGGTTTCCAGCATGGCAGGTGGGAATTCTGTCACTGAACCACCACTGCACCACTGATCTCTTTTTAAAATCAAAATTCTACATTTTAATATTTGAAACCTAACCATTATTTACTTTTTGTCACTTCTAACCAGGTTAGTCTATCAAATTAATCAGATATTTAAAAAATGTTGCTTCTCAATAGACACATTTTATGTTGCTTCCATAAACTTGAATTAATTTTATAAAGACTGTAAAAATTTGCCAACACATCATTTATTTTTAGACATTTTCAATTGAATTTTAGAAAACATAATGATAGCTACCATATATTGAATAACTACTATCAAATAACTGGGCTTTTAAAACATAATTATTTCTAATCCTCCCTACGAGGTACTACTGGCCCTATTTTACAGATGAGTAAACTGAAGTACAGAAAAATTGAGTTTCTTTGCAACACACAGCTACTTAGTATCAAGCCAGGCCCAGAACCTGATTATTTGATACATCAATTTGCGCTCTCAAAAATCCTAAATTGATCAGAGTTCTCATCTTCCATGGTTATGTACAGAAAATTTACTTGTGCAACATCATAATGATGTGATAATAATACTTCTAAAACTTTTAAGCAACGAGTTCAATAAAACATCTAGGGACCAAATAAAACAGATTAACCAGTGAGACAAAACGTGAAAAAATTTCTCAGGTAAATGGAAGAAAATGGAGGGTGTGTAACAATGAAGAATCTCCTAATATGAATAAACCACATCAAGCACTGGCACTAGCAACCTCCAAGCTTGACTGCGTGCATCTCTCCCATAATGAAGGGACATTATCTCACACTAAATGGAGACTGGAAACTCAAAAAGAAAATGCTATACATCAGGGAGAGTTTGGGTTTGTCTTGCTCTGTCTCATTTTCAGTGGAGCTGATTCTACACAAGTCCTACCTGATCACTGTGCCCAGGTCATGGCTCATGGAGGGATTCACGTTTTGAAAGAAATCGGTGCAATTACTTAGGCACACACACATTATGAAAAGCCCAGTAGTTTTTTTTTTCTGCAAAAGTCATCAGATGACACCAATAAAACTTTATGGAAAGCTTTATGCGTGAACAGGAAGGAAAACCTGTAAGATCAAATTGCTCTGCATTCACTTCCAAAAAGCTCTTCTCTGTTAGCAACCACAATTTGCTAACAGCACCCAGTAAGATTCCACAGGCAAATTACAGACTGTAAACTAAACTGCCATACACCCTATGGCTAACTTTGCGAAGGCGTGCAGCACTTTTAGGGGCTGTCTTTCCCCGTCTTGTACTGCGGTTCCAACTCACAAGAAATCTGCTACAACATTTCGCTGACACTAATGCTGAGGATCGCTTGAAAAAAAAAACGTCAAATTCGGCACGGGGTCAGAATGCTCGCCGTTCAATGCCTAGTGGTTTCTTAATATGAATATGATTAATATTTGTACTCAGGAAAGAGAACTTCTTCTGACCTTGAGTGTGTGCGCTAAATAAATTACCTCAGAACGAAAGTGGTGAGATCTCATAACAGCATCTGGGGAAAAAAGAGAAAAACAGGACTTCATTTAACTCCTTATTTTTCACCTGATGGGTAAACAATGACTTTTACCCGGGCACAGGGGTCACTGCAGACCCCTCAAATTCGGTGGGGACATCCTGGGGAGAGGTGTCACTGTGCCATCATTCTCTAGGTGCTTTCTCCGCGAGAAGTTTCCGGGAAAGTTCTCGGGGAGTTGGGGAACCCCGAACTCTTACTTTCTTATCCCTACGTTCCAGCGACGGATGGGTGAAGGCAAGTCTGCCGCAGCCCCGGACTCCGCTCTAATTACCCTAGGGCTTTAGCATACTGATACAATTTTTGTCCGTCCCTCCCTTCCCTGCTCCCTGCATTCCTGAGGTTACCCAAACCCAGGAGACTGGGGGAGGGAGTGAAAGCAGAACGGGCAAGGGGGAGGGGGTAAATAAATAAACATACTCAGCTTAGGGAGTGGGCAATGATGGGGAGTAGGGTCGGGAGCGGAGAAGCAAGCCTTGCTTCACTATCCAGATAGGCTAGAATGTTCCTCTTGGCCCCAGGAAACCCGTGGCAGCGTATCTTACCTCGGCTCCTTGAACGACCCGAAAAGACCGATTTCATAGGATGCCTCCCTTTCTGGAGCTTGCGGTGCCAGCAGCAGAAGAAGACGATGGTGGCGATGGTGCCCAGCAGAAGCAACAAGAGGAAGAGGGCACATTGGATACTGTAGGGTCTCAGCAAGACGAGGAAAGCCGCGGCGATCATGGTGCGGGCGAGGCGGGGGCTGCTGGGCGGCGGGGCTGGAGGGCGGCGGGGCTGGAGGGCGGCGGGGCTGGAGGGCGGCGGCAGAGGCACCCGCGCGAGGCGCACGCCGAGGTGCGGGCGAGCGCGGCTCAGCGCGTCATGCCCGGCGTTCGCGGCCCCGCGTCCGGCTCAATGGCTGCGCACCCAGAGACAGCCGCGCTACGCGAGTGATCCAAGGCTGCGGAGAGTGCTTGGCATGACTCAGCAGACGGCGACGAGGCAGGGACTCAGCGGTTGGGAGTCTCTCCCCTCCCTTCCCAGGCGCCCCCGCCCCCGTCCGTGCGCAGCCCCCGGGCGCAGCCCCGCCGGGGACGCGACGAGTGGGGAGGAGCAGCTCAGCCGCCACGACCGCCAGGGCCCAGCGCATCTTCGCCTGGCAGCCGCGGGTCTCAGCATCCCCGGAGCCGGGCGCACGTGGGTCGGGGAGGGGGCGCGGCGTCCCGGCTGCGGCCGCGGCTGCCCGCTGGGGGCGGGAATGGGGCGCCGCGGCGGAGATTCGGTTGATGACATCACGGCCCGGCTGCGGCAGCGCGGGCGCGCGGACATGGCTGCGGCGGCTGCGGTGGCGGCCGCGGGCTGCGCCCGGGTGTGAGTGTTCCGCGCCCTCCCGCCGGGCTACCCGCGGGTGCACTGGCTGGGCGCTTCTCCTCGCCGGCGACACCTGGGGCTTCCACCTACACAGCCTTCCTTTGCAGAATTGCTGTGGAGCCCGGCGACAGGGGGCGCCAAGGAGCCAGGGGGGAAAACGTAAGGCGCTGGCGGGAGTCTCCAGGAGGTGCTGGCCCTACCTCCCACCTCCCCGCACCCCTGCCTTGAGATTGGGGCTTTGGAGAATACAGCCGGGTGAGCAATTGCTTGCGGGGGATTCCTCGCTCGGCGAAGCGTGAACACGGGGAAGGGCCTTGAGTTAGGGTCCTCTAGGATGCCGAGACCCGCCCCTCTTCAATCCTCTTTAAACTAAGAGCTCTTTGGAGTGGCACGAGCGGAAGAGCAGACGTGAACTCTTCCACCCCCAAACTTGGTGTATTTCTCAGCCGAGAAAAAGGGCACTTTAGATCCTCTTTTTCCATGCGTTTACAGTACAACCCTGATTCCATTTTAAGGGGGAGACGACTTCCAATTTAAGGACCTGGCAGATGAAGGCAATTGGGGGATTAACCTGTAAATATTTTGAGGAGAATTTTTTTTTTTTTAGGGAATGTGAGGAAATAGTGATCTGTTACACGCGTGCACACCTCACCCCGCTGTCTCCCTCTTCCCTCCTCCCCCACATTTTTTCATAACCAGCAAAAAATATATAGCAGTTGGTAACTGGGGGATTTTACAGTGGTCGAGCTGTAATGCCAACGCAGACGGTGTGGCGGGAGCGCTGCAGTGTACCTTTCAGTGGACGGCCACGGCCACCTGCCAGAAGGCGGCTCCTGCAGCAGTCTGCAGCATCTTGCAGCCTTGGCGGGCGGGGTGTGGTAACGCGTTCTGCTACCCCCCAAGGCAATGCTGGCTCTTCCTGTGTAGGGATGGGTTTTGTGTTTGTTGTTTACTCTTACAAGGAGTTCACAATTATAGTGACAAGGTAACCCATTACTGCATTTGTGGAGTTTCTAGTAACTACTAGGGGAAAACTTATTTTTGGAATATTTAGGAGATTGAAGGAATTGTATCATAAAGTAATTTGTAAAATTCTGAGAAGAATTTAAAGAAACGGTGAGAATACTTGTTTTGTTTTTTGCTTGTACGAACTTAAGTATTGTTTTCGAACTATACAAAACCAATTGTACAGCTCTGCCTAAAAGCTTAACCGTTGATGTTCTTGAGGTCAGTAACAGATTATCTTGTGAGCATTAAAGGAAACTAGACAGGCATTGTCTAATGCAGTCTCTTAAATGCCATTTTCATAAACATGGAAAACAATGGCGAGGTTTTCTTATTAGTAGTTTAAGTTTCCTAAGATGAAGTAAAGCATTCAAATTGTTGACATGCTGCATCTCATGCAGTTGTTTTGAGTGGAAGATGGAACCTTCAATGTCAGTGCAGGCTGCACTACATACAGTAGGTCAAGACAGGCTTCAGGGGTCCCTAGCACTCAGAGGGTCTGACCGGTAGCTTCTGCATCATGTGTATTTTGCTCAGAGGTTTCCTAATACCGCATCCCACTGCAGTGAGAGACTGTATTCCTGTCGGTTTTGCAGGGGTTGAAGAGGCTTGTGAGAGCCTGCAATGTGTGGCACATCAGGAAAGGAGGGAGTGTTTACTGCATTGCCTCACCACATACAGTGGTATGGGGGAGTAATTTAAAATAAAACTGATTTAACCTTTTGCAAACATTGACGGAAATAATGAATAGAATTTAGAAAGGTCATCTTTATACCTCTCATCAACTAAAATTTGTGAGTGAACCAAAACGGCTTAAATATCCTTGAATAGAAACATGTTGAAGACCACAAACACAGCATAGTAACCAATTTGCTTCAAGTTCTGCATTTTTTAAGAACAAAGCAACTAAATAGCAATTGAAGTAAAAAATAGTTTATACTTTAGCACAATTGTTATCACACTGACTCTTGCCGCAGCCATTTATAAGTTTCGAGTACATACAAGAATATCATTTATCTCTCTCAGCAGGCAAATTAACTGCCATACAATAGGATTATAGATATTTCCTTTTAGCTGCATTCATTTCTGTTCTTTGCATGAGTTATCTTGAAGATACTAATAATAAGCAAACCAAATTATAAAAGAGTTTAGAATTTAGGTTCCATTTTTATTTTCTGATTTGTTTGTGGCTAATTTATAGTTTCCTTCTCCAAATACTAGCATCTTATTAATTGCTTATTTCGTGGGTGTTTAGGTGGTACCTAATGCATTTTGAAATTCAATAAATATTAAATCATCTAAACAATCCTTTTTGAAGTTAATATGTAGAATTCATGCATTTTCTTCCTGCTACGTTTAAAGTTTGGTGGTAGGATGCAAAAGGAAAGCCCATGGCCAAAATTTTTCATACCAAGACTTTCCAGAATATTAACCAAAGTGAAAAATATGTGTAATTTTTTGAGGATTTTTTAATGATGGTGAATTATCATTGTCCTCCAGTTGAGTGGGGGAAATAGCTAAGAGCAGTTTGTATTAGGTATTTTGAAGGTGATCTGTCAATCAGCCTTTCTTCCCTTTGCGTTCTTAACCAGATTAGGAATGGATACAAGGAACCAAAGGGAAACTAAAATATCAGCTTTTTTTTTCAGGTTAAAGCCAGATTGAAGAACATGTGTTAGATTCAAGGCCAAATGGTGCCTATATTCCTTTTTCCCTAACTCACGGTGCCCACCCAGTCATGGCTGAAGAACGACAAGTCTCTCCCACACTGGGATTAGAAGGGACAAAACATATACTCCCCACTTAGAGACAGGAGGCTAAGAATAGCCTGAATAAAATCCAGGAGGATGAGCAAGAGATAGGACCTTCTGTGAAACTGTCAGCCCCACCCATTAGTGCCTAGCAGACCCCACCCCAACATCCCCTATCACATCAATAACTCCTCCCAAGAAGAGTGAATAAGAGACTTGAATAAAATGGCAGAAGCATCCTCCCCAGTACTTCCTGAGGGGTAGCCCAAGTTGTAGCACAAGTTCCTAATTTATGGGTTAAGAAAAGCAATCAGGAAGCAAGCATTACATTGAGCATTGAAATTGAAGGGAAGGAAAGAACTGAAGTTGATTAAAGTTTTGAGCTAGAGTGGAGGAACAGTTTTGAAGGGCAAGAGGAAGGACCACATTTCAGACTAGTTGAGGTGGAGGATCAGTCAGAAGGACATCCAGGTGAAAATATCCAGCGAGCTCATGGAAATGTGGGTGGAGAGGTCAGAACCAAAGACAAACATGGGAGTCACCAACATAGATTGCAGTTGAAGTCATGATAATGGATGAAATGACTAATGAAGAGGAACTACAGAAAGAATGGAACTCAGAATTCTGGAGAAACTTCCGTTTGTGGGCTGGAGAAGGAGAGCAGGAAAAGACAGAACCAGGGAAGCCAAATAGGGAACGTTCCATTTTAGTGGCTGACTAGAACAAATGCACAAATGAGAGGTTAAGGAGAAAAGACCAGTGACTAACAGACCTCTGGAGACCTTCCTGCAAAGTGATTCACTACAGTGGGAGAGGCTAAAAACAGACATTAATGGGTTGAGGAGGGAATGGGAAATAAAAAAGAGAAATCAGCCGTTCACAATCTCTGAAAAACTCTAACTCTAAAAGGGATGAGAGGGCAATGCAATGGTGGCTCAGTGGCAGAATTCTTGTCTGCCATGCCAGAGACCCAGGTTCGATTATATATATTTTTTATATGATGAGAAGATATGAGATTAAAGCCTGAATAAAGGAGACCAATAAAATTTATTGTAAGGACAGGGGTACTTGAACAAGTTTCTAGGAAACTTGGGAGACAGGGAAGAAGTGGTGGAAGAGAAAGTAAGAATTGAAGAGACCCAAGAACAGGGCATTCTCCTGGGGGATTTGTGGTTTAGCAATTTATTTCAATATAATTTGAGTTCCGTGAGGATGGTTCTTTCTGCTTAAGCTGGTCTTAATTCTGCAGAGTGAAAAATGAGCCTGATTATTTATGATGACGTCTGCCGATACTGTCCTCCTGCCAGCCCTGGCTACCAATAAAGACTCAGAAGAATTTTTAGGGAAAGATAAGGAATACCTGGAATGTAGCCCAGATAGTCTGTAAATTCTTATTATAAACATATGTGGAAGTGAGTAAATTACCCAATTGGAAATTACACAAGGACATTACATTGAAATATTAGCCCCTTAAAATCAGAAAGTTTAAGTAATTATGGCTCCAGCAATAAATTACTAGACTTTGTATTGGTAGTTCTTTTGTTCCTAAGTGAGGTTTATACTGTCAAATTTAAATAGCATAAGAGGAATTGAGAGGAATCTGGGGTAATGTGTCCCATGGCCTTTTATTCCCAAATATTTTTCATGGCAGTTTCCAGCAACTAGAATCAGTGAAGCCATCATGCAGCTGAATTGCTGTTCGTCTTTTGGTGTTTGCATTTTTGAAGGAAAAACAGTTTGCAATAATACCAAATATTATTTTCAGCCGATATTCTCAGGAAAAGGACTTCATATTTGTTTTACCATAACAAAACTTTAAAAATAAGGTAAAAACATTACTGTAAGAGAAAATATTTCAAATTGAATCATTCCAAATTGTTCTTTTAACAATTTAGAAAATTTAGAGCCGAATTAAGATTGAGGTCCTATAAGTTGCTAGCCTGCAGAATCCACGATAATTCTATGGGGAAAAAAAATGTCCTTTTTGTGAGCTTTACACACTTCTTAAGTTCTGCTGAGTTTGGGAGTTTAAAAAACATCAATATAATTGAATGTATCTACTCTGTAATGCTTTGCAGACAGTTTTTGAAAGTAATCACTTATGATCCACAAGCAAATAGAATTCATTTATATAGTTTCCACATTGAGTGTGGGATTAGTCATGCAGCAAAATACTGAGTCATTTGGCCAGAAAATCTACTCATGGTTGTATGAGCTGCCAGTGGAAAATTTGAGAGCTGTTCATAAGTCAAATTACAAAGCTCTCAGAATTATAAATCACTGAACAGCATTGTTCATTATAATTCTGTTAGCATAAAATATTTCCCCCATTTCGAAGAATGGACAATTTATAAAGCAAGTTTGAAAGCTGAAGGTATTGCCTTCTAGAGCCAAGATGAGATTCACCACATAAGTTACAAGCATATCTACATTCTTAGTGAAAAAAGGGAAAAGGGAAGGTAGGAAGTTTATAGTTATGTAGTAAATATATTAGGAAATAAATAAAATCTCGATTAATATTTATGAATTAAATTCTAGATCGTCTTGGTAATAAAACTTCAGCAATATTTAATAGCTAAATTTTCTCCATTTCTTACAATAATCCTTGGTCATTTAGGACTTTTGCATTAAATATTTCATGCTAATAGATTTATATGCTAATACATCGTTGTGCTAGTATTTTGAAAGAGTAATGTCACTAAGAGAGCAGAAGTATCAAGTATACCAAGGAGAACTGAGAATTTCGATGAATAAAAATAGAAATTATTGTTCCATTGTAATGATATCCCATGGCTCTAGGAACAGGAACAGAAGGACATCTTAAAATGCCTTTGTAGCCTCAAATACTTTATGGTGTAAAACAGAAACAAACAGCAAACACACTAAATTAAAATATAGTAGAGTTTATATTGCAAAGAGAAAAACCAAGACCCTAAGGCCTGTTCTTGTTGATCCTGTAAGAACATTATGAGTTCTTAACCTGGAATGTTTTTACTGATCCTATCTCTACTGTTGGAGTTTTTACACTGGAATTTATGGATGAGCTTCTAGGGGCTTATATAAAATTACAGGTCTTTCTGGGGGGCATGATCCACAGCTTTCATCAGGTTCTTAAAGATCAGAGCCCTACAAACCCACACATATACCAAGGCTTCTGATCGCAGTACCATATCAGTCCCTCAATCCATGAAGATTCTCATCCCCTACCTTCCCTGAGACTGGGAGAAGGGTAGACGAACAGAGGAAATGCTCAACTCCATATTATAAAAGTTTAGCAAAGTCTCCCAAATACAAATCAATTCTGCCCTCTCTAACACTAATTGGAGACCTGTGCTGTAAATTTCTTGGTCCTCTTGCAACTTTAAACAGATTGGGAGAGAGACAAGTGAGTCTTCTAAGGTGGTTAACTCTCCTTGGGATGTTGGTTCTAATCCTTTGAAGTGAAAAGACTGTGTTAACTATGTAGGACCATTGCTACAGATTTATACATGAGAAGAAGGGCTAACTTGACACCTAAGCTGCCATCACGCCAGTTAAGAATATTAGTTTATATCTAGAAGTTTGAATGGATAAACACACTCTGAACCTAGGACCATCTTGGTCCTTAAGTATGGATTTAGGACCATGCTTGTCCTAATATCTTGTCTTGAGTCTGCAAGGTTTTCCATAGGCTAAGGGTCCAAAATGGGGACAAAAGGACTTAGCATCAGACTCTCAGACATTACTTTTTTTTAGACATCCTGGTGAATAAAACAGCCACTCTTCCTAAATCCTGCCCCAAGCCATAGTTTTTTTAAAGCTTTTCAACATTCAACAGCCTGCTGTGACGTCTGCAGAACTTGTAACAGGAGCCCTCAGTCCCTCCAGAGTACTCCTGCAGGCCAGCCTGGGGTGGATGTTCTCCCTACCCATTATCTCTAGCTTCCCACGCTCATCTTGCTTATGAACCTCGCCTCCTCCACCGCAGGGCAAGAAGCTGCTTATTTCACCTTGTGCCTGTCTTACTCCACTGGGAAGGTCCAGTTTCCTGAGATGTCCTGATTTCGCAGTCTGGTTTGGTTCTATTTCCTATTGAACTCCAAGTTCCCTTTTGACCCTCGAGGCTGTGAGGAACTTGATGGCATCACATGCATTCCACACACTGACAGACTTTGAATCAACGCCATTTCCTGAGTGCCTCAGGGCCTGCGGGACACTCTGCACAGTTTCATTTTGTGGCCATTAATAATGAGGCAGGAATCCACCTCGAGAAGACCTTGCAAAACTGCAGTTGATATACCAGACTCTCCGGTGGCCTGCTGTCTGATGCGCTGTCGACTCCAGATCTTAGTGCCTGGATCGAGTTTGCACTTGCAGCTGCGGGGCTGATTACTATGATCACTATTCGCCTCTCCCCCTCACCCAGAAGGCACAGGACAGCGTGTCCTGTTCTTCCTGCGGAGGAATGGCTACCTTGGTGTGGGCAATCTAGATCTTTTTAGGCTGATAGCAAAAGATTCCTATCTACTCTGTTAGGCCTGTGTTAAATGCTTTACAAGCATTTACTCATTTCATCCTCACAGTAGCCCTGGGTAGGTTCTATCATCCCCATTTTATAGCTGAGGGGCCTGGGCCTTGGAGGTGTAAGGAATTCATCCAAGATCATACAGCTAGCACTTAGTGCCCAGCACTTCAAAACTCACTGCAGTTTTTATCTACACAGCGTCTGGTGTTGCAGCCGCCCCCTCTCCCACCCCACCCAAGGAATTCCTGTCAGTTGGGGCTTGCTGGACAGCTACTCTTCCTCTCTCTTGACTGTCCTGAGGCTACCCACCCCCCTACACACACAGGTGAATGAGGGCAAACCAGACACTCCAGGTGTTTCTCAGCACACAAGATGTGTGGTTCCCTCTTTTAGCCTGTGAGGAATTTCCCTGGACCACCTCCCTAATCCTTCAATCTAACAAGTTCTTTCCATAAAAAAATTATGGTTTTCACTCATCATTTCATTGCAGTGTCCCCATCACTATCACTTGCATGATTTTAACTTAGCACCTACAAAAAGCTAAACAAGTTTGGGGGAGCCAGGCGGACTTTGAAAAAAAAAAAAGAACACTACTGCAGACTACCCAGTCAAACTTCATAAAAAGGATAGCTCTTAATAGTTTTTTTTTATAGTTTGAAGATTGGGGTTTTTCTAATACAGCATCTTAGGCAGCATGGTTAATCAGCAACATACTGCTTATAAATGCCCTCTCCATCCCAGCATGTTTGATCTAAGCTTGAATGAGGGGGATCTGGGCCTATTTCCTTCCAGTATTAAAAATACTAATGTTAACAAACTGCTATACTAGTAAGAGACCTAACCTATTCATTCATAATGAAGTACTTTCATTTTCCCCATTTCACAGATGGAGAAATGGAGGCACAAAGAGGTTACATAGGTAGTAAGTGGCGGAGTCAGAGTTATGGACCCAGACAGTTTAATTCTAGAGCCTGTGTTTGTAGCCACTTACGTGACCCTGCTTCATCACCAAATATATTTCGAAAAGATTCAGGCCGGAAGACTGTTTCAAACTTACTACAAAGAAAAATTTTACCCAAACAAAAAAAATGTCTCACTAAGTATCCTAATTTTTGGTAGAAGGAAAGTTTAGTCTTTCTCTTGCTGTGAAGAGGATGTACATTTGCCTGAGATTCTGTCTCCCTCTGGCTATTCCAGCAGTTTCTCTATCTTAGAATCCAGGGCTCACAACATGGTTTTAAAACACCACTGCTGCGGATTCGCCTGTTCCTCTCAGTCTTTGAGACTTCTGAATCTTCAATTTAGCTAGCATACTTTGAACCCACAGTGTACCCATCTGTCCTTCCTTGTTGTTATATAACTTCCTAGGCCTCAGCCCGTTTAAATAGTTCTATCCATCTCCTTGGTCCTCCTTTGATCACTACTTGCTTTCTCCATCCTTAACTGGTTTCTTAGTACTGACATGCCCTGTAGCTGTCCATACCCAGGCTTGTCAACACATGTAACAGAGAGAAGAAGATGGCCTTTTACATTTCCCTTTAGTTTCTATTATTCTATGAATTTATTGGTAGCAAAGTCCTTTCATTCATTTATATATATATATATTCATATATATATATATGAATGTATTCTTCCAATGACCTATATATATAGGAGGTAGAGAAATAACTTAATAAAAATTTGCAACATAGCTGACTGCCCCATTTTTTTTACTTTAATATTGCTTTGAGGTGGTAGGAAATAATTTTAGAACCAAGAGAGAAAATGATTGGTAATAGGTAAGAGGGGGAAAACCATTTAACATGATTTATTAAGTAAATTATCTGAAATATGTGATTCAGCACATTAATTTTGTTTGGACCTAAACTTTTGAAAGTAGAAAATTAATAGTAACATTGGTAAATGGTAAATGGTTATTTCATTAATAAATGATAATATAGAGTATGATGAATTAAATATTTCAAAGGGAAATAAGCTTGTACTTTCATGTTAAAATGCATAAGATAAATTAATATTTGAAGTTGGATCACTCCTGAGTTTTATACATAGGCATTGATTCTGTAGCAGAATTAATACATTTTGTGAATTTAAAAAAATGATCAAAAGCTTATTAATATAAAATACATTTAACTAAAGCAGAAAAGCACAGAAATTTCATGTTGCTCTCAACTTTTAAGATAAATGGAATGTTCTACATTAATTTTTGAAAAGCCAAGTAGAACACCTTTTGCTTAACTTATAGTTATCCTAAAATAAGAACTTTTCATTGATTCTTACTCTTCCTTGGGTTTAACTCTGCATCTGTGTTTTTGATAAATTGAAAGGAATGACACATAAATATTGGGGATAGGCGGCAGGTAGTAATAAAATAGCCAAAGAAAAAATGCTCATAAAACTGGTACTTCCTATAAAAGATTTGGGAGGCCCTAGGACAATAGGAAAACTTGTATAGAGAGTCCCTCAGTGTTTTGCAGTACTTTTGTTGTGCACACTTTCAGATGGTTGTGCAAATTTCCATGCATAATTTCAGACTTTTTCTTGACCGTTAATGGGGAAAAGGTGACATGTAGAGGAGGTAAAGATTGTCTTCCACTGTTCATAGCCTTGGCTTTCTAAATTATTACCTCTTTGCCTTAGAAGTCTTCTCCCAGAACAAGTACAAGTAACAAAGAGGCTGGGTCGTGTAGCACCTGGTTCTCTTACCAAATCTGGAGAACAAAAGCAGAAGAAAGACTCTGGTGCAGATAATGGACCTAAAATGTGTGGAAACAATGGCACTAGCAACACCAGTGGTAGATATCAGAGAGCAAAACAGAGAGGTTTGTTTCCCTTTTCTTTGAACAACCCCTTCACCACTAGAAATAGAGCTTGATCAGTGATAGCATGAATCAAGTCAGACCATGATAATCAGAAATATCAGCCTTATCCAATATTAGAATGGGAATACTCCAGCAAAAAAATAATGTAAATTGAGGCACATTGTCAACATCAGATATCCATTAAGGAGATAACAAGTGGAAATCCTGGCAGCAGAAAGAATGTCCTGGTTTACAATAAAAAAAACTAAACACAGTCAGGAGATATGAGGGACCCCACCATGTTACATCAGTAAGGGTCCTGGTAGAAAACAGGTGGCCTACTGAAAATAGAATAACTTAAGAGGGTCTTAAAGGGACTAAACAAGGAGGCATAGATTGGGTACAGGGAAACCACAAGAGATAGTGCTGTACCCCAGAGCTAGGAATAGTAGAAATGTTACCATCTCTGGGTGCAAAGAAATGAGAGAAGGGAGTGGTTATTGCACCCTGCAAGGAGATGGTCATATAGAGAGGACAGCAGTTAGAGGGGCTGTGAGCCTTCCTTGAGGGACATAGCCTGCCTGCGGTGACACTACAGGAAAGGAGCCAGGAGGATAAATTCTCCTAACTCACTGTCCTCCCTCCCTCTCATCTGCTGAGGCTCCCTGTTGGCCAAACCCAACTGAAAAGAGGGCAAGGGAGCCCAGACAGGAAGATCTCCAGTTATAGAAAACAGAATGCAGATAGCTGGAGAATGAATCTCGAGGGGCAAAGAAAGAGAGGATTTCTGACACTCCTTTTGGAGCAGAACTATAGTCCCAAGAAACACTTGGTGACCAAGGCAAAACTTTGGTCATGGGAGTAACAGAAATATTAGGCAGAAACTTGGATAAGGAAGACTTGTAAGGATTTAGCAAAGAAAGCAAAAGCCTAGTACCCGGAATTGAGCAGAACCTGTTGCAAAGCTGACTTGATTACTTTCTAAGCATGATTTCTTTAGCATGCTTAGGAGTTTTTGCCAGGGACCACCAGGAGCCCCAGTTCACTCATCTATAAAATGTGAATAATAATTGTGCCTGCTCCAGAGGGTGATGTAAGGTTTAATGAGTTAGTACAGGTTGGATACTTAGAATAATACCTTAAAAATAGTAAGCACTCAGTAAATGCTAGCTATAATATTTATTCTCTCAAGTGAAGGAGACAGGATTAGAAAGATATGAGGATGTCATATGAGGGCAGTATAGGGAGCTTAATGAATTCCTTTCCTAGAATGGTTACATACGTGACCATTCGTGACTATGCATGATACTACTGCTTAGTTGTTGAATTAGCTTCAATAAAAGTATCCCAAACTCTGGCCAAATAATAATATTTTTTTCCCCTTTACCATTAGGGAAAATTTTAAATGGTTACGGTCTCCAGTCCCTGAAATATATTTCTTAGATATAGTCTCATGTATAATCTCAAATCCAGTCTAAGTAATGCTGTCTTAATTTGGCCACATTGTTGAACCATCCTAAAGTATGTTAATCTCCGTTTTACTCAGGATATTGCTGGAACAACTCAGAATTTGAAAATGTTTTTGATGTCATTTGAAAATGGAGGGAGTAGAAAGAGTAAGTTGAAAATCTCCTTAATAGATATTAGTAAAACCTAGACATTTTTGCCCCAAATATCAAGAATACCTTGACTGATAAGAAAGCCATCCAAACACTTCTTTGTTCAGCTGAGTGCCGCTTGGTACTGCAGGAGAAGGCACCTATTTTAATATCCTAGCTGCTGAAACAAATATGATTCAAAAGGAATTTATCGACTCATGGTTTCAGAGGTTAGAAGGGTTGCTTCCTCCCAGGGTGGGTGTCTTCAGGCTTTTCCAACAATCTTTAGGGTTCCTTGGTTTTTCCTTCACGTGGCAGTGTCTTTTCCTTTCTCTTCCGGGTTCCGTTCACTTCCAGCTTCTGGCTGTTCCTGGTGGTTTGTCTCTCTTTCCAAAGTTCTTTGCTTATAAGGATTTAGACCATAATGGATAAGGTCCACTCTCATTCATTTTGGGCACATCTTAACTTATAACATCTTCACAGGTCCTGTTTACAAATAGGTCACACTCAGAAGACTAGGGGGGGTTGAACCTGAGCAAACCTTTTGTGGGGGACATGATTCAATCCCACTAGCACCCTCTCATTTAGAGACATTCCAATCCCAATCACTCTTCCTCTAGCGAATACATAGTTTTTTTATAATATGAATATCTTCCTCACCCATGTACTAGCTGGCTAGAAGCTGGGCTCCAACTACTGGTTCATTTCACAGAAGTTGTTAAACCAGCCACTGGATATTTAGAATAACTATTTTCCTTGCACTTTGAGACTCATCTAGATGGGAGTGTTTAATTCATACTCTGATCTCAGTAGTGCAGGGGGTCTTTTATCTCTATACATTCCAGGTCTCATATGTATAGAAAGCAATCCAAACTTTTATGAAAGTATACATAGGTTTTGTATTGTAGTGTTGTACCTGTCTTTCACAATTTTAATTTAACTAATGATATAGAACTTTATATACAAGGGCAGATGAGATACCTGAATTATATTTCAATATTCATTTAATTTCCTTAAGTTTGGTGACTTTTGCCTTTCAGAATTTTACAGGCAGCTTTTGCATTGCTGAATTCCTGCTTTAATTTTGTCATTGATTTACTAAAAGTAAACCTAAATACATTGAGAATTTATATTTTATTACCTTCATTTGCTTTCATTAGTTTCAAAACTCAACTTTTTCTCTGCCTGTTTCTTAGATATTATTTTTTTCCATAGTTTGGATCATGTTTTTTCAAAGAATAGATTGTAACCCATTACTGGGTTGTGAAATGAATGTAATGTGCCATCACCAACACTTTTTAAAAATGGAATTAGTAGGTAGAAATTTAGTGAGCAGATCACATGTAGTAAAGGTAAACATTGTTTCATGAAATTTTTGTTTTAGTATTTTGTGTGTACACATACATGTGTGTTTTCTGGGTCCAAATGTAAAATGTATTATTTTATGGTAAACAGAAGTCAAAAAAAATGTTTGAAAGCCACTGACTTATATTATTAATCCAACAACACATCTAAGATATTCCTTTGACTGTTATGTTTAATCTTGATCCCTGTAACTATGTAGGGGATTAATGAAATGCTTTCTTTAAAAAAGAAGAAGAAAAATAGGACTAGGGCGGGGCGAATATCTACATGGTGAATTTTCATAAGTTACCAGAAACTAATAAGTAGTGTTTGATGTATACACGTGCTTGCAATATTCCATCTGAATTTGTAAATATTCTACCTGTTTATGGATGGTATTATGGAAAATGGGTCTGAAATCTAATGAAAAGTAGGGATTCTAAAAGAAATTTACTATGTCTGTTTTGTTTGGTCTTGAATGAATTGCATGTTGGTGAAGGAACTTGAAGATTTGCTTTTTAATTTTATTATTTTTTTTGGTTTTTGAGGAATTTGCTTTTTAACAAAATCATATCAGCAGATGAAAAGTTTAATACCATATAGGATAATACAAAAGCTACATTTTTGTAAGCTAATTTTTTTGTATAGAAACTGTAGGTTGACAGAAAAATCATTCAGAAAACTACAGAGTTCCCTAACACATGCAATGTTCCCTATTATTAAGACTTTGCATTAGTGTGGTATCTTTGCTAAAATTGATGAAACAATATTATTAAATTATACTATTAACTGTAGTCCATAGTTTACACTATAATTCACTGTGTTGTGCAGTCCTATGATTTTTTTAAAACAAAAAATATATTCTAGTAACATATATACACCCTAAACTTTTTCTTTTAACCACATTCAACTATATATTTCAGTGCTGTTAATTACATTCACAGCGTTGTACAACCATCACCACCGTCTATTACCAAAGCATTTCCATCATCCCAAATAGAAACTTTATACCAATTAAGCATTAACTCTTTGTTCCTATCCCCAACCCAGCCCCTGGAAACCTATATTCTAGCTTCTGATTCTATGAGTTTGCTTATTCTAATTATTCCATATCATTAAGAGTTAATGCTTAATTGGTGTAAAGTTTCTATTTGGGATGATGGAAATGCTTTGGTAATAGACGGTGGTGATGGTTGTACAACGCTGTGAATGTAATTAACAGCACTGAAATATATAGTTGAATGTGGTTAAAAGAAAAAGTTTAGGGTGTATATATGTTACTAGAATATGTTTTTTGTTTTTAAAAAAATCATAGGACTGCACAACACAGTGAATTATAGTGTAAACTATGGACTATTATTGTATGAGATCATACAATAATTTTTCTTTTGTGTCTGACTTATTTCACTTAACTTGAAGTCTTCAAGGTTCCCCTATGTTGTTGTGTGTGTCAAACCTTCATTCCTTTTTACTGCTGAATAATATTCTATTGTATGTATATACCACATTGTGTTTACCTGTTCATCTGTTGATTGGACGCTTGTATTATTTATGTTCTATTTAAAAAGATATATTGCTTCTCTCTTTTGGCAAATGTGAATAATACCACTGTAAACACCGATGTGCAAATATCTGTTCAAGTACCTGCTCTCAGTTCTTCTGAGTATATGTCTAGAAGTGGGATTGTCAGGTCATATGTTAATTCTATTTTCAACTTTCTCAGGAGCTTCTAAACTATAGTCAACAGCAGTTGCACCATTTATATTCCCACCAACAGTGAATAGGTGTTTGTATTTCTCCACATCTTCTCTAACTTTTGTAATTTTAAGTTTCTCAAATAGTAACCATTCTAATGAGTGTGAAATGGTATCTCGTGGTTTTGATTTCCATTTCCTTGACACCTAATGATGTTGAGCATCTTTTCATGTGCTTTCTGGCTATATATATACACATATATGTCTTCTTTGGATGTCAGTTAGAGTCTTTTGCCCATTTTTAATTGACGATTATTTGTTCATTATTGTTACTGTTATAGGATTTCATTATATATGCTGGATATTAAAATGTTTTTCAGATATGTGGTTTCCAAATATTTTTTCTCATTGTGTAGGTTGTCTTTTTACTTTTGTGATGAAGTCCTTCAGTGTATAAAAGTTTTTAATTTTGGTGAAATCTCTTTTATCTATGTTTTCTTTTGTTGTTCATGCTTTGAGTGTAACATCTAAGATACCAGTACCTAACACAAGGTCCCAAAGATGCTTCCCTATGTTTTCTTCTAAGAGTTTTATAGTTTTGGTACTTATATTTAGGTTTGATCCATTTTAAGTTAATTTTTGTATACTGTGTGAGGTAGGGGTCCACCTTCATACATTTCCATGAGTATATTCAGTCTTTCCAACATTATTTGTTGAAGAGACTATAGTTTCCCTATTGAGTAGACTTAGCATCCTTTATCAACTAGCCACAGATGTGAAAGTTTAATTCTAAACTCTCAATTAAATTCCACTGGTCTGTATGTCTGTCCTTACTGTTTTGATTACTGTGGCTTTGTAATAAATTTTAAGATGCGGAAGTGTGAGTCCTCCAATTTCATTCTAGTTTTTCAAGATGGCTTTAGCTATTTGGGGCCCCTTACCCATCCATATAAATTTGAGGCTTGGCTTTTCTGTTTCTGCAAATAAATTTATTGGAGTCTTGAATGGGATTGCACTGAATCTATAAATTGGTTTGATAATATGGCCATCTTAATGATATTTAGCCTTCCAATCCATGAATATAGAATAGGCTTCGATTTATTTGTCTTCTTTGATTTCTCTTAGCAATGTTCTGTTATTTTCCATATACAAGTCTTGATATTCTTCACTAAACTTATTCCCAGATATTTTATTCTTTTAGTTGTTATTGTAAATGGATTTGTTTTCTTTATTTCTTTTTCAAATTGTTTGTTATCTGTGTTTAGAAACACTACTGATTTTTGAGCATTGATATTGTACTCCACCACTTTGCTGAATTCATTTATTAGCTCTAGTAGCTTTGCCATAGATTTAAGGATTTTCTATATATAGGATCATGTCATCTGTAGACAGGGAAAGTTTTATTTCTTTCTTTCCAATTTTCGTGCTTTTTATTTATTTTTCTTGACTAATTGTTCTGGTTAGAACTTCCAGTACAATGTTAAATAGTGACTCTTGGCATCTTTTTCTTGTTTTTGTTTTTTGTATGATTCCAGTTTTCACTTTCCAATCTAGAATCCTTTATGGAATGTGGTTTGAAATAGAAATATAATTTGATTTTTTTTCATTCACCAATTATCTTACTATCATTTACTGAATAAAGCTTCCTTCCCCTACTTATTAAAAGTTTTACTTTAATCATATTCTATGTTCTTATATATATGAATAGGTAATTTCATTCATTTCATACAGTCCCATTAGTTTTCTTACTTTTTTACCTCATTTAGTACTTATATATGAAGCAGAATAAAAAAAATAAGTATAGTCTATTGCCTATAAAAATTATCAACATATTATCTCAAAATACTTTAAAGAAGAACCATAGAAGTTCTAGTTGAACAATATAGTTATTCTTCTTATTGCAGTAAATCCAAATAACATAAATTTCCCATTTTAACCATTTCAAATCATTTCAATTCAGTGGCATTAAGTACATTGACAATGTTTTGTAAACATCATCACTATGTAGTTCGTGAACTTTTATATCACCCTGTATGAAAACCTTGTACCCATTATGCAGCCAATCCCCATTCTCCCTCTCCCCAGTCCCTGGTAAACACTAGTCTGCTTCCTGTCTCCATGAATTTGCCTGTTCTGATATTACATATAGATGGAATCATATAATATGTGGCTCTTGTGTCAAACTTCTTAGCATATTACCAAAATTCATAAAATAGTGTAGCATATATCATCAGTGCTTCATTCCTTTTTATGACTAAATAAAATATTCCATGGTATGAATATATCACATTTTGTTTGTTCTTCTGCTAATGGACAATTGGGTTGTTTCCAGCTTTTGGCTATTGCAAATAGAGCTGCTATGAACATTTGTGTGCAAGTGTTTGCTTGAAAGCCTGTTTTCAATTGTTTGGATTCATTTCTAAGAGTGGAATTATTAGGTCATACGGTAATCCATTCTGTTTTACTTATTGAGAAACTGTTTTCAACACAGCTGTAACATTTTCCATTCCTACCAGCAATGTACAAAGTTTCATTTCTCCACACCCTTGCAGATACTTGTTATTTTCCATTTTTTTTATTATGGCCATCCTAATGGGTGTGAAGTGATATCTCATTGTGTTTTTGATTTGCAGTTCTCTAATGATTACTGACATTGAGCCTCTTTTCATTTGTTTATTGGCCATTTATATATTTTCTTTGGAGTAATACCTATTTTGTTCATTTTTCTAATTCAGTTATTTTCTTTTTACTGTTGCATTATATATTTATTCTTTATACAAGTTTCTTATCAGATAAATGATTTGCAAATATTTTCTTCCATTCTATGGGCTGCCTTTTTAGTGTCTTGATAGTATCATTTGCAAAACTGATTTTCGGATGTCATACCTAAGAAGTCATTGCCTAACCTAAGGTCACGAAGTCTTACTTTCTTTAAACATTTTTTATTCTGAAATATATATACAAAAAAGCAATAAATTTCAAAGTATATTGTAACACGTAGTTATAGAACAGATTTCAAGGTTTGGGTATGGGTTACGGTTCTGCGATTTCAGGTTTTTCCTTCTAGCTGCTCTAAGACACTGGAGACTAAAAGAAATATCAATATAATGACCCAACAGTCATACTCACTTGTTAAGTCCTACTTTCTCGGTTATAACTCCACCTTACGAAGATTTACTTTTTTTTTTCATTTAAGAAAACAAACAATACACTTAGAACTACCAAAAATGGTTATCTTAGTTAGCTTAACCATAGGCATATTCAAATAAAGTGTCCATATAATCATTGTAAAGCCTGTATTTGTGCAGTCAGTAAGTTTATAAACCAATTTAAAATTTGGGCACCAAGGAAAATATCTACAAAATCAGATAGCAAAGTTCTTAAATTCTAAGTATTAAGCACTAACTTAAATACCATTTGATCAGCTGTCAAAACTGTGAATGTTCTCAAAATATCGAGTAGAAAGTTCCTACAAATAACTGCATTGCTATAGTAATGGCCTATGTTACTAAATATTTTCCTGATTTCAGGAAAATATGAAAATACAAATATTTTTACAATTAACATATGAAAATTTCACCACTAAAATGGATAACGAAGATTTACTTTTAAGTTTTTTCCAAGAGTTTTTTAGTTTTAGCCCTTTCTTTCATATTTATGACCCATTTTTGAGTTCATTTTTTTTTGCATGGTGTAGTGAAGGATCAACATAATTCTCTTGTAGGTGGCTATTAAACTGTCCTAGCACCATTTGTTGAAAAGACTTTTCTTTCCCCATTTAATTGTCTTGGCACCCTTGTCAAGAATCAATTGACCATAGATGTAAGGGTTTATTTCTGGACTCTCAATTCTATTCTATTGATTTATGTCTGTCCTTAAACCATGACTTCACTGTCTTGATTACTTTAGCTGTGTAGCAAGTTTCGAAATCAGGAAGTTTGAGTCCTCTAAGTTTCTTCTCTTACAAGATTATCATGGGTCTTCTGGGTCCTTTGAATTTCCATATGAATTTTAGTATTCAGCATATCAAATTCTGAAAATATCATGCATTATTGAATTTCATTTGTTCTTGTGAACTAAGCCATCATCAGTTTCATGAATTTTGTCAGAGATAGAAGCTGAATATGCTGACTTGTCCTACCTCACAGCATTTTGAGAGCTTCGCAGTGATAAAGTTTTACTGCAAAGGTTTGAGTTCAGGGCTGAGACTGATATTTTTCTGAAGAACTACTCTCAACTACTCTTCTAAAACACTGAATGGCTTTGGAAATTAGCTTTTGCTATAGACTTGATCATGTTTCTTCATGAATTCAAAATAAAATTACAAGGCAAAGCAGCCCTTTATACGCAAAATTTATACTGAGCTAAAGTCATTTGAATAACAAATGATTTGTGCCTTACAAGTAATGTCAAGCTGCTTTATATATTTTCCCTGCTGTCAAAAGTTAAAACAAGAAATGAATTCTCCATGCCTACACAAATGTGCAGTAGATATGTTTTCCAAGTTCAAATTATAGTTCCAGAACTGTGTTTTGGATCTCAATGCAAAGGAAATTTCTATGCTTCAAAATCCATTTAACTGTACAATTGAGGAGAATCTACTTGACCTTTAATTGGAAGTGATTGGTCTACAATGTAATGACATCTAAAAGGCAAATATCAAGAGAAGAATTAAGAGAAATTCTGTAAATGCCTTCTATATGAATACACGAATATGCTCAGTAAAATTATAAGCTCATATTTTGAAGGTACAGAGTTTCTTTTTGTGGTGAAGAAATATTGTGGAATTAGGTATGGTGATGGTTGCACAACATTGTGAATGTAATAAAAACTGTATACTTTAAAATGGTAAAGTATAAAACATAAAGTATGTTGTGTAAATTTTGTCTCAGTTAAAAGATAAGCTTGTATATTATCAGTATTTAGAAGTAGCTATCTACATGAAAGACATTTTAAAAAAATACATAAAATCTCATTGCAGATTTGCACTGAGATGGGCATTTGCAAATAATTTTGATAACAAACACTAACTTTGAACCCCAGTTAAGGGAAATGTTGTTATTTAAAAAAAGAATTTCATTCTTCTCATTAGTAGATAGATCTTACAAAAGTCTTACAAAAAGTTGTACTCAATTATTAATGTTATAATATTTTGAATTTTGTGAATAAAAATTTATGGACATTTTTTTCTCTTGTTCCAGATGTATATAATATCCTTGATTTTGCCTCTTGGTCTGCAAAGCCTAAAATATTTATTATCTGTCCCTTTACAGAAAAAGTCACTGTAAAAGGTAATACTGTTACCCCCTGCTCTAGATAAATATACTAGTGATATTTGCTAGAAGAAGAGATTTGATCAAATGAATACTCTTAGCAGTATATCCCTGGCTTGCAATTGAGGGTATTAAAACAAAGCTAGAATCGATGGATTTATAACTCCCTAGAGAATGACATACAAGCTATGAAATTCTAAGGTATATAATGGAGATGTGCCATAATTTAAATGCTCCCACTGTGTCTGGTGACCCTCAAACCTCATTTAGAGACTTCGGCTATTCTGGATCTCAGAGTGTGTATATGACATGAGCAGGAAGGCCCTAGGGAACCAGCAGGATACCCTACACTTTTTCTTATTTAATCCCTACATAAAATAATATTGGGGATGGTCTTGCCAAAATGGCTTCTTGTGACTCTTTGAAAACGTATGTTAAGCTTTCAGATACAGGAATAGCACCTGAGCTAGCACAAAGGACTAGACTGTCAAACCAACTCACATGCATCAGAGATCTTGTCCATATCAAACTAATAATTTAAAAAATGCAAGCAATAGAGAGGTACAGGCAATTTTGACAAGACCACCCCCAACATTATTTTATGCTTTGAGTAGAGAGAATGAATTCCTCTTAAAATAGGCAAAAGAACCATAGTCCTTAAAATAATAACTCAGCGTAATTTGATAAGTAGCATATTTCACCCTCTCACTAATAGTCCACACGTTCTTGAAGTCTGTTCTAAACTCAGTTTTGGTATTCTATAAAGTTTTATTATTTATAATTAAATATTTTTCATACAAATAAACCAAATATATGCAAGTAATAAGTGTATGAGACATAATGTGCTACATTACTTCTGTGTGGCAAACTTAAATTTTGATCATTTCAATTCTATTTTATGTAAAAACAAATATCTACTTGATTTAGTTTTGAAAAATGACTATCCCTTTACCATTTTTATGAAATACCTTCAAGATTTTTTCCCCATTCTTTATGGTATAATTTTCAGTTTACACCAAAGACAATCTTTCATCTCAAGATTTCTGGGTTTCCAGTTTAAAAGAAAAAAAACTCTAAAGCAATTCGTATTGTTTTATTAAATCTCTCTGGAATAGTTTGGTTCTGGCATGATCTGCTAATATGAATGTCCTTTTTTTTCAAGATGTATAATTTCAGTCCTCTGAGATACTGTTTGCTTAAATGTATAACTTTTCTACTTTGTTTTTTAGACTGCTCACAACTGATTGACAAGAAAAAATTTGTAAAGATGGCAAAACTTTACACTATTTGATTTTGTAAGTGGCAGCTGCCTGCAAATCAGATCATGGATACAATGAACATCCTGGTGATGATGATGAAATTGAAAGACCTTTGAATCAAATGAAAAGATGTAGAAAATCGGTCAGTGGGGGAGAGGAAAATAGAGAAGCATTGAATAAAAATAGTCAACATGAATGGCTAATGCTATCATGAAACATACAATTGTAAATATACTGTGTCCTTTTTGTTTTTGTTTTTGTTTTAAGGAAAAATATTAACTTTGGGGCTGCGTCCAGAATAGATCATCTACATGGGCATTCCCTCCTCCCAAAATTTCAGAAGACCCTTCATAACTATTTGAGAAAATGCAGAAGCTCTTCCAAACAGATGAAATTACTAATACCCAAGCTTTTAGAAAAGGAAAGAGGAAAAGGACAGAGACAATGGAATCAGAGAATGCAAATAGTGACATGGATAAAGGACAGGTTGGTTTTCTGTTACTTTGATATAATTTTATTATCTAGCTCAACCATAGTCCCATAATTCCTTTAGTAATTTATTAGTACTTTCCCTTAATTTATTCTTCTCTTGAATTCTTTATTCAACTGAGGGAATATAATTTCATGTTCTCCTTTAAATGTTGAATGAGTTGAGTTGGAAACAAACTCAGCAGACTATTTATCTGTATCTATTTAGGTATGGCCAGATAGACTAGTGGTCAAGTTTTTTGGATATTCTAGGAAATCCAAATTGCTAGGAAATGAAAGATCAGCAAGATGTCAGGAAATGTGTTCCCTCTCAAAAAACTGGAGAAGCTGGAATATCTATTCTTTATGATTGACTGTTTGCTTTTCTTTCTTTATGTCAGAACTTTATTGCTTCTGCTCTAAGCTTTACTTAAAAAAAAAAAAAAAAGACTCCAGCTTTATTTATTTCCTATGACTGCTATAACAAATTACCACAAACTCTGTGGCTTAGAACAATGAAAATGTATTCTCTTAGAGTTTTCTAGGTCAGAAATCTGATGAGTCTTATTGAGCTAAACTCAAGGTTGCAGCACTAATTCTTCTGTGGGTTCTAAAGAAGGATCTGTTTCCTCGCCGTTTTTCTTGGCTGTGCCCCTTTGCTCCATCTTCAAAGTACATCATTCCTATCTTTACTTCAGTCATCACATGGCCTTCTCTGACTCTGACTCAACCTCCATCCCTCTTATCAGACTCTTGTGATAACTTTGGGCCCACCTGGATAATCCAGGATAATCTCCCCAAATCAGGGTCCCTAACTTAATCATATCATATCATATCAACAAAGTCCCATTTTCCAAATAAAGTAACATTCACAATAGGTTCCAGGATGATGTGGATGCCTTTCGGGGGACCATATTCAGTCTAGCACACCAGGCTTCTAGGTTTGGATCTTTATAAATTCCACTCCACTCCAATATCCCAGGTTTAGATTTTTACATACATAGACCAGCTCCAGCAATTTCAGAAAACTCTTTTCTGTCTCAACACAACATGGGTTTTACAACTAAAAGCATATGCTTTCCATAAAATTTTTTTTTAATTTTTAACAAAGCATATGTTTTCAGACTATCGCCTTGTTATTGGCTTTTAAAACTATTTTTACATCTCAAAGAGAAACATGAATACTTTGTTCTAAGTGAATCTGCTCTCTCTTTCACTGATGGATGAATCTTAAAATGGGCCTCAATTTCATAGCCTCAACAAAGACTTGGCAGTGGGTGTCAGGAAAAAGCTGTGGGAGTGTTTTACAAAGAGAGAAAAATATTAGGTGTTTCAAAATATTGTCCCACTATTATTATCATAATGGTAATGATTATCAAATGTTTGCTATGTTCAATGCAATATGTTAGGTGTTCTCTATATATTGTCTCTTGTCATCTTTTATTTTCTTATTTTAAAAAATTCAGTCAATAAAGCTGCTACCCATCCCAAGGCATAAAATATTACCATAATTTATATCTACCTACGTATTCCTCCTCTCCTCTACCCACTGCTTGCCTCACTCCAGAGGTAATCACTGAACTCAATTTTGTATGGAATTTCCTTGTTTTGTTTTTAGTTTGATCAAATATATGTCTAATATATTGATAGATCTATCTATATCAAATGTCTCATATATGAGAATATATATTATGTATTTTAAATCATTTCATTATATTTGTTCTTAAACTTTATAGAAAGTATATTGTACCATATGTTTTATTCTAGAACTTCCTTCTTTCATTCAACATTTTACTAAGACTCATTATGACTATAATGCATTCACTGTCATTGCTGTGTAATATTCTATTACGTGACTCTAACACAATTCATTTGCCCAATATCCTGTCAATGGACATTTGAATTGTTTCCAGCTTTTTGTCAATATGAGCCATGCTTCTGTGGACAATCTTGGATATATTTCCTTGTATGCATATGCTTAAAGTTTCTCTTAGGTATAGATATAAGAGTAGAACTGCAAGAGCAGAGGTTAGGTGAATGCCTTTAAAAATAAGGATAAAATGTTTTACAAAGTATTTGTACCAATTTACATTCTCACCAGCAATATATAGAAAATTCCATTATCCTACATCCACTCTACACTTAGTTGCATCAGACTTCTTAATTTTTGCCAAAAATGGTATCTCATTGTGACCTTGATCTCCTTTTCCCTGATTGCTAATGAAATTGAACACCTCTTTGTATACTTATTAGTCATATGTCTTCCCTGTTCTTTAAAATGCTTTTTCACATCATTTGTCCATTTTTTCCATTAAGTTTCTGAGTCTTTTCTTATTGGTTTGCAGGAATATATATCTATGTCAGTTACCTGTAATATAAATATCTTCCACCAGTATGTAACCTGTATTTTTATTTTATTTGTATTTTAGTGAACAGAATTTCTTAATTTTAAAGTAGTTTAATTTATCATTCATTTTTTTATTATGACCAATGACTTTATCTTTGTTTAAGAAATCCTTTCCTGCCCCAAGTTCAAAAGATATTCATCTTTTCTTCTCAAACATTTAATGTTTTATAAAGTTTACATATATATTATATCTCAGATGGATTAAAATTCAATTTTAATATATTTTTATGTTAAATAAACTTTATTTATATGTGTGTGTATGAATTTTTATATATTTATACGTAGAGATCTATTTTCTCTTATTTTCCCAATGGTCAACCAATTTTTCTACCTTCCTCCATTGAACAGTTACTATTTCTCCAGTGGGCTATTGTGCAACCTTGTGCAATGTCAAATACCTTATGTGCATGGGTTTATTTCTGGCCTTTCTATTTTATTTAATGTCTACCCCTGTACTAGTATTATACCATTTAATTGCTCTGGATTTTTAATAGGCCTTTGGATCTGTAAAAAAAGACCCATTCCCTATACTTCTTCAGGATTGCCTTGGATATCCTTGACCTTTTGCTTTTCCATATATATTTTAGAGTCAAGTTATCAAGTTCCAAAAACACCCATTTGGATTTTTACTGGAATTATATTAAGTCTGTAGATCAATTTTTAAGACTTCTTATCTTTGAACATGAGATCACTCTCCTTTAATTTAGATCTTTTTTTTTATGTCTTTCTTTAAAGTTTTATCAAGACTTTGCACATCTTTTGTTATATGTTAATGTCAGCTGTTCTCAAAGAGGGCTTAAAGAACCTAAACAAAATATTTTGGTTCAAGTACTAGACAAGGTTAAGGGAAATTATAAAAATTCATTTTCTGAATATTTTTTTAAAAGTGTTAGTGGAAGTATAATATACAGTTGAAGAGTACACATATCAAAAATATACAGCTTGTTGAATTATCACAAACTGAACACACCCAGATCAAGACACAGAAGCTCACCAGCACCCCAGAAGCTCACCCCCAAACTCTCCTCACAAGTAAACACTATCCTGACTTTTAAGAAATGATGTCCTTTTGGACATTATATTTACTAATTGTTGCTAGAATATAGAAGCAACTAACTTTTTAAAAAACAGCTTTATTGAAATATAATTCACATACCATTCAATTCACCCATTTAAAGTTCACAATTTAGTAGTTTTAAGTATATTCAAAAATATGTGCAACTATCACCACAATCAATTTTAGAACATTTTTATCACCTAAAAAGAACCCCCAAATACTTTATAATCCCTTCCAACCCTTGCCCCAGCCCTAAACAACCACTAATTTACTTTCTGTCTCTATAGATAAACTGATTCTAGACTTTCATATGAATTGAATCATATAATGTATGGATTTTTGTGACTAGCTTCTTTCACTCAGCATAATGTTTCCAAGGTTCATTCAAGTCATAGCATGTATCAGTACTTAATTCCTTTTATGGATGAATACTGTGTATGGAAAGACCACATTTTGTTTATTCATTTGTCTGTTATAATGGACATTTAAGTTGTTTCCACCTTTTGGCTATTACTAATAATGCTGCTATGAAATTCATATTAAGGTATTTGTGTAGACATATGTTTTAATTTCTCTTGAATATTGGAGTAGAATTTCTGGGTCATATGCTAACTCTGTGTTTAACGGTTTGAGAAACTGCCAGACTGTTTCCCAAAACATTGCAACTTTTTACATTCCCACCAACAGTATGTGAGAACTCCAGTTTCTGCACATCTTCACCTACCACATCAAAATTTTATTCTAGCCGTCGCTGTAGGTGCGAAGTGGTATCTCCTTGGGTTTTGATTTGCATGATGTCATCATCTTTTCATATGCTTATTGACCATTTTTATATCTTTGGCAAAATATTTATCCAGATCATTTGCCCATTTTCTTTTTTAAAAAAAATATTTTTATTGAGATATCTTCATGGAGATACAGTCCATCATTTTTAGAACATTTGAATCACTCCAGAAAAAGAAATAAAAAGAAAAAACAAAAAAACCCATACATTCCCATACCCCTTATTGCGGGAGCTTTCCCTAGCTCCCTCCTGGGGTCTTCCTCGCAGCCAGACGGGGGAACTCGGTAGCCGACCGGTCCCGGGGGCTCGAAGGTCTGGAGGGTGCGCGAGACGAAGAAGCGACTCGCGGAAACTGGAGGAGCTGGCAAGGCGTGTGCACCAGAACGTTTATTAGAGGAAGTACAGAGCTTTATATAGTGGTGTGGCGGAAATAGGGGGGGGCCAGGGGAGGCGCGCTGCGTGATTGGTGAGGAGGCTAAGGGGTGGCAGCGAGGGATTGGGTGAGCTGAGAGCAGAAAGGTCCAATGGAATAGCTTGAATATGTTGCTAGGCAGAGAGCTAGAGGAACGGGGCCGAAATTACATCCGGCACCTTATCCCTCCCTCTCATTGACCACTAGTATTGCATTTTTTTTGACCCCTTATCCCCACCATTATTTATTTATCGATTGTTCTTATTTTTTTTTTTACTCATATGTCCATAGTCAGGATAAAGAGAACATCAGCCACAAGTTTTTCAAATCGCACAGTCACACTGTAAAAGCTATACAGTTATACAATCCTCGTCTTCAAGAATTAAGGCTACTGGAATACAGTTCAATGGTTTCAGGTACTTCCCTCTAGCCACTCCTATATACCATAAACTATATTTCATGCATAAGAATAATCTCCAGGATAACCTCTCAACTCTGTTTGAAATCTCTCAGCCATTGGAACTTTTTGTCTTATTTCTCTCTTCCCCCTTTAGGTCAAGAAGGCTTTCTCAAGGCCATGATGCCAGGTCCCAGCTCATCCCCAGAAGTAATGTCCTACATTGCCAGCAAGATTTACACCCCTGGGAGTCAGGTCCCATGTAGGGGAGAGGCTTTGCTCATTTTCTAATTGGATTATATATCTTTTTATTATTAATTTGTAAGATTTCTTTATATATTCTAGATTTAGGTCCCTTATCAGATATATGATTTGCAAATATTTTCTCCCATTCTGTGAGCTGTCTTTTCTTGATAGTGGTGTTGTTTTGGTTTGCTAAAGCTGCCAGAATGCAATATACCAGCAATGGATTGGCTTTAGCAAAGGGGACTTATTAAGTTACCAGTTTACGGTTCTAAGGCCATGAAAATATCCAAATTAAGGCATCAACAAGAAAATACCTTCACTCCAGAAAGGCCAGTCATGTCCAGGTTTACTCTGTCAGCTGGAAAGGCATGTGGCTGGCATCTCCTAGTCCTTTGCTCCTGGGTTGCATTGCTTTCAGCTCCTGATTCCAGTGGCTTTCTCTATCAAGCATCTCTGGGTCCTCACTTAGCCTCTCTGGGGTGAACTCCAGGTTTCATCTGTTAGCTTAGCATCTCCAAATGTCTCTGTCTTGATGTCATCTCTCTGCTCTCTGTGTTGGCTCTGAGCTTTCTTTATGTTTTCTGCTTTTTATTCTCTCATACCGGGCTCCAATAGAAGGATTAAGACCCACATTTAATGATTATTGTTTTTATTATATTATGAATGGAATTGTTTTTCTTAATTTCATTTTAGGATTTCTATTGCTAGTATTTACTAATACAACTGATTTTTTATTTTATCTTATGTTCTGTAAACTTGATGAACATGTTTATCATTCTACTAGTTTTGTAGTGGAGACTTTAAGATTTTCTATATACGTGATCATATAATTTGAGGATAAAGTTAGTTTTATTTCTTCCTTTCCAGTATGGATCCCTTTCATTTCTTTTTCCTGCTCATTTTCACTGGCTAGACCCTCCAGTATAATGATGAATAGAGGTGGCACAAGTGGACATCCTTGTCTTGTTTCTGATCTTAGGGGAAAAGCATCCAGCCTTTTGCCATTAAGTACCATGTTAACTGTGGGTTTTTCATATTTATCTTTTTTCTTTTCTATAAATCTAATTTGATAGATTTATACACTTAAAGGCTGTTGGATTTTGTCAAATGCTTCTTCTGCATCTTTTGAGATGATCATGAGATTTTTGTTTTTTGTTCTGTTAATATGATAAATTAATTAATTGTCAGTTGTTGAGCCAACCTTCCATTCCTTGGATGAATCTCACTTGGTCATCCTGTAAAATTATTTTTATATGTTGCTGGATTTGGTTTGATAGTATTTTGTTGAGGAATTCTGCATCCATTCTCATAAGACATATTGGTCTCTAGTTTTCTTTTCTTGTCATACTTTTTTTCTTCATTTGGTATTACCAGTCTCATAAAACTAGTTGAAATGTGTTCCCTGCTCTTCTGGTTTTTGAAGAGCTTTTTAGGAATTGGTATTAATTCTTCTTTACATTATTGATAGAATTCAGTATTGAAGGCATTTGGGACTGAGATTTTCTCCGTGGGAAGTTTTTGTTTTGTTTATTTACCTGAACCAGGCTGTTCACTTGCAATGAGTCTAATCAAATCATCTATGTCTTCTTGAATCAGTTTTGGTAGTTTGTGTCTTTCTAGAGTATTTGTCCATTTCATCTATAATCCTGTTTATTCTGGAAGGTCAATAATGACATCACTCTTTGATTTTGATTCTAGTAATTTGAGTCTTCTCTCGTTTTACCTTGGTCAGTCTAGTTTGTCAGTTTTGTAGCTTTTCCAAAGAACCTGCCTTTGGTTTCATTAATTTTCTCTTTTATATATTCTGTATTTCAATTTCCATGCTAATCTCTATTATTTCCTCTCTTTTGTTTGCTTTAGATTTAGTTTGCTCTTATTTTTTTTTCAGTGTATTATAGGGAAAGGTTAGAAGCATACGAACATTTTTTTTTTTTTTTTGCATGGGCAGGCACCAGGAATCGAACCTGGGTCTCTGGCATGGCAGGCGAGAACTCTGCCTGCCGAGCCACCGTGGCCCGCCCTGAAGCATATAAACTTTTGTATATTGGTTTATATCTTGTCATCTTGCTAAGCTCCCCTATTTTATGTAATAATTTTTCTATGTATATTTATTGATGAAAGAAATAAATTCAACTAGTGAAGTCTCCTGCTCAAAGTCAGTTGCGTATCAGAAAATAGCCCAAATTTGCATGGCATTTGCTGATTCTACTCTGTTATGCTATTTTTCTGCTTTAGATTTTTCACTGAAGTTAGGTAGAAAGTCAGAATCTTGATTTCTACTTCACAAGAGGTACACGAACATGAATCTGTGATGTTCTTCTTTTATTCTGAGTTCATCTGGAGGGTGGGAAATGAAACTGATGCTAGATCTCTTGAAATGACCCAGTTCTTCTCCTGCAGCAGAAAGTGCCTGAGAGAACAGGAATTTGTAAGTCTGGTTAAGTCTCTTCAACAAATATAGTATGGGATAAATCTCTGATGATGCTATAAAGTTCCTTTTGCTGTTTTTTAGAGAGACCCATATTCGGGAAATGCCTTTCTGCCTGGTGAGAGCTCCAGTGAGGATGAAGAGCCTTTAACAGAATTGTCAAAGGAGGAATTATGCACCAAAATTAAAAACTTGAAACAAAAACTAACAAACACCCGGAAAGAAAACAGCCGACTCCGACAGTCTTTGGTCATGCTTCAAGGTAAACTCTGAGAAAATTTGACATTTTCGATGAAAAGGAAAATATGTGATAATGAAAGTTATTATAAATCAGCTGTCATGAGTGAAAATAACCAGTATGTTGATAACTCAAAATTCACATTTTAAGAAAACCTATGATTATATAATATAATAAGGAAATATTCTATTCAAGCTTCTAGTGTATTGTTTATAAAATTTTAGATTATTCCTACAAAATACTAAATGTTGTATTCATTTAATAATGTTCAATAGATATTTATTGAACATTTAGTACAAGCCATTCACTGTGGTAGTACCTATGAGAAAAAAGAAAAAACTAGTAAAACAGAGCAAATACATTCAGAATCTTAAGATGTACTTATCTCATTCACTTCTAAAAGAGAAAGTTCTAGAAAATGGGGCTTGTTATGATTCATTATTAACCAATGGAATTGGTGGTTCCAGGTGTTCAATTTGAGTTTTTGTTTTAGGGGGAGTAGCTCAGGACAGTAATCACATTTCTTTGGAGACATATAGACGAGAAAGATCAACCTAAGCAAATTAAAAAGCACCTGGTGTAGTAGCTTTTGATAAGAACCTGTGTTGTGTGGTAGCAATTCTTTTCCTCAAAAAATTAGGTTTGCTTTCCGTTTGTGATTAAGCACCATGTACTATTTTATACAGTTGAATATTTGGCAATTATGTACTGTATTGGGCAGCATGCTGTTGTAAAGCAGTAAATACACAGAACATTTTAAAAAGAAGGTCTCTCTCGCTGCTATATGCAAAATAAGTATACATGGCACATGAAAGAATGTGGGAAAGAATCATCCAGACCAAGATAATCTCAGCTTAGCCTATGGAGATGGCTGCAAAAATAAATATTTTTACAATATTTTGGGAGGCAGACTTGACAGAAAACAAAGTATAGTGATTGGTGAGGTTCACAGAGTAATAGTTCACATATTACCCTAAGAATATTTATTAAATTGGAGGTTGGATAGTTTTAAGTTGGGTCACATTGTGCATAGAAATAAGATGTTTATTGCATTAATAAGCCACAACCTCTTTATTTCTTCCCTTTTAATATTGCACTCTTGTAATGGATGTTTTTTCCTTGTGAGATTTTTAAGATTTTCAAAGAAAAGATAAGTCCATTTTTATATGAAAATTTAGAGTCAGTTGAAAAGCTAGTTTATAAAATTAGCATAAATTACTGCTTGAAAGCATGGATTTTGGAGTCATAAATCTTGGTTTGAATTCCAACTCTGCTTTTTAACTGTAGAGTTTTGGCCATGTCACTTTATTGTGCTCTTACCCCCAGCTTCAATTTCCTCATCTACAAAATGGGAACAATATATTATTTCCTTGTTGCCATGAGGACTAAATGAGATAATTAAGAGAAATGTTTTACCCAGTGCCTGGCGATAGATGCTCAGTAATGCTCTTTATTAATATTATTGTCACTTGTTTTAATCACTGGCACCAGAACCTGATGCATAAGCTAAAAAAAAAATAAAATTATAGGCCAATTTCTGTTATAAACATAGATCAGAAAATTCTAGATGAAAGAGTAGCAAATAAGGTTCAATTGAATCTGAACAGAATCACTTACTATAACCAAATAGGGTTTCCTTTCTCTCCCACATGCAAGAATTATTTCACTCTTTCTCCTCTCTCTGCCACTCTCTTATCTTCGCTCTCAGTTCATAACTTTGCTTTCTACTTCACTGAGAAATTGGAGGATAAGAAAAGACTCTCATTTCCCTGTACCTGTGCTGATAGACTCCAGTTTCTTTTTTGTTACTCATAGTTGACCTATTCATACTCCTACCCAAAAGCAGACTCTCTCTACTTGTGCACCAGTTCCATCCCCTTTCACCTAATCAAGGACAATGCTTCAGCAATCCTCCCTACTTTCTCCTGCATGACCAGGTTCTTTTCAAATGGATCAGTCCCATTATTTTTAGACATGGTACTATTTCTCCATTAAAAAAAAAAACCTCTTTCAATCCATTTGCTTCTCCATCTTCCATCCTTTTTCTCTCTTTCCCTTTATAGCAAAGCTCCTTAAAAGATTTAACTATATGCATACACACTGTACTAGTTTGCTGATGCTGTCAGAAAGCAATATACCAGAATGGAATGGCTTTTAAAAAGGGAATTTATTAAGTTATAAATTTATAGTCTTAATGCCAAGAAAATGTCAAAACTAAGGCACCAATGAGAGGTTACCGTCACTCAAGAAAGGCTGATGCCATCTGGAACACCTCTGTGAGCTGGGAAGGCATGTGGCTGGCATCTGCTGGTCCCTTGCTCCTGGGCTCCGTTACTTTCAGCCTCTGTTTCCTGTGGCATTTCCTCACTTGGCATCTGTGAGGCTTCACTGAGTTCCTCTGGGACACAACTCTGGGTTCTGGCTTGCTTGACATCTCATAGGAAGACACATGGTGACATCTTCTAGGCCCTGCCACTCTGAACATCTGGGTCTCCTGTTGGCTATGTCAGCTCTGAAGCATCTGTTCTCCAAGTGTCTGCATCTGCTCTCTACTTTCTCTAAAATGTTTAGTCTTTTGAAGGACTCCAGTAAACTAATCAAGACCCACCCACATAGGCAGAGTCACATGTCCAGCTAATCAAAAAGTCTTACACCCACAATTGGGTGTGTCATGTCTCCATGGAGATAATGTAATCAAAAGTTTCTACCCTACAATATTGAATCAGGATTAAAAGAAACAGCCACCCCAACAAGATTGCATCAGGATTAAAACATTGCTTTTCTGGGGTACATAATAGTTTCAAACCAGCACACACACTCTCTTCAGTTTTCCCTTTTGGTCTCTCTGGATCCCATGCCACTTATGTGATTATCATTCCATTGTACTCCTCTTCTCAAGATCACCAGTAACCTTCTCACTGCTAAACCCAATGGTCATTTCTCAATTGTCATCGTAAATGACATGGGTAGCATTTGTTTGACAATCTCTCTTTCCTTGAAAGACTCCAGGACGCCACATTCATCAGTTTTCTTCTTTCATTGCTGTTCTTTCCATCTCAGTCTATTTGGATGATTCCTTTCATTATCCCACCCTGTAAAATATTTGATGATGCCCTAGGCTCAGTCCTAGACTTCTTTCTTTTCTATCTGCATTTACCTCCTAGGTGATCCTATCCAATCATGTATCATTAGAATCCATCCATAAGCTATGATTTTCTGATTTATGAACACCACTCGGACATTGCCCTTAAACTCCAGATTCATTGTCCAACTGTGTCCTTCACCTGACTAGTAGGCATCTCAGACATTCCTGACCTTTCTCAGCCTATTTCTTTCTTCCTCATTATGAGTAATGGTAACTTCATTATTCCACTTTTTTTGGCCAAAAGCCATGATGTTTTCTTAATTTCTTTATCTCTTTAAGAGCCCACAACAGTTTCATCAGCAAATCTACTGGCTTTACCTCCAAAGTATTTCTGGAATTTAATCACTTTTTGCCACCCCCACTATTGCTACTCTGGCCCAAGCCACCATTATCTCTCACTTAGATTATTTCAGTGACCTCCTAACTAATTTCCCTACTTCTGCTTTTGCTCCTCTGCACTCTATTCTCAACTCAGCAGCAAGAACGATCCTGTTCATGTCATTCCTCTTTTCAGAACCCTCCAATAGATTCCTGCCTCACTCAGCAAAAAGTAATGACCCTATTATGATGGCTACATCATTGTGACCTGGCCATCTCCCCTCTATTTATCTTCTGGCCTTATTTTTTTCTCCTCTCCCCTATCTTCTCTCTAACCTAGCCCACTGGATACTTGCTTTTAGTATCTGGCCTCTCCCTCTGCCTGAAATATTCTTCCTCCAGATATCCACATGGCTTGCACCCTCAGTTCCTTCATATCCTCACTCCAAATTCATCTTTTACCTTGCCTACTTCATCCATCTAGAATTTTAACCTCTATCCTCCCCCTTAACATTTTATATCCCTTTTCCTGCTTTGTTTCTCTTGGCATTTATAACTATATATAACCTATTGTATATTTAATAATGTTTCTGTTCAACCCCCACTACCACACCCTATACACACATATTACAATATAACTCTAGATACCAACGAATAAATTTGGATATTTTCTGTATTTCAAGCAACAGGGATAATCAGAAACTGCCTGCTGCCACAGCAGTGTTCATTTATTTATTCATTCATTCAGTAAATATTTATAGAGTTCCTACTATATGTCAGGCACAATTCTAAGTACCTAGGAAAACCAGCAAACAAAACAAAAATCTATGACCTCATGGAACTTACAGTCTAGTGGAAGGAGACCATCAAAAACATTAAAAATAATAATTAAGTAAATTATATAATATGTTAGAAGGTGATTAGTGCTATGGAAAATATGAAGACGGTAAAGAAGGAAAGCTATCTGAGGGAGAGGAGGTGGTTTATAATTTTAAATAGCATGGTCAGGTAGGTCTCTTTGGGAAGTGACAGCTAGGAACAAGGAAGGTATCAGAAAGGTGAAATTTTGTATGTAATCCAAACAAAAAAGTGGTCTGAGACAACAGTACATGCTAATTATTTATCTTTTGCTCAGTAATGTTCCCAATAACTCTTGTTTCTCTATTTATAAAGTCTACTAAATAAGAAAAATGACAGAATGTACATGCCATTCTAGATATTCAGAATGACAAATGAGTATGCTATATGGGTATGTTAAAGACTTAAAACGTCTTATAATGTTTATAAGATCCATTCGCATCACAATAAGATGTGAAAAGAAATGATCTATCTTTTGTATAGAAGGCTATTTAAATGGCATTGTTTATAGAAAATGAATGTCCACCTAGGAAAAACAAAGCATCAACTAAAATCTCATTTCTTGTAAGTAATGAGATTTGAGTAGAGTAAAAAAAACAATAAGTTTTTTCTACCTTCTTTTAGATATGGCAGAAAGCTTTATTTAAACATGTGTGAATCTCTCTCCTCTCTTGAAAAAAAAATATTTAAAAGGCATAGAAGCACTAGAACCAAGGAAACATAGCAAATAAAAGATGCCAATAACATTTTAGAAGCTGAAAAGCAGATGGATTAACTGCTTGTTGAAGAGTGCTTTGAAAACTATTGCTTTTTTATTTCTTTGTTTTGTATATATGTTATACTACCCAATAAAATAGTTTTTAAAAATTGGGAGAAGGATCAAAAAAGAAGGAGGAGTTATAATAGAGAGGATAGGATTTAACAAATAAATATGACTGCTGAATCTTTCTAATGATTATTTCTTTTTAGTCTCCAGTGTCTTAGAGCAGTTAGAAGGAAAAACCTGAAATTGTAAAACTGTAACTCATACCAAACTCTGAAATCTGTTTTAGAACTACTTGTTACAGTGTACTTAGAAATTTATTCATTTTTGTATATATGTTTATATTTCATAATAAAAAATGTTTTTTAAAAAGAAAAAAGCAGATGGATTAGTAGTGACTGACTTAATCTGGGAAAGCTGAAAGCTCAGTGTTTTTAATGGGGTGGGGAAGGGATAGAGTCAGAGAAGTTAAAAAATAAGCCAAATCATACCACAGAAGGGTTCAAGAAACTGTGGTAGTGCTGGTTGTCTTAAAAAATGGAAGTTTAATTGAAAAACCTACATAAAGATACCTTCAATCAACAAATTCACAAATAAATCTTCCTGTGTGGTCTGCAACAACTGTTCCTTCACCGTAGCAGAAGCTGGAGGTTTTCTCTCAGGAGAGACTCTGTCAAAGCCTACTAATTCAGGAACACTGGCCATAGTCAAGAGAGGGGTGTGATTTTTTGAGGAAATCCTCTAACAAAAAAAACAGAGATCAAAACAAATAGAAAAATGGGCAGGCAATGGTGGTGCAGTGGCAGAGTTCTTGTCTGCTGTGCCGGAGACCCAGTTCATTTCCCAGTACCTGACTATGTTAAAAAAAAAAGAAAAAAATATATAGAAAAATAAACTCAGAGGAAACAGAGACAACACAGGGAGCAGAAGAAAACTCCACTAAGAAAAGATTTTGCAACCATTAAATAAAAGCAGGGTAGTTTAAAAAGGAAATATTCAAAGAACAAGGAAGGGAGCCCTACAAATTCAGTACAATGATTGTCAGTTAAAGTTAGGAAAATCTTGTAAATAGAGCATTAAAGACAAATAAAAAGAAATATAAGAGATTAGGAAAACATAGTCCAGGATGTATAATATCCAAAGACTATGAGATCCTGAATTAGATAAGAAGGAAGAGAAGTAATACAATAAAGAACAGCTAACTCAACAGCAAAAAAGACAAATAATTTAAAAATGGGTGAAGGTCTTAAAATGATCATGGTGATGAGTACATAACTATGTGATGATATTGTGAGCCATTGATTATACACCATGTATGGACTGTACGTGTGTAAAGATTTGGCAATAAGAACATTTTTTAAAAATAGAGAACTAGAATTAGAAGTAGAGCTTGAAGATGTGACTGGATTGCTGCAATCTTCTGATAAAATTTAGCAGATGAGGAATTGCTTTTTATTGGTGAACAAAGAAAGTAGTTTCTTGGGATGGAATCTACTTCTGGTGAAGATGCTGCAAACGTTGTTGAAATGACAGCAGAGGATTTAGAATATTCCATAAGCTTACATGATAAAGCAGTAGCAGGGTTTGAGAGTATTGATTCCAATTTTGAAAGATGTGCTATTGTAAATACATGTTATCAAACAGCATCACATGCTATATATAGAACATAGAGAAATGTTTCATGAACAGAAGAGTGACCAATGCTTCAGACTTCATTGTTGTCTTATTTTAAGAAACTGCCACAGCCACCTGACTGACCACTGACCCTTCAGCAACCACCACCCTGGACAGCCAACAAGACCCTCCTCCAGCAAAAAGATTGCAACTCACTAAAGGCTCAGATGATGGTTAGCATTTTTAGCAATAAAGTATGTTTTTATTTAAAGTGTGCATGTTGTTCTTTTAGTCATAATGCTAGTGCACACTTAATACTCTACAGTATAAACATACATGTTTTTTGTATGCTGTATGGCGAGGGTCACATTTCATTCTTTTTCCATGTGAGTATTCCCTTATTGCAGCACCATTCGTTGAAATTTTGTTTTTGTTTGTTTGTTTGCTTGTTTTTCGGGGGGAGGAGGGAAGTGCATGGGCCAGAAATCGAACCCAGGTCTCCCACATGGCAGGCAGGAATTCTACCACTAAACTACCCTCATACCCCCTAAACAGAACTTTTATATGTGCTAGGAAACCAAAAAATCCGTGTGATTTGCTTTATTGAAATATTTGCTTTATTGCAGTGGTTTAAAACCCACCATATCTCCAGGGTATGCCTGTACACGTCTTGGTGGATGTATTTACTCTTTTTTTTCCCTTAGGTATATACCTAGGAGTGGAAAGGTAGATGAGTCAGAAGGTAGGTGTATTTTAATTTTAGTAGATAGTACTAGACAGTTTTTTAAAGCTGATTGTACCAGTTATCAATTTACAGCCTCTCAGCTCCAAAAATCCACTCTTAATTGCCTTCTCTGCAGTGATGGGGATTCACCATGCAAACATTTCCCTTTTGCCACCTAGTGTAATGTTAGGCTTTGTCAGTAAAGAGCACTGGCAAGCCACTACAGGAGAAAGGGGCTTCTCCTCCTGGTTCTTAAGTGTTCGCTTGGTAGGTTCCTGAAGCACATAGCTTCTGCAGCCTTTGGCAACAAGAAACACACAGCACATCCACATGAGTGGCTTCCTCTAGCACCCCAGAGAGCAACTTTCCAGTACACCACCCCTGTGGGCAGTTTTCCAGCAACTTCCACAATGCAGCATCTCTCCATGGATGGCTTCTTTGGGCACCCAAAAGGAGGGCTTCCCAGTGCACGTCAGTGAACTTCAGTGAGCGTCTTTATCAGAGAGTGGGTCACAACACACTCTCTCCAACAAAGTATAGAGTTCAGCCTGGTGGCAGAAGGTGAAGGTTGAGACCTTAGCCAAATTTCTTCTTTCCTTGGGTGCTCTACCTCAGTTCTAGAGGTAGTGTCTGCTTTCTATATCTGCTATTACTGTATTCTTTAGAGTTCTCTTTACCCCATTAGTATACAATCTCCTTTTATATATCTCTGTATTAAAAAAATGAATGAAGGACTTGAACAAACATTTCTTCAAAGAAAATATACAACTGGCCATTAAGCAAGTGAAAAGATGCTCAGCGTTCATTGACTGTTAAGGAAATGCAAGTCAAAACCATAATGGATGCCCCATTTCACACTCACTAGAATGTTGATTATGTTAAAAATGGAAAATACTTGTTGGCAAGGTTGTAAAGTAAATTGGAACATTTGTGCATTGCTGGTAGAAATGTAAAACGTGTAGTTGCTAAAGGAAACAATTTGACAGTTCCTCAAAAAGTTAAACATAAAATAACCATGTTAATCAGCAAGTCTGCTTTTACATATATACCCAAAAGAGCTGAAAATTGGGAATTGAACAGATTTGTATATCACCGTTCATAGCAGCATAATTCGCAATCGCCAAATAACCTGAAAAATATCCAAGTGTTCATAAACAAATGAATGGCTAAACAAAATGTGACATATACCTACAATGGAATATTATTCAGCCATAAAAAGGAATAGAAAAAAAAGGGGGGGAGGCAACTGTGACTCAGTGGCAGAGTTTTCACTGCCGTGACAGAGACCTGGGTTTAATTCCTGGTGCCTGCCCATGTAAAAAAATAAAAAATAAAAAGGAATGAAATGTGTATGAACCTTGAAAACATTATGCTAACTGAAAAAAGTCAGACATAAATGGACAAATATCACATGACTACACTTATATGAAATACCTAAAATGGCAGATGGCTAGAAATAGAAAGTGGATGAGAAACTACCAGTGGCTGGAGGAAGGGGGAATGGAAATTTCCTGCTTAATGGGCACAGAGTTTCTGTTTGAGGTGATAGAAAAGATAAGGTAATGGATTATGATTATGGCAGCATAACATTGTAAAAGTAATTAATGTCACTGAATCATACAATTAAAATTCTGTTTTTATTTTATATAGATGTGTCTTAGATAATCATGGCTGCTGTAACAAAATACAACAAACATTTTGGCTTAAGTAACAGAAACATATTATCTCACACCTTTGGACGTTAGAAGTCCCAGACCAGGGTGGTAGTAGGGCCCTGCTTTTTCTGAAGTCTGTAGTTTTCTGATGGTGGCTTGCTGGCAATCCGTATTTCAATCTCTGCCTCTGTCAGAGAAATGGCCATTTCTCTCCCCGTATGTCTCCTGTGTTCAAATTTCCTCTGCTTATAAGACCCTGATCATACTGGATTAGGGCCCACCTAATAACATTTTCCAATGTCAATTTGCAAATGAGTTCACGTTCAAATGACCAGGGTTTAGGACTTAAACATGTCTTTTTGGAGGGACATGATTCAATCTATAACAAGTGTTACCACAATTTAAAAATGAATTAATTAAAAGAGAAAAAAGGAAATAATACAGCAAATTTCCAGACTGAAAGAAAAAAATTTCTGGCTTGAAATAAACCACCAAGATCCCAACACAATTAATGCAGAGGGACTTGCCCAGTGCATAACATTGTGGTATTTCAACACCAGAAGTAAAGAGAAGATCCAAAAGTCTTCAGACAGAACAAGCTAACAGACTCATGATTGAAAAAGTGACATGGGACTTTGGCCAGCAACACTGGATGTGCAAATATAATAAAGCAATGCCTTCAGAATTGTGAAGAGAAATTATTTAACATAAAATTCTATATCCAGTGAAATTATTTAACCAATAATTGGTACAATTGGTACCTTGAGGGTACAATGATAAGATTTTTGCACTTACAAAGTCTCAAGAATGTATCTCCCATGCTTCCTTTTACAGAAAGTTAAAGGAGAATGTTCTCCAACAAATTGAGAGAGTAAACCTAAAAAGAAAAAAATGACATCCAGAAAACAGAAGATCCCAGAAAAACAATGAAGGAGAGCTCCAGGCTAACAAGTATACAGTGACGTGCAGAGCAGCTAGTCCAGATTAGTGGAGGAGTATAGAGGGATATCTCCAAGAAAAAGATGAAGATACTCAATGATGTAATGTTTCCAACCTTACCGAGAAGAAATTTTACACTTCTGGTAGAAAATTTTAAAATGTGTTAGTTTCATAGCGTCATCACATAGCTGTGCATTCATCATCACAATGGATTTTTTAACACTTTCATTACTAATGGTATGTGAATATGTAATATATCTCAATAAAATTTCATTAAAAAGATAAGCCTGGAAAAAATGTGGTAGTGACAGAAGCATTGAAAATATAAGTAGTTAACTAAAAAATGAGACAATTATTAACTCCAAGAAAACAAGTTTTAAAGGATGGGAATTGGTAATGTTTTTTTAATTTCTTTTTCTTGAGTTTTTAAAAATTTTTTTTTAACTCTGAAATATAACATATACAAAAAAAAGCAACAATTTCCAAGTACATTTTAACAAGTAGTTATACCACAGATTGTAAATTTGGTATGGGTTACATTTCCACGATTTTTCATTGTTTCTTCTAGCTGCTCAAAGACACTGGAGACCAACAGAAATATAAATATAATGATTCAGCAGTCATACTCATTTGTTAAATCCTATGTTGTCTGTTATACTCCTCATTCTCTTTAAATAACATATATATATATATATATATATATATATATATATATAAGCAATAAATTTTACAGTACATTACCACAGTTAGTTGTAGAACAGATTCCAGAGTTTGGTATGGGTCACAATTCCATAAGTTTAGGTTTTCATTTCTAGCTGCTCTAAGGTACTGGGGACTAAAAGAAATATCAGTATAATGATTCAGCACTTACACACATTTGTTAAACCCGACCTTCTCTGTATAACTCCACCATCACCTTTATCTTTCTCCCACTCTGTAGGGGTATTTGGGCTATTCCCATTCTAACTTTTTTATGTTGGAAAGGGCTGTCAATAATATGGGATGGGGGATGGAGCTAGTTGATGTTCTACAGGGGCAGGCTCCTCTGCATTTCTGGACTTATCTGGTCCAGGGACCCATCTGGAGGTTGTAGGCATGGGAAAGTTACCCTAGTGCATGGAAACTTTGTAGAATTTTATATAATGCCCTAGGTATTCTTTAGGATTGGCAGTAATGGTTTTGGTTTGGGATTGGCAAATTGTTTTAGGTCGCAATGTCTAACTGAAGCATGCATAAGCGTGACCTCCAGTGTAGCCACTCAATTCTCTTTGAACTCTCTCAGACACTGATACCTTATTTGTTACACTTCTTTTCCCCCTTTTGGCCAGGATGCCATTGTTGATCCCATGGCACCAGGGCAAGGCTTATCCCTGAGAGTCATCTCCCGTGCCTCCAGGGAGACTTTCATCCCTGAATGTCATGTCCCATGTAGGGGGGAGGACAATGATTTCACTTGCAGAGTTGGGTTTAGAGAGAGAGGCCACATCTGAGCAACAAAAGAGATCCTCTGGAGGTGACTCTTAGGCATGTCTATAGGTGGGCTAAGCTCCTCCACTACGTACATAAGCTTCACAAGAGCAAGACTCATGATCAAGGGCTTGGCCTACTGATTTTGGTGTCCCTAATACTTGACATAGTTTCTGGGTAAACTTTACCTGGTGGTAAAGTTTAATAGTTCCATGTTTTTTCTCCCATCCTTCCAGGGGCTTTTCTAATACTTTTTTATTTATCTGCTTAAAATACTCTGGGTTGTATCCAGGCATCACATTAACCTATACATGATTAAAGCCTCTCATCTTATTCTGGCTCCCTGTGTTTGGAATGTTTAAATAATCTATCCAGACAGGTTGAGTTAGATTATGTGCTACAGAAAATTTAGGTTCTAGACATAATAAGCCTTTCTTCCTTTGGTCTGAAAGAGTAGGTGAAGTTCTAAAATGCAGGCAGTGTCTTTCTTACCCCTGTATTCTGAATTACCTTAATGCCAACCCGATTGGGTTCATTGTTATTTCTAAATACAAGATTATACATATTTAAAACAGCCCCTAAAAATCCGGAAATAACAATTACCACTCTGGACTAAATGTCACTGCTATAAAAGCTTATGGTAATAATATTTATATCACCACAGTAACATAAAAGACAATGTTTATTGAATTGGCAATTGTGTTACTATACTGGGATGGTAGAAAATGAGAAGAGATGTATGTATGTTTACATGTGATTACATATGTCTGTGAGTTTCTGTATATATTGGGGAAGGAGTTGAAAGATAGCTAAATCCTCATAGTGCATAGGTGGTAAATAAATAAATAATTATCTGAATCTGAAAAGAATCAAGAAATAGTTTTATATGCATATTATTTAAGACCTTTAAGGTAAATACCAGAAGAAATAGTTAAACAAATTGGAAATAGTTGCAAAAAAAAATTGAAATAGTAGCCTCTAGATGTGGTATATGGGCGATGAGTGACAGGGCAGAGGATTGCCTTTGTCATTATAAGCTGTTAATATTTTTTAAATGATAAATATGTGGAAGACTTCTGGTGAAGATGGTGGAGTTGGGAGCTCAAGAACTCAGTCCTTCCACTCAAACGACTATTAAACAGGCAGGAATTGTCTGAAGCAATTACTTTTCAAACTCCAGAGGCCAAAGAACACTATACAGCACCCAGGGGAAGAGTGGGTGGAAGATGCAGATAAATTACAGTAAAGATCTATAAATTGCTTTCTCCATATGGTAGCTACCAGCACCCATCCCCACGCTTGCAGCAGGCCATCAAAGGGTCTAGTCCCTGACTAGCTGCTAGAGACAGAAAGAGTCATAAAAATCATCTTCCCTAAGAATAGGGGTGGGCACAAATGTACAGCTTTTGGTTAGTGAATTCGGAACACTGGGTCCCAGCTCTGAGGGTTGCTATTGTTTCAACCCACCCCAAGGAAGGCAGCAGGTAGCTATTGTTTCAACCTTCCCCAGACAGGGCAGAGACTGTGGAGACTTAAAGACACAGTACTTCCTCATAATTGTGAGGGATAGATAGCTGAAGGACTGTGTTTGCTGGGCAGGCCAGGCCAGCTCAGCTTTGGAGAGCCATGGACAAGCTATTGGTGCTTTTCCTGACCCCCACCACAGGGCATTTGGGGCCAGTCTGTGCCCCTTAGTGAGTCCCTGGCCTTGTTTAGGCTAGGAAAGACCAACTTGGAAAAGTTCTGCCTATCCTCCTCCCAGAACTTGAGATAATGGAGGGAGCGGAAAAAGCTATAGAGGTAGATAGCCTTGAACCAAGGCTTGCTTGCTTCAAATATCCAGGAGAGGGACAACCAAATTCCTATAAACAGAGGAAGTTCGAAAACTAACAAGCAAACAACCAGGACAAGACAGAGACCCAGTAAAATAGGGAAAACCCTGAACACTGCACTTGCCTTGGGCAGACCTTCCTGATAGGAGGACTGAAGCTCAAGAAAATCTCTGTCTTATGATCAGCTGTTTACAAAACTAAGAAACAAACATCACAGGGAGTAAATCCTAGAGTTAACATTTTTAAATATTAAAATGTACAGTGTGCAACAAAAGAGTACAAGACAAATAAAGAAACAGGAAATGATGGATCATCCAAAGGAAGAGGATAAAAATAAAGAACACACCAATGAAGTATGCCAGCATGTGGACATATGTGCTGTTTTGAAGCTGTTAAGTACTCCAGAAAAGCCATACTATTTTAATCCAGTCTTGTGAGGACAGACCTATTGTTGGGTGGACCTCTTGATTAGGTTGTTTCCAAGATATGATCTGCCCATTTCTGGGTAGGACCCTTAGATTCGGTTGTTTCCATGAAGATGTGATCCTGCCCATTCAAGGTGGGTCTTATTCAGCTTACTGGATTCCTTTAAGAGAGCCAACACAGAGAGCACAGAGGGGAAACCAATAGACAGATGTCTGGAGATGCAAAAGGAATATGCCCCAGGAGACACCAGAAGCTGAAAGAGCTGTTTGAAACCAGAACTCAGGAGAGAAGGGTCAGCACATGTTGCCATGTGCCTTCCAAAGTGACAGAGAAATGCCAGATGCAATCAGCCTTTCTTGAGTGAAGGCATTCTCTTGTCAGTGCCTTAATTTCATGGCCTTAGAATTGTAACTTGTAACTTAGTAAGTCCCCTTTATAAAGTCAATCCATTTCTGGTATATTGTATTCCAGCAGCTTTAGCAAGCCAAGCAAAGTTTTTTAAAAATCATCTTAAAGATGTTCAAGGAGATGTGGAAAGTCCAGAGAAGAATTAAAGAATTTGAGAAAATAATGAATGAACAATATGAGCGTGCAATTAAAGAGATAGAAATTTTAAAAAGAACTCCTGGAATTAAAGACCATAATAACTGAAATGAAGAATGCCCAGGAGGGTTTCAAGAGCAGATTGGAGTTGGCAGAAGATAAAATTAGTGGACTCAAAGACAAGACACTTGAAATGAGTCAAACTGAGAAGCAGAAAGAAAAAAAGAAATATTAAAAGCAAAAATACCGTAAGACAGCCATGGGACATCATTAAACACATTATAGGAGTTCCAGAAGGAGAAGAAATAGAGAAAAAGACAGAGGAGTAGTAAAAATAAATAAATAATAATAATAGAGAATGTTCAAAACTTAGTAAAAGAAGTGAATAAGCACATCAAAGGAGCTCAGGGAACACCAAACAGGATAAATATTGCAAAAAATACACTCTATCATATACTGTCCTCCATCAAATGCAGAGGACAAGGAGAGAATTCTGAAAGCTGCAAGACAAAGACAAAAACAAAATGTTACATACAAGGGAGTCCCAATTAAATTGAGTGCTGATTTCACCTCAGAAATCAAGGGGGCAAGAAGGGAGAGGGTAGAAATACTTAAAGTATTGAAGGAAAACAACTGCCAGCCAAGAATGTGATACCCAGCAAGACTTTCTTTCAAAAATTAGGAAGAGGGCGGTGTAATGGTGGGTCAGTGGCAAGTTCTTGCCTGCCAGGCCAGAGACCGGGTTCAATTCCTAGTGCCTGCCCATGCAAAAAAAGGGGGTGGGAGAGATTAAGATATTCTCAGATAAGCAAAAATTAAGGGAGTTTATCACCACTAGACCTTCCCTGGTACAAGCAGTGCTAGTGGGAGTTATTCAGAATGAAACGAAAGGACACTAGACAGTGGTTCAAAGTAGCATAAAGAAATAAAAACCTGTGGAAAGGTAACCATTTGATAATTATAAATTCCAGTAGCATTTTACTGTATTGTTTGGTATATAACTCCACTTCTTACTTCCTACAGGTGATAAAATGTAAACGCATAAAAAGTAATGGTAAATCCACATTTTTGAACATACAATGTACAAAGATAAAAGTGGTAACAAGTTAAAAAAAATGGTGGTGGGGAAGAGGAGTATAGGAAATGTTTTTGTGCATGCTACTGAAGTTAAGTTGGCATTAAACCAAAAATAATCCTTATATATTTAGGATGTTAAATTTTAACCCCATGATAATGACAAGGAAAACAAATGAAAAATACAACCAGATAGAAATGAGAAGTCACTCAAAATGATATAACACAAGAAAGCAAATAAATATAAAACTAGGCTTCAGCATATGTTATGGGCAAAAAAGGTCTAAGATAAATGCAGGAGAAAATCCTGTATTATCAAAGTAGTAACTTTAAATGCAATGGATTAAACTCTCCATTCAAAATCAGAGGTTTGCAGAATGGATAAAAAAAGCATGACTCAACTTTATTCTGTCTTCAGGAGACTCACCTAAAGTCAAAGCTACAAGTAGGTTGAGAGTGGAAGGATGGAAAAAAGTATACCAGGCAAGTAGTAACCAAAAGAGAGCTGGGGTGACTATACTAATTTTGGATAAAATAGACTTTAAGTGAAAACCATTATGAGAGACAAAGATGGTCATTACATACTTATAAAAGGAACAATTCAACAGGAAGTTCTAACAATTATAAATATATATGCATTTAAGAGCAAAAAAATATATGAAGCAAATACTGACATATGTAGAAATAAAACAATATATTCTTAACCAATGGGTTAAACAAAAAATTAGACTGAAATTTATCCTTAGGCAAATGAACATAAAAAATACAACAGAACAAAACTTACAGGATGCATAAAGGCAGTACAGAGAGGAAAATTTATAGCTCAAAATACATTAAAAAAAAAGACATTGGAGACCTAACCTAAAAACCAGGAGAACTAGAAAAAGAAGAGCTAACCAAACCCAAAATGAGCAGAAAGAAGGAAGTAACGAAGATTAGAATGGAGATAAATGAAGTGGAGAACAAACAAAAAAGAGAGAGAGAGAATCAACAAAACCAAACTTTTGTTCTTTGAAAATATCAATAAAATCCAAACCTTTAACTAGACAGAGAAAGAAAAAAGAGAAAGGGTACAAATGATGATAATCAGAAATGAAAAGGGGGCATTACTTAGTGACCCCACTGGGATAAACATGACTATAGTGGATACTGTGAACAACTAAATGCCAATAAATTAGATAACCTAGATGAAATGAAGAAATTCTTAGAAACACAAACTACCTATACTGACTCAAGAAAAAATTTAAAATCTCAACAAACCAATTGCTAGTAAAGAGAATATAGAATATAGATGCAAAGAGGTGGGGCAAGATGTTGGCATAGGGAGGTGTGGAATTTAGTTCATCCTGTAGAGAAGATAGTAAAGAGCCAGGAACTGTCTGAACACCTATTTGGGGGATGTCCACGACGAGACATACATTGTACAGAATCCGGGAAGTGTGGAAGGGATGAGATCACACTACAAAACTGTGAGTAGAGCCCCCAAAATCTGATGGCCAGCGCCTCTTCTCCACTGGCATGGCAGCCTCAGTCAGAAACACTGCCCCACGGAAAGAAGAAGAGGTTTCACTGGGAGCAAAGAGGTGCAGCTCAGCCAAGCACCAATTGTGATTTTAATTAACACGTTTGGAAAACTGAATATGCACTCCAAGACAGCAAGCAGGAAAGGAGTCCTGAGGTTTCTCCCAGCAGGTAAGAGATAAGCTAATGGGGGGAAAAATGAATATTGGAGTGGCCCCAGCTCAGAAGGAAAAGGGCTAGTAGAGCCAGCCAGGTACCGATTCCAGCTCTTAACAAGTAAACCTTGGGGGCTGGGAGCTGGCTCTGAAAAGAGATTTCTTGTTTTGAAAAAAAACTATTCTAAGTAACCTATTAGAGAAAGCCTCAGGCATTTTCAGTGGTCAGCCCTGATCCAGGCAAGGGAAGAGTTAAGACAGCTCTGAAAGACAAAGTAACTAGTCAGATGGAGTTAATTCCCTAAAGGATTTATCTTCCCCAGGAAAAGGGGAGTGGGGTCCAGCTCAAGTGGTGGCTCTCAGAGAATTCAGACCCCAGGGGCTAAGCCCTAAACCTGCCTTCTCCCTTAGCCTCCAACTCAACCATGCCCTAACAGCTACAGGGTTTGCTTAGAATTTAAAGGCACTGCAGCACTTGATACTGGTTGGAAGCTGCAGGCTGAAAAGCACCACCTGCTGGGAAAGATTCGAAAAGCAGAGTCTGGAGGCTTCACAGAAATCTCTTAACAATTTGCTGGGTCTCATCACTAAGGAAACTTGATGCTAATTACACTCTCCTCCTGAAACCTGAGCCTGTCTTGTTTAGGAGCACCTGACTGGGAGTGATGATATCTGGGGAGACCATCTATGCTGGTTTGAAAGGATTTATATACCCGAGAAAAGTCATGTTTAATCCTAATCCCATTAGAAGACAGCCATTTCTTCTAATCCTTATTCAGTATTGTATGTTGGAAACTTTAATTAGATTATCTCCATGGAGATGTGACTCAATCAAGTGTGGGTATTAAACTTGATTAGGTGGAGACATATCTCTACCAATTCTACATGAGTCTTGCTTAGTTTACTGAGATCTATAAAAGAGGAGACATTTTTTGGAGAGAATGCCTTTGAGAATGACAAGAAAGCCACAGCAGAGCCGAACAGAGCCATGAGGCCGAGAGAAGCACAAAGTCCGCAAGACAGTGACCTTTGGAGATTCTGAGAGAGCAGAGAAGGATGACAGAACGCTGCAGAACCACAAAGCAGAGAGTCCACCAGCCAGTGACTTTTGGAGATGAAGAAGGAAAACGCCTCCCAGGGAGCTGGAGAGGAAGCTAGCAGATGATGCCGTGTTTGACTTGTGCCTTTCCACTTGAGAGAGAAGCCCTGAACTTCATTGGCCTCCTTGAATCAAGGTATTTTTCCCTGGATGCCTTAGATTGGACACTTTATAGACTTGTTTTAATTGGGACATTTTCTTGGCCTTAGAACTGTAAACTAGCAACTTCTCAAATTCCCCTTTTTAAAAGCCATTCCGTTTCTGGATATATTGCATTCTGGCAACTAGTAAACTGGAACACCATCCTATAAAAAAGGTTCCATTTAGGCAGCGCAAGAACGAGAAAAACAAGTGTGGATGTTGAACTGAATGCCAAAAACCAGATAGAGAAGAAAGCCAACAAAAAAGAAAACCCTGGATAAAAGAGCGAAAACAACCTCCAGAATAAAATAACCAAGGAAATCAGATGCCAAGACACCAACAAAAAATTGTGAGTCATACTAGGAAAAACCAAGTTATGAACCAGTCAAAAGAACAAACTAAGACTTCAAATAAGATCATGAGTTGAAACAACTAATTAACGTTCAATCAAAAATGCTAAATCAAGAAAAATAAAATCAATGAGTTGAGGGAAGATATGGTAAAATATGAAGGATATAAAGAAGACATTGGGTGACCATAAAGAAAAACTCAAAACCTTGAAAAAAAATGGCAGAACTTATGCGAATGAAAGGCACAAAAGAAGAGATGAAAAAAACAATGGAGATTCTTAATAGCATATTTGAAGAGGCAGAAAAAAGGATTAGTGAACTAGAGGACAGAACATCTGAAATCTTACAGACAAAAGAACTGATAAGGAAAAGAATAGAAAAACGATCAGGGTCTCATGGAATTAAATGACAACATGAGGTGCACAAATATATGTGTTATGGGTGTCCCAAAAGGAAAAGAGAAGGGAAAGGGGGCAGAAAGAATAATAGGGGAAATAATCACTGAAAATTTCCCATATTTTATGAAAGGCATAAAATTACAGATCCAAGAAGTACAGCATACTCCAAACAGAATAAATCCACATAAACCTACTCTAAGACATTTATTAATCAGATTGTCATTTGTCAAAGACAAAGAGAGAATTCTGAAAGCAGCAAGAGAAAAGCTATCCATCACATAAAAGGGAAGCTTGATAAGACTTTGTGTGGATTTCTCAGCAGAAACCATGGAGGTGAGAAGGCAGTGGTATGATATATTTAAGGTTCTGAAAGAGAAAAACTGCCAACCAAGAATTCTTTACTTGGAAAAACTGTCCTTCAAAAATGAGGGAGAGTTTAAAATATTTTCAAACAAACAGTCACTGAGGGAGTTTGTGAATAAGAAGCTGGCTCTGCAAGAAATACTAAAAGGAGCACTACAGGCAGATAGGAAAAGACAGAAGAGAGAGGTCTGGAGAAGAGTGTAGACATAAAGACTATAAGAGTAAACAGAAAAAAAAAAAGGATATAACTTATAAAATCCAAAAGGCAAAATGATAGAAGAAAGTACTGCCCTTACAGTAATAACACTAAATGTTAATAAATGAACCTCCTCAATCAAAAGACATGGATGGGCAGAATGGATTAAGAAACAGGACTCATCTATATGCTATCTATAGGAGATGCATTTTAGACCCAAGGATAAACATAGGTTTAATGTGAAAGGTTGGGAAAAGATATTTCATGCAAACAATCAGAAAAGAGCAATAGTAGCTATAGTAATAGCCAACAAATTAGACTTCAAATGTAAAGCAATTAAAAGAGACAAAGAAGGTCATTATATATTAATAAAATGAAAAATTCAACAAGAAGACATAACAATCATAAATATGCACTGAGCCAACGTGCCCCAAAATGCATGAGGCACACACTGACAACACTAAAGGGCAAGTGGGCCCTACAATAATACTTGAAGACTTCAATATACAGTTCTCTTCAATGGATAGAACATGTAGAGATAGGACCAATAAGGAAACATATTTTGAATAATATGATAAATGAACTAGTCTTAAGAGACATTTACAGAACATTACACCCCACAACAACATGATACATATTTTTTTCTCAAGTGATCATGGATTATTCTCCAGGAGAGACCACATTTTGGGTCACAAAGCAAGCCTCAATAAATATTAAAAGACTACTAAGATGGGGAACTACTAAGAAAGAACTAATAAAGAACTCACTCCCAAGAAGCAGGGGGCCTGAGTGATGGAACCATACTTGTCTCCTGAGTGCTGATTCCTTAAATCAACCTCGACGCCCCTCTCCTGACTCGGCTTCAAGAGCCGGACGCGGCAATTGGAGGTCCCACCGAGATCGGGAACGAGGGATTATCGGACGAGGCTCCACGGAGACGTATGGACCGTGTGAAGAAAACACAGCTCGAACTTCCGGAGAAGATGGCGGCTTAGTAAGACGCGCGGGTCTTAGTTCCTCCTCCAGAAAAGCAACTAAAGAAACAGAAACAATACGAAACAGCTCCCGGAGTCACGACAGAGACCAAAAAGACAGCGTACCCCATTCTGGAACGGCTGAACGGGCAGGGAGAATCTGCTGCGGTGAGATACCCGAGGGGCGCGCGTTTTCCCGGCTGGGGCGGCTGGCGACTGGGGTCCCCTCCACGCACATGGCTCCCCGGTCTGACTGGGAACGTTGGATAGCGGGGCCCTCCCATCACGCTTGGCGTTTCGGGCCAGCTGGGCAATTAGGACCGGCACTCTCCCAAGCCGCGGCGGCCAGCGACCCCCGCTTCCACGCGCGGTTTCCAGGGCCGACTGCCGTGCAGACAGACGAGCGCCATGAGCGCCACCTACTGGGCAGGAAAAGAAAAACAGAGCCCAGAGATTTCACAGAAAAAGCTTTCATCCAGCTGGGTCCCACACCCAGGGAAATCTGATCAAATGACCAGACACCAGCAGAAAATAATGGATGACACTCGGAAAATTGAAGATATGGCCCAGTCAAAGGAACAAACCAATAGTTCAAATGAGATACAGGAGCTGAGACAACTAATGCTGAATATATGAACAGAAATGGAAAAACTCTTCAAAAACCAAATCAATAAATTGAGGGAGGACATGAAGAAGACATGGGCTGAACAAAAAGAAGAAATAGAAAATCTGAAAAAACAAATCACAGAACTTATGGGAGTGAAGGACAAAGAAGAAAAAATGGAAAAAAACAATGGATACCTACAATGGTAGATCTAAAGAGACAGAAGCTCCAGTGAACTGGAGGATGGAACATCTGAATTCCAAAAAGAAACAGAAACTATAGGGAAAAGAATGGAAAAACTTGAGCAGGGGATTAGGGAACTGAATGACAATATGAAGCGCACAAATATACGTGTTGTGGGTGTCCCAGAAGGAGAAGAGAAGGGAAAAGGAGGAGAAAAACTAATGGAAGAAATTATCACTGAAAATTTCCCAACTCTTATGAAAGACCTAAATTTACAGATCCAAGAAGTGCAGCGCACCCCAAAGAGAATAGACCCAAATAGGCGTTCTCCAAGACACTTACTAGTTAGAATGTCAGAGGTCAAAGAGAAAGAGAGGATCTTGAAAGCAGCAAGAGAAAAACAATCTGTCACATACAAGGGAAACCCAATAAGACTATGTGTAGATTTCTCAGCAGAAACCATGGAAGCTAGAAGACAGTGGGATGATATATTTAAATTACTAAAAGAGAAAAACTGTCAACCAAGACTCCTATATCCAGCAAAATTGTCCTTCAAAAATGAAGGAGAAATTAAAACATTTATAGACAAAAAGTCACTGAGAGAATCTGTGACCAAGAGACCAGCTCTGCAAGAAATACTAAAGGAAGCACTAGAGTCAGATACGAAAAGACAGAAGAGAGAGGTATGGAGTAAAGTGTAGAAAGAAGGAAAATCAGATATGATATATATAATACAAAAGCCAAAATGGTAGAGGAAAATATTATCCAAACAGTAATAATACTAAAAGTTAATGGACTGAATTTCCCAATCAAAAGACATAGAATGGCAGAATGGATTACGACCCAGCAATACCACTGCTGGTATCTACTCAAAGGACTTAAGGGCAAAGACACAGATGGACATTTGCACACCAGTGTTTATAGCAGCATTATCTACAATTGCAAAGAGATGGAAACAGCCAAAATGTTCATCAACAGACGAGTGGCTAAACAAACTGTGGCGTATACCTGCGATGGAATATTATGCAGCTTTAAGACAGACTAAACTTATGAAGCATGTAATAACATGGATGGACCTAGAGAACATTATCCTGAGTGAGTCTAGCCCAAAACTAAAGGACAAATACTGTAAGGTCCCACTGATGTGAACCGACATTCGAGAATCAGCTTGGAATATATCATTGGTAACAGAGACCAGCAGGAGTTAGAAACAGGGTAAGATAATGGGTAATTGGAGCTGAAGGGATACAGACTGTGCAACAGGACTAGATACAAAAACTCAAAAATGGACAGCACAATAATACCTAAGTGTAATGTAACTAGGTTGGAACACTGAACGAAGCTGCACCTGAAATATGGTTTTTTGTTTGTTTGTTTGTGTGTTTGTATCTTTTGTTTTTGTTTTTTTTCTTTTTCCTTTTTATATATATATATTATTAGTATTATTATTTTAATTCTCTTCTGTATATTAACATTCTATACCTTTTTCTGCTGTTTTGCTAGTTCTTTTCCTAAATCGATGCAAATGTACTAAGAAATGATGATCATACATCTATGTGATGATACTAAGAATTACTGAGTGCATTTGTAGAATGGAATGATTTCTAAATGTTGTGTTAATTTCTTTTCTTTTTTTTGATTAATAAAAAAAATTTAAAAAAAATAAAATAAAAAAATAAATAAATATTAAAAGATTGAAATTATACAAAGCCTTTCTGAGATCATAAATTTGGAAATCAATAACAGGTAGAAGGCTGGAAAATCCACAAATATATGGAGGCTAAGCAAGTACCCTTAAACAACCAGTGGGTCGAGGAAGAAATTACAAGAGAAATCAGTAGATATTTCAAGGCAAATGAAAATTTAAAACCAACATATCAAAACTTATGGGATACAACAAAGGTGTTGCTGAGAGGGAAATTTATGCCCTAAATGCCTATATTAAAAAAGAAGAAAGAGCAAAAATTGAGGAGTTGACTGCTCACCTGCAGGAAATAGAGAAAGAACAGCAGGCTAATCCCAAAGCAAACAGAAGGAAAGAAATAATGAAGATTAGAGCATAAATAAATAAATTTGAGAACATGAAGACAATAGAGAGAATCACCAAAACCAGAAGTTGGTTCTTTGAGAAAATCAATAAAACCAATGGTCCCTTAGCTAGGCTGACAGAGAGAGAGAGAGAGATAGGATGCAAATAAAATAAGAAATGGGAGAGAGGACATAATTTTGACCCTGCAGAAATAAAAGAGATAATGGGAGGATACTATGAGCAACTATGTGCTAATAAACTAGTCAATAAAAATAAAAAGTACAACTTCCTAGAAAAGCATGAACAACCAATGTTGACTCAGGAAGAAATAGATGACCCTAATAAACCAATCACAAGAAAAGAGATTGACTCAGTCATCAAGAAATTCTCAAAAAGAGAAAAGTCCAGGACCAGATGGCTTTTCATGTGCATTCCACGATGCATTCAAGAAAGAATTAGTACCAATCCTGTTCAAAACTTTCAAAAAATTTGAGGAGGAGAAAAAGCTACCTAACTCAATCTATGAAGCCAACATCACCCTAATACCAAAGCCAGGCAAAGATACTACAAGAAAAGAAAATTACAGACCAATGTCTTTAATGAATATAATTGCAAAAATAGTCAGTGCAATCTCACAAATTTAATCCAGCAGCACATTAGAAGATTATACACCATGATCAAATGGGATTTATTCCAGGTGTGCAACGCTTGTTCAACACAAGAAAATCAATTAATGTTATACACCACACCAACAGAAAAACCACATGATCATCTCAATTGATACAGAAATGGCATTTGACAAAATTTGGCATCCTTTCTTTATGAACTTATTTCAAAGGATAGGAGTAGAAGGAAACTTCCTCAAGATGATAAAGAGACTATATGAAGCACAGCTAACATCATACTCAATGGGGAAAGACAGAAAGTTTTCCCTCTAAGATCAGGAATAAGACAAAGATGCCCACTGTTACCATTGTTGTTCAACATTGTGTGGAAGTTCTAGCTAGAGAAATTAGACAAGAAAAAAAAAAAATAAAAGGCATCCAAATTGGAAAGGAAGAAGTCAAACTTTCACTTTTTGCAGAAGACATGATACTATATGTTGAAAATCCTGAAAAACCTTTAGCAAAGCTACGAGAGCTAATAAAAGAGTACAGCAAAGTGGCAGGGTTGAAGATCAACATGCAAAAGTCAGTAGCATTTCTATGCACTAGTAATAAACAGTCTCAGGAAGAAATCAAGAACAAAATTCCATTTATAATAGCAACCAAAGCAATCAGATATTTAGGAATAAATTTAACCAAGGCCAAAATAAATCTGTACATAGAAAAGTACAAGAAATTGCTGAAAGAAATCTAAGGAGACCTAAATAAATGGAAGGACATACTATGTTCATGGATTGGAAGGCTAAATATAGTGAAGATATCAATTCTACCCAAATTCATTTATATATTCAATTCAATGCCAATTAAAATCCCAACAACTTACTTTAAAGAGTTAGATAAGGCAATAACCAAATTTATTTGGAAGGGCAGGGTGCTCCAAATAGATTGAAACAACTTAAGAAAGAGGAATGAAGTGCATATTGAGAAAGAGGAATGAAGTGGGAGGTCTCACCCTACCTAACCTTAAAGTATATTACAAAGGAAAGTGGTCAAAACAGCATGGTACTGGCATAAGATCAACATACTGACCAGTGGAATTGAATTGAGTAGACCCTCTCATCTATGGTCAATTGACCTTTCATAAGGCTATCAAACCAACTCAACTGGGACAGAGCAGCCTCTCCAATAAATGGTGTTTGGAGAACTGGATGTCCATATCCAAATAATGAAAGAGGACCTATAGCTCATGCCTTGTACAAAAGTTAACTCAAAATGGATAAAAAATCTAAACATTAGAGCTTAGACCATAAAACTTTCTGATGAAAATTTAGGAAGATATTTTATAGATATTGTGAAAGGCAATGGTGACCTTACACCCAAAGTGCAAGCAATAGAAAAATAAACAGATAAATGGAATAACCTCAAAATTCTACACTTTTGCACATCAAAAAACTTTGTCAGAAAACTGAAAAGGTAGCTTATGCAATGGGAGACAATATTTGGAAACCACGTATCAGATAAGGGTTTACTATCCAGAATATGTAAGGAGAATTTACAACTCAACAACAAAAAGATAAACAACCCAATTAAAAAATGGGCAAAAGACATGGAGAGAGATTTTTCAGAAGAGAAAATGTTGCACAAAACCAGGAACAAGGCTGCAAGCCTCCAGGAACATTACGCAGAAACAGAACAAATCAGGGTCAAGGCTCCGAAGTTTCGGAAGTAGGTTTTATTTGTCTATGGCCATAGGGCTCAGCCAAGTAGCCTCTGAAAGTCTGAGCCCAGAATAGGGGTTGTCACAGAGTTTTAAGGGAAGCACTTGGCTATATGCTGATGTACAGAAGGGGGGCGGTCTCGACAGGAATTTTTCTTATCCTGCCTACCTGCAGTTGCAAACATTCCCAGGGTGAGTGAGACTTCTCAAAAGGGAAATGGCCTGAGCAAACAGGGGCCTGCCTGCTGTGAGAGGAAATGGCTTGGGCAAACAGGGGCTGCCTGCTACATTCCCCCTTTGGTGCTTGCCCACACCAGTGGGCAATAGCATCACCTATATCCTTTTCTTGTTGCAGGTGTTGGTATGTCCTGATTTGAGCTGGGCATAGGAAACAAGGTAGCCATGCAGGGTTTAGGCCCCTGCAAAGTTGGGGGAGGAGGGTTGAGGGTCTGTGCCCCACCTTTGTTGGCCCTGAGTTTTCTCCTGATGGCCCCTTTGCAATGGTGCCTGTCTTAGGTTGTTCTTTCCCTGAGGAATCTTACCCATCTTTGGCTAACCAGCCATTCTCTGGGGCCAAGCTGGGTGATGGGAGGTGTGCAAGTGAGCAAGGGGCCCCCTGAGAGAGTCCAATCTGTCTCCTTAACAGCCTGTGGCCCCTGGCCTCCATGCCCAGCACCTGCCTTGGAATTCCCTCACCTGCTAGCAGGGCCCCAGTTCTGGTCACATATTTTGGGGAACCCAGGTTTTTTCTCCACTGAGGGCCCAGCTCATAGCTTTGGGCAAGAGACAAACTGCATGGCACCAGCTCCCAGGAAGCTTCACCTCCGCACAGCCAAGAGTTCCCCCCAATCTCGTACACATTGCAGTACCAGAGGAATGTACCAGGAAAGGTGTTGGTTCAGTGAAGGGTTAAAGTGTATATATGTGGAAGGTCAGGTGGACTTGGGAACTGCTTCCCTTTCTAGGAGTTATGGCCATAGCCTTGCCACCCTAGACTAGCCAAAACAGCACTACTGAACCTGGCGAGGTGGGGTTATAGCATACTGGGTGAATTTCCTTTAGGGTGCATACAGAATAATGCAAGTCTGAGAACTGCCCTGGCATCAATACTGGTTATAGAAAACTATGGTAGTTTCTACCTTTTTCCCAACATAGGTGGTCTTGAGGCATGCTTGGCATGCGTCATTCCCCTTGGAAGGGCTTATGACCATGCTGAGCAGAAACAACAGAGTGAGGCACATGGTGCTGGCTGTGGGGAGTGCCACCACATGAAGGTACAATTAGCCTCAGGGAAGGAATGGAGACACACACTCTGGGCAGCAGCTAGGAAGGGGAAAGTTACCTGGGTAAGAAGGATCCCACTGAATTAGAGTAAAATTGGTTTTCGGGAAGAACTCCAGGCAACCTATTTTCAGGAGGGCTAAAACTGCTAAATGAAAGACAAACACAACGAGCAAGAAAAGACAGTTAGTCCACAAACCCGGCAGGCTGGGATGTCCATGCGTCGATTCCTCAATTTTCGGCCATGCACAGATCAGTCAGCTTCTGGGGTGACTGAAGCAGGGCTCAGAGGTCTCCTCAGGCTTTGGCCATGCATTGACTAGCTGCTTCCAGTGAGCTAGGGTAGGGCAACGATGGTCATTCTGGCCTCAGTTGCAGGCTGGTCAGCTGATCTCAGCTGCAATGGAGAAGAGCCCAGTGGCTTCCAGAAGATGACGCACATTGGGTGTTCAGGATCAGGACTGCACTCCCAGAGGTTGTCTGCAGTAGCCCTCTTGACCCAAGAGTGGTGAATCCATGGGATGATTTCCGTGACTCTGACAGCTGTTGGGGTTACTAAAACAACACGGTAAGGACCTCTCCATTGAGGCTGGAGGGAACCTTTTTTCCAGTCTTTTACCACACCAAGTCCCCTGGATCAAACTCATGTAAGGGAGGATAGATATTAAAGTGTTCAGGTACTGCTTCCAACAGTTCACCTAAAACTTTTCCTAACTTTGACCATAATTTCCTTTTCCACAAACCTTCTTTGGCAACTTACTATATCTGTTCAGGCTTTTTCATACATTTTCCTCATTCTGTACAGCCATTTATTTTATCTTAGGACAAAGCTACTTTCTTTTTCCTTTTAGTAAAAACACATCCTTTATATCCTTCATAGTTAAGTCATTACTCCAAGCAAACAATTCACCACATACAATCACCATCAAAATCGAATTTGTCAGAATAATGTAAATGCTTAAAGTGCTTTAGACAATGCATATTTGAAACATTAATATACAATTTTTAATAAGAATTAATGGCACATATCAAGACTTTTTTAAAAACTGTAAGGATAAAACTTGCAAGGAAGGAGTTTCTCAATATTATACAGCTTCCCCTATTTAAAAATATGGAACACAAAACCAAAGGGGAGCCACAAATTTGGAGTCAAAGATAATGGGGTTTGGCCTAATCCCTTTGTCTGGAAGAAAGGGACTAAATGAGGGTACAGAGGTGCCAAGGGAACTGGACGCAGGTCTTCTGCCTTGCCAGGAATAGGAGCACTATTCACTTTACGATTATAACTTTCCCTTTTTCTAATAGAAAGTTTTCTAGACACAGAGCAACCTGAATAGGCTTTGCCTGTTTAATTCTATTCTCCCAATCTTCACAGGGTCCTGTGCATTTTGCCCATTCCTTTGCAAGTGAGGAGTAAGGTAAATCATCCCATCCTGGGATTTCTTGATTTTCCTTTTACTTTGAGCTTAGAGGACTTTTTCAAAAATGACATTATCTCCTAATTTATGTCCAAAGTTTATGGCTCACTATTAATCTATTTCAAGTAAATCTTGAAGAGGGTTTACTGACTTAAAAATTCCCAAATGTCTTATAGCATTAGAAAGTACAAACCAGGGAGACAAAACGTTTAAATCTAAAACATTCCGCATACAAAAAGGACAAGAAACCAGCAACTTTAAATTTATCAAGAATGGTCCTAATAAAGCATTATAGTATTCAGAAGAATACAGTCCATATTTTCTGCACAAATGTTCTAAAGCTTGTCTTACTGACCTTTACCACTATGAAGCCATGCTGAAATGCGAATTCTGGTCACAGAGCCAATTTTGTCACACGAAAGGCAACATGATATTTGTGGCCATTTAATTTATAGGTTTGCATTCACAGACAACACAGACTTCAGTGATATAGAAACAGATTTTATTAGGTAAGTATTTAAAGAAAATAATTAAAGGAGTCTTCAAAAATAAATCATAGTTACATCACCAGATAAGATGGCACCAACACCTAAAGAGAAGTGCTGGAGAGTTTCAGAAGCAGCATTTTAACTCTCATTAGTAAAAATCCACAGCAATCTTAGGGACACCATTCAGAGTCTCCTTAAGATCCAAAGCAGAGCATAAGATTCTGATGAGGTGCTCTCCCTCTCTCATAAGATTCTTTTCTCTCTTCTTCCCCTAAGTTTCTCCCTTTTCTTTCTCTAACTGCTTGCAGGCAGTTTTTTTTTTTTTTAAGGTATCTTCGCACAATAGTGGCCAAATTCCAATTAGCTTATGTGACCGGGTCCTCTGGGAACTGGCTAGGGACCAAGAGGAGCTTCCTGGGACCTAGATATCTTTATTAAAGTTCACCTCCTTCTGGGAGAATAACTAGTCCCTCTAGCTAGAGTGCATATTTTAACCGTTTCTTACCAAGGTCACACAATGGCAGCATCATTTGTACAGAACAGACACTACAAATTTATTTTTTTTACTAGGTTATAATTTCCTTAAGGCAGGAATGATGGTGTGGTAGTTAGATTCAGTTGTCAACTTGGCCAGGTGAACGCACCTAGTTCTGTTGCTGTGGACATGAGCCAATGGTACGTGAACCTCATCTGTTGCTGATTACATCTGCAGTTGGCTAGGAGGCATGCCTGCTGCAATGAATGATGTTCGACTTAATTGACTGGTGCTTAAATGAGAGAGCACAACGTAGCACAGCGCAAGCAGCTCAGCATACCTTATCTCAGCCCAGGCTCAGCCCAGGCCTTTGGAGATGCAGAAAGGAATCACCCCTGGGAAAACTGTTGGAACCCAAAGGCCTGGAGATGAAGGCCAGTAGAGAGCATCCTGTGCCTTCCCACATAACAAAGAACCTCAATTGAAAGTTAGCTGCTTTTCCTCTGAAGAACTAATGAAATAAATCCCCTTTTATTAAAAGCCAATCCGTCTCTGGTGTGTTGCATTCCGGCAGCTGGCAAGCTAGAACAGATTGCTTATTAATTTTTGTTTTCTTATTAGTGCTTAAGTAACAGGGTAGTCTTAACACTTCCTTGGTAAACTATGCAATTGTTATTGTGTGTAACAAAATCTTGTATCAACACTGTTGTAGGCCTTTTTGCTTAATTTGATAAATTTTAAAACCCCACACAGATGTTTTCCTCTTACTCTGAAATGTGAAAATTTAAATTTATAAGGCAGAGTAATGATAAGCCATAATACAAGATAATTTCTGTTTTATCCTCCCCCAAAGTGGTCCACTGTAATGTACACAGTTTCCTAAGTCGGCCAGGGGTCAGCCTGACTCCCCAGTCACCACTAGAAGCTTTCTTAAAGTCGGACATCATGCACCGCAACAGTGTCTTACTGACTTCCCTCCCATAACAGCACAGTTAGGGAAAGGGCTTCCAGACAAACAACAAAGGGTTTTGAGCAAACTGTCGCTTTGTTCGGTCTGGCCTGGCCCTTAGCAGGGTCGCAGGAACCACAGGGTCTGAGTTCATTTGCAGCCTGGTGCACAGCTCCTGTGGTCCAGGACTTCCTCTCACTCACACGATTACACACACACACTCCAACACCCCTCCTGCACCACCCTTTTCTAAACTGAACTTGAAATTTCTGTTTCCCCTGGTCCTGCGGACAGAGACTGGTATTCATATAGTCTAACCAGACCTGAAGATTTCTGTTTCCCCTGGTCCTCCAACTGGAGACCGGTCCTCGGAGAGTCTCTGGGAGGTGATCAGGCTCCCCTTCCACTCAGGCTCCCCTAGTCTTTTACGGGTGGGCTGAAACTGACGCACCCGGGTGCTGACCAGTCAGCTAGGCAGTGCTCCTAGGAACCTGATTCCAGAAACTGTGCCGGATTTGTTACCATTCTGGTGGTGACGAGTGCCCTGGCCAGGGAGGTCAGAAATCCAAAAGACAGGGAAAAGCCCCACTGCCAGCACTGGATTCTGTCAGGTCTCTGGTCTGGGCAATGACGCCACCACAGGTGAGGGAGGTGAGAATATCACCAGCCTCTCGATCCTGGATGAGCCCCCAGAAATGTTGTGTGAATCCAGGAACAAGACTGCAAGCCTCTAGGAATGTTATGCAGAAACAACAAAATGGGGTGGAGGCTCCAAAGTTTCAGTGAGTAGGTTTATTCATCTATGGCCATAGGGCTCAGCCAAGTAGCCTCTGAAATCTGAGCCCGAAATAGGGGTTGTTATACAGTTTCAAGGGAAGAGCTTAGTTACGTTCCAATGTACAGAAGGGAAGGGGTCTCTACAGGAATTTTTCTTATCCTGCCTACGTGCAGTTTCAAATGTTTCCAGGGCAAGTGAGACTTCTCAAACGGGAAATGGCCTGAGTAAACAGGGGCTTGCCTGCTGTGAGAAGAAATGGTTTAGGCAAACGGGCTGCCTGCTACAGAAATACAAATGGCTCAAAAATATATGAAGAGATGCTTGACTTCACTGGCTATTAGGGAAATACAAATCAAAACCACAATGAAATATCATCTCACACCTACTAAAATGGACATTATATATATATATATATATATATATATATATATATGGAAAATACAAGTGCTAGAGAGGATGTGAGAAAGAGGCACTTATTCACTGTTGGTGGGAATGCAGAATGGTGCAACCGCTCTCGAAGGCAGTTTGGCTCTCGAAGGCAGCTTCCACAGGAAGCTAAGTACAAAATTGCCATATGATCCAGCAATACCGTTACTAGGTATATATTGATAGGAACTGAAGGCAAGGACACAAATGGATATTTGCACACCAATGTTTATAGCAGCATTATTCACGATTGCCAAGAGATGGAAACAGACTAAATGCTCATCAACAGACGAATGGCTAAACAAGCTGTGGTATATGCATATTATGGAATATTGTGCACCTGTAAGACAGAATGATCACATGAAGCATGTAACAATGTGGATCAACCTTGGGGACATTATGCTGAGTGAAATTAGCCAGAAACAAAAGGACAAATACGGTTTGGTCTCACTGATATATTGGGAATTTGATGCTGAAGGAGTATAGAATGTTCAACAGGGATGATTGTAAAGATCCAGAAATGGATAGCACAATACTGTCTGGTGGTAGCACAATATTGTAAGAATACCGATGAAGCCGAGTGTGATTATGCTTGAGGAAGGATGGCCAGGGGCATGTATGACCCCAGAAGGAACGATAGAATCCAGGACTGGGAGGGTATAACTTAGGAATGCCTAGAGTGTACAATGATGGTGATTAAATTTACAAATATAAGAATGTTTTGCATGAGGGAGAACAGATGAATATCAACACTGCAGTGTGCTGAAAATGGGATGGTATATGGGAAGAGGATATGATCAATGCAAACTAGGGTCAACAGTTAACATAGCATTGTAGCTTGGTTCCATTGTATGCAACAAAGGCAATATGCCAAAGCTAAATGTCAATAAACAGGGGGAGGAGTATGGGATTCTTTGCAGAAGAAATGGAAATGTCCTCAGATGGACTGTGGTGGTAAAGGCATGGCTATGTGATTATACTGGGAACCGTTAATTTATTTCTTAGGTTGGATTGTATGGTGTGTGAATAAAACTGTTTAAAAGTGAACAGAGAGAAACAAGTGCTAGAGAAAATAAGGAGAAAGAGATTTACCTGTTCACTATCGGTAGGGAAACTGAGAGGTGCAGCCCCTTGGAGAGAAATGTGGTGGTTCCACAGAAGGCTAGGGGCGGGGTTGCCATATGATTCTGCAATCCCGTTGCTCAGTATATATCTGGAGGAGCTGCGTGTGGGGATAGGAATGGACATTTGCAGTCTGGTGATTATGATGGCAGTGTTCATGGTTCACAACGGTGGAGGTGGCCTAAGGGTACAACAGACTGAGGAATGGGGGGGGGGACTATGGTGTACACATACAATGGACTACTGAGCAGCAAGAAGGAATGAAGTTGTGAGACATGCAACTAGGTGAATGAACCTTAAGGACTGTAGGCTGAATGAAATGTCAAAAACAAAAAGACAAGAATTATACCTCACTCACGGATTAACTATAATATACAAACTCAGAACTGAAATTGAGAGCATGGATTGTCAGGTTCGGGCCTATTATAAAGGGTCATATATATATTCAGTCACATATATTCAGCAGTAACTTATTTATGAATTCTGATATACTGAGCTGTTTGTATATAACCTGGTCATTCCCAGAAACTTTGGGTATTTATGTGACACATGAGACTCAGAGTCAGAACTCTGAAGCTGTAAAAGTCAGCAGTATCCCATACAGGTTCTGTTTAAAAAGTTGAAAAAGTGATCAGTTTTTGAGTAGAAACATGAATGAAGCTGATCTGGATAGGACTAAGGTAAATTAGAATACAGGGTAAAGGATGATATCATACATATTTTTAAACTTCAACTTCTGTGAGACCAAAGGGAGAGATGTTTATTTGGTGCTAAATTTTTATTTTGGGTAGCGCAGTACCTAATTTAACTTGTGTGGTCAGTTTAGTTGAACACCCTAAGTATATGCACTCTTGAATAGGGCATGAGCTTTTGTTAATTTGCCCAGGTTAGTGTGATGCACTGATATATCCCAGAGTAATTTGGCCAGTAGATAAGGAAGGATTTGCAAACTCCTCTAGGGTAACTGGAGAGAAAGGAGGAAATATTTAGCTTCCATGTTTGGAGAATTTCTGATATTCTCACAAGCAATAAGGATAACCAAATCAGTAGGCCAAGCCACCAACCTTGGGGTTCTCCCCTATGAAACTTATTCTCTCAAAGGATAGGCTAAGCTTACTAAAATTAGCCTAATAGTCACCCCCAGAGAACCTCTTTTGTTTCTCAGATGTGGCCTCTTTCTGTAAGCCAACTTGGCAGGTGAGCTCACTGCCCCCCACCCCAACGTGGGACATGATTCCCAGGGGTGTAAATCTCCCTGGCAGTGTGGGACAAAACTCCCGGGATGAGCTGGGACCTGGCATCATGGAATGAAGTTGTGAGGCATGCAATGAGGTGAATGAATAATGAGGACAGTATGTTGAGTGAAATAAGATAGAAAAAAAAAAAGACAAAACCTTGTGTCTGTTGCTCCTTTTATTCAAGGTATGGACAGATGAGTAAAAAAAATATGGATAAAAAATAAATATAGGGAGGATAAGGGGTAAAATAAATTGGGCAGATGGAAATGCTAGTGGTCAATGAGAGGGAGGGGTAAGGGGTATGGGATGTATCAGTTTTTTCTTTTTATTTATTTTTCAGAGTGGTGCAAATGGCCTAAAAAATGCGATGAATATACAACTATGTGATGATATTGTGAGGCATTGATTGTACACCATGTATGGAATGTATGTGTGTGAAGATTTGTGAATAAAAATAAATGAACAGAGAGATGCAAGGGCTGGAGAGAATGTGGAGAGAGAGATGTACCTGTTTACTGTTGGTAGGGAAGCAGAGTGGTGCAGCATCTCTGGAGGGCAGTGTGGTGGCTCCATAGGAGGCTAGAGTTGGGTTGTAAATATTGTACCACACTAAAAATTTTTTAAATAAAATTTTTAAATAAAATTTTTCATCAGTAAACAAATCAAAAATAAAATAAAACTCCACTGTCTGAATTTGAATTGGAAGTATTGGATTGAACATATGATTAATTTTATCTTCAAAATAATCATATATATTTCCTAATACTCTTCAACGAGCACTCCTAGCACCTGAGTTTGGTCTTTTAATACCATTTCCCACTAAAATGAATTAGGGTTCCTTTGAAAAATGGCTGATTCCAGGTCTTGACCAGGAAATATACAAGATGAATCTTGTCAGAAGCCTTGAACAGGGTATTTGTATAAACATCTTGTCATACCAGAAAGCAAGGAAGTTAGCAAAGACTATGTAGAAATGTCAACTAGGAGAGACTTCCACTGACCAAAGATGGGATAATTTGAACATCAATAAGAATGATAACTACATACATTTCATGTATGTTTAAATAGATGATTTCATAATGCCATTCAAAAGTGAAAAAAGAACTTAATGGTAATAGGAAAGAACCAACTCATTATTTTGAAAACTGATAAATTCAGACCTAAAAGTCAAGCATTTGTCCTGCCACTACTTATAAAAGGAACCCCAGAGTAGCCAAATAGTGGATGAGGGTAAGTTATCATTATAAATTTCTAGCAAGTAAATGAGAAAAGAATTAAAATATCACTATTTTGCAGCCTCTTATGACATGAATTCAAACAGTGATCATTAGTGACTGCTAATATCACAAAAAATCTAACATTGCATAAAATGCCTCCTAACAGATGTAAAAATACTCTCTGAATCTGACCAAGACTATAGATCTAACTTCCAATTTATAAGAAATACAGGGAAGAGAGAATATGTTAAGCACCACCTTAAATATGCAATCAGCAAAATCCAGATTGGAAAACCCTGCAAGACAAACCCTGCTTCTTCAATTAATAAATTACAAAGTAAAAGCTAGGAAAAGGAGAACAAGCCTATGGTTTTTAAAAAGTTAAGAGGCAGCAACAAATTGTAGTAGATCCTGATTCAGACAAACTATAAAAGAAAATTTTGATATTTAAAAAACTATTGTTAACTATTACTGGCACTGGCGATAGTGTTACGGTGTTACCTTTTAAAAATACATGCTGAAATACTCATAAAAATGAGATGACAGCTATGATTTGTTTCAAATAATCTTGGTAGAGGGAGGAAGGGGGTAGGTATATAGATGAAACAAGAAAGGACGTAGTAAAACTGGAAGATGGACATATGAGAGTGTACTATTTTTTATTTTGTTTAAATTTTTTCATTAAAAGTTTTAGAAATATATTCTGGAAAAAACTTACTTGTAAAAGTATTTGAATTGTTCAAAGTATATAGGCAAAAATTTGATATGAATAATGAATAACTGCAAGTATAAAATAAATGGATGATATACTAAAGAAAAGACTGCTACTTTTAGCTAAAATTTAAAAATATGTGTTATTTTAAAATATAAAATTAGAAGACAAACACTCTGAGAAAAAGCATTTTGTAACTTATAACAGATAAAAAATTAAAATGCTTAATATATAGGGAGTTAGTAACTAACACTAACTTATAAAGCACTAGACACTCTTCTAAGTACTTTATGAAAACTGTAAGTTCTTAAGAAATAGGAAAAATATCCTATGATATAATAATACATTTAAAAAATTTTTTTTAAAAAACAGGTAAAACTTATCTATGGCTAAAGAAATCAGAGTAGTGGTTGCTCTGAAGTGAGACCAGGGATTGACTTAGAAGAAACATGAGGGAACTCTTTCTGGCAGAATGGAAATGCTCTGTATCTTACAGGGTATGCATTAACTGAGTATATCCATTCACCCTCTGCTACCTAATTCCTGACCAGACTTCACATAATATCTTGCCTTTAACTGTATGTAAATTAGAACTCAAACAATCATATTTTCTAAGAATAATAAAACAGGCAACATATTCACCTTATAATCTTTTTTTATTAAACATGACAATATACAAAACCAAATATTCTTACCATATGATCATTCCATTCTTGATATATACTCAATAACTCACAATATCATCACATAGTTGTATATTCATCATCATGATCATTTCTTAGAACATTTGCATCAATTCAGAAAAAGAAATAAAAACAGAAAAAAATTCATACATACCATACCCCTTACCCCTCCCTTTCATTGATCACTAGCATTTCAATCTACTAAATTTATTTTAATATTTTCCCCCCTATTACTTATTTATTTTTAATTCATGCATTTTACTCATCTGTCCATAAGGTAGATAAAAGAAGCAGCAGACACAAGGTTTTCCAATCACACAGTCACATTGCAAAAGCTATATCATTATACAATCATCTTCAAGAAACATGGCTACTAGAACACAGCTCTATATTTTCAGGCAGTTCCCTCCAGCCTATCTGCTACACCTTAACTAAAAAGGTGATATGTATTTAATGAGTAAGAATAACCTACAGGATAACCTCTCAACTCTGTTTGGAATCTCTCAGCCATTCACACTTTATTTTGTCTCATTTCTTTCTTCCCCTTTTTGGTCGAGAAGTGTTCTAGTTTGCTAGCTGCCGGAATGCAACACACCAGAGATGGACTGGCTTTTAATATTAAAAGGGGATTTATTTTGCTAGTTCATCAGAAGAAAGGCAGCTAACTTTCAACTGAGGTTCTTTCCTACGTGGAAAGGCACAGGATGGTCTCTGCTGGGCTTCTCTTCAGGCCTCTGGGTTCCAACAACTTTCCCTGGGGTGATTTCTTTCTGTATCTCCAAAGGCCTGGGCTGAGCTGCGAGTGCTTAGATGAGGTATGCTGAGCTACTTGGGCTGTGCTACATTGTTCTCTCTCATTTAAGCCCCAGCCAATTAAGTCAAACATCATTCATTGCAGCAGGCACGCCTCCTAGCCAACTGCAGATGTAATCAGCAACAGATGAGGTTCATGAACATTGGCTCATGTCCACAGCAACAGGTGCCCTTACCTGGCCAAGTTGACAACTGAATCTAACTACCACAAGAAGGTTTCTCAATCCCTTGGTGCTGAGTCCCAGCTCATTCTAGGATTTCTGCCCCATGTTGCCAGGAAGGTCACACCCCTGGGAGTCATGTCTAATGTAGAGAGGGAGAGGGCAGTGAGTTTGCTTGTCGTGTTGGCTGAGAGAGAGAGGCCACATCTAAGCAACAAAAGAGGTTCTCTTGGGGGTAAATCTTAGGCCTAATTTTAAGCAGGCTTAGCCTATCCATTGTGGGGTTAAGTTCATATTAACAAACCCCAAGATTGGGGACTCAGCCTATTGCTTTGGTTGTCCCCACTGCTTGTGAGAATATCACGAATTCTCCACTTGGTGAAGTTGAATTTTCCCCATTTCTCACCATTCCCCAAAGGAGACTTTGCAAATACTTTTTTATTCACTGTTCAAATCCTTCTGGGATTTATTGAGGCATCACTCTAGACAAACCTACAAAATCTTATTCCCTACTCAAGGTACTTATGGTGTTCTATTAAGCTGTCCACATAAGTTATATTAGGAAATGCACTAGTCAAAATATAAATTTTGTACCAAATAAACATTTTTTGCTTTAGTCTCACACATAAGTTTAAGTTTTAAAATATTAATTACCATCTATTTTCAATACCCTGCAGTGTTTACATTCCTTTGTTCTTCCTCATGCACAAACATTTTTAAATTTGTACATTTAGTCACTATCATTTTACACTCTAGGCATTCCTAGATTATACCATCTCAGTCTTTATTGTCTATCTTTCTGTCTGATTTCATTTGTGTCCCCAGGCCTCCTCCATAATTCTCACATTCAGCTTCATTCAGTGTGCTAACATTATTGTGCTATAATTAGGTAGTATTGTACTGTCCATTTCTGAGTTTTTACAATCAGTCCTGTTGCACAATCTGCATCCCTTCAGCTCCAGTTACCCAATATCTACCCTATTTCTATCTCCTGATGGTCTCTGTTACCCACTGAAATTCTCCAAGTTCATTCACTAATGTCAGTTCATATCAGTGAGACCATACAGTATTTGTCCTTTTGTTTCTGGCTAATATCACTCAGCATAATGTCCTTAAGGTCCGTCCATGTTGTTACATACTTCATAACTTTATTCTGTCTTACAGCTGCATAATATTCCATCGTATGTATATACCACAGCTTCTTTAGCCACTTTTATGTTGATGGACATTTGGGCTGTTTCCATCTCTTGGCAATTGTAAATAATGCTGCTATAAACATTGGTGTGCAAATGTCCATTTGTGTCCTTGCCCTCATGTCCTCTGAGTAGATACCTAGCAATGGTATTGCCAGGTCATCTGGCAGTTCTATACTTAGCTACCTGAGGAACCGCCAAACTGCCTTCCACAGCAGTTGTACAATTTGACATTCCCACCAACAGTGGATAAGTGTGCCTCTTTCTCCGCATCCTCTCCAGCACTTGTCATTTTCTGTTTTATTGATAATGGCCATTCTGGAGGGTGTGAGATGATATCTCATTGTGGTTTTGATTCGCATTTCCCTAATAGCCAGGGAAATTGAGTATCTTTTCATGTGCTTTTTGGCCATTTGTGTTTCCTCTTCTGAGAAGTGTCTGTTCATGTCTTTTGTCTATCTTGTAATTGGGTTGTCTGTCTTTTTGTTGTTGAGTGTATCTATATATACATATATATATGAATCTCTTTACATATTCTGGATACTAGACCTTTATCTGATATATCGTTTCCAATTATTGTCTCCCATTGTGTAGGCTGTCTTTTTACTTTCTTAACGAAATTCGTTGATGCACAAATGTGTTTAATTTTGAGGAGTTCCCATCTTTCTTTCTTCAGTGCTCATGCTTTGGCTGTAAGGTCTAGGAAACCACCTCCTATTATAAGATTTATAAGATATTTCCTTACATTTTCTTCTAAAAGTTTTACGTTTAGGTCTTTGGTCCATTTTGAGTTAATTTTTGTATATCATCTTATAGTCTTAATTGGAAAGAAGAGCAGATACAACGCTATTCATACAGAATTGCACTAATTATGTAAAAGAAAATAAATAAAGATAGAGATGCACAAAAAGAAATGACAAGAAAATGTATGCCAATGAAAATGTACAACTTTCATTATTAGATAAAACAGTAAATATTTTTGAAGCCTCACTTGATACCAAATTCTTTTTCTTTGCATTCTAGCTTTGGCTTCTTGTAGTTCCTCAAAAACAGACCTTGTGTTTTCATGCGCCTCTAAAAGTCCCTTCAATCCTGTTAGCTCTTAGACAAATTGCAACCTCCTCAGAGAAGTCTTCCTTGCCTTGACCTAGCACCAACCCTCCCAAAAGTTGGGTCAAGCACCTATGCCTTGGCACTTAGCAATTGTAATTTTTTTCATTTATTTTCATGGTTATGTGAATAATGTCTCCTGCCTTCCAAACTTTCAGATCCAAAAGGCATGGGTCTAGCTTTACTCCCAGCCTAGCACCTAGTATAATGGTTGGCAAATGTCAGAGACTGCATAACATAGTAGTGTAAAGCATGGACTTAGGAACCAGACTGTCTGATTTTGAATTTTGGCTCTTCTTTTCACTAACTGGGTGACCCTGCCCAAGTTACTTAACCTCTCACTGCCTAATTGTCCACATCTGTAAATTGGGGGAAATGATTATACCTGTTTTGGAGATTTGCAATGAGGATTAAATGAATGAACATCAGTAAGGCTCTCAGAATAGTCTGGACACAGAATAGAAGCTCCATAAATATTTAATATTTTTAAATGCTTAATAAGTAGTTGCTGATTTAATAAATGTCTGATATTACTGTTTATGTAGTTTTAAATGTACTAATTTGGCCATGTCGTCAAAATGCCTGATTTTCAGCTCTCAAATCAAATATTATTCTAAAGATCATAGCTCAGTAATATGCTTCGAGAAAATACAAGAGAAGTTCAGAGTCTTTTCACCCCTCTAGCAGGCAGTGCTCTCAGCCATAGAGTAAGGAGTTGAATTACATAGGGTCCATAGTCTCTTCCAACTCCAACAGATGTTATTTGTCCTTAGGAAACAAACTAGATCTAACAGCAGAGAAGACCATCTTACATTCCATTGGAATGTGTAAGTTTCCATTCAAGAAAGAAAAAGAAAAAAAAAGATCATCCAGTTGATTAGCAAAATTCATCTTTGAAATAGGAAATTGTAGGTTTGAACTGTGGCAGTGAATCTTTGTTAATTTAAAGGAATTTGACTACTGGAAAATGTATACAAAGGCTATAGACAATTCATTTCATCTGTGAGAAGTGGATTATTTTATCTTGGCACCTAAACTGACCTAATGTGATCTTCTGGAAGGTGACTGATAATAGAATCCTTAATGTCTCCAGACAAGAGATTACAACACCTAAATAATATTATGAGCAATTAGAAAAATGAATTAACTTTTAAAAGCCTTCCTTTTAGTTTCAAAGTAATGGATATACATTCAGATACAATAACTAAACATTTTAAAATTTATCGTTATGTTTAAATGTCTATTTAATTATATAATAATAAAAAGTAAATATGTTCCAAGTACCCTTGCCACCATGTTTATTTTCCAGAGGTACCAAATGTTAACAATTCGGATGTATTCTTCACACATTTCTATGCATACCATAAAAATTATGTTTATATGCACCTGTTCCTTGAAGTAATTTGTGAGGTGTTACCTTTTCTTGCCCTTTTAGTGTTACCGCAGGCAGTTACCCAGTTTGAAGAACTGGTTGGCATGGCAGAGGCTCTGCTTAAGGGTGGAGGGACCGTGTCCACATCCGCGTCCACCCTCTGGAGAGCAGCAAACAACTCCTCACCAGACTCACTTGCCTCAACATGTAGCAATTCTAATTCTAATTCCAGTTCACCAATTTCCCTGAAAGCTGACGAAGAGCATCATACTGATGAGAAACAGGTTAGTTAGAATACTTGTCCTACTTCTTCCCGAGATGCAATTAATATAAAAATTAAAATAAGGAGAGAAGATGTTCATTGGATAACTACTCATTAAGGGTTATAAAATTTTGACATTGAAAGAAAATAAATGTCACCCTCTGTTTGCTGGTTGAACACGAATCTTTTTCTGTTTTCCCAGTCTCTCCTAATCAAGCAATGGAAGGTAAAAAGACAAGAGCTTTCCTAGAACCAGGTGTCAGCCAGGGAAATATGTCTCCAAAAGCAATAATTAAATGCTAACTAATAATCTAACATTCAGAATATTTAAATCTTTGTGTATCGTTTCCTATTGCTTCTATAATTACCACAAACTTAGTCATTTAAAAGAGCACAAATTTATTATTTCACTGTTCTGTAAATCAGAAGTCTGGTGTGGATTTCACTGGACTAAAATCAAAGTTTCAGCTGGTGCATTCCCTTCTGGAGACTCTAGGGAAGAATCTGTTTCCTGCTCATTTCATTGTTGCGGAATTCAGTTCCTTGCAGCACTAGGACTGAGTTCCTGAATTTCTTGCTGGCTGTAAACTGAAAGAATTCCAAATTCTAGAGACCACACCATTCCTTGTCTCTTGGTCCCCTTCTAAATCTTCAAAGCCAGCAACTGCAGATCAAGCCCCTCTCACGCTTACAATCCCTCTTCCTATCTGCCTGTTTTGACCTTCTCTACTACCTCCCTCTTCCGCTCATGAGTACATGGGGCCATCTGGATAATCTCCAGGATAATCTCCCCATCTCAACCTTAATCACATCTGTGAAATTATTTTTACAAAATAATCTATTTACTGGTTGCAGGAATTGGGATGTGACCATCATTTGCCTACCACAGTTAGTATTAAGTATAGAGGTTGCAGGTTGCAATGAATCCTTAAAGCACCAAATCTAGATGACATGACAAGAGTTTGTATTACACTCTGGAGCAAATGCCTCCTAAATCTTGGGAATTGTCTCTAAGGTATCATTTAATTCTTAAAACCTGAAATGTAAAATGTATAGTAAAAGTATAATCTGCCATTCTCTAAGACATCTTAGAGAATGTTGATAAAGTTTTCTTATATTTCTTAATTCAATTAGTAATCCATTTCTTCAGATATTACTTTTCAGGTTTTTTTTTTCCAATTTCAGTTATTCTTTTTTTTTGTTTTAGTTCAAGATTGAAAAATGGCAGATTGCCCGTTGTAATAAGAACAAGCCTCAGAAGTTTATTAATGATTTAATGCAAGTACTTTACACAAATGAATACATGGCCACACATAGTCTGACAGGAGCAAAATCCTCTACTTCAAGGGACAAAGCTGTAAAACCAGCTATGAATCAGAATGAAGTTCAAGAAATTATAGGTAATAATTTGATTATATTATGTTGTTATATGAATTGGAAGTTGTTACCATTCAAGATCAAGTTATTCTTTCATAGTTCTTTATTGTGTCAGATTTATCTTTCCATGAAAGAAAAATCTCATGATAGTCTAAATAATATTCTTACTAAATATGGAAAATTTTAGAGAAAAACTTTACATTTAAAATGATGATTAAAATAAAACTAAATTTTATATCACTGAAATATTGAATGACTGTTATAAATTCATAGTTTTAGAAAAGGGAATTTTCAAAATCTTTTAAAACAAAATGTCAGTAAGTTTATATCTTGTTTTCTCTTTCTTGTCTTGGTTACATCCCTCATCTTTTATTCTAGAAAAATAGAGGTTAATTTGATTATCCTATTGCGTTTTTAAAAAATTTATTATCAAATTAATTTGTTTGCAAATATCCAACAAATTTAGGGTTTTTGTGAAGCCATCTCTGTATTTCAGTAATATGTCATTTCTATTTGGAAAAGGATCAGTCTGATCTAGTTGTTCAGCAGATGTTGGAAATGGGTAAAAATAAGTTGCTAACATTTAAGGTAAGGGACCTAGGGATTTAGGTTCAGAAGGTACGGTTAAAGTTGAGTAGTATCACAGGAAGATAAAAATATATGTTATCGGGTTCGATTCCTGAAGCCTGCCCAAGTCAAAAAAAAAAGTATGCTCTCTGTTTATAACATAGAACCTTCTGATATCTCTTACTTTGCTTTGAAAAATCTGACTATATATTAATCTACTTAAATATCGCATTGGTGTTTAGACTGCTTCTGAAAAATTGAGACAAAATTTTAATGTGGAATGCTTGATGTTTCCCCCCAGTTTAAACCTTAAAATGAAAAAGCCTCAAGTGTGTTTTTTGTGAAATTATTGTTGTTTTTTACAGGAGTCACAAAGCAATTATTTCCGAATACAGATGACGTTTCAATTAGGAGAATGATAGGGCAAAAGCTAAATAACTGTACCAAGAAGCCAAATTTAAGCAAAAATCTTAACTCTCGGGATATTAAGTAGATCTTTTGGTAAGTCTTTAAAATCTTCACAATCCTCTCAATGTGGCAGGAATATGTTGTAATACTTTTATCTGTAGAATAGCATTTTCCAAACACTCTCCTAGAAAATACTAGTGATCTGTGAAATGCTAATACCTAGTTCTGGGATTCAGGGGAAAGGGAAGGGAATTTAAATGTGGGAAATGCTGAGTTATATTACACAGATTTTCCTTTCCATGAGCTGCTCAGAATTTTATACCCTTTCATTTGCCCATGTGCATCAGAAATTTCTAAGAAGGGGGTTGTATTAGTTAGGGTTCTCTAGAGAAACAGAATCAACAGGGAACACTTGCAAATATAAAATTTGTAAAAGTGTCTCACGTGACCGCGGGAATGCAGATCCAAAATCCGCAGGGCAGGTTGTGAAGCCAATGACTCCAATGGAGGGTCTGGGCGAACTCCACAGGAGAGGCTGGCCAGCTGAAGGAGGAATAGAACCTGTCTCTTCTGAATCCTCCTTAAAAGGCTTCCCATGATTAGATTAAGCATCACTCATTGCCCTTTGGCTGATTACAAATGGAATCAGCTGTGGATGCAGCTGACGTGATCATGATCTAATTCTATGAAATGTCCTCATAGCAACAGACAGGCCAGCACTTGCCCAACCAGACAAACAGGTACCACCACTTGGCCAAGTTGACACATGAACCTGACCAAGACAGGGGTTAATATGTAGCGTTTTCCAAAACTGTTTTACTGAGGAATGTTTTTTTTCTTCACAGAATGCCTGTTAACTTGGTGGTGGGGATAGAAAGGAGCCAAAGGAGGAACACAAGACCATTTAGGAAGTGTTTCTCTAGCGCAAGGGAGATACAGACCCTGGGGAACTCTCTGAGGCCCATCAATGAGACGGGCCTTACAACTCTAAAGAGTGGTTTATACAAAATATTGGCTGGAGGTATTGAGGAGTCTCATCCACTATTCTCCATGCTGCTTCTCACTGTCTTTAAATCTCTTCATCAGTTGTTTCAGTTTGTATTTGTTTAATGAAAAATTTTACCAAGCTGTTTGCGTTGTATTAAGAAAAATAATGTTTTTGGTGAGAGAGTTCTGAAGGCAGTACATTTTATAGTTCTGGCCTTGCCCCAAAGAAAACTCTGAAATGGAATTTTGTGTTTTCATTAACAACTTAATGTCCTTACCATCTCACTTGTGCTCACCCTTCCCTCCCTCCATTAATTTGCTGGAGAAATATGTGGGGAAAAAATGTATGATTGCATTATTTAATATTTTAAATGATTATTAGAGATATATGGGTAACACAAAGGGCATGGTCCTCTACAGTTATCCTTTTTTGTTTTACCCACTTTGTTTACTGCTATTTTTTACTTCCACTTTGCCTGTTCTCTGCCTAACCTCACCCCATTGAGAGCTTTTTACTTATCTTGATTTTGGGGGGCTGTGTTTTAAATGGGATGTGCCTCACCTCACCTCAATCTCCTCAAGGGTCCCTTATGTAGTTTGTTATACAACCAAAGCTAGCTCTGCTGAGGATCAACAATAATCTTTCTTCCTTAAACAAACAACTACTACTTATAACAACTAACTGCAGGATTCTTATCCTTGGTTCACACATTCACACACAGACTGGTAGACTAACTTGAAGATTTGTTGGAGATAAGGATATTTGTAAGCTTTTTCTCTTCAAATTGGTTATAAATTTCAGTAGATGTGTGCATCTCACAAATTTCCGATTACAAGATAAATGCTTAAATGCACCCTTAGAACTTTTCTCATTTTAACATGAGACTGTCCAGTTATCCAGGTGCACAATGGCCATCTTCCCTTTCTAAACGCGATACAAGCAGACTTCTAAGTCATAGGGCTATCTGTCTTTTAGAGTTATTGTATTTCAGAGCTCTGCAAGGCATTTTAATGTCTAACCTCTCTTTTTAATCTTCAGACTGCAAAGGTTAGACATAAAATTCATCTCTGAATTATGGGGGCGGGCCGCGGTGGCTCAGCGGGCAAAGTGCTTGCCTGCTATGCCGGAGGACCTCGGTTCGATTCCCGGCCCCAGCCCATGTAACAAAAACGGAGAAACAAAATACAATAAAACAAGAAAATGTTTAAAAAAGATGTTTCCCTTTCTTCCTCCCTTCCTTCTTTCTATCCTTCCTTCCTTCTCTCTGTCTTTCCTTTAAAAAAAAAAAAAAAAAAAAAAATTCATCTCTGAATTATCAAACTGCCAAAATTTTGAAAAAGTTAAAGTAAAAAGGATTTTATTTCATTTTGGTTTGTACCTGCCAATAATAGTGTTATTAAATCATCTGACTATGGCGTGAATTAAAATTGTAGCAAAGGACAAACCTCTGCTACCAACACAGTTTAGTGCTTCTGAGCCTGAGCCTTGTCCTGTAGTGCCAAATTGTTGGACTAAAATAATGCTTATGTTTTGAATCTGAAATAGAGATTAATTCAAAATTTTAAAAATTGGTAGTTGTCTTTCATTTGAAATATGATTAAATTCAAATAGTTTCAAAAAGGACAGAAAGTAAGTAGGGAAGGAAATGGGCACATTATGCCTAATCTAACTATACTTCATAAATTAGTCAGAAATAGCACCATCTAGTGGAATGATTATTTTTCTCTTTTTCTGGTCCTTTAACCCACAGGAACGTAAAGGTTACTATGCTTTTCAGGCAAATCATACCCCCTTCCTCTCCCATCCCTAAAAGTATTCTTTGGAAAATTTACTTTTTTTAGTATTGCTATTAGCAAAAGCACACAGATTTCTACGAATTCCTATGTGTCAAAAATGCCTAGCAACCCCCACCCCCATGCCCTGTGGTAGAGTGGGCTCTCCATCCTGAGTTCAGGTTAGTCAACCTCAGCCTGGATTTGAAAGGACAACCTATTCCCAGCTAAATTCCATCCTTCCTGTGTTCTCATCTATTCTCTCTCACTCCTGTGACTGCCCTCATGTTACCTACAGCTGTTTCTTGCCAAAGCTTGATGTTACTCTTTCTGTCTTTCTCTCCATTTTTGCTTCTCTCTTACATGAACTGAAGCAAATCTCATTTGCAAAAATCACAGAATGTTAGAGTATCATCTCTGTTAGGGTATAAGATACCACTAAGTGATCAAACAGACTTCCCCAAAATTTCCAAAAGTTGCCTAGTGTATATTAATCTCTAATATAATACTAATATGCATATATTATAACAAAGGTGATCTAACACATGGGTGCTCAAATGGGATGGGAGTGATTTTTGCCCTACCCCACACCCCAAGGGGATATTTGGCAATACTTGGAGATATTTTCGGTTGTCACAGTTAGATGGTGCTATTGGCATCTAGTGGATAGAGGGCAGGGATGCTGCTACAATGCATAGGATAGCCCTACAGTAAAGAATTACCCTGCCCCAAATGTCAGTGTTATCAAGATTAAGAAACTCTGATCTAATGATTTCCTTATTTTGGAGACAATGAAATTGAAGCTTAAAGAGGTTAAATGAATTACCAAGAACATACAGTTAGTAACTGATAAAGAGCCAACACTAACATATAGTGCTTTGAATTTTTTACCTAATGTTTTAGGTGAAAATGTCTGGTTTTAAAGCCTGCTTTACCTCTTAACTGTGTGCCCTTTGGCAAGTTAGTATACCTCTCTAACCTGCAATTTAAATAAGGATAATAATAATAATAATTCCTACCTCAGGGATGCAGCCAGGATCTCTGGAACCTGAAATTTGTAGTATTTGTGGGACCCTTTTTAAGGAAAGAAATGCAAAATTATGAGTGAACAATCAGCTACAACTCTGTATTTAAAAGATGAAATAAATCAAGGAAAATTGCATAATATTTAAAAGCTACTAAATTCCTCAAATTTCACAAAATGTGGCAAAAAAGACAATATTTGTATTAACTAACAGCTCAATACTTTTTTCCTAGTTCTTTTTTTTTTTTGGTTGCATATATTTAGATTGCTTCTTCAATTGACAATAATTTTGTAAAGTCCATATCTATAGAAGGAATACAAAGATAATTTAGATGATCCTCTAGCATAGTTGATGGAAATTTGCTTTTTTTTTTGCAGTTTACAAGTTTTCTTTCAAATTGTCAACTCCTTATTGGTTACACCATGTAATTTTAGGACTGTTGTCAAATTTGGATAAACCCCTATTGAGTTTCTTTTATATCTGAGCTATACAATTTCAGGACATTTCAAGTGTTTTATGGAGTAATTGCTCTTAAATATTCTTTGAATGATTAAATTCAACGTATTCCTAGAAGACATTCCAACCGGGATGACCAGCAATTATGTAACTCTACAATGAAGAAATCGCAAAGCACAAAACTAGCACGTTTTACAAGATCGCAGAAATGCCCACTAATGCTCCATGGTTGTAACAGGAGGGGGGAATATAACTGAGGGAGGGTTGAAGTTGGAAAGAGACAGTGGTATGAATTGATTATGGTTGAGTATCTTATTTTTGCTAATTTTACAAAAATATATAAACATGCAAAGATATCACTAGGGCCTCTTTTAGAAGATACACCAAAAGTAAGCTGCATGTTAGCTTCACATTAATCTTGTATTTGACCTAGCTAATTTGGTTTTTCTGAGTTTTGAGTGAGGTAAAACAGGCTTGGGAAATTGCAAGGCATTTAAACAATCAAGAAATGTTCACTGAAGAATGACAGAAAGAATTATTGATAATTTTTTCAGAGGGTTGATGGGCATATGGGGGTGTTCATTTTACTTTGTGTGTTTGAAAATTTCCCTAACAACATGTTTTAAGAGTCACTTGAGATAAAAACAAATGTTACATACTTTGTTTTCTATGCTAGAATTCCTCTGACTAGATTGCAAAATAGTTCCTGTCACCTTATTATTAAAAGTTCTTCTTAACAATTTCTATTTTTATGTACAAAATTTGTAGTAAATATAAAATAACATACACAACTATTAATAGACTACAAAATATGTAATATATATTTATTCTATTTTCTGAAAATTGCTTTTTTAGGTACTATAGATACCTGAAACAAAATACCTTCAGTTCTAAATCTATATTTGGATTTTATTGGAGAATCTGCAGTTTCATTGGCAGTGAACACAGAGAGACACAAGCAGTGACAGTCTGTGAGACATCTATATTGCTGGGCTTTTTGGATGGAGGAGCAAGCTTGCTGAAGAAAATGCATGTAGATTCTACCCTACACATCAGTGATGCATCGAATCGGAGAATTTCCAGCAGTCATATGAGCATGCGGTGTGGTTTCTTTGGAAATATGCATTTCCCCATCCCCAACTACTAGGTACAGCCAACATATCAGGATAATCAGAGCTCTTATCATAACTACAAAAACTTCAATCCTTAAGATTAGTCATTGTCCTAACCAGTCATTGTACGTTAATTATTACCATCGATTCCCCATTATAGTTTTTTATCTTAAGCGTATTTGGAAAAGTAGAAATAATCAATGTCCACGAACATGAGAGCAGCAAGGTCGGCCTGAAATCTGATAATCAAGTGTAGCCAATAACAGTGTTTTTAGCAATAAAATAATAGGATTATTTGGTTATCTAAAATGTGAAAAAAAAAGAATATGAGAAAAATAGAAGCAAGACCTTTTTATTTTAATATTAAACGACTCCACCTTTCTCCTGAAAAGCAAACAAATTCAAGATTTGTGGTACAAACAATGCATCCACTTTCAGAATAATCTTTTTTTCTTTTGCTTACCCAACATGCTTCTAATTTTTTATTGTCCCAAATATGTTAAATATAGATGTGAAATATAAAATATCAATATCATCTGTGTTTTCTATAAGATGTAGCATCATATATATTGGTTCAATTATACTGCTACCATACTTAGTTTTAACTGGTTTATTTTCATCATATCAGAAGTAAAAGGAATTGAAATCAGAACCATCTGGGTTTGATAATTGCCCAAAAAGAAAAATATCATTTTGTAAATCAGCAAATGATAGAACATTCTTTATCCAGAGCCTTTTTCACTTATCAGGTTACCCCTCTACATGTGACACTCTACAATGCCAAGCCATAGTTCTTTAATGTACAAAGTTGTGTCTAACCCTGGAAAACAGGAAGTATATAATAATTACAAAGTTCAGTATTACAGACCCAGGGAACATTCCATATATGTTGCTAATGATAAGAATGTAGTTTTACAAAGTAAATATTCTTAAGGAAATAACTTAAATAACATTTGCTACTTTTATTAAATATAAATAAACCCCATTCAAACCATAAAATGCGCTTGCTTGATTTTTTATTAATGTAAAAAAATTCAGGGAAAAACTTTACCATTATAATTTGGCTATTTGGCACTGGCTTGTTAGTCTTGTTAACTATGTACTATGTAGGATTTATAGACAATGTCCAGACATGGTAAATAGACTTAATATTTTTACTGCAAAAAGATAGTCTGATTAAGAAGTGTGTTTGCATTCAAAACAAAACTATTGCTGGAGGATTGTAGGGAGATGGCAGAGTAGCAAACTCTGGCAATTAGTCTCACCAAAACAACTATTGAATTGCCTGGCACTGTCTAAATCAACTATTATGACACCTTGGAAACTAGTAGACCACAGAGAAGAGCTGGAGGAAGAGGCTGGTAAACTGTGGAAAACATCAGTAAACTTCACCTTCTAAGCAGTGGCTACTATCCCCCAACCCACAAGCACATAGTAGGCAGCAGTGGGGAATGCAGCCCAGGCTCCTGGTGCAGTCCGATGGTGCCAAGGTGGCTGTAAGGACCTAGGACTTTAAAATCTGGGGGTGGAGCCTGATCATTTTGAATCAACTACTTTATATCACAGGGAAACCCACTCTGAGTATGGCCTTTGTTCCAACCCCCATAAGGCAAAAGGGGCAGAGGAGTCTTAAAGCAGCTGTAGCTTTTTTCTCTCTCTTTTTAATTTCCATTCTCCATATGGGAACAAAGTAATTTGCAAAAGTTACAAATTGATGTCTCCAGACCTCAACAATAGCAGAACAACCCCCAAACCACCTAGCAATCCCAGAGTAATAAAGTAACTAGATTTCCAGAAAACAGAATACCCAGTTCTCAACAAAAAATTACAAACACACAAAGAAAGAGAAAAATATGTCCCATTCACAGGAAAAAATTTTTTTTTGCCAGAAACCATCCTCAAAGAAGCTTATGTATTGGAACTATTAGTAAAAACTTTAAATGATTGGTCTTAAATACGTAAAATGAGCTACAGGAAGTCATATACAAAGAACTAAAGGAAATTAGGAAAACATTGTCTGAACAAAATAAAGAGATAGAAATGATTTTAAAAAAAAACAAATTTTAGAGTTGTAAAGTACAAATTGGAATGAAACCTTATTTAGAGGGATTCAACAGCAGATTTGAACAGGTAGAAGAAAGGATCAGTGAACCTGAAGACAAGATGATTGAAACTTTCTAGTATGAGAAACAAATAGAAAGAAATAATGAAGGGAAATAAACTGACCTTGAGAGACCTGTGGGAGACCACCAAACATACCATCATACACATCACTGAAGACCTAGAAGGACAAAAGAGAGAGAAAGAGGCAGACAAATATTTGTAGAAATAATGGCTTAAAACTTCCCAAATCTAATGAAAGACATGAATGTATACATATGAGATGCTCAATGAACTCCAAGCAGACTCTAACAGATCTACACCGACATATTGGAAAAAATTTGTCAAACTCAAAGACAAAAGAATTTGAAAGCAATAAAGAAACAACTTGTCACAACAAGGGAACCCAATAAGATTAACAATGGATTTATTGTCAGAAACCATGCAGGCCAGAAGACAGGTGGATGGCATATTTGAAGTCCTTAAAGAAAAAAATGTTAACCAGGAATTCTATATCCAGCAAAATTATTCTTCAATAATGAAGGAGAAATTAAGACATAATTTTACATAAACAAAAGCTGAAAGACTTGAATACCAGAAGATCTGCCCTACAAGAAATGCAAAAGGGAATTCTTCAGGCTGAAATAAAAAGACTCTAGCAATCACTTGAAATCATAACAAGAAATAAAGAACATTGTAAAGGTAACTACATAGGTAAATATAAAATCCTGTCTTATTATTCTTTTGGTTTATAACTGCTTTCCCCCTCCATCATATGGCTTAACAAGCAAATATGTAAAATAACATTTAAAATATATGCTAATTGGTAAAGAATATATAAAGATGTAATCTGAGACAATAATATAAAGGAGAAAAGATAGAAATATCTAGGACTACCAAGTTGGTACTAGTCAAACTAGATTGTTATTAGTTTAAAGAGTTAATTGCAAATAGAAAGTTGACCACTAAGAAAGTAATAAAAAAAATTTTTAAAAGGAAAGAAGGGAATCAAGTGGCACACAACAAAAAAGCAAATTAAAAAGACATTAGTAGAGTAATTGAGAACCAAAAAACATACAAGACTTACAGAAAAAACATAGCAGAATACCAGAAGTAAATTCTTCCTTCTCAGTATTACCCTAGAAGTCAATGGATTAAACTCCCCAATTAAAAGGCAGGAATTGGAATATTGGATAAAAAAACATGATCCGTCTGTATGTTGTCTAAAAGACACTTGCTTTATATACAAAGAAACAGAGGATAAAGTACAAAGTCCCCTTAAGGGACTGGGGAAGATGTGGAAATATTAAACTTCCCCATCTTAGAAATTCCTGATATTCTTGCAAGCATTAGGGACTCCCAATTTAATAAATCAAGCCCTTGGAGACTTATTCCAGCAAAGGAGAAGCTAAGCCTACTTATAATTATGCCTAAGAATCACCCCCCAAAGAAGCTCTTTTGTTGCTCAGATGTGGCTTCTCTCTCAGCCAACTCTGCAAATAAATTCACTACCCTCCCGCCCCTACAGGGGAAATTAGGAAATATCTTAAGACAAATGAAAACGAAAGTACAACATACAAAAATTTGTGGGATGAATAAAATTTAAAATTTATGGGATGTTCAGAGGGAAATTTGTAGTTCTAAATGCCTACATTAAAAAAAGAAGAAAGATCACAAATTGTATTAGTTTGCTAAATACTGCCAGAATGCAATATACCAGAAATGGAATGGCTTTTAAAAGGGGAATTTATTAAGTTACAAATTTGCAGTTTGAAGGCCATAAAAATGTCCAAACTAAGGCATGCAGAGAAAGATACCTTGACTCAAGGAGGATCATTATCTGTCACATGGGAACGCACGTGGCTGGCATTAACTGGTCCTTGTTTAGAGTTCCATTGCTTCCAGCTTCTTATACCAGTGGTTTCCTTTCTAAGTATCTATGGGCCTTCACTTAGCTCCTCTAGGACACTACTCTTTGTTCTGGCTTGCTTAGCATCTCATGGGAAAGCACATGACAATGTCTGTTGGGCTCTGCATCTCCAAATGTTCTCTATCAGCACTCCAAGCATCTCCAAATGTCTGCATCTCTGTCACTTCTGAGGTTTATCCAAAATATCTCCCCTTTTAAAGACCACAGTAAATAAATCAAGACCCACCTTAAATGGGTGGAATTACATCTCCATCACATTTAAAGAAGATGTAATAACAATCTGTTCTAGTTTGCTAGCTGCCAGAATATGATATACCAGAACTAGAATGGCTTGTAATGGGGGGAATTTAAAAAATTGCTAGTTTACATTTCTAAGACCAAGGAAAAGTCAAGATTAAAGCAAGTTTTTAAAAAGGTCCAAATTCAGGCACACACAAGAGCTTACCATCACTCAAGAAAGGCCAGTGAAGTTCAGGGTTTCTCTCCCAACTGGAAAGGCACATGATAAACATGGTGATGTTTGCTAGCCTTCACTCCAGGCCTCTTGCTTCATGAATCTCTCCCAGGGGGCGTTCTCCTTTTTCATCAACAAGGTCGCTGGCTGGTGGTCTCTGTAGTTTTCATGTCTCTATTGCTCTTGTTATTCTCAAGCTTTCTCCAAAATGCTTCCTCTTTTAAAGGATTCCAGTGAAGTAATCAAGACCTATTTGGAATGGATGGAGCCACTTTACCCCCCTTTGCAAAAATTAATGCACAATTGGGTAAGTCACATCTCTGTGTAGAAAACCTAATCAAGTTTCCAACCTATAGTACTGAAAAGGGGTTAGAAGAAATAGTTGCTCCCACTAGATTGATTAGGATTAAAACATGGCTTTTCTAGGGTACATAAATCCTTTCAAACTGGCACATAATCTTTCTCAAGCTCTTCTGAAAAACAGAAGAAGATTACTTACCAACTCATTCTAAAAGACCAGCATTACATGACTACCCAGCAAGATAAAGACAACACAAGAAAAGAACATTTCAGACCAGCATCCCTTATAAGTATAGCTGCAGAAATACTGTACAAAATATTGACAAACTAATATAGCCAATAGTGTGTTAAAAGGATTATACATCATAACTAGTTTGGATTTTTTTCAGGAATGCAAGGGTTATTCAACATAAGACAATCAGTGTAATGCAGCACATTAATAGAATGAAGGGGGAAAACACAACTATTTCAATTGAAAAGGCATGTGACAAAATATAATATCTTTTCATGCTAAAAAGTCTCAGAAAACTAGGAATAGAGGGAACTTTCTTAACATATTAGGGTTCTCTTGGGAAATAGAACCAAGAGGAGATATCTGTAAATATGAGTTTTATAAAACTGTCTTACACAACTGTGGGGGTGCATGAGTCCAAATTCCGAAGGGCAGGCCACAAACTGAAATTCCAGTAAAGATCTTTGATGAATCCCCCAGGAGAGGCTGGATAGCTGAGGAAGAAGAGAAATTTCTCCCTTCTCCCTTAAAAGCCTTCAACTGATTGGGTTAAATCCAGCTAATTAGATTCTTTCATTGCAGAAGACAGTACCTTAGTTTGATTGTAGATATAATCTGCAGCCACAGAGACAATCAGCAGCTTGATAATTTAGTAAACAAGCCTCTTGGTTTATTAACCCATAACTCACCACAAAATGTCCTTGTAGTAAAAGTTAGGCCAGTGCTTCTTGACCAGACAACTGGGCACCATGACCTGGTCAAGTTGATACATGAACCTAACCATTACAGTCCACCTCTTGTCAACTTGGCAGCTATACACATCACCCTAAACCATACTTAATCTCTAAATAGCACAGAATAATAGACATATGTTCACCTAATAATACTCAACTGTCCTGCATAAAACTGGAAATGCACTAAATCTCTCCAGAATAGAGTGCAAGTCCTTGAGTAGCAGTCACTCTTAAACTTGATATTCTATAACTTAAATACCACAACGTGAACAATATAACTTCTGTCATATGATAAGGGGATAATACAGAAAAGAAAACAAAGATATTTGCTTTATGTACAAATACAAGCATGCTATAACAAAACAAGGAGGAAATATTCATACCATCACAGTCCTCATTTCTGTAACTGGTCATGTAGTCATAGCTCATATTTATCACTACTTTCTTCCACTACCCATTCCATGTTCCCTTTACCCTCAGCAAGCACTTCAGCCGGTCATGGTTCTTTACATGATGAGGTAGGACCCAAACCTTCATTCCTGAAGTTTCTGAACCATTAGTAGTCCTTCCTAGATTGGGTTTTTGCAATTTTCCATTGACTCTAATCACAGGGCATGGTAGTACTAAGAGACACCCTAGGGGATCGCCTGTATTCCAGGAAAACTCTCCTTTACCTCCATTGTGAAGTTGCAGTCTGATTTCCCTTTGATAGGCAGGATCAATCATCACTGCCAGTACAGTAATCCACTTCCTTGCCTGTTGATTTAGAAGTATGAGAAGCCCAAAGTGATCGGTGGTAGTTTTAACTTCCAGTTCAATGGAACCATTGTTGTGTCTCCTGGTAGGAGCACTCCTTCTTTTGGAACTGAGAATTGTAGACCAGTGAAGCAGGTTGCAGGGACAGGAAGCAAATATTTTTCTAGTAGATCACTAGGGGTGATAGTTAATGGTGCCACTCCCATTTCCACCTTTTGACTCCTGGACTATGAATCCTGGCCATGGGAAAAACAACCCCCCATAGAGTGGATGCTGATTCAGAGCATACATAATCTCCTGGAGAACATTGCCTAATTCCTGCAACATATTGCCACCTAGTTGGTGCTGTCACTGAATCTTCAAAAGGCCATTCCACCAATATATCAACTCAGCTGCCTCTGGATGAAGAGGAACATGGTAAAACAGAGAGTTCCATGACCATGCACCCATTCTTACACTTCATTTGCTGTGAAGTGGATTCCTTGTTCAGAAGCAAAGCTGAGAAGAATACCATGATGGTGGATAAAGCATTCTGTTAAGTCCACAGATAGTAGTTTTTGTGGAAGCATTGCATGCAGGGAAGACAAACGTATCTGGAATATGTGTGTATTCCAGTTATAAGAAATCATAGCCCCTTCTATGATGGAAGTGGTCCAATGTAATCCAATGTAATCACCTCAGGGAATGGTGCTTCTTCTACTTTGCTAGCTGTCAGAATGTGATATACCAGAAACAGAATGGCTTTAAAAGGGGGAATTTATTAAGTTGCAAGTTTACAATTCTAAGGCTGTAAAAATGTTCCAATTAAAGCAAGTCTATAAAAATGTCCAAATTAAGGCATCAACAAGAGGTTGCCTTCACTCAAGAAAGGCCAGTGAAATTCAGGGCTTCTTTTTCAACTGGAAAGTCACATGGTGAACATGGTAATGTCCGCTAGCTTTCTTTCCAGGCTTCTTGTTTCATGAAGCTCCCCCAGGGGCATTTTCCTTCTTCATCTCCAAAGGTTTCTGGCTGACCGGGCTCTCATGGTTCTCATGGCTTTTTCCAAAATGTTTCTTTTTAAAAAAGATTTCAAGAAACTTATCAAAACCCACATGAAATGGGTGGAGCCACATCTCCCCTAATTAAGGGTTAACACCCACAATTGGCCATGTCACATCTCTGTGGAGATAATCTAATTAAGTTCCCAACCTACAGTGCTGAATAGGGATTAGAGGAAGCGGCTGCCTTCACAAAATGGTTCAAGATTAAAACATGGCTTTTCTAGGATACATAATCCTTTCAAACTAGCACAGTGCCATATCAGGGTATGAGTGTGAGTCTCTGCTGCTGACAGACTAAGCATCGAGCAGTGGCTGTAGCCAGGTTCGCATTGGTGAGTGGAAGCCCATGTTGTTGAGCCCATGCATAACCTCCATCCATACCACTATGACCACTTTGTTCATGAGCCCATTGGGCAATGACAGGAGTACTGGAGACAGAGGTTAACTAGTATCCACAGAATGTGCCATTTTATCCACTTCATTATCAAAGCCTTCCTCTACTGAAGTCACCCTCTGGTGAGTGTTCACATGCGACACAAATATTTTCATGTTTTTTGCCCAGTCAGGAAGGTCTGTATAGATACCGCTTCTCCAGAATAAATTTGTCACCAATTTTATTGTTATGCTCCTTCCAAGTCCCTGACCATCCAGGCAAACCTTTAGCAACAGCCTGTGAGTCAGTATATAAATGTACTTCTGGTTGGTTCTTCTTCCAAGCTAAATGAACAACCAAATGCACTACCCACTGGGAAGATTCCCCCTCACCACTATCCTTCAGGGACATCCCAGAAAGGGGCTGCTCTAGCCTTATTGTGTATATACCATTTCCATTTATGATGGAATGCTGCTGTTTGTGCCCAACTTTATTGCTTGGCAGGTTAGATAACATGTAGCTCATAATAGGCAATTCAGGTCTCATGATAACTCGGTGGCCTATGGTTAAGAGTTCAGTCACTACTAAGGCCTAGTAGCAGGTCAAAAGCTATTTTGCAAAAAGAGAGTAGTTATCTGCAGAGGATGCTAAGGCTTTACTACAAAGTTCCCTGGGGAAACAGCACTCACCCCTCTGTCTGGAGAGATTAATCTTGTCTCTCCAGATGAAACTGTAGGACGCTTCTAATTCTTTTCAAGACCCACTCCAATACCACCCTTTTCTTCAAGACCTGTGACTAGACTAAAGTGCCAAGAAACCCTAAAAAGTGAGGTACAAAGTGTGACCCATGAGGAAGTATGCTATACTCCAGCCAACATCATTATACCTCTTAACTCCACAAGACCCTGTTAAAGTGTCAAAAACACTGTCACCCAGAGCCTTCCCTCATATGAGAGTATGATTGGGAGAATCAAATAGTGATATTTTGCATATCTGTATTACTAACACATGCCATGAACTGTCAATGCCATCTTGATTATTGGAAAAAGAGTCATTAGTGCCTTAAAATCTAATCAGAGTAGAGAACCAATTGTAAAAGCCAATTTTTAAGATTCTGTTTCTCAAAAACCACTCTAGGTACCAAGCTGTATTAGTCAAGGTTCCCTTGGGAAGCAGAACCAACAAGAGATATCTGTAAATGTGAGATTTTATAAAAGTTTCTCATGCAACTGTTGGAATGCACAAGTCCAAATTCCATAGGGAAGGCTACAGGCTGGCAACAACCATGAAGGTCTTTGATGAAATCCCCAGGAGAGGCTGACTAGTTCTAGAAGCAAATGTTCTCTCTTCTCTCTTTAAAGTCATCAACTGATTGGATTAAATTCGATTGGGTGGATTTTCTCATTGTAGAGGACATTCTCTTAGTTGACTATAGAAGTAATCAGAGATAGATGCAATCAACTGACTAATAATTTAATAAACCAGATTTCTAGTTTATTCACCAGCCACAAAATGTCCTTGAGTAATGGTTAGGCCAGTGCTTGCTTGACCAGACAACTAGAAAGCAACACCTGGCCAAGGTGACACATGAACTTCATCCTAACAACGATAAAGGGCATTTATGAAAAAAACACACACACATAACTCAATATCACACTCAAAGGTGAAATCCTGAAACCCCCTGTGCTGGTTTGAAAGGATTTATGTACCCTAGGAAAGCCAGGCTTTAATCCTAATCAATCTTGTAGGAGCAGCCATTTCTTTTTAATTTTTATTAATAAAACCAATCAACATACAATATGAACATTCGTTTTTTATCACATAGTTGAATATTCATCATCATGATCATTTCTTAGAAAATTTACATCAATTCAGAAAAAGAAATAAAAAGAATACAGAAAAAAATTCATACATACCATACCCCTTACCCCTTCCTTTCATTGGTCACTAGCATTTCAATCTACTAAATTTATTTTAACATTTGTTCCTGCTATTACTTATTTATTTTTAATCCATATGTTTTACTCATCTTTCCATAAGGTAGATAAAAGAAGCAGCAGACACAAGGTTTACACAATCACACAGTCACATTGCAAAAGCTATATCACTATACAATCATCTTCAAGAAACATGGCTACTGGAACACAGCTCTACATTTTCAGACAGTTCCCTCCAGCCTCTCTGTTACACCTTAATTAAATAGGTGATATCTATTTAATGAGTAAGAATAATGTTCTAGTTTGCTAGCTGCCAGAATGCAATATACCAGAAATGTAATGGCTTTTAAAAGGGGGAATTTAATAAGTTGCTAGTTTACAGTTCTAAGGCTGAGAAAATGTCCGAATTAAAACAAGTCTATAGAAAAGTCCAATCAAAGGCATCCATTCAGGGAAAGATACTTTGGTTCAAGAAGGCCGATGAAGTTCAGGGTTTCTCTCTCAAGTGAGAAGGCACATGGTGACCACAGCATCATCTGCTAGCTTTCTCTCCTAGCTTCCTGTTTCATGAAGAAGCTCCCCAGGAGGCTTTTTCCTTCTTCATCGCCAAAGGTGGCTGGCTCATGGACTCTGCTTCGTGGTGCTGCAGCATTCTCTGCTCTCTCTGAATCTCTTCCATTCTCCAAAATGTTTCCTATTTTATAGGACTCCAGAAACTTATTAAGACCAACCCAAATGGGTGGAGACATGCCTCCAGCTTAAACACTGTTGATTAAATCACATCTCCAGGGAGATGATCTGATTACAGTTTCAAACACACGGTATTGAAAAGGGATTATTCTGCATTTACCAAATGGCATTTTGACTAAAACATGGCTTTTCTAGGACCCATACATCCTTTCAAGCCAGCACAAATAACCTCCAGGATAAGCTCTCAACTCTGTTTGGAATCTCCTAGCCATTGTCACTTTATTTTGTCTCATTTCTCTTTTATCCCTTTCGGTTGAGAAAGTTTTCTCAATCCCCCGGTGCCAAGTCCTGCTCATTCTCGGTTTTCTGTCCGACATTGCTAGAAAGGTTCATATCCTTGGGAGTCATGTCCCACGTAGAGAGGGGCAGGGCAGTGAGTTTGCTTGTTGTTTCAGCTCAGAGAAAGAGACCACATATGAGCAACAAAAGATGTCCTGCTGGGGGTGACTCTTAGGCCTAATTTTAAGTAGGCTTAGCCTATCCTTTGCAGTTTCATATGAACAAACTGCAAGATTGGGAGCTCAGCCTTTTGCTTTGGTTGTCCCCACTGCTTGTGAGAACATCATGAATTCTCCACTTGGGGAAGTTGAATTTTCCCCCTTTCTCACCATTCTCCCAAAAGGACTTTGCAAATACTTTTTTATTCACTGTTCAAATCCTTCTGGGATTTATCAAGGCATCACTCTGGCAAACCTACGAAATCTCATTCCCTACTCAAAGTTCCGTGTACTTATAGTGTCCAATTAAGCTGCCCACATAAGTTATATTAGGAAATGCACTAGTAAAAATATAAATTTTGTACCAAAATAAACATTTTTGCTTTAATCTCACACATAAGTTAAAGTTTTAAAATATTAATTACTATCTATTTTTCAATACCCTGCATTATTGACATTCCTTTGTTCTTCCTCATGCAAAACATTTTTAAATTTGTAAAATTTGTCACTATCATTACACACTCTAGGCATTTCTAGATTATACCATCTCAGTCTTTATCGTGTATCTTTCCTTCTGATTTCATTTGTGCCCCCAGTCCTCCTCCCTCTATCATTCTCACATTCAGCTTCATTCAGTTAGGAATGTTTTATTATAGTTAGGAATATTGTGCTATTCATTTCTGAATTTTTTTTTGTATTATTGTATTACAGTTAGGAAGTATTGTGCTATCCATTTCTAAGTTTTTACAATCAGTCCCATTGCATAATCTGCATCTCTTAATTTCCAATTATCCATATCTACCCTATTTCATCCTCCTGATGACCTCTTTTCTTAACTGAAATTATCCACGTTCATTCATTAATGTTAGTTCATATCAGTGAGACCATACAGTATTTGTCCTTTTGTTTCTGGCTAATCTCACTCAGCATAATGTCCTTAAGGTCCATGCATGTTGTTACAAATTTCATAACTTTATTCTGTCTTACACCTGCATAATAGTCCATTGTAGGTATATACCACAGCTTGTTAAGCCACTCTTCTGTTGATGGACATTTGGGCTGTTTCTATCTCTTCACAATTGTAAATAATGCTGCTATAAACATTGGTTTGCACATGTCCATTTGCATCTTTGCCCTCATGTCCTCTGAGTAGATACTTAACGGTATTGCCGGGTCATATGGGAATTCTATACATAGCTTCCTGAGGAACTGCCAAACTGCCTTCCACAGCGGTTGTACCATTTGACATTCCCACCAACAGTGGATAACTATGCCTCTTTCTCCACATCCTCTCCACCAATTGTTGTTTTCTGTTTTATTGATAATGGCCATTCTGGTGGGTGTGAGATGATATCTCATTGTGGTTTTGATTTGCATTTCCCTAATAAGGGAAGTTGAACATCTTTTCATGTGCATTTTTGCAATTTGTATTTCCTCTTTTGAGTAGTGTCTGTTGAAGTCTTTTGCCCATTTTGTAATTGGGTTGTCTGTCTTTTTGTAGTTGAGTTGAACAATCTCTTTATATGTTCTAGATACTAGACCTTTATCTGATATATCATTTCCAATTATTGTCTCCCAATGTGTAGGCTGTCTTTTTACTTTCTTGATGAAGTTCTTTGATGTACAAAAGTGTTTAATTTTGAGGAGTACCCATTTCTTTCTTTCTTCAGTGCTCGTGCTTTGGGTGTAAGACTGCTTTGGACAGTCTATGAAACTGCCTCTTATTATAAGATTTTTAAGATATTTCTCTACAATTTCTTCTAACAGTTTTATGATCTTAGATCTAATCTTTAGGTCTTTGATCCATTTTGAGTTAATATTAGTACAGGGTATGAGATATGGATCGTCTTTCATTCTTTTGCATGTGGATATCCAGTTCTCTAGGCACCATTTATTGAACAGACTGTTCTGTCCGAGGTGAGTAGGCTTGACTGCCTTATCAAAGATCAATTGTCCATAGATGAGAGGGTCTATATCTGAACACTCAATTCAATTCCATTGGTCAATATATCTATCTTTATGCCAGTACCATACTGTTTTGACCACTGTAGCTTTGTAATATGCCTTAAAGTCAGGTAGCATGGGACCTCCAACTTCATTTTTCTTTCTTAGGATACTTTTAGATATTCGGGGCACCCTGCCCTTCCAGATAAAGTTGGTTATTGGCTTTTCTATTTCTGAAAAGAAAGCTTTTGGGGATTTTAATTAGCATTGCATTGAATCTGTAAATAAATTTAGGTAGAACTCACATCTTAACTATATTTAGTCTTCCAATCCATGAACACTCTATGCCCTTCCATTTATTTAGGTCTTTTGTGATTTCTTTTAACAATTTCTTATAGTTTTCTCTGTATAGGTCTTTTGTCTCTTTAGTTAAATTTATTCCTAAATATTTTATTCTTTTGGTTACAATTGTAAATGGAATTCGTTTCTTGATTTCCCCCTCAGATTGTTCATTACTAGTGTATAGAAACACTACAGATTTTTGGGTGTTGATCTTGTAATCTGCCACTTTGTTGTACTCATTTATTAGCTCTAGTAGTTTTGCTGTGGATTTTTAGGGGTTTTTGACATATACTATCATATCATCTGCAAACAATGAGAGTTTTACTTCTTCCTTTCCAATTTTGATGCCTTGTATTTCTTTTTCTTGACTAATTGCTCTGGCTAGAACTTCCAACACAGTGTTGAATAACAGTGGTGATAGTGGACATCCTTGTCTTGTTCCTGATCTTAGGGGGAAAGTAGTCAGTTTTCCCTGTTGAGGATGATGTCAGCTGTGGGTTTTTCATATATTCCCTTTATCAATTTGAGGAAGTTCCATTCTATTCCTATCCTTTGAAGTATTTTCAACAGGAAAGGATGTTGAATTTTGCCAAACGCCCTTTTTGCCTCAATTAAGATGATCATGTGGTTTTTCTGCTTTGATTTGTTGATACGGTGTATTACATTAATTGATTTTCTTATGTTGAACCATCCTTGCGTACCTGGGATGAATCCTACTTGGTCATGGTATAATTCTTTTAATATGCTGCTGGATTCAATTTGCAAGAATTTTGTTGAGGATTTTGGCATCTATATTCATAAGAGAGATTGGTGTGTAGTTTTCTTTTTTTGTAATATCTTTGTCTGGCTTTGGTATAAGGGTGATGGCTTTGGTATAAGGCTTCATAGAATGAGTTAGGTAGCTTTCCTGCCTCTTCAATATTTTTGAAGAGTTTGAGCAGGATTGGTACTATTTCTTTCTTGAATGTTTGGTAGAATTCACATGAGAAGCCGTCTGGTCCTGGACTTTTCTTTTGGGGGAGCTTCTTGATGACTGATTCATTTTCTTTACTTGTGATTGGTTTGTTGAGGTCATCTATTTCTTCTTGAGTCAATATTGGCTGTTCTTGCCTTTCTAGAAAGTTGTCTACATTGTTGAGTTTATTAGCATACAGTTGTTCATAATATTCTCTCATTACTTCCTTTATTTCTGTGGGGTCAGTGGTTATGTCTCCTCTTCCATTTCTGATTTTATTTATTTGCATCCTCTCTCTTCTTCTTTTTGTCAACCTTGCTAAGGGTCCATCAATCTTATTGATTTTCTCAGAGGACCAACTTCTGGTTTTGTTGATTTTTCAATTGTTTTCACGTTCTCAATTTCATTTATCTCTGCTCTAATCTTCATTATTTCTTTCCTTTTGCTTGCTTTGGGGTTAGTTTGCTGTTCTTTCTTTAGTTCTTCCAAGTGGACAGTTAATTCCTTGATTTTTGCTCTTTCTTCTTTTTTGATATAGGCATTTAGGGCAATAAATTTACCTCTTACCACTCCCTTTGCTGCATCCCATAAATTTTGATATGTTGTGTTTCATTTTCATTTGCCTCGAGATATTCACTGATTTCTCTTGTAATTTCTTCCTTGACACACTGGTTGTTTAAGAGTGTGTTATTGAGCCTCCACATATTTGTGAATTTTCTGGCACTCTGCCTAGTATTGATTTCCAACTTCATTCCTTTATGATCTTAGAAAGTGTTTTGTATGATATCAATCTTTTAAAAATTTATTGAGACTTGCTTTGTGACCCAGCATATCATCTATCCTTGAGAATGATCCATGAGCACTTGAGAAAAAGGTGTATCCTGCTGTTGCAGGGTGTAATGTTCTATATATGTCTGTTAAGTCTAGCTCATTTATTGTATTATTCAAATTCTCTGTTTCTTTATTGATCCTCTGTCTAGATGTTCTGTCCATTGATGAGAGTGGGGAATTGAAGTCTCCAACAATTATGGTGGATGCATCTATTTCTCTTTTCAGTGTTTGCCTCCTGTATTTTGGAGAATTCTGGCTTGATGCATAAATATTTATAATAGTTATGCCTTCTCATTGAATTGTTCCTTTTATTAATATAGTGTTTTTTTATCTCTTCTAACTGTTTTACATTTGAAGTCTAATTTGTTGGCTATTACTATAGCTACTCCTGCTCTTTTCTGACTGTTATTTGCATGAAATATATTTTCCCCACCTTTCACTTTCAACCTATGTTTATCCTTGGGTCTAGGATGCATTCCCTATAGACAGCATATAGATGGGTCCTGTTTTTTAATTCATTCTTCCTGTTTATGCCTTTTGATTGGAGAGTTTAATCCATTAACATTTAGTGTTATTACTGTACAGGCAGTACATTCTTCTACCATTTTGCCTTTGGGATCTTATATGTCATATCTAATTTTCCTTCTTTTTACCTTTACTCATAGTCTTCATTTTTACACTCTTCTCTACACTTCTCTCTCCTGTCTTTTTGTATCTGTCTCTAGTCCTCCCTTTAGTATTTCTTGCAGAGCTGGTCTCTTGGTCACAAATTCTCTCAGTGATTTTTTGTCTGAAAATATTTTAATTTCTCCTTCATTTTGAAGGACAATTTTGCTCAATATAGAATTCTTGGTTGGCAGTTTTTTTCATTTAGTAATTTTAATATATTACCCCACTGTCTTCTCACCTCCATAGTTTCTGATGAGAAGTCTACACATAGTCTTTTTTGGCTTCCCTTGTATGTGATGGATTGCTTTTTTCTTACTGCTTTCAAGATTCTTTTTCTTTGATATCTGACACTGATGTGACCAAGTAAGTGTCTTGGAGTATGTCTATTTGGATCTGTTCTGTTTGGGGAATGCTGCACTTCTTGGATCTGTAATTTTAAGTCTCTCATAAGAGTTGGGAAATTTTCAGTGATAATTTCCTCCATTAGTTTTTCTCCTCCTTTTCCCTTCTCTTCTCCTTCTGGGATAGCCACAACACATATATTCATGTACTTCATGTTGTCATTCAATTCCCTGAGTCCCTGCTCATATTTTTCCATTCTTTTTCCTATATTTTCTTTGGCTTGTTAGATTTCAGATGTTCTGTCCTCCAGTTCATTAACCCTATCTTCTGCCTCTTGAAATCTGACATTATAGATTTCAATCATTTTTTGTATCTCTTCTGCTGTGCCTTTCATTCCCATAAGTTCTGTGATTTGTTTTTCCAGACTTTTGATTTCCTCCTTTATTCATCCCATGCCTTCTTTATATCCTCCCTCAATTCATTGATTTTATTTTGATGAGGTTTTCCATGTCTGTTTGAACATTCTGAATTAATTGTTTCTACTCCTGTATTTCATTTGAATTGTCGGTTTGTTCCTTTGACTGGGCCATATCTTCATTTTCCTAGTATGATTCGTTATTTTTGCTGGCATCTAGGCATTTAATTACCTTAGTTAGTTTATTCCGGAGATTGTTTTCCCTTTTTTTACCTAGTATATTCTTGCTTTATGACTTTGTTTTCTATCTGTTCTTTGACATTCAGCTCAGCTTATTCTGGACCTGTAGCTTAGGTTTCAATTAACAGAACAGAGTTTTTCAGTTCTTGTTTTCTTATTTCTTGCCCTGCCTGTACAGTGCCTTTTTCCCCCTCTCAAGAGAGTCTACTTAGGTATTATAGACTCAAGCCAGATTTTCCCAGACCAAATTGGCCTCCTGTCAGGAGAAAAGAGTCACCTGCATCAGTTTTCCCTGAGGGTAAGACCCAGCAGATTGAAAGGCTTACCTATGAAGCCTCTTGGCTCTCCGTTTTTCCTATCCTGCCCAATATGTTATGTGGTGCTTGTCTGCTTTCAGGTCCCACCAGTATAAGGTGATGTGGTACCTTTAACTTCAGCATACTCTCCCTGTTGGGGGCATGGTGGAGACAGAGAAGAGATGTAGTCTGGTTTTAATCGCTTTACTTTTCCAGACCCTGGGATCTGAATTCCTTGAGGGAGGGATTCCACCTGAGCTGGGCCCCACCCCTCTCTTGAGGAAGGCACAGGCTCCAGACTAACACTCAAACAAGTTTAATTCTACCTACGCCCGGGGCAGTGGAGCCAGAGAAGCCTTGTAGCTGTATCCAAACAGCAGTCAAACCACAGAAACACAGCCCCCAAAATGAAAGAGAAAATTCCTTTTCAGAGCAGTACCCCCATTCCTCAGGTTTGCCAATCAAGACCTTAAGTTGGTACATTGCTCTGTGTATCTCCAGGTCCTATGTGACCCCTCCTTCCCTTCAGGGCCCAGACTTTTTCAAATAAAAAAAAAAACCTCTGTTTTTTTTTTTCTCTTTTTCCATCAGCCCTGCCCCCACTGTGCCAGGGCAAAAACCAGCGACTTCCACTTTTACTCGAGGTTCAGCTGAGCTGGGGGCCTATTTCTAGTAGTCAGAATTTTAAAATTAATTTCACCTTTGGAATTTCGTTACATTCAGCCCCTGCTGCTGATTAAGTCTCTTTCGTTTCCCCACTGGAAAGCAGCCTGTGGGGGAGGGGCACTGACTGCCACGGCTTGGGGGACTCACAGTTCTGGGTGGGCTCACAGGTGGGCCAGCTGTATTTCCCATCACTGATGTGGCCCCAGTAGTTGTTCTGTACTGTTCCTGGCTATGTATTAGCTACTCTGGAGGACAAACCAAATACCACACCTCCCTAAGTCGCCACCTTGGCCAAGACCCTCTCAGCCATTTCTTTTAATCCTTATTCAAAATGTAGGTTGGAAACTTCATTAGGTTATGTCCACAGATTTGCGACTCAGCCACTTGTGGGGTATTAACCTTTCATTAAAGGGAGATGTGGCTCAACCCATTCCAAGTGGGTCTGGATTAGTTTACTGGAATCCTTTAAAAGAGGAAGCATTTTGGAGAAAGGTAGAGAATGACAGGAGAGCAACAAAGCAGAGTGACAAGAATGACAAGAAAACCAGAGTCCACTAGCCAGTGCCCTTGGAGATGAAGAAGGAGAACCCCGTTGGGGAGCTCCATGAAGCAAGAGGCCTGGAGAGGAAGCTAGTAGACATCACCATGTTCACAATGTGTCTTTCCAGTTGAAAGAGAAACCCTGAACTTCACTGGCCTTTCTAGAGTGATGGGAACCTCTTGTTGGTGCCTTAATTTGGACATTTTTATAGACCTGCTTTAATTGAGATATTTTCTCAGCCTTAGAACTGTAAACTAGCAACTTACTAAATCCTCCCTTTTAAAAGCCATTCTAGTTCTGGTATATTGATGCCAGTAACAAGCAAACTGAAGCATCCCCTAAGACCAGAAACAAGACAAGGATTCCCATTGCACCACTGTTATTCAACATTGTACTGGAAGTCCTAGTCAGAACAGTCAAACAACACAAAGTTCTAAAGGGCATCCAAATTAGAAAGGAAGGAGTAAAATAATCCCTATTTCAGATGACTTGATCCTATGTAGATAAAATCCCAAAGAATTCATAAAAAGAAGTTACTAGAACTAAAAAATGAAATTATGAAAGTCATAATATACAAGATAAACGTGCAGAAGTCTGATGGATTTCTATGCACCAGTAACGAACAACCTAAAAAGGGAATTAAGAAAATAATTCCATTGATAAAATTATCAGAATACCTACCAATAAATTTAATCAAAATGGAGAAAGACTTATACACTAAAAACTACAAAACATTGCCTAAAGAAATTAAAGATGATCTCAATAAATGGAAAATATCCTGTGTTCATGGATTGGAAGACTTAATGTTGTTATGATCTCAAAACTACCTAAAGAAATCTACAAATTTTATGCATTCCCTATCAAGATTACAGCAGCTTTTTTTGAAGAAATGGAAAAGGTGATCCTCAAATTCATATGAAATTGAAGGTGGTCTTGAATAACCAAGATAATTTTGTGAAAGAAGAACAAAATTGGAAGAAACACTCTTCCTGATTTCAAAACTTAATACCATGCTGGAATTATTGAAACAGTGTGGTACTGGCATCAGGATAGTCAAATAGAGAAATGGAATAGAATTCAGAGCCCAGAAATAAATTCACACATCTATGGTCAGTTTTTTGTTTTTTTTTTTTAACATTTTTATTGTGAAATATAACATATATACAGAAGAATGACAAATTTCAAAGTATAGTTTAGCAAGTAGTTATAAAACAAATTTCACAGTACAGTTCCACATCTTCAGTTATTTCCTTCTGGTTGTTCCAATACACTAGAAACTAAAAGAAAATACCTATATAATAATTCAGTAGTCATAACCATTTGTTAAATCCTAATCCTCTGTTACAACAACTCCCTCTCATTTCATCATTCTCTCAGTCTCCAGGGATAATTGGGCAATGACCATTCTAACTTCTTCATATTGAAAAGAGGTGTCAACATTATGGGGTAAGGGAATGAAACTGGCTAGCATTCTGGAAGAGACTGGAACTTGTGGGTTTCGGGATTTATATGATATAGGAGCAATCTGGAGGACTTAAGTTTCTGAATAATAAACTTAATAAGTAGAACTTTTATAGTGTCTTAGATAGAGTCCTGGGTTTTTTTTAGGGTTTTCAAGAATACTTTTGGTTGGGCATGGCATACCATGGCAATTTGTAATATCATATGACCAGTTCATTTTGACAAGGGTGCCAAGTCCACTCGATAGGGAAATAATAGCCTCTTGAACAAATAGTTCCAGGATAACTGGAAATCCACATGCAAATCTATGAATGTGGAACCCCTACCTCTTACTACATACAAAAATTAATTTTAAATGAATCAATGACTTATATATAAAATCTAGTACTATAAAAGTCATTCAAGTAAATATTGGGGCATATTTTCAAGTCCTTGAACAGGCAATGGATCTTTCATTTTTACACCAAAATTGCAAGCAGCAAAAGAAAAAAAGTGTTAGATTGGACATTATCAATATTAAAATGTTTACATATCAAAGAACATTAGCAAGAAAGTAAAAAGACAAAGAATAGGATGGGAGAAAATATTTGGAAACCATATATCTGATAAGGGTTACTATCCAGAATATATAAAGAACTCCTACAACTCAACAACAAAAAAGACAAACAACCCACTTTTTAAAAATGCATCAAGGCTTTGAATAGACATTTCTTCAAAGAAGATATTCAAATGGTCAAAAAGTATATAAAAAGATCATATCATTAGCTATTAGAGAAATGCAAATTAAAACTGCAATGAAATGTCACCTCACACCCACTAGGATGGTTGTTATTGAAAAAATTGAGAATAACATGTATTGACAAGGATGCAAAGAAATAGGAACACTTGGTCAGTGTTAGAGGAAATGTAAAATGGTGCACCTGCTGTGAAAAACAGTTTGGTGGTTTCTCAGAAACTTGAATATAGAATTATCATATGTGTTGGAAATTCCATTCCTAGATATACACAGAAGAGAATTGAAAGAAAGAGTTCAGACAGATATTTGTACACCAATATTCATAGCAGCATTATTCATTGTAGTTGAAATGTGGAAACAACCCAGTGTTCAACAACAGACAATTGGATAAACAAGGTGAGTATATCCATACAATTGAATATTATTCAGCCATAAAAAGAAGTGAAGTGCAGTGCATGCTACAATATGGGTGCACCTTGAAGACATCATGTTGAGTGTAATAAACCAAAAACAAGTGGAAAGTTATTGTATGATTTCTCTGCTATGAGAAACTTAAAATAACAAATTCATACAGATAGAAAACAGAACCATGGTTACCAAAGTTAGAGTGAGGGAGAATGAGGAGTTATTATTAAATGAGTTTAAGTACTGGATTGGAATAATGAAAACAGTCTGGAAATAGATAATGATGAAAGTTACACAGTATTGTCATTTTATTTAATGTCAATGAATTGTCTACTTAAAATGATTTATGTGATATTTGTATTATGTATATATTGCCATAATTAAATAAATAAATTATTTTTTAAAAATGAAAACAAAATTCATATGAAAATCTAAGTGGTCCTAAAAAGCAAAAACCACCTTGTTAAAAAAAAGAACAAAGTAGGAGCACTCAGATTTCATGTTTCAAAACTTAATAGAAAGCTTTAAGAGACTTGTATTAGTTAGGGTTCTCAAGAGAAAGAGAATCAACAAGGAACACTCACAAATATAAAATTTATAAAAGTGTCTCACATGACCGCAGGAACTCAGAGTCCAAAATTCACAGGGCAGGCTGTGAAGACAATGATTCTGATGGAGGGTCTGGATGAACACCACAGGAGAGGCTTGCCGGCCGAAGCAAGAAGAACCACCTGTCTCTTCTGAATCCTCCTTAAAAGGCTTCCCATGATCAGACTAAGCATTACTCATTGCAGAAGACACTCCCCTTGGCTGATTACCAATGGAATCAGCTGTTGATGCAGCTGACGTGATCATGATCTAATTCTATGAAATGTTCTCATTGCAACAGACAGGCCAGCACTTGCCCAACCAAACAGTTACCACCACTTGGTCAAATTGACACATGAAGCTGACCATGACAGTCCGCCCCTTGTCAACTTCACAGCTATATATATCACCTTAAACCATACCCAATTTCTAAATAAAAAACATTAAAACATGCATTTTTTCTTTCACCTAACAATACTCAACTGTTCTGCATATAACTGGAAACACAGTAACTCTCTCCAGAATAGAGTGCAAGTCCTTGGGTAATATTCATTCTTAAACATGATATCTTAAAACTTAAATGGCATAACAGGAACAAAACAGCATCACAGTCCTCGTTTCTGTAACTGATCATGTGGTCATAGTTCATATTTATCACTACCTTCTTCCACTACCCATTCCAAGTTCCCTTTACCCTTAGCAAACACTTCAGCTGGCTGTGGTTCTTTGCCTGGTAGGGTGACCCAAACCTTCATTTCTGAAGTTTCAGAGCCATTGGTAGTCCTGCCTGGATTGGAATGTTGCAGTTTTCCATTGATTTTAATCACAGGGCATGGTAGTAATAAAAGACGCCCTACGGGATCTCCTATATTCCAAGAAAACTCTTTACCACCATTGTATCATTGCAGTCCCATGAGAGTCAGCGTCAATCACCCCAGACAATAATGCAATCCCCTTCTTGCCCTGTTGATCCAGGGCCATGAATAGCCCAAAGTGACCAGATGGCAATCTTAGATTCCAGTCCAATGGAATCATTGTTTCTCCTGGTGGAAGCACTCCCCATTTTGGAATTAAAACCTGTAGACCAGCAGAGCTCAGGGTCACAGGGACAGGAAACAAACATTTTCTTAGTGGATCACTAGGGGTAAAAGTGAGTGGTACCTCTCCCATTTTCACCCCTAGGTCCCTGGACCCATGGATCCTGGCTATGGGAGAAACGGCACCATACAGTGGACACTGATTAAGAGTATATACGGCTTCCTGGAGAACATTACCCCAACCTTTCAAGGTATTGCCACCTAGATGGCACTGTAATTGAGTTTTCAAAAGGCCGTTCCACTGCTCTATCAATCCAGCTGCTTCTGGATGATGAGGAACACGGTAAGACCAGAGAATTTCGTGAGTATGTGCCAATTCCCACACTTCATTTGCTGTGAAGTGTGTTCCTTGATCAGAAACAATGCTATGTGGAATATCTTGATGATGGATAAGGCATTCTGTAAGCCCACAGATGGCAGTTTTGGCAGTAGCATTGCATGCAGGGAAAGCAAATCCATATCCAGAGTATGTGTCTATTCCAATTAGAACAAATCGCTGCCCCTTCCATGAAGGGGCTCGTTCAATGTAATCAACCTGCCACCATGTAGCTGGCTGGTCCCCTCAGGGAATGGTGCCATATTGGGGGCTGAGTATGGGTCTCTGCTGCTGGCAGATTGGGCACCCAGCAGTAGCTGAAGCCAAGTCAGCCTTGGTGAGTGGAGTCCATGTTGCTGAGCCCATGCATAATCTCCATCCCTATCATCATGACCACTTTGTTCACGAGACCATTGGGCAATGACAGAGTTGCTGGAGAAAGAGGCTGACTGGTATCCACAGAACTGGTCATCTTATTCACTTGATTATTAAAACTTTCCTCTGCTGAAGTCACCCTCTGGTGCACATTCACATGGGACACAAATATCTTCATGTTTTCAGCCCACTCAAAAAAGTTCCATCCACATACTTCTTCCCCAGACCTCTTTGTCACCAATTTTCCAATTATGCTCTTTCCAAGTCCCTGACCATCCAGCCTAACCATTAGCAATAGACTATGAGTCAGTATACAAATGGATCTCTGGCCAGTTTTCTTCCCAAGCAAAATGAACGATCAGGTGCACTGCTTGAAGTTCTGCCAACTAGGAGGATTTCCACTCACCACTGTCTTTCAAGGACACCCCAGAAATGGTGAAATTGCCCATTTTCGGGTGGTACCTGCATATTGTGCTGAACCATCTGTAAACCAGGCCCAAGGTTTCTCTTCCTCAGTCAGTTCACTGTAAGGAACTCCCCAAGATGCCATACCTCTGGTCTGGGAAAGAGAAGGTAATGTAGCAGGACTGGAGACCATGGGCCTTTGGGCCACTTCCTCATGTAACGTGCTTGTGCCTTCAGGACCTGCTCTGGCTCTATCTCATATATACCATTTCCATTTTACAATAGAGGGCTGCTACAAATGCCCAACTTTATGGCTTGGTGGGTCAGACAACACCCAGCTCACGATAGGCAATTCAGGTCTCATGGTAACTTGGTGGCCCAAGGTTAAGTGTTCAGTCTTCACTAAGGCCCAGTAGCAGGCCAAAAGCTGTTTCTCAAAAGGAGAGTAGTTATCTGCAGCATATGGTAAGGCTTTGCTTCAAATATCCTAAGGGTCTGCATTGTGATTCTGCTACAGGGGCCTGCCAAAGGCTCCAGACAGCATCTCTATTTAACACTGACACTTCCAGCACCATTGGATTTGCAGGATCATGTGGCCCAAGTGACAGAGCAGCTTGTACAGCAGCATGGACCTGTCACAGAGCCTCCTCTTGTTCAGTTCCCCACTCAAAATTAGCAGCTTTTCTGGTCACTCGATAAATGGGCCAGAGTAGCACACCCAAATGAGGAATATGTTGTCACCAAAATCCAAAAGACCAACTAGGTGTTGTGCCTCCTTTCTGGTCATAGGAGGGTCAGATGCAGCAACTTCTCCTTCACCTTATAAGGGATATCTCGACATGCCCCACACCACCGGACACCAAAAATTTCACTGAGGTAGAAGGCCCCTGTATTTTTGTTGGATTTATCTCCCATCCTCTGACACGCAAACACCTTACCAGTGAGTCTAGAGTAGTTGCTACTTCTTGCTCACTAGGTCCAATCAACATGAGACCATCAATATAATGGACCAGTGTGATGTTTTGTGGGAGGGAGAAACGATCAAGTCCCTGTGGACAAGATTATGAGATAGGGCTGGAGAGTTGATATACCCCTGAGGTAGTACAGTGAAAGTATATTGCTGACCTTGCCAGCTGAAAGCAAACTGTTTCTGGTGGTCTTTACAAATAGCTACTGAGAAAAAAGCACTTGCCAGATCAATAGCTGCATACTAGGTACCAGGGGATGTACTGATTGGCTCAAGCGATGATACCACATCTGGAACAGCAGCTGCAATTGGAGTTGCCACCTGGCTGAGCTTATGATAATCCACTGTCATCCTCCAAGACCCATCTGTTTTCTGCACAGGCCAAATAGGAGAGTTGAATGGGGATGTGGTAGGAATCACCATCCCTGAATCCTTCAAGTCCTTAAGAGTGGCAGTAATCTCTGCAATCCCTCCAGGAATCCAGGATTGCTTCTGATTTACTATTTTGCTAGGTAGGGGCAGTTCCAGTGGCTTCCACTTGGCCTTTCCCACCATAGTAGCCCTCAATGCATGAGTTAGAGAGTCATTGTGGGGATTCTGCCAGTTGCTCAGTATGTCTATACCAATTATACAATCTGGAAATGGGAAAATAACTACAGAATGAGATGAATCTGAGCTAAAACTCCATTGATCACCTGGTCTCCATAAACCCCGACTCTGACTCGTGGACCAGAGTGATGTTTTGGGTCCCCTGGAACTAACACTTCTGAACCAGTGTCTAATAATCCCCCAAATATCTGGCCATTTCCTTTTCCCCAATGCACAGTTACCCTGGTAAAAGGCCATCAGTCTCCTTGGGGAAGGTTTGGAGGAAGATTAACAGTACAAATTTGTGGCAGTGTAACAGGGTTCTTCCCCAAAGAGACCTGGCCTCCCCTTTGTTCAAGGGGCTCTGGGTCTGTAAACTGTCTCAAGTCTGAAAATTCATTAAGCATCCATGACTCTGTGTTTTTGTAATTCAGGTTAGACTTCTGTTCACTTGACCTAGAACCCTTTGTTTATACAGCTCAAACAAGAATTTCATAGACTGCCCTTCTATTGTATTTCTAGGTATCCCATTATTTACTAGCCAATGCCACAAATCTCTGTGAGTCAGATTATTTGGACGCCTGCTTTGAGTTTGCTGTCTGTTATAATAGCCACATCCACCCTGTCATTGGCAATTAAGTGCTGCCACCTGGCTTCTGCCAACTCAGAATCTGGTCATCCCCATTGTGTTTAAGGATTCCAGCTCAGTGACAATAGTTTCCGCAGTAATATCTGACGTACAGAGAAGTGCAACTATAGAGCTCTTCAGGGATGATGGCGCTAGTCTCACAAATTTATTTCTCACTGTTCTGGTAAAAGGTAAATCCTCTGGACATTCCTGGGGTGTAAGAGCAGGCTTTGCATGATAAATCCACTCTAACATTCCAATCTCTCTATGCCTCTGGATCCCCTCATCTACATTATACTAGGGAAGTTCTGGCATTTCAACCTCAGGAAATGTTGGCCACCTTTTGATCCACGTTTCAACCAACCACCCAAACAAACTGTTAATACCTTTTCTAACCCCTTGAGCTAATAACATTGAATACAGAATCTCTGCTTAGTGGGCCCATATCAATAAATTCAGCCTGATCCAGCCTTATATTCCTCTCACCATTATCCCACACCTTAAAATCCATTGCCACACATATTCCCCTGATTTCTGTCTATATAAATTGGAAAACTCACATAGTTCTTTAGGAGTAAAACATACCTCCTCATGTGTGATACTTTGTACCTCACCTTTAGGGGCCTGTTGGGACTTTAGTTTAGTTATAGGTCTGGAAGAAATGAGGGGTGGTGGGGGTGGGTCACGAAAAGAATTAGAAATATTTTCCAAGCAATATGCTTCAGAGCCTTCATTTGCAGTTTCATCTGGTGAAACAGGATTAATCACTCTGGGGCTAATCCCTTCAGGAGGAGGTTGGGTGGCCAACTCCTCAAGGCAGGCTGGAGGTGAGGCAGCTATGTCCTCAGGGAAAACTATTATAGGGTTATCTAGTGAAGACTCAACATGATCTAGGATTTCAACCTCACCCCCAACATCATTATCAATCCATACGTCACCATCCCATTTTTCAGGGTCCCACTCCTTCCCAATCAATGCCTTCACTTTAATGGCAGACACCATGCAAGATTGAGATTTCAGTTTACGTTGTAAAGTTCCTACTCTAACAGTAAGTTTCTGAGTCTGATTTTCAGAGATCTCAAGTCTATGGCTACAGGAAATAAGATTTTCCTTCAGGACACTCATAGAAACATCTACATCTGTCAGACGGCACTTAAGCTTCTTGTTTGAAGCCTTAAGCCCATTCCTTTCACTCCTTAATGCAGCCAGTGTATATAACAACAACCACCAACATCTCTATACCTTATTTCTACAAAACTCTGTAAAGGTGTCAAAAATATCCCCCAGAGCCTGGCTTTGTACAAGCGAAGCATTAGGAGAATTGAATGGTGATATTTTGATTATCTCTTTTGCCAATTCACTCCATGGATTGGGAGTGTCATTCTGATTATGGGAATCAGAGTCCTTAGTGTCTTTGAGTCCAGTCAGAGTAGAAAACCATTCATAAAAACCTATTTTCAACGTTGTGTTTCCTAAGAACCACTCCTGATGCCAAGATGTATTATTAGGGCTCTCTGGAGAACAGAATCAACAGGAAACACGTGCAAATATAAAATTTATAAAAGTGTCTCACCTGACTGCAGGAACGCAGAGTCCAAAATTCGCAGGCCAGGCTGTGAAGCCAATGATTCTGATGGAGGGTCTGGACGAACTCCACAGGAGAGGCTCACCAGCCAAAACAGGAAGGGCCTGTCTTTTCTGAATCCTCCTTAAAAGTCTTCCAGCAATTAGATTAAGCATCACTCATTGCAGAAGACACTCCCATTTGGCTGATTACAAATAGAATCAGCTGTGGATGCAGCTGACGTGATCATGATCTAATTCTATGAAATGTCCTGATAACAAAAGACAGGCCAGCATTTGCCCAACCAGACAAACAGGTACCACCACTTGATCAAGTTGACACATGAACCTAACCATGACACATATGATCATTCTGTTCTACATATATAACCAGTAATTCACAGTATCATCACATAGTTGCGTATTCATCATTGTGATCATTTCCTAGAACATTTGCATCAATTCAGGTAAAGAAATAAACAGAAAACAGAAAAATTTCATACATACCATACCCCTACCTCTCCCTTTCATTTATCATTTGCATTTCAATCTAAATTCATTTTAACATTTGTTCCCCCTGTTATTCATTTTTATTCTGTATCTTTTACTCATCTGTTGATAAGGTTTATAAAAGGAGCATCAGACACAAGGTTTTCATAATCACTCAGTCACATTGTGAAAGGTATATCATTATATGATCATCTTCAAGAAACATGACTACTGGAACATAGCTCCACATTTTCATGCAGTTTCCTCTAGCCTCTCCATTACATCTTAACTAACAAGTTTATATCTATTTAATGTGTAAGCATAACCTACAGGATAACTTCTCAATTCTGTTTTGGATCTCTTAGCCATTGACACTTTATTTTGTCTCATTTTACTCTTCCCCCTTTTAGTTGAGAAGGTTCTCTCAATCCCTTGATGCTGAGTCCCAGCCCATCCTAGGATTTCAGCCCCATGTTGTCAGGAGATCCTCACCCCTGGGAGTCATGTCCCATGAACCAGGGGGACAGTGGTGAGTTTGCTTTTTGTGTTGGCCTGAGAGAGAGGCCACATCTGGGCAACAAAAGAGGTTCTCTTGGGAGTGACTCTTAGGCATAATTTTAAGTAGGCTTGACCTATACTTTGTTGGGTTAAGTTTCATATGAAAAACCCCAAGATTGGGGACTCAGACTATTGCTTTGGTTATCCCCACTGCTTGTGAGAATATCATGAATTTTCCATTTGGGGAGTTGAATTTTCTCCCTTTCTCACCATTCCCCCAAGGGGAATTTGCAAATACTTTTTAATTCACTGTTCAAATCACTCTGTGATTTATTGGGGCATCACTCTGGACAAATCTACAAAATCTGTGCCCTTCTCAAGGTTCCATGTACTTATGATGTTCAGTTAAACTGTCCACATAAGTTATATCAGGAAATGCACTAGTCAAAATATAAATTTTGTAACAATAAACATTTTTTGCTTTAGTCTCACAAATAAGTTAAAATTTTAAAATATTAATTAGCATCTATTTTCAACACCCTGCAGTAATGACATTCCTTTGTTCTTACTCTTGCAAAAACATTTTTAAATTTGTACATTTAGTCACATGATTATACTCTCTAGACATTCTTAGATTATACCATCTCAGTATTTATGTCTATCTTTCTTTCTGATTCCAATTGTTCCCCCAGCCCTCCTCCCTCTATCATTCTTACATTCAGCTTTATTCAGTATTCTAAAATAATTGTATTACAGTTAGGTAATATTGTGCTACCCATTTCTGAGTTTTTACAATCAGTCCTGTTGCACAATCTGTATTTGTTCAGCTCCAATTACCCAATATCTTACCCCATTTTTATCTCCTGATGGTCTCTGTTACTAATGAAAGTCTCCAAGTTTATTCACTAATGTCAGTTCATATCAGTGAGACCATACTCACTGTATTTGTCCTTTTGTTTTTGGCTAATCTCACTCAGCATAATGTCCTTAAGGTCCATCCATGTTACATACTTCATAACTTTATTCTGTCTTACAGCTACATGAATAGTCCATCGTATGTGTATACCATAGCTTCTTTAGCCACTTGTCTGTTGATGGACATTTGGGCTGTTTCCATCTCTTGGCAATTGGAAATAATGCTGCTATAAACACTGGTGTGCAAATGACCATTTGTGTCCTTTCCCTCATGTCCTCTGAGTGGATACCTAGCAATGGTATTGTCAGGTCATATGGCAGTTCTGTATTTAGCTTTTTGAGGAACCGCCAAACTGCCTTCCACAGTGGCTGTACCATTTGACATTCCCCCAACAGTGGATAAGTGTGCCTCTTTCTCCACATCCTCTTCAACATTTGTCATTTTCTGTTTTATTGATAATGGCCATTCTGGTGGGTGTGAGATGATATCTCATTGTTGTTTTGATTTGCATTTCTCTAATAGCCAGGAAGTTGAGCATCCCTTCATGTGCCTTTTGGCGATTTGTATTTCCTCTCTGAGAAGTGTCTGTTCAATTCTTTTGCCCATTTTGTAATTGGGTTGTCTGTCTTTTTGTTGTTGAGTTGAACAATCTCTTTATATATTCTGCATACTAGACCTTTATCTGATATATCATTTCCAAATATTGTGTCCCATTGTGTAGGCTGTCTTTTTACTTTCCAGACAAAGTTCTTTGATGCACAAAGTGTTTAATTTTCAGGAGATCCCATATGTCTATTTCTCTCTTCAATGCTCATGCTTTGGGTGTAAGATCTAGGAAACTGCCTCCTGTTATAAGATTGATAAGATATTTCCCTACATTTTCTTCTAACAGTTTTATGGTCTTAGATATAATGTTTAGGTCTTTGATCCATTTTGAGTTAATTTTTGTATAGGGTGTGAGATATGGATCCTGTTTCATTCTTTTGCATATGGATATCCAGTTCTCTAGGCACCATTTATTGAAGAGACTCTTCTGTCCCAGATGAGTGGGTTTGATTGCCTTATCAAAGATCAATTGTCCAGAGATGAGATGGTCTATATCTGAACTCTCTATTTGATTCCATTGGTCAGTATATCTATCTTTATGCCAGTACCATGCTGTTTTGACCACTGTAGCTTCATAATATGCCTTAAAGTCAGGTAGTGTGAGACCTCCGGCTTCATTTTTTTCTCTCAGGATACTTTTAGCTATTCAGGGCACCCTGCCCTTCCAGATAAAGTTAGTTATTGGTTTTTCTATTTCTGAAAAGTAAGTTGTTGGGATTTTGGTTGGTATTGCATTGAATCTATAAATCAATTTAGTTACAATTAACATCTTAACTATATTTAGTCTTCCAATCCATGAACACAGAATGCCCTTCCATTTATTTAGGCCTTCTGTGATTTCTTTTAACAATTTTATAGTTTTCTCTGTATAGGCCTTTTTTCTGTTTAGTTAAATTTATACCTAAATATTTTATTCTTTTGGTTGCAATTGTAAATGGACTTTTTTCCATGAATTTCCCCATCAGATTGTTCATTACTAGTGTACAGAAATACTACAAAGTTTTGGGTGTTGATCTTGTAAACTTCCACTTAGCTATGCTCATATATTAGTTCTAGTAGTTTTGCTGTGGGCTTTTCAGGGTTTCAACATGTAGTATCATATCATCTGCAAAGAGTAAGAGTTTTACTTCTTCCTTTCCAATTTTGATACCTTATATTTCTTTTTCTTGTCTAATTGCTCTGGCTAAAACTTCCAACACAATGTTGAATTACAGTAGTGATAGTGGACATCCTTGTCTTGTTCTTGTAATTAGGGGGAAAGTTTTCAGCTTTTCCCTATTGAGGAAGTTCCCTTCTACTACTATACTTTGAAGTGTTTTCAACAGGAAAGGATGTTGAATTTTGTCAAATGCCCTTTCTGCCTCAATTGAGATGATCATGTGGTTTTCTGCTTTGATTTGTTGATATGGTGCATTAACATTAAATGATTTTCTTATGTTGAACCACCCTTGCATACCTGGGATGAATCCTACTTGGTCATGGTGTATACTTCTTTTAATGTGTTGCTGGATTTGATTTGTTGAATTTTGTTTAGGATTTTTGCATCTATACTTATTAGAGAGATTGGTCTGTAGTTTTCTTTTTTTTTTTGTATTGTCTTTGTCTGGCTTTGGTATGAGGGTGACGTTGGCTTCATAGAATGAGTTAGGTAGCTTTCCCTCCTCTTCAACATTTTTGAAGAGTTTGAGCAGGATTGATACTAATTATTTCTGGAATGTCTGGTAGAATTCACATGTGAAGCTATCTGGTCCTGGATTTTTCTTTTGGGGGAGCTTCTTAATGACTGACTCAATTTCTTTACTTGTGATTGATTTGTTGAGGTCATCTATTTCTTCCCAAGTCCATGTTGGTTGTTCCTGCCTTTCTAGAAAGTTGTTCATTTCATCTACATTGTCGAGTTTATTAGCATAAAGTTGTCCAGAGTACCCTCTCCTTTCTTCCTTTATTTCTGTGGAGTCAGTGGTTAAGTCTCCACTTCCATTTCTGATTTTATTTATTTGCATCCTCTCTTCTTCTTTTTGTCAACCTTGCTAAGGGTCCATCAATCTTATTGATTTTCTCATAGGACCAACTTCTGGTTTTGTTGATTTTTCGATTGTTTTCATGTTCTCAATTTCATTTATCTCTGCTCTAATCTTCATTATTTTTTTCCTTTTGCTTGCTTTGGGGTTAGTTTGCTGTTCTTTCTCTAGTTCTTCCAAGTGGACAGTTAATTCCTCAATTTTTGCCCTTTCTTCTGTTTTGATATAGGCATTTAGGGCAATAAATTTACCTCTTAGTATTCCATTTGCTGCATCCCATAAATCTTGATTTGTTGTGTTTTCATTTTCATTTGCCCCGAGATCTTTACTGATTTTTCTTGTAATTTCTTCCTTGACCCACTGGTTGTTTAAGAGTGTGTTGTTGAGCCGCCATACATTTGTGAATTTTCTGGCACTCTGCCTATTATTGATTTTAAACTTCATTCCTTTGTGATCTGAGAAAGTGTTTTGTATGATTTCAATCTTTTTAAATTTATTGAGACTTGCTTTGTGACCCAGCATATTGTCTACCCTTGAGAATGATCCATGGGCACTTGAGAAAAAGGTGTAACCTGCTGTTGTGGGGTTTAATGCTCTATAAATGTCTGTTAAGTCTAGCTCATTTATTGTATTATTCAAATTCTCTGATTCTATATTAATCCTCTTCTAGATGTTCTGTCCATTAATGAGAATGGGGAATTGAAGTCTCCAACCATTATGGTAGATGCATCTATTTCTCTTTTCAGTGTCTGCCTCATGTATTTTGGAGTACTCTGGCTCAGTGCATAAATATTTATGATTGTTATGTCTTCTTGTTGAATTGTTCCTTTTATTAATACATAGTGTCCTTCTTTGTCTCTTTTAGTTGTTTTACATTTGAAGTCTAATTTGTTGGATATTATTATAGGTACTCCTGCTCTTTCTGATTGTTATTTGCATGAAATATCTTTTCCCCACCTTTCACTTTCAACTTATGGTCATCCTTGGTCTAAGATGAGTTTCCTGTAGATAGCATATAGATGAGTCTTGTTTTTTAATCATTCTGCCAGTCTATGTCTTTTGATTGGGGAGTTTAATTCATTAACATTTAGTGTTATTACTGTACAGGTAGTACTTTCTTCTACCATTTTGCCTTTTGGATTTTATATGTCATATCCAATTTTTCTTCTTTTTATCTTTACTGATAGTCTTCAAATCTACACTCTTCTCCACACCTCTCTCTCCCGTCTTTTTGTATCTGTCTGTAGTGCAGAGCTGTTCTCTTGGTCACAAATTCACTCAATGACTTTTTTGTCTGAAAATGTTTTAATTTTTCCCTCATTTTTGAAGGACAGTTTTGCTCAATATAGAATTCTTGGTTGGCAGTTTTTCTCTTTTAGTAATTTAAATATATTATCCCACCTTCTTCTTGCCTCCATGGTTTCTGATGAGAAGTCTACGCATAGTCTTATTTGGCTTCCCTAGTATGTGATCAATTGCTTTTCTCTTGTTGCTTTCAAGATTCTCTCTTTTTCTTTGACATCTGACATTCTGATTAATAAGTGTCTTGGAATACATCTATTTGCATCTATTCTGTTTGGGGTACACTGCACTTCTTGGATCTGTAACTTTAAGTCTTTCATAAGAGTTGGGAAATATTCAGTGATAATTTCCTTTTCTCCTCCTTTTCCCTTTTCTTCTTCTGGGACACCAACAATACATATATTTGTGTGCTTCATGTTATCATTCTATTCCCTGAGTCCCTGCTCATATTTTTTCATTCTTTTGCTTATGTTTTCATTTGCTTGTTGGATTTCAGATGTTCCATCCTCCAGTTCACTATCTTCTGCCTCTTGAAATCTAACATTGTAGGTCTCCATTGTTTTTTTCATCTCTTCTACTGTGCCTTTCATTCCCATAAGTTCTGTGATTTGTTTTTTCAGACTTTTGATTTCTTCTTTTTGTTCATTGCTTGCCTTCTTTATATCCTCCCTCAATTCATTGATTTGATTTTTGATGAGTTTTTCTGTGTCTGTTTGAACATCCTCAATTAATTGTTTCAACTCTTGTATCTCATTTGAATTGTCGGTTTGTTCCTTTCACTGAACCATATCTTCAATTTTCCTAGTGTGATTTGTTATATTTTGCTGGAATCTAGGCATTTAATTACCTTAATTAGTTTATTCTGGAGACTGTTTTCCCTTCTTTTACCTAGGATTTTCTTGCTGGATGACTTTGTTGTCTATCTGTTCTTTGACATTCAGTTCAGCTTATTCTGGACCTCTAGCTTAGGTTTTGTTTAACAGAATAGAATTTTTCAGTTTTTGTTTTCTTGTTTCTTGCCTTCCCCTCCCCCGCACACACCCTTAGGAGGGTCTACTTAGGTATTATAGACCCCAGTCAGATTTACCCAGACCAAACCGGCCTCCTGTCAGGAGGAAAGAGTCACTTGCGTCAGTTTTCTCACCTGAGGGTGAGACCTAGCAGGTTGAAAGACCTTCCTGTGAAGTCTCTGGACTCAGTGTTTTTCCTATCCTGGCCAGTATGTGGCACTCTTCTGCCTGTGGGTCCCACCAGAATAAGGCAATGCAGTACCTTTATCTTCAGCAGACTCTCCCTGCTGGGGGTGTGATGGAGACAGAGGAGAGGTTGTAGGTTGGCTTTAATTGCTTCAGTTTTCCAAACCCTGGGGTCTGAATTCCTTGAGGGAGGGAATCCACCTGAGCTGGGCCACTCCCCTCTCCTCGGGAAGACAGAGGTTCCAGACCAGCTCTCAAACAAGCTTGTTTCTGTCTACGCCTGGGGCAGTTGCAGCCTGAGAAGTCCTTCAGCTGTATCCAAAGGCAGTTAGGCCTTTGCAGAAACACAGCCACAAAAAAAGAAAGAGAAAAATCCTTCTCAGAGCAGGACCCCTGCTCCTTGGGTTTGCCAATCAAGAGCATAAGTTGGTATGTTGCTTTGTGTACCTTCAGATTCTATGTACCCCCTCCTTTCCTTCAGGGCCCAGACCCTTTCAAGTATTATGTACTATGTGATTAAAAAAAAAACCCCTCTGTTTTTGCCTTTTTTTTCCCCATCAGCCATGCCCCCTCGGCGCCAGTTTGACGAGGTTCAACTGAGCTCAGGGCTTATTTTTAGTAGTCAGAATTTGTGCATTAATTCCACAATCGGAGCTTAGTTGTGCTCAGCCTCTGCTGCTAGTCAAGTCCCTCTCCTTTGCCCTCTGCAAAGCACCTTGTGGGGGAGGGGCGCTGGCTGCTGCGGCTTGGGGTACTCACGGTTCTGGGGGTGCTGGCAGCCAGTCCAGCTGATTCACACTGTGGTACGCTGTATGTCTGGTCACTGACATGGCCCCAGTAGTTGTTCTGTACTGTACGTGGCTATTTAGTAGCTGTTCTGGAGAATGAACTAAATCCGACACCTTGCTAAGCCACCAACTTAGCACTCTCCTCAAGCATTGACTCTTCTGGAGGCCACTCTTATTATGCAAGCTTCAGTTAGACCTTGCTACCTGTCATAACTTACCAATCCCCAACCAAAACCATTCTTCCCCATCCTGAAGAACACTAGGGCATTATATAAGATTCTACAAAGGTTCCATGCAATAGGGTAACTTTCCAGAAACCTACAACCTCCAGATGGGTCCCTGGACCAGATAAGACCTGAAATGCAGAGGGGCCAGCCTTTCCAGAACATCAGCTAGTTTCACCTCCCTATCCTGTATTATTAATAGCCCCTTCCAACATGAAAAAGTTAGAAAGGGCAAAGCCCAAATACCCCTAAAGAATGGGAGAAAGATCAAAGGCGATGGTGGAGTTATACAGAGAAGGTAGGGTTTAACAAATGAGTATGATTGCTGAATCATTTTATTGATACTTCTTTTAGTCTCCAGTATCTCAGAGCAGCTAGAAGTAAAAACCTAAAATTGTGGAATTGTAACCCATACCAAATTCCAAAATCTGTTCTGCTAATAACGTGATGTGCTTTAAAATTTATTGCTTTTTTGTATATACGTTATTTTTCCCAAAAAAAAGAAAAAAGTCAATTGTGATGATAAATGCACAGCTATATGCTGATATTGTGAACCATTTATGTATACATTGGATGATTACATTATATGGGAACATAGAATATATGTCAATAATAAATAAATAATTTTAAATGTTTGCAAAACATATTGTTGAAGGACTTGTGTACAGAATAAATAAAGAAGTTTCAAAATTTAATGTGAAGATAAATAACCTTTAAATAACAGACAGGATCTTCAAAGATACTTCACCAATGAAGATATAGAGGTGATAATGGGTACATGAAAAAATGCTTAACCTAATCAGTCATTAAGTTAAGCAAATTAAAATCACAAGATACCATTATACAACTACTAGAATGTAGAAAATTAAAAAGACTGTCAGGACAATGACAATCATTGTGTGAGTATTTGGGGACTCGAGCCACATGCTGCCTTTTTCCAAGAGTTTCACTAGCATAGTTCACCATGGGCAGCCTTCAAAAGCAAATGTTCCACTGAACTTTCATCAGCATATTAGAAGAATGTTTTAAATTCAAGTTTCTCTTAGGCATTTAAGGAATTTCGTATAGTTATTACACATACAACAGTTTCCTCTACATGTTCCAAAGTTACTTGGTAGAAAAGCACCTCTAGTTTTAGTACATTTTATGGCAACATAATAAATATTAACAGAGTAATCTAATATTAGCTATAAACATAGGTAATCATGTGGTGTGTTCTGATTTAGACCAGCAAAAACAAGCATCGGTCTGAAAAAGTAAATATCTGCTGACCAATTCATCAGGCTCAAGTAACAGATGGGTTGGCTTAGAAGGGGAATTTGCTCTCTGTGGCCCAAGATTTATGGGATTCTCACACCATTCAGTTTTATGAAGCACACAAAGGTTGATGTGAAGCTGGATCTCTTTTGCCCTTCCTTGAAATGATTTAAGAAGGAAACTAGATATGTTTTCCTGAGCCTATTGTAACAACAGGAGTTAAGTAATTATGTCTCTTACATTCTTTGCATGATATACTTCTTAGTGGCTGTGGTAGTTAGATTCAATTGTCAACTTGGCCAGGTGAAGGCACGTAGTTCTTTGCTGTGGACATGAGCCAATGGTACGTGAACCTCATCTGTTGCTGATTACATCTGCAATGGGCTAGGAGGCTTGCCTGCTGCAATGAGTGATGTTTGACTCAATTGGCTGGTGCTTAAATGAGAGAGTACAATGTAGCACAGCCCAAGCAGCTCAGCATTCCTCATCTCAGCACTCACAGCTCAGCTCAGGCCTTTGGAGATGCAGAAAGAAGTTACCCCAGGGAAAGTTGTTGGAACCCACAGGCCTGGAGAGGAGGCCAGCAGAGACCATCCTGTGCCTTCCCACATAAGAAAGAACCTCAGTGGAAATTTGGCTGCCTTTCCTCTGAAGAACTAACAAAATAAATCCCCTTTTATTAAAAGCCAACCTTTCTCTGGTGTGTTGCATTCTGCCAGCTAGCAAACTAGCACAGCGGCTATTCGTGTTTTATACCAGTGGTAGCTAACAGACTTATTTACTCTTGCTTGCTGATAATTTATAGATTAGGATTGTTTTACCTTGAGACTTTCCTTAGCCCCTGTCAACCACACCAGAGGGGCAGAATCTTATCTACCTGACTACCAGATCAAAAAGGGAATGGATAAACAAACTATAGTACATTCATACAAAGGGATATTATTCAGAGGGAAAAAGAAATGAGATATCAAGGTAGGAAAAGACGTGGAGGAACCTTAAATGCATATTCCTAAATGAAAGGAACCGGTCTGAAAAGAATGCAAACCAAATGAATCCAACTATATGACATTCTGGGAAAGGTAAAACTATAGAGACAGTAAAAAGATCACTGGTTATCAGGGGTTTGGGGTCAGAGGGGAAGGAATTCATCTGTGAAGCACGGGATTTTTAGGGTAGTGTATTGATAGATACGTGACATCATGCATTTGTCAAAACACTTATGTACGACATAAAGTGTAAACCCTAATGTAAAGAATGGACTTTAGTTGATAAAAATGTATCAATGTTGGTTTAGCAATTTGTACCACATTAATGCAAGATGTTAATAGGGGTAACTGAGTGCAGGAAGAGCACGGAGCTATATGTGGGAATTCTCTGTATTTTTCTGTAAACTAAATCTTAAAGTCTATGCAAAATTTAGAAGAAAAAAACAGATGAAGCCAACTGCAAAATTAACAGGAAAGACTATTTCTCCCAAAGACATACATTTCTAAAGAGTCAAAGTGGTTTAAGGTGACTACTGCTTTCTTACTGAGAAATTTTGTTCTCTAAAATCAAAGACTGTCAGAAACCCTGTTGTTTGAAAATGTATCAGTAAGAATGAAGTATTGTGCGCTTGATTGGACATAAAGAACCAGTCTCAAATTACAAACCTGGGGCAGACTACAAATAACCGGTTTCTGGGCACAGCACTCTATATCCATCTTAGGTTTTCAAGTTAACGGGTCTCCGGGTCCACGTTGCAATTTAGACCAGATGTTGACCCTTTTTCAAAAACCCTGCTTTGCTTTGAACCTATCAAAGCATTGCTTCACTTAAATTTCACTTAACTCTACCCTTCTTTAAATTGTTATAACTATTTTTTTCTTTTGTTTGATGAGGTGCCTGCCTCAAGATTCTTCTGTTTAATAGCTTATTCATAAAGCTTGCGAAACTACAGGTTTTTCGAACTACAGGGCCGTCTTAGACTGATAAAGCTTGGGGAGAGAAAGCTTTAAAAGAATCTTACCAGTTAAAATTTGCTTTCATAACTTTTATCTGGTTACAATCGTTTTGTGTAAATGCTGAAAAGAAAAACGTGGGGCATAATTTTGGCAAGAAAATACCGGTGCGGAGCGAACGGAACTACAATTCCCAGCATCCCGCGTGGGCGGCGCGGCGCGGGGAGGGGAGACAAGGGTGCGCGAAAGAGGCTCTGAGGGGAGCGGGCCGGTGCGGGCCGGCTGCTCCTTCTGAAGAGGTTTTTCGCGTCTCTGTCTGAGGCGTCAGTGGCAGGGGCAGCAGGAGCAGCGGTGCTGTCAGTTAGGCCGTCGGAGAAATGGGAGACCCAGGGTTGGAGGTGAGCATTCAGCGTTGGGCCTTGGAGTTCCCAAAGCCGAACCACGAAGGGGTTTGTGTTTTCCCCGGAGTGAGGCCTGGTGCTCGGCCGCAGCCGCGAACGCTGCTGCCCCGGCGTCGTGGGCCGAGCCCAGCCTTCGGGCCTGGTGAATATCTGAGCGCGGAACCAGCAGCAACAATGGCCTCCCGGCCGCCCCCGGCCCCCTGCACGGCCTCCGGGGTTCCTTGTTGCCGCCGTTCTGCTGGTGAGAGCGACATTTTGAGACAGAATCGCTCTTCAGCAAGGAGCATTCCAAGGTAGATAGAGGAATTCTGAAAGGATGCTAACTCGTTTTCGGCGTTGGGCCCCTACAGTTCCTCGTACTCCCTGCCATAACGGGACTCCATCGAGTTCTTTTTCTTAGTCGGGTTATAGCATGAGTTGGGCTCAGTAAGGCTTCTTCAGGAGCTGTTTGTTTTAATCGTTCTTTTTGGAAAAAGCTTATCCTACATTTGGCTTTATAGATAAGCGTGATTTTGGCTTATCTTTATAGATAATAGAAATTGACCCTCCAGCTGGACCTGAACCGTCTGAGTCAACAAAGGATGAAAACGAAGATGACATTCAGTTTGTTAGTGTAAGTAACAACGATATTGGGCTATTCCCAGAGTAAAAGACTTTGGTAAGCCGTTACGTCGTTATACTTTACCTGTTCATTCACCATTCAACAAATATTTACTGAATGTCTAAATGTACTAGATACCAGGAAGCATGGCAAAAGGTTAGGAAATTTGCCACAAAGACTGTGGCCTAAACTGCGGTTGTATACTTTTATCACGCCTCTCGTGCCTTCATTTAGAGCCATTACATTTAATCTAGACAAAATTGTGGTCTTTAAGAAGACGTGTTTTAGAATGGGGCAAGTGTATCTTCTAAAAGTAACGCACGAAAGTTGGGGAGAAAGGGCAGCTAAAGATCAAAAAGGAGGTAGAAAAAAGAAGAATAACTCAAAAGCTTAGCATTGTGTAGTTTGTAACAAGAAGGCATATAGCTGAAAGACTTCACTAACTTCTGAGATCATCCTTTTACAGCATAGTACCATTGATGTTCATAATAAAGATTCCTGTATCACCAGGAACATGCTTTATTTTTCTGAATTCATTCCCTTTGGGACAGCAGTTCTCAGGCATTGATATTTTTAAATGTGCATATTCTTATTTCAAGATTGGACCTAGGAATCTTGATTTTTGGAACGTATGCAAGAGTATATATGGTTCTCTGAACGTCACTTTGAACTGTTTGTTTGGAAAACCAAAAGCAGATTATGATTTATTTTGGGATGATTTTCATTTGAAACAGTTAAGTTTTAGAATGGCTCTGATTAAAATGGTTTATCTCAACTAGAGAACCCTTCTACCCCCAAACGCTTGTCTTCTGATTTCTGTAGTTAGTTCATATTTGGGATAAAAGCTGCAAATATTTATTTAATAGGATGCCTTTATAATGTTTGTGTGTTTTTTAGTTGCTGTAGATACAGGACCACTTTGTAAATCACTTGCTTTTTAAAATACCCCTCCTCAAACATTATGACCATTGTGGTATTCACATTTTTGTTTATTATTCTAGTAAATGTGTATATAATTTATTTACAGGATTATTTTCGTGCCATCGTTTCCTATCAGTAGTGCATATAGGACTTTATTCTTCACACTTGAAACTTTTTAAATTTAGGCGTACTTAGAGGGAATGTATGCGCTAAGTAAGTGCTGTATCTTTGGAAATTGAAAATCATTGCTTCACACCGTTTTTGTCCTGAAAAATATTTAGAAAAGGCTTCTGTGTTTCTAGGAAAAGTAATTTTGGTTTTCCTGAACTGTATTATAAAGACATGAATGAATAGGACAGTATGATCTTAATGGTGTTTTGTGCAACTACATCTTGGAGTGACGCATATTGTCTTTGATCTATAGGCATTACTTTGACAATGAAGGAATCTAAAAAATTAAAATTGGGAAGTAAATGTCTAAGTTTGTATAGAAATTTTAAGTTCTGACTGAGTTATATATGCTTACGTTCAGATGATGTTTAAAAACATGAATTTACATTTCATTTTAAATATAGCAAATCTCTTGCATTGTGGCTTCCAGAGTTTTGTACCTCTGACTTGATACAGCTTCTTAAATTTTAGCCCTTTTTTCCAAGTAGGGGATCAAAGGTTTGACAACTTCAAATGGAGAAGTGAGTCATATTTGCTCTAAGTGAAGTTAGAATAATGAAGGGAATCTAGTGAAAAAACATTCCTTTGTCTTTAAATGATACCATGTAAAAGAGAATGATAGTTTAATTCTACATTAAATATATTTAGAGACAGAATTTAATACTTTCCTCTGTAACTGCATCCTATGCTGGGCTTCACCAGGAAGTGTCTATTTCTCTATGCTTTTAATAGTACCACCAGTACTGAAATGCTGTGGGTACAGTTCACTTTTTGAAGTTTCTCCAGATTCAAAAGGAACTTATTAATATGTCACTTCTTCATTGGTTCTGGTTTGGTTTCCATAGTCTTTTCATTAAAAATTTATTTTCCAGTCTTTAGTCTTCATATGGCTTAGCATCCTATCTTGTATTCTCTTTTATACATAGCCCCAAACTAAACACACTCTACTGAAAGAAGGGAGTGATAGAGATTTGGGGGTAAGAAAATATACTCTATTATATTAATTTAGGTTTAATATGATAGGGTATACATACAGAGAAGTATACCTCTCACTGTTCTCCTTGTCTTTACCCTATTTTAGTACTACATTACCATTTGCCTGAATTACCTTATTTCTAGTTTTCACACGCATCAGACTCCCCTACCTGATTAATCTTAAAACGGTTTTGATAATGCTGTCCCCATCTCAGCATTATTGATTCTGTTGCTTATAGAATAAAATCTAGGCTTTTCAGCTTGGCATTCAAGGCCTGGTCTACGATGAAGGTAGTATGGATGGATTGTAGAGATAGTGAAGATTTGGGGTTTGATGTTTAACTTTATAAGGATGTGGGGGATGAAATAACTATCTAAGAACTCCATGATTTTGAGCTTGTATATCTAAAGGTTGTTGATAACCATCCTGGGTTAAAAAAAAAAAAATACCATGATATCTTCTTTTTAACACTCTCATGTACTGTTTTACTGTTCTTAAAGTAATCCATATAGCCCTATTCTATGTAGATTTTGGCTCTTCTCTTTTGGTTGTCATCATTACGTATTCATGTCCTGTGAATCTCTCCTTGTATTTCTTTTGTTTCTGATTATTCTGTGCCATCTGCAAGGCTTTCTTGTCGAGAGGAATCCTTGCCTTTCCCATCCAGAAAACTCTGTAACTACAAGTTTGATTTGAATAACTGTTCTTGACACAAAGATTTGCTCAATTCCTTTTTAGGAAGGACCGTCAAGACCTGTTCTTAAATACACTGATCTGGTCTGTGGAGATGAGGAAGAGCCTAGCACCTATCATAGTGATGTAAGTACATTATATTTGTATTTTTACAGTGTTGCATTTAAGTGCAGTAGTGTGTAAAGGTAGCTTGAACTAGCTCACAAGAACAACTTGTTAAATTTTCATGAGTTTTGTGAGCTGGTGGTTAAACATAGTCATTAAAGTATACAAACTTACAAGTAGATAAATTACAAGATTTAAGGTGATAAATTCTGAAATTCATTACTTTATAATACCTATGCACTTGAGGTTGTTCGTATATTGTATCTCGTAAAAAAATATAATAGAGTGCTACTGTAACATGGTGAAATTACACCATGGTAATCAGCAAACTACAAATCAATAATAATTTGTTGATTGTTTAGATTTGAGAAATTGACGGATAAAATGTTAATGTAAATTAAATTTATAAGTGTGATGTGTCTCTTAGAGACAATAAAAAATTAAACTGTTTTAGTACTTGAAAACTATTAATCAATTCAGGAAGGAAGTTACTGTCATCTTTGATGAATGATTGAAGTTCTAATATATATATATTTATTGTTTCCCTTTTTATTATTCATTAATGTAAATGAGAATATCAACAAATATTCATGTTGGAACTAATTGTTTGCAAATGATGTGAGCAACTTCTTTCCTGAGTTGGATAATAATCAAATAATTTTTTGTATCAGATTTTGTGATGCTGTTGTTGGCTGTAGAATTTTAAAAACTGATAGTTGATTTTTCAAGAAATGGCAAGTCACCTGGAAGCTTTTGGTATAAATTGAAAAACAACTGTTTTAATTTAAAATTTATTTTAATGCTACATGAAGAAATCACTAACAGAGCTTTTTACATTAGCCCTTAAATATTGTTGTGAATTTTACTTATATAATGTAAAATTGTTTTTCAGATTCTGTTCCCTAAAATGCCAAAACGACAGGGTGATTTATTAAGTTTTTTAAATATGAAGAAAGTGAAAACAGACGCAGGAAATAATGATAGGAACAAAAATCATTGTGGATCATCTAAGTCAAAGGAACTAAATTTTGAATATGTTGAACAACCAGTCATTGAAAAAAATCCATCATGTTCATCAAAGGAAGATATTGATAATCCTGTGCTTCCAGATTGCTGGAATGAAAAACAAGCATTTATGTTTACAGAACAGTACAAATGGCTTGAAATAAAAGAAGGTAAATTAGGATGTAAGGATTGTTCAACAGTTCGGCATCTGGGATCCAAAGCAGAAAAGCATGTCCATGTTTCCAAGGAATGGATTGCATATTTAGTAACCCCCAATGGCAGTAAGAAAATTACTCGGCAAGCATCTCTGCGAAAAAAAATTAGGGAACATGACGTTTCTAAAGCCCATGGAAAAATTCAGGATTTGTTAAAGGAATCAGTTAGTGACTCGGTTTCTAATATAGTACATAAACAAAATAATATAAATATTGATGCTACCATAAAAGTCTTTAATACTGTTTACAGTTTAGTAAAACATAATAGACCTTTATCTGATATTGAGGGAGCAATAGAATTACAAGAGAAAAATGGAGAGGTCAATTGTTTAAATACACGATACAGTGCAACAAGAATAGCAGAACATATAGCAAAAGAAATGAAGATAAAGATATTTAAAAATATTATAGAAGAGAATGCCAAAATATGTGTGATAATTGACGAGGCATCTACAGTTTCTAAGAAAAGCACCCTAGTGATTTATCTCCAGTGTGCAGTTCAGTCAGATCCTGCACCACTTATGTTATTTGTTGCTCTAAAAGAATTAGTGTCAACCACAGCAGAGTATATTTTCAATACTTTATTGGCTACTTTAAATGATTGTGGGTTTAGTAATGAATACTTGAAAGCGAATTTAATTGCATTTTGTTTGGATGGTGCTAATTCAGTGCTGGGAAGCAAGTCTGGGGTAGCTACAAAGTTGTTAGAAAATTTTCCTGAAATCATCATTTGGAACTGTTTAAATCATCGATTGCAATTGTCACTTGATGATTCAATATCTGAAATAAAACAAGTTAATCATTTTAAAATATTTCTGGATAAAATTTATTCTATTTATCACCAATCTAATAAAAATCAAACCAAGCTTTTAGAAACTGTAGCTAAAGAACTTGAAATGGAAATTATTAAAATTGGTCGGGTAATGGGACCAAGATGGGCGGCATGTAGTTTACAAGCTGCTACCGCTGTATGGCATGCATATCCTGTATTATATATGCATTTTTCTCATTCTTTTTCTGGTTTGGCAAAGAGATTAGCTAACATTAATTTCTTACAAGACCTTGCTTTAATGATAGACATTCTTGAAGAATTTTCACTACTATCAACTGCGTTACAGTCAAAATCAACTAACATTCAGAAAGCACAAAAATTGATCAAGCGCACCATAAAAGCTTTGGAAAATTTGAAGATTGGTACTGGAAGGCATGAATCTCAAATTGAGGATTTGATTAAGTCAGATAGGTTTAAAGACATTCCATTTAGTAAAAATAATAAGTTTAATTCTCTTCCTAGGAATATGTTACTGGAAAATATAATTCAACACATGAACTTACGTCTTTTATCTGATAGGAACCACGATGAAAGCATTTTTAATTACTTTGATTTATTAGAACCAACTACTTGGCCTTATGAAGAAATAACTTCACCATGGGTAACTGGTGAAAAAAGGTTGCTTCATTTATGTGAAATTTTAAAATACAAAATTGATTTGAATGATTTTCGGGAATTTGTAAATAATAATGTAAAATCAAACAATATTTCAATTCCTGCAACTATACAAAAAGCTAAAAAGATAGTTAGCACTATTGCAATTAATAGTGCTGAAACTGAAAGAGGTTTCAATTTAATGAACATAATTTGTTCAAGAGTGAGAAATAGTTTAACAATAGATCACATATCAGATTTGATGACAATAAATTTATTGGGGAAAGAGTTAGCAGATTGGGATGCAACTCCATTTGTAAAGTCTTGGTCAAATTGCAACCATAGGTTGGCTACCGACACAAGAGTTCGGCAAAAATCAACAAAAGCCTTCTGTGACAATCAGTTGGCTATATGGAACTTAAAGTAAAGAATTAAGTCTATATTTTTTATCATTTGTAAATTCTGTGCTATACATCTTTTATATACACATAGATGCTTTTTTTGGAAGCCAGTTAAACTTTTATCAGCATGCTGCTGTTTTAAAAGTGTTCTCTAAAGAGATAAAAGTTGGTGATGACTGTATTTAGGAGCTGTAGTGTTTTAGATGTTAGCCCATGTATGCTACAGTGGGCCTAATAGATATTTCTTGAAGTCTTTCACAGAACATCTAACCATTTCTACTTTTGCACTGTTGTACTTTCAGAAAGAGTGCAAAAGGATAATGACTCAGATTTTCAGTCCTGGAGGTGAAATGAAAGAGAAATGTAATAAAAATTCTTGTCTGACTCATTCCCATATCTACACTATCTAATACAATAGCCACTAGCCATGTGTGACTGTGAGCACTAGAGATGAGAACAATAGGACTAAGGAAGGAAATTTGTAATTTAATTTTAATTAAATATAAAAACTGAAGAAGTGTAAAATAATTTTCAGCTAATTTTATTGTTGTAGTAAATATTTTACTCTGTTGCATTGTTTAAGATAAAACTGTTTTGTTACAATGTGCCTGTCAAACTCTTGTTTGTATTATTACACTTAAATACATCACTGATTGAATTGGTGTCAACAGATTGATACAATGCAAATTATTTTTTTCTACAAATAAATGTAAAGTTATAGTATGGTAGTGAATATGCAGACAACAAAAATACAGTGCAACCTATGTAAAATGTAATTAGTAATTAAATTGAAATACTTATTAATAATTAAATTATTTTTCTAGTTTAGACATGAATTTGAACAAATTTTTAAATTTGAAGTGAAAGTGTACTGAAAAACAATCAAATGGAGATGCAGCAGCTAGTACAAACAGAACAATAAAAAGAGTGAAAGAAGGTATGTTACAGATAATGTGATGAAAGACAACTGCAGTAGCAAAGCAAAACAAAATTATGTAACGATATAAAGGTAACTGGACAATATCAAGACAGTGTCAGGAAATGCATAACGAATTAAGGTAAATTACCTTTTAGAGATCAGAAAAGAATTCACAAAATTATTTGCCTGTAATTAGAATATCCAGAAAATTTGGCCAGATGTAAAATGACTTGAATTCCTGTATGAAAGAAGTACTTTTAGATGGATAAAATAAATTATTTTAAAGTTATAGAAATTAATTGGAAAATCATGAGTGAAAGTTTTAGAAAGATGTTTTACAAAAAAAGTACAAGGTCTTTAGTCAAGCCACCAAAGAGTTGCTTGTAAAATACAGGATCTTTCTAAAAATGTCAAAGATTGATTCAGAATGCGAAAAAATTGCAAGTACTCTAGCTTTAGATGAGTCATGGGATCTAAGAGACACAGCCCAATGAATTATTTGAGTATATTTTTCTCATAGGACTTAAAAATGTATGACAAACTAATTAAAATTTATGGCGTAAAAAAAATCAAGCTTGTATTTCCATTTTAAAGTCTTTTACATATGTTGGAAGAGATTCAGCTAGATGAGAACAAATTTCTATCACAGTGAGTAGTGTGCCAGCTAGATTAGTTCATAAATCATCAAAATTTTAAAATAAGCATTTGATATTTCTCTTATTTCTTTGTTCCATTGTAAAATACGGTATTTGTGCATAGTTTTCTGAGATGATCTCTAAAATGTCTTGAATATATAGTTAAGTTTAAGTATTCAGTGTATGAGTGCAAGTGCTATGAATCAACCTTAGTTTATAGGATTTTTGAAAGAATTAGGAGACATTGAATTTAGTGATTGTGCTGGCTTGAAACTGTTATGTACTCCAGAAAAGCCATGTTCTTTTAGTCCTAATCCAATGTTGTGGGAGTAGACCTATTGTTTGGGTGGGATCTTTTTGATTAAGTTGTTTCCATGGAGATGTGACCCACCCAGTTGTGGGTGAGACTTTTTTATTAGGTGGTTTTCATGGAATTGTGACTCCGCCCATGCAAAGTGTTAATTAGTCTACTGGAGTCCTTAAATGAGCCAATACAGAGCAGACCCAGACATTTGGAGATGCAGAAAGGAAATGCCCCAGGGGAAGTCGTTTGAAACCTGAAGCGGGAAGAGAAGGTCAGCAGATGTTGCCATGTTCCTTCCCAGCTGACAGAGGTGTTGTAGACACCGTCATCGGCCTTTCTTCAATGAAGGTATCCTCTTGTAATGCCTTAGTTTGGACACTTTTATGGCCTTAGAACTGTACATTTGTGACCCAATAAATTTCCTTTATAAAAGCCAATCTCTTTCTTGTATATTGCATTCCAGCAGCTTTAGCAAACTGAAACAGTGATTTTGTATTCTGCTAATTGGTTGAATAGTGGAAGAGTTCTACAAAAACCTCCTGTAGTGTTAGTAACAGTTTCAAAACAATGAGAGTAGTGGCCAGATACTCAAAAATCAAAGACAGGAAATGGCAGTTTATGTCCCACCTGCCAGTAGCACATGGCATATGAATGAACTAAATTTGAAGCTCCAAGGAAAAGAAAAACTTGTGACATACCTAGATAAGTAGTAGAATTTATGTTGAGATTGAAACTTTTATTAAATTTCAGAATTTTTACTGACATGAATAAATATATGCAGGATTTAAGTTATATTTTACAGTTATGTAAATTGATTCCAGAAACTAGAAGAAAATTTGGAGAAATGGTTTGTTGTTAAATTTAGAGTTGCTTTCTTTTTTTGTATGCTGTGTGGTGGGGGTCACATTTAATTCTTTTCCCATGTGAGTATCGCGTTATTGCAGTACCATTTGTTGAATTTTTATTTTTTTTGAAATTTTTATTTTTTATCTCATTTTTTTGTTGTGTAATATAACATATATACAAAGCAAAGAAATAAAAAAATAGTTTTCAAAGCACTGTTCAACAAGTAGTTACAAGACACATTCCAGAGTTTGTCATGGGCTACCATATGATCCTCGCAGATTTTTTCCTTCTAGCTGCTCTAGAATATAGGAGACTAGAAGGCTTAAATATTTTTTTATCATCACAATCGACTTTTTTCTTTCTTTTTTTGTGAAAAATAACATATATACAAAAAAGCTATAAATTTCAAAGCACAGCACCACAATTAATTGTAGAACATATTTCAGAGTTTGACATGGGTTATACTTACCTGGCAGGGGAGATACCATGATCACAATTCCACAATTTTGTTTTAACTTCTAGCTGCTCTAAAATACTGGAGACTAAAAGAAATATCAATTTAATGCTTCAGCATTCATATTCATTTGTTAAATCCTATCTTCTCTGTATAACTCCACCATCACCTTTGATCTTTCCATCCCTCTCTTTTTTTTTTTTGCATGGGCAGGCACGGGTAATTGAACCCGGGTCTCCGGCATGGCAGGCGAGAAGAGAACTCTGCCTACTGAGCCACCATGACCCACCCCATCCTTCTGTTTAGGGGTGTTTGGGCTATGGCCATTCTAAATTTTTTCATACTGGAAGAGTCTGTTGCTAATATGGACTAGGAAGATGGAACTATCTGATGTACTGGAGAAGCTGAGCTAGGTTTCAGGACTTACCTGGTCCAGGGACCCATCTGGAACTTGTAGGTTTCTGAAAAGTTGCTCTAGTGCATGAAACCCTTGTGGAATCTTACATATTGCCCTATGTGTTCTTTAGGATTGGCTGGAATGGTCCTGATCGGGGGTTGGCAGGTTATGATAAGTAGCAAGGCCTACCTGAAGCTTGCATAAGAGTAGCCTTTCGACTCTATTTGAACTCTCTCTGACACTGATACTTTATTAGTTACATTTCCTTTCCCCCTTTATGTCAGGATAAAATTGTTGATCCCATGGTGCCATTCATCCCTGGGAATCATCTCCCACGTTGCCAGGGAGACTTTCACCCCTGGATGTCATGTCCCATGTGGTGGCGAGGGCAAGGAGTTCATTTGCAGAGTTGGGGTTAGAGAGACTGAGGCCACATCTGAACAAAAAAAGTGCTCCTCCATAAGTAACTCTCAGGCACGCCTATAGTTAGTCTAAGCTTCTCTGCTACCTACATGAGCTTCACATGAGTAAGCCTCATGACTGAGGGCATGATCCGTTGATTTGGGTGTCCCTAAAGTTTGACACAGTATTAGGGGATTCCCTGATGGTAAGGTTTAATAGTTCCTATATTCTTTCTCCCATCCCTTGGGGGACTTTACCAATACTTTTTGATTATCTACTTAATATAGTCTAGGATGTTTCCAGGTATTACAATAATCTATACAAGATTAAAGGACTTCTTTCTTATTCTGGGCTCCCTGTGTTGCAGTTGTTCAAATAAGCTATACAGACAGGTTGAGTTAGATTATGCCTACAGAAAATTTTAGTTCCAGGACAAATAAACTTTCTTCCATTGGTCTTAAAGAGTATGTGTGGTTCTAAAATATAGACGCTGCCTTCCTTACCACTATGTTCTGAATTACTTTAACCCCAACCTGTTTGGCTTCGTTCTTATCTCTAAATATCAGGTTATATTTATAAACAGCCTCTCAAAATCCAGAAATAATAATCACCACTCCGGACTAAATGTGTCTACTCTAAAAGCTTACAATCTAGGCCACTATTTTAATTTAAGCATTTTCTATATCTGACCATTCCATTCTTGTTCTTTTGTTTCTGGCTTATTTTGTCTCACCAAATGTCCCACGTGTTAATTCTCATCGTGGCATGCCTCAAGACTGTTCCTTTTTATAGCAGCACAACCTTCATTCATAAGTACACCATTGTTCTTCAATCTGCTTCTCAGTCAGTGCATCCTTCAGCAACCTGCATTCATTGGGCATCATGTATAGGACCCAAAGTCAACAGTCCATCAACATTCTCAATTTTAGATAATTTCATTGTTCCCAAGAGAAAGAAAAACCAATAAACACACCCTTGCAGAATAGGAAACCTAAACCTCTTGACTCTTTTCCCTCCCCCCATTATTTACCTCTGCTGTTGTTTTGGTAGTGCTGATGGTTTCCATTTGAGCATAGCTTATAGCTTGCAATAGCAGTTTTCCCCCGTACCCTGGCTTAAACTCTTTATACAAAATCTTATCTTTGAATTAATTCTTATGAGAACTAATTTCTATTTCTGGTGTTAATCAGTGGGACATGTGGGTCTATACAACCTCTTTAAATCTTGTTCATCTTCAATATGATATTACTTATAGACCCACTAGAGAACCACCTTCATTCCTATTTGCTCCCTTACATTGGAGTTCAACCTCATTAGCTAAGGGTTCACCCATCTCTAGAGTCTGTGTATCTCTAAGTCCCCTGTATTCTGTATTAACAGCCTCTTGATTATACCTTTATGCTGTTCATAAAAGTGGAATCGTACAGTATCCTTTATCTAGCTAATTTCACTCAGCATTATATCCTCAGGGCTCATCCATCTTGTCATGTGCTTCAAGATGTCATTTTGTCTTACTGTTGCATAAAATGCCATTGTATGTAAATACCAAATTTTGTTGGTCTACTTGTCTGTTGATGGGCATTTGGTTTGTTTCCGTCTTTTGGGATGGTGAATAATGCTGCTATGAACGTCAGTTTGCAAATGTCTGTGTCATTGCTTTCAGCTCTTCTGGGTATATAACAAGTAGTGCTATTGGTGGATCATAGGGCAGCTCGATATTTAGTTTCCTCAGGAACCACCAAACAGTCTTCCATAGTGGCTGCACCATTATACATTCCCACCAACAGTGCGTAAGTGTCCCAGTTTCTCCACATCCTCTCCAACATTTATAGTTTCCTGTTGTTAATAACAGCCATTCTTGTAGGTGTGAGGTGGTATCTCATTGTAGTCTTGATCTGCATTTCCCTTGTAGCCATTGAAAATGAGTATTTCTTCATGTGCTTTTGAGCCATCTGTATTTGCTCTTCAGAAAAATGCCTGTTCATATCTTTAGCCTATTTTATAATTGGGTTGTTTGTTCTTTTGTTGTTGAGTTGTGTGATTTCTCTTTATATACAGGAAATCAAATCTTTGTCCAATATGTGATTTCCAAAAATTTCTCCCAATGAGTTCGCTGCCTCTTCACCTTTTTGACAAAGTCTTTTGGGGTACAGAAACATTTGATTCTGAGGAGTTCCCATTCATCTATTTTTTCTTTTATTGCTTGTGCTTTGGGTGTAAAGTTTAGGAAGCTACCTCCTACTACTAGGTCTTGAAGATGTTTCCCTACATTTTCTTCTAGGAGCTTTATGGTGCTAGTTCTTATATTTAGGTGTTTGATCCACTTTGAGTTAATTTTTGTGTAGGGTGAAAGATAGGGGTCCTCTTTCATTCTCTTGGCTATTGATATCCAGTTCTTCCATGCCCAATTATTGAAAAGACTATTTTGTTCCAGTTCAGAGGATTTGGGGGCCTTGTCAGAAATCAGTTGACCATAGATATAGTGGTCTATTTCTGCACTCTCAATTTGATTCCATTGGTCAGTGCTTCTGTCTCTGTGTCAGTACCATGCTGTTTTGACCACTGTAGCTATATAATAAGTTTTTAAGTCAGGGAATGTTAATCCTCTCATTTCATTTTTTTTTTTTAAGGATGTTTTTCGCTATTTGGGGTCTCTTTCCCTTCCAGATGAATTTGGTATTTAGGTTTTCCAAATCTTCAAAGTAGGTTGTTGGAATTTAGATTGGTACTGTGTTGAATCTGTAGGTCAATTTGGGGAGAATTGACATTTTTTTTTTTAATATATAATCATTCCGTTCTACATGTATAATCAGTAATTCACGATATCATCACATAGTTGCTTATTCATCATCATGATCATTTCTTAGAACATTTGCATCAATTCAGAAAAAGAAATAAAAGATAACATAAAAAGAAATAAAATGAAAACAGAAAAAAAATTATACATACCATACCCCTTACCCCTCCCTTTCATTGATCACTAGCATTTCAAACTAAATTTATTTTAACATTTGTTCCCCTTATTATTTAATTTTATTCCATATGTTTTACTCATCTGTTGACAAGGTAGCTAAAAAGAGCATCAGACACAAGGTTTTCACAATCACACAGTCACATTGTGAAAGCTACATCATAATACAATCATCATCAAGAAACATGGCTACTGGAACACAGCTCTACATTTTCAGGCAGTTCCCTCCAGCCGCTCCATTACATCTTGAATAACAAGGTGATACCTACTTAATGCATAGGAATAACCTCCAGGATAGCCTCTCAACTCTGGAATCTCTCAGCCATTGACACTTTGTCTCATTTCACTCTTCCCCCTTTTGGTTGAGAAGGTTTTCTCAATCCCTTGATGCTGAGTTTCAGCTCATTCTAGGGTTTTTCTCAATCCCTTGATGCTGAGTCTCCGCTCATTCTAGGATTTCTGTCCCACATTGCCAGGAAGGCCCACACCCCTGAGAATCATGTCCCACGTAGACAGGGAGAGGGTAGTGAGACTGCTTGTTGTGTTGGCTGGAGAGAGAGACCACATCTGAGCAACAAAAGAGGCTCTCTTGGGGGTGATTCTTAGGCCTAATTTTAAGTAGGCTTGACCTATCCTTTGTGGGGTTAAGTTTCATATGAACAAACCCCAAGACTGGGGTCTCAGCCTATAGTGTTGGTTGTCCACACTGCTTGGGAGAATATCAAGAACTCTACTAGGGAGGGCTGAACTTTCCCCCGTTCTCACCATTCCCCAAAGGGGACTTTGCAAATACTTTTCCACTCACCGATCAAATAACTCTGGGATTCATCAAGGCGTCACTCTGGACAAACCAACAAAATCTCATGTCCTACTCAAGGTTCCATGTACTTATGCTGTTCAACCAACTATCTACATAAGTTATATTAGGACATGCACTAGTCAAAATATAAATTTTGTACCAAATAAACATTTTTTGCTTTAAGTTGAAATTTTAAAATATTAATTACCATCAATTTTCAGCATCCTTCAGTAATGATATTCCTTTGTTCTTCCTCATGCAAAAACATTTTTTAAATTTGTACATTTCGCCACTATCATTATACAATCTAGGCATTCCTAGATTATACCATCTCAGTCTTTAACGTCTATTTTTCTTTGTGATTTCATTTATGCCTCCAGCCCTCCTCTCTCTATCATTCTCACATTCAGCTTCATTCAGTGTTTTAACATAATTGTATTACAGTTAGATAGTATTATGCTGTCCATTTCTGAGTTTTTATATTCAGTCCTGTTGCACAATCTGTATCCCTTCAGCTCCAGTTACCCAATATCTTACCCTATTTCTATCTCCTGATCGTCTCTGTCACCCACAAAATATTCCAAGTTTGTTCACTAATGTCAGTTCATATTAGTGAGACCACACAGTAGTTGTCCTTTTGTTTTTGGCAAATCTCACTCAGTATAATGTCCTTAAGGTCCATCCATGTTGTTACATACTTCATAACTTTATTCTGTCTTACAGCTGCATATTATTCCATCATATGTATATGCCACAGTTTATTCAGCCACCTGTCCGTTGATGAACATTTCAGCTGTTTCCATCTCTTGGAAATTGTAAATAATGCTGCTATAAACATTGGTGTGCAAATGTCCATTTGTGTCCTTGCCCTCATGTCCTTTGAGTAGAGACAACATATAGATGAGTCCTGTTTTTTAATTCATTCTGCCAGTCTATGTCTTTTGATTGGGGAGATTAATCCATTAACATTTAGTGTTATTACTGTACAGGTAGTACTTTCTTCTACTATTTTGCCTTCTGGATTTTATATGTCATATCTAATTTTCCTTCTTTTTACCTTTACTCATAGTCTTCCTTTCTACACTCTTCTCCACTCCTCTCTCTCCTGTCTTTTCGTATCTGTCTCTAGTGCTCCCTTTAGTATTTCTTGCAGAGCTGGTCTCTTAGTCACAAATACCCTCAGTGACTTTTTGTCTGAAAATGTTTTAATTTCTCCCTCATTTTTGAAGGACAATTTTGCTGGATATAGAATTCTTGGTTGGCAGTTTTTCTCTTTTAATAAGTTAAATATATCATCCCACTGTCTTCTTGCCTCCATGATTTCTGCTGAGAAATCTACGCATAGTCTTATTGGGCTTCCCTTGTATGTGATGGATTGCTTCTCTCTTGCTGCTTTCAAGATTCTCTCTTTCTCTTTGACCTCTGACATACTGATTAGTAAATGTCTTGGAATACTTCTGTTTGGATCTGTTCTCTTTGGGGTACGCTGTACTTCTTGTATCTGTAATTTTAAGTCTTTCATAAGAGCTGGGAAATTTTCAGTGATAATTTCCTCCATTAGTTTTTCTCCTCCTTTTCCCTTCTCTTCTCCTTCTGGGACACCCACAACACGTATATTCATGCACTTCATATTGTCATTCAATTCCTTCAGTCCCTGCTCATATTTTTCCATTTTCCCCCCTATATTTTGTTTTTCTTGTCAGATTTCAGATGTTCCATCCTCCAGTACACTAATCCTATCTTCTGCCTCTTGAAATCTACCATTCTAGTTTTCCATTGTTTTTGTCATCTATTCTACTGTGCCTTTCATTCCCAAAAGTTCTGTGATTTGTTTTTTTCAGACTTTTGTTTTCTTTTTTGTTCATTCCTTGCCTTCTTTATATCCTTCCTGTATTCATTGACTTGGTTTTTGATGAGGTTTTCCATGTCTGTTCATATATTCTGAATTAATTGTTTCAGCTCCTGTATCTCATTTGAATTGTTGGTTTATTCCTTTGAGTGGGCCGTATCTTCAATTTTCCTAGTGTGATTTGTTATCTTTTGCTGGTGTCTAGGCATTTAATTACCTTAATTAGTTTATTCTGGAGATTGCTTTCACTTCTTTTACCTAGAGTTTCCTTGCTGGATGAATTTGTTGTCTATCTGTTCTTTGACATTCAGTTCAGCTCTTTTTGGACCTCTAGCTTAGGTTTTGTTCAACAGAGGAGAATTTTTCTGTTCTTGTTTTCTTGTTTCTTGCCCTGCTGATATGGTACCTTTCCCCCCACACACTTAGGAGGCTCTCCTTAGGTATTATAGACCCCAGCCAGATTTTCCCAGATCAAACTGGCTTCCTGTCAGGAGGAAAGAGACACCTGGGTCGGTTTTCCCAAAGGTTGAGACCCAGCAGGTTGAAAGACTTTCCTGTGAAGACTCTGGACTCTGTTTTTCTTATCCTGCCCAGTATGTGGTGCTTGTCTGCCTGCAGTTCCCACCAGCATAAGATGATGTGGTACCTTTATCTTTGGCAGACTCTCCCTGCTGGGGGTGTTGTGGAGATGGAGGAGAGGTTGTAGGCTGCTTTTTTCAAATTACCAAGCCCTGGGGTCTGAATTCCCTGAGGGAGGGACTCCCCCTGAGCTGGGCTTCCCACGTCCACTGGGGAAGGCAAAGGCTCCAGACAAGCTCTCAACCTTGTTTCTGCCTATGTCTGAGGAAGCCGCAGCCCGAGAAGTCCTGCCGCTGAATCCAGGGACAGTCAAGCCTTGTAGAAACACAGCCACAAAAATCTCTGTTTCCTTTTTTTCTCTTTTTCTGTCAGCCCTGCCCCCTCAGCTCTGGGACAAAAATCAGCGATGTCCGCTTTGACCAGATTCATCTGAGCTGGGGTCCCATTTCCAGCAGTCAGAACTTGTTAATTAATTCCACAATTGGCTCAGCCCCTGTTACTGGTAAAGTCCCTTTCCTTTCCCCTCTGGAAAGCAGCCTGTGGGGGAGGGGCGCCAGCCACCACAGCTTGGGGAACTCACAGTTCTGGGGGGCTCGCAGCTGGTCCAGCTGGTCCAGACTGGGGTACGCTGTGTGTCCGGTCACTGACGTGGCCCAGGAGCTGTTCTGTACTGTTTCTGGTTATTTAGTAGTTTTTCTGGAGGACGAACTAAAAATGCGCACATTGTTAAGCCGCCATCTTGGCCCAGAACTCCAAGAATTGACATCTTAACTATATTTAGCCTTCCTATCCATGAGCAGAAAATGTCTTCCCACCTATTTAGATCTCCTTTGATTTATTTTAGCAACATTAGGTAGTTTGCTGTGTACTAGTCCTTTACGTCCCTAGTTAAGTTTATTCCTAAGTATTTGATTCTTTTAATTGCTATTTTGAGTGGAATTTTTTTCTTAACTGACTCCTCAGCTAGGTCATTGTTTATGTATAGAAATGCTACATATTTTTGCACATTAATTTTATATCCTGCCACCTTGCTGAATTTGTTTATTAGCTCAAGTAACTTTGCTATAGATTTCTAAGAATCTTCCAAGTATATTATTATATCTTCTGCAAATAATGAGAGTTTTACTTCTTCCTTTACAATTTGGATGCCTTTTATTTCTTTGTCCTGCCTGATTGCTCTAGCTGGAACTTCTAGCACAATATTGAATAATAGTGGTGACAGTGGGCATCCTTGTTGTGTACCTGACCTTAGGGGGAAAGCTTTCAGTCTCTCTCTGTTGAGTACGGTGCTGGTTATTGGTTTTTCATATATGCTTCTTTATCATATTGACGTATTTACCTTTGATTCCTATCTTTTGGAGTGTTTTGTCAGAAAAGGATGCTGCATTTTGTTGAATGCTTTTTCAGTATCAATTGAGATATCACGTGATTTTTCCCTTTTGATTTATTAATGTGCTGTATTACATTAATTGACTTCTTGTGTTGAACCACGCTTGCATTCCTGGTATAAAACCCCACTTGATCATGGTGTATGATTCTTTTGATGTGTTGTTGGATTCTATTTGATAATATTTATTGAGAATTTTTACATCTATGTTCATTAGGAAATTGGCCTGTAGTTTTTCTTTCTTATGGCATCTTTACCCAGTTTTGGTATTAAAATGATATTATCTTCATAAAATGAGTTAGGTGGATTTCCTTTTTCTTCAATTTTTTGGAAAAATTTGAGCAGGATTGGTATTAGTTCTTTCTGGAATGTTTGATAAAATTCCCCTGTGAAGCCATCTTGTCCTGGGCTTTTCTTTGTAGGAAGATTTTTGATGACTGAGTGAATCTCTTTACTTGTGATTGGTTTGTTGAGATCTTTTATTTCTTCCTGAATAAGTGTAGCTTGTTTGGGTGTTTCTAGGAATTTGTCCATTTCATCTAAATTGTAGTTTGTTGGCATATAGTTGTTCATAGTATCCTCTTATCATTTTTTTTTTATTTCTTCGTGATTTGTGGTAATGCACCCCTTCTCATTTCTGATTTTATTTGCATTCTCTCCCTTTTTTTATTTGTCAGTCTTGCTAGTAGCTCATCACTTTTATTGATTTTTTCTTAAAGAACTAGCTTTTGGCTCTATTGATTCTTTCTGTTATTCTTTTGTTCTCCCATTCATTTATCTTCTTTAATCTTTGTTATTTCTCTTTTTCTGTTTGCTTTGGGGTTAGTTTGCTCTTCTTTCTCAAGTTCCTCCATGTGTGCTGTTAAGTCCTCGATTTTTACTCTTTCTTATTTTTTTATATAGGTATTTAGGGCAATAAATTTCCCTCTCACCACAATCTTTGCCACATCCCACAATTCTGATAAGTTGTATTCTCATTTTCATTCACCTCCAAGTAACTAATGATTCCTCTAGCAATTTCTTCTTTGACCCACTGGTTGTTTAAAAGTGTTTTATTTAATCTCCATATATTTGTGAATATTCTCATTCTTCAGTGGTTATTGAGATCCAGTTTCATCCCATTGTGATCAGAGAAAGTGCTTTGAATAATTTCAGTGTTTTTAAATTTATAGAGACCTGTTTTGTGCCCCAGCATATGCTCTATCCTGGAAAATGTTCCATGAGCACTAGAGAAGAATGTATATCCTTGAGCTTTGGAGTACAATGACCTATATATGTCTGTTGGGTCTATCAAGTTATTTAACTTCTCTATTTCCTTGTTGATCTTCTGTCTGGCGAGTGGTGTATTGAAGTCTCCTACTATTATTGTTGAAACATCTATTGCTCCCTTTAGTTTTGCCAATGTCTGTCTCATGTACTTTGGAGCTCCTTGATTGGGAGCATAAACACTTATGATTGTTATATCTTCTTGGTGAATTGACCCTTTAATTAGTCTATAGTGTCCTTCTTTGTTCTTTAAATTTAAAGTCTATTTTGTCCGATATTAGTATAGCTACTTCTGCTTTCTTTTGGTTACAACTTGTGTGGAAAATCTTTTTCTATCCTTTCACTTTCAATCTATTTGTATCCTTGTGTCTAAAGTGAGTCTCTTATAAGCAGCATATAACTGGATTATGTTTCTTAATCCATTCTGCCAATCTGTATCTTTTAATTGGTAAATTTAGTCAAAGTTATTACTGAAAAGACGTTTCTTGAATCCACTACCTTATCTTTTTTATTTGTCAATCTATATATTCTTTTCCCTCTTTCTGTTTGTATTCTTTAAGTTACCCTTAGTGGTACTCTTCAATTCTGTGCCCTCCTCCAGACCTCCCTCCTCTGTCTTTTTTTCTCAGCTGGCAGAACTCCTTTTAGTATTTCTTGTAGGGTCAATCTCTTGTTGGCAAATTATTCCAGGACTTCTTTGTCTGTGAAAACCTTAATCTCTCCCTCAGTTTTGAAGGATAGTTTGGCTGGGTACAGAATTCCTGGCTGGAAGTCTTTCTCTTTCAGGATCTTGAATATATCATCCCACTCTCTTCTCGCCTCCAGGGTACTAGTTGAGTACTCTGAACTCAGTCTTATTTGGTTTCCCTTGTGTGTAATAGATTGTTTTTCTCTTGCCACTTTCAGTATTTTCTGCTTCTCTTCAACATTTGACAGACTAATTAGTATATGTCTTGAGGAAAGCCTATTTGGATTTATTCTGTTTGGAGTTCATTGGGCTTCTTTAACTTGTATATTTCTGTCTTTTATAAGGGTTGGGAAGCTTTCCCCCATTATATCCTCAACTACTCTTCCTAGCCCTTTACACCTTTCATCTTCTTCTGGGACACCAATGATTCTTATATTTGTACAGTTGTTTTGCCTATCATTTCCCTGAGATGCAATTCAGGTTCTTCCATCTTTTTTGCCATTTGCCATTTTGAATCTTTGAAGTTGGCTATTCTGTCCTTTGTATCACTTATTCTTTCTTCTGTCTCTTCAGATCTGGTGTTGTGTGCCTCTAGTATGTTTTTTATTTTTCTATTACTGTTTTCTATTACTATTTTTCTATTTATCCTTTCAAATTCCTCTTTATGCTCTTCTACTGTCTTCTTGATCTCCTTTATGTCATTTGCCATCCCACTGGTTTTATTAAGTAGAGTTGTATGAACATCTTTGATTAGTTGTTCCAAGGTCTGTGTCTCCTCTGGTGTTTAATTTGGTTATTAGGCAGGGCTATATCTGTCTCCATTGAGATATACTTAGTGATCTTCTGGTGTTTTTGTGTCTTGTAAATATCTTGATTGATTTACTTTGGGAGTTTATTTCTTTCAGTAGTCTAAGACTACTTTTTTGTTTGTTTTTTGTTTATGTAAAAGGGATGAGCAAGGTACAGGGTGGGGCACTCAGTGTGGTGATTTGTTTCAGGGCAGGAATAGGCACAGGTTGGGAATGTTATGCTGATGCTTTTGAGTGTGGGTGCACTGGTCTGGGGAGGGCGTAATCCTGGTGTGTGCTGGTGTACCCTGGTCTAAGTCACAGGGCCCTTTGTACGCATGTGTAGAACTGTGGCAGCAGGTTGGTGTTATGCCTTCATGGATTGGGAACAGATGTGACCTGACTGTGCAGGTCAGCACTTTCTCAGAGCTGGGAAGTGTGGCTGAGGGTTGTGCACATGTGCGGTTCTAGGACTACTGTAAAGTATGGTTCCCAGAGCTTAATTATGTGATTGGGGGCACACACACATGCTTGGGCCTAGGAGTTCTGTAAACTGATGTGCAGAGCTCAGGGTGGGGTTGGATGGGAGTGTGCGACACAATGGGCAGGGGGGCAGGGGTGGCCTGGGTATGGTGGTTAGTGCCCACAGCCGTTATTCATTGGTATCAGCCTTCAGGGAACAGGGATTGGGAGGTAGTGCTCTGATAGGGTGCGGGAGAGGTGAGTTGAGCTGTACTTGGGGTGGGGGTGGGGGGGCAGGTATGTGCACTGTGGGTTAGTGGGGTGGGGGAGCCTGAAGCATGGGGAATGGGAGCTGGTGATGGGGTTTCAGTGCATGGGGTATGGGGTGAGTTGCCAGTCATGGGGCTGCACTGGTGAGGGTAGCAAACCCAATGAACGCAGCCTGGCTCACTTCCTAGTCCCCAGCTCCTGTCCATGCACTCCCTCGGGTTCTGCACCTTCACACCAGGCTCCATCTTTCTGCCTCTCAGTTCCTTGGCCTCTGCAACCAGGGCTTCCCTATGTGGTGCCAAAGACTCTCCCAGGTTAGCCGCTCTCCTGAATCACTGCCTCAGTCCCCCTCCTGTCCCTTCTCTAACTTTTTCATGGAGCAGGGCTAATATTATGCTATTCTATTTAGCCACCTTCCTGGAAGTCCCTACCATATGTTGAATTTTTGTTTGATTTTTCTTTGTTTGCTTCTTTGTTTGTTTTTGGAAAGTGCATGGGCTGGGAATTGAACCCAGGTCTCCCGCACAGTAGGCGAGAATTCTACCACTGAATTACCCTTGCACCCCCTAGAGTTGCTTTTAAATATACTCCGTACTTGAGTTCAATAACAATACTAAGCACATGCAAGATTGTATTAAAGTTATTTAACTTAGGCAGATGTACTTTAAAAGCTTTCACTTTGTAATCAAATCAGTTGAAATGAATGGGGTTTTTTGGTGTAGAAATGAATAATAAAGATAAATGATCTTGATTGGTACTTGATTCCCTTATCAGAAAAATTTTAAACTATATTTGTAACTATTTAAATATGTTAAACTACTTTTTCAACTGTAAATTTTATTAAATTTATATACAAACCAAGTATTTGTGATGAAAAAGACATTTAGCTAAATTGAAGTGGGTTGTAAGTGTAAACTACACATCCAATTTTCAAGACTTAAACTATAATATTAGTAATTTATATTGATAAGGTGTTAAAATAATATTTTGGATATATTGGGTTAAATAAAATATTAAATTTTATTCATTTTTTTATTTTTACTTAGGCTTTCATTATAGTTTATGAACAGTATAATCTGGTATTGGTTACTCTGAAATGTATGTTCTCCAACCTAGACCTCACTCTTGACTTCGAGATCTGTAGACAATGATCTTTTCCTCATTTTACATGGTTGTCCCATAGTAATCTCAAGCTAAATATGTCCAAAGCTGAACTCTTCAATCCTTCACCAAATCTATTTCAGAAAGTGGAACAACCAGACTCCTTGTTGATCAAACTAGAGACTTAGGGGACATTTGAAACTTTTACTTTATCCACCTTGTCCTTGTCTCTTCCACCACTATTAAATATCTCTGAAGTCTTTTATGTTGCTCAGTATCCCCACTGCTATTATTTTACTTCAGGCTTTGTTTTACTTGCCTAGAGTATTTAATAGTTGCCTGACAAGTCTCCCTCTGTTCTTTCTTGTACCTCCCCAATTTATATGCCACACTAACTTTAGAATGACAATTTTAAAACACTCTTTAGGAAGGGAATACCATGTTCATGGGGAAGGGTATACCATGTGCATGGAATGGCAGACTAAATGTAGTTAAAATGTAATTACTTCTAAAATTTATTTAAAGAGTCAATGTAATACCAATTAACATCCCAAAACTTACTTTGCAGAACTAAGAAAAAACAAAAACCAAATTTATGTGGAAGAGCAGTGGGCCCCAAATAGCAAAAAATGTCTTAAGAAAGAAAATTGAAGTGGGAGGTCTCACATTACCTGATGTTAAATCATATTACAAAGCTTTGGTAGTCAAAAGAAAAATACATTGTACTGGCGTAAGGATAGATATACTAACCAATGGAATTGAATTGAGTATTAAGAAATAGACCCTCCCATCTATGGACAATTGATCTTTGATAAGGCGATCAAGATAACCCAACTGGGACAGTGCAGTCTTTTTGATAATGTTTGGAGAACTGAATAATCCATATGCAAAAGAATTAAAGAGGATTCATATCTCACACCCTATACAAAAATTGACTCAAATGGACCAAAGACTTAAACATTAAGAGTTAAAACCAAAAAAATTTTATAAGAAAATGTAGGGAAATTGTTTATAAATCTTCTGAAGGGAGGTGGTTTCCTAGATTTTATACCCAAAGCACAAGCAGTGAAAAAAGAAATAGATAAGTGGGATATCCTCAAAATTAAATACTTTTATGCATCAAGGAACTTTGTAAGGAAAGTAAAAAGGCAGCCTATGTAATGGGAGGCAATATTTGGAAACCACCATATCAGATAAGGAATTTTTTTTCTCTCTCTCTTTCATGTGTCAATTTGGCCAGGTGGTGATACCTATTTGTCTTGTTGGGCAAGTGCTGGCCTATCTTTTGTTATCAGGACATTTCATAGAATTAAATCATGATCACATCAGCTACATCCACAGATGATTCCATTTGTAATCAGCCAAGGAGAGTGTCTTCTTTAATGCCTGATGCTTAATCTAATCACTGGAAGCCTTTTAAGGAGGATTCAGAAGAGTTCTTCCTGCTTTGGCCCACAAGCCTCTCCTGTGGAGTTCATCCAGACCCTCCATCAGAGTCATCAGCTTCACAGCCTGCCCTGCAGATTTTGGACTTTATGTCCCCATGGTTACATGAGACACTTTTATAAATTTTATGTTTATGAATATTTCCTGTTGATTCTGCTTCTCTCGAGAATCCTAACTAATACAACTTGGTACCAGGAGTGGTTCTTAAGAAACAGGATCTTAAAAGTGGGTTTTTATGAATGGTTTTCTAAACTGACTAGACTCAAAGGCACTAAGACTCTAATTGCCATAATCAGAATGACACTCCCAATCCATGGAGTGAGTTGGCAAAACAGATACTCAAAATACCGCTATTTGATTTTCACATGCTTCACATGTATGAAGCCAGGCTCTGGGGGATAATGTTTTTGACACCTTTACAGAGTTTTCTGGAAATAGGAGGTAGAGAGATGTTGGCTGGTTGTTGTTAGATACACTGTATACATTAATGAGTGAAGGGGATGGGCTTAAAGCTTCAAACGAGAAGCTTAAGCACCGTCTGACAGATGTAGGCATTTCTGTGAGTGTCCTGAAGGAAAATCTTACTTCTTGTAGCCATAGACTTGAGACCTCTGAAAATCAGACTCAGAATCTTATTGTTAGAGTAGCAACTTTACAATGTAAACATATCTCAGTCTTGCATGGTGTCTGCCGATAAAGTGAAGGCATTGAATGGAAATGAGTGGGACCCTGAAAAATGGGATGGTGACATATGATTGACAATGATGTTGATGGTGATGTTGAAAGTGTAGGTCATGCTGAGTCTTCTCTAGATAAGCCTGCTCTGAGGGCATAGCTGTCCCACCTCCAGTATGCCTTGAGGAGTTGACCATCCAACCACCTCCTGATGGGAATAGCCCTAGAGAGATTAATCCTGTTTCACCAGATGAAACTGCAACTGAATGCCCTGAAGCAAATGGCTCGGAAGAGAAATCTAATTTTTTTCATGACTCACCCCTACCACCCCTCATTTCTTCCAGACCTATAACTAAAGTCCCAACAGTCCCCTAAAGATGAGGTACAAAGTATCACACATGAGGAGGTTATACTCCAAAAGAACTGGTGCATTTTTCAATTTTTATAGACATAAATAAGGGGACTATGTGTGGCAATGGATTTGAAGGGTGTGGGATAATGGTGGGAGGAATATAGGACTGAATCAGGCTAAATTTATTGATATAGGCACACTAAGCAAAGATTATGCATTCAATGTTATAGCTTGAGGGGTTAGGAAAGGCATTAACAGTTTGTTTGGATGATTGGCTGAAACATGGATCAAAAGGTGGCTGACATTACCTGAGGTTGAAATGCCAGAACTACCCTGGTATAATGTAGATGAGGGGATCCAGAGGCTTAGAGAGATTGGAATGTTAGAGTAGATTTATCATGCAAAGCCTGCTCTTACACCCCAGGAATGTCCAGAGGATTTACCTTTTACCAGAACAGTGAGAAATAAATGTGAGACTAGCGCCATCATCCCTGAAGAGCTCTGTAGTTGCACTTCTCTGTAGGTCAGATATTACTGTGGAAACTGTTGTCACTGAGCTGGAATCCTTAAACACAATGGGGATGACAAGATTCTGAGTTGGCAGAAGCCAGGTGGCAGCACTTAATTGCCAAAGACAGGGTGGACGTGGCTATTATAATAGACAGCAAACTCAATGCAAGAGTCCAAATAATCTGACTCACAGAGATTTGTGGCATTGGCTAGTAAATCATGGGGTATCTAGAAATACAATAGAAGGGCAGTCTACTAAGTTGTTTGAACTGTATAAACAAAAGAGTTCTAGGTCAAGTGAACAGAAGCCTAACTTGAATTACAAAAAGACAGAGTCACAGCCCCTTAATCAATTTCCAGACTTGAGACAGTTTACAGACCCAGAGCCCCTTTAATGAAGGGGAGGCCAGGTCCCTTTGGGGGGAACCCTGTTACACTGCCACAAATTTATACTGTTAATCTTCCTCCAAGCCTTCCCCAAGGAAATAGATGGCCTTTTGCCAGGGTAACTGTGCATTGGGGAAAAGGAAATGGCCAGATATTTTGGGGATTATTAGACACCGGTTCAGAAGTGACATTAATTCCAAGACACCCAAAATGTCACTCTGATCCACCAGTCAGAGTGGGGACTAAAGGAGAGCAGGTGCTCATGGAGTTTTAGCTCAGGTCCATCTCACAGTGGGTCCAGTGGGGCCCTGGACCCATTCTGTAGTTATTTCCCCAGTTCCAGAATGCATAATTGGAGTAAACACACTGAGCAACTGGCAGAATCCTCACATTGGCTCCCTGACTCATGCAGTGAGGGCTATTATGGTGAAAAGCCAAGTGGAAGTCACTAGAACCTTCCCTACCTAGCAAAATAGTAAATCAGAAGCAATACTGGATTCCTGGAGGGATTACAGAGATTACTGCCTTAAGGACTTGTAGGATGCAGGGGTGGTGTGCTGGTTTGAAAGGATGTAAGGTCCCTAGAAAAGCCATGTTTTAATCAAAATCCCATTTCATAAAGGCAGAATAATCCCTATTCAATACTGTATGTTTGAAACTGTAATCAGATCATCTCCCTGGAAATGTGATTTAATCAAGAGCGGTTGTTAAACTGGATTAGATGACGACCTGTCTCCACCCATTTGGGTGGGTCTTGAGAAGTTTCTGGAGTTCTATAAAAGGGAAACATTTTGGAGAATGAAGGAGATTTGGAGAGAGCAGAGAATGCTGCAGCACCATGAAGCAAAGAGTCCATGAGCCAGTGACCTTTGGAGATGAAGAAGGAAAGTGCCTTCCAGGGAGTTTCACGGAACTGGAGGCCAGGAGAGAAAGCTAGCAGATGATGCTGTATTCGTCATGTGCCCTTCCAACTGAGCGAGAAGCCCTGACTGTGTTTGCCATATGCCTTCTCTCTTGAGAGAGAAACCCTGAACTTCATCAGCCTTCCTGAACCAAGCTACTTTTTCCTGGATGGATGCCTTTGATTGGACATTTCTATAGGCTTGTTTTAATTGGGACTTTTTCTCGGCCTTAGAACTGTAAACTAGCAACTTATTAAATTCCCGTTTTTAAAAGCCATTCTGTTTCTGGTATATTGCATTCCGGTAGCTAGCAAACTAGAATAGGTGGTGATTTCCCCCACATCCCCATTCAACTCTATTTGGCCTGTGCAGAAAACAGATGGGTCTTGGAGAATGACATTGGACTATATAAGTTCAACCAGGTGGTAACTCCAATTGCAGCTGCTCAATTGTGGTATCATTGTTTGAGCAAATCATTACATCCCCTGGCACCTGGTATGCAGCTATTGATCTGGTAAATGCTTTTTTCTCAATAGGTATTAGTAAGGACCACCAGAAACAGTTTGTTTTCAGCTGGCAAGGTCAGTAATATACTTTGACTGTACTACCTCAGGGGTATATCAGCTGTCCAGCCCTGTGTCATAATCTTGACCGCAGTTTCCGTGATCATTTTTCCCTCCCACAAGACATTGCACTGGTCCCTTATATTGATGATATCATGTTGATTGGACCTAGTGAGCAAGAAGTAGCAACTACTCTAGACTTACTGGTAAGGCATTTGCGTATCAGAGGATGGGAGGTAAATCCGACAAAAATACAGGGGCCTTCCACCTTAGTGAAATTTCTAGGTGTCCAGTGGTGTGGGGCATGTCGAGATATCCCTTATAAGGTGAAGGATAAGTTGCTCCACATGGCCCCTCCTGTGACCAGAAAGAGGCACAACACCTAGTCGGTCTGTTTGGAATTGGTGACAACATATTCCTCATTTTGGTGTGCTACTCTGGCCCATTTATTGAGTGACCAGAAAAGCTGCTAATTTTGAGTGGGGATCTGAACAAGAGAAGGCTCTGTAGTGGGTCCAGGCTGATGTACATGCTACTTTGCCACTTGGACCATATGATCCAACAGATCCAATGGTGCTGGAAAAGAGACTGTTTGGAGCCTTTGGCAGGCCCCTATAGGAGAATCACAATGCAGACCCTTAGGATTTTGGAGCAGAGCCTTACCATCTGCTGCAGATAACTACTCTCCTTTTGAGAAACAGCTTTTGGCCTGCTATTGGGCCTTAGTGAAGACCGAATGCTTAACCTTGGGCCACTAAGTTACCATGAGACCTGAATTGCCTATCATGAGCTGGGTGTTGTCTGACCAACCAAGCCATAAAGTTGGGTGTGCGCAAAAGCACTCCATCAGAAAATGGAAATGGTATATACAGGATAGGGCCAGAGCAGGTCCTGAAGGCACAAGTAAGTTACATGAAAAAGTGGTCCAAATGCCCATGGTCTCCACTCCTGCCGCATTACTTCCTCTATCCCAGACCAGAGCTATGGCATCTTGGGGAGTTCCTTACAGTGAATTGACTGAGGAAGGGAAAACTCGGGCCTGGTTTATAGATGGTTCAGCACGATATGCAGGTACCACCTGAAAGTGGACAGCTGCCGCACTACAACCCCTTTCTGGGGTGTCTTTCAAGGACTGTAGTGAGGGAAAATCCTCCCAGTGCCAGCACTGCACCTGGTTGTTCATTTTGTTTGGAAGGAGAACTGGCCAGAGATGCTTTTATATACTGACTCATGGACTATTGCTAATGGTTTGACTGGTTGGTCAGGGACTTGGAAAGAGCATAATTGGAAAATTGGTGACAAAGAGATCTGGGGAGGAGGTGGATAGACCTTTCTGAGTGAGCTAAAAACATGGAGATATTTGTGTCCCATGTGAATGCGCACCAGAGGGTGACTGCAGCAGAGGAAGGTTTTAATAATCAAGTGGATAAGATGACCTGTTCTGTGGATACCAGACAGCCTTTCTCCCCAGCAACTCCTTTTATTGCCCAATGGGCTCATGAACAAAGTAGCCATGGTGGTAGGGATGGAGGTTATGCATGTGCTCAGCAACATGGACTTCCACTCACCAAGGCTGACCTGGCTATATAGCCACTGCTGAGTGCCCAGTCTGCCAGCAGCAGAGACCCACATTCAGTCCCTGATATGGCACCATTTCCTGAGGTGGCCAGCCAGCTACATGGTGGCAGGTTGATTACATTTGACCACTCCCTTCATGGAAGAGGCAGTGATTTGTTCTAATTGGAATGGACACATACTCTGGATATGGGTTTGCTTTCCCTGCACACAATGTTTCTGCCAAATGTTTCTGCCAAAACTACCACCTGTGGGCTTATAGAATGCCTTATCCATTGTCACGGTATTCCACACAGCATTGCTTCTGATCAAGGAACACACTTCACGGCAAATGAAGTGCAGGAATGGGCACATGCTCATGGAATTCTCTGGTCTTACCATGTTCCCCATCATCCAGAAGCAGCTGGATTGATAGAACGGTGGAATGGCCTTTTGAAAACTCAATTACGGTGCCAACTAAGTGACAATACCTTGAAGGGCTGGGGTAATGTTCTCCAGGTAGCTGTGTATGGTCTGAATCAGTATCCGCTGTATGGTGCTGTTTCTCCCATAGCCAGGATCCGTGGGTCCTAGAACCAAGGGATGGAAATGGGAGTGGCACCACTCATTATCACCCCTAGTGATCCACTAGGAAAATTTTTGCTTCCTGTTTCTGTGACCCTGAGCTCTGCTGGTCTACACATTTTAGTTCCACAAGGAGGAGTGCTTTCTCCAGGAGAAACAACAATGATTCCATTGAATTGGAATCTAAGACTGCCTCCTGGTCATTTTGGGCTACTCATGCCCTTGGATCAACAAGCCAAGAAGGGGATTACATTACTGGCTGGGGTGAATGGCCCTGACTATCAGGGGGAAATAGGACTACAACTACACAATGGAGGTAAAGAAGAGTTTTTCTGGAATAGAGCAGATCCCTTAGGGTGTCTTTTAGTACTACCATGCCTTGTGATTAAAATCAATGGAAAACTGCATCACCCCAATCCAGGCATTGCTACCAATGGCTCTGAAACTTCAGGAATGACAGTTTGGGTCACCCCACCAGGCAAAGAACCATGGCCGGCTGAAGTGTTTGCTGAGGGTAATGGAATGGGTAGTGGAAGAAGGTACTGATAAATATGAACTGCGGCCAAGTGATCAGTTACAGAAACGAGGACTGTAATGCCATTTTGTTTATGTTGTACTATTTAAATTGTAAGATGTCAAGTTTAAGAATGAATATTACCCAAGAACTTGCACCTTATTCTGGAGAGATTTAATGTGTTTCCAGTTATATGCAGGGCACTTGAGTATTGTTAGGTGAGGGAAAAAATGTATCTTTTATTGTTTTCTATTTAGAAATTAGATATGGTTTAAGGTGACGAGTATAGCTGCCAGGTTGTCAAGGGGTGGATTGTCATGGTCAGGTTCATATGTCAACTTGGCCGGGTAGTGGTACCTGTTTGTCTGGATGGGCAAATGCTGGCCTGTCTTTTGCTATGAGGACATTGCATAGAATTAAATCATGATCTTGTTAGCTACATCCACCCACAGCTGATTCCATTTGTAATCAGCCAAGGGAGTGTCTTCTTTAATGACTGATGCTTAATCCAATCACTGGAAGCCTTTTAAGGAGGAGTCAGAAGAGAAAGGCTCTCCTGCTTCAGCTGGCGAGCCTCTCTGTGGTGTTTGTCCAGACCCTCCATCAGAGTTGTCAGCTTCACAGCCTGCCCTGCAGATTTTGGACTCTGTGTTCCCATGGTTACTTGAGACTCTTTTAGAAATTTTATATTTACAAATATTTCCTGTTGATTCTGTTTCTCTAGAGGACCCTAACTAGAACACACTCCATTGAGTACGATGCTATCAGTTTTTCATATATTCTCTTTCTTGTATTAAGGTAATTAACTTTGATTCCTATCTTTTGGAAGTAAGTTATCCTGTCCTCTGTATCACTTACTCTTTTTTCTGTGTCTTCAAATCTGGTGTTGTGTGCCTCTAGTATGTTTTTTATTTGGTCAACAGAGTCTTAACTGTTATGTTCACTATTTTTCTATTTATTCTTTCAATTTCCTCTTTATACTCTTCTACTTTCTTCTTGATCTCCTTTGTGTCATTTGCCATCCCACTTACTTTATTAAGTACAGTTATATGAACAACTTTGGTTAGTTGTTCCAAGGTCTATGTCTCCTCTGGTGTTTTAATTTGGCCATAAGGCAGGGCTGCATCTGTCTGTATTGTGATATGCCTAGTGTTCTTCTGTTGTTTTCATCACGTGCAATTATCTTGATTGATTTACTTTGGGAGTTGATTTCTTTCAGTAGTCTAAGGCCTTGTGTTTGCAGGATGCATGTGCCCCATGAGCAGGGTATGGGGTGGGCACAACAGTATGGTGATTGGTTTAAAGGCAAGTATAGGCATATGTTGGGAATGTTATGCTGGTGCTTGTGAACATGGGTGCCCAGTGGCCAGGGAGGATGTAGCTGTGTGGGTTCAGTGGGCTGGTGGACATAACCCTGATGTGCTGGTCTAGGGCTCTGGGCCCTTTGGGCCCTTTGTGCGCATGCATAGAACTATAAAAGTGGGTCAGTGTTATGCCTTCGTGTGTTGGGGGCAGATGTGACCCAGCAGCACAGGCCAGCACTTTCTCAGAGCTGGGAAGCCTGACTGAGGGCTGTGTGCATGTGTGGGTCTAATGGTACCGTAAACTGATGCACAGAGCCCAGGGTGGGAAGGGTGAGGCTGTATGACACTGGGTGAGAGACAGGGGTAGCGTGGGTGTGGAGGTTAATGCCTATAGCCTTTATGTGCTGGCAACAGCCTGTAGGGAACAGGGAGGGGAGGTAGTGCTCTGTAGGGGTACAGGAGAAGTTAGTTGGGCTGCACTTGGGGTAGGGATGTGGAGTAGGTACACACAATGGGGCTGGTGGGGCGGGGGCACTTGGATTGCAGGGAATGTGAGCAGGTGATGGGATTCAGGTGCATGGGTTATGGGATGAGTTGCAGTTCACAGGGCTGTGCTGGTGAGGGTAGTGTGTTCAAGGAATGTGGCCTGGCCTACTTCTTAGTCCCCAGCACCCTGTCCGTGCACTCCCCCGGGCTCCGTGCCTCCACACCAGGGTCCAGCTTTCTGCTTGTTCATTCCTCAGCCTCTGCAACCAGGCCATCTCTATGTGGTGCAGAAGGCTCTCCCAAGTCAGCTTCACTCTTGAATTGCCATCTTAGTCGCCCTCCCATCCCTTCTCTAACTTTTCCTTGGAGTAGGCCCGAATTGGAGCTACTATATTTGGCCATCTCCCTGGAAGGTACCCTTGGCATTCTTTAGGATTAGCAGGAATGGTTTTGGTTGGGGGTTGGCAAAGTTATAATAGGTAGCAATATCTAGCTGAAGCATGAGTAAGAGTGACCTCCAGAGTAGCCTCTCAATGCTATTTGAACTCTCTCAGCCACTGATACCTTATTTGTTACACTTCTTTTCCCCCTTTTGGTCAGTATGGTGTTGTTGATTCCATGGTGCCAGGACCAGGCTCATCCCTGGGGGTCATCTCCCATGCCACCAGGGAGACTTTCATCCCTGGATGTCATGTCCCATGTTGGGGAGACGGTCAGTGGTTTCACCTGCAGAGTTCAGCTTAGGGAGAGAAAGGCCACATCTGAGCAACAAAAGAAGTTCTCTGGAGGTGACTCTTAGGCATCCCTATAGGTAGGCTAAGCTTTTCAGATAAGGATTTAATATCCAGAATACATAAAGAGATTCTTCAACTCAACAACAAAAAGACAACCCAATTAAAAAATGGACAAAAGACATCAACAGACGGTTTTCAGAAGAGAAATACAAATGGCTAAAAGGCACATGAAAAGATGCTCAACCTCACTGGCTATTAAGAAAATGCAAATCAAAACCATAATGAGATATCATCTGACACTCACTAGAATGGCCATTATAAACAAACAAAAAACAGGAAATGACAAGTGCTGGAGAGGATGTGGAGAAAGAGGCACACTTATCCATTCCTGGTAGGGATGTAAAATGATGGAAGACAGTTTGGCAGTTCCTCAAAAAGCTATAGAATTGCCATATGATCCAGCAATCCCATTACTAGGTTTATATTGAGAGGAACTGAAGGCAAAGGTACAAACAGAGATTTGCATACCAATGTTTATGATAGCATTATTTACACTTGCCAAGAAATAGAAACTGCCCAAATGTCCATCAATGGATGAATGGCTAAACAAACTGTGGTATATACATAGATGGAATAGTATGCAGCTGCAAGACAGAGTCATGATGCATGTAACAATGTGGATGAAACTTGGGGACATTATACTGAGTGAAATTAGCCAGAAACAAAAGGACAAATCCTGTGGTGTTACTAATACAAACTCTCATTTATGAGTGAGCTTTGAGAGTTAAAGTTAAGAGCACAGGTTGTCAGGAGAAATAGGGTAGAGATTGAGCATTAGAATATGCCATAGAACTAATTGTTAAATTTCATAAATGGATTGCACAATACTATATGATGGTATCACAATAATATAAGCATACTGAATGAAGCTGAGTGTGAGTATAGTTGAGGGAGAAAGGTTGGGGGCATATGTGATACCAGAAGGAAAGATAGAGGATATAGACTGCGATGGTATATAACTTAGGAATGCCTAGAGTGGACAATGATGGTGATTAATTGTACAAATATAAAATGTTTTTGCATGAGGGAGAACAAATGAATGTCAACATTGCAAGATGTTTAAAATGGAAAAAATACAGTCAATGCAACTAGGGTCTATAGTGAACAGTAAAATCGTAATATGTTTCCACTGAATACAAAAGGCATTATGCCAAAACTAAATGTCACGAAGCAGGGGATTTAGGGGGAGGGGTATGGAGTCTGCAGAAGAAAAGAAAATGTCTTTATATAGATTATAGTGGTTAAGGCATGTCTTTTTACTTAGGTTGGATTGTATGATGTGCAAATAAAACACTAAAAATGAACAGAGAAACAAGTGCTAGAGAAAATGTGGAGAAAGAGATGTACCTATTTACTGTTGGCAGGGAAGCTGAGAGGTACAGCAACTCCGGAGGGCAGTGTGCTGGTGGTTCCACAGGAAGCTAGGGTTGGGGTTGTCATATGATCCTGCAGCCCTGTTGCTAGGTATATACCAGGAGAAACTGAGAGTGGGGACATGTGGACATTTCACACTGGTGTTTATGGAAGCAGTGTTCATGATTCAGGTGGATAGATGTGACCTAAGGGTACAACGATTGAGAAATGAAAAGGAGAACTGTGGTGTATGCATACAACAGACTACTGAGTGGCTGCAAGAAGGAATGAAGTTGTGAAGCATACAACTAGGTGAATGAGCCATAAGGACAGTAGGTTGAATGAAATGTCAGAAACAAAAAGACAAATACACCTCACTCATGTGGACTAACTATATTACACAAATTCAGAGAATTGAAGTCGAGAGCATGGGTTATCAGGTTGGGGCCTATTGTAAAGGGTCCTAGATTGTAAGCTCTTGCAGCAGTCACATATATTCCGGAGTTGTAACTGTTTTTTCTAAATCTGAGATACTGAGCTATTGGTGTCTAATCTGGTCATTCCCTGAAACTTTGGGTATTTAGTGACACCTGAGACTCAGAGTTAGAACACTGAAGCTATGAAAATCAACATTATCCCATATAGCAAAAAGTGTAAACGTGATTAGACTTTGACTAGGAATATGATTGAAGCTGATCTGAATAGGACTAAGGTAAATCAAAATACAAGGTAAAGGATGATATGGTCCATATTTTAAAAGTTCAACTTCTGTGTGAGACCAAAGAGAAAGAGATGTTTATTTGTTGCAAACTTTATATTTTGGATAATACATTTTCTAATTTAACTTGTATGATCAGTTTATTGAACACTGAAATTACATGGGGTCTTGAATAGGGCATGAGATCTTGTTGGTTTGTTCAGGTTAGTGTAATTCCCCAATACATCCCTGAGTAATTTTGCCAGAGAATAAAAGAAAAAAGTGTTTTCAAAGTCCCCTAAGGGAACTGGGGAGATAGGAGGAAATATTAAATTCTCCATCTAGGGAATTCTTGATATTCTTGCAAGCAGTGGGGACAATGAAATCAACAAGCTCAATCTTGGGGTTCACACCTATGAAACTTATTCTTGGAAAGGAGAAGCTAAGCCTAATTATAATTATGCATGAGTCACCCCTTATGCATAATTATTTGTTGCTCAGATATGACATCTCTCTCTCTCTAAACCAGCTTGTCAGTTGAACTCATTGCCCACCCCCCACCCCCCCACATGGGACATGACTCCCAAGGGTTGAAATCTCCTTGGCAATGTGGGACAGCACTCCTGGGATGAGCAAGGACCCAACATCATGGGATTGAGAAAGCCTTCTTGATCAAAAGGGGGAAGAAATAATTGAGACAAAGTAAAGTTTCAGTGGCTGGGAAAATTCAAACAGAGTTAAGATATTATCCTGGAGGTTATTCTTATGCATGTTATAGATATCCCATTTTAGTTTATGATGTATTGGAGCAGCTAGAAGGAAGTACCTGAAAATGTTGAGCTGTGTTCCAGTAGCCTTGATTCTTGAAGACAGTTGTATAACTATATAGCTTTTACAGTGTGACCATGCAATTGTGAAAACTTTGTGTTTGATGCTCCTTTCATCCAGGGCAAGGACAGAGGAGTGAAAAAAAATAAGGATAAAAATAATAGGGGGGAAAAAGAAATACAAGGCATCAAAATTGGAAAGGAAGAAGTAAAACTATCACTGTTTGCAGACGATATGATACTATATGTAGAAAACCCAGAAAAATCCACAACAAAATTACTAGAGCTAATAAATGAGTACAGCAAAGTAGCAGGCTACAAGATCAACATTCAAAAATCTGTAGCTTTTCTATACACTAGTAATGAACAAGCTGAGGCGGAAATCAAGAAACGAATCCCATTTACAATCGCAACTAAAAGAATAAAATACCTAGGAATAAATTTAACCAAAGAGACAAAAAACCTATATAAAGAAAACTACAAAAAACTGTTAAAAGAAATCACAGAAGACCTAAATAGATGGAAGGGCATACCGTGTTCATGGATTGGAAGACTAAATATAGTTAAGATGTCAATTCTACCTAAATTGATTTACAGATTCAATGCAATACCAATCAAAATCCCAACAACTTATTTTTCAGAAATAGAAAAACCAATAAGCAAATTTATCTGGAAGGGCAGGGTGCCCCGAATTGCTAAAAACATCTTGAGGAAAAAAAACGAAGCTGGAGGTCTCGCGCTGCCTGACTTTAAGGCATATTATGAAGCCACAGTGGTCAAAACAGCATGGTATTGGCATAAAGATAGATATATCGACCAATGGAATCGAATAGAGTGCTCAGATATAGACCCTCTCATCTATGGACATTTGATCTTTGATAAGGCAGTCAAGCCAACTCACCTGGGACAGAGCAGTCTCTTCAATAAATGGTGCCTAGAGAACTGGATATCTATATGCAAAAGAATGAAAAAAGACCCATCTCTCACACCCTTTACAAAAGTTAACTCAAAATGGATCAAAGATCTAAACATTAGGTCTAAGACCATAAAACAGATAGAGGAAAATGTTGGGAGATATCTTATGGATCTTACAACTGGAGGTGGTTTTATGGACCTTAAACCTAAAGCAAGAACACTGAAGAAGGAAATAAATAAATGGGAGCTCCTCAAAATTAAACACTTTTGTGCATCAGAGAACTTCATCAAGAAAGTAGAAAGACAGCCTACACAATGGGAGACAATATTTGGAAACGACATATCAGATAAAGGTCTAGTATCCAGAATTTATAAAGAGATTATTCAACTCAACAACAAAAAGACAGCCAACCCAATTACAAAATGGGAAAAAGACTTAAACAGACACATACCAGAAGAAGAAATACGGATGGCCAAGAGGCACATGAAGAGATGCTCAATGTCCCTGGCCATTAGAGAAATGCAAATCAAAACCACAATGAGATATCATCTCACACCCACCAGAATGGCCATTATCAACAAAACAGAAAATGACAAGTGCTGGAGAGGATGCGGAGAAAGAGGCACACTTATCCACTGTTGGTGGGAATGTCAAAGGGTGCAACCACTGTGGAAGGCAGTTTGGTGGTTCCTCAAAAAGCTGAATATAGAATTGCCATACGACCCAGCAATACCATTGCTAGGTATCTACTCAAAGGAATTAAGGGCAAAGACTCAAACGGACATTTGCACACCAATGTTTATAGCAGCGTTATTTACAATTGCAAAGAGATGGAAACAGCCAAAATCTCCATCAACAGAAGAGTGGCTAAACAAACTGTGGTATATACATACGATGGAATATTATGCAGCTTTAAGACAAGATAAACTTATGAACCATGTAATAACATGGATGGACCTAGAGAATATTATGCTGAGTGAATCCAGCCAAAAACTAAAGGACAAATACTGTATGGTCCCACTGATGTGAACGGACATTCGAGAATAAACTTGAAATATGTCATTGGTAACAGAGTTCAGCAGGAGTTAGAAACAGGGTAAGATAATGGGTAATTGAAGCTGAAGGGATACAGACTGTGCAACAGGACTAGATACAAAAACTCAAAAATGGACAGCACAATAATACCTAATTGTAAAGTAATCATGTTAAAATACTGAATGAAGCTGCATCTGAGCTATAGGGTGTTTTTTGTTTTTGTTTGCTTGTTGGTTTGTTTGTTGTTGTTGGTTTTTACTATTACTACTACTTTTATTTCTTTTCTTTATATTAACATTTTATATCTTTTTCTGTTGTGTTGCTAGTTCCTCTAAACCGATACAAATGTACTAAGAAACAATGATCATGCATCTATGTGATGATGTTAAGAATTACTGAGTGCATATGTAGAATGGTATGATTTCTAAATGTTGTGTTAATTACTTTTTTTTTCTTTCCGTTAATAAAAAAATAAAAATAAATAAAATAAAATAAAATAAATTCTATAATAAAAAAATAATAATAATAGGGGGGATGAGATTGGGTAGATTGAAATGCTAGTAGTCAATGAGAGTCAAGGGTAAGAAGTATGGGATACATGAGTGTTTTTTTTCTTTTTACTTCCTTTTTTGAGAGATGTACAGTTCTAAAAATGATCATGCTGATGAATACACAATGATGTGATGATATTGTGCATCATATACTATGGATGGGTAGTATGTGTGTCAAGATTTCACAATAAAATATTTTTTTTTAAGGGAGAGGAATCTCTATGTAAACTAAGAAAAAAATACACACTTTTTCCTATAACTTACTGATCAGGAAGATGTTCAGACTGAAATAACAGAAAACCCACTTAAATCACTTAGATTTATAATTTCCCATGAGAAGAAATCTGGAGATGGCTGCAGGCTTTGAGCAGCTCAGTGGTGCCATTGCTGTGTGGTAGCGATGCTCCTGGTCTTTCCTTATGTATTACAGTATGGTTAGTACATTTTAAACATTCTTAAATTGAAGGCAACAAGGAATGGGGTGGTGCAAGTCTTGGATGTTCATCAGGAATCAAAACCTTTTCAAACATCTTTTCAAGTAGTTTTACATTTTGCTAGCCAGAATGTGTCAAAATGGCTATCCCTCATTGCAAGGGGTGCTTGGGATGTATTTCCCTTTCTTATATTGTATCATAGAGGTTAGGTAAGAGAGAAAGGGAATGGAATGGATGGAGAGTTAGCCAGCCTATGAGGCCTACCACATTTTTCTGCTACTGAAAATCCTTCAGTAGTCCCCCATTTTCTTCAAGATAGTAAATTCAGACTTTCTTGTTTCTTATGATGAGAGTTCCACTTTTTGCTTTTCTTCCAGATTATAGAGCGAGTTTCTTGAACGGAGTCTATCTATAATCCTGAATATTTTATAATCAAGACTGCCACCTAGTTTCAGTGCTTAAATTTGTGGTTTTTATTACAATCACATTTGTGCCAAGTGGTTATTTCTTTAGCTTCATGAGTTAATGAGAAAGATCAGGAACAGTCTTGATAAGTACTTTATGTGTTCATCCATGTAGAAACAAAATGGTGTATCTTAGTAATCTTTGCTGAAGTAGTTCTGAGATGTGTGGTGAGAACTTGGATTAAAAGCATCAGAAATTGTAAATATATACAAGAACATTTTTTTCTTGTTACTTTCTTTAAAATAAAGCAAAGTTTATAGATATATAGATGTAATGTACATAGCAACTAGAGTGTACAAGACAGTGATGGGTATGTTTGAAGAGAAGTATATGGTTTCAAGGTTTCTATGTATTGCATGAAATGGTACAATATTAACATTAAGAAGAAAGTAGTGGATGGATATTTTAATTCTTTGAACTGAGAAAAATAATGCAAAAGTTATAGCTTAAAAAAAGCAATAAGTAAGATGAATTTTTTTAATGTTCAAATATCCCAAAAGGCAAGAGAGAACAGAGAAACAAGAACAAAGGGGAAAAACTGAAAACAAGTACAATTGTAGATACAAATACAGCCATATAAATGATTACATTAAATATTAATGTCCAAGTACGCTAATTAAAAAGGCAAAGATCATTATCTAATTTAACTTGTATGGTCAATTTAGTTGAACACTGTAACTACATGCAATCTTGAATAGGGTGTGAGATCTTGTTGGTTTGTTCAGACAACCAGATCTTGTTGGTTTATACATGTGATGTCCCTGTACATCCCAGAGTAATTTGAGCAGTGAATAAAGAAGAATTTGCAAAATCCTCTTGAGGGACTGGGGAGATAGGAGGAAATATTAAACTTTCCCATTTGGAGAATTTCTGATATTCTTGCAAGCAGTGGGGACAACCAAATCAATAGACTGAGCCCTCAATCTTGGGGGTAGCCCCTATGAAACTTATTCCTGCAAAGGACAGACTCAGTCTACTTAAAATGATGCCTGAGTTACTCCCAGAGAGCCTCTTTTGTTGCTCAGATGTGGCCTTTCTCTCTATGCCAACTCAACAGGTGAACCCACTCCCCTTCCCCCTCCTATGTGGGACATGACTCCCAGGTTTTGAAATCTCCCTGGTAATTTGGACAGAACTCCTGGGATTCACTGGGGCCCAACATTATGGGATTGAGAAAGTCTTTGTTCTGGTTTGCTAGCTGCCAGAATGCAACACACCAGAGATGAATTGGCTTTTAATAAAAGGGGATTTATTTTGTTGGTTCTTCAGAGGAAAGGCAGCTAACTTTCCACTGAGGTTCTTTCTTACGTGGAAGGCACAAGATGGTCTCTGCTGGTCTTCTCTCCAGGCCCCTGGGTTCCAACAACTTTCCCCGGGGTGACTTCTTTCTACATCTCCAAAGGCCTCGGCTGAGCTGCTAGTGCTGAGATGAGGAATGCTGAGCTGCTTTGGCTGTGCTACATTGCGTTCTCTCATTTAAGCACCAGCCAATTAAGTCAAACGTCACTCATTGCAGCAGACACGCCTCCTAGTTGACTGCAGGTGTAATTAGTAACAGATGAGGTTCACGTACCGTTGGCTTATGTCCGCAGCAACAAGACTAGGTATGCTCACCTGGCCAAGTTGACAACTGAATCTAACTAACACATGTCCACCCCTTGTCAACTTGGCAACTTCAAGCATCACCTTACACAGATGTAAAAAATTCTCTTGCTGTGGACCTGTGAATCTCAAAACAAGTTGTCTGGTGCCAAGATGCAAAGGAGGATATTCAGAGGATATAGATTGTCATTTCCATAGGGAGAAACTGGAACACAGATGTAAAACTTGCAGGGCAAGCGCAGTGGGATCTCAAAGTCTGAAAGTCATTTATCCTTTGGCTTTAGAAAGTGGCAGTCCCACCCCTTCCAAGGGCCTATGCAGTGGCCCACCTCTTTCCAAATCAACCTCGGGGAACATCGAGGAGACCACCTCTGGGCTCCACTCTCTCCAGGCATCAGGGCCATCCCTGGACTCTCTGCCATTTCTGGGGCACATGCTCAACCCCTCCACATGGTGGCAGCCAGGCTCTCCCAGTCCCCCAAGGAGCGTGCTATACCTTTTCCAAGGCTTGAGGCTGTACAACTCTTCCACTGCAATGAGAGGGGAGACCCATCCTCGCCCTTCAGGGTAAACTCACCCTCTCCATCCATACAGGTGGGTCCACTCTCCTGGCTGAGGTTTCTTGGCTTCAAACCTGAACTTCCATGGTTCTCACCCTGCAAACTCCAATCTCTCCTTTTTGTGTCCTCCTTGGTCAAGATTGGCAGTGGTTTCATTTACACCAACAGTCCCTTCATGCACTCCAAGACTTCATCATCAATCTCTTCACATTTCCTCCAAAGTCTTCCCTTTAGCCATCCAAAAATTGTTCCAACATATCTGGTATTTGCAAGCCGCAGCAGCACCCCACTCTCTGGTACCAACTCTGTTCTAGTTTGCTAGCTGCTGGAATACAACACACCAGAGATGAATTGGCTTTTAATAAAAGGGGATTTATTTTGTTGGTTCTTCAGAGGAAAGGCAGCTAACTTTCCACTGAGGTTCTTTCTTACGTGGAAGGCACAGGATGGTCTCTGCTGGTCTTCTCTCCAGGCCCCTGGGTTCCAACAACTTTCCCCGGGGTGACTTCTTTCTGCATCTCCAAAGGCCTGGGCTGAGCTGCGAGTGCTGAGATGAGGAATGCTAAGCTGCTTGGCTGTGCTACATTGCGTTCTCTCATTTAAGCACCAGCCAATTAAGTCAAATGTCACTCATTGCAGCAGACACCCCTCCTAGCCGACTGCAGATGTAATTAGCAACAGATGAGGTTCACGTACCATTGGCTTGTGTCCGCAGCAACAGAACTAGGTATGCTCACCTGGCCAAATTGACAACTGAATCTAACTAACACAGTCTTCTTGACCAAAAGTAGGAAGAGAGAAATGAGACAAAATAAAGTTTTAATGGCTGAGAGATTTCAAGCAGAGTTGAGAGGTTATCCTGGAGGTTATTCTTATGTATGATATAGATATCACTTTTTAGTTTATAATGTATTGGAATGGTTGGAGTGATGCACCTGAAACTGTTGAGCTGTGTTCCAGTAACCTTGATTCTTGGAGACAATTGTATAATGATAAAACTTTTACAATAAGACTGTGTGATTATGAAAACCTTGCGTCTGATGCTCCTTTTATCCAGGGTGTTTGCAAATGAGTAAAAAATATATGGATAAAAAATAAATAATAGGGGGATAAGGAGTAAAAAAAATTGGGTATATTGAAATACTAGTGGTCAATGAGAGGGAGGGGTATGGAGTATGGGATGGATGAGTTTTTTTTCTTTTTCTGGAGTGGTGCAAATGTTCTAAAAAATAATCATGATGAACTATGTGATTGAAATCGTGAGCCACTGATTGTACACCATGTATGGACTGTATATGTGTGAAGATTTGTCAATAAAAATATTTTTAAAAAAGACAATAAAAACCTACCTCTGGGCTTAACAAATGCTTTAATGTATGAGAGCACCTGGCATGTGCTAGACACTTAATAAATGTTCATTAAATGAGTAAATTGATAGTAGTAATATCTAAAAAAAAAAAAAAGTAAGTGCATGAGACTTTTGGTTTCTGATCTATCATGTAAAGGGCTTGGAAGTCATCATTCTCATCCTAAGTATAGAAAAAAGCTGAAAACCTTTTTCATAAGGCAACCCGCTGCCCTGAAATCTGGAGAAAATGGCAAATGCACAGAATCACAGCCTACCTGGAGATGCCCTAGCAATAAGCTTGAGTGCTGGAGTACTGGTAGGAATGCTTCAACTGTAATTGATGAATTGCTCTGAAGTCTCAATGTGGCTTAGCTTCAGAGTTAAAAACACAGGGTGAGGATGGGGTTCCCAATCTTAGGGTGGTCCCCATGCTTTCATGACATCTCCAAGAGCTCTGCCAGGTTCTTGCCTTCATGATTCTAGCAGGAGGAAGCACAAAATTCTTATGTTGAAATATATCCAGAGGATTTGGTTCTCTATAACAAAGGACTGCCCTTAAAATAAGCCATTTTACCTAAGTCTAACAAACATGAGGGAAAAGAAATTGATGACTCCAGCCCACCTAGGACTTTTGTTGTACCTTAGGTTAGGGATGAGGATGGGGAGGAAGCTGGGAAGCACCTATGATAGTCACAACCCAAGGGCACAGGCCCACTTAAAGTCTGAGACCTAATCTTAGGGTTTTAGAATACTTACCTTCCTCTAACACCTTACCACCACCTCAGTTGGGCTCCTTATAATATCAAGGGATTACAAGAGAAAGAATCATGTGGCTCAAACTATTTAAGAAGCCTCTAGGGAAACCCAGAGACAACAGTGTAGACAAAAACAAGGAAACTAGAGGAAATTTTAGCTTCTGACACCTCCAGCTACAGCAAATCCTAGACACAGCCTAACACATAGCCAGAAAAATACAAAACCTCACACTAAAGGTTGATTTACCTCATTTCCTTTTTACCCAGTACATTATGCTTGCTTTAAACAAAAAATTACTAGTTATACTAAAAGGCAAAATATATCGTTTGAACAGACAGAACAAGCATCAGAACCAGATGCAGATATGGCAGAAATATTGGGCTATTGGCCAGAAATTTAAAATAACTATAATTAATATGGTGAGATCTAATGGAAAAAAATGGACAACATACAAAAACTGACAGGTAATATAAACTGAGATATGAAAATTCTAAGAAAGATTCAAAAGGAAATACCAGAAATAAAAAACACTAACAAATTAAGAAATGTCTTTGATGGGCTATTCAATAGAGTGAACATTGCTGAGGAAAGACTCACTAAGCAAGAAGATATATTAATAGAAATTTCTAAAACTGAAATGCAAAGAGAAAAAAGAATGAAAATGAACAAAATAGAACTATGGGACACTCACAAAAGGTATGTTATACTTAAATGGGATTAACAGAAGAAGAAATAAAGGGGCAGAATAAATATTCAAAGTAACAATATCTGAGGATTTTCCAAAACTAATAATGGAAATCAAACCAAAGATCCAGGAAGCTGAGAAAATACCTCATTTTATTGCACTTTACTTTGCTTTATTGTGCTGCACAGAAATTGCATTTTTTTTTTACAAATTGAAGGTTTGTGGCAACCCTACATTGAGCAAGTCTATTGGTGCTGTTTTTCCAATAACATGCTCACTTCATGCCTCTATGTCACATTTTGGTAATTCTTACAATATTTCAAATTTTTGCATTATATCTGTTATTGTGATCTGTGATCAGTGATCTTTGATGTCACTATTGTAATTGTTTTGGAATGCCACAAACCACATGATAGCAAACTTAATTGATCAGTGTTGTGTGCTCTGACTGCTCCATCAACTGGCCATTGCCACATCTTTCTCCCTCTCCTTAGGCCTCTCTATTCCCTGAAACACTTCAATATTGAAATTAAACCAATTAATAACCCTACAATGACCTCTAAATGTTCAAGTGAAAGGGACGGTCATGTCTCTCACTTTGAATCAAAGGATAGAAATTAAGTTTAGTGATAGGTTCAAAGCTAGGTATCTTGCACCAATTAGCAAAGTTGTGAATGCAAAGGAAGAGATCTTGAAATGAAATGTGCTATCCAGTGAATGTATGAATAATAATAAAAAAAAATAAAACAGCCTTATTATTAGTGATATGGAGAAAGTCTTAGTATTCTGGATAGAAGATCAAACCAACTACAAGAGTCCTTTAAGCCAAACTGATCCAGAATAAGCCCCTAAATTTTCAATTTTTTGAAAGCAGGGAGAGGTAAGAAAGCTGCAGAAGAAAAATCTGAAGCTAGCAGAATTGGTTCATGAGGTTTAAGTAAAGAAGCCATTTCCATAATATAAAAGTACACAGTGAAGTAGCAAATATTAATGTAGAAATTGTAGCAATTTATCCAGAAGATGTAAGATAGTTGATGAAGGCCACTACTCTAAACAACAGGTTTTTAATGTAGACAAAACAGCCTTCTGTTGGAAGAAGATGCCACCTAGGACTTTCATAGCTAGAGAGAAGTCAATACCTGGTTTCAAAGCTTCCAAGGACAACCTGACTCTCTTCTTAGGGGCCAGTGCTTATTTACCAGTTTGAAAATCCTAGGGCCCTTAGGAATTATGCTAAATCTGCCCTGTCTGTGCTCTGTAAATAGAACAATAGTGCTTGGGTCATAGCATTTCTGTTACAACGTGGTTTACTGAATATTTTAAGTGCAAAATTGGGACCAACTACTCAGAAAAAAAAAGATTCCTTTAAAAATATTACTGCTTGTTAACAGTGCACCTGACCACCCTAGATCTCTGATGGCAATGTAGGAGAATAATGTTGTTTTCATGCCTGCTAACACAGCATCCATTTTGCAGTCCATGGGTCAAGGAGTAGTTTCAACTTTCAGGTCTTATTATTTAAGAAAAACATTTTGTAAGACTGTAGCTGCCATAGATAGTGATTCCTCTGATGAATCTGGGCAAAGTAAATTGAAATCTCCTGGAAAGGATTCACCATTTTAGACACCATTAAGAACATTTGTGATTCATGGGAGGTCAAAATGTCAACATTGATAGGAGAATGGAAGAAGTTGATTCCAACTCCTGTGGATCACTTTGAGTGGTTCAAGACGTCAATGGAGGAAGTAGCTGCAGATGTGGAAACAGCAAGAAAACTAAAATCAGAAGTGGGAGTTGAAGATGTGACAATTGATGCACCCTCATGATAAAAACTTGAATGGATGAGAAGTTGCTTCTGATGGATGAGCAAAAAAAATTGGTTTCTTGAGATGGATTCTACTCCTGGTGAAGGAGTTGCAAACATTGTTGAACTGACAACAAAGGAATTAGAACATAATATCAACTTAGTTTATAAACCAGTGGCAGGGTTTGAGAGGATTGACTCCAATTTTGAAAGAAATTCTACTGCAGGTACAATGCAATCAAACAGCATTACATGATACAGAGAAATCTTTCATGAAAGGAAGAGTAAACCATAAAGCAACCTTCACTTTTGTCTTATTTTTAGAAGCTGCCAAGCCACCTCAACCTTCAGCAACCACCACCCTGATCAGTCAGCAGCCATCAACATCAGGCAGTACTCCACCACCCAGAAGATGATGACTCATTGAAGACTCAGATAATGGTTAGCATTTTTTTAGCATCAAAGTATTTTTAAATAATTGTATGTACATTTTTTAGACATAATACTGTTGCACACTTAATAGACTATGTTATAATGTAAACATAACTTTTATATGTACTGGGAAACCAAAGAATTCTTGTGACTTGCTTTCTTGCTATTTTATAAGAAACTAGTTTAAATATAAAGATATAGGCATATTAAAAGCAAAGGGATGGGTGGGCCATGGTGGCTCAGCAGGCAGAATTCTCACCTGCCATGCCGGAGACCTGGGTTTGATTCCTGGTGCCTGCCCATGCAAAAAAAAAAAAAAGAAGAAGAAGGAGAAGAAGAGAAAAGCAAAGGGATGCAAGGTGGTTCAACATATCCAGATGAATGTAGTATACCTTGTTAATAGAAGGAGGGGAAAATTACAGGATTAAATCAATTGACATATAGAAGACATCTGTCAGGCTTGCACTTCAGCCCCCGTGATGGCATGTTGGCTCGATTCTTCAAGTGCCTGGCTGAGTTTCTGATGTGGTTAACAACCCACTGGTTGAAGTTCAGTGCAGACAAGATGGATGTGATGCTGCCATCTATTTAGTCTTCATGTTCAGAAGACAGCCTAAAAGAATGGGCCTGGCAGTTGACAGTAAGGAATAGATGGTTAGTTGGTCCCAAAGAAGAAGGAGGTTCAGCAACATCAAATGACCATGAATTTGATCCATCGGTGACATGCTAGTTCATGTTTCTGATGATGAATGGACATTAGAAGAGAAAGAAATGCTGAAAGGAGAAACAAACTTCAGTTCTGAAATAGAGGATCTTGCAAGGGAAAGTGATATGCTAATTCATAAACTTCTCAGCCTTTATGGTTATGATAGTACTGTTCAACTACCTAAAGAAGAAGAGGAGGAAGGAGATGAGGATGATGAAGATGCTGACAATGATGACGACAGTGGTTGTAGTCAGGAAAATAAAGAGAATGTAAAAGATTCATTAAGTCAAGAGGATGAAACTCAATCTTCCAATTATGATCCATCACAATATGTTGCTTCTTAAGATGCCTAGGAAATAATTTACCCATGCTGATGTAAATATTTTGATACAAATAGTGAAACAGAAGAAGAATCTAAGGAAGTTGAATATTATATTCCATTAGAAGATTAGAAAAAGGAAATTATGGTGGGCTCCTTGTTTCAAGCAGAGATTCCAGGTGGCATTTTTAGATACAAAGAAAATGAAAATGTTGATCAGCTCTCATGGGACCCTAAGTATCTACCAGAAGATAAAGTGATTGCAATTCTTAAGAATGCCAATAGAAGAACAGGTGATGAGAAAGGTGTAGAAGCAGTTCCTGAAGGATCTCACATAAAAGACAATGAACAGGCTTTATATGAGTTGGCTAAATGCAATTTTGATACAGAAGAGGCAATGAAAATATTAAGATTTAATGTAAAAGCAGCCAATGAGGAATTATCTATTTGGAAAGAAGAAGACCAGAAATTTTGAACAAGAATTGAAGGCCTGTGGGAAGGATTTTCATTTGATTCAGGCTAATATAGTCTGAATAAGGTGAGTTAGTGAATGTGTAGCATTCTATTACATGTGGAAAAAAATCTGAACGCTATGGTTTCTTTTTTCAGCAAACACGATTTGGAAAAAGAAACATAATCTTCATTCTGGTAATAGATTACATGGACCATCTTCTAGATGAAAGTGAAAGAGCTGCTTCTAGTCGTGCACCATCGCTTCCTCTAACTGCCTCAAATAGTAGTAACAGCCAGTCTGAGAAAGAAGAATGCACTCTACGCAATAGTAATCAAAATAGGGTTTTCATCTAATGGACCAGGTGAAATATTAATCAAAGAAGAAATGAAATTTGAAGGGTTACACAAATATGGACCAATAAGTGGAAATAAGAAACCATTTCACACAGATATGGATACTATTGTTATGAAGCAGGTAACCTTACCACTGACCCAAAATTTGCCCATATGACTGTAAGAAGTGAAAATGAGTTTGATGAGAAAAGTGAGACCTGCCAAAAGGCAAAGGATAAACTATAATGGAAAAGAAAGTCCAGGTTCTTCTGAGTTTTTCCAAGAAGCAATCACACATGGAAAATTTGAAGAACTTGAAAACATAGATGACTGAATTTTAGACCCATTTTACTTTCTTTGGAGTAAATTCTGGTGTGAATAAAATTTCCAGGGTTTATGGGTTACCTTAAAAGTTGATTTCCTTGGGCAGGCCATGGTGGCTCAGTGGGAAAATTCTCGCCTGCTATGCCAGAGACCCCAGTGCCTGCCCAAGCAAAAAAAAAAAGTTGATTTCCTTGAAGCAGTTGTGAAAATTTGATAGTTTTAATTGAATCTTAATATTAGGAACTAAGATTTCATAATTTTGTGTTTTGCAAATTTTTTTACTTTAACACTTCAAAGATCTTTTTTTCCATTTTTCTTTTGTTTTATTTAACTTTTTATTGTATAATATAACATATATACAAAGCAAGAAATAAAAAAGCAATAGTTTTCAAAGCACTCTTCAACAAGTAGTTACAGGATAGACCCCAGAGTTTCCCATGGGCTACCATGCGATCTTCTCAGATTTTTTTTTCTAGCTGCTCCAGAATATAGGAGGCTAGAAGGCTTATATTTGGGTTCTCTAAAGAAACAGAATCAACAGGAAATATTCGTAAATATAAAATTTATAAAAGTGTCTCATGTAACCGTGGGAACATAGAGTTCAAAATCTGTAGGACAGGCTATAAAGCTGATGATTCCCATGGAGGGTCTGGATGAACTCCATAGGAGAGACTTGCCAGCCAAAGCAGGAAGAGAACCTGTCTCTTCTGAATCCTCCTTAAAAGGCTTCCAGTGATTAGATAAAGCATCACTCATTAAAGAAGACACTCCCCTTGGCTGATTACAAATGGAATCAGCCGTGAATGTAGCCAACGTGATCATGATTTAATTCTATGAAATGTCCTCACAGCAAAAGATAGGCTAGCACTTGCCCAACCAGGCAAACAGGTACCACCACCTGGCCAAGTGGACACATGAACTTGACCATGACAAGGCTTATATATTTTTTTATCACCACAATCAACTTTTTTTTTCTTTTTTGTGAAAAATAACATATATACAAAAAGGCAGTACATTTCAAAGCACAGCACCACAATTAATTGTAGAACACATTTCAGAGTTTGACATGGGTAACGATTCCACAATTTTAGGTTTTTACTTCTAGCAGCTCTAAGATACTGAAGACTAAAAGAGATATCAATTTAATGATTCAGCAATCATATTCATTTGTTAAATCCTATCTTCTCCGTATAACTCCAAAGATCCTTTTAAAGCTATAATGAATAGTTTAGTAAATTTGAACTAAAGATGTATCAGTACCTTCACATTTGATGTATTAAACATATTGTAAAATGTCCCTACAAGGTACTTATTGCTTAGACTAATGGAGGAGGAGAAAAAAAGTTTAAATTTCTGTTAAATGTCTATTTTTCCTGAGTTTCCTAAAATATCTTAATTTTTAATGGACATTTTCCTCTCCATACAAATTGAGTATCATTATTAAGGAAACCCTTATGAATCCTGAAAGTTTTGCTAGCATGATTTTTCATATATAGAAGTTTAAAAATAAACCAAGTTGGCTTTGTATATGTAAAATTGTTGACATCAGTGATGTCTTTCCATATTCTTATCTGAGCTTAAGAAACACATTCTGTATTTTTCCAGATTCTTTGTAGCCATTGAAATATTTTTACAGTACATATGTCTTGACTGAGCTGTCCTTTCTTAATACAAAAGCTTGTATAATTTTCTTAATTTGTACAATTGGTAAACTTCAAGAATGAGAGGAACTGATATTCTGTGTCTATCAGCTTTCATTTTATTTTAGTAGGATTTTTCTAATGAATTTTTAAGTGTGTGGTAACTGTCTTGTTTCTTATCCAGATGGTAAAAGCATTCTTAAAGAATTGTGAAAATTTGTTTTTTTCAAATTTCTGCTTAAGGACAAATAGTTTGAAAATTCTAAAAGTAAGCCTGATGCTTTGATTGCCCAGTTTGTTTTGCATTTGCTGTTATTTTTGAAGCAAAAGTTTAATGTTGGCTCAAATGCTTAACTGCATCATGCTGACCAGAATCCTGTTCAGTTATTTTTATATGTATTACAAAATTTCCCATTTTTCCATTAAATAGAGGGGAAAAGGTTAAGTGATATTTTAGATACTGGTACACACAAGGAGAAACTGTTGACAAGCAACTATTTTTATGTGAAGAAAGTGACGAAGTTAGAAAAGTTGTCAAACTTTTCCAGTTACAATCTTATTTTTCAGATTTGATTCTCTATTTCCCATATGAAAATCTGAAGTCTGTAAGTACAAATTTAAAATAAATAATATACAACAGTAACATTGCTCTGTGTTTTACAAACAGAATTATCCATTTGTGTAGTCTTGCAAGAGTGCCATTTATTTTTAGTGCAAAATTCTTGTCAAAAACATAGTTTTATACAGCTGATAGACCAACTGATATCCAAACTTTTGTAAAAGATAATTAACTATTCTTTTTTTCTTGTTATAGGCATACTCCAAATGCTTCTGTTGATTTTCGGCCATCAGTTTAAGAGCCAATGCCTTTTAAAAATAAATCTTCTGGCATCTGCTTTTGATGGCTCAATTGTTTAATGGAATTTAGTACAGGCTTGCACTGAGAAATTATGGTGTAGACCTTTCCCCCATGAAGTATTACTGTTAACATATGTTCAAATTACTTTCCTTCTCCATTGTGAACTTTTTTCCCCAAACAATGTTATAAGCCACTTTACCACACTTGATTTCACATAACACACATTCATGTTCTTATATACATATCTAAATAAATAAAAATTTGGGGTGAAAGAGTTTTTTGTTGTTTTGTTGCTTTACCTAAAATATTAATTTATCCAGAATAACAGTAGCTTTAGCAGATGGTCACAATCCATTTCCTTTCTTTCTTTCTTTCTTTCTTTTTTTTGCATGGGCAGACTCCAGGAATCAAACCCAATTCTCCAGCATGGCAGGTGCGAATTCTGCCACTGAGCCACCGTTGCACTGCCCACCTTTTATTAAATGAAGTCCAGAGCTTTATCAGAGATAAATATGTTTCAATAGAAATGATTTAAAAAATAGTGCTGCTTGTACTTTTAAAATTGTTACAATATTAGAGACGCCATTTTCACCTTTCTAAAAAGATGTATTTTGGTTACAGATTTGTGAAGTTCTTGGAAACTAATATTACAGAGTGTTTTAATTAAATTTCTCAAGCATGTTGGCAAATATGGCACATGTATAAATTTGGGGGAATTTTACTTTTCTTAATCTTATCTTTTTAAAGTATGTCTAATGAAAGATATTCCACTAAAATACATAGTGCTCAGCTTTTTGTGAAGAAATATTTAATTGTATTTGAGATGGAAGTCTTGATAAGCCCGAGTTTTATACAGGTATTTCACACAGTACTTTGTTCTTCATAATGCAGCCAGTATACATTATGAAGACTATAACTTGATGAATCATTGCGCTACTTCTAAAATTTTAGTAATATCAGGAATTTAACATGTTTAATATTTAGTACATCTCAGAACCCTTGACAAATTGCATTGGGAAAAGAAGCCTTTGTTAATAGTTGCTTAGTCTCCCCAACCCACCCCCAGCAAAGCATTATCATTTTTGTTTGGACTGGTACTCTGTTTCATGATATGTTTTCAAATAGAGCTCAGAATCTGCAACTCAGTTCAACACAATTTAAAATTATAAATCAAGTGTTTTAGAATTTATTCATAATAACTTTGCCTTATAAAATAATTCCCTTCTCCCATTCCCTGTCTGCCATTGTGAATATACTTATTAAACTATTTTAAACATTAAAAAAGCATTTGAAAAAATCCAACATCTTTTATGATAAAAGCACTTGGAAAAATAGGACTACAAAGGAACTTCCTCAACATGAAAAGGGTCATGTTCTTCATCGCTGAAAAACCCACATTGTATTCAATGGCGGAAATCTGAAAGCTTTCCTTCTAAGGTTAGGAACAACACAAAGATGTCTGCTTTCATCCACTGCTGCACTACATTGTACTAGAGTTTCTACCTAGTGGAATTAGGAAAGGAATAGAAAAGTCATCCAGACTGGAAAGGAAAAGGTAAAACTTTTAAATTTACTTTTATTTGTATAATAATAAATAGAAATAGAAATATTTATTATTACTATAAATATAATAATAAATACAAATATTTATTATTTCTATTCACAGATGATATCATCCTCTGTATAGAAAAGCCCAAATAATCCACAAGAAAAGAGAGCTTATAGACTACTTCAGCAAATCGGTATGCATGCAATAGATCAATATGTGAAAATCAGTTGTGTTTCTAAATACCAGCAATGAACACTCAGAAGAGTAAATAAAGAAAAAAATAACATTTATAATAGCATCTAAAAGAATAAAATATCTAAGAGTAAATTTAATCAAGGCAGTGATGGACTTGTATCCTGAAAATGACAAAACACTGCTAAAAGAAACTAAAGACCTAAGTAAATGCCAACATTCTATGTTCATGAATTGGGACACTTAATAATATTAAGATATCAACAGTACCCAAAGTGATCTACAGATTCAGTGCAATTCCTATAAAAATCCTTGTAGCTTAAAAAAAAAAAAATAGAAAAGCCTATCCTCAAATTCATATGGAAAGGTAAGGGGCCTGATATAGGTAAAACCAACGTGAAAAACATGAACAAATTTGGAATATTCACAGCTCCCAATTTCAAGACTTATTATGAAGACTCAGTAATCAAAACAGTGTGGTACTAACACAAGGACAGATGTATAGACCAATGGAATAGAGCTCGAGGTTTGGGGGAATAAACCCATACATCTGTAGCCAATTGATTTTCAACAAAGGTACCAAGTCCACTTGACTGGGAAATAATAGGTCCTTAGAGAAATGGTACTTGGAAAACTGGATAGCCATGTACAAAAGAATGAGAATGGAACCCTCTCTCTCATCATATACAAAAATTAACTCAAAATAGATCAGCAGCCTAAATATAACAGGTAAAACTATAAAACTCTTAAAAAAAAACAGGAATATTTTCAGGAACTGATATTAGATGATGGATTCTTATATTTTGCACCAAAACATGAGCAATAAAAGAAAAACATATATAATTTGGACTTTATAAACATTTTAAGATTTAGTGCATCAAAGGATTTTATCAGGAAAATGAAAAGATAAGAGTGGAGAAAACATTTGGAAACCATGTATCAGAAAAGGGTTTAATATACAGAATGTATAAAGAGCCCCTAAAACTAAAAACAAAAAGACAATCCAATTTTACAATAGGCAAAGTAATTAAATAGACATTTCTCCAACAAAGGTATATGAATAGCCAATAAGTACATGAAACCATGATAAACATCATTGGTTAACAGGGAAGTACAATTCAGAACCACAGTGCGATACTACTAACACCCACTAGGATGGCTATCATTTTAAAAACAGAATATAGCAACTGTTAATGAGGATGTAGAGGAATTGGAACCCTTGTACGTAATTGTTGGGATTATAAAGTGGTCCAGCCACTATGGAAATCAGTTTGATGGTTTCTCATCATTGAACATAGAGTCACCATATGAAATAAAAATCTACTTCTAGATACATACCTAAAAGAACCAAAGCAGGCACTCAGATATTTGTATACACACACACCCCTCATGTTCACAGCAGCATTATTTACGATTGCTAAAATGTGGAAGCATCAACAGAAGAATGGATAAACAGAATGTGGAAAATACATACAATGGCATATTATTCAGGTGTAAAAATGAATGAATTTCGAGAGGAGTTCATGATCACTGACAGCCAGTCTTTGATAAGAAAGCATCGTCTTGATATCTTGATTTGGACTTTCACACAGCCTCAAAACTGTTTTTGCTAGTTGTTGAAGCCTGGTGCAACCAGAGTGATATGAAGCACCTACACAAGAAATAAAAGAAGAGAATCTTCAAAATCCCAAGGAGAGTTCTACAACATAAGAAATAGAGACAAATGCCCAGGAAATGCTCTGGATGTGGAAGCAGAATTTTGGAGAATTTATAAAAAAAAAACATAATGGATAATGGAATTTAATCCCATTACTGGAGTTCTTTACAAACAGAATGAATATAGAGAAAATGAAAGAAAGCCATGGAAGCAAGCCACTGAAATCAACAAAACCTGGATGAGAAGGGAGAGAGCAGCAGATATCACATGTATCTTGCCATGTGATAGGAGACTCAGGGATCATAGCAGCCAGTCATCAGGAAGAAAGCATTGCCCAGATTGGGACATTTCCTTGGCTTCAAACTATAAGCTAATAAATTCTCATTGTTTAACACCGCCTCCCCGCAAAAAAGAAATGAATTTCTGATAAATGCTCCAACGTGTGAATCCTTGAAGACATTATTTTTGATAAAATAAGCCAGACACTGAGACATTTGTCCCAGAAATAAAAAGACAAATATTATATGATCTCATTTACATGAAATACCTAAAATAAGCAAACTCATATAGCTTGAAAGTAGACTAAGATTGACAGACTCATGGGAAGGGAATGTAGGACCAGAAGTGCTGGGGATTGAGTTGTGTCTCCTGCAAGACATATTCAAGTCTTAATCCGTGTTCCTGTGGGTGTGAACCCTTTGTACACAGATGTCTGAAGACGCTATTTTTACATAAATTGTGACCAAATTGAATGATGGCAGGCCTTAATCCAATATGGCTTGAGGCCTTAAAAGTAAAGAAAATTGGACATGGAAGGAGGTAGAAGTCAGTAGAAGCTAGAAGTCATCAGAAATCAAAGAAGCAGAGACAGAGAGATTGCCATGTGACAGAAAATTGACAGAATGCTATAGACTCTGGGAGAAAACAAGCCAACAAGCCCTGCCAATATATTAATGTTGGACTTCTACCTTCAGAAACATGAGGCAATAAATTCTTGTTTAAGCCAACCCTTGTGTGGTAGTGGCTCTAGAAAACTAAGACAGGGAGTTATTGTTTAATGGACACAGAGTTTCTATTTGAGGTGATGAAAAATTTGGGTAATGGATGTTCATGATGGTAATTCATTATTGTAATTAATATCATGAAATGTACACTTAAAAGTGGTCAAAATGGGGAAATTTTGAGTTGTATATATGTTACTGCAATTAAAAGTTTTTTTTAAAAAGCATTAAAAAGTAAAAATATGTTGTTTTGCCTCACTGAAAGGAATGACAATGGTTAAGCACACCCAGAACCTTTTCCATTCCCTGGGAGAGATCCTAGTGCATGGACCCTTGTAAAATCTTCTATAAAGCCCTAGTATTATTTAGGATTGGCACGAATGTTTTTTAATTTTTTTTGCAGGGGGGAGGTGCATAGTCTGGGAATCATACCCGGGTCTCCCGCTTGAAAGGTGAGCATTCTACCACTGAACCACCCATGCACCCTGGCAGGAATGGTTTTGATTGGGGTTTGGCAAGTTATAGTAGGTAGCAATGACTAACTGAAGCTTGCATAAGAGTGAACTCCAGAGTAGCCTCTTGAGTCTATTTGAACTCTCTCAGCCACTAATACCTATTTGTTACACTTCTTTTCCCCCTTTTGGTCAGGTTGGCATTTTTTTTTCATGGGCAGGCACTGGGAAGGTTGGCATTTTGATCATACAGTGCCAGGGCTAGACTCATCCCTGGGAGTCATCTCCCACGCCGCCAGGGAGACTTTCACTTACTCCTGGATGTCATGTCCCTCATAGGGGAGAGGGCAGTGATTTCACTTGCAGAGTTGGGCTTAGAGAGAGGCCACATATGAGCAGCAAAAGAGGTCCTCCAGAAGTAACTCGTAGGCATACTTATAGGTAGGCTAAGCTCCTCTGCTCTTTTTTTTTTTTTTTTTGACAAAGTCTTTTGAGGCACAGAAGCATTTGATTTTGAGGCATTTCCATTTATCTATTTTTTTCTTTTGTTGCTTGTGCTTTGGGTGTAAAGTTTAGGAAGCTACCTCCTATTACTAGGTCTTCAAGATGTTTCCCTACATTTTCTTTTAGGAGCTTTATGGTCCTGATTCTTATTTTTTTAAATTGTGGAATATAACATATATACAAAAAAGCAATACATTTCCAAGTATATTTTAACAAGTAGTTGCAGAACAGATTTTAAAGTTTGGTATGGATTACAATTTCATGATTTTTCATTTTTTCTTCTAGCTGCTCTAAGACACTGGGGACCAACAGAAATATTAATATAATGTTTCAGCAGTCATTCTCATTTGTTAAATCCTATCTTCTCTGTTATACTTCTTATCTTTTTCCCCTTTTTTGTGATAAACAACATACATAGAAAAAACAATAATTTGCAAAGCATATTGCCACAATTAGTTGTAGGGCAGATTTCAGAGTTTGGTATGGGTTACAATTCTACAATTTTGTTTTCATTTCTAGTTTCTCTAAGATACTGGAGACTAAAAGAAATATCAATGTAATAATTCAGCACTCATACTCATTTGTTAAACCTGACCTTCTCTATATAACTCCACCATCACCTTTGCTCTTTCTCCCACTCTTTAGGGGTATTTGAGCTATTCCCATTCTAATTTTTTCATGCTAGAAGGGGCTGTCAATAATATGGGATGGGGGATGGAACTAGTTGATGTTTTAGAGAGGCTGGCCCCTCTGCATTTCAGGACTTATCTGGTCCAGGGACCCATCTGAAGGTTGTAGTTTGGGAGAGTAACCTTAGTGCATAGAACCTTTGCAGAATCTTATATACTGCCCTAGGTGTTCTTTAGGATTGGCAGGAATGGTTTTGGTTGGGGTTTGGTAAGCTGTAATAGGTAGCAATGTCTAACTGAAGCATGCATAAGAGTGACCTCCAGTGTAGCCTCTTCACTCTATTTGAACTATCTCAACCACTGATACCTTAGTTGTTACACTTTTTCCCCCCCTTTTGGTCAGAATGGCATTGTTGATCCCATGGTGCCAGGGCCAGGCTCATACCTGGGGGTCATCTCCCATGCTGCCAGGGAGACTTTCATCCCCAGATGTCATGCCCCATGTAGGGGGGGAGGGCAAAGGTTTCACTTGCAGAGTTTGTCTTCGAGAGAGAAAGTCCACATCTGAACAATAAAAAGGTCCTCCGGAGGTGACTCTTAGGCATACCTATAGGTGTGAACTTCTCTGCTACGTACATAAGCTTTGCAAGCACAAGATCAAGGGGTTGGCCTATTCATTTGGGTATCACTAGTGTTTGGCACAGTATCCAGGGTTTCCCTGGTGATAAACTTTAATAGTTCCATAATTTTCCCCCCATCCCTCCAGGGACTTCCTTACCCTGTATTCTGAATTACTTTAATCCTGACTGGATTGGCTTCATTCTTATCTCTAAGTACCAGATTATTCATATACAATACAGCCCCTCAAAATTCAAAAGTAATAATTACTGCTCTGAGCTAATAGTGGCTGCTATAAGAGCTTACAATCTAGGCCCCTCTTTTCTTATAAGCATTTTCTAAAGGACACTATACAAAAATTGGTCTTTAGTGTTTGGCTTATTTTGCCTCACCAAATGTCCCATAGATTCATTCACAATGTTGCATGCCTCACAACTTTGTTCCTCTTTGTGGAAGCACAATATTAGATAATGTGTACATACCATCATTTGCCAATCTACTTTTCAGTCAGTGCATCTTTCAGTCACCTGCATGCTGCTTCCACAGGAACGGAGCGCAAAGGACATTAAGGAATGATAGGAGAGACAGACAGGATCAGGGGCTCTGAAGCTTTGTGACAACAGACAACAGACAACTTTATTCTTAACTAGTTCCTGCTTATATACTGCAGGGTTTATGTGACAAAAAGCATGCATGATTTTGTGAGAAAGCAGAGTGCTTACTTTTCAGTATTTTACTCCCTACATACTAAAGATAGCCACAAAGAACTGGGGGTTAAGAAAAAACAAACATTCTCTTCCTCCCAGACCGTTCTCCATTAGTCAGATAACAATCTCCACAGTTTACTGCCCACACCACTCTGAGGCCAGTTGCTCCCAATAAATTCCGCAGGTCTTCCATTAACCCTTGCTCTTACACCTGCATTCATTAGGTGGCATCATGTATAATTCATCATGTACAATGCCCAAAGTTCACAGTCCATCCACACTCTCAATTTTAGATAATTTTATTGTTCCCAAAAGAAAGATAACCAATAAATACACTGTCACCAAATAAGAAATCTAAACCTCCTCTTAACCCTTGTCATTCTCCCTTTTATTTACTCTTTGTGTTGCTATGGTACCACCGATGCTTTCCTGTTAAACATAGTCCATAGCATGCAATAGCAGTATTCCCCCTATACCCTGAACTTAAACATTCTTTGTACAAGAATCACACCTTTGGAGTAATTCATGCAACAACTTGTTTTATATTTGTAGTCTTAATCAGTAGCAAATATGGTCTGTCTTTGAGAATGATCCATGAGCACTTGAGAAAAAGGTGTATCCTGCTGTTGTGGGGAGTAAGGTTATAAATGTCTGTTAAGTCTAGCTCATTTATTGTATTATTCAAATTTCCTGTTTCTTTATTGATCCTCTGTCTAGATGTTCTGTCCATTGATGAGAGTGGGGAATTGAAGTCTCCAACTATTATGGTAGATGTGTCTATTTCTCTTTTCAGTGTTTTCAACGTTTGCCACATGTATTTTGGAGCATTCTGGTTCAGTGCATAAATATTTATGATTGTTATGTCTTCGTGCTGAATTGTTCCTTTTATTAATACATAGTATCCTTCTTTGTCTTTTTTAAATGTTTTACATTTGAAGTCTAATTTGTTGGATATTAGCATAGGTACTCCTGCTCTTTTCTGATTGTTATTTGCATGAAATATCTTTTCCCCACCTTTCACTTTCAACCTATGTTTATCTTTGGGTCTAAGATGTGTTTCTTGTAGACAGCATATAGATGGGTCCTGTTTTTTAATCCATTCTGCCACTCTATGTCTTTTGATTTGGGAGTTCAATCCATTAACATTTAGTGTTATTACTGTATGGGTAGTAGTTTCTTCTACCATTTTGCCTTTTGGATTTTATATGTCATATCTGATTTTCCTTCTTTTTACCTTCACTCATAGTCTTCCTTTCTACACTCTTCTCCACGCCTCTCTCTTTTGTCTTTTTCATATCTGTCTAGTGCTCCCTTTAGTATTTCTTGCAGAGCTGGTCTCTTGGTCACAAATTCTCTAAGTGACTTTTTGTCTGAAAATGTTTTAATTTCTCCCTCATTTTCGAAGGACAATTTTGCTGGATATACAATTCTTGGCTGGCAGTTTTTTTCTTTTAGTAATTTAAATATATCATCCTACTGTCTTCTTGCCTCCATGGTTTCTGCTGAGAAATCTACACATAATCTTATTGGGCTTCCCTTATATGTGATTAATTGCTTTTCTCTTGCTGCTTTCAAGATTCTCTCTTTCTCTTTGACCTCTGACATTCTGATTAGTAAGTGTCTTGGAGTACATCTATTTGGATCTATTCTCTTTGGAGTATGCTGCACTTCTTGGATCTGTAATTTTAAGTCTTTCATAAGAGTTGGGAAATTTTCAGTGATAATTTCCTCCATTAGTTTTTCTCCTCCTTTTCCCTTCTCTTCTCCTTCCAGGACACCCACAACACGTATATTTGTGCACTTCATATTGTCATTCAAGTCTCTGAGTCCCTGCTCATATTTTTCCATTTTTTCCCCTATATTTTGTTTTTCTTGTCAGATTTCAGATGTTCTGTCCTCCAGCTCACTAATCCTATCTTCTGCCTCTCGAAATCTACCATTGTAGTTTTCCATTGTTTTTTTCGTCTATTCTACTGTGACTTTCATTCCCAAAAGTTCTGTGATTTGTTTTTTCAGACTTCCATATTTTCTTTTTGTTCATTTCTTGCCTTCTTCATATCCTCCCTCAATACATTGATTTGGTTTTTGATGAGGTTTTCCATGTCTGTTCATGCATTCTGAATTAGTTGTTTCAGCTCTTGTATCTCATTTGAACTGTTGTTTTGTTCCTTTGACTGGGTCATATTTTCAATTTTCTTGGTGTGATTTGTTATTTTTTGCTGGCATCTAGATATTTAATTACCTTAATTAGTTTATTTTGGAGATTGCTTTCACTTCTTTTACCTTGTATTTTCTTGCTGGATTAATTTGTTGTCTATCTGTTATTTGACATTCAGTTCAGCTTTTTCTGGACCTCTAGCTTAGGTTTTGTTTAACAGAGGATAATTTTTCAGTTCTTGTTTTCTTATTTCTTGCCCTGCTTGTATGGTGCCTTTTCCCCCCACCCTTAAGAGGGTCTACGTAGGTATTATAGATCCCAGCTGGATTTTCCCAGGCCAAACTGGCCTCCTATCAGGAGGAAAGAGTCATCTGCGTCGGTTTTCCCTGAGTGTGAGACCCAGCCAGTTGAAAGAATTTCCTGTGAAGTCTCTGGACTCTGTTTTTCTTATCCTGCCCAGTGTGTGGTGCTTGTCTGCCTACAGGTCCCACTAGCATCAGATGATGAGGTATCTTTAACTTTGGCAGACTCTCCCTGCTGGGGGCATGGTGGAGACAGAGGAGAGGTTGTAGGCTGGTTTTAATGGCTTCAAATTACCAAGCCCTGGTGTCTGAATTCATTAAGGGAGGGGTTCCACCTGAGTTGGGCTTCACCCCTCCCCTGGGGAAGGCACAGGCTCCAGATAAGCCCTCAAATGAGCTTGTTTCTGCCTATGCCTGGGTCGGTTACAGCCTGAGAAGTCCTGCCACTGTATCCAAAGACAGTCAAGCCTTTGTAGAAACACTGTCACAAAAACCTCTGTTCTTTTCTTTTTCCATCAGCCCTGCTCCCTTGGCGCCAGGGCAAAAATGAGCAACCTCTGCTTGACCAGGGTCACCTGAGCTGGGGGCCTATTTTTAGTAGTCAGAATTTGTTAATTAATTCCACAACTGGTGTTTAGTTGGGCTCAGCCCCTGCTGCTGGTAAAGTCTTTTTCCTTTTCCCTCTGGGAAGCAGCCCGTGGGGGAGGGGTACTGGCTGCCACGGCTTGGGGAACTCACGGTTCTGGGGAGTCTTGCAGCCAGTCCAGCTGGTTGAGACTGGGGTATGCTGTGTGTCCGGTCACTGACATGGCCCCTGGAGCTGTTCTGTACTGTTTCTGGTTATTTAGTAGTTGTTCTGGAGGACTAACTATAATGCACACATTGCTAAGCCACCATCTTGGCCCCAGGCCTGCTGGATTTTTTTTTCATTTTTAGTGATTGTGAATAACGCTGTTATGAACATTAGTGTGCAAATGTTTGTGTCACTGCTTTCCACTCTTCTGGTATATACCAAGTAATGGTATTGCCAGTCATTGGGTAATTCTATATTTAGTTTCCTAAGGAACCACCAAACTGTCTTCTGTAGTGTATAGTATCATTATACATTCCCATCAGCAGTGCCTAAGTGTCCCAATTTCTCCACATACTCTCACATTTATAATTTTCTGTTTGTTTAAAAGCAGCTATTCTTATAGGTGTGAGGTGGTATCTCATTGTAGTCTGGATCTGCATTTCCCTATAGCCAATGAAAATGGGCATCTCTTTATGTGCTTTTGAGCCATCTGTATTTGCTCTTCAAAAAAATGCCTATTCATATCTTTAGCCCATCTTATAATTGAGTTGTTTCTTCCTTTGTTGTTGAGTTGTATAATTTCTTTATGTATATAGGATCTCAAACCTTTGTCCGATGTGTGAATTCCAAATATTTTCTCCCAATGAGTTGGCTGCCTCTTCACCTTTTTGACAGAGTCTTTTGAGGGGTAAAATCATTAGATTTTGAGGAGTTCCCATTTATCCACTTTTTTCTTTGTTGCTTGTGCTTTGGGTGTAAAGTTTAAGAAGCCATCTTCTATTACTAGGTCTTGAAGATGTTTCCCTACATTTTCTTTAGAAGCTTTATGGTACTAGATCTTATATTTAGGTGTTTGATCCACTTTGACTTAACTTTTGTATAAGTTGTAAGGCAAGGATCCTCTTTCATTGTTTTGGCTATTGATATCCAGTTCTCCCATGTCCATTTATTGTAAAGACTATTTTGTTCCTGTTTAGTGGTTTTGGGGGCCTTGTTGAAGATCAGTTGACTATAGATTTGGTGGTCCATTTATGCAGTCTTGATTTGATTTTGTTGGTAAATACTTCTGTCTTTGTGCCAGTACCATGCTGTTCTGACCACTTTGGCTTTATAATAAGTTTTAAAATTGGTCAGGGTTAATCCTCCCACTTTCTTCTTCTTTTTTAGGATGCTTTTGTTATTCAGGGTCTCTTTCCCTTTCAGATGAATTTGATAACTAGCTTTTCCAAGTCTTCAAATTAGGTTGTAGTGTTGATTGGTACTGCATTGAATCTGTAAATTAATTTGGGTAGAATTGACATATTAAGTATATTTAACTTTCTTATCCATGAGCAGGGAATGTCTTTCCACCTATTTAGATGTTCTTTGATTTCTTTAAGCAATATTATGTAGTTTTCTGTGTACACGTCCTTTACGTCCCTAGTTAAGTTCATTCCTAGGTACTTGATTCTTTTAGTTGGTATTTTGAATGGAATTTTTCCTGGACTGAATCCTCAGTGAGGTCATTGCTTCTGTATAGAAGTCTTACTGATGTTTGCATATTAATTTTCTATCCCACCCCCTTGCTGAATTTGTTTATTAGCTGAAATAATTTTGTTGTAGACTTCTCAAGGTTTTCCAAGTATAGCATCATGTCATCTGCAAATAATGAAAGTTTTACTTCCTTCTTTCCAATTTGGATGCCTTTTATTTCTTTGTCCTGCCTGATTGCTCTAGCTAAAACTTCTAGTACAATATTGAATAATATTGGTGACAGAGGGCATCCTTTTCTCATTCACGATCTCAGGGGGAAAGCTTTCAGTCTCTCTCCATTGAGTATAATGCTGGCTATCAGTTTTTCATGTATGTTCTTTATCATACTGAAGAACTTAGCTTTGATTCCTTTCTTTTGAAGTGTTTTAATCAGGAAAGGATGTTGAATTTTGTCAAATGCTTTTTCAGCATCAATCAAGATGATCTATGATTTCTCCCTTTCGATTTGTTAATGTGCTGTATTACATTAATTGATTTTCTTATGTTGAACCATCCTTGCATTCCCACTTGGTTGTGGTGTATAATTCTTTTAACGTGTCATTGGATTCTATTTGCTAGTATTTTGTAGAGAATTTTTGCATCTATGTTTATTAGGGAGATTGGTCTATAGTTTTCCTTTATTACAGCGTCTTTACCTGGTTTGGGTATTAAAATGATAATAGGGCAGGCCACGGTGCCTCAGTAGGCAGTGTTCTCATTTGCTATGCCAGAGACATGGTTCAATTCCCAGTGTCTGTCCATGTTAAAATATATATATTAGCTTCATAAAATGAATTAGATAGTGTTCCTTTTTTCTCAATTTTTTAGAAAAGTTTGAGCAGGATTTGTGTCAATTCATTTTGGAATGTTTGATAAAATTCCCCTGTGAAGCCATCTGACCTTGGGCTTTTCTTTGTAGGAAGATTTTTGATGACTGATTGAATCTCTTTACTTGTGATTGGTTTGTTGAGATCTTCTATTTCTTCCCAAGTCAGTGTAGCTTGTTTCTGTGTTTTGAGGAATTTGTCCATTTCATCTAAGTTGTCTAGTTGTTGGCATAAAGTTGTTCATAGTATCATCTTATGATTTCTTTTATTTCTTCAGCGTCTGTGGTAATGCATCCCTTCTCATTTCTGATTTTATTTATTTGCATCCTCTCTCTTTTTTTCCTTTGTCAGCCTTGCTATTGGACCATTAATTTTATTGATTTCTCAAAGAACCAACTTTTGGTTTTATTGATTCTTTCTATTTTTCTTTTGTTATCTCATTCATTTATCTCTGCTCTAATCTTTGTTATTTATCTTCTTTTTGCTTTGGGGTTAGTTTACTGTTCTTTCTCAAATTCCTCCAGGTGAGCAGTAAAGTACTCAATTTTTGCTCTTTCTTCTCTTTTAATATAGACATTTAGGGTAATAAATTTCCTCTCAGCACAGCCTTTGCCTCATTCCATAGGTTCTAATATGTTGTATTCTTATTTTCATTTGTCTCCAAATAGCTTCTGATTTCTGCAGCAATTTCTTCTTTGTTTAAGAGTGTGTTATTTAATGTCCATACATTTGTGACAGTTCTCATTCTTTGGTATCTAGCTTCATTCCATTGTGATCGAGAAAGTGCTTTGAATAATTTCAATGTTTTAAAATTTATAAAGACCTGTTTTATGTCCCAGCATATAGTCTATCTTGGAGAATTTTCCACAAGCACTAGAGAAGAACGTATATCCTGATGTTTTTGGGTGTAATGACCTATATGTCTGTTAGGTCTAATTCTTTTATCAAGTTGTATAACTTCTCTATTTCCTTTTTGATCCTCTGTCTGTTGTTCTATCTATAGTGGAGGGTGGTATATTGAAGTCTCTGACTATCTTTGTTGAAACATCTATCATCCCTTCAATTTTGCCAATGACTGTCTCATGTACTTTGGAACTCCTTGACTGGGAGCATAAACATTTATGATTGTTAATTCTTCTTGGTGAATTGTCTCTTTTATTAATATATAGTGTCCTTCTTTGTCTCTTATGATGTCTTCGTATTTAAAGTCTATTTTGACCTGTATTAATATAGCTACTCCTACTTTCTTTTGGTTACAACTTGTGTAGAACATCTTTTTCCATCCTTTCATTTTCAGTCTATTTGTATCCTTATGTCTAAGATGAGTGTTTTCTAAGCAGCATATAGCTAGACTGTATTTCTTAATCCATTCTGCCAATCTGTATCTTTTAACTGGTAACATCCAAAGTTATTACTGAAAAGGCATTTCTTTCTTTTTTTACTGTTGACCTTATTTTTTTTAATTATAAACAACAAACAAACATGCCAACATTCTTGACATACAAACATTCTTGATTTGGTTACAGTTAATTTCACACAATATCATCACATAGTTGTGTATTCATCGCCATGATCATTTTCTTGAACATTTGCATCTCTTCAGCAAAAGAAAGAAAAAAAGAAAAAAACTCATACATGGAAAATGCGTTTCTTGAATCCACTATCTTATCTTCTGGATTTTATTTGTCAGGTCTATATATTCTTTTCCCCTCTTCCTCTTTTTATCCTGTAAGTTACCCTTACTGGTACTCTTCAATTCTGTGCCCTCCTCCAGACATCCCTCTCCTGTCTTTTTTTTCCACTGGTAGAACTCCCATTAGTATTTCTTGTAGGGCTGGTCTCTTGTTGACAAATTCTTGTCTGTGAAAATTTTATTCTCTCCCTCAGTTTTGAAGGATAATTTGGCTGTAACAGAATTCTTGGCTGGATGTCTTTCTTTTTCAGGATCTTAAATATATCACACCACTGCCTTCTTGCCTCCATGGTGCCAGTTGAGTAGTCTGAACTCAGTCTTATGTGGTTTCCCTTGTATGCAGTAGATTGTTTTTCTCTTGTAACTTTCAGGATTTTCTGCTTCTCTTCAACATTTGACAGACTGATTAGTATGTGTCTTGGGGAAGGCTTATTTGGATTTATTCTATTTGGAGTTCATTGGGCTTCTCTGATTTGCATATTTATGTCCTTTGTAAGGGTTGGGAAATTTCCCCCCATTATATCCTCAGCTAATCTTCCTAGCCCTTTACACTTCTCTTCTCCTTCTGGGACACTGATAATTCTTGTATTTGTGCAATTTTCCCTGAGATCCAATTCAAATTTTTCCATCTTTTTTGCCTTTGCTGTTTTGAGTGTTTGAAATCCGTTGTCCTGTCCTCTTGTTCATTTATTCTTTCTTCTCCCTCTTCAGATCTGCTGTTGTGTGTCTCAAGTATATTTTTTATATACTGTCTTTGTGATACCTGCTATTTTTCTATTTATTCTTTCAAATTCTTCTTTATGCTCTTCTAGTGTCTTCTTGATTGACTTTATATCATTAACCATCCCATTTATTTTATTTAGTAGAGTTATATGAACATCTTTGATTAGTTATTCCAAAGTCTATCTCCTCCAGTGATTTAATTTGGTCATTAGGCTGGGCTGTATCTGTCTGCATCATGATGTGCTTAGTGATCTTCTGTTGTCTTTGAGGCATTTAAGTATCTTGATAGGTTATTTTGGATGTTGATTTCCTTCAGTAGTCTAAAGCTTTGTATTTGTGGGAGGTATGTGGACGAAGATGTGGAGCACAAAAGTACAGTAATGCCATTGCAGCATAGGTATAAGTACAAGTTGGGGTGCTATCTGGTGCCTGTGAGCATGGAGTTTGGGTCACAGGGTTGTGGAGGTGTGGTGTAGGAGCCAATGATATGGGGTTCAGCTCAGACAGATCTTGGAGCCAGGAACAGGGTGTGGTGTGGGGGACACAGAGGTAGAGTGCAGTGGGAAGTGGATGGAGAGCCTGAGTGAATGCACAAGGGCTGGTGTGCAAGGAGGATGTAGGTGGGCACATGGAATGTGGGGGTCAAGGATATCAGGGTGTAGGGTAGCAAAGAGGTCAGGGCATGGGGGGAGCAAGGTGCGGGTATGTCATTTCACAGTGGAAGGGTCCAGAAGTCCTTGGATGCAGATGTGGGAGTTTGTAGGAGTGGGCACCGGTCACCAGGGTTGGGGAGAGTGGTGTCAGGTTGGTGGTGGCCTAGGTGGGCGCACAGGTGTGGAGGGGTTGAAGCAGTTGTGCACACATTTGCAGGACGGGAGCTATGTAGCCAAGATTAGCCCATGAGCACCTGCCAGGGACGGGGCCAAGGGTGCTTGTGCGGGGGGTGGGGCAAGTTTGCACGTTTGTAGGGCTGGCAGTTGGGGTGCAGAAGTTAAGAAGTCAGTGCACAAGTTTGTAGGCACCTGGCGTGGGGAGGGTGTGACTGTGTGGGTGTACATGTCTGGGGGTCGGGGCCCTGGTGTTGGCTGGCCTAGGAGGCGGGGCCCTTGTTTTCGCATGCACAGAGTTCATGGGCAAGGTACCGGGGTTACACTTGCATATGGGTATAGCCCAGCTGTGGAAGTCAGCGCTTGCCCATAGATGTGGGATGTGACAGGGTGCCATGTGCGTGCGCAGATCTGGGATAGCCATAGTGGCGTTGCACAACTGTATGGACTGGGGGCTGGTATAGCCTGGGTATGAAGGTGAACATCCGCAGCTGGCGATAGCCTGCAGGGGCCGGAGAGGGAGAGTGGGGTCTTAGGAGGGACTAGGTGAGACTACACTTGCTCAGGAGAGGTGGGTTGGGCTGGGGTAGGCGTGGGGGTGTTGGGCGGGTAAACACAGGGCAATGTGGCAGGGCAGAGGTGCTTGGAGTGTGGGGAGATGAGTGGGTGATGGAGTTCAGGGGCCTGGGTTATGGGGTGAGTCACAGGTCACAGGGTCTGCACTGGTAAAGATAGTATGTTCAAGGAATGTAGCTTGGCTTACTTCCTAGTCCCTGTCTCTCTGTCTGTGCACTCCTGAGAGCTCTGGGCTTCTGCTTGGAAAGGGGCGTGGTAGACTATTTGTACCAGCCAGACAGTCTCTGGTTCTCTGTGTATCAGTTCTTGACCTTTTGCAACCAGGGCCTTCCTATGTGGTGTAGAAGATCCTCCCAGGTCACTTACACCTTGAAATCACTGTCTCAGGCACCTTTCTAATCCTTTTCTAGCTGTTCTTTGGAGCAGGGGTGAACTCAACCTATCCTATTCTACTAGCTTCCTGAAACTGGTTCCGTGACATTTGTTTTATGGTCTACCATATGGATGTGCTGGTTTGAAACTGATATGTATCCCAGAAAACCCATATTCTTCTAATCCAATTTTGTGGGTGCAGATCTGTTGTTCAGTGAGACCTTTTGATTAGGTTGTTTCCATGGATATGTGACTCTGCCTAGTCAAGGTGGGTCTTAATCCACTTGCTGGGGTCCTTTAAGGGAGGGATATTTTGGAGAGAGCTCAGATCCGAGAGAAGCTAAGAGAGAAACTCCTAGAGACATTTGGAGAAAGCCATTGAAATGAAAACCTAGGAGAGAAGCAGATGTTTCCATGTGCCTTCTTCTGTTAAAGAGGAACCCCCAGATGCCAGCAGCTTTTCCTCCAAAAAGGTATTTCCTCTTGATGCCTCAATTGGGACATTTTCATGGTCTTAGAACAGTAAATTTGTAGCCTAATAAATGCCCTTTGAAAAAGCCAATCCATTTCTGCTAAATTGCATTCCAGCAGCTTTAGCAAACTAAAAAGTGGTCTATCCTGGAGATTATTCCATGTCCACTAGATAACGTATATTCTATTGTTGTTGGGTTGAGTGTTCTACAGATGTGTTTTAGATTTAGTTTGTAGTGCTGTTCAAATCTTTTCTTTCCTTGTTGATTTTCTGTTTAGTTTTTCTATTCATTAGTGAAAGTAGATTATTGAAGTCTCTGACTCTTATTTTTGAATTGTTTTTATCTCTCTTCATTTCTGTCAGTTTTTGCTTCATTTCTTTTGGTGCTCAGTTATTAGATGTGTATATATTTGTAATTGTTATATCTTCCTGGATTTACCGTCTTATCATTATAAAATGTCACTTTTTATATCTACTAACTTTTTTGTGTTTCTGTTTGTATGAGATATGTTTGTCCATCCTTTAACCTTCAATCTAATTATATCTTTGAATCTAAAGCATGTCTCCTGTAGATAGCATGTGGGTGGATCATATTTTGTCACCTCGTCTGACAGCTCTGCCTTTTTATGGGATCATTAAATCCATTTATATTTAGTGTTATTATTGACATAATTGAATTTGTATCTGACATTTTACTTTTTGTTTTCCTGTATGTCTCAAGTCCTTTTTATTCTTTTATTTGTCCCTTACTTTTTTCTTTTTGCATTAAGTGAATGTTATCTAATGTAGCATTTCATTTCTTAAATGTTTTCTTCACTATTTTTTTTTTTTTTTAGTGGTTGTGCTAGGGTTTACCATATATATCCAAATGTAAAAGAATCAGCCTCAGATTTATACTAGCTTAATTCCAATGATATGTAGAAACATTACACCTATATTTCCTTTTCCCCTTTTTGTGGTATTATTGTTTTTTACATCTCTTAATGTTACAAATCCAACAATACATTTTTGTAGTTACACTTTATCATCCATAGTCATTTTCTTAGCCCAACACAGCTTTTCCCCACATACCTTCTCTGAGCTACTATTGGTAAAATTCTATAGGCCCAACAATGTGTTATTTATATATTATTATTATTTTTAACAGTTTTTCATTGTAAAATATAACATATATATATATATATGTATGTTATATATATATACACACACAAAGAAAAGAAGCAATAGTTTTCACAGCATACTTCAACAAGCAGCTGCAGAACAGTTCCCATGGTTTGTCATGGGCCATCATGCTCTCAACTCAGATTTTTCCTTTTAGCTACCCAAGACACTGGCAGCTTTATCAGAGTCATAATAATGGAATTATACCGTATCTGTCCTTTTGGGTCTGACTTATTTCACTCAGCATTATGTCCTCAAGCTTCATCCAAGTTGTCATATGTTTTGGGACATCATTTTGTCCAAATGCTGCATAATATTCCATCGTATGTATATACCACATTTTGTTTATCCACTCATCTGTTGATGGGCACCTGGGTCATTTCCATCTCTTGACAATCGTGAATAGTGCCACTATGAACATCAGTGTGCAAATGTCTGTTTGTGTCACTGCCCTCAATTCTTCTGGGTATATACCGAGTATTGGTATTGCCAGGTCACAGGGCAACTCAGTATTTAGTTTTCTGAGGAATCACCAAACTGATTCCCACAGCAGCTTAATCATTTTACATTGTGACCAACAGTGAACAAGTGTTCCAATTTCTCTGCATCCTCTGCAACTTTATAGTTTCCTGTTTGATTAATAGCAACCATTCTTACAGGTGTGAGGTGATATCTTGTTGTCTTAATTTACATTTCTCTTATAGCCAATGAAGATGAGCAGCACTTCTTGTGCTTTTTAGCCAGCTGTAGTTGCTCTTCAGAGAAGTGCCTATTCATCTCTCTGCCCATTTTATAATTGGGCTGTTTGTTCTTTTATCGTTGAGCTGTATAATTTCTTTGTATAAACAGGATCTCAAGCCTTTATCTGATAAGTGGTTTCCAAAAGTTTTCTCCCATTAAGTTGACTACCTCTTCACCTTTTTTAACTGAGTCCTCTGAGATGCAGAAGTTCTTGATCTTAAGGAATTCCCATTTGTCTATGTTTTCTTTCACAGCTTGTGCTTTAGGTATAAAGTTTACAAAGCTACCTCCTATTACTAGATATTGAAGATGTTTCCCTACGTTTTTTTTTTTCAAGAAGTTTTATGGTACTGGCTCTTACATTTAGGTCTTTGATCCATTTTGAATTAATTTTTGTGTAGGGTGTAAAGTAGGTGTCCTCTTTTATTCTTTGGCTATTGAAATCCAGTTCTCCCATGCCCATTTATTGAAAATACTATTCATTGGATATGATTTGCTAGTATTTTGTTAAAAATTTTTGCATCTATGTTCATTAGGGAGATTGGTCTGTAATTTTCTTTTCTTGTATCATCTTTATCCAATTTTGGTATTAGAATGATGTTAGTTTCATAAAATAAGTTAGGTAGCATTCCTTTTTCTTCAAATTTTTGGAAAAGTTTGAGCAGGATTAGAGTCAGTTCTTTTTGAAAAGTTTGATAAAATTCTCCTATGAAGCCATCAGATCCTGTGCTTTTTTTATGGGAAGATTTTTGATGTCTGACTGGATTTCTTTACAGATCTCCTATTTCTTCTCAAGTCAGTATATGCATTTTGTGTGTTTCTAGAAATTTGTCCATTTCATGTTAGTTATCTATTTTGTTGGCAAATAGTTGTTCATAATGTTCCCCTGTTTTTTTTCATTTCTTCATGATCTGTGGTAACAACCCCCCTCTCATTTATGATTTTATTTATTTGTGTCCTCTCTCTTTTCTTCTTTGTTAATCTAGCTAGAGGAGCATCAATTTTATTAATTTTCTCAAAGAATCAACTTTTAGTTTTGTTGATTCTTTGTATTGTTTTATGGTTTTCCAGTTTGTTTATTTCTGCTTTAGTCTTTATTATTTCTCTTCTTTTATTTGCTTTAGGGTTACTTTGCTGTTCTTCCTCTATATTCTTCAGGTGAGCAGTTAAATCCTCAAGTTTTGCTTAATCTTGTTCTTTAATATAGGCATTTAGTGCAATAAATTTCCCTCTCAGCACAGCCTTTGCCATATCCCATAAGTTTTGGTAAGTTGCATTCTCATTGTCATTCATCCCCAGATATTTACTGATTTCTCTAGAAATTTCTTCCTTGACTAACTGATTATTTAAGAGTGTAGTGTTGCTAATCCCCATATATTTGTGAAAGCTCTGGTTCTTTGGTGATTATTAATTTCCAATTTTATTATGTTGTGATCAGAGAAAGTGCTCTGAATAATTTCAATCTTGTTAAATTTATAGAGACTTGGTTTATGTCCCAGTATATGATCTATCCTGGAAAACATTCCATGTGCACTAGAGAAGAATGTGTATCATGGAGTTTTGGGATATAATAATCTATATACGTCTATTAGATCTAATTTATTTATCTTACTGTTTAGGTTCTCTATTTTCTTGTTGATCCTCTGTGTGGTTATTCTATCTATAGTGGAGAGTGGTATACTGAAGTCTCCTACTATTACTGTTGATATGTCTATAACTGCCTTCAGTTTGTGATTTATGATTGTTATTTATTCCTGGTGAATTGTCCCTTTTATTAATATGTAGTGTCTTTCTTTGTCTCTTATAATGTCTTTACATTTAAAGAATATTTTGTCTGATATTAGTGTAGCTACTCCTGCTTTCTTTTGGTTACAGCTTGTATAGATCTTTTTCCATCCTTTCACTTTCAATCTAACTGTGTTCTTGAGGCTAAAATGCAGCTCTTGTAAACGGTATACAGATGGATTATGTTTTTTTATCTCTTCTGTCAGTCTGTATCTTTTAATGGTGAGTTTAGTCCATTAACATTCAAAGTAATTACTGCAAAAGCAGTTCTTAATTCTACCATCTTGTCCTTTAGTTTTTACGTGTCAGATCTGTATATTACTCTCCTTCCCTCTTTCTTTCCCCTTAAATTACCTTTATTCATATTCTTCAATTCTGTGTTCTCCTTTAGACCTCCTTCTCCTATCTTTTTTTTATCAGTTGACAGGGCTCCCTTTCATATTTCTTGTAGGACTGGTCTCTTATTGACTAGTTCTCTCAACCTTTTTTTTATCTTTGAAGATTTTAATCTCTCCCTCGATTTTGAAAGATAACTTGGCTGAATAAAGAATGCTTGGTTGAAAGCCCTTCTCATTCAGAATCTTAAAAATATCATACCACTGCCTTCTTGTTTCCATGGTGCCTGTTGAGCAGTTTGAAGTCAGTCTTATGTGTTTTCCCTTGTATGTAGTGGATTGCTTTTCTCATGCTGGTTTCAGGACTTTCTGTTTCTCATCAACACCTAACAGTCTGATTAGCATGCATCTTGGAGTGGGCTTGTTCAGATTTATTCTATTTGGTGTTCACTGGGTCTCTTTGATGTGCATATTTGTGTCTTTTATTGGTTGGGAAGTTTTCTCCAATTGTATCTTCAACTGACTTTCCCAACCATTTATTCTTCTCTTCTCCTTCTGGGACACCAATAATTCTTATATTTTTGTACCTCTCGTTGTCCTTCATTTCCCTAAGATCCAGTTGCATTTTTTCCCATCTTTCTTGTCATTTGTTCTTTTGTGTGCTCTAGTAGCTCACTTGCCCTTCCTTCTGATTCTTCAAATCTGCTATTGTGTGTCTCTAGTACATTTTTAATTTGGCCTACTATATCTTTCCTTTCTGTGAAATCTGCCACTTTTCTATTTACCCTCCTGAATTCTTTTATGCTCTTCTAGTGTCTTTCTGATATCCTTTATTTCTTTATAAATGTCCTGGGGTAGTTATTCCGTATTCTGTATCCACTCTGGAATTTTGATTTGGGTCATTTTGCTGGGCCATTTCTGCTCATATCTTTGTGTGCTATTGTGATTTTCTGTTGTGTTCTGGGCATTTGATTATCTTGATATGGTTATTATGCAATTTGGTTTCCTTCACTCTTCTAAAGTTTTGTGTTTACTTAGTTTTTGCTGAATGTTTCCTTTTACACATTATCAGTTATTCTCTGTCAAATCAAGATCCAGATCTCATGTAGGGGATATAATTCAACTTAAGGGTCTATTAAAGGGAGGCCAGGGTACATGAATACTCCAGTGGCAGAATGGCTGACTACCATGCAGGTGACCCAAGCTGAACTCCTAGCACCCTGGGACCTGCAGTTCTGGACATTTTCTCCCCATCTTCTATTTTGTTTCATGGAGCAAGAGTGAACTCACTTCACTCTGGTCTGCCATCTTCCCAGTAGCCTATTTACATATTATTTTGCACAATTGGTTTAAAGCTGTTAAGAGGAGAAATAAATATTCATTTATACTGAATTTTATAATTACATAATAAGTTACTTGTGTTCTTTGTTTTTTTGTTTTCATGTTCAATTTTTTCAAATTCAAGATTTGAATTACCATCTTCATCACTTGCTCTCTGCTTGAAGAACTTCCTTTAGTATCTCTTGTCAGGAGATACTGCTAACAATAAATTCTCTCAGTTTTTGATATCTTGGATAGGATTTATTTTGCCTTCCTTTTTTAAAGATTCCTTAGCTGAATATAGGATTCTATGTGATTGTTTTTCCTTTGAACACTTTGAATATGTCATCCCCCTGCCTCCTATCCTCCTTTGTATTTTGCTAAGAAGTCAGCTATTAACCATATTGGGATTTTCATGAGGAAACATTTTTCCCTTGCTTCTTTCAAGATTTTCTCCTTATCCTGTCTTTTAGCATTATTACCATAGTCTCTGCTCATCAAAAATGTCAATGTCTTGAGAGACTAGGATGGTTGAGAAATTGTTCTAAATTAAAGAAGAATAAAGAGACATGACAATTATGTTGTCTTTATGTGATCCTGGATTGGATCTGGTACTTTGGACAAATGGCAAAATGTGATAAGATTGTCGATAAGATGAAAGTATTATATAAATGTTAAGTTTCTAGTTTTTAAAACAGTACTAGGTTATGTCAAAGAAAATCTTGATTCTTAGAAAATACACACTGAAATACTAAGAGGAAAGTGTCATGATATGCAAGCTACACTGAAATGTTTCATAAAAATAAGTGTGTGTATATATATAGAAAGAGAGATAGAGAGAATATGATAAATGTTGTTGTAATATTTGTATGAGGCAAGAAATTATGGTGAGATTTCTTCTGCTTAGGATTTTTTCACCCCCCTTCAGGTTTTAAGGAGAAACAAGTATTAGTTAAACCCACCTTAAATTCCTCCACAGTTTCTCTTCAGTAAACAGATTTTGATAACTCTTCTAAGATGTAGATAACAGTGAAAGAGGTTAGACAAAATGTTAAATTATGTGACTTGCCAGAAAGGTTTTGTCATGGTCAGCTTCATGTGTCAACTTGGCTGAGTGGAGGTACCTGTTTGTCTGGTTGGGCAAGTGCTGGCCTGTCTGTTGTGATGAGGCTCTTTCACAGAATTAAATCATCATCATGTCAGCTGTATCCACAACCGATTCCATTTGTAATCAGCCAAGGGGAGTGTCTTCTGCAATGAGTGATGCTTAATCTAATCACTGGAAGCCTTTTAAGGAGGATTCTGAAGAGACAGGTGGTTCTTCCTGCTTTGGCTGGTGAGCCTCTCCTGTGGAGTTCGTCCAGACCCTCCATTGGAATCGTCAGCTTCACAGTCTGACCTGCAAATTTTGGACTCTGTATTACCGCAATCACATGAGACACTTTTATAAATTTTATATTTGTGGGTGTTCCCTGTTAATTCTGTTTCTCTAGAGAACCCTAACTAATACATCTTGGTCCCAGGAGTGGTTCTTAAGAAACAGAACTTAAAAATGGGTTTTTATGAATGTTTTTTACTCTGACTGGACTCAAAGGCACTAGGACTCTGATTCCCATAATCAGAATGACACTCCCAATCCATGGAGTGATTTAGCAAAAGAGATCATCAAAATACCACCATTTGATTCTCCTAATGCTTCACTTGTATGGAGCCAGACTCTGGGGAATAATGTTTTTGACACCTTTATGGAGTTTTGTGGAAATAAGAGGTATAGAGATGTTGGCTGGTTGTTGTTGGATACACTGGCTACATTAAGCAGTGACAGGGATGGGCTTAAGGTTTCAAATGAGGAGATTAAAGGCTGTCTGACAGATGTAGACATTTCTATGAGTATCCTGAAGGAAAATCTTATTTCCTGTAGCTGTAGACTTGAGATCTCTGAATATCAGACTCAGAAGCTTATTGTTAGAGTAGCAACTTGACAACGTGAACTGAAATCTCAATCTTGCATGGTGTCTGCCATTAAAGTGAAGGCATTAATTGGAAAGGGGTAGGACCCTGAAAAATGGGATGGTGACATATGGATTGATAATGATGTTGGGGTTGAGGTTGAAACCCTAGATCATGCTGAGTCTTCTCTAGATAACCCTGTAATAGTTTGTCCTGAGGACATAGCCACCCCACCTCTAGCCAGCCTTGAGGAGTTTGCCACCCAACCTCCTCCTGAAGGGATTAGCCCTAGGGTGATTAATCCTGTTTCACCAGCTGAAACTGCAAATGAAGGCCCTGAAGCAAATGGCTGGGTAGATATTTCTAATTCTTTTCATGACCCCACCCCCACCCCTCATTTCTTCCAGACCTATAACTAGACTAAAGTCCCAACAGGCCCCTAAAGGTGAGGTACAAAGTATCACATATGAGGAGGTACGTTATACTCCAAAAGAACTATGTGAATTTTCCAATTTATATAGACAGGAATCAGGGGAATATGTGTGGCAATGGATTTTAAGGGTGTGGGATAATGGTGGGAGGAATATAAGGCTGGATCAGGCTGAATTTATTGATATGGGCCCACTAAGCAGAGATTCTGTATTCAAAGCTATAGCTCAAGGAGTTAGAAAAGGTATTATCAGTTTGTGTGGATGGTTGGTTGAAACATGGATCAAAAGGTGGCCGACATCACCTGAGGTTGAAATGCCAGAACTGCCCTAGTATAATGTAGATGAGGGGATCCAGAGGCTTAGGGAGATTGGATTGTTAGAGTGGATTTATCATGCAAAGCCTACTCTTACACCCCAGGAATGTCCGGAGGATGCACCTTTTACAAGAACAGTGAGAAATAAATGTGAGACTAGCGCCATCATCCCTGAAGAGCTCTGTAGTTGCACTTCTCTGTAGGTCAGATATTACTGTAGGAACTGCTGTCACTGAACTGGAATCCTTAAACACAATGGGGATGACAGGAACCTGAGTTGGCAGAAGCCAGGTGGCAGTACTTAATTGTCAAAGACAGAGTAGATGTGGCTATTATAATAGACAGCAAACCCAAAGTAGGAGTCAAAAATCATATGACTTTCAGAGATTTGTGGCATTGGCTAGTAAATCATGGGGTACCTAGAGATACAATAGAAGGGTAGTCTACTAAGTTCTTGTTCAAGCTGTATAAACAAAAGAGTTCTAGGTCAGGTGAACAGAAAGAAGTCTAACCTGAATTACAAAAACACAGAGTCATGGCCCCTTAATCAATTTCCAGACTTGAGTCAGTTTACAGACCCAGAGCCCCTTTAATGAAGGATAGGCCAGTTCCCTTTGGGGGAGATCCCTGTTACACTGCCACAAATTTATACTGTTGATCTTCCTCCAAGCCTTCCCCAAGGAGACTGATGGCCTTTTACCAGGGTAACTGTGCACTGGGGAAAAGGAAATGATCAGATATTTGGGGATTATTAGACATTGGTTCAGAAGTGACATTAATTCCAGGGGACCCAAAACATCACTCTCGTCCACCAGTCAGAGTGGGGGCTTATGGAGGCTATGTGATCAATGGAGTTTTAGCTCAGGTCCATCTGAAAGTGGGTCCAGTGGGCCCCAGACCCATTCTGTGGTTATTTCCCCAGTTCCAGAATGTATAATTGATATAGACATACTGAGCAACTGGCAGAATCTCCACGTTGGCTCTCTAACTCATGCAGTGAGGGATATTATCGTGGGAAAGGCCAAGCAGAAGCCACTAGAACTGCCCCTACTTAGCAAAATAGTAAATCAGAAGCAATATTGGGTTCTTGGAGGGATTGCAGAGATTACTGACACTCTTAAGGACTTGAAGGATGCAGGGATGGTGATTCCCACCACATCCCCATTCAACTCTTCTATTTGGCCTGAGCAGAAAACATGTGGGTCTTGGAGCATGACAGTGGATTATTGTAAGCTCAACCAGGTGGCAACTCCAATTGCGGCTGCTGTTCCAGATGTGGTATCATCGCTTGAGCCAATCAATACATCCCCTGGTACCTGGCATGCAGCTATTGATCTGGAAAATGCTTTTTTCTCAGTAGCTATTTGTAAGGAGCACCAGAAAGAGTTTGCTTTCAGCTGGCAAGGTCAGCAATATACTTTCACTGTCCTATATCAGGGGTATACCAACTCTCCAGCCCTATCTCATAATCTTGTCCAGAGGGACCTTTATCTTTTCTCCCTCCAACAGGACATCACACTGGTCTATTATATTGATGGTATCATGTTGATTGGACCTAGCGAGCAAGAAGTAGCAACTACTCTAGATTTACTGGTAAGATGTTTGTGTGTCAGAGGATGGGAGATAAATTCAACAAAAATACAAAGGCCTTCCACCTCAGTGAAATTTCTAGGTGTCCAGTGGTGTGGGACATGTCAAGATGTTCCTTCTAAAGTGAAGGATAAGTTGCTGTATCTGACCCCCCCTTGACCAAAAAAAGAGGCACAACACCTAGTTGGTCTCTTTGGATTTTGGTGACAACATATTCCTCATTTGGATGTGCTACCCTGGCCCATTTATCAAGTGAACAGAAAAGCTGCTAATTTTGAGTGGGGACCTGAATAAGAGGAGGCTCTGCAACAGGTCCAAACTGCTGTATAAGCTGCTCTGCCATTTGGGCCATATGATCCAGCAGATCCAGTGGTGCTGGAAGTGTCAGTGGTAAATAGAGATGCTGTCTGGAGCCTTTGGCAGGCCCCTATAGGAGAATCACAACACAGACCCTTAGGATTTTGGAGCAAAGCTTACCATCTGCTGCAGATAATACTCTCCTTTTGAGAAACCGCTTTTGGCCTGCTACTGGGCCTTAGTAGAGACTGAATGCTTAACCATGGGCCACCAAGTTAATCAGACCTGAGTTGCCTATCACGAGCTGGATGTTGTCTGACCCACCAAGCCATAAAGTTGGGCATGTGCAGTAGCACTCTATTGTAAAATGGAAATGGTATATATGAGATAGGGCTGGAGCAGGTCCTGAAGGCACAAGTAAGTTACATGAAAAAGTGGTCCAAATGCCCGTGGTCTCCACTCCTGCCACATTACCTCCTCTATCCCAGACCAGAGCTACTGTATCTTAGGGAGTTCCTTACAGGAAGGGAAAACTCGGGCCTGGTTTACAGATGGTTCAGCACGATCTGCAGGTACCACCCAAAAGTGAAAGTGGACGGCTGCAGCACTACAACCCTATTCTGATGTGTTCTTGAAGGACAGTGGTGAGGGGCAATCCTCCCTGTGGGCAGAACTTTGAGCAGTGCACCTGGTTGTTCATTTTGCTTGGAAGGAAAACTGGCCAGACGTGCATTACTGACACATGGGCTGTTGCTAATAGTTTGGCTGGATGGTCAGGGACTTGAAAAGAGCATAATTGGAAAATTGGTGACAAAGAGGTCTGGGGAAGAAGTATGTGTATAGACTTTTCTGACTGGGCTAAAAACATGAGTATATTTGTGTCCCATATGAATGTGCACCAGAGGGTGACTTCAGCAAAGGAAGCTTTGAATAATCAAGTGGATAAGATGACCCATTCTGTGGATACCCATCAGCCTCTTTCCCCAGCAACTCCTGTCATTGCCCAATGGGCTTATAAACAAAGTGGTCATGGTGGTAGAGATGGAGGATATACATGGGCTCAGCAACATGGACTTCCACTCACCAAGGATGACTTGACTATAGCCACAGATATTGCCCAATCTGCCAGCAGCAGAGACCTACACTCAGACCTCGATATGGCACCATTTCCCAAGGTGACCAGCAAGCTACATGGTGGCTGGTTGATTGCATTGGACCATTCCCTTCATGGAAGGGGCAGCGATTTGTTCTAACTAGAATAGTTACATACTCTGGATAGGGGTTTGCTTTCCCTGAATGCAATTCTTCTGCCAAAACCACCATCTGTAGGCTTACAGAATGCCTTATCCATCATCATGGTATTCCACATAGCATTGCTTTTGATCAAGGAACACACTTCACAGCAAATAAAGTGTGGGAATGGGCACATGCTCATGGAATTCTCTGGTTTTACCATGTTCTCCATCATCCAGAAGCAGCTGGATTGATAGAATGGTGGAATGGCCTTTTGAAAACTCAATTATGGTGCCAACTAGGTGGCAATACCTTGAAAGGCTGGGGTAATGTTCTCCTGGTAGCTGTATATGCTCTGAATCAGCATCCACCGTATGGTGCTGTTTCTCCCACAGCCAAGATCCCTGGGTCCAGGAACCAAGGGGTGAAAATGTGAGTGGTATCACTTACTATTACCCCTAGTGATCCACTAGGAAAATGTCTGCTTACTGTCCCTGTGATGCTGAGCTCTGCTTGTCTACAGGTTTTAGTTCCAAAAGGGTGAGTGCTTCCACCAGGAGAAAAAACAGTGATTCCATTGAACTGGAATGTAAGACTGCCACCTGGTCACTTTGGGCTACTCATGCCCCTGGATCAACAAGCCAATAAGGGGATTGCATTATTGTCTGGGGTGATTGACTGTGACTACCAGGGGGAAATAGGATTGCAAGTATACAATGGAGGTAAAGAGGAGTTTTCTTGGAATATAGGAGATCCCCTAGGGCATCTTTTATTACTACCATGCCCTGTGATTAAAGTCAATTGAAAACTGCAACAGCCCAATCCAGGCAGGACTACCAATGAGTCTGAAACTTCAGAAATGAAGGCTTGGGTCATCATACCAGGCAAAGAGCCATGACCAGCTGAAGTGCTTGCTGAGGCTAAAGGGAACATGGAATGGGTAGTGGAAGAAGGTAGTGATAAATATGAACTATGACCATGTGATCAGTTACAGAAACGAGGACTGTGATGCTGTTTTGTTACTGTTATACTATTTAAGGTTTAAGATATCAAGTTGAAGAATGAATATTATCCAAGGACTTGCACCCCGATTCTGGAGAGAGTTATATGCAGGACAGTTGAGTATTGTTACGTGAAAAGAAAAAATGTGTGTTTTAATGGTTTTTATTTAGAAATTAGGTATGGTTTAAGGTGATATATATATAGTTGACAAGGAGTGGACTGTCATGGTCAGCTTCAGTGTGTCAACTTGGCCGAGTGGTGGTACCTGTTTGTCTGGTTGGGTAAGTGCTGGCCTGTCTGTGGCAATGAGGATATTTCATAGAATTAGATTGTCATCATGTCAGCTGCATCCACAGCTGATTCCATTTGTAATCAGCCAAGGGGAGTGTCTTCTGCAATGAGTGATGCTTAATCTAATCACTGGAAGCCTTTTAAGGAGGATTCAGAAGAGACAGGTAGTTCTTCCTGCTTTGGCTGGCGACCCTCTCCTGTGGAGTTCATCCAGATCCTCCATCGGAATTGTCAGCTTCACAGCCTGCCCTGTGGATTTGGACTCTGTTCCACAGTCATGTGAGACAATTTTATAAATTTTTTATTTGTGGGAGTTCCCTGTTGATTCTGTTTCTCTAGAGAACCCTAGCAAATAGTTGTTAAAATTAACCTATACTTATTCTGTATAATATACCAATTCTTTTAATGAATACAAACAGTTTTGATACTTTTTGATTGTCCATGGTTTTTTTAAAACTTGTGACCCACTACAAGTTGAGCCATCAGTAGTTTTGGTTATTGGCCTGACATGTAGGAATAGTATTTTCTATGATCCAAATATAGTGAGCTGTGATCCTCCAGGTATTTCTAAAAAGGGGCTGTGAAGTTTTGCAAATTACTCCCGGTGTGTAGTAATAGCACAGTTTTGGTTTGCTAAAGCTGCTGGAATGTAATTTGTCAGAAATTAATTGGCTTTTTCAAAGGGGATTTATGACATTACAAATTACTGTTTTAAGGGTAGGAAAATGTCCAAATTAAGGTATCAACAAGATGATACCTTGACTCTGAAGAAAGGTCACTGTCATTTGGAGCACTTTTGTCAGCTAGGAAGGCATGTAGCTGGTGCCTGCAGGTCCACTGCTCCTGCACTTCATTGGTCTCAGCCTGTTTCCAGTGGCTTTCTCTTTGAGCGTCTTTGGGTCCTTGTTTAGCACCTCCCAGGTGTTTCTCTCTGAGCTCACTGAGCTCTCTTAAGGACTCCAGTAAACTAAGTAAGACCGATCTTGAATGGGCAGGGATCACATCTCCATGGAAATAATCTAATCAAAAGTTCCTACCCACAATAAGTCTGCACCCACAAGACTGGATTAAAAGAGCATGATCTTTCTTGGGTACATAGCAATTTCAAAACCAGACCAAGCACTGAAAACCACTGTTGTCAGTTTACTCATGACAGATAATGCAATTTTGCTTGGAAGGAGAATATTTTAAAGAAGTAATCACAACAGCTTGTTGTAATGAGACAGACTGCTTGTACTTATGAATCAACCACAGAAAAGACCTGTGCTTTTTGTCTTCTGCTCCAATGAGCTTCTTTTCCTTATGTGTGACACTTTTGCAGAGTTCCAGAACTTAAAGAAAGAAATTGCTAAATAAGCATATCTACTAGACCTTTTATCCTCATTAAGAATCAAATTTGCTCCTTAATTCCCAGGCAGTGGCTATGACACCTGGATCCATAGCATCCTAAGAGTCATCTTTTCCCCTAAAGAGTAATCAGTTTTGGAATAAATTCTTAGAAATTTATTTCTTCCCTTATGAAATTGTTAAGGAGAATATTCCAATTGCCCATTCTCAATATCAGAGAATTAATCCATAACAAATGTGCTTCTTAGTAATAGAATTGCATTGAAAATGTTTGTGCATTTCCACAAACATATTATACTAATAACATACTAATGCATAATAACATTTGTGATGTGAATACATGAATTCATTTGTTCACGTTGAATGTTCCATAAATAGACCATAGGCTCATACTAACTAACTTGGAAGTGTTGATCTTGATATTTTCTGTTTTTTGAGATTTAAGAATTTCAGGTAATGGTTCTGAATGAGGACTCAAAACTATTGATGCGTTTGTCTCTTGGTGGTGTACCCTTCCTTAGTCAAGGATCACAGTCTTAAATGCTGCTGTGCATCCATTGTTTAGACAGATGGGCCCATAAATAATCATTCAAGAAAAACAGCAACAAAGTCAATGGAAAACTGATGAAAACAGAACTAAAGTTGAAGCCTATACTTCTTGCATACATAGTGAGTTGAAGGAAGACTAACAACATAATGCCACTGACATAGATTTGGAAATCTATTATGATGCTATTTAGGACAATGTCTAAAAGAATTTCATTGGTGGTAGTGTTGGTGGTAATCAAACACACTGATGGGCCCCCTTCAAGATCTCAACACATGCAGCAAAATAATGGACTCATGGCCCAAGTAAAACAAAAATATTTCCTCATGGTCACATGAGAAACATTTCCCCCAAATTAAAAGTATGCATTTTGAATCCTGAACCAATCAGCAAACAACCTGTTTCATCCAATCCTAGCCCCTTACCTACTTCACAAGACTGGTTTTAAAATCACCCAACTCAACCTGTTTTTAACTTCCTACTATTGATAGGCTCCAAAGCTGTGCCTAAGATTTGTTTTCCCTTGCTATACCAAGATAAATAAATCTGTCTTTGTGGGACCACAAGCATATCTCTGACAAATCTTTTGGTGGACTTCAATAGGATTTTCTTCTAAACATACATAGTGCAGCTACCCAGAGAAAAACACTATTAGTATTTAAGTAGGTTTCTTATTTCAGGCATGGTTTGCTTAATGGTTTAACATGGTTCTGATCATATCATGTATCTTACATTTGTAAAGGGTTCTTTTAGAAATGTGAGCTAAACCTTTTTCATGGAGGTAAAACACACCATGGTGTTATCTTAGTAAAGTGCATACCAAAGTTTCCATTTCCCAATAATTAAACAGTTAGATTTTTACTATTATAAAACTTGCGATGAATAATATTATGCATAATGATTTTCCCACAGCTTATATTATGTCCTCAGGACAAATCCTTGCAACAACAATTGCTGAATTATAGGGTAATAAGCATTTTGGGGTTCTAGCCATATATTGTCTATTTTCCAATAGTTTTACCAAATAACTCCTATGTGAATAAGATAAGGTAAATGTTCCACTCAACTCCCACAATTATACCAGGAGAATATTTAAGTATAAGTTTTCCTTAGACATTTAAAGGTTTTAGAAATTAACTTACATACAACTTTTTTCCTTTAAATTTTTAATTTTGAAATTATTTCACTCTTTTTTTAACCCAACATTTAGAAATCATTCCATTCTACATATGCAATCAGTAATTCTTAATATCATCACATAGATGCATGATCATCATTTCTTAGTACATGTGCATCGATTTAGAAGAAGAACTAGCAAAACAACAGAAAAAGATATAGAATGTTAATATAGAGAAAAAATAAAAAAATAATAATAGTACAAAAAAAAAAGACAAACAAACAGACAGACAAAAAAAAACCCTATAGCTCAGATGCAGCTTCATTCAGTGTTTTAACATGATTACTTTACAATTAGGTATTATTGTGCTGTCCATTTTTGAGTTTTTGTATCTAGTCCTGTTGCACAGTCTGTATCCCTTCAGCTCCAATCACCCATTGTCTTACCCTGTTTCTAACTCCTGCTGGACTCTGTTACCAATGACATATTCCAAGTTTATTCTCGAATGTCGGTTCACATCATTGGGACCATACAGTATTTGTCCTTTAGTTTTTGGCTAGATTCACTCAGCATAATATTCTCTAGGTCCATCCATGTTATTACATGGTTCATAAGTTTATCTTGTCTTAAAGCTGCATAATATTCCATCGTATGTATATACTACAGTTTGTTTAGCCACTCGTCTGTTGATGGACATTTTGGCTGTTTCCATCTCTTTGCAACTGTAAATAACGCTGCTATAAACATTGGTGTGCAAATGTCCGTTTGTGTCTTTGCCCTTAGGTCCTTTGAGTAGATACCCAGCAATGGTATTGCTGGGTCGTATGGCAATTCTATATTCAGCTTTTTGAGGAACCGCCAAACTGCCTTCCACAGTGGTTGCACCATTTGACATTCCCACCAACAGTGAATAAGTGTGCCTCTTTCTCCACATCCTCTCCAGCACTTGTCATTTTCTGTTTTGTTGATAATGGCCATTCTGGTGGGTGTGAGATGATATCTCACTGTGGTTTTGATTTGCATTTCTCTAATGGCCAGGGACATTGAGCATCTCTTCATGTACCTTTTGGACATTTGCATTTCCTCTTCTGATAGGTGTCTGTTCAAGTCTTTTTCCCATTTTGTAATTGGGTTGGCTGTCTTTTTGTTGTTGAGTTGGACAATCTCTTTATAAATTCTGGATACTAGACCTTTATCTGATATGTCATTTCCAAATATTGATTCCCATTGTGTAGGCTGTCTTTCTACTTTCTTGATGAAGTTCTTTGATGCACAAAAGTGTTTAATTTTGAGGAGCTCCCATTTATTTATTTCCTTCTTCCGTGCTCTTGCTTTAGGTTTAAGGTCCATAAAACTGCCTCCAATTGTAAGTTTCATAAGATATCTCCCTACATTTTCCTCTAACTGTTTTATGGTCTTAGACCTAATGTTTAGATCTTTGATCCATTTTGAGTTAACTTTTGTATAGGGTGTGAGAGATGGGTCTTCTTTCATTCTTTTGCATATGGATATCCAGTTCTCTAGGCACCATTTATTGAAGAGACTGCTCTGTCCCAGGTGAGTTGGCTTGACTGCCTTATCAAAGATCAAATGTCCATAGATGAGAGGGTCTATATCTGAGCACTCTATTCGATTCCATTGGTCGATATATCTATCTTTATGCCAATACCATGCTGTTTTGACCACTGTGGTTTCATAATATGCCTTAAAGTCAGGCAGCGCGAGACCTCCAGTTTCGTTTTTTTTTCCTCAAGATGTTTTTAGTGCTGGAAGATGGCGGCTTAGTAAGATGCGCGGATCTTAGTTTCTTCTCCAGGACAGCTACTAGGGGAGTAGAAATGATACAGAAAGCGCCCAAAGCCACAACAGAGATAAAAAAAGACAGCGTACCCCATCCTGGAACGGCTGGCTGGCTGAGAGAAGCAGCTCGGGTGAGATCGCCGAGGCGCGCGGGCCTTACCGGGCGGGGTGGCAAGCGGCCGGAGTTACTCCCTTCCCCCTTCCCGGGCCGGCTGGGAGAATTGGAGAGGTGGTCCCCTGAAACCAAGGCGGCTGGCGCCCACACCACGCGCAGCCCCCGGACCAACTGAGAGAATTGGATCGGAAACCCTCAGGCCGCGGAGAACGGTGACGGGTGCGGGAGGCCCCTTCCAAACCCGTGACTCCCGGGGAACGTGCACTCTCTCGGGCGGGCCGCTGCCGCTGGCGCCCTCCCGCCACGCTTGTTGCCCAGGGCCGACTAGGAAATTCGGACGGGCTCTTTCCCTGGCTGCAGCGACCAGCAACCCTCCTTGCGTTTGGACCCCGGGCCGGCTCAAGCCGCTTCGGCTAGCGAACCCCCAGGACGGTGAGAGTTTTCCAAAGTTTAAGGTCCCACAGCACCTTTTACTGGTGGGACCCGCAGACAAACGTGTGCCACGAGCGCCTCCTACTGGGCGGGATAAGAAAAACAGAACCCAGAGATTTCACAGAAAAATATTACAACCTTGCTGGGTCCAACACCAAGAGAAATCTGAATAAATGCCCAGACGCCAGCAGCAGAAGATAACTGTCCACGCTCAAAAGATTGAGAATATGGCTCAGTCAAAGGAACAAACCAATAGCTCAAATGAGACACAAGAGCTGAGACAACTAATGCTGAATATACGAACAGAAATGGAAAACCTCTTCAAAAATGAAATCGATAAATTGAGGGAGGACATGAAGAGGACATGGGCTGAACATAAAGAAGAAATAGAAAAACTGAAAAAACAAATCGCAGAACTTATGGAAGTGAAGGATAAAGTAGCAAACATAGAAAAAATAATGGATAGCTACAATGATAGATTTAAAGAGACAGAAGATAGAATTAGTGATTTGGAGGATGGAACATCTGAATTCCAAAAACAAACAGAAACTATAGGGAAAAGAATGGAAAAATTTGAACAGGGTATCAGGGAACTCAAGGACAATATGAACCGCACAAATATACGTGTTGTGGGTGTCCCAGAAGGAGAAGAGAAGGGAAAAGGAGGAGAAAAACTAATGGAAGAAATTTTCACTGAAAATTTCCCAACTCTTATGAAAGACCTAAAATTACAGATCCAAGAAGTGCAGCACACCCCAAAGAGATTAGACCCAAATAGGCATTCTCCAAGATACTTACTAGTTAGAATGTCAGAGGTCAAAGAGAAAGAGAGGATCTTGAAAGCAGCAAGAGAAAAACAATCCATCACATACAAGGGAAACCCAATAAGACTATGTGTAGATTTCTCAGCAGAAACCATGGAGGCTAGAAGACAGTGGGATGATATATTTAAATTACTAAAAGAGAAAAACTGCCAACCAAGACTCCTATATCCAGCAAAATTGTCCTTCAAAAATGAGGGAGAAATTAAAACATTCTCAGACAAAAAGTCACTGAGAGAATTTGTGACCAAGAGACCAGTTCTGCAAGAAATACTAAAGGGAGCACTAGAGTCAGAACCAAAAAGACAGAAGAGAGAGGTATGGAGAAGAGTGTAGAAAGAAGGAAAGTCAGATATGATATATGTATAATACAAAAGGCAAAATGGCAGAGGAAAATATTATCCAAACAGTAATAACACTAAATGTTAATGGACTGAATTCCCCAATCAAAAGACATAGATTGGCAGAATGGATTAAAAAACAGGATCCTTCTATATGCTGTCTACAGGAAACACATCTTAGACCCAAAGATAAACATAGGTTGAAAGTGAAAGGTTGGGAAAAGATATTTCATGCAAATAACAACCAGAAAAGAGCAGGAGTGGCTATACTAATATCCAACAAGTTAGACTTCAAATGTAAAACATTTAAAAGAGACAAAGAAGGACACTATATACTAATAAAAGGAACAATTAAACAAGAAGACATAACAATCATAAATATTTATGCACCGAACCAGAATGCCCCAAAAACGTGAGGAATACACTGCAAACACTGAAAAGGGAAATAGACACAAATACCATAATAGTTGGAGACTTCAATTCACCACTCTCATCAATGGACAGAACATCTAGACAGAGGATCAATAAAGAAATAGAGAATCTGAATATTACCATAAATGAGCTAGACTTAACAGACATTTATAGGACATTACATCCCACAACAGCAGGATACACCTTTTTCTCAAGTGCTCATGGATCATTCTCAAAGATAGACCATATGCTGGGTCACAAAGCAAGTCTTAACAAATTTAAAAAGATTGAAATCATACACAACACTTTCTCGGATCATAAAGGAATGAAGTTGGAAATCAATAATATGCGGAGTGCCAGAAAATTCACAAATACGTGGAGTTTCAACAACACACTCTTAAACAACGAGTGGGTCAAAGAAGAAATTGCAAGAGAAATTAGTAAATACCTCGAGGCAAATGAAAATGAAAACACAACATATCAAAACTTATGGGATGCAGCAAAGGCAGTGCTAAGAGGGAAATTTATTGCCCTAAATGCCTATATCAGAAAAGAAGAAAAGGCAAAAATGCAGGAATTAACTGTCCACTTGGAAGAACTGGAGAAAGAACAGCAAACTAATCCCAAAGCAAGCAAAAGGAAAGAAATAACAAAGATCAGAGCAGAAATAAATGAAATTGAAAATATGAAAACAGTAGAGAAAATCAATAAGACCAGAAGTTGGTTCTATGAGAAAATCAATAAGATTGATGGGCCCCTATCAAGATTGACAAAAAGAAGAAGAGAGAGGATGCAAATAAATAAGATCAGAAATGGAAGAGGAGACATAACTACTGACCTCACAGAAATAAAGGAGGTAATAACAGGATACTATGAACAACTTTACGCTAATAAATACAACAATTTAGAGGAAATGGACGGGTTCCTGGAAAGACATGAACAACCAACTTTGACTCAAGAAGACATAGATGACCTCAACAAACCAATCACAAGTAAAGAAATTGAATTAGTCATTCAAAAGCTTCCTAAAAAGGAAAGTCCAGGACCAGATGGCTTCACATGTGAATTCTACCAAACGTTCCAGAAAGAATTAGTACCAATTCTCTTCAAACTCTTCAAAAAAATCGAAGTGGAGGGGAAACTACCTAATTCATTCTATGAAGCCAACATCACCCTCATACCAAAACCAGGCAAAGATATTACAAAAAAAGAAAACTACAGACCAATCTCTCTAATGAATACAGATGCAAAAATCCTCAATAAAATTCTAGCAAATCGTATCCAACAACACATTAAAAGAACTATACAGCATGACCAAGTAGGATTCATCCCAGGTATGCAAGGATGGTTCAACATAAGAAAATCAATTAATGTAATACACCATATCAACAAATCAAAGCAGAAAAATCACATGATCATCTCAATTGATGCAGAGAAGGCATTCGACAAGATTCAACATCCTTTCCTGTTGAAAACACTTCAAAAGATAGGAATACAAGGGAACTTCCTTAAAATAATAGAGGGAATATATGAAAAACCCACAGCTAATATCATCCTCAATGGGGAAAAATTGAAAACTTTCCCCCTAAGATCAAGAACAAGACAAGGATGTCCACTATCACCACTATTATTCAACATTGTGTTGGAGGTTCTAGCCAGAGCAATTAGACAAGAAAAAGAAATACAAGGCATCAAAATTGGAAAGGAAGAAGTAAAACTATCAGTGTTTGCAGACGATATGATACTATACGTCGAAAACCCGGAAAAATCCACAACAAAACTACTAGAGCTAATAAATGAGTACAGCAAAGTAGCAGGTTACAAGATCAACATTCAAAAATCTGTAGCATTTCTATACACTAGTAATGAACAAGCTGAGGGGGAAATCAAGAAACGAATCCCATTTACAATTGCAACTAAAAGAATAAAATACCTAGGAATAAATTTAACTAAAGAGACAAAAAACCTATATAAAGAAAACTACAAAAACCTGCTAAAATAAATCACAGAAGACCTAAATAAATGGAAGGGCATACCGTGTTCATGGATTGGAAGACTAAATATAGTTAAGATGTCAATCCTACCTAAATTGATTTACAGATTCAATGCAATACCAATCAAAATCCCAACAACTTATTTTTCAGAAATAGAAAAACCAATAAGCAAATTTATCTGGAAGGGCAGGGTGCCCCGAATTGCTAAAAACATCTTGAGGAAAAAAAACGAAGCTGGAGGTCTCGCGCTGCCTGACTTTAAGGCATATTATGAAGCCACAGTGGTCAAAACAGCATGGTATTGGCATAAAGATAGATATATCGACCAATGGAATCGAATAGAGTGCTCAGATATAGACCCTCTCATCTATGGACATTTGATCTTTGATAAGGCAGTCAAGCCAACTCACCTGGGACAGAGCAGTCTCTTCAATAAATGGTGCCTAGAGAACTGGATATCCATATGCAAAAGAATGAAAGAAGACCCATCTCTCACACCCTATACAAAAGTTAACTCAAAATGGATCAAAGATCTAAACATTAGGTCTAAGACCATAAAACAGTTAGAGGAAAATGTTGGGAGATATCTTATGGATCTTACAACTGGAGGCAGTTTTATGGACCTTAAACCTAAAGAAAGAGCACTGAAGAAGGAAATAAATAAATGGGAGCTCCTCAAAATTAAACACTTTTGTGCATCAAAGAACTTCATCAAGAAAGTAGAAAGACAGCCTTCAGAATGGGAGACAATATTTGGAAATGATATATCAGATAAAGGTCTAGTATCCAGAATTTATAAAGAGATTGTTCATCTCAACAACAAAAAGACAGCCAACCCAATTACAAAATGGGAAAAAGACTTGAACAGACACCTCTCAGAAGAGGAAATACGGATGGCCAAGAGGCACATGAAGAGATGCTCAATGTCCCTGGCCATTAGAGAAATGCAAATCAAAACCACAGTGAGATATCATCTCACACCCACCAGAATGGCCATTATCAACAAAACAGAAAATGACAAGTGCTGGAGAGGATGTGGAGAAAGAGGCACACTTATCCACTGTTGGTGGGAATGTCAAAGGGTGCAACCACTGTGGAAGGCAGTTTGGCGGTTCCTCAAAAAGCTGAATATAGAATTGCCATACGACCCAGCAATACCATTGCTAGGTATCTACTCAAAGGACTTAAGGGCAAAGACACAAACGGACATTTGCACACCAATGTTTATAGCAGCATTATTTACAATTGCAAAGAGATGGAAACAGCCAAAATCTCCATCAACAGAAGAGTGGCTAAACAAACTGTGGTATATACATACGATGGAATATTATGCAGCTTTAAGACAAGATAAACTTATGAACCATGTAATAACATGGATGGACCTAGAGAATATTATGCTGAGTGAATCCAGCCAAAAACTAAAGGACAAATACTGTATGGTCCCACTGATGTGAACGGACATTCGAGAATAAACTTGAAATATGTCATTGGTAACAGAGTTCAGCAGGAGTTAGAAACAGGGTAAGACAATGGGTGATTGGAGCTGAAGGGATACAGACTGTGCAACAGGACTAGATACAAAAACTCAAAAATGGACAGCACAATAATACCTAATTGTAAAGTAATCATGTTAAAACACTGAATGAAGCTGCATCTGAGCTATAGGTTTTTGTTTTGTTTTGTTTTGTTTTGTTTTGATTTTACTATTATTACTTTTATTTTTTTCTCTATATTAACATTCTATATCTTTTTCGGTTATGTTGCTAGTTCTTCTAAACCAATGCAAATGTACTAAGAAATGATGATCATGCATCTATGTGATGATGTTAAGAATTAATGATTGCATATGTAGAATGGTATGATCTCTAAATGTTGGGTTAATTTCTTTTTTTCCGTTAATTAAAAAAAAAAAAAAAAGAGAAGGGATAATTGGAGCTGAAGGGATACAGACTGTACAACGGGACTGGATATAAAAACTCAGAAATGGACAGCACAATACTACCCAATTGTAATGCAATTATGTTAAAACACTGAATGAAGCTGCATGTGAGGTATAGGTTTTTTGTTTTTGTTTTTTTTGTTTTTTTTTCTTTCTATTATTGTTTTAATTCTTATTCTGTTGTCTTTTTATTTCTTTTTCTAAATCGATGCAAATGTACTAAGAAATGATGAATATGCAACTATGTGATGTTATTACGAATTACTGATTGTACATGTAGATTGGAATGATTTCTAATTGTTTTGTTAATTCTTTTTTTAATTAAAAATAAAAAAAAAGATGTTTTTAGCAATTCAGGGCACCCGCCCTTCCAGATAAATTTGCTTATTGGTTTTTCTATTTCTGAAAAATAAGTTGTTGGGATTTTGATTGGTATTGCATTGAATCTGTAGATCAATTTAGGTAGGATTGACATCTTAAGTATATTTAGTCTTCCAATCCATGAACACGGTATGCCCTTCCATTTATTTAGGTCTTCTGTGATTTATTTTAGCAGGTTTTTGTAGTTTTCTTTATATAGGTTTTTTGTCTCTTTAGTTAAATTTATTCCTAGGTATTTTATTCTTTTAGTTGCAATTGTAAATGGGATTCGTTTCTTGATTTCCCCCTCAGCTTGTTCATTACTAGTGTATAGAAATGCTACAGATTTTTGAATGTTGATCTTGTAACCTGCTACTTTGCTGTACTCATTTATTAGCTCTAGTAGTTTTGTTGTGGATTTTTCCGGGTTTTCGACGTATAGTATCATATCGTCTGCAAACACTGATAGTTTTACTTCTTCCTTTCCAATTTTCATGCCTTGTATTTCTTTTTCTTGTCTAATTGCTCTGGCTAGAACCTCCAACACAATGTTGAATAATAGTGGTGATAATGGACATCCTTGTCTTGTTCTTGATCTTAGGGGGAAAGTTTTCAGTTTTTCCCCATTGGGGATGATACTAGCTGTGGGTTTTTCATATATTCCCTCTATCATTTTAAGGAAGTTCCCTTGTATTCCTATCTTTTGAAGTGTTTTCAACAGGAAAGGATGTTGAATCTTGTCGAATGCCTTCTCTGCATCAATTGAGATGATCATGTGATTTTTCTGCTTTGATTTGTTGATATGGTGTATTACATTAATTGATTTTCTTATGTTGAACCATCCTTGCATACCTGGGATGAATCCTACTTGGTCATGCTGTATAATTCTTTTAATGTGTTGTTGGATACGATTTGCTAGACTTTTATTGAGGATTTTTGCATCTATGTTCATTAGAGAGATTGGTCTGTAGTTTTCTTTTTTTGTAATATCTTTGCCTGGTTTTGGTATGAGGGTGATGTTGGCTTCATAGAATGAATTAGGTAGTTTTCCCTCCACTTCGATTTTTTTGAACAGTTTGAGGAGAGTTGATACTAATTCTTTCTGGAATGTTTGATAGAATTCACATGTGAAGCCGTCTGGTCCTGGACTTTTCTTTTTAGGAAGCTTTTGAATGACTGATTCAATTTCTTTACTTGTGATTGGTTTGTTGAAGTCATCTATTTCTTCTTGAGTCAAAGTTGGTTGTTCATGTCTTTCCAGGAACCCGTCCATTTCATCTAAATTGTTGTATTTATTAGCGTAAAGTTGTTCATAGTATCCTGTTATTACCTCCTTTATTTCTGTGAGGTCAGTAGTTATGTCTCCTCTTCCATTTCTGATCTTATTTATTTGCATCCTCTCTCTTCTTCTTTTTGTCAATCTTGCTAAGGGCCCATCAATCTTATTGATTTTCTCATAGAACCAACTTCTGGTCTTATTGATTTTCTCTACTGTTTTCATATTTTCAATTTCATTTATTTCTGCTCTAATCTTTGTTATTTCTTTCCTTTTGCCTGCTTTGGGATTCATTTGCTGTTCTTTCTCCAGTTCTTCCAAGTGGACAGTTAATTCCTGCATTTTTGCCTTTTCTTCTTTTCTGATATAGGCATTTAGGGCAATAAATTTCCCTCTTAGCACTGCCTTTGCTGCGTCCCGTAAGTTTTGATATGTTGTGTTTTCATTTTCATTTGCCTCGAGGTATTTACTAATTTCTCTTGCAATTTCTTCTTTGACCCACTCGTTGTTTAAGAGTGTGTTGTTGAAACTCCACGTATTTGTGAATTTTCTGGCACTCCGCATATTATTGATTTCCAACTTCATTCCTTTATGATCCGAGAAAGTGTTGTGTATGATTTCAATCTTTTTAAATTTGTTAAGACTTGCTTTGTGACCCAGCATATGGTCTATCTTTGAGAATGATCCATGAGCACTTGAGAAAAAGGTGTATCCTGCTGTTGTGGGATGTAATGTCCTATAAATGTCTGTTAAGTCTAGCTCATTTATAGTAATATTCAGATTCTCTATTTCTTTATTGATCCTCTGTCTAGATGTTCTGTCCATTGATGAGAGTGGTGAATTGAAGTCTCCAACTATTATGGTATATGTGTCTATTTCCTTTTTCAGTGTTTGCAGTGTATTCCTCACGTAGTTTGGGGCATTCTGGTTCGGTGCGTAAATATTTATGATTGTTATGTCTTCTTGTTTAATTGTTCCTTTTATTAGTATATATTGTCCTTCTTTGTCTCTTTTAACTGTTTTACATTTGAAGTCTAACTTGTTGGATATTAGTATAGCTACTCCTGCTCTTTTCTGGTTGTTATTTGCATGAAATATCTTTTCCCAACCTTTCACTTTCAACCTATGTTTATCTTTGGGTCTGTCTAAGATAGGTGTTTCCTGTAGACAGCATATAGAAGGATCCTGTTTTTTAATCCATTCTGCCAGTCTATGTCTTTTGATTGGGGAATTCAGTCCTTTAACATTTAGTGTTATTACTGTTTGGATAATATTTTCCTCTACCATTTTGCCTTTTGTATTATATATATCATATCTGACTTTCCTTCTTTCTACACTCTTCTCCATACCTCTCTCTTCTGTCTTTTCGGTTCTGACTCTAGTGCTCCCTTTAGTATTTCTTGCAGAGCTGGTCTCTTGGTCACAAAATCTCTCAGTGACTTTTTGTCTGAGAATGTTTTAATTTCTTCCTCATTTTTGAAGGATAATTTTGGTGGATATAGGAGTCTTGGTTGGCAGTTTTTCTCTTTTAGTAATTTAAATATATCATCCCACTGTCTTCTAGCTTCCATGGTTTCTGCTGAGAAATCTCCACATAGTCTTATTGGGTTTCCCTTGTATGTGATGGATTGTTTTTCTCTTGCTGCTTTCAAGAGCCTCTCTTTCTCTTTGACCTCTGACATTCTAACTAGTAAGTGTCTTGGAGAACGCCTATTTGGGTCTATTCTCTTTGGGGTGTGCTGCACTTCTTGGATCTGTAATTTTAGGTCTTTCATAAGAGTTGGGAAATTTTCAGTGATAATTTCTTCCATTAGTTTTTCTCCTCCTTTTCCCTTCTCTTCTCCTTCTGGGACACCCACAACACGTATATTTGTGCGGTTCATATTGTCCTTGAGTTCCCTGATCCCCTGTTCAAATTTTTCCATTCTTTTCCCGATAGTTTCTGTTTCTTTTTGGAATTCAGATGTTCCATCCTCCAAATCACTAATTCTATCTTCTGTCTCTTTAAATCTATCATTGTATGTATGCATTGTTTTTTCCATCTTTTCTACTTTGTCCTTCACTTCCATAAGTTCTGTGATTTGTTTTTCAGTTTTTCTATTTCTTCTTTTTGTTCAGCCCATGTCTTCTTCATGTCCTCCATCAATTTATCGATTTCGTTTTTGAAGAGGTTTTCCATTTCTGTTCGTATATTCAGTATTAGTTGTCTCAGCTCCTGTATCTCATTTGAACTATTGGTTTGTTCTTTTGACTGGGCCATATTTTCAATTTTCTGAGCGTGATCCGTTATCTTCTGCTGGCGTCTGGGCATTTAGTCAGATTTCCCTGGGTGTTGGACCCAACAGGTTGAAAGATTTTTCTGTGAAATCTCTGGGTTCTGTTTTTCTTATCCCGCCCAGTAGGTGGCGCTCGTGGCACACGTTTGTCTACGGGTCCCACCAGTAAAAGGTGCTGTGGGTCCTTTAACTTTGGAAAGCTCTCGATGTAGTGGGGTCAGCAGCTGAAGCGGCTTGGAAGAGTGCCAGCTGGCCCGGGGATCCGAACGCGGGGAGGGTCGCTGGCCGCCGCAGCCCGGGAAAGCGCCCGTCCGCATCTCCTAGTTGGCCCGGGGCGCCAAGCGTGGTGGGAGGGCGCCAGCCGCCACGCCCGGGAGAGTGCACTGTTCCCAGCCGGACCGGGATGTCACGTGTTTGGAAGGGACCCTGGTCACCGTTCTCCGCGGCCTGGGGATCTCCAATTCTCCAGTTGGTCTGGGGGGGCCGTGCGTGGGGTGGGCGCCAGCCGCCGTGGCTTGAGGGGACCGCCTGTCCAATTGTCCCAGATGGCCTGGGAAGGAGGAAGGGAGGGACTCTGGCCGCTTGCCGCCCCGGCCCAGGGAAGCCCGCGCCCCTCAGCGATCTCACCGGAGCGGGTTCTCTCAGCTAGTCAGCCATTCCAGCATGGGGTACGCTGTCTTTTTGATTTCTGTCGTGGCTCCGGGAGCTGTTCTGTATCATTTCTACTCCCCTAGTAGCTGTCCTGGAGGAGGAACTAAGATCTGCGCGTCTTACTAAGCCGCCATCTTCTCCGGAAGTCTCGAAATTATTTCACTCTTACAGGACAGTTGCAAAAATAATACAAAACCCACACAGGGGAACTGCAACATATTGCTCCCCAGATCCACCAATTTGAACATTTTGCCACATTTGCTTTTTCATTGTACCTACCTATCTCTGTCTAACAATCCATCTATCTGTCTATTTATCTATTTTGTAAACATATCTGAGTAGGTTGTATATATCATGCTTCTTGAACACATAATACCTCCATGTACATTTTCTAAGAATAAATATATTCACTTATGTAACCACCTTAAGTACAGTTATCCAGATCAAGAACTTTAACATTGACATAAAGCTTTCAGTCTATGGTCCTACTTTTTTTCATATCTCCTAATAATGTCCTTTTGGGCCTTTTCTCCTCCATTATTAGATCAATTCCAACACATGTATTGCATTTAATTGACATTGTCTTTTTAGTTGCCTTTTTTTTTTAATTTTGGAAACATATACAACATAAACTTTCCCTGTCAGCCATTCCCAGGGATACCATTTAGTGGGATTAATCACATTAACAATGTTGTGCTAGCCTCACCACCATCCATTACCAGAACTTTCTGATACTTTGATACCTATACTCATTATGCAGTAACTCCCCTCCCCCAACTGTACACTTCGTGGTGGTTTAGAACTTTATGTTCCCCAGAAAAGCATCTTCTTAAACTTAATTCATTCCTGTGGATATGAACCCATTGTAAGTGGGACCTGTTGATGAGGTAACTACACGTAAGATATGCCCCAGGGTGGATCTTAATCTTTTTACTGGAATCCTTTATAAGTGGAATGAAGTTCAAAGAGAGAAAGAGAAAGCCATTCAGGGAACAGCCAGAAGTTGAACATAAAAGGAACCTGGAAGAAAAGGGAGAGACCAGGAGATGCCACCATGTATCTTGCCATGTGACAAGGTAAGGACCAAATATCACCTGCAGCCAGTCCCAGAACGCCTCAATCTTTGGGGAGAAAATATCGCCTTCATTTAGACTTTCTTATAGCCTTAAAACCATGAGCAAATAAGTTCCCATTGTTTAATCCCAACCGTTTTATGGTATTTGCTTGGGCAACCTAGGAAACTAAAACACTTAACTTTAAATCTCTCTGCATATTCTAGCTGTTTCATGTAAAGGGAATCATACATTATCTGTTCGCTTGTGTCCAACTTATTTCACTCAATATTTTCAAGGTTTATTCATGTAGTGGCATGTTTCGGGACTTCATTTCCTTTTTAAGGGAATATTCCATTGTATGTATATATAGCATTTTGTTTACCCAATCATCTGCTGGTGGACATGTGGGTTGCTTCCACCTTTTGGCTACTGTGAATAACTGCAGTTATGAACGCTGGTGTACTATACACAAAATTTGAGGAATTCACAGAGCAGGTCTCTTTTTCTCAATTTGCCTTTACAAAACTCAAGAACTTAGTGAAATGCAAGAAATATCAAATATTAAACAATTATCATAGATAGAGGTAGTTAGATGGTAGGCAGGCATGTACACAGGCAAAAACCGGCATCTAAGAATAAAAATAACTTTTCTGACAAATTTTTAGAAAACCTTTCCACTGACGACTGTCGACCGCTAAAAATATCGGCTTTTTTTTTTGTAGGGCAGCATCTTAGAAAAAATTAAAACGTAGTTTAGCATCAGTGATGTATTTTCCTATAGTTTGATTGTGCATATTTTTTTAAAAGGCGAACTAATTATTCTGTTTTAATAGGGTAATATCTTAGAACATATTAAAACGCAACATTTAATATCACTGGAGTTGGCCTTTGTTACTTAGCTTGGCTTTAGCTTTGTTTCCTGTTGGATCCTTGACTCTCTAGCTTTGTTTAATTCAAGCCAACCTAGGGGTTTAAACTCCAATCCTCCACTCACAATTTGCTTTTTAAGTGTATTAATACATAATGGGGATGGAAAACTGAAGCTGTAATTGTAAAGTCTCCCATCCCCTTTACGGGGAAGAGGTGAGTAAGGTAAGCGCACTTAGGTTTCTTTCCTGATCCTTAAATCAAATTCGGTTAAACCTCCACACTCCCCGATCCTAGCAAAAAAACAAACAACAAAAAACAATAAAACGGGGAGTGCAGAAAGAGGGACGTTAGTCCCCACCACCGAGCTTTAGGCCTAGTACAGAATCAGATCAATCCTATTTCCAAGTCTCCTCTGCATCCTCCGTCATCTGCCCGACGCTATGCAAAAGGTCAAAGGCATCCCCACAGCTCGTTGAACCGGCTCGCAGGCAGCCTGGCGCAACGCATGCGCCTTAGTTCGGAGTCTTTTTTCGCTCTCTTCCTTCCAACCGTAGGGCGGTCTCGGGACAAATGGAACTACAATTCCCAGCATTCCGCGTGGGCGGCGCAGGGAGAGAAGACAGGGTGGGCTAAAGTGGCTCAGAGGGATAGTGGGCCGGTGCGGGTAGTGCTCCCTTTGAAGAGGTTTGCGCGTCTCTGTCTACGGCGTCGGCGGCGTCAGCGCTCACGCAGGGGCGGGTCGTTGCGGCTCGAGGCGTTGCTGGGCGGGAAGGGAAGTCGTGGCGGTGGCGGTGGCAGTGGCGGTGGCAGCGGCGGCAGGGGCAGCAGGGGCAGCAGGAGCAGCAGTGCTGTCAGTTAGGCCGTCGGAGAAATGGGAGACCCAGGGTTGGAGGTGAGCATTCAGCGTTGGGCCTTGGAGTTCCCAAAGCCGAACCACGAAGGGGTTTGTGTTTTCCCCGGAGTGAGGCCTGGTGCTCGGCCGCAGCCGCGAACGCTGCTGCCCCGGCGTCGTGGGCCGAGCCCAGCCTTCGGGCCTGGTGAATATCTGAGCGCGGAACCAGCAGCAACAATGGCCTCCCGGCCGCCCCCGGCCCCCTGCACGGCCTCCGGGGTTCCTTGTTGCCGCCGTTCTGCTGGTGAGAGCGACATTTTGAGACAGAATCGCTCTTCAGCAAGGAGCATTCCAAGGTAGATAGAGGAATTTTGAAAGGATGCTAACTCGTTTTCGGCGTTGGGCCCCTACAGTTCCTCTTACTCCCTGCCATAACGGGACTCCATCGAGTTCTTTTTCTTAGTCGGGTTAGCTTGGGTTGGGCTCAGGTTTTCTTCAAGAGTTGTTTTAGTCGTTCCTTTTGGAGAGAATCTCGTCCTACGTTTGATTTTATAGCTAAGCATGTTTTGGCTTATTTTTATAGATAATAGAATCTGCCCCTCCGGCTGGGCCTGTACCGTCTGAGTCAACAACGGATGAAAACGAAGATGACATTCAGTTTGTTAGTGTAAGTAACAACGATATTGGGCTATTCCCAGAGTAAAAGACTATGGTAAGCCGTTACGTCGTTATACTTTACCTGTTCATTCACCATTCAGTAAATATTTATTGAATGTCTAAATGTACTAGACACCAGGAAGCATGGCAGAGGATTAGGAAATTTGCCTAAGAGGTCTCTGAACAATCTCAATAGCCACTGCAAAGAGTGTGGCCTAAACTACGTGTTGTATACTTTCATCACACCTCTCTTGCTTTCATTTAGAGCTATTACACTTAATCTAGACAAAATTGTAGTCTTTAAGGAGATGTGTCTTAGAATAGGGCAAGCATATCTTCTAAAAGTAAGACATGATAGTTAGGGAGAAGGGACAGCTAAAGATTAAGGAGGTAGAAAACAGAAGAATAACTCCAAAGCTTTGTATTATATAGTTTATGACATGAAGGCATATAGGTTAAAGACTTCACTAACGTCTCAGATCATCCTGTTACAGCATAGTACTATTGATGTTCATAATACAGATCCCTTTATCACCAGGAAAATGCTATATATTTTTCTGAATTTATTCCCTGTGGGGCAGTAGTTTTCAAGATTACTGTTTTTAAATGTGCAGATTCTTGGGCCTACCTCCAGATCTATGAAACATTATTTCAAGGTTGGGCCTAGGAATCTTGATTTTGGGACAGATGCAAGGGTATATGGATTTCAACCTTACGTTGTGAAGTGTGTGTTTGGAAAACCAAAGTGGGGGCGAGGTGTTATGATATATTTTGGGATGATTTCCATCCCAAACAGTTAACATTTTAGAATGGCTTTGCTTAAAGTGGTGTATCAAAGCTAGAGAACCCTTCTACCCCAAAACAGTCTTCTGATTTCTGTACTTAGTTGAGATTTGTTATTAAAGTCATGTAAATTTTTTCTTAATAGCCTGCCTGTCTGATGTGTAGCTGTGTTGTTGGTTGCTGTAGATTTCGGATAATTTTGTAAAACTAATTATTAAACAGTCTTCTCCTATTCCCCAATAGTAGGACCATTGTAATGTTACATTGTTTGGTGTTCCAGTGATTTTTGCTTAGGATTTCTTCACGAGATGATATTTTTGGTTTTCTTCCCCATTGCTGGTGCATATGCTACTCTCTCCTTTTTATTTCAGGCTCTTGAAGATTTGCAGGAAAGGGAGATAAAATGACTTACCTCTTGCCCCTCCTTAATTGTGGTCTGAAATATGTTTGGTAGCAGTATTCCATAGATATTTAGGATAAGTATTTCAGGTTCTTTATTCACTATGGTGTGTATTTGTCAATGAAGAGTATTTATCTTGATGCTTTGTGCAAATGTTTCCTAGGAATAACATACTTCTCTATGAACTGTGGTCCTTACATTGAGAACACAGTTGGAATATACAAAAATAAAGTTTAAAAAAAATAAGATTTGGTAGTATGCCTACCCTTAGGACTAAAGAATTCCAGTGGGATTTCTGACTAGGTTAATACTTAGACTTGTGTTCAGCTGAGGTTTAAAAATACATTCTATTCAGATTTTATTGTAAATATGGAGAACCCATTATGTCTTTCTGTCAAGAATAAAGAATATAAAAGCAATGTATTGTATATCTAACTTGATACACCCTCTTATTTATCCCTGTTTCCAAATGGTCTCAAAGGTTTGACAGTTACATATGAAGAAGTGAATTGTATGCATTAATCGGAATTGACAGTACTAGAAGGAACCTATTAAAAAGATTTTCTTTGCCTTTAAGTGGTACCACTTAAAAGATACTCAATGGCAGTTTTAAAATACTTTCATAGATAGAATTTGCTTGGCATCTCTGTAATCTGTCCTATACTTGACTCCTCCAGGTAATGTTTATCCAGTAGCTTAAGAGGTTTTTTTAAAAAAGCATTATGATGTTAGTTCTTGATTTACTTTGGTTTGAATTTTTTAGTCCTTTTTTATTAATCTTCCCACCTTTAATCCACATGATGGCACAGCAGTCTCTGGTTTGCAAAATACAGAGCCTGAAACTAAACACAGTATGGTGAAGAAAAGGAATGATACAGATTTGGAGCTGCAAAAATGAACCCTTTTAACTTTCATTTTATTGAAATATCATACAGAGAACAATACAGTTTGTGAGTGTACTGCTTAAGATATATATATATATATATATTTTTTTTTTTTCCTTTGCATGGGCAGGTATCCAGAATCGAACCCAGGTCTCTAGCCTGGCAGGCAAGAATTTTGCCACTGAACCACCATAGTACTGCCCTTGCTTGATATATTTTTACAAAGCCAAAACAATCATTAGAAATACTATAAAAAAGTTTTTTTTCTTGGTGTTTGCATTATAAATGTTACTTCTTTTGGAGAATTAACTTCTGAAAAAATACTTATTTTAGTAAAATACAACATAGAATTTCCGCTTTTAAACACATTACCTATTGTTTTTGGTCAGTTATGAATTATTCAGATATAGGGGCAATAACAGATCATTCTTTATTTCTTTTTGAGGGAAGAGAACGTGTCATACCTCAGAAACCTATGTAATCAATACCCAAATTAAGAAGCAGAATGTTACTGTTAGAACTTTCCATGTAGGTCTGTTCTCATTTTCTTCTTAGATTAGTAATATGATCCCTTATCTAGCCACCATCTTTATCTTTCTTTGAAATGGCAGATATTTGAACTGATTTACTCCCAGAAGACTGTTGTAACTGAAAGTTAATGATATGCTTGTTCATAGTACTACTCTAAATTTTAAGTTATGAACAATGCTGAGGGAACCTGTGGTAATCTTGGTAGCAGTACATGAGACCTAAGTTTCAACCAAGATTATTGCTATAATATGGATTAATTCTCTGAAAATATGGAAATAGTCAATAAAATCAAGATATAATTTCATAAATAACTTTAGGAGCACGTAGGTGAGTGTTAATTCTTTAGTTGCAATAGAAGGAGGTCAAAAGCAAAAAATGTGGTATCTTTTGGCTGGGTGTCTTGAGGCAGTTATTCATTAAATAAATAAAAATAATGTTAAAGCTCATAATATGCAAAGCCATGAGTTAAGTACTTTAGAGCCACAAAGATTAATTAAAAATGCATTCTACCCTTGAGTATCAGTGTTTCATTGAGGGAGGTGACAATCAAGATGAGATCTATGTAAATTCTAACAAAGTATAAGATTCTTTTAGAAAAAGGGCTTAGTGTTATAAAAAAATAAAGGACATAAGTCTTTTTTAGTTTATTGCTTTAGCATCGGTAGAAGGGAGTATTTGTATTTATTTTTAAAGGATGTTTTGCGTAGAAGAAATAAGGAAAGGCATCAAAATGGGAAAGGAGAGAAGAGTGTGAGTAGTTCTCAAGGATAAGGTTTTTTGAAAGCAGGAGGCTGAAGAATGGGCCATGTTATAAATCTTGAATACGGACTAAATTTGAACTATAGAGTAGGCAGTTGGGAATGATCTGAAATTTTTGAAATAGGTAGATCTGCAGAACTCATCTGTATCTTCGACTTCTCTATATGGAAAAAATATGAATTATGTAGGGCTTTAGATTAGACTTTTGTATTTTTAGCCAAGTTATATATTAATGTTTTAAACTAGGTTAAACTCATTGTCAACCATATCTAGTGTATTGACATCATTTCCAGTGAGTAGGTAATTTCTGTCTTGTCTTTGTTTAAGAATCGCTGTCTATAATAGCAGGAATGAAAACTTTATTTCATTAAAAAATGATATATTTTTAACTTAGAATATAGTTAAATTGTGTTCCCGAACTTTTTTGTACCTCTGCCATTTAATTTTATGACCTTGAGAGTAGAATTCTTTGGTTTTATTGGTACAGAGTGAATGAAAATGAGGGTTTAATATTTGATGAGTAGAACAGTTTCAAATAGAATATCTTGTAATTGGAAGACCACATGTATTTATACTTGTAAGTGATTTAAGTAATCATTATAAATATTATGAAAAATCACTAGGTTTTTTTATCTAGATATTTGCACTATAACCATTACTTCTTTTGGGGAATTAATGACTGTTGGTTTTGGTTAGCATTATGAATTATTCAGAGGTGGGGGCAATAGCCAGTAATCCTTTTTCTTTCATTGAAGGAAGAGAAAGTATCTTATCTCAGAAACCTATGTAATAAGCATTGTTTAAATATAGTATTCATACTGTGAACTGCCTGAGAATTCAGTGACCATACAGCCAATTAGGTGTTTAGAGAATATGTGTAACTCATTCAGTTTTCTCATCTGTTAAATGGGGGCAATAGTAATAAGTTATTCTCTCACCTTATGAAATAATTGTGGGTATTAAATGGAATATGTATTATAATTATTACTGATTATAGTAGTAAAATAGAGTACTAAAAAGTTTTGATTCCTTGAATTCATTAAAAAAGTTAAATTTTTTTCTATATCCACAGCTAAAATTAAAGTATATAGTATTTGAGTATTCGTAATTTTGTCTTTTGTTTTCTTTCCTTATTTTTTCCACACAGCCTCTTTTTGTAGGACTTCTTAACAGTCTTAAACTTTACCTTTCCCTTTCTCTCAGTCACTCTATCACTCTATCACTGTCACTTAGCCATAGGTAGTAGGTGCTCAGTAATTATTTGTTGGACAAATGACTAAATATTCTAAATAATTTCTGCTTTTCCTCAGTTTTACATTTTCTATTCTAATTATTTTTCTTTTCCTAATTTTATGAATCATAGGAAACTATGGTTTTTATGTAGTTTTAAATGGTTGCATATCAGTTTAATGTTTCATCCTAATATTAAGTTTTTAGTTGTCTTTTCTCATTTAGCCTTATTCCTTCTACTATTTCTGCAGGTACTTGTAAATCCTATTTAGGACCATTGTCCTTATCTTTCTGGGTTTTTTTCCCTGACTATTCTACTTTTTGCTTGTGTCCTGTCACTTCCTTTCATCTCTATTTTTCTTTACCTATTCTCTGCACATGAAAGCTCTGCCCCTGCCTCTTGTGTTTCTGGGGACTTTGTTGGTTTGCTGTATTTTTATATTTTTATGGGCATATAATGTAATTGCCTAATGAACTTTTTTTTTTATTAGAGAAGTTGTGGGTTTACAAAAAAACATGCATAAAATGATTTTATGAAAATATACCACCCTATTATTAACACGTTGCCTTAGTGTGAAACATTTGTTACAATTAATAAAAGCACAATTTTATAATTGTACTATTAGCTGTAGTCCATGGTTTATCTTAGGTTTCGTTGTTTATGTTGTGCAGTCCTGTGGATTTTTTTTTTTTTGCATGGACAGGCACCAGGAATAGAACCGGGTCTCCAGCATGGCAGGCAAGAACTCTGTCTGCTGAGTCAATGTGGCCTGCCCTGTACAGTCCCATGGATTTTTTAAAAAACTTTTATTGTAGTAAATATACAACATGAACATTTCTTGAAGAGAACAAATTAATGTGATTGTATGATGGGAAAAGCTGTTATATTTTTATCTTCTCTACTTCCTTCTTGGCACTGCCAAATCAGAAGTTGGTTGAACATATGATTTTGACAGTCTTAATGCCCAAGGTAGATTTTAGTCTTAAAAATCTTAAAAATAGGTAATTCAGCCTCTACTGAACTGTTATAGAATATCTGTCCCCCTTTTCTTCTTCTTTTTTTTCTTCCATTTTTACAGCTCAAGTAAAAATCCTAATTCCTTTATTACTTGAACCAAGCTTGCCCAGAGGTTTTATCCTCTAGTTTTATCTTGTGGCTGGATCACTACCTGTAAGAATTGCAGAAGTTATTGGTTGGGCAGAAGTTATAGCCTAGGGAAGAAACAAGATATCTTTGAGACTGAATGATTCTAGGGAAGAAGAGTATGTTAATTTCATTTTCTAAGCTTTGTCTACTGTCTCTAGTACTTATCTTTGTTAGTTTTTTTCACAGTTTGGCTTACAGTTAACTTTCCCCATCGTAAGAAATCTCTCCCTCAGTCGTATTCTCCATGTTCCTTCTCTTGTTTCCAACATTCTAGATTCCTTGAAAGAATAAAAGTAGAGGTCTTTTCTGCCTCGTTCTCTGCTCCTCATTTTTTGAGAATCCCATGATCTTTTTTGAAAGTTGCTCCCTCAAAGGCATTTAAAAATTTCTTTGTTGTGAAATTTGGTGGCATTCTCCTAGTGCTTGTGTCTTTGGCCACATTTAGCACTCTGTTGAGGTTTTTTAGCTTTCTGTTGAGGTGTTTTTCTATCTTTAGCTGCTTTGAGTTTATGCATTTCTGATTCTTCTCTCATCTCTAATCACCTACTTAGGTCTTGTTCCTGAATACTGAAATGCTGGGATTTCCTCAAGACCCTCTTTGACTGCCTTCTTTCTATTCTTTGCTTTTTTGCTTGGCGATATCAAAGTTTCCATTTACTTCTAGAGTTTAATAGTCTTCTAAAGGAGCATCTCTATTTCTAGCTGTCTTCATACACTGAGATTACTGGCCTGCACTTCCTACATTTCCTTCTGTGTGCCATAAGTACTTTAAAACCATTTTGTCTAAGAGAATGTCCGCTTCCTGTTTCTACATTCCTAATTATGCTATGGCATTAACATCCTTTTAGTTACTCAAGCTTGAAAACAGAGATCACTTGGAGTCCTATTTTTTTAATGTATAGATAATCTCCAGGCCTTCCATTTTTTACTCTGTGTTACTAATCTTCTTGAAGCACAGCTCTCATAATAATATTTCCATCTCAGTATTATTTATTGGTTCCCTTTTACTAGTAGAATAAAATACAGGCTTTGAAGCCTGGCATTTAGGACTTGGTCTTTGATGAAGAGAGTATGTATGGAAAGAAATGATGGAGAATAATCCAGGTTTAATGTTTGATCCTATAGGGTTGGGGATAACATGAAACTATTAGTCAAAGAACTTCATGTTTTCATGGTTGGATATCTAACACACTGTTGAAACCCATTAATATTAGGTTATAATTATTATGTCCTTCTAAGTACTATTACTGTATTAATTTTCCTTTCCCCAAGGAATGGACATGGCCTTAATACTCTATAAAGGTTTAAGCTCTCTTCCTTTTTGGTCTTGCCATCATTTCTTATTCATGTACTCAGAAATGTTCCTCTTTTGTTCCTGGTTATTTTGTTCCTGGTTATTTCCTCTTAAGAGGAATCCTTGTCAGTCCCATCCAGAAAACTTATTTGTTGTAAATGCTACTTTGGTTTGAATAACTGCTTATGAATTGTGAATTTACTCAATTCTTTTATAGGAAGGACCATTAAGACCTGTTCTTGAATATATTGATCTGGTCAGCAGTGATGATGAAGAAGAGCCTAGCACCTCTCATAGTAATGTAAGTACATTATACTTGATTTGCATTTCTTCACTTTTGTCATTTAAGAATAATTCTCTAAAGAGTTATTGAATCATTGATGGCTGTTTTAGAAGCTGTAGTGCTTTTAAAGATTGTCCCATTTCTGCTAGAATGGGCCATAATAGGAATCTTTTGCCCAGTATATCTCCTACATCAAATTTTGTTCTCCTACTTTCAGGAAGGATGTGAAATGATAGCATGACTAAGGAAAAGTTCTAGGCCCCAGAGTGACATCATATGACAGAGAAATGCAGTAAAAATTACAAACTTTTTGGCTTCTCTTCCCCTTCTGTCCTGTACTCTCCTATAGAACTGAATCCTTTTCTTCCAGAACCACATGGCCACAGAAAATTTGTTTTATCTTGGAAGAAAGGATATGTGAAGATACTTTAGGAAATGGAAATAGGAGAAGGGTTCATAAGTGAAATATTGTCATCATGTCTTTTATCCTTCTGTATCCCCTACTTTTGGAGTTATTTTTCTCACCTGCGACTTACTGGTCATGGTTTGTCCTTTTAAAGTAATACTTCCCTTACTTTGAGAATCAAACTAGCTGAGCTCTTTGTAGCCGTCTTGCCTTTCCATTTGTCTTTGCCTTGGCCCAAAATGTTTTAATGGGCTGTTTTCTTGATGGATTGGAGAACTCTTGGCTCTTATCCAAGATGACCAGAAAGCTTCTTGCTCTATGATATAGAGGATTGAGACATGGATTTGGAATCTGAAAACTTGGGTTTGAGTCCAGCATTACTACTTACTACTAGCTCTATGACTGGGTAAATTAAGCAACCTTTTAACCTCAGTTTCTTTATCAAATGAGAATAATGCCTACCTCACAGGGTTGTTGTGAGGATGAAAATAAGGTAACAACTAGATAAGCTCCTTGTAAACTATAAACTATAAAGTAGAACTAGCAACTGGAAAGTTTTATTTTGTATTCATGGAGAGTGAATAACAGGAACATTTTTAAAGGGTCTTAAAGTGACCTGGCAGTGGGGAAGCTAAATTTTTTTCTCTGTGTGGAACTTTTCCCAAGTTCTCTCTGCCATCATTGGTTTCCATTTGCTGACTTACATATGTTGAATGGGATTTTTCTTCTTAATTGTTGTCTCCACTGATTTTGCCACCTCTTGTTATCCCAGCACAGGACCAAGCAGCAGGCCAGGATGGCACCACTTGAACTGGGCATATTTTTACTGTCTCCTTTTTCATAATTAATTATAATAGTTGCCATTGGACCTTTAAGGGTAGTGAGGCTTGTTGATTTGACTTCTGTGATCCCCCTGCTAACCTGTAGTGGATTGCATCTTTCGTTATTAATTATAATATTTAAGAAATTGAAATCTGCTTACTGGACATGCATCTCTCCACTTGAAAGTTAATATATTAAAAGCATATTTTTTTTCTTCCTTGGTTTTCTTATTCATGTGGATAACCCAGAGAATGCCTGAGTCTAAGGTGCCATCCTCTGAGAATCATCGCCCAGAAATGTGCTCTAACTGCAGTGCTCCTCTTCCCATTGGAGATAGTAGCTCCTCCTCTGGGAGTTGCTCCAGCAGTCCACAAAGGATAGTTTCTCAGTCTTCCTCTGTTGAGAACCCATTGGAGAACCAGAAAAATGTTCAAAATAATTCAGATATTATAATCTCTGAGACAGAGACACGTAATTCATCACAGAATAATCAGACTCTGCCTTCATCTCTACTTCTGGTCCCCCAAGAATCTTTGGCCTCTTCGGAGGTCAAGGAAGATTTACGTATAGAGTCTCCATCAGCTTCATGGCATGGACAGGATGCCATACTCTATCTCCAGACACAAGTGGCTGAGATGTCCCGAGTGATACGTGATCTACAGTCCAGGAGCTGTTTTAGATTTCATCATTCTAGGCCAAGTGAGAACTCCTCAGTTCCTTGGGACATCTCTACCTCTAAGGAGGAAAATTTATCCACAGTTGAAGAAGAGTCTGACTGCAAATCTCCCTCAGCCAGTGGCAAAGGCCAGCCAACTGACTACAGCCAGTCTAGTTTCACAGGTCTTTTGAAGAGAATGGAACAAAGAGGTGTCATAAAGAGGGTAACGTTACAACCAGAGACAGAATCATGTGAAGGGAAGCCTGATTGTGGGACCTCTAAGAAACGTTTGGTTCCTCCATTGCATCCTCTTTTGAGAATTGCCACCACTGAGGTTTTTAAAGACCCTGCTGATTGCCATCCTTCTTCTTTCATGGGGCACAGGGTATATCCTGTTGCTAAGGACACCTCTCCTTTCCAACCAAATCCACCAGCTGAGGGCCCCATTGTAGAAGCCTTAGAGCACAGCAAAAGAGGAAACACAGCATCCCCTCTAGATTCTACCTCGAAAGAAATGGAGGTCATGGGTTGTAGGTTCTACCATGCTGCTTCCATTGCAGCCCGAGCTGCTAGCTATATGGCTTATATGACTCAGTATCAGCGTAAACTCTGGGAAGACATGGAAGATCTGGTTCATGATCCAGAGTTTGACCGTGGAAAAGCGAGATGTATAATTTCTGATGGCATGGATGCAGGCCTTTGGCAGCTTTGTACTACTAGGGATATAATGGACTCTGTAGTTAGAGTTATGGCCATGGCAGTAGACTACAGACGGCAAGCCTGGCTCCGACTTACATCTCTCAATAAGAAAACACAGGAGAAGATCTTACACTTGCCCTTTGATGGTACATCCCTCTTTGGACAAGATGTGAATGCTGTTGTTTCAGAAGAAAGCAGTATAAAAGAAAATGACTATAAAGAGCACAACAGATATTCTAACCAGCATCGATACTTTTATAGTCATGACCAGAAAACACATTATCACAAAAGGGGATATTCCAAAGGGGATTGGTACAAACCCCGAAACCACCCCTATAGGTATAGAAAAAAGGGAGTGTCCCCAGAACGCCATGGGTACAAGAATTAATCATCTGTTGATGTTCAGCAGGTTAGCCATTGAAGAGTTTAACTATTTTGCTTGCTCATCCCCATTCAGACAGTTCTACAAGTAGGAGGTCATCTCAAAAATTGAATGCATATCTGGAATAATCACAGCTGACATTTGAATTCTAGACTTTTGAAATAAAGTATATAATAAAGAGGCTCATGCTTTGTTGGCCAAGTGAGCATGGAGACTTTTGTCTGAGAAAGGTTGAGCAAAGGTTTGTCCATTATTTCTTGTCCAGAATAAGTCCAGAGGCGGAAACTCTGAAATCTGAATCCTCTTGTGATTAAAGAACAATATATAGATTTGTTCCTCAGGAAAATGTTATTGGTGAACTGAGGACTAGCAGGTTTAGTATCTAGAAATGACTATCACTACTAGATCTCTGTTTACTAGAGCAGAGGCAGATCCTTCATTTTTAGGTCACCTGTAGCTCCTTCTTCTGGCTTCAGCTTAACAGTTTTGACTAGATGAATCTGTTTCAATCTGTTTATGTTAGGATAATCAACTCACTAAGAGTCGATTCTGCTCTCAAGCTCTATGAGACTTCAGAATCAACCATGAATCTGTATGACAAGAACTGGAATTCAAATCAAATTTTGCCAGATCCAGTTTGCTTCCAGTATGATGGCTAGATGTTACAGTTCTACTGTGGACACCAGCTGGAAAAAGAACTTACTACCCGTAACATCGCTGCAGAGATTTTCACAATAACTATCCCCATCAATGCTCTGAGGGTCACAATACCAGTACTACACATAAAGCTACATGTGAGAAAATTCATTGTTGTCATCAATCCTAATGGTCTTTGACCCATCAAACTTTCATGTATCAACAATCTGTGAGACCCTCACATGTAGTCTCTCAGTGTAATAACTTGGGCCTTTCACCAAGCTGGCCTTCTTAAACAAACCTACCTTCTAAACAGTTAACTCTTTGAGCTTGGTAATTTACCACAATCTAAATTTAAAAAACAAGAAAAAACAAAACCAAACAAAAAAAATGTACATTATTGCCCTGGCAGTAAATAAATAAATAAATAAAGAAAGAAAGAAAGAAAGAAAGAAAGAAAGAAAGCATGTTATTCACACCATCCAGGCATGTAAATCTGAACTCTGAAAGAGCAAGAATTCCAAACATGCCTGACAATCTGGTCCTCTTTTACTAAAGAGAGGTGCCATCTAGATGTTGTTGAGAAATTCATAAAATGTAGAGCATAACTGTGAATGTTGTAGTTAAGAGAACAAGCCACACAGTTGTGTTTCTGGGTTTCTATTCAAATGATGGTATTTCTTATAAGACTGAACTCCAGACTTCATTGACATGTTCTTGGTTAATTGGCCCCTTAACCTAGTCACACTTTTACCAATGAGATGACTTATCATTTTGATCCCTTTTGGGCCGGATACTAGTTCTCTACCATACTGGAACTGGCAGCAGATACCTCAGTAATATGTTCCACAGTATCTTCTCTTTAATCTCAAAGCAGTGACTAATGGTATATCAGATCTTACATCCTTGTCTTCACAGCATGACTTCAGGAATTGAATGTCAAGTTTGAGGGCTCTGACTACATCACCTAGTATTGTTTGCTTGGCAGCCAAAACAAAAGTTTATTGAACTTTTATTTTGTAATTTCTTGGTTTGGCACATCTGCATTTCTTTCATCTGCTTGATCAAGATATTTTGGGTCTATTATTAGGGGTTATAGCACTGGTTTATGTGATTTTAGTTTCTTGCTGTAGTTCTCGCACAACAGTGAATGGCATCTTCCTGGTACTCTGCTTTTTAAAGTTTTATTGGAAACTAATTCCCCCTCCTTAACTATAACCGTATTTAATACCCTTTTAATTTACTTTTGTTCCTTTTCCTATTTGTGCTATAGAAGTTGAAAACTCAGATTTCCCTACTTAGGAGAAGTTATTTTGTCAGATAATTTCAGGGTACTGTTTTGATAACTTCTGTCCTATTTGTAGATTAAGCCCAAATTACAATCTTGATGGAGGATATCATCTTGCAAACTTAGCCAAGTCATACCTAAAATTAACAGTTATTTTATTTTTCTGTATTTTTGATGAAGTTTTATTGTTTTGGGTCCATACCAGTGCTCTAGAAACTTTGAAATTGAACACTAGAAGAGCATTTGATTCACTACCTAAAAAGAAGCAAGGATCTAAGGAAACACACATGGATCTATGTAGCTCCACGATGTATACTATGCTAGTTAGAGTCTCATATGCCTTTTATATTGGCACTGCTTTGGCAGTTCTTCCCATGCTCTTTTATTAAATATATGTCAGACTGTATCACTCTTCTTTTTTCTTCTTAGGACATTTATGTTGTTCAGTTAAAAAAAAATTGCTTAGTGAGTTAAATAATACGTAACATTGCTTACCATTCTCCAATTGATATGCCCAAGCAGCTCCAGAGAATTTAGTTTCCCTGAAAGTAAAGGTACTGAGAAATCACCAAATTGTTGAACAAGTAAATAACTTTCTAACGGATTTAGCAGTTGAGTGGGGACGGGAACAGACCACATGAGAATGAAAATAGATTTTAGATATAGATTAAAAGTCATTTCTCGGCTGCAGAAAGAAACAATATCCCAACTCTGTTTATTTTTATTTTTAAATCTTTCTCTGGCATACTTGAATGATGTATGTGTTATAAAACTAAAAACTGGGACCTGGTCTAGGGAGACAACCCCAATAGACCAGGGTATGAACTCTTAATTAGTTAAGAAAATATTCATACTGTGTCTGCCGTGTGCCGAGTCTACAACAAAATTCTACATTAGGCCATCCTCTGATGTTCAGATACCTCTAGGTACTGGAGGAGACCTTAGAATAGTTGAAAATTTAATGACTTGGTGTTCTCAAACGGAATGCATTTAATGATCCTTTTTCTTCAGTGTTATTTCTTGACGTAAAATGTATATGGAGACAATATAATGTTTTACTATGTACAGAGAAATGCTGTTTCCATTAATTGTTATATAAAGTGCCTTTTTAAATTTCATACTTCTGTTTAAAACTTAACATTTTGATGTCCTGCATATGTTGCTGGTGGTATTTATGTGAATTGTGTACAATATCTTAATTGTTTGTATTTTATTATCTTCATTTGTACAATTGCACTAAATGTACTCTCCTTCTGAATGTTTGTTTTCCTTATGGCACTGTTGAACCATTTCAGAAGGTTGCAGAGTATCCCTCCCTTATTTAATTAACTTCATGGTAGTTTTTAGTTATTGGTCCAGTTTTCTGAGCATTACAGTAGCTTTGTTTTTACCTCTATGCTTTAGCTTTTCTGATTGTCACTTGTCTCATATCTAACCTTGTTCTTAGCCATGGTAACACAACCTAAATTTAATAAGTAGATGTGATTACTTGGTAAGAAGAAGCAAGGACAGTAGAGAAAAGCAGTGAATTTGCTGACACGTTTATCTTTTTTAAGACTGTGGAAGCTTCCTTGTCTGTAAAATTGCATTTAAACTTTTTTTTCCCTTTTTAACTGTGTAGCAGCTTCTTTAATGGTATTTAATTCCATTTATTTCTTAGCTCTCAAAATGACATTTGAGGAGAGCGTGAATTCTTTCAGGCTACTTGGATAGTATTTAGTACACTACATTAGTACTACTCTAATAATTTATTGAATGATATGATACCTAAGTGACCTGATTGAAAATGTCCTTCTTAAGGGCCCGATACATCCAGGATAACCTCTCAGGTACTGTAAACAAGGAGGTTGGAATAGATATACTCCAGAATCCCTTTTAGCTGTAAAATTGGATACTAATATGGCTGAACTAATAAGAATGAGTTAAATCACACAATTATTTTTTAGTACATATTGACTTTAGGATTCTGATTTGAAATTATGGATTAGATCTTTGTACAGATAGTTTAAAGATTGCAATAACCAAAAACTTTTTTTTTTTAATGTGAGGTATATTTTGCCCCTAGACTTGCACTATTTAGGTTCCTTTGTCTTTTGAAATTTATCAGTCTGTACTGAGGATAGTAGCTCATCCATTAACCATCACATCTGTAATACATCTTATTCATGCCACTTGGTTGGTTAGATCCATTCTATTTGTTTTTTTCTTTTGACTAGTGGATGTACAAACCTATCTTAGTTCTTCATGTTCCACTTAAAATGTACACGTGGAAGTTTTCAGTATACTGGTCTTGATCACTATATTGAAGGCAAACCTTTTAGTTATTTTTCCATATGTAATGGATGTTGTAAACTATTAAAATGTTTGTTTATGAAATTTCCTTTCCTAGATAAATGATGAGAATATTTCTTTATTAAATCCTTTTTCTGTTATTAATTAGTGGGGATATTTTTGTACTTTTATGTTTTCTTGACTATATAGTATTGAAAACTTTTTTATTATAGTATTTGATACTATTGAGATATCTTATTACTGAAGATTATGTTTGGGTCCTCTGGGATATGTCTAGAGGTATTCATAGTCCAGCCATGTCCTTCTGATGTTAGCATATCAGTTGGTTTACTCTTAATATTTTGATCTTTCTTCACCTTTATAAAGCACCTCTTTATATGTCTGGTCTTCCCTTAATCTGTTTAATGTAGGTTATATTTTTTATTCTCCCAGTATATACTAGCCAGGCTTTGTATTTTTGATGTGGCTTTATATTTGTATATTTAAATACCATGTCTTCAGCATTATTGTAAAAGATTTTTCTAGTTTCCCTCATAATGTCCTCTTTTTAAAAAAATGTAGCTTGTCTGGTCTATTGAATTATATTCCTTGGCTGTTGAACTTTCATCAGTTTTAAGATTAAACAAGAATGCCTTCTTGTTAATGGTAGTATTATATTCCCATTTCTATATATTCTTCACACAAATGTATTATGATATAGTTTATGATCAAATCCATCTTATGAAAATTTTAAGCCCATCACCATGGACTTATTGTACAGCCCTTATATAGTTTTTCTTAAAGCTAACTGATTTTCTCTAGGTCTTAAAGGGTTTTACTGATTTTGTTAGGATAACTTTCAAATGGCTTCTTGGATTATCTAATGCCTTGTCAGGTGTTCAACAGGAGTTTTCAGGTTGTCTGTACTCTCTTTTAGGACTTTGGAGATATCTTTACATATTGAATTTTCTCATATTCTTGAGTATAATCCTTAGTAGAAATGAAAGTATTTTATATTTGGTGATATTTAAAAAAATTCTACTTTGGTTTTAAATGCTTCGAGTGTTACTGTGTCTTATGAGTTCTGTGGGTAGTTGTCTTTTTATGACTTGCATGTGCTTTCTGTTTTCTTTCCTTACTCATTAGAGTGGCTCTTTCACAGTATTGGGTTTTAAGTGTTGGATCTTGTTAACTCACTTTTATCTGTAATGGCTTTATTTCATAGTACCTTGATTTATAATAGAGTAACGTGTTATTTAGCTATTATATTTGTGATCCCTTTATACCTCTTTTAATTTTGATGTGGATGATGGATTAAAGCATTTCCCCAAGTCACTAATTATTGTTTCAAGTTTTCAATTCCATTTTAACGTGTTTTTTTTTTTTGCATGATCAGGCACCAGGAATTGAACCCGGGTCTCCTGCATGGCAGGCAAGAACTCTGCCACTGAGCCACTGTGGCCCGCCCCCATTTTAACTACAATACATTTCTTGCTATTAGATGTGTAGCCCATTCCTTTCTACTTTGGGTAGAATATAATTATAATATGTAAGTAGTCTCATTTAGATTCTTAGCACAGTTGGCTTTGTGTTTTGGTCTTTGTTTAGTTGCTTTTAACAGCCATCTGTTTTTTTAATACATTTTTTTATTTTTCACTTTTGCCAAAAAATCTGACCATTGTTTGGAAGCACTTGAGAATTTTGTGTCTAATTGTCTTCTTCCTACATGGGATAGAGGTAGAAGCGAGAGCCTAGCTCTGTACTAGTTGCAAGGCACTTTTGAGGTGGATCACTCTCATATTGCTCGTTCCTCAAGTGAGGAAATGAAACTTAAAAACATTGTGCAATTACTCAAGCCTTCAGAGTCCCAATTCAACATTGTATGAAGCTGCCTCCATGTGTTTTCAAGGCCGCACTAAAGCCTTACCACTGTTTTGACATACACTAATCTTTTTTATCCCTGAACTTTGTGTTTATGACTGTAACCTCATCCCTTTGTACTTGATGTCTTACACTAATTCCAGTTATATTCATTGTTAGATCAGGAGTCATAATCTTCTTAGTTATTCCACTGAGTTTTTATTATGCGGGGCTAAGATTACTCTTGATTCATGATCATTGGCTTTTATTTCATGTATGGCTTTTTGTGTTACATTCATTTTCAGCACTCATCATTTTAATCATAGTTCTTATTGCTTGTTTTCTTGTTTATTTTACCTTTTATGCTTTTACATTCATTTTGTTTCCAATTTACCCTTTGAAAATTGCATTTTATTGGCATCTTGAAGATACTAGCTTAATTGGGGGGGAGGTAGAATGTTGCAAGGCAAATAGGACTTGAATTCCAAAGACCTTGATCTGAATATTATCAAATCTCTTTTTCTCTGAGTCTCAGAATGAGACTCATTTTTATCTCAAATGAGATAATACCCGGAAGTACTTTGAACACTCTAAAGCCCAATATAGATTTCTTTTTAGTATCTGTGTAGTTCCATTCACATTTGTAGGTTTATTATATATTGGATATAGATGCAGATACATACTTTTAAAAATGTGTTTGATAGCATATAATAGTTGATTTTATGCCATCAGGTCATGTTCCCCCTTTTTACAATTTTTTTTACAGCTGAACCATTAAGCAATATTACAAGCCTAGCAAAAAATTGTCATTGAAATATTTATTTAAAGTAAAATAGTCTTGTTTCTCAAGTGCAAGCTAAGAAATATTCATAATAAACAGTAAGAAAATAAAAATAATGTAGAACGAAGAGCTAGGATGGGTTGGTATGTATGTGCATACAGTTTTTGATGGATGATGTTGTTTTGTAACTGTGTTGGAAACAATAGTTCTTTCATCTGTCAAATATCTTTTTCAATACCTATATAGGTAGGCACTTAGAAAGTCTGAGAATACTGGGGGTTAATAAGAAAAAGTATATTCCTTTAGGAGAAGAAATGACAATACAGTGTCAATTACTGTTCTAGTTAGAGGAATGCGTGTGGTGAAGTTAGAATAAAAAGGGCCGTCTAGAAGAATAAGGGAAACTTTTTGAGTGTTTGAATTGAGTATTAGAGGGTGATTTGGGAAGAGTTAGTTGATCTGGTTGAGAAACAGCAGCCAGGTATTCAGGTAGAGAAATTAGTATGTCCAAAGGCATAGAGAACCTCATGAGGTGTGACTGGTTCCAGAATTGTAAGGAGTGGTCTTTATGGAAACAGAATTAGAGAAGATAAAGCTGAAGTAGGGATTAATTCCCTGTGAAAATGTACTGGTTCCTGCATATTCAAAGTGTACTAAGTTTGTATAACCATTACTTGTAAGGTTATAGAATTAGTTCTAAAGGTTGATTTGTGCCATAGCCCACAATGGACATCTAGAAAAATTTATTCCTATTCCCTGAACTAAACCCAAGGAAGGCTCTCAAGATTGCACCTCAAACCCCAGGGGCAGCTCAAGCAATGACAAATGACTGAGGCATTGGATAGTTAGTCTGGCAGGGTGATGCCATTGAAGTAAAATGTGGCATTCTCTTATGGGTATATAGTTGAATATTTCAGAACCAGCTTATGGCAAAGTGTACTCAGTGTAGCTATATGTGGGTAATTTCCCTGTGTGTTAACTTAAATGGTGAACTTTGGGCAAAGAAGGTATTTCTAAAAATGTTACTTCATTGGAGTATGGAGGTATATTGAAGAATGAACTGTGAGCCTTGTTCCAGTGGGATCTCTAGCAGCATGTGAAATAAATTTTGTTGACTTCCTGTTTGTATTTTCTCTGGTTTGAGTTTCTTTTCTTGCTGTTGCTGCTTTGATTTTTTTTCTCTTCTCTCTGTGGTTCATTCTTTTTCTTTCTGTGCCAGAGGCAGAGCAGTGGCACTCAGGGTTAAAAAATTGTAATTCCTGTTTTGCTTTGTCACAACTTCATAATCAGAAATATTTAAAAATTCTATCAAGTTCGAAAGTCGCTTAAGATTTTTCTTTCTTTTTTTGGGTCCCATACTGAGGATCAGTCGTTCTTCCTAGCAGGGGATTTTTATAAAAAAATAGGTATTACCCAAAAGGCAACACAGGAGAAATCTTAGTATAAGAGATTTGGTGATACTAGCCTTTTTAACTACATAAACTACTTTACAGAATGAGGTCTGTTTGTATGTATGTTTTAAAATTTGTTCATTTAAAGCATATGTTTTGTGTATCTTATATTTGTAAACAATAACCAGTTGGGAATATGAAGGAGATTGCTTTGTACAGTAAGAGGGTCTCCTGGTTCCAGAGCTTTGCTCCTAGAGATGGTAAATAAATATTGTTCTGCTTTGATGTGTTTATCTCTTCTGCTCTAGATGTATTTGAATATAAAATTCTTGAAAAAAACTTGTTGCTTTTCAAAATAACATTTGGGATATGGTTTGAGTTATAAGTTGGGTAGAAGGGACTTCAAGTAAACAGAACTTCTGGAGGTGCAGACTTCAGACCAAGCTACAGACCAAAGCTTTAGAATGTGCCATAAGCAGACTTTGAAATTGAGTTTGTATGAAGTAAGGCAGTTTCAGGAATTCTTTGCAAGCTACGTGCACTAGTCATATAGTTGTTATGATGGTTCATCACATTAATTCATCTGACTTTTATAGTTGATTGCTCATTTGAGCTTTCTTTGAACTTGAGATCCCTACCTAGAGATAAAGATGATGGAAGAAATTCTCATTCTCCAATTGATGCCCCTTTGGCTAATTAGCTCCAGTTGACATCCAGGGAGATGTAACAAACAAGTTAACCTCTACCTCCTATTCTGTGTGTTCCCCATCTGTCCTTCACCACCCTACCTTTCCCCCTTGCAAATTTCATCTTCCTTTATTATTGATTTTCCAGTAGTCATAACGTGTTTTTGGTGAGTCATATAGGAAACTGGGTTGTGTGATGTTATTTCTCTGGGTAATAACTACAGAGTGCTTTCTCTTAGCTTATATCACACACAACAGGCTGTGTGATGTATGGGGAAGATTTCCATTTCATAGAGAGGTCTAGTAACTATTCATATTTTCATCAAAATGTAATTTTGTCAAATACAGATTTCAATAGTTTCATGTTACTCAGTAACTAAAGTGGTTTTTAGAGATTGGTAATCATGATTTAAAAATGCAAGATATTTGTTTATCATAAAAAAAACCATTATCTGATACAATGCTATAAGCTATCATGAAAAAAACCCAGGTTATCCTGTGAAACCCTTCTTTTCAATTTTGTGTTTCTAGAAATTGCTTTGCGAAAACAATTGCTCCTTTAATTCTACATTTCCTTTGAGTTAATCTTGGCAAATACTTTTTAAAAACTGATTTAGCTGTTTATTGCAATAAGAAGTGACTTCTGCAAATCAGCTACAAGTTCAGCTTTTAGGTGAACAGATGTGCTAAGAGCAAAGCGAAGGATTTGCCTTTGTTTAATATTTAAGAAAACATTTTCATGGGGTCTTTTTAGAAAAGTGTTTAAATGAAACAAATAGTTTGTAGATAGTTTTCTTGCATTCAATAGCAAGGCCAGTTCTTAACCACCAAACGGGAGTTGTCAAACATATGGCATTAACTTCCTAAATTGTAATACATTTCAGGGTTAAGAGTGATTTGTTCAAGAAATAGCTGCTTGTAGATGAATTTTAAAGGAAAGCCCATCTGTGAACTAATTTAAGTATGCATTCATCTGAAACTAGTTAGGTAGAAATTCACATTTTCTGGGACACAATTAGCTTTATTTTAAACAAATTTATTAAACGTTGAGAAATGGTTTATTAATTATGAAAATTAAGAATTTTGCTTCTATACTTAAATTCCAAGCTAATAATAAGCTAATCTTTTTTTGTTTCATACTTTTAATTTGACTAAATGTACATTTAATATTTTAAATGTATTTCTAAATACACAATCACTAAATATGCTTTTTGAAAGGCATACATGTATTTAAAGAAAAATAACACAAATTTGTAACTATGTTTCTGCTAAATGCTTTTTATTGTACAGTAATGATGGTGTTGGCTTCAAACCTGTGTAAATATATTTTCCCAATAACCATTAAGCCTGTTGAACTGAATTGACTTGTAATTCTTGATTGATAAACAGACAGACACACACACACACTTACTGATATCTTGATATTAGAAAGTTAAGTACAATATACTAATAGATAATGCTCCTTCTAGATACAAACTTTTCAATTATATTTATGAAGGATATCTATTAAACTTTTATTTTAAAAAGGGGCAAATAGCAATTTAAACCATATCCATTACAATTATATATGTTTATTATATATTTTACGTATTTCTGCAAATTGGGTTATTTTCACTTAAAAAATATGTGTTTTTTTTTCAAACCACATTGAAATATAAGTTTAACAGACTAACTTCATTGATTTGTGGGATTTTGTACCATGTTACCATTAATTTGCCCATTTAACATTTTTTTTTGCTTTTGTTTCATGGTTCACATAGCAGGCCACACTTTCAACAGCAATGCTTGAAAATTTAGCTGTTTCCAGGGAATCTTTAAGTCATTAAACTTGATTAGTAGATGAAAGCACCAGTTACTTTGGTGAAAATTTTAGTGAGCGTGCTGTTGGATGTGACTCCTGGTGATTTTTTATGATCAGGATTTATAGTGAGTTCATGATCTGAACTGATTTTCGTTGTGGTTTTTGGTCTGTAGGAAAAATAGAGACAGTTCTGCAAATTTTTGACCAGGTTGAATTTGTGCAATATGAGAGATTAAGAAAAACTTAAAATATTAGCCTGAGATTGTGTTCTTACTCTAATGAAATGATGGTGACCATTATTTTAGTTCATTAAAAAAAAATGTCTTTACTGGACAAAATAAGAGAATACTCTATCAGTCTTTCCTTTTTTTAAAAAAAAAAATTTATATAATTGTATTGATTTACTAAATCCCGCTACTCTAGACTAGATAGATGGTGTAAGAAAGCCCTCTCCTTTTTCTCTCTAAGAAACACCTTATTTCCAGGCTTGGATTAGCTATAGCTAATGTACCTGCGTTAAAAGATAAACATTGTTCTCCAGAACAAAAGAATTGTTGCTTATTTTCATTTATATACAGTTAACATTCATGAACATGTCTACTTAGGTTTAACCAGTATCCTTAATCTCTCATCTGACTGCCACTTCTAGGACACAACTAAAATTTACTTTGTATATGTTTTTACTTCAAGTTTTAAATTAAAAAAATATATACTTGAGAATATAAGAATTACATAGTGACTGAAGCAGAATCTGCCTTTTAACCTTTCTGACTTTACAGCTTTCACTTTAATTCTGCTAAGACCCTACATAATTTCGTGAGTGGAAGGAGAGTGGATATGCAAGAAAAACAGATGCAGAGAGTGATCTAAAATATAGGCAAATGACTGTCTTCCCTCCAATAAATTCCTTAAGGTTTTCTCAAACTTTTCCCCCAGAATTACAGAGGATATCATTTTCTTGCTAATCGTTTGCTAATAAGGCAGAAGAGCCCTTAGGACTCTTTGATATTACTATTTATTTTATATAGAAGTTAGTCTAGGGAGACCATTGTAAAAGCTTCAAGGAGGATGATCCTGAAACCCATTAATCTTACTATGGAGTCAGAGCCAATTCCAGTTCTAGCTCAAGATGTTACATATTTAGAAGCCTGACCTTTCTTAGAAAAGCTCCAACAATCTAAATGCTAATTCAAGCTGTAGGCTTTGGGGGAGATGGCAGATCTAGCCTGAAAAGATCAGTCCTCGAATTTGATTTTATGATTTCACATTAAATTACAACTCAGCTATTTGGTATTAATGCATTGGTGGAAGAAATTAAGAATGCAATTTTGTTCTGGCCTAGGAAGAAATGATAGTGAAGCCATTAATTTAGTGATAGCTCTTCCTGGGTTAGGATTACTTTAATTTATCCAGAACATAGTCTTCTTCCTGTCTCCAGTGTATTCATTGTTGTGACACCTGAGAAACTACATTTAGAGACAAAAAAAATAAAAATCCCATTTCCTTTCCTTGGCACTCACCTGACTGTACAGATGATTCACTGTTTGAGTAATAAAAAAATATTTTTTTCTTTGCTGTAAGGGTAGCAACTTGAAATAGCATCTTGCTATTGTAATTTTCTGCTGCTTATAGTCTCCAGATAAATCTAAAGTATCATTTCTGTTTAGGAATTTCAGCCTTCCTTTCAACCATATGAAGGAAAATTGTGATTTTTTTTGTTGTTGTTGTTGATAAACCCTGATTTATATTATGTATACCTCCCCAGTGAGTTGACTTTAACTAGAGCTTAAAATCTGAAAAATGTTCTCTGTTTGTGAGGAATGCTAACATGTTCTAGCGTTCTGTTCAGCTTATTAACTTTCTTAAATTAAAAAAAAAATTAAGACATTCTGAATTTCCTATCTTAGGATAAGGTAATACATATGTTTTAAATAAAGAGATACCACTTTTTCGTTTTCCCAAGGAGTTAATTTACTAATTTTAAGTCAGAAAAAGAGATACATTTACTTCTAATAAGGGATCATAGTTCAAATGAATAGATTTTTGTGGCTGCCATTTCAAATAATCTGCATTGTCCTATGGCTTGTAAAAGGATAAGCAGGGATGCAGTGGTTTAGGCTGGCCAAGTGGTGAGAAAGTGAGTTGGAACTACTTCCCAGAATGATTCTGTGAGCATTTCTTAACTGCAGATGTGTAGCCTTATACTGAAAACACCAATTTTGCTTTTTTTATACACATATGTGTGTGTGTGTGTGTGTGTGTGTGTGTGTATACTTACTCCTGTGTAAGTTTTTTCTACTTCTTGGCAGCATCACACCACCCATGTGGCTTAGCTGATGCAGCTATCACATTTTAGAGAAAATTCGGGTTGTACATATATGACTGTTTGGCTAAGGAGTGATATTTTTTTCTTTTTAATCAATAATTTCTCTCACGTATCACCTGTCCAGGCATTGCTGAAAACCCAGAGCCAAAGATGTTTGTACTTTTAGACCTTTTGGAGTGTGGAAGTATGGCTTGATGACATTACCTCCTTGACTTAAAGCAAAGCACCCTCAAACTTTACTATATCCATATGATTATGAAGTGAATAAAGATGATAAATGTTTTAGCAGTTAGTTTAGCTAACATTAAAACCAAAGATGCTGGTGGATAAGTGATTTAACTACAAAATAAAACAAAAATATAAATTATATAGAACAGGTTCTCAGAAAATTTATGATGGAAAGAAATGTTTTTTTTTAAATACAGTAGCTATTTGATAAATGGGTATATGTTACCACCAAGCTAATTTTGGTAGTTAAAGGGAATGAAAATTGTTCTTGAAATTATAGGAGAATGTTAAGCGCAAAGACTATATTGACCATCAGAAGGATAAAGTTGCTTTAACTCTGGCTCGTCTAGCCCGCCATGTTGAAGTGGAGAAACAGCAGAAAGAAGAGAAGAATAGAGCGTTCAGGGTATGTGACTGTTTTTAATTGGTGTTTTATTGATGAGTTGTTTTGTTATAAAGTTGTTAAACCTTTAATTTAAAAATGTGTAATTGAATTTAAGTTTAGTGTGTATCCTAGATAGCTCATCAATTTAGTAGTAATTTGTGATAGCCTTTTACATCTGTTTTTATTTTGTGGAATTCTAATTGCATATGTACATAGGAAAAGAACAAAAATATAGAATTTGTCAATGAACTTTGTTTCTGTGAGTTAAAGATCATGGAATTTCTCAAAGCAGATGAACAATTATGGGTTTCTGGTTACAAAGACTGTCTATCCCAAGAGTGAAAGAGTTTATCAGGGCCTTTGTATATATAAACAGTTGAAGGATTATTTTCTACCAAATAGAACCAGATCACTTTCTCAAAGTACAGCCAGTCCCTCCACATTAAAACCATTACTAAAAGGAACAAATTTCAGGCAGGGATTGCAGAAGATTTGTTGTGTGGAAAATGACTCTTGTATGATAGAAATCTCTTCCTTGACTTCTTTAGAAGGACCCAAATTAAAGTATTTTAAAAATGCCCTCAATACTGACACGTCTGTTAGAAGTAGAATGTTAAAATGCTGGATAAAAAAAAAAGCTTGACTTTAGAAATGGAAATTCAAGTCATGGCTCTGCCAACAGCCGTTTGGGCTTCAGCCAGTCACTTAACTTTTATAGGCTTTGAGCTTTAATCTATGAAGAGATATAAAGTTGGAGATGACCTCCCAGATCAGGATAAGTATTACAGTTTTATGATTTTGACATCCCATATTTTTGATTCCTTAGTAATTATAAGGAAATTTGTATGTTTCTATAGCCTCTCTTTTAATATCTTCTAATTTGTTATAGAATAAACTAATCTTATTTCAGTTTAGAAGTAGGTTAACTGGGGACTTTATTATGTAATTCTAGTTAAACTAGAGCATGATATTCTAATTGTATGTTTAAATTCTATACTTTTTGGTTTGCTAAAGCTGCCAGAATGCAATATAACAGAAATGGATTGGCTTTTACAAAGGAGATTTATTAAGTTACAGATTAACAGTTCTAGGGCCATAAAAATGTCCAAATTAAGCACCAAAAAGAAGATGCCTTCTCTTAAGAAAGACCAGTCATGCTTAGGATGTCTCTGTCACATGGGAAGGCACGTGGCTGGCATTTCCTTATCCTTTGCTCCTGGGTTGCATGGTTTTAGCTTCCAATTACAGTGGCTTCCTGTGTTGGCTCTCCAAGCATCTTCAAATGTCTGTGTGTGTAGGAGTCTGCTCTCTCTATCAACTCTGAACTCTTTCTCTGTAAGCTCTTTTAAGGACTCCAGTAAACTAATTAAGACCCATCTTGAATGGGTGGGGCCTCACCTCCATGGAAATAACATAATCAAAAGATCCCACCCATGATAAGTCTGGATTGGATTAGAAGAGCATGGCTTTTCTGGAGTACATAAGTTTCCAATATATAGTGTGTAGAGATGCAGAAAGGAAGGGGGGATGATTTCTGTTGTGGCAGAAACACTGTTTCAATTTTAAGGAAGATTATTTCCCAAAACTATGTTTAATATGTCATGTTTATGGATCTTTTTAAGAGAGTAGTTGTTCGCAAACTATTTTTCTTTGCTCCAGATTTCCCAAGAGATACTGACTTTTTTCCCCAGGTAGTGGTAATGGCCACATAGTTAAAGCTTTCGTGATGTACCTCAGATTCTTGTTACAGAGGGAAAGCATGGCTAGTTTAGGGATGATCAGCCAGGAAATGATTTTTGAGCATCTATATGTGGCCACAGAGTAAAATTCTGTTGTTGAGAAATGCTAGAAAACTTAAAAATATATATATATGTTTAGCCTTTCTAATGACTTTCATCAAATGCATGTATCATAATTTACTTAAACTGTACTTACTTAAAGAACCTATGGACATATATATAGGTTGTAGCAAACTTTGTGCAAATATAACATTGGAATCAGCATCTTATAGCATGAACCTTATTTTGAAATAGGTTTTTAGATGTGGAATACTGATGCTAAAGGGTAATCAATATTTTCTGATTGTCAGAATCTTTCTGTATCAAATCTTCTCTCAAAGAAACCAGGTAAGTAATCATAGGTTAAATTTTTTTTAAATGTCTTTAGGAAAAAGTCGATTTTCAGCATGCTCATGGATTACAAGAATTGGAATTTATTCGAGGACATTCTGACACGGAAGCAGCAAGACTCTGTGTGGACCAGTGGCTTAAAATGCCAGGTATTTTTTTTTTAATGCTTTTACAAAACATTTTTACATGAAATGTAGCACATAGACAAAAGAGATAAATTACAAAGTGGTTATAGAACAGATTGCAAATATGGTATGGGTTACAGTTCCACAGTTCTAGGTTTTTCCTTTTAGCTACTCTAGGACACTGGAGTCTAAAGAGAAATATCAATATAATGATTCAGTAGTCATACTCGTTTGTTAAATCCCATCTTTTCTGTTACAACTCCTTTTCCTTTGATCCTTCTCCCAGTCTTTAAGGACATTTGGGCAATTACTGTTCCAACTTCTTCATGTTGGAAAGGGGCATTGACATCATGGAGTAGGGGGATGCAACCAGTTGATGCTCTTGGAGAGACTGGTAACTCTGGGTTCCAGGGCCTGTCTGGCCTGGGAACCATCTGGAGGTTTCAGGTTTCTGAAAAATAAACTTAGTGAGTGAAACTTTTATAGAGTCTCAGATAGAGCCATGGGCATTCTTTAGGATTTATAGAAATACTGTTGTTTGGGGCTTGGCATACCATGACAGTTAGCAGTATCTAGCTAAAGCTTGCATAGGAGTAACCTCCAGAATAGCCTCTCAATTCCGTTTGAAATCTCTTAGCCACTGATACTTTATTTTGTTGTATTTCTTTTCCCCCTTTGGTCAGGTAGGCGTTGTTGACCCCATGGTGTCAGGGTCTGACTCGTCTCTAGAAGTCATGTCCCATGTTGTCAGGGAGACTGACACCCCTGGATGTCATGTTCTACATAGTGAGGAGGATAATGATTTTCCTTGCAGAGTTGGGCTGAGAGAGAGAGAAAGAGAGAGAGAGAGGGAGGGGAGAGAGAGAGAGGGAGGGGAGAGAGAGAGAGAGGCTACATCCAAGTAACAAAAGAGGATTTCTGGAAGTAACTCTTAGCATAATTATAGGTAGGCTTAGTTTCTCCATTACAGTGATAAGTTTCATAAGAGCATGCCTCAAGATCAAGGGTTTGACCTATTAACTTGAGAGTCCCTAAAGCTAGATATTCTTTAGTGATTAATGTGGGACACTAAAGCTACTGAGTTTTCAACTAAAGCTACTGAGTCTTCAAAACAGAAACATGTCTGTTTTATTCAGTTGCTGATAAGCATATAAGGCGTTAAAATTTAGTTTGTGATACTTTATTATGTTAGCAGTTGCCTTCCTAATTTGGCAAAAGTACATTTTTGTGTATAAGGAGTACAAGCAGTATGGTCCTCCCTGAGCTTGTTAGATAATGTTATTTATTCATTCATGTATTTAATAATTATTGCTATTTATTGTATACCAGTTTCTTTGCTACTGCTGTGTTTACAGTGGTTTGCAAGGTTGACATCTGTATCCTAAAAGAGTTTACAGTATAATGGGGGTGGCAGACATTAATTGCACAAATAAATGTAAGATAAAGTTTTTGATAAATGAAATTAAAATGAAGGGATACATAGGCCTATTGTAGGGTGTCTATCAAGTTATTTGAGGTGAGGAAAAGCTCTCTAAGGAAATGGAATTTAAGTTGAAGTCTAAAGGATTATTGCTTACCAATTTATTCTTCAATGCAGCCAATGTAAATAGAGGCAATTCTCATTATTCACAGTAGTTATATTCTATAAAGTTGCCCCAAACATTGAACATTGCTCCTAGAAAAAATACAGGGTTAGGTCACATGTATGTGAGCTTCTAGTCACATTTTCATCAACTGATTAATATATAACTTTGTTTTATGTGTGTTTCTGCTTAGAAATAGCTCATTTAATGTATATTTTTGATCCATTAACATTGAACTCAGCCAGCAGCACTGTAACTCATGTCTGAATGAAGCTTATCTAACACGTGTATTTTCTCCTTAAGGCATATCACAACTTTATTGTGCTGTTTTTGGAGGCCATTTTAAAGAGTGAAATCACCAACAAACACAAAAATGCAAAAATGTGGCACTATAAATATACTGCAAAAATGTCACTTGTTTATAGTATGAGAGTTGAAGGAAGGCACAAGTGTCACCTTGTTTGACTTTGACCTTTGCTGAGAATGTGAATGTTAGATGACTCAAATTTTTCATTGCTTTGTATATGTTGCAAATGACTGCAGAAGTGCCATGGGTATTGATTTTGGGGTAACAAATACATTTTAGCAAGTAGGCAAATTCACAAATATGAAATCTGAGAAAAATAGGGATTGACTGTTTTGTAAGGACGTGTCCACCTGGTAGGTGCAACTAAATCATGGGATACCTTCATTACTAACTCTTTGCAGACTTTACATTACTAGAAGTGTCACTTTGGAAGTTTTCTCCCTCATCAAGGTGTCTTTGGAGCCAGTAGAATTTTTAAGAGCTGGTATAGAAGAGTCACAAGCCTGTCATGTTTAAGACCCACTTCTGTTGAGCCCTTAAAGGCTTAGAATATCTACAGAAACCTTAGCTGTGTATTTAAATTTACTAATCCAGCAGAAGATTTAATTAGAAAATGTCAGAAATACCTGTGCATGCAATGCTCAACTTCATTGAACCTAAATCTAGTAGTTCTAAAGTTAGTTTTCAAGGGTGTTTTCTTTGAACAGAATAAAATTACTACTTACAAATTATAGAATTCTAATAATTTAAATCTATTAGTATTTAATAATTCATTCCATTTGATTTGCTAATATAATAGTTTTTTGGCATTTGGCCACTCCCTCAAAATATTTTTTCCTCCTTATCTCTCAGTCTGCTTGTGCCTAATAAACCCCTATTCTCCTGTACTTTTTTAAAAAGTAGATTTCCTCTTTTTTCTTCTTAACTTTCTTATTGTCTGTGGGCTAATACTTGGCCCCACAGAGGATGCCAATACTAGCGGTTGCCAATTTAATATAGCCTTTGTATATCATGTCCAGTATATGATAAGCCTCTAGATATATTTATTATGCGTAAGTTTGGTTGTCAGCTTTCTTTGAGTCTGTAGTACTTTATTCATTTCCTCCAATACAGTATATTCTCTCTATATTGGATTGATATATTCACATGTCTGACTCATCTACCAGACTAGATGTTCCTTGAGGAGGGGACCAAGTCTTAGTCCCTGCAAACTTAGTCCTGCGAACACTGTGAAAATGAAGTTTAGGTCTATTGCTACAACAGCTACTCTAGCAAGCAGTTCACTGGGCTATATTTGGAATGGTGGTATTCCATAGATGGGCTTTAAAGAGTGCTGGGATTTTTAAAGGGGGGGCAATAGAGATGAATCATGTTCTCTTTATTTATAAAAAGTACTACTTCTTAGTAGTATTAAGGGTCTCAATTAAATTGTTCCAAAGTACTGAGCTACTATAATTCAGTTCTTTGATTAGAAATACTTAAGTACTTTATTTATAATTACTCTAACTTTGGATGATCTAGTCTTTAGGGAACTTTACGTTGGGCCAGTTTGTATAACTTAATTAAATTTAAGGAAAAAAGCTGTTTAAATCTCTGTTTTGCCTTTCCATGGGGAAGGCTTGTTTTCTTTCAAATGATTGTTTTCTCCAATTATTTTTCACCTTTTAAAAAGGGGGAATTTTTAAAGTTGCTAGTTTCCAGTTCTAAGCCTTTGAAAATGTCCAAGTTAAAGCAAGGCTATAAAAATGTCCACTCTAAGGCAGGGAAAGATACCTTGGTTCAAGAAGGCATCTAATGAAGTTTCCAACGTATAGTGCTGAATAGGAAGAAGCGACTTCTTCCACAAGATGGATCAAGATTAAAACATAGCTTTTCTAGGGTACATAAACCTTTCTAACCAGCACATTCCACCCCTTGGACCCTAAAAAAGACATGTTTTTCCCATATAAAAATATATTATTCCTTCACAATTATCAGAAAACCTTACAGCATTTCAGTAATAGTATAAATGCAATACAAGGGTAGAACCCCTACAAAGTCTCATCAAAGTTAGTTACAGGCATGGTCTATCCTAAGGCATAGTTCTCCTTTAGCTCTGGACCTGTAAAACTCGTACAAGTTATTTGCTGCCAACATACAAAGGAGGGACAATTATAGAATAAATATCCTCATTTCTATAGGGAGAAATTGGAAGGAACACAGGGTCACTGGACCCAAGCAGTTTTGAAACCCTGCGGAGCAAACTCCATTAGATTTCAAAGTCTGAGAGTCATTTATCTTCAGGGCTTTAGAAAGCAGCAGTCCCACGCTTTCCAAGGACCTATGTAGTTGCCCACCTCTTTCCGAATACCACCTTGGGGGACATTGGGGAGACCACCTTTTTTTCGGTTCCACCCGGGCTCTCTGCCATTTCTGGGACACATGCTCAACCTCTCCATTTGGTAGTAGTCAGTCTCTCCCCAAACCCCAAGGGATGTGCCTCACACTCTCCAAGACCTGAAGCGGCACAACTCTTCCACTGCAAGGAGGTGGAAGGCCCATCCTCTGCCTTTGGGGCAAATTCAGCCTCTTCATGTGTGTGGGTGGGTCCACTCTCCTGGCCTGAAGTTTCTTGACTTTAGACTTTAGCTTTCCTGGTTTGCCTCTGAAGACATTTTACCTTTACTTTTTCCCTTTTTGAGCCTCCCATTCGAGATTGCAGCGATTTCGTTTATACAGGTCCCACAATACTTTTGTTGGCTTTCTTGATTCAGAAGGCCAGTAACATTCACGGTTTCTCTTTCAACTGGAAGGGCACATGGTGAACATGGCGACATTTGTTAGTTTTCTCTCCAGGCTTCTTGTTGCATGAAGCTCCCCCCGGGGGGTGTTTTTCTTCTTCATCTCTAAGGGTCTCTGGCTGCGTGGGCTGTCATGGTTCTCGTGTGTTCTAAAAAGTCTGACTCCATTTTATCCATAGTCTCTATTTGTGACTAAACACTTGTCCTAATGGGAGATGCTGGAATGCGGATGGACAATAAATAAAACCTGCCCTAATTCTGACTACGTTAAACAATTTTAATATAAAAAGGTGTATTATTCACTTACTGCTTTAAGATTAAAATATAATTAGTGCTGTATCTTTCGTTCTTTGTTGTCAGACACATTTATGTATTTAATTTTTTTATTAGTTTTTAAATTTTTTTAAAAATACCAAAAGACACCAAACAAATGCAAACAATGTAACTTTTGATCTTTCCATTCTACATATATAATCAGTAATTCACAGTATCATCACATAGTTGCATATTCATCATCATGATCATTTCTTGGAACATTTGCATCTATTCAGAAAAAGAAATAAAAACAGAAAAAAATTCATACATACCATACCCCCCACCCCTCCCCCTCACTGATCACCAGCATTTCACTTTAAATTTATTTTAACATTTGTTCCCATTATTCATCTTTATTCCATATGTTTTACTCATCTGTTGATAAGGTAGATAAAAGAAGCATCAAGACACAAGGTTTTCACAATCACACAGTCACATTGTGAAAGCTGTATCATTATATAACCATCTTCAAGAAACATGGCTACTGGAACACAGCGCCACATTTTCAGGCAGTTCCCTCCAGCCTCTCCACTACATCTTGACAAGGTGTATATATTTAATGTGCAAGAATAACCTCCAGGATAACTATCTCTTGACTCTGTTTGGAATCTCTCAACCATTGACACTTTATTTTGTCTCATTTCACTCTTCCCTCTTTTGATCAAGAAGATTTTCTCAATCCCCTGGTGCTGAGTCTCACCTCATTCTAGGGGTTTTCTAATCCCTTGATGCCGAGTCTCAGCTCATTCCAGGATTTCTGTCCCACGTTGCCAGGAAGGTCCATACCCCTGGAAGTCATGTTCCACATAGACAGGGGAAGGGTCGTGAGTTTGCTTGTTGTGTTGGCTGGAGAGAGAGGCCTCATCTGAGCAACAAAAGAGGTTCTCTTGGGGGTGACTCTTAGGCCTAATTTTAAGTAGACTTGACCTATCCTTTGTGGGGTTAAGTTTCATATGAACAAACCTCAAGATTGGGGGCTCAGCCTATAGCTTTGATTGTCTGCACTGCTTGTGAGAATATCAAGAATTCAATTTGGGGAAGTTGAATCTTCCCCCTTTCTCACCATTCCCCGAAGGGGACTTTGCAAATCGTGTATTTAGTTTTGCAGTTCAGTAGAGGCATGCCTGCTTCTTCCCTAGTAAGGACTTAAAGAGCAGAATAGTAGTTGAAACCTTAAGTGTATATAATCTAGATTTAAAAACTAGATTACATTAAGGGAATAATTTAAAAACTGGATTATATTAAGGGAATAATATTCTATTCTATTTATAATCTCAAGGACTTTGTAGAAACTGCCATAAATACTCAGTTTTCTTTTATATGAAATACTCAGGGCATTTGAGTGAAACAATTCCCAAAAGTAAAAAGAGAGAGATAGTAAAAACTATCTGTATATCAGAATCCTGATTTTCTAACGCATTTGATCATTCACATTTCTTGACTGTTGAGCTTAGGGGAACAGATTTTTTTTTCCCCCAAGAGCATGCTATTTGGAGATGTTAGCAGCTTTCTTTGCCCCAAATATCTTTATCTTCTCTTTTATAAGAGAAGTTGTAAACAGTTGCAATAAGACCACCCAATCAATGCTGCCTAATTTTGTTTTGTCATAATTTTGATTTCCACTCTAAAGAACAAGTATATGAAGTAGGAGCTTACAGATTTATATTCTGATGCAGGTCTCAAAACAGGCACGATTAATTCTGGAACAAAAAGCTCATTCCGAAGAGGAGGCCAAATGCAGATGTCTGGGAAACCAATTTTATGTCCCATAATGCATTGTAACAAGGAGTTTGACAATGGCCACCTTCTTTTAGGACATTTGAAAAGGTAAGTATGATATTCAGAGTGATTGATGATGAGGATCAGATGTGTAACCAAGTGATTTTGTAAAATGAAAAGCCTGATGCACCTCTACCATTGTAATTATAGCTTTATATTCCAAATTCAAATTGATTTGTGTTATTTTGATGTAATTATTTTTAATTTTCATTTCTTAGGTTTCCTGGAAGGCTTGATAAAGTCAGATTTTTCTAGTAATATTCTTTCTTCGTTATGGTGTAGCCTTTAAATATCTGGTCCTCCCTAAACATATGTTCATAAAATTCTGAACAGACTTTTTGTATTGATATGCAGTTGAGTTAATTTTAGAGAAATCGAGCCCATAAATATAAATTTCAGGAGACATTAGCCACTTAAAGATATTTGGTCTATCCTAAAGAAAGATAATATGGCATTACAAAATAAATAATAGTGGCAGAACAAATAAGAGTAAAATTAACAATAAAAAATATTCTGTTTATCAGACCCATTTTATCATTTATTGAACTTTGAATAGTAGAACTTGGGAAAGTAGATTTCAAGGGAAGGTGGTCTTAGAGGGAATAAAAATCCATCCTCACAGTCTTCCCAATCTAATTGTAATAGTTGAAGGATGGGAAATTGAGGAATTTGGATCTGTAAACTATTGCCTTTTTCAGGTCTTACTCCGGTTAGTTTTGGATGCCTTACCTTACCGAGAGCGGCCTCTAGAGGGAGCTCCAGCATTCTGTAGATAATGCTTTATTTCTGTAACTACTTAAATAGTTAATACATATTAACTATTTAATACTTAATATTAAGTAGTATTTAATATTAATATTAAGTTAATATTTTTAATTACTTAGAGTCTTCAAAGCAGTTTAAAAGTATATAATTTTGTTAATAGATTAAAATAAACTTAAAGGATCAAAAGAAATATATAGGAAACAGGTATGCCAGAAATCTTGAAATGGGAGTACTATTACAATGGCTCATTTAAAGTTGTTTGTGAGTATTATGGTTACCAAGTCAAGAAGCAAAAGATGAACATGGGCTCTTTTAGTTCTCATTGACTCAAATTAGCAAGTTGACTAGTTTTGCAAAACACACTTTAACCCATTTTGTTAGGTCTTAAGTACTTTTATAAAATCTTGAGCCAGCGGTCGCTGTCTAAGAAGATTGGTTGGCATATAGAGTCACTTGATTTTTCTTTACTATAAAGATTAATTAGTATTTAATATTTAGTAGAAAATTGTAAAATTGTGAATGTGTGTTTAGTCTAGCAAAAGAAGATACAAGGTATTGCTCTTTTAATGTTACCTCTCTTTCTCCGAGTAGGTTTGATCACTCTCCGTGTGATCCAACTATTACACTACATGGGCCTGTCACCAGTTCCTTTGCTTGTGTAGTGTGTCACAAAAAATTTGTTACTCAACAGCAATATAGGGATCACCTTTTTGCTAAGGTAAGAGCATGTCCTAAGTTAAGAATAGGTATTCCTTTTTTAGCGAGCCATGTAGTTGAGTGCAGGTTTTTTCTTGTTGCTGTTAAGCTTACAATCACCAGTGATGCACATAAGGATCAAAATTATAATTGTTAATTGAAAGTAAAATGATTTGGATCATCATTAAATTGTTGTGGGCAGGTAGACTTGATAGCTAAAACCCAAGTCTGGAGATTTTCATCAGAGCCCTTACTTTTATGGAACTGTTCTATGACGCTAAATTAACTAATACTGTTAGTCACCTAATGAAAACTGGAACTCTACTTTTTTTTTTTTCAAAGTACCTTTTTTTAATTAATTAAAAAAAATTAACAACAAACAAAACATTAAGATGTTATTCCATTCTACATATACAATCAGTAATTCTTAATATCATCACATAGTTGCATATCATCATTTCTTAGAACATTTGCATCTATTTAGAAAAAGAAATAAAAAGGCAACAGAAAAAGAAATAAAACAATAACAGAGAAAAAAAAGATTATACATACCATACCCCTTACCGCTTGCTTTCATTTACCACTAGCATTTCAAACTAAATTTATTTTAACATTTGTTCCCCCTATTTATTTTTATTCCGTATGTTCTACTCTTCTGTTGATATAGTAGATAAAAGGAGCATCAGACACAAGGTTTTCACATTCACAGAGTCTCATTGTGAAAGCTGTATCATTGTTCAGTCATCATCAAGAAACATGGCTACTGGAACACAGCTCTACATTTTCAGGCAATTTCCTCCAACCTCTCCACTACATCTTGAACAGCAAGGTGACATCTACTTAATGTATAAGAATAACCTCCAGGATTAGCTCTCAACTCTGTTTGGAATCTCTCAGCCATTGACACTTTGTCTCATTTCACTCTTCCCCCTTTGGTCCAGAATTTTCTCTCAATCCCTTGATGTTAATTCTCAGCTCATTCCAGGATCTCTGTCCCACGTTACCAGGAAGGTCCACACCCCTGGGAGTCATGTTCCACGCAGAGAGGGGGAGGGTGGTGAGACTGCTCGTTGTGTTGACTGGAGAGAGAGGCCACATCTGAGCAACAAAAGAGGCTCTCTTGGGGGTGACCCTTAGGCCTAATTTTAAGTAGACTTGACCTATCCTTTGTGGGGTTAAGTTTCATATGAACAAACCCCAAGACTGGGGGCTCAGCCTATAGCTTTGATTGTCTGCACTGCTTGTGAGAATATCAAGAATTCAACTTGGGGAAGTTGAATTTCTCCCCGCTCTCACCATTCCCCGAAGGGGGCTTGCAAATACTTTTCCACTCACTGATCAAATCACTCTGGGATTCATCGGGGCATCACTCTGGACAAACCAACAAAATCTCATGTCCTACCTGAGATTCCAAGTACTTATGACATTCAATCAAACTATCTACATAAGTTATATTAGGAAATGCTCTAGTCAAAATATAAATTTTGTAACAAATAAACATTTTTTGCTTTATTCTCACACATAAGGTGACATTTAAAAATATTAATTACCATCTTTTTTCAGCACCCTGCGATAATGACATTCCTTTGTTCTTTCTCATGCAAAAACATTTTTAAAATTTGTACATTGTACATTTCACTATTATTATACACTCGAGGCATTCCTAGATTATACCATCTCAATCTTTAACATCTATCTTTCTTTCTGATTTCATTAATGTCCCCAGCCCTCCTCCCTCTATCATTCTCCCATGCAGCTTCATTCAGTGTGTTAACATAATTGTATTAGTTAGGTAGTATTGTGCTGTCCATTTCTGAGTTTTTGTATCCAGTCCTGTTGCACAGTCTGTATTGCTTCAGCTCCAGTTACCCAATAGCTTACCCTATTTCTATCTCCTGATGGTTTCTCTTATGAACAAAATATTCCAAATTTATTCACCAATGTCAGTTCGTATCAATGAGACCATACAGTTTGGTCCTTTAGTTTTTGGCTAGACTCACTCAGCATAATGTTTTCAAGGTCCATCCATATTGTTAACATACTTCATAAGTTTATTCTGTCTTAAAGCTGCATAATATTCCATCGTATGTATATACCACAGTTTGTTTAGCCACTTGTCTGTTGATGGACATTTTGGCTGCTTCCATCTCTTTGCAACTGTAAATAATGCTGCTATAAATATTGGTGTGCAAGTGTCCATTTGTGTCTTTGCCCTTAAGTCCTTTGAGTATATTCCCAGCAATGGTATTGCTGGGTCGTATGGCAATTCTATATTCAGCTTTTTGAGGAACTGCCAAACTGCCTTCCACAGTGGTTGCACCATTTGACATTCCCTACTTTTAAGTCCACTGCCTTTCATATCTCTTGAAATATTGGAGCCATGTAATAAATAAAAATTCCTTTATTAATGCTAATATTAAGAATAGAACTACTATTTAAATGCCTGTATTAATATAATTCTTATTAAGTATTAAATCTCCAGTGATATGAGTTAATTCATAGTATATGAAATCCAAATAATGCAGAACTGTGTAATTTTTTTTTTAAACTACATTTGATATTAAATATTTCTAACAACTTATTAGCATTGCAAAAATAATATATATTCATCATGGAAGATTATTAAGAAATAAACAAAAAGAAAATAAGAAATCTCCCTTAATCTCACTCAGAGATAATCACTGTTAACATTTTGATGTATATGTTTTTACTGTTTTTCCATATATAGATAAATATTTTACTTAAGTTGTCGAAAGTAAAATGTGTTTTGTGATGTTCAAAAAGCAGTGCATTTCAAGCATAAGTGCTTAAATATTTGTTGAATCAATGGGTACATTGCTCTGTTTTAAATCTCATTGAGTAGCATTCAGTTGTGTGCATGTATTACAATTCATGTAACTAGTTCCCTATTGGATGTATTAATTTTTCTATTTAAAAATATACCAGATTAGATATCTTTAGAGGTTAAAAACCTGTCCATATTTGATATATTTGCTGAATGAATATTAGATTTTGAAATGTAAAATGCTTATGTCCAGAGATCAGTGGGGTTTAAAATAAGTTTTTTATATCACATTTTCAGAATTTGCTTAGATGTAGAACTATATGTGAAAAGTAGATAAGGGAATAGTTAAGATTGTATATAGGTTCACAGCAGAGAATTAAGGTTTGCCGTCTCAAGTATATCTCATTGAATTCTACAGCCTCCCACACACTCCCATCATAGTCCTAGAGAACATTTCCAGAATAGATGTGCATCCTTGAAGCAGATTTTGTTATACACTCAGTCGTCAACTCTTGAGAGCTTCTTGAGAGCCTGCATCTTGTTCACCGTTGGCTAAGCACTATAGTAGTATGTTAAGAGAAATCAACTATAGTTCTTACACACAAGGAGGTTATGCTCTAGAATAAACAAGCCTTAAATAGTGCAATATAGAGTGAAACAGGAGGGTAGAAAAGAGAGGAAAGTATTGGTTGGAATATTTTGCAAAGCGTTATGGAAAAGGAGGAGGCCCCCAAGGATTGGAGAATTTGAATATATGAAAGGAAAAAGTGATTGAATTCTAGGTAAGATTAAAGGACTCAAGCAGAAGATTGAATATGGGAATAGGTTTGCAGAAAAGAGTTAACATAGTAGACCAGAGATTGCTATCCTTAGAAAGCCCTGCTTACAAGGTTGGGCTTTGACTGGAGTCTGGGAACTTGTATTTTGAGAGGGTTCCTGTGATTCCCCAAGATTAGTAGTTCACTGTGCCTAAACTGTGCAAGGAATGTGTTTCATGCTGAAAACCTTCTTTCCTTCCAGAAGTGGGAATTTTGGTACGTGCTAGACAGTGTCTCCCTATGTCCCTAGCCTCCAACAAAAACCCTGGGCACTGATTCTCTAATAAGTGACCCTGGTAGACACCATTTCATGTGTGTTGTCACAGCTTGTAGGAATTAAATGTGCCTTGTGTGACTCCACTTGGAGATGACCCTTTGAAGTTTGCACTTGTTTTCCTCTGGACTTTGCCCCATGTGCCTTTGCTGTTTTGATTTTTACCTTTCACCAATTGTGAGTACAATTATATATGGAGTCCTGTGAGTCCTAGTGAACCACTGAACCTGGGGGTAGTCTTGGGGATTTTCAACACAGGTAATCACCCAGTGTAAAGGCACAGGATTTTAAACTTGATATTGGCAAGAGGGAACTATCATAGGGCAGTGACACAATGAAACTAATACTTGTACATTTATAGATTGAAGCACCTTTAATTAATTAAAAAAATTTTTATTGCTACATCTTCACACACATATAGTCCATCCAAAGTATGCAACCAGTGGCTCACAGTATCATCACATAGTTGTGTATTCAGTGTCATGATCATTTTTAGAACATTTACATCATTACAGAAAAATAAAAAGAGAAAAGGAAAAACCCATACATCCCATACTCTTACCCTCCCTGTCATTGACCACTAGTATTGCAACCTACACAATTTTTTTTTACCCATTATCCCCCACCATTATTTAGTTATTTATTTTATTTTTGTCCTTAAATTTTTTATACATCTGTCCATACCTTGGATAAAGGGAGTGTCAACCACAAGGTTTTCACATTCATACGGTCACATTGTAAAAGCTATATCATTATACAGTGCTCATCTTCAAGAATCAAAGCTACTCCCCCCTACGTGGGACATGACATCCAGAGGTGAAAGTCTCCCTGGCGACGTGGGAGAGGATTCCCAGGGATGAGTCCAGCCCTGGCTCCATGGGATCAACAATTACATTCTGACCAAATGGGGGAGAAGAACTGTAACTAATAAAGTATCAGTGGCAGAGATAGTTCAAACACAGTCAAGAGGCTACTCTGGAGATTGCTCTTATGCAATCTTCAGTTGGACCTTGCTGCCTATTATAACTTGTCAGACCCCAAACAGGGCCTTTCCAGTCAATCCTAAAGAACACCTGGGGCAATACATAAGATTCCACAAGGTTTCCATGCACTAGAGTAACTTTTCAGAAACCTACAGCCTCCAGATGAGTCCCTGGACCAGATAGGTCCTGAAACCTAGAGGGCCCAGCCTCTCTAGAACATCAAATAGTTTCATCTCCCTACTCCATATTATTGACAGACCCTTCCAACATGAAAAAATTAGAATGGCCATAGCCCAAACACGTCTAAAAAGAGAGAGATAGATCAAAGGTGAGGATGGAGTTATTCATAGAAGATAGGATTTAGCAAATGAATATGATTCCTGAATCTTAAAATTGATATCTCTTTTAGTCTCCAGTATCTTAGAGGAGCTAGAAGTAAAAACCTAAAATTGTAGAATTATAACCCATACCAAAATCTGAAATATGTTCTACAACTCATTGTGGTTCTGTGCTTTGAAATTTATTGCTTTTCTGTACTTTTTTGTGTGTAAATTTTCACAAAAAAGAAAAAAATCAATAGTGATGATAAAAAAATATTTATACCTTGTAGCCTCCTGTATCCTGGAACAGCTAGAAGGAAAAATCTGAGATAATCGTATGGTAGCCCATGGCAGACTCTGGGATCTGTCCTATAACTGCTTGTTGAAGAATGCTTTGAAAACTATTGCTTTTTTTCTTTCTTTGCTTTGTATATATGTTATAGTATACAATAAAAAAAGTTAAAAAAAAAAAAAGAATCAAGGCTACTGGACTACAGTTCACCAGTTTCAGATACTTCCCTCTAGCCACTCTAATACATCATAAACTAAAAAGAAATATCTATAAATGTATAAGAATAGCCTCCAAGATAACCTCTCGATTCTGAAATCTCTCAGCCACTGAAACTTTTTTTTGTCTCATTTCTTTCTTACCCCTTTTGGTCAAGAAGACTTTCTCCATCTTGTGATGGCTGGGTCCTGGCTCATACTGGGAGTTCTGTCCCATGTTGCCAGGGTGATTTATACCCCTGGGAGTCATGTGGGGAGGGCAGTGAGTTCACCTGCCTAGTTAGCTTAGAGAGAGAAGCCATATCTGAGCAACAAAAGAGGTTCTCTGGTGGTGACTTGTAGGCATAATAATAAGTAGGCTTAGTTTTTCCTTTATCAGAATAAATTTCATAGGAGCAAGCCCCAAGATTGAGGGCTTAACCTATTAAATTGTGGTCCTTGCAAGGATATCAAGAATTCCCCACCTGGGGAGGTTTAATAGTTCTTCCTTTCTCCCCAGCCCCCCAAGGTGACTTTGCAAATGTTTTTTTATTCTGTGCCCAAATTACTCTGGGATGTATCAGGGCATCACACTGACTATACAGACCAACAGGGTCTACTCCCTATTCAAGATTCCGTGTAATTATGGTGTTCAAATAAACTGACCATGCAAGTTAAATCAGATATTGTCTTACCAAAAATAGAAATTTTGCTCCAAGTAAACATCTTTCCTTTGGTCTCCCACAGAAGTTGAAGTTTTAAAATACAGATCATATCATCTTTTACCCTGTATTCTGATTTACCTTAGTCCTATCCAGATCCCTTTAATTCTTGAACTCAATTCCTTATTTTTAGGAACATCAAAGAGATTTAATGATATTACCATGGCAGCAGTATTCATGGTGAATTCAAAGAGACAAATCTAGGAGACCAGTTTAGGTGACTTTTGGAGTAATTTAGCTTTGAGATCAGAAAAGTTATGACTTAGGTAATTGTATTTAGAGTGAAAGAATTTGAAGTAAATCTAATAAACATGTTGTTAGGGCTATCTATTGTCATGACAAGTGAAATGTTTGGGGCAAAGAGGGAAAAGGGATATAGGAGGACTGTATTTCATAATTTGCGGTGGATCATTAATAGCCTACTTTTTTCTGGAGTACTTTCAGGGAAAGTTTTCCTATTTTGTGCTTTAAGTATTTTCTCTGTTGTGATGAGCATATTTATCTTTATTTTTTTGGTGAATTGGAATGAGGGTATTTAATCTTAAATTAATATTCTTATTTGTATTTTACTAATTTTTCTTAAATTTGCCTATTTTCTTTCTTTCTGGAAATCACACATATTATACTGCTTTGCCTTCCCTTTTGCTCTCTCTCCAAAAAATAGATTTATGGCATTCAGCCTTCTGGGAAACAGTATGGTAAAATAAAAGGGCTAAGACAGACCTGGGATCTACTCTGTCTCTTTTACTAGCTGCATATTCTCAGTGAGTAACTAAGTATCAGTGAGCCTTGTTTCTACATATGTAAAATGGAATTGCTATACTTAAATACAAGGTAATTAGGAGTAAATGTAACACTATAAAATACACTTAGGGCCTGACCTATACCCGTCAGGCCACAATGTCCCTTATTGCTTATTTCTAGGAGGGTCTGTCATGGAGACTAAAGGAAAAGGGGAGGTATGTTTTGTATTGTAATTGTCTGTCTTACATCAGCCAGAAGAGGTCACTGGAAATCTGTGCAAGTCTCCTTTGCTTTTCATAGCTATGAATTGTTTTTGTAAAGATAGCATTCCACAGTGAAAGAGAGCAAAACTGTTCACAGTTTGCATTGTTTTCCTCGCTTCTCCCCCTTTTTCCTCTCCAAGTTCTTCCCTCTAGACCAACCAGTGCTTCTTAGATTTTATCGTGAACACAAATCACCTGGGAATCTGGTTAAAATGTCTTCTGCAGTGGCTGTACCGTTTTATATTCCCACCAACAATGAATAAGTGTTCATATTTCTCAACATCTTTTCCAACACTTGTAATTTTCCTTTATTTTTTTAATAGTAGCCATTCTAGCAGATGTGGAATAGTATTTCATTGTGGTTTTGATTTGCATTTCCTTAATGGTTAATGATGTTGAACATCTTTTTACGTGCTTTTTGGCCATTTCTTTGTCTTTGGAGAAACAACTATTCAAACCTTTTGCCTATTTTAGGCAAGAATGCCTAATTAAGTTGTTTGTGCTTTGTTGTTCACTAGTAGGATTTCTTTATATATTAAGTCCTTATCAGACATGTGGTTTCTAAATATTTTCTCCCATTTTATAGGTTGCTTTTGTCTTTTTACTGTCATGACAAAAGTCCTTTGGTGCATGTTTTAGTTTCCTAGGCTGCTGAAAGCAGATACTATAAAATGGGTTGGCTTAATAATGGAAATTTATTAGCTTACAGTTTTGAGGCCGAGAAAAATGTCCAAATTAAAGCTTACAGTGATGCTTTCTTTTCAGATACTGGCTGCCAACTATTTTTCACTCTTCTGTCACATGGCAAGACATATGGTGACCTCTTCTGGCGTCTCCCTTCACTTCTGGCGTCTCCCTTCACTTCTGGGTTTTGTTCCTTTCAGCTTTTGCTTCCATGGTATCCACACATGCTCTCTTTGTCTCTCTTGCTCATCCCATTTGTAAAGGGCTCCAGTTAAGAATTACCGCCCATCTTGAATGAAGTGCGTCCCTGCTTATCTGAAGTAGCATCTTCAAAAGATCCTGCTTGCAGTGGGTTCACACCACAGGAATGAATTAACGTTAAGAACATGCTTTTCTGGGGAGCATAGAGATTCAAACCACCAAAGTGCAGAAAAGATCTTAATTTTGATGAGGTGCCATTTATCTGGTTTTTTCTTTTGTTGCTTGTGCTTTGGGTGTAGCATCTAAGAAGTTGTTGCCTAACACGGGTTCTGAAAATGATTCCCTATATTTTCTTCTAGTACTTTTATAGTTCCCATTAGGTCTTTGGTCCATTTCAAGTTGTTTCTTCTGTATGTTATGATGTAAGGGTCTGTCTTCTTTCTTTCGTATATGGCCATCCAGTTTTCACAGCACTATTAGTTCAAGAATCTCTTCTTTTCCAATTGAATGAACTTGGCGCCCCTGTCAGAACTGTGTGCCATAAATATGAGGGTTGATTTCTGAATTCTCAGTTTAATTCCATTAATCTAGCTTTCACTCCTTGTGGCAATATGCTGTTTTTTGTGGTTTTTTTTTTTTTTTTTTTATTATTGTGGCTTTGTAATGAATTTAGCATTGGGATATTTCTGTCCTCTAACTTTGTTCTTCTTATCAAGATGACTTTGACTGTTCAGTGCCCCTTACCCTTCCATATAATTTTGATCATTGACTTTTCCATTTTTTGCAAAGAAAATTGTAGGAATTTTGATTGGAATTGTTTTAAATCTGTAAAGTGCTTTGGGTAGAATTGACAGCAAAACAATATTAAGTCTCCAATCCATGAGCAATGAATATCTTTTCAATTATTTAGGTCTTATATGATTTCTTTTAGCATTGTTTTGTAATATTCTTTGTACCAGTCCTTTACATCCTTGGTTAGATTAAATACTAGGTATTTGATTATTTTCATTGTTATTGTATGTGGAATTTTTTTTCTTGATTTCTTCAGATTATTCGTTACTGGTTTATGGAAAGACTACTGATTTTTTGTGTGTTTATCTTGTTCCCCACTTTGTTGAATTTGTTTATTAGTTCTGGTTGCTTTGTTGTGGATTTTTCAGGATTTTCTTTGTATGGAATCATGTCATCTGCAATTAAGGAAAGTTTCACTTCTTTCTTTCTGATTTCGATGACTGGCAAGACTAGTACAGTGAGTGTTGAGTAACAGTGGGGACAGTGGGCATCCTTGTCTTGTTCCTGATCTTAGAGGGAAAGCTTTTAGTCTCTGACCATTCATTATGTTAGCTGTGGCTTTTTCATATATGCCCTTTATTATGTTGAGGAGGTTTCCTTCTATACCCATTTTTAAAGTGTTTTTATGAAGAAGTGGTGCTGGATTTTGTCTTTTATGTATCAGGTGTGTTGTATTTTACGAAAGTTACTGGAAAGCAATATACCAAAAATGGATTGGCTTTCACAAAGGACATTTATTATAGATTACAAATTTACAATTTGTAAATGTCTAAATTAAGGTATTCATAGAAAAAAGATACCTTGACGCTGAAGAGATGTCAGTGGCTGATCAGGACTTCTCTGTCACGTGAGAAGGCACATGGCTGTGTCTGTTAGCCCTTTTCTCCTGGTTGGGTTTCAGAATGGCTCTCTCAGCTCTGTGAATCCTTCTGGCTTCTCCTGGGGCGTTTTCCTTTTGAGTTTTCTCTTTCTGTGAGCTCTTGTAAAGGATTCCAGTATAGGATTAAGACCCATCTGACTGGGTGGGTCACATCTCCGTGTAAACAGCCTGTTCAGAAGGTCCCACCCAACATTAGGTCTGCCCCTGCAAGATTGGATTAAAAGAACATAGGGTTTTCTGGGGAACATAACAGATTCAGACCAGCACAAGGTGAAATAATCAGAGCTTTTTTCCATTATTCTATTAATGTGGAGTATTATATTAATTTTCTTACGTTGAGCTATCCTTACATACCAGGGATAAATCCCACTTGATCATAGTGTATAATTCTTTAATGTACCATTGCATTCGATTTGCTAGTATTTTGTTGAGAATTTTTAAATCTGTGTCTGTAGCGATATTGATCTGTATTTTCTTGGGGTATCTTTATCTGGCTTTGTTATGAGGATGATGTTGGTCTAATAGAATGATGTTCCCTCCTCTTCAATTTTTTTAAACAGTTTGAGCAGAATTGATATTAGTGCTTCTTGTAATGTTTGGTAAAATTCACCTGGGATGCCATCGGGTCTTTGGCTTTTCTTTGTTGAGAAGCTTTTGATTACTTATTCAATCTCTTTAGTTTTGGTTTTTTGAGATCTTCAGTTTCTTCTTGAGTCAGTGAAGGTAGTTTTATATGCTTATAGAAATTTGTTCATTTCATATTGTTTATCTAATTTTTTGGAGTACTGCTATTCATAATATCCTCTGTAAACACCTTTATTTCTGTGTGGTTGGTATTAATATATCCTTTTCATTTCTGATTTTAGTTATCTGTGTCCTCTCTTTTTTTCTTAGTCAGCTAAAGGTTTGTCAATTTTATTTATCTTCTCAAAGAACCCACTTTTAGTTTCATTGAGTCTTTTAGTTGTCTTTTTCCCCCCACTATTTCATTTATCTCCAGGCTAATCTTTGTAATTTCCTTCCTTCTCCTCACTTTAGATTTACTTTGCACTTCTTTTTCTAGATCCTCCAGTTTTGAGGGTAAGACTGACTTAAGATCTTCCTTCTTTGTTCAGTGTAACATTTAGAGCTATAAATTTCCCTCTCAGCACCCAGTTGCTGCATCCCATACGTTTTGGTGTGTTGTGTTTTATTTTCAGTTGCCTAAAGATAATTCCTAATTTCCCTTGTGATTTCTTCTTTGGTCCATTGGTTTAGGAGTAGTATATTCATTAGTTTCCACATATTTGTGAATTTTCCATTTCTCCTTCTGTTATTGATTCCTACTTTCATTCTATTGTGGTCAGAGAAGATACGTTTCATGATTTCAATATTTTTTAATTTATTGAGACTTTTTTGTGACCTTACATATAGTATATCCTGGAGAATGATCTGTGTGCACTAAGGAAAAATGCATTCCTCTACTATTGAGTTAAGTGTTCTATATGTGTCTATTAGATCCAGTTGGTTTAGAGTATTTTTCTAGTCCTCTATTTTGTTACTGATCTCTATCTAGATATTCTGTGCCTTATTGAAAGTGGTGTATTCACATCTCCTATTATTAATGTAAAACTGTCTGATTCTCTCTTCAAGTCTGATGCCCATTTGCGTCATACATTTCTGGATGCATCTATTAGATATATAAATATTTATAATTGTTATGTCTTGCTGAATTGACCCCTATGTCAATATATACTGATACTCTTTGACTCTCTTAAAAGTTTTTTACTTAAAGTTTATTTTATGTGATATTAGAATAGCTACCCCAGCTCTCTTTTGGTTACAGTTGCATGGTACATTTTTTTTCCATCCTTTACCTTCAGCCTACTTAATATTTCGAATTTAAGGTAAATCTCTCATAAACAGCATATGGTTAGCTCATGCTTTTTTATTCATTCCGTAGATCTCTGCCTTTTGATTGAAGAGTTTAATACATTTATATTTAAAGTCACTACTGATAATGCAGCCATTTGTTCTGCCCTTTTAGTATTTTGTATTTGTAAAGTCTTATACCTTTTTTGACCCTCAATTCTTCCATCAAGCCTACTCTCATATTTATTTTATTTTTTGGTATGGTACCATTTCGAATCCCTTCTCATTTATTTTTGTTTATGTCCTTCATATATTTTCTGTTTTATCACAGTCTTCAAATTTAACATCCTAAATCTGTAACTATCATATTTGATTTGATACCGACCTAACTTTGATAGCATACGCATACACTTTTTTTATTTTAATGCAATTTTATTGATATATATTATATATTCACATACCATATAATTGTCTGAAGTGTACAATTAATGATTCACAGTATCATCATATAGCTGTGCATGCATCATCACAATTGACTTTTTTCTTCTTTTTTTGTGAAAAATAATATATATACCAAAAAAAGCAATAAATTTCAGCATCCTGCAACAATTAGTTGTAGAACAGATTTCAGAATTTGGTATGGGTTCTTACTCATTCTGCCCCAACACCTTTTTTTTCTGTCCTTCTTGAAAATTATATTTTGTGGATTCTATATCCAAAACCATAGATTTATCATTACTTTGTTGTTGTTTGTTTTCTCTCTGCCTTTTTATTGTAAAAAATAACATATATACAAGGAAACAATAAATTTCAAAGCACACCACAACAATTAGCTATAGAACAAATTTTAAACTTTGGTGTGGGTTACAGTTCCACAAATTAAGGTTTTTTCTTATGTCTGCTCCAAGACACTGGAGACTAAAGGAAATATCAATGTAATGATTCAACAGTCATACTCATTTGTTAAATCCTCTTTTCTCTGTATAATTCCACCTTCTCCTTTGATCTTTCTCCTAATCTTTACGGTTATTTGGGCTATGCCCATTCTAAATTTTTCATTTTAGAAAGGGCTGTCTGTAATATGGGATAGGGGAATGGAAATAATTGATGTTCTGGAGTGGCTGGATCCTTTGGGTTTCAGGACTTTTCTGGGCTAGGAACCCATCTGGAGGTTGTAGGTTTTTGGAAAATAATCGTAGTGCATGGAACCTTTGTAGAATCTCAGAGAAAGCCCTAGATGTTCTTTAAGGTTGATAGGAATGGTTTTGATTGAAGTTTGGCAAACTATGATTAACGGCAATATTTAGCTGAAGCTTGCATAAGAGTAGCCTCCAGAGTAGCCTCTTGACTCTATTTGAACTCTCTTAGCCACTCATACCTTATTTGCTACACTTCTTTTCCCCTTTTTGGTCAGGAAGGCATTGTTGATTGTACAGTGCCAGGGCCAGGCTCATTCCTGGGAGTCATATCACACGTTGCCAGAGAAATTTTCAACGCTGGATGTCATGTCCCACATAGGGGGGAGGCTAATGATTTTACTTGCAGAGTTGGGCTTAGAGAGACAGAGACCACATCTAAGTAATAAAAGAGGTCCTTTGGTAATAACTCTTAGGCATAACTATAGGTAGGCTTAGGGTCTCTGCTACATAAATAAGCTTCACAGGAGCAATCCTTAAGATCATGGGCTTGGCCTCTTGACTTGGGAGTCCCTAATGTTTGAGACAGTATCACTGGTTTTGTTGGTGGTAAAGTTTAATAACTTCATATGTTTTTCCTCCCATCCCTCAAGGGACTTTGCCAGTACTTTTTAATTATCTGTTCAATGTACTCTGATATTACATTAAGCTATACAGAATTATAAGCCCTCATTCCTGTTATGGGTTCCATAGATTTGGGTTGTTTAAATGAGCTATCCAGACAGGTTGAGTTAGATTGTGTGTTAGAGAAAATTTAGGTTTTGTATAAATAAACTTCTGATCCTTTGGTCTCATGGAGTAGGTGAAGTCCTAAAATGCAGACAATGCCCATTTTACCTCTATGCTCTGATTTACCTTAGACCTGATCTGATCTGCTTCGTTCTTATCTCTAATTGAAGCCTGATCTCTTTTTCAGTTTCTTTATGTGACAATGCTGCACTTTAGAACTGCAGAACTACTCGGAGCCTTAGGTGACACACATGTACTCAAAGTTTCAGGGAAATAGCAGATTGTACATATATAGCTCAGCCTTTCAAAATCTAGAAGTAATAGTTAGAGCTTCCAAGTAACTGTGATTGCTATAAGAGCTTACAGTCTAGGCCCCTATATTCTTTAAAGTATTTTCTAAGTGAGACCATATAGTATTTACTCTTGTTTCTCACTTATTTTGCATCACATAATCCCACAGCTTCATTCACAACATTTGCATGCCTCACAACTTCATTCCTTTCTATAGTAGCACAGTAGTCTATCATATGTATATACCACAGTTCACCATTCTACTTCTCATTGTATCCTTCAGCCACCTCCATGCATTGGGCATCATGTGCAATGTACAAAGTTAACAGTGCATGTCTCACATCACCTTACTTAGTAGTATGAACATCAATACTTGATTTTAGATAGTTTTCATTGTTCTCAAGCAAAAAATAATCAGTAAACACACTCATCAAATAGAAAATCCAAACCTCCCCTAAACTCTACTCCTTAACTACCCCACCCCTATTATTTACCCTGATATTGCTATGGTACTGTTGATGTCTTCCTGTTAAACATGGCCCATAGTATACAATAGTAGCTTTCCCCTTATTCCCCAGTATTATAAATTCTTTGTACATGATTCATACTTTTGAAGTAGTTTGTACAAGAACTTATTAATATCTGTAGTGTTAATCAATGGGACACATGAGCCTATCCAACTTCTTTCAGTCATGTTCACCTTCAACATGGTAATATTACTTATAGACCCTCTAGTGAACTGCCTTCACTTCTGTCTATTCCCTAACATTTAAGTTCAATCTCATTAGCTAACCATTCACCCATCTCTAGCTTCCATGTATTTCTAGGACCCCTATATTCTGTGTTATAAGCCTCTGAGTTTATCTTTACCAAGGTCATAAAAGCGAAATCCTACCCCATCTATCCTTTTGTGTATCTGGCTTATTTCATTTAGCATTATATCCTCAGTGTTCATCCATCTTGTTGTATGCTTCAGAAACTCATTTTGTCTTACCGTTGTATAATATTCCATCGTATGTACATACAACATTTTGTTTATCCATTTGTCTGTTGATGGTCACTTGGATTGTTTCTGTCTTTTGGCAATTGTGAATAATACTGCTATGAACATAGGTGTACAAATGTCTGTGTTACTGCTTTCAGCTCTTCTGTGTATATACCGAGTTGTGATATTGCCAGGTCATAGAACAACTGAATATTTTCTTAGCAACCACCAAACTGTCTTCCATAGTGGCTGTACCATTATACATTCTTACAGCAGTGCGTAAGTGTTCCAGTCTTTCCACATCTTCTCTAACATTGTAGATCCTGTTTGTTTAATAGCAGCCATTCTTATAGGTGTGACGTGGTATCTCAAGTCTTGATCTACATTTTCCTTATAGTTAATGAAAATGAGCATCTCTTCATGTGCTTTTTAGTCATCTGTATTTTCTCTTTGAGGAAATGTCTATTCATGTCTTTAATCCATATTATAATTGGGTTGTTTTTTGTTGAATTGTATGATTTCTTTATGTATATAGGATATTAAACCATTGTCTGACACGTGATTTCCAAATATTTTCTCCTATCGACTTGCCTGCCTGTTCTTTTTTTTTTTTTAAATATTTTTATTGACAAATCTTCATACACATACAGCCCATATATGGGTGTACAATCATTGGCTCACAGTATGTATCACATTGCTATGTATTCATCACCATGGCCATTTTTAGAATGTTTGCAGCACTCCAGAAAAAGAAATAAAAAGAAGAAAACTCATACATGCCATACCCATTACCTGTCCCTCTCATTGACCACTAGTATTGCAATCTATCCAATTTTTTACCCTTTATTCCTTTATTTCCTTGTTGATCTTCTTTCTGGTTGTTCTATCTTTGGAGGAGAGTGGTGTATTGAAGTCTCCTATTATTGTTGAAACACCTGTTGTTCCCTTGAGTTTTGCCAATATCTGTCTCATGTACTTTGGAGCTCCTTTATTGGGAGCATAAACATTTATGATTGTTATTTCTTCTTGGTGGATTCTCCCTTTAATTAATATATAGTGTCCTTTGTCTCTTATGATGTTTTTACATTTAAAGTCTATTTTGTCTGATATTAGTATAGCTATTCCTTTCTTTTAGTTACAACTTGTGTGGAAAATCTTTTTATATCCTTTTACTTTCAATCCATTTGTATCCTTGTGTCTTAAGATGAGTTTCTTATAAACAGCATATAGCTGGATTATGTTTGTTAATCCATTCTGCCAATCTGTATCTTTTAATTGGTAAATTTAGAGTTATTACTGAAAAGGCACTTCTTGAATCCACCAACTTATCTTTTAGATTTTGTCAGATTTATATATTCTTTTCTCTCTTTCTCTTTTTGTCCTTTAAGTTACCCTTATTCATATTCTTCAATTCTGTGCTGCCCTCCAGACCTCCCTCTCCTGTCTTTTTTTTTTTTTTTTTTTAAAGGAAAGACAGAGAGAAGGAAGGAAGGATAGAAGGAAGGAAGGGAGGAAGAAAGGGAAACATCTTTTAAACATTTTCTTGTTTTATTGTATTTTGTTTCTCCGTTTTTGTTACATGGGCTGGGGCCGGGAATCGAACCGAGGTCCTCCGGCATAGCAGGCAAGCACTTTGCCCGCTGAGCCACCGCGGCCCGCCCCTCTCCTGTCTTTTTTTCTCAGCTGGCAGAACTTAGTATTTTTTGTAGGGCTGGTCTCATGTTGACAGATTCTTTCAGGATCTGTTTGTCTGTAGTGAAAATTTTAATCTCCCCCTCAGTTTTAAAGGACAATTTGGCTGGGTACAGAATTCTTGGCTGGAAGTCTTTCTCTTTTAGGATCTTAAATATATCATACTTCTGCCTTCTTGCTCCGTGGTGCCAGTTGAGTAGTCTGAACTCGGTCTTAAGTGGTTTCCCTTGTATGTAATAGATTGTTTTTCTCCTGTTTTCAGAATTTTCTGCTTCTCTTCGACATTTGACAGACTAATTAGTATATGTGACTGGGGGAAGGCCTGTTTGGATGTATTCTATTTGGTGTTTCTTGAGCTTCTTTGACTTTGTACATTTGTGTCCTTATAAGAGTTGGAAAGTTTTCCCCATTATATCCTCAACTACTTTCCCTAGTCCTTTACTCCTTTCTTCTCCTTCTTGGACACCAATGGTTCTTATATTTGTGCATTTTATTTTATCTGTCATTTCCCTGAGAGCCAATTTAAATTTTTCCATCTTTTTTGTAATTTGCTGTTTTGAGTTTTCAAAATCAGTTGTCCCATCCTCTAGTTCACGTGTTCTTTCTTCTGTCTCTTCAAATCTGCTGTTGTATGTCTCTAGTATGTTTTTTTATTTGGTTTACAGAATCTTTAATCTCTGTAATATCTATTTTTCTATCTATTCTTTCAAATTCCTCCTTTTGCTCTACTAGTGTCTTCTTGATCTCCTTTATATCATTAGCCATCCCATTTATTTTATTTCGTAGAGTTTTATGAACATCTTTTATTAGTTGTTCCAGCATCTGTGTCTCCTCTGGTATTTTAATTTTGTCATATGGCTGGGCTATATCTGTCTGCATTGTGATGTGATCTTCTGTTCTTTTCATCGCATGTAAATATCTTGATTGATTTACTTTGGAAATCGATTTCCTTCAGTAGTCTAAAGCCTTGTGTTTGCGGAATGGATGTGTAGCAGAATGCAGGGCACTGGACGGGCACAACGTGTGGTGATGGGTTGCAGTGCAGGTATAGGTGTTGGTTGGGGATGCTACACTGGTACCTGTGAACATGAGTGCCCAGCAGTGAGAGAGGATGTGGCTGTGCGGATACACGGGTCTGGGAAGTGTGGCCCAGGTGTGTGCTGGTCTAGGGCACAGGGCCCTTTGTGCGCATGTGCAGAGCTATGGCAGGGGGTCAGCTTTACACCTACGTAGGCTGGGACAGATGTGACCTGACTGAGCAGGTCATTGCTTTCTGAGAGCTCGGGGGTGTGACGTGGGGCTCTGTGCATGCGCTGTCTAGGTGTACCGTAAACTATGTAGCAGTGTGCAGAGCTCAGATGGGACTGGGTGCAGCTGTATGATTATATGGGCTGGGGGTGGATGTAGCCTGGGTATGGAGGTAAGCACCTGTAGCCTTTATGTGCTGACAACAGCCTGCAGGGAGCAAGGAGGGGTTGGTAGTGCTTGGGAGGAACGCAGGAGAGTTGGGTTGGACTGCACTTGGATTGGGTGTATGAAGTGGGTACGTGTGCGAGGGGTTGGAGGGGTGGAGGCACTTGGAGCATGGGAAGTGGAGACATGTGGCAGGGTTCAGATGCATGTGGGTGAGTCACAGGTCATAGGGCTGTGCTGGAGAGGGTAGTGTGTTCAAGGATTGTGGCTTGACTTACTTCCTAGTCCCTGTCTCCCCATCTGTGTGCTCCTGAGGGCTCCGGGCTTCTGCATTAGACTATTTGTACCAGCCAGACAGTCTCCGGTTCTCTGCTTCTCAGTTCCTCAGCTTTGGGCTGCCCTGTGAGGTACAGAAGACTCTCCCAGTCTTTCGTTTACACTTTGGAATTGCCATCTCAGTTGCTCTCCTGTCCCTTCTCTTACTGTTCCTTGGAGCAGGATTGAGCTCGTTCTAGCCTATTCCACCATTTTCCTGGAATTTCTACTCTCTGTTAATTTTTTTTTTTTTTTTTTTTACGTGGGCAGGCATCAGAAATTGAACCCAGGTCTCTGGCATGGCAGATGAGAACTCTTCCTGCTGAGCCACTGTGATCTACCCTCTCTGTTAATTTTTAAACAGTTTTATTTGCACATCATACAATCCAACTTATGTAAATAGCCATGCCTTTGCTACAGTAATCTATATGAAGATATTTTCTTCTCTTCCATAAAGAAACCATACCCTTTTCCTGTACTCCCCATTTGGTGATGTTTAGTTTTGACATAATGCTTTTGTTAGATTGAGTTTGAATCATATTACAATGTTATTGTTGACTGTAGACCTTAGCTTCCATTGATTTTACTTTTTCCTGGCGCCACGTGTGCTGGTTTGAATCTCCCAGGAAAGCAACGTCCTTTAATCCTCATTCAGTATTGCTGGTGGAAGCTTTTTTTTTTTTTTCAAATGGCAGGGTCTGGGAATCGAACCCAGGTCTTTGGCATGACAGGTGAGAATTCTGCCACTGAGCCACCGTTACACTGCCCAGAAACTTTTTTTGATTATCCATGGAGATGTGACCCACTCCATTGTGAGTGATTTCCATGGAGATGTGTCTCTACCTATTCAAGTTAGGATTGCTTGCTGGAGCCCTTTAAGGGGGAACCATTTTGGAAAAAGTTTTAGAGCCCATTCAGTCAGAGACTTTTACAGATGAAGATGGAAAATGTCCCCAGGGGAGCTTGATGAAACAAGAAGCCTGGAGAAAAGCTAGCAGACACCACAATGTTTGCCAGGTGCCTTTCCAGTTGAGAGAGAAACCCTGAATGTCATCAGCCTTCTTGAACCAATGTATTTTCTCTGGATGCCTTAGATTGAATGTTTCTATGACCTTGCTTTAATTTGGACATTTTCACAGTCTTAGAACATGTAAACTTCCAACTTAATAAATTCCCCTTTTTAAAAGTCATTCTGGTCAGTTGTTCGGTGGCATAATTCTCGCCTGCCATGCTGGACACCTGGGTTCAATTCCCGGAGCTGGCACATGCAGAAAATAAAACGCCATTCTGTTTTCTGATACATTGCATTCCGACAACTTGCAAACTAGAACACCATCCCATTTTCAACACCTTGCAGTGTGACATCCATTTGTTCTCCCTCATGCAAAGCCATTTTTATATTTGTACTTTTAATCACCATCATTGTCCCCTCTAGGCGTTCCTAATTTATAACACTCAAGTCTTTATCCTCTATCTTTTCTTCTGGTTTCATACATACCCCCAGCCCTTCTCCCTCAAGCATACTCACATTCAGCTTCATTCAGTGTACTTATATTACTGTGCTACCATCAGATAGTATTGTGCTATCTATTTCTGAATTTTTACAGTCAGTTCTATTGCACAGTTTGTATTTCTTCAGCACCAAATGCCCAGTCTCTACCCTCTTTCTCTCTCCTGATAATCTGTGTTTTAACTTTAACTCTCAAAGTTCACTCATTAATGCTAGTACATATTAATGGGACCATACGAACTTTATCTTTTTGTTTCTGGCTAATTTCATTCAAAATAGTGTCCTCAGGGCTCATCCCCATTGTTACATGCTTCATGACTTTATTCTGTCTTAAAGCTGCATAATTCTCTATTGTATGTATATACCACACCTTGTTTAGCAACACGTGTCTATTGATGGACATTTTAGCTGTTACCATCCCTTGGCAATTATAAATAGTGCTGCTCTAAACATTGGTCTACAAATGTCCGTTTCTCTCCTTGCCTTCGATTCCTCTCAATATACCTAGCCAGTAGGATTGCTGGGTCATATATAATTCCATACTTAGCTTCCTGAGCAACTGCCAAACTGCCTTCCAGAGTGATTGTACCATTTTACATTCCCACCAAAAGTGGATAAGTTTGACTGTTTCTCCACATCTTCTTTAGCACATTTTGTTTTTTGATAATGACCATTGTAGTGGGTGTGAGATTATATCTCATTGTGGTTTTGATTTGCATTTCCCTAGTAGCCAGGTAAGTTGAGCATCTTTTCATGTGCCTTTTAGGCATTTGTATTTCTTCTTCTGAGAAGTGTCTGTTCATGTCTTTTGCACATTTTTTAATTGGGTTTTTTGTCATTTTTTGTTGTTGAGTTGAAGAATCTCTTTATATATTCTTGATACTAAACCTGTATCTAATACGTGATTTCCAAATATTGTCTCCCATTGCTTAGGCTGCATTACTTTCCTGACGGAGTTCTTTGATGCACAAACATTTAATTTTGAGGTGATCTCATTTATCACTTTTTTCAATGCTCGTGCTTTGGCAGTCTAGGAAACTGCCTCCTATTACAAGATTTATAAGATATTTCCCTACGTTTTCTTCTAAAAGTTTTATGGTCTTAAATCTAATGTTTAGGTCTTTGATCCAGTTTGAGTTAATTTTTGTATGGAGTGTGTGATATGGATTCTCTTTCATTTTTTTGCATATGGATATCCAGTTCTCCAAATACCATTTGTTGAAGAGGCTGCTCTGTCCCAGGTGAATTGGCTTGACTGTCTTATCTGAGATCAATTGTCCATAGATGACAGGGTCTATATCTGAACACTCAATTAGATTCCATTGGTTAGTATATCTATCTTTATGCCAATCTGAAGATGAGCAATCCAAAGAAATCAGCGTAACTCTGTAATATGCTTTAAAGTTACGTATGTGAGGCCTTCCAGTTCAGTTTTCTTTCTCAAGGTATTTTTAGCTATTTGGGCACCCTGCCCTTCCAAATAAATTAGGTTATTAGTTTTCCTGTTTTTGCAGAGTAAGTTGTTGGGATTTCAGTTGGCATTGTTTTGAATCTATAAATCAGTTTGGATAGAATTGACTATATTTCTTCCAGTCCTTGAACATGATATGCCCTTCCATATATTTAGGTCTTCCAGGATTTCCTTTAGCAATTTCTTGTAGTTTCCTGTGTATAGGTCTTTTGTATCCTTAGTGAAATTTATTGCTAAATATGTTATTCTTTTGGTTCCTATTTTTAATGGATTTTTTTTCTTGATTTCCTCAGATTGCTCATCACTCGTGTCTAGAAATACTAACGATTTTTGGGTGTTGATCTTGTACCCTGCCCCTTTGCTGCTTTACACCTTTCATCTGACTAGTTACTTTGTCTCTCAGACGTGCCTTAGTGTCGCCCTTGCCTTGGACAGTGCTGTAGCCAGAGAGTGCTTGCAGTTATATCTGTTAAGAGGTTTCAAAAAAAAAAAGAGAAAAGCCTTTTCGGAACTGGATCCCAGCTCCCTGGGTTTGCCGATCAAGAGTTTGAGTTGGTACATTCCTCTGATTATCCCCAAGCTCTGTGTGTCTCCCTATTTTTGTGGTGTTCAACTCAGAAAGCATCTTTTTCTCTTTTTCTTCAGCCTAGCCTCCTCTCTGCCAGGGCGAAAACTCCTGTTTCCTTTATACTTATTCCAGGTTTATCTGTGCTTGGGGCCTGTTTTCAGTAGTCATAATTTTTAAATTAATTCCACAATTGGAGCTTGATTGAGATAAGCCATTGCTTACTAGTAAAGTCTGTTTCCTTTCCCCTTGGGGAACCAGCCTGTTGTGCTCATGAGGGAGGGATGCCAGCCTCCACACCTTGGAGACTTACAGTTCTGTCTGGGATCTCAGCTGTTCCACCCATTCCAGACTGTTTTATGATGTGTATCCAGTCACTGATGTCTCCCTATCAGTTCCGTGAAATTCCTGGCTATTTATTACCTGCTCTGGAGGATGAACTAAATTCCACACCTCACTATCAGCATTTGATTTTGAGGAGTTCCCATTTATCTGTCTTTTTCTTTGGGTTGCTTGTGCTTTTGGTGTTAAGTTTACTAAGCTACCTCCTATTATTAGGTCTTGAAGATATTTCTCTATATTTTCTTCTAGGAGTTTTAGTTTTGTGGTACAGCTTCCTTATATTTAGGTCTTTGATCTGTTTTGAGTTAATTTTCATATAGGGTATAAGGTAAGTATCCTTCTTCCTTCTTTTGGCTATTGACATCCAGTTCTCCCATGACCTGAAAAAAGTATTTTGTCCTGGTTCAGTGGATTTGGGGGCTTTGTGGAAGATCAGTTCAGTGTAGTTTTGATGGTCTATTTCCACATTCTCGATTTGATTCCATAGGTCAATACTTCTTTGTGCCAGAACCATGCTGTTTTGACCACTATGGCTTTATAATAAGCTTTAAAATCAGGAAGTGTTGAGCCTCACACTTCATTCTCTTTTAGGATATTTTTAGCTATTCGAGGTCTCTTCCTTTCAAATGAATTTGATACCTACCTTTTTCAAGTCTTCAAAGTAGATTGCTGGAATTTTTATTGATGATGTGTTGAATCTGTAGATCAATTTGCATAGAATTAATATCTTAACTGCATTTCACTTTCCTGTCCATGATCAGGAAATGTCTTTCCACCTATTTAGATCTTTGATTTTTTTTTTTTTAGCGATGTGTATAGTTTTCTGCTTACAGGTCCTTTACATCACTAGTTAAGTTCATTCCTAAATAATTGATTCTTTTAGTTACTATTTTGAATGGAATTTTTTCCTCAATTCTCTCCTCATTTAGGTCATTGCTAGTGTATAGAAACATTACTAATTTTTGCACATTAATCCTATATCCTTCCACTTAGCTGAATTCGATTATTAGCTCAAGAAGCTTTGTTGTATATTTGTCAGGGTTTCCTAGTATAGTATGATGTCATCTGCAAATATTGAAAGCTTTACTTCTTCTTTTCTAATTTCAATGCCTTTTATTTCTTTTTTCACCTGATTGCTGTAACTAAAATTTATAGTATGATGTTGAATAATACTGGTGACCGAGGTCATGCTTGTCTTGTTCCCGATCTTGGTAGAAGGCTTTCAGTCTGTCACCACTGAGTATCATGCTGGCTGTGGGTTTTTCTTATATATCCTTTATCATATTGAGGAAGTTACCTTTGATTCCTACCTTTTGAAGTGTCTTTATCAGAAAAGGGTGTTGAGTTTTGTCACATGCTTTTCCGGTGTTAATCAAGATGATCATTTGTTTTTTTCCCCTTTTGATTTGTTAATGTGCTGTATTGATTGATTTTCCTGTGTTGAACTACCCTTGCATACCTGGAATAAAACCCACTTGGTCATGGTGAAGAATTCTTTTAGTGTGCCTTTGGATTTGATTTGCTTGTATTTTATTGAGAAATTTTCACCTATATTTGTTGTGGAGATTGGCTTGTAGTTTTCCTGTCTTATAGCATCTTTACCTGTTTTTGGTATTACAGTGATGTTAGCTTCATAAAATAAATCTTATGTTCCTTTTTCCTTAATTTTTTTGGTCACTTTTTAGCAGGATTGGTGTTCTTTTTGGAATGTTTGATAAAATTACAACTGTGAAGCTGTGCAGCCATGAGCTTTTCTTTGTAGGAAGATTTTTAATGAATGATTGACTCTCTTTATTTGTATTTGGATTTGTTGACATTTCTTCTCAAGTCAGTGTAGCTTGTTTGTGTTTTTCTAGGAATTTATCCTTTTCATCTCAGTTGCCTAGTTTGTTGGCATATAGTTGTTCATAGTATCCTCTTACAATTTAAAAAAAATTTTTTCTGGGTTGGTGGTACTGACCCCTCTTTTCATTTCTGATTTTTTAAATTTGCATTTCCTCCCCTTTTTTTCTTTGTCGACATAGCTTGGAGTCCATTGGTTTTATTGATTTTCTCAAAGAACCAACTTTCGGTTTTATTGATTCTTTCTGTTTTTTTGTTCTCCAATTCGTTTAATTCTGCTTTAATCTTTCTTATTTCTCTTCATCTGTTTGCTTTGGGGTTAGTTTGCTGTTCTTTCTCTAGTTCCTCCATGTGAGTAGTTAGGCCCTTGACTTTTGCTCTTTCTTTTTTAATAGAGATACTTAAGGCAATAAATTTCCCTCTCAGCACTGCCTTTGCCACATCCCATAAGTTATAAAATGCCATCTTCTCATTTTTGTTTGTCTCCAGATAATTACTGATTTCTTAAGCATTTTTTTCTTTAATCCATTGGTTGTTTAAGAATGCATTATTCAATCTCTATACATTTATGAAAGTTTTGTTCTTTCGTTTTTATTGATATCTAGCTTCATTCCATTGGGATCAGAGAATGTGCTCTGAATAAAATTTTAGTCCTTTTAAATCCTTAAAGACCTGTTTTGTATCCCCAGCATATTATCTATCCTGGAGAACATTCCATGAGCACTAGAGAAGAATATATATCCTGGTGTTTTAGGGTGTCATGACCTTACATGTCTGTTAGGCTGAATTGATTTATCAAATTATTTAAGTGCTCTACTTCCTTGTTGATCCTCTGTTTTTCTATCTATAGTGAATAGTGGTGTATTGAAGTCTCTCACTGTTACTGTTAAATTGTCTGTCGTTTCCTTCAGGTTTGTCAACATTTGTCTCATGTACTTTGGAGCTCCTTGATTGGGAGCATAAACATTTATCATTGTTATTTCTTCTTGGTGAATTGTCCCTTTTTTAAATATGTAGTGTACTTCTTTGTCTCTTATGACTTCATTACATTTAAAGTCTTACTTTGTGTGATATTAGAACGCTACCCCTGCTTTCTTTTGGTTATAGCTTGCATAGAACATCTTTTTCCGTCTTTTTACTTTCAGTCTATTTGTTACCTTGTGCCGAAGATGAGGCTCTTGTAATCAACATATAGATGGATCATATTTCTTAATCCATTCTTCCAGTCTGTATCTTTTAATTGGTGAGCTTAGTCCATTAAATTCAAAGTTATTACTGTAAAGGCATTTCTTGAATCTACCATCTTTTCCTTTGGATTTTATCAGCGCTATACATTCTTTTCCCTCTTTCTCTTTTTATCCTGTAAGTTACCATTGTTGTACTCTTCAATTTTGTGCCTTTCCTCCAGAACTCCTGTCTTTTTTTTTTAGCCGACAGAACTCACTTTAGTATTTCTTGTAGGGCTGCCCTCTTTTTGATAATTCTCTCAGTATTTGTTTGTGAAAATTTTAATGTCTCCCTCACTTTTGAAGGACAGTTTGATTGCTGTCATGGTCAGGTTCATGTGTCAACTTGGCCAAGTAGTGGTACCTGTTTGTCTGGTTGGGCACGTGCTGGCCTATCTGTTGCAGTGAGGACATTTCATAGAATTAAATCATGATCGTGTCAGCTACATCTACAGCTAATTCCATTTATAATCAGCCAAAGGAGAGTGTCTTCCGCAATGAGTAATGCTTAATCTGATCACTGGAAGCCTTTTTTTCTTAAACATGGGCAGGCACCGGGAATTGAACCTGGGTCCTCTGGCATGGCAGGCGAGAACTCTGTCTGCTGAGCCATCATGGCCCACGCACTGAAAGCCTTTTAAGGAGGATTCAGAAGAGACAGGCTCTTCCGGTCTTGGCTGGTGAGCCTCTCCTGTTGAGTTCATCCAGACCCTCCAGCGGAATTGTTGGCTTCACAGCCTGCCCTGCGGACTTTGGACTGTGCATTCCTGCGGTCACGTGAGACACTTTTATAAATTTTATATTTGTGAGTGTTCCCTGTTGATTCTGTTTCTCTAGAGAACCCTAACTAATACATCATATAAGACTGACTTCAGACTACTAAATAAGCACCATGAGGGCAAGAGGCAGTGATATATTATATTTAAGACCCTGATAGAAAAAGACTTTCAGATAAGAATTCCATATGCAGCTGTGTTTGGGTTAGTTAGGGTTCTCTGGAGAAACAGAATCAACAGGGAACACTCACAAATACAAAATTTATAAGTGTCTCATGTGACCGTGGGAGCTCAGAGTCCAAAATCCGCAGGGCAGGCTGTGAAGCCAACGACTCCGATGGAGGGTCTGGACGAACTCCACAGGAGAGGCACACCGGCTGAGACAGGAAGAGGCTGTCTCTTCTGAATCCGCCTTAAAAGACTTCCAGTGATCAGATTAAGCATCACTCATTGCAGAAGACACTCCCCTTTGGCTGATTACAAATGGAATCAGCTGTGGATGTAGCCTACATGATCATAATTTAATTTTACGAAATGTCTTCATGGCAACAGACAGGCTAGCACTTGCCCAATCAGGCAAACAGGTACCACCACTTGGCCAAGTTGACACATGAACCAGACCATCACAGTCCACCCCTTATCAACTTGGCAGCTATACATACCACTTTAAACCATACCAGATTTCTAAATAAAAAACAATAAAACACACATTTTTTTTCTTTCATTTACCAATACTCAACTGTCCTGCATATAACTGGAAACACATTAAATCTCTCCAGAATAGGGTGCAAATACTTGGGTAATATTCATTCTTAAGCTTGATATCTTACAACTTAAATAGTATAACATGAAGAAAACAGCATTACAGTCCTCGTTTCTGTAACTGATCACCTGGTCAAAGTTCATATTTATCACTACCTTCTTCCACTACCCATTCCATGTTCCCTTTACCCTCAGCAAGCACTTCAGCTGGCCGTAGTTCTTTGCCTGTTGGGGTGACCCAAACCTTTATTCCTGAAGTTTCAGAGCCATTGGTAATCCTTCCTGGCTTGGGTTGTTGCAGTTTTCCATTGATTTTAAGCCTTCTCTTGTATGCAGTAGATTGCTTTTCTCTTATTACTTTCACAGTGTTCTGTTTCTCTTTGACATTTGACAGTTTGATTAGTATGTGTCTTGGAGTAGGCTTATTTGGATTTTTTCTGTTTGGGGTTCGTTGGGATTCTTTGATTTGCGTATTTATGTCTTTTGTAAAGATTGGGAAATTTTCTCCCATTATCTCTTAACTTATCTTCCTAACCCTTTACTCTTCTCCTTCTGGGACACTGATGATTCTTGTATTTGTGCTCTTCCGGAATGTTGTCCATCATTTCCCTGAGCTACAATTTAAAATTTTCCATCTTTTCTTCATTTCTCTCTTTAATGTGTTTGAAATCAGGTGTCCTGTAATCTAGTTCACTTATTCTTTCTTCTTCCTCTTTAGATGTAGTATATTTTAAATTTGGTCTACAGTATCTTTCATCTCAGTGATACCTGCTATTTTTCTATTTATTCTTTCAAATTCTTCTCTATGCTCTTCTTGTGTCTTCTTGATTTCCTTTAGCCAATGCAATGATTTTATTTACTAGACTTGTATGAACATCTTTGATTATTTGTTCTAAAATCTGTCTCGTGGTATTTTAATTTTATCATTGGGCTGGGCTATATTTATCTGCATCTTCATGTGCTTTATGATTTTCTGTTGCCTTCAATGCATGTAGTTTTCTTTCTGGAGTTATTTTGGAAGTTGATTTCCCTCAGTAGTCTGAGGTTTTGTATTTGCAGGGTACGTATGGGGCAGTATGCAGGATATGAGGTGGGGCAGAGTGTGGGTGGGGCAAGACAAAGATGCCTAATCCCCAGAGGGTGGAGTAGAGGTCCTTGTGGCCTGGGTGTCTTGGGTGGGGTGAGCAGGGGGAAGGGTTCAGGTTATCATTATCTTTTATGCATTTGTATTTTAACACCTTTAAGAAGTAGTATTACATACCAAAATATACAGCACTGTAGTACTTTTGATTATAATTTTTCACATGGTTACCTTTACTGAATTCTTTATTTCTTGAGTCTGTTGTGATCCACTATCTCGCGTCCTTTCTTTCAATCTGAAGAACTCCCTTTGTCATTGCTTATAGACCCAGTCCTGTGGTAGTGAATTCCCACAGCTTTTGATTATTGGGGAAAGTCTTAATCTGTACCTCATTTTTTTCAATGAGCATCTTGCTAGATATAAAATTCTTGGTAGCAATTGTTTTCTTTCAACACATTAAATATTTCTTACCAGTGATCTCTTGCCTCTGTTGTTTCTGATTAGAAATCAGCACATGTCTTTTTGATTCCCTTGTAGATAACTCATTCCTTTTTGTTTGCAGCTTTCAAACTCTCTTCTTGTCCTTGGTATTGGTCAGTTTCATTACTATGTGTCTAGGTATGGTTCTCTTTGAATTCATCCTGTTTGAGATCATTGGGCTTCTTGAATGTGCATATGTATGTCTTTTATTAAATTCGAGAAGTTTTGTATTATATTTTTAGAATATTCCTTTTGTTCTTTCTCTCTTTCTTACCTTCTAGGACTCCCATAATGCATATATTGGTGTGCTTGAAGATATCCCCCAGTTTTTTTAGTGTCTTTTCTTTCTTTTTATTCATTTTTCTTTCTGCTCCTTGACCTGAATCATTTCAATTCCTTTGTCTTCAATGTCACTATTTATTCTGCCTGCTCCAATCTACTGGTGAAACCATCTAGGGAATATTTCACTTCTGTTAGTATGAAAGGATATTCAGTCCAGTATTCTTTTATTGCTGTTTCCTATTATTAAGAATGTCAAATGGATTCCTGAACTGTTCATTTATTTATTTCCTCATATCCTGGAGTTCTTTCTCTGTTTTCCTTTATGTCCTTGAGCATGCTGAGGATCATCATCTTCTTTTTTTTTTTTTTTTATTAATTGAAGAAAAAAAAAAGAAATTAACCCAACATTTAGAAATCATTCCATTCTACATATGCAATCAGTAATTCTTAACATCATCACATAGATGCATGATCATCATTTCATAGTACATTTGCATCAATTTAGGAAAAGAACTAGCAGAACAACAGAAAAAGATATAGAATGTTAATATAGAGAAAAAAATAAAAATAATAATAGTAAAAAAAAAAAAAAGACAGACAGACAAAAAAAAAAACAACAAACCTATAGCTCAGATGCAGCTTCATTCAGTGTTTTAACATGATTACTTTACAATTAGGTATTATTGTGCTGTCCATTTTTGAGTTTTTGTATCTAATCCTGTTGCACAGTCTGTATCCCTTCAGCTCCAATCACCCATTATCTTACCCTGTTTCTAACTCCTGCTGGACTCTGTTACCAATGACATATTCCAAGTTTATTCTCGAATGTCGGTTCACATCAGTGGTACCATACAGTATTTGTCCTTTAGTTTTTGGCTAGATTCACTCAGCATGTTCTCTAGGTCCATCCATGTTATTACATGCTTCATAAGTTTATTCTGTCTTAAAGCTGCATAATATTCCATCGTATGTATATACCACAGTTTGTTTAGCCACTCGTCTGTTGATGGACATTTTGGCTGTTTCCATCTCTTTGCAATTGTAAGTAACGCTGCTATAAACATTGGTGTGCAAATGTCCGTTTGTGTCTTTGCCCTTAGGTCCTTTGAGTAGATACCCAGCAATGGTATTGCTGGGTCGTATGGCAATTCTATATTCAGCTTTTTGAGGAACCGCCAAACTGCCTTCCACAGTGGTTGCACCGTTTGACATTCCCACCAACAGTAGATAAGTGTGCCTCTTTCTCCGCATCCTCTCCAGCACTTGTCATTTTCTGTTTTGTTGATAATGGCCATTCTGGTGGGTGTGAGATGATACCTCATTGTGGTTTTGATTTGCATTTCTCTAATGGCCAGGGACATTGAGCATCTCTTCATGTGCCTTTTGGCCATTTGTATTTCCTCTTCTGATAGGTGTCTGTTCAAGTCTTTTTCCCATTTTGTAATTGGGTTGGCTGTCTTTTTGTTGTTGAGTTGGACAATCTCTTTATAAATTCTGGATACTAGACCTTTATCTGATATGTCATTTCCAAATATTGATTCCCATTGTGTAGGCTGTCTTTCTACTTTCTTGATGAAGTTCTTTGATGCACAAAAGTGTTTAATTTTGAGGAGCTCCCATTTATTTATTTCCTTCTTCAGTGCTCTTGCTTTAGGTGTAAGGTCCATAAAACCACCTCCAATTGTAAGATTCATAAGGTATCTCCCTACATTTTCCTCTAACTGTTTTATGGTCTTAGACCTAATGTTTAGATCTTTGATCCATTTTGAGTTAACTTTTGTATAGGGTGTGAGATACGGGTCTTCTTTCATTCTTTTGCATATGGATATCCAGTTCTCTAGGCACCATTTATTGAAGAGACTGTTCTGTCCCAGGTGATTTGGCTTGACTGCCTTATCAAAGGTCAAGTGTCCATAGATAAGAGGGTCTATATCTGAGCACTCTATTCGATTCCATTGGTCGATATATCTATCTTTATGCCAATACCATGCTGTTTTGACCACTGTGGCTTCATAATATGCCTTAAAGTCTGGCAGCGCGAGACCTCCAGCTTCGTTTTTTTTCCTCAAGATGTTTTCAGCAATTCGGAGCACCCTGCCCTTCCAGATAAATTTGCTTATTGGTTTTTCTATTTCTGAAAAATAAGTTGTTGGGATTTTGATTGGTATTGCATTGAATTTGTAAATCAATTTAGGTAGGATTGACATCTTAACTATGTTTAGTCTTCCAATCCATGAACACGGTATGCCCTTCCATCTATTTAGGTCTTCTGTGATTTCTTTTAGCAGTTTTTTGTAGTTTTCTTTATATATGTTTTTTGTCTCTTTAGTTAAATTTATTCCTAGGTATTTTATTCTTTTAGTTGCAGTTGTAAATGGGATTCGTTTCTTGATTTCCCCCTCAGCTTGTTCATTACTAGTGTATAGAAATGCTACAGATTTTTGAATGTTGATCTTGTAACCTGCTACTTTGCTGTACTCATTTATTAGCTCTAGTAGTTTTGCTGTGGATTTTTCCGGGTTTTCGACGTATAGTATCATATCGTCTGCAAACAGTGATAGTTTTACTTCTTCCTTTCCAATTTTGATGCCTTGTATTTCTTTTTCTTGTCTAATTGCCCTGGCTAGAACCTCCAACACAATGTTGAATAATAGTGGTGATAATGGACATCCTTGTCTTGTTCCTGATCTTAGGGGGAAAGTTTTCCATTTTTCCCCATTGAGGATGATATTAGCTGTGGGTTTTTCATATATTCCCTCTATCATTTTAAGGAAGTTCCCTTGTATTCCTATCTTTTGAAGTGTTTTCAACAGGAAAGGATGTTGAATCTTGTCAAATGCCTTCTCTGCATCAGTTGAGATGATCATGTGATTTTTCTGCTTTGATTTGTTGATGTGGTGTATTACATTAATTGATTTTCTTATGTTGAACCATCCTTGCATACCTGGGATGAATCCTACTTGGTCATGATGTATAATTCTTTTAATGTGTTGTTGGATACGATTTGCTAGAATTTTATTGAGGATTTTTGCATCTATATTCATTAGAGAGATTGGTCTGTAGTTTCCTTTTTTCGTAATATCTTTGCCTGGTTTTGGTATGAGGGTGATGTTGGCTTCATAGAATGAATTAGGTAGTTTTCCCTCCACTTCGATTTTTTGAAGAGTTTGAGAAGAGTTAGTACTAATTCTTTCTGGAATGTTTGATAGAATTCACATGTGAAGCCGTCTGGTCCTGGACTTTTCTTTTTAGGAAGCTTTTGAATGACTGATTCAAATTCTTTACTTGTGATTGGTTTGTTGAGGTCATCTATTTCTTCTTGAGTCAAAGTTGGTTGTTCATGTCTTTCCAGGAACCCGTCCATTTCATCTAAATTGTTGTATTTATTAGCGTAAAGTTGTTCATAGTATCCTGTTATTACCTCCTTTATTTCTGTGAGGTCAGTAGTTATGTCTCCTCTTCCATTTCTGATCTTATTTATTTGCATCCTCTCTCTTCTTCTTTTTGTCAATCTTGCTAAGGGCCCATCAATCTTATTGATTTTCTCATAGAACCAACTTCTGGTCTTATTGATTTTCTCTATTGTTTTCATGTTTTCAATTTCATTTATTTCTGCTCTAATCTTTGTTATTTCTTTCCTTTTGCCTGCTTTGGGATTCGTTTGCTGTTCTTTCTCCAGTTCTTCCAAGTGGACAGTTAATTCCTGCATTTTTGCCTTTTCTTCTTTTCTGATATAGGCATTTAGGGCAATAAATTTCCCTCTTAGCACTGCCTTTGCTGCGTCCCATAAGTTTTGATATGTTGTGTTTTCATTTTCATTTGCCTCGAGGTATTTGCTAATTTCTCTTGCAATTACTTCTTTGACCCACTCGTTGTTTAAGAGTGTGTTGTTGAACCTCCACGTATTTGTGAATTTTCTGGCACTCCGCCTATTATTGATTTCCAACTTCATTCCTTTATGATCCGAGAAAGTGTTGTGTATGATTTCAATCTTTTTAAATTTGTTAAGACTTGCTTTGTGACCCAGCATATGGTCTATCTTTGAGAATGATCCATGAGCACTTGAGAAAAAGGTGTATCCTGCTGTTGTGGGATGTAATGTCCTATAAATGTCTGTTAAGTCTAGCTCATTTATAGTAATATTCAGATTCTCTATTTCTTTATTGATCCTCTGTCTAGATGTTCTGTCCATTGATGAGAGTGGTGAATTGAAGTCTCCAACTATTATGATATATGTGTCTGTTTCCCTTTTCAGTGTTTGCAGTGTATTCCTCACGTATTTAGGGGCATTCTGGTTCGGTGCGTAAATATTTATGATTGTTATGTCTTCTTGTTTAATTGTTCCTTTTATTAGTAGATAGTGTCCTTCTTTGTCTCTTTTAATTGTTTTACATTTGAAGTCTAATTTGTTGGATATTAGTATAGCCACTCCTGCTCTTTTCTGGTTGTTATTTGCATGAAATATCTTTTCCCAACCTTTCACTTTCAACCTATGTTTATCTTTGGGTCTAAGATGTGTTTCCTGTAGGCAGCATATAGAAGGATCCTGTTTTTTAATCCATCCTGTCATTCTATGTCTTTTGATTGGGGAATTCAGTCCATTAACATTTAGTGTTATTACTGTTTGGATAATATTTTCCTCTACCATTTTGCCTTTTGTATTATGTACATCATATCTGATTTTCCTTGTTTCTACACTCTTCTCCATACCTCTCTCTTCTGTCTTTTCGTATCTGACTCTAGTGCTCCCTTTAGTATTTCTTGCAGAGCTGGTCTCTTGGTCACAAATTCTCTCAGTGACTTTTTGTCTGAGAATGTTTTAATTTCTCCCTCATTTTTGAAGGACAATTTTGCTGGATATGAGTCTTGGTTGGTAGTTTTTCTCTTTTAGTAATTTAAATATATCATCCCACTGTCTTCTAGCTTCCATGGTTTCTGCTGAGAAATCTACACATAGTCTTATTCAGTTTCCCTTGTATGTGATGGATTGTTTTTCTCTTGCTGCTTTCAAGATCCTCTCTTTCTCTTTGACCTCTGACATTCTAACTAGTAAGTGTCTTGGAGAACGCCTATTTGGGTCTAATCTCTTTGGGGTGTGCTGCACTTCTTGGATCTGTAATTTTAAGTCTTTCATAAGAGTTGGGAAATTTTCAGTGATAATTTCTTCCATTAGTTTTTCTCCTCCTTTTTCCTTCTCTTCTCTTTCTGGGGCACCCACAGCACGTATATTTGTGCGCTTCATATTGTCCTTCAGTTCCCTGATCCCCTGTTCAAAGTTTTCCATTCTTTTCCCTGTAGTTTCTGTTTCTTTTTGAAATTCTGATGTTCCATCCTTCAAATCACTAATTCTATCTTCTATCTCTTTAAATCTATCATTGTATGTATCCATTGTTTTTTCCGTCTTTTCTACTTTGTCCTTCACTTCCATAAGTTCTGTGATTTGTTTTTTCAGTTTTTCTATTTCTTCTTTTTGTTCAGCCCATGTCTCCTTCATGTCCTCCCTCAATTTATCGATTTCACTTTTGAAGAGGTTTTCCATTTCTGTTCGTATATTCAGTATTAGTTGTCTCAGTTCCTGTATCTCATTTGAACTATTGGTTTGTTCCTTTGGGCCATATTTTCAATTTTCTGAGTGTGAATCGTTATCTTCTGCTGGCGTCTGGGCATTTAGTCAGATTTCCCTGGGTTTTGGACCCAACAGGTTGAAAGATTTTTCTGTGAAATCTCTGGGTTCTGTTTTTCTTATCCTGCCGAGTAGGTGGCGCTCGTGGCACTCGTTTGTCTGCGGGTCCCACCAGTAAAAGGTGCTGTGGGTCCTTTAACTTTGGAAAACTCTCGCCGTGGAAGGGGTTCCCCAGCCGAAGCGGCTTGGAAGAGAGCCAGCCGGCCTGGGGATCTGAAAGCAGGGAGGGTCGCCGGCCGCCGCAGCCCGGTAGAGCGCCCGTCCGAATCTCCTAGCTGGCCCGGGGCACCAAGCGTGGCGGGAGGGCGTCAGCCGCCGCAGCCCGGGAGAGTGCACCGTTTCCAGCCGGACCGGGAAGCCACGTGTTTGGAAGGGACCCCGGTCACCATTCTCCGCGGCCTGGGGATCTCCGATCCAGTTCTCCCAGTTGGTCCGGGGGGCCACGCGTGGGGTGGTCGCCAGCCGCCGCGGCTTGAGGGGACCACCTGTCCAATTCTCCCACCTGGCCCGGGAAGTAGGAAGGGAGGGAATCCGGCCGCTTGCCGCCCTGGCCCGGGGAAGCCTGCGCCCCTCGGCAATCTCACCGGAGCTGGTTCTCCCAGACAGTCAGCCGTTCCAGAATGGGGTACGCTGTTTTCTTGATCTGTCTTGGCTCCGGGAGCTGTTCTGTATCATTTCTATTCCCCTAGTAGCTGTTCTGGAGGAGGAACTAAGACCCACGCGTCTTACTAAGCCGCCATCTTCTCTGGAAGTCCCAGGATCATCTTTTAAAGTATTTATTTGTTAAGTCCAAAATCTGACCCTCTTTGTTGCTTGTTTCTGGATTTTTATCGTGTTCCTGCGGGTGGGCCATCATTTCCTGTTTCTTTGTCTTATCTTTTATTTCGCTCTGTGCATTTTAATATCTTAAAGTGTCAGCTCTTGGATTTAGACCCTAAATTGTCTGTTCCTTAAATTTGTATCCAGCTAGTGATTTAATAGAAATGTTCTTGAATCCCAGAATTTAATCAAAACCAACAAAACAAAGCAAAACACATCTTTTAATATCTTTGTAAATGTACTCTGCTTGGTCTGTTGGTCTACTTCACAGTTTAGCTTTCCTATTAAGAAGATCACCCTAAGGTGAATGTGAAGTGCACAATCTTCTCTCCCTTCATGGAGCCTGATATTCCTGTGCTTTTGCTTGCTGGGGGCCTTAGGAATTCTCTTTTTATAGTTTACAGGAGTTTGAGTGAAAGCACCTTCTACTCCCTTTGAAATAGACTTTCATTCCTTCCCCAATGCTCTCTTGTGTGACTTAATGCAGGTAGTCCTCTGCTCCAGGCTGTTTTGACTTGTTTTTTTTTTTTTTTAATACTTTTTAACGTCTGCAGTGTTCTTCTCTGGTTCCCAAACAAATTCTGTGAGGTCAAGTCCTAGGCAGATTTCCTAGTTCAGTGTTTCAGATGTCCTCCTCATAGACTGGCACTAACGTAACAGGTACCCTAGTTTGCCTGTGGAGATTACTCTGCTTTTCTGGAACAAGGCCTCGGACCACAGTGGAAATGAAGACTGGCCTTACTCTTTGTTGTAGATGGGCTATAGCGGGGCCAATAGGAGTACCAGGAACCGTATTTTCTTGATTCAGCATTTACCTAGTTAATGCAACTCTTTAACTATTTTCAGTAGTTTTGAGGAAGATTACAGTCATTAAGATTCCTCTGTCACATTGACTTGAGGGGGCTGAAACAGAGGCTGTCCTCAGAGCCAGCACACAAGTGAAGTAAAGTCCAAATCAAAAGCAGTGATGAGGGATCAGATAACATGCACCTGGAAGTTGTAGGACCAGATCTTTATGTCCTACACTGCCACCAGTAAGCTGCACAGGAACCCAAGCTGCAGTCCCTGCTGCTTCCTGCCAGAAGGGTGGGAGATGGTGGGATACTAGCTGCTGCAGGGAGTGTGAAATTAACTGATATTTATATAGTTTACCAGCTTCTTCCTCCCACTCTTCCTTGGGTACTGCAGTGTTCCACTAGACATCTTAGTTTCAAAATATTTAATTCAGACCGTTCCTAGACTGATTTCTACAACTTCCTGCTTCCCACAGTCCTCGCCACTATACAATCGTTAAAGCTCTTACACTAAATGCCAACAATCCATTGATTACTTAATTATATTTAAATATATTCATATACACATACCATACACATAACATATACACATCTTTTAAAGCTTCGTATTTTAGGATAGATGAGGTTTTCAACAACGTTGAAAGCTGAAAGCTGGAAAAGATGTTCCTATTTGAGTATATAAAGATTGAGTATATTTTACAGATATATAGATAGATATTTGAAAAAGAATTTGTAATTTAGAGGATGATACAAATCGGCCAGAATAAAAGCAATTGAAAAATGAGGCAAAGGATATGAATGAATAATTAATAGAATAGGATACTAAAATAGCCAACAAATGTAGTAAAAATTACCCAAACTTACTAGTAGACAAGGAAATGCAAATTAAGTTGAGAATGAGTGTCAGCATTTATTAAATTAGGAATGAGCAACATTTATCAGATTGGCAAAAATGAAAAAGACTCACAATATCTATTGTTGCTGCTCTGATTTGTTGCTAAGGAATACTGGAGTTGGTAGAGCCTTTTTGAAAAAAACAGTTTTATAATACCTTTTCATATTCAAATATGCCTACCCTTCAACTCAAAGGGCCACTCCTTATTAGAGAAAAACACTGATAAGGTAAAGGCTTATGTTCAAGAAAGTTTACATTATCATCATTTATAGCATGGCAGTGGAGATCCTAGGATATGAATGGTTGACTAAATCATAGTAGGTTCACACCATGGAGTAGTTTGCAACCATTAAGAATCATGAATTTGAACTATACCAATTGATTTTTAGGGCTTTGTTTTGTGGAATGAGAAAACTAAGAGGCAGGCAGAAAAGTCTGTAATACGGTGATATTAGATAAAACAATAACAGTCCCCTTTTGTATATTTTGTCTCTCTGTATTTTTTAAGTGGTTAAGACTGGAGAAATTTATTTCAGAATGTATATTTGTAAGCATGTTGCCATTCAGGATAGAACAACCAAAGCAAAAGCAAAGCAGAAAAAGTATGTATGATGTGATCACATTTATACATTTTTAGAATATGTAAAAAAAAATGAAAAATATAGAAAACAAATATACTACTGTATAGTCATAGAAAGATGGCCATAATTTGTTTTTGAGGAGAAAAATCCCAGATTTCACATATATGACCTCATTATGAAAAAGCTAATACAATTAACACATTGGAAAAAGTTTTACTGCTATGAATTGATACAGAATATTTCAAATACATAAATAGGAAAGTGTTGATTATAAGAAATTGTATATTGATTTTAATTGTCTATAATATGGCTTTGCTTATATTTTAGGAAGCTGCAGATGATGGACATAAGAACAGTCTTCTTCCTCAGATTATTCAGTGTTTTGCGTGTCCAAATTGCTTCCTTCTTTTTAGCAGCAAGGATGATTGTGCAAAGCATATGTCTCGAAAGAATCATTTCCTTCAGAGTTTTAAATTGGGTGGTATGTTAACACTCTTATCTGTTGAAAATTATTAGACTGCTTTATCTTTGCTGATTTACCATCCTTCTCAGGTCATTCTCAAGGTTACTTATCCATGTGTTAGAGAGAAATGAAAGTGAAAGCTTTGCATCTCAATTCTCACTTTTTAAAAAAGTTCTCAACAATTATCTGTACATAATAGTAAGGTGTACTTACTTTTGAGGATGAAGAGAAACTTGGGAACAAAACATTTAATCAAGATAATGTTTGTATATCCATGATTTCTCGGCAGTTAGGTTTTCTCCTTTGCAATTAAGACTAAAAAATTACTTCTCTTAGTTTTTATCGTTGTAAATAATTGTCTTCTTTTATTTAATTCAGCCGATGTTGAGGAAGTCAAAGGGGAGGGAGGTTGGGTCACTCTATTCAAATGACTTTGCAAGTTAGCTTATTTTGTCTTTCAGATGACCAGGGTATAGCACATCCAATATCATTTCCATCTTTTGCAAAAAAACTTTTGATCTCTCTCTGCAAGGATGTTCCATTTCAAGTCAAATGTGTGGCCTGCCATCAGACACTGCGCTCCCACATGGAGCTTACGGCGCATTTCAGGTTTGTATAGGTTTAGTCTTGGGTGTAGGGGAATCTTGACCCACCACTTACCAATGTAAGTATTCAACAAAAAACTTTTTTGTTAGAGAACTTACAGGTTTACAGAAAAATCATGCATAAAATACAGAATTCCTATATAGCACCCTATTATCACTTGTACTAGTGTAGTACGGTTGTTATGATTCATGAAAGAACATTTTTGTAATTGTTCTGTTAACTATAACTGTAGTCCATCATTTATAATAGGGCTTACTGTGTTGTATAGTCTTGTTTGGTTTTTTCTGAAATTTTTATTCTAGTAACATTTATACAACCAAAAATTTCCTCTTTTAGCCATACTCACATACATAATTCAGTGCTGTTAATTACACTCCCAATAATGTGCTGCTGTCACCCTCATTCATTACCAAAACTTTTCAATCAACCCAAATAGAAACTCTGTACAATTTAAGCATTAACTCCCTATTCCCTACCTCCATCTTGGCTTCTGGTAAGCTGTATTCTATATTCTGACTCTAGTTTGCTCATTCTAATTCTCTCATTTTGGTGGTATCATATAATATTTGTACTTTTTGTGTCTGGCTTGTTTCAGTCAATATGATTTCTTCAAGGTTCATCCATGTTGCATGTGTCAGAACTTCATTCTGTGTTATTGTTGAATAATATTCCATTGTATATATATATATATATATATATCACATTTTATTTATCCATTCATTTGTTAATAAACATGTAGATTGCTGATATTTTTCGACAATTGTCAAATTGCTGCAGAATAATGCTGCTGTGAAACCTGTATGGAAATATCTGTTCAAGTCCCTGCTTTCAATTCTTTTGGGTATATACCTAAAGGTAGGATTGCTGGGTCATGTGGTAAAGTTTTATTTACCTCTCTGAGGAACCATCAAACTGTTTTCCATAGCAGCTGCACTGTTTTACATTTCTCAACAATGATTGGGTGTTCATATTTCTCGACATCCTCTCCAACACTTAATATTTTCCTTTTTTTTAAATAATAGACTTTGTAGTGGGTCTGAAATAGCATCGCATTATGGTTTTGATTTGCATTTTCCTAATGACTAATAATATTGAACATTTTTATGTACACCTTCTTTGGAGAAACATCTATTCAAGCCTTTTTCCCATTTCAGGCAAAAATGCATAACTAGGTTGCTTGTCTTTTTTTTTGTTCACTTTTAAGATTTCTTTATATATTCTGGGTATTAAACCCTTATTGGACATATGGTTTCCAAATATTTTTTCCCTTTGAATAGGTTGTCTTCTTACTTTCATGATAAAGTCCTTTGATGCCCCAAATTTTTCATTTTGATGGGGTCCCATTTATTTGTTTTTTCCTTTCTTGCTTTTGCGTTGGATATAGAGTCTAAGAAACCATTGACTAACAGAAGGTCCTGAAGATGGTTCCCTACATTTTCTTCTGTTTTTAAGTCCTGGTTCTTACATTTAGATCTTTGATCCATTTTGAATTAATTTTTTTATGCAGTGTGAGTTAAGGGTTCCCCTTCATCTTTCCATATGGATGTTCAGTTTTCCTGGCACGATTTTTGCTGAAGGGACTGTTCTTTCCCACTTGAGTGGACTTCCCAGCCTTGTCAAAAATCAGTTGGCCATGCTGAATTGTTAAATTGATAACTTTTAGTCTCCAGTATTTTAAAACAGCTAGAAGTAAAAGTCTAAAATTGTGAAATTGTAACCCATGTCAAACTCTGAAATATGTTCTGCAACTAATGGTGGTGTTGTGCTTTGAAATTTATTGATTTTTTTGTATATATGTTATTTTCCACAAAAAAAGGAAGGAAAAAAAGTCAATTGTGATGAAAAAAATATTTGAGCCCTCTAGCCTCCTATAATCTGGAGCGGCTAGAAGGAAAAATATGAGGGGATCATATGGTAGCCCATGACAAACTTTGGGATCTGTCCTGTAACTATTAGTTGAATATTGCTTTTTTATTTCTTTGCTTTGTATATATGTTATGCTATACAATAAAAAAAGTTAAAAAAAAACAACAACAAACAATTGGTCATAGGGGGTACAAGGGTAGTTCAGTGGTAGAATTCTTGCCTGCCATACGGGAGACTCAGGTTTGATCTCTGGTCCATGTGCTTTCCAAAAAACAAACACGCAAAATAAATAAAAACCAAACAAATAGAAACTCAGCAAATGGTTCTGCAATAACAGAATACTCACATGGATAAATAATGAAATGTGATCCTGCCATACAGCATACAAGAAGAAAAAATTTGGCCATAGATGGTGAGGGTCTATTTCTAAACACTGTTTGATTCTGTTGATCTGTGTATCTATCTTTGTGCCAGTAGTATTGCTGTTTTGACCACTGTAGCTTTGTAATAAGTTTTAAAGTCAGGTAATGTGAGTCCTTGTACTTTATTCTTCTTTTTCAAGATGGTTTTGGTTGTTCAGGGCCCATTACCCTTCTAAATAAATTTGATTTGGCTTTTCCATTTCTGTGGAATAGGCTGTTGGAATTTTGATTGGGATTGCTTTGAATCTGTGAATCATTTTGGGTAGAATTGACATCTCAACAATATTAGTCTTCCAGTTTATGAGCATGGACTGTCCTTCCATTTACTTAGATCTTTGATTTCTTTTAGTTAAGTTTTCTGTTTTTTGTGTGTGTGTGTGTCCATTACCTCCTTGGTTTAATTTATTCCTAGAGATTTGATTTTTTTTAACTGTTATTGTAAATAGCTTTTTTTCTTGATTTCTTCCTCAGATTGCTTATTTTTTTAACTTTTAAAATAGTATAATATATATACAAAGCTAAGAAAGAAAAAAAGCAACAATTTTCAAAGCACTCTTCAACAAGTTACAGGACAGATCTCGGAGTTTGTCACGTGCTACCATACCATCCTCTCTGATTTCCTTCTAGCTGTTGCAGAATATAGGACATTAGAAGGAATAAATATTTTTTTATCATCACAATCAACTTTTATTTTTCTTTTTTGTGAAAAATAACATACATACAAGAAAGCAAATTTCATAGCACAGCACAACAATTAGTTATAGAACAGATTTCAGAGTTTGGTATGGGTTACAATTCCACAATTTTAGGTTTTTACTTCTAGCTGCTCTAAGATACTGGAGACTAAAAGAAATATCAGTTTAATCATTCAGCAGTCACACTCATTTGTTAAACCCTACCTTCTCTGTATAACTCCCATCACACCTTTGATCTATCTGTCTTACTCTTTAGGGGTATTTGGGCTATGGCCATTCTAACATTTTCATGTGGAAAGGGGTCTGTCACTAATATGGGCTAGGGAGATGAAACTCGCTGATGTTCCGGAGAGGCTGGGTCTTCTAGGTTTCAGGACTCAGATTGCTTATATTAGTGAAAAGAAGCACTACCGATTTTTATGTGTTGAGCCCGTTTCCCTCCACCTTGCCAGATTCATTTATTAGTTCTTGTAGGTTTGTTGTAGGTTTTTTTTTTCTTTTTCATACATATGTTTTATTTTTTTTAACTTTTTTTTATTAATTAAAAAAGTTTAACAAACAAAACATTAAAATATCATTCCCATGTCCTACCTGAGATTCCAAGTACTTATGACATTCAATCAAACTATCTACATGAGTTATATTAGGAAATGCTCTAGTCAAAATCTAAATTTTGTAACAAATAAACATTTTTTGCTTTAATCTCACACATAAGGTGACATTTTAAAGTATTAATTATCATCTATTTTCAGCACCCTGCAATAATTTGTTGTAGATTTTTTTGGAACTTTATATCACATAATGTCATCTGCAAATTGTGAACATTTTACTTCTTCCTTTACACTTTAACTGGCTTTTATTTCTTCTTCTTGCCTAATTGCTTTGGGTACAACTTCCAGTACAATTTTGAATAGCAGTGGTGATAATGGGTATCCTTGTGTTGTTCCAAATCTTAGAGGAAAAGCTTTGTCTTTTATTATTCACTGTGATGTTAGCTATGGGTTTTTCACATATGCCCTTTATCATGTTGAGAAAGTTTCCTTTCTATTCCTATTTGTATTAGCTATGGTTCTCTAGAAAAACGGAATCAGCAGGAGATATCCATAGATATAAAATTCTTAAAATTGTCTCAGGTAACTGGGGAATGTAGAGTCCAAGGTCTGTAGGGCAGGCTGCAAGACGGTAACTCTGATGAAGGTCCACAACAAACTCTCAGGAGAGGCTGGCTGGACAACCATAGGAATGGAAGAGTCCAAAATCCATAGATCAGACTGTGAAGCTGTCGACTCCAGTGAAGGGTCTGGGTGAACTCCACAAGAGAGGCTTGCCGGCTGAAGCAGGAAGAGTGACTGTCTCTTCTGAATCCTCTTTTAAAAGCTTTCTGGTGATTAAATTAAGCATCACTTATTGCTGAAGGCACTACCCTTAGCTGATTACAAATGTAATCAGCTGTGGATGCAGTCAAGGTAATCTTGATTTAAGTCCATGAAATGTTGTCATAGTAAACAGACAGGCCAGTGCTTGCCCAGCCAGATGACCAGGCACCACCACTTGGTCAAGTTGACACATGAACCTGGTTTTTACTCTTTGTTCTGTTAATGTGATGCATTATATTAGTTAATTTTCTTATGTTGAACCACTTTTGCATACCTGAGATATATTCCACTTGATCGTGGTGTATAATTCTTTTTTTTTTTTTGTCGCCATTTCTCTTTAATATTGAATAGTATTCTTTATACAGTTTTTTTTCTTTATACAATTTTAACATGATTTCAAGAGCAAAAGTAAAAAACATTACTGATAAGACTTCAGGGTGTAAAAATATCATTTTTAGGAATGGCTAGGTGATGCGTTTTTTTTGTACAAACATTTTTGAAAAGTTTTCAGTTGGTAGTGTTTATCAAATTTTGTTTAATATCAGGGTTACAGTCAAGCCACGGATGATGTTTTAGTTCACAGGGATGTGTTATTATAACTTAAATTCCATGATGCTTGAGCAGGGTTCTCAGTTCTGCTGAAGGCTTAAAAGGTGTATAATTCTTTTAATGTGCTATTGGACTCTATTTGCATGTTTTTTAATGAAGATTTTTGCATCTATATTTATTAGAGAAATTGTTCTTTAATTTTCTTTTCTTGTAGTGTCTTATCTGACTTTGATATTGGGGTAACTCTGTAGTTAGACTAGTAATGTCCCCTCTCTCATTTTTTTGTTTCATTTGCAGCATCTTTTTTTTTTTCTTTTTCAGTCTAGCTAAAGGTTTGTCAATTTTATTGATCTCAAAGAACCAACTTTTTTTTTAGTGCTTTCTAGTATTTTTTTTTTAATTCATAACTTCATTTATTTCCTCTTTAATGTTATTTCTTTCCTTCTGCTTCTGTTGAATTTGGTTTCCTATTTTTTCAAGATCCTTCAGATATGTAGTTAGGGCTTTGATTTAGACTTTTTCTTCTTTTTTAATTTAAGCATTTAATGCTATAAATCTCCCTGACGGCGCTGCCCTGCTGTATATTCCATTAGTCTTTATATGTTGCATTCTTGTTTTTGTTGCTCTCAAAGTATTTACTGATTTCCTTTGTGATTTTTTGATACAGTAATTATTTAGGGGTATTATTTAACTTCCATTTATTTGTGTGTTTTCCTGTTCTCTGCCTATTACTGATTTCTAGCTTCATTCCATTTTGGTCAGAGGGGATGCTTTGTATAATTTCACTCTTTTAAAATTTATTGAGACTTATTTGTGACCAAACCTGTGATCTGTCCTGGAATATGAGCCATGTGTACTTGAGAAGAATTATATCCTGCTGTTTTTGAGTACCATGTTCTGTATATGTCTGTTAAGTCTGATTCATTTATCATATAATCAGGTTCTCTTTTCCCTTATTGATCTTCTGTCTACATATTCTGTCTATTGATGAGCTAGTGGTGTGATGAGGTTTCCAATTGTTACTGTACAGATTTTTATTTCTCCTTTTGGTTTTGCCATTATTTGCCTCATGTATTTCGGGGCACTGTGGTTAGGAGCATAAATATTTGATTTTTATTTCTTTTTGGGGGTTTGACCATTTTATTAATACATAGTGTCCTTCTTTGTCTTTTTTCTTTTTTTTCTATGGGCAGGCACCAGTAAACAAACCCAAGTCTCCAGGCATGGCAGGCAACAATTCTGCCTGCTGTGCCACCGTGGCCTACCCCCTTCTTTGTCTTTTGTAATACCTTTTGACTTAAAGTTAATGGTTTTATGGCTTTTGAAATCAGCCTTCCAGCCAAAGCCATTCATCAATTTTGCCAGATTATCTGCCGTTTGAAAACAAAGATTACCTTCCTTCCAGTCTAACGACACATGTCTCATTTCTGTCTAAGGCTTTATCAGAAGTGTCTTTAGAGTCCACATTTCTACCAACAGTCCTTCAAAGCATTCTAGGCCTTCTCTATCAAGCTTCTCAAAACTCTTCCAGAATCTTCCCCTTATCTATTTAAAAAGCCGTTCCAACATGTTTGGTATTTGCAGACTGCAACAGTGCCCCACTCCTGGTACCAAAATCTATTTTAGTTTTCTCCCTTCCAGAATGCAATATACCAGAAATAGAGTGGCTTTTAAAAAGGGAAATTTAATAAGTTGGTAGTTCACAGTTCTATGGCCGAGAAAATGTCCCAATTAAAACAAGTATATAGAAATGTCCAATCTAAGGCATCCAGGGAAAGATACCTTGGTTCAAGAAGGCTGATGAAGTTCAGGGTTTCTCTCTCAAGTGCGAGGGCACATGGTGAACACAGAGTTTCTCTCTCATCTGGAAAAGCACACGGTGAACACAGTCATATGACTTGTCCGGTCCTCCAGCAGTTCAGTCCTTACCGTTTTTTTCCCTGCATCTAGAGTATCTTGTCCTGAAGAGCCAGATGGCATCAATCCAGAAAGGTCTGTTTTTCATTTAGGTAATACAGCAGCAGAGATTGGGTTAAGTGTATGCACCTCTTGCCAAAAGTTCTGCTGTGGTCTCTTTTTTCTGTGTGGGCACTTTTGTCTGCTATGCTCCGCAGCTGCTTATGTTCTACCATGGGTCTTTGTGGACTTGGGTCCCTTATGCCTGAGTATATTTGAGGTTCTAAGTCACCGCTGTTTGGATCTGTGGTGTGCATTGGTGGCAAGAGGAATACAGGCCATGCTGCCTCTGTGTAACTCTTTTTTTTTTTGAATTTATTTATTAATTAAAAAATAAACAAAATAAAACAACTTACATAATCAGTAATTCACAATATCATCACTTGGTTGCATGTTCATCATTTCTTAGTACATTTGCATTAATTCAGAAAAAGAAATAAAAAGACAATAGAAAAAGAAATAAAACGAACACAGGAAAGAAAAAACAAAGATTATACCTACTATACCCCTTACCCCTCGCTTTCATTTATCACTAGCGTTTCAAACTAAATTTATTGTAGCATTTGTTCCCCCTATTATTTATTTTTATTCCATATGTTCTACTCCTTTGTTGACAAGGTAGATAAAAGGAGCATCAGACACAAGGTTTTCACAATCACACAGTCATGTTGTGAAAGCTACATCATTATTCAATCATCCTCAAGAAACATGGCTATTGGAACACAGCTCTACATTTTCAGGCAGTTCCTCCAGCCTCTCCATTATATCTTGAATAACAAGATGATATCTACTTGATGCATAAGAATAACCTCCAGGATAACCTCCCGACTCTGTTTGGAATCTCTCAGCCATTGACACTTTGTCTCATTTCCCTCTTCCCTCTTTTGGTGGAGAAGGTTTTCTCAATCCCTTGATGCTAAGACTCAGCTTATTCTAGGGTTTTTCTCAATCCTTTGATGCTGAGTCTCCGTTCATTCCAAGATCTCTGTTCCACGTTGCGAGGAAGGTCCACACCCCTGGGAGTCATGTCCCACGTAGAGAGGGTTAGGGTGGTGAGACTGCTCGTTGTGTTGGCTGGAGAGAGGGGCCACATCTGAGCAACAAAAGAGGCTCTCTTGGGGGTGACTCTTAGGCCTAAATTTTAAGTAGACTTGACCTATTCTTTGTGGGGTTAAATTTCATATGAACAAACCCCAAGACTGGGGGCTCTGCCTATAGCTTTGGTTGTCCACACTGCTTGTGAGAATATTAAGAATTCAACTTGGGAAAGTTGAATTTCTCCCTGTTCTCACCACTTCCCAAAGGGGGCTTTGCAGATACTTTTCTACTCACTGATCAAATCACTCTGGGATTCATCGGGGCATCACTCTGGACAAACCAGCAAAATCTCATATCCTACCTGAGATTCCAAGTACTTATGATGTTCAGTCAAACTATCTACATAAGTTATATTAGGAAATGCTCTAGTCAAAATATAAATTTTGTAACTAATATACATTTTTTGCTTTAGTCTCACACAGAAGGTGACATCTGAAGATATTAATTACCATCTGTTTTCAGTACCCTGCAATAATGACATTCCTTTGTTCTTCCTCATGCAAAAACATTTTTAAAATTGTACCTGGTACATTTCACTATTATTATACACTCTAGGCATTCCTAGATTATACCATCTCAATCTTTAACATCTATCTTTCTTTCTGATTTCCTTAATGTCCCCAGCCCTCCTCCCTCTATCATTCTCCCATGCAGCTTCATTCCGTGCTTTAACATAATTACATTACAGTTAGGTAGTATTGTGCCGTCCACTTCTGAGTTTTTGTATCCAGTCCTGTTGCACAGTCTGTATTGCTTCAGCTCCAATTACCCAATAGCTTACCCTATTTCTCTCTCCTGATGGTTTCTCTTATGAACAAAATATTCCAAATTTATTCACCAATGTCAGTTCGTATCAATGAGACCATACAGTTTGGTCCTTTAGTTTTTGGCTAATCTCACTCAGCATAATGTTCTCAAGGTCCATCCATATTGTTACATACTTCATAAGTTTATCTTGTCTTAAAGCTGCATAATATTCCATTGTATGTATATACCACAGTTTGTTTAGCCACTCGTCTGTTGATGGACATTTTGGCTGCTTCCATCTCTTTGCAATTGTGAATAATGCTGCTATAAATATTGGTGTGCAAGTGTCCATTTGTGTCTTTGCCCTTAAGTCCTCTGAGTAGATACCTAGCAATGGTATTGCTGGGTCATATGGCAATTCTATATTCAGCTTTTTGAGGAACCGCCAAACTGCCTTCCACAGTGGTTGCACCATTTGACATTCCCACCAACAGTGAATAAGTGTGCCTCTTTCTCCACATCCTCTCCAGCACTTGTCATTTTCTGTTTTGTTGATAATGGCCATTCTGGTGGGTGTGAGATGATATCTCATTGTGGTTTTGATTTGCATTTCTCTAATGGCCGGGGAGGTTGAACATCTCTTCATGTGCCTTTTGGCCATTTGTATTTCCTCTTCTGAGAGTTGTCTGTTCAAGTCTTTTTCCCATTTTGTAATTGGATTGGCTGTCTTTTTGTTGTTGAGTTGAACAATCTCTTTATAAATTCTGGATACTAGACCTTTATCTGATATGTCGTTTCCAAATATTGTCTCCCATTGTGTAGGCTGTCTTTTTACTTTCGTGATGAAGTTCTTTGCTGCACAAAAGTGTTTAATTTTGAGGAGTTCCCATTTCTTTCTTTCTTTCTTCGGTGCTCTTGCTTTAGGTGTAAGGTCTATAAAACCGCCTCCAATTATAAGATTTATAAGATATTTACCTACATTTTCCTCTAACTGTTTTATGGTCTTAGACCTAATGTTTAGATCTTTGATCCATTTTGAGTTAACTTTTGTATGGAGTGTGAGATATGGGTCTTCTTTCCTTCTTTTGCATATGGATATCCAGTTCTCTAGGCACCATTTATTGAAGAGACTGTTCTGTCCCAGGTGAGTTGGCTTGACTGCCTTATCAAAGATCAAATTCTCTGTTTCTTTATTGATCCTCTGTCTAGATGTTCTGTCCATTGATGAGAGTGGGGAATTGAAGTCTCCAACTCTTGTGGTAAATGTGTCTATTTCCCTTTTCAGTGTTTGCAGTGTTTGCCTCACATATTTTGGGGCATTTTGGTTCGGTGCATAAATATTTATGATTGTTATTTATGATTGTTGAATTGTTCCTTTTATTAGTAGATAGTATCCTTCTTTGTCTCTTTTAACTGTTTTACATTTGAAGTCTAATTTGTTGGATATTAGTATAGCTACTCCTGCTCTTTTCTGGTTTTTATTTGCATGAAATATCTTTTCCCAACCTTTCACTTTCAACCTATGTTTGTCTTTGGGTCTAAGATGTGTTTCCTGTAGACAACATATAGAAGGATCCTGTTTTTTAATCCATTCTGCCAGTCTGTCTTTTGATTGGGGAGTTGAATCCATTAACATTTAGTTTTATTACTGTTTGGGTAGTACTTTCCTCTATCATTTTACCTTTTGGATTTTATATGTCATATCTAATTTTCCTTCTTTTTACACTCTTCTCCACACCTCTCTCTTCTGTCTTTTTGTATCTGTCTCTAGTGCTCCCTTTAGTATTTCTTGCAGAGCTGGTCTCTTGGTCACAAATTTTCTCAGTGATGTTTTGTCTGAAAATGTTTTAATTTCTCCCTCATTTTTGAAGGACAGTTTTGCTGGGTATAGAATTCTGGGTTGGCAGTTTTTCTCTTTTAGTAATTTAAATATATCATCCCACTGTCTTCTTGCCTCTGTGGTTTCTGCTGAGAAATCTACACATCGTCTTATTGGGTTTCCCTTGTATGTGATGGATTGCTTTTCTCTTGCTGCTTTCAAGATCCTCTCTTTCTCTTTGACCTCTGACATTCTGACTAGTAAGTGTCTTGGAGAATGTATGTTTGGATCTATTCTCTTTGGGGTACTCTGCACTTCTTGGATCGGTAATTTTAGATCTTTCAAAACAGTTGGGAAATTTTCAGTGATAATTTCTTCCATTAGTTTTTCTCCTCCTTTTCCCTTCTCTTCTCCTTCCGGGACACCCACAACACGTATATTTGTGCGCTTCATATTATCATTCAGTTCCCTGAGTCCCTGCTCATATTTTTCCATTTTTTTTCCTATAGTTTCTGTATCTTGTCGGATTTCAGAGGTTTCATCCTCCAGTTCACTAATCTTAACCTCTGTCTCTTGAAATCTCCCATTGTAGGTTTCCATTGTTTTTGTCATCTCTTCTACTGTACCTTTTATCCCCATAAGTTCTGTGATTTGTTTTTTCAGACTTTCCATTTCTTCTTTTTGTTCATTCTTTGCCTTCTTCATATCCTCCCTCAGTTCAGTGATTTGGTTTTTGATGAAGTTTTCCATGTCTGTTTGTATATTCTGAATTAGTTGTTTCAGCTCTTGTATCTCATTTGAACTATTGGTTTGTTCCTTTGACTGGGCCATGTCTTCAATTTTCCTGGTGTGATTTGTTATTTTTTGCTGGTATCTAGACATTTAATTACCTTAATTAATTTATTTTGGAGATTGCTTTCACTTACGTGGGGTTTTCTTGCTAAATGAGTTTGTTGTCTATCTGTTCTTTGACTTTCAGTTCAGCTTTTCCAGACCTCTAGCTTAGGTTTTGTTTAACAGAGGAGAATTTTTCAGTTCTTGTTTCTTGTTTCTTGCCCTGCTTGTATGGTGCCTTTTCCCTCCCCACCCTTAGGAGGTTCTATGTAGGTATTATAGACTCCAGCCGGTTTTCCCGGACTAAACTGGCCTCCTGTCAGGTGGAAGGAGTCACCTGCATCAGTTTTCCCTGAGGGTGAGACCTAGCATGTTAAAAGGCTTTCCTGTGAAGTCTCTGGGTTCTGTTTTTCTTATCCTGCCCAGTATGTGACATGTCTGCCTGCAGGTGGCACCAGCAAAAGATGATGCAGCACTTTTAACTTTGGAAGACTCTCCCTGCTGGGGGCATGGTGGAGACAGAGGAGAGGTTGTAGGCTGGTTTTAATGGCTTCAAATTGCCAGGCCCTGGGGTCTGAATTCCTGGAGAGAGGGATTCCACCTGAGTTGGGCTTCACCCCTCTCCTGGGGAAAGCACAGGTGGGAGACAGCCCTGAAAGCAGCCCGTTTCTACCTATGCCTGGGGCAGTTGCAGCCTGAGAAGTCCCACCGCTGAATCCAGAGGCTGCCAATTCTCCGTAGAAACACAGCCACTGAAGCCTCTGTTTCCTCCCCTTTCCTCTTTTTCCGTGATCCCAATGAGCGAACTCCGCCTTGATCACGTTTAGAGTCTCTTTCCTATCCCCCTTGCAAGCCGCCTGTGGGGGAGGGGCACCAGGCACCGCCTGCCGCGGCTTGGGGAACTCACAGTTTTGGGGAGGCTTGCAGCTGGTCCAGCTGGTCCAGACTGGGGTACGCTGTATATCCAGTCACTGACGTGGCTCCGGTAGCTATTCTGTACTGTTTCTGGTTATTTAGTAGTTGTTCTGGAGGATGAACTAAAATGTGCACATTACTAAGCCGCCATCTTGGCCCCTCCCAGTTCGCCTCTGTGTAACTCGTAAACAGCAAGGAACTGAGTGACGTGGTGGGGTCTGTACTAGAGGGTCTGGAACATAAATCTCCTGCTTGTGTTTGGTGTTTTGTTTTTCTTTTTCTTTGATTCAACATTTTTGGAGTACTTCTCTAGTCTCTTTTGTCTCCAGAGTTTCTAAACAAATGGGATTTGTTATTTTATTAGTTGTTCCTGAGGAAATATATTTCCAGGAGATACCTTATGTCACCATGTTGCTCACATCTCATCAACAAATGGTTTTTTATTCCAAGTTTCTCTCGTTTTTAAATGAGAATATTAATTTGTCTGGAAGTTAATCAAATATATGATCACGAGAGAAGGTAGAGGTGTAGAAAATGTGGATATACTAATATTGTTTCCAGTGTAAAACAAGCTAAAATGAGTTTGGGGGCATTGTTTGTGAAGAGGAAGAGGAGAGTTAAAATATCTTTGAATCGACCAGAATGGAATGTATCAGGTACATGTGGAGATTAAATTTCAAAGAAAGGCCCTGTGCATCAAGTTATCAAGAAAATTCCAGTGTGGATTTTTTTGTCTTTATAATGGAAATTAGTGAGCAATTTACAAAATAGAGATAGCAATTAAATTTTATTAATACTCGTATTCTGTACAAATTATTATTTTGAAGCAAATTCTAGATATAGTTCATCTGCAAGTACTTCAGTACGTATCTATAATTGTAAGGACTTTTCTTTTAAAAAATAATAACTAATATCATTATCATTCTTTAAAAAAAACTAGTATAATTAAATAACCAGTTATAAAATTTTCCTGATTATATCATTAAGGTTTATTTGCAGTTGTTTGGTTAGAATCATGATTTATATCAGGTCTATACTTGACTTTTAGATACTATGTCACTTAGAACTCTTTTTCCATTATTTCTTTAAAATTCAATATGTCTGTATTCTGAAGACATAATTGCATATTTTTGAAGGGAAAAAGCTTTCCAAACCTTTGAATAAAATATATTCTTATTAACACTGAGACAGCAGAGTGTGGTTACCCAGTCCTGAATATGACATACTATATGAGTTCACATCCTGGTTGTGCCTTTTATTTATTTGTTTTCATTAAGGAAAATTTAAACTGTACAAAGTAAACAGAGTAGTATAATCAATCCCACATATCCATCACCCAGCATCTATAATTTCATATTCCATTTATATCTCCCTACCCTGCTTGATACAGTTTTTGAAGGTCTTTGTTTTTGAGATAAAATTTAAATTCAGCATTGTATACCAATCTTAACTTTTACAATTTGGACAAATATATAATCTGTTCAACCCACACTCTTTTCACAATATAGAATATTACATATCTGTGGAAATTTTCTTGTATTCTTCCTGGTCATTTCCCACTCTTTCATCCCCAGGTAATCACTATTCTGATTCCCCACCCCCACTTTAGATAGTGTTATCTGCTCTAGAACATCATGTAAATGAAATCATATAGTATGTACTCTTTTGTGTTTAGCATAATATATGTGAGAGTCATCTGTATTGTTGCATATGTTAGTACATTGTTCCTTTTTATTGGTGAGTAGCTTTCTATTGTAATAATAGGGTACAGTTTGCTTATCCATTCTCTTGTTCATGGATGTTTGGGTTTATAAGTTTTAGCTATTTTGAATAGCACTGCTATGAACATTTTGTACAAGTCTTTTTATGGACATGTTTTCAGATTTTTGGATGATTATCTATGAGTGGGATCACTGGTTCAAAGAGTAGATGTATATTTAACTTTATATGAAACTGTCAAACACTTTTTCAAAGTGGTTATACCAGTTTACATTCCCACCAGCAAGGTATGAAAATAGCAGTTATTTTACATTCTTGTCAACACTTAGCATTGCCTGTCCTTTTCATTTTAGGTGGTCTCATGAGTGTCTCGTTATTGTTATTTATTTATTTTTTTTCACTTTCAGTTTTATTAATGTATATTCACATATACACAAATCATCCAAAATATGCAGTCACTGGCTCACAGTATCATCACATATTTATGCATACATTCCCATGAGCAGTTTTAAAACATTTTCATTACTCCAGAAAAGAAATAAGAATTAAAAAAGAAAACCAAAAAAAAAAGCCCAAAACAAAACAAATCCTTCCATACCCCTTTATTACCCTTATTGTTGACACATAGTATTTGTGTAGTACATGTGTTACTGTTGAAGAAAGGATATTAAAATATTACTGTTAGCTTCAACCCATAGTTCACAATAGCTATGTTTTTTCCAGTATACTCCTCTATTATTTTTTTTTTACATTTGTAGTCATGCAAGAACTTATTTACATACATGGCTTTAAACAGCCACTTTCAATCAAATTCACTGGTAATGCATTATTTCTTAGAATCCCAAGAATGAGCTACCATCACCTGTATCTATTCCCAAACATTTAAGTTCAACCTTGTTAACAGTTCTGTACATATTAACTAACTCCTTCCCTTTCTCTGCCTTTTCTTTATCTCTAGGTGCCTTCTATTCTACATTTTTCCCCCATGTATGTCTTTATTTTATTACTCATCTAACCATAGACTGGGTAAAGGTGGTGTCAGTCACAAGGTTTTTATAATCATACAACTACAAGATAAAAACTGTAGAGTTATACAATCATTATCAAAGATCAGGGTTACTGGGTTGCTGTTCAGCGGTTTCAGTGTATTTCCTTCTGATGGTTCTAACAGACTAGAAACCAAAAAGAAAACCCATACAGTGATTCAGTAGTGATAATCACTTGTCAAATCCTCAGCTCTCTGTCATAATTCCTCCCTCTCATTTGATACATCTCTCAAACGTTCAGAGGTATTTTGGCAATGACCATTCTAACCTCTTCATGCTGAGAAGGGAGTTGACATTATAGGATGAAAAAATGTAACTGGTTAATGTTCTTGGAGAGATTCGTACCTCTGGATTTGCAGATTTATCTAGGATAGGAGTAGTCTGAAGATTTTAAGTTCTGAAAAAATAAGCTTAGTAAGTAAAACTTTTGTAGAGTCTTAGATAGAGCCCAGGGTATTCTTTAGGGTTTTCAGAAATATTGTTGATTGGGCTTAGCATAATGTAACAATTTGCAATATCTGGCTGAAGCTCGTAAAAAAGTAACCTCTAAAATGACCTCTTGACTCTTTTGAAATCTTTTAGTCACTGAAAGCATACTTTGCTTCATTTCTTTCCCCCTTTTGCTCAAGAAAGCATTATTCCCATGTTGCCAGGGCCAGACTCATCTCTAGGTCATTATAAAAAGTTTTAATTTGCATTTTTCTGATGAACAATGATGTGGGGCGCTTTTTCCTATCCTTATGGGCTGTTTGGGCTCTTCATACTGAGAAGGGGTGTCTTTTTCTGCTAATTCCATCATTTCTGTCATTTTTGAGTGTGTGTATTGTCTTGACATTTTTCCTGGTTATAGACCACATTTTCCTATTTCTTGGCGCATCCTCCTATTTTTTTTTTTTTTTTTTTTTGAGGGAGGAAGGGAAGGAAAGACAGAGAGAAGGAAGGAAGGATGGAAGGAAGGAAGGGAGGAAGAAAGGGAAACATCTTTAAACATTTTCTTGTTTTATTGTATTTTGTTTGTTTTTTTTGTTTGTTTTTTACATGGGCTGGGGCTGGGAATCGAACCGAGGTCCTCCGGCATGGCAGGCAAGCACTTTGCCCGCTAAGCCACCGTGGCCCGCCCCCTCCTATTTTTTGATTGGGCACTTGAGTGTCTGGATTTTGTTGTCGTCTTTTAACACGTTTTAGCTTTTGGGAAAGAAACAGTAATTTTGAATAGGATATGAATTCAAGCAATTAATAGATCCCAAAGAGAATTCTAAAACTTCCCTAAAGTCTTAAAAAACAGGACGAATCTTCATCACGAAATCGACTAACAATTTCTCAAAAACCATTCTTAGCTCTGTGATATTTGGTGAAATGGAATGTTGCAAGCCTTTACCTTTTCTTGACTCTCGTAACTACTAACTAGACATCCTCTTCCTCGTTTTCCATATTACAGCCTGTATTATCCTTTAAAATAGATTATGAGCCTACTCCTTTCATGCTTCTTTCTGGTTGCTTCCACTAACTTTAAGTTTTCATGTTAACTTGGTCTTTTAGACTGTCATTTAAAAAAAAAATTATTATTTTCAACCTCGTGGTTTCATAAAGTACTTTCCAAATCTCTACTTATGACCTTTCTTTTTTTTTTTAGTCTTCATAGTTAGCCCCTATTCTTTCATAAAGTGCAGCTCAAATATCATTTCCTCGATTTCTAAATGTTGTGTTAATTTCTTTTTTTTCCTTTAATTAATAAAAAAAAAAAACAAAAACCAGGCATACAACCAATCACCCTACACTCTAGGTTTGCAAGATCACGATCCCAGCAGGTGGCTTAGTTGGTATGTTGTGGCATTCCTTCTGTGCTCGATCCACCATAACAAACCAAGCATTCCACCCATGGCAGGGGCTGCGGGAGGGGCCCCAGGTGTGGCTGGACAGCTGCAAAAAGGAAGACAGTGCACCAGCAACTCCTCAGATAGCAGAGGATTGCCACTGGATCTATTCCCTACAATGGTATTCGTTTTTATTCAACACTTTTGGAAAAACACAAGTGAACAAAAATAAAATAAAAATAAAGCCTGCAGCAACAAAAAAAAAAAAAAAAAAAAAAAAACTGCCCGCGCCACCACCTAGGCACTGACTCACTTTCCTCCATCTTGGATTTGGTGAGCTCAACCGGGGATCGCAGAAATAAACCTGCCCGCTTTAAAAAAAAAAAAAAAATCATTTCCTTGTTCCAGTTTTTCTTGATTCCTTATCCCCTTCCATTCTTTTCTTCTTAATAGAATTAATTACACTGTCAACAATGAATCTTAGCACTTAGTTTCTGAATTAATTTATTTTTAATAACTAATATGTTGATATGGTTCAACATTCTAAAGATCTTATCTGTCTCTTTATTACTTACTTTTGTTATATCTTAGTCACTACATGTCTCTTTTCCCAATAAGATTGACATTTTTGATGGCAAAAGTATATCTCCTTCAACTCTACTGTTACCACTCAGAATTAACTCATACAGGCATATTTATTGAGTCAAAAACTGTGGAACTGAATTAAGCCAGCCAAGTAAAATAGATCTAGGTGTCATTCCAATTGAGAGGAAAGATGTTCAAGCCAAACTGATGGTTAAGTCTTTTGGTTGTTCACAGAGAGGAAAAGGAGAAAGTGGACTGAAGAAAAAAAGACTCTTGGTTTAGTAAATTGTTTTCATTGGCAATTAGATAATGATCGGTAAGAAATAGAAAGGTGCCAGGTCTGTTCTCTTGGGAGTTTAGTAGTGAAGAAGAAAGGTGAGTTTTTCATTTCTCCTAGATCTGATAACTTATTATAAGTTAATTTTTAGAATAGTGTATAGTAGTAACAACCTAGTTCTTTAGCATAAAAGCATCTGTGGGCATGGCATATTCCTGACATAGAATGAATTCTTAAGAATCTGTTCCAGGTTGCCTATAATCTTACCATAGTATTCTCCATGCAGTTTAATTACTATATAGAAACCCATAATTTGTGTGTTTGATAAGTCCTTTTATCAGTGCATTTGATACTGTTTTTAATTTTCTAAAGTTTGCCTGGAATTTTTAAAAATCTTTTGATTCTAATTTACCCTTTTGTATGTGGGTAGGAATAGACAAGATGTAGGTAATAATCAGGTGTTTTAACATGATAGAATATCATTATATCATCTGCATCTTTAGTGGAAAGTGTCTTTTGGTGCTTGTTTATGTGTTGGTTATTTTATAATTACTATAATAAAAAGCAGATAGGCTATATTTAGAAAATGCTTATGAAAGAGTTTATTATTTTTTTTAATCCAATTTAGAGTTCGTTGTCGAAATGCTGGTCCTGTAGCTGTAGCTGAGAAGAGCATTGCCCAGGTCGCAGCAAGATTCGTATTAAGAGGTTATTGTCCAAATTGCAACCAGGTCTTTGTGGATGAAACCAGTACCCGGTATCATAAGCAGATTTCAGGACACAAAGTCCAAGTCATTACCTCATTGGAAGAATCAGTCTTACTTTATTGCCATAGCTGTGAAGGGAACAAACTTCCTTCTGATTTGCATATGTTAGAGCAATCAAAGTTTTCATCACTTAAAAGAACAATGTCTTTTAAAGAATCCAATACCCAGGATTGTAGTACAATTCCAAAAAAGAAGATGAATTTAGAGGATAAAAGCCATGAAGGTATGATTTGTGTCCAGAAAGAAAAGTCAACAGTTAAAACCTGGTATTGTGAGTGCCATCAAAGATTCCCAAGTGAAGATGCAGTAGAAAAGCATGTTTTCTCTGCAAACACAATGTGTTATAAGTGTGTGGTCTGTGGAAAGGTATGTGAAGATTCAGGGGTCATCCGTTTACACATGAGCCGCATTCATGGAGGAGCACATTTAAATAACTTTCTTTTCTGGTGCCGGACATGCAAAAAGGAGTTAACAAGGAAAGAGACTATCATGGCACATGTGACTGAATTTCATAATGGGCACAGATATTTTTATGAGATGGATGAAGTGGTAGAAGGTGGAATTTTGCCATCATCCTCTACAACATTGGTGAGTAATACAACTGTTAAGAAGCCTTCTTTGGCTGTTGCTATTATCGATCGTTCCCCTGCAAACAGCCCTCCAAGGGGGAAATGGCAGTGCCGAATTTGTGAAGATATGTTTGACTCCCAGGAATGTGTAAAACAGCACTGCATGTCTTTGGCAAGTCACCAGTTTCATAGATACAGCTGTGCCCATTGCAAAAAGACTTTTCACAAGATAGGAACATTATACCGACATTGTCAAGATGAGCATAACAATGAGATAAAGATTAAATACTTTTGTGGACTTTGTGATCTTATCTTTAATGTAGAAGAAACATTCTTGAATCATTACAAAGAGTGTCACAGCATCGATTATGTATTTGTGTCAGAAAAATCTGAAACTTCGATTAAAACCGAGGGTGATTTTGCAGTATTGGAGACCAGTAACCTGTTAACCTGTGGTTGCCATGAGAGTTACAACTGTAAAGTCAACAGAAAGGAAGATTATAGTAAATGTCTCCAAATTATGCTGGATAAAGGTAAGCTGTGGTTTCGCTGCAGTTTGTGTTCAGCAACAGCACAGAATTTAGCCGACATGAATACTCATATATATCAAGTGCACAAAGAAGAAAAGAGTGGTGAGGAGGAGCAGCAGTATGTAATCAAGTGTGGCACCTGCACCAAAGCGTTTCATGATCTTGGAAGTGCTCAGCAGCACTTCCATAGAAAACATTGCTTCCTACAGAAACCCAGTGTGGCTCATTTTGGATCTGATAAAGCAAGCCTGTACAAGTTTACTGCCAGTACTTCACATACAGAGAGAAAACCAAAACAGGCAGTAAATCATACAGACAATTCAGAAGTGGAGAAAGGAGCTGAGAATGACCTAAGCTATCAAAATACAGGTATGGCTTTACAAATCTTCTGTCTGTGCAAATTTCAGATATTAATGTAGAAGGTGATATAGTATAGCCACTATGTAGTAAGTACTGTAACCATGAAAGCTAGTAGTAACTCAGCTTAGAAGCAGGAAAGGAGAATATTTTAGTTAATTACTGAAATATAAATTTTTGGAGGATTTGTGTTCCTCCTGTGTCTTTCAGCCACTTTCTGAACTCAGGGAGACAAAGATTATATGTTGGCTTTAAATAATATATATTGTAGATGTCATTTTATTTTCTCTTATAAAAGGCATAGAGATATTGAGAATTGAAGGAAGTTGATAGTCTTCCTGAAAGTCAGATTTGAAAGTTGTCCTGGACGTTACTGTCATTTACATTTTTCTTATAATGTTTAGTTTCATTTTAAAAATAATTGAAGTAATTTTTTTTGTTTCAATTTTAGCCTTATTCTATAAGTTATAAGAATCTTAAAGGTCATTTCAAAATTTATATGTATACTTTCTTTACTTGGGAAGCAAAGCTTTTCCTTACAGTTAAAATAGCCATTAGAAGTAGCATTAAAAGTGGCAGTAAGAAACCAGGGAAAAATTTGAGGTATGGATCCCCTTGCTTGCTCTACTTGTTCTGGGGTTTCCTCCTTCCATATGATAGGATTTGATAAGTGTAAAAGAATGCAAGTGTTTTTAGTTTGGTTGAAAGGGTAATTTAAATTCTGTATCCTTTTAAATAAACATTAGATTATTGGTGAATATACAATAATCTGGAGACGGTGAAAATATGTGAACATTTGGGTAATAGAATATTTTTAGATATATATTTTTTAAAGTTTACAGGCTTCCTCTATGGTATATCTCAGCATTACTTTTATTCATGTCATGTTTTAAGTGAGAAAGGATTAAATACTTGCTATAGACTTACTTGACTACTACAAACGGTGGTCCCATCCTTTTATGTTCTTTTGTGTCTTTTATTACTCTCATTACTTTGATAGGAAATTATTGTAATATCTAAACCTAGAATTGCTCAGAACCTAGAGAAATATATGAGTGGCTGAGAAATGGGAAGGAATGACTTTACTACATTTGAGAGAGTCTCTCTTATGTGGAGTAGAAGCTATTAACTTTTTAAATGATTTAGCAATTTAAAGTTTGCATTGATACTACTGGAAAGTTTAAACTGTATCAAGGTGGAGAAGTATGAAAGAAAGTAAAAGAGAGGGAGAAAAATAGTTGGAGAGCTGTGAAAGATGATAAAAAAGAATCTAAGAGAACCGAGAAAAATGTGTTTATGATAGGAGGTACTGATGTGCCACTGGCCTCTAGTGCTACTTTTTTGGCAGGAAGGCTCTGGGTTATCCTCTTTCTGCTCTCTAGAGTGTTTAATCAAAATCAGAGAACTACAAGAAAACCAGTACTCCAAATTACAGAAGAGCCAAGTTCTAGTGAGGGAGAATGTTCTTGGAAAATTTTGAAAAAGAATTTCCTTTTATTGTTTTTGGCTCTTTAGCCATAAGACTTGGTCTTTCTATCATATTATTTTAATTTTTAAATAATTCCTTTAACAAATAACTTAAGGAAAAACCCCTTTGGATCAATGGCACATATTTGTAAAAAGATATATAATCTAGTTTCTGAAATATTAAGAATTTTATTTTATGTTGCAGGTGTAAAATTTGTCGTACAGGCGTTGAATGTCATGAAAAGGTTTAGATAGGGATGAATAGGATGAAAGGTTAATATTTTTGTATATAAGTTCTCTAATATCTTTTAGACTTGAGAAATTAGTTTTTAGCAAATTCTTATTAAATTCATGTTCATGTGTTTCTCATCAGATGAAGAAATTGTTGAGCTTCCAGATTTGGATTACCTGCGAACCATGACTCATATAGTCTTTGTAGATTTTGATAACTGGTCAAACTTTTTTGGGCATTTACCAGGACATCTTAACCAAGGAACATTTATTTGGGGCTTTCAAGGTATGGTTAATATGGAAAACATTTGAGAAAACCACTTTTTATTTTACCTTAGAATATGGTGCACTTTAAAAGGATTCCACTTGAGCTTTCCTGAATACAATGATGGCACATAATTAGAATATTTTTACTTTGCAGTGTACTTAGCCGTGCTTAAATCTTTTTCTCTTCATATTTTTCTGTGGTGAATATTAGCTCTTTTTTGTGGATCTTTAGATGCAGATTGAAAAAGCTTTTATTCAATACCAATAATATGCCATGTCCTAAGCTTGATAATAACACGTAATTACTGATTATTATGGTTTTCTCTCTTTTCAAATATAAAGAAGCTGGCTGAAAACTTTATTTTTTATGAAGTTTTAAAACGAACAGCACAGTTAGCTTTTGAACTTGGATGTCTTGGTTACAGAACTAGAATTATTTTCAGCATATTAGAAATGCCTCTTGAGTTAGTTCATCCTTTCTGGCTATTTATAAATATGTAGCTTCATCTAAATCTCTTTATACAATGACCAAACTTGGAGCATCTGATAAGTTAATGTTTGATAGGAAAAGGCATTTAAAGAAGAGACTTGGGATTCAAGATGGAAACATACTGACCTGGATAAGTTAGCCAATATAACCTTTTATTAAGTCTAACTTTACTGATTGCCAGTCACTTCTATCTACTGGAAAGCCTTGACACATTTGTAAAAACCACTAATGGCATACATTCATCCGAAACGATACCATTTCAAAACATTTTCAAGCACCTTACTTTTGGTGTTGCTTTTAACATCCCTGTGAGTAGGCAGATTCATGAAAGTTGGTCTGCTTTCCCAAGATTATAAGGTACAAGATGGTGATATGTGGGTTGAAATTGAGTTCTTTTACATTCTAATTTAATACTTTCCCACTGGAGGGATTTTTTTTTTTCCTATTATCTGTTTTTCCTTGAGTATTTTCAGTAGTTTCTAGCCATTTGGTATTTTCTTCTCCAGTGTAACTATCATTTATGCCTTTTCTAAATGAATAATAGGAGGAAACACCAATTGGAAACCTCCAGTCAACTGTAAGATCTTTAATTACCTGAACAGGATTGGATGCTTCTTCCTTCATCCTCGCTGCAGTAAAAGAAAAGATGCTGCTGATTTTGCCATATGTATGCATGTGAGTCATTGTTTTATTGAAACCAGTGTGACTCTTGGACTCACTGATTCTCTGTTTGGATTTTTTTCCCCCACTTGAGTTGTAATGTAACTGTGTAAGTCATTCTTCAGTGCCATATTTTTTAATAAAATCTTCTGCATCAGGTTCTATTTATGACTACTTTGAGGGCAAATCCCTTGACAGTTTTAATTACTGCTATATCTTTAGCTCTTAGCAGGACCAAACTACACATAATAGACTCTCAGCTATTTATGGAATGAATGGTTAAGAGATAACACTGTACTTGATCTATGCTAAGTTGCTTTCATCTTTAATATCTCTTAAATTAGGAGGCAGCTTAACAATCACTGTTGGGCTGGATAGTATTTAAATATACTACTGCCTCTGCCAGTCACCTAGAGAAGCTACTAACCTAAGACCTGTATAAAATTAAAATTTTTGCTTGAGGGTTCATGAGACACACTAATAATATGAATTTACGCTGCAAACTTGTGGAATGCTGCTTATGGTCAACAGCATAAGAGATTTCTTTTTTCTTCTATCTAGTGCCAAGATTGCAAACTTCCTTACTTACCCTTTCTCTATGGCAGATTTAGTTCTTATTTACCTTTATATTGAGTGTGGAGCTCTCTGGTGTTCCATCTTTATGTGGGGGCTCCCATTGGACTCCCATTTTGGCAGTGTTTCTCTTTCTTAGGGACACATAAAATAGCTCAGCTTATACTTGATGACATCTTATATTTGATTAAATGTAGTGTATTTCATTTATAAAGGAGATCTGTATATCAAACTTTGGTGAGGGCTACAGAAACTGCTTAATATACATTCCTAGATATGTGTTCATTTTGAAATAGTTGTAACTTGATTTGAAATGCACGTGGTGATTTTATCAATATATGCCATTTGTTCCAACCTAGGCTGGTCGTCTAGATGAACAACTACCCAAGCAAATTCCTTTTACCATCCTCTCAGGAGATCAAGGTTTTCTGGAGTTGGAGAATCAATTTAAGAAGACTCAGAGGCCAGCTCACATACTAAACCCTCACCACTTAGAGGGAGATATGATGTGTGCTTTGTTAAATAGCATATCTGATACCACTAAAGGTACGCAGCTGCAGTCACAGTGCAAAACGCCCAAGAGAAGGAGACTTCACTGCTGAGAGAAACCAATAAACTGCTGTCCACTAAAGAACTGTTGCTCAATCACTAAGCAATCATGCCCTCATACTTCTATCTTATCATCTTTTCCTTTTTTCTTTCTTTCATTTTTTAGTGTTTTAGAAGGAGGATAGGTTCATAATAATTTTCTGAAAACTTTTTTAAATCTAGTAGTCAAATCTGTTTGTATATCACGTGTAAATCCATGGGTTGACATATGTTAAGACAGTTTTGCAGAACTTAAAATTCAGTCTTCATTTCTGAAATTCCAGACTTACTTTAGTTTTTTTAGAAGGCAGATTGCTTACACCTGAAATAAGAAAGCTTTAATAAAGAGTAACAATGACAATACCAGCAGAACAAAACAAAATATAAGAGGTTGACAGCCCTGTGAAGACCTTTAGTTTAGGTCTGAGGAAGGAATGAATAACTCTTCTGTGCTTGTTGATGGCTTATACTCCCTTCTCCATCTTTATGAGACTGTTCAAGGAAAGGAAGTACTTATGTCCAATTCACTTCCCAGTATTTAAGAAAAATCTACTAGCTCAGGCATGTTCTTTAAAGCAGAGTAATGATGTCAAGGTTATAATGGAAAATAAGCTCTATTTTATATATTTGTGTTATTCCTTACTATTGAATATAATCTTCCTATTCTGTAGTTTTTCAGTTTTATCCATTTGCTTTTTTTTAACCTCTTTTTCTTGCACTATTTTCCATTCCTTCGGTAATCATTTACCGCATCTACTTAATATCTTATAAAATACTTGTTTTTACTTTTGCTACCCTCTGCTAAGCACCTTTTCTTTTGCATATGCTGCTGCTTTGGGAAGCATTTCCTTTATAATTTAGTTTGTGGAACCTGTTATGATTTTGTCTCTATTTCAGTTCTTTTTGGAATGAGCGCTGCATGAGTAGATGAGGATTAGAAAATATAGAAGGCCACTGTTATCTGCTGGTTATCCCCTTTGAATGCCTTTTAAGTTCTAGGTATTTTTTTATTTTTTTATCATTCATTTCATTTTATTGCTCTTTTGAACTTAAACTGCTTTTTGGAACGTGTACTTCATGCCAAATATTTGTGAAATGCAGCAGTCATGCAAACATAAAGAAGGGAATGAGTTTTGGTTCATATGTCAATTTTGCTGCTTACTAGCTATATAATATCAGACAATTAACTTTTTACTAACCCTCACTTTCCATCTATAAGGTTGTAAGAATTAGTGATATAAAGTGTCTAGCACCATATATAAAGCACTGGAGGGGCTCAGTAAACAGTAGCTATTTGTATTATTACTATCATAAAAGGAAAATGTGATATAATTAAGATTAAGAGGCCAAAGAAGTGTAATGTTTTTAAATCAAGACATTTTACCATTAATGTTGATTTAAGGAGCTAAAGAAGTATATAATGCTTTTGTAACCATACAATTAAAAAATGTTATACTAAAGCATACTATATTTAGATCCAGTTATTTAAAGCTAAATTTTTCCATAATGAAAGACTGAAAGGTGTCAGATTGCCTGGTAATAAATCTTAAAATAAGAGAATCAAAGAACAGTTGCTTTCTTGGATAACTTCTATTACTTTTCCTATCAAATGACTTTGTGAATAGAAAAGTAAGAGTTTATGTTAAGGAATCGTATTTAGTATGTACTGGCAATGAGAAAATCTCTCACTGTCCACAAAGACATTCTTTTAGGGTCTTTAAGTAATTTTGGTTACCACAAGAATGCCAAGATAATCTCCTTTTATCTAGTTTAGCATAGTGTTCTTGTCTTCAGTTTTGACAAAGTTTTAAGGAAATATGGTTTTAACCTTTTGGTTAGAGGCATGGGAGAGGATTAATGAAACTCTCTGAGAATCTGATAAAAGCTTTCTATATCCTCTTTCCTCCAAAATATACATGTTTATAAAATTTTACATATAATTTCAGTAGATATGTGGTTTCAAGATTCCTAGCTCTTGATGCCTCTAACCATGTCCTTGAAGAATAAAATTAAGATATTTTTTGCTATAGTCTAATAACTGCAGAATTTATGTCAAGATAAACAAATAGCACTGCTAAAAAGTAATGTTCAGAAAGATGCTGAAAGATGTCTTTCAGTTCTTTTTTTTTAAGTTGTGGAAACATGTATACAACATACACGTTCCCATCCTTACTTCTCCCAAGCATAACATTCAGTGGAATTTATCACATTCACAATTCCCCCCCCACCTTCCATTTCCCATCACCCCAGCAGAAACCCAACACTCATTTCTAATTAACTGCCCATTGCCCCTGCCCTTCACCTGTGATAACCTGCACTTTACTTTCTGCCTCTTTTAATGTGTCTGTTCTCTGATATTTTCTTTGTGGTTACCATTGGGCTTATATTTAACAACCTAAATCTGTAATAATTTTGTTTGTTCTGATACCAACCTAACTTCAATAGCATACATAGACTATGTTCCTATCGTCTTTCCCCCATCTTTGTGTAGTTCTTGTCACAAATTACATATCTATACATTATAAGTCCAAAACCATTGCTTTATCATTATATTTTATGCATTTGCCTTTTAGATACTACAGGAAGTAAAAAATATGGAGTTAGAAATAAAAAATACAATAGAATTGGTATATTTACTCATACTGTTATCTTTAGTGGTGATTTTTATTTCTTCATGTGACTTTAGTCAGTTGTCTAGTGTCCTTATCAACCTGCGGTACTACTATTAGCATTTCTTGTCTCTCAGTTTTTGTTTATCTGAGAATGTCAATCTATTTTTGCAGACATAGAATTTTTGGTTGTCACTGTTTTGCTTTCAGCATTTTAAATATGTCTTCCATCTGACTTCTTGCCTCTGGTTTCAAATGAGAAATTGGCACTTAATCTCGTTAAGGCTCCCTTGTATGTGGCACATTGCTTTTCTATTACAGGTTTCAGAAATCTCTTTTTAACTTTGGCATTCGATAGTTTGATTGTGACATGGTGTGGTTTGGGTCAATTTGGGTTTATCCTGTTTGACGTTCATTGGACGTCTTGGATGTATATTTTTACGTCTTTGGATAGATTAGGAAAGTTTCAGCCATTATTTTTACATCCTCTCTGCTCCTTTTTTCTCTTTCTCAAATAATGCATCTGTTGTACCCTTGATGGTGTTCCGTAGGTTCCTCAGGCTCTGTTCGTGTTTCTTCATTCTTTCTTCCTTTTCAGACTGAATGAATTCAGTTATCTTGTCTACAAGTTCACTGTTTCTTCTGTGAGCTCCAGTCTGCTCTTAAGCCCATCTAGGGAATTTTTTATTTCTTTTCCTCTGGTCTTCAGCACTCTTTGGTTCCTTTTCTTAATTTCCTTCTATTTATATTCTCTTTCATTTCTCTGTCATTTTCCTGATTGACTTTAGTTCTCTGTCCATGTCCTTTTGCTCTTTGAGCATATTTAAGACCATTTTTTAAAAGTCTTTGGAATTTCCCAGGTCTGATCCTCCTCACTGATGGTTTCTAATGCTTTAATCTTCTTTTCTGCCTGGGTCGTCACTAACTGTTTCCTTGTATGTTTTGTAATCTTGAGATGAAACTTGGAAATTTTGATATTTTGAAGTGTTATCACTGGAATTTAGACTCTCTGAGACACCTGCTCCTTAAGCTTATATCCAGCTGCTTAAATTTCGAGAGATATTAAGGAAAAAAAATACCTTTCCCAGTCTTTGCATATTGACCTGTTTGAGTGCTTTCTTTTGGAGATTATCCATGTAATGAGTTTAGAGAATAGCTCCAGGCCAATGCATAGGGGCTCCCTGGTCCTTTCTGGGCTTGTGTCTTGTCTTGAGCATAGTTATTTGACCGTAGGAATTCTTATATTTACTTGGATACTAATGTGCCCTCTTTCCTAAGAAACACTTTTCTAATGGTCCCAGGCACTGCACTCCATGTCGCTTGCCTCAGGCAACCACTTGACTGCCCTCCCACTGTATTCTCTAGGGAGCTCTCTGAGCCATCTCTTTTTTTAAAAAAAAAATATATCTATTGTAAAAACTTAACATACAAACATTCTTGACATACAGTCTTTCCATACATGGTCTACAGTCAATGGCTGTGAGCCATCTTCTACCAGCAGGGCAAGTTGTGGGACAATAAGTTCCAAAGACCACCAGATAGCTTAGTATGTCCATGAGGGCTGCTCTGCTCCCTCTGGAACCAGACCTGCAATCAGCATTGGTATATGGGCTGGCTCTGTGCTGAGCCAATGAGAGGCGGGGAAGAGGGTAGCCAGTGCCCCAGGAGATCCTACTGCTGTTAAATGCCCCTTTCTTGATTTGGCACACCCATTACTGCAATCCTTTAACTGTCTTCTGGAAATTTGGGAAAAATTTTTCCTCACTAACATCAGTTGCTTTTTAACGTCTGCTATTTAGAGAGATAAAAAAGCTAATCTTGTAGTTTTAATTTGTATTTTTTTTTTTTTTTACTTTTTTTTTCTTTTTTGTGAAAAATAGCATATATACAAAAAAGCTGTGAATTCCAAAGCACATCACAACAATTAGTTGTAGAGCAGATTTCAGAGTTTGGTATGGGTTACAGTTCCACAATTTTTGGTTTTTACTTCTAGCTGCTCTAAGATACTAGAGACTAAAAGAAATATCAATATATTATATTGAATCATTATTCAGCAGTCATACTCATTTGTTAAACCCTATTTTCTCTGTATAACTCGGCCATCATCTTTGATCTTCCACTCTTTAGGGGTATTTGGGCTATGCCCACTCTCACTTTTTCATGTTGGAAGAGGCTATCGATAATATAGGATAGGGGGATGGTACTAGTTGATGTTTTGGAGAAGCTGGCCCCTCTGCATTTCAGAACTTTTACCTGATCCAGGGACTCATCTGGAGGTTGTAGGTTTCTGGAGAGTTAACCCTAGTGTATGGAACCTTTGTGGAATCTTATTTGATTCCCTAGGTGTTCTTTAGGATTGGCAGGATTGGTTTTGGTTGGCGTTTGGCAAGTTATGATGCATAGCAGTCACTGGAGTGAGTGTTAAAAGTGACCTCCAGGGTAGCCTCTTGGCTCTATTTGAGTTCTCTCAGCCACTGATACTTTCTTAACATTTTTTTCTCCCCTGTTGGTCAGGATTCAACCATATTGATGGCTAAATTTCTTAGTTACTATTTTCCACTTTTCCATTGGTAACCTTTGTTGCTTTTATAAAAAATTCCTTTGGCTCTTAGAGATATGTTTAGATAATAGAACCTGACTGTATATCAACTAATTGAAGAGCAAGACCCATTTGATACAATTTATGTGTGGTTTTATTTTGAAAATATGGTTTTATATATCCAGCTATTTATGGTTCTTAATTATTAATTTACTTATATTTTTTCTTAGATTGTATAAGGGTAAACTTGGGCATCGGTTGTTATGAATTAGTATAATACAAATTATGAAAGATGTTACTGAATGTATTTCAAGATTATGTTTCTTCATGGAACATTCTTCATGGACTATCTGTTTTATAGAACTTTGTTTTATTCATTTGGTTGTAGCTTCACTAGGAATAGAGCGATAGTATTAAGTGTGGTCAGTGTCTATAAAGTCATACCAATTACACAGATTTTTAAAGCCGTATTAAAAATTGAAAGTAAATGTTCACTCTTGCTGTGAAAGTGTAGATGATTGAAGCAGCATCTCATGTTCTGTTGAATAGTCATTATATAAAATAATTGTTACAGTTCTAAAAGTCTTGTGTGTCTTTAGTTTCTTCAGCCTGTTAAGACATAGGTTGTTGATTTGGGTACCATCCCAAAGTCTACATGATAAAACTAATTCTATACAAAGGTTCTGAATATAGGGAAGAATATTCATAATTTCTCTGTTCTACAAATGGGTCTGATTAAAGTAAAAGAAGTATATGTATTTTTTGCAACCTAGTGTCAAGCTGATCCCTGTTATCAAATATGCAGTTTTGCCTTAGGCCTCATATGCAGTGATGAATTGTTTAGATCAGTAAAGGCAAGCTGCTTTTGACTGACCTTGCTTTTAATTGTAAAAATAGAAGCCCCTAGGTATTTTCTCTCTGGTCCTAAATTTTAGAAGCTTAATTTTGTTGTTCTTCAAATTGTAAATGTAATGTTTTATTTCCCTAGAATATTACTTGAAATATTTGCAGTAGTAGGTATACATAACAGATTATAGAGAAAGCAATACTATTTTTTTGTGGCATTGTAAAGAATATCCTGTAATAACAAATTTCTGCAGCAAAGGAACATATGAGATATAGCTGTTTATTTTTATTGGCAATCAATTATAAATCTTTAATTTTTAAGTGTATTTTTAAAGTTTTTACATGTTAGCACGGAAGCAAACATGTCCATATGGCTTTTTTTCAGTGATTTAAACTTTGATTCAATCACTATATTGATTTAAAAAGTGATAGTACATCGCTGATAGTATCATTGTTCAGATTTCGCAATACCTCATCAGGTATATCATTTTTATAAAGTCTTCAGATTCTCTAATTAGGAAAGCATATAAGATCAGGTAAGTGAGTTTGTGGCATGCAGAGGCTTTGTTAATTAAAACCTAAGGTGTTAGCTGTATAGAGATGAATGCATATGATTTTCAAAGTACAGGAAAATTTACTGTCACCAGTTTTCTTAATTTTAAGATGATTTCATGCAAATGAAACTTTGGAGATTATTTTTTAGATCCAATAACTTTTAAATTTCTAGGTTTTTTTAATACCAGAATTTTATATTTTCTCAGTGGTTATGCTAAAAGAACATTTTCAAATAATTTTTTGAATATAGGGAAGACGTAAAATTGGATTGCCTATTTCATTAGTTGATTTATTTTTCTTGATTTAAGACTATTCGTGAGCATTTAAAAATATATATCTATTGAGAAAGTCGTCTAATACTGATTAATTATAATTAGTAAGCTTGGATAAACGAGAAGTCATAAAAATAATATTGTTTGAGAATACGTATATATATATATATATATATATATATATATATTTGGCACAATAGCTTTCAAAAATTAATTGCGTTTGTTGATTCTTCCTTACAGAATGTGACAGTGATGATAACCTGGGTATAAAAAGTACTTCAGTAGGAGAAGAATTCAGATCCACAGAAGGTAACCTATTAAAGTTAATTCTTTCCCTATTTGATTGTATCTGTATGTTTTTTGTTTCTTCCCACTACATCCTTTCCTTACCCCTAAGTCCCTAATCTCTGAATTAAAAAATATATATATTTTATTTTTCCCTAGAAAAGGGGTCATCAGTTATGGCCCTTGGACTGAATCCATCCCACTGCCTGATTTGGTAAAATATTTCCTTGGGAAACAACCACACTCTTTTGTTTACGTATTGTTTATGTGGATGCTTTTGAGCTAAAATACTAGGTTACAGTAGTTGTGACACAACCATAATGACACTTTCAAATCCTAAAATACTACTTTCTACTTTATAACAGAAAGAGTGTGCTTATCCCCGAGCTAAGAGGAATTTTTGGTTTGCTAATTTTTATTTGAAATATGGAGTAAAGAACTATTAAGAGGTATATAGTGAAACTAGGAAAGCAAGCATTTACACCTAAATATTCATGGGCTAATCTATAATTGAAAATTATTTGACCCCCTTCTTAAAGGAAAAGCTGTTTCATTCCTTATGTTAAGCTAACATTTAAAAAATTTTTTTCTTGTTACCATATTTACAATAAATATTTCCCTTTTTAATCATATACATATATATATTTCATTGTTCTTAATTGCATTCACAAAATATATCCGTCATTCCAGATAGCAACCTTGTACATTTTAAGCCTTAACTTCCTTTTGTCTGTCCCCACCTTGTTCCCTGGACAAGGTGGGGACAGACAAATATATCTTCTATATTTGTCTTCTATATATATATCAGAATATATCTTCTATATTCTGACTGTATAAGTTTGCTTATTCTAATTTTTACAAAACAGTGTTTGGCTTATTTTACTCATCCTTTTTACAACTGAATATTATTCCATTGTACGTATATGCCACATTTTGCTTATCAGTTCATCAGTTGACAGACACTTGAATTCCTTCCATCTTTTGGCAATTGTGAATAATGCCCCTGTCAGCATTGGTGTGCAATTACTGTCCGAAACGCTGCTTTCAATTCTTTTAGATATATACCTAGCAGTGGGATTGCTGGATCATGTAGTAGCTCTATACTTAGCTTTCTGAGTAACCTACAAACTGTTTTCTACAGTAACTGTACCATTTTACATGGCAATGAAAAAGTGTTCCTATATTTCACATCCTCTTCAACTTATTTTCCTTTTTTTTTTATTAGCAGCCATTCTAATGGGTGTGAAATACTATCTCATCGTGGTTTTGATTTGCGTTTTCCTAATGGCTAATGATGTTGAGTGTCCTTTTGTACTTTCTGACCATTTGTATATCTTCTTTAGAGAGAGATGCCTCTTCAAATGTTTTAATCATTTTTAAATTGGGTTGTTCTGTCTTCTTGCTGTTAAATTGAAGGATTTCTTTATATATGCTAGATATTAAATCTTTATCAGATATGTGTTTCCAAATTTTTTCTCCCATTGAGTAGCTTGCCATTTTACTTTCATAATAAAGTCCTTTGAGTACCATAAGTTTTTAATTGTCATGAGATCCCGTTTATGTACTTTTTCTTTCTTTGCTTGTGTTTTGGGTATAAAGCCTAAGAAACCATTCCCTAATGTGAGGTCCTGAAGATGCTTCCTTACATTTTCTTCTAGGAGTTTGATGGTTCTAGCTCTTGTATTAATCATTTTTTGTTGATTTTGTATATGGTATGAGGTAGTGGTCCTCCTTTTTTTTTTTTGCGAATGGAGATCCAGTTTTCTCAGAATTATTTGTTGAAGAGACTATTCTTGTCCAATTGAATGTCTTTGCCACCTTGTCGAACATTATAAATTTGAGAGCTAACATCTGAGCTCTCAGTTCTATCCTATTGGTTTATATGTGTGTCCTTGTGGCAGTACCAAGCAAATTTTTTTTTATTGTGGCTTTGTAATAAGTTTTAAGACCAGGAAATAAGTCCTCTAACTTCATTCTTATTTTTCAGGATGGCTTTTGCTATTTGGGATCCCTTACCCTTCCATGTAAATATTGTTATTGGCTTTCATATTTCTGTAAAAAAGATTTGTTAGAAATTTTATTGGGTTTGCATTGAATCTATAAATTGCTTTGGGTAATATTGGCACTTTTTTAAATTTAATATTTGTATTGAGAAATTTTCACACACATGCATTCCATACATGGTATACAGTCCGTGGCTCGCAATATCACATAGTTGTGTATTCATCGTCATGATAATTTTTTAGAATATTTGCATCACTCCAGGAAAAGAAGTAAAAAGAAAAAAGAAAAATCTCGTACATACCATACACCTTGCCCTCCTTTCATTGGCCACTAGTATTTCCATCCACCCAATTTATTTTACCCTTTGTCCCCTTTGTTATTGATTTACTTTTTATCCATTTTTTTTTACTCATCTGTCTATACTCTGGATAAAAGGAGCATTAGAACCAAGGTTTTCACAATCACACAGTCACATTGTAAACGTTATATCTGTATACAGTTGTCTTCAAAAATCAGGAATACTGAAATAACTCAGCAGCTTTAGGTACTTCCCTTCAGCCACTACAATACCCTGTAAATTAAAAAGGGATATCTATATAATGCATAAGAATAACCTACAGGATAACCTCTTAACTCTGTATGAAATCTCTCAGCCCTGAAACTTGATTCTGTCTCATTTTTCTCTTCCCCATTTTGGTCAATCCCTTGATGCTGGGTCCTGGTTCATCCCGGGATTTCTATCCCACTTGTGCCAGGGAGATTTACACCCCTGGGAGTCATGTCCAATGTAGGAGGGAGAACAGTGAGTACACCTTCCAAGTTGACTGAGAGAGAGGCCACATCTGAGCAACAAAAAGGTTCTCAAGGGGTGACTCTTAGGCTTAATTTTAAGTAGGCTTAGCTTATCCTTTGCAGGAATAGGTTTCACAGGAGGGAACCACAAAATCGAGGGCTTGGCCTATTGATTTGGCTGTCCCCACTGCTTGTGAGAATATCAGAAATTCTTAAAATGGGAAGCTGAATATTTCCTCCTTTCTCTGCAGTCCCCCAAGAGGACTTTCCAAATATTTTGTATTCACTGCCCAGATTATAGGGCATCACACTAACCTGGACAAACCAACAAAATCTCACACCCTGTTCAAGATTCCATATACTTGACGGTGTTCATCTAAACTAACCATACAAGTTAAATTAGGAAATGCACTACCCAAAATATAGATTTTGTACCCAATCAACATATCTCTCTTTAGTTTCACAGGGAAGTTGAAGTTTTAAAATATGGATGATATCGTCCTTTACCCTGTATTCTGATATACCTCAGATCAGCTTCATTCATGTTTCTACTCAAGGTCTGATTGCTTTTTCAACTTTTTAAACAGTTCCTGTATGGGGCACTGCTGAATTTCATAGCTTCAGAGCTCTAACTCTGAGTGTCAGGTGTCAGATAAATATTATATACAAAGAGCTCAGTATCTCAGAATTTAGAATTAACAGTTACACCTCCTGAATATATGTGACTGCTGTAACAGCTTACAGTCTAGGCCCCAACCTGATAAACCTTGGTCTTGACTTTAGTTCATTGAGTTTTTATATTGTTAGTCCAGATAATTGAGGCATGATAACTGTCTTTTTGTTCTTGACATTTCATTCAACATACAGTCCTTAAGGTTCATTCACCTAGTTGCATGTCCTACAACTTCATTCTTTCTTAGGGCTGCTCATTAGTCCATTGTATGTATATACCATAGTTCCCCCTTCCATTCCTTTGTCCTTGTACCGTTAGGTCATCTGCATTCATTGTGGATCTGGAGCATTGCCACCATAAACACCAGTGTGCGAATGTCTATTCCTGTTCCTCCAGGAATAAACTGAGTGAAGGGGTTTAGAATCATGGCACAACAACCCTAGCCTCTTGTGGAACTACCACACTGCCCTCCAAGGGGCTGTACATCTCAGTTTCCCTACAGACAATGAATGGGTATATCTCTTCTTCTGCATTTTCTCTCTGTTCATTTTTAAACAGTTTTATTCACACATTATGCAGTCCACCCTAAGTGTATAGTTATGTCTTCACCACTTTACTCTATCTGAAGATGTTTCTTTTTCTTCCATGAAAAATCTGTATGCCTTTCGGATGCCCCCTGCCTGTTGACATTTAGTTTTGGTATAATGCCTTTGCTATATTCAGTGAAATCATGTTACAGTGTTACTGTTGACTATAGACCCTAGCTTGCATTGATTGTACTTTCCCATATACCATCTATTTTCAACACATTGACATTCAGTTGTTCTCATGCAAAAACCTTTTTTAATTTATACATTTAATCACCATCATTGTCCACTCGAGGCATTCCTAAATTATACTACCTCAGTCTTTATCCTTCCCTTCTGGTTTTATACATGCTCCCAGCCGTTCTCCATCATACTCAGATTCAGCTTCATTCAATGTACTTGTATTATTGTACTACAATCAGGTAGTATTGAACTATTTGTTTTTGAACTTTTACAGTCAGTCCTGTTACACAGTTTGTATTACTTTAGCACCAATCGCCTACTCTCTACCCTATTTTTCTTTCTTTATAAACTGTATTCTTAAGTTCAGTTCTCCAAGTACACTCATTAGTATTGGTTCATATTAGTAATACCATACAGTATTTCTCCTTTTATTTCTGGCTAATTTCACTCAGCATAATGTCCTCAAGATCCATCCACGTTGTTACATATTTCATAAGTTTATTCTGTCTTACAGCTGCTTAATATTCCATCGTATATATATACCACAACTTGTTCAGTCACTAATTCATTGATAGGCATTTGGGCTGTTTCCATCTCTTTGGGATTGTAAATAATGCTGCTATAAACATTGGTGTGCAAATGTCCATTTGTGTTCTTGCTCACATGTCCTCTGAATAGATACCGAGTAATGGTATTGCTGGATCATATGGCAGTTCTATACTTAGCTTCCTGAGGAACCACCAAACTGCCTTCCAGAGAGATTGTACCATTTTACATTCCCACCAACAGTGGATAATTGTGTCTCTTTCTCCACATCCTTTCCAGCACTTAGTCATTTATGTTTTCTTTCGTAATGGTCATTCTAGTGGGTGTGAGATGATGTCTCATTGTGATTTCGATTTGCATTTCTCTAATAGCCAGTGAAGTTGAGCATCTTTTCTTGTGCCTTTTAGGCATTTGTTTTTCCTCTTGTGAGAAATTTTTGTTCATGTATTTTGCCTATTTTTTGAATTGGGTTGTTGTTGTTTTTCTGTTGTTGAGTTGAAGAATCTCTTTATATATTCTGGATACTAAACCTTTATCTGATATGTTGTTTCCAAATATTGTCTCCCATTATATAGACTGCCTTTTTACTTTCTTGACAAAGTTCTTTGATGCCCAAAAGTGTTTAATTTTGAGGAGTTAACATTTGTCTTTCTTCAGTGCTCGTGCTTGGGTCTAAGTTCTGTGAAATTGCCTCGTATTACAAGTTTTATAAGATATTTCCCTACATTTTCTTCTTAAAGTTTTATGGTCTTAGTTCTAATGTTTAGGTCTTTGATCCATTTTGAGTTAATTTTTGTATAAGGTGTGAGATATGGATCGTCTTTCATTCTTTTGCATATGGATATCCAGTTCTCTAAGCACTGTTTATTGAAGAGGCTACTCTGTCCCAGGTGAGTTGGCTTAACTGCCTTATCATAGATCAGTTATCCATAGATGAGGGTCTGTAGCTGAACATTCAATTCAATTCCATTGGTCAGTGTATCTATCTTTATGCCAGTACCATGTTCTTTTGTCCACTGTAGCTTTGTAATATGCCTTAAAGTCAGGTAGTGTGAGATCTCCCACTTCATTTTTCTTTCTGAAGATATTTTACGCTATTCGGGGCACCCTGCTCTTCCAGATAAATTTGGTTATTGATTTTTCTATTTCTGTAAAGTAAGTTTTGGGGATTTTAATTGATATTGCATTGAATCTATAAATCAATTTAGGTAGAATTGACATCTTAACTGTATTTAGTCTTCCAGTCCATGAACATAGTATGTATGCCCTTCCATTTATTTACCTGTTCTGTGATTTCTTTTAGCAATTTCTTGTAGTTTTCTTATTATAGGTCTTTTGTATCCTTAGTTAAATTTATTTCTAAATATTTTATTCTTTTGATTGCAATTGTAAATGAAGTCTTTTTCTTGATTTTCCTCCTCAGATTGCTCATTACTAATGTATAGAAACACTAATGATTTTGGGCGGTTGATCTTGTACCCTGCCACTTTGCTGTACTCATTTATTAGCTCTAGTAGTTTGCTGTAGATTTTTCAAGGTTTTTGACATATAGTATTATATCATCTGCAAACAGTGAGAGTTTTCCTTCTTCCTTTCCAATTTCGATGCATTTTATTTCTTTTTCTTGTCTAACTGCTCTGACCAGAGCTTCCAGTACAATGTTGAATAACAGTGGTAACGGTGGGCATCCTTGTCTTGTTCCTGATCTTAGAGGAAAAGCTTTCAGTCTTTCCCCATTAAGAATGATGTTAGCTGTTGGTTTTTCATATAGTCCCTTTATCATGTTATGGAAGTTGCCTTCTATTCCTATCCTTTGAAGTGTTTTCTCAAGAAAGGTTGTTGAATTTTGTCAAATGCCTTTTCTGCATCAATCAAGATGATCATGCAGTTTTTCTGCTTTGATTTGTTGATATAATATATTAATTGAATTTCTTATTCTTATGTTAAACCATTCTTGTATACCTGGAATAAATCCCACTTGATCATGGTTATGATTCTTTTAATGTGTTGCTGGATTCATTTTTATAAGAATTTTATTGAGGAATTTTGCATCTATATTCATTAGAGAGATTGGTTTGTAATTTTCTTTTCTTGTAGTATCTTTGTCTTGCCTTGGTATTAGGGTGATGTTAGCATCATGAAATGAGTTAGGTAGTTTTCCCTCTTCAATTTCTTTTGAAGAAAAAATTTTTTTCTTCAAAAAATTGAAGATACTAATTTGAAGGACTGATACTAATTCTTGAATGCTTGGTAGAATTCACATAGTGAAGCCATCTGTTTGGACTTTTCTTTTTGAGGAGGTTCTTGATGACTAATTCAATCTCTTTGCTTGTGATTGGTTTGTTGAGATCATCTGTTTCTTCTCAAGTCAATGTTGGTTGTCCATGCCTTTCTAGAAAGTTGTCCATGTCATCTATGTTGTCTTGTTTGTTAACATATAGTCCCTTGCAGTATCCTCTCATTATGTCCTTTATTTCTGCGAGGTCAGTGGTTATGTCTCCTCTTCCATTCTGATTTAATTTATTTCATCCTCTTTTTTTTTGGTCAGTCTAGCTAAGAGTCCATCAATTTTATTGATTTTTTTCAAAGAGCAAACTTTTGGTTTTGTTGATTTTCTCAATTGTTTTCATGTTCTCAATTTCATTTATTTTTGCTCTAATCTTTAATTCTTTCCTTTTGTTCACTGTGGGGTTAGTTTGCTGTTCTTTCTCTAGTTCTTTCAAGTGAACAGTTAATTCCTCAATTTCTGCTCTTTCTTCTATTTTAATATAGGTATTTAAGAATAAATTTCCCTCTCAGGTCTACCTTTGCTGTATTCCGTAAATTTTAATGTGTTTTCATTTTCCTTGAGATGTGTACTGATTTATTTCTCTTGTAATTTCTTTCTTGAACCAGTGGTTGTTTGAGAGTGTGTTGTTTAGCTTCCATATATCTGTGTATTTTCTGTCCCTCTGCCTCTTAATGATTTCCAGCTTCATTCCATTATGATCTGAGAAAGTGTTTTGTATGATTTCATTCTTTTTAAATTTATTAAGACTTGCTTTATGACCCAGCATATGGTCTGTCCTTAAGACTGATCCATGAGCACTTGAGGAAAATATATATCCTGCTGTAGTGGAGTGTAATGTTCTGTAAATGTCTTGTTAAGTCCAGTTCATTTATTGTATTATTAACATTCTCTGTTTCTTTATTGATCCTTTGTCTAGATGTTCTATCCATTGATGAGAGCTTGGGATTGAAGTCTCCAACTGTTATGGTAGAGGTGTCTATTACTCCCTTCAATGTTGTCAGTGTTTGCCTCATGTACTTTGGAGCACTCTGGATTAGTGCATAAATATTTGTGTTTGTTATGTCTTCTTGTTGAATTTTTCCTAATACATTGTGTCCTTCTTTGTCTCTTCTAATTGTTTTACATTTGAAGTCTAATTTGTCTCATATTAGTATAGCTGCTCCTGCTCTTTTTTGATTGTTGTTTGCATGAAATATCTTTTCAGCCTTTCTCTTTCAACCTATTTTTGTCCTTGAGTCAAAAATGAGTCTCCTGTAGACAGCATATAGATGGGTCCTATTTTTTAATCCATTCTGCCAGTCTATGTCTTTTGATTGGGGAGTTTAATCCATTAACATGTAATGTTATTACTGTAAAGGCTTTCTTCTACCATTTTGCATTTTGGATTTTATTTGTCATATTGTGCTATTTTGAAAGGATTATGTACTCCAGAAAACCCATGTTTTAATCCTGCTCCTTCATGTGGAGGCAGCCATTTCTCTTAATCCCTATTTAGCACTGATGTTTGGAAACTTGATTACGTTATCTCCAAGGAGATATGATGTGCCCAGTTATGGGTATTAACCATTGATTAGAGGGAAATGTGACTCCACCATTCAAGATGGGTCTTGATTAGTTGACTAGAATTCTTTAAAAGAGGAAATATTTTGGAAAAAGCTTCAGAGCCATGAGAGCCCACACAGCCAGAGACCTTTGGAGACGAAGAAGGAAAACGCCCCTGGGAGAGCTTCATGAAACAAGAAACATGGAGTGAAATCTGGCATATATCATCATTTTCACCATGTGCCTTTCCAGTTGAGAGAAACCCTGAACGTCATCAGTCTTTTGGAGTGAAGGTAGCTTTCCCTGGATGCCTTAGATTGGAGATTTCTGTAGCTTTGCTTTAATATTGGACATTTTTATGGCCTTAGAACTGTAAACTAGCAACTTAATAAATACCCCTTTTTAAAAGCTGTTGTGTTTCTGGTGTTTTACATTCTGGCAACTTGCAAACTAGAACACATACCGAATTTTTTTTTTCTCTTTTTGCCTTTATTGCTAGTCTTCATTTCTATACTCTTCTTTAGACCTCTCTCTACTGCCTTTTCCTATCTGCCTGTAGTACTTCCTTTAGTATTTCTTACAGAGCCAGTCTGTTGGTCACAAATTCTCTCGGTGATTATTTGTCTGAAAATATTTTAATCTCCCCCGCATTTTTGAAGGACAATTTTACTGTATTTGGTATTCTTGGTTGGCAGTTTTCTCTTTTAGAATCTTAAATATATCATAACACTGCCTTATCACCTTCATGGTTTCTCCTGAGAAATCCACACATACTCTTATTGGGCTTCCCTTATATGTGATGAGTTGTTTTTCTTTGCTGCTTTCAAAATTCTCCCTTTCTCTTTGACATCTGACAATCTGATCAGTAAGTGTCTTGGAGTATGTCTATTTAGATTGTTCTGTTTGGGGTACACTGTACTTCTCAATGTTTAATTTTATGGCTTTTATAAGAGATGGGAATTTTTCCATGATTATTTCTTCCATTAGACTTTTTCTTCCTTTTCCCTTCTTTCCATTCTGGGACATCTACAGGCGTATATACATGTGCTTCATCTTGTCATTCAATTCCCTGAGTCCCTACTCATATTTTTCCGTTCTTTCCCCATATTTTCTTTTGCGTGTTGATTTCAGGTGTCCAGTTCTCTAGTTCACTAATCCTTTCTTCTGCTTCTCCAAATCATTGTTGGTTTCCATTTTTTTTTTTTCATCTTTCCTATTGTTCCTTTCATTCCCATAAGTTCCATGATTTGGTTTTTCAGACTTTCAGTTTCTTCTTTTTGTTCACCCCATGTCTTCTTTATATCCTCCCTCCATTTATTGATTTGATTTTTGATGAGATTTTCTATGTCTGTTCAAACATCCTGAATTAGTTTCAGCTCCTGTATCTCGTTTGAATTGTTGGTTTCTTCTTTCGCTTGGGCTGTATCTTCAATTTTCCTAATATGAATTATGTTTTGCTGGCTTCTAGACATTTGATTTTCCTTAATTAGTTTATTCTGAAGGTTGTTTTCCCCCTTTTACCTTGGATTTTCTTGTTGGATGGCTTTGTTCTCTATCTGTTCTTTGATATTCAATTCAACTTATGCTAGACCTCTAGCATAGGTTCTGTTTAACTGATCAGAATTTTACTATTCTTGTTGTTCTGTTTCCTGCCCTGCCTATATGGTGCCTCTTTTTTTTTTTGAGACTGGTATCCTCAAACATTATAGGCCCCAGTCATATGTTCCCAGACCGGGCTAACATCTTTTCAGGGGTAAGGAGTTCCCAGCATCAGTTTTCCCTGAGGTAAGACCCAGCAGGTTTACGGACTTTCCTCTGAAGGCTCTGGACTCTGTGCTTTTCCTACCCTTCCTGTATGTGTGGCTTATCTGCCTGCAGCTTCCCACCAAGGTTAAGTGATGTGGGGCTTTTAATTTCAGCAGACTCTTCCTGCTGGGTGCGTGTTTGAGACAGCAGTGAGGGTGTAGGTTGGCATTAATAGCTTCAGTTCTCCAGTCCCTGGGACCTGAATTCCTTGAAGGAGGGATTCCACTTGAGCTAGGCCCCTACTTTCTGTTTAGGAAGGTACAGCCTTTATGGAATTAACTCCTTTTACCTGAGTAATTACTTTGCCTCTCAGACAGTGTTAATTCTGCCCTTGCTCCCAGTTCTTTTTAAGGAGGCTTCCAGTTCTATTTAAGGAGTTGTTGAGTAGAAAAAAGAACTTCACAGAGTGGGACTTGTGTTCCTCAGATTTGTCAATCAAGAGCTTTAGTTCATGGCTCTGTGTATCTCCAGGCTCTGTGTGCCCCCTTTTCTTTCTTGGGTTCCAGCCCTTTTCCTATATTTTGTGCTGCCCAACCCCAAAAGCCTCTGTTTAGTTTTGTTTCCCTCATTCCCACTCCCTCACTGTGAGGCAAAAACTCCTAGTACCTTTAGTGTGTATTTGAGGTTTACCTGTGCTGAAGGCCTATTTTTAGTAGTTAGAATTAGTTAATCGATTCTGTAGTTGGAGCTTGGTTGACCTAAACCCTTACTGCTAGTAAAATCTGTTTCCTTTCTTCTCAGGAATCCAGCCGGCCGTTTCCATGGGGGAGGGATGCTGGCCTCCACGGCTTGAAAGACTTAAAGTCCTGTGTGGGGTCTCAGACAGTCCACCTGGTCCTGACTGATGTACTCAGTGTGTCCAGTCACTGATGTAGCCCCAGCAATTGTTCTGTACAGTTCCTGGCTATTTACTAACTGTTCTGAAGGAGGAAATAAATGCCACAACTCACTAAGCCATCATCTTGCCCCACCTCTTGTCAGTATTGACATTTCAATGTTATTTAGTCTTCTAGTCCATGAACATGGAATATCCTTCCATTTATTTAGGTCTTTTCAATTTTTTTCAGTTGTGTTTTATAATTTTCTGTGTCCTTTACATCCTTGGTTAGATTTATTCCTAGATATCTGATTCTCTTAGTTACTGTTGTGAATGGAAGTTTTTTTTTTTTTTTTTTCAATTTCTCTTTCTGGTTGTCCATTGCTTGTGTATAAAAATGGTGCTAATTTTTGAGTGGTGATCTTGCACCCCTCTGCTTTGCTGAATTCATTAATTACCTCTAGGAGCTTTGTTGTACATTTTTCAGAGTTTTTTGTATATATGTTCATATCATCTGTGAATAGAGAAAGTTTTACTATTTCCTTTCCAGTCTGGTTGACTTTTATTTCTTTTTCTTGCCTAATTTCTCTGGCAAGACCTTTCAGTACAGTTTTGAATATCAGTGGTGCCAGTGGGCATCCTTGTCATGTTCCTTATCTCAGACAGAAAGAATTTGGTCTCTTACCATTAATTACAATATTAGCTGTGGGCTTTACACTTATGCCTTTTTTTCATGTTAAGGAAGTTTCCTGCTATTCCTAGTATTGTAAGTATTTTGTCAAGACAAAGTACTGTATTTTGTCAAATGCCTTTTCTACATCAATTTGTGATGATAATGTGTTTTTCTTTCCTTCTTTCTTTCAATGGGGTGTATTACATTAATTGATTTTATTATATTGAACCAACGTTGGATACCCAGGATAAATCCCACCTGATCATGGTGTATAATTATTTTAATGTGCTGTTGTATTGAATTTGCTAGTATTTTGTTGAGGATTTTTGCATCTATATTTATAAGAGAAATTGGCCTGAATTTTTTTTTTCTTTTGTGGTGTCTTTATCTGCCTTTGGTATTAGGGTGTTGCTGGCTTTTAGAATGAGTTGTGGAGTGTTCTCTTCTTATCTTCAGTTTTTTGGGAGAGTTTGAGCAGGATTGGTATTATTTCTTCTAGGAATGATTGTTAGAATTCACCTATGAAGCCCTCTGGGCCTGGGCTTTCTTTCTTCGGAGGTTTTTAATGACTGATTCAATTTCTTTATTTGTAATTGATCTGATAAAGTCGTCTTTTCTTATATTGTCAGTGTAGGTTATTTGTGTTTTTCTAGGGATTTGACCATTTCAACTAAATTGCTTAATTTGTTGGCATACAATTGTTCATAGTATCCTCTTATGATCCTTTTTATTTCTGTGGGGTCAATAGTAATGGTCCTCCTCTCATTTTTTATTTTATTTTTGGCCTCTTCTCTTTTTTTTCTTTGTCAGTCTGTCCTAAGAGTTGGTCAATTTTATTATTTTCTCAAAGAATCAGTTTTTGGGCCCATACAGTTCTGGTAGGGAAGCTGGCTACCTTAGTACTATTAGCATTGGTAGGACTGCATCTTGGGGCCCGCATGAGTCACTGGCATCATCCCTGCTGTGGCCATGGCCAAGGATGCATCCCTTCTGCAGGCTTCTCACCCAAAGGGTAAAGGAAACCACATTCCTGAAAGGTAGAAAAACTATCTCCGAGTTGGACAGTTGATCCCTGAGACTTGTTTCATTGCTTTCAAAGTTCCTTTGAAAAAGTGGTTTGAAGGGAACCTTGCTCCAGAAGAATGTTTTCCTCCATTGGATCTTTTTAACAAAATCCAACAACATAATGAAGAACTTGGACTGATTATTGATTTAACATATATACAGTGCTATTATAAACCAGAGAATTTACCAGAAACTATTCCTTGCTTAAAGGTTTTTACAGTTGGGCATAAGGTGCCTGATGATGACACTATTTTAAAATTCAAATGTACTTTTAATGGATTTTTGATAGAAAATAATGATAATGAAAACTTATTGAGGTTCACTGTACCCATGGTTTAAATAGAATTGGCTAGAATTGGCTATTTTGTCTGCACATATTTGATTGAAGCAGAAAGCATGAGGCCAGATGACACAACTGAATTATTCAGCAGGTGCCAAGGCCATTGCCTAGAAAGACAGAACTACATTGAAGACCTTCAGAATGGTCCTGTCAGAAAGTCTGGGGGTTCTGGTATATCCAGGTCAAGTTGTTTTGAAGAATCACCACAAATCCTGGAACCAGTCAATAAGTGTGTTAACCAAGGACCTTGGTATAATCTGTATTGGACCCAAGGTTACCCAATACCATCTGGCATTTCCATTCCAACATCTGAGATTTTTAACAGTTAGTCAGAAAAATTTCAGAGAATCAGAACTTTTACCAGAGAGATCTTATCACACATCTTGGTCCTTCTGGGGAGGACTATCCACAGAGGAGATATTCTCAGAATGTAAAGCCAAGTGTCAGTCAGGCAGCCCATAATAAAAAGTAGCAGTTTCCTTACAATTACTGCAGCAGTTGGGGATGGACCCCAGTGATGAATCCTATTCTAGAAATTCATCAGGACACCAGAGCTGGGACCAAAGACAGATGGAATGACTTTTAAGTCCATCAACTCAAATGAGATTTATTATCTATTTTATTGCTCCCTTATGCATTCAAGCTTAAGGAACAATTATACTGATATTTACCTCTTTACTGATAAGTTTGCAGTGTGTGCAGCAGTAAATCTGTTACTCAAATCTTGAATTTCTTTTTAAAGAAAGATGATATTTTAGAACTTTTAGGTGATTCAAATTTCTATTAAAATCTCCCTAGGAGGCAGTCTGTTTAAAACCTAGTCACACAACAAACAAAAAAAATAAAATAAAACCTAATCACTGTTATAATTAATTGTGATATTTATGTGATCAGATATCTCTTTGGCAGTTCATTGTTAGAGATTTTATTAACTTCCTTTCACTGTCAAATATGGCATCTAATACGGAACAGATGAACTTTTCAGGGATTGACTGTCAAATAGACAAGAGGCTGATAAATGAGAATGCTGATTTTTTAAAATTATACTATGTAATCTGCCTGACAAGATAATTGTCATCAACTGAATAGAACTATTCAGACCACTTGAAACCTTTATAGATTATAAAGATTACTTGATACACAGAGTAGAATATAATTAAAGCCTGGATATCTGGGAAGACTTACATGGCTCTTTGTGTCATTGCTCCTCTACTGAACATGACCTGCAGGGATCTTTTCCTCAGTTACCTCTCACAAAAGAATGATGTCTTTACCTTGACTTTTTCTTTTAGCTGGCATACCTCTGGAACACATAGATGGATTAGTTAGGAGGATATTATTTTTTAGTTGCAAAGGAAGCCAGAAACCTTTACTTGCATGAGGAAGTGTCTGACCATCACGACACATTAAGCCTCAGTAAGTAAATGAACAACTTGGTGTCATTTTTCAAAGTCTCTGATTTTGAGGACTTGTGTCATAGAATGTCGGATACTACATATGATAGTTAAATTCTCCAGTCTCTTTTATATTTGAAGAAAGACATAGAACCTGATCTTAAAGAAATACTGTGGCTCACCTGTTTCTCCTTGTCTGTATCTAATTGGCTCAGTCAAGCTGCTACACTTAATCTAAGTGATCGCTCATAAAACTTTTGCCCCCCACATTTAACAGAACTATAAAAACTCTTATTGTGAAATTGTTCCCCAGGATACATCATGAAGGCTTACTTGAAAAGACACAACTGGTGAGGTCACCAGTTAGACAGGTATGGGGAGTCTAAGTAGTCTAAAACATTTTAAGATTTCTTTGACCAACAGTTTGTAAGGAGGACGTCAACCAGCAAAAATGTACTGCCACCTTCAAAAAGCCTTTCTTGACCCTATGGCCCCATCAGACCTCTTTCCCTTTTCAGCTGTCAACATGACTTATTAAAAACTAGTCCCCAAATGGCTAAAAAGCACTTGAAGAGCTGTTCATCTTCACTGGCTACAAGGAGATGCAAATTAAGATGACAATGAGATATCACCTTACACCTATGAGAATGGCTGCTATTAAACAAGCAGGAAACTACAAATGTTGGAGAGGATGTGGAGAAATTGGAACACTTATTCACTGCTGGTGGGAATGTGTAATGTGCAGCTACTGTGGAAAACAGTTTAGTGATTCCTCAGAAAACTAAATATTGAGTTACCCTGTGACTTGGCAGCAACAATACTCGGTATATGCCCAGAAGAGCTGAGGGCAGTGACACAGACATTTGCACATGGATGTTCATAGCAGCGCTATTCACAGTTGCCAAGAGATGGAAACAGTCCAGGTGCCCATCAATAGATGAGTGGATAAACAAAATGTGGTATATATGTATGATGGAATATTATGCATCAGTAAGATGAGATGATATCCTGAAACATGACAATGTGGATGAACCTTGAGGACATAATGCTGAGTGAAATAAGTCAGACACAAAAGGACAGATACTATATGATTTTGTTATTATGACTTTGTTAAAGATAATCTCAGAGGTTACACTAGAGTATAGCAGACCTGGAGAGATTGAATCTAAATGCAAGGGAATGGCTAGAAGTGATGAAAATTAATTAGCAGATTTATAGAACATTACCATATTGAAGGTAAATATGACTGAAAGGGGATTTATAATGCCATGTATCCCTAAATATATGATTATAATTAAGTTCTCACATGAACTGTTTCAGTGGTTCAGTAATGGACAAGAAGCCAATGGTAGAAGAATATGGGGGAAAACTAAAAACGCATGCTATGGCCAATAGTTAACAGGCAGTTAGATAGTTCTTATGGTCATAGTTTGCTAAACCCCATCAACTTTACTCCTGTTGTCTCTTAAGAGGACCTGGGGTTCAAATGGAGACTCTGCAAAGGTTTCATGCTCTAGATTTGCCTTCCTGGAACATATAAATCCCAGGGGATTCCTAGGTCAGATAAATCCTTAAACTTAGAGGAACCAGCCTCTCCAGAATTATCAATTGATTGCAACCCCCTTTCCTTCAGTGTGGACACCCCTTCTCAGCATGAAAGAGTCAGAACAGGCATTCCCTAAGGATCCCTGTGGAGTGGGAGAGGGATTAATGGAGATGGAGGAGGTATAACAGAGAAAATAGGATTTAACAAATGAGTATGACTACTGAATCTCTATATTAATATTCCTTCTAACCTCCAGTGTTTTGGAGCAGCTAGAAGGAAAAATCTGAGATGATGGAATGGAAGCCCATGACAAACTCTGGAATCTGTTCTGTAGGTGCTTGTTGAAGTATGGTTTGAAAATTACTGCTTTCTTCTTTCTTTGCTTTGCTATATATGTTATATTTTACAGTAAAAAAACTTTAAAAAAAACAGTTTTTGAATTGTGATTCTGCTTGTTCTTTGTTCTCAATTTCATTTACTTCTGCTCTAATTTTATTATTTCTTTCCTTCTGCTTGCTTTGGGATTAGTTTGTTCTTTTTCTAAATCCTTCAGGTTAGGTCTTTGATTTTAGCTTTTTCTTGTTTTTTAATGTGAACTTTTAGGATTAGAAATTCTCTCTCAGCACTGCCTTCACTGCATTGAGTTTTGATATATTATGTTCTCATTTTCATTCATTTCAAGATATCTTCTGATTTCTCTTGCAGTTTCTTCTTGACTCGTTGGTTGTTTGAGAGAGTGTTGTTTAACCTTCAAATATTTGTGAATTTTCCAGTTCCTTGCCCATTATAGATTTCCATCTTGATTACATTATGATCAGATAAAGTGCTTTGTATAATTTTTGTCTTTTCAAATTTATTGAGTTCTGTTTTGTGATCCAGCATGTGGTCTATCCTGAATAATGATCGGTGTGTATTTGAGAAGAATGTGTATCCTGCTGTTTGGGGTTACAATGTTCTATATGTGTCTATTAGGTCTAGTTCACTTATCATACTGTTCAAAATTTGTTTCCTTATTGATCCTCTGTCTCGATGTTCTGTTTATATTGATGAGAATGGTGTATTGAAATCTCTAACTATTATTGTAGGTGTATCTCTCCCTCATGCATAAATATTTATGGTTGTTATTCTTCTTGGTGTATTGCCTCTTTAATAATATATGAACCACTTCTTTATCTCTGTTAACAATTTTGCATTTAAAGCCTGTTTTGTCTGATACTAGTATAGCTACCCCAGCTCTTTTCAGGTTACATTTTGTGTGGAATATCTTTTTCTACACTTTCACTTTTTAAGCTTTTTATGTCCTTGGCTCTAAGGTGAGCATATAGATGGATCATATTTTTTATCCATTCTCTCAATTTGTGTCTTTTTATTGGGGAGTTTAATACATTACCATTCAATATTATTACCAAAGAGACAGTACCTACTTCAACATTTTATCCTTTGTTTTATGTCATATATTGTTCTTTTTTTTTCACCCTTTTAGTTACTCTTATAGATAATCTTCATTTCTGTACTTTCCTGTTTTTTCCTTTCAGCCTGTAGAATTCCTTTCAGTATTTCTTGTAGGGCAGGTCTCTTGTTGATGAACTCTTTCAGTTTCTGTTTATCTGTGAATATTCATAACTGTCATTCTGAAGGATAGTTTCACTGAATATAGAATTCTTGTCTGATAGTTTTTCTCTTTCAGTATCTTAAATATGTTATACCATGGCCTTCTCACTTCAGTGGTATATCAGGTTGCCGAATGCTGCTGAATGCAATATACCAGAAATGGAATGGCTTTTAAAAGGGGATTTTTAAAGTTACAGGTTTACAGTTCTAGGTCCATAACAATGTCCAAAGCAAGGTATCCAGGGAAAGATACCTTGACTCAAGAAAGGCCAATGGGTCCAGAACACCTCTGTCAACTGGAAAGGTACGTGCCTGGCATCTGTTGGGATCTTTGCGTTCTGGTTTCAAACAACTTCCCTGGGGACATTATCTTTCTGCATCTCCAAATGTCTGGGTCTCGTGTTGGCTCTGTAAATTCTGAGGTTTCTCAAAATGTTTCCCCTTTTAAAGATTCCAGTAAACTAATCAAGACCCACCTTAAATGGGCAGAGTCACCTCTCCATCTAATCAAAAGGTCATATCCACAGTTGAGTGGGTCAGTCTCTATAGAAACCATCTAATCAAAAGTTTCCACCCTAAACAATAGGTCTGGCCCCTCATAATTGGATCAGGTTTTAAACATAGCTTTTCTGGTGTACATAGTAGTTTTCAAACCAGCACAAGTGGTTTCTGACAAGAAATCTGCTCTTAGTCTTATTCAGCATCCTTTACATATGATGACTCACTTTTCTCTTGCTGCTTTCAGAATTCTCTCTTTGTCTTTGGCATCTGATATTCTGATTGGTATGTGTCTTGGAGTAGATCTATTAAAGTTTATTCTGTTTTGGAATATGTTGTGCATTTATGTCTTTTATAAGAGCTGGGAATTTTCAGCCATTATTTCCTCAGATATTTTTTCTGTCACTTTTTTCCTTTCTCTGCTCCTTCTGGGACACTCATACTGTGTCTGTTTGTGCTCTTCTTACTGTCATTCAATTCCCTGAGATTCTGCTTAATTTTTTCCAAAAATTGGTTTCACTATCTGTTCATTTGTCTGTTAAGATTTTGTATATCCTACCCTCTAGTTCTCTGATTTATTCTTTTGCCTGTTCAAATCTGCTGTTTTATGCTTCTGGTGTATTTTTAATCTCTTCTCTTGTACCTTTAATTCCCATAAGCTTTGTAAGTTTTTTTGCATGCTTTTAAATTCTTCTTTATGCTCACCCTGTGTCTTCTACATAGCCTTTTATCTTTTTTGCCATATTTTCTTTATCTCTTTTGAATTTATTTAGGAAAGTAATTTGGCATCATTTATTAGTTGTTTTAAATCATTTGTCTAAGTTTTGATCTGTTCCTTCACGCCCTATCTTCCTGTTTCTTATTATGGCTTGTTATTTTTTGGTGGTCTCTAGGCATCTTATTTTCTTAATGAGTTTGTTCTGGGGGTCTGTTTCTTTCTTTTGCCTAGCGTTTTCTTGTTGATTGACTTTGTGCTAAACTCCTCTTTGATACTTAGTTTAACTTATTTTAGACCTTTGGAATAGCTCTTTTTCATCTGATTCTTTCCCAGGATATGCAGTACAGTTTTTGAGATTGCCATATTTGTGTAATTTTTTCACCCCCAGGAAAAAGCTTACTTTCCCCTTATCCTTCTTTGGAAATGTTAATCCGTTTAGTTTACTTTTATTTGCCTCTAAATACTTATAATACTTCTTTTCTTATCTCTGGCTGCTTTTATCTGGAGGCCTAATTCTGGCTGGAGGGTGCTGCCAGAGCAGACTTGTCCAGATCAGTTTTTCCCAGTCAAAACAGGCCCAGAGACACATGAAGGTGGGTATTTCAGTTCCAAAGCACCCTGGGGAGGAGACCCAGAAAGATACCAGTCTTCTCTTCGACAGTGCCCTGAATCTTTGCCTTCCTCGCCTGTCCAACAGGTGGCATTTTCCAGCCAACTGTTGCCTATAGTCCTAGAGGTTGTACTTTCCCTTTAATTGTCAACCACCTCTGTCCTTGTCAAGGATGTGATTCATATAGAGACTGCCAGCTGCTTTTGGCTGGGGTAGGTTGAAACTATTGCTTAGATCCCAGACTCTGCAATCTGATTCATTTAATTAAAAGCCAGAGTCTTCCCTGGGCCATGCCCCCCGCTCCCAACCCCTCATTCTTGAGGAAGAGCTGGCCACCATCAGCAGACCATTCCTTGCAGCCCTAAACTGGCACTTTATCTCTCAGTCAGACCTGTTTCTACCCCTGCTGTGGATGGGGTTGAACTGGCAATGGCTGGCTCCTTTCTCTCCTGAACTTTAACTGTCCTTGTAGCTGGAACTGAGCAATCTGAATTTGCTAATCAAAAGCTGCAGTTAGTACCTGGCTGAGCCCTTCACTCTTGTTCTTGGGAAAAAGGACTTCTGTTTCCAGAAGTCTAGGAGTGGCTCCTGAGGTGGCCTACCATACTAGTAGGGGGTGAGCACCAACTCTGCAGCATGAGGAGATCTACCCACAGATCTTCACTGCAATTTATCAGTCTTTTCCTTTGCTCTTTCCTGGATGGTGTATGGTGCTCTTCTGGTCTCTAGAGCCCCCAGTTGTTTCAGATGGTTTCTTGTTGTTTTCTAGCTGCCCTGGAGGATGAACTAAATCCTTGAGATCCCTTTTCTGCCACCTTGGTTTCTTCATCCTCAGAGATTTTCTTGAGCTTCAGCCCTCCTATCAGGAAGGTCTGTATACCCAAGGGGAATGTAGTTTGCAGGGTTTCTTAGCCTCTGTCTTATCCTGGGCTTTTGCTTGTAAGTTGTTTTAGAGTCCCTTTTTACAGGAATTTGATTGTCCCTTCTGTTTCCCAAGAGAAAATAGCTCTCCCAGGTATTTGACACTGGTAGGTCATTGTCTAAGACTGTCCGTCTCTATATTTTTCTTATATTCCTTTCATTGTTTCATGTTACTTATGCCTGGAGTGCAAATTCTGGGGAGAGTGTCACCTGGGAGAGGACTTTCCCAAGTCAGTCTTTGTCAGCCAAAACAGGGCCAGGGAACCTAGAAGGGGTATAGTCCTGCTCCAGAGTGTGTGGGAAGGGGATCAGAAAGGGCTCCAAAAGCTTCTCTGATGGTTCCCTGAAGCTGAGCTTTCCAGGCCTACCCAGCAAATGCAGCCCATCTACTATGTGTACCCTGCAGCCCTGAAGAAGTGCTCAGAGCTCCTCTTCCTTGCCTCTGTCTGAGGAAGGTTGTGAAAATGACTACCACTACCTTTGTCCAGGGCGGGTTGAAACAAAAGCTACCCTTAAAGCCTGGAACCAAGTGATACCAATTTGCTAATTAAAAGCCCTGGTCAGCATTCACCCATGCCCCCCACCCCTCAGCCACCTCCTCTTAGAGAGGAGTATTTTTATGTCCCTTTTTGTCACTAATAGCTAGCCAGGAATTGGACCCCTCAGCTACCTGCTGCAAGAGTAGGGGATGGATACTGGTAGCTGTCATGTCAAGAGGGCAATTTACAGTTCTTTACCATAATTTATTTGTTTCTTCTGCTCTTCTCTGGATGCTGTACAGTACTCTTCTGGCCTCTGGAGTTTCAAAATAGTTGTTTTAGGCTCTCTGCCTAAAACTTATTTTGGTGGGAGGTATGAGTCCTGGAGCTGTCTACTCTGCCATCTTTCCCAGAAGCTTAAGAGAAATTTTTTGTATCACTTGGCATCAAGTTATTTTCTGGCAGTACCAATATTTGCTTGTGCTATGTAACTATTTTTTGATTTGTTTTTTCCGTAATAGACTGTGTTTTTTAATAACCATGGGGAAAATGAGATACTTGTTTTAGAAAATACTTTTAGTGTCTTTAGAACTATTAAGTTACCATCCTTGATGTAAAAAGATGACAGTAGGGGTCTTAACTTACTTTCCAACATAGTATTTTTTAGAAATTTTAGGGTGGGAATGTGGAGGCTGGAATGTTGGAAAGGAGATGTCAGCTAAACCACACACAAATGGAATGGCCCAACTGATTTGATTTCTGTACATTTGCTTATTCTCTCATATGATGCAGTTAGTTTGGTTAAGAGTTTGTGCTATTAGAAGTTTAGGGAATTTGAGTCTGGCAGTGGACATATATTAGTTGAAGCAGAAAACTAATCTTTTTCTCTCAGCCAGAATTCATTGGTTAACAAAGTTGTCAGGAAATCTACAGCTTAATTGGTAGTAAGCTTTTTGACGGACCAACTTATTTTACCAGCATGGTCTTTTCAAGGTCTAGCTTAATGCTTAGCAGCTGCATAATGATAAGTTAAATAACGAAATAACTTTTGTGAGTTTGAAAAAAAAACTGTCAGCTAAGTTGTTTTTCAAGGCCGCTGTAAGATACTGTTGACCATCTAAGGAGTTCAGACATTACAACCTTTGTTTGCTACCCCATAACTAGTCCAAGGAAATTTCCAGACAAAATTATAACTTTTTAATAACTATACTTTGGAAGCCTTCACAGTCTCATGGCCTCCAACTAACCAGGAAATCTGAAATGTGTGTAGCTGGATAGGTGCCAGAATTTCTAGCATGTTGTTATATATATATAAAACACATTTTATGGTTTGGAGATTTGGAGTTTGTATACCCTTGTGATTCTGTAGTTTGAAAAAAGAATTACTGGTAAAGGATTCAAGAAAAGATATTTAAATTTTTAACTAGTCTTCTGAGATGGAGACATAATGCAGTACATTTTCTTTTGTTTCCTAATGCCATATGTAAAATAAGTATGAGAATCACATAAAGATTCATGAAGCTAGCTAAGGAATGTGGTCTCCTCTGCACTTCACTATAATACTCTGCCTTTTCCTCCTCCTTTTCACCCATCCAGAGCTATCTCTTAGATTGAAACATAGAGAATTGCCATTTTTATAGGCAATTTTATATGGTCACTCCTTTCCTAGATTTCCATTAATTAGACAGAGCTAACCACTCCCTCCTCTAGACTTCCACTGTACTATAATGTTTTAGTTTCCTACCTAAACAAATTTCATACAACAGTATGGCTTACACAATGGGAATTTGTTGGCTCATGGTTTCAGAGCCTAGGTTTGTTTCCTCCCAGGGTTGGTATCTTCTGGGTCGCCAGCAATCTTTGGGTTCCTTGGCTTTTTTGTCCCAAGGCAGTGCATCTGGCAGCATCTTCTTGTTTCTCTTTGGAGTTCCACTGACTTCTAGCTTCCTGCTTTGGTGGCTTCCCTCTTTCATGTCCAATTACTTTTGCTTATAAAAGCTTCAACTATATTGGACTATGGCCCACCCTCATTTGGTTTGGGCATGCCTTAAGTAGTAATATCTTCAAATGTCCTATTTACAAATGGATTCACACCTACAGTACCAGGGCTTTGGACCTGAGTGTGCCTTTTGTGAGATACATGATTCAATCCCCAACACATACCAAGTTGATTTAAAATATTTCTCCCTAAATCTCTCATCCCCACTAGACTGAACTTCTTGAGGAGCAGGATCATGCTTTATTTATCTTTATCCATTCAGCAGCACTGGCAGATTACTTGGCAGTAAATCATTGCTTGTTGAATGATTGAATTCATAACAGACTTATGACATGTTAAACCCACCAGGACCCATCTCTTTGGGTAAGGAAAATTAAGTCAGGGGCCTTTAGGCTGGGAGAATATTGGGTGATTTTGTTGACCCCACACCAGGAAAGCAAGATAATGATCCAATCCAGACCTGACAGTGACATTCTAAAAGGGGTTTAAATAGAAAGAGGGTTAAACAACCTTTCAAACTTCTTTTTACTCTTTTCCTTTCCAATACAACACTATAAATGCTTGACAAAAGTGGCAAAAGGCAGGATAAATTTGTTTGTGGCTTTTTGCCTTGATAGTGGGCTGGTTCCACCCCCTACACATACACCCTGATGACTTGTCTCATTTTTTATTGTCTATAGACCAGTATCAGACACTTTGACCACCCAGGCCAATCATAAAAACCCTGTCTAATTATTTTATATACCAGATTGGCAAAATTGAGGCCACATAATGTGGTGGCTAAAAGTGTAGACTTTGAAGCTGAAACTCGGCTCTGCCTGTTACAAGCTATCTAATATTGGGCAATTCACTTAACTTCACTATGCTTCAGTTTCAATTTTAAAAAAAAGGGAATACTAATACTGCCTACCTTATTAGAAAAGCCTGGAACATAGTAAGCAGAATATGTATTGGTAGCTGTTACTTTATTGTGATTGTGATATTATGATTGTGGTTATTTACCTTTACCTGGATCTGAGGTCTGCCTGGGAGGTATGCTTGTGTAACAGAGGTATTCTGACTCAAATCATTGGAAAAGAGACAAGTAAAGCATTGTGTGAATGGTTGCCCATGTAAAACTATCTTTCTGTAAATGCCAGTCATTTATAGAAGATGCAGCAATTTGCCATACCCTTATATACCCTTCCATTAATAACAGTCATCTGTATCACTGTTAAATAACATAAAATAGTAAAGCTATATTGTAGCCAGTTTAAAAAAACAAAGAAAGAAAAAGAGACCAATTGTGTTAATTTTTAAGTTTAGCTAATGTCCATAAATTTAGTTTCTTAACAGTCCTCTAATACTTTCAAATCTCTTAAATCTTAACAATTTGTAAGAGTGGGGATTTTTTCTTCATTCTGCAGTAAAAACTGAGACTTTGAAACATTAAGTAATTTGGCCTTATATTCACAGCTTGAAAGTGATTAAGGTACATTTTGTATATAGGTATTACTAGCTCCTATTACTGGGTTCTTTCTTATTCTAAGGCCACTCCCTTTAAAGAATGAAGTAAAATCAGAGAAAAAAAGGGTAAGTTGTATTTGCATCATGTGTCTTCTAGAATATGGCCAATAAATACCTGTGTTGAACTTTTTAATTTTAGGAAAAATGAATATATCCCTTCTTGTTATTTGCCCAATGAGTTGAAAATAATTTTGACATAGGTAAAATTAATAGGGACTTTTATTGAGGCATCTAACATATGTCAGACAGCATATTGGGAAGTTTTATGTATTTTTTTTTTAATCTCAAACTACTCTGCATGTGTTTTTCTTATTTTTAAGGGAAGAAACAGAAAGCGTCAGTTATTTGCTCAAAAGCAACAAAATTAGTAAATGTCAGAGCCAGGATTCAAACCTGTTAGACTGTAAATAGGGTGACCATATGATTTGTTGTCCTAACGTTTTTTAGAGAGTAACAGGTGTCAACTGGAACTGATCTGAGCAAACAGATATCTGGTCACTCTAAAGCATAAAGCCCATGGTAGTTCATCACACTGTGCAGCCTCTCTTCCTGTGCGTGCTCCTTATGTCCTCTCAGTTCTGATTTGGGTTTGCCTTTCTCCACACTGCCTTTCCATACACTCATAATTAGTTTATGTGACTGGCTAAAGTGTCTGTGAGGACTGTATCTCAAAACAGTTGTTCCGAATCAAGGGACTTTAGGAAATAAGGACTGCCAAGCCCGAGGACCCAGGTTCAATTCCCGGTGCCTGCCCATGTAAAAAAAAAAAAGAAATAAGGAACACCATTGATTGTCATAATTGTCTTATGTCCCTATGAACTCATTTTCTTATAATAATTGTGATTAGCTCCTTAATCGGAATGTTTCTGACAGGCTTCATGGAAGAGGAGGGGTAACTCATGAACGCTGAGAGGTAAGCCATTCTACTTTAACCCTAGGATGTTTGATTAGACCTCAAATCAAAGTATCTGGGATGAAAAGTCTTAGAATCAGAGTTCATAATAATAAATTAGTAAGTAATAAATCTCCAGCTCAATTGTGGGTATTTTTACATTTTTCATTATTTCTTCCTTGACCCAAGTTGTTAAAAGTATGATTTCTAAATTTCAGACATACTTAATTTTTGTTTTCTATTGACTACCAACTTAATTGCTTAGTAGTCAGAGAATATAGCCTGTATTCTTTGTGAGATATGTCATCTATTGTCATTGTTTTTTAACTATTCCATTTACATTTAGAAAAATACATGTTCTTTAATTTTTGGTGTACAGGGTTTATAGACAAATTATGTTTTGTTCATTGTTCAATTCTGTATCTTAAAAATTTATTGTTTACTTGATGCATTAATAATTGTGAAAGGTATGTACTTGCTTGCTTTATATATTTGGAGGTTTTTGGGTGTTATAAGTTCATACTTATTTATGTTTTATATTAATTTGAACTTTTAACTGTGTCATTATCCAGGATAATGCTTTTTCAATGTGTGTCTATTTAACCTGATGCTATTGGGGAAATACTAGCTTTTCTTTGGTTAGTATTTGCCATATTTTTTCCCTACCTTTTAATATTTAATCTTCCATATTACATTTTAGATACCTCTCTGGTAAATATTATATAGTGGGCTTTTCTCAAAAGTTAAAATGCAAGATTGATTTTATTTCTTTCTTAAATGCTTCATAGAATTCACTGGTGAAATTATCTGGGCCTGGAGTTTTCTCAGTAGAAAGGTTTTTGATAAAAAATTCATTTTCTAAAATATATACTGATGGGCAGTGCGATGGTGGCTCAATGGCTGAGTTCTTGCCTGCTATGCTGGCGACCCAGGTTTGATTCCTGGTGCCTCCCCATGCAAAAAAGATAAAATAAAATAGATACTGAGATATTGAGATTCTCAGTCTCATGTGTCACTTTTGATAAATTCGTTTTTCGAGAAATTTGTTCTTTTTCCCCAAATTGTCAAAAATAGTATCAAGCCATTCATAATATTACATTGTCATAATTTTTATTTCTGTAGAATTTGGGGTGATATGTCCTAATTTGTTCCTGGTATTATTAATACTGGTTTTCTCTCTCTTTCTCAATCAGTCTAGCTAGTAGGATTTTATCAGTTTATTTGATAGTTTCAAAGATAAAAGTTTTTTTAGCTGTGATATTTTCTCTGTTGGTTGTTTTCAATTTCATTGATATCTGCTCTTGCCCTTAGTATTTCCTTCCTTCTTTGAATTTATTTCCTCATCTTTAAGTTCTTAAGATAGGTCATAAGACTGTTAACTTAAAACTTGTCTTGTTTTCTAACATAAACATTTAAAGCTATGCATTTCCCTCTGAGACAGGCTCAACCAGCTTTTTCTTTAAAGGACCAGGAAATGAATATTTTAGGCTTTGCAGGCCCTATGGTATCTGTTATAATTACGTAACTTTGGTATTAAAGCATATAACCAGCCATAGATAATAGGTAAATGAATGAGAAGAGATATGTTCAAATAAAACTTCATATACAAAAACAGGCAGTGGACTGGATTTGGCCCTCAGGTTGTAATTTGCCAACCCTTGCTCTAAGCACTATTTTTGCTGTGTCCCACAAATCTCTCGTCTTATGGTCTTGTTATTAATCAGTTTGAAATGTTTTCTAATTTCCTTCTCATTTCCTTTATGGCTTTTGACTTTTTGGCTTTTTGGTTCTTTAGAAATGTGTTTAATTTCTAAATAAAGACTATCTTTTGTTATTCATTTCTAATTGAATTCTTTTGTGATCAGAGAACATACTCTGTAAAATTTCAGTCTTTTGAATTTTGCTGAGACTCATTTTGTGGTCCAGCACATGGTCTTTCTTGGTGGTGTCCATGTCCACCTGAAAAAAATGTGTTTTCTGGGTAAAATATTCTATAAATGTCACTGGCACAAGGTGGTTGATAATATCATCAAATGTTCTTTATTCTTAGTGATTTGTTTTTATTAAGTTGACCTATCAATTACTGTAAGAGGGATGATAAACTCTCCATCAATGATTGTGGATTTATTTTTTTCTCTTTAATTAAGTCAGTTTATGCTTTTGTATTTTGAAGTTCTACTTTTAATTGTATATATTTCTGGTGTGTCTTCCTAATGAATTGACCCTTTAATCATTGTGAAATGTACTCAGTCTCTGGTAATATATTGTTAATAATGAAATCTATTTTGTCTGATATCAGTATAATCACTCCAGCTTTTTTATATTTTATGTTCAGATTGTATGTCTTTTCCAGTCCTTTTACTTTCAATCTGTCTTTATATGGAGTGCATCTGTTACAGATAGTTACCATATGGTTGTGTCTTACTTTTTAATCTAATCTAACAGTTTCTACCTCTTAATTGGATTATTTAATCCATTAACATTTAACGTAATTACATATATAGTTGTATTTATGTCTACCATTTTGTTTTCTCTTTGTCCCCTCTCTTTTGATTCTTAGTTCTTCATTTCTTACCTTCTTTTGGATTAATATTTTATTATATTTACTTAATATTTTAATTTAGCTGTTGACATGTTAGCCAATGGTGCTCTTTGCATTGTTTTTTATGGTTGCTGTAAAGATTACAATATATATTTTCTACTTTTTACAGTATATAGTTATATATCCTACTTCATCCAACACTATGTTCGGTTTACTTCCTTTCCCTAATTCTTTATACTTTAGTTGTCATATGTATTGCATCTACATTTGCTATATATCCTGAGAACTTTTTTTTTAGTTTAAACAGACCTATAAAGTTTAAAGAAAGAAGAGGAAAAATATATAGTTTTTTATATATTTACCCACATGGTTACCATTTCTGGTTATCTTCTGTCTTTCTAATAGAATAGAATTGTCATTTGGTGTTTTTATTTTTTCTCAGCCTGAAGAACTTCCTTTCAGTTTTTTATACTGCCGATATGCTGGTAGTTTTTATTTATCTAAAAATGTCTTTAATTTTCCTTTATTTTTAAGGGCTATTTTCTCTGGCTTTAGAGTTCTAGTTGACTGTTATTTCTTTTTCTTTCAGCATTTTCAAGATATAGTTCATTGTCTTCTCCATTATTTCTGTTAAGTTATTATCACTTGTATCATTGTTCTTCTATATGGAATACATAATTTTTCCCTTTGCTATTTTCAAGTTTTCCTTCTTTGTTTTTGGTTTCCAGCAGTTTTATATGATGTGCCTAGGTGTGGTTGTCTTTGTATTTATCCTGCCCAGAGTTTGCTTAGTTCCTTGGACCTGTGCATTTATATTTTTCACCAAATTTTGGAAACTTTTAGCCATTATTTCTTCAGGAGTTTTTGTCCCATTTTTGTCTCTCACCTTTCCTTTTGGAATTCCACTTTCACATATGTTAGAAAATTTGAGTAAATAAATCCATGGGCTTGTTAATTTTCTTCCATTCTTTTTTTCTTCTACCTCCAATCTTAAGTTCATCCAGTGAATTTTCAATTTCAAGTATTATATTTTATTATATTTTTCCCTTCTAGAATTTCCATTTAATTATTTTTTATGGTGTTTATTTTCTCTGTTGAGATTTTCAATCCATTCATTATAAACATATTTTCTGTTAATCCTGGAAATATTTATAATAGCTTTTTACGAGTCCTTTTCTGAGTCCAACAACTTGATTATCTTCGAGTCAGTTTCTACTGACTACTTTCCTTTTGTTGTGTCATATATTCTTGTTTCTTCATGTGTCTAGTAACTGGATTTTGTAGATACATGTTGTGGATTCTCTGGGTTTTGTTATCTTCATGTGAAGAACGTTGTTTTTAAATATTTTCCTTGCAAGCAGTTAACTTTCTAGATTCAAACTCCAAACTCTGTCTATTCCTGCAGTGGGAAACAGCTAAAATTGCTCATTTCTTTCAGCTTTCCACCTGATGCTTTTGCTTAGAATTGTTGAACATCTTGGAGCCTTTCCATTGTATACATAGCTTAGAGATCAACTGACAATTTGTGCGATTTGTAGATTTGGAGTCCCCCTCCCTTCTGTTGCTTTCCTCTCTTCTTCTGGGATATCCTGACACTATTTACCCCCAATCCCATTTTCCAGAATCTCTCGTAGACCCAAACTTTGTCCTCTGACTCCTCAAGCCAGTGAGGGTTTAGCTTTCTAGGTTAAGTCTAGTCATTTTGCTCCATAGGAGTTAGACAGTACCCTGAGGTGAAAAAATACAATGCTGAAAGTTAAACCTTGAGCAGTTCCCTTCTTTTAACGATCAGCTCCCCTCCTGTTTCTCCCTGTTTGGGGTTGCTCTCCTGTACCTTAAAATAGCTGCTTTAAAATATTTTTTAATAGAATTTATCATTTTTAACTATGAAAGTGTTGATCCGATATAGACTACTCCATCATTACTGGAAGTGGAACCATACATTTGGTTTTTGCTTTTTGTTTCCAGTCTTTTTACTAGCAGATTTAGTTTATATAAGCTTACTGTAGATAGTGATACATATTTTTTTCTGATGTTATGCTTAGCTTCTTTTTAAAAAATGTTTAAAGTTTTATACTTTTCTTCTATTTTGTCATTACCTTGGTATTTTACCGCCTATATAGACATTCCTCCATTTTATTGCACTTAGCTTTATTGTGCTTTGCAGATGACTGCATTTTTACAAATTGAAGGTTTGTGGCACTCCTGCATCTAGCAAGTCTGTTGGTACCATTTTTCCAGCAGCATATGCTCACTTCATGTCTCTGTGTCACATTTTGGTAATTCTGACAATATTTCAAACTTTTGCATTATTATTATACCTGTCACAGTAGTCTGTGATCAGGGATCTTTGACATAAAACTATTATAATTGTTTTCATGTGCCACAAACCACACCCATATAAGATGGCAAACTTAATTGATAAATATTATTTTATGTGTTCTGACTGCTCCACCAACCTGCTATCTCTCTATCTCTCTCCCTCTCCTCTGGTGTCCCTATTCCCTGAGACACAACAATATTGAAATTAAACCAATTAATAACCCTACAGTGGCCTCTAAGTGTTCAAGTGAAAGAAAGAATTTCACATCTCTCACTTTAAATCAAAAGTTAGAAATGATTAAGCTTGGTGAGAAAGGTATGTTGAAAGCCAAAATAGGCCGAAGACTAGGCCTCTTGTGCCAAATAGTTAGCCAAGTTGTGAATGCAAAGGAAAAGTTCTTGAAAGAAATGAAAAGTACTACTCCAGTGCTCACAAATGTTAAGAAAGCCAAACAGCCTTATTGCTAATATGGACAAAGTTTTAGTGTACTGGATAGATCAAATCAGCCACAAGAGTCCCTTAAATCAAAGCTTAATCCAGAGCACGGCCCTAACTTTCTTTAATTCTGTGAACGTTAAAGAGGTGAGGAAACTGCAGAAGAAAAGTTTGAAGCTAGCAGAAGTTGGTTCGTGAGGTTAATGAAGGAAGCCATCTCCATAACATAAAAATGCAAGGTTAAGCAGCAAGTGCTAATGTGGAAGCTACAGCGAGTTAGATCTAGCTTGATAATTGATAAAGGTGGCCATACTAAACAACAAATTTTTTTTTTATTTGTTTTAACAACAGATTTTTAATGTAGACAAAACAGCCTTCTATTGGAAGAAGATGCCACCTAGGACTTTCATGGTTAGAGAAGAGAAGTAAATGTCTGGCTTCAGAGCTTCCAAGGACAGCCTCATTTTCTTGTTAGGGCTAATGTAGCTGGTGACTTTTAGGTTGAGGCCAATGCTCATTACCTTTCTGAAAATCCTAGGGCCCTTAAGAATCATGCTAAATCTACCCTGCATGTGCTCTGTAAATGAAATAGCAAAGCCTGGGCCACAGCACATCTATTATAACATATTTACTAAATATTTTAAGCCCACCAGGACCTAATTCTCAGAAAAAGAAGATTCCTTTCAAAATGTTACTGCTCGTCAATAATGTACTTGCTCAACCAAGAGCTCTAATGGAGATGTACAATAAGAATAATGTTTTCTTGTCTGCTAACACAACATCCATTCTGCAGCCCATGGATCAAGGAGTAATTTCAAGTCTTAATCTAAGACTTAATTCATAAGGCTGTAGCTGCCATAGATAGTGATTCCTCTGATGGATCTGGCAAAGTAAATTGAAAATCTTCTGTAAAGGGTTCTCCATCTTAGATGCCATAAGAACATTTGTGATTCTTGGGAGGAAGTCAAAATAGCAACATCAACAGGAGTTTGAAAGACGTTGATTCTAACACTTGTAGATGATTTTGAGGGGTTCATGACCTTAGTGGAGGAAGTAGTTGCAGATGTGGTGAAAATAGTACGAGAACTAGAATTAGAAGTGAAAGCTAAAGATGTGACTTAGTTGCTGCAATCTTCCAATAAAACTTGAATAGATGAGTTGCTTCTGATGAATGAGCAAAGAAAATAGTTTCTAAAGATGGAATCTATACCTGATCAGGATGTTGGAATGACAACAAAGAATTTAGAATATTCTGTAAACTTAGTTAATAAAGTGGTGGCAAGGTTTGAGAGGATTGACTCCGATTTTGAAAGAAATTCTGCTGTGGGTAAAATGCTACCAAACAGTATCACATGTTACAGAGAACTCTTTCATGAAAGGAACACTTATTTGTTGTGGCGTACTTCATTGTTGTCTTATTTTAAGAAATTGCCAAGCCTTCAGCAGCCACCACCTTAATCACTCAACAGCCATCAATAGCCAAGCAAGAAGATTACTACATCAGCAAAAAGATGACTATTTGCCAAAGGCTCAGATGATGGTTAGCATTATTTTTTAGCAAAAGTATATTTTTAAATTAAGGTATGTATGTGGTTTTTTAGATATAATGCTATTGCACGCTCAGTAGACTACAGTATACATAAGTTTTGTATGTACTGGGAAACCACAAAATTCACTTGACCTGCTTTATTGCCATATTTAATTTATTGTGGTGGTCTGGAATTAAACCCGCAATGTCTCCAAGGTATGCCCATATATAACTTAAAGACTGAAGTATGCATATGTGTCATCTAACTCTTTGGAGCAGTAAAAAAAACCTTAGATACTTCAATTCTGATCCTCGCTTCCCCTGACTTAAATGTTGTCAATCTCCATTGTTTGTTTCTGTGTGTATGTGTATGTGTGCATACATTATAGCTAATGCATACATAAACATAAAATATCTCACAAAGCAGATAACCATCTCTAAAGTTAAAGATAAAAGGATTACAATGCTATATAGAAGTCCCCCTCATGCCCTCTTCCAGTTATTTCACCTGTCCTCCTTCCCAAAGGTAACCACTATCATGACTTGAAACACTATAGTTTAGTAGTTCTGATTTTGAACTTATCTAAATGAAATCATATAGACCACTAATTAGTAATAGAACTTTCTTTGATGCTAGAAATATTCTATATCTGCACTATCTTCCAGGTACTGTAGGCACATGTGCCTATTTAGGCCTTCAAATGTAGCTGGTGTGACTAAGAAACTGAATTTTTAATTTTATTTCATTTTAATTAAACATAAATAGCGACATAAAGTAGTTTATGTATGGGGTGTATTCTTTTGTATCTGATTTCTTTCGTCAACATTCCTTTAGAGAGTCATCCATGTCATACCTAGTTTGTAGCTTTGATTTGTTAATTTCCAAGATCCATGTAATAGTCTATTCTCTGCATTCACCACAATTTATTTTATTATTGACAGACATTTGGATTCTTTATAGTTTTTGACTTTTCAACATTTTTTAATGGTACAGTGAGCATTTTCATACATGTCTCTTGGTGCCCATATGTCTATACTTCTGAGACTATATATCCTAGAAGTGTAATTGCTTATGTTCAGCTTTAATAGATAATGGCTAGTTGTGCCAATTTTCATTCCTTCTAGTACATTATATGAGTTTCCACTGATCTACATCCTCACCAACCATTGAAATCACTCATCTTTTTTATTTTAGCTTGTCTGAGAGGTATTTACTGATATTTCTTTATGATTTTAATTTATATCTTTCTTATAAATACTGTTTATTGGCCATTTTCTTTTTTAATTTAGATAAAATTCACTTAATATACAATTTGTCATTTTAAATATACAGTTCAGTGGTATTTTATGATTCATAATATTGTGCTACCACCAGCTCTCTCTAGTTTCAATACTTTTTCCTCACCCCATTAAAATACCCTGTACCATTTAGGTAATCACTTCCTTTTCCCCTCTCCTCCCTTCCCTGGTAATTTCTTTTCTGCTCTCTGTCTCTTTAAGTTTGCCTATTCTAGATGAATCATATAAAAGTTATTGTACGATATTTTGACATAATCTTTCATGAATTCTTTTTAAATTTCTTGACATTTATCTCTTGGCTTTTTCTCATTTTTTTTTAATTGAAAATATTTCTGTATAAGTTCCATGTATTGCAAGTCTTTTCTTCTACTCTGTGACATGGCTTTTTGTTTGTTGACTGTGCAACATGGTGGATAAAAGCAATTTAAATGTAGTCCCCGTAATCGGTCTCTTCCATAATATCATTTGGAAATAATATTCTATAATATTCTTGTTTAACACTCTTCCCCTACAATGAGGTCATGGAAATAGTCACCTATATTATCTTCTAGAATCTTTGTTTTCCCTTTCACTTTAGATATACAGTAAATCTGAAATTTATTTTTGATAATAACTTTTATTTTTTTCCCATGTGGCCTATAAGTTGACCCACCACCACTTATTAAAAAGAACATCGTTTCCCACTGTTCAACAGTATTAACTTTGTCATAAATCAAATGTTAAAATATGCATGCATCTGAATCTGTATTTTGTATTCTGTTCTGCTGGTCTGTTTATCTCTTTATTCTTATCACTAGAGTACCATACTCTTAATTTCCATAACCTTATAATAAATTTCCATATATTATACAAATCTTGTCACTTGCTCTTCATTGCTAAGAGTGTCTTGGTTTTTCTTTGCACTTCCTCTTCCTTTTAAATTCACTTTAGAGCAACTCACTGACCCTAGAATCTAGAATGTAGTGTAAACTTAATGCCTATGTTATGCTAGTATTTACTAGTATTATACAAGTATGTATAGTTGTGGTCTGTTAAAGTACAGACAACATAATATCAGTCCACCAGCTCAGAGGAAGGTACACGTGCATCTTGGAGGATCACTGGTATCTGTGAGCCAGCAAGGCTCTGAGAGACTGCCCTTGATAAGAACCAGATAGGAAATAAATCTGATGTGAGAAGCCAGTGAAGAAATTTACACCTGATTCCACCCTCCTGGGCTTCAGCATCATTCCAAGGGAGGAGATGGAAAAAGACCTATAAACCCAAAAATGTCTTCATCTTATTCACCATTGTATCCCTTTTCCTGGCATACAGCCTGCATTCAATAAACATTTGTTAAATTAATTCTCTGTGTGTGTGTGTGTGTGTGTGTGTGTGTATCATATGCTTCTCAGGTGACTATTATGTAACTATGCGTTTCATTTTTTGTAAATGAAAACGTAAAGCTAAAATTTTAATAGCCTGTGGGATTTTGAAGTTTTGCTTCTCTATTTCTGTTTCAGGTCTTATGTACATTACCTCAAGTCTTTTTGAAAATAAGTGACACTGATTTTAACATTACCTACTGGAAATTCTAAGTTCTTTTTCACATTCTACATCCTTGAATGGAAATAACTTCAAGTTCTTTAGTACATTAAGTTCATATGTACTAAAGTTTAGTTTGAAATTATATCCAGATTCTCATATTTCAAAATTTTCAAGCATTATGATGGAGAAACTGCCAAGTTATCCTAAATTTTTCCCTTTTGGTTTACCTTTCTTTCCTGAAAATATGAAAGTGGTTGATGAGACTTACATGTAAAGCACATGTTGATTAGTTTTATGTCCTAAGCTTAAAATTCTGTATGTTTTTTAATGCAGATGTGGAATTAGAAGAAGCTATTAGAAGAAGTCTTGAGGAAATGTAATTAAAGATATTACCACACAACATCAAGTGGCCTTGAAGATACTCTCAGGATAATGAATTCTTGAGTTTGTTTTCTAAAAGAGACAAGAAATCTACTAGCACAAGTGTATTTGAGAACATGCTTTTGCATTCACATGTTCAAAATCTGATATTTTCTTTCTGTTTGTGTGTAGTTGTACACAGATATACAGAAAGCACAGAATACTGTGCTAACAGATAAAAATCATGTAATCTAATATAAAAATTACAGTTTCCCAGTTAATTTTGAATGCCTATATTTAGATTAAAAGGATTCTTAAAAAAAAGAAAGGAAAGCTCTTGGTTATGGTCTGTATGTTTCCCAAATATCATTAGTCTTTAATTTTTTTTGTACTGTACAGATGATTCTAGTTTTATTTTTTTAGGAGTGAAAATGAATATAAATAAGTTGCTATAGCTCAGATTTCCTGTAAATTCTACTTCTCATGTGATATATCTTTCATATCTTTGTGGTTATTAGAAAAGAGTAATGAAAACTGATCATGGAAACAGATTAAAATTTTTACCAGCAGTGTTTTTTGTGAGTTTTACTGAAGTGTATATTTCTGCTTTAATTAGATATAACACATTGCTGGGATGAAAAAACGTAACTAATTTTTTTTTGCGATAATTAAAAGGCAGCCTTTTCCATTCCTTTTACCTGCTTAAACTTTTATATGACTTCTATGATCTGTTGTTTAAAAGGAATGCTAAAATATTTGCATAAAATTAAATTTATTTTTAATAATCTTAGTCCTTTTTCTTTTTACATAGCTGTGTAAACTTTTTATTCTTCAAAAATAATGAAGTCTACTCAGGAATATTCCTTACCCTTTAAATTTTTTATTACATATGGAAGTATTTTCATTTGAATTATTCATTGGATTAATCTCAGTTTCCTACATTTGATATTATATATTTAAGTTTTCAATGTTGAAGCCCCATTATAAATAGTAGAACACATTACATAAGTAGAAGACTATGAAGAGCTTGCCATACCTCTATTTGTGTATATGTTTCGTGTTTTTTGACCAGAAATGTCCTACCCCTAAAAGTTTTGAGTAGTAATTTCTCACCAAATTTTAAAATATTTCTATAAATCTAAAGCTTTCTTAAGATGAAAAAATGCCACAGCTAGCATTTTGTTCTTTCTCTGCGACACTGGATATTTTATTGTGAAATGGGATTACTGATGCTTTAATTGCTCTTGTCTTTTCAGTCCACACTGGAAACCAGTGTTTTTTAAGATGTCAATTTTGTTCTTCCCTGCTTGTATTTTTAAGACATATAGGATGAGAATTTACCAATCATCTTTCCAAAATGACCACATCATGCTTTTAATTTGTAAGTTAAAGTTGTCAACCAAGTCTTTAGAGGTAGTCAATGGGTTGTATCATCAAGATATCTTCAGGAGCTTGCTAAATAGTGAGGAACAGAAGGGACATTACAGGAAGAAGAGTGGTTAAAGCAGATGTGGAGCAATAGGAGGCAGCACCTCTTTTCCAGTGGTTCCACACATGGGTGTGATGTACACTGATTATTCAGAAGCTTTGTGGTGTGTATGGCAGAGAATAACAAGCTTTTGATATGACAAGAAGGGGATATTCATCATGATCCTAAAGAAAATGTAATTGTGGTGTTTCAAGTTTTAATCAATAATTGTCACCAATTGTATTTCTACTTGTTAAGCAATTAAAAATCATTTAAAAATTACATCATAATTTGCAATTAACTTAGACCCAAGAAGAAGGTATAATCAATGGATTACCTTACAGAAAGTTTTATGGGTTATTATCAAAAATGCTTTTTTTTCATTTCATCATTCATGAAGTATTTATTTATTTATTTATTTATTATTTATGTGTCAGGAACTATTCTAAGCACTTGGGATATACCAGTGAGCAAAACAGAGCCCCCTCTGTGGAGTGCACATTGGGGAGAGGAGGTTTGATAGAGTCATAGATAATAAGCAATTAAAAAAGTATATCTGATGGTGATACATGTAATGAAGGAAAATAAAGAAGGGAAAGAAAGGATGGTGGGTAGTATAGGGGTTGGTGTGTAGGAGGCTTGCTATTTTTAATAGGATGATCAGAAATGAGCTCACAGATAGGGAAATGTGAGCAAAGTCCTGAACAAAGTGAGGACCGAATCATGCAAATATACATAAGGAAGAGTGTTCCAGGTAGAAGGAACTAAGTGAAAAGGCCTAGACATGACTTTGGCATATTCATAGGATAGCAAGAAAGCTAGTGTGGCTGAAGCAGGGTAAGCTAGGAGAGTAATAAGAGATGAGGTCAGAGAAATAAAGGGAGCTGCACATTTAGGGTCGAGGTCTTTCTAAGGACTTGTACTCTGAGATGAGCAATAGAAGGTTTTTGAGAATAAGTGTGATCAGCCTTATTTAAAAGTATTACTGTAGTTACTGTATTAAGGATAGACAGGTGAGGCAAGAGTAGAAGCAGGTAGATCACATAGGAGGGTTTTGCAGTAACCCAAGTGAGAATTGATGATGCTTGGACTACATTAGTGGCAGTGAAGTTGGGGAGAAGAATCTGGGTGTATTCCGAAGATACAGCTGATGGACTTTACTAATGGATTGGATCTAGGATATGAAAAAAAAGAGTCCAGAACGATTATAAGTTACTTGATAGACTTTCAAACCTTAAAAAAATGTCTTTGGATTCCAAATTACTGAGATCAAATCATACACTACACCAGAAGTTTATTAATATATAGAATAAATTAGAATTAGAATCCAGACCTAAGGGTCTCAGCTCTGTTCATGTGTTTAAATGGCTTTGACCTCTAAAGTCTGTAATTCAGCTTTAAACTCATTTTCTGTGCCTCCTACATGTTTATTCCTTGCTTATGAAACTGAGATGGGAACAAAACATTTTTTTCCCTTTAAGTAGACATGTCTTTGCATTCCTAACCCTATCCATCTTTTCCTGATCTTTATGGTGTCTGACCTAGTAGCCTACCAATCTTGTCATTATTGTTAAGTTAAAATATTTGGATGTGAAATGGCTTTTTTAGTTAATACCGATTATTTCACTCAGATTCCCAAAGGAATAATTTTTTTGAATAAAGAGAAAAAAAAGTCATTAAATACCCCTTCATTGAATGGGTAGAAATGAAGTATAAATTCACTTTGCTTCTGTCAACCAAGAAATAAATTAAGTTGCGAGACAACAGAAGCGTTTATTTGGGGTATTAGAATTGCAATTCAGGGAGCATATATTTAGGTAGCAACCCAAATCGTGTCCCTCTTGGCATTTCCAGACAAGGGTTTTTAAAGGAAAAGATTAGATAAGTTGTTTGTAGTTGGACATTTGGGATACTCCACATGTCCTTCAGGTTAATAGTTTACTGAGTTCTTTATCTTTCGGTTTATGTGTCTGGATGTCCTTAGGATTTTGAAGAACATAGTTGCTTGAAGTTTAGCATACTTTGGCAGTTCGTGATCTCTGGCAGAGCCCTGTAAAAGAGTAACGCTCCGTAATGAGCTCCTGACTCCATTTTAAATTTCTTAGCCATGGTAACTGTACTTTGTTATTTCTTTTAACACGTCCCACATCCCGCTAGACAGAAAAAAAGCGTGGTAGCCTTTTCTTTTTTTCTCTATAGCTTCACTGTTGGTATTTAGGCTTATTCTAATCGGAGGTGTGACAGGACAGAGTTGTATCTCAGTGCCTTCTGCTCATGTCCGAGGACTTTTGTTCTTGCCGGGAGAAACTAAATGAAGCCATCATTGAGCACTACATTCACAGCCTGCTTCCAGGAACGCTGCGGGGGCGGAAGAGGGGTACTTTCAGGCTGCAAGGAGAATCGGGGCTTACTACTGGGGCCGAGGGGTGGTGTTTTGTGGTCTCCACACTGGTTTCGGGTTGTTTCAGGGTTCCGGGAGAAGAACCAGCAGATCACATTAGGTCCTTCCCGCTTTCTCTGTCCGTCACTTCAGGTGTTTCTGAAGCTGCTTGGTTTTGCTCCTCAGGCCCCAGTGGCTAGCAAGTCCTCCCCGCCCCCAGCCGCCGCAGCCCCCACCCAGGCCCCGGGCCCGTCCGACCCTAGCCCCGAGGGGCGCCTGCTCTCGGCCACGCGGCGGTGGCAGCGGCAGTGTCGGCACAGCCTCCCGGGCCGCCCCCCGCGGGCGTCAGAGGGAGGCGGGCGCCCCGCGCGGTGACGGCAACGCTTGCGGCCGCGGGAACACTCGACTCGCCGCTGCCAGGGCCGGTGACCTCTTGGCTGCCCCTTTCGGAGTCTCAGATGGCTCAGGCGAAGATCAACGCGAAAGCCAACGAGGGGCGCTTCTGCCGCTCCTCCTCCATGGCCGACCGCTCTAGCCGCCTGCTGGAGAGCCTGGACCAGCTGGAGCTCAGGTGAGGGCGGCGCGTGGGGCCGCGCGGGCGGGGGGCGCCCTGGGGGCCGCGCAGGCGGTTCGCGGGCGGAGGCCGAGCGGCGGGTCCGAGCCTGCGCGCAGCTTCGGGGCAGGCCAGCTGAGGCGCTGCGAGAGAAGTGCTTGCTTGAGACTTGTTTCTGTGAATTTTCTTCTCCTTCTCTGAGAGAAAACTGAATCGATTTAAGATAAACCTCTGTGGTCACATTGTCATTCACAGACCTGTTCGTTTGGGAGTGGAGAAAAATCAGAAAAGATAAAACTTACAGTGACACTGTTGGAGATTACAGACTGAAACCTCGGGTCCGCAGAATTTCTAGAACCTTCTCTGTGCCTATATATGGTCTTCACAGATGCTTGTTACTTTACTCCTTTCCCATTGTGCATTTTAAGGGAGGCAGCAGTTTCCAGTCTCTCCCCCCCCCCACCCCCAAAGTGAAGTGATTAATTTCCTTGCTCTAAAACGCTTCAGAGCAAAGGAAGGAGTGGTGGTGAGCTCCAGGAATCCATCCTATAGCAAAGATTAGAGAAGAGAGTAGAACAGATGCAAGACTGAGAGGTGAACAGTAGCTGGGAGCATTTTGTGGAATCGAGGCACTACAGCTTCCTTTTCTCTGTGACCGCGCGTACTGTACTCAGCCATTCTTTTACCTAGTTACGTAGAAGACACTGTTGACACCGTCTTGAAAGGTGATAGTCACTGTGGCCTGAAAGCTTGTAAACATAGTCGGTTTTTCTGTTTTACTTGTTACAAGATTTCTTTAAATCACATAGTGGTAGGTGTGTATAGAATTTCTAAATCATTTAGAATAAATTTTGGAAATGCTCTTTTCTTTCCTGTAAACGTTTATGTCTCTAAATTTCGATCACATGCAGATGTGCTTGGATGAAAATCTTAGGAAGGCACGTAAGGAACCCAAATTGTGCGCAAATTTTGTTCAATAGTTATCACGTATAAATAAATATGTGAGCCATAAAGTTTAAGAAGCACTGCATGTGTGTTTTTATCTCCCTTGATTAATATGTCAAAGCAAGAGGTATCCATTTGCCAAGAAACGTACATTAATAACCACAGTATTCTCTTAGCAACTGAGGAACTGAGGCATTTATTATTATTACTACCCAGAAAAGAGTCGAAGCGGGAGACATTCACCATGCACGATTTCGTGGATGGCAAACACAGAAACCATTTCTGGGATTCTGCTCAGAATGAGACAAATGGAACAACAGAGAAGTAATGATTCCATGTGTATTTCCACAAAACTAGTAAACCTGACCTGTTCAACCCCTCAGAGAAAGTGGAGCAAAACTAGAGTTCAGTGCCTCTGCTTCTTTTGTCCCTCTGATTTTTTTTTTTAATGTAGCAGTGTAAAAAGTAACTCACATTTTTGCAGCCTTTAAAATTAAGTAGGCATGATTTCAGGTGTTTTCAGGAATCTCTCTCCCTAATTCAGAATGAAAGAATTTTTCTTAAAGGAATGAGAGGGGTGTTGCATATTCTTTCAAGCTGAGTCACTGCCCTCGAACTTAAAGTAAGGCTTCATATATGGGTAGGTACAAAAGCACTCACGTGCTCCTCTTTAAAGAAGGCTTCTGGTTTTGAATATTATTATAGTCAAATATTTGAGTAATGTAAATGTATTCTAATTATTGCACATAAGCGATTAAATTACTTTGCTTAATTAACCTTGAATTATGAGGAAACATTACTGATTAATATCCATCTGTTTATTTCAAGGACATTTCTAGTAATTTCGAACTTTTAAAGCTTTGTTTCTTACTTTTAAAAAAATACCGACTGTACAGCACAAACTGAACCCTAATGTAAACCATAGACTATAATTAATAGTACAATTATAAAAAAATGTTATTGTCATCATTTGTAACAATGCTAATGGTCCATGCAAGCATGCTAATGCAAGCTGTTAATTATAGGGTGGATATAGGAACTCTGCATTTTATACATGATTTTTCAACAACTTCTCTAATTAGAAAAAAAAAGAAAAAATATTGACTGAAAACTTAAGAAGTATTTTAGAAGGTTAGCTAAACAGAGAAAAATGCTAATACTGATCCTATTAACATTAATTGAAACCATGGGCAACATCCCAGCCAGAGCTTACACTATTAAAAAAAAACTAGAATCATGCCTCAAGGATCAGTTTTTAAAAGAAACTAACATGAAATTCATGTTGTTGGTAACAGTTTAATTTCATATTAAAAATAACTAACAAAACAGTGTATTAGGTAGAGTGAAAATTATGGTTCATACTTAGATGCATGCATTTACTTACTGTTCCCCTACTATGCTGGTTTTGTTGATAATGGAAGAAACTTCTTCCATATGAAACTAAAAAAAGGATTAATACTAAATGCGTTACCTGGTATGAAATGGTGTATATGATGTTTAAAGAGCTTTAAAATGTTTTTGGCAGCATTCTACAAATTGTTGAAGATTTCCATTTGTTTCTAATACTTTATCGTGACACTAATTTTTCTTTTTTTATTCCATCTCCTTTATTCTTTTCCTCCTAAAGAGGTCATTCCTTCTTTGTTTTTCATAACCAATTCTAAGCATTCTGAATTTTGCATTTGGTAGTAGCTTAACATACCTTACTTATTGTTGCTTTTTAAAGTTATTGCAATTGTAATTACTTATTAAGAAACAAACACAGGCTAACTTTATTCATCTCATGAGCACTGAGTTTCATGCCAGGCTCTGTACCTTTGTGGAACTTATTCTGCAGATGGAAATTTAAAGCTTAAAAAGTTAAACGACTTGCCTAAGGTCACACCACTAGAGATTAATGGACTTCAAAATTGCCTGAATTTTCTTAAAGTTAAATATGTTACATTTCAAAATGTAGGAATGATATATGAATGAATATATTATGTTTATTGAAAGATAAATTCCAATTTAAATTGGCCCTTACTTTGTAAATATTGAACACCCACTTATATGCCAGACATAGGTGCCTCCTAGAATACTATGGGTGGTGAATTAAGATGTTTGGGGTTGGGTTTTGGAGAATGGGAGGGGAAAATGACAGAACTGGGAGACTGGCTATTGACAGATGTTCCAAAACTGATCATGTTGTGCCTCCTTTCCCCTTCCTATCAGGCATGTGCAATGGCTTAAACAGCAGCCAGGGAGTAAAGACTTGGGGTAGGGGGCTCATTTGTCTGGCTTAAAGTTTCTCATTAGGGTGTGCCAATGTCCCAGTAGACACAAAACAAGAGGGTTTCATAATTAATATTGTATAGTAGTCTATAATTTAAAAGAGCAATTTTCATTTACATTGTCATTTGTACCTAAAAACCTCTGAGGTTTCAGGAGGGTACAGGTTATAATTATCACTTTTAGAAATGAAGAAACTGAAGTTCAAAGGGATTAAGTGGCTTGCCTAAGGCCATACAGCTAATTAGTAGGTCCTAACACTAAATCCCACTCTTTTTTTTAAGACACCAAAGTGTTTCTATAGTGAATAGAATTTAATATTTCTGGTGATGATTAGGAAAACCTTTTGAAATCTTAAATTGCCTAAAATATCATTGTAGAGTTCTTTTGATATAGTGATACTGAATAGGAAACAGGACTATGATTTGAAGAACATATTTTATAAATTAATTCTTTTGATGGGAGCATGTCATTTTCCCTCATTTTTATAAAAGCATAAGTTCCTGTTATTAATAAGCCTGAGTTCATAATACTAAGTGTATAGTAACTGCCATGGAGCTAATGTATGCCTGTGCCAATTCTAGGCACATTATACAAATATATGAGAGAAATGTTATCAATGTCAGACATTGTGTTAAACTTTTTACCTGCTTTATTTCATTCACTCACAACCACCATCTCCTTATTATCTCTATTTTATAGGTGAGGAAATTGAGGCTAAGGAAGTTTACCCAAGATCACACTGTGATAGCAAAGTTTAAATGGTTCGTGGAAAAGCCATTGCAATTTCCACTACATACTGTACTGGCTGTAAGAGCCATGGTCTTGGTTCTCCTTGTGCCTCTCCTAAGTCTCCCAGCAATTTGACTAGCTGAGGGTATGTGGGTCCCAATTTTATCCTCATTCGAATATTCTGACTAAAATTCCATTTTATCAAAGCCTGTTTAGCTGTGATTTCATATAGAGGTTTCCAGGAGCACAGCCTAGGCCAGCCTTGATGTGAGGATAAGTTCTTTCCCAGTTTGGATGTGCAGTTACCTCCAATATCTGTTTGTAAAAACAGAACTGCCCCTCTCCACCAAGAGAAGTATAAGCAATGAGTGTAGTTTAAATTTTCTGATACCAATATCTATACAATATTAGACCCAACACCAGGGGTGAATTGTTGACAGCAAGCAGCCCTGTATCCTGCATTGAAAAAGCAGTGTTTCTCAACTGGGGGCGATTTGGCCCCCTAGTTTTTGACAGTGTGTGGAGACATTTTGCTTGTCACAATTGCCAGCAGGGGTCAGGTAGAGCAGAGGGAACAGTATAGGCAAGGGTGCTGCTAAACATCCTGCAATCCACAGCATAGCCCCCACCACAAGAATTACCAGGCGCAGAGTAAGAATAGTATGCTAAGGTTGAGAAATTCTGATGTGAAATTAGGTGAGGAAATGAAATCATTTTCTGACTATGGTTATGGTTGGCTGTACCCCCATATCCAAATGCGTTATTAACTTAAGTCACCAAAACCATGAGCTTATCTCTTTAGACAATCATTAAACATACTAGAAATTGAACTGCTATGAACTAAGTAGTAGAAACAACAGCAGAACCAAAGTTCAGACACTGGAATTATTAGATGTAGGAAATAAGTACATTTAATTGTTTTTAAAGAGATTAGTTGAAAACCTTAATAAAAATAAAAAGGAAGTAACTTTGAAAAATGAAGAATTGGCTGAGGAGCCAATGGGATAAAGCTACCATCTGTGGGATTATGCCTGAATGCCTCTAAGTCAGAATTCTGCCCAGGTGGAATGATATGGCAGTGCTGCAGAGCTTTGGTTGGCTTTGGATAGCTGGTCCCCCGCTGTACGTACAGCATCTCCAGTGTGGAGAGACCCTCATCCTGGGAAACAGTGTATGGCTGGTAAGAGGGCTGCCCTCTCACCCATCATACACCACACGTTCATTCGTAGATGACCTGCTTCTGGGTTGGGATTTTGTATGTAGCAGAGCAGCTCCCTCACTGTGATCTACTGAAAGTCAGCCCTTGATACAAGGGTTTGGGGAAAACAAACCAAAAAAAAAAGTGTAAAAAAAGAAAAGAATAATAGAAAAAGAAAGCAAATTAAATTAAAAAAAAAAAAAAACGCAAATAACAAAGAACAACAAAAAAAAGAGGGGATAAAATGAAGAGGCAGATTAGAAAAGGAGCCAAACTGAGAAATGAAAAAAATAACAAAAAATTGAGTTAAACAATAGAGTAGGCACAGCTGAAAGGAGACTATATGAACTAGAAAGTAAAATCCAAATTTACCTAGAATGCAGCAAAAATAAACTAATGGAAAAAGTGGAAGAGATATTAAGAAACATGAATGACAAAGTAAGGTGGCCCAACGTTTGTCTAACCAGAGTTCTAGAAAAAAATAATAGAATGGGAAACAGGCAATATTCAAATAGTTAATGGCTAAGAATTTCTAGAATTAATGGGAAAAGTTAGAGACAAAAGAGATTTATATATGAGTTGAATTTGAGGATATCAATAGCTGATAAAAGGTACAAATATTACTAGAAAAAATATTACTAGAAATATAGGGTCAGCTTTTTAAAATAAAAATTGATAATATGGTAAGGTTGATCCACTGAACAAGTATACAGTTTCCAAGGAGGCACTGATTGCCTTGAAGGAGAGAAAGGGGAAAGTTGTTAAGGAGACAATTTTTGCCAAAGGGATTGAGTTTTTCTTTTTTTAAAAAAACAAAAACTTTTTTATTGTAAAATATAACATATATACAAAACAAAGAGGGATTGAGTTTTGAAAGAGGATCACCCAGTAAACAAGTTAGAGAGAATTTCCAAGGAAAATGGCTAGCAAGTATGAAGAAACCTTCAGATCTTACATTCTGAGGAATGACATTTACCTTTGCTATAAGAATGAAAAAAGTTTACATAAGATTTACATAAAAAGTTATCTAAAAGATTGTTTTTTTTACTTAAAAATGTTCCATCTAGGGTAGGCAATGGTGGCTCAGTGGTACCTGCCATGCTGGAGATGCGGGTTCATTTCCCAGGCCTGCCCATGTAAAAAAAAAAAAAAAGAGTTCCATCTAATTCTCTCTATATATTTAGTCTCATTTAATGACAAAATATCTTCTATAATGGCAGGTTTATTTATTTTTCCTAGGATTTCTCCTTTTAATCCGTTTTCTCAACAGTTCCATGAATTTGCTATTATACCTTACTATTGTAAATGAAGTCTTCATTTCTGGAAGAACATTCAATTATCTGTTTGAGCGTTTGCTTATATAAAACATGTAAATACATAATGATAGTGCTGGAAGTGAGCCTTATGCATTATAACTAGTTTATAGACGTGTTTTGTAATGTGTTTTCCAGCCAGTTTTGCCACATGAGATTCCTACCAGCTCTTTGCTTACTGGCTCTTATAAACACAAAGCTGTACATATATTTGGTATTTTAAAGATCCTATGATTTTATAGTGTCAGTGCTATTTTGGGGTATAACAGGTGGGTGACGGATGAAGGAAAGCATATGTGTAGTTGGGTGAGGAGTGGAACAGATATGTGCTAAAATGTTGGTGAAGTTCTTTCTTGTGCCCTTTTAAGGCAGGAATCAAGATTAGATCTACTATGATCTTGTATTTCTAGGACCGTTTGAATATTGAGGATGGGCCTATCACTACTTCATTTTGCAAAAGTTGGCAACTTATATAGTTACTGTAATCCTAACATGAAAGCCCCTGGAAATAGAGTACTTTAAATATATGAGATATTTTATTCTCTTTTTCTCATAATTCCACTACCTAGTTATTTAGTGACTGGGTAGGATCATGTGCATGTATAGTGAGTGCAAATGTATATGTAGATGGGGAAACGGGAGAAGTAGTGCTTCTGTAGTTTGATCAGAGCTTTATACCAAAAAACTACAGGAGCATTACCTTTAAATTCCGGAAAAGACAAAGATAGCCCCATTACCACCACTGTTTAACACAGTTCTGGAGGACCTCTGTCAATGCTATAAGGAAAGAAAAATAAGAATAGGATTAGAAAGAAAAAGATAAACACTATCATTTTTTGCAGGTATGATCATCAACCTAGAAGAACAAATAGAATCAACAAACAATTAAAATTAACAAGAATAAATCCAGGTTGCCAGTTATAAACGAACCTACAAAATTAGGGTTTCTCTAACTAGCAGTAACCAAATAGATAATAAAAATATATTATTCACAATAGCACCCAAATTTGAAAGAATATAGAGTATTTCTGAGTCCACAAGTCCATGAAGAATTCTTCAGAAGTCTACTAAAGAACATAGAAGAGGATCTGAATAAATGGAGAGGCATATGCGCTTGATGGAATAACAGTTTTATAAAGATGTTTGATTTCTCCCAATTTTTTGAGAAACTCAGTAAAGTTACTCTAGAGTTTAAATGAAAGAACAAATGTCCATAAATGGCTGAATTATCCTTAAAGAAGGAAACCTCCTCTACCAAATATTAAGGCATGCTACGAGGGTACTATTAAAACAATCAATGTTGGTACAAGAACAATCAAATAGGCTAATGGATAGAATAGTGATTTCAGAGGCTTAACATATAGACTATTGGGAGATAAATGAATTGTTTGGTAGATAATGTTGGAGAAAGTCGGTCACTGTTTGAAGAAAAATAAAACCTACCTAATCATATTCAAGGGTAAAGGATTTAGATACAAACAAGTAAGGTAAAACTATAAAGTTAATAGACAAAAATGTAGGTGAATATCTTATAACCTAAGGGTGGGGAAAGATCCGTAAGCATAAACTAATAACTACATAAAGTAGGGGGACTGAGAGATACAGGAACATAGTTTATGAATGCTAGTCAAGTTAGGTTGGTATCAAAACAAACGAGACTGTTATAGATTTAGGATGTTAAATGTAACCACAAAGAAAATATCAGAGAATATGCAAACTCATAAGAGACAGAAAGTAGAGTGCACATTACTATGGGTAAGGGCAGGAGCAATGGCAGTTAACGCAAAATGAGTAGGGTTTGTTTGGGGTGAGGGGAAAGTTCTAGTAATGGATGGCGGGAGGGTACTACAACATTGTGATGTGATTAATTCCATTGAATGGTATGTTTGGGAGCAGTTGGGATGGGAAAATTTATGTTGTATATATGTTTACACAATCTAAAAAAAAGAGAGACTAAACAATGACAGTAAAATGTAATGCATGATACCGAGTGGGATCTGAGAATGGAGGAGAAAAGGCTCAAAATGACGTTATGGGACATAGAAAAAATTGGAATGTTGAAATTTCTTGAACTTGGTAACTACACTTAAGGTACATATCCTTGTTTGCAAAAAATGTATATGGGAGTATGATGTTGCAGCCTGCTCTCAGATGTTCAGGAGAGAGAGGGAAGGGAAGGAGGGAGGGAAACAGCAAAGATGGTAACATGCTAAAATTGGTGGAACTGGGTATGTGAGGGTGGGTATGTTGTAGTTTTCTGAATGGGTATTGAATTATTTTTGCTACTGCCCTGTAAGTTTGAAATTATTTCAAAATAAAAAGTAAAAAAAAAAAAAAAAAAATTCAATCACACCAAAATAAGGATCTCAGTTCAATGAGGACCATCTCAGACAAAGTTCTACGCGGTAGGATGGAAGAAGATAGTTGCAATGTCTGAAATCAACAAGGGATTAATATCTTGATTAGAAAGAGTTTGCAGATCAAGAGGACAGTCTTATTTTAAAAAGAAAAAATGAAATAGGCAAAAACTAACAATTTATAAAAAGAGGAAATCTTACAGGCTAACAAGGATATGAAAAGATGTCCAAAATTAACAGTACTGAAAGAAATGCAAATTAAATACTGACATATCACTGTATACCTATTAGACTGACAATGGATAGTTAGGAAAATGCTGAGTATGTGGGGATATGAGGACTCTCATGCTTTGCTGCTGGGCGTGGACTGGTACAGACATTCTGGAGAATAGGGTATCAGAGATAAGTCAGATTTGGGGTATACATTCCATGTGTCTCAGCAATGTAGTCTACCCTGGGTATAAATCCTAAGGAAATTCTCATTGAGGTCCATAAGAGGACATGTATTCTTTGAAGCATGATTTGTGGTGTGATTTGTGGTTGATGTGTTGGGGCAGTCAGCATGTCCATCATGGGAACATGGAGAGGTAAAATCAGATGGATATTCAAATAGAGTATAATGTAGCAATTAGAAGCTACTAATTTGATTTATATTAGGAACATGGATCGTTCTTAAAATAATGTTGAGTGAAAAAAGACAGGATGAGATATAAATTAGAAATATATGAATGTACAAACAAGACAGATTTTATAAGAATAGAAATGGATAAATACTAAATAGAGTGATTTGTCCTGTGAATGGGAAGTAAAATGGGATTGGGATAAGTGGATAAGAGAGAATTAAAAAATGAAAGAATAAAAATAAAAGGGAGAAAGAATTTTTGCAAAGTATTCCAAATGGGCCACGGTGGCTCAGTGGCAGGGTTCTTGCCTGCCATGCCAGGTACCTGGATTCGATTTTCGATACCTGCCCACGTAAAAAAAAAAAAAAAAGAAAGAAAAAGTATTCCTAATGATCTTTAAACTTAAGTCACATTGAGTGATACAGACATGAGGAAAATTAGCAGTAAGAACATCTTTCATGTACTATTTTCTTTTCCAAATTTCATAGGGTTGAGGCTTTGAGAGAAGCAGCAACTGCTGTTGAGCAAGAGAAAGAAATCCTCTTGGAGATGATCCACAGCATCCAGAATAGCCAGGACATGAGGCAGATCAGTGATGGTGAGAATCGTTTCAAAAAAGGGGTCTTTTATTTCAGGTGCTGTTAAGTTTATGATAAGTGTGGGGCAAATTTGGCTTGACTTCCTGTATGAGTACACTGGGCTTCAGCATTTAATGTGAGTTGCATATAGCAGCTGCAACTCTCAATTTATTACAACAGCGGCCTACCCAAAGATCATTCTTCCAGTATACTCCCCTACCCCCACCACAGAACATTGTTGGAAGTGATAGAAAAAGGCCTGCAAGCACCGGAAGAGTAGGCCCCAAGCCAAGGCCATGAGCTTTACTTCGTGTTCACACTCCTAACTTCAGTTCTTTACAAGTTACCAGACTCAAGACATTTAAAAGCAGAGGGAAAAAGTAAAGATTGGAAAGAGAGAAGTAAGGACAAAAGGAGATGAACGGTGGTATAGCCTAAAGGAAGGGGAGAAAACTCAGAGAATAGGAGGTAAATTATGATTCAAAAAAGAAAAAAAAATGAATTTAGATAAAAGAGCCATTATTTTCATATGAAAATAGAAAACAGAGGAATAGGTCACTTGTGGGTTTTTTTCAGTGGCACTGAACTTCCTATTTTTGGCTCCTTTGGTGCTTCACAGGATGAGCTAGTGAAGTCAGGTAGCTGGTGAACTAAGTATGCAGTCTTAACTCTCAACCAAGACTTTTTACACATCCACTACTGGGTCATGATCAAGTCTGTCTCTTCACTGTTTCTGGCCAAAGATCAATGAATTGGGAAGGAAGTTAAGAACAGGATGAACATAAGATTGCTGACTTTTTCATGTATATAATGAAATGCCAACTGAGCTGCTTTTCCCATCATTGCTTCTTTGTGCTGGCCAGGGCTTACACCACTGGCCTACTTACATTTACATCGAGGGGATGAAGTCAGCGCCTAGTTTCTGAGGCCAGCTTATTCTCCACTATCTTGCTATTTTTCAGCTAAGATAAGGGCAATGTATTCTGATAAACATGGAAGTCCTCATGGAGCAGTCCAAGATAGCTGATCTCCACAGTTTTCACCAGCATGAAGACTTGAAAACTTCATCCCAGTTACAAATACGTAACAGCTCTAACTTTTAGCAAACATTATAACTTGAGAAGTCATCTGGTATTCCCTGCATTGACTTTAAGGGATTTCAAAATCTCTCTGTAATCCATTACAGTTTATCAGTTAATCTTACATGCTATAGTTTTAGTTTTTACCTTGAAAAAATTCATAGCAAAGGTGCTTACAGAAAATAATAAATCTAAACACACATGAATATCTTAGTGTTCCTGACATAGGTAACTTTATGTCTCATAATGACTGATATTTCAAAATTTTCTGTTTAGGAGAAAGAGAAGAATTAAATCTAACTGCAAATCGTTTGATGGGACGAACTCTCACCGTTGAAGTTTCAGTAGAAACAATTAGAAACCCCCAGCAGCAAGAATCTCTAAAGCATGCCACCAGGATTATCGACGAGGTGGTCAATAAGTTTCTGGATGATCTGGGAAATGCCAAAAGTCATTTGATGTCGCTGTACAGTGCATGTTCATCTGAGGTGCCACCTGGGCCCGTTGATCAGAAATTTCAATCCATAGTAATTGGCTGTGCTCTTGAAGATCAGAAGAAAATTAAGAGAAGATTAGAGACTCTACTTAGAAATATTGAAAACTCCGACAAGGCCATCAAGCTGTTAGAGCATTCTAAAGGAGCTGGTTCCAAAACTCTGCAACAAAATGCTGAGAGCAGATTTAGTTTTCAACCCTAAGAGCACTAACAGATGATGTTAAAATGACAAAATATTATTTTAAGTGATAATTAGCTCTTTATGTTAGGCATAAACACTCATTTGATAAGGAAAGTTGTTTCAAATGAGGAAGATATTACAGGGTCATGAGCTTTGTGAATAACACAATTAAAAGTGTGAAAATTTAAATTATTTGCAGTTCTAATTTTTAGATTGAATTCTTGTCTTGTACAAATATCTAGCACCTAATATATATATTTTTACACTATGTGGATGAAAGCATAGTTTGTGTGGGAAAAAAAGAAAGGCTTCACTGCTCTTTCTTCTGCTTTGCCTGGCATGGAAACAAATGGGAATGTGGGATATTTTGTTGACTAGGAATTCTTTACCTTAAGCAGTACACACTGCATGTACTGTTGGCAAAGCACTGTTTAGAGGGATAAAAGGAACTGCAAAACAAAACAAGATCCTTTTGATATGTCTGTCGTTAATAAAAAATGTAGGGGCATCTGTATAAAGTTTGTTTGAACTTAAAAAATGTCTCATAATAGTGTAACGTTTGATATGTGTGGAAACATGATATAAAATGTGAGAAAAAACCACCTATAATTTTACCACTGTGAACAATTATATTCACTTTATCTTTTTTTTTCAAATGCATAATTTCTATAAAATTTTAATTACAAAAATACAATGTTGTAACTTGCCTTTTAGTTTTTTTAAGTGCTGCTATAAAACTGCTTAACTGCCAACCTAAAAAACTGTAGGCTAGTCTGTATAGCTATACCATAATTTACTTACCTGTTCCTCTTTTATTGGGCATTTAGGGTGTTTTCAGTTTGTTGCTGTTACTGCAGCATCATTATATACATGGAGCTTGCTCTCTCTCTTTTTTTTAATTTTATTTGTATAAATTCCCACCAATGGGATTTAGTTGGTCAAGCAAAGAGTATGACATTTTCATGGCCTAATACATATTTCCAAATATTTTTGTATATGAAATAATTTTTTCTATCTTCAGTGATTAAAATGTACTGATTTCACTGAAATCTTTCCAACATTGAGCATTAAATTTCTTCTAACAATAGATATGAAACACCTTACTTTAATTTGAATTTGTTTACTAATAAAGTTGACCAATATATTGATTCTTTTTATCTGTGATAAATGAAGCAAAGCTTTAACTGTTCTGAGTAACCAGCATTGATACATAAAAAGTTCAACAACTTCCCAAAATACTACTTCAAAATAAATACATTAAACTCAGCATTCATTAGAAGGTAGAATTTTATTCTTCATACTTAAAAAAAATCCACATCCAGATCGATTTTATATATATATATATATATATATATGCTTGTTATCAATGTAAACAATTGCTGAGCTTTATCTTTTGGACAAAAATGCCAATATAGTCTTGCTTCATAAAGAGCAATTAATCTAAGAACACGCATGGCTGCTTGTTGCCAGCACCAGCCCAGCCTCATTTAAACCTTCCCATTTCAAGGAAAACATTCTCACTGCTATATGTTACAAAGCCTCTTGGTTTGTCAGCAGATTTGCTGTCATCAAGTTCACTGTTGAATAAAGATTTTCTTTTTCTTTACCAGCTTTTTGAAAATTAAGAAATGGACACTCTGAAGTTTTCTTCAGATTCCAAGTATTGTCAGAATCCTTCCCTTCGTACTCCTTCCCCTTCACTCTGTATTGGTCCAGGATTAGTCTGGCTCTGCCTCCCTAAAGTTTGTATTCCTCACATTGTTTCCCCATCCTACCCCATTTTTTGCAACCGAGTTTTACTGATGCCATTTCTCATTGCAGACTTGAACTGTTTCCACCCTCTCTAAACCGCTTAGGGTTCCTGGTCTGCAAGTCTCCAGCCCTTCTTCCTTCCAGTTCAAGGAATATTCAGAGAAGCAGGGACTCAAATGTGTTGACATGTTACATGTGTTCAGGGACTCAAATGTGTTGATATGTTACATGTGTTTTTTTTTTTACATGTGTCTTTAAGAACAGAATGACAGTATAATTTTCAGATGATGAAACTTCCAAAAATCACATTTTTACCCTCATTTAAACTACCATCTTTTATATAGAAAATAGTTGGATTTAGACTTAATGGAATTTAGGTTATGCTTTGTCCTATGTTTCTATATTCCAAAACAACCTTATCCCAATTCCATGGCATTCCTAGAACGTAACATACAATTTTAGGATAGCTCCTCTGCCATCCCTCGTTAACACGGCTTCCCAAAACAGTTGAGGTTTCCCTTCCTTACCCTGGCTCTTTGAAACCTGTTCCCTAAAGTGTTCAAGACAACACGATTCGCAAAGTATTTGATAGAAGAGCACTCAAGTGTTCATCAACTGAGGGGAGAGTGAAAAGTCTGCTCAGTTGAGTTTGGCAGATACATAATTGAGACTCCTGATATTTTAATTTAGGGACCTCAGACATTAAAAAAAAAAAAGATCCCTAAAGCTTTTAGAGGGGATGGAAGGGGAGAGCTACAATGTGAGCTAGTAGATTCTAGGGAGAGGCCTTTCCCTCCTAATACCACAGTGTTGTACCCTCAAGGGGGCACCACTCACACTGTATTTTAAGTGAATGGCATCCTCTCTAATAAAATATCGTTAGCCAAGGGATGTGTTATGCACAGGGACACAGCAATGGATGCAATGTATTAGTGAAGCTCGTGCCCTGACTCATAATGCTTAGCATTCATCCTAAGAGGTGGTCAACTAATTGGAGAGTTCTGCTTCAACACTTTAAAATTGGAAATTACGAAAGTAACAAATAGCAAAAGCAACCAAGTCAGGATTTAGCAAATGGTAAATTATATGTAAAAATGTTAACTAGTAAACATCCGTCCATATATATTTCTCTCTTTCAAATGATTATGATAAGTGCTGATACATTTGCAGTATTTATATAATACTGTCCACAAATATTCAAAGACAAATGAAAAGTAAAAGGAAAGAGCTGAAAAACTTGGAAAAGAAAAGGCAACAAGGACACCAGTGGGCTTGAGATTAGTCACTCTCTAGTTGTGTGTGTGTGTGTGTGTGTGTGTGTGTGTGTCTGCTCATACAGCCACCAACCAAAATGATAATGGATCAAAGGTAACAATTCTCCAGACTTTCTCAGGAGCACTACCAAATACCACATTTGAGTTTTCGATCATGTACTAAGTAAACAACTTTAGCTGGACCAAACATGTCTTTTAACTATTCACCTCAAACCCACTAAAACTGTAGCAAACATGCTTTCCTTGGATACAGCAGGCTTTTCAAAACAGTATATCTTTTACTATTTGGTTCCATATTGGTAATATATATCACACACCATTCTAGCTTTGAAATGCATTTATTTTTTGATTATTGAAATTCATCTTTCATGAATGATGAATTTTCAAATCACTATGGTAGCCACTTACACGTTTGCTGTGGGCCAACTGTAGTAGCAGTTTTAATACGCAATATTCCAGGGGTGACCATATAGTTTAAGTTGGGTACAGTTTGTGAGGAGTTTGACAAAGGGTATCAGAAAAGATTTGAAAACTTGGCACTGGAAAACTGACTGAGCACTCAGAGAGTTCTATAAATACATCACCAAATATAATACACTTCAGAGGGCTGAACCTTTATGACAAAACAAAACACAGGAGGCACAATATTGCTGGGGTAAGCTTGCCCCACTCTTACCAGCAGAGGGCCCCAGGGGCAAGCCATTTAACCTCTCAAGGTCCCTGCCCACCCCAACTGCAAAATCAGGTAGGTGTTTCGATACTACATACAAGGCGCTTAGCCTGATGCCTTACACAAAGACAGCAGTTGCTAAATAATTTTGAACTAGACAGTTATTTTATACCACAAGACAAAGTAAATGGGACCAAAAGCCTCAAAACAAGACAGAGCAGACTTTTCTTTAAAGCAAAATGATGGTAAAATTATAAACAGTTTCCAAGGCAAATCCACAGTGCTAAGTCACATTAAATATCCACTGTCAATAAAATGAGTATGCTAAATACTGGCAGAATATCTGAAACATGAAATATTCTTAGGTTATTCACATTTTTTTTAAGCAGTGTATCTTTTACCATTTGGTTCCATATTGGTCATACATATCACACGCCATTCTAGCTTTGAAATGCATTTATTTTTTGATTATTGAAATTCATCTTTCATGAAATTTTTATCAAGTAGTATATTTAAGCTTGAAGGCATAAAGCTAAACCAACAGCAATACATACAAGCAGTTTTCCATTCAAATTTACAAAAGCTTTTACTAGCAACAAAAATATAAAGGGGGTTCATTTTCCTTTTAATCCAGAGTTTTTATTTTTAAAAGACCAGTCACAATCATCCTACTATAGCTATTTCAACAGAGAGAAGAAAAGAAGCACTGACTAAAAAAGATTATGCCAAATTATCCAGTTACCTCAAAGTTTGGTGACTGGATAGTTCAGCGCTGACTGTGGTCTTAAACATTTACAGTTAGCAAGTAAGTTGACACATTCAATAGGCTTATATGTTTTATAGGTGAAAACATAAACAGTGACAAGTACCCATGATATTTGTAACTAATAGTTCAAACTCACTAAATCTACTTCATTAAATGATGTGCAGTTGTGTGATAATTAACTGAATGTTTTCATCACGTCCATTTTGTTTTCAGAGAAACAATTATCCTACTGACGTATTAATGGCAGCATTTCAGCAGGTTATCAGTAACTATGTCAAAGGTTTCTAAAAGGATGCTAACAATTAACAATACAACTTGCATTAAATTCATACAACACTTTATGTTGGGACATTAAGTCCTAAGGCCTATACATCATTCAAAGATCTTCAGAAGAGATCACAGGCACAGTGGAGAGTACACATTAATCAAAGTTCTTTCTAAGCACTGTATTGCCAACTATTGAAAATTAACTATTTCATTCCACAATATAGGAGGATGTTCATCTTTCTGGTAGATTCACTTTATTTTGAAAAAATACACATGTACTTGGGACAGATAAAAAGGAAACCATTTAACCTGGTTTCATTTAACTATATTGCTGTATGTGGGCTATTCTGGTATGCTAGAGGATCTCGGATATATGGCAATTACCCCACAGCTATATATCTATGGGCTAAAAACTAGCCATAATGTAAAAAAAAGTAGAGCACAAATGCATAAGGGCCAAGAATCTTGGACAGGCTGTGCTTTAGCATCGATGTTTCATTAAAGGTATACGTTATTAAGAGGAGGTAAAAGTCTCAGAGAAAAGAAATTTTAATGTCAGTGATACAAGCCCTAGAACATAACACAGCACAGACAGGAGGCACAATACTGCAGGGTTGTTTTGTTGCAAGATCTGGCACAAGTGCCCAGCCTTACCTCTTCAGAATTAATTGAGAAATCATTTATTAGCCAATCTTCAGGTCTACTTAATTATTTTAAATGATTAATTACAGTTAGGTTTAAAACATAGCAGTGCAGGGCAGGCTACATTGGCTCAATGGCAGAGTTCTCGTCTGCCATGCCAGAGACCAGGGTTCAATTCCTGGTGCCTGCCCATGTGAAAAAAAAAATATATATATATATATATATATATGGCAGTGCAAATTAAAACTCAAACATGTACAAAGGTCTCTTTGGCTCTTGTAAAAAAAAAAAAACACAAATACATAAAATTATGTCACAAATATTAGAGGAACTGGAATGAACTATCAGAGATTTCATTTTTTTATAAAGAAAAGTAACTAACTTTACCCACATTCATTTAAATTGCTATATGAAATAGAACAACATATTATATAACGTGAGTGATTTTTCTACTAATGAAAACTAAAACTATTTGTTGCAAATGCATTTTGTGCAAAAATAAAAAGAGACTGTATTTCAAGAGAGCAGAAAAGGAAAGAGGAATAAGTCATTAGCAGGTGTCCACTGTTAAGTTAGGAACCAAATTTTTCCCTACACCTATCCCACTGTTGGCAATGGGAGTGTTAACAACTGGTGATATAAAAGTAAACATATTACTGTGAAACAGATAATGCCATATCATTTCAATATTTTGAAAAGCAAACATTCTTCATCACTTAACAAGGATATTCCAGAAAATTCTATCATGTTCTCAACATTACTCTGGGCAAGGATAAGAGGGTGGTGCAGATGAAGACTTAAAAGCAAAACAAGATAGAGCATACAAAAGGAATACATAAAGCATTCTGTATTTAGTACAAATAATGGAAAATGATTTTATGGTGCTCATATTTTTCAAGAGAAGTTATTTTTACACATGTTGAAATCCTGTTTAAAAAACAAGTCTACTGAAAGGGATTATTTGTAGGTTAAAACAAACCATTAATAAATTATCAGTTTTAACAGAATTCATGCAATTATCAGAAAGTCACTATTTCAAATCACAAAATTTATGCTCTGACACATGATTACATATTAAAATCATTTCTTAAATTATTTTGTATTTGGTGCTGATAAAGCTCTTGAGAAAGTGCCATACAAACCCAAGGTTATAGAAAATTTTAAGTGATAATCTTAAAATACTATACAAAAATGTGTAAATAAAGGAATGTTTTAGACTTGCAGGGCATTATAAAATTCATAATTTGGTTTAGGAAAAGAGATCCTCTCATGCATTTTTAAAAAATTGTTAGCATAATTTTGAAAATTCAAAATTGGGTTCTCAATCAGCAGCAAAATGTGCTGGACACAGCACTGCACTTCACAGAACCTAACAAGTAACTGCAGATGTGCTGCATATTTGCTTCAGAACTTGTCTAACCTCATGACAGCACAAGCTCGCACACTTACGAATGAACAGAGAAAAAACTACTGCTCAGATTTTATAACAAGTCTCACCTTTAAAATGTCTATACCCCTCTTTTGTTTACCCTGTCAGAGACGAAAACTGCTTTTAAAAGATATTACAGGGCAGGCCATGGTGGCTCAGCAGGCAGAGTTCTTGCCTGTCATGCCGGACACCCGGGTTTGTTCTCAGTGCCTGCCCGTGCAAAAAAAGATATTACAAACAATATAAATGACAGTAAAGCACTATAAAAATTAGGTATGATATTTTTGGCACAAAGCACTTTTTAAATCTAAGCTCATTTTGCAAAATATATATCTGGAATTTCTCATTTGAAAATAAAAACGTTTAATAGACACACAATGTGTAAACGATTTTATGAATGTATTAATTAGAATCTAAATCTCCTTAAATACTGCACATACCTTCAGTACCAATATCTGCATGCATACCTCCACACTCTACATTATACAGGTATTGCACAAGTAATGTTGCCAAAAGTACACACTAATGACGTCTGGCAAGATTTAGTGTTTACCTTTCATTGTTATATTTTGGTAAGTACTCAGATTCAATATTATCTTTCAGAAAAGCTAGATAGTCAATTTCAGAAAAAGAATGCTATCTTTCCTTGACCCATAACATTAAGATCTACCAAAATATTTAGGAATTGTATTTATTTTTCCAGCATTTTAAAATTCAGCAAAACCTGTTTTTGTTATTTCTTCTAGGATTCCTTCAAAAACAGGAAAAGCTTCGTCTAATGTAAAAAATTAAAACAAGTCCACAGGGCAGTAATTTTTCCACCAGCGGTCTAACTATACATTCTGAAAAACATTGCCAGAGCAATATTTAAGTCCGTCAACTATTAGAGCCATTAAGTGCAAAGTCTGCTAAGACCTGTAACATACCATGAGCGCTGAATGCATTTCTTACTGAATTGCACAATATAATTAAATTCTTTTCCTCTCTAAAAATGTTTTAGGGGATGCTACAGCTGCTAAAAGGATTTCTGTTCTTCTTGGTCCTCTGTTTGTTGGGTCTAAGATTGATGACATCTCCACCATTAAGGATACTTGAATTCTGACCTGAGTGACTTCCGCCAGAAGTGTTAAAGACACCTGTATAAATTAAGGAACCAGTGATTAAAACACAGAGACTGACACACCTATTGCAGCTTATGCACCCAGCTTCTTAGAAAAAGCATTAATACTTTCAAGTAGGACATAATTTTAAGCTTTTTGTTTTCATTTAATAGCTAGTAACACTAATATTCATGGTTTCAAGGCAAGCACATTAGCAGTTTACCTATGTATTCTTCCAGGATATTTTATGCATATGCAGGCAAAAATATATATAATTTTTTCCACCCAAATAGTGGAATACTCTATACACTGTTCTGCATCTTTTCATTAACAATATATTTTAGAAATTTTGAATCAATAAACAATTTGAATAACTTCACTTATTAACTACACATCAAGAATACCTGATTTGTGGTCAACAACAGTATTTGTGTGATTTTATGTTAAGAAAAACACTGCATATGTGCAAGTTCATAGTAACAGAGATTTTCCTGTTTTTAGGCTATAACAACAAAAAAGTGGTCTTTTACAGATAAAGTGATGAGTAGATAAAAGGGATGAATTGAAGACAACTTTTTAATGACTATAGTTTCTATGTTAAACTGTGATTACAAAATGTAATGTTTAGTTTATGAACTAGTTAGCATCCATGGTACACAAAAGTCTAGGTAAGATGGTATCAGAGATACAAAGATGACCAAGACCAATTCCTACTGACAAGAAGTTTACAATTTATTATGTGACATGAGATGGAATACAAACAGGTGAGGCTGTAAAGACACTACATACTAAGTGTCAGTAAAAGTGGCACAACAGGGTGGTGCGATGGTGGCTCTGGCAGAATGAGACCCGGGTTCATTTCCCGGTGCCTACCCATGTTTAAAAAAAAAAAAAGTGGTACAAGATCCTATGGATGGTTCAAAGGAAGGACCCATTACATCTAATTCATAAGAAAGGAAAAACTACATGAAGAGGGTAGAACTAGATACCTTGCATTCCCTGGACTTGGATCCCTGTTCTTTTAAGAGAAAAGCATGGTGGATGTGGATTCTCCCAAAGACATAGCTGGGAGAGCTTTCCAGATAGTCTTTGAGGAATGAAGAGTTCTTTAAAAGAAGATAGGAAAGGGAGGCCATTCTTGATGGAAGAATCAAAATAAGCAAAGGAGAAGAGGTAAGAAAGTCCTGGGCATGCTGAGGAAAGAGGGTACATATGTTCAAGAGGGTACATATAGACTAGTGGGATATGAGGCTGCACAGGTAGCCTGAGTGAAACTGTCTTCAAATGCTGCAGTGAATCCACATTTAATTTGTTCCATAATGAGAACCTATCAAAGGGTTTTAATAGTGGACTGGAAGACAAAAGTGGGAGCAAGGAGACTAGGCCAGTTGGAAGTTTACTGCAAATGTCCTACCTTGTTTAAGAAAGCATTTGAGGTATCTGTCCAGAGGAACATATGCAATAAAAATGGCAAAAGAAGAAAAAAGCCAGAACCAAAGGAAAATGTAAATTAAAACAGATCAAGAAAATTATGTGTGTGTTTATGTATATGTAATGAGAGAAGGCGTGGAATACAGAAATGAAGTCTTCAGTAGACTATGCAGCTGCTTCGGAACCAGCAAACTTGTCTCTCATCTTTCTTAAGCCAAAGCAAAACAAAGAGAAGTGATCAGTCTCTTCTCACTGTCAAAGAGAAGACAACATACCTATTCAGGGAATGCTAAATTTTTGCTAACATTTTAGCATTAAATTAAAAAATTCAGTATAAGGTAATGAGTAAGATGTTAGGAGATGGAAAAGGTAAGAGACATTGCCAAGTATAGAATCAGAAGAACAAGTGTTAGAAAGCTCCTTTATATAAAAGGCATATTTCTATAAAAAGTCTGTAAAATTTCTCCTGTCTTTAATATATCAAATGGATTTAAAGAATTCAATAGTAATAAACTTTTTTTTAATATGCCTTTTGACAAGAGACCGGGTAGTCCTAAGTTTAATATTAGTGATCTAATACTTATAATCACATTTTTTAAAGAAATGAGTATATTATTGGAAACAGCAAATATAATAACAAATGAAAGATAAATTTACCAGGTAAACATAGGCTAAAATTTGCTGGGTACTTACCAATTTTGTTACTACTTGAATGCATTAGTTCTGGGTCTTCAGCTATTTGTTGTTTAAGTTTTTGAAGATATTTTTCAGCCAAATATTTAAAAACTAGAATAAAAGTAACACACAACACACCAGGCCAATATGATTAAGCATATAAAGTCTGTTATTTGACATCATTACAATATTCATACTTAATAAACAAATGTGAATTTAAATTAGAACCAGAACACACTCTAGTCAGAAGTTCAACTTTTAAAAATTATTTGATTATCAATAAAAATATTTTTAAAAAAATAATTTGAGCAGTACCTGAAAAGCACAATGATAATACCAGTAAATGTATAGTGGTATTTTATTAGTAAAGAAATAATACTTGAGTCATTGGCTTTTTAGTGAAAACTACTGAAAGTGATTAATACTTAGCAATGTTAACCTGGCTCAGACTTGGAATGATGCTCCTTTCTTCACGTGAAGCATACTATTAGAATACAGATTAGGGTAATAACTGAGCTGCGATCTATTAATATAAGTGTCATTTCTGGAGTCAGAAAAATAGCTATCATCTTTCTCTAATCTCACTTTTTTAAACTGGGAAATATTAAATGAAGTAAGGTCATCACTACCTAGGGAAATATCTGTTCCTAGAGAAATGAAGTGATTTGAAACACAGAAGACTTTTTAAAAAGTACACATTAAAACCACACATGCACACACATGCACACATAAATAGCTTAGATTTTTTTAAAAGTACGTTTCTTAAACAAAAACACTAAAGAATACCAAAGTTTTGTTATAAGAGTAATAAGTATTTAAAGACATTAAGTACCTTAATATAAAGACACAAGCATGCCTTCAAATCTTACTTACTGATAGGTGACAGAGAAAATTTTGTTCTCATCACAAATATAATTTATAAACACAATAGAAAACGTATAAGAAGAATAACATAAACCTTCTGTTGCAATAATTTTTTAAAAGAGCAATTTACCTTCATTTACATTTAGATCCTCTTTCACTGATGTTCTGTAGAATCTTAACTTTAACCTTTTTGCCAGTGCCTCAGCTTCTTCACTGCACATCAATTTAGGAGGAAAAAAAAGCTTATAAAAGTAATTTCTGATAGCTCTTTTTTAAAAAAAAATCACTGTTATTATATTTACAGAATGCCAGTGGACGGGGGAATCAAAACACCCAGAAGTTTTTCATGTTTATTTTTAAAGAGCCTTGATATTGACAACCAGTCAAATAAAACCAGTTGAAAGCTATATTTTCACTGAGTGCTCAATTGGGATTTTCACTCTTCACCAGCCATTATGTGGCATCTGCAAACAGAACACTTTTCTATGAAGTCACTAATCTCGAGCCCTAAAATGGGTTGATTATTACTTTTCTTTACATAATACTTTAATCAATTCTCTCCTGCTTTAAGAATATTTGTTTTTAATTATACTCTGAAAATCTTATATTGTAGTACTTATTTTATTACTGGCCATGAAACTACTTTGTTACCAAAAGCTGGTCAGTATATTAATGACTAGTCATGTCTATAAGAGTGGACTCCTAATTTTAGTTTTATTGTACCGACTGTGCTCTCAACGGGCACAGAGTGGCCTTCATGTCCTTGTGTAGCCCCCTTCCCCACTGTATCCGGTTTGTTGTACAAGTAACTGTATGGGACTGCTGAGGCTAGGAAACGTAAGACTTTATGGCTTCTGCCTTGCTTTTTCTTGGATCAACAACTCTGTAAAAAGCCAGCTGCCGTTATCATGAAAACACTCAAGCAGTACTTAAGGACAGGCCCATATGGTGAAGAGCTGAGGCCTCCTGCCAACAGCCAAGTAGATGAGTCATCTCAAAAGTGCATCCCCCAGTCCCAGTCAAGTTTTTATGTGAATACCAGCTGACATCTTGACTGCAACCTCATGAAAAACTCTGAGTCAAAAACACCCATTTAAGCAACTTTCAAATTTCTGACCCAAAGAAACAGTACAATAAAAATGTTCAAGGTAATCTGTTTTAATCTGTTATATAGCAATGAATAACTAATGCAATGCACAAAAAATTCAGGTAAAAACTGAGCAAAGACTTTCAAAGCTAGCAAAAACATGAATAATGCAGTAAGTAAATATTTATAGACAAATGATATGCTAATTTAAATTAAATTCACAAATTTGAGCATAGCACTTCTGAATATACAAAACAATATGAATCTGAATTTTTTATCTATTTAAATTCATCAATGTAGGACAGCTAATTATTCTGGGCATTAAAAATTTCTAGGAATGTTTTTCCTAACATTATTACTATGTCTAAGTTTCAATTAACATGAAAAACTGGATTTGTGGTACAAGGACCCAAGAATGGAATCCTAAAAGGATGTTCAAAATAGACTCTCTTAACTTTCTCTACTTATAAATTCAATGTGATTTTTTTTTTTAAACCCAATTCAATGGGTTTAAGCTCAAAGAAATGTTAAGTATTACGTGGTCTTTATAAAAACCTTTCCTAAGTTTTTTAAGTCTAGGAAACAAAATGTAAACTGTTTTAACATTTTGTAGGATTATTGCCTCCTCCTATCCAAAAGAAAAGTAGCCATCTTACTTCTTTATACATGAATCATCCAAAAGATCAATCTTGTTTTGCACAAGAACAGTGGGTATATCTCCAACTTCAGCTACTACTTTCTCTCTCCAACTGGGAATTGCTTCAAAAGATTCTCTGTCAGTGGTAGAAAACACAAGCACGCAAGTCTGGGCTCCTATAAGGACAAAAATGAACCTGTTACTTATATTAACGAAGCAATTCTATGTGGAGTGGGAGCAACTTTTATCTATTCAAAATGATTTTTATGTAGCATAAATAAATGCTGAAATAATCTTTGGAGTGTTATTTTTCAACACATCCATGCAGAAGACCCAGATTTGATTCCTGGCCTATGCACCAAATAAAAAATATATTTTTTTCCAACACATACTATTTTCTTTTCTCTTTAAATGTGTTTTTATTGTATAATATAACATATATAATAGGCAAAGAAAGAAAATACCAATAATTTTCAAAGCACACTTGAACAAATAGTTAAAGAACAGATTCCAGAATGTCATGGGCTACCATTCCATCATCTCAGATTTTTCCTTCTAGCTGCTCCAAAACACTAGAGGCCAGAAGGAATACTAATATAGTAACTCAAAGTCATACTCATTTGTTGAATCCCATTTTCTCTGTTTTATCTCCTCCTTCCCTTTCAATCCTTCACCCAATCTATAGAAGGGGTTGGGCGATGCCTATTTCATGTTGAGAAGGGGTGTCCACACTAAAGATGAGGGGGATGTAATTAATCGATAATCCTGGAGAGGCTAGTCCTTCTGAGTTTCAGGATTTATCTGACTTAGGAACCCTCTGGGAATTAGATGTTCCAGGAAGGCAAACTTAGTGCATGAAACCTTCACTGAGTCTCAGTTCAAGCCCTAGGTGTTCTTAAGAGTCAAGAGGGGTGATATTGGTTGGGGTTTAGCAAACCATGGCAATTAGCACTATCTAACTGAAGTTGCATAAGAGCAGTCTCCAGAACAGCCTCTTGACTCCATCTGATCTCTCTTGGTCACTCATGCCTTATTTTATTATACTTCTTTTCCCCTTTTTGGTCAGGAAGACATTGCTAATCCCATGGTGCCAAGGCCAAACTCAACCCCAGAAGTCATGCCCCATGCCGTCATGGAGACTTTCATCCCTGAACAGCTTGTACCACATAGTGGGGAGGGCAACAATCCTCCTTATAGAGTTGGGCCTCGAGAGAGACAGGCCACGTGTGAGCAACAAGAGGCTTCCTGGAAGCAACTCTTAGGCTTCGCACCTTACTATGTTCTAATTCAAAAAATCAATTTTTATCAAGAAGAGTGGTCCTCAAATTTCTACAAGTGTCAAAGTATCCTCAAAATCATATACACGGGGGTGTGGCCAAGATGGCAGCTTAGCAATGTGCAGGTTTTAGTTTGTCCTCCAGAACAACTACTAAATAACCAGAAGCAGTACAGAACAGCTCCCAGAGCCACGTCAGTGCCCGGACACAAAGCGTACCCCAATCTGTACCAGCTGGACTGGTTGCGAGCCTCCCCAGAACCGTGAGTTCCCCTAGCTGTGGTGGCTGGCGCCCCTCCCCAACAGGCTGCTTCCCAGAGGGAAAGGAAAGAGACTCTAACAGCAGCAGGGACTGAGTCCAACCAAACACCAATTGTGGCATTAATGAACAAATTCTGACTACTAAAAATAGGCAACCAGCTCAGGTAAACCTGGTCAAGGCGGAGGTCGCTCGTGGGGTTAATGAAAAAAGAGGAGAGGGGAGGAAATGGAGGTTTTTGTGGCTGTGCTTCTATGGAGGCTTGGCTGCCTCTGGATTCAGCGGTGGGACTTCTCAGGCTGCAACCGCCCCAGGCATAGGCAGAAAACGGGCTGCTTTCAGGGCTGTCTCCCACCTGTGCGTTACCCAGGGGAGGGGTGAAGCCCAACTCAGGTGGAATCCCTCCCTCAAGGAATTCAAACCCCAGGGCTTGGCAATTTGAAGCCATTAAAACCAGCCTACAACCTCTCCTCTATCTCCACCACGCCCCCAGCAGGGAGAGTCTTCCAAAGTTAAAGGTGCCGAACATCTTTTGCTGGTGGGAACCACAGGCAGACAAGCGCCACATACTGGGCAGGATAAGAAAAAGAGAGCCCAGAGACTTCACAGGAAAGTCTTTTAAACTGCTGGGTCTCACTCTCAGGGAAAACTGATGCAGGTGACTCCTTCCCCTTCATAGGAGGCCAGTTTAGTCCGGGAAAACCCGGCTGGAGTCTATAATACCTATGTAGACCCTCCTAAGGGTGGGGAGGGAAAAGGCACCATAGAAACAGGGTAAGAAACAAGAAAACAAGAACTGAAAAATTACCCTCTGTTAAACAAAACCTAAGCTAGAGGTCCAGAAAAAGCTGAACTGAAGGTCAAAGAACAGATAGACAACAAACTCATCTAGCAAGAAAACCCTAGGTAAAAGAAGTGAAAGCAATCCCCAGAATGAACTAATTAAGGTAATCAAATGTCTAGACGCCAGCAAAAAAAAAACAAATCACACCAGGAAAATTGAAGACATGGCCCAGTCAAAGGAACAAACCAATAGTTCAAATAAGATACGGAAGCTGAAACAATTAATTCAGAATATACGAACAGACATGGAAAACTTCCTTAAAAACCAAATCAATGAATTGAGGGAGGATATGAGGAAGGCAAGGAATGAACAAAAAGAAGAAATGGAAAGTCTGAAAAAACAAATCATAGAACTTATGGGAATGAAAGGTACAGTAGAAGGAATGAAAAAAACAATGGAAACCTACAATGGTAGATTTCAAGAGACAGAGGTTAGTATTAGTGAACTGGAGGATGGAACCTCTGAAATCCGACAAGATACAGAAACTATAGGGAAAAAAATGGAAAAATATGAGAAGGGACTCAGGGAACTGAATGATAACATGAAGCGCACAACTATACGTGTTGTGGGTGTCCCGGAAGGAGAAGAGAAGGGAAAAGGAGGAGAAAAACTAATGGAAGAAATTATCACTGAAAATTACCCAACTGTTATGAAAGACCTAAAATTACAAATCCAAGAAGTGCAGTGTACCCCAAAGAGAACGGATCCAACTAGACGTTCTCCAAGACACTTACTAGTCAGAATGTCAGAGGTCAAAGAGAAAGAGAAGATCTTGAAAGCAGCAAGAGAAAAGCAATCCATCACATACAAGGGAAACCCAATAAGACGATGTGTAGATTTCTCAGCAGAAACCATGGAGGCAAAAAGACAGTGGGATGATATATTTAAATTACTAAAAGAGAAAAAATGCCAACCAAGAATTCTATACCCAACAAAACTGTCCTTCAAAAATGAGGGAGAAATTAAAACATTTTCAGACAAAACATCACTGAGAGAATTTGTGACCAAGAGACCAGCTCTATAAGAAATACTAAAGGGAGCACTACAGACAGATACGAAAACACAAAAGAAAGAGGTGTGGAGAAGAGTACAGAAGAAGGAAAATTAGATATGGCATGTAAAATCCAAAAGGCAAAATGGTAAAGAAAGTACTACCCGTATAGTAATAACACTAAATGTTAATGGATTGAACTCCCCAATCAAAAGACATAGACTGGCAGAATGGATTAAAAAACAGGATCCTTCTATATGCTGTCTACAGGAAACACATCTTAGACCCAAAGATAAACATAGGTTGAAAGTGAAAGGTTGGGAAAAGATATTTCATGCAAATAAAATCCAGAAGAGGGCAGGAGTAGCTATACTAATATCCAACAAATCAGACTTCAAATGTAAAACAGTTAAAAGAGACAAAGAAGGATACTATCTACTAATAAAGGAACAATTCAACAAGAAGACATAACAATCATAAATATTTATGAACCGAACCAGAATGCCCCAAAATATGTGTGGCAAACACTGCAAACACTGAAAAGGGAAATAGACACATTTACCATAATAGTTGGAGACTTCAATTCACCAATCTCATCAATGGACAGAACGTCTAGACAGAGGATCAATAAAGAAAGAGAGAATTTGAATATTACAATAAATGAGCTAGACTTAACACATTTATAACCTTACACCCCACAACAACAGGATACACATTTTTCTCAAATGCTCATGGACCATCCTCAAAGATAGACCATATGCTGGGTCACAAAGCAAGTCTCAACAAGTTTAAAAAGATTGAAATCATACACAACACTTTCTCGGATCATAAAGGAATGAAGTTGGAAATCAATAATAGGCAGAGCGCCAGAAAATTCACAAATATGTGGAGGCTCAACAACACACTCTTAAACAACCAGTGAGTCAAGGAAGAAATCACAAGAGAAATAAGTAAATATCTCGAGGCAAATGAAAATGAAAACACAACATATCAAAACTTATGGGATGCAGCAAAGGCAGTGCTAAGAGGGAAATTTATTACCCTAAATGCCTATATCAAAAAAGAAGAAAGGGAAAAATTGAGGAATTAACTGTCCACTTGGAAGAACTGGAGAAAGAACAGCAAACTAACCCCAAAGCAAGCAAAAGGAAAGAAATAACAAAGATTAGAGCAGAAATAAATGAAATTGAGAACATGAAAACAATTGAGAAAATCAACAAAACAAGAAGCTGGTTCTATGAGAAAATCAGTAAGATTGATGGGCCCTTAGCAAGACTGACAAAAAGAAGAAGAGAGAGGATGCAAATAAATAAGATCAGAAATGGAAGAGGAGACATAACCACTGACCCCACAAAAATAAAGGAGGTAATAACAGGATACTATGAACAACTTTATGCTAATAAATACAACAATGTAGATGAAATGGACAACTTCCTAGAAAGGCATGAACAACCAACTTTGACTTGCGAAGAAATAGATGACCTCAACAAGCCAATCACAAGTAAAGAAACTGAATCAGTCATTAAAGAGCTTCCCAAAAAGAAAAGTCCAGGACCAGACGGCTTCACATGTGAATTCTATCAAACATTCCAGAAAGAATTAGTACCAATCCTGCTCAAACTCTTCAAAAAAATTGAAGTGGAGGGAAAGCTACCTAATTCATTCTATGAAGCCAACATCACCCTCATACCAAAACCAGGCAAAGATATTACAAAAAAAGGAAACTACAGACCAATCTCTCTAATGAATATAGATGCAAAAAATCCTCAACAAAATTCTAGCAAATCAAATCCAGCAACACATTAAAAGAATTATACATGATGACCAAGTAGGATTCATCCCAGGTATGCAAAGATGGTTCAACATAAGAAAATCAATTAATGTAATATACCACATCAACAAATCAAAGCAGAAAAATCACATGATCATCTCAACTGATGCACAGAAGGCATCTGACAAAATTCAACATCCTTTCCTGCTGAACACACTTCAAAGGACAGGAACACAAGGGAATTTCCTTAAAATGATAAAAGGAATATATGAAAAACCCACAGCTAGTATCATCCCCAATGGGGAAAAACTGAAAACTTTCCCCCTAAAATCAAGAACAAGACAAGGATGTCCACTATCACCACTGTTATTCAACACTGTGTTGGAAGTTCTAGCCAGAGCAATTAGAGAACAAAAAGAAATACAAGGCATCAAAATTGGAAAGGAAGAAGTAAAACTATCACTGTTTGCAGATGATATGATACTATATGTTGAAAACCCTGAAAAATTCACAGCAAAACTACTACAGCTAATAAACGAGTACAGCAAAGTGGGAGGTTACAAGATCAACACCCAAAAATCTGTAGTGTTTCTATACACTAGTAATGAACAATCTGAGGGGGAAATCAAGAAACGAATTCCATTTACAACTGCAACTAAAAGAATAAAATATTTAGGAATAAATATAACTGAAAAGACAAAAGACCTATACAAAGAAAAGTACAAAAAACTGTTAAAAGAAATCACAGAAGACCTAAATAGATGGAAGGGCATACTGTGTTCATGGATTGGGAGGCTAAATATAGTTAAGACGTCAACTGTACCTAAATTGATTTACAGATTCAATGCAATACCAGTCAAAATCCCAACAACTTACTTTTCAGAAATAGAAAAACCAATAAGCAAATTTATCTGGAAGGGCAGGGTGCCCCGAATTGCTAAAAGTATCATGAGGGAAAAAAAGGAAGCTGGAGGTCTCACGCTGCCTGACTTTAAGGCATATTATGAAGCCACAGTGGTCAAAACAGCATGGTACTGGCATAAAGATAGATATACTGACCAATGGAATTGAATAGAGTGTTCAGATATAGACCCTCTCATCTATGAACAATTGATCTTTGATAAGGCAGTCAAGCCAACTCACCTGGGACAGACAGTCTCTTCAATAAATGGTGCCTAGAGAACTGGATATCCATATGCAAAAGAAGGAAAGAAGACCCATATCTCACACTCCATACAAAAGTTAACTCAAAATGGATCAAAGATCTAAACATTAGGTCTAAGAACATAAAACAGTTAGAAGAAAATGTAGGGAAATATCTTATAAATCTTATAATTGGAGGTGGTTTTATAGACCTTATACCCAAAGCAAGAGCACTTAAGAAAGAAAGAAAGAAATGGGAACTACTCAAAATTAAACACTTTTGTGCACCAAAGAACTTCATCAAGAAAGTAAAAAAGACAGCCTACACAATGGGAGACAATATTTGAAAACGATGTATCAGATAAAGGTCTAGTATCCAGAATTTATAAAGAGATTGTTCAACTCAACAACAAAAAGACAGCCAATCTAATTACAAAATGGGAGAAAGACTTGAACAGACAACTCTCAGAAGAGGAAATACAAATGGCCAAAAGGCACATGAAGAGATGTTCAACGTCCCTGGCCATTAGAGAAATGCAAATCAAAACCACAATGAGGTATCACCTCACACCCAGCAGAATGGCCATTATCAACAAATCAGAAAATGACAGGTGCAGGAGAGGATGTGGAGAAAGAGGCACACTTATTCACTGTTGGGGGGAATGTCAAATGGTGCAAACACTGCTGAAGGCAGTTTGGCAATTCCTCAAAAAGCTGAATATAGAATTGCCATATGACCCAGCAATACTATTGCTAGGTATCTACTCAGAGGACATAAGGGCAGAGACACAAACGGACATTTGCACACCAATGTTTATAGCAGCATTATTTACAATCGCAAAGAGATGGAAACAGGCAAAATGTCCATCAACAGACGAGTTGCTAAACAAACTGTGGTATATACATACGATGGAATACTATGCAGCTTTAAGACAGAATAAACTTATGAAGTATGTAACAACACGGATGGACCCTGAGAACATTATTCTGAGTGCGACTAGCCAAAAACTAAAGGACAAATACTGTATGGTCTCATTGATATGAAGTGACATTAGTGAATAAACTTTGAATATTTTGTTGGTAACAGAGACCATCAGGAGATAGAATTAGGGTAAGATATTGGGTAACTGGAGCTGAAGCAATACAGACTGTGCAACAGGACTGGATACAAAAACTCAGAAATGGACAGCACAATACTACCTAACTAATACAATTATGTTAACACACTGAATGAAGCTGCATGTGAGAATGATAGAGGGAGGAGGGCTGGGGACATAAATGAAATCAGAAAGAAAGACAGATGTTAAAGATCGAGATGGTATAATCTAGGAATGCCTAGAGTATATAATAATAGTGAAATGTACAATGTACAAATTTTAAAAATGTTTTTGCATGAGGAAGAACAAAGGAATGTCATTATTGCAGGGTACTGAAAATAGATGGTAATTAATATTTTAAAATGTCACCTTATGTGTGAGACTGAAGCAAAACATGTTTATTTGTTAGAAAATTTATATTTTGACTAGTGCATTTCCTAATATAACTTATGTAGATAGTTTGATTGAACACCATAAGTACTTGGAATCTCAGGTAGGACATGAGATTTTGTTGGTTTGTCCAGAGTGATGCCCCGATGAATCCCAGAGTGATTTGATCAGTGACTAGAAAAGTATTTGCAAAGCCCCCTTCAGGGAATGGTGAGAATGGGGAGAAATTCAACTTCTCCAAGTTGAATTATTGATATTCTCACAAGCAGTGTGGACAATCAAAGCTATAGGCAGAGCCCCCAGTCTTGGGATTTGTTCATATGAAACTTAACCCCACAAAGGATAGGTCAAGCCTACTTAAAATTTAGGCCTAAGAGTCACTCCCAAGAGAGCCTCTTCTGTTGCTCAGATGTGGTCTCTCCTTCCAGCCAACACGACGAGCATTCTCACCACCCTCCCCCTCTCTGCGTGGGACATGACTCCCAGGGGTGTGGACCTTCCTGGCAACGTGGGACAGAGATCCTGGAATGAGCTGAGACTCAGCATCAAGGGATTGAGAAAAACCCTAGAATGAGCTGAGACTTAGCATCAAGGGATTGAGAAAACCTTCTCGACCAAAAGGGGGAAGAGTGAAATGAGATAAAGTGTCAATGGCTGAGAGATTTCAGACAGAGTCGAGAAGTTACCCTGGAGGTTATTCTTATGCATCAAGTAGATATCATCTTGTTATTCAAGACGTAATGGAGAGGCTGGAGGGAACTGCCTGAATATGTAGAGCTGTGTTCCAGTAGCCATGTTTCTTGAGGATGATTGAATAATGATATAGCTGTCACAATGTGACTGTGTGATTGTGAAAACCTTGTGTCTGATGCTCCTTTTATCTACCTTGTCAACAAAGGAGTAGAACATATGGAATAAAAATAAATAATAGGGGGAACAAATGCTAAAATAAATTTAGTTTGAAATGCTAGTGATCAATGAAACCGAGGGGTAAGGGGTATGGTAGGTATAATCTGTTTTCTTTTTTTCTTTCCTGTGTTCATTTTATTTCTTTTCTTTTGTGTTTTTCTTTTTCTGAATTAATGCAAATGTTCTAAGAAATGATGAATATGCAACTAAGTGATGATATTGTGAATTACTGATTATATATGTTGATGTTCCATTTAGTTTCTTAATTTTTAATTAATAAATAAATTTTAAAAAAATTATACATGATCTTTCTGAAACAAAACAAAATACTGATATATTTAATTCTATTGTAAGAGCTAGAGAAATTGGTAAACTTTATAGGAATGATAGGCTGTTCTCAAGTTCTTACTGTTTTTCATTTGCTTCTTAATTGCTTTCAGCACAGATTTAAGAAAAATGTACGTGGAAAAAAATCCTAATTTTCACATTCAATATTTTTAAAAAATTTGTATTATTTTATTAATACAATACCAGTAATCCTAACCAATACTGTTTGAAAACCAGTGCCAAGAGTAAATATATATATACACAAAGTAGAAGAGGAAAAAAATTTTTATTTTTTTTACCCTGTTTGCATTATTCCCATACCATACTAACTGACAGTATTTTAACTATCAACTATCCCATTATGGCGATAATATCTAAGATTAAAAATAAGCAGCAGATAATTCCTGGAGTGATATCATCAACATGGTAATGTAAGTCATCCCCTGAAAAATCCTCCTCAGAGATTGAGGAATATAAGAACAAATGCCACTTGCTTAGAACACTGGAGACAGTGGAGACTGGAGAAGGACTCCATAAAAAATGAGTCAAAGAAAGAGAAAACTATTGGGTATGAAACATCTGTCCCAGCAGACCAGTCTTCTTCCCTCCTCTTCAATTGGTCCCATGGAGCTTCAGAGTTCTCCAAAGGTAGCAGCCTGGGTCCCTTCCACAGGGGACACAGAATATAAAGGAACTCAGAGGAGTGAATTAGACCCCCATGCATATCCAGGCACACAAACTGAAGTCTGCAAAGACGAGAACAGAACACAAGCCACTGAGGAGTACTGCATACAAAAAGGCCCTGGTGGTGGACTCCATGGTAAATTGGCAGCTGCCAAGTGGTATTCTCACTCAGTCCAGTTACTGTTGGTGGCACCCCCTAAATGCAAAATGGACTTTTCCGCAGTGACCCACCTTTCTGGATTGACCTCATCTGGTTCCACAGGACAGGATACTCTAACGAGGAAGAAACCAGAGGCAGTTGTCTCTATCTAAGCTGACACGGCAAGAGCCATCATGCCCTCCCAAGACATGACTCCCAGGGGTATAAACCTCACTGGCAATGCATCACAGAAATCCTGGGATGAGCTGGGACTCGGCATCAAGGGATTAAGAAAACCTTCTCAACCAAAAGGAGGAAGAGAGAAACGAGACAAAATAAAGTATCAGTGGCTGAGAGGTTTCAGTCAAGAGTTTATCCTGGAGGTTATTCTTATGCATTATATAGATATAGCCTTTTTAGTTAATGGTGTACTGGAGTGGCTGGAGGGAAGTACCTGAAACTGTAGAGCTGTGTTCCAGTAGCCATGTTTCTTGAAGATGACTGTATAATGATATAGCTCTTACAATGTGACAGTGATTGTGAAAACCTTGTGTTCGATGCTCTTTTTATCTAGGGTACGGACAGATGAGAAAAAAAAAAAGAAACCGGAGGCAGAAAAGTCTCACAGAAAGAAAATAAAAAGGGGGGGAATGGGTTAGGGGGAGGTATTTAAACTGAACTGCTATAAGTCTGGAGGGTACAAGAACTGAAAAATGTAAGGAAAATGAGGCACTGAATGAAGGACAGAATTTAAACAAATTATAGGAGCTGGGGTGAAAATCCTGCACAAAAACAAACAGAACAGAGCAAAATTCCCAGAGAACGAATGGAGGAAAAAATCTTTCTCCTGGAGGGAAAACAATTATCCAAAAAGTGCAATTTTTAAAATTGTACCACCTAACTAAGGAAAGACTAAGAAGAAAAGCTGAGAAAATCTGATCAGTTAAACCTGGGCTAATCTAAGGGTCCAGAATAATTTGGAAAAAGCATCAAAGAAGAGCGTTAACACGAAGTCAGTCAACAATAAAACTCTAGACAAGAGGGAGAAACTTACCTTCAGAGTTAACGTAACAAAATAATCAGATACCTAGACAAGTAAAACTTTACAAGCCATACTAAGAAACAGGAAGATACGGCTCAGTCCAGGAAACAAATTAAAACTCAGAGAAGATAAAAAATCTAGGATACATGGATTGGAAGACTAAATATAATTAAGATGTCAATCCTACCTAAACTGATCTACAGATTCAATGCAATACCAATCAAAATCCCAACAACTTATTTTTCAGAATTAGAAAAACCAATAAGCAAATTTATCTGGAAGGGCAGGTTGCCTCGAATTGCTATAAACATCTTGAGGAAAAAAAACGAAGCTGGAGGTCTCGCGATGCCGGACTTAAAGGCATATTATGAAGCCAAGTGGTTAAAACAGCATGGTATTGGCATAAAGATAGATATATTGACCAATGGAATCGAATAGAGCGCTCAGATATAGACCCTCTCATCTATGGACATTTGATCTTTGATAAGGCAGTCAAGCCAACTCACCTGGGACAGAACAGTCTCTTCAATAAATGGTGCCTAGAGAACTGGATATCCATATGTAAAAGAATGAAAGAAGACCCATCTCTCACACCCTATACAAAAGTTAACTCAAAATGGATCAAAGATCTAAACATTAGGTCTAAGACCATAAAACAGTTAGAGGAAAATGTAGGGAAATATCTTATGAATCTTACAATTGGAGGCAGTTTTATGGACCTTAAACCTAAAGCAAGAGCACTGAAGAAGGAAATAAATAAATGGGAACTCCTCAAAATTAAACACTTTTGTGCATCAAAGAACTTCATCAAGAAAGTAGAAAGACAGCCTACACAATGGGAATCAATATTTGGAAATGACATATCAGATAAAGGTCTAGTATCCAGAATTTATAAAGAGATTGTTCAACTCAACAACAAAAAGACAGCCAACCCAATTACAAAATGGGAAAAAGACTTGAATAGACACCTCTCAGAAGAGGAAATACAAATGGCCAAGAGGCACATGAAGAGATGCTCAATGTCCCTGGCCATTAGAGAAATGCAAATCAAAACCACAATGAGGTATCATCTCACTTTGGTGATTCCTCAAAAAGCTGAATATAGAATTGCCATACGACCCAGCAATACCATTGCTGGGAATCTACTCAAAGGAATTAAGGGCAAAAACTCAAACGGACATTTGCACACCAATGTTTATAGCAGCGTTATTTACAATTGCAAAGAGATGAAAACAGGCAAAATGTCCATCAACAGACGAGTGGCTAAACAAACTGTGGTATATACATACGATAGAATATTATGCAGCTTTAAGACAGGATAAACTTATGAAGCATGCAATAACATGGATGGACCTAGAGAACATTATGCTGAGTGAGTCTAGCCAAAAACTAAAAGACAAATACTGTATGGTCCCAATGATGTGAATTGACATTCGAGAATAAACTTGGAATATGTCATTGGTAACAGAGTCCAGCAGGAGTTAGAAACAGGGTAAGATAATGGGTAATTGGAGCTGATGGGATACAGACTGTGCAACAGGACTAGATACAAAAACTCAAAAATGGACAGCACAATAATACCTAATTGTAAAGTAATCATGTTAAAACACTGAATGAAGCTGCATCTGAGCTATAGGTTTTTGTTTTGTTTTGTTTTGTTTTGTTTTTACTATTATTACTTTTATTTTTTTCTCTATATTAACATTCTATATCTTTTTCGGTTGTGTTGCTAGTTCTTCTAAACCGATGCAAATGTACTAAGAAACGATGATCATGCATCTATGTGATGATGTTAAGGATTACTGATTGCATATGTAGAATGGTACGATTTCTAAATGTTGGGTTAATTTCTTTTTTTCCGTTAATTAATAATAAAAAAAAAAGTTGAAAAAAGGGATCAGACTTCGAACAGAGATATGAAGAAAGCTGATCTGGATGGGACTAAGTAGATTAGAATACAGGGTAAACGACGATATCATCCATATTTTAAAACTTCAACTTTTGTGTGAAGTCAAAGGGAGAGATGTTTATTTGGTGCAAAATTTATATTTTGGGTAGCACATTACCTAATTTAACTTGTTTGGTCAGTTTAGTTGGAACTCCATAAGTACATAGAATCTTGAATTGGGTGTGAGATCTTGTTTGTTTATCCAGGTTAGCGTGGTGCCCCGATATATCCCAGAACAATTTGAGCAGTATTTGCAAAGTCTCTTTGGAGATTTACACCCCTGGGAGTCATGTCCCACATAGGGGGGAAGGGCAGTGGGTTCACTTTCTGTATCGGCTTAGAGAAAGAGGCCATATCTGAGCAACAAAAGATGTTCTCTGGGGGTGACTCTTAGGTATAATTACCTCTCTTAGGGGAGAAAGGAGGAAATATTCAACTTCCCCATCTGGAGAATGTCTGATATTCCCCATGTGGAGGGGTCAACAAGATCAATGGACTGAGCTCTTGATTGTGGGGTTCACCCCTATGAAACTTATTGCTGCAAAGGATACGTTAAATCTACTTAAATTATACCTAAGAGTCACCCCCAGAGAACATCTTTTGTTGCTCAGATATGGCCTCTTTCTCTAAGCCGATACAGAAAGTGAACCCACTGCCCTTCCCCCCTATGTGGGACATGACTCCCAGGGGTGTAAATCTCCCTGTCAACGTGGGACAGAAATCCCAGGACGAGTTGGGACCCAGCATCTAGGGATTGAGAAAACCTTCTTGACCAAAAGGGGGAAGAGAGAAATGAGGAAAAATAAAGTTTCAGTGGCTGAGAGATTTCAAACAGAGTTGAGAGGTTATCCTAGAAGTTATTCTTACACATGATATAGATCCCTTTTCAGTTTATGCTATATTTGAGTGGCTAAAGGGAAGTACCTGAAACTGTAGCGCTGTGTTCCAGTAGCCTTGTTTCTTGAAGATGATTATGTATTTATATAGCTTTTACAATGTGACTGTGTGATTGTGAAAACCTTGCATCTGATGCTCCCCTTATCTAGGGTATGGACAGATGAGTAAAAAACATGGGTAAAAAAACAAATAATAGGGGAACAAAGTTAAAATAAATTGTAGAGATGGAAATACTAGTGGTCATTGAGAGGGAGGGATGAGATGTATGTATGTATGAGTTTTTTCTTTTTTCTTTTTCTGGAGTGAGGCAAATTCTAAAAAATGATCAGGTGATGAATACACAATTATATAATTTTATTGTGAGCCACTGATTGTGCACCAAGCATAGGCTGTATATGTGTAAAGATCTGCTAATAAAATATATTTTTAAAAAACACTGCAGAAAAGAAATTAAAGAAGACTTAAATAAATGGAAAGCATTCCAAGCTTATAGATTGGAAGGCTAAATATTAAGTTGTCAGGACTACCCAAAGCAAATTAAAGATTCAATGCAATCCCAATTAAAATTTCAACAGCCTGCTTCAAAAAATGGCAATCATCAAATTCATACGGAAGGACAAGGGAATCTGAACAGCCAAAACCATCTTGAAAAATAAAAACAAAGCTGGAGCACTCACAGTTCCCAATTTAAGAAGTTATTACCAAGCTACAGTAAGCAAAAGTGTGGCAATGGCACAAGGACAGATAAACAGACGAATGGAACAGAATTGAGAATTCAAAAATAAACCCTCACATCTGTGGCCAATTCGATATTTGGTAAGGTGCCAAGTCCATTCAATGGAGAAAGAATAGTCTCTACAACAAATGATGCTGGGAAAACTGGATATTCACATGCAGGAGAAAGAAAGTAGGGTCCTATCTCGCATCATATATAACAATTCAAAATGGATTAAAGGCCTAAATAAAAGCATTAAAACTATTAAACTCCTAGAAGAAAACATAGGGGAATATCTTCAGGACCTTCTATCAGACAAGGGATTCTTAGACTTGACATCAAAAGCACAAAAAACAAAAGAAAAAAGATACACTGAACCCCATCACAATAAAAACTTTTGTGCATCCAAGCACTTTATCATGAAAGTAAAAAAGACAACCTAAGGGCAGGCAATGGTGGCACAATGGCAGAGGTCTCGACTGCTGTGCCAGAGACCAGGGTTCAATTCCCAGTGCCTACCCATGCAAAAAAAAAAAAAAGACAATCTAAGAAGGGGAGAAAATACTGGGAAACCACGTATTTGATAAGGGTTTAATATGCAGAACATATAAAGAACTCCAACAACTCAACAACAACAACAAAAACAAAGCAACCCAATTAAAAAAAAAAAATAGGCCAAGGACTTGGAACAGACATTTTTCCAAAGAAGATATACAAATGTCAAAAAAGCACATGAAAAGATATACAACATCTTTAGCCATTTGGAAAATGAAAATCAAAACCACAATGATATACCACTTCATATCCATTAGAATGGCTACTTTAAAAAGCAGAAAACGACAACTGTTGGTGAGGATATGGAGAAAAAAGAACATTCATGCATTATTTATTGGAATGTAAAATGGTGCAGCTGCTGTGAAAAATAGTTTGTCAGGTCTTCAGAAAGTCAAGTATAAAATTACTATATGACCTGGCAATTGCATTTCTAGATACAAATCCAAAAAATAAAAAAAAATCAAAAGCAGGGTCAATATTGTACACCAATGTTTATAGCAGCATTATTCACAACAGCCAAAAGGTAGAGGCAACCCAAGTGTCCATGAACAGATGAGTGAATAAACAAATGTGACTTGTGTGTGTGTGTGCGCACGCGCCACGTGCATATACATATAATAAAACATTATTAAACAGTAAAAAGGATATACATGCTATAACATGGATGAACCTTAAAGATATCACATGGTGAGTGAAATAAAATAGACACAAAAAATCAAATACTGAATGATCTCATTCATATGAAATATCTAAAATATGCAGATTCACAGAGACAGAAAGGAGATTAAAGGTTACTAGGGGTGGGGATGGGGGTGGGGAAAAGGGAGTTAATGCTTAATGGTCAAGAGTTTCTGTTTGGGGTAATGGAAGAGTTTTGGTAACGGATGGCAGTGATGGTAGCACAATGTGAATGGAACGAACATCATTGAGTTTTATATTCTAAAGTGGCTAAAATGGGAAATCTTATGTAGCATATATGTCACTACATTTTTTAAAAGTAATTAAAATATCCAGTAAGTATGGTGTACAATCTCCAAAGTAGGATCATTAGCTTGATAACAAGCCTTCAGATTGTATGCTGCAACCACCATCTCATCTGATTTAACCTAAATAAGTTACTAAAATGAAAAGGAAAAGTCAACAGACCTGGACTACTTGTATGGAAACAATAACTCTGACCAATATTGAAGGAGCTATTTGTTTCAATTTCCCTGACTAAATATTATCATACATCTACAAAGATAAAATATCCTATCAAATTTTTTATCATGGTTTTTTTATGTTATTCAAAAAAACTCCTAATTACCAAAAAGCTCTTTCTAAAATATACTTTAAAAAAGTTAAAAGATGACACTTGCTACAATAATTTTGACTGAGGTACCAATAAAACAGAAGGAAAATGCGAGATTCCAAAGCATGGGAATATTTTTGACATAGATTATTTACAGAATTTATAAAGGGAATGGCTATAAATCTGTTATACAATTTTCCCTCAAGCACTTCAAGAATTTAAAAGAAAACTGTGGAGTTTGGTGTAGGGTGAATCTGTAGAGAATTTATTTATAGAAAGTACTGACTTACTCCAACAACTTTTCCTCTTTTAGGAAGGTAGTGTGGGTAAGCAGAAGGGTACCTCCTTCATCTCAATTTGAGAAATAACAGATTTCAATGAGATCACTTTAGGAGCTTGACATGTGTTTCAGCATTTGGGGGACACCCTGGATAGGTAGTGTCATAATTCAAGACTGAGAAACATACAGTGGCAGGAAACTAGAGTGAAAGAGTAAGGCCAACAAACGAAAGAAGAGAATTACATTTGAGAGGTAATTGTGCTCCCACTACTGGCATGGGAAAACACACACACACACACACACACACACACACACACGAATTTCTTATCAGCAGAGGTGAACCATGTCTAAGAGAGCCAGCAGGAGGTCATTCTAGATCGTGTCCAATAGGGCCACTTAGGGGGTAATGAAAGAGTAACATAAAGGAAGATGTAGGTGGAATGCTTGATTCCCACAGACTACAAAATACAAAAGGAGCATAGCATCTGCCAGAAGAGCATTCATTTGCCCAGAAGAGTCTCCAAGAATGGGAAACTCAGAAGAACCCAGGATGGTTACTTAGAGAAAGAAAAACTTTAAACATCTGCCATCCTAGAGAACTGCAACATCAAGAAACAACAGCACCATGGGTGGGCCACGGTGGCTCAACAGGCAAGAACGCTTGCCTGCCATGCCAGAGGACCCAGGTTTGATTCCCAGTCCCTGCCCATGTGAAAAAAAAAAAACAACAGCACCTATCATACTCTGATTCAATTCCCTCTCCTACAGAGCCTGACCAAAGAAAAGGGAGAAATCTCTCTAGCAAGCTAGAAGGAAGAAGAACGGAGAAAGAATGAAGCAATCACACATACCCTTCCTAAACACCACAGGTACTGAACTGCTAAAATTTCCAGAGGGGATAAGAGATTTAAAGCTAAATTATTTTGGAGTTTTGATTATTACAGAGGACCAGCTATTCTAATTACCAAATTGAGATTATGTTTATGACTAGAAGTAACTATGAAGCAAAAGAGAAAAATTACTTGAGAGTAACCAGAAAAGACATGAGTTGAAGGGAGTTTTCATTTAGGGTTAAGGAAAGATTCTCCCCCAATACTGTCTAATAAAATTTAAAGGGATGGTGAAAGACAAAAAAAATGAAATTGCATTTTGGTAACTTCATAAGCTGTGTCTGTTTAACATACCAATTACTATAAATATTCTTAGTTCAAAAATGATGTCAGATTGCTATCCATTCTTTTTCTTCCTTTGACCTCAAGTTTTCTATTAGTATCAGTCTTTTCTAGGAAAGTTAAAAAAAAATGTTCTTTATATCTCTGTTTGGCACTCAACTGGACAAATCTTGCATATCTGATGGTGAAAGGCAGCTAGTGTTTTCTTTTTTTTTCACATGGGCAGGCACCGGGAATCGAACCTGGGTCCTCTGGCATCACAGGCAAGCATTCCTGCCTGCTGAGCCACTGTGGCCTGCCGGCAGCTAGTGTTTTCTAAATGCTTTACCAAAAAAAACTTTTGTTTTCTACTGTTCAATCTTCTTTCCATACCAACTACCAAAACAATCACACCATTGGAAAAATTACCTCCCCATCATTAGATTACAATAAACCACTGCCAAATGATCACTACTAATAGTTAACAAACTACCCCACTTTTCTATACCTTGGGATTATAGGAATCTGAATAAATTTTTGGTATTGATTGTAAAAGAGCACCAACAGCAAATATTTAATTAATAAGATCATTAAAAAAATATTCCCTAAAATGCATAATCTGTAAAAAGAAATTCTGTCCTCAAATCACCGAAATAACCTATGAGATGTGCTCTCGACTTCTCTGAGTATGGTCTGAGGACAAGAAGCCTCAGTATCATTTGGAAACTTGCAGAAATGCAGAAACTCAGAGTCGCCAAAGATTTACTGAAATCAGAGTATGAATTTTAACAAGATTCTCAGGGGATCTGTGTGTACATTAAAGTTTAAGAAATTAATGCTCTAGAGAACACAGCACAAAATTTGACAAGGACAATGGCCAATCAAAAGCATAAAGTTTTATAAATTGTACGTTCCTACAGTTATTTCTCTGGATTTAAAATGCTTGTCTCTTATTCTTTTTGACACTCTATATAATTTAAAGCACACAATATTATTCAGTGGACCAGCATATCCCAGCTTCTATGCTCAAATAATTTCAAAATAAATAAACTGCGACTTTTACACAGTTTAATCCTGCTGCTTCTGTCTTCTTGTATTTTAAAAATTTATCATTTGGCACATCCTTTCTGTCCAGAGCTATTTCATTTCCAACATTTTCTGTTCATTTACATTTGTGAAAGATGATATTTAAAAAAAAAAAAACAGTTTCCTTCTATGTTTATACATAAACTCATGTAACAGATCTCAAGTCTGTAACTGCATTTCCGTATTCTGTTACTCAGAAGGAATTTCTTCCTCAGAATCAAAATCACAGAAAAAAACTATAATGAAATATCTAAATTTTGTTGTATGTAGCTTTCTGTACTAACTAAGCACTGGTTTCCATTTTGCGGACTGGAGAGGTCCTGAGTGGTTCAAGTCAATAGGGTAATAAGCATTCCTCTGACTCCCACAATCAGGTCAAGCGTGGTCTAATCAGAGAGAGGCTCAGGACTTTTGACCCATGGTTGTGGGAAGCAGTCCTCTCTCCCCACAGATCTGAACAAAGCATGTGGCTTCCACTGCTGAGGCAGCAAACCTGCACCCACGAGGAAAGAGGAAAATCAGCAACAGGAAGAATCCCACACAGGGAACAAGGCAGAGCTAGGAGAATCAATGAGGTTACAGCCTGAACAAACCATAACTGAAAGTATGCTAATTCAGGCATTTCTATCAAGCAAGTCAATAAACCTTTGTAGTTTAAACTAGATGCAGTTGCTTTTCTGTTAATTAAAAACAAAAGTATTCTGCTGGAACCCCAAGGAAAGCATAAAGAAAGGTTCAATTTGCCATTTCTCAAATAACCACCACTGTTGTTCCTTAATTCAAACCGTGTTATGAAAAATACTTTTTCTCATAATTTAGAAAAAGGAGGAGCTGAAACCAAAGATCCTCCAAGCCATTTTAATATAATTGACTAAAAAAAGTCAGATTGTGACAATGTTTAACTTTACCCAAGCCCTGTGTTTCTGGAAAACAGTGCATTCTAAGAAGTGACCCCTCATCTCCAGTGTTCCTGAAATCAGTTTACTACAAAGAACCACTCTTCCCATATGACTAAGAATGACTCACAGATGCTCCCTTGCTTACCTATGAGAAGGCCAGACACAGATCCTCCACATTCCCATTCTTTGTCTCATAAATGATTCACTGAACGGCTTGTCCCCACTGATCAGTTGGAATAGAATGCTTGTTAATCAAACTTTGGTTAAACTTCTCTCCTTCCTCCAGGCCCCTGAACTTTAATGGTCCAACCCAGAAAATAGGCTATTTCAGCAAAGAACATTCTCTGATCTACTATCAGATCACCCCATCCTTTTATCACACTTCCCTACACACAGTTCTTCCCTCTCTACAAAAGGAAAAAAGATACACTTTTTGTCTAACTCCTGAGATGCCTGCTGATCCTATGGTCAGAGCAGTCTCCCTATTGCAACAGGTTTCCCCCTACTTCTTCTCTTGCAATAGTCCCTTTTATCCTTACAATAATCCTTTAGAATAAAGGCTCACCTTACAATGTCTAGATTTGTTTCTTATTTGACAATTAAGATATTAAACTTTTAACAGACACCTGTTTATATGATTAAGACCACTTTAAGTTAAAAGTTAAATATGGGGAAGCAAAACTATTTAAAGCCTTTTATTCAGGAGAAACAGCATGGAAAGTAATTTAAACATCACCCATAGTAAATTGAGATTAAATACTAATAATTATCAGACTCACTTTTTAGTTTCTGGCAAAGAATGGCTTTTGTAGATATATTAAAGGTAAGCAGTATGATTTGTGGAGATCTAAAGAGTACTAAACTATAATAAGCAGCATACAACAAACTATGTAAGATTCAGTTAAAAATTAAACGGTAACCAAAACTATAAAATCCCTAGAACAAAATACACAGGGAAACAGCTTCAGGATCTTATATTAGGCAATGATTTCTCAGGCTTTACACCTAAAGTACAAACAACAATAGAAAAAATGGGACTTCAACAAAATTTAAAACTTTTATACATTAAGGGACTTTATCATGAAAGTAAGACAACCTACAAAATGAAAGAAAAATATGTGGACACCATATACCTGATAAAGGTTTACCGCATGTAGAATATATAAAGAAATCCTATAACTCAACAACAAAAAGACAAGCATCCCAATTTAAAAATGGGCCAAAGACTTGAACACACATTTCTCGAAAGAAGATACACAAATGGCCAATAAGCACATGAAAAGATGCTCAAAACCATTAGCCATTTTGGAACTACAAATCAAAACCACAAAAATATACCATTTCACACCCACCAGAATGACTATTATTTTTAAAAAATGGATAATAAGTGTTGGAGAGGATATGGAGAAATAGGAATTCTCATATATAATTCTAAGAATGTTATATGGTGCAGTCACTGTAGAAATCAGTTTGGTAGTTCATCAGAAAGTTAAGTATAGAATTAACATCTGGCCCATAATTCCACTTCTAGGAAGACTGAAAAAAGGATTCAAACAGATATCTGCACACCAATTTTCATAGCAGCAATCTAAAGTGGAGGAAATCAGTGTCCATCAACAAATGATTGAATAAATAAAATGTGATATTTACATACAAAGAAATATTATTCAGCCATAAAAAGGAATGAAATTCTGATGCACATGACAACATGAATGAACCCTGAAGACATCATGTTGCGTGAAATAAGTTAGACACAAAAGGACATATATTATCTCACTTACACAAAATAAGCAGAATACACAAATTCATAAAATCAGAAACTAGAATATAGGTGTGGCAGTTTGAAAGTATCATGTATCCTAGAAAAGTCATGTTTTAATCCTGATCCAATCTTGTGGGAGCAACGTCTCTCTTAATCCTGATTCAATATTGTAGGAGGAAATTTTTGGCCAGATTATCCCCATGGTGATGTGACACACCCTATTGTGGGTGTGACCTTTTGATTAGATGGAGATGTGGCCACCCATTCCATGTGGGTCTTTATTAGTATACTAGAATCCTTTAAAAGAGGAAGTATTTTGGAGAAAGCTTTAGAATGGGGGAAGAACGACAAGATAGCCACGTGAACCACCAGAGTCCACCAAACCAGTGACCTGTGGAGATGAAGAAGGAAAACACCTGGGGGAGCTTCATGAAGCAAGAGGCCTGGAGAGGAAGCTAGTAGATGTCCCCATATTCACCATGTGCCCTTCCAGCTGGGAGAGAAACCTGAACTTCATCAGCCTTTTCTGAGTGAAGGTAACCACTTGTTGGTGCCTTAATTTGAACATTTTTATAGACTTGCTCTAGTTGGGACATTTTCATGGCCTCAGAACTGTAAACCTGAAAGTTAATAAACATCCCCTTTTAAAAGTTGTTCCATTTCTGGTATGCTGCATTCCAGCAGCTAGCAAACTAGTAGAACATATATGTTTTCAATATTTTCTCCTTTTTATTCACAAATGAAATATTTTACAACAGTTTGTCTTTTTTTTAATTAAACTTTGTATTTCAAGCTAATTATAGATTCAGTTTTGCCTTTAAAATTATTGGTCCATTATGGCAAATATATTTTTCACAAATAACCATACTTTTTAAAAAGTAACATTGTAGAAATACTAAAGGGAACACTAGAGACAGATACGAAGACAGAAGAGAGAGGTGTGTAGAAAGAAGACTATGAGTAAAGGTAAAAAGAAGGAAAATTAGATATGACATACAAAATTCAGAAGGCAAAATAGTAGAAGAAAGTACTACCCATGCAGTAATAACACTGAATGTTAATGGATTAAACTCTCCAATCAAAAGACATAGTCTGGCAGAATGGATTAAAAAACAGGACCCATCTATATGCTGTCTCTACTCAAAGGACACGAGGCCAAGGACACAAATGGACATTTACACACCAATGTTTATAGCAGCATTATTAACAATTACCAAGAGATGGAAACAGCCAAAATGTCCATCAACACACAGTTGGCTAAACTGTGACATTTACATAAGATGGAATATTATGCAGCTGTAAGACAGAACAAAGTTATGAAGTATGTAACAACATGAATGGACCTTAAGGACATTACGCTGAGTGTGATTAGCCAAAACCAAAAGGACAAATACTGTATGGTCTCACTGATATGAATTGACGTTAGTGAATAAACTTGGAATATTTCCTTGGTAAAAGAGACCATCAGGAGATAGAAATAGGGTAAGATATTGGGTAATTGGAGCTGAAGGGATACAGATTGTGCAACAGGACTGAATATAAAAACTCAGAAATGGACAGCACAATATTACCTAACTGTAATACCATCTGTTAAAACACTGAATGAAGCTGCATATGAGAACGATAGAGGGAGGAGGGCTGGGGCGTAAATGAAATCACAAAGAAAGATAGACAATAAAGATTGAGATGGTGTAATCTAGGAATGTCTAGAGTGTATAATGATAGTGACTAAATGTACAAATTTAAAAAATGTTTTTGCATGAGGAAGAACAAAAGAATGTCATTACTGCAGTGTGCTGAAAATAGATGGTACTTAATATTTTAAAATTTCAACTAATGTGTGAGACTAAAGCAAAAAATGTTTATTTGGTACAAATCTATACTTTGACTAGTGCATTTCCTAATATAACTTATGTAGATAGTTGATTGAAAACCTTAAGTACATGGAACTTTGTATAGGACATGAGATTTTGTTGGTTTGTCCAGGTGATGCCCTGATGAATACCAGAGTGATTTGATCAGTGAGTGGAAAAGTATTTGCAAAGTCCCCTTCCGGGAATGGTGAGAATGGGGGAAAACTCAACTTCCCCAAGTTGAATTCTTGATATTCTCACAAGCACTGTGGACCACCAAAGCTATAGGCTGAGCTCCCAGTCTTGGGGTTTGTTCATATGAAACCTAACCCCACAGGGGATAGGTCAAGCCTACTTAAAATTAAGCCTAAGAGTCACCCCCAAGAGAACCTCTTTTGTGGCTCAGATGTGGCATCTCTCTCCAGCCAACACAGCAAGCAGACTCACCACCCTCCCCCTGTCTACGTGGGACATGACTACCAGGGGTGTAGATCTCCCTGGCAGCGTGGGACAGAAATCCCGAATGAGCTGAGATTCAGCATCAAGGGACTGAGAAAAACTCTAGAATGAGCTGAGACCCAGCATCAAGGGATTGAGAAAACCTTCTCAACCAAAAGGGGGAAGAGTGAAATGAGACAAAGTGTCAATGGCTGAAAGATTCCAAACAGAGTCAAGAGGTTATCCTGGAGGTTATTCTTATGCATTAAGTAGATATCACCTTGTTATCCAAGATGTAATGGAGAGGCTGGAGGGAACTGCCTGAAAATGTAGCGCTTTGTTCCAGTAGCCATGTTTCTTGATGATGATTGTATAATGATATAGCTTTCACAATGTGACTGTGGGATTGTGAAAACCTTGTGTCTGATGCTCCTTTTATCTACCTTGTCAACAGATGAGAGGAAAATATGGAATAAAAATAAATAATAGGGGGAACAAATGTTAAAATAGATTTAGTTTGAAATGCTAGTGATCAATGAAAGGGATCAGTAAGGGGTATGGCCTGTAAAATTTTTTTTTTCTGTTTGTTATATTTTTCTGTTGTCTTTTTATTTCTTTTTCTGAATTGATGCTAATGTTCTGGGAAATGATCATGATGATGAATACACAACTAGGTGATGATATTGTGAATTGCTGAGCGTATGTGCTGGGAATGTTTGTGTTTCTTTTAATCTTTTTTAATTAATAAAAAATTTTTTTAAAAAGTAACATTGCTTTATCAAATTGTCAAAAGCTTAAAAAGAAATAGCCCAACCTATTTTTTTCTTACAAAAATAAAAGATTTCATGCAGAAAATTTGGAAGGCAGAGCTAGGAAAAAAGAAAGCAATGAAAATCACATGTAATTCAATTACTTTTTGGTTTGCTCCCTCTTAGTTTTTTGTTTGTTTTGTTTTTTCTTGGGTGTGTTTGGGGAGAAGGAGCAGGTAATAATCCCATTAAAATATACAAACAACTTTTACTCAAAAATAAAATTGTACATTTATGATTTGTTAATCAACAATGTCAAATGTTGATAAAATTCAGAATCTGGTAAGAATACTGCCTGCTCTAAGAAGAGCTTGGAGGACTAACTACATAACTTTCAACTTCACACCATAATACAGGTGGCTCCAGATGCAAACTGACATCTAGGCCCAGAAAAGATTGATATACCAAGCTATTATGGGTGAGAAACCTTTAAGGACACGGTAAATAAGGCAAGCACTAAGTAGTAATGGCATTATTAGAATGACACCTGAGAGGTGTACTACTATTAATTTCTCAAAGAATCAAAACATTTTCTTAGAGCAAACAGTGGAACTTAAGTTTGTCTGGTACCAATTTGGAAAAACAACTTCTTTGGTCACTGATATGTTAATATAATTATGTTTTTATTAGATCTCAATTGCCATTATTATAATGATAAAATATAACAAGTAGAATATATAATACAAATATATAATATTAAAAAGTGGAAAAAACAAGATATAAAACCAAAAGCTGCTTGAATATACCCTATTTCTAAAGTATGTATTTATATAATAGACATAAATTTGCAAATATGCTAGAGCTGCAAGCTACTTAAATAATAACAGTGGTTAATTCCATCTAAAAGTAGAAAAGTTGTGTTTATATGAATCTGTACTCAAAATTTATTAGCATTGTCAAGTGAACTTTCATACACAGAGATTTCTTCAAGTGAAGCATACTGGTACACCACCATTTCAATATACCTATTCTATTTTCAGGAACTGATTCTTAGATAATCTAGGACACATTTACAAAGACTCCCTTCTAAACTAGCATAAAGCAACAAACCAAAGAATTAAGACTTCCATAAAGAAACTAGAAAACTTCCATTGCATATAATTTTTATTTCATATTCATTAAAGCAGCATCTCCTAAGGTAGAAGGTTTAAAGAGATTTTGAATAAATAATTGATTACAATTTTCACATTATTTGGTCTTCACGATGGTTTAGCTAATTAGCCTACTATCATTCTACTTATGAAGATAGAATGTATCTTAAGCTTTTGGTACGAAACAGTGGATTTAAAAATAAAAACAGAGAAAGAGAGCGATTTAAGATATGAAAACATTTCTCAGATGTATTTCTAAGAAACGTTAATAAGTGAAAATGTACACAAGTTAAAATAAAGAGACTGGAGCTAGGTTTACCATGCTTATTATGTACCTAAAACATGAGAGATACTCAATATATATTTGCTAAATGAAATTTCAAATCCTGAAAAGTAGGCACAGTGGCATCCATAAACAAAATAGGTATGATTATACTCTCTTGAGGCTTCCAGTCCAAAGAAGAAATAACTCTAAACGAAATAATCTGTATTTATAAATGTACACCATACCCTTTCACATGTACCTTAGAGTCAAAGCATAAAGTTGAAACATCTGATAAGTAAGATAAGGCTGAGGTATACACTCAGTTGAATTTCACTTAAATCAAAACCAAAAAAAAAAAAAAAAAATGATACTGCCTCCTGACGCAATTGAATTCATTGTCACCCACAGGTGCTATGCAAGGTACCATGGAGACAAAGACAAAAAAAATACAAAAAACAACAACCAAATAAGCCAGAATCTGAAGGAATTCATAGTTAGAGAAGATAAATAAACACAATATAGTGCAATAAAGGTACTGAAGTGGATTGAAAGAGATTCACTTTTACAAGGGTAAACATTAGAGAAGTTTCTCTGAGTGTCACAGAGAAGATTTCTGAGTTAAGTTAGACTTAAAAGTAGAAGGTCAGTAGGCAGACCCAGTAGAACAAAGAGCATTCCAGGTATAGTGTATATGGGAAAGAAATAACTAGGGATTTCTCAAAGGTAAAGAGCAGCAGATGAGGCTAGACAGACAAAGAAAAACACAAATGCAAAAGCTATGTATACCAAGCTAAAATGGTTGAACTTCCTATGGCAAGAGAAAGTTACTGTAGGGTTTTAACCAAGGAAGAAACATTTTCAAATTTGGAGACTGTAAGAGTGGTCTACAGAGAAGCCACAGCAGCATTACCTAGGAACTTATTAGAAATACAGAATATCAGGTCCTACCCTGACTACTAAAAATCAAAAGCTGCACTTTTAACAAGATGTCCAACTGAATTATTTATAATTAAAGTTTGAGAAGTGTTGACCTACAGAACAAAGCATCTCAAAGAAGAGGAAGTGGTCAGCCGTGCCAACGATCAAGTATGATGAGGGTACAAAATTGACAAGTCTGAGATGGTTGTAACCTTGATGAAAGCAGTTTTAATGGAGTGGTGAAGAATAAAAATACTGAATGGATGGTCTGAGGAGAGAATGGAAGTGTAACAGTGGAGACACTGAGTATAACCAACTCTTAAAAGTTCTGCTATGAAAGGAAGGAGAATGAAACAGTACTGGAAATAAGGAAAAGAAGACTTCTTTTTTTTTGAAGATGGGACTTTTAAGCCACATTTCTATGCTGATGGGAATGATCAGCAGAGAGGGAGAAAGTGATTATGGGGAAAAAAAAAAAAAAAAGAGGGTATATGCTGAGCAAAGTCCAAGTAGTGGAGAGACTAGCCTTGGTTAAGAGCAAAGAGTTTATCTTTGATCAGAAAAGAAAGCAAGTAATATAGATACAGATTTAGTTGATTTGGTAATGAGATGGATGAAATAGCTTTCATTTGATTACATCTATCTTCTCAAAGAAGAATGAAGCAAAGAAATTAGCTAAGAGTGGGGAGAAGAAAGGAGTACTGAGGTTAAGGAGAAGATATAAAAAAGCCCTTTTGGAAAACTGCAAATATAGAAGGATTATCTGGAAGTATTGAGTATTCACTGAAGTCATGTGATCACAATTTCAAAGTTTAGTCGGAATGGTTCTGTATGGCATTCTCTAAGGTTCATGTGCTTGGCTACAGATAAAGAATGGGTAGACAACTGGGTTTAATAGGATTGGGCATATTGTCAAGTAAGTACTATGCAGGAGTGCAGGACAGGGAGTTAAGGGTATTTGCAAGGAAATATTTACAGGACTGGAAAAAAGAAATCTAAATGGAAGAAATAAAGAAGTAAGGCCACGAGGAAGGTCACAGTATAAAAGTGGTAAGGTCAGTGAACAAAAGATCTTGATGCATCCAAGGGTGATTAGAGCATGAGTATTAAAGTTAGTGAGCTGGAGTCCTAGGAAGTAGTGGTCAGAATGGGAGACTTCAATTGAGATTTTAGAGACAGTGAAAAGATTCTGGGCCATGAGAAGAACAAAGAAATGAGCAACCAGGCTGAACCCGCAGAAAGGATCCTGAACAATTGTAGAGAAGAAAAAAATGAACCAGATGCCAAGATTCAATGAAGGAGGAGGCATGGAAAAAAGGCTGGACCATGCCAAGCTAGGGGAAGTTAGTGGGAGATAAAAGTCTCACAAGTTGGGCTTTCAAGGTACTAAGGTTTCTGAAGGAGGAGGGAAGAGGAATGGTTTGGAAGCAGCAGTGAAGAACAAAGCAGACCCTCCCTGGCCAACAACCTTAAGTTCTTGAAGAATGTGAGGATGCGGATGTGTGGGTAAAAAAAGAAAACCTCAACTTGAAAGGGCTTCAGGAAAAGCAGTGTCTTTAAGAACAAAATTTTAGCTATAGCAAGAAGGGGGCAGCTGCTAAAGAGTGGATATTCTGTGTGTCTACTGTACCTTCATGGATTCCACAGCATTTTGGAAAATGCAGAGTATTAAATACTTGTTGATATGGATTATCAGATAATATTCCATAGGCATCAATGAGCTAGAAATGCTACATGATAATAAATCAAGCTTTATTTTGCTCTCATTACACTCACCATTGTTAGCAAGCTACAGAAACACTGAAAATTGTGCTTTAAATTCTAAAAGAAAAGCACAAGATTTTATAGGAAAATTTTAACAAAAACTTTAAGTTCTACTTAGAAATTCAAGCTTTGAGGAATTTAACCCTGTATTTTAGAGCTTTAAATCCTACAGTTGTGGTTCCTTCATCTCACATGTATCTCAAACTCCCCTGAACTCCTATAGCACTGAAAAGGCTTCACATGTGTGACTTCATGTGACATAACAAAAAATCACCCTACCTGCAGAAGCTTTCCTCTGTCACAGGATACTGTCCACTCTAACCACATAATCATTTCCTTGGGGATAAAATGTGGTCAGATTAGGCATTTAACAGATTAGATTCTGACTTATTAGGTGTGGGAATACCTACATGAGTCATGTAATAACAAGGCAGAGACAAACTGTCTATAGTACAAAGTATTTGCCATTCAACAAGATCTTTAGAAAAAGAACAACCTGAAGTTTTTAAAAGTGTTTTGAAATTATTTTAAGTATCATTAAAGAGAAACTCTTTTATGGGAAGAAAAGTAAGTTTTGTTTAGCCAAAAGAACATGCTTAATAAAAAAAATAAATCCTGCAATTTACCTCGATAGTAGGCCTTTGTTATTGCATCAAACTCCTCTTGACCTGCCGTATCCCATAACATTAGTCTGACATCTTCATCATTAACTCTGAAACAAGAGATGAACTTACTTCACGTTTGAAGGAAAATGTGTTTAGTAATATAGCTTTATGTATATATTTATTTTCAAACCAGAAAGTATTAAAAGTACTTTGTTGGTTTCACTCAGAAAAAGTTTGAATACTTTCAAATGCTGATACAATTATCAACAGTGAAAGTAAAGGGTGAGAGACATTCCCCCAAAGCTATAACTTTACACATTATTTGGATTTACCTGTCATGTTTTTTTCTTCAACAATAGTCACAGATAGTGGTGGTTCTAAGACTAGCAGTGTTGAAAAAGGGGAATTCCCTTAGGTCAGGGCTTGCTCTCCACTTGCTACACCATTCTAATGAGTTCTGGTACCCTAGTGACAGAATAAGAAGGGAAAGAAGCAGCTTACCTGCTTGTTTGCCCTTTAACTCGAGAATATACCCTATTTTTGTTATATACTTAAAATATTACTTTGGCTTCAGATAATAAATATAAAAAGTAAACATTATCAAAATATAAAATGAGTCTTCTTAAAATATGCTCTAAGGAAGGAAGCAATTATGGAAGTATTGAAAAAAAAAGAAGGTAACACAATATAGATTAGAAATTCAACAGTCTTTAAAAACAATGAACAATTATCTTTGATGCTAATGTCTGGGCCAGTAAATTATATATTTTTAATGTTTCATATTTCTGTAACAAATTTTAGTTGTCTTCTACAATTTAAAATATACTTAAAATTCTGAGGACTAATGATAAAAGAAGTTACTTTAGTATGTTTCAGAATCCAATTGGATTTCCTAAATTGAATTTCCTTTTCATAGGAGCATTTAATACTCCTATCTATTTGTTCTTATTTCTTTAAAGTATAAACAAATTATTAATTCTCTAGCCTCTACATAGCCTTGTCTCAGCTTAAGAGTGAGAGCAACAGAATGAGAAAGAGAGAGAGAGGAAAGAAGGATTTTAAATGAAAGAATCCTATAAGAGATGAAAAATTTTTTCTGAGACAGGTAAAACTTTTCTTACAAACAGAATAGAGAACAAAAATCTCATTAGTATCAAGCATCAGTTTGTGTCTAAGTAACGTCCAAGGTGCCACCAGAAAATATAAAACAGACATAAGACAGAAAAAAAAAGCGGGGAGTAGAAGAAAAATAGAAAAAAAAAATGAGAGAGGAAGAAAAACCGATGAAAGACAAAAAACCAAAAACCAAAATTAAAAACAAACAAAAAAGAAGGATTTCACAGAGTAATGAGTAACTAAAAACTACCTTCCACCAACTATACCAGGAGCCATCACCACTAGGTGCCTAACCTTTGACTGTACTATAATTAGTTATTATTATCCCAATAAAAGTCTTGGGACATAGTTGACAAATTAAAATTGAGGGAATAAAACAGCCAAGTACATACTGGATTTGTCGCTCCAAAAAATCAACTCCAATGGTTTTCTTGTAGTCTTTTGTAAAAATGCCTTTGCAATATCGCTGAATCATACTTGATTTTCCAACTGCTCCATTTCCTACAACCACCATCTTGATGGCCACTTCCATATCTTCCTCCAACATTTTTGGAGTTGAAAGGAGTTTCAGTATCAACTTTAATTCCAGGTGATTAGATCTTCTCTCTCAAATCTGTGGTTTAAAATGAAATTATTTTTTCATAACATAAAAACTATACAAAATAAAAGAAGTTATAATAATAAAAAACCATGTACTAGCATTGGACTCTTAGTTGCACTGTTTTAGTGACCAGAATCCTCTACAAATAATCTTATACCACACATACTTTCTTTAGTTTCAGACAAGTTATAGTTACTCATAAATCAAAGTAACAGAATGGGTACTGTTTGCATTTTAGTATAAAAAGTCAATTTCATAAAATGACTAGTTAAGCTCCTGCCCACTTTTCTATTATAGTCCAGTTACCTTAACTGAAAATTCATCTATACTACTACTACACAAAATAATTCTGAAATATGAACAGCATTCCTTTCCTTGTCCCTAATGGAGTCTCAGCACTTATTCCTGTTGCTTCACAAATCTGCCTCATTTTAAGAATCATCTAAGACTGAGATGGTGGGGGTACTATAGAGGGACCAATTATGCCCAACATGGGATTCCTCATTACTCTGGGGCTCCCCTTCAAAGTGGCTATTTTCTCAGAGTTGCATCCAATCTTCCTTCTCTTCCTCTCTCCTTTCAGAGCCATCAAATTGGCTTTGCAGTCTGAAGGCTCTTCCCTTTATCCTTTACAGGCATTTTCCCCAATAAATCTCTTGTACTTTTACTTCCTCTTGGCATCTGCTTCCTGGGGTACCCAAACAGATTCATATAATCAGGTAATTTTCAGGACCATTACCCTTAGCTAATAGTTCTTAGCCTTGGCTATACACTAGAATCATCTGGAAAATTTTTGATTAAATGCAATAAGTTTTTTGTTGTTCCTTTTTTTTTTTTTTAAACTTTGCAATCTTTTGGGTTGAAGAATCGTTTAGGTAGAGGGAAGGAAGTTGCTTTCTAGGAACTGAGCAAAGGCCTGTGAGGCTGAAATCAGTGAGGGAGAGGAATATTGGTGAGAGATATAAGGCTGGATGTACAATGGTCAGATCATTGCAAGAATTTTAGATTTGATCCTGAGTACCCTGAAGACCAAACCTTTGTGCTGTGTAGTGTACTTGATGCTCAGATTGTACTCTAGACCACTTAAAGCCGATACTTACAGGACAGAATCCAGGAATCAGTATTTTTAAAACAAAAACCTAAGGCGATCCAGGAATCAGTATTTTTAAAACAAAAACCTAAGGCGATAATACACTTAATGCTGAAAGACTGTGCTTTCCCCCCTAGTTTAGGTAAGGATGTCCAGTCTCACTAGTACTATTCAACATCAGACACAAGGTTGTAGTTAATGCTATAAAACAAGAAAAATATAAAAGCTTTTATATTAGGGAAAAATAAATAAAATTGCCTCTATTCACAGATGATATGACTGTCTATGTAGAAAGTCCCAAGGAATCTAACAACAAATCCTAAAACTAATAACTGAATTTAGCAAGATTGCTTAACAATATAAGGTTAAGACACAACTATTTTTCAACATACTAACAATGTACAATTTGAAACTGAAATTTCTTAAAATGACATTTATAATAGTTCCAAAAAGTTTAAATACTTAAGGCATAAAGTTAACAAAACATGTACTAGATCTGTAAGCTGAAAACTACATTACTATAAAGGGATACTGTGAGGAAGTTTTTTAAGGACAACAGAACTGTTCCATATCCTAATTGTAGATACAAATCTAAATTCATAAAACAGCACACCTGAAAAAGAGCCAATTTTTACCAAATGATAAATTTAAAGGTAAGAAACAAAAAGTGGGAACAGATTATAACAAAGGCAGTCATATGATTTCTTGCCACTTTCTACAGACTTAAGTGCTATATGAAAACAATTAAGTTTTTAGAAAATAGAAGCATCATTCTAAAAAATTTAAAACCCTGACAGTAGTACTTTATATAAACACTCTTTTCCCCAAATTTAATCTTTAATTTTTTGCCAATCAATGTAGTCTAATAAACTACAGCAGGATGAGTTAACTCATTGAATAAAGGGGTAATTTTTCATAAATATCGTACACTTAAGTACAGATAGGATTATATTCATAAAAATACTGAAAAACTTCTTAGATTCTATGAAGTCACCTAGATGTTAGGAGTTAAATAAAATCTAAAGTGCCTTTCCAGACCCTATTGCCACTCACTGGATCCTGACTCTCACACAGCCTCGGGGTCTCATTCCTGGGAACTGCGGACTGTTCTCATGTTCGAGTAAAGTAGTTCTGTGGTAGCCAGTGTCAATGAAATAGTACAGTTTGGCTCATTCATATTCTCAGCAGTCTCCAAGCTAGAAATTAGGGAAGGATGGGGCCGTGGGTAAGGAGGGAACCCCATCGCAGGGAGGAGTGGCGTCTAAAAGCCAGGTTAAAGCTTGGGACCCACTTCCCAAGTGAGTCAAGCCTAACTCCGGCTCTTAAGGCCCCCTGTTTGTGTCTCGCCCGGCCGGATAGCCTAGTTGAGGCTGGGGGAATGCAAGTAGCCGAGCGCTCGGCCAGGCTGGGGCACAGTGCCATGCCCCACCCCTGCCCACGGGGCAATTCCAGGGACTTACACACACGGAGACCCGACCGCGGGGCGCTGGGAGGGGGCGTCGGGCCAGTGGCTGCCGCCCACCTCATCCAGCTGGAACTTGGACACCGCGCTCAGAGGTGGGGGGAGCGAGCGCTCGGCAGCCAAGGGCTGGGGGTGGGGGCGGTGGGAGCCTGGGCCCGGAAGCCCCTGACCCCACCATCCCTCTCCACCCCTCCGAGAAGCACATCCTGGTACCTCGGGGAGAAAGGTCCTTTCCCAGCGAAGCCAGAGGTTTCTTCAGCCCCTGGAGGAAGGCGAGTGAGTGCAGCGCCGCCGTCCGGGACGCTATAACCGCTACTCACCGTCCCCCGCCTGCCGCAGACCAGCCGCCCAGTGCGACCGGCTCCTCCTGGTCGCGGCGCAACCGCTGCTACCACAGCCGCCGCCTCCTCTTCCCAGCGCGCCAGCTCCCCCTGCGGAGCCGCCCGGCTAGCTCGCGCCCTCTCTCGTTCTTTTAAGAATGATGATGGTTTTTTAAAAAAACTTTATTGGTACTCAGGACTAAGAACTGGTGGCTCCGCAGCTACTCGGGCGAGGGCGGCGGGGCGCGGGAGTCGACTCCCCGCATCGATAGCTCGGCCGCGCTGCGGAGCATGCGCCGGACCCAGACCTCGTCGGCGCATGCTCTGCGCCGGCCGGGGGCCCGTCCCGCCCCTCCCCTGTTCTGGCTGGAGCGGCCCCGGGCGGCTGCTCTCAGTTCCGGCGCTTCCTGGAAAACCCGGATCCGCAGCGAAAGAGATCAGAAGCTAGCAGGAGCTCCTAGGTGGTGCGCTGTGGAAAGGGGAAATTGACCGAAGAAGGCATGCATAAGTTTCGTCTACACTGTGATCAGACTTTCAGAAGCCTCAATGAAGTTGTCCCGCCTCGCACATACACTTTTTTCCCTTGCCCTGAATTTAGACGTCCAAGTAGCGGAGTGAGTGAAAGCGTGGAACAAAGTCGTGAAAATGTGCACACATCCCTCAGAGTGTGACCTAACAAAGTAGAAGTCTGAGATAGTTAACAATTCGGAGAACCAAAACAAAAATTAGAAGACCCAACCAAAAGCAATTTCAACTTTACTTTATTATTTGCGTATTTTCATATGAAATAGAAATAAAGATGGAAAATATCAGGTGTTGGCAGAGGATCTGCCTACTCTGCTTCTGGAAAGTAAATTGGTACAACAAACCAATTTGGCATTATCTAAGGAAGCTGAGTAGACTCAAGACTTCCACTCCTAGATATACAACCAAAAAATGTGTGTAATGTTCACCACAGACAGGTATCAGAATGCTCGTAACTGCATTAGTTGTAATAGGCCCCCGGAAAAAAGCAGCCCCAAAGACTATCAACAGCTATAAATTAATAAATTAACCCAGTGTCAAATAATAAAATTCTAAACAGCAATGAGAATCTACAATAGCAGGCAACAATAGGCATGCATTGTGAAAACGGTAAGTAAGCAAAACAAACCAGGCAGAAATGTACATAGTAAGTGAGTCCATTTCTATAAAGTACAAAAGAGGGAAACTCGGAGATGGTGTTGGAGGGGGCTAGTGACCGGGAAGGAAAGGACCTTGTAAGGTTCTAGTAGTTCTATGTGTTGATGTGAGTGGTAGTTATACAAGTGTGTCCATTTGTGAAATTGTGCCAAATTGTATGCTTATGGCACATTTTTCGGTATGTGAGTTATACTTTACAAGCAGAAATTTTTAAACTTAATATTTTTAATATGAATATTAGAAATATTTTACCTTAGTAACTATATAGTTTTGTAAATGTAAACATAGTGATTATTTGCAAGGCATTTAATGTCAAGTAACCAGTGGATATATCTTTAGGAATTCGTTGGTAATGAGTTTCTCTGAAATTTAAGTAAGTACTGACCCCCTTTAATAAAAGAGAGTGCTAGAGAGAATAAGTTTGAAGATACAAATTTAAGAAACACTTCTTGAAGCACCCTACCCCAATAAAAATCATTCCTTTCCTTTTCCCTTACCCCGACCCTTGCCATTTCCATTGAATTGTTAGATATTCTCATTTCAATTAAAATCCTCCTTTTATTTGACTCAAGGCTGTATCCACAGATAGAGAGATTGCCATGCTTTTTCCAGTGAAATCATGAAAACCTACATGGAAAACTGGGCTTTTAAATCTTGTAGTTGTGCTGTGGTGAAAATGGCGATAGAATGAGTCTCAAGGATTTTGAAATTAATTTTACCTGCTGTGACTAGGCATGAGTTGCACACAATCATTGCAGACATTCCCAAAAGTTACTTTTTCGGTCATTAAAATGATCATTTGAAACTAGTAACTTTGCTAACTCAGCGAAAAATGTCCATTGTCCTTTGCCAGTTCTTTCACTGTCTTACTCTAATACACTAAATACTTTCCATTAATCACAAACTGTAGCTGAGTGAAAAGAAAAATTAGAAAATATTCTTAAAGAGGAGATCCTTGAAAATCTCACCACAGACCACACGTCTGCATAGTCATGTGACCACATTTATGGCCATCAGGAAAGGCCTCATAGAAATAACAGCATTGGACTAAACGGTAGCAATCTAATAGTCTTCAGAGTCAACTAGAGCATACTGGATAAAAAATTTTCTAATACTTTCTAATCAGATATCAGAGTACATGCTAGGTCTTAAAAGTTGTTTAATCCTAGATCTTAATGTCCTCATCTGTAATATGGAATTTCCCACCTTGAAGAGTCATATATTTATTCCAAGAAGTTTTATTGTGCCAGATACCATGCTGGGCACAGACTGTCCAGTGATGGACAAAGGGGACATGGTTCTTTCCCTCTGGGAGTTTATAGTCTGGTAAAGGATGCCAAAAAGAAAAAAAGAAATATATATATATATATATATATATACACACACACACACACACACACACACACACACCTTATACATTTAATATATTATAAACAATTTTATTTGTAAAAATTATAAATTTATTGTAAATATACAAAATGATTTTATATATAAATAATTACAAACTCATAAGTTATATGAAAGAAAAAACTGCTATGATAAATGTATATAAAAGGGGACTCTAATTTAAATTGGAGAGACAGAGATGGTTTTTCTGAAAAGTGATAATTAAGCTGTGAGCTAAAGAAAAAATGAGTTAGCCAGGTAAAGAACAGGCATAAAAAGATTTCAAGTTGAGGGAGCACCAAGTACAATGGTCTGAGGCAGGAAATAATTTGGTGAGCCTGAGTTGTTGAAAGGGAGCTAGCATGCAAGGAGTGAGGTGGAAAGTGGAATAAAGTGGAGACATGAGAGAAGATCACGAAGACCTCGCGGATCATGTTAAGTCATTTGAATTATACCTCAAGGATACTGGGAAGCTATTGAAGGATTTTTAGTGGGGAGAGTAAGGATGTCCACTTGACAGTTTAAAAGTTTGCTCTGAGGGCGGACCATGGTGACTCTTCAGGCAGAGTTCTTGCTTTCCATGCTGGAGATCCAGGTTCGATTCCCGGTGCCTGCCCATGCAAAAAAAAAAAAAAAGTTTGCTCTGATTTCTGACTAGAGAAAGAATCGACTTTGAGGGAACTAAGACACCTGTGGGAGGTTGGTCCAGGTGAGGGATGGTGGAAGCTTGAATTGAGATGGTAACAGACATGACACGGAAAGGTGGACAGATTTGTTCCCTACTTTGGAGTAGAATGTATAGAACTTGGCTGTGGAGCAGAATGAGTGGGGAGTGTCAAGAATGGCTCCCAGGTTTCTTGTTGATAGTGGACAATAAAGAACCTATGAGGGTTGGAGAGTAGTCCGCTCATTCCAGATTCCTTTTTGGTTTGCCCCAGATTATTCTTATATCAGATGGGCAAACTCAGATGACATCTTTCTGGGGTATCTTTGCATTTAAGATTTAAACAAATTTAGCCTAGTCCTCTTCACTCATAGGTTGGAATCTTAGTATGTGTTCTAGTTTGCTAGCTGCTGGAATGCAACACACCAGAGATGGATTGGCTTTTAATAAAAGGGGATTTGTTTCATTAGTTCTTCAGAGGAAAGGCAGCTAACTTTCAACTGAGGTTCTTTCTTATGTGGGAAGGCACAGGGTGATCTCTGCTGGCCTTCTCTCCAGGCCTCTGGGTTCCAACAACTTTTCCTGGGGTGATTTCTTTCTGCATCTCCAAAGGCCTGGACTGAGCTGCGAGTGCTGAGATGAGGTATGCTGAACTGCTTGGGCTGTGCTACGTTGCTCTCTCTCATTTAAGCACCAGCCAATTAAGTCAAACGTCATTCATTGCAGCAGGCACGCCTCCTAGCCAACTGCAGATGTAAATCAGCAACAGATGAGGTTCACATACCATTGGCTCATGTCCACAGCAACAGAACTAGGTACCTTCACCTGGCCAAGTTGACAACTGAATCTAACTACCACAGTATGCTTCCCAGCCAAACTACTGGTGAAATACTTTCTATTCATCTCTTTCAATTGAAGATCTAAATATTCTGCATCTCGTCTCTTCAAAGAATTTCTGAAGAACAGGTTAACTAATTCAATAAATTTTTTTGTGTTGCAATATTAGTGGATAGCTCTGGCATAATGTATTATTTCATAATGTATTATTTTAATGGGAGTACTAACAAAATAATCTAAAACAGAAGTCCAAACTTTGGCCAGCACAGAATTTAAAAAAAATTTTATTAATAACTTTTTTATTGAAGAAGTTGTGGATTTATAAGAATATCATATATAAAATATATAAAATACAGAATTCCTGGGTGGGTCACGGTGGCTCAGTGGCAGAGTTCTCACCTGCCATGCAGGAGACCTGGATTCGATTCCCAGTGCCTGCCCATGTTAAATAAAATAAAACAAAACTAGAAAATACAAAATTCCTATATACTATCCTGTTACTAACATCTTGCATTAGTGTGGTACATTTGTCATAATTTATGAAAGAACATTTTTGTAATTGTACCATTGATTACAGCCCACCATTTTCAATAGAGATCATGTGTTGTACAGCCCATATGTTTTTCATTTAATTATTATTCTAGTAACATATATGTGATATAAAATTTCCCCTTTTAACCAAATTCACATATATAATTCAGTGCTGTTAATTGCACCAAGACAGTTTTTAAACTCTGAATATATCCTGCACTTTCATTTTACCATGTCCCACACTCCCTCCTCCTGCCCCACATTTAATATTGTCATACCCAGGTATGCCCCACATTGATGATACTTGTTTAATCATGGGAGGCCTTTGATCTTCTACTCCTAAGGGAGTGGTTAATGGTAGACCTTCAAGTATCAGCACAAGAAGTACGAGGACCATTTCAGCTTTTGTCATTGGTAGGCAGTGGGCAGTGATTGGAGAGATTATGCAAGGAAGCCAAGGAATAGGAATCCTGTCAAGCAAAGCACAGGTATTAGAACATAGAGCCAAAGTTCTCAAAAGAACAGGGAATCATCACCCTGACAGTGCAGGTAGATTTGACACCAGAAGGTCCACCCGTGGGGGAAAGAAAAAGTACTCTGAGTCATTATTCCAACTTGAATTTGAGACCTGACTGTTCAAATGAGGACAGGCCAGGTAATCAGAAGACATCACTGTAAACATGGAGAGAACACGGAACAGTTTGCTGTAGACATGTGAAGAGGCAGGCAATTATCATTGGCAGGACAAAAGGGCAGGAACACATCTACCGTCTCTGGAGCATCAAGGTGACTGATGAGATGTGTAATGGGATATAAGTTCCTTGAAAACAGGGTATACGTCAGTGTTGTTCATTGTTAAAACTCCAGTAACTATCTCAGAGCTTGATACATAGGATGTGTAATTAGATATTTATTGTAGGACAGTTGTGGGTTGCAGATACCTAACTCAAGCTAGATTAAACAAAAATGTTTTTGTTTTCATTTTACTTATGTACACAAATACAGATACACTCATTAGCCAGGACTGAGATACATGTCCATCCTTGGGACCAGAGTATTGAGTCAGCCAAATGCAAACTATATAGCTTTAGAGAGGAGGAAGGGAGGTTCACCAAAGAAATTCCCAGCAAGGAAAAACAAACAAACAAAACAAATGTTCACTGTATTCCAGGCCTTGGATACCCAGCATCCATACTCACCCTCTTCTTTGTTTCTGTATCACATTGTAAATGTGCTCATCTAATAGTGTGTAACTCTCTCAGAAACCTCTCCTAAGGAAGATATTGCCAAGTCCAGAATCACTAGGCAATACACATTATCCTAGGTTGGGTGTGGATGTCGCTCTCCAAAGCTCAATAATAAATTTAACTTACCAGAATACACCCAATAATACAATAGTGGAAAGAAAACAGAACAACTGCAATAAGACCTTTTCTGAAAAGCTGGGGAAGGGACACACACAGTAGTCAATGGGGTCCGGGTGAAATTTTCTATTTAATGGAACATTATAATGAATTAATTTTAAAAAATTAATCACAGTCACCCTAATTTATTCCCACAGATTGGATTTTCTTAGCTTTAACTTTTTTTAGTGTGATAAGCAGACTAAATACATGTGTCATTACCTTATGACTGGTCATTGCTTTACAACTGTTTCTTGCAACTGCGTTAAATTTCCCACCAATATTAGTAACAAAGAAGATGTTACCAGAAATAAAATATGGAGATTCCTGTATTAGATATTTTTTAAGCAAGGTTCTTAGTTCTGTTTGGGATGTTTATAAAGTGAGCATCCTTAGCTATAAGCAATAGATACTTAGTCTGGCTGATTTAAGAAAAATGATTTATTAAAAGAATATTAGGCACATGCAACAAACTAAATAAACCTTGGGGATGATGTGTTGTGCAAGATAAGCCAGAAACAAAAGAAAAAATATGCTAAGGTCTCTTGCAGAAAATATTTATAGAAAACTGGAGCCTAGATTGTAAACCCTTATAGCAGTCACACTTAATCTGAAGTTGTAAGTGTATTTCTAGATTCTGAGACACTGAGCTACATATGTACCAGCTGGTATTTCCCTGGAACTCTGAGTAGCTCTGTTACACCTCAGATCCAGAAATGGTTGCAGCAATCCTGAAAGTTAGCATAGCTATATACAATAACAGTTGAAGTAACTGAAAAAGAAATCAGCCTCAATCAGAGTTAAAGATGAAACCAATCTGGGTGGGACTAAGGTAAATTAGAATACAGTGTAAAAGATGATAGTGTGTCTACTCTTGACCTTCACCTACTGTATGAGATCGAAGGCAGAAAGGTTTATGTCTAGAACCTAAATTTCTGATACACAAAATTTAAATCAGGCTATCCAGATAGCTCATTTAAACACCCAATTTCTGGAGTCCAGAATGGGAATGATGCCTTCTACCTCTATATGGTTTAATGTAATACTAGGATATCTCTCAGACTATGGTGGACTGATAATTAAAAAGTAATGGTAGGGTGGGCCACAGTGGCTTAGCAGGCAAGAATGCTTGCCTGTCATGCCAGAGGACCTGGGTTCGATTCCCGGTGCCTGCCCATGTTAAAAAAAAAAAAAGTAATGGTAGAGGGTAGGGGCTATGGTGGCTCAGCAGGCAGAGTTCTCGCCTGCTATGCTGGAGATCTGGGTTCGATTCCTGGTGCCTGCCCATGCAAAAAAGAAAAAAAAGTAATGGTACAGTCCCTTGAGGATCTGAAAGAGAAAAAATATATATGTATAAATATGTGTGTGTATGTATGTATGTGTGTGTGTGTGTGTGTGTGTGTGTGTGTGTAACTATTAAACTTTCCCATCTGGGAAACCCCAGGTACCCTCTCAACCACTGGGGACTGTGGTAGCAAGGTTCAGGTGTCAACTTGGCCAGATAATGATGCCCCATTGTTCTGTTTCTGTGGACTTAAATTATGAGTATGTGAAATTCATGTATGGCTGATTACATTTGTTGTTGGCTAATGGGAGTGCCTTCTGCAATGAGTGAGGCTTAATTTAATTAGCTGGAGGCTTAAAAGATAGAGATCAGAAGAGCGTTTAGCAGCTCATCCCAGATATTGAGAGAAGCAGAAAGCAATCCCCCTGGGGAAGGCTGTTGGAACCCAGAAGTTAGGAGAGAAGGCCAACAGACGTCACCATGTGCCTTTCCCATGTAACAGAACCTCAGATGAAAGTTAGCTGTCTTTCCTCTGAAGAACTATAAAGTTTTAGCTAAATAAATCCCCTTTTTAAAAACTGATCCATCTCTGGTGTGTTGCATTCTGGCAGTGTGTTAGTTTGCAAACTGCCAGAATGTGATATAACAGAATTGGAATGGCTTTTATAAAAGGGAATTTAATAAGTTATAAGTTAACAGTTCTAAGCCTGTGTAAATGCTCAAACTAAGGCATCCAGGGAAAGATACCTTAAGTCAAGGAAGACTGATGCATCTGCACCAGCTCTGGGATCAACAATTACATCCTGAAGGTACACTGGTCTGTTGCTTCTGGGCTCCATTGCTTTCAGCCTCTGTTCCTGTGGGATTCCTCACTTTACTTCTCCAGGGCTGGCTTTCATCTTTGGCTTCCCTTGGCTCTCTCCAAGTTCTGACTTGCTTAACATCTCATGGGAATGTCTGCCAGGCTCCAAGTATCTCCAAACATCCATGTCTCTGTTCTCCATTGTCCACCTCTGTGTCAGCTCTTCTGGGAAGTTTCTATCAGCTCTGAGACTTCTGCCATTTCTCTAGGCTCTGTAGCTTTTTCCAAAATGATTCCCTTTTAAAGGGCTCCAGTAAGCAACCCCACCTTGAATGGGTGAAGACACATCTCCATGAACATCATCTAATCAAAAGTTACCACCCACAATTGGGTGGGTCACATCTCCATGGAAACCATCAAAAAGCTCTCACCCAAAAATATTGAATGAGGATTAAAAGACAAGGCTTTTCTGGGGTATATAATAGCTTCAAACTGGCACAGACAGCATTTAAGAAACAAATACAGAGACTCCCAAGAAAATAGGGCAGACCTAGATTTTGAGGCTTGCCCATATGAAACTAATTTCTGCAGTGGAAAAGCTAAGACAAGGCCTAAGAGTTGCTTCCAGGAAACCTCTTTTTTTGCTCAGACATGGCCTCTCTCTAAGACCAACTCTGCAAGGAAAATCATTATCCTCGCCTGCTATGTGGGACATGACATCCAGGGGTAAAAATCTCCCTGGCAATGCAGGGCGTGACTCCTGGGGATGAGTCTGGCCCTAGCACTGTGGGATGGGCAATGCCTTCCAGAATAAAAGGGGGAGAAGAAGTGTAATAAAATAAGGCATCAATGGCTAAGAAAGATCAAATAGAGTCAAGAGGCTATTCTGGAGGCTACTCTTGTGCAAGTTTCAGTCAGATAGTGCTGATTTTCATGGTTTGCTGAATCCCAATCAACATCACTCTTGTTAACTCTTTTTTTTAAAAAATATTTGAATTGATAAAACAATATAAAAAACATACATGTAAACTTTTAGAACAGGCATATTAAGTCTGGAGTGGTGATTATTATTTCTGGATTTTGAGAGGCTGTTTTATATATGTAACCTGATATTTAGAGAGAAGAACAAAGCCAAACAGGTTGGGGTTAAAGTAATTCAGAGCATAAGGGTAAGAAAGACAATGTCTATATTTTAGAGCCACACATACTCTTTGAGATGAATGAAAGAAAGGTTTACTTGATGTGAAATTTTCTGTAGTGCATAATCTAATTCAACCTATCTGTATAGCTCATTTGAACAACTGAAACACAGGAAGCATGGAATAAGAAAGAGGTCCTTTAATCCTGTATAGATTATTCTAAGGCCTGGAAACATCCTAGAGTATATTAAGCAGATAATCAAAAAGTATTAGCAAAGTCCGCGAAGGGAGGGGAGAAAAACTATGGAACTATTAAACCTTACCATCAGGGAATCCCCTGATACTGTCTCAAACTTTAGGGATACCCAAATCAATAGGCCATGCCTTGATCATGAGACTTACTCTTGTGAAGCTTATGTATGTTGTGGAGAAGCTTAGCCTACCTATAGGCATGCCCAAGAGTTACTTCTGGAGGACCTCTGTTGTTGCTCAGATGTGGCCTCAGTCTCTCTAAGCCCAACTCTGTAAGTGAAATCATTGCCCTCCCCACTACATGGGACATGATATCCAGGGGTAAAAGTCTCCCTGGCGATGTGGGAGAGGACTCCCAGGGATGAAACCAGACCTGGCACCGTGGGATCAACAATTACATCCTAACCAAAAGGGGGAAAAGAAGTGTAATTAATAAAGTATGAGTGGCAGAGAGAGTTCAAATAGAATTGAGAGGCTACTCTGGAGGTTGCTCTTACTCAAGCTTCAGGTAGACCTTGCTACCTATCATAACCTGCCACCCCCAACCAGGACCATTCCAGGCAATCCTAAAGAACACCTAGGGCAATATATAAGATTCCAAAGGGTTCCATGCATTAGAGTAACTTTCCAGAAACCTACAACCTCCAGATGGTTCCCTGGTCCAGATAAGTCCTGAAACCTAGCCCAGCCTCTCCAGAACATCAGAGAGTTCCATCTCCCTACCCCATATTAGTGACACACCCTTCCAATATAAAAATTTTAGAATTGCCATAGCCCAAACAATCCCAAAGAGAGGTAGGAAAGACCAAAGATGATGGTGGAATTATACAAAGATAAGACTTAACAAATGAATATGAATGCTGAATCATTAAATTGATATCTCTTTTAGTCTCCACTATTTTAGAGCAGCTGGAAGTAAAAACCTAAAATTGTGAAATTGTAACCCATGTCAAAGTCTGAAATATGTTCTACAACTAATTGTGGTGCTGTGCTATGAAATTTATAGTTTTTTTGTATACATGTTATTGTTCACAAAAAAAGAAGGAAAAAAAGTCAACTGTGATAATAAAAAGTATTTAAACCCTCTAGTCTCCTATATTCTGGAACAGTGAAAAGGAAAATTATGAGAGGATCATATGGTAGCCCATAACAAACTCTGGAATCTACCCTATAACCACTTTTTGAAGAATGCTTTGACAACTATTGCTTTTTCCTTTCTTTGGCTTTGTATATACGTTATACTAATAAAAAAAGTTAAAAAAAAAAAAAAGTTAGAACGGGCCTAGCCCAAATACCCCTACAGAGTATGAGAAAGATTGGAGGTGATGGTGGAGTTATACAGAGAAAGTTGGGTTTAACAAATGAGTGCTGAATCATTTTACTGATATTTATTTTAGCCTCTAGTACCTTTGAGCAGCTAGAAATAAAAACCTAATATTGTGGAATTGTAACTCATAAGAAAAACAAAAAACATACAAACATTCCTAACATGCAAACATTCCATACATGGTATACAATCAGTGGCTCACAATATCATCACATAGTTGTATATTCATTACCATGATCATTTTTTTAAACATTTGCATCACTCCAAGAAAAAGAGATAAAAAAGAAAAAAGAAAAAACTCATACATACCGTACCCCTCACCCCTTCCTCTCATAGAACACTAGTATTTCCATTTACCCAATTTATTTTAGCCTTTGTTTCCTGTGCTGGTTTGAAATGATTTATGTACCCTAGAAAAGCCATGTTTTAATCCTAATCCCATTTTGTAAAGGCAGCCGTTTCTTCTAATCCCTATTCAGTATTGTATGCCTGAAACTGTAATTAGATCATCTCCCCGGAGATGTGATTTAGTCAAGAATGGTTGTTAAAGTGGATTAAGTAGAGGCATGTCTCCACCCATTTGGGTGGGGCTTGATTAGTTTGTGAAGTCCTATAAAAGAGGAAACATTTTTGAGAATAAGCTATTCAGAGAGAGCAGAGAAGGATGACATAGCCACAAGAAGCAAAGTCCACCAGCCAGTGGCCTTTGGAGACGAAGAAAGAAAACCTCCCCAGGAGCTTCATGAAACAGGAAGCCAGGAGAAGAAGCTAGCAGATGATGCTGTGTCCGCCATGTGCCCTTCCGGATGAAAGAGAAACCCTGACCATGTTCACCACGGGCCTTTCCAGATGAGAGAAAAACTGACTGTGTTTGCCATGTGTGTTCTTTTTTTTTTTTTATTAATTAAAAAAAAAATTAACAAAACATTTAGAAATCATTCCATTCTACATGTACAATCAGTAATTCTTAATATCATCACATAGTTGCATATTCATCATTTCTTAGTACATTTGCATCGATTTAGAAAAAGAAATAAAAAGACAACAGAATAAGAATTAAAACGATAATAGAGAGAAAAAAAAACCTATACCTCACATGCAGCTTCATTCAATGTTTTAACATAATTGCATTACAATTAGGTAGTATTGTGCTGTCCATTTCTGTTTTTTATATCCAGCCCTGTTGCACAGTCTGTATCCCTTCAGCTCCAATTACCCCTTCTCTCTCTTTTTTTTTTTAACAGAAAAAAGAAATTAACCCAACATTTAGAAATCATACCATTCTGCATATGCAATCAGTAATTCTTAACATCATCACATAGATGCATGATCATTGTTTCTTAGTACATTTGCATCGGTTTAGATGAACTAGCAACACAACCGAAAAAGATAGAGAATGTTAATATACAGAAAAAAATAAAAGTAATAATAGTAAAAACAAAACAAAACAAAACAAAAACCTATAGCTCAGATGCAGCTACATTCAGTGTTTTAACATGATTACTTTACAATTAGGTATTATTGTGCTGTCCATTTTTGAGTTTTTGTATCTAGTCCTGTTGCACAGTTTGTATCCCTTCAGCTCCAACTGCCCATTATCTTACCCTGTTTCTACCTCCTGCTGGACTCTGTTACCAATGACATATTCCAAATTTATTCTCAAATGTCCGTTCACATCAGTGGGACCATACAGTATATGTCCTTTAGTTTTTGGCTAGACTCACTCAGCGTAATGTTCTCTAGGTCCATCCATGTTATTACATGCTTCATAAGTTTATCCTGTCTTAAAGCTGCATAGTATTCCATCGTATGTATATACCACAGTTTGTTTAGCCACTCTTCTGTTGATGGAGATTTTGGCTGTTTCCATCCCTTTGCAATTGTAAATAACGCTGCTATAAACATTGGTGTGAAAATGTCCGTTTGTGTCTTTGCCCTTAAGTCCTTTGAGTAGATTCCCAGCAATGGTATTGCTGGGTCGTATGGCAATTCTATATTCAGCTTTTTGAGGAACCGCCAAACTGCCTTCCACAGTGGTTGCACCATTTGACATTCCCACCAACAGTGGATAAGTGTGCCTCTTTCTCCACATCCTCTCCAGCACTTGTCATTTTCTGTTTTGTTGATAATGGCCATTCTGGTGGGTGTGAGATGATATCTCATTGTGGTTTTGATTTGCATTTCTCTAATGGCCAGGGACATTGAGCATCTCTTCATGTGTCTTTTGGCCATTTGTATTTCCTCTTCTGATAGGTGTCTGTTCAAGTCTTTTTCCCATTTTGTAATTGGGTTGGCTGTCTTTTTGTTGTTGAGTTGAACAATCTCTTTATAAATTCTGGATACTAGACCTTTATCTGATATGTCATTTCCAAATATTGTCTCCCATTGTGTAGGCTGTCTTTCTACTTTCTTGATGAAGTTCTTTGATGCACAAAAGTGTTTAATTTTGAGGAGCTCCCGTTTATTTATTTCCTTCTTCAGTGTTCTTGCTTTAGGATTAAGGTCCATAAAACCACCTCCAGTTGTAAGATTCATAAGATATCTCCCAACATTTTCCTCTAACTGTTTTATGGTCTTAGACCTAATGTTTAGATCTTTGATCCATTTTGAGTTAACTTTTGTATAGGGTGTGAGACATGGGTCTTCTTTCATTCTTTTGCATATGGATATCCAGTTCTCTAGGCACCATCTATTGAAGAGACTGTTCTGTCCCAGGTGAGTTGGCTTGACTGCCTTATCAAAGATCAAATGTCCATAGATGAGAGGGTCTATATCTGAGCACTCTATTCTATTCCATTGGTCGATATATCTATCTTTATGCCAATACCATGCTGTTTTGACCACTGTGGCTTCATAATATGCCTTAAAGTCAGGCAGCGTGAGACCTCCAGCTTCCTTTTTTTTCCTCAAGATGTTTTTAGCAATTCGGGGCACGCTGCCCTTCCAGATAAATTTGCTTATTGGTTTTTCTAATTCTGAAAAATAAGTTGTTGGGATTTTGATTGGTATTGCATTGAATCTCTAAGTCAATTTAGGTAGGATTCACATCTTAATTATATTTAGTCTTCCAATCCATGAACATGGTATGCCCTTCCATCTATTTAGGTCTTCTGTGATTTCTTTTAACAGTTTTTTGTAGTTTTCTTTATATATGTTTTTTTGTCTCTTTAGTTAAATTTATTCCTAGGTATTTTATTCTTTTAGTTGCAATTGTAAATGGGATTCGTTTCTTGATTTCCCCCTCAGCTTGTTCATTACTAGTGTATAGAAATGCTACAGATTTTTGAATGTTGATCTTGTAACCTGCTACTTTCCTGTACTCATTTATTAGCTCTAGTAGTTTTGTTGTGGATTTTTCCGGGTTTTCGACGTATAGTATCATATCTTCTGCAAACAGTGATAGTTTTACTTCTTCCTTTCCAATTTTGATGCCTTGTATTTCTTTTTCTTGTCTAATTGCTCTGGCTAGAACCTCCAACACGATGTAAATAATAGTGGTGATAATGGACATCCTTGTCTTGTTCCTGATCTTAGGGGGAAAGTTTTCCATTTTTCCCCATTGAGGATGATATTAGCTGTGGGTTTTTCATATATTCCCTCTATTATTTTAAGGAAGTTCCCTTGTATTCCTATCTTTTGAAGTGTTTTCAACAGGAAAGGATGTTGAATCTTGTCAAATGCCTTCTCTGCATCAATTGAGATGATCATGTGATTTTTCTGCTTTGATTTGTTGATGTGGTGTATTACATTAATTGATTTTCTTATGTTGAACCATCCTTGCATACCTAGGATGAATCCTACTTGGTCACGATGTACAATTCTTTTAATGTGTTGTTGGATACGATTTGCTAGAATTTTATTGAGGATTTTTGCATCTATATTCATTAGAGAGATTGGTCTGTAGTTTCCTTTTTTTGTAATATCTTTGCCTGGTTTTGGTATGAGGGTGATGTTGGCTTCATAGAATGAATTAGGTAGTTTTCCCTCCGCTTCGATTTTTTTGAAGAGTTTGAGGAGAGTTGGTACTAATTCTTTCTGGAATGTTTGGTAGAATTCACATGTGAAGCCATCTGGTCCTGGACTTTTCTTTTTAGGAAGCTTTTGAATGACTGATTCAATTTCTTTACTTGTGATTGGTTTGTTGAGGTCATCTATTTCTTCTTGAGTCAAAGTTGGTTGTTCATGTCTTTCCAGGAACCCGTCCATTTCATCTAAATTGTTGTATTTATTAGCGTAAAGTTGTTCATAGTATCCTGTTATTACCTCCTTTATTTCTGTGAGGTCAGTAGTTATGTCTCCTCTTCCATTTCTGATCTTATTTATTTGCATCCTCTCTCTTCTTCTTTTTGTCAATCTTGCTAAGGGCCCATCAATCTTATTGATTTTCTCATAGAACCAACTTCTGGCCTTATTGATTTTCTCTATTGTTTTCATGTTTTCAATTTCATTTATTTCTGCTCTGATCTTTGTTATTTCTTTCCTTTTGCTTGCTTTGGGATTCGTTTGCTGTTCTTTCTCCAGTTCTTTCAAGTGGACAGTTGATTCCTGCATTTTTGCCTTTTCTTCTTTTCTGATATAGGCATTTAGGGCAATAAATTTCCCTCTTAGCACTGCCTTTGCTGCATCCCATAAGTTTTGATATTTTGTGTTTTCATTTTAATTCGCCTCTAGGTATTTACTAATTTCTCTTGTAATTTCTTCTTTGACCCACTCATTGTTTAAGAGTATGTTGTTGAGCCTCCACGTATTTGTGAATTTTCTGGCACTCCGCCTATTATTGATTTCCAACTTCATTCCTTTATGATCTGAGAAAGTGTTGTGTATGATTTCAATCTTTTTAAATTTGTTAAGACTTGCTTTGTGACCCAGCATATGGTCTATCTTTGAGAATGATCCATGAGCACTTGAGAAAAAGGTGTATCCTGCTGTTGTGGGATGTAATGTCCTATAAATGTCTGTTAAGTCTAGTTCATTCATAGTAATATTCAGATTCTCTATTTCTTTATTGATCCTCTGTCTAGATGTTCTGTCCATTGATGAGAGTGGGGAATTGAAGTCTCCAACTGTTATGGTATTTGTGTCTATTTCCCTTTTTAGTGTTTGCAGTGTATTCCTCACATATTTTTTGGCATTCTGGTTCGGTGCGTAAATATTTATGATTGTTATGTCTTCTTGTTTAATTGTTCCTTTTATTAGTATATAGTGTCCTTCTTTGTCTCTTTTAACTGTTTTACATTTGAAGTCTAATTTGTTGCATATTAGTATAGCCACTCCTGCTCTTTTCTGTTTGTTATTTGCATGAAATATCTTTTCCCAGCCTTTCACTTTCAACCTATGTTTATCTTTGGGTCTAAGATGTATTTCCTGTAGACAGCATATAGAAGGATACTGTTTTTTAATCCATTCTGCCAGTCTATGTCTTTTGATTGGGGAATTCAGTCCATTAACATTTAGTGTTATTACTGTTTGGATAATATTTTCCTGCACCATTTTGCCTTTTGTATTATATATATCATATCTGACTTTCCTTCTTTCTACACTCTTCTCCATACCTCTCTCTTCTGTCTTTTCATTTCTGACTCTAGTGCTCCCTTTAGTATTTCTTGCAGAGCTGGTCTCTTGGTCACAAATTCTCTCAGTGACTTTTTGTCTGAGAATGTTTTAATTTCTCCCTCATTTTTGAAGGACAATTTTGCTGGATATAGGAGTCTTGGTTGGCAGTTTTTCTCTTTTAGTAATTTAAATATATCATCCCACTGTCTTCTAGCCTCCATGGTTTCTGCTGAGAAATCTACACATAGTCTTATTGGGTTTCCCTTGTATGTGATGGATTGTTTTTCTCTTGCTGCTTTCAAGATCCTCTCTTTCTCTTTGACCTCTGACATTCTAACTAGTAAGTGTCTTGGAGAACGCCTATTTGGGTCTAATCTCTTTGGGGTGTGCTGCACTTCTTGGATCTGTAATTTTAGGTCTTTCATAAGAGTTGGGAAATTTTCAGTGATAATTTCTTCCATTAGTTTTTCTCCTCCTTTTCCCTTCTCTTCTCCTTCTGGGACACCCACAACATGTATATTTGTGCGGTTCATATTGTCCTTGAGTTCCCTGATACCCTGTTCAAATTTTTCCATTCTTTTCCCGATAGTTTCTGTTTGTTTTTGGAATTCAGATGTTCCATCCTCCAAATCACTAATTCTATCTTCTGTGTCTTTGAATCTATCATTGTAGGTATCCATTGTTTTTTCCATCTTTTCTACTTTGCCCTTCACTTCCATAAGTTCTGCGATTTGTTTTTTCAGTTTTTCTATTTCTTCTTTATGTTCAGCCCATGTCTTCTTCATGTCCTCCCTCAATTTATCGATTTCGTTTTTGAAGGGGTTTTCTATTTCTGTTCGTATATTCAGCATTAGTTGTCTCAGCTCCTGTATCTCATTTGAACTATTGGTTTGTTCCTTTGACTGGGCCATATTTTCAATTTTTTGAGCATGATCCGTTATCTTCTGCTGGCGTCTGCACATTTAGACAGATTTCCCTGGATGTTGGATCCAAAAGTTTGGAGGATTTTTTGTGAAATCTCTGGGTTCTGCTTTTCTTATCCTGCCGAGTAGGTGGCGCTTGTGGCACACGTTTGTCTGCGGGTCCCACCAGTAAAAGGTGCTGTGGGACCTTTAACTTTGGAAAACTCTCGCCGTCCGGGAGGTTCGCTAGCCGAAGCGGCTTGGAAGAGTGCCAGCCTGCCCGGGGTCCGAACGCGGGGAGGGTCGCTGGCCGCCGCAGCCCGGGAAAGCGCCCATCCGAATTTCCTAGTCGGCCCGGGGTGCCAAGCGTGGCAGGAGGGCGCCAGCCGCAGCGGCCCGCCCGGGAGAGTGCACCGTTCCCGGGGAGTCTCGGGTTTGGAAGGGGCCCCCCCGTTACCGTTCTCCGCGGCCTGGGGATTTCCGATCCAATTCTCTCAGTTGGTCCGGGGGGCTGCACGTGGTGTAGGCGCCAGCCGCGGTTTGAGGGGACCGCCTGTCCAATTCTCCCAGCCGGCCCGGGAAGGGGGAAGGGAGGGACTCCGGCCGCTTGCCGCCCCGCCCGGTGAAGCCCGCGCCCCTCGGCGATCTCACCAGAGCGGGTTCTCTCAGCCAGCCAGCCTTTCCAGGATGGGGTACGCTGTCTTTTTTATCTCTGTCGTGGCTTTGGGAGCTGTTCTTTATCGTTTCTACTCCCTTAGTAGCTGTTCTGGAGGAGAAACTAAGCTCCGCGCGTCTTACTAAGCCACCATCTTCTCCGGAAGTCAGTGCCATGTGCCTTCTTACTTGAGAAAGAAACCCTGGACTTCATCAACCTTCTTGAACCAAGGTGTCTTTCCCTGGATGCCTTAGATTGGACATTTCTATAGACTTGTTGTAATTGGGACATTTTCTCAGTCTTAGAACTATAAACTAGCAAGTTATTAATTCCCCCTTTTAAAAAGCCATTCCCTTTCTGTTATATTGCATTCTAGCAGCTAGCAAACTAGAACACTCCCCCTATTATTTGTTTATTTTCTAACTGTAGTTTTTACTCATCTGTCCATATCCTAGCTAAAAGGAGCATCAGACACAAGGTTTTCACAATCACATAGTCGCACTGTAAAAGTTGTATCATTATGCAATCATTTTAAAGAAACATAGCTATTGGAACACAGCTCTACAGTTTCAGATACTTCCCTCCAGCCACTCCAATACATCATAAACTAAAAAGGGAGTATCTATATAATGAGTAAGAATAACTACCAGGATAACCTCCCTCTTCTAGGACTCAAACTGAGACTCCATAAAAGTTTCATGCACTAAGCCTGCCTTCCTAAGGCTATAATTTCCAGAGGGTTCCTAGGCCATATAAAGCCTGAAATACAGAGGAACCATCCTCTCTGAGGTTATGAACTAATTATGTCCCCTATCCTTTAGTGTTGACACAACTTCTCAACACGAAAAATAAGAACCGGCATTACCTATAGATTCCTATGGACTGAGAGAAGGACCAAAGGAGAATGAGTTAAAACAGAGAAGACAGAATTTAGCAAATGAATATAACTGTTGAATCATTTATTAAAATTCCTTCTGGCCTCCAGCATTTCAGAGCAGCTGGAAGGAAAAATCTGAAATAGTGGAATGGTAACTGTTAACGGACTCTGAAATCTGTTCTGTAGATGTTTGTTGAGGTGAGCTTTGTAAATTATTGCTTTTTCTTTCTTTTCTTAGTACATATATTTCATAATAAAAAACATTAAAATATATATATATTAAGTAAGTTCTTTGAATGTCTGGGAGAGTGAGAAAACGAGGCTTGGAGCCTATAAACCCAGGAACCAAAGCCCAATCTTGTTATGAAATTGGTGTGGTGAAGACATCACTACCTGATCCTGGGCAGAGCCTGCAGCTCCCACAGCCAAGTCCTGGAACCAGAGGCTGTGTCTAGCCCTGGTACACTGCTTGCTTTCAAGTCCACACCAACCATGGCAAGATTTGTCTCTGTGCAACTTGTTGCATGTTATCTTGCGGAGTGTAGTCAAACATATGTACCTGAGGACACAGAACATTCAATTAACCATGTTGCTTTTCTCCAGCCAAGAAGGTGGTATGATCTGTGAACAGCAGGCAGGAATCTGAAAAAATGATACACCATTTAAATGTTTTTTCCCTTCAATGAATTAGAAAAGGTAAAAAAAATTTTATCTTATTTTATAGATAAAAATCCCTGATGTCTTTTCCAAAGAAGTCACATTTATAATCAGAAGAGAACGAGGGGAGAAGAGAATGAATGAAGTTGTTCATTCATCAAAATCTATACTTTTTAGCTTTATTGTCACAGTGTATGGCCCACCCACTAGGTAAACATTTACTTGACAAGGAGGGTTCCCAAAGTTTAGGTGTTGGCAAATGCATTAGAAATAATATCTCTCCTTTTATGGGATGGAAGCCTTGTCAGTGAGGTAGCCATTTGAAATAATGATCACCAAAGGATGAAGGTAGTACCAAACCTCTGAGAATTAAAACAGAAATGGAAATTCGTATGCAGCACATAAACTGAGAAGTAAATTTGTGTGACTTGCTCTTTTGGAAGGTTTGTAATTTATAGAATTTTTTCCTTCCATTTAGTTGATCATTTCATTCTTTGTTTCACAAAGAATTAGAGGTAGCTTTGAGATAAAGATTATAAGTAAAATAATTTAGAAATCTGAACCTAAGTAAAATATAAATGCAAAGAGTAATACAAAAGCTACAGGAAAAAGTACACAGAAATGAAGGCTGAAAGGGCCAATAAAATCCTATTAGCTGTGCTTCATATTTGATTGGAAGTTGAGTCCATGTCTGTAGGATAGTACATTTTCTCTGAGCTATTGAAGAACATAGATATGAAGCTTAGAAAGTGTTAGGCAAGCCCTTTCTGGATATCTCTGTATTTTGCACTTTGTGGAACTCTAATAAATTCTTGTTGGCTTGAGAAAGTTTTTCATTCTTTATACCTATGCTTTCATAGTTAGAATATAGGACCAGACAATTGTCAAGTCTTCAAGCTATATAATAAAATTGATTTTTTTGTATTGTTTGTTTTTAATTTTAAAAAGTAATAAATGATCATTGTATATAATTATATACCAAAAACTTTTAAATTCTCATAAACCATGACCCGAAAGGGAAATAACACATCTATTTTTCTTCATTAACTTTCTCTTTCCCACCATCTACCCTTCTCTGAAAGGGAGAAGGAAGGTGATGATGAGCCAGGAAGGGCACTCAAGTTCTGTGTCTAGTCTGGCCTTTGTTACTAGCTGAACTAGTTCACAGATGGTAAATAGCTTTCATTTTCCAGCCAGACTCCTCTGACCAACAGAAGAAAGGAGCCCTAACTGATTAGCATTATCTGCCAGGGACCTCTACATTATTAAACTAAGTATGGGCTACCTTTTCCTCACAGTATGATGAATGAATCAAATTTGATTATTTATATAGTGAATTCCACCTTTAATGTCTTATAAAAATCACAGTAGAAGTTTCATGAATTTTCCAGAATAATTGCTTCTCTTTTGCATTCTATTTGGGTAAATACAATGTCTGTAAATGTAATGCTGGCTACTTCTCTTCCCTTTGCCTTCCAGGAGATAATGGAAGCGATATAATAAACTCTTCTTTTCCAAATGGAAAAGTGCTCAGGTGTCTGAAAGAGAAATCTCCCAAAGATTCAGTTATTGTTTTGTTTAATAGGCATTTCGTTGCTACTGTTGTCTTGGCTAGTTGACCAGAGTTAAAAAGACATTTATTGATTCTGTTATTGAATATTTTCAGGATATTAACTCTCAGCTTATCCCTGAGACTGCCAAATTTAACCAGTTTGTGGATGCCCACCTGGTGTCTAGATATTATGATATGGGAAAGAAACCATATTTTAGATTTATTGTGCCCTGTTGATAGGTGTATTAGTTAGGGTTCTCTAGAGAAACAGAATCAACAGGGAACACTTGCAAATATAAAATTTATAAAAGTGTCTCACGTGACCACAGGAATGCAGAGTCCAAAATCCACAGGGCAGGCTGCGAAGCCGACGACTCTGATGGATGGCCTGGATGAACTCCACAGGAGAGGCTCGCCAGCCAAAGCAGGAATACAACCTGTCTCCTCTGAGTCCTCCTTAAAAGGCTTCCCATGATTAGATTTAGCATCACTAATTGCAGAAGACACTCCCCTTTGGCTGATTACAAATGGAATCAGCTGTGGATGCAGCTGACGTGATCATGACCTAGTCCTATGAAATGTCCTCATTGCAACAGACAGGCCAGCGCTTGCACAATCAGATAAACAGGTACCACAACTTGGCCAAGTTGACACGTGTCCCTAACCATGACAATAGGTCTTATATGACATATTTTTAAAAGACAGATTCTTGGACAAAGAGAACCCATCATGGTTCAAAATGGCATTTCCCTCTTTTTCTTCTGAGAACATCCACCTGGCGCCCTACCTTGTCTCTAGTTCTATTTTTCAGATTCTTTCACATCTCCCAGGTTTCATATTCATGACAGAGGGAATTTGAGTGGCCTAACTTAGTTCACCTTGTCCACCACTGTAATCAGAGGGTGATGATGGAATTAGTTCCTCTAAACACATCAAAGCTTTATGTCACATAGTACAAAGGTTAAGCAAGTTTTAACAAAAGGTCCCTAATGTTCAACAGTCCTGAGCAAAAACTGTGTTCCCTTTATAAAGATTCAATATTTTACTCCTCTGGATACAACTGAAACCCCTTTATAGATTTTATTGGGGAAATTCTATGGCTACTTTTAAATGTTTGTTATTAGCAGCCCTTTCAAATGGCCTTTTCAAAGTTTGCTAACTTAGGACCCCAAGGTCCACTCTCTCCTCCACTGCTAAGTAGCAACAGTTCATTCTCCCTCTCCTGCTTGATCAGGAGGGCCCTTCCCACCTGCTGGCCCATGACAACTCTTGGAGGACTATTGGGCACACTTAAGAGTTAAAAAGAAGCCTGTGATGCTGATGTGTTAAGGGACACAGAGGTGGTGGTACCAGCCCCTGCCTTATAAGCACTCTCTTCCTTCCTTCCCTCATGAAGTTCTTTTAAACAGAGAGCCTTGTTTTAAAATTTTAAGTCTGTGTCTTTCTTCCACACACATAAGAGGCAGGATCCAGTGATTGCAGATCCCTTATCAACAGCTGGTAGGAGTAGTGCTTGGGCCAGCTCACTCCAACTTATAAGAACTGATTGTGTGCCAGCTCTGTGCTCAGTGGCATCACCTTGAAATCAGCCACGGTGGGAGAATTTACATTACAGAAGTTGGCAAATGCTACAAATCAGAGCTTTCTTTACTTTCAGAAAACCAGTTGTGAAACATTTACCAGCACAGCATTGTTAGGAAAGGTTCGTTTTACCAAAGAAAGTATGGGGCAGAGAGGAGGGATACTGGGCAGGCGGAAAAATCACATGTCCTCTACATCTTCCAAAAAACATAATAAACTATTAAAATACTATATATTTAACAATTCATACAGATTAGTACCATTAAAATGGAAAAGGAAAAATTAAAAACAGAAAGGTGAAATTAAATATATCAAACTAACATGGTTACTGAAAGGAAGTTTTAAATTAAGCACTGAGATTTCTGTGATCTAACATAAGAAAGGAAAAAAAATAATTATCAATCCTTTTCTGATGCTGAGGTAGATAAGTCATTTCAAATTTGTAGTAGCAAGAAGAGAACTGATACAGAATAATTGTCCCTCAGAGTTTCCTTTTAAGTGGTTTCCTACTGGTATTTGGGAACAAGGGAAAATTAAGTGGAAGAATCAGTGGTTTCCAATATTCACATAGCTATATGATTGGCCTCTACATCCTTTTAAGAGTTTTTAAAAATTATTTACCTTCTATTTCACACACATTTGACATGATGACACTGAGCAAATATTTTGTTGAATTAAAGAAAATAAATTTGATATGATCTGTGGAAAAAAGAAGCATAATTTTCTTGATTCATTATTCTTCTATATATGGAATATTAATTTGTGTTCTTTCTTTAACCATAGATATGAATAAGGTCATCAGGGACAGAAATAAGAATAAGCAGAATGGGTATTTAGTCACTTTTTTGACACAACTTTAGAGACATTTGAAAGGCTTTTCTGCTCCACCCCTTTCAAAAGAAAAAAAAGTTACTCCTGCAATTCTGGAATGATAAGTGTTTCAATTTGTTAAAGCTGGTGGAATGCAATATACCATAAATGGATTGACTTTTATAAAGGGGATTTATTAAGTTACAGTTCTAAGGCAGTGAATATGTCCAACTTAAGGCTTCAACAAGAGGATACCTTCACTCAAGAAAGACTGATTGTGTCTGGGTCCCTCTGTTACAAGGGAAGGCGCATGGTGATGTCTGCTGTCCTTCTCTCCTGGCCTCTGGTTTCAAATGGCTCTCTCAGCTCCTGTTTCCAGTGGCTTTCTCTCTAAGTGTCTATGGGTCTTCACTTAGCTTCTCCAGGGCAGACTCTGGGTGTCATCTCTTAGCTTAGCATCTCCAAACATCTGTGTCTGGTTTTATCTCTCTGCTGTCTTTGTCAACTCTAAGGTCTCTCTCTGTGAATTCTTTTAAGGACTCCAGTAAACTAAGGCCCACCTTGAATAGGCAGAGCCACGTGTCTATAGAAATAATCTAATCAAACGGCACCATCTACAATTGGGTGGGTCACATCTCCAACTTAATCAAAATATCTCACCCAAACAATAAGTCAGCTCCCACAAAGATAGTAACAGGATTAAAAGAACATGCCTTTTCTGGGGGTACATAACAGTTTCAAACCAGCAGAATATGGAAAGTTAGATCATTAAAGTCCCAGTCCTTTGGTTTAACCCTACCTCCAGCCTGGCTACAGGCAGGCCCAGTGCAAAATGAAAATGTGAGTCTTCTTGTTCAAAATGCAGGGGGAAAGTGCTACTAATGAAACTAAAATGCAAAACTTTTTCTTTGAATAGTGATTGCTATTCAAGTGAAAACATAAACTTACTAATTGCAAAAAAATTGGTGTCATAATTTTATATAGTACAATAAATAATACTCAATTATTGAGATATCTTGATTGATCATAAGACTTCTGCTTGAGGTTTCTGCAAATTCATTTATTGGGCCATCAACATTTATGCTTTTAGCAACTTCACTTTCAATTGATATAAAATTGAAATAATTGAATTTCATTCAATTTCAATAAAATTGAAAATAATTTCAATTGATATAATTGAAAGTGATATCAATCATGCTTGGCAAATGTAAGATCAATAATTTTTTATTTTGAGATCAACCAATGTAACTATTATTGGAGCTGGTGTAACTATTACTGGAGCTCTTAAGAGAGTTTTATAGGTTGAGTCAAAATTGGGGGATACATTTCTGATAAACTATTTTGAAATAGAAATTTTGGTACATCTATTGCTGATGATTCTCATGGAATAATTCTTCTAGAAAGATTTAACTCTTCAACAAATCAGTTTTGTATAAGTCTGAGTTTAAGTTGTAATGTTTCCTCTGACATTTCCAGTAACTTGCGGAGGTTGTACAAGAACCCAAAAGTGGCTTTGTGATTTGTATATAATTAAAAATGTCTTTATGCATTCCATCACTATACCTTCAATTACAAGGAAAAATGATTTTAAAAATGATCTTCCTCATTAGGAGTTGGTTCATCTGATGCTTCACATGAAAATGCATTCTTTTCCATTGAATATAGCAATTTTCCAATTTAATTTCTATTTTTAAGCCTGTGTAGCCACTTTCAAAACCAAAGATTCTGAACTCTTGGAAGAGAATTCTAATTACTTCCTGGGATGCTTTATTGTAAGATCCATATGCTTGCTTTTATTTTGTAATAATTACTGACAAAGTTTACTGCCTGAGGGCCAGCAGTTTCTGTTTCAGTGCTCAGACCAGGGAGTTAATATTTGTGCAGATGCCCAGGGATGGCTTTGGGGATAGACTGCCAAGTCACCTGTTCTAGTTTGCTAGCTGCCAGAATGCAATGTATCAGAAATGGAATTGTTTTAAAAAAGGGAATTTAATAAGTTGCTGGTTTACAGTTCTAAGGCCAAGAAAATGTCCCAATTAAAGCAAGTCTATAAAAATATCCAAATTAAGGCATCCAGGAAAAGATACCTTGATTCAAGAAAGCCGATGAAGTTCAGGGTTTCCCTCTCAAGTGGAAAGGCACATGGCAAACATGCTCAGAGTTTTTCTCTCATCTGGAAAGGCAAGTGGCAAACATGGTGTCATCTGCTAGCTTTCTCTCCTGGCTTCCTGTTTCATGAAGCTCTCCAGGGGGCATTTTCTTCCTCAGCTCCAAAGGACACTGGCTGGTGGACTCTCTGCTTCTCATGGCTATGTCGTTCTTTAGATTTTTCCAAAGTGCTTCTTCTTTTTAAGGATTCCAGTAAAATCAATTAAGACCCACCTGGAATGGGTGGAGACAGTCTCCACCTAATCAGGTTTAATACCCACACTGATTGAGTCACATCTCCATGGAGATAAGCTAATTAGTTTCCAACATGCAGTACTGAATAGGGATTAGAAGAAATGGCTGCCTTTACAAAATGGGATTAGGATTAAAACATTGCTTTTCTAGGGTACATACATCCTTTCAAACCAGCACATCACCCTTCCTCTGAGAGTCCCAGCACTGCCCTGCCATGGAGCTCCTCCTCTCTCTTTGTCTGCTTTTACCATTTCCTTCACCATGACCAATCTAGGCGTGGGTTCCAGCCTAGCCACCTTGGAGCCCCTCAGCACCCTGGACTGCCCCAAGGCATGCAGCAGGTATGTCATCAGGATGCCAAGTTGCTTGTCTATCTTGCTCTGACCATTCTCGTGGACCTGAGCCTGTATGTGCATGCTGCAGCCCAGCCTATCTCTGCTGCTCATGTGCATGCTCCATTGTCCCATCATACTGCACTTCCAAAATACAATTTCAAAGACACAGTTATTGAGAGTTTCAAGACAGTGTGGATTTCTTCTGAGAGTGGAGCCTTGTGCGACTGCACAGGTCACACACTCCTGAAGTCCACTCTGCCTACCTCTTACTATGCTTTATAGGTTAATAACCATATCTGTCACCTATGAGACAGCCTCTGTGGAGCTGTGCCAGCAAACTCATGGGCTGAATTGCTTGGGGCCTGGTACCCAAATATCCAAGTCCGTTTGGGAAACTGCAACAAGGCTCCATTTTTCACACTTGCAGGCCTTGCTCTTGCCCCTCACCCAGATTTCAGTTTTGCAGGTTTTAAGCCTAGATTCTCCTTCTCTGGCTCTTAGAGGCAGCTCAATCTAGTGTTCAGGTTTAGCACATGTCCAGATCTCAGAACCACTTCCCCTTCTCCGGGAAGAAAGGGATCAGACAATAGCTCAGGAAGAACATAATTATTAGGTCAGGAGTCCCTGCAAATGTAAAGGTTCTGGGTGCCAGGGAGTGTTGTTTGGTGGTGGTGCAGGAAGGGTGGGGGTGGGAAGGCTGAAGGAGGGATGGGGGTAGTGGAGGGGCTGGAATAGGAGAAAGCAATGAGAGTGCACCTGGAGTACTTGATTATAAATAATAGGACATAAACATTCCTGTCTCACAGAATGTAATAGAGCATTGAATTTTTAATCCAAAATGACAATTTTCAAATTATTGAGAAAGATTAGATGATGATTTAGAGTGTCACTCTAATTACAGAAAACATATCAATTCGGCTCTGGTTTTGTGCCAAGTCCTATTATTTTAATGGTTGCTTTCTTACTATATCATAACTCTATCTATTTATCCATGTATTGATATATCACATATCTCACCATTGTGAAAATTTAAATTTCCTTATAAGTAAATTTCAATTTTTCTCGTTTTCTCTTATTCTAAGATTCCTTTCAGTAACTCATTTAAATACTAACAGAATGTAGTATAGAAACCTGTGTTATTTGTTCTACAGGCCATTTATGGGCAAAGTGTATCACAAGTTTTCTTGGTCTGTGTTTCAAAGGGATCACCTTTCTTTGATTCTGTTTAAGTTATTACATCTTCAAATGAAAAACAATGGGAAATCATTTAATTTCCTAACTTCAGAGAATAGTAGAAAATGACTCAATAAACTAGAAACAACACTATTCTACCCAGACTAGGGTCCGGGTTTCCTAAGATGTTAATAAGATGCAGCTGGAGAATCGCTTCAAGTGATAAGAAAAGGGAAAAATTCATTGTGGCCCTACTGTTACCAACAGATTCCCTGCCAGAATCTGTTTTAACCTAGCTGGTATTTACTCTCTGGGAAGCAAGGAGGAGCAGGAGTAGAAAACAAAACAGTGTTACAGTGGCTCAGAAACTGAGGAGCACAAAGCTACCCGTAATGAGAACAGGGTAGTAGCATTTACTCAGCCTGTTTCATAAATCCCTAAAGGGGAAATGCAAAAGGAGAGGAAGCTTTTGCCAAAGGCCCATCTGAAGCAGGGAGGGCAACTCACCATAGCTCAGCAAATGTCTACCCCAGTACCCATTCCTGATGATTTTCTCACCAGCTGGTTTCTTCATGTGTTTTTTCCTGTCCCAGTTGGCCTCTTGGATTTGATTTCTTGCTCACCTAGACCTGAAGTATCCATCATCTCTCCTTCTTTGCTGGACAACTAGCCTAAGCCCTTTCAGGTTGGGCCTCTCTCATTGCATCATACCCAGGGATCACAGTGATTGAGTTGTACAATCTGGAACCCAAATGGTACATTCAACCCTTCATTTTGTTGCAATTATGGAAGATTATTCATCATTTTTCTGGTCTAGGTAGAGTGTGATGAGTTTTATGTCTTGTCAAATTTCAAGGCTATGTTTCCTACCATACAGAGTGTTGGGAATTTGAAAGGTGCTTAAGAATTATTCATCAATGAAGCTTTGAAGGAAGTGAAAAATATTATGAAATAAAGTACAGAGTTATAATTGAGGCTTATTCAGAGCAAAATTATTTTGGGTACTTTTTGAGCACCAGATAAATGTCAAAGGCACTAACTAGAAATAGCAAAAACTGCTGAAATAGTATAAATTCAAATTATAGCTGCTGCAGAGGAGATGGAACTATTCTCTGTGTGGTTGGTCTGTGTGAAAAAAGTGTTTCTCAGGACTACCAAAATTCTATTTAAGGGAGTTCTTTTGGGTACTTAAAGTTTTCAAGTAATGACTTGAATCTCAGGGTTTTCTTTTGACATGGCCTAGAAACTTCTGGCAGCTAATTTCTGTATGACTCAAAGGATTTCCCCTAGAAGGGATAGCCTACAATTTGGACTTCTAAATAACAGAGTTAGTATTCTGGATGTATTTGCAGCCCTGGCTAGTGTGTGAACATAAGATTATTCCTAAAATCCTTAGAGAAAAATAAGATTAAAAAAATAGGGAATCACTGGGTGCAAGAACACCAATCAACATACTATTCAATTCAATTTATGCTTGGGGATTTTGAATTTAAACAATAAAGAATTGTACCCATTACAGGAACCAGTTATCAGGATGAGACCAGGTGGGGAATTAAAGAACATACATAAAATCTTGCATAATAGAAATCATATATAGTCATGTGACCAGATGCATCTACATGTATTTACATGTGTCTTTGAGTTGTCATTGCAGAAAATTGGTCAGGAAAGAATAGTATCCAGGCATCCAGCAAGCTAACACTGGAAGCAGATGGTAAGTACCATTTGAAATTGAGCCAAGATCTTTGGATAACGAAGTGATCTTCAGATTCATTTTCCTGTCCATGGAGAGAGATAAATCATACCTATTAACGCATCCAATTGTCCTTAGCTAGCAATAAGAGATTGTGACAAGAAATATGAAAATCGGAAATTAAAATTACTGAAGTCCCTGGCTACTCTTCCCTACTTCATTCTTCCTCATTTTCACTCTCGCTCTTACTCTCCCCGGACAACATTTTCTGATTCAGTGTTCATATGGTCTTTTTTTGGGGGTGGTGTGGTCAGGGGTGGGGTGGTGGTGCATGGTCCAGGAATAGAACCCAGGTCTCCTACGTGGAAGGCGAGTATTCTACCACTGAACCACCCATGCACCCCATATGGTTTTCTTAAATCCTGATTTCCATCAATTCTTCATTAACCACTTATTTGAGTTCAACTGTTTTCGCTAAGGTCCAATATCAATTGCCCCAGGAGAGAGAATCTGAATGTTTAGCTTGGTTCAGATGTTTTCCTTTGGTCCAATCAGCTGAGGCTAGGGAGGGTAATGGCTGCAGTGGTTGTGCTTGTGAGTCAGGCCATTCACAAAGAAGGACAGTTGAGGTATGAAGATACCGTCAAGTTATGTCTTAGGCAGGCAGTCATTTTATTTCATCTGATAGATTTTCATATGTTTGAGGAATATAATCCAACCTCTTCTTTCCCACCAGCTTCATTCTTTAGGTATCAGAGTAACATTTCCAGCTTTCCTAGAGCCGTCACAATCCAGTTTTATTATTCTAGTTCATCAACTTCCATTCCAAAATTTGACAATGTCTGAGAAATTATATTCCACAAAATCAAGATCAGTTGTTAGTGCTGCCCACAATCCTTTACCCTTCTCCTGGTAAGTGGCCAGAATTTCTTTGAGGAATTACCCCTCCCCCACGCTCACTCCTTGTGGGTTGGATGAACTGGACTCCCCACTCCCAGCTCCTGGGAGGGATGGGGCAACCTGGTTTAAGCCGTTTCTCAGCTGTAGTGATCAGCTCAGAGAGGGCATACAATCCAGGCTGGACCATCAGCAGTCAAGTATTCTGCCTTCTTTTGAACTGTTTGAGGAAAACAAGCAGCTCCTTTCCTCTGTGGCTGCTAGTAGGAGAGAGGACATGAATTTAGGGTTCCCTGAGACCTCCCCACGGAGCCTGATAATGAAATGAAAGGTAGAGCATATAGATGGAGAGGAAACTGAGTCCTGATAACATTGTTTGGGCCCCTACATCAAGCCTTGCTTAATCCAGCCAGTAAATATCCTAAACCTTTAGTTAAATGAGTCAATACATTATCTTTTTTCGTAAACCAGTTTGAGTTAGATTATTAGTGCCTTTTAACATAAAAGTTGAACTTGTTTATTTCATATGTCTGAAAAGTACAGCAGAACAGTTCCCTCCATATGCAGATAGTATACTTCACAAATATAGTATGATGTTAGTATTTTTTCCTTTATAATTTTGCTTTATTTTGTGCTTACAGACATAGCAGGGTCTTGGTTCATGTTGAGTTTAGCTACTACTTCTTCATCCGGTAAATATACACAGTAAACTTTTTGCATTTATATGCCGTATTTCACATTTATTCTTATTCAGTTTCATACTGCTTGTTTTTGTTCTATTTGATAAGGTTATTCTGATCTTGATTTGTTGCCAGTAGATTCATGTCATGCTCCTCAAAGATCATCAATGGCACTCTTGACCTATTAGATACATTTCAAATGTCAAAGACTCAAGATCTTCCACAATCTAGCAAATATGTTTCCACTCCTAACTCACATTTGTGAGTTCACACTATCTCTACACCAACTATTTCTTTAGTCAACAGATGGACTCACCATCTTTTGATCTTTTCAGTACTCTTCATTTCCACCTCATTGTTTTGCTTATATGATCCTCTGTTTACATTGCTTTCTTACCATCTCTTCACCAGTTTCAATTCTAAACTTCCTTCAAATTTCACCTCTTCTGTGAAGTGGCCCTTAATTAACTGTATTCCTTACTTATGATTCCTTAGTTCTGAATCTCTGCATGGTTTGATCTACTCATCAAGCAGCCTTTAACCTTGCTTTCTTTCTTTGCTCCTTAGCATTAATCTTTAGCTATTTTGGGGGGGGGGGGGGCGGTGCATAGTCCGGGAATAGAACCCGGATCTCCTGCATGGAAGGTGAGCATTCTACCACTGAACTACCCATGTACCCTCAATCTTTAGCTTTTAAAACTTGACGTCCCACCCCACTGAGGACGAAGATCAGGTCTTTCTCTCCTTTCAAATTCATCACAACACATAGTGATGATTATATTCTTTCCTGAATCCTATTCAAAAACTTAATAATCTCTCCCTCCTCAGGAATACCTTTATGTTTATGGGAGGCGATACTCAATTATCACTGTTTCTGTATTGTGCATTGTCTTTTCTTTTTTCTATATTGTCTTTTAATTGATCTATGGATGGTGTAGTTTAATCACAAGAATTGCAAACTCCCAAGTTACAATTTATTGAGGTTTACCATATTCTAGGAACTCTGCTAGGCACTGTATGTGCATTATCACTTAATCTTCACAAGTTGTCTATGAGGTGTTGCTGTCATTTCCAAGGTCACAGCTGATAACTGACTCATCTAATTCTGGAACCCATGTTTGTCTGAATTTCCAAGCTTGTGCCTTAATCTTAGCTCTATATTGACACTGATGTGTCAATATATTAATAAATTGACTAAACTGGCATCCCTACTGCAGTTCTGCTTTCTATATCCTGGTGTCTCTCATTGTGGATGCCTCACCCTCTTCCTTGTCTGGTCCACTGTGGGTTGTATAGATCAGAAAAGAGATCTATTTTGTTGAAGAAAAGATATGTATTAGATTTAGTAGTTATTAGAAATGGAATATATTAGGTCAGTAAATTCAGGGGAGACATTGGGAGCAACAGACAAAATCAGGAGGATGAGGCTTCTGAGTGTTTACATTCTTATGACTTATGACTCAAAAGTGCAGAGAGCCAAGAACAAAGCTGAAATTTAGCCAGGAGGAGGAGAGGGTCCAACTAGAGTTGAACTGTTCAGGCACTGTTCCCAGTCTCTGGATTCCAAGAGCCCCTCCTCAATTTCCGAAGGAAAATAACTTGGAAGTGAAGTAAACGGTAGTTAGGGGTGAAGTAACCTGTATCATTAGGGCTGGAATGGCTTGTGGTATGATTAACTCCAATTTAGGGAATGACCTGGGGGGTGGTTTGGGAAGATGGTTAGTATCACAGCATGGGGTAAACCATGAGTGCAGGACTCAGTCTCTAAATAAGAAAGTTTAAACTAACTCCATGAACTTGAGAGCTTCTTAGGTACTGCCGGCTTGCTAAAATGGACTGATTTTAGTTGGTTTAGGGTTAAATTGAAAAAATCGTTAGTCCATATGGCTGCATCTGTTCCACCTGATACTGTAGCTGTGCAGATGGGATGTTCCCACCCTTTGGTACTGGGATATCCTGGAGCTTGTTCTTCTGGTGGATTTTATTATTTAACCTGGATTAAGTGATTAATACTATATCTATCTATATATCTTATGGCACCAAACTCATAGTCTTCCTTGTTATCCATGATTCCTGAACTTGGCCTAGGAGCGTCAGCATCCATGGAACCTTCTAGCACCCTAGCTTAAAAATAAATGTACCTATTCTACCTAGCATCAAAATGTGTTTATTCTTTCAGCTCCACATATTTTCACCTCAATTCTTAACTCCCATTTCCATTATCTACTCTGAGTCATAATGTGAACTTTACCAACACTCTGAACTTCTCACTCACTTGTGCTGTAAACTTCACTTTCCTTCTCTGTAACCCTAAATCCACTCCTCTGCTTCCAATTCTCTCACCTCTTCATAGCAACTCCACCTCCCTGCTTAAGCACAGGAAAGTCATTTCCTTGATTCATTTATTTTATTCACCTTTTAATCTCTTCTTGGTCTCTATTTCTTCTTTGTATAGCTTGGAATCAAAACATTAATTACTCTCAATTCATGTGCATGCCTATCGTTTCACCAATCTTTCTTGGTAAAACATCATTGCTGGATCATTGCCATAACCTGTCTTCTTTTTTTGCATCTTGAGGATCTGGTACTTGTGATAAGATACAAACATGATTAATCACAGTATGCCTCAGCATGCCATAAAAGTCATGAGCAGACATACAGAAATCTATAAACATATAGAGAAGAGAAAGACACATCTACCTAGGATGATCAGAGAAAACTTTAAGGCTATTTTGGGAGATACAAATATGAATAAGAAACTAAGAAATGGTGTACTTCACATTCATTACACCCACAGCATCTAGCACTGTTTAAAAAGAAAATTAATAAATTCTATCTCCTCTCATGTTATTCTTCATCCATTATGCAGTGTGGTTTGAAAAACCATAGAAGGGCTCAAATGCTAACTGAATACAATTTAAAGAGCAATTTATCACTCTCTATGTGTATAGATCTACATACAACATTTATTTGTTGCATAAAAATAGAAATATTCCGGGATAAATACCTAACAACTTGCTTTATCCATTGGTGTATTATTTCAATTTGTGATGAGGTGAATGTTCCCTTTTACAATTTAAGCTTTTACAATTTTGAGAGGAAGGTGATTTACTTGCTTTTGTTAAAAAGAGTTAGAATGGTAGTAATAATAATACTTCTTACATTTCCTGAGAATCTGCCATATGCCTGGCCTGTATTATATCATTTATCCCTCACCATCACTCTGCAAGGCTGTGTTATGTGTTATCTTCATTCTGCAAACAAGGCTCAGAGAAGTTATTGTATTTCATCAATTTTAATATGCAGCTTTCATTTTTAACATTTTAGTGTCTTTGAAATTTGTATGAATCTTATAATGGGTGGAGTCTTAGATTTGATAAAGTAAGGTAAGCTGCACTATTATTAAGTCTTAGATATAATGTTCTAACCTATGGTTTGAATTGGCTTGAAATCCTGTACTTTTCCCCATCAAATTGCATTATTTTTTCTAACAAAGGCAGAAATTTACTCCATCTCCAAGTTTCCCTTTCCTCTGTCTCTAACATGCACACACACACACACACACATCCTTGTATCTCAGTCCAAGCTAAAACTATCCTGCTTGTAAGATTGCTCTGCCTTATGTTCAAGCCTTATGCTTATTTTGAGTTTTTCCATGGTGAAATTCATCTGTGTAACTGGTGTGCTAGTTTCCTTTCTCTTGTAAATTGCTTAATCTATTTTGTTAAGTTCTATTTTACCCATAACCTTTAGAATGAGTTGCCTTGGTTTTGGGAAAGAAACTAATCTTCTTTCTTGTATGTTGGTTAGTTGGCCAAATTAATTCTGAGAGATGCAATAATGGTATTTTTATTTTTCTTGAGCAAGTTAGTTGCCTTGGGCCTGTTTTTCTCAAAGTGGGTATACCACGATCATGTTTATCAAACTGAGTATATCTTCTTGGAACATCTGCTTTACTTGAAGATTAGGGAATTGGGGCATTGAAAATGTTGATGAAAATACTTGAAATAATTATTTTTTATTTGAAAGCAAATATGAGAATATTATGGAATAGAATGAAATAGCCATACATATTTTTATTAATTAATTAATTTTATTGTGGTAAAATATATATAACAAAATCATTTTAACCATTTTTAAGTGTATAATTCAGTGACATTAAGTACATTGACAATGTTATACAACTTCCACCATTATTTCCAGAATATTCTCATGATCTCAAACAGAATCTCATACCCATGAAGCAATCAACTCCACATTGCCCCTCCCCCAATCTCTGGTGACCATTACTTTGCTTTCTCTTAGGATATTGCTTATTCTAAAATTTCATATAAATGAAATCATACAATATTTGTTCTTTTGTGTCTGGCTGATTTCACCCAATACGATGTCTCTGTGGTTCATCCATGTTGTAACATGTATCAGAACTTCATTCCTTTTTGTGGCTTTATAATATTTTCCATTGTACATATATTTCACATTTTGTATATCTCTATTCATCGGTTGATGAACATTTGGGTGGCTTCCAACTTTTGGCTATTGTGAATAATACAGCTATGGAAATTGATGGACACGTGTCTGTTCAAGTCCCTGTTTTCACTTCCTCCAGGTATATACCTAGAAGTGGGATTGCTGTGCCATATGGGAATTCTATGTTTAACTTTCTGAGGAACTGCCAAAGTGCTTTCTACAACAGCTGCACCATTTACATTCCTACCAACAATATTCAACGGTTCCCATTTCATCATTTCCTTGCCAACACTTGCTATTTTTCATTTTTTAAAATAATACCTATGCTAGTGGGCGTGAGGTAGTATCTTGTGGTTTTGATTCACATTTCCTAAAAGCTAATGATATTGAGCATCTTTTCATGTGCTTATTGGCCATTTGAATTTCTTCTCTAGAGAAATATTTGTTCAAGTCCTTATCCATATGTATTTTTGAGGTAAAACTTTAATGAATTTTAAGCTGGTGATAAACTGCTCATGGCATTTTCTGGTTGAGGACTTTGACTCTTAGTTTCATCCCTTTGTAGATGTGTGTTCCTTGGTCAACCTAATTAACCTCAATGTGTTTCAATTTCCTCATCTGTAAAGTGGGAATAATAATATAACTTCACTTGCAGTGTTATCATGGGAATTAAATGATGAATATATGTTAAATGTTAGAACTGTGTCTAGTATGTAGTAAACTCTCACTTGTGCTAGCTATTTTCTTTATCATTTATACTTCCAGATGTCCCAGGGGTTAGTCTTTGGTTCTCCTCTTTTGTTGAGGTATCTTAATGCAAAAGTTCGAGAAGCCCTGTCTTAGTCTTTCCCCAAGATTCTCTCCAGTATATTGCACTTGCTTCTCCTCTGTTCGTCTTTTGTAATGTTTCAGGAATGCACTGTTTTTCTTTTCTTTTCAAGCAGCATTATTAAAACAAAGAATAGCTGTTTTAGGAATGTGTGGAGTAAAGGGAATTGACTCTCAGTTTCACTCACATGTTTAAACTGAAATAACTTAGGGCGGGCAGCAGTGGCTCAGTGACAGAGTTCTCGCCGGCCACGCGGGAGACCCGGGTTTGTTTCCCTCCGCCTGCCCATGTTTGAAAAAAAGAAAATGAAATAACCTAATAATTGAGAATGCCGTGCCACAGTAAGATATAGAGGTAGAGAAGTGAGGGATTTTAAAGCCTCAGACTTCCTTTGGAACCATAACTTGTGCACACTCATCATAAAATAAGAAGTCTGAAGTTGAAACTTTCTCTTGTACGACTTGGGATATGTGCAGTTTCATCTAGTTATGGCTCAACTGGGAATGAATTTTCTGACGCAAATGAAGTTTAAAAAAAAGGCAGAGCGTCTCTTTATTTGGTTAACAGAATTTCTGCACTTTGTTTTTCCTTGTCAGCTTTAAAAGGAAGGAAAAAAAAGCAAAGTACCCTGCCAAAACTTGCAGCAAGCAAAAATTCTCCGCCTACAAACAATGTTTGAAGTGGCTGCCCAGTGTGGGCTCCAAGGTTATTCTTGAAGCAGCAGGCATGCAAACCTAAGAAAACCTGAGTCTGGAAGCCACAGGAGGAGACTGGAGAATGACTAGAGGGTTACTATCTTCTGCTCCTTCTTTCCTCTTCATCTGATATTATCTTTGGCTCAATAGTCTGGCGGGACAATTGCTCCAATTTACCATCAACATTGCTTGATCCGATTCTGTCATTTCCTCCACTGCTAGGACTTAAGCAGTTGAAAGGAAGAGGGAAGAATAGAAGAGCTTCAGGAACTGAAGAGCCATGAGGACTGACCCATCCTTTGTTTTTCCCCTTTCCCTCAGTGATTTCTAGCTCATTGTTCTTCCACCTAGAAGTGAGAGCATACAAATACTGACACCAATATTTATTGAGTGCTTCATAAGTGTCATGTACCAAGCTAACCTCACAGCAACATTGTAGAGCAATTATTATTATTTCCATATCAAGGGTGGATTTGAGCTTAGGAGAAAAGTTTGGGTAAATTGTTCAAGGTAATAAGTAGATAATAAGCCAGAAGTACCAGACTTTGGAATAGATCTGATTTTAGAGCCTAATGTATCTTCTTATTTTTGATGCATAACAAAACAAATCATACAAAAATACACTTTTATTTCTATAGTGTCTGAAGGTTGGCTGGGGGTTGGCTGGTTTATGCTGGGCTGACAGGGTGGCTGGCTGGGGGCAGCTGTGCTCTGGGAGCCTCTCCCTTCCTCCTGAGACAAGCAGGCTAGTCTGGATGTGCATGAGAGGAAAACTGGAAAGGTCTCTTAAGATCTCCTAAGCCTTGGAACTGGCACACTAACTTCTGCCTTATTCTCTTGATTAGAGCAAATCACATGGCTGAGCTCAAAGTCGAAAGGCAAGAAGAAATACTCCACCTTTATGGATGTAGTGGTTGCTGCCGTGTACCTCCTTTCTCAGAATCAAGGCCTCCATTCCCTCAGTTGCTAAGAACACTGCTTGTCGATGGATGACTCACAGCTAGCTGCCCACCCCCATTCCCTGACTCTCATCTTCCCATTCCATCCCCATCTCCAAATCTTCCTCACCCACCCACCAAGAATTGCCCTTAGCTGAAGGGTACTGTTTTGACCAAGGGTACCCACATGGGCAACCCACATCCAATGACTGATCACTTATGAGTACAAAGACCTGACTCCTTGACTTCATTTGATAAGTCTCTGAATGGCCACCCCAGCTCCGGACTTCCCAGGCTCAGGCCTCGGTCTCAGTGGAATTATACCCACCCTTTCCACTCTGCCCATTCTTGCTTCCTCACTCCCTTAAAAAATGTTGTTCCCAAGAGCGCTCCTCAATAGTAACTGCATGAAAATCTTTGTTTTCCATGGAGGAAATCCAAAGTCATTGGCAAAGAGCATAAATACACTACAGGGAAGAATCAAGACCAGTGATGCAATCTATCACAACTATACATGTAACAACCAGCCAAACTGCATCTCAACTTAGAACAAAAGTACATAGTGAAGCAAACAATCTCTTGTGAAACATCCTGATATGGATTTAAGTAATTGATATTGGACCCTGAAATGTATTTGAGGTGGAACTCACTTTGTAAAGTCAGAATACTCCTAGAGAGTTGTGAACAGATTGAAATTTTGTAAATTGAATCTTATTTCAAAAGCATGGGGTGGGGAGAGTTTGGTATTCTGAATTGAAAATGCAAAGAATTATTTTATGAACAATTACTTGAATAATTTAATGATTTTTCTAAGTCAAGTTTTCTAAAGCAATTTTGAGATAAAGTCACACAGCATGCAATCCATCTGAAGTATGTAATCAGTGGCTCACAGTGTCATCATGTAGTTGTGCACTCATCACCATGATCAATTTTAGAACATTTTTATTAATCCAGAAAAAGAAATAAAAAGAAAACCCAAAATATCCCATACACCTTATCCACCCCTCTTACTGACCCCTAGTATTGATGTGGCAAATGTGTTACTGGTGATGAGAGAATACTAAGATATTACTGTTAACTATAGTACATAGTTTGCAATGGGAAAGATTTTTCCATATACACCTCTACTAACTCCTTATAATAGTGTCATACATTTGTTCTAATTCATGAAAGAACTTTTTCAAATTTGTACAGTTAATCACAGTCATCTTCGACCCCACAAGATTCATTGTGTTATATATTCCCATGTTTTAATCTCCAGTTTTCCTTCTGTTGCTATATATAAGTCTAAACTTCCCCTTTCCACCACCTTCACTTTCTATTCAAAGCTGTTAATTATATTCCCAATAACATGCTACATCACCTCTATCCATTTCCAAAAGTTTAAGTTCAACCTAGTTAAAAATTTTGCCTGTATTGATTAACTGCTCCCTATTCTCTAGCCTCATTCTAGATTTGTTAAATCCTATATTCTCTGTATAACTCCACCATCACCTTTGGTTTTTCTATCCCACTCTTTAGGAGTGTTTGGGCTATGGCTATTCTAAGTTTTCATGTTGGAAGGGTCTGTCACTAATATGGGGTAGGGAGATGAAATTATCTGATGGTCTGGAAAGGCTGGGCCCTCTAGGTTTCAGGACTTATTTGGTCCAGGGACCTATTTGGAGTTTGTAGGTTTCTGGAAAGTTACAGTAGTGCATGGAACCCTTGTGGAGTCTTATATATTGCCCTAGTGTTCTTTAGGATTGGCTGGAATGGGCCTGGTTGGGGTTTGGCAGGCTTGGATAGGTAGCAAGGTCTAACCGAAACTTTTGTAAGAGCAGCCTCCAAAATAGCCTCTCGACTCTATTTGAACTCTCTCAGCCACTGATACTTTACTAGTTACACTTCTTTTCCCCCTTCTGGTCAGGATGGAATTGTTGATCCCACAGTGCCAGGCCTGGATTCATCCCTGGGAGTCTTCTCCCATGTCACCAGGGAGACGTTCACCCCTGGATGTCATGTCCCATGTAAAAGAGAGGGCAATGATTCACTTGCAGAGTTGGGCTTAGAGAGAGAGAAGCCACATCTGAGTAACAAAAGAACTCCTCCAGAAGTTACTCTTAGGCATGCTTATTGGTAGACTAAGCTTCTCTGCTACCTACATAAGCTTCACAAGAGTAAACCTCAAGATCAAGGGCATGACCTATTGATTTGGGTGTCCCTAAAATTTGACACAGTATTAAGGGATTTCCTGATGGCAAAGTTTAATATTTCCATATTTTTTTCCCATCCCTCAAGGAACTTTGCCAATACTTTTTGATTATATGCTTAATACACCTAGGATGCATCCAAGTATTACATTAAGCTATACAGGAATAAAGGACCTCTTTCTTATTCTGGGCTCCCTGTGTTTCAATTGTTCAAATGAGCTATACAGATAGGTTGAGTTAGAGTATGCACTACAGAAAATTTTGGTTCCAGACCAAATAAACCAGCGGCTATATCACTTTAAAATTAAATTTTATGTATGGGCAGTTTAGTTCATTTTTATAGGCCATTCCACTTTTTAAAATAATTCTTTGTGTGAAATTAAAGAGTTGTTATAAATTTAGTTTTTGATCTCTAATTCATTGATCCATTGCATCAATTTTAAACCGATACGTACCTCAGTGGATTGAAGGGATTGTGGGGGAAAGAAATGGGTGCTTGATTGTTGGAAATGGATATAACTTGGATATAATTAATGGAGCAGATGAACATACTGCAGAAGAAAATTCTGGCCAAGTGGTGCGTCTTTCTCCTGTAAAATTTGGCAACAAAGAAGCAGAAACAGGGAAAACATATTCTACTCTATTTGAGGATGAGGATTGATACGTTAGCTGTAGCAGAAGGACAAGTCAGCAGGAAAATTAAGAGTTCTAATAAATTATTGCTTATATGGATATTTTTGGGCTGCAGGGGTGTGAAAAGCAAGCTTGGCTAGAAAGCAATTCAGATTACTGGTATTTGAGGGGCTGGAGGCCCCAGAGAGAGGAAGGAACAGGCTTACAATAGTGACAAACAATGAAAATTAATTTAGTACTTACAGTATGCAAGTTGCTTTCACATTTATTTATTTTTCGTGTGTGTGCTTTCCTGGGAAGATTGAGGTTCTCCAATGTGAGCTCTCTATATCATTCAGCATCCAAGCAACAAATATTCTTGATGTTTTAAACACAGAGAATTTAACACCGGGAATATCTTACATAGAAGATGTAAGTCTTAGAAGCCAGAAAGAGACTATGAAAGATGAGTCCCTGGACCAGATAAGTCCTGAAATGCTGCCTCTCCAGAACATGAACTAGTTCCATCCCCCTATCTCATATTATCAACAGCCCCTTCCAACACGAAAAAGTTAGAATGGGTTTAGCCCAAATACCCCTAAAGAGTGGGAAAGCTCAGAGGTGATGGTAGAGTTATACAGAGAAGGTTGGGTTTAACAAATGAGTATGATTGCTGAATTATTATATTGATATTTATTTTAGTCTCCAGTATCTTAGAGCAGCTAGAAGTAAAACCCTAAAATGGTGAAATTGTAACCCATACCAAACTCTGAAATATGTCCTACAACTAATTGTTGTGATGTGCTTTGAAATTTATTGCTTTTTTGTATATATGTTATTTTTCACAAAAAAAGAAAAAAGAGTCTATTATGATAATAAATGCACAGCTATGTGATGAAAAAGAAAAAGAAGTTATCAAGGGGGGAGGGGGGAGTGTATGTTTGGTAGATAGAAAGTGTAAACAATATTAAAAAAAAAACTTACACAAAAAGGGAGCGGGGTGGGGGTGGGGGACTATGAGCAACCCCGAGATTATCAAGTGCAGGAGGCTGCTAATACCCCTAAAGCTTAAGAGACCAGAGGAGCCAGGGTCACCCAGCAGGCATTGGAACCACAGCAGGCCTGTGCAATAAGAGCTGGGTGCACCCAGCTCCCTTGATGACTGGTTTGCAGTTGGATAGAGCCAATGGGCAGCACTGGCAAGAGGTTGGGGGGAAAGAGGGAGGTCATGATATTCTTCCCACGCCCTCCCTGCTTTGGAACCACATCTCCAAGGGAATGAAGTCATCCATGATTAAAGATCCTGCTGGTCCTCTTCTCCATGACTCCTGATTTGACTAAGTCTCTCTAGGAGTGTGATAGCTTCTGTCTGTTACTGGTCTCTGCATGTCTCAACATCCCGTGTTGATTCCCTCACCTCTGCCTCAGAGCTATATGAATAGTAACTTTATTAAAATCTCTTCATTTGAATGATTTGTATTAAATTCTATTTCCTGCAGAGACCCCGACTACTTTTTTCCCAACTCCTTGCAAGTGTCATGCTTTTTCCTCTGCTCAGATCAACAATGCACTACAGCGTAGAGAGCACTGGCTTTCATGGCTGTCAGATATAGTTTCGTTCCTGATTCAGTCACTCGCTTGCTGTGTTACTGGCTTAGGAAGTTATAACTATTTCCAGTTATTATAATAGTTAAATAACTATTTCCAGTTATTTCTAGACATTCCCAAAGTTCAAATCATCCTTTCCTCTTTCTGCAGCCACCATGGAATTCTGTTCTGTTATTTTTGCTGCTTGCAAGGCCAATTGTTGAGGCTTTGTCAAGGCCAAGTTCTTTCCAGGTTACAGCCCATGTCAAGGATGCTGGCTCTGGATGCTCCCAAAGAGTTCGGTCCTGCACATGACTCAGTACTATGGAAAGGTGGGGAGAATGGCCTCCTCTGCTCTGAACCTGCTCAGCTCCAAATCTTCTGGCCCCGCAGAATCTCTAAGACTAGTTCCTCATCTAGTGTCACATACTAACAACCCACAAAAGTTCTGGAACTTGTTCCCATCTTCTCTTCTAGCAGGAGATCACAGACAGATCCAGAAGGAGAAAAGATTTTTGCCACCTGTTCATCCTTCTGCCTTCTCTTCTCCTAGCTCTCCCCAAACCTAAAACCTTCCTTCCTCCTCCATTTACAGAACTGAAGCTTCTGGACATATGAATTGTGGAAGGAGCAGGGGAAGGGTCAACTAGGGAGGTGATGTCTAGATGCTCTCTCTCTGTATGAGGGCCAGAGTCCAGCCAACAAAAAGTTTCCCAGTTTTATATAGATGTAGCTAGTACAGTATTTGGCACTGGTGGAATCTCAGTAAATTGTAGATGTTCTTTTCATATGATTTGCAAATCCTATTTCCTACCATCCAGATGTATAAGTTTCTCAAGTTTCCATTTAGATGCCACTTCCTGCAAGACACCTACCCTAATCCCTTCAGCAGGAACTAATATCTCCCCCCAGTAACATTCTAAGATCTAATAACAATGATTTTATTTCTCTTTTGGCATCTATCACATCCTAGCTTATTTCATAATAACATCTATTTCCCCCTACAACACTGAGCACTCCAAGGGCAGCAATCTATTTCTGATTCACTTCTGTCTCCCTGAGAATACGTACCCGGCCCATAATAGGTTTGATAGTTAAGAAATGACTGGGCTGGAACTTGCACTTCCTTTCCAGATTCTTGCTCAATCAATTAGAATAGAATATTCTACCGCCTGTCTGGTACATGCATTTGTGAGTTCACATATTTGTGTTTTCAGCTCTTTGATTGATTTCCTTTCTTGGAATAATATAGATCAGGAGGACAAGTTTGGCTAGCTAAAATAGTTGATAATAGTCTGCCTTAGGTGGTTAAATATTCATGTTTTCTGAGAGTGAACAGCCGGCTTTGCTCTACTGGGAGAAACAATCATGCTTGTCCCCAGAAGAAACGGCTCTTTTTTTTCTTCTTTTGCAGTTTACAGCATCCTGATGATGTCCTTAGTGACAGTTGCTATGGAAGTATTTTAGTGTTGCCTGCAATGTTGGAACGGTATGGTGCCTGGATCCCTGTTTAGTGCAGATTTATGATGATGCCCAAGCAGTGGGTTTCATTTTTGTGCTAGTTCTCTGGCTTAGTAACTGGTTGTCATCAAGGGAATGATATTAGCATTTATTTAGGTCCTCTATTAATCACACTGTATTTTCTTCCATTGGATCTGGAATACTTGTCATCATCTTAAATACTCAACCCATTATTTCACAGAAAATAATGGCAGAGCTAGCCTCATCATTTTGTCACTGAGTAACAGACGAAGTCCCTCTGATACCAAAATAGTAGGGGGACTCTGAGTTGGCTAAAGTACTTGCAATCTTCTAAGGATGTACAGCTTAAGAACTGAAAATAAGTAATGGGCGTAGGAGAGAATACTAGACTTCGGTCCCTTCTGTAACGTGGAAATGGTAATAGCATGCATACCCCACCCACTTGATGGGATTATTATGAGGGGCACATAGTTAATGTACATGCTAGCAATCTGTAAAATGTGTAGTGCTAGAAAAGGCTCATGTGTGCCTTAAATATCAGTGACTAGGATCTTAACAGTCCTGGCTCTGACCATGAGGAAGTGATTCCATTTCTGATGAAGACCCGAGTAGGCTTCTTTCCTAAATTCTCTGGGCAGAGGCTCAGCCATTGTGTATCCTATTCAAGGTTATCAGCTCCCGTGTGCTATTGTTAGTTTGAGAAGGAGGAGAAATCTTGATTTTTGAATATCCATTGTCAAAAAATATTTTTGAGATTAAAATTCATTTAACACTAACTTCACCATTTTAATCATTTTGAAGTGTACAATTTAGTGGTTTGTAGTAGTGCACATTGTTGTACAACCATCACCACTATCAAATTCCAGAATGTTTCCATCATTACCAAAAGAAATCCCAAACCTCTCATCTCCCCTCCCGCCATTACCTGGTAACCATTAATATACTTTCTGTCTCATTGGATTTGCTGTTTCCTGAAATTTCATGTACATGGAAACATACAATATGAGGCCTTTTGAGTCTGACTTCTTTCACTTATCAAAATGTTTTCAAGGTTCATTTGTTTATAACATGTATCAGTATTATATCCATCTTCATGGCTGAATAATATATATTATGTGAATGAATCGTATTTTTTTTATCCATTCATCCCATGATGGACATTTAAGTTGTTTCCACTTTTGGGCTATTATGAAAAATGCTACTCTGAACATTTGTGTACAAGTTTTTGTGTGAACATATATTTTCAGTTCTCTTTGGTATATACCTGGGAATGGAATTTCTGGGTAATATGGTAATTTTATGTACAACTTTTAGAGGAACTGCAAACTTTCAAAGTGGCTACACCATTTTACATTCCTATCGATGATTTATAAAGATTCCAATGTTTTCCACATCCTGGTCAAAACTCGCTATTTTCTGTTTTATTTGTTTGTTTGTTTGTTTGCTAATAGTCACCCTTATGGGTGTGGAGTGTTATCTTTTTGTGGATTGATTGCACTTCCCAGGTGACTAATAATGCTAGGCATCTTTTCATATGGCTATTAGCCATTCGTGTATCTTCTTTGGAGAAACGTCTAAGTCCTTTGCCCATTCTTAAATTGTGTTGTCTGTGTTACTAAGTTTTATTTTTTTTGGCATGAGCAGGCATCAGGAATCAAACCCGGGTCTCCGGCATGGCAGGTGAGAACTCTGCTTGCTGATCACCGTGGCCTGCCCTGTTACTGAGTTTTAAGAGTTATTTATATTTTCTGGATATAACCCTCACCAGATATATGATTTGCAACTATTTTCTCCCATTCTGTGGACTGTCTTTTTACTTTCTTGACACTATCCTTTGATGTACAAAAATTTTAATTTTGATCAAGCCCAATTTATCTATTTTTTTGTTGTTGTTGTTGTTATTTGTGCTTTTGGAGTTGTATTTAAGAAACTGTTGCCAAATTCAAGGTCATGAAGATTTACACCTACGTTTTCTTCTAAGAGTTTTATAATTCTAGGTCTTATATTTAGGTCTTTAATGGACTTGGAGTTGATTTTTGTATATTGTGTGAAGTAGGGTTCAAATCCATTCTTTTACATGTTCATGACTCTATTTTTCAAGTTAGTTATTTAGTATGAAGATTCTTTGAGGCATCTGTTGCCTGTTTGGCATGTGTCATTAAAATTTTACCATTCTAAGAAGTTTCATTTTTTTCACTTACTTCATGTAGTAAGTTCCACCATTTACTGGAACATACTTAGGCATGCAGATTTTGAGAGTTCTAGGGGAAAGTTCTGAATGTATTTGGTGATTTAATTTATCTATTTTCATTTTAAAAAGCAATTAATAATTTACTTTAGAGCTGCTCCAGAAACTGATGCTGTTGTTATTTAATAGAATTCTTTATAAAGAAAATTCCCTGCCTGAGTATACTAGAAATGGCCATATGCAGCTCTCTTGAAGCATTTTCAATTTCAGTCCAAGCAAATTTTGTGTGTTAAATGCATTTGCTTCCCAGACACTGACTCATTTTCTAAATACAAGCACAATTTTTTTTTCCAACAGACTTTCTCCTGTCAGTATATTGTTCAACTTTTCTTTTAATGTGCTGTCAGAAAAGAGTCAGCTCATCACTAACAGGAAACCGGCTTCTTGCCCACACCTATGAAAGGAGAATGAATTCAGATAATTTGATTGTTAAACTGTCAGAAAAGAAGAATGAAAAAAAGAACAGTCAGAAATCTAACTGGCTTCTAGGCTCAGGACTATTATTATAAGGTGCCTGAATAAATAAAACAAAATGGAAGTCTGCAACTTGAGTTGAACAAAGTAGAATTTTCATTTTGCTTTAAATAACAAGTAAGTGCAGTATGAGTCAATATAAGTAAAGCAAGGGACTAGGATTAATGGAAGAAACAGCAATTTCATGTTGGCATATAAGTGATTAAGCATCTCAACATGAAAACTTGCTCAAGATTGCTTCTCTTTATTTAGATCTTTGGTGCAAATTCTGTTCTGTGCCTAGCAAAGAAACCCAAAGGTCTACAAAGAGAAGAATGAAGAACTCATTTTACTGGTGTCAATGATGTCAGCTTTAAGAATAGCAGAGTCTTCCACTTTACCTAATAAAAAAATCAGCTTGACAATATTTGTAGCCACCATTGCTTATAGAACTGACTATAGAACAAGTCAGAGGTGAGTTAAACATTTAATATGTAATGTAGGTTTGATTCACCCATATGGATAATTCATTCCAAATAACTTCTCTATGAATTCTGAACAAATCAGAGGGGTAATTTGTTGTTGTTGAATTATCTGATTACCCATCCCAATCTTCCAATTCACTTTAGGTATATATCGGCTGATTTGAAATAATTTTGTAGGGGAAAAATAGTTAATGTCATCACAGCTTCTCTCCACTTGGAGTTCAAGGCTTTCTCAGTAATTTGTAGTTGGTTTCAATTTGGAAGCTGACAATGCTAAATTAAAGACAAATGTCTTGATAAAAGTCTGAATTCAATGCCTCCATATGCAAAGTGAACTATAGAATTTAAGCAATTACCCTCATTAATTAATCGAGATGTGCTTTTACTTTATTATTTAGTTGAGATGTGCTTTGGAGCAGAGCTTAATGCATACAGATTCACTTTGCTTAGTGTTTGAGTTTCCCGTTCAAGCAAATACCAATGCAGTGATTTGACTCAAACAATGGAAATTTGCTACAGTTTTGAGGCTAAGAGAAAGTCCAAATCAAGGTATCATCAAGGTGATGCTTTCTCCCCGAAGACGGACATTTTGGGGTTGGTGGTTGGTGATCCTGGGGTTATTACTTGTTACATGGCGGTGTCTTCTGGCTTTTCCCTTTTCTTCCGGGTTCAGCTTCTTGCATCCTGTGGCTTTTCTCCCTCTGCCTAATTTCACTCCACTTATAAAGCACTCCAGTATTAGGAATAAGACCCATCCTGATTGAGGTGGCCACATCTTAACTGAAGTAACTTCATCAAAATGTCATACTTAGAGTGGGTTCACACCATAGGAATGGAGTAAATTTAAGAGTGTGTTTTTCTGGGGTACATACAGTTTCAAACCACACTTAGATATTGTTTTTATTACCATTTTGCAAATGTTTTGTACTCATATTTACTATGAATTTGGGTTCAAGAAGTTTGGGGGAGATTCTAGCAAGCATGATTCAGATGTAGGCAAGTAAGACACAGAGGAGATGAATGCTATAAGGGGTATGTTGATAAGCAGGTTACTTATCAGGGCCATTGGACTCAATCTCACTGGGGGCCCTTTAAGATGCTGCAAAAAACCTTTCTGTCTTTGAGCAGCCTCATCCATCTGGCATATTACTGTAAAACTTATCACATTTGTATTAAGCTTTTCCAGGGTAACAGAACCAACAGGATAGATATATATGTATTAGGTAAATATTATGAGATTTATTATAGAAATTGGCTCATGCGGCTGTGGGACTGGCAAGTCCAAATTCTGTAGGGCAGGCTGCAAGCTGGGAACCCTCATGGAGGTTTTCAATGAATTTCCCAGGAGAAGCTGGCTGATAAAACTAGAGATGGAAATTCTTTCAGATTCTGACTGCTGAAATAATCAGTTCTCCCTTTAAGGTCTTCAACAAATTGGATGGCACTTCTCTCGTCGTTGAAAGCAATCTCCTTAGTTGATTGTAGGTATAATCAGCCAAAGATGGAATCAACTGACTGATGATTTAAACCCATGAACTATTCTCAGATAGCAATCAGGCCAGTGCTTTTGACTAAACAACTGGACACCATAACCCAGCGAAGCTGACAAATGAACTGACCGTCACAACCTTCCATGTGTTACCCCATGAAAAAATTTGGGAAGCATTGTCATAAAGAATGGTTGAGAGAACGACAGTGATCTAACCTGGAGAATGGAAAATTTGAATAAGGTAGTGGGGTCAGAGGACGTGAGTAAAAGGTTAGAGGCTTATAGTCTGGAAAAGAAGTATTTGATCAGAATTGCCTCAAAACAAAAAGGACTGCCTGTGAAAGTCAGTACATTTTATCATTTCATTCTTATAACATTCACATGGGTTGGGATTTTTTCTTTTCCTCCCAGTCCCCAACTCATACTATTAACCGATGAGAAAACTGAAACAACTGCAAGTACAAAGATTAGGGCTAAAGTTGGTTTGATGTTAGATCCCATTCTTTTCCTTCTTTTCAGATGAAACATGCTCTTTCTCCCAGAAATTGTTTAAGCAGAGATGTGCTGACTCCTCGGGAATTTTAGGGGGGCATCCCGTGCCATGGAGGCATCGGCTTTCCAAGCTTTCTGCCATTAACGATTCATAGTGCTGTGAAATAACTGTCCGAAACTAAGCCTCAGACTTCCTTTAATTTAAGAATCCAATGCTAACACTGAAAAGTTCTTGTTTATCTAATGGACATTACATGATTGTGAATTATTTTTTAGCTTGGTATTAATAAAAACAATTTTGTTAAATATTAAAAACATTATTGATTTAAAGGCCCACGCCGTTACCGCGGCGGCGTAGTTTTGGGTCGGCGTCAACGAAGACTGACACCCATGGCTAACCACATTGTGCTCTGCAACAGCGCCAAGATGCCCATCTTGGGGCTGGGCACCTGGAAGTCCCCTCCAGGCAAAGTGACAGAGGCTGTGAAAGCAGCCATTGATATTGGGTACCGCCACATTGACTGTGCCCATGTGTACCAGAATGAGAGTGAGGTGGGGGTGGCCATCCAGGAGAAGCTCAAGGAGCAGGCGGTGAAGCGTGAGGACCTCTTCATCGTCAGCAAGCTTTGGTGTACATACCATGAGAAAAGCATGGTGAAAGGAGCCTGTCAGAAGACACTTAGTGACCTCAAGCTGGACTACCTGGATCTCTACCTTATTCACTGGCCTACAGGATTTCAGACTGGAAAGGACTTTTTCCCTCTGGATGAAACAGGCAATGTAATTCCTAGTGACACTGATTTTGTGGACACATGGGAGGCCATGGAAGAGCTGGTAGATGAAGGACTGGTCAAAGCTATTGGAGTATCTAACTTCAACCATCTCCAAATCGAGAGAATCTTAAATAAACCTGGCTTAAAGTATAAGCCTGCAGTTAACCAGATTGAGTGCCACCCGTACCTAACTCAGGAGAAGTTATTCCAGTACTGTCAATCCAAAGGCATCGTGGTGACTGCCTATAGTCCCCTTGGCTCTCCTGACAGACCCTGGGCCAAGCCTGAGGACCCTTCCCTACTGGAGGATCCCAGGATCAAAGCAATTGCAACCAAGCATAATAAAACCACAGCCCAGGTGTTGATCCGGTTCCCCATACAGAGGAATATGGTGGTGATCCCCAAGTCTGTGACACCTGAACGCATTGCTGAGAACTTTCAGGTCTTTGACTTTGAACTAAGTGATGTGGATATGACTACCTTACTCAGTTACAACAGGGACTGGAGGGTCTGTGCCTTGATGAGTGCTTCCTCCCACAAGGATTACCCCTTCAGTTCTGAGTTTTGAAGCTGTGATTGCTGATTCTTCCCCAAGTTTTTCCTGCCTCCTTTTTTCTTGCAAGTGTTATGTGACCCAAGTTCCTCAGCAGTGCATTAGCAACCTGATGACTAACCCAGCTGGATGGTGAGATATAAAGAGCTGTATCTGTGGATTAGAAGTCTCTTCCAGTTTTCTTTGCCCCCCCCCTTTTTTTCCCAACTAGAAAATCCAAGTTGAATACCCCTGAGCAAGGAGAAAAAAATGTATAATGTTAAAATAGTGCCACTAATAGTTGGAATTGCTTGGAATTATATTCCTTTCAGCCAGACTTCTTGCCTCAAATAAAAGGTGCTTTTGTAAGCCAAAAAAAAAAAAAAAAAAAAAAAACTATTAGTGTCTCTCTTTAACCAGACTGTGTTTGGAACTGAATCATGTCCCCTCAAAAATGGCATGTTCAAATTCCAACCCATTTATAAACAGGACCTTTGAAGATGTTATTAGTTAAGGTGTGCCCAAACTGAATGAGATGGGCCCTGATGCAGTATGATTCAAGTCCTTACACGCAAAGGAAATTAGATATGGAGAGAAAAGCCATGGGGGAACAGCCAGAGGCTGGACATCAGTGGAACCCAGAAGAGAAAGGAAGGAGATGCTGCCATGTGCACTGGTATGTCACAGAAAAACCAAGAACAAAGGATTGTGAGCAGCCAGCACCACGATGTCACAGTCTTCTGGCAGAAAGCATCACCGTGCTGACATCTTGATTTTGGACTTCTTGCTTCAAAACCATAAGCCAATGGATTCCCATCATTTCAGACAACCCATTGTATGGTATTTGTTTTAGTGGCTGGGAAATGAAGACAGACTGAAATATGCTGTTCAAATCAATAATAGCTTAGGTGATTAAAAATTGCAAAAGCAGGGAAGTGGTCAAACAAAAGGTTGGGAATTAATGAAGCCTAGAAATAGAAATAAAAAAGAAGTCCAGATATAGAAAATGCAGAAGGACAGATTGCATTTAACTGGGTTGCAGAAAAGATCTGAAAGACACAATATGAAGTCATCGCTGTAGGGCTGTTGTAAAAGAGAAATTATTGAGCTGCAGGAGTTGAGCATAAAGGAAGAGAAACAGAATCCTTTTGGTCTACTCAGCATTGTGTGGGTTTTAAAAAAGAATAACGGCTCTTGTTTCTGGCTTTGCAATTTTAGTGATATGGATTTAAGACAAACATGAATATTATTGAAGTGATATGGGTGGGCGAGAGGTTTTATGAATTATGCAAGTTGTCACTTCAGTCTCCAGGAGTGCAGAGGGGAGGCGTCTGCTCTGTCATATTTCCTCCTTGGTCTCAAGCAACCACTTGATTACAGCTTCCTCCAAGTCGGAAATGTAGCCAGAATGCCCACTAGATGGTGCTCAAATTACTGTATAGAATTTTGTGACGTCCTGTAGGAAGTAAAGAAATTAAATGTTAGAAACAAAAGGGAGAAAATATTCTTTGATTTGAGCCTCAAGACCTGAAGATTTATATAGTGAGATACCTATTATGGCATCTTTCTTGATATCAAAATATTTAGGTACAAAAGGAAGAAAAAAAGTACCTCAGAACCAAGAACAGTTTCGTAGGAGAGTAATTTATATTTAATATATTCTTTTCTATTGGGCTTTAAGAAGAATTCTAATACACTAGGTTCTGGAGCATTGTGAGGATTTTCCTTTATATTATTATATCTTTTGGCCACCACTAATGTTAAGAAAGTTCTTTTTCCATATTTATACAATGCCCTTCAATATCATCTACAGAATTGATAAGATCTGGGTAAATAAGACTGTCAAAAGCAATGATTTAGGGGGAAGAGAAGGATAAAAAAAAGGCAAACAATTATATCTTTACTATTGAGGCAAGGCTCTGGAGTTCAAAGTAAATGTTGCTACTACTGGATGGTTTCAGAGAACATAAGGCACAATTGTAAAATAAAGGTTTTTTTTTTCCCAAACCCAGTTCTATATCAATCGAAACACTTGCTTCTCCAGACTTACACATGGGCTGCCAGCCTGCTAGAAAAACATCCGGCTGTAGGTTCTGGAAAAATGGCAACTTGAGTGCCTTCCTCCTCACTTTCATTGCCAGTGCAACACAGCTATTCCTGAGCCACGGAGTTCCTGGGCCTGCGGTGGCTGGGGGAGGCTGGCTCTGTCACAGTCCTCATGAAAAAGTGGAGCTGGACTTTGTGTTGGGGAATTGGAACCCCCTTCACTCCTATGTGAAATGTAACAAGTGTCCAAAGCGAGTAGTATTCATAATAGAAAAATGGGAAGTCACCTACACATCAATTAATAACAAAATGGACTAATTAGTTGGGATATATTTATGCAAAGAATACAGCAGTGACAAGGAATGAACTAATTTATTTATTAACATGAATAAATCACAAAAACATAAAATTGAAAAATGAAAGAGAACAAGCAAGCAGCACTAATATACTAGAATATTACATGATTAATACAAAGTTAAAAACTATTAAGCAATACTATATATTGTATATATATAGTAAAAAATGAAAAGGATAATGGTTACTTTTAGGGAGATAAAAGCAAGGGTGGGGAGAAGTACACAGGGACTTCAAATATAGTGATAATATTTTAATCCTTAAACTGAATGGTGAGTAAAGACATGACCATTAAATTATAATTTATGGACATCCGGGAAGATGGTGGAGGAGAGTAGACTGGATTCATCCCTGCTCCATAGAAGAAGATAAAATAACCGAGACTGCATTCTCAGGGAGGTGAGTGATCAAAGAGGGTTTCCAGTATTTCGTAGGGAGAAGAGAGGCAGGGAACCAGGGACGGGAGTGCAGGGTAGTACTGTTCAGCTGTGACCCCCAATGGGGGCGGGCAGCAGCACACAGGGAAGTGCAGATCCGAGGGAGCAGACCAACCCTCCACTCCAGCCTGCCCTAGCTGCTGGCTGGGAAACCTCCCCACATGGCTCCACAGCCAGCAGCATCCATGGGGAGCCCAGAGGTGAGCCCAGCTATCTACCGTGAAAAGCCAAACACCCAGGCACTGGGATCAGTGCTTGGCTGGGCACCATCAATGTCCATCCTGTTCAGTGCTGTGAGCAGCGGTACCACTGGGCACCGGGAGCTGCAGCTGGCTATTCCACGGAGTGCTGCGATTGGCTCCCCTGTCCTGCTGGGAGCAGTCCCCGCACTGCACCTGCCATCAACCCAGCCAGTTGCTGCAACTGCGTAGAGGTGGGCCTGAGGGGAGGAGGTGCCTCAGGAGCACCACCTGTTGGGAAGAAGCGGCAAGTGCAGTCTGGCAAACACCCTATCTGCCTAGGATTTTAAAAAAGTATTTTTCCAATGTCTTTTATTAGTAGTATTCTCTCTCTTTCTCTCTCACTGTATATTATATATATATATATAATTTTAAAATTTAAAAAATTTCTGTCTCTTCTGTGGGCACCAGTCTTAGTTCATTCCCAATATATTTTGGCATGTTGCCTTCTGACTTTGGGGCCTACTATTGCTGAGGTGTATTTTTTAATTAATTAATTATTTTTTATTTTGAGGGGTGTGTTCATGGACTGAGAACCAAGCCCAAGTCTCCTGCATGGTGGGCAGGTATTTTGCCACTGAACTACCTGTGTACCTGTGCCTAGCTTTTAATAGACCCTCAAGTAGAGTTGTACCCCCTACATGAGATCTGGGCCTTGGTTTGGTGGGAGATTACCCACCAAGTGAAAAAGAGAACTTTCAATACAAAACCAAGTAAATGCAAAACTTTAGATGAGTGAAAGCAACCAACTTGCAAAATACCTTTTTAAGATAATCAAATGCCCTGAAAACCGAACATAAAAGAAAATCACAAAGCACTAAAGACCCAGGCTGGAAATGTCCCAGCAAAATGACCAAATCAAAACACTGGAGGGGACATAGACTACGGAAAAAACTACTGAAGGATATTTATGAAGAAATTTATGAAGTCTATCAGGAAGACTTTACTAGAAAAGCACAAAGAAGAATTCAAAAGATTAAATAGAAAAATGACAGATATCACAGAGATGAAAGATAAAGTAGACCAAATTAGAAATATACTGGAGACCCACAATAGCAGATTTGAAGAAGCAGAAGGAAGAATAAGTGAGCTGGAAGACAGAACAATTGAACTAGACTGTACAAAAGAACAAATGGCAAGAAAGATGGAAAAATAGAACTAGATCTCAGGAAACGATGGACAACAAGAGGTACTCAAATATAAGGATCATCGCTGTTCCAGAAGGAGAAGAGAAGATTAAAGGGCTGGGAAAGTTAATTGAAGACACATTTAGGGAAAATATCCCAACCCTTGTAAAAGACATAAATATGCAAATCAGAGATGCTCAATGAACCCCAAATAGAATAAATCCAAATAATCCTACTCTAAGACACATACTAATTAAACTGTCAAATGTGAAGAGTAGGAGAAAGTCTTGAAAGCAGCAGGAGAAAAAGCAATCTACTATATACAAGGGAAAACACGTAAGACTGAGTTTGGACCTCTCATCAGGCACCATGGAGGAGAGAAGCCAGTGGTATATTTAAGATCCTGAATGAGAAAGATTTCCAGCCAAGAATTCTTTATCCAGTCAGATTGTACTTCAAAATTAAGGGAAAGATTAAAATCTTCAAAGACAAACAAGACTGAGAACTAGTCAACAAGAGACCTGCCTTACAGGAAACACTAAAGGGAGTCCTGTTAGCTGGAAAAAAAAAGACGGTAGAGAGAGGTCTGGAGGAGGGCACAGAATTGCATAGTACCAGTAAGGATAATTTAAAGGATAAGAGAGAGAGAGAAAAGAATATATAGATCTGACAAATAAAAACAAGGATAAGACGGTAGATTCAATAATGCTTTTACAGCAATACTTTGAATGTTAACAGACTAAACCCACAGATTAAAAATATAGATTAGCAGAATGGATTAAAAATATAATCCACTTATATTTTTGATATATAATATTAAAAATATAATCCATTTCTATGCCTGTTTGTAAGAGACACATCTTAGACACAAGGACAGTAATAGATCGAAAGTGAAAGGATGCAAAAAGATGTTCTATGCAAGCTGTAACCAAAAGAAAATAAGAGTAGCTATACTAATATCAGATAAAATAGACTTTAAATGTAAAGACATCATAAGAGATAAAGAAGGAGACTACATAGTAATAAAAATGACCGTTCACCAAGAGGAAATAACAGTCATAAATGTTTCCGTTCCCAATCAAGGAGCTCCAAAGTACATGAGGCAGACGTTGGCAAAACTGAAGGGAGCAATAGATGTTCCAACAATAATAGTGGGAGACTTCAATGCACCACTCTTCACTACAGATAGAGAAAACAGACAGAAGATCAACAAGGAAATAGAGAACCTAAACAATGAGTAAATGAATTAGACCTAATAGACATGTATAGATCATTACACCCCCCAAACACCAGGTTATACATTCTTCTCTAGTGCACATGGAACATTCTCCAGGATAGATCAGATGTAGGACACAAAATAGGTCTTCGTATATTTAATAATATTGAAATTATTCAAAGCACTTTCTCTGAACACAATGGAATGAAGCTGGAAATTAATAATCAGCAAAGAACTAGAGCTTTCACAAATATATGGCTATTAAGCAACACACTTTAACAATCAGTGGGCCAAAGAAGAAATTGGTAGAAAAACTGGCAAATATCTGGAGACAAATGATGATGAGAATACAACATATCAGAGCTCATGGGATGCCGCAAAGGTAGTGTTAAGAGGGAAACTTACTGCCCTAAATGCCTATATTAAAAAAAAAGAATGAGCAAAAATTGGGGGCTTAATGGCTCACCTGGAGAATTTAGAGAAAAAATAGTGAAGTAGCTCCAAAGTAAATAAAAAAAGAGAAATAACAAAGATTAAAGCAGAATCAAACAAACTGGAGAATAAGAAAACAATAGGGAGAATCAACAAAACCAAAATTTGGTTCTTTCAGAAAATCAGTAAAATTGATGGCCTTAGCTAGACTGACAAAGGGAAAAGAGAGGATGCAAAAAAACAAAATAAAAAATGAGAGGGGGGTCATTACCATGGATCCTGAGGAAATTTTAAAATCATAAGAGAAAGCTATAAACATCTATATGCCAACAAACTAGACAACTTAGATGACGTGAAAAATTTCTAGAAGCACAGGAACTATCTGTACTGACTCAAAAAGAAATAGAAGATCTCAACAAACCAATCACAAGAAAGTAATTCAATCAGTCATCAAAAATCTTCCCACAGAGAAAAGCCCAGGGCCAGATGACGTCACAGGGGAATTTTATCAAACATTCCAAAAAGAACTATCACTGATCCTGCTCAAACTCTTCTAAAAAATCAAGGAAAAAGGAATGCTACCTAACTCATTTTATGAAGCTAACATAATTCTAATACCAAAATTAGATAAAGACTCTACAAGAAAGGAAAACTATATGCCAATCTCCCTAATAAACATAGATGCAAAAATTCTCAACAGAATACTTGCAAATCCAATCCAATGACACATTAAAAGAATTATGTATTACAACCAAGTGGGGTTTATACCAATGCAGGGGTGGTTCAATGCAAGGGTGGTTCAGCACAAGAAAATCAATCAATGTAATATAGCACATTAACAAATAGAAAATATGATAATATCAATTGATGCTGAAAAAGCATTTGATAAAATTCAGCATCCTTTCCTGATGAAAACACTGCAAATGTAGGAATCAAAAGAAACTTCCTCAATGTCATGAAGGGCACATATGAAAAACCCATAGCCAGCATCATACTTAATGATGAGAGATTGGAAGTATTCCTCCTAAAATTAAGAAAGAGACAAGAATGGCCATTGTCACCACTATTCTTCAGCATTGTACTAGAAGTCCTAGCTGGAGTGATTAGATATGGGGGAAAGAAATTAAAAGCATCCAAATAGAAAAGGAAAAAGTAAGACATTATTTGCAGATCCATAATCCTATACTTAGAAAACCCCAATAAATCTACAACAAAACTTCTTGAGCTAATAAGCAAATTCAACAAAGTAGTGGAATATAAGATTAATGTGCAAAAATCTTTAATGTTTCTATACAAAAGTAATGACCTATCGGAGGAGACAATCAAGGGCAAAATTCCATTCAAAATAGTAACCAAATAAATTAGCTATCTATATAAGCCTAACCAGGGATGTCAAGGATTTGTACACAGAAAAGTACAAAATATTGCTAAAAGAAATTAAAAATAATCTAAGTAGATGGAAAGACATTCTTTGCTCATGGTTAGGAAGGGTGAATGTCATTAAGATGTCAATTCTACCCATAAAGATCTACAGATTTAATGTGATACCAATAAAGATCCCAACAATCTACTTTGAAGATTTGGAAAAGCTAATTATCAAATTTATTTGGAAGGGAGAGAGACCCTGAATAGCTAAAGATATCCTAAAAAAAGAAGGACAAAGTGGGAAGACTAATATTTCTTGATTTTACAGCTTATTATCATGCCACAGTGGTGAAAACAGCATGGTACTGGCACAAAAAGGTATCAATCGATGGAATTGAATCAAGAGTGAGGGGATAAACCTCCAAATCTATGAACAATTGATTTTTGATAAAGCCCCCAAATCCATTGAACTGGGACAGAATATTCTTTTCAGTAAATGAGCATGGGAGAATTGAATATCAATAGCCAAAAGAATGAAAGAGAACCCCTACCTCATACCCTATACAGAAATTAATTCAGAATGGATTAAAGACCTAAATATAAGAACTAATACCATGAAACTTCAGGAAGAAAATATTAGAAGCATCTTCAAGATCTAATAACAGGAGGTAGCTTCTTAAACATCACCTAAAGGACAAGCAGTGAAAGAAACAAAAGATAAATGGGAACTCCTTAAGCTTCTGTGCCTCAAAGGACTTTGTCAAAAAAGTGAAGAGGCAGCCAACTCGGTGGGAGAAAATATTTGGAAACCAAATATCAGATAAAGGCTTCATATCCCATGTACACAAAAAATTATGCAGTTCAACAAGAAAAGAACAAACCTCCCAATTATAAAATGGACAGTTTTCTGAAGAGCAAATACAAATGGCTAAAAAGCACATGAAGAGATGGTCATTTTCATCAGCTATAGGGGAAATGCAAATCAAGACAACAAAGAGATATCACCTCCACCTATAAGAATGGCTGTTATTAAACAAACACAAAGCTACAAATGTTGGAGAGGATGTGAAGAAATTGAAACACTTATACACTATTTGTGGGAATGTATAATGGTGCAGCCACTGCAGAAAATAGCTTGGTGATTCCTCAGAAAACTAAATATTGAGTTGCCCTATGACCTGGCAATACCAACGCTTGATTTATACCCGGAGGAACTGAAAGCAGTATCACTGTTTTAGTTTGTAAGCTGCTGGATTGAAGTATACCAGAAATGGAGTAGTCTTTATATAGGGAATTTAATAAGTTACAAGTTTACAGTTCTAAACCTACGAAAATGTCCAAACTAAGGCATCCAAGTAAAAATACCTTAATTCAAGGAAGGCCAATGCATCTTGAGCACCCGTCAGCTGGGAACACATGCTTGTTGGTCCTTGCTCCTGGGCTCCATTGCTTTCAGCCTCTGTTCCTGTGGGAGTTCCACACTTTGCTTCTCCAGGGCTGGCTTTCAGCTCTTGGCTTCCCTCGGCTCTCTCCAGGTTCTGGCTTGTTTAACATCTCATGACGACATCTGTTGGGCTCCAAGCATCTCCAAACATCTGTGTCTGCTCTCTAAGCTCTCTCTCCAAACTGTTTCCTTTTTTAAAGGACTCCATTAAATTAATGAAGACCCACCTGGAATGGGTAGAGGCACATTGCCATCTAATCAAAAAGTTACACCCACAATTGTGTATGTCACATCTCCATGAAAATTTATAATCAAAGATTTCTACCCTACAGTTTTGAATTAAGATGAAAACGGTTGCCCTGACAAGATTGAATCAGGAATTAAACATTACTTTTCTGGGGTAAATAATATTTTCAAATGGCAAACGAACAGACATTTGCACACCAATGTTCATAGCAGCACTATTCACAACTACCAAAAGATAGAAAGAATCCAAGTGCTCATCAACAGATAATTTGATAAACAAAATGTGGTGTGTATATATATATATATATATATATAATGGATTATTATGCAGCAGTAAGACAAAATGAGATACCAAAGCATATGACAGTGTGGATGAAACTTGAGGGCATAATGTCGAGTGAAATAAGCCAGACATAAAAGGGCAGATGCTGTATGATTTCACTATCATGACTGTAGTAAAGGTAATCTCAGAGGTTACACTGTAAAATATAGCAGATCTAGGGTGCATGGATGGTAAAGTGGTAGAATGCTTGCCTTCCATGTGGGAGGCCTGGATTCAATTCTCAAGCCATGGACCCTCCCTCCAAAATATATTTATATATATATATAGTAGACCTAGAGGTACACAGAAGGTAGAGATGTGGGGAAGGCTACCCAATGGGGCTGAACTTAAATGCGAGGAAACAGATAACAGTAATGGTAATTAATTAGTGTGATTATAAGTAACATTGCCATACTGAAGAAAAATATGATTGAAAAGGGATGTATGGTGCCATGTAACCCACTGATTATGTCTACAATTATAAATAAGTTCTCATATAAACTATTTCAAAGGTTTGATATTGGACAAAGAGTCAATAGAGGGTTATGGGGGAAAACTGAAAATTTATGTTATGGCCGGTAGTTATCAGGAAGGCATCAACATTACCACAGCACTACCATAGGCACTACCATAGGTGGGGGGGAGGGAAAAATGATAAGGGGAGTTTTGATTTAATAGTTGATGATGCCGTGTTTGCAGTTCTTTGTCTCTATGAACCAATGAAAATTCTCTAACATTGAATGCTGCTGATTGTACAAACCAAGTGAGGATACTGTACGGCATGGTTTGTTTATTTTGGACATTATCCACGATGTCCAGTGGATGGAGGGAGCTGAGGGGTACAGTGACTGGGAAGCAGAATGACAAGCTGTGATACATTTATGTGATGGAATATGGTGTGGCCACAAGAAGGAAGGCCATCAAGAGGTACACAGTGAACTGAATAAATCTTGGGGATGATGTGTTGTGAAAATAAGCCAGAAATGTAAGAACAAATATGCTAAGGTCTCTTTCAGAAAATACTTATAAGAAAATTGCAGCTTAGAATCTAAGCACTTAGAGCAGTCACACTTAGTCTGAAGTTGTAAGCGTATTTCTAGATTCTGAGGCACTGAGCTTTGTATGTATCAGCTGGTATTTCCCTGGAATTTTGAGTAACTATGTGAACACCTAAGATGCAGAAATGGAGTACTGCATCCCCGAAAGTTAGCATAGCTATATACAATACTAGTTAAACTAAATGAAAAAAGAGATCAGGCTTCAATTAGAGATAAAAATAAAGCCAAGCTGGTTGGGACTAAGGTAACTCAGAATACAGGGATTAAAGATTACACTGTGTGTACTCTAGACCTTCACCTACCATATGAGACCAAAGACCGAGGGGTTTATTGTGTCTAGAACCTAAATTTTTTCTAACATAATCTAAATCAACCTGTCTGGGATAGCTCATTTAAACAACCCAAACTTCTGGAGTCCAGAATGCGAACAAGGTCTTGTACTTCTGAATAGCTTAATGTAATACTAGGATACATCTCAGACTACGGGGAGCTGATAATTAAAAAGTATTGGTAGTAGGTGCAAGGGTAGTTCAGTGGTAGAATTCTCGCCTGCCATGCAGGAGACCCAGGTTCAATTCCCGGACCATGCCCTTTCCAAAAAACAAACACATAAGCAAAACAAACAAACAAAAAGCTCAACAAATGGTGCTGTTATAATGGGATACTCACATGGAAAAATAATGAAATATGACCCTGTCGTGCAGCATACCAAAAAAAAGTATTGGTAGAGTCTCTGGAGGGTCTGAAGGAAAAAAAAAAGTAACTATTGAACCTTCCCATCTGGGAACCCTGGTTACCATCTCAACCATTGAGGACTCCCAAGAAAATAGTTCAAGCCCGTAATTTTCAGGCTTGCCCTTATAGAACTTATTTCTGTAGTGGAGAGGCTAGGACTTCCTATAACAAGTTTTAAGAGTTGCTTCCAAGAAACCTCTTTTGTTGCTCAGATGTGGCCTCTCTCTCTCTCTCTCTCTAAGCCCAGCTCTGTAAGAAAAATCATTACCCTCCCCTCTATTGGGGCTTGACATCCAGGGGTGAAATTCTCCCTGACGATGGGGGGCCTAACCTCTGGGTATGAGTCTGGCCTTGGTACTCTGGGATCAACAATGCCTTCCTGACCAAAGGGGGAAAATAAGTGTAATAAAATAAGGCATCAATGGCTAAGAAAGATCAAATAGAGTCAAGAGGCTATTCTGGAGGCTATGCCTTCAAGGAGCTCACAGTTCCCTGGGGAAAACCATTTACACACTTAGACATTTGCAATTCAGTGTGCAGAGGAATACACAGGGGACATTGGGAACACAGGGGAAATGGTGGAGTGATGGTGAGCGTTGGGGCTGTTTCTGCTTGGAAATAGAGTTGACTGTCTCAGAGGACCATGATAGGAATTCAGAGTTAGGGGCAGCTTGCTCATTAACATGGATTAAAGATTCTGCCTATGGAATTCTGCATATACCTAGGGTTAGCCTAATGCTTCAAGGTGCTAGAAAGAGTCTGTTATCCAAAAACATCCCTCCTTTACCCTTTTGAACGATTAGGCTGCCATGATTAGAAATTCATTCCATTGTATCAATACATTTTATTTTGAATAACAAGCTACTGGAGTGAAAGATGTAAGTAAGTTCATTATATTCTAATTCACAACTTTGTTTTGACAAGATCCAGGTCCCAAAGCGTTTTGTTAAAAAACACACATAAATATCTGTGACATTCTGAGAAAAGCAATATAATATAAAATGAGGACATGATATGTCTATGTTGTTATTTTCTTAGTGATTTTTTTTTCTTCTTCTTCATGTTTTCCAAAGCATGGAGAGAGCAGTAGGGAAAAGAGGAGCTGTGGATGAGGGAGTGGCTACAGCCAGGAAGGGATCAGTGAAGGAACTGGGAAAGGTGTCCAGCAGTTGGGGAGGTAAAAGGAGAACTAGTTTTGTGAGTAAATGTAGGGATTAGGAGAGCTCTTCTGAAATCATTGCTCTGAAACTGTGTGGAACAGTTTTTCCCCCTGTGACAGCTATAGTGATACACTTAAACAAATGAGAAAAAAAAAGCTTCATGTATTCATTCATTCATTCATTCATTCAATGATTAGTTTTTGTGCTTGCTGTGTGCCAAGTATGTGCCAGGCACTGTGATAGGCACTTGGGGTATGGCCATGAAGCATCCACTAAAACAGTAGATTGTGATTGGTTATAGCATTTGTTCTGCTACCCAAATGGGTAAAATTATGGTCTGTGAAACCTTAAGTTCAACACATTGGCACCAGAGGTTTGACTTCCAAACTGGTTTAAAATTAATTTCCAAAATCCTGCCTTGGACAAGACTTGAGTTTGTAGTAGTCTTCTGTGAGGGAAACCACACATTAGAGCTGAAAAAATCTTACAGCTTACTTTACTGGCCTGGGTCTGGGAAGAAAAAGAAACCCCTGCGTCACCTCTTTTCAATTCCCAGATGGGACAGTTTGCATCTGAGTTGTAGTGAGCTACGTAGGGCCCACAACCTGAGAAGCTTCTCTTTGCGTTTTTAACAGAGAAACATTTTGGGATTATTCCAGGAATTCATGACTGCTGGGTTGAGCCATCCTTTGCAGGATATAGTCATCCACTACTTGGAGAGCTAGATGATTAGACTGCGACAAGTTTATATTTGCATATAGGAAGGGCAGGGGAAGGTAGTGGGATGGGGAAGGCTAGAGGGGAAATAATGGAATACAGTGAAAAAAATTACTTTCAATCAAAAAAATGTTTGAGATCCTACTATGTGCCCACACTGTGCTAGGCTACAAAATGGAAATAATGCACAGTCTCTGTCCTCAAGAAGCTCCCAGAAAAGTGAATGAGAGAGAGAAGTGTGTGATGAATGCTAAAGCCAGTTAAAGTACAGGACCTTGGGAGTATTTGAGCAGACAGCAGGAGAGAGACTGGCTGAGCTGACTCCTGGAGGTAAATAATCCTTAAATAAAGGAAGACCGGCATGAGGGCTTTCCTGATTGAGGGTGTCCACACATGGGCAGGTTCCGAGGACAGACAAGGTGAGGTATGGTGGGGACCTGTAAATGGTTCAGGATGACCAAAAAGAGAAGAGGGCAAGAGATGAGACTGAAATGGGGATGGAGCCCAGGTTTCACGAGGCCCCTATCTGCCCTGCTAAGAAATCTGGACAGCCTCCTCAACACTACACAGAGATGTTGAAGGATCTTATGTAAGGCGGTGGTAATTTATAAATGGTTTTTGTTTCCATTTTTAATCTTTATGATTCCTGTTATAAAAAAATAAAACATTCTTATGGAAGAAAATTTGGAGAACACAGAAAAGCATAGAGAGAAATTGTAAAATGAACTTTAATTCTACCACACAGATAAGCCATTGCTAGTACTTTGGTACATTTGGTAGATAAACATTTTTACATGTTTGTGGTCACTTTCTATGTAAAATTCTACATCTTATTTTTTTCATTAGCATTATTTTCTCTGCATTGCCCCACTTTATATTCTTCTTTTAAATTTTTTAGTTCAAAATAATTTTAAAATTACAGAGGAGTTGCAAAGATAGTACAGAGTTCCCACATGCTTTTCATCCAGCTTTCCTCAATAGTAATATCTCACTTTCCATTTCTCCCAGCTCTCTGTCAAAATGCACCTGCTTCTATCATATTTCCACTGATATTTTCAGTGACTACAAGCTAAACTGGAAAATGAACCCCATCGTACTATAAGTTCATGAGCATTCCCACACTGAAATGTAATTGTGCTTGAAAAGGGGTTAGTCTCCCAGAGTCAAAAGACTCAGAAGTGGGAGTTCTGGACAAGTAGTGTGCTGGGCAGATGGGACTGTAGGTCCCTGCAGCTGTGGCTCTGTGTGGGAGCAGCTGTGAGTACTCCTTCCAGACAAATCCTCACTCACCAAGATAGTGATACATGATCTAGGGGTGTTTCTCCTTATATTTATTAAAAATGTCATAAAATTTAGTTTCTGTATGATCTTAACCAATTTAAACCCTGAGTCATCTCCAACATTAACTGATGTTTCTCAAAGACAACACTAAATGATTTATGCTCAGTTTTAGAGTCCTGGGTTAGATCACTGGGTCCTCATAAGTAGTCCAAGGAAAACATCAAGGTCTGGCAAAAGTCACCACTAATGATAGAAACAAACTATCCCCAAATCTCAGCCCTAGACTTTATGCTTGTTTCTTTTCATAACCAGATGTGATCTCTTCTTTCTTTGAATACCCTTAACACTTATTTGTTTTCTCTTAGGGCAATTTTCAGGGTTCACCGTCTGTATGTAGAGTGTGTGTATGTGTGTGCATTCCTTCTTATATTGTGCATTTCTTGAGAGTAAAGACTATATCTTGCTCATTTTTGTATGTTTCACAATGCTCAACATAGCATCTTGCTCTTAATGTTAAATAAATGTTTGTTAATTCTCTATGCTCTTTGCTTTGGAGGACTAATCTAGTCTCATAGCTTCAACTAACATTGTTTTGTATGTAAATTCTGCTGGATATCTCCAACTGCTGCCTTAATGTTTCTACTCCAATAATTTCTTTTAATTGCAAATTCCAATAAGCAAATACTGAAATAATCTTTCCTCCCAGTTCCTTCTTTTACCTGAATTGTAAACTGGCTTCTCCAATGCAACTCTATATTCATTCTGTTTTACCCTTGTAGCGCACTATAATAAATTGTAATCCCTCCTTTCACTCTCAGAAGCATGCCTATTTGGACAGTAAATTATATGGTCACCCTCCCCGTGAGTGAACCTGCTTACAAAGGACTACAGTGGCTTATTTCACGAAGGGAAATGGCATATAGGACAGACTTTCTCTGAAGAGAAGAAAATCTTGAAGATAAAGATAGTTGAGCCTCTAAGTAAGAGTTTTATTTGGCAGAGTATCTCAGCTAATGGACATTATACAGCCTGTGGGGAAATTTACTTTCCTTAAATGTATGGATGTCAGATAAGACAAACCAGCTGCACTTCAATGCACTGTTGCCAAGGTTAGGCTTTGAGCGTAACCTTGGCCATACACTTGGATGCTGTACATTTCAAAAAGTTATTAATCAAATTGTTTTGTGTGTTTTCAAAAGTTAAAGATTTACTCTATACTATATTTTAATTTGTCTCTATTTGTTTGTTTTTAATTATCCAGGTAGTACATGTACACAGTTTTGCTGTGTATAGTACAAATGATACCAAAATGTATCAAATAAAAATATTTCCCCCTTCATCACCTCATACTTCACACTTTTCCATATATAAACCAATTTTAACCAAAAAACAACCCAAAATAAAAATTGAATATGAATACAATTATAAATTTTAAAGCATTCTGTAAAAGTTGTGAATTAGTAAGTTTTAGTAAATTAGTTCAACTTTTCTGGAAGACAAGTTGGCAAAATACACCAAAATGTCAAAAAGATATATTCTTTGACTCAGCAATTTCTATTCAAGGAAATAATTGGACAAGCATGCAATAATGCATATATAAAAATATTCATTGCAATGTAATTTAGAATGGTAGAAATCTGGATGTAACTTAATGTCTAATTAATAAGAGATTAGCTAAATATATTATGGCATAGTCATGCATTAGAATACTATGAACCATTAAAAATGATCATGTAGTGAGCAAAGGCAGATTCAAAACAGTTTATATAGTATGATCATATTTCTAGATATATATAAAAATCTTTAACATTTATGTATATCCATTAAAAAGTACATGAAAGAAATACAAGAAATATTTGTAAGTGATGGAGTATTGAGTTTTATTTTCTATGTCATATTTTTAATATTTATATTTAATATAAATACATATTATATTTATAGTTAATATTTATAAAAAGGATATATTACTTTTATAATAGAAAAATAAGGATTTCTTATTTTTACTGAAAATATAATCAGTAAAATTTTAGTTTTCAAACTTTGCCCATCAATCACCCATTTAATATATTTTTTTCAGCTGGTATAAGGAAATGCTGTTAACATTTTCGGTGTCAATAATTACTTCTACATATTAAATACTTCTACATACAAAAGAAAGATTATCTTTTATCAGCATGAATTGGATTTTATGAAACAATAATACAGATGGGGAATATTTGATGCGTAGCTTCAAGGTTTAAACAGTGGCAAACCATTATGTTATCTTGAAGTGAATTAGTCTACACTAATTTTATAGAAAAAAGAGTCCTAATTCTCTATTCTGCCAAAGGAAATACTTGGCATGAGAAAAGGCAGGTTATAGCTTTGGTTGATAGCATGTTAGTGGTTTAATGAGTTAGAACTATAATTTTTAGCTTTGTTTTCGATGAACTGACTGATTTTAGGAAAATGAAAAGAAAATGCATGGGGTGGAGTACAGGTTGGGATAGAAGAAAGTTAGATTTCCAGACACTAAAAGAGGGCCTGTTTCTCTCCCTGATTTAAATCTTTCCTGAGTACCAAATCTTTTTCTTTTTTAAAAATATTTTTATTGATAAATCTTCACACATACACATATGTTGTACAGTCAGTGCCTCACAATATCATCGCATAGTTGGGTATTCATCAGTATGGTCATTTTTTAGAAAATTCGCATCACTCCAGAAAAAAGAAAAAAACTCATACATACCATACAACTTACCCCTCCCTCTCATTGCTCACTAGTACTTCCATCTACCTAATTTATTTTAATCTTTGTCACCCCTATTATTTATTTATTTTTATCCATATTTTTCACTCATTTGTCCATACCCTGGTTAAAAGGAGCAACAGACAAGATTTTCACAATTCCACAGTCACATTGTAAAAGTCCTATCTTTATACAGTCATCTTCAAGAGTCAAGGCTACTGGCCTTAATTAATCTCGTAGCTTCCACTTGTCTCTTGAAAGACAGCCACCATGCAAAAAGTGTGACCCAACTTGAGAACACTATGCTGTGAAAGGCATAGGCTTATGAAGAGCCTTGGAAAATGAACAGCCACACAGGATAGGAGAATGGACCTTAGAAGGGGATCTTTCCAGCCAACCATCCTGGCTGGTGCCACATGGCTAAGAGATGATCTGCCCAGGCAAGGTCTACCCAAATTCCTAATCTACAAAATGATGAACAAAATAAAATGACAGTTTTCATCATTGCCCTCTCCACAATGTGGGACATGACACCCAGAGGTGAAAGTCTTCCTGGTGGCATGGCAGATGACTCCCAAGGGTGAGTCTGGCCCTGGCACTGTGGGATCAACAATACCATCCTGACCAAAAGGGTGAAAAGAAGTGTAACAAATAAGTATCAGTGGCTGAGAGAGCTCAAAAAGAGTCAAGAGGTTACTCTGGAGGTCACTTTTGTGCAAGCTTCAGTTAGACATTGCTACCCACCATGACTTGCCAAATCCCAACCAAAACCATTCCAGCCAATCCTAAAGAACACCTTTGGAAATATATAAGATTCTACAAAGGTTCCATGCACTAAGGTAACTTTCCAGAAATCTGCAACCTCCAGATGGGTCTCTGGGCCAGAAAGTTCTGAAACCTAGAGGGGCCAGCCTCTCCAGAACATCAACTAGTTCCATCACCTTATCCCATATTATTGACAGCTGCTTCCAAAGTGAAAAGTTTAGAATGGGCATAACCTCAATACCCCTGAAAAGTGGGAGAAAAATCAAAGGTAATGGTGGAGTTATATAGAGAAGGTTAGGTTTAACAAATGAGTATGAGTGCTGAATCATTATATTGATATCTATTTTAGTCTCCAGTTTCTTAGGGCAGCTAGAACTAAAAGCCTAAAATTGTGGAATTGTAACCCATACCAAACTCTGAAATCTGCTCTACAACTAATTGTTGTGATGTGCTTTGAAATTTATTGCTTTTTTGGTATATATGCTATTTTTCACAAAAAAGAAAAATGTCAATTGTGATGATAAATATATGTATATATTCCTTCTAGCCTGATGAAAAATCTGAGATGATGGAATGGTAGCCCATGACAAACTCTGGGATCTATGCTGTAACTACTTGTTGAAGAGTGCTTTGAAAATTACTGCCTTTTTCTTTCTCGCTTTTTAAATGTTATATTACACAATAAAAAAAAGTTAAAAAAAAGTTGATATTAAACACACCAGCAGGCCAGAGACCACCCATAGTTTGTGAACTCTGAATGAGCACTACAAATCACCATTAAAAAGTAGGTTTATTTTTACTAAAAAAAAATAAAATAAAATAATATTACTGTTTTCAGCCTCTAAAAAAAAAAGGAATCAAGGCTACTAGAGCACAGTTCAACAGTTTCAGGTACTTCCCTCCAGCCACTCCAATCCACCTTAAATTAAAAAGGAATATCTATATATTGCATACGTATAACATCAGGAAAACCTCTTGACTCTGTTTGAGATATCTCAGCCTCTGAAACTTTATTTTGTCTCATATCTCTCTTCCCAGTTTTGATCAAGAAGGTTTTCTCAAACCCTTGATGCTGGGTCCTAGCTCATTTTGGGATTTCTGTCCCACGTTGCCATGAAGATTCACACCCCTAGGAGTCATGTCCCACATAGCGGGGGGAAGGCACCACTTGCCATGTCGGCTTAGAGAGAGAGGCCACATCTGAGGACCAAAAGAAGTTGTCTTAGGGTGACTCTTAGGCTTAATTTTAAGTAGGTTTAGCCTATCCTTTGCAGGAATAGGTTTCAAAATGAGCAAACCCCAAGATCAAGGGCTTGGCCTATTGATTTGGTTATGCTTGTGAGAATGTCAGAAATTCTATCAGAATATCAGAAAAATATTCAATTTCCCTCCTTTCTCCCTAGTCCCCCCAGGGGATCTTGTAAATACTTTTTTATTTCCTGTCCAAATTACTCTGGGATATATTGGGACAGCACACAAGGCTGGACAAACCAACAAGATCTCATGCCCTATTAAAGATTCTGAGATGGGCAGTTTGCCAGTTTGAAAGGATGTGTGTACCCTAGAAAAGCCATGCTTTTAAATCTTAATCCCATTTTGTAAAGGCAGCCATTTCTTCTAATCCCTATTCAGTACTGTATGCTGGAAGCTTTAATTAAATTAGTCACACCATGGAGGTGTGACTCAATCAAATGTGGGTATTAAACTTGATTAGATGGAGATGTGATTCCACGCATTCGGGTGGGTCTTGATTAGTTTACTGGAATGCTATAAAAGGGAAAACATTTTGGAGAAAGCTGAAGATTCAGAGACAGCAGAGAAGGATGACAGCATGCTGCAGAACCATGAAGCAGAGAGTCCACTGGCCAGTGACTTTTGGAGATGAGGAAGAAAAACGCCTCCCAGGGAGCTGAAGAGCTAGCAGATGATGCCGTGTTCACCATGAGACTTTCCAGCCAAAAGCCTGACCGTGTTCGCCATGTGCCTTTCCACTTGAGAGAGAAACCCTGAACGTCATCAGCCTTCTTGGGACATTTCCACAGCCTAAAAACTGTTACCTTGCAACTTATTAAATTCCCCCTTTTAAAAAGCCAAAAAAAAAAAGATTCCATGTACTTATGGTGTTAACTAAACTGACCATACAAGTTATATTAGGAAATGCTACTCAAAATATAGATTTTGCACCAAATAAACATCTCTCCCTTTGGTCTCACACAAAAGTTGAAGTTTTAAAATATGGATGATATCATCCTTTACCCAGTATTCTGATTTACCTTAGTCCTATCCTGATCAGCTTCATTCATATCTCTAGCTAAAGTCTGATCACTTTTTCAACTTTTTAAACAGTGCCTGTGTGGGGCCCTGCTGACTTTCATAGTTTTAGAGCTCTGAGTATGAGTCTCAGGTGTCAATAAATTCCTGAAGTTTCTGGGAACGACCAAGTTATAAACAGAGCTCAGTATCTCAGAATTTAGAAATAACAGTTACAACTCCTGACTATATGTGACTGCTGCAAGAGTTTACAGTCCTTTACAATAAGCCCCAACCTGATGATCTTGACTTCAGTTCACCGAGTTTTTATATTATAGTTAGTCCATATGATTGGAGGCATGATAATATTTGTCTGTTTGTTCCTGATATTTCATTCCACATGTGTATCAAATCTTAGTTACTATTTGCCTGATGATTCATCTCCCCATGAATGGGTGCACTTGTGCCTTAACTCCTCATTTACAAAACTGAATGCATCATTTTCCTCCCACAAATCTGTCACCTTTTTATTGCTTCCCTAATATATTTAATAAAATAACCTCTAAATTTGGATGGAAAGAATAGGGGAATGGACATAAGACAGAAGGGAAAATTGGGGAGGGACACTTCTGTGACTTTTAGAGCCATATAGATGTTTCAAGTATTCAATAAAGAAAATGAACAGGATGGGAGAGGGAGCCAAATGGAATACTAGCAGTTACAAATGAAACTAACTGAACAACTTGGAGAAGAAATTAACTACCTAAGTAACTTTAAAAAACAGTATTTTGACTTTTTGACTAAAAGCCAAAAGAGCTGTATACACAAATAGAATTGCACACAAAAAGAAGTATGCACAAAAAGAACTGTACACAAATATTGTACTCTAGTTGGTAAGTTTGTTGTTCACAGGAGTTTGGGTTGGCAATTTTGAATCTTCTTAATGTATATTACAGGATTGAGCAAGCCAAGTAGGTCTTGAAAGACAAAGAAGGTCTGTGGATAGTGAGAGTCAGAGTTGTCATTGTTGGAGAAAGGAGTAAAAAAATGAAAAAGGAAGGAGAGGTTTGTGTTCACGTGAGTGTGTATATACATACGTACATAAACACAGAGAGGGAGAGAAAAATGCGGTAAGTGTGTGTGTAATACATCTATTCCCAGCTCTGTACACAGAGAGGACCTGGAATCAATAACACATAGTAGCAATGAGCACACCTAGCACCTAGGTCTTGGTTTCTAAATACTACTTTCTCATAGAAGAAATCAAAGCTCCCTGGAGAAGTTCTTGATGACAAAGCTGGGGCAGGAAAAATAAAAATAAGCCTGTAACATCTGTGTTATCAAAAAGTAAAAAAATGCTCAAAACCAATGGGGATGTGATGAACTGAAACAGAAGCCAAACTGAAGATGCTGTAAAAAAAAAAAAAAAGTGGCAAAACCGGTATAATTTGAGTCAAGATAAATTAAATAGCAATCTGTAATTAATTATTCTTACAAATAAATTAGGATAGTAATGGCTCATAATCCATAGAGTAACGATACATATCCATGAGTTTATACTGATGTAAATAGAAACCTGAATAAGTAAATAAATGAGGAGACAAGGGAATGAATGCTCTTTTTTCTTTTTACAGTAGAATCCCAATTCATAAATATGGTAGAAATGATGGTAATAGAAGAATTGGCAAACACCTCATTAGTAATTATTTCAGGCAAGAATCATCAATGCGTGCTAAAATTAGTGGCAAGAGTATGATGAGAAAAGAGTATATTTTCAGTCTCAAATATCTTCTCCAAGAGCCATAGTAATTGCAAGGGGAAAAATTAACTTCACTGTGGAGAAACCTAGCAGACACCATCTTAACAAAGTGATATAAATTATCATCACTAGTAATGAGAAACACTGACATAATTTATCTCCTGACACATGTACTAAGAAGGGCAAAACATTTCCCAGTGGAAGGCTATACTACAGGAGACTAGGAAACATGATAACCAAAAGCAATGTGAGATCCTGGTTTAGAAAAAGTGATGTCAATGAGACAAGTAGCAAAATTTAAATACATCTGTATGTTTGCTAATATTGTATCTATGTTCATTTCCTGATTTTGATCACTTAATTGTGGTTTTGAAAGATGGTAATATTGGGGGAAGCCAATGAAACTATGTGGGTAATTTTTGGTACGATTTTGCATTTTTTGTAAGCTTGAAATTATTTCAAAATGCGAAGGTAAAAAATTAAAACATAAAGTTAAAAAAAAAGTATCAATTAGTTGACCGTACCTGGCGCTGAGGGAATGACAATGGGTGACTTGGGAAGGCTGGGTAAATGCAGGGCTCTGGGAGATGACCTTGGAAAGGAGGGTTAGAGGATTTCATTGTCACACTGGAGAGCAAAGTTTCAGCAGCCACAAAAATTGGGCCGTATGCAAAATAGTGGATTCTCTTTCATTGACAATTCTCCCACATTGTGAAAAGCATTTGCTTCCTTTAATCAGTGAAAAAGGACATTTTATTAAGTTATTTTCATTGGTATAGTAACCGAGAAGTTAGGATTTTAAAAATGATTATGATTGCTAAATCATTTTTTAGACATTTCTTTTTACTTTCTAGTGTATTAGGATAGCCAGAAGGAAATACCTGAAATTGCTGAACTGTAATCCAGTTGCCTTGATCTCTGATGATTGTATAACTATACAGCCTTTGTCCTGTGATCTTATGATTGCAAAACCCTTGTGACTGACCCTCACTTGTATTCCTTTATCTGGTTTTTCAACTTTAGAGTCTTGGGATCACTAAAGACAGCTTCTAATGTTTATTAATGAAGGGCCATGAGTCAGCCCAGAACTAACCCACCTCAACTTCAAAGCTATCTTGATAGATGGAGTTGGATTTAATGAAAATCGGCCAGCCTGACATGCCCAGCAGCTTAGACTTTAACCTATGCGTCACTATATTTCATTATAATACTAAAAATCATGCCCATCATCAATAAGACCACCATTTTCTTACATATGTTCTGTGACTAAGCATGTACTCTATCTACACATGCTCAATAATTGGATCATCTTTAACCTCGTCACCTAGAGCCATTGTGCTTATTATCCTAAAACCTGCCCATCTTTTGGTCCTATAAAACCACCAGAGTTACTGCAGTTCGAGGAGACAGATTTTTAGACTAAGGGGGGCCATCTGATCTCCTGCTTTGTGTCTACAGCAATAAACTCTTTGAATCCCCAGTGTCTCAGGAATTGGTCATTTGAGAGCACACAGCAGAGAACTCCCTGCTTTTGATAAGCATCAGCATAAGATGACCGTCAAACAATGTAAAGAAAATGCATTTTAGAATAAAGCACAGGAATGGTTAAAACAAACAAACAAACAAAAATAGAGTACTTATTTTGATTCTGCATCCCTTTCTCCATCCCTCTTATCTCCTCCATCCCATTCTCCCACATCCCATTTACACCATGCCCTGCTAATGCTATCTTCACATCATTTCTTGCCCTGGAATTGGACTCAGAAGGTCTAAATTGTCAGCTTTATTTAGCTACTTACTAGTCCTGCAACTGTAGGCGATTCCCCCTGTGCCTAAATTTCTGTGTGTGTGTGCATATGTGTATTTAGTGTGGGGGATGTGGGGGTAGAATTCCGATGAGATAATGCATGTGAAAGCACTTATAAAGTGTACGATACTATAAAAATGTTAGGTTTTATCATTCAAGATTGTTTTCTTATGTATTAGCTTTGTGAAACTAAAAAAGTTAGTTAACTGACATAGAACTTTCAACATGATAAAATAAGTAAAGAATTTTTTCCTTCTGCTTCCATTTCATAAAATGAAGGGCATTTTAATAGAAAAATTGCTAGAAGGACATACTCCCAGAATAAAAACTTATCCTTCCAAAACTTGTAGTGATTTACATTTCTATACCACATGGTCCTTATTTTTCTCATTTTGCTGCAGACTGGCCCAAAATAATAAGTGGTTTTAGGGCCAGCATTTGAGAAAGATTGTATTGGACTAGAGCGATAATTCTCTGTCTGAGCTATTTGTCTCCCACCTTACCCTTTCCTCTAGTACACCCCATGTTTGTCACCGAGTACACTTTTGTTAAATGAATGAATAAGATACACATTTCTTCTTTTTTTTTTTTTTTTTTTTTTTAAAGAGAGAGGGAGGAAGGGAAGGAAAGACAGAGAAGGAAGGAAGGGAGGAAGAAAGGGAAACATCTTTAAACATTTTCTTGTTTTATTATATTTTGTTTGTTTGTTTGTTTTTTTACATGGGCTGGGGCCAGGAATCGAACCGGGGTCCTCCGGCATGGCAGGCAAGCACTCTTGCCCGCTGAGCCACCGCGGCCCGCCCCACATTTCTTCTTGAGCCCAGTGAAGAATTGAATCTGATTCTTTTGTAATTAAAGGGAGGAAATATGAAGATGAGCCAGGATAGCCATATTCAGATATAGAAAGGAGAGCTGAGAATCCATTTCTCACCTCTCCTTTCATATATTACTTGATTTACTGTTTGGTGATCTTACTATGGTCAGAGTGTGTCTGTAAAGCAGTAGAATTACGCTGGATAGGAGCTCCTCATGGGTAGAGGGGTTTAGTTTATCTTGCAATCCAGTGAAGGTGGTGCAGCAGAGTGTGGGTCTCTTTCTTCCGCTAAGCATCTCTTGGCAAAACCACAGATGGATTTATGCCCTTTCTCTGCTAAGGCCTAGTGGGGAGTGAGATGAAAAAGATATTTAAACACACACACCCAACCCCCCAGACACCCCAACACATGCATGCACACACACGCATGCACACACACACACACACACACACAGTTTCCCTAAGGGTTAATGCTATTTCAAAAGGAACTTGAAAGAGGTACAAGTGTTAAAGTTCCAGCTAAGTTGGACTTTCCATTGCATAAGGTGCCATCTCCACAGATACCTCCTCCACTTTGGACTTGGCTTCCTCAACCTTACACTTTATATCCTATACCCCTTCCATCCTCACAAGTGCCTTGGTTTTCAAGTAACTTCATTCTCTCTGAGGAAACTTGATTCTCTTGCATAAGAGAAGACCTGGTTTAGAAGAACAGAATAATGGGTTTTAGCTCTGGAAGGGTAAGGTGTATGTGTGTTTATCTTTAAGTATGGGTATATATTTGATGTTCATTGTTGTTCAATCTACTGTGTTTATGTGTGTGTGTGTGTGTGTGTGTGTGTGTGTGTGTCTATGTGCATAGGTTGGCGTTTCTGGGGGTTGGGTAGTGGATGAGCACTAGTCCCTTGAGTATGAGTTAACCTGTGTCTTCTAGTTTGAGTTCAATCTTCCCTTAGGTTAGAGTAATGACGCTGTTAGTTATTTTTATTAGTTGAATAAATCAATGAGCAAATTTCTCCAAGACATTAATTTTTTTGGATAAATCTCAGTTTCTATTGCTATTCCTATTTTCCTTATCATAGTTATAGTTCTGCCTTTAGAAACAGTGGCCTTATTATCAGGCTGAGATGCATTTGGTTCTTTCCCACTTGCTCTGGGGGGACCAGTAGCACAGGAGTCTTTAAAAGTTGCTAGCTGTCTCTCCCTGTGCTAAGTATCTACTTTTATTAAAGGATTTTGATTTTTTTTTTTTTTTGCTTAAGATTCTTTGTTGTTAGAAACAGAACATTATGATCTAACTATCCTAATGTTTTAGTTTGTTAGGCTGCCCAAAGCAGATATCATCAAATAGGTTGGCTTTTAATGATGGGATTTATTAGCTTACAAGCTTGCAGTTTTAAGACCATGAAAATGTCCAAATCAAGTCATCATCAAGGCGATGCTTTCTTCCCAAAGACTGGCTGCCCATCAGCCTGGACTCCTCTGTCACACAGCAGGGCCCATGGTGGTATCTGTTGGTCTCTCCTTTCTCTTCTGTGTTTTGTTGCTTTTAGCTTCTTGCTTCCATGACTTTCTCTTTCTTTGTCTGTGTTCATCCCATTTATAAAGAACTCCAGTAAGAGGATTAAGCCTCATCTTAAACGAGGTGGGTCACACCTTAACTTAAGTAGCCTCATCCAAAGAACTTACCTTCAATGGGTATGACCCATAGGAATGGATTAACTTTAAGAACATACTTTTCTGAGGTACATTCAGCTTCAAAACAGCACAACCAAGCACAGGTATTGCTTCAGCACCAGGTATGGATAGGACCTTTTTTCTTTGCATTCTATCACCCTTCCCACCTCTCCTTTTAAAGTCTACTGCCAGAGCTAAAATTCAGTTTGACTCTGAGCTCAAACCATGGTGGTTCTAAGAAAGGGGGAAATGGCTGAGAAGCCCTGATGATTTGAAATGATTGCTCTTCATCATAAAGTGGGGAAAGCTTGCTAGTCAGAATCTGATTTTCTGCACATGAGCACTACCAAGGAGGAAGTTAAGTAAAAAAGACTTCTGTGGATTATTGATTATATGAGTGTCAAAGTCACGAATGAGTTAAGACTGAATCTTGATGAGATTCTGGTTCTGTTTTCCTTTGCTTTCTCCAGGGTACCCACTCCAGCCAGACACTTCAGAAGACATTCCTAGTTACTGGCTGGGAGGTCAAAACCTCAGAACTTTCTGTATCGACCCTTAGGGGCCACCAGGTCAGATGCTTACTTCCAAGTCTGAACTAGTTTTTCTGCCAAATATGAAAAATTGTTCACCTGGGACTTTTATGCTGAGAATATAACATGTTTTAAGAAAAAAGCCACACACTTTAAATGTGAATATCTGTTAAATAATTTAGTTATTACTAATTTATTTCTTAGCATATTTACATTTAAATATATATAAAATATAGAACGCGTGTGTGTGTTCCAGGTTATTTAACTCTTAACTCTTTTTTTAAGTGTTCTACTTAGGTACATACTTGGATCATTAGAAAACATTTCTCTTTTCAATTTTTTCCCAGCACTTTTCCATGTGGTTCACTAATTTCGAGTTAGCTGATGAATTTTAAATTATGTATCAGGGAGAGGTATGAAAATTGATGCTTGGTTTTCTGTATATGACTAAAAAATTAAATATATAAAATGTCTGAGCAAGGAAAGTATTATCTTTATCTCTCAAAGACACAATTACTGAAACACATTTTTTCTTCCTTAATATTTTATAACTCCATTAGGATTCATAGGTATTCTAAACAACCTTGAGCCATTTGGAAGAATGTTTTTGAATAACAACATTGTTCATCTCCCACAAAATAAACAATCCAAAGGCTTAGTGCTTCTATCTCTAAGCCAACGTATTTTGAAAACAACTTAGTTATAAAAGTCTACTATTTTCATTTCAAATAAAACAATTGTTGAGGCAGAAAATAATATTGATTTCTTTAAGGAGATATTTTCCAAAATTTCTAAATTTCTCAAAAACCATTTTAAGTTATTCCAGGTAGCATCATCCATAAGTAGTAGAATTAGTGATTCTCAAACTTGAGTAATGTACAGAATTAATGAGGATACACACAGTTAATGTAAATTATCTTTTATGCTTTTGTTATTTGTATATGGTCATAACTAAAATATCCTCATAAAATCTAAATATATTTACATAATTAAACACAAACAAAATTGTAAAGCCAATACAATTCACATGAATAATTTTAGTTAATTTGCTGGATGATGTTCTTTTGCTGAAATTAAAGAGCATTTATTAAGGTTAAAAACAGAAAGATTTAGTCACCAACATTTTTACTAGATTTTTTTTGTTTTTGAGCGTGGTTGATCATCACTTGAATTATTGTCATTACCGTCGTTGGTCTTTTTTTGTTTGTTTTACAAATGAATTTGGTTTTGACTGCTGTAATTGACTGGAAGGCCAATGAATTTATTTGTGCACCCCAAAATGCAAGCTAGAAAAATGTAAAAATAACACTGACTAAAAATCTTACATTGCACTCTAGTTATTAAAATGTATATGCATATATGCATACAGATATATGTATATTGCTTTTATTGCTTGTACACTGTTGCAAGTCGGTACATTAAAGACAGATCAGAGTGATACTTTTACTTGCAATATGATTTGAGTGCTGGCTGGCTAGACTGGCCAGGTTGTTTAGAATCAGTCATAGCTATTGAATTATAAACCCTATGCAAACACAAGGGTTCTAGCACAAATCTCTGTTTAGGAAGTCCAACTTGAGAAAAATGGTGATGTAGGGTGATGTTTGACATTTTGACTTGAGAGTTCTCTAATCTAAGAGCAGCTAGATGTGCTTACATTGAAAGCCAAACAGTTCTGGATCATATGGCACCAATGGGATTGGTGTTAAATGTAATGGCTAGCACTGAAGTCATCTGGCCGTATTTGGAAATAACTCAGTCTTCCAGGCAATACAGTAAATACTTCTTAATTAAGCTCTCTAACCTTATAAAAAAAAGGAGAGAAAAAGTGGAAAGAAATAAATGGAAATTATAGAACAAAGGGTCACCAGAGGTACAATTGGTTTGAGCAATCCTGGGCTAAAATTATATAAATGAAATTGCTTTGAAAACTATATAAAGTGCTCTACAAATACTGAGTATTATTATTAGGAAACAAATATAATTGGAAAAATCGTGTTTTAATATAATATAAAATGATTGGATTAATCCTACACAGCAGACAGAAAATTTCCACAATTAAGATCATTAAGAAGAGTTTTCAGGAAATCAGCTGCTCCTATCACTCCACTGGAAAAAATGCAAAACAACCTAATTCCCTCATAAATGTACTAGGAGAAGACTTGGTTCTAAGAGTTGCTTGTGTGGCCTGGGTGCATGTGTGTATTAAGGAGGGGAAAGTGGTGTTGGGTGGGAAGGGTAAAGAGACTGTCCTTAAGAAAGCGGCTGGAACATCTGATTTAGGTGCCAATTGCCTGGTAAGTGGGTGGGGAGAGTGGGCCCTTAAGTACATAGCTCACTGCTACTGGAACACTGACTCTAAAATATTTACCTTCATAAGAAAAAAGTCATGTTCCTTTTGGCTGGATAAAGTATTCATCAGTTGGGTTCTAATAGATTATTTTGGTTGTTCAAAGAGGAGAAAATGCAAATGGCATTTCCAGACATGTGTGAGAATTACAGCACCAGCTCACTGGCAATTTTATAAGACACACATGTGTCAGGAAGTTTCAATTCCTCTCTGTACCTAGGATGGCCTTTAACATTGATCCCAAAAAGCTTAGATTAGTCAGAGTAATGTAGACTTACTTTTACTTTTTAAAGTTCCTTTTCTGAGATGTTGAAGTCATTTTATAGCTGACAATGTTAACTTTTAGATGTGATTATTAGTCATTTATTTAGGTTGGGATTAAATCTTGGCATCAGAATCAGATCATATTTACACCTACTTCAGTTTCCAAAAATCAGCCAACTGAAAGAAAATATTTTGATCAGGAGTTTCAAAGGGAAAGCCAAAAATCTAGAGTGAAAACTCATATTCTAGGAAGGGTTACATCATAAAGCATGTGAGAGCCCATCTGGAATTAGGGATAAATACAGAAGAGTTCAATTCAGTTCAGCAAACAGTCATGGAATATCTGATCTGTTCCAGGAACTGTGGTGGAGGCAGGGGGACAAGAATGAATGAGATAGTCTGGTTGAGCTCAAAGAGCTCATGGTCTAATAACCAATCTCATATTAATACTATGGAAGGCAAGCATTCTAACACTGAACCACTCGTGCACCCTATGGGATTATGTTTTTAACTCCAGAAAAACTTGTTCTTAATTTTCCATTCCTGTGGGTGTGAACCCATTGTAAATAGGACCTTTGATGAGGTTACATCAGTTAAGGTGTGGCCCAAGTGAATCAGGATGGGTCTGAATCCTATTACTTGAGGCCTTATAGAGAAGGTCACAGAGGGAGAAAGCCAAGGGACAAGCAAGAAGCTTTAAGTTAATGAAACCCATAAAAAAAAAGAAGACACTGCCAAGTGCATTGCCATGTGACAGAAAAGCCAAGGAACCCCAAAGATTGCTGGCCAGCCAGAGAAAATACTGACCCCACTAGGAAGCAAGACAAGCCTCTGAAACCATGAACCAACGAATTCCTGTTGTTAAGCTATCCCACTGTATGGTATTTGTCTTAGCAGCTAGGAAATGAGAACACCAGGATCTAGTTGAATCCATGTGAAATAACGAATTCATTTTAGATGTTCCCATTTGGCAGCAGGGACAGAACATTGAAAAATGCCATCAATTACATGGCATAAAAATAAATTGTATTAGAGGATATTTCTCTGATTACTTAGACTATTTTCTTATGTTTTGTTTCTTTAATGAAATTGTTTTAAATGCAAAAAAATTATTCTATATAGATGAGTCTAGTATAGTGAATTCCAGTCCAGATTAAATTTAAATAGGGAAAGACCAGTAAGGCCCATTTTTCTAAATTGTTAGACACCAAATTGGGTTATGTGCTTCCAAAAGATAGGTATTTCTTATAATATTGGATGCTCTGAGCTGCATGAATAATTAGTATTGTAATAAAATAAATTCTACTAAAGGTTAATCTGACATGGAGCAATGAAATACCTTAAGTTATACTGCATAGGGTAATTATCCATAAATGATAAGTGGTGCTCATAAATATTGGTATTTAAAATTATTTCAACATGCCTAAACCAAGGTCAGATTTTTTTTCTGTACTCTTTGTTAGCCCCCTGCTCTACAGACAGCACCAAGAGTGTTCAGTTTTGCTAGTTACCATGTTTAGCACTAATTCCATCCTCCCACCCCTCACCATACACACACCAAAATACACCCTTCTGATTAACTCAATGCAATGGTATTGGATTTAATTCCATATACTTCTACCCATATCTCTTCTCTCCACCCCAGGCCCAGATTCAGGATTCTGTCTTGAGATCCCCCCTCTGCTATCCCAATGGAGGAGGCCAAAGTAGTTTCTCCAACCTCTTCCCACCACTGCGTTATTCCATTCTCCCAGATTTACTAAGCATGTTGAGAGGAAATGGATGGGACAAACACTGCATGGGAGGCGCATGTGATCCACCCACCAGGTCATTATAGCACGGGTGAATTAAGGCAATGGGGGTGAGAATTTAGGAGAGGGTGGTGAGTACAAAGGATCTCTGAGTCCTAGCATCTGAAATATTCAAGGACAAGGGAGCCACACATATGAGGAAGGGGAATTGTGCTGTCAGGGGGAGTTCTTGGTCCCAGGACGATGAATTGGAGTAGTAGAGGACCTCATATGTATATTTGTCATGGAGGAAACCACCATGCTGAGCCTTTGGCAGCCCACCCTATGAAATCTTAGTTCCTTTTAATGTCAGATCAGTCTTGGGCCTGAGAGGAAGAGACAGGAGAGTGCACAAGGGCTCTGGAGGGATAGGAAGTGGGATGAGAAGATGGTGTGCGGGTTGGTGTGGATGAAGAAATAAGGGTGAAAACTATTCAAAACTTTTACTAGTGAGATAATATGGGGAGGATGACTGATTGTGCCTTTCTGTTACTTGGGCTGTACCTGCTGATTTTATTCCTTTCCTGTTCAGAGGCAATGGATGGGACAAACTGCATGGGAGGCTCAGGTGATCCACCTACTTAAAATTATATACATTATATATAAACTATTTAAAGGAGAATAATAAAAGAAACATTCATGTACCCATAATTGAGCTTAAGCACTAGAAAAATACCTATAACCTTGACGCCTTTGTGTGCTCCCACCAAGGGCCACCACTATTTCATCTTGGTATTAGTCTTTCTTGCTTTGTTTTTTTTTTTGAAAAATGTCCACCTTTCATATCTATCCCTGAACAACACATTATTTCACTTAAAAAAAATCCTTTATATAAATGGATTGATGCTGTATTGGACCAGCCAGGTTCAACAAAAGACAGATGACACACTCAATTCAAGGAGGGTTTTTTGCAAAGAGACAATTTGCAAAGGTATGGGAGTAGGGTACCACAAGGGATTGATAGCACAATAAACTAGGGCTTAATAGAAACCAATATGTTATTCTCCCTAGGCTTAAAAGGCAGAGGAAAGAGAGTTGTTATCAGGCCCAGAATGAGAGACTCTTTTACAGTCAGTTGCCTTGTGTGGAGCAAGGACAGGTTGAGCTACAAGCTAGCTCAAGACAGTCTTCCAGGGAAGCAGTTAGGGGAGTAAGTACACTGACCTCATTCTGTTCCCTCCTTTGCATCTCCTTTTGAACTCCAAGTTGACTGAACCCACTAGAAAGCAGAAGGTACAAGAAGCCCTTTAAATGGTTCATACCAGCCAGGAGCAGATAGCAGGGAGAATGTGAGTGGTTTTAGGGAGAGATATCTAGTACAAACATGTATTCTCCAGTGAGTTGCTTTTTTTTTTTTTTTACTTAACATAATGTTTTTGAGATTCATCCATGTTGATGTATTTAACTGTAGTTCATTAATTTTCACTGTTTTATTCCATTGTGTGATGATGCCACAATTTATTTCCTCATTTCCAGTGTTTTACTATTTTAATGTTTCTATTAACATTCTTGCTAATGTTTTCTGGTGCCCATGTACAAAAATTTCTCTGGGGAATATGCTTAGAGTAAAATTACTATCCTGGGACAAAAGGTCATATACCTTCGAATTTACCAGAAAAGGTCAAATTGTCTTTCAAACTAGTTGCACCAGTAAATACTTCTACTTGCAGAGTATGGGTTCCTGTTGTTCCTCATTCTTGCTAATACTTGATATTTTCAGACATTAAAATTTTTATCCATCTGGTGAGTGTAGAATATTATGTTATTGTGATTTGCATTTGCATTTCTCTTATTATTAATGAGTTTGAACATATTCTCTTATTTTATTTGTTATTTATGTTTCTTCTCTCGTGAAATATCTGTTTAGTTTTTTTTGCCCCTTTTTCTATTGTGTTTTTGTCTTAAATTCTGATACTATTACTGTGTTAATTATATCTAAAAACCTCTTTGTCTCAATTCGTGGATCATTTAAAAAAATGTATCTTTGTGTGTGCTTTGAAATGAAGTTCTTAATTTTAATATAGTTATATTATCATTCTTACCATTTTTTTGGGGGGTGGTGGTAGTGCATGGTCTGGGAACATGGGTTTGTTTTTTATCATCTTGTTTAAGAAATTGTTTGCTGCATCAAGGCCTTAAAGACCATCTATATATTTGTTCTAAATTCTTAAAGTTTTGCCATTCACACGTAAGTTCCCAAACCTACTGGGATTGATTTTTGTTTCAGTTTGCTAAAGCTGCTGGACTGAAGTATAACAGAGATGGATTGGCTTTTATAAAGGGGGGTTATTAAATGATAAGTTACAATTCTAAGGCCATAAAAATGTCTGAATAAGGCACCAACGAGAGAATACCTTCTTGGAGGAAAGGTGTCTGGTATTGGGGTTTCTCTGTCACATAGGAAGGCACATGGCAATGTTTGCTGTCCTTCTCTCCTGGTTTCTGGTTTCAAACAACTTTCACAGTTTCTGGCATCTCCTGGGACATTTTTCTTCAGCCTTTTCAAATGTCTGTGCTCTCTCCCAAATGTACCTCTGTTAGAGGTCTCCTGTGAGTGGAATAAGACCCACCCAGAATGGGTGGAGGTCATATCTTCATGGGAACAACCTAATCAAGGGATCCAACCCACAACTGGGTGGGCCATATCTCCACGGATAACCTAAACAAAAGGTCCTCCCAACAATGCATCTACCCATGGTAGGATTAAAAGAGCCTGGTTTCTGGGATACATAACAGTTTCAAATCAGCATATTCCACCCTCTGGTCCCCCAAAATGCATGTTCTTTCCAAATGCAAAATACATTCATTCCATCACAATGTTACTAAAGGCTTAAGTCATTTCAGTAACAATACAAATATAATACAAAGTAAAAAAAACAGTACAAAGTCTCATCAAAATCAGCTACAGGCATGGCCTGTCCTAAGGCAAAATTCTCTGGCTGTGGACCTGTGAAACTCAGAACAAGTTATCTGCTGCCAATGTACAAAGGAGGAACAGTGATAGGATAAACATTCTCATTGCCATAGGAAGAAACACGGGTCACTGGATCGAAACAGTTCTGAAAACCTGTAGGGCAAACTCCATTAGATTCCTAAATCTGTGAGTCATTTATAGAATGATGTTTTTGTCCTTGGGGCTTGAGAGAGTGGTGGTCTCACCATTCCCAAGGGCTTATGTAGTGGCCCTTGTCTCCACAAATATTGGGGTGAAGATTGTAACATTAGGGAGCATTGGGGAGACCACCTTGTTCTTGGCCCCACTCTCCTCAATCATCTGGATGACACCCGGACTCTCTGCCATATCTGGAACACACACTCAACCCTTTCAGAACAGTGGGTGCTGGCCAGACTCTGTATTATCCCCGGGGAATGTGCTCCACTCTCTCTGAGGAAGGCCTGAGGAGGCAACACTCTTCCTGAGCAATGAAATGGAAGGCATGCCCTCTGCCTCTGGGGCAAATTCACCCTCTCCACATGTATGAATAGATCCTCTCTCCTGACCTGAGATTTCCTAGCTCTAGGCTATAGTTACCATGATTCTGCCTTTGAAGTCATTTTTCCTTCAATATGCCCCTTTTATGTCACTTTTAGTCCAGACTATCAGTGGTACCATTTTACAGATCTCTCAAAATATTTGTTGGCTTGGCATGCAGCATACAGGGGTAAAAACCATCAGACAATAGGATTTTCCACAAATCCTTTCTGGATAACTGCATTTCCAATCCTGGCTTTTTCTGAAATGGCTGAATGGTTTCATGTTTGGTTAAATTCTCATGTGGGGCATTACTCTCTGGAGACTCATTTTCCTAAAGCTCAGAATTTTACAAACTATCAATTTCTGGTTTCTTGTTACCCAAGAGTTCAGTTCTCAACTTATCCCTTTCCTCTGGCATTTTACTATAAACTGCAAGGAGAAACCAGACTGTATTTTCCACATTTAATTTGGAAATTACCTCAGCTAAGTATCCCAGCTCATTGCTTTCAAATTCCACCGTCCATCCAACACCAGGACTCAATTTGCCAAATTCTCTGCCACTTTAAAACAAGGATCACATTCTTTTCAGCCCTCAGCAGAAGTATCTTTAGAGTCCATATTTCTACCACCAGTCTCTTCAAGCATTTCACAATTCTTCCAGAATCCTTCCCTTAACCATTTATAAAGCCATTCCAGTATTCTTGCTATTTGCATCTTACAGCACCCCACTTCTGTGGTACCAAAACTGTATTAGGGTTTTCTAGGGAAACAGAACCAACAGGAGATAGCTGTAAATGTGGGATTTTATAAAAGTGTCTAATGCAACTGTGGGGATGCACAAGTCCAAATTCTATAGGGCAGGCTGCAAGCTGGCAACTCCAATGAAGGTCTTTGATGAATTCCACAAAAGAGGGTGACTGACTGAAGTAGAGAGGATAATTCTCCTAATTTCCCTTTAAAGCCTTCAACTGATTAGATTAGACATCACTTATTGTGAAAAACACTTCTCTTAGCTGACTGCAGATGTAATCAGCCATAGATGCAATCAGCATGCTGATGATTTCAGTCCACAAAATGTTGGCCAGTGCTTGCTTGATCAGACAACTGGGCATTGTCACCTGGTCAAGTTGACACATGACCCTAACCATCACAATTTTATATACAGTATGAAGTATAGAAGAAAAAAATTTCCCCATATAGATAGTCAGTTGTCCCATGCACCTTTTAGAATTGTCCATCTTTTTTACATTGATTAGTATAGTGGCTCTGTAATGTCAGATTTCTTCATAGGTGTGGGGTCCATTTTTAAATTTTCTGTTCTGTTCTCTTAGTTTGATTTGTCTGTTCCTATATGAATATCACATTGTTTTAAATTATATGAAATTATAAGTCTTTGGCCTGCCTAAAACGCTCTTCTCCTAAATGTATATACTACCGAATCGCTCATTTTCTCCTGGGCTCTGCTTCATAGTCACATTTTTAGCCAGCCTTCCCTAGCCACTCTTTCTAAAATTTCATTGTCTTTCCAAAATACTTTATATCTGTCTTCTCTGCTTTATTTTTTCAGCTATTTTAATCTAACATAATAATGCATATGTTCATCTTGCTTATTTTTTCTCCCTCCCAATAGAATGTAAGATTTATGAGGGCAGCGTTTTTTGGATCTCTAATTATTCTTGTATTCCCAGCCTAGAAAACAGTGCCTGACATTTAATAGGCACTCGATTAGTATTTCTAAATAACAAATCAAGGAATGTTGATATATGGAAGGGTAACCTCCCTTCCTCCACCATTCTTTACAAGTATTTTATTTCTCTAGTTCTCTTGCTCTTTGATGCTAGACTAATAAAAGTAAGTCTAGGGAGGAAAAAAGGGAGGAAAAATAAGGAAATCTTTTAAATCTAGCTTTCTTTCCCACATCCCAGAGGTGGCCAGTGAAATGGAAAGGACAGACAGACTAGGGTTGGTTAACTGTGAATCAACTTTTATGGGTCGGCTTTCCTGTTGCAAATGCCTCCCACTCCTCTGCTTTCCATGGCAAACAGAGCTGGCAGCACCTAGAGTTTATAGCTTGCTCACTTGTTAAGGAAATACACCATGCCTCTGGTCTGTAGGGAGATACACCCTGAACAGATACACCCTGAATGAACACTTAGTTTGATTACTAAGTCCGGCAATTAAAATCTCAGCTGTAAGTGTGGCACCCTATAGCACAGAGCTCCCAGAGCTGTGGAGTCATCTAAGGATGAATGCCCGTGGGGTAATCTGTCTCTAACTGGGTAAAGCAAGAGCAGGTATTGAATTGAGCAGTGATGATTCATGGAAATTCTGTCAGAGGAGGTACTCTGGGCTTTATTACAGGCTAAACTGAGAAGCCAAGTCATTCTGGAAGGAATGCATAATGAAGTTTTCAGATGAAGATTTTGAAGTTTTACAGGCTGGAGTCACATTTGATTCAAACCATCTGTTTAATGTGAAGTTGAACCCAGCATTTGTTCGTACACCTCTCACAGCATACAATCATTTGGTAAGGGTCCACGGAGTGTCAGGCACTGGGTTTACAAGACGAATGATACAGATGTCTCTGTTCTTGAGATGCTTATTGATCTAGCGCAAGTAAAAATTATCTGTCTATATGTGTTTTCCCTTCCCTGATTGTGAGGTCAGGGTCTGTAGTTTATGTGCACCTTGTTTGCCAGGGCCAAGCATTATGTCAATACACTGTTTTTGATGAAACAAATGCATGAAAGAACTCATGGTGATTTACCAAACATGACTACTGAAATGTCTAATGTTATTATGTGGTATTGATATTATGATATATAGGTTAGTATTGCAATTGGCTCTGGATTGAAAAAAAGAGAGAGAGAGAAACACTAGTGATGTAATGATAAAAACTATGGCATCAGAAAACAATAATGATCCCAGAATGCTGAAAGACACAGGCTATTTTGTATCCTGCAGCTTAAAATAGTTTAATGATGATGAAAAGCCAGTTATTATGTGACATATTTAGTAAAATAATAGTAATGTCAAATATGAACACATTTTTCCAGTTAACTCTAAGCTGCTCTAACACTAACTATTTAATCTACATTAACCCTACCATTATTTTATCTTTGCGTTTGGGAAATACCATGGTAAGCACTTTAGGGACCACAAAGATAAACAAAAGGGCCTGTCCAAAAACAGTGTAAAATCCAGTAGCATGGGTATTTTTAAGCAGTGGCACATGGATGGGATAATAGCGTCCATTAACCCCTTGAAATGTATACAAAATCAGAGTGGGGTGTAATTTTCTGAGGAGGGCTTTCATCGAATTGTCTAATAATTAATATACACAAAAGTTTAAGAACTCTGTAGTAGAGAGATCTAAGCTGAGAAAGAATTAGACCATATGGGAATTTCAAAGTACCTTGGGAGGTTAATCAAGGAGCAGCAAGGTTAGGATGAACAAAGGCTTGATGGGATGGTAGAAGGCAGCATTTAACATATAACTGGAGGGATGGGGGTAAGGCTCTTGAATTGGCGGGATGACTGTAAAGAGAGGCACGAGGTAGGGAAGTGCAGGGCTTTTCCTGGGGAAAAGTTTGTAGTTTGTAGCATTAAGGTACATGTAGAACTGGAGTGGGCAATCAAGTCTTCAAATCTTGGGGCCATGCTGGGGAAGGCCCTCAAATATATGCTAAATGAATAAAATAGAACCCCTATAGTCTAACACACTGTTTTAATTTGCTAGCTGCTGGAATGCAATATACCAGAAATGGAATGGCTTTTAACGAGGGGAATTTAATAAGTTGCTAGTTTACAGTTCTAAGGCCAAGAAAATGTCCCAATTAAAACAAGTCTATAGAAATGTCCAATCAAAGGCATCCGGGGAAAGATATCTTGGCTCAAGAAGACCGATGAAGTTCAGGGTTTTTCTCTCAAGTGAGAAGGCACATGGTGAACACAGTCACAGTTTCTTTCTCAGCTGGAAGGGCACATGGCAAGCACAGTGTTATCTGCGAGCTTTCTCTCCTGGCTTCCTGTTTCATGAAGATCCCTGGGAGGCATTTTCCTTCTTCATCTCCAAAACACTGGCTGGTGGATTCTCTGCTTCGTGGTGCTGCAACATTCTCTGCTCTCTCTCAATCGCCCACTTTCTCCAAAGTGTTTCCTCTTTTATAGGATTCCAATAAGCTAATCAAGACCCACCTGAATGGGTGGAGCACATCTCTATCTAGTTTAACAACCACTCTTGATTGAGTAACATCTCTAGGGAGATGATCTAATTACAAACACACAGTACTAAATAGGGATTAGAAGAAACAGCTGCCTTTACAAAATGGGATTAGTATTAAAAAATGGCTTTTCTAGGGTACATAACATCCTTTCAAACCAGCACACTTACTACCAATGTTTTAGTTACAGTCACATCAACATAAGCATTAAAAAAATTTTTTTTTATTGTATAATATAACACATATACAAAGCAAAGAAAAAAAAAAGCAATAGTTTTCAAAGCACTCTTCAACAGGTAGTTACAGGACATCCCAGAGTCTGTCATGGGCTACCATATCATCATCTCAGATTTACCTTTTAGCTGCTCCAGAATATAGGAGGCTGGAAGGAACAAATACTCTTTTTTATCATCACAATAGACTTTTTTTGAAAAATAACATATATACGAAGAAGCAATAAATTTCAAAGCACAGAGCAACAATTAGTTGTTGAACAGATTTCAGAGTTTGGTATGGGTTATAATACCATAATTTTAGGTTTTTACTTCTAGCTGTTCTAAGACACTGGAAACCAAAAGAAATATCAATTTAATGATTCAGCAATCATATTTGTTTGTTAAATCCTACCTTCTCTGTGTGACTCCACTATCACCCTTGATCTTTCTGTCCCTTTCTTTAGGGGTATTTGGGCTATGGCCATTCCAACTTTTTCATGTTGGGAGGGGCTGTGAATAATACAGGGTAGGGAGATGGAATTAGCTGATGTACTGTAGAGGCTGGGCCCTCTAGGTTTCAGAACTTATCTGGCCCAGGGACTCACCTGGAGGTTGTAGGTTTCTGGAAAGTTACCCTAGTGCATGGAACCTTTGTAGAATCTTTCTTATATATTGCCATAGGTGTTCTTTAGGATTGGCTGGAATGGTTTTGGTTGGGGTTTGGCAAGTTATGGTGGGTAGCAATGTCTTAACTGAAGCTTGTATAAGAGTGACCTCTAGAGTAGCCTCTCAACTCTATTTGAACTCTCTCAGCCACCAATACCCTATTAGTTACACTTTCTTTCCCCCTTTTGGTCAGGATGGAATTGTTGATCCCATGGTACCAGGGCCAGACTCATCCCTGGGAGTAGTCTTCCATGCTGCCAGGGAGATTTTCACCCCTAGGATGTCAAGTCCCATGTAGGAGTAGGGCAATTATTTCACTTGCAGAGTTGGGCTTAGAGAGAGTGAAGCCACATCTGAGCAACAGAAGAGGTCCTCCAGAAGTAACTCTTAGGCATGTCTATAGATAGTCTAAGCTTTTCTGTTACCTGTATAAGCTTCACAAGAGTAAGCCTCAAGATCAAGGGCTTGGCCTATTGATTTGGGTGTCCCTTATGTTTGACACAGTGTTAGGGAATTTCCTGATGGTAAAGTTTAATATTTCATATTTTTCTCCCATCCCTCAAGGGACTTTGTCAATACTTTTTGATTATCTGCTTAATATACTCTAGGATGTACCTAGGCATTACATTAAGCTATACAAGATTAAAGTCCTTCATTCTTATTTTGGGCTCCCTGTGTTTCAATTGTTCAACTGAGCAATCCAGACAGGTTGAATTAGATTATGTGCTACAGAAAATTTAGGTTCCAGACAAAATAAAACTTTCTTCTTTGGTCTCAAAGAGTAGGTGCATTTCTTATAATAGACAATGTCTTCTGTACCTCTGTGTTCTGAATTACCTTAATACTGACCTGATCTGCTTCATTCTTATCGCTAAATACCAGGTTATAGATATATAAAACAGCCTTTCAAAATCCAGAAATAATAATTACCACTCCGGACTAAATGTGTCTGAACACAAGCATTTTTATATTTGTGGTAGTCTGTAACTTTTTAACTATCCAAAGAAATATTTCATGGATACCAACTGTTCTAGTTTGCTAGCTGCCAGAATGCAATCTACCAGAAGCGGAATGGCTTTTAACGAGGGGAATTTAATAAGTAGCTAGTTTACAGTTCTAAGGCCAAGAAAATGTCCAAATTAAAATAAGTCTATAGAAATATCCAATCTAAGGCATCCAGGGAAAGATACTTTGGTTCAAGAAGGCCAGTGAAGTTCAGGATTTCTTTCTCAAGTGGAAGGGCTCATGGCAAACACAGTCAGAGTTTCTCTCTCATCTGGAAGGCCACATGATGAACACGGTGTCATCTGCTAGCTTCTTCTCCTGGCTTCCTGTTTCATGAAGCACCCCGGGAGGCATTTTCCTTCTTCATCTCCAAAGGCTGCTGGCTAGTGGACTCTGCTTCTTGTGGCTATGTCATTCCGCTCTGCTCTGAATCTTCTTCATTCTCCAAAATGTTTCCTTTTTTATAGGACACCAATAAACCAATCAAGACCCACCCAAATAGGTGGAGACATGTCGACACCTAATCCAGCTTAACAACCACTCTTGACTAGATCACATCATCCAGGGAGATGATCTGATTACAGTTTCAAACATACAGTATTGAATAGGGATTATTCTACCTTTATGAAATGGGGTTTTGATTAAAACATGGCTTTTCTAGGGAGGCATACTTCCTTTCAAACTAGTACACCAACCAATGTAGAGAAAGTGATACTGACATTTAAATTAAAGGTGGGCCAATTTAAGACCAGACTAAGGATAAGCCAAGAAAACCTGAATAAAAACCAATATAGTTTAGAGGAGATGCCTTGTATCTAAAATTCTGATTGCGATGGATGTCTGTCCAGATTGTAAGAAAAGTGGAGGACAGGGATTGATAGAGATTTGGAAGAGGGAAGGATGTTCTTATTAAGTGTATCACAGGAAAATGTAATGATATGGCAAGACCTGTGCTTCATTAGTTCTCATCACCCACTAAGTTACTGTTGACTGGGGCAAAATGTTAACAGTGTTTGTTGCTGGGTTATGAGATTAATAGATAGCAGCATCATAGGTAGATTTTTTCATTTTGATAGTTTCCAAAATTTCTACAATGAGTATGTATTATTTTTATTTGAAGAAAATAATTAAAAATTACTGTAGTCAATTAGGCAATGTTTTTACAAATTGAAATCATATGGCATATGTGGTTTGCTGTAGTCTGCTCTAATTTAACACTATCCTGAGCATTTTCTCAGATCAAATATTCTTCAAAAACTTATTTTGAATGATGCATAGTGACCTATAGCATAAATACACCATCATTTATTTTTTCATTTTCTTGTGTTTGTCATTTAGGTTTTTTCTTTTCTTTTCACTTTTATAATGTTGTAATGTTGTTAAGTTCCTTGACCACAAATTTTTATGTCCATTTCTGGACAGATTATTCATAAAGTGGAATTATTTGGTCAAACTGAATGGACTTTTCAGGTCTCTTAAGACACATCATTCTCCAGAATTGGAGCACCACAAGCAATTCATATTGTACTTTGCCCAACAGTGAGTATTTTCATTGTAAAATCTCTGTCAATTTTGTAAAGAAAAATTTCTTTATATACTGGCAATGATAAACATAATTTATACTTAATCATTAATCATTTTGTTCTATTGGTTATCTGTTCCTGTTCTTTTCTCATTCTTTAATTTGTGTCTTAGGATTTTTTTCTAATGACTTTCCCTAAGTTCTTTACATAACCTTTTGGATGTCACGTTTGTGGTAAACCTTTTTTGTAGTATGGTAAGTGCATAATCATTCTGACATTTTTTTAGATGCAAACATATTTTTATAGTCAAATCTTTAGATATTTTTGTTTGTAATTAACTACTATCAAGAGATCTTATAAATATTCACCCTAAATTTTCTTGTGGTCTATCTGTACCCCTGGTGTTTTCAGGCAGTTCACATGCGTTCTTTCGCCTTCTTTGAACCAGTTGATGTTAACTGTGTATCTAATACAGAGAGGAAGGAATTAAGCTGACGCTCAGCTGTCATATTAGCAGAATTATTACAGTGTGGTGGTTAGCACTCTATCCCTGGAGGCAGTCTTCCTAGCTCTGCCACTTACTGGTCATGTGGACTTTTGAAGTCATTTAAAGTCTCTGTTCTTTTGTTTTTTTTTTAATCAGTAAAATGGTCTTAATAATAGAACCTACATGTAAATCGCTCAGGACATGTCCTGGTGCAAAGCCAGTGTCAGTTACAGTTGGTCTATGTTCGATACCTGCTTTGAAGGTTGATATTGTTTCAATCTACTTTATATTTCTAAAGATTCAAATATTTCAACGCGTTCATCTCCAATGACGTTCCCAGAACCCCCCTCAGCCACTTTTGTAAGTGAGACACGCCTCCTAGAGGCCACGAAGTGCAGTCTATTTCCAGCTTTTGGAAAAAGCCAGCGAGCTGGGTTGGTTCTGTCTGACGCGCTGCCTGGAAGATGTTTCAGTCGGAGATCAGTTAAGAGGAGCATCCACTTTCTCCCCAGGACTTTCCACTTGACACTAGTTTCTCTCCAAGCCTGATCTCTCCCAAGTTTTGTAGACCCCAGAGTGATTTCTGCGCGTGTGCATTCATTCGCTAATTCTATTTCCTTTCACATATATTTTGCTAGGTGCTTACTATGTGCGAGGCGTTGGGGGTGGAGAAGAACTGAACCTGTTCGTATTGGGCTTGAAGTTCAACAGAAAAATTAAAACATGCATTGAACACAGATAGGCTAACGATTATCTTTTAGCTTCAGTTTCTCATCTGCAAAAACATGGCAACACGATCTATCTTTATTGGGTGCTGAAAAGCCGAACGAGTCAAAAACGGAGCACCTAATGGTGAGCTGGATGCAAAAGAAGACCTCAACAAAATGCGTGTTCATTCCTCCTCTAGATTGGAAGTGATGAGTGATGGCCCTACGGGTAAAAATTTCCCTCAATTTATGAAATCTTTGTCGATGTCCACAAACGAAGTTATATCGGCTCATGCTTCAATATGTGGACGTTTTTGCTTCTACCATTCCAGAACCCCAGATTCAACTTTCAGAACCTACCTACTCCACATTCAGGAAGCGTAGCTTAAAATCTTGGGGGGTGGAAATGCTAACTTCTATTAAATAAAAGATAAAAAAAAAAAACCAAAGAAATTGGTCAAGCGGATGAAACGCCCAGAAGCGCCCATTGAACATGCGCGGGGCGCGAGCGGGGTGGGCGGGACTTCCGGAGGGCGGGCTGCCGCAGGCGCTTCCGGTTCTATGTGAAATCTCCCGCCACCGGTGGAAAGGGTCTGTTGGTGTTTCTGTTTTCTCCCATTTCCTGTGGCTGCAGGTGAGAGAAGCTCCCGTGGCTTGTAGGATGGGTTGCTATGCTGGTATCGAGGGTTACAAGCCGAGAAGAAAAGAGAGAGCACTTTGCGGGCGGCGGGAGCAGACGGATTGATCGGTACCGGGTGCGGGTATTGGGTATTGATTGGTTTTTTTGGGCAGAGACGCGGAGGCGGGTGCCGGGTTGAGGGGAGATGACTTTCCCCCGAGGAGGGGAGATCGGGAGTGGGAATAGGAAAATAACTTGTGGGTGCTCCCTAAAAGGAGTTCCGAAGGTAAGTTGCTACCCTGCCGGCCACGTCTCTTATCTAATCAGAGCCTACCGCGCCTTCTTCCGAATTCGGGACGGCAGCCTGAAGTCTTATTTTGGGAGCTTTCGGTTTGGCGCTGCCGATTGGGGAATCGTTTGTTGCCCAAATGTCAGGAAGTCAAAACAAAACAAAAACCTTTACTCTTGAGACTGCAAGGATCTAAGGGTGACGACACACAGACCTGTCCTGAGCAAGAACGCCACCTGACTTACTGGTTGTGGAAGTTAGGACCACCGCACTGCAGCTCTGCCAGCGCCCCCCCCCCCACACCCCCAACCCAGTTACTACCGATGTATTGTAGAAAATTTGAAAAATACGGAAAACATACCCAGAGATGATAATCACATTTTATGCATGTCCTTCAACTTCAGTTCTTTTAAATGCATGTGGGATTATTTTTCATGCTTTTTGTTTTTTTCTTTTCCAGTCCACTTTCCATCATTTTAACTTTATGTGCTTCTTTCCAAGGTAACCAAGATGCAGTTTTTTGGAGGAAAGCGGAGGAAGTTGAGGTTGGCAGGTGACCAAAGAAGTGCTTGTTACCCTCATAGCCTTCAGTTTTACTTGCAGCCTCCATCTGAAAACATATCTTTAATAGAATTTGAAAACTTGGCTATCGATAGACTTAAATGTGAGTCATATTTAAATTAGAATTTACAGAGTATTGAAAAACTTACTTATGCTTTGTAGGAATGAATGAAGGCACTTTTCCCCATTCATTCAGCAGTCATTCAATGCATATTTGTTGAGAATTTGCTGTTAATTCATTTATTTACTGTAAAATGCATATGTATTGAGTGCTGCTGTGTTCCAGGGGGTAGGGGTTTTGAGATGAAATATGTAATTCCGTCTTCAGAATAATCATATTCAGTATTTTAGGTGCTCTAGTTGAGGTAAATAGTGCTTTTGAAGCACAGAAGTGGAAATGACTGACAATTTAAGTAAAGCTTCTTAGAGAAATTGAAATGTCTGAACTTGAAGAATGGGTAGAAATTTTGCAACAAAGAAGTGAAGGGATTTTCCAAGTTGAAATAATAGCCTATATAAAACTTAGGGACATGAAGGAGAATCTCATATTTTGAGGGAACAGTGTCAAAATTAGAGTGGATGGAGGAGTATGGATAATGAAGGCATTTTGTGTCATGCTGATGTAAGAAGGATGTGGCAGCTGTACTGCGGCCCTACTTATCCTTTATGTGTTGAAAGAAGAAGGCAATGGGCTAGACAGGAACTGAAGCAGAAATACCAGCACTAATCTTTGGAGTTTATGTTCCAGGATATCCTTGTGGTATAGTCAGAAGGAGAGTTGAGATACTGTTAATTGTTCTTAGAGGAGCAGGGTGAGAACTTGTTAATACAGAGAGATGAGCACTTGATACCTCTTGGTTGAATGAAAGAGCAAAGGCGAGAGAGAAGGGTTTTAGGAAGTTAGTTATCAGGTGCCTTATAGGGATTAAGATGATGATTGAAAAGTGTCCCTTGGGTGTGGTAAATGAGGTGAAATGGTATGGACCTGAACTAAGGTAGTGACAGTGACATTGATAAAAACGGAGAGATTTAAGGGATATTGAGGAAGTATGATTGACAGAATTTGGTAACTGGATGTGAGGAGTGAGGGGGTAGGAGGAGGTTGTTTAGAGTTCCTGTTTGGATGATTTGATGGACAGAAACTCTGCTTATGGAGATGGGGAAGGCAGGGGGAGGAGCAAGATTGAAGGGAAGGTAAATTTGGTATGGGATACCAAAATAAGGAGTCACCTGTGGGATGTGGGGTTCATCCTTGAACTTAAAAGTGCCTCATTAATGGAATAAGAATTCATTTAGGAAAGTATTTTAGGGACCCTTTTAGGAATATTAGGAACTTTTGAACAGTATATACATCTATTCAGGATGGTTCATTTGGATGATTGGATGGCCCTGCTTCTTCAGGAAAGGAAGGACAGGTTTTTTTAAATTTATTTTTCTTCTGATGAGCCGATGGTAAATAAATGAAGTAGACAACCTAATAGTTTAAAATGAAGGATGTAAACATGTGGAGTTTAATTTTTTTTCTACCCTGACACATGCGAGGGATACATTTCTTTGCTTAACAATAGTGGCTCAGTACAGCAGTGATTATCCACCATCCTACCCTCTTCCCCAGTTGACAATCCTTGGTTATGAGACATGGATATTTTCTGTACGTGGATGGAAATTATCCTACAAACATATATAATTTATATAATCTACTTGCAGAAAATAAAACTGTTACATCTTGTCATCTTTTATTAAGTAATTTTGAGATTGCTAAGGTATCCTAGATTTTATTTGTGTGTGGATTTAATTTTTTAAAAAATTATCTTCCATTGATACTTTTTTTCTTTCCCTTTCTTTTCTTTGCTTTTTTTTAGTGCTAAAATCAATTGAAAATCTTGGTGTGAGCTATGTGAAAGGAAGTGAGGAATATCAGAGTAAGTTGGAGGCTGAGATTCGAAAGCTGAAGTTTTCCTACAGAGTAAGTAAAATGGGGGGAAAAAATCCTGCTGTTTGCATATATTCATATACTTAGTATCAGTTGTGGGAAAGGTGTAATAGGTACAGGTTTTGTGTTTTTTTTTTAATTTTTTAAAACTGTGTTCACATATATAATCTAGTGCTGTTAATTACATTCACAATGTTGTTCTGCCATTACCACTGTCCATTACCAAAACTTGACAGTCAACCCAAATAGAAACTCTGTACAATTTAAGCTTTAATTCCTCATTTCCTACCACCACCCAAGTCCCTGGTAACCTGTATTCTAGATTCTGACTCTATAAGTTTATTTATTCTAATTATTTCATATCAGTGAGATTATACAACATTTGTCCTTTTATGTCTGGCTCATTTCACTCAACATGATGTCTTCAAGGTTCATCCACGTTGTTGCATGTATCAGAAGTCCATTCCTTTTAATAGCTGAATAATATTCCATTGTATGTATATACCACATTTTATTCAGCCATTCATTGGTTTGCCTCCATCTTTTCGCAATTGTGAATAATGCTACTGTGAACACTGGTGTGCAAATATCTGTTTGAATCCCTGTTTTCACATCTTTTGGGTATGTACCTAGAAGTGAGATTGCCAAATCTTATGATAATTTTATAACTAGCTTTCTGAGGAACTGCAGAACTGTCTCCCACAGTGGCTGTGCAATTTTACATTTTGCCCAACAACGAAGGGGTGTTTGTTAGTATTTTTCACATCCTCTCCAATACTTGTAATTTTCTGTTTCTTTAATAGTAGCCATTCTGGTGGATGTGAAATGTATCTCATTGTGGTTTTTATTTGCATTTCCCTAATAGCTAATGCTGTTTAGCATATTTTCATATGCTTTTTTTTTGACATACCTTTTTGGAGAAATGCCATGCATGTCTTTTGCCTATTTTTTAAAGTGGGTTGTTTGCCATTTTATTACTGAGTAGTAGGATTTCTTTATATATTCTGGATATTAGATTCTTATTGGGTATGTTTTTTCCAAATATTTGGTTTCCAAATATTTTCTCAGCACAGGGGTTTTATATAAAGTCTTATACAGTGTAGACTCTGCTTAAAGGAACCTACAGTCTGCTGGGTGATTGACATTTAGTCAGATGATTACAGTACAGCAATATTTCTCAACCTTGGCACTATTGACATTTTGTGGTTGGTGATTCCTTATTGTGGAGGATTGCCTTTGCATCATAGGATGCTTAGTGGCATCCCTGGCCCTGAACCCACTAGATGTCTACAGACATTACCAGATGTCTTCTGGGGACAAAATCAGTGCGATATAGGATTGTGATACTGTTTATAGATGTATGCTCCAGGAATTTGGAAAGCATGTGTAATTATCTAGTTCAGGTTGGGGAGGTTTGGGAAGGCTCTAGAGGAGGTAGTGCCTGATCTGCATCTTCATAGATGGAACCAAATTTTTATTTGGAAGATGTCTGCCAAGAATAGATTAAAAGGGTTATGTCTGAGAATGGAGACCATTTAGGAGCCTGGAAATGAATGAGAGTCTGAATTAAATAAAAGAGAACAGGTTTAAGAGATGATAAGCAGATAGAATCAGAAGATCTTAGTGACTCATTGCAGGTAGAAGGGAGAGGGAAAAGTTATGAGAGTTATGAATGACATTCAGGTTTCTAAGTATGGCAGCTGGATGGTAGATGGTGGTGATGTTTTGAGATGTGGTGGACGGGAGAAGGAGGAGTCTGGAAAGGAAAATGTTGAGTTCTTGAGAATTTGAGGTGCTTGTGGAGATGTCTCATGGGCAGTTGGATATGTAGGTCTGGACTTAGGAAATTCTAGAAGTATAGATTTCAGGGAATGTTGGGAACATAGGAAATAGCTGAGAACATCCAGGAAAGTATTTGAGGGAGAAAGGATGATGATAGAGGATAGGATGTGAAGAATATCAATATTTAAGGTGAAGTGAAAGTGGAAGAGTCTGGGAAGGAGCTGCCAGAAAGGTAGGAGATGGCCCAGGGGAATAGTGTCTCATAGAAGCCTAGGAAGGCTGGAGTTTAATGATATTGATAATGATAATAATAAGAATAGAAATAGCAAACATTTATATTATGCTCCAGACCCTGTTCTAAGTGCTTTACCTATATTAGCCCATGTGACCCATACAATAGTCTTATGAGGTAGAAACTATTATCATCCTCATTTTACAGATCAGGGAACTGGGTTACTGGTATAAGTCACTTGCAGCTCATAAAATAGTAAGTGGCAGAGCTAAGATTTGAATCTGGGCATGGTTTGGTGCTCCATGGTGAATGTTCTAGCCACACAGTTCAGATTCTTAGCATAGATCATGTAAGGTGAGCAGTATTGCACCCATTGGATTTGCCAGGTGGGTGGGCACTTGTAGATAGGGGAAGAAGCTAGATTGATACAGTGGTTGGAGGAGGGAGGATATGGATAGAATGGTATGGATAGAATATTTACTCTTAAGGTGCTTAGCCAAAAAGAAAAAAAAGTATGTACATGCATACATAAATATATGACAAGATAATTGAGCATGTTTATGAGCTGAACAGAAAGATCTAGAAGAGAAAGAAGAGGAGGGGATACTTTATTGAGAGAGATGTTGATAAATCAAGATCCTTAAGAGGCAAGAGCAGATGGAATGCAGGGTATGGGGATTAGCTTTTCACAGGAGGAAGGATAAATGCTTTGTTCATGGAGATAGAGGGAAAGGCAATATAACGTGGGTGCAGAAATTTTGGGTTGAAAGAGTTTCTGACTGGTGGCCTTTATTTTCTCTAAAGTAGGTGAAGACATCTGAGAAAGAAGGGGGAAATGGCATGGTAGAGGACTGGGGGTAACTGGTGAAGTTTGAAATGACTTTTCTGAGAAGTGAGGAAAGAGATGATTGTGCCAAAGCCTAGCTCTGCTGCTTATAGGCTTTGTGACCCTAGGCAAGTTTTATGACCTCCCTATACTTCAGTTTCCTCATTTTTAAGATAGGCACATAATAGTTCCTATCTCATGGGTTTATTTTAAGGATTAATGGATTAATACATGAAAAATGCATACAGTAGTGCCTGGTACCTTGTAATTCCTCAAGACATGTTTGCTCTATTTTGGACTTGAATAAGGATTCCTAAGCACTGGTAAGCAATCTTTAGTATTCTAAATTCCCACAGTTGTGTGCTTTTTCTTCAGAGGTTCTTAGCATTTTGGGAATAGGACTGGAGAATATATCCGTAAATTACTTTAGAATCTAAGGTTTGCCAGATGGTTGGAATTAAATAAGTTGAGGGTTTGTATAAGAAGTGAATCTTTGGTAGAGGCTGGATGAGAAAGTTAAGACTGGGAAGGCTGATAGATAGGAAGAAAATAGTGAGGTCCAAACTCAGGAGGTTTTTTTGAGATCAGTTCAATTCTTAGTTTCATAGGATTGCTAACTTAGGTACAATGCTAGTTGTCCTAGAAAGCATATTTTGAAATTTGCATTTTTGGAACTTACTTTACCATTGACTTAAGCTAAGCATTTATTTTATGTTTTGAATACATTTATTTTATTCATGTGTTGTATTTTTATTTTTTGTTGTATTATTTTTAAGGAAAACTTAGAAGATGAATATGAACCACGAAGAAGAGATCACATTTCTCACTTTATTTTGCGCCTTGCTTATTGCCAGTCGTGAGTATACATTTATACTTTCAAAGTCAAATCCTGGGTTGTAAATTGGCACATGAAGAGTTTGCATGTATTGTACTGAAAGTAGAAAAATTCAGAATAGCATCAGGAACCACTGGTACAGGATTGATATTCTTTGGCTTATTTCCAGTTGTTTTTACCCTTCACGCTTCTCTTTTACCTTCAAGTGGTAAAATTTCAAATTATATTTAATGTGTGGAATTGGTTCTCTTTATATTTTCTCCCCAAGTATCTGTCTGATAGAGTACATAGCTAGTGACTTTGTACAGCAATGAACTTTTCCTCCTCCATGGCTGGAGGGAAAGGGGCTGGGGTACAATATTTTAAAGATATCAACCCCCCTTTTGGAAAGATCAAGAAATGCCCTTTGATTGCAACTTTAATGAGTTGAACACTGTTGCAGTGAATTGTTTGAGACTAATAGTTTACTAAAAAATTTTCTGTTGCAATATTTTGCCTCTCTAAACACTTTTTAACTTTATGGGAAAGACTCTTTATTTGGTTTTTAAAATTGGAAGCGATTTCATTAGGAAGGGCTTTTGGTTATTTTCTCTAGAAAAAAGGTGGTAATATTTATAAGAAATGAGGAAGCAAATACATCCTTGAATATAATACAAGTTTTTAGAAGTAGAGGTATATGGGCTTGTACTTATTAGATCTAGGATATTTTCCTTTGGTAGTTGGTTTCTTGCCAATTAATAGTGCCATCCAGAGGGAGAAGGAGTTTGTTGCTTTTCTCATCTTGTCTTATCTCATCTCGTCTCTTCTCTTCTTTCTGTAATAATTTTGTAAAATAATGTATTTATGAAGTCTTCTTTTTATTAATAGACTTATCAAATTAATATTTTGTTTACTATCACAAGATAATAATAATTGAGAAGGTTTTCATTAGCTTTGCTCCTAGAATTTTCCTTTTGTAAAAAAAAGCATGTGCAGTTTATGCAATTTATGCAGTAAATGAATTACTGATGCCCTGCAAAGTTTTTTTTCCCACTATTTCCCTGGTGGTAAAGTTTAATAGTTCCATATTTTTCTCCCATCTCAAGGAGCTTTACCAATACTTTTTGATTATCTGCTTATTATACTCTGGGATGTATACAGGGATTACATTAAGCTATGCAGGATTAAAGGCCCTCATTCTTATTCTTGGCTCCCTGTGTTTGGTGTTCCTTTTAATTTTATGCCCATAATACCCCTCCTGCTTAAATCCAAGACATCCCTTGCAGATTGTGGAAACAAATATGTCAGTCATGCTTTCTTTACCGTTATAAAGGAGTTGTGTGCTTTAAAAACTATCTGTTGGCACCTTGGCTCATGTTTGAATATTTTTTCATAAAATTTCTAGCACTTAGAAATCATTGGACTTTTAATTTACGTTTATAACTCCCCTGTTTCCATTTTAGTGAGGATCTTAGACGCTGGTTCATTCAACAAGAGATGGATCTCCTTCGATTTCGTTTTAATATTTTATCTAAGGACAATATTCAAAATTTCTTAAAGGATAGCCATTTGCAGTTTGAGGCTGTAAGTATGTTTTTGTAGTTATTTCTAATTATGTTCAATATTCATCCTTCTCTTTTTCTTTTAAGTGCTGATACAATTTCAGGTTGCATTTGATGTTGTCAAGTATTTGCCTGAAAGAGTAGACAGCTAGTGACTTTGTGCAGTGACGAACCTTTCTCCTTCCATAAGTAGAGGAGAAAGGGGTCCTTAACACAAAAGCCTTTACATTCAGTGACTTTATCATTAAATATGTGGTTTAGTAAAGCACAAAAAGGTTTAGTTTGTAAAAGTTCATCTTTAACCAGAATCTTGTAGGTCAAAATATTAAAGCTTTTGATATATTAAAGAAAACAGATAAATGATAGTTACTGATTTGGAGGAATGAAGGTGGAGAGGGTAATATTATATTTAAAAAATCAGTTGTCAGTAAAATCTGCCTGTTAGAATAGTTTTAAAAATATTTTGCAGACAAGTCTGGATGATTTACATGTTGTAAGTAAGTTCTTTGAAAATAATATAGTTATATAAAAGCATAATTTGATATGATTATAAAATTATATCTAGAACATATTTATCAGGAACAGGTATTATGGATGGAAATAGAATTTGTGTCTTTTAGGTAGATCCAAGCTGTAGTGGACAGATAAAAAAAATTCTGTTTTTGGGTGATTTAGAGCAGTTAGAGGTAGTAAGACTGGTTGAGACTAAATTTTGGTATTGGAATAGGTGGCTTGAAGCCAAATAAAATTAGAAAGCAGAGTAAGTGAAAGACATCATTCTGTCTGACAAGTGGAAAGTGTACTCACCGTAGCAAGGGATACTGTAGATTATGTGAGTGATACTGTAGATTATGTGAGTTGGGGAAAGAGATTGCATTAAGGGAAGGAAGCAAGTATTTAGCATCTGTTATGTGCTGAGTAAGCACTTTCCATAGGTTCTCTCATTTACTTCTCATAAGACCCCATGAAATTCAGAGATTTTCTAGATAACATCTACCTAGGAAGTGGCAGGGACAAGTGCCATGTACAAGACCATCAAATCATAAAGCCCATCTATCCTCCACTTTGCTTTTAACTTTGATCCCTTGGTGAGGGCCATTATTGTTAATGTCATTTACAGTTAATTTATGTTTTCAGTTTAAAAACCATTTTTGTTGTTGAAAATAGTGAAAAATGACCTTGAGAAGGTGCATTGTTAATCCAGAACATCCCAACATATTGTCAACCTTAATTTTTTTATGATAGCTTTAATGGTATAGAATTCACCTACTATTTTAATGTATACTATTCAGTGGTTTTTGGCTTAGTCACAGAGTTGTTCGGCCTTCATCACTCTCATTTTTTAATATTTTAATCACCCTAAAAAAGAGACTTGTACCCATTAGCAACACTCCCCATTTCTCCTTTCTCCTAGTTCTTGGCAACCACTGATCTTTCTGTCTTGAACTTGCCTATTTTGGATATTTCATAAAAATGGACTCAAAATATTTTGTCTTTTGTGACTAGCTTCTTTCACTTAGTTTAATGTTTTCATTAACTTCTTTCCTTTTTATTGCTGAATAACATTCTGTTATGTGGATATGCTGTGTTTTATCTATTCATCAGTTAATAGGCATTTGGGTTGTTTCCACTTTTTGGCTATTAAGAATAATGTTGCTGTGAATATTTGTGTGTAAGTATTTATGTGGGCATATATTTTCTTTTCTCCTGGAGGTAGCACTGCTTGGTCATGACATTTTGAGAAATTACTAAACTGTTTCCAAATTGGCTGTATCATTTTACATTCCCCCAGCAGTGTATGAGGGTTCCAATTTCTCCACATTCTTGTCAACAATTCATATTGTCTGTCTTTTATTATAGCCATCCTAATGGTGTGAGGTGGTGTGTCATTGTGGTTTTGAATTTGAATTTCCCTAATGACTAATAGTGCTGGTACCTTTTCATGTGCTTATTGGTCATTTGTTTATCTTCTTTGGAGAAATGTGCATTCAAATCCTTTGCCCATTTTTAATTTGAGTTATTTTTCTTGTTACTTTTGAATTGTAAGAGTTCTATATATATTCTAGATACAAGTTTCTTGTCAGATATATAATATGCAAATATTTTTTCCCATCTGAGGCTTTTTCATTTTCTTAATGGTATTATGTGATCACATAAGTTTTTTTTTTGTATCCTGTATGGTGGAGTCACATTTCATTCTTTTTCCATGTGAGTATCCCTTTATTGCAGCATCATTTGTTGGGTTTGTTTGTTTGTTTTATTTTTAGGAAGTGCATGGCTGGGAATTGAACCCAAGTCTCCCGTATGGCAGGCTAGAATTCTACAACTGAACTACCCTTGCACCCCCACTTTCTTCTTTTTTAAAATAGGCATTTAAGGCAATAAAATTCCCTCTTAGCACGGCCTTTGCTGCATCCAATAAATTTTATATATTGTGTTTTCATTTTCCTTGAGATATTTTTTGATTTCTCTTGTAATTTCTTCCTTGACCCACTGGTTCTTTTAGAGTATGTTGTTTAGCCTCTGTGTATTTGTGAATTTTCTGGCCCTCTACCTGTTATTGATTTCCAACTTCATTCCATTATGATTCCATTATGAGAAAGTGTTTTGTATGATTTCAGTCTTTTTAAATTTATTGAGACTTGTGACCCAGTATATGGTCTATTCTTGGGAATGGTCCATGAGCATTTGAGAAAAATGTGTATCCTGCTGTTGTGGGATGTAATGTTCTGTAAATGTCTGTTAAGTCTAGTTCATTTATTGTATTATTCACATTTCTGTTTCTTTATTGATCCTTTGTTCAGATGTTCGGTCTATTGACTAGAGCTTGGAATTGAAGTTTCCAACTATTATGGTAGAGGTGTCAGTGTTTGCCTCTACCATACTTTGGAGCATTCTGGCTTGGTGCATAAATATTTATGATTATTAAGGCTTCTTGTTGAATTATTCCTTTTATTAATACATTGCGTTCTTTGTCTCTTTTGATTGTTTTACATTTGAATTCTAATCTTTTGGATATTAGTATAGCTACTCCTGTTCTTTTTTGATTGTTGTTTGCATGAAATATCTTTTCCCAGCCTTTCACTTATGACCTACTTTTGTCCTTGGGTTTAAAATGAATCTCCTGTAGACAGCTTTTAGATGGGACCATTCTGCCAGTCACTGTGTTTTGATTGGGGAATTTAATCAATTAACATTTAGTGTTATCACTGTAAAGGCAGTACTTTCTTCTACCATTTTGTCTTTTGGATTTTATTTGCCACATCTAATTTTTTTTCTCTTTTTACCTTTACTGATTGTCTTCATTTCTACATTCTTCTCCAGACCTGTCTCTCCTGCCTTTTCCTATCTACCTGTGGTGCTCCCTTTAACATTTTTACAGAATTGGTCTCTTGGTTATAAATTCTCTCAGCAATTGTTAGTCTGAAAATATTTTAATCTTTCCTTCTTTTTATTTTTATTTTTTTGGCATGGCATGGGCAGGCTCCAGGAAACCTGGATCTCTGGCATGGCAGGTGAGAATCCTGTCACTGAGCCACCATTGCACTGCCCTCCCCCTCAGTTTTGAAGGACAATTTTATTGGATATGGAATTCATGGTTGGCAGTTTTTCTCTTTTGGAATATATCATACCACTGCCTTCTCATCTCTGTGGTTTCTGCTGAGAAACCCACACAGTCTTTTTGGGCTTCGCTTGTATGTGATGGATTGCTTTTCTCTTGCTGCTTTCAGAATTCTCTCTTTCTCTTTGACATCTGACAATCTGATTAGTAAGTGTCTTGAAGTATGTCTGTTTGTATCTATTCTGTTTGGGGTATGTTGCACTTCTTGGATCTGTAATTTTACGTCTTTCAAAAGAGATGGGAAATTTTCAGTGATTATTTCCTCCATTAGTCTTTCTTCTCCTTTTCCCTTCTCTTCTATTTCTGGGACACCAGCAACATGTGTATTTGCGTGCTTCATGTTGTCATTCAATTTCCTGAGACCCTGCTCTTATATTTCCATTTTTTCCCTCTATTTTCTTTTGTGTGTTGAATTTCATATGTCCAGTCCTCTAGTTCACTCATCCTTTCTTCTGCCTCTTCAAATCTGTTATAGGTTTCCATTTTTTTTTAATCTCTTCTGTTGTGCCTTTCATTCCTATAATTTCTGATTTGTTTTTTCAAACTTTCTGTTTCTTCTTTTTGTTTGCTCAATCTTTTTAATATCCTTCCTTAACTTGTATATTTGATTTTTGATGAGATTTTCCATGAGTGTTTGAACATCCTGAATTAGTTGTTTCAACTCTTGTGTCTCATTAGAAACATTGGTTTGTTCCTTTGACTGGGCTATAGCTTAGTTTTTCCTGTTATGACTTGTTATTTTTTGTTGGCACCTAGGCATTTGATTTCCTTAATTAGTTTATTCTGGAGATTGCTTTCAGTCTTTTACCTTAGATTTTCTTGCTGGATGGTTTTGTTTTCTATATGTTCTTTGACATTCTGTTCAACTTATTCTAGATCTCTAGCATAGGTTCTGTTTAACTTACCAGAATTTTTCAGTTCTTGTTCTTTTGTTTCTTACCCTACATATATGGGGTCTTTTTTTGCGAGGGAGCGGGGTTTTTCCTCATATATTACAGACCCCAGTCAGATTTTCCCAGATTGGGCTGGCCTCCTCTCAGGAAGAAAGAATTGCCAGTATCAGTTTTCCCTGAGGGTGAGACCCAGCAGGGTGTTGTATTTTCTTATGAAGCCTCTAGACTGTTTGCTTTCCCTATCCTGCCCAGCATGTGGCACTTATCTGCCCATGGCTTCTCCCCAGTGTAAAGTGATGTGGTGCCTTTAATTTCAGCAGAATCTCCCTGCCAGGGGCTTGGTTGAAACAGAGGTGAGGTTGTAGGTTGATCCTAATTGCTTCAGTTTTCCAGCTGTGGGCCCTGAATTACTTGAAGGAGGGACTCCACTTGAGCTAGGCCCTTCCTTTCTCTTGGGGTAAGGTACAGCTTTTTGGGAATTAACTCCTTTCACCTGACTAGTTACTTTGCCTTTAATACAAGCTTAATTCCATCCTTGGCCTGGGTCAGTGCTGGAGCCTGAGAGTGCTTCCAGTTCTATCTAATGAGAGTTCTGTGTGGGGTCTCAGCTAGTGCACCTAGTCCAGACTGGTGTACGCTGTGTATATAGTCACTGATGTAGCCCCACCAGTTGTTCTGTACTGTTCATGGCTATTTACTAGCTGCTCTGGAGGACAAATTAAATTACCATCTATTTTCAGCACCCTGCAGAAATGACATTCCTTTGTTCTTCCTCTTGCAAAAACATTTTTTAAATTTGTACATTTAGTCACTGTCGTTATACACTCTAGGCATTCCTAGATTATACCATCTCAATCTTTATCATCTTTCTTTCTGATTTCATTTATGCCCCTAGCCCTCCTCCCTCTATCATTCTCATATTCAGCTTCATTCAGTGTTTTAACATAATTGTATTAGTTAGGTAGTATTGTGCCGTTCATTTCTGAGTTTTTATATTCAGTCCTGTTGTACAGTCTGTATCCCTTCTGCTCCAATTACCCAATATCTTACCCTATTTCTGTCTCTTGATGGTCTCTGTCACCAATGAAATATTCCAAGTTTATTCACTAATGTCAGTTCATATCAGTGAGATCATACAGTATTTATCCTTTTGTTTTTGGCTAATCTCACTCAGCATAATGTCCTTAAGATCCATCCATGTTGTTACATACTTCATAACTTTCTTCTGTCTTACAGCTACATAATATTCCATCGTATGTATATACCACAGTTTGTTTAGCCACACGTCTGTTGATGGACATTTTGACTGTTACCATCTCTTGATAATTGTAAATAATGCTGTTATAAACATTGGTGTGCAAATGTCTGTTTGTGTCCTTGCCCTCATGTCCTTTGAGTAGAGACAGCATATAGATGGGTCCTGTTTTTTAATCCATTCTGCCAGTCTATGTCTTTTGATTGGGGAGTTTAATCAATTAACATTTAGTGTTATTACTGTATGGGTAGTACTTTCTTCTACCATTTTGCCTCTTGGATTTTATATGTCATATCTAATTTTCCTTCTTTTTACCTTTACTCATAGTCTTCCTTTCTACTCTCTTCTCCACACCTCTCTCTTCTGTCTTTTCATATCTGTCTCTAGTGCTCCCTTTAGTATTTCTTGCAGAGCTGGTCTCTTGGTCATGAATTCTCTCAGTGATTTTTTGTCTGAAAATATTTCAATTTCTCCCTCATTTTTGAAGGACAATTTAGCTGGATATAGAATTCTTGGTTGGCAGTTTTTCTCTTTTAATAATTTAAATATATCATCCCACAGTCTTCTCGCCTCCATGGTTTCTGCTGAGAAATCTATGCATAGTCTTATTGGGCTTCCATTGTATGTGATGGATTGCTTTTTTCTTGCTGCTTTCAAGATCCTCGCTTTCTCTTTGACCTCTGACATTCTGATTAGTAAGTGTCTTGGAGTACGTCTATTTGGATCTATTCTCTTTGAGGTATGCTGCACTTCTTGGATCTGTAATTTTAAGTCTTTCATAAGAGTTGGGGAATTTTCAGTGATAATTTCCTCCATTAGTTTTTCTCCTCCTTTTCCCTTCTCTTCTCCTTCTGGACACCTCCAACATGTATATTCGTGCGCTTCATATTGTCCTTCAATTCCCTGAGGCCCTGCTCATATTTTCCCATTTTTTCCCCTGTATTATCTGTTTCTTGTCGGATTTCAGATGTTCTGTCCTCCATTTCACTAATCCTATCTTCTGCCTCTTGAAATCTACCATTGTAAGTTTCCACTGTTTCTTTCATCTCTTCTACTGTGCCTTTCATTCCCATAAGTTCTGTGATTTGTTTTTTCAGTCTTTCGATTTCTTCTTTTTGTTCGTTCCTTGCCTTCTTTATATCCTCCCTCAATTCATTGATTTGGTTTTTGAGGAGGTTTTCCATGTCTGTTCGTATATTCTGAATTAATTGTTTCAGCTCCTGTATCTCATTTGAATTGTTGGTTTGTTCCTTTGACTGGGCCATATCTTCAGTTTTCCTAGTGTGATTTGTTAATTTTTGCTGGTGTCTAGGCATTTAGTTACTTTAATTGGTTTATTCTGGAGATTGCTTTCACTTCTTTTACCTAGGGTTTTCTTGCTGGATGAATTTGTTGTCTATCTGTTCTTTGACATTCAGTTCACCTTTTTCTGGGCCTCTAGCTTAGGTTTTGTTTAACAGAGGAGAATTTTTCAGTTCTTGTTTTCTTGCTTCTTGCCCTGCTTGTATGGTGCCTTTTCCCCCCCAACCTTAGGAGGGTCTACTTAGGTATTATAGACCCCAGCTGGATTTTCCCATACCAAACTGGCCTCTGATCAGGAGAAAAGAGTCACATGCATCTGTTTTCGCTGATGGTGAGACCCAGCAGGTTGAAAGACGTTCCTGGGAAGTCTCTGGGCTCTGTTTTTCTTATCCTGCCCAGTATGTGGCGCTTGTCTGCCTGCAGGTCCCACCAGCATAAGGTGATGTGGTACCTTTAATTTTGGAAGACTCTCCCTGCTGGGGACATGGTGGAGACAGAGGAGAGGTTGTAGACTGGTTTTAATGGCTTCAAATTACCAAGCCCTGGTGTCTGAATTCTTTGAGCGAGGGATTCCATCTGAGTTGGGCTTTACCCTCCCCTGGGGAAGGCACAAGCTCCCTCAAACGAGCTTGTTTCTGTTTATGCCTGGGGCAGTTGCAGCCTGAGAAGTCCTGCCGCGGAATCCAAAGGCAGTTAAGCCTTTGTAGAAACACAGCTACAAAAACCTCTGTTTCCTGTTTTTTCTCTTTTTCCATCAGCCCTGCCCCCTTGGCGCTGGGGCAAAAATGAGCAACCTCCACTTTGACCAGGTTCACCTGAGCTAGGGGCCTATTTTTAGTAGTCAGAATTTGTTAATTAATGCTACAATTGGTGTTTGGTTGGGCTCAGCCCCTCCTGCTGGTAAAGTCTCTTTCCTTTCCCCTCTGGGAACCCTGTAGGGGAGGGGCGCCGGCTGCCATGGCTTGGGGAACTCACGGTTCTGGGGAGGCTTGCAGCCGGTCCAGCTGGTCCAGACTGGGATACGCTGTGTGTTTGGTCACTGATGTGGTCCCAGGAGCTGTTCTGTACTGTTTCTGGTTATTTAGTAGTTGTTCTGGAGGAGGAACTAAAACGCGCACATTGCTAAGCCGCCATCTTGATTCTTATGTACGTATCTTACAAGGTATAGATCAATATTCATTCTTAAACTTGATATCTTACAACTTAAATAGTATAATTGAACAAAACAGCATTACATTCCTCATTTCTGTAACTGATCACGTGGTCGATATTTATCACTACCTTCTTCCACTACCCATTCCATGTTCCCTTTACCCTCAGCAAGCACTTCAGCTGACTGTGGTTCTTTGCCTGGTGGGGTGACCCAGACCTTCATTTCTGAAGTTTCAGAGCCATTGGTAGTCCTGCCTGGATTGCGTTGTTGCAGTTTTCCATTGATTTTAATCACAGGGCATGGTAGTACTAAAAGATGCCCTAGGGGATCTCCTATAATCCAAGAAAACTCTTCTTTACTTCCATTATGTAGTTGTAGTCCTATTTCCTCCTGATAGTCAGGGTCAGCCAATAATGTAATCCCCTTCTTGGCTTATTGATCTAGTGGCATAAGTAGCCCAGAGTGACGAGGTGGCAGTCTTTGATTCCAGTTCAATGGAATCATTGTTGTTTCTCCTGGTGGAAGCACTCCCTGTTTTGGAACTAAAACCTGTAGACCAGCAGAGCTCAGGGTAGCAGGGACAGGAAGCAAAAATTTTCCTCGTGGATCACTAGGGGTAATAATGAGTGGTACCACTCCCATTTCCACCCCTTGGTTCCTGGACCCATGGATCATTTCTATGGGAGAAACAGCACCATACAGCAGATGCTGATTCAGAGCATATACAGCTTCCTGGAGAACATTACCCTATCCTTTCAAGATATCGCCACCTAGTAGGCACCGTAATTGAGTGTTCAAAAGGCCATTCCATGATTCTATCAATCCAGCTGCTTTTGGATGATGGGGAACAGGGTAAGACCAGAGAATTCCATGAGCATGTGCCCATTCCCGCACTTTATTTGCTGTGAAGTGTGTTTCTTGATCAGAAGCAATGCTATGTGGAATACCATGGATAAGGCATTCTAAGCCCACGGATGGTAGTTTTGGCATATGTGTCTATTCCGGTTAGAACAAATCGCTGCCCCTTCCATGAAGGGAGTGGTCCAGTGTAATCAACCTGCCACCATGTAGCTGGTTGGTAACCTCGGAGAATAGTGCCATATCGGGGGCTGAATGTGGCTCTCTGCTGTTGGCAGATTGGGCACTCAGAGTTGCTGGGGAAAGAGGCTGACTGGTATCCACAGAATGGGTCATCTTATCCACTTGATTATTAAAATCTTCCTCTGCTGAAGTCACCCTCTGTTGTGCATTCACATGGGACACAAATATCTTCATGTTTTTAGCCCACTCAGAAAGGTCTATCCACATACTTCTTCCCCAGACCTCTTTGTCACCAATTTTCCAATTATGGTCTTTCCAATTCCCTGACCATCCAGCCAAACCATTAACAACAGCCCATGAGTCAGTATACAAATGCACCTCTGGCCAGTTCTCCTTCCAAGCAAAATGAACAACCGGGTGCACTGCTCGAAGTTCTGCCCACTGGGAGGATTTCCCCTCACCACTGTCCTTCAAGGACACCCCAGAAAGGGGTGTAATGCTTCAGCTCTCCACTTTTGGGTGGAACCTGCGTATCATGCTGAACCATCTGTGAACCATTTTGGCCAGAGTTTTCTCTTCCTCAGTCAATTCACTGTAAGGAACTCCCCAAGAGGTCATAGCCCTGGTCTGGAAGGAGAAGGTTATGTGGCAGGAGTGGGAACCATGGGCATTTGGGCCACTTCTTCATGTAACTTACTTGTGCTTTCAGGACCTGCTCTGGCTCTATCTCATATATACCATTTCCATTTTACAATAGAGTGCTGCTGCATACGCCCAGCTTTATGGCTTGGTGGGTCAGACAACACCCAGCTCATGATAGGCAACTCAGGTCTCATGGTAACTTGGTGACCTGTGATTAAACATTCAGTCTCTACTAAGGCCCAGTAGCAGGCCAAAAGCTGTTTCTCAAAAGGAGAGTAGTTATCTGCAGCAGATGGTAAGGCTTTGCTCCAAAATCCTAAGGGTCTGTGTTGTGATTCTTCTATAGGGGCCTGTCAAAGGCTCCATATAGTATCTCTATTTGCCACTGACACTTCTAGCACCATTGGAGCTTTTGGATCATATGGCCCAAGTAGCAGAGCAGCTTGTACAGCATCCTGGGCCTGTTGCAGAACCTCCCCTTGTTCACATCCCCACTCAAAATTAGCACCTTATTGCCGTCGGAGTGCTCCAGTCGGTCAGTAGGGGGAAGGGGGGAACAGTGAGCTAGGTTACAGATATGGGGGGCAGAGAGTGAACCTAGAGAGGGAGAGAAACATTAAAAAATTTTAAGTTTGGCTAGGCTCCAGTCCCTGAGAAATATGCCACACCTTATCTAGTCACTTGATAAATGGGCTGGAGTAGTACACCCAAATGAAGAATATGTTGTCACAGAAATCCAAAAAGACCAACTAGGCGTTGTGCCTCTTTTTTGGTCGCAGGAGGGACAAGATGCAGCAACTTATCCTTCACCTTAGAAGGGATATCTCAACATGTCCCACACCACTGGACACCATGATATTTCACTGGGGTGGAACGCCCCTGTATTTTTTTGGATTTATCTCTCATCCTCTGACATGCAAATGCCTTACCAGTAAATCTAGAGTAGTTGCTACTTCTTCCTCACTAGGTCCAATCAACTTGATATATCAATATAATGGACCAGTGTGATGTCTTGTGGGAGGGAGAAATGATCAAGGTCCCTACAGACAAGATTGTGACATAGGGCTGGAGAGTTGATATACCCCTGAGGTAGGACAGTGAAAGTATATTGCTGACCTTGCCAGCTAAAAGCAAACTGTTTTTGGTGGTCCTTACTAACAGCTATTGAGAAAAAAGCATTTGCCAGATCAATAGCTGCATACCAGGTACCAGGGGATGTAATAATTTGCTCGAACAATGATACCACATCTGAAACAGCAGCTGCAACTAGAGTTACCACCTGGTTGAGCTTATGATAATCCACTGTCATCCTCTAAGACCCATCTGTTTTTTGCACAGGCCAAATAGGAGAGTTGAATGGGGATGTGATGGGAATCACCACCCCTGCATCCTTCAAGTCCTTAAGAGTGGCAGTAATCTCTGCAATCCCTCCAGGAATCCGGTATTGCTTCTGATTTACTATTTTGCTCGGTAGGGGCAGTTCTAGTGGCTTCCACTTGGCCTTTTCCACCATAGTAACCCTCACTGCATGAGTTAGAGAGCCAGTGTGGGGATTCTGCAAGTTGCTCAGTATGTCTGTTCCAATTATACATTCTGGAACTGGGGAAATAACTAAGAATGGGTCTCGGGGCTCCCTGGACCCACTGTGAGACGGACCTGAGCTAAAACTCCATTGATCACCTGGCCTCCTTAAGCCCCCACTCTGACTGGTGGTATAGAGTGATGTTTTTGGTCCCCTGGAATCACTGTCACTTCTGAACCAGTGTCTAATAATCCCTGAAATACCTGATCATTTCCTTTCCCCAGTGCACAGTTACCCTGGCAAAATGCCATCGGTCTCCTTGAGGAAGGCTTGGAGGAAGATTAACAGTATAAATTTGTGGCAGTGTAACAGGGTTCTCCCCAAAAGGGACCTGGCCTCCCCTTCATTCAAGAGGCTCTGGGTCTGTAAACTGTCTCAAGTCTGGAAATTGATTAAGGGGCCATGACTCTGTATTTTTATAATTCTGATTAGACTTCTGTTCACTTGACCTAGAATTCTTTCGTTTATACAGCTCGAACAAGAATTTAGTAGATTGCTATTCTATTGCATTTCTAGGTACCCCGTGATTTACTAGCCAGTGCCACCATTCTCTGTGTGTCATATAATTTTTACGCCTGCTTTGAGTTTGCTGTCTATTATAATAGCCACGTCTACCCTGTCTTTTGACGATTAAGTGCTGCCACCTGGCTTCTGCCAACTTGGGATCCTGTCATCCCCATTGTGTTTAAGGGTTCCATCTCAGTGACAGCAGTTCCTACAGTAATATCTGACCTACAGAGGAGTGCAGCCACAGAGCTCTTCAGGAATGATGGCGCTAGTCTCACAAATTTATTTCTCACTGTTCTGATAAAAGGTGCATCCTCGGACATTTCTGGGGTGTAAGAGCAGGCTTGGCATGATAAATCCACTCTACCATTCCAGTCTCTCTAAGCCTCTGGATCCCCTCATCTATATTATACCAGGGCGTCTGGCATTTCAGCCTCAGGTAATTTTGGCCACCTTTTGATCCATGTTTCAAACAACCATCCAAACAAGCCGTTAGTACCTTTTCTAACTGCTTGAGCTATAACACTGAATGCAGAATCTCTGCTTAGGGGGCCCATATTAATGAATTCAGCCTGAACCAGCTTTATATTCCTCCCACCATTATCCCACACCCTTAAAATCCATTGCCACGCATATTCCCCCGATTTCTGTCTATATAAATTGGAAAACTCACACATTTCTTTTGGAGTATAACGTACCTCCTCATGTGTGATACTTTGTACCTCACCTTTAGGGACCTGTTGGGACTTTAATCTGGTTGTAGGTCCAGAAGAAATGAGCGGTGGTGGTGGGGGGTCATGAATAGAATTAGAAATATCTTCCAAGCCATTTGCTTCAGGGCCTTCGTTTGCAATTTCATCTGGTGAAACAGTATTAATCACTCTAGGACTAATCCCTTCAGGAGGAGGGTTCCTGGCCAACTCCTCAAGGCAGGCTGGAGGTGGGGCGGTTATGTCCTCAGTGCAGACTATTACAGGGTTATCTAGAGATGACTCAGCATGACCTAGGGTTTCAACCTCACCCCTGACATCATTATCAATCCATGTGTCACCATCCCATTTTTCAGGGACCCACTCCTTTCCAATCAGTGCCCTCATTCTAACAGCAGACATCATGACAGATTGAAATTTCAGTTTACATTGTAAAGTTGCTACTCCATCAATAAGATTCTGTGTCTGATTTTCAGAGATCTCAAGTCTATGTCTACAGGAAATAAGATTTTCCTTCAGGATACTCATAGAAACATCTACATCTTTCAGACGGCACTTAAGCTTCTTGTTTGAAGCCTTAAGCCTATCCCTTTCACCCCTTAATGTAGCCAGTGTATCTAACAACAACCAACCAACATCTCTATACCTCTTATTTCTACAGAACTCTGTAAAGGTGTCAAAAACATTATCCCCCAGAGCCTGGCTTCGTACAAGCAAAGCATTAGGAGAATCGAATGGTGATATTTTGACCGTCTCTTTTGCCAACTCACTCCAAGGATTGGGAGTGTCATTCTGATTACGGGAATCAGAGTCCTTAGTGTCTTTGAGTCCAGTCAGAGTAGAAAACCATTTTAAGATTCTGTTTCTTAAGAACCACTCCTGGTACCAAAATGTATTAGTTAGGTTCTCTAGAGAAACAGAATCAACAGGGAACACTTGCAAATATAAAATTTATAAAAGTGTCTCATGTTACCGCGGGAACGCAGAGTCCAAAATCCACATAGTAGACTGTGAAGCCGACGATTCCAATGGAGGGTCTGGATGAACTCCACAGGAAAGGCTCACCAGCCGAAACAGGAAGAGCCTGTCTCTTCTGAATCCTCCTTATAAGGCTTTCAGTGATTAGATTAAGCATCACTCATTGCAGAAGATATGCCCCTTTGGCTGATTACAAATGGAATCAGCTGTGGATGCAGGTGACATGATCATGATTTAATTTTATGAAATGTCCTCATTGCAACAGACAAGCCAGCACTTGCCCAACCACCGCTTGGCCAAGTTGACACATGAACCTGACCATGACAACGAGTTAGGTAGAGTTCCTTTTTCCTTAGTTTTTTTGAAAAATGTGAGCAGGATTAGTATTAGTTCTTTTTGGAATGTTTTGTAAAATTCCCGTGAAGCCATCTCACCCTGGGTTTTTCTTTTTGGAAAGATTTTTGATAACTCATGAATCTTTTTACTTGTGATTGGTTTGTTGAGATCTTCTATTTCTTCTGGCGTCAGTGTAGCTTGCTTATGTGTCTCCAGGAATTTGTCCATGTCATCTAAGTTTTGTAGTTTATTGGTGTATAGTTGTTCATAGTATCCTCTTATGATTTCTTTTATTTCTTCAGGGTCTGTGGTAACACACCCCTTCTCATTTCTGATTTTGTTTATTTGCATCCTCTCTCTTTTTATCTTTGTCAATCTTGCTAGTAGCCCATCAATTTTATTCATTTTCTCAAAGAACCAGCTTTTGGTTTTGATTCTTTCTTTTGTTCATTTGTTTGCCGATTCATTTATCTCTGCTTTAATCTTTGTTATTTCTCTTCTCCTATTTGTTTTGGGGTTAGTTTGCTGTACTTTCTCAAATTCTTCCAGGTTTGCTGTTAAGTCCTTGATTTTTGCTCTTTCTTGTTAATATAGGCATTTAGTGTTATAAATTTCCCTCTCAGCATAGCCTTTTTCACATCCTATAAATTCTGCTAAGTTCTATTCTCATTTTCATTCATCACCAGACAGCTATGATTTCTCTAGCGATTTCTTCTTTGACCCACTGGTTGTTTAAGAGTGTTATTTATTCCCCATATATTGTGAATGTTCTCATTCTTTGGTGGTTATTGAGATCCAGCTTCATCCCATTGTGATCAGAGAAGGTGCTGGATAATTTCAATGTTTTTAAATTTATAGAGACCTCTTTTGCACCCCAGCATATAATCTATCCTGGAGAATGTCCCATGAGCACTAGAGAAGAACGTATTTCCTTGTGCTCTGGGGTGCAATGACCTATCTATGTCTGCTAGATCTAATTCATTTATCAGGCTATTTCACTTCTCTGTTTTCTTGTTGATCTTCTGTCTGGTTGTTCTATCTATAGAGGAGAGTGTTGTATTGAAGTGTACTATTATTGTTGAAACATCTTGTTGCTGCCTTCAGTTTTACCAATGTCTGTCTCATGTACTTTGGAGCTCCTTGATTGGGAGCATAAACATTTATGATTGTTTTATCTTCTTGGTGAATTGACCCTTAAATTAGCATATAGAGCCCTTCTTTGTCTTTTATAATATCTTTACATTTAAAGTCTTTTTTGTCCAATATTAGTATAGCTACTCCTGCTTTCTTTTGGTTACAACTTGTGTGGGAAATCTTTTTCCATCCTTTTACTTTCCATCTATTTGTATCCTTATGTCTAAGATGAGTCTCTTGTAAGCATGCAGCATATAGCTGGATTATGTTTCTTAATCCATTCTTCCAATCTGTATCTTAATTGGTAGCTTTAGTCCGTTAATATTCAGAGTTATTACTGAAAAGGTGTTTCTTGAATCCGTCATCTTTTTTATTTGTCAGACCTATATATTCTTTTCCCTCTTTCTCTTTGTATTCTTTAAATTAGCACTTGTTCTAGTTTACTAGCTTCCAGAATGTAGTATACCAGAAACAGAACAGCTTTTAAAAAATAAAGTTTAAGAAGTTGCAAGTTAACAGTTTTTAGGCCATGGAAATGTCCTAAGTAAAGCAAGTCTGTAGAAATGTCCAATCTAAGGCATCTAGGGAAAGATACCTTTATTCAAGAAGGCTGATGAAGTTCATGGTTTCTCTCTCAAGCAGAAAGGCACATGGTGAACATAGTCAGAGTTTCTCTCTCTGTAGGAAGGGCACGTGGCGAACACTGCGTCATCTGTTAGCTTTCTCTTCTGGCTTCCTGTTTCATGAAGCTCTCTGGGAGGCATTTTCCTTCTTCATCTTCAAAGGTCACTGGCTAGTGAACTCTCAGTTTATAGCTACATTGTTTTACTCTCTCAGAATCTCCCACATTCTCCAAAACGTGTCCTCTTTTATAGGATTCTGGTAAACAAATCAAAATCTACCTGAACGGGTGGAGACACATCTCTACCTAATCCAGATTAACACCCACTCTTGATCGAGTCACATCTCCAAGGAGATGATCTAATTAAAGTTTCAAACATACAGTACTGAATAGGAATTAGAAGAAATAACTGCCTTTACAAAATGGAATTAGGATTAAAACGTGGTTTTTCTAGGGTACATACATCCTTTCAAACTGATACACCCTTAGTGGTACTCTTCAATTCTGTACCCTCCTCCAGACCTCCGTTTCCTGTCGTTTTTTTTTCAGCTGGCGGCAAAACTCCTTTTAGTATTTCTTGTAGGGCTAGTCTCTTGTTGACACATTCTTTCAGGACTTCTTTGTCTATGAAAACTTTAATCTCTCCCTCAGTTTTGAAGTACAGTTTGGCTGGGTACAGAATTCTTGGCTGAAAGTCCTTCTCTTTCAGGATCTTGAATATATCATACCAGTGTCTTCTAGCCTCCAGGGTGCTAGTTGAGTAGTCTGAGGTCAGTCTTATTTGGTTTCCCTTGTATGTAGTAGAATGTTTTTCTCTGCCGCTTTCGGGATTTTCTGCTTCTCTTCAACATTTGACAGACTGATTAGTATGTGTCTTGGGAAAGGCCTATTTGGATTTATTCTGTTTGGAGTTCATTGGGCTTCTTTGACTTGCATATTTATGCCCTTTATGAGCATTGGGAAGTTTTCACCCATTATATCCTCAACTACTCTTCCTAGCTCTTTACTCCTCTCTTCTCCATCTGGGACACCAATGATTCTAGTATTTGTGCCCTTTGTTTTGTCTATCATTTCCCTGAGATCCAGTTCAATTTTTTCCATCTTTTTTGCCATTTGCTGTTTTGAGTCTTCAAATTCAGTTATCCTGTCGTGTATATCACTTATTCTTTCTCCTACCTCTTCAATTCTGGTGTTGTGTGCCTCTAAGTATGTTTTTTATTTGGTCAACGGAGTCTTTAATCTCTGTGATATCTGCTATTTTTCCATTTATTCTTTCAAATTCCTCTTTATACTCTTCTACTGTCTTCTTGATCTCCATTATGTCATTTGCCATCTCACTTATTTTATAAGTAGAGTTGTATGAATATCTTTAATTAGTTCTTCCAACGTCCGTGTCTCCTCTGGTGATTTAATTTGTCATTAGATAGGGCTATATATGTCTGCATTGTGATATGCTTAATGATCTTTTGCTGTCTTTGTGACATGTAAGTATCTTGATTGGTTTACTTTGGGAGTTGATTTCTTTCAGTGGTCTAAAACCTTGTGTTTGTGGGGTGGTTGTACAGCAGTGAGCAGGGTATGGGGTGGGGTACTCAGTGCAGTGATTTGTTTCAGGGCAGGTATAGACACAGGTTGGGGATGTTACATTGATGCTTGTGAACGTGGGTGCCCAGCAGCCAGGGAGAATGTAGCTGTGTGGGGGCACTGGTCTGGGGAGCATAATCCTGGTATGCACTGGTCTAAGGCACGGGGACCTTTGTGTGCATGCATAGAGCTGTGGCAGCAGGTTGGTGTTATGCCTTTGTGGATTGGGGCCAGATATGACTGGGCTGTTCAGGTTAGCACTTTCTAAGACCTGGGAAGTGTGGCTGAGGCCCATGCACATGTATGGTTCTAGGATTGCTGTCAAGTGTGGTTCCCAGAGCTGAATGAAGTGATTGGGGGCCTGTGTGCATGCATGGGCCTAGGAGTACTGTAAACTGATACTCAGACCTTGAGGGGGCGGGGAGGCAGGGTGAGGCTGTGCGACACTATGGGCAGGGGGGTAGGGTAGCCTGGGTATGGAGGTTACTGCCTGCTGTCTTTATGCACTAGCAACAGCCTGCAGGGAACAGGTAGTGCTCAGTAGGGGTGCAGGAGAGATGGGTCGGGCTGCTCTTGGGGTGGGGGTGTGTGCTGGGCACTGGTGGGGTGGGGGCGCCTGGAGCGTGGCTAATGGGAGCCGGTGAGAGGGGGTTCGGGTGTATGGGATGTGGGGTAAGTCTCTAGTCACTGGGCTGTGCTGGTGAGGTAGCGCGTCCAAGAAACGTGGTCTGGGTTACTTCCTAGTTCCTGGCTCCTGTCCATGTATTCCCGTGGGCTCCGTACCTCCACTCCAGGCTGTAGCTTTCTGCCTCTCAGTTCCTTGGCCTCTGCAGCCAGTGTTGCCCTATGTGGTGCAGAAGGCTCTTCCAGGTCAGCTGCCCTCCTGAATCGCGCCTCAGTTGCCCTCCTGTCCCTTCTCTAACTTTTCCACGGGGCAGGGCTAATCTCGAGCTACTATACTGGGCCATCTTCCCGGAAGTCCCTCCAACTTCCTTTTTTTGTTTTTTACATTTTTGACATATATAAATAACTTGGAGTTTGATTCTGAGATTTTCAAACAGTATTAGAAATGGATCAATATTGTTATCTATATGAACAAATTTGGATCTCTCATTTCTGCGTTGATTGAGTTAACTTTGAGCCATAGAAAAGGTGAATGGATAATGTTAAGCAGATTCTATTTATGCTTTTTCAGTTGACTAGTTAGGGAAAAAAGTCAGGCTTTGGCAGCTGTCATCTTCATGGACAAAGGGTCTTTGTTCTGTTGCAGTTTACTCTTTGACAGTAGCTTGTAGTTTACTGTGATGTTCTAAAACAGAAATTGTTTTCTGTTTGATTTGAAATATCAGTAGATCTAATGCCAGGATACTTTGATTAGAAAATTATAGAATGGCAGGTACAGTGAAGATGAGCGTGCTTAAAGATGTAAAATGTGTTCTGTGTGTCACAAATGAAACTGTTGCATATTAAATAGAACTAGAGTCATCCAGTTGCCAAATAGGTTCATGTGAGTGAGGGATTGTGAGTAATAGCTAGTGATGCAGGTCACCTTATTGCCTGGCTCACTGAAAATAAGTATATGTAAAACTTTGAATTGCTTATTTTTGGTTATTAAAATAGTTTTTCTTACACTGAACCTGAGATTTAAAATTTGTTTTTAATCCCTGGTAGTTTGAAATCTTACTTTCTTCTTAGAGATTATTTCCTGTCAGTTTTGACAGTAACTTCTTTTTAATTAACACAAACTGAAGTTTAATTTGTCATTTAATGTTTATTGGGTAGAATTTTAAAATAGTGTTTGGTACTTACTTGTCTAATATTATTTCTTAGATATTTGGAAGTTGATCTTGTGATAGTTGTGGCTCTCTTATCATTTGCCTCATATTGTTTTCAGTGTTAATTGATCTAGGTTGGGTAATTTTACTTCTTTTGGAATGTGCTTTCATCATTGTGGTCAACTCCATTTCTATTACTTAAAATACGAAAATGCCATTTACCTGGTATTTATGGCTTTTTTCCTATCTGCTGTCTGGGTTCTGTTTGCAAGTCATAATGGACCTCTTAATAAGTTGCCAAGTGATTTTAAAGCAGTGCCTGCAAAATAAAGAGATATTTATTTTGCATTTTTTTTCCTTTGATGCAAATTAAATTTTAACCAATAGGGAGTTTGTTAATATAACTGAGAAGGAACACACAGATATAAAAGTAGGACAGACTAGAGAACAAATTTTTTTGATAAGCCTGGAAGCTTCTGACAAGAGGGATGAACTTCTGACAAGCTGTTGACTATGACAAGTGGAAATGGGGCCTGGAAACGAGTGAAGTGGTATGATAAGACATACACTCTCAGCACTCTTTGGAAATTCCAAACCTAAAAGGAATTGAGGGAGGAAAGGATTAATAATCAGGTGATGGAATGAATTTATCTTCTGAGTAGGGGAGTAAATTTTTTTTATATTTTAAGACTGTGAAGTAGGCAAGTTTGAGTTAAATTGTTTAACAGTTCCAAGCACACTGCTCTCTGAATTTTGAGTTAATTTCTATAGAAAATAGCAGTCAAATTCAAAAGATTTGTCTCTATTCTGTTTTATGAGCACTAGGCAATCTTTAATATGAATATGGTAGCATACAATACTTATTTGTAGATAAAAATTAGGTGATAGATATATATGGTATATGCGACATGAGCTTTTTCTGTTGACTGTATTTGAGAAGTATGTTGGTTGGCAAACCTCAATTTGCTCTATTTCTATATAGAAAAATCAGTAATTAGGCAGAGATCTTTATGTGTTTCAGTTATAATTGTATTACTTGTGCCGTCTTTCCATATGATTAATGTGATTAATGTCTTTTTTCTTTTTTTGCTTGGTGGGCTCTGGGAATCGAATCTGGATCTCTGGCATATAATTAAACGAAGTTGTTAAAGAAGGCTTTTTTTTTTTTTTTTCTATAAAGCAGACTACACATATAATACTTTGGTTCTCATGTTGATTTTTGACACTAAATAAGTTTGGGGGCCAACTTTGTATTATTTTATGCATATTTGTTGAGCAGCTGTAGTAAAATACTGATAAAATTTAGTATTTGGAAAATCAGGAAAAGTTTCACTGAGTTCTCTAGTTAATTGAGGCCTAAACATTTATGTATATAGTTATAAAAATACACCACAGCAGATGGTCTTCAGTGGTAATATTTTAGAAATTCAGAGAATTTGGATTTTCTTTATTAAGCTTCAAAATTAGATTCTGCTCATTATAAAATACTTTAAACTTAGAGATGCCATGACTAAATGTGAGACTTCAAACTGAATTACCCTTGAAGGCTAAAATTAACATATGCACAGACTTTCAAAATAACTGGTGAAAGTCATTTCTCTTTTTTAAAGTTTCAGATAGCTTTTGAATATAGAATTCTTTGTAGTTTATTGTTGATGAATCTTCTTGCCCTGGACTTTTGCCCTTGAAAAAATGTATGACCATATATTAGCTGAAATTTCCTGTATATAGAGCTATGTTCTATTTGTCTTATGATGCTTTTTATCTATATCTGTATGTATGCCCATATCTACATATTAGAAGAATGAAATTAATTTACTAAACATCAACTCTATTGTGATAATATTCTCTGTAGTTAAACATTTTCATTGCAAAGTCTTACTCATGCTTTCTGAAGGTGTTCAGGAAATAGATACTGAGCTTTTTTATGTATATATTATTACTTCATTCCTACTCTTCCTAACCTTTCGCCATTACCCTGCAAGTTCCCTGAAAATGTAATCCTTTTTTATTGAAATCATGTCATAAAGGTCAGATTGCTTTATCCTAGGTTTCTTGGATGAGAATAAGAACCAGGGTTAAGGAAGGCTACTGGAGGTGCAGCAAATAATCATTTTGTGTTCAAAATTGTTGAGTGGACAAATAATGGGTTAGAGAGGTAGAAAAAAGTAGTTGCAGAAGTAACATTTATCCAGTCAGCCCAGGTCTTATGAATGTATGCATTCTGCTACTTTCCAGCCCTCTGAAGGCATACAAAGGACAGAGCAGTTAAAATCCCTAATCTGGACCTCTTTCCCTTTACCCTCTACCTACTGCTGATTGCTCATCTCCCTGGCTTTCAGCTCTCTGGTACTATACACCAGCTGTTGATATCTGTCAACTCCTATGGCTTCATTGCCTGTTCATATGTGGGTGAAGTATACTTTCCCAATTCTAGTGTCAGTGGGCAAGATAATACTTTTGCCATCTATATTGGGGTCCTAATAGCCAAATATATTCCAGTTCCCTTTAGTTAGTCTAGGGAGTAGGGCTTCTATATGAATGCTGGAACATTCATGTAATTGCATGGGGTCCTTGTTCCCTAGGAAAGGAATACTTGTTTATTACTAAATGTAAGATTTGAGTCTGCTCAGTGATAACAGGGAGACAGAGGGGAGAAGTTAGTCACTAATAGCTAATATTTGTTATGTGCTAACTGTATAACACATAACAATTGGTGCTAAGCTAAATGCTTAACATGAATTATGTAATTTAATCCTCATAACAGCTCCATGAGGAAATTGAAGCTCAGAGAAGCTAAATAACTGCCCAGAATTAAGTGATAGACCTCGAACCCCAAAATCAAACCCCAAGTTATCTTGAGATGCATAAATTGCAAAGCATATTATTAAATACATGAGCTGGTTTCTTCCCAGCTAGTCCTTAACTAGCACTGAAATGAAGTGGAATGTGTCTGACATTTAAGGTGTCAGGGCCTATCAAAAAAAATATACAAACACAGGTGTGAGTTTAGAGATTTACATTAATGTAGGAAATTAAAGCTGTAATTTTACTGAGATGTTTTATTTTAGCTGACAGTTCTTGACAGAATTGAAAATCAGATATATTAAAAATACTGTAAATAGTTCTCCCAATTTATTTGTGCTGTCTGTAGGGACGACATTAAATTCACGCAAAGGGGTTCATTATCTAGCTCAAGGATTTTTTATATCCTTTTCTACTTTTCTTCTATGGTACCATTTTTAAACATTTCTTTGATCACATTGTATGTTTTAGTTCTTGCTCAACAATCGATTCATATAATCTTCAAAGATGAGTGTAAACCAAATCCAAGAGAGGGTTTGTGTTTGAAGTAGAAATAGTTTAATTTAACAGGTAAGGAAAAGAACAGTTATAGACTTGAACAAGTCTTTTTTTCTTGGCTCACAAGAAAAAGAGATGTCACAGAGGGAGGCCAACTATTTATTTCAGACTAAGTCTTTCAGGAGAGTGGCGTCTTGGTCCTCTTCAGGGGTTCACAGTAGGGGTGGTAGTCTCTCCTATAGATATTCTGGACATCTTTGTGGTCTATTTGGTGGTTGTAACAATAATTGGCTGGTGCTACAGCGTTTAGTACACAGGAGACTGATTTGCTTGCATGCCTATGATGCAATGAATAGTTATGCAACCATGAATGGTCCCATGTCCTTGATTTTTGCATGGTCCTCTGGATATTTTTGTGGGCAGAGAAAATCTGTTTCTAATTTTATGAATCTAAAACTAAACACAGTTTTACAAATAAACACAAAATGCCTTGTTTTTTCATGGTTTTTATATGCCCAGATTATTCTAGGAATGCAAATATTGTGCGCATTGAGGGAAAATTATAATTTGTTTTGATCTGAATGTTTCTATGAGTTGTTTACCTTTTTGGAGAAGCACATCATGGATGCAGTATTTGAGGCACGAATACACATGCAGTCTGCTTGTATGAATGGGTACATTATCTGAGTATTATCATGTCTTCTAGTGCATTGTGCCTGATCATTCATGTATGTCAAAATTATTGTTTTAAATTATTTTATTTCTAGTCTGTATTTTAGTTATGGAATTACATTGATTTAAAAATTTTTTGTAGGTAGGCTATTATCTCTCAATTTCAGTTTGGGATAGTAAAGAAGGTCTCTTAAAATATTTAAAATACTTAAATATTCAAAGGAAGCATTGGGTCTGATAGGGTTGTGAACTGATAGTTCCATCCAAAAATGTGGTCCTTAGCTTTGCGATTCACAGGTAGGGCTCATTTACGTTCTCTTCTGTAGCCTTATCAGCACTACTTAGCACTTACTTTTCTTTTTGGAAGATTTAGAATAGCTTTGGCTTACAGTTTGACTTTTTTCTTTTTAAGCATTTTCCCCTTTTCTTAGTTTTTAAATATATTGTTTACCTCACTAATACTAAAGTAGCTGTCATCCCAGACAAATTATTTTCATAAATTTTATCTGGATGTCTTCCTATCTTTTGTACAAAATAATCTTTTAAAATTGAACCCTCAAATATTCATAGCAGATGAAGCAAACAGCCAAAAGCAGCATGATTGTAATGCTTATTTGCAGTTCCTTTCTTAAACAGAGTTCAGAGCACATCTTTGTGAATACAAAGCTTTCCAGTATCCCAGTAGAACAGGGCAAGCAAACTTTGCAGGTGGGGAAGATTGTGACTGGCTCTCTGCTCACAGATTATGTGGTGGGCTTGAAGTTGGGAATTTGGTTCTTTGTGTTCCCCTTGGGGTTGTCTTCAGAGAGCATGTGAGGTAGATGCTTTTTTCCTGGAATTGTGCTGTCCATATAGTGTGATCAAGGTTCTTAGAATTTCAAGTCTTTGAATTGTTTTTGCATAAAAATAATTCCTAGAACTTATCCAGTTATGATTTTGACTCAAAATATTTAGTCTTGATACAGTGGATAATCATAAAATGGATTCTAACTTTTCATTATTTATTCACATTTTAGTTTATGATGATATGTATGTGTGTAAATGACATATAGATGTTATTTAAACATCATAAACCGCTGAGAGAACTTTACTTTAGACTAGGGGACCTTAGAAATTTAACTTGTTGAACCATAGATCCTGAAGATAAACTTGAGGCGGTCTAGGGATGGGTTTGGGATGGGATGAGATGGGTGTTTTGGGGTGACCTCCTTCTCTTGCTTCTCTGCGGATGCTAAATGACTGCTGGAGCTCTGTTCTGAGGGCCTGCTGGTGATGGAGGGGACTTGATCCCTGCCTTTCTTCTTTTTCCAGCAAAAGAGCATCCTACTTTTAAGCTTGAACACAAAGAGATCCATCATCTCATTTTTCTCAACAATGACACAACCCCTGCCCCTTTGAGGTCTCCTAGATGTCATATACACTGCTCATTTAACATTATTTTAATAGCTTCATCTCCTTTTATATTTCAAGGAAATATGTTCATGTATTTCCTACATTAATCTGGGTCCTGATTTCACTTTTTTTTTGACAAGTAAGTTTGAGGTTGAATTATGGGTAATAGTGGAAGATGAGACTAGATAGAATAAAGGCAGTAGGATAGAATAAAGGCAGCAGGGAACTGGTGAAGGTTTTTTTTGTTTGTTTGTTTGTTTGAAAGCATTGTCCGGGAATTGAACCTGGATCTCCTGCATGGAAGGCAGGTGTTCTAACCACTGGACCACCCGCGTGCCCTCCTAGTGAAGGTTTTTGAGGACTGAAGTTGACATACTATAATATAGTATTATAGAGCTGACAGAAGTGGCAGAGTGAACAAGGAAATGGAGAGTTAAAACCTAAGTGGAGACTTAAGATTGCTAAGAAATAGAACATTGAGACTTCAGGCAGAGTTCCGTTAGAAGGATATTATCGTAATCTGTGTTAATGATGAGAAATATTTGTTGAGTGAGAGGCCAAATGAAGGGTTGAATGAGGGTCTAAACTATGGCAGTAGCTGGGGAATGGAAAGGAGTAGGTGTATATGGGAGATGTTATAGGTGTAGACTGAAGAGGATTTGATGACTCATGGAATGTGAGACAAAACTCCAAGATACCTGCTAAAGAGGACAAAAATAGCATAATGCTAGTGATTTTTAGGGAATATAGAAAGAGGACTATGTTTTGGGGTAGGTTAGTGGATTTGGCTGTGAAGATTTTGCTTGCATAATTGCTGGTAGGCCAATGGAGATAAGCAGTGGATGGTTGAAAATGTTAAGCTAAGTTCAGGAGGTCACAGATGAAAATATCTCAAAAAAGTGAAATTTGAAGCTGTGGAAAATAAGATTGCTAAGGGAGAAAGTATGAGTGAGAAGAGAAGACTTGGGAAAATTAATCTTGTAGTGAATTTCTTACGACCCTGGACAAGTTGCTTAGCCTTCAATGCCTTATTTTTCCTTGTTTTAAAATGGAAAAAATCATTGTTCTGGTTTGCTAGTTGCCGGAATGCAACACACCAGAGACGGATTGGCTTTTTATAAAAGGGGATTTATTTTGTTGGTTCTTCAGAGGAAAGGCAGCTAACTTTCCACTGAGGTTCTTTCTTACGTGGAAGGCACAGGATGGTCTCTGCTGGTCTTCTCTCCAGGCCCCTAGGTTCCAACAGCTTTCCCTGGGGTGACTTCTTTTTGCATCTCCAAAGGCCTGGGCTGAGCTGCAAGTGCTGAGATGAGGAGTGCCAAGCTGCTTAGCAGTGCTACGTTGCAATCTCTCATTTAAGCACATGCCAATTAAGTCAGACATCACTCATTGCAGCAGACAAGCCTCCTAGCTGACTGCAGATGTAATTGGCAACAGATGAGGTTCACTTACCGTTGGCTTATGTCCGCAGCAACAAGACTAGGTATGCTCACCTGGCCAAGTTGACAACTGAATCTAACTAACACAATCATGGTATCTAACTCATAGGATTGTTGTATACTTGAATGAAATTATCTTTGTAAATTACATAATGTCTGGTGCTCACTAAAGGTTAGCTATATTATTATTTATTAAGCACTTTGGGTATAGCAGATAAAGACAGAAATGACTGTTTCTAATACCAACTTTAGAAGTTGTATTTATGAATGTTAAAATTAAAGTGATCTTATTAGAGTTATTTTAATTTCTTAAATTAGAAATTTTTGGTTTTTGAACTTCTGGTCATTTGTAATCCTGGCACTAATTTTTGTGGTAATTATATAATTAACTCTGTAGGTATTTTTCTATAAAGCCCCACTTTGACATTTAATGCCCCTGCGATACAGATTCTTGTACGTAGTTTCACCTTCACTTATCTCCTCTTTTTCTTACTCATATAATTCCATCACCGCTTAGGACTTAGAAAGATAGACTCTTGGTTAAATACGTAATGTTTTCTTAGTTGGATAACTGAGGAGTAGAGATACTAAAATTGAATCTGGTGCCTGATAGGTTTTCTTTGATGAAGATGGTCTACGGAGAACCCAATTGTATTTGGCATTTGCTTTTTTTCTGTGACAGGGGTATTATGCTCTAGAAGTGTCATTTGGGGGAGCCAAAGCACTGTGTTAAATTTCTAACAGTCCAGGATGGATAGGAAAAAAATATATGAAATGAATTGAAGTTCATGCTTTTCAGCTGGTTTTATGTTTCTTCCTTCTGCTTTAACAGTAAATAATTAGATAGGATTGCTAAATAGTAAATGAATAAGACTACGTATTAAGTACACTTAGGGTATTAATTTTTTATGTTTGCATTTTAGTTGTCCTGTTGATGTATATTTTAAGGTTTAAGGAAAATTAGTATTTTCAGTTTGATAATTATCATATCACCTCAAAACTGTAGTTGCTCCAAATTAGATTGTTCCCACTATGAAATGTTTGAAAAAGCAGCCTTCAGAATGTAGGCTAAATTTTCCCCGTTGGTGAACTGACTAATATATTCTAAGTGCCTGTAGATGCAAACCTTTAATTATATTTAAAATATTGCCACTTGAATAAGTCCTTATAAAAACAATTTTGGTACTGTTTGGTTGATTAGTGTGTATCGAAACTATTGTTTGGACTCTCTAGATATAGGTTTTCCAGGGGATGTAATTGGATCTACATAGATAGCATATTGGAATTTGGATTTGGAAAAAAAATCTATATATTTTTATTAGAAAATTATTCTGTTTATCCAGATTGTCATTTAGTTTGTTGTGTACCATTTAAAATAGATTAGAACTCATCTTAGCATCCCCTTTTTACTATAACCTTAGCATGATTATTTTTCTTTTCTTTTTCATTACCACACCCCCATGACATACGCATGCACTCAGCACACATAAAAGAGAAGACACGCTTTGGCTAGTATTTATAGTAGGCTAAAGATATGATTTACTTGAGTTTTTTAGTAGGTTGCTATCTGAAGTTGTGAAAAAAGTCTACCTCAGAATTTTGCTGCCTCTTTTATTTATAAGGGGATTGAATAGAGGGGCTGTCTATAAGACCATGTCTTCATTAGAAACTGGGATTTCATATATGTTAGACATGGCATGCATCTTCTACCATCCCTTTAAGTTGTTGTTATCTGTTACTTGGCGTGTGTTGTGAAATTCCAGAATCGCTTACTTCTTTCTGTTAGCTAATGGGGTATTTTCTGTGGGTTAAGAGAGGAAATACTTTTTTAAAATGTCATCTGTGTAGGAGAATGTAGTTCCTGTAGAAGAAGTAAACAGTTTGGTTTATTGTAGTAACAGCTTTGCTACTTTATTGTCTTCTGGTTTCTCTTTCTAACAGATAAAATGAGCAGGTTACATATCTTTATGAGTACTGTTCTTTAAAACCATATGATTGAATGACTAGTGAAATTAATCTTATTTTCTGCAATGCTGAAATTAAATTTGGTTCTCTCTCTCCCTGTGTCCCTCCTCTCTTCCCTCCCTTTCTCCCTCCTTCCCTCCGTTCCTTCTCATTTTTTGTTTTTTTTAATGTTATTTGAATCTAGTTTTGTAGTTGATCTTTAGGAGTTAGAGGAGAAAATTGAAATAAAGGGAAGTGTTGTCTTAATTTGCCACCAGTGACAGGATAATCCTAAATGTTGTGAAATGCTAGTTTTAGTTTTAGTTTTTGTATTAAGTTGAACTTAGCTTGTATTTCTTTATTTCTATTCTGTATGTGGTAAGAATAATAAAAATTTAAAAGATACTTAACTGATAAATTCACCATGTTTCACCTTCTCAAATTTAAGAAGGATAATTTGCCTAAATTATGTGAAATGCTAATTAAAAGATTTAACTTACTAATCATCTCAGTTTGATTAGAGGCAGATGCTGATTATCTATCCAAGTCTAAATGGACCTTTCAGAGATGGCTTTCATTATTTAAAATCAACTTGTCACACTAATAAGACATAAACTTAAGGAATAACAAGTACTAGTAGTTTAGCGTGCTGGTTTGAAACTGTTATGTACACCAGAAAAGCCATGTTCTCTTAATCCTAATCCAATTTTGCGGGGGCGGACCTATCGCTTGGGTGGGACCCTTTGATTAGATTATTTTCATGGAGGTGTGACCCATCCCATTCAAGTTGGGTCTAATTAGTTTATTGGAGCCCTTAAAAGAGCTCATGGAGAGAGAGAGTCAGAGCTGATACAGAGAGCAAACACCTAGACTCAGACTTGGAGAGCCAACATAAAAAGCCACTGGAATCAGAGAGCAGTACAACCTGGGAGCTAAGGACGAGATACCAGCCACATGCATTCCCACTGACAGAGAAACCTTGCATGTGATCGGCCTTTTTTGAGTGAAGGTATCCCCTTGTTGATGTCTTAATTTGGACATTTTTATGGCCTTAGAGCTGTAAACTTGTAACTTAATAAATCCCCTTTGTAAGAGTCAGTCCATTTCTTGTATATCACATTCTGGAAGCTCCAGCAAACCGTAACATTAGTTATAGACTTTCAGTGTGATTCAGGGCAGGGTAATCATGAATGATGTGTGCTAAAGACTTTAGTATATACAATGTCATTATGAATTTTAGTATTCCCAAAGTTTAAGAGTTGAATTTTAGCTTTTTTACTGAGCTCATTTAGATTCTCTAGTAGTAACTTCGTTGGTCCTTTAGATTTCTGAATTATTTTCAGTGAGTCTTTTCTCTTCCCTCTGTGAAGTCATACAAGATTAAATTAATGATGCATTAAAACCATGCATAGATGGACTAGCTAAATGTATAAACTCATTGAATTGAAGTCAAGAGCATGGGTTATCAGGTGGGGCCTATTATAAAAGATCCTAGATTGTAAGCTCTTAAGGCAGTCACATATATTCAGGAATTGTAACTGTTTTTTCTAAATTCTGAGATACTGAGCTGTTTGTATATAACCTGGTTGTTCCCAGAACTTTAAGTAGTCAGGTACCTGAGTACTCTGAAGCTATGAAAGTCAGCAGTATCCCATATAGCAACTGTTAAAAAGGTTAAAAAAGTGATCAGACATTGACTAGAGATATGAATGAAGCTGATATGAATGGGACTAAGGTAAATCAGAATATAGGGTAATGGATGCTATCACCCATATTTTAAAACTTCAACTTCTGTGTGAGACCAAAGGAAAAGATGTTTATTTGGTGCAAAATTTATATTTTGGGTTGCACATTACCTAACTTAATGTGTATGGTCAGTTTAGTTGAACACTGTAAGTGCATGGAATCTTGAATAGGTTGTGAGATCTTCTTGTTGGTTTGTCTAGGTTAGTATGATGTCCCAAATATATCACAGAGTAATTTGGGTAGTGAACAAAAAAGTATTTGCAAAGTCCTTTTGGGGGACTGGGGAGAAAGGAGGAAATACTCAGCATCCCCATCTGGGGAATTCCTGATATTTTTACAAGCAGTGGGGACAACAACCAATTCAATAGTTGGGCCATCAATCTTGGGTCTTGCCCCAGTGAAACTTATTCCTGCAAAGGATAGGCTAAGCCTACTTATAATTATTCCTAAGAGTCCCCCCAGAGAACCTCTTTTATTGCTCAGATGTGGCCTCTCTCTCTAAGCCAACTCAGGAGGTGAACTCAGTGTCCCCCCCCTTAAGTGGGACATGGCTCCCAGGGGTGTAAATCTCCCTGGCAGTGTGGGACAGAACTGCTGGGGTGAGCTGGGTCCTGGCATCATGGGATTGAGAAAGTCTTCTTGACCAAAAGGGAGAAGAGAGAAATGAGACAAAATAAAGTTTCTGTGGCTGAAAGATTTTAAACAAAGTTGAGAGGTTTTCTCAGAGATTATTCTTATATATTATATAGATACCCCTTTTTATCTTTATGGTGTATTGGAGTGGCTGGAGGGAAATACATGACACTGTCAAGCTTTGTTCGAGTAGCCTTGATTCTTGAAGATAATTGTATAATGATATAGCTTTTACAGTGTGACTGTGTGATTGTGAAAACCTTGTGTCTGATGCTCGTTTTGTCCAGGGTATGGACAGATGAGTAAAAAAATAAGGATAAAAAAATAAGTAATGGTGGGGATAAAGGATAAAAAATTGAATAGATTGAAATACTAGTAGTCAGTGAGGAAGGAGTAATGGGTATGGGATATTTCTGCAGTGATGCATATGTTCTAGAACTTAATCATGGTGATGAATATACAACTATGTGATGACATTGTGAGTCTTGATTGTATACCATGGGTGGACTGTATATATGTGACAATTTCTCAATAAAAATACTAAAAACAAAACATGCATAGAAACAGGAAGATGTATCACAGACAGGTGTGCCAGTCTCCCCTTCCAGGTGGCTGTACCCTCCTTTTACAAATCTAAGATATGTGGCAGGAAACAGTCAACAGGTATGGGCCATTGTCAATGCCAGGAGACAGTAGATCCATCTTAGCTCTGTAACTGAGCAAGATCCAGCTGTTGTATTCTTCCTGGCTTATCTCTTTCTTAGGGAGAGTGAAGATAAAAAACAATTTGTAGATTAGTCAAGTGTGCATGGTTGATTTATGGTTAAGATTATGGAAACGTAGGCAGAAACTTCAGTACACCTGACCACATACAGATACAAATGGCCTGGTAAGAGAAATTTGTTTGGGTTTTGCGTTGGAGACCTCCACATTGTCAGGGGGATTTACATCTTGGGAGTTAGGTCCCATGTAGGTGGGTGGACAGTGAGTTCACCTGTGGAATTGGCTTAGAGAGAGAGCAATATCTGAGCAACAGAAAGTGGTTCTCTGGGGGTGGCTACATATGAATCCTACTTTAATTAGTACCAAGATCAAGGGTAATAGGATGAGGTAGTATGCTGTGGGGGCAAACCAGAGAAGCAGTTTAGCTTGGTGGTGAACATAGGCTCTGATGCCATGCTACCTGGTATTAAATACTGGTTCTGTCACTTATTGTTTATCCTCCCTGTGATTTGGTTTCCTCGTCTAGAGTATTATAGGGCTGCTTCATAAGGTTGGGAGCCTTCAATGAGTTAATATATATAATGTACTTAGAACAGTGCCTGGCATATAGTAAGCATGTAACAGATGTTAGCTATTATTATTCTTATTTACTATTCTAGCTTTTGCATGAACATTGCAAAAGATTGTATATATATGGAGAACATGGAATTTTATCCCCCAGGATCCATTTGAGCTATTTAAAAATGATTTCTACAAATATATGTACAATAACATAGTTAGAAGTACTTCAATTGTTAGATAGGTTAACAGAATTTAAAATAATAATCTTACTAAATGTATAAGCACAAATCTTTCTTCTTTTTATAAAGTGTGAGGGGTTAGGAATATGTATCGATAAGTGCTAGACTAGAACTGGACAATTGGGAGAGCCCTTTTTTTTTTGCAGGTAGGAAATTTATTGAAAGGGTCCGTGGAGAGGGTCTGAAGTGTAAACTCCAGCCCATTTGGGGAGGCAAAGAGAAGATCATTTATGGTAGAGGAACTGAGTGTTTTGGTGGGTGCAGGGAAATGGCAGGTTTTGCCATTTTAAAAAGCGGGGGATCAAGTGGGAAGTTGGTGGCTCTTCATTGGTGGGTTTAAACTAGGCTTGGCAGTTACTGAGGAGGAAACTGGTTCTGTCTACGGTGTTGCCGTACATGGTGAATGAATGGTGCAGTTTGATAAGGGGCCCCTCTGAATCAACCCGGGCAAAGGAAACCCTTACCAACCCGAGGGATTCCCTGACATCCCTGAGTTTTAGTTTTTATAACATATGGAAGCAGACAAGTGGGTGCCAGTCGGACAGGAAATGGGGAGGGAGTTGGGCCATTGGTTTGTACTGGCTATTTCCTGCTGTTACGGGGTAGAGTAAATTTGTTTTCACCTGATCTACCTGTAATCTCCATATGGTTTTGCAGGGGCTGGTATTAGTATTCCTACAGTAACGTTATAGTTTGTTTTTTTCTTATTTTATTTTAGCATTACAGTTTTGACATGTTCTTGGGTTAGGGTCTGTACTGTTCTGTGAATAAAAGTGGTAAGAAATTTAAGGAGAGACGGACCAAAAATTAAGAAATAGGCAGTGGCTGGTACTGAGGTTCCTTCCAGAGGAGTAACCTGTTGTGGACAGCCTGACTTGTCATTGTTTGTACAGTTCTTCAAATTAAGCTAGCAAGGAGTTTTAAGAGACAGGGCTTACAAATGAGAAAGGGATATCTGGGCGATGACTCTTTAACTGCTTCAAAGCTGAAAAGGGGTTTTGTCATTAGACGGTAAAGGAATGATATACTGTAACTGCTGTTTTTGGAGAGTCTGGTATCTCTGGGTTGTAGAGCGTTTCTTACTTTAGAACAATCTGGACATTTTAGGTCTCTGAAAAACAAACTCAATTAAAATTTTATAGAGCACAGTGTATTTTTCAGGGTTGCCAGGAATGTTATTGGTTGTGGTTTATTATATTGTGGCAGTTTGCAGTATTTGGCTGAAACTCGTGTAAGAGTAACCTCCAGAATGACCTCTCGACTCTATTTGAAATCTCTTAGCCATTAAAACTCTATTTCTTTTCCCTCGTTTGGTCAGTTAATCCACGATGCCAGGGCCAGGTTCATCCTTGAAATTTATATCTCACGATGCCAAGGGCCAGTTATGTGCTGTGCTGCTAAGGCTAGGCTAACACCCCTGGAAATCATGTCCCATGCTGGGGAGAAGTTCAGAGTTTGACTTGAGGAGAGACCACATTTGAATAACAGTAGAGATTTTCTGGAGGTGACTCTTAGGAACTAATTATAAATAGGTTTAGTTTGCTGTTATAGAAATAGGTTTCATAATGGCAAGCTTTAAAATTGAGTTGTCAGCTTATTAAATTTGAACCCCTCTTGCATCATAGTTAATAGCTTACAATTTGAGCTTTAATTTTTATAAGCATTATTAAATGAAGCTACTTTCAGAAACAAAAGCATTAGACAGTTTTATACTAACAAACTATAGCAGAGCCTTTTGTTCTGTTTCACTTTTACATTTATGAGAGTTATGTCAATTAAAGGATCAAATAAAATATATATATATTTGTCCTGCTTAAAAAAAAAAGTTTTCCTTGTTACAGATGGAGATCTGACCAGCTGACTACATACAAATGCTTTTTTTCCCTTTTTTTACATGGGCAGGCAGGGGGAATTGAACCTGGGTCTCTGGCATGGCAGACGGGAGTTCTGCCACTGAGCAGAACTTTTTCCACCACCCTACATATACTTTTAAAGAAGTATTAGAGTAAAGCAGTGCAAGTAATAATTTGACCGTTTCTGTGATTTGTAGCTTTTCTTTTTGGCATGGCCAGGCACCGGGAATTGAACCTGGGTCTCTGGCATGGCAGGTGAGAACTCACGCTGAGCCACTGTGGCCCACCCTTATTTGTAGCTTTTTAAAAAATGTTAAAGCCATGACCAACAATATTGCATCATTGCTGAACATTGTATAGTATCAGGATATAACATGGATAGTGAGAACATTGTTAGATTCTTAGGGATTTTATACGGTCTTTAAATATATGAATATTATTTTACTTACGCGAATTTAACCAGCAACAGGATAGAAAATCTTTTCAACCACTGCAGTATTTTTCATACACTTTCTGTGTAGTAGGTTAGACTATTATAGTATCTTATTTACAGGAGGTGAAAGAATAAATTATTTGTAGCAGTTTTTCCTCAATAGTGAGAAGACTTGTTTTCTGAAATAAAGGATGAGAAGGTTAAGGATTTTAACAAGGATATTAGTTTGATGTAAAATTTTTGTTTTCTAGACAGAGTACTCAGATGATTTAAAAAACAACTTTTTTTGTTCTTTCAGAGACAGTCTTTTAGCAGTTTTCTGCTGCTTTAGGGAAATTCCAGGGGCAGTTTCTTTTTAAGTGCAGGTTTGTTTACAGTCGTATATATATATTTTGTTTTTGCATGGGTAGGTACTGGGAATTGAACCCAGGCCTCCAGGTATTTACACTAATTACAAAATTAAGGTTTCTGAATTTTACCTTTCAGAGGTTTCTTTTCTCTTTTACTTCAGAAGTATCAATTTATATCTAAGACAGTTATTTCTAAGCTGTTCAAATAGAGCTTTTTAAGATTTTTTTTTTAATTTGCTATTACCATTTGGAGGTATGAGAATATACATTGAACGGGCAGATAGACAGAAATAGAAAGTCAGTTACACAAGAAACAGAAACACAGAAGTACTTCTGAGAGGGATTGAATATATTATCTCATCCCATTTTTACCTATTGCAGAACAATTTCAACTGTAATATCTCTAATTTTAATTGTAATGGTAGTTTTCATTTTAAATCATTTTGAAGCCAGATTATGTTACAGTAATAAACCCTTTTTTATAGACTCATAACTAAAATTTTCTAATTTTTAATATAGCCTAAAGGTTCCCCTTTTAAAGAGCTTTTATAATCAGTAACTAATTAGGAGCATTTGACCAATACAAATGCGGGAACATACTAATTAGAAAATTGAAACAAACATTTAACACTTATTATATTTAAGTAACACACCAATTAGTAATTAGACTGAACACACCAGCTAACAAAAAGGCATTAAACTGTTAGAAAGGGAAAAGGGAACATGGCAGCAGTTTTGCCTTGGTTAGGAGGGGCTGTGCTGGGAAGAGGAGAAGGAGGGGAGGGCTTAGAGAAAGGCTGAGATTCTGCAGTGAATCTGCAGATGGGGAGGGTGTTGCAGGGCATGGGAGAAGGCTTCTGCAGGGGTTTCTGGTAAAGGAGTAGGATTTGATATGAGAAGCAAAATTAACAGAGGGAGGGGCGATTGTGAAGGTAAAGATGTGGAACCTGAAACCCTTTGCCATTGTGCTGGATGAAGTTCTCCAGGTCTTGGAGAACTTGAAAGTCACAAGTACCACCTTCTGGCCATCTACTCTCATTATCTAGTTTATACTGGGACCAGGCAACAGTGGAGTAAAAGAGAATTTTTTTTGACCAGTTATCTCCTCTTGGGTCAAGGAAACACCCTAAGGGGGTGTTTTTGGAAGGGACTGACTGGGTATTGCTCATGTTGTGTGTGTGTGTGTGTGTGTGTGTGTGTGTGTGTGTGTGTGTGTGTTGGGGGGAGTGTTTGGCTGAGTTCTAGAAACCCTTGGGGTCAGGGAGGATCAGCTTGAGGGAGCCAGGCATCCCAGGGTCTGTCACAGTCAGTTGGGAAACTGAACCCATGCCTGGGTGTCCCCGAGGTTAGGAAGGTCTGGCTTTGGAGGACCTTGTACCTTCACGAAGCCCGAGAGGGTCACTGACCTAGCACTAAGATATTTTGGCGTGAAGTCCTCACATTGTCCTGGACAACAGGGAATGACAGAACACTCTAGAGAGGTTTAAACTCCCCCAATTATCAATCAGTGTCCAGTGTTGGATGCTCTGGTCAGCAAGGCAAAATGGAGGCTCCTCACCAATCGTCAGTCTCAATGCGATCCTGGTCCCAGGTTTTGGCACTAGAATGTTAGGAAAAAGGTGCAAAAATGAGGTCTTGGAGACTGACGATTGCAGGCAAGAAATTTATTGAGAGGCTCTGCGGAGGGGGTCTGAGGTCTAAACTCCAGCCCTCATGAAGACTTTTTATTTTGTATTTTTTAATGTTTTTTAAATTGTGAAATATAACAAATATACAAAAAAAGTGATAAATTTCAAAGTACATTTTAACCAGTAGTTGTAAAACAGATTTTAAAATTTGGTATGGGTTACAGTTCCCCGGTTTTTGTTTTTTTCTTCTAGCTGCTTCAAGACACTTGAGACCAAAAGAAATATCAGTATAATGATTCAGCAGTCATATTCGTTTGTTGAATCCTATTTTCTCTGTTGTACTCCTCCTTCTCTCTCTTTTTTAATTTTTTTGTGACACACACCACACATACAAAAAACAATAAATTTCAAAGTACACCGCAGCAGCTAGTTGTAGAATAGACTCCAGAGTCTGGCGTGGACCACAACTCCACAATCTCTGGCCTTCACTTCTAGCTACTCCAAGGCACCAGAGACCAAAAGAAACACCAATACAATGATTCAACAGTTGTACTCATCTGCCAAACCCCGCCCTCTCTGCACAGCTCCACCACTGCTCCGTTCCCTCCCTGCCTCCCACTCCCTTGGAGCATCCGGGCTATGCTCATTCCAACCTTCCCATGCTGGAAGGGACTGTTGACAGTGTGGGACAGGGGGAGTGGAACCAGTTGATGCTCAGGAGAGGCTGCCCCCTACCCCCACCCCTGCACCCCAGGACCCGTCTGATCCAGGGAACCATCCGGAGGCCGCAGACCCCTAAATCTACCCCAGTGCATGGAACTTCTAAAATCCTATTATACCATGCCTTAGGTATTCCCCATGAGCACTTTTTAACCTTTGAATTCCAAAGGTAAGGGGGGGAGATTCCTTTAAAATTTGGTTATTATCTACCCACTGGAAAATTAAAAAAGAATTATTTATTATAACATAAAGGGTAATGGAGTGCTATTGGTTCTTATCCTGGTTAAGATTAAATAGTCATACTGTCAATTCCATGCCTAAATATCTCTAGAATCTGTTTCCTTTCAGCATCTTCTTTTACTTCCCTAGCCCCATCTCTTACCTTTATTTCTCTAAACTCTGTGCTAGCCATAAGGAACTTCTTTCAGTTCTGAAAACATGCTTTTGTTGCCTTGTCCTGGAACCCTCAACCCTCGATTTCACCTAATTCTTACCTATCCTTCAAGTCTCAGCTTAAACAGCTTTTCTTTCCTCCAAATTTGGGTTAGAAACTCTTCCTTTGTGTTTTAAAATACTCTGTTTATCTTTTTTCAGGCATATATCATGCTTGTGGGCTATCACCAGCTTATCTTCCAGTAGACTGTAAGTCTCTTGAGGAGAAAGGATTCTGAATGTCATATTCATTTCATTATCTAACAACAATGTCTGGCCCAAAGAAGCTGCTTAATTTACATTGGTTGAATAAAGGAGTGTAGACATTCCACGGAAGATAGATTACCTTTAGTACCCTAGAATTGTTTGGCTCTTTGAATGTTTATTATAAAGTTGAGATACTTAGTAGTTTGTACTGTGTGCCTTAACTTGTGCTAACAGCCATATAAAATAAGTGGATCTAGCAATAGTGTGCTATTAGCAAATTGGGTTGAAAAACTCAGGATTTGAGCCACTTCCTGCGAGTTGTATACTTAGAGAAGTCAGGTCAATCTTCTTGCATTAAAACTTAATAGACTTTGAGAGGGAAAATAAAAGTCTTGATTCGATATATGCTGGAAAAGGGTTAAAAACAGGAAAAATTTGCAGATTGGTGAGATTTCCAAGATTTCAGAATAGGGCATATCTTTAAAGTTCAAAAGTCTTCTAGAAGGTTGCTGGTTTATACTAGGCTTCAGAATTGGAGATATGTGGTGTTTCTCACCTAGCACAGCTGCAAACTAGATTGTCTGGGATTTACAAATTAGGGTTTACAATTCTCTCTCATCTTAAAAGATTTTATATAGGTTAGCAGTTTCTCAGTGTGATGAAGTAAATGTAGTGAAATTGGGAAATTCTTGAAGTGATAAAAATGAAAAATAATTTCTGTTCTTAAAGTGTGAGTATTCTAATATCCCAAATTCTGTATTGGTAATGTAGTGAAAATTAAGTAAGTAGTGAAACTTAGTAGCCAAGTATTTTTAGATAATAAAGGTATTTAGGAAGGACTATAAATTATTATAGCTAATGAATATTGTACCTTCTAAGAAATTACCCTAGATGCTGTAGTGGATTAGATATGGCCACAGATTATTTGACATTCTTCCCATCGAGAGGTGAGATTTGTGTCACCTGCCTTTAAATATGAGCAGGTTTTGTACCTGCTTTGATCAATAGAATGTGCTGGAAGTGACACTGTACCAGTTTCTGGACCCAGATGTTATGGAATTGGCAGTTCTACTTTCTGTCTTTGGAACTTTCTCTTTGGGAGCTTTGAGGTGTCACGTAAAAAGTTCAACTACCCTGAGGTTGACTTGCCGGAGAGGCCTGTTCTAGAACTGGCATAACCATCAGCCAGCATGCTAGAGAGGCCATATCTTAGTATTCTTCAACAGTGTCAGCTGAGCCTTGCATTTTAGCCATCCCGCCAAGGTTTCACATCACTGAAACAATCTTGGATCCTGCAGATGAGTCTGTTCACCAGTTGAAATACCCGTAGTAACCTTATTTGATGTCATATGGAACAGAAGATTGCCCTGCTGAGCGCCTCCTGAATTCCTGACCTACGAAATTGGGAAATATGTTAAGATGGTTGCTTTAAGCTGCCTAAGTTTGTAGTAATTTGTTGTGCACTAATAGATAATTGGAACCAGTGGCTAAGCTAGAGCTTCTGGCTCCTTGAATTTGAGCTGAAAACAAAACAAAAAAATTTATTCCAAGTATCTCCAAGTAAGCCCACCTTGATTTGGTAAGACTTTATGAAATGTAATGAAAGATGATGTAACTCAAATTATTGTTAATTGTTGGTTAGCTGATGGCTGGGGGTAAGCGGCCGTACTGAGTCAGTCACACAGACACACAGCATACAGCACACGACTCAGGAGACAACCCTCAGGGGTGAGTGGAAGGCGTCTGCTTTATTGAGGAAGTGCACAGGCTTATATAGGCTGGGAGCATGCAGAGACACGTGTCGGGCTGGGATTGGTCACCATTGTTGCTAGGGTGGAGGGCAGATTTAAGGTTAGCGCTTTTGGTGCGAACCACCGCCAGTTCCGAGAAGAAAGCCGGTCGCGGGTTAGGCCATTTTGTGTTGCCTTCCATCAGCCACAGCAGCCATGTTTGGCAAGATCTTATGACTTCTCCATCAGTTAATAATATGAAAAATGATAATTCTGACAATTAGGTGAGTTGAGAAAATAACTTTGAGGGAACTCAGGTTACTTAAACAAAAATGGGAAAATATTGAATTAGCTTTTCATCTTTTAGAAATTCGATTGGTGGAGTTGCTCGAAAAGAGTTGGCTGAGAAGTTTAGGCCTTTTTTTCATTTTGGAGAGGCTTGCCATATCTCTGAAATTTGCAGGAGTCTCAGAATCTTTAGAGGTCTTCTTTACTACCAAAGACAGCTCTCTTACCTTTTTAGGACCCTAAGAAATTAGGTAAGAAGATAGTTGGTGTTCTTATACAGTGCCATTATTTCCTACACAGAAATTCTGGAGCCACCGCTACCCTTTATATTACTTTATAGCTAGTACTTAATAAATGTCTTGTGTATATCCAGTATTATGCTGCACATTATGAGGGTTTGCATTAACATATTTATCATTTTGGAGATCAGGAAAAGACTGTTCTCATGACACAGAGAACAAGGCAAAATAATTGAATGCCAGAATGTTTGAAACAGACTATAAAAAGTATGAAAAAGGAATAGGGAAATTGCTGTGGGCTCGATTAATCTAGGAAGGCATCATTGAAGTGACGGTATTTGAGCTCAGTCAAAAAGATAAGACAGAAAAGAGTGGCAGAGATATTCTGATGGGTACACTATCTTGTGCCAACTGCAGTCTTAAATTCTGAATGATTTTTGAGGAACTAAAAATATTGAATTGAGTTGGCATATAGGACACCTTTGTCAAAGCCATAAAGCCAACTTTTAATATTTTCAATTACAAATATATATACTTGGGAATCTGTTGGAATAAACACCTCCTTTTCCTTCACCCTAGGCACAGAAAGCACCCTAGGCACAAAAAGTAGCTAGTGTTATTCTGTCAACTTGAATTTAAAATATATGATGGAAATTTAAATTTAATAACACCTGATTTATTAAAACTTAATTGCCAAAGATTTGGTTTCCAATGATCTAGGAGAGAAAATCTTATATCAGTTCCTTTTCTAACCTTATTTTTCTTACCGCTTTGTTTCATTCTCCATTTGCTTAAATAAACTTAATTGCACCAGGGGTCCATTTGACTCTCAGCAAATTTCAGCCTTTCCTCCCCACCACATTTTTGTAGTTTACTGTGTTATTTGATTGACTTGAAAGGCTTCAATCATAACTATATCTTCCATGAATCAGTTTAACAGCTTCTCTTGTAATGATCTTGAAATGTCCAAAATGTGATATAGTTTAAAACTTAGAACCAAGTAAAGTGGAATAATTTTACATTGGGCCACATTGTAAAAGTGGGAAAGGAAAATTACTTCCTTTTATTTTTTTTGGAAGACATTTGCCAGTTGGAGCCTCAAAGAAGATTGAGTTTGGGAGGCCTTTAATTGTGCACCAAAAGGTTATTGCAGAAGATAACATAAGGGAGATGTCATAAAGAAGAAAATTTGAAGTTCAGTATTAGAAAGCTGTGTGGAGAAATAGGCATTCTGCCAATTAACTGGGTGCTTGAAATAACTAGTTCGAAATTAAACAATTGCAGATTTCAAAGTCTCAGTTAACTTAGTTCATAGGGAAACGGGTACAGGGAACAAACTTCAGGGTACTTTAGTTGTCAAGCATTCTTATATGGTTTTGCTTCAAAATGTTCATTGATTATAAAATGTAATGATGTAAGGTGAGAGGATTGTTACATCTAATATCTTATGTTAAACCATTGAAATAAAATTACAAATATTTTTGGGTAAAATGAATTTTGGTCATAGGAGTTCATTCTTAAAACTGTCTCAGCAGTCAATGAATTTTTCAAACTAGGTGAAATGTGAGTGTTGCAGGAAAATTCAGTGGACTGCATAAATGGTCTTTCACCCAACTTCCTATCTACTGAAGAATCTTGACACAATTTTCTAAGGAACTAATTAATAATAAAACGTGATTGTATGTGTAAAGATGTATAGGAAAACATTAAATAATGTTTTTGTAAATATCCAGCTGTTCTCATGTTGCAATTGAAAGTTTTTAGGTTTTTAGGTTTTATTACTATACTTTTCCACTCAACAAAAAACAAGAAAGGTGATTACATTTTTTTTTTAAAGCTATTTTTGCTGGATGTACAGTTCTTCCTTGGCAGTTACTTTCTTTTAGCACGTTGGAGATATTGTACTGTCTTCTGGCTTCTACACTTGGTGTTGGGAAGTCAGCTGTTACTTTAACTAGCTCCTTTGAAGGTAGTAGACCTACATCTCCTCCTTTGTTTCATTTTAAGATTCTTTGTTTGATTCACTTTGTTTTCTTTAAACATTCTCAGTTTGTCTAAGAGTGGACTTTTTTTAATCTATTCTGCTTGGGTTTCACTAGGCTTCTTAAGTCTTTAAAATGGTGTCTTGTATCAATTCTGGAAAATTCTCAGCCATTATTGCTTTAAAATTTCTACCTGTTCTTTCTCCTCTCTGACTGGGATACCAAACAAGTGTGTTTTAGACCTTCTCGATCTGTCTTCCACCTCTTAGTCTCATGTCTGCATTTTCCTTCTTTTTTGTTCTTTCTTTGCTGAATTACAGATTACCTCTCCTGAACTATTTACCAGTTTGTTAATACTCTATTATGTTTTGTCCATTCTGCTGTCATTTGGCTAATTGGTTATTGTATGTTCTAGAAGTTCTATTTTCATATCTGCTATGTTTTTTTTTTATGGGTTCTTGTTACAGGCTAGGCAGATACTTTAAAATTTGTTCTTCTTTGTCTAAATGCTGTAGATTGCTTTTTTTTTGAACAGATGTAAGCTATTTATTGAATATTTGCCACCAAATATTGTTAAATACATTATCTTGCAGCATATCATTTTCAGGTGAAAATGTCAGAAACAATCACCAGTATTTACAATTCTTTTAAGGAATGTTATAAAATGATACATTAAGACGTAAATTCTTTTGGCTTATAATGCTTAAAAGAATGATAATAAAAAAAGTGATGCAGAATCTTCAGTGTGAGATTATGATTAAGCTACATTTTACAGGAATATGATATAGGATGGCAGTAATCCCATACAACATCGTGGATTAGGTCCCTTCAAGAGGAGCTGATAATTTATACAGTCAGACTTTAAAATTTACAGATAAAGGTAGTGCAGTTCTGCTGCCAAGAAGTACTTCTCTTAATATATTCACTTCAGGCCACAGTTTTGAAGGTCTGAAGTATCAAGTTGGTTTGATGAATTAGTTGGTTGGCATTTGTGAACACATTCATTACCCTGCCATCTTTAAAATAGGTTTTCAGAGTATCACCAAAACTTTTGGAATACTTTACAAATTCTTTCTTTTGGTATTCAAGTACTCTGCAGTTCTGATATTGATATTTCTTGAAGACATTATTTATTATATCAAGAAATTCTTTTATTGTACTAGCTATATCCTTGATTGTCTGCAGAAACTTCACTCTGTTATTGATCTCATCTGGGATCTTACTGAGAATTTGTTTAAGTGCTCATGCCTTTTCATTTAGACCCTGGGATTCTGGTTCTGGTCATTCAATCTTAAATTCTTCTACATCATTAGCTGCCATATGAAGAAGAGACACTGTGAGATTAACTTCTACACTTTTTCTCTCTGAAATTTTCATAATGATATCTTGTGTGAGACCTGGATTTTCTTTTGCAGCCTTAATGAAAGCTGCTGTCAGTGTCTGAGCTTCAGACAGATTTACTTGTTCTAGCTCATTAAGCACAGAATACATGACTGCATAGAGGAGCATAGAAACCATGGAAATGGTCTCAGCTTTTTTCTTCATCTCTTCCATTGTCATCCTCATTCAAAAGCCAACTAAAAGAGAAAAAGCAATACTAAAATGCAGAAGAATCTTCAGGAAATGAAGTATTTCTTCCCCTTTTTTTGTGATAAAAAGGGCAAGGAACATAACACTGAATGGCAACTGGGGCAGAGACTCCACTTCCCACCTTTTTTTGTGTATAGATTGCTGTTTTTTTGTTTGTTTTGTTTCCAGTGCTTTAATATCCCTGTATTTTGAATTTTCAGAAGATGAGGTTACCACGATGTGATGCTTCTGAAGTATTTTTTTAAATTGTGAAATATAACATATACAAAAAAAGCAAATTTCCAAGTACATTTTAACAAGTAGTTATAGAACAGATTTTAAAGTTTGTGTGGGTTACAGTTCCACGATTTTTTGTTTTTTACTTCTCTAATATACTAAAAGAAATAACAATATAATGATTCAGCAGTATAGATTGCTTTTTATAATCTGTGTCTGCTAAGTCCAGTATTTAAAAATTTGTGTAGATCTGTTTCTGCTATCTGTTGTTTGTACTTGTTTCTCATTCATGTTGCCTTCTTTTCTTGTGTGCCTGGTTATCTTTTGATTGATTACTGTCCTCATACAGTTGTTTTGAGGGGATTTCCAGGGTGAATGTGCTTTTCTCCAAGAGGAACTGTTTTTGCTTTGCCAGGCTTCTGGGAGTATTATCAGTAAGGAATTTTTTAGAGCCATACTTAGGTTTGTCGCTCTCTGACCTGTCTGTACTGTGTGTCCTTGGGTTGGCCACAATTATACAGGAACTTTTTGTTTTTCTTGCCTTTTTTTTTCTCTGCCCAGGCCAAGATAGCCTTCTCTTCATTCTTATGTGGTTGGGGTGCAGATGATGGGTCAATGCTAGTTCACTTTTCCCCTGAGGTTGTTATGCTTTTGGGTCTCAGTTTAATGTGGGAAGGGTTTCCTGTATGATCCCCATGTGTGACAGTTCCTAATTCTTCTTTTTGCCACCATGCCCCTTGAGATTGAGGATCTCATGTGCAAGTATCCTCAGGGCAACGCTGCTTTAATTCTCCTGGGTTCATGTTTCTTCAGAATTTAACCTATCAGTTCCCCTAGAGATGCTTTGCAAAGATAATTTTTTTTTTTTTTATACATGGGCAGGCACCGGGAATCGACCCGGGTCCTCTGGCATTCCAGGCAAGCGTTCTTGCCTGCTGAGCCACCGTGGCCCGCCCGCAAAGATAATTTTAATGCATACAAATTTTCCAGATTATGGAAGGATATTTCAGGTGGGGGAAATAATGTATAGAGTTACAGAGATAAAATTTTGGTGTGCTATGGGAAGTGCACATAGTTTGGTGTAATTGGAAGATACAATATTTTGTGGAAGAAAATTGAAACCAGGAAGATTTTAAAGGCCTGGGAAAAAGATTTAGATAGCGCCAAAGAGTCAGTGTAGTTGGTGTTCTAGTTTGCTAGCTGCTGAAATACAACACACCAGAGACGGGTTGGCTTTCAATAAAAGGGGATTTATTTAATTGACATATAGTTCTTCAGAGGAAAGGCAGCTAACTTTCAACTGGTGTTCTTTCTTATGTGGGAAGGCACAGGACGATCTCTGCTGGCCTTCTCTCCAGACCTCTGGGTTCCAACAACTTTCCCCAGGGTGATTCCTTTCTGCATCTCCAAAGGCCTGGGCTGAGCTGCGAGTGCTGAGATGAGGTATGCTGAGCTGCCTGGGCTGTGCTATGTTGAGCTCTCTCATTTAAGCAGCAGCCAATTAAATCAAACACCATTCATTACAGCGGGCATGCCTTCTAGCCGACTTCTGAGGTAATCAACAGGTTTTTTTGGTGCAGAATTTTCTCCCCAGTTCTTATGATTTGTTTTAATTTTCTCCCTCACTCAGTGCCCCCCTTTTGTTATACTTTTTAGTTCTGTGACAGTTCTGTTTTATAGCAGTTCAGTTTAAACCCCCAGTCAATATAAATTGGATTGAGTGTGTGTACCTCTTGCCAACAGATCTGTCATAGTCTCTCTCTCTCTTCCTTACCTCCTGAGGGCCTCCCTCTTTTTCCCAAAATATTAATTTTTTCTGTTATTAATAATAATTGATATTACTAGTCATTGCTCCAGTCAGAACACCAATTTCTGGCCAACCATTCAGTAAGCACTTGTTGGGTATTTATATACGCTCACCCCTGTGAAAGCTGCTTGATGGCAGAGTGGTGAACAGGACAGACATGGTGACACCACCTTTCCCTTTTAGAGCTTACAATCCAGAGATATGTAGGAGAGATGCTTAACAATAATTACATATCTCTCTTGAGAATAATTGCTGGTGTGTAAAGTATTTCTAGTGAGAAAGAGAGCATTGTTGTGGTCAGATTCACGTGTCAACTTGGCTGGGTGGTGATACCTGTTCGTCTGGTTGGGCAAGTGCTGGCCTGTCTTTTGCTATGAGGACATTTCATAGAATTAAATCATGACCATGTCAGCTGTATCCACAGCTGATTCCATTTGTAATCAGCTAAGGGTAGTGCCTTTTGCAATGAGTGATGCTTAATCTAATCACTGGAAGCCTTTTAAGGAGGATTCAGAAGAGACAGATTCTCTTCCTGCTTTGGCCGGGAAGCCTCTCCTGTGGAGTTTGTCCAGACCCTCCATCAGAATCATCAGCTTCTCAGCATGCCCTACAGATTTTGAACTCTTATGTTCCCATGGTTACGTGAGACACTTTTATAAATTTTATATCTATGAATATTTCCTGTTGATTCTGTTTCTCAAGAGAACCCTAACTAATACAACTTGGTACCAGGAGTGCTTCTTAAGAAACAGAATCTTAAAATTGGATTTTAATGAATAATTTTCTACTCTCACTGGACTCAAAGGCTCTGAGGATTCTGATTCCCATAATCAGAATGACACTGCCAATCCATGGAGTGAGTTGGCAAAAGAGATAGTCAGAATATCACCATTCGATTCTCTTCTTAATGCTTCTCTTGTATGAAGCCATGCTCTGGGGGATAATGTTTTTGACAACTTTACAAGAGTTTTGTGGAAACATAGAGATGTTGGCTGGTTGTTAGATACAGTGGATACATTAATGAGTGAAAGGGATGGACTTAAGGCTTCAAACGAGAAGCTTAAATGCCGTCTGACAGATGTAGAAGTTTCTCTGAGTGTCCTGAAAGAAAATCTTATTTCCTGTAGCCATAGACTTGAGATTTCTGAAAATCAGACTCAGAATCTTATTGTTAGAGTAGAACTTTACAGCATAAACTGAAATCTCAGTTTTGCATGGTGTCTGCCATTAAAGTGAGGGCACTGATTGGAATTGAGTGGGACCCTGAAAAATGGGATGGCGACATATGGATTGATAATGATGTCAGGGGTGAGGTTGAAACTGTAGGTCATGCTGAGTCTTCTCTAGATAACCCTGTAATAGTCTACTCTGAGAACATAACCACCCCACCTCCAGCCTGCCTTGAGGAGTTAGTTGGCCACCCAACTTCCACCTGAAGGAATTAGCCCTAGAGTGATCAATCCTGTTTCATCAGATGAAACTGCAAATGAATGCCCTGGAGCACATGGCTTGGAAGATATATCCAAGCCTTTTCATGACCCACCCCTACCACCCCTTGTTACTTCCAGACATATAACTAGACTAAAGTCCCAACAGGGCTCTAAAGGTGAGGTGCAACATATCACACATTAGGAGGTATGTTATACTCCGAAAGAAGTGTGTGAGTTTTCCAATTTATGTAGACAGAAATCAGGGGAATATGTGTGGCAGTGGATTTTAAGGATGTGGGATAATGGTGGGAAGAATATAAAGCTGGATCAGGCTGAATTTATTGGTATAGGCCCACTAAGCAGAGATTCTGCATTCAGTGTTATAGCTCGAGGGGTTAGAAAAGGCATTAACATTTTGATCGTTTCTTGAAACATGGATAAAAGGGTGACCAACATTACCTGATGTTGAAATGCCAGAACTGCCTTGGTATCGTGTAGATGAAGGGATCCAGAGGCTTAGAGAGATTGGAATATTAGAGTGGATTTATCACGTAAAGCCTACTCTTACACCCCAGCAATATCTGGAGGATGCACCTTTTACCAGAACAGTGAGAAATAAATTTGTGAGACTAGCACCATCATTCCTAAAGAGCTCTGTAGTTGCACTTCTCTATAGGTCAGATATTACTGTGGGAACTGCTTGTCACTGAGCTGGAATCCTTAAACACAATGGGGATGACCAGATTCTGCGTTGGCACAAGCCAGGTGGCAGCACTTAATCGCCAAAGACAGGGTGGATGTGGCTATTATAATAGATAGCAAAGTCAAAGCAAGAGTCAGAATAATCTGACTCACAGAGATTGGGGGCATTGGCTAGTAAATCTTGGGATACATAGAAATACAGTAAATGGACAGTCTACTAAATTCTTGTTTGAGCTGTGTAAACGAAAGAATTCTAGGTCAAGTGAACAGAAGTCTAATCAGAATTACAAAAACACAGAGTCATAGCCCCTTAATCAATTTCCAGACTTGAGACAGTTTATAGAACCAGAGACCCTTGAATGAAGGGGAGACCAGGTCCTTTTGGGGAGAACCCTATTACACTGCCACAAATTTATACTGTTAATCTTCCTCCAAGCCTTCCCCAAGGAGACTGACTTCCTTTTACCAGGGTAACTGTGCATTGGAGAAAAGGAAATGATCAGATATTTTGGGGCTTACTAGACACTGATTCAGAAGTGACGTTAATTCCGGGGGACCCAAAATGTCACTCTGGCCCACCAGTCAGAGGGGAGAATAATGGAGGTCAGGTGATCAATGGAGTTTTAGCTCAGGTCCATCTCACAGTGTGTCCAGTGGGCCCCCAGACCCATTCTGTAGTTATTTCCCCAGTTCCACAATGTATAATTGGAATAGGCATACTGAACAACTGGCAGAATCCCCACATTGGCTCTCTAACTCATGCATTGAGGGCTATTACAGTGGGAAAGGCCAAGGAGAAGCCACTAGAACTGCCCCTACCTAGCAAAATAGTAAATTAGAAACAATACTGGATTCCTGGAGGGATTGCAGAGATTACTGCCACTCTTAAGGACTTGAAGAATGCAGAGGTGGTGATTCCCACCACATCCCCATTCAACTCTATTTGACCTGTACAGAAAAGAGATGGGTCTTGGAGGATGACAGTGGATTATTGTAAGCTTTACCAGGTGGTAACTCCAATTGCAGCTGCTGTTACATCCTCAGGTACCTGGTATGAAGCTATTGATCTGGCAAATGCTTTTTTCTCAATAGCTGTTAGTAAGGACCACCAGAAACAGTTTGCTTTCAGCTGGCAAGGTCAGCAATATACTTTCACTGTCCTACCTCAGTGATATATCAACTCTCCAGCCCTATGTCATAATCTTGTCCACAGGGACCTTGATTGTTTCTCCCTCCCACGAGACATTGCATTGGTCCATTATATTGATGATATGTTGATTGGACCTAGTGAGCAAGAAGTACCAACTACTCTGGACTTACTGGCAAGGCATTTGCATATCAGAGGATGGGAAATAAATCAACCCTTCCACCTCAGTGAAATTTCTAGGTGTCTAGTGGTGTGGGACATGTTGAGATATCCCTTCTAAGGTGAAGCATAAGTTGCTGCATCTTGCCCCTCCTGCAACCAAAAAAAAGGCACAATTTCTACTTGGTCGCTTTGGGTTTTGGCGACAACATATTCCTCATTTGGGTGTGCTACTCCGGCCCATTTATCGAGTGACCAGAAAAGCTGCTAATTTTGAGTGGAGACCTGAACAAGAGGAGGCCCTGTGACAGGTCTAGGCTGCTGTACAAAGCTGCTCTGCCACGTGGACCATATGATCCACAGGTCCAATGGTCCTGGAAGTGTCAGTGGCAAATAGAGATGCTCTTTGAAGCTTTTGACAGGCCCTTATAAGAGACTCACAATGCATACTCTTAGGATTTTGCGTAGAGCCTTACCGTCTGCTGCAGATAACTACTCTCCTTTTGAGAAACAGCTTTTGGCCTGCTACTGGGCCTTAGTAGAGACTGAACGCTTAATCTTGGGCCACCAAGTTACCATGAGACCTGAGTTGCCTATCATGAGTTGGATGTTATCTAACCCACCAAACCATAAAGTTGGGCGTGTGCAGCAGCATTCTATCGTAAAATGGAAATGGTATATATGAGATAGAGCCAGAGCAGGTCCTGAAGGCACAAGTAAGTTAAATGAGGAAGTGGCCCAAATGACCATGGTCTCCACTCTTTCTCTTTACCATACCAGAGCTATGGCCTCTTGGGGAGTCCTCACAGTGAACTGACTGAGGAAGAAAAAACTCGGGCCCTAGTTTATAGGTGGTTCAGCATGATATGCTAGTACCACCCGAAAGTGGACAGCTGCAGCACTACATCCTCTTTCTGGGGTATCTTTGAGGTATAGTATTGAGGTGAAATCCTCCCAGTGGGCAGAAATTTGAGCAGTGCATTTGGTTGTTTATTTTGCTTGGAAGGAGGACTGATCCGAGGTGTGTTTGTATACTGACTCATGGACTGTTGCTAATGATTTGGCTGGATGATCAGGGACTTGGAAAGACCATAATTGGAAAATTGATGACAGAGAGGTCTGGGAAAGAGATATGTGGACAGACCTTTCCGAGTGGGCTAAAAACATGAAGATATTTGTGTCCCATATGAATGTGCATCAGAGGGTGACTTCAGCAGAGGAAGATTTTAATAATCAAGTGGATAAGATGACCTGTTCTGTGAATACCAGTCAGCTTCTTTCACCAACAACTCCTGTCATTGCCCATTGGGCTCATGAACAGAGTGGTCATGGTGGTAAGGATGGACGTTACGCATGGACTCAGCAACATGAACTTCCACTCGGCTGACCTGGCTATAGCCATTGCTGAGTGCCCAGTCTGCAAGCAGCAGAGACCCACACTCAGCCCCCGATATGACACCATTCCCCGTGGTAACCAGCCAGCTATATGGTGGCAGGTTGATTACATTGGACCACTCCCTTCATGGAAGAGGCAGCAATTTGTTGTAACTGAAATAGACACATACTCTGGATATGGGTTTGCTTTCCCTGCATGCAGTGCTTCTGGCAAAACTGCCATCCATGGGCTTACAGAATGCCTTATCCATATTTATGGTATTCCAACACAGCATTGTTTGTGATCAGGGAACATACTTCACAGCAAATGAAGTGCGGAAATGGGCACATACTCATGGAATTCTCTGGTCTTACCATGTTTTCCATCATCCAGAAGCACTGGATTGATAGGATGGTGGAATATCCTTTTGAAAACTCAATTGTGGTGCCCAGTAGGTGGCAGTACCTTGCAGGGCTGGGGTAATGTTCTTCAGGAAGCTGTATATGCTCTGAATCAGCATCCACTGTATGGTACTGTTTCTCCCATAGCCAGGATCCGTGGGTCCAGGAACCAAGGGGTGGAAATGGGAGTGGCACCACTCACTATTACCCCTAGTGATCCACTAGGAAAATTTTTGCTCCCTGTCCCTGCGACCCTGAGCTCTGCTGGTCTACAGGTTTTAGTTCCAAAAGGAGAAGTGCTTCCACCTGGAGAAACAACAATGATTCCATTGAACTGAAATCTAAGACTGCCACCTGGTCACTTTGGGCTACTCATGCCCCTGGATCAACAAGCCAAGAAGGGGGTTACATTATTGGCTGGGTTTATTGACCCTCACTATCAGGGGGAAATAGGACTACAGCTACACAATGGAGGTAAAGAAGTATTTTCCTGGAATATAGGACATCCCCTAGGGCGTCTTTTAGTACTACCATGCCCTGTCATTAAAATTAATGGAAAACTGCAACAACCCAATCCAGGCAAGACTACCAATGGCTTTGAAAATTCAGAAATGAAGGTTTAGGTCACCCCATCAGGGTAAGAGTCATGACCAGCTGAAGTGCTTGCTGAGGGTAAAGGGAACATGGAAGGGATAGTGGAGGCAGGTAGTGATAATTATGACCTATGACCATGTGATCAGTTACAGAAGCGAGGGCTGTAATGCTGTTTTGTTCCTGTGATACTATTTAAGTTGTAAGATATCAAGTTTAAGAATGAATATTACCCAAGGATTTGCGCCCTATTCTGGAGAGATTTAATGTGTTTCCAGTTATATCCAGGATATTTAGTATTGTTAGGTGAAAAAAAATGTGTTTTTTGTTTAGAAATTAGATATGGTTTAAGTTGATTAGTATAGCTGCGAAGTTGACACGGGGTGGACTTTCGTGGCCAGGTTCATGTGTCAACTTGGCTAGGTGGTGGTACCTGTTTGTCTGGTTAGGCAAGTGCTGGCCTGTCTTTTGCTATGAGGACATTTTGTAGAATTAAATCATGATCACATAGGCTGCATCCAGAGCTGATTCCATTTGTAATTAGCCAAGGGGAGTGTCTTCTTTAATGAGTGATGCTTAATCTAATCACTGGAAGCCTTTTAAGGAGGATTCCAAAGAGACAGGTTCTTTCCTGCTTCAGCCAGTGAGCCTCTCCTGTGGAGTTAGTCCAGACCCTCCATTGAAATCGTCACCTTCACAGCCTGCTCTACAGATTTTGGACTCTACATTCCTACGGTTACGTGAGACGGTTTTATAAATTATGTGTTTACGTGTATTTCCTGTTGATCCTGTTTCTCTAGAGAACCCTATCTAATACAAGCATACCATACGACCTTCCTACTAACTTATTCTCATAGCAGTATCAAAGCTTAGTGTACTCGCAATTTCTTAGAAGCTATTAAATCCCACCTCCACCTCCACTTGGAACCTCTCAAGTTGTTGTACTGTGCCTGTTAGATGGAAAAGAGGTCCTTCAAAACCCTTTTCATCTTCTTGTGAAACTTGAACAGTGACGCACAGAGCAGTTTGCTGTGCAACAGACAATTGTGCTGTTTCTCGCCTCATGACTCCTAACTGCAGTTGTTAGTGGACCCATTTTGGAAACTTCTGGGAAGGGTATTTTTTTTTTTTGATCTCTAATTTTTAAAAAATATTATCGATATATATTATATATTCACATACCATGTAATCATCCAGGGTGTACAATGGGAAGTTCACAATATCATCAAATAGCTGTGCATTTATCATCATAATCAACTTTTTTTTCTTTTTTGTGAAAAATAATATATATACAAAAAAGCAATAAATTTAGAGCACATTGCAACAATTACTTGTAGAACTGATTTCAGAGTTTGGTATGGGTTACAGTTCTACAATTTTAGGTTTTTACTTTCAGCTACTCTAAGATACTGAAGACTAAAAGAAATATCAATATAATGATTCAGCAGTCATACTCGTTTGTTAAACCCTACCTTCTCTGTATAACTCTATCATCACCTTTGATCTTTCACTCTTTAGGCGTATTTGGGCTATGGCCATTCTAACGTTTTCATGTTGGAAGGGCCTGTAGATAATATGGGATAGAGGGATATAGAGAGATAGAGTTGATGTGCTGGAGGGCCTGGCCCCTCTGCATTTCAGGACATACCTGGTCCAGAGACCCATCTGGAGGTTATAGGTTTCTGAAAGTTACCGTAGTAAATGGAAACTTTGTAGAATCTTATATAATGCCCTAGGTGTTCTTTGGATTGGCAGGATTGATTTTGGTTTGGGGTTGGCAAGCTATGATAGGTAGCAATGTCTAACTGAAGTTTGTGTAAGAGCGACCTCCAGAGTAGCCTCTCCACTCTCTTTGAACTCTCTCACCCACTGACATCTTTTTTGTTACAATTCTTTTCCCCCCAATGGCTGTTTTGTATTTAGCTTGACTTAGTGGCTTGCATTCCACCCTGGGTCCTTGCAGACTTGGCTCCCTGTGCCTTTATATGCATGGTGGTCTAAACACTGCTTCTGTGAGTGGTTCTATTGTGATTGGATGCAGGAACTCAGGCTGTGCCTTCCCTGCATAACTGCCAACCTATGCAGTACTGAGTGAGGGGTTGGGATCCAGACTAGCAAGTCTAGGATGGAAATTTCCTACCTGATCTTGGAAGTTCTTTTTCTTGCATTGGCAGGCACTGGGAATTGAACCCAGGTCTCTGGCATGACTGGTGAGAACTCTTTCTTAGCTGAGGCATTGTGGCCTGCACTCTTTTTCTTTTTCTTTTATCCAGCATTTGTGGAATTATTTTCCAGAGTCTCTTGTTCCCCAGCATTCTAAACAAATGCGATTTGTTCTTTTATTAGTTGATCCTGAGGGAAGATTTTTCCAGGGGTTGTCTTATGTTATCATGTCATCACTTGTCTTGGCTATTGTTAGTCCTTTTCATGTCCATTCACATTTTAGAATCAGCTTGTAAATGTCCACTCAAACGCAGATGCAAGTTATTGTATTTTGTTTGAATTTGTATTGGTTGTGTAGATCAGTTCAAGAGAGTTGTCTTCTGGTACCTTGTTATGATATATCTCTGATATTTAGGTTTTCTCCAGTTTCTCTCAGTAGGGTTTTATAGTTTCTTTGTGGAGGCTTTTTACATCTTCTATTAGATTTATTCCTAGAAGATCCATAGTTTTGATCCTTCAAAAAAATTTCATTCTTGAACTTTGTTGCTGGTATATAGAAATATAATTGGTTTTTCTTTATTTGACCCTGTCTGTAGAAACCTTGCTTACCTATGTCAAGAATAACAGTAATTTTTCTATGGATTTTTCTAGATTTTCTGAGTTTTATCATTCAAGATAATCTGTGTGCTGCTTTGAAGTCATGTACCCCAGAAAATCCTTGTTCTTTTTCCTGATCCAATCTTGGGAGTACAGCCATGTTTCTTTAAATTTTGACCTGGTCTTGTAGGGCAGACCTATTGTTCAGGAAACCTTTTATTGGATGTGACATCCAGTTGTGAGTGTGACTTTTTGATTAGATGGAGATGTGACCCCCACCCGTTCAAGGTGGGTCTTGATTACTTTACTAGCATCCTTTAAGAAGGGGAACGATTTTGGAGAAACCTCAGATGAAGATGCAGATGTAGACACAGGCATTTGGAAATGCAGGAGTTTCAGGAGCAACTAGGAGTTGAGAGAGCCAATGGAAGCCAGGCAGGAATCAGTGACAGAGATGGAGATGTTGGAGATGCTTGGAGTGCCGAGAGAGCAGATGGACATTTTGAGATGCAGAGCCCTGCAGACATCACTACGTGCCTTTCCATGATATGCTAAGCAAGCCAGAACTTAAAGTTGTGACCCAGAGGAGCTAAGTGAAGGTCCACAGACGCTTATCAGAAGGTGGAAGCAGTGGAACTGGGAACAAGGACCAGCAAGCTCCAGTCCCATGCCTTCCCATGTTACACGTATTGGCCTTCCTTGAGTCAAGGTATCTTTCTCTGGGTGCCTTAGCTTGGGCATTTTTATGGTCTTAGAACTGTTAACTTGTAACTTAATAAATCCCCTTTATAAAAGCCATTCTGTTTCTAGTGTATTGCATTCTGTCAGCATTTAACAAACCAAAACAATCTGTAATGACAACGTTTGTTTTTTTCTTTTCCAATCTTGTCTTACCTATCAGCAGTCTTGTTTCTTTGTGTGTTTTGTTACCTTGTGTACTGGATGAAAGTAACATGGCCCTTCCATGGACCTGAGGGTACTGCTAGTCCAGGACAATTTTGATTCAAATTCAGGAGCTGAGGCCCAGGAAAAGTAGATAAAACTAGATAAAGGGAAGCTGGGTTGTAGATCTGTGTGAAGGCTAGTGCACTTCTGTTTCATCCTGGCTTAATCCTTTGGGATCCTAGAGGAGGTTGAGGGGTGGATTTTTTCCACTTTTACAGAGTCTCTTTGAAGCTACTTTCCCAGAATTAGCAAGTAATAAATGTGGACTTTAAATGGCAGGGCTTCCCTGTTCGCCTAGCGGTTCCTATAAAACTATTTTGATGCTTTGTGTAACTTCTTTACCTTAGCAATTAGAGTGTTCTTAATTATCTAGGCCACAATTTTGAAATTTAAGGTGTTTATGATACCATTGAGTTTTTAATTTCTGTTACTGAATTGTTTGTTTTTAGAACTTTTTTTTCTCAAACCGCTTTTTATACTTTTCCATTCATACAGATATCTTCAGGCTTGTGCTTTGTTTCTTGTGCATAGTAGCATACTTATTATCTGTGTACTTTACGAATCTGTTTCTTTTGCTTTTGTTCATGCAGTCTAGTTTAATTTTGTATCCTATTACAAAATGCAATGTTCTTGATGTTGTTTTTGAAAAACTATTTGTAGGAATTTTTTGAAGCATGCTGAGAAGCTATTTTCCTCCAGAGAAGATTTTTTACTCGTGCCATGTACCTGGGACTTTTGAATCAGAGATAACCTTAACATAAATTTGAGATTTCAGATTCCCCTGGTAATCCAATTTGAGCAGAAAAGCGTCTTATTAGACACTCTACTTTGTGTCAGCATGACTTTGTATATTAATGGTCTGTGCTTTTAAGAAGATGGTTTTAAATTATATCAATTATTTTCTTGTTTTCTGTGAGAAGTTGATCTGGAAAATGTAACTTGCTTTCCTGAAACAGAAAATTGTACTGCAGTTTATTTAACTAGATACCTGTTTTACATTTAGGAATTTTTTCTTTTTGTTATAGTAAATAATATGGCAATGAAGAAATGTTGTTCCTATTTGTGCATGTGTCCAGTTATTTACTGAAGACTAATTTTTAAAAGTGAAATTGTTAGAGGCTGCATTTTTTAATGCTTTTTAATATATATTGCCAAACTTCTACAACAAGATTTTCCCAAAATTGTGTATGCTAAGCCTTTTTTAACTTTTGCCATTTTAATAGGTATTTTAGAAAATAGTACCACATTATTATTTAATTTCTGTTTATTATTTTTGCTTATATAAATATTGTTATTTGTGTTTTACCACTTTTGTGATTACTACTGCCTAGGGTTTTAATTGAGAGTAACTTTTTGACAGGTAATGCAAACATTTCCTTTAGTTTGTCATTTGCATTTTATCTTCATTTATAGATTTTATTTTTCTGCATAGAGGTTTAAATTTTTAGTCTTTTATACAGTCAGATTTAGCAAATCTTTTATAAAGCCATAATCTGTCTGAGTTAATAGATTTATAGTTGCTCCTGAAAAAAATAATGTTTTAAGTATGGAGTTGCCTTATATTGTTAAAAAGTTGAAAACATAGTTTTCCATTCAATTGCATATAGATGTTTTAATATGTTAATTTAACTCTTGACTGGGATAATGCTTATTTTTAGTCTCTATTAACCTGAGTTTTTAATTACAACTCTTTTTCTCTTCCTTACTATAATACTTTCTGTTTCTCTGCTAATGTTCTTTTGATGTATGTGTTTGGTATATGTTTTTGGAGGTTGGCAAATTAGAGATTTGAAATAATATTGAATTTAGATTTTCTTTCCAATTTTTGCTTCAGTAATGAAAGTAATGATTCATTTACCGTATTAGGAAAGATTTGTGATATCAGGGTTTTAAATCTTTTTATGTAAGTATAGATTCTTCAGTAGAACAGGAAAACATTTTATTGAAACTGAATTAAGACTTTTAATTTCTTAATATATGTTTCCTTTTAGATAAGTGATGAAGAGAAGAACCTCCGAGAACAGGAGATTATTGCCTCATCACCAAGTGGGGTTCAGTTAGAGTTTGAGTCAGTTTATAAGGTATGTAAACTTTAAAAATTTTTCCAACATTTTATTAAATTTATCACATTGAACTTTATATACATCTTTAATTAACCCATTCGTATAGACTTGTTTCACCGCAGCTACCCCTCTCCAGCACAGATGTTGTATCCTTAATGTGGTGAGGACAGCATCTGTTGATTAATTAACATCCGTTGATGGATTAGGGGAGATGTGTCTCCACCCATTTGGGTGGTCTTGATTGGTTTACTGGAGTCCTATAAAAGAGGGAAGATTTGGAGAATGAGAAATTTGGAGAGAGCAGAGAATGCTGCAGCACCACGAAACAGAGAGAGTGAGAGATCACCACATTAAGGATGTGCCACATACTGCCATTCTGTGCTGGACCATCCTCCTATACAGATACTCTCTGTTTTAGTTTGCTAGCTGTCAGAATACAATATGCCAGAAACGGAATGGCTTTTAAAAAGAAGAATTTAATAAATTGCAAGTTTATAGTTCTAAGGCCATGAAAATGTCCCAGTTAAAGCAAATCTATAGAAATGTCCAATCTAAGGTATCCAGGGAAAGAATGCCAATGAAGTTCAAGGTTTCTCTCTCAAGTGGAAAGGCACATGGCAAACTCAGTCAGGGCTTTTCTGTCATCTCATCTGGAAAGGCATGGCAGACATGGCGGCATCTGCTGGCTTTCTCTCCAGGCCTTTTGTTTCATGAAGCTCCCCGGAAGGAATTTTCCTTCTTCATCTCTAAAGATTGCTGGCTGGTGGAGTCTCTGTTTCTTGTGACTGTGTTGTTCTGCTGTCTCAGAATTTCATGTCTTTCTCTCTTGTAATTCTCTTTTATAGGATTCCAGTAAAGTAATCAAGACCCACCTAGAATGGGTGGAGACATGTCTCTACCTAATTGTTTAACAACCACTCTTGATTGAGTCACATCTCTAGGAAGATAATCTAATTAAAGTTTCAAGCATACAGTATTAATTAGGGATTAGAAGAAACAGCTGCCTTTACAAAATGGGATTAACATTAAAACATGGCTTTTCTAGGGTACATACATCCTTTCAAACCAGCACCCCTCCTAACCCTGCTTGGGCTCTGATCCCCACTGAAGCCCATTCTCTTAAAGGATTGTCCTCCTCAAAATGCTTGGACTTCTGCACCCTACACTGGGCTGCCCTCTACGTGAATGCCCTATCACCCACTTGGCACCAGCAGCCTGTGTTGGATCACTGCCCCGAATGGAAGCCCTCTTCACTGCACTTAGGCTCTGACACCATGCTTTGGATCCCCTTCCCACATGGAGTCCTCATTTTGCTTAGAATCTGACACTATGCCCACTTGCTATCCCATGGACCATCTTACATAACCCACTCATCCTGTGGCTGGATCATTTGCTTTTCCCCAAATCCAGCATAGGTGCCTACTTTGCTTGAATCCACCATTACTTTTTGGACTGAATAGTCTAGAGGGAAAAGAGTTAAGAGCTGAAATTCATTTTAAAAATTGATAACTGTAACTCCACAATTTCTTTTTGAAATGAATTCATTCTTTCACTGGCATGTGCTAGTAGTTAAAAATTCTGCCTCCACATTAGGTCCCCATTCCAATTTCCTCTCTTTCTACCAATTAGGTCATCATTCTGTTAGCCTTCCAAGCTTAGAGTGTGGGAATCAATATTTATTCCTCCCATAACACACATTTCCCATTATTCTGCCTTCATAGCTTCTTTTCTTCTCCCTGGGCATTTTTATTTCTACTATGACAACCCTAATAAAATAGAATCATGAAATGTTAGAGCCAAAGAACTCCTAAAGGGTCATTTAGTCCACCCCTTCTTCTCTCCTCCAGTTTTACAGATCTGGCTGCTGAGGGATTCAGTGAATTTACCAAAATCACAAGTCTAGTCAGTACTAGAACTTGGACTAGAACCCATATTTTCAGACGTCTTTCATTCCTTTTTCTGGTCTAGCTTATTTCAATAAACTGTCTGCCTGTTCCTCTAGTATGTCCTATGTGAATTACCTTCTTGGTCCCATTTCACACCCAACATTGTAAAGCCATTTACTTTTCATGGGTTTTAGTCTTGTTTCCTTAACTGTGTGATGACTTTCTTATGGTAAAAAGTGTCGTAATTATAGAAAATAGAAATCAGTAAGTTAATCAAAAGCTATTTGTTTAAAAACTATATTGCTTAAAGGATGAGATGTCGTTGCATGTGCAGAAGATTCAACCTAGCTTTTACTTTATTTTTTTAAAAAAGATAGATTCCTCATATATTAGAGAGTGGAGATGATTTTTGCAATTATTAATATCATATTTGGCTCATGCCTTAGAATTTTAGGATAGTTAATAGGCATTTAAAAAGTGTAAGTAGAATTTTTTTTTAACTTTTTTCAAATTTACTAGCAAATACTTATTTTAATTACAAAACCGAACACTTTATTTCCGTTTCCTAGTATTTGATTAGCTTTTCCAATATATTTCTCTGGAGAAAGAATGGAAACATAGAAGAAGAAATTCACATTACTTTACTTACTGGTAATTTTTCAGTAACAAACATTGTATATCCTTTAGAATTTTATTTGATGCGGAATAAAATGTGTAGAAAATGTTATCTACAGTGAATACAGTGTGCATAATGTCTTGAGTTAGGAGTTTGAAGTCCTAGAGATTATAGTTTATAAATTCATAGGTTAGAATAAGAATGAAGCATTCTAACTTGACATATTATTGTAATTATTTCTTTTTATTTTTTTCCAAAATATCTACTCTGAAATAGGCACTTTTTTGAATTGCCACTCCTTCCTGTTGCTAAGTGTTTTATGAAATCTTTTGTTTTTCTTTTAAGTCTGCTGAGAGTAATGTATTTCTAACAGAAAAGATTTTGTTTAGACTTAATACTTATAAGAGTGAGGAGGACTTTTTAATTACAGGTGCTGACTTTATTTTCCCTGTTGCACTCTGAATGCAGATCCCTTTTGCTGATGCTCTGGATTTGTTTCGAGGAAGGAAAGTCTATTTGGAAGATGGCTTTGCTTATGTACCACTTAAAGACATTGTGGCAATCATCCTGAATGAGTTTAGAGCCAAACTGTCCAAGGCTCTGGCAGTATGTATTTCACTTTATTTTCATATTTGTCTTGTTCACATTTAAAATTATATACCCTTGGTAGTTTTGTTCTGCTTCTTTAGGGAATAGATTGATTTAACTTCCATAATGACATTTAAATATGTTGCTATACTGGTAATTAAAAACCCATAGATTTTCATGTGCTGTTACTCATAGTTGGTTTTCTCAGTTTTTCTCCTCTTGGTAATACTAATAGTGAACTGATTTATTTTATGAATGGTGTCTGTGGGTTTCTTTAAGATCGTGGCTTTTTTCCCTTGAGGTGAACTTCATATGGGGCCCTTCACAATTAGTGTGGCCTGTGGTACATAACTCCACATTTTGTTCTAAATTGGTATTTTGTGTCAGTAGAGGTTAATGTAGTATAACGTTATACTACATTATATAATGTAGTATATATAAGTGTAATCTAGTATAATTCTAGTACTTATACTGAAGTATTAGAAATAGAAATAAGCTGGTCCTACAATGCACAGCCCAGTGCTGAGTGAAATTGTAGTTAACTGTATTCAACAAATAGCATAATCAGTGCTGTTTTGTTTTTGTTTATTTATTTATTCATTCATTCATTGGCCAATGCTTTTTAAGTTGTATATTGAAAGCACGACACTTAAATGGTGACATTGTGAAAATGTATACATTTTCCAATGTTGTCTTTTAATCTGGTTTGAATTTTTTGGTTCTTAATACAGAATGGGACACCAAAGTTACTTGATGTTGCTCTTTTTAAGCTGTACTGTTTGACATGTAAGCATATGCTACGCATTTTTTTTTTGTTTGTTTGTTTAGCTTTTTTTTTGTATGCTGTGTGGCAGGGTCGCATTTCATTATTTTTCCACCAAGCATTTCTTTTTGAGATCGTAGTTTTGATATAAATAATTTTATTATTGACTCTTTACAGTTACCTAAACATATATAATTCAGCAATATGAATATTTGGGAAAACTAAAATATTAACTCTGGTTTTGTGAAATGAGGTAATTTATGAAAACAGCTATTGTAATGTGCTTAACAATTGTCGGAATTCTTTCTCCCTTTGCAATCCCATTGGATATCTTTATTCTCATTAAAGTTGATGCTTTACTTGCCTGTGATGTATCCTGGACTATAAGCTATTTACATATAAGGATAGTGTCTTTCATCACTGTGAGCCCATGTGGTGGCACTGATGTTTGTCTTCTTGGTCAGCCATAAATTCTTTAATTATTCTTGGTTTTGTTCAACCATTTTCTCTCTGTTGGAATTTTGGGCAGTGCTTTTTTTGTGTGAAGTAGCCATATACTTTTCAGGACATTGGACACTCATCCACTAGATATCAGTATTGATTCCCAGTTCTGATGACCACCAAATATGGCAGCCTACAGTTTAGAAAGCTTCTTGGGTATTGATTCTACCTCTGAGCAAATCATGGTTGTCTCCTTTTCCTTTCCCAGTTGATAATTTAGGCATGTTATAAGTGTTATTGTGGCTGAAAAAGAGGGAGAAATTGCTTAGAGGCTTCTGGAAAAAGTTTTTCTTTTTTTAAAAAATGGGCACAGGGGGGTGGGCCATGGTGGCTCAGCAGGCAGAGTTCTTGCCTGCCATGCTGGAGACGTGGGTTTGTTTACTGGTGCCTGCCACTGTTAAAAAAAAAAATGTGGTGGCACAGGGGACCAAATAATTTTCCCCTGCTCTGGGTGTTTTTGTAACTGAATGAGGTACCTAGAACTGATGCAGCCATCTTGAGAAAATAAAGGCAGTCCAGTTTGCTGAGGATGGACATGCAGAAAGATGGAAAAAATCTGAGTCCTTCTTTAGGTGGGTAAGTTGCTGAATTAAAGAATCCTGGAACCACCAAAACTTCTGTTTTATGGGATAATGAAATTTCAATATTTAAACCAATCCATGCTAACATAACCAACAAATGGAATCTACTAGCTCATAAAATTGAAAGGGCCAGATGTAGTGTGAGCATCAGACATAGTTTAATCAAGGTTCTAGCTATTTCTCTGCAGTTGAATTTAGTGCTTAGTGCAATGGCTTTATCCTAAGTCTGGCTTCTCTCATGGGAGCAAAAATCACTGTCATTAGGTCAGGTTATATATCTATATACCATACCATCCAAAAAAAGAGAGTATCTTTGTTCCAGATTTCTATCCTTAGCTTTAAAATTCACTGAGCTTGGAATGGCTTAAGTCGCTTGTCTATCATTGAACCAGTTATTGTGGCCAGAGGAATTGCTTAGTCTAAGAAGTATAGCCTATGAACTTTGATCTCCTTTGTCCTACCCTCCCTCCTACTCATTCTTTCCCCCTTCCAACATACATTTAAAAAAATTTAATATGAAATTTTAAATTTTGAAAAAATCACTGTCTTATTGAGAAGTTGTACATTAAAAACAATGAACTCTTTCCCTGAACCATTTGCGAATTTTGCCAACTTGATGTCTCATCACCCCTATATACTTTAATGTGTAATTTCTACAAACAAGGACATTTTCCACATAATCACAATTCAACTGTCAAATTCATGGACACATTACTACTACCTAATAGTTAGACCCCCTTCAAGTTTTATCAGTTCTAAAATCACAAAAATGTCCTTTATAACAAAAGGATCCAGTCCTAAATCCCATGTGGTATTTTGTTGTTGTGTCTCTTTAGTCTACTTCAGTCTGATACAGGTTCTTAGTCCTTCCTTAACTTTGATGACTTTGTCACTTTTGGATATTATGGGCTAGTTATTTTGAAGACTCTTTCACCATTTGAGTTTGTCTAATGTTTCTGCATGTTGAGATTCAAGTTATATATCTTGAGTAGGAAGATCATAGAATTGATGCTGTATTCTTTTCATTGTGTTATATTAGGTGGTGTTTGATTTTGATTGGTCCCAATTCTGGTCGACTTTATCAAAATTTATTTATCCAGTAACAGTTCTAGATTTTTTTGGTGTGCTTTTTTGTTGTTGTTATTACTAAAATACTGCTGCTATTAACGTTTTGTTATAGTCTTATGGCAAACATATGGTTATATACCTAGGAGTGGGATTAAAGAATATAGGATATTGGTGTCTGTTCCGCTTTAATAGATTGACTTCTTTTTGACATTAAAAAATGTTTATTGATAGTTAAATATAGTTATAATAAACTCTTACCATGCTAATATAAATAGCTTCCTTTTATTAAAAAATAGTTTTCCACAACAACAAAATTGTAAAAATAGTCATTGTTTTACATTTTTGCAACCTTTTAATACTTGACTTAATAGAAGACAGTTGGATTTGTATCTGCTTCTACATTCTATCTATTGTGTAGAATTTGGTTGAAGTATATGAAAGAAGTATGACCTCACATTGATATGTAGATTATAGCAGATAACTTGAAGAGATCTAGTAAGGGCACCATAGCACTACTGAGAACAAACTGAGTTAATCTCTGGTGATACACCTATTAATCCCCTAGATATATCACCTTAAAAATTTCTAAAATAATTTTAAGAATGTACAAACATCTATCTTATTAGCCATCAAAGTGGATATCATCATACATTAATTAGCCTTTGGATAACTTCACTCTGTAGTTCTGAGGGAATAGTATGAAAGGCAAATCGTTTTAAACCTTGTGGGAATCATATTTACTTTTAATAAGTTTGCCACTAGTGTGTTGTAGGAAGTTCTGGCTTCAGTATCTTTAGAATTAATAGAGTAGGAGTAGTGACTTGTTGCCTCAGGCAATGCTTGACTTTCTCTTGTGTGGGTCAGGGCCAGATCTGCTTGAGAGGAGATCCAGAGAGTCCTCTGTGACATCATGCAAGATGGCATATATTGACTGGGAACCTGTTCTGGGAGCTGAGAAAGGGAGTGGGACGGAGAAAGGGTTTCTTTTATGGTTGTGTTGAAAGAGAAATCTAAACTTATTGGTATAATCTTTTTACTACTTTAGTTTCCTGTGACAAAGGTTTTGACTGTGAAAATGTAGTTGACATGTTTTTGGCCTTAATCATAGAAATATTCTAGTAAGATGAGAAAAATTGCCCTAAAGTAGATAAAAAGGCATTTTAATTAGTGGTAAAGGATGAAATAAGTAGTGCTAGGGGAAATCTGAGTTGATAGAAATGTTTTACCCCAGGTAACATCTGAAAGCTTGTTCTTAACCTGTTATGTGATTGTTATGATAGTATATTTAATCTGGCTTTTGAATATGCTTTAGAACTAGTAAAAACTGATTATTACTTTCTTGGATAATAACTCTTTTCTTAGCCTATGCATCCTTTGAGATTCAGCTGTTTCCCGTTTCTTCCAGGAAACTTCCCCTAAGGCCCTTAAGTTTCTAATTCTCCAGCTAAGTATACCTCCTTTGTGCTCCCACAGCACTCTGCACACTACCAAACTGTGATGGAATTATTCTGATTGTGTTTTTCTCCCCAACTAAAATGTAAGCTCTTTGAGAGTGAGTTCTTTATCTTAATTGGATTTCTCTGTTGTCTAGCATCTGGCTTATGGGGTCAGTGCTCAGTAAAATCTTGTTGAATTTTGATAGATATTGTGTGATAAGAAATTCCATTTGTCCTTGGCTTATGGTTTGAGCATTATCTCATTTGATCTTCACCACAAACCAGAGTGATTGAGATAGGTAGGGATTATAATCTGCATTTTGCATATGAAGAAAATTCTACTCAGAGAGGCTAAATAATTTGCTGAAGGTTATGTTGGCTAGTAATTGATGGAGCCATCACTGGATCTCAGCTCTTCTGACTGTAATCTTGGGATCTTTTGATGAACTGCAAGAAATCATAGAATTGGGGTGTTTTTGTCTTCAAACTCTGGGGAGATATGGAAGGGTTTGTATCTTTGCACAGATAGTAAGAATCAAAGGGAGAATTTGAATCCAAGCATTCTGACTTCAGAGTCTGTGTTCCCACCGATTATTTGATTTTGCCTAGGAATAAGTGGTTAGATAGTGATGCCATTTTACCAAGATGTGGAAAACTGAGAGAAGTACATAAAATAAAATCAAGAATGGTATTTTGACTGTATGAAGTGAGAGGTGCTATTTGCCATCCAAATGGAGATGGCAAGTAATAAATTGGATTTAAGAATGTTGATTTCTGGGGAGGGGAATATGAAACCTTGAGATTATATGAGATCATACAATTATATTATAGAGAATAGAAGTGGACCCACAACTGAGCTTGGGTTTTCACACACCTGTGTCCTTAAGCAGTGGAACTATTTTGTTTTAAAAAATGCGATAGATTCTTTTTTTTTTTTTTTTTTTTTTTACATGAGCAGGCACCGGGAATCGAACCCGGGTCCTCTGGCATGGCAGGCAAGCATTCTTGCCTGCTGAGCCCCCGTGGCCCGCCCTGCGATAGATTCTTAAAATATAGTTTTATTTCTTTAAGGCAGATTCTCTTTTTTTCTCACACAATGTGCCTCATTTCACTTTCTATTTTTGAGGCTTGTGATTAGAGAGTTATGGTAAAACTTTAAAAACAAGACTTTTCAAAAAATATATTATACACTTCTCATTTAGATATAGAAATAAGGAGTTTGAGAAGTTACTAAGGAAACTGACATGCAGGTAAGCTGTTCTTTCTTGGAATTGCAAAGAAAAGAAAGGATTTCTTTGTTTTGAGAAGGATTTTCTTTTTCATGTTTTTAGAATGCTAGCTGAATCTGTGGTTCACAAAATGTTTGTTGCTTTTGAAAAATATGCTTTGTAGGAACTTGATCAAGTAATTTTTATTTCTAAAGAGCTAAGAATTCTCTTAGATATTTAATCCTCTTTAAAAAAACAATTTATTAAACCTTGGCTAAATAGAATTAATTCTCTTGAATGATTATTTACTTTGGAATCATGTAGAAGTTTTCTTTGTCTTTGTGTTTAGCAAGTTGATTTCTTGGGTTTTGAAATGATTGGTATGTCTTTTCTGATATTACTTTCTGATTATTTAATGTTATTTTAAAGAGGCTTGCTATGAACCAGTCAGTACTACAGCTAATTCATCAATATGCAGATAGGTGATATAATTAGCAAATTATTCTGGATAGCACATCTTTACCTCCACCATTACTATCAGGCACCAGCCCATTTGTTTTTCCATGGAATGGATCTGTAGGAAATGAAAAATTGCAGTTGAAAGCTGTGGAACGAACAGAAAGAAATAATTCATTTTGAGAAAAACAAAACATATGCTCTTTCTACTTGGACATATGTTTGTTGACTGAGGATGCTAAGCTGAGCTTTATCTTTGCTCCATGTGTGAGATAATGCTTTGTTATATACCCTTTATAAGTTTTCCTTAACAATTTGTGGTTCATTCAACAAACATTTCTTTAACATATGTCAGCTTTACTGCATGGTACCTTAGGTTTATAGGAAACAGGAAGGTTATAAGACAAGACCCTGGCTCTCATGAACTCTCTAGACTAATAGGTAGAGGTAAGGTGTACATAAAAGACTTAATTACTAGGTAGAGAGAGGGGAGTATCCCAAGAGCTCTATCACCTAATCTTGAATTTTGAGGAAAAATAGAGTTGACACTGGCTTTAAATGATTTGACTATAAGGAGATGAACAGTTTTCAGAAAGCATAGCAATAAATGGTTAGGAGTTGGAAAAGCAAGGGCTATGTTTGGGTAATGGTTAATTGTATGATTGGTTGAGATTAATGTCTGTGAAGAATAGTGATAGCTGAAATTGGAGCTGTGGGTATCACCAAGCTAATGAGTTTGGGTGCTACTGTTTCTAAACTTTTTTGATTGTTCTCCCTTGGTTTAAATATCACCTCCCCACCCCAACCAATGTACAGTTGTATTACATAATAAAATGGGAATTTTAAAAAGGATGAGAAAAAAATAGGAAGAGAAATTTTAATTATTTCCTTTCTATCTTATATATATTCCGTTTGGAATGGAATGGAAGTTGCTGGTGTTACCATTGGAGATGTGTTTTAGCAATAGATATGTGAGAACTATTTGGGAGAGAAAATGATTTTGGTATTAGGCATGTGGAATTTAGAGGATTAACAGGACATTTTGGTAAATTAAGGTTGGAATTCAGGAGAGTGCTTAGGGATTCAGACATAGATATGGGTGTTAACCTGTATGGTTGTAAAATTTGAAGCTATACTTAGTGGATGCACTCTTTAAGGAGTAGAAAATAAAGAGAGAAGAGGACCCCAAACACTAAACTGAATATGAGGCTGAATCAGGCAGGTCCAACGAGTTAGATATTACAAACGAATAAGTCTTTACTAGTAAGTCTTAGCATCTTCCTCCATATGTACTTTATTTTAGAGAAATTAGGCTAGTGACATCATTAACAGAATAGGGTTGCATGAAAGTATTTTTTTTTTGTTTTAGTGAGATACTGTAGATTTTTGATAGAACAGGTTTCCTTCATTGAAAAAAATTAGTACTAACGTATATGAAAGGGCTTTGAAATTCCCTGTATTAGGAGTTCATCTGAAGGGAATAATTCATGTAAGAAATAATATTTTAAGAGCTTTAATTTTTCTTTTTGTTCTCTGCGCTGCCCAGTATACTACTAGATTTTGTGATTATAGAAGTTGTTCATGGCAAAGGATTTTTTTTTAATTTTTAAGAAATTTTTATTATGGCAAAATATTTATAATGTAAAATTTTCTGTTTTAATTACTTTCAGATATACAATTGTGTTAGTTAGATTCTGTTGTCAACTTGGCCAGGTGAGCATACCTAGTTCTGTTGCTGCCGAGCAAGCCAATGGTACATGAATCTCATCTGTTGCTAATTACATCTGCAGTCGGCTAGGAGGCGTGTCTGCTGCAATGAGTGACATTTGACTTAATTGGCTGGTGCTTAAATGAGAGAACGCAATGTAGCACAGCCAAGCAGCTTGGCATTCCTCATCTCAGCACTAGCAGCTCAGCCCAGGCCTTTGGAGATCCAGAAAGAAGTCACCCCGGGGAAAGTTGTTGGGACCCAGGGACCTGGAGAGAAGACCAGCAGAGACCATTTTGTGCCTTCCACGTAAGAAAGAACCTCAGTGGAAAGTTAGCTGCCTTTCCTCTGAAGAACCAACTAAATAAATCCCCTTTTATTAAAAGCCAATCTGTCTCTGGTGTGTTGCTTTCCGGCAGCTAGCAAACTAGAACAACAATTCATTGGAATTAATTGCATTCATGGTGTTGTGCTACCACCATCACCGTCCATTACCAGAACTTTTCTATCATCCCAAATAGAAAGTCTGTAAATCTGTGCCCATTAAGCAGTAACTCCCACTTGACCTCCCCATAACCTATGAATTTGGTGGCAAGAATTTTAATGATTTACTCATGTCAAGCTTTTCTTTGCTTTCTTGTTGCCAACAAATGCTAGCAGCACATAGTCACAGAATTAGAGCAGAGAGAATTTTAGAATTGTGTGGTAATCATTTGTGTGTTATGTTGCCCTCTTTCTTAACAACTAGAATCCACACTCTAGGCTTACATCACTGAATATGCTTGCTTGTCCTATTATGTATGGTAGTGGTTAGTACAATGCTTTCTTTCACCAATTAGGCTTCTTTATTTTACCCATGAAAGTTCAGCTCCAGAAGAGGTTTAGTGGCATGCAGCTAAATAGTGAAGGCCATGGACCTAGACTTCAGGTTTCTTACAGCTCGGAGTTCTGTGCCCTTTTACCATAGTTTGTTGTCTTTCACAAAACCCAAACACCACCGCCTCTCTACTGCTTTTTCAGATTCATCCTCATGCAGATGTTTCCATTGCATGTTTCTCCTGAGGAGGGATAGTGCCATATTCAGTTTAATTATCTCTGACTCCTAGCACATTGCCTTGTGAAGAGTAGGTACTCAGGATCTGATTACCTTGTGAGACCTACATGCTTGTATTCTTCTCCAGATTTGTTGAGAAAACTTAAGTTAAATGGGGTTGCTTTCAGTGTACTGTTTATGAGAGGAAAGAGTAAAAGTACCTGATAATGTGTGTAAAGTGCTGTACCTACAGAATATTTCTGCAATGTCAATTGCAAATCTTTATGACCACAGAACACTTCTGAAGAACTATTACAGCTGGTTACAGTAGTTAAAATTGTTACTCTTTTGACAGCTTTTCTGTTTTTAATTTTGCTTTGAAACTTACCATGCAGTATAAACCAAGTTTAAACTCTGAATACCATGAGAATAGCAGCTTCATCCTTCATGGTTGAAGTCTCCAGAGTAATCCTTAAGTTACTACTTTTGTGGTAAACTTTGTGATTCGCTCCCACCCCCCCATTCACAGAAAAGAAAAGATCATCCCCCATCCCTAATCCCCTTTATAAACATTCCTGTTTCCCAGATCACTTATCATATAAGAATACTAATAAACCATTTTAAAGCGTTATCATAGATGGAATACTTATTGCTTTTACACGATATTTATAGTTTATTTTTTTTCACTGAGCTGCATTGCTTTCATTGATACGAGTGCTCTGAAAGACAGATATTATCCCTATTACCTACCTGTGATGAGAAAATATCAGCAGTGTTAGTTGCTAGGAAACAGATGAATAACAAAAAAATTTATTTTGGTACTTATAAATTCAGTACTTTGACAGTTCTACTTTCATTGAACAAAATTTATTCAGTTACTATAATGAAAGATGTATCATCTGTTAGTTTTCCAATTAAAAAATTTTGCACAGGGAGACTAGGAATATGAAAAATGTTACAGGATTGATTAAATGTTGAGAGTGTAATTTTTATCAGTGACTGGACATTGAAAAGTGATGATTATGGATCTCTTTGAATTTCAGTTTTGTTAGTTTTCTGATTCATCTTTAATGAGAGAGCATGAGAACAAGCAGCAAAACACACACAGACAGTGAGAACGTGGGGATTTAAACTAACTATATTTATTAAACTAACTTTGTCTTATAGAAATAGGATTGTCCACATCTTTTTTTAAATTACCCAGGTCTGTTCTTTCATTTACAACACTAGTAATTATGATCAGAAAAAGAATAACTATTAAAAAGAAGTGATTTTCAACTTAAAAGACATTGATAGAACATTATACCCCACAACAGCAGAATAAACCTTTTTCTCAAGTATTCATGGATTATTCTCAAGGATAGACCATATGTTGGGTTACAAAGCAATTTCAATAAATTAAAAAAGATTGAAATCATGCAAAACACTTTCTCAGATCATAAAAGAATGAAGTTAGAAATCAATAATAGGCAGAGCGCCAGAAAATTCACAAATAAATGGAGGCTCGACAACATACTCTTAAATAACAAGTGGGTCAAGGAAGAATTTACAAGTGAAATCAGTAAATATCTTGAGGCAAATGAAAATGAAAACACAGCATATCAAAACTTATGGGACACAGCAAATGCAGTGCTAAGAGGTAAATTTATTGCCCTAAATGCCTATATCAAAAAAGAAGAAAGGGTAAAAATTCAGGAATTAACTGTCCACTTGGAAGAACTGGAGAAAGAAGAGCAAACTAATCCCAAAGCAAGCAAAAGGAAATAAATAACAAAGATTAGAGCAGAAATAAATGAAATTGAGACCATGAAAACCATAGAGAAAATCAATAAAACCAGAAGCTGGTTCTATGAGAAAATCAATAAGATTGATGGGCTCTTAGCAAGACTGACAAAAAGAAGAGAGAGGATGCAAATAAATAAGATCAGAAATGGAAGAGGAGACATAACCACTGACCCCACAGAAATAAAGCAGGTAATAACAGGATACTATGAACAACTTTATGCTAATAAATACAACAATGTAGATGAAATGGACAACTTCCTAAAAAGGCATGAACAGCCAACATTGACTAGAGAAGAAATAGATGACATCAACAAACCAATCACAAGTTAAGAAATTGAATTAGTTATTAAGAAGCTCCCCAAAAAGAAAAGTCCAGGACCAGATGGCTTCACTTGTGAATTCTACCAAACATTCAAGAAAGAATTAGTACCAATCCTGCTCAAACTCTTCAAAAATTGAAGAGGGGGGAAGGCTACCTACCCCATTCTATGAAGCCAACATCACCCTCATACCAAAGCCAGACAAAGATACTACAAGGAAAGAAAATTACAGACCAATCTCTCTAATGAATATAGATGCAAAAATCCTCAATAAAATTCTAGCAAATCGAATCCAGCAGCACGTTAAAAAAATTATACACCATGACCAAGTAGGATTCATCCCAGGTATGCAAGGATGGTTCAACATAAGAAAATCAATTAATGTAATACACCATATCAATAAATCAAAGCAGAAAAACCACATGATCATCTCGATTGTTGCAGAAAAGGCATTTGACAAAATTCACCATCCTTTCTTGTTGAAAGCACTTCAAAGGATAGGAATAGAAGGGAGCTTCCTCAACATGACAAAGGGGATATATGAAAAACCCACAGCTAACATGGGGAGAAACTGAAATCTTTCCCCCTAAGATCAGAAACAAGACAAGGATGTCCACTATCACCACGGTTATGCAACATTGTGTTGGAAGTTCTAGCCAGAGAATTAAGGAAATACAAGGCATCAGAATTGGAAAGGAAGAAATAAAATCTCACTGTTTGCAGATGATATGATACTATATATGTCAAAAACCCTGAAAAATCCACAGCAAAACTACTTGAGCTAATAAGTACAACAAAGTGGCAGGTTACACGATCAACACTCAAAAATCTGTAGTGTTTCTATACACTAGTAATGAGCAATCTAAGGGGGAAATCAAGAAAAAAAATTTCATTTACAGTTTTAACCAGCAGAATAAAATATTTAGGAATAAATTTAACTAAAGATACCAAAGACCTATACAAAGAAAACTAAAGGAAATCACAGAAGACTTAAATAAATGGAAGGGCATACAATGTTTGTGTTTTGGAAGACTAAATAAAGTTAAGATGTCAATTCTACCTAAATTGATTTATGGATTCAATGCAATACTGGTTAAAATCCCAAAAACTTACTTTTCAGAAATAGAAAAACCAATAACCAAATTTATCTGGAAGGGCAGGGTGCCCCGAGTAGCTAAAAATATGCTGAGAAAGAAGAGTGAAGTCAGAGGTCTCACACTACCTGACTGTAAGGTGTATTATGAAGCTACAGTGGTCAAAACAGCATGATACTGGCATAAAGATACATACACTGACCAATGGAATCGAATAGAGTGTTCAGTATAGACCTTCTCATCTATGGACAACTGATCTTTGATAAGGCAGTCAAGCCAACTCACCTGGGACAGAAGAGTCTCTTCAATAAATAGTGCCTGGAGAATTGAATATCCACATGCAAAAGAATGAAAGAGAATCCTTCTCACACACTCTATACAAAAATTAACTTAAAATGGATCAAAGACCTAAATATTAGACTAAGACCATAAGGTTTTAGAAGAAAATGTAGGGAAATATCTTATAAATCTTATAATAGGAGGTGGTTTCTTAGATCATACACTCAAAGCATGAGTATTGAAGAAATAAATAGATAAATGGGAACTCCTCAAAATTAAACACTTTTGTACATCAAAGAACTTTGTCAAGAAAGTAGAAAGACAGCCTACACAATGGGAGACAGTATTTGGAAATAATATATCAGATAAGGGTCTAATATCCAGAATATATCAAATTGTTCAGCTCAATAATAAAAAGACAACCCAATTACAAAATGGGCAAAAGACATGAACAGGCAATTCTCAGAAGAGGAACTACAAATGGCTAAAAGGCACATGAAAAGATGCTCAGCTTCCCTGGCTGTTAGGGAAATGCAGCTCAAAACCATAATAAGATGTCATCTCACACCCACTAGAATGGCCATTGTCAATAAAACAAAAAATAGCGAGTATTGGAGAGTATGTGGAGAAAGATGCACACTTACCCATTGCTGGTGGGAATGTAAAATGGTACAATCACTGTGGAAAGCAATTTGATGGTTCCTTAGTAAGCTAAATATAGAATTGCCATATGATCTAGCAAAACCATTCAGGGGACATGAGGGCAAGAACACAAATGGACATTTGCACACCAGTGTTTATAGCAGCATTATTTACAATTGCCAAGAGATGGAGACATCTCAAAAGTCCATCAACAGATGAGTGGTTAAACAAGCTGTGGTATATACATACAATGGAATATTATGCAGCTGTAAGGCAGAATAAAGTTATAAAGCATGTAACAACATGGATGGATCTTAAAAACATTATGCTGAGCGAGATTAGCCAGAAACGAAAGGACAAACACTGTATGATTTCACTGATATGAACTAACATTAATGAATGAACTTGGAGAATTGCAGTTAAGAACAGAGGACATTAGGAGATAGAAATAGGGTGGATTTTGGGTAATTGGATCTGAAGTATTACAGATTGTACAACAGGACGGATTGTAAAAATTCAGAAATGGATACACAGTACTACCTAATTGTAGTACAATAATGTTAGTACACTGAATGAAGCTGTGAGAATGATAGCGGGAGAAGGGCTGGGGGCACAAATGAAACCAGAAGGAAAGATAGACGATAGAAACTGAGATAGTATAAGCTAGGAATGCCTAGAGTGTACAATGATAGTGACTAAACGTAGAAACGAAAAATGTTTTTGCATGAGAAAGAACAATGGAATGTCAATATTGCAAGATGTTGAAAATAGATGGTAATTCATATTATTAAACTTTAATTTATGTGTGTGACTAAAGCAAAAAATGTTTAGTTGGTACAAAATTTATATTTTGACTAGTGCTTTTCCTAATATAACTTACATGGACAGTTTAATTGAACACCATTAGTACAGGGAACCTTGAATAGGGCATTAGTTTTTGTAGGTTTGTCCAGAGTGATGCCCCGATAAATCCCAGAATGATTTGAACAGTGAATAAAAAAGTATTTGCAAAGTCCCCTTGGGGGAACAGCAAGAAAAGGGGAAAATTCACCTTCCCCATTTGGAGAATTAATAGGCCAAGCTCTCAATGTTGGGGTTTGTTCATATGAAACTTATGCAAAGGATAGACTAAGCCTACTTAAAATTTGGCCTAAGAGAACCTCTTTGTTGCTCAGATGTGGCCTCTCTCTCAGCCAACACAGCAAACAGACTAACTGCTCTCTCCATCTCTGCATGGTACATGACTCTCAGGGGTGTAAACCTCCCTGGCAACGTGGGGCAGAAATCCTAGAATGAGCTGGGACTCAGCATCAAGGGATTGAGAAAAACTTCTTGACCAAAAGGGAGAGGAGAGAAATGAGACGAAGTAAAGTGTCAGTGGCTGAGAGGTTTCAAACAGAGTGGAGAGGTTATCCTGGAGGTTATTCTTATGCATTCTATAGATACCCCTTTGAAGTTTAAGATGTATTAGAGAGGATAGAGGAAAGTGCCTGAAACTGTAGAGCTGTGTTCCAGTAGCCATGTTTCTTGAAGATGAATGTATAATGATAGAGCTTTTGCAGTGTGACTATGTGATTGTGAAAACCTTGCGTCTGAGGCTCCTTTTATCTATAATATTGACAGATGAGTAAAACATATGGATTAAAAATAAATAATAGGGGGAACAAATGTTAAAATAAATTGAGTATTGAAATACTAGTTGTGCTGGTTTGAAAGGATATATGCCCCCTAAGAAAGCCATGTTTTAATATAAATCCCAGTTCGTAAAGGTAGAATAATCTCTATTCAATACTGTATGTTTGAAACTGTAATGAGATCATCTCCCTGGTTGATGTGACTTAGTTAAGAATGGTTGTTAAACTGGATTAGGGGATGACATGTCTCCACCCATTCGAGTGGGTCTTGATTAGTTTCTGAAGTCCTATAAAAGAGGAAACATTTTGGAGAATGAGAGACTCAGAGAGGTCAGAGAATGGTGCAGCACCACGAAGCAGAGAGTCCACCAGCCAGTGACCTTTGGAGATGAAGAAGGAAAATGCCTCCCAGGGAGCTTTATGAAATAGGAAGCCAGGAGAGAAAGCTAGCAGATGACGCCGTATTTGCCATGTGCCCTTCCAGCTGAGAGAGAAGCCCTGACTGTGTTTGCCATGTGCCATCTCACTCGAGAGAGAAACCCTGAACTTCATCGGCCTTCTTGAACCAAGGTATCTTTCCCTGGATGCCTTTGATTGGACATTACTATAGACTTGTTGTAATTGGGACATTTTCTGGGCCTTAGAACTGTAAACTAGCAATTCATTAAATCACCCCTTTTAAAAGCCATTCATTTCTGGTATATTGCATTCCGGCAGCTAGCAAACTAGAACACTAGTGAACAATGAAAGGGAGAGGTAAGGGGTATAGAAAAAAAATAGGGGGAACAAAGGTTAAAATCTATCGAGTAGATGGAAATAGTAGTGGTCAGTGAGAGGGAGGGGTGAAGGGTATATTATGTATGCGTTTTTTCTTTTTTCTTATTTCTTTTTCTGGGGTGATGCATCTATTCTAAAAAATGATCATGGTCATGAATATACTACTATGTGATGATATTGTGAGCCATTGATTGTACACCATGCATGGAATGCTTGTTAAGAAGGTTCATGGTTGTATGTTGTTTTGGTTTGTTAATAAAAAATAAATTTAAAAAAAGTAGCTTGTCAGAATCAGTTTGGGGCTTTCTTTTATAAATGATTTTATGCTTATTTTCATTATAGTTGTATAATGTTTAGAAAAATAATTTTATTTAAGTTCTGTGAATTTATTTTTAATATACACTGTGTGCCAGGCAAAGACACTGGGGTACAGGTATGACTAAACAGCAGTTCTTGGAATCATGGTGCTCAGAATGTGTGAGAGGGGCAGGAAAGGCAAGAGATGTAAAAGGTTTACATTATACAGTGTGGTCAGTTAAAATACAAGTGTGTACCAGACACAAGGGCAGTGCAGAAAAGAGAGTGATGAACTTATCTAGGGATCATAGAGAAGCTTTAAAGAAGACATCAGTTCTCAGCTGGGTTTTTCAGCTCAGCTCTTTCTCAGATGCTAGCAATCCTTTGACCTTGTTTTTTCGGGGATGGGTTGGAGGGGAGTGAGAAATAAGACAGCTGTTACTCATCTTAATTTTTAAGATCCCTCCTTGTTCCTTCCTTGTCCATACTCTTGCCTGGTGTCTTTCTGCCTACTTCATTAAATTTAGGCAGGTGAGTACTGTCCATAACCAGTTCCTAATGCTGTACTTTTAAATTTCACTGCTTGTCTGTTTAATTGCATGTATATATTTGAGGAACTTGTCAGGGAGTGCAGAATCCATCATCTTATTTTATATGCATTGAGAATCTTGTGTGTTAGGAATAAAAATCTTATTAAGATTTTTATGTCTTTATTCAAGTGACAGAGAGAACCCGGTGAACTCAAGCTGGCAGTATATATACCAAATTGTAGTGAAACAGAAAATGTTATCTTAAGTGTTCTAGGAAAGTAATGTGTAAGTTTAAAATAAAAATAAAGACAAAAAAAATGAAAATTGTCCAAGATTAGTTTATACTATAAATAATCTAGGAATGATTGTATAGCAAACATTAAATATACAAGTTTGGTGTCCCTTACATTATTTTTTTATTTGAAGTGATATCCCCTTTACCAGTTACTATGAACATTGGCTGACTGTCAGAAATTATGTACCTGAATTTCACGTTTTACATTTTCTTGTGGTGATTTAGCCCACACAGTATTTTTATATAATGACAACCTGTGAGAGCAGAATATCCTTTATATACATTGGGTTTTTTTTTCTTTAGTGAAAAAGAACATCCAAAACTTCCCATGCCCCTATTACCCGCTATTATTTATTTTTGTCCTTATTTTTTACTCATCTGTCCATACACTGGTTAAAGAGAATTGAATCACAGAGTTTTCACAATCACAGGGTCATACTTTAAAAGCTATATAGTTATATGGTTGTCTTCAAGAGTCAAGGCTACTAGAATAAGTTCAGCAGTTTTAGGTTATTTCCTTTTAGCTATTCTAATCCACTAATAACTAAAAAGGGGTACCTGTATAATATATAAGAATAACTTCTGGAATGACCTCTCGATTCTATTTGAAATCTCTCAGCTGCTGAAAGTTAATTTTTTTTTTTTGCATTTTTTTAAACTTTTTTTATTGTATAGCATAACATATATACACAGTAAAGAAATAAAAAAGCAGTCGTTTTCAAAGCACTCTTCAAAAAATGGTTACAGGATAGATCCCAGAATTTGTCATGGGCTACCATACAATCTTCTCATATTTTTCTTCTAACTGCTCCAGAATATAGGGGGCTAGAAGGCTTAAGTACTTTTTATCATCACAATAAAGGCTTAAATACTTTTTTATCATCTTTTTTGTGTGAATAATAATTTATATACAGAAAAGTTGTGTATTTCAAAGCACAGCACCAGAATTAGTTGTAAAGCATATTTCAGACTTTGACATGGGTTACAATTTCACAATTTTAGGTTTTTACTTTTAGCTACTCTAAAATACTGGAGACTAAAAGAGATATCAATTTAATGATTCAGCATTCGTATTCATTTGTTAAGCCCTATCTTCCTTGTATAATTCCACCATCACCTTTGATCTTTTCATACCTCTCTTTGCGGTTGTTTTGGGGTATGGCAATTCTAAAACTTTGATAATGGAAGGGTCTGTCACTAATATGGGGTAGGAAGATGGAAGGAACTATCTGATGTTCTGGAGAGGCTGGGCTGGGTTTCAGGACTTATCTGGACCAGGGAATCATCTGGAGGTTGTAGGTTTCTAGAAAGTTACTCTAGCGCCTGGAACCCTTGTGGAATCTTATACACTGCCCTAGGTGTTCTTTAGGATTGGCTGGAATGGTCCTGGTTGGGGGTTGGTAGGTTATGATAGGTAGCAAGGTCTACCTGAAGCTTGCGTAAGAACAACCTCCAGAGTAGCCTCTTGACTCTATTTGTACTCTCTCTGCCACTGATACTTTATTAATTATACTTCTTTTCCCCCTTGAAACTTTATTTTGCTTCATTTCTCTTCCTGCTTTTGGTCAAGAAATCTTTTTCAATCCCACAATGCCAGAGCCAGGCTCATCCCCAGGCTCATCCCCAGGAATCACATCCCCATTGCCAGGGAGATTTACACCCCTGGGAATCATGTCCCATGTAGAGAGGAAGGCAGTGGGTACACCTGCTAAGTTGGCTTAGAGAGAGAGAGGCCACATCTGAGCAACAAAAGAGATTCTCCAGAGGTGACTATTTGGCATAATTCTAAATAGGCTTAGAGTCTCCTCTGCAGGAATAGGTTTCATAAGGGCAAGCCCCAAGATCCATGGCTTGGCCTATTAAATTGGTAGTCCTCAGTGCTTGCGAGAATATCTGGAATTCCCAGGTGGGGAAGTTTAATATTTCCACGTTTTTCTCTAGTCCCTCACAGGGGCTTTGCAAATACTTTTTTATTCTCTCCCCAAATTACTGTGGGGTGTATTGGGGCATCATACTAACCTGTACAAACCAACAAGTTCTCACACCCTATTCAAGGTTCCATGTAATTATGGTGTTCAAATAAACTGACTGTATAAGTTGAACTAGTGTGCTACAGAAAATATAAATTTTGCACAAAATAAACATCTCTTCGTTTGATCTCACCCAGAAGTTGAAGTTTTAAAACACAGTTAATATCATCCTTTGTCCTTTAGTTTCATTTAGCTTAGTCTTAACTAGATCAGCTTCATTCTATCTCTGATTGAAATCTGATCTCTTTTGCAGCTTTTTAAATAGTTGCTGTGTGGGCTAATGCTGACTTTTATAGCTGCAAAACTCTAGTTCTGAGTCTCAGGTAATACACTGATACCCAGAGTTCCAGGGACTGAGAAATTATACACAAAGAGCACATCTCAGAATTTAGAAATAACTGCTAAAACTTGAGAATATATAGAGCTGCTGTCAGAGCCACAATCTAGTAACCTTTACAATAAGCCTTCCCCTGATAACATGTGCTCTTGGGTTCAGTTCTTAGAGTTTGCACATTGTAGTTAGTCCACTATTAGTGAGGCATTATAATGTTTGTCTTTTCATTCCTGACTTATTTCGCTCAACATACTGTCCTCAAGGTCCATTCACCTAGTTGTGTGCCTCACAACTTCATTCCTTCTTGCAGCCACTCAATATTCCATTGTATGTATAGACCACAGTTTCCCATATATTTTTAAAGAGACATTAAGAGTAGAAATAAATGTTTTGTGAAACTCTTGCTATTTTGTATAAAATTAATTTTTCTTATGATTTTATACTTTTAGGGTGCGTTTTATAATATGATATTAGGTGAGGTAACCTTATGAAAATTTTAAACTTTGGGAGAAACTGGTATCTTCTTAAGGAGCTGATCCTTTGTCTGGCTTATCTGCTGTATTTCAGTTCCCCAGAACTATATCTATCACATTTCTAGGCCTGTTGTACCTGATTGTTACTTGTTTACTGCTATTTTCTGCTATGGGTTTAGGAGTAACCTTTTGTAACAGGCGTATAAGTCATGATAGTAAAACCCACTCCAGAGCAGTCACTCCCTCACGAATGTGAGGGGTTGATGGAATGGGGGTATAAAAGAGTCAGAGGAGACTTTGAAACTCTCTGTACCCTCTCTTTGAGCTTTAAAAAATCTATTCCTCCCCACCCCCATTTACTGACCTATAACTGATGGGAGCATTTGACAATCTCTCAACTGGGTTGGGGCAGCAAAAAAGAGGATCTTAAACTGAGTAGGAATTAGGGTTGTGTGTAGTTGTGGTTTGTTTGCTCTGGGTTGAATTTTTGACATTTTGGAAAGTGCTTAATTAGTTCTTACTGCACATGAAACTGAGCAGAGGGAAATTTTATTCTTTGCACATTGGTCATACAATGGAGTTTGATTTGACTAAGAAGTATACTTCACAGTGACTTCCCTGTTATACAGTTAGTGAGAAAAATAGTTTGGTTTGGGAAAAAAAGAATGCCATTGATAATCGACAATACCAGAAGAGTGACAGCTACAAAACAGTACAACTATATAGCTGTGTAAGGTATCTGGCAAAACTTGCACATGTTGCAAAATACAAAAATTAAAAAAAGTGTGGGACACAATAACAATAAGGTTTAGCTAGCCTTGATTTTTGTGGTACACTACATCTGAAGTGCTAAAGTATTCTTTAGGTCATTGAGTGCATAGTGATAATGAAAGTCTATTCTTTACCATTATTGTTTATTTTAATAAATTTCAACTCTAATTATTTCATACTTACAATTAAGATTTTTTTTTTTTTTTTTTTTTTTTTGCATGGGTAAGCACTGGGAATCGAACCTGGGTCTCTGGCATGGCAGGTGAGAACTCTTACTTGCTGAGCCATCATGGCACCCCTGCAACTAAGATATTTTAATGGTGTGTAATATAATTTAAATTTCTTCAAAAATCTAGTGAAATTTGTCAGGCAAGTGCTTGAGCAATTGAGGTTTTATAAAGAGGAAACTTTAAAATTGGAACTTAAAATGTTTTAATAAATTAAAAATTCAATCACTAGGATTAGTTTTTAAGAAAGTGTTGTATTATTTTTGAAAAGTTTTATGAACTATGATTACTTTCCAGAAACCTATAACTTCCAGATATTTTCTTAGACTAGTTAAGTCCTGAAACCCAGAGGGGCCAGCCTCTCTGAGAACATCAACTAGTTCCATCCCCTTATCTCATATTATCAATATCCCTTTCCATTATGGAAAAGTTAGGATGGGCATAGTCCAAATGCCCCTAAAGTTTGGGAGAAAGATCAAAGGAGAAGGAGGAGTTATAACAGAGAAGGTAGGATTTAGCAGACGAGTATGACTGATGAATTGTATCGATATTTCCTTTAGCCTCCAGTGTCTTGGAGCAACTACAAGGAAAAACCTAAAATTGTGAAATTGTAACCCAGACCAAACTCTGAAATCTGTTCTATAACTACTTGTTATGATATACTTTGAAATGTATTGCTTTTTTTATGTATTTTATTTTACAATTAAAAAATGTTAAGTATATATTTAAAGAGAGGTTGAAGTGTCATTAGATATTTTAAATGCTATTGTCTAAAAGTATAATGACTGTGTCATACAATTATTATCATACCACAATCCATTTGTAAATCAGTACATCAAATATATGAACTGGGAAGGAAAGTGTTAAAAGGTAACGCCCAGATAATGCTGTGTGATAGAGTTTCTCATTCATAGTTGAATCTTCTTTCTACTTCACCACTTAGTTTTGTGTCTCATGTGGAAAGTGAACTTTGAAAGTTAAACAGCAAGATCTTATTTATTGATCTATTCTTTATGTGAGGCCTTGCATTAAAACTTGCACTGCAAAATTACCATTTTCATAGCCTTAATGTTTTAATGTGCACATTTAAAATTAGAAACCTATGTACAGTCTCATGATTTCAGTAATATCATAGGAATCACTTAAACTTTTGTTTCAAAAAAATTATGCTTGTCCTTTGTGACACTATGATTTTGCTCATGTACAGGATTATATTACCTGATTTGCAAAACAGCCAAGTGAACAATGTCAATGCACTTGCTAAATCGAGGTGTGAATGGTGTAATGAGGTAGAAAATAGAGAACTGAACCTGGAGGAAGATATAGATGACAGATTATTTCCTCATAAATTTGAGAACAGAAGAAAAGCCAGCAAGACTGGTAGCTAAAATGTTAAATTCTATAAACGTTCCATCAAAACATCCTGGTTATCACATTGAGCATTAAAGTCTAAGATAATGGAAAGAAGACAAAATAATATTCAGTCTTTTGAGGAAAAAAACTAATAGTTTTGGATTTGGGCAGGGCACCTATAATCCCATAGAAAGAGAATGGCAGTTTGCATTTATAGCCTTTTTCTCCCAAGTAAAGTTTTGTTAAGTACATTTTCATTAATCCTTTGGTCATCTTTTGAGTTCTGTTTAAAATATTAAGAAATAAATCATCTCTTCTGCTTGTAGATGGCTGAAAAAAAATACATATTGAGTCATGGAAATTATTTCTTTACTTTTGTGGGTCCAATATTTTATGTATTTTCCCTTTTATTTCTTAACATTTTGGTTAGGGAATTTATCCTTTAGTGAAGCAATTTTATCCTTCAGCAAAATGTTTGTCAATTGTGTACTGTACGTTAGTGTTGAGGCAATGTATATATATATATATGCAGGCATGCACGCAGAAAGAGAGAAAGTGAGAAGATAAATTTGAAATTGCTTTTTTCCCTTTACAGTTTCATTCTTCTTAGGTGAAGAGCACTGAATCATTCTTAGGTGAAGAGCCTCTGAATTTTACCGATGTTAGCTGAAGAATCAGCCTATCTGGTGATGGTGGTGGTGGGGATGATGGAGACTGATTTCTATTGTTTTAGTAAGCACTTATTGTATGCCAGATACTTTTAAATATGTAATATGTGTTGTTGATTTAATCCTGTCAGCAGTGTTTTGAGATAGTTTATTCATTTGATTTTTGCAGATTAGGAAACTGAGACTTTAAAAGGTTAAGTCACGTACCCAAGAAAATTCCAGGCCAGTCTGCCTGAATCCGTAGTTTCTCTGCTCATTATCTTTAATCGTGCTTTGTGGAAAGTAGATACAAGTATGATTTAATTTTCTTTTTCTTTTTTGATCAGTGTTGGGGATTGTAATTATGTATATCAACACCTTGTTCCAGAAATGATGGTAGAATTGGGAATTTTACTGGTTAGAAATATCTTAAACGCATAGTTTAACAGTGGCTTAAACAAGTAGGGATTGTTTTCTTCACTCAGACGTAGTGTTTACTCATCTTACTGCAGTAGCTCAACAATGTCAGGGTGTATCCCTTTAATCCTCTAGACTTTCCCTCTTACTTATTTCTTAGTTGCTGGAAAGATTGGCTGCTTAGTTTCAGTTTTCATGTCCGTGTTAAGAAGGTCAACCCCCCCTCTTCTTTAAGAGAACAAATCCTTTCTCAGAATTGCTGCCACCTACCCCCTTTCCTCAGTAAAATTCTCTTTATGTTTCTTTGGCTAGAATTATGTCTCATAGCCTTATTTGTTTGGAAGAGCAAATATTTTATTTCATCAGCACTTTGGTGGAGGTAGGAGAAGGGGGTTGAGAGTTAGTCAACCTGTAGTGCTTAGCACAGGATTCAACTTTGCTGAATGAGATGAAATGCACTTAAGTATAGATGGGTCTGAAGTCTCTCTTAATGTGAACCTCGTGGACATAAGCTGTATTTCACAGTGGGTGTGAGGAGATGATGGTTTTGCTGATGAGTTAAAGGAATCTACCTTTATACTCAGTTAAGTGGGCTGGTGTTCCTTAGCAAGTTGGGAAGACAAAAGAGGTCTTTGAGGGAAACTGGAGCTTGGAATTTATTTTTGAGAGAAACTGGATTTGGAGAGAGAAACTACAATAAAAAATGTGTTAAATCCATGTGCACCTGTGTGTATCAGGGACTCAGTGATAAATGACTTACCGTTTTTTTTTTTTTTTTTTTCTGTTTTTGGTAGGTATTTCTGAAATTATCAGATTGACTTTATCCTTATCACTTAATTTACTAGGTCTAGATTGATTGCTTCTTCAGTAATGGAGTGAAGTTAGTCACTCTCTCAGATATTCTTTCTTGGGAATGAATTGTCTCTGACCCTTCTTGCTCACATGTTTTAACGGACCAGGTACCTGTGGAAGGTAGAAGGGAAGGTGGAAAAGCACCCTCTCTGTTATGACTTAGAGCTCTCTGGGTTAGCTCAGTCCCTACCAGTCCAAAGTAAAATTCTGCAAAGAATGGATGATATTGCAGTAAATGCAAGTTTGTTGTTGTCATCCACTCCATTAGGCCTGGGTGCCTGGCAGGTGGCAGGGCAGTCCATGTCTATATAACACAGTTTACTTTTAGTTCCCTTTTGGTATATCCTTGCTTTTAAAAATCAAGTTCCTTTCTTCATTTGATACCATGTTAGATTGCTCCGTTGACTGAGGTCCATTAGTTCACTGCTCTTTTAGACTAAGTACCTTGCACAGTCTATGAATATACAGCACTTAAACCACCTATCCTTTTAAATAAAATTTTTAATGTTGTCTCCTAATATGGGTCTAGCATATTCTCTGGAAATGTACTTTTCCGTCAATTCCTTTTAACTCTTCAATCATAATTCTAGTTGGGTGTTTCTCTCCCTTTTCTTGATCTTTTTTTCTACTTTCTTTTAGTGATAAAGCAAGGTAAGGCCTGAGGAGGTAGAAGGGAGAAGTGGGGAGGACTTTATGAGTAAATAACAGTTTTGAAATGAGTAGAATAAGATGCTTATGTTAATACAGCTTAATGAAAATAACCTGAAAAAGGAAAAAATTTTACACTGTAGTTTTGTTGTTTTAAAGGATATCTATTGGAGTTTGTATCCTGCTATATTTTATTTTGGAACTCTGAATTGCAGTAATTTGTGTCTGTTCCATATCACACTTATTCATAATTGTCTAAATATCCTTAGTCCTTCTAGTATAGTGTTTGGCATAAGGGAGGTACCTGGAAAATGTTGACTTGAACATTCACCTGCTGGTTTTCGTCAGCTGTTTCTTGAATTTACCTTTAAATAAATATTTTTTTTTAAGGATGTTTTTTAAATTTTTATTTATTTATTTTTTATTAATTAAAGAAAAAAAGAAATTAACACAACATTTAGAAATCATTCCATTCTACATATGTAACCAGTAATTCTTAACATCGTCACATAGGTGCATGACCATCATTTCTTAGTACATTTGCATCAATTTAGGAAAAGAACTAGCAAAACAACAGAAAAAGATATAGAATGTTAATATAGAGAAAAAAATAAAAATAATAATAATAGTAAAAAAAAGAAAAGGAAAAAAACAAAAGACATAAACAAACAAACAGACAAACAAAAAAAACTATAGCGCAGATGCAGCTTCATTCAGTGTTTTAACATAATTACATTACAATTAGGTATTATTGTGCTGTCCATTTTTGAGTTTTTGTATCTAGTCCTGTTGCACAGTCTGTATCCCTTCAGCTCCAATTACCCATTATCTTACCCTGTTTCTAACTCCTGCTGGTCTCTGTTACCAATGACATATTCCAAGTTTATTCTCGAATGTCCGTTCACATCAGTGGGACCATACAGTATTTGTCCTTTAGTTTTTGGCTAGACTCACTCAGCATAATGTTCTCTAGGTCCATCCATATTATTACATGCTTCATAAGTTTATCCTGTCTTAAAGCTGCATAATATTCCATCATATGTATATATCACAGTTTGTTTAGCCACTCGTCTGTTGATGGACATTTTGGCTGTTTCCATCTCTTTGCAATTGTAAATAACGCTGCTATAAACATTGGTGTGCAAATGTCCGTTTGTGTCTTTGCCCTTAAGTCCTTTGAGTAGATACCTTGCAACGGTATTGCTGGGTCGTATGGCAATTCTATATTCAGTTTTTTGAGGAAACGCCAAACTGCCTTCCACAGTGGTTGCACCATTTGACATTCCCACCAACAGTGGATAAGTGTGCCTCTTTCTCCGCATCCTCGCTAGCACTTGTCATTTTCTGTTTTGTTGATAATGGCCATTCTGGTGGGTGTGAGATGATATCTCATTGTGGTTTTGATTTGCATTTCTCTAATGGCCAGGGACATTGAGCAGCTCTTCATGTGCCTTTTGGCCATTTTTTATTCCCTCTTCTGAGAGGTGTCTGTTCAAGTCTTTTTCCCATTTTGTAATTGGGTTGGCTGTCTTTTTGTTGTTGAGATGAACAATCTCTTTATAAATTCTGGATACTAGACCTTTATCTGATATGTCGTTTCCAAATATTGTCTCCCATTGTGTAGGCTGTCTTTCTACTTTCTTGATGAAGTTCTTTGATGCACAAAAGTGTTTAATTTTGAGGAGCTCCCATTTCTTTCTTTCTTTCTTTCTTTCTTTCTTTCTTCAGTGCTCTTGCTTTAGGTTTAAGGTCCATAAAACCGCCTCCAATTGTAAGATTCATAAGATATTTCCCTACATTTTCCTCTAACTGTTTTATGGTCTTAGACTTAATGTTTAGATCTTTGATCCATTTTGAGTTAACTTTGGTATAGGGTGTGAGAGATGGGTCTTCTTTCATTCTTTTGCATATGGATATCCAGTTCTCTAGGCACCATTTACTGAAGATACTGTTCTGTCCCAGGTGAGTTGGCTTGACTGCCTTATCAAAGATCAAATGTCCATAGATGAGAGGGTCTATATCTGAGCACTCTATTCGATTCCATTGGTCGATATATGTATCTTTATGCCAATACCATGCTGTTTTGACCACTGTGGCTTCATAATATGCCTTAAAGTCCGGCAGTGTGAGACCTCCAGCTTCGTTTTTTTTCCTCAAGATACTTTTAGCAATTCGGGGCACCCTGCCCTTCCAGATAAATTTGTTTATTGGTTTTTCTCTTTCTGAAAAATAAGTTGTTGGGATTTTGATTGGTATTGCATTGAATCTGTAAATCAATTTAGGTAGGATTGACATCTTAACTATATTTATTCTTCCAATCCATGAACACGGTATGCCCTTCCATCTATTTAGGTCTTCTGTGATTTCTTTTAGCAGTTTTTTGTAGTTTTCTTTGTATAGGTTTTTTGTCTCTTTAGTTAAATTTATTTCTAGGTATTTTATTCTTTTACTTGCAATTGTAAATGGGATTCGTTTCTTGATTTCCCCCTCAGCTTGTTCATTACTAGTGTATAGAAATGCTACAGATTTTTGAATGTTGATCTTGTAGCCTGCTACTTTGCTGTACTCATTTATTAGCTCTAGTAGTTTTGTTGTGGATTTTTCCGGGTTTTCGATGTATAATATCATATCGTCTGCAAACAGTGATAGTTTTACTTCTTCCTTTCCAATTTTGATGCCTTGTATTTCTTTTTCTTGTCTAATTGCTCTGGCTAGAACCTCCAACACGATGTTGAATAATAGTGGTGATAATGGACATCCTAGTCTTGTTCCTGATCTTAGGGGAAAAGTTTTCAATTTTTCCCCATTGAGGATGATATTAGCTGTGGGTTTTTCATATATTCCCTCTATCATTTTAAGGAAGTTCCCTTGTGTTCCTATCCTTTGAAGTGTTTTCAACAGGAAAGGATGTTGAATCTTGTCAGATGCCTTCTCTGCATCAATTGAGATGATCATGTGATTTTTCTGCTTTGATTTGTTGATGTGGTGTATTACATTAATTGATTTTCTTATGTTGAACCATCCTTGCATACCTGGGATGAATCCTACTTGGTCATGATGTAAAATTCTTTTCATGTGTTGTTGGATTCGATTTGCTAGAATTTTATTGAGGATTTTTGCATCTGTATTCATTAGAGAGATTGGTCTGTAGTTTCCTTTTTTTGTAATATCTTTGCCTGGTTTTGGTATGAGGGTGATGTTGGCTTCATAGAATGAATTAGGTAGCTTTCCCTCCACTTCGATTTTTTTGAAGAGTTTGAGGAGAGTTGGTACTAATTCTTTCTGGAATGTTTGGTAGAATTCACATGTGAAGCTGTCTGGTCCTGGACTTTTCTTTTTAGGAAGCTTTTAAATGACTGATTCAATTTCTTCACTTGTGATTGGTTTGTTGAGGTCATCTATTTCTTCTTGAGTCAAAGTTGGTTGTTCATGTCTTTCCAGGAACCTGCCCATTTCATCTACATTGTTGTATTTATTAGCCTAAAGTTGTTCATAGTATCCTGTTATTACCTCCTTTATTTCTGTGAGGTCAGTGGTTATGTCTCCTCTTCCATTTCTGATCTTATTTATTTGCATCCTCTCTCTTCTTCTTTTTGTCAATCTTGCTAAGGGCCCATCAATCTTATTGATTTTCTCATAGAACCAACTTCTGGCCTTATTGATTTTCTCTATTGTTTTCATGTTTTCAATTTCATTTATTTGTGCTCTAATCTTTGTTATTTCTTTCCTTTTGCTTGCTTTGGGGTTAGCTTGCTGTTCTTTCTCCAGTTCTTCCAAATGGATAGTTAATTCCTGAATTTTTGCCTTTTCTTCTTTTCTGATATAGGCATTTAGAGCAATAAATTTCCCTCTTAGCACTGCCTTTGCTGCGTCCCATAAGTTTTGATATGTTGTGTTTTCATTTTCATTCGCCTCGAGGTATTTGCTAATTTCTCTTGCAATTTCTTCTTTGACCCAGTCGTTGTTTAGGAGTGTGTTGTTGAGCCTCCACGTATTTGTGAATTTTCTGGCACTCTGCCTATTATTGATTTCCAACATCATTCCTTTATGGTCCGAGAAAGTGTTGTGTAAGATTTCAATCTTTTTAAATTTGTTGAGACTTGCTTTGTGACCCAGCATATGGTCTATCTTTGAGAATGATCCATGAGCACTTGAGAAAAAGGTGTATCCTGCTGTTGTGGGATGTAATGTCCTATAAATGTCTGTTAAGTCTAGCTCATTTATAGTAATATTCAGATTCTCTATTTCTTTATTGATCCTCTGCCTCGATGTTCTGTCCATTGATGAGAGTGATGAATTGAAGTCTCCAACTATTATGGTAGATGTGTCCATTTCCCTTTTCAGTGTTTGCAGTGTATTCCTCATGTATTTTGTGGCATTCTGGTTCGGTGCGTAAATATTTATGATTGTTATGTCTTCTTGTTTAATTGTTCCTTTTATTAGTATATAGTGTCCTTCTTTGTCTCTCTTAACTGTTTTACATTTGAAGTCTAATTTGTTGGATATTAGTATAGCCACTCCTGCTCTTTTCTGGTTGTTATTTGCATGAAATATCTTTCCCAACCTTTCACTTTCAACCTATGTTTATCTTTGGGTCTAAGATGTGTTTCCTGTAGACAGCATATAGAAGGATCCTGTTTTTTGATCCATTCTGCCAGTCTATGCCGTTTGATTGGGGAATTCAGTCCATTAACATTTAGTGTTATTACTGTTTGGATAATATTTTCCTCTACCATTTTGCCTTTTCTATTATATATACCATATCTGATTTTCCCTCTTTCTGCACTCTTCTCCATACCTCTCTCTTCTGTCTTTTCGTATCTGACTCTAGTGCTCCCTTTAGTATTTCTTGCAGAGCTGGTCTCTTGGTCACAAATTCTCTCAGTGACTTTTTGTCTGAAAATGTTTTAATTTCTCCCTCATTTTTGAAGGACAATTTTGCTGGATATAGGAGTCTTGGTTGGCAGTTTTTCTCTTTTAGTGATTTAAATATATCATCCCACTGTCTTCTAGCTTCCATGGTTTCTGCTGAGAAATCTACATTTAATCTTATTGGGTTTCCCTTGTATGTGATGGATTGTTTTTCTCTTGCTGCTTTCAAGATCCTCTCTTTCTCTTTGACCTCTGACATTCTAACTAGTAAGTGTCTTGGAGAACGCCTATTTGGGTCTATTCTCTTTGGAGTGTGCTGCAGTTCTTGGATCTGTAATTTTAGGTCTTTCATAAGAGTTGGGTAATTTTCAGTGATAATTTCTTCCATTAGTTTTTCTCCTCCTTTTCCCTTCTCTTCTCCTTCTGGGACACCCACAACACGTATATTCGTGCGCTTCATATTTTCATTCAGTTCCCTGATCCCCTGTTCAAAATTTTCAGTTCTTTTCCCTATAGTTTCTGTTTCTTTTTGGAATTCAGATGTTCCATCCTCCAATTCACTAATTCTAGCTTCTGTCTCTTTAAATCTACCATTGTAGGTATCCATTGTTTTTTCCACCTTTTCTACTTTGTCCTTCACTCCCATAAGTTCTGCGATTTGTTTTTTCAGTTTTTCTGTTTCTTCCTTTTGTTCAGCCCATGTCTTCTTCATGTCCTCCCTCTTTATGGATTTGGTTTTTGAACAGGTTTTCCATTTCTGTTCGTATATTCAGCATTAGTTGTCTCAGCTCCTGTATCTCATTTGAACTATTGGTTTGTTCCTTTGACTGGGCCATATCTTCAATTTTCTGAGCGTAATCCGTTATCTTCTGCTGGCGTCTGGGCATTTAATCAGATTTCCCTGGGTGTGGTACCCAGCAGGTTGAAAAATTTTTCTGTGAAATCTCTGTGCTCTGTTTTTCTTATCTTGCCCAGTAGGTGGCACTCGTGGCGCTTGTCTGTCTCTGGGTCCCACCAGTAAAAGATGCTGTGGCTCATTTAACTTTGGAACACTCTCGCTGTGGGGGTTTGTCGCCAGCCGAAGCGGCTTGGGGGAGTGCCAATCCGAATCTCCCAGCCGGCCCGGGAACCCGCACGTCGGGAGGGTCGCTGGCCTCTGCCGCTTGGGGGAGCGTCTGTCCGAATTTCCCAGCCGGCCCGGGGCGCCAAGCGTGGTGGTGGGGCGCCGGCCTACGTGGCTTGGGGGAGCGCCTGTCCAATTCTCACAGCTGGACCGGGAAGCCACGTGTTTGGAAGGGACCCTGGTCGCCGGTCTCCACGGCTTGGGTGATCTCCGATCCAATTCTCCCAGCTGATCCGGGGGGCCGCGCGTGCTGGGGGGGCGCCAGCTGCCGCAGCTTGAGGGGATCGTCTGTCCAATTCTCCCATCCGGCCCGGGAAGGAGGGAGGGAGGGACTCCGGCCGCCTGCCGCCCCGGGGAAGCGCATGCCCCTCGGCGGTCTCACCGCAGCGGATTCTCCCAGCCAGTCAGCCGTTCCAGAATGGGGTACGCTGTCTTCTTGGTTTCTGTTGTGGCTCCGGGAGCTGTTCTGTATCATTTCTACTTTCCTAGTAGCTGTTCTGGAGGAGGAACTAAGACTTGTGCGTCTTACTACACCGCCATCTTCTCTGAAAGTCTTTAAATAAATATTTTACAACAAAATATTAATTACAATATATACTTATTAATATATTAATAACATCTCATAAATGGGTGAACATATGCCTGGTTCTGATTTTTGTTGGAGGTGAATGTTCTGTGAAGAAAGCTCTTGTGTATTTTGACAGCTGTGGAAACCCCATGGGTTCTTTTTCTGTTTCTGTTGCTGAACCACATTTGAGTTTGTATTGTTTGATTACAACTTTTCTTTTATATTGTGACCAAATGTAATTCATGATTCCTTTAATTCAAGTTGAAATTCCTGCATGTGCTATTGCTAAAAGTACATAATTCACACATTGATATATAATCTCTATTTTATTTTTTCACTGTTTTACGGGTATGACTGTGCTGATTTGTCATAGTACTAAGGTAAGAAAAGTGAACTTCTTCTGGCAAGATGCAATTAGACAATAATAAATAGCTATTTAAAGTAGCCTAGATTGAGTAGTGTATAGACTTTGTCTTCAGTGTGAATAATGTCTGCTTTTATGTACAAATATATAATTCTTCTCTAAAAATACCTAAATGTTGATTTATTTTGCTTTTTGTTAGAGAACGCTGTTTAAAAATTAAGAGAATATTGAATAGCATAGTATAAATTATATACCTTTGTTTCTACTAGATGCTTTGTTAATAGAAAACTGTTCTCCCCTTTATGAGCAGTGCAGGCTGTTCTTCCTTTCTAGGCCATCCTCTGGACATTGTTAAAACTCCTATTCCCACTTATTTTAGTGTCCTTTTTTTTCCTTAAGGAATAATGTTAGTAATCTTTTTTCCGTAAAAGTCTGTTTGCTTTAACTGTGCTTGGTATTTCTCTTTAAAGTTATCCTTGGCATCTGAGTCATCGAAACTGACATTTTGTTAAGAAATGCCTCACAATGGAACTCCTTTTCAGCAGTGGGGGCCCCACATCATTTAAGAATACCTCATTCCTGGTTTCACAATCTGGTTCCTGAAGGACCAGATATACTTCTCCTGTGACTAATTTAAAGCCATCAAATAGCATAGAAATTATTTGAAAGAAGAGTATACAAGGCTTTTCTGTTTTCCTTTTTTTCACTTGTTAAAAATTTACAACATATCTTTGGAGAATAAGTATAGTGAAGGTTAGAATTATATATGGCCATATTATGCCTTAGGTTAGTAATGCATGCAGGTTATTTTTTAGTGTTTATGAACTCTGTTGTTTTCTTTAAAGTATTTTTCTTGTTCTCTTTTTATAATATAGATTGTGAATGTTGCTCTTTATTTGTATTATGTTATTGGATTTTTTAAACCAGGAGTTTACATACATTAAAATCCACTAATTTTAAGGTGGAAGAGTTTTGACAAATATATATGACTGTGTCATCATCCCACTTAAGATATGTAACATTACCATCTTGCCAAAAATTCCCATGTCATTTAACAGTTAATCTCCTCTTCCCATCCATGGCCCTCAGCAAGCATTCATCAGCTTTCTGTCCTTAAACTTTTTCTGTTCTAGAATTTCATTTAAATTGAATCATACAGTACATACTGTTTTGTATTTGGCTTTTTTCATTCTGCTTTGTGTTTTCGATATTCATGCATGTTCTTTCATGTGTCAGTAGTTTAAGCTTTTTAATTGTTGTGTAGTATTCCATTGTATGATATATACCACAGTTGGTTTATGTAATCCCCAATTAATGGATTGTAGATTTTTTTCAGTTTGAATTGTTATAAATAAACTGCTCTGAACATCTGGATAAATATCTATGAGCAGAATTGCTCAGTTGTATGGTAAGTATGTTTAAAGAATGTTTTAGTTTATAAGAAACTGTCACACTGTTTTCAAAGTGGCTGGATTCCTTTGCAGTCCCACCAGTAGTGTATGAAGGCCAATTACTCTACACTCCTTTCAAAACTTGGTATTGTCATAGTTTTAACCATTCTGGTGGTGTATGGTGATAATCTCATTGTGCTTTTAATTTACATTTCCTTAATGACAAGTGCTGTCAAACTTCTTTTTAGTGCTTATTTGTAATTCATATCATTTGATCATGTAAGCGTAGATTTATTTCTGTACTTTATTCTGAACCATTGATGTATATGTTTGTCCTTATAAAAATACCACATACTCTTGACTAGTATAGGTTTATAGTAAGTCTTGGAACCAGGAAATGTAAGTGTTTCGACTTTGTTCTTTTCAAAATTGTTTTGATTCTTCTGGGTCTTTTGTGTTCCCATATTTAGTTTTTGGATTGGTTTGTTGATTTCTGCAAAGAAGCCTATATGAATTTTGATTGGGATAGTGTTGGATTGATAGATCAATTTGAGGAAAATTGGTACCTTAACAATATTGAGTCATTTAATCCATAAACATGGTATATTTATGATTTATTTAGGTCTTTAAAACTTCTCTCAACAACGTTTTGTAGTTTTCAGTGTAGTGTGTTTTTCGTGTATTTTGTTTAATTTATCTCTAAGTATTTTATATTTTTTGATGCTTTAATAAATGGCATTTGCATTTTTTGTGGTTAGTATATGGAAATAGAATTGATTTCTAAAAATATTTGCCTTGTATTCTGTAGCTTTGTTAAACTCACTTATTAATTTTAATAAATTTTTGATAGATTCTTTTTTTAAAAATATTTTTATTGGCAAATCTTCGCACACATACAGTCCATACATGGTATACAATCAGTGTCTCACAGTGTCATCACATAGTTGTGTATTCATCTCCATGATCATTTTTAGAACATTTGCATTAATCCAAAAAAAAGAAATAAAAGGAAAAACTCATACTTCTCATACCCCTTACCCCTCCCTCTCATTGACCCCTAGTATTTCAGTCTACCCAATTTTGTTTTACACTTTATCCCCCCGTTGTTTATTTTTTTATCCATGTTTTTTTTTTTTTAACTCATCTGTCCATATCCTGGATAAAAGAAGCATCAGACACAAGGTTTTCACAATCACATGGTCACATTGTAAAAACTATATAGTCATACAGTTGTTTTCAAGAATCAGCGCTACTGAAACAGTTTCAGGTACTTCCCTCCAGCCACTCCAGTCCACCATAAACCAGAAAGGGATACCTACATAATGCATAAGAATAACCTCAAGGATAACCTCTTGACTCTGAAATTTCTCAGCCACTGAAACTTTATTTTGTCTCATTTCTTTCTTCCCCCAGTTAAGAATGTTTTCTCAGTCCCTTGATGCTGGGTCCTGGCTCATCTCCAGAGTTCTGTCCCATGTTGCCAGGGAGATTTACACCTCTGGGAGTCATGTCTCACATGGGGGAAGGGTAGTGAATTCACTTGCTGAGTTACCTTAGAGAGAAAGGCCGTATGTGAACAACAAAAGAGGTTCTCTGGGGGTGACTTACTTAGGCATAATTATAAGTAAGCTTAGCCTGTCCGTTGCAGGAATAAGTTTCATAGGGGCGAACCCTGAGATTGAGGGCACAGACAGTTGATTTGGTTCTCCCCTCTGCTTCCAAGAATATCAGGAATTCTCCAAATGGGAAAGTTGAATATTTCCTTTTTTCTCCCCATCCTCTGATGGGACTTTGCAAATATTTCGTTATTCGCTTCTCAAATTACTCTGGGATAAAACAGGTCATCACACTAACCTGGTTGGTAGATTTTTTAGGATTTTCTAATAGATGCTCATACAGTCTCTGGGTAGAGACAGTCTTACTTCTTTCTTTCCAATTTGTATGCCTTTTATTTATTTTTCTTGTCTTATTGCAGTACCACCAGTACAGTGATAAATAGAGGTGAGAGTACATTTTTATCCTGTTTTTGATCTCATAAGTTTTTAAATAGAAACTTAGTGTATAACTTTTCAATAGCAGGTAAATTCATTTATATCCCATTGGTTTCTACAAAGTCTGAGGAAATTTACAGCAATTTACTTTTAGTCTTTAGCTGTTACATATGATATTTGCTCTACCTTTTCCATAGATGGTCTTTTTTTTTTTTTTTTTTTTAAAGGAAAGACAGAGAGAAGGAAGGAAGGATAGAAGGAAGGAAGGAAGGAAGAAAGGGAAACATCTTTAAACATTTTCTTGTTTTATTGTATTTTGTTTTTCCGTTTTTTGTTACGTGGGCTGGGGCCGGGAATCGAACCGAGGTCCTCCGGCATAGCAGGCAAGCACTTTGCCCGCTGAGCCACCGCGGCCCGCCCCCCTTTGTTTTTATTATGAGTGGGTATTGACTTTTTAAAAACTTTTTTTTATCTTGAAATATAGCATATATACGAAGAAAAGAAAGAAAAAGCAATAATTTTCAAAATACACTTCAACAAGTAGTTACAGAATAGAATTTGTTGTGGATTACCATTCCACTGTTTCAGATTTTTCCTTCTAGCTGCTCCAAAACACTGGAGACAAAAAGAAGTATCAATATAGTGATTCAGCAGTCGTACTTATTTGTTAAATCCTGTTTTCTCTGTTATAACTTCTCTTTCTCCTTTGATCCTTCTCCCAATTTGTAAGGATCTTTAGGCAATGGCCATTCTGACTTTTTCATGTTGCAAAAGGGGGTCTATACTAAAAGATAAAATTTGTGTAGTATATAATACAAAGAAAGGGAAAAATTTTTAGCTTGTATTAAATGGTCTCATTAGTTTACTGAAAAATGTTTGGAATCATGGATTGAAGAGCCATGTGTCTTACATTCTGATTTTTTCAAAATGTACCTTTATAAACTTAATGAAAGAACTTCATAACTTACAAATTTGCTTTTTATGACATATATCATTGACAGAAGTTTTGGGAGACTACCTCTTATCTAAAAAATAGATATCTATTGTATGGAAAAAGAGAACATGTTCAGCTTCACAGCCATGATATTGATCCATCCAAAAGTAGTAATTAGAAAAGAAGTGAAAGAAAATAGGCATGTGAAGATATAGGCAGAAAATTTGGTCTTTATAGTAAATTTGATGCATAATGCAGTTTAAGAACATGGATATCAGAGGTGACTAGCAACACATTTAGGAGAGAAGGAGAAATGGAGACGAATGAATTTGAATAGAAATAGTGTTGGTGGTTAAAAGAAAATACGAATTTTTAAATAGAAACTTAGTGTATAACTTTTCAATAGCAGGTAAATTCATTTATATCCCATTGGTTTCTACAAAGTCTGAGGAAATTTACAGCAAAATACATCCACTGAAATAGTAAAAGAAATAAAAAAATTGTAATTAAAGAACAAATAACTCTTAAGTGTCAATATGGATGCTTTAGATTTGATTATAAGCTTCCTATTTGGATTTGATCAAAAGATTTCTGTTCACATAGAAAAGAAGGACTGTACTAATTTTTGAAATCTAATGACTTTAGGAAGGTACTGTGCCAGTTAAGTGAAAATTTTTATTGATGGTGGTTAGAGGAATTAATATGAAAAGCAGTAAGTCATCAAAGTGATTACATCTTCTAGTATATTGAGAAAAATAATACCCAGGACGTATGTAGTTTGACCTCTTACCCATCTATCTTTGCATTTATATATTTATCCCATGTATGTAGTGTTCATTGAGAAGCTGCTATGGACTCCGCACTGTTACCAGGTATTTGAAGGATATACAGTCACTTAATGTAGTTCCTGTATCATGAAGCTGTAGACTGGAAGGCAAATGAACAATAGAAAATACTTAGAAAATAACTAAACTAAGCTCAAAGGTACTTGTAAATACAAACAGATGCCACTGAGGTGGACTATGCATGTTACATGATCTAGAAACAGTTGGCTAAATGGTAAATAAGTTGTGGGGTAAGAAGATGGTCCATTGGAAATCTAATGTAGCAAAGATGGTGTGTACAGCTGGATCTTATCTTTTGGATTCAAATAAGAGCCCAAGTAACAACAAGGTGTAGAATAAGAGACCATTTCTTATATCCTTTGCAAGGATGATAAAAAATGATACCCATTTGGGTGTTAACGATGGTGGCTCAGTGGCAGATTATCTCTTGCCATGCTGGTGACCTGGGTTCGATTCCTGGTGCCTGCCCATGTAAACAAATAAACAAAAAATAATACCCCTTTGAAGAACATGAATATTTCTGTGAATGTTATTATGTTAAAAAACATGAATAAATGTTTATCGAATGAATGACTGTAAAGAAAAAATAGGGAGGTGGTCTATAATAATGTATAAGAGAAATAAGATATTAATCAAGTATAAAGTAGAAACCTTTTCAAAGAGAGATTGAAAGGAATGGTTTGATGAAACAAGCTGTTTATTTTGTAATACCATAGTGACAACTTAATGTTTTTTGTTAGAATGTAGTTTACTGTCAATATTTAATTGAAACAATCCTAATTTATAGGAAGTTCTCCATACTTAAAAAATAATTCACATATTGAGCCCTTTGTTAATGACTTGCTAAAGAAACCACAGATTTTGAATAGCTGAAGGTTTCTTAATGCTTCTTAATAACCAAAGTTCTTTGATTACCTTATTTATTACTAGTTAGCCTCCTGGATTGTTATATGTTTGAGGTCAGGGACTAGAGTCTTATTCATCCTTTTATCTCTGGCACTTAGTATAGTATCTGACACAATATTTATGGAATGCATGAACAAATGTTTCTTAAGTTCTTTCTACATACGACATGTAGATAGCTTATATACTCTTGTAGTTACGTGAAGAGATAAACAGATAAATTAGTATAGCATAATAAAAACATAACTAAATAGCGAAGAGCTATTAGATCGGAGAAGGAAAGGATCTCTAATTTGTTAAACACTCTGAAAGCAACATTGATTAATCTTTACAACAAAGATAGAAATTCATTGATTTATTCAGTCATTTTTTTACTGGTTAAATAAAGAAAAGGAGTTATGTATTCCTTCTTTTGACAAGTATGTGTGCAGTCATCTAGATCCTTGCTAATCTCTTAGAACACAAAGATTGTAAATCATTATTTTAACAAGAATTTAGCCTCATTGCGTATTATGAGACTATAGCCAGAAGGCTGTCACAGGACACCTCTGAGGAAAAATGTAGTATAAAATAATTGCTTAAAAAATGCTTCACCAAACTAAGGGAATAGAAGGTATTTTTAAATAGAAAGGATTAAAAATGGCCATATGCTAATGCCATAATGGGAAAAAATAACTAGGCAGAAAACCATGAGACAAGCAGAAAACCATGAGACACAAGATATAGGGAAAATTTGGGGGAGGAAATTTTAAAAGGACAAGTTTATATTAGGCAAAAGGGAGTTTTAGACAAGAAGTCTAGGGATGAATTAAAAAGATAAAGGATGAAATTTGTAACATTGGTAAGGACTAAATTTAGAGATAATAATAGGATAAGGTCACATTTCCTGTATTTTTAAATTCTGATACATTCATTAAATGTTTCCTAATTGTCTCCTCTATTCATAAGCAGAAAGAAGAGCTTAGGAAATATTTTTCATATTTTTGGTTGGCCAGATTGATCAGAAAAGAAATGAGTTATTTGCTTGCCAAATCTGATTATGTTTCATATCTCAACTCACATTCATCATGTAAAAATGATGAGGGTTATGTAGAACCAGGTGTAGATCACCTTTATTTTAGCAAAGTACATTAAGGCAGTGCGATTTAATTATTTGGAGCACATTTTTCACAGAGCCTTCTGTATTTATATGCAATCTACTTTTCTGAGTTGTTGACCCTTCCAAGAATTGTAATATTAGACATGGATTTTATATGCATATGTGGTGGTGGTAGTTTGGCATAGGAGAATTTTTTAAGACGGTATTGCAGAGTTCAGATAAGAAGTCCTAAGAACCCAGGCTGGAATACTGTCAGTGGGGATAGAAGGGAAGGGAATTATAAGATCTTGGTATCTTATACCAAGGATCTTGGTATCCAGTCAGTGGGAAAGGGGTAGCCCAGAAGACTGATATAGGGAGATGGTGGGAAGTTGCCATCCAGACCCTAGTGTTCAAAGCATATGTTAAATTCAGGCATATTCTAGGTTGTTTTTGCTTCCCAAGAGAGTCCACTTGAGTGTACAAGATACAGCAGCAAAAATTTCTTGTTACTGCCAGTGCTCAAGGTCTGTAGTGGTCTGCATTGTGATCTGTCTTGTGTGGAGGAACTAGCTTTGGCTTGGGTGTGTATATAGGGGTCTCAGAAGCAAGATGTGATCTCCCAAGGCATGTGACTGGCAAGACTCAGTCAGGGATTTGGGCCCCAGCCAAGTGATTTAGGCTGCAGGCTGGGTCCATTTCCAGCAATTATATTGAAGTATGCTCACCCAACTCAGGCATATCTTGGAGGGATCCAGTGTAGCCCTGGGAACAGGGGTGGGTAGGAAGAAGGAGAGGTATATAGTGGTAATTAAAATCATATTTAACCTCAGCTTTTAAATAAATTATTTTTAATTGTAAAAATATATATAACTTTAAAAATCTTATTAAGTGGATGATTGTTTGACGTTAAGTACGTTGACAAAACTGTGTAACTTTGATCACTATCTGATTCCAGCCTATTTTCTTTGTCCCAAACCAAAACTCTTACTTATTCAGTAATAACTGGCCACTCGCCTTTGTTCCTACCCCGGTATCCACTACTTTGCCTTCCGTCTCAGTGAACTTGCTTGTTCTAAGTATTGCATATAAGAGAAAACAGGGTGGGGCACAGTGGCTCAACAGCAGAGTTCTTGCTTGCCATGCTGGAGACCCGGGTTCGATTCCCGGTGCCTGCCCATGCAAAAAAAAAAAAAGAGAAATCATGTAATATTTGCCCTTCTGTGTCTGGCTTATTTCACTTAGCATGATGTCTTCAAGGTTCATCTATGTTGTTGCATGTACCAGCACTTCACTTCTTTATATGGTTGAATAATATCCCAGTGTATGGATATACCACATTTTGTTTATCCATTCATCTTTTCATAGATACTTGATTTGCTTCTACCATTTGACTGTTGTAAATAATGCTGTGATGAACATTAGTATATAAATATATGTCTGAGTCCCTGCTTTCAATTCCTTTTGGTATATACCTGGAATTGTTGGGTTATATGGTAATTCTATATTTTAACTTTCTGAGGAAATGTAAAACTGTTTTCCAAAGTGGCTGCATCATTTCACATTCTCACCAGCTATATATGAGTGTTCCTATTTCTCTGCATCCCTGTTAACACTTGTTATTTTCAGTTTTTTTAGTAATAGTCATGCTAGTGAGTAAGAAGTGGTAGCTTGTAATTTTATTTTGCATTTCTTAATGGCTAATATGTTGAGCATCTTTTCATATACTAATTGGGCATTTGAATAACTTCCTTGGAGAAATGTCTGTTCAAGTCCTTGCCCCATTTTTTTAATTTGGCGGTTGTTGCATTGTAGAAGTTATTTACATATCCTGGATATGAAAACTCTATCAGATAAATGGTTTCTAGATATTTCCCCCCATTTTGTAGGTTGTATGTTCACTTGCTTGATTATGTCCTTTGTACAAAAGTTTTTAATTTTATGATGTTTATTTTTATCTGTTTTTTCTTTTGTTGCTTGTGCTTTTGGTGTATAAAAAAAATCAATTGCCTACTACAAGGTCCTAAAGATATTTCCATAGGTTTTCTTGTAAGAATTTTATAGTATTAGCTCTCATTTTTAAGTCATTGATATACTTTGAATTAATTTTTATTTATGATGAAAGGTTGGGGTTCACATTCATTTTTTTACGTGTAGATTTCCAGTTATCCCAGGACCATGTTTTGAAGAGACTATTAAGTTCCCCGTTTAATTGATGTAGCACTCTTGTCAAAAATTAACTGGCTGTAGATGTGTGGATAATCTCTGGATTCTCAATTCTACTTCACTGCTCTCTATCTATCCTTATCCCAGTACTGCACTGTTTTAGTTACTGTAACTTTAGTTACTGTAAGTTTTGAAATCAGAAAGTGTGAGTCCCCCAACTTTATTCTTCATTTTCAAGATTCTTTTGGTTATTTGGGGCCCTTTGCAATTCCATATGAATTTGAGGATTGGCTTTTCCATTTCTGCAGAAAATCGCTGCTGAAATTTAGATAGGGGTTGCATTGATTTGTAGATTGTTTTAGGCAGTGTTGACATTTTAGCAAGATTAAGACTTACAATCCATGAATATAGGATATTTTCTCATTTAAGTCTTTCAGCAATATTTTTTAGTTTTTAATGTATACGTCTTTCATCTCCTTGCTTATATTTATTCCAAGGCACTCTGTTCTTTTAAATACTATTATATATGGAATTCTTTTCTTAATTTCCTTTTCAAACTGATCATTAATGGTATATAGAAACCTAGCTGACTTCTGTGTAATTATCTTGTATTCTCCAACTTTGCTGAATTTGTTTAATTTAGCTAGTTGTTTTCTTGGGGCTTCTTGGAATTTTCTATATATAGGATCATGAAATCTTTGAACAAAAGTAGCTTTACTTCTTCCTTTCAAATTTGGATGTCTTTCTTTCTTTCTTTTGCCTCATTTTCTCTGGCTAGAACTTTCACTACAAAATTGAGTAATAGTGGTGACACAGGAAATCCTTACCTTGTTCCTGATCTTAAGGGGAAAGCTTTTGGTCTTTTACTATTGAATATGATTTTTTTTTTTTTTAAATCATGAAAGGTGTTGGATTTGTCAAATGTCTTTTTGCATCAACTGAAGATTATGTGTTTCTTTTTTTCTCCTTCGTTCTATTAATATAGTATATTACATTGATATTCCTTGTTGAACCATTTTTGTACTAGAATAAATCCTTTTAGGTCATGGTATGTAATCCTTTTATATACGGTTGGATTTCATTTTCCAGTGTTTTGTTGGGTATTTTGCATCTGTATTCTTAACGAATATTGGCTTGTAATTTTCTTTCTTTTTTTTTTTTACTTCCTTTATCTACCTTTGATATCCGGGTAATACTGGTTTCATTGAATGAGTTAAGAGTTTGAGAAGGATTGGTGTTAAATCTTCTTTAAATGTTTGGTAGAATTCAGCAATGAAATCATTGTTTCTGAACTTTTCTTTGTTAGGAGGTTTTTAAATTACCAATTTAATCTGTTTACCTATTATAGGTCTGTTGAGATTTTATAATTTTTTTCTTGTGTCAGACTAGGTAAGGTGTTTGTTTCAAGGAATTTGTCCTTTTAATCCGTGTTTCCTGATTTGTTGGCATGTAATTGTTCATGGTTCTGTCTTACAGTTTTTCTGTGTGGTTGGTGGTATTGTCTCCACTTTCCTTCCTGAGTGTAGTTATGTGTGTCCTCTGTGTCTTTTTCTTTGTCAGTATGGCTAAAGGTTTGTTGATCTTTTTAAAGAACCAATTTTTGGTTTTGTTGAGCCTCTCTATTGTCTTTCTAAAGTCTCTATTTTGTGTACCTCTCTCTGGTCTTTACTATTTCCTTTCCTGTACTAACTTTGGGTTTAGTTTGCTCTTGCTTTAGTTTCTTTTGGTGTGGAGGGAAGTTAGGTTATTGATCTTTCTTACTTTTTAGTGTATGAATTTAGAGTTACCAATTTCCTTCTGAATACTGCCTTTGTTGCATCCCATAAATTTTGGTATGCTGTACCAAAATTTTTTCTGAAATCTGTTTTCATTTGTCTGAAGACAGTTCCTAATTTCCCTTGTAATTTCTTTGTTCCATTAGGTCTGATTGGTTAATAGTGTTGTTCAAGTCCTCTTTTTCTTGTTTACCGATGTTAAAAAGTTCTATCAGTTATTGAAAGTGGTATATTGAAGTCTGTTTCTCCCTTTAATTCTGACAATTTTTGCTTCATGTATTTTGGGGCACCTCTGTGAGGTCCATATGTGTTTATAGTTGTTATATCTTCTTGCTGGTTTTAACCTCTTATAAATATGTAATATTCTTTATCTCTTGTAATCATTTTTTTTCCCTTAAAGTCTGCTTTGTCTGACAATAATATAGCCACTCAGCTCTCTTTTTTATTACTGTTTGCATGGAAAATCTCTTTCCACCCTTTTACTTTCATCTTTGTGTTTGTACCTGAAGTGAATCTCTTGTAGACAGCATATAGATGGCTCGTGCTTTTTCATGCAGTCTACCAGTCTCCTCTTTTTAAAAGGAAAGTCGGTCAGTAGGCATTTAAAAGTAATAACTGAGAAGGAATCATTTGCCCCTGCCTTTTAGCTGTTTGTTTTCTGTATGTCTTGCATGTTTTTTTTTTTAAAGTATCCAAATTTTTTTTAATTCTCTAACATTATTTATGTAAAAGCACAAGCAACAAGTCATTTGGCGTATGGTGGTTTCCTTGGTTTAAAATTATTTTTTTAAGTCAGATCAACAGAATTTTACTACAATACTATTACAATTATTTGGCCAGACAAAAATTATGCCTGTTCTAGGCTTTACAACTGTATGATTGACATAATCCTATACTTCTGTTTTTAAAACTTTAATCATCTGACTTTTGGGCATTTTTTGTATGTTTTTAAAAAATATTTTTATTGAGATATCTTAATGCACCATGCAGTCTGTCCAAACTATACAATCAGTGGCTCACAATATCATCACATAGTTGTGTCTTCATCACCATGATCATTTTTAGAATGTTTGTATCATTCCAGAAAAAGAGATAAGAAGAAAAAAAAAACATACGTGCTTTACACTCCTCCCTCTCATTGACCACTAGTATTGCAGCCTTTCCAATTGTTTTTACCCCTTATTGTCCCTTTATTGTTTATTTATTTTTGTCCTTATTGTTTTACTCATCTGTCCATATCCTGGGTAAAGGGAATGTCAGCTACAAGGTTTTCACAGTCACATGGTCACATTGTAAAAGCTAGATAGTTATACAGACATCTTCAAGAATCAAGATTACTGGAATACAATTCAACGGTTTCAGGTACTTCCTTCTCGCCACTCCAATATACCATAAACTAAAAAGGTATATCGATATAATGTGTAAGAATAACCTTCAGGATAACCTCTCAACTCTGTTTGAAATCTTTCAGCCACTGTAACTTTATTTTGTCTCATTTCTCTCTTCCCCCTTTTAGTCAAGAAGGCTTTCTCAATCCCATGATGCTAGGTCATGGCCCATCCTCAAGATTCATGTCCCACATTGCTAGGGAAATTTACACCCCTGGGAGTCATGTCTCATGTAGGGGGGAGGGCAGTGAGCTCACTTACCGAGTTGACTTAGAGAGAGAGGCCATATCTGAGCAACAGAAGAAGTTCTCTGGGGTTGACCCCTAGGTATAATTATAAATAGGCTTATCTTTGCAGGAATAAGTTTCATAGGGACAAGCCCCAGGATTGATGGCTCAGTCTATTGAATTTGTTGTCCCCACTGCTTGCGAGAATATGAGAAATTCCCCAGATAGGGAAGTTGACTATTTTCTCCTTTCTCCCCATTTCCCCAAGGGGAGTTTTCTTGTATGTTTTTGGTCCTCAGTTACTTCAATACTGACCCTCTTTTTGTTTTTCCGTACTGAGTTGATCTTTTAGTAATACATCATTTTGATTCCTTCCTTTACCCTTTCACTATGTATTTTTTAGTTATTTTCTTAGTGAAAGTTATTTTCAACCTACTTTGACCTATACCAACCTAGTTTCAGTAGTATACAAACTTTCCTCTCCTAAATATCCTCTTACCTCCTTTATCTTGTTATTGTTTTAGATTACATTTTTATCCATTGTTTTGCCCATTCTTGTAGATTTTAAATGTTATTTACATGTTTGCCTGTTAAGTCAAATGTTTAAATAGGGTAAGGAGTCTATAAGGACAGAGGAGAAAGAGGGCAAAACAGCAGCTACAAAGGCAAAGTACAATAATAATTTATCTACATCATTATTTTTACCAATGATATTTATTTCTTTTTATGGCTTTGAATTCTGTCTAATGTCCTTTTATATCAGCAGAAGGAGATGCTTTTTAACTTTTTTTTTTTTTACAGGGTAGATCCTCTGGTAATGCAATCTTTCTGCTTTTGTTTTTCTGTAAATGTGTTAAACTTTCCTTCATTTTTGAATAATAGCTTTGCCAACTGTGAAATTCTTGGTTGACAGTTTTTTCCCCCTTTAAGGATTTTTCATATGCAGTTCCACTGTCTTCTGGCCTCCATGGTTTCTGGTGAGAAATGTGCTGTTAAACTTACTGATGATCCATTGCATATGACAAGTTGTGCCTCTTGCTGCTTTCAGAATTTCTTTTAGTCTTTTGATTTTGACAATTTCGACTGGCTTTGTTCATTTTTCCTAATTATTTTTTCATTCAGCTCTTCGTACTGGATAATTTTAATTGTTTTCAAGTTTGTTGTTTCCTTCTGCCTGTTCTAATCTGCTCTTGAATCTGTCTAATGAGTTTTTCATTTCTATTACTGTATTTTGCAGCTCCAAAATTTGTTTGATTCTTTTTTATATTTAACATATCTTCGTTTTTCTTTAGTTCTTTTGGTGTGAATTCCTTTAGCTTACTGAACATTTTTAAGACAGTTGATTTTAAGTCTATGACTAATAGTTCCAGTGTATGAGCTTCCTCAGGGATGGCTTCTAGCAAATTCTTTTTTTTCCTGCGAATGGGTCATACCTTCCTGTTTCTTTCTGTGTTTTGTAATTTTTTGTTGAGAGCTAAACATTCTGAGTGTTGTTACTATAGCTCTGGAAATCTAATTCTCCCACTCCTCTGGGATTGCTAGGTTGTTATTTTTTGCTGCTGCTGCTACTGCTGTTGTTGTAATTGAGGGCTGGTGCTGTCAGTTTGTGACTTTTCCAAATTATTTTTGCTCCCAAATGGGGAAAGAGAAAACAAAAAGAGAAAAAATAAGTGCTGATTCCTTAAAACTCCTTTGCCTTTTTTTTTTTTTTTTGCCTGAATTGAGGTGGGTGTGATAGAAACAATGGCCATCCTCAGCCAGCCCTCAGCCATCTGAAGTAGCTGATCAAAAACAGTGATTAGTGATCAGACCCTATAATTCCAGATTTTGGAGAACTAGATCCTTATAACCCGCCCTAGCATAGCTGTACCAGGAACCTGGTGCAGGCTGTATTTACCACATGGTTGGGAGGTAGGAGATTGTAGCTACTGCAAGGAGGATGAAATTCACTGATAATTACTATAGCTTACCAGCCTCTTCCTCCACCTCTTCCCTGGAAGCCCTAGTATTCCACTGGATTTCACAGTTTCACAATGGTTGATTCAGACATTCTTGCCAGTTCAATAATTGTTGTGGTTGAAGGACTGATTCCTGAAGTTTCCTGCTCCACTGTGTTCTCACAGTCAGTCCTCTTCTCTTCAGCTTTTGAATAGCCTTTCATTTCTGAGAAATGTCTCCAGTATAAGTTTAACTTTGCTAATATGGGAATCAGTCTCGTGAATACGGAAAGCAGTACTCAAATTCTTGGCCTCTTTTGTAGTCAGATTATAGTCACGTGACTTAGATTTTACTACTTAGAATCACCCTGCAACAGACTTCAACTTGGTAACAGGCTTTCTAGAGAACTTCTGTGTTGGGCAAGTGATGGGTATCAGTAGATGCTTTCTGTTTGTTTTTTTCTTTCGTGTGTGTGGGAATTGTGACATCTCAGTGGTTGTAAGGTTGATTTCTAATAGTGGGGGTGGTTTTCTTTGAGTCTTTGTGAAAAAAGCATTAGTGATAGCATTTTTTTAAGTAATTCTGTTTCCTGGCATGATTGGGCATTCTTCCTGACAGCTTAACTTTCTAGATAGTTCTTCATTTCCCCAAAACTGTGGAATAACCAGTAGCCTTTTAGTAAGTTCCTTTTCTACTTAATAAGTCAGGGTCACTTTCTTGTGTTCACCTAAGGACCTTACTTGGTCTTAGGTTGGTTAGGAAATAAGGGAGCAAGTGAAGACAAGGCTCCTGATGTGTGCTAGGCTTTATGAAGAGTCAAGCTAACAAGTGCTCTTACTTGTTAGTTGAGTCTCTTCATGTTAGCCATCCAGTGCCTGCTGCTGAGTAAGAGTGAGGATGGCTAGGGCTTAACCTTCAGTCTGTGAGACTTAGCATCAGATGGTTATTTGGGGTGATTTGGATGAGATATGAAGTAAAGTGGGAAAAATGTGATAATAGGTCTGTTTGGATATTGGAGGGTGTGAAGCAATGATATTGCTTCAGACATATTATCATTTGAGGTGCTGTAGGAGTATTCACCTATGGATTTATTTGTCAAATAATTGGGAATATAATTCTCATATTCAGAAGAGAGATCTTGGATAAAGACACAGTCATGACTATGTTGGCAGTGGGTGAAAGGATAGCAACATGGAATGGGGAGACAGGAGGGCTGAGAACAGATCTTTGAGGAATGTCTGTAATTATGGACGGGTAAAGGAAGGACAGAGTAAAGAAATCTGAAAAGGTAATGTTATGGAAGAATGGAAGATATCTCAGTGGGTGTACTGTTTCAGATGCTCAGAGAAGGTAGTTAAAAAATTTCAAGGAACAGAGAGTCAGTAGTATCAAATCGTACAAAGTAGAAATAGACTGAAAAGAGGACATGGTTTTTTGTGTGTGTCTGTGTGACTTGGAGAAAGCAGTAGACATTGGGAGTTGAAAACAGATTTCTGTGAGTTGATATATACCCAAGTGTTTCTACGGTAATTTCAGTGGCTCAGTAGTAGGAATGAAGGGCATAAAATCCCTGTACATTGCAGATTAGCATTTGACAGTATATGTGATGGAAAGCCAAGGGAACAGTTTTGGGGTCTTCTGAGAACCTAGTTAAAATGCCTGGCCATGGGCTTTGGTTGGTAGAGAAGCAAGTGAATCTAGAAAAATATGAAACTACTAGAAGGTTAAGAATAGTTTGGGGACCTAGAGGTGAGGGAAATGGTAAAGTAGAAGATGAACAGATTTTAGTTTGAGTAAGTAATTTTAGATATAGAAATGTTAGCTGAGCAATTCTAGGTGGTGGTAGAGTCTGTCATCTGGCTCTGTGTGTGGAATGGCTGTGGGGTAGTAGTGAAGATGGTCTTTGGAACCTGGTTTGTTTACTCACTTGTGTATTCAGGCTGTCTGTGCATTTGTTCATTTGTCTATCCGTTTGTTTATTAACCAAACAGAATATTTTGTGCCAAGTGCTTTTTTTCTAGGCTAAGAATAGAGTTGACCAATATTGACAAGGTCCCTACTCTTATATGTTATAAGTCAAGTGAAGGGAGATAGACATTGAACAAAGAAATAAAAATAAATATCTGGCAATAATAACTACTCTAATTAAAAATAAAACCAGAACATGTCGTAAGGCAAACTGATTGACTACATTATGTTTGGCAATCAAGAATGTCCTTCCTGAGGAAGGATTGTTGAGACCTGATGATAAGAAGAAGCTGGTCATGCAAAGATCTGGGAAAGAGCATTCTAGATGTAGGGTTAAGTAAAATGATAACAGAGAGATTATTAATTTACCAACATGGAGATCCCTTGTGACTTTAACAAGAACAATTTGAGTAGACTGTGAAAATGAAAGCCGAGATGTGTTGAAGAAGGAACACCAGTAAAGGAAGTAAATGTTTTTGTTATAGACAACATATTCAGGAAGTTTTAGAGTGATAGGAACAAAGACCTGGAAGTGGGAGTGGAGTTGTGCAAGGGACTGTTTATTTTTAAGATGGGCAATATTAAGGCATAAATTGAAAAGATAGAGGATTTTGAGCCCAATATTTGGCAAAGATCATTAAAATGGCTATTGACAAAATTCATGTTAGTGATAGTTGATGGGGATAGAAAAATCATGGCCAAATTTTGTACCTGTAATTTTCATGAAAATAAATATTAATTTTTACACATATTACCCATATTGGCCCCTTAGTATTCATTACGATGTTGAAACTTAAGAGGGCTGAAGGACACATTTTGTGGGTCAAGAGGAAAATAATGCTCTCTACTTTTCTGCCATGGAACATAACAAAACCTTACAAAGTAGAGCAAAGAACTGAGGTGAAACCTAGAGCAAAAGAGGTTAAGTCAAGATTCTGCTCAAGTTTTATTAGACATTCTTGGAATCGAAACTATAAAATAAAGTCTGAAACTGGAGAACAACTCATATCTTTTCCTTAACAGATTTTTATTAGATCATTTGTTAAGTTTGTTTGAGTAAATGCATGTTGAATCAAATTCTTTTATTTTTATGAGGCAACAGTCCTTCAGCATAGAACACTTGGGAAAATATTTTGCTTTACAGTTTTAGTGCTCATTAAGCATTATTATGTAAGTTGTAAGCAAATGTTAGAGAATTTAAATGTTTGTAACATCTGTGTTTTTATTGTGAATGTGAGAAGTTTTCTTTTGTTAAGTTATAATGATCATTGTTAACAGTTTGACCTTGCCTTACTTTTTTTTTTTTTTTTTGCCAGGCTATGTAATGCTAGCTATTTGCATTTTGCCTTTCCTTCTTTTTATTCTAGCATTTTCCTCTCTTCCCATAAACAGTGATTTTTCATTATTAGCGAAAATGAGAACTCTGCCACCCAAGTTTTCATTTTGTGTATTTTTGAAGTACCACCATTTTACATTTTTATTTTCTCTATTTTAAGAGCTGTCTCTTTACATTTAATATTCTGATAGAATTTATCTGCTCAAAATGAAAATCAATGCTTCTTGAATTCTGGTTTCAAAATAATAATCTAGAATAGATAGAAGATAGTAGAGGAAGATGAAAGATGCAAAAATGCCAGTCTTAATTTTCAAGAGTTTATTATCAACAAGACTGAATCTTGGCTTGTACCTGTCTCAAAAGTGAATCTTGCATTGTAATTTGAACTACAGTATTTTATTAAACATACAGTTTAAATGTACAGAGCCCTTTGCTTTTTCTGCATTAATTTATGTAGTTAAATAGAAGATATTAAATTCAAAGTGTTTTATAAAATAAATATTCATTTATATTTTGTCATTTTTCTGTAGAACATTTAAAAATTATTTATAGTTCACTTTCAACTTATGGAAAATGATGATCTGAATATTATTACATATCATAGAACTTTAAAGTAAGTAGACTTTAGTGGACTTTCAGAACCTAAACTCCCTTATTTTTGATGACATAATCCCACCATGAGGATGAAGAAAATGAGGCTCATCAAAGTTGACTTGTACCTAATCAAGTGTCTAGTGATGAGTGGATATAAACTAGGTATTTTGGATTCCTAGCCTGAAATATATTTTGCTTTAATAGTTTTGGCAAAGATGTTTATAAGATGATTCATGAAGTCTAAAAATTAAGTTGTTTTTATTTTTTCCCCAGTAGCTATATTGATTATGTTGACTGCTAAAATTTTAAATTTTGCTTACACAAAAGAAATAAAATTTTAAAAATAACATTGTTAGAATTTCAGTGGCAGTGATACCTTTTGTATTTTTTCTTGATGGAATTTTTTTCCTGTGGTGTATTTTGCTAATATACAAATAACAGTGTTTTATGCTGAACATATCCTAGATGCAGCAGGATTCGATTTACACTGTGACCTTTCAGAATAAATTGGTAAGCATGTCAGGTACTAAGAGCAAAGAGGAGATGGAAAAATATAGTTTTTGCAGGTGAAACTTTGGGATGCCCCATTTACTTGAAATTTTAAACAGTGAGGTTAAAAAAAAAAGGACTTTATATTGAAGTATGAGAATCTCAAAATGATTAATGAGGAGCTTTTTGCTTGGAATTCACTTCAGGCATTCTGTTTCCAGTGTTAGCCCACAGTAATTTCTTGTATCACAAGTGGATGATTTTTATAATATGCACACACAGGGTCGTGTAGTAAGGTAATAACTTATCCACACAGTAAAAGCGTAGTGTCTAGAGCCTTTTTTCACATTGAAGTTGACTTGCAAGCCTATCAGAGATCTTATTTTCATTTCTGCTAAGAAAAATTCTATCAAGAAAAAATGCAAAATATTACACCTTGCTATTTATGGAAATATTTCCTCTGAGAAGTTCCTGGTGTGGGGATGTGTTTTAATAGACTTTTAAATGTTTTTAACTACTTCCTTTAATTTCCTGCCCCTATTCAAATAAGTATGTGTATAAACCTCATTTTAGGTGAGTGAGCTGAGAAATGCTATAGTTGACAATATGTAAAATAAATCAGTCAGTCAGCTGAAGATTAATGTGAGAGAAATCTAAAAGTCTCCAGTCTGACATATGACAACACAAACTATACATTGAATCCTGTTGCTCTGAACTGGTTTTGAAGATGGGAACCTTGACAGTTGGAGTGAGATGTGTGCGGTAGATGAGGCTGCATGGTAAGGTCAGGTAGCTTGGGGGCAGCAGGATTAGGGCCTAGTAAGAGGTCAGCAGTTACTAGGCTGACTGGGATTTAAGATAAAGAAAGGTTTAGGGCCTAAGATAAGGTCATAGTCAAGTCTTCTTGAAGTGATTACTGTAAAATAGCAAACTAAGCTTATTACGTACAAAACTAAGGGAAACTTCCTGCTGCTTTATAAGCATCTTTAGCTAACTTAATGTTGAAGGACCCAGGGCTGTCTAGTAGGCATGGCCCTTAAAGTAGCACACTCTATGATTAAGGGTATATGTTGGTTTAATAACAAATCCCCACGAGGCATAGAATCATCCAGTCTGTGCAGGACCTTTAAGAATCCCTTTCTGAAAATGGAATTACACCTTTGGCTCTATTTGAAGCTCCTTGTGTATGCCTCATTGTGTGTAGTACATGGTGTGTGCATGTTTGTGGGTTTGTGTTTATGTGTGTGTGTCCCACAAGACTTAGGCTAGATTAAAATCTAGTTTATTTCTGTTGGAAATCTGATTCAAACATTTTCTTTTTAATGTCTTCTTTCTTAGGACTAGCATTCTTGCTTTTGACTTAGTGCTTATCAGAAGGCATTATCTGTTAGCCAGTGTGGCTGTGAAAAAGTGCATTTATTTCAGTAAATTACATGCTTTCAAAGTTTGCAATGAGAAAAAGAACATTTAATTGAAATATTGGATACTTACAGAAGTATCCTTTCTGTGTTTCCTTGCTCTTGGTTAACTCTCGGGGGTTTAACCAAATGCCAGAGATGAGTTTCTTGTTTGTAACAACCATTTCTTATGGTACTTCAGGTACTATACTTATTATTAACATTAGGATAGTAAAATTCTAGTCAAATTAGAAAGCATAGGGAAAAGTTCTTTAAGCTGTATCAGGGGAAAGAATAAGCAAAATTGAGAGACTGGGCAAAGCAAAAAACTAGATTTTAGGTATTTAGATAATTAGGTGAGAACAGATACAAAAGATATGAGTAAGTGTCTGACTTCAGGAGATAATGGAAGTGCTAAAATAAAGGTATTTAAGTTTGTTAAATAATTAGTAAACAGCTTTACCAAGCATGAATATCTTTGCAATAACTTCTTAAAAGTCTGTAGTAAATTTGGGAAACTCTTATATTGAGGAGATTAAAGTACTGTTAAAGCAAAGAAGCATTTAAAAAATAGTACTGGTCTGTAATTTAAGAAAATCTTAGTTATGTAGAAAAATACATTAAAAAAAACATCGAATTGGGTAATTCAAATGGCAGGAATTGGAGTATGCATTTCTGACTTCAGTTATTGCACTTGAAGCTAGAAATAGCTTTCTTGATCAATAAAATCTTTGCAAAAATGTTATTAATTTTGATGCAGTCAGTATAATCTGAAACAATTGGAACAGAACTATTAAGAATGGCTTTAGTTCTTGTATTCAGACACAAATAAATGCTACTCAAATAAATTTACTTTAAAAGAATCTTGATAATTTTCCCTCAACTGTAAGATAGAGGAATACTGAAAGAATGAATGAGTAGGCAAGCACAGCTATTTATATAACATGTTTTTTCTTGGTTAAGTAGATAAATATGGAGTATGATACTTAGGAATAGCTTTGACTTTTCAGTCTTTCTTTACTTAAAATATGTATTGTGTTTATCTGGTTTTTATTATGTAATTGTGTACTTAAATTATTTTTTGTTTCCTTTTTGAGCAAATAATTAAGATTCGTTTATTTAGAATATGAACAAATTTTTCAAAGAATTATTTTGAATAATAATAATCTTTTGGTCTAATTTATAGTAACATTAGATATATGAAAATTTCCTCAAATATTAGAAATCTCCTTCAAGCTTGTAAAACATTTAGTCTACGGAAGTTTAGTGGCCTTTTTAAAGATCAGATAATTCTCAGATGTCAGAAGTCATTGACAGTCTGAGTAATAATATAAGTTCATTTTAGGAATACAATTCCAAGGTATTTTAAAGAGAATCTGAGGGACAGAGAGTGGCAGGGACAACAGTAAATCACACCTGTCAGACATGTGAAACTTATTTTTAAATCAGTTTGTCAATTCATTTTCTCCTCCATGATCATTTTGTGAAATGGGAGAGAAATTCAGAATGGCAGGGCCTTTTAGTCAAAGTTTAACCTTGGTTTGTGCCCAGAAGGGACTCTCAATATAGACTTGAAGCACTTGAACCCTAAGTGCTTGAATCCCAAGCACTTGGGGTTCTCTGCCTCAGGCAACCATTGACTGATTTTGAATATTATATATTAATTTTGACTGTATTAGAATTTTATACAAGAGAAATCATATAGTATGTGATTTCTAACATACTAACTTAATTGGAGATGTGTACAATTTTCAGAAATTTTGATACAGAAGAATTTATTTTTTTTGTATTTTCATTGAGAAATCTTCAAACATATACATTCCATACATGTTATGTAATCAGTGGCTCATAATATTATCACATAATTGTATATTCACTACCATGAACATTTTTTAGGATGTTTGCATCACTCCAGAAAAAGAAATAAAAAGAAGAAAAAATCAGACCATACACCTTACCCTTCCCTCTCATTGACCACTATTATTTCCATCTACCCAATTTATTTAACCGTTTGTCCCCTCTATTATTTATTTATTTATATTTATTTATTTATTTTATCCATATTTTTTACTCATCTGTCCATACCCTAGATAAAAGGAGCACCAGATACAAGGTTTTCACAATCACACAGTCACATTGTAAACATTAATCTTTATACAGTTGTCTTCAAGAATCAAGGCTACCTGAACACAGCTTAACAGATTCAGGTATTTCCCTCCAGCCACTCCAATACACCATAATCTAAAAGGATATATCTGTATGTTGCATAAAAATAATCTCCAGGATAACCTCTTGACTCTGTTTGAAATCTCTCAGCCACTGAAACTTTATATAGCTCATTTCTCTCTTCCCCTTTTTGGTCAAGAAGGCTTTCTCAATCCCTTGTTATCAGGTCCTATTTCATCCCGGGATTTCTGTCTCATGTTGCCAGGGAGATTTATACCACTGGGAGTCATGTCCCGTGTAGGAGGGAATACAGTGAATTCACTTGTTGGGTTTCCTTAGAGAGAGAGCCACAGCTGAGCAACAAAAGAGGTTCTCTAGGGATGACTTTTGGGCCTAATTTTAAGTAGGCTTAGCCTATCCTTTGCAGGAATAAGTTTCATAGGGGTGAACCCCAAGATTGGAGGCTCAGCCTATTAATTTGGCTCTCTTCACTGTTTGCAAGAAGATCAGAAATCCTCCACATGGGGGAGTTGAATATTTCTTCCTTTCTCCCCAATCCCCCAAGGGAACTTTGCAAGTACATTTTTATTCACTGCCCCAATTCCTCTGAGATATATCAGGGCCCCACACTAACCTGGACAAAGCAACAAAATCTCACGCCCTCTTCAAGATTCCATGTACTTATGGTGTTCAACTGAAGTGACCATACAGGTTAAATTAGGAAATGCACTCCCAAATTATAAATTTTGTACCAAATAAACATCTCTCTCTTTAGTCTCTCACACAGAAGTTCTAAAATATGGACAATATCATCCCTTACCCTGCATTCTGATATACCTTAGTCCTATTCAGATCAGCTTCATTCATGTCTCTGCTTGAAGTCTGATCCCTTTTTCAACTTTTTAAACAGTTCCTGTATGGGTATTCCTGACTTTCATAGCTACGGAGCTATAGCTCTGAGTCTCAGGTGTCGTATAAATACCCTAAGTTTCTAGGAACAACCAGGTTATAAACAAATAGCTCACTATTTCAGAATTTAGAAATAACAATTACATCTCTGAATATATGTAACTGCTGTAAGAGTTTACAATCTAGGACCCTTTACAGTTGGCCTCAGCCTGATAACCTATGTTCTCAACTTCAGGTCACTGATTTTTTATATTATAGTTAGTCCATAAGATTGAGGCACGATATAACATTTGCCTTTTTGTTTCTGACATTTCATTCAACATACAGTACTTAAGGTTCATATACTTGGATGCATGCCTCACAACTTCGTCCCTTCTTGCAGCCACTCAGTAGTCCATTGTATGTATACACCATAGTTCCCCCTTCCATTCCTTAGTCATTGTACCCTCGGGCTACCTCCATCCTTTGTGGATGGTGAACACTGTTGCCATAAACAACAGTGTGCCAATGTCCATTCCTGTCCCCACACTCAGTTCCTCCAGGTATATACTGAGCAAAGGGGTTTCAGGATCATATAACAACCCCACCCCTAACCTCCTGTGGAACCACCACACTGCCCTCCAAGGGGCTGCACCTCTCAGTTTCCCTACTGACAGTGAATAGGTAGGTACATCTCTTTCTCCGCATTTTTTCTAGCACTTGTTTCTCTGTGTTCATTGTTAAACAGTTTTATTCACAAATCATACAATCCAACTTAAGTGTAAAGATGTGTCTTCACGAGCTTACTTTATTTGAAGACACTTCCTTTTCTTCCACAAAGAATCCATACCCCTTTCCCATGCCCCCTGCATGTTGATATTTAGTTTTGGCATAATGCCTTTGTTACATTCAGTGGAATCATATTTCAGTGTTACAGTTGACTGTAGACCCTAGCTTGCATTGATTATACTTTTTCCCATATACTGTCTATTTTCAGCATCGTGCAATATTGACATTCATTTGTTCTCCCTCATGTAAAAACATTTTTTAATTTGTATATTTAATCACCATCGTTGTCCACTCTAGGCATTCCTAACTGATACCATCTCAGTTTTTATCCTCTGCCTTTCTTTCTGGTTTCATGGGTGCCCCTAGCCCTTCTCCCCCTATTATACTTATATTCGGTTTCATTCAGTGTATTTATATTATTGTGCTACAGTCTGGTAGTGTTGTGCTATCCATTTCTGAATTTTTACTATCAGTCCTCTTGCAGTCTGTATTCCTTCAGCACCAATTGCCCAATCTCTTCCCTATTTCTATTTCCTGATAACCTGTGTTCTTAACTTCAATTCTCCAAGTCACTCATTAATGTTATTTCATAATAGTGAGACCATACAGTATTTGTCCTTTCTCTTCTGGCTAATTTCACTCAGTATAATATCCTCAAGGTCCATCCACATTGTCACATGCTTCATGCCTTTACTCTGTCTTACAGCTGTGTAATATTCCATCATATGCATAGTCCACAGCTCGATTAGCAACTCATTCATTGATGGATATTTGGGCTGTTTCCATCTCTTGGCAATTGTAAATAATGCTGCTGTAAACATTGGCATGAAAATGTCCGTTTTCGTCCTTGCCCTCATATCCTTTGACTATATACCTAGCAATGGGATTCCTGGATCATATGGCAATACTGTATTTAGCTTTCTCAGGAACTGCCCAACTGCTTTCCAGAGTGGTTGTACCAGTTTACATTCCCACCAACAGTGGGTAAGTGTGGCTCTTTCTTCACATCCTCTCCAGCACTTGTCGTTTCTGTTTTTTTGATAATGGCCATTCTAGTGAGTGTCAGATAATATCTCATTGTGGTTTTGATTTGTATTCTCTAATAGCCAGTGAAGTTGAGTATCTTTTCATGTGCCTTTTAAGCATTTGTGTTTCCTCTTCTGAGAAGTGTCTGTTCATATCTTTTGCCCTTTTTTTTAAAAAATTAGGTTGTCTTTTTTGTTGTTGATTTGAAGAATCTCTTTATATATGCTTGATACAGGACCCTTAGTCTAGTAAGTTTCTAGTAAGGTTAAGAACGCTTAGAAGTGTTCTTAAAAAGAAAAATAACATAGTCCTTTGTTAAGCTAAAAGCCATAAAAGAGTCCTATTTCATTTGTGTAGTAAAGAATTTGGCCTTTCTCAAAGAGATCTGGCCTTTTCCCTTGGCTGCTGGGAGGTAATTTATGGGCCCTTGGAATATTATACCTACCTGATAGGAATGTCTTCATTTTCCTGGGTCTCTGGGTCATACTGGATAGTCTAATAAAAGTGAAGGCCAGGAATTAGCCACACTTATATAGTTTTAAATTTGGAATTGGTCATGCCAGAAAGATCAGCAATATGAGTTAGGGTAGGGGTTTGGAGTCAAATAGTAGCAGTCAACCTGGAGACAAATTAATTATGTGGGATATCAATCAATTATGTCTGTTTGAGGTACCATAAAATCTGTGGATACCAAAGCTTGGGTGAACTTCTCTGGTTAGCAGTACTCCATACACAATGCTGGGAGAGTGATATATCCTGATTCCATGGAGAGAGGACAATGAAAGTTCTATGTTTTGAACCCTCCTGGGCTCTGCCCTCTCCATCTCTTCCTTTGGATCATTTTAATCCATATTTTTTTCCCTGTAATAAACCATTATTGTGAATGTAACAGTGTTCAGTGAGTTCTGTGCATCTTCTAGTGAGTTATCTTGCCTGTTGATTGTTTTTAGAACCCCCTGAACTTGCAATTGGTGTCAAAAGTGAAGATATTCTTGTGTGGAGATTCTGCCTCTAACTTTGTAGTCAGCCCTAAGCTCTTCTTATCATTTTATCCCTAAGTGTTAAAAAAGCAGTGGCTTGTCTCTATAGCCTAGAATAAGCTAGTAGAACTTGATTGACAGTATGGCTCAGCCATTTCTGCTTTTATGAAAATAGCTGTGTACCAAAAATCCTTTCTCTGCATTAGGATAGAATCATCTAGAAAGTGGGGTAGACTTCTCTATCAACTTGGCAGAAATTGGCTTAAATAATAAAGTGGTTTATTTTAATTCCTATCAAATTCTATCAGTCATAGTTTTTGTGATATACCTTTCTTATTTTCCAAATTTTATAAGTGTTTAATGAGATGTTGTGAGTGGGCCTATCAGAAACTGCTAGCCAGATTGCTTTTCACACCAAAAACTTTCCTGGAAGTGTATTTTAACTGTGTCACTTAATTTTCAACCTCTTAGCACTGTGAATTTGTGTCAGTGTTATCTATATGGTGGTCATAATCTCTTGTGGGTTGTGGTTTATTTAATTTATAAATGAAATTAAGCTGTATCATATTAATACGTTAAGAATTATAAATCGGGGAACCAAGATGGGTGCTTGGTAAGGTATCGATTTAGTTCATCCTCCACAGCAGCTATTAAATAGCCAGGAACAGTACAGAGCAACTGCTGGGGCTACGTCAGTGACTGGACACATAGCATATCTCAGTCTGGACAAGTTGGACCGGCTGCAAACTTACCCAGAATTGTGAGTTCCCGAAGCAGCAGTGGCTGGTACCCCCCCTCCACAGGCAGCTTCCCAGAGGGGAAAGGAAAGAGACTTTACTAGCAGCAGGGGCCTGGCACAACCAAGCTCCAGTTGTGGAATTAATTAACAAATTCTGACTACTGAAAATAGGCTCCCAACTCAGTTGAACCTCTAGTAAAAGCTGAGGTTGCTGTTTTTGCCCTGGTACAGAGGGGGCAGGGCTGATGGAAAAGTAAAAAAGAAAAGTAAAAAAAAGAAACACAACGGGTTTTTTTTTTATCATACAGACAAAATACTTGAAAAGGTCTGGGCCCCAAAGGAAAGGAGTGGAGACATAGGACCTGGAGATGTACACAGCAACCTACCAACTTAATCTCTTGATTGGCAAATCTGAGGAACAGGGGTTCTGCTTGAAAATTTTTTTTCTTTTTTCTTTTTTGAGGCTGTGTTTCTATGGCTTGACTGCTCTTTGGATACAGCTGCAGTGCTTCTCAGGCTCCAACTGTCCCAGGCATGGGCAGAATTAAGCTTCTTTGAGAATTTGTCTGGAGGCTGTGCCTTCCCTGGAAGAGGGGTGCAGTCTACTGCTCAGGTGGACTCCTCAAGGAATTCAGACCCCAAGGTCTGGAAAACTGAAGTGATTAAAGCCAGCCTACAACTTCTCCTCTGACTCAGCCACGCTCCCAGCAGGGAGAGTCTGCTGAAGTTAAAGGTACCACATCACCTTATGCTGGTGGGACCTGCAAAGCAGACAATTGCTACACATTAGGCAGGATAGGAAAAACACCGAGTCCAGAGGCTTCATAGGAAAGTCTTTAAACCTGCTGGGTCTCACCCTCAGGGAAAACTGATGCAGGTGACTCTTTTCCTGAGACGAGGCCAGTTTGGTCTGGGAAAATCTGACTGGGGTCTATAATACCTAAGTAGACCCTCCTAAGGGGGAAAAAAAGGCATTATACAGGCAGGGCAAGAAACAAGAAAACAAAAACTGAAAAATTCTGATCGGTTAAATAAAACCCAAGTTAGAAGTCTAGAATAAGCTGAACTGAATATCAAAGAACAGATAGACAACAAAGTCATCCAACAAGAAAATCCTAGGTAAAAAAACGAAAACAATCTCCAAAATAAACTGATTTAGGAAATTAAATGCCTAGATGCCAGCAAAAAATAATGAATCATACTAGGAAAACTGAAGATATGGCCCAATCAAAGCAACAAACCAGCAATTCAAATGAGATACAGGAGTTGAAACGATTAATTCAGAATGTTTGAACAGACCCTCATCAAAAATCAAATCAGCAAATTGAGGGAGGATATAAAGAAGGCAAGAAACAAACAAAAAGAAGCAATTAAAAGTCTGAAAAAACAAATCACAGAACTTATGGGAATAAAAGGCATAGTATAGAAGAGATGAAAAAAAACAGTGGAAACTTACAATGTTAGATTTCCAGAGGCAGAAGATAGGATTAGTGAACTGGAGGATGGGACATCTGAAATCTGACAAACAAAAGAAAATAATAGGGAAAAGAATGGAAAAATATGAGCAGGGACTCAGGGAATTGAATGACAGCATGAAGCACACGGATATACATGTTGTGGGTGTCCTAGAAGGAGAAGAGAAGGGAAAAGGAGGTAAAAAACTAATGGGGGAAATTATCACTGAAGATTTCCCCACTCTAATGAAAGATTTAAAATTACAAATCCAAGAAGTGCAGCATACCCCAAACAGAATACATCCAAATAGACATACTTGAAGACCCTTACTAATAAGAATGTCAGGTGTCAAAGAGAAAGACAGAATCTTGAAAGCAGCAAGGAAACCATCACTGTTCTTGTTAGCTGCTGGAAACCAATATACCAGAAATGGAATGGCTTTTAAAAAGGGGGATTTAATAAGTTGTTTATAGTTCAAAGGCCAAGAAAATGTCTCAATTAGAACAAATCTATATAAATGTCCAATTGAAGGCATCCAGGGAAAGATAACTTGGTTCATGAAGGCCGATGAAGTCTCAGCTAGAAGGGCACATGGCAAACAAGGCATCATCTGCTAGCTTTCTCTCCTGGCTTCTGGTTTCATGAAGCTTCCCGGGAGGTATTTTCTTTCTTCATCTCCAAAGGTCACTGGCTGGTGCACTCTCAGCTTTGTGGAGCTGCAACATTCTCTGCTCTCTCTGAATCTCTTGCTTTCTCCAGAATGTTTCCTCTTTTATAGGACTCTAGAAACTAATCAAGACCCACCCAAATGGATGGAGATACATCTCCAGTAATCCAGCTTAAAACTACTCTTGATTAAATCACATCTCCAGGGAGATGATCTAATTACAGTTTCAAATATACAGCACTGAATAGGGCTTAGAAGAAATAGCTGCCTTTACGAAATGGGATTAGGATTAAGACATGGCTTTTCTAGGGTACACACATCTTCAAAACCAGCACAGTCACATACAAGGGAAGCCCAATAAGACTATGCGTAGATTTCTCAGCAGAAACCCTGGAGGCGAGAAGACAGTGGTATGATATATTTAAGATACTAAAAGAGAAAAACTGCCAACCAAGAATTCTATATCCAGTAAAATTGTCCTTCAAAAATGAGGGGGAAATTAAAATATTTTCAGAAAAAAATCACTGAGAGAAGTTGTGACCAAGAAACCCTCTGCAAGAAATACTAAAGGGAGTACTAGAGACAGATAGGAAAAGACAGGAGAGAGAGGTGTGGAGAAAAGTGTAGAAAATGAAGGCTATCAATAAAGGTAAAATGAAGAAAAATTAGATATGCAACATGAAATCCAAAAGCAAAATGGTAGAAGAAAGTACTGCCCTTAAAGTAATAACAGTAAATGTTAATGGATTAAACTCCCCAATCAGAAGACATAAATTGGCAGAATGGATTTAAAAACAGGACTCATCTATATACTATCTACAGGAGACACATCTTAGACCCAAGACGTTTTCAAATGTAGGTTGAAAGTGAGAGGTTGGGAAAATCTATTTCATGCAAACAACAATCAGAAAAGAGCAGAAGTAGCTATACTAATATCCAACAAATTAGACTTCAAAAATGTTAAACAATTAAAAGAGACAAAGAAACACACTATGTATTAATAAAAGGAAGAATTCAACAAGAAGACATAATAATCATAAATATTTATGCACCGAGCCAGAATGCTCCAAAATACATGAGACAAACACTGAAAACACCGAAAAGAGAAATGGACACATCTACCATAATAGTTGGAGACTTCAATTCCCTGCTCTCATCAGTGGATAGAACATCTAGGCAGAGGATCAATAAAGAAACAGAATTTGAATCAGACATTTATGGAACATTACACCCCACAACAGCAGGATAAACCTTTTTTTCAAGTGCTTATGGTTCATTTTCAGGGATAGAGCATATGCTGTGTCACAAAGCAAGTCTCAACAAATTAAAAAAGATTGAAATCATACAAAACATTTTCTCAGATCAGAAAGGAATGAAGCTAGAAATCAACAATAGGCAGAGGGCTGGAAAATCCACGGATTTATGGAGGTGCAACAACACACTCTTAAACAACCAGTGGGTCAAGGAAGAAATTACGAGAGAAATCAGTAAATATCTCGAGGCAAGTGAAAATGAAAGCACAACATATCAGAATTTATGGGATGCACAAAGACAGTGCTAAGAGGGAAATTTATTGCCCTAAATGCCTATGCCAAAAACGAAGAAGGAGCAAAAATTGAGGAGTTAACTGTCCACTTGGAAGAACTAGAGAGAGAACAGCAAACTAACCCCAAAGTAAGCAAAAGGAAAGAAATAATGAAGAGTAGAACTGAAATAAATGAAATTGAGAACGTGAAAACAATCGAGAAAATCATCAAAACCAGATGTTGGTTTTAGGAGAAAATCAGTAAGATTGATGAACCTTTAGCAAGGTTGACAAAAAGAAGAAAAGAGAAGATGCAAATAAATAAAATCAGATATAGAAGAGGAGACAAACCATTGACCCGCAGAAATAAAGGGGGTAATGAGAGGATACTGTGAACAACTTTATGCTAATAAACTAGACAATGTAGATGAAATGGACAGTTTCCTAGGAAGGCATGGACAGCAACATTGACTAGAGAAGAAATAGACGATGTCAACAAATCAATCACAAGTAAAGAAATTGAATTAGTTCTTAAGATGCTCCCCAAAAAGAAAAGTCCAGGACCAGATGGCTTCACATGTGAATTCTACCAAACATTTGAGAAAGAATTAGTATCAATCCTGCTCAAATTCTTCAAAAAAATTGAAGAGGAGGGAGGCTAGTAACTCATTCTATGAAGCCAACATCATACTTATACCAAAGCCAGACAAGATGCTACAAGAAAAGAAAATTACAGACCAATCTCTCTAATTAATATAGATGTAAAAATCCTCAACAAAATTCTTGCAAATCGATTCCAGCACTATATTAAAAGAATTATACACCATGACCAAGTAGGATTCATCCCAGGTATACAAGGGTGATTCAACATAAGAAAATCAATTAATGTAATATACTGCATCAACAAATCAAAGCAGAAAAACCACATGATCATCTCGATTGATGCAGAAAAAGCATTTGACATAATTCAACATCCTTTCTTGTTGAAAACACTTCAGAGGATTGGAATAGAAGGGAACTTCCTGAACATGATAAAGAAAATATATGAAAAACCCACAGCAAACATCATCCTCAATGGTGAAAAACTGAAAACTTTCCCCCTAAGATCAGGAATAAGACAAAGATGTCCACTATCACCATTGTTATGCAACATGTATTGGAAGTCCGAGCCAGAGCAATTAGGCAAGAAAAAGAAATACAAGGCATCAAAATTGGAAAGGAAGAAGTAAAACTTTCACTGTTTGCAGATGATACGATACTATATGTTGAAAACCCTGAAAAATCCATAGCAAAACTATGGGAGCTAATAAATGAGTACAGCAAAGTGGCAGGTTACAAGATCAACCCTCACAAATCTGTACTATTTCTATACACTAGTGATGAACAATCTAAGGGGGAAATCAAGAAAAAAAAATTCCATTTACAGTTGCAACCGAAAGAATAAAATATTTAGGAATAAATTTAACTGATACAAAAGACCTATACAAAGAAAACTATAGGAAATTCCTAAAAGAAAGCACAGAAACCCTAAATAAATGGAAGGCATACTGTGTTCATGGATTGGAAGACTATAGTTAAGATGTCGGTCTACCTAAATTGATTTATAAATTCAATGCAATACCAATTAAAATCCCCAAAACTTACTTTTCAGAAATAGAAAAACCAATAACAAAATTTATCTGGAAGGGCAGGGTGCCCCGAATAGCTAAAAATATCCTGAGAAAGAAGAATGAATTCTCACACTACCTGACTTTAAGACATATTACGAAGCTACAATGGTCTTTATGCATGGTACTGGCATAAAGATGGATATACTGACTAATGGAATTGAACAGGTTGTTCAGATATAGACCCTCTTATCTCAGGACAGTTGGTCTTTGATAAGGCAGTCAAAACAACTCACCTGGGACAGAACAGTCTCTTCAATAAATGTTTCCTGGAGAACTGGATATCCACATGCAAAAGAATGAAAGAGGATCCATATCTCACACCCTATCCAATTACAAAATGGGTAAAAGAAATGAACAGACACTTCTCAGAATAGGAAATACAGATGGCCAAAAGGCACGTGAAAAGATGCTCAACTTCCCTGGCTATTAGGGAAATGCAAATCAAAACAACAATGAGATACGATCTCATACCCACCAGAATGGCCATTATCAATAAAATTAAAAATGACAAGTGCTGGAGGGGATATGGAGAATGAGGGACACTTATCCACTGTTGGTCGATATGTAAAATGGTACAATTGCTGTGGAAGGCAGTTTGATGGTTCCTCAGGAAGCTAAGTATCGAATTGCTATATGATCTGGCGATACCATTGCTAGGTATCTACTCAGAGGATATGAGGGCAAGGACACAAATGGACCTTTGCACACCATGTTCATAGCAGCATTATTTACAATTATGGAAATTGTAAATGGAAACAGTCCAAATGTCCATCAACAGACGAGTGGCTAAACAAACTGTGATATATACATATGATGGAATATTATGCAGTTGTAAGAATAAAATTATGAAGTATGTAACAACGTGGATGGACCTTGAGGACATTATGCTGAGAATTTTATTTCTTTTTCCGAATTGATGCAAATATTCTAAGAAATGATCATGGTGATGAATATATAATATGTGATAATATTGTGAATTATTGATTATATACCAAGAATGGAATGATCATGTGGTAAGAATGTTCATGTTTGTATGTTGTTATGTTTAAAAAGAAAAATTAAAAAAAAAAAAGGAATTATGAATTCAGGGACCTTTCTTGAATACTTACTGAGATAATAGAAAAATCACAGTCAGAAGTCAGAATTCCTGAGTTCTTTATGTATGGTTTATATATTTTTATATAATGCAGATTTTTCTTGAAATAAGAGTATTAAATTTGGTCCTTATTCTTACATATGGGACTTTGCGTGTAAGTTTTAGGCTTTTTCAAATGAATTGAAATTAGTATGGAATACTCAGAAGTGATTGTTTCCTAAGGAAACTCTAGAACTCCTGTGGCAGCATCTAGACAGGAGAGAAGCAAGATTAAAAGCTAACTTTTAAAAAAGACACTTTAGCTGTGTAGCTTAATAGATATTTGAAAACCATATTTTAAACAAATATCCAATGTTTACTTATACTCTGGAGAAGGGTTTTTGTTTGTTTGTTTTTTAGTAAATAGCTATATACACAAAATATGTGTTAAACCTGTCATTGTCTTATTGCTGAAATGTAATCATTTTTTAGGCAACTCTGTAGTACATTGAATATGAATCAATACCAAGATGTAGTTGTTTACTTAACCCCCTCTTTTTTTTTTTTTTTTTTACATGGGCAGGCACTGGAAATTGAACCCGGGTCCTCGGGCATGGCAGGCAGGCAAGCACTCTTACCTGCTGAGCCACCGTGGCCCACCCCCCTCTTTTTTTTTTTTTAACCCCCTCTAACTTATAAATTCATTGTTTCCAAAATTAAATCTAGAAAAATAAATTAAAAATTAATGTGCAATTGCTGTTGAAAACCTGCACTATGTATTTCAAGGTAAATTTTTCAAATCCTCTTGTAAATGTACTTTGAAGAAAGAAAAGAATAAAACCATTGATGATCTTTGCCTTAAGCTCTGATTCTCAAGTCTTTTCTACCAGGATTACCTATTTGGATTTTCTTGGCAGCATACACACAGTGTCGTGGTGGGACTTAAATGTTTGGGATAGGAGGAAGCCTGGTAGTGGAATTGTTTCCTTTTGGGGGTGAGTAATATACTTGGCAACACAATCTCTGATCTTGGTTCTTTAGGCCTTCTAGAGGTTTAGTGAGGTATAAACATCTTTCTTTCTTTATTTCTCGTTTAACTTTTTATTTGGAAATAATTTTAGACTTACATAGAAGTTTTTAAAATAGTACAAGAGAGTTTCCATTGTACTTCCCCCATCTTTTCCCAGTGATAACACCTTCCATAATCATAGTTCTATTATTAAGTCAACTATAGAACTCATGCAGATTTCATGATGTTTTACTTTACTCTGTGTGTGTGTATATGTATGTGTGTGTGTAGTTTAACAAATTTTATATATGTGACCACTACCACAATCAGGAGTCAGGATACAAAATTTTTCTATCACCCCGAAGAAAGTTTCCATGCTACCCCTTTATAGTGATACCATTCCTCCAACTGGGGCAACCACTGATCTGTTCTCTATCACTGTAGTTTTGTCATTCTGAGAATGTTGTATAAATGGAATCATACAACCTGTAACATTTTGAGATTTTTTTTTAACTTAGTATAATGTTCCATCCAATAATGTATTAGTTAGTTGGTTCCCTTTTTAATGCTGAGTAGTGTTCCATTGTGTCAATGTACCATAGCTTGTTTATCCATTCACTCTTTGAAGATATATGGGTTGTTTCCAGTTTTTGGAAATTATGAACAAAGTTATGAATTTTCATATACAGGTTTTTGTCTGAACATAACTTTATTTCTCTAGGGTAAGTAACCAGGAATAAGCTTTCTGGGTCACATGGTAAGTGTGTATTTAACTTTATAAGAAACTATCAAGCTTTTTTCCAGAGTAGCTGTACCATTTTGCATTTCCATTAGCAGAGCATAAGAGTTCCAGTTGCTCTGCATCCTCATCAGCACTTGGTATTGTCAGTGTTTTTTATTATATCCATTTTGATGGGTGTGTAGTGGTATTTTATCATGACTTTAATATGCATTTCTCTAAGGAGGAGTAATGATGTTGAACATCTTTTCATGTGTTTATGTGTCATGCCTGTATCCTCTTTGGTAGAATAATTATTTCTAATTATACTTCAGAGGTCAAGCATTGCAAACATAAAGACGAAAGTACAAGAAATTGAAATTGGGTTGGGGATTACGGTCATTTGACCAGAGGGAGGTGGGATACTTTAGGAACTAATAAACTGTTTAGTTCAGTCACAGTCAAATAGCCCTTTGAACTGAGTTCTGCAGCTGGGGTCTGTCCTTTGTGTGTTATAAGAAAAATCAGTGCTTGAGTGAGAAATCCATTTTGCTAGAGACTTTTAAAATGCATGAATATTACTCCTGAAGGGTAATAAGTGAACTAATTTCTACCCCTTTGCACTTTTGCTAATAGTACTATGGGCTAGATGTTAAGTAGTTAGTAAAAGCCAGACCCTGACGACACTGAATTAAAGGCTGAGTCTATAAATAAGTACTGGAAAAAAGAAAGCCATTTTATATGAACTGCTAGCTTCTGACATGAGTATCTCAAATCCTGAAAAGCTACTGTCCAGAGAAGCAAACTTGGCTGAAGAACTAAGTAGTACACGTAAGCCCCTTAATGTACGTTTTGTAGTTTATTGTGTAATGAATGATTTTTAAATAATATCCTCTGTTGACTTCAGGCATTTTCTGTAAATACGCTATTTCTAGTTTTAATTGGAGCTATTGCAGAAAACCAAAACAGAAAAGCTTTTGAGTTTTAGCAATCATTTCAGACCAGATTCTCACAGCATTTATAACTGTATTTGGATTTGTAGATGACAGTTTTAGGGAGAAAGTTTTAATAGCAAATTCTTCTGCACACACACACACACATACACTTAAAGGTAGTCCTTTAGTCCTTTCATTTTCTTCTATTTTTTGGACTTGACATTTTCTGTCTTTTGCATCATCTCCTCTTTTATAATGTGTCTACATAGCAACTTTGTGAAGTACTATTCTTAGGTCTGCATAATCTCTAGCACAATGGAGAGCACCCTCAGGACTTGATTTTTCTCAGGTGGTCATATAAACAAACCATCCTGCCTCCTCTTTATATAACAACTGTGCACTACCTCAGTTTTGTTAAATATACTTCCTAAAGATCAGACTTGCCTGTTTCAGTCTTCAGTGAACTAGACTCCCCCAGCATGCTTTTAAGGAAAGTTTGATCTGTTCAGTTTTACGAAATAAACCTAGATATAGTTTAGTCATATTGATCTCGTGATACTTTTATAGAAAAGCTGCTAAATGTTTACTGGTAATGTGGCCCAGATCTAGCTCTGACAGCTTTATTGTGCTTATTTCCCTTTTCGTTCTCTGCTTCTGAACATAACATTCTTTCATTCTTATAAGTTAAAATTTCCTAAAATTTAGCTTGAGCTTTATGTTTTATTTGTCTCTATAATTTGGACTTAAAATGATAGAATTGCATGAGTAGATGTGGCTGAATTTCAGCAAGACTGAAGCAATCTTTAGATCACTTTAGCATTTGACTTTACCATAGGAATTTTAAGATAATCTAAAAATGTATTTTCTTATTATAGATATAGTCTATTACAGGAAATATGCTGTCACCAATTTAGTTAACTTTTGTAAAAATTAAGGTGAATGAAATAGTAGCACTTAAGATTTCTTTTCTATGAAAAGGAGAGGAAATCTTATACGTTAATATTACAAATATGCCAACTATTGGACTAAATGAACATGGAGGTAATATGAGAAAACTTTACATTTGTTTCCAGGATAGTTTATATAATTGCTTGCATGAAAGAAAATTATTTTATTCGAATGACTGTGGTACAGCAGATAAACTTCAGAGTTAAGGGTTGGTATGTTAAGGTACTAAAAATTGTATTTACATTTCTTTTTTTGTAAAGCAGGAAGTCCAAAAGGTATTTAATGAGGAGTCTGGAAGGCCAGAGTTCTGCTCCACTTGTTCTGTGATTGGGATCATTGAAGCTAGAGAGTGGACACTCAGTAGTTTCTTAGAGAATAAACAAAAGAAAACCTGTTTGCCATGATTCAGTTAGCAAGAAGTGTTCATACTTAAAGAAAACAACCCATAAATAGTTTTAAAATGGCATTAAAATAAAGTCTTCCTTTTAAGAGTATGACAGTTATAAATAATTTTGGAAAAAAAAATTATAATTCCATGGAAGCATATAACAAGTCTTTCAGTTGTTTTTTTGTTTGTTTGTTTTAAAGAGCCTTATATGCCTCACAGGATGTTAAACTCTTTTAAATCCCTATAGAACTGTCCTTTGTGGTTCACTTAGTAGGCAGTTGATTATTTACCTGATTTGGAAAACTAAATTTTTGTGGCTTAGCAGTGTTAGCAGGATGATGTTCTCACATCCTAGATAATAGCCCACCCCAACCCACACCATAAACAGAAACATCTACTAAAAATCCTAGGAATTTTAATTGACAATACAAGTAACACAACTTTCCCTAAGTTGTTCTTATTATTAGTATCTGCTAAATCAGGAGTTGCCAAACCATAGCCTGCCAGGCCCAAGTTTTATTGGAATGCAGCTATGCCCTGTTTGTTATGAATTGTCCCTGGTTACTCTAAGCAAGGTTTAGTAGTTGTGACAGACACCCTGTGGCTTGCAAAACCTAAAATGTTTACTATTACTAAAATATTGACCTCAGTGCTAAATGATGGTATGAAAAAGCACATAAAAATCTTTGCTTTCTTTTTTGTTTGTTTGTTTTCTTTTAAATCATGTTGAAAGAATAGAATTCTTCCTAGTTAAAAAATTGAGCTAATACTGAAGGAAACAAGGCATATATATTGGCAAATTTTGGGACTCTTGGAGGGCAGTTTAATTCTCTGAGTATGAAACAAAAGTTACTTCATGCAACATAGAACTTTAGCTCCCTAGAATTTTTAATGCTTGACTAAATGATACAAAGCCATGTCTTTAGAGAAGTTAACAGTTAAATTATATAAGACACTAAAAGCAGGTGCTTGAACCTGCTTTTCATATTTTATTCTGTTCTACTTTCTATAGCAGGTTGTCTAGTTTATGTTTTATGATATAGAAACCATTTAAGTTTTTTTCCCCTAAAGCATGAATGAGTCCATTGTATGTTATATCCAGAGAGACTTGGCTATGAATACCACTTTCTACACTTAACAGTTGTGTAGTAACTTAACTTCCTTGTGCCCCAATTTTTGTATCTTTAAAATAGGAACAATAAATAAAACCCACCTCATAGTGTTGTTGGGTTAATATATGTAAGGCACTTAATGCCTTGGATGTTGTGTATACTCAATATATGTCAATTATCAATATGGCTGTGCTTTTATAATACTTCATTGGAACTCTGATAGGTGGTAGCCCCTAATATTGAAAGTAGTGTGTTTGGATGAATGTAAACAAGATTTACCTGAAACCTTTGCTTTTTCTGTAACAGCAAAACTGTCAAATGATGCTTTTCATATATGATATCAGAGTAGGGAACCAATCAGGGAAACTGTATTTCTCAAATATCATGGAGATTACCCATATAGTACACTCAATTTTAATTATTCAGTAACAAATTAATTGAAGCATGTGGTTCTCTTAATCCTTTGATGTAATTTTTTCTTTCCAATGCCTGCCTTCTGCCATTTAATTATTTTTCATGACTAGCATGGGTTTCTGGAAGTGTAGTGAACTTGTTAATACTTCAGATTCAGATTTCAGATTCCTGGCTCTCTGCTCTGATCTTACCAAATCAAAATCTCTGGAGACGGACATGAGATGATTCTCATGCACATTGAAATCCGAGAACCAGATACCGGAAACAAAATGATTTCGAATGCAAATAACTGAATTCTCTGACTTTTTCAGTATTTTTGGTAAGAGGCTGAACTGTGCAGGACATGAAAATTATTGTCAGAAAAAGGATTTCTGTCAGATCACAGAATTTGCTTGGGTTTGAATAGGGACTGTGGAGGAAAAACATTCAGGTATGACATGAGGTCTGAACTGTGTAACCATTCCTGCATCATTTCTGAATCTTCTCCCTGAAACTCCCTCCTCTTAGTTGCATTCCTGCTGTAGTTCTCATGTACCGTTATCACTTTAACCCCCCAACCTCGACTGTGCTTAGACTTAGCTAACGTTGTTAAGACAGCCTGATGCTTCCAAATAATATTTTTGAAGCTAAGGAGAAAACAGATTTTTAAAAAAGAGGCAAACATTATAAAAATACACTTCTGAAATATGTACTTCTGCTCTAAGAATCCTAGTGAAGGAACTGAAGAACTTTTTTGAGCTCTAGATCCCCTTCTTCTAGCACTTGGTGAGCTGGTGTAACTTGCCTGGATAAACTTTGCCTCTTTTTGTTATCTTATGGATACATTCTTATTTAATGCCACATTGAGGCCATCTGCTACCTGCCCATCTTGCTTCACTTCAAAACAGTAAAAATTCCCGATTTTCAGACTCCATGGGACTTCCTAATTTAGCTACAAGAATCTTCCCAAATTCAGTGTTTCTTTGCAATTAGGAGGGATTGATACCCAGATAACTTTAATGAACAAACAAAAGGTTTGTGATCTTTTTTAGTTTTCTGGAATATTCTATTATTACAACTATCAAAAGAGTTCCTTTTCTTTCCCTTACTTAAGTTTTCCATATGAGGAAGTTTCACAGTATAACAATACTTTATATGCAGATTGATCTATTGTGTAATTGCCATAAGATTTAGACACAATTGAAGAAGGACAAGGTTGTTCTTTTGGTATATAATGTCTGGTCCCATTTTTGTGGATAATTGAGAGCCACTCAGTGACTATCACTGAAAATGTGTGCCTGCTGTAGATGTTATAGGTGTTGTCAGGGAGCCTGAATGCTGCTAGGGGCATTGGCTACAGAGGTGTCTGTGTTTAAACTATTCTATCCTATTTTTAAAAGCTGTAGGAGAGACAATTTCACTGTCATGGTAATCTGTTCTAATATTTAATAAAGATTATGGACTAGAATACATTTCTGCTATACTGATCTTTCCCTTCAGGTTTCTTTAAATTGCCTTTTAATGCTGATTGATTAAACTTGTGGTCTTTTCCTGCTAGGACATCATTCACTGCTTCCAACTTGGTGTGACTGGACATTGCACACATCGCGTTTTGAGTATTTTTTTTAACCCATCATTAGGCTTTATTATATTTTTTTAGTATAAGGACTGATCATTTTTAATTTAGAATTCTATGTATCTGGTTCTTTTCTCAGAAATTGATAAATAGCATTCAGATCTTTGAAAAATAGTGCCATCCTCTTTTCATTAATAAAAGCTGTTTAAAGTTCATCTTGTGAGTTTTAAATACTTCTCCCATCTCCTCCTTTTGTTTTGTTCTCATCCCCTCTTTTCTTCTTTAGCTCTTCCTTGAATTTAAATCCCCCCCCCCCCCCCCCATGTATTAGAAGTAGAAGGCTAATTTTGATTTCAGGGTTTTTGCTGAGTCTGCCAACAGTGGCATTGACTGGGTTGTAATTTTTCAGGAACCATGGGGGCAGCTTTATTTCATATGAAGGAGACTTGAATGAGTAAAACTGTGAACAGACTATATTATATTTTATAAATCTTTATCAGGTCCCTAACTCTTTTCCAGAACATAATGTGATTTGTCAGTTGTCACTGTTGTGAGCTGCAGATATCATTAATCATGAGAAAGAAAAATTTTTTTTTAAATGTTTGATCATTTGTCTTCAGAAAGTGTGATTTTCAGCTTTTTTGGAGTCACAAAATTTATGAGCAGTAATGAGTTCTTTTCCCATTGGCAATACTGAATATTTGGGGAGTGTTTAAGAGTAAAATACACGTGACTTGAGTTAGATTGGATGCTACTTATTTACCCAGCCCTTAGGGCCTTAAAGATGTACATTAGGCTTGGATTTTGATGTACAAAGGGCTGGTGATGAACTATACTTGGTGCATTTCATGTAAAAGTTTAACCCTTTTTGTTGTTGTGTGAACAAATTTATTTTACTGTTGGCAAAGAACTTGAGTTAAAGAATAAAATAGAGCATTTTCCCCATAGATTCTTTTTTTTTAATTTAATTAAATGGCATAACACCCCTGCTTGCCTTTTGGCTGTGCACATATGTAACAAAATTATTTTGTGAATTGTTTTTTAAATTGGGAGAAAGTGCTTACTTTTAAAAGATCCTCTATATGGTAAGGTACTCTAGGGAAACAAAACCAAAAGGAGATATCTGTAAATAAGAGATTTTATAAAGGTGTCTCATGGAATTGTGCAGATGTACAAGTCCAAATTCCTTAGGGCAGGCCACAAGCTGACAGCTCCATTGAAGGTCTTAATGAACCCCCAAGAGAGACTGGCTGGCTGAGTGGAGAGAGAAAGAGTTCAAAGCTGATACAGAGAGTAGACACCTAAACATAGATGTTTGGAGATATAGAAGGACACCGCCCCAGTAGATGCTGAATGCCCACAAGAGAGCTGTTTGAAACCAAAAGCCAGGAGAGAAGAACAGCAGATGTCACCATGTGTCTTGCCATGTGACAGAGAAATTTTGGACATGGTCGACTTTTCTTGAGTGAAGGTATCCTCTTGTTGGTGCCATAATTTGGACATTTTCACAGCCTTAGAACTGTAACTTGTAACTTAATAAATCCCCTTTATAAAAGCCAGTCTGCATTTCTGGAAGCAGTAACAAACTGAAACACTCTATTTCATGTTATTATAGTTTATATAGAAAATAATTATACATCTTATAAAGATGAGGGATTTTACTTGTTTGCTAAGGGGTAGGGTTTTGAGGTGCTGTCGTTATTTTACCCCAGTTTTACTCACTCATTCTTTCATTTTTCATCTGTTTAACTTTTATGTGTTCTTGCTCAAGTTTTCTTGCCTACCCTTTGCCTAGATCAGATAGAGAGTGGGAGGTGCCAGAAATTTTGTGGGTGGGGAGTAGAGGGATAAGATCTAGATTTCATTTTTTGTGTTGCATTTTATGTGACAGTGAAATTAAAAGAGAGATAATCTATATGTTAGCCACTAAGAGATCATTGGGAAGGATTTTTAACTACAGTCCTTTCCTGACTCCACTCCACATTTAAATATTTTGGTCATTAAAAGGGAAAATTATTTTTCCCTAACAGCATTTTTAAAAGTTGGTTATTGGTAAGGGAAACTCAGAGGCTTATAGAATATAGGGGGCCTAGAGATACACAGAAGCTAGAGATGGGTGGTCTAAGGGAATGGATAGAAGTGAAGACAGTCATTAGTGGGTTTATAAGTAATACTGCCATGTTGAAGGTGAACATGATTGAAAAGGGTTCTATAGAGCCATATATCCCACTAACTAGCAATGCAAATATACATAAGTTCTTGTATGAACTACTTCAATGGTATGACTCTTGCAAAAGGGTCAATAATATTGAGATAGAGAGGGAAAATTACTCTTGCATGCTATGGTCAGTATTTAACAGGAAAACACCAACAGTACCACAGCAAAATGGGGGTAAATAATTGGAGGAGAAGGACAAGAGTTAAGGGGTAGTTTGGATTTTCTGTTTGGTAAGAATGTGTTTTTCAGTTATTTTTCTCTTTGGAGAAATGCAAATTGTATAAAATTGAGAGTGTTGATGATTGTACAATGAAGTGAGAAAAACGTGAGACATGGATTGTTGACTGGACATTATCCATGATGTCCAGTGCATGGGGGTGACTGAAGGATATATTAAGAAGTAGAGTGGCAAACTGTGGTATATATGTATGATGGAATATTGTGCAGCTATAGAAAGGAACGAAGTCTTGAGGCATGCCACAAGGTGAATGAACCTTCGGGACATTATATGATGCAAAATAAGCCAGAAACAAAAGAACAAATACTTTATGGTCTCTTTTAGAAAATGCTTACAAGAAAGTTGGGACTGAGATTGTAAGCTCTTATAGCCATAATATTGAGCCTGGAACTGTAAATGTTATTTCTAGATTTTGAGATGCTGTACTATATATGTATAACCTGGTATCTCCCTAGAACTTTTGGCAGCTGTGTGACACCTGAGATTCAGAGTTGGAGTTCTGCAGCTCTGAAGGTCAGCATTGCTACATACAGCAATTGTTAAAGAAATTGGAAAGAGATCAGGCTTCAGTTAGAGATAAGAAAGAAGCTGATTGGGTCAGGACTAAGGTAAATCAGAATACAGGGTAAGGATGACATGGTTTGTATTTTAGAACTTCACCTGTTATATGAGACCAAAGGAAGAGAGGAGAGGTTATTGCCCAAAGCCTAAATTTTCTGTAGCATATAATCTAATCATCCTGCCCAGACAGCTCATTTAAACACATGGAACCTAGAATGGAAATGAGGGTTTGTAATTCTGTATAGCTTAATATAATATACAGATAACCCCCCAGAGTATGTTGGGTAGATAATTAAAAAGTACTGGCAAAGTCCCTTGAGGTATGGAAGAAAAAATGTGGAACTATTAAAACTTTACCAGTGGGGAAACCTAGATACTGTCTCAAACATGAGGGACTCCAATCAATAGGCCAAGCCCTTGATCTTGAGGCTTTATTTCTGTAGTAGAGAAGCTAAGCCTACCTATCATTATGCGTAAGAGTTAACTCCCAGAAAACTTCTTTTGTTGTTGTAATTCAGCTTCTCTCTCTCTCTAAGTGCACCTCTGCAAGAAAAATCATTACCCTCCCCTCTATGTGAGACATGACTATGCAGAGGTGAAAATCTCCTTGGCAACATGGGACATGATTCCCAGGGATGAGCCGGGCTCTGGCACTGTGGGATCAACATTGCCTTCCTGATCAAAAGGAGAAAAGAAATGTAACAAAATAAGGTATCTGTGGCTTAGAGAGTTCAAATAGAGTCAAGAGACTATTCTGGAGACTACAGTTATATGAGCTTCAGCTAGATATTGCTAATTATCATGGTTTGCTGAACCCCAAACGAAACCGTTCCTGTTAACCCTAAAGAACACCTAGGGCTCTATGAGATTCTGCAAAAGTTTCATGTACTAAGATTACTTTCCAGAAACCTACATCTCCAGATGGATTCCTAGGCCAGATAAGTCCTGAAACCCAGAGGGGCCAGCCTCTTCAAGAAACCAGCTAGTTCCATCCCCATCTCCCATATTATTCACACCCTTTCTAACATGAAAAAGTTAGAATGGGCAGAGCCCAAATACCCCTGAAGTTTGGGAGAAAGATCAAAGGAGAAGGAGGAGTTACAACAGAGAAGGCAGGATATAACTATCACTGCTGAATTATTATATTGATATTTCTTTAAGTCTCCAGTATCTTGGAGCAGTTAGAAGGAAAAACCTAAAATTGTGGAACTTCAACCCATACCAAGCAAACTCTGAAAGCTGTTCTATAAGTACTTGTTACAGTGTACTTTGAAATTCATTGCTTTTTTTTGTATATATGTTATATTTCACAATAAAAAATGTTTTAAAAAATTGGTTAAAAAAACCATCTGTTTTCAGCTTTGAAATATGTAAGATGTAGTTTTCTGTTTAAAATACTCAGTTAAAAATCTAGGGCGGAACAACGGTGGCTCAGCAGGCAGAACTCTTGCCTGCCATGCCAGAGACCCAGGCTTTATTCCCAGTGCCCACTCATGCAAAAACAAACAAACAAAAAAACTATTAGTTTTCTTCAAATACATGGTTTGCTTTTAAAAAAATTATAACAAAAGCTCAAAGATGCAAGATTCTCTTTTTAGTAATGTATCAGTGTCCAAAGTTTTGCCTGTAAAATTGTTCAGGTTTACAAACTCAAGTGCCTTAAGACAAAAAGTGTTTCAAGGGAGGCTTATTGCTTGGTCCTGGGTTCAAATGCTCTTGTATCTTAGGGACTGTATGAGGGGAAATGAAGATAAGGAAAATTGTTGCCAAAAATAGCATGGGAATACTTTACAACTCTTACAACTCCAATAAAGAGGTATCTCCTCTGAAATTACCTACCAAATCTAGCCTGCAGTTGCAGCTCTCTCTGAGGCTGATAAATGTGAAAGTAAGATATTTCAGAAATCATCCTAAATCTGGATATTGGTGCATAGGAAGTTATATTACCTCAAGCATTAAGGGAAATTGTATGTGTTCATTAAAGAACTTAGTTTAAAATGTTTACAGGGTTTATGTTTGGGCTATGATAAAATGTTAGTAATCCATGATAGTGATGGCTACACAACATTGTAAATGCAATTAATGCCACTGAATTGTACACTTTTAAAAGTGATTAAAATGGGAAATTTTGTGTTAAAAAATAATTAGTTTCTGAAACTTGGAGAATTTTATGGAGACTATTTAAAGGCTGTTCATTTTGTGAATAGACAAACTATGCTCTCTTTAGAGGAGGGTGGCCCCTAGATCTCTTGGATTATTCCCCAAGTTAATGAACTCCACATCTTATTTTTGAGCTTCTTGGGAAATGTGGCATATTAGAATAGAAATGACGTGGTCAGTATTGGTTTTTTAAGGGAGTTGAGCAGACATAACTTGGATTTAGAATCTAAACTAAATAAACCGTTCTGTTTCTCAGTAAGTTCTCCTTATCCTGACCAGTAGACTGAATTATTTTACTATCTTTGTCCTATTTTGAGAGGGTTGGGCTGCCATGAACTTTGAAAACATTTGCTTTATTAATCCTTTGAAAACTTACATAAATTCTGTCACTTAAAGTTATGTAAATGATATTTAAAATTATGTAAAATATGTGCATCAAACATTGTAGATATCCAGAATAAAGCTTTTAAAATTTTTTTAAAAGCTGCTGACTGCATTATTATTATTTTTTTTTTTTTTTTTTTTTTTTTTTTTTAAAGACAGAGAGAAGGAAGGAAGGATAGAAGGAAGGAAGGAAGGAAGAAAGGGAAACATTTTTTCTTGTTTTATTGTATTTTATTTTTCCGTTTTTTGTTACATGGGCTGGGGCCGGGAATCGAACCGAGGTCCTCCGGCATAGCAGGCAAGCACTTTGCCCGCTGAGCCACCGCGGCCCGCCCCTGACTGCATTATTAATGCAAAATTTAGGTTATTTCCCAAAGTATTAGGTGTGGATGATTTTTGAATTAAATATATGTGTATATACATATATACTGCCATTGTTTTGTTTGTTTCTGATAACTAGAGTATTATATGTTCTCTGTAGAAATTTCAAAAAATATATAAAAACATCAGTGAGAAAATTAAAATCACTTATAATCCCATCACCTAGATATATACCACAGTTTACATTCTGGTAAATATTTTTCCATTGATTTTTCTAGCACAAGTTGCATTTTATCTTTAGTGGAACCTTCTAAATCAACACTTTGAACCACGAATCTTGTAAACAGTCTTGATTACTTATTGATATCCAGAGAGAAATGTAGGAAAAGAAATTAGAGATTATTTTCTTGGTTTGGGATCATATTCCCCTTTAATTCTGTGTTTTGCAAAAGTATTTGGACATGTTTATGGACAGCTGATTTACTTTGAAACATATACATAAAGTCCTCTGTGCCCTAGGTAAAAGAGTTTTCTCTGAGTTCAGGCTATCCAGTACCCTGACTAATACATTCTTCATGAAATCTTTTGTCGTTTAGAGAATATTTTTGACTTTTGACTGGCAGTACTTTGGATGATTCTATCAACTAACAAGGTATTCTAGTTCAATGTATTTGTTGACCATATTAAATTGCTTCCTAGTAGGCTTGTTTGTTCATTCTACGTGAAGCTCTATCTGTGTAAACCTTTTCCCTGTAGAAATTCCCACAGAAAAATCTTAAGGTAAGACCTTTCTACTCGTCATTTAAAAGCAACATTCAAATAATGACTTTGAAAATAAAGAGAACAGAAATCAGGCAGGTTTGGCATAAACAGCATAAGAGTTTCTCACTGTGCCCAGCATTAAGACATGTCTGTGTCTCAGATTTAGCATCCCTAAAGGCTATTGGAATTATAGGCTGCTGTTTATTTTTTGCTGAAGTTAAATGAATTGCTTGCCATTTAATAAGAGTCAATGATATCATGCTGGTATTAGCCTTTCAGGTCCCATTGTTCATCAATCCATGTATTTTACGGGTTTTCACATCTCTGTGCAATTGCCTTCTTGAATGTTATTTAAAGAGAAGCCCAATCAAGAAGGAAACCCTGTGCCAGTTGCCAGAGCTGAAGCCCTCTTGTCTGTGAGTTGTTCATTCTGATAGATTTACTGACCTTTTCCTTTTCAGCTTTTTGAGCTTACCAGGTAAATTGTAATAAAGTCAGTAGGAGTAAATGAACCAATATATTAATTTTTTTCTCTTTTCACACTGAAAATAGTAAATTCTTTTAAGGGAGGTAATAACGTGGTGTGCTGGTTTGAAAGGAAGTATGCCCCCTAAGAAAAGCCATGATTTGATATAAATCCCATTTCTTAAAGATAGAATAATCCCTATTCAATACTGTATATTTGAAACTGTAATGAGATCATCTCCCTGGTTGATGTGATTTAGTTAAGAGTGGTTGTTAAACTGGATTAGGGGATAACATGTCTCCACCCATTTGAGTGGGCCTTGATTAGTTTCTGAAGTCCTATAAAAGAGGAAACATTTTGGAGAAAGAGAGATTCAGAGAGATTCAGAGAGAGCAAAATGATGTAGCCATGAGATGCAGAGTCCACAAGCCAGCAACCTTTGGAGATGAAGAAGGAAAATGCCTCCTGGGGAGCTTCATGAAACCAGAAGCCAGGAGAGAAAACTAGCAGATGACAATGCCATGTTTGCCATGCGCCCTTCCAGCTGAGAGAGAAGCCCTGACTGTGTTCACCACATGCCTTCTCACTTGAGAGAGAGACCCTGAACTTCATCGGTCTTCTTGAACCAAGGTATCTTTCCCTGAATGCCTTTGATTGGACATTTCTATAGACTTGTTGTAATTGGGACATTTTCTCAGCCTTAGAACTGTAAACTAGCAACTCATTAAATTCCCCTTTTTAAAAGCCATTCCATTTCTGGTATATTGCATTCCGGCAGCTAGCAAACCAGAACACATGGTAATATGTGAATGTTTTTTTGTTTATTTGTTTTGCATGGGCAGGCACTGGGAATCAAACCTGGCTCTCTGGTATGGCAGGCAAGAATTCTGCCCCTGTGCCACCATTTTCTGTCCTTTTGTTTGTTTTTTAACATAACTTTTTTTCACATGGGTAGGCACTGGGAATCGAACCCAGGTCTCCGGCATGGCAGATGAGAATTCTGCCACTGAGCCACTGCTGCACCACCCATATAAATGGTTTTGATTTTCATCATTTGGTATGAACTAAGCAGTTAATAATGAACAATGGTTGCATAATTAGACCCACCACAATTCTGAGTAGACATGATTTCTCTTTTTATAATTGTTAAATAATAATTTTCACAAAGATGAGATTATTACTCTCCAATGAATATGAAATGAACCTGTTTCAAAGATTTGATTTAACTCATGAAATTAATGGTTAGGTGCTGGTGCCCAGTCATCTGGTCAGGCAAGCACTGGCCTAACTGTTACTGTACGGTCATTTCATGGCTGGTTATTAAACCAGGAGGCTGGTATATTTAATCATCAATCAACTGATTGCATCTGTGGCTGATTACATCTAAGATCAACTAAGGGGGTGTCTTCTGCAATGAGAAAATCCGATCTGTTGGACTTAATCCAATCAGTTGAAGACTTTTAAGGGAGAAGAGAGAATTTTCATGCTTTCTTTAACCAGCCAGCCTCTCCTGGAGAGTTCATCAATGACCTTCATCAGAGTTGCCAGCTCACGGCCTGCCCTATGGAATTTGAACTCATGCGTTGTTGTGTAAGATCCTTTTATAAAATATCATATTTACAGATATCTCCAGTTGATTCTATTTCCTAGAGAAACCTGACTAATAGAATGAGGAAACCAGTAAGTAATTGTGATTATTTCAAAGAGCATTTCAGAAGTTAGGTATATATAGCAATCTAATGAAGAAATGTTCATGGAGTAGATAGAAAAGTTGCTTAACATCCAACAGAACTGTTGGGCAAAAAGCTGCAAATTAACAAGTGACTTCACCAAGTCTTGGACTTTTTATCAAGAATAAACAGTGAAAAAAAAAGAATAAACAGTGAGTTACACTAGATACGCTTGCCTGGAGTGCCTTTTGCTTCCACATGATATTAGTAAAGAAAAGCCCAGCTCTTTTCTGTGTTTTCAGATTTTATGTACTTTTTCTGATAGAGAAGGAAAAGAAAAAAGACATGGTGTCTGCATTTATAAACAAGAAAATGGAGAGAAAATAATTAGGAAAAAGGATGTGTTAGGCAAGAAGTTTTTATGTAAAATACCAAACACATTTCATGTTATAGAAGAAACAGCTTCTTCCCTTTTCTCTTTGTCTGTAATATATGTGCTTTCCCCACAAACAGTGGAAAAAGTGTAACTGTTGTTGAATTGTTCATGTTCTAGGGCTTATGTTTGTCCTACAACTGAGTGGAATGAACTCTCAGTTAGACTGTGATATGGTTGATATTTCAGCAGTTGACTTAGTCATTTTATACTTTCTTACATTTGTGAAACACAGTTCTTCTGTAAGTATCTTTTGTTGTGTGAAAAATGTGGAAATGTCCATGTAATTCCAGTAATAATACTAAATATGCTTTGTATTTATTCTATAGTGTAGAAGCTTAGATTAAGACTGGGAAGGATGACAGAAGTCAGCTCATATAGATGAGGAAGCTAAAACACAGAGAAGCTAGGTGACTAATTGGGCTAATTCTGGACAGAATGAGAAAGGAAATTCATTCTTGCTACTTCTAGTCTAGCGCTTGGTCACTTTACATACATAATTGTGAAGTGTAGCACTTAGAACACTGTAATCCGTATTTAATATTGTGTGCTTACTAGGTTAGTAACTGTGCAATGTATTTAAACTACAAAAAGATAATAACAGGGCAGTGCGATGGTGGCTCAGTGGCAGAGTTTCTGCCTGCCATGCCAAGACCTGGGTTCGATTCCTGGTGCCTGCCCATGAAAAAAAAAAAGATAACACAATCCCTACTCTGAAGGGCTTAAGATCTAACTGAAGGGACTCAGTATTAGTAATAGTTTTTGAAGAATTTCTAACACAGAGAGGGATATAAAAAATATTCAGTGAGTCATTAATGGGAGTAAATGCTTTCGGAAATCAGAACTGAAACTATTAAAAAGCAGCACATAGTAAGTATGTGGAGGACTGGGGAACCATGAGCAAGAAGCTTTTGTTTTCTCAGATGGGCAAACTTGGTGTAGCATCAAGCCCACTTTCACATATGCCATCTTATTTGATCCAGATACTATCATTTTGATTCTGTCTTTGGTATATTAATTTTAATTGGTGGTGCTATTAAAATTAATTTAAATGCATTTTGGTTAAATTTTCATTTATTTAAAAACATTGGATCACCCAGACAACCTATCCAAGTATATTTATTGATATTGTCAGGGGTGGTGGCTAAACATAATTCTGTCTAGTCATTTAGTAGGAAACAACTTAAACATATATTTCTTAAAATAATTAGGATATTCTGGTATCTAATGCTAAATTTGTTTCTGTTACTTATTGGAGTGTAAAGTTGTAAAAAGAAATAGAACAGTTCATAGATGTATGTCCATTTTACAAGGGCATTTTGTACTTTAGTTTTTAGCGGAAAAGTTAACAGTTTGATTGATGTATTTATCAAACTTATAAGAAGCAAAAGTTAAAATTAATATTTCAAAATTCTAATTGCTTTTGCTTGGCTTCTCTCTGCATGTTATGTATTCTGGTTTTTAAATATTTAAAATTTCATCTCTGGTAAAAGTGGAAATGAAATAACTTAGGTTGCAACTTTTTGTCAGTGATAGTCCCCCCTGCCCTCTTTTTAAAGCAGAGTAATGTTCGTGTTGTGTCTTTCTAACATTAAGAAAAATTATTTGCTGAGGTAACAATTTCTCAAAGTGCTAACAACATCTATAGTGTGAACATTTAAAATGTGGTACTTCATGTTTTGTGCTCTCTGGTAGATATATTTACTAATTCTGCTTTCTCTTGTTGAATATCTATTTCTAACTCATAGTATATGTCTTTTGAAGTATGATTTTCGGTAGGTTTAGACAGATCATAGAAAGGTGAATGTCTTTGTGTTTGTCAATGTACTAATATACCATTGGTTATTAAAGCTGGGAGGGATTCAGGTGATGATTCTGGAGTATCTTTATTTCTATGAACTGAATAAATTGAGACACTCTCAGGGAACAAAGTTAGGAAATATATACATATGTATATATACATGTTTATAAGTATTCTGTATCTGTCTGTCTATCTGTCTGCATCTGTATGTATGTTATAAAACTGTGGGGTTTTATTAATACCTTCAATTCTAATCCTGCTATCTTTGAGCTCTTTGTAAATTTCTTTCCCAGAAGTGAGAAATGCACTACCCATTATATTCAGTATATTTTCTTATTCGTTCAATGAAAAATAATTTGCTCTATGTAGAGCTCCCAGTCACCCTGGTTGTCTCTGTTGCATATCACAAATAAGCCATTCTCCACCACTATCCCTGTCAGCCTGGGGCTCTGAACAGACTCCTAACTCTTCCTCACTGACCTCAGTTCTTCACCTCAGCCACTGTACTTACTTCTGCATGCTGGAACCAGGAAGGGGATATGAAAGGAAAAGGCAAGCTATAATTCTTTAAAATTCCACGTAGATTACTGAGTCCCACTACTTTTTCTTGAAAATTTCTCTTATTTTCTAGACTCCTCTCTGTTTAGTAGCCTGGGAATCCCCAGGTGCTTACTCATTCTTAGAATTGCTCCTGGCTACTATTTTCACTGAAGTGAAACAAAGATCTGATTATTTTGACAAAGGATTGTATTCCTTACAGTCTAATGTAGGCCTTGTCCACCAGTAGGATGAACAGCAGCCTGGAAATACCACAGGAATCTATGAGCTGTTTCTATTGGTCCATTTATTTCTAATGGTGGTATGAGCTTCAGTCATGGACTTTCCAGCTCATTAATTACAGCTCTTTCAGAGTGCAAAACACAGAGCCATTTCCCAGGGTTTATTCCCCTAGAACCAGGGGCTGAATGAGGAGGGTTTGCAGCCTTAGCTAGCATTGTGTCTAAAAATACCCCTCATGACAACTTCACATTCTGACCCTTGAAGACATAAGTGTTCTTTCTGTTCCTAAACCTGTGGTTGTTTACGTTTTCTTGCCTCAGGATGATGAGTATGTATTAGTTAGGGTTCTCTAGAGAAGCAGAATCAATAGGGAACATTTGCAAATATAAAATCTATAAAAGTGTCTCACATGACTGCAGGAACGCAGAGTCCAAAATTCGCAGGGCAGGCTCTGAAGCCAACGATTCTGATAGAGGGTTTGGACGAACTCCACGGGAGAGGCTGGCCAGCTGAAGCAAGAAGAGAGCCTGTCTCTTCTGAATCCTCTTTAAAAGAATTCCAGTGATTAGTTTAAGCATCACTCATTGCAGAACACACTCTCCTTTGGCTGATTACAAATGGAATAAGCTGTGGATGCAGCTGACAAGGTCATGATTGAATTCTATGAAATATCCTCATCGCAACAGACAGGCCAGCACTTGCCCAACCAGACAAACAGGTCCCACCACTTTGCCAAGTTGACACATGAACCTGACCATGACAGTCCACCCCTTGTCAACTTGGCAGCTATACATACCACCTGAAACCATACCTAATTTCTAAAAAAAACAATAAAACACACATTTTTTCTTTCACCTAACAATACTCAACTGTCCTACATATAACTGGAAACACAGTAACTCTCTCCAGAATAGAGTGCAAGTCCTTGGGTAATAGTCATTCTTAAACATGATATCTTAATACTTAAATGACATAACAGGAACAAAACAGCATCACAGTCCTCGTTTCTGTAACTGGTTATGTGGTCCTAGTTCATATTTATCACTACCTTCTTCTACTACCCATTCCATGTTCCCTTTACTCTTAGCAAGCACTTCAGCTGGCTGTGGTTCTTTGCCTGGTAGGGTGACCCAAACCTTCATTCCTGAAGTTTCAGAGCCATTGGTAGTCCTGCCTGGATTGGGTTGTTGCAGTTTTCCATTTTTCACAGGACATGGTAGTACTAAAAGACACCCTAGGAGATCTCCTATATTCCAAGAAAATTCTTCTTTACCTCCATTATATAGTTACTATATAATAGTAACTGATAGTCAGGGTCAGTCACCCCAAACAATAATGTAATACCCTTCTTGGCTTGTTGATCTAGTGGCATAAGTAGCCCAAAGTGACCAGATGGCAGTCTTAGATTCCAGTTCAATGGAATCACTGTTGTTTCTCCTGGAGGAAGCACTCCCCATTTTGGAACTAAAACCTGTAGAACAGAGAGCTCAGGGTCACAGGGACAGGAAGCAAAAATTTTCCTAGTGGATCACTAGGGGTAATAGTGAGTGGTACCATTCCCATTTCCACCCCTTGGTTCCTGGACCCATGGATCCTGGCTATGGGAGAGAGAGCACCATACAGCTGATGCTGATTCAAAGCATACACAGCTTCCTGGAGAACATTACCCCAGCCTTTCAAGGTATTGCCACCTAGTAAGCACCGTAATTGAGTTTTCAAAAGGCCATTCCACCATTTTATCAGTCCAGCTGCTTGTGGATTCTCATGGTAACTTGGTGGCCCATGGTTGAATGTTCAGTCTCTACTAAGGCCCAGTAGCAGACCAAAAGCTGTTTCTCAAAAGGAGAATAGTTATCTGCAGCAGATGGTAAGACTTCGCTCCAAAATCCTATGGGTCTGCATTGTGATTCTCCTATAGGGGCCTACCAAATCTCCAGACAACATCTTTATTTGCCACTGACACTTCCAGCACCATTGGATCTGCTGGAACATATGGTCCAAGTGGCAGAGCAGCTTTTACAGCAGCCAGGACTGTTGCAGAGCCTCCTCTTGTTCAGGTCCCCACTCAAAATTGGCAGCTTTTCTGGTCACTCAATAAATGGGCTGGAGTAGCACACCCAAATGAGAAATATGTTGTTGCCAAAATCCAAGGAGACCAACTAGGCATTGTGCCTCTTTTTTTTGGTTATAGGAGGGGCCAGATGCAGCGTTCTGTCCTTCACCTTAGGAGGGATATCTCGATGTGCCCCACAGCACTGGACACCTAGAAATTTCACTGAAGTGGAAGGACCCTGTATTTTTGTTGGATTTATCTCCCATCCTCTGACACGCAAATGCCTTTCCAGTAAGTCTAGAGTAGTTGCTACTTCTTGCTCACCAGGTCCATTCAACGTGAGATCATCAATATAATGGATCAGTGTGATGTCTCGTGGGAGGGAGAAACGCTCAAGATCCCTGCAGACAAGATTATGACATAGGGCTGGACAGTTGATATACCCCTGAGGTAGGACAGTGAAAGTATATTGCTGACCTTGCCAGCTGAAAGCAAACCTTTTCTGATGGTCCTTACTAATAGCTATTGAGAAAAAAGCGTTTGCCAGATCAATAGCTGCATACCAGGTACCAAGGGATGTATTGATTTGCTCAAGCGGTGATACCACATCTGGAACAGCAACTGCAATTGGAGTTACCACCTGGTTGAGCTTACGATAATCCACTGTCATGCTCCAAGACCCATCTGTTTTCTGCACAGGCCGACTAGGAGAGTTGAATGAGGATGTGATGGGAATCATCACCCCTGCATCCTTCATGTCCTTAAGAGTGACAGTAATCTCTGCAGTCCCTCCAGGAATCTAGTATTGCTTCTGATTTACTATTTTGCTAGGTAGGCGCAGTTCTAGTGTCTTCCACTTGGCCTTTCCCACCATAATAGCCCTCACTGCAGAGTTAGAGAGTCAATGTGGGGATTCTATCAGTTGCTCAGTATTTCTATACCTATTATACATTCTGGAACTGGAGAAATAACTACAAAATGGGTCTGGGGGCCCACTGGACCCACTGTGAGATGGACCTGAGCTAAAACTCCATTGATCACCTGACCTCCATAAGCCTCTACTCTGACTGGTGGACCAGAGTGACGTTTTGGGTACCCTGGAATTAATGTCACTTCTGAACCAGTGTCTAATAATTCCTGAAATATCTAATCATTTCCTTTTCCCTAGTGCACAGTTATCCTGGTAAAAGGCCTTTAGTCTCCCTGGGGAAGGCTTGGAGGAAGATTAACAGTATAAATTTGTGGCAGTGTAACAGGGTTCTTCCCCAAAGGGACCTGGCCTCCCCTTCATTCAAGGGGCTCTGGTTCTGTAAACTGTTTCAATCTGGAAATTGATTAAGGGGCTGTGACTCTGTGCTTTTGTAATTCAGGTTAGGCTTCTGTTCACTTGAACTAGAACTCTTTTGTTTTTATAGCTCGAGCAACAATTTAGTAGACTACATTTCTATTGTATTTCTAGGTATCCCATGATTTACCAGCCAGTGCCACAAATCTCTGCGAGTCATGTAATTTTGATGCCTGCTTTGAGTTTGCTGTCTATTATAATAGCCACGTCTACCTTGTCTTTGGCGATTAAGTGCTGCCACCTGGCTTCTGCCAACTCGGGATCCTGTCATCCCCATTGTGTTTAAGGATTCCAGCTCAGTGACCGCAGTTCCTACACTAATATCTGACCTACAGAGAAGTGCAACCACAGAGCTCTTCAGGGATGATGGTGCTAGTTTCACAAATTTATTTCTCACTGTTCTGGTAAAAGGTGCGTCCTCCAGACATTCCTGGGGTGTAAGAGCAGGCTTTGCATGATAAATGCACTCTAACTTTCCAGTCTCTCTAAGCCTCTGGATCCCCTCATCTACATTATACAAGGGCAGTTCTGGCATTTCAACCTCAGGTAATGTTGGCCAACTTTTGATCCATGTTTCAAACAAGCATCCAAACAAACTGTTAATACTTTTTCTAATTCCTCAGGCTATAACAGTGAATGCATAATCTCTGCTTAGTGGGCCCATATCAATAAATTCAGCCTGATTCAGCCTTATATTCCTCCCACCATTATCCCACACCCTTGAAATCTCTTGCCACACATATTCCTCTGATTTCTGTCTATATAAATTGGAAAACTCAAAAATAGTTCTTTTGGAGTATAATGTACCTCCTCATGGGTGATACTTTGTACCTCACCTTTTGGGGCCTGTTGGGACTTTAGTCTAATTATAGGTCTGGAAGAAATGAGGAGTGGTGGGGGTGGGTCATGAAAAGAATTAGAAATATCTTCCAAGGCATTTGCTTCAGGGCCTTCATTTGCAGTTTCATCTGGTGAAACAGGATTAATCACTCTAGGGCTAACCCCTTCCAGAGGAGGTTGAGTGGCCAACCCCTCAAGGCAGGCTGGAGGTGGGGCAATTATGTCCTCAGGGCAAACAATTACAGGGTTTTCTAGAGAAGACTCAGCATGACCTAAGGTTTCAGCCTCACCCCCGTCACCGTCTCATTTTTCTGGGTCCCACCCCTTTCCAATCAATGCCCTCACTTTAACGGTAGACAGCATACAACATTGAGATTTCAGTTTACATTGTAAAGTTGCTACTCTAACAATAAGATTCTGAGTCTGATTTTCAGAGATCTCAAGTCTACGGCTACAGGAAATAAGATTTTCCTTCAGGATACTCATAGAAACGTCCACATCTGTCAGATGGCGCTTAACCTTCTCATTTGAAGCCTTAAGGCCATCCCTTTCACTCCTTATTGTAACCAGTGTATCTAACAACAACCACCCAACATCTCTATACCTCTTATTTCCATAAAACTCTGTAAAGGTATCAAAAACTTTGTCCCCCAGAGCCTGGCTTCGTAGAGCGAAGCATTAAGAGAATCGAATGGTGATATTTTGAATATCTCTTTTGCCAACTCACTCCGTGGATTGGGAGTGTCATTCTGATTATGGAATCTGAGTCCTTAGTCCCTTTGAGTCCAGTCAGTGTAGAAAACCATTCATAAAAACCCATTTTTAAGATTCTGTTTTTTAAGAACTGCTCCTCGTACCAAGATGTATTAGTTAGGGTTCTGTAGATATACAGATCAGCAGGAAGCACTCACAAATATAAAATTTATAAAAGTGTCTCACGTGACCATGGAAACACAGAGTCCAAAATCTGTAGGGCAGGCTGTGAAGCCAATGATTCCGATGGACGGTCTGGACGAACACCACAGGAGAGGCTTGCTGGCCGAAGCAGGAAGAGAGCCTGTTTCTTCTGAATCCTCCTTAAAAGGCTTCCAGTGATTAGATTAATCATCACTCATTGCAGACGACGCTCCCCTTTCACTGATTACAAATGGAATCGGCTGTGGATGCAGCTGACATGTTCATGATCTAATTGTATGAAATATCCTCATCACAACAGGCAGGCCAACACTTGCCCAACCGGACAAACAGGTACCACCAGTTGGCCAAGTTGACACATGAACCTGACCATGACAAGTGTCATTTCCTTTAAGGAAAATCTTCATGTTTTTATAATACTATATATTAAGGGTGGATTAAAAAAAATATGAAATTGAAAATGTTTTACATTATGAAAATAAAAATTTCAGTCCCCAAGTTCAGTGTTACTTGATAGGATATCTGTAAGGTCATAGGGAACTTGCTTCAGAAAGGAAATGAATCAGTTCATATAACTGACAAAATTGAGAGGTAGATTGACCAATAAGTCTAGAATGGTCTGGCTCCATCATTTTGCAGTTCTCTTCATTCTGCTCTTGTTGCGTTAGCTTTGACCTTGACTGACTTCCCTGCAAAATGGAAAGTAGCAAAATGATTGCAAAAGTTCCAGCCTTTACATTCACATACCGCATAGTTCAGAGGGAAAGATAAGGTTTTAAGTTTATGCTGATTGAACCTACTCAGTCATGTGCTATCTGTAAATGAAAGATTGTAGCATTAGAAATGGGATTATGTTGATTGATTGAGGCCATTCTGGATCCATCCATAGAACTGAGGAGGTTGATTACATCTAGAACAGCTGAAATACTGCAAAATAAAGAAGTTTATTGGATCTTAAGAGGGTAGGAATTAAAATTCTCACCATTGTAATCCTCACAGATATGCTTATAACTTCTGCTTTCATGGCACTTACAATATATTAATTCAATAAAAATATCCTTTATAACGATTAATGGGCAGAAAAAGAAGTCACAAGGGAAATTAGGAAATGTCTTGAGGCAAATGAAAGCAGAAACACAACAAACCAAAACTTATGGGATGCAGCAAAAGCAGTGCTGAGAGGGATATGTACATCAAAAGGGAGGAAAGCTCTCCTGTCAGAGACCTAACTTCACAATTGGAGGATCTAGAAAAAGAAGAGCAGACTAAACCCAAAGTGAGCAGAAGAAAGAAAATAACAAAGATTAGAGTGTAGACAAATGAGAGATTAAAAAACAATAGAGAGAATCAACAAAACCAAAAATTGATTCTTTAAAAAGATCAGTAAAATCAAGAGCCTTTACTGAGACTGATAAAGAAAATAAGAGCACAGAAAAAACTAAAATCAGAGATGAAAGTGGGGGAGATATTATTAGTGACCCCACAGAAATAAAAAGGATTATAAGAGGATACTGTGGACATTACATGCCACAAATAATATAAGCTAGATTAAATGGACAAATTCTTAGAAACACACAAACTATTTTGAGTGAAGAGGAAATAGTAAGAGTACAACCAAATCAGTAGGCTGAGCCCTTGATCTTGGGGTTTGCCCCTATGAAACTTATTCCTGAAAGGATAGGCTAAGCTTACTTAAATTAGACCCCAGAATCACTCCCAGAGAACCTCTTTTGTTGCTCAGATATGGCCTCTCTCTCTAAATCAACTTCACAGATGAACTCATATGTGGGATGTGACTCCCAGTGGTGTAAATGTCTCCAGCAATGTGGGACAGAACTCCCAGGATCAGCTGGTACCTAACTTCATGGAATTGAGAAAGCCTTCTTGACCAAAATAGGAAAGAGAGAAATGAGACAAAATAAAGTTTAGTGGCTGAGAGATTTCAAACAGAGTTGAGAGATTATCCTGGAGGGTATTCTTACGCGTGATGCAAATATCCCTTTTTAGTTTATGGTGTATTGGCGTGACTGGAGAGAAGTACCTGAAACTGTTGAGTAGTATTCCAGTAGCCTTGATTCTTGGAGACAATTGTATAATGATATAACTTTTACAATGTGACTTTGTGATTATGAAAACCTTGTATGTAATGCTCCTTTTTTCCACAGTGTGGACAGATGAGTAAAAAATATGTATAAAAAATAAATAAATAATAGGAGGGATAAAGGATGAAATAAATTTGGTAGATAGAAGTACTAGTGGTCAGTGAGAGGGAAGGGTAAGGGGTATGGGATGTATAACTTTTTTATTTTTATTTCTTTTTCTGGAGTGATACAAATGTTATAAAAAGTTATCGTGGTGATGAATAGACAAGTATATGATGATATATTGTGAGCCATTGATTGAACGCCATGTATGGAATACATGCGTGTGAAGATTTGTCAGTAAAAATGTATTTATTTCTTTTAAAAAAAGAAGCAGCAGAAGATCTCAGCTGTCATTAAAAAAGCCTTCCAGTGAAGAAAAGCCCAGGACCACATGGCTTCACTGTGAATTTTACCACACATTTCAAGAATTAGCACCAGTCCACGTCAATCTCTTTCAGAAGATTGAAGAGGAGGTAACACTTCCCAACTCCTGTGAGGCCAGCATTGCCTTCATACCAAAGCCAAATAAAGATATCACAAGAAAGTAAAATTATAGATGCCTTTGAATTTAAGTGGAAAAATCTTGAACAAAATACAAGCACACCAAATCTATTAGCACATTAAAAGAGTTATACACCATGATCAGGTAGAATTTACCCTAGATATGCAAGAATGGTTCAATGTAAGAAAATCAATTAATGTAATACACAACATTAACAGAATGATATGATCATCTTTGTTGATGCAAAGAAGGCATTTTTTCAAAATCAAGCCCTCCTTCTTGATAAAAACACTTAGAAAACTATGAATAGAAGGAAACTTCCTCAATATAATAAATGGTATATATGGAAAACCACCGCCAACATCACACTCAGTGTTGAAAGACTAAAAAAGTTTTCCTCCTAATATCAGGAACAAGACAATGTCCACTGTCGTGACTGTTCTTCAATATCACACCGAAAGTAATAGCTAGAGCATTTAGGAAAGAAAAATTAGTAAAAGGCATCGACATTGGAAAGGAAGAAGTAGAACGTTCCTTATTTGTAGATGATAGGAACTTATATATACAAAATCCTGGAAAATCCACAAGAAAGCTCCTTGTGGCAGGATTGTGCCAGAATGCGATATACCAGAACTGGAATGGCTTTAACAAAAGGGGAATTTAATAAGTTACAAGCTTAGAGTTCTAAAGAAGTGAAAATGTCCAAATTAAGGCACCAATAAGAGGTTACCTTTCCTCAAGAAAGGTTGATGGGTCAGGAATACCTCTTTCAGCTGAGAAGTACATGACTGGCATCTGCTGGTCCCTTGCTCCTGGTCTCCAGTGCTTTTAGTTTCTGTTCTTGTAGGGGTTCCTCACTTTACTTCTCCAGGGCTGATGTTCATTTCAACATCATTAGCCATCAGGAAAATCCAAATCAGAACTACAAGGAGATCCCACTTACTGGAATGGCTATAATTAAAAAATGGACAATAACAAATGTTGGCTGAGACTTTGGAGAAATAGGAACCCTCATCCATTGTTGGTAGCAATGTAGAAAACAGTTTCGTGGCTCCTCAGAAAATAAGTATGAAATTAACATGATCTCACATTCCAACTCTAGGTATATGCCCCAAAGAAGTGAAAGGAGGAACTTGAACAGATATTTGAACACTGATGTTTATGATAGCATTTTTCACAATTGCCAAAAGGTGAAAGCAACCCAGGTGTTCACCAGCAGATGAATGGATAAACAAAATGTTGAATATCCATACAATGAAATATTATTCAGCCATAAAAGGAAGGAAATTCTGAAAGAAATTCTGATACATACTACAAGATGGATGAACCTTGAAGACATTATGTGGAGTGAAATAAGCCACACACAAAAGGACAAATATTGTATCTCAGTTACATGAAATGAAATAGTTAGAACATGTAAATTCACAGAAGTTGAAATTCAGGGTACTGGGGTGGTGATGAGGAATGGAGAGTTAATGCTTAGTTGGTATGGAGTTTCGTTTTGAGGTGATGGAAAAGTTTTGGTAATGGATACTGGTGATGGCAACCCAACATTGTGAATATAATTAATACCACTGAATTGTGTTCTTGAAAGTGGTTAAAATTCGGAAGTCTATGTTGTATATGTTACCAGAGTAACATATAATTACAAAAGTCATAGTATTGTATAACACAAAGATAGAATCCCAATGTAATTATGAACTGTAGTTAGCAAAATAAGTATAAAAGTATTGTTTAATTACTTGTAACAAAGATAGATGGTGATGCAAAATGTTAATAGTAGGGAAAATTAAATATATGTGTGCAGAATATGGAAACTCTGTGCTTTCTGCAGGGTTATTCTGTAAACTTAAAATTGCTGTAATATATTTTTTAAAATACCCTTAAGAAAAGTTTTTTGCATAAAAAATGGTGAGTTATATAGATCTTTTTTTTAGTTGTGATTTTTTAAAAATTTATGATACATAACCACATACAAACACAAACAGTCTTACCATATGATCATTCTGTTCTTGTTATATAATCAGTAATTCATAATATAGATCTTAATACCATTACTTTGCCAGTATTTTTAATATTAAGGTCTAGGGTCTATCCTCCTTTCATATAATAGTTGTAACTTATATAAATTGGATAATAATAAACTAAGCTAAAGGCCAAAGTGGAGGCTAAGATCAAGTAGGAGAGTTTCATTCTTAGCCTTCATATGTAATAATTTCATGAAAATATGTTTGAAAGTGGAATGTCTGGGATGTTAATAATAGAATATGTTGTGACAGTGGGTGATGGGTTATCAGTTCCTAGAGAAATAAAAGCTAAAATTATTTATTAGGGTTTACAGGAGGCTGCTTCCCTGGACACAGGCTACGAAGTAAGTAGGTAGGTGAGAAACATAAATATACAGTCAGTTGTTAATGGGGACTAGTCCCAGGGCTGTTGGTTAAGCAGGCCTTAAACTTTAAATTTCTGCACAGGACTTTGCTAGGTTTCTAGAATAGGAAGATTCTAGAATTAAGACTCAGTTACTCCTAATTCATATATAATCCTGGTATAGGCCTCTAGTCTGCCAACAGCCTGTATGTCAGCGCATACCTACTACTCCGCGATGGAAGGGAGATTAGATGTTGGGGTGGACAGAGATGTCTACCCTTTTGTCACTTCAGGAAGCAGGCTCTAGAGACTTAACACTGGAAGCTCTTAGAGCTCTCCTCAACTGAGGCCTCACGTATAGCAGTTCCAGGAGACACAGGTCAGGGAATTACTCATGCTGCTTTGGCCCAGGCCAGTGGTGGTGCCGCCGAACAATGACATAAAATCTTTCCACCTTCTGTTTGAGTAAGATGGAGGTATAGAGTTGTCAGTATATACTGAATAAAAGTTTATGTTATATGAGAATAGCTTTAATGATTTTGCTTTAGTGCTGGGCCTGTTCAGCTCTGGAGCTTGACATATCCTATTATATTTGGATGTTTAAGTACAGATTTATGGAATAGTGGTTGTGGATGTATGTGGGAAGCTAAGCCTTGTTCCCTTTCCTCTCAGCCAATGGGACGGACACACATATGAAACAGTTGATGAACAGAGTAATACCATGTGTGGCAGTTAGTTTCTAGGAATTCAAAGGAAAGTCAGATCCGTAAGGTCTAAAGCTAATAGGAGAGGTTTCACAGAAGTGATCTGTGTTAAGGCAGGTCTCGAAGATGGCCATAGGTGAGAAAAGGGGTGGGAGGGAAGTGTTTCTTGGAGATAAAGATATGGGGTAATGACTGGGAGGTTGTGATGAAAGAAATAAATCCTAGGAGATAATAAGGATCCAGTTGTTTTGACTGAAGTAAAAGGTCTGTTAGAAGCACATTTGTTACAAAGTGGAAGGCAGAAGAGAAATTGCAAATTGTGAATCTGATCTTTAAGAGGACTATTAAAATTGAATTTTCCTCAGCAGTAGCTTCTTTATAGAAAACAATTTGTCTTTCAAAGAAATTGATTCCAAATTGAGGATGTTATGGAATTAGAAAAACCTTCTAATTTCTCACTAAAATACCCAAAAGCTCAAAGATATGTACATATGTTTTGATAAAATAGTTTTATATATTAGGCTATGAAGAAAAATATTTGGAATGTATAACTTTTTGCTTATAGTATTATCCTAATAAAGAGCAAAATTATTTACACACTTCAAAAGTTAACTTTGGTGGTAGTTCATTTGAAATGTTGCTGTCTGTTTCATTTACTTCTGGAAAATGGTATAACCAAATCAATTTGATTTTCTGAAGTGAATTTGAAAGAATATAAAAATCCTGCCTTCAAATGTATAGTAAGCCATTTCTAACTAGCAAACCTTTATCTAATACAATTTATTAGCACAGTGTTTTATACAGAAAATTTTCTAGAAAAGTGTAACATTTCTTAAGATGTGTTCATGATAAGTGAACTAAATTAAAATATATTAATTTGAAATGTGTTCACTTTTATAAAGTTTCTAAATTTTCATACCAGTAAGGATTTGACAGCCATGTAATGAAAATAGAATATTCATTTAAAATTTGTGGTTTCTTTGAGGAATCAGCATGATTTTTTAGAACAAATTCCAAAATGGGTTGGTGAAAAGAGGATGTTTGAAGGCATGTACTTTAGTCTAAGTAACACTTTTGAGAATACTTTGTTAACTTTGGATTATGTGAAAGACTTTTTTAAAACCACCTTTAGATCAAATTCAGGTTTATGTTTTCATTTTGAACAACAGGGACTAATTTGGACAGTAAAAAAAAATTGGTTGATATATGTAAATTTCTATCCAAGATAAAACTATTTAGCCCTAGGTGCTAAATTTGTATTGAAGAGTTTTGTTCAAATAATTTCTCATTAAATTGGCAAACATTGGCTAGGAAAAGTCTATAAATAGTCCTCTTAAACGATTAAAATTACTTTATTGTTCTTATGTCTGATTGTAAACTTGAGAAACTAAACCTCATTGCAAGGAGAATAAAATGACAAAATATATGTGAGGATTATTCAATTATTTTATGTAATTGCAAATCCATTTACTTTGAGGAGAACCATCACACCTTTTAAAATGAGATCAATCAACACCTTTCTCAGAATTGCTTTCATTTTGCTAATGAATATTTTTATTCTTGAAATACTGCATTTTTATTTTCCTTATTAATGGTCTTTCCAGTGTATGAGTAAATAAATCATGGAGATGCTGGTAGTTCTAAGTGCTTTCCAAAGAGCATTTAAATGCTTGTAATCACTAAGCAAAGGAGTACTATAGATTAAATGTGTTGTAAACTACACATGAAAGCAATGTCTTTTTTTTTATCATTTGTAACTTTAATGGAAAGAAAATGTTAATTTAGGGTAATGAAATGAACCTCCAAGAATGACCAGTGTATAGACCATTAGGTTAATTAAAATGAGGATATGTATTACTGCTGTGGTGAAACTGTTGTGGAGGAGACAGATTCATTTAGTGCTTGAATAGGAAAATTCAGAATGTGTCACTCCCAAGCTGGATTTATTTCACAGAGGAACAAGATTAATTGCAAGTGTAATTCAGTTTTGTTTCATCTACTTTTACCTGTCACGTTACTTGTTCTGGAGTGCCTGTCACTTAAAGATGAAAATTTATCCAATTTTACTTAAATCAGTTAAGTGTAAATTTTGTTACTTTCCTATGTATCCATGATTCCTGCTGAATTAAATACAAAAGCAATATTTAAGGACAATGGAGTATACAAGTTATAACTTAAGAAAAACTAGCAACTTTAAATTTATTGCTTTGTAAAAATTTAATTAAAATGACCACTGTAGCTTAGCTATTGGTTCTTTTTAGTGCCTGACCCTCAGAAACCTGTTGAGAACTAATTTTGTATAAATTATTCCCCATTTGGCTAGCTGCTGTTTGAATTTACTAAAGAATTCAGTGCTTTATTACTGTACCATAGTTTATAAAATTTTATTCAAATTATTTTTTATGTTTTTCCTTATGAGGAATCATAGCTTAGGGCTGGACACAAAGTAGCTTTTCAGTAAGTACTTTCTATCTAGATTTAAAAGGCTTGGCATGTTTTGAAACTAAAATTAAATTTAATTTATGCTCTTGAGCTATTGGGTATCCCCTGTCATATGCCTAATTTAATACATTACTTTCTATTTAGATCTTAGTTTCAGAATTACGGCATCTGGCCTACTAGTCCACCAACCTAATCATCATCAAAAGCTTTTTTTCTGGCAGCTGAGGTAAGAATATATGTAGTAAATGATTTGTAAAGGGAATCCTTACCCTAAAAATTTATGTACTCATCAGTCAGCCAAGTATTTATTGAATTCTTGTTCTGAGCCCTGTATTGAAGTAGGTACTTTCATGTGCTTAAGGTTTTCCCTTGAGAGGCTGTACATAATCAGCAGGTGTTTATAAAATAATCAGCTTCTCTACTTGGTTTTACAAATAAGAAAACTTTTTAGGAAGGTGAGTTTCTTTTTCATTTTTGTTTTATACACTTGGTTGTGAGAACATCTTTTCTTATTCTTGTCTTCTCCACTTGTCTGAAATTTACCTAGATGATATTTAGTAGGAGATACTTAATGAGTTTATATAAGTGTATATTTAATAATTTCAATATGTGACTATTACTCTAAATAACCTTGATATATTGAAAAATTAATGTTTATATTAGGAAACTAAATCTTAACTCTATCATTGGATTCACCACAGAGTTTTTCTAAGTAATTGACTTGGGTTACTTAACTAGTCTTGTTTTTGTCCCTTCTTTTTTTCATGGGTGACTCAGGCTGTCTCAGAAAAAGGAGGACACTGTAATGATTCATTCATACTGAACAGGGCCAGAAAGCTGTAGTGATAAAGGCAGGTCTAGGGTTTGGATACACTCACCAGTATACTCATGAGCAACCTGGTCTCTTCTGGTGTGTTTGTTTCTTTGAGTCTTCTCCATTCTTTTCTCACTATATGCTGCCTTCTTCATTTTTTACTTTGTCTTCTTTCTGTCTCATAGCTTCTGTTTACTTATAATTTAGTTTTGACATGTCATAAAGTGTTCCAGATTTACCTTGGCATTTGTTTTGGTTGCTAAAGCTGCCAGAATGCAATATACCAGAAATGGAATGGCTTTTAAAAAGGGAATTTATTATGTTACAAGTTTCCAGTTCTGAGGCATAAGGATGTCCAAACTAAGGCAGCCAGAGAAAGATACCTTGACTGAAGAAAAGTCATTGTGTCCAGAACACCTCTGTCAGCTGGGAAGGTACATGGCTGGTTGTTTGCTGGTCCTTTGGCTTCTGTTTTCAAACAGCTTTCCTGGGGGCATTTTCTTTCTGCATCTCCCACCCACTGGGTCTCCTGTTGGCTCTGTCAGCTCTGAAGCTTCTCCAAAATGTTTCCTCATTTAAAGAAATACAGTAAACTAGTCAAACCCCACCTTGAATGGGTGGAGTCACGTCTCCATCTAATCAAAAGGTCACACCCACAATTGAGTAGATTATATCTCCATGGAAAAAATCTAATCAACGTTCCACCCTAACCAGTAGGTCTGGCCCCACAAGATTGGATTCGGGAAAGAACATGACTTTTCTGGGGTACATAACAGCTTTAAATTGGCACAGCATTTGTGACTCATTGTCTGTTACCCAGTAATCTCTCTTTCCTAGTTCACCCATGAGGGAAGGAATCTGATTGATTCAGATTCTGAGCTAACTTATACTGATGTGATAGAAGTGACCTAAATGATTTTTTTCTCACCAAATTCATCATAGTTTGGTGGGGGGTTCAGTTTTGTATTGGCCTTATTCCAAAACCCAGGTTGATGGAGCAATCATCATTTAAAACATTGCCAGGAAAAAAAAAATGAGACCAGTTATGCACTGGCTCATATAGCTTCCACCCAAAAGTGACACATCATTTGACTCATATTTCATTGACCAAAGCAAATTTGTATGTAGCCATATAATACATGAGATAGGGAAATACAATTTTTCCATGTGTCTTGGAAGAGAACTGTAATTATTTGGTTGATATCACAAGTGACTGTTACAGTTAGCTCTTGTCGTTACCAGATATTTATTTTACTTATTTTCCTACATGGAGAACACACTCTTTTTTCATAGGAGACAATTTAAAAATCTTAAGAGAAGGATTGTATATCTATACTCTCATCCATGTGACTTTTGGTAACTTCTAATAGGCTTGTCCATGTGACATGCTTTGGTCAATGAAACATGGTTGGATATGACATACACCAACGAAACATGGTTGGATATAACATACACTAACTCTTGAGTATAAGCTTTAATGGTGATTTGTAAGGTTGGGACTGCATTTTTGTCTACTGCCATGATAACAACACATTCTAGATAGACACTGCTCCTTCCTTGAATCCTAGAATGAGCAGACGTGTAGAACAGACCTGCAACATGGAACAGAGCTTTATTATCCTTAACTTTCATTTAAATGAGCGAGCAGAAAATATTTGATGTGATAAATCACTGAAAATTTTGAAGTTGTTGCTACTAGCAAAATTAACTTTATAACAATTGAACTTTGGATCAAGACAACCTGGGCTTGGGTGTTGGTTCTCCTAGCCATGTGACTTCAGGTAAGTTATTTTGTTTGAGTGTGGGTTTCTTCATTTGTTAAATGAAGATAATGGCTTGCTCAAGTTTTGCTGTAAGTACTGAATTGGATAGTGTATAAAGTGCTTGCTTAATACAGTCCTCAACACATATGTAGACTTCATTTCCCTTCCTTTCAGCTTCTGCTTTACTTCTCCATTAGTAGAGTTATACAAGTATATAATTACCTGTTAAGAATTCTGTAGACAGGAATCAATTTTGAGATTAGGGATTGGATAAAATGGGTTTTAAGGTGGATCTCTAGCCAAAATATAAGAATTTCCTTCTCAAGAGAGTTTAAGATTGTTTTATAAATAACCTCTTTTTCAAAATGATAAGTTTCTGTACAGTGACAAGTCAACTAGGTTTTTATAGAAAGAATTGAATTGGCATGCTTACGAAACCCATTCTGAGGGAAACTCGTGAGTATTGAATGGTCGGTTTGGTTGATAATGCTTGCTCTTCCTCCCCCCCCCCCCCCCTTCAAAGTGCCTCTTTCATAGAGGTTGGCCTACTGCATTGGAACCAAGGACAGTTAATTAATAGCTGGCCAGTGGCCTAAGATTTGTTCTAAGTCAAGTAGATGAGACACCTGTGAAGCAGATCTCATATACTTAGTGAACTTTTATCTATAGGGGAAGAGATTTTTTTTTTAATGCTAATAATTAGAATCTATAGAAGAGAATAAAATGTCTTTTCAGTAACACCTGGTATATTCTTTCATTTAGGCAAAATGACTGAAAATTAAAAAAAAAAAAAAAAAGAGAAGTTGTCACATCTACAATTTGTGTCTCATTTGCTCCCCACTAAAAATGGCAGTTTTAGTAAAGCGCTAAAAGGGAGAACAGAAATGAAAAAGCATGACTTAATTTGGAAAAAAGTATAGAAGATGTTCTGCTTTATTCTTATCCAAAGACTTTTTTTTGTTGTTGACGTCTTCTCTGGTTTTCTGTGCCAGCAATTTTCAAGTATCTACTAGGCAGGTGAATGTGGGGATTTCCTAAAGGTTGAAAAGGATGTGAGGGGTGCTCCTTTACCCATTCATAAAGTATTGAAGACTGTAGCAGCCTTGTTTTCTGTACTTTTTTTTAGGATATGTGGTGTAAGCAATAATACATGAAACAATGTGAATGGCTTTGTTGGGTCTCCATACTCTTTGGTGCCCTATTTTCTCAAACTTACATTTAAAGAAAATGTAGGGTATTTTGTTCATAATTATAGCTATAAGTGGCTTGTTAGAAATCGGAGAGAATGGGTCTAGAAAATTTTTTCTAGACCTGGCCATTGCTAATCAGTAAAAACCTGTGAAATATGTTGGCAGGCTTACTTAATGATAGGTTTGGTGTTTTTTTGTAGAACTTTTCCTGGAATTCTCAAAGATACCTGAGCCTGTGTAAGCTTCTACTCTTATAATTGGATGGTCTCTTCAATTTTAAAGCCAAGAATACTTTTTGAAAACCATTAAAGGAGTATTTTCTATAATGCTTGATAAGTTCTGTTTCAGTTTTAAGTTTCTCTTGGATTTTAAATCTCTTGTTATCTAAAGAGTGTCTTTTAAGAGTTTACTGATGTAAAATAGGTCTGGCTTATGGCTGTCTGTCTGATTTTATATTTTTTAGTGTTTTAAAATTGAACTTTAAGGTTCATTTCTAGATATAACTTCGAATTCTCTCTGTGTTTGATTTACTGCAAAAGTAATATAATTAATTTTACAATACTGCTTCTAAGCTGTGTTTTCCTGGCTCTTGGATTTTCTGTATGAAAAATGAAGGATTCCTTAACCAGGTTTTATTGGGGTAAGATCAATTTTATGAAGCCTGACGACTTCTTATTCTGATTTTCACTCGAGCGATGTTCCAGCTTAACTGAATGGCTCATAACATTGAGTGACTCTCTCATCAGCTCCTTTATTGATTAACGACACAGATAAGAAAAATGTACCATGTTGCAGGGGGATTAGATTCATGGAAACTAGAAGTCCTTTATCTCATTTTAAGACAGTTGAAAGTCTTTACTTAAGAATGATGTGATCCATGAAAGGGAAGGAAAAGTCAGGGTTTAGTTTAATAATGTGGGGTAAAGAGAAGGAGGGAAAAGGAAGGAGAAGACTCATGCAGAGATGCAGTTTTGAAAACAACTTGTAGGAAGGGAAGAGGAAGTCATATAGCTAACCGAGCAAATGTTATAGAAAAACCTTGGCTAGTAAGTAGCTTTGCTGACATAGTAGAAAGATGAGCAGTGTTACTGATTGTCTTGTTTAGCTGTCAGAGAATATTGTGCTGCTTCCTACATCTGCCCTCACATGCTACTTCACCTGCTCGATCTTACTGAGATGGATAAACTTTGTAGTTCAAGACTGTCAAGGGCACTGCAATCAGTACTAAATCATTCTTGCTCTGACAAGTCCTGGTAACAGAAGCTTCTGGCAGATGTGTAACTGCATTTTCAGTGTTTCTGAATGTCTGAACATTGTAGCAGAGCTCACAGTGAGTGTTGGGTAGCTTAATCTGAAACTTAATCCAGTGTTAATCAACTTCTAGAAGGGAAATATTGGAAATCAAGATGTTCTATGTGGTTGTCTTTTGCTAATCATTATCAACTTTGGTTAATTTTAAGTGTATATAACTTGAATAAGATAGGGAATTCATATGTCTTCTTGAAACTCCAAAAATAATTTGTATATAAAGATGTTGGTATACCTCAGGTGCCATACCTTCTTGTCTCTCTTTGCTGAATTGAATCAGCCAGTTCCAGAATAATATATATGTAGAACTGATAGCAATCAAAATCAACTTACAAAGAATAGTAGCTGGAAAATAAGGAAAGATATTCGAGGAATTAAATCATTAAGGATTAAAAAATACCATGCTGGTAGGAAAGACAGCTGTAGTGTAGTGGTTAAAAGCTTGGAGCTGGAACCAGACTGGGTTCCCATCTTCTCTTCTGTACTATTTAAACCCACCAGACTGCCATTGTTTTTTTCCTACAACATAAGGATAGTAATAGGCCAAAGGGTTAAATAAGATGATAAGAGGGTTAAATTAGATGACAGGTTTTGGCACAGATACATGCCCATAACATGCTTGTTGTCTTGATGGTCATGACTTCCATGTGACATTCTCCTTGCTTAACTAAGTTAAAAAAAAAAATACAGGAAGCTAAATAAACATAGATGGTTTGTGATCATTTTGTCAAAAATAAGAGTGTGGTGACAGATTAAAGTAAAGCCTATTAGGTGTTTTAGTTTGCTGATGCTTCTGGAAATGCAATATACCAGAAATGAGTTGGTGTTTATAAAGGGAATTTATTAAGTTAAAAGTTTATTGTTCTAAAGCCATATGAATGTCCCAACTAAGGTGTCCAGGAAAAGATATCTTGATTCAAAAAAGGCTGATGGGTCTGAACACCTCTGTCAGCTGGGAAAACACGTCTGCTGTCTGCTAGTCCTTTGGCTTCTGTTTTCAGCTTCCTTAGAAGTGTTTTCTTTCTGCATCTCCAAACATCTCTGTCTGTGTCGACTCTGAGCATTTTCCAAAGTGGTTCCTTCTTAAAAGACTCACGTAAAAGCCACCTTAAATGGGTGGAGACACAGCTTTATGGAAACCACCTAATCAAAAGGTCCCACCCACAACTGGGTGTGTCACCCTCCATGAAAACAACTTAATCAAATAGATCCCAGCCTGCAGTATTGAATCACGATTACAGAACATGGTTTTTCTTGGGTACACAACAGTTTCACACTGGCACAGGAGGTATGACAAAAATGAATGCAAATACCTTCTATCTCTTTATGAAAATTGAAAGTATCAAGAAAGAATAATTTTGGACTTTCAGTATAGCTCATTTGTTAGCATTTTCACCTCTGTCTATTTGAGACTTTATATTGGACTCACCAGTCTATTATTCTAGAACCTCTGTTTTGGTTTGCTAATGCTGCTAGAATGCATTATACCAGAAAAGGAATGGCTTTTAAAAGGGGAATTTATTAAGATACAAGTTTACAGTTCTAAGGCCATAAAAGTGTCCAAACTAAGGCATCCAGAGAAAGATACCTTGACTCAAGAAGGGCCAGTACCTGTCACATGGGAAGGCACATGGCTGGCATCTGCTGGTTATTGTTCCCGGTTCTTTTGCTTCTAGCTTCTGATGCCATCGTTTTCCTCTGTAACCATCTGTGGATCTTCACTTAGCTCCTCTGGGATACAACTCTGTGTTCTGGCTTGTGTAGCATCTTATGGGAAGGCACATGGCGATGTCTGCTGGGCTCTCTAAACATCCCTTCCTAGGCATCTGCACTCCAAGCATCTCCAAATATCTGCATCTCTGTTAGCTCTGAAGCATCTGAGCATTCTCCAAGCATCTGAACTTCCTCCAAAATGTTTCTTGGAGGAAGGACTGGAGGAAGGAAGGACTCCAGTAAACTAATCAAGACTCATCTTGAATGGGTGGAATCACATCTCCATCTAATCCAAAGGCCACACCCACAATTGGGTGTGTCACATCTATATGGAAATAAGTCAAAAGGTTACAAGTGGGTGTGTCACATCTCCATGAAAACAATCCGATCAACGTGTTCCACCCCACAATGTTGAATCAGGATTAAGGAAACATGGCTTTTTCTGGGGTACATAACAGTTTCAAACTGGATAACCTCTGATTAATATTATGCTGATGTTTTATTTTATTTGACAAAAAGCCAAAGTCCTCCATGGACATTAGAAAAATGAGATTTATCAGCATCTTTGTTACCAGCCACCAAACTATAGGTGATTATTTCTTATGTCTGATCCAAACTGATGTAGGATTTGGTCAAGGGATATGCAAGGGTTTTTATTTTTAGTTTTGTTCTCTGTTACTTTCCTGTGGACTTAAAATTTCTGACCTCCATGGGCTGTGGCATTAGGAAAAGAGCTAAATGTTGTAGGGAATATTTCCTTTACTGCTTAAAAGAATACCATTTTCTTGGAGCTGCCATGTCAGCCATATCTTCTTTCTATTGTGTGGGTTAATCTAAGAGGGTCAGCTAGTATGCTTTGGAAGTTTTTATTCCCTCTAATTATTATTTTTAACAAAACTCTGATGGAGTCTTTGAGAAAAAGGGAAGTTTCCAGATAATCAAGATTTAACTGCTTGGGAGAAAAGCTGACAGCTGTTAAACAAATGTGGACTGACATCCCCTGCTACACACTACTCTTTAGTTTATGGTTCATTATGTTGCATGTTAGTATTGTTTATATCAACGCAGGCTAGTGCTCAACAGTAAGAAGCGAGCCAGCTTTCGCAGGGTGTTAAGACATTTTGACATTGGGGCAGATTAAAGAGATGGGATTTTTTGAGTGGCCGAACAATAGTGGGAAGAGCCCTGAGTTGGAAATCTAGAACTGAGTTCTAGTCCTGTTTTTTTATTTTTCTTTCTCTCTCTTTGTTTTAAAAATATTTTTATTCACAAAACAACATACAAAGACAAACATTCTTAACATATGAACATTCTATACTTGGTGTAAAATCAGTGGCTCATGATATCACCACATAGTTCTATATTCATCACCATGATCATTTTCTTAGAACATTTGCATCACTCCAGAAAATGAAATAATAAGAAAAAAAAAAAGAAAAAACTCATACATACTGTACCCCTTACCCCTCCCTCTCATTGACCACTAGTATTTCCATCTACAATGTATTTTAACCTTTCCTCCCCCTATTTTTTTCATACCCCTTATCACTACCTTTCATTGTTCACTAGTATTTCAGTCTACTCAATTTATTTTAACATTTGTTACCCCTATTATTTGTTTATTTGTTAATCCATATTTTTTATTCATCTGTCCATACTGTAGATAAAAGGAACATCAGACACAAGGTTTTCACAATTACACAGTCACATTGCAAAAGCTCTATCATTATACAGTCATCTTCAAGAAACTTGGCTATTGGAACACAGCTCTACAGTTTCAGGCACTTTCCTCCAGCCTCTCTAATACGCCTTAAACTAAAAAGGGGATATCTATATAATGTGTAAGAATAACCTCCAGGATAACCCCTGTTTGAAATTTCTCAGCCACCGACACTTTATTTTGTCTCATTTCTCTTGTCCCCTTTTTGGTCAAGAAGGTTTTCTCAGTCCGTTAATGCTAATTCCCATCTCATTCTACAATTTCTGTGCCATGTTGCCAGGGAGGTTTACACCCCTGGGAGTCTTGTCCCACGTAGAGAGGCGGAGGGCAGTCAGTTTGCCTGCTGTGTTGGCTGGGAGAGAGGCCACATCTGAGCAACAAAAGAGGTTCTCTGGGGGTGACTCTTAGGCCTAATTTTAAGTGGGCTTAGCCTGTCCTTTGCAGGAATAAGTTTCATATGAACGAACTCCAAGATTGAGGGCTTGGCCTGTTGATTTTGTTGTCCCTACTGCTTGTAAGAATATCAGGAATTCTGCATTCTAGTCCTTTGCTTTGCCTGACTATTGGTGTGATTTCCTCAACTACAAAATGAGGGAGATTAGGCTAGATGATCTCTCATATTTTTTCTACCTTTAATTTATCCTTCTTTTGCTCTATGATTCAAAATACTGTTGGGGAAGTAGAGGGCAGGAGAAATGGTACTAAATGACTTTTAAAGCATTCTCAGAGATTTAACACTATTCAAGCTCTCTTTACACTGTTACAGTGAAATACATGAGAGTACTGGGTATTAATAATACCTTAAACCTCCATAAGCTATCTTCCTCACACAGGGGTTCCCATCTTCAGCTGGCAGTGGTATTCCAACAACACTAGGGTAGGTAAGTTGGCTGGAAAAAGAAGAGAAATGGATATTGTGCCCCACTCAGTCGTTTTGGGATCGGATCAGTATTCTTTCTTTACATGACTTGGAAGTCTCTTTTGTAATCTGTTTCCTGCTTCCTCTTCTGTAGTCACGGTTGCCTTCTTCCTAGGATGCAGCATGTTTGTCCTAATACAGGGTCTTCTGTATGCTTGTTAATAATATCGTTGCCAGGAATGATCTTTGCTGTTCGGTGTCTCTCAATAGAAGGCTCTTTGCTGTCTCACCTCTTTGAGTTAATGCCTACTCCATTCTCCAAGTCTTCCTCAAGCACCACTTGAAGTGACCTGCCTGATTTGGTCACTTTTCCTTATTATACACTTATAGTATGTGTCCCTCTTGCAACACTTGCTACAGTTATATTGTCACATTTATTTGTGTGGTTATTTGGTTAATCAATTCCTTCCCCAATATACGGTAAGCTCTATGAGACGAGATTGTGCCTCTTTTTGCTCTTTTATATATCTAGTGTCTAGATACTACCTCAGTGTCTAGAACATAGGTGTCCAGTTTATATTTGTTGGGTGAATGAATGAGCAAAGGTATTGGGAGCCTCGTGATTTGGAATAAATAATTATAATAATAAAAACAACCACAATAACAGCAGCTAATATTTATTGTGCACTTTCAGTGTGCCTGGCACTATTCTCTTGCTCTCGTTACAATCCCTATTGTCATAATCATTTATAATACCAGGCAACGGTGCAAAAATATATTTAAAAAATAACACTTTTCACGTGTTACTTCATTTAATTCTAACAATATGTTTAAAGTTCGGCACTGTTATTACTCCTATTTTTCAGGTAAGGAAATTGAGGCTCAGAGAAGTTTAATAACTCATCCAAGCTACCAAGACACAGACTTGTTATTTTAACCTGGGTACGTGGACTCTAGAATTGAAATAGTCAGCAATTAGGAATATTACAGAAATGATCAAAAGCTTTCTGTAGCATTTATTTCCCAACTTAAGACTTGTCTTTTGCATAAAAGTCTTTATTCTTCTTTATTGTATCCACCACAGCCACCAGAGTGTAGCATTTATCTTGTCATTCATTTTGACTACCACTAATTTCCTGGGAAATTCCTCTGTGTGGAAATCTTTTCTTCCTCCTATTAGAGCAGAGCCTCCCTCCTTTTACATAAGCTGAAAATATCAGATAATTGCTTTCCCAGCTTTCCTGGTAGTATGTGATGTGCTTACTGCAGCTCTGAATCAGAAGCTAGTGATGCAGAGAAGGTGGTACTGGGAAGGTTCATTCTGTTGAGGATTAGACACCAGCAATAGCTCTATTGGTTTTTCAGAAACAGCACTGGCAGCCTTTTAGAGGCAGTGTCCAGAGCCCAGCTTTAGCATTGTTGGTGTTGGTACAAATTGTCTATACCCAGAAATGCAGTAGTTCTTTATGGGATCCCCCAAAGCATCGTTTTTGTTTTCTGGGAGTGGCAGCCTAGAGCAAGAACCCTGGAGCCACACTGGCTTGGTTCGTTTCTCAACTTGAATCTTAGCTCTGCTACTCATCAGCTTGTAATCTTGATTGAGGAGATTAGTTAATCTCTCTGTGCCTCAGTTTCCTCAAATTAAAAAAAGGAGAAAATACTAATGTGTACATCATGGAGTTGTTGTAAGGATTAGATGAGTTAATTAAATAAAAATTAGAACATTGTCTAGCATATTTATGTGTTAGGGTTTTCTATTATTACTTTCTGACCCTTTGGATATTCTCTGTGTATATGTTATTATTTTTAATAGCTTTTTTGATTAAATTTATCAGTGGAAGCGTATTGCTTGTAACGTAGAACCCTGACTGATAAGATATAGCATGTGTTTATTGAGTTAATAGCTATGTGTGGGATATAGTATGTTGAAGGGTTTCCTTTCTGCAGGGATTTTAATAGAACCTTTCCTCATGTATGTCTGGAGCCAAGTTTTACGTTATTTTATTAAAATGGTTTATTCCTTTACTTTCTATAGTTTGTTTAAAATTGACTTACCGCATTTAACACCTCAGGCTTTTGACTTCTGACTTACGGCAATAGTTGTTTATAAATTATGAAACAAAATTTCTTCCTGAGGATTGTATAGTTGTGAATTATGAGGAATTATCATGTTAGAATGTGCTGGCTTTTGTTAGACATGATTTCATTATCACCATTGCAATTATCTTGGCATACATTTATTACTGATAATTGGTATTCTCTGTGAAGAACCTGTTTAACTCATTTCTCATCTGAGTGAAGGGCTATCCAGAGTCTGAGTTTCCCTCTGGAACCCTCTTTATATTACACAATGCCTTCTGGCACATTAGCTTTCAGTCTATGAAAGCAGATACTTTCAAATGGAAAAATGTCATGCAAGGTGAACTATTGGTATTTTCACAGCAGGCAAATTCTTACCACCCTCAGTATGAAAACACTACTGAATCACATTTATGGTTTTGTCACTATTACAATGAGAACAGATAGTGACATTTAAACATAGGAAAACTCAACCTCTGATACTGACTATTAATGTGGAAAACTTGAAAGCTCAGATAGAACGCTTTGACCTTAGTGATGTGAATTCTCTAATCAGAGCACGCAGATCTAATATTTGACTTACTGGTTTTTGGAGAACCTAGCTCTTTTGTATGCAGGGTATGAAAATAGTGAGTTTTCATTTTTGATTTCACAATAATCAATGAATCAGTATCTTACACAGTTGATTTGAATTTATGTTGAATAGTATATATTTATACTATTTTAACATTTAACAGAAGGGCTCTTCAGTTTTCTCATTTTTTTATAGCTATTTATTTTTAAAACCTGATATTATTAATATATATTAATTTTTGTTTTCAAAAACTTAATGAATTCATTTATTAATGATGAAGATATACTGTTGTGAGGCGCCTAATGTACTATCTTAAATTTTTAAAAGACCCCAGCCACAGTTGTAAATTTCCCCTGCCTGCATTTGAAAATAATTTTCTGCACTTGCATGCCTATAAATTTTCCCTTTTTGTAAAATTACCCATCTAGAGCTTTATCTGTCAATTTCCAGTACACCGGAGGCTAAAAATAAAGTTGAGTTATCCTGACCTGTTAAAGGAGTTTTTCCGTTTTAGCTTAAGTTGACCTTAAGGAACACAGATAATCTTTTGGACAAATAGTGTTCAATAAATTCTGCTTCCTAAAACAATAATGTAGGTAAGTTTATATTTGAGCATTTGTGTCATTTTATCAGAACTGTTTTCCATTTTCCCTTAATCTCTTCAATCACACTTTACCAGTGTTTAAAAACACATTTATTTCCTCACTGTGGATAGCTCCCTTGTCCTTGCAGCCTCTTGTCCTTGTGGCCTTCTTTTCTTTGTGGTGTTTTGCTCTGTAGTTAGCTCTTTACTTAATTTTGATCACTAGTTGGTTGGTTTGGTTTTTAATGTGCTAGATGTTTTAACTGTAAAACAAGGGACAATTTTTTTTTTTTTACAGTTTTTTTTGGTAAAGGGTAATCATCAGGTAATTTCTAGCAAAGATTACAACTGGAACAGTGCTGCTTTGAAATGCAGAGAGAATGTTCTAGTTTGCAAGCCACTGAAATATAACCAGAAATGGAATGTCTTTATGAAAAGAAATTTAATAAATTACAAGTTTACTGTTCTAAGGAAGTGAAAGTGTACAAATTAAGGCACCAGCAAGAGTTTACCTTCACTCAAGAAAGGTCAGTGGGGTGGACCACAGTGGCTCAGTGGCAGAATTCTAGCCTGCCATGCTGGAGACCCAGGTTTGATTCCCGGTGCCTGCCCATGCAAAAGAAAAAGTAAAAAAAGGAATGCTAGTGAAGTTCAGGGTTTCTCTCTCAGCTGGAAGGACACATGGTGAAGTCTCCTAGCTTTTTCTCCCGGCTTCTTGTGTCATGAAGCTCCCCTTGGGGCGTTTTCCTTCTTCATCTCCAAAGGTCTCTGGCTGCATGGGCTCTAAAGCTTTTTCCAACATGGTTCCCTCTTAAAAAGGGCTCCAATAAGCAACCTCACCTTGAATGGGTGGAGACACAGCTCCATGGAAACCATCTAATCAAAAGTTATCACCCACAATTGAGTGGATCACATTTCCATGGAAACAGTCAGAAATGTCCCGCCCAGCAATACTGAACGAAGACTAAAGAACTTGGCTTTTCTGGGGTGCACGAAAGATTCAAACTGGCACATTCAGGAACACCTCTGTCAACTGGGAACTTGTGGGGCTGGCATCTGCTAGTCCCTTGCTCCTGGCATTGCTTTCAGCCTCTGTTCCTTTGGGGGTTCCTCACTTTGTTTCTCAGAGGCTGGCTTTCATCTCTTGGCTTCCTGTGACTCTCTTCAGGTTCTGATTTTCTTAACATCTCATGGTGATGTCTGAAGGGTTCCAAGCATCTACAGACATCCGTGTTGTCTGTTTCCTGAACCAGCTGTTTTCCAAGCATCTATCTCTGCTCTCTCTGTCGGCTCTGAGGCTTCTGTCATATCTGGCTCTCTCTAAAATGTTTTCTCTTTTAAAGGACTCTAGTAAACTGATCAAGACCCCCATTGAATTGGTGGAGTCACATCTCCATCTAATTAAAAGATCACAGTCACAATTGGGTGCACCACCTCTTCGTGGAGATAATTTAATCACAAGTTTCCACCTACAGTACTAAATCAGAATTAAAAGAAACGATTGCTCCCAAAACACTGGATCAGAATTAAAACATGACTTTTCTGGGGTACATAATATTTTCAAACTGGCACAAAGAATAAATAGGAACAGGCATATTTCAGAATGATTTGTAAACCTGAAATCCCAGAATTCTGTTTTTTTTAATTTTATTTTTTTAAATACCAAAAACTACCTAACAAATGCAGACATTCCTATTTTGATCATTGTGTTCTACATATGTAATCAGTGATTCATGATATCATCACAGAGTTGCATATTCATCATCATGATCATTTCTTGGAACATTTGCATCTACCAGAATTCTGTTTTAATCTTAAAATACATTGAGAAATTATATTGAAAAAGGTATTTATTAAATAATTACATGGCACCTCATTGTTAGCAAATATTAATTTTAGTTTGGTAGGTTTAATGTACTTTGTCTTTTATAATCGAGATTCTAGTTGCAGCTAGCTTTTGTTACAACCTATTGCCATGTACTTTCATTTTTATGGTTCAAACAGTGCCTCCGTTCTAGATTTTCATGACAAACCACACTATTTCCCCATGTTGGACACTTTTTCTACCATCTCTTCTTGTTGACCTGAAAGATTGAATAAGAGGAGTGCCAATGTAGCGTCCATGCTACTGTTAAAAGATGAATAAAAGTGCTTATTTAATTCTGTAAGATCAGAATCCAGTTCTTTTGAAAAAAGTATTGTAGAAAATAAAACTATAGCAATAATTGAGCTGTCAATTGTTTATGGTTTATAGTATTTGTAGTGTACGAGATAAGAACTTTTTTTCCCCCATCCTGAGTCTAGTTTTTCTAGTTCTTGCCTTTTCCCTTTCTCCAAGGAGCACCTAGTTTGGGAAAGGTCTTTGGAGAGTGAACCAAGGTTTGTGCTCATGGAAAAATGATAAGTTCAAGTCACTAGACAAATATTGGATAAAAATGGCTTCAGCAGAGGGGAAGAGCGGAAATGCAAGAAGAGGGAATGGGGCAGAAAAGAAAAACTTGGGAGTGGTGAAAAAGAAATATGGAGAAAAGGAGAGGAGGTTGGGGAAGAGAATCTGAAGCACATACTTAGGTAAGAGAATTTCTTTAAGTGATGGTAATGATTTATTACATACATCAGAAGTTGAATTTTATGTATTTTACTCAAGATATGAGAAAGGAAAACTTAAAATATTTTAAAGATGCAAGTTATTATAAACCCACTTTCAGTAGAATTTACCTAGAGCACTTTTTTTTAAAATTATTAACATTGTATTGTTAAGTGTAGTCCATTGTCTACATTAGAGTTCACTCTTTGTGTGGTAATCCTATGGATTCTTCTTGTTTTTATTCTAGTAATATACATAAACAACTTAAAATTTCCCATTTGATCACTTTCAAGTATACAGTTCAGTAGCATTAATTACATTCACGGCATCGCCATTCATACCATATCCATTAGAAAAACTTTTCCATATCCCAAACGAGAAACTCTGTACCAACTAAATGTTAACTCTGCATTCTCTCCCCCACCCCTGGCAATTTGTACTCTAGTTTCTGACTTTATGAATTTGCAAATTTTTTTTTAATAATTAAAAAAAGAATTAACAAAACAATTAGAAATCATTCCAATCTACATGTACAATCAGTAATTCTTAATAACATCACATAGTTGCATATTCATCATTTCTTAGTACATTTGCATCGATTTAGAAAAAGAAATAAAAAGACAACAATAAGAATTAAAACAATAATAGAAAGAAAAAAAACAAAAAAAACAAAAACAAAAAACCTATACCTCACATGCAGCTTCATTCAGTGTTTTAACATAATTGCATTACAATTGGGTAGTATTGTGCTGTCCATTTCTGAGTTTTTATATCCAGTCCCGTTGTACAGTCTGCATCCCTTCATCTCCAATTATCCCTTCTCTTTTTTTTTTTTTTTAATTAACGGAAAAAAAGAAATTAACCCAACATTTAGAGATCATACCATTCTACACATGCAATCATTAATTCTTAACATCATCACATAGATGCATGATCATCATTTCTTAGTACATTTGCATTGGTTTAGAAGAACTAGCAACATAACCGAAAAAGATATAGAATGTTAATATAGAGAAAAAAATAAAAGTAATAATAGTAAAATCAAAACAAAACAAAACAAAACAAAACAAAACAAAAACCTATAGCTCAGATGCAGCTTCATTCAGTGTTTTAACATGATTACTTTACAATTAGGTATTATTGTGCTGTCCATTTTTGAGTTTTTGTATCTAGTCCTGTTGCACAGTCTGTATCCCTTCAGCTTCAATTACCCATTGTCTTACCCTGTTTCTAATTCCTGCTGAACTCTGTTACCAATGACATATTTCAAGTTTATTCTCGAATGTCCGTTCACATCAGTGGGACCATACAGTATTTGTCCTTTAGTTTTTGGCTGGATTCACTCAGCATAATATTCTCTAGGTCCATCCATGTTATTACATGGTTCATAAGTTTATCTTGTCTTAAAGCTGCATAATATTCCATCGTATGTATATACCACAGTTTGTTTAGCCACTCTTCTGTTGATGGAGATTTTGGCTGTTTCCATCTCTTTGCAATTGTAAATAATGCTGCTATAAACATTGGTGTGCAAATGTCCGTTTGTGTCTTTGCCCTTAAGTCCTTTGAGTAGATACCTAGCAATGGTATTGCTGGGTCGTATGGCAATTCTATATTCAGCTTTTTGAGGAACCGCCAAACTGCCTTCCACAGTGGTTGCACCCTTTGACATTCCCACCAACAGTGGATAAGTGTGCCTCTTTCTCCGCATCCTCTCCAGCACTTGTCATTTTCTGTTTTGTTGATAATGGCCATTCTGGTGGGTGTGAGATGATATCTCATTGTGGTTTTGATTTGCATTTCTCTAATGGCCAGGGACATTGAGCATCTCTTCATGTGCCTCTTGGCCATCCGTATTTCCTCTTCTGAGAGCTGTCTGTTCAAGTCTTTTTCCCATTTTGTAATTGGGTTGGCTGTCTTTTTGTTGTTGAGATGAACAATCTCTTTATAAATTCTGGATACTAGACCTTTATCTGATATATCATTTCCAAATATTGTCTCCCATTGTGAAGGCTGTCTTTCTACTTTCTTGATGAAGTTCTTTGATGCACAAAAGTGTTTAATTTTGAGGAGTTCCCATTTATTTATTTCCTTCTTCAGTGCTCTTGCTTTAGGTTTAAGGTCCATAAAACCGCCTCCAGTTGTAAGATCCATAAGATATCTCCCAACATTTTCCTCTAACTGTTTTATGGTCTTAGACCTAATGTTTAGATCTTTGATCCATTTTGAGTTAACTTTTGTATAGGGTGTGAGAGATGGGTCTTCTTTCATTCTTTTGCATATGGATATCCAGTTCTCTAGGCACCATTTATTGAAGAGACTGCTCTGTCCCAGGTGAGTTGGCTTGACTGCCTTATCAAAGATCAAATGTCCATAGATGAGAGGGTCTATATCTGAGCACTCTATTCGATTCCATTGGTCGATATATCTATCTTTATGCCAATACCATGCTGTTTTGACCACTGTGGCTTCATAATATGCCTTAAAGTCAGGCAGCGCGAGACCTCCAGCTTCGTTTTTTTTCCTCAAGATGTTTTTAGCAATTCGGGGCACCCTGCCCTTCCAGATAAATTTGCTTATTGGTTTTTCTATTTCTGAAAAATAAGTTGTTGGGATTTTGATTGGTATTGCATTGAATCTGTAAATCAATTTAGGTAGGATTGACATCTTAACTATATTTAGTCTTCCAATCCATGAACACGGTATGCCCTTCCATCTATTTAGGTCTTCTGTGATTTCTTTTAGCAGTTTTTTGTAGTTTTCTTTATATAGGTTTTTTGTCTCTTTGGTTAAATTTATTCCTAGGTATTTTATTCTTTTAGTTGCAATTGTAAATGGGATTCATTTCTCGATTTCCACCTCAGCTTGTTCATTACTAGTGTATAGAAATGCTACAGATTTTTGAATGTTGATCTTGTAACCTGCTACTTTGCTGTACTCATTTATTAGCTCTAGTAGTTTTGTTGTGGATTTTTCCGGGTTTTCGACGTATAGTATCATATCGTCTGCAAACAGTGATAGTTTTACTTCTTCCTTTCCAATTTTGATGCCTTGTATTTCTTTTTCTTGTCTAATTGCTCTGGCTAGAACCTCCAACACAATGTTGAATAATAGTGGTGATAGTGGACATCCTTGTCTTGTTCCTGATCTTAGGGGGAAAGTTTTCCATTTTTCCCCATTGAGGATGATATTAGCTGTGGGTTTTTCATATATTCCCTCTATCATTTTAAGGAAGTTCCCTTGTATTCCTATCTTTTGAAGTGTTTTCAACAGGAAAGGATGTTGAATCTTGTCGAATGCCTTCTCTGCATCAATTGAGATGATCATGTGATTTTTCTGCTTTGATTTGTTGATATGGTGTATTACATTAATTGATTTTCTTATGTTGAACCATCCTTGCATACCTGGGATGAATCCTACTTGGTCATGATGTATAATTCTTTTAATGTGTTGTTGGATACGATTTGCTAGAATTTTATTGAGGATTTTTGCATCTGTATTCATTAGAGAGATTGGTCTGTAGTTTTCTTTTTTTGTAATATCTTTGCCTGGTTTTGGTATGAGGGTGATGATTCCTTCATAGAATGAATTAGGTAGTTTTCCCTCCACTTCGATTTTTTTGAAGAGTTTGAAGAGAATTGGTACTAATTCTTTCTGGAACGTTTGGTAGAATTCACATGTGAAGCCATCTGGTCCTGGACTTTTCTTTTTAGGAAGCTTTTGAATGACTAATTCAATTTCTTTACTTGTGATTGGTTTGTTGAGGTCATCTATGTCTTCTTGAGTCAAAGTTGGTTGTTCATGTCTTTCCAGGAACCCGTCCATTTCCTCTAAATTGTTGTATTTATTAGCGTAAAGTTGTTCATAGTATCCTGTTATTACCTCCTTTATTTCTGTGACGTCAGTAGTTATGTCTCCTCTTCCATTTCTGATCTTATTTATTTGCATCCTCTCTCTTCTTCTTTTTGTCAATCTTGCTAAGGGCCCATCAATCTTATTGATTTTCTCATAGAACCAACTTCTGGCCTTATTGATTTTCTCTATTGTTTTCATGTTTTCAATTTCATTTATTTGTGCTCTAATCTTTGTTATTTCTTTCCTTTTGCTTGCTTTGGGGTTAGCTTGCTGTTCTTTCTCCAGTTCTTCCAAATGGATAGTTAATTCCTGAATTTTTGCCTTTTCTTCTTTTCTGATATAGGCATTTAGAGCAATAAATTTCCCTCTTAGCACTGCCTTTGCTGCGTCCCATAAGTTTTGATATGTTGTGTTTTCATTTTCATTCGCCTCGAGGTATTTGCTAATTTCTCTTGCAATTTCTTCTTTGACCCAGTCGTTGTTTAGGAGTGTGTTGTTGAGCCTCCACGTATTTGTGAATTTTCTGGCACTCTGCCTATTATTGATTTCCAACATCATTCCTTTATGGTCCGAGAAAGTGTTGTGTAAGATTTCAATCTTTTTAAATTTGTTGAGACTTGCTTTGTGACCCAGCATATGGTCTATCTTTGAGAATGATCCATGAGCACTTGAGAAAAAGGTGTATCCTGCTGTTGTGGGATGTAATGTCCTATAAATGTCTATTAAGTCTAGTTCATTTATAGTAATATTCAGATTCTCTATTTCTTTGTTGATCCTCTGTCTAGATGTTCTGTCCCTTGATGAGAGTGGTGAGTTGAAGTCTCCAACTATTATGGTATATGAGTCTATTTCCCTTTTCAGTGTTTGCAGTATATTCCTCACGTATTTTGGGGCATTCTGATTCGGTGCGTAAATATTTATGATTGTTATGTCTTCTTGTTTAATTGTTCCTTTTATTAGTATATAGTGTCCTTCTTTGTCTCTTTTAACTGTTTTACATTTGAAGTCTAATTTGTTGGATATTAGTATAGCCACTCCTGCTCTTTTCTGGTTGTTATTTGCATGAAATATCTTTTCCCAACCTTTCACTTTCAACCTATGTTTATCTTTGGGTCTAAGATGTGTTTCCTGTAGACAGCATATAGAAGGATCCTGTTTTTTAATCCATTCTGCCAATCTATGTCTTTTGATTGGGGAATTCAGTCCATTGACATTTAGTGTTATTACTGTTTGGATAATATTTTCCTCTAACATTTTGCCTTTTGTATTATATATATCATATCTGATTTTCCTTCTTTCTACACTGTTTTCCATATCTCTCTCTTCTGTCTTTTTGTATCTGACTCTAGTGCTCCCTTTAGTATTTCTTGCAGAGCTGGTCTCTTGGTCACAAATTCTTTCAGTGACTTTTTGTCTGAGAATGTTTTAATTTCTCCCTCATTTTTGAAGGATAATTTTGCTGGATATAGGAGTCTTGGTTGGCAGTTTTTGTCTTTTAGTATTTTAAATATATCATCCCACTGTCTTCTAGCTTCCATGGTTTCTGCTGAGAAATCTACACAAAGTCTTATTGGGTTTCCCTTGTATGTGATGGATTGTTTTTCTCTTGCTGCTTTCAAGATCTTCTCTTTCTCTTTGACCTCTGACATTCTAACTAGTAAGTGTCTTGGAGAACGCCTATTTGGGTCTAATCTCTTTGGGGTGCGCTGCACTTCTTGGATCTGTAATTTTAGGTCTTTCATAAGAGTTGGGAAATTTTCAGTGATAATTTCTTCCATTAGTTTTTCTCCTCCTTTTCCCTTCTCTTCTCCTTCTGGGACACCCACAACACGTATATTTGTGCGGTTCATATTGTCCTTGAGTTCCCTGATACCCTGTTCAAATTTTTCCATTCTTTTCCCTATAGTTTCTGTTTCTTTTTGGAATTCAGATGTTCCATCCTCCAAATCACTAATTCTATCTTCTGTCTCTTTAAATCTATCATTGTAACTATCCATTATTTTTTCTATGTTTGCTACTTTATCCTTCACTTCCATAAGTTCTGCGATTTGTTTTTTCAGTTTTTCTATTTCTTCTTTATGTTCAGCCCATGTCCTCTTCATGTCCTCCCTCAATTTATCGATTTCATTTTTGAAGAGGTTTTCCATTTCTGTTCGTATATTCAGCATTAGTTGTCTCAGCTCTTGTGTCTCATTTGAGCTATTGGTTTGTTCCTTTGACTGAGCCATATTCTCAATCTTTTGAGCGTGGACAGTTATCTTCTGCTGCTGGCGTCTGGGCATTTATTCAGATTTCTCTTGGTGTTGGACCCAGCAAGGTTGTAATATTTTTCTGTGAAATCTCTGGGTTTTGTTTTTCTTATCCTGCCCAGTAGGTGGCGCTCGTGGCACACGTTTGTCTGCGGGTCCCACCAGTAAAAGGTGCTGTGGGACCTTAAACTTTGGAAAACTCTCGCCGTCCTGGGGGTTCGCTAGCCGAAGCGGCTTGAGCCGGCCCGGGGTCCGAACGCAGGGAGGGTGTCCGAACGCAGGGAGGGTTGTTGGTCGCCGCAGCCAGGGAAAGAGCCCGTCCGAATTTCCTAGTCGGCCCTGGGCAACAAGCGTGGTGGGAGGGCGCCAGCGGCAGCGGCCCGCCCGAGAGAGTACACGTTCCCCGGGAGTCACGGGGTCACCGTTCTCCGCAGCCTGGGGGTTTCCGATCCAATTCTCTCAGTTGGTCCGGGGGCTGCGCGTGGTGTGGGCGCCAGTCGCCTTGGTTTCAGGGGACCACCTCTCCAATTCTCCCAGCCGGCCCGGGAAGGGGGAAGGGAGTAACTCCGGCCGCTTGCCACCCCGCCCGGTAAGGCCCGCGCGCCTCGGCGATCTCACCCGAGCTGCTTCTCTCAGCCAGCCTGCCGTTCCAGGATGGGGTACGCTGTCTTTTTTATCTCTGTTGTGGCTTTGGGCGCTTTCTGTATCGTTTCTACTCCCCTAGTAGGTGTCCTGGAAAAGAAACTAAGATCTGTGCGTCTTACTAAGCCGCCATCTTCCAGGAAGTCCTCTGAATTTGCAAATTTTAACTATTTTTAGTGAGATCATACAATTTTGTCCTATTGTGTCTGACTTATTTCATTCAACATAATGTCTTCAGGGTTTGTCCATGTTGTAGCATATATCAGAATTTCATTCCTTTTTACAGTGGATGTTGTAAAATAAGGATGTACATCCTTATTCCATTGCATGTATATACCATGTTTTGATTATACACTCTTCTCTTGATGGATACTTGGATTCGTACTACCTATTGGCAATTGTGAATAATGCCTCTCTCTATGAACATCAGTGTTCAGAAATCTGTTTGGGTCCCTGCTTTCATTTCTTTGGGGTATATACATAGAAATGAGGTTGCCAGGTCATAAGGAAATTGTATACTTAACTTTCTGAGAAACCACCAAACTGATTTCAACAGAGGCTGCAGCATTTTACATTTTCACCAACAATAGGAATGAAGGTTCTTATGTTTCCACATTCTAACACTTGTTATTTTCAATTTTTAAAGAAGTTGTCATTTTAGTGGGTGTGAAATAGTATCTTATTGTAGTTTTTTTAATTAATTAAAAAAATTTTTTAAATACCAAAAAATACCAAACAAATGCAAACATTCATAACTTTTGATCATTCCATTCTCTCTCTATATAATCAGTAATTCACGATATCATCACATAATTACATATTCATCATCATGATCATTTCTTGGAACATTTGCATCTATTCAGAAAAAGAAATAAAAAGAAAACAAAAAAATTCATACATACTGTTCCCGCCACCCCTTCCCCTCACCAATCACCAGCGTTTCAATCTAAATTTATTTTAACATTTGTTCCCCCTATTATTCATCTTTATTCCATATGCTTTACTCGTCTGTTGACAAGGTAGATAAAAGGAGCATCAGACACAAGGTTTTCACAATCCCACAGTCACATTGTGAAAGCTATATCATTATACAATCATCCTCAAGAACATGGTTACTGGAACACAGCTCCACATTTTCAGGCAGTTCCCTCCAGCCTCTCCACTACATCTTGACTAGCAAGGTGATATCTGTTTAATGCATAAGAATAACCTCCAGGATAACCTCTCGACTCTGTTTGGAATCTCTCAGCCGTTGACAGTTTGTCTCATTTCAGTCTTTCCCCCTTTTGGTCGAGAAGGTTTTCTCAATCCCCTGATGGTGAGTCTCAGCTCATTCTAGGGGTTTTCTCAATCCCTTGATGCTGAGTCTCAGCTCATTCTAGGATTTCTGTCCCACGTTGCCAGGAAGGTCCACACCCCTGGAAGTCATGTCCCACGTAGACAGGGGGAGAGTGGTGAGTTTGCTTGTTGTCTTGGCTGGAGAGAGAGGCCACATCTGAGCAACAAAGAAGGTTCTCTTAGAGGTGACTCTTAGGCCTAATTTTAAGTAGGCTTGACCTATCCTTTGTGGGGTTAAGTTTCATAGGAACAAACCCCAAGATTGGAGCTCAGCCTATAGCTTTGTTTGTCTGCACTGCTTGTGAGAATATCAAGAATTGAACTTGAAGAAGCTGGATTTTCCCTCTTTCTCACCATTTCCTGGAGGGGACTTTGCAAATACTTTTTTATTCACTGTTAAAATCACTCTGGAATTTATTGGGCCTCACTCTGGACAAACCAACAAAATCTCATGTCCTACTCAAGTTTCCATGTACTTATGGTGTTCAATTAAGCTGTCTACATAAGTTATATTAGGAAATGCACTAGTCAAAGTATAAATTTTGTACCAAGTAAACATTTTTTATAGAGCACTTTTTTGAGGTGCTGTTTTTCTAGTGAACTGTCAGTGTAATTACAGGGTAGTATTTTAAAACTCTAAACAGATTGTACTCTGATCTGGAGTTATTCTGGGGTGTCTGATAGGTGTATACCAAGAGTAGTGTGAACTTTGCTATGGAGGAGAGACAGGATCCTCTAAAGGGGCCCTCTTGTGTTGGAGTAAAGTTTTGCCTAGGGCTAGCCCTTACTGTCTCAAGTGAAGATCTAATGTGTAGTAGAGATTGCTGATCAGTTGTTATTGGTAGCTTCCTAATAGTGTACTCTCTATACTTGTTGCATCCTAAGTATGGGGTCTTTGAAATCCTTGTTTTGTATTTTTTATATGTTAAGGCAGTTTACCTAACTCTGCTCAGGGAATAGAGGAATTTAATCAGTATGAAGTCTTGGATGCTCAGGTCTCAGAATAACAAATTAAAGATCTAATAGGCAAATGTGAAAGTTTGGCCTTACTAGTCTATTAAATTGGATATAAAAGGTGTAGCAGAAGAAAACCATTTGGCTTAAAATGAAAGCATACTTTTAGAAGTTTGCTTTGGAGAGCAGGAGGCAATTGTATTATAAGCATGTGTAATTATCTGCATTCCTTTTCAACCTCTTTGGAATCAAATTGGTTTTTTCCAAGAAAGGCAATTATATGCGGGAGGCCACTTTTTGTTGAATTACTGTGTTGCATGCAGTGCATCCCGCAAACCTGAAATTAGAGTTGCGCCGCTATGATTTATATTACCCATTAATTACAACTTTGTATTAAAGGCTTTTAGTTTTCTGCTTCAGTAAACCCAAATTCTCCTTTTGAAGAAGAATTGTGTACGTTAGGTCTTGTGCTAAATAGCGAATCCTGTCTTTAAAAATCTCATCAGAGGGCTGGCCACGGTAGCTCAGCAGGTAAGAGTGCTTGCCTGCTATGCCCGAGGACCCGGGTTTGATTCCCGGTGCCTGCCCATGTAAAAAAAAAAAAAAAAATCTCATCAGAGGTACTTGACACAGCTAGAACTTCTCAGTTAGCTTTAAACATGCTTTGCTAAAGCTATTTAACTTTGTAGGATGGTGAAATAACTGGAAGAGGTATTGGTCTTGTGATGAGGAGTGGGCCTCTGCAGTTTAAGGAGAAAACTGCTTAGCATTAATAAAAAGGTATTTATCCACCAGATGCTTATCATTCTTATAGCCCCATGCTAGACATGTCGTACCTTGTTTACTGTTTCCAACTAGCTCAGTGGTTCTCAATTCCAGCTATTCTTTAAATTCACTTGAGAAGTTTGAGATTAAAAAAAAAGCTTCAGAGCAGTTGTTCCCAGAGCAATTAAATACTGGACATGGATGTTGTTAAAGTGTTTCTTGGTGAACCTAATGTACAGCTAAGGCCGAAAACATGAATTTATTGTGTCCTTTTTTGGTGGCTTTTCAATTGAAAAGTTAGATTTCCTCTTTTCTGTTTTCTGCTTCATATTCCTTCCAGAAATGTGAAGCAATATATTGGAAATATGACCAAGTAAGCAAATAAAAACAAACAGAAGAACAAAACTAGGCTGCATAATTGTCTCTTGGGCTTCTGTGATAGTCTCATTCCATTTGGGTAAATATTTCCCTGGCAGCTCCCTAAAGTGCTGTAATTTTACTTTTTTTTTTCCTTTCTGAAGAATGTCTTCTATACAATTTCTTTGCTAGAACTTAACCATTTTATTACTTTATAAGAGACTTGCTTTTCAGTGGGGCTTTGCCATTTCTTTTCTCTCTGAATATTTAAAACCATATCTTTACCTGGAAAAATTTTAGCATAAGGAATTATAGTGTTTTACATTACATCCTTCTAGCAAATTACTCCAGCTTCATTTTGTTTAGATTTCACATGCTTGAGGAGTTTATAAGTATTATTCATCTTTTTTTATAAGGAGAGGAGACATATTAAGTATAGATTAACCTTGTGAAACATCAATTTGCCCATTTGAAAATGAGGTTAGTGTTTGTTATCTATGTCTGCTACTATGCTATCTTTTATTTGGATATAATGGTCTAGTTGTAGCAAGTGTTCCTAAACAGTGTTGTAAGTAGTTCTGAAGCTAAAATATTATATTAATAATACTGATAATAGTAGTAGCTTGTTGGCCTCAGTTATGACCCTAAGAAATGTTAAAGTAAAACGAGAAAGAGAAAAGGATCATGGGGTCTGAAGCTTAGCAATAACAGACAACAGACAACTTTATTCTTAACTAGTTCCTGCTTATATATTGCAGGGTTTACATGACTAAAAGCATGCACACATTTCGTGATAAAACAGTGCCTACTTTTCAGTATATTACTGCCTACATACAAGAGATAGCTAACAAGACCTTGGGGTTTAAGAAAAAACAAACATTCTCTCCCTCTCAGACTGTCCTCCAAGTAAGCAGATAACAAGTCTCCACAGTTTGCTGCCAACGCCACTCTGAAGCCAGTTGCTCCCAATAAATTCCACAGGTTTTCCATTAACCCTGCCTCCTACAGTAGCTGTTATAATTTTTTGAATGTTTATTTGTGCTAAGCACAATGCTAAATCCTTCACATACATGGACCCATTGAAGCCTAACACTAACCTATGAGGGTTACATACTGTTATTATCCCTATAGACCAACAGAAAATGGAAGCATGGGGGTAGAAGAGCTCAGATTTACCTGGCTCCAGAGCCCAGCTTTTTACTTGCTATATTCTATCTTTTCTCCTAACTCTATACACTGCATTACTGACACAAAATAGCATAGAACTTTTGCTCCCATTCCCTTCCTGTCTTAGTTTGCTAGGGCTGCTGTAACAAAGTACCAGGAACAACATGCCTTAAAATAACAGAAATGTGTTGTCTCTCATTTCTAGAAGTCTGAAATGAAGGTTTCAGCAGGACTGTGTTCCCTTAGAAATCGGTAGGGGAAGATCCTTCCTTGCCTCTCCTATTTTCTTTTCCCAAGTATCCTTGCCATTTCTGGGTTTGTAGATGCAGTACTCCAATCTCTTCTTCCTCCTTCTTAAACATGGCCTGCCTGTCTCTTTAAGAACACCAGTCATATTGTACTATGGGCCCACCCTACTCCAGAATGACCTCTCTTAATTTAACTAATTCCATCTGCAGTATCCCTACTTCCAAGTAAGGGCACATTTTTGAGGTATTGGGGGTTAGGACGTCAACGTATCTTTTCTGGGGACGCAATTCAATCCATACATTTCCCTTCCAGAGGAACTCATTGACTTGACCTGCCTCAGCCTCTTAGTTTCCTGCTTCCCAATCTTGAACATCAGGCAGCCATCTGCTCCTGCCATCCCTTTTCCACATTTAATGGACCAGGCAGTGCGGAATGCAGGTGTGCTTTGGGGTTTTGCAAAGTGAAGGAAGGAGCCAGAAGGGCCTTTTGGAGAGTGTTTAGCAAATTTCCCTTACAGATGCAAACACAGTTTAATTGGTAACTGTATTCTTTATTTCTTTACTTTTTCTTTTTAGTAATAGCTTTAGTGAGATATAACTTACTTACCATAGAGTTCACCCATTTAAAGGGTATAACTCAGTGGTTTTAAGTATGTTCACAAAGTTGTATGGCTATCACCACACTTAATTTAGAACATTTACATCATCCCTCCCCAAAATCTCTTAACCTTTAACTGTCACTCCACCAATCCACCCTATCACCCCACCCCTCTTGCCCTAGGGAAACACTAATTTACTTTCTTACTCTGTAGATTTGCCTGTTGTAGACATTTCCTGTAAATGGAATCACACCACATGTGGTCTTTTGTGACTAGCTTCTTTTCACTTAGCATAAGGTTTTCAAGATTCATCCGTGTTGTAGCAGGTATCATTACTGTTGTTCGTTTTCATGGTCGGAGAACATTTTATTGTATGAATATACCAGTTTGGTGGTTTATCTTACTCTTCTGACTCCCAGTGTTGTTTCGAATGCCATAGCCAAGACCGCACCCCTCAATAACATAGAACAAACTAAAGGATTTCCAAAATTTCACTTTCATTCTTTTATTTGCCACATTTACAGTGCGTAAACATTATACTGGATTTGATGGTGTATACAAACACATAAAAGGCATGGCTCCTCTTGTTAAAGGAGCTTATAATCTTCTAGAGCAGTTGAGAAATGAAGTACTCTGTTTATAACCTATGCCATAAGAGTGTTATAAGCAAAGTCAGATTGAAAAGGAGAGAATTGTTTCTGTTTGGAATTTCATGGATGACACTTCTCTTATTTCTTAGGTCAGTGTTTTTTAACTCTTATTTCTTAGATCAGTGTTTTTTAAAATATTACCTTACATTTCATTGATGCAGCCCTGGGGTCTCTGAGGAGACCCAAATTCAGTGCCCACCTACCTGACCATCATGAGCTCCATTATTAAAATGCAAGTCATTTTGGAATTAGTTTAAAACTGATAAATATTAAAGTTTATTAGAATATTGAAGGTCATGGGTCATACAGATTTTAAAATTTAGTGTTGGTACCAACTTTACACAGAAATGTTCAGAAATCGTAAAGTACATTCAGCCACCAGAATTGTACAATTATAATATCATATTGAATTCAGCTCAAATTCAAGTTAAAGACAGGTTTAATGGATGGGAAACCTTGTGCAGGATGCTCCTGCACAGTCTGATAAGCAGCGCGCAAATACCTCTTGTAGCCACTTGGGTGAACTACAGATCCATAAGAGAAATTCTCTTTAGGATATTTTGAAACACCATTCTTCTACTGCAGTTAGATTTTATACCTAGTGTGTCATTCCCTCCTATTTATATATGTTAATTAATATTATACCATTTAAAAATATTCACAATGTCACAGTCATTTTATTTGCAGTATAGCATAATTGGCTGTGGAATGAGTGCTCTGCTGTGAACTAATCTTGTTCTTTGCTAAGAATTTTGTAGATCATTCTGATTCATTGGTTTAAGTAGTATATAAAGCAAATAATTTGAATTTGTGCTTTAAATCTTTATAATAAAAGAAGTGTGAAAAATATTTTACGTACTAATTTTGTGAATGAAATGGATAGTAAAAATTTTGTGAAATTTAATTCCTAGTGTTTGAAAATGATAACTCAGGTATTGCGTACAAATAGTACTGAATAGCTATAGTTTGGAGCCTGTGTGTTAATAATTTTAAAGTAGTATAAAGATATCTTTAGAATTAATAACATCAAATATTAAAAATGTTTCTTTAAATGTAAAAATAGTCAACCACTCTTCAGAAGAAAACAAAATGTCTTCCATTTGTATAGCATGTGTTGTTTAAAAATTTTTAATGAGCAATTTTTTTATATCACAATCACATAATTTTTTTGGCTTTTTAAAAAAATATATTCATTGACAAATCTTCACACACATATACAGTCCATACATGTTGTATAATCAGTGGCTCACAAAATCGTCACACAGTTGTGTATTCATCACCATGATCATTTTTAGAACATTTGCATCACTCCAGAAAAAGAAATAAAATGAAAAACTCATACATTCCATACCTCTTACCCCTCCTTATCATTGGCCACTAGTATTTCAGTCTACCCAATTTATTTTACCCCTTATCCCCCCTATTATTTATTTATTTTTATCCATATTTTTTTACTCATCTCTCCATACCTTGGATAAAAGGAGCATCACACACATAGATTTTCACAATCACACAGTCACATTGTCAGTTATATGTTATACAATTGTCTTCCAGAATCAAGGCTACTGAAACACTGTTCAACAGTTCTGGTACTTCCCTCCAATACGCCATATACTAATAAGGGAAATCTGTATCATGCATAGGAATAACCTCTCGACTCTGTTTGAAATCTCTTAGCCACTAAAACTTTATTTTGTCTCATTTCTGTCTTTCCCCTTTTGGTCAAGAAGGCTTTCTCAATCCCATGATGCTGGGTCCTGGCTTATCCTGGGGGTTTTGTCCCACATTGCCAGGGAGATTTACATTCTTGGGAGTCAACATATAAAATTTGTTTTACATTTACCTGTCTCCTAACTGTATACTACCACTAATAACTATAACTATAATCAATATTTTAATGAAAGTAGGTTTTTAAGAGTCAAATAATAGGAAGCTGTAGTTGTGAGAGTTAAGTAGTGATAGACGATTGGAGCATAGAACTAGTAGTATGTGCATGTGATTATAAGCAGTACTTTTTAAAGTGAACATTTTAAACTTCACTTGTGTTGAAAGCTGTTTTTGTCTTATCTAGCTTAGACTTTCCTACTTATAACACATAGTAGATACTCAATAGGTGTCAATAATAATTTAGAATCCTGTAGTACACTAAAAATATACTTAAATATAAATAATAAAATAGTCAAATGCCTAATTTTGATTATTTACTATAAACCGTATAATATATGTAAATTAACAGTCCCATCCCATGAGGTGTAAGGATTTCTTACTCAAACAAAACAAAACTTCTATTCCCTCAGTCATCTGAGCACCATAATAAGAATGGTACACTTGAAGGTTCTTTAAAGGTCTTTTGTACATAGGACAATATATCCAGCTTGGGCATTGGCAGGAAAAAAAGAAAAGCCCTTTTCCCTGTAAGACAGTAATAACATTTTAAGATAATGCTTAAAAATGTATCTTTTAGAAATCAGGTAATAGCTGTGAATTATTCCCTAATCACACAGGAAAAAATCATGAGTTCTCTCTAATCAAGTTAAGACCTGAGAAACAAGGTGATTTCTGAAAAGGGTATGAATAAAGACAGACTACATGTAACTTTTCCTAATTCTGTCCTTCTTGAAAGAATTATTCTAAATTTTTAGACATTTTTTTGAGTAGTCTACAAACACATTAACCAAGTAACCATAGCTGTTCCACCAATTTCAAATGTGTTACCTTATGAGAAAGACAATCAGTTAATGCTCAGAATTATCACCTAACACTCAAATCAGTTCAGATGATCTATTTTTAATTCATGGGATTTCTTTCTATTTTTAGGGCAATGATTGAAATTATTTGGAATGACCATAATAGCTGTTCAGCCTAGAATACAGTTTAATCATTGTTTTTTCCTCTTTTAAGATCATCAGTAAAAGAATCATGGAAATAATGATAACCACTACCATCTGAATGCCCATGATTGCCAGGGACTTTGTATACATTATCTTCAGTCTTCACGCCTATCTTGTGGGATAGCTATTATTATCCCCATTTTATAGATGAGGGAATTAAGGCTCAGAGATGTTAGTGGAGCTTGATCAACTTAACACAAATAGTAAGCTGGCAAAGCTAAGATTAAACCCAAGTCTGTCATACTCCAAAGCCTTACAATTCTAATGCAACCACCTGTCAAATTCATTTGAAAACCTCCAGCTCAGGAAAAGATACATTCTCACAAAGTCAAAATTAAATCATGTTAATAGAATAGGATGATCTCTAGTGTATTTTTGTGTGTGTCAAAAAATGTACGGGTATAAGGCAATATACCTGTTACAGTATAACTTAAGAAAAACAGTCCAATAGAAAATAACACCAAAAATGGCAATATGACAGTTATCAAGAACATAGAAAATGAAAACAATCAAGTTTAGGTGACCATTGGCAAGTTGAGTTAACCTCTCTGTATATCTTAGTTTCTTCACCTGTAAAATGAGAAATACTTTGCCTGTTGAAAATCCAGCCAATATATTGCCTACCTTGTGCAAAGTCACCAGCTAGATGCTAGTCGAGATAAAAGGATGAGTAATATAGCTTTTAATGTGGAAGAACCATGTAGTCTGATCATTGTAACCATTGCAAGTTTCTCTCATGCTATATTTTTATAGTTACACTCTTACCGCGGCCCTAAACTCTGGCAACCGTTAATCTGATCTCTATTGCTATAATTTTGTTGTTTTAAGATGTTATGCATGGAATCACACATTATGTAACTTTTTAAAAAATTTCATTTTGAAATAATTATAAATTTATTAGGAAGTTGCACATATAGTAGAGAGAGAGAGAGAGAGATCGTGTGTTTCCTTCACCCAATTTGTCCAGTGCTTATATCATACATAACTATAGTATAATATCGAAACCAGGAAAGTGACCTTGGTACAAGGTCTTGACCACCATAGTCAAGATAGAAAACTATTCACTCACCACACAGATCTCCCTCATTCTCCCTTTATAGTTAATTCCTCCTCTCTTTCCCCACTCCATCCCCATTCCTGGCAACCATTAACCTGTTTTTCATGTATAATTTTGTCATTTCGAGACTGTTATATAAATGAAATCATAGGTATGTGACCTTTTGAGATTGGCCTCTTTTTTTCCCCTTACCCTTGAAAACCATTCATGTTGTGTATGTCAGTAGCTTCTCTCATTTTATTGCTGCATAGCATTCTTTGGTATGGATGTACCACAGATTGTGTAGCCATTCCCTATTTGGGTGTTTCCAGTTTTTGGCTATTAGGAAAAAAAAACTGTGAACATTCATGTACAGGTTTTTGTGGGAACATGGGTTTTTCTTTTGGGATAAATGTCGAAGGGTGTATTAACTGGGTCATGTGATAAAGTGTTTAGCTTTTTACGAAACTGCCGAACTATTTTCCATAGTGGCTGTGCCATTTTACATTCCCATGAACAATATAGCAACAATCCAGTTTCTCTGCATTCTCACCACATTTGGTGTCATCACCACTTTTTGTTTTTACCATTCTTTTTTTTGGTTAGAAATAGTTTTTTTATATAGTTGAGTGATAATTCAGTTACACATATACAGATGCTTATCACAATGAGGAAAAATGGTTTGGAAAGAAGGGTTTTTTGTTGATATTTGTTTAAAGGGGTCACTAAAGAGAATAAGCTTGCTTAGGAATTCCTTTTTAATGGTTTTCTGAAATAAAAGCATCCTTTGATCACAATGGAAAGTAAATTCAACATATATTCACTAATGCAATAAAAAAAAAATACGTTGATGCTACCATCACAGTGAAAGGCACCTCTCAAATATCAACTACTACAAAAAGACTAGGGAGTTCTGAAGAAGATTAAAGGCATTTGGGGATTTCTCAACATCTAGATGACCAGACAACAAACTGCAAGATATCAGGTAAATGATACTAGTGAGAGCAAACTAGGTACCAGATATCATGCAAAGACTTTATGTATATTAACTCATAGCATCACACCTTATCTACACTAAGCAATAAATGACCTTCAGTCAGCCATTATTAACTAACAGATTGTGGCAGTTCTTATTTTCTGGTTCCAGGGAAATAACCCAGAGATGCAGCAGCATAATAGATGTCATTTACCAGGCTTGCCAGTTGCTAAAACAGAGTCTCCAGGACTACACAAGATGCTTATGGTAGATCGGCACAGGCTAATTTTAAAGTGCATGTAATTAAGGGACAGTAATTCCCACAGAAGCCTGAGTTTCTGAAATACCATTTGCAGGGTAATAGTTTAATAAATTCATAAAGTTTAAATTAATATGAAACAATCTCATATAAAAACTTGTTAAGAGGCATCCAGTTTCTTATAGGCTTCTTCAATGAAAGTTAGTACGTCCTTCATCTGGGATGAATTATGAAGAACATCCAAGTCCTTCAGAAGAGCATTCTGGTTTGGAATTAGCATCAAAATTTCTTTCTGAAGTACTGGTGCTTTGAGACTGTTCTGAGAAAGTTCTGGAAGAGAGAGTACTTCACTTCTATCCATTTGAAACATCTGTTTTACCTTCTCCTCCTCTTCTTCCAATTCGTTAGTCATAATGTGAAGTTTGCTTTTGAGGCTTTGAATGTTCTCGATCATTGACTCTGTGGTCGCCACTGTTTTATCTATTTCTTCCTGCCATGCTGGAAGTCGGGGTTTGATTCCTGGTGCCTGCAATATTGCCAGACCTTCCTCATTAACACTGTGCTGTGCCCTTTCCATTTTCAGCAGACTTGACACATTAGTTAAATTTTTCTGGTTTTTGGGAGGCACTTCCAGTGTTTCACACAGTTGTAACAATCTTTTCTTCAGCCAGTTGAGATGATATTGGATTTGTTTGTTTTCTTTAATATTGTTACTCAAAATTGCTATTATTACTGATTCCATCATAGATTGTAAATATTCTCTGCTACTCCTTGAAAGAGGTTGCCAGGTTTTTCTCTTGTTGGATGTTATCTTTATCTGTTTCAGATTAGTATGCTTTGTTTTTCCTTCAGAAGAGAGATCATTTGGGTATTTTTAAATTTTTTCCATTGTGTCTCTAACCTCTTTCTCTGATAACTCCATTTCTTCTTCGTCAGTTTTTCTTTTTGGATTTCTTTTTAACTTTTGAGATTTTTTCTTGGACACATTTGCTTTGTCAGCATCCTGATATAAGTGCGAACAATTAAAATCGTGCTTCAAAAATCACAGTCTGAGAAGTGCTGATTCTACTTACATCTACGTGAGGCAGTATACTTTAGTGCAAGATTTTTCAACCTTGGCACAATTTCTCAACCTTGTAGGAAACAGGCAAGCATCCTCGGTTGTTTGTCGTTTTCCCTAATGACAAACTTGCTGAAAGTCGTTGAAGTCAAATATCTCAATCTAAATATGAATCTCTAAGCATTTCGCCCCATTACTGGCACTAACTCCTGCGGTTGTAACGGTCAGAGAAATTGGCGCCCAAACAATCGAAAGCCATGAAACCCGGAAGTCTTTACCATTCTTAATTAGGTGTATAATGATAATCTCATTGTAATTTTAATTTGCATTTGCCTAATAGTTAATAATGATGAACTTTTCTTTCCCGTCAAAGACTTTTGAGTTAGAAACGATATTAGTTTTAGGAAGATTTCTTTTATTTAAGCAGATGAGGGGAAAAATAATACACATAGACATTAATTTGGAAGCTATTGAACTAGTTTAGGTGAGAATCTCAAAAGTTCGCTAGGATGGCCAAGGTGAGAACTGAAAAGATGGTGGGCATTTCTGCATGGATGTGGAGGAATAAGGATAATGGAGAGAAGAAGTAAAATCACATTTTGGGTATTGATGCTTGATGATGGGGTGCTGTTCACACACACAGAAAACCATTCAGTGTTTTTCTAAAATTTAAAGCAAAATGATGAATTTGATTTGGAATATGATCATTTTGAGTGCAGATAGATCATTTGGGTAGAGGTGTTCAGAAAGGAGCTGTAAATCTGAATCTGTAGCTTAGATAGATTAGGCTAGGACCATGGGGGGTTTGAAAACCCAATACAGAGCAATGATCCTTCACATTTTGCTTGGGATGGGCACTAGTAAGCAAAATAAAATAAATCTCAGGTTCAGAGATTTAGAAGGAAACCCAGGAGGGACTAATTTAATAGGCAATGATGGTCAGCAGTGTCATATGCTATAGAAAATTGAGGAAGATAAGGATAGTTTCAGTCCATTGGTACAGGCAAATGTAATTCTGAAGAGTTTGAGGAGTATTTTGAACAGTAAGTTTGAGGAAATATATTTTTAACACAGAAGAAATGAGCATGTTTATATAAAGAGGAAAGACGAACAAGTAGGCTCCTCTTAAGAGATTTAAGCTACATGTGAAAGCAGATTGTCTCAAGCTGCAGAGCAAAGGTACTTGAAAACAACATATGAGGAGTGTGTTAGTGATAGCATCAAGACACAGGGAAAGCATCAACTTTGCCAAGGAGATTAATGCATCTTTCATGGGCCCAAGAGAGAAGGAAGAGGGAATCTTCCAAACAGAGAGATTTTGAGGAGGGAAGCTGTGGAGTAACATCTGATGACCTCCATGATCCTTTTAGAAAGGTAGATTGTTTCATATAAGACATTTAGGTTTGTTTCTAGATTATTTGTTTTAAAACTATGGCTTTGATTAAAGCCTCAGGATATGAGTACAATACAATCTTTCATTAAAATGTTCAGACAGCAGCTGCAGCAAAAAGAAATGCCAGAAGCATAAACAATATGTCTTATATACCTGTAGGCAGGCTTGTTTTAAAAGACACATACACACACACACATCTACCTGCGTATCTTGTCAGAAAGTGGAAAGAATTTGTATCTTAAGAATTATAATTGCAAACATCAAGACATACTAATCACATCTAATATACACTTTAAACAAACAAGCACCCAAACTAAAATTTATGACTCTTAGACCAAAAGTTAGGATTTTTAGTGATACAGGATAGAAGACTAAATTGCTGGATAAGGCAGTGTTAATATTGACTACTAATGCAGTGTAGATAATGAAATTCTTTGGGCTGAAGAAGCAAAAGAAGGAAAAGATTCATGCAACAGGAAGAGAATGGCTATGGTAAAGGGGATGCAATTTGTTGTATTACATGTAGGACTGTTTTACAGGGAGAGAGAGTAGTTATTGAAGTCAATCTAACATTACTAATCACTTATACTTGTTATTTCCTATTGTGCTGGTTTGAAATGATGTATGTACCCTGGAAAAGCCATGTTTTAATCCTAATCCCATTTTGTAAAGGCAGCCGTTTCTTCTAATCCCTATTCAGTATTGTATGCTTGAAACTGTAATCAGATCATCTCCCTGGAGATGTGATTTAATCAAGTGTGGTTGTTAAGCTGGATTAGGTAGAGGCATGTCTCCACCCATTTGGGTGGATCTTGATTAGTTTCTGAAGTCCTATAAAAGAGGAAACATTTTGGAGAATGAAAGAGATTCAGAAAGAGCAGAGAGGAATGACATAGCCATAAGAAGCAGAATCCACCAGCCAACGACCTTTGGAAATGAAGAAGGAAAATGCCTCCTGGGGAGTTTCATAAAACAGGAAGCCAGGAGAAGAAACTAGAAGATGATTCCATGCTCACCATGTGCCCCTCCAGATGAGAGAGGAACCCTGACCATGTTCACCATGTGCCTTCCAGATAAAAGAGAAATTCTGACTGTGTTTGCTATGTGCCCTTCCACTTGAGAGAGAAACCCTGAACTTCATTGGCCTTCTTGAACCAAGGTATCTTTCCCTGGATACCTTTGATTGGACATTTCTATAGACTTTTTTAATTGGGACATTTTCTCAGCCTTAAAACTGTAAACTAGCAACTTATTAAATTCCCCATTTTAAAAGCCATTCTGTTTCTGGTATATTGCATTCTGGCAGCTAGCAAACTAGGACACATATAATAAAAGTACCTTTGCTATAAAGTGAAATATTTATCTTCTTTTAAGTGTAAGGTTCCATGATTTGTAATCTCATGTGAGCCACTATTGGTTTAAAATAAAAAAGGCACAAGGAGACAATTTAATTAAGATGTAAAAGTAGTAAAATGTATAAAAATAAAGTGGCCTGGGTTTGGTGCTAAAATGATTTAGACATTAAATAGTTCTGATGTCATTGAACTAGTACTAGACTTTGAATAATTTTATTCATCAATTTAATTTTACTTTATGGTATGAATAGTTGATCCTATTGATTGTTGTTTACTGTTTTCATTTGCTAAAGCTGACACAATACAATATACTAGAAATGTGTTGGCTTTTAGAGCAGGGATTTATAAATTTATAAGTTTACAGTTCTGAGGCTGTGAAAATGTCCAAATCAACAGGTGATGCTTTGTCCCCCAAGACCAGCTACCGGTTATCTGCAACTCCTCTGGCACATGGCAAGGTACGTGGCTGGCATCTGCTGGGCCTTCTCTCCTGGATTTCATTGCCTCCAGCTTTTAGCTGCTCCTTTCTCAGCTTCTCTGGTTTTTGTTTGTCCTTCTCTTTGCAGTTCCTCTGCTTTGCTCTCTCATTTTTTTGTGCATTTCATCTCTTATATAGGAGTCCAGTTAGAGGATTAAGGCACCTGGGGCATGCCTCAAGTGAAGTAACCTAATCAAAAGGTTGGCTTTAAGGACATGATTTCTTCGGGGGCACATACAGCTTCAAACTATCACAGTTACTATTAATAGCTAATATTTATTTACTTCATTCTGCGTATTTCACAAATACTATTTTGACCTTGCTTTAGCTTTAGAGATTTAAAAATTTTCAAACAATGGAAAATTAAAATCATGTTTTTCACTTGCATGATTGCATGAAATCTTTTTATAACACAGATTCCACAACTAATATTTGGTAGTATTTACAGATACTAAAAAAGTGAATGATAGCGATAGGATTGCTTTGGGGATTATGCTATCATTAACCATTGTAGTTGCTTCCCTCCAAACCCTCCCCTGAGTAGAATAGGGAAGCGTAGACTTAAATTCAACTGAGAGCAGTTTGTTTGGCATGAGAAGAATTCACATGGTTTCTCATGGCATGCAAAATAAAAAATTCCAGTGCCTAACCATAACCCACAAGACACAGTCTGGTTCTTGTCTGTCCATTTTCTTTTTTTAAAAACTTCTCTTTACTTCACCCTTCTCTAGCTGTACCATTTTGTTTTCATTTCAGGGCATTTGTATTTGCTCTTCCTTTATCATAGAACCCTTCTTTTCCAGTTTTTAGTGGTCCCTTGGATAACCACATTTTAGATCGTTTGCATTTGCTTTTCTTCATCTTGGAATGCTTTTCTCCCAGATAATTTGCAAAGGTGAAAGGAAGACTAAAGACAGCAATGATTGTTATTATTGCATCACCATCATGTGGAGTTTTAAGATTTTCTTTCCCAAAACCTAGGGCTCTTAGAGAACATGTGGATTTAACTTGAGGAGAAAAGGAAAAAAGCCGGATAAGGAAGATTAGTTTAGGATAGGATTCGGTTCAAAAGGTGTGATTTTTCCCATCTAATGCCCCTTAATTTAGATTTATCCTCCATAGTTTTTGAAATTTCACTCAGTTTAAAATTCTGTTAAATATTCAATTAGGTATTTGTGTTAGTAAGCCATTGTGCTGGTTTGAAAGGAAGTATGCTGCCTAAAAAAGCCATGTTTTAATCAAAATCCCATTTCATAAAGGTAGAATAATCCCTATTCAATACTCTATGTTTGAAACTGTAATCAGATCATCTCCCTGGATGATGTGATTTAGTCGAGTGGTGGTTAAGCTGGATTAGGTGGCAGCATGTCTCCACCCATTTGGGTGGGTCTTGATTGGTTTATTGGAGTCCTATGAAAGAGGAAACATTTTGGAGAAAGAAAGAGATTCAGAGGGAGCAGAGCAGAATGACATAGCCACAAGAAGCAGAGTCCACCAGCCAGCGACCTTTGGAGATGAAGAAGGAAAACGCCTCCTGGGGAGCTTCATGAAACAGGAACTAGGAGAAGAACCTAGCAGATGATGCTGTGTTCGCCATGTGCCCTTTCAGATGAGAGAGGAACCCTGACCATGTTTGCCATGTGACTTTCCAGATAAGAGAGACACTCTGATTGTGTTCACCATGTGCCTTCTCACTTTTGAGAGAAACCATGAACTTCATCAGCCTTCTTGAACCAAGGTATCTTTCCCTGGATGCCTTTGATTGGACATATCTATAGACTTGTTATAATTGGGACGTTTTCTCGGCCTTAGAACTGTAAACTGGCAACTCATTAAATCCCCCCTTTTAAAAGCCATTCCGTTTCTGGTATATTGCATTCTGACAGCTAGCAAACTAAAACAGCCATGTTTTTAAAAATGCAGATCCTACTGTGAAGACCGTGGGCTGCTAATCATTCTTTCCTCTGAATTGATTTCTTCTTATTACTTACTTCTTTGTCCCTAGTTGAGGCTTCCTACACTGACACAGTAGGTTTTCTGATTGACCTGGGTGTGCAGCACGGATACACTGGGGTGAAAGAAGGGCCACTGGAAATAGGGAGAACAGTAGTTAAACTTGTGTGCTTTGAATTTTTGTTTTTAGGCTTTTTGATTTTTGCATGAGCAGGCATCGGGAATTGAACCCGGATCTTAGGTATGGCAGGCGAGAACTCTGTCACTGAGACACCGTTGCACCGCTCTTGTTTTATAGGCTTTTACCAAAAGGAAAGGAGCATAATGTTGCTCTCTCTTTTGCTTTTTACTCTGCTTATTATCCATAATTAAGGCTGACAAAATTATCACCTTAGTTCAAATACACTGAAAATTTAGTATTTTTTGGCTCATCTGGGAAGCATTATTTTCTGTGGACTAAACTGAATTTATAAAATATTTTTAGAGCATTACCAGTTGGTGTTTGTTGACTTGTGAAGGCAGAGTACTGACCCCACCCTACCGACTGTTGCCATATGTGGCCAATCATTGACTAGTTGACAAAACCAATTTTGAGAAATCAGGCATTATTTTTTCTTTCCAATATTGCTGGTGACCTGTTACTGGCACAGTTGTCTGTGACAACACAGCTCGTATTTTTCACCTAGGCACTTCATAAGATAGGAGTTTTTGAAAAGTGAAAAAAGGCATCCTAATAAAAATATGTACATTATAAAGTGAGGTTTAAATAATTTAATAATATATAATTCACAGAGTGTTCATTTGATTTCGTCTAATATGAAACTTAAGGATTTTGTTCACATTCAAAAAATAAGGCAGTTCAGAAAAACTTGTGTGCTAAGTGGCGAATGCTTTTTAATGTCCAGTTTTGGTGTCTTTTTTGTGGCCCTTGAGTTTTTTGCAGTCACTGTTAACATTGAAAAAATAATTTAAAAGATTACTAGTCAAGTTATAACAATTTCCCCAGAAAGTTACAACAAAGAAATATCTTCTAATAAGATTGTTTAATATTAAATTTTAATTGGAACACTCAACTTGGATTTAAATCAATGTCTTTAAGTCTACCCTCTTCTATAAAATATTTAGATAAATAAAGATGGACAAGAAGGTGGAAATTAGTATAAGAGAGATATGAGTCTGTGTGTTTGAAGGTGTGTGTTTGTGTATGTATTTGTTTAAATGATATATATTACACTTCTTGTTTAAAGCATTGTTTTTTTTTTGGATAATATTGTAAAAATGTAGCAATATATGTCATGTTTCGTTCGGTCTGCGTGTATTTGATCAATATAATTTGGAACCTGGAGTCATTATTTTCATGTACTGTCAGTTCTATATTTAGAAATAATGAGAAGAAAACACATTCACCATCTTGTAGAGGTAGCATTTACTATAATCCATATAATAATAAATTGTTCAGTATTATCATTATCATCATCATCATCATTTTGTTTAAAGCTGATTGGACCCTTTGGGAATTAAAATAATTTGAAAATTCAGTAATGGTACTCATAAGGCAATTGCCTCAAGGTTAAGCATATAAATTCTGAGTGAAGCTCAATTTATTTGAAATATTAGAAGTAATAGTAATGGTGATGTAGTTTTAATAGTGATTAGTCCTAGCATCAGCCACTAGCTCTTAGCAGAGTCCATTGTTTGCATAAAACATATTTGCGTTCAGCAAATTGAAATCATATTTTGCCATGTGACATTTTTTTTCTTATTAGTTTTTATAACAGCCATGTAAAATAGGAATTAGTATCCCAGTTTTACAGATGAGAAACTTGAGGCACTGGAATAAATAGTTACTTTAAGGTCATACAAATCTAAGGACTAAGATTTGCCCCCAGCCATGTTTTGACGTTAAGCTTAGGTTTACTGTGTCCTTACCACCTCCACCTGATTTCTGACTTCCCCTTTCAGTCTTACATATATTATGATACTAATATGTACCCCTGACTGCAATCAGAGCATGTGCAGTACTAATTTTCTATTAGAAGTGATTGGAAAAGAAAAATCCCAGTAGAACCAGTGGCCAATAATAATGTTAAGTTTACTGAGTTTGATGATTATATTGGTATTTCTTGGATCCAGATTTCCCAGGATTACCACTTCGGCAGCATTTCCTGCCTCTCACCAGCTACAGTATTATAGGAATCAGGAACAGGGGTCCTGGGAGAACTCTAGAGTTGATACATTCGGTTTTTAGAGCCATGTCTTTTAACAGTTCCTACTGTGTAGTAAGTTCAAAATTAGAGTGTAGATTAAATGGTCTCCTGGAATCTCACTGAGCAATCTGTGATTCTGAGAAAGTTGTTGTGTATCTGAAATATTTCATGCTTAGGATTCATGTAATAAAGTTCTACTCTATTTTAAGAATTATTCTTATCAATACTAGACTGAAAATTGGATTAAAAGTTTGTATTTTTAAGAGGTTGTGTGGTCCTTAAATGTTTCAGATTATTTGTAGTCAGTATCATCAATTAATCCTCACAGTCATGTTTTATCAATTTCATAAGCACAGGGAGGTTTTTACTTTACTAAGTTATCTGAGATTCCATCAAGATGGAGAGTTTATGTGACTGCTGGCTTCTAATTATTGAGAAACTGCAGAAGAGGAAAACACAGATCTGAGCAAATAGCTAATATAACTGAGAAACTCCAGGGGTAACTGAATTGAGAGTGTTGTGAAATGGTGTGTATGTGTAGGTGGTTCTGCCTAGGGTACAGAGTAGTCTCCGGGATCAGGGGGAAAAATTGTTTTAAGTTTTGTTTTCAACCTGACTTCTATGGTTGCCGTGGAACAATAATTGCCTGCCCCTGCAGGTGGGTCATGTCAGGGCATGAGTAAGGCGTGAGGAGCTAAAAAAAATAGGTACCAGCCAACCATCTCTCCCAAAATACTCTCTCCTCTTAGGGCTTGCAGATTGTACTCTAAGGAGGTTGCCTTTCCTTAGTGCTGCTGCGTTCTAAAAGTTTAAAACCTAGGTCTTTCCAAAGGACTTGCCTGCTGGTGGGCAGCAAGCAGAACTGCTCGAGTGATTATTTGGTGCCTAGAGTATAACCTCATCCACCCCCCACTCTACCCTTCTCAAGTTCACCAGGAGGAACAAAATTAGGATTTAGGTTTTGGCCTTTTTTTTTTTTACATGGGCAGGCACCGGAAATTGAACCCGGGTCCTCTGGCATTGCAGGCAAGCATTCCTGCCTGCTGAGCCACCATGGCCCACCCTGGCCTTTTTTTTTTTTTTTTTTGACCACATGAACAGTAGCTTAATATCTTTTGATAAATATGACCTCACAGGCCAAAATAATTAGACACCTGAAGAGTATAACCACTTTTGAAAACAAAAAAGATAACAAACTGGTTAGTATAAATCACTTGAAGTAGAATTACTAGAACAGAGGTATCAGTAATTTAAAATAAACATAATAAATATATTCAGAGATAAAGGAGGATAGTAGTTGTCTTAAGAAGAAACAGGAAATCATAAAAAAACCAACTGGGAAAGGTAGATATGACAAATATAAAAGTTGAAGTAAAGAACTTAATCAGATGAATACTATGGATATAAATGAAAATGAACTATTGAACTCTATTATGTATATTATGTTGAGGAACTCTGAAAGCAGAAGGAAAAGTAGAGATAGAAAATATCAAAGAGAAAAGCTAAGAAATGTGGAGAGAGGTGACTGTGCCAGCATTCAAATAATAGGACTCAGAAGAGAGAAAAAAAAATGGAGGAGAGAAAGGTATTTGAAGAAATAAAGATGGTAAGTCACCCAGAATTAAGAAAGAATAAACAGGACACTAAGAGATAATAAAATATCAAGAGCTAATAGAGTATACCAAACAGGAAAAATAAGAAAAACTCACATCTTGGTAGACGTATAGTGAAATTCAAGAATATCAAAACCAAAGAAATCTAAAAACTTTCAAGGAGAAGGAATACATTACCACCAAGAAACATGAATCAGACTAAATTATCTGTTCAGCCTTTAGGTTCTCAGTTATTCTGCCTATTTGAGGTGAGGGAAATCATCTATATAATGTATAATTCAAAACTCTTTCCACAGTAGAAAATAAATTCATAAATTCATATTGCATTTGATAAAATATTTGTCAACCTAATAAGGAACATATTTCCTTTATAACGTTCCAGCTCATTAAAAATGATATATAATTTTATAATTTTCTATAAATAGTTGAGAAAAATTGCCATCATTTTCATTAAAGAAGTATGTCTTACTTTTTTTGTCATATAGTGTTCTTTGATCTCATATTGAAGTGTGTGTTTCCTTAGAAATGCATTTTTGCATTCAAAATGTGAAATGAATGATTTTAACACTGCAAGACATTATTTGATTGCTCTAGCTTCAGGGCATTATGTTAAAACATATAACTTTGCAGAATGTTTCGAGATGTATGTATGTATGTACATATATATGAATTTATTATGTTTGAAGTTTTATTTCTTAAATCCAAATAGTTTTATCTAGATGTTAATAGGCAGTTCAGATTTAACACAGATAAATCTAAAGCTCTGGTCTTTCCTTCCAGATTGCTCTCCTCAAATTAGTGAATGACTTCTCCTGTCTCTCCTTGCAAAGGCCAAAAACCTTGAAATCATTCTTGACTCTTCTCTTTCTTTTATGCCCTCATCAGCAGATTCCTTTAATTATATCTTCAAAATAAATCCAGAAGCTAATACTTCCATCCCCATCCTTAATCGAAGCCATCATCATCTCTTGCTTGGATACTGCTGTAAGCCTTTTAAACATTCTTCTTCCAGTCTGTCTAGTCTCTTATTAGTCTATTATCAACACAGCAGTCAGTGATATCTTTAAAATGTAAATCAGCATATGTCATTCCTCAAAATCCTCTAATGGCTTTCTACTGCACTCAGAGACTTTACATAGGCTGATCTCTTTCTCTTCAACTAATTCTCATCTAACTTTAACTTCCAACATACTCACCTTTTCTTTCTTCTCTAGTCCTGCAGACTTCCCTATTATTTCTTGAAAGTGCCAAAAATGTTCCTGCTTCAGGCTATTGGCACTGCTCTGTTACCTCTTTTAGGTCTTTGCTCAAATGTCACTTTCTAACTAAAGTCTTTCCTGACCACCTGTAGTAGTCATTCATGCAGTTATATTTGGCTTTTTGCCTTCTGGGCATATAGAGGATGTATTACATGGCCCTTTTATGATTGGATGGAGACATGTGACTAGTCCTGGCTAGTGAGTTGTGCAATGGCAGTGATATGTGTGTTTAATTTTCAGTGCTAATAGCTTTTAGAACTTTTTCTTTTGCCAGTGTTCCTCACTGTCTGAATGTGAGCTCAGAGCCCACCATCTACCTGTGAAAGACACATAGTGTTAGCAAGAAATAAACCTTTTTTTAAACCACTGAGATTTTAGAGGTGTTTGTTGTTGCAAACCCAGCATATCCTGATTGATACATCATTCTATTTATTCTTTATACTTAAAATCCTCAACCCATCCCCAACAGTCTTATTCTCATTTTTTGCTTTATTTTCTTCTGTAGTATTTATTACTGTAAAAATTTTACATTTTAAATGTAGATTATAAAAACAAAAAAGAAAATCACTGATTAAGTACCCTAAATATTTATACATTCCATAAGCATTTCTTCAGGGTCTACAGTGTTCCAGATGTTTCACTGGGAATATATAGTACATGAATAAGACATAGTTTTTAACCCCTAATTCCTTCTATTTTTCTTTCACTGTATATAAGTACACAATTATGAAAATGCTAATATAAGGATTTTAACCAAAAATTTTCACTTAAAATTATACCATTAGCATTTTCTTCTTTCATTAAAAAATTTATGTGATTTTTTATAACTTTTTTGTTGTGAAAAATACCCTATACAAAAAAGTGATAAATTTCAAAGTGCAATTTAACAAGTAGTTATAGAACAAACTTCAAAATATGGTATGGGTTACAATTAACTCTCTAAACCACTTTCAGGTATTTTCTTCTAGCTGCTCTAGCTGCACCAGAGACTAAAAAGAAATATCAGTATAATGATCCAGTAGTCATACTCATTTGTTAAATCCTATCTTTTCTGTTACAGCTACTTCTGATCCTTCTCCAAACCTTTAGGGATATTTAGGCAATGACCATTCTCACTTCTTGATGTTGAAAAGGGGTGTTGAGATTATGGGGATAGAAGATGCAACTGGCTGATGAATTTATCTGGGTATTACATTAAACTATACAAAATTACAAGACCTTGTTCCCAATTCTAGGTTCCATGTGTTTAGGTTGTTAACTGAACTGGCCAGACAGGTTAAGTTAGATTCTGAGCTACAGAAAATTTAGGTTTTTGACAAAATAAACCTCTCTTCCTTTGATCTCATACAGTAGGTGAAGTTCTAAGGTACAAACAATATCATCCTTTACCCTGCATTCTGATTTACCTTAGTCCCAACCAGATTGGTTTCATTTTTATCTTTCATTGAAACCTGATCTTTTCTTCAGCTTCATTAACCATTGCTATATGTAGGAATGCTGACTTTCAGAGCTGCAGAATTCCAGCTTTGAGTCTTAGGTGTCACACAGGTACCTAAAGTTCCAGGAAAATACCAGGTTATACACATATAGCGCAGCATCTTAGAATTTAGAAATAGCACTTAAAGCTCTGGAATAAATGTGACTACTGTAATAGCTCACAGTTAGCCTTTGCCTACTTTGAATTAGTTGTTTGTCTTTTGTTGTTGAGCTGTAAGAGTTCTTTTTATATTATGGATATTAAACCCTTATCAGATAATATGTTTTCCAAATATTTTCTCACATTCTTTTGATTGCATTTTAAATTTCTTGTTAATGCCCTTAAATGCACAACAATTTTTAATTTTGATGAAGTCCAATTTATCAGTTTTTCTTTGATTATAAGTGATTTTTAAAGGCTACAACAGTATTGCATCACATGAGTACTCCATTATTTATTTAACTAGTTTTGTTGAATGTCTAGGATGCTTCTAATTTTGGCTGTTATAAACTACACTCTACTTAATATTAATTGTATGTTTTTATTTAAGTCTTTGGTAATTTCTAAGGATAGATTCCTGGAATTGGAATTACCGGGTCAAAGGTTGTAACTTTTAATGTTCTTGAAATAGGTTTCTGAATTGCTTTACCGAATTGAACTAAGTAATTAACAGCTGAATAGTTAAGTAGATAATAGTGGCCAGTCAGACTAGTTGAGGAAACACTTTACTTGAATAGGGACTGTTGTGGCATTTACATTATTTGACAAAACCATTCTTGTAGTTCCAGGGAAGATTGATTGGAGCCGGATAAAACTAAGAGTGAGAGAACCAATTTGGAGGACTTTATGTTATTCCAGGTGGGAAGCAATGGGTGTCCATATCATAGTATTAGGTAGAGTCAGAGATGGTGTGAGATTGATAGATTTTAGGGGAAATAAAGCATAGGTCAGATTTCCAGTTTCTGGGTGAAGATGCCATGTTGTCTGACTAGGAACGCAATAGGCGGAGGAACATCATTCTTAGAAAGGTGTGAAGGTGGGTACCAGTGAAGATGAGTTATAGATGTGTATTGAGTTTGTGATTTGAGATGACAGTGATATTTTCAGGGGAGATATGTCTAGTACACAGTAAGAAATATAGCATCTGGAGCTTAGGAGAGTGATCTGTGGTCATGATAAGGGTTTATAAGTCACCAAAATGAACACCTGAGTTTGAATCATGAATCAAAATGCATGGAGCGTATTTTGAGTAGGAAGAGCAAGAAGACTGAAAATAGAACCTTGGGGAAATACCAACAGTTAATGAATAGTAGGAAGAAGGCAGGCTTGTGAAGGGAGTTGAGAAAGAGCTTGAGAAGTAAGAAGAAAACTAAAAAAGGGGGAGTTGTCTTGAAAGCCAAGGAAGAGAGAATTTCAAGAAGGAAAGAAACTCAGTAGTATGAAAGTATAGGCTTTGGAGTCAAGAAGACCTAGATCTCAGCTGTTCTTTGCTTGCTAGCCTTTGGACAAGTAACTTAATTTCTTTGGGTTTCAGATTTCTCATATATCAATTGGAACTAATAAAATCAACATTATTGATTGCTCTTGAGGCTTATTTCACTAACCTATCTATTTTGTGTGAGCTGAGAGGCAGAATTTGAAATTAGAACTTGGGCTCTAACCCAAACCCAGGAGGATTTCAGGTTGCTCACCTGCACTTTTAAATAAAAGTTCATGTTTATGGCTTGATAAAGGTCACACACCAGCTTTTTGAAGTCAGGTTTGTTTGACTCCAAAGCTCATATTTCTGCTTCTGCACCATGCTTAAGTTATAAAGAATATTTTATGGACAGAAATATTTTATCAAAATGAAGAAGTTGTAGGGAATATTGTTTACAATAAAATGGGAAGGATTCTAGAGGGAACAAAGAAGATTTGTTTTCCGGCATTAGAGAGATGTTAGTAATGGGGAAGAATTACATAAACACTGGGGAAGTAGTTGATAAATGAGTGGAGGTGCTTACATTGAGGTGCATCTGGCATGTCTGTGGATTTAACTTACAGGACTAAGAAAGAGGCTCTGGTATGAAATTACTTCAGTGCTGCCATATACTCAGGTCCAGGTGACTGTAAAGGAGTTTCTTTCTTTGGCTTCCAGCTAGAACACAAAAGAAAACTCCTAGTTTGTTGTTGCGGTGGTCCACTTAATTCCTATTTATGTACACATTTATTATAATGTGTCTTTAATTTTAAAAAATCTACTTAGGGAAGTGATGTCACAGGCCCCAGGCGAGCAGATTGCAACACATGCAGCTGCCTGGAGAGAGGAAACTGTTGCCCTGTGTCACTGCCTGAGACAAGTAGCCGCTGGAGGCAAGAAGATGGCAGACAACCCCAGTGCTGCCGACAGGAACGTGGAGATCTGGAAGATCAAGAGCTTGGAGGTGGCCCGCGCAGAGTCCCCAAGAAGAAAACACTTAAGCAATGCAGCTTAGGACCCATTTTTGAAAAGGAATCGCCTAGAGTGACTTTCCCATCAGTGGCACAAGTATGGTTTCATTGGTCACTCCTCCCAAAGACCAGATTTCACGAATGGCAAAAATGTTAGCAGATGAGTTTGGAACTGCATCTAACATTAAGTCAAGAGTAAATCACTTTTCAGTTCTGGGAGTCATTACATCTGTGCAACAAAGACTCGAACTTTATAACAAAGTACCTCCAAATGGTCTGGGTGTTTACTGTGGAATAATTGTAATGGAAGAAGGAAAGGAAAAGAAAGTCAGCATTGACTTTGAGCCTTTCCATCCAATTAATATGTTGTATTTGTGTGACAACAAATTCCATATGGAGGCTCTTACAGCATGACTTTCAGATGATTGTAAGTTTGGCTTCATTGTAGTAGTTGGTAGGCTGCCCTTTTTGGCACATGCCAAGGAAACACAAGAGAAGCCCTGCACAAAGTCAGTGTGGATCTCCCAAAGAAACACAGCAAAGATCAGTCTGCATTGTGTTTTGCCCACTTAAAAATGGAAAAACGACACAACTATGTTTAGAAAGTAGCTGAGACAGCTGTGCAGCTGTTTATTTCTGGGGACAAAGTGAATGTGGCTGGTCTTGTTTTAGCTTGATCAGCTAGTGAACTGTCAGTCTGATTTGTTTGATCACAGGTTGCAATCAAAAATTTTAAAATTAGTTGATATCTCCTATGGTGGTGAAAATGGATTCAGCCAGTGGGTTCAACCAAGCTATTAAGTTGTCTACTGAAGTTCTCTCCCATGTGAAATTTATTCAAGAGAAGAAGTTAATAGGATGTTATTTGATTTTGATGAAAACAGCCAAGACACAGGCAAGTACTGTTTTGGAGTTGAAGATACACTTAAGGCTTTGGAAGTGGGAGCTGTAGAGATTCTAATAGTGAATGAAAATCTGGATAGTGAGGTATGTTCTTCATTGCCAAGACTCAAAAGCGGAGAAAATTCTCTAATTAACTCCACAACAAATGCAGGATAAATCTCATTTTACAACAGAGAGACAGGACAGGAACATGAGTTGATTGAGAGCTGCCCCTGCTGGAATGGTTTGCTAACAACTGTAAGAAATTCAGAGATACATTGGAAATTGTCACAGATACATCACAAGAAGGATCCCAGTTTGTGAAAGAATTTGGTGAAATTGAGGTATTTTGTGGTACCGAGTAGATTTCCAGGGAATGGAATACCAAGGAGGAGACGATGAATGTTTTTACTTTGGTGACTGCTAGGTAGTCGACCTGGGTCCAGCAAACTGTGCCTTACCCTCTAGCATCCAACCCAGGAGGCATACCCATGGTGGAATCCAAACAGATCCCTACCTTGCAATTGGAACATTTCTAGAACTTAGTCCATGAGCATTGGATAGTGAAAAGAAAACTGAAACTAAACTAGACCCTGCTCTGCACTTTGGTTTGTCATGATGTCAGCACAGCAGCCTACAACTAAATTCCTAAATGCTGCTTGGGACTAATTTAAAAAGCAATCCTAGTTTTACTTTTACTTATGCTGAAATTGGTTGCTCTTGTATTTTATGGGGAAAAAATGATTTTTTTTTAACCTTCATATATAGAAGCAAAAATTCTTAAACTGCTATACACCTTCAAAAGTTACTAGAAGTGAGACCATGCTGACTTATTTTGATTAGAGAAAAATGAAATTGCTGCATTTTGCAGTGACCTATGCCATTCTCAGTTTAGACTGCATAAGAAGAAATATATGTGGTGAAATATTGGAACCAAAAAAAAAAAAAAGTCTGCTTAGTACTTTTAGGTACTGTTAACATATTTTTTTAAATAACTATGTGTTTTTTAGTAGTTGACTTAAATATTCAGTTAGCTGTCTGATAATCTTTATACCAGCACTGTTGAAGCATCTTGATAGAACTGATTTTAGTTCAGGTTGGCATTCATTACATTTGATTAAAATGAACAAATTGGTAGATAAATAATCACACAGAAATAGTAGAACAGGAGAAATCAAGCTTTGCATTTCGTGTAGAATGCTTTGACCATGAGATCAATTGCCCATTTATTAAAAAAAATCTACTAGAGAAGGCATAATTTAATTAAGAGGGGCAAGATGCAGATCTTTCTTTCCCCAGTTTTATAACTGTTGATAATTCTGTGGTTGCAACAAAGTGCATTTTTTATAAAAGATTTGCTTCTTCAAAATAATACTCATTTGGGACTTCGTATAATGAGATGTTCTGGAAGAACCATTGTCTATAGTTTTTGTTCTTTTTCCCTTTTCCTGAGATATATAATAAAAAAAGAAGATGTCAGCTATAAAGGATGGCTATTGTTCAGACTTGTCCTTTGCTTACCTGGTTATCCATCAAACTCTATTAGCCTGATTGTGCTAGAAAGTATGAAATAATGTCATTGGAAAGCAGTCAGTCACATGTTTGTCAAGGTCTTTTAAAAGTCTCAAGTAGCAGTTCTGATATCAAAGGATGTGAGTGCTGAAATGATTACTGTCAGGAAATGTATCTCTAAACATGCTACTTTTAGCCCTCTATCTGGATTTTATACCTTGATTCTTTGAGTTGGATGGTTTTAGGTGCATGTAATAGTATGCCAGTGGTTTCAAATCAGTACCATAGTTGGCTTGCAGGAAGATACTACCTAGGTTCCATTCTATCACTGAAATGGCAGCTTATAATTTTGGACAGTACAGACAACAAGCAGCTGTTATGTTATTTTGTAAAAATCTTTTCTAGCTAAGCAAGCAGCTAAGGATTCATCTTTCAATTTTCAGACCCACATCTCTTCTTTATCACAGAATCCATTTACTCTCTGTAACTTAAAAGAAAAAAAAAAATAGAAAAAGGCCAAGCCTGAAAGAAAACAAGATATAAGTAAAACAGCTAATTTTTCTAAAAAATTAAATTTTGCATGCTATTTTAATTTACTGGGTGATGTAAATTAACAATGAACTGATTTATTCTTTTATTGTTATTAATCCTTTAAGTTCAAAGGCTTGGATATATATGCTTTTAGGAGGTTTTATATTATTTGAAACTTTGAGTTTAGAAATGAGAAGACATCAGCGATGTAGGTTGCTACTTGGGATGCTTCCTAATTTGGCACAAAAAAAAAAAAAAAGAAAGGAAAGGATTTGGGGAACACTTATGTGTTTTTCAAAATATTTAAAAATACTTGTGTTTCATTTTCGTTCCTATTTCTTCAGGAATATTAAATGGGCTATTAAGTTTTGTGCTTAAATCTGCATCTTATTTAATGTTGAATCAGAATGCTTAGATGAAAAGTCAAGTAGGCGTTACTTAAATTTGTTTATCACATTAAAGATATACTTTTCCATCTCATAATGATTGTAATTGATTTGTATGTCCTAGTAATGAAAATTTCTTTTTTCTGTTCTGATTTGTCTTAAATATAACCAATAAGTTTTATAGTTAATCACAGGACTTGTAGTTTTAGTAGCTAAAGCATGCCTCTGTGTTTTTAATTGTAAGATACTCAGATATTTTAAGAAGGTCTTTTTAAGGAGTGCTTAAAAATAGAAGTTCTTTAATAGAGGAACAAAATTATACAATAGTACTCCTGGTCCTTCCCCACTCCACCCCCAGTTTGAAGCAGCTCTTTTATTTATCTTTCCACCTTTGCAGCTTTTGCCAAAATAGTGTCTATGAGACACGTTTTAAAAAACTGAAGTTATTTTGCTGATAAGCAGCAAAATATGATGATAATCATGTGTTTTAAAAAGCCAAGATAACCAAGTAATTTTTAAAATTTTACAAAAGATGAACTTTAGATATGGCAATTTTATTGAGATACATTCACACACCATACAATCCATCCAAAGTATATAATCCATGGCTCGCAGCATATTCACAGAGTTGTGTATTCATCAGGACTATCAATTTTAGAACATTTTCGTTACTCTTAAAAGAATAACCCCATACCTCTTATACCTGCTTATTACTGATACTGAGCATTGGTGTGGTACCTTTGTTATAACCGGTGAAAGAATATTAAAATAGTTAAGTATAGTTCATAGTTACATTAGGTGTATTTTTCCCATATACTGCTCTATGATTAACATCTTATAATAATGTTGTATATTTATTCTACTTTATGTACATTTATTCTAGTTCGTAAAAGAACATTTTTGTATTTATACTGTTAGCTCCAGTCCCACAAGGTTCACTATGTTATACAGTCCCATGTTTTATCCTCTAGCTTTCCTTCTAAGGAGTTATATGAACCTAAACTTCCTCCTTTATCCACAGTCGTGTACATAATTCAGCTCTGTTAATTGCACTCATAATAATATGTTACCATCACCTCCATCTAGCTCCAAACATTAGTAATCAACCTAATTAAAAATTCTTCGCAAGTTAAGCATTTGCTCCCCATTATCTACCGTCATTCTGTCTCCTGGTGGTCTTTCTAGATTTTAAAAGCTACAAGTTTGCTTATTGTAATTAGATCATAATAGTGAGATCATACAGTATTTGTACTTTTGTGTTTGTCTTATTTCACTCAACATAATACCCTCAAGGTTCATCCATTTTGTTGCATGATTCAGGACTTCATTCCTTCTTACAGCTGAATTATACTCCATGGTATGTATGTACCACATTTTGTTTATCCATTTATCAGTAGATGGACACATGGGTTGCTTCTGTTTTCCACCTTTGACTGTGCCATATCTTCCTGTTTCTTAATATGACTTGTAATGTTTCGCTGCTGTCTAGACGTTTGATTATTTTGGTGAGTTTACTCTGGAGGTTAGTTTCTCTCTTTTGTCTAGGGTTTTCTTGTTAATTGGTTTTGTACTAAGGCACTTCTGTGACCACTTGAACTTATTAAAGACCTTTAGAATAGCTCATGCTTAACTGCTCAGATTTTTTCTGCTCTTATACATCTGATTCTTGCCCTGGATATATGATACAATTTTTGAGATTGCACTACGTGTGCAATTGTTTCAGCTCCCAGGAGAAAGATTCCTTTTCCCTGTTCCTTCTCTGGAAATGTTGATCTGTTCTATTTGTTTTTTTACTTACTTCTGTAGTTGTTTTTTTTTTTTTTTTAACACTCCTTTTATTATCTCTAGGTGCTTTTGCCTGGAGGGCAAATTCTGGGAGGAGGGTCACTCCAGAGAAGACTTTCTCAAGTCAGTATTTCCCAGTCAGAACAGGTTCAAAGATCCATGAAGGATATATCCAGCAGGATGCCAAACTTCTCTTTGGTGGTTCCCTGAATCTGTGCTTTCCTGGCCTGCCCAGTAGATGGTGCCCTTTAGCAAACTGTTCCCCACAGTCCTAAGGTGGTACAGTGTCTTTAAGTCTTAATGGACTCTGCTCCTGTTAGGGGTGAGGTTGAAGCAAAGGCTGCCAGCTGCTTTTGTCCAGGCCTGATCAAAACCCTATGACAGGGCTGCAACACAGTGATTTGATTTTGCTAATCAAAAGCCACAATTAGTGCTCAGCCATGTCCATCTCTGTTTTTGGGGAAGAGGTCATTTATTTCCAGTCAGGGACTAGATCCTGGGGTGGTCTGCCATGAGAGTGGAGTATGGGCACCAGCCTCTATAGTGTGGAGAATTTTACTCACAGCTCTTCATCACATGTTATCTGTCTCTTCCTTCTGCTCTTCCCTGGGTTGTGTATGGTGTTCTTCTGGTATCCACATCTCCTCAACAGATTTTTCAGATAGTTCCTGACTATTTACTAGGAGCCCTGGAGGACAGATTGAGTCTTGAAGTTCCCTTCTCTGCCATCTTACTCAGAACCCCCTGGAAACTGGGCATAGAGGTCAGCAAAATGATAAACAACTGTTAACCAGGTATTCGATTCTCCTGGAAGCTGCATGAACTCTTTAGGCCTCTAGGATAGTGTAGAGTAATTTACTGCTATACTGCCCCAATTGGTGCTCCTGTGGCCAAAGGCCTGGTCTATCTATGATCGATGCAAAGCCTCAGAGTTGTGTTAGATCCCAGGTTTGCTCAAGGAAGATTTTGGTGACTGCGTCCCCAGGTTCCTCATCACCGCTATCACCAAACATACACTCACCAGTAGTTCTCTCTTTTTTTTTTCCCGAAGGAAAAGCTGAAGGACTGAGTCATGAATAAAGTAGAGTAGCTTAAATTTTACTAAACTGAATGAATTCCAAAATAATGCAGTATCTCATTATTTCAGGCTAGAGAAGTTAGTGTGAGTGAGATGTGAAGCACACTGGGCTATATCACACTTAACTAGAAGCATTTCCTACATGTACAAAGACAAGCTCTCTAGCAAGGAAAAAAATCATACTGTTTTGAGATAGCAGGAAAACTAAGTCACAGAGGCAAGGAAAAGTATCTGAAGTACTGAGTAAATGAGTACTTTCTGCAGCATCAGTTCATGCAAACATTAGAGGTATGTTGTTAGCCATTTGGGCCTATCATCCTTGAATTATACATTTGAATCAGTGGTTTGAAGTTCAGCTCTGGGGAAAATGGAAATCTGTATGTTTCTTGTTGATCACTTCTTTTTTAAAAAAAAAAAACACCTAAGACCCTCCAACTCTTTAAGTGCATTTCCGAGGACTGTTTTCTATGTTTTGTCACACGACAGATGTCTGTCACTGAAGTTTTCATAAAAATTTTGCCTACCTCTTTCACCCCACTCCCCAGTGCTCCTTCTCTATCCCTAAGTGCTAATAAAGTCCAAATCAGTGGAAAAAAGAGTTCCTGTAAGAAAAAAATTAAAATGTGCACTTACACATACACATATTTTTGTGTTTCTTCACTTTGTAATTTCAAATCCTTTGACGTGAATGAAAACTATGTTTAAGGTTTCTACATGATGAATGGTCACTGTTTGGTAATATTTAGAAAGGAGATAAGACTGCTGATGTAGGAGGCAGCTTGCATGTCTGACATTTGTAACAAAAAATATACTCAGCAGAAAGTTAAAGGAATCATGGACTGTACTACTTAAAGGAGATAAACAATTTGAACTAAGAAGGCTGCGATTCTGTCTGGGCAGTTTTTTAAACATTTATTAGAAATCTGTATGTGCAGTTGACAATAATAGCTCACATAGTAGAATTTATGTGCATATTTAGAAAGCTTTGTGAGAAACTTCCACATAATAAGATTTTGCTCATGATTCATGTCTACAATAAACAGTAAATGAACAGTCTAGTTCTGGAAAACCCAGATAAGTATATTTGTTAGGCTTATATTGTATAGAAGTTTTGGGAGACAAAAATGATGAATTGAAAATATGATAAAAATTAATAAAGAACTTCAGAAATTCAGTTAATGCCTCAAATTTACTAACTGAAAAATCTAAGACTTTGTATATAATTATTTATGGCATACACAAATGGCAGGTCTATCTATCTCTAATTGTGGAATTTGTATGGAATGACACAGGTCATGATCAGCAAAATGTAGCACAACCCAGAATCATCTCATCAAGTCTTTAACTTGTACCACTAGAGATTTCTCTCAGGGGGACTGTAAGAAGTAAAAATATAGAAACATGTTTTCTAAAGCTACAGGATGGCCATTTATATGAGGCTAAATATCCTAGGGAGTATTTAGAGCCATAGGAGAACAACGATTGATTCTATGGAATCAATTTTACTCATTGATAACATAATTAAATGTTTTTATAGCAAAACTCGAAAATAACATATTCTAGAATGAAATGCAAATTTTGTATAAATGTTTAAGATCAATACATGAGACGAAAAGAAGTTGATGGTTAGGGCACATGTTCACACTTCTCAGAAGTTCCAGGTACCATTGTACCTTTGACTGCCCCACAAAAGCATCCTTTAAGCAGTCAAACAACGGGTTGGCAGTTCAGTCTCCTGGGTGCCAACATGAAAAGCAAAACCTGTTAACTTAGACTTGCAGATCATTTTTTTTTCACCTGTGAGAAGTCTAATTGTGAAACTGCCTGCTATTCTAATGTAAGGATTTTGACCCAAAATGGTCAGGAATTCTAGTAGTAAAATGATTTTATGGGTGTTTTTACTCTAAGGGAGAAAATTCAGCGATCCATGTACATTTATCACAGAATATCTTTTAATACCTTTTTTTTTCATGCTCAAGCAATTGTTTTACATTTTTAAATGATGTAGAGCTTCAGTAAGGTACTTGGGTTAGCCTTTGAATGACAAGCTTCTTTGCACACCATAGGTTTCATGATCAAAACTCAGCACTGGGATGTCTGCCTGCACTATTCCCAGGTTTGCTCTCTCTCAGTTCTTCATATCATCCAGGCCTCTGAACTGGAAATATCTTGTTAAGTCTGCACTGTTTAATATTCTTTGAAAATTAAACTACTTGGGCATGTTTAGAGCTCAAATGGAATCTATGCGTTTTGCTTGACAAGGTCATTGGTTGGTTTTTAGAGCTTACATATTGAAAATCGTGTTTATAGCCAGCTGATAGAGAAATTTCCATGTACTGATGCACTGTACTGATGAAACCACCTCTGTCGTGAAGATCAAGCGAGATAATGTGTGCTGGAGATCTGTAAAAACCAAAAAGTGCTGTGGGCATCTAAGCACTAGACTGTTCTGATTAGTGATGAACAGCATCTCAGGCTGCCAAGGGAGAACATGAAATTGGAGAGCAAATTTGGTAACAAGAGCAAGGGAAAATGTAATATGGAATCTTACAGTTTGGGATTTGTAATTGGGATCTTTTACTGTTATAAGAAGATGTAGTTAAAAAAGATGCAGGATTTTCCGTTGTTAAAATCAATGAAGTTAAAAGAGCAGCTGCTTGTAAAAGTTAAAATTTTAATTGACATCTGCCTTGGTCCCAATAATTAAAGTGTTAGTTCTGTTGAACAAGCTGTTCTCTCTCGAGCTATATCCTTTTGTTACTATGAGGTCTGTTTAAATAAATTATTGCCTTTCGGTTTCAGAAAATTATTTTCTTGCTTTATAAGAGTGTGTCTCTTAGAATAATATACATAAGCCTAATTTATTCATCCTTGATTTAGTGAAAAGGGTTGGGATTCTAGATTTAGAGTTGGTGCTCTTGGGGAGTTATCAGATGTGGTTGGAGCCATCTCACATCTCATATAGAATGAGGAGAATTTAAAGACATTTCTGAAAAATTTCTGTGTTTTTTAGAAAGAAAATGTGACTTTGATCTTTGTCATTTGTAAATGTATATAAATGCCACTGCCCTAATATCATTAGATTAGAGTGTTATTCTGCTTCTTTGAGTAGGACAATATTATATGAAGAAAAGAAGACTAACCTGTGCTAATTACCCACCTTGGATTCTTTTAAGGTACAACTTTGTTATTATTAGTGCACATCCTCTTGAGTTTTTTAAGGAGTGCGAAGTAAATGGTAGAGAATAAAAGCACTAGACCAAATTAAGCAATATTTTCCAAGTGAGCATTGTTTCCAGTAATTTTTATGGGTTTTAATTTAGCCAGTGTAGGGCGAGCAGTTAAGAAAGAATGGATTTATTATTTTTAAATGAAACCACCCTCTGTTCTTTAATTTTCAACTGATTGAACCACCTTTATTTTCAAAATGGCTTTTGACTCTTAAGCACCATTTATTGCATTTGCTTGTATATTTACCTCCTGTGTATTCTTGTTCTTTCCCTTCATATCCATCATTTGAAGAAAAAAGTCATGAAAAAGATGTTCTTCCTGCAGGCACCTTATTAGCTTCTTTAAAAAGTTCTGCTTCAAAATAGCAACTGACTGGCAGCAAAATATTCTTTAGGGTTTAAAACCAAGAGTCAGCTTCACAGCTTGAGGCAGAGTGCTTTCCTCAGGGAACGTTTTTTCATAAATTGAAATTCAGTTATTCCAGGTGTGCAACTAAGAGTTAAATTAAAGGAACTGCTGGTTGTGTTCTCTGATAAATTATGATTGTGTTCTCTGATAAACCTATGATTGTTTTAAAACTTTTAAGGCTTGGCCAAATTCCTTGTTTCTTATTTTCTTACTCTATTTAGAGGTGGCACAAATCTCCAGATATCTCTAGTCTCCTATCCAAGTCCAAAGCAAGCTTGGGTGATCATTCCTGTATCTTTCCTGGATGTGGCTTGGAATGAACCTTCAACGCAAAGTTTAAATCAGCTTTGTTTTTTTTTTTGGTATGGGCAGGCTCCAGGAATCGAACCTGGGTCTTCAGCATGGCAGGTGAAAATTCTGCCATTGAGCCACTGTTGCACTGCCCCTAACACAAACTTTAATAAGCCCCTACTAGTCAGCGGTGGTTGGACATCCCTACTTTATATATACTGCCTAGAATGTTTAAACAGTTCTGTCACTTCAGCTACTACTTATTCTGGTAATACTTAATTCTAAATATTCAGTCCCATATCCTCTCCTGTGCTCTAGAACCATATATATTAAACTGCTTCAAGGATATTCAAAAACACCTCAGATCCAGCATTCCTAAAACTAAATTTACAACTTCCATTCCTCTGCCAACCTCCTCTTCCTGTATCCATTAACCTTGCTATTGATAGTTCTACCCACCCACCTGGATATTCTTTAGCTTCTCTTTTAGCTGACAAAATTCTTTCCTTTCTATTTCTTGCATTTGTGTCTTCTTATCTTTGCTTCCACTGCCACAGTTTGTTTCTTCATCTTCGATACCTGGATCACTAAATTTGCCACTCTCTTAAGTGGCCTCCTTGCCTCTATTTTGGTTTGCCCTTTGTTTTGGTTTGCTAAAGCATTCAGAATGCAATATACTAGAAATGGAATGGCTTTTTCCAAGGAGATTTTTGTAAGTTACAAATTTATGGTCCTAATGCCATGAAAATGTCTCTGAAGAAAGGACGATGGTCTCCGGGGTTTCTTAGTCACATGGGAAGGCACACAGTGATGTCTGCTGTTCTGGCTTCTGGTTTCAAATGGCTCTTTTTTGGCTCATATTTCTAGTGGCTTCCTTTCTAAACATCTGTGGTTCTTCACTTAGCTTCTTTAGAGCAGATTCTGGGTTTCATCCCTTAGCTTAGCATCTCCAGTCATCTTTGTCTTGGCCTTATCTCTCTGTTCTCTGTGTTGGCTCTCAACTATCTCTCTCTCTCTCTCTCTCTCTCTCTCTCTCTCTCTCTCTCTCTGTGAACTTTTTAAAAGGATTCCAGTAAACTAATTAAAACCTACCTTGAATGGGTGGGGCCACATCTCCAGGGAAATAATCTAATCAAAAGATCTCCACCCACAATTGGTGGATCCCATCTCCATGGAAACAACTTAATCAAAAGGTCCATCCCAAAATGGGTCTGCATACATGCACAAGATTGCATTGAAAGAGCATGGCTTTTCTGGGTACATAGCAGTTTCAAATTAGCATACCCTTCTCCAAGCCATTCCTCATTCAGCCAGAAAATCAATCGCTTCTTCCTCCCTTCCTTCCTTGAACTATTTCAAACACACAAGTGTGTGAAAAATAATATAACAAACACCCATACACCTAACTCCCAGAATTAACTAGTGTTAACTTTTTGCCATGTTTGCTTCAGAACTTTTTTTTTGGAATTTAAGGTAAGGGAAAGAGCACTGATAAAATTGAAGCATCCCTTGTTTCCAATCCTATTTTCCTCTCTTTCCTTGCCTAGAGGAAACCAAAATTGCAATAAATCTCTTCCCTCCTAAATATTTTAAGCTAGTATTAAATAGAGATCATAATTCTAATTATTGCTTTTTCTATGTTGATCAGGCTTATTTTTAGTATATTATAGAGGTCTTCTTTCAGTGGAAAGTCTGAAAAGAAAATATTTTCTGCATTTACTTTACTCCTTAAGAGTTGTGAGGGCCAACCATTATGCCAACACATGCTTTTAATGTTGGTGTATCACAACCCAGCTAGGCTGAAAGGGGCTTTGTCTTAGGCAGTTGAATATCCCACAAACCATTGTCTGGTATCTATCAGTATAATACATATCTAATACATACACTTTCTTCTCCTTTGTTTTGGTTTGCTAAAGCTGCCAGAATATAATATACCAGAAATAGATACAATTTTTCAAAGGGGGTTTATTAAGTTATAAATTTACAGGTATAAGGTCCTGAAAATATTCAAACTAAGGCATCAACAAGAGGATACTTTCACCCAAGAAAGGCTGATTGCATCCAGAGTTTCTTTGTCAGGTGGGAAGGCATATGGCTGGCATCTCCTTGTCCTCTGCTCCTGAGTTGTGATGCTTTCAGCTTCTGATTCCAGTGGCTTTCTATGTCCGCTCTCCGAGCATCTCCAAATGTCTGTCTCTCTGCTGTCTGTATCAGCTCTGTTAAAGGACTCTAGTAAGTTAATTAAGACCTACCTTGAATGGACAGGGTCACATCTCCACAGAAATAATCTAATCAAAAAGCACCACCCACAATAACTCTGCCCCCACAAGATTGGATTAGAAAAACAAGGCTTTTCTGGGGGTCCATAACAGTTTCAGACCAGCACATCTCTTATCTTCAACTCTCTTTTAAACTAGATTGCTTTAGAAAGAAGACTAAATAAAGTTTCCCTTAAGTTTAAGCTCTGAAAAACATTTTATTTAAAGGGCTTATAGGAAATATAAAGTAGTAGAAATCAGTTTCTGCATACTTTGCCTTCAAAGACGTAATAAACATGCAAAATCTAGTAATGAAACAAAACGTAGTACAAAAATAATTTAACCAAAAGCAACAAAGACAAACTGCCTTACTTATTTTGTGTTCTGTAATACCTTATAATAGTCCTCATTAAATTTGACTGCTAAGAGGTTAGTATGTGAGGGTATAGGAAAAGGTAGGATTAGTTAGGAGCATAGAGAAAGAAGTGGTTACTATGAATTATTGAATAGAAGAATGACACAAAATGATAAATGATTGTGTACATTTTTGCTGAATGGTAACGTCTGTGTGCTTTAGTTTAATGTAACATTTTTTATTGTAAGAAACTTAATTGCTCCTTCAGAATTAAAAAATGCCACTCTTCTTTGAAGAAAGACTACTTATTTTTAAAAGAAGTACCATATTAATTGGTATCAATAAATGTTTGAATAATGAAGATTTAACCTTTTGCTTAATGAAAGAAAAAGCAAATTTCAAGAATAACTGTATCTATTGAAAGCTCTTCCTTTTAGAGGAGGGGAGTATTTTACTAACAATTTGATTATATTTGTCATTCATTTTGATTAAACTCAGTTTTACGTAGCAATGTTAAGAAATTACTGAATAAAATAGTAAAATAATTTCATATGGTCTAAAATACTGCATGGTTTAGTTAGACTAACATTTATGAATTAACTTTATTATGCTTTAGATAATTTATTATAACCTCCAACTGTTCTGTATTTGTTTTTGTTTTTCTTTATAATTTTAACTGTACAGATTCAAGATAGTTTTTAAACTTTAGAGGATATGCCTTATTTCCAGGTTTTTTCAGCCTTGAGTAGAATTTGGATTTCCTGAACTTTTATGTCCTTTTTGGGGTAATGATGTTTTGAGAAAAATATTTTGGACCCCATTTCAAAGTAGCTTACCAACAAGAAAGAGAGAGATCCATTTATTTAGCAATGTTATCTTTTTTTTTTTTAATTTGCTAGTAGTATCTTAAAAGATGTTTAAACAATGCTTTCCTTTTAGTATTGTGATTTAATTAACAAAATATGTTTCTCTACAACTATTATGTAAATCTTATTTTAGTAGAGTCACTTTTATATAGTCTGTTCCTTAGTCGCTTTCTATACATTTTTAAAATAGACCCACCCAGTCTTGGCAGATTAGGTGAGGATTCTTTGCCATTAGTGTAATTTATCGCAGATTATCTTTCTGGGCACTATTCATGTCAAATTCATCAAAGTTGCAAAAAGAGAAAGAAGCAGGGAGGAATCCTTTGGTAAAAAACAATCATAAAATATAATTATTAGAGAGGGATAGATATATTATAAATAAGTATGATAAAATGTTACTGATGGAATCAGGGTAGTAGATATATAGGTGCTCACTGTAAAAGATTTCAAACTTTTATATATGTTTGAACTTTTTCAGAATGTGGAAATAAATGTGCTCAATTAATGTGTCAGGATTCTTTAGAGAAACAGAACCAACAGGATATATGTATGTGTGTACATATTAATGGGCTTATTGTAAGGCTCACCTGATCATTGGGGCTGGCAAGTTTGAAATCTTTAGGGCAAACCAGCAGGCTGGAAGTTTAGAGACAAGTTGATGTAGTCTGCAGGCAGAATTTCTTTTTCTTCTAGAAACCTCAGTTCCATGGTCTTAAGGCAACTGATTGGATGAAGCCCACCCACACCATGGAGGCTCATCTCCTTTACTTAAGGTCAATGGATGGTAAATGCTAATTACATCTACAAAATACCTTCAACGTACATCTAGGCTAGTGTTTAACCAAACAACTGGACACCATCGTCCAGTTGACTCATTAACCAACAGAGTTGATGTTTCTGCATTATTTGCCCTTGTAGCTATCATTTAATGATAAAACAAAAATAAAAAGACCTAGATTAGAAGAAAGGAGCTATGTCAAGTTTTCTTTTTTGGTAAGGCCTATTATAGTAGGCCTGTAATTTAAATTCCCAACTGCTGGTTTGGTGCTTCTTGTTTCCTTTGAACTAGGGAGCCATTGTTTCACCTGCAGTAAGTGGTGGAGCATGGGACCTCTTTTTAAAGAAGAACCTAAGATTTTCCACTCTGCTGGAAATAAGAGGAGAAATGTGCATATGTATGTGTAATAAGCCATATTTACTTTTTAAAAACATTAGAAGTACAAGACCAAAAGGATCAGTATCTAGTATGACTTTTCTAAACTCATGCTCCTACTCAGTATTTGAGACACATGGATCTTTAGTTCCCTCTGCAGTATTTACTTATTGCCTACTGTATGCCAGATGTTGTCCTAAGCAGTAGGGGAAATAGATTTGAGGCATGACAGGAAAGCTTCCTGCCCTGATGAAGCTTGTATTCTTTGAGGAAGAGAGACTGGCACAAGTGAGCTAATTAATAAATAAAATCATTTTAGACAGTGATAAGTGCTGTGAGATACGTGAGTAATAGCTTTAAAACCTGTGAAGAAGATGCTACTTTACTCAAGGATGGTTAGGGAAGGCCTCTGGTTGGAGGTCACATTTGAGCCAAATCCCCTATGATGTGAAGGGACCTTTTCTGAAAAAATTGGGGAATCTTCAAAACTGATAATACATGGATGAAGTAAAGAGTACCATTCCATTTTTAGAAGTGAAGAGAATAAGGGGACAACAGCATACTGGAATCAGGCAGTGAACTCTGGCAGGATCCCATGTTATGTGCAAGGTGCCTTGCCTGGTATTGTGGCAGTGGGAAGTGCCCTGTGCTGTGTAAGCCCAGATCTCAAGTGCTGACGCATGCTTTGTGCATATGCCAGCAATCAGCTCTGTTGGCCAGTGGCGTCTGTTTTCTTCATGTGTTAAATGACAATGCTGGACCAGATACTTCCAGACTCTCTTTTCTCTCTTATTTTTTTGAATTTATGTGATATTTAATGGCATTAAAAGAAGGCCTATTATGTGGATAAAATGTATTATTATTTTTTTTTGTACTCAAATATATGGTGAAGTGCAAGATTTACTCAATGATACTAATCTTTATAATGCAATTTATTTAAGCAACATTGACCTGTCAGATTTGCTTAAAAGCACCCTGTGTGTGGATTAGTGTGCTAGATACAGTCTTAATAATGGAAGATATATTAATAGCTCATCTCCAACCTCTCAACAATAAGATACCAGCTCTAAGTTATGCCACCTTTTATGGTGGTTCCCGTGAAAAGCCTTACTCAGCAACTCATTTCAGATTTCTGCATGTAAATTGTGATAGATCTTTCTCTTTCGTTTTTGATGATTTATGTATCAAGAACACTGTATTTTCCCTAAAAAGAAAAAGAAAATTGAAACATTTGGAAACTAAAGTCTATTAAAACTAGACAGATAGCTCAGATTATAGAAGAAAGTCTTTAATGTGAAAAATCTTATGACAGTGTGTTGCATTTGTGGAAAGCTGACCATTGTGATTTACTTGGTCCAATTTTTAGTTTTGCTTAAAGCAGAAATTTGAAAAGTTTTAACTATGAAATGTAAATGTATGTGTAGATATAATTCCCTTTTTGTCAATTAATAGAATTGCAGTTACAAGTTCTTGGGTTTGTCACACATTCAATAAATATTTATTGGCATGTATTACGTTGCATATTCTAGTGATGCAGTGCCCCTCATAGTCCAATGACTGTGAGTGAGTCATAACTACATTGGCTTATAAACATTTTCAGAAGACACAATGGAGTCATTGGTCCCTACATTGAAGTTTACATTCTATTAGGCAAAGGTCAACAGATGGCTTTGCCACTTTCAGGAGCTTTAGAATGGCTCTATTACCTCACCTTCATGTCCTTAACATGAAGAGACACTTGCTCTTTTTGAAAATGCTAATGTTTTAAAAGCTGAAAGCAGTCTTTTGGGAAACTTAAAATCATCCCTGAAATGATTTTACTCAGAGCATTGATTCATGATTTAGGAATTATTTTTGTCTGAAATTCAAACTTAAAAATGAGTGTGTGTGTGTGTGTGTGTGTGTGTGTGTGTGTGTGTGTGTGTGTGTGTGTGTGTGTGTGTGTGTGTGTGTGTGTGTGTGTGTGTGTGTGTGTGTGTGTGTTCTAGTTTGCTAGCTGCTGGAATGCAATATACCAGAAGCGGAATGGCTTTTAAAAAGGGGGAATTTGATGAGTTGCTAGTTTACAATTCTAAGGCCGAGAAAATACCACAATTAAACAAGTCTATAGAAATGTCCAATCTAAGGCATCCAGGGAAAGATACCTTGGTTCAAGAAGGCCAATGAAGTTCAGAGTTTCTCTCTCAAGTGATAAGGCACATGGTGAACACAGTCAGGGCTTCTCTCTCAGCCGGAAGGGCACATGGCGAACATGGCATCATCTGCTAGCTTTCTCTCCTGGCTTCTTGTTTCATGAAGCTCCCTGGAAGGCGTTTTCCTTCTTCATCTCCAAAGCTCACTGGCTTGTGGACTCTCTGCTTCATGGTTCTGCAGCATTCTCTGCTCTCTGAATCTCCTTTCTCAAAAATGTTTCTCTTTTATAGGACTCCAGTAAACCAATCAAGACCCACCCAAATGGGTGGAGACATGTCATCACCTAATCCAATTTAACAACCACTCTTGACTAAATCATATCATCCAAGAAGATAATCTGATTACAGTTTCAAACATACAGTATTGAATAGGGATTATTCTACCTTTAAGAAATGGGATTTTGATTAAAACATGGCTTTTCTAGGGGGCATACTTCCTTTCAAACCAGCACAGTGTGTGTGTGTTGAAAGGGTGTAATTGTTGAGCATATATGTTCCAGAAATTGGAGCTATAACAAGTTTCTACCTGATACAATCCCATTATGTTTTGTGGAGTAGGCAGAAATTGTGTAGCCATTCACATTCATCCTATACCCCCTTTTGTGGCCCAAAAGTAAATTCTTAAGGAAAGTGTTTTATGAAAAGCTAGGTGTAATAACTTTATCCTGGAGCCTGAGGTAGTTGTTAGATGGTTTTAATTAGGAGAGTGACTACCTTTCATTTTGAAAATTTTATTATGGCCCCAGTGTGGAGAATAAGTTAGGAGCAAGGCAAGAATGGAGACAGAAGCAATAGTTAATGGACATGTATAAATAGTTTAGGAAAAAGGAAATGAAACTTAAAATTGAAATGAAGGGGTAGATTTGAGAGATATTTCCAATATGGAATGAACAGATGTTTAGAAATATGTTGTTACTTAGGTGGTTTTGTTTGTTTTTGTTTAGAAAAGCTGATTTGATTGGGAAGCATGCTATATAGTGACAGAAGTGACTGAAAAGCCCAGTCAGGCCACCCGTCTGTGTTCAGAGAATTCATTGACTTTTGAAATACCTAAATAAACCATTTTAGAGCATAACTTTTGTTCTGAGCAAAGAAACATCTTGAACAACAAAAGTGACATTTTTAAAAAGGATTTGACATTAACAGATACAGAGCATATTAAAGTGTTTTTGTTTATAAAACCTTGAGAACATTGTACCATTTGATATGTTATGAAATACTAGACAACGTTTTTCAGGAATACTGTGTCAGAAAATTAGGTTTTATAAATTAAATGCCTGTTCTCTATTTAGAAATTTTTGGTTAACAAAGCACTAGCATATAAAAAATTACAGAAAGGATATACGAGTAAAGGAAATGTTCAGTTTTTTGCTTGTTTTAAGGTTCTTTTGTGAATTTTCAGGTGATTTGCCAGAATACAAGAACTATTTTTATTGTAATTGAATCCAGAAGAAATTTCTTTTTTTACTTTGTGGTTTCATTAAGTTTGCTTCAAGCTATCTAATTGCTTTTGATGAATGTCTTTAATTTATTTGGGTCAAATTCTTATAGATTAAGAGGATATTCTCTTAGAGAAGAAAACAGAGTCACATAAAGAAACAATTAATATTGTTATACTAAGTATATCAGAAGTTCACATTTCCATGATGCATAATATTTTAAAATAAGCCTTTGACGTTTTTTGTTTTCTAGATCAATTTGAAGTCATATTTCAATATTAAATACTTAAATCCTCTTGTATGTTTAGAAGGTGGTCTTTGTTCCCTATAGTAATATGGTTATCAAAATGAAGGAGTGCATGGTGTATGTGTGTATGAATGTGTGTGTGTGTGTAAAACCAATTTCACAGTGGTTTAGCTATAAATGAAAATTCTCTTCCCCAATTTCTTCACCATCCTGGGATTCAGTGCTACAAGGTTGGTTGCCATACATATCAGCATTTAAAAATTTTTCCAGTTTTATTTACAAAGATCATGTTTTCATGATTAGAGGCTAGATCATGAACTCAAATGAACTCTCTTTGCATCCTTTTTTCTTTATTTTTAATCTCAGTGCCCCTACCCTACAACCTTATGCCAAGTAGTTAGTTTTAATCACATATGTTAGCTTTCTATATAATCCTTAATTTTAAAAAGAGAAAAATTTCTCCATATTTTTAAGTAATTCCTTCCCACTTCACCTTCTGTTTTTCACTTTTAGTATTCAAATGTGTTCAGTGTTTGAAGTTTGCTGTTTTTACTAACCCTCTTTTCTGCTTTTAGTTAACTGCCAGATCCCTACCTGCTGTGCAGTCTGATGAGAGACTTCAGCCTCTGCTTAACCATCTCAGGTAATATGAAGGTACAACCTTGCTATGCTTATAAATGCAAATACATTAAAATGGTTAAAGTATTTGAAAATGGGTAAACCCCTTTAATTACTAAAACTTTAAAAATATTTTCCTTCCTTCAATTGTTATTCAAATTGAAGTCTTCAATGCAACATGCTTGTTACCCTTGACTTTAGGGTATTGTAGAAAACTCTTTAAATAAAAATGTGTAGAATGGATTGATAACTTTAAAATGAATTCAGAGTTAAATGACTAACTTTACAGAAAAATCTCAAAGCTATTTATTTAAATGCAAGGCTCAAGTATACTTTTGAGATCACGTATTTTATTGGGGATAAGTGAAACAATGTGATTTGTTTTACAGACACAAAAATAGTATCCCCTTGCTATTTAGAAAATAAACTTAGAAAATACAGGAAATGAAAAACTCATTATTACTACCCAGAAGTAACTTTACCTCCATGTTTTTTTAAAATCTGTGTTGAAATTATACTTTTATATAATTTGCTATTTTTCCATTTTTAATAAGGTGTACAGGAATTTTTTCCTGTTTAAAAATTAGTGACTGATTTTTTCTTTTGTATGATTATTGTATTATAATGTATTTATCCTGCTTTGGGGGGCAGTTTGACCACTTCTAATTCTTTTCACTACTTATAAATAAGTCTGTATGGAAATTCTTATCTGTAGTTTATAATATTTCTCTGGAGTAGATTTTCAGAAGTGGAATTACTTTTTTGAAGGGTGTGGATATTTTTTTAAGGTTTAAGTATATATATTTGTTTTTTAAAAACCCTGTTCTACTTATACTCTCTTATTGCACAAAGACTGCGTATTTTATTAGCCTGACTTCTAGGTGGGGCAGCCCAAACTGTTGCTAATTAATTAGGTTAATCATAGAGCTACCAATGTGATCATGTACATTTCATTAATTAATTTAAATGTTTGATTATTAATTTTTATGTGGGGGGTGATTATCTGTATTCTTTGCCCATTTTAAAATAGTGTCTCCTGATTTTATTTGATCTTATATACTTTAGATATAAAGGATAGTAACCCTTTATGGTATTTGTTACTAAAATTTTTTTTCTGAAAATGTTTATTGTGTCACATTATCGAGCATACATACATTTTCAAGGTTTATACAGCCAAACATCAATAGTCTTTTTTCTTTGTGATTTCTTTTTAATCATAGACTATTATTTCTCATTTAGAAGTTTGGATGGATGTTGATTTTTTAGTATCTTTTAGTTTTTTTTGTCTTTCATTTATTCTTTCTCTTTCCTTCTCTTGTACCCTTCTCCCCTCGCCTCACCATTTTGAGTAACTTTTCCTTTCCAGAGATGGAGATTGAGATATATTAACACACTGTACAAACTATCTGAAGTATACACTCGCTCACATTATCATTATGTAGCTGTGCATACATCCCATGATCAATTTTAGAATATATTCATTACTCCAGAAAAGAAACAAAAATAAAAAAGAAAACCCAAATCTTCCCATACCCCTTATCCCCCTGTTATTGACCCATAGTATCGGTGTGGTGCATTTGTTACACTTGATGAAAGAATATTAAAACATTACTGCTAATTAGTCCATAGTTGGCAATATGTATGTTTTCCCCATATATCCGTTTATTATTATTAACTCTTTGTTTAAGTGTTCCTTCATTTGTTCTAGTTAATGAAAGAACTTTTTTGTATTTATACAGTCAGTCATTGACATTGTCCACCACAAGATTCACTGTGTTATGGGTTCTCATATTTTAACTTCCTGCTGTCCTTTTGGTGATATACATGACCCTAAACTTCCTCCTTCCACCACATTCACTCAACATTCATACTATTCACTGTTAATTATTCTCACAATAACTTGCAACTATTACCTCTGTCTATTTCCACAAGTTTAAGTTAAACCTAGTTAAGCATTCCTCGTATATAAGCAACCATTACTCATTCTTTAGCCTCATTCTTCTTCCTGGTGACCTAATTCTTCTACGTTTTATGTCTATAAGCTTACATATTATAATTAGTCCATATAGTGAGATCATACAATATTTTCCTTTGTGCCTAACTTATTTCACTTAACATTAAGTCCTCAAGGTTCACCCATGTTGTTGCATGCTTCAGGATTTTATTCCTTATTGCAGCTGAATAATATTCCATTGTGTATATTTTGTTTATCCATTCATTTGTTGATGGATGCTTTGGTTGTTTCCATCTTTTGGCAATTGTGAATAATGCCACTATGAACATTGGTGTGCAGATGTCTGTTCGCATCTCTGATATCAGATCTTCTGGGTATATCCCTAGTAGTGGGATTGCTAGGTCATAAGACAATCTAGCTTCCTGAGGAACTGCCAAACTGTCTTCCACAGCAGCGGTATCATTTTACATTCTCGCCAGCAGTGAGTAAGTATTCCAATTTCCCCACATCCTTTCTGACATTTGATTCCTGTTTGTGGTGCATTTGTTCTAGTAGGTGTGAAATATCTCTTTGTGTTTTTGATTTGCATTTCCTTAATAGCTGGTGAAGCTGAGCATCGTTTCAGGTGCTTTTTAGTTATCTGTATTTCCTCTTTGGAAAAATGTCTATTCATGTCTTTTTGTCGATTTTTTTAATTGAGTTGTTTGTCTTTTTATTGTTGAGTTGTAGAATTTCTTTATGTAGTCTAAATATCAAACCCTTATTGAATATGTGGTATCCAAATATTTTGTCCCATTGAGTTGGTTGCCTTTTCACCCTTTTGACAAAGTCTTTGAGGCACTAAAGTATTCAATTTTAAGGAGTTTTCATTTATCTATTTTTCTTTCATTGCGTGTGCTTTGGGTGTGAAGTCTAAGAAACTGCCGTCTATCACTAGATGATCTTGAAGATGTTTCCCTACATTTTCTTCTGGAAGTTTCATGATATTTGTTCTTATATTTAGATTTTTGATCAATTTTGAGTTAATTTTTAAATAGGGTGTGAGGTAGGGGTCTTCCTTCAGTCTTTTATTTATGGATATCCAGTTTTCCCAACACCATTTATTGAAGAGACTGTTCTGTCCCAGTTGAATGAACTTTGGTGCTTTATAAAAAATCAATTGACTGTAGATCTGAGGGTCTATTTCTGAACTCTCAATTCAATTCCATTGGTCAGTATGTCTATCTTTATGCTAGTACTATGCTCTTCTGAGCACTGTGGCTTTATAATATGCTTTTAAGTCAGGAAATGTGATATCCACCACTTCATTCTTTTTTGGGATGTTTTTAGCTATTTGAGGCCCCTTATCATTCTGTCCTGGTCAGGTTCATGTGTTAGCTTGGCTAGGTGGTGGTACCTGTTTGTCTGGTTGGGCAAGTGCTGGCCTGTCTTTTGCTATGAGAACATTTCATAGAATTAAATCATGATTATGTCAGTTACATCCACAGCTGATTACATTTATAATCAGCCAAGGGGAGTGTCTTCTTTAATGAGTGATGCTTAATCTAATCACTGGAAGCCTTTTAAGGAGGATTAAGAAGAAACAGGTTCTCTTCCTGCTTTGGCCAGGAAGCCTCTCCTGTGAAGTTCATTCAGACCCTCCATTGGAATTGTCAGCTTCACAGCCTGCCCTACAGATTTTGGACTCTACGTTCCCACGGTGTTCTAGTTTGCTAGCTGCTGGAATGCAACACACCAGAGACGGATTGGCTTTTAATAAAAGGGGATTCATTTTGTTGGTTCTTTAGAGGAAAGGCAGCTAACTTTCCACTGAGGTTCTTTCTTACGTGGAAGGCACAGGATGGTCTCTACTGGTCTTCTCTCCAGGCCCCTGGGTTCCAACAACTTTCCCTGGGGTGATGTCTTTCTGCATCTCCAAAGGCCTGGGCTGAGCTGCGAGTGCTGAGATGAGGAATGCTGAGCTGCTAGGCTGTGCTACATTGCGTTCTCTCATTTAAGCACCAGCCAATTAAGTCAAAGGTCACTCATTGCAGCAGACACACCTCCTAGCCGACTGCAGATGTAATTAGCAACAGATGAGATTCATGTACCATTGGCTTGTGTCCGCAGCAACAGAACTAGGTATGCTCACTTGGCCAAGTTGACAACTGAATCTAACTAACACACACGGTTATGTGAGACACTTTTATAAATTTTATATTTATGTATATTTCCTGTTGATTCTGTTTCTCTAGAGAACCCTAACTAATCCACCTTCCAAATGAAAATGATAATTAGCTTTTCGATTTTTACAAAGTAGTCTGTTGTCATTTTGATTGGTATTGCATTGAATCTGTAGATCAATTTGTGTAGAATTAACATCTTAACAACATTTAGTCCTCTAATCCATGAGCACAGAATTCTTTCCATTTGTTCAGATCTTCTAGCAATGTTTTGTAGTTTTCTGTGTGCTGGTCCTTTACATCCTTGGTTAAGTTTATCTCTAGATACTTGATTCTTTTAGTTGTTTTACGGAATTGTTTTCTTGATTACCTCCTCAGATAACTCCTTACTAGTGTATAGAAACACCATTGATTTTTTGCATGTTGATCTTGTATCTTGCCACTTTGCTGAACTTGTTTATTAGCTCAAGAGCTCTGCTGTCATTTTTTCCTGGGTTTTCTAAATATGGGATCATTTCATCTGTTATTAGTTACAGTTTTACTTCTTCCTTTTCAATCTGAATGCCTCTTATTTCTTTTTCTTGCCTAACTGCTCTAGCTAGAACTTTTAGCACAATGTTGAATAACAGTGGTGGCAATGGGCATCCTTGTCTTATTCCAGATCTTAGATGAAAAGCTTTCAGTCTCTCACCATTGAGTATGATGTTAGTTGTGGGCTTTTCATGTATGCCATTTATCATGTTGAAGAAGTTTCCTTTGATTCCTACCTTTTGAAGTGTTTTTATCATGAAAGAATGTTCAGTTTTGCCAGATGTGTATCAATCTCTTTATCATCTAAGATGGTCAAGTGATTTTACCACTTTAATTTTCTAATATGGTGTATTTCATTAATTGATTTTCTTGTGTTGACCACCCTTGCATACCTGAAATAAAATCCACTTTGTCATGGTGTATAATTCTTTTAATATGCTGTTGGATTCTATTTGCAAGTATTTTGTTGAGGATTTTTGCATCTCGATACATTAGTGAGATTGGTCTGAGATTTTCTTTTCTTTGATATATTTTTCCAACTTTGAGACAGACACTTATTAACCTCTGTATAATTGTAGTGTTTTTTTATTTTTTTTAGAAGGGGGTTAGGGGGGATATCCAGACAGTATTTCATCATGGATGGTATATCATAAATATTGTAAATAGTTGTTATATTTTGTGGCGTTCTGTATTAGTGAGTTAAGAAACCCAAGAATCATGTTTGAGTTTCTGCCCCAAAGTCTCTCTCCCAGTTTAAATCTATTGGTGATTAAACCTATTGGTTTATCTCCTGAGTGTCTGTTAACTATAATAGCCTCTTGTCTATTCTCCCCCAACTCCTGCTTTCCCCCCTCTGTTTTATTTCATGTCATTGCCAGATGTGATCATTTATCATTCCTCAGCATAATATTCCTTACTTAGCCTGGAATAAGAAGTCCTTCTGAAAGGGGTCTGGTCTGTCTCTTCAGCCCTAGCACCCCAAATTCTAGTCTTACCAGATGCCTTGATGCTCCTCCTATACACTGTGTTCTGTGCACTTGTAAATAATTTACAGTAATAAATAAATAAATAATAAATAAATAAGTAATAAATAATTTATCCTCCTTTCCTTCCCTTCTTCTTTCACTAACTTTTTCCCTTTGTTTAAGATTCAGCTCAAGTGTCTCCTCCCTGGTAAGCCTTCCCTTAACCATTTAATTCATCTCCTCTAGTCTGAATTGAGTGCCTTCTAAATGTATTTTCATAATACCCTATGGCTACCTCTATATTATTGAACTAATGTATTGTAACTGCTTACTTGTCTAATCTCGCCTTTATAGTATGAACTGAATTAGAGTTTGTAAAGTGACTTTCGCGCTGTATTTCCAGTGGCTGGGAACAGTATCTGGCATGATAGGTATTCGTTATGTGTTTTGTTGAATGAATGGACGCATTAATAACAGTGATATTTTATCATTTTTTTCTGCATAAAGTTTTTGATAATTTATAAATATTTTCACAATTTTTCTTATAAAACTATTGGTTCAAAAGATTTAAACCTTTAGTTAATACATGATTCTGTAAAATAGTAATGAATTTTCCTTCCTAGACTTTAGTATGGTAATTGTCAACTAGAATCTATATTAACTACTGGCATGTCTGTTGAGGTCTTTGACATTGAACAAACTGTATATTCATTTAGTGCTTTTATTCTCTATGGATGTCATGCATGACTAGTTGCTAGGCAACTAGGGCTAGATGCTATATGTAATATGCACCAACGGATGTTGCTTTTTTATTATTAAACCAAATGGTTTCTTATTTTATTACCATGTCAGAAACATCTGTGTATAGAGTGGCAGTTGATATGCATTGTTTGATACTTCCTGTTCTTTAAGATAACCTTGTGATTTCCCTTTCAAGCTATTGAATTATTCTTCTGGCTATCTAAATGTAGTATTTTTATTTTATCTTCCTTCTGTTTATGTTTTGCTTAAGAATATTATTTGGTTTGAGAGATTCTTATGATAATCTTGTTAGGAAAAAATAGTCACCATTGATTTGCATGAACTGTATAATTTAAATGTTCCTTAGAAAGGATGGACATTAGCAGGCTGACACTAAGGTAATTATTAAGACTAATTTTGTTTAGTGCTTCTAATGCTCAGTAACGACTGATGAATAGCATTTTAATTAAATTTGTCAATAAAACTAATTTGGAGGATGATATAAATACCTGTGAAAACTGAAGAAGCAGTATTTGAGAAGAGAAATTCTCAAATCATTTTATAGGATCTGAACACGCAAAGATAATCAGTGTAACAGTTTGCCAAGCTAATAATCTAGGATACTGCTTAACAATATATATTATTTTGAGATTGCAGAAGCAGTGTATCCAAATCTTCTTAGTTGAACTCAGTTCTCATTAGAATGAACTAAAAAAATTTTGCTTCAATATTTTATGCAAATACTAGTTTATTTTTTATTTATTAGTAATAGCCATCCATTCATCAATTACTGAGTATCCCTTCTGTACTTAGAATAAGAAAATAAGAACCAATCTCTGTTCTCAAAGAATGGAGAGGTTTGGTTTCATGTGAGAGGAAGACTCTTAAACAAGTTACAAATTTTTATTAGACTTAAATACAAAATACATAATTCGGTTAATTAAACTTACCATCTTCCTCACTGGGTTATTCCTTAGGTAATAAGCTCTGACTTACTTGCTTTGACTTGCTGCGCACAATACTGGCTTGTGATGAGTGCTCAGATTGTCAGACTGAACTTTAATCTAATTTGAGGATGATGATGTCATTAGCTGAGAAGGAGAATAAAGAAAGATGAGGAAATTGGGAGATGCCTAGAGTTGCTGAAATGATAGGTTCAATAGTTTCAGCATCTTAATCTTCAAACTGTCTGTAGAATATATGGATGGAGTGTCAATAGTAGGTGAATAGGTCCACAGTTTAAAAGTGAGGTTTAGACCAGAAAGAGACATTTGGGAATCATCACTGTATACACTTAAAATTAGGGCAATTTGTACAAATCATCATTTCTGCTTTCCTAAAGTCCTATGTTATTAAATGTATCATTTAATGAGTCTACATCTCAATGTGACTTAACAGTAATCATGATGATTATCTATCACTGCATTTTCTTGGTTGAATTATTTAGCATACTAGGATTTTTAAATTTGAGATATATGGAGGTCTACTAAATTCTACTTGTGGGTGTAGAATTTTATTTTAAATATTTATCTTTGCTATCTAATGATGGCACCCATGTGATAATAATTATAAAGTGATATTAGGCTAGCAAGAGTGTATGTTAAAGATTGCTATGTTTATTTGTTATCTCAGTTATAAATATAATATTTAAAGAAACCAGAGAAGCTAACTTGTAGCCCATATTCTACATATTACAACTTCAGTGGTATGATTGTGATTTATTTCCTTAACAACATTCCCCCCAGTGTAAAATAATGAAAGCATCTTCCTTCAATTGGTATCATTACAAACCAGTTTTGTAAAACTTTTTTCTAATACATATGTACACATTTGTTTTTTTTACTCTCTAAAGAATATGCTGTCACAAATCTTATATCAGAAATGCAACCTCTGTAAGAAAGCTTTTCCCAGTATCACAGTAGTTCAGTTCTCTGTGTTTTCTTTTTGAATCAATTCTCGTTTTGAAATCAGAAAATTTCCTGGGCATTCATGTGTTTATTGTGGTAAATATGTAAATAAATGCTAGAGATAGGTTTAGTAGATTCACCATTTGAAGTCTAAAATGAAAGCCTCATTAATGTGGTCCACATGCTTCAGTTGTTGTCAGCTCTTTCTCATCACCTGTTTCCAGCTTCTGGCAGTGCCCTGAACTCTTTATTTCCCTTGCCATATGCAACAACACAGGCTTTTAGTTCAGTGATTATTGTGAAGGTTTTCCAGATGCCATGTAAGATATTAATAAATGAGAAAGAATATATTATTTTCCATTAGTTACTGTCTTTGCATTATTTTTTCATGTCTGTCTGGAAAACATTTCTGTCTTTTTAGTGGTATACTTGTTACAAACCATCACTTTGTTAGAACCAGCCCATTGTACTAATAGGTACTCTGATTATTTATAAAGGCACTAATAGATGTGGTTCCCTCATTTGAGACATATTTTTCAGAAGTAGAACGGAAAAAAAATTTATACACCCCACTCACACATGCACACAAAATGAACTGAAATCACTGCTACATCTTAATCAAATAGAGGATAGAGAGGTAGGAAGTTTTATTTGTGAAAAGTTGTATGTGTATGTAGACTATGTTACAAACTTATGCAATTTAATGTTTTTTTTAAATAAAATGTGGCCACAGTATATAAAATTTAGAAAAAAATAGAGGAGAGGATCCTATTTGTGATTGCCACTAAGGTTATGTTGCAATATATGCATATTCTTATATAATTATAATTAAAGTGGTTAAACTTTTAAAACTCTTTTTTCACTTAATATGTCATAACTATGCAATAAATTAGAAAATTGGTTTTCATGGTGTGATGGTTAGATTCTGGTGTCAGGTTGGCCAAGTGATGATGCGCAGTTACCTGGTCAGGCAAGCACTGGTCTGACCATTGTTGCAAAGATATTTTGTGGCTGGTTGATAAAATGGAAGGCTGGCATATTAAATCATCAGTCAGTTAATTGCATCTGTGGCTGATTACCTGCAGTCAATAAGGCATGCCTCCCACGAAGGAAATAATCCAATCAGTTGAAGACTTTTTAAGGGCAAAGAGAGAACTTTTTGCTCCTTCAGCCAGTGAGCCTCTCCTGTGGAGTTCATCCATACCCTTCACACCTTGCCCTGTGGATTTTGGACTCTTCCATTCTCACGGTTGCATGAGACACTAATAAATCTCGTATTTACAGATATCTCCTGTTGGTTCTGTTTCTTTAGAGAACCCTAATACACATGGCTGTAATTTTAAGCACCTGTACAATACTCAGTTGAGGCAAGATATGCCTATTTTTACTTGCCTTTCCATTTTATTGGTTATTTAATCTTTCTTGGTTGAATAACTCCTAGAAAGCAAATTCTTAATATCAGCAGTTTCTGTATGGCCGGATGAGATAAACTGGGCAACAGAAATGCTGTAATGACTTCATGAAGAAGGAATTGGAGTGTGGATGTTTTCTAGCAGATAGAGTTAAGAACAAAGAGTAACAGCAAACTAGGTGGTGCATAGCTTTGCAGAGATAGCAGAGCTCATTAGTCTAAAGGTGTCATGTTTCCTAAGCAAGAAAAGTGGCATAGTTCTTAACTAGTCAATCAGTTACTTGGTAAAGATGGGATTCAGGAAACCAAATATTAAACCTTATTAGTGTGTCTAGATTAAAACCTTTTTAGTTATCTTATCAGTGAACTCTTCTTTAGAATATTATTTAAAATCATATATGTTCAAATATGTGTAAGTTTAATAAATATGAACATGTATTATCTAACACTTCTGTAGGTTGGGAGTCCAGCATGGGTCTCCCCATGGCTTAAAATCTCGCTAGGTTTAAAATCAAAGTGTCAGCAAGCCTCTGTTCCTTGGGAGTTCATTTATGTTGTTAGCTAAGATTATTTCCTTGCAGCTGTATGACTGAAGTCCCATTTGCTTGCTGGCTGTCAGTAGGGACCAATCTTTGCTCCTAGAGGTTCCTCACATTCCTTCTTGCTTTTCATGAGCTCCCACAGGCCCCTGACCTGTCCTTGCTCTCAGTGCCAGCAACAGTACAAGTCCTTCTCAGGCTTCAGATCTCTCTGATTTTGGTTGCTGCATTCCTCTGCCTCCAACCTAAGAAAGGTTTCAGCTTTAAGGGCTGATGTGATTAGATTGGCCACCTAGATATTCAGGATACACTCCCTATCTCAAATTCCTTAACCTTATTTATATCTGCAAAGTTCCTTCTGCTTTGTAACCTAACATATTCACAGGTCTGGGACTTAGAGTGACATTTTTCAAGGGCCATTAGTTCTACCTATTTCAGTACAAATTTTCTTTTGGGGAGAGGAAACAATTTTGAATCACTTTTCACTAGTTTTATAAGTAATTCACCACTCTTAATTTACATAGAATACTAAATTTTCCTGGGGTTTTGAATAGGTTAAATCACTTTGCTAGCTTAATATGTTTTAAAATTGTAAAAGAGTAAAAAATGATTTTTTATAGAAATATAAATGTTACTGATTTTTTTTTTGATGATATAGAAAGAAGAAAATCTTCCTTGTTTCTTCAACTAGCTGTCTAGCCAAAGGCAAATATATACTTTTGTAAATAGCAAATTTTGTAATGAGTTTGTACAGTACTGGCTGAGACTTATGAAGGTGCTTAGGTCTGAGAGCTGTTTAGTAATGCATGGTTGTAAACCTTTTAGCATTCTTAGATTTTGTTTTAGTCATAATTTATTCAACACATATAAGGAAGTTCCTACTAAGTCCTGGCCTGATGCCAGTGTCTAGGGATACGTATTTATTTCTGCCTTCATAGAGCTTAATATTTTTCAGGAAAGAGAGAACTTTAAAGTAATTACATTATGATGACTGTTAGCATAATTGTAATATGTGATGCTACCAGAGTGCATAGCATCATAGAAATAATGAAACCTCATGTCACAATGCTCTTGCTGCTTATTTCCAACTAGACATTTAAAATTTCTCTTTCTTTACAAACTCTGAAGTTTCTTAAGAGCATTTGAATTGTGGATGCCAGTAATCTTAATGAAAAGCAAAACTTGTGATTTCTTATGCTTTTCAATTATTTAATGATTTCAGTTATTTAATTTCCTATTCTTCACTCATTGGATTTCTTTAAAACATTGATTGCTCTCTAGTAATGTAGTAAGAAAATGAATTATTTTACACTGTTAGTCATAAAGTGCTAATAAGGTACAAAATGATGATAATGCTATAGAAAGTAACTTTCCTAAAGAGCCCTAGAAAGCACTGTAGAAGCAATATATTAACAGCTAAAAAGTAACTTCTTAAGTACAATTACTTAAGTTCAGTAGAACTTTCTGTAGTGATGGAAATATTCTATACCGGTGCTGTACAATCTGGTAGCCAATAGCCGTATTTGGCTTTTGAGTGCTTGGAATGTGGCTGTTGTGAGTGAAGAACTGAATTTTAAATTTCTAAAAATTAGTTTCAGTTTAAATTTGAATTGCCAGTTTTACTTAATGGCTATGAAATTGGGCAGTGCAGTTCCACATCGTATTTTAAATACATTTGTATAGTCATATATATATATTTTTTTTTGTATGCTGTATGGCAAGGTCACATTTCATTATTTTTCCATGTGAGTATCCCATTATTGCAGCACCATTTGTTGAAGTTTTGTTTGTTTTTTTGGTAAGTGCATGTACCATATATTTTTGCAAAATGATACTAGTAGGACCAGCATTCCAAAATCTGGCAGCTGTAATGCCTAAGATGAGTAATGCAAAGATTAACTCTCAAAAATCAAACTTACTCATGCTCAGAACTTTGCTTTACTCATGGTGTGAATTTAATAGAGAATTTTTCTATGAATAATAATAACAGCAGCCACTGTCTATAGAGCACTTGTTAAATCCTTATTGTTTACATTTAATCCCTGCAATAATCCAGTCAAGAGTAAATATTATTCTTGGTTTACAGAGAGAGAAACTGAGGTTCATTAAAAAATAGGATGGTCACCTGGTAAGTTGCAGAGCCAGAATTTCACTCTGCTCTGTCTGACTTCAAAACCTGTGATATTAACCATTAGAGTCTAAACTTATCAGGATTTACAGAGATGGTGAAGCATGAGGGAGAGATAATATCAACTTTTTCTTCTCTTCTGTGATTGTTCTGAGTCATCTGACCATTTTCATCCTGCCTTCATTCACCTGGATATCAGTATAGAGGATATTTTTACACACATCGTTACCATTTTTCCTTCAACCCTTTCCACAGTGTGACTGACTAGTTAACAAAACCTCTTTCCTTTCTGCATGAGAATTTGACCTTCAGTTAACTTCTTAGAATTGTTTTCCTGAAAACAGATAATGATGGTATTTATCAGTTATTTTACTAGATACCATGACTTCTATGGAAGAAATGATCCCTGATTAATTAATTGCATCTGTACTGGAAGGAACTAAAACACCTGACAAAGAAGCCATAACTTTGGACTTCCTTGTCTTGTTCCTTGAAGTGGCCCTGGAAGGTGTACTTATGAGGCACTAAGAAATTGTGATTACTGAGGGTGATGAGTCTTCTAAGCCAGGGTAACTCTTGCACCTGTTAGATGTGATTCTTGACTCCTTGCACCTGAGTTGTCCAGCTGTGCAGAACTGCTGCAAAGACTCTTGTAGAAGAGAAATGTTTGAAATTGCCCTGCTGCCAAGCTGTGATTTCTGTCCTGGGTCTTTCTGAGGACTAATGCCAAGTTTGACCTTTGGTAGTCTTTGAGTCTAAATGCTTGGTTAGCCTAAGAAGAACCCCTGCATTCCAGACACAATTAACCGTTGTTCACTCAGGAAAAAACAAAACAAACTTCCATAGTTGGGCCAAGGAAAGACAAACTACTGAGACTCATTAAAGGTGTAATGCCTTCTCAATTGTTTCTGCTTGTTATTTAAAAAGTAGTAGTGCTGTGGAAGATAATACAAAGTGAATAAAAAAAAATTTTTTAATATCACTACTTTGGTTCTTATTGCATACTTATAATCTAAAGGAGACCCCTAGAAACATTGACAAAATGCATATAGCGTTATATCTTAGTCTGCCCCTAATACTCAATTTAAAGTCCCCTTCCCACCTCACAAATGCTTTGTTATATCATCTTACTCTGTTTTTTTTTCACAGTAACATCTATATGGAATTATTACATTATCATTTTTATTTATTCACTTGTTCGTGTGATGCTTATTTGTTTAGAATGAAAGCTCCATGAGAGCAAGGAATTTGCCCATTTTGTTCATCGCTGTCTCCCCATAATTTTAACAGTGGTTAACTAAGTAGGGCCTCAGTATATACTTGAAAGAATGAATGAAAAACACTTTCAGCTTTTAAAATTTCAACTTTTATCACTCATTTTTTGAAGCTGCTAAATATTGAGACTGAAAGATATGATAATTTGGATACAGAGCTGATGAAATTTCTGTCATTTCTAAGGAAAAACTCTGATAAAGAAATATTCTCTACCTTTGGGAAAATTGAGTCCTTGTTTTGCCTTCTGTTTTGGGAGCTGGGACTCTGTCATGTAATCAGGAACTCATCATGGAGGAAAGAGAGTACTTTTTATTCCTTTATGTGACCTCAGAAAAGTAGTCCCATTATTTTTCTTCCAATCCCTTATTCAAATGTTGAGGATATGTATTTTAAAAAGCATAACTTATTATGTACTTTGCTATTTTGATCTATGAAATGGAAGCCTTAATCATCAATATCTGTGCAAGCCTAAAGAGATGTATAAGGATGGTATGTGATGTGACTGTTGGACTGTGATTTACAAATAATCCTTATTACTTGTCCCCATCATTCTCTGTTCCCCAGAAAACCTGCAGATTTCCAAAACATTGTGTAATTGTTTCTCTACTGATATTGGGAACAAACAGGAGAGAGTATGGGAAGAGGTTTACCATCAATTTGATGTATTAATTCTGCTAGTTGTTAGAACTACATCACCACCACCCCCATTTCTCATTAGCACTCTCTCAGGCATCCTTTATTTTTTTTTTAACGTTTTAAAAAATATATAACGTATATACAAAGAAAAGAAAGAAAAAGCAATGATTTTCAAAGTACACTTCAACAAGTAGATGCAGAATGGATTTCAGAGTTTGTTAAGGGTGTCCATTCCACTATTTCAGATTTTTCCTTCTAGCTGCTCCAAGTCACTGGAGGCTAAAAGAAATTATTTTTTCTTTTTTGTGAAAAGTAACATATATACAAAAAAGCAAGAAATTTCAAAGCACATCTCAACAGTTAGTTATAGAACAGATTTCAGAATTTGGTATGGGTTACAATTCGATAACTTTAGGTTTTTACTTCTAGCTGCTCTAAGATACTGGAGACTAAAAGAAATATCAATATAATGATTCAGTAATCATACTTGTTTATTAAACTCTACCTTCTCTGTTTAACTCCACTATCAACTTTGATCTTTCCCCCACCCTTTAGGAGTATTTGGGCTATGCCCATTCTACCTTTTTCATGTTGGAAGGGTCTGTCAATAATACGGGATGGGGGATGAAACTAGTTGATTTTTGGAGAGGCTGGCCCCTCTGCATTTCAGGACTTCTCTGGTCCATCTAGAGGTTGTAGGTTTCTGGGAAGTTACTCTAGTGTATGGAACCCTTGTGGAATCTTATATATTGCCCTAGGTGTTCTTTAGGATTGGCTGGAATGGTTCTGGTTGGGGTTTGGCAGGTTATGATAGGTAGCAACGTCTAACTGAAGCTTGTGTAAGAACAACCTCCAGAGTAGACTCTTGACTCATTTGAACTCTCTGTGCCACTGATACTTTGTTAGTTACACTACTTTCCCCCCTTTTAGTCAGGATGGAATTGTTGATCCCATGGTGCCAGGGCCAGATTCATCTCTGGGAGTCATCTCCCATGTTGCCAGGGAAACTTTCACCCCTGGATGTCATGTCTCACGTAGGTGGGAGGGCAATTATTTCACTTACAGAGTTGGGCTTAGAGAGAGTGAGGCTACATTTCAGCAACAAAAGAGGTCCTCTAGAAGTAACTCTTAGGTATACCTATAGGTAGTCTAAGCTTCTACATAAGATTCACAAGAGTAAGGCTCAGGATCAAGGATGTGGCCTATTGATTTGGGTGTCCGTAAAGTTTGACACAGTATCAGGGGATTCCCCAATGATAAGGTTTAATAGTTCCATATTTTTTCTACCATTTCTCAAGGGGTTTTGCCAATACTTTTTGATTATCTGCTTGATATGCTCTAGGATATATCCAGGCATTATATTAAGCTATACAGATTAAAGGCCCTCATTCTTATTCTGGGCTCCTTGTGTTTGGATTGTTTAAATGATCTATCCAGATAGATTGAGTTAGATTATGTGCTACAGAAAATTTAGGTTCTGGACAAAATATACCTTTCTTCCTTTTGGTTTCAAAGAGTAGATCAGGTTCTAAAATATAGACAATGTCTTCATTACCCCTGTATTCTGAATTACCTTAATCCCAAACTGATTGGCTTTGTTCTTAACTCTAAATACCGGGTTTACATATATAAAACAACCTCCCCAAATCCAGAAACCGTAGTTACCAGTCCAGGCTAAATGTGACTGCTCTAAGAGCTTACGATCTAGGCCCCTGTGCTCTTATAAGTATTTTCTAAATGAGACCGTACAATAATTGCTGTTTTGTTTCTGGCTTATTTTGCCTTGCCAGATGTCCCACAGTTCATTCACAATGTTGTGTGCCTCACAGCTTTGGTGTTTTTGTCGCAGCACAATATTTGCTCATATGTATACACCCTTGTTTACCAATCTACTTCTCAGTGCACCCTTCAGCCATTCATTTGGCATTATGTATAATATCCAAAGTCAACAGTCCATTGCCACTCTCAGTTTTAGATAATTTCATTGGTCCCAAGAGAAAGATAACCAATAAACACCAATAAGAGTTAAGATAACCCTTAACTCTTATCCATCCCGCTGTTATTTACCCCTATTTTTGCTGTGGTACTGTTGATGTTTTCCTGTTAAACACACCCGATAGCATACAATAGCAGTTTCCACCCCCTGTACCCTAAATTTATACATTCTTTATGTAAGATTCGTACCTTTGGAGTAGTTCATGCAAAAGCTTATTTATATTTGTAGTGTTAATCAGTGGGCCACATGGGTCTATACAACCCCTTTCAATCTTGTTTACCTTCAATATGGTAATATTATTTATAGACCAGTTAGTGAACTGCCTTCACTTCTACCTACTCCCTTACATTTGAGTTCAATCTTATAAGCTAACCGTTACCCTTGTCTAGCTTCTGTCTATCTCTAGGTCCCCTGTATTCTTTATTCTAAACCTCTGATTTTGCCTTTTCAGTATCTATCCTTTTGTGTCTGGCTTATTTCACTCAGCATTATGTCCTCAAGACTCCTCCATCATGTGCTTCAGGACGTCATTTTGTCCTACTGCTGCATAAGATTCCATTGTATGAATGTATCATATTTTGTTAATCCACTCGTCTGTTGATGGGCACTTGGACTGTTTCCATCTTTTGGCAATTGTGAGTAATGCTGCTGTGAACATCAGTGTGTAAATGTGTGTTTGTGTCATTGCTTTCAGCTCTTCTGTGTATATACCGAGTAGTGGTGTAGGCATCCTTTCTTTATTGCATTTATTTGACAATCCCAGGCACAAAACAAAAAGTTTTTGTTAGGGGTCATTATATTACTGGAATTTATACCAAGATTGTAGAGTAAAAGAATATAAAACCTTTTCCCATGAAAATAGAGATATTTGTTGGGGCCTTCAAATGTATGTGGTGAAATACTTAAAATGGGCTCTCTAGTTTAAATGCACATTATAAGTGTATGTGTGTGTATATTAATTTTGATTTTTAAATAAATTTTATTGAGGTATACTTTACATACAGTGAAACACACTCATTCTAAATATACAGTTTGATAACTTTGGCAAATATCAGGTACAGATGTTTTTATAGAAAAATAAGCTCTCTTGCAGTTCATTGGGTTCTTGAAGTTTAGAAATTAGAATAAATAGGAAAATATGGACCACATGAGGAAAGATGAGGGCAACCTAAAATAAAGTAGCAGTTACACAGTTAATAGTTATTATCTGATATGGAAACCCATAACAGTCCTAATTTTTATTGGATATGCGTATACTTGGAATCATATAATTTCTGCCCAGTTGTATACAAATATAGATCATTATACTACATATTGTCTGATGGTAGTTTTCTGGGACTTTTTTTTAAACAGAATTGAGTAAGCTTTGCACTTGTAGAAAATAATCTATGTTCTACAACTGAAACAGAATTTTACTGATTCTATTCTCATTTGGAATAGCTGCACAGTAAATCACCTGGGCAAACACAATTTGGATACTATTTACTAGGGATTTAGCTACAAAAAAAAGAAACTCATTTCAATTTCAGTGGTGACAGCTGTTGAGTGAATTTTTGTGTGATATCCTTCAAGGCAGGAAATGATATATTCTAACTTCAGCTCCCATCATTTCCTACTCACCCAGCAAGTCCAAACTGCAGGGATTGTGCTCTCTAAATGTCTGAATGGCCTAGTTTATGGGGGCAGAGTATTTTTTTTAAACATCCAAAATGGGCAAAATTGTGACTGTAAAAGTGAATATAGAGTGATGTATTTGTTTCTTCTTCCTGAAATTGTTTTTCCATTTGTGCTATGATTATACCTGGCTTTATGTGAAGGGGTCATATTGGAACTTGGTATACTTTAATAGAATGATTTAGAAGATTACAGTTCATTTTGGAAGATGTATTAGCCTACCTCTTTTTAATGATCCAAATACACATTTCCTTGATGCAGAGATCAGTTTTGATTACTTGTGGTGCTTTCTTTACTGCTTTTTTATTTTATGCCTGTGTTCAAAATATGATAAACTATAGCCTGCCAGACAGAAAGGAGCAAATAGTTTTAACTTCTTTAGGTTTTAGAGTACGGGGAAAAGTTGACAAAGAAAGGAAATATGTTTATATGTTACTGGTTTATGAACAGAATCTTTATTTCTTGGTGGAGAGGGTGGGCAGAAAGATATCCCCAGAGGGTAGGAGAGGAATTCTTTCCTGTCTGACCCAGGGTCTTGCTGTAATCCACATTCATATCACACTTAGGTTGGTCTCTTACAAATGAGAGAGAAGAACAGGTCATTGAAGCTAGGTATTGAGGTGAACCAAGCAGATACCATGACTTCCCATTAGAAGGGTATCATGGCTTTATTTTTCCCCAAAGAAACAATTCAGGTTACCTCCAAACTAATCAGAATTCAAGATTGCTTCCTTAATAATATAAATGGCAAACTGTGAGTAAATTTTAAAAAACTTGATCCCCTAGTAAATTGTGTGAAAATAAGCATACTTGCAGTAGACTTGAGACCTTCCTTTAGTGGGCCCAGTTGTAGCTAGCAGTCTGTTCATGAATGATAGAGACTGATTTTAACTTGGTAAATAAGAAGTCAGGGTAGATCATTTGGTTATTCTACAGATATACCTTGTCCTCATCGTGTGATTGCTTCATGTCATTATGTCCTTATTCTACAATAATGTTGTCCATTAGAAACTCGTAATGGGAGCCGCAAATGTGTAATTTTAAATTTAAAAAAATTAATAAAATATAATTTCAGCATGTAATGAATATGAAAAATTTTAATGAACTATTTTACATTCTTTTTCATGCATCTTCAAAATCTGGTACATATTTCATACTTATTGCATATTTCAGTTCAGACTAGCTGCATTTCAGGTGCTCAGTAGGCACATGTGGCCGGTATCTACCATATTGGACAGTGCAATTCTACAAAACTTGATTCTATTTGAATCCCTGGTGTTTGAGATTGAATTTTCGTACAGAGTATAATCAAAGAGAATAATGACAGGCCTCCCAGCCTTTCCAAATCATCAGATTATTTAAGGCATCTAAATTCTACTACTTCAAGGTTAAATATTTTATGTGAGAATACAAAGAAGGTAGAAAAGAAATATCATTTCTTGTAGTATTCACTCAAAGAAGTGAATGAATGTTAAAAGTATAGAAAACCAATCACCAAAAGATTTAAATGTAATAAATTTAGGCCTGAATGATGATGATGATTATGATTTGAGTGAAAAACACTGTGATAAACCCTTTGCAAACATCTCATTTGATCCTTACGACAACCCTTTGAGGGAGGTACTTTTGTGATCCCTATTTTATTAGTGAGGAAACTGAAGGAGAATAGTAGGTTTATGCAAAGTCACATAGATGGTGCATGGACTCAAACCTAAGACTATTGGATTCTGCAATTATTGCCCTTAGCCGTTCTTCTCTGCTTACTTTCTTGTTCATGCCTCTGTGACTACCTAGAACAAATAGGACTTAGAAAATTGTGCAAGTAAGGAGTTGTAACTAATTCCTAAACCATTGGAATGATTTGACTACTCCTTGTTTATTGTGCTCTGAAAAAGAGAAAATGATTGGTGAAATGATCACCCTTGAAAAGCTGACTTTTGCCCTCTCATTTTGTCAGTTGTACCCTGTGGCATTTATGTCACAGTAGTGGAGTTTGTGAATACTGCTCTTGGAGCTAAAGTGTGACGATCCATCTTCTGCTAACAATCAGTGCCACAGCGTGAAAAGATTACTTTTTTTCTTAACCAGCTAATCTTGTCATGAGACCCACAAATCCACTTTCATGTAATTTCTGCTTTTTGTTTTCAACTCTCAGTTTCAACACTCAAAAGACAATTCCCTGTTGAGTACCTAAATGCTCATATTGATATTCTGGTGCATTGAATGGGACTTAAATTTCTGTTGTTTCTACAGGAGTAGGTTTGCCTTTCATTTAAGATTCACAGATCAGATGTCTGCAACTGTATATTTTTCAAGTTATCTTTTTTATATGCCAAGTGTATTTTTATTCTGTAAATTAAGTCTTTGAGTGGTAGTGTTTGGTAGATGTGATAATAAGGCCTCAGTCATACTTTCCTTCCCCATATTGGATTGATTTAATTGAATTTTAAATAGTGTCATTCTAACATTTGGTTCCATAAATATGTGTTTTGAATATTTTAAAAGCCTTACCTTTATCCTTTCAGTTCTTAAATTATCCCAACTTAGTTAACTTTAAAATTTCCTATTTATTGTGATTTTTAAGCTTTATTGAAAATCAGAAGTGTTTCATCTTACTGTTTAATGAACTTGATAATATGGAAGGAAAAAAAATTCCTCAGATGTTACTGAGTTTTAATTAAATTGCATATAGGCTTCTTGAATTAATTCTACATTAAGAAGATGTTTTATATATTTTGTGTATCATTAGTTCTCTTACTGTAGATTAGATAACACCATCTACTCAAGACAAAAGTGGAACAGATAAGAGCACACCTAATTCTAAGTAAAAGGTTTGTTATACACAAGTGCAAAAATCATGTTTTCTTAGAAAATACTGTTATGTATACATCAGGTTTTTAAAGAATTGATAAGCTTCAAATTTTCATTAAAATGGAGACAGCACTGTTATTACAAAAGTTGTTAGAATTTTAAGTTTGTTTTTATTTTAATTTTTTTTTTTTTTTATGAATAGACCTGTGTCTCAGGACCCACGTACCCAAGTATGCAGTTTTTTTAATCCCTGCCTCTGCTTGTCTTTTTGCCATCCAACCCAACAATAAATTGTAATGGAGAAATTTCCTGGGCTTTGCTTATCTGTTTCTGCCTGACCATCTGATATGTGTTAACCCTTCAGATCCTGAGGAAATAGACTTTATTTCAAAATGCCACCCCCTTATCACGTTTATTTTAGAACCCTTCCAATACCCTTAATAAACTCCAATCATATACTTCTATGAACCTAGTTGAATTTTAAGAATGTTTTAAAATGTATGCATTATGCAGGGTTCTGCAGGGAAACAAAAGCAATAAGAAATATGTACATATATATAAAATGTATGTATTATGAGACTATAGGAATTAGCTCATGTATACTGTGGTGGTTGGCTAGTATGAATACCATAGGGCAAGCCTCAAGCTGGGAACTCTGATGAAGGTTTTGATGAATTCCCTGCAAGAACCTGGCTGGTTGAAGTAGAGATGGAAATTCTTCCTTCTCACTGCTGAAATGATCCGTTCTCTCTGTAAGGCCTTCTGTTGATTGAATGAGACTTCTCTTATTGCTGAATGCAGTCTCTTGGGTTGATTGTAGATGTTATCAGCCATAGATGCTGTTTTAGTTTCCTAGGCTGTTCACGCAAATGCATGAAATGGGTCAGATTTAACAACGGGAGTTTAATCACTCACAGTTCGAGGATGGGAAAAAGTCCAGATGAAGGAGTCATTAAGTTAATGCTTTCTTTCAGAAGACTGTCGCATTCTGGGGCTGACTGCTGGTGATCTTTGGTCCGTAGCTTGTCACATGGCAAGGTACATGGTAGTGTCTTTTGGTCTCTGTCTTCTCATCTGAGTTCCACTGATGTTCAGTTTCTTACTTCCTATGGCTTTCACTCTGAGTTTCATTCCACTTATAGGGATTCCATAATAGGATTAGGGAGAATCCTGATTGAGGTGGCCACACCTTAACTAAAATAACCTCATCAAACGGTCCTACTTAAAATGGGTTCTTAAATTTAAGAACATATTTTCTGGGATACATACAGCTTCAAACCACCAAATGTGCAGTCAACCTAGATATGATTAAAATCCAGGAAATACCCTCATAGTAAAAATCAGGCCAGTGTTTGCTTGACCTGAACACCATAACCTAGCCAAATTGATACATGAATTTAACCATCACAGAATACAAAGTTGTTAAACCACAAAAGATAAAAATATGAAAGCAAACATGCTTTTGACCCTATGTGAGAATCTCATGGAACTATCCTACTTCTAAGCCTTCACAGTCATTCTGTGAAGACTACATTCTTTCAGTCTTCCGCTTTACTCTTCATCCCTCATTCCTACTAACTATTATCTTCCCCATAATCTCAGCTTTTCCTGCTAGACCCTTCAGGTCCTCTACCTTCTGGCTATCTATTTAGCTTAGACCCTGTTGTCAGCCATTTCAGCATTCTAGTAATAGTTGAGTGTCCTGTAGTCTGTGTTTCTAAAGCATAACTCTTTGTATTTGGTTCCATTATCTTGCTCAAAAGCCTTTAATACCACAAATTGATTATACTCTCTTCCCATCCTTCTTTTAGAAGAGACTTCTTCTCTCTTATTTGGGGTCTTTTTATTTTGAGCATTGTTATGCTCAAAACATTGTGCTGTCTAGATTATCTCTGGATCCTTCACTGTTTGACCTCTTCTTTGGTCATAAAGGTGTTTAACAAGCATATGCTGAGTGATTGATGGTCTATACAGGGACTCTTGAAGGATCTTTTTTGGTAATTAGTATCAGTTATATCCAGATGAGAGCAATAGTATATCCTTAATTTTCTACTGGGATGTGGAAAATATCTTGTTAGAAAGAATCTGACAATCTAATGACATTTTAAAAAATAAAGTTCACTCTGGGTTTTCTGCTTGAGTGGTGAAGGTGTTTATTTTGCTGGTTCTGTGCAGTGTTACATTTAGCAAAAGTACACTATCTCCTTTTACACCCAGTGTCTTTGGATAGTATTCTAAGGTAATTGAGTACTCACTGAACCATGACTTTATTGTTTTCATTACTTTCCTGACTTTTTGGTAACTTGAGAAAACTAAATGACATTTTACTGTTAGTGCCTTTCACTTAAGACTCCAGGAAATAAAAGATAAACCATGCATAGAGAGCATGAGTAAATCACTGCAGTTCATAATCCCTCACCAACACCTGTATTTATGGAGGAACTAACTGAGGCATATTTTTTTCTCTTATTTACTTGTGATCAATCAGTGACTAAAGTGAGAATGAATTAAGTCAAATATTGATTTTTTTTTGCCTCCCAATTAGTTAATCAAACATTTCTCTTTATATTTGGCTGAATATTTATTAGTGACTTAATTTGAATTTTGGGGCCCAATAAAATGTGTTTTGGTCTACTATATTGAGAATAATGTCATTTGTGGTATGTCTCACTTTATTCTTTTGTGAAAGGTTATAAACATCAAAGGTTTTTACATATATTGTAGATATCTTGTTAAAAACTGACCATTGGTGACAGTGATTGTTTTCCAAAATAAAGCTGTGATTATTTAAAACATTATTGTATTTGTTAATTCATATCTTGAGCCAATTGGAAGTAGTTTTTGCTGTCAAAAATTATTATTATTTCCATGTTTCCCCAATAAAATAACCATGAAAAAATGTTGATTCATCAAATTGATCTATTTTTTTTACCATGAATATAGGCTATATTTTGACAGCTCATTGGTGTAGATGCTGTATTCATTTGGAAGCTGATAATGAGCTTTGAATGTGGCAGAAAGGTGCTTCACTTTTCCTGGTCACCTATTTTTTTTTTTTAAACATTTTTTTATTGTGAAATATAACATATATACAGAAAAGTAGTAAATTTCAAAGTACAGTTTAACAAATACTTAAAGAAAAGACTTCAAATTATCATATGGGTTACAGTTCCACAATTTCAGGTATTTCCTTCTGGCTGTTCCAGTATACTAGAAACTAAAAAGAAATGTCTATATAATGATTTAGTGGTCATAATCCTTTGTTAAATCCTAATTTCTTTGTTATAATTCCTCCCTTTCATTTGATCATTCTCTCAGTATTCAGGAATATTTGGTCAATGATCATTCTAACTTCATGTTGAAAGGGCTGTTGAACATTATGGGGTAGGGGAATGAGACTGGTCAAAGTTCTGGGAGAGACTGATACCTCTAAGTTTCAGGGCTTATCTGGCATAGGAACAATCTGGACATTTTAAATTTATGAATAATAAACATAACAAGTAAACTGTTTATAGAGTCTTAGTGAGCTCTGGGTTTTATTCGATTTTTTAGGGATGCTGGTTAAGACTTGGCATACCATGGCAATTTGTAATATCTGGCTGAAGCTTGCGTAAGAGTAACCTCCAGAATGACATCTTGACTCTACTTGAAATCTCGTAGTCACTGAAACCTTATTTTTCTTTTCCCCCTTTTGATTAAGCAGGATTTCTCAATCCTGTGATGCCTGGGAAATTTATATCCCTGAAAGTAATGTCCTGTGTAGGAGGGATGGTAGTGGGTTAATTGGTAGAGTTTGGCTTAGAGAGAGAGGTCACATCTGAGCAACAAAGGAGGTTCTCTGGTCGTGACTCAGGCATAAGTAGACTCAACTTCACCATTATAGTAATAAGTATCATAAGGCCAGTCTCAAGATTGAGGGCTTAGCCATTAAATTTAAAGTCCCTAATGCTTGAGAGACTATCAGGAATTCCCCAGGTGGAGAAGTTTAATAGGTCCACATATTTTCTCCATTCTCTCAAGAGACTTTGCAAATACTTTTTAATTTTCTGCCCCAAATACTCTGAAATGTATCAGGATATTACAGTAACTTGTACAGAATAACCAGACCTCATTCCCTATTTTTGGGCTCTATGTATTTAGATAGTTTAAATATACTGACCAGACAGGCTAAGTTAGATATTGTGCTACAGAAAATTAAAAGTTTGGACAAAATAAACATCTCTTCCTTTGGTCTCACACAGAAGTTGAAGTTTTAAAATACAGACAATATCAACCTTTACTCTGTATTCTGATTTACCTTAATCCCAACTAGATCAGCTTCATTCATATCTCTAATTGCTCTTCCACCTCTCTTTCGTGTTCTTTAATAGTTGCTATATGGAGTAATGCTGACTTTCAGAGCTGTAGAACTCTGAGTCTTAGGTGTCACACAGGGACCCGTAGATCCAGGGAAGTATCAAGTAATACACAAAAAGCACAGCATTTCAGAATTTAGAAATAACACTTAAAACTCAAGAATAAATGTGACTGCTTTAAAGCTTATAGTCTAGGCCCCAATTTTCTTATAAGAATTTTCTAAACGAGACATGCAATGTTTGTCCTTTTGCTTGCTGAACATAATGTCCTCAAAGTTCATTTACCTTGTTGGATGCCTTACGACTTCATTCCTTTCTGTAGCCGTACAAGGTTCCATTGTATGTATACATCATAGCTTGACTGGGCACCTATTTTGAATCTCATTTAGTAACATCCCTTGGCATTGTCAAGTAAAAGCCAAAAGTCTAGTTTCGTGAGCTATTGTGAATTGTTCTTAAGGATTTTTTTCCTATGGCAGCACTGTTTATTCCTTTTTCTTCTACTTATTTTTTGAGCTTGTATCAGTGTTTCATTATTATGAAAAAAAAACCATCACCCTAGAAACATTCTAATAGACTTAAGAGAATTTATTATCTGAACGTATATATTTTTTATAATTTCTTTGCAAGCCTATTATCTGAATTGATGTTTCATTGTTTACCTAAGTAGGTTTTATCCTGTGGAAAGTAAAATGATACCTTGGATCCAGTCAGTCACTCAGGATAGAAACTTATGTTTTATCCTTGACTTCTCTACTTCCCTGATCAAGTCATGTCCATATCTTTCCAGAAAATCCCCTTTATCTACTACTCTTTCTTGGTTCTATCTGTTGCTCCTCCTTTACTTCAGGCTGTCCCCATCTCTTGTATTGTAATATTCTTCCAACTGGTTTTCTGATCTCCGGTCTCTCCCCTTTCTAGTTGCTTCTTCATATTCCTGTCTACTAAAGTGTAAATCTGATTATGTAAGTTCATTTCTAAAATCCTTTCATGGTTCTTCATTGTGTACAGAGCATGGGATTTAAGATTTATGATCTGTGTTTTCCATGTTGTATCTGACAATTTTGCTCCCACCTCAGCTTCATTTATCCATGATTATTTCAAATGTGTATGGAATACCTGTGATATTCCATAAAGGGGGGTAGAGAAATAATCCCATTCTGGATTCTTCCGCTCACTATCTTCATTCTGTCTACTTTTCCCCATGAGTTCCATGCTTGTCCTCACTGGACTGTGGCCATCCCCCTTTCTATTAATAATCTTAGAAGTCCAATGTCTATATATTTTTTTTACAGTCTCTCTGTAGTGATTTATACCTAATAAAATTTTTGCATAATATTGCTACAATTCTCTTGCTTTCTCCTTTTTTTTCCTTGAAATTTTGCTCTTCTGTTTATTCTATTAAAATGTTGAGGATGAAGAATTTTATACTGTTGTTCAGGAATATGTATGTGTCTTCTTTTATATGTCTTCTTTTTGCACTTAGTATGCTGCATTGATCTGGACAGAGAACACCTTCTTCTGGTACAATAATCTTTTGACTCTGTTTACTCAATAACCATAGTCATGTTTGTACACCAATTTATCATTTATTGAGGTATTTGTTAGTCTATTTGATCTGAGCAATCCCATTAGGTCACTGTAGTGAATATCCTCAATTTATAGACTAAAAAGCTGAGGCTTATAGGGCTCAGTGGAATGGCTGAATACCTCCCAGCTGGTTGATGGCTCCTTTCCTATCCTGTTATTTTTATACTTACTGGTTAAGAATGCAGCTGTTCTTTGTACTGGAATATACTTTATTGATTTTAAGTAGCACTTTGAATATATTATTTCATTTGATTTACCCAGCATTTTTGTTATTAGGCAGGCCTGGAATTATTAGTGCCATTTTACATATGAGGATGGTACAAATCAGGAAGGGCTTGCCCCAGTTTGTAGTAAAAAAGATTAAAAACAAAACGAACAGATCTAAAGGTTCCTAGCTTACTGCCATTTCCATTACCCTATGCTACCTCTTTGTTCCACTGTAAGGTGTGTATATATATATATATATATATATATATATATATATATTTTTTTTTACGTGTGCAGGCAGTGGGAATCGAACTGGGTCTCTGGCATGGCAGGCGAGAACTCAGCCTGTTGAGCCACTGTGTCCTGCCCTCCACTGTAAGATGTATTAGAAAATGAAATGCATTTTCTATCTTGGGATTTTAGTGAAACAATTTTCCAGTTATGCTCTATATTAAAATTAAAATATTAAAATCAAATGGCATTTGTTGGTTTAACGTACCATGAGTTTTGAATGCCATAGTACTGTTATGATTAATGGAATGGATAGAATCCAGTGTTAAATTTATTGACAGAAATGTGCTGTTGAGTGGGAAGTCATTCAAGAGTGAAGGATATAAGTTTTAAGGTATGGATCATTCTGTATCACTCCTTGGCAATCTTTCCATTCTGCCCCCAGAATGCAATCTACCACCTTATTGTAATAGTCTCCTGGCCAGAAGCTGCAGCATCCTCACCTCTCCCAAGATAACACTGTAGTTTTGTTTCATAATCCATACCCATCGTTTGATACATAAAACTGATTTATTTTGTGGAACAATGGCCTCTCTACTGAGCATCTGAAGTGTTTATATTATATTGTTTGCAGGAAGAATACTGGGATGGTAGGAAATAGAGTCCAGAATTCTCTATGACACTTCAATCTAAGAGTTTCCTTTAGTTGTGGAGATTGCATAACCCATGGTTTGATTGTGGTTTTCTGTAGCAGCTGTTTTTAGCTAATCATACCTTATATATCTGCATCTGAACCAGGGTTTATGTTGGGCTTGGGTAGTGTGATACTGTGTCAAAGAGATGAAAAATTACAAAAGTGAATTGTTTCAGGTAGTAAATACCAAGTATTGTTTCTTAATTTATAAATAATATTATAGCAGAACTTATTATAGGGAAGGGGATGGCATGATGTAGTGAATAAACAGAGAATTGGGAGTTAAAAGATTTGATGTTGCCACTGCAGTGCTGGTTGCTTTATGATCCTTTCTAGTTTCTGACTTCTCTGAGCCTCCATTTCCTCATTTGTCAAATATAAAATAAAAATGCTTCCTCAGAGTTGTTGTGAGGATCTAATTAGAAGATACAGATGGGGATTCTTTGCACACTATAAAATGTTATTCAGATATTCATTTAAATAAACAGTGATTTCTGCATGTCAGGCCCTTTACAAAATTTATTTCAATTCAGACTTTTCACCAACTTTGGAGAATAGGCATTATCATCTCCATTTGACAGGAGGTTTGACTGGGATTCAAAGGGGCTTAAGTAACTTGCTTATGGATCTACCAGTCTTAAGTGATGGTTCCTGGATTTAAACCCTAGTTTCTTCTTTGCTATGCTGTTAATAAAAGAGAAATGGTAGAGTCTTGAAATTTTTTTTATTATTTTAAAAATTTATTTACTTTTTATTTATGATACATAACCACATACAAACACAAACATTCTTATCATATGATCATTCCATTCTTGTTATATAATCAGTAACTCACACTATCATCATATAGTTGTATATTCATCATGATCATTTCTTAGAACATCTGCATCAATTCAGAAAAAGCGATAAAAAAAGAAAACAGGAAAAAATTCATACATACCATACCCCTTACCCCTCCCCTTCACCGATCACCAGCATTTCAATCTACTAAATTTATTTTAACATTTGTTCCCCGTTATTTATTTTTAATCCATACGTTTTACTTGTCCATCGATAAGGTAGACAAAAGGAGCATCAGACACAAGGCTGTCAGAACCACACAGTCACACTGCGACAGCCATATCTTCATACAATTATCTTCAAGAAACATGGCCACCGGAGCACAGCTCCACCTTTTCAGGCAGCTCCCTCCACCCTCTCCATTACACCTTAACTAAACAGATGATATCTATTTAATGCATAAGAATAACCTCCAGGATAAGCGCTTGACTCTGTTTGGAATCTCTTAGCCACTGACACTTTATTTTGTCTTATTTCGCTCTTCCCCCTTTAGGTTGAGAAGATTTTCTGAATCCCTTGATGCTGAGTTCTAGCTCATTCTAGGATTTCTGTCCCACGTTGCCAGGAAGGGCCACACCCCTCGGAGTCATGTTCCACGTAGAGAGGGGGAGGGCAGTGAGTTTGCTTCCTGTGTGGGCTGAGAGAGAGGCCACATCTGAGCAACAGAAGAGGTTCTCTTGGGGGTGACTCTTAGGCCTAATTTTAAGTAGGCCTAGCCTATCCTTTGCGGGATTAAGTTCATATGAACAAACCCCAAGATTGGAGGCTCTGTCTATTGCTTTGGCTGTCCCCACTGCCTGTGAAAACATCAAGAGTTCTCCACTTGGGGAAGTTGAATTTTCCCCCTTTCTCACCATTCCCCCTAGGGGACTCTGCAAATACTTCCCTATTCACTGGTCAAATCACTCTGGGACTTGTCTGGGCATCACTCTGGACAAACCTATAAAATCTCATTTCCTGTGCAAGTTTCCAAGTACTATAGTGTTCTACTGAGCTGTCCCCATAAGTTATATTAGGAAATGCACTGTCAAAATATAAATTTTGTACCAAATAGACATTTTTTGCTTGTGTCACACATATGTTAAAGTTTTAAAATATTAATTACCATCTATTTTCAACACCCTGCATGCAGTTAGGTAGTATTGTGCTATCTATTTCTGAATTTTTACGATCAATCCTGTTTCACAATCTGTGCACAATCCCTTTAGCTCCAATTACCCAATATCTACCCCATTTCTATCTCCTGATGGTCTCTGTTACCCACTGAAATTCTCCAAGTTCATTAGCTAATGTCAGTTCATATCAGTGAGACCATACAGTATTTGTCCTTTTGTGTTTCTGGCTAATCTCACTCAGCATAATGTCCTTAAGGTCCATCCATGTTACATACTTCATGACTTTATTCTGTCTTACAGCTGCATAATATTCCATCATATGTATATACCACAGCTTGCTTAGCCACTCCTCTGTTGATGGACACTTTGGCTGTTTCCATCTCTTGGCAATTGTAAATAATGCTGCTATAAACATTGGTGTGCAAATGTCCGTTTGTGTTCTTGCCCTCGTATCCTCTGAGTAGATACCTAGCAATGGTATTGATGGATCATATGGCAGTTCTATCCTTAGCTTCCTGAGGAACTGCCACACTGCCTTCCACACTGATTGTACCATTTGACATTCCCACCAACAGTGGATAAGTGTTCCTCTTTCTCCACATCCTCTCCAGCACTTGTCATTTTCTGTTTTATTGATAATGGCCATTCTGGTGGGTGTGAGATGATATCTCGTGATTTTGATTTGCATTTCCCTAATAGACAGGAGAGTTGAGCATCTTTTCATGTGCCTTTTGACCATTTGTATTTCCTCTTCTGAGAAGTGTCTGTTCATGTCTTTTGCCCATTTTGTATGTAAATGGGTTGTCTGTCTTTTTGTTGTTGAGTTGAACAATCTCTTTATATATTCTGGATACTAGACCTTTATCTGATCTATCAAATCCAAATATTGTCTCCAATTGTGTAGGCTGTCTTTTTACTTTCTTGATGAAGATTTTGATACACAAAAGTGTTTAATTTTGAGGCGTTCCCATTTATTTATTTATGTATTCAATGCTCATGCTTTGGGTGTAAGATCTAGGAAACTGCTTCCTATTATAAGATTGATGAGATACCCTGGGTTTTCTTCTGAAAGTTTTATGGTTTTAGATCTAATGTTAAGTCTTTTATCCATTTTGAGTTAATTTTTGTATAGGGTATGAGATATGAGAACTCTTTCATTTTTTGCATGTGGATATCCATTCTCTAGGCACCATTTATTGAAGAGACTGTTCTGTCCCAGGTGAGTTGGCTTGGCTGCCTTATCAAAGATCAATTGTCCATAGATGAGAGGGTCTATATCTGAACACTCTATTCGATTCCATTGGTCAGTATATCTATCTTTATGCCAGTACCATGCTGTTTTGACCACTGTAGCTTCATAATACACCTTAAAGTCAGGTAGCGTGAGGCCTTCGACTTCATTTTTCTTTCTCAGGATATTTTTAGCTATTCAGGGCACCCTGCCCCTCCAGATAAATTTGGTTATTGGGTTTTTCTATTCTGAAAGGTAAGTTTTGGGGATTTTGATTGGTATTGTATTGAATCGGTAAATCAATTTAGGTAGAACTGATATCTTAACTATATTTAGTCTTTCAATCCATGAACACTCTATGTCCTTCCATTTATTTAGATCTTCTGTGATTTCTTTTAACAATTTCTTATAGTTTTCTCTGTATAGGTCTTTTGTCTCTTTAGTTAAATTCATTCCTAAATATTTTATTCTGTTTGTTGCAATTGTAGATGAAATTTTTTCTTGATTTCCCTCTCAGATTGTTCATTACTAGTGTATAGAAATACTACAGATTTTTGAGTGTTGATCTTGTAACCTGCTACTTTGCGGTACTCATTTCTTAGCTCTGGTAGTTTTACTGTGGATTTTTCAGAGTTTTCAACATATGGTATCATATCATCTGCAAACAGTGAGAGTTTTACTTCTTCCTTTCCAATTTTGATGCCTTGTATTTCTTTTTCTTGTCTAATTGCTCTGGCTAAAACTTCCAACACAATATTGAATAACAATGGTGATAGTGGACATCCTTGTCTTATTCCTGATCTTAGGGGGAAAGTTTTCAGTTTTTCCCTGTTGAGGATGATGTTAGCTGTGGGTTTTTCATATATTCCCTTTATTATGTTGAGGAAGTTCCCTTCTGTTCCTATCCTTTGAAGTGTTTTGAACAAGAAAGGATGTTGAATTTTGTCAAAAGCCTTTTCTGTATCAACTGAGATGATCATGTGGTTTTTCTGCTTTGATTTGTTGATATGGTATATTACATTAATTAAATGATGTTGAGCCATCCTTACATACCTGAGATGAATCCTACTTGGTCATGATGTATTAGTTTTTTTAATGTGCTGCTGGGTTTGATTTGCTAGAATTTTGTTGAGGATTTTTCTCTATATTCACTAGGGAGATTGGTCTGTAGTTTTCTTTTCTTGTAATATTTTTGTCTGTCTTTGGTATGAGGGTGATGTCGGCTTTGTAGAATGAGTTAGGTGACTTTCCCTTCTCTTCAATTTTTTTGAAGAGTTTGAGCAGGATTATACCAATTCTTTCTTGAATGTTTGGTAGAATTCACATGTGAAGCCATCTGGTCCTGGACTTTTCTTTTTTGGGGAGCTTCTTAATGACTGATTCAATTTCTTTACTTGTGATTGGTTTGTTGAGATCTTCTATTTCTTCTTGAATCAATGTTGGTTGTTCATGCCTTTCTAGGAAGTTGTCCATTTCATCTACATTGTCAAGGTTATTAGCATAAAGTTGTTCATAGTATCCTCTCATTACTTCCTTTATTTTTGTGGGGTCAGTGGTTATGTCTCCTCTTCCATTTCTGATTTTATTTAGTTGCATCCTCTTTCTTCTTCTTTTTGTCAACCTTGCTAAGAGTCCATCAGTCTTACTGCTTTTCTCATAGAACCAACTTCCAGTTTTGTTGATTTTCTCGATTGTTTTCATGCTCTCAATTTCATTTTTTTCTGCTCTAGTCTTCATTATTTCTTTGCTTTTGCTTGCTTTGGAGCTAATTTGCTGTTCTTTAGTTCTTGCAAGTGGACAGTTAATTCCTTGATTTTTGCTCTTTCTTCTTTTTTTGATATAGGCATTTAGGGCAATAAATTTCCCTCTTAGCACTGCCTTTGCTACATCCCATAAATTTTGATATGTGTGTTTTCATTTTCATTTGCCTCAAGATATTTACTGATTTCTTTTGTAATTTCTTCCTTGACTCACTGGTTGTTTAAGGATGTGTTGTTGAGCCTCCACATATTTGAAATTTTCTAACACCCTGCCTGTTATTGATTTCCAGCTTCATTCCTTTATGATCTGAGAAAATGTTTTGTATGGTTTCAATCTTTTTAAATTTATTAAGACTTGCTTTGTGACCTAGCATATAATCTGTCCTTGAGAATGATCCATGTGCACTTGAGAAAAAGGTGTATCCTGCTGTTGTGTGGTGTAATGTTCTATATATGTCTGTTAATCATTTATTGTCTTATTCAGATTCTCTGTTTCTTTATTGATTCTCTGTCTAGATGTTCTGTCCATTGATGAGAATGGGGAATTGAAGTCTCCAACTATTATGGTAGATGTGTCTATTTCTCTTTTCAGTGTTTGCCTCAGGTATTTTGGAGCTTTCTGTCTCAGTGCATATTTATGATTATTATGTCTTCTTGTTGACTTGTTCCTTTTATTAATACATTGTGTTGTTCTTTGTTTCTTTTAACTGTTTGACATTTGAAGTCTAATCTGTTGGATATTAATATAGCTACTCCAACTCTTTTCTGATTGTTATTTGCATGGAATGTCTTTTCCCAACCTTTTACTTTCAATCTATGTTTTCCTTGGGTCTAAAATGCATTTCCTATAGACAGCATATTGATGGGTCCTGTTTTTTAATCCATTCTTCAAGCCTATGTCTTTTTATTGGGGAGTTTAATCCATTAACATTTAGTGTTATTACTGTACAGGCTGTACTTTCTTCTACCATTTTGCCTTTTGGATGTTATATGTTGTATCTAATTTTTCTTCTTCTTACCTTTACTGATATTCATTTCTATATTCTTCTCTACACCTCTCTCTCCTGTCTTTCCTTATCTGTCTCTAGTGCTCCCTTTAGTGTTTCTTGCCGAGCCGGTCTCTTGGTCACAGATTCTCTCAGTGAATTTTTGTCTGCAAATATTTTAATATCCCTGTCTATTTTACTGGATATAGAATTCTTGATTGGCAGTTTTTCTCTTTTCATCCCACTTAAATATATCATCCCACTGTCTTCTTGCCTCCATGGTTCCTGCTGAGAATTCTACACACAATTTTATTGGGTTTCCCTTGTATGTGATGGATTGTTTTTATCTTGCTGCTTTCAAGATTCTCTTTCTCTTTGATATCTGACATTCTGATTACTAAGTGTTTTGGAGTATGTCTGTTTGGATCTGTTCTATTTGGGGCATGCTGCACTTCGTGGATCTGTAATTTTAAGTCTTTCCTAAGAGTTGGGAAATTTTCAGTGATAATTTTCTACATTGGTTTTTCTCCTCCTTTTCCCTTCTTTTCTCCTTCTGGGACACCCACAACAGATACATTCATGCACTTCATGTTGTCATTCAGTTCCCTGAGTCCCTGCTCATATTTTTCCATTCTTTTCCCTCTAGTTTCATTTGCTTGTCTGATTTCAGATGTTCCTTCCTCCGGTTCACTAATCGTATTTTCTGCCTCTTGAAATCTGACATTGCAGGTTTCCATTGTTGTTTTTATCTCTTCTACTGTGCCTTTCATTCCCATAAGCTCTGTGATTTGTTTTTTCAGACTTTCAATTTCTTCTTTTTGTTCATTCCTTGCCTTCTTTATATCCTCCTTCAATTCGTTGATTTGATTTTTGATGAGATTTTCCATGCCTGTTTGAACATTCTGAATTAATTTTTTCAATTCCTGCATCTCATCTGAAGGCCGGTTTGTTCCCTTGACTGGGCCATTTCTTCAATTTTCCTAGTATGATTCATTATTTTTTTTGCTGGCATCTAGGCATTTAATTACCTTAATTAGTTTATTCTGGAAATTGTTTCCACTTTTTTTTTCCTAGGATTTTCTTGCTGGATGACTTTGTTGTCTATCTATTCTTTGACATTCAGTTCAGTTTATTCTATTCCTCTAGCTTAGGTTTTGTTTAATAGATCAGAATTTTTCAGTTCTTGTTTTTTTGTTTCTTGCCCTGCCTGTATGGTGCCTCTCCCCACCCCGCACTTAAGAGGGTCTACTTAGGTATTATAGACCCTAGTCAGATTTTCCCAGACCAAACTGGCCCCCTCTCTGGAGGAAAGAGTCATTTGCATCAGATTTCCCTGTGGATGACACCCAGCAGATTGAAAGATTTTCCTATGAAGTCTCTGGACTCTGCATTTTTCCTATCCTTCCCAGTATGTGGCCCTTTTCTGTCTGCAGGTTCCACCAGCATAAGGTGATGCGGTACCTTTAACTTCAGCGGACTCTCCCTGCTGGGGGTGTGGTGGAGACAGAGGAGAGGTTGTAGGCCGGCGTTAATCGCTTCACTTTTCTAGACCCTGGGATCTGAATTCCTTGAGGGAGGGATTCCACCTGAGCTGGGCCCCACCCTCTCCTAGGGAAAGCGCAGGCTCCAGACAAGCTCTCAAGCAAGCTCAATTCTGCCTATGCCTGGGGCACTGGAGCCGGAGAAGCCTTGCAGCTGTATCCAAAGAGTAATCAAGCCCTAGAAACACAGCCACAAAAGAGAAAAAGAAAAATCCTTTTCAGAGCAGGACCCTGTTCCTTGGGTCTGCCAATCAAGAGCTTAAGTTGTTATGTTGCTCTGTGTATCTCCAGTTCATCTGTGTCCCCTCCTTTCCTTCAGGGCCCAGACCTTTTCAGATCCAAAAACAATGTTCTGTCAGCCCTGCCCCCTCTGCACTGGGGCAAAAAACCAACAACCTCCACATTTACTGGAGGATCAGCTGAGCTTTAGGGCCTATTTTTCAAAGTCAGAATTTGTTAATTAATTCCACATTTGGTGTTTTGTTGTGCTCAGCCCCTGCTGCTAGTAAGATCCCTTTCCTTTCCCCTCTGGGAAGCAGCCTGTGGGGGAGGGGCACCCGCTGCTGCAGCTTGGGGAACTCACGGTTCTGGGGGAGCTCACAGCCCATCCAGCTGGTCCAGACTAGGTTACGCTGTGTGTCCAGTCACTGAGCTGGCCCCAGCAGTTGTTCTGTACTGTTCCTGCCTATTTACTAGCTGCTCTGGAGGACGAACTAAATTCCACACCTCACTAAGCGCCATCTTGTCTTCTCTCTAGTATTTCTAAAGAGTTTTGAAGTTTAGCAACAATTTGGGTAATGCTTCTTAGGAATGGAAGTAGCACTAGCTTAGGAAATAGGAGATCCAGACTGTCACTGTATTTTTATATTATATTTTGGTAAGTAACTTAAGTATATTATCTTAAATATATTTAAAGCACTTGGAAAGGGAAATGGGTACTTGGTGCGTAGTAGATACAGAATTTCTGTTTAGGGTGATGGAAAAGTTTTGTTAATGGATGGTGATGATAGCACATATGTGTGAATATAATTAAAACTACTGAATTGTATACTTGAAAATGGTTAAAATTAAAATGGCAAATTTTATGTTTTATATATGTTACCACAATAAAAAAAAAAAAAAAAACTATGGAACTCCAAGAATGAACCTTAATGTAAACTGTGGACTTTAATAACATAGCTATAATCATATTGATTCATTGTTTGGTACAACTGTACCACACAGGAAAAACTCTATCTGTGGAGGGTTGTTATATGAGAACTTTATTTTCTGCATAGTTTTTCTACAAACCTACATTCATTGAAAAATATTTTCTTTAATTGAAAAAGAAAACGACTTTGCTATATTTCTGCTAAGATTTTATATGTAAAATATTTTTTCATTCTGACTTTAATCTTTATCAGGATAATTTCCTTTGAAGTGGTCTCAAAAAATTTTTGTAAAAATCCCTTTTTAATATTTTGTTCTCTTTTTTATTTAGTCATTCCTACATTGGTCAAGATTATAGTGTACAGGGAAATGCTGGGAAGATTTCTTTAGATCAGATTGATTCGGTAAGTATCTATTCTATTAATCTTAGACTTTGTCAGTGAAAGAAGCACAGACTTTTTTCCAACCAAAGATTGGTTTGGTGTGGATGTGGGTGGGGAAAGAATGTTATTTCATTATTTCCCAATCAGTTTAAAGAAAATCCCATGTCCTATTCATATGACTTAAAAAAAATACAATTAAATCTGAAAATTTAATTTAATTATTTAATTTGAAAATTAAGCATTTATTCCAAAGAGGAAGTTTCCTCAGCTAAATAGCTAAACTCATCACTTTCAAATTCTCCCTTGTATACAACACCAGTACTCAATTTTGCCAAATTCTCTGCTATTTTAAAACAAAGATCACCTTTTTTCCAGTTGGCAGTGACACATTCACCATTTCTAAGACCTCATTGGAAGTCCCTTTAATGTTCACATTTCTACCAACATTCTCTTCAAAGTATTTGAGATCTTTCCTGTTGTTTCTCACAGTTCTTCCACAATCTCCCTCTTGTCCATTTATAAAGCCATTCCAGCATATTTGGTATTTGCAAATTGCAGCACCTCTACTTCTCTGGTTCCAAAATCTTTCAGTTTGCTAAAGCTGACAAAACGCATTACACCAGAAATGGGTTGGCATTTTCAATGGGATTTTATTAGGTTACAAAAGTACAATTCTAAGGCCATGAAAATATCCAATTTAACACATCAAGAAGAAGATGCCTTCTTGAAGAAATGGCTTCTGGCATCCAGGGTTCCTGGATCAATTTCTGTGACTCTCTCTTTCCTCCAGAGGCTTTTCTTTGGATTTCATGTCTTAGCTTCTCTGGGTCCTTCCTTGTTACTCCTGCAGCATTTTCTCTCCAAAATCCTCTCTCCCGGTGTTTGTCTTTTATCCTCATAAAGAACCCCAGCAAGAGGATTAAGACACACCTTGAATGGGTTGGGTCACTTCTCCATGGAAACAATCTAACCAAAATATCCCAACATTAGGTCTGCTCCCACAGGGATAGATTAAGAGAACATGGCCTTTTATGAACTACATAAGTGCTTCAAACCAGCACAATAACTAAACTGTGTTTATTGTTTATATGTAAATACCATATACATTTAGAAAAGGAGAAATGGAAAATGCTTAGTATGAGCTCCCATCTCTAACTTGTCAGTAGGTTAATGGTTGGCACATTCCAGCTTATTTCCATTTCGTGTTTCAATCAATAAAATGAAAGAGCAAAACATTTTACTGTAATTCTCATAATTTCTCTTTAATGCAGAATAGGATTTCTGCTCTGTGCTAGTTTGAAACTACGTACCTCAGAAAATCCAGTTTTCGATCCTGATCCAATCTTGTGGGGCCAGACCTATTTTTTAGGGTAGAACCTTTGATTAGATTGTTTCCATGGAGATTGACCCATTCAATTAGGGGTGTGATCTTTTGATTAGATGGAGATGTGACTCCGCCCATTCGAGGTGGATCTTGAATAGTTTACTGGAGTCCTTTAGAAGGGGAGATGTTTTCGAAAAAACACAGTTGCTTCAGAGCCAACACAGATACAGATACAGACACAGTTGTTTGGAAATACAGAAACCTCAGGAGAAAACAGGAACTGAGAGAGCTGTCAGGAGCTAAGAGAGTTGCTGGATGTTAGACAGGAACCAGAGCCAGCTCAGATACAGATATTTGGAGTTTTGAATGGTAAAGGAGATGCTTGGAATGCCAACAGCGAGAGCAGGTGCCCAGTCTGAGATGTTTGGAGATGCAGAGCCCAGCACATATTGCCATGTGCTTTCCCACGAGGTGCTAAGCAAGCCAGAAGCCAGAGGGATCCACAACAGCTGAGAGAGCCATTTGAAAGCAGAAAGTGGGAGAGAATGAGACACGCCAGTCTCATGTCTTCCCATGTGAGAAGCATTGGCCTTTCTTGAGTCAAAGTATTTTTCTCTGTATGCCTTAGTTTAGACATTTTTATGGCCTTAGAACTGTAAACTTGTAACTTAATAAATCCCCTTTTTAAAAGCCAACCCATTTCTGGTATATTGCATTTCAGCAGCATTAACAAACTGAAGCATGAGCCCACTAAACAAGGGAAAATAAGCCCGACATAAATAATCTTTAGACAATTGTCAGATTATTTGCAGTAAACTAAAAACATACTGAGCTTTTAATACTTGGAAATAAAAAATTGAAATGACATGAGTAAAAAGATCTATGAGATTTAGAGACCAAAATGAATAGATCTTCTTCTTTGAAAAAATTTAATCATGCACTTACAGGTACTATGTCTAGAAATGACAATAGATTGTGTCCCTTCGAAACTTGTTCTCACATGTTCTGCCCTTCAATTTTCTCAGTTCCTTCATCACTAATACTTCTCCCCCATAAGTGTTATGTTTACTTTACATTATGTGAATGGTTTTTTACCTTATATTGTGTGAATTGTGTTTATTTTGTATTGTGTGAATGTAGTTATCAGGTATTGGGGGAACCTTGCATGTGCATACTAATGATATTGAATATCAATTACGTTTTTTTAATTAGAACAATTTTTGAGGAAAAAAATCTACTAGCAGTAGAAGGAAACACGTATGGGAGTATGAAAATGAGTGGAAGGCTTTTGAAATAGGCCTGCCAAGGAAGGAGCTAGGCCTGAAGGAACTTGGTTGGGATAGAAAAATTACCAAGTTGTTACTGTGAAAGGATAAAGAAAAACTGGGTGGTCACTAGAGGGAGCAACAAGATTCGCAGGGTGGGGCCTGCTTTGGTATGCAGGCAAAGGAGAACTTGCCATGGAATATGCAAAGGAGTGAGAATTTAAGTCTTGGGAGGAGGATATTTGAAGAAGTCAGAAATAATGCACTTGAGACCGTAAGTGAAAAGGGCCACAGTGGCTCAGCAGCCAGAGTTCTCGCCTGCCATGCTTGAGATCCAGGTTTGATTCCCGGTGCCTGCCCATGGAGAAAATAAAAAAGAAAGAAAGAAAAAGAAAGTGGGCAGTGATATTTTCATATTTGACATTAAAAGAAAAACCTGCATTTTTTTCTTTTAATTATTGATCTCTTTAATGCATGTATTTGAATTCCCCTTTTAAGAGCCATTTCTCTTATTTGTGTGTTCTACTTTGTATCTGAATTATTTTAAAAGGTCATCTGTGACCTAGCAATTGCACTTTTGGATATTTACCTAGGAGAAATGAAAACTTAGGTTCATGCAGAAGCATGTACGAGAATGTTGACAGAGACTTTATTCATGTAGTCTAAAACTGGAAACAACCCAGTTGTCCTTTAGTGGGTGAACAGTTAAACTGTAATACATTCATACCATAGAATACTGTGCAGCAATAAGAAGGAACAAACTATTGATACACATGACAGCTTGGGTGGCTCTCAGGGGCATTATGCTGACTGAAGAAACGCCATTAACAGAAGATTACGTACTGAATATAACAGTCTCGAAATGACAAAATTACAGAGACAGAAACTAGATCACTGGTTGCCAGGTAGGGAATGGCAGTAAAGAGTGTACAGAAAGGAGATGGGGAATGTTATAAAAGGGCAACATTAGAGGGATCTTTGTGGTGATGGAAATGGTCTGCATCCTAACTGGTAATGGATATACATACCTATACTTGTGATAATTTTGCGTAGAACTCAGTACACATGTACACATACAATTGAATGTATGTAAATCTGAGAAAATCTGAGTAAGATTAGTGTATTGTATCAATGTCAGTATCCTGGTTGTGATATTGTACTATAGTTTTATAAATGTAAGCATTGAGGGAAACAGTGTAAAGGGCACACAGTATCTCCCTGTATTCTTTATTGTAGCTACATGTGAATCTACAATTATCTCAAAAGAAAAGGTTTAATTAAAGAAAGTAAAAAGAAACAGGGGAAATAGTTTTTAACATATTTTACTTAACCCAATTACCCGGAGTATAATTTCAACATATAATCAATGTAAAGAGTATTAGTAAGAAAAGGTTTGTCTGTGGTCATAACAGTACAATAATACTTCCTTACAGTTTTTGTTTTTATTCTGATTAGACTGAATTTTGCCATCACAACAGATATTATGGGACCTGGTAAATCTTCCAAGTAACCCAAAACTATTTTTTCTTGTAGCTTTCTACCAAGTCTTTCCCACCCTGCATGCGTCAGTTACATAAAGCCTTGCGGGAAAATCACCATCTTCGTCATGGAGGTCGAATGCAGTATGGTCTTTTCCTAAAGGGCATTGGTTTAACACTGGAACAGGCTTTACAGTTCTGGAAACAAGAATTTATCAGAGGAAAGATGGATCCAGATAAGGTAATTTTTAAAAATCTGAGAAGTAACTAAAATTTTGATTTGGTCTGATAACTGAAAGTTCTATCTTTTGAATATTCTCCCTGAAATGTGGCTGAAAATTTTGAAGATAATTATAATTGCATTTAGGTAAAAAGAAACTCAAATATTAATCTAATAGGTGCTCAACAAAAGGTTGGGAAAGATAATTTAATTCAGAGGGTAAGATTGAAGCAACAATATAAAATATAAAGTAATACTTAAATGAAGAGTCTTTTCTTTTGTAGATATATTGACAGTAGTACTTAAAAGACTGAAATTACTTTCTGAGTTATATTTCTATAGGAGTGTGTGTGTGTGTGTATATACAGATATACATACATACATGCATAATGGTATTTTGAAGACTAGGAAATGTTGAGAACAAATAAAGTGAATGAAATTTAAAATGTTTTCTATTGTATTATGCAAAACTTTTCGTAAAGCATTTTTTTTTAGTGTGGTCAGACACTGGGAATTGAACCCGGGTCTCTGGCATGGTAGGCGAGAACTCTGCTATGGAGTCACCGTTGCCCGCCCCATAAAGCATTTTTAGATAGAAATTAATTGCTATAAATATGAAAAACTGCTTTCAAACCTATCCATAGTACTCAGATTGCCACTCCTACTCCTTATTTTTTTTAGTAGTGCTAGTTAAATATTTTATTTTGCAAATGGCTTTCCTTGTCCTTTCTACACCATGTCTCTGTGGTATGAAGCACATTTTTTAATTGTTTATTTCTTGGTTTGCTTTCTCCTAGAAAAAATAAATTACAGAACAAAGAATATTTAGCAAGTGAATTTTATAATGACACTTTATTATGTCACTAGCTGTTTGCTTTATTAAAAATTTCAGGTCCTTGTTTAAAGTACTATATACAAAGATGTGGCAGTTTAATACAATTTTGGATAATGTTTCTTAGACTTATGGTTCTTTAATTCTAAAGGTAATATATTCTGATTATAGAAAAGATGAAAAATTGCCTGTCATTCCTGCATTCAAAAATACTTACTTCAACATTTCAGACTTTCTTTTTAGTCTAGTTAGCTAAATATCATAATGTGTTTTTTTCCCCATTTTAAAATTGACATTGTATTATAAGCATTTCTCCATATTGTTGAGTAATCTTTGGAAATATCAATTTAAATGGTTGCAAAATATACTGCCCTTTGAAAGTTATGTAATTAGTTTAATCATTTTCCTAATTTTGAACGTTTGGTTATGTGTAAGTTGACTGTGCTGTAAATGTATAGCAACCAGTATCCTGAGCATTTGAATCTTTGATTGTAATTGTGATTATGACCTTTAGAGATGTCCATTGGAAAACACGATTACCTGACAATTTTAAACAGTTTTAAATGTTTTAAAGTTTTTGATGCACGCTATGGCTGTTCAGAAAAGTTTTTGATTAGGCCATCTTCAAGTTATGTCAGAATCTGCTCTGTCATTGTCATTGTATATTACTTTAAAATATTTTTTGATCTTTTTAGTTAAAGGTTTTTTTGAGGTAAACTATTTAGGTTGTCATTGTAAAGTGAATTGAGAAGTAAGTTGTGCTGCATTTCACCTTGATTGTTGCTATAAATTATGATGGGAAAGAAGGAAGAAGAGAGTAGGGAAAAAGCCTTGCCAGAAGATGCAAACACTTGTTTTGCATCCTAGCCCTCCTAACTTGAACACCCATTCATTGATCTTCTTTGTTTTATGTTATTCTGGGACGACCTATGTGTCAATGTCTCTAGTGTTTATTTTTTTAAAACTGTATGTTTAAAAACAATTACATATAGAATTTGTATTTGTGTTGTAAAAGTAGCTTTCTTCAAAAATTATTGTGTAATAAAGTTTTTTTCTTTGTAGATAATAGAGCAGTCTATAGTTACATTAGTTAATTATTGATTACAGCAAATGTATTATTTTGACTAAGAAAACACAAGTTATACTTATGACTTACTGTGAGTGTTTAGTATTTTGTTGTTAGTCTTTGTCAATTAATGTTTTTCTCAATGATATCTTTTCTTACATACTTTTGCAATGAAATGTAATGTAATATACAATAAGTTTGTCAAATATTCTCTTCAATTTAATAATTGCACCTATTTTAAGTGATATTTCCATTGAAAATACTCTTAAAAATTGTAGAAAATTGTTTTCTTAAAATACTATAATTCTGAAAGAGGCTATTCTGGAGGCTACTCTTAAGAAAGCTTCACTTAGATAGTGCTGATTGCCATGGTTTGCTAAACCCCAACCAACATCGCTCCTGTTGACTCTTAAGGACGCCTAGGGCTCTAACTGAGACTCTGTAAAGATTTCATGCACTAAATTTGCGTTCCTGGATGCTACAATTCCTCGAGGGTTCCTAGGTCAGATAAATCCTGAAACTCAGAAAGCTGGGCCTCTCCAAGATTTTCAAGGATTATCAAGATTATCCCCCTGTCCTTTAGTGTTGACCCCCCCTTCTCAACATGAAAAAGTCAGAATGGGCATTGCTTAAATATCCGTATAGATATTTAGAAGGATCAAAGGAGAAGGAGGAGATATGACAGAGAAATTAGGATTTAACAAGCGAATATGACTGCTGAATTGCTATATTAATATTCCTTCTAGCTTCCAGTGTTTTGGAACAGCTAGAAGGAAAATTCTGAGATGGTAGAATGGTAGTTATGACAAACCTGGGATCTGTTCTGTAACTACTCGTTGAAGTGTGCCTTGAAAATTACTGCTTTTCCTTCCTTTGCTTTGTATATATGTTATATTTTACAATTAAAAAACGCTAAAAAAAAACCACTGTAGTTCTGGAGAATGTAGTGTAAGACATATTTTTGTTTGTTTGTTTTTACTCCTAATTAAAGGAGTTTGGTGTTAAAATTGGGTTTGAATGACCTGGAGCAGTCACTTCTGTAGAATAGTTCTTTTCCTGATAGTACAATAAAATGATGTGATGTTGTAGTTAGTTTCAGCCATCTATGTTGTATATGTCATTTAACAGATTTTTATTGTGTTCACTGAGGACAGATGCTGTTGTTCTAAAGATACTGCAGAAAAAGACACAGGCCTTATTTATGAGGACTTTACAGTCTCTTCAAAACTCAGATAAATACAAATATAATTATCAGTATGATTACTGCTATGATAGAGTTGCTCATATGATTCTATAGTAGATCAGAGGAGGGAGCTGTGGGAGGGGAAATAGTTACTGAGTGTTTCACTGATTGAGGATATAGTATTTGCCAAGTGAAGTTAAGGAGTTAGCCAGGGAAAGAAGGGAATTCCACACTGAGGAGACAACCTTTTCAGAAGTCCATATGAGAGAGAATAGCCCATCCTTAGGGGGTGATAACTGAATTATACAAATGTAATTGTACAAGGGATGATTCTGGAAATGTTTTTTACGTTTTTACCAAAGGTAGATGGGCTATCAGTCATTAGTAACTGGGCTTACTGGGTGTGATTGATAACTGTAATTGTAGTTAATCATAATTTCATAAATTTTAATATATGTGTGATGAATCTGGGATATAGAAGAAAGCTTAGTGACAGAAAGAAAATAGTATGAATAAAGTTCTCACTTGGTTCAAATTAATTTGGCCTCTCTAAATACGGTTGTCTGATCATATGGGCCAGGGTTGAGGAAAAAAATCTTTTGCTTTAAGATTTTAATCTGCTTGATCTTGAGGTGAATTTAGAGTCAGAAGTAGTCTGTAAAGTAATTATGAACATGTTGTGTGGAATAAGGAAGTTATTAGGATTAATCATCCTAGAGAAATGTCTTGAATTAGGATTTGAAAGAGATAAATGACATAGACTGGTAGAGAGGTAAGAACACACAGTATAAAAGGAAATAAGAGGATTTTTTTCTCTTTTTTTTCTCTGTTATCATTTTATTTCTTTTTCTGTTGTCTTTTTATTTCTTTTTCTAAATTGATGCAAATGTTCTAAGAAATGATGAATATGCAACTATGTGATGATATTAAGAATTACCGATTGTATATGTAGAATGGAATGATCTCTTAATGTTTTGTTTGTTAATTTTTTTAATTAATAAAAAAAGTTAAAAAAAAAGAAAATAAGAGGAGAATAGAGAAAACATTATTTGCTCTTCCATTTTTTGCTATTTTTCTTCCCTTATTTTGTTACTCTTCCATTACTGTTGTTTTGGTTTGCTAAAGCTGCTGGAATGCAATGTACCAGAAATGGATTAGCTATTACAAAGGGAATTTATTAGGTTACAGATTTACAGTTCTAAGGTCATTAAAAGGATCCACTTAAGGCATCAACAGGATACCTGGACTCTGAAGAAAGGCTGCCAGCATCCCCTCTCTGTTGGTTGGAAGGCATGTGGCTGTTGCCTGCTAGTCCTTGCTTAAGGTTTATTGCCTTCAGTTTCTAATTCCAGTGGCTTTCTCTCTGTGTCCTGTGGGTCTTCTCTTACTGTTTCCAGGGCATTTCTCTCTCTGGGTGTCTGTGGGTCCTCTCTTAGTTTCTCTGGTGCAAACTCTAGATTTCATCTGTTAGCTTAGCAACTCCTGAGGCATTTTCTCTCCAAATGTCTGTCCTTTCTCCAAAATGTCTCTCTTTAAAAGGACTCTAGTAAACGGATTAAGACCACCTTCAATGGGCAGGTCACATCTCCATGGAAACAACCTAATCAAAAGATCCCACCCAACAATAGATCTCCCCCCCACAGGAATGGATTAGAATAATATGGGTTTTCTTGGGTACATAACAGATTCAGACCAGCACAAATGTTATTCATTCACTGATGCTTTTTGTTAGCTGATTTAGGGGTTGTTGTGGTTGTTGTTGTTACTTATCATTTTAAAATCTCTGCTTGCTTCTAGACTTCTCCTTGGATTTAACCTTCCCAATATATTTGAATACTGTTTTATATGATTGTATATTGTACTAGAAGATAAGGGATTTTAGTATTAAAATATGCTGGTCTGAAGTTGTTACGTACCCAGAAAAGCCATGTCCTTTTCCTGATTCAGTCTTGTGGGGGCAGCCATGTTTCTTGTAATCCTGATTCAATACTGTGGGGTGGAAATGTTGGTTGGATTGTTTCCATGGAGATGTGTCACACCTAGTTGTGAGTGGGACCTTTTGATTAGATTGCCTCCATGGAGACTGACATACCCAATTGTGGTGTGGCCTTTTATTAGATGGAGATTTGACTCTACCCATTCAAGGGAGGTCTTGTTTAGTTTACTGGAGTCCTTTAAAAGGGGAGAGATTTTTGAGAAAACACAATTGCTTCAGCGCCAACAGAGACACAGACATTTGGAGATGTTTGTAGTGCTGACAGAGAGAGCAGATGCCTAAACATGGAAGTTTGGGACTGCAGAGCCAACCGACATAGCCATGTGCCTTTCCAGGAGATGCTAAGCAAGCCAGAATCCAAAGTTGTGCCCTGGAGGAGCTAAGGCCCACTGAAACTTAGGAAACTACTGGCATCAGAAGCCAGAAGCACTGGAACCAGAATAGTGACCAATAGATGCCAGCCATGTGCCTTCCCATGTGATGGACACTGGCTTTTCTTGAGTCAAGGTATCTTTCTCTGGATGCCTTAGTTTGGATATTTTTATGGTCTTAGAACTATAAATTTGTAACTTAATAAGTTCTCCCTTTAAAAGCCATTCCATTTCTGATATATTGCATTCTGCAGCATTTAGCAAACTAAAACAAACATCAGATATTTTCAAGAGAACATTTTGTTGTTGCAAATCATCTTATAGCAAACTGATTACTTTAGGATATACCTTACTCCCATAAATTTCATAACATAGGGTTGTTATTCTTATATTTAATTGTATTGACTATGAATACTTGTAAAATATTAAAAAATAAAAATAAAAAATCCTTTCAGTTACCTCTGTCAGTAGGAGGTGGGGTACATTTGAAAATTGCACTTAGATTGTCAAGTAGGATTCTTTGAATTTGTGAACGGTTTTACAAGAGGTATTTGAGGTTTGAGCATCTTATTACTTGGATTCTTATTTCTTGGATTCCTGAAATAAATGCATCTATGCTTTATGCAAATAAAATTTATTTTATTAATCGCAGTAAAGTTTTATGCAAGTTTTTCTTAGTTGTAATTTAATTTAGTAATTAAATTACATTCCAGTCTTGGTAAAAAAAAAACTCACCCTGTGGGCAAGAGATAACATTAATCAAACCTCTGTTTAGAATGTGTAAAACATACCACTAAAATATTTTTCATTTGGAACCTGGATATTAAATCATTTCAACTACTAGCTTGTTAAGAAGTAAATTGAACTGCGTAATTCTTTTAATAAATTTAAAGGAATATGCCCTCTCAATCAGATTGCTTACAGCATTGTTGTTCTGAATTGCTTTAACCTGGCTCTACTGGATATTAAACACAACACAGATCATGTACACTTTATAAAGTTGAAATTCCCATCCCTGATTATAGCACGCTTAAGGTCTACTACATGTTGTTTTAATTGGGTCAAGGAACATTTAGCACTGTTTAAAAAGCTTATCTTTTGTCCCAGAGTCCAGCTTACATTATAACTTAGACTTATCTGGTTAAAAATTGCCTGCCAAAGGATTAAATTTGTGGCTGGTGGGGTATGTGTATGTAAAGCATATTTATTTTTAAGGCTATTTGTTTTGTATTGTTTTACGACCAGTGGTTTTCCCTGGACCCAGACCAGTATCTTTGGCATCTTCTGGGAACTTGTTAGAAATGCAGAATTTCTGATTGAAACTCTAGGGGTGGGGTCCACAGTCTGTGTTTTAACAAGGCTTCCAGGTGATTCTGATGAACACTAAAGATTGAGAACTAGATATAAAAAATAATGAATCGAAAGAGAAGATGGCGGCTTATTAAGACGCGGGGATCTTAGTTCCTTCTCCAGAACAGCTACTAGGGGAGTAGAAACGATACAGAACAGCTCCCGGAGCCACGACAGAGATCAGAAAGACAGTGTACCCCATCCTGGAACGGCTGACTGGCTGAGAGAACCCACTCCAGTGAGATTTCCGAGGGGCGCGGGCTTCCCCGGGCCGGGGCGGCAAGCGGCCGGAGTCCCTCCCTTCCTCCTTCCAGGGCCAGCTGGGACAATTGGACAGGTGGTCCCCTCAAGCCGCGGCGGCTGGCGCCCCGCCCACACGTGGCCCCCCGGACCAGCTGGGAGAAATGGATTGGAGATCCCCAGGCCGTGGAGAACGGTGACCAGGGTCCCTTCCTAATACATGACTTTCCGGTCTGGCTGGGAACGGTGCACTCTCCCGGGCCGCGGCAGCTGGTGCCCTCCTGCCAGGTTTGTCACGCCAGGCCGACTAGGAGATTCGGAGGGGCGCTTTCCCGGGCTGCGGCGGCCAGCGATCCTCCCCACGTTTGGATCCCCAGGCCAGCTGGGACTCTTCTAAGACGCTTCGGCTGGCAAACCTCCCCCAGGGCGAGAGTTTTCCAAAGTTAAAGGACCCACAGCACCTTTTACTGGTGGGTCCCGCAGACAAACGTGTGCCACGAGCACCACCTACTGGGCAGGATAAGAAAAGCAGAACCCAGAGATTTCACAGAAAAATCTTTCAACCTGTTGGGTCCAACACACAGGGAAATCTGACTAAATGCCCAGACGCCAACAGAAGATAACGGATCACGCTCAGAAAATTGAAAATATGGCCCAGTCAAAAGAACAAACCAATAGTTCAAATGAGATACAGGAGCTGAGACAACTAATGCTGAATATACGAACAGAAATGGAAAACCTCTTCAAAAACAAAATCGATAAATTGAGGGAGGACATGAGAAGACATGGGCTGAACAAAAAGAAGAAATAGAAAAACTGAAAAAACAAATCACAGAACTTATGGAAGTGAAGGATAAAGTACAAAAGATGGAAAAAACAATGGATACCTACAATGATAGATTTAAAGAGACAGAAGATAGAATTAGTGATTTGGAGGATGGAACATCTGAATTCCAAAAACAAACAGAAACTATCGGGAAAAGAATGGAAAAATTTGAACAGGGGATCAGGGAACTTAAGGACAATATGAACCACACAAATATACGTGTTGTGGGTGTCCCAGAAGGAGAAGAGAAGGGAAAAGGAGGAGAAAAACTAATGGAAGAAATTATCACTGAAAATTTCCCAACTCTTATGAAAGACCTAAAATTACAGATCCAAGAAGTGCAGCGCACCCCAAAGAGATTAGACCCAAATAGGCGTTCTCCAAGACACTTATACTAGTTAGAATGTCAGAGGTCAAAGAGAAAGAGAGGATCTTGAAAGCAGCAAGAGAAAAACAATCCATCACATACAAGGGAAACCCAATAAGACTATGTGTAGATTTCTCAGCAGAAACCATGGAAGCTAGAAGACAGTGGGATGATATATTTAAATTACTCAAAGAGAAAAACTGCCAACCAAGACTCCTATATCCAGCAAAATTGTCCTTCAAAAATGAGGGAGAAATTAAAACATTCTCAGACAAAAAGTCACTGAGAGAATTTGTGACCAAGAGACCAGCTCTGCAAGAAATACTAAAGGGAGCACTAGAGTCAGATACGAAAAGACAGGAGAGAGAGGTATGAAGAAGAGTGTAGAAAGAAGGAAAGTCAGATATGATATATATAATACAAAAGGCAAAATGGCAGAGGAAAATATTATCCAAACAGTAATAACACTAAATGTTAATGGACTGAATTCCCCAATCAAAAGACATAGACTGGAGAATGGATTAAAAAACAGGATCCTTCTATATGCTGTCTACAGGAAACACATCTTAGACCCAAAGATAAACATAGGTTGAAAGTGAAAGGCTGGGAAAAGATATTTCATGCAAATAACAACCAGAAAAGAGCAGGAGTGGCTATACTAATATCCAACAAATTAGACTTCAAATGTAAAACAGTTAAAAGAGACAAAGAAGGACACTATCTACTAATAAAAGGAACAATTACACAAGAAGACATAACAATCATAAATATTTACGCACCGAACCAGAATGCCCCAAAATATGTGAGGCATACACTTCAAATACTGAAACGGGAAATAGACACATCTACCATAATAGTTGGAGACTTCAATTCCCCACTCTCATCAATGGACAGAACATCTAGACAGAGGATCAATAAAGAAATAGAGAATCTGAATATTACTATAAATGAGCTAGACTTAACAGACATTGATAGGACATTACATCCCACAACAGCAGGATACACCTTTTTCTCAAGTGCTCATGGATCATTCTCAAAGATACACCATATGCTGGGTCACAAAGCAAGTCTTAACAAATTTAAAAAGACTGAAATCATACACAACACTTTCTCGGATCATAAAGGAATGAAGTTGGAAATCAATAATAGGTGGAGTGTCAGAAAATTCACAAATACATGGAGGCTCAACAACACACTCTTAAACAACGAGTGGGTCAAAGAAGAAATTGCAAGAGAAATTAGTAAATACCTCGAGGCAAATGAAAATGAAAACACAACATATCAAAACTTATGGGACGCAGCAAAGGCAGTGCTAAGAGGGAAATTTATTGCCCTAAATGCCTATATCAGAAAAGAAGAAAAGGCAAAAATGCATAAATTAACTGTCCACTTGGAAGAACTGGAGAAAGAACAGCAAACTAATCCCAAAGCAAGCAAAAGGAAAGAAATAACAAAGATTAGAGCAGAAATAAATGAAATTGAAAACATGAAAACAATAGAGAAAATCAGTAAGACCAGAAGTTGTGTCTATGAGAAAATCAATAAGACTGATGGGCCCTTATCAAGATTGACAAAAAGAAGAAGAGAGAGAATGCAAATAAATAAGATCAGAAATGGAAGAGGAGACATAGCTTCTGACCTCACAGAAATAAAGGAGGTAATAACAGGATACTATGAACAACTTTACGCTAATAAATACAACAATTTAGATGAAATGGACGGGTTCCTGGGAAGACATGAACAACCAACTTTGACTCAGGAAGAAATAGATGACCTCAACAAACCAATCACAAGTAAAGAAATTGAATCAGTCATTCAAAATCTTCCTAAAAAGTAAAGTCCAGGACCAGATGGCTTCACATGTGAATTCTATCAAACATTCCAGAAAGAATTAGTACCAACTCTCCTCAAACTCTTCAAAAAAATCGAAGTGGAGGGAAAACTACCCAATTCATTCTATGAAGCCAACATCACCCTCATACCAAAACCAGGCAAAGATATTACAAAAAAAGAAAACTACAGACCAATCTCTCTAATGAACATAGATGCAAAAATCCTCAATAAAATTCTATCAAATCATATCCAACAATACATTAAAAGAATTATACATCATGACCAAGTAGGATTCATCCCAGGTATGCAAGGATGGTTCAACATAAGAAAATCAATTAATGTAATACACCATATCAACAAATCAAAGCAGAAAAATCACATGATCATCTCAATTGATGCAGAGAAGGCATTCGACAAGATTCAACATCCTTTCCTGTTGAAAACACTTCAGAGGATAGGAATACAAGGGAACTTCCTTAAAATGATAGAGGGAATATATGAAAAACCCACAGCTAATATTATCCTCAATGGGGAAAAATTGAAAACTTTCCCCCTAAGATCAGGAACAAGACAAGGATGTCCATTATCACCACTATTATTCAACATTGTGTTGGAAGTTCTAACCAGAGCAATTAGACAAGAAAAAGAAATACAAGGCATCAAAATTGGAAAGGAAGAAGTAAAACTATCACTGTTTGCAGACGATATGATACTATACGTCAAAAACCCGGAAAAATCCACAACAAAACTACTAGAGTTAATAAATGAGTACAGCAATGTAGCAGGTTACAAGATCAACATTGAAAAATCTGTATCATTTCTGTACACTAGTAATGAACAAGCTGAGGGGGAAATCAAGAAATGAATCCCATTTACAATTGCAACTAAAAGAATAAAATACCTAGGAATAAATTTAACCAAAGAGACAAAAAACCTATATAAAGAAAACTACAAAAAACTGCTAAAAGAAATCACAGAAGACCTAAATAGATGGACGGGCATACCGTGTTCATGGATTGGAAGACTAAATATAGTTAAGATGTCAATCCTACCTAAATTGATCTACAGATTCAATGCAATACCAATCAAAATCCCAACAACTTATTTTTCAGAAATAGAAAAACCAATAAGCAAATTTATCTGGAAGGGCAGGGTGCCCCGAATTGCTAACAACATCTTGAGGAAAAAAAACGAAGCTAGAGGTCTCGCGCTGCCTGACTTTAAGGCATATTTTGAAGCCACAGTGGTCTAAACAGCATGGTATTGGCATAAAGATAGATATATCGACCAATGGAATCGAATAGAGTGCCCAGATATAGACCCTCTCATCTATGGACATTTGATCTTTGATAAGGCAGTCAAGCCAACTCACCTGGGACAGAACAGTCTCTTCAGTAAATGGTGCCTAGAGAACTGGATATCCGTATGCAAAAGAATGAAAGAAGACCCGTATCTCACACCCTATACAAAAGTTAACTCAAAATGGATCAAAGATCTAAACATTAGGTCTAAGACCATAAAGCAGTTAGAGGAAAATGTAGGGAGATATCTTATGAAAGTTACAATTGGAGGTGGTTTTATGGACCTTAAACCTAAAGCAAGAGCACTGAAGAAGGAAATAAATAAATGGGAGCTTCTCAAAATTAAACACTTCTGCGCATCAAAGAACTTGATCAAGAAAGTAGAAAGACAGCCTACACAATGGGAGACAATATTTGGAAATGACATATCAGATAAACGTCTAGTATCCAGAATTTATAAAGAGATTGTTCATCTCAACAACAAAAAGACAGCCAACCCAATTACAAAATGGGAAAAAGACTTGAACAGACACCTATCAGAAGAGGAAATACAAATGGCCAAAAGGCACATGAAGAGATGCTCAATGTCCCTGGCCATTAGAGAAATGCAAATCAAAACCACAGTGAGATATCATCTCACATCCACCAGAATGGCCATTATCAACAAAACAGAAAATGACAAGTGCTGGAGAGGATGGGGTGAAAGAGGCACACTTATCCACTGTTGGTGGGAATGTCAAATGGTGCAACCACTGTGGAAGGCAGTTTGGCGGTTCCTCAAAAAGCTGAATATAGAATTGCCATACGACCCAGCAATACCATTGCTGGGTATCTACTCAAAGGACATAAGGGCAAAGACACAAACGGACATTTGCACACCAATGTTTATAGCAGCGTTATTTACAATTGCAAAGAGATGGAAACAGCCAAAATGTCCATAACAGACGAGTGGCTAAAAAAACTGTGGTATATACATACGATGGAGTATTATGCAACTTTAAGACAGAATAAACTTATGAAGCATGTAATAACATGGATGGACCTAGAGAACATTATGCTGAGTGAGTCTAGCCAAAAACTAAAGGACAAATACTGTATGGTCCCACTGATGTGAACAGACATTCGAGAATAAACTTGGAATATGTCATTGGTAACAGAGTCCAGCAGGAGTTAGAAACAAGGTAAGATAATGGGTAATTGGAGCTGAAGGGATACAGACTGTGCAACAGGACTAGATGCAGAAACTCAAAAATGGATAGCACAATAATACCTAATTGTAAAGTAATCATGTTAAAGCACTGAATGAAGCTGCATCTGAGCTATAGGTTTTTGTGTTTTTTTTGTCTGTTTGTTTGTTTGTCTTTTTTTTTGTACTATTATTATTATTTTTATTTTTTTTCTCTATATTAACATTCTATATCTTTTTCTGTTGTTTTGCTAGTTCTTCTTCTAAATCGATGCAAATGTACTAAGAAATGATGAACATGCATCTATGTGATGATATTAAGAATTACTGATTGCATATGTAGAATGGAATGATTTCTAAATGTTGGGTTAATTTCTTTTTTTTTCTTTAATTAATAAAAAAATAATAAAATGAAAAAAAGATTGAGAACTACTATTTTAGATATTGCCCTTATAGAAGTCTAAATTGATTATTTGCTTACTAAATGTATAGGTATCAAAACTCTTCAGGTCTTATCTGTTCTCCTGTCCCCTTCCTGTTGGCATTATGAACATAATTCATTGTCCTTAGTTGGAAACCCACACATATATCCTTGAACCCTTTTACATGCCAGTACTAGTAAATACTAAATGAATAAGTACAGCTGAGTCTCTCAGATCATTAGTGTCTGCTGATGAATTTACAGTATATTCAGACAATAATCCGTGAGCCCTTGGGGAAGCTAGGTTCTGGTCTGGAATATACAAAGCCAGTTGTCATCAACCTTGATCATCTTCCTCCATTTACCCCAAGTGCCCTATAAATATTATTTTGTATGTGCTCAGTGACACTGGGCACAGTTCTTTCCAAAAAGAGTTGGAAAGAACTGGTATCGTGTACAGGCTTGGACTCAGACTGAGTTCAGATTTTGTTACACTAGAGACAAGCTGTGATCTTGGACAAGTTCCCTGACATGTCTTTATCCACAGAATGTAAATAGTAATGTGGACTATATATTGATTAGGGGGAGGATCTAGTAAAGGCTTAGTATAGGTCTTGACTAAGTAAGTGCTAGTTATTCTTATTCTAAGAGCTCGTAGAAAAGAGAAGTTAGTTTGATATGGAGTAATCAGGAAAGTCTCCACAGATAGAATAGAATTTGTACTGGGTTATTAATGGACTTCAAATAACTTAGAATGGAGGGGAAGGCTAAGGGCAAAGAAGAGAATTAGGGTCTGAATTCAAGTAGGGATAGTTTGTTTTAGGGAATGTTCAGGGGATAGTCTACTGGAAAATATTCAAGCTGTATTTTTGGGAGCTAATTCTCATGTCCCACAGTAAAAGAGTAAGGGATTGACATGGGAGATTGAGTTGTCAGGACTCGGGCCCGATTTTAACAAGTGCAACTGCATCTTCATATATTTTTGTATATTGGGGTTATGTTTATGATTTCACTTAAAAGGAGGATTTTGCTACTTAAAAATGTGTTTTAAAAAATACTATTCTAGTTTATTTGTAGTGTAGAATGTAGGAAAGTAGTGGAAAATAAGGGGAGAGAGAGAGTGAGGCAAAGTAGTATATTAGTGCAGAACATAGTATCTTTGAATGAGCTTTGTCCTTTTGTCAGAGGAAAGCCATGAATGAATTTTGAATGGAGAAAATTAGGTTTTTAGAAGATTAATCTGGAAGAAGTAGGCAAAGAAGAATAAAAAGGAAATGAGATAAGCAGTTGACCAGGTCAGGTCTTGTGATAGGTAATAAGAACAAAGAGGAAAGGGTGGGTACAAGAAATGTTTTTGGGGAACATAGGACAGAATAAACAAAGAGTTAAATTTAACTGAGGTGATCAGACTAAGTAATATAGAAAGGTTTGACAGTTTATTTATGAGTAGGGAGCCGAATTGGCTAGGATGGAAGTAAAGGAGAAATGGATCATGAGCTGAGGTGTACAGTTGAACTGATAATGCAAGTAGAAATTGTAGTTGGTAGATTGGTTGGTTTGTTCATTCATGAATTAAATAATTATTTATTGTGTACGCACGTTGTGAAAATCAGTGTTTCTCCTGTGAGGAGAACATGAGGATGTGGATTTGAGAGTCATTCAAATGAAAATGAGAGAAATCTTTTGAGGATAAATAAGCTGGATGACAGTATAGAGAGAAATTTGGAGAGCAGATGATTCAACTTTGAGTAATATCCACTGTTTGGAATGGAAATAGAAAAACTTGAAGTGAAATTAGAATTATCAGAAAAATTGGAGTAAAAGAGTCAAAGCAATCATCTAGGATCTAAAGCCCTAAGAAAGTGAAGAATTTTTAAAAATGGTGTATACTTGGTACTTTCAGAACTGAGAAAGGCATGGGTATTGTCATTAGAAGTCCCTCCCAAGAAAAACAACCATGGGAATAGAATCCAGAACCCACAGGGCGGGCTGTGAAACTGGCAAATCTGATGAAGGGTATGGACGAATGCCACAGGAGAGGCACACTGGCTAAAATAGCAGGAAAAGTCTTTTCCTCCTTAAAAAGTCTTCAGCTGATTGGATTAGATCCACGGTAGGAGATGTGCCTTAGTTGATCTCAGATGTAATCAGCCGCAGATGCAGACCGATGATTTAAACGTCAACCTTCCAGTTTATCAGTCAGCCATGAAATGTCCTTGCAGCAACAGTCAGGCCAGTCCTTGCCTGACCAGACTACTGGGCATCATTACTTGGCCAAGTTGATACTAGAACCTAACCATCACAGTCCACCCCTTGTCAACTTAGCAGCTATACACATCACATTGAAACATGCTTCATTTCCAAATAAAACAAAAGAACGGGCATATGTCACCCAACAATGCTCACACTGTCCTGCATACACAGAAACTCACTACATCTCTCCAGAATAGGATGCAAGTTCTTTGGTAACATTCACTCTTAAACTTCATATCCTATGAATTAAATACTATAACATGAACAATACAACTTATGTCATATGATAAGAGGAGAACAAGAGATCTGCTTATGTACAAAGGCACACATATGCATAACGAAACGGAAGAAATATTCATACAAAGTCCTCACTGCTCTAGCTGATCACATAATTATAGTTCATATTTATCACTACCTTCTTCCACTACACATTCCATGTTCCCCATACCCTCAGCAAGCACTTCAGCTGGCTGTAATTCTTTGCCAGGTAGGGTGACCCAAACCTTCATTCCTGAAGTTTCTGGGCCATTGGTAGTCCTGTCTAGATGGACAGTTTTCCATTGACTCTAATCACAGGGCAGGATATTACTAAGAGATGCCTTAAGGTATCTGCTGTTTTCCAGGAAAACTCCATTTTGTAGTTACAGTCCTATTTGTCTTTGATAATCAGGATCAGTCACCCAAGACAGAACTGTAATCCCCTTTCGTGTCTGTTGATTCAGACGTTATTCATTTCTAGTTCAGTGGAATCATTGTTGTGTCTCCTGGAAGGAGCACTCCTCATTTTGGAACTAAGACTTGTAGACCAACAGAGCTTAAGGTTTCAGGGACAGGAAGCAAAAATTTTCCTAGTGAATCACTAGCGTTGATTGTAAGTGGTGCCACTCTCATTTCTACCCCTTGACTCCTGGACCCGTGAATCCTGGCTATGAGAGAAGCAGCACGAAAAGTAGATGCCGATTCAGAGCATACACAGCCTCCTGAAGAACATTGCCATAGCCCTGCAAGGTATTGACCTGTAATTGTTAAGGTAATTGGGTCTTCAAAAGGCCATTTTACCATTCTGTCAACCCAGCTGCCTCTGGATGGTGGGCAACATGGTAAGACCAGAAGATTCCATGAGCATGTGCCCATTCCCACAGTTCATTTGCTTTGTAGTGGGTTCCTTGATCAGAAGCAATGCTGTGTGGAATATCGTGGTGGTGGCTAAGACATTCTGTGTAAATGTATAGTAGTTTTGGCACAAGCATTGTGTGTGGGGAAGACAAACCCATATCTGGAGTCTTTGTCTATTTCAGTTAGAACAAATCACTGCCCCTTCATGATGGAAGTGATCCAATGTAATCAACCTGCCACCAGGTAGCAGACTGATCACCTGGGGGAATGGTACCATGTTGGAAACTGAGTGTGGATTTCTGCTGCTGGCAGATTGGGCACACAACAGTGACCATAGCCAGGTTGCCCTTGGTGAATGAAAGTCCATTTTGCTGAGCCTATGCTTAATCTCATCCCTACCGTCATGTCCATTTTGTTCATGAGTGCATTGGGCAGTGGCAGGAGTGGCTGAGGAAAGGATGACTTCTGTCCACAGGATTATTAAAACCCTCCGCTGAAGTCACCCTCTGGTGAGCATTCACATGCAACAAAAGTTTTGTCATGTTCTTTAACCATTCATAAAGGTCTACCTACATACCTCTTCCCCAGATATCTTTGTCACCAGTTTTCCAATCGTGCTCCTTCAAAGTCCCTGACTGTCCCGCCAAACCATTAGCAAAAGCCCATGAGTCACTATAAAAACTGGCTAGTTCTCCTTCCAAGCAAAATGAACAACTAGGTGCCTGCTTGAAGTTCTGCCCACTGGGAGGATTTCCCCTCACCACTGTCCTTTAAGGACATCCCAGAATGGGGTTGTAGTGTTACAGCAGTCCACTTCTAGTTGATTTCCTGCATATCACGTAGAACCATTGGTAAAATGGTCTGAGTTTTCCCTTCCTCAGCCAACTGACTGTAAGGAATTCTCCAGGAGGCTATAGCTCTGGTCTGGGAAAGAGAAGGTAATGTGACAGGAGTGGGGTCCCCAGGCATTTGGACCACTTCCTCATGAAACTTACTTGTGTCTTCAGGACCTGCTCAAGCCTTATCTTGTATATAAAGTGAAGTGCTGCTGTGCACGCCCAACTCTGTGGCTTGATGGGTCAGACAGCACCCAGTTCATGATAGGGAACTTAGGTCTCATGGTAACTTGGTGGCCCATGATTAATCATTCAGTCTCTGTTAAGACCCAGTACCAGGCTAAATGCTGTTTCTCAAAAAGAGAGTGTTCATTTGCAGTGGATGGTAAAGCTTTCCTCCCAAATCCTAAGAGTCTGTGCTGGGATTCTCTTATAGGGGCCTGTCAGAGGCTCCAGGCAGCATCCCTATTTGCCACTGACACTTCCAGCACCGTTGGATCTGCTGGATCATATGGCCCAAGTGGCAGAGCAGCTTGTGCAGCAGTCTGGACTTGTCACAGAGCCTCCTCTTATTCCGGTCCCCACTCAAAACTAGCAGCTTTTCTTATCACTCTATAAATGGGCTAGAGTAGCACACCCAAATGAGGAATATGTTGTCTCCAAAATCCAAAGAGGCCAACTAGGCATTGTACCTCTTTTTTGGAGGTAGGAATGGCTAGATGCAACAGCTTATCCCTTACCTAAAGACAGATATCTTGAAATGTCCCACACCACTGGACACTTAGAAATTTTACTGAGGTGGAAGCCCTCCGTTTTTTTATTGGATTTATCTCCCAACCCGTGACCCACAAATACCTTTCCAGTAGTCTAAAGTAGTTGCTACTTCTTGCTCAATAGGTCCAATAAACATTATATCATCAATATAATCAACCAGTGTGATGTCTTGTGGGAGAGAGAATGACCAAGGTCCCTGCTGACAAGATTGTGATGATATAGGGCTGAAGACTTGATATCCCCCTGAGGCAGGACAGTGAAGGTATACTGCTGGCCTTTTCAGCTGAATACAAACTGTTTCTGGTGGTCTTTACTGACAGTTATTGAGAAAAAAGCATTTACCAGATCAATGTCTGTATACCAGGTACCAGGGGATGTACTGATTTGCTCAAGCAATGATACCACATCTGAAACAGCAGCTGCAATTGGAGTCACCACCTGGTTAAGTTTATGATAATCCACTGTCATCCTCTAAGTCCCATCTGTTTTCTGCACAGGCTAAATAGGAATGTTGATTGAGGATTTGTTGGGAATCACCACCCCTTCATCTTTCATGTGCTTAAGAGTGGCTCTAATCTCTGCACTCCCTCCAGGAATATATATTGCTTCTGATTCACTATTTTGCTAGGTAGGGACAATTCTAGTGGCTTCCACTTGGCCTTTCCTACCATAGTAGTCCTGACTCCATGAGTTGAAGAATCAATGTGGGGATTCTCCCAGTTACTGAGTATATCAATTCAAAGTATACATTCTGTAACTGGGGAAATGACCACAGAATGAATTCAGGGACTCACTGGACCCACTATGAAATAACCTGAGCTAAAACTCCATCGATCACCTGACCTCCATAAACCCCTACTCTGACTGGTAGACCAGAGTGATGTTTTGGGTCTCCTGGAATTAGTGTTACTTCTGAGCCAGTCTAATAATCCTCCAAGTATCTGATCATTTCCTTTTCCCCAGTGCACAGTCATGCTGGTAAAAGGCCATACATCTCTTTGGGGAAAGCTGTAAGGAAGTTTAACAATGTAAATTTTGGGCTGTGTGAAAGGGTCCTTCCCCAAGGGCACCCGGCCCTCCCCTCATTCAAGGGGATCTGGTCTGTACACTGAAGTCTGGGAATTGATTAAACGGCCTGACTCTCTGTTTTTGTAATTCTAGTTAGACTTGTTCACTTGATCTGGATTTCTTCTGTTTATACAATGCAAATAAGAATTTAGTAGACTGCCCATGTCTACTAAATTTAGTAGCCACCCCATGATCTATTAGCTAAGGCCACAAGTTTCTGAGAGTCAGGTTATTCTGACTGTTGCTTTGAGTCTACTGTCCATTATGGTGGCCACCCCCACCCATCTATGATGATTAACTGTTACCAAATTGCTTCTGCCAGCTTAGGATCCACTCATCCCCATTGTGTTTGAGGATTCCAGCTCAATGATAGCAGTTCCCACAGTAATAGCTGACCTGCACAGCAGGGTGACAACAGAGCTCTTCAGGGATGAAGGAGCTAGTTTCATGGTCTGGTGAAAGATGTGTCCTCTGGACATCTGGGGTATGTGAGCATGTCTTCCATGATAAATCCACTCTAACATTCCATTCTCTTCAAGCTTCTGGATCCCCTCATCTACATTGTATCAGGGCAGCTCTGGTATTTTACCTCAGCTAGTGTCAGCCACCTTTTGATCCATGTTTCAGCCAACCATCCAAACAAACTGTTAATGCCCTTTCTAACCCTTGAGTTACAACATTGAATGCAGAATCTCTGCTTAGTGTGCTCATTTCAATAAATTCAGCTTGATCCAACTTTATAATCCTTCCACCATTATTCCACACCCTTATATCCATTCCCACACATATTCCCCTGATTTCTGTCTATATAGATTGGGAAACTCGTGCAATTCTTTTGGAATATAGCGTACCTCCTCATGTACTTCACCTTTCAAGGCTTGTTGGGGTTTTAATTATAGGTCTTGAAGAAAAGAGGGGTTGTGGGGGTGGGTCATGAAAAGAAATAGAAATCTCTTTCAAGACAATTACCTCAGGGTATTACATTGTATTTTCATTTGGTGAAAAAGGATTAGTCGTTCCATACAGAGGAGTGAGGGCTCTTTCCCCACAGGTGGTGTTTATAGGATTAGTAGGCACTGAAGGGTTAATCTCATTAGGTGGAGATTGGATGGCAGAGTCCTCTAGGCAGACTGGAGCCCAGAAATCTATTTCCTCAAGGCGGGCTAGAGGTCAGGAAGCTCTTTCCTAAGGGCAATCCTTTATAAATCTATCTGCAAAGGCTTAGCACATTCTAGGATTCCATCTCCCCATTGCCATCATTATCGAGCCATATATTCCCATCCCACATTTCAGGAACCCATTCTTTTCTACTCAAAGCCCTTATTTTAGCATAGACACCCTGCAATGTTGAGATTTTAGTTTACATTGAAAAGCTGCTACTCGCACAATGAGGCTCTGTGTCTGGTTTTCAGAGATCTCAAGTCTGTAACCACAGGAAATACGATTTTCTTTGGGCAAACCTGGAAACTTTTACATTTTTCATATGGTGCTTAAGCTGCAAATTTGAAGCCTTCAGCTCATACCTTTACCTCATCACTGTATTTGACGTATCTAGCAACAACCAGCCAATGTCATTATACCTCTTAATTCTACATACCTCCATAAAGGTATCAGAAACACTCTCACCCAGAACCTTGCCTTGTATAAGTGTATAATTAGCAGAATCTAATGATAATATTTTGGGTATCTCTTTTGCCAACTCACCCCATGAAATGTCAGTGCCATCTTGATTACTGGAAACATTGGTGCCACTGAGTCTAATCAGAGTAGAATAGTAATTATAAAAACCCATTTTTAAAATTCGGTTCTCAAGAACCACTCCTGATACCAAGCTTTATTAGTCAGGGTTCTCTAGAGAAATAGAAACAAAGGAGCTATCTGTGAATATGAGATTCATAAAGATGTCTCACTCAACTGTGAAAATGGAAGAGCCCAAAATTCTCAGCACAGGCTGTGAAGCTGGCAGCTCCGATGGAAGGGTCTGAATGAACTCCACAGGAGAGTCTGGCTAGTTGAAGCAGCAGTGAAAGGTCTCTCTTCTTCTTAAGAAGTCTTCAACTAATTGGGATGTCTCCTTGGTGGAAGACGTTCCTTAGTTGATCTCAGATGTCATCAGCCACAGATGCAATCAACTGATGATGGTTTAATACACCATCCTTGCAGTTTATCAAGTAGACATGAATTAATCTTCCTAGCAGTGGTCGCGCCAGTGCTTACCTGACCAGACCACTGGATCCATCAGTTGGGCAAGTTGACAAAGAGACCCTAACCATTACCGTCACTGTTCCCCTCTGTGATGCTCCCTGACTAGGGACCATTTTTTCTTTTTAACCATCTTATATCCTGCCCTTGGCATAGTGTCTGGAAGATCATAAGTTCAATAAAATTTTTTGAATGAATGAATTGGATAAAGGAGTTCAATGAGAATCCCTATTTGTCTGGGACATGAAGGATATATAGAATTTACAAGTTGATAAAGGAGAGTTTGAAGAAAGAAAGAAGAGATGTGGAAACTGATACCTAGTACCCTGATCTTTTCAATGAAGTAGGCAGGTGGTGGGCAACAGTGGCTCAGTGGCAGAGTTCTTGCCTGCATTCCGGAGACCCGGGCTTGATTCCTGGAGCCTGCCCATGCCAAATAAATAAATAAGTAAATAAATAAATAAAAATAAAGTAGGCAGAGAGATTATCAGAAGAATTTGGTGAGATTGAGGTTTAAGGAAAGTTGAAGAGGGTGTAGAATAGAACCTCGTGGGAGTATGCTAAGGAATTAACCAGCAATAAATACAAAGATTGCTATGCTATGCAGTTTGACTATCAAGTGCCTAGTATATGCAAGCAGTATGATTAAAACTTTATATATACCATCTTATGGAATCTTTGAAATGGTCTTATGATATGTAAGTATTATTTATGTCTAGTTTACTAATGAGAAAACTAGTAGGCTATAAATTTGTAATCAGCTAAATCAGCACAATTATATTGCTTTCTCTGTTAATGTCTTGCAGCCTTAAAGCAGAGACAGAAAGGGCATAAAGTAAAATTAAAATTTATTCAGACTTAGAAATTGGCAAAGGATGCATACAATTATTGTAACCTTCCTATTTTTCCTATTTCATTTAATCCCACAGGCATTATCCTCCTTATGTGGAGAGTTTGATCATCTTTCCCCAGACAGGAAGGGTAGTAAAGGATCAAATCTGGGTTTGAACTCAGAACTACTTTAGTCCAAATCCTGTGCTTTACACAGTACTCTCATAGGCAAGACAAAGCATGTTGTTTAAGTTGCACTGGTATAACCAACCATGTAAACTAAAGAGGACACAATTTAAAATGATGGGTTTTGGTTTTACTGTTAATCCCTAGAGCTTCAATACACTGATAATTAAAATGGGGACAGCGGCAGTGCGTACTAAAATGTTGCAAAGAAGTAAGTATTTATATGAAATAATACATAATTTATAAAGTACTGAACCAAATTAGTTAACATTAATTTTAAAACTTTGATGATGACTTATTCTATAATACTCACACATTTTCTCAATGTATTTATAAACCTGACTCTATTAACTTGTGGATGCAAACCTTAATTAGTTTACTGATTGGCTATGCTAATTATAGTAATTGGTTAAGTGTTTTATTTTTCTTTCAAATAAAACTTTTTTTTCTTCAGTGCTCCTTTTAGCAATATGGTAATATAATAAAAAATGGTTTCTTGAGATAGTAGTCTACTCTTTGTCACCGTTGTTTTTCGGCAGCAATTTTAAAGGTACCTTAGAAATTACCAGGTAATCTAGAATATATATATTTTTACATTTTATTATAATAAATTTTCTGTTATATGCTCTCTTAAATAGTGCATGATAAGGATGTATACATGTTAAGGGCTTAACTCGTATCTCTGTGCCTTCCATGGCAATTGGATTATTAATTCTTGATAGCGCAGTATAAAAATTAATATGTAAACATTGACTTGAGAAGGTTGGCCTTGCTTTCACAAATTGTCAGGAATCTAGCTAGTTATTTTCAATTAAATTATGTATTAGATTAAGCTGATGATTAAAATACAACAGGTGTTATTACCTCCCCCTCCCATCACACTATTCTAGTAAAAATTAACTTTTGTAAATCTAATTGCTTTTGGTGTTCTACTCCAAAATGTTTTTTACTTCTTAAATTATGGAAATGAAATAAAAAGTAGAAGACTTAAATTTAACGTTAATTTATAAATTTCGTTTTGCCAATGATAATTTATGGATTATGTAGCTATATTGAAATAACACACACAACATTTTAAAAGATGAGACAAATTTTTGTTAATATATTTGGTTTTTTTAGGAAGAAACAATAATGGAACAAGGAGCTTCTTCAGGTGCCAATTTAATTAAGGTTTTACAATGTCTGTCTTAATTGGCCATGTCCTGATAGTAAATTATCTGAGAAGAAATTGAGGGTGTCCAGGTTCCAAAATTGATTTGACTTCCAATATGGGAGGATTTTCCTTTGAAAGATTTATTATGGGACGTTTGGGGCATAGTGAGAGTTATGTTCTTGGCTTTCTTTAACAACTTATTGCATGTTTTATCACTCATCAATTTCCTATAAATCTTTCTTGAATTTATTGTTTGTTTGCTTTTTAAAAGATTACTCTGTACCGTCTTTTCAGTTAGCTTACTTTTGTGTAAAGAATTGCATTCTATTTTTAAAATAACTAAAGGTATTTTAAGGCTTTATATGTGTGTTGTTCTTTATAGTAAAAGTATGTTCTAACAGTTGTGGGAACTTGGAGAATGGATGTGCTTTAATGTGGTAACTATTGTTATGTGTAGATTATCAGAAAAGCAGGAACTTAGCCAGATAAGGAATAGAGAGAATGTTTGCTCAAGGGAGGGCTCTAGATGTTTACTGTTTTAGATTGACAAGATGTCAACATTTAAGTGAAGGAAGACTTTTAAGTAAGAATAAGCCCAGGGAAGATTGAGGCACAGATACTCAGCTTGAAAATTATGAGTGGTGAGGACGATATTGATGAGGCATTCTAAGAAGTAGATTTCTTTTGATTTAGGATCCGTAGAATAAGCTTGTCATTTCATTTTGTGCCATCCCAGACATGCCTAAAGTAACTTGTCTTCTACTGGAGGGGTGTATAAAGCATTCATTCATACAACAAATGTTCGTTGGGTATCTACTATTTCCAGACACTCTTCTAGAGCACTAGAAATGAACAAAATAGACAAAATATAATCCTCTGGAGCGTATATGCTGGTGGGGAAGAGACAGTAAACCAAGTAAATAAGCGACTTATGAAATTTTAGTTTATAATAAATGCCATGGAGAAAATTTTTCAGGGAAAGAATAGGGAGTGCTTGGTAGGGGCAAGGTACAATTTTGAATAAGGTAGTTAGGGAAGGCTTAACTAAAAAGATGACAGTTTAACCACACCTTGTGCTTTGCACAAAGACTCTGAGCTTGACGTTGTTATTTATCTGAGACATGAATAATCAGATAGTGCTGTTCACCATTTTATAGTGAAGAAGACTTGAGGCAAGGAAGCTATCCAAGATATATCAAAAAACAGTAGATACTGGATCTCAGAACCCTTGAATATTGTGATTTGCATCTTAGGGAGTCAAGCTGGAATATAGTCAGATCCAGCCTAAAGAAGTTCAGGGTGACCAGCAAGAGGCATTGCAGTATCATTAAGAGCTCAAGCCCACTCCCAGTCACAAGGCGGTAAACATAGCAGAAGTTTACAGAAGAGGAGACAAGGCTAAATGAGCCTTGGGACTATGTGAGGCCAGCACTGTATCCCATGTTTTGAAAGAAGCATGGTTTAAAATAGGGTTCCAGGCCTGATCTGTGATGATTCTAGAACTTACTAGGCTGACTTTCTTGCTGTCAGGTCTTTGATCCCTGTTACTGAGTAGGCTGAGTGAAACAAGCCTATCTTAATCACACATCCTATTCCTGCCTCTTACTGATCAGTTTTGCCATTGTTATACAGAGAATCCGTCTTTCTGCCCAGCTATCTTTGGGTCCTTACTCTGGGCAACCTTTAGACAGAAGTTCTTTTTATGGCTAAACCCTATTTTCCATAGTCTTTCAAATTAAACGCTGTGATAAAAATTCATCTCAGGTATTGTATTCTCCATTATAATATTAAAAACTCTACAATCAAATTGCATTATACCTTATTAGATGTATTTAGACAGTGTAGTGGAAAACAAAGCAATTGTCAGGATAAGTAACTATTTATGAATCAATATATCATCATTAGCTTAGATAATGGTTAAAATTGCTAATGCGTATGTAAGGGTAAAGTCAGAGTGGTAAAAGCCAACATTTCATTGGAAGTGTGGTGAGTTAAAAGGCATTTTCATTTGTTTAAATATCATTTTGTAATTCAGATATAATGATAATACTGTTAAACCCATGCAAAAATTAGTTGTGCCGACTATTGCTTACAACTATGATCCTTTTAGATATATCATAGATGGGACGTTTGTCTTCCCACAGAGGAAAAAGAGTATATGTTGATTAATTCTCTTAGATATGAGTTTTATCATGATTATACTTTTATTTCTACCTTCAATTTTAAAACATTTGTAATGTCCCCTTGAAAATATGTATTTAAGAAATATAGTTCCATACGTTTTAATCTACATATTTAGAATATAATATTCACTAGCAAGATTGATCTCATGCAAGGTAATTCATGAAGATGATGATGTCTTTTCCTTGCTTTTCTAGAGAATGTTCCATTCTTTCTGTCCTTAAAGGGGATTGTGGTTTCTCATTCTGCAGAAATACTCCAGCTTAGTCTTTACAGTTTCAAAGGGATCACAGCACTTCTCGCTACTTTCTGTCCCCTGTTCTTGCTTCCTTATCCCTTGCAGAGCTTTGCCTGGGCCACACATGAGGTCAGGCAGTGTGTTTCTCCAGTTTCCATATTCTTGGGAACTATAGTCAAGATAATTTCGCAAAGATATGTTGATCATTCTCTCTCTCTCCAATTTATAGACCTTCTAGGAATAGTACAAAAAAAAATCTATTTATAATAATGGACCCCTTCTGACAAGTCAACACTTAAACATATTTTAACATAATTTTGTGGTGATTATTATCTGCTACAGTTTTATATGGTTTAATTGTTAACTTATTGATTACATCTTGAGGCCTTTTACCCGAAGGATATCCTTTGAATAATGCTGTGGTAAAGTCATTGAATCTCTGTTTATAATTGTAATATGTACCATTCCAGCCAATAATGGAAACTCCTTCCTATGAAGTCCATGGCACATATTATTTACATGTAAATACACCTTAAAAGTTATGTTTCCTTAAACTTAGATATTCACATTCAAGTCTATTTGTAAAGCCTTATTTGATTTTTTAAAAGTGAATTTTATCTATCTATAGTAAGTATTAATTTATTATCTAGTGAAAGGGAGGGAAGAATTGTATTTTCTAATGGAAAGAGAGTTTTGAGTTATCAGGGGGCAGTTAGATAGAATTAATGTCAGTACTACTAAGGATAAACTAGATTTAGTTTTTAGGCATTATTGGTAAGAGCCAAAGAATCCTTCCTGTTCATTATATAAGGCCCATCTCTTGTATAAATCCTTTCCTGAATGTCAAGCCAGCAGTGACTCCCCATCCCCCAAAGCCCCTTTTTAAATCTCAACTAGATTTTTAGTGTCTAAATAGCAGGGACTCTATCTTAAAATATCTTAAAGTTTTTATATTCTCCCCACTGGTCTCTTTTCACTGGCTAGAATGTCCTGTACCTAGTTGTGCCAATTTAAAACTCTTGTGTACCCCAGAAAAGCCATGTTCTTTAATCCTAATTCAATATTGCTGGGTAGGATTTTTTTTATTGTCTCCATGGAGATGGGATCCACGCAGTTGTGGGTGGCAGCTTTTGATTAGATGGTTTCCATGGAGATGTGTCTTACCCATTCAAGGTGGGGTTGCTTACTGGAATTCTTTAAGGGGGAACCATTTTGGAAAGTGTTGACAGAACCCATACAACCAGAGATCTTTGGAGATGCAGAGGGAGAATGCCCCTGGGGTAGTCTTGTAAAGTGAAAAGAGAAAGCGAACATGTCCTATGTGCCTTTCCAGCTGACAGAAGTGTTCTGGATCCATCATCCTTTCTTGAATCAAGGTATCTTTCCCTGGATGCCTTAGTTTGGACATTTTCATGGCCTTAGAGCTGTGAACTTACAACTTAATAAATTCTCCTTTTTAAAAGCTGTTACATTTCTGTTATATTGTATTCTGGCAGCTTACAAACTAAACCAGTCTTTCCTTAATATGCATTCATTGCTTGAAAATGAACCTAAATATGTCAAGGCATTAGTCTTCTTTATTAAAAGCCCAGGATGTGCTATTTTTCCCCCTCTCATATTTGAAACTAGTTGTTGTAATAAAGCAATACTTTTCATTTAAATAGTATACTTAATTAGGAACATATTGTCACTGTGAGGGAATCCCTCCAGCCAGAGAATTTGCTATTCTATTATAAGGTGTTTTAGTTTTCTAAAGCTGCAGAAATGTGATATACCAGAAATGTAACAACTTTTAAAAAGGGAATTTATTAAGTTACAAGTTTACAGATCTAAGGCCATAAAAATGTCCAGATTAAGGCATCCAGGGAAACACCTTGACTCAAGAAAGGCCGATGTTTGTTCCATGGCAAGGCCTGTGGCTGGTGTCTTCTGGTCCATGTTCCTGGTTCCATTGCACTGCCTGTGGTTTCCTCTCTAAGTGCATGTGGGCCTTCACTTAGCTCCTCTGGGACACAACTCAGGGTTTGGGCTTGCTTTACATCTCATGAGAAGGCAATATCTGCTGGATTCTGCATCTCCAAATGTTCCTGTCTGTGTCGGCTCTGAAGCAACTCCAAAATGTTTCCCCTTCTAAAGGACTCCAGTAGACTCATCAAGACCCATTTTGAATGGGTAGTGTCACATCTCCATCAAATCAGAAAGCCACACCCACAATTGGGTATGTCACATCTCCATGGAAACAAGCCAGAGTTTCCACCATACAATATTAAATCAGGATTTAAAGAAATATGGCTGCCCCTACAAGGTTGAATCGGGAAATAGGACATGGCTTTTCTGGGCACAAAACAGCTTCAAACCTGCACATAAGGTATCTTATCCTTAGAGCAAATGGACTTTGAGTGCTAGAATGAATGTTATATTTTCTCTTTATAAAGTTATGTCAAAGTCCTAAAAGAGAATTTTCTATACTGTTTGTAGGGTATATTTAGAGTGAAAGAAGGAACATCTGTCAGTAGGTCATACAACATTTAAGTTTGCTAAAAAAAGCTAAAGAAGCAAATAAATAGTGCCTTCTTCTTTTTTTTTTGCGTGAGCAGGCACCAGAAATTGAACCCGGGTCTTTGGCATGGCAGGCAAGAACTTTGCCTCCTGAGCCACCGTGACCCCCCTCCCTTTTTTTTTAGAAACATATTTAGTATTTCAAATGGATTTTAGAGAAGATGCTTGACTTAAACTCTCCATTCTCTGACATGGTTAAGGAATTTAAAGTAATTTATCACAGTAGAAATGCAAATATTAATTTAGTCCTGCAAGGTATCTGGCACCTTCTATAAATATTCTTATTTAATCTTCAGGAACTCATCATATGAGAGTGGGTATTATTATTATCTAAATTTTGCAAAGAAACATCCTGAAGCTCAGTGGATTTGCTAGTAAGTAGATGCTCTACGACTTGCTTCATCTTCCTGTCAGATCAGCCATACCATGACCACTAGATTAGCTTTAATGATACTGTCTTCTTCATTTAGGAACATGAAAAATAAAGACAATATTAAAGGAAACAAAAATAGACATTTCTGAGTATCTAGCTAAGTTAACTACTGTACTAGAGCCCTACATTTACCTAAGGGGGCGAATCTCATGATCCTCATTTTTGGAAACAAATCTAAAGTTTGGAAAAAAAAACTAAAACAGCTTACACATTCATATTAATTAAATTCTATAATAGCTTTAAGGACTATGAGTGAAAAAATATGCATAAGACATGATTCTTGACCTCAAGAAGCATAGTGTATACTGGACTGATATAATGCCTACCTAATTACAAAACAGCCGTTGAATTATTTCCAGTTAATTATAACACTTTGAAGGTCAAAGACTGTGTTTTGGTTTTGGGTTGAAGTTCAAACAACATTTATTGATACTCAAAAATCTTTCACACTAAGTAAAACACTAGCTTCCTAAGCAGAGTAGTTCACCTTGTTTCAAAAAGCAGCATGGGGGCGGTACCACGGTGACTTAGTGGCAGAATTCTCAACTGCCAAGCCAGAGACCCAGGCTTGATTCCTGGTGCCTGCCCACATTAAAAAAAAAAAAAAAAATGCAGTTTAGTATAGTGGGGGAGAATGTGAACTCTGGAATCTGACCACAGCTCAGATATCATCTGCCAGTTATTAGCCATGTGATTTTGCATGTCAGCCTCTCTTAATTTAAAAAAATTAAGAGAGAAGAAATTAAGAGAAAAAAACTTCAATTTTCTTATCTCTCAAATAGGGATAATGATAGAATTGATATGGAGATTATAAATGATAATACTATTACTCAATAAAATGCCCTTCCCTTAGTTGTCATTTAATATGAACCAGAAAGTGATAAGTATAGTATGAAGTGGAGAACAGGAGTGAGATGTTACGTATACTGTACAGAAGATGATGTTTAAATTGAACCATGAAAGATAATAGGATTTGAACATATAGATTTGGGGGCACATGAGTAATTTATGATACGTGGAGTGTTTACATAAAGGCTCTTGGAAACATAATGTAGGAACTTGTTTTTTTGTTTCTATTTTTTAAATATTTTTATTGTAAAAATTTAACCTACAAACAATCTTGACATCAGACATTCCATACATGGTATACTATCAGTGGCTCACAGTATGATCACAAAGTTGTGTATTCATCACCATGATCATTTTTTTTAACATTTGCATCACTCCAGCAAAAGAAATAAAAAAGAAAAACTCATACATAGCATACCATTACCCTTCCCTTTCATTGACCATTAGTATTTCAGTCTACTCAATTTATTTTAACCTTTGTTTCCCCTATTATTTTTTTTCCATATTTTTTACTCATCTGTCCATATTCTAGATAAAAGGATAATGTACAAGATTTTCATCATCACACAGTCACATTGTGTTATATCTTCATATAATCATTTCAAGAAACAAGGCTACTGGAACACAGCTCTACAGTTTCAGGTACTTCCCTTTAACCACTCAAATACACCATAAACTGAAAGGGGATATCTATATAATGTGTAAGAATAACCTCCAGGATAACCTCTCAACTCTGTTTGAAATCTCTCAGCCATAGACACGATTTTTCTCATTTCTCTCTTCCCCCGTTTGGTCAAAAAGATGACCAAATCTCTCAATCTCTTGATGCTGGGTCCCAGCTCATCCCAGGATTTCTGTTCCACATTGCCAGGGAGATTTACACTCTTGGGTATCATGTAATGTAGGACCTTTTAAACCATGGTTTGGCTAATGATGCGGAACCATTACTCAAATAGATGAGTCTTATATTAAACCTCTGTAAAAGCTGAGGACATGTTATCATATCTCAGTGAGAGTATTCCTGTTGGCTTCTGAGACATTACAGGCTGATTTCCTTGTTGACCAGTGATTTTATGTAACACACAGAGAGAGGTTAGAAAATCTGAATAAATTATTGCTTGATACATCTGTTTAGCTTTCCTTTAAAATGTCAGATGTCCAAAGGAAGTTGATGCTGAGCTGAGAGAGATCTCTTCATAGTTGAATTTTCCAATGAGTGCCAAAGTACTGTCTTTTAGGTAGCCATTTAAAAGATTCCTTTTGGGCTCTGAGGGGATACAAAGATGATTTAGATCACTGCCTCTTAAATTTTATGTTTGTCAAACATTTTTGGATACTTGAATTTTCGGAGTCATGCTTGAAGGAATTAAGTTGAATCCTTAGAAGTTATTGCAAAAATCACTGTTCAGCACTGGATCATTGTCTGAGCAAAACATTGAGCCTCAACTTCAGTGTTTTACTAATTCTAGTGAATACTCACACACTTTTTTCTTGTCTTTATCTTATACTTCTTACCTGCAGCAAGTTCTGCCTTTCTCATAATTGTATGTTAGGACCTCTCAGTTCAGGGTCCCATATAATTGATGTCACAATAAACAGCTATTTTCAGAAGCAGCAAAGATAAATTTACCCTCTGATCAGAATCGGAAGGATGGTTCTGAAGGGTTCATGGAATACCTGATGGGATAGATCATAAACAGGATATGTGTCATAGATAGTCAACATCTCTCAAGCAGTACTGCATTTTTCTTGAATAGTATGGTGCCCCATGACACATCTTAGTCCTTTTCTTTTTTATTTTTACACTCACCCCCTAGGTGCTCTCATCCTGTTTTATGGCTTTAAACATTTCTATAAGCTGATGACTCCTAAATTTAAATCTCAGCCTTCACCTTCTCCCTGAGCTCTTAATCCAAATATTCAACTGCCTGCTTATAATCTAGACACTCCACATTAATGTTTATGGGGCATCTCAAACTTAAAATATCCAAAAACTGAGCTCCTGTTCTACCAGCCTGCCCCAAACCAGCTTCTTTAACAGTGTTTCCTACCTCATTAATGGTGATTCCATTCTTTCAATTGTTCAGATCCAAAATCTTAACGTATATAGTCTTTGACTCCTTTCTCTCTTTAATATCTAATCTATCAGCAAATCCATTTGGCTCTACCTTTAAAGTTGGACACTTTTCTGCATCTCTGCTGCTGCAGCCCTGGTCCACACCATCATCATGAACTCTCATCTGGATTACTGCAACAGTTTACTAGCTGCTCTTCCAGCTTTGATTTCAGAGGACTGATCAGTGTCAATAAAAAAAGTAGAAGAAAGGCCACTGTTTGGGCCAATATTTTCTCTAAAAGGAAATTTAAAATCCCTTCAAACCCTTGAGCAAAATCTCTATTAATACCCCCTAGCATCATGCCATAAATTTTGGGTGAGGTGATTTTTTCCCCCCATGTATTATCAATTGACGATAATTTAAGAGCCTTTCAGTATGGCCCCTTCGAGTGTCTGATTTTGAGTAGAGCTGTCTTTTGATGGACAGTTGCCCTATATATCCTAAATATATTTCTACGCTTAAAATAATAAGATTCTAATGAAATGCACTTACTATCAAAAGTGTCGTGAACATAAATTTCATCTTTTTAATGATTTAGAACAAACTTCCAGGATTTGGAGCAGCTTCAGGCTGATCATTAAGAATATCAATTATCATTGCATAGTAAAGGAAGTGCTGGTTAGTAGACATTTCTAGTTGAGTTAGTGTCAGAGAAAAGCATCTTTCTCTCTGCTAAAACTGAAAATAGTTTATTAAACGGTTTTTGGTTATTTTCCTGTCTGAAATTTGGGGCTTAAGTCTGCCTATTGGTACTGTGAACTCACTAGCAATGAAGTTTGGTGGACTTTTACACACTACTTAAAAAAGGAAAATTCTGTCATTGAATTTTGCAGGAATTTTATTTGACTTGTATATGCCTTAACTTTTTTACTTTATATTTAATTCCTAACTGTGTTGACCTGAGGCCCTTACTAGTTTAGTGGCAAAGTAAAAGATACTAATGAGAATGTCTTTGGGACATAATTATGTAGATTTAAAGGAGTGATGTAGTTTTAATTATGCCCTTTAGCTAGTATATTTGCATATTAAACTCATTCATGTCTCTGTGATTTCCCTCTGAAACTTTGCTTTTCTCGGGCCTTAAATTACTAATCAGCTCATGGGTGTATCCCAAGGTTATGTAAGCTAAATTGAAGGATGCCACAGAATGTGTTTAAGCTATTAATCCAAAACATACCGAAGTTTATAGTTTGAAAACAGTAACCACAGGTTTACAGTATTCTTTGCTGGATTTCACTTGAAGAAAATTCCAGCATGGTTGGTATTTATTTGTGTATGTTCCCTTTCCTTCCTTCCTTCCTTCCTTCCTTCTTCCCTCCCTCCCTCCCTCCCTCTGCTTGAGCTATTTTATTAAACTCTGGAAACTTGAAATAAAACAATAATAATAACATGAAATTATATATATATGTGTGTGTGTGTGTGTGTATGTGTACTTAACCTTTTTGCTTTTTTGAATTTTTTTTATTTATCTTTCAGAAGCTTCTAGATTTAGCAGAAAAATAACTTCCTTGAGGCTATGAAATGATTTCACTTATGGGATAAAATTAGTGAGGCTACCTAAATATTACTTTTGTAGGAGTTTTGTTTTTATTTGTGAGAAGCTAAATAAAAGAAAATCCTTGGTAAGTATATTTAAAAAAACAAAAGACTGAAAATCTTTTGAGGCTAACTTTCTGTCAAACAGTAAAAAATGCATAATTTGGAACGGAAGTCAGCAAGCTTTCTCTAAAGGGCAGGATGGTATATATTTCTAGCTTTGTGGGTCATACGATTTCTTTTGCACTTTGCTGTTAGAGCATAAAAGCAGTCATAGACCGTATCTAAATGAATGGATGTCACTGAGTTATTTACAAAAACAGGCAGCTGTCTAGATTGGCCAGTGGGCTCTAGTTTACTGACCTCTGATTTAGAACATGGATTCTTTAGTTTTTTTCTATTCATTTTTCAAACAGACATTTGTCAAGGGCTTAATATGTGCTTCTACTATTATTTTTCTTTTTAGTAGCGACCAACTGTTTATGAAACAAGTAGAAAACATACTTAAACTCTTTGCATTATAAAATGTTTCAAACGCAAATTCCCATAAATTTGTCACTGTAGACAACAATTGCCAATATTTTTCCATGCTTGATTTATTTATCTTTTTTTCTTTGTATTTTAGCCTAAAGCAAGTTCCAGACACTATGCTGTGTGATGCCTACTTCAATATGCATCTCTTTAAAAATATGGACATTTTATTACATAATTACGATACTATTATCTTACCTTATTTGCCAATACTTTTAATAACATGTAATCTCTAGGCCATGTTCAGATTTCCCCGATTGCCTGAAAAATGTTTTGTTGTTTTTTTTTCACATCAGGTTACTTGTTACTTTGCCTGTTGTTTCATAAATCTCCCTTAGTAATGCTTTATTCACTGCATTTCTGACTCTACCTGAGTAAGGTCATATTTTACAAGCTCACAGCCCCAGCCCTCTAATCACATGGTTGGTCTTTCTGGTGTGTCCACAGTTTCCACCCTAAAAGTGTGGTGTAGCCAGCTCCCTCCTGAATTTTCTCCTTAGCATGAACTATCTGGTGCATTCTAGAGCCCACCATGAATAACAAAAACTCCTTATCAGATTACAGATTGTCCTCTAGGAGTCAGGACTGAGGCTAAATCTTTCAGGAGGCCAAATTCCTTACTCTACACCCACCTCCCCTTCTCTTTCCTCTCTTTCCCACCTTTCCTTTACTTCCTCTCTTCTTCCCTCCCTCCCTCCCTCCTGTCTACCCTTCCTCCCTTCAAGAAGAGCTTCAACCGGTTGTTCTATAAAATGTTTCATACTCTGGGTTTTTTTTCTTTTTTTTTTTTTGCCTTCCTTGTAATGCCATATAACTTGTTCCAGTATTTCCCATTTTTTCTATAAATAGAAGCTAGTTCTAAAGATCTGTTTAGATTTACTTTGAACATTTTTTACAAGCTCTTCACACTTGTACTGTTTTTCATATTGTGTCACATGAGGAGACATATGGTGTAGCAGTGGCCTGAACGCACCATTATAAAGTTCCCCATCCGCTTTTCATCTATTAGTTTTATCCATTGAGTGATGTTTCCCAAATCAATTATTTTGTTTTCATTTCTGTCATTCTTTCTGCATTTATTAGCTGGAATTTGTCTGTAAAGAACATTTTTCCTCATCATCTTAAATATTTGGTCACCCTGAAATACAATTCACAAGGAAGCTAATATTTTTGAACCCCATTTTATAGTTTGATATTGTAGAAAGGTTTAATGAATTGCCTGAAGTCATAAACCTAGTAACCTATATAGCTCCTGTCAAATGAAACTAAGTTCACCAGTGTAATCAAAACTTCAGTTTTGTTCCTTTTATTGAAGAAAAACTACTTAAGCAGGAGTACGTAAAACAGGAGAGCCAAAGTGAGAGTCTCAATAGCAATGTGGTCATGGCTGCCAATAAAGGCATTTAGGGAATTTCCAAGTGGTAGGTTACAATGACTAGCTGACATTAAATTCCTTATTACATGGAGAGGTCTAAAAAGTGGGGAGAAGATTGGTAGGCTTGTCCGTTCTGGTAAGCTGTCTTTTCACCAGGTATTGCTTATCTGCAATTCTGCAGAATGTGTTCCATTTTCTCAGAAAACCCCTGCAGGTCAATTGTTTTTTTCTTCTGGAAAATCTTTCTTGGAAAGGACTTTCCCTGCAATGACCACTGTTGGCAGCCATTCTGTTTTACTTAACACTTGAATCAAACCCAAGTTTTGATACCAATTCTGGTTACCTCAGATGCCAGCTGACTGACATATAACAAAATCTTATTTATTGTTATATAACTTTAGAAGTTAAAGGGTGAGAAATAGGATAATTTAGGAGAATTCCTCTTTCTTCCTCCCCCTCCCTCCCTCACATCCCTCTCCTCCTCCCCCTCCCTCTCCCTGTTGTAATTGTTAAGGAATCAGTATTATGTCCTGTTGCTGATGCTAAAACTGATGTTAGGTCAGTATTAGAGTGATCATATATGAAGGCCTAAGAAATAGAATGAATGTAAAGAATGAAAACTCTGAACGTTGCGTTTCTGTAACACAGGTAACTGCAGAGAAACTTAAAAAAAAGTTTCTTTACGTACTTAGGACTAGTTATTTAGTGAAATTGTGGATAGTAGTTGAAAAGGTACATGTAATCTAAATGTTTTGCTTTATCGATTTTTATTAATGTTTGACTTTCTTAAAGTGAAGAATATTTCTCCTTGGAGTTTTAGATTTTTCCCTGGACATGGTAGGAAAAGCTGCTAGATATATTGTCATATTTTCAACAGGACATAAAATTCTTTATTGTTTAGTATGTGAGAAAAGCAAAGTGCATTCTTCCTTTTCTTTCCCATATTCCATGACCTACTTCCTAGAGTTATAGATGATATCCCCTCATTTAAATTCTGTTTATAATCATATCTTTGTTGTATTTTGGGTGATTTTAAAAGATGCCTTTACCAAAGTATTTATATCCTTTATAAAGGAGGGGAAATAATAATTATATGTTTTTCAGATATACTACAATGAAGTTGTTTATAGCCTTATCATTATATATTATTAAAAAGAAAAGCTTTTTGTGCAGTTTAGTATCTCACAAGTTTTTCAAGCGATTTGTGAACTGAGCAGCACCCCATTCAAAATGGAGAAGGGCGCTCCGTTGAAAAGGAAGCTTACGTAGGACAAACGTTGAAGCAGGTGAGGAAATATTCTAGTTGGCTAAAATTAAGTTTCCATTATATAGACGAGGGTCTTACAAAGTGGGGAGCAGATATCGTTTGATTAATATGGTATAATTATCCATTTTGATAGGCTGTCGCTACTGGACTAAAATCGGTTTATGCCACCATGTTGTTTATGTAGGATGCGCTCCATTTTCTCGGAAAGTCTCTACAGGTCAATTGTGTTTGTCTTCTGGAAAATCCTTTCTCAGAGAAGGGTCCCTAGCAATCCCCAATGTAGGTGGCCATTTTATTTTACTTAATAGATCTCCCTTGTAGTTACTTTTCAAATGATCTCATTGTAAACTTAACCAATATACTTTGGTCCCCACTATTGATTTATTTTTTTCTTGTCAGGCAGTTCAATAGGCTTGATCATTCATTTTGTGCCATTTTCCCTTTTCAGTTTTCATGCTTGTTTCCTTTCTTGGTTGCAGTGAATTCATTGGGAAGCTCTTCAAATTACATTTAAAACCCTTGGAAAGGGGCTATTTACTCAGTTGAGTGGAATACAGGCACAGCTCTCTTTCCAAGTCAGGATGTCTATTATTTTTATTTTTATTTTTAGTCTTGGTCCACCTGAAATAGTACCATGTTTGTCTCATTTTTCTTTTTATGTAGCTATCTCAAGAGCAACTATCTGACTTGAGGGTTTAAAGAATCTGAACAGAATCCTGAAACAGTTGTACAAGAAATAAAAACATAAAGATGGATAATCACATTAAAAGTATAAATCCAAAGTGTGAAAGTTATTTATTTCCATATTCCATTAAACCAAACCTGGGTCAAGAAATAAGCCTGTCCATTGAAATGTTTGAGAGTGACAAATATCATGAAACATATTAATTTGGTCCTTTAAAATATTCAGATTTTTTTTATCATTGTGTCAGATTTATTAACACAAAAGCAACATTGTTCATGGGCAGTCAGGGTATCTTTTACAAGAAGCACTGATGATAAGCTGTTAACTTCAGCTTAGAGGGCCTGAAGAGCATTTGGGTAGTGTTAAGGCTCCGTTTCATGACCCCACATGTATTTAAAACTGCTTAGTCTGGGTCATATATTCCTAGGGAGAGTATGACAGTGTACGTGAAGGAGTGGAACCCTGAATTATGGTAGGTTAAGGGATTGGTGATATTATCCCTCTTATGTCAGTTTGAGGTCTGAGACACAAAAGATCTGACGTTAGCTTTCTAATGAGCATTTAAGGTATACAATATATGCAAGATCACAGCAACCAGTTCAATTTACAGTTAGGTAACAAAATCCAAGCAGTTATCTGCAGATTACAAAGGGGATGTAAAATAATTCAGATAATGAACAGGAGCAAAGTTGGATAGTCCACAGGAATATGCCATAGTTTCTACTGAAGCACAAAATTTCTCTCTGCAGTCACCCTTCTTTTCATATAAGGTAATCCCAAAGAGAGTATTCTTGATCATGAAATAAAGCTGGTTTTATTAGATTTGGTCTGATTATTTACATAGGTGAACAAGTGGTGATTTACCATATAGGCTTTTTTAGTTTTCTTTATGTAACTTTCATAAAGAACCTCAAATTGGACTTTTAAAAGTCTCTTGAGGCTAGGAAGCCAAGCCAAATCTTGACACCATATTTCAACTACAGTATCTATAGATTTGGGCAATGTCCTCTTTCTCAAGGTCCCCACAGTATTATTTTTCCAATGCTTGCCAGAAAGTAACCTTTGTTACTTACCTGTAAGGCTTGGAACCCTGGAACCATGTTCCACACTGGTTTTTCAGAGAGGGTTGTATAAGCATTGACTCCATAAAGTCAACCTTAATTCCCTCAAAGTTTCTAATCATGTCTGATTAAATGAACATCATTCTCAAACATGGAATTCTAGTCAAAGCCTTGGTTATATTACCAGTGTCTCCAATTATGTCCTCTTTACAAGGAGGAAAGATTCAGATGGGAACTATGCAAATAATTATTTTATAAAAATAAGAATATTCAATTCAAGTTTCTAAATCCTAGAGGGATCAAGCAGGGAGAAAAGGATGAATGTCTTATGAATTATAGGTAACTCAAAGGAAAAATTAAGGGTTTCCTTGTATCTTGAAATAAAACATTAAAACATCAGCAATAATTCTAACAAAACTCTAACCATTCTTTATTAGTTCATTCAGTCCTAGGTAGTTGTTTTGGTTTGCTAAAGCTGCCAGAATGCAATATACCAGAAATGGAACAGCTTTTAAAAAAGGAATTTATTAAATCTTAAATTTACAGTTCTAAGGCCATAAAACATGTCCAAACTAAGGAATCCAGGGAAAGATAACTTGACTCAAGAAAGGGCAATGATGTTCAGAGTTTCTCTGTCAGCTGGAAAGGCACATGGCAGTGTCTGCTAGCTTTCTCTCCTGGCTTCTCTCCTCGTTTCAAATTGCTGCCCTGGAGGCATTTTCTTCTTGCATTTCCAAAGGTCTGAGTCTATGTCAGCTCTGAAGCTTTTTCCAAAGTGGTTCCCTCTTAAAGAACTTCAGTAAGTAACCTCACCTGAATGGGTAGAGACACATCTCCATGGAAACCACCTAATCAAATGGACCCACTCACAATTGGGTAGCTCACATCCCCATGGAAACAACTTAATCAAAAAGATCCCACCAAACAATATTGAGTCAGGATTAAAGAACATGGCTCTTTTGGGGTATACAACAGTTTCAAACCAGAATAGTAGTGAGTCCTTGTCCTGTTCAATCTTGTGTTAGCAATCTCATGAATCCATTAGGTTTCTCACTAGAATTCTGGAAATTTTGACTCAGTCCAATGCTACCATGTCAAAGTTATTTAAGCAATATCATTAGAAGCCTGTACCCCAGAGTACGTGGCATGGTTCTTCCCATGAGTCTCTGAGATAGTTCTTTTTGTTGAAGATGAAGCACTCTGGCCTAAAGCTGATTGCAAATGTTTTCAGAAATTCTATCTGTAGATGATAAAAGACTTAAAATGGCAGTGATTAAGTTATTGCTGTTTTACAAAAGTGAATGATCTGATGAAAGTTCATTAAACATCATTTTAAAAAAAACTGAAATTAGACTAATACATTGTTTTATTGTGCTTCACTTTGTTGCACTTTGCAGATACTGTGTTTTTTACAAATTGAAGGTTTGTAGGAACATTGTGTCAGGTAAGTCAGTCGACCACTTTTCTAACAGTATATTCTCACTTTATGTCTCTCTGTCACGTATTGGTAATTGTGCTGGTTTGAAAGGATGTATGTCCCCTAGAAAAGCCATGTTTTAATCAAAATCTCATTTTGTAAAGGCAGAATAATCCCTATTCAATACTGGTGTGTTTAAATCTGTAATTAGATCATCTCCCCAGAGATGTGATTTAATCAAGAGTGGTTGTTAAGCTAGATTAGGTAGAGATGTGTCTCCACCCATTTGGGCAGATCTTTATATGTTTCTGGAGTCCTATAAAAGAGGAAACATTTTGGAGAATGAAAGAGATTCAGAGAGAGCAGAGAATGCTGCAGCACCACAAGAAGCAGAGTCCACCAGCCAGTGACCTTTGGAGATGAAGAAGGAAAATGCCTCCTGGGGAGCTTCATGAAAAAAGGAAGACAGAAGAAGAAGCTAGCAGATTATGCCGTGTTTGCCACGTGCCCTTCCAGATTAGGGGAACCCTGACTGTGTTCACCATGTGCCTTTCCAGATGAGAGGGAAACTCTGACTGGGTTTGCCGTGTGCCCTTTCACTTGAGAGAGAAACCCTAAACTTCATCAGCCTTCTTGAATCAAGGTATCTTTTCCTGGATGCCTTAGATTGGATATCTCTATAGACTTGCTTGAACTGGGACATTTTCTCAGCCTTAGAACTGTAAACTAGCAGCCTATTAAATTCCCCTTTTTAAAAGCCATTCTGTTTCTGGTATATTGCATTCTGGCAGCTAGCAAACTAAAACAGTAATCCTTGCGATATTTCATACATTTTCATTATTATGTCTCTTATGGTAATCTGTGGTCACTGTAATTTGGTTCACTGTAATTGTAATAGTAATTATAATTGTTTCGAGGCACCACAAACCATACCTATATAAGACAGCAAACTTAATAAATGTTGTGCATGTTCTCACTGCCTCCACTAGCTGGCCATACCCCATTCTCTTCCTCTTCTTGGATCTTCTTTTTCCCTGAGACACAATTATTGAAATTAGGCCAGTTAATAACCCTACAGTGGCCTCAAGTGAAAGGAAGAGTCACAGACCTCTCACTTTAAATCAAAAGCTAGAAATAATTAAGCCTAATGAGGAAGGCATGTCGAAAGCCAGGATAGGCCAGAAGCTAGGCCTCTTGTGCCATCCTTTCCTCCCTGCCAATTTGTGAATACAAAGGAAAAGTTCTTGAAGGGCATGAAAAGTGCTACTCCAGTGAACACATGAGTTAGAAAGCAAACCAGCTTTAATGCTGTTATGGAGAAAGTTTTAGTGGTCTGGGTAGAAGATCAAACCAGCCACAAGATTTCCTTAAGCCAAAGCCTAATCCAGAGCAAGGCCTTAACTCTCTTCAATTCTATGAAGGCCAAGAGAGGTGAGGAAGTTGCAAAAGAAAACTTTGAATCTAGCAGAGGTTGATTCATGAGGTTCAAGGAAAGAGGCCATTTCCATAACATAAAAATGCAAGATGAAACAGCAAGTACTGATGGAAAAACTGCAGCAAGTTACCCAAACGATCTAACTGAGAGAATTGATGAAGGTGGCTACACTAGAAAACAGATTTTCAATGTTAGATGAAACAACCCACTATTTGAAGAAAATACCACTAGGATGTTCATAGGTAGAGAAGAGAAGTCAAGGCCTAGTTTCAGAACTTCTAAAGACAGCCTTACTCTCTTGTTAGGTGATAATGCAGCTGGTGACTTTAAGTTGAAGCCAGTGCTCATTTACCATTCTGAAAATCCCAGGGCCCTTAAGAATTATGTTAAATCTACCCTGCCCATGCTCTGTAAATGGAAAAACAAGGCCTAGATGGCAATATGTGTGTTCACACATGGTTTATGGCATGTGTTAAACCCACTGTTGAGACCTGTTGCTGAGAAATTAAGATTCCTTTCAAAATGTTACTGCTCATTGATAATCAAAAAGTATTGGCAAAGTCCCTTAAGGGATGGGAGAAAAAAATATGGAATGAATAAACTCTATCACTGGGGAAACCCCAGCTGATTTTCAAATAAAGGAGAAGTTTGTAAAAGTCTATCCTTGTATAGACATTAAGGGAATAATAAAAATGGTGAGCAAGTATGTGATAAATTTGAAGGTTAGAGAGCTGTCAAAGTCTTCAGAGAGTTTAACCTGTCAAGGTACTTTGATAGATACATACTCTTACAACTGTTCTGGTAAGACTGGGTTATTGAAAAGAAAACTGTATCTGAAGGCTACAGGCTATAGACCACTGCATAGACATCTGCTTTTCCCAAAGAATACCGTCACCCTCTGTGGTTCTCTTGTTTTCTCCCCTGCTAATGAAGAAAATAATATCTGCTTTTTATGTGAGGACAAGGATTGAATACGTTTCAAGGAGGTGAGAATTCTTTCTAAAGTACAGATTGCTATTATACCTAAGTTAGGACAAACTATATTGGTATGAATGAGTATGGTGATGATCGATTGGGTCTACTAAGATTTGGCTTAGTGAATTTTATGACCTTGGTCAAGATACCTAACTTCACCAGCATCATGTGTCCTCTTTTCTCTGTGGAAATTATAATCCTATTTTACCTGGGTTCAAGTGAGGAGCAGTGATAATGTCTGTCAAAGGCCCAGTATATAGGTACTCTGTGTATGGTAGCCCTTGTTGTTGTTGTTATTGGCTTATAGAAAATTTTGATAGTTATCAAATATTCATTTTATGCATATTAATATAAAAGAAAGCAAATGAGCACTTTGGTAGATCCAGGAGGAAGTTGTACATATTAATATGTTGGCATTTGGTGAAGAGTATGAGTCTCAAATGATTTTCTTATTAAAGATAATAGGAATAATTAAATATCATTGCAAAATTAAGAAATAAAAAGTTTTCTTGAACCAAGGGATTGATAACTACAGTAAGTAAGGAAATTCTAAGTCTAAGTTTCATTACATCTTTTTCTTTTTTCCCTGAATGCTATCATTTCCTATGTTCATTATTCAGACTATTTTTTTAAACTAGAATTTGAACATAAAGTTGTGAAAGTAAAAGTATAATAAATAAGAAAAATATATGTTAAAGTTCATGTCCTACCTATGAAATCTGAGATGAATTCACAAACCTCCAACTTTCATTTCAGTTTCCACTCAGCTTTGGTTATCTATATTAGTTATTCTTGCTGATTATTTTCTTGAGGATGTGGAAATGAATTGTGTGTGCATGAGAAACCCTCTTTTTAGTTTAATTCGTCATGGCAGCTGCTGAGCCATGGCGGCATCTTTAAGGTAATAGAAACACTTGCCTGGGAAAATGTTAGGAATCAGAGTTAACTGATATGAAAGAGTTATGTATAACCTTTTAAAAAAAGTTCTGCTGTTTTATATAGACTTATAATGAAAGCCATGTCTTTGTTTCAACTTTTTGGTTTCATCCCTTGTTAGTATTGTAGAGTGAGAAATGATACTTACCATTTCTTTTGTTACTGCTTAATTAAGAGATCTCTTAAAATAATAGATTTCTCAAGTTTAAGTGAACTTGGTCGTTGTATTAGCTAGAATTTTCTAGAGAAACAGAATCAGCAGGAAATATCCATAGATATAAAATTTATAAAAGTGTCTTATATAACTATGGGAATGTTGAGTCCAAAATCCATAGGGCAAGCTTTGAAGCTGATGACTCCATTGAAGAGTCTGGATGAACTCCACAGGAGAGGCTTGCCAACTGAAGCAGGACAAGAGGGACTGTCTCTTCTGAATCCTCCTTAAAAGCCTTCCAGTGATTAGATTAAATGTCTCATGGTAGAAGACACTCCTCTTGGCTAATTACAAATGCAGTTAGCTGTGGATGCAGCTGATGTGATCATGATTTAATTCTATGAAATGTCCTCATAGCAACAGACAGGCCACCGCCTGTCCAAGTTGATACATGAACCCTGACCATGATAGTCCACCCCTTGTTAACTTGGCAGCTATACACATCACCTTAAACCATACTTAATCTCTAAATAGAAAACAATAGAAGACACATTGTTTCCTTGCCTAACAATATTCAGCTGTCCTGTGAACAACTGGGAATGCATTAAATCTCCCCAGAATAGGGTACAAGTCCTTGGGTAATATTCATCTTAAACTTGATATCTTACAACTTTTAAATAGTATAATATGAACAAAATAGCATTACAGTCCTCCTTTCTGTAACTGATCATGTGGTCCTAGTTCATATTTATCACTACTTGTTCCACTACCCATTCCATATTCCCTTTATCCTCATCTAGCACTGCAGCTGGTTGTGTTTCTTTACCTGATGGGGGGACCCAAGCCTTCATTCTTGAAGTTTCAGAGCTATTGGTAGCCCTGCCTGGATTGGGTTGTTGCAGTTTTCCATTAATTTTAATCACAGGGCATGGTGGTACTAAAAGATACCCTAAGGTATCGCCTATGTTCCAGGAAAGCTCTTCTTTACCTCCATTGTGTAGTTGCAGTCCTATTTCCCCCAGTAGAATCAGTCACCCAGCCAGTTAAGTAATCCCCTTCTTGGCTTGTTGATCCAGGGGCATGAGTAGCCCAAAGTGACCAGGTGGCAGCCTTTGATTTCAGTTCAGTGGATTCATTGTTGTTTCTCCTGGTGGAAGCACTCTTCCTTCTGGAACTAAGACCTGTAGACCAGCGGAGCTCAAGGTTGCAAGGACAGGAAGCAAAATTTTTCTTAGTGGATTGCTAGGGGTAGTAGTGAGTGGTGCCACTCCCATTTCCACCCCTTGGTTCCTAAACCCATGGATCCTGGCTATGGGAGAAACAGCACTGTAGTGATTGGTGATTCAGAGCATACACAGTTTCCTGGAGAACATTACCCCAGCCCTACAAGGTATTGCCACCTAGTGGGCACTATAATTGAGTTTTCAAAAGGTCACCCCACCATTCTATCAAGCCAGCTGCTTCTGGATGATGGGAAACATGGTAAGACCAGAGAATTCCATGAGCATGCCCATTCCCGCCCGCACTTCATTTGCTGTGAAGTATGTTCTTTAATCAGAAGCAAGGCCGTGTGGAATACCATGATGATAGATAAGACATTCTGTTAGTTCATGGATGGTAGTTTTGGCAGAAGCATTGTGTGCAGGGAGAGCAAACCTGGATCCAGAGTATGTATCTATTCCAGTTAGAACAAATCACTGCCCCTTCCATGAAGAGAGTGGTCCAATGTAACCAACCTGTCACCATGTAGCTGGTTGCTCACCTCGGGAAATGGTGCCATATTGGGGGCTGAGTGTGGATCTCTGCTACTGGCAGATTGGGCACTCAGCAGTGGCTGTAGCCAGGTCAGTCTTGGTGAGGGGAAGTCCATGTTGCTAAGCCCATGTATAACCTCCATCCCTACCACCATGACCACTTTGTTCATGAGCCCATTGGGCAGTGACAGGAGTTGCTGGGAAGGAGGCTGACTGGTATCTATACAACGAGTCATCTTATCCACTTAATTATTAAAACCTTCCTCTGCTGAAGTCACCCTCTGGTGCACATTTACTTGGAATACAAATGTCATCATGTTTTTAGCCCACTCAGAAATGTCTGTCCACATACCACTTCCCCAGACCTCTTTGTTACCACTTTTCCAATTATGGTCTTTCCAAGTCCCTGACCATCCAGCCAAACCATCAGCAACAGCCCATGAGTTAGTAAACACATCTCTAGCCAGTTCTCTTTCTAAGCAAAATGAACAACCAGGTGCCCTGCTTGATGTTCTGCCCACTGAGAGGATTTCCCCTCACCACGGTTCTTCAGGGACATCCCAGAAACATCCCAGGGGCTGTAGTGCTGCAGCTGTCTGCTTTCAGGTGATACCTGCATATCCTGCAGAACTGTCTGTAAACCAGGCCCGAGTTTTCTCTTCCTCAGTCAATTCACTGTAAGGAACTCCCCAAGAGGACCTAGCTTTGGTCTGGAAAAGAGAAGATAATGTGGCAGGAGTGGAGACCATGGACGTTTGGTCTTCCTCATGTAACCTAGTTATGCCTTCAGGTCCTGCTCTGGCCCCATCTCATATATACCATTTCCATTTTTATGATGGAGTGCTGCTGTGCACACCCAACTTTGTGACTTGATGGGTCAGACAGCACCCAGCTCATGATTGGCAACTTAGGTCTCATGGTTAAGTGTCCAGTCTCTACTAAGGCCCAGTAGCAGGCCAAAAGCTGTTTCTCAAAAGGAGAATAGTTATCTGCAGCAGATGATAAGCTCCAAAATCCTAAGGGTCTGCATTGTGATTCTCCTGTAGGGGGCCTGCCAAAGGCTCCAGACAGCATCTCTATTTGCCACTGACACTTCCAGCACCATTGGACCTGCTGGATCAGGTGGCAGAGCACCTTGTACAGCAGCCTGGACCTGTCGCAGAGACTCCTCTTGCTCAGGTCCCCACTCAAAACTAGCAGTTTTTCTGGTCACTCAATAAATGGGCTGGAGTAGCACACCCATATGAGGAATATGTTGTTGCCAAAATCCAAAGAGACCAACTAGGCGTAGTGCCTCTTTTTTGGTCCTAGGAGGGGCCAGATGCAGCAACTTATCCTTCACCTTAGAAGGGATATCTTGACGTGCCCCACACCACTGGACACCTAGAAATTTCACTGAGGTGGAAGGCCCCTGTAGTTTTGTTGGATTTCTCTACTATCCTTTGGCATGCAAATGCCTTACCAATAAGTCTAAAGTAGTTACTACTTCTTGCTCAATAGGTCTAATCAACAAGATATTATCAATATAATGGACCAGTGTGATGTCTTGTGGGAGGGAGAAATGATCAAGGTGTCTGCAGACAAAATTATGACATAGGGCTGGAGAGTTGATATACCCCTGAGGAAGGGCAGTGAAAGTATCTTGCTGACCTTGCCAGCTGAAAGCAAACTCTTTCTGGTGGTCCTTACTAATAGCTATTGAGAAAAAAGCATTTGCCAGATCAATGTCTGCATATCAGGTACCAGGAAATGTACTGATTTGCTCAAGCAATAATACCACATCCGGAACAATAGCTGTGATTGGTGTTACCACCTGGTTGAGCTTACGATAATCTACTGTCATCCTTCATGACCCTTCTGTATTCTGCACAGGCCAAATAGGAGAGTTGAATGGAAATGTGGTAGAAATCACCACCCCTGCATCCTTCAAGTCCTTAAGCATGGCAGTAATCTCTGCAATCCCTCCAATAATCCGGTATTCTGATTTACTATTTTGCTAGGTTGGGGTGGTTCTAGTGGCTTCCACTTGGCCGTTCCTACCATAATAGCCCTCACTGCATGAGTTAGAGAGCCAATATGGGGATTCTGCCAGTTGCTCAGTATCTCTATTCCAATTATGCATTTTGGAACTGGGAAAATAACTACAGAATGGGTTCGGGGGCCCCCTGGACCCACTGTGAGACAGACCTGAGCTAAATCTCGATCACCTGACCTCCATAAGCCTCCACTTTGACTGGTGAACCAGAATGACATTTGGGTCCCCTGGAATTAATGTTACTTCTGAACCAGAGTTTAATAGTCCCTGAAATACCTAATCATTTCCTTTTCCCCAATGCACAGTTACCCTAGTAAAAGGCCATCAGTCTCCTTCAGGAAGACTTGGAGGAAGATTAACAGTATAAATTTGAGGTAGTGTAACAGCGTCTTCCCCCAAAGGGACCTGGCCTCTCCCTCATTCAAGGGACTCTGGGTCTGTAAAGTGTCTCATGTCTAGAATTTGAATAAGGGGTCATGACTCTATGTTTTTTTAATTCAAGTTAGACTTCTGTTCACTTGATGTAGAACTCTTTTGTTTATACAGCTCAAACAATTTAGTAGACTGCCCATGTATTGTATTTCTAGGTACCCCATGATCTACTAGGCAATGCCACAAGTCTCTGTGAGTCAAATTATTTTGACTCCTGCTTTGATTCTGCTGTCTATTATGACAGCCACATCAACCCTGTCTTTGGCAATTAAGTGCTGCCACCTGGCTTCTGCTAACTCAGGATCCCGTCATCCCCATTGTGTTTAAGGATTCCAGCTCAGTGACAGCAGTTCCTACAGTAATGTCGGACCTACAGAGAAGTGCAGCCACAGAGCTCTTCAGGGATGATGGTTCTACTCTCACAAATTTATTTCTCACTGTTCTGGTAAAAGGTGCATCCCCCAGACATTCCTGGGGTGTAAAAGCAGGCTTTACATGATAAATCCACTCTAATATTCCAGTCTCTCTAAACCTATGGAGCCCTCATCTACATTGTACCGGGGCAGTTCTGGCATTTCAGCCTCAAGTAATGTCAGCCACCTTTTGATCCATATTTCAACCAACGATCCAAACAAACTGTTAATACCTTTTCTAACCCCTCGAGCTATAACATTGAATGCAGAATCTCTGCTTGGTGGGCCCATATCAATAAATATAGCCTGATCCAGCCTTATATTCCTCCCACCATTATCCCACACCCTTAAAATCCATTGCCACACATATTCCCCTGATTTCTGTCTATATAAATTGGAAAACTCACACAATTCTTTTGGAGTATAGCGTACCTCCTCATTGGTGATACTTTGTACTTCACCTTTAGGGGCCTGTTGGGACTTGAGTCTAGTTATAGGTCTGGAAGAAATGAGGGGTGGTTGGGGTGGGTCATGAAAAGAATTAGAAGTATCTTCCAAGCCATTTGCTTCAGGACCTTCGTTTGCAGTTTCATCTGGCAAAACAGGATTAATCACTCTAGGGCTAATCCCTTCAGATGGAGGTTGGGTGAACAACTCCTCAGGGAAGGCTGGAGGTGAGGGCAGCTATGTTTCTCAGGGCAGACTGTTACAGGGTTATCTAGAGAAGGCTCCGTATGACCTAGGGTTTCAACCTCTCCACCGACATCATTTTCAGTCCATATGTCCCCATCCCATTTTTTAGGGTCCCATTCCTTTCCAATCAGTGCCCTCACTTTAACGGCAAACTCCATGCAAGATTGAGATTTCAGTTTACATTGTAAAGTTACTACTCTAACAGTAAGATTCTGAGTCTGATTTTCAGAGATCTCAAGTCTGTGGTTACAGGAAATAAGATTTTCCTTCAGGACACTCACAGAAACATTTAGATCTGTCAGACAGTGCATTAAATGTCTCATTTGAAGCCTTAAGGCCATCCCTTTCACTCATTAATGTATCCAGTGTATCTAACAACAACCAGCCAACATCTCTCTACCTCCTATTTCCACAAAACTCTATAAAGGTGTCAAAAACATTCTCCCTCAAATCCTGGCTTCGTACAAGCAAAGCATTAGACGAATCCAACAATATTTTGACTCTCTCTTATGCTAACTCACCCCATGGATTGGCAGTATCATTCTGATTACGGGAATCAGAGTCCTTAGTGCCTTTGAGTCCAGTCAGAGTAGAAAACCAATTTCAAAAGCCGATGTTTAATGTCCTGTCTTTTAAGACTCCACTCTCGATACCAAGCTGTATTAACTAGGGTTCTCTAGAGAAACAAAATCAGCAGGAAATAGCCATCGATATAAAATTCATAAAAGTATTTGACGTAACCGTTGGAATATAGAGTCCAAAATCTGTAGGGCAGGCTGTGAAGCTGACAACTCCAATGAAGGGTCTGAACGAACTCCACAGGAGAGGCTCCAAACCAGGAAGAGAGAGACTGTCTTAATCCTCCTTAAAAGCCTTCCAGTGGTTAGATTAAATGTCTCATGGCAGAAGACATTCCCCTTGGCAGATTATAAATGCAGTCAGCTGTGGATGCAGCTGATGTGATCATGATTTAATTCTATGAAATGTCCTCTTAGCCACAGACAGGGCAGTAGTTGCCCAACCAGACAAACAGGCACCACCACCTGGCCAAGTTGACACATGAATCTGATCATGACAGTTTTATTTCCCCACTTGCTTTCAATAATCTTTATTATCACAGTTCTGTATATTCTGCTGGCTTTCTCGTGGTACCAATAAACAGCATTGTTGTGTAATATTAAAATAATTTATCCGATTTTAAGTGTTGTAAAAATACTTGGGTACTTAACAATGAAAGAATGGATTCCTTTCTCAGAATTCTAATGAGGGGGTATTAAGTGGCTTTGTAGGATATCCTAGATAAACTGTAAAAGTTCTTTTCAGCCTTTGACCTGTAAAACTACAGTTCAGTTAGGAGGAATATAAACCACACCATTCAACATTTTCAATAATAAATTTCATGATTATAATTAAAGCATTGAGAATTTTGTTTAAATGATAAAATATCTTGTCCTATAAAATTACAGTAACTACTTGTGCTTTCAGAGAGTGAAATCTCATGTATTTTTAAGAATGTTGTCAGATGACATAAGTGTTTGTTAGCTAAATTAATTTTACTTTTTATTTATGTACAATAGATCTAATCTTATATCTAGGCTGACAACTTTTGGTGTACTTATTCATTCTTTGAACATTGTATTTTTCCGATTGGACAGTATGATCTAGATACAATAAGTGACTATGGTGTCTACTTTTCATTTTGGCAATGTAGAAGAAGTAATCATAATCAGACTTTGCAAATAATGTTTGATGCACGTTGAATTTCATATTTCAAATTTGTTCATATGCAGATATGTTTTTGTTTTGTTTTCGGATGGGTAGGCCCTGGGAATCGAACCCGGGTCTCCGGCATAGCAGGTGAGAACTCTGCCTGCTGAGCCACCATGGCCTGCATATTTCAAATTTTTAACTCACTGATTTGATTAGCAAGAAAAGGCTTTCAGAGCAGATACTTTACAGTCAGTTGCACCTAAATTCAAATCTCAGTTCCACCACTGACTTTTTGTATTAATTTCTTGCTGCTAAAACAACTACCATACAATGGGTTGGTTTAAACATAGGAAATTTATTGACCTGCTATTTTGAGGCTAGGAAAAGTCCAAAATTGGGGCATCAGCAAGGTGCTGCTTTCTCCCCAAAGTCTATGGTGTTCTGGGGCCGGCTGGCAGCATTCCTTGGGTCCTTGGCTTTTCTGATGCATCGCAATGCATGTGAAAGAATCTTCTCTTTTCTCCTTTGGGGTCCTGGTAGCTTCCAGCTTCTCTCTTCATAACTTCTCTGTGTCTCATTTTTGCTTATAAGGACTTTAGTCATATTGAATTAGGATCCACCTTCATTTAGTTTGGACAGTCCTCTACTAAACATCTTCAAAGGCCCTATTTATTTACAAGTGTGTTCATACTCATAGGACCAAGAGTTGGGATCTGAACATGCCTTTTATTGGGGGCATGATTAACTCCCCAACTCTGGTTGAGTAAGTTAATTCATTTCTTTGAGCCTCAGTTACCTTGTCTTTAAAATTGGACTGGAGTCTTTTTCATAGAGTTATTAGGACTAAAGCAAAATAAAAAGGTGAATCAGTAAATAATACATGTAAAGCAGTGCCTAGAACAGAAAAAGCACCTGAGAGATGAGAGGTAGCTATCATTTAGTTAGAAACTGACTTCTCTTTGCCAGCAAGTAAATAAAAGATGTAATATGAATTCAAGATTATTGCTTAGTTTGAATTCTGGGATTACTATATAATGAATAATCAGAGAATATTCTTCTAACTGGCCATCAGTTTTTTAGTGAGAGACTTCAGGAAGGTATATAAAGTCTTCAGGTGTAAAACTGAGCAGCATTTGTATTGACGTTACCATCAAACTGGTATCATTTCTATAATTTTTTTGCCCTCAAGATACATACATTGGCAATTTATCCATAGAATTTTATTGGAAAAGAAAATCTATTTGATTTACATACTGATAAAACAATAAAGATGTCTGTGTTCCTTTATTTCCCTTGTATTGAGGTATCAAAAGCCCAAATCAAAAATACATAAAAAGCAAAAAAAAAAAATTAAAGCATTTTGTCATCATTTTTACCTTTCAGTCATTTCCCTTTAGATCACCAATCATTTCTGTCAAAAGATTTTGCATAAACTTAGAGTTTTACTGCATTATTTTGAGCTATAAGATGGCAAAATTAGAAATGACATATCTTCTTTAAATTATCATCAAAGCAAAAGTTCTTACACATCAATATGGTAATGAATAAGAATTACCTCCTCCCGTCCCTACCCCCACCCCATGTTCTCCCTGTGCTGGGTATTGTAAAGCGAACACAATAATGAATGCTTTCTTTTCTTGTATAATGAAATGAAAGACTATGCAGTGAAAGACTAACAAAACCAAAAATTGTTTTGAGGGTGCCAGCAAATTTAGCAGATTATAGTCGTTATTAACTATGTTCATAGTCTCTAAAGACTTAAATTCTAGCCCTTCTATTTAATGGATGAGAGAAAACTGGATTCATGTGTAATCTGTGAGAGGAACCCCAGCTACTCCTCATCCTGCCTCTGTCTCAATCCTGGATGTATTAAATTCTTACCAGCTCTTATTTTTGAAATGTTTCCTTGTATTGGTTTTATCATTCATGGATATTTTGCATTTCTTACTGAAATTTTTAAAACCATGTCCTTTATTTTATGCCTTCTTCCTCCAGTGTATTCCAACATAATACCTCACAGTCTATTTCTTTAAGGAAAAAAAATTAATTAATGAACAAGATGCTGTCAGTGTAGTATAGCAAAAAGAAAAGACAGATTAAAGCTTTTTATTTTGCTTTGTTCAATCCCCAGTTGAATGAAATAGGGTTGAGCAACAGCCAAAACCATAGAATTTGAAATTACTGGCTTCAATATTGAATGAAGGCTCAGCTGAGAGAGATGGGTTTTAGTGCATTTTTTTTCCCCCGATACTAGAATTAAGGTGACTTTCCTTTTGCACATTTTGTCACCTCAATTTAGGGGCTAAACAGCTGGTGCTTGTTGGTTTGGGTAGCTTAATTTTGCTGGTTTGTGGGACATGGTGTTTTCACACAGAAGGGAAGAGTAGATAATGGTGTTTTCACACAGAAGGGAAGAGTAGATAATGGTCCTTTGAATCTTTAAGGAATTGTTGTTTAACAGTTCATTATACATTCATATGCAATTTTATGTCACATTTATGGAATTTGATTTATAAATTTTGAAGATCTCATAAGGACATGAGGCAGATAGATTACGGAAATATAGAGAAGTCCTTGCCATCACAGTTCACTATCCAGATCAACTGATACAATTAAGGAAGAAAAACCCAAAACACATAATGGGGAATATTCATTGCTAAACACAACTCAGAGCAGAAAGTTTTGTGGAATGTAAATTGCTCAGTATTATAATGTAAAACAAATTCTTCAGAATTTCTGTAAATCATCTAATGTTGACACTGCTTGGTGAAAGATTTCTCATCATCTGCAGCACTTATGCTTCAAAAGTGTTGTGCTTTTCTATTTTTAAAAAACAAGTTAAGTGTATCAACTTGATTTGGAGGTTATTAGTATTCAACAAATTATCTTTAAAGCTCCATATCAAAATATTATTATTCCTGTAATTTTACATGTGTTATATTTCTCATTACCATTTCATTTCTCTACTGTATAGGACACCAGAGGCAACTTTTAGATTTTAAAGAAAATTAATCTCCATATTAAGTGGCTAGTAGACTTGTGATCTTAGAAGTTGTCATATCAAAGTGTTGTGCTTAGATTTACACAGATATCCACAGCCTTCTTTTTTGTTACTACCTTGCCATTAGAATTGTTAAGTTTTAATTAATATTTATTAAGGGGTTTTACTTCAGGAACAGCTTTTCTTGTGAAACAAAACAGAAAATAATAATTTTGAGTAAATGCTCAGTTTGACATGATAAACCAAAAAAAATAGTTACTACTGAAATTTCTGTACCAGTGTGGTAATTTAAACCATTATACATTTGTATTTTTTAAAGATTGTGTGTGTGTTTCAGGAGGAGATGTTTTTTGTATGACAGTCTATCTGGATAAACTATTCATGTAAAACTATAATAATTGGATTTTTCTGCAAAAGTTTCTAAATGTGACATAGCATAGAAAGAAAATTAAATTAAGGACAAAAAATTCCTTAAGGTAATTAAATAGCAAGGCTACATACCTATATTGAACATATATAATATTTCTATATAGTTGGTGACAGAGACAGGTTGTAATGAATTGAACACAAAACTTAAGTTGAGGACCTAGAGTTTGTTTCCCTGATCTTCTGCTATGGCTTTGGAGTTATTTTAGCTATAAAATGGTGATTGTACTACTGAGAAAGGTATTGTAAATGCTTTTAAAGCCAACTATTTATATAATTTACTAGTGACTACTTCTGAATTTTCTAATAACTATTTATAGGAAATACCCAGAAAAGGAAATTTCTTTCATCAGCACCACAAATAATACATGTTTTATGCAGTGCCTATAATGCACTAGGGAGGAAAGAGGGAGCCTGAGTACCCTTGTAGTAAAAAAAAGGAGCAAAATCCAACCTAGGGCTCTTCCCACTCATTCTCTTTTACTCTTTTTCCAGAAAGATAACCATTTTTCTAGCTCTAGCGGAGAAGCTGTGAAATGGAAAATAGTAATTTACCATGATTTAACAAATATTAGGTGGAGCCATAAAATTGCTATTTATATAGATCAAAAATACTCTGTAATATCATGGCAGTTCCATGCTGTTCCTTCAAATATTTATAGAGCTCCTATTGTGTGCCAGGCATTGTTGTAAGTACTAAGAACACAGAAATTAACAAAACAGACAAAAATCTCCCTCTTCATGGGGTCTACATTCTAATTTCCAGCCCAGATTTCTCTCCTTACTCCAAACTCATATATCCTACTGCCTACTCCACATCTCTACTTGGATGCCTTAACAGATTTTATGAACATTAACATGCCCAAAGCCAATCTCCTGGTGACTGGGTAATACACCTAGATCTTCCCTTTTTTATAGGTAGAAATCAGGGCTAAACGGACCTAGCCAAAGATTCTCTCTCTCTCTCTCTCTCTCTCTCTTTATTGAGAAGATACATCCAATAAGTAATTGTCAGCAATTTCTGTAGCACCAAAAAAGGTGATTTTTAACTATTGAATTTTAAAGTATACTCAGATAAGAAAATGGAGTCAGGTAGACTGCTAAACACAGCTGTGATGTATTTGCTCTTTCTAATACATTACAACAAGTTATTCTGTATCCTTCAGTACACATGGCAAATAGCTTAGATGTGTTAGGATTCAGTGAATGAGCTCTTGATAAGCAAATCAACAGGATTAGATTGAAGTTTCAGATTTGCTATTGAGGAATTCAATACTTGAGTATATATCAGCAAATATAAAAAATTAAGTGTTCCTACATATTGGAATGATTTCAAAATAAATGAAATAATAATTACCAAGTGGTTTGAAAATTCACTCTCTATGGCTGAGAATTGCAATATAAAATATAGAATACAGTTTCCATATTCATAGTTTCATGTAATCTGCATGTTTTTGTTTGATTTTTTGTTTTTCTTGAGTAAGGTACTTTGTTTAGAAGTGAATTAAACCATCTGATTTTAGTCTTTGTTCAGAGGGCAGAATGTTCGCAACTCTTCTTTTGAGTGTGTTCATTATAATATATTATTGATATGTTAATTTTTAGATTAAATGCTATGAATGAATATATGAGAAACTTGTTAATTTAAAACATCTTCTACCATTTAAGTTATGTACTTTTATCATTCAGCTAGTGAGATTGAAAAATATGCATTTTCCTGGTTTGTTTTTTCTGTTAGAATGTCTCCAGTGTAGATTAGAAAGAATAGTGTGGCAAAATAAACTCAAGTTTCTTAATGAGCAGTCACATCAAAGCTGAAAAGCAAAGAGATAACCCAAAGTCATACAATGAAGTTTACATAGCTCTCTCTTGATAGAGCCGTCTTCCTACATTAGTGAGAACATAATCCATCAATGATTTAATTCAGTTGCATTTGGTTATAAGAAAGCAGCTAGTTTGTTTTGAGGCTGTAATTCTGATTATCATAATTCACAAGATGAAATAACCTGCCGTTATTGTGAGTAATACAGCACTCATATATTTGCCTGTGGATCATATATCACTAAAAAGGGGAAAAAAGTATTCTTCTATCAGGAACTTTTTACTATTTCTCAATATTTCTGGGATTCGATATGCTTTTCTTTTGCATGTGGAGGTTATATAGGTCAGTGTTACAATGCTGCAAGAAAAAAACTAAGGTATATCTGAAAAGTTGCTTATGTTTTCTTTACTAGATATCTTTCAACTGTATAATAAAACATCTATGCCTGTTGAAGTTGAATGGCTTTTATTACCAAACAACCTTTCTTTTGCTTTATAGCCCAAAACATAGCAGTGTGCTATAATTTGTACAATTCTTCAAGACTTGCTGGATGTTCCAATAAATTAAAATGACTTCTCTTAAATAAATAGTAAATTCCCCTTTATTATAAGATCAAATCTTTTGTGTTTTCTTATGATTAGATTGAGAGAATGCGTTTTTGGCAAGAGTGATATACCAGGGGGCATATGTTTCGACTTGACTTATTATTGGTAATGCTAACCTTAATCGCTTGATTAAAGGTGTTATCTGTGGGTTTTAATGTAGAGTTACTGTTTTCCCTCAAAATATCGTTTCTTAAACTTGTAAACCCTGTTTCTCCACTAATTTCAGCATCCTTGGGTAGATCTTGCCTATTCTAATGGTAACTCCCTTATTCCCTCTACATTTATTAAATGCAATTCTTCTGTAAGGAAGAGCTGTCCTTTCTCCTCATTTATTTATTCAATTATTTATGAGTATGCACTCATGTATATTTATTTGATTCTGTGGGTTATAATCCAATATTGTCATTTATTTTACTCAGACTGTTACAGCTCTGGCCATTGGGAACTCTTTCAGGTTGCTTCCAGTACCCTTTCATCAGCCCCCATTCTTTTTTTGAGCATATCCTCTCTGGTACCCCAAGATGTTCCAAGCTCATCTGTGTTTTCCCTGCCTGTGCCGTGGAATCAACCACTTCCCCAAAAAACTTTGTAAAGGCTCTTTAAAAAAAAAAAATTAGCCACCTATCACCCGTTAAACATTTTTCTAATTTTTGGTAGAATATTTTGAGTCTTTTACTTTTGATCTCCTTGAGATGCAGTCTTAGGAAATTTAGTCTTACAGAATGAACTGTTGTTCGTAACCTTTAGAAGAGAAACAAAATACTTGCCCACAACAGGAGGCAACAAATCCATATTCATCTACCCTTTGTCCCTGAAATTGTAGATCAGCAATCTTGCTTTTCCCCATAAATTAAAACTTTCTGTAGTGCTTTTTGTCATTTCAGGGCATGATATATTCTTCTGTAATATATTGCTAGTTTTTAAAATCCAATGTAATTTTTCTCTTTGGTCATCTGTTATGTAGGTAAACTTAGATAACTAGAAGATGACATATAATCTAATAAATGAAATATCTCACTATATTTTTGTGACTTTGGGAAATCATTCAAGCCTTTCAGAACTTCAGTTTTAGAGTTATTTTGGAGCTAATTTTATGATTATAATGGAAGTAAAAACATGCTTAAAGATCTTTTCTTTTATGTAGAGAATCAGATTCATTTTTGACATGGATAGAAAAATATATATTTAAATATGCTGTGAGTAACACTAGAGGGTGGTAATAGGTGACTGTTTATTCAAGACATTTCTAGAATGACACCAAAAGACTGGAAATTAAATAGTAAGGGGGGGGCTTTTTAATATGAAGAAGTTAGAAAAGTCATTGCCCACATATCCCTGAAGATTGGGAGAGGGATCAAATGAGAGAGAGGAGTTGTAACAGAGAAGATAGGATTTAACTAATGATTGTGACTACTGAATCACTATACTGATATTTCTTGTTAATCTGCAGTGTACTAAACAACTAGAAGGAAATACCTGAAATTGTGGAACTGTAACCTATACCATACTTTGAAATTTGCTCTGTAACTACTTGTTAAATTGTCCTTTGGAAATATATCACTTTTCTGCATGTATGTTATATTTCACAATAAAAAATGTTAAAAAAAATAGTAGTAAGGGGTGGGAAGATAGGGGGTGGGGTGGGGAAGATGCTTAGCAAGTGGGATCAAAAGTAAAGCTGGAGTGACAATATCACACAAAATGGAATTTAAGAATTAAAGTATTAAGCAGGAAAAAGAGTTATATTGCCTACTAAGAATATGTGACCAGCCTGAACCTAGAAACACATCTTTGAAATAAATTAATATTTGTGTAAATATTTTTGTGAAATTATTTAGAGGCGTCTAACATTAGTGGGGCTGAGGGTATTATATTTTGCAGTCATACTGGTAGCTCTTCAAAACCCCAGATTCATTGACTTTTTTTTTTTTATTTATTAGGGTATAAGTAGTATCTTGAACAATTTTTAATGATCAAAGCTAGGTCTTTAAAATTCCATCATACTAGAAAACTAGATCTACAAAATATTTACTGTGAATTAAAGTGGCCAGGTCAGGAAACCTGGAAAAGCAAATTATGGAAAAATACATCTGGAAACATAAGTAAATGGGATGAAACTAATCTAGCAGATGCTACATGCATTTACATATAATTTTTACTTCAAAATGTTGTTTAAAAATCGTAATTCCTATATTTGTAAAGAAGAAGGAGCCCCTCTCTTGGAGATTAGAGGCCCTCATCAGCTACTTTGTGCAGTCTCTGATTGCAGGCTTGGCTGATGTGTTCAGTTTGCCTCACTGTTTCCAGTGAGTGAAAAGACCAGTTTATTCAAGCTGAGCCAACTCGTCTTGGACTAGCTCATTCCACATCAGTCAGCCTGCTCCTGTTGTTTCCTGGTGATATTTGTATTATGTTGGCTGTTTTCCTACCAGTGAGATAGAGGCTAAATTGGCCACCTCTTAACAGTTTTGTTTAGTCTTTTAGGCCATGAGGATATGATTCCATAAATGCATTCACTTTAGTGAATGAGGAGTCGTCTGTGGTTTCTGCCTTCAAATTTTGGCAAATTACATTTGGGATTTTAATAAGTTTTCATTCATTGTTATGTCTGTGGCATTCATATCAGTGAACAAAGTGGATTTTTCTAAAACAAATATGTCAGGTGAGAGGCCAAAATTTGCAACATTAATCTACCCTTTCCATAATATCTGGCACACTTGGCTGAACAGATAGCCAATTAAAATGACCTGTCACACAACTCTCCCAAACCGTTTCCTCCAGGTTGAATTGTAGAAGGTCTCTATTTAAATAGTGTGTTAAATTACAGTATTTAGTAGTAGTAATTTGCTAAATCTCTTTTATTACCGAAAGGCAGAATAATGTATCATAAGATTAGCTTTCAGTCCTCTGGTAGGGACAACCCTATGGACATGAGCACAAAAAAGATTCTTTACAGTTCAGCTGGGTAAACATTTATTGAGCAACTGCAGTTTGCTAGGTTTTGTGCTTGGCAGGGGTTTACATAAATGAAAAGTAGTATATGAACTAGGCAGTGTAGGGGCTGAGGCTCTTTTCCTAACTCACCTTGTTATTTAACATTAATCTAATAACCGTTCCTTGCTTTTCTGTATAATAAAGGTTAGACAACATTAGATGGTGTCTAAAGCCCTTCCCAATTCTTACCTTCTAATTCTAACCGATGAGGATGCTAAATTTGCTAAAGCTTTAAATCAGATTGCCACTATGTTCTGCCATTTCCTTTCCATTTTTTATTCTCCCTATTCTCTAATTTCATATTCTAGTTCCTTGTGTTCCCAGCTAGGAAGTTATAGAAGGAGGAATCTGAAAAACTGGTAGTTTGAAAGCATTCTTTAATACTACTTAGGCTTTTTCATTTCAGACTTTTTAGCTTGTAATTTTCCATATTTTACTACTCTAAAATCATGGTAAATTCAAAAGTGAATAAATGATATATGACTAGCTTGTTAGAGTTTCTTTTTCTTTAGAGTCAACACTTTTCTCTGGATTTTCACTAGGTAGAATCAAAACCATTTTGTTTAACCTGGGGTTCAGAGTGACTTCCAGATGTCCCTGAAGCAATTGAGTGACAGGATAGAAACATCTTATTGTTCATTGTTTGCCATGGATGATGGATAGTTGTCCGTTTTTACTTATTTTCTCCATTTACAGTTTTATAGTATTTTCTGATAAGTAGAAGACTTATTTTAATTTGAGGTTTTCCACAAAGTAATTATTTCATAACTATTCAGTTGGCCTCTTAAAACATTAATATTTTCATCTGTAAAATAAGGATACCTGTCTTATAAGCCTTACAGGTAGTGAAGCCGGCAGAAAAAATCATCCTGTTAACTTTTAAAGATCTGTAAAAATGTTAGGAATTTGAAATATCATTTAGTATTTTTATTACTAATAACAATAGTGCATTTCTTCTGAATTCCTCTTCTGTAATCTAGAAATAATCCTCTTCATTTAATATCTGTCTGAACAGATACAGTTAAAATGATATTAGAACACATAACCCTATGCGACAGATGATACTCCAGTCTTTGTTTTGTGAGTCTATTTGGGTGTAATTCTTGTAGTAGCATATGAAAAACACAAAACAAAACCACTAGACCACACACACTGCTTGAATTCCAGGACATATATCTCTTCATTTTCTGTTGTTCATTGTGACAGGTTTTGATACACAGTTGAACTTTCTTTTGCTCTATTGACTTTACTCAAAATGATTTATCATATCAGATTACATAGGATTATTCCATTTAATACTTCTTCTGTGGATTTTGGCATTTTACTCCATTTCATTTCCATTTTCTGGCAACAAATAAAATAATTTTAGTTTGACTCCTTCAAGGAAAAATTGAGAAGAAAATCTGCATGCTTTGGGGTCCAGTGTTGAAAATCTTCTCCTTGGCTTAAGGGGAAGGGATTAGGCTGCAAAAGATGGAGAGCATATGCCTTCCTTTTGGGTAAAATTTTTATGTGTTGTTGGTTCTTTTGCAAGTGAGCACCCAGGAGTGTTCACAGGTGTTTTGAATATAAAACAAAATGTATTATTATAATTTTGCTTTCCAAAAGTGGCACAAACTAATTTGTACAAATTTTATACAAGTAATTGTAGAAAGATAACCATAGTATATAATAGTAAAATATAATATATGCTATGTAATATTTAAAATATGTTCTATAGAATATATACTATGATTGGTTTTCTGTAATTATTAGCATAAAAATAGCATTTTATAATTTGCAATATGCTTTGTAGAGAGTGAAGGACAGTCTCAATTATTACTAAATGGAAAATGAATAAAATGAGAGAGATAATTTATAATTGCCTCACATTATTCAGCTAATAGAGCTGGCAGAGGTAGAACCAAAATCTGTGTTATCTCATAAGCCAATAAAATTTTCCTCACCAATGAGAAATGAATTAACTCTTACAGAGCAGAAGAAGAATTATTTAGCCTACCATAAGAGGTAATTTACTAAATTATAGTAATAGCAGAAGTGTCTTCCATCTGTGTTATAGACTTTAAATAACTGACTTTTTTTAAGGTCCTATGAGAAGGAATGATTAGATGCAGGTTTTTCTGATTAGGGAGCTGGGAGCAAAGCATATAAGTAATTTAGGTTGTATTAAATAAGACATCAGATCTGATTCATTCAGGATAGCTTTTTCTAGTTAATAGTAAAACTGGCCATATTGATAATGATAGTGCTTCTAAAATATTGAAGGATTACTTTATACCAGACAGGATACCAAGTATTTTATGAAAATGAACTCATTTAATCCTCACAACAACCCTATATAATAGTTATAACTCCTTCACTTTGTATATGTAAAGGAACTGAGAGACTTCAGAGAGATGAAGTAACCTACTCAGAGTCACAAAGATAGCATGTGATAGAGACAAGATTTAAACTCAGGTTTATCCAGTTACAGAAACCTTGTCTTAACCTTCTGCATTCCTGGCCCTTTGGGAGCTCCAAGTCTCCCTTGGTCTTTGTATGGTTAACATATGTGTGATGTTTTAGTTACTTCTAAGAGTTAAACTATAGTTAAAGTTAAGAGTTAAAAGGAAGTATCTGGGGAAGCAGCCCAGGTGCTCATCAACAGATAAATGAATGAACAAAATGTATATACAATGAAATATATTTCAGCCATAAAAAGAAATGGGGGGCAAATTGGCGGCATAGTGAAGTGTGGAATTTAATTCATTCTCCAGGTCAGCTAGTATATAGCCAAGAGCTGTAAGGAACAACTACTGTGGGGGGTGGGCATCAGTGACTGGCATGCATCTTTTACAAGTCTGGAAAAGGCAGGATGGCTGAGGTTCTACATGTAACTGTAAGTCTTCCAAGCCAGGGAGGCCGACGCCTCTCCCCCATGGGCTTGGCAGGCTGGTTCCCTGAGGAGTAAAGAGATAGACCCTACTAAGAGCAAGAAAGTTAGTTCAACCAAGCTCCAATTGTGGAATTAATTAACGAATTCAGACTGCTGAAAACAGGCCCTGAGCACCAATAAGCTTGGAATAAGCGCTTAAGTAACCATGAGTTTTCACCCTGGTAGAGGGGATGGGGCTGATGGAAAAACAGCAATAACAGAGGCTTTTTGAGTTGGATTTCCACAAAATCCTGGAAAAGGGCTGGATCCCAAGAAAAAGGGCACATAGAACCCTGAGGACACATAGAGACATGTACCAACTCCAGCTCTTGATTGACAAATCTGGAGGCAGCCATTTCTTTTAATCCCTATTCAGTACTATCAGTTGGAAAGTTGGTTAGATTATCTCCACAAAGGTTATCGACTCCATAACCTCTGTATGGACTATATGGTGTGTGAAGATATCTCAATAAAAATATTAAAGATAAAAAAAAGGAATGTTTTGATAGATGCTATAATATGGTTGTACCTTGAAGACATCATGTTGAGTGAAATAAGTCACACACAGAAGGACAACTATTGTATGATTTCACGTATATGAATTACCTAGTATAAGCAAATTCATAGAGTCAGAAAGTAGGTTGCAGGTTACCAGGGACTGAGCCGAGGTGGAGTGGCAGCGGAAATGGGGAGTTAAAACTTACTCGGAACAGGGTTTCAGTTTGGGGTAGTGGAAAAGTTTGGGTAATGTGTGGTGGTGATGGTAGCAGAAAATGGTGAATAATATGACTGAAGTTTACACATGAAGGTGGTTAAAATAGGAAATTCTGTGTCGTGTATGTTACCACATTAGAAATTAAAAGACAACGGTAAAGAAAGTATTTTGAATCTGTAATGACTGATTACAATATTAGCTTTATAGATAGTGACTGAGTAGTTTAATAAGTAAGCATTTTAAAAGAGGGACAATATATATATTAATATATAAAAAGGTTTATAGCATACCTTTTGATCATTAAAATTGTAGGTACAAATTTAATCTAGAGAAGTAGCTGATGAAGGTCAAACCTGTCAAATCGTAGGGCAGTCAGCAAGAATGTGCACCAAGAAAAGGCCATCTGGTGATTTCATGCCCTTTCCTAGTTCCAAGTTCACATATATACATATGAGCATGATGTGCTATGAATTTTTTGTTAGTATTTATAGTAACTAAATTTCCTGGAACCTCCTAGTCTATTATCTTTGTTATGCTGAATTCTAGGCATTGGTAAGTATTGGAATAATGAGGTCCTTTTGCAGTTTAGGAGACCTTCTGGGTTTTTTTTTGTTTTTTAAGCAAATTAGAATTCCACATTTGTGAGGATAGGATTCAGCTGTCAGTTAAAAAAGGATTAAAAATATCTTCATTTTTAACCACTCATACTTTACTGTCTATTACTTTATTTATTTCAGATCTAGCTGAGGGTGACCATGATCAATGGCAGTTGCTTTGAGAGTAGGAGCAGTATTGAGTGTTTTGGAGCCTTGATTCTAAGGAAGCCCATGTTCTACTATTGGAGGCAATCATATATTTACACTCTGGTTTCTGAGTAGATTTGGGCATAAATACTTTTTATAGTATAATAGGATAAGGTCACCAGACCCTGGGTGGGATGGGATAGAACGTAAAATTGTGAGAGAGTCTGTTAAAGAGAGGTTGAAACAGAATAAAGGTGTGTCTGACTTATGATTTTTCTTAGGTTCAATTGATAACTTACAAACTGCTCCTGGAAATAATAGATGCTGTGTTTGGCAGAAATGTATGTTGCCAGGTCCACATCTGGGATGCCAGGACTACTAATTTGGGAGGTTGTAAACAGCCACTCACCCACCTTCAGACCACTGTCGACTTTCTGGGTTTCTTCTCACTGGATGAGGTAGAATGGGGGAGCCAAAAAGGAAGAAGTGTGTTTTCCGCTTAGTTCTTCCTGCGTTAATACTGAAAGATTTTCCTTTTAGTTGTGGATATGGAGTCTATGTGGTTTGGAGAGGTGTACCCAGAAAAGCATGTTCTTAATCCATTCCAGTGGGTGTGAATCCATTGTAAGTAAAATCTTTTAATGAGATTATTTCATTTAAGTTGTGGCCCACCTCAATCAGGATGGGTCTTATTCCTCTTACTAGAGTCATTCATAAGAATGAAATTCAAGCAGAAAGAGAGAAAAAGTGACAGGAGGAGTGAATACCTGGAGGCTGAACATCTACAGAACCCAGAACAGATGTGAGAGACCAGGAGATGCTGCCTTGTAACTTGCCATGTGACACGCTAAGTTACAGGATTGTCAGCAGCTGTTCCCAGAAAACCCCAGTCTTCAGGGAGAAAGCATCGCCTTGATGAGGTCTTGACTTGGGCCTTCTCCCCCTTGTTTAAGCCGACCCATTGCATGGTATTTGCTTAGGCAGCCAAGGAAACTAAACCTGAGACCTAAAAAATACTTCTAGAAAGAAACTCCCAGTAAATACACCTTCTGTACAATATTTCAAGAATTTGTTATTCTGAAGACTAGAAAAGACAGTTTATGTGATAAATATGTGGATAATTTGAAAACTTAGTAAGGTTCAAATTCCAGACACACACATATATATATATATATATATACATACACAGGCAGCAAATAACTTAGAAAGAAGACAAAGCTAAAATGTACTCTTTTTCTCCCTTTAGAGAGAGTAGCTTTTCATTGTTAACAGAATAGCTGAGCAAAGCATTTTTTCACTGTTTTCTAAAGGACATACAGAAATCTTGTATCTAATTAAATTCAATTTATACCTAAAACTTTGCACAAAGAGATTGATTATAGTTAATGTTTCTGACTGAAAAAAAAATAAAGAAAAAAACAAATTGTTTATGAATGGCATTTGCTGAAAGTTTTCATATCATTGTCTTTGCCAATGAAATTTAATGATGATTTGAAGGTTTTTCTTCTTTCTTGAACATTTTCTTTACATAGAAATGCCATTTTCATGTGGTAGTTGGCTACCTTTGGGAGATAGGTATTTGTGAAGTCATAAGTTAATGATTATCCAAAATCTCAAATTGGAAATTGACTGGCTGATTCTAGAATTTGTATGAAGGTACAAAGACAGAAAATAGCCAAAAAGATCTAGGAAAAAACAAAGCAGGAGTATTATTTGAGTTTGAGATTTATGAAATATTATAGTCAAAAAACAGTGGTGCAACTATGAAAGAATAGATATGTAGATCAATGCAGTGATACCTAGTTCAAAAAAAACCCATATATATCTGGTCAAATTAAAAAAGAGCGCCAGAGAAACTTAATGAGGACAGTGGTGTTGGAAAAATTGAATATCTATATGGGGGATTAAAAAAAAGCCTGTCCTATCTCACACCACAAAGAAAAATTAATTTGTGTTGAATCTTGCACCTTGCCTTAAAAGCTAAGACATTAAAGCTTCTAAGGAACAACATAAGAGAATAACCTTGCAATCTATCTTAGAGAGGACACAGAGTAGCATTACTGTGAAAAATTGATAAATTGGACTTCATCAAAAGCAAAAACATGTGCTCATCAGAAGACAACATTAAGAAAATAGTTATTTAATCCTGATAAATTAAATTAAAAGCCCTTTAAGTATGTTTATTACATTCATCTTTTTGGCCAACCACTTATTTGTCTTTTATTCAAGTAAAGGTTATTGAGCACATCCTGCAAGTAGACACTATGTCTAAAAGCAAGTAAGCAAACTAAGATGAGTCCACACCATCCCTGCCCTTAGAGAGGCCATAGTTCAGAAGAGGAGACAAATAGATTCTGCTTAAACAAGAGAAATACAGTACTGTACAAACCACTGCCATGTGTTCTCCTGAGCAAGCCACTTCCTCTGCCTAGGGAGCTTCAGAAGATTCCATAGAGGAAATGATATTTAAGCCAAGTTTGTATGAATAGTTTTTCAGAGCTTTGGGTAGGAGTTGGAAAAAGGAAGGATATTTCAAGCGGATAATTAGAAATTCAGTTAAATAGTTCAATGAGTCTTTCATCCTCCTAGAGCCTCAGGTAAAGATCCTATTAATAGCTATTGATGATAGTAGCTTTTATCAATAGCATAGTCAGTGTTGAATTTGGATGCCAACATATCTGTCTTTTTTTTTCTCACTAATAGCAGTAACATATATTGAGAAGAAAGGATATGACAGGCACTCTGCTTAATGTTTGAATTTAATTTAAATCTTAAAGTAAACTCAGTGTGTTAAGTAATATTAATGTCCCTATACATTAAGAAAATTGAGGATTGCAGTCACTCCCTTTGTAAATGGCCAAGGTGTTCTGTACCAGATCCCTTTGCTTCCAAAGCCTGGAAGCCTGGGATCTGACCGTATTGCATGTTTTCTCTCTAACAACCTTGCTGTCAGTGTATTGCTGTTGGTATGAGCCTAGAGAAGGGAAGCAAAGATTAACTCTGCCAGACTGAGATTCCATGGGGTCACTTAAAATAGGAAGGATTTAGCTATTTTCCAAAATATGGTCTATCCACCTTTTGTATTCCTAAGTTTCAATTCATTGTGAACATTCATCATTATTTATAAACTCAAAATAATGTTTAATTTTTATATCTATATAATAATACCTGTAGAATTGTGCTTAGTAATTTCACTTGTGAAAATTTGTGGAATTATCATTTTCTAAGCTTCCCAGAGCATAAGTTAAGAGTATAAGTTTTATAAGTTAAATTTAAAGAATCACAGAAGTACCGTGACCTCCTTATAGCCATATAACTCTAATCATTGAATTCAAAATCTTGAAAATTTTGCCCTTTGAAAATGAGTTGTTACTTGTGCTCCCTGACTTCTCCCTATTTAATAGGTATTGCTCAACGTGTTATATAGGAATATTTGAGGTACCCTACAGACCTTTCATATTGTCTTATAATTCTGCTTTTGAAGGACCTGAGAGATCGCTGAGTAGTAAAAGCAGGTGATAGCCTAAGATTGTGCTCCAGAATAAACAAGACAAAGCTTTTGTTTTAACCAAACATTTACATTTTAGAGTAGAAAATAACTTTTGATTAAATTTGTCATTTGTCATGGCCTAAAATTCATTTTAGAAACTTAGTGGTTTCAGGCCTACATTTTTTTCCTCATTTGACATGAGACACCCACCTCCCAGCGCCTTCCCAGGAAAGTTGGGCTTTTGTGTAAGACTCAATATGAGCATTAAATATGCTTCTTGTCACACATCTGGTGCATTGTCTGCTTTCGGTTGACCCATGGGGTATGGGCTCCTATGCCAAATGGGTGTCATCTAATCGTGGAATGGTAAAATCACCAACTATCAGGTATTGGAAAATATATAATGAAAGCAGGATAATGGGTGGTAGGTCCCCTTTCAAATGTTTTAGTATACCTAAGACTCCTTCTATATTCATTAGTTCATTTTTACATGCACGGTATTACTAAACTAAGTACAAAAATCAAATAGATCTTGCCTCAGACACTTAGTTCCAGGAGGGGAGAAGGTTACAGATAGATGATTAATAGAAGGTAGAGTGATAATATGTCATAAGAGAAATACAGATAAGCTCTATAAGAATCAAATATGCAGTGAAGATTTACCTTCAGGAGAGTTACAGGTATAGGTAAAAAGTTATTAAAGTCTGAAGGAAGAGATTATTTCTGACTCTGGGTTCCAATATGAAAAGGCATTTGAAATAGGGTCTAAAAGAAAGAACTTATGTCCTACAAAGATTTAACTGGAACCTATGATTTTTAAATTATCTCATTATTGAAAAAGGTACAGGATTATGGAATGAACATGGGTTTTGGAATCAAATTGGTCCATCCATGATTTCTAGCTCTGCCACTTAATAGCTAATATGACTTACGTCATATTACTTTATTTCTTTGAATCTCAATTTTCTCATTTGTAAGATCATAGTAGAGTTGTTAGGATTTCAAATGATTAAATGGGGTTGCATATTTAAAAGCACTTAGTATAGTACCTGGCACCTAATGGTGTTTCAATAAATATTAGTTCCTTTTTCTCTATATATCCCACTATTTCAAAATCCTTTCCGTCCCATTAGTTTGTTTCATAAACATGTAGTCAGGGATTCCAGGTAATTGGAGTAGTTGAATCCTCCATCAATCATTTACTAATAGCTGGCTCTGTAGAGTGGATTTAATTATGTTAGGAGGCATTTCATAAGTTGAATGGTTAGGATGTGAGAATTCAGGGATAATGGGTGAAGGAGGGTAGAAAAGAGGCTATAAAGTGATTTATCTCTAGTATACTCTCTAGAATCAAACTCGAAAGTGAGTAAATAGATATTCCTCTCAGGAAAGGATTGTCTTCATCTTTAAACATGTAGGTAACATTCGCTGCCCTCTACCTGAGAAATTTGTTTCATGTAGGTTTTGCACCTTTAAAAAAATAAAGGACCTTAATGATATATATACCATGAATGTATGTCTATGAATGCTGAATTTATTTGAAAAAATACCACTTTGTACTTTGTGATTCTGTCTTGCTGACATCAGTATATAATAGTGACTAATCTTGTCTCTTTTTTCCTTTCCCCCCAATCAGTTTGATAAAGGCTACTCTTACAACATCCGTCATAGCTATGGAAAGGAAGGCAAGAGGACAGACTATACTCCTTTCAGTTGCCTCAAGATTATTCTGACCAATCCACCAAGCCAAGGGGATTATCATGGTAATTGCTTCTACTGGATATGTTTGTAAAATACAGAAACCAAGAGCTCTGTAAGAAACATAGACACAGGTTAATGGCTTTCTCTATTACTGACAAGAACTAGTTTGTAACTTATGTCAGTCATCAGTGTCAAGCTAGAGCTCTATTACTCTTCCAAGGATTTGTCTTATTACTGCACCAAGTCAAGGAAAAGAAAATTCATTAAGCTACTCTTTAGTTTGTGCTTGGCTAGGCTTTTCAGTTCTCAGTTTTTCCCTTTACCTGCTGTTCTTTGTCTTTCTCAAGTGTCTTAGAAGACTGAGAGAAAAGTTTTTCAAAGCTTTTTGAAATTGACAAACTCTACTCTTGGAATAGTCGATACTAATTTTCAAAAGACTACTCAGGAAAAGTATGTCTTATTCTCATTATTATCATCTGATTAACAAACAAGGACTAGCTGAGGAATTTAACAAGTTGTGGTATCAGACTATAAATTTGCCTGAGTTGTAGGTTAAAAAAAAAACTACATCAAACTGTTTTCTATAAACTTCTGAATTCAACAACTCTTTTCTAAAAATGTTCTTAAAACTTACCTTGAAAAGCTCCTCATTTGTCTGATACTGTCATAGATTGATTTAATAGTCCATGCTAGTTAGTGTTCCAGATTACCAAAGCTCACCACAGTATATGTCCAAACTTGTTTTTTACAATCTTGAAACTCTTAAAAAGAAAAATTAAATGAAACTCTTTAAAAAAATTTTTAAACACTTCCAGATGTTAAATATCAAATAATCAGAAAAAGAATTTTTAGAAACATGCTCTGCATATCCAGACATTAAATATGCCATCTGTATTCATTTTTTAACAGTTTTATTTACATACCATACAGTCCATCCTAAGTGTACAATCATTGGCTCCTCCTATAATCATGTAGTTATGCATTCATCACAATCTATATGAGAACATTTCCATTTCTTCCCCTCCAAAAAATATATATCCCATACCCCTCCCTGATATCCCCCTATTATTGACATTCAGCTTTAGTATAGTTCCTTTGTCACAATCATGAAAGAATATTACAGTGTTACTGTTAAGTATAGATTGCAGTTTGCATTAATTGTATTTTTTTCAAATATTTATTCTAGTTCATGTAACAACTTTCTTACATTTGTGTAATTAACCACTGTCATCATTCACTCTAGGTTTTGCTAGGTCATACAGTCCCACTTTTTATCCTCTAGCTTTCCTTGTGGTGACATATACAACCCTAGCCTTCGCTTTCAACCATACTCACACTCAGCATTGTTCATTACACTTAAAATATTGTGCTACATATATTGTGCTATATTTCTGAACCTTTGCATTCAAGTTCATTAAACATTCTGTACTCCTTAAGCATCAGATGCCCAATCTTTATGCTGTTTTTATCTCCTGTGCTCTCGAATTTAATTCTAAAAGTTTGCTCATTATAGTTAGGTCTTATTAGTGAAACCATACAATATTTGTCCTTTTGTTTCTGGCTTATTTCACTCAACATAATGTCCTCAAGGTTCATCCACATTGTTGCTTGCATGGTGACTTCATTCTGTTTTACAGCTGCATAATATTCCATTGTATGTATATACTACAATTTGTTTATCCACTCACCAGTTGCTGGACATTGGGCTCTTTCTGTCTGTAGACAATCATGAATATGCACAGATAGATGAAGAGATGGTCAGTTCTGTACAAGTGGTCCTTATCGCTTGTGCCAAGGATTTTTAAGAAATGCATATTCTAGGCCTCACTTCCAAAACTATAGGAAACTGACCTGGGTGTCTACTTTATTTACAAACTCCCTGAATGTCTTCTGGATTCTGAGAACTATTGACCTAGATACCTCCCTTGAGGAAGCTATTTTAGCTTTCCTTAGCAGTACATCAGGCAGTTAATTCACATTGAGCCTATAGCCAGCCAGGTAATCCTAGAGATTCTTTCTATACGAATTTCCAGGGTTTAGCACACTTTACATATTTAGTTTATTTTTATTAGCTTAAATGTGGTATTTTATGTTTCTTATTTCTGTTAAATTGTCTATTCTGTTTTATTTTGTTTTTAATTTAAACTCTATCAAATATCATGCTTAGCAAATACTTGATAAACTCATATTAACTGGAGAGATTGAGTTATCTTTCTATTTTAGTTTTGTGTTCTTTGCAAAACTATTTAGTTCCCTAAGTTAACATTATTTTTACCAACACTGCCTGCAAACATTTGTTCAACCAGTTATGGATCTATGTAGGTATAGTGTATTTCAGCCTACATCATCTTTTCCACAAACATATGTTGAGAAACTGTCAAACACTTAGTTGAAATCAGTGTTAGTTATGTATGCATTCATGTCATCTTTAGTTACCTTGTCCGTGACCTTGTTTAGTTCAAATCTTCCAATTTGAAGATCATTCTCTTTGATGTGGAAGATAGAAACAGAATAAGAGTTGATGAGTTCTGTTTTCCATCAACCATTAAAATAATATCAGCTTCTCTAAGCAGTAGTCTGTTTTCTCTGCTCTCTTATTGTATGCTTAGTTTTAGAAGGCCTTTTAGTGATTTTAGCACTTTGGCAATCTTCAGTTTCTTCTTGTCTTTATGCTTTCTGACTTTTCATACAGGTCTAGTCATGATTTCCAGTGTAATCTAGGTCATTCAATTTAGTCCACCTTTTTTTGTGTCTTTTAAAATTCTAAGCATAATCAAGAATTCCCTATGCAGCCTCATTTCTTTCTCATTGGGATCCTTTGCAATTTCTTTCTTTTATTGTTAACATAAATAACATTTCTATTATCCAAAAAAACTACTTTCTAAAACAATAACAAAAAATTACTAGGAAGGGTAGCATTATTTTATACTCTTTAATGTTTTTTTTAATTATTATATCATTATTATTATTATTGAAGTTGTAGGTTTACAGAAAAATTATACAGGTAGGGTAGAGTTCCCACAATCCCCCCAACACTCATAGTTTTTCTCATTATTAACATTTTGCATAACTGTGGTACCTTTGATACAATTGAAGAAACTATTATTTTAATTAGACTAGTAAGTGTAGTCCACAGTTTACATTAGGGTTCACTCTGTATTGTACAGCTCTGTGGATTTTTAAAAATTTTTACTCTGGTAACATTCATACAACCTAAAATTTCCCATTTTACCCACTTTTAAATTATACAATTCAGTGGTGCTAATTACATTTCCAATGTTGTACTGCCATCACTACCATCCATTACCAAAAGTTTTCTATTAGCCCAATCAGAAACTCCATACCAATTAGGCATTAATGTCCCATGCCACACCCCCACCTTGTAACCTGTATTCTAGTTACTGACCTTAAGAATTTGCATATTCTGATTATTTCCTATAAACAATATCATATGATATTTGTTCTTTTTTGTTTGGCTTATTTCACTCAGCATGATGTCTTCAAGGGTTATTCATGTTGTTGCATGCGTCAGAACTTCATTCCTTGTTATGGCTGAATAATATTCCGCTCTACACTTATATCATATTTTGTGCAGTCATCTGTTGATGGACACTTGGGTTGCTTCCACTTTTTGGCAAGTGTAAATAACGCCACTATGAATGTCAGTGTGCAAATATCTGTTCAAGTTCCTGATTTTAATTCTTTTGGATAAATACCTAGTACTGGGATTGCAGGGTAATGTAGTAATTCTGTACTTAACTTTTTGAGGAATGGACAAACTGTTTTCCACAGCACCTATACTATTTTATGTGTCTACCAGCAATTTAAAGTATTCTTATCTCTCCACATCATCTCCAACACTTGTTATTTTTTGTTCTTTTTTAATAGTAACCATTCTAGTGGTTATGAGATGGCATCTCATTGTAGTTTGGATTTGCATTTCCCTAATGGCTAATGATGTTAAGCATCTTTTCATATGCTTATTGGACATTGTGTGTCCAGAACCAAAGATTTATATTACTTTTTATAAATTTTCATTTTTGAAACTGTAAGAAGTAAAAAGTGGAGTAATATTCCAAAATGTAATACAACAGTACCACCCTTTAAAATTACCCATGTGGTTACCTTACCAGAGATATTTATTTCTTCCTGCCATTTCAATCTCCTGTCTAGTGTTCTTTCATTTCAGTAGGGCAGGACTAGTGGTGACAAATTACCTCAGCTTTTCTTAAAATCCAGGAATGTTTTAACTGCTCTTTTATTTTTGAAAGGCAGTCTCGCTGCCAAAGAAATCAATTATTTCTTTTTAACACTTTAAATATTTCATCCCACTTTTTTCTTTTCTGGTTTCTGGTTTCTGGTGAGAAATCCTTTGCCTCCACCGTTTTGGTCAACCAGAAGTCCTGTCCTTTACAATATCTTAATCAGATTTTTCAATAATAATAATAATAATAATGATAGTTGGCACATGTTGAATGCTTCTATGTAGTAGGCACGTGTAAGAGTTTTATATTCCATTTCGTAAGCATTCTGTAACATGGTACAATTACTACCATTAAGTAAACTGAAGCTTGAGTCAACAAGAAGATAAAAAATTTACCTGGGTTTCCCCAGCTGGAAAATGGTTTCTTATGATAAACAATTTAAGCCCAGGGAGTCTAGCTACAAACCCTTAACCATATACTATACTGCTTCTCAGTATGTTTCCTTTTACATTATAATTTTAATCTCAATAAAAATATCATTAAAAGTACATGCTTTAAATTTTTTTAATTTCATAATTTGTAGAGTCCATAGTGTTATCATGGATGATTTTATTCATAGTTAAGAATTTTGGCAAACACATTGGTTTGGCATTTTCAGCCTATTTTATTATTTTAACCACAACCACTTTCCTTTTGATTTCATTAAAAATGCACGTTTGTTTCTAATTAACTTATAAAGCCATCAACTTTATGACTAAAAAAATCCAGACTTCTGTGTTATTGAATTTTTAAATAAGTATTTTGATTTACCACTACAATTTCCTATTAAAATGTCTAAAATTTTCTAAATTTTGGCTTAATAAAGAAAGGCTTTTATGTTTTGAATCTCCTATGTTCATATTTGTACAAATATTGTAGTAGTACATCTGTCTTTCTCCTGAAATGATATAGAAATGATATGTATCTACTATGAATTGTTTTCTTATGAAATGATTTCCTGTTTGTCCATTTCTTTCCCATCTGAAAATCCTCTAAATTTATTTAAATTATATTCTACAGGAAATAGGCACAAAGTTTATATCTGAAAATGGGAGATTTTTTTTTCTTTTTATGTATTTTTTATATTTTCTCATTATATTTCTCCCTTTTCTAATATGCTTTTTATGGAATTCTTTTTAGACTAGAAGGAAAGTGAGATTGTATAGTTTTTAGATAAACTATTATGGCTACTTTGTGGTTATCTCTGTTTGTTAGCAAGTAGCATAACTAAAGCTATAATCTGCTTCCAAGTGAATGGACATGTTAGCCTGAGAATGCTGTAATGTTTTATGTAGCTCTTGTGCCTGTAGTTCCCTGATAACCATACAGCTAAGTTGTCATTTAGATAAAGAGAGGAAAGCAGTTATACCCATGGGCAATTAACTTTTTTATTAATAAGCTGTTAGACAATTAAGGGGAGTTCAGACAGTCTCTCAAGTGTGGTGTTGTACTAAGTCCTTGGTAAATAACCTTGTTGATGTACTGGTTTTTGTGGTTGTTGTTGTTGTTGTCAGGGTGCCCATTCCGTCACAGTGATCCGGAGCTGCTGAAGCAGAAGTTGCAGTCATACAAGATCTCTTCCGGGGGGATAAACCAGGTAGGTCAGATTCTCTCATCATCCTCAGTAATGAGGCAACACGTAATTCCTCTTGGTTTCTTTTAATGTTCTTGCAGTGATACTGTGTATTTCTTGTCAGACTTCACACCGGACATCCTATCTTCTAGATGAACTAAGCTAAAGCCTTGACTCTTCTGGTTTAGACTGCTTGGAAGCTATAGTTTATCTGTGAAGGAGATTGCATTTCTGTTTTTCTTGCTAATAAAATAAGCTGGAAACCTTTTTTCTTTCAATTTATTTTATTATCTCAATTGAGGACCACAGTTTAAAAAATAAATTTTTAGAGCAATGCACTGAAGCTTATTAATGAAGCTAAAAATTAATGACAGCATATTTCATTTTGGGAAATTGTTTTCTATGCTGCATATAGGTTAGAACAGAAGATGATACAGTGTATACTGGCTGAATATTCTGATAGCCATCAAATGTTATTTATTTTATCAAAATCCTGTTTTGTATGAACAATTAATTAATCAATTAAGTAAAAAAAAGAAATGCACAAATTGCAAAACTAAATATTTGAGTACATCTTTTAGTGAATGCTTTTTATATATACACACACACATTTCAAAGACTACTGTGATTTGCTTTTGCGTTGACTTGGATTTTGAGGGAGTTGAAGAGTAACTTCTGCTTCCTTAGCTTAAGAAGAACAATATATATTTTATAGCTGAAATGTCTAAATCATTATGAATTCTTAAGCAATTATTTTTACTTGAAGAAAATAATCACTGGAGAAGACTGTTGTTTCCACTACATGCTAAGTTCAGGTTGAGTTTAGTTAGCACATTTCAAATCTTAAATAGTTTTGAGTCCCTCCTCTAGTCAAGGCATCGCCCAAGGTGATATGGCCAGTGATAGAGAGAAAGGAGAGGAAGAGAGGGGAGAGGTAGTGCAAAGAAGAATCAGATCTAGATCTTGCTCCCACAGAACCAGGATCTAGAGGGAAACAAGCCAAGTGTTATAAGACAGGTATAGATAATATCTTTCAACTTCTGAGGAAAAAGAGATGATAACCAGCCAAGGAAGCCAAGAAATACTTGCTGGAAGAGATGCTTTTTTTAATTACATCTTGAGGGAGGGTTGGGAATTAGGAAGAGAGAACACATGAGTGAAAGGCAGATAAAGTATGAGATTATTAGGGTTACAAGTTTAGGACAATAGTAGCACCAGTACATAAACATTAATAGGCAACTTAAAGGAAGTAATTGGTTTGGGGGAGTAGTTTTAGATGTGAACCATTTAAGTGGCAGACTGAAAATAGATTTTTAGCTAATTGAGAGAAGTTAAGACTAGAAATCCATCATTTTCAGTTAGAATTATAGGTGTTTAGATTTGAAGAGAAATTAGAATTCCATTTCTTTCTTTTCTGGAATACCAGGATGTGACAGGCAGGTGGATGCACAGCTAGTAAAGTTGATGCTAGAACCAGAAATTGAACTAGGCCTCTAACTATAAGGTTTTTTTTTTTCCAACTCCACTCATTAGTTTGCTGTAGGGGAGGGAGGAAAAATGAGAGAAAGTAGAGTCAAAAGCTGTATCTCAAGCTGAGTCTTGGCTAATGCTTTTTTTTGTCAGGCTGTAGAAGGAGGTGGAGTCAGTGAAGACTGAACAGAAATGGTAAGAGGAGGAGGAAACATTAAGGAAGTGAAGTATCATGAAAGCCTTTGGGCAGAATAGGGTATGGTTCATAGTCCCTTGTAGGAGAGAGATTGTGAGGGTGGGGACTGCAAAAGGTTACTGGCTTGTGTTGAGTAAGTTACTCCCACCAAGGTACTCAACTTTGACTTTGATGAGAATCATCCCAGTGTAGGAATGAAAACCAAAAGCAAGGTCGTACATACAAGGAATGAATGCATAAAGAACAGTGCATTAGATGTGCGTCAGTGTGTTTAGGTGACCTTTTAAAAAAAAAATACCAGTGATGGAGATGACAGATAGTGGTTGTACTGGTTTGCTAAATGCTGCTGGAATGCAAAATACCAAAAATGGAAAGGCCTTTAAAAAATGAATTTATTAAGTTACTAGTTTACAATTCTAAGGTTATAAAAATGTCCAAACTAAGATATCCAGACACCTTGACTTAAGAAAGGCTCATGTCTGTCACATGGAAAGGCATGTGGCTAGTGTTTTCTGCTCCTTCTTCTCAGTTCCATTGCTTCTAGTGTCTGATGCCAGTGGTTTCCTCTCTTAAGCATCTGTGGGCCTTTACTTAGCAGCTCTGGAACACAACTCTGGGTTCTGGATTGCTTGGTATCTCATGGGAAGGCATATGGCAACATTTACTGGGCTCTTTATCTCCAATATCGGTGTCTAGGTGTCTGCTCTCTCTGTTGACACTCCAAGGATCTCCAAATGTCTGCATCTCTCTTGGCTCTGAAATAACTGTTTTCTCCAAAATGTCTCCCCTCTTAAAGGACTCCAATAAACTAATCAACACCCACCTCAAATGGGCAGCGTCACATCTTGATCTAATCAAAAGCCCACACCCCCAACTTCAACTGGGTGTGTCACATCTCTATGCAAACAATCCAGTTTCCACCCCCCACAATATTGAATCAGAATTTTAAAAATATGGCTTTTCTGGGGTACATAACAGTTTCAAACCAGCACAGTGGTGTTTAAACATCACAGGATGATTTGTTTATATGTTTAGAGAAGAGGATATCTGAACCTGTTTGTAGGAAGAAAAGATAGCTTATCAGAGGAGGTTATTCTTATGAAGTATATAGATGCCCCTTTTTAGTTTATGATCCAATAACTAAAGGAGGTGAGTACATGACTGTGTGGTGATGTTGTGAGCCATCAATTATACACCATGTATGGACTGTATGTGTGCTAAGATCTGTTAATCAGAACATTAAAAAAAAATAGAACCATCAGAGAGTGGACTTGATAAAGATAAGAGAAAGGAAATCCTTCTCCAACCACATGGAAATAAGTGCTTTTTCCTTTATACCATGAGTAAACTTTGCATGCCTTTGCTCCTAATGCTTACTATAGTAGACTATAATCATCTGTTTACCTATTCCTCTTTCCCACTAGATTGTGACTTCTCTGAAAGGAGGATTGGATTTTTACTTAACTTTCTTTCTCCTGTTAATTCAGCAACATGTACCTGATAGGTACTCAAAAAATGTTGAAGGGCGGGCCGCGGTGGCTCAGCGGGCAAAGTGCTTGCCTGCTATGCCGGAGGACCTCGGTTCGATTCCCGGCCCCAGCCCATGTAACGAAAACGGAGAAACAAAATACAATAAAAACAAGAAAATGTTTAAAAAAGATGTTTCCCTTTCTTCCTCTCTTCCTTCCTTCTATCCTTCCTTCCTTCTCTCTGTCTTTCCTTTAAAAAAAAAAAAAAAAAAAAAAAAAAAATGTTGAAAAAGTAGGTATATTTAGATATGAGTTGGGTCCTAAAGCAAGGACACAAGTGGGAAAGTAACTTATTGAATAAATATGAAATATCTTCGGACAAAATGATGGTGATAGAGAAAGGCATGACCCACACAGCCAGTGGAGAAATAAAGAAAAAAGATTTGAGATAAAGCAAAGGGAAATTGATGGAGTTTATCAAGTGGCCTTGCTTTTCCTCATAAAGTAAAAGGTCTAGTCATCAGCTGTGAAAGTAAAGGGGTTAGGAATGATGTTCTGTACTTAGGAAAGTTTAGGAGCTGCCACTAACAAATTTGAAAGGAAACCCAGAAAAGGGGACTTAGAGACAAGTTCAGCACTTGTAAAGAATCATCTTTTTTTTTTAAGACTTGCTGACCTAAGAGTAAGATTAATGTTTATATAGTAATAACTACATTTGCACTCTCTGTTGACTCCACTTTATTCTTCTATTTATTTACCCATTGCTATGTCCCTTACTTAGTTGAAACTAAAATCAGTCTTCACTAATTCCACTTCTTTCTACTGCCTTTAAACTTTCATTGTAACCTTTTATCTGAAATGGACACAGATGTATAATGTGTGTGGGCAAGCTGTAAATGATATTTTGCTTTTATTTGATGTTATTGAGTGGATCTCAGCAGAGTAAGGCAGCTGGTAGACTGTATTTTAAAGAGTAGAGAGTTGATAAATGAAAAATCCATGTAAAATATTTTGATAAATGCTTAGTTGACAAATACTTAGTTGAAGGTTGTGCCAGTTTAAAAGGATGTATGTACCCCAGAAAAGCTGTGTTTTAATCCTAATCACATTTTTTAAAGGCTGCCATTTCTTCTGATCCCTATTCGGTACTGTATGTTTGAAACTTTAATTAGATTATCTCCCTGGAAATGTGACTCAATCAAGAGAAGTTGTTAAGCTGTATTAGGTGTAGATTTGTCTCCACCCATTCCAGGTGGATCTTGATTAGTTTACTGTTATCCTAAAAGAGAAAGAAAGCCAAGAGATTTGGAAAGAACAGAGAATACCACAGCACCACAGAGAGTCCACCAGCCAGAGATTTTTGGAGATGAAGAAGGAAAATGCCTCAGGGCGAGCTAGAGAGGAAGCTAGCAGATGACGCTGTATTTGCCATGTGCCCTTCCAGATGAGAGAGAAACCCTTACCCTGATCACCATGTGCCTTCTCATTTGAGAGAGAAACCCTGAACTTCATCGGCCTTCTTGAACCAAGGTATCTTTCCCTGGGTGCCTTAAATTGGACATTTCTATAGACTTGTTTTAATTGGGATGCTTTCTTGGCCTTAGAACTGTAAAATTGCAACTTATTAAATCCCCCTTTTTAAAAGCCATTCCGTTTCTGGCATATTGCATTCTGGCAACTAGCAAACTAGAACAAAGATTGGTATAATTATATCTTCAATACTCCAAGTGTATATTAAAATATGGAATGAAAGTCAAGAGAAACATACCATAAAAGTACATTTAAGGTAAAATTAAAGGTAACCATTTTTGTATCAAAGGAAAACTACTTGTACAAGATACCTTCAACTGTGGAAAACACTTGAATATTTTCAATAATCAGAATTTTGATAATCTGAAGAGAGGTAATTTTGACCTATCTGGCATTGCCTACATTTTTTTTAAGCATACTTAAAGTATCATATTTAATCTTCCTTTTGATTTATCCTTAATAGTATTACAAAATCACTGTAAATTAATGAGGAGTGTATCCACGTTAACAAAATAGTTATTGAACAAAAAATAAAGCCAAAGAAAATAGGTAGTCCTGCACTTAACTTCCTTCCCTTCCCCAAAAAGAAAAACAACAAAGTGGTCAGTTCACCAACAAGGCATAAAAATTCCAAATGTGTATACCCCAACAACATAGCTTCAGAATAATTAAAAAGAAAGAACTGAAAAGAGAAATGTACAAATCTACAATTATTTTTGGATACTTTAATAATTAATAGGACAAGTAGACAGAATACTAGTAAGGAAATAGAAGATGAACAACACTGAAAAGCAGTTTGATCTAATTACCCTCTATAGATCACTCACCAAAAGAAAAATATACATTTTTTTCACATGTAAAAAACAACCCAGACAGATCATATTCTCGGTCTTTAAAAAAAAGTTACAAATTCAAATTATCAAAATCATACAAAGTATGTTCTCTGACTTAACCAGTGTAATAAGGCAAGTAAAAGAAATAAAAGGCAAACAGATTGGGAAGGTAGAAAAATAACCTTTTTATAGTCTCAGGCAATGCCATTATGTAGAAAATCTAAGAACCTACAAATTTGTTACTGTATAATAAAACTAATAGATGAGTTTAGCAAGGTTCCAGGATACTAAGTCAATACACAAACATGAATTGTATTTGTATATACTTGCAGTGAACAATTAGAAGTTAATTTTTGGAGGTAACCACAAAAAAAACCTATAAATTTTAGATATGTATCAAACTATGTGCAAAATCTTTATGCTGAAACTACAGCACACTGATGAAAGAAAGTGAAGAATATCTAAATAAGTAGAAAATTAGTGTTTATGTTTTGGAAGAAATAATCAGTACTGTTCAGATATCAGTTTTCCTTAAACTGATTTGTGAACTCTTTGTAATTCTAATCAAAATGCCAAGCTTATTTTTAAATTCATATGGAAAGGCAAAGGGACTAAAATAGCAAAATAATTTTGAAACAGAAGAACTTAGAGGCACATACTACTAAGATTTAGTATAAAGCTACTGTAATCAAGACAATGATATTAGAGAAATGATTAACATATAAATCAATTGGACAGATTAGCAAGTCCAGAAATAGACCCATATATATAGGGGCAATTGATTTTTAAACAAAGGTGAGAGTACAGGTCAACAAAGAAAGGATAGTATTTTTCAGCAGATAATGATGGAATATTTGATTATTCATATGAAAGAGAAAAGCAAACCCAAACGCATACCTAATATTTTATATAGAAATTAACTTGAAATGAATCTTATGCCGAAATATTAAATGTAGAATTGTAAAACTTCTAGAAGAAAGCATAGAAAATCTGCATAGCCTTGAGTTTGGCACAATTCCATGAAAGAAAAAAATAATAAATTAGACTTTATCAAAATTAAACTTTTGCTCTGTGAAAGGTAGCATTAAGAAAATGACAAGACAAGCCGCCTTCTGGAAGAAAATATTTGCAGATCACATATTTTATAAAGGACTGGTATTTAGAATATACAAGAAATTCTCAAAACTCAATAATAATTAAAAAAAACACAATAATAAGAAAGCACTTTGAAAAATAGGCAAAAGGTTTAAATAGACATTTTTGTTAAAAAAATGTAGATACCAAAGAAAATATGTGTAGATACTTGAAAAAGTGCTCAACATCATTAGTCATCAGGAGAGTGAATTTTAAAATCAAACTGAATAATACTGTATGTCAATTAGAACTGACCCCCCCCAAAAAAAAATATGACAGCCCCAAGTGTGAGTGAAGATGTACAACAATTGAAAGTCTCATACATTGCTAGAAGAAATGGAAGTGGAAGCCACTTTGGAAAGCAGTTTGGCAGTTTCTAAAAAGTTTGAATATACACTTATCATGTGATCCAACAATTCCATAACTAGGTTTTTACACAATAAAAAAAAAATTAAAATGAAAGTATAAACCCACACAAAAACTTATACATAAGTTTATATTGGATTTATTCATAATTGCCCAAAACTGAAAAACGGCTGTGCTAGTTTGAATCTGTTGTGTACCCCAGAAAAGCCAAATTCTTTAATCCTCATTCAGTATTGCTAGGTAGCAGCTTTTTTACTGTTTCCATGGAGATGAGTCTCTGCCCATTTAAAGTGGGGTTATTGGAGCCCTTTAAGAGGGAACCATTTTGGATTTGTATCTTCATATTTTCCTAAATAAGGAAAATATTTAGTGACATGGGTCATTACTATAGCAATGTAGATATTTGTTAGAACTTTTTACTTGATATTTTGAAAACATTCACAGTTTGACAGCTGATCAAATGGTATCTAAGTTAGTTTTTAATAAGAATTTAAGAACTTTGCTATCTGAATATGTAGATTTTTTCCTGGTGGAAAAAAAAGTACTTGAATTTTAAATTGGTTTATGAAACTTACTGCACAAACACAGGTTTTACAATGATTGTATGGCTAGGTTATTTAAATATGCCTGTGTTTAGGCTAACTAAGATATCCATTTTTGATGGTTCTAAGTATATTGTCTGTTTTCTTAAATAAAAAATAAAATAAAATAAAATAAAAAATAAAAGGAGGGAACCATTTTGGAAGAAACTTTAGAGCTACCAGAACCAGCAGAGTGCATATAGCCAGAGACCTTTGTAGATTTAGGAGACCGCCCCTGGGGAAGTATCATGAAACAAGAAGCCAGGAGAGAAAGCTAGACATTGTCATGTACTCCCTCAGCTGAGAGAGAAACCCCAAACTTCACTGGCCTTTCTTGAGTGGAAGTAACCTCTTATTGGTGTCTTAATTTGGACATTTTCACAGCCTTAGAATTGTAAACTGGCAACTTAATAAATTTTCCTTTTTAAAAGCCATTCCGTTTCTGGTATATCACATTCTGGCAGCTTACTAACTGGCATACCACACAAATGCCCTTCACTTGCTAGTTGGTTAAGCAAACTGTGGTAGAGTCATACATACATGGAATGCTAAGCTGTGATAAAAAGGAACATAGTATTTATGCATGCAACAAATGGATGAATCAGAAATGAATTTTGCTTAATAAAAGAAACCAGAGTTAAAAGCTACTTATTGTATTATTCCATGTATGTGACATTCTGGAAAAGGCATATCTGTAGAGACAAAGAACAGACTGCAGGAGATGAGGGAAGGTGTTAGTTATAAAGGGATATGGGGGACTTTGGGGGGATCTTCATTGTGGTGGTAATTGTGGTATCATGACTGAGTTTGTCAAATTTGGCAGAACTACTCTAAAACATATATTTTACTATATGACAATTATACTGATTTTTTGGTGAAAAAAAGGGTAAGTGGGAGGTAGCATAAATGTGCCATATATTCATCTTTCATAGTTGGGATTCAGTAGATTAAATTAATTTAAAACCAAGAATTCAGTGTATAAGCATATCATTTAGAATTATATAGACAACATTCTAATAAAAATGGAAAGAGTCAGAAGTAATTGCCTCTTGGAAGTAGACCAAGCATGGGAAGAAATGTGATGTGGGATCTGTTGATGTTAATCATGCCATACTGTACTTGTTGTACTCACTTCCAAAGCATTACTTTGATTAAGGGTTAGAAAAGAAAACAAGTTTTATGAGATTATACATGAAGTTTAAGTGGTCCTTTGCCTAATGGGTAGATGGCAGTAGCAGTAGTAATAGATGACTGTGAGACCTTCATGTATGAGATTTTAACCTTTATACCTCTGTATTCCCAGCACCTAACATAGTACATGGTGCTCTAGAATTTAAGTCTGCCATAGTTTCATGGATGCTAGCAGAAGGCATGAGATTCCTGGCTCAGAGACAAAGGATTTTATTACAGCAATAGCAGTAGCTGGAGTTTCAGCATTTTGTTGGACCCCAACTTTTTTGAGCCCCACCTCCCACAGAGTGATGTGAGGATGGCCAGATAATAGCTGTATATGCAGTGGGCTTTGTTATAGGAGAGGAACCCTGAGTTTAGGAATCTAAATCTTTTATAATGGGCAGTAAGCATGTCTATTCTTTGATTCAGAAGAAGGCTCTATATATTCCAAATTTGACGGTATATGAATATCCTTGAAAAAGTGGCCTGGAACAAAGGCCATTGATGCCTCTACTTTCAGTGTTCAGAAACTCAAGACCCCTGGATGGCTATGTTTCACCAGTACTTAGCAGATGACCAATATAGAAATTGAAATGAATAAATAATATATGTCTATGAGCTACATTTTCCAAATTTTTATTGGCACCTTCATTCACCTTTTCTCCTAAAAAATTGATGTACATTTTAATCTCAATTTACTTTTATTAACATTTCTTTAAAATTTTTCTGAGTTGACAATCCTTTACATGTTTTGTTAGTTTGTTCAGTCAACCGTATCTGTGGTTAGTGCCAGCCTAATTTAGATATGTTTTTTTCTTTATTCCAAAGACATTTTTAGTTTGTTTTTTAGCTTTCAAGGAAAAACTGCATTTTTATGATGGAAATGCTTATATCTTGACATATAGAAAACTTAAGAATGACTTCAAAATATTAAAAATAAAATCTCTGAATAGTCTTAACTCTGAAGAGATTTTTTTTTTCTTTTTTGAAAGGTTCCTGTGAAATTTTCACAATGCAGTTTTTTTTGCTGGCACCCATAACAACCTGCCATGTCTTATGCTCATTTTGAGGAAAATTGCCTTTTTATTATACATCATCACATATGGTATACCTTTAATTCTCACAGAATTTAATAATAAACAGCAATAATTGCTGCTTGCAGACTAATCAGAAAGATCTAGTTCATTGTAATATATGCTTCAGTAGAGGCAACACCCTTGTTGTAATCTATGGATGCTTTTATTCCTTACTAGTTGTTTTTTCTTATTAAGTAGGAATGAGTAGAGTGTTCACTCTGTCACTGGGGACAGAACAATTTGAGGCCACAGTACTTTATTTTTATTTGTTTATTTTTTTGCCTATTGGCAAGTACTATGACTGGGGCAGGGTGTGTGTGCTGTACATAAACAATCTCATTTTTTCCTTTCTCTTTTTTTCTTTTTAAATTCAGGTTGAATTCTTTGTGGTTTCTTCTTTCAGAGAAAGCCATTATTGTAAAGTTAATAGTGTTTTTCACATACCTAAAATTAATTAATATATTTAATCCCTTATTTAAACATTGATAAATAATGATGAGAATAATTCACAAAGTATAAATTATAGGTGGCTTTCAGAAGTCTGTTTCTGGGTTATTTTTAAGAGTGTCTTGTTTAGCCTATATATATTTGTGAAGTTTCTGGCTCTCTTCTTGTCACTGATTTCCAGCTTCATTCATTCCGTTAGGATCTGAGAAAGAGTGCTGTACAATTTCAGTCTTTTTAAATTTATCGAGACTTGCTTTGTGACCCATCATATGGTTAATCCTTGAGAATGATCCATGAGCACTTGAAAAAAAATGTGTATCCTGCTGTTGTGGGGTGTAATGTTCTATAAATGTCTGTAATGTTCTATAAGTATCTGTTAAGTCTAGTTCATGTGAAATTTTCACAATGCAGTTTTTTTTTTTGCTGGCACCCATAACAACCTGCCATGTCTTATGCTTTTTTTGTAGGAAAATTGCCTTTTTATTATACATCATCACATATGTATAATAATGTGTATTATTCAAAAGTTCTGTTTCCTTACTGATCTTCTGTCTAAATGTTCTATCCATTTACGACAGTGGAGAATTGAAGTCTCTAACTTTTATGGTAGAAGTGTCTATTTCTCCTTTTAGTGTTGTCATTGTTTGCCACATGTATTTTGGAGCATTCTGGCTTGGTACATAATATTTATGATTGTTATGTCTTCTTGTTGAATTGTTACTTTTATCAATACAAAGTTATTGTCTCTTTTAATTGTTTTACATTTGAAGTCTAATTTTGGGGGTATTAGTATAGCCACCCCTGCTCCTTTCTGGTTATTGTTTTCATGAAATATCTTTTCCAAACCTTTTACTTTCAACCTATTTTTGTCCTTGTATCTAAAGTGAGTCTCCTGTAGGCAGCATATAGATGGACCTTTTTAAAAAATCCATTCTGCTAGTCTGTATATTTTGATTGAGGAGTTTAATCCATTAACATTTAATGTTATTACTGTAAAGGCAATACTTTCTTCTACCATTTTGTCTTTTGGATTTTATATATCCTAGCTAATTTTTTTTTTTTTTTTTTTGGTTTTTGCCTTTACTGATAGTCTTCTTTTCTGCATTCTTCTCCAGATCTCTCTCTCCTGTCTTTTCCTCTCTGTCTGTAGTGCTCCCTTTAGTATTTGTGGTAGAGCTGGTCTCTTGGTCACAAATTCTCTCAGTGACTGTCTGAAAAATATTTTTATTTTCCCCTCTTTTTTTTTTGTATGCTGTATGGTGGGGTTGCATTTCATTATTTTTCCATATGAGTATCCCGTTATTGCAACACCATTTGTTGAATTTTTGTTTGTTTGCCTTTTATTTGTTTATTTTGCTTGTTTGTTTGTTTTTGGGGAAGTGCACAGACCAGGAATCAAACCTGAATCTCCCACATGGCAGGTGAGAATTCTGCTCCCCCTCGTTTTTGAAGGACAGTTTTGTAGGTACAGAATTCTTGGTTGGCAGTATTTCTATTTCATAATCTTAAATATATCAGACCACTGCCTTCTTGACTCCATGGTTTCTACTGAGAAATCCACACATAATCTTATTGGGCTTCCCTTGTGTGTGATGGATTGCTTTTCTGTCGCTGCTTTCATATTCTTTCTTTGTCTTTGACATTAGATAATCTGATTAGGGAGCATCTTGGAGTATATCTGTTTGGATCTGTTCTGTTTGGGGTACACTGCACTTCTTGGATCTGTAATTTTATGTCCTTCATAAAAGATGGGAAATTTTCAGTGATTATTTCCTCCATTAGTCTTTCTGTTCCGTTCCCCTTCTCTTCTCCTTCTGGGACACCCACAATACATATATTCATGTGCTTCATGTTGTCATTCAGTTCCTCAAGAGCTCTCATGTTTTTGTTTTTATTTTATTTTGTGTGTCTTGTTTCACATGTACAGTGCTCTAGCTCATTAGTCCTTTCTTCTTTCTCTTCAAATCTATTGTTGTAGGTTTCCATTTTTTTTAATCTGTTCTGTTGTGCCTTTCATTCCCATAAGTTCTGCAATTTGTTTTTCAGACATATGAGTTCTTCTTTATGCTCACCCAATATCCTCACTCAACTCATTGATTTGATTTTTGATGAGATTTTGCATATCTGCTCGAATATCCTAAATTAGTTGTTTCAACTCCTGTATCTCATTTGAAGTGTTGGTTTGTTCCTTTGACTGGGCCATATCCAATTTTCTAGTATGACTCATTATTTTCTGCTGGCATCTAGGCATTTGATTTCCTTAATAAGATTATTCTGGACATAGTTTTTACTCTTTTACCTAGAGTTTTCTTTCTGGATGGCTTTATTCTTTATCTGTTTCTTGATATTCAGTTCAACTTATTGTGGACCTCTAGTATAGGTTCTGTTTAACTGATCAGAATTTTTCAATTCTTGTTTTTCTATTTCTTGCCCTGCTTATATGAAGACTTCTTTTTTTTTAAGGCAGGTATCCTCAGATATAGTCTGTAGTAAGATTTTCCCAGACCAGACAGGCCCACATCTCAGGAGGAGAAGGTAGCCAGAATCAGTTTTCCCTGAGGGTGAGACCCAGCAGGTTTCAGGCGTCCTATGAAGCCTCTAGACTCTTTGCTTTTCTTATCCTGCTCAGCATGTGGCACTTGTCTGCCCACAGCTTCCCACCAGTTTAAAGTGATGTGGTGCCTTTAATTTCAGCAGACTCTCCCTGCCAGGGATGTGGTTGAGACAGGTGAGATAGTAGGCAAGCTTTGATTGCTTCTATTTTCCAGCCCATGGGGCCTGAATTCCTTGAAGGAGAAATTCCACTTGGGCTGGGCCCTACCCCCTTTTCTTGGGAAAGATCCACTCTTTAGGGAATTAACCTATTTCACCTAATTACTTTGTCTCTCAGACATGCCAGGGGCAGTGCTGGAACCTGAGAGTGCTTGCAGTTCTATCTAATGACCTGTTACAAAGTTTAAAACAGAGTAAAAAAGCCTTTACAGAGCCAGACCCTTGCTCCTCACACCTCGGGTTTGCCAATCTAGAGCTTGAATTGATATGTGGTTCTGTTTTTCTCCTGGCTCTATGTGTTCCCTTTTCTTGGGGTAAATTCTTGAGTACTGTTTTGGTTTGCTAATACTGCCAGAATGCAATATACCAGAAATGGATTGACTTTTATAAAGGGAATTTATTAAGTTACAAGTTTACAGTTCTGAGGCCATACAAATGTCCAATCTAAGGCATCTAACGATGCCTTGACCCCAAAGAAAAGCTGATGTGTGTCACATGAGAAGGCACATGGCTATGTCTGCTGGCCCTTTGCTCCCAGGTTTTGTTGCTTTCAACTCCTAATTCCAGTGGCATCATCTGTCTCACATCTATGGGTTCTTTCTTAGCTTCTCCAGGACAAACTCTGGATTTCATTTTTTAGCTCACCATCTCCAAACATCTGTCTGTGTTGGCTCTCCAGCTGTCTGCAAACATCAGTGTCTAGGCATCTGCTCTCAGTGTTGGATCTTTTAAGGATTCCAGTAAGTGAATTTAAACCCACCTTGGATGGGCAGAGTCACATCTCCATTTAATCAGAAGGTCTCACCCACAACTAAGTGAATCACATCTTCTTGGAAACAACCTAATCAAAAGACCCCACCCAAACATTGGGTCTGTCCCCACAAGATTGGATTAGGATTAAGAACATGGCTTTTCTGGAGTACATAACAGTTTCAACCCAGCACAAGTACCTAATAAGATGCCTAGCAGTATTCTAGTAAGATAACTAGAATATCTCCAAATATTTGGAAACTCAACAACAGATCTTTATAAATAACCCATGAGTTAAAGAATAAATCGGTAAGAACAATAAAATAAGTCCAACTGAATAATAATAAAGGTACAGCATATGAAAATTTGCAAGACACAGCTAACCCAATCTTTAGAAGAAAATTTATGGTTTTAAATGCTTATATTAGAAAAGAATGTAGATGTAAACTCAGTGATCTGTTTCAACCTTGATAAGCTAGAAAGAAACAAATAAAACTCAAATTAAGTAGAAGAAAGAAAATAATGAAAAATAAGAATAGAAATCAATTAAATAAAAAACAGAAAAGAATAATAAAACTGAAAGTTGATTCTTTGAAGATTTAATAAAATGTGATAAACGTCTAGCAAAACCAATCAAGAAAAGATTAAAAACAAATCACCAATATCAGAACTGAAAAAGGTGATGTCACTATAGATCCTGCTCACATTAAAAGAATAAGAAACTACGATAAAGTAACTATGATTTTAAAACACAATTTAACAAAACTTACTAAAGAATAGATAGTAAATCTTCCCTACATTTGTTAAAGAAATTGAATTTGTAATGAAAACCTTACCACAAAGAAAACTATAAAAGCAGATGGCTTCACTGGTAAATTCTGTCAGGTACTTAATGAAGAATTAATACCAGTGTTGCACAAAGTTTTCCGGGAAACAGAGGAGAGAATACTTCTCAACGAATTTTATAACAAGATTACAAGAAAAAAAAAAATTACAGACCACTATCATGAATATAGATGCAGAATGAAATTTTAGCAAAAATTAACTTTTGCAGCTTTGGCCATCTTGAACTTTTTACTGCTCTTTGAAGATACTGTACCCATTCATTCTGTGCCTTTTCGTTCTTCCTTGTCTTAAAAAAGTATGATTCCTTCTGCCTGCAGTATGCTTCTTCCCTGCCTTCTTCAGCATATCTCTCCTTTAATATCCAACTGAGTGTCACCTGCTCTGTCATAGCTTCTGGAACTCCTTGGCCAGTCAGTCACTCTCTATGCTCCCGTGTTAATTTTTTATACTTCTCTTATGGTGCCTATCACACGTTATTATGATCGTTATATCAGTTATTGCTCCCTATGTTATGCCTGGCACTGTGCTGACTGCTTTCTGTAAATCAGTTCATTTTCTCACCCAATCCTGTGAAGTTTTAAGTACCGTTTTTACTCCTGTTATAGAGGCAATATAGCATAGTAGTTAAGTGTATAGACACTAGACTCAGACTATCTGGATTCAAATCCGAGTGGTGACAGTTACTGTGTGGCTTAGTTTCCACATGTATAAAATGGGGATAAGATTCATCTCATAAATCTGTTATGAAGAGTAAATAAGATAATATATTAAGTCTTTAGAATATTGCTAGACATGTTGCTAGGAACTTAACTATTCATTAAAATTGGAACCACTTAAAACTCCTGTGATTTTCTTAAGTAAGGAGTACTTATCAGTTAAATATAGCACTCAGTCTGTCCCTTACTTTATGAACAGTAACTGCTTTTAAGAGCAACTCTTCTATCTAGTTCATCTCCAAGAATATCTTTACTTAATTATGAAAGCAATACTTTGCTGTACTTAGCTTTGCTTTTCTTAGTGTTGTAGTTAAAAAGGAGTATATTGCTCTTGATAAGTCTTAGAACTGCATTAAGGAAAAGAAAGTAAGTTGAGCATTAAAATTGGTATCAGGAAGCTATGGTTATAGTTTTGGCTTTATCACAAAAATCACTAAACATCTGGGTACATGGGTGGTTCAGTGATAGGATGCTCACCATCCATGTGGGAGACCCAGGTTCAGTTCCTGGACCATGCACCGCCTACACCTCCCAAAAAAATCACTAAACATCTAACTTGACTTCTTTGTATCACCTTCCTTTTTTTTAAGAATATATATATATATATATGTATTTTTTTTTTTTTTTTACATGGGCAGGCACCGGGAATCGAACCTGGGTCCTCTGGCATGGCAGGCAAGCGTTTTTGCCTGCTGAGCCACCGTGGCCCGCCCTCACCTTCCTTTTTTATAGGCTGAAAATAAGTTGTCGCCTGAACATTATTTAATGTTCTTGAAGGTGGTTCAAAGAAAAATCAGTTTGAAAGTCGACTAACATAGGCCATAATTAGCCAAACCTCCTAATCACAGCTTACTTTCATTAAAATTACATTAAAATGGAAAACATTCTTTCCTAAAAGAAAATTTGGCACTCTGTTTACATATATATATATCATTCTTTAGTTATTTTAATATTTATTCATTACATGAGTAATTACTGCTGTGTCTAGAGGAATTTCATTAGATGACATATGATACTGACACTTTCAGGATTCTTATCTTAAAGTCCATCCTGTCTACCTGTAGACATAAATCGACTATTCTCTTATCTTGATTTCATGATCAGTTTTTTAGAGTGTTCACCTAGGGCCCATTATTTTTTTTACAGAAACTTGAAGTACCCAGAAAATTAAGTAACTTTACTTCATAAAGTGAGTGTTTCAGATTCTTAGTCTGCTCAGCTTTATGCCATTACAGACTTCTTGGCAGCATCTACCATCAATTTACAAGTTATTTTTTTCTAGACAAAATTTCTGTTTCTAAATGTGTTTTCCTGTATTAGAGCATTAAACACAATAGAGCATTGTGTGGTTTATTTTCTTGTTTGTTCTCCCCTCTGGACTGTGACTGCTGTCATATCCTCCCTGAGGGCAGAAATCATATCTTATGTCTCTATCAAATCCAATCCCTAACACAGTGCCTGGTTCATTGTAGGTGCTTAGTAAATATTGGCTGAATGAATGGAGTGTGTAAATAAATGACTCGCTCAATCAATTCATAGTAAAAGCTCATCTGAAAGGTGTTAGCAGAGGCTGTTCTGTACTTGTATATATTAATTACTATGATTGCAAATATGTATAAGACTGTAGTAATAGCAGATTTCTACATTTGGATTCAAGTTAATTTGAAAGAGAATTTTTATTCTCTTCTCCAAAGTGTCCTTAGATATGACTAGAAAAACCTCTCAAGCCCTTTTATCCTTGTGGAAGAACTAAATTATGTTAATCATCTTTTTCTGTAGTGCTACAAAAAAGAAATGAAAAGCAACTAATTGCGAAGGTTCTATCAAAAGTGTGGTAAGACTGATTGAAACAGAAGCTGCTTTGGCAAGGAAAGACATTTCATTTTATTACTCAACATTTATTGAGTACTTGGTATGTAGGTGAGTTTTCACTATGTTCAAATCTGGATGTAGGAAGATGAAAAAGAAACTATTTTAGAATATTCAGTCTAGTGGAGTCAAAAGGCGTAATTAATTATAATGAAGTAGGATAAGCACTGTCTTTGTTTGTCTGAGCTTCTACCACAAATACTTTACAGTGGGTTGGCTTAAATAATGGGAATGTATTGTTTCATGGTTTCAGAGGCTAGGAAGGTTTGCTTTCTCCTTGTGTTGGTAGCATTCTGGTATAATTGTATAGATTATACAATCCTTGGAGTTCCTTCATTTACATCTCTGCTTTCTTTTGTCACATGGCAACCTCCTCTCCTTGCTCTTCTGGTTCCCAATGGCTTCCTGCTTTCACCTCCTCTCTGTGGCTCTCTTTTTTTTGAAGTCCCCAACAATCCAGATTAAGTCCCACCCTCATACAGTTGGGCCACTCTGAAAGTAGCATCTTCAAAAGATCCTATTTACATTGGGTTCACACCCACAGGATGCTTAAGATTAAGAGCATCTTTTTCTATCGTACATAATCTACCACAGGCACCCTTAATAAATATATATTCAAAATGCTAGTTGTAGAATCAAAAAGAGGGGGGAGATCTTCTGTTGAGGTAGAAGAGGTGTTACATAAGAGAATGATGAATGTAGGAAATGGCATTTGAAGTGAGTTTGAAAATTGGGTTGGAGTTTCCCCAGTGGAGGGAGTTGAGGCATATGAAGTAAAAGGGACAGCATTCATTCAATACCACAATTGAGTGAATGCTATATTCTGGTCATTTTTAAAGGCACTGGGAGTATAGCGATGAATAAAGCTAGCAAGATCCCTGTCTTCATGGAGCTGGCATTCCAGATGTATTAGTTAGGGTTCTCTAGAGAAATAGAACCAACAGGGAACACTTGCAAATATAAAATTTATGAAAGTGTCTCGCGTGACCGTAGGAACGCAGAGTCCAAAATCCACAGGGCAGGCTGCGAAGCCGATGTCTCCAATGGATGGCCTGGATGAACTCCACAGGAGAGGCTCACCAGCCAAAGCAGGAATGCAACCTGTCTCCTCTGAGTCCTCCTTAAAAGGCTTCCCATGATGGATTTAGCATCACTAATTGCAGAAGACACTCCCCTTTGACTGATTACAAATGGAATCAGCTGTGGATGTAGCTGACGTGATCATGACCTAATCCTATGAAATGTCCTCATTGCAACAGACAGGCCAGCGCTTGCCCAATCAGATGAACAGGTACCACAACTTGGCCAAGTTGACACCTGTCCCTAACCATGACAGTCCACCCCTTGTCAACTTGGCACATATATATATACATCACCTTAGACCATATATATATATATATATATACATCACCTTAGACCATACTTAATTTCCAAATGCAAACAAATAAGCACACATTTTTTCTTTTACCTGACAATACTCAACTGTCCTGCATATAACTGGAAACACATTAAATCTCTCCAGAATAGCGTGCAAATCCTTGGGCAACATTCATTCTTAAACTTGATATCTTACAACTTAAATAGTATAACACAAACAAAACAGCATTACAGTCCTCGTTTCTGTAACTGATCACGTGGTCGAAGTTCATATTTATCACTACCTTCTTCCACTACCCATTCCATGTTCCCTTTCCCCTCAGCAAGCACTTCAGCTGGCCATGGTTCTTTGCCTGGTGGGGTGACCCAAACCTTCATTCCTGAAGTCTCAGAGCCATTAGTGGTCCTGCCTGGATTGTGTTGTTGCAGTTTTCCATTGATTTTAATCACAGGGCATGGTAGTACTAATAGACGCCCCAGGGGATCTCCTATATTCCAAGAAAACTCTTCTTTACCTCCATTATGTAGTTGCAGTCCTACTTCCTTCTGATAGTCAGGGTCAATTACCCCAGACAATAATGTAATCCGCTTCTTGGTGTGTTGATCCAGAGGCATAAGTAGCCCAAAGTGGCCAGGTGGCAATCTTAACTTCCAGTTCAGTGGTATCACTGTTGTTTCTCCTGGAGAAAGCACACCCCGTTTTGGAACCAAAACCTGTAGACCAGCAGAACTTAGGGTAGCAGGGACAGGAAGCAAAAATTTTCCTAGTGGATCACTAGGAGTAATAGTGAGTGGCACCACACCCATTTCCACCCCTTGGTTCCTGGACCCATGGATCCTGGCTATGGGAGAAACAGCACCATACAGTGGACGCTGATTCAGAGCATACACAGCTTCCTGGAGAACATTACCCCAGCCTTTCAAGTTTTTGCCACCTAGTTGGCACCGTAATTGAGTTTTCAAAAGGCCATTCCACCGTTCTATCAATCCAGCAGCTTCTGGATGATGGGGAACATGGTAAGACCAGAGAATTCCATGAGCATGTGCCCATTCCCGCACTTCATTTACTGTGAAGTGTGTTCCTTGATCCGAAGCAATGCTATGTGGAATACCATGATGATGGATAAGGCATTCTGTAAGCCCATGGATAGTAGTTTTGGCAGAAGCATTGCGTGCAGGGAAAGCAAACCCATATCCAGAGTATGTGTCTATTCCAGTTAGAACAAATCGCTGCCCCTTCCATGAAGGGAGTGGTCCAATGTAATCAACCCGCCACCATGTAGCTGGCTGGTCACCTCGGGGAATGGTGCCATATTGGGGGCTGAGTGTGGGTCTCTGCTGCTGGCAGATTGGGCACTCAGCAGTGGCTGTAGCCAGGTCAGCCTTGGTGAGTGGAAGTCCATGTTGCTGAGCCCATGCATAACCTCCATCCCTACCACCATGACCACTTTGTTCATGAGCCCATTGGGCAATAACAGGAGTTGCTGGGGAAAGAGGCTGACTGGTATCCATAGAATGGGTCATCTCATCCACTTGATTATTAAAATCTTCCTCTGCTGAAGTCACCCTCTGGTGTGCATTCACATGGGACACAAATATCTTCATGTTTTTAGCCCACTCAGAAAGGTCTATCCACATACTTCTTCCCCAGACCTCTTTGTCACCAATTTTCCAATTATGGTCTTTCCAAGTCCCTGACCATCCAGCCAAACCATTAGCAACAGCCCATGAGTCAGTATACAAACGCACCTCTGGCCAGTTTTCCTTCCAAGCAAAATGAACAACCAGGTGCACTGCTCGAAGTTCTGCCCACTGGGAGGATTTCCCCTCACCACTGTCCTTCAAGGACACCCCAGAAAGGGGTTGTAATGCTGCAGCTGTCCACTTTCGGGTGGTACCTGCATATCATGCTGAGCCATCTGTAAACCAGGCCCGAGTTTTCTCTTCCTCAGTCAATTCACTGTAAGGAACTCCCCAAGAGGCCATAGCTCTGGTCTGGGAAAGAGAAGGTAATGTGGCAGCCGGAGTGGAAACCATGGGCATTTGTGCCACTTCTTCATGTAACTTACTTGTGCCTTCAGGACCTGCTCTGGCTCTATCTCGTATATACCATTTCCACTTTACAATAGAGTGCTGCTGTGCACGCCCAACTTTATGGCTTGGTGGGTCAGACAACACCCAACTCATGATAGGCAACTCAGGTCTCGTGGTAACTTGGTGGCCCATGGTTAAGCGTTCAGTCTCTACTAAGGCCCAGTAGCAGGCCAAAAGCTGTTTCTCAAAAGGAGAGTAGTTATCTGCAGCAGATGGTAAGGCTTTGCTCCAAAATCCTAAGGGTCTGCGTTGTGATTCTCCTATAGGGCCCTGCCAAAGGCTCCAGACAGCATCTCTATTTGCCACTGACACTTCCAGCACCATTGGATCTGCTGGATCATATGGCCCAAGTGGCAGAGCAGCTTGCACAGCAGCCTGGACCTGTCGCAGAGCCTCCTCTTGTTCAGGTCCCCACTCAAAATTAGCAGCTTTTCTGGTCACTCGATAAATGGGCCAGAGTAGCACACCCAAATGAGGAATATGTTGTCGCCAAAATCCAAAAAGACCCACTAGGTGTTGTGCCTCTTTTTTGGTTGTGGGAGGGGCCAGATGCAGCAATTTATCCTTCACCTTAGAAGGGATATCTCGACATGCCCCACACCACTGGACACCTAGAAATTTTACTGAGGTCGAAGACCCCTGTATTTTTGTTGGATTTATCTCCCATCCTCTGACACGCAAATGCCTTACCAGTAAATCTAGAGTAGTTGCTACTTCTTGCTCACTAGGTCCAATCAACATGATATCATCAATATAATGGACCAGTGTGATGTCTTGTGGGAGGGAGAAACGATCAAGGTCTCTGCGAACAAGATTATGACATAGGGCTGGAGAGTTGATATACCCCTGAGGTAGGACAGTGAAAGTATATTGCTGACCTTGCCAGCTGAAAGCAAACTGTTTCTGGTGGTCCTTACTAATAGCTATTGAGAAAAAAGCATTTGCCAGATCAATAGCTGCATACCAGGTACCAGGGGATGTATTGATTTGCTCAAGCAATGATACTACATCTGGAACAGCAGCTGCAATTGGAGTTACCACCTGGTTGAGTTTACGATCATCCACTGTCATTCTCCAAGACCCATCTGTTTTCTGCACAGGCCAAATAGGAGAGTTGAATGGGGATGTGGTGGGAATCACCACCCCTGCATCTTTCAAGTCCTTAAGAGTGGCAATAATCTCTGCAATCCCTCCAGGAATACGGTATTGCTTTTGATTTACTATTTTGCTTGGTAGGGGCAGCTCTAGTGGCTTCCACTTGGCCTTTCCCACCATAATAGCCCTCACTGCACGAGTTAGAGAACCAACGTGGGGATTCTGCCAGTTGCTCAGTATGTCTATGCCAAGTATACATTCCGGAACTGGGGAAATAACTACAGGATGGATCCGGGGGCCCACTGGACCCACTGTGAGACGGACCTGAGCTAAAACTCCATTGATCACCTGGCCTCCATAAGCCCCCACTCTGACTGGTGGTCCAGAGTGACGTTTTGGGTCCCCTGGAATTAATGTCACTTCTGAACCAGTGTCTAATAATCCCCGAAATATCTGATCATTTCCTTTTCCCCAATGCACAGTTACCCTGGTAAAAGGCCGTCAGTCTCCTTGGGGAAGACTTAGAGGAAGGTTAACAGTATAAATTTGTGGCAGTGTAACAGGTTTCTTCCCCATAGGGACCTGGCCTCCCCTTCATTCAAGGGGCTCAGGGTCTGTAAACTGTTTCAAGTCCGGAAATTGGTTAAGGGGCCGTGACTCTGTGTTTTTGTAATTCAGGTTAGACTTCTGTTCCCTTGACCTAGAACTCTTTTGTTTATACAGCTCCAACAAGAATTTAGTAGGCTGCCCTTCTATTGTATTTCTAGGCACCCCATGATTTACTAGCCAATGCCACAAATCTCTGCGTGTCATATAATTTTGATGCCTCCTTTGAGTTTGTTGTCTATTATAATAGCCACGTCTACCCTGTCTTTGGTGATTAAGTGCTGCCACCTGGCTTCTGCCAACTCGGGATCCTGTCATCCCCATTGTGTTTAAGGATTCCAGCTCAGTGACCGCAGTTCCTACAGTAATATCTGACCTACAGAGAAGTGCAACCACAGAGCTCTTGAGGGATGATGGTGCTAGTCTCACAAATTTATTTCTCACTGTTCTGGTAAAAGGTGCATCCTGTGGACATTCCTGGGGTGTAAGAGCAGGCTTTGCATGATAAATCCACTCTAACATCCCAATCTCTCTAAGCCTCTGGATCCCCTCATCTACATTATACCAGGGCAGTTCTGGCATTTCAACCACAGGTAATGTTGGCCACCTTTTGATCCATGTTTCAACCAACCACCCAAACAAGCTATTAACACCTTTTCTAACTGCTCGAGCTATAACATTGAATGCAGAATCTCTGCTTAGTGGGCCCATATCAATAAATTCAGCCTGATCCAGCCTTATATTCCTCCCACCATTATCCCACACTCTTAAAATCCATTGCCGCACATATTCCCCTGATTTCTGTCTATATAAATTGGAAAACTCACACAGTTCTTTTGGAGTATAACGTACCTCCTCATGTGTGATACTTTGTACTTCACCTTTAGGGGCCTGTTGGGACTTTAGTCTAGTTATAGGTCTAGAAGAAATGAGGGGTGGTGGGGGTGGGTCATGAAAAGAATTAGAAATATCTTCCAAGCCATTTGCTTCAGGGCTTTCATTTGCAGTTTCATCTGGTGAAACAGGATTAATAACTTTAGGGCTAATCCCTTCAGGAGGAGGTTGGGTGGCCAATTCCTCAAGGCAGGCTGGAGGTGGGGTGGCTATGTCCTCAGGGCAGACTATTACAGGGTTATCTAAAGAAGGCTCAGCATGGTCTTGGGTTTCAACCTCACCCCCAACATCATTATCAATCCATATGTCACCATCCCATTTTTCAGGGTCCCACTCCTTTCCAATCAATGCCCTCACTTTAACGGCAGACACCATGCAAGACTGAGATTTCAGTTTACGTTGTAAAGTTGCTACTCTAACAATAAGATTCTGAGTCTGATTTTCAGAGATCTCAAGTCTACGGCTACAGGAAATAAAATTTTCCTTCAGGATACTCATAGAAACCTCTACATCTTTCAGACGGCACTTAAGCTTCTTGTTTGAAGCCTTAAGCCCATCCCTTTCACCCTTTAATGTAGACAGTGTATCTAACAATAACCAACCAACATCTCTATAACTCTTATTCCTACAAAACTCTGTAAAGGTGTCAAAAACATTATCCCCCAGAGTCTGGCTTCGTACAAGCGAAGCATTAGGAAAATCGAATAATGATATTTTGACTATCTCCTTTGCCAACTCAGTCCATGGATTGGGAGTGTCATTCTGATTACGGGAATCAGAGTCCTTAGTGTCTCTGAGCCCAGTCAGAGTAGAAAACCATTCATAAAAACCCATTTTTAAGATTCTGTTCCTTAAGAACCACTCCTGGTACCAAGATGTATTAGTTAGGGTTCTCCAGAGAAACAGAACCAACAGGGAACACTTGCAAATATAAAATTTATGAAAGTGTCTCACGTGACCGTAGGAACGCAGAGTCCAAAATCCACAGGGCAGGCTGCGAAGCCGATGACTCCAATGGATGGCCTGGACGAACTCCACAGGAGAGGCTCACCAGCCAAAGCAGGAATACAACCTGTCTCCTCTGAGTCCTCCTTAAAAGGCTTCCCATGATGGATTTAGCATCACTAATTGCAGAAGACACTCCCCTTTGGCTGATTACAAATGGTATCAGCTGTGGATGTAGCTGACGTGATCATGACCTAATCCTATGAAATGTCCTCATTGCAACAGACAGGCCAGCGCTTGCCCAATCAGATGAACAGGTACCACAACTTGGCCAAGTTGACACCTGTCCCTAACCATGACACCAGGTATGGACAATCAACAAATAAGTGTAGTGAACGAAAACCGTGACAAGATAAGGGAATAGAAAGAGATTTGAGGGAGAGGAGCATGTTAATTTAGATAAGGTTGTCACAGTATGTCTGAGGAAACCTAGTCTGGGAGATCTATGAAAACAGGTTCTGGTAACAAATTATTTTCAGAAACACCACCCCAAAAATTCCTGCCATAAAGAAATTTAGATAATTCTGAATTTAAGCCAAATCAAACAATGTATTAGATGAGAGAACTCCTGAATCACTAGAATTTTGTGAACTTAAATTCCAAATAATAAACTGTCAGAGAAGCTGGCCGAGTGTGTAAGCTGGGCAGGAGAGGAGCCCAGAGAAGGAGACTGGAACCCGAGGGAAAGCCTTTGAGCCACGATGAAGGGTTTGTGCCCCATCACGGCTGGGAGCCAGCAAGCAGAGGCAATGCCAGGATTAGATTTGAGGTTTAGAGAAGTTTCTTTGGTGGCGATGTGGAAGCTGCCCTGAGAGAGAAAAAGGATAAATCAAGAATCTTTTCAGTGAAAAAAAGAGAATGATAATGTTCTGAACAGTGGAGAGAAGGCAAGTTTTAAAGACATTTGGAGGTATAATCAACTCATTCAGTTAACTATGTTTATAGCCAATAAAGATGAGCCTTGCATATAATGTTTTAAAGGAACAAAAGTTGCATCGTCAAAAGAGGGAAACTTACTCTGATCTGTTAAGAAATGAAGGTCACAGCAGAATTTAAGGCAGTGGCAAGCTAAGTTATGCTGTGTGTGTGAGAAATGGGAGCAAAGTAGTATGTTAAAAAATGTTCCAGATTCTACATCTCTACCACATTTTCTTTCACCTTTGAAATAAAGGAAGAAGTGGAGAGGAAAAATATCGGTGAGGTCTAGTTTTGCAAGGTTAAGCTTTTTAGGAAGAAACAAGCTTGTTGACGCTACTTAAGACAGAATATGACCTTGAATTAGAGACAGGTTAACTGCATATCTAATTGGTGAGTGCCGAAGACCTAACTGTACAGCACACTCTTCTCACCAAAGCCAAAGACAGGCAGGTGGCTACATTCTGCTGCCAGGTAATCATCTGAATCTCATTGGCAGGCACTGAAGCAAAAGGCAGAAAGTATGTTGCAGATGGCAGGGAATATTGGAGAGTGTTAGGAAGAGTGAAGGAAGCATAACTCAGTTATAACACACATATATAAACATTCCTCCCCAGTATTTTGTGTCATTTTGTTCATCAGCTGGCTATGACCTGTCACTGATCAAATAAGAAAAATACCTTATTTGCTGTTTGTTCTGTAACTGCAAGGATATCTTGGTTAGCCGCTTCATAACCCAAAACAACAATCTGGCTTGAAGATGAAAGAATAAATGAAGTATAGTTAAAACCTTAACTAAATGTAGCAAATACAAATATGGTGAACTAACTTTTCCTTGTGAAGATTACAGACTGCATTATAAAAAGCAGATCTAATATTCTTCTTGGTAGAATTTAATTAGCTTGAAGGGAAATAATTAAAAATAGAGAAAAAAAAGTTAAAGAATGTGAATTACCAAAATACAGTAATCTGATGTCAGTACTCCTCTTAATTTTTCTTATCTTTTTGATTACTTATGAACTAGATTAGAACAATCGATTGTTACACTTGACATTTTGTGTATTAGTCTGGAAATATGGGCATTAAAAACTGAAAATTGAACTGTGATTTGAGGAGTATTCCTAGATCTTCACAGAAGAGTGTGGAGAAATAGGAACACTTGTTCATTATTGCCAGGAATGTAAAATGGTACAGCCACAATGGAAAACAGTTTGGCATTTTCTCAGAAAGTTAAGTATAGTTACCATATAATCTGGTGTGATGGTTAGATTCTGGTGTCAGCTTGGCCAAGTTATGAGGCCCAGTTGTCTGGTCAGGCAAACACTGGCCTGATTGCGGCTGCAACGACATTTCATGGCTGGATGATAAACCGGAAGGCTGGTACATTAAATCACCAGTCAATTGATTGCATCTGTGGCAGATTACATCTGTGATTAATTAAGATGTGCCTCTCACTGATAATCCAATCAATCAAAGGCTTTTAAAGAAGGAGAAAGACTCTTTCACTGCTTCTTCAGCCAGTGATCCTCTCCTGTGGAGTTCATCCAGACCCTTCATTGGAGCCACCAGCTTCACAGCCTGCCCCATGGATTTTGTACTCTTCTATTCCCACGGTTGCATGAGGCACCTTTATAAATCTCATATTTACAGATCTCTCCTGTTGGTTCTGTTTCTCTAGAGTACCCTGACTAATAAACCTGGTAATCCCACTCTTAGTTATATATCCAAAAGAGTAGAAAAGTAGAGACTCAAACAGATATTTGCACATTTGAAGTGTTAATTATGACATTAACAAAATGTGGTATATACATGCAATGGAATATTATTCAGCCATAAAAGGGGTGAAGCTATGATACATTCAACAACATGAATGAACCTTGAGACATCATATTGAATGAAATAAACCAGACACAACAGGACAGATATTTTCTGATATTACTGATATGAAATAATCAGAATAAAATTCATAGAGTTATAAACTATGATATAGGGTACCAGAAGATCAGCATTGGGGGGATGTTAGGGAATAGGGAGTTAATGGTAGAGAATTTCTGTTTGGAATGATGGAAAAGTTTTGATAATATATATTTTTGATAGTAGCACAATATTGTGAATATCATGAACACACTGAATTGTGTATTTGAATGTAGTTAAAAGGGGACATTTTATGGTGTGTGTTTGCATATACACACACACAGATTAGTAGAATAAGTTTTTTTAAATGTCACAGGACTGTCCAACACAAACAGTGAATCCTAATGTAATGGTTGTACCATTTATAATCAGTGTCATTAAAAATTCACAAATTAAGCATCAGTTCTCCATTGTCTATTTTTCATCTCATCTCCTAGTAACCTATAGTCTAGATTTTAACTCTGTGCGTTTGCTTATTATAATTAGATCATGTTAGTGAGATCATACAATATTTTCCTTTTGTGTGGCTTATTTCATGCAACCTAATATCCTCAAAGTTCATCCATGTTGTCACATGCATTAGGACTTCATTGTCTTTACAGCTGAATAATATTCCATGATATGTATACACTGCATTTTGTTCATCCAGTCATCAGTTGTTGGCCACTTGGATGGCTTCCACCTTTTAGCAATTGTGAATATTGCTGCTATGAACATCGGCGTGCAAATGTCTGCTCACGTCCCTGCTTTCAGTTCCTGGGTATATACTTGGTAGCAGGATTGCTGAATCATCTGGCAATTCTATACTTAGCTTCCTGAGGAACCGCCCAACTTGTCCACAGTGGCTACACTATTTTCCATTCCCATCAGCAGTGAATGAATGTTCCTATTTCTCCATATACTCTCTGACACGTAGTTTTCTGTTTGTTTAATAGTGGCCATTCTAGTAGATGTGAAATGATAGCTCATTGTGGTTTTGATTTGTATTTCCCTAATGACTAGTAATGTTGACCATCTTTTCCTGTGCTTTTTAGCCATTCTTGGGGAACAGCTACCCTTCAGCAAACTGTTCCCTGTAGCCCCAGGAAGGTGCCGTGTTTTTAAATCACCCCTGCTTCCAACCCTATTGGGAACAGTATTGAAACAGAGGTTGCCAGCTGCTTTTTGTTCCGGGCTTGTTGAAACTGTAACTGCCCTCAGAGCCTAGGCCTGACTTCTGAATTCACTAATGAAAAGCCAGAATCAGTGCTTGTCCTTGCCTCCCCTCCCCCCTTATTTGGAAAGACAACTTTTATTTCCAGTCAGAGGCTATATTCTGGGTGGCCTGCTGTGAGATGGGGAATGGTACCAGCCTCCGGGGTGTGGAGAGTTTTACTCATAGTTCTTCACCACAGGTTATCAGCCTCTTCCTTCTTCTACTCTTCCCTGGTGGTGTACAATGTTCTTCTAGTCTTCGGTGCCCCGACACAATTGTTTCAGATAATTTCTGGCTTTTTACTGGCTGCCCGGGAGAACTAACTGAGTCTTAAAGCTCCCTACTCCACCATCTTACCCAGAAACTCCCCTGCATATGATTTTTTAATTCTTTCTCAATCGTCCTCTCTAGGGCAGACCCCCAGTTTCAAGAGAATATATTTCTTCATCTCTGAAATGAAGAAAATAATTCTTACCAATAATATCTAATCTTTCAAACCAGTCTTTCTCTTGGATTGCTCCTTTAAACTCATGCATTTTTTCCTGCATCTCCATTATTTGACAGATTCCTTCCCTTCCCCTTCCCCGTGACACTTAGACCTAAACATATCTTCCTTTCCTTGGATTGCTGTCCTATACCAGTGAAAAACATTCTTGCTTCTTTCCTCTTCATGCCTTTACATAAAACATGTGCAGAAACTCTCACTCATCTCAAATATGCTGTGATGTGACTGGTAGAGTTAAGGATAGAGGGTTGAATGATTAATTTATGGATATGCAAGTACATTTCAAATAAAAACTCTTCCTAAAAAAAAGGAAGAAAACTCTTTCCTTCCAAAGTAGAAGGAAAAGCAAATGTTTTTTGTCATGAAAGAGCCTCTCTGGTAGTGGAGAGAGGGGTGGAGGTCATTGTTGCGTGTTTAATCTGAATTTAATTTTTTTTGACAGAACCTAAAATTGCAAGACACATAAATCTGCATTTCTCACATTCTGTTACTCCTGTAGATTTTCCTTAAAGATTTCTTTACATATGTATATATTACCTTCTATTTTTATTAGTATTTCTTGTAAGTATTTCTTTATGGTATATTTCACAAGCATATATTAAATTGTGTGTATATAATGTTATAAGAGAGATATTTTAAATATATTACTTCTATTTTACATTCATAGAACAAGAAATTTTTATTCATAGAATGAGATGATGGACTTTTTGCTTTGCTTTTACATAAAAGGATCTTATTTTATACCACAGTTGAGCCTGTTTGTCTAATTCTGTGAGTTCATTTTCTCTTTGAATAATTTATGGCATCATTTTAATCTTAAATTTATGTTTGGACAGTTCCCCCAAATTTTTATTCACAGATTATAATTAACAATAATAATATATTGTTATTGATATTGCAAGTTCATCTCAACGCAATTTTAATACCTATTTGTAAAAGCATCAGAGACTTGAGCTCTAAGTTAGAATTATTTGGAAAACTTGGGATTTCCTTCACTTTTTTGTATTTGTAGTCATTCATTTTAATTTTTTTTTTTGCTCTAATAATTCAGGAAAATTGGACAGGTCAAATTCTGGGTGCTGTGATTGGCTGGCATTAATGCAGGTCATTCATATAAGATTTAGCGAAAGATGTCATGAAAATCAGAAATTTAATTTATAAGGCAGTCAGAGAAAAACAATTCTTTTAAGCACAGTCTTGTCAGCATTTTATGATGTTCATTCTGAAACTATAATTTATTTGTATATCTGTCAAAACATATAAAGCCATATTAAGTAAATATGAAAACATCATTTTCATAAATAATGAAAATATAGCAGGAATTTGAGACTCCATGTACATTTCTGTTTGTCACAAGAAGGTCAGCCTTTTGAAAAGGACTGGAAATGAACATTTCCCCAGAATTATATTTCCCTTCATTTGAGGTTATCTCTTAATTCCAGCATTTTACTATATTTGATAAACAGCCTGAATATACATTTTATTTATTAGGGGGGAGGCAATGAGACTTTACAAATTTCAACTGGTATTGCATTCTGCTGATAGGAATGGGAGTTTGCACCTCTCTGAAGAGATTACATGAAGTAGAATTGGAAAGCAAATTGTATTTACAAAAGATAGGATGATGTCCCTAATAGGTGTTCAGAATAGGCTATTCACTCATATTCTGCTGAGCTTTACTAGAAATAACTTCATTTTAAAAAAAGGACAAATCTGATTGAAGGTAAAGCATTCCCTCTCCACAGATACTTGTCTAAAGGGTTTACATTAAATTTTCCTGATGGGCACACAGCAATATTTTATGCTGTATCTGTATAAACTGGTAATATGGAAAATAAAAATATAAATGGTATACTTCTTTGATTCATGCACCAACCACATAGATTACTAGATTTGTATCTATAATTTTGGAAGAGATGTTGCAATGTGATGTTCTGACAATAATTATCATAGTTGTAATACTGGTATCTAATCTCACCTTGTTATTGAGGTAAAAAAAAATTCACAGTTGGTCTGTCAGAAAGATCACTTGCTATCTCTTGTTATCAGTGGTTTAATGCTGACCTAAACAGCTACTGATTAATTTCAAAATCATCACAGTGTCTATACTGTAGAATTACATGGTACATAATTTAATGCATTTCCTGTCTGCAGTGAGGATTATGAAAAGGCTAACAACTATGAACTACATGGCTTAAAGGAAACTTAATTTCTAATTTTTCTTTCTTTTGTTCCTTGTTTTAGATTTTAGAGTTAATAAAGGGGACACATTACCAGGTAGCCTGTCAAAAGTACTTCGAGATGATACATAATGTAAGTGAATTTTTTTTAACTTTATAGCCTCTTTCGCCTGTTATTATTCTGTATTTCTTTATCTTTTGTTATTGTGTATTTCATTCGGGATTCTCAGTTACAGCCATAGAAACCACTGTAGCTATTTTCAGCAGATAGGAATTTATTAGATGGTGTTAGGTTGCTTATAAATTTATAGAAAGACCAGAGAATCAAAGCTGGATGCTACAGAACCAGGAATATTGTAACTAGGAGAAACTACATCATGAGATGTATTGCAGCAGTCACTCACCACTCTACATATAGGGACTAGACCAGGAGTCAGCAGATATTTCTAAGAGCCAGATAGTAAATGTTTTAGTCTTTGTGGGCTATATGGTCTCTATAACAACCATTCTGTTGTCCTTGAAGCACAAAAGCAGCCTTAGACAAAATATAAATGAGTGGGTATACTGTGTTCCTATAGAACTTTACAGAAACAGAAGACAGGCCAGATTTGGCCCAATAGGCTTAGTTTGCTGACCCCTGTACTAGATCTAGAACCTTTGCCACAGCTGCCCAAAAGAGCTAAAGCCTTTTCCCATCTTCTTGCAGAATATCTGAGTCTTTACCTTGTGAGTGACACTTCATATAGTTCTCAGGCATAAACTCAAAAAAAAATAAGGCTTGCTGAGATTAAGAACAGACAGGATTGTAGGAACTATGGTACACAGTTAAAGGTATTCCCACTGACATTTTAAAAAATGTACCATGCAGACCAATAGAACACATCTGCATGTCAAATTGAACCTGTGTACAATGGGAAACAATATTTGGAAACGATATATCAGATGAAGGTCTAGTATCCAGAATTTACAAAGAGATTGTTCAACTCAACAGCAAAGGACAGCCAACCCAATTACCAAATGGGCAAAAGATTTGAACATACACTTCTCAGAAGAGGAAATACAAATGGCCAAAAGGCACGTGAAGAGATGCTCAGTTTCCCCGGCTATTAGAGAAATGCAAATCAAAACAACGAGATATCATCTCACACCCACCAGAATGGCCATTATTAATAAAACAGAAAATGAGAAATGCTGGAGAAGATGTGGAGAAAGAGGCACACTTATCCACTGTTGGTGGGAATGTCAAATGGTACAACCGCTGTGGAAGGCAGTTTGGCAGTTCCTCAAAAACCTAAATATAGAATTGCCATATGACCTGGTAATCCCATTGCTAGGTATCTACTCAGAAGACATGAGGGCGAGGACACAAACAGATATTTGCACACCAGTGGTTGTAGTAGCATTATTTACAATTGTGAAGAGATGGAAACAGCCAAAATGTCCATCAACAGACGAGTGGCTAAACAAACTGTGGTATATACATACGATGGAATATTATGCAGCCGTAAAACAGAATAAAGTTATAAAGTATGTAACAACATGGATGGACCTTAAGGACATTATGCTGAGTGAGATTAGCCAGAAACAAAAGGATAAATACTGTATGGTCTCACTGATATAAACTGACTTTAGTGAATAAACTTGGAGAATTTCATTGGTAACAGAGACCATCAGGATAGAAATAGGGTAAGATATTGGATAATTGGAGCTGAAGAGATACAGATTGTGCAACAGGACTGAATGTAAAAACTCAGAAATGGACAGCACAATACCACCTAACTGTAATCCAATTATGTTAAAACACTGAATGAAGCTGAATGTGAGAATGATAGAGGGAGGAGGGCTGGGGCACAAATGAAATCAGAAAAAGAGACAGATGATAAAGACTAAGATGGTATAATCTAGGAATGCCTTGAGTGTATAATGATAGTGACTAAATGTACAAATTTAAAAAATGTTTTTGCATGAGGAAGAACAAAGGAATATCATTACTACAGGGTGCTGAAAATAGATGGTAATTAATAAAATTTCACCTTATGTGTGAGACTAAAGCAAAAAATGTTTATTTGGTACAAAATTTATACTTTGACTAGTGCATTTCCTAATGTAACTTATGTAGACAGCTTAATTGAACACTTTTAAGTACATGGAACCTTGAGTAGGACATGAGATTTTGTTGGTTTGTCCAGAGTGATGCCCTGATAAATCCCAGAGTGATTTGAACATTGAATAAAAAAGTATTTGCAAAGTCCCCTTCAGGAAATGGTGAGAAAGGGGGAAAATTCAGCTTCCCCAAGTTGAATTCTTGATATTTTCACAAGCAGTGTGGACAATCAAAGCTATAGGCTGAGCCCCCAATCTTGGGGTTTGTTCATATGAAACTTAACCCCACAAAGGATAGGTCAAGACTACTTAAAGTTAGACCAGAGAACCTCTTTCGTTGTTCAGATGTGGCCTCTCTCTCCAGTAAAAGCAAACTCACCACCCTCCCCCGTCTATGTGGGCATGACTCCCAGGGGTGTGGACCTTCCTGGCAATGTGAGATAGAAATCCTGGAATAAGCTGAGACTCAGCATCAAGGGATTGAGAAAACCCCTAGATGAGCTGAGACTCAGCATCAGGGGATTGAGAAAACTTTTTCAATCAAAAGGGGGAAGAGTGAAATGAGACAAAATAAAGTGTCAGTGACTGAGAGATTCCGAACAGAATTGAGAGGTTATCCTGGAGGTTATTCTTACACATTAAATAGATGTCACTTTGTTAGTCAAGATGTAGTGGAGAGGCTGGAGGGAACTGCCTGAAAATGTGGAGCTGTGTTCCAGTAGCCATGTTTCTTGAAGATGACTGTATAATGATATAGCTTTCACAATGTGACTGTGTGATTGTGAAAACCTTGTGTCTGATGCTCCTTTTATCTACCTTATCAACAGATGAGTAAAACATATGGGATAAAGATGAATAATAGGGGAAACAAATGTTAAAATAAATTTAGAGTGAAATACTGTGATTGGTGAGGGGGAGTGGTGGGGGGTATGGTATGTATGAAATTTTTTCTGTTTTTTTTTTTTTTTTTTCTCATGGGCAGGCACCAGGAATTGAACCCCGGTCTCTGGCATGGCAGGCGAGAACTCAGCCTGCTGAGCCACCATGGCCTGCCCTCTGTTTTCTTTTTATTTCTTTTTCTGAATAGATGCAAATGTTCCAAGAAATGATCATGATGATGAATATGCAACTATGTAATGATATTGTGAATTACTGGTTATATTATATGTAGAATGGAATGATCAAAAGTTATGAATGTTTACATTTGTTTGATGTTTTTTGGTATTTAAAAAAATTTCTTTTAATTAATAAAAAAAAGATTATTAAAAAAAAATTGAGCCTGTGTGCCCCCAGTTTGCAGCCTCTGATTCTGAGCACAGGTTTCTAACCTGGGACAGATATCCAAGAATGGGTTTTGGAGGTCCGTGCACCTCTGGAAGCATTTTGTCTATGAAAGCATATGTACATATTTCTGGGGTCCATGGTATTTATCAGATTTCAAAGGGATCCATAACTCATACACACACTCAAAGTTGTTGCATTTATTGCATTCATCATCAGCTACCATACCCTGTTAATTTCTTTTTGGAGGGAGTGTGGTATATGATCTGGGAATCGAACCTGGGTCTCCCACATGGAAGGCGAGCATTCTACCACTAAACCACCTGTGCATCCACCCTGTTAATTTTTTGAATTACTTTTGTGAGTTTTCTTTTTCATGAAATAGCTTTTCAATTCTGGTTGTATAGTTGCAGAATATCCTACTTGATAAGATGTTTCATGGGAAGAATATATTCTGCAATAATACCAATAATAATGAAAATATGATAGCAACCAATATTTCAGTGCACACTGTAGCACTACAGCTAGGTGCTATTAGTCCCGTTTATGAATAAAGCTTTGAGAATCTGAGTAACTTGTGTTAGGTCTGACAGCTTATAGGGGTGGAACTTGGGTTGGAACCCAGACTATCTAATTCAGCCAAAGCTTATGAGCCTAACCATGATTGTGCTATACTGTAGTATCTGGTAGCACATTTGAAATAATAATTGCTTAGCATTTTGCGTCTAGATTCATGGGAGTGGTAAGCATGGAGGGACTTTAAAGGTCATCTGATCTAACGTCCATAGTTTATATATGAAGAAATAGATGTCTGGAGATTCTAAGTGACTTGCCCAAGGTACCACAACTGGTTAGTGGGAAAGCTGGAGCTAGAACCCAAGTCTGCTGTGGATCTAGTCCTCTTTCTACTGTACCTAACTTCCAAAAATGTTTTTCTTATTTAAAAACATAAAGAATTTCCTTTTACAAAATTGAAAGGATGAAACATCTTAAAAATACTAAGTAAACACAAAATCTGTTTTATCAGAATAGGAATCTTTACTAGATAAGCCACGTGTTTGTTGTTTTCAGTTCTAGTTTCTCAAAACTCTTACTCTTGTAGATTGCATTCCTTAATTTGCTTGCTCAGCTTCAGACTGTTTATTTCATACATGTTTTTAATTATTTGTGGACCCTCTTTTTTTTTTTAAACAAACAGCTCAGTATCTCAGAATTTAGAAATAACAGTTACAACTCCTGAATATATGTGACTCCTGTAATGGAGTCTCTTAAAAAGGTCTCAGAATTTTCACAAATTGAGTTCTGTTCCCTGTTGCCTTTTCTTTTTTTAATATGATTTGAAAATTAGGTTTAAAATTGAGTTTGTGACATAATCACTTAAAAAGTAAGGAATATATATATATTTTATTCCTCAAATTTGCTGTTTTAGTCTGTCATTCCTATTGATTATTCTCATAAGGGTATTGCTACTACTATTGCCAATTTTTGAAACTTGCCTTAGATTAATGAAGATATTGAAAAGATATGTAACTCGATTCTCCCCCATATAGAAATAGACTAAGTTAAACCACATGTAATTCAGTGAAATAAAAAGGCTGTTTATATTCACTAGATATCCCATACAGATTTTTAGATGTGAATATCTCTTTCCTTACTATTTTTTTAATTTGATTTAAAATAGGTTTTATTTTTATTGTTAGGTTTATGCCATCCTGCCCCCCTTGCCCCCCCAAAAAAAGCCATAACCTATGTTTGTTTTCCTGAGCCCTCTGTGATCAAACCTCACTTAGATGAAAGTTTTGAAAATGAGCCAGTTAATTGATACCATTTGCAGCAGCACTATGATAGTTCCATATGGCTTTTTTGGTAATACCAGCTGCTTCATTATAAGCTGTCATTGCAAAACCTCTTGATTAAAACCCAAAGATCCCATAGGTAAAACAATATTGCTCCCATTCCTTCAAAATCTACATTTGCTATAGCAGAAATATGAGACCCATGCTTGTATGAAGGTCATTGCACGCAATATGTGTTGATTCCAAGCAAGAGACAATCATTTAGTAGATGTCAAAAGCTGGCCTGCTTGAAACATGTTTGCTTCAGTGTTTTTAGGGAGTAATGGTTAATATAATTTTATCATTTTGTGTGTTTTTTACTTTCTACCTATTCCATGTGTAAAAGAAAACACTAGGCCTTGTGTAAGATAGTTTCTGGATTTTAATTGGAAATAATTTCTTTAGCAATAGACCTTTTTGTGCAATAAGTCACTCTGGATGCTTATTTCCAACTAGCTGAGCATAATTTTTTTTCTATCATATAAATTGATACAGAAATCTCATTAAAACCTATCACACATTTTCCTGCAATCTTGAGCAGCAAATACCAAGTATAATTAAGCCTTTTTATAACTCAGGATCATCAATATGAATATCACTTAAAGTGCTGGGCTAGAAGCCACCATCATCTCTCTCCTGGATCACTGAAATAGCTTTCTAACTCATTTCACAGCATCTACATTTGCCTTATTCCATCTCTTTGTCCTCCACACAGCTACTGGAGTGATCTACTCACCCCACCCCCAACCCCCAACAGATTAGTTTTATTGCATCTTTAAATTATCACAAAAAAGTCTTAGGAATCATCTGGCATCTTACTGTGTCCAAAGCTGGACAACTTTTAGATCTTATTTATCAGCCTGCTGAGCTGTTCCTTTTTCAGAGATGTAGGTACCATCCAAAAATTAAAATTGTTTTTAACTGTTGTGGCTTGCCAAATCAAAGCAGCTGAATTTGATACAAGTTCAGTGTCATTTTCTTCAAGAATTAACTTATCATTCTGGGCTTGAGATACTGAACAAGCAACTCAATCCTCATCTGAACCCTGCAGATGTATTTTTAACCCAAGAAATTTAAAATTTCAACAAGCGAGACCACTCTCCTGAATAACAACATTGATGGGGAAATGAGCATATACAGAACTCACCTTGTAAGGAAAGCCCAGTGTAACGTCTTTTATCATGTTCTGTACATGATTATCAATAGTGCAAATTGTAGCCAATTCTTTCTATTTCCCCACCATTTGTTGACCCAAAGCCTCTTCTTTTTCTTTCCAAGGACACTGAGTTCTACCCTGGTGTGATCGAAACCCTTCTGCAGGGTTCCTCTGGGACCCTTCACAATAACTGTGTATCCCTTCAGCATGATATTGATGTTTTCTGGAATGTTGACAATCTGATTGCTGTCATTCTCCAGTAGATGTGGCAAAAGCAGAGTGATCTTTTAAATGGAGAAATCTGATCATTTCAATAACTTGTTTTAAAAAACCTTCAGGAGTTTCCCAGTGCTCTTCAGATGAAGTCCATAATTTATAATGTAGCCTACAAAGGCCTCTATACCCTCCTTCCTCTAGACTCCAGCTATGCTGATCTTGTTTCATATCTTTTAAAGTACCTTGGGACTTCCAAACTAATATGACAGAATGAAAAATCTTTCAGTTTGCTAAAGCTGACAAATGCAATATGCCAGAAATGGACTGACTGGCTTTTACAATGGGGATTTATTAGCTTCCAAATTTAGAGTTTTAAGACTGTGAAAATGTCCAAATTTTAAGGTATCAACAGGATGATACCTTCTCTGAAGAAAGACTGCTGGCGTCTGGGACACCTCTGTCACATGGGAAGGCACATAGTTAGCATCTCCTACTCCTTCACTTCTGGGTTTCCTTGCTTTCGACTTCCAGTAGCTTCCTCTCTGAGCTTCTGTGGGTTCTCTCCTAGCTTCTCGAGGCCTTTTCTATATAAGCTTCTCTTTTAAGGGGCTAAAGGATTAAAGACTCTGAGTAAAACTTCTTGAAACAGACTTCAGAGCAAGTAAATCATCTGGTCAAGAGAACTTAATTATAATTCAGACAAAAGCATTTAGTAGTTCTATGGCTTTGGGTAAACCATGTAATCTCTTTAGTACTCAGTTTCCTAATTTATAATTGGAGGACATTCAACTAAGGGATCCCCAAGATCCTTCCAATCTCTTAACATTCTCTATTTATAAAACTTAAAGCCTTCTGTGCTGGTTTGAACTTGTTATATACCTCCAGAAAAGCCTATGTTCTTTTAGTCCAATCTTGGTGTGTGTAGTCTTGTTGTTGAGTGGAACATTTTGATTAAGTTGTTTCCATGGAGATGTGACCCCACCCATTCAAGGTGGGTCTTAATCTGCTTGCTGGAGACCTTTAAGAAAGCTAAGAGAGTTTAGAGAAGTTAAGAAAGAAAACACCCTGGGGAGACACAAGAAGGACCCTATAGGAGCTGAGGGAGCGATTTTGAAACCAGAAGCCTGGAGAGAAAAACTAGAAGATGTCACCATGTGTCTTTCCATGTGACAGAGAACCCCCAGATGCCAGCTTCCTTTCCTCCAAGAAAATATCTTCCTCTAGATGCCTTAATTTAGACATTTTCATGACCTTAGAACTGTACATTTGTAAGCTAATAAATCCCTTTTGTAAAAGCTAATCCATTTCTGGTATACTGCCTTCTGGCAGTTAGCAAACTGAAACATTTTCTGACTGAAATGTGTTAAACAATAAACTTACTTTTCATGGCAAACTTTGCAAATTGCACAGTTTCTATCTCTTGAGTTTTTAATGAATTGGTTTAAAAATTAAAAATAATAAAGGAAATTCGCAAATGAGTTCATTTGTTAAAAAATATAAATATATATCATACAAAATTCAGAAAACATTTTGAAATTAAGCAACATAGTAGCCAATTAAAAAGTGTTCTTGGTGATCTAGGCAGTAACTTTTAAAGTCAGTTTGTATACTAGGAATCTGTGGTACCCTTAAGTTTTATTGTAAAATAGGCCAGTAGGCCCACATGCATCAGCAGCTGTCTAAAGAGAATCCCGGGGTGCTCAGGTGTTTACCACAAGAGACCATGTTTCTGCTTTTTGGTTTACCCATCAGAAGTGTTCATCCTGGACCCCAGCAACTCCTTTTCTCCCTTGCTGTTCCATTTTAATCTACCATAGATTATGCATGGCTCCAATCACATCACTTCTCTACTTAAAGATCTTTGGTGATTCCCTGTTGCCTACTGAATGGAGTCCACATTATAGACCTGGTTTTCAAGGCTCTCTGAGGTCTGGCTCCAGCCCTTCCTTCCATCCTTCTTTTGTATTCCCTTTATATGCCTTTCACACCAGGCTATCTGAACTACTTAGTTTCCTAGAACATTCCCTCTTTACCTTGCTCATGTGGTCCTCCTGCTCTTAATGCTTTTTCCCCTCATTCTCCCAGGTTTTCATTCTCACTGTTTTTCCAGGCCTGATTAGACTAGCACTCCCCTCACCAGGTCTTCCCCAATCTTCTCAGACAGAATTTCTCTCCGCTGTGGAGCAAAATAATCCTTTATCCATGATCCTTGTCACTCTTCCATTCTTGATAGAGGATTTTAAGTATGTGTGTGTATTAACATTCTCCAGGGAGACAGAACCGACAGGAGAGGGGTGGGTGGGTATGTAAATATTATGGCATTTATTATAGGAATTAGCTTATGTGACTGTGGGAATTAGCAAGTCCAAATTCCATGCAGCAGGCCACAGGTTGGGAACTCTGAGGAAGGTTTTGATGAATTTCCCTGGAGAAGCTGGCTGGCTGAGGTAGACATAGAAATTCTTTATGAGTGCTGAGATCACCACTTCTCCCTTTAAGGCCTTCATCTGTTTGGAGGGGACTTCTATCATCGCTGAAGGTAGTCTCCTTTATTGATTATAGATGTAACCGTCCATAGATGCAATCAACTGATGAATTACTTAAATCTGTGAAATACCTCACAGTAACAGGCCAGTGCTTGCTTGAACAAACAACTAGATACCAGAACCTAGCCAAGTTTACACATGAACTTAACCATCACAACATTTTACTTGCTAGTAAATCCTGGGCAAGATGCTACAGGAACCGTAAGAGTCCATAGAATGCTGTGATTCTGTAAGACAGTGTTTCCAAGGTACTCTTTGGAAGTAAAAAATTTGTTCGGAAACAGAAACATTGGGAGAAAAGAAGCTGAACAAAATTAGATAGGTATCTTTACTTAGACTTGTCAGAACTTTTACACCAAAGTGCATTGTGGCGCACACACTCACAAACATGTTTGTTTCTCAAACATATTTTTATTTATTCTTTTCAAGTTTTAATTTCAAAGTAATCATCAATAAGAATTGATAATGACTTGGACATGGCCAGGATTGAGGGCAGAGTGTGGCAGGGAGAGATGCTTGGAAAGTAAGGGGGAGGAGACATAAAGTAGGCCCCACAGAATGGGTGGTGATAGCAGTCACTGGGAGTGAAGAGCAGGGGAGAGGGGAAAGGATGAATTTCTAGTTGAAATGTTGAGTCTGAGCTGCAGTTGAGCCATATGGGATGTTAGATAAAAGTTGGGTATAAGGAACTAGAGCTAAGTGCAGAGGTTTGGGCTGGAAATGTAAATTCAGAAGTCATAAATTAAAAAAATTAAGTTATGAAGTCCTGTTTCAGTAGTAATTGAAGCTGGCTCTGAATGAAATCATATAAGTAGTGGACTATTATGAAAAAGAAGTACTAAGGTCCACATTCCAGATAGTAAAAGGTTTTAAGTGAGGGTTAGGACAGTGTTTGAAACTGCTTTGCTTACAGTTTTACTATATATTGATGTGATAACTCTGCTTCCTTACACAGGTGGATGATTGTGGCTTTTCTTTGAGTCATCCTAATCAGTTCTTTTTTGAGAGCCAGCGGATTCGAAATGGTGGTAAAGACATTAAGAAGGAATCCATCCAACCTGAAACTCCTCAACCCAAACCAAGTGTCCAGAAAACCCAGGGTGCATCATCTGCTCTGTCTTCTTTAAATTCCTCTCTGGAAGTGGATATGGAGGGACTGGAAGATTACTTCAGTGAATAATTCTTGGGTAGTTTAGTAATCCTTTTTGCTCACCAGCTTTCATTTCCTATTTTTAATATTTTGACTTTTTCTTTTTTAACCTTTTTGTTTAAGTTTTCCTTCTACCACACACCACACATTTCTAAGGAAAGCAGGCTTGCAGGTAACATTAAAACCTCCACTCTATTTTGCCTTAACAAGAGGGAAGAGGAAGAGTTTCTGTTGAAATCTAGCACCTGATTGATGTGATTTATGTCCTGTTTTAGGAGATAAACACAGCTTCCTGGTCTGGTTGTAGTCTCCTAGAAATAATATAACTGGAAACAAGTATTATTTTAGCCTTATTACTTTGTAATTTTGACCCTGATCCATTTTTATTAATAAATATCAAAATATATATGAGAGTGTTTGTGTATAGATAAAAGTCTTATTATGTCATAAGAGATTGCACATTGACTCAGTTTTTCAAGTGGTATTTTAGAGTATCCAATATGAACAAGTCACCAATGAAGATTTTATACTGTTTCTTTTTTCCTTCTTTCTTCCCTTCCTTTCCCTTTCCCTCTTTCTTTCCTCCCCACCACTCCCCTCCCCTCCTTCTTTTCTTTCTTTCTTTTTCCCCTCTTTTTTTTAATACATTTATTCCACATCAGCCAGAAGAACTTTTGCCCCTTTGAATAGCAACAGACTCTATTGAAATGAAGTGTTGCTTGACAATTAAGAAAAACAGAATTTGTATGGTCAGTTATGTTTATTAATGAAGCAGAGTGTTTTATTATACAAAATTACGTTCCTCCTTATCTCTTGTCATTTTTCATTCACTCTGCAGTCAGGTTCAGGATGGATGGATGGATGGATGGATGGATGGATGGATGGATGGATGGGTGGGTGGATGAATGGATGGATGGAAAGAACATTGTGAGGAAAATCTGAAGTGAAGTGTTTCCTCAGCCCATGCCCCACCTTCCACACCTTATTGCTTCTGTGGCTGTTATGAAATTTCATATAGGCTTGATAGATCGATTAACTTCAGTAATGATTATTCTAATGTATGTAATAACTCATCTGTGCTAGTTTGAAACTGTTGTGTACCCCAGAAAGCCATGTTCTTTAATCCTGATTGACTATTGCTGTATGAGATCTTTTTATTAATTTCATTCAATGGAGATGATCCCACATTTGGGAGAAACAGATATCTGTAAAGGAGATATCCTATAAAGGGTATAGGAGATATCTGTGAAGTACAGTCAATGCAAGCTAGGGTCTATAGTCAACAGTAACATTGTAATATGCTTCCGCTGAATGTAACAAAAGCATTATGCCAAAGCTAAATGTCAGTGGGGAGTGGTGGAATAGGAGGCCATGGGGAAGGGGTATGGATTCTTGTGAGAGAAAAGGAAATGCCTTCATAAAGATTATGGTGACAAAGGCACGTCTGTACACTTAGGTTAGATTGTGTGATGTATGAATAAAACAGTTTAAAAATGAACAAAACAAGTGCTAGAGAAAATGCAGAGAAAGAGATATACCTATTCACTGTCAGTAGGGAAACTGAGAGGTGAAGCCCCTTGCAGGGCAGTGTGGTGATTCCACAGGAGGCTAGGGGTGGGGTTGTCATATGATCCTGTATATACCTGGAGGAACTGAGTGTGGGGACACGAATGGACATTTGCACACTGGTGTTTATGGCGGCAGTGTTCACCATCCACAGTGAATAGAGGTAGCCTGAGGGTACAACGACTGAGGAATGAAAGGGGAAACTTTGGTGTGTAAGTACAATGGATTACTGAGTGGCTGCAAGAAGGAATGAAATTGTGAGGCATGCAACTAAGTGTATGAGCCTTAAGGACTGTGTGTTGATTGAAATGTCAGGAACAAAAAGACAAATATTGTCATGCCTCAATCTTATGGATTAACTATAATATAAAAACTCAGTAAACTGAAGTTGAGGACATGGATTATCAGGTTGGGGTCTATTGTAAAGGGTCCTAGATTGTAAGCTCTTACAGCAGTCATATGTATTCAGGAGGTATAACTGTTGTTTCTACGTTCTGAGATACTGAGCTGTTTGTTTATAACCTGATCATTTCCAAAAACTTCGGGTATTTATGTAACACTTGAGACTCGGAGTTACAGCTCTGAAGCAATGAAAGTCAGCAATACCCCATACAGAAACTGTTTAAAAAGTTGAAAAAAGAATCAGACTTCAACAGAATACAGGGTAAAGGATGATATCATCCATATTTTGAAATTTCAATTTCTATGTGAGACTAATGAGAGAAATGTTTATTTGGTGCAAAATTTATATTTTGGGTAGTACATTTCCTAATTTCACTTTTATGGTCAGTATAAGTACATGGAGTCTTGAATAGGAAGAGAGATTTTGTTGGTTTGTCCAGGTTAGTGTGATGCCCTAATGTATCCCAGAGTAAGTTGGGCAGTGAATAAAGAAGTATTTGCAAAGTTCCCTTGGGGGACTGGGGAGAAAGGAGGAAATATTCAGCTTCCCTATTTGGAGAATTTCTAATATTCTTGAAAGCATAGGTAACAACCAAATCAATAGGCCGAGCCATTGATCTTGGGGTTTGTGCCTATGAAACTTACTCCTGCAAAAGATAGGCTAAGCTTACTTAAAATTATGCCTAAGAGTCACCCCCAGAGAACCTCTTTTGTTGCTCAAATATGGCCTCTCATTCTAAGCCAATTTGGCAGGTGAACTCACTGCCCTCCTCACTTCATAGGACATGACTCCCAGGGGTATAGATTTCCCTGGCAACAAGGGACAGAACTCCTGGGATGAGCCAGAACTGACGTCATGGGATTGAGAAAGGCTTCTTGGCCAAAAGGGGAAAGAGAGAAATGAGACAAAATAAAGTTTCAGTGGCTGAGAGATTTCAAACAGAGTCAAGAGGTTATCCTAGAGGTTATTCTTATGCATTATATAAATATCCCTTATTAATTTATGGTACATTGGAGTGGTTGGAGGGAAGTACCCGAAACTGTTGAGCTATATTCCAGTAGCCTTGATTCTTGAAGACTATTGTATAAAGGTAAAACTTTTGCAACATGACTATGTGATTGTGAAAACCTTATGTCTGATGCTGCTTTTATCCAAGGTATGGACAGATGAGTAAAAAAATAGGAATAATAAATTAAAAAATTAAAAACGGGGGGACAAAAGGTAAAATAAATTGGGTGGATGAAAATATTATGGTCAATGAAGGAGGAGGGTAAAGTTTATGGTATGTATGAATTTTTTCTTTTTAATTCTTTTTCTGGAGTGGTGCAGATGTTCAAAAAAATGATCATGGTGATAAATACACAACTATGTGATGATATTGTGAGCCATTGATTGTATACCATGTCTGAAAAGTATGTGTGAAGATTTCTCAGTAAATATATATATTAAAAAAAAGGGATCCATTCTGGAAAAAGCTTCAAAGCTGATACAGCCAACATGAGACCCAGAGGTTTGAAGATGCAGAAGGAAAATGCCCTTGGGGAAACTCTTTGAAAGGAGAAACAAAAGACCCCATCAGATGCTAGCCACGTGCCTTCCCAGCTGATGGAAGTGTTCTGGACCCATCAGTCTTTCTTGAATCAAGGTATCTTTCCCTAGGTGCCTTAGTTTGGACATTATTATGGCCTTAGAACTGTAAACTTGTGACTTAATAAATTCCCTTCATAAAAGCTGTTTCATTTAATAAATTCCCTTCATAAAAGCTGTTTCATTTCTGGTATATTGTATTCCTGCAGCTTTAGCAAACCAAAACACCATCCTTTCAGTGCCAGCAATGGAATTTACCAAATGCTATGGATGATTATGAACGTACTAGATTAATACTCTCTTTGCGTGAGATGGGGGGCAGGCAGTAAATAAAGAAGTATTTGCAAAGTCTCCTTGGGGGACTGGGGAGAAAGAAGGGAATATTCAGCTTCCCTATTTGGAGAATTTCTGATATTCTCGCACCTTATAGACCTCCATTTGCACTGCATTGTCCTGTGAATGCCAGTATCTGAGTTTCTCCACCATGGTCTATACTCACTTAGCTAGAGAATTTGGGGCCCTTAGGAGGAAGACTGAGTTTGAAACATACCCTTCCACATATATTACCTTGAACTATGAGAAAAATATTGGTCTACTTCAGTCTTCACTTTTCCCTTATCCTCTTGAATCAAATACCAACTGGAAAAAAAAAAAACTGGAAAGGAGACATTGTGTTCAGAAAACTGAACTATTAGAGGCACCACAATTGTAATCCTGTGATAAACTGCATTAATATAAAAATAAGGATTTAAATAGGATCAAAGAGAACATCAGAACCTTAAAAAGTCGCGTGACTGAGTTTTTGTATTAGGCTTCTGAGTCAAGGATTTCTTGGACTATTTAGTAGCAAATAATTAAATGAGATAGTGTCTGAACTTTTACTTGTCTTTGTGAATTAATACCTAGTTCAGAAAATACTACTATTCTGCTACAAATTTCCCTATAAATCTCACTGTTCTGAAGCCATCTACTGTTCTTTTCGTGTAGTTTTTAACAGGAATCTGGTCACTACTTTTCACTATCTGTGAACTGCAAAGCACCAGTCTTTTTTTTTTTTTTAATGTTAAGAACAAGTACTACATGGGGCTGATTTAACCACAGAAGTAAGTTTTAGAAAGCAGAGCATAAAAATGTAGGTCTCCATTGTATTAAAAGAAAGGAGATATTAGAAGTGGTTTGACTGCTGTAGGTCAATGATAAATCTCATGAGAAAACAGTTTGTGCCTGGCAACATTTTGTGAGATTGTCTTTTTCTGCTGCCTTATGTTCTCCATCTTTTAGGAAGCCTGTTCTTACACCAGCTAAAAGGACAGAACCATTAACAACGCAGCAGATGTGTCTTAGTTGACTATTTTATACTGACAGCCCTAAGAATTTGTATCATGCTGTTTATATGTTTTATATTTCTTGTGAAACTCAAAAATAACACTAGTTTAAGTATTGGTTGTATTACAAGTTCAATTTATTTGTATTTAGGTTTGGTTTCCTGTCATGTTAAACCAAAGAATATATAAACATTTTGTGAAGTCTGTAAATTAGCAGACAGGATTAGAGCTTTATATAGGAAGATAGAAATTAATGCTTTCCGGAGCTTTTTGGAGTTGGAAAAAGCAATTTATTTTTCATGCTTCATAGGTCTTGACAATTTTGATTTGTTTTCTTTGAAAGCAGACTTGTTTGAATTGTGCTATGTAGGAAGAACACTGCCCCCGCCCTTCCAAAAAAAAGACTCTTTTCAAAACAGTAACCAATGAAAAAAAATATGAATCTTCCAGATCTTTTATTTTCAGTCTTTGTAACCTCTTCAAGAGGGAGAGGCTGTATGATTACTAGAGACAAAAGAAGAAACAGCAGATTTTAAAAAACTAGGTTGGAAATTTGTAGCTGATTTGGAGCAGTGACGTTATATTGTTAGTGGAGATTCTACCATTTCTTTCATATTGTTTCTCCATAATGTTTCTACTCTGCCCATACAATATAAAACTCCTAATTGCAGTGTGCATAAGAGAACACAAGGAAGATTTTAAGTAAACTTTTTAGGACTTCATATGATATAGAGTCATAAAAGTGACTAGAGATTTTTGAATGAGAAGAAACAGAATAAAGCAATGGAAAAGATCTTTAATTCAAATTGAATTTTAATAAGCTGAGGGATTTCTCTCTCAAAAGCATGCAATGTTGTGCTTGTTACACTTTGCTGTCTTAGTAGTACTCATGGTCTTTGCAAGCAAACTTCTGTAATTCTTTGCAAAGAAGAAAAGAAAACTTCTGGGATTTAAGCTTGAGAGGCAAAATGAGAAACTCTAAAAGTTCTGGTTTGGTTAGTCTACTGTTTGCAAATTTAATCAAGGTCTTCCACAGGCATCAGCTTGACATTAAATTTAAGTGCCCATTAAAGTGAGAGTTTGACAGCAGTTCTGAATGTGAAGCTCAGTCTGAGGACATCTTTACAGCTGGAAGGGAAAAAAAAATTGAGAAGCCTCAAACCACTGTGGTAATTAGATCCATTTGTTGATTTATTTTCTAATGTTGAGAAAAGGAGGGGAAGAGGAGGTTAAGGGAGAGATAGGAAGGACTAGAGCCAGGAAGGCAGCCTAGTGCTCCGTATAGAAATTAGGCAAGGAGGGCCCTGTGCTGTGGAGAATCATGGCAAATAACCCCTTCTGACAAATGAATACAGTGGGGAAATTTTATTTCAAGAACTTTCCTTTATTTGGTTTGTCTGCCTTTCAAAACAAAGAAAGAACCAGTTTGTGGAAGTTGCATTTTAAACAGTGTCCCAATGTGCTCATCAGGCGCTTTGGAAGACATAGAGCATTATTTGGGAGCAGACTAACAGTGATACATTGTTGGCTTGACAGTTAGTTTCTCACAAGGCTATCTAATTTACATTCAGGTAATCCCTTCTTTACCCAAAGCATCTGGCCTTCTTTTGGATGTTGAGTTCCTTTCGACAGGCAACTATTGCTCTAGTGTAGTTCTCACCATAATTGGCATTGTAGGCAATTAGGTTTGTGACTGTATGGAAATCTTGTTACATGTAGAAAATTATCTTCCCACTCCATCTGACCTTCCTGCCAAAAATGAAACTATTTCCTTTTAGTGGATTTGCTTTCTATTCCATATGCTCTTTTCATCCATTGCTTCATGACATTTTATTTTCTCCAGGAATTATCACCACAGAACCTTATCAAAAGCTAAAGAATATGTCTGTGTATAATGCTCTTGTATTTCCCCTGAGCCTTCAATTGCAATATTGTTTTTGAACATTGATGGCAAGGTAGTGAAACAACACTGCTAATAAATGCATGATGGATTTTTCAATTCAGCCCTGCATTTCTATGTATCCATTCACCGTAATAGCACTATAAGGCTTAAGAGTACTTGTTTTTTTGTTGTTGCTGTTTTTTTTTTTTTTTTTACTTTTGCACTGAAAGCATACAGTAAAAGTAAATTCAATAAATGACGCATGTAACTTAGGATTTTGTAATGAGAAAACTAACCATCTCATGCAAATCTTTTCAATTGCCGCTCTTCTTCCTACACCTTTTTTTTTTTTTTTAACTTAAGCTTCCACTTGGGTCCTAAAAGGATACCAAGACCTTCATTACTGATTAAAAAGGTTGAAGTGCTGCATCCTTCTCTTTTATTGTAATGAATTAAAATTATAATTTAATAATCTGCCATCCTTAAATCTTAGTTCTCCTGCCATGTGCTTTTCTCACTCCATGAATCTCCCTGAGTGATCTCATCCACTCTCACGGTGTTAGTCCTCATTTATATGCAAATGGTTCCCAGATCTGCATCTCCAATTGAAATCTCTCCTCTGAGCACAGATCCATCCATCCAGCTGCCTCCAGGACCTTTTCATCAGGATATCCCATAGTATCTCAAAATTAATGTCGAAATCAAAGTTGTCTTTGATTATTCTTCCTCCACACATCCAAGTCCAATTGATTCTGTTTTACTACTAGCATGTTCTAAACAAGTGATTCTCAATTTGCCCCTCAGGAGATATTTGGAAATTTATGGAAATATTTTAAGTTGTCACAGCTGGAGGAGGGGTGCCATTGGCATCAAGTGATTGGCCACCAGTTCAGCTCCCACACACACACAGAAGCACTCACACAAAATGAACAAACATCTGGTCCAAAATGTCAGTGTGGTAGGAGACTGTGCAAGTATAGCTTGCTGCCTTTCCCTGGAACTCGTAAATGAACCCTGTGCTTGGGACTGGATATGTTAGCTTGACTCCTAAGATGATCAGTGCGGGCTTGACTCTCTTCCAGGGTGTGCCTGGAGATAAAATCCATCCCCTAGGAAATAGTGGCCTGCTGGTACATCCCGTCGCCTTTTGTCCCAAGTATATATAGACATTCACTAGAGACTATTTGGCTATATGTATATTTTACGGCATCTATCTCACCCCTACTGCTTGTCAATTCCTGGCAGAGAGAGAGCAGTGGGATCCTTTGCCTTTTGCACAAGAGGGGTTTGTATAGACCATCTCCCTACAATGGCCATGGATCAAGGCTTGCCGGCAACAGGGGACTAATACTATTGAAGCTGACCTTGCTCTGTCTCTTCTTTATTTGAGTGAAGTGTTGTTCCGTCCCGCGCCTGTGTAAAGTTGTGTCTTTTTTTGTCGGTTCCAACACCTTTGTTGGCGTGGACTCATATCTCTGTTGTCCTCCATGAGATAGGACTCCTCTCATGAAGGTGGTAATGGGTAATGGGTGTTCAATAATGATGACTATCACCCTATTACATTATTGGGGGTGGAGGAGAAGGAAGTGCTGAGGTTGAGAAGCTGTGTTCTAAGGAATTTCTTCCCTTCTCATCTCTACTTATACTACATTCGATTACTCTGTCATCACTTCTAGCCTGTATACCACAATGCTCTTAATTTAGTATCCTAGTCTCCATTTACCTACCCTGCACAACAGGCCACATCCTTCAAGGTACATGGTTATTCTTTTTTTTCCCCTAAAGTACTGTCTTCTTAAAAATGGCCCTCTGTTACCAGTGTGATGAAGTCCTCATGCCTTTGGTTTAATGTGTGAGACCCTATGATCTGGCTTTGCCTACCTGTCAAGTACCATATGTTGCCATTCACCCTCTTGTTCTCTGACCCAACCCTGTCATTTAGTCATTGACACACATTCCCTGCCCGTTCACAGTGTTCTCTCACTCTCTTATCCTTCTTGCTCTTCCTGCTTAGAATATACTCATATTCCTTCCTTGCTAAGTATGTTTGACCTGTGAAAGTTAGGTTAGGCACAAACTCTTTTAGGTAGCCTTCTCTGCTGACTCCAGTCTGGATTCATTGTCCCTTAAGGCCATATAACGTATTTATATCACAGCACTTGTACTATATTCTAATAACCTAGTTACTTGAGTTCTCTTTCATTGAACTGTGCAATTCTTGAGAACAGGAACTATGTTACTTTCATATTTGAATCCCTAATAATTCTAGTTCTCAGTATGAAGTATGGAAATCCTGGGTACTCAGTCAATGTTTGTATAATGAATGAATGGTTTCTTACCATCTTACAAGAATCTGTCATTTATTGTGTCCAAAGCCTACATATAGGGGTGGAATAGACTCTGGGCTGCAGACCTGGGCCACTACGTAACAGTATAACTTGGATAAGTTGACTTATTTCCCTGTTCTTCATTTGCTCCACTTACAAAGTGGGAATAATAATTGCACCTAATTTAAGGGTTTATTCTATTAGGTCTAAAGCACTCAAAACACTGACTGGCACATGGTAGCATTCAATAAATGTTAACTGTTATTTAGTTATCAGCCCCTCCAACAAAATCTTATACATGAGGCCCTCCCTGTTTGAGGGTTATCTATTCTGAAGATCCCTTCTTACCTAGAGTGATCCCTTAGTGAACATTATATTATATAGGCAGGAAAAAAAATCAGCCAAACAGAGTTTTACCAAAAAAGGCTAGTGGCAATGGTGGCTCAGTGGCAAAGAATTCTTGCTTGCCAAACTGGAGACCCAGGTTCTATTCCCGGAGCCTGCCTATGCAAAAAAAAAAAAGGCTAATGTCAGTGGCTCCATCCCTTAACTGCCACACCTTTGACACCATTGTGGATATTAAGGTGGATGGATAATTGCAAACATGAAAGTAGAGGATTTCTTCCATCATGAGGTATCAAAATTGTTAAACTGGTATCACAGAGCACTGCTTATCCTAACAAAGGAAGAACTGAGGCAACCTGAGCTTTAAAGCTTCAGTATGAACAGAGTGTCCTAAAATTTCCTCTCGTAGGGTTGTGACATTTTAGTGATTACATATGATTCCTAATGAAAATGATGCCTTGTGTGGCACTTAATCTCCAAGCATTTAAAATGTACTTTGACAGATCAGATTAGGTGCCACCATGGCACCTCTGGAATAGTAATCCTCTGAATTCTTCTTAAAAAAGAAGATAAGACACCGAGAGATTGAATCTCCTAAACTGGGTCACAAGCAACCTGACCAAATTAGGTACTGTGACACCCTGAACTGTGCTCTTTCTTCTCCATCATTGGTTTTCACACTGAGGGCCTTCGGACAGTTCCCATGACTGAGCAATGCAAACTGCAGGACCCAAGTAGACTAAGCAAATTCTATTACATTACAAATTAATTAACTATCCTGCTTCAGTTTTCTCAGCTTTAAATTTGGATAGTAATATTACCTACATCACAGCATTATTGGTGAGGTCAAATGAGATAATTCATGTAAAATGCATTGCACACAGTATGGCACATGGTAAGCACTAAGTAAGTGTTAGGTATTATTATACAGGGATTCTGTTAAATTCCATTGGAAGTAAGGGTTTATCCAAAATAAAGTTTGGAAGCCACAATAGAACATTTTGTGTTTTTAAGATTAAAAATGTTGTTATACACCTAGGGCAATATGTAAGATCCCATAAGAGTTCCATGCACTACAGTAAATTTCCAGAAACCTACAACCTCCAGATGGGTCCCTGGTCCAGATAATCCTGAAACCTAGAGGGCCCAGCCTCTCTAGAACATCAGATAGTTTCATCTCCCTACCCCATATTAATGACAGACCCTTCCAATATGAAAAATTTAGAATGGCCATAGCCCAAACACCTCTCAAGAGAGGGATAGAAAGATCAAAGGTGATGGTGGAATTATGCAGTGAAGATAGGATTTAACAAATGAATATGAATGCTGAATCATTTAATTGATATCTCTTTTAGTCTCCAGTATCTTGGAGCAGCTAGAAGTAAAAAACTAAAATTGGGGAATTGTAACCCATGTCAAACTCTGAAATATGTCCTACAACTAATGGTGGTGCTGTGCTTTTTATATATATATGTTATTTTTCACAAAAAAAAAAAGGAAAAAAAATCAGTGGAGAAAGGGTGGAACACTAAACGAATGTTGGGAAAAAAAACTATAGAATAAGACTCTAGATCCAAGAATTGCTTTTATATCAGTAAATTTGAATGTTAATGAACTATACTTACTAATTAAAAGACACAGACTGGCAGAATGGATTAAATAATGTGATCTATTTACATACTGCTCATAAGAGGTTTATCTTAGACCCAAAGATACAAACAGATTGAAAACGTTAGGGATCGAAATAGTTGTTCTATGTAAGTTGTAACCAAAACAAAGCACAAGTAGCTGTGTAATATGATAAAATGGATTTTAAAAGTTATGATATTATAAGAGATAAGGTTTTCATATGTGAATTGTAAAAAGCATTTGTATCTTTATATTTTCCTGAAATGAAAAACTTGAAAACATTCAGTAACGTAGGTCATTACTAGAACAAATTTGATGTTTCTAATAAATTTCTACTTGAAATTTTGAGAACAAAAAAAAAAATGATGTTATAATTTATCCCACAGCATCAAATTTCCAGAACTCTTACCTCTTCAGATAAAACAAACTATAGACTCTCAGAATTATAAGAAGCTTCTGCTACCAGAATTTCTCCCAGCTGTGACTTCCTTGGAATCATGGAATAATCCAGAACAAAAAGAGCCAGAACCATCACACAAAGTCATGGGAAAATCTTATATGCCTTGTATTACCCACCAGCTTCTTGAAAACATTCAACGTCTCCTCTCATACTTTGGTCACAGTACACTTTTATTACCTTTTCTGCACTATGGCACCTGCCCTTTCTCAATTCAATCCGCCTCCCTAGACCACAACAACCTATCTCACATAAGAAGTTATTCGTGTTGCTAATCATAGAAATCAAAGAGGGAAGTTTAGGTTTCTCCCTTTTGGTGTCCCACCCAGCCCCCTGTGCTGTTATGGTGGAAGTCCCATATTTGGGGTGCACCCAATTTCTTGGCACTGAGCATGCCATTTAAATCCATACCCATTGTCTCTAATAACTTGAACATCAAAAGAAAATAAGGGCCAGGGTTACATACAACTTCTAACCATATTAGAATTTCAGGATGTGAAAAGCACCAAGGTAAAAGGGAATGTACAATGTCTCTAGGTGACCTTAAACTTAAATGAGGAAAAATAGGATATTTGTGAATGTGTTCTCCACTATTTAGGACAACAGAGTTAATAAGGAAGGCTGTTGGCAGATTTCTCCCACTTACTGGGAGAATATAATCCACCCAAATTCCATTTTTGTATTCCCTTCTTAAGCCTGTCTAATAGCACACACAGCTGAGTTTCCTAATTCAGACTGTAACCAATATAGTCAGTATTTTTAGCTTTGTGGGCCCTATGGTCTCTGTCACGAATACTAAACTTGAAGTGCAAAAGCAGCTGTGGATATACATAAAGAAATGGGTGTATCGGTGGCCAGATTTGACCCACAACAGGCCAGATTTGACCTATGGGACACAGTTTGCCAATCTCTGACCAAGATGAGAAGGGCAAAGTCTTTGAAAGATGCAAATGACCAAAACCGATTCAAGAAGTAGAACATTTGAATAGCCCATATTAATTTACACAATAGAATTTTTAGTTTAAAACCTTCCCACACACACACAAAAAAATTGGCTTCACTGGTGAAGTCTATGAATTATTGAAAAAATAATATCAATCCTACACAAACTGTTTCAGAAAATAAAAGAAGATAAAACACTTTCTGATTCATTTTATGAGGCTGGTATTGCCCTGATACCAAAGCCAGACAATGACATTCTATAAGAAAAGAGAATTCCAGATCAATACCCCTGTTTTAGTTTGCTAGCTGCCGGAATGCAATATACCAGAAACAGATTGGCTTTTTTGGGGGGGAGGGGTGGGTACGTGGTCTGGGAATTAAACCCAGGTCTCCCACATGGAAAGCAAGCATTCTACCACTGCAGATTGGACTTTTTTTTTTTTTTTTTTTTTTTAACATGGGCAGGCACTGGGACTCAAACCTGGATTTCCGGCACCGCAGGCAAGAAATCTGCCACTGAGCCACCATTGCACTGCCCAGATTGGCTTTTAAAAAGGGAAGTTTAATAAGTGGTAAGGTTTATAGTTCTAAGACTGAGAAATGTCCCAATTAAAATAAGTCTATAGAAATATCCAATCTAAGGCATTCAGGGAAAGATACGTAGGTTCAAGAAGGCCAGTGTCATTCAATGTTTCTCTCTCAGCTGGAGGGGCACATGGTGAACATGGTGGCATCTGCCGGCTTTCTCATGGCTCTACAAAAGGGACTCTCTCCAAAATGTTTCCTCTTTTAAAGGATTAATGGGTAGAGTCACAACTCCATGGAAGCTATCTAATCAAAAGTTACCACCCCCAATTGGGTGGGTCACATCTCCACAGGAATAATCAAAATGCTCCCAGGCAGCAATATTGAATGAGGATTAAAGGACATGGCTTTTCTGAGGTCCACCACAGATTCAAACTGGCACAACCCCTTATAAACATAGAGGCAAAAATCCTTAACAAAACATTAGTAAATACAATCAAGCAACATAGAAAAAGGACAATACATCATGATGCAAGTGGAATTTATCCCAGGACTGCAAGGCCAGTTTAACATTCAGTAATCAATGTTACTTACCATATTGACAAAATAACAGGGAAAAGAACCCATGATCATCCCGATAGATGCAGAAGAAGCATTTGACAAAAGTCAACATCTGTTCATGATAAAAATATTGTCAGTAAAGCAATAGAAGGGGACTTCTTTAATCTGATAAAGGACATCTGTGAAAATCCTACAGACCAAATGCCTTCCCCTTAAGATCTGGAACAAGACAAAAATGTCCACTTCCACCACTTCTCATCACATTTTATTTGGAAACCTAGTTAGTACAGTAAGGGAAGTAAAAGGAATGAAAGGCAGCTTGGAAATAAATAAAGAAAACTGTATTCACTGATGAAATGATTATGTACATAGAAAAATCCTATGATTGCTAAAAGTGTTGCTAGGATGAATAAGTGAGTTTAGCAAAGTTCCAGGATTCAAGGCTCATTAACAAAAAATACTTATAGTCATATACTAGCAACAAACAGGTGAAAATTGAAAAATTTAAAATACCATTTACAATAGCACCCCAAACATGAAATGCTTAGGAATTAATGTAATAATTGACATGTACATAAGACATAACACAGCTAGAATTAAAGAGGAACTAAATAAGTGGAGAAACATAGACATACCATGTTTATGGATTTGAACAGTTAATGTTTAGCCTCTATACTTCCAAATTGATCTATAGATTCCTGCCAGGTTTTTTGTTGCTTTGGGTTTTTTGTTTGCTTGTTTGTTTTTCCAGAAATTAAGCTAATTCTAAAATCTATATGAAACACAAACAGTTCAAAAAAGCCAAACTAATTTTGAACAAGAAATAAAAGGTTGGAAATCTTACTTTACTGATTCAAGATTTAATATAAACCTACAATAGTCAAAATAGTGTGATGTTGAAGTAAGGATAGGTATAAGGAAACAGAATCTAAAAAGAGACCCAACTTATATGGTCAAATGACCCTTTATATTTATTTTTCTGTTCCTCACCTCATTTTCCTTCTTTTGCTTCAAATGCAGAAGTGACTGAATTCTTAGTCCACTGAAGGCCATTTCCATATTTCAGGCTTCTCTTGGGAATCTGCTTTTATACGTAATAGGAGATAGCTGAAAATTTGAAGTTTTATTTAATGATGATATATGTATTCATTCAGTTGTGTGTGCACAGCTAATTTTTCCCTTATTTTTAAAACTATGGAACAAAATATCTTGAATTTCTTCAACTGCTAACAGGTTATATTTATTCTTATAAATTGCCTCTTTGTGCAATCATATTGTCTACCATTTCCTCTCTGAGTTTTATATCAGATAAAATTTTTCAATCAGAGACTTTCCCACTGTTCTAATGATCTTCAAGTTTTCAATAAATCCTAGAATTCTGATTAACCATCCCAAGGCATTTTTTCCTTATCTATTTGAAGGTCAAACCAAGCATAAATTGTGTCAGTTAGCATTTGTCAAAACACATGGAATTAATATTGGCTTGGAAATTTTGCCTTAACCACATGGCTGCTTTTGCAACTCTGGAGCTCTGCAGCTATTGCTTTCTTGATTTCTCCCCACTCTGGTTTCCAATACTTTCGGAAAAGGAGACCCATGGCATGAGGGTGGGAAGTGGTAGCAAGGGTATGCAGGTTTGAAAGGATGTATGTCCCCTAGGAAAGCCATGTTTTGATCTAAATCCCATTTTGTAAAGGCAGAATAATCCCTATTCAAGACTGTATGTTTGAATCTGTAATTAGACCATCTCCCTAGAGATGCAACCCAATCAAGGGTGGTTGTTAAATTGGATTGGGGGAAATGTGTCTCTACCCATTTGAGTGAGTCTTGATTAATTTCTGGGGTCCTATTAAAGAGGGAACATTTTGGAGAATGACAGAGATTCGGAAAGAGCAGAGAATGCTGCAGCATCACGAAGCAGAGAGTCCACGAGACAGCTATCTTTGGAGATGAAGGAAAATGCCTCCTGGGGACTTAATGAAACCAGAAGCCAGGAAAGAAAGCTAGCATATGATGCCTTGCTCGCCATGTGCCCTTCCAGCTGAGAGAGAAGCCCTGTCTGTGTTGGCCATGTGCCTTCTCACTTGAGAGAGAAACCCTGAACTTTATCAGCCTTCTTGAACCAAGGTATCTTTCCCTGGATGGATGCCTTTGATTGGACATTTCTATAGGCTTGTTTTAATTGGGACATTTTCTCGGCCTTAGAACTGTAAAGTAGCAACTTATTAAATTCCCTTTTGTAAAAGCCATTCTGTTTCTGGTATATTGCATTCTGGCAGCTAGCAAACTAGAACAAAGGGTATCAAACGATTAAGGATGTTTCTGCTTTATCCCTTTGCTTTTATATCCTCCAGTAACACCAGAGCAGACCACTAGATACTAAGACAATTCAGCTCAGAACTTTGTCAAGGATTTTCCTTCCTTCTGATGGTCTTTCTGTAGGTTCCTTGATTCATTTGCTTGAATTTGATTTATTATAGCTTTTATACTATTCCAATTGTTCTTCTAGAATTTTATCCCAATCTACCTTCTTACTATTCAAGCTTCCTGCTTTGTCATGCTTCCTCTTTTCATTTATTAATAAACTTTAAATTTGAATATAAGATATGTACCAGAAGTACATAAAACAGAAATTACAAGTTTTTACAAACTGAACTCATGTGTATAACAACATTAAGAAGTTGAACATTGCAAACACTCCAGAAGCCCTCACCTTCCAGTAACCAGCCCCCTTTCCTCTCCAAAGATAATCACTTACTCTGACTTTTAATACCATACACTAGTTTTCCCTATATTTTTAATTGTATATCCAGTATGTACTCTTTTGTGCAATGGCTTGCTCTTTCGTTCAACATTATGTTTGTGAGACTCATCCCTGTTAAACATAGCAATAGTTCATTGTGTTACTGCACAGTATTCCATTGCATGAATATGCATGATTTATTTATTCTAATCTTAATTGACATTTGGGTTATTACTAGTTTTTGACCATTATCTGTAATGAATGAACATTTTGTACCTATTTTTTTGTTATGCATGTATCTGAATTTCTGTTGGGCATATGTCTCAGGCTATCGTTTTAAAGTATGTTTGTATAACAGGCAGCCTTATAGGTAGAATTAAGTTTCCCTCTGGAACAGAGGGTAGCTTTGTTTCCTGATCAAGATAATAAAGATAATGTCTCCTTTTGAAACACAGATTGGGCATATTAGCTAGAAGCCCCTTATCAGATTAAGGGTTTTGTAAACTCAGTGTTCCTCAGCTGTGCTGCAGACCTGATATGTCCACAACCTCCATCTAGAGCCACCTCCATATCATCCTCATGGGACAGAGGAGGAAAAAAATTTCACGCAAATGTGAAATCTTGAGTAATAAAGTACTTTTCTCTAACCCAGGAGTTTCATGTTTTCTGCTAGCATCTATGAAACTGCAGCAGGCTAACTTACTAGGTTAGAAGTAGGGTAAAATCTTAAGACCCTTTTCAGTTCATGAAAATTATCTGCTAACCTATCTTTTAATTCACTAAACCTCTTTTATTATTTGTATACTCAGCTGTTAAACCTATTCATTGAGATTTTAGTTTGTTATATCTTTTAGTTCTAAAATATCCATTTAATTCTTTTATGTAGTTTGCTGTTCTCTGCTAAAATTCTCTAATTCTCAAATTTTTTTGAACATAATATGTACAATTATTTTAAAGTTCCTGTTTGTTAACTCATATCTGGATTGCCTCTAGGTTTGTTTCTATTATTTGCTTTCTTCCTTGGTGTTTGATGGACTATCTCCAAGTTTGCCCCATAATTTTTTATTGGATGTCAGACTAGTGTATGAAAAATTATAGATACAATTTGAAGCTCTGGATAATATCTTCCTCCAGAAAAGATTTACTTTTGTTTCTGCCAAGCAGTTAGGCAGGAGCATGTCACCTCAATCCAATCAAGAATTAAAGTGATTTGAGGGATGGTTTCAGTCTTTGTGAGAGTTGGCCTATTTTTCACTGTTCACTTCCTAGAAAGGAGGCTTTCCCATGTCCTAGGTGGAAGCCTTGGGTTTCTACCAAGACCTAGACTCCTTGGAAGGTCCTGAACTCCAATTTTTATCTCCCTGACTCCCACAAGCCTACTGAAAGCTCTGTTCAGCTTTTCATCTTCTCTGTCACCGCTTGAGGTAGGAGCAGATTACCACGGTTCAGACACAGATGGCTATCTTTCCAGGGTAGGTTTCAGTCTTTGCAAGGGCTAGCCTTTTTCTCCTTTATTTTATTCAAGCTTTTGAGGGGTCTAAAATGAAAGTAAAGAATGCTTAAAAAGACCCTTTCTCTTCCTGGGGCTTGCTTGAAAACTTGTTCCAGGGTGTCTGGGACATTCCAAGTTTTAGTATTTAAAGTCCTACATTCTAGAAAACCTCTCAGTTCCACGCAAATTGGGGCAATTGGCCACTTTCCATTTTTTTATCTCATGAGATGGCTGAAAGCTCTGCTCAGCTTTTGAGTGTTTTGGCTGATAATCGTGAGTCAGCAAATGCCTAAATATTTAAAATGCTGCCCGATATCCCCATAAATGTCAAGCTCATTTCCGCTATAGGGTCTTTGAACTTGCTTTTCCTTTGCCTGGCATGTTCTTCTAAATCTTCCTGCAACTGTCATCACTCAGGGTTCAGCTCAAATATCATCTGCAAAAAAACCCAAAACAAGAACAACAACAAAAACTATGTAAAATGGTTCCAATCTTAGGGCACTCCCTGTCCCAATATGTTTTTCATAGCACTTAACTCTGTCTCATATTGTTTGATTACATGTTTATTGTCTGTCCTTATGAGTATCTATCAAGGAAGATAAGCTCCACAGAACAAGGATCTTGTTCATCTTGTTGATTTCCACATACACAGCATCTAGAACAATTCATGAAATTCAATACGCATTCAATAAATATTTGTTGAATGTATAAATGAATGAATGAATGCCTCCTACTGAATTTCATTCCAAAGATTCTCAAGACTTTAAGGCTGCCTCGCAGCAAGTTAAGTCAGAGTTAATAGTTCCTTATCTGACTATTTAGGCCTCTTTCTCCAGTAGACTGAAACTGAGTCATTTACGAGGACTCACAATTGGTTTTTCATAGTTAAACCAAAGAACACACTCTAAGACCCAGAAGTTTAGCCTAGAATAATTTGAATTCTCTTAGAAATTCACAGTTCAACAACCCATGAACATCTTCATGGGTCCTTCAGAAAGTCAGGCACAGTGACTTCATGTTAATGATTAGTTGTCAAAGCAAAATGCAAATGATAATGAGTCACTTTGTTGAATGAGTGTACTAATGTTACAGACAGTTGATAAGCCTAAGGAAGAGGTTGCACACCAGGGAACTCATACTGTGGCAAAGATTTTCATCAGTGCTGTGTCTCTGAGAACTCATACCAACCAATGAGACGCTAAAGGGAAAATAAAGAAAACCATAACTAAAGACTGGCTTTGGGAGAGTGATTATGCTGTTTTGTGATGTCCCTTATGAAGTATATCCTTAAGAATGAATGGCAAGGCAAGGTTCCTAAAATACAGTTTCCTTGAAATGAAGAATATCTTATCCATGGAGCAGTGGTATGGAAATTGGATCATGAACATAACACAATTTTGATGGACTGCTTACAGAAGCCAGGTTAATAAGGTAAGATTTATAAAGATAATAATAGCTACTATTTATTGGGTAAATCAAAATGCTTGGAGCCATCATCAACTCCTTTTATGCTCTTGCATCCTACATTCAATTCTTCAGCAAATCCTGTTGCCTCTACCATCAAATGTATCCAGAATGTGACCATTTTCAACCACTTCCATGGCTATCAGCCTGTTCCAAGTTCTTATCAATTGCCTGAATTACTGTAATAACATCTAGCTGATATATCCTTTACCTAAATTTGTTGAGCATCTAATGACAGCTCAAGGAAAAGACAATATTTTACTTGTTCATGAACAGCAAAATGCACAAGTCAGAAATAGCTGCTTTGGGCGGGCCACAGTGGCTCAGCAGGCAGGAATGCTTGCCTGCGATGCCAGAGGACCCGGGTTCGATTCCCAGTGCCTGCTCATGTAAAAAAAAAAAAGAAATAGCTGCTTTTTTTAAAGCTTTTGCATGGTGGGGGGGGAGGTGAAAACGGGAATGGGTCAAATTCAACTTGCTACCTGTTTTTGTAAATAAAGTTTTATTGGAACACAGCCATTCCCATTGTAAGTAGTCTACAGCTGCTTGCCCACTACAATGGCAGGGTTGAACAGCTGAAGTAGAGACTATATAACCTGCAAAGCTGAAGACATTTATTATTTGGCCCTTTAAAGAAGAAGTTTTCTGACCCTGCGCGGTAGTATATATTTCGTGTTCTAGTAAAACCATTGTAAAGGAGCATGCTACGTTTTCTTTCCTTTATGGCCAGTAGTTTTTATATGCCTTATTCTTAAACTTTCAGAGTATTTATATTAAAAAAATTTGTTAAAATTAAACCTAGATAAAATTGCCTTCCATAGCACAATCCTAGTGTTTCCAGGAAGTATAAAGCTCAGTTCTAATGAGCTGGAAAACAATATCCTGTCAATTGAAATAAAGTCCTTGGGCCACCACAATTTAAAATTAGCGCTCTGGCCAAATTGCAACTAATGTTCTATGTGGCTCCAGTTTCGGCTATGTTTATGAGTTTGGATTAGATTATTCTTTTCACTGAAATTGACCAGTTTGGGGAAGAACATCATTCTATGCTGGAAAATTCTTTTAAGGCACATGCTCATTTATAGCATGACATGAAATGCTCTTATTAATGGATCATGAAGTTGCCATCATTCACCTGCTTTATTGGACTTCCTTCTTTTGGGGAGAATTGTGGTTTTTGCTGGTTTCTCCTGGTCTCCCTGACCTCTTTATATTTCAGTGGGCCAGGATTCATTCCTTGGTCCTCTTCTGTATCTAAATTACTACCTTGGTGTTATACTCCAGTCCCAAAGCTTTAAATACCATATATAAGCTCTATATTCTCATGGGTCCAACTCATACCCCTCCTTCCTCCCTCACACGTGCATATCCAACTGCTCAGTTGACATTTCCCTGCATCATAAATTTGTCCAAAATTGAACTCTTAATTGTAATCACCTCCTTAAACCGACTTTAGGTTTAGAATCCTGTCTCTCACACACTCTACATCCAAACTTCTAGAAAATTCTATTAGCTTTAAAATACATCCAAAATTTTGCCACTTCTCACTGTCTCTGCTGCTCCCACCCTAGCCCAAGCCACTGGATTACCACAGTAGCTTCCAAGGGGCATCTCTACTTCCGCTGGTTCCCTTCAGTCTATTCTGAATATAGCAGCCAGAGTGACCCTATTAAAACTTGTCTGATTATGTCACTCCTTTACTCACAACCTTCTGGTGGTTTTCTGACTTGCTCTAAAATTACAAGTCCCTACAATGACTTATAAGGCCTGTAAGGTCTATGTCCCCATAACCTCTTTGACCTTGTCTTCTCACTCTCCCCCTTGTTCATTCTGCTGTAGTTACACAGGCCTCTTCATTATTCCTGAGATATACCAAGTATCCTCTCCCTTTGTACTTGCTGTTCCCTCTGCCTGGAAGAGGCTTTTCCCGAATAATCCTCAGAGTTTATTTCCTCACTTACTTCAAATCTCTACTCAAATACTACTTGATCAAAAACACCTTTCTGACCACCCTTTAAAAAGAACAACTCTGCTCCATCATCACTCTCTATCCTCCTTACCTTCTTATTATTATAGCACTTATCACCGTCTGATATACGTGTTAGCCTTTTTAGGATCTGAGTGGAGACTTTGTTCTCTTCACTGCTGTAAACTCAGTTGCAGTGGTTAGTAACTAGGAAATTCTTAATACTTTTTTTTTAAGGAATGAATGAACGAATGAGTGAGCAATTAACTATGTTATAGGCTCTGTATTACAGACATTATCTTACGGAATTGTCACAACACAAACATGAGTCCACGTTTTACCTCCTTTTACTGCTGAGAAATAGTTTCCCAAAGTTACAGATACAGAAAGTGCACCAAGGTGTACTGGCTTCGAATTCTCCAAGCTATATCACCACCTCTGCTGCATCTTATGAGAAGCTTTTGAGAAATTTATAAAAATACCACTAATGTTATGTGTCTGACGATGAGCCTACAGACTAAGTTCCACCAAAGTTTGATATGTACGTGAGCCTGAAAAATGAAGCAGACCACTCCATATAGCAAAATAGTTTATTAGGGAGTTTACAAGCCGAAAGCTGGTCCTGGGTGGCCGTGGGATGTTCGAAGTAGTGCTCCATGTACCCCTGGGGTTTATAAATCCCAGGCTCAAAGTTGGGATCTACAAGATCATAAACATGTTTCTTTGAAGTTACTGATGTGTGGCCGGAGTGGTCTTAGTACAGAGAGCTACCATGCTTTGAAATGTGCACATACCCTTTAGATCCACCTACACAGGGTTGTCTGTTTTTGTTTTTTGCCTTATCTAGAAATTTATGGCTTCTCTGGTTTATGTCCTCACATTATGTTAAAATCAAACCACAGGTATTCCTCGAATTCAGGAACGAAGTAGATTGTGTTAGCTGTGAATAATTATATTTCTACCTCAGACGTGCCCCAAACTCTAAAATCATAGGAACTAACCACTTCCACATTCCAAACTGTGCCCCCCACCCCCTGCAAATTTGATGTACACCAACTGGTTTTCTGACCTTTAGCTCTTCTTTTACAGGGAGGGAGTAAAAAGGTCGAGGTTAAATTGGCCAAGGGATTGGAGTTTAGAGAGGGTTTTTTTTAGAGAGATTTAATGACTGCCATAGTGGAGGTGAAGAGATTTTCCTGATGTCAAAGTTGCAGGATGATTTATAAAGGTGTGGGAAGAATGTAGGAAAGCCATAAGGCACACCGCAGTACCTTGGGACTAGAATCAACTACATACCGTTAGGACTGGAAGGACAGGGATAGAGAAGAGAGTGGAAGATAGCCAGCACTGCAGGAAAAGGAGGAACCCTGGCCAAGTATCCAAAGGTTCACATTACAGTACCACGTAAGACTAGGGCAGCCCCTCTTGAAAACCGCTGTGATTCTGAGGTCACAGAGGCCTGAGGATGTCTTCTGGCCTCAGGAGTCTGCTTTGCCGCTTGCACAGCAGGTTGCAAGTGCCAGGTGATCGGGAAACTCCAGGAGCAGTCCTCCACCAAAAGTGACAATAGTTAGCAGGTCGCTCTCCCAGCTTCCTCAGCTCTTGTGTATGTCAGCTCTGAAGTCTTTTGTCAACCATCTCCTGGAAGTTCCAGCAGGATTGAGCCCAGTGGCCTCCAGTAATAATGTGCTTATCATCACAGCCTCTAGTGGTTTTCTTCCCTTTCCCGTCTCATTCCCTATTTCCCCTACTGGTATTTCTTTTTTTTTTTATTAACGGAAAGAAAAAAAAAAAGAAATTAACACAACATTTAGAAATCATACCATTCTACATATGCACTCAGTAATTCTTAACATCATCACATAGATGCATGATCATTGTTTCTTAGTACATTTGCATCGGTTTAGAGGAACTAGCAACACAACAGAAAAAGATATAAAATGTTAATATAAAGAAAAGAAATAAAAGTAGTAATAATAGTAAAAAACAACAACAAACAAACCAACAAGCAAACAAAAACAAAAAAAACCCTATAGCTCAGATGCAGCTTCATTCAGTATTTTAACATGATTACTTTACAATTAGGTATTATTGTGCTGTCCATTTTTGAGTTTTTGTATCTAGTCCTGTTGCACAGTCTGTATCCCTTCAGCTTCAATTACCCATTGTCTTACCCTGTTTCTAACTCCTGCTGAACTCTGTTACCAATGACATATTTCAAGTTTATTCTCGAATGTCCGTTCACATCAGTGGGACCATACAGTATTTGTCCTTTAGTTTTTGGCTGGATTCACTCAGCATAATATTCTCTAGGTCCATCCATGTTATTACATGGTTCATAAGTTTATCTTGTCTTAAAGCTGCATAATATTCCATCGTATGTATATACCACAGTTTGTTTAGCCACTCTTCTGTTGATGGAGATTTTGGCTGTTTCCATCTCTTTACAATTGTAAATAACGCTGCTATAAACATTGGTGTGCAAATGTCCGTTTGTGTCTTTGCCCTTAAGTCCTTTGAGTAGATACCTAGCAATGGTATTGCTGGGTCATATGGCAATTCTATATTCAGCTTTTTGAGGAACCGCCAAACTGCCTTCCACAGTAGTTGCACCCTTTGACATTCCCACCAACAGTGGATAAGTGTGCCTCTTTCTCCGCATCCTCTCCAGCACTTGTCATTTTCTGTTTTGTTGATAATGGCCATTCTGGTGGGTGTGAGATCCCCTACTGGTATTTCTTTTTTTTTTTTTTTTTTTTTTCAAATTTTTTTTTTTTTATTAATTAAAAAAAGAATTAACAAAACAATTAGAAATCATTCCAATCTACATGTACAATCAGTAATTCTTAATAACATCACATAGTTGCATATTCATCATTTCTTAGTACATTTGCATCGATTTAGAAAAAGAAATAAAAAGACAACAGAATAAGAATTAAAACAATAATAGAAAGAAAAAAAACAAAAAAAACAAAAACAAAAAACCTATACCTCACATGCAGCTTCATTCAGTGTTTTAACATAATTGCATTACAATTGGGTAGTATTGTGCTGTCCATTTCTGAGTTTTTATATCCAGTCCCGTTGTACAGTCTGTCTCCCTTCATCTCCAATTATCCCTTCTCTTTTTTTTTTTTTTTTTTTAATTAACGGAAAAAAAGAAATTAACCCAACATTTAGAGATCATACCATTCTACACATGCAATCATTAATTCTTAACATCATCACATAGATGCATGATCATCATTTCTTAGTACATTTGCATTGGTTTAGAAGAACTAGCAACATAACCGAAAAAGATATAGAATGTTAATATAGAGAAAAAAATAAAAGTAATAATAGTAAAATCAAAACAAAACAACACAAAACAAAACAAAAACCTATAGCTCAGATGCAGCTTCATTCAGTGTTTTAACATGATTACTTTACAATTAGGTATTATTGTGTTGTCCATTTTTGAGTTTTTGTATCTAGTCCTGTTGCACAGTCTGTATCCCTTCAGCTTCAATTACCCATTGTCTTACCCTGTTTCTAACTCCTGCTGAACTCTGTTACCAATGACATATTTCAAGTTTATTCTCGAATGTCCGTTCACATCAGTGGGACCATACAGTATTTGTCCTTTAGTTTTTGGCTGGATTCACTCAGCATAATATTCTCTAGGTCCATCCATGTTATTACATGGTTCATAAGTTTATCTTGTCTTAAAGCTGCATAATATTCCATCATATGTATATACCACAGTTTGTTTAGCCACTCTTCTGTTGATGGAGATTTTGGCTGTTTCCATCTCTTTACAATTGTAAATAACGCTGCTATAAACATTGGTGTGCAAATGTCCGTTTGTGTCTTTGCCCTTAAGTCCTTTGAGTAGATACCTAGCAATGGTATTGCTGGGTTGTATGGCAGTTCTATATTCAGCTTTTTGAGGAACCGCCAAACTGCCTTCCACAGTGGTTGCACCCTTTGACTTTCCCACCAACAGTGGATAAGTGTGCCTCTTTCTCCGCATCCTCTCCAGCACTTGTAATTTTCTGTTTTGTTGATAATGGCCATTCTGGTGGGTGTGAGATGATATCTCATTGTGGTTTTGATTTGCATTTCTCTAATGGCCAGGGACATTGAGCATCTCTTCATGTGCCTCTTGGCCATCCGTATTTCCTCTTCTGAGAGGTGTCTGTTCAAGTCTTTTTCCCATTTTGTAATTGGGTTGGCTGTCTTTTTGTTGTTGAGATGAACAATCTCTTTATAAATTCTGGATACTAGACCTTTATCTGATATATCATTTCCAAATATTGTCTCCCATTGTGAAGGCTGTCTTTCTACTTTCTTGATGAAGTTCTTTGATGCACAAAAGTGTTTAATTTTGAGGAGTTCCCATTTATTTATTTCCTTCTTCAGTGCTCTTGCTTTAGGTTTAAGGTCCATAAAACCGCCTCCAGTTGTAAGATCCATAAGATATCTCCCAACATTTTCCTCTAACTGTTTTATGGTCTTAGACCTAATGTTTAGATCTTTGATCCATTTTGAGTTAACTTTTGTATAGGGTGTGAGAGATGGGTCTTCTTTCATTCTTTTGCATATGGATATCCAGTTCTCTAGGCACCATTTATTGAAGAGACTGCTCTGTCCCAGGTGAGTTGGCTTGACTGCCTTATCAAAGATCAAATGTCCATAGATGAGAGGGTCTATATCTGAGCACTCTATTCGATTCCATTGGTCGATATATCTATCTTTATGCCAATACCATGCTGTTTTGACCACTGTGGCTTCATAATATGCCTTAAAGTCAGGCAGCGCGAGACCTCCAGCTTCGTTTTTTTTCCTCAAGATGTTTTTAGCAATTCGGGGCACCCTGCCCTTCCAGATAAATTTGCTTATTGGTTTTTCTATTTCTGAAAAATAAGTTGTTGGGATTTTGATTGGTATTGCATTGAATCTGTAAATCAATTTAGGTAGGATTCACATCTTAACTATATTTAGTCTTCCAATCCATGAACACGGTATGCCCTTCCATCTATTTAGGTCTTCTGTGATTTCTTTTAACAGTTTTTTGTAGTTTTCTTTATATAGGTTTTTTGTCTCTTTAGTTAAATTTATTCCTAGGTATTTTATTCTTTTAGTTGCAATTGTAAATGGGATTCGTTTCTTGATTTCCCCCTCAGCTTGTTCATTACTAGTGTATAGAAATGCTACAGATTTTTGAATGTTGATCTTGTAACCTGCTACTTTGCTGTACTCATTTATTAGCTCTAGTAGTTTTGTTGTGGATTTTTCCGGGTTTTCGACGTATAGTATCATATCGTCTGCAAACAGTGATAGTTTTACTTCTTCCTTTCCAATTTTGATGCCTTGTATTTCTTTTTCTTGTCTAATTGCTCTGGCTAGAACCTCCAACACAATGTTGAATAATAGTGGTGATAGTGGACATCCTTGTCTTGTTCCTGATCTTAGGGGGAAAGTTTTCAATTTTTCCCCATTGAGGATGATATTAGCTGTGGGTTTTTCATATATTCCCTCTATCATTTTAAGGAAGTTCCCTTGTATTCCTATCTTTTGAAGTGTTTTCAACAGGAAAGGATGTTGAATCTTGTCAAATGCCTTCTCTGCATCAATTGAGATGATCATGTGATTTTTCTGCTTTGATTTGTTGATATGGTGTATTACATTAATTGATTTTCTTATGTTGAACCATCCTTGCATACCTGGGATGAATCCTACTTGGTCATGATGTATAATTCTTTTAATGTGCTGTTGGATATGATTTGCTAGAATTTTATTGAGGATTTTTGCATCTGTATTCATTAGAGAGATTGGTCTGTAGTTTTCTTTTTTTGTAATATCTTTGCCTGGTTTTGGTATGAGGGTGATGTTGGCTTCATAGAATGAATTAGGTAGTTTTCCCTCCACTTCGATTTTTTTGAAGAGTTTGAAGAGAATTGGTACTAATTCTTTCTGGAACGTTTGGTAGAATTCACATGTGAAGCCATCTGGTCCTGGACTTTTCTTTTTAGGAAGCTTTTGAATGACTAATTCAATTTCTTTACTTGTGATTGGTTTGTTGAGGTCATCTATGTCTTCTTGAGTCAAAGTTGGTTGTTCATGTCTTTCCAGGAACCCGTCCATTTCATCTAAATTGTTGTATTTATTAGCGTAAAGTTGTTCATAGTATCCTGTTATTACCTCCTTTATTTCTGTGAGGTCAGTAGTTATGTCTCCTCTTCCATTTCTGATCTTATTTATTTGCATCCTCTCTCTTCTTCTTTTTGTCAATCTTGCTAAGGGCCCATCAATCTTATTGATTTTCTCATAGAACCAACTTCTGGCCTTATTGATTTTCTCTATTGTTTTCATGTTTTCAATTTCATTTATTTGTGCTCTAATCTTTGTTATTTCTTTCCTTTTGCTTGCTTTGGGGTTAGCTTGCTGTTCTTTCTCCAGTTCTTCCAAATGGATAGTTAATTCCTGAATTTTTGCCTTTTCTTCTTTTCTGATATAGGCATTTAGAGCAATAAATTTCCCTCTTAGCACTGCCTTTGCTGCGTCCCATAAGTTTTGATATGTTGTGTTTTCATTTTCATTCGCCTCGAGGTATTTGCTAATTTCCCTTGCAATTTCTTCTTTGACCCAGTCGTTGTTTAGGAGTGTGTTGTTGAGCCTCCACGTATTTGTGAATTTTCTGGCACTCTGCCTATTATTGATTTCCAACATCATTCCTTTATGGTCCAAGAAAGTGTTGTGTAAGATTTCAATCTTTTTAAATTTGTTAAGACTTGCTTTGTGACCCAGCATATGGTCTATCTTTGAGAATGATCCATGAGCACTTGAGAAAAAGGTGTATCCTGCTGTTGTGGGATGTAATGTCCTATAAATGTCTATTAAGTCTAGTTCATTTATAGTAATATTCAGATTCTCTATTTCTTTGTTGATCCTCTGTCTAGATGTTCTGTCCCTTGATGAGAGTGGTGAGTTGAAGTCTCCAACTATTATGGTATATGAGTCTATTTCCCTTTTCAGTGTTTGCAGTATATTCCTCACGTATTTTGGGGCATTCTGATTCGGTGCGTAAATATTTATGATTGTTATGTCTTCTTGTTTAATTGTTCCTTTTATTAGTATATAGTGTCCTTCTTTGTCTCTTTTAACTGTTTTACATTTGAAGTCTAATTTGTTGGATATTAGTATAGCCACTCCTGCTCTTTTCTGGTTGTTATTTGCATGAAATATCTTTTCCCAACCTTTCACTTTCAACCTATGTTTATCTTTGGGTCTAAGATGTGTTTCCTGTAGACAGCATATCGAAGGATCCTGTTTTTTAATCCATTCTGCCAATCTATGTCTTTTGATTGGGGAATTCAGTCCATTGACATTTAGTGTTATTACTGTTTGGATAATATTTTCCTCTAATATTTTGCCTTTTGTATTATATATATCATATCTGATTTTCCTTCTTTCTACACTCTTTTCCATATCTCTCTCTTCTGTCTTTTTGTATCTGACTCTAGTGCTCCCTTTAGTATTTCTTGCAGAGCTGGTCTCTTGGTCACAAATTCTTTCAGTGACTTTTTGTCTGAGAATGTTTTAATTTCTCCCTCATTTTTGAAGGATAATTTTGCTGGATATAGGAGTCTTGGTTGGCAGTTTTTGTCTTTTAGTATTTTAAATATATCATCCCACTGTCTTCTAGCTTCCATGGTTTCTGCTGAGAAATCTACACAAAGTCTTATTGGGTTTCCCTTGTATGTGATGGATTGTTTTTCTCTTGCTGCTTTCAAGATCTTCTCTTTCTCTTTGACCTCTGACATTCTAACTAGTAAGTGTCTTGGAGAACGCCTATTTGGGTCTAATCTCTTTGGGGTGCGCTGCACTTCTTGGATCTGTAATTTTAGGTCTTTCATAAGAGTTGGGAAATTTTCAGTGATAATTTCTTCCATTAGTTTTTCTCCTCCTTTTCCCTTCTCTTCTCCTTCTGGGACACCCACAACACGTATATTTGTGCGGTTCATATTGTCCTTGAGTTCCCTGATACCCTGTTCAAATTTTTCCATTCTTTTCCCTATAGTTTCTGTTTCTTTTTGGAATTCAGATGTTCCATCCTCCAAATCACTAATTCTATCTTCTGTCTCTTTAAATCTATCATTGTAGCTATCCATTATTTTTTCTATGTTTGCTACTTTATCCTTCACTTCCATAAGTTCTGCGATTTGTTTTTTCAGTTTTTCTATTTCTTCTTTATGTTCAGCCCATGTCCTCTTCATGTCCTCCCTCAATTTATCAATTTCATTTTTGAAGAGGTTTTCCATTTCTGTTCGTATATTCAGCATTAGTTGTCTCAGCTCTTGTGTCTCATTTGAGCTATTGGTTTGTTCCTTTGACTGAGCCATATTCTCAATCTTTTGAGCGTGGACAGTTATCTTCTGCTGCTGGCGTCTGGGCATTTATTCAGATTTCTCTTGGTGTTGGACCCAGCAAGGTTGTAATATTTTTCTGTGAAATCTCTGGGTTCTGTTTTTCTTATCCTGCCCAGTAGGTGGCGCTCGTGGCACCCGTTTGTCTGCGGGTCCCACCAGTAAAAGGTGCTGTGGGACCTTAAACTTTGGAAAACTCTCGCCATCCTGGGGATTCGCTAGCCGAAACGGCTTGAGCCGGCCCGGGGTCCGAACGCAGGGAGGGTTGCTGGTCGCCGCAGCCAGGGAAAGAGCCCGTCCGAATTTCCTAGTCGGCCCTGGGCAACAAGCGTGGCGGGAGGGCGCCAGCGGCAGCGGCCCGCCCGAGAGAGTGCACGTTCCCCGGGAGTCACGGGTTTGGAAGGGGCCTCCCCCACCCGTCACCGTTCTCCGCGGCCTGGGGGTTTCCGATCCAATTCTCTCAGTTGGTCCGGGGGCTGCGCGTGGTGTGGGCACCAGCCGTCTTTGTTTCAGGGGACCGCCTCTCCAATTCTCCCAGCCGGCCCGGGAAGGGGGAAGGGAGTAACTCCGGCCGCTTGCCACCCCGCCCGGTAAGGCCCGCACCTACTGGTATTTCTTAATGTCAAATCCCAAATAAACTACTTGCACTCAAATCCTAGTCTTGAGAGTCTGCCTGTGGGGAACCCAGTTTAAGACAGACCTGGACAAAAATCTATGATCTATGATAAATCAGAGTTGAGAAATATCAACGTTGACATTCCAATAGAGTTGCACAATTAGGCCACTAGCATAATTCTGGAACCTACAAAGGCAGGCCAAATTTTTCTGCTCACCGGCAGTCTGCACTGTTGGAAGAGAATGGGTAAGGAGTAAAATGGAAGAAAAAAACACCACAAACCATAGGTTCTGTGTCCCTGGATTCTGTGCATGGCCCTGGGGAGAAGGGAAGTGAGTAGACAATAACCGCGGGCTTACCAGGTGCCAGTGTCAGGCTGAGCAGTTTGCACGTGGTCTTGCCTCATGTTGTCTGGAAGGTCCCAGGCACTCTGGCTTCTCGTTCTCTTGGTGAGGGTAAGACAAGACAGGTGAGAAGCTCCAAGTGTTTAGGCAGAGTGTATTCATTCACTTAATAAACAAGGAGTGGCCATGCTGAAACATCAGGTATGATGCTAATCATCATGCAAATTGCATTCACTAACACCACATTAGAAAATAAACTTTTGTAAGAAGAATTCAGTTCAAACATGGCAGGTTAGAAAGTATCTAGAGTTAACCATAAAATTTCTAAGATGGCTTCTGTAGGACATTATTCAGAAGAGCTGTTAATGTCATTCTACATGTTATAGATGAAAATAATTTTATTGTGGCTTAGACCTAATGTAAATGCATATAGCTTAAGCAATTACATTTTCTGTTTCTTCAAATGCTGTTGAGCTGTGAAACCATTTTGTAAAGACCAGAAATATGTGTGTGTGTATATATCACAATTTTACTCAAATTTTATTTGCCAAATCTCAACTGATCTCTGTAAGCCATGTAGCATTATTCATCTCCTTACTTTATCTTCTGGTTAAAAACAAGTTTTCAACTTAGCTCTTAAAATTCTAAACCGTCTTTCTTTTACAAGCATAACGTATATGGTCCAGTAATATTATATTGTAACTATCCTACTATGTAAGTTTTATGTACAGACTATTGCTTTTTAAATGTATTTCTCCATCTCTTCATAGATTTCCAATTATGAGTAGATGTTTGCTTAATTTGAAATTAGCTTTTCTCTTCAAAATGTATATTTTTATTGTCTGAACTCCCTAGCTATGATTTTTCAACATGCCATCTCTTATTTTAGAACTACAGTTTTCATCATAATTATAGAATTAAAAAACTTAATATATATATATATGTATATAGACAAACATACACACATATAGGTGTTTTTCCTCATAGAAAGTCAGTCCACTAGCATGGTATTAAATATTTTGTATATTAAATATCATGAGTGGCATTATTGAGTTCCATGCTATTTAATATACTGAGCCATACTATTTTGCAGCTTAAATTTCATTGTCATAGAAATATATACTTATTTATACATATATTTATATTTATAACTTTTCATTTTCAGTTGTTCATTATATCTCTTTGCTGTTCATTCTTTAAAAGTAGCCCTGTCGGGCGGGCCACGGTGGCTCAGCAGGCAGGAATGCTTGCCTGCGATGCCAGAGGACCCAGGTTTGATTACTGGTGCCTGCCCATGTTAAAAAAAAAAAGAAAGAAAAAAGAAAAAGTAGTCCTTTCCCTCCCCACCTGGCCTGACTGTCCTAGGGGTAGATTTATTTATGGGTGTGACTCAGTTACCATATGTGGGGTTGATAGGGTCTGAAATGGGTTACATTAATCTAACTGGGTAGTAATCAGATCACATCCTTTCAGGGAAGATCCACTGGTGCTCAGTGGAAAAGACACAGGTAATATGCAAGAGGCAGCAGCAGTTCTCATCCTCATTCCCATTTTGAAATGCAATTTACTCAGGTTTTCGGTAGGTTACTTTAGCTTTACTTGAAAGTACAAAGCTGCCTGACAATAGTTGAGGGTTACATAACTGAGTTGTGTTTCTAGTCGTGCCACTGTAATTGACCTTGGGCAGGCAACTGAAAAACATCCCTCTATCTTGTTTTGTCAATGTGAGAAATGAGAATAATAATGCTGCCTACTTTACAAGGGGACCCTTAATGAATTTTTTTGTAGAGCATTGGGAGATCCTGAGGCAAGAGGTGCTGGGAGGAGATGGGCTGCTATAGTAATCTAAAATGCCATTACTCTTGGTATTTCAGAGCTGCTCTCTCAGGGTTACAGCAGTCTCTCACCACTGCATTTTTGAATTGTTGTTATGAATAAGAAGTGGAATCTAGTGGAGAGAAACTAGAAATCTTGAGTTAAATTTTCATCTTGGCCCCAGACTTGAGCCTTTTGTATACCTATGCGAGTCTGTGAAAACCGATTTACTTGGTTATTTCTTGTTAAAATAAAAAAAGCAAACAATAAAAACAGCAACAACTGGACAATAATATCTTAATAACTACCACTTCTCTAGCAAAACAATGTAACAGTATCCATATGATCATCATTCAAAAATGGCCAGCAGTCTTACTACCTATAGCTGGGAAAATGTTGCTGGTGGTAAAATGGGCATCTAACTCTGTCCTTGGGAGTCTTCACTTTGGATATGGTTTATAACAGGGACAATGGGCATATTATAATTTCTATAATGAATGGTGCTGTTTAAAGACCTTCACTATTGACCTATAGTGGGCTTATTCCCACGATGTCTCCTAGAGGGGTTTCTGCACTTTCATGTCGACTATTGGTCAAATCAGAAGGACTTAGTATAGTGGAGCATGTAAACATAATGCAGTCCCAGTTTCGCAAACGGAGCGCCCTGTGAGCAGTTCATCTGCCCTGCAGGGAACTCCCCTCTCATTTCCCTTCCACCAGCCTCTCCTCGGGCTCTTCCATCTTCCATGCTGCCGCCAGCACATTTTCCTCATGGAAACAAACCCAAGTCTCTCTCCCCTGCTCGAAAACCTCTCAACTCCCAGCTGTTGCCCACAGGAGTAATTCCAAATTCCTTTGATGGGCATATAAGGTGCTTTACAATTTGGCTTCAAACTAATTCGCCCCTTTCATTTCTGGCTACTGTAATCCTTTGTCTGATATTACAGTCTTGGTAAATTTTCCAGCATTCCTTTAAATAGCAATGCCTCTCACCGTGCCTTTACCCAAATTGTTCTCTTTGCTTGAAATGCATCCACCTTACAAGCTCCTGCTCTTCTAGACCCTGCTCAAAGGCTGTGCAGCCTTCCTTTCAACATCCCTCCCTGCACACAGAGTTTATCTCTCCCTTTGGCCTTCTCAGCCCTCCATGCACATCTTCTCTCTCCCGCTCACAGAGTAAAGTTATCTCTGCTCTCCTGATGGTAAGGGCTCTGCTTTTCATCTTCCTGCTCCCAGCTCCAACCCTAGAGCCCGGCATTAACGTTTACTGAGTGAATGAATTTTATTTCATCATTGCAGTTTACAGGCACACTATGAAGCCTTGTGAGAGAGGCAGCTTCCAAAAGTAAGCTCGAGCAGATCCTCATTTTAGGTGGTAGTTTTAGAGGAGTGTTGAGCTTTCATGAGGTCCTTTTGCTTCACTAAGACAGGAACCTAAATGAATGCACATTTCACTGAATCCCATGCAAGGCAGCCTATGTAAGGCAGGGCTCTGGTTTATTTCTCCTTTCAGGTGGTCATCATAGGGTGTTAGAGCTGGAAAGGGACTTATAGAGGTTTATCAGATAAGGGAATTGCGGCTAGGAAAGGTTGGGGATCCTCAAGGTAATTCTGCAACTCGGATCAGAACAGAACTTTGAACCTGACTCCCCCACACCCTAATCCCAAGCCACTGCTCTTTACATCCAACCTTAGTTCTTCCATGGCACTTTTTCTGCCACTCAGCAAGCACAGGGGTAGCAGGCAAGGAGGATGAACATGTTCAGATTCTCTTATTCCAAATGAAAACAAGTGGATGTGGGAGGAAAATTGACCTTGATATTATTTTTTTCCAAGCAGTGGATCTGTTTACTGACTCTTACCCCACTTCCCTCCTTGGTGAGTGGTACTGAGTTTCTACTTAGACTAAGTTTAGAATATGAGTCTTTCTTTTGCTCCATTCCTCCTTCTACCCTTGGATTTCCTACATTCCTTCAATAGTTTGATTTTGCCTTTTCTCCATCCCACACTACTCCTTTCTCTTCTAGTGGTTGGGATTCTCAGGATCAAATATTTAATGTATGTGGTTTTTTTTTGGGGGGGGGGCGGGGTGGTGCATGGTCCAGGAATTGAACCTGGGTCTCCTGCATGAAAGGCAAGCTTTCTACTACTGAACCACCTAGGCACCCTTGGTTTTTAAAATAATATTTACTCAGGAAGTATCATTGTATTAGAGCTTCAAGGAGGAAGCTACAAAAATATAGTAAATAATGTATAATAAGTATATATTTTGTTACTGCTTCACATTGGATATTTATACACAAATTATGTGTGTGTATAGGAATTTTTAAATACAGGCAATTCTTCCATGCCAACTAATGGGTAAATAGGGTATGAAATAAAATTTGGTGGAGGGAATGTTGAACTAGATGATCTCTAAAGATATTTCTAGGGAAAGTTTTGTGATTCTTTCAAATGTGAAATCCTGTGGAAAATACTCTAAAATTTTCCACTGGAGCAGTTTGATTATTTCTCTCCCTGGGTAAATAGCAAATGAAAGCTAAGCCAACCACATTTAACTTTTCTTTTTAGTACATGGGCTTTTGGATGAGGCACCATAATATTTCCATCAGTTTGTGCTTGACAGTGCCATTCGGGCTGTCTCTCATGTCTCTTATCTTCCCTCAGTTATTTTGTTAGCATGTTAGAAAAGGGAAGGTGGAAAAGGATAATTTTTCTAATGCATCCAAAGTACATTCTCAGGCAAGTCAGTTTTAAGTGAGTTCATATGGAATTTGAGGATCTGGGAATTGATTACTTTAATGCTTTTCTTGACAAAATATCCAATGTCCCTTGGTGGTCTATATACCCAGCTTTGAATACCTCTAAGGCTCAGGTGGAGAAATCAGTAGGAGGAGGCAGTTCTCAGTCATTTTCCATACTAGGGAGGGGCAGAGGATTTATGCTGATGAATTTAAACCCACAGGCTTAGAGGCAAGGAGTTGCCTTCCATGATCTCCAGGTTCTCCCTCGATACCGCCACCTGTTTCTGCTCATTGTTGTCATCTTCAGTGTCTCCCTTTTAATGTGAGGATCCCAGAATTCCTTCTTTGGTTCTCTTTTCTTCTTAAACTCCAGTCTCTATACTCTTACTAAAGAGCTCTTATATACTTTCATCATTTTAATTGCCAACTCTTGATAGATGAGCACCAAATGTTTATTTTTATATCTGAATTCCCACCCACTCACCCAGAGATACAGACTTATCTACCTGTTTGGTTTGTATCCTCCTCTGGGATGTCTCACCCTAGGCCAGAAGTCAACATGTATTAACTCTATCTTCCTACCACTCCCAAATCTGCTTCTCCATCTGAGATCCCCATCCCATTGGAGTAACCATTGTCATCCATTCCAACAACCTGAAGTCTCCCTGGACTTCCTTCTGCACTGTGCCTATCAGAGTCCTATGGATTTTATTTCCCAAATACTTTTATATTCACTTACTTTTCTCTACCCTTGCTGTCACTAACTTAGGCCAGGACCTCCTCAGTTCTTGCATGCATCATTGAAAAGTTCCCAAATTGGTCTTGCTACCACCCTTCACTTCAGTTCCCCCCACCCCAATTCTGTTCTCCAAGCTGCTCCCTAACAATGATCTCACTAATTTGTAAATCAAGCCATGCTAATCTCTTGCTTAAAAAACAATGAACTTCCGGTGCCTATAGGACAATATTCTAACTCCTTAGCATGACTGAAAAGGTCCTTCATGATTTAACTCTGATTACTCGTGTTATCGAAAATAAACAATTATGCAAATACAGTTCTCTCCACCTGGAATGCCCTTGTAAATATAATGGAGCATCATTAATATCACACTGTGGTAAGAGGCTGTTTATCTGGTTTTTCACACATTGGGTAACAGAATCTTCCATTACAAAATATGTCAAACACATAGGAAAGTATTGAGAAACATTGAAAAACATCACCAAGTTTTGTCAACTCTTAAAACCTTGACATATTTCCTTCAGATACACCACTGAACAAAACAAATAAAGTCCTGGCCCTCACAGAACTTATATTCTGGTAAGGGTATACAAACTAATAAATAAATACACAAACATATAATATGTGACTGTTATTAAATGCAATGCAGAAAAAGTAGAGCAAGGGCAATAGTCAATCAATACTGTACTAATAGGGAAGAACTACTCTTTTTTAAAAAGTAGTCATGGAAGGTGTGCTGGCTTTGAAAATATTATGTATCCCAGAAAAGCCAGGATTTTATCCTGATCCATTCTTGTGGAAGCAGCTGTTTTCTTTAATCTTGATTCAATATTGTAGGTAGAACATTTTGATTGGATTATCTCCACAGAGATGTGATATGTCCAATTGTGGGTATGATCTTTTGATTAGATGGAGATGTGACACCACCCATCCCAGGACGGGTCTTGATTAGTTTACTGGAATCCTTTAAAAGAGGAAACATTTTGGAGAGAGCTAGTGCTGACACGGATGCCAGCACCTGGAGAACAGAGACACAGATATTTGGAGATACTTGGAGCCCAGAAGTTGCAATGAGATGTTAAGCAAGCCAGAGCCTGGGTGGGTGGGTGGGTAGGAATTCAGACCTAAAAAGCAGTTGCAATGAGATGTTAAGCAAGCCAGAGCCTGGAGAGAGCCAAGGGAAGCCAAGAGATGAAAACCAGCCCCAGAGAAGTAAAGTGAGGAATCCCCACACAGAGGTTGAAAACAGAGAGCCCAGGAGCAATGGCCCAGCAGATGCCAGCCTTTCCTTAGCCATGTGACTTCCCAGCTGACAGAATGTTTCAGACCCATTGGCCTTCCTTGAATTAAGGTATCTTTCCCTGGATGCCTTAGTTTGGACATGTCTATAGGCTTAGAACTATAAACTTGTAACTTATTAAATTTCCTTTTTAAAAACCATTACATTTTTGCCATATTGCATTCCAGCAGCTTACAAACTAATACAGAAGACTTCACCAAAAAGTAATATTTAAACAACTAAAGAAAGTCAGAAAGCAAGTCGTGTGATTATATGGAAAAGAGATTTTGAAGGAGAGAGAAGAGAAAGTATAAAGGCTCTGAAGTGGGCAAGTTCTTGGCATGCTTGAAGACTAGCAGGGAAGCCAGTGTGGCTGAGGTAGTGTGAGCCAGAAGCGGGCAAAAAAAAGTGACAGGAGGCAAGGTCAGGAGTAGTGGTGGTGGGGGAGGGAAACTTGAGCCACTTTAAGACCTACTTAAAATTTAAAATCAGATTTTACTCTGATTTTGAAGAGATTTGAGCAAAAAGTAGTCATGATCTAACAATTATTTGGATTGTAAGATGACAAGTACAAAAGCAGGGAGACCCAGTGAGGAGACTATTAAAATCGTCTGGGTGAGAGATGACTGTGGCTTGGACCAAGTACTGGAGTAGAGTAGAAGGGCTCAGATTCTGGTTGCATTTTGAAAGATGAGCCAACAAAATTTGATGTTGGATTTGATATCGGATATAGGAGAAAGAGTGAGGCCAGGGGAAACAACAAGATTTCTGGCATGAACAATGGGGAGATGGGGTTGCCATTAATTGGGATGGTGAGACTAGGGAATAGGTTGGGAGAGGGATGAGCAGTTTCATTTGGGATATGTTAAGGCTGAGATTCCTGTCAGAGTCAAAGTAAGAATATTTAGTAGGCAATGAGATAAAAGAAATTGGGGATTCATGGTTAAGATCTGAGTCTAAGGTATGAATTTGGGAGTCATCAGCATATGGATGCTTTTTGAAATTATGAGACTGGGTGAGATCTCCTAGCAAGTCAGTTTGAATAGAGCAAAGAATTCTAAAAACTGAGTCTGGGGCTCTCCGACATTTGGAGTGCAAAGAAATTAGGAAGGGATTGAAGATAGGAGGATGTCTTGGTTTTGCCAGGCTGCTGTCACAAATACCGTGAACTGGTTTTGGCTTTAAGCAATAGGAATTTATTGCCTCACAGATTCGGAGACTGGGGACTTGCTTCCTCCCAAGGTCACCAGTGTTCTGACTAGTCAGTAAACTTGGCCCGTTGGGAAAACATAGTTGCCTCAGTGAATTCCCTGTCTTTCCTGTTATATGGTGATGCCCTGTCCTTTCTCTTCTGGGGTCGCTCAGACTTCCATCTTCTGGCTCTTCCCCATGACTTTCTCTGACAATATCTAAATTTTTTTTGTTTATAAAGGCCTCTCCTAATCAGATTAAGGCCACCCCCATTCAGTTGGGCCATACCCAAACTAATGTTCAAGAAATTCCATTTACAATGGGCTCAAACCCACAGAAACACAGCCTAAGACCGGGAACATGTGTTTTTAGGGGTACGTAACTCAGTCTACCACAGAGGGAAATCAAGAGACTGTGGGGAAAAAAGGAAGACAGTTATTTCCAGGAAGATGATGTGATACACTATATCAAATGTTGTGGTTAAGTCCAATTTTTAAAGATTGAAAACTGCCTTTGGTTCAGCAACATGAAGATTACTGGTGACCTTGGCAAACGTCTTAGCAGAGTAGTGGAGTAAAAAACCTGTTTCTGTTTTGTGTAAGTTTAAGAGAAAATGAAAAAAGAGGGATCAGAGAAAAATAATGTAGACAACTCTTTCAACGGAAGACTTGTTGGGAAATCTTTGTTCATGCTTCCTTAGGGTCTAAACTTAAATGGGTACCCAGTTGGACAGCAACTTGACATTTGCTGAATAACACCCTAAATGTTCCCTGGCAATAGCAGCTCTGGATATTCACTTCAATTACTTCATGCTCAGTGCCAGGTGGGTTTACCCTTCCCTGACTCATTTGTATGCTGAACTCAAATCCATGCTTCAAAATCACACTTAGGCATCTCCTCCTGAGTAAATTCTTCTTGGCCTTTCAGATATAACAAATCATTCTAGGCTTCATGTATGATTTTAACATAACCACACTATAATGTTAAAATTTATCCTCCACTAGGTAGTGATTACATAAGAATAAGTGTTGAGACTTTTGCGTATCCCCAGTGCTAAGTACAGTGTCTGTCTAGAACTTAGTAAATGTTTGGTTAATGTTGGTAGAAATAAATGGAATTATTTTAAAGAAATATAGGGCCTAGGCCTTTCCTTCCATTTTCCAAGGGGATAAAATAAAAGGCTGTCTTACTATTTGTATTGATTTGTATTGGGGAATGAGCAACATTATTTAACCCCAGGTAAGCTGACAAAAGAATTCCTGAGCATTGTTTGACAAAGCCCTGGTTTTCTTATCACAAGTACTTCCAGTTGAAGTCAGAGGGGGTCTCATTGGCAAGCACTACCAAATGGGACTGCCTAGTGTCTTTGGTATATTCCATCATGCTGATTTGTGACAACATTGAATTGGTGACCCTAGAAAGTGCCTTTGCCCATGGACCATTAGGCCAAGCTGAGGGCTCCATTAGTTTTTCACTGAGGCAGCTATGTTTTCCTAAAGGGTCTTCATCAAGTGCTGACGTCATTTCATTTCCAGAATCATTTGAGGTTCATTCTTGACAGGTTTTCTATTGTACATTTGCAACTTTGGAAGCCTTTTGAGATGACAAATTCTTTATTTCTACATTCAATCTGCCGTACTTTTCTTTTCTCTGGCTCTTCATGGCTGAAAGTCCCTGTGTGATTTGTTTTGGGTGTGTTAGGTGGCCAAGAGGGAATTGTCTGAAATATAGTTCAACACTGTTCCTAAAGAATATAATCCTTTTGCATTTACTCTCTCTTTTTAATCTTGGATTTCTGCTATTAATTAGCAAATTCATGTCCTGATAGCCACAAAGAGGTTAGAATAAATGTGCCTGGCTAGGTATCCAGTGAAGCCCAATGCATTCAGAGTGGTAACAAGAGGCCAATTCTATTCTGATAAACACCATTAAAAGGAAAAGATAAATCAAATCTTATGGCCTTAGTCAGCAAGTTTTTATCCTGCAAAAGAAATCTTAGCTGAGCCACAGCTTTAATTTGGAGTCTTAGCTCAAAGTGACTGCTTTATATTTTTCTCAAGGGTCAGAAAATCAAATCTGTATTCTGCTAGTCAGGCACACTGTAAAGAGTGCCACTTTCACCTGGGTTGTCTGGAAGGCCCAATAAGTCATGGTAACTTGGTAGATTTCAATGCACAACCATGAGTTGCACAGGGCATTAATTCTGCTCCATTGCTTATCCATTTGAAATAAAAAGTGTCAGTGAATACATTATACTTGGGAACCTCCAAATCCTACTTTAGTTTGTTGTCATTCTCAAGGTCACTGATCTCCTTTGCTAACATTATTTCAGTATCCAGAGCACATTTGAAGTTTGCTGCTATTGTGTCCTGTTTCTTTTATTTTTGAGAACTGCTTCAGTTCTCTCTTGAAGAAATTAGCATTGCCTTTTTGTTCACAAAACAAAATTATTTAGAACGATCAATGTATGTAGCACATCACTCTGGTTTTTAACTCTACAGAGAAAACTGTCTGCAATATTTCAGTGATGTCCTGGGTGTAAGGTCTGGTGTTTTTTACGGTGAATAACCATGTAGAAATGATTGTCGCAAATTTGTTCGTTGCTAAAAAACAACATCAACAAGAAAAACAACAAAATTACTGTCAAAGAATATTTTATGTGGATCTACTGGAGGAAATACAACCAAACTATTGCTACCAAGTTTGCTCTTAGGGACTATGGAAGCAAGGTCAGTCTTCACCCAGTTTCTCCCAGGACATCTTGCTTGAGTGCGAAAGTCACTGTTAGATATTTTCGACCCTTATAGGGAGTTAGATAAATATTCTTTTTTTTAAAATTTAGTATTTCCATTTCAGTAACTTAGGCTAAATAAGAGTGACTCTACTGTATTTCTTCCTATTCTTTCTAATAGTGGATATTACCTTATGCTGTGATATGATACTACCAATGTATAGTCCAGAATCTATATAAAACCTGAGTAGGAAGGAATTTTCTAACCAGGAAAACTGGAAAACCAGATGTCAGTAGCTCCTGAGAGTGGATAGAGGTATATAGAAATGAAGCTAGAAGTTGTGAGAAATGGTGTTAACATAAGAAGCATCTGAATTGTTTCAGGTGGACACCACCTGGCAAGAAATTTGAATATGTAAAAGCCATGTGAATGTTTTATTGAGAACAATGGTGGGTAAAGAAGGGTCCAAGCTTAGCATACGAATAATAGGTACAAGCCAGGTTCACAGGTCTTATACATACTTACTCTGTTTTCATTTTGTCAGCAATCCTTTCTAATACTCCAGTTATATGATTTAATTTTAGGAGAATTAAACATCACAGCCCAGCCTTATAGAATTAATTGCATTCAGCCTTAATTACAATTACTGATTGACTATTCTTTTAGCCAACAGCATAGGTAGATGGTTAGGCCATATGGATCTGCTAGTTTTTTTTTTTTTTTAATTAACGGAAAAAAGAAATTAAACCAACATTTAGAAATCATACCATTCTACATATGCAATCAGTAATTCTTAACATCATCACATAGATGCATGATCATCATTTCTTAGTACACTTGCATCGGTTTAGAAGAACTAGCAACACAACAGAAAAAGATATAGAATGTTAATATAGAGAAAAGAAATAAAAGTAATAATAATAGTAAAAACAAAAACAAAAACAAAAAACCTATAGCTCAGATGCAGCTTCATTCAGTGTTTTAACATGATTACTTTACAATTAGGTATTATTGTGCTGTCCATTTTTGAGTTTTTGTATCTAGTCCTGTTGCACAGTCTGTATCCCTTCGGCTCCAATTACCCATTATCTTACCCTGTTTCTAACTCCTGCTGGACTCTGTTACCAATGACATATTCCAAGTTTATTCTCGAATGTCCGTTCACATCAGTGGGACCATACAGTATTTGTCCTTTAGTTTTTGGCTAGACTCACTCAGCATAATATTCTCTAGGTCCATCCATGTTATTACATGCTTCATAAGTTTATCCTGTCTTAAAGCTGCATAATATTCCATCGTATGTATATACCACAGTTTGTTTAGCCACACGTCTGTTGATGGACATTTTGGCTGTTTCCATCTCTTTGCAATTGTAAATAACGCTGCTATAAACATTGGTGTGCAAATGTCCGTTTGTGTCTTTGCCCTTAAGTCCTTTGAGTAGATACCCAGCAATGGTATTGCTGGGTCGTATGGCAATTCTATATTCAGCTTTTTGAGGAACCACCAAACTGCCTTCCACAGTAGTTGCACCATTTGACATTCCCACCAACAGTGGATAAGTGTGCCTCTTTCTCCGCATCCTCTCCAGCACTTGTCATTTTCTGTTTTGTTGATAATGGCCATTCTGGTGGGTGTGAGATGATATCTCATTGTGGTTTTGATTTGCATTTCTCTAATGGCCAGGGACATTGAGCATCTCTTCATGTGCCTCTTGGCCATCCGTATTTCCTCTTCTGAGAGGTGTCTGTTCAAGTCTTTTTCCCATTTTGTAATTGGGTTGACTGTCTTTTTGTTGTTGAGTTGAACAATCTCTTTATAAATTCTGGATACTAGACCTTTATCTGATATGTCATTTCCAAATATTGTCTCCCATTGTGTAGGCTGTCTTTCTACTTTCTTGATGAAGTTCTTTGATGCACAAAAGTGTTTAATTTTGAGGAGCTCCCATTTATTTATTTCCTTCTTCAGTGCTCTTGCTTTAGGTTTAAGGTCCATAAAACTGCCTCCAATTGTAAGTTTCATGAGATATCTCCCTACATTTTCCTCTAACTGTTTTATGGTCTTAGACCTAATGTTTAGATCTTTGATCCATTTTGAGTTAACTTTTGTATAGGGTGTGAGATATGGGTCTTCTTTCATTCTTTTGCGTATGGATATCCAGTTCTCTAGGCACCATTTATTGAAGAGACTGTTCTGTCCCAGGTGAGTTGGCTTGACTGACTTATCAAAGATCAAATGTCCATAGATGAGAGGGTCTATATCTGAGCACTCTATTCGATTCCATTGGTTGATATATCTATCTTTATGCCAATACCATGCTGTTTTGACCACTGTGGCTTCATAATATGCCTTAAAGTCAGGCAGCGCAAGACCTCTAGCTTCGTTTTTTTCCCTCAAGATCTTTTTAGCAATTCGGGGCACCCTGCCCTTCCAGATAAATTTGCTTATTGGTTTTTCTATTTCTGAAAAATAAGTTGTTGGGATTTTGATTGGTATTGCATTGAATCTGTAAATCAATTTAGGTAGGATTCACATCTTAACTATATTTAGTCTTCCAATCCATGAACACGGTATGCCCTTCCATCTATTTAGGTCTTCTGTGATTTCTTTTAACAGTTTTTTGTAGTTTTCTTTACATAGGTTTTTTGTCTCTTTAGTTAAATTTATTCCTAGGTATTTTATTCTTTTAGTTGCAATTGTAAATGGGATTCGTTTCTTGATTTCCCCCTCAGCTTGTTCATTACTAGTGTATAGAAATGCTACAGATTTTTGAATGTTGATCTTGTAACCTGCTACTTTGCTGTACTCATTTATTAACTCTAGAAGTTTTGTTGTGGATTTTTCTGGGTTTTCGATGTATAGTATCATATCGTCTGCAAACAGTGATAGTTTTACTTCTTCCTTTCCAATTTTGATGCCTTGTATTTCTTTTTCTTGTCTAATTGCTCTGGCTAGAACCTCCAACACAATGTTGAATAATAGTGGTGATAGTGGACATCCTTGTCTTGTTCCTGATCTTAGGGGGAAAGTTTTCAATTTTTCCCCATTGAGAATGATATTAGCTGTGGGTTTTTCATATATTCCCTCTATCATTTTAAGGAAGTTCCCTTGTATTCCTATCTTTTGAAGTGTTTACAACAGGAAAGGATGTTGAATCTTGTCAAATGCCTTCTCTGCATCAATTGAGATGATCATGTGATTTTTCTGCTTTGATTTGTTGATGTGGTGTATTACATTAATTGATTTTCTTATGTTGAACCATCCTTGCATACCTGGGATGAATCCTACTTGGTCATGATGTATAATTCTTTTAATGTGTTGTTGGATACGATTTGCTAGAATTTTATTGAGGATTTTTGCATCTATATTCATTAGAGAGATTGGTCTGTAGTTTTCTTTTTTTTGTAATATCTTTGCTTGGTTTTGGTATGAGGGTGATGTTGGCTTCATAGAATGAATTAGGTAGTTTTCCCTCCACTTCGATTTTTTTGAAGAGTTTGAGGAGATTCTTTCTGGAATGTTTGGTAGAATTCACATGCAAAGCCATCTGGTCCTGGATTTTCTTTTTAGGAAGCTTTTGAATGACTAATTCAATTTCTTTACTTGTGATTGGTTTGTTGAGGTCATCTATTTCTTCTTGAGTCAAAGTTGGTTGTTCATGTCTTTCCAGGAACCCGTCCATTTCATCTAAATTTTTGTATTTATTAGCGTAAAGTTGTTCATAGTATCCTGTTATTACCTCCTTTATTTCTGTGAGGTCAGTAGTTATGTCTCCTCTTCCATTTCTGATCTTATTTATTTGCATCCTCTTTCTTCTTCTTTTTGTCAATCTTGCTAAGGGCCCATCAATCTTATTGATTTTCTCATAGAACCAACTTCTGGTCTTATTGATTTTCTCTATTGTTTTCATGTTTTCAATTTCATTTATTTCTGCTCTAATCTTTGTTATTTCTTTCCTTTTGCTTGCTTTGGGATTAGTTTGCTGTTCTTTCTCCAGTTCTTCCAAGTGGACAGTTAATTCCTGAATTTTTGCCTTTTCTTCTTTTCTGATAAAGGTATTTAGGGCAATAAATTTCCCTCTTAGCACTGCCTTTGCTGCGTCCCATAAATTTTGATATGTTGTGTTTTCGTTTTCAGTCACTTTGAGGTATTTACTAATTTCTCTAGCAATTTCTTCTTTGACCCACTCATTGTTTAAGAGTGTGTTGTTTAGCCTCCACGTATTTGTGAATTTTCTGGCACTCCGCCTATTATTGATTTCCAACTTCATTCCTTTATGATCCGAGAAAGTGTTGTGTATGATTTCAATCTTTTTAAATTTGTTAAGACTTGCTTTGTGACCCAGCATATGGTCTATCTTTGAGAATGATCCAGAGCACTTGAGAAAAAGGTGTATCCTGCTGTTGTGGGATGTAATGTCCTATAAATGTCTGTTAAGTCTAGCTCATTTATAGTAATATCCAGAATCTCTATTTCTTTATTGATCCTCTGTCTAGACGTTCTGTCCATTGATGAGAGTGGTGAATTGAAGTCTTCAACTATTATGGTATTTGTGTCTATTTCCCTTTTCAGTGTTTGCAGTGTATTCCTCACGTATTTTGGGGCATTCTGTTTCGGTGCGTAAATATTTATGATTGTTATGTCTTCTTGTTTAATTGTTCCTTTTATTAGTATATAGTGTCCTTCTTTGTCTCTTTTAACTGTTTTACATTTGAAGTCTAATTTGTTGGATATTAGTATAGCCACTCCTGCTCTTTTCTGGTTGTTATTTGCATGAAATATCTTTTCCCGACCTTTCACTTTCAACCTCTGTTTATCTTTGGGTCTAAGATGTGTTTCCTGTAGACAGCATATAGAAGGATCCTGTTTTTTAATCCATTCTGCCAGTCTATGTCTTTTGATTGGGGAATTTAGTCCATTAACATTTAAAGTTATTACTGTTTGGATAATATTTTCCTCTAACATTTTGCCTTTTGTATTATATATATATCATATCTGACTTTCCTTCTTTCTACACTCTTCTCCATACCTCTCTCTCCTGTCTTTTCGTATCTGACTCTAGTGCTCCCTTTAGTATTTCTTGCAGAGCTGGTCTCTTGGTCACAAATTATCTCAGTGACTTTTTGTCTGAGAATGTTTTAATTTTTCCTTGATTTTTGAAGGACAATTTTGCTGGATATAGGAGTCTTGGTTGGCAGTTTTTCTCTTTTAATAATTTAAATATATCATCCCACTGTCTTCTAGCTTCCATGGTTTCTGCTGAGAAATCTACACATAGTCTTATTGGGTTTCCCTTGTATGTGATGGATTGTTTTTCTCTCGCTGCTTTCAAGATCCTCTCTTTCTCTTTGACCTCTGACATTCTAACTAGTAAGTGTCTTGGAGAACGCCTATTTGGGTCTAATCTCTTTGGGGTGCACTGCACTTCTTGGATCTGTAATTTTAAGTCTTTCATAAGAGTTGGGAAATTTTCAGTGATAATTTCTTCCATTAGTTTTTCTCCTCCTTTTCCCTTCTCTTCTCCTTCTGGGACACCCACAACACGTATATTTGTGCGGTTCATATTGTCCTTGAGTTCCCTGATACCCTGTTCAAATTTTTCCATTCTTTTCCGGATAGTTTCTGTTTCTTTTTGGAATTCAGATGTTCCATCCTCCAAATCACTAATTCTATCTTCTGTCTCTTTAAATCTATCATTGTAGGTTTCCATTGTTTTTTCCATCTTTTCTACTTTATCTTTCACTTCCATAAGTTCTGTGATTTGTTTTTTCAGTTTTTCTATTTCTTCTTTTTGTTCAGCCCATGTCTTCTTCATGTCCTCCCTCAATTTATCGATTTCGTTTTTGAAGAGGTTTTCCATTTCTGTTCGTATATTCAGCATTAGTTGTCTCAGCTCCTGTATCTAATTTGAACTATTGGTTTGTTCCTTTGACTGGGCCATATTTTCAATTTTCTGAGCGTGATCCCTTATCTTCTGCTGACGTCTGGGCATTTAGTCAGATTTCCCTGGGTGTTGGACCCAACAGGTTGAAAGATTTTTCTGTGAAATCTCTGGGTTCTGTTTTTCTTATCCTACCCAGTAGGTGGCGCTCGTGGCACACGTTTGTCTGCGGGTTCCACCAGTAAAAGGTGCTGTGGGTCCTTTAACTTTGGAAAACTCTCGCCATGGGGGAGGTTCACCAGCCAAAGCGGCTTGGAAGAGCGCCAGCCGGCCCGGGGGTCCGAACGTGGGGAGGGTCGCTGGCCGCTGCAGCCCGGGAGAGTGCCCATCCGAATTTCCTAGTCAGCCCGGGGCGCCAAGCGTGGCAGGAGGGCGCCAGTCGCCGCTGCCCGGGAGAGTGCACCGTTCCCAGCCGGACCGGGGAGTCACGTGTTTGGAAGGGATCCCCCCGGTCACCGTTCTCCGCGGTCTGGGGATTTCCGATCCAATCCTGTCAGTTGGTCTGGGTGGCCTTGCATGGTGGGGGCACCAGCCGCCGCGGCTTGAGGTTACCGCCTGTCCATTTCTGCCAGCTGGCCTGGGAAGGGGGAAGGGAGGGTCTCCGGCCGCTTGCCGCCCCACCCGGGAAAGCCCACGCCCCTCGGCGATCTCATCGGAGCTGGTTCTCCCAGTCAGTCATTCCAGGATGAGGTACGCTGTCTTTTTTATCTCTGTCGTGGCTCTGGGAGCTGTTCTGTATCATTTCTACTCCCCTAGTAGCTGTTCTGGAGGAGGAAAGGTGAGGGTGGCAAGGCTGTCGAGGACGGTGGCGGAGGAGCCGGTAAAGGCGGAAGAGGGCACTGTGGTGGATGGAGAGCCGCTGGAGTAGGAGGAGAAAGGGAAAGATAGGATGGCGGATGGAGTGCCGCCGGAGCAGAAGGGGAAAGAGAAGGGCATATGGCGGCGGGAGCGCCGGCAGAGAAGGGGGAAGAGGAGGGCTGAATGGCGGCGGGAGCACCGCTGGCAGAGGAAGAGGAAGAGGAGGGCTATATGGCGGCGGGAGCGCCGACGGAGAAGGGGGAAGAGGAGGGCTAGATGGCGGCGGGAGCACCGGCGGAGAAAGAGGAAGAGGAGGGCTAGATAGCGGTGGGAGCACTGGCGGAGAAAGGGAAAGAGGAGGGCTAGATGGCGGCAGGAGCACCGGCGGAGAAAGAGGGAGGGGAGGGCTGGATGGTGGCGGGAGCGCTGCCAGCGGAGAAAGAGGAAGAGGAGGGCTGGAGGCAGCGGGAGCACTGGCGGAGAAAGAGGAAGAGGAGCTCTGCTAGTTTTTTAATGTGACTAATGTGGATAAAAATCTTTGGTGCAACACTCTGATGAAAGCTCGTTTTCATTTGGTCTACAAACAGGGTGAACATATATATTTATCATCCAAAGTAGGACAGTTTTGAGAATAATCAGGCATGCTATTAAGAATTAAAATAGGAGCATAACATCCTCACATTCTCAGATATTTTATTGAGAAATAGGTTGGTTTAAGCATTCCGTATTCTTGTGAAAAGCTCTTTCTTCTTGTATAATTCTTAGCAGAGAATTGAATTCACCTAACATAAGTTTGACAAAAGTGTACATTTGTTATGGAAAAGACTGGAAAAGTGAATGAATATCTGGGACCCATAAACATTTGCTTTGATTTTATCTTAGGTCTAAGCCTATGAGCCAGATTGGGAGAAATATACTTGTTCTTTGCTATTAACACTACAGTGATTCAGCATTCAGTGTAGATTGAAGTGGGAAAGAGATGCCCTTGAAAGACTGATTGACCATAGAAACTTCAGGCCTTTGTCAGTCAGCAAAGAAAGAGTGTAAAGGAGAAAAGAAAAGGTGGACACAGGAAGGAGCAGTCAAGATGACAAAGAAAAGATAAAAGGAACAGCTATTTTTCCTCTTTTGTTTTCTCTTAAAGATACCATATATTGTAGTATTCCAGGAATATGCACAAGATTGCCTTGCCTGTCAGTTCTGGAAGATTGGAAAGTGATGACCTCAGGAGAGGCCAAAGGGATCCTTCAGTACAGTGGGTGAAATAAAATACATCTTATTGGATTTTGATGGTAGGTGTAATGTGAAATTATTCACTTTCTATTCCTTATGTGACTTTTCCCTGTTCATTGTATTTCTTTTAATTAACTAATGGAAACATACCTGTGGACAGGTAAAAGATTGAGAATGGGTATGTACTGGTTTGAATCCTTTATGTACTATAGAAAAGGCCATGTTCTTTTAATCCATTCCCATGGATGTAGACCTATTGGAGGTGGGACGTTTGGTTAGGTTATTTCAATTGATAGGTGACTCAGCCCATTCAAAGTGGGTCTTAATCCTTTTTAAAATTAAGGAGTCCTTTATGAGAGGATAAAAGACAGAAAAATCCCAGAGAGCTCAGAGAGAAACTGCCAAAGAATTTGGAAAGAAAAGCCCCAGAGTTCTAAGAAAGGACCCACGAAATCTCAGAGAGGAGGCCACTGGAACCAGAAGCTGAAAGAGACAAGACCTGGAAGTGAAGGACCAGTAGACACCAGCCATGTCCCTTGCTATCTGACAGAGGAACCCCAGATGTCAACAGCCTGACTTCAGAGTCCAGGTATCATCCATTGGTGCCTTACATGGGACATTCTCATGGCCTAAGAATTGTAAATTATAAGTTAATAAATCCCCATTGTAAAAGCCAACCCATTTCTGATATATTGCATTCCAACACCTTTAGCAAACCAAAACACGGTGGGACGCTAAGGGATGAGGTTAAACAGCAGGTTTCAACCCTAGCTGAATATTAGAATCCCCTGAGGAGGCCAGGCCCCTCACACTGTGAGTATTGCTTAACTGGTCTGGGGTGGGACCTGGATAGCTCTGTTTTTTTCTTTGTTTGTTTGTTTCATTTTTAAGGTTTTATTCACACATCATACAGTCCTGCTTAATTGTACAGACATAAATTTGCCACCATACTCTATCTGAAGATATTTCCTTTTCTTCTTCCAAAAAGAATCCATATGCTTTCCCAGCAGCCCCCCCCCACCCCCGTCCCATTGACATTTAGTTTTGGCATAATGCCTTTATTATATTCAGTGGAAGCATATTACAATGTTACCGTTGACTATAGATCCTAGCTTACACTGATTATACTTTTCCCCATCTATTTCAACACCCTGCAATATTGACATTCATTTGTTCTTCCTCATGGAAAAACATTTTTTAATTTGTACATCAGACCACCATCATTGTATACTCTAGGCATGCCTAAATTATACTGTGTCAATCTTTATTCTCTCTTTCCTTCTGGTTTCATATGGGCCCGCAGCCCTTCTCCCTCTATCATACTCGCATTCAGTGTACTTATATTATTGTGCTACAGTTAGGTAGTATTGTGCTATCCATAGCTGAATTTTTATAATCAGTCCTGTTACACAATCTGTATTCCTTCAGCACCAATTGCCCAATCTCTCCCCTATTTTTATCTCCTGATAACTTATGTTCTTAACTTTAATTCTGCATTTCACTTATTAATCTTAGTACATACTAGTAAGACCATACAGTATTTGTCCTTTTGCTTCTGGCTAATTTCACTCAGCATGATATCCTCAAGGTTCATCTACATTTTGTTACATACTTCATGACTTTATTCTGTTTTACAGCTGCATAATATTCCATCATACGTATATACCACAGCTTATTCAGCCACTCATCCATTGATGGATGTTTGGGCTGTTTCCATCTCTTTGCAATGATAAATAATGCTGCTACAAACATTGGTGTGAAAATGTCTATTTTTTCCTTGCCCTCATGTCCTCTGAGCAGATACATGGCAATGGAATTGCTGGATCATATGGCAATTCTATACTTAGCTTCCTGAGGAACTGCCAAACTGCCTTCCAGTGAAGTTGTACCATTTTACATTCCCACCAATGGTGGATAAGTGTGCCTCTTTCTTCACATCCTCTCCAGCACTTGTCATTTTCTGTTTTTTTGATAATAGCCATTCTAGTGGGTGTCAGATGATATCGCATTGTGGTTTTGATTTGCATTTCCCTGATAGCCAGTGAAATTGAGCATCTTTTCATGTCTTTTAGCAGTTTGTATTTCCTCTTCTGAGAAATGTCTCTTAATGTTTTTTCCCATTGTTTGTCTTTTTGTTGTTGAGTTGAAGAAACTATTTTCACCTCTTCTATTGTGCCTTTCATTCCCACAAGTTCTGTGATTTGTTTTTTCAAACTTTCAATTTCTTCTTTTAGTTCACCCAATGCCTTCTTTATATCCTCCTTCAACTTGTTGATTTGAGTTTTGATGAGATTTTCCATGTCTGTTTGAACATCCTGAATTAGTTGTTTCAACTCCTGTATTTTATTTGAATTGTTGTTTTTTCCCTTTGACGGGCCATCTCTTCAGTCTTCCTAGTCTGATTCCTTATTTTTTTTTGCTAGTATCTAGGCATTTGATTTCCTTAATTAGTTTTTTTCTGGAGGTTGTTTTCATTCTTTTACCTAGGATTTTCTTCCTGGGTGGCTTTTTTCTCTATCTGTTCTTTGGCATCCAGTTCAACTTATTCTAGCATAGATTCTGTTTAACTGATGAGAATCTTTCGGTTCTTGTTTTTCTGCTTCTTGCTCTGCCTATATGGTGGCCTGTTTTTTTTGAGGATATCTCCTCAGACAGTGTAGACCCCAGTCAGATTTTCCCAGACCGGGCTGGCCAATGTCTCAGGAGGAGAGAGAGAGAGAGTAGCCTGCATTAGTTTTCCCTGAGGGTGAGACCCAGCAGGTTGACAGACTTTCCTACAAAGCCTCTAGACAATATGATTCTCCTATTCTGCCCAGCATGTGGTACTTGTCTGCCTGTGGCTTCCCACCAGGGTATGTGACACCTTTCATTTTAGCAGACTCTCCCTGCCAGGGAGACAGAGGTGAGGTTGTAGGTTGGCATTAATTGCTTCAGTTTTCCAGTCCCTGGGGCCTGAATTCCTTGAGGGAGGGATTCCACTTGAGCTGGGCTGCAACATTCTCTTGGGGAAGATACACCCTTTAAGGAATTAACTCCTTTCACCTGACTAGTTACTTTGTCTCTCAGACAAGCTTAATTCAGCCCTTGCCTGGAACAGTGCTGGAGTCTGAGAAGGCTTCCACTTCTATCTAATAAGCTGTTAAGTAGGAGAAACAAAGCAAAAAAACAAAACAAAACCAAAAACAAAAACCTTTTCAGAGCAGGATCCCCACTCCTGGGGTTTGTCAATTAACAGCTTAAGTTGGTTTGTGACTCTATGCATCTCCAGGCTCTAAGTGCTCCTTTTCTTGGGGTCCAGCCCTTTTGGAGTATTTCATACTGTCTGACTCAAAAAGGCTTTTTGTTTGTTTGTTTGTTTCCATCAGCCCCACCCCCTCTCTGCCAGGGCAAAAACTCCTAGTACCTTTAGTACTTATTCCCTGTTTCTCAGTGCTGGGGGACTGTTTTCAGTAGTCAGAATTTGTTCATTGATTCTGCAGGTGGAGCTTGGTTGAGCTAAACCCTTGCTGCTAATAAAGTCTATCTCCTGTGCCCTTGGGGAACCAGTCTGCTGTGCCTGTGGGGGAATAGTGCCGGCCTCTGTGGCTTGCGAAATTTACCATTCTGTGTGGAGTCTCAGCCAGTCCAGCTTGTCCAGACTGGTGTACGCTGCGTGTGTCTGGTCACTGATGCAGCCCCAGCAGTTGTTGTGTACTGTTCCTGCCTACTTACTAGCTACTCTGGAGGATGAACTAAATCCCACACCTGACTAAGCTGCCATCTTGCCCCCAAATGATAACTCTGCTTTTAAAAACGCTTCTCAGGTAATTCTAATGTATAGGGAGGCTCAAAAATCACTGAGTTACAGTATTTGACAACAGAGTAATGGTCTATGAAATGAATCTACTGAGGGAATTGAAAGTGTTTTGCCTATATAGCTTTACTTGAAATAATGTAATTACTTTGGTTATTTAGGTTCGGGTCTACCCTTAAGAAATTCTCTCAACTTGCTAATCTGAACAAGACTTTATTTTGCCTTCATGTTTAGAAAATAGTTTTCCTGGGTAAGGTATTATAGGTTGACAGTTTTTTTCTTTTATCATTTTGATGATGTCATTCCATTGTCTTCTGACTTGTATGGTCTCCAGCTAGAAGTCTACTGTAATTATTATCTTTCTTCAACTGTAAATGATAACATTTTATCCTCTAGCTTTGTTTAATATTTTCTTATCACTTGTTTTCAGTAATTTCATTATAATATGCTTTTGTATGTTTTTTTTTTAATGTTTCTTCTGCTTTGATTTTCAAACATTCGGCAACAAGAAGGACAAGACTGTGACCTCTGAGGAAAGGCGTCCTGTATCTGTTGCTTTGTCATTTTCATCAAAGTTTTGGCCACTTTCCTTTTTTTATTTTATTTTATTTTATTTTTTTTATTAACGGAAAAAAAAGAAATTAACACAACATTTAGAAATCATACCATTCTACATATGCAATCAGTAATTCTTAACATCATCACATAGATGCATGACCATCGTTTCTTAGTACATTTGCATCGGTTTAGAGGAACTAGCAACACAACAGAAAAAGATATAGAATGTTAATATAGAGAAAAGAAATAAAAGTAGTAATAATAGTAAAAAAAAAAACCAAAAAAAAAAAAACCCCTATAGCTCATATGCAGCTTCATTCAGTGTTTTAACATGATTACTTTACAATTAGGTATTATTGTGCTGTCCATTTTTGAGTTTTTGTATCTAGTCCTGTTGCACAGTCTGTATCCCTTCGGCTCCAATTACCCATTATCTTACCCTGTTTCTAACTCCTGCTGGACTCTGTTACCAATGACATATATCAAGTTTATTCTCGAATGTCCATTCACATCAGTGGGACCATACAGTATTTGTCCTTTAGTTTTTGGCTGGACTCACTCAGCATAATATTCTCTAGGTCCATCCATGTTATTACATGCTTCATAAGTTTATCTTGTCTTAAAGCTGCATAATATTCCATCGTATGTATATACCACAGTTTGTTTAGCCATTCTTCTGTTGATGGACATTTTGGCTGTTTCCATCTCTTTGCAATTGTAACTAACGCTGCTATAAACATTGGTGTGCAAATGTCCGTTTGTGTCTTTGCCCTTAAGTCCTTTGAGTAGATACCTAGCAATGGTATTGCTGGGTCGTATGGCAATTCTATATTCAGCTTTTTGAGGAACCACCAAACTGCCTTCCACAGTAGTTGCACCATTTGACATTCCCACCAACAGTGGATAAGTGTGCCTCTTTCTCCGCATCCTCTCCAGCACTTGTCATTTTCTGTTTTGTTGATAATGGCCATTCTGGTGGGTGTGAGATGATATCTCATTGTGGTTTTGATTTGCATTTCTCTAATGGCCAGGGACATTGAGCATCTCTTCATGTGCCTCTTGGCCATCCGTATTTCCTCTTGTGATAGGTGTCTGTTCAAGTCTTTTTCCCATTTTGTAATTGGGTTGGCTGTCTTTTTGTTGTTGAGTTGAACAATCTCTTTATAAATTCTGGATACTAGACCTTTATCTGATATGTCATTTCCAAATATTGTCTCCCATTGTGTAGGCTGTCTTTCTACTTTCTTGATGAAGTTCTTTGATGCACAAAAGTGTTTAATTTTGAGGAGCTCCCATTTATTTATTTCTTTCCTCAGTGCTCTTGCTTTAGGTTTAAGTTCCATAAAACCGCCTCCAGTTGTAAGATTCATAAGATATCTCCCTACATTTTCCTCTAACTGTTTTATGATCTTAGACCTAATGTTTAGATCTTTGATCCATTTTGAGTTAACTTTTGTATAAGGTGTGAGATACGGGTCTTCTTTCATTCTTTTACATATGGATATCCAGTTCTCTAGGCACCATTTATTGAAGAGACTATTCTGTCCCAGGTGAGTTGGCTTGACTGCCTTATCAAAGATCAAATGTCCATAGATGAGAGGGTCTATATCTGAGCACTCTATTCGATTCCATTGGTTGATATATCTATCTTTATGCCAATACCATGCTGTTTTGACCACTGTGGCTTCATAATATGCCTTAAAGTCCGGCATCGCGAGACCTCCAACTTCGTTTTTTTTTCCTCAAGATGTTTTTAGCAATTCGGGGCACCCTGCCCTTCCAGATAAATTTGCTTATTGGTTTTTCTAATTCTGAAAAATAAGTTGTTGGGATTTTGATTGGTATTGCATTGAATCTGTAGATCAGTTTAGGTAGGATTGACATCTTAATTATATTTAGTCTTCCAATCCATGAACACGGTATGCCCTTCCATCTATTTAGGTCTTCTGTGATTTCTTTAGCAGTTTTTTGTAGTTTTCTTTATATAGGTTTTTTGTCTCTTTAGTTAAATTTATTCCTAGATATTTTATTCTTTTAGTTGCGATTGTAAATGGGATTCATTTCTTCATTTCCCCCTCAGCTTGTTCATTACTAGTGTATAGAAATGCTACAGATTTTCGAATGTTGATCTTGTAACCTGCTACTTTGCTGTACTCATTTATTAGCTCTAGTAATTTTGTTGTGGATTTTTCTGGGTTTTCGACGCATAGTATCATATCGTCTGCAAACAGTGATAGTTTTACTTCTTCCTTTCCAATTTTGATGCCTTGTATTTCTTTTTCTTGTCGAATTGCTTTGGCTAGAACTTCCAACACAATGTTGAATAATAGTGGTGATAGTGGACATCCTTGTCTTGTTCCTGATCTTAGGGGGAAAGTTTTCATTTTTCCCCATTGAGGATGATATTAGCTGTGGGTTTTTCATATATTCCCTCTATCATTTTAAGGAAGTTCCCTTGTATTCCTATCTTTTGAAGTGTTTTCAACAGGAAAGGATGTTGAATCTTGTCAAATGCCTTCTCTGCATCAATTGAGATGATCATGTGATTTTTCTGCTTTGATTTGTTGATGTGGTGTATTACATTAATTGATTTTCTTATGTTGAACCATTCTTGCATACCTGGGATGAATCCTACTTGGTCATGATGTATAATTCTTTTAATGTGTTGTTGGATACAATTTGCTAGAATTTTATTGAGGATTTTTGCATCTATATTCATTAGAGAGATTGGTCTGTAGTTTTCTTTTTTTGTAATATCTTTGCTTGGTTTTGGTATGAGGGTGATGTTGGCTTCATAGAATGAATTAGGTAGTTTTCCCTCCACTTCGATTTTTTTGAAGAGTTTGAGGAGAGTTGGTACTAATTCTTTCTGGAATGTTTGATAGAATTCACATGTGAAGCCGTCTGGTCCTGGACTTTTCTTTTTAGGAAGCTTTTGAATGACTAATTCAATTTCTTTACTTGTGATTGGTTTGTTGAGGTCATCTATGTCTTCTTGAGTCAAAGTTGGTTGTTTATGTCTTTCCAGGAACCCATCCATTTCCTCTAAATTTTTGTATTTATTAGCGTAAAGTTGTTCATAGTATCCTGTTATTATCTCCTTTATTTCTGTGAGGTCAGTAGTTATGTCTCCTCTTCCATTTCTGATCTTATTTATTTGCATCCTCTCTCTTCTTCTTTTTGTCTATCTTGCTAAGGGCCCATCAATCTTATTGATTTTCTCATAGAACCAACTTCTGGTCTTATTGATTTTCTCTATTGTTTTCATGTTTTCAATTTCATTTATTTCTGCTCTAATCTTTGTTATTTCTTTCCTTTTGCTTACTTTGGGATTAGTTTGCTGTTCTTTCTCCAGTTCTTTCAAGTGGATTGTTAATTCCTGCATTTTTGCCTTTTCTTCTTTTCTGATAAAGGTATTTAGGGCAATAAATTTCCCTCTTAGCACTGCCTTTGCTGCGTCCCATAAGTTTTGATATGTTGTGTTTTCATTTTCATTCGCCTCTAGGTATTTACTAATTTCTCTTGCAATTTCTTCTTTGACCCACTTGTTGTTTAAGAGTGTGTTGTTGAGCCTCCATGTACTTGTGAATTTTCTGGCACTCCGCCTATTATTGATTTCCAACTTCATTCCTTTATGATCCGAGAAAGTGTTGTGTATGATTTCAATCTTTTTAAATTTGTTAAGACTTGCTTTGTGACCCAGCATATGGTCTATCTTTGAGAATGATCCATGAGCACTTGAGAAAAAGGTGTATCCTGCTGTTGTGGGATGTAATGTCCTATAAATGTCTGTTAAGTCTAGCTCATTTATAGTAATATTCAGATTCTCTATTTCTTTATTGATCCTCTGTCTAGATGTTCTGTCCATTGATGAGAGTGGTGAATTGAAGTCTCCAACTATTATGGTATATGTGTCGATTTCCCTTTTCAGTGTTTGCAGTGTATTCCTCACGTATTTTGGGGCATTCTGGTTCGGTGCGTAAATATTTATGATTGTTATGTCTTCTTGTTTTATTGTTCCTTTTATTAGTATATAGTGTCCTTCTTTGTCTCTTTTAACTGTTTTACATTTGAAGTCTAATTTGTTGGATATTAGTATAGCCACTCCTGCTCTTTTCTGGTTGTTATTTGCATGAAATATCTTTTCCCGACCTTTCACTTTCAACCTATATTTATCTTTGTGTCTAAGATGTGTTTCCTGTAGACAGCATATAGAAGGATCCTGTTTTTTAATCCATTCTGCCAGTCTATGTCTTTTTTTTTTATAAGTCAAGAACTTATTTTATTTGAAAATAAACATTGAAGATCCCCATCCCTACAACCCTATAAAACTTCTGAATGTGGAATGTTCAATTGCCTATCCATTTGTAGTAAGTTAAAAAACCAGCAAAAACTCCAGTTGTCTGATGATGAATGTTGGAGATTTTTTTTTAAGTTGATGAGGCAACTAATAGAAAAAAATTCCTTAGCTAAAGGCTGAAATAAAATTCAATATCTGCATAGAAAATACCATTAACTTAGTAGCCTTTGCTTAATAGATGATATTAATTTCCCATGAAGTTAAAGCAGGATTCAACAAGAAGTAGCATTAAGTTCACAAACACACAGAACTAGTGCTCAAACTGCTAACACAAATTCCAACATAGTACATAGGGAAGGCTAAGTCACTACTTAACTGTCCATTCTCTATCAAACTTGCAACTTTCCCTATGCATCCAAGGGAAGACATCACCACTTTGAATATAAACGCCTCCATGAGAAAGGGAGAATTCAATTAGAGTTAAATCAGAGAAAAGATAAGTGTATGTACTACAGAAATAACTGCTGTGAGATAAGCATAAAATTTGTGACACTAACAATGCAAGCTAAGTGTATGTACTAAGAAATAACTGCTGGAGATAAGCATAAAATTTGTGACACTAACAATGCATGGGGTAAATCACATAAACTGCTAGTTGTCGAACACCAGTGTTTCAAGATACAACTTTTATAAACATGTTTTATTTGTTTTGCTTATACCATCAAAACTGAAAACTACTTGTCATTTCCCAAAACGGAGAAATCAATCTAAAACACATACTGGTGCTTTTTTAAAAGAGAGTAATTTAAAGGGGTGGTAGCAGCAGGCATTTGATATCTTTTTTCTTTTAAAAACCTTCAGACTGCAGGAAAAACACGTGACCAAAAGTGTTATGATTATCCATTAAAGATTTTCATCAGTACCTGTATCAATTTAGGTGACATTACAGCAAAATTCAAGAATTAGTGAAAGACAATGTACAGGTCATAAGGAATGATAGATGGTACCAATCCTTACAAAAGTCATTGTCAAAGAAAAACTGTTAAGTGTTCAAAAGTATCTAAATAGCTCACATTAAATACAGAAGTGGCCATCCAGATCACATCCCATTTTTGTTGTGTCTTTTTTTCAAAAAGTGCAAATCAAAGCCTAATTTTGCATTTTGGCTTTGTCTTACATAGTATCAGATGCTAAAAAGCAATTTACATGTTTTTAACCACAGTAGTTTGGCCAGATGATGAAGAGTGCAGTGTCAAAGTTGGTAGCCAGCCTTAAATGTGTGATCAAGGGCCCATGCATAATTTGATATGCATTCGAAACATTCAGTGCTCCAATTTAACTGGAAAAGCTGTGAAATGCAGCTCTTCTGCAAACCACACTCCACTCCTTCCATCTTCCTTTCATGGGATGTATTTTAGTTTCCTCAATTACCACCGAACAACTCTAGGGCTGATTTGTAGATTTTATCCACTGTCAGAAAAGTCAATCTTGCTTTTTCCAAACCACTTCAATTAACTATGAAGATATTATCACCCTATAAAATATGTTTTACTCCTAAGCAAGGGTAAGGAATCTATCATGTGCAAGGCTCAAGATGACACTTAGGACAAAACATGCAGATTAAAAATAGTTTCCTTCCATATCCAGGTAATATAAAGCTGACAACTGTAGTCCTGTCTAGTCTATGTCTTTTGATTGGGGAATTCAGTCCATTAACATTTAGAGTTATTACTGTTTGGATAATAATTTCCTCTACCATTTTGCCTTTTGTATTATATATATCATATCTGACTTTCCTTCTTTTTACACTCTTCTCCATACCTCTCTCTTCTATCTTTTCGTATCTGACTCTAGTGCTCCCTTTAGTATTTCTTACAGAGCTGGTCTCTTGGTCACAAATTCTCTCAGTGACTTTTTGTCTGAGAATGTTTTAATTTCTCCCTCATTTTTGAAGGACAATTTTGCTGGATATAGGAGTCTTGGTTGGTAGTTTTTCTCTTTTAGTAACTTAAATATATCATCCCACTGTCTTCTAGCTTCCATGGTTTCTGCTGAGAAATCTACACATAGTCTTATTGGGTTTCCCTTGTATGTGATGGATTGCTTCTCTCTCGCTGCTTTCAAGATCCTCTCTTTCTCTTTGACCTCTGACATTCTAACTAGTAAGTGTCTTGGGGAACGCCTATTTGGGTCTAATCTCTTTGGGGTGCGCTGCACTTCTTGGCTCTGTAATTTTAGGTCTTTCATAAGAGTTGGGAAATTTTCAGTGATAATTTCTTCCATTAGTTTTTCTCCTCCTTTTCCCTTCTCTTCTCCTTCTGGGACACCCACAACACGTATATTTGTGCGCTTCATATTGTCCTTGAGTTCCCTGATACCCTGTTCAAATTTTTCCATTCTTTTCTGGATAGTTTCTGTTTCTTTTTGGAATTCAGATGTTCCATCCTCCAAATCACTAATTGTAGCTTCTGTCTCTCTAAATCTATCATTGTAGGTATCCATTGTTTTTTCCATCTTTTCTACTTTATCCTTCACTTTCATAAGTTCTGTGATTTGTTTTTTCAGTTTTTCTATTTCTTCTTTTTGTTCAGCCCATGTCTTCTTCATGTCCTCCCTCAATTTATCAATTTCATTTTTGAAGAGGTTTTCCATTTCTGTTCGTATATTCAGCATTAGTTGTTTCAGCTCCTGTATCTCATTTGAACTATTGGTTTGTTCCTTTGACTGGGCCATATTTTCAATTTTCTGAGCGTGATCCGTTATCTTCTGCTGGCGTCTGGGCATTTAGTCAGATTTTCCTGGGTGTTGGACCCAACAGGTTGAAAGATTTTTTCTGTGAAATCTCTGGGTTCTGTTTTTCTTATCCTGCCCAGTAGGTGGCGCTCATGGCACACGTTTGTCTATGGGTTCCACCAGTGAAAGTTGCTGTGGGTCCTTTAACTTTGGAAAACTCTCGCCATAGGGGAGGTTCGGCAGCCGAAGCGTCTTGGAAGAGTGCCAGTCGGCCCGGGGGTCTGAACGCGGGGAGGGTCGCCGGCCACCGCAGCACGGGAGAGCACCCGACCGAATTTCCTAGTCAGCCCGGGGTGCCAAGCGTGGCGGGAGGGCGCCAGCTGCCACAGCCCGGGAGAGTGCACTGTTCCCAGCCAGACCGGGGAGTCACGTGTTTGGAAGGGACCCCCCGGTCACCGTTCTCTGCAGTCTGGGGATTTCCGACCCAACTCTCTCAGTTGGTCCGGGGGGCTCGCGTGGTGTGGGCGCCAGCCGCCGCGGCCCAAGGGGACCGCCTGCCAAATTCTGCCAGCTGGCCTGGGAAGGAGGAAGGGAGGGACTCCGGCTGCTTGCCGTCCTGCCCGGGAAAGCCCGCGCCCCTTGGTGATCTCACCGGAGCTGGTTATCCCAGACAGTCAGCCGTTCCAGGATGGGGTATGCCTTCTTTTTGATCTCTGTCGTGGCTCTGGGAGCTGCTCTATATTTTCTCCACTCCCCCAGTAGCTGTTCTGGAGGAGGAAAGGTGAGGGTGGCAAGGCTGTCGAGGCTGGTGGCAGAGGAGCCGGTGAAGGCGGAAGAGGGCACAGTGGTGGTTGGAGAGCCGCCGGAGCAGGAGGAGAAAGGGAAGGATAAGATGGCGGATGGAGTGCCGCCGGAGCAGAAGGGGGAAGAGGGGAGGGGAGGGCGGGCGGGCCGGCTGGCTGGCGGGGTGTGGGCGCTGTGCGCCGGGCCAGCGGACAAAGAGGGAGAGGAGGGCGGGCAGGCCGGCTGGCTGGCGGGGCGTGGGCGCCGCGCGCCGGGCCGGCGGACAAAGAGGGAGAGTGGCCACTTTTCTTTAAATAATTTTTCTGTCCTGCTTCTGCCTCTTGTATATTACTCAAATTGCATACTTCGTAATACTGTCCCACAGCTTACTGAGGCTCTGATTTTTTTTTCAGTCTTTTTTCCTCTCTGTGCTTCATTTTGAATAGCTTTGGTTGCTTTGTCTTCAGATTTTCTATTCACTTTTGCAGCATCTAATATGCTGTTAATCCCATCCACAGCGTTTTCCATCTTAAATAGTGTGTGTATGTGTACATGTGTGAGTGTGTGTATATGTGTGTAGAGGATCCATTTGGGCCTTTTTTATGTCTTCTATTTCTCTCCTCAGCCTGTTCATGTGTTTCTTTACATCTTTAAGCATATTTAAAAGATTCATTTGATCACTTCTGTTATTTCTGTATCTTTTTCCATTGACTGACTTTTCTGCTGGTTATGAATCATATTTTTCTACTTAATTGCATGCCTGGTGATTTTCTAATTCATGCAAGCATTGTGTTTTATGTTTTTGTATGCTGGACTTTATTGTATCTCTTTTAGGAGTGTTGGATTTTATTCTGACAGGCAGTCAAGTAACACACAGACTGTCCTTATTCTTTTAAGCTTAATTTTAAACTTTGTTAGGGTGTGTCAAGGGAAGCCTTTAGTCTAGGTTAATTTAGTCCCAATAGTAACGCATGACTCTCAGAGGATTCTATTCAGTGCCCCATACTGGAGTCTCTTCACTCTGGCAAGTGGGAACATGACTATTTCCAGCCCTTGGAGAATCACTCAGCCAGCCTGAGTAGTCTCCACTCATGTGCACACATCTAAGCACTAAGCCAAACACTTGATTGGATTCTTCTGCAGAATCCCATGGCTCTTTTGAAATAATCTCCTCTTGGTTTCTGATCTGCAAATTCTCATAGCCTCAGCCTCCCCAAACTTTGATCCATGTTCCTTAATTTGGATCTTCTTCTCTAAACCGTACCTGGAAGGGGTTTCCAGGTATTGAGTTAGTGTTCACCTCATTTGCTTCCCTTTGTTCAGGGGTCACAATCTTGACTGTTGCCAAATATTTGAAAACCTTTTGTTTCATATAATTTGCCTGGTTTCCCTGTTTATAATGGGAGAACAATTCCTGTAGCTAACTGTAGCCCTTTCATGGCAGGAAACCTATTAATTTTTTATACAACCCTATTTGCAATTTAGAGGTTGTTTTTTGTCTGGCGCAATATGTTCCAGGCCCATCTTGTGTATTTCCTGTCTCAGGTCTGGAATAAGCCATTTCCCAGAAAATCTAGACTCTTTTAATGGTATATAAACTTTGAGAACATGCTGTATTGCTCCTGGATTGACATTGTTTCTAGGCCTATTCCGTAGACAAAGCTAGGAAATACATATTAATAAAAAGGAAATAAATATATGTTCACATTGTATTTGCTATTTAATTCAAGATTACATGGTGTTTAGTTAAAATTTTTAATGTCATGATGAAACTATTGATACCTAATAACATTAATAGTAACTCATTTGTTTAACCCCATAATATATGTATATAATAGTTTCTAAGTAACAATACCAATATGGATATTATCAATATTATCACTAACAACTAGGTTTAAAGTTTAATATTTTTTTGTGGCCATTTTTGTCCTTAGTGTATATCCCACTAAAGATATAGGATCAAAACACCACATCATAAACTCTGTTAGAGTCATTCTTTATCTGTTTGCCCACACCATCAATTTGATGTGCAGTTAATTTGCTTTCAATTTTTAGTGACATTTTAAAGATATGGTTTTGTTTTTTTATTGGAAACATTTAAATGATTCTAAAGTTAGAAGTGTATATAAAAAAGGTTCATTTAGAGAGGCATTGTTTCTATTCCTGTCTCCTTTACTCTGTGTGGTAGTGAGGTTCAGGTGTCAACTTGGCCAGGTGAAGGTGCCTAGTTCTATTGCTGTGGAATGAGCCAATGGCATGTGAAGCTCATCTGTCACTGATTACATCTACAGTTGGCTAGGAGGAGTGCTTGCTGCAATAAATGATGTTTGATTTATTTGGCTGGTGCTTAAATGAGAGAGCTCAACACAGCACAGCCCAAGCAGCTCAACATACCTCATTTCAGCACTCGCAGCTCAGCCCAGGTCTTTGGAAATGCAGAAAGGAATCACCCTGGGGAAAGTTGTTGGAACCCAGAGGCCTGGAGAGAAGGCCAGCAGAGATTGTCCTGTGCCTTCCCACATAAGAAAGAAACTCAGTTGAAAGTTAGTTGACTTTCCTCTGAAGAACTATACATTAATTAAATAAACCCCCTTTTATTGAAAGCCAATCTATCTCTGGTGTGTTGCATTCCAGCAGCTAGCAAACTAGAATACTGTTACCATTCTTCTCCTCTAGTCCCAAGCATCTTTATTATTTTGTAATTTGTCCTTTTTATTTTTTGTTTGACAAAAATAAAAACTTGTAAAAATGCAAAATAACTCATTGCTATTCTGCACATTGCTTTTATCAATTAATGATATACCCTGGGGCTCCATGTCAGTACAGAGATCTTCCTTATTCTTTTCTTTTTTTCACAGTTGAATTGTATTCCATTTGGGAAAGTATCATATTTTATTCAATCAGTGACTTTTTAAAAGACCTTAGTAGCCTTTCCCCTTTTGTCAGCACCTGGCAGCAAGATGGTGGTATAAATTCCAAGAACAGGAAGTTTGTCACTGATGGTATCTTCCAAGATGAACTGAATGAGTTCCTCACTATGGGCCTAGCTGAAGCTACTATGGAGTTGAGGTTCAAAGTATACCAACCAGACAGAGATTATTATTCTGGCCTCTAGGACACAGAATGTTCTTGGTGAGAAAGGCTGGTGTATCTGGGAATTGACTGCTGTAGTTCAGAAGAGGTTTGGCTTCCCTGAGGGCGGTGTAGAGCTTTATGCTGAAAAGGTGACTGCAAGAGGTCTCTGTGCCATTGCCTATGCAGAGTCTCTGCATTGCAGTCTCCTAGGAGGGCTTTGTGTGTGGAGGGCCTGCTATGGTGTGCTTTATTTCATCACGGAGAATGGGGCCAAGGGCTGTGAGGTCTTGGTTTCTGGGAAACTCTAAGGACAGAGGGCTAAATTCATGAAGTTTGTGGATGTCCTAATGATCTTCAGTGGGAAACCTGTTGATGACTATGCTGATACCATCATGCACGATGTGTTGTTCAGATAGGGTGTGCTGGATGCTGGGTGTCAAAGTGAAGAACATGTTGTCCTGGGACCCCAGTGACAAGAGTGGTCCAAAGAAGCCCCTGCCTGACCAGGTGAGCATCATGGGATCAAAAGATGAAATCCTGCCCACCACTCCCACTGCAGAGCAGAAGGGAGGGAAGACAGAGCCACCTGCCATGCCCCAACCCGTCCCTACTGCATAAAAGGATTTCCTTGGTAGTTGGCTCTGGAGTCTGGATATTGCTTTATATAGACCTTCAATAAAACTTCTTAAAAAGGCAGATGGCCTGATTTGACTGTATGCCCCTTGTTCAGACTCTGAGGGTCATGTTGACCCACAGGAACATTGGTGCATAGGGTTGTCTGGCTTAAGATGTTTCTGTGCTTTCTCTAAAGTCCTCAGTTTGCAGAGCTAACCAGAGAATTAATTGGGACTGTAAATATGGTGACAATGAAGTCTGATTGCTAACAGGCATTGATTAATTGACCTGTATTTCAGAGTTCAGGTTATAGGATCAGAAATGGGTTGATATACATTTTATTGTTACTCCTCATTGCACCCATCCCCTGGTAACCTGTAATCAACTTTCTATATCAAATTATCAAATTTTCTATGAATTTGCCTGTTATAGATATAACATATAAGTGGACTCATATTTCTTGATATGTCTGGTTCATTTCATGCAACATGAAGTCTTCAAGGTTCCATCCACATTGTAGCATGTATCAGAACTTTATATCTTTTTGCAGCTGAATAATATTCTACTGTATGTATGTACATTTTGTTTGTGCATTCATCTCTTGGTAGACACTTAAGTTGTTTCCACTTTACAGCATTGTGAATACTGCTATGAATATTGGTATATAAGTAAGATATTTTGGGGGTGACTTTTCTTGATGGATAAGGAAATAGTATTGCATATAGAAAATAAATACACTGATTATGGTATATTGGGCAATACTGTGCTCTAGGTATTACACATTACGTATATTCTCATGTACTTGTCAACATCTCTAAGGTGTAAAGGGAATTTGCTTGAGTCACTGAAGTATAGAAAGCATTTTAAAAAGTATAAAGAACATTTACACTGTCTACAGTTTTACCTGTCATAATAATGTTTGGAAGGACTTTTCTACCACTGTCTACATTTTACATAATTGGGTACTGTTATTTTACTGAAGTGAAACTAGTGTAGGACACGCTGACATGAAAATTCTGTAAGACTGATGATAAACTAGACATTGATTTATCACAAAGAAAGGACTTCTTAGTGACAGCTGTCTTGGGCCTGGGAGGCCAAATCAGATGAATGTACAATCTGTGGTGGCCCTGTTAAAAAAAAAAAAAAAAAGGCATGACTATTATTTCCAATCTTTTTATGTATTACAAATAATTCTGTAATAAATAATCTTTTGTAAAGCAATTTTGCATTTTTGTCAGTATATCTTAAGATAGATTCCTAGAAGAGTGGAGTTGCTGAGTCAAACAGCAACTACATAAATTTGGCAAATTCACTTTTATAGGAATTTTAGCATTTTGTGTTCCACAAGTAATGTTTGAGAGTGCCTGTTTTCCCAAAGCCTTTCTAATAAAGTATATTGTCAATTGGGCATTTTTCTCCCAATATAGTAGATGTGAAATAGTATCTTATCGTTCTAACTTCATTTCTCTTATTATTAGCATCTGTCCTTTTTTATACAACTATACATCCTCTTTTGCCTATTTTTCTAGTATATGTTTTTTTCTTCTTGATTTTTAGATACTCTTTATATATTAGGGATATCAACTCTCTGCTGTAATTGAGATTGCAAATATCTCCTCCTGGTTTGTCATTTGTCATTTGACTTTATTGTGTTACTGTTTTGGTCATGCAAAAGTTATTTATTATTTTTTCAAAATTATTATTTTTTGTTTTAACGCTTCTGTATTTTGAGTCATGTCTAGAAACCTTTCTTTCTGATTCCCAAACGATAGAGGAATTTATGATATTTTATTCTAGTACTATGGTTCTCTCACTTTCATTCTCTCTTTCAATTTCCCTCTTTCCCTCCCATGCTCTTTCAGTAGATATCTAATTCATTTGCGATTTATCCTGGTGTATGCTGTGAAGTACAGATCCAATGATGTAATTTTCCAAAAGATATAATCATGTATGAATGAATACCATTTATAAAGTTTAGTGAAGACCTTTAGGTGGAAATTCTTTTCAATTTTGGTATGTCTGAAAAAATATTTTACCTTCATTATTTGAAAGAAATTATTATTCCATAAACAATTCTAGAATGATAGTTAACTTTTCCAGCACTTTGGAGATATTATTCTAAAGTCTTATAGCTTCCACTCTTGCTGTTGAAAAGTCTATTTTCAATACAGTTATTATTCCATTAAAGGTATTATGTTTTTTCTTTCTGGATGCTTTTATGATCTTCTCTTTATGTTTGTTTATTTGTCATTGTTGCTTATTAGTTTTCCTTTGATAATATTATAAAAGTTGCTTTCCTTATGTCTTTGAATTTACATGCATCAATAATTCTGAACAATTTTAAACTATTATCTCTACATATATCATCTTTATTTCTCTATTCTTTCCTCCCCTACACTTTTATGTTTACATTAAGTTTCTCATTTTATATTCATTTTTCTCTATACTGTGCTCTTCAGATTTACCCTGCAGTTTGCTAATTCTCTCTTCAGCTTTATCCAATTTCCTCTTTTTAATTTTAAGTATTATACATATAATTTCTCTCTTTGAAATTTTTGTGTCTAATTCTTCTCTTTGTTGTTTGGGTTGACTCTCATTTCTTTGTGTATTTTTAGGTTGAGTTTAAGCCTATATTGAATAAGAATTTATGTGTGGAAATTCTGTATGGGCTAGGTTGAGGATTTGCATTTGTTTTTGCCAGACAGCCCAGGAGAATTGTAGGCCTGGGGCCACTTCGATTTCTCACTTTGAGGTTTCCTAGACCAGGAACTCATTACTCCAACCCCCAAATCAATATGAAGTTTTGCCATGGTTATGAATTCTTAGTTGTCTGCTCCCTCTTGGTTGGCCCCTGAGAATTTTATTTACTTTCTTATAACTTCATTTTGGTATTCCTAAGAATGTTTGTGTGTTATCTAGCATTTGTGAGTATTTTATGTGAGGAGTTTATTTCTGGCTATCTAATTCACCTTGTTGCCAAAAATACAAATTTCTATGGATAAGTTTTTCCATATTATGTTTTTCAGTCAATGTCCAGAGTTAATCAGTATGAGAAGGCCTTAGCATGCTTTTACTTCTCTCATTGTCTTCCCTAGCCTATAAGATCTTGGTGATCTTATACATGTTGAAGTTTGAGAAGTAGAGGTATAAATGATCAAAAGGTAGGTGGCAAAATCTCCAAGACTGCTCTTAACCTCCTAGTCATTGAATTTCAGGAAGATAGAGACAGCAGTGAATATTTATGAGTCAATGCATATAAATAGAACGTTACAAATGACTTTGAATACCAAACAGAATTATAAAATAGTTATACAGCTTCATTGTAAAAAATAAAAAAGTTTGATTGTAACCCAAAGAGAAGAGTTGTTAAAGAATGTTCCCTGAGAACATAAGATAAATGTAATCCTAAAGAGTAAAAATACCCGGCATTAGTATTAAGGGAACTAGAAACTAAGCAGAAAATATTCTATACTCTCTTACAGTATTTTAGGCTGAAATATGGAAGACCATAGTTAATTCTGATGCAGCTCAGAAAAGATATAGTAGATTTGGATACAATTACCGAAGATGTGTTTTTGGCTTTAGGTAATAATAACTGGCCTAAAGAATGATTGAGAAACTTCAGTCTAGGGAGTTAAAATTGAAATAGGACATGATAAAAATCTATAAATTAAACAAAAGATAAGGTTGACGCATTATCTCATCAAACTTTGAAGGAATAATGTGGCAGTCTGTAAAACTTGAGTGAAGGTCATTTAGGCATATGGGAGAAAGCATTTGTAGAAGACGTATGGAGCTTAATAAATGGTGCTAGTTATAAATCTAAATGAATTCAAGAATTATTTGAATGAATTTATGAATGACATAGCCATAGGGAACTAGAAAAAGAAGCTGAAATATGAATATGAATATATGAACACGCACACTCCCACAAGCAAGTAGCTTGTTGCCATTCATTGCAATAGAATACTGGATTAGATTGCTCTGTTTGGCAATTTCCACATTTCGATCTTGAAGTGAAAGAAAGAAAAAAAGTATTTTGGAGTAGGTGTTAAGAAAAATCATCCTGTAGTTGTACAACTTAAGTTAGTTCTTAAAGAATCGTTGAGACAAGGCTAGAGGGTGAAGGGGGATAATTCAAGACAAGTGACAGACATTGGGGAAAAAAGCAAGGAGACTGAAATTAGCACTTCCAATTTGAGTGATAGATCTTTGTTCCTGCATGAATAGTGAGCCTAAACCTACCTGGAAACTGGTATAGTGTAATGGTTAAGCATATAGTTTCTAGACCAGCGCTGTCCAATGTAAGTATATAGAAATATATAATGAGCTCTATCTGTAGTTTAATACTTTCTCATAGCCACATTAAAAAAGTAAAAAGAAATAGATGTTAGCTTTAATAACATATTTTTATTTACCTAATATGTCTAAAATATTATCACTTCCCCACATAGTCAAAGTAAATTGGCAACAACCTATTTCACATTGTTTTCCACACTAGGTCTTTGGAATCTGATGTGTATTTTACATTTACAGCATATATCAATGCATAAGCTAAATTTTCATGAGAAAGACTTTGTATTTAGATTTCATAAAATTTACAGTTGGAAATGTATGTTCACATACCCAAGTTGTTCCAAACAAACGGAAAGTTTTTCCAATAACTGAATGTCGTAAGTATTGGTTTTAAAAATGAAATTTAAAATAATTAAGATTAAATGAAATAAAAATTTTAGTTTCACAGTTGTATTAGCCAAATTTCAAATACTCAATAGCTGCATGAAGCTATTGAAAACAGTGCACTTTTAAGTCTGAAAAACCTGACTGGATCCACCACTTTCTAGGAATTTTGATGTGTAAACGAGTCTTATTTTTTAAATGGGGCTAGTAATAGAACTCAGTTCAAAGGAAAATTATAGCAGTTAAACCAGATAATCCATGAATGCACATAACGCATTGCCTGGCACATAGGATGTGATCAATGTAGATGTTGTTTTGACAATTGGGAATCCAGGGATGGGAATAAGGGCTGCAGTTGGGAAGAATGGCAAAATCTGTTTTGAACATTTCAACTTTGAGATCAAGATGGAAGATATACACAAAGATTTGAATTAAAATTTAGATATAAGAGTTAGGTCCAGAGAAAGCGCAGGAGAATAAAATCTCATGGATGTTCTTTCGACTACTATAGCCACCCTTTTTTCTCTCTTTCCCATAGGCTCTGAACTATTTGATATCTCGTCAGTATGTCTAGTGCAACTAATAAAACAAATTTTTAAATTTTGTTTTATTTGATTAAGTACCTAACAGGACACAGTTAAGAAACGTGTGTTGAATGAACAAACTGAACTCATCAAGGGACTAGGTATATCAAGAGAATAGAATATTGACTGATTAAATATTTTATAGCACTTTGGTCAATTACTACCTGATTTAATGTTTTTTAAATAATGGCACAGTTCAGATTAACACCTTGGCACATGCCATTCGAAATTATTGAAAAGCATTAATTTTGTGCTAATAGTTTAGTGTAACAGAGGTACTCTGAGCTGTTAAAAATAAAATCTTTCATTCTCAAAAGGACACTGTTTTTATTCAAATGAATACAGTCCTTTTGTTTGTTTGTTTCTTCTCATTATTTGCATTTTTAAGCCAATTTCTACGTTTGGAGAGTTTGAAGACTATGAAAGTCATATGAAAGGTGCACAAAGAAATTATCTTGCACTCTTCCCTCCAAGCAACTCTTCCTCTCTCAACAGGTACATGTCAGAGAATTCTATTAGTCGACAACAAGGAAGCAGTCTAGTTAGTGTTATGTCGCTTCCCCATTTGGTGACTTTTCTATCGCATTCTTCAGGCTATCTAGTTTGACACCTTGGAACAGCTGCCAAGTCCTTTCTTGCGCTCTGTAAACAAGGCTGTCACTCACAGCACATTCTTCATGCCTCCACTAGGGAATGGAGGTTAATGACTTTGGAAATGGAAAACAGAACAACCATCAAAAAGGCTTTTAATACCAGGAGAATTAGAGAAGAATAATTGAATCAAATAAAATAAGAATATAAATAGACCATATTACAAGCTGCATTTGTTAAAAGGTTTCATATCAGTTGAAGTTGTTTTTGTTTTTTTTTTTTTTTTACCTAGGAAGAGTAATAAAAAGAAATAAAATAGATTGAGAATGGTTACCCTTGAGAAGCTATTTCTACCTTTTTGGCAGGATTCCCCCATGACTTCTGATGCCCATATAGTGTGTCTCTTTCCTCCTTTCTTTTCAACTTCAATTCTGCTTTACAAGTAAGACTTCTGATAGTTTTTTTTCCCCATACACTGTCTTTGATTTATCATTTAGTTTAGTGGTTAAAAGAAATGAGACAAGCCTCTGCATCTGGGGAAATGCTGACATTTTTAGGCTTCTGATAGGTGGCCTTTTAAGGTCAAATAATCTAGTAGGAATCAAGAGCTTAAATTTTTTTTCCACCCAGCCCTTGTTCAGTCTAACTCAGAAAGTACTGGAAACAGGAATTAGAAGAGAAAAGATAAACTGCTAAGGAAGAAACACAACCATATGCACAGATATGCAGCTGTTGGAAATGTGAATGGGAGTGATTTTGCACCATTGTGTTTAATATGTTACTTAAATATTAAGGTAATACTGAAGGCATAACTACTTTTTGCAGAAGAATATCCTTTGGCTTATAAAGGTCTTTTGATTTTGTAACCCTAAAGTAAGTATTCTTTGATTCTGTAAGTCTCAATTATTATTATTATTTATTAACTCAACAGTTATTAATAAAGTCTTAATATATTCAGAGCACTGTTCTGGACATTGGGTCTAGAAGATTATAAAAGACATGGTTGTTTTCTAATGGAGTTTACAATCTAGTAGAGGTAGAGATGCAATAGACAAGTAAATAAATTTACAGTTATAAACAGCAAAGAACTTATAAAAAGAAAAAATAATAAGAATTCTCTTTTATTCTATAATAAGAATAATAAGAGGGAGTCTGGGCAGGAAATGAGGTGATATTAATCTCATATTAGGAAAAAATAAGAATAAGAATAGAAAAGAATAAGAAACCAATCAGGCAAAGAGCCTGGTGGATAGGGCAGGACTGGAGCTCACCGTAGACAGAGATGATGGCAGTTGTGACATTTCCAAGGCAGGAAAGACTGATTTGCTCCAGGAAATGAAAGGTCCATGTGATTGCAGTACATGAGAGAGGAGAGTAGTATTGGATGAAGTTCAAGAGGTAGACCTGTACTTGTGTGTTTGTGTGTGTGTGTGTGTGTGTGTGTGTGTGTGGGTGGGTGAGGGGAGATTAAATATGCATCCAGTATAGAAATTTTGGTCTTTTTTTTTTCAAATAAGGAAGCATTTATTTGAGGTTTAACATGAAATCATACAAATAAAATTTGTATAAACACAAATCCACACCAAGGCATAACACAGATAGTGAAGGGCAAAGAAAACTAATTGGTAGCTATATGCAGTTGGACAGTTTTGTCTTTTACACCAGAAAGTCTTTTACAAAATAATCATTAGGTCAACAGAAGACCAATCTTCAACATTATCTTGCAAGATGGGTTACTTTAGCACATCCTCCTCTTTTTCCCAGTGTCCTGCTTTAGTATGGCTGGTAATTGTTTTGATGATTGCCACTCCCTCAAGATGCCTTGTCCTATGTGCTCTGTTGGCCACAGTAGCCAGCATATCCCTGTCCATATCCATTGTCCCCATAGATTCGCCCAGTATGACCATATCCACCATAGCTACTACCGTTTTGATCACCACCATGAGCACTATTCTGATTTCTTGTCCTCAATCATAATGGTTAATCAATGCTTCGTCTGGTATGAGTCCTGATCTCTTCCAACCCCTAGTGCCACTTTCTTGAGCAACTGCAGCCCTTCTTCCTTCTTCCAGTTGCTGCTATGAGCAGCTATAACCAATACCTCTTTGGGTTGTGTAACTTTGATTTCACACTTCCCAGAACCAATTTAATGATATTTGCTTTCTAATTATTTCTTCACTAGCTCTTCATTTATATCTGTGATCAAAGGAAATTCTCTTCTTTCATTCTTTTTGTATCCATGGAAAGTTCAATATTTTTTAAATCTCTCCAAAATGCTCCAAAATAGTCTTTTATTTGCTCTTAAGAAGTATCTGGGCTCAATCCACCCACAAAACCTTTCTGGGGGTCCTTTCCCTTTTAAAGCCTTTACACTTTTGAGGTCTATCAATTTGCCATCCAGTTTGTATTCTTTCAGCTTCAAAACCTTATCAACATGAGCAGCATATTTGAAAAGCACAAATCCAAATCCTCTTAGTCTTCCAGTGACTGGGTCTGTTTTTATTGTGCAGTCTACAACTTCTCCAAATCGATTTCCATTCAACAACTGATGGACATGTCGGTTGTTTATGCTTTCTAGATGTTATGACTAATACTGCTGTATATATTCATATACGAGAGTTTTTGTGGATGTATGTTTCCATTTCTCCTGGGTATATACCTAGGAGTGGAATTTCTGGTTCATATGGTGTGATAGTTAGATTCAGTTGTCAACTTGGCCAGGTGAGCATACCTAGTTTTGTTGCTGTGGACATGAGCCAATGGTACGTGAACCTCATCTGTTGCTGATTTATATCTGCAGTAGGCTAGGAGGCGTGCCTGCTGTTTGATTTAATTGGCTCATGCTTAAATGAGAGACCACAACATAGAACAGCCTAAGCAGCTCGGCATTCCTCATCTCAGCACTCGAAGCTCAGCCCAGGCCTTTGGAGATGCAGAAAGAAGTCACCTTGGGGAAAGTTGTTGAAGCCCAGGGGCCTGGAGAGAAGGCCAGCAGAGACCATCCTGTGCCTTCCCACCTAAGAAAGAACCTCAGTGGAAAGTTAGCTGCCTTTCCTCTGAAGAACTAACAAAATAAATCCCCTTTTATTAAAAGCCAATCCGTTTCTGGTGTGTTGCATTCCAGCAGCTAGCAAATCAAAACATATGGTAACTCTACGTTTAACATTTTGAGGAACTGCCAAACTGTTTTCTAAAGCAGCTTTACATTCTTCCAGCCATCATGAGGGTTCTGATATCTCTGCATCCTCACTAATAGCTGCTATTCTTTGTCTTTTTTAGTATAATCATCATAGTGGGTATGAAGTGATATCTCATTGTGACTTTGATCTGCAATTTATCTAATCCCTAATGATATGGAATGTGTTTTCATGTGCTTATTGGCCATTAGGATACAATCTTTGGAGAAATACCCATTAAACCCTTTATACATTATTCAACTGTCATTATGTGTGTTTTTATTGTTGGACTGTAAGAGTTCGTATATATTCTGTATATAAGTATTTTATAAAATATATTATTTGAAAACATTTTTCCCATTTTGTAGACTGTGTTTTACTTTCTTAACAGTGTCATTTGAAAGATGAAAGCTTTAATTTTGATAAAGTCCAATTTATCTTTTCTTTTTTTTTTTTTTAGTCATGCATGCTTTTGGTATTGTATTTAAGTAGCCTTTGCCTAATCTAAGGTCATGAAGATTTACTCCTTATGTTTTCCATGAGTGTTATAGCTTTACCTCTTACATGTAGGCCTCTGATTCATTTGGAGTTAATTTTTGTGTATGGTATAAGAAACAGATCCAACATCACTCTTTTGATATCCAGCTATCAGCCCATTTATTGAAAAGAATATTTTTCCCTATTGAATTATCATTGTACTCTTGAATGGTTTTCTATATTTGGAGAAATTTTCATTTTTGAGTCCCATCTTCCCGTGCAGAGTCAAAGCTCAAGTTTCTAGACTCTCTTGCAGCTAAAATGTAGGCATGTGTCTTAGGATTCAGCATCAGATGTATCCATGGGATACTCTGATACAGATGAGAGCAAAGTAAGCAACCAGGCTCTACATGGAGCTTCCTGCTCTCTGGCTACAGAGTCAGCAGGGCCACAGTGTATTCCCTCAGTCTTTGGTGAGACTATAGCAATGGCAGTTGTTTCTTTAACAGGCCAGCACATCATAGTTCTGGGCATTGTGCCTGACCTCCTCCTTGAGCCTAGTTCTCTGGGCCTCCCTACTAACATTTCTGTGGATTATCTCTTTTTTGCTTCATTAGCCATCATTGAATTCTGTTGCTTGCAGCTAACCCATGCTCTGAGGGGAGGTAAAGTAGACTTCTAGGTAGTAAATTACATTTTAACTTTACATGGAACATGAATCTGAGATTCCCACTGGGCTTTGAGATATGGGTTGAGGAGCCACTCTTATACATAGTAGTATTCTGTTTCAACCAACCTTGTATTTCAAGCCAATCAGAATCCTAGATATTCTGTCCAATGATAAATTAAATGCAAGTGATGGCATCTCCAATTCTATTCTCCAAATTGTGTAGACCCTCCATATCTTCATCTCTGACCAGCTCGGTTCCAGATCTTTTCCTGCACCTGAGTCTTATTTATGTATGACCATCCTTGGACCTTTGTATATTGGACTTCCTGATGACTCTCATCTCTTCTTTGAGGAATAGGACCCAAACCAACTTCTTAGGCTGTTCACATCTGAATTGTCAACTTGTTGATCAGCCCCTGAGGAACTAGCTCTGATTCCAGGTAGCTTGGTAGGTTTTCCAATTGGATTTGTTTAGCCCATGTCAACTGATTTTGCTACAGCTCTCTAGATTCAGGGGCAAGCCAGTTGTCCCGTGGGGTAGAGGTGATTTATGTCTTATGGAAAACATGGCATGGAGGGAGAAGAACTCAGACATTAGAGGAGAGATAGCAAGTCTAATAAGTCAATTAAAAGGGGTGAGGTCTTGGAGCACTCAGACATCCTGCCTCCTAGATTCTCCTTGAAAGATCCGCCACCCCCAACCCTACCCCCACCCACTAGTTCTGCTCCCACTCCTTTTTCCAGAAAAAAAGTTCTGGGTAAATTAAAAAAAAAAGTTTTTATTTATTCACAGAGATGTAAATTCTTGGGAGGAAGCAGAGCCTACAATTTGTTAATGAATTTGAAGATTTGGCATTTTTTTTTTAAGGTTCAGTCTGTGAAGGAATTAGATTAAATATCTATCCCCAGAATCCTCTATTCTCTGCAAATTACATATTCTATATTTCCTACATCTCCTCACCACTATATTCATATTTCAGGGCTATGGAGCCACTGACATTGCAACCTCAATAGCTACAAACGATGTTCTAGGGGATGAGTGAGAGGAGGGAGGGGAGAAAGGTTTCTCCAAGAACCTTGTGAAGCTGCCAGGATTGTCCGCTTCAGCAGCTGTAGTGCTTGCTGGGTAATGCAGTGCTGATGATTTCTAACAAGGAGATATATTGCATATTCTCTGTCTATCCTGGAGAATTGAATTCTACTGTCATTTTCTTTTCGCCTCATAGATGATCAGTTTAAATCTTTGCCTGTATTGTTAAAAACTAGAATCAGTGTGAACAGTGTCATTGGGAAAAGTTAGACATTTTTGAGAGCATGAACCAAGAAAAATAGATTGGTAAAAGTAATATGAAATGGTCTCTATCAAAGTCATTATGTTTGATAGGTTTTTCTAAGGCATTAACCTCTGAGGTGTCTTCAAGAGATTCTTTCAAGATACAGTACTCTTATAAAAGAAGACAGAGTCAGTGGGCTAAAAAATAGACTAGGACTTAGAGGGATTCTATTTGCCATTCATTTCACTACTGAATCTCTGAGGTACAGTGGCAAAGTTACTTGGCCCATTACTGCTTTCATTTTGCTATCTATAAAATGGGAACAATGGTTTCTTATGTATTTTAATAGCTTGCAATTTCTTTATATTGTAGAAGCATACATTTGAGGAAAAATGCAGGTAAGCAAAATGAATGCATAAGTACATGCTTAATCCTCCTTCCCTTCTCCCCTTCACACAGAGGAAATAATTACTTTGGTTTATAGCCCTTGAGACCCCCAGATTATCTTCTTGTCTCCTCAGTTTCAGGTGCCATCCTTTAGCAGTGATTAATGAGCACTGAAAATTCAATCAAATTTCCTCACATTTTGATGTCCCCTTCTTCTTTTTTTCTTGATGTAAGGTAGCTTCAATCATACTAAAGATCCATAAAATTGGCATAGGAAATAAACTTTATTTCACATCACAAGATTGTTATTTTGTGCAATGTGAAGCAGGTAAAATTTCAAACGAATATATATGCCAGGGTCAACCATAATGTTCCTCCTGGAACATTCCTATGGGGTCCTCAATCAACAGTGTAGGGGAGAATGGTATTTGCCAAGGTGACAGCATAGGGAGGGAGTAAGCAAGCCCCTTTGCTGATGAAAAAAATCCCCCTGAGATGGGTATTAGTAAATAGAATTCAAGGCTAGGGAGAGATTCAATCTCTGTGATTGAATACAATCTCTGTGAGATTCTATAGGAGTTAGCCAGTGATGACCATGGCGACCCAGTGACCACAGATGGGCTGGTCAGTTCATTTAAAGCTTTGCTGTGGTGCTGGTTTGAAAGGATGTATGTCCCCTAGAAAAGCTTTGTTTGAATCTAAATCCCATTTCATAAAGGCAGACTAATCCTTATTCAATACTGTATGTTTGACTCTGTAATTAGATCATCTCCCTGGAGATGTAACCCAATCAAGAGTGACTGTTAAACTGGATTAGAGGAGATGAGTCTCACCCATTTGGGTGGGTCTTGATTGGCTTACTGGAGTCCTATAAAAGAGAAAACATTTTGGAGAATGAAGGAGATTCAGAGAGAACAGAGAACGCTGCAGCACCATGAAGCAGAGTCCACGAGCCAGCGACTTTTGGAAATGAAGAAGGAAAATGCCTCCTGGGGAGCTTCATGAAACAGGAAGCCAGGAGAGAAAGCTAGCAGATGACACTGTGTTCGCCATGTGCCCTTCCAGATGAGAGAGGAACCCTGACCGTGTTCACCATGTGTCCTTCCAGATGAGAGAGAAACACTGACTGTGTTTACCATGTGCCTTCTCACTTGAGAGAGAAACCCTGAACTTCATTGGCCTTCTTGAACCAAGGTATCTTTCCCTGGATGCCTTTGATTGGACATTTCTATAGACTTGTTTTAATTGGGACATTTTCTCGGTCTTAGAACTGCAAACTAGCAACTGATTAAATTCCCCTTTTAAAAAAGCCATTCTGTTTCTGGTATATAGCATTCCAGCAGCTAGCAAACTAGAACAGTTACCTTGAGGGGATGCTGTATTTCATAAACAGGTCCAGGGCTTGGACCCATCTTAGGCCCCCTAACCCAGAGGGCATTGTACAAATGGAGTGGTCTGGCTGTAAAGGTCCTTGTGAACAGGGGACCTCCCAACAGTTTTTACTGTGGAATGGGGAGGGAGACTCTACAGTTGGAGTCTTCTCAGCTCTGTAACCCCGCCCATTAGTAGGGAATTGGTTGCCTGGGGAAGAAGGATGGAAGGGAGATTTTTCATGGCATACCCTCTTCTACATTTGAGCTTTGGAAAAGATAATATTAGCACCTGGTACAAATATAATTTAACATTTAAAAAAATACAACTGACAATAGAAAAATTTTCACTGCAGTTGTAGGTTAAATTGTTATGTCAAAATTTTTAACTCTGTATGCAATTTAGTTCTCTAGGAAGTGTCAAAGGAATATGACAAAAGAGTTACATGCAGAAAGTATGATTAAGAATTCCTGGATTAATGAAAAATATATAGAGAGGATGTTGCTTTTAATACTGGATTATATTCCAATACAAGTAATATGGCTGCAGTAGTCAAATCACCCTAACTCAAACCGCAAAGAATATAGAAAGGATAACTCAAATTCAGCCATGAACTAAGTATAGCGGACTGCCGCCTCCTTCCACAGAGTAAAATGTGCTCCAAGATATCCTCTCCACAACAGAGAAGGTTTCCTAATCTTAACTATGTTTTGTTATTTTTATGTTTCATTTTTGGAAATTTGACGAATTGGCAATTGTTGAGACTCTCCAAGACACAGCTTACAATAGCATTTGGAATGCCATTTGCTACACAAATTGGTAATTTTTGTGATCTGCTTGTATGATGTGAACACATGCAAAGAGTAGGACTAGATGGGGCCGTGTACTTCTTACACACAGTTATGTAGTAAAATATTAATGTGAATCCACTATAGTCTGCATTCATACTATGACCCTATATTTATTCTCCTAATATTTTATATTTTCCTTTCCTTTGGGCAAGGAATGACCTCACCTGTTAGAAGACACATTTCATATAGACTGTATGTGGTTAGTTTTCCTTTGTTAAGAAATTCTTTCTATAGCTTTAGGCAAGTAAACATTTTGAATTTTATTCGTATCTATTTTATTGAGATTTCATGAGGATTATGAAGAACTTAATAGATCAAGGACCATAACAACTCCGTGTTAATAATCCCAGCTCCGCTTGCAGGCATACATTTATTGTGTGCCCTTCTTGTATCCAGCTACCTCTACAATGCTAAAAATAACTTGGTCTTGTGTATCCCTGAAATCTCTTTCATCTCTTCCTTTTCATTATCTTTGTGCCCCTCTTGCTCAAGCACTCTGCCTCCATTTCTCTGTACTCTTGCCTTTTGTTGTATTCTCCTGGGCCAACTAAATCAACTGAAGACTTGTAAATGGAAAAACCTTGGTTAATTCTCAGTGCAATTAGAGGAACAGGGCTCTCAACACTCCTGATTTCTGCTTTTCTCTCCAAACTGTGTGAAGCTGATTAAATTATGCACTTGACATCTATGTTCTTAAAACAGAAGCACATTTAATGGGATGCAGCAATCAAATAAAATTTCCCCCTTATTTTATTTTTCCTGAACTGTTTTTGTGGTGAAAAAGAGAAAACACTTTACATAAAAATGCGACAAACATAAATGTATAGCTTAAAGGATTTTTATAAAACAAGAGAGTATTTACCTATCACCCAGGTAAAGAAATAGAACATTGCCAACACCCCAGAATCACCTCACAAGCCCTTTGCAATCACAACTCCCTCCCTTTCCACAATTAACCACTATCCTGACTTTTATGGCAATTACTTCCTCACTTCTCTCTATAATTTCACCACCTAGGTATGCATTCTCCAAAACCGTAGGTTAGTTTTGTTTATTTTTTTGATATTATATAAATGTTACTGGTTAGCATTTGGGTCTGGCTTTGTATCAGTCAGGTTCCTGGCAGGAAACAAACAGTATATTCTAAAAGGGGATTTAAAAGAATTTTGTAAAGAGACTATTTACAAGGTGTGAGCCAGATTAAGGGAACTCAGCAAGAGAGGTTGCAGTATCTCAGGGCTGGCCATTGCTATCCCCAGATCTAAAGCAGGAGCACTTGACAGAAGCTAGAGCTACAGAGGGTGCAGTGGGTGCTGGAGAGAATCAGCTGATCAGCCACAGAAAACAGAGAGAGGAAGGAAAATCCACTGGCTTCTTCAACCCTCCTGCTTACTAATAATCAGCCAGCACATTCCATTGGCTGAATGTTTGTAGACTCCAGAGGGCAAAGGAGTATGTGAAATTTCATTCCTTTCAACCGGTGCAGAACAGGGAATGAATGGAAAATAGATCTGGCATGAATAGGTAGCTGACTGGCCTACATGCTAAATTCACTTATTCTGATGATTTACCTGTATGTATGTATATTTCAATATATGCAATTTTATCTTCTACAAATAATGACAGTTTTATTATGTCCTTTTAAATCCATATAGCTTATTTATTTTTCCTACAGTATTAAACTGGCTAGTTGTGGGTGGATTTATAAACTGCAGAGACAACTGAAGCATCCTGGGTTGCTCTGCTGTCATCTTGGATTTATCTGGAGATTCTTAGACAGTGCAAACCTATCTGATGGGCCTCACTCTGCATAACTCACTTTTAGAATTACAGACTCACAGAATTTCAGAGCTGTAAGGGACCTGGGGTGCCATCTAACTAGGAGTTGGCAAACTGCAATCCTAGGGCAAAATCTGGCCAGCTGCCTCTTTTTCTAAATAAAATTTTATTGGAACACAGCCACACCTCTTTGATCATGTATCGTCTATGGTTGCCTATGTGTACAATAGTAGAGCTGAGTAGCTGTGAAAGAGAGCATGGTTTCCTACAAAGCCTGAAATTTTTATTATTTGACTCTTTACAGAATAAGTTTGCTGAGCCCTGATCTAGTCCATTCTCTCATTTGACAGATGAGGAAAATGGTCACTCATGGAAAACAGCTGTTAGTAGTAAATTCTGGAGGACAGATCTCCTATTTCCTGGATCAGTGTTATTTTCACTGCACCATATAATTAGAAAGCTTCATACCAGTTCACTATTTAAGTCTGTGCAAAGGGTGGGGCTTACCCTGGGCAAGATGGAGGTCCAAAGTGGAATTGGTCAGGGGCCTAGACAGTCAATGGGAGGCCAGTGCAAACTTGGGCACCACCCTTCTGGGCTTAAAGACCCTCCACATAACAGCTCGCATTTGCCCTTGAGCAATAAAGAAAGGAAAAAACATTTAAAAAATGATCCTCATCCCTTATTGTCCACAGATCTCTCCCCCACATGCAGTACCTGTATGACATTAGATACTGTTTAGTGAAAATACTAGACAATGTAAATTTGTTCATTTCAACTTTGAGACATGGTGAGGGCTACTGTCTACTTGAAAGTTAAGATTTCCAAAGGACCTTGAATTATTATTTACCATCCCTGTTGCCATTATTCATGGCTTCCTGGGCATGAAAACACGTTCAATTAAATTTTCAAGCAGTGATGTTTGGAGATGGATGCATGAAGAATTTCTATTGAAAATGGGTTGACCTCAATTTACTTTTCCCAGAACTGAGGACTTGGCTTTCTTCCAATTGAAAAGGCATAAGCAATTTTTAAATAATGTGTTAAATAGTTATATGTATTACATCTTCTGCTCCTTAACGCCCCACTTTCTCACTGCTCATAATAAAAGACAGGAGTTTTCAGATGGGAAGTCTGATTCTGGGCTTCAAGTTGTCCATGTCCTCTTGTGGGTTGACCATTGCATTGCTTCTGAGTATTAAGCTGCTAAGTGCTGATTATCATGAAAGAGTGTTTACTTAACGAGATACTCCCATAAGTGAGGACCTTTTTGTAAGAGTGATAAGGAACTTGATTTGGTTTCTAGGGACCTAAAATTGTCACTGTTCTCTTAATACTCTACAGGATAGTTCTTCTTTATGTTCACTTCAAGTCCTTCTTCCTACCCTGAATATCTTTGTACAGCCCTAACTGCAGTTGGACAATCCTGCAATTAAAATATTAGATTTGCATGTTTTGTTTTGATTTATTTATGGCAAGTTTTTTTTCTCCCCATGAGAATTTTTTTAGCTCTGATTAATATCTCTCTGTCTTTTCCCTAGGCAAACCATCCAGAAGTGCCTTAGTAATATGAAGGTCGCAGGTGGACTACAGATCTTCCATTACATAGAATCATCACTCTCTGAACCATTTTCCTCAGTCCAATCTCTCAAAGCAGACGTGAAAAGAGACAATCTGGGAAGTCCTCCTTGTTACTGTTTTCTAAACTGTGGAGCCAGCATTTCCATGTTGTGTAAGACTTTTCATTATGTCATGTTCCAAAAAGCACCCTGCATGTCTTGCCTCCAAAGTGAAGAGCAGGGAAATGGGTAGAATTAAGTTGAGCACTAAATTATTGTCCTCTTATTTGGACCTGCTTCCCTTTTTTAACTTTTTATTTTGAAATTATTTCAAACTTTCAGGACAGTTGCAAAATAATACAAACCCCATACAGAGAACTCCAGTGTACCCTAACCCAAATCCACCAGCTTTAACACCTTGCTTCCTTTGCCATGTCATTCAATGTACCGCCTGTCTGTCTGTCTGTCTGTCTATCTATCTATCTTCTGAATATCTGAAAGCAGGTTGGACCCATCATAATCCTTGAACACATAATACTTCCATGTACAATTTCCAATGGAAAAAAATTCACTTACCACTTCAAGTGCAGTTATCAAGGTGAGCAAATTTAACATTGATTTAAAGCTTACATTTTATTTTCAATTTCTTTCTTATGTCCCAATTATTTCCTTTTGAGCCTTTTCTCCTTCATTCTTAGTCCCCATCCAGTCTCATGTTTTGCATTTTATTGTCACCATCTCTTTAGTTTCTCTTTATTTTCTTAATTGTGGAAAAATATATACCTGTATCTTCTCATCTCAGCCCCTCCCCAAGCATACCATTCAGTGAGATTAATTGCATTTGCAATGTTGCAGTATCCTACCCATTTACCCGTTACTAGATTCCCTTTCATACCTAACAAACTCTACACTCATTTTGCATTAACTCATTTCCCCTTCCCCCCAAATCCTTGTACCTTGTACTCTACTTTCTGTCTCTGTGAGCTTGCATATTCTCTGATATTTTCTTTGTGGTTATCATGGGGCTTAAATTTAACATCCTAAATCTATAACAATCTTGTTTGCTTTGATGTCAACATAACTTCAATAGCATACATAAATAAACTATGTTCCTATATCCTTCGTCCCCCAATATTCAAGTAGGTCTTGTCACAAATTACAAATTTATACATTATAAGCCCCAAACAATTGATTTATCATTATGTTTTATTCATTTGCCTTTTAAGTCCTGTAGGAAGTAAAAATTGGAGCTACAAATCAAAAATACAATAGTACTAGCATTTATATTTACCCATATCCGTATTTTTGCCAGAGAACTTTCTTTCTTTTTCTTTCTCCCTCCCTCCTTTCTCCCTCTCTCTGTTCCTTCCTTTCTTTATCTTTCACAGTTAGTAAAGGGAAGGTTCAGTCTAATGTGAAACTGAAACTGGGATAACATAGTGCCTCATGTCAATATGGTACAATTTGGTTCTCTTGCAGTTTAGAAGAATAGCATAATTATCTTACATCTACACAAAATTCTGTGGAACATGGTAGTTATTCATGATTAAAATAAAATAGTAATATAAATTCATTTAACTGTTAAATATATTTACATGAATGCCATTGTGATACAAGATGGCCTAGGAAGTTATACAGCAGTATGTACATAATATTTGCCACAACAGTATTTATGAGTTTGATTTGTTATAGACCAGGCAATTTTATAAGACAAATAATCTGGTATCATTTTTTTTATATTATGAAAGGAAGGAATTAAATGTAAGTAGTTTCATTCCTCAGGGGAGGGGATCCTACTAAAAAATCAGTACAAATTGAATAGAGTTCTGTCTTCTAGAACATTTGAACTTGTTGATCAAGATTCCTATAAGCTGGGGCAAACCAATCTTGAGACAGGAAGATTATCTTCATGCTGTGAACTGCCTTTAGCACACACTGACCCCAGACAGGCCTCCAAGCCCTATGCAGAACCTTCTGGGAATACAGCTTCTGCAGTAGCAGTGGCTGCTAGCTGCCCATGGGCATAGTCTAGCAGCTGGGAAATAATAGTCTCTGCATTCTGGTACCCAGTGAGGTTGGTGACAATGGCAGCAGCAGGAGGAAGACTGTACACTGCAGTCTTGCTGAGATATGCATTTCTGTGAAAGAACTGGCCATCATGTTAGGGTAAGAAGCCTGGGAATGCTGACAGGGAAGGGCCAGGTTTGCAGATAGAGGCACGGCCCCTTGGCTGAGAGCAGGCAGCTGCTTGAGGGAAAGACAGTAGCTTTGGAAATGGCTCATCTGGGTATTCCCCATCATCAAATAAGCACCACTCAGAGGAGGTCCTGGGTACACCTGAGAACCAGAATCACCAGGTGACTGTACATAATACTGTAGATTCTGTAACTTTGCATATGTGGAATGTCTTCATTAATTAACGTGGCGGACAATTAAAGAGCCTCCCTCACTTTCACATTAAGCTCTGAGAGTTCTGAATATTTTCTATTAATATCTTCCAGCTTCGCCTCAATGAGAGGTCCTATCTGGCTACACATTACTTCAAGATGAAGGTGCTCTGGGAACTCTGGCTGGTCACTGTTAGGGTCTGTACTTTGCATCTTATGTACCAATTTTCCACTTTATCTCCATCAATGAAGGCTGATTCTGGCTTGGGGTCTAGTGTTTCTACCTGAACATTGTCACTGAATTCTATTGCCTTCTTCTCCATTTTAAACATTTCTGCAGCAGTGAGACCTGCTGAGATAAAATTAGAAGGAAATAACCCCAGGCCTTGATGGGTCTCACCTTTCTACCAATTGGGGTCACTGTCATCAAGAACTGTAATAATTTCTCCAGCTTTAGAGTAAGTTCATTATCTTCAGCAGCTTCAAAGTCGTATATAGAATGAACTTTTAATCCTTCATGTTGGTAGTTAGTTAAGAGATTGAATGTGCTTGGATACAAACTGAAAGGTGGGATTGATGACTGCCTCTGTTCCTTCAGGGCTAACTCAGTGCCTTTTACTGGATCTTCTTCCTTGCTGTTAGTTGCTGTGCTAGGGTCTTTAGCTGCCAGAACTCGGCTTGCTTAGGCCTGTTCTTCAGCCTGAGAACCAACACTGAGAAAGGTGACTCCTTGCTATTTAAGATTCTTGATCATTGCTGCTATCAGATTCAGCTGGGGGTCATCCTTAAATTCATCTGTCCATTCAACCATAAGAGCTTTTAATTTTTCACATACTTTAGGATGACCCTTATTTAATATGCTGCTTACTTCACTAGCAAAATCTCTTGGACGTGCTTCTAAATGAAACATTTCACCGTGGATACTCATGTCCTAGAAGTACCAGAGCTTGCATAGCAGCATGAAGATCTTTATGATTGACCCTTGTCATAGTGGACTAAAGACAAACTTTAGGTCCAGTGGGAGACTGACCAACTTTATCACAATTACCCAAAATGAGGCTCCAGTCCTCAGCAGTATTCTCCTCACTGTTTGCTTTCTCCACGTCCTGATCAAGGGGTTTTAGGCAAAGAGCATCGCTGTGGGGGGTAGGGAACCCACGGGGAGCCCCTCGACAACCTGGAACAAAGGCACGGCACAGGAAAGCAGACACCTTCAGTGCTCAGACACCAGCTTGTCAGGCTCAGCGGCTCCTCCTGAGCCTCCTTCATGTGGCTTCACCCAACTGACTGATAATTATGATTATAATGAAATATAATTAACCAAGTACTTGCCAAAATTCAGACTTTTTATTAATAAATTTAATACAAGATCCAGTGGTGGGTCTAATAACCAATTGAGAAATAGTAATAACATTATTTTTAAACTTTTTTGTTGTATAATATAACATATATTCAAAGCAAAGAAAAAAGAGAAATAATTTCAAAGCACTCTTCAACAAGTAGTTACAGAACAGATCCCAGAGTTTGTCATGGGCCACCATTCCATCATCTCAGATATTTTCCTTCTGGCTGTTCCAAAACACTGGAGGCCAGAAGGAATATTTATATAGTGATTCAGCAGCCATACTCATTTGTTCAATCCCGTTTTCTCTGTTATACCTTCTCCTTCTCCTTTAATCCTTCTCCCAATCTATAGGGATCTTTGGGCAATGCCTGCTCTGGCTTTTTCATGTTGAGAAGGTGTGTCCACACTAAAGGATAGGGGGATGAAATTAATTGATAATTCTGGAAAGGTTGGTCCTCTGAGTTTCAGGATTATCTGACCTGGGAAACTTCTGGGAATTAGATGTTCCAGGAAGGCAAACCTAGTGCATGAAACCTTTATAGAGTCTCAGTTCAAGCCCTAGGTGTTCTTAAGAGTCAACAGTTCAAGTCCTAGATGATGCTGGTTGGGGTTTAGCAAATCATGGCAGTTAGCACCATCTAACTGAAGCTTACATAAGGACAGCCTCCAGAACAGCCTCTTGACTCCATTTGATCTCTTAGGCACTGATGCCTTATTTTATTACACTTATTTTCCCCCTTTTGGTCAGGAAAGCATTGTGAATCCCACGGTGCCAGGGCAAGACTCATCCCTGGGATTCACGCCCCATGTTGTCAGGGAGATTTTGATCCCTGAATGGCTTGTATCACATAGTGGGGAGGGGCAACGATTTCCCTTGCACAGTTGGGCTTAGAGAAAGAGAGGCTGCATCTGAGCAACAAGAGACTTCCTGGAAGCAATTCTTAGGCCTTGTCATGGGTAGTCATAGTTTCCCCCCTGCAGAAATAAGTTTCATAAGGGTAAGTTTCAAAATCTAAGACATGGCTTATTTTCTTCGAAGTCCCCAGTGGTTGAGAAAGTACCCAGGGTTTTCCAGATTGGAGAATTTAATAGTTATATGTTTTTTTTCTCTCTCTATATATATCCCCTCTTAAGACCCTCAAGGGACTTTAACAGTACTTTTTATTTATCGGCCCACCATAGTATGAGATATATCCTGGTATTACATTAAGTTATACAGAATTACAAGACCTCTTTCCTGTTCTGGACTCCAGGAGTTTGGGTTTTTTAAATGAGCTATCCAGACAGGTTGATTTAGATTACATATTACAGAAAATTTAGGTTTTGACATAATAAACCTGCCTTTGATCTCATACAGTAGCTAAAGGTCTAGAGTATGTACACTACCATCTTTTACCCTCCATTCTAATTTACCTTAGACCCAGCCAGATTGGCTTTGTTTTAAACTCTAACTGAGGCCTGATCTCTTTTTTTGGTTACTTTGTTATTATATATACCTATGCTACTTTCAGGTCTGCAGCACTCTGTTTCTGGGTCTTAGGTGTCACAGAGCTACTCAAAGTTCCAGGGAAATACCAGCTGATACACCTATAGTTCAGTGTCTCAGAATCCAGGATTATATCTACAACTTCAACCAAGTGGCTTCTGTAAGGGCCCACAATATAGGCTCCCATTTTCTTATACGTATTTTCTGAGAGAGACCTTAGCATATTTGTTCTTAGTGTCTGGCTTATTTTGCACAATAAATTGTCCCCAGGGTTTATTCAGTTTGTTGTGTGCCCCTTGACATCCCTCCTTTTTGTAGCTGCACTATTCCATCATATAAATGTGTCACCATTCACCATTGTGTTTCTCAGTCATTGTATCCTTTGGCTCCCTCCATCGATTGGGCATCATGGATAATGTCCAAAATAATGTAATAATATAAGACAAACCATGTCTTACAGTGTCTTTGCTTGGTTGTACAATCAGCAGTACTCTCAATTTTAGACAATTTTCATTGGGCCATAATGACAAAGAACCAGAAAACACATCACCAGCTGTCAAATCAAAACTACCTTTTATCACTTGTCCCTCTGTCCACCCCTCCACCCCCCAGTTGCCCCTGGTGGTACTGTGCTACTGTTGAAATCTTGTTAACTATTGGCTATATCATGCAATTCAATCCCCCCCATAACCTTCTTCTGCCAACTCTTTGTTCACTATCGAGCCATTGAAATAGTTCATGTGAGAACTTATTTATAATTGTAAATTTAAACAGTGGGATACATGGCACTATACATGCCCTTTCAATCATACTCACCTTCAATATGGCACTGTTACTTATAAACCTGCTAATTAGTTACTGTCACTTCTATACATTACCTTACATTTAGATTCAACTTCTTTGGGTAGCCTTTCCTCTATCTCTAGTTTATATGTAGCTCTAGGTCAGTTAAATTCTGCAGTGTAACCTTTGAGATGACCTTTACCAGAGTCAATAGCAAAATCATATAGTATCTGTCCTTTTGTGTCTGACTTATTTCACCCAGCATTATGTCCTCAGGATTCATCCATGTTCTCATGTTCCAGGACATCATTTCGTCTTACTGCTGTATAATGTTCCATAGTATGCATATACCAGATTTTGTTAATACACTTGTCTGTTAATGGGCACTTGAATTGTTTCCATCTTTTGGCAATTGTGAATAGTGCCGCTATGAACATCAGCATGCAAATGTCTGTTCATATCACTGCCCTTAGCTATTCTGGGTATATACCAAATATTGGTATTGCTGGGTCATAGGGCATCTCAATATTTAGTTTTCTGAGGAATCACCGAGCTATCTTCCACAGTTACTGTACCATTATCCATTCCCACCAACAGTGAATACTTGTTCCAATTTCTCTATATCCTCTCCAACATTTGTAGATTTCTGTTTATTTAATAGCAGTCAGTCTTATACGTGTGAGGTGATATCTCATTGTCATCTTAATTTGCATTTGCATTATAACTAATGAAAATGAGCATCTCTTCATGTGCTCTTTATAGCCATTTGTATTTGTTCTTCAGGAAAGTGTCTACTGATATCCTCTGCCCATTTTATAATTGGGCTGTGTGTTCTTTTATTGTTGAGTTATATAATTTTTTATCTACACAGGATATCAAGCCATTATCCAATATGTGGTTTCCAGATATTTTCTCCCATTGAGTTGGCTGCCTCTTCACCTTTTTAACAAAGTCCTTTGAGGTACAGAAGCTCTTGATCTTAAGGACTTCCCACTTGTCTATTTTTTCTTTCACTATTGTGCTTTAAATATGAAGTTTAAGAAGCTACCTTTTATTACTAGATCTTGAAGATTTTTCCTTGCATTTTCTTCTAGAAGTTTTATGGTACTGGCTTTTTTAAAATTTTGTGTTTTTTTTGAAAGAATTGCTTATTTACTGAACCAATTTTAAATTTATATCTTTAAATTCAATTTTGAAGTGTTTTCACACACACAAAAATGATTGGTATGCCAACAGTTGTCCTAAAGTGAAACACAGTCACCTTACCAAAAAACTGTTGCAAATATTTTCACCCAAGTAAAAAAAAAAATTATTTCTTCTGAATATGAAAACCTGTAACAAATTTAAATTAATTATATAAAACTCGTTACTTCTAGTTTTCCCCTTGCAAAGATCCCAAAAAAAATGTTCAAGTAATTAATATACATCCATCACAGGATAATTCTGGATCGTCCCCATACCAGACCAGATGCTCCTTTAATTTTAAACCCATCATCAGAGACCAAGAGTCATTTTGATTTTTCATTTTCTACAAAATTCATGTGTGCCAAAAATGAAAGACCCAAGAGAAACAAAAACAAAGACAAAACCCTAGTACTGACGCTGATGTCCAGTATGCTAATTAAATAGTGGCCCCAAATGCCACTGATCAAAAATAATGTAGTGTCTGTATATCATTGCAATGATATATATATATTTACACTGGCTTTAACCCTTTGGCATCAGAAACCCAGATTTTTCCAGTTGCGTGAATATACACTTCCTCCTTTCCAAAAGTGGAGAAAGTAGACATACCAGCACAGAATGAAAAACAGCTACCATTTGCTGAGATACCCAGAGAATTGGCTTTAAGAGACTTCTATAAGTTAGGAAGTAACCAAAAAATGGTTGCTAGCTGCTTGTGTCATCAATTTACATGGAGGTGACTGAGTCTTAAGCTTCAATGTAAAAATTTAGGGGGGAAATGCTTATTGGGGTAAGTTTTATCTTTAAAGCAAAAACAAGAAAGGAAGTTTAAAGTACCCAGCTGTGGTAGCATTCTCCAAAGTGAGAGAGCTGTGCTATTAGCTTGGCAGAAAATGTCAAGATGCAGACTGATTGTATCTCATGACTCAAAAAAAAGAATCTTTAATGACTTGAACTGCATGAGAGGAATCCAAAGAATGCAGTAAGTTTAGTGAAGTACTATCAGCCCTTCTGCTGATTTCTTGAACAAACTGCATTTTATTATGAAAACAGAGAAAAAAAGACCATGCTCTTATATTTTATTTACAGTGTTTGAGTTCTGGAAGAACTATATAATGGAAAATTCAAATAAGAACTAATGCAAATCAAACATCAAATATTCATTATCACTTTCCTAAAAAAATGTTTTCCCCATAACTATTAATAAAAAAGAAACATAAACTGTGATTGTACAGTTCAGAAAGTAAAAAACAGAAAAGCTACTGACATTGTGTGGTAAACAGTCAGATATGAGAAAAAGGCTTTGAAACAACCCTCCAGACTTCAAAAAAATCTCTTCAAGGTGTATGGGTTCAGTGGTAGAATTCTCACCTGCTTTGTGGAGACCTGGGTTCGATTCCCAGCCTGTGCACTCCCTCCACCCCACCCCAAAATTCCACAAATGGTACTGCAATAATGGGATAGTCAAATGGAAAAAGAATGAAATGTGACCCCCACCACACAGCATACAAGATTAAGAAAAAATCTCTTCAGGTAGTAGATCTGTCTCAGTGTTATGGTAACTACAACAAGAGCTTCAAAGAAGGACCAAAGGACTGCTCTGCTGTTTGTGTTGTCATTGATCGCTCTGTGTAGTCTCCCCCAAACTTTCATGTACTCCTGTTCATGCTTTACAGCTGTCACTGCCATTGCTAGCTCATTGATCCTTTCTTCTAGCCTGTTCTGGTGAGCTTCTGTTTCCATGTTGTCCTTTTGGGGCTTCCCCAGTATCATTGGTGAACATCAGTGTCTTTGGAGTTCATTGTGGCCATCCTATTACTAAAGCAAAACTTCTGTGTTCTATCCATGTGATCAGCAAATGTATATTTCCCACTGGACTCTTGGTCTCCTTTACAAATTCCTTTATTATCAGGCTCTGAAATCTCTACATCTATGTCCAGGAAGCCACCCTCAGCCGCTTCGAAGATGAGGTGCCTGAGGTGACCCGCTTGAAGAGTGACTGTTGGCATGTGCATCGATGCTAACAAGGTAGCCCAAGGCAGTGGTCAGGAGCACCAGCTGCTTGGTGAGGGTCTCCATGGTAGGGCCGAGGCCAGGACCAGAAATGTGGTCTCCAGAGTTACTGCCAGCGCTGCCTCTTCGGCCACCACCACCTCACCAGTATAGGCTTTTACAGTTAGGTCTTTAATCCATTTTGAAGTCATTTTTGTATAGGGGATAAGGTAGGGGTTCTTTTTCATTCTTTTGGCTATTGATGTCCAATACTCCCATACCCATGTATGGAAACTACTATCCTGTTCCAGTTCAGTGGATTTGGGGACCTTATCGAAGATCAATTGTCCACAGATTTGGTGGTCTAGCTCTGCACTCTGGATTCTATTCCACTGGTTGATGCTTCTGTCTTTGTGCCAGTATCCTGCTGTTTTGACCACTGTGGCTTTATATTAAGCTTTGAAGTCGGGAAATGATAGTCCTCCCACTTAATTCTTCTTTTTAAGGATATCTTTAGCTATTCAGGATCTCCTTCCCTCCCCAATAAATTTGATAATAGATTTTCCAAGTCTTCAAAATAGGTTGTTGGAATTTTATAGGATATTGCATCGAATTAGTAGATCAGTTTGGGTTGAATTGACATCTTAATGACATTCCACCTCCCTATCCATGAGCATGGAATGTCTTTCCACCTATTTAAGTGATTTTTTAAATCTTTTAACAATTTTTGTAATTTTCTGTGTACAAGTTCTTGATGACCCTGGTTAGACTTATTCTTAGATACTTGATTCTTTTGGTTACTATTTTGAATGGAATTTTTTCCTTAATTGTCTCATCAGGTAGGTCATTGCTTGTATATAGAAACATTAGTGATTTTTGTACATGAATTTTGTATTCTGCCAATTTGCTAAATTTGTTTATTTGCTCACATAGCTTTATTGTAGATATTTCCGGATTTTCTAAGTATAGAATCATGTCATCTGCAAATAATGAAAGTTTTACTCCTTCCTTTTCTATGTGGATGCATTTTATTTCTTTCTCCTGTCTAATTGCTCCAGCTAGGAATTTTAGTACAATGCTGATTAATAGTGTTGACAATGGGCATCCATGACTCATTCCCAATCTTAGGGGGAATGCTTTCAATCTTTTACTGTTAAGTATGATGCTGGCTATGGGTTTTTCATGTATGCCCTTTGATATTGAGGAAGTTTCCTTTGATTCCTTCCTTTTGAAATGTTTTTTATCAGGAAAGGATGCTGGATTTTGTTAAATGCTCTTTCAGCATCAATCAATATGACAATGTGATTTTTCCCTTTCGATTTGTTAATGTGCCATACTACATTGACTGATTTTTCTTGTGTTGAACCACCCCTGCATTCATGGTATAAACTCCACTTGGTCATGATGTATAATTATTTTAATGTGTCATTGGATTTGCTTTGCTAGTGTTTTGTCGAGAATTTTTGCATCTATGTTCATTAGGGAGATTGCTCTGTAGTTTTCCTTCCATGTAGTATCTTTACCTGGCTTTGATATTAGAGTGATGTTTGCTTCCTCACAAAATTAGGTAGCATTCCTTTTTCCTCAATTTTTTGGAGGAGTTTGAGCAGGATTAGCCTTAGTTCTTTTTGGAATGTTTGATAAAATTCCTCTGTGAAGCAATCTGGTCCTTCTCTGTGGGAAGATTTTTGATGACTGAATCTCTTTACTAGTGATTGGTTTGTTGAGAGCTTCTATTTCTTCTTGAGTCATTATAAGTAATTCGTGCATTTCTAGGATTTGTCCATTTCTTCTAAGTTAACTAGTTTGTTGGCATATAGTTGTTCATAATGTTCTCTTATGATTTTTAAAATTTCTTTATGATCTGTGGTAATGTCCCCTCCTCTCATTTCTGCTTTTGTTTATTTACGTTCCCTCTCTCTTTTTTATCTTTTATTTTTTGTTAGTCTAGCTAAGGATCATCAATTTTATTGTTTTTCTCAAAGAACCAACTTTTGATTTTGCTGATTTTTTCTATTGGTTTTTTTTTTGTTGTTCTCCAGTTTGTTTATTTCTGCTTTAATCTTTGTTATGTTTCTTCTTTACTTGCTTTGGGGTTAGTTTGCTGTTCTTTCTCTAAATTTTCCAGGTGAGCAATTAAATCTTCAAGTTTTGCTCATTCTTGTTTTTTAATATAGGCATTTAATGCAATAAATTTCCCTTTCAGCACTGCCTTTGCTGCATTTCATGTTTTGATATATTTTATTTTTACTATCATTTGTCTCCAGATATTTACCAGTTCCTCTAGCAATTTCTTTCTTGACCCACTGATTATTTAAGAGTGTGTTGTTTAATTTCCATATATTTGTGAAAGCTCTGTTTCTTTGGTGATTATTAATTTCCAGCTTCATTCTGTTGTAGTCAGAGCTTTGCATCATTTCAATCTTATCAAATTTATAAAGACTCAGTTTGTGTCCCAGCATATGCTCTATCCTGGAGAACGTTCCATGAGCTCTAGAGAAAAGCTTGATGTGTTGGGGTACAATGATCTGTATATGTTATTAAGTCTAATTCATTTATCCTATTGTTTAAGTTCTGTTTTTCCTTGTTGATCTTCTATCTGGTTTTTCTATTTGTAGCAGACAACAGTGTATCGAAGTCTCAGACTATTACTGTTGAAACATCTATAGCTCTCTTCAGTTTTGCCAATGTTTGTCTCATATACTTTCAACCTCCTTAATTGAGAGTGTAAAAATTTACAATTGTTATTTCCTCTCGCTGAATTGTCCATTTTATTACTTTGTAGTGTCCTTTGTCTTTTATGACACCTTTACATTTAAAATCTATTTTATCTGATATTAGTATAGCTACTCCTTCTTTCTTTTGGTTACAGCTTGTGTAGAAGATCTTCTTCCATCTTTTCACTTTCAATCTAATTGTGTCTTTGAATCTAAGATGTGTCTCCTTATAAAGAACATATAAAAGGACTATATTTTAAAATCAATTCTGCCAGTCTGTATCTTTTAATTGGTGAGGTTAGTCATTAATGTTCAAAGTAACTACTGTAAAAGTAGTTCTTAAGTTTACCATCTTATCCTTTAGTTTCTATTTGTCAGAGCTATGTATTCTTTTCTTTCTCTCTCTTTTTATATTTTAAATTACTGTTACTGGTATTCCTCAATTCTGTGTCCTCCTCCAGACCTCCCTCTCCTGTTTTTTTTTTTTTTTTCAGCTGATAGGACTCCCTTTAGTACCTCGTAGGGCAGGTCTCTTGTTGACTAGTTCTCTCAGTCTTTATTTGTCTTTGAAGGTTTTAATCTCTCCCTCAATTTTGAAGAATAACTTGGCTGAATAAAGAATTCTTGGTTGAAAACCTTTTCATTCAGGATTTTAAATATATCATACCACTGCCTTCATTCAGGATTTTAAATGTATCATACTACTGCCTTCTTGCTTCCATGGTGCCTTTGAGTAGTCTGAAGTCAGTCTTATGTGTTTTCCCTTGTATGTAGTAGAATGCTATTCTTATGCTACTTTCAGGATTTTCTGTTTATCTGAAACATTTGGCAGTTTTGATGAGTATGTGTTTTGGAGTAGGCCTATATGGACCTCTTTGATTTGCATATTTATGTCTTTTATCAGGGTTTTGAAGTTTCCCCCAGTTATATCTTCAACTAAATTTCCCAGCCCTTTACTGTTCTCTTCTACTTTGGGGATACCAATGATTCTTATATTTGTATACCTTATTCTAGTTTGCTAGCTGCCAGAATGCAATATTCCAGAACTGAAACAGCTTTTAAAAAGGGGGAATTTATTAAGTTGTAAGTTTACAGTTCTAAGACTGTGAAATTGTCCAAATTAAAGCACGTCTATAAAAATGTCCAAATTAAGGCACCAACAAGAGGTTACCTTCACTCAAGAAAGGCCAATGAAGTTCAGGGTTTCTTTCTCAACTGGAAAGGTACCTGGTGAACATGGCAACGTCTGTTAGCTGTCTCTCCAGGCTTCTTGTTTCCCCTCAGGGGCATTTTCTTTCTTTACCTCCAAAGGTCTCTGGCTACAGGGCTCTGTATTGGCTCTAAAAGTGATTCTCTCCAAAATGTTTCCTCTTTTACAGGATTCCAGTAAAGTAATCAAGACCCACCTGGAATGGGTGGAGTCACAACTCCATGAAAGTCATCTAATCAAAAGTTACCTCCCATAGTTGGGTGGGTCACATCTCCAAGTAAACAATCAAAAAGCTCCCAGCCAGCAATAGTGAATGACAATGAAAGGACAGGGCTTTTCTGGGGTCCACCACAGATTCAAACCGCACACACCTATTGTTGTCTATCATTCCCCTAAAGTACAACTGCATTTCTCCATCTTTCTGCCCATCTGCTCTTTTGTGCGCTGTAATTCAATTATTTTTTCTTCTAGCTCACGTATTCTTCCTTCTGCTTCTTAAAATCTGCTATCATGTGTCTCTAGTTTATTTCTAATTTAGTCTATTGCATCTTTCATTTCTGTAAGATTTGCCATTTTTCTATTTAATCTTTCAAATTCTTTGTTCCAACTTAAAAGGATTATATACCCTAGGAAAGCCAAATTTTAATCCTGATCCATCTTGTAGACAAAGCTGTTTCTTTTAATCCCTGTTCAGCACTATGGGTTGGAAACTTGATTAGATTATCTCCATGGAGATGTGAGATACCCAATTGTGGGTATTAACCTTTGATTAGAAGGAGCTGTGACTCTACCCATTCCAGGTGGTTCTTGATCAGTTTACTGGAATCTTTTAAAGGAGGAAACATTTTAGAGAAAGTGGAGAGCTGCAAGAGAGCCACAAAAACCATGAGGGCCCATGCAGTCAGAGACCTTTGGAGATGAAGAAGGAAAACATCCCCAGGATAACTTCATGAAATGAGAAGCCTGGAGAAAAAGCTAGAAGATGCTACCATGTTCGCCATGTGCCTTTCCAGTTGAGAGAGAAACCCTGAACTTCACGGCCTTTCTTGAGTGACGGTAAACTCTTGTTGGTGCCTTAATTTGGACATTCTTATAGATTTGCTTTAATTGGGACATTTTCATGGTCTTAAAACTGTAAACTTGCAACTTAATAAATTGCCCCTTCTAAAACCTGTTCTGTTTCTGGTATATTGCATTCTGGCAACTAGCAAACTAGAACTTTCTTTATGCTCTTCTAGTATGTTCCTGATATTCTTTATTTCTTTATAAATATCCTTGAGTAGTTGTTCTATATTTTGTATTCCCTCTGGAGTTTTGATTTGGTCATTTGTCTGGGCTGTTTATGCTTGGATGTTCGTGTACTTTGTGATTTTTGGTTGGTGACATAGTCCCATGGACACTGCTAACACTGCCCTGGTTTGTAATGGAAGGAAGTGCTATGTGGCAGTTAGAGTTTAGTGAAAATAAAGATGGATTTTTATTTTTCCATTCAAGTTCATGAGTTCTCTGAATTGGAGTTCATGGAGTCTGGGTTAATATGGTGAGTTCTTTGCAGGGTCTCCATAGTCTTTCTTATAATATGATTATATTATAATATCACAGGCTGTGATATATTTGACCCTTGAAGATAATCAGCATATCTGGTGTATATTTTAAGTAGAACTTTTAGTGTCTTTGGAAATTAGTAGATACAAATAGGTATTTAGAGAGGGGACACTGCTCCAGTACACAGCTGAGAAGAATCCCACTCTCAAGGACAAATGGGGTCTGGGGCAACAAGAGAGGAGGGTGTCATCTAATTCTCTCTCCAGCAGTATCTTAGCCCAGCCAAGTTGTTAGGCATTTTGGTCTATCTCAGACGTATGGGTCAGGTAGAGACTGTTGCATGATCCCTTACATAAAGTCTCTATCCCAATGAAACTAGATCCCTTGAGGTATTCTTACCTCTCCTAGTCCCTTCTTGCCTCTGTGCCTTGGAGTGTGTTGTCCTTTCTTCTGAAATGCCCCATTTCCATTATTCTCTCTCAAAATAATTTGGATCTGGTGGGACAATTGGTGCTTTGCTTTATTTCTTTTTCTTCATTAAAAAAAATATTTCCCACCTGATAGCTACCATTTGTTAGGAGCACACACTGCTTTTATTTGGGGAAACATATGTATTTATTTTTAAACATTTTACCAATCTTTTCAGGCCTCGTTCAAATCTAACTACCTCCTTGAAGGTGCCTCTGATCTTATCAGTCCAAAAGGGAATCTCAAACTGAATTCTCATTGCCTCTCCCTGTGCTTACCACATTCTGCCTGGTATTAGAGGAGACACATTTACTGAATGAATTGATTATCTGATCTTTTTTTCCAGATTATAAATCCTTTGAAGAGAGTGCTTGTATCAGTCAGGGTTCTCCAGAGAAAAAGAACCAACAGGAGATATATATAATTTATTTTAAGAAATTGGTTCACATGATTGTGGGGGCTGGCAAGTCCAAGATTTGTGGAACAGGCGAGCACTACATCTTATTCCAGTAAGAGTGATGTTACAATCTTGAGTCTTAAATCCATAGGGGAAGCCAGCAAGCTGGAATTCTGTGGGGAATTGATGTCATAGTCTTGAGGCAGAATTTCTTCTCTTGAACTCTGTTCTTTGCTCTTAAGGCTTCTAATTAATTGGATAAGGCCCATCCACATTATTGAGAGTAATCTCCTTTACTTAAAGGCAACTGACTGTAGATGCTAATCACGTCTACAGAATACCCACACAGCAACATCTAGGCTAGTATTTGACCGAACAATTTGGTCCCTAATCAATTTGACAGACAAAATTAACCATCACAGAGTTCATGCGTTTATTCATTGCCATATCTTCCCTAGTAGCTAGCCCAATGTCTTGCATATAATAACCTATTTTGTTATACTATAATTAACTAATTATTTAATATTGGCACTTAAGTAAAAAACATTGGTGATAGCAGTTTGAATATGAGAGACAGTCAGTAAATTTTTGGTTGAATCAATATAAAGTTGTCTTGATAAAAGCCACTATCCACTATAATAAGAGCTGTTTGTTAGGAGTGAGGCATTTCTACTCATCTTTCTGCATCAGACTCATCTCAGCCCAGTCTTGTAGCACCGTCCAACCAAGGAAGGATTTTTTTGCTGTTCAGGTTTGTCAGGCCATTTGTTGGACTACATTTAGGGAAGGAAGGTATTTGTACCCTAATTCACACAGGTGAGAGTGTAAGCCATTCCAGGTCTTACTCTGGGGATTCCAACCATCTAAAATTGTGCTGGGGAGGTGAGAGAGGAGTGGGGAGGGAGCAAGGGTCCTCACTTGGGCCTTTGGACCTAGGCTATGTTTTCCAAACTGACTTCTATCACAGAGTTGTTGCACTGAGTATAGTGGGTACCTGTCCAGCTATTATTCAAGTTTGACTTTGATTCCAAATCTGCTATCATATTTTGAATATAACTCCCTTAGTCCAGATTTTCTCAGGGAGAAGGGGTGAACAAATAAGGAACCTGTCATTTTTGGCTCTCTGTCCATAATGCCATCAGAATTCTGCCAAATTTCACTTCACACAGCATAGAGGGAAACTACAAATTGAATCTGACTTCATTACATAGGCAACTGTGTTTTCTATATTTATTTTTCCATATGACTATCCTGTTATTGCAGCACCACTTGTTGAAGTTTTTGCTTTTTTTTTTCTTTGGAAGTGCATGGACCAGGAATTGAATCTGGGTATCCCATATGGCAGGGGAGAATTCTAACACAGAACTACCTGTGCACCTCCTTATTTTGGATTTTTGAATATCATGAAAATTCACCCAATTTTACAATATTGTTGACAAGAGTACTGTTTGCTGACTCTAGCCCTTTGTGGTAGGTTTGGTTCAAATTTTGTGATTTGTTCATTGAAAGAGAACCTTGAAGTAGACAAACTTTTGCTAGTGGCATTTCTCTCTCATGTTCAGTAATGAAGGAGAGTAGATTGTTCTCATCAGGCAGGCTTGCTCTACCTTAGGTGATGAAAAGAAACCCCAGGTAGAGTAGAGATACCATTGTATCATGGTAGCATTTCCAGGTAGCTCTGCTCTTGGTGTGTGTACAATAAACTCCGTGCTATTTTTCACTTTATATTTCATTCTGCTGGGGCTATAACCTGGTTTTACAGCTCATCCCACTATGACATAAAACACATGGATGAAAATCCACCAATGCCACAGAAAAACATTAAGTACAGAGTGCTCCTAGCATTTTCCTATAATTTTAATTATTTTCAATTCAAAATTTTTTACACTCTAAACCATTCTTTAGGGTTGTCCCCCCTCTTTGAATTGTCCCTTCAGCAATAGGTAACAGTCATGGAAGTTGAGAACAAGATTAACTAGCTGGCATTTTCTAGGGATTGAATCAGCACCTTTTTGAGTGTAAATTTCTTATGATTTATTAAATATTTTTATTACCATTTTTTTTTTTTGTCCAACAATGTAGGAGATTGTGGTCAGTTGAAAGGAGACATTCATCTCCATGGACATATTTTTCTTTCACCTGTAATAATTTGTTTTCAAGTTGAAGAGCCTTTAAATAAGTTCATGGACCTTAAATGCTCCTAGGAAAGCAAAAATGTTTTGCTGAACTTCTATTCTTGTTCTTTCTTCCAACATGAAATTATAAGTAGTTTTCAGGATGCTAGTGACACTAGAGAACCAAATAGAGCATTGGAAATAAATAAGCTTGGCTCTATAAGTTATTGCACAATGAGGAAACATATTATTCGTCCCTACTGGAAATGGCCAAGTGGGAAAATAATAGCAATTTGCACTGGGGTCTGCATAAAGCTAGCCACAGAGCTCTAGACTTGTATATCCAGTTGCTTTGTAAATGTCTCCTCTTGGATATCTCAAAGATACCACAAACTCAACACACAAGAAACAAGTCTCCTGCCTCAAACATGGCCATCTCACTGTGTTCCTTACCTCAGTGCATGTATCACCTATCATCCAGTGAAATGTGGCAGAACAGTGAATTGAAATGCTGAATTGTGCTTCTTCTCCCAATACTTTTCCTTTCGTATTCATTAAAAACTGTGACTCCAAGCCTTAAGGCTCTTGATTGACCCTGAAGCAAGTGGTCAACAGGCTAGGGCCGGTCTTCTGGAAATGGTTTAAGCCAGTTACAGAGACAGGAGTTGAGTAGGGGAAGGCTCTGGAGGACAAAGAGAGAGGAGGGAGGAGACCACCCCAAGTAGGAAGAAAAGAGAGGAGCCTTTGAGAATCTCTGTGTGGAACCTGTGGGACACTTCCATGGTAGCTTTCTTAGGAGACAGCTAGCATTCAGGGGAATGGTTCTATGGTGTCCTAGGGAGGCTGGATTCAGCCTCATCAAAGGTTTCTGTGACCCAGGTGTAGAATATTTTAGGAGCCAAAGGGATGGAGGGGGGCACTCAAAATAATGGACAGCTTAAGGGTAACCAGTTTGAACAGATCACCAGTGACCTTGGAGAAGGACTACCAGAAATTTAATCATAAACCTGGGGAAGAGGTGAAGGGAAGAAGTCTTAGTAGCCAATAGCAGGATGAGGTCTTAGAGTTGAAATTTAAGAAAGTTATAATGTGATCTTTCTTACACACAGATTGTGGAATAAGCTTCCAACCTGCTACACAGGGAATTCAGGGTCCTTCTTAACACTTATCTCACCTTCACACCTCATATCAAATTCATCAACAAAACTTGCATAGTTTATTTCCAGAATCCATCACCTTCTCTTCATATCTACTGCTACCATCCGATTTTCCATAAGCTCAATAGTCCAATTTTCCATAAGCTCAAGCCTGAAGTACTACCTCTCCGTCTTAATAGTTAATATTATTTTACATCAAGTTTGTTCCCCTCTAAATCAATCCATGTTTAAAACACACATCTGAATATACAAGCTCTTTAGTGAATTTCCAGTGTTGTTAGAATAAAGGGCAATTCCTTTAACCTGGACCATAAGGCCCTCTGTGGACTGTATCCTGCCTGCCTTTCTAGCCTTGTCTCTCATGATGCTCACCTGCTGTTTCTCAGCTCCAGTAACTTCCTACCCCAGTGTCTTTCCATAACTTGCTCTTTCTCACTGGGATACTTATTATATTCCTTGTTAACCCACTGATTCCTTCCTGCCCATCATACCTTCCTTAGGGAAATCTTCCTAACCTCTTTGGTTAGACCAGATTTCTCACTATATACCTCCTGCACCATGACCTTCTTCATCCCACCTATCACGGTTGTGTTTGCTCTTAGTGTATGATCATTTGATCCATGCCTCTTTATCAATACACCTTTAAGCTCCTGGAAGGCATGCATCGATGTTGCAAGTCCAGTACTTACCTCTGTACCCTGTGTCAGGGGTCTCTGAAACTGTCCTCAGGTTCATTAATATTAATACTGAAGGACTCAGTATTCACAATATAGTGGTACTTATGGGCATGATTTATTATAGCAAAAGAACACAAGTGAAAATTAGCAGAGGAAAAAGACTCTTGGGGTCAAGTCTGGAGGAAGCCAAGCACAAGTTTCTAAGATCATAGGTTCTTGACAAATATTTGTTGAACAATTATAAGTGCATTTGACATCACTGAGAATTTGCCAAGTTTTAGCAAAGTACACCGTTAAATTGGCCTTCTCTGTGAAGGCTTCCTCTTTCGAGTTTCCTTTTAGTCCATCTTTACTAAGAACCTGTTATATGCAAGACACTTTGTGAGGTTCACAACAGGAAATAAGAACTAGTTCCCACCGTCGAGGCACTTATGTTCTTACTCAATAGAATTTATATCCCAAATTTTACTTTTCAGTTGATGATATCACTTGAAATATAATTATTACAAATCTTTTTCATGTAAAACACGTAGTATAACTAAGAAAAATGTTTTGATCCCTGAAATGATTCTTGACTTTCTTGATATTTCCATCTATAATGGCAGCAAAGATAAAAAAAAAACGATAAAAATTCACCAAATTAATTTTGCTGCTGCATTAGGAGAGCTCTTATCTCCTGGTTTAGCTCTATAATCCCCATTAAGTCTTTTAGTAAGCTGCCTTTTCTCTGCTAAGGAGCAGGAGTTCCTTGGCTTTGACAGTCTCTCTGTTGCATTGTTTCCTTTTCTTTTTCTTACCCATAATATATTATGTAACAATTTACAGAGGCCTCGCCATGCATTTCGAATCAAGTTTGTTGACACCCGCTTTAAAAACTCACCCAAGGCCTGCTGGGAGCCACTCCCTGTGTGGGAGAGCCTTGTACCTCTGCCACCGGCCCTTGCCCTGCAGTGCCTGTTGCATTATTTCTTGTGTCAGTGGCCAAAGGTGGAGCACTATCCAGTCTTGTGGTTGATTCCTCAGCACTGTGGGGAACCACAAAATAAAATGGTGAATAGCTGTTAACATCAAATGAGTAAAATGACTTTCAGTGATTTTTATGCTCCACAATGATGAGACCCACTGGGAGTTATCTGCCTGTGTATAATTTTCCACAGTGTCTTTTCTAAATCTAATCCGCATTTGTCTCAGGATGCCCATCTAACTTTGTTAAATTTCTTCAATTCTTTGAATCACTTGAAATGTGTGATTATCCAATAAATGCATAATTTACAAATTCATTTTACTTAAGACTTCCTTTTGTGGTAAAGAAAGTAGCATCCTTTTCTGCCTTGGCATCTTTTGAAGTCTTTGCAAAAGAACCTCTCCGGGGCTCTTTGCCTCTGTATCTCCCATTCCTTACAGCTAGAGACCCTTGTCATTGTCATCTGCTCAGCTCTGCTCTCTGGGATCACTTGAACCCCACAAGAGAATCTGCCAAGTAGCTTAGATGCCTCAAGTCAGCTACTTTTTGTTCTGGTTGGTGCCACACTTCTAAAACCTGAAATTCTGCCTCACTCTTGTGACAAGACAAGAACTTGTCCCCTCAAACTTATGGTTCAGCCAGGGAAATGGAGAGGAATTTGGTAATTATTAATTGGCTTATTATGTGCCAAGCACTGTTAGAGCACTTTACTCACTGACAACCTTATGCCATAAATGCAGTTAATATTTTACAGATAAGTGATCTGAAGCATGCGTAGACTAAGTAACTTGCCCTGTGGTCATTACTGTAGAATTTCTGGTCATATTAGTTTTCCTGTAACTATTGTAACAAATTACCACCAGCTTGGTGGCTTAAAACAACAGAAATTTATTTTTTCACAGTTTTGATGCCAAAAGCCTGAAACCAGAATCACTAATTTCAAGATCTAGGCAGAGCCATGCTTGTTCTCACACCGTTAGGGATGAATCTGTTCCTTGCCTCTTACAGCTTCTGGTGGCTGCCAGCTTTCCTTCATTTGTGGCTGCATGACTCTGCTCTTGGCCTCAGGTGTCAAATTGTCTTCTTTTTTGTCTGTGCCTCCCTTTTGTAAGGATACTTGATTGCATTTAAGACCTACCCAGCTAATCCAGGATAATCTCATCATCTAAAAAATCCTTAACTTAATCACATTTGCAAAGACTCCAGATGATTGAGTGAGGTGTCTGTTCAAGTATTTCACCCATCTCTAAAAGAAATGAGGTTAACTGTCTTATTCTTACTGATTTGTATGGCAGAAGTTCTTTTGGGGTTATATGTGCATTGTCCGATGGTGATAAAGATATTTTCTAGGTTGCTTTCTAGATGTTTGATTGTTTTACTTTTCACATCGAGATCTACAATCTACTTGAAGTTGATTTAGTATATGGTATAATCTGGGAATCAAGATTCATTTCATTCCCTATGAAGGTCCACAGTGCAGTAAGCTGCATATGTTTAGTATACAATTTGATGCCTTTTGACATATGTATATACCATGAAACTATGGCCATAATAAAATAATGAAAATATTCATCACCTCCAAAAGTTTCCTCATGCCCCTTTGAAATTGCTCTTTCCTTATCCCCTCTCTCTGCCTCTTGAACCCCAACCAACCACTATAAAATAGCTTATATTTTCTAGAATTTTATTAAATGTAATCATATAGTATGCCCCCTTTTTGGCCTGGTTTCCTTCATTCAGCATAATTATTTTGACGTTCATCCATGTTTCTGCATGGTTTTTGTTCCTTTTTATTGCTGGATATGTCCTAGCTTGCTTACCCATTCCATTATATGGTTATGCCCTAATGTGTTTATCCATTCATCTGTTGAGAGACATTTGAGTTATTTCCCATTTTTTGGTTATTACAAATAAAGCTGCTATGAACTATAAAAAGAGAGTAATTTCCATAATACATGTTTTAAAACAAGTACACATAGTTTTTGGAACTCTTTCCATCAAGCCATTGGGATATGCCCCCTTCCTTTGACTCTAGGCTGGCCTTCATGATTTGCTTGTAACGAATAGAATGCACCAGAATTTTATCGTGCATAACTTTCCAGGCTATATCAGAAAGAGCCAGATCTCATCATGGACATTTACTTTTAGAATTTTGACATTCAGTTATTTTTCACTAATTCAGTTTCTACTATGGTGCCTGGAACTACACTCCCTAAATATGCTTAAAATCAGTGTTTATACAGTATTATATTTTGCAGTACCTAGAAACTTCTAGGGACTTGAAAAGGCCAGAAGAGATGAGATGGAGAGTTGGGTGTCATAGGAGAGAGGAAATGAAAGTAAACCATGTGAAAGATATTGTCCTAGTTTGCTAGCTGCCAGAATGTGATATATCAGAAACAGAATGGCTTTTAAAAACAAGAATTTATTAAGTTGCACATTTACAGTCTAAGGCTATGAAAATGTCCAAACTATATCAGCAACAAGAGATTACCTTCACTAAAGAAAGGCTGAGGAAGTTAGGGGTTTCTTTCTCAGCTGGAAGGGCACATGGTGAAGTCTGCTAGCTTTCTCATCAATGGCTTCTTGTTTCACAAAGCTCCCCCAGGGGCATTTTCCTTCATCATCCCCAAAGGTCTCTGGCTGCCTGGGCTCTAAAGCTTTTTCCAAAATGGTTTCCTCTTAACAGACTCCAGTAAGCAACCCCACATTGAATGGGTGGAGACAAATGTCCACAGAAACCATCTAATCAAAAGTTACCACCTATAATCGGTGGGTCACATCTCCCTGGGAACAATCAAAAAGCTCCCACCCAACAATATTGAATGATGATGGCTTTTCTAGGGTACACAACAGATTGGAACCCACACAGATATATTTTATTCCAATTCTACAGATGGGAAACTAGAGAGGTAAGTCACTTGCCCGTGTGAGAAGTAGAGCCAAAATTCAAGCCTTCAAGCCATGTCTGGTTCCATTCTACTTGTTCCTTCTTCATCACGCTTCGTATATGGAGACAGACCACCTGACTAAGCGATATAGGATAAATTTGGCATATTTTACTGGAGGACATTTTACTCAAGGGTAGTTAATTTAAATTTCAAAATATAATGATATGTTATATAGTATAATAAATGTTGCCATCTTTTATGAAGGTTCAGAAGAATTCAAAGAAATACATTCATGCAGCTGCTTGTTTGGGGTTATAACTCCAAAATCACCATAGGAATTTTTGATATTTATTATGTGGCACTTTATTTCTTCTGATCCAGGGAAACAGTGAAGTATTTTTGTGCCATGATTTGCAGGACTCTGATATATATGCAATTCTAAAATTTAATAATACTCTTTTCTCTGTTGGTATATGCCAAACACTGTAGCCTTATTTATACTTTCATCTCTACACAGTGTGCAACATTATATCATTTTCCAGATGAGGCACCTGAGCCTCCATTTCCCAGGCAAAGTAGAGATTCAACATCAAGTCTGTCCGTATAGACTGTGCTCTTTATGCCTAATACTGTTTAAGCAAAAGGTTTCTTGGACTGGCACTCCTTGCTTATCTCTTAGGGATGGGAATGGGTTGTAGATAATGCCTGCTTAGGTTCAAGGATAGTCAAATTCTGCATTCCAACATAGTTGTAAATGGGACCATTCTATCTATACGAGTTGGATCTTTAATCTCCCTGGATAGAAGTTGTAACTGCTTCAGAGTGCAATTCTCAACTCCTTACTGATTGGCCAGGTTGTCTGCAGTGAGGTATCATGCCTCTGCACACATCTGCTCAACCATCTGTAGTATAAAACATTGTCAATCATTCTTACCTCAGGGAAACCATGAGATTTTAGTTTTGGAAAATTACTGTCCTGTATAAGGATAAAGCAGGATGCCAGTGGTAAAGCTATTTTAACATCTCGCACTTTTGATGAATTCCTGGATATGCGGATTGTAGACTTCAGATTTTAAAGTACAGGAATAATCTCCTAGCCTATGAAAGCAGTTCATTTTATGTCTATCAGATTACTAGGTCATAAATTTTCCTTCCCAGGGCAGAACTGTATTATCAAGTCTGACAGTCTAGGTGCCTCAGATTGAATGAAACTGAAGTGTCACTGGGAAATAAAAAAATTGCTCAGACAAGCTGTTTGGTCACTGTGAATTCTAAACTGTTTTTGGTAGTTGTGGTAGTGGTAAGGACAAGGAGGTGAAAAGGGGGTAAAAAGAACAATATACATGATGGTAATTCAGCAGTGTCTCAGAAAGGCCACCAGTTCAGTGACGAGGTAAATCTAGTGGTGATTTATTTTTTCGAAAGCCCTGAAATTCATGCACATACCATCCACCCAAATTGCCTCTAGAGTTACCAGGGCAAAATACACTTTGAACAACTTTACCTCCCTTATGCATCTGTCATCACAGACGGACTTTTCTGATTTATTTGAGCCCTACACAAGTGTTGAGGACAAGAGTGCATGGGGAGATTCTATGTGAACTTCTATTGATGATTCCTAAAGCTGAAGAACTGGACAGGGTCAGGAGACCTAGCGCTACTGCTAGCTCTAGCATTTGCAGTTTGGGTTCATTTAGACATATTTTCATTATTTCCTGCTACCTTTTTAGACAGAATTCACAGCTTGTGGTTACATAAATGGAAGTTACTTCTGTGCTATGATGTGACCTTCCTCCTCAAGCCTGGCCCTTTTCCCAGTCTCAATGAATGGGACTGTCATCTGCCTAGTGGCTCAGGCCAGAAACCTAGAAGCTATTCTGATGCCTTCCTCTCCCCTAGCTGGGGTCTTTCTATTGTTTCTGGGCTGCCCCCTGAACTGGCCTCCTTTACATCATCTAGCTTACCCTCAGATATTTATTCTCTACGCTATAGCTACGGTGATATTCTCAATGTTACCTATTGATATACTATTTCATCTTAAAAATGTTTTTAGTGCCTATAATGTGTAAGGTGTACAGTGGGAGCAAGGTAGATAAAGTTCTACCTTTATGAAAATACAAAACAGTTTCAGCCACTCCTCCTCCCATCTGCCCACTCCCCAGCACTTCATATTAAAATATTTCTATAGATTTCTAGTTATTCGTAGGTTAAAACCCAGAATCCATCCAACGGCCTTCATAATCAAGTCCCTGTATATCCCTCTAGCCTCACCTTGTAGCCACATTCACTTCACACTAACCACCCTTGCCTTGTGGCCTTGTTTCAGTTCTTTAATTACGCCATTTGTCCTGAAACCCCAGTGCCTTTGCACATGCTGTACTTTTTGCCTGGAATGCTTTCAGCCTCCATTACCCCATACTGGCCCTCAGATCCTGATTCAACTGTCTTTTCCTTGTGAAAGTCTTCCCTGATCCCTCAGACTAGGTCACATACTTAAATTCTATGCTTTCATGGAATCATGAACATTTGCTTTCACAGTTTTGCTAATAGTTATTCTTAGAATTAGATAATTAACAACTTAACCCTCCACAAGTCCTTAAACTCCATAAGACTTGGCACTGTGTCTCTTTTTGGTCACCATATATAACCTTGAAACACCAGCACCAGGATAATAAGTGCTCAGTAATATTTTTAATGCATGATTAAAAAATAATAAAAAATCAACAGACTTGGTCATACAGGGTGGGCCTTCCGTGCTAACCAATGAGCATATACATTGCCAAGTCTGAAATCACAGGTTCGGGCATTGAACACCAAGAAGCAATTCTACCTCCTCTGATTATTGGCAAGTTATTTTTCCTCTTAGGGCCTCAGTTTTGGTATCATTATCATCAGGTTGTTGTAGGGGGTTAATGGAATGATGAGGTAAATGACAGCAATAAATTCATTATCATTTAACATGGCTTCTGTCTACATACATAAAGTAACAGCCCTTGGTCTTTCCTGTTATTGGGTGAGTTATATGCAAACAAGGGGTTCTTTGGGGAGAAAGTGTTAAAAAATCCCAGGTGTTACTCTTTCAGCATATTGTTGTGTATTGTCACCTGATCATTTTTTTTTTTTTAAGAACATTTGCATCACTCCAGAAAAAGAAATAAAAAGAAAAAAGAAAAAGCTCATACATCCCATACCCCATACCCCTCCCTCTTATTGAGCACTGGTATTTCAATCTACCCAATTTATTTTACCCCTTACACCCCCTATTATTTATTTTGTTTTTATCCACATATTTTACTCATCTGTCCATACCTTGGATAAAAAGGAGCATTGACATAAGGTTTTCATAATCACACCATGAAAGTTATATCTTTATACAATTGTCTTCAAGAATCAAGGCTAACAACTATTTTTTTCTTTTAATTTTGGGTTCATGGTCTGGGAATTGAACCCAGGTCTCCAGCTTGTCAGTGAGCATTCTACCACTGAACTACCTGTGCACCAGTAGTAGAATTTTTAAGGACATGTATTTATCCAGAACTAAGTCTACATTCATCAGACATATCTGGATGCACCCATTTGCTTTCTTTTGATTGGAAAGCTGGGAAGATGGCTGGGCCTGTAGGTGCTATTTTGGACTGAGAGGTTGTAATGGCATAAAATAAATTCTATTTGGTGCCTCTTCATCCTGCCTGGCTTAGTTGTAAGTTTTCCTTTGAGAACCACCCTGGTTAGCCCTGTCCTGGCATAACTACAACTAACAGGGCCTGTGTCTCCACATGGTCTGGATGGTAAGAGCAGCCCTTAGCTTCTCTAAATGGCCCCTGCCACTTTCCCTGAGTGGCGCTTGCCTGGGCTGCCCAGCATACTTCACTAGCAAGGCCTGTATCTCCATATGACTTGAAAGATAAACTGCCCTCACTTTCTCCAAAATGGCCCTTGCTGCTTCTGCTTTTCATGCCGTATAATGAAACCTTCAATCCCCAGGATTCGTGGGAAAGCTCTCTCTTCTCGTGTCACGGTAGAGGAAAGAATCCCAGACTACAAGCGCTTCTCCCGCCTCCCCCAGGACTGTCGCAGGAACCTGGGTTAGGTAAGATAAGGCCTCCATGGTCCTTGTTCTCCCTTCTGCCTCTCTAAAGCCTTTGATCCAAAAAAAAGTGTCCTTTCATGCATTCTTGGCTTACTGGCTGTGTTTATGCCTCATCACCCAAAAAAAAGTTCCACAAAACAGAGGTAACTCTGGGAACAGAGGCTATACAGGACAGAGTTGCAAATTAGCTGGAATCCCAATGCCAGCTTAAATTAAAAACCTGCTCTATGGAGCAGAGCTGTCACACAACTCTGGACTGACTCCCAATCCATCCCCTCTCGCCCTCAACTTTTAAGCCAGAAGGACACAAACTTCTGTCTTGTGCAAGCCACTGTCATATGAAGTTTTGCTCACAGCCCAACCTAATCTTAGCTAATACAGTGCAATACAGCACTATCCAAGATATGAAAGGTACAAGAGTCTCTCTACCTCCCCCCCAAGTCCTGTGGGATGATCTGACATCTGTGTTCCTCTGAGACTTGTGTGCATGATGCAATGATCAGGCTTCAGCTCTGTCAGAGCCAGTAGAGTCTTTCTATGCTTTTCCATACCTAGGCCCAAGTCAGAGTCCCAGTTTGTTATTTGGTTCATTCAGTCATTCATTCAGATAGCAAATAGTTGTGGATCCTCCATTATGGAACAGGCACTGCTCTTGGTTTTTGGGGTGCACCTGTACTTAAACTGCTGAGCTGAATTGTACAATATTAGAATCCACTTTCTCCTATCTCCAAGCACCACCCTTCCCCTCTGCAGGGGAGATGGTCATGTTACTAATTGTTTTTTCAAGGTTTAAATCTTTTTGGCTTGAGGGGTGTGCCAGTTTGAAACTGTTGCATACCCCAGAAAAGCCATGTTCTTTAATCTTCATTCATATTGCTGGGTGGGATCTTTTGATTGTTTCCATGGAGATGTGACCCACCCAATTGTAGGTGATAACTTTTGATTAGGTGGTTTCCATGAAGATATGTCTCTACACGTTCAAGGTGGGGTTGCTTTCTGGAGTCATTTAAGAGGGAAGCATTTTGGAAAAAGCTTCAGTGCCAACAGAGCCCATACAACCAGAGATCTTTTGTGATATAGAAGGAAAGTGCTCCCAGGGAAGCCTTACCAAATGAAGAGAGAAAGCTAGCAGACATGACCATCTGCCTTCCCAGCTGACAAAAGTTTCCAGAAGCCAGAGACCCCAGCAGATGTCAGCCACATCCCTTCCCAGCTGACAAACGTGTTTGGGATGGCATCAGCTTTTCTTGAGTAAAGGTAACGTCTTGTTTGTGCCTTAATTTGAACATGTTCATGGCCTTAGAACTGTAAACTTACAACTTAATAAATTCCCTTCTTAAAAGCCATTCCTTTTCTGGTATGTTGCACTTCAGTAGCTTTAACAACCACAAAAACAAGGGGGAAATGCTTTATTTAGTGGGGAGACTTACAGGTGACTTAGGCATTTTCTTTAGCTTCTAATGTTTGTGAAGACAAATATGAAAAGGCTTTTATGGTATTTTATGGTCAGAAATTTGGTCATCACAGATTAAAAGGAAGCTTAAAAGGTCACAGGTCACAGATCCTTTCATCTCATCTGGACAAGTACTTCTTCCCTCTATCCTTGCCAGAATATAAGCCAGCAGCCCTGAGTATAGTACTAGAGAGGCCGTGCAGCTACACCAAGGAGGTAGACCGAAAAAACCCAACTTCAACTTCCAGCCCTGATCTGCTTTGGATGACCTGGGCAGACTGCACAAAAGAGGACCATAGCTTCCTCTTGATTAGTCACTGCTATTCCATACCAGCACTAAACAGGTCATACTTATCTCACCATCCTTAGGACCCCCCCTTTTTTTTCCAACTTTTCTCTTGTATGGTATAACACATATATAAAGCAAAGAAATAAAAAAACAATAGTTTTCAAAGCACTCTTCAGCAAGTAGTTACAGGACAGATCCCAGAGTTGGTCATGGGCTACCATATGATCCTCTCAGATTTTTCCTTCTAGCTACCCCAGAATATAGGAGGCTAGAAGGCTTAAATATGTTTTTATCACCACAATCGACTTTTTTCTTTCTTTTTTGTGAAAAATAACATATATGCAAAAAAGCAATAAATTTCAAAGCACAGCACCACAATTGGTTGTAGAGCACATTTCAAAGTTTAACAGGGCTTACGATTCCACAATTTTAGGTTTTTACTTCTAGCAGCTCTCAGATACTAGAGTCTAAAAGAGATTTCAATTTAATGATTCAGCATTCATATTCATTTGTTAAATCCTATCTTCTCTGTATAATTCCACCATCACCTTTGATCTTTCCATCCCTCTCTTTATGCGTGTTTGAGTTTTGGCCTTAGGACCTATTTTTAATCTAGGTATCCTTTTGTTCTTTTTCATTCTAATGGAGCCAAATTTTCCACCTCCTTGACACTCTCAATTTTTATTTTTTCAATGACTAGCATTCAAGTGTAGTTGTACAATATTATCAGACAGTCCTTTGTTTCCTTCTCAATTCAAGCAGACAGTGAACCCTGTTCTTCCTTGCCTTGGGGAAGGTTCATTTCAGATGTTTCCTGTTCTGTTTCTCAAAAGCATAATTCAATTGATCAGAACAGGATTGGTGGGGAGAAGAGGTTGTATAATTGAGTCCTTTACCTTGGCCATACCAGAGATGTGGCCGTAGGGGACCAGGGAGGATGGCCCTGTGGGAAACTGAGAGCGTGGCCCCATGGCACACCAGGGAACCTGACCTGATGGGGTACCCTGGGGACACCAGGGAATGTGGAGAACTGGAGAGACTGTGTCTAAGATGCCCAAGTCTCTGTGTGGTACAGAAATAGCAGACCAGGAAACCTGAAAAGAGTGGGCAGGAGCAGGGTAAGTGCTCTGGACGCTGTCACTGTGGAAAGATGACCAACGACAAGTCAGGCCTCGCCGCTGTTGGGAACCCTCTATCACCCTGCAATCGATGCCATGCTAGGGAGTGTGCATGGGGAAGCCCCAGGAATAAGCCCGGCTTAGTGGTGAATTAAGGTGAGTTGTAGAAAATCAAAGCATGTATTTTACTGCACACCTGTGTTTCTGCACTGGCGCAGCATATAATGGTTAAGAGCCTAAACTCAGAGGTAGCTCTGCTGCTTTCTGGCTATGTGACTTTGGACAAATTAGCCAAAAATAGTAATTGCATCTGAGTTGCTCCATCTGAACAATGGACTGTAGTAGAATTTACCTCGTATATTTGTTGTGAGAATCAAATTATTTAATCTATATAAAGCTTGGCACATAATGAGCATTCTATGCACTAGTATTGTTAAGATTAACTGTCTTTAAAAGATGTGCTTTCATCTGTTGGCTATATTTTTCTTTATAGATATTTCAATAATCCTGAGAGGGAAATACTTTAGAAAATGAATTTAAAGATGTGGCATTAGGAAACATTGATCACTGAAAGGCAATATGAACTGAAAGTGACAACCTTTGAGGTGATTCTGAGAAAGCAATGTCAAGAAATTGTATTGCGTTCACACCTTCGACATCTTCTCAGAACCACTTTATTTGGTACAGTGAGGGGCACCTCTGTTAAATAATCCCATGTGCTGTAACTGAAATAATTCCATGCATTAGTTTAATTTATGGTGAAATGTTGCAGAAGTGGTCCCTCCTCCCCTTGCCAACTGACTTAATACCCCTCACGGTCTCATCTTCCATGGGCGTCTCTCCCCTATATTCTCCGAGATTTTAAAGCAGAACCTAATGCCTGTGCTCTGGTGGTACAGAATAACCCCCACCAAATCCTTTGGGTTGATTGATTATTCCTAAAATCTCTTACATAGTCAGGAGACGAGTTCAATTATGTTAAACATTTAGTTCAATGCTTACAAAGCCTAGTTCATCACTTGCAAAGGCACTTGCTTCCTACTTAGATTCTCAGCCTGCTGAAACAGGGCAGAGCATCCCAAACCCTAATGTGCGCATGGGCCACCTGGGGATTTTGTTAAAATAAAGATTCTGATTTAGTGGGTCAGAGGGGAGGTCTGAGGCCAGGGCCTAGGTCCTGACAGGACTCAATGATAAAATGCTGTGAGGGCCTGGGACAGGTTACCCAGGCGACCTGCTTCCCTTTCCCTGGAGAACTAATGCACTGGATACATAGCAATCTGTAAGGAAGTTCTTAGATGCAGTTATCTCTGGAGGCCGCGCTGACTAAATGCCTTCTGAGGGTAACTACCGTCTCTGTAGTTCTGGAATTAGATTATGCACAATGGAGTCAAATGATATTCAGTTCCAAAAGCCTTCAGGTGTCCATAGGGTACACAGTATTCCAGCTTCTTGAATGAATTGTAAGTCAGTTTTTTTTCTATTAGTTCGGTGTGATATTAACTGGCTGAGTTGGAAGTAAAAACTTTATGATTTTTTTCTTGATTATTATATTTAACATTATAGTATAGAGCAAATCATGTTTATTTGTTGGCATTGTGCAAATGCTGAGGCAAATTGTCCAAAGAGCAGACACAAAACTATCAAACAGAAAATGGCAGTGCACCATTCCAAGTGTACCACAGAATTAATAATTGGGCAAAACACAGAGTGCTGCTCACTGTAATCTATTTCTCTTACACTTCAGAATTAGGCATCTCCATCCTACCCCACCCCAAATTATCAAAAATCATAGTACTGCAAAGAGCTGGTACAGGAGAGCTGCAGCTTTTATAGTTATTAATTTATCTTGATGATGAGGAAGTGCCCTGGGCTAGGAAGAGAGGTACAAAATACGAAGTTCTCCTTAGGCATTTCAATTCATGTTGGAGAAACCCCTCACCTGGTCCATTAGTGAACAATGCAAGATACTATAGTATTGTCGTTTTCAATTTTCGTTGGTATCAGAATCACCTGTGTTATTTGTTAGCCATACAAAGGCCCAGGTCCTGCTCCATTTCGTTTTTAGCAACTGTGTTCTTAATTAGCTTTCCAGGTGAGATTCTGAAGCCCAGCGGAATGTGAATCAGTTGCTAATTTGTATGGCAAATGAGATCCTAAAGGAGAGAAATAATGTGGTTGGGTTAACTGGAGGAAGTTTCGAGGAGAAGGTGTAACTGGTCGAGAGACTTGCAGTAAGTGTGAAGAGGGGCAAGGAATCAGGGATGGGGGTTTGATGAGGCGTCATGAGTTTAGAGTTGCTAGCACAGAAGGGATCAGTGAGATGAACGGAAAGGTTGAGAGAAGACTTACCGTTCAGAGGGAATGGCATGGGTAAAGGCATGGGAGCAAGAAGAAGCCCAGCTTGTTGGAGAAAGCCTGAACAGATCTAAGCGTCCTGAGTAAGATGCAGGTAAGGGCACGGAAGAGATGGGGAGAGAGAGCTGGGCCACAGTGAAGGGACTTTTGTGTAAGCTCAGAAGCTTGAACTTCATCCTGGGTGATGTGGGGTCACTGCAAATTTTTATGCAGAGGAATCATGTGATTTTTGTGTCACTTTGTAGTTAGAAGCAGGGAAGCCAGGTTAATATGCTATATATACTGCTTGGGTAAGAAAAGATGAAATCCTGAACCAAGGCTGTGTGAATAGAGATAAAAAGAAGTCAGTGTAATGTAATGGAAAATAATGCAGGTTTCCTAGTCAGACCAAATTCAAATCTTTCCTTGTTAGAGATTAACTGTGAGTGTGAACCATTGGATGAAGATAGCTCAATATAAATTTAAAAAAAGAAGAAAAATTAGGTGTATAGACTTGGACAAGGTACTGAGCCTCTCAGAAGCTGTTTCCTCATATTTAAAATAGCCATAGTAATCACTACAACATTCCTAGAATATAGGAATTCATGAGACAATGTATATAGAAGACCTACCATATTGCCCAACATAACAGGATGTGCTTAAAAAATGCTATCTATTATTATTAGGAAAAATACAAGTTAAAGTTTATTGATGGTAATGGGATACAGATGAGGCAGAAGAGTCAAGAATGGTTTTAAGCCAGTGGTTCTCAGCTGGAAGCGACTTTACCTCCAAGATACCATTTGGCAACTTCTGGATTTATTTTTGACTGACCCACCTCGGGGAAGGAGACATTGTTACTGGCATCTAGTGGGTAGAGGCCAGAGATTTTGCTAAAATCCTACAATGCACAGGACTGTCCCCACAACAAAGAATTATCTGGCCCAAAATGTCAATAGTGCTGAGGTTGAAAAATTTTGCTTTAAGGTTTCTGCTGCATACTGTGGAATAGATGGGATACACACTGATAGGGAACCCAGGAAAAAAAGCAAGTGGTGAGGGGAGATGATGAATTTCACTTGAACATTTCTGACACCCATGGAACAGAGTTGGCTATTCAATTCCTTATTTTTAATCACTACATCTATTGCCTCTTTATAGAGATGCTGATGAAATGGAGTGGAGCAGGATAGCTGAATGAGGTTGAAGGATAGGTGTATTTGGGAGAGAGAAAGAGAGGAAGTTGGGAGCAAGGGCACCTGTTTGTGTGGCAGGTGTAAGGAATTTCAAAGATGTGGTGCTCCTGTGAATGACCTTGTTCAGCATGTGACATTGGCAGGAGGGTTGTCGATGCAGAGGTAAGTTAAGGTGGCTGGAGTTGAAGAGATGGAGGGAAAATGATGGATGAACACTGGAGTCATCCTACATGATGGCTAGACCAGAAGACAAGGAGACAGTAACCCTGGTGCCATCTGTCTTTCTTCTCACACTATACTTGCTCCTTTTCTTCTACTCTTTTCCAACTGCCTTAATGGGAGGAATACTTGTTGATCTAATTGATCAGATTCCAAAGACACCTATTTTGCCATGTTTTAGTAAAGGATTCAGAAACCTATGCAACTTCCTTCCTCCTACCTCCTTGAAGTAGACCTGAGCAGGTCTTTTTTTTTACTATTATTTTTTTTTCAGTTCTAGGTGACTGGCTGGGCAAGTCAGTTATCCTCTTGAATTCAGACTCACTCCAATCCATCTTCACTCTACTTGGTCCCTTCTCTTCATTTTTCTCCCATATTTGTCCACTGAAATTTGCACAGTTCTTGGGACACTTGCCTATCCTACTTGATCCTTAATACAGCTTCTCCAGCAAGGTGGACATTTTGGGAGCTTCACATTTCTGCATCCATTCTTAATAGCTTTTGGTGTTTTCCATTTGAAATTCCATTGCTGAATCATTAGCTTCTCACCACATTGCATTTTACTTCTCAGAAAAAGAATGCCTCTCCTTATTGTCCCATCCTGTCTATCTTTTGTAAGGTCATGGCAGGTAAGAATTATTTCTCTAGCAATGTTTTTATTTTCTCCAGTGTTTCAACTTCCTGTTTTTCTTCTTTGGTATCGTCCGAACTAGACTAGTTTCCAGGCCTCTGATTTTAATCTCTATGCTATCCATGTTGAAAATTTAAGAGATTTTCAAGTTTTAAAATTTATGTGCCATAATTGACCTCTCTAGACCTGATCTCCCATTTGAGCTCTATTTTTAAGCTAATAGTTTGCTACTTGTCCCATGCTGAGCATTTTACGGGTAACATCTCTGTTAATCCCAATTCCACAGTGTGTATCTTGTCATTTGATCCCTAGCATACATGGCCTGGATTTTTTGGGTTGTCTTGTTATGTATATCTGTCCAGCAACTTGTAGCCACGAAAAAATTTCCCTCATCCACAGGCTAGATTCTCATAGAATGTTTGCTGATCTTCTTATACATCAACTCAATTCTAAGTCAGAGGAAATAAGAGAAGAGAGAGGTGAAGGAATGCAGAGGTAGAAAGTATTTTAAACTACTGTAAATGAGTCTCAGCTAAATGTCTTATTTTAATTTCTTTAGAAATACAGATATTCAGGTAACTGTGCAAACAATTCCTTCCCACCCTTCTCCCCCTCCACCAAGTTTCTCTTACTAACAAAAACAAGGACAGGCTTTAAGTATTTCTTTCAAGGTTAAAGTCTTATTAAATTTCTAAAATGTATTCTTTGCTTTCCATTAGCAGAATCACAGCAGTGAATAGTTGTAGACTAGACAATGAAATAAATGGTTTTCAGTGGATTGCAAAGCTGGAAGAAATTCATTAACTTCTTTACATCCAGTAAAAAGCCATGTTTGCATTCACTGGAGAATTTAAGGGGAAAGAAAAACTTCTGGGGAAAGGCTATTGATTTTTGCTTAATAACGCAAAAGAAATGAGAGTGGATGGTGATGTACACGTTTCTCTAGCAATTTATGAAGGAAGGAAAGAATCATACCAGCACAATGTTGAAACATACCCAGTAGCTATTATTGATTCATAAATGCAAATGCAAATCCAAATCCAAATAAAAACTCTTAGAAAATGTATTTACTCCCAGACCATTTTTTCCACATATGTCAGACAAGTAAGCAAGCCAACAGACAAATAACATTTGACTTAGCATAGAAAGCTTCATTTTAAAGCTTCTGGCCTTGTTACAGTACTTACAGTTTTAAAAAAACTGAAGGTATATTGTATGATTAGTCAGTCAGGTTTAGGCAGAAACATGCACGACAAACTTTTAGGGCCAAATTTTTGCTCTGACTGAAGGCTTTGTCATTGTTCGTCATGAAATTGGGTTTTATGAAATTGTTGATATTTGATGGAGAATGCAAGCTTTTGAATTTCAGAAATTATATTGTACAAAAAAGTGAAAATTGTTATGTTGTATACTTACCCAGAAATGCACAGGCTGGACTGATTTAGAAAGTCAACTGAAAAGGTAAGCAAATCTTGCATACTGTATCATTCTCAAAGAAAGAGAGATTAATGTTTTACCCACTCATTGTGTTATCAATGTAGCTTATTTAGTGTTTAGTGTTTTTCAGAAAGGAAGAAAAGAAGCACCCAGGCAATTCTATGCAAACAGCAAGTTAATCCAAGTGTTCATCCAGCTTCAAAGTTTTTAATACTCTTTCTAGTTAAAATAATCAATTTGGTTGCACTGTGTACACAAAATTTAAATACATGCTTCAGATTTATGTAATGAAAATACTAGGTTAAATGTGCCAGTTTTATTTTCTTTACTCAAATATCCCCCATTAATAGTGTTAACTGTTAAAATATGATGGACGTGTTCTCGTTTGGAATTTAGACCTTTTATTATATAATTAGACAAATAAGTGAATTTTTCCTTTTCTGTATAAAGTGGTTCATTAAAATTAAAGAGCTGAGACATATAACCCAATAACTGCCACAACCTTGGAAAATTCTGAGCCTAGGAAAAGGGATTTCCACACTAAACACAATTAGGATCCAGGTGATAGATCTGAGGACAGCAGTGAGTGTCTGGGTGCTGTTTGTACTTTTACCCCCTCACTTAAGAAGGAAGTGGAGTCTGTCTTTAATAGCAGTGGGAGAAATGTTTAGGGTTTAGGAAGACAGTTGGACTAGAAGACTTGTGTAGAGATTCTTAGCATGATTTTGAGGATAGGAGTAATCCATGCTTTTATTTTGTAACTGGTTTCCATGCTTTATTTAGTTTAGTCTTTTTTATTTGTATGCTCTATGGTGGGGGCCACATTCATTCTTTTTCCATGTGAGTATCCTGTTATTGCAGCATCATTTGTTCAATTTTTGTTTGTTTGTTTTGTTATTGTTTTTGTTTGCTTGTTTATTTATTTATTTATTTTGGGGGGAAATGCATGGGTCAGGAATCAAACCCAAGTCTTCCTCCTGGCAGGCAAGAATTCTGCCACTGAACTACCCTTGCGCCCCTTTTATTTAGTTTTTTTAAAAAGCATTCTGCTTTGTTGTTAAGCAGAATATTTAAATCTGGTTGCCATTGTCACGTTCTTACCCTGCATTTTGATGAAACTCAGAAGTTTGATAAAAGAGGGGAAGATTGGGTACTTATGGGGGTGGGAGATGTTTGAGATCCAAATTATGAATCAAGTAGACCACCTTAGATTGTCTCTAAATGGACTCTTTCTCTTTGAAATTTCAATAAAGCTGAGATAATTCTAGCCATTACTCAAACTGTTTAAATTGTGAAATGCTTCACACATACTAGAAAATCATAGGAAATTATATGCAGTTATCCACATACTCTTCACCAAGATTACACAGATATAAATGTTTTGTCATATTTGCTTAATGTTTCTTATTTTAAAAATAAATACGTTTTATTAATATGGCTAAAGCCCATACATTCCACCCTTCTTGACCTCTTCTTCTCAGAGTTAGCCACTCTTCTGAATTTGGGGTTCAGCATTCTTATGCATGTTGTTATATATTTATTATATCTGTGTGCATCCATAAACAACATTTGCTTTATTTTGCATGTTTTTGGGAAAGTAACATAAACAATATTACACACACACACACACACAACAAATACACACACACACATATATATTATTAGTTTTTGCAAAGTTACTTTCTTCCTCCCTCTTAACATAGTTTTTTTTTTTTCCCCCTCAGGCTGGGCATGGCAATATGTATTGAAATACTGAAAAAAAATTCCATTTTGTTGAGAAATTCCTGGGAAGAACTGACATGACAATATGTATTTCACTGATACAGTAAGAAAATGTCAACAACTAACCAACTTCACACTCTAAAAATTGCATAGATTCAAGTCCAAGGCAGCTGTAGGTCTGCAATGCAAATATCCAGACATTACAGATCGTCTGTTTACAAACACACACCAACTATAATAAACCAGGTTAAGCCAAAACCTCTCAATTTGAGTCTGCTCGTGCTAATAAGTACTGTAATTGATAAGATAGTTAAGTAAATGTCTGGTTACCAACTGGTTAACAATTAACATGAGAGATTTCCTTTGCCAACTTTGCAGGGACCACAGGTCCTGGCTGTGGCACATCTTTGCCTATCAGCTTCTGTCCTTGGCAGCACCTGCAGTGTGGGTTGTAGTGCTCCCTGTTACCCCTTTTTGCAACTGTTAGAATACCACTATTTGACATATTTTAGGTTTCATACTGAGTGGGGGGAATACTGTACATTTAAAATAAGAAAACGTGGATTTTAAGAATGTTTTCTGCAATGTTAAAAACCCTTAAATAACTCCACCCCCTGAGTACTATAGTTATCTCCATGCATGTTGTGCATACAGGATAGAACCATTTCATGAAATGCTGGAAACACCACTCCTGTCCACCTGGCTTCTGGCCAACTTGCTTTTTAACTGGGGAAAGCAGTGATGCAGCCATTCCTCCTTCTTAACATAGTTTTTAAGATTTATCCATGCAGATAGTTATTGATGAACTGCAATGATTTAAATTGCTATACAATATTCCATCATATGAACATACTGGTTTATTAATTTGTTTTCCAACTAAGTCATAGTGAGATTGTTTCCACATCTTACCAATAGTAAGTCATAAATCAGGTGATTGTGTTTGTATTACCAATTTTGATATGTGCTATTTAAACATTATTTAGCTTTATGTTTTTCTGCCATCCATCATTTTGAAGGCTTCTTGAGCCATGTTTTGAAATTTCCAAGCATTTTTTTTGTAGTTCTTCTAATTTTTTCTTTATATATTTGAGGCTATGTTGTTAAGCACATATAAGTTGAGAAATATATCTTCTTCATGAATTACTTCTTTTATTCCTTCGCTTCATAAAGTCCACTGGGTGTCTGGCATTTCTCAAAGGATTAGAGATATAGTAGGAGACAGAAGGAAAAAGGTTCTGCTTACACGGAGTCTACATTCTAGTGAAGAAAAACAATAAGCAATACCAATAAATATATATATACGCACACACAGACACACACACATATATAACACATATGCATATATATACACATATATATACTTATTTATTATATATACTTATATATTATATAATTATAATTATATTATATATAATTACATATGATACATATAATAATATAATATATATAATATATATAATTATATATTATATATATACTTATTATATATACTTATATATATATATACTTATTTATTTATATCAGATGATGATAAGTGTGCTATGGAGAAAAATGGATAGAAAAGGTGGCAGGATCTGTTCGAGGGAGGTTACTTGTAATTTTAAACAGGGCAATTAGTGAAGGCCTCACTTGGAAGGTGGCATTTCAGTAAAGACTTAAAGAAGGTAAAGAGCGTTAGCAATGAAGATATCTAGAGGAAGAACATTCTAGGAAGAGGGAAGAGCAAGCGAAATTGCCCTTAAGTGCCATGATCCAGGACTGGCAAGGAGGCCAGTGTGATTACAGTGGAGTGAGTGTGAGAGAAAGGACTGAGACAGGTTGTAGAAGTAATGGCACAAACAGACAGTTTGTGTCTTTAAAGCCATCTCAGTGCCTTTGGTGTTTATTTTGAGTGAAATGGGAAGCCATTGGAAGGTTTTGAGCAGAGGAATGACATGATATAACTTCTGTTTTTAGAGGATCACTCTGACTGCTGTGTTGAGGATTCGCTAAAGGGGAAAAAGGCCAGAATTAGGAGACCCATTGGGAGGTTTTGTGATTATAGGGGGAAAAGAAAATGGCTTGACCAAGGTGATAGAAATGGAGATAGTAAAAAATGGTCTGGTTCTGGAAATTTCTTCTGAAGATAGAGCCAAAGGAATTTGCTGGTAGTTCGGATTTGTAATACAAACGAATGAAATATCAAGAATGATTTCAGGTTTTTTGCCAAAGCAACTCTTTTTCATTATGTTGTGTCCCTTTTTATCTCTAATAATTTGTTTTTGCCTTATAAGCAAATTGCATTAATGCTGCTAGATATTTGCCTTTTTATTTTTAATCTTTCTGTTTCTTCTTTTAGCTAATAACTGAATTTCTTTTCTATTTTTAATCTAGCCTCAGATCTCCCTTTTACTAGGTTAGTCTGTTTGCCTTTACCTTGATTAGTGATTAGTGATATTTTTATATTACTTTTATCATCTTATTTAGTGCCTTCTATCTACCATGCTTTCCTTGTGTGTTTTCCTTTTTTTTCTTCCTTTTACTGTATCGATTGCTTTTCCTTACCTCATTATTTTTCCTTTACTGTTTTGAAAGTTATATATTTTATATCTATTCTTTCAGTAGTTACCCTTAAATTTGTAACATACCCTATTTGGCTCAGCAGTTAAAGGAATCAGTACTTCTCTACTCTCCCCCTAAAAATAAAAGAACAGAAAATTCTTGGATTCCAGTTCTCCCTTCTATCTTATATATGATTCTCTTAGTATTTTATTTTATTTTAAACCTTCCATAATGGAATTTTCCCCATATTCACAAAATTATAACAAAAGAGAAAACAAGCAACTCCATGTACTCTTCACTCAGCTTCGATAATTATCAGTAATGCTCCATTCTGTTTCATCCTTTCCCCCCTACTGCTTCCACTTACCTTTGAATTATTTAAAGTAAATAGCAGACATTATATCTTTTATGTGTAAATAATTCTATATGTTTTCTAAGAAATAAAAAGATAAATAGTTCAGTATTTTAGTTCTATCGTTTGTATTCCCTAAAATTTGTCACTGTTGTTTTACACAGGCAATACCTGTTTAACCCCACATTTATCAATTTTATTGTCCATCTTTGCATTTTCACCTCATTCATTCGTTCTGGCTTCAGTTCCCTTTTTTTTTTTTTGCTTGTATGGGGAAAGCACTGGGAATTGAACCTGGGTCTCTGGCACAGGAAATGAGAACTCTGCTGCCTGCTGAGCCACCGTGGCTTGTCCAGTTACCTTCTTTTTAAACTATGTTTTTTAGCAGTTCTTTCAGCAAAAGTAAATGGTTGTCTCAATGTCTTTTTTGTGTTCCCTATTGAATAATATTTATCTGGGAATAAAATACTTGGCTGACAGCTATTTTCCATAGTATTTGAAGTTACTTCCCCATTGCCTAACAATCTCTACTGTTTCTTTTGTGATAAAAGCTATAAATCTAGTTGTCTTTTTCATGTTCTAACAAGTCATTGCTATGTGTGTGGCTATGGATTTTTATTTATTTATCTTGGGCTTCTTGAAGCTGAAAATTCATGGATTTAATCAATTCTAAAAAATTTCTCAGCTGTTATCTCTTTAAATTGTGCCTCTCTCACATTCTTTTAATTCCTTCCTTCTGGAAAGTCCTATTTAAAAAATTTTGGATTTAGTTGGTTCTCCATTTTTTTTTTTTTGGCATGGGCAGGCATGAGGAATTGAACCTGGGTCTCCGGCATAGCAGGCGAGAATTCTGCCACTAAGCCACCATTGCACTGCCCTCTCCATTATTTTTTAACATGTCTGTTTTAAGTTCTGTCTCTGTGCTGCAGTACTTTTCTCAAATTTACCTCTCAGTTCTCTATTTTTTTTTTTTTTTTTACTGTAGATTGCATTTCTCAAAGTTATTTTATTATTTTCTAGACACCTACTGGTTATCTATTTGTTTTCACTTTGTCCTTCTGTTTGGGTTGAGATGGTTTATTCCTGCTCTTATTACTTTAAACATTCTATTTTCACAGTCTCTTTCAGATTCTCTTTTAGTTATTTCAAGTTCTTGCAGCTCTAATCCTCTTGTTTGGTCAGCTGACTCTTTCCCATGGTGATTTATTTATCCCCAAATTACTGTGACTCACTCTTAGGAGAGATTTATTTGTTGCTTCTGTTTTTTGGTGAAAATATCACACCAACCCCCTATCCCCACCCCCATCCACTTACATTTAGCCTGGGATGGGGAAGAATTCCTCTACAGCAGTTGTTTACTTACTTTTGCCATATGCTCCAGGGATACCACTGATCTGGGACCAATTTTTATGTTAATTTCTAAGTTTAGAGGTCCCTAGACCACAAACGTAGAGGAAATTAAGCTTTCAAATTTGTGATTTAAAGAACCTGGGGTTTAAATTTATTAAAGAATATTTATCTTTCCTTTTTCCTTTTTCTTGAGTCCAGAGACAGATATGGTTCCCTCTTGTCTTGCTGTGCAGATTTAAAAACAAATAAATGCCTAGAAATCCTAGTCTGTCATGATATACTACAATGGAAATTTATATTTAAATGTGGAAAGCTCAGAAATACACAAAGAAGAAAATAAAAATTGCCTATGACCTAACACCAGGCTGGACACTTTAATATTTTAATGTTTTCTTAAAGTTCTATTTTTGCATAGTATACATCTTTAAAAAAAGTTAGCCCAGACAATATATTTTTTTCTATAACTATATTTCACCTAAAAATGATATATTATAAAAAAATCTTCACATATTGCTAAACATTTCTTGGACAGCAGGTTCTCAACTGGGACTGATTTTTCCCTCCCAGCAGATAACTGGCAATGTTTGGAGATAGTTTTGGTCATATGTCTGGGGAGCGCTATTAAATTTAGTGAATAGAGGTGTGGGTGCTGCTAAACATCCTACAAAGCACAGAATAGCCCCAGAACACAGGATTATCTGACCCATATGTCAATAGCACCGAAGTTGAGAAACTCTGTTCTACAGCATCATTCTAATGGGTACTAATAAAATTGTCCTCCAAAGCCCTTTATTCTGATCATGGTAATCTTCAATGATTAAAAACGTGTATAGACCTCTTTGTGTGTATTATTCCTCAAGCATAACAAATGCTTTCTTGAACTATTGATCATTTCTTTGTGTGTATGTTCACCTATAAGCTCTCTAAGTAGCTGCATCTCTCTGTTCTGTTTTCTTGGCGGGTAATAGCCCTCAAGTCTTGTTTGATGGTAATGAGGATGAGGATCAGTAGTACCGATAAATGAAAACGAAAGATCCTCCCTTGTAGAGCAGCAGTGCAGTCTTTTGGAATGTGCTTGGACCTGTCATCAAATCCAGACTCTGTTCCTTTGCTTCCTTGTGATCTGGACTTTGTTTTCCTAGCCTCCATTTCAATACCTTTAAAATGGGTATAATAACACTTAGCTTGTAGGGGTTTTGATAGAATTTGAGATCATGTAGGTAAACTGCCTGGCAATAATAATCAAGAATTGTTATTATAGTGGTAGAACATAAAACATATACCCTTTTTTTTTGACACCCATATGTGAAATATCTGACTAAAATTTAGCCCATAGTCCACTAGTAAAAGGGAGGCATTGAGTCAGACTTTAACAAGGGTGGGAAAAATTGCTTTGGAACTTTGTGGAGTTGCAGTCCTTCCTTCAGACCACTGGGATATCACTCGGTGTGCTGAAGCAACAATTGACTAGTAGCCTGATAGTAGCATTAAATGAATGTTTAATAGCAGCATGTCAAGGATTTGAAATTGTTAAGAAAGAGATCTTCATGATAAAATCTCTCAGCAGGGAGAAGATGGCGGCTTAGTAAGATGCGCGGATCTTAGTTTCTCCTCCAGAACAGCTACTAGGGGAGTAGAAACGATTCAGAACAGCTCCCAAAGCCACGACAGAGATAAAAAAGACAGAGTACCCCATCCTGGAACGGCTGGCTGGCTGAGAGAACCCGCTCTGGTGAGATCACCGAGGGGCGTGGGCTTCACCGGGGGGGGCAGCAAGCGGCCGGAGTCACTCCCTTCCCCCTCCCCGGACCGGCTGGGAGAATTGGACAGGCGGTCCCCTCAAACCGCGGTGGCTGGCACCCACACCACGCGCGGCCCCCGGACCAACTGAGAGAATTGGATCGGAAATCTCCAGGCCGCGGAGAATGGTGACCGGGGGGGGCCCCTTCCAAACCCGTGACTCCCCGGGAATGGTGCACTCACCCGGGCGGGCCGCTGCGGCTGGTGCCCTCCCGCCATGCTTGGCACCCCAGGCCGAATAGGAAATTTGGACGGGCGCTTTCCCGGGCTGCGGCGGCCAGAGACCCTCCCCGTGTTCGGACCCCAGGCCGGCTGGCACTCTTCCAAGCCGCTTCGGTTAGCGAACTTCCTGGACGGCGAGAGTTTTCCAAAGTTAAAGGATCCACAGCACCTTTCACTGGTGGGATCCGCAGACAAACGTGTGCCACGAGCACCACCTACTGGGCAGGATAAGAAAAACAGAACCCAGAGATTTCACAGAAAAATCTTCCAAACTTTTGGATCCAACACCCAGGGAAATCTGTCTAAATGCACAGACGCCAGCAGAAAATAACGGATCACGCTCAAAAAATTGAAAATATGGCCCAGTCAAAGGAACAAACCAATAGTTCAAATGAGATACAGGAGCTGAGACAACTAATGCTAAATATACGAAAGGAAATGGAAAACCTCTTCAAAAACGAAATTGATAAATTGAAGGAGGACATGAAGAAGACATGGGCTGAACATAAAGAAGAAATAGAAAAACTGAAAAAACAAATCACAGAGCTTATGGAAGTGAAGGACAAAGTAGAAAAGATGGAAAAAACAATGGATACCTACAATGATAGATTCAAAGAGACAGAAGATAGAATTAGTGATTTGGAGGATGGAACATCTGAATTCCAAAAACAAACAGAAACTATCCAGAAAAGAATGGAAAAATTTGAACAGGGTATCAGGGAACTCAAGGACAATATGAAGCGCACAAATATATGTGTTGTGGGTGTCACAGAAGGAGAAAAAAAAAGAAAAGGAGGAGAAAAACTAATGGAAGAAATTATCCCTGAAAATTTCCCAACTCTTATGAAAGACCTAAAATTACAGATCCAAGAAGTGCAGCGCACCCCAAAGAGATTAGACCCAAATAGGCATTCTCCAAGACACTTGCTAGTTAGAATGTCAGAGGTCAAAGAGAAAGAGAGGATCTTGAAAGGAGCAAGAGAAAAACAATCCATCACATACAAGGGAAACCCAATAAGACTATGTGTAGATTTCTCAGCAGAAACCATGGAAGCTAGAAGACAGTGGGATGATATATTTAAATTACTAAAAGAGAAAAACTGCCAACCAAGACTCCTATATCCAGCAAAATTGTCCTTCAAAAATGAGGGAGAAATTAAAACATTCTCAGACAAAAAGTCACTGAGAGAATTTGTGACCAAGAGACCAGCTCTGCAAGAAATACTAAAGGGAGCACTAGAGTCAGAAACAAAAAGACAGAAGAGAGAGGTATGGAGAAGAGTTTAGAAAGAAGGAAAGTCAGATATGATATATATAATACAAAAGGCAAAATGGTAGAGGAACATATTATCCAAACAGTAATAACACTAAATGTTAATGGACTGAATTCCCCAATCAAAAGACATAGACTGGCAGAATGGATTAAAAAACAGGATCCTTCTATATGCTGTCTACAGGAAACACATCTTAGACCCAAAGATAAACATAGGTTGAAAGTGAAAGGCTGGGAAAAGATATTTCATGCAAATAACAACCAGAAAAGAGCAGGAGTGGCTATACTAATATGCAACAAATTAGACTTCAAATGTAAAACAGTTAAAAGAGACAAAGAAGGACACTATATACTAATAAAAGGAACAATTAAACAAGAAGACATAACAATCATAAATATTTACGCACCGAAACAGAATGCCCCAAAATACGTGAGGAATACACTGCAAACACTGAAAGGGGAAATAGACACAAATACCATAATAGTTGGAGACTTCAATTTCCCACTCTCATCAATGGAGAGAACATCTAGACAGAGGATCAATAAAGAAATAGAGAATCTGAATATTACTATGAATGAGCTAGACTTAACAGACATTGATAGGACATTACATCCCACAACAGCAGGATACACCTTTTTCTCAAGTGCTCATGGATCATTCTCAAAGATAGACCATATGCTGGGTCACAAAGCAAGTCTTAACAAATTTAAAAAGATTGAAATCATACACAACACTTTCTCGGATCATAAAGGAATGAAGTTGGAAATCAACAGTAGGCGGAGTGCCAGAAAATTCACAAATACGTGGAGGCTCAACAACACACTCTTAAACAATGAGTGGGTCAAAGAAGAAATTGCAAGAGCAATTAGTAAATACCTCGAGGTGAATGAAAATGAAAATACAACATATCAAAACTTATGGGATGCAGCAAAGGCAGTGCTAGGAGGGAAATTTGTTGCCCTAAATGCCTATATCAGAAAAGAAGAAAAGGCAAAAATGCAGGAATTAACTGTCCACTTGGAAGAACTGGAGAAAGAACAGCAAACTAATCCCAAAGCAAGCAAAAGGAAAGAAATAGCAAAGATCAGAGCAGAAATAAATGAAAATGAAAACATGAAAACAATAGAGAAAATCAATAAGGCCAGAAGTTGTTTCTATGAGAAAATCAATAAGATTGATGGGCCCTTATCAAGATTGACAAAAAGAAGAAGAGAGAGGATGCAAATAAATAAGATCAGAAATGGAAGAGGAGACATAACTACTGACCTCACAGAAATGAAGGAGGTGATAACAGGATACTATGAACAACTTTACGCTAATAAATACAACAATGTAGATGAAATGGACGGGTTCCTGGAAAGACATGAACAACCAACTTTGACTCAAGAAGAAATAGACGACCACACAACAAACCAATCACAAGTAAAGAAATTGAATTAGTCATTCAAAAGCTTCCTAAAAAGAAAATTCCAGGACCAGATGGCTTCACATGTGAATTCTATCAAACATTCCAGAAAGAATTAGTACCAACTCTCCTCAAACTCTTCAAAAAAAACGAAGTGCAGGGAAAACTACCTAATTCATTCTATGAAGCCAACATCACACTCATACCAAAACCAGGCAAAGATATTACAAAAAAAGAAAACTACAGACCAATCTCTCTAATGAATATAGATGCAAAAATCCTCAATAAAATTCTAGCAAATCCTATCCAACAACACATTAAAAGAATTATACATCATGACCAAGTAGGATTCATCCCAGGTATGCAAGGATGGTTCAACATAAGAAAATAAATTAATGTAATACACCATATCAGCAAATCAAAGCAGAAAAATCACATGATCATCTCAATTGATGCAGAGAAGGCATTTGACAAGCTTCAACATCCTTTCCTGTTGAAAACACTTCAAAAGATAGGAATACAAGGGAACTTCCTTAAAATGATAGAGGGAATATATGAAAAACCCACAGCTAATATCATCCTCAATGGGGAAAAATGGAAAACTTTCCCCCTAAGATCAGGAACAAGACAAGGATGTCCACTATCACCACTATTATTCAACATTGTGTTGGAGGTTCTGGCCAGAGCAATTAGACAAGAAAAAGAAATACAAGGCATCAAAATTGGAAAGGAAGAAGTAAAACTATCACTGTTTGCAGACGATATGATACTATACGTTGAAAACCCAGAAAAATCCACAACAAAAGTACTAGAGCTAATAAATGAGTACAGCAAAGTAGCAGGTTACAAGATCAACATTCAAAAATCTGTAGCATTTCTATACACTAGTAATGAACAAGCTGAGGGGGAAATCAAGAAACGAATCCCATTTACAATTGCAACTAAAAGAATAAAATACCTAGGAATAAATTTAACTAAAGAGACAAAAAACCTATATAAAGAAAACTACAAAAAACTGCTAAAAGAAATCACAGAAGACCTAAATAGATGGAAGGGCATACCGTGTTCATGGATTGGAAGACTAAATATAATTAAGATGTCAATCCTACCTAAACTGATCTACAGATTCAATGCAATACCAATCAAAATCCCAACAACTTATTTTTCAGAATTAGAAAAACCAATAAGCAAATTTATCTGGAAGGGCAGGGTGCCCCGAATTGCTAAAAAGATCTTGAGGGAAAAAAACGAAGCTGGAGGTCTCGTGATGCCAGACTTTAAGGCATATTATGAAGCCACAGTGGTCAAAACAGCATGGTATTGGCATAAAGATAGATATATCGACCAATGGAATCGAATAGAGTGCTCAGATATAGACCCTCTCATCTATGGACATTTGATCTTTGATAAGGCAGTCAAGCCAACTCACCTGGGACAGAACAGTCTCTTCAATAAATGGTGCCTAGAGAACTGGATATCCATATGTAAAAGAATGAAAGAAGACCCGTATCTCACACCTTATACAAAAGTTAACTCAAAATGGATCAAAGATCTAAACATTAGGTCTAAGACCATAAAACAGTTAGAGGAAAATGTAGGGAGATATCTTATGAATCTTACAACTGGAGGCGGTTTTATGGACCTTAAACCTAAAGCAAGAGCACTGAAGAAAGAAAGAAATAAATGGGAGCTCCTCAAAATTAAACACTTTTGTGCATCAAAGAACTTCATCAAGAAAGTAGAAAGACAGCCTACACAATGGGAGACAATATTTGGAAACGACATATCAGATAAAGGTCTAGTATCCAGAATTTATAAAGAGATTGTTCAACTCAACAACAAAAAGACAGCCAACCCAATTACAAAATGGGAAAAAGACTTGAACAGACACCTACCAGAAGAGGAAATACGGATGGCCAAAAGGCACATGAAGAGATGCTCAATGTCCCTGGCCATTAGAGAAATGCAAATCAAAACCACAATGAGATATCATCTCACACCCACCAGAATGGCCATTATCAACAAAACAGAAAATGACAAGTGCTGGAGAGGATGCGGATTAAGAGGCACACTTATCCACTGTTGGTGGGAATGTCAAATGGTGCAACTACTGTGGAAGGCAGTTTGGCGGTTCCTCAAAAAGCTGAATATAGAATTGCCATCTGACCCAGCAATACCATTGCTGGGTATCTACTCAAAGGACTTAAGGGCAAAGACACAAACGGACATTTGCACACCAATGTTTATAGCAGCGTTATTTACAATTGCAAAGAGATGGAAACAGTCAAAATCTCCATCAACAGAAGAGTGGCTAAACAAACTGTGGTATATACATACGATGGAATATTATGCAGCTTTAAGACAGGATAAACTTATGAAGCATGTAATAACATGGATGGACCTAGAGAATATTATGCTGAGTGAGTCTAGCCAAAAACTAAAGGACAAATACTGTATGGTTCCACTGATGTGAACGGACATTCGAGAATAAATTTGGAATATGTCATTGGTAACAGAGTCCAGCAGGAGGTAGAAACAGGGTAAGATAATGGGCAATTGGAGCTGAAGGGATACAGACTGTGCAACAGGACTAGATACAAAAACTCAAAAATGGACAGCACAATAATACCTAATTGTAAAGTAATCATGTTAAAATACTGAATGAAGCTGCATCTGAGCTATAGGTTTTTGTTTTGTTTTGTTTTGTTTTTACTATTATTACTTTTATTTTTTTCTCTATATTAACATTCTATATCTTTTTCGGTTGTGTTGCTAGTTCTTCTAAACCGATGCAAATGTACTAAGAAATGATGATCATGCATCTATGTGATGATGTTAAGAATTACTGATTGCATATGTAGAATGGTATGAATTCTAAATGTTGGGTTAATTTCTTTTTTTCCGTTAATTAAAAAAAAAAAAGAGAAGGGGTAATTGGAGCTGAAGGGATACAGACTGTGCAACAGGACTGGATATAAAAACTCAGAAATGGACAGCACAATACTACCTAATTGTAATGCAATTATGTTAAAACATTGAATGAAGCTGCATGTGAGGTATAGTTTTTTTTTTCTCTCTATTATCGTTATAATTCTTATTCTGTTGTCTTTTTATTTCTTTTTCTAAATCGATGCAAATGTACTAAGAAATGATGGCTATGCAACTATGTGATGATATTAAGATTTACTGATTGTACATGTAGAATGGAATGATTTCTAAATGTTTTGTTAATTTTTTTTAATTAATAATAAAAAAAAAATCTCTCAGCAGGGCTGGCCTTGGGCAATGTTGCAAAATAGGCAAAGGTGGTCTTTGGTTCTGTTCATCCACATCTATAGACTGTAGTTGCTCTACAGTCAACTCTACAGCTCTGCAGTTAGCTCCAGAGCAGCTGCCCTGCACCTTATTCCGGATGAATGTTATTCCCAGTCAGTGATCACAGTAGAAACATCACCTTATGAGAATCCCCTCTGTATGGAGGTGTTGACAGAGACCCCTTAAACTTCTAGATTAATACAGTAGCGTCCATTTGAACCTTGTCTCCTACTGCCTAGTGCTATATAGATAGATAGATAGATAGATAGATAGATAGATAGATAGATAGATAGATAGATAGATATCAATTTTGAGTTCATGTGGAGTGGAGGGGCTGGAGGAAAGTATCTGAAACTGTTGAGCTGTGTTCCAGTAGCCTTGATTCTTGAAGACCACTGCAGAAAGATAGAACTTTTACAACATGACTGTGCAAGTTTTTCTGTTGCTCCTTTTATCTGGGCATTACACAAGAAAGGCCAGTGAAGTTCAGGGTTTCTCTTTCAACTGGAAAGGCACATGGTGAACATGGCAGTGTTTGCCAGTTTTCTCTCCCAGCTTCTTATTTCATGAAGGTCCCCCGAGGGCATTTTTTTTCTTCATCTCCAAAGGTTTCTGGCTGCATGGACTCTCGTGGTTCTCATGGCTGTCTTGAAGCTCTAAAAAGGGACTCTCCCCAAAATGTTTCCTCTTTTAAAGGATTCCAGTCAAGGCTTAGAATGGGTAGAGTCACATCTCCCTCTAATCAAAAGTTAATACCCACAATTGGGTGAGTCACATCTCCATAAGAATAGTAAAAAAGCTCCCAGCCAGCAATACTGAATGAAGATTAAAGGACATGGCTTTTCTGGGGTCCACAAATTCAAACCAGCACGTTCCACCCTTTGAACCCCCAAAAGGCATGTTCTTTCCAAATGCAGAATATTCATTCCATCACAATATCAGAAAGTCTTAAACCATATCAGTTACAATATAAATACAATACAAAGTCAGAAACATTACAAAATCCCATCAAATTCTGTTACTTGCATGGTCTGTCCTAAAGCAAAACTCTCCTCTCACTCTGGACCTGTAAAACTCAGAATGAGTTATTTGCTGCCAACATACAAAGGAGGAGCACTCATAGGATACATGTACCCATTTCCACAGGGAGGAATGGGAAGGAACATAGGAGTTACTGGACCCAAACAGTTCCTAAAACCTGCAGGGCAAAGATCATTAGATTTCAAATTCTGAGAGTCATTTATCTTCTGGGTGTTAGAAAGTGGCAGTCTCACCCTTTCCAAGGGCCTACACAGTGGCCTGCCTCCCTCTGAATGCAATCTTGGGGGAACATTGTGGGGAGACCACATTTTTCTTGGCTCCACCCTCTCCAAGCATTGGGGCTGCACCCAGGCCCTCTGCCATCTCCGGGGCACACGCTCAAACCCTCCATGTGGTGGCAGCCAGCCTCTCCCCAAACTCCAAGGAATGTGCTGCAGCCTCTCCAAGGCCTGTGGTGGAACAACTCTTCCACTGCAACAAGGTAGAAGGCCCATGCTCTGCCTTTGGGGCAAACTCACCTTCACCAAATACTTGGGTGGGTCCACTCTCCTGTCCCAAGTTTTCTTGACTTTAAACTTTAGTTTCCATAGTTCTGCCTCTGAAGTTATTTTACCTTCATATTGTCCCTTTCTGAGCCCCCCACAGTTGAGACTGGCAACAGTTACTTTTATACAGGTCCCCTAGCACTCTTGTTGGCTTTCTATGTAACAAGCAAGTATCATGCCCATCAGACAGCAGGTGTTTCCACAAATCCTTCCTGAATAACTCTATTTCCAATCCTGGCTTTTTCTGAAATGGCTGACTGGTTCCACATTTGGTTAAATCCTCATGTGGAGCACTATTGTCTGGGGTCTCCCTTCCTAGGAGACCAGAATTTTCCAGAACATCAGTTTCTGGTTTCTTTGTACCTAAGAGTTCAGTTCCCAGCTTATCTCTTTCCTGTCACATTTTACTATAAGCTGCGAGGAGAAAGCAGGCCACACTTTCCACATTTAATTTGGAAATCTCTTCTGCTAAATATCCAAGTTCATGGCTTTTAAAATATGCCTTCCAGCCAAAGCCACTAGTCAATTTTGCCGGATTATCTACCATTTTAAAATAGGGATTGCCTTCTTTCCAGTTTACAGTAACATGTGCCTCATTTCTGTCTTGGGCCATATCAGATGTATCTTTACAGTTCACATTTCTACCAACAGTCCCTTTGAAGCATTCTAGGCCTTCTCTATCAAGCTCCTCACAACTCTTTCAGAATCTTCTCCTTATCCATTTAAAAAGCCATTCCAACATGTTTGGTATTTGCAAACCACAGCAGCACCTCACTTCTCTGGTACCAAAACCTGTTCTAGTTTGCTAGCTGCCAGAATGCCATATACAAGAAATAGAATGGCTTTCAAAAGGGGGAATTTATTAAATTCCAAGTTTACAGTTCTAAGGCCAAGAAAAGTCCCAATTAAAACAAGCCTATAAATATGTCCAAATTAAGGCACCAACAAGAGGTTAACTTCACTTAAGAAAGGCCAATATAGTTCAGGATTTCTCTCTCAACTGGAAAGACACATGGTGAACATGGCAACGTCAGCTAGCCTTCTCTCCAGGCTTCTCATTTAATGAAACTCTCCCAAGGGCATTTTCCTTCTTCATCTCCAAAGGTCTCTGGCTGCTTGGGCTCCCGTGGTTCTTGTGTCTCTGAAAAAAAGGCTGCCTAGTGCTTTTATGTTGGCAGGCAGAAAGAGCAAGAGCTTTGGAGTCATAGAACAGTGTCTAGTCCTGTAATATTTTGACCATGTGAATTATCTGAATCCCACATGTAAATTAGAGACAATAATATCTACCTTGCAGTATTGTTGGGAAATCAGAAGGACTATGTTTAAAGCATTATAGTCAGTTCCTGGCATATATTGGAATTTGATAAAAGACCTATTTCTGTTTATTTTTATCTTATGACTAAACTGCTACATGTTGAAGGCATTGAGTACAGATTCTTGCACATACTGCTCACCTACAAAAATTAAGTGTTTTATCTGTTTTCTGTACTCTACATATATTTATGCATGGCCTAAAATAGACAGCTGTAGATAATAGTCCACCACTCCAGTGGTCCATCAAAAAAGGCTGCTGCTTCTAGAACTTGTCTACAATGCAATGTCACAAAATGTCTCCCCATTTAAACTTCCCTTTCTAGTGTGTGTAATATTTCATGGAAATTGCATGCAATAGCTTCCTTAATTTCTCTTAAGAATGTTTTGGAACTTTTGGTTAACATTTCTAAAGTTGGATGAAAAATGACCTGTAGAGGTGAAATGCATTGTTCTCTCCTGGCCTAGGATGGGCTGTTTCCACATATTAAGTGAAACAAGTTCTTAACTGATGTAGTCTGTTTCAAAAACAGGTCAGGATTGTCTGACATTGCTTTGAGAGAAAGAGAATTCAGACTGTCTTGAAAAAAAAAATTGGGATGTCAGTCTTCTCTCATTTACACAAGAAAAATACAGCAAGTTTCTGTTATTATCTTAGGAGCTGAAGACTTACAGGCAATGCAGGTGAAAACTCTGCTTTAGATGCTTCTAATGTCCCCGGCTCTTTCAAGAGAAACATAGAATTCTGAACTCAGTTCTTCACTGTTTGGTGAATAGGATGACATGCATTCTTGATTTTCACAGGGTCACTTTTATAGCTCAGTGCCTACAAGGCAGAATACAAAATAGAACCATAACACCCTAGAACAGCTGTCCTGAAAATATCATTCTAAATGTTCCAGGAAAAACTCTGTTTATGATGGAAATAGGACCTTTGACAATGCTTACAAATAATGGTGATGCAAATAACACCAAAGGGAATTTATCTCACCATGGTTTATGGTAAACAGCAAGATCCAGTGAACCTATAGATATACAGTACTACATCATAAAGTGCTTCAGAAACACAACCTGGCAGACTGGATCTCTTGCAAAATTGTAGGTTGTTTCAGGGAAGGAGGTAAGTAATGTTCACCTGAGAACTCTTCATGTGGTTAGCACACAATGACTATTTGTTGACTGGATGAATGAAGGATATTGTTGACTGTACTGACAAGGGACAGATTGCAAACCACATTAATAAACTGTGAAAATATGCCCAGTGAAGTTCTGGAAAGATTGAAAGATATCTATGCATCTTGATTTCCTGGGTGAGGCAGGGCAGACACATGGTATATTGGGTGGCCAAGAGGTGTCACTGCACCATTACCCACATCCCTCTTGATTGTATGAGTTTCCAAAAGAATGCCTATGTGTTGGTTTGAAGCCTTACTCTAGAAAACTATGTTCTTAAAATTAATCTATTTCCATGTGTGTGGACCCATTGTAAGTAGGATCTTTGGGTAAATAGTATTTTTCTTTTTTTAAATAGATCCTTAAGTTAGGATGTGACCTGTCTGAATGAGGGTGGGTCTTAATCCTCTCTCTCTCTCTTTTTTTTTTTGTTGTGGGGGGAGGCACTGGGAATCAAACCCAGGTCTCTGGCATGGCAGGCAAGAATTCTGCCACTGAGCCGGTGTTGCTCCACCTTTAATCCTCTTTTTGGAGTCCTTTATAAGAGAGTGAAATTCAGACAAAGAGAGAGAAAGGCATGGAAGCAAGAAGCTGGAAACAACAAAACCTGGAAAAGAAGGGAGAGAGCAGCAGATACTGCCATGTGCCTTCCCACATGACAGACAAGTCAAGAATCACTGACAGGTCTTCAGAAAGAAGGTAGTGTTTCAAACATGCCTTGATTTGGACATTTTCATGACTTCAGAACTATTTGCAGGAAACCAGTGATTATATTATATAGATTCACAGAGTATTACATTGCTTTGATCTTGATACTTCTTGACTGTAATTTCTTTGAGAATGGCATTTAATCTTGCCCTGTTACACTGAGACATCATGTTGTGTAATGGTTAAAAAATTGTCTCTAGACCATGACCACCTGCATTTTAGTTCTAGCTCTGCTAATTATTGTGTGATGTGGGCAGGTTATATAACCTCACAGTGTCTCAATGACCTCATCTGAAAACTAGAGGCATTACTGTGAGGATGAAATAAAGCTAATGAACATAAAACATCTAAATCACTACTTGGTATATAGTAATTTCTCAGTAAAAGTTAGTCATTTGGAGGTACGTGAGTAGTTCAGTGGTAGAATTCTCCCCTTCTATGTGGGAGACTCAGGCTCAATTGCCAGCCCATGTTCCCAGTCCCCCTACCCAAAGAAAGTTAGCCACTTGGCAGAACCTTGTTCTTATGCTTTGTGATAGAATGGGAAAACAAAAACATATTTAATTCCTAGTCTGTTGCTTTATATAACTTATTTATTATTAAGCACCATTTCGTATAAAGTAGGTCTATTTGCCCCCTATCCCAGGATAACTAGTAACTGTAGGCTAAATGAATATTCATTCAAAGTTCCTGCATTAGTTTCCTAAAGTTGCTATAACAAATTACCACAAACTAGGTGGCTTAAAAAAAGAGAGAAATTTATTCTCTTATGATTCTGGAGGCTAGAAGTCCAAAATCAGTATCAGTGGGCCAAAATCAAGGTGTTTGCAGAGCCATGCTCCTTTCAGAAACTTCAGAGGAAATTTTTTCCTTTCCTCTTCCAGTTTCTGAAACCTGCCAGGATTCCTTAGCTTGTGGCCGCATCACTTCAGTTCTTTGCCTCTGTGGTCATACTGCCTTCTTCTATGTACTCTCCCTTTTCTTTCCTTTGATAAATTTGTGATTGCATTTATGGCCCACCCAGATAATCCAGGATAATCCTCCATCATAACTGCCTTAATTTAATCATACCTGTAAAGACCCTTTTTTGCCAGATAGATAATATTCACAGGTTCCTGGGATTAGGACATGGATATCTTTTTCAGTGGAAGACATTCTTCAGTCTACCAAGGTACCCTATAAGGATTTCTCAGAGCATAAACTTTGAGGCTCTATAGAAAGATTCAGTACACCTAATAAACTATCCTCAAATTGGATATTAACCTAAATGATGGTATAACAGCACTGAGTATCACTAAATGTAAGTTAATCATTGTATTCTTTTCATTATCATCTGATATTTCTTTAAGTTTTAACTGATTATTTTATCTTCAGTACTATTTAAACATCAATCAGGTTAATTCTAGCACTCTATCATTTTATACTCTTAATAATGTTTTGATGTTGATGTACCTGGCATCATTATATTATAAATTAGAGAATGAACATTTGGAGAAGGCAAACAACTTTCCCAAGATCAAAACTTTGAGCAAGCCATGATGCCAGTCAAGATCTTTCGACTTTGTGTTGACAGATTGCCTTCTTAAAGACAGAGCTTGGATTAAAAAAAAAATCTTGCCAGTCTGTAGAAAATGCTTTAAATAGAATCAACCATTTTATTTTAGAAGGGATAAATATTTCTCTGTGTAGGGAAAAAGTAAACAATAAGGAGGGAGCGTTTTTGGTATTTTTTTTGTTCTAGTTTTCAGAAGATGTAGATTTGCTATAGCATGACTCCTATGGCATTCTCTCTATAAAAATTAGGCTATTGTTGGGTTGTTCACCTGTGCATATACAATATAGACTTTAAAACACTGGTGAATCTTGCCTGGCGAGGTTGAAAGACTGGCGTGAAGTGTCGTCAATAACGGAAGGATGTATGTCAAGAGATAGTTGACAAGAGGAAATGCTGTATCCTCAGATAAGTAGAAATTGATAGCCTGGCTGAGAAGAGAGCCTGGGTTATCATTATCTTAGTAAAATTTTGTTGACTTTATTTAGCTCTTTTCCTACTGGCTTATAATAGTTTCATATCTGAGAACTAACACTGCCATCATTGGAAGAGATTTTTCCCAAAGTGTTTTTTTAAAAAAATTCTTCTTAATTACGAAAGTGAGCTCCAATTATGAAAATCCCTTATAGACTGCACTTTAGTCATTTCTCCATCCCTCACCAAAAATGGAGAGATAAGTAATGACATCTTCTTTATATGTGGATTTTTTTTTATTGTAACATGGAGTGAAAACATAGACAAATCTAATGGAATTGCAGTAAAGATCAACATAAACACATGTGAGGTTCAGCCTATTACCATTATGTGCGGGAAATGGAATTTTCTCTAGCTATTTTGGAGAAATAACATCAGATTGGAAAAGAACAATAAAATGAGGCAAAAAGAGGAAAATAATTGTCCCAGATGTTCCCTGGGTATCCCTATGTTATGCATTGACTGGTAAGTGACTTTCTTTTTTAAAATCCATCTAAAGACTGAGAGAGAACTAAAATAGAATCTTGAGCTCTCTGGTGGTAAGGGGTTTTATAAATGTAAGGCATAAATATTCATTAGATCTTATAAGTGTTTCTTTTAAGACAAAGAAATCTCTGTCTATTGAATATCTCCTCACAGGAGTATCATAAATATATTAGGTGTCAGTAAATGTGGCTCCTAGAATGGTTAAGCAAAATGTATTATTCACAAAAGTGAGATGGATGTTATTTGCATATGTATAGTATTTGTTAAAACCATATCCAATTTATTTGTGTCAATTTTTTTTTAAATAGCCACCATGGCAAGATTAATATCTGAGAATAATGGCCCAGAGCCAATAATTTGATACTATTAACCTACAATGGAAAAGTCAAAGTTTCACTAAATGACTAAAGTTAGAGAGGGGTCCTTTATTTATCTATTTTTTTTACTTTCAACATGTTAGATCATAGGTCTATAGTAGTGAATCAATCAGCTTTTACTACGTAAAATGCACCCCAAATCTCAGTAGCGTAAAGATTTGGGGACTGCACACGGGGAGTCCATTGTGGCCCTCATGTCTAGTGGAGCACACTCATCTCATGGTCATGGTAGAAGCTCAAAAGAACAAGCCCAACCATGTGAGCACATTGCAGATCTCTAATTGTGTCACACCCCATTGGTCAAAATAAGTTGTCCTAGTTTGCTAGCTGCCGTGATGCAAAACCAGAAACAAAATGGCTTTTAAAAAGGAGAATTTAATAAGTTGTTAGTTTACAGTTCTAAGGCCGTGAAAATGTCCTAATTAAAACAAGTCTATAGAAGTGTCCAAGCAAAGGTATCCATCCAGGGAAAGACACCTTGGTTCAAGAAGGCCAATGATGTTCAGGGTTTCTCTCTTATTCTGGAAAGGCACGTGGCAGACTCAGTCACAATTTCTCTCTCGGCTGGAAGGGCACCTGGCGAGCAAGGTGTCATCTGCTAGCTTTCTCTCCTAGCTTCCTGTTTCATGAAGCTCCCCGGGAGGCGTTTTCCTTCTTCATCTCCAAAGGTTGCTGACTTGTGGGCTCTCTGCTTCTCATGCCTATGTCGTTCTTCTCTGCTCTCTCTGAATCTCTTTCTTTCTCCAAAATGTTTCCTCTTTTGTAGGACTCCAGAAACTATCAGGACCCATACCCAAATGGGTGGAGATATATTGTTACCTAATCCAGCTTAACAACCACTCTTGATTAAATCACATCTCCAGGGAGATGATCTGATTACAGTTTCAAACATACAGTATTGAACAGGAATTATTTTGCCTTTATGAAATGGATTTAGTTTAAAACATGGCTTTTCTAGGAGACATACATCCTTTCAAACCAGCACATAAGTCATATGAGCATGACCAAAATTAATGAAATGAGGGTTTCACCCCATGGAAGTGGGGGTGGGGTGGGGGGACAGACTGAATATTTCTGAACAATAATCCAATTTATCACAAATGCAAAACTCCATTTTGTTTTGAGCATAAATAGCTTGGAGATGAGCAGTCCCACCCACAGTACTGTGTGGTGCCTCATGCTATTTCCCACACTGCCTTGGCTCCTGGAGGAAGCCAAGGATTTAGTGCACAGTGGTTGCCACTCTTCAGGATTCTTTGCAACTCCTTTTTCCCCTCTCTGCTCTGACTCAGAAAGGGAAATGCCATAGACTTCTCTGTGTTGCAAAGGAAGGCCGTGTACTGCAGCAGAAAGAGCTTGGGCTGTGGTATCAGGCAATTGTTGGCTAAAATTCCAGTTTTGAGACGTAATACCTATGTCCTTGGGCAAAGTGAGTTCTTGTGAGTCTCACTGTCCTAAATGCAAAGTAAGAATATCTTTCCCCTGATACCCTTGTGAAAAGAAATGGTCTCCTGAGTGATATGTCTATCATGGTGCCTTGTCCAGAGTGGATGCTCAATGAATGTGAGCCCTTTTTTCCTCTAAGGGTCTGTAGAGCTGCAGAAGGGGTAAGTAGAATGAGAGACATCAAGCTCTGTGAGACAACCATTCATACTTACACAAGTACCTTGTACAGAACTTAACTCTGGTACCATTGTTTTCCTTTTGATATGCCTCTGTCTCCACACATAAACTGAAAGAATTTTGGAGGAAATAGTCTTTATTGCATGTTAAATGTTTCACATAGCACATAGCAATGTCCTCGCCTCATGAAGCAGTGTCAGGAGAAGGAGAGAACATGCCTTTGAAATAAAAAGTTCAACAAGGCAGTCTTAAGGCTTAAAGAGCCTGAGACTCTTTAAATTTGAGTTGACAGTTTCCTTTTCTGGGTCTTTCCCCCATCTCTGAAATGAGGAGAGTGAATGCCAGCCCTTAGAATTATGCCTTACATAGAGTAGATTCTCAAGGAAAATTTCTTGGATAAATGAATAATCTGTATTTAAGATTCCAGCAGGCCTTAAAATTCTATAATAAGATTTGACTTAAGGCAGAGAAATAAGAAGCTGAAATTCTTTTTAATTAAATGAATTAAACATTATTTCCAACAATGAATCATCAGATTTCATATCCCTCCTTTTCAGTAAAATAATGATTTGAAACAAATAAAATCCTGGGGAAAACATTTACTATGTGAAAAGATGCATGTAAGTATGTTTCCTTTTTAAGCAACTTGTGATTTCTATCTAACTACGAAAACAAAACCTAATCAGGCAGACATCTTTCTAAGTTTATCGTGCTGACAAAAACCCAAACCATAATATATAATTTGGCACATTCAGCCTTCCCTGATCAGTTACAGCTTTTATAAGATAATTCAATCGACCTGTTGGATATTGAGTAATTTTCATTGGCTCCTTATTGACCCTCAATGACAAAAATTCCTCTAGTGACCAAAAATGCTCACCATTTACTACTAAAATGCAGAAATGTTCTTTGTAGATTTCTTCCCCCAAACAAATTGTTTATAAACCTCGTTTTGCTATAAAAACTTGAAAGAGATATAACTAAACATCTTGGTCCATTAAAGTAGCAGGAGGGATGGTTGAAACCAGGCAATTGTTGTGTTTTCTTATGAAATTCCTGACAGACACTTTAGGGAGCTTTAGGCAGTGTTGTTATTTTTATTGTTCCCCTGGACCAGCTTTCCCTGGGAAATATTTCTTTTACTACCCATAAGAAACTGTGAAGACTTTTAAGAGATAAGGAAGGATGGAGATTCTACTCTCCCTCTCTGGTTTCACTGTCCCAAGAAAACAGTCTAGCAATTTCTTCCAGACCCACAGGATATTTTTAGTTGTCCAAAGCTCGACGTCTTAAGCAGTGCTTCATGGTGATTAGAGTCTGGAATATGGAGCTTGAGCTAACTGTATTTAAATCCCAGTTGCACCACTAACCCACTCTTAGATCTTAGGCAGCATATTTTTCCATTTTGTGGCTCAATTCCCTCATCTGTAAAATGGAAATTAGTTACTCTTGTTGCGAAGATTAAATGAGTTACTATATGTAAAGGGTTGACAACAATGCCTGGCTCATAATGAGCATTCTGAGCATATTTGCTATCATTATTATGTCAATAGCATCTTTGCTGGTTTACTGTTGCATTCTTAGTTGTTTGAGTCCAGATATACTGTGGTTACAAGTCCATTGGCTTCTTTCCTTTTAACTTTTCACCTGTCATCCATTTTTAGAAACATTCATTCTAAATTAGGGAAAAACAATAGACTAATAAAAGCAGTTCTTCAGGCAGGAAGAAATTTCTAAGCTATTTGGAGCTGTTATTCTCTTTCTCCAAGCTTTGTGTTTTATGTTTTCCTTTGGGCAGCAAACTCATTTTGAAATTGTAAAAAGAGTTGTGAAGCTCTGGTCTTGCATCAGAATGATTTTTGATGAATCCAATTTGCATGTTGAAAGTCATCTTTACAGAAACACAAAGCCATCAGTTGGGGAAAATAATCGCTTCTTCAATTCAGCATCAGAAAATAATTTCCTGCAGCAGGAATGAAAGACAAGCTTATAGAATGCATTTGATAAGAACCTAAAAATGATCAGATTTTATTTACAATGGAATTCACAATGTAATAGGCACCTTTGGGGGAATAACTGTGTTTTTTTTTCATTAGTCTCTCTTATGTGTTCTGTTATCCTTCATTAAGATGTCTCATCTCTCTCTGGAGACTCAAAGCAGGAATTTAAACTTTCAAGGCCTGCCAATAAGCCACCTGTTGTACAGATTCTCCACACTGTTGCTGAGCAGGGGCAGATGGAAAAAAAAGGGATGCAACATGTTTTTTTTATCAGGGTGTAACTAATTGGGTCAAATTTTTGCCTTTAAAAGTAAATGTCTTAGAATGCAAATGACTTATTTGACAAGTGTTCTAGATGGCTTATTAGATTACAGTGGTGAGATAAAGGATGCCTGGACATTTTGCTTAAGAACACAGTTTGCCTCCTTTGCAAAACAAAAAACAAACCTTTGGAGAAAATTAATATGTCCCTAGAATAACTACTGAGAGACAGTCTATGACCTTTGATAGTATGTAGGAGATATACTTAATGTCTGTAAAGAAATCCCAGTTTAGCATCTGTGTTTGAAAACGTAGGTTAAATGGGGACCGAGGTGGGGGCTTTTAGATAGCAAAGGCAGATGGCCTACTGTTAGGACACTGCAGTATTTAAAGTTAACTACAGTGTTTAAAGTTAGTAAAACAAAGGAACCCATTTTGGGAAAAAACAAAACACAAATTGTGTCCTGGCAAGTCTGATGAAATGCAAAAATGCTCATATTCTTACATTCATCAATTCTTTTTCTTAAATTTAGGATGGAAATAGAAAAATGGAGATAAAGTCTTGCTGCTGTGGGTACAATTCTTGTGTCCTTATCACATCTCTGTGAAGTAAATGCAGGAGGTGAGAAGAGCAAGTTCCATCTATACTTGGGCAACATTTTAAACTATCTGCCTCTTTTCCTCCATTTTCACAGCCAGATCCTAATCAGGTTTCCTCTGGGCACTTATAAAGCTCCTGTGTCAGTCTTCTTGCACGTTCCTTCCTTGAGAGCGTCAAAAATAATTGCTCCCTCTTAAAGGTCATTTTGACCATGTCATTCCCCTTTAACTGAGTCCACATTTGTCTCTCAACTGCTATTTTAGACAAGGGGGAAACTTACAGGCTTATATTTTGTTGCTTGTTATTAGAGAAGTTTTAGGTTTATAGAAAAAATTATACAGAAAATAGAGATTACTATATACCTCCCTCACAATGTAGTTTTCCCTATTATTAATACATTCCCTATTATTAACACATTGTATTAGTGTGGTAACTTTGTTAAAATTGATGAAACAATGTTATTATAATTATAATATTAACTATAATCCATAGTTTACATTAGGGCTCACAGTGTTGTACAGACCTGTGGTTTTTCTTAATTTTTTTTATTCCAGTAGTGTATATATATATATATATATATATATATATATATATATATATATATACCCTAAAATGTTATCTTTTAACCACATTTAACTGTTTCAGTGCTGTTAATTACATTCACAATGTGCTACCATCACTATCCTCTATTACCAAAAAGTTTCTGTCATCCCAAATAGAGACTCTGTACCAGTTAAGCATTAACTCTTCATTCCTATCCCCACCTCAGCCACTGGTAACCTATATTCTAGTTTCTGACTCTATGAAATTGCTTATTCTAATAATTTCATATCAGTGAGATTATACAGTATTTGTCCTTTAGTGTCTGGCTGATTTCATTCAACATGATGTCTTGAAGGTTCATCCATGTTGTCATTGGTATCAGGACTTTAATCCTTTTTACAATTGAGTATATTACATTATATGTATACACCACATTGTATTTATACATTTATAAGTTGATGGACACTTGAGTGGATTCCATCTTTTGGCAATTGTGAAAAATGCTGCTATGAATGTCGGTGTGCACATACTTGTTTGAGTGACTGCTTTCAGTTCTTTTGGGTATATATGTGGTGATGGGATTGCTGGGTCAAATGGTAGTTCTATACTTAGCTTTCTGAGAAACCACCAAACTGTCTTCCAAAGTGACTACATCTTTTTACGTTTCCACCAGCAATGAATGAGTGGTTCCTATGTCTTGTATCCTCTCTAACATTTATTCCCCCCCCCCTTTTTTTTTTAAATAGAAGCCAATGTAATGGGTGTAGAATGGTATCATCTTGAGGTTTTAATTTGTGTTCCCTGATAACTGATGATGTTGAGCATCTTTTCATGTGCTTTCTGGCCATTTGTATACCTTCTCTGGACAGGTGTCTATTTAAATTTTTTGCCCATTTTAAATTGGACTGTGTGTGTTTTACATTGGAGGATTTCTTTATATATTCTGGATGTTAAACCTTTACCAGAAAATATTTCCAAATATTTTCTTCCATTGTGTAGGTTGCCAGTTTACTTTCATGATAAAGTCCTTTGAGGAGGAAGAGTTTTTAATTTCGGAGAGGTCCCATTTATCTAGTTTTCTTTTGTTGCTTGTGCTTTTGGTGTAAAGTATAAGAAACCATTGCCTAACACAAGGTCCTGAAGATGCCTCCCTACATTTTCTTCCATGTGTTTGATAGTTCTGGTTCTTATGTTTAGGTCTTTGATCCATTTTATAATGATTTTGGTTGTAGGAATGAGGTGGGGGTCCTCCTTAATTCTTTTGCTAATGAGGATTCAGTTTTCCCAGCACCATTTGTTGATGAGATGATTCTTTCCCAATTGAATGGTCTTTGTGCCTTGTCAAAAATCATTTGGCCATAAATGTGAGGGTTGATTTCTGAGCTCCAATTCATTCCACTGGTCTATATGTCTGTCGTTGTGAAAGTACCGTGCTGTTTGGATTACTGTGACTTTGAAAAAAGTTTTAAGAATGGGAAGTGTGAGCCTTCCAACTTCATTCAAAATGGTACTAGCCATTTGGGGTCCCTTATACATCCATATGAATTTGATTATTGGCTTTTCCACTTCTGTAAAGAAGGTTTTTTAGAACTTTGGTTGGGACTGCATTGAATCTATAAATCGCTTTGGGTAGAATTTACGTCATAATATTTAGTCTTCCAGTCCATGAACATGAAATGTCTTTCCATGTATTTTGGTCTTCTTTGATTTCTTTTATCAATATTTGTTCTTTTCTGTGTACAAATCCTTTACACTGTTGATTAGATTTATTCCTAGATGTGTGATTCCTGTAGTTGCTATTGTGAATGGATTTTTTTCTTGATTTCCTCTTCAGATTGTTCATTGGTGCATATATAAACACTGGATTTCTGCATTTGGTCTTGTACCCTGCCATTTTGCTGAATTCATTTATTAGCTCTAGGAGCTTTGTTGTGGATTTTTCAGGATTTTCTCTGTATAGGATCATGTCATCTGCAAATAGGGAATGTTTTACTTTTTCCTTTCCAATTTGGATGCTTTTCATTTTTTTCTTGATTAATTGCTCTAGCAAGGGCTTCCAGTACAATGTTGATAACAGTATTGACAGTGGGAATCCTTGTCTTGCTCCTGATCTTAGAGGGAAAGCCTTTAGTCTTTCACTGTTAAGTAGAATGTTAGCTGTTGGCTTTTCATATGTCCTTTATTGTGTTGAAGGAATGTCTTTCTGTTCAGAGTGTTCTAAATGTTTTTATCAAAGAGTGCTAGATTCTGCCAATTGCCTTTTTCTGCATCGATTAAAATGATCATGTGTTTTTTCTTCCTTCATTGTGGTAATGTGGTATATTAACATTAATTTATTTTCTTATGTTGAGCCAAACTTACATGTCAGGGATAAATACCACTTGATCATGGTGTTAATTCTTTTAATATGCTGCTGAATTTGGTTTGCTAATATTTTGTTGAGGATTTTTACATCTACATGAATAAGAGATATTGGTCTGTGTTTTCTCTTCTTGTGGTATCTTTATCTTGCTTTGTTATGAGGGTGATATTGACCTTGTAGGATGAATTATGGAGTATTCCTTCCTTTGCAGTTTTTGAAGGAATTCAAGCAGAATTGGAGTTAAGTCCTTTTGGAATGCTTTGTAGAATTCCTCTGTGAGGCTATCTAGTCCTAGGCTTTTATTTGCTGGGAGGTTTTTTTATTACTGATTCATTCTCTCTGCTAGTAATTGGTTTGTAGAGAGCTTCTGTTTCTTCTTGGGTCGCTGTTTCAGTTTGCTGAGGCTGCCAAATGCAGCACACCAGAAATGGATTGGCTTTTACAAAGGGGATTTATTAGGTTACAAATTTATGCCTCTAAGTCCATGAAAATATCCAAATTAAGGCATCCAGATAAAGATACCTTGACTCTGAAGAAAGGCTGATGACATCTGGGGTTCTTTTTGTCACATGGAAAGGCACATGGTGATGTTTGCTGGCCCTTCTTTCCAAAATGTCTGTAGGCATTTTCTTTCTCTTTCTTTGCATCTCTCAGCTCAAAATGTCTCTCCCTTAAAGGACTCCAGCAAGTGAATTAAGACCCACTTTGAATGAGCAGGGCCACATCTCCATGGAAACAACCTAATCAAAAGTTCCATCCAATGATAGGTCTGCTGCCACAAGATTGGGTTAAAAGAGCGTAGGCTTTTCTTGGGTACATAACAGATTCAAACCAACATAGTCACTGTAGGTATTTGTGTGTTTCGAAGAATTTGTCAACTTCATTTAGGTTATTTAATTTATTAATGTATGTTTGTTCGTTGTTTCCTCTCATAGTTCTTTCAATTTCACCAAGGCTGGTAGTAATGTACCCCTTTTCATTTCTGATTTTTGTTGCTTGTATCCTCTCTCTTTTTTCCTTTGTCAGTTTAGCTAAAGATTTATTTTCTTGATCTTTAGAAAGAACCAACTTTTGATTTTGTTGATTCTCTCTATTGTTTTTCTATTCTCTATTTCATTTATCTGTGATCTAATCTTGGTTATTTCCTTCCTTCTGCTCACATGGGTTTAGTTTGCTGTTTTTCTAGTTCTTTCAGTTTTGAAGTTAGGTCTCAGATTTGATGCTTCTTTATTAGTGTAAGTATTTAGAGTTATAAATTTGCCTCTCAGCATGGCCTTTACTGCATCCCATAAGTTCTGGTATGTTATAATTTCATTTTCATTTGTCTCAAGTTATTTCCTGATTTTCCCTTGGATTTCTTCTTTGGTTGTTTAAGAGTGTTTTGTTTAATTTCCACATATATATGAATTTCCCAGTTCTTTTTCATCACTGATTCATAACTTCATTCTATTGTGGTTGGAGAATATGCAATGTATGATGTCAATATTTTTTAATTTATTGAGGCTTTTTCCTGTGACTTAACATATGCTCTATCCTGGAGAATACTCCATGTGCACTCAAAAAGAATGTGTATTCTCTTTTTTGTTGGGTGAAGTATTGTATAAATGTCTGTAGGTCTATGTGATTTAGAGAATCATTCAAGTCGTGTGTTTCCTTATTGATCTTCTGACTAGATATTTTATCCATTATTGAAAGTGGTGTATTAAAGACACCTACTATTAATGTAGAACTGTCAATTTCTCCCTCCAAACTTGTCAGTATTTGCTTTATGTATTATAATTGTTGTATCTTCTTTTTGAATTGTCTCCTTTATCAGTATACAATGACCCTCTTTGTCCCTTGTAACTGTTTTTGACTTTAGAGTCTGTTTTATATGATGTTAGTATAGCCACCCCAACTCTATTTTGTTTACTATTTGCATGGTATATTTTTTCAATCGTTTTACTTTTAACCTACTTGACTCTTCAGATTTACAGTGAGTCACTTGTAGACAGCATATAGTTGCTTCATGCTTTTGATCCACTCTTCTAATCTCTGCCTTTTGGCTAGAGAGTTTAATCTATTTACCCTAAAGGCACTACTGATAATGCAGGTCTTTCTTCCATTTTGCTGTTTAGTGTATGTCTTAATTCCTCCATTAACGTCTACATTTATATTTATTTGATATTTTGTGTTGTACCATATTGAGTACCTTCTGTTTTCTATCTGGCTATAGTTTTATCTATTTTCCTTGTGGTTACCATGGATAATGTTAGGACCTGTGAATGGAAGTTTCAGGGCTTTTCACAGGGAAGACATTTTTATCCAGAAGAGCTGTTCAAAAAAGGTTTCCAATAGAAGAGCTTTCTTTGACTTTATAAAAGCTAGTGGTAGATGTGAAATTAAGATTAAAGAAAATATGCTGCTATATAATAAGTTTGTTTCCTGTCAGTGTTTATTTCTTTTTTTTCCCTCACCTTATTTTGTAGGGTAACTTTGACCAAAACTAATATGAAGTGACACACTATTCTACACTATTTGTCAGTCCTACTTCCTAGTACTGTAAGTGATCCTTACAGAAAACATATTGGTTTAATTACTAAAGAGTTTTTCTATCTTTCATAAATGTAAGCAAAATTTAGGAGCTATTTCTCATTTCAGAAAGTCTGTCAACTCTTTGAGGGAGAGAAATCATCCATAAATAATGAGGTCAAAATCTCCCATTCTATGAACTACATTTCAATTCCAAGCAAATGTTTGATTAGTCCTCAATTAAGTCATGTGGGCACTGGACATGACAGACTTCTCATTTGCCCCACTTATCCCAGAGTCAATGTCAAAAGAACAGTATAACATGTTTATCAGAACCAAACAACTGATAACAAATTCTGTGGGAAATACCTTCCAGAGACAGAGAGAAATCTCTTATTTTGAAAAAGCTTTTCTCTATTGCTATTTCTAGACATTAAACACTGTAAAAGGTTTTCTAGCTGAACTCAGCTGATTACTTGTGGAAAAAAAGTCAAAGAGTAGAAAAAGAGATGCAGAATTATATTCCTTTTTTGAATGATCCTAAGCTTTCTGATAATGGTCTTGGGGCTTTTCCTTTAATTACATTTTAGCTTTCTTCAATGGAGGAAAAATTGTGTAGATGTTAAAAATCAATATAGCCATTTTCCTCTATAGTCTTCTTAGCCCGTGGTGTTGCAGTTTATAATGTAGGCTCTTGTTTTTTTTATTTAATTTTAAAATAAGTCTGTTGTAGTAGTTTTCTTCAGAGAAATGGACTGAACTTTGACTTGCTATTTAAATTTATAGTCTTTTGTTAAAAAACTTCTGTTCTAGTATATAAAATTTTATGGCATCTGCCCAGCAAAGAAATCTCTTCCCTTGAGAGCCTCCCATCATTGCCTACCCACAGGGGTAGGTCTAATAATGATGATTGTGCATGACTGTTCCCTTTGGTGATTGCAGATTGAACTAGGGACAAACGTCTAACCAAACCTGGTCAATTTTTTTTTCAATCTAAATTTATTTTAACATTTGTTCCCCCTATTATTTATTTTTATTCCATATGTTTTATTCCTCTGTTGATAAGGTAGATAAAAGGAGCATCAGACACAAGGTTTTCACAATCACACAGTCACATTGTGAAAGCTATATCATTATACAATCATTCTCAAGAAACATGGCTACAGAAACACAGCTCTACATTTTCAGGCAGTTCCCTCCAGCCTCTCCATTACGTCTTGACTAACAATGTGATATCTATTTAATGCATAAGAGTAACCTCCAGGATAACCTCTCAACTCTGTTTGGAATCTCTCAGCCATTGACACTTTATTTTGTCTCATTTCGCTCTTCCCCCTTTTGGTCGAGAAGGTTTTCTCAATCCCTTGATGCTGAGTCTCAGCTCATTCTAGGGGTTTTCTTAATCCCTTGATGCTGAGTCTCAGCTCATTCTAGGGGTTTTCTTAATCCTTTGATGCTGAATCTCAGCTCATTCTAGGATTTCTGTCCCACGTTGCCAGAAAGGTCCACACCCCTGGGAGTCATGTCCCATGTAGACGGGGGAGGGCAGTGAGTTTGCTTGTTGTGTTAAACCTGGTCAATTTTAGTCTTTATACCAGGAATGTGGAATTGGAATTCAGAAATGCTAGTTAATTTCTACAGCTGTGTCTCTAAGGAGACACAGACATTGAACTTAGGCTACAATGGTGGGCAGGCCATTTTGAGTCATGCTAGTTTTCAGAGAAAGAGAAAAATGAAGGCAATTGGCTGAGACATGAAGAGATGAGACCACCTGGGTAGAGAGAGTAAGAACAAGTGAGTATGAGAGGGAGGTCAACAGAGTAGCTGTCTTGGTCTCTAATGGGTTTCAGCTTCCTGATCCTGATCTTTAGGGATACCAGTAACAGGCCCTTTCCTCCATGGTAATAGTTCAAAATAGAGTGCTCCTTTTTGCTCATTGGTCTATGTTGGTTTCTATTATTTGCAACACCACCACCCCCACCCCCCAAACAAACTCACTAAGATATCCATCCACATACAAACTCAAATTTAGGTACCTCAAAAGACTCTTTGACTTGGAGTCCCAGAGAACTTCCAAAATGTAGTTTTGGTGTCAACTTGGTAATCTCAAAAGACATAGTGTTTATATTATCCATATTTCCATTGCTGTTTGTATATTTGTCTTGAAACCCCTCTAGAACACACTCATTTATTTATTTAAATATTTTTATTGAGAAATCTTCACACACATACAGTCTATACATGGTATACAATCAGTGGCTCATAATATCATCACAAAGTTGTGTATTCATCACCGTGATCATCTTTAGAATATTTGCATCATTCCAGAAAAAGAAATAAAAAGAAAAAAGAAAAATCATACGTTCTATACCCTTTAGCCCTCCCTCTCATTGGCCACTAGTATTTCAATCTGCCCTATTTTTTGCCCTTTGTCCCCACCCCATTATTTATTTACTTTTTATCCTTATGTTTTTACTCATCTGCTCATAGCCTGGATAAAAGGAACATCAGACATAAGGTTCTCCCAGTCACACGGTCACATTGTAAAAGCTATATAGTTATAAAATCATCTTCAAGAATCAAGGCTACTGGATCACAGCTCAACAGTTTCATGCACTTCCCTCCCGCCCCTCCAACACACCACAAACAAAAAGGGATGTCTATGTAATGCATAGGAATAACCTCCAGGATAATCTCTCAACTCTGTTTGAAATCTCTTAGCCACTGAAACTTTATTTTGTCTTATTTTTCTCTTCTCCTTTTTGTTCAAGAAGACTTTCTCAGTCCCATGATGCTGGGTTGTGGGTCTTCCCAGAACTTGTGTCCAATGTTGCCAGGGAGGTTTACATCTGAGTCATGTCCCATGTAGAGGGGAGGGCAGTGAGTTCACCTACAGAGTTGGCTTAGAGAGAGAGATCACATCTGAGCAATCAAAAAATGTTCCCTGGGGACTACTCTTAGCATAATTTTAAGTAGGCTTTGCAAGAATGAGTTTCATAGGGGTAAACCCCAAGATCAAGGGCTCAAGCTATTGGTTTGGTTGGCCCCACTGCTTGAAAGAATACCAGAAATTCTCCAAATGGGGAAGTTGAATATCTCCTCCTTTCTCCTCAGTTCCCCAAAGGGGAATTAGAAATAAGAAGGAAGCTGATCTGGACAGAAATAAGGTAGATCAGAATACACAGTAAATGGTGATATCATCCATATTTTAAAACTTCAACTTCTGTGTGAAACCAAACGGAGAGATGTTTATTTGGTGCAAAATTTATATTTTGGGTAGTGCATTACCTAATTTAACTTTTATTTTCAGTTTAGTTGAACACTATAAGTACATGGAATCTTGAATCTGGCATGAGATTTGTTGGTGTGTCCAGGTTATTGTGGTGCCCCAATATATCCCATAGTAATTTGGGCAGTGAATAAAGAAATATTTGCAGTAAATATTTCATTTATTTATGCTCTAATCTTTGCTATTTCTTTCCTTTTGTTTGCTTTAGGGTTAGTTTGCTGTTCTTTCTCTGGTTTTTCCCAGTGAACAGTTAATTCCTTGATTTTTGCTCTTTCTTTTTTTTAATGTAGGCATTTAGGGCAATAAATTTACCTCTCAGTACTGCCTTTGCTGCATTCCATAAGTTTTGATATATTGTATTTTCATTTCCATTTGCCTCAAGATATTTTCTGATTTCTCTTGTAATTTGTTCCTTGATGCACTGGTTGTTCAAATGTATGTTGTTTAGCCTCCATATATATGTGAATTTTCTGGCCCTCTGTTATTATTGATTTCTAACTTTAGTCCATTATGATCTGAGAAAGTGTTTTTTTTATGCTTTCAATCTTTTAAAATTTATTGATACTTGTTTTGTGACCCAGCATATGGTCTATCTTTGAGAATGATCCACAAGCACTTGAGATAAATGTGCATCTTACTATTGTGGGGAGTAATGTTCTGTAAATGTCTGTTAAGTTGAATTTATTTATCGTGTTATTCAAAATCCTCATTGATCCTCTGTGCTGGTTTGAAATGATTTATGTACCCTAGAAAAGCCGTATTTTAATCCTAATCCCATTCTGTAAAGACAGCTGTTTCTTCCAATCCCTATTCAGTATTGTGTGTTTGAAACTGTAATCAGATCATCTCCCTAGAGATGTGATTTAATCAAGAGTGGTTGTTAAACTGAATTAGATGGAGGCATGTCTCCACCCATTTGGGTTGGTCTTGTTTAGTTTACTGGAATCTTATAAGAGAGGAAACATTTTGGAGAAAGCTGGAGATTTAGAGAGAGCAGAGCAGAATGACATAGCCACAAGAAGCAGAGTCCAGCAGCCAGTGAGACCTTTGGAGATAAAGAAGGAAAATGCCTCCTGGGGAGCTTCATGAAACAGGAAACCAGGAGAGGAAACTAGCAGATGACACCATGCTCTCTATGTGCCCTTCCAGATGAAAGAGAAACTCTGACTGTGTTTGCTATGTACCCTTCCACTTGAGAGAGAAACCCTGAACTTCATCAGCCTTCTTGAACCAAGGTATTCTTCCCTGGATGCCTTAGATTGGAGATTTCTGTAGACTTGTTTTAACTGGGACATTTTATTGGCCTTAGAACTGTAAACTAGCAACTTATTAAATTCCGCTTTTTAAAAGCCATTCCGTTTCTGGTATATTGCATTCCAGCAGGTATCAAACTAAAATATCCTCAGTCTAGATGTTCTATCCATTGATGAGAGTGGAGAATTGAAGTCTGAAACCATTATAGTAGAGGTGTCTACTTCTCCCTTCAGTATTGTCAATGTTTGCCTCGTGTATTTTGGAGCACTCTTTCTTGGTGTATAAGTATTTGTGATTGTAATGTCTTGTTGATGAATTGTTCCTTTTATTAATATGCAGTGTCTCTTTGTCTCTCTTAACTGTTTTACATTTGAAGTCTAATCTGTTGGATATTAGTATAGGTACCTCTGCTCTTTTCTGCTTGTTTGCATAAAATATCTTTCCCCAACCTTTCACTTTCAACCTGTTTTTGTCCTTGGGCCTAAAGTGTACCTCCTGTGAACAGCATATAGATGGGTCCTGTTTGTTGAATCCATTCTGCCAGTCTGTCTGGGACTTTTAATCCATTCACTTTTATTGTTATTACTGTAAAAGCAGTACTTTCTTCTAACATTTTGTCTTTTGTCTTTTGTATGCCATATCTAATTCTTTTTACCTTTCTGATAGTCTTCCTTTCTACACTTTTCTCCAGAACTTCCTCTCCTTTCTTTTCCTATCTGCCTGTAGTGCCCCCTTTAGTATTTCTTGTAGAGCCAGCCTCTTAATTTCACATTCTCTCAGTGACCATTTTTCTGAAAATATTTTAATCTCCTCCTTATTTTTGAAGGACAACTTTGCTGAGTATAGAATTCTTGGCAGATTTTCTCTTTCAGAATCTTAAATATATCATGCCAATGCCTTCTTGCCTCCATGGTTTCTGCTGAGAAATCCACACATAGTCTTATCAAGCTTCCCTTGTATGTGATGGGTTGCTTTTCTCTTGCTTCTTTCAGAATTATTCATCTTTGACATTCGACAATCTGATTAGTAATTGTCTTAGAGTAGGTCTATTTGAACCTGTTCTGTTTGGGGGACTGCACTTCTTGGATCTGTAATTTTATGTCTTTCATAAAAGATGGGAAATTTTCAGATTAGTTCCTCCATTAGTCTTTCTACTCCTTCTCCCTTCTCTTCTCCTTCTGGGACACCCACACTTATATTCATGTGCTTTTTCTTGTTGTTCAATTTCCTGAGACACTGCTCATATTTTTTCCTTCCTTTCCCTGTTTATTTTTTTGGGGGGTTGGATTTCAGATGTCTAGTCCTCTTGCTCATTCTTTCTTCATCTTCAAATCTATTGTTGTAGATTTCTATTATTTTTCATCTCTTCTATTGTGTCTTTCATTTCCATATGTTCTACAATTTGTTTCTTTTCAAACTTTCAAGTTCTTCTTTATGTTCACTCAGTATCTTCTTTATATCCTCCCTCAACTCATTGATTTGAGTTTTGATGAGATTCTGCATGTCTGTTCAAACATCCTGAATTAGTTGTTTGAACTCCTGTATCTCATTTGAAATGTTGGTTTGTTCCTTTGACTCCTGGACCGTATCACCAATTTTCCTAGTATGACTTGTTGTTTTTGCTGGTGTTTAGGCATTTCATTTCCTTAATTAGTTTATTCTGGAGGTTGTTTTCACTCTTTTACCTAGGGTTTTCTTGCTGGATGGCTTTGTTCTCTATCTGCTCATCAGTTCACCTTGTTCTAGATCTCTATTATAGGTTCTGTTTAGCTGATCAGAAATTTTCAGTTCCTGTATTTCTGTTTCTTGCCCTGCCTATATGGGGTCATTTTTTTGTTTGTTTGTTTGTTTGTTTTTAGGGGGTTCTCCTCAAATATAATAGACCCCAGTCAGATTTTCCCAGACTGGACTGGCCTCCTTTCAGGAAGAAAGAGTTGCCAGCATCAGTTTTTCCTGAGGGTGAGATCCAGCAGTCTGTCCGACTTTCCAATGAACCCTCTACCTCAGTGGTTTTCCCATCCTGCCCAGCGTGTGGTGCTTGTCTGCCTGTGGCTTTCCACCAGTGTTAAGTGATGTGGTGCCTTCCAGTAGATTCTCCCTTCCAGCAGATTCATGGTTGGGACAGAGGCTGAACTAGTAGACAGACTTTGATTGCTTCTCTTTTCCAGCTGCTGGGGCCTGAATTCCCTGAAGGTGGGCCTTCCCTTGAGCTAGACCCCTCCCACCCCCATTTCTTCCGGAAGATACAGCCTTTAGACAATTAGCCCCTTTCATCTGACTAGTTACTTTGTCTCTCAGACAGGCCTTAGTTCCGCCCTTGCCTGGGTACTGGAGATTGAGAGTGCTTACAGTTCTATCTAATGAGCTGTTAAGTGGTAAGAAAAAAAATGCAAAAAGCATTTTCAGAGTTGGACCCCATTTCCCAGGTTTGCCAATCAAGAGCTTGAGTTGATGCATGGCTTTCTGTATCTCCAGGTTTTATGTGCCCCCTTTCCTTGGGATCCAGCCCTTTTCCAGTATTTTGTGCTGCCAAACTCAAAAAGCCTCTTTTTTTTTTTGTTAGCCCTACCTCCTCTCTAGGAGGTGAGGTGGGGGGTATGTAAGAGGGGAGGCAGTGCAGCAGTGAAAAATCCTGGATCCTTTAGTACTTACCCCCGGTTTATCTGTGCTCAGGGTCTGTTTTCAGTAGTCATGGTTGGTTAATTAATTCTGCAATTGGAGCTTGTTTGAGCTAAACCCTTGCTGCTAGTAAAGTCTGTTTCATTAACCCTTGGGGGAACCAGTCTTCCATGCTCTTGGGGGAGGGGCACTGGCCTCTATGGCCTGGGGGACTTACAGTTCTGTGTGGGTCTCAGCCACTCCATCTGGTCCAGGTTGGCATGTGCTGTGTGTCCAGTTGCTGATGTAGCCCTGCAGTTGTTTTGTACAGTTCCTGGTCATTTACTAGCATTTCTGGAGGATGAACTAAATGCCATACCTCACAAAGCTGCCATCTTACCCCTCCTCTTCCCACTCATTTATTTATTTATCAATATTTTTATTATAAGCAACAAAAAGACACACAAACATTCCCAACATGGCTACAACCAATGACCCACATCATCACATAGTTCTGCACTCATCACCATGATCACTCCCCTGAACACTTGCATCTCTCCAGCAAAAGAAAGAAAAAAGAAAAAACTCATACATGCCACATATCCCCACCACTCCCCGACACTGACCACCAGTATCCCAATCCACTCAGTCCATTCCAACCCTTGTTCCCCCCATCATTTGTCTATCTTTTCATCCATATTTTTTACCCATCTGTCCATACCACAGACAAAAGGAGCACCAGACACAAGGTTTTCACAATCACACAGCCATACCACGAAAGCCACATCACCATACAGTCATCCTCAAGAAACATGGCTACTGGAACACAGCTCCACAGTTTCAGGCAGTTCCCTCCAACCACTCCAACACACCATAAACTAAAAAGGGTATACCTATACACTGCATAAGAATAACTTCCAGGACAACCTCCCAACTCTGCTTGAAATATCTCAGCCACTGACTCTTTATTTTTTTTCATTTTTCTCTTCCCCCCTTCAGCCAAGAAGGCCCTCTCAATACCTTGATGCCAAGTCCCATCCCATACCAGGATCTCTATCCCCCATTGCCAGGGAGGTTCACTCCCCTGGGAGTTATGTCCCATGCAGAGAGGGGGAGGGCAGTGAGCCCGCCCACTATTCCAGCTGAGAGAGAGAGGCCACATCCGAGCAACAAAAGAGGCTCTCTAGGGGCAACTTCCAGGCCCAATTCCAAGTAGGCCCAGCCTATCTCCCACGGGGACAAGCCCCATAAGAACAAATTCCAAGATTGAGGTCTCAGCCTATTCATTTGGTTGTCCCCACTGCTTGCAAGAATACCAGGAATTCTCCAAATGGGGAAGTTGAATTTTCCCCTTGTCTCCCCATTCCCCCAAGGGGACTTTGCAAATAGTTCTTTATTCACTGTTCAAATCACTCTGATTTATTGGGGCATCACACTAACCTGGACAAACCTACAAAATCTCATGCCCTATTCAAGTTTCCATGTACTTACCACTCATTTATTTATTTATTTTTCCCATGGGCAGTCACCAGGAATCAAATTTGGGTCTCTGTCATGGAAGGTGAGAACTCTGTCTGCTGAGCCACCATGGCCTACCCTTATTTATTTTTAATTATAGTAAAACTGATCTCAAGAATACACAGTTAGCCAATATTGATATCCATTCCTGGAACTAGGGTTCCTCCAGGTCTTCTGGTCATTGCATGGCCTCGGGACTGAGAAAGATTGAAACTCAAATCCCTTAAAGTAGAAGGTCTGTTTTTAGTGGGTCCGTACTTACCCAGCTGGAGACCACATTTCCCATTCCTCCTTATAACCACAACAGTAACCTGGTAAAGCCCAGTACTTTCTCTTTTCTTAAAATAATAAAAGCATTTAAGGCCAGGAATTTTCCTTTAAGCATACTTTTGGCAGCAGCCTATGAATTTTGATTTGTAATGTACTGACTTCCTAAAGCACAGTGGCTATTTTGTTTTCATCCTTGATGTTGGAGTTACTTAGGAGAGAGAGGTTGTCAATTTATAATACAGGATTTCCTAATTGATATTTTTTGTTTTACTGATTTGTATAGTGTCTGTCCCTCTCTGCTAGAATATAAGCACAATGAAAGAAATATCTTGCATATCTTATTCCCTGCTATACTGCTAATGCCTAGTGAAGGATCTTTGACACATAGTAGGCTCACAATAAATAAATTCAATAAATTATAGAATGGGAACATAATTTCTGTGCCGTGATCATAGAATATGGGTGGTCTAATCTCTGCTTTTTGGAAATAATTGTGATTTTGTGGTTTATTATATGATCTATTTTCAAAATATTTCAAAATTACTGGAAAAAAATGAATATCCTGTAAGGCCACAAAGTTTGGTGTATGTCCATGAAAGCAGCCTTATTAATCATACTATTCAGATTTGGCATTGATTGATCAATTAATTGCATATTTGTTTTCTCCAAGATTGGGAACTCTAAAATTGAGAGCTTTTTTCTTTTCCTTTCAGTTTTCCCTTGAATTTATAACAATTCTCATTCATTCAACCAATAAATATTGAGCTCTCATTGTGTTTCAGGCCCTGTACTAGTCCCTGGCTATAGACTAATGAACAACAAAACCAAAAAGACTTGGCCTTGCTTTTATTGGGAGAGATGGTATTAAACAAGTAAGCCAACACAGCAGTCATTACCAATCATAAGAGCTGGGAAAGGAATGAACAAGGTGACTATATACAGGAAACCCAAGTGCTAGGGTATTAGGAAAGTCTTCTCAGCAAAGATGACCTTTCAGCCATGATGGGAAGCTTGAGGAAAGAGAGATAAAGAGCTAGCCTTTGGTTCGGGAAGTGGGAATTTTAGAGTTGAGGTAAGTAGGGAGGGCAGTGAACTTCACCAATATGGAAACACTGAGTTGGAAAAAAGCTTGGCATTTTGGAATAACCTAAGGGAAGCCAAAGTGGCTACCACAGTGGTTCTCATTGGTCCCAGCCCTCTTTCATAACAAAATAATTTACAGCATCCCTTATACTGTCCTGAAATGAAATTCACAGATAATATACTTAGATGCATACTTTCAATAAAATTCCAATATAATATCCCAACTGTAATATGAAAGAATAGCACAAGGAAATACATATATTATAAATTAATAAGTGTTTTAATGAGCGAACTTGTGTCCAGAAGTATTCTAGATGGTATAATAAAGTTGTCAGATGCTTGTACCCACACATCCAATCACCACAAATGTGGCAGCCATAAATGCGGATAGATTCAGGCATATTGGTTGGTGACTCACATTCTTTGTGTTGAGTTGCTGTTGATGATATGATGTTCCTACAACTTTTGCTAAAATTCTGACCAAAACAAAATGCCGCTGGTCTTGATTGATATAGAAATTGTTTATAGAAATAATTTTTTTATATTTATTAAAAATATAGTTAGGCTTAGGTAATACACTTTAAAAATATGGTTTTCTTTTTTAACCTACCTGAAGGTCTGGTGGGACATTCTAAAGTTGTGTGAGATGTGGGAAATTTCTTTGCCATGTTAGCTCTACCCACTAAATGCCAATAGTGGCCTTCAAACATTGTGACAGCAAAAATTTATAAAACACTTCCCGGAGAATGTACCGTACCCTGGAGAAAAAAAGAATACTGTGACTGAGGGGGAGAGATGCTTTAGGTGGGACTGGAGAGGTGGTTAGGCCTGGGTCATCCTGGAAGTTAACAACACAGTGGGATAGTCAAGGGTGGCACACCCTGGATGGGCCATGGATAATGTTGAAGCCACAATTGCTTTCTGTTTGGTTTAGATCTGGCAAGTCTTTGCATTATTTAGTCTTTTGATTTTTTTTTATTATAGTTAACAGTAATGTTTTAACATTCTTTCATCAGTCGTGACAAAGGTGTCACACTAATGCTAAGTGTCAACAATAGTGGGTACAAGGTGCATGGAGTTTTTCTTTTTGGAGTAATGAAAATGATCCAAAACTGATGGTGGTGATGAATGCACAATTCTGAGCTCACACTAAGAGCCATTGATTGCACATCCCTGATGGACTGCATGGCATGTGAACATATTTCAACAAAACATCCTCCCCCCCAAAAAAAAAGAAATCTAAAGCAGGATTGGGAGTAGTAGGGAATGGATGGAGCAGAGATGAAGCAAAATTGGTCATGGACTGTTAAGTATTGAAACTGGGTGATGATGGGTATATGAGTTCAGGAAGCTACTCTATTTACATATGCTTGAAATTATTCATAAATAAAAAGCTTTAAAAATTCAGATGGATTAGATAATTAGATTTCAGATATAAAAATATATGTCAAATATGAAACCACAAAATGAAAGAATAATAACTTAACATTCAAATAAACTTAGGCAGACTTTCTAAGTATGACATCCAAGGAAGATATTAAGATAGAAATCAATCGATTGACTATAAACAAAACATGATCTTCTGTAAAAGTACCATAAAGAAGCCAAAAGATAAATAGAAAATATTTGTATTATTTGATTAAAGTAAAAAATTCCTATATATAAAAAGCTCTTTCTTACAAATTAAAAAATACGAAAATACCTAATAATAAAAATGGCTAAAGATAGAAGCATATTTTAAAATACAAATTAAATATACATTTGTATATATACACACATATATAGTACAGCACTCATTAAGCAGTAAAGAGCTGGGAACACATGAAATAATTACAGGCAACCCAAACAATTCAAAATAGTAGAGAAATGTGCCTACTGCTAGGGAATGTGGGTTTACAAATATAACTTCTTTATTTTCATTATGATAAAAATTTAAACACATTAATGCATAGAGATTTTGTTTTGTTTAATGGCTATTTCTTGTACATAGCATGTATTTTAAAAAATCATTTTTATTTTAATGATTAATTAATGAAATTAGTTAAATTTCATTAATTTAAGAGGAGTCATCTGACACTTTGGTCTCTGCATTGCAAAGCACTACTCTACATCCCAAAACTAAAGTGTTGCTAGCAAACGAGAGCACCAAACAATTTGATGTTTAGAATATATTTAATAAATTAATAAATCAGCCATTTGTTTTACTTTATGTTTCTTTAGCGTTTTGGAAGTTATACACCTTGCTTTCCATTTTATGTATGATTATTTTAAAGTGTTTTTAAAGCATTCATTAATATTTTCTATACATGTCAAAATCAAGAGTGAAATTACTTATTTTGCTTTCTGATATCAAAAGGCAAATTTCAATTGTTGTCTTATTTTTTATTTTGTTTGCTGATATGAAAAGGCAAATTTCATGAAATGACTTATTTTGAATTCCTTCTTATTGAAGAAGATTTCTGTTCTTTTCTCACTACTTCTCAGTCTTTGTTAATGAGTCTTAGGGTTTAGAGCTACATTTTTACAAGGACTTTTTTCTCTTAAAAAAAGATCTTTTTGACATTTGCTCCTAGTTTTATAACCAGATTTACAATTATTTAGATATCTCATGTTAATTGGTTTTTGTGTTCACCACCTATCTTTTATTCCCACCTACCTGTTCTTGAGCTGTTAATTGGATTTCTTTTCTCTATCTTCAAGGGCGGTATCTTTTTTGAGACCTTGTATTTTATTACTTTCAGTGAAAGACAACTTGAATAAGTATTGAATTCATGGGTTATAACCCTTGAATAATTAGCTCCTGAATAACTGAGAGTTTATTTGAATAACATTTGAAAGAACACTGTTTCCAAGAGTACTGAATACTGCTATTTACATTGTTCTAAAATATACATGAAAAAATTAATAGATTATTTTTTTGAATTTGTTTTGTGGGGCAATTTCTTTACTGCTAGTCACGAGACCCACCTCCCACTACCTCCCCAGAACAATGCAGTAAAATATCAAGTAAGAATACAAAGATAAATGATTCATCCAGATTTTATTGATCAGTTATGGTTTTAGATTATAAACATGATTCGAAACTAGAAGAATTCGTGACCCCTGACACTTGAAGAGCTACTTTGTTAGAGAGATAAGAAATTCATAAAAATTACTAGCAGGTCATTACAAGGCAGTGTATGATCTAGTATGACATATAAAACACTCTATAAAGCAATAAGACAGGTTTTACAAGTCATAAAAATGACTTTAATAGTTGTCAAAACGATTGGAGCCCATCATCAGTATTTAGAGGGTAAAGCTAACATGGTGAAGAAATTTCCTATGTCTCACACAACTTTAGAATATTTCACCACACATTCATGTAGGTTGGAAAAACAAACCACCTTTAAATAAAAAAAAAAACTTTTATTACCTAAGCCTAATTATATTTTATATCTGAAAACGAATTATTTCTAGAAACTACTTCCGTATCATTCAAGAGCAGTGGTGTTTTATTTTGGCACTTGAGGAACTTATAGAATGGTGAGGAAGAGATATCAGAGAGTTCAGAATAAAGAAAAGACTCATCTAGAGTAAGGTTGGACAATACAGACTTCTTGAAAGGGGCACATCTTGATGCCAGTTCAGAGTGTTATTTGAATAGATGTATTATTGAACAGAGAGGATATAAAAGCATAGGTTGAAGGCATATTCATTACATTTACTATTGTTATTTGATTTTATCAGCACCAAACAAGTGTTGGTACGTAACATTGTATCTTGCATATTTGGGACTCAAAATATTGCTTGACTTGATTTTAATTCAATCTAAAACATTTTTTGATGATATTAATATTGGGGGGATTTCTGCTGTGCTGTCTTGCTAAACTTGGTAAACTCTAAATTAACTTGAACATAAAAGAGGTTGATAAAGATTGGTTCCTCAGAGGCTGAGAGGTGAATTATAAGCATCCCATTAGCCTAGTATCTGAAGAGGTATTTGTACCAAGTTTCAACAGGCCAGGTGAGATTCACAGGAATTGTTCCCAATGGGGCTAGACTGGAAAGTACTTACAGACAGGGGAACACTTTGTTCATCTTTGAAAACCTCACAGCCCTAGGCTTGGTACATTTTTAATGGGGGATGGTCAGTAAAAGCTGGTTAAATTGGGCCACATTCTTCATGATGGGATATTTCTCTCCCTGGTAAGGTTTTTCAATAGCAATAGAATGGTCTAATAGCTGATGAATGAGTGCTAAGGGGCAATGGTCTGGTGAACTAATAAGGTAAGTTTATTAATATCAGTTTGCCTTACTGTAGGATAAACATTTCCTTGGCCAGAAGTGTTTTTTTTAAAAATTTTATAGCTTTTTGACTACTAGCAAGAAATTCAGGGCATATAATTTCTAACTTGCTGCTAACTTCAAGGAAGTATATGACGTCTCTTGGCTTCAGTGTTTTTTCCCCTTCAATTAAATAAGATAATCATATTGACTAAATCATCAGCTGTTAGGAAAAATATTTTAATAACAATACCCCCACACCCATGCATCCCTTTGGTGATGAATAAAACATGGTATAATGGGTGGTAATTTCTAGCTCAGTAGGAGGGAGAGAATTGTAACAGTAAGTTCTGAGAGTTCTCTACCTCACCTGGGGACAATTACAATAATAATTATAGTAAAAGTGATAATAGCCAAAAAACCTCCAGTAGTACTAAGAATTCATATTATACTAGAAACAGAGCCACATATTCTTTATAGAAAGAGTGTAGCAATTTAGTTGGGAAGGTATGGGGAGGCTGGAGGCTTGTTTTGAGTTTGTATCAGTATTGCACCATGGTTGAATTATGCACCCCAGATAAAAATATGTTCTCAGTCTTAATCCCATTTCTTTGGGTGTGAACCCATTGTAAAATACTTTTCAAAGATGTTTTTAGTTAAGGTGTGATGAACTGAATCAGTAGAGGTCTTACTTTTGTAACTCAAGGTCTCAAGAAGAGAAAGCCATGGGAAGAGCTGGAAGTCAGTGGGAACCTGGAAGAGAATGGAAAGGACATCACCACGTGCATAGCCATGTAGCAGGGAAAACCAAGGAACCCAAAGATCCCTGGAAGCTAGCATCAGAACACTACAGCCTTGAGAGAGAAAGCATCGCCCTGCTGACACCTCAATTTTGGACCTCTTCTAGCCTCAAAACCATGAGCCAATGAATTTCCATTGTTTCAGGTAATGCCAGCCTAGCAAAACTAAAACAATCACTTTGCCTAAAATTATGAAAATGACAACTGTTAATATCAAAGAATGGGGATGGGGCAGGTAGATGGAGGTGAGAGATCTTTGGGGTGGGTTAAGATGCTCTACTCCTTCTCCACGTTCTCCATAGACTGCTTCTTGGTGCCTGCTGACCTGGGACTTTGCCTTTCCAGAACTCAAATTAATTTAATCACATCAATTCACACCTATTGTAGGCATAATCCCTGTAATACTTTTTGTTCAGAGGAAGCATTATTTGTTCACATAATTTCTGATTTGTGTCATTCTCTCACAGGTTGATACTAAGCTGTGTGGACTGAAATGTCAAAGGAAGGCCAGAACATCTCCATGGAAGTGTTGGCCTGGCCTTATCTGGCCCAGGAGTCCTGGCCTTTGACTCACTGAGACAAAGAATTATAACTCAAGTCAAGTTGGGTGAGCAAGGTGATTTGTTAAAAGCAGTGAGTTAAGAGAGTAATAAAAACATCCTAAAGAAGGATGGGCTCAGTTGGTGAAGAACCAGACTGGCCCCAGTTCCAGTTTAGTTCAGGGTTTTATGGGGCCAGCCGATGGTAGTATTGCACACACATTACTAGGGGGCTTTCTTGGGGTTTTTCCTTTGTGACTTTGTTTCTTACTTTAACAGAGTGTTGCTTTGTTTCTTACTTTAACAGAGTGTTCTGACTGTACTTTGCTCAACTTAACCATTTAACCATCTGTTAGAGGTGGAAAGTTCTGACAGCAGTTTGCTCAATTTAACCATCTGTTAAAGGTGATTTTAGCTCCTGGGGGTCGCCTTGGGGTGGTCCCCTTTTTCCCATTAGGTGGGCTCATGACTTCCTAACTACCCAACAGAAGTTAATGAATATTCTTTTATAAATTATAGTTCACTTTGTAGATGAAGTCGGCCAATTTCAAGTTACAAATATTTGAATTACAAAGTGTTAATGCTCTTCTTTCTATATAGAAGTTTGAAGTTTGCTGGGGTCATTAAATATTGGTTGAAAAGGCCAGACCAGGGCAGTCTTGATTTGGTAGATAAGTATGTTCTCCCCACTGCATCCAGGATATCAGTGATGGCTGTATTCTAGACCCTCCTAAGCCCATTTTGAAAATTCTCAGTCATCATTCTTAAAAATGAATACTATCTATTATATACACAAACTTATGAGAACTTTCAGAGCTGCAGTTAAATATGCATGAAAGGCAAATAACACTTTAAACGGAAGACCATGCTGGTTTGTTTTACTAAGTAGTCCTAAAGGTTCTGATGATTAGTGATTCAAAGTGAACTAACATTATGGGTTCCTTCCTTCAGGTTTATCAGTCACATTTCTTTAGCAGAGCATCTGAGCCATGCCTTGGGGTGTATGCTCCAAGTTGCCAAATCCTGTTTAACACTCCAGATAAGAGCTTTATATATTATATGCACATTTGTTTTTGGATTCTAATCAATCTTTTCACAGATTTAGGAAACTTCTGCCCAATCCTTTTCTGATTTTTTAAAGAAAAGAGACAGGTCAGTTTGAAAAAGTCCTTCTCTGACGAATGTCCCATTTTATGGATTTTAACATTTAAATACATTTTCTTTTTAAACTGGGTGGCTTTCCCAAACTAGAAAGATGGAATGTTTGCATATATCCACAGTCCACCAACATTGGCAGGCAGAAAGCTTGATACGGTAAAAGAAAGAAAAGGCTATTTAATAGTTCTTTTATTCTCCATTCAGATCACATATACTTCTATTGAAAGAGGCCTCACAGCAAGGAGTATGATATTACAGTGTTTTCAGGAAGCAATAATTGAATACTCCTCATTAAAAAGGTTCATAAAAGAATTCTATTAAAAGCCATATAAATAATAAACTTTGAAAATGCTGCTTTAAATTCCAAGGGGGTGGTGAAGCTATGCTACAGTAACAATTTTCTTAGTCATTCAGTGAATCTGAAAATCTTGTTGGCTGAATTTTCTAAGCCATGCAGGCACATCACTACCAAATGAAAGACTTAGTGAATATTTTTAATGCATTCAATGCAAGCCTGTGCTTTTTACAGCCAGACTTCTCCAAGGTTTTATCCCTAATCCTGACAGGATACCTAATCAAAAGGCTAATTATCCTTAATCACCTAATTAATAGGTAATTCTTACAAAGAGGTAAACATCTGAACCCACCAAGTCCTCTTTGCATGAGAAAACCATGCTAATTTCACTAAATGAGAATTTGGCCAAACTGTAGCCTGCTGCAAATAATGGTAAATGTATCCAATTAAAAAATAATAACAAAAAAGTTATTTTTGTCCCGTTTTTAATCACAGAGGCGGCTATGGAAGGCCCCAAATGCACAGGGCATATGGCACACCTCACTACCCCAGATGGTGCTGGGGCCCAGCCTCCCCAGAGTCCACTCTGGCAGTCTTCACTCTTTCCCTTGGCCCATAACCGCGTCTCCGTCTTTCAGCTGCCCTGGCTGCTTTATGCTGGTCTTTCTCAACAATCCCTTCTCGTTTTCTGTCATCTCTCAGTGTTCTCTCTTCTTTACAGGGTTTCCAATTTCCTTCCTCACTTAGGAGCCAAGTTCTGCTTATGGTCTGGCCTCTGAAGGAGGTCAAAATTCCTATGAATGGGAATCTGTATGTGAAAAAATAGTTACTAATACATTTATCCATTGTAGATCTCAGAGAACTGAGATGGTATATCTTAGGTTTTTTTTTCTTTTTGGCATGGGCGGGTTCTAGGAATCAAACCCAGGTCTCTAGCATGGCAGGTGAGAATTCTACCACTGAGCCACCACTGCATTGTCCTTTAAAATTCTAGTTTAGTGGCTTCCCAATTTTTCTGACCTGAAAAGTGTAAGGGATCTCTTCACATAAGTGCTTTTGTTTTATTTTTCATCCTCTTGAGTCCTAAAGTGATTGTTGTTATTACCAAACACAAGTCATTTAATAAAATGTCTGTGGTACATCTTGTTCTTCAGTTTAACAAGTTCAGTTCATTTTTGTTTTATATATATATATAGTTAATTTTTCACACAGTATTTCTTGTTGCCTCTTCTTATTCTTCAGCCTTTAGATTCTAGATAACTGGTTCTCAGACTTTAGCTTCATCAAAATGCCTGGAGAGCTTTTAAAACAAAGGTTGTTGGGCCAAACCCAGAGTTTCAGATTTGGCAGGTCTCAAGGTGGGGCCAGATAATTTGCATTTTTTTTTGGAAGGGTCTATCACTAATATGGGGTAGGGAGATGAAACTATCTGATGTTCTGGAGAGGTTGGGCCCTTTTAGTTTCAGGACTTATCTGGACCAGGAACCCGTCTGGAGGTTGTAAGTTTCTGGAAAGTTATTCTAGTGCACGGAACCTTTGTGGAAACTTATATATTGCCCAAGGTGTCTTTAGGATTGGCTGAGATGATCCTGGTTTGACAGGTTATGATAGGTAGCAAGGTCTAACTGAAGTTTGCATAAAAGCAACCTCCAGAGTAACCTCTTGACTCTATTTGAAATCTCTCTGTCACTGATACTTTACTAGTTACATTTCTTTTCCCCCTTTTAGTCAGGATGGAATTGTTGATTCCATGGTGCCAGGGCTGGTTTCATTCCGAGGAGTCATCTCCCATGTAACCAGGGACATAGTCATCCCTGGATGTTATGTCCCAAGTAGGGGGGAAGGCAATGATTTCACTTGCAGAATTGGGCTTAGAGAGAGTGTGTGGCTACATCTGAGCAACCAAAGTGGTCCTTCAGAAGTAGCTCTAGGGCATGCCTATGGGTAGTGTAAGCTTCTCCGCTACCTACGTAAGCTTCACAAGAGTAAGCCTCATGATGAAGGGCATGGCCTATTGATTTGGGTGTCCCTAAAGTTTGACACAGTATCAGGGGATTCCCTGATGGTAAGGTTTAATAGTTCCATATTCTTTCTCCTATACCTCAAGAACTTTGCCAACACCAGATAATTTGCATTTATAACAAGTTCCCAGGTGATTAAGATGCTGCAGATCCAGGTGCACTTTGGAACCACTACTCTACAGATAAGAGAAAAAAAATGTTTGCTCTAGTTTGGGATTCTGTTATAAACTCTGCTTTACCACTTTTTCAGCTGGGTAACTTCTAGGCTACCAGCTCGGTAGCCTTCCTTGCTATTAAAATGAGTTTAAGAAAACATCCCTAGCAGGGCTGTTAAAAGGAAGAAATGCGATAATATTTACAAAGCATTTGAAAGGACAGTGATTGTTGATGAGTGTTGTTTTTATTATTACTTTTTATTTCTTCCATGGAATTCAATTTCCAGGACTTCTAATCGAATCATAAAGGATTCTTTAAGCACCCAGTTTGGTGAAGGAAAGTGTATATCTGTTTAGAAAATAAGAAAATAAAATTCCATTGGGAAGATCTTGAAAAGATAATGGTTCTAAAATTCATTTGGTCATGCCTAATAACCAAGAGATTTTTAAAAAGGATCCTCTTTTGATTAGGGTCCTACCACACCAGATATAAAAAATACTATAAAGTCACAGTAATCAAAACTGTGGTACTGGCTTAGGAAAAGGCAAGTGGATTGAAGAAGCAGAGTAACAATTTCTGTATCACAGACACATATCCCCATTCATATATATATATATATGTATATGTATATATATATATGAAAAGTATAGTTATCAAATGTATATTAAAAGGTATATATAAATCAATGAAGAAAACACTATTAAATGATGTTGGGGCAATTAGCTATTGATTTTTTAAAACTTTGATATTTGCTTAATGTTGATACTGAACAAATGTGGTAGGTTCCCTGCCCGAGGCACATAACAGCCAATCCATGACACTGGGGTTTCAAAGAGAGAAAGAGTTTAATGCTACACATAAAGCAGGAGATCAGATGGCCTATAGGTCTAAATATCTGTCTCCCAGAGTCTTAAAAGTTCACGGTTTTATGGGTTCAAACAAGAGGAGATGGAGTTGTTATCGTTACAATTACATTATAGGACTGAGAACAGGCTAGAATAACCATTGCAATAGTAACCATAAACAAGGGTGAGGTTAGTTGAATTTCAGTAAATTCAGATATTAACTTCTACCTATTTCAAGTATAGAGAGAAGAAAAACATCTATGTAATAATTCAGTAATCATAATCATTTGTTATTTCTTAATTTCTCAGTTACAATATTATGTTTTGTGGGTGGATTTTTAAAACCTAGAAAGTACTGAAAGAAAATTTGGTACAATATTTCTATCATCTTGGGGAATGGAAAGATATAAAAATTAATGTCAGATCTGAATTGACATAAATTTGAAACTTCTGTATGAAAAAGTTGTTTATTATGAATAAAACTGAAAGAAAAAACAGACTAGAAGAAAATATTTTATTCCTATAGCTCAGAAAAGGGTTAATATCTGAATAATAAAATATGTTTTTCAAAGTTGTAAGTAGACATATACAGCACAATAGAAAAATTTGCAAAAAATATCTATCCAGTTTGGAAGAAGAAGAAAAACTATTCATGCCTGATAAAGAGTGATAAGTTTACTGTTAGTAAGGTAATAAAATCCCAGTCACTCTCATCTAATGCTGGTGGAAATGTAAGGTTACACAACTCTTTGATGAGGAAATTAAAAATGCACATGCCCTTTGAAACAGCAATTCTACTTGTAGATGTGTATGCAATAGAAGTATTTTCATATGGACACAATAATATATTCACAGGAATGTTTATTGAGGCATTTCTGTTAATACTGAAAACTTAAAAATCATATAAATATGCATCAAGTACATTATAGCATATCCATACTATGGGATACCACATAAAATATAGGACTTGAGCTTCCAGCAAAATAAAAAGTCAGCTACCACAAGAAACCCTTTGCTGGATAAAATACAATAAACTTCCATTTGAAGGCATAGTTGAAATTGCAAGAAAGTAAGAAATATTCACAGGGGCCAAAGAGAAGATTTAGGATATTACAAAGGTAAGCAAGCCCAGGAATGCTCTGAGAGAATTTTCTGACAGTGAGAAACTGGAACTATAGAGGGAAAGAGCCAAGTCCTTGGCCCTGTGCAGAATGAAGAGCTGAGACTGAGACTTCTGAACAAAGCAGTTCTGTGTGGTAAATTTTCAGTGGAAAAGGATGTACTAAAACTCTTCAACTGCTAGCAAAGGGAGATGACAAAGAAAATCATCTGTCGCAAACTGAGCTCTGGGTTAAAAAAAATATATATGTATATGTATGCATGTATGAATGTAAAAAAAACTCCTTCACATGAATGAGAAAAAGCCAAACAATTCAAAAGAAAAATGGGGAAAATCCAGGCAAGTTGAAGGAAGGGAAACATGAATAGTGGATAAATATGTGGGAAAAATGCTTAATTTAGTGACTGGTGATTAGGAAATTGCAATTTAAAGCTCTAATGACACATATGTGGGACATGACTCCCTGGCATTGTGGGACAGAACTCCTGAGATTCACTGGGACCCAGCATCATGGGATTGAAAAAGCCTTCTTGGCCAAAAGGGGGAAGAGAGATATGAGACAAAATAAAGTTTCAGTGGCTGAGAGGTTTCAAACAGAGTTGAGAGGTTATCCTGGAGGTTATTCTTATGCATTACATAGATATCTTTATTTAGTTTATGGTGTGTTAGAGTGGCCAGAGGGAAGTATTTGATTCTTGAAGATGATGTATAGTGATAAAACTTTTACAATGTAACTGTGTGGTTGTGAAAACCTTGTGTCTGATGCCCCTTTTATCCAGGGAATGAACAGATTAGTAAAAAAATAATGGATATTTCCAGGATCATGCACCTAAAAAATTTATGGATAAAAATAATAAATTATGGGTGGGGATAAAGGGTGAAAAAGATTGGATAGATTGAAATACTGGTGATCAATGAGAGGGAAGGGTGAGGGGTATGAGATGTATGTGTTTCTTCTTTTTTCTTTTTCTGGAGTGATGCAAATGTTCTAAAAATGATCATGGTGATGAATGTACAACTATGTGATGATACTGTGAACCACTGATTGTACACCATGTGTGCACTGTATGTATCTGAAGATTTGTCAATAAAAATATTTTTTAAAAATTACCCTAGTGTTAACTATAATGAGATAACCATTAGATGGGCAAAAATTGCACTGAGAAGTTACCCATTATTGTTGAGGGCATAGAGTATCAGAACTTTTATAATGGGAGAATAAATTGAATAACCATTTGGAGAACAACATGGAGAAAACTTGAAGATACAGTATCTGGCATATCAGCAATCCATTCCTATAGTCATAACTTAGAGAAACTCACACAGGCCTTAGTTTTAAAGCTAGCATCTTACTTAAGGGAGAACTCTAGATACTTTACCAATAAGACAGGAATAAGGCATGGATGCCAGTATCTGCAGTACTGAGAACTTCTTTTGGTATAACAGTTCATTAAATTAATTAATTTAGACAAGAGAAATCAATTGGAGGCATAAAAATTGGAAAAGAAGTAGTGAAACAATCTCTATTTGCAGATAGTAAGAAAACATATCTGAAAACATGTAAAGAATCAGTGATAAAATTAACCCCCAAAATAAAAGAATTTGGTAAGGTAGTAAGATAAGTTAACATACAAAGATAAGTGTCATCTGTAAAAAATACTTAATCAGAAGCTGTAATTGAAGAGAAAACCCCATTTACAATAGCAGCAAAAATACAACATATTTAACTAGAAATGTGCAAAACCTGTATGAGAAAACTTTAAAAATATTTCTGGAAGACACAAAAGTAGACTTGGACAACTGGAAAATCATCTTTAGTTTCTAAGATAATCAGTATCATAAAGTTAACAATTTTCTCCAAGATAAATTTTAATGTGAGCCCAATGAAAATAACAATAAGATTTTTTTCTAGGGCTAGACAGGTTGATTCAAAATCTCATGTGGCTCCTCCTTCCCTCGCCTTCCATCCATACCCCTCCTTTCTCCAGGCCAAGGTTTTGGCCATTGGGGGATGGGGTGGGAAGGACTGGCACGTTAGGGACCCAGCTTTGAACTAGTGAACCCAGTTATGTGGTGAGACTGCCAATGTGGCATACCTGGAGCCGAGCTTTCTAATCTTTCCCCTTCTTCTTTCCCTTCCTGGGCTGCTTTAGACCAGTACATCCAGAGACGGACGTGTATCTAGTCGACCTTTCCATCTTTCTCTTTCTCCCTGCTTTGGGTAGGCAAGGGTGTGGGTGGGAGTGGAGAATAGATTGTGTGTCAGGTGCAGAGTTTCAGATGGTGTAACCAGGAGTCTAATTACCCACAAGTGGGATTGAGCAAATGAGCACATACCCTGAAGATAACAGGAATGAGGCTTCTTGCTGTCAGAGAAGGGGGCTACAATATAAAAAGAAAACCACGAAAAAACCTATGGTGTTAGATTGGAATTGGAGCTTTTTCAGTGTGAACTCAAGGTTTTTCATCTGTGTAGTTAGATACAGAAAGATATATATACAGGTATGTGTATGTGTTTATTTCTTAGATTTGTTTCTTGAGAGGGCTTAGAAGCAGTGACAAGGTTGCAATGAGAATATTTAGCACCCAGATCTTAGTTTCTAAATACAGTTCCCCAGTTACAGGAGCCAGGGCTCCTTGAAGGAATGGTTGCCTCTAAAGCTTGGATAGGGAAAATACAAGGTCAGCGTTTAAACATCTTATTGTTCCAGAAAGAAAGAACAATATCAAAGAATGAAGGAAACATATCAAAAGGACACAGGAGCCAACTTTAAGGGGCTCCTACTAGCCATGTCTAGGATAATTTAAGCCTGAAAATTAATAATGAAAGTAATGAATTGTGACACATTGAATAGAATATAAATCTATAAGTCCATAATGACATAAATAATGAATAAATAAATGAAATAGAAAGGAAAGCACTTTCATACAGTAGAATGTGCCCTAACAAATCTGGAAGGAATAATGAATTTAGAAGTCACTGTTTGTTCACCATCATAGTAATAACTGACTTAGATAGGAATCATCAATGGATATCAAAATCGGTGGGTGAAAGATGAATGAGGAACAGGATATTTATATGTCCTCAAAGGATCTCCCCAGGAAATATTTATTAATTACCTATTAATTAATAAATATAGCATACTTTATAGTGAAGAAATTGGCAGATATCTTATAGAGGTGATAAAATTTAGCATTACTAGAAATGGGACAAACTGATATTGTGCCCTCCTAATGTGATATACTGAAAAAATGGCAAAGCATCACTTCTGGGACATGTTTGTCAAAAATGTATAAAGTATGAGGAAATATTTGATTCAAATTGAGGGATATTCATCAAAGTAACTAGTCTATACTCTAACAATTTCAAAGTCACGAAAGCCAAGGAAAGACAGAAACTGTTCCATCTTAAAGGGGTCTAAAGCAAATGACAACTAAATGCAACATGTTTTCCTGAATTTCATCCTGAATCTATAAAATAAATTATTTGATTGGGATCTCTGGATGAGATGGTGTGCCAGTTTGAATCTGTTGTGTACCCCAGAAAAGCCATGTCCTTTACTCTTCATTCATTATTGCTGGATGGGAGCTTGACTCACCCAATTGTGGGTGGTAACTTTTGATTAGATGGTGTGCTGATTTGAAAGGATTTATGTGTCCTAGAAAATCCATGTTTTAACCCTGATCCAATCTTGTGGGAGCAACCTTTTCATTTCATCCTTATTCAGCACTATAGGTTGGAAACTTGATTAGATTATCCCCACAGAGATGTGACACACCCCATTGTGAGTATTAACTATTTTAGATGGAGATGTGACACCACCCATTCCAGGTGGGTCTTGATTAGTTTACTGGAATCCTTTAAAAGGAGAAACATTTTGGAGAAAGCTTCAGTATGATGAGAGAACCACGGAGTCCCCCAGCCAGCAACTTTTGAAGATGAAGAAGGAGAATGCCCCTGGGGAGCTTTATGAAGTAATAGACCTGGCGAGGAACTAGTAGATGTTGCCATGTTTTCCACATCTTTCCAATTGAGAGAGAAACCGTGAACTTCATCAGCCTTTCTTGATTGAAGAGAACGTCTTCTTAGTACCTTAGAAGTATAAACTAGCAATTTATTAAATTCCCCTTTATAAAAAGCATTCAATTTCTGGTAATATTGCATTCTGGCAGCTAGTAAACTAAAACAGATGGTTTCCATGGAGATGTGTCTCCCCTCATTCAAGGTGGGGTTTGCTTACTGGAGCCCTTTAAGAGCTTTTAGAAAAAGCTCTAGAGCCCATGCAGCCAGAGACCTTTGGATATGAAGAAGGAAAATGCCCCTAAAGAAGCTTCATGAAACAAGAAGCCTGGAGAGAAAACTAGCAGACGTCACCATGTGTGCTGGTTTGAAAGGGAGTATGCCCTGTAAGAAAAGCCATGTTTTAATATAAATCCCATTTCATAAAGGTATAATAATCCCTATTCAATACTGTATGTTTGAAACTGTAATGAGATCATCTCCCTGGGTGATGTGATTTAGTCAAGAGTGGTTGTTAAATTGGATTAGGTGACGACATGTCTCCACCCGTTTGGGTGGGCCTTGATTGGTTTATTGGAGTCCTATAAAAGAGGAAATATTTTGGAGAATTAGGGATTCAGAGAGAGCAGAGAATGCTGCAGCACCACGAAGCAGAGAGTCCACCAGCCAGTGATTTTTGGAGATGAAGAAGGAAAACGCCTCCCGGGGAGCTTCATGAAACCCGAAGCCAGGAGAGAAAGCTAGCAGATGATGCCATACTTGCCATGTGCCCTTCCAGCCGAGAGAGAAGCCCTGACTGTGTTCACCATGTGCCTTCTCACTTGAGAAAGAAAACCTGAACTTCATTGGCCTTCTTGAACCAAGGTATCTTTCCCGGGATGCCTTTGATTGGACATTTCTATAGACTTGTTTTAATTGGGACATTTTCTCAGCCTTAGAACTATAAACTAGCAACTCATTAAATTCTTCCTTTTAAAAGCCATTCAATTTCTGGTATATTGCATTCTGGCAGCTAGCAAACTAGAACATCATGTTTGCCATGTGGTTGGCCTTCTTGAACCAAGGTATCTTTCCTTGGATGCCTTAGTTTGGACATTTTCATAAGCTTGCCTTAATTTGGACATCTTCACAGCCTTAGAACTGCAAACTTGCAACTTATTAAATTCCCCTTTTTAAAAGCCATTCCATTGCTGGTATATCATGTTTTGGTAGCTTTCAAACTAGAACAGATGGTAATACTACTTCAGTGTTAATTCCCTGATTTTGATGGTTTTCTTGTGGTTGTATAGGTGAGTTTTCACACACTGAAATATTAAGGAGTGAAGGGTTATCATGTCTGCAATTTATTCCCAAGTGGTTCAGAAATGGTAAATAATTGGGGATGCAGGATGAAATGTATATGTTAATTCTATGTACTATTTCTGCAACTTTTATGTAAATTGAAAGTATTTTTTAAGTGAAAATCATATGGAAGTAATAAATTTGGATCAAAGACTAAGAAATCACTGAAAAATAAGAACATGAGGAAGGATTTATTGAATTGTATATTAAAACATATCCTAAAGCTTCTGTCATTAAAAGAACATGATGCTGGCACATGAATAGATAGGCCATTGGAAAAGAATAGAGAGGATAGAGATAGACTCAAGCACATGCAGAAATTAGACCCAGCTGTATATTTAAAGTTAGTGTATGGTAAGATTATATATTAAAGTACTGTGGAAAAGATGAGTTCTAAATAAATGGTGTTGCACAATGGGATAGACTTGGAAAAAAAAGAAAGTGGAGTCTATAATAACATGTCATAATCGACTCCAAATTGATCACTGTTTTTAGTGAACTCATGATTTTAATAGATTCTTTTTTTTCTTGCTCTGTCCAGTGGAAGTACTATGATACATTGACACCTACAAGCACCCAGATATTGGCTTCTAAATACCATCGCCCACTCAAAAGAACCAGAACTCCTTCAAATATTGGCTATTTCAGGTCTTGTGAGGAGAAAGCACAAGATAAACCTAGAACATTTTGTGTGAGAAATCAAGGGACTGCTGAAAGAGAATTGAAAGTGTATTGAAAGAACACAGTAACAACCATTTGGCTGGCTAACTTTGGCACAACATGATCATAGAAAGAATAATGACAGTAATGGTTTACAGCAGATTTTGTATTAAAAAATGACAAATCCACGTTGTGGGATACTTTCTAAGACTTTTGATCTGAACTCTGCAAATGACTTCAATGTCATGAAAACAAACAAACAAAACAACAAAATGGGAGGATACTGTTTGGGTTAAAGGGGACAGAAGAGACATGACAACTAAATGGAATGTATGATCCTTACTGGATTTTGCATTTAAGAAAAACAGCTAGAAAGGACATTGTAGACAATCAGGAAATTTGAATCTGGGAATATATTAAATGATATTATTGTGTCAATGTTAAATTTCTTGGATATGACAATAGTATTGAGTTTATGTAAGACAGTGTTCTTGTTCTTGAGAGGTATGCTGAAGTAATTAGTGATGAAGTGTCATGATATTTATAACTTATTTTCAAATGGTTTTGTAAAAAAATGTGTGTGAGAGAGAATGCTAGAGTAAGAGCATATGTGGGAAAATATTAACAATTGATGGATCTAGATGAAGGGTATATGGTGTTTATGGGACTATAGTTTCAATTTCCTATGGATTTGCAATGATCAAGAAAGCATATGAGGGAAAATATTAGCAATTGGTGGATCTAGGTGATGGGTATATGATATTTATTGAACTATACATTCAATTGCCTATAGATTTGCAATTTTTCAAAATAAAAATTGGAGGAATAAAAGGTAAACAACAAAAAAGTCACCATCAAGTTATTAAATCATCATTTAAATACATAAGGAATATTTATAGACCATGCAATTATCTCAAATTCTTTATGAATTAAGGCAAATGTAAGAAATAAACATATAAGTCCATCAAGGAATAAGTGATACAAGTAGAAACTATCTGTCTCTTTGCTTGACAGATATTTTTGTTTCCTGGGCTGTTCAAGCAAATATCATGAAATAGGTCAGGTTAAACAATGGGAATTTAATGGCTAACAGTTTTGAGTTTAGGAAAAAACTGGATATGAAGGCATCATCAAGTCAGTGCTTCCTCCCCCAAAACAGTGGCATTCAGGGGCTGGCTGCCAGCTACAATCCTTAGTCCTTAGCTTGACACATTGCAATGTACATGGTGGTATCTTCTTGTCTCTCCCTTCTCTTCTGGGTTCCTCTGATGTTCAGTTCTGGCGGCTCCCTCTGTGCTTTCTCTCTCTGTGACTTAATTTCATTCTGCTTATAAGGGACTCCAGGAATAAGAATAAGAACAGTAATAGGATTAAGACCCTTAACTGACTTAACCTCATCAAAAGTTCCTACTAACGGTGGGTTCACACCCATAGGAATGGATTAAATTTAAGAACATTTTTTTTTAATGCAGAGCCCCAAGCCACCACAGTAGATGAAGACACAGGTCCATGGAATACATTAATTTCCCTAAGGTCACACTCTATTGTGTATAAGATTCCATTTCTGTGAACTTTAAACAGCAGCTGAACATCAAATATGGTCCTTTGAATAGTCAAAATTTTCTTTCCAGGCTGTTGACTTGAGAAAGCTTTTGTATTACATTTTATCAGAGAGAAGAGACCTTTTGAGAATTTTTGTTTTCTTCTTTTTATATTTGCTATTTTTCTTTCATGTTTTAGTAGGGGTAGAAATATCAGCAGGGATGCTTTCTATTTCTTCACCCAGCTCTTCATAGACTGGTGAAGTGGCTGAAGTCCATTAGGCTTGCTGAATAAAGTGATAGGGATGTTGAAACAAACAATAACACAGAGTATTAAAACAGATTCTAGCCAGGATTTGATATTTTGAAAATGTACCTAATCCTCTGTTTCTCTGTGTTAAACAAAACTTCACCTTTCAATTATGGGTTATTATTGAGCCTGATGTTGTATATCACTATTGGATTACCTGCATGGATAAAGGAAACAGTGTGAGCTCAGTGAGAGTTCTGAGCAGGGCAGTTATACTACTGGAGCCCTTTCCTGCTCAGCCTGCTACTGGCAGTGTGACTTTGGGCAAGTTACTTGGCCTCTCTACCTTTAGTTTCCTCAGCTGTAAAATGGGAATAACAATATTATCTACTTCATAGGTTTGCTGTGAAGATTAAGTTAGAATACTCATAGCACAGGGCCTTGTATATAGTAAGCGCACAGCTAGTTTTTTTTTCATTAAGCTCTATCTTTGCAATTAGATATTTCTCATAAGACTTAAAAGAGCCTAAGATGGTCTTTATTTTACAGAGATCCCTGACCTTACTATTTTGACATTTACATATCAGAATGACTGAATAGAAATTGTTACTCAAAAACACTAGACTCTACTTTTGACAAGAAAATAAATTTTTAAAACTGGTCTCTGTGTCTGCTGTCCTTCCAGGATTTTTATTTTGGTCGCATGTAATTGTTTAATATATATTTCCTTCCTGACATATTATACTGATATACATATATAAATATATTTTTTCTTCCTACCAAGGCCAAAGATAGTTGTTTTTTAAAAATTTTTCAAGCATGTTAGATTGAAACTGTTGCTTCAGTTATACTCTTAACCTGCATTTATTTTCATGAAATAAATTAACATTTGATTGAGTTTTAAAATGTATTTAAGTATTTGAAGTGAAATAGGGACTTTTAGCAATGTCAACTTACAGTTGAACAGGAGTCATTGCAGACCTGACACAGCTTTGACCCCTATTCTGAGCTCTCCCCAGATCATACTCCATGTAAAAGTGAAGTGTCTGTTCTCAAGGAAGAACTATAGTTAAAAATATAAATCATATACATGAATATGATACATAAAAATATGTATCATAAAATATGATTCATAAGTATGATACATAAATATATAAATATATAAATGATCCAAATAAGTTGTATAGGTACATGAAGGTCGATACAGCCAGAAATGTTCAGAAAGAATCCCTTGTTTATGTTAAATGAGTTGTTTCTTTAAAAATGAGCAGGAATGGGGTAGAAAGGAAGGGGAAGGAATTCCATGTGAGAGGAGCAGCATGATCAAAAGCATAGAAAAGAGATTGAGCCTAAACATGCCATTTTAAGATTGAAGTGTTAAGTAGGGCAGGTCTTGAAGAGAATTTGAATATAGGCTTCCACTGTCTCCATACTGCGGAGAAAGATTGCAGAATGTCTTGCTAGAAATACCATCTATCTTATCCTGAAGGTAATGAGAAGCTTTAGAGGATGTTCAACAGGGGGATAACTTGATGAAAGGATATTTTATGGAAGTTTGGAAAGAACTGGTACAACTGAAAAAATGGGGAAAGAGGAACTGGAAGCAGATAAATGTAGTAAGTTTCAGCTTTTCTGAGGAAAACAATGTCGGACATGTATTTGAGACAGTAACAGAATATGCAAATGGGAATTTGGGGCTGGAGATATAACTTTGGGAGTCATCAGCACTGAGATGGTGAATGAAGAGTTTAGAAAGATAAGAACAGGAGCATGAAGACTGATTCAGGCAAGGAAATGTGCTAACAAACTAGAGTGCTAGAAGTTTTAAGAACCCCATCCTAAAATAAAACAACCTTTTTTCCCTGTATTTGTGTGTTTTATGTGTTTAATTTGTTTGATATAACAGTTAGGTTGGTCCAAATGCCGACCTAGTTTTGTGAAGGATCACATTGTCACCTCTTTTGCCTAATGACCCTGGGTTAAAAAATATTTGATGAGGCATTAAATGTATTACATAATTAACTTACAAGGGTGCATTCTCAATGTCATCCTTACATATCGTTACTTAACCTTCTGGAAATATAAGGGGCATTTATGATCATGAAAAATATTTTCACTTCAAATGGAAAGTCTATAGAATCTCTGTAATTAGGGCAGAGAGCGTAATCAAGAGGTCAGTGGGGAAAACAGTGGAAGCAGAAGGTTTTGGCACAGGAACATGTGAGCTATTGTGCATTAACTTTGATCATATTGTAGCATAGAATTGAAGTGGCTTAAATAGGAACTTGGCTTTTTTGAAGGCCAACTACACATCAGGTGTGACATCCCTCGTTGGGCTTATAGTTACATATCCTTGAATTTGGTGGAGAATGAGGTGAAGATTGAGAAGGCTGACTCACACAACCTTATGGTTCCTGTAAGCAGGCGTGGCTCAATGGTGGAAGTAAAAAACAAATAATTCCTAACAGGGCACTTAGAAGTGAGACATAGAGGGAAGGTTGCTCTCTTTCCAGTTGGGAAGAGTTGTCATCTGATTTGGCATCCCATCTGACTACAGAGCATTTCAGTAAAAAGTCCTTGTGACAGAATGTGTAGTGCACTTCCTGGTTGGAATTCTCATAGGACTTCTGGGGAATTGCCAAAGGAGGGACTCTTAGTTACTGACCAACTGGATTTTCAGAGGGTTCTTGATCCTTACACAACTTGAGGCCTATACTGATTATTTTTCTCTCCTGCCTTTATATTTCAGCTTTCCTATGAGTGAGCCTTTGAAAGTTCTTGGGCGACAGTATTAGGTTGTCCTTACGTGAGGGCAGGGGAGGGCCTTAGTTTTCAGTGGTTCTGCTTGGTCATTGGCCGACACTGTCTTCTAGGCTTACTTTATACCTAGCACTGTGCTTAGTGCTTTGTATATGTTTGAAAACTGCTAGGGAATTACAAAGTGAAATACTGGTAACTTCAATTACAGTCTTGAAGTCCACCAGGGAGTTGATTGTCAGTTGGGAAACAAATATTTGTAGTGGGTATAGGGAAAGAATAAACTTGAGGAATCCTGTGAAAGCAAGATGTGTTTCCTTGCCTTAAATCACTTAAAACCAAATGGCTTATATGCAGAGTTCCTTTGGGGTAGGAAACTGATGAAAATAGCCTCCAAGTCATGGTTTTCTAATGAATATGAAATCTTGCCATATGCAACCTCTCTCAATGGAAATGCTGGGCTTGTCAAGAGAAAAACTAAGAAGAAATTATATCTTCTTGTGAAAGGTTAATTTTTCCTTTGGTAGTTTGTTTCCTGGACTAAGAAAATATTTCTGTATAAATGTCTAAAGGAAATTATAGAAGTGAACAAAAATTTATTTTCTCTTATGTGTTAGTATACTACTAAAAGATATAGGTCTGATTGTATGACTATATTAATAAAATATTTCTAGAAATGTCCACCTCAAAAGTCAGTTAATACTTTTTAATACATATATTTATAAAAGAGAAAAAATATCAATGGAATGTCCACACAAGTATGTGTGGGTTTGCATATATGTGTCTATATGCATGTTTTCTGGGAATACTTAAGAAATATTATACTTATTCCTCAGCATTTTATTCTAAAGGAATGATGAAAGCAAATGGGAATATTTCTGCATGGTTCAAATTGTTTACCTTGTTATACATTCACATCTCTGCTGTGTGTTCCATCATAAATCAGAATGGGCATTTTTTAAAGAAAGGTATAAGTTAGAATCAATGAATTTACATAACTTAGCTTTATTAAGAATCCAGAAAAAAGGATAAACTGTAAGAAAAGCATTACTAATTTGGTTTTTGTTGTCTACGATGAGAGACTATTTCATTTCTCACTCTTCCTGTCTTGGAAGTGTATTAAATGCAGCGTGGAGCTGTTGGAAAGCAGCTGTGAACCTGGATACCCACTTACTTGCCAATATTTTATGACCAAACAGATGTGTACGCAAATCACACCTGTTCTAATTCCAGAAGCTCAGCTTCAGTCAATCACTTTAAAATAACTTCTGTCTCTAAGACATAAAATGTACTAAAGAATTTCGAAGGCTGGACAATGAAGGTGTCAGCAGCTCCCCGACCAAGGGCATGGCTGAAACATATGGTCACATTTTCTATGCTTTCATGGCACTCCAGGGAGCACTCAATGACAAATCAATGAAAACTTCTCATGGATGGGAAAGTGAGAAGCCCAGAGAATGTGTTGGGGGAACAATAAGGTGCATCTTGTGCTATGAATGCTTTTCTTTTGTTCCCTGTTCAGAAAAATCCTGAAGTGTAATAGTCTTGTGTGATATACTAACAGCAGGGAAATCTTATTTTCAAAGTCAAACTTGTCCTCTTAGAAGATGAAAGGTAAAGTGCCTGGGACTTACGTCTTATTATTCTTAATGTATTTTCATATTTATCTGACACAAACAAGGCATGATAACTCAGAAGAGCAAACTGACACTTTTTCTGTAATAATATACTAATAAGGAAATAATTTTATGGTTATAATCCACATTCCCAAATACCACTGTTTAAGTTGGATCCAGAGTGTCAAAAAATTCTGAAAAAGTTTTTCACAGAACAAGAAATTTGATTTTAGATGTTGTACATTGTGTTAGCTGGGTTTGACATAAGTCCTTTTCTCTTTCTTCTCTCTATCTTGTCTCATGTTATTTCTGCCTAATAAAAGCAGGCTGTATTTGGCTGTGCCATGTTTGAAAACAGCACAGTAATTATTTTCCATTGCATTCTTTGCGGACATTTAACAGTTAATTGTTGGTGACAGCAGTGCTAACTCTGATGTGTCTGGCATTTTTAATCTATAGCAGCCACTTGATGGTAGACCCTTCAGTTACGAGACTGATTATCTTACCGGTAGTCACAGTTCTTAGTCATTAAGAATCTCACATCCTTTTCATTCTCAGTTGTCCATTCCTGTATCATCATTATATAACAATATATACAAATAGTCAGTATAAACGAAGAGCACGAATAGATCTTATCGCAACTATATTCCAATATTACTCATCATTCTTATCCTGATTTTTTTATTGGTAATTATCCTACATCACTTTTGGGGGCCTCAGAGTTTGCACTGAAGATGAAATCTTCACTGATCAGATTCCACTATATGTTCTTGAGACTTAAGGTAGAAAACTCCAATTACCTTGGAAACAAATTTGTACAGAATGCAGTGTGAAAAATATAACAACTTCAGTTTTACAGCTTGGGAATTATTGTTATTCACCATGTGTGTCTACATCTGCACAGGAAACAAAAAGGCCCTGTTGCCAAACCCTGAAACAGTTTCTATGGGACTCCATGGAAACAATGATATTCTTGAAATCCAGCTGGATCTGTTTTTCGTGCTATCGTTTTCAAGAGCCAAGAGTAAGGTCAGTTATCCTCCTTTTCTTTTGTATCTCATGTTCAATCTGCTCGCCATGCAGCGCAGGCTAGGATGGAATTTTCAGAAAAAGGTGAGACTGCAAAGGTCAATATAATGTTGATTTCCTAATTAAAACTGTCAAAATTGCAGAGGGCTGCTTTTAGAAGAGCATTTTAAAATCTGTCTCCCTTCATTTTCAATTTTTCTGTCTCCTTCTTCTCTCTCTTCACACACAAATCCCTTATTGCTATACATTTATGTAGTAAAGTAAAAAAATTAAAGCAGTTTCAACAAATATTATTATTATTTCCATATTATTATTATGGAATAATATTTGTGACGTGCAAGTTGGCAGTCATACAGGCCATTCATCATTCATGGAGTTTATGATATCTGAAAATGATTTGGGATTGATTGGAGCTAGGGTATAGCTCTCACTTGCCTATACTCTATAGTTACCAGGATATATAGAAAGTAGTAAGATGTAACTGTACTTTGATATATGAAAAATGAATGGAAAGGATATTATTTTGTAAATATCTCTGGCTGATTCTGGTAGCTTATTATTAGGGCTTGAAAGAAAATGAGAATGCTCTAAAAATAAGAGCAGACTTATGCAATGACACTCTTGTCAATTACAGGGAATGCCACATGCAAGACAACTGCTGTGTAAGTCTCAGTATTTTGATTGGAAAACCCAGTGGGAATGTTCTGTTTGCTACAAAACCAATGAAGATAAACATATAGATAACAAGAGCATAAAAATGGGAAAGCAGAAAATTCTGAGCTTGCCTCCAAATATTTGCCTCCTGAGTCCAAACTGGATAATAACCCTTGAGCTCCAAGGCTGCCTTAGGGAATAATGCTACCCCAAAGTTCAATAACATACTTTGGGGAAATTATTTTCTTCTACCCCAAGCCACAACCCCTTCAGCTCCACTTTCCCATGGTGCATTTTCTAGTTCTTTACGTAGACTTGAAAATAATTAAGCAAAATGAATAGAATCCCTGAAATTCTCCTTGTCACAGTTGCTTGATGCTGAGGCTCTCCAGGCTGGATTTATTGACATCTGGGGGGAGGATGCAGCTAGACTCTGTGTGAAGTGTGGCAGGGAGTGGAGCATTCAAGTCCACTGGTATGACCCTTTCATGACACCTGCTGGCATTTCCCCCAGTATGGGCCTCTGGTCAACCTGCATGGCTATGGATATAACTGACAGATGACAGCCATCAGGATGTGGTGTGCCTGGTCAATATGATCAAGATTACAAATTAGGAGATAAATATTGGGAATTTGTCCTGTAACTAAAGCTATCTTCTGTCCTTTAGCTCACCTTCCACATCAAATCCATTGTTTCCTCATACATTCACATTCTATGAAAAATCAAGAGACAGGGAAACTGAGTGCATTGAATTTATTTTAACCTTGATTTTCATAAGGACCCTGAGTTCAGTGTTGGTGTGTTTGTTTTAATTTGTTGTGCTGGTTTTTGGGTTTGAATTTATTTTCTGATTTAGGCCTTTGCTTTATGACCATTTTTCTTTAAAATGTGAAGGAAGGAAATACATAGAAATTTTTTTTCTAGTGAAAGGGTGATAATATGAATTCTTATAATTTGACAAGACATTATGGATCTGAGGCTCATTCCCCTTTAGTGACATAGATGATGATGTGTTGTTTGAATTGCTCTTTTCAAATGTACAACTTTTTTTTTCCTACTAAGGGTCTGTCATTATCAGAAAGTCCAAAAATATTCCTAGTGTCACACCTGAGATATGTTTGTCCATACATTTACACCAGGTATTTTTAGGTTGTATATCATTTTGGGTTTCCAGAGTCCCTAGAAATATTTCAAACAATACAGATATTTTTACCTCAGGCTATTGAAACATTTATTTAACACCAACCACTTCAATATGGTGTTTTGTATGTGAAACTAAGAGTGCATTCATACAGTACAAAATTTGAAAGGTACAAAGTAGGATACAGTGAATAGTAAGTCTTCAAGCCATTACCCCAGCTCTAGCTACCCAGTGCTCCTCCCCAGGAGTGGTTATGTTCTTCTCCATGTTTCAGATAGTTTGGAATGTATATACTGAGCCTACTAAATCAGGCTTTCTTTGTGGGTTGTTTTCAATCTTTTACTATTATAAACAATGCTTTGGAGAATCTCTTTGTATGTTTAGAACACTCCATAGATATCCGCATGGCTTATTTCCTCCTTACAGTCAGACCTCTATTTAAAGGTCCTTACCAGCTTTATTTAAATCATATACTTAGCCACGTCTTACCTCATTTAACTTTTCTTCACAGCACCTGTCATCATTTGACATGTGTATGCATATATTTATAGGCCCTATTCCAGACCAATATCAGCTTCATGAGACCATCTATTGTGTTTGCTGCCCTATTCCAAGTGCCTAGAACAGTATTTTTGGCATGGGCAGGCACCAGGAATCAAACCCAGGTCCCCAGCATGGCAGACAGGAACTCTACCACTGAGCCACCATCGCATCGCCCTGGTGCTAATTACTTATTAAACAAATCGGTCATTTTGCACATTTGTGAGTACATTTGTAGGAAAAATTGACCAGAAGTGCAATTGCTGTGCCAAAGGGCATAGGTATTTTAAATTCTGACACATATTGCCAAATTTCTTTCCCTAGATGTTGCTGACATTTATACTTTCATCGGGAAGTATGAATGCTGATTGTCTTACACCCTCATCTATAACACCAAACCTTTCAGTGTTTTCTACTCTGCTGTAACCTATGGTATCTCAGGTTAGTTATAATTTGCATTTCTCTATTATGAATGGTGTGTAACTACCAGAAGTCTTTAGCTGCTTTTGATGATGGAACATATATGAAGTGTTATCATTGGAGCTTTCTCAAAGTCCCAAAGATATTCCTGACACTAATGTTCAGAAAACAGAAGTTGTTTTTATATCTGCCTTGGACTCTATAGGTACATAGTGGTTCCTGGTAGCCTCTGTTATGTCCTTGCTCACTTACTCTGAAAACCATGACTACATGTATTGAACACTATCTGATAAAATTAGGGATTAAATTTACTTCCTTTAATTGTAAACTTCATGTTCTTCCTCTAATGCAGATGTCTGTTTCCCAGATGTTTCCTGTTTTAGCCTTTAACTTCCGGGAGACATGGACATTGCCAGCATCCAGAGGAAGCCCTTTCTCTCCCTACAATGGTATCTTTTCTGTATAAGGTGTCCCTCGTATCACCCTTGGTTGACCAGCTTGATAAGCAAGTGTCTAAGTAAATTTTAATAGTCACTTCTGGCTTCTAGATTTCCTATGAAATAACATTTCTCTAATTTTCCTTTTAGCTCATGCCATTTAATGTTCTGCTTCTACAATAAAGACCATATTTGGCTTACTCTGTCTGTTACCACCAGGAATAGCAACATTAAGCAAAAAATAACCAGAACTTTGAAATACAACTGGATCTGAAGAGAAGAGTGGTATCAATCCATTCTTAGTTCATTTTATCCTTGGTGCTTTTTAGAACCCTACCCTCTTTATCATTGTTTACATGTGCAAAACCCGTTTGGACCATCAAGGTTTTATTGGAAAGTGAAATATGAGTCTACCGTTGGAATTTATGCTTTAGCTTTCTGGATGCAATCCAAACTTTCAAAATACAGACTCCTCACAGCAAGGATAAAATAATGTCATGAAGGTGATTGTCCAGACTGGAACCTCTTGCCGCCACAACTCTGATCATATCAATATTTTTATAGTATCTCCTGCCCACCCCTCACCCCCTCCAAAGAATAGAAAGCATGAATTATTTAACCTTTAAGAGCTATACCAAAGCCTTGAAAAATGGTGTCATTATAAAAACACTGAAGTAAAGACCTCAAAACAATTTTCAGGTTTTGTGAAAGCTTGTGCTGTCTTATTTCTACAAGAAGTCAAAATGTGTTATAGCAAGTGGTTTTCCATTTTGGGTGCTAGCCTTGGATGTTCTGAATTTTAATGTGGTTTGTGCTCATAATTTGTTGTGTGATGTTAGGTGAGAATAGGTAATGTCTTTATTCTTTTCCCCCTTATTAGGAGGGAAGGTTATTATGATGAATCATTGTAAGTCATATATATGATACTAATAAGACTCAGTAATATGTTAATCAAAGTACAATAGACAAATCTGAGGAAAAACTTTTGTTCCAAAATTTCTTTCTGAAGTTCTTATATCAGTAAACATCATACTTGGAAAATCTCTCATGAGATGGAAATGAGTTGGATGTGTGTACATCTGACTGGTCAGAGAGATATAAAGGTTTTTTACCTTATTATTGGACAGAAAAGTTTTGCACTAATATGCATGTTGGTCATAACCTTGATGAGAAAAATCTAAAAAAATAAACCAAACAAGCAAAAACCCTGTTTTTAAAAGCTGAAGTCATAATGTTAGAGCCCAAAGATTATGAAAAACTACAATGGCTAAGAAAAGATAACCTTGACACTAGAATATAAAATCCCTGAAGTGTTATGGATGACTGTGCTGTATAAAATGTAACTCAGAAATATCTTCATGCTGAGATTTAATACTTGGGGGTCAGTGTAATGGTAAAGTTTGAAAGAAATAGACATATCAACTAAACCTTCATTATTGTGTCCACCGGAGAGTCGCGGTATGAAGTCTTTTTGTATCAAGAATAATTTCAACACTGAGTCAAAAAGCCTAAAGCATGCAGGAGATCAAACAAGCAATGAAAGAATCTCAAAAAGAAGCATGAATTCTTGAACTCTTGCATATAAAGTTTTATATGTAATGTACTTTAACATATTATTTAAAGATGAATTGTCCAAGTATATCAATCATTTACTTATTTTCCAAAAGCATTTGAGTTAATGAAGAAAATAAAAATGTTATTTTATAATCATCATCACATAAGGTACACATAAAAATGAAAGAAAAGAAATAGTTAAGTATAAACTAATTTTCTTTTATTTATTTTATATGTAAAATATTTAATAGCTCTATTGGTATATAATAGACATACAATAAACAGCATATATTTATAGTAACTTGGTAAGTTCTGAAATACATATGCATTTGTAAAACCATAACCAGAAGGAAGACAGTGAACATGTTCATCACCCACAAAAATTTTCTTATGCATCTTTGCAATCCTTTCCACCTGCCCCACCCCATCCTCATTTCCAGACAACTAGGTGCTCTGCTTTCTGTTACCACAGATTAGTTATCATTTCCTTGAGTTTTATATAAATGAAATCATACAGTATGTACATTTTTGTTTCCTTTCAGTCAACACAATCATTTTGAGAATCATCCATGTTGCATTTATTGCTTTTTTTTTTTTTTGCTTTTTTATTGCTGATTATACCATCGTTTATAAATGCACATTTAGATTGTTTCCAGCTTTAGGCTTTTACAAATAAAGGTACTATGAATATTTGTGTACAAGTTTTGTGTAGATATATGCTTTTTTCTCTTTTGGGGAAATACCTAAGAAAGAATTGGATGTGCTATATGGTGTATACATATTTAAGTTTTAAATGAACTACCAAGCTGTTTTCCAAAGTGGTAGCATTACTTATTACCACCAGTATATGAGAACTCTAGTTCCTCTGCATCCTCACCAACAGCTGGTATGGTCAGTGTTTTTAATTTTAAGCATTCTAATAGATGGGTAGGGTTATTAGTCGTAGTGACTAATGGCGTTTAACATCTTTTTCACGTGCTTATTTGTTATACATATAGCTTCTTTGATGAAGTGTCTGTTCAAATCTTTTACCCATATAAAAAATAATTTGTTTCTTCTCTCTTTCTCTGTTTCTCTTAAACATTTTATAGTAGTAACATACAACACAAAATTTCCCATTTTAACACATTTTCAAGTGCACAGTTCAGTAATATTAATTACATTCACAATATTTGCTACCATCACCACCATCCATTACTAAAACATTTCCATCACCTCAAACAAATGTCTGTACCCATTAAGCGATAACCCCCTCCCTACCTTTACCCAGCCCCTGTCAATTTATATTCAATTATCTGTCTCAATTTTGCCAGATTATCTGCCATTTTAAAACAATGATCACCTTCCTCCCAGTTTGCAATAATACATGCCTCATTTCTCAGTTACTAGGCTTCTAGAGCCTCATCAGAAGTACCTTTAGAGTCCACATTTCTACCAACCATCTCTTCAAAGCATTCTAGGCCTTCTCTATCAAGTTCCTCACAAATTCTCCAAAATCTTCCCCTTATCCATTTAAAAGGCTGTTCCAACATGTTTGGTATTTGCAAATTGCAAGAGCACCCCACTTCTGGTACCAAAATCTGTTCTAGTTTGCTAGCTTCTGGAATGCAATATACCAGAAATGGAATGGCTTTTAAAAAGAGGAATTTATTAAGTTGCAAGTTTACAGATCTATGGCCATGAAAATGTCCCAAATAAAGCAAATCTATAAAAATGCCTCCAAATTAAGGCACCAACAAGAGGTTACCTTCACTCAAGAAAGGCCAATGAAGTTCAGGGTTTTTCTCTCAACTGGAAAAGCACATGGTAAACACTGTGACATCTGCTAGCTTTGTTTCCAGGTTTCTTATTTAGTGAAGCTCCCCCAGGGGCATTTTCTTCATCTCCAAAGGTCTCTGGCTGCATGGGCTCTCAGTGGTTCTTGTGGCTATCTCCTCTCATGCCTCTGTTGCTCTCTCCAAAATGTTTCCTCTTTTAAAGAATTCCGGTAAACAAATCAAGACCTATTCAGAATGGGTGAAGTCACACCTCCCTCTAATCAAAGGTTAATACCCACAGTTGGGAGCACCGCATCTCTGTGGAGATAATCTAATCACGTCTCCAAACTAAAGTGCTCAATAGGGATTAAAAGAAAGGCCTGTCCCACAAGATTGGATCAGGATTAAAACATGGCTTTTCTAGGGTAAATAATTCTTTCAAACCAGCACAATGACTGAGGCAGAGAATGTCTGAAGGAATAATAAAGGATTTATTGCTTTATGTTCTTTACTGTATTTCACATTTACTTTTCCTTTCCTTCCCACTCTTATCCAAATCATCAGTAAGTCTTTTTTTTTTTTTTTTTTTTTGGCATACATGTGCCTTTACTGGGAGCAACAGGTGGGATGCCTCTGTTCTAGTTTGCTAGTTGCCAGAATGCAACACACCAGAGACAGATTGGCTTTTAATAAAAAGGGATTTATTTTGTTAGTTCTTCAGAGGAAAGGCAGCTAACTTTCATCTGAGGTTTTCTTATGTGGGAAGGCTCAGGGTAATCTCTGCTGGCCTTCTCTCCAGTCTTCTGGGTTCCAACAACTTTCCCTGGGGTGATTCCTTTCTGCATCTCCGAAGGCCTGGGCTGAGCTGTGAGTGCTGAGATGAGGAATGCCGAGTTGCTTGGGCTGTGCTACGCTGTGCTCTCTCATTTAAGCACCAGCCAATTAAGTCTAATGTGTGCCTGTTGCATTGAATGACATTAGACGACTACAGATGCCTCCTAGATGACTACAGATGTGAATCAGCAACAGATGAAGTTCACGTACCATTGGCTCATGTTCACAGCAACAGAACTAGGTGCCTTCACCTGGCCAAGTTGACAACTGTATCTATCTACCACGGTCTCCAACAACAGTAAAAAAGGTTAATTTACAAAAGCACTGGAGTTGGTGAAGCTGCCTGGTTGATACCCTTGGGAGCTCATATGTAGATGCCAACCCAGAGCAGCAGGAAGACTACTCCAAAGTCCATGAAGGGTGAGGCCACCAAGGAGATGTAGATATCCCAAGTGTACTAGGTGGAGGTTACCTCATAAACAAGGCAGTGAAGAACATGCCAATGGCCAACAGCACCCTAGTCACATGGGGGAAGACAGCTGGGCTCACTGGGTTGGCATATGTGCTAGTGGTCTTGAGCTCTGTTTTGCTTGGCACAAGGAACAAAGCCATTCCACCCAGAAAGTCTTTTAATTCTTCTTACAAAACACATCCCAAATCTAACCAGTTTACCACCTTCATCCCTGCTACCCTGCTTGAACTTACCCTGACCTCACCTTCTCCCTAGCAAACAGTTACCCTGATTTTACTCTTGCATTTCAACATTCTGTTCTTTATATAGCAGTGGGAGTGGTTTTTAAATGTGTCATATCACTCCCCTGGTTAGAACTTTCTGGTGACTTCCCATCGACTGAAAATAAGTTATAAATTGTATCTCAAGGCTTTCCAGGTCCAACAGTATATGCTGTTTTCACCACCACTCTTTCCTCTTCTCTCACCCATTTCCTTCCACTCACTCTGCTTTTTTATTAATCTTGATGTTTCCTAGACACTAAAAGTGTTGCTTTGTTATCCCCTCTACTTGGAATGTCTTGTCCCATTTCATCCTGAAGTGATCTGAATAATTGTACCGCTAATGGAACAAACATATAAGCAGCCAATAAGACTCTGATGAAAGACAACACACATTTACATAGGTAACTGTTAGGCTTTTTAAAGAACCAGTCACAGTGACTTCTAATTATGTATCTTAGAGTAGTTTGGAAATAAGATTGGTTCACTATAATCCTACCATAGGGATAGTCTGTTGTGGAAGGGAAGACATTCCGTGTCTCATGACTGTCTTGGGAGGCTGGTGTTACTGTTTGAACCGTGAATTCCCCAGCATCTGTATTGGTAGAATAAGCATCTGTCATTCCTTCTGTTTCCCTCAGTGTGTTGTCACTTCCACAGTTGGCAATTTCCAGCTTGAATAGGCCTCCTTAGGGATACAGCACCTAACCTTCCTTCCAAGGTCAATTGCAGTTCAGTTGACAGGGGCAGAGCTATTACAGGTACGTTACACAATTTGTTTTTTACTCTGATCCATTTTATGCCATTAATATGGGCATGGCTGTTTGCTAGAAATAGGAGGCTCTGTTCAGAGAGAACATGAAAAATGACCTAGGGAGAAATGGGATCTTTATAACAAAGATATATATCAGTGTAAGAACTTATTAAAAACATACCATTTATAATGCACAAATTGTAGTCATTGCAATGGCCATCATTGCTATTCTGAACTGCTTCTCTAGACTTTCAAAGGAGACTGGTGTCCTCAGACAGTCTCTTTTGTCAATGACGAATTTTTCTTTTTATGTTGCAGTACTATAGGATTTGTTCGTCTGCTTGGTTCAAAGGGCTGCCCTTCTGTTCATCCCTGTTTTCACCAATTTCCATTCTATCTTGTCTCTTCTAAGCCAGGAGTTAATACATATTTTTTTGGAAATAAACCAAACAGAAATTATCTTTATGCTTAGGGGAATTTAAAACTCCCATAAAAATATTAATAAAAATATAATCATTGTAGAATCTGTGTAAAAATCAATTTTGTTTTATGTAAGAGTATCTTGATACTTTGTGTTATGATGGCTAAGAGTGTTATGCAATTGTATAATACTCAGGAAAAGAACAGATTCTAGCTTTGGTGGATTTTTTATACACCTGCATTTAGAGATTTACAAATATTTGGCTTCTCTTTTATAGGGTAGAAATAGCCACTGTGGCATCATTAGAACTAGTTCAACCAACATGCTATAATTGTGTACAAACAGCAGTAGGTAGACTACGCTGGTGACTAAGAATGAGAAGTAGTATTGCTTAATTTGAAGGTAACATCTGTGCTAGTGGCAGTGCGGCAGGCCTACAAACAACAGTAAACAGAGGGAAGATTTTATATAGTATAAAATGAACTGTGGATACTGCTTCAATCTTTTATTATATGCCTTTAAACTGAGGAAGTAATACAACTAGTGACAATGCTTTTCAGGGAAGAATACTTGATTCACAGAGCTCAAGTCTGTCAAGATTTAGATGCTATGTACTTGTGGTTTGGGGCAATGGGAGAATATATGTGGGGTGTGTGTGTGTGTCTATCAGTTTGTCATGGCAAGGGGAGATTTTGATGCAATCATTTTTATATTAAAATGTTTATGGTCTCTCTCATATTGCAGCCAAATATTGAGGTTGACCCATCTCAATTTGTCACCATATAATGAGTTACAACTCAAAAAGTAGCAAATTGCAAATCTGCTCCACCCAAATCATTGCTTGTTATTATTTTTATATTATACTTCCTTTTTGTTACAGAAACATGTATTTTTTTTTAAATAGTGGGTACACAAAATATGAAGACCTAGTCACAATTTTCACATAAGGTCAACTCTGAAAAGTTTTTGGATTGACTGAAGTGAAGTTCAGTAGGCATTAGGGAAAGTTTTACCTCCCTAGAGAAATTCTGAAATTAGGCAATTGCTGATTAGTGTTGGAGAGGATAAGGAGGAGAGGAGCCATTTGTTTCTAGGAGCTGATATTGTTGAACGCAGGCAATATACTAGTCCTACCAGTCAACCTTCCGGTGTTGGTCTGGCTCCTAGACTAACCATTCTCCTTCTGGCACACTCCCTTTCCTTGACTTACAGCTCTAATCAGCCACTGTTTCTTTTTGTCTACTTGTTTTCTTTAATTAATTTATTAATTTTTTCTTTTTTGTTAGCTACTGTTTTTATACTGAGCTCCACTGGGGAGGAGAGGGTTGACCAAAATCAGGATAATTGGCCCCCAGATATTTCAGAGGAGATGGTTGCTTTGATTTCACGATAACTGTATTTAAGTAGCTTCCATTCCAAGGTATTATAGCAGAAAGGGTGAAGAAAGGCACTAAATAAATAATATGTCTTTTTCTATGTCTTCCACATGAGGAATGAGTGGTTCATTCAGGAGAAGTTAGAGGGAGGAAACAGTAGGGCTTCACAGAAAAGGAAGAGTTGAACTGGAGCTTGAATGATAAAAAGTCTGCCAAATGGGATTGGATAATAAGAGACTTCCAAGCAGATGGAGCAGGCGTGAAATATTTACAGAGTTCAGAAAATAGAATCTGGCTATAGGGAGGATTCTGTGGGAAACCTTTGGAGTTTCAATCATTTTTATAGTATCTAGATTAGGTAGTATCTAGATTTTAAAAGACCTTGAAATACAGGGCTAAATAATCTTGGTAAAGGGGAACCATGGAGAGTTTGAGGCAGGGGAGTATTAGAGTGTTAGAGGACACATTTTGTGAATGGAGAATGGAATGATGGGATGGAGGGAGAGCAGACTAGGGCTTGCAATCATGGTCAAGTCCATGGGGATGCCATCACTGGGGATGGAGGGAAGCTACCAGGGAGATGCTGGAGACAGAACCATCAGGACTTGGTGGATGTAAAAAGGAAGAACAGCTGGGGGGGTTTACATCTGTGAAAACTTAAGAACTGGAGACTGTGTAAAAAAAGATTAGGAAATTCATATCTTCAGTTGGGCATGATGAGAACAGACTCTGCTATGCTCCTTTGTATCTAAAAACAATTAAATTTATACTATAGAAACTCCAAAGGTTCAATGCAGTGGTAAAGAAGGATGCCTAGTTCCCCTTTGTCTGCAAATATTTTTAATTGGTTTACCCTACTCTCAAGTATTATATAGGCGAGGAGCTTCCGTCATAATGAAACTCATGCAGCAATTAAAATCAAAGATAAATATTATTTAAACTTGGCTTTTATATGGAATTTTCATTTAAATATGCATTTAAATTAACTCAAGTTATCATTTCAAAGAATCATAACAAAAAACATACTTTGAAGAGCTCTCTACCTACCCCTTATCTAATACAAATCAATTGTAATTTGACTTACACACTTTTAAAAAGTCAAATCAGTATTAAAGTACTTAAATCTTTTGAATATGCAATTCAGAAAGAAATGTCAGTTAATGAAAATGCTTTCCAAGAATCACAGGAGTGAAACATGCTTTCCAAGTTCCAAATTAAAAACAAAACAAAAAACAACTCTTTTAATTCTGAGAACTCATTATTCCGGTTTTTATGAATTTCTGAAGCCTGCAGATTCTCTTTGAGACACAAAAGTGTTTTATGACATCTTTTTCTTAGTCTTAATTAAAACAACATAAAGCTTCATTTTGTTAGTGTTTTAAGATACAAGCTTTCCTTTTTGGAATAGCATTTTATTCCTTGCCGAGTGGTTCCTTTCATAGGTCTTTATAAAAGCAAAGCATGAAAAACAAAATCTTTCAACATTTATCTGGCAGTATTATAAAAAGTCATACATTTTATTGGTTAGTAAAATTCCCACAACAGTTAAATGCCCACGTAACTAGACTTGGAAGTCTTTCTGCTCTTTTTTCATTCACTAAATATTTATCAAGCACTTACTATATACCAAGACTATGATAAATGTTGTCTTCCTTTCTTTCATCCTCTGCCTGCACTTCCTCACTGCCAGTCTCCTTTCAGTTTTTTTCTGGCAATAAAAAGGCAAATAAAGCATAATTTTTGCCTTCAAGGAGTTCAGGGACTATAAACCTGCAGATTGCTCACCCTTGTGATTCTTATGATTTCTTTGTGGTCATGTGAAGTGTATCAATTTTTAAGATTAGATTATTAAAAGTGATTGCAGGAAGATATTGAATATAAAATCTGAATTCTTGTTCCATTTAAATTAGCAAATATCACATTCTCTCTTTGCTTAGGATGTCTCAAAGAAAGAAAATTTTCTTTAACTTTCTCTTAGTTATAAATTAATTTCAAAACTATGAAATTTACTTAAGTTACAAGTTTTCTTTGAATGTGTATTTTTGTATTTGGGATACCAGAAAACTAAGTCTCTTAAGTGGCTTAAGAAAGAAAGGGATTATTTAATTAAAAATGTTTGGATTTAGTAGAGCACAGAGAAATAATAAATAAATGCTACTTGTACCTGTGATTCCAGTAGGTTCTTTCATTCATCGATCAATTTAACTTGTAGCTCTTGAGTCCCAAAATCCTTATATTTGAGACACTGTTGTAGGCCCTTGGGAATTTTTTATGTTACCAAGATGTTTACAATTTAGAAACATAAATTTAAAAAGCAGATGTTACGTAGAGACATGTAGGAGTTGATCTCATTGTGGAACTTGAATTATCAATGTTTAAATGTAGAAACTCTGGTTGTCAAAGATATACCTTTCACTCTGAATTAAAAATCACTGTATTTATCATTTTGCATAATATTTTAAAATATTATCATTTACATTTTTAAAAAGTAGTTCTGAAATAACATGTTATTTTAAATGTTATTTTATATATTTTAACTATTAAATTCCGACTTAAGTATCTTTATTGTCAAGTGGCTATAGTAACTTTTATAACTTTGGATCAGATTGACAAGGTATGCCTGAAATGTTAATCCTTCTACATGTTTAATGATCACTGTACCTGAAAGACCATTTTATGCATTTTTTTTTTTTTAACATAGGCAGACACCGGGAAACAAACCTGGGTCTCCGGCACGGCAGGTGAGAGTTCTGCCACTGAGCAACCATTGCATGCCCTTTATGTCTGTTTGAATTGATTAATTTTAAGTCAGTTTAAATAGACAGAATGTTGGGATTTTCCCTGAATATTATCAATCATCATTTGCTATGCTAAAGATATGAAAATACATAGGAAATTGAATATTTTCTAAGAAAATGTTACCAAAACTTAAATAAAAGCTGATAGCAATAGAAATATTAATAAGGAAATAATGAATTTATCATATAAAAGGCAACTGAGCCAGAAGAATGTAAGAGCAATTTCTACTACAAATAGGGAACAGATAATTGTATTATATATATTATTCTAGAGCAAAGAAAAAGATGGAAAGCTTTCCAATGCTGAAAGGCTTATATATCAATAATACCAAAATTGAGCAAGATTAACACAAAAAGGGGAAAATCACAAACCCATTTTATTTCTGAGCATAATCACAAATACCCTAAATTAAATATTAACAAATCAAATATGCTCAATGTTGAAACATTTTGAACATCGTCATTAAAATCAGAAACCACTAATATTCAACATTGTACAGGAAGTCCTTGCCAATGAATAGAACAAGAAGTAGATCAATGAGTAGATCAAAGACTTAAAGAGACAAAAGTATGAGCATTAGAAAGGAAGAGAGAAAAGAAAACTGAATATTTTCAGACATGATAATTTTTCACCAAAATTTTCAACCCCAAATTTTTAGAGTTTATTAAAGAATCAGGGAAGATGGGCTGTCATTAGATTAACATATAAAAATCAATCTACTTCGAAGTCATCATTTTGAAATGTAATTGATGAAAGGATGTCCTTTATAATAGCTAAAAGAATACCCTTTATAATAGCTAAAAAGCTTAGAAAATCTAAGAATAAATTTAATAAATATGAATTTTCTATGTATTAGTTTTCTACTGCCCCCATAACAAATTACCACAAATGTCGTGGTTTAAAGCACCATGAATTTACTATCATGGTTCTAGAGGTCAGAAGTCCAACACATGTTGTCAAGGCTGCATTCTTTTTGAGGGTTTAGGGCAGAATCTCTTTCATTGCCCCTTCCAGCTTCCAGAGGCCCCCTGTATTCATGACACCTTTCTCATGATCCCTTTCTCCAACTTCAAAGCCTGTGATTGTGTGATCTGACTTTGTCTCTTCTACTCAGACACATCTGCCGCCCTCTTCCATCTATTAAGGGCCCTTGTGATTACATTGGTTCCATTTGAACAATCCAGGTCAATTTCTCAATCTCAAAATTTTTAATTTAATCACATCTGAGAAGTTTATCTTTTCCATGTAAAGTAACATATTCCCTGGTTTTAGGGATTAGGATGTGGACATCTACGGAAGCCCATTATTCAACCTATCACCATCTACGTGAACAACATAGAGCTGTTACAATGTAGTGGTCAAAACTGTTAGCTCTGAAGTCAGACCACCTGAGGGAGAACCCCAATTCCACCACTTAAATCTACTTTTTTTTTCCACTTTAAAACTTAACATACTGGCATTGTGGGATTGGCAATGCATTCTTGACCAAAAAAGGGAAGAGAAATGAAGCAAAATAACGTTTCAGTGCTAAGAGAGTCCAAATAGAGTTGAGAGGTCATTTTGGAGCTTACCTTTATGTAAGCTTCAGCCAGATATTGCAAATTACCATAGTATGCCAAGTCCCAGCCAAAAGTATTCCTGAAAACCTTAAAGAATACCCTGGGCTCTGTCTAAGACTCTATAAAAGTTTTACCTATTAGGCTTATTTTTTCAGAAATGTAAAGCCTCCAGATGGCTCCTATGCCAGATAAGCCCCGAAACCCAGAGGTACCAGTCTCTCCAAGAACATCAATCAGTTTCATTCCTCTACCACATAATGTTGACTCTACTTTTCAGTATGAAGAAGTTTGAATGGTCATTGGCCAAATATTCCTGAAGGTTGACAGAATGGTCAAATGAGAGGGAAGAATTGTAACTGAGAAGTTAGGATTTAATAAATAATTATGATTACTGAATCATTATATAGATATTTCTTTTAAGGTTCTAGTGTATTAGAATAGCCAGAAGGAAATATCTGAAATTATTGAACTTTGATAATGATTGTGTAACTGTATGACTTCCACCTTGTGACCATGTGATTGCAAAAATCTTGTGACTGACACCCCCTTTTTCCATTGTATGGATAGATGGGTAATAAAATAAAGACATGCAAGAAAAAAAATAGTAAGTGGGGATATGGGTGAAAATACCCCATATAAACAATACACAATAATTAATAGTACTACTGCTTCAGTATGCTAAAGCTACCAGAATGCAATATACCAGAAATGGGTTGGCTTTTACAAAGGGGATTTATTAAGTACTTACAATTTTAAGGCTATGAAAGTGTCCCAATTAAGACACATAGAGGAGGATGCATTCTTCGAGGAAAAGCTGCTGGCATCCAGGGTTCCTTTGTCACATGGGAAGGTACATGGCAACATACTCTCTCCACAGTGTCTCTGTGAGTGTTTTCTTTTTCTCTTAGCTTTTCTCAGCTCCGAAGTCTTTCCAAGGTATCTCTCCTTTAAAGGACTCCAGCACGTGGATCAAGGCCCACCTTGAATGGGTGGGGTCAGATCTCCAAGGAAACAACCTAATCAAAAGGTCCCACCCAGCAATAGCTCTACTCCCACAAGACTGGATTAAAAAAGAACATAGGCTTTTCTAGGGTACATAACAGATTCCAAACTAGCATAACTGCTCTAATAATCTTTCATCAATTGTGACAAATATAATTACTGTTAAATCATAGAATTACAAAAAAAAAATGCTGTCATCAATTACGACAAATTTTCCTCACCAATGCAAGTGTTGGTGGTGGTATGTGGAAATCCTGTATTTTATGCACGATTGTTCTGTAAACCCACAATTTCTCTAATAAAACATTTTTTAAAATGTTAACATAATCACTGTGCTGATTTGAAACTGTTATGTACCCCAGAAAAGCCATGTTCTTCTTATCCAATGTTATGTGTGCAGATCTATTGTGTGTGGGACTTTTTTATTAGGTTATTTCCATGGAGCTGTGACCCATCCAATTGTGAGTGGACCTTTTGATTAGGTTGTGGAGATGTGACCCACCCAATTCAAGGTGGGTCTTACTCCTTTTACTGGACTCCTCTAGGAAGAGACTAAAAGGCAGAAAACATAGGGAGAGGCTCAGAGCTGATACAGAGCAGAGAAATAAACCATGTGAAGAACACAGAGGGAGAGAGATACTTGGAGACAAAAAAATGTCCTAGGAGATGCCAAACTAAGAGATGAAATCCAGAATTTGCCCTGGAGAAGCTAAGAGATGTCTCACAGACTCTTAGAGAAAGAAAATGCCCCAGCAGAAGCCACATAGGACCCACAAATGCTGAGAGAGCCATTTTGGAAACCAATCCAGGAGAGAAGGGCCATCAGATGTTGCCATGTGACAGAAACCCCAGACACAATCAGCCTTTCTTGAATAAAGGTATGCTCTTATTGATACCTTAATTTGGACATTTTCATGCTCTTAGAACTGTGAATTTGTAACTTAATAAATCTGCTTTGTAAAAGCCAATCCATTTCTAGTATATTGCATTCTGGCAGCTTTGGTAAACTAAAATAATCACTAAGATTTTTTCCCTTTATCTGTAAAATAATGATACTTATTCTTCATTCTTCAGAGAGTGATTGCAGAAAATAATAGGGTAATCCTTGTAAAGTATTTAGCACAATTTGATAATTTAAGAAACCATTTCATCTGTAAACAAGAATAGTATGCCATGAAAAAGAATACTTACAGACAAAAAATTCTTGGCAAATAGTTTTGCTTATCAATATAAAATTTCAATGGCAGAATTGGAAGATGAAGTTCAGGAAATGTCACAATGTAAAACAAAAACCAAAAAAGGAAAATATGAACTAAAGATCAGTGACATAGAGAATAATTTTAAAAATTCCAACATATGCTAATGAGCATTCCAAAAAGAGAGAATAACAACAGAAACTCAAGAAGAAAGTTAAAAAAAGAATAAAAGCATATAGTTTCCCACAGCTAAATAATGACAAGATTATTCAAATGGAAGAGGACTATTGAATGCTGTGTAAAATGCATGTGTTAGAAATGCATCAGACTTCCGAAGGGAAATATTAAACACTGGAAAGCAGAGGAGCATAATGTTACAAACCTGACAGAAAATGAATTTCAACCTAGTCTTCTATACCTAGGCAAACTATCACCCAAGCACAAAGGGAAAATACATGTTCAGACATGAATGGACATAGAAGGTTTACTTCCCTGTATTCTTCCTTAATGAAGCTGTGGACTGAGAAATGAACTAAGCTGCAAGGCAATAAAGACGTTTATTTGGGGTCTTAGAATTGCAGTTCGGGGAGCACAGATTTAGGTAGCAACCCAAATCATGTCCTGTCTTGGCACTTCCAAGCAGGAGTTTTTAAAGAGAAAAAAGATTGCATAAGTTGTTTGTGGTTGTTGGATATTTGGGATGTGCCAAATGTCCTTCAAGTTAAATAATTTAGTGATTTCTTTATCTTGTGGTTTGTTTATGGTGTCCAGACATCCTTAGGGTTTTGAGGAATATTGTTGCCTGTAACTCTGCATACTTTGGTAGTTTGTGATGTCTGGCTGATATTTACATAATAGTAACCTCCAGTGTGTCCTCCTGACTCCATTTTAAATTTCCTAGCTATCGTACTTCTATTTTGTTTTATTGCTTTTCACAAAGCAAAATGAAGGAACAAACTGAAGAGGAGGACATGAGCTCTGGGAACTAAAGGAATCAATCAGGAGAAAAATGCAGGCCTTCTCAGAATGAAACCCACCAATCAGGACTAGAGAATAATCAATACAATTTTGAGCAGGTTAGAGAACTTGGTTCACTGTCTCTAGTGCTCTACCCTCATTTGCATGGCCCAGAGTGGCTGGGCACCAAGTTTACATTTCAGCCAGCAGAAAGGGAAAAGGGAAAGGGAGGGTCTCCCTTTAAGTACACCATCCTAATTTTCTCACATTAGTTCTACCTATATCCTATGGGTCAGAAATTAGTCACATCTAGCTAAAAAGAAAGCTCAGCCTCCTGACTTTGTGCTCTAGACGACTTCATTATTCTATGTGCTCTTGAATGTTATTATTAAGTGCTTACTATGTGTCAGCACTGTGACACCTTCTAAAATTGACTTATTTAATTTTATCCCCTAAACAATCATTTGAGGTATTATTCCTATTGCAAAAAAAAAAAAAAAAAAAATAGGGTCTCAGCTTAAATAATTTCCCTAAAGTCTCACAGGTACTAAGTGGAAGAGCCAAGACTAGAACTCATATCTGTCTGACTCGTGCTCATAACCGTAACTGCTAAGCTATACTGCACTGTCAACCAATGCCATGAACTATGGTTCCAGGGTGTGCTGCCCCACTGCTCTGAACAGTATTCCTGGGAACTTTGTCTCCTGGTTGGATATAAACTTCCTTTGGATAAAGAGTTCTTTTGTCGAACAGGGTAGGGAGAAGAGTGACTTTCTGGCTGTCTGGGATATATTGCAGTTTCAACTGTATAAATCGGGGGTGACTGGAAGTTTTTTCTTATCTCTTGTCTCTAGACATGGAAAAGCTCTGGACATGGTTCAATGCTAACTAATCGTTATTCAGGTCCATTCATCTGCTTATTTAGACATAATTTGTTTCTGAAATTGGAAAATCCTTCATTGATATTCTTTATTTTTTATTTAAATTCTGCTATAACTTAGAGTCCTTTTCGTTTTCATGGTTTTTTTAAATCAGAAGGTGGGGGAAGGTGAGTCAGACCCAGTTTGTTTGCTGCCACCAAACTTGGAAATTAACCCAGGGTCAGTCTCTGTGTTGTTAAGGGAGCAGCCATTATGAGGACAGCTGAGCAATGTCTACTTGATATTCTCAGCAGGTCTGAACAGACACGATTTGCGTGAAGGGGGGGAAAAATTAAAAAAGGAAAAAGGGACAGGTGGGCCACCATGGGTTAGTAGGCAGAGTTCTCGCCTGCCATCCTGGAGACCTGGGTTCGATTCCTGATGCCTGCCCATGCAAAAAAGATGAAAAAGGGAAGAAAAAATGACAAAACTGTTTAGCATATACATTCTCAAAGAATGAGTCTTTGTCTTATGAAGAAGTCTGCATGTGTTTGTGAGTATATGTGTGTATTCATGTGTTTCTTTTATGACATGGGCAGGCTTTGGGAATCAAACCTGGGTCTCCTGCATGGCGGGTGAGAGCTCTGTCTGCTGAGACATCGTGGCTCACCCTGTTTATGTGGTTTTTTAATTTAAAAAAAATTTTTTTTACATGGGCAGGCACCAGGAATCGAACCCGGGTCCTCGGGCATGGCAGGCAAGCATTCTTACCTGCTGAGCCACCGTGGCCCACCCTGTTTATGTGTTTTTGAGAGCCAATGTTTCAGTAGTTGGGAAAATAAAAAGGTACTATTGAAACTCACTTTGAGAGGAAATTTTGAAAGGTGCCAGCTTGAATTATCTTCTTTGTCCTGGAAGGTTTTGGAATTTCAGAAGCCCATTTGTCAGATAAAAAACATCAAACACCAATTCTTGACTACACAGATGAGGTCCCTCAAGACTTTATTTTAGAACAGATGATTCTGATTTAGACAAATCACTGTTTGGGAGAAAGAGATAAATCCAGTTTATAAATTCTGCCTGTGGGCATAGAGTGCGATTTCCCACCAGAAAGGTCCTCTGGGTGAAAAGGAAAGAAGGAGGCACTTTGTCAGAAAAGTGCAGACCTTAGGAAAACTTACAATGCTAGGGACTGGCATGCGAACAGGCTAGGATGCCTGAGAAGGCTCCTGTCTCTGGACACTTTTCCTTTGGACTATGAGAAAAGTTGTGTTTACCACACAGTTTTCAGTTTTCCCTTCTGTTCTAGTTTGCTAGCTGCCAGAATGCAATATACCATAAACGGAATGGCTTTTAAAAGGGGGAATTTATTAAGTTTCAAGTTTATATGTTCTAAGGAAGTGAAAATGTCCAAATTAAGGCAAGGCTATGAAAATGTCCAAATTAGGGCATCAACAAGAAATTACCTTCACTCAAGAAAGGTGGATGAAGTTTAGGGTTTCCTTCTCAACTGGAAGGGCACACAGTGAAGTCTGCTAGCTTTCTCTCCTGGCTTCTTGTTTCATGAAGCTCCCCCCGGGGGCATTTTCCCTCTTCATCTCCAAAGGTCTCTGGCTGTGTGGGCTCTAAAACTTTTACAAAATGGTTCCCTCTTAAAGGGCTCCTGTAAGCAACTCCATCTTGAATGAGTGGAGATGCATCTCCATAGAAACAATCAAAAAGTTCCCACCCAGCAATATTGAATGAGAATTAAAGGACATGACTTTTCTGGGGTCCACAACAGATTCAAACTGGCACACCTTTCTATGCATAATTCTCTTTAATTTCTCCAACTCTTGGGTAAAGTGTGTAATAATATTGTTAAGAATAAAGTGAGAGTAAAGGGAAATGCGACTTGCCCCACATCGGTGCTTCAGAGACACAGCAAAGGGACAATTTCAAATTCAGGAGTGTCAGGCAAGAGCAGTCCACTCTGGTGCTTTCAGTGTCAGGGGGCCCCCGCTGGGGAGTGAAACCTGTGGAGAAGAAGGTGCAGGAAGGACTCACAGAAAACCAACCACTTCTCTCCTCATTTAACAGAAGAGTCCCCCTTGCAATGAGGGACAGTAATGATGGACTACACTTTGATCTAAAGTGCTTATTTGAGTGGTTTTTCTTCTTTTTTGCCTTATCATGATGTTATGACTCATATCCTAGTAAGATTAAAAGATAGTAAATGGTTTCTTCTGATAATTATGACCACCCAAACTCTTGCAGGTGAAATATTAGTTCTTTCTGTGTATACTCTGAGATTTTGCATAAGGATATTAGTACACAGAATAAATTTTCATATGTGCTTTCACAAGGACAGTTCTGAATAAAAACCAACATGCTTAGTTGAACATTTTTACCGTAATTCAGCGATAATGGTGTATATATAACATATACCATGCCTGCTGAAAACCAGGCTTGGGGAAAGTTTGTAAATAATTTAATAGTCTTCATAACATAGGCAGTGGAGCATGTGGAATTTCTTCCTTCTTTTTTGGATTGCACAATTTCTGATTTGTTTTGCCATCATTTCTGCTCTCCCCCCCCCCCGCCCCCGCAAAATCACCCCATGAGGGACAACTTAAAATCTGAAATGTGTTTATCCTCAAGATTGCTTTGTTTTGCCCTTCTGACTTCCCCAGTACAAGATTATGCAAGGAAGTTTAGTCTCATGATTAAGACACACTGGTCCTACTGGGAACTCATGCTCTGGGATCACCTCTCATTGGTGCCCCTGCTGCCTAGTTAGTTGGCTCCATTGAAAGTAATCTTATGCTTTTTTTTTTTTTTTTACTGCAGTTGCTACACAGAAGTGAGAAAATTGAAGGTCTTAGAGTCATGTTTTATTTTCCTGTGTTTCCTGAGTTAAGAAATCTCTGGATCTTGGTTAAGATGCTCTCTCCTCTACCCTTAGGGTCCGTATTATAGTTTTAAAGGTATACATCAGATAGATGGCTAAAAATCTTAAACACTCATGCCTTGTTGAAAGAGAATAGGTTTCCTTCTGATTAGGGAAATCCATATGCACAGTGGCAAAGGCCCTGCCTAAGTCTGTCACATCTGGGTCTTGTGCAGGAGGTAATGACCAGCAGCCATCAACAACTTTCCCCTGTGGCCTTTCCAGTCAACTGTCTTCTGATCAAGGATTGCGTGGCATTCTCACTTGAAGAGATGCACTTCCCCAGTCTCGGTCAATGTACAGAAACTATGAATCTACAATGAAACTAGAGAGTGTGATAGTCGCCTCTTAGTCTGACCCCTAAACCGGTAGTTTTAAATCTTTTCAGGGACAGAGAACACAGAGATGATTGTATCTTTTCTACAGTCCTTTGCTAGTTTGAAGTCTGTGGAGTTAAAGGTTTTCATAGCACATATGCTGTCTTGGGCATCGAAAAGGAAGATGTTTCAGAGTGATTCCATTATAAAGTAACTTTTCCATTTTGCTAGCCAATGAAGTATTAGAATGATTAGTGGGGAGCAAACCAGTATCTTTATGATATACTTTGAGTTGGCTAGCTGCTTTGTAACAACCCTAACATTTCTATGACATAACACAATAAAATATCATTTCTCACTCACTTCAAGTCCCAATGGAGTAGGGAAAGATTTGTAACAGGAAAGCTGCCATAGACAATACGTAAATGAATGAGTATGGCTATATTCCAATAAAACTTTATGTATGAAAACTGGTGGTAGGCTGGATTAGGCTACTTGGTTTAGAGGATTTCGTGTGAGAAATATTTATGATTCATAGATAGAAGCAGCATCTATAGGATTTCGTGTGAGAAATATTTATGATTCATAGATAGAAGCATCATCTATTACTTTCACTCTCATTCTGTTAGCCAGAAACCATTCATATAGTCAGCCTAACTGCAAGAAAGCTGAAAATGTAGTTTAGTTGGGTGCCTAGAAGAAGAGGATAAAAAGAATATTGTGGGTCATACTCTGAATTGCTTAATGTGAATTGGCTAGTCTAGACAATTCAGAAACTTCTAATGATTGAGCCTTATGGATAAAAATTGTATAATTTGAAGTTATATTTATTCTACTGTGGTTTTTGATTGAAAAACTACTACAATGACAAAATTCCAAGACAAGAGTCATTCCACAGTGTAGACTTTGAGAATCCTCTTACTTTCATTGCCCTAGCCCTGATAATTCAGAGAGCTGAAAGAAAATTTCCAGTAGCTAAAAGGAAAATAGGTACGTGCTAAGCCTCACTCATCCCTGGTTGGGGGTGAAGCAGGGGAGGGTCCCCAGTGACAGCTTTTGTGAGAGACTCAACTTGAGGATGCTGGGAGAAGGGAGTTAGTCCTTAGCAGTCTGTTCTCCTGTGGCTTTTCAGATAGGTTTGGAAGTGTTTATACTGTTTTTGTGCCATATAATAGGCAAGCCCCCAAAGACAGAGTATATTTTATTTCTCTGCAAATAATTCTCCCTCTTTATCTCTCTTTTAGCCACATCATTTCCACCAACTGTCTAATAATATAAAGATACTTTGAATTTAATAACCTAATAATTCGTAAGACAGTAGAGACATAGAATATATGCCTAGTGCTTTTTAAATGCAATCTAGGGAGGTGCGATAGTGGCTCAGTGGCAGCATTCTCTCCTGCCATGCCGGAGACCTGGGTTCTATTCCTGGTGCCTGCCCATGCAATAAATAAATAAAATAAATAAATAAATACAATCTAAGTTTGTCTTGAGTTATTAGGGGGGTATTTAAAAATTTATTAATATGCTCTTTTCTTTTACTTTTGAGGACTAGACCTTCCCCAAGACCAAGTTGATCATATGAAAAGTGTAGTAGTTACAGGGACAATGCAAATGGAAAGAATAATATAATGGTCAACTCTTGACATGCAAAATAGAATTTTTCAAAAAGCTTTTTTTTTTTTCAAAAAAACAGAGCCAGGGAGAAATTGTTTTTGTTTTTTTTTTTTAATTCCCTTATCTCTTGTCGTAAAATATCTAATAACCAAATATGAAAGACTCACATGCATAGAATTCTCTTGTAGTTTTATATTTTCATCAATGATGGAAAAGTCCTGAGTCTTGTGACTTGAGGCAGAAGGAGTATAAGGCTAGGGGATATTTTCTTTCAAAGCACATCCCTTTTCGAAATTTAGGGGATTTGTGTAAAAAGGGTGAGAGAAACTTGTGAGCTGGTTAGCAATTTCTTCCCTCTGGGTTTTTTACTTTGGGCTCTGGAGCTTAAGGTTTCCTAAGTTTCGATTTCCTAATTTACTCTTGGTTTTAGTATGGCATAGTTAGCTACAGAAGTAGGTGAGAGTATAGCTGAGAAACGGTCCAGGCCAAGGGCTGCAGAGTGGACCGCCAGGGCTGCGGCAGGATGGGAGGGCCAGCTCCGACTGCAAAGGAGTCGACACCACCAGTGCCTGCAGAGGGGAGGCTGAGGCACCCGGATAATACAACCAGGCCCCCATCTAGCCAAGAGAAAACAAACTGCAACTTATACTCATCCATAGACCACACAGTCTGAATAATAGGATTGCAAGCTATCCTCAGTCAGACAAGGGATACGGTTCCAGACACCAGAAGGACCAGAGGATGGTGCAATACAAAGATTCAGTGTGGATCTGAGGGCCCCAAAGCAAGAGGCCCCGCAAGTCACATGCTCTCTTTCAGCTCTGCAAACACCTACAGGCGACTCAGGCAGAGAGCAGAGCGTTCTGACAGTCTGAGCAGTTGTATCCTTCGGAAACTGAGTAATAACAACAGAAACAGCTTAAACTATAGGATCAGACCTCAAATTAATTGATTGGACATTTAGGTAATTTTTTTCTTGCTAACCAGCTTAGGAGAAAGACCGATTAATTATAGACAAAATCAAGAGATCACATTGCCTCCCTACATCTGAGTTGATTTGTGAGTTAAATATATGCTATCCTGCTACACTGGCTAGTGAATTAATGTTAAATGAAAAATTTAAAAGGAAACCATGTAGGAATTATATTGCGTTTCAAACTCCCAGCTAATTGGAAAATATTTGTATTATCTAAACCTGCATATATATTTGCATCCACTTATCTTGCGAGAACAATTATAATAAGTAAAAAGCACTTTCTTTGTACCATTGGCAGAGATGAAAAAGGGATATTCTCTGAGTTTTATAATATGCTTCATAGGCTGCCTTTATATACACACAGTAGTTTAACTAAAAAATCCAAATATGTCTTTTAAAAAATAGGTTGTTATAGGAAAGTTGCTTTCCTTTCATACAATTGATAACCTTGCAGAAAAAAGGCAAGTCACCACACATTTGCCTGTCATTATATTGATTGAAGTCACACACTATTTTCCGTCCTTAAGCTCCCTGCATCTTCTACATGTTACTACTTTGTGCCCAAGAGAAATTTTATCAGAAAAAATTCAATAAATTTTAAAGAGGTGGAGCATGGTCACAGGAAGCAAGGAGGCACTTTCTTTTTCCATTCGTTTAGAAGGGAATATTTTATTCATTTTTTTACTCTCCCTCTCCAGGGTAACGTGCAAACAGAGTCACGTCGCTGTCTGTGTCGCATTCTGCAACCCTCTGTCTCCATGCTTATGTTTGACTGAGACAAGCCTCTCTGGGCGTTTGGGAAGGTGTGCAGCAAGCTAAGCCCCCCAATGAGGATTTTCATTTCTGAGACGCAGCCCTTGCCTGGCTGGTAGCTGTGGCTGCTAGTAAGGCTGGAGAGCAGCTGTTGGGAACCTGTGAAAAGGCTCAGGGCAGCTGTGCTATGGGGTAAAGAGTTTGGTGAACCTTCCCTCACTGCTGCCGCTATCCACAGTAGATTGTAAATTCAGTATAATTCCAATCTTTAGCTGCCGGGAGCAGCCAGGCAGCAGGCCCAGAGGCCCTTACAAATCAGGGGGTTTTACAGTTGTTTTAATCCACAAGAGATGCCAGCATTTCTCTGCTTCACAAAGACAAGCAAAACTGTACAAACACTGAAGCTGGTAAGATGCAAAGTCTTGAGAAGGAATTTGAACCATTCTCTTGTGGGGAAAAAAAAAGAGAACAAGTCCATGTATGTTGTTCGCTGTGCTAATCTGCTGTCTATTTTCAATTTTCAGGGACAGATTCATGTAGAGAATGATACAATAGATAAATGGTAGGAGAAAGTGTATGAAAATACATGCCATTTTGTGCTAATGAGACTGTACCTGGCACTCTGTGGGTCATATGACTCTTGTATTCAACCCCGAGAATATTGGTAGAGTCTCTTTTCTCCTTCTGTTGGATTAGGTTGGACTGGCATGATAGTTACAATGATTTAACCCTGCCAGGGCATCTGGACTCAGTTTAGCACTACCTCTTGTACTCCTGAGATGCTGCTGCTGAGCCCACTGCAGTGTGGACCACACTGCCCGGGAAGGGCAATATGCCAGCATAGACTCCTGGGACAGCACACCTGGGTTCAATTCCTGCTCTGCCATTTACCAGCCATGAGAGTTTGGACACACTTCAAACCTCTCCCTGCCCCAGCTCCCTCACCTCTGTGATGAGAAAGATGATAGCAATGGTATTTATAGCGAGGGTTGAGTGAGTAAGCCTATGCGAAGAGCACTGAGCAGTATCTGGCACATCATGGGTGCCCTTCACATTGTGGCCTGTAGATGCATTGGCACCACCAGGAAGCTTGTTAGAAATGCAGATTCTTGGGGCCCTGTCCCTGACCTATTGCATGAGAATCTGAATTTCAACAGGATCCCCAGGTGATTCGAATGTGTATTGAAGTTTAGGGAAGCACTACTGTATAAATATTGGTGTTAGTATTTCAGGCTGTCTTTATCTAGACTAGGGGTCAGGGTGAGAAAGGAGCATCCTGATGATTTTGCCTTTCTGTTCCAGGCTTTGAGCCCCCAAAAGAAAGCTTCCTTTGCCCCTGCTAACATTGGCCTCTGATTGTTCTGACTTCTTGGTGGCTAGTGGACTGTGCTCCTGTGAACCTATATTGTCTGCCATCCTCGCCCTGCATCTGGATCTTGAGTGTTTACCCTACATCCGAATCATGGTATTTATGACTCCAGCCAGATAATTTAACTGCAAATCTCTATTAGCACCTCTGCTTGTCAGCTTTATTGGATGTCTTAAATTATAAACTGCATCCTGATCCCTTTGTAGTTCAGCTAGAACTTTCTGAGACTCATCGCCTTGCCTGAACAAAGCAGCAAGAATATTAGGAGAAATTTTTAAAAGTTGGGATAATTTAACACTTCCTTTCTAGGCTCCACACTGCTTAGAGGCATTTGGTTTTTATAGTTGGCTCCAAGAGACAATTTTCTAATAGAGATTTTATAGTAGAGAAGAAAGCTCAGCTTTTAAGGACTGCAAAGGTCAACAAAGCAACATTTTCTCTATTTATGGTATGGGTGTGACATTTGGACCTCTAGGCAGCCAACATGCTTTTGGCTTTAGGAAAGAGTTCATTGCCACACCTGTTTGCTTTATTTCACATCAAATGGTCCTTAGCAAAGAGGTATGGAAACAGAGACCTTACATAGGTATTTGTGCCAAGCTTATCACAATTCCTTGATGCTTGGCCAATAATGCAATGAGAATGGATGACACTGAGATGCCAGGGCTGTTGATGTGTGGTGAATTGAAGGAATGTGACACTGTGTGAAATGGACAGAAGAAATGCTTCAAGGACACACTGGAATCTAACTTAAAGTAGCAGAGCAGCCCTATAGAGAGGTAGGGATTCACAGCAATACACTTTGCATCCTGCCATGGACTAAATTGGAAAGGGGAGAGGTTAGTTATTTGTAGACTGTGAGATTAATGTGCTTTGCAAACCATTTCAATTGTGAATGTCTGAGCTGCTAGGAAGGAGTGCTCAGACATCTGCAATTATTGATTTCCATTTCTGTATACAGCACTAAGAAAGAAGCCGAGGGATAAAAAAGAAATTTAAAACCCAGATCCTTCCCTCAAACAACTTTCAATCTCATGTGGGAAATACATATATGCATATGACATGAAAATAAACTTTAGTAATGAGTAAATTGAAGTTTCCAAATGTAATGATGGAGAAGAGAAAAGATTATTTCAGTCTAACCTAGAGAGATCAGGACAGTTCCAAGAAGGTACAATTGGAATCATAACTTAGAGGGCCAATTCATATTTGTTGTACATAGCACTCACAATCTTGTAAAACAGCAAGCTTGTGACATGGCATGAAGCTTGAGTAAAAAAGAATAGGAATTATAGGGGGCCTGTAAGTTACACCCTTAAGAGACAGATGCTAGACTTTGGAAGAATAACAGCTTCATTACTGATGAAAGTAAGTTCAGTTGGAGAACATGACTGATGTGGTGGCTGCTGACCGAGGCAGACTTAGCTGCACCATCACTAGAAGAGCTGGAGATCCACAGCCCCACCCTTGGGGACAGAGCCTTACTGCATAGCAGAGAGCTGAACAAAAACACACCCTGTATGCGGGCAGGCAGCTAAGAAAGAGAACCCCAAAGGTGCTCTACCTGGCTGGCTTATGCTTTCTGCAAAATTCACCAAATAGAAAAGTCATCCCTCCTTCCTGGAAATTTATCCTGTTCCCTATTTACCCATTAGATATCATTCTTTGGAGTTAATTCTATTTTTAATTGACTTTTTAAGTTGATATCTGTGTAACCAACCAACCAAACAAACAACCACATAAAAGCATTATTTATTTCTTCAATCTGTATATTTTTGTGATGTCAGTGTATATACATATTGGTTGTACATGTAATTTTTTTCTTTTCAGACTAGCTTTTTCATGTTTGATATAGTATTATAACTAAAAAAGCAAGCTTTACAATAAAATTGTGTTGCTTATAAATTGTGACCTCTTTCCCTGACTAATAAATATATTATGCCTTTGTATTTCATTGTGATTATTGTCTTCAGGGTCTTGATATACAGCTTCTTTCCCATCAGCCAGATTGAGACCTCTTAAAAGAAATTCTGGACAATAAGACACGATTCAAGAGAAGCAAGAAAATTGCAGTGTTTGAATGACTGTCAAGTAGAAAACAGATGAGATCTACTCCGTATGGCTTCATTGCAAGTAACTAAACAAAGATTAAAAGTCCTATTTTACATACAAACAAAGGAAATTTTTGTAAAGGGACCACTTAAATAGTGAATAAGTCTGTTTTGTGGGATCATGGATTTCCTATCCCTAGAAATTAACAAACCAAATAACAGGGAAGTTTTAGAGGTTATTTTACGCATCAGATCGCATGTTGTCTAGAACAGAATTTCCTAAAAGTCTGTTCTAAACTTAAGTGACTCAGTGGCTGCATAGGTTAACCCAGGCATTGTGTGAAATATAAAGATTTCTGGCTCGAGATTCTGATTCAATGAGCTGTGGGAGGGCCATAATTGAGACAAGTGCTTCCAAATGGGTGTCATGTAGCCATGAATGGGCTTTTGCCAGGGTCTCCAAAATCACCCTATTGCTCAATGATTCATTAGAAGGATTTGCAGGACTCAAAAATGTTGTTATACCCATGGATATGGTTTATTAAATATGATATATTACAGATTAAAATCAGTGAAGGGAAAAGGTGCATAGGGCAAAGTCTGGGAAAACCCAGACAAAAATGTCCTGTTTCCCCTTACAATGAAGCCGTGAAAGATTTGCTCAAATTTCCCAGAAACCATATGCGACAACACGTGCGAAACATTGCTAACTAGGGAAACTCACCCAAGAGTCAGTGTCCACGTTTTTATTGGGGATTAGTCACTTAAGCATGCATAACTGGCCTTACCTGCTCAGTCTGCAGCTCCCCAGTAGTCAAAATGATAGAGCATGGTCCAGGGCCACAGGCATACAAAAACACTCTTCTCAGGCAGGATAGTACAAGGGCTCAGAGTTCATCTCCCAGGAGCCAGTCAAGTGTCAATCCTTCCTTTGGAATGTGCAGGGTTGAGCAACCCAAGTCTGTTGAGTTAATCTTTTGCCACACAAGGCTCCAGGTGTGCCTTAAGATATATCCTGATCCTTTCAGCCCTCAGGAGGCCCCAGGTCAATGCCTTAAGTGTGAGTTGCTTCTTTGGGAGTCCTTGGGATCTGATACAGCTGGGGTATGAAAAACGTTTGGAAAGATAGATATTTATTTAGTCATATCCAGGTGATTCTGAAAAGCAGTGAGACTTGGACCTTTGGGGACTAGATTTTTAAGGATTTGCAAACTTTTGATTTTACAATTCGTGGAGCCACCATTCCACGCAGACGTCTTCTAATTGTCTTTTCCTTTCTCTGCAGCCTTATTTGATTGGAGAACTATTTCCAACAAATGCTATGGCCTCTTCTAAGGAATAGAAGTGAGAAGGAAGTATCCCAACTGCATCCCAAGATGAGGAATTGGGAAACTCTCAGTTTAGAGGTTAGTATGTTAAGAGGGAGTGGGGATAGGTATGTCCCCTGACAAGTTTTACAGAGGATTTAGGACAAAGAGCTCTTCATCAAAGTTGGTATCATGAAGGAAGGAATAAGAAATTGTTAGCAATAGACATTTCAATTTTGTGAAATTTCTGCTTTGTGAGAACTCCAGTATGTCACACATCTCTTTAGGCCTCAGTTATCTTATTAACTAAATGGTATTAAATGAAGTTATTTCTGCAGGATTATAATGCTAAATATAAAGAATGTTTTTGAGGAAATTACAAATCAAATTGTTAAATAATTACTGGATTAAAATTTTGCAGTTCCTAAACTTAGCTTATAGTAAATGATCTGTTTATATGTTAAAGCTGATTTTGGTTTATTTTTTAAAACATAAAAACAATTTAGTTTGTATTTTGGTGTCAGCTTTCTCCTTTGTAATTTGCTGCCAGTACCTATACAGGCTCTTTCTTATTTTTTTCCCCCTCATAATATTGTGGTCTCTCTTGGTTTCTAAGACTTGTCTCCCTTTGCTCTGATATTTTCTTGTTTGCCTTCTTTGGAACCTTCACTTTTGCCTGCCCCTTAAATATAGTTGTGCCCCAAGGTTCAATTCTTTGTGACTTATCTTTTCCTTTTATATTTGTTCCTTCAGAAATATGATGATTAAATAACAAATATTTATTGAGTATATATGTATACTATATATCAGACAGTATTCTAGGCACTCAGGAAATGGTGACAAAAGGCAAAGACTCTGGCTTCAAAGTCCTTAGCTCCTCACAGCTTTGACCATCACTTATATTCAGTTCTTATCTTTTCAAATCCAATCCCAAATCATAGACTGGGCATTCTTATTCACAAGTCCTATAGGTACTGCAGACCCAACATAGAAAAATACTGAACTCACTCTCTTTTGCTGTGAACCTACTTTTTTCTTCTGTACTCCCTTTTCTAAGAAATAGCATCATCCAAATCTTCCATATTGGGACGATTATTGTCCTCTCTGTATTTACTCAGTTAACAATTCTTGTTTATTCTGCCTCTGATATGTCTCTGGAAACCATTTCCTTCTTTCCATTTCTGCTATCTTAGTAAAGGCCCTCATTGGCTCTACCTGCACAGATAACATAGATAAGTTAATTGTGTCCACGCTTCTAGGTTATCACATGGCCTCCAGAGTTGTCCTTCTACTTACACTTTTCTGCATGTTGTCTCCTGTTATTTTCAGTGTAGCCTGTAATCTTGCCCAGTGTGGGCCTAACTACTCTCTAGTTCCCCACCATTTTCACTCGTGCACTCATGCCCTAGTAATATCAGATAGGCAGAATTCCCTGCACACTTCCATACATTTATATGCCTTTGTTGACTCTGGGCCTGGGATGCCCTTTTTCTTCATCTTTGCTTATAAACTTCCTTCTCCCTTCAAATCCTTCTTCAGTCAAGCTATGTCCACACTACATACAAGAGCTCTCTCCAAGTTCTTAGTTCATATTTTTCTTGCAGCACTTTTCTTGCTATATTTTGTATTACCAAGAACTGGTTCAATTTCTGGCACTAAACAGATGATCAGTTACTATTATTATTATTTTTGGTAGCTGCTGCATAAGCAAATTACATGCTATACATTTGTATCTAAAGCTCGAAATCTGTTTGAATGGCTGAGATTTATACTTGATGCAAACACAATTGTGAAAGTAAGCTTTGATTTTCTGGGCATTTAGCTGGAATTCCATTTTAGGAAAAAAAAGCATTCATTTTTTTCATATCTCTAGGCTTTTCTATAGTAACATATTCTGATAGAAGAATTATACCTGAAAAATTAAGATAGTCCAGTTTACTTCATATTGTTCATATGGATTAAAAGAATTGAAGGCGGTCTGAGATTTTTCAAAGCATAATTGCTTTAGATTGTATACCTAGATTGTTCATAACATTGTACTTTATACTTTCATGAAGAAAATGCTCAGCAGTGGTATGATTTCTTTTCTTCCTTAATAGGTCACTGGGAATATATAAATGATGGCAAAGCATATAGTTAATTCCACTTATTCTATCTATTTATTAATCCATAAACTGGTTATATATCCTATTATTATCATTTTCCATGGTAAGATTATTGAATCCAGTTACTTTGTGAAGCTGTAGGATTTCCTTTTAAGCTCTAGGTATTCTAGGATGATGTGCAGGTAAGTTCATTACCTTTGCAGTGTGCTCCAAAAGTACATTCCTTGAAATCTGATTGTCTCTATGGAGTGGATTTTGCAGATACATTTCAAAGCATTTACAGCTTGGGATGACGTGAGAGCTGGGGGACAATAAAGATTTAGTAATGCTGTTGGTGTGTTAGACTGCATATGGGTAATTTTCCAGATTCTTCTTGGATTTAATATTATTTACAAGGGGTTTTATTTTACAGTGAGTTTAATCTAAGATTGTTAAGAAGCAGGTAAAATAAGATTTAGGATTCCCTTTGATTAAACATTTAAATATACAACCACACAAGTCACAGTAAAAAATGTACAATAAAAATTGAAGAAAGTGTTAAAGTAACTCTAAACACTCACCATTCATAGTGGATGGATTGGCTTGTGCAGAGGGAGCTATAAAAATGGTACTCTTAATACAAAAATGAGATTTTAATATATTTTGCCCCAACCAAATGTACTCTACGTTACGACACCTCAACTACTATTGATTATTACATAATTTGTGAAACAAAATTTAGATCTGTAGGTATCAAAGGAATGACCCACCTTCCACAATAGTAGCTGCTTGTGGTTCCCTGTACACACCGGTACCTGTAGTCCCCTTTGTCTTTATTTATTCCCGGAGTCTACGTAATTCCTGCCCAGTTGTTGTCTTAGTTTTGTAGGGCTGCTATAACAAAGAACTACAAACAAAGTGGCTTAAAACAACAGACATTTAATACCTCACAGTTCTGGAGGCTAGAAGTCTAAAATCAGGGTGTCACAGGGTCATGCTTCCTTTGAAGTCTGGAAGAATCTGCCCCATGTCTCTCTCCTGGTTTCTGACAAGCCATGGCATTCTCTGACTCAGTCATCACAAGTTGCTTCTCTTCTAATCTGTCCGAATTTGTCCGATTCTCCCCTTCTAATGAAGACACCAGCCATTCTGGACCAGGGCCCACCCTCATCCAGTTTGGCCTCATTTTAACCAATCCGTTTGCCCAAAGATCCTATCTCCAAACAGGGTCACATTCACAGGACAGGGTTTTAGGATTTGCACTTATCTTTTGAGGGGAACAATTCAACCCTTAACAGTTGTCAAAGCTCATGTCAGGTGTCCCTGGATCCAGGATGTTCCCTGTTGCCCTTAGCCTGGGGTTGGTCCTTCTCTTTTGCATTTCTCTCTGTACTTTTCCATCCTATTTTTATAATTATCTATTCATGCTCCAGTCTCTGCTATTAGACTGTGAGCTCCTTGAGACCAGAGGCTGTTCCTTATTCATCTGTGCCTAGCACCGTGCCTACCACTTAGTGGTAGATGCTATACAAGGTTTCCAGAGAGAATAAATGAAGCCTAATTTCAGGAACAAGAATTTTCATTGCTGTGCAGCACCATTAAAGCCCTTATTTTGAAAAACTGAATTAAATATAATATCACCTAAATTTTATGGACATATTTGAATATGACATATTTGAGCGTCAAACAGCATGCTGTGTTTAATTTGCTTCTAAAGTAAAAGCAATATCTCTTGTCCTCTAGTTATTTAAAGGGGATAGTTTTAAACAGGAAGTGGAGGTGAATTAAAAAGTGTAGAGAGTCATAAGTGTAAATTGCTTCCCAATATAATCTCTTGAGTTCATATTTAATAAAGATAAGTTACTCAATCAACAATTGCTCCATGTGTGAGGGTATTTGTACATAAATCACTTAGTTTGGCTTGGATCTAACACTGATAGAACATAATTGATCTTTAAAAGTTTTATGAAGAATCACAGACTGTGAAATTAAAGGTGGTTGTATTGTCTAACTTTGCCTTTCCATCAAGCAGACACCTGTTTTCTTGGTAGTGGAAACCTTGTTTTATATGTATTATTGACCAGTCCATCAATTAACTCTGTCTCACAATCATTAACATCATATTACCCTCTACTTTAAATTAAGAAGATCTACCAGAGTTTTTTAACCTGATAAACTGCCAGCTATGGCTTTTTTTCACCATCTCAAAATGTTTAAAGTAGACGTTAAAGCTGTGCTTTATGTTTTCTGGTATGTGGTTTACTAAACTGATTTGTCATTTAACCTCATGTATTGCACAGTCTTATTATGTGTGATAAGCACTGGAAAATATCCAGGACGCTCATTTTACTCTACTTATCACAATCTATAATAATGTGTCCTTTGAAATTTTACTTTCTAATTATTTATAAATATTGTCACTATACACCATGAGCTTTAGAAAATAAAGAAAAAATAACTGAATAGTCTACAATAAAGTTTGTAATTGAAATCTTTAGGAAGTAGTAGATCTTTATGTATTTGTCTCCCAAATTTCATGGTTTTACAGGGATCTATGTTAGTTTCCTATTGCTGCTGTAACAAATTACTACAAATTTAGTAGCTTAAAATAACACAAATGTATTATCTTCAAATTCTGGAGGTCGAAAGTACAAAATGGGTTTCACTCCAGTAAAATCAAAGTATTGGCAGGATTGCATTAATGTGCAGTGATTCTAGGGCAGAGTACATTTCCTTGACTCTTCTAGCTTTTAGAGGCTTCCTAAATTCCTTGACTTGTGATCCCTTCCTCCATCTTCAAAGTCAAAAATTGCATGACTGCAACCCTTAATCACATCTGCAAAATCCATTTTGCTATGTGTGTTAGCAGTCTTCAGGTTCAGTGATTTGCTAGGAGAACTCACAGAAATCAGCTTATACTCATGCTCACAGTTGTGGTTTATTGTGGATATTAAGGATATAAAACAAAATCAGCAAAGGAAAAAGGCATATGGGACAAAGTCAGAGAGAAACTTCCATGGCTCTTATCCCAGTAGAGTCATACAGGACATGCTTAACTCTTCCAGCAAGGAGTTCTGACAACACAAGTGAAATCTTGGCAACTAAAGAACTTATTAGAGACTCATCAGCCAGGATTTTATTGAAATTGGTGACTTAGGCAGGCTCTGCCTCGCACATAGGAAAGTGGGTGTTCAACCTAAACCATACTGTTTGCACAGTTTAGGACCAGTGAGCCATTGTCATTGTTAATGGTGAGAACCCCCTCAAAACCTTAATTTCCAGACATCAGCCAAGGGCCCACCTTGTAAGCAGGTCCTTTCAAGGGCAGCAGTTCAGATCTGCTATGCTAACTCTTTTCTCTACCCCATGTAAAGTGACATATTTGCAGACTCCAGTGGTTAGGTTGTGAACATCTTTGTGAGGGCTGGGGATAATATCATTACTTTAGTTTTATATTTACAACTCAAGCCCAGTGTCTTGCATTTAGTAAATGCACTGGAAATTTTCCTTCCTTGTTCATTGACCTACAGACCATGATTTGGCATATTCCCTGTGGTCTTATCTTAGTCAATGGCATTACAATTCAGCTGGTATCCTGTCTAGAAAATCTGTTTTGATCTATATCTTTTTCTTGGTCTCCAAATCACCTGGTCCTATTGACTCTACTTTTTGTTTCTTGATTCTATCCCATTCCCTTTAGCTCCACTACCACCAGGCCACAATAGCTTCTTTACTATCTTTGTCTATAGGCTCTGAGTTGGTCTCAATCTTCCAGTTTTGCTTCCCTCCAATCCATTGTCCAGATAGAAATAAGAGTATTCCCTCAGAAATACAAATCTAATCCTGTCACTGCCTTATTAAAAACCATTCAGGATTTTCCCCCTATAACCTTACAAGCTATCCAGCTTAAATTGAATTTAAACAGAACATACTTCCTATTAAACTGCAGGCTTTTAGATGAGTTTGTACCTTTGTACAAAACATTTTCTACTTTCTTTGCCAAGTTGATTCTGACTCTCTTATTTTGCTAGAGCATCTATGACAATGGGTTGGCTTAAACAACAAGCATTTATTGTCTCATAGTTTTGAAGGCTAGGAGTCCAAAATCCTGATGCCAGCAAGGTCATATTTTCTCCCAGAGTCGGAACTGTTCCGGTGAAGCTGTCTTTCGTCACATGGTGATGCTCTTGGAATCCTGTGGTTTTCTCTGACTTCAGGCTTCTCCTTATAAGGTCTCCAGTAATATAGATTAAGATTCACCCTGATTCAACTTGGCCAAATGACTAATAATAACATATTTAAAAGGCCTTATTTACAAATGGGTTTCCTTCCTACCCCGGAGAATGTAGATTAAACTTTGAACATGCCTTTTGTGGGGTGTATGATTCAATTCTATCTAACCCTTTTCTTGGATCTCATCTTAATGTTTTTTCCTCAGGGAGATCTTACCTGACATCTAGAATAGGTTAGGTCTTTCCATTATCTGGTACTATGGATCCTATGCTTTCCCTATAATTATACTCATCCCCAAAGTTATGATATTGTTTGTGTTCCCTTCTAGGTTATAATCTCCATGATGATAGAAACTCTGTCTATTCTGTAAACTGTTATATTGCTAATATCTAGTATGATGAATAGGGCATAGTAGATTTAAAATAAAGATTTTTTAAATGAGTGACTTAATCAGTGCTGAAAGATTTTAGGAGTGATTTAGGAGTCTGGCAGTTCCTAAAAAGCTTAAAGCATAGTTTCCATAAGACACACCAATTCTAATCCTAGGCATATACCCAGGAGAAATGAAAACATGTAAACACAAAAACTTGAACATGAATATTCATAGAAGCATTATTCATAATAGTGAAAAAGTAGAAACAACTAAATGCCTTTAAATAAATAAAATGTGGTATATCCATACACTGGAATATTATTTGGCTATTAAAAATGAAGTGTGAAGTCATCAACATGGCAATGTAAACTCAGCAGCTGAAAATCTCCCCCTAGAGATTCAGTGTAAAAAAGAAAAAAAGGTAAATTCCAAATTGTTCAGGTCTCCAGAGGAAGATATAGACTGGAGAAGGACCCTACCAATGCCAATTTGAAGAAAGAGAGAAATATAAGGTAGGAAACTGCCACCTCGGTCTGGCTGGTACTCTCCCCTCTACTTCACTTGATGTCAGACAGCATGGGAAGTGCACAGAAACAGCAGCCAGGATCTCTTCAACCAGGGGCACAGAATATACATACTTTTAGAGCAGTGAGACACTGTGTGAGACTTGGGGGACAGAGAAGGACATTTCAAGGCCCTAGCCAGTTAGAGACAAAGAGTCTGAGAAAACATGGACAGAGACTGAATCTCCAGCCATGGATCTGAAAGTCCTTCCCCCACTGCTGAAGGAAACAGCAGTAGGCAGCCTGATCCTTGTCTGAGGTTCGGCTGAAAACTAGGACAGTTGGAGGAGTCCTCTGCCATTGGTAAAGTGGAGGATACAGAATCACTGAGCAAGATATTGGCCAGCAAAGTGAGGCCACAGGAACCCCACAGTTCCTTCCCCCACATCCTCATAAACACTTTATGAGAATAATTAACTTACTGAACAGTGCCATCTTCTGGGAAGACCAGTAAGTGCAAGGGAACTGAAGGGATTTGCAGAGACTTTACAGAACATATCCCAGGCCCAAAGGAACTGGTCTAGATGTCTTGTACAGGAACCACCCCTGTTTTAGCTGAGAAATCAGATGTCTTGACTCCAAGAAAAAGTCATAACTCATACCAGGTAGCATGAAGATATGGCACAACCAAAGGAACAAACTAACAACTCAGCTGAGAAGCAGGAGCTGAAGCAATATAATTAAATATGTTCAAAAAAATCTTCTAAATCAAATAAAACATCAAATAAATGAGGTGAAGGAAAATATGGCAAAAGAGAAGAAGGATATAAAGAAAACACTGGGTGACCATAAAGAAAAACTTGAAAGCTTGAATAAACAAATGCTAGAACTTATGGTAATGAAAGGCAGAATAGAAGAGATGAAAAACACAATGGAGAGATGCAACAGCAGATTTGAAGAGGCAGAAGAAAGGACTAGTGAACTAGAAGACAGGACATCTGAAATTCTACAAACAAAAGAACAGATAGGGAAAAGAATGGGAAAATTTGAGCAGAGTCCCACAGAACTGAATGACACCATGAAGCACATGAAAATATGTATTATGGGTGTCTCAGGAAGAGAAGAAAAGGGAAAAGGGTTAGAAAGAATAATAGAGGAAATAATAACTAAAATTTTCCTAACTCTTAAGACATAAAATTAAAGGTTCAAGAACAGCATACCCAAAACGACCAGGACACTTACTAATCAGATTGTCAAATGTCAACGACAAAGAAAATTCTGAAAGCAGAAAGAAAAAAGCAATCCATCACATAAAAGGGAAGCTTGATAAGAATAAGCACAGTTCTTTCAGCAGAAATCATGGAGGTGAGAAAGCAGTAGTATGTTATATTAAGATCTGAAAGAGAAAAACTGCCAACAAGATTCTGTATCTGAAAAAACTGTCTTTCAAAAATGAGGGAGAATTTTAAATATTTACAGGTAAACAGACCCTGAGAGAGTTCACATACAAGAGACCTGCTCTACAATAAATACTAAAGTGAGTGCTACAGGCACAGAAGAAAAGACAGAAGAGAGAGGTTTGGAGAAGAGTGTAGAAAGAAGATGAACAGTAAGGGTAGCTAATAGAGTAAAAGAAAGAGAGAAAAAGTAAGATATGACATAAAATCCAAAAGAAATAATGGATGAAGAAAGTACTGCCTTTACAGTAATAACATTAAATGTTAATGGATTAAACTCCTCAATCAAAAGGCATAGATTGACAGAATAGATTAAAAAAAACAAGATTATACTGTATGCTGTCCACAAAGACTCACTTAAGACCCAAGGACAAGAACAGCTTGAAAGTGAAAAGTTGAAAAAGATATTTCATGCAAACAACAACCAGAAAACAGCAGGGGTAACTATACTAGCACCAGGCAAATTAGACTTCTAATGTAAAATTAAAACAATTAAAAGAGACAAAGAAGGACACTATATATTAATAAAGGGGGCAATTAATCAAGAAGGCATAATAATCATAAATAAACAACAACCCAGAGTGCCCCAAAATACATGAGGCAAATACTGACAACACTGAAGGGAGAAGTAGACACCTTTACAGTAAAATTGGTGACTTCAGTACATCACTCTCATCAACTGAAAAGACATCTAGACAGGGGATTAATAAGAGAGATTTTTGAATAGTATGATAAATAAGCTAGACTTAATAGACATTTACAGAGCACTGCACCCCCAAAAGCAGGATATACATTTTTTTCAAGCTCTCAAGCACTCATGGAAAATTCTCCAGGATAGTCCACATGATGAGTCACAAAGCCAGTCTCAAAAAATTTAAAAAGACTGAAATCATATAGAGTGCTTTCTTGGATCATAATGGAATAAAGTTGGAAATCAATAACAGGTAGAATGATGGAAAATTCACAAATATATGGAGACTAAACAAACACTTTAAACAACAAGTGTGTCAAGAAAGAAGTTACAAGGGAGATCAGTAAATATCTTGAGGCAAATGAAAATGAGAACACAACATATCAAAACTTATGGGATGTGGCAAAGGCAGCACTGAGAGGGAAATGTATTGTCCTAAATGCCTATATTAAAAAAGAAGAAAGGCAAAAATCAAGGAATTAATTATTCATCTGGAGGAACTAGAGAAGTAACAGCAAACAACCTCAAAGCAAACAGAAGAAAAGAAATAACAAAGATTAGAGCAGAAATAAATTAAATTGAGACACAAGAACAATAGGGAGGATCAATAAAACCAGAAGGTGGTTCTTTGAGAAAATCAATAAAATTGATGGACCCTTAGCTAGGCTGAAAAGAAAAAAGAGAGAGATACAAATAAATAAATCAGAAATGGGAGAGGAGACATAACTACTGACCCCACAGAAATAAAGGAGATAAAGAGAGGATACTATAAACAACTATGTACTAACAAACTTGACAATTTAGATGAAATGAACAACTTCCTAAAAAGTATGAGCAACCAACATTGACTCAAAAAGAAATAGAAGACCTCAACAAACCAATCACAAGTAATAAGATTCAGTCATCAAAAAAATTCCCCCCCCCCAAACAAAGTCCAGGATCAGATGGCTGCACATGCAAATTCTACCAAGCAGTCAAGAAAGAATTAGTACTAATCCTGCTCAAACTCTTCAAAAAAGCTGACGAGGGGGGAAAGCTACCTGATTCATTCTATGAAGCCAACGTCATCCTAATACAATGTCAGGTAAAGGTACTACAAGTAAAGAAAATTACAGACCAATCTCTTTAACCAATATAAACACAAAAATCCTCAACAAAGTACTTACAAATTGAATTCAACAGTATATTAACAGGATTATACCCCATGACCAAGTGGGTGCTAATCCAGTATGCAAAAGTGGGTCAACACAAGAAAATCAATTAATGTAATACACTAAATCAATAAATTAAAGAGAAAAAACCACTTGATCATCTTGATTAATGCAGAAAAGGCATTTGACAAAATTCAGCATCCTTTCTTAATGAAAACACTTCAAAGGATAGGAATATAGAAAGAAACTTCCTCAAAATGATAATGGGAATATATGAAAAACCACAAGCTACCTTGATACTCAATGGGGAAATACAGAAAGCTTTCCCTCTAAAATCAGGAAGAAGACAAGGATGAGCACTGCCACAATTGTTATTCAACATTGTGCTGGTAGTTCTAGCTAGAGCAATTAAGTAAGAAAAAAAATAATAAAAGCATCCAGATGGGAAAGGAAGAAGTAAAACTTTCACTATTTGCAGATGACATGTTCCTATATGTAGAAAATTCCAAGAAAATCTACAGTAAAGCTACTAAAGTTAAAAAATGAGTGCAGCAAAGTGACAGGGTACAAAATCAACGCCCAAAAACTCAGTAGTGTTTCTATACACAAGCATTGAGCAATCTGAGGAGGAAATCAAGAAAAAAATCCTTTCACAATAGCAACCAAGGGAATAAAATATGTTGAATAAATTTAACCAAGCACATAAAAGATCTATACACAGAAAACTGTAAAACCTTGCTGAAAGAAATCAAGGAAGACCTAAATAAATGGAAGGACATACCATATTCATGGATTGGAAGACTAAATATAGATAAGATATTAATTCTACCCAAATTTGTTAGTGATTCAATGCAATATCAATGAAAATTCCAACAACTTACTTTGTAGAAATAGAAAAACCAATAATCCAAAATGTTTGGAAGGGCAGGATGCCCCAAATAGCCAAAAATATCTTGAGAAAGGAAAATGAAGTTGGAAGTCTTGCACTACTTGACTTCAAAGCATATTACAAGGCCACAGTGGTAAAAATAGAGTGATACTGGCATAAAGATAGATGTCCTGACAATGGAATCGAACTCAGTGTTCAGAATGGACCCTTTCATCAACAACCAAATGATCTCTGATAAGGCAGTCTAGATGACTCAACTGGAACAGAGCAGCCTCTTCAACAAATGGTGTTTGAAGAACTGGATATCCATATCCAAAAGAATGAAAGAGGAGTTAATTAAAAAATTAACTCAAAATGGAGCAAAGACCTAAACATTAGTAGTAAGACCATAAAACTTTTAGAAGAAAATATAAGGAAATATCTTAAAGATCTTGTGATAGGAGGTGGTTTTCTAGACCTTACACCCAAAGTGCAAGCAATGAAAGATGAAATAGGTAAATAGGATCTCCTCAAAATCAAACACTTTTGTGCATCAAAGAACTTTGTTAGGAAAGTAAAAAGGTAGCCTACACAATGGGACACATTATTTGGTAAATACATATCAGATAAGGATTTAATAGGATTAATATCCAGAATGTATAAAGAGATTCTACAACTCAACAACAAAAGACAAATGACCCTACTAAAAAATGGGCAAAAAACATGGAGAGACACATTTCCAAAGAGGAAATACAGGTGGCTCAAAAGCATATGAAAGATGCTCAACTTCACTAGTGACTAGGAAAATGCAAAGCAAATCCACAATGAGATATCATTTCACACCTATTAGAATGGCCACTACAATTGCTGGAGAGGATGTAGAGGAATAGATACATTTGTTCATTTTGGTGGGAATGTACAATGGTGCAACTGCTCTGGAATGCAGTTTGGCAGTTCCTCAGGAAGTTAAATGTAGGATTGTCTAATGATCCAGCAATCTCCTTACAAGGTATATATTTGGAGGAACTGGAAGCAGGGACACAAACGGACATTTGTACTCCAATGTTTATAGCAGCATTATTCATAATTTTCCAGAGATGGAAACAGTTCAAATGTCCATAAATGGACAAGTGGATAAACAAACTGTGGTATATACATATGATGGAATATTATGCAGCTGTTAAGACAGAATAGTCATGAAGCTTGCAACAACATGAATGAAACTTGAGGACATTATGCTGAGTGAAATAAACCAAACAAAAGAGAACAAATACTACATGATCTCACTAATGTGAATCAGCTGTAATGAGCAAATTCTGAGAGTTTAAGTTGAGAAAACAGGTTATCAGGAGATACAAAGAGACAGTAGTTTGGGCACTTGATACTGAAGGTGTGCAGAATGTTCAAAAGGAGTGATTGTAAAGATCCAGAAATGGATAGCACAATACTATGTGATGGTTGCAAAGTATTATAAGTATAACGAACAAAGCTGAAGGTGAGTATGGTTGAAAGAGGAAGGCTCGGGAGTATGAGAGCAGAGAGAAAGAGAGGATAAAAACTGGGACTGTATAACGCAGCAAAACCTAGAGTGGACAATAATGGTGATTAAATGTGCAAATATAAGAAAGTTTTTACTTGAGGGGGAACAATTGAAAGTCACAATTATAAGGTGTTAAAAATGGGATGGTATATGGATAAAAATACAATTAATGCAAACCAGGGTCAATGGTTAACAGTAACATCATAGTGTTCTTTAATTAATTATAGCAAAGGCAATATACCAAGGCTAAATGTCAATAATGAGTGGTATATTATGGAGGGGTATGGAATTCTTGTTCTCTCTCTTTTTTTTTCTTTTTCTTTTCTCCTCTTCTTCTCTGTTTGTGGAAGAAATGGAAATGTTCTCAAATAGTTTGTGGTGGTGAATGCATAATTACGTGATTTACCATGGGGGTAACTAAGCAATTATACTGTAGGAAAATAGAATGGTGCAGCCCCTATGAGGGGCCCAGGAGGCTAACTGTAGGGTTGTCACATGATCCTGCAACCCCATTATTAGACAAAGAGTTGGAAGAACTGAAAGCAGGGGCACAAATAGGCATTTGTACACTGATGTTTATGGTGGCATTATTTATGATTTGCAATGGATGGAGGTGGCCTACGGGTACATTGATTGATGAACAGAAGGGTGTGGTGTATAATACAATGGATAAATAGTGAGCGGCTGCAGGAAGGAATGAAGTTGTGTGGCATGCAGCTAGGAGAATAAACCTTGAGGACATTATGTTGTGTGAAATAAAACCAGAAAAAATGAACCAATAATATATGGTCTCACTAACATAAACTAACTATAATGAGCAAACTCTGAATATTGAATTTGAGTACATGGGTTATCAGACAGTGGGCAGAAATTTGACAATCAATGATTAAGGAGTACAGAATGTTCAAATAAGACTCACTGTAAATTTTCCTAGATTGTAAGCTCCTACAGCAGTCACATCTGTTCCAGAGTTTTAACTATTTATTTCTAAATTCTGAGATGTTGTGCTCTTTGTATATAACCTGGTAGCTCCCTAGTACTTTGGGTATCTGTGGGACACCTGAGACTTGGAACAGAGTTTTGTAGCTCTGAAATGCAGCATTGCCCCACACAGCAACTGTTAATGAAGATGAAAAAGATCAGATGCCAATTAGAGATATGAATGAAATGGCCCTGGTTAGGACTAAGGCAAATCAGAATACAGGGTAAAGATGATACAGATGATATTGTCTGTATATAAAAACTTCAGCTCCCTTGTGTGGCCAAAGGAAAAGATGTTTATTTGCTCCCAAATTTAAAATTTCTGTAGTACACAATCTACTTTTACCTGTCTGTTAAGTTTATTTAAACAATCTAATTACATGGAAGCTAGACTAGGGAATGAGATCTTATTATTCTGTACAGATTAATGTATTACCCAGATACATTCCAGAATATTTTCGGCAGAAAATAAAAATGTTTTGCAAAGTCACCTTGAGGGACTGGGGAAACAGGTAGAACTATTAAACTTTCCTAAATGGGGAATTCCTGATTTTCTCTTAGGCATTAGGGAGTCCCACTGTAGTAAGCCAAGCCCTTAATCTTGAGGTTTACCCTTTTGAAACATTTCTACAGTGGTATAGCTAGGCCTGCATGTAATTATGCCCAAGGGTCACCCCCAGAGAGCCTCTTTTATTACTCAAATGTGCCCTCTCTTTAAGTCAACTTTACAAATAAATTCACTACCCTCCCCTCTACGTGGGACATGTCTCCCACAGGTGTAAGTCTCACTGGCCGTGTGGGGCATGACTCTCAGGGATGAGCCTGGCCCTGACATCATGGGATTGAGAATGACTAAAAGAGGAAAAAGAATGGAACAAAATAAAGTTTCAGTGGCTAGGAGACTTCAGAGAGAGTTGAGAGGTCATTCCGGAGGTTACTCTTATGCAAGCCTTAGCTAGATGTTGCAAATTGCCACAGCATCCTATGCTCCAACCAACAGTATTCCTGAAAACACTAGGGAGTGCCCTGGGTCTATCTAAGGCTCTGCAAAAGTTTTTCTTAGTAAGTTAAGTTTCTAGGAATACTTAAGACCTTAAGATAGATCCTAGGTCAGGTATGTCCTGAAACCCAGAGGTACCAGTCTATCCAAGAACAACAACCAGATTCATTCCTCAATCCTAGAAGGTCAACACCCCTTTCCTGCATGAGAAAGTTGACCTGGTCGTTGCCCAGATATCCCTGAAGATTGAGAGGAAGATCAATTGAGAGGAAGAAGGTATAACTGAGAAATTAGGATTAACAAATGACTGCAACTAGACTCATTATCTAGATATTTCTTTTTATTGTCTAGTATTAGAATAGCTAGAAGGAAATATCCGAAGTTGGTGAACTATAATTCAGTAGCCCGAATCTCTGATAGTGATTGCATAACTATACTGCAAAAAAAAAAAAAAAAAAAAGTCGTTTGCCCATGCTTGTGTGGATCTACTTGTATTGTATTTACCTGTCAATACCACGTTGTCTTAGCTAACCTACCTCTATTTTAAATCTTAAATATGGATAGAGTGCAATACTAGTGGTCAATAAAAGGGAGGGCTAAGGGGTATGGGATGTGTGGAGTTTTTCTTTTTATTTCTTTTTCTGGAGTGATACAAATATTCTAAAACCGGTCACAGTGTTGAATAAACAACTATGTGATGATATTGTGAACCATTGATTGCATACTTCTGATGGATTGTAGGGTGTGTGAAGATATCTCAATACAATTACATTAAAAAATTAAAAGTGAATATAAGAGATTTTAAAACCTAGAAGATGAGCAAATTAATGGGAAAATCTTTTAAAGAAATGAATGACGTATAGACTCATGCTATAACATGTATACAGGTCAAACACGTATTTTAAGTGAAAGAAACCAGTTATAAACAACCACATATTATATGAAATGTCCAAAATAGACAAATCTAGAGAAAGTAGATCAGTAGTTGCCTAGGGCTGGGGAGGTTGGGAGAAAATGGGGGAGTGACTGCCAATGGGTATGGGGGGGTTTCTATTGCAAGTAATTAAAAATGTTTTAGAGTTGATTGAGGTGATGGTTGTACAATTCTGTGAATATACAAAAGTAAACCATTGAATTGTGTGCTTTAAATGGATGAATTGTATGTTAATTATTTATCATAAAGTTGTGTTATGAGTTGAATTGTATTTCCCAGAAAGATATGTTGAAGTCCTAGCCCCTGTAGGATGAATGTGACTTTATCTGGAGGCAGGGGCTTTGCAGATGTACTGAAGTTACAATGAGATCATACTGAATTGGGTGGACCCTGAACCAATATAACTGGTGTCCTTAGGTTAAGAAGAGGAAAGGCACACAGAGAAGAAAGACATGTGAAAATGAAGGCAGAGATTGAAGGGATGCTTCTACCAGCCAAGGAAAGTCAAGATTGCCAGCAACCACCAGGGACTAAAAGAGGCAAGGCAGGATTCTTCCCCGCATGTTTCACAGGGAGCACTGCCCTGCTGCCGTTTTGATTTCAGCCTCCTAGCCTGTAGAACTGTGAGACAATAAATTTCTTTTGTTTTAAGCTGTCTCACTTGTGGACAAAGGGTTATTTACTTTTTTTTTTTTTTGAAGAATGATTGTGAACTAGCTAACATATCGTTCAACGTTGAAAGGGAGCTGATGGCGATTAACCCCGATTAAGAAGACCATTAGGCTAAAAAAATATTATTTGAATGAATGAATGGCCAGATCATCTTCCTCAGTCTGCTGAGTTCTGTATTAACTGAAACATCTTGGCAAGCTAGTTCACCACACAATTCAAACAATCATGCAATGTATTTCCTTGGATAACCACTGTATTTTGGTATGCAGCAGAAGGACTTTCTGTGTATTTTGTAACATAAAATATTTAAAAATAAGTGACTTTAGGGTTGAGATTTCATAAAATCAATGCTTTTTACTACTTCATCAAGAACATCTTTAAGTCAAACACGTTGTTTTTTGTTTTGTTTTCTTATTGCTAGTGTATGACATAGAAGAATGCAAGGACTGATTCAGGCTAAGGCACCAGCAGCTTTACTCTATACTGCTTTTGCACCATCCGTGCAATATTAACCTGTGAAAACGGCAAATACTTCTTCTTCTTATGAAAATAGTTTTGAGCTGATGGTCCCCTTAAAGAGTTTTGAGGATTCCTAAGGGATCTGTAGACCACACTTTGAGATCTGCTGCCTTAGTGATAAAAAGTCACTTGAGCCTTAATGCCAAGATTCAGAATGTACTTAGAGGGCAGTGCAACAGTGGCTCAGCGGCAGAATTCTCACCTGCTATGCCAGAGACCCGGGTTTGATTTCTGGAGCTTGCCCATGCTAAAAAAAAAAAAAAAAAAAAAGACTGTACTTAGAGATAACCCCTCAACCATCCAGCACCCCAGAATTAGGATGTGCTCCAATGGATCTTACTTCTAGGATTGATAGTCAACTCAAAAAAGTCAGAAAATGTTTGGTCAAATTTCTCCTTAATGTGGCACATTTCTAATTAAAGAGCAAAGAGAAGACATTGCTAATTGTTAAATAATTAGCATTCCATTACTTTTCACTTTCAGAAGATGTATTAACATTATTCACTTCAACCACACGTTATCTTAGGTTTTAATTTTTTTTTCTTCTTGTTTATGTTTCCTTATTTAGAATAGTGAGATAAGGGGCTAAAGGAGGTTGAGATGGAGCCAAGGCCTCTGTGTCAAGATAAGTAACCTCCTGTGGTCTAAGAAGTTCACAAAACTCTGTTCTGGCTATCTTTCTTGGGAAGCTTTCTGGCTTATTTATGGTAATAGATTGGAGATGGATTGAAACGTATTCTGACTGCCCTACATCTGGGAACTGAGAGGCCAGCCACCGAATTCTTGATTTGAGTTTAAAGGATGACATTCAGAGTTTAGTCTCATGCATAGTTAACCTCAGCACATGAATAATTCTCCCAGCAATGACAGAAGGGGGAAAGTGCCAAACTATTCTATAATTTACTCTTAGGTTTTAGATTGAGCGCCTGTAATTTGTAACAATACTAAAGGATAATGTATGTGCCAGTGGCCGGTTAGAGTTTTGCAATGTGTTAACACTGGTTTTGTTTAGCTTTTTACTGCACCTTTCTTTGGAAAACACTGAAATACTTATTCGTGCTGCAGAAGATTTCCCAGCATAGCCAGGTGGCATTTATAGGGCCTAATGAGAACGATGACTTGGTTCCAAGTGGCAATGTCAAAAGACTCATCGCAGCTGCCTTGTCTCAGAAGTGTCTGGAATGAGATCGACACTCTCAATTACTGCCCAGTGTGGCAGCGTCACCACATCCTTCTCAGCAGCCACCTTCTTCAAGCAGGATTCACGCCTTCTCTTCATCTGTTCAAGTGGGTGCTTTGGCAAGAAGGAAACTGTGCTGTATCTCCCTAATGCATCTTGCTGTCTTTGGCATTTTTGTTGTTTGTTGGTGGTGGTGCCAGGACTCAGCTGTTACATGACAGGCTTTGATAGAGTGAATCAATTGTTGTTGTTTTTTCTTCTTGAAATACCCATCAGACTTTACAGTTCCCCTTTAGAAATGAAGGCTGCATCATAATAGTTGTTAGCAGGAATAAGAAAAATATGACACAAGAAATTGATATCATTTTCACATTGGATGAATTTTCAGAGGAAAAACAAGTTTCGGTTTTTTCAGCATTCATTTAGATGAGAACAAATTCCACATTTCCCCGGAATCTCTCTATTTGGAAATAGAGTTAAGAGTGTACTGATTTGGCCATAGTTTTTACAACTCCTTACACACACACACACACACACACACACACACACACACACACACACAGAGAGAGAGAGAAAGAGAAACTGACTTCATTATTTATATCTTTCCTCTGACCTAGAAGGGTAGTAACCCTCAAAGAAATGTTTCTCCCTAGGAGTTAAGGAGATTGCTTTTCACTTGAACTATCTGAAATTTCCTGTGGACCATGGATTAGAAATCTTGGGGTCAGGGTTGAGGATTTGTGATCCAGATATCCCTGATGCTGCTTTCTATAAAATGAGAAATTCATATTAGTAAATTCATGCCACAGGATAGCTATCCAGCTGTCCAGCATCCAGATAAAATTGCATAATAAATCCAGAAAATTGGATGTTCCTTGTTTTTGAAGAATCGTGTTAAAACTTCTATGTCTGATAATGTCATTTGAACCCCAACTTATAAGTTAAAGAAAAACCAGAACACGCCAACTCTGTAAGATTTTTAAAATGACATTTAAAATACAGCTGACTCTAATTTGTGGTAAAAACAAAGGGAAAAAATAGAATACATATATGTTACATCCTACCTTTGTCTGTGGTGCACATTCTATGAGGAAGCTTCTACACCAATTGTGCTAATTGTGTGTTGAAAAGCTGAAGCTTCTTTAAGTCAATGGTTCCTCTTATCACTAGGAAAGGACAAAACCAATTCAGCCAGTTTTGCAAAATCACCTCTCTGTGCTTCTGTTTCTTCAACTGTGAAATGGGGATAATGAAAGTACTATATTATAGCGTTGTTTAAGGATTAAAGGAGTGACTATTAAGAAAGCACTAGGACAGAGCCTGATACATAATAAGCACTGCACAATTGTTAGTTGTTGTAACTGGGTTGATGCTAGGTGTCCAAGAAAAAAGATAAGTAGAGGGAGGGAGAAAGTAGGAAGAAGAGACAGGAGGAAGCCAAGAGAGAAAAGATCTTTCCCCTGATGATAAAGAGCATTGAAGAGGTTGGTCAAAGCTGGCATAGTCCCTAGTATTCTGCCATGGAAACTAACTCCCTGAGCAGGTGGAAAGTTCTCATAGAAGAGCCCTGCATGGTTCACTCAGGGAGTCTTTATTTTGGGCATAGTGCCTCCCGCCAAGCTTGCTGAAGACCCACACGTCCCAAGCGTAGCCTGGAATCTGCAAACCCACATGGATGTGAAGTTCTCATTAGTCAGGACTACAAGAATCTCAGCAGTAATTAGTGAAAATTGATGAACCAATACAAAGGTGTGGGGGAGTTTCTCCTTACCCTCTGGTCCTATAAGACTCACCACCTCTGTGTACTTTTGTGGGAGGGAAGACCCGGGGGATGGCTATTAGGAGTTGGATTTAAGTTTAATTAAAGTAAATAAAGAAATGCAATGTGTTCTGTGGCCATGGATTGTGGACTGAGATTTCTGCCCACTGCATTAATTGGTTCTTGTAATGATATTGTTAATAGACATGCTCTTTGGATCTTTCACATATATCTGTCCTGATTTCCAAAATATATTACATGTTTAATAGCAGGGACAATTGAAAAATATCTGCCATACTGCTTTGCTGTGCCTGGAATATCACTGTCTGTACACATTCTCTGCAGCATCTACCAAACATTTTGTGGACCATTTCGTGGAATGTTCAGTGGATGTGGATGTGCTATCCAGGGCCACAATGGCAGTGGTTCACGTCCAGTGTGCTAGGGCAGAGAAGTATCAAATGCCTTTGCCAAATCACATGATGCAAATTTTGATCAAAGTTGAACATTTTTGTCCTTGCTCCAACTGAATATTGTAACTCAGAACTCTGTGAGAGGTAATGTAGGTGAGTGAATGGTCTGTGTGATGCAATTTAGTTATAAATCTAGCATCTGAGAGCATATGCTTATTGGCAACTGTGAAAACTTTGCACTATGAGGAAACAAGATGATAAGGCCAGGGCAGAAGAGCATTCTATTCAAACATTCACATCATGCAGAGAGGCTACTAGGGAATGAATGGTGCTAAAACCAGGGAAGTTTATATGCTGGCTGTGAGACATGGTTGTATTGTAAAAGTGATTCCTATATTATTATTAGTGACTGTGATGATAATGCTGGTATTTAATCACTTCAGATATTCTGCCAAAAGCCTGGTATTCAAGAGTAGGACAAATGCTGAAAGATTGAGAACCACTGCTTTGGGATAATTTGTCCTTAAAATAGTAGTGTAAGGCACATGCATGGGAAGTTTTTGATTCTTCTAACACCATTTGAGGTATCTCAACCGGATTACCTAAATAACTCCTGTGATCGAGGAGACCCCTAAACATCAACGAACACTGTAACTAGTAGTCTGACTTGCTACTCTTCCATAGATTCTTCTGGTAAAGCGACCACCAGCCCAAATGGATTTAGACAGTTCTGCATGTTCTTAATGTTTTCATCAGTTTCTCTTCACCCCCAAGTCCCAGGGTGGGCAATGCAGAGATGGGCCCAAATGAATACAGTGTGTATGGGGATATGCGTCACTTTGCAGAACACAGAGTTTTGCAAGGGGCTGCTGGCAAACCTACCCAACATTTGCCATTAAGGAAGACACTATCTTTATTACCTTGGATTGTAAGAAAATCTCCTCTGGGGAGAAGAAGAGATTTTTTGTCCTGGAATATAAATATAATCTGCTCTCTGGATAGGAAGGCAACACTATCTCTAGCTTTCATGGCTGTCTGTTATACACCCTTGAACAAAGCTGCCAGTGTCCTTTGCTCAGAAGACCCAGACCATGTAAAAATGAAAGATCCAGGGAGGATTTTCTCCCAACAACTATCAGCCATATTTTATTTGGATCTGCATTAGTGTGGGCCTTTATCAAAGATATAAAGAAGCATTAATTTCAAGAACCTATTGCTTTCACTTTGCAAATTCCTTGGGACAGGGATTTATATGATGCATGATGACAGGTCATCTAATTAGCCATATTTCAATCTTGGCAGCTTTGTTCAAGGGTGTATAACAGACAGCCATGAAAGCTAGAGATAGTGTTGCCTTCCTATCCAGAGAGCAGATTATATTTATATTCCAGGACAAAAAATCTCTTCTTCTCCCCAGAGGAGATTTTCTTACAATCCAAGGTAATAAAGATAGTGTCTTCCTTAATGGCAAATGTTGGGTAGGTTTGCCAGCAGCCCCTTGCAAAACTCTGTGTTCTGCAAAGTGACGCATATCCCCATACACACTGTATTCATTTGGGCCCATCTCTGCATTGCCCACCCTGGGACTTGGGGGTGAAGAGAAACTGATGAAAACATTAAGAACATGCAGAACTGTCTAAATCCATTTGGGCTTGTGGTTGCTTTACCAGAACAATCCAAAATTTTTCATCTGCCTTGCATCTTTAGCATTTAGAGAAGGACATTTATGATTTATTGGTCTTAATATTGTCACTTGTTTTAACATGTTAAGCTCCATTTCTCTCATACTTAAGAGCAATTTTTAAAATTCAAGAACATCATTGAGCAATCATCTATGTGTAACGAACTGGGTCTGCAATGCAGAAGAAGCAATGGTCAATCACATTTGGATTTGGGTTGTGGTAGGTGACAGCCCAGAGGCAGCCTACTTCCTTTCCCTGCAACCTATGAAAGAACGCTGTGCTTAGTTAGGACCAGAGTTTATTGGCCTGGCACCTAAGATGAATAATGAATGTGGGCTGACTCCCTCCTTGGGGCATCCTAATAGATAATGGTCTGCTGACCCTTATTACTTCCCCTTTCTTCCTGAGCATATGAAAACCTTCACTGAGAGTGCTTGGCCAAGCATATGACTTTGATGGCACCTGGACAACCTCCTTTCTCTATCTGTTCCTGGTGGGGAGGGAGTGGATTCCATCTCTTGTGGCACAAGAAGGGTGCATGCGAACCATCTCACTGTGTAGGTGTAGACGGAGAACTTCTGGCTATGGGCGTCTGATGCCCATTATGGAAGCTGCCCTTGCTCTGTTGCTTCTCTTTGCATTGTTCCATCCAGTGTTTGTGTGAGATGTGTTTTTGCCGGCAACTCTGTCACCTGCAAATCGCGGAGTGTGTTGACATCTTTGGACCCTCTCTTGGGGATGGTAACAGGTGTCTTTTCTCCAATTTGGTTCATCTTGGGTGAATTATGTAATCTCCCTGTAAAACGGTGAGTAAAATTTTCCTCTTTGTAGGCCTGCCAGAAAACATTAAATTAGATCATGTTTTTAGAACAGTAGACATTACTGTCAGCGTTTTATTTTCTCACTTAAGAAAGAAGGCCAGATGTGCCAGTTTGAAAGGATTATGTCCCCTAGAAAAGTCATGTTTTAATCCTGATCCTTTTTGTGGAGGTAGCCATTTCTTTTAATCCCTATTCAGCACTGTAGGTTTGAAAGCTGGTTAGATTATCTCCACAGAGATGTGGTACTCCCAACTGTGGGTATTAACCTTTGATTAAAGGGAGGTGTGACTCCACCCATTCCAGGTGGGTCTTGATTAGTTTATTGGAATCCTTTAAAAGAGGAAGCATTTTGGAGAAAACTTGAGAATGATGAGAGAGCCATGAGAGAACCATGAGAGCCATGAGAGCCCACATAGCCAGAGGTCTTTGGAGATGAAGAGGGAAAACTTCCTCAGGGTAGCTTCATGAAACAAGAAGCCTAGAGAAAGCTAACAGACGTCACCATGTTCACCATGTTTGCCATGTACCTTTCCAGGTGAAAGAGAAACCCTGAACTTCATTGGCCTTCTTGAACCAAGGTATCTTTCCCTGGATGCCTTAGATTGGACATTTCTATCGCCTGGCTTTAATTGGGACATTTTCACAGCCTTAGAACTGCAAACTTGCAACTTATTAAATTCTCCTTTTTTTTAAAATTTTTATTTATTTATTTATTTATAATATATTTTTTTATTAATTAAAAAAAGAATTAACAAAACAATTAGAAATCATTCCAATCTAAACGTACAATCAGTAATTCTTAATAACATCACATAGTTGCATATTCATCATTTCTTAGTACATTTGCATCGATTTAGAAAAAGAAATAAAAAGACAACAGCATAAGAATTAAAACAATAATAGAAAGAAAAAAAAAAACAAAAACAAAAACAAAAAACCTATACCTCACATGCAGCTTCATTCAGTGTTTTAACATAATTGCATTACAATTGGGTAGTATTGTGCTGTCCATTTCTGAGTTTTTATATCCAGTCCCGTTGTACAGTCTGTATCCCTTCAGCTCCAATTATCCCTTCTCTTTTTTTTTTTAATTAACGGAAAAAAAGAAATTAACCCAACATTTAGAGATCATACCATTCTACATATGCAATCATTATTTCTTAACATCATCACATAGATGCATGATCATCATTTCTTAGTACATTTGCATCGGTTTAGAAAAACTAGCAACATAACCGAAAAAGATATAGAATGTTAATATAGAGACAAAAATAAAAGTAATAATAGTAAAATCAAAACAAAACAAAACAAAACAAAACAAAAACCTATAGCTCAGATGCAGCTTCATTCAGTGTTTTAACATGATTACTTTACAATTAGGTATTATTGTGCTGTCCATTTTTGAGTTTTTGTATCTAGTCCTGTTACACCGTCTGTATCCCTTCAACTCCAATTGGCCATTATCTTACCCTGTTTCTACCTCCTGCTGGACTCTGTTATCAAGGACATATTCCAAATTTATTCTCGAATGTCTGTTCACATCAGTGGGACCATACAGTATTTGTCCTTTAGTTTTTGGCTAGGCTCACTCAGCATAATGTTCTCTAGGTCCATCCATGTTATTACATGCTTCATAAGTTTATCCTGTCTTAAAGCTGGAGATTTCGGCTGTTTCCATCTCTTTGCAATTGTAAATAACGCTGCTATAAACATTGGTGTGCAAATGTCCGTTTGTGTCTTTGCCCTTAAGTCCTTTGAGTATATTCCCAGCAATGGTATTGCTGGGTCGTATGGCAATTCTATATTCAGCTTTTTGAGGAACCGCCAAACTGCCTTCCACAGTGGTTGCACCCTTTGACATTCCCACCAACAGTGGATAAGTGTGCCTCTTTCTCCGCATCCTCTCCAGCACTTGTCATTTTCTGTTTTGTTGATAATGGCCATTCTGGTGGGTGTGAGATGATATCTCATTGTGGTTTTGATTTGCATTTCTCTAATGGCCAGGGACATTGAGCATCTCTTCATGTGCCTTTTGGCCATTTGTATTTCCTCTTCTGATAGGTGTCTGTTCAAGTCTTTTTCCCATTTTGTAATTGGGTTGGCTGTCTTTTTGTTGTTGAGATGAACAATCTCTTTGTAAATTCTGGATACTAGACCTTTATCTGATATATCATTTCCAAATATTGTCTCCCATTGTGAAGGCTGTCTTTCTACTTTCTTGATGAAGTTCTTTGATGCACAAAAGTGTTTAATTTTGAGGAGTTCCCATTTATTTATTTCCTTCTTCAGTGCTCTTGCTTTAGGTTTAAGGTCCATAAAACCGCCTCCAGTTGTAAGATCCATAAGATATCTCCCAACATTTTCCTCTAACTGTTTTATGGTCTTAGACTTAATGTTTAGATCTTTGATCCATTTTGAGTTAACTTTTGTATAGGGTGTGAGAGATGGGTCTTCTTTCATTCTTTTGCATATGGATATCCAGTTCTCTAGGCACCATTTATTGAAGAGACTGCTCTGTCCCAGGTGAGTTGGCTTGACTGCCTTATCAAAGATCAAATGTCCATAGATGAGAGGGTCTATATCTGAGCACTCTATTCGATTCCATTGGTCGATATATCTATCTTTATGCCAATACCATGCTGTTTTGACCACTGGGGCTTCATAATATGCCTTAAAGTGAGGCAGCGCGAGACCTCCAGCTTCGTTTTTTTTCCTCAAGATGTTTTTAGCAATTCGGGGCACCCTGCCCTTCCAGATAAATTTGCTTATTGGTTTTTCTATTTCTGAAAAATAAGTTGTAGGGATTTTGATTGGTATTGCATTGAATCTGTAAATCAATTTAGGTAGGATTGACATCTTAACTATATTTAGTCTTCCAATCCATGAACACGGTATGCCCTTCCATCTATTTAGGTCTTCTGTGATTTCTTTTAGCAGTTTTTTGTAGTTTTCTTTATATATGTTTTTTGTCTCTTTAGTTAAATTTATTCCTAGGTATTTTATTCTTTTAGTTGCAATTGTAAATGGGATTCGTTTCTTGATTTCCCCCTCAGCTTGTTCATTACTAGTGTATAGAAATGCTACAGATTTTTGAATGTTGATCTTGTAACCTGCTACTTTGCTGTAGTCATTTATTAGCTCTAGTAGTTTTGTTGTGGATTTTTCCGGGTTTTCGACGTATAGTATCATATCGTCTGCAAACAGTGATAGTTTTACTTCTTCCTTTCCAATTTTGATGCCTTGTATTTCTTTTTCTTGTCTAATTGCTCTGGCTAGAACCTCCAACACAATGTTGAATAATAGTGGTGATAGTGGACATCCTTGTCTTGTTCCTGATCTTAGGGGGAAAGTTTTCAATTTTTCCCCATTGAGGATGATATTAGCTGTGGGTTTTTCATATATTCCCTCTATCATTTTAAGGAAGTTTCCTTGTATTCCTATCTTTTGAAGTGTTTTCAACAGGAAAGGATGTTGAATCTTGTCTAATGCCTTCTCTGCATCAATTGAGATGATCATGTGATTTTTCTGCTTTGATTTGTTGATATGGTGTATTACATTAATTGATTTTCTTATGTTGAACCATCCTTGCATACCTGGGATGAATCCTACTTGGTCATGATGTATAATTCTTTTAATGTGTTGTTGGATACGATTTGCTAGAATTTTATTGAGGATTTTTGCATCTATATTCATTAGAGAGATTGGTCTGTAGTTTTCTTTTTTTGTAATATCTTTGCCTGGTTTTGGTATGAGGGTGATGTTCGCTTCATAGAATGAATTAGGCAGTTTTCCCTCCACTTCGATTTTTTTGAAGAGTTTGAGGAGAGTAGGTACTAATTCTTTCTGGAATGTTTGGTAGAATTCACATGTGAAGCCATCTGGTCCTGGACTTTTCTTTTTAGGAAGCTTTTGAATGACTAATTCAATTTCTTTACTTGTGATTGGTTTGTTGAGGTCATCTATGTCTTCTTGAGTCAAAGTTGGTTGTTCATGTCTTTCCAGGAACCCGTCCATTTCATCTAAATTGTTGTATTTATTAGCATAAAGTTGTTCATAGTATCCTGTTATTACCTCCTTTATTTCTGTGAGGTCAGTAGTTATGTCTCCTCTTCCATTTCTGATCTTATTTATTTGCATCCTCTCTCTTCTTCTTTTTGTCAATCTTGATAAGGGCCCATCAATCTTATTGATTTTCTCATAGAACCAACTTCTGGTCTTATTGATTTTCTCTACTGTTTTCATATTTTCAATTTCATTTATTTCTGCTCTGATCTTTGTTATTTCTTTCCTTTTGCTTGCTTTGGGATTAGTTTGCTGTTCTTTCTCCAGTTCTTCCAAGTGAACAGTTAATTCCTGCATTTTTGCCTTTTCTTCTTTTCTGATATAGGCATTTAGGGCAATAAATTTCCCTCTTAGCATTGCCTTTGCTGCATCCCATAAGTTTTGATATGTTGTGTTTTCATTTTCATTTGCCTCGCGGTATTTACTAATTTCTCTTGCAATTTCTTCTTTGACCCACTCGTTGTTTAAGAGTGTGTTGTTGAGCCTCCAGGTATTTGTGAATTTTCTGGCATTCTGCCTATTATTGATTTCCAACTTCATTCCTTTATGATCCGAGAAAGTGTTGTGTATGATTTCAATCTTTTTAAATTTGTTAAGACTTGCTTTGTGACCCAGCATATGGTCTATCTTTGAGAATGATCCATGAGCACTTGAGAAAAAGGTGTATCCTGCTGTTGTGGGATGTAATGTCCTATAAATGTCTGTTAAGTCTAGCTCCTTTATAGTAATATTCAGATTCTCTATTTCTTTATTGATCCTCTGTCTAGATGTTCTGTCCATTGATGAGAGTGGCGAATTGAAGTCTCCAACTATTATGGTATTTGTGTCTATTTCCCTTTTCAGTGTTTGCAGTGTATTCCTCACGTATTTTGGGGCATTCTGGTTCGGTGCATAAATATTTATGATTGTCATGTCTTCTTGTTTAATTGTTCCTTTTATTAGTATATAGTGTCCTTCTTTGTCTCTTTTAACTGTTTTACATTTGAAGTCTATCTTGTTGGATATTAGTATAGCCACTCCTGCTATTTTCTGGTTGTTATTTGCATGAAATATCTTTTCCCAACCTTTCACTTTCAACCTATGTTTATCTTTGGGTCTAAGATGTGTTTCCTGTAGACAGCATATAGAAGGATCCTGTTTTTTAATCCATTCTGCCAATCTATGTCTTTTGATTGGGGAGTTCAGTCCATTAACATTTAGTGTTATTACTGTTTGGATAATATTTTCCTCTGCCATTTTGCCTTTTGTATTATATATATCATATCTGACTTTCCTTCTTTCTACACTCTTCTCCATACCTCTCTCTTCTGTCTTTTCGGTTCTGACTCTAGTGCTCCCTTTAGTATTTCTTGCAGAGCTGGTCTCTTGGCCACAAATTCTCTCAGTGACTTTTTGTCTGAGAATGTTTTAATTTCTCCCTCATTTTTGAAGGACAATTTTGCTGGATATAGGAGTCTTGGTTGGCAGTTTTTCTCTTTTAGTAATTTAAATATATCATCCCACTGTCTTCTAGCCTCCATGGTTTCTGCTGAGAAATCTACACATAGTCTTATTGGGTTTCCCTTGTATGTGATGGATTGTTTTTCTCTTGCTGCTTTCAAGAGCCTCTCTTTCTCTTTGACCTCTGACATTCTAACTAGTAAGTGTCTTGGAGAATGCCTATTTGGGTCTAATCTCTTTGGGGTGCACTGCACTTCTTGGATCTGTAATTTTAGGTCTTTCATAAGAGTTGGGAAATTTTCAGTGAAAATTTCTTCCATTAGTTTTTCTCCTCCTTTTCCCTTCTCTTCTCCTTCTGGGACACCCACAACACATATATTTTTGCGCTTCATATTGTCCTTGAGTTCCCTGATACCCTGTTCAAATTTTTCCATTCTTTTCCCGATAGTTTCTGTTTCTTTTTGGAATTCAGATGTTCCATCCTCCAAATCACTAATTCTATCTTCTGTCTCTTTGAATCTATCATTGTAGGTATCCATTGTTTTTTCTATCTTTTCTACTTTGTCCTTCACTTCCATAAGTTCTGTGATTTGTTTTTTCAGTTTTTCTATTTCTTCTTTATGTTCAGCCCATGTCTTCTTCATGTCCTCCCTCAATTTATCGATTTCGTTTTTGAAGAGGTTTTCCATTTCTGTTCGCATATTCAGCATTAGTTGTCTCAGCTCCTGTATCTCATTTGAACTATTGGTTTGTTCCTTTGACTGGGCCATATTTTCAATTATTTGAGCGTGATCCGTTATCTTCTGTTGGCGTCTGCGCATTTAGACAGATTTCCCTGGGTATTGGATCCAAAAGTTTGGAAGATTTTTCTGTGAAATCTCTGGGTTCTGTTTTTCTTATCCTTCCCAGTAGGTGGCGCTCGTGGCACACGTTTGTCTGCAGGTCCCACCAGTAAAAGGTGCTGTGGGACCTTAAACTTTGGAAAACTCTCGCCGTCTGGGAGGTTCGCTAGCCGAAGCGGCTTGAGCCGGCCCGGGGTCCGAACGCAGGGAGGGTTGCTGGCCGCCGCAGCCCGGGAAAGAGCCCGTCCGAATTTCCTAGTCGGCCCTGGGCAACAAGTGTGGCGGGAGGGCGCCAGCGGCAGCGGCCCGCCCGGGAGAGTGCACGTTCCCCGGGAGTCACAGGTTTGGAAGGGGCCTCCCCCACCCGTCACCGTTCTCCGCGGCCTGGGGATTTCTGATCCAATTCTCTCAGTTGGTCCGGGGGGCCACGCGTGGTGTGGGCGCCAGCCACCTTGGTTTCAGGGGACCGCCTCTCCAATTCTCCCAGCCGGCCCGGGAAGGGGGAAGGGAGTAACTCCGGCCGCTTGCCGCCCCGCCCGGTGAGGCCCGCGCGCCTCGGTGATCTCACCCGAGCTACTTCTCTCAGCCAGCCAGCCGTTCCAGGATGGGGTACGCTGTCTTTTTTATCTCTGTTGTGGCTTTGGGCGCTTTCTGTATTGTTTCTACTCCCCTAGTAGCTGTCCTGGAGAAGAAACTAAGATCCGCGCGTCTTACTAAGCCGCCATGTTCCAGGAAGTCCCCAGAGGCTTTATTCTAAATTCTCCTTTTTAAAAGCCGTTGCATTTCTGGCATATTGTATTCTGACAGCTTGCAAACCAGAACACCAGGGATGGTCCGGAACTGGTTCAACTCCTCTTTAACACTGCCAGGGATACGCCTGCTCTACTTTCTCACTGCTCTGCCTTCCAGAGCATGTGGCTCTTATCATTCTGGTGGCAAATGACTGCTTTTCCCCTAGGCCTAAATCTGCTTTCAGGAAGGAAGAAATTGAAAGAGCCTTCTACTTGCAAGCTTTGTAGGTTCATTCTGGGGGGAATGTCCTTTTCAGGGACTTTATCCAAGTATAAATTGGAAGGGCCTGGTTTACATGGCCATTCTTTGCTGATAGGGAGGCTGGCTACTGGATATGTTTAATTAGATACACTGTTGCCCCAAACATAATTGGAGTTATGTTAGTAAGGTAGACCGGGGAATGGATACTGGCTAGTTGGCTGGCTGTGTATGCTACAGACATTGTCTCTGTATTTAAGCTATTCATGTTTTAATATGGTGCTTCAGTGAGCAATAAAACTGTTCAGTCCTGGCAGCCACAGACTCTAGTTGGTGTTCGCTTTTTATTAGGCATTTATATTTAAATTTGAAAAGGTTAATTCTACTTGATCAAAGGACAGGTATATTCCCAGTGTCCAGATTTCTGACTTTATGAATAGCATATTTGGTGAACTCTAAAATGGAATGGAATTAACACATCGTGGTTAATAGGCCTACTGGAAAGCCTTATGGCCCCTACCATAGGTAGCCTAATTACTTGTATTTAAATTTCCACTTCTTCATTAACAGGTACTAAGGGGCATCTTCAATGAATTGGCTCTCAGCATTTTGGCTTTAAACTTCTGTTTCCATCTTGATATTACCAAGAAGTGGTCAGCTGGGTATCAAGCCATTCTGTATAGCTTAGTTTTTTGCATGCAAATGAAGCTTTTAAGTCCAGGCATTTTTTTTCCAGCTATTTTCTCTGATGTAAATGTTACTAAAGTGTATTTCTCACTCTTTAATCAGAGGATATTGAAAATAATTTATCCTAATTTTGATGATTCAGAATAACTTTTCGAGTGCTTGTCATTATGAAATGCTGTAGTCATAGATGTTGCTATAAAACTCCCTATTGTCACCTTCTTTGCTTACTTGCTCCTTTCTCATAGAATGAAGCTTGTTTAACCCTTTGGGCCAGTGTTAGAGGCCCCCTTCAAGAACCTTCATCATCCTCTAAGAACTTATCTGTGACTTCACTGTTGCTGCCCTTTGCTCTTGACTTTTCATCCCCATTCAAATCATTATTTTTTGTCTACACAATCCATAGTTGGCCCACAAGCACCCACGTGTGAACCTGTACCCTTCTCCCTTTTCACTTGTACTAATTTAATCACCCTTTCAAAACTGTTATGAGTGGACTTATTCCAAAGCAGAGGTTAATGAGTGTTTTCTGTAAAGGGAAAGATAATAAATGTTTTAGGCTTTGTGAGCCACATGCAGTCTCTGCCACATATTTTTCTTTTCCATCCTTTTTTATTCTTAGCTTGGAGGCCATATAAAAACAGACCATGGACCAAATCTGACTCGTAGCCGAAGTTTGCTGACCCTTGCTTGGAAGTACAGTTTCTTTATCATTACAGTGGTCTTTGAAATTTTTTAGAGAGTGCATCCCTATTATTAAAAATCCTTTGTGCATGTATTCCCAGAGTAGGTATTTATTTTTATTTATAAAATATTTACATGTCCTACCAAACTGATAAATGATGAACATTATTAAACATGCACAGAAATAGAAAAATTTAAAAGCTTGATATAAAATGTGCACATAAATAGAAGCTTTACAAGTTCTTTCTTCACCCTAGGAGATTATCTTGGGGAATCCACATTTCATCTTGGAGTTCTCTCTATTAAAGGAAAAATATGACTCTTTTGCTCAGCTGATACCAGCCAAAAATTTTCTAGGAGATCTTAATATTCAGCTTTTACCTTGAAACCCAAGGGAATTTGATTCATTGGGACCTGCCAAGATAAAGGTTGAAAAAGATTTTAAGAATAGACTTTAAAAAAAAAATCATTTCTCTAAAAACTATTCAGAGACTAGACTATGATCAAAAACAAGCTTTCTCAAGACTATGAAATTCTCTTTCAGGATCATGATTTAACTAACCATTTTTCACTGCTGAATATACAGTCTTTTAATGTGATACTCATTTTGAAATGCCAAGGCCACCTTTCAGGAAACTGCTCACAACCCAGGTAAATGCATTTACTTATAAAACTGTATTTTTAGTGTGCAATAGCCTGGAACCCAGCACAATTTCAAATTGCTTTCTAAGAACCATTATCGGACATGTCTTACTTTAGACACCAAGATCCCTGGGTGGCCACTGATTCTATAAGTGATTGTAGGTGAATTTTAGTGTATCAATGAACATACTAAAATCATTATTCACTGAAAAAACCAAACAAACAAACCTGAACATATATATGAAATAAGTACATTTGGGGGAATATAGCCATAACTATCTTTTTAGGAGACAGAAATCATACCAGCTATTTTATTGGCACATTTAACATAGGAACAATTAACTAGATGTAAAAAAAGGTAACTGAAAAGGCAAAAAGAGAACTCTAAATTATCACCGAGGTAGAAACAGCAGGAAACAGCTGCTAATCCTGAAATTGGAGAAATAAAGAGAAGGAGTGGGAATAACTAAAATTTAGAACTTAGGGAAGGGACCCACAGACCTGAAACTATCTCTTAGGAGACGCTGCTCATAGGATGCTGGGACCCGGACCTCATAGAAAGGGAAGGTCTGGGTCTCTGAAGGGCATGATGGGGTGGCTCTAAGATTGTTGAAATATCCTTACAGTGGAATCACCTACAGCTTCTGGGAAAAACTGTCACTGCTGGGATGGTGCTTATAGGAATCACATGCATGCAGAAAGCTGACAAGAAGGAGCAAATCCCTTCTTCCTTTTCCAATCTTGCAGTCTCCCTCAAGTGCCCCCAACTGGCAGAGTCTAACAGGCAACTGCTGGCAAAATGAATGTTTGCAGCATCTCAAAACAGCCAAAGCAGTTCAAGGCTCAGATATAATAGCTTCATCAGTGGCCCAATGGCCCATCAATGCAATCAAATTCTTAAAGGTTAAGAACTCCAACTCCTTATTTCCTGATATCTGGGGAAGAGGATCATTTCATGTATGGAGATGTTGCTTTGCAAATGAAGATAAATCTGAATCTGAACTTTTCATTTTCTGGGTTCTGGTGTTCCATGGGGAAGACCAACCAGTAATGCATTAATCCATCATGCATGTCTTATAGCTAAACTTCTGAAGTTCCACGCCAAGGGCTCATGTGTTTGTTTTTGGTTTTCCTTTAATGTTCTGCTTCTTCCCTTTGGCTTTCTCTGGAAAGCAATTTCATTTCGTGGGATGGTATAGCACACATCTTTGGGGAGTCTTCAGAACCTGGACCCTTGTGGGGCTCTGAGCGCCTTTCTGGCCCTCTACACCATGATTGATGCAGAAGTTAGACACCGGAAATATTGGGACAAATAGAACAGCCAAAAAAGAGGGCATATCTCATGGTAGTGAAGTTGGGAGATGAGCACTAGAAGCTGCTGGCAGCTATGTTTTCCACTGTGAGGAAGAAGCGGCTTTGCAGTAAGAGGGACTCAAGCCAGCACGGTGAGATAGCAGAATCGTGAAACTTTCCAGGTGCCCCTGAAACAGCTGCACCACCATCCTGTGCAAACCCACTTTGCTTATATGAAGCAAAACTTACTGTGTTCCTTCAAGCTCGTTCAAGTTGAGTTTCTATCACAGGTACCCAAAAGAGGCTCCATTGTGTTGGTTTTGTATATACTATTTGGAAATTAATCTATCAGGGACTCTGTTGCCTAAGTGATAAAAAGTTTATGATACTTTTCTAATAATGTTTTTAGAGGAGTAAGTGAGGAAATGTATGTATAATATCATGCAGTGCACATTAGAAAAGGCTGTGGAATCAAGATCTGTGACCAATAGCCTGGCTTTCACTAGACTGTGCTATGTGTAGCAATTTCTTCCTGCACCTCTTATGCTACTCTATACCGTTTGGTTCACCCTTTCATGACACCCTGATACTTCAAGGACCAAAAGGTTCAAGGAGAGAGCTATTAACCCAGAACGCATTATTTCTTCAAAGATATTCATACAAGTTTAGTGTAGGCATACCTCCCTGAGGCTTAAGACTATTAAATTTTATCTGTATCTTCTGCTATACATCATTGTACTTCTCTACTATCACTAGCAGTTGTTGAATCTCTGTCGTTATTTCTATTTGGGGATGTGGAGGTTGGTATCCACCACATTTGAGTCTATCTCCTCTTAAGCTTTTCTTTTTGTTCTATTTCTGCCAAATCTTTCTACTTCTGTTTTACTTCTTGGCTTCTGTGAAAAGTCTGGTATGTATGTATGTATATATGTGTGATGGTTTGGAGGCTTTATGGACCCCAGAAAATTGTGTTTTTAAAATTAATCCATTCCTGTGGGGGTGGATCCATTGTAAATAAGATCTTTTGTGAGTAGGATCTTAAGTTACAATCCACCCTACCTCATTCAAGGTATGTTTTAATCCTCTTACTGGAATCCTTTATAAGAGGATGAAATTTAGAGAGAAAGCCATAGAAACAAAGAGGAAGCCACTGAAGCCTGAGGCTGGAAGCAATGAAACCCAGAAGAGAAAGAAAAGACCAGCAGACACCAGCATATGCCTTGCCATCTGACAGCGGAGTTCAGGATCACCAGCAGCCTGTCTTCAGGAAGAAGGTATTGTCTTGATGATGCCCTGTAATAGACATTTTCATGGTGTCATAACTGTAAGCTTATAAACTGATAAATTCCCACTTTTAAAAGCCAGCCCATTTCTGGTATACTGCATTGACAGTCTAGCAAACAGAACAGTTTGTATTTATGTATATATGTAGATATTTTTGGAATTTAGAAGGTCAATGTAATAATTTTCAACAAGAATGATAACTCTCACTCAGTCCAACATATTCTTATCAGCATGAGAAAGGAAGCTAAAAGGTCACTTGGTCATCCAGGAAACAGAGCAAGAGGCATAAGATGACTTACTGGGCTGGTTGATTCAGCTGTTGCTGCTGCAGATTTAAGAAGATTAAAGTACTTTGTTATTTGGAAATTATTTTAAAATTATTATCAAACCAGATGACTAAGGATTATGTAATTGCTCTACTTAAAATAATTTACAAAAATAAAAACAGAATAAAATTATTTTACTTGTCTGAAAAACTACCTCTGCTGATATATACAAAGAAATGGGGATATAGTTAATTAAAAAAATACCAAAAGCAAGTGGGAGTAGGTGACATTTGGAAAAATTTCCTATTATAATCAATAAGCAAATTATTATTAGAGATACAAATGGCTTCATATAAGCTCTATACCCAGCTACTGGTCAAGTATATCAGTATCAGTTTGATCCTTTCAGCCACATAGTCCACTCAATTAAGTGAGATGATCTAAATTGGTCTTAGATGACTGAAATAATTGTGCTGATGGTTCAGCTATTTGAACTGATTGAGGCAAAGTTTGAGCTACATTAGCAAGGTGATACAGTGTGGTGTAACAATAATACCGCATTCCTATCTAGTGTCCCAGCCCCTCCTCTGAGCTCTAGGCTCATATAGCCAATGGCCCACTGGACAGTCCACACGAATGACCAACAAATACTCCAACCTTTGCACTTTGAAAAAAGCATTTTTGTCTTCTTTCTATAAAATCTACTCCTCTCCTTCTTTTTCCCTTTACACTAAATGGTGCTCAGCATGCACCTGTTTCTCAGGCCCCCAATCCAAAGTTACTTCTTCCGGGTTTTTGCTCACATTCCTCATTCATCCCTTCAGCACGTTCTGCCAGCAGTTCCAGACACCACACCTCAGCACCTACAGAGCTCCTGCCTGGTCCAAGCCACCTTCCCCTCTCTCCCGGACCTCCCATAGCCTTGCAGGAGCTAACTGGTCTCTGTTGCCTCTTGGAAAGCCAAAGCGATAGTTTAAAAACATAAATAACCTCATATCCTTTCTCTACTCAAAATGTTCAATAAAAATCCAACACACTCAAAATAACACCCAGATGACTTTTATTTTCTCATTTATGCCTTCCTGTAATTATATGTGTTATTTTTATAATTTGAAAACAATGTATTTTTGCCTTTTAGAAGTGATGTAACATTTTGAATATAAATTAAATAAAGTATTTCTTAGTACAGTTTTGCTTTCTATAATCACTTGGTTTGATACACATACCCTGATGCTAGTTTGAGTGGCTTCCTTTTGTTTTGACTGCTCTATTATTAGTTAGATAAAAGATAATTCTCCATGACACTGGGAGATATCATAGCATAGTGGGAAAGGCACAGATTTTAAAGCATAAGATCTGAGATCTAGTTTATTTGACAACAGATTAGCCGCATGGCTTTAGTCAATTGACTTAATTGACTTTCTGTCCTTATCCCCCACCCCCACCAAAAAAAAAAGGTAATTTGGCTTACCTATCACATAAGATTTTTGAGAAGATCAAATAGATGATATTTGAAGTGTGTGGTGAAGTATAAAACACTCAATGAAGGTTAGTTAAAAATAATAAAATTACATAATAGCCAAATCAGTAGTACAATCTGCAGATGAGTTAAAAATATTTACCAAAATAATTAAAGGTTCAATTGAGAATTGCATTTATCATACACTATAACAACACAATATCTATATTCATAGAGACCTATTAGATTAGCAGATAAATAAAAATAAAAACTGAATAAAAATTAAATGGCAGAAGTAGTGGTGGGCAGCCATGCTCATCAAAGGAGACAGCTACCTGTACATAGCTCAGGGATGAATTCTACCTGTTAAGTGGCCAGGCCCTCTTTTATCCCTTGATGGAGCAGCTGAGAGCATGGAGGTGGGTGTGGGTGGAAGTAGGGTCCTGAGCTTAATGGAGAGAGAGGTTGCACCTGGTAGCTTTGTGGGGAAGACTTAGGTTGACCTGGAGAAAAGGGGCCTCTTTGTCAGGAGGTCCCAGGAGAAACTCTTAATTTTGACAGTCCAGGAAATAATACAGGTAGTGGTGATGAGATCTGAAGTAAAAGAAGTTCTCTGTCCACTGGAAAAATCAAACTCCAATTTGGAGTTGGAGCTATAGAAGAGAGAACAAAAAAAATGATTTTGAGAGCCTTAGTCAGTTTAATAGCAATTAAATATTATTGACTACCTGGCACATTGCTAGATCCATTTGTTTTTAACATGGGCAGGCACTGGGAATTGAACCCAGGTCTCCAGCATGGCAGGCGAGAACTCTGCCTGCTGAGCCACCATGGCCCACCCTTGACTCTTTTTTTTTTTTTTTTCGCTAGATCCATTTTTAAATTACCATATTTAATCCTTACATGTATTTTTATGTATATATTATTATCGTTTTACCCATGGCAAAACTCTAGACTCAGAGTTTCAGAAGAGTTATATAAATTTTCAAGGTCACCTTGCTAGTAAATGACCAATCTGGGATTGAAATCCAGTTCTGTTGATGTCCTTACATCATATCCTCTTGAAAGCCAGTGAACTCCTGTGTAGTAGAAGACTTAAACCTGATCAAACTGAAGATTTCTAGAGGGATAGATGTAGATTTTTTTAGGAATGATGACAGTCTTTGATGCCAGAGTTTGATGCCATTGGAAACAATAAGAGCCAATGCTTTGTGGACCTGATTTCTTTAAAAAAAAAAAAAGGAAAATTCGATTTGTGGTTTACCATCTCTGAGAGATTATCATGTTTTTTTTTTCCAGTCAGATTTATTTTTGGCAAAGAAAGATTTTGCTATTTGAAGATAGCCTTTATTATACCCAAAAGAACCTAACCCAATCAGTGTATATTAATGTAAGAAACCCATGTGCTGGCTGCACAGTGAGCTCCAGATGGTTCATTCAGGTGTGAGTACATGGCGTAGCTACCTATAACTCACCACCTGCTTCATGGAGTCAGGGTCATCATAACAAGGGCATTGCTTTCTTATCATTTTTTGGCTCCAAGTCACAAAATAGAACATAGGATTTCAATGAGATCTTTTCAGTCATGTGTGGCTTCTTTTCAAATGCTTCAAGACAAGGCTTTTGTGTTGAGGCAAATCCAAGATTTAGTAAAATCTTAGCCTTTTCAAATCCAGTCTACATTTCACAAGGATTCATATCATCTAATGTATCATGGACAAGACACGAGGGTTTTGTTGAATTTTGTTGGCTTCATATTTTTATTGGAAAAAAATACTTTCATGTAGAAAGCATGAAAACTTTTTTTTCAATTTATGTTCAATTCTGGAAATAAAATGTAAGAATATATATTTTTCATCATACTTTATTTTCCTTGGCATTTTACAGCTAGACTCTGTAAAACAAATATATCAAAGTAAATCATGTAATCATAAATATAATGTCAGTTCAAGGTCTCTAATTCTGTTCAAAGGAAAATTATTCTATGGCATGGCAACAATGTTGAATACACATTAATTGACCATATACAATACAGACATTTTGCTGCTATTCCACGTAATCTGGAGTCAGTGAATTAATTTGTTACAAATGGAGCATTTGTCACAAAGTCATGTTTTAAATTATTTAGACGAAATTAAGGACAAAAATATTTGGCATCTGTTTCATGTGACTCCTGAAATCCATTCATGGGTCCTGTTTTAGTTTGGAATAAGCTGCTGGAGTGAAATATATCAGAAATGGAATGGCTTTAAACAGGGGAATTCAATATGTTGCAAGTTGACAATTCTAAGGCCAAGAAAATGTCCAAATTAAGGCAAAGCTATAGAAATGTCTAAATTAAGGCATCCGGGGAAAGATACCTTGGTTAAAGAAAGCTTATGATGTTGGGGTTTCTGTCTCAACTGCACAGGCATGTGGCGACGCCTGCTAGCTTTCTCTCCAGGCTTCTCCACTGGCTTCCTGAGGGCGTTTTCTTTCTTCATCTCCAAAGGTCTTGGCTATGTGGGCTCTGTTGGCTCTTGTGACTCTGAAAGTTTTTTCCAAAATGGTGCCCCCTGAAAAGGCTCCAGTAAGCAACCCCACCATGAATGGATAGAGACACATCTTCATGGAAACCAGCTAATGAGAAAGATTCTACACAGCAACATGGAATGAGGATTAGAGGACATGGATTTTCTGGGGTACACACAGATTTGAACTGACACAGACCTTATGCCACATCAATAAATGCTGTTTTAGAGGGAAATCAAGCATTAGATTTGTTGCAAGAACAGACAACTTCAGTAATCTTTGAGAGTGACCCTTTCTATTGTAAGACTCTCTTAACTGTGTGGTTCAATTGTGTATCCTGATTGAAATCAACAGATACAGATAACAGATTTAAAAATGTCTTTATTTTAGAAAATAATTTATAGTTTGATGAGAGTTTCAAAGTAAATTATTTTGTATGTGATAAGGTTGTCTTTCTGTATTAAAAAACTACCCCAAAAGTTTGGTGGTTTTAAACATGGGTTTCTTACCTCTTGTGGCTCTATGGTTCTGCTTCTGCTCCACATGGTGCCAGCTAGGATCATGCCTGCAGCTGCATTCAGCTGGGAGCCTGGCTGGCCCTCCTTAGTGGTTTACATGTTCTCTCTCCAGTGAGATAGCTAGGACTTCCTTAAAGAACGGTGGCTAGGCTCTTAGTGGCAGTGTCCTCAGAGGATAAGACCCAATGTGGAAGTGCTTATTCAGCCTCTGCTTGCATCATGCTTACTAATATCCCATTGGCCAAAGCAAATCACAAGGCTAAGCCCATGTGGAAGGAAACTTTACACGACTGTGAATATTAGGAAATGCCATTCACTGTGAACTACCAAAGTAAGGGTCTACTACAGGCTGCTTTTCCTCTTCTAGTCTCTGTCCACCTCTGCCCCCTTTAGTCCTGTTTTTTAACAGCTTACATGATCATCTAGAATAAAGATTATATTTCCTAGCTTAACATTCATCAAAGTTAGGTGCCATTTTGGAGCCCGCCTACTACAGTGTCCTTAAAGGTAATGTGCTTGGGCTCCTTCTTATTTTGAGCTCCTGATACTTTCAATATTCTAAGCAGTTATGTGAGAGAAAGCTGAGCAAACCAAATTCTATCCAAAAGATCACCACAGTTTAGCCAAGCTCCAATTTGTTTGTATTCTTCATTCTCATGAAGGGAAAAGAAAAAGAAAAAAAATTCATTTCTTAGAAGTAGAGACAGTTATGATAATATTTACTGAGAATTTGGTTCTCGAACCTCCTAGGAGTGTTTTAACAGTGTTTGAAAACAATTTACAGAATATGGTTTGAAACAAACACATTGCTGTCTTATTCATATTCATTGCAAAAATAATTACAAATTATTGTTGGCAAACATCATCTTTTTTTAAACAAACTATAAATGGGGCAAACTGTGTGTGGTAGGAAAATGAATTTTTCATATTGACCAGTTCTGCCTTTGCTTTCCTGCTATACTCATGGTGTAGCTGTTGGTTAAATACTGTTTTTAACACATCAAAGAAAATAAAGATGGTTATTTACAAAATTATTATTTAAAGAGAAGTTCACATCCTTTATAATTATTTGACCCAATGTTAATTTTGATGATTTAATTGTAGTAGTGGTTAAAAGCATTGCTTTTAGGTCAGAAGTTAATGGCTTCAGATCCCAATTTAACCTTTTTCTAACTATGTCCTTGAGTGCTCTAACAGCCAGTTACCTCATCTATAAAATGGCAATAGTAATGCTTTCTGTTGAATATAAGATCATATATGCAAGGTTCAGAGTAAGCATTCAATAATGGAATTATTATTAGCTAAATGTTCTTTACATCTTTATTAGAATTAGCAGCTTTGGTGAATGTTTAGAGTATTTTATATAACAAGACCTTCTCTCAAGGCAATTTGGTGTGTGTGTGTGTGTGTGTGTGTGTGTGTGTGTGTGTTAGGATTAAGAAAGTATATCATTTTAGAATGGCTCTTCTATTGGAAATTTTCTTTCAGCAATTTGAATGTGTTAATATAGGCAAATAACCAGGAGCCATCCATCCATTTATCCAGCCAGCCAATCATTTACCCAACATTTATGAAGTATCCTTTATGTGGTGAGCTCTAAAAAATATAAAAAGAATAAGATATTGGCCCTGTTTTCAAGGGTTTTATAATCTAGTGAGGGATTTATATCAAAGAGAGACATAAACAAATAACTAAGGCAGCGTTAAGGTGCCTGTTTGCAATATATCTATCATCAAGGGCATGTGATTTTAGGTGCTTGCACAGAAAGAAGCACTTAATTGCCCAGGAGAAGTTTCCTGAAAGGTTGATGCTTCATCTTGAAAGATAAAGAATAGTTCCCCAGATGGCTAAGGAAAGGAACGTGGTATCAGGGGAGAGATGGGACCTCCTGGGCAGAGACTGGACCTTATGGGAAGACAAGAAGTAATGAAGAACATGGTATATTCTGAGGAACCTCCATTGTTTAAAACATCAAGACTGTGGCATACTTAAAGAATGGCTGTGAGAGTAGGACGAGAAAGGTAAAACAAGTCAGCTCACGAAGGAGCTCTTGTACCATGATACACAACATGGACTTTACCTTGTAGAAAATGGAGTACGTTAAAGGGTATTAAGAGAGAAACATGATCAGATTAGCACTCCCACTCTGGCAACAGTATGATAGAAAGCCTGGAGAGATTGAGACGGCAGGCGGAGAGTCCTGTTGGGGGGTTAAGGCAAGCATCCAGAGAAGCTAGACTAAGATAGTAGTGGTGGAAACAGAGGAAAGAAAACTTGTTTGACTGGACGTGTACATGGGTGAGCAGTGGGGAGGGGAGTAGCAGTAAGGAAAATGGAGAAAGATCTAAAAGACCCATGGGTTTGGGTCCAGATCACAGAGAGGACGGTAGCACCAGTCCCTGAGATGGGAGCCCAGAAGGAGGAGTAGGTCTGTAGGGGAAGAAGAGATGATGTCTACCATTTTGGACATAGCAAGTCTGGTATGCCCAGGGAAATCCAAGTGGAGATGTCCCAGACCAGTGGAGTCATGAATATAGCACAGGGATAGAGAGGACTGGAGAAACGCTGAGTTTGAATCTTTTTTTTCAAGCAGCATCAAGTATGCAACAATGAACCTAGCCTCTGAGTGGGGACAGCTAACACCTTCTACCACCTCTGATGTCTTAGTGTATGCTATCAGCTGCTATTTTTATCTGACCTCTGTCTGCCCTTTTAATCTTACCTTCTACTTCTTTATGTTCACTTTCAAATTCCAATTATACCAAGCAACTTGCAATTTTATGGATAGTTCGTGCTATTTCAAGAATAAGGCATGCTATTCCAAGTTTAGTGTGTTCATATCTACTGTTTTGAATTCTCTTCTCTATTTATCTTTTTTTGCCTCACTGAAATTGCACTTAATCATTACCTCCCCAAGAAGCCAGCCTGGCTTCCCTACCTTTTTTAGAAACCTCTTATGCACAGAGGTTTCCTAAAGGGAAGGCATGACAGATTTTATATCACTCCAGGATAATATTTATTAACATTATACATTATAAATGTAATATTTTGCATAAATATAATTATTTGTTGACTACTTACAATATCCCATGTAAATAATTTACCTGAAAACATTAATGGGATTATATATACTTAGTTTTTAGACCTACTTTCTTCAATTAACGATATAGCATAAATATTTTCCATGTTAGTAAATATATAATTCTATCATCCTTCACAGCTACATGGTATTCTGTTGACTGCATGTTCTGTTATAGTCAATAATGTTTTTTAAATTTATTTATTAATTTAAAAATTAACAAACCAAATATAACATTAACATAGATAATCGGTAATTCATAATATCATCACTTAGTTGCATATTCATTATTTCTTAGAACATTTGCATCCATTCAGAAAAAGAAATAAAAAGACAATAGAAAATGAAATAAAATGAAGACAGAAAAAAAAAAAGATTACACCTACCATACCCCTTACCCCTCGCTTTCACTGATCACTAGCATTTCAAACTAAATTTATTTTAACATGTTCCCCCTATTATTTATTTTTATTCCATATGTTCTACTTATTTGTTGACAAGGTAGATAAAAGGAGCATCAAACACAAGGTTTTCACAATCACACAGTCACATTGTGAAAGCTACATCATTAATTCAGTCATCCTCAAGAAACATGGCTACTGGAACACAGCTCTACATTTTCAGGCAGTTCCCTCCAGCCTCTCCATTACATCTTAAATAACAAGGTGATATCTATGCAATGCATAAGAATAGCCTCCAGGATAACCTCTCGACTCTGGAATCTCTCAGCCAATGACACATTTTTTTGTCTCATTTCACTCTTCTCCCTTTTGGTTGAGAAGGTTTTCTCAATCCCTTGATGCTGAATTTCAGCTCATTCTAGGGTTTTTCTCAATCCCTTGATGCTGAGTCTCAGCTCATTCTAGGATTTCTGTCCCACATTGCCAGGAAGGTCCACACCCCTGGGAGTCATGTCCCACGTAGACAGGGGGAGGGTGGTGAGATTGCTTGTTGTGTTGGCTGGAGAGAGAGACCACATCTGAGCAACAAAAGAGGCTCTCTTGGGGGTGACTCTTAGGCCTAAATTTTAAGTAGACTTGACCTATCGTTTGTGGGATTAAGTTTCATACGAATAAACCCCAAGACTAGGGGCTCAGCCTATAGCTTTGGTTATCAGCACTGCTTGTACGAGTATCAAGAATTCAACTTGGGGAAGTTGAATTTCTCCCTGTTCTCACGATTCCCCAAAGGGGGCTTTGCAAATGCTTTTCTACTCACTGGTCGAATCACTATGGGATTCATCAGGGCATCACTCTGGGCAAACCAATAAAATAAAATCTCATGTCCTACCTGAGATTCCAAGTACTTATGGTGTTCAATCAAACTATCTACATAAGTTATATTAGGAAATGCACTAGTCAAAATATAAATTTTGTACCAAATAAACATTTTTTTGCTTTAGTCTCACATGTAAGGTGACATTTTCAAATATTAATTACCATCTATTTTCAGCACACTGCAGTAATGATATTCCTTTGTTCTTCCTCATGCAAAAACATTTTTAAAATTGGTACGTTTAGTCTCTATTATTATACACTCTAGGCATTCCTAGATTATACCATCTCAATCTTTAACATCTATCTTTCTTTCTGATTTCATTTATGCCCCCAGCCCTCCTCCCTCTATCAATGATGTTTTTTAAATAGTATTTTCTGTCCTTCCATTTTAAAATTTCCTTCTCTGGTTTTTCCTATAGATTGTAAGGTCCTTGCTAGCAAGGTCTAAGTTTTCTTTCGAGGCAATTCTCCATGGATTGCTTGTGTTTCTGCACCTATTGAGAGCATGGCCACAGGTTGTCTTTGTTCTGGACTATCTTTTTAAGGGTGTTTGTTTAATGAACAGCCTTTGAAGATATGCTGCCTCCATCTTAAGCAGAGGGCAGGCATAGTTTTTGCTCAGTATAAGAATAATGTTACTGTTTTGAGCAAAGATCAGGCAGGATTTGCTTGTAGTCCATTATGAAATATTTGTTTCCTAACTTCACAGCTCCTCAACTGTGCCCCAAACCTATTGCATGCAAGGCATTCACCTGGTTCTGCCCCATGTCACCCACATGGAAGGTGGGGTACTAAGGGGACTGATACAGAACCTAAACCTCAGCTACTTTCTGTGCTGGCAGTAATAAAGGTCCATTGTCCCTGACTCAGTAGTCTAGAGTCTTCTGCCAGTGTCCGTGAAATGGTGGCAGGTTTGTTAGCTTGCAAATTAGGTTAAATCCTAGACCCTTCACAGTTCTTGACAAGCTGGGTTGGATTGCTATCTTGGCACATATTGGTATTATAATTGTTGTTATCGTCAACAAAACTAACATTTACTCAATGTTTACTATGGGCTAAATATTACAAGCATATATAGTTTTTTCAGTTGTAACACAAACAGGAATAGAATGTTATTTCTCAATTTTATAAGTGAGGAAACTGCATGAAAGCAATGAGTTATGAGTCAAGTCCAAGTCTTTGGTCTCCTGAACCTTTGCGTATTAAAAGTATAAACCACTTCAGGGATCTTTTGCATGGTAGCTGGGCTAGTTTCTTAAGCCAAATGAATGAATCATTTATTTTTGAAAAAATAAACACAGAAGAGGGGAAATGTTTTGGGGTAAGGAGTTCTTTCCAACATTCCTCAGGTCAGATGAGGAAACAAATACTCTGTAAATGTATCATTAGCTGGGCTGAGAGGAATAGAATATACTTGCTGGTCATAATCCCTACTCTCAAGAATTGTGCAATCTTGTTTGGGAGGTGAAATCCACCCATGGAGAGCAATTAGGGGGTCAGACTATTTAATACAGCTCCATAATGCATGGTTCAAGCAATAAGTAAATTATGAATTGAGAGAAAAGAATGATCAATGAGGTCAGGATTCATTCAAGAGAGAGTCAGGGAGGAGGCAAGGCTGGAGCAGAACCCAGAGGAAGGGAAAGTCAGTTCCAAGGGGGCCCAAAATCCTAAGAAAAAATCCAAGGTGAACGTGACCACATTTGCTGTGTATTCTAGCAAAAAACAAAACCAAACCTTTCTGTGCCTGCTTTTCTCCATATATGAAAAGAACACTTTTGCAGATTTATGTCTTTCAAAAAAAATTGCGATGTATGACAATCAAAAAAAAAAAAAATCTGAAACATACACACACACACACACACATAACAAAACCCACCATGATATTTTCTCATTTGCACTTAACCCAGAGTTTGCGAGCTTTTTCTCCTGGTGTGGATATTGCCATAGGCTCCTGACATTCTTAGCTTGATTGGATCCCTGCAGTGCAGTCTACTTCAGACTACCTTTTTTAGACCACTCGAAAGTTTTCGATTTATTCAGCAGAATATATCAGCTTGACAGCTTTGGAGAGCTGGTGCCTGCCGAAGATACATCTTTCCTCTGCAGGTGGCACTGGCTGCCAATTTTTCTTTGGGGTGAGTGCTTTTTCGGTGAAGTCCTCTGTGCTTTGTGTAGCAGTCACATTTGAGCTGATCCCCTTTTCTGTCTACCACTCTATATGGGTAATGGCAATACCTGCTGTGGGTGAGTAGGGAGGGGAGGCCATTGTGTGATTAGCAAATTATTTTTTGCTAAAACTGGGTCATCCCATCTCTTTCTTCTTGCCTGAGCAATTTATCTACTTGTCTCATTTCCTGTATGTTGATATCAATGTCACTTTGCTTCAGGTGGCATCCCTCAAGTCCTTGAAGTTCCTGCTATCTTTCTTCTCTTTAATTACTTGCCATTCACTCTGTAGAATGGATTCACTCTCCTACTGTCTGTCCTCCTCACACAAGCGATCCAGCTCAGCTGAACTGCCATGAGCTTACCCCGTTGGGCTTCAGCAAGGGAGCAGAAAGATTTCCTCTGGGATTGTCAGGGTCCTCCAGAAATTGCCTCCATTTACTCCCCATAGCACGAGACGCAGCCTGAAGGCAAAGCATATCCAGTGCTGTCAGTTTTACTAAGTGGACTTTGTAAGCTGACTCTGACATCAAAAGTAATAATGGAAGAAGGAAAGGCCCTCTTCCATGTTTCTGTGTCTTAAAAAAAAAATCACAATGTGAAGCAATCAAAAAAAAAAAAAACAAAAAACGACTGAAACATACTCACACACACACACAAAACAAAACCCACCCTTCTACTCTTTCACTGCTCTTTGTGAATGTGAATTTCTTTTTTGAATTCTTCACAGCGATCTATCAGGAAATTAGTTACAAGCTTAAATTTTTTTTTTAACCAAGTGTATTATAATTCTAGGCTGAGTGATTTTAAGACTTATTAAATTCTAGTAATGGAAAAGTCCATAACAAGCCATGGAGCCTCCTTCTCATTTCAAGGTGGGAGGGCCCTCAACCATCCCAGGTAGATGAATTTTGAGGCTATTTATAGGTATCTTGTAAAAAGGCAGCAGGAGGAGAATCTGGCTTATGGCAAATGGGTCTGTTTTTTAACAGGAAACATTTAGTAGTAATGGGGATTGTACACTATTAATAAAACCACTAAGGAAAGGACTGGAGAATTATGGTAGCTAATGGTCTGAAGAACATTTACTATAAACCTGATTTTATGATACGTTTTAGAAGAGCAATTTGATCATAAATATTCACTCTTTTGTGACATGTTGCACATAAAGTCTGATCCCAGGAACCTCTTTAAAATAGCTTCTAAAATTACAGGAGACGAGGAAAGATAGTTTTCATATACTAGGGAAGTTCGGAAGTAGGAACCCTCAGTCAAATTATTTCTACTAAAGATTTACCCTTAGGGAAACTCATAGTAAAGTGAAAAGGTCAACTCACTGAGAATATCTAAATGTCTTTAAAAGGATGAGACATTTGTTTGGGTGGTGTCTAGCTCACAGATATCTTGAGTTTGGATTTCATTGTACTCGCAAGTTCTTGCTACTGCTAGAGCCAAAGTTTTGGTCCTTTTCATTCATGTCATCTTTAATTTCCATAGGGGTGAAGTTCTCTTTCCAGAGGTGATAAAAACCATCAGCTTAATCTCCCTTGGAGGTGCTAATATTAGATAAAACTCCTTTCCCCCACCCAGACACTGGACAAGGCCATCATTTCAAGCAAGGCCAGTAAAACAAGTTCAGAGATATCTTTCTTCCAGTATGTCCTTAATTCCTGGGGGGTTAAATAACCCTGGCCTCCCTTAAACTAGAAACATACAGGAGAATCTAATTGTTTTGCAACTCAAGTTGCTGTTTTTCTGAGATCAGAGAGACAATTCCTTATTCACACTGAAATGGGGAATGAAGTGTACTGAATAAGCAGAGATAAAAGGGATATTTAGGACTTTAAAGCTCTCTAAATCAGATCTTCAGTGTGGGATTTATTATTTGTATTATTGCTTTATGTGCATTCCTAAATATAAAGCATATTTGTATTCAGAGTAAGTATAAAAGCAGGAAAACTCATCCCAATGGTAAATATACATTATTTGTGAATTATGTGATATTTTCTACTATATCCCTTCTTTCTGTCCTTTTTGTAGCGCACTGGTCTACAGACTATTTCAATCGTGGTAAAATATTTATCCCACTGATTATATCAAGTGTTTTTTTGTATGTACTTCCCAAATATCTATCTATCTATCTATCTATCTATCTATCTATCTATCTATCTATCTATCTATCTATCTATCATCTATGTATCATCTTTCTCTCCATATATATATATATATACACATCTATTTAACACATTTACCACCATACTAATATATGATGTTTGTTTTTTAAAATTTTTATTTTAGAACATATATACAACCTAACATTTCCCCTTTTAACCACATGAAAATATATAATTCAGTGCTTGTAATTGCATTCACAATATTGTGCTTCCATCACCAACATCCATTGCTCAAACTTTACACTCAAACAGAAACTCTACAATTTAAACATTAACCCCCATTCCCTATCCTGCTCTGGCTTCTGATAACCTATATTCTAGTTTCTGGCTCTATGAATTTGCTCAGTAATATATTATATGCATTAAAAAACATACGCAGAAATACATTTAAAAGTAAGATTAAAAATAAACAAATTTACTTTAAATATCCTGCCAATTAATGATAGTATTTGTTATGATTAATTTTATGTGCCCACTTTATTGGACCATAATACCCACTTATTTAACCAAAACTAATCTAGAGGTTGCTGAAGGTGCTTTGTAGATGTGGGTAACATCTACTATCAATTGACTTTAAGTAAAAGAGATTACCCTCAGTGATGTCAATGGACCTCATCCAATGAGTTCATGGCCTTAAGAGCAAAACCTAAGGTTTCCTGTAGAAGAAATTGTGCCTCAAAACTGCAGCATGAATTCCTGCCTGAGTTTCCAGCCTGCCAACCTGCCCTACAAATTTCAAACTTGCTAGTTCCCACAATCATAGATTGAGCCAATTCACTGAAATAAATCTCTGTATCTCTGTATCTTCTAAATATGCCTATCTATTCTCTCCCTCCCCTTCTCTCTCTCTCTCTCTCTCTCTCTCTCTCTGTCATCTATCATTTCTCCATCATATTGGTTCTGTTTCTCTGAAGAACCCTGACCAATACATTAGTTAATAGCTCATTGGATTACACAGAGTTAAGACAAGGGTAATTTTTAACCAGTATAAATGTAAACTGGAGCTGGGGGCACAATCTTAGGGACCACTATTTTTGATAATATAATAGCATTGATAACCTATCCATTTAAGGTGAGTCTTATTTTATGTTAATAGCATAGAGCAAAGACAAAATCATAGTCAAGAAATCCCAATAGGTCCTCAATTAAGAAGCAGTAGCTATGATACCTGACTAAGTACAATTGTTTAACTCAAAAATGCATTTGCTTGGTATAGTGTTTATTCCATTAGGTAACACCTATGAGAAATGCTGTCACTGTCTTGTGGATCTCATACGTCCAGATAAAATAAAACACCCAGAACTGTGCTTCTGAGGTGTAAGATGGATTTAACAAAAACACAGCTACAAATGTGCTGGGACTATTTATGAATGTAATTGATCTTAGAAGACTAGTTCAAGAAAAATGAGAATATAAGGATTAAGGATTTTATTTTGGGGAGTGAGAATATCTAAAACAAAACTGTTAATTACTTCCCCTTGATTTTAGATTGTTAAAAAGACTTGCCTCTTACATAAATATGGAAATTGCTGTCCTATGTGGCTCTAGGTTTAGGATTTATTCATTTGTAAGTACTTTCTTAAAACCTTGGGGTACAATACAGTCAGCTCTGAGAAAGATAACAATGGTTTCCCCTAATCCATGGATAAATATGAGACAGTCTATTTTCTCTGTTCGTTCCTCTAAATATTTTGCACTTGTCTTCTAACTTTTGAAGCATAAGCCACCTAACAAGTATAGAAGTAGTGGCTCTATCTAATAGACCGCAAAGGGCTCCCTCTGATGTTATTGGCAGTAACAATAAATGGTAAAATCACCTTCAAATTATGATTTAGGAATTTTTGAGATGTATTGAACTATTCAAGTTTATTTGTACAAAAGAGGCTAGCTAGCATCAGGAGGTGTGCCTTAAGATAGAAGTCTGTTAAAATTTTTATCCTAAGTCTCTTTTTGTGCCATTGTATAAAATCAGTGAGTGCATTTGGGAATAGGTACAATGAAGACTCTCTCATCCTCAAAAGCGTCTTGATAATAACATTCTCTTCTTTCTGGCTTATGTTGTGTGGTTAAGGCATTAAAAATGTTGAATGCATTCCATTCGCATATTATGTATCCTTTGGACATCAAGTGGATTTCAAATTCTCTTATAGTAAGAGAATCACATCACTTTTGTCAAAGTGCTATTCAGCTTTTGTGCCTTTAGCATTTTAAAAAATGTGTATCAGAATCTATTAATAATTTCTGTGACCTTCTGAAAGATGAAGGTAAAGCAATGAAAACTTTTTTCCCCAAAATCAGTTAAAATTATTGTTATGAGTGTTCCAAATGAAATATTGTGAAATAGGAGCATATATATGACTTAAAATAATAAGGCTTAACTAATGGGCTTGTATTGATTATTGATCAGTGTCAAAATCTTAGAGATGGCCACAATCCTTATAATTTGGAATTTGCTAGGAATATGGAAGAAAACTCCTTCTTATTTTCTTCGTCTAATCTTACTCTGTGTTTGGGTTGAAACATTTCCATTTAACAGTTAAAATTAGAGGTTGTCCAGCATGGTTGGCCATCAGAATCATGGTGGGTATGGAACAGATCATTCTGAATCAGTGATCTGGGGTAGGGTTCCGCATTAAAAAAATCTCCCCCATAAGATTCTGATTATAAGCCAGGTTTTAAGTATGAAGGTGGTCATATTTCTTACTACAGCAATTAGAAAGGGAAAAACAAACCATGTTTATGGAAGAATTGTAGACAATCACAGTATCTATACAAATACTAGAGGATGTTTGTTTCAATCGACCTGCTGCTTATTACAATATTCCTCAAGGCATTGTGACTTTGTTCCCAGGTTACAAAGGCCTGGCAGACGTAATTACAGAGTAATTACAGAGAAGGCAGTCATGGGCTTCTGGAAGAGTACTAAAGGAAAGCCCAGACTGTCTGAGCCTGATGGTTTGTAGACAGAAAGACAGAGGAAGATGAGAAAGTCCATCAACAGGTTGTGTTATTCCTCTATCCCCGTAAAGTGTGGAGGAGTATCTAACACAACCAAATGGTTGCAGGAACCAGCCCGGGGATATTGGAATATATGGACAGCTTCCATGAATTTAGGAAAATACAACCAGTGCTTAGGAGAATCCCAGCCTTCATGCAGCTCAGTGCCACAGCTTAGTATAACACAAGTGGGATGGCACAGAGATCACGAAGAGGGATGGTTAGAGATGTAACAGGATGTTAAAATTTAACATCTTGTTAAAATTCAAGTTTTGAGATTCACACAAGTAAATTCTAAAGTGAGATGCTAGATCACCAGATAAAGAACTTGAAAAAGAAATGGAAAGTATAAAATTTCACACCTCACCTAGGGAACCCTCATGCATAATAAGAGTGCAGTAAGGTGGTGAAAGGGAGATTGTTGATAAGGGGGAGGAATGTGTGTGTGTGTATGTGTGTGTAAGTGTGTGTGGGGGGGTGGAGCATATTTCTATCTCTTTCATTTCAAACTCAGTTTGGGAGGAACCTTCGATATGACCACTCATAAAGCTTGACATGCATTTTCTGTAGTTTGGTGACAGAGGGAACTGTGCCTACTGCATGCCTGAAACAGCAGGATAGAGGAGGCTGTGTGAGAACTGGTTACCACCTCTAGAACTCGTTAGGACAAAGGATGGGTGAGTGTTTCCTGTGGTGGGCTATATGGGAGGCTGAGTTTGCCCAGATTTGGGAGGGTGAGGTGTCTTCAATGTTGGGAGTCCCAACTGAGTGGACTAGTGTAAAGTCAGGAGCCCAGGAAGGAGAATAGTTTGTGTGTCAAGGGTGAACTGATGGAGGTTCCCAGGTAATCAATCTCTAAGAGTCCATGTGAGCCTCCGTGAATAAGAGTCAGTGTTTTTTTCCCAAATGGCAATGGAACTGCCACTGTCCATACCCTTTCTCTTGATCCTCTCTTTCTCTTTCTCTGGCCCAACCCTGGAGAGTAGGAGTTGAGTTGGGAAAGAAAGGAGGAGGATTCTGTCCCTCCTTTCCAACCACAAGCGTCCAGCTCAGGGCCCAGCTAGGGAGATAAGAAATGATTCCAGTTAAAGTCATATTTCAAGGCTTAATTGTCACATGGAATAGTTTAAATTGCCAGAGTCAAATGATTTGTGAGTTGTAATAACTGATTAAGGATCAAGTGTGAAAGAGTCTTGAGCCTACCGTGCAGGAGAGAAAGTATTTTCTTAATCTGAAAAATATACAAAAGAAGAAGAATAAATGTAAAAATTGCATTTTGATCACATCAGCTTTTTTAGTATAACAGATTCAGAAAAGCTGATCATTCAAGGGACCTAGAAGTGTCTGGGTGCCCTGGTGAAGGATGCGGAGGTGCAGAGAGGGCTGTTGGGAAGGAGAGTCAAGAGGCAGCAATATTCTATTTCTGTAAGACTGGAAGCAAATGGATGAGGCCAAGGACTTTAATGATGAAAGGCAGCAAATCATCCCTCCCACACACACACACAAAAAAGAATGCAACCAAAATATTGACCTGAGAAGTAAAGGGAAAAGAGACTAATTGCTCTGCAGAGATTACCTGTGAATTCAGGTTCCTCTTCCCGAACTCTGCTGCTTTGCAGAAAACATCTCCCCTTGATGCCATCAAGAGGAGAAAGGGATGGATAGAGGACATTGAGGAGTTTTTGAGTCATCCAATAAAATATTAAGTTACTTAAAGAGAAAGCTTAAAATATTAGGCGAGTCTAAGGTTACTGCATTGGACTAAATTTTAGTTGGTTTTTTTCTGTGCTGAATAAATTCTGGCAGCAGTGGTGGGGAATAACAATGGTAGTGAAGGGTGGTGGCTGCAAAAAAAGTCAGTGCAAGGTAGGTGGAAAAAAAATGGGACATAGTCCAAGTGACTTTTTCACCTTTCTTTATTTACTGTCTTATTTCTCCCTTTACTATTTCATATGAGGAGGAAGATAGACTGCATTGCTACTATAGTACAAGCTTAATGCTTATTTCATTCATTGATTTTAGGGCAGTATTAGGGATCCTATGCTAGTGTGTTTCTTGGGCCAGAGGAGAAAGAATTTAGTGTGGGTGAGACAGAGGCTGCACTGGGTAAGGTGAAGGAGAAGTCATAGAGTGGTTTGTATTTTTATACTAACCAAAGATAGCTACTGGTTTCTTTGAATTAGCTCTGTTTTGAACAAGATCAAAGACCAAATGTGTGTGGCTTTTGACATTTCATATGCCTTTTCAAAATGAGAGGGAGAGGGAGAAAAGGAGGGAAAAAGATGGAGAGATTGATTGATTGATATCTGAAAGGGAAATAGCTTTCTTTGACTTTATTTCTAGGTGAGGTTAAAGTATGGAGATGGGCAAAAATTATGTAGTATTGTTAAATTGTTCTTATTTAACATTTTCATTTTCATAATGTCTTTTTGCTTTTAGAGGATAAAAGAAGGAATGAGAAATCTCACTCTGTGAAAAGTGTGAGTGTACTGCACTTGCTGGATTTCCCGAGAGAACCACAGGGATTCGGCACTCTGAATGACCTTAGAAGTACAAGCTACCTTGTAGATGACTGCAGGATGGCAGAATGTCTATAAGAGTCAGGGACATGGATTCTTTTCAGAAATCAATCACTTTGGGTGATCAGACTATGTTACAACAAACAAGTCATGACATTTCTCCTGGTTAAACCTGTTTATTTTTTTCTCTTGGGTTTATTAAAGAGTCTCTTTTCAAGGGGGGGGAGAATAGTAGAGGCATATTATTTAAACCTAACTAATGGTTGATATAAAATGGCTTTCTCCCTAGAACATGTTCTTTTTTATTTTTGGTTTTAAATTTGATGTTTATTTTTATATTAAGAAAACAAAGGAAAGATGGAAAAGGAAAAAAAATGCTTTACGAGCTTATTGGAACATCATGATTTTGCATCAGCATGTATCTAAAAAGCCATTAAACATCCTGATTAGTTTGGGAGATGGTGTAAAGACTGCTACATTACCAATTACTGCAGCTGAATATTAGATGCAGTGTTTATCATGGTAAAATGAAACTATTAGAAAATATGGGAAATTATTATACATTGAGATGGGTGATTTGGCCTAGGTATTAGACGAAATGAGATTTCTTTTAAAGAAAAGCATTAAGAAAGATAAATACTACAGGAGTTATATAATAGTTCAGCTATGGCAGATGCAACCAAAACATAAAGTGTAGGATTCCTCAGACCACACATAGGGATTGTCTTCACATTTAACATATGTTAATGAGTTTACCTCACATCTTTGGGAGTGCACCCTTCATTAGTTAAAAAATAAAGTGAAACACCTCTTCAACATTTGTCACAGTATATATTTTTGGAGGCTACTTTAACTGGAAGGTTTATATTAACATTTAAGATACCGAATTCATTATGCTCTGATATAAGGATAACATGATGCCACTTGAGTCAGAAATACACGAGTGACATCAAATCTCATGAAAAAAGCCAAAGTGGGTTTTCATTGCAAACGCTGATTTTTCTTGAGACTCATCCTGTACCACATGCTCTGTTATGCACAACTGGTTATTTCAGCCTGGTTTTTCTACCAGCTGACTTTTTCTCCATGGCATCCTTAAGGAAGACTGTTGAGAGGATATCTGACAAAAAATGACTCAGAGATCAGCTATCAAACCAGCAGGCGTGATCTAACCTGGCAGTGGAGTCAGCAGAGGTTGCTGGGAGGCAGGGCTTGATGAGAAAATGAAGGACTCTGGGATGCACTCCCAGGCTCTGCTGACTCTCCCGGAAGCATTGGCTTTTGACCTGAGCAGGAACAAGAAGGCTTGGGAAGACTGAAGCTAGTACTATCCAGGGAGTGATAGATAGCCTGGCTCAGCTACTCTGCTACCCTAAAGAAAATGTGAGAGCTGTTGTGGTTTTATATTTGAGTTTTTCTTTCATGTTTTGGGGGCAGAGGAAGGCTAGGATTGCCGTAAGTTCTGCATATTAAAAAAATATATTAGGATCATCTTACATTTAAAAAAGGAGTCTTTCCAAAATTTTGTCTAAGCAAAGGGCAGATAGCCACCAATTTTCCCAGATGGTAAAAGCATAATTGACAGTGTGTTGTTGTAGAATGCATTTAATTTAAGCACACAGAGATTTTTATGCTAAAGTAATATATTCAGCATTTTACTGATGAAGAGGAAAATAGAAAGCTCTTAAATTATCACCTCCACTTACAACATGTAAGAAGTATTCCAGCCCCTTGGAAGGCAGTGTGGTGGTTCCACTGGAGGCCAGGGGTGTGGTTGCCAGATGATACTGAAACTGTAGCTCAGTATGTACCTGGAGGAACTGAGTGTGGGGATGCAATGGACATTTGCACACTGCTGTTTCTGGCCGCAGTGTTCCAGAGCCACAGTGGATGGAGGTGGCCTAAGGGTACAGTGACTGAGGAATGGAAGGGGAACTGTGGTGTACACATACAATGGGCTGCTGAGTGGCCAGCAAGAAGGAATGAAGTTGTGAGACATGCACCTAGATGAATGAACATTAAGAGCTGTACATTAAATGTAATAGCAGGAACAAAAAGACAAATATTATTATGCCGCAATCATAACTGTAACATAAGAATTCGGTGAACTAAAGTGGAAAGCATGGGTTATCAGGTTGGGGCTTATTGTAAAGGGTCCTGGATTGTAAACTCTTACAGCAGTCACATATATTCAGGAGGTATAGCTGCTCTAAATTCTGAAATACTGAGCTGATTGTACGTAACATGGTCTTTCCCAGAAACTTTGGGTGACACCTGAGACTCAGAGTTAGAGCTCTGAAGCTATGAGCGTCAGCAATACCCCATACAGGAACTGTTTAAAAAGTGATCAGACATTGAGTAGAGATATGAATGAAACTGATCTGGATAGGACTTAAGTATATCAGAAGACTGGGTGAAGGATAACTTCAACTTCTGTGTGAGACTAAAGGGAGAGATGTTTATTTGATGCAAAATTTATACTATGGGTAGTGCATTTCCTAATTTAACTTGTATGATCAATTTAGTTGAATACCATAAATACATGGAATCTTGAATAGGGCATGAAATTTTGTTGGTTTGTCCAGGTTAGTGTGATGCCCTGATAAATCCCAGAGTTATTTGGACAATGAATAAAGAAGTATTTGTAAAGTCCCTTGGGGGAACGGAGAAAAGGGGGGAAATATTTAGCTTCCCCATTTGGAGAATTTCTAATATTCTTGCAAACAGTGGGGACAATCAAATCAATAGACCAAGCACTTGATCTTGGGGTTCACCCCTATGAAATTTATTCCTGCAAAGCATAGGCTAAGCCTACTTAAAATTAGGCCTGTCAGTCCCAGAGAATTTCTTTTGTTGCTCAGATGTGGCCTCTCTCTCTCTCTCCCTAACTGACATGGCAGGTGAACTCACTGCCCTCCCCCTCTACGTGGGACATGACTCCCAGAGGTGTAAATCTCCCTGAAAAAGTGGGACAAAAATCCTGGGATCTGGCATCAAGAGAATATCAAAACCTTCTTAACCAAAAGGGGGAAGAGAGAAATGAAAAAAAAAGAAGGGTCAGTTGCTGAAAGATTTCAGAGTTAAGAGGTTATCCTGGAGACTTCTGGGAAGATGGCTGAATAGAGTGGCTTGAGATTAACCCTACTCCACGGAAAAGTTAGAGAAGGGACAGGAGGGCAACTGAAGTGGTGATTCGGGAATGCAGCTGACCTGGGAGAGCCTTCTGCCTCACATGGGGCAGCCCTGGTTGCAGAGGCCGAGGAACTGAGAGACAGAAAGCTGGAGCCTGATATGGAGGTGCGGAACCCGCAGGAGTGCACAGACAGTAGCCTGGGACAAGGAATTAAGCCAGGCTGCATTCCTTAGGTGCACTACCCTCACCAGCGCAGCCCTGTGATGGGTGACTCACCCCATACCCCATGCATCTGAACCCCATTACCCGTGCCCATTCCCTGTGCTCCAGACACCCCCATGCCACCAGTGCCCAGTGCACATACTTGCCCCCCACCCCCACCCCAAGTGCAACCAAAATGGATATATAGATCTGACAAATAAAATAAAACCGATAAGATAGTGGAATCAAGAAACACATTTTCAGTAATAACTTTGTATGTTAATGGATTAAACTTACCAATTAAAAGATACAGACTGGCAGAATGGATTAAGAAACATAATCCAGCTATATGCTGCTTACAAAAGACTCATCTTAGATACAAGGATACAAATAGATTGAAAGTGAAAGGATGGAAAAGATTTTCCAAGCAAGTTGCAACCAAAAGGAAGCAGGAGTAGCTATATTAATATTGCACAAAATAGACTTTAAATGTAAAGACATCATAAGAGACAAAGAAGGACACTATATACTAATTATAGGGTCAATGTACCAAGAAGATATAACAATCATAAAAATGTTTATGCTCCCAATCAAGGAGCTCCAAAGTACATGAGACAGACATTTGGCAAAACTGAAGGGAGCAATACATGTTTCAACAAGAATAATAAAAGATTTCAATACATCACACTCCTCTATAGATAGAACAATCAAACAGAAGATCAGCAAGGAAATAGAGAAGTTAAATAAATTGATAAATGAATTAGATCTAACAGACATATATAGGTCATTACACCCCAAAGCACAAGGTTATATATTCTTCTGTCATGCTCATGTTACATTCTCCAGGATAAATCATATGCTGGGGCACAAAACAGGTCTTTATAAATCTAAAAACATTGAAATTATTCAAAGCACTTTTTCTGACCACAATGGGATGAAACTGTATCTCAAAAACCACCAAAGAATGAGAACATTCACCAATATATGGAGATTAAATAACACACTCTTAAACAACCAGTGGGCCAAAGAAGAAATTGCTAGAGAAATCAGTAGCGATCTGGAGATGAATGAAAATGAGAATACACTTATCTGAACTTATGGGATGTGGCAAAGGCTGTGCTGAGAGGGAAATTCATTGCCCTAAATGCCTACATTAAAAAACAAGAAAGAGCAAAAATTGAGGACTTAACAGCACACCTGGAGGAACTTGAGAAAGAACAGCAAACTAACCCCAAAGCAAATAGGAGAAGAGATATAACAAACATTAAAGCAGAGATAAATGAATAGGAGAACAAAAGAACAATAGAATCAATGAAACCAAAAGTTGGTTCTTTGAGAAAATCAATAAAATTGATGGGCCACTGTGCTGGTTTGGAATTATGTATATACCCTAGAAAAGCCATGTTTTAGTCCTAATCCCATTTCGTAGGGGCAGCTGTTTCTTGTGATCCCTATTTGGTATTGTATGTTTGAAACTGTAATTAGATCATCTTCCTGGAGATGTGATTTAATCAAGAGTGGTTGTTAAGCTGGATTACGTAGAGGTATGTCTCCACCCATTTGGGTGGATCTTGATTCGTTTCTGAAGTCCTGTAAAAGAGGAAACATTTGGGAGAATGAGAGATTCAGAGAAAGCGCAGAGCAGAACAACATAGCCCCAAGAAGCAGAGTCCATCAGTCAGTGACTTGGGAGATGAAGAAGGAAAATGCCTCCCAGGGACCTTCATGAAAGGAAGCCAGGAGAGCAAGCTAGCAGATGATGTGTGTTTGCCACATGACTTTCCAGATGAGAGAGAAACTCTGACCATGTTCACCATGTGCCCTTCCAGCTGAGGGAGAACTATGACTGTGTTCACCAAGGTATTTCTCCCTGGATGCCTTATATTGGACACTTCTATAGACTTGTTTTAATTGGGACATTTTCTCAGCCTTAACTGTAAACTAGCAATTTATTAAATTCCCCTTTTTAAAATCCATTCTGTTTCTGGTATATTGCATTCTGGCAGCTAGCAAACTAGAACAGCCACTAGCAAGACTGACAAAGTAAAAAAGAAAGAGAGGATATAAATAAACAAAATCAGAAATGAGAAGGGGTGCATTACCACAGACCCTAAATAAATAAAAGAAATCATAAGAAGATACTATGAACAACAATACATCAACAAACTAGACAACTGAGATGATATGGACAAATTCCTGGAGACACACAAACAAGCTACAATGACTCAGGAAGAAATAGAGATTCTCAACAAACCAATCACAAGTAAAGAGATTCAATCAGTCATCAAAAATCTTCCTACAAAGAAAAGCCCAGGGCCAGATGACTTCACAGGGGAATTTTATCAAACATTCCATAAAGAACTAATACCAAGCCTGCTCAAACTTTTCCAAAAAATTGAGGAAAAAGGAACTCTACCTAACTCATTTATGAAGCTAATATCATTTTAATACCAAAAATCAGGTAAAGATGCTATAAAAAAGAAAAAACTACAGGCCAATCTCCCTAATGAACATAGATGCAAAAATTCTCAATAAAATATTAGCAAATAGAATTCAACAGCATATTAAAAGAATTATACACCATGACCAAGTGGGGTTTATACCAGGAATGCAAGGATGGTATCAATTAATGTAATACAGCACATTAACAAATCAAAAGGGAAAAAAATCACATGACCATCTTGATTGATGCTGAAAAAGCATTCGACAAAATTCAGCATTCTTTTCTGATAAAAACACCCCAAAAGATAGGAATCAATGGTAACTACCTCAATATGATAAAGGGAATATATGAAAAACTGATAGCCAGCATCATACTCAATGGAGAGAGACTGGAAGTCTTCCCCCTAAGATCAGGTACAAGTCAAGGATGCCCACTGTTACCACTATTATTCAACATTGTGCTTGAAGTTTTAGCTAGAGCAATCAGCAAGACAAAGAAATAAAAGACATCCAAATTGGAAAGGAAGAAGTAAAGCTCTCATTATTTGCAGATGATATGATACTGTTCTTGGAAGATCCTGAGAAATATACAGCAAAGTTACTTGGGCTAATAACAAATTCAGCAAGGTGGTGGGATATAAAATCAATGTGCAAAAATCAGTAACATTTCTATACACAAGCAATGAGCTTGCTGAGGAATCAGTTAAGGAAAAAATTCCATTCAAAATAGCAACTAAAAGAATCAAATACTTAGGAATGAACTTAACTAGGAATGTAGAGGACTTGTACACAGAAAATTACATAACATTGCTAAAAGAAATCAAAGGAGATCTAAATGGGTGGAAAGACATTCCTTGCTCATGGATAGGAAAGAGGGCTAAATATAGTTAAAATGTCAGTTCTCCCCAAATTGATCTACAGATTCAATACATTACCAATCAAAATTCCAACAACCTATTTTGAAGATTTGGAAAAGATTGTAAACTTTTAGAGCAGACTCATTAAGTCCGGAGTGGTGATTATTATTTTTGGATTTTGATTGTAAGTTTTTAGAGCAGACTCAAAGTCTGGAGTGGTGATTATTATTTTTGGATTTTGAGAGGTTATTTTATGTATATAACCTGAGATTTAGAGATAAGAACAAAGCCGAACAGGTTGGGGTTAAAATAATTCAGAAGATAGGGGTAAGGAAGACAGTGTCTCTATTTTAGAACCCCATATACTCTTTGAGGCCAATGGAGGAAAGCTTTATTTGATCTGGAACTGAATTTTTCTGTAGTGCATAATCTAATTCAATCTATATGTATAGCTCACTTGAACAATTGAAACACAGGGAGTACACAATAAGAAAGAGGTCCTTTAATCCTATATAGATTATTGTAATGCCTGGATACATCCTAGAATATATTAAGAAGATAATAAAAAAGTATTGACAAAGTCCCCTGAGGGATGGGAGAAACAATATGGAACTGTTAAACCCTACCATCAGGGAATCCCCTGATACTATGTCAAACCTTATGGATACCCAATCAATAGGCCATACCCTCGATCTTGAGGCTTACTCTTGTGAAGCTTATATAGGTAACAGAGAAGCTTAGACTACCTATAGGCATGCCTGTGAGTTACTTCTGGAGGACCTCTTTTGCTTCTCATATGCAGCCTCCCTCTCTCTAAGCCCAACTCTGCAAGTGAAATCATTGCCCTCCCCACCATGTGGAACATGACATTCAGGGGTGAGTCTCCCTTGCGATGTGGGAGATGACTCCCAGGGGCGAATCCAGACCTGGCACTGTGGGATCAACAATTCCATCCTGGCCAAAAAAGGGAAAAGAAGTGTAATCAGTAAAGTATCAATGGCAGAGGGAGTTCAAATAGAGTCAAGAGGCTACTCTGGATGTTGCTCTTACACAAGCTTCAGTTAGACCTTGCTACCTATCATAACCAGCCAACCCCCAACCAGGACCATTCCAGCCAATTCTAAAGAACACCTAGGGCAATATATAAGATTCTACAAGGATTCCATGCACTAGAGTGATGTTGCAGAAACTATGGCCTCCAAATGGGTCCCTGGTCCAGATAAGACCTGAAAACTAGCTCAGCCTCTCCAGAACATCAGATAGTTCCATCTCCCTACCCCATATTAGTGTCAGATCCTTCCAATATGAAAAACTTATAATCGCCATAGCCCAAACACCCCTAAAGAGAGGGATGAAAATATCAAAGATGATGGTAGAGTTATACATAGAAGGTAGGATTTAACAAATGAACATGGGTGCTGAATCATTAAATTGATATCTCTTTTAGTCTCCAGTATTTTAGAGCAGCCCGAAGTAAAAACCTAAAATTTTGGAATTGTAATCCATGTCAAACTCTGAAATATATTCTACAACTAATTGTGGTGCTGTGCTTTGAAATTTATAGCTTTGTGGCATATATGTTATTTTTCACAAAAAAAGAAGGAAAAAGTCAGTTTTGGTGATAAAAAAATATTTAAACCCTCTAGCCTCTTATATTCTGGAGCAGCTAGAAGGAAAAATATGAGAGGATCGTATCGTAGCCCATGATAAACTCTGGGATCTGTCCTATAACTACTTGCTGAAGAGTGCTTTGAAAATTATTGCTTTTTAATTTCTTTTCTTTGTATATATATTATACTGTACTATAAGAAAATTTAAAAAAAAAAGAGGTTATCCTGAGGTTATTTTTATGCATTATTGTCATGGTCAGGTTCATGTGTCAACTTGGCCAAGTGGTGGTACCTATTTGTCTGGTTGGGCAAGTGATTGCCTGTCTGTTGTGATGAGGTCATTTCATAGAATTGAATTATGATCACGTCAGCTGCATCCACAGCTGATTCCATTTGTAATCAGCCAAGGACAGTGTCTTCTGCAATGAGTGATGCTTAATCTAATCAATGGAAGCCTTTTAAGGAGGATTCAGAAGAGACAGGCTCTCTCCTGCTTCGGCTGCCAAGCCTCTCCTGTGGAGTTCGTCCTGACCCTCCATCGGAATTGTTGGCTTCACAGCCTGCCCTGCTGATTTTGGACTCTGTGTTCCCATGGTTACATGAGACACTTTTATAGATTTTATATTTGCAAGTGTTTCCTGTTGATTCTATTTCTCTAGAGAACCCTAACTAATATAGACCATACGATCCAGCAGATCGAATCATGCTGGAAGTGTTGGTGGCAAGTAGGAATGATTCCTAGAGCCTTTGGCAGGCCCCTACAGAAGAATCACAATGCAGACCCTTAGGATTCTGGAGCAAAGCCTTACCATCCTCTGCAGATAACTACTCTTCTTTTGAGAAACAGCTTTTAGTCTGCTACTGGGTCTTAGTAGAGACTTCATTGGAGCTGTCACCTTCACAGTCTGCACTATTGTGGTAGTTAGGTTCAGGTGTCAACTTGGCTAGGTGAATGTGCCTAGTTCTGTTGCTGTGGACACAAGCCAGTGGTACCTCATCTGTTGCTCATTATATCTGCAGCTGTCTAGGAGGCATGCCTGCTGCAGTGAATGATGTTTGATTTAACTGGCTGATGCTTAAATGAGAGAGCTCAACATAGCACAGCCAAAGCAGCTCAGCATACCTCATTTCAGCACTTGCAGCTCAGCCCAGGCCTTTGGAGATGTAGAAAGAAGTCACCCCAGGGAAAGTTGTTGGAACCCAGGGGCCTGGAGAGAAGACCAGCAGAGACTATCTTGTGCCTTCCATGTAAGAAAGAACCTCAGTGGAAAGTTAGCTGCCTTTCCTCTGAAGAACCAACAAAATAAATCCCCTTTTATTAAAGCCAATCCATCTTTGGTGTGTTGCATTCTGGCAGCTAGCAAACTAGAAAAATTACATAGATATCCTTTTTTAGTTTATGTTGTATTGGAGTGGCTAGAGGAAAGTACCTGAAATTGTAGAGCTGTGTTCCAGTGGTCTAGATTCTCTTGAAGATGATTGATAGAACTTTTACAATATGACTGTGTGATTGTGAAAACCTAGTGTTTGATGCTCCTTTTAACAAGGGTATGGCCAGATGAGTAAAAAAAAATGGATAAAAAATAATAAATAAAAGGGGGACAAAGATTAAAATTAATTGGGTAGGTGGAAATATTAGTGGTCAATGAGAGGGAGGGGTAAGGGTATGGTATGTATGAGCTTTTTCATTTTTCTTTCCTTTTCTGGAGAGAGGCAAATGTTCAAAAAAAAAATGATCATGGTGATGAATACACAACTATGTGATGATATTGTGAGCCACTGATTGTATACCATGTACGGATGTTTATATGTTAAGAATGTTTGCGTATTTGTATGTTAGGTTTGATTAATAAAAATGTTAAAAAAAAAAAGAAGTGTGCTAGGTATATTAAGATAAGCATGCACTGTGATCTTGATATTTAAATTGGGGCATGGTTCCAAAAGAATGGACTAACCATATGCTTGTATGTTTGGTGGAATTTCAGTCACAGTTTTGAGGAATGTGGCCTGAAGGTGGAGTGAGCTATTCTCTGGGCATGGAAACAAGGGAGCATAAATAATGGAGGCCAATGAACCCAAGAAAAAAAATTCCCTTTTAATCAGTATTTGTTGTATTATTCAAGTGAAATAAGGCATCTTTGAAAAAAAATTTTTAAAAATTTGCTCAAAAATTTTTTAATGTAAAAAGTTATATATTTCTTCCCCCCTCTTCCTCTTGCCCCATCTCACACCCTTTGTCCACCCGTTCCCTCTCGTAACCACTGTTACACATTTCTTATGTATTCCTGCTGTGGCAGGTTGTGTTTCCAAAGATGACCACAACAGTATCTCCTATTCCACGTGCTCTTTTGCAATGTGACTTTGCCAATCCTCCATGAAGAGGGAGAGTCTGTTTCCCTCCACTTGAATCTGGGCTTGGTCGTTGTTCCAAATTCTTTATAGAAATTAATTTACTTAACCCCTACAGTAGTCATTTGAGGAAATACTATTATCATCCCCGTTTTACAAATGAGGAAATGATCATAATAAGCCAAAAGGTTATATAGGAGCAATATTCATAAGTGGAAATGATAGGAAATATAAGAAGAAATAGAAATTTTAATTCACCCCCACAGTCCATGATACATCAAGAGAAAAACTGGTAAACTGGAGGCACTAAAAGAATGTTGATTAGTAGTAGAAATATTCCAAACATTTTTGTTTCTGCCATATTTATTTTGTATTTTTCTTTTTTTGCTTTACAATTTTTCTGTCTCAAGCACAGTGTGTATTCATTGTTTAAAAAAGCTTTTCCCTTTTATCATACAGTTTAAGCATTACATACCTTCTTTTTTTAAGTCCTTAATTCTGTTTCTAAACCTCAATCCCACACTATTTCATTTTCAAAGTATAAACTCGCATTAACAAATTCATTACCTCCTTTGCGTTCATTGTTTAGATTTTATTGGCATAGAGACTGTTCACCTCAAATCTCATCTTAATTATTATCCTTAACTTTTAATTTTTTGTCCTTAACTCTTACTAGTTTATCCTTATTGGGTTTTAGTTCTTTTCTTGCTTTTTTATTTCTTTTACATTTATGCTTATTGTTTCTTATTCTTAATATATTTTTAATCCATTAACTATCTTCTAGTCTTCACAGCGAGAGTTCTTGATAGTCTTCCTAGTTGGTTTCTCACAGTAACATCATCTAGTTAGTTGGCCTTGGAAGTCTATAAGCTTCTACTTGACCTGGATGAACTTAGCTTTAAGATCCCTGGTTGCACCTTTTGAGATCCAGTTTCACCCTTATGTTATGGTCTTCAGTCTAAATATTCAGTTTTAGAATGCGGCCAGTTGGGGTCATTAGAGAAAGGACACTGATGTCACAGCTTTACTGTGGGTTTTATACAGCACAGCTTCCAGAGAAGTTAGAACATTCATTTCTCCATAGTCACCGAGGTGGGCTTTTTACTCTTCCTAATGACAGAGGAAAGGGTCGGCTGAGGTTAGAACCGGACTTGCTGTTGAGTTCTTTGGCTCACGTGGCAGGGATTTTTCTTAACACCACTACAATCAAGTCACACGCTATGTTCTGGACATGGTGGCTCTTTTCTGAGGATAATTTAATTTTTACTTATTCCACACACACTCCTGGCTGAATTCATCACTGGTCATTTCCAGGACTGATGTCAGGTCAAAGGCAGCATTTCCCGGAGTGACTGCAGTGGGCCCTGTCTCTGTGGGTTTCCCTTCAGAGTTGGCCCAGGTGCATGGATGGAGACGTCAACCACGTTTCCTCACAGGGGACCCGCAGCAGAATTCATTTAATGTTAAGCTTTCTCTGTTTATATCCTCTTGAGATGGATGCTTTGGACTAAATATTAAGAGATAATATCTCTTTATTTTCATCTTTGGACAAAAGTAAATCATAGTTTGAGACAGATTGAGATTAGAGGGCTGTGAAGAATAAAATAAACAAAGGGACCTTGGTTACATGTTATCACAAATTTATGGTGGAAGTTTTAAGGAAAGACATCTTTTCATATTTCCAATCAATATGTTTTGATTACTTAAAAAGGGTAAAATGTAGAAATCACCTTCAGTGCTTGCTTTGACAAAGACTGCTAGGTAGCAAATACAACAAATCAAACCAAAACAAAACAAAATAACAAAACATAAGAGTAATTAGTGCTTGACATGAAACAAAAATCAGAAGTGTCCACTTACAAAATTATCAAATTTATATCCTAAAACCCCCTTGGTGTTAAAAAAAATCCGATAAAACTACGTGTAAAGTTCCATCAAACTGAGCAGTAAGAATAGATTTTGAAACAGAATTACATGGGTAAGATTTTGGGAAGTGAGGCAGGCTATTGGTAGCTTGGATACATGTTTATATTTCCCAGCTTTACAAAGGAAGATAGTCTACCCTGAGTTGTGTACATTGAACTGCTTCTTTATGCCTCCTCCTCATTCTAAAGTAGATTCAAGAGTTCAGTATAAAGCATTTGTGGAAGGTTTTGTGCTCCTTGAATTGTTCAAAGACTTCATGTGGTGTATTCCATCTTTGTCAATTTCTTTATGTTTATTAATGCCAGGTTTTACTTAAAATATAGTCTATCCTTTTGTTTTTTAAAGGAAAAATTACAGACTTGTTAGTGAGTAATTGAATCCATTTCTTTTACAATATTGGTCATGTCCTTCCAGGTAAATTGAAAATTTGATTTTTTATGTTAGTATGCCTTCTAAGAACAAGCAAGATTTAAGCATGGTTATTTCATTATTTTTATTTTACCCTTTATCACCTGTTAGAAAAAATGTCTTCACAAAAATGTGAGAGTTTTTTCAATTAAAAAATTTGTGGCCAAGAATTAAATATGGGCAAAGCTAAATTAATATCCCCCCTACTTATTTATGTTTATATTAAATTGTACCTTAAATATTATGGTGAGAGGTAGGCTTATTAGTAATGATCTTTCAAATAATCAGATAACGATTGCTTTTGTGCAGAAGAGAGGGATAGTGTTCTAATTCTCCTTCCTCCTATCTTGTACCTTGGTATCTGTTTTGGATTAGCTAGATGTGTACCCCCGAGCCGAAAACATCCCAAACATGTTCTTATATGTGATGATGACAGTGGTGGCAACATGATCATTTCTTGGAAATTAGAATACCTATTGAAGGATACAAATGAAATTATATTTTTATACTTGCTCAACAAATGATTACCAAATCTAGGATAGTAATATATTTGTAGAGGCTTAAAACACCATAACAATAATAACATGGTAAACTAGCATTTACTAAACACAGCATGTGCTAGGCACTTTTCCCCAGGGTGTGACGTGTAATGATCTCATTTCTTCTTACAACAACACATTGAGATAGCTGCTATTATTATCTATTATTTTTTCCATTTTTTAAATGAAGGAACACAGATAATGGCAGAGTAACTTCCCAAATGTCACATGGTAGTGACAGAGTTAGAATTTAAAGATCAGACAATTTGACACCAGAAAATGAAGATATATACAATTTGATAGAAAGTTAAAGATTTGTTCAAAAGTTAGAGGAAAATTAACTTCCTTCAAATAAAAATCTGTAATACCATCATTAAAATAATTCTCCTTCATTAAGGCAAAGAGTCCTCATGAGTAATAGACACCTCCCTTAGCAGGAGGTGGTAGATATATTATTGATATTTTTACAGAACCAATGGAAATGATATGGTTCTCTCCAGTTTTTCCTTTATCCTAAAACATGAGAGCTCCCATTTCTTTCGAAGTGGTATTTTAGATTCAAAAACATATTTTTAAAATTTTTTCTTTTCTTCATAGAACTTTTTGATGCTTTCTACTTAGGTAGTACATTTTCTATTAGCTTCTGCAAAGGGTGTTTTTATGGGAAAATTGGAAACATTATTCCTCATAACAATGTTAGTAATAATAACTTAGAATACCATATTTACTGGAGGATCAAAGCCAGTTTGAAAAATTAATCTAATAAATGTATCCTTCCAGATTTGTTCATTTTATTCCTTTACAATTATTCCAGATTTTATCATTATTCATTTGTAGTTGCATTCTCAGCCTTTGAGAAACTGCTGACACCATCTGTAGAAACATTTCTGGTAATTTTGGGGCATTACACCATTCATTTAGTTACATCAGAGGGTGTGCTGGTTTGAAAGGAAGTATGCCCCCTAGAAAAGCTATGTTTTAATCAAAATATCATTTCATAAAGGCAGAATAATCTCTATTCAATACTGTTTGTTTGAAACTGTGATAGGATTATCTCCCTGGATGATGTCATTTAGTCAAGAATGGTTCTTAAACTGGATCAGGGGAAGACATGTCTCCACCCATTTGAGTGGGTCTTGATTAGTTTCTGAAGTCCTATAAAAGAGGAAATATTTTGGAGAATGAGAGATTCAGAGAGAGCAGAGAAGAAGGACATAGCCATGAGAAGCAGAGTCTACCAGCCAGCGACCTTTGGAGATGAAGAAGGAAAATGCCTCCCGGGGAGCTTCACGAAACAGGAAGCCAGGAGAAGACGCTAGCAGATGATGCCGTGTTCGCCATGTGCCCTTCCACATGAGAGAGAAACCCTGAACTTCATCGGCCTTCTTGAACCAAGGTATCTTTCCCTGGATGCCTTTGATTGGACATTTCTATAGACTTGTTTTAATTGGGACATTTTCTCGGCCTTAGAACTGTAAACCAGCAACTCATTAAATTCCCCCTTTTAAAGGCCATTCCATTTCTGGTATATTGCATTCCGGCAGCTAGCAAACTAGAACAGAGGATTTTAAAGTTATCACCACAGGTCCATTTTCTAGTTTTTCTAGATGCATCTTGATAAAATCTAGGCAAAAATTTACAGGCTTTATTAATAGCTGAAAGAATTTTCCTCCTGATAATACTTCCACAGTTTTGATTGATACTGTTTCATTTTGCTAAACCTGCCAGAATGCATTATGCCAGAAATGGGCTTTTACCATGGGGATTTATTAGCTTACAAACTGACAATTTTAAGGCCATGAAAATGTCCCAATTAAGGCATCAATAGCATGATACCTGGACTCTGAAGAAAGGCTGCTGCTATTTGGGACATCTCAGTCACATGTGAAGGCACATGACTGGCTTCTACTGGTCCTTCTTTCCTGGGTTTCTTTGCTTTAAGTTTCTGAATTTAGTGGCTTCCTCTCTCAGCTCCTGTGGGTCCTCTCTTAGCTTTTCCAGGACTTTTTTCTCTTAGCTTTCTGGGGCTTTTCTGTCTTTTATCCTCTCATAAAAACTCTAGTGAAAGTATTAAGGACCACCTTGAATGGGCTGGGTCACATCCCATTTGAAATAACCTAACCCAAAGGTTCTACCCAAAGTAGGTCTGAACCCACGAGAATAGGTTGGAAGAACATGGCCTTTTCTGGGCTACATAACAATTCCAAACTACCACCAGTTCATTAGAACTTTGACAGCTTAAAGCTAGAGGATCAACTACTCTTTCTTGAGAAAGGACGCTTTAGAGGTGTGTTAGTAATAAATCACCAAACGGGTCCTTCATTATTGGTTTTCTTGGTAATAGTAACTATTTTCCTCTGAATCTGCTGGAATGGTTCTTAGTTTATGCTCTACTCTTCAGAGATTTTCATTTAGAGCTGCTTCTACTTTTCTAGAAGATGGTGCTTCTAGAAAACATGCCATCCAGGCCGATTAGCGTGGTCAGGAACTATGCTTTCTCCCGTCTTGTTACTGCTGTCATCATCATCACAGGACACAATGGTTGGCTCATTTAGGTCCAATGGACTTGTTTTCTTTCATGTTTGTGACTTTGCTTATTTTTTCCCCAAGGTAAAATGATTTTATAGTCTATAAATAATTCTGCCATCATCACAATTCACAGTTATATCAATTGTAACCTTTCCCATGCTATTGCTATTAAACATCTTAATTGTTAATCCTGTGCTTTGCCGACCTCTGTCTTCCAGAATTCTGATGACTTGAGATTTTAAATAATTATCAACTGGATTCATTCAGCTATAGCTGCCCCTGACCCCTGACTCTTTTTTTTTTCTGCAGGAGTAAAATTGTTTTTTTATTAAACTATTTTTGTTTCTGCATGTAAAAATGAAACATGAAGTTGCTGGGATTTTGGAAAACACAGTAAACAAGAAAAGACCACTGCTCATCAATCCATCATTCAATGTGAATTAACCTTAAAATCTAGTTACTTTCCTATGTTTCTGGACATAGTTGAGAACATACCACACCACAACTTGGTATCCTACTTTTAAAATTCAATATTATAGCACAAGCCTTTCCCCATGTGATTAGGAATTCTTCACAAACATTTACACTGGCTGTAATAGTTGTCATTTTCAATGTGGTAGCACAATTCTCTCAAACATTGTTCTAAAGTTAGATGTTTATGTGCTATCCAATTTTCCACATATTCAGGAGGCTGTTTTTAAATTTGTTGAAAGTGAGTAAAACAGTCAAAATTCAGTATTTTCCCCAGTAATCTGTGGACTAAAATAATTTTGGTCCTGCTTCAAGCTGTGCTCTCAAGCCCTGAAGAAGAACCTTGCCGCCTTCAATATCCAAACTAGACTTCATGTTCATCCTGGAAGTCAAACTGGTGCCCACCTTGGGGTACCCTAAGCCATTTGTTGTGGCCCCTGACGCTTGCTGCAGCGGCTTTAAGGAGTCCCCCCATGCTGCCCAGTGGAGGGCCTTGCAAACTGTCCTATCAGTAGGTCTTCTGTGCCACCACCTCATGTCCTTCATCACCAAGAAGCTCCAGCGGTGGTCAGCCTTGTCCCCTTTCCCACGGGTCCTGGAGCTGTCTCCCCATTTCCTTTCCTGCCCTGATTACTGGGGATATGTTTATTTTGTCAAAAGCTAGCAATACCCTTAATATAAAGCTATAACTGCTATATAATCGTTAATACAAGGAGGGCTGCAGGCCTATTATTCTAAAACAAAGGCCGTCATATTTTATAGGTATTCTTCAACATTTAACTGGATTATATTTGAATTTAACTGGCTCTTATTTGAAATTTAACCCATTCAGTTACTTAGGTGCACACTTAGAATTGGTGTGTTTTGGATGGAAAAATGATAACTTGCATTGCTTAAAAATATTACCTTTTAGATGCAGGTCTGAGGGGCCCCTGAGATGGGCCCTGTGCGTGAAAGGACTTTAAATACCACAAACTTATGAAAAACAAATCTATCAGGTTATACTCAACACCACATATCACAAACTTATGAAAAGTAAATCTATAAGAATACGCATTGAGCACTGGCACAGTAGAACCCTAAGTCTAGTCATATACTTCTGTAGCTAACACTTCAGTCCCGGGAAATGCTTCTCTACTACTCTTGGCTACCACCCTGGATTGAAGGGCAATTGAAAACCAACACTATAATGTTTGTGGATTGTGCTATTGCCAGCATAGAGATAGACTCTGCTTTGGAGTATAGGGAGGATTTGTGTGGTGTAAGCACTTAGGTAAGAGAAAGGCAAATTAGTTAGCTGGTTTAAGCCACCATTATCTCTCTTTTTAAAGATTTCACAGCAGTTTATTCATTAATGCAACAAAGTGAAAATAAACCAAATGCCTATCACTTGATGAATGGGTAAATAAAATATGGTCTATCCATACAATGGAACATAATTTGACAATAAAAAGGAATGAAGTTCTCATACATTTACAATATGGATGAACCTTAAAAACATACTAAGTGAAAAAAGCTGGTCATGAAAGATCTCACATCATATAATTCCATTCCTATTCCATCCAGAATAGGCAAATCTATAGACATAGGAGGTAGATTAGTGGTTGCCGGGGTTTGGGGTTGGGGAATGGGAAAAATGGGGTGTGAGTGCTAATAGGCGTGGGGTTTCCTTTGGGGTGATGAAAATGTTCTAAAGGGATTGTAGTGACACTTACACAACTCTGTAAATGTGGCTTCTGTATGAACAATTGAAATGTACACTCTAAATGAGTGAATTACAATGGCATGCAAATTTTATCTTAATAAAACAGGTAAAAAAACAAAAAGCAAATACACACAAATGAAAACCATCCACCAAGGTGCCTTGTGGCCTTCTTTGTTGAGGGCGGAGAAGTCCTGGAACTGCAGACACATAACCTTCAGAGTAATACCCATTTATTGTGTGTTTGGCTTAGTTTGGGTTACTGGTTCTGTGGCCAGTGAAGTAGGATGGGAGTGTCAGAGTTAGTTCTTCTAAGAACATTACTGAACATTTTGAAATCAAATGACTGGTGAGATCACTCAAATGTAGGAGGCTAACTCAGGTGCCAAGGGAAGCATTCCAGAGACTGTTCCTTCCTCTCCCTGAGGTCCCTACACAGCTGGACTAGGGGTTGGAAAGGCATGTTGACCTCAAGCGCCCTACCTCAACTGGCCTGGATAACTAGTCTTTGCCCAGGCAGAAAGGAGCCACCATCATCTCTTGTCTACCTTTTCAATAATCCCATTCACCCCTCCACTTTTGCCTCTTTTTCTCCAAATCTTTATAAATGCATATCTAATTCTTATTCTCCCCTAACTAAAACTCTTCAACTCCTGTAGGTTCTTTTTAACATTCCTGGTCCATGTCACCTTGGCTCATGGCATGCTGGCATCCTATGAACATCATGTTCCTGCAGATTGGTCTCCTCCTTGTTTCTGGAAAGGGGACAGATGTTAGGTAGTCAACCATCAATGTACCTATACAATATCTCAAATATATATTTTAAATTATTTCTTCTATTCATAGACGTCAGAAGTTATAAGTCACATTGTTAGTGTGGGCAGATAAAATTTTACAAGATCACACAGTGTTAGGATTATTAGCAAATGATATCCCTAGTAAGTCAGTCTGTGCTGCTGTGTAACAATGAAGGAGGTTTCTCTTATGCATAGGTAAAAATTGTGTCTGATTAAAAGGCAGAACAAAACATCAAATAACAAAGGGCTCCATAAGCAATGACAACAGTCAGGGATGGCAGGCATATTTTCCAACCTCTCCCATACTCATTGCAGACATTGTCAATCTATCTGAGGATGGTCATGGTTTAGAGTCCTTTCCAGAAAGTGCTTATCAGTTGGAGTAGATCCTTGAAATGAAGTTTATCCACCATTTATGACAGGGATGATTTTATTTTTTTTAAGAGCAGAGCTTGCATATGTGAAGCAACTTGAAAAATTTCAAATTACAATCAATAAAGATATGGACCAAGAGCTGAGGAAATAGAAATAAGAGTAGTAGATTTAGGCAACAGTGGCTTTTGGTGTAAGTGCCTTTTGCAGAGATTATGGATTACTGTAAGAAAATGGGAGAAAGAAGAGAGGACGAGATCAGAGCATTAGCAAAGGCAAATAGGCAGTACAGTCAATATGGATAAAATATTAAGGGATGAAAATAGGTATGGCCCCAACCTTCTTTTCAACATGCATCCTTTCCCTGAGCAATGCCTGCTTTATTTAACCCTCTAGCACTTTATTCTCATTCTTTTTACCCTCCACCAAATCCCACTGTCAGAAGATCTGAAAAACTCATTCAAACTAAGGGACAAGTGATTGATAAGGTCCACTGAGAAATCTTTCCCTGAGCTATTTTGAATATTTGTTAGATGCAGACTGAAGCCAAAGGTACAACTGCTAGCAGTTAAAATTAGCTGTGCTGTTATTGCCATTATTGCTGATGCTACAGCAACTTGTAACAATGCATTTCCTTTACTTGTTATTGTAGCTGTTATATTAGCTGAATGATTTATAACATTGCTACAACCAGATGCCTCCCTCAAATAGTTCCTGCAGGTGCCTAGCCCTACACACTATCTATGCTAAAGAGTGATTCTGTTAATAACCAATTTAGTAGCTGCCACCTAAGATTTCATCACTAATCCCTCTTTCTTTTGTTCAGATCCCATAAAAATCCTGAGCCCTTCCAACTCAAGGAGAGAGTAGTTGACTTCACAATAGCACTTTTTTTTCCCCTCGAAATCTTGGTGTCACAGCATTGACTTCTGCATGCTTTGGGCAGTGAGCCCTTGCTAGATAACAAAGGGGTAAAGTAAACACCGTGGAATTTCATAAGCTAATGAATACAGGAGAAAAGCAAGGGCTGTTGGGGAAGTCAAAGACTTCCCAACCCTCACCTATCTCCCTCTTGCAAGTTTGTGTGTAGGTGTTTATGTGTCCATCACCCCCACGCCCTCACCCCCTTTCTTGTTTGTGTGCTGGTGTCTGCTATGTTTCCATGCTTGTTTGTTTGCATGCAGGTGTTTGGTATGTTTCCATTTTTTAAGAAGCTTCAGGAAGCCGGGAGAGATATTAAATCTTAACCAGTCCCAGCTGCTTGCCAGGGTACAAAGTTTGCTCATTGGCAAAGTCTCCTCCCCTACCCCTGGAGTGTATAAAAGTTCAGCATTCAATCAGTGCAGGTGTCCATCATCTCTGAAATGAAGAAAGGTGTACGGAGCTGCTGAGCAGTTTGTCTTCCTGAGGGACCAGCCAGTTAGTTCCTCATCTGCCATCCATCTTTCCTGGCCTGAGCAGATGGCCTCCATCTTCCCTGACCTGAGCAGTTGGCCTCCCTGGGGGACCACCCAAGGTAAGATCTTTTCCCTCGCTCTTATGGAACCTTTGTGCTGTGCAAACAATAGAGCAGTCATTTGCTGAGAGCCTCTCTTGTGCCTGATCCTGTGTTCTCATGATGTACCATATAGTAACTCACTCCACAAGGGCAAAAGTTATTTTAGGGCCACTTCTCCAGTCTGAGAAATCACACCAGGGACATAAATGCTGAATATTTTCATAAAGAGAAATACTTTGAAGACAATTTATTCTGCCTACAACATCCAGTGCTTTTTTATCCTTTTTTCATGGCCTTACTGAATTATAAGTCACATGCCATACAAGTCACCCATTTAAAGTATACAATGCAAAAGTTTTTAGTGCATTCCCAGGGTTCTGCAATCACTACCACTATCTAATTTCAGAACATTTCCATGAACCCAAAAGAAACTCTGTACCCATCAGCAGTCATTCCCCATCCCAGTCCCTGGCTAATCTACTTTGTCTCTGTGGATTTGCTTCTTTTGAATATTTTATATAAATAAATCATACAAGATGTGGTCTTTTGTGACTGGCTTTTTGTACTTAGGATATGTTTTCTTCACGTTGTAGCATGTATCTGTACTTCATTCCTTTTGATGGCTAAATAATATTCCATGATATGGATTACCAATTTATGCGTATCCATGCATAAACGTAGTCACTTGGGGGCATTTTTACTTTTTTAAGCTATTATGAACAATGTTGCTACAAACCTTCATATACGTTTTTGTGTGAAAACGTGTTTTCATTTCTCTTGAGTATACTCCCAAGAGTGGAATTTCTAGGTCATATGGTAAGCCTATATTTAGCCTTTTGAGGAACTGTCAGATTGTTTTCCAGAGCTTTCCCACCAAAGCTTTCCCACAAATGATGTATGAGGGTTTTGATTTCCCCTCATCGTCACCAACACGTCCCTGTTTTTTAGATTGTAGCCATCCCTAGTGGGTGTGAAATGATATCTCATTGTGGTTCTGATCTGCACTGGCTTGATTTAAACTTTTTGTACCCTCCTCTTTCAGCCACAAGATAGACATCATTCCAAAGTTTTTGTCAAATGTATTTTCTTCTTTTTTCCCCATTCTTCCAAATAATCACCAACAGAGATGAACTGAATGGCTGGTGGTTTTCCTGTAAATGATACAGATGTTTTTCCTGACTTGGAAGGTCAATGCTCAAGCTATACTCAGGTCAACTGCAAGAGTAGTCCCCTGAAGTGAGAGTGTAACTGTGTGTGTGAGAGAAGATGCCAATGAACAGAAATTGAAAATTCCAGCTCTGCTCAGTAGATTGCTAAATGACCCACCACTGTAATTTTGAGATTGTGGAAGAGTATTGGCTATATAAACAATCTTCTAGGAACTGAGAAGGATGAATAGTCCATGCCATTTCCTTTGCACCTCACATTAGTGGCACTTTAGCATAGAAGAAAATCTTACTAACTTTAAGGAACTTAATTTTAATCATCATTATATTAGAATAAGTTTTGTATTTTATGTGAATTATGTTTATTAATTTTATTACACTCAATAGCTATCCACCAAATAAGGTGGGAGGGTTCTTTACTTTGTTCACTAACATATCCTGATCCTCTAGAACAATGCCTGGCATGTAGGTATTTGTTGAATGGATCAATGAATGAATTGAGTGCTTCCTATACCTGGCACATAATAAATGCTCAGTAAATGTAAGCTATTATTTTTAAGTGCCTGATTCTGGGTTAAGCACTTGACAATGAATATCTCACTAAATGTTCAGGACAGCCAAGAAAGATGATGTCAGGGAGAAAACTGCACAGGTCAATGTTAAAGAGCAAGGATTCATTTTATTTGTAGTTACCATAGTGGGGAGGGGGGCATGAAGAATTCGAGCCCTCTGAAACAAAGGATATCAAGCTTTGTAAGGGCTGGGAATGGTTTGCAGAATGGGAAGGGATGAGGTGATTTAGCGAGGTTGCAGTTAGGACTTGATTCAGAATGTTTTCTTTTGTGGTAATTAGACCACCTGGAGTGTGAAAGGGTTGGGAGGGAGGAAGGAGTTAAGGAACTACTCTCAGGGAGAAGCCTGTCTAAAGTTTAGTTAAGCTAAAGGGGACGTTAAAGAAGTCATGTGCAATAAGTTTCATTATTATATTTATTTTACAGATGAGTAAACGAGGAGCTGGGAGAATTCAGTAATTGGCTCAAAGTCACACCCAAGCCTGACTGGTGAGTGGCAGGGCTGTGGTTGGAAATCAGCCATGCTCAACTCCTAAGTTTGTGCCTTGTTGCTAGAGCGCCTCTGCTTCTGCCATTGAAGAGTAAATTATCAAAGCCCCCTGCCCTGTTAGCATTGCCTGGCAGCCCCAGAACTGCGGGTGTTACAATTTGAACAGAAGAGGATGTCCTTGCGTATAAGCCACCTCTCCTTGCGCTGCAGCAGACAGTCCTTTAAAGTGGAGAGAACCGATGTTCAGGGAATAGAAAAAGAAAACTTTAGACTGCTTGAATTTCATATGAAAACTTGCCAGTTAGTGTTATTGATCCACCTCACATATGGCAGCTGGTAAGAGTTTGTTTTAACTTGCTTTTCCCTTGATGCCCAGAAGGTTTGCTACACTAAAGTCTCAGAATTGAAAGACCGAATAAACTCAACCCAATCCTTCTGATGTTCTTTAAGAATCTATACTAATCCTCCTTTCTAATAATAGCCATTCTCAAGGGATGAAAAGAAGAGACTTAATGTGGTAGCTTATCCCAGGAGGAAAAAACACTTTTACTGAGAGTCCAGAAAAACATAACAAAAATCAGCGCTGACTGATTTAGAGTTTCTTGGAGCTACTCTTCAGCTAATAAGTCTTAGTGACTAATTATAACCAAGAAAAAGATGTGATTATGTACAGATTTGGAGGAAAGTAGGCCAGACATTTTTTTAAAAAATAAATGAAGCTACAGGCAAAAAAGGTTTTTCATTAAAAAAAAATGTAACTGGGGCTATAGGCAAATAAGTTTTGTTTTGTTTTGTTTTTAAATAAACCTTGGGAATAGTTTCTGCCACAAATGCTGATCAGTGTGGAAGCATGGCAGGAAATTTGTAGGTTAGTAAAAAAAGATTATTCTTTTTAAAGGCTGAAGTTTAAGGACTGGCTGCAAGGCCAGACCTAATCAGTATTCTTTGAATAATTTCCTGGTCCTGTGCTCCTTAGTGTCACAGAGGCCTGGGGTGAAGTTAAAATGAGTGCTGAATGCCCCAAAAAAGAAAGAGTTTTTAGTAATTACACAGATAAAAGAAGCAAAATTGGGTTGATGTTTTCCAAAGCTCATTCCTTTATCTGTTTATTTCCTATATGACTTTGCAAATGGGAACTTTAACAATAATAAACATTTCTGTGAGTCTGCCAGGACTCCATTCCATTTTTTTTTTTTTTTTTTTTTTTTTAGGGGTACCACCTGCTCTTATGCTTTGTGGTCTGATTGGGGCAAAGCTTGGCTTCCAGACTGACCCAATCAGCCACATAGCCCATATCTTCCTGGCCACAGGGACTGATTTAGGAATGGGCACAAGACCCAATTTGAGCCAAGAAAATCTAGATCCAGGACTTTGTTCCACCAGTTCAGAGAGAGAGAGAGAGAGAGAGAGAGAAGATCTTTTCTGCTTTGGCTGCCAAGAGGAGGATGTATGTCTAAGCCTCTGGAAGGCATTTTGTCCCCTCTGCTGTCTCCATGGTGGGAATAGCTTCCCGAAGGCAGAACCAACACAGGGCAGGTGGCAGAGGCAGGAACTGGGGAGAGGCCATGTCTTGGTGACCTGCTGTGAGACTCTGGATGTAGCTAGCACTCAAATCATCCTTATCCTTTGACTATTCAGGCCCATGAGCCAGTATATATGTTCTCCCTACCTCTACTGCCCTGTTGGCTTGTTTTTATTGTTTTTAACCATTTAGACTTGGATATTCTGTTCCTTGCCACCGAAAGCATTCTGATGATCTAGGAAGATAACTTTTAATTGACCTGTGCCACCTCGCCAATCAAAGATTTATACTCATACACTAAGGCCATTTGCAATGGGTTTTTAGCACAATTCTGGTCATATTTAAAGGGAATTTCTCTTTTAATACTAAGTTTCCGATTAGATATATTATTTCATATGAGTATTTGGTAGAGTGGTGGCAGGTTTCATGTTTGGGAAAATGACAAATGGAGAATAGTATCATAGATGCATCTTAATTTTGTACAGGTTTTCATTTGGTGGTAAGTTGGGTAAGATTACAGTTATAATTTGTGGGTCTCAAACAGAACCAGGATGCTCCCAGGGCCTGTCATAGCCTTGTAGACATTAAGTACTCCATAAATATATAAACATATGTTCATTTGTTCCTGTAAATTAAAATATTTATTTTAATATATCTCTTTGGAGAGAAAACAATTATTTTTGGAAAAAAGAGTTTAATGTCAGCGTTGTCAGAATATGTTTTCTACTTATGCTTTATTCGGAACAAAAAATAAGATCACTTACCTTCTTTGATTTTCTTTTTTTTCCCCTCCCATAACCTATATCAGAAGACTGTTTTGGGTGGGCCGTGGTGGCTCAGCAGGCAGAGTTCTTACCTGTCATGCCGGAGACCCAGGTTTGATTCCCGGCATCTGCCCATGTAAAAAAAAAACAAACCAGAAAAGAATGTTTTATTAGGATTTATATACTGCATGCTTTATTGTGTCTTTGACAGTATATCTAAAGTATTTTAACTAGATTAAATATTTAATCAAATATCATACGTGTTGTATCAGTGTTCAATCACAGAAGCAGGTTGTGGATTAAGGAATTTATTATAGGAATTAGAATTTATACAGTTGTAAAAGGAGCTAGAGAAGAGAAGGTCTAATAAGAAAATTAAAGGATCACAGAGAAAAACACCAACTCCTTAGTATGAAAAGCCAAGAATGACAATGAAGGGAATGGAGGAGAAGTCCACGGGAAACCGCAGCTCTGGGTAGCTCCCACTTTTGTGCCTCCACTGCCAAGCATCTGGGGGTGAGCCTGAGGCTGCTGCTGGGGAAAACTGAGAGAGTGAGGGCAAAGTGGAAATGGTTGCTAACTCTGTCAGTCAATCCGTGCTTCTAATCACAATGACATTCAGAGAGTAATGGCCGGTGCTTTGTTTCTACTTCTTACTTCTTGTGAAGGTTCTTTTGGCTAACTCTAACTTGGAAACATTTAGAGAAGGACACTCTGAGAAGCGTAATTCTAGTACCATATTTCTCCTTAACATTTTAATTATGCTTTATTTAGATTTTCATTGGATTCTTATTAAAAAAAAAGCAGTCAGGATGAGGAAAAATTAGCACAAATAACTGATTTGATACTCTACCTTTAAATATCTCTTGGCATCCAGCTAATTCTTTAGCACAGCCTAAGGGTTAAGGGCAGTGGTTCAGAGTCAGATGGACTAGAATTTGAATCCCGGCTTCACTATTTTCTAGTTGGACAAGTTTTTGTCCCCCCACCCCCTTAACTCTTAAGCATGAATGCTAAATGGTATTCATGCTTAAGTGGATGGTAAATTGCAAGCATGCATGAGTTACTGTTATTATACACTCACTCGTGTTACTTTAATGCCTACATAAATAGTTGTCAAATCCCGTGGAGATGAAGGAGAAGACTTTAAATAGGCAATATTTGGTTTGAATGGAAAGTATCACCCTACTTTCCCCTACTTCTCATTTACTGGGGATTATTTTTGTTCATTCCTGCCCCCCCCATACATATAAAGATCCTGTAGTCCTTTATTTCTAAACTGTTTGTTTGCCCTATTCCAGACATTATAATTGCCTTGGCAATTATGAATCAATAATGTTGCTTGTATGATAGGAACATGTCTGCCAGATACCATGCTGGTATTTTGTTTCTTAGATGTTCTAAGCTGCTATTTATTTTACCTTACTATAACTAGCTAGTGGATTTTTTCAAGTCAATTCTTAGATATCCTAAACCAGGCCTTCAAAATTGCTTTAGTGGGAAAATCATGGATTTAGTTCATCTAGTTGCTGATTCAAATTACTGAAGCAAAATTTAAAAGGAAATGGCCTTATTTCATATTTTTGATGAGTTGAAATTTCATATTGCCATATAATTTTCCTATCCATCTCAATCTTAGCAATATTATTATTGCTTTTAAAACATACTTTTCTTGGTAATGAAAGTAATAACAAATTATAGAAAATTTGAAAATTACAGAAAAATACAAAGAAAAAATAAAATCATTTGTAATCTCACTAAGAGGGAACTGTGGTTAATATTTTGATGCCTTTGTTTTATTCTGGACTTTTTCTGTGCTTTCATATGTAAAAGTTGATTATGCTGTTTGTGTGTATACACACAGATACACAAATATTCACAGCACTCTTAAGTAATTCGGTATCCTGTTTCATATTATATTGGCGATTGTTACATGTTAGTAAAACAGTCCATTCCCCTATTTCTTATATTTCATGCCAGTGTTGTGTATAATTATATGTAAAGCTCTTATCATAGTGCTTAGAACATAGTAAGCACTCATATGGTAAATGTTATTAATTTCCTTGTATATAAATTTTTGTATCTAGAATTACAAACATTTAAGATTCCTAATACAAGTTGTCAGCTTTTTTTGGAGAGAGAGGTGGAGGTTGAGGGGAAGCTTTGCTTTTTCACACAATAGCCAGGTACAGATGAGTATTTTTACAGAGTTGATTCCCTTTTCATAAGAAACAAATGTTCTCTCTCTCTCCATATATTATTTAAAATATCTATGTTCTTCTGCATTAAGAATAATAAGAATAATATGGTCTGCCTGAGCTTGAAAGAGTTATTATGAAGTGTGTGCCAATATATTTCTCCTAGTACTTAGCTTGTATATCATGTATTTCATCAAATGAAAGCATGTATCTCTTCCCTGTGGATTAGATTTTTAAAATTACCGTCTTTGTTCACATAATAATTTGTGCCTTAAGTGACTTGGTCTAAAATTAATATTGCCATCCCTGTTTGGTTAGTTTGCATTTGTTTGTTTTTGTTTTGAGATGATTCCCACTAGGTTTTTAGTTTTTAACTCTTTAAATGCTGATTTTAGTATTTCTTTCTAAGCAATATAGAATATTTTTATCAGTTAATAGTGAAATTTATACTGTCCACATTTATGATCTGAAGTGTTTGATCTGTTATTTTGTTTTACAGATTATCTTTAAAAACCATAAAAAGTCATAAAAAAGATTTTTTTTTAATTTTATGACTTTTTCTATCAATGTGCTGTTTTGTTTTTTTCTCCAATGATTTCAAAACTCGAAGTTCATTTTGTTTTAAAAATATTTTTATTGAGATATCTTCATGCACCATACAGTCCATCCAAAGTATACAGTCAATGACTCACAATATCATCACATAGTTGTGTATTCATCACTAGGATTATTTTTAGAACATTTGCATCCCTCCAGAAAAAGAAATAAAAAAGAAAAGTGACAAAAAGAAAAGAAAAATCATTTCCTAGCTATATTTCAGATCTTTATTTTACTAAGAATGAAAGTATCCTTTTGTCATCCCTATATGTCACATTTATTTTTGGTCCATAATATCTTGCTACAAAGTCCTGAACTTTTAGTTTCATTTTGGGTTTTGGATCATAGGGATGGTGTGGTGGTCTGAAGCTGTATGTACCCCAGAAAAACATATTTTTAAATTTAATCCATTCCTGTGGGTGTGAATTCATTGTAAGAAGGACATTTTGATGAGATTATTTAAATTAAGATGTGGCCCAGCCCAGTCAGGATGAGTCTTAATCCTATTTCTGCAGTTCTTTTTTAAACAGAATGAAATTGAGAAGGAAGAGAGAGCCCACACATGGGACAGCCAGAACTGGAGGTCAGTGGAACCCAGAAAGGAAGGGAGGGGCCAGGAGAGACCACCAAGAGCACTGCCATGTGACAGGCACTAGGGACGAAGGATTGCTACCATCCAGCCCCAGAATGCCACAGTCTTTGAGGATAAAGCATTGCGTTGATGATTTGGACATTTTCCCAGGCTCAAATCTGTGAGCTAATAAATTACCATTGTTTAACCTGACCCGTTACATGGTACTTGCTTGAGCAACCCAGGAAACTAAAGCAGGTGGCTGAATTAATACTTCTTAAATTATGTTTCTGTGTAATATTTTTGACATTTACATTCCATTTGTAATCATATTTACAATATTATGCATAGTTAACCATTATTTGATTTCAATGCTTACTGCCAGTTCTTTTATGTATAACAACATTGTATAAAATGTTGAGTTTTTAATTTTGATGTCATTTTTAGTTGGCTGCCTTTTTTAGGAGAGCTGAACTTTCCATCTATTCTCCTCTCCAAGTTCTAGACAATTGATAACAGAAATGGGCACCAGTCGAGACTTATAGCGCCTAAAGTACATGGGTCTCTGGTTGTACTGGGCAGGGTTCAGTTGAAGAGAATTCAGCCTCAGACAAGCAAATACATTCCTACTAGCTTAAACAGGAAAAAGTCCCAGGGTGTTAAATATGTTACAAAATCACCAGAAAGGTTGATGAAACAGACTCTAGGTGAACTTTCAGCAGAGATGCCTAAACTACAGTCTGGAACCAGACCATCTAGGAAGTTTCACCCTCTGCTGTGAAGAGGAAGCCTACAGCTCCAGAACCATCCTGTCATAGCCATCGTCAGAAAGCTGCTGCTTTGCTACTGACTGCAGAACCACATCCCTCTTGTTACAAAATGTGCCAGCAAAATAGATGGTTTATGGCTTGCGTTTTGGGGATTAGATTCCTAATGCTGCTCCAGAGAAACAAAGGGCCTCATTCCAGCGCTCAGCAGCAGCAGCAGCAGCAGGAGAAAGTGGCATTCTGTAACACTTGTGCTTTCCAAATGCTTGTGAGAGTATTTGACTGGAAGAAATTAATCATACCTGGAACCTACCTGCAAAAGAGCCTATGAAATGAATTGTTTTGTTTCCAGTCTCTGGTTTACAGAGATATTCTCTGGAAAGAGGATGGAATGGATATCCAGAGCTAAATCTAACATTTACCATAATATTATGCTAGGAGGGCTGAGAATGCATTATCCCAAAATGAATTTATCCATTCAATCCCAAGCCGGCAAATTGTATTACAAGTTTTCTTTCCCCAAGCTTGGAGGCTACGCTCTGGTGGCCTATATCACTTGAGAACAGGAAGAAGAGGAGAACACCCTCTACCTGAACAGACAATTCCAGCAGAGAAAGAGAGAAAGAGAGAGAGGATCAGAGAGAATGAGTGGAGCCCATGTCTCACTTTGAAGAACCATGATTGTCCCCAAGGTAACATGGACTATCGAAAGGCAGGTTCTTCCCACTTAGATAAGCAGCTACTTCCTGTTTGGAGAGGAGAGAAGGCATGCTTTCACTTAGGCAGACTTTGGGCTGAAGCAGAAACGTGGTTTTTGTATTTTCAGATGCTGTGCTGCTTTGAAGCTGTTATATGCCCCAGAAAGGGCCATGTTCTTTAATCCATTCTGTGGGTGCAGTTTTATTGTGGGTGGGAACTTTTGGTTAGATTATTTCAATAGAGATATGACCCAGCCCATTCAAGGTGGTTCTTAGTACATTTACTGGAGTCCTTTATGAGAGGATAAAAGACATAAAATGCTGAGAGAGCTCAGGGAAACTCCCAGAGATAGATTAAGAGAGAACCCACGGAAGTCCAGAGAGAAAGACACTGAAGCCAGAAGCTAAACCTGGAAGAGAATGACCAGCAGACACCGGCCATGTACCTTCCCGTGTGACAGAGGTGTCCTGGATGCCAGTGGCCGTTCTTCAGAGAAGGTATTAGTCCTGTTGATGACTCAATTTGGGCATTTTCACAGCCTTAGAACTGTGAACTTGTAACTTAGTAAATCACCATTGTAAGAGCCACCCCATTTCTGGTATATTCCATTCTGGCTGCTTTAGCAAACTGAAAGAGATGGGAATGTAAGAAATGAAAGAAAAGGATTTGACCTGTAGTTGCCCATAATTATCAATAAAATTTAAAACTAATGGTACAATAATTGAATGTTCTCTGAATCATCTATAGTTGAGAATGTCATCCCGTATCTTCACATGTGAGTGACAATTTGGTAGGTTAGCACTGTTGGATTATAATCTTTTCTGCCCCCAAAATCCATTGTATGGTTATTAAGTATTACAAAAGAAGCTCAGACAAGTCTAAGGTTCTTCCTTGGTGGAGAAGCTACTTGCCTTGCTTCTTCTGCCTGGAGTCTTTCAGATTTTGTTTATTTGCCTTATCCTGTAAATTGGGCACTTCAGCAGAATATATATATATATATGTTTGACTTGTTGCTTGAGATCTACTTGGAACATAGTTGGCCCTTTTATAAGACTATCAGGTTGGACAAATTTTCTTCAATTCTTTCTCCAATCACTGCTTCTGTTGTGTTTTTCAGCTTACAATTTTGAAGATAATTATAATTCGTAATATGTTTTCTTCATTCTTTGGGATCTACTTCTCATTTCATTGTTCTGACGTATTTTTATTTTTTTGTGAATTTCAGATGATCTCCTTTTTTGGTCAAGACTGTGGTCGAATCCATAGTTTTCCATATTTCCAAAATACTTTCCATCTGATGCCAGGGTAGCCCTTTTCTGAAGTGTGTGCATGTTCTTGTCCTGATTCATTTCCCAATTACATTGATCACATCTGCGGTGTGAAAACATCATCTTCCCACATTTCCTCAGGCTGGATTGAATAAGAGGCCATCTACCATGTGCTGCCACAGCTCACCTGCCTTCTACCTCTGTAACATTTCTGCCTGGGACAGTTCCAGCAGAAGTGCAGCATTTCACCTCTGGTGACTTCATTAAGGCCCAGTTTTTTTGTTGAACATTTTGGTCTCTTAATTATGTAGAGAAAGATAAGTGCTCACTGGGGGCTGCCTCAAAAAACACCCCTTTGTGGCAAGGAAGCTGGTGTCCAGTTTTCTAGTAAATAAAGATCTTGTTTTATGAAATGAGGGATAATGCCGGGAAGGCTAATAGTCTTTCAGTGGGTAAATGTCCGTTTCTTATGGCTAAATTGGCATGACAAACCTGAGTTTCTCAATCCAGTTCCATTGGCTTCATAAGAAATGAAAATTTCTCCATGAAGTCGGTCCTAGTTTTCAGTGTTGTGGTGTGTGTGTGTATATTAGTGGGAATTTAGATGAGCCCATTTCAGGAACTTCTATCCAGACTATTTGAACTGAAAGAGAGCAGTACTATGATTCGGCCTTAAAAATGTGACAACTGGAACCCATTCTGCTCTTGTACAATTTAGTTCATAGATAGTTCTTGTTGAGGTGAAAGCTGATGTAGTTGTTAGAATCTAGCAAAACAGAAGTCTATAATTTGGAATAAATGGGTGTTTTAAGAATTGGGATTAATTGTAGTTCTGATATCATACTTGCAAAATTATCCTTTCATAGATAGAATGGCAAAAACACAACAGAAGCAGTGATTGGAGAAATAATTGGAGAAAATTTGTCCAAGCCAATAAAGTCTTATAAAAGGGCTGACTATGTTCTAAGCAGATCTCAAATTTTATTATTTGAAATTCGTGATGTCATTGAAATTGTACTCTCTTCTGTTTATTCTCATTGTAAATGTTACATTCAACGTGTACAATAAACCTGTTCTCTCTAATATAGTTGCCACTAGCCCCAAGTGGTTAAGTTTAAATTTTAATTAATTAAAATAAAATACAATTCAGTTCCTTAGTCACATTCACCACATTTCAAGTACTCAATAGCCATCTGTGATAGTAGTTATCACTGCAACCATGATAGTGGTTATAGTGCAGATATAAAACATTTCTTTTATTGCAGAAAGTTTTCTTCGGACAATGCTATTTTAGACAGCAGTGTCTTTAAATGTGTATTTTCTGATTAACTCAAATCCTCATTGGATGTAATGCAATGTATTTTGGGGAGAGAATTTAAAAATGTATGATAACTGACTCTATGGTCTTAGCTGGATTCCTTCTTAAATAGCTTTTAAACTTTAGAGTAAATAAAATATTTATTTTAAAGATCTAGAAATTTACCAAAAAGTTGCAAAAGTGGTACAGAGTTCACATATAACCATCACCCAAATATTCTCAGTCAGGTCAATAGGTATGGGAGTCAATCTTTAACTAGTGTCTAAATTGGCCAAGCTGTTTTGACCAATACCATACAATGGGCTGGCCCCCCAAAACAAGCATTTATTAGTTTTTGGTGTAGAGGCTAGAAGTCCGATATCAGCAAGGCTTGCTTTCTCCTAGAGTCTGTAGCGTTCCGGTGCTGTCTGCTGGAAAATGTTGGGGCTCCCTGGCCTGAATCTCTGCCTCCTGTCCCTTGGTAATGCCTTTTCCTTTCCCCTGCTCTTCCCGTTTCCACTGACTTCCTTACTTCTTCTTGTGGACTTTAATAACTTCTGGATTCCAGTTTCTCCTCTTTATATGATCTCAAGTAGTAGGGATTAAGACCTACCCTCATTCAGTTGAGCCACATTTAACTAAATATAACGTCTTCAAGAGGACCTATTTACAGTGGGTTCACACCCGCAGGGGCGTGGATTAACATTAAGGAGATGCGTTTGCTGGGGTACATAATTCAACCTACAATACCTAGTTTAACCATTCACATTTTAACTGATTATTGATACAGGTGGATTACTATCTATTACATTTGTAACTGCTTTGTTTGTTGCATTTACTTTTTGTTTTTTTCCCCCTTTTCTGCCTTCTCTGATTTTAATACAATATTTTATGATTCCATTTTAATTCCTCTCAGCATATAAAAATTACTTCCTTAAAAAATCCTTTTGTTGGTTGCCTTATAGTTTGTAATATAAATTTTTAGCTAATCTAAATGCACATGCAATAAGTCTGTAACACTTCATGTATAGTTCAGTTACCCATGACAGCGTTCCCAGTTTTACCTTTCTATTCCTTGTGATATTGCTGTCGTTCATATATATATGCTATGTTCACCCAATACATCATTTTTTGCCTTAAAAAAAGTGTTCTTGATCAATTAAGACTAAGAGAAGTAAAAGACTATTTTACTTTCATTCATTCCTTCTTTGATACACTTCTTTTCTTTACATAGTTCCTGGCCCATATCATCTTTTCTCTGCCTGAATAGCTGCTTTTTACATGTCTTGCAGGACAGCTCTGCTGGTGATAAATTCCCTTAGTTTTTGTTTGTCCAAGAAAGTCTTTATTTTACCTTCACTTTTAAGGATATTTTCATTGGATATATAATTCTAGATTGGTGGTTTTTCTTTCAACACTTAAAATTTTTCACTAACTCTTCTCTTATTTGCATGATTTTGAACAATGTCTGCTTTAATTCTTATCCTTGATACTCTATCAGTAAGATGTTTCCCTACCACCCTCATCTCGCTTCTTTCAATATTTTCATTGTGCTTGTTTTTCTGCCATTGGATTATGATCTGCCTATGTGGTTGGTTGGTTTGTTTTTTGGGTACATGGTTTGGGAATCGAACTCGGGTCTCCTGCATGGAAAGTGAGCATTCTGCCACTGAACCACCTGTGCACCCCTGCCTACGTGTTTTTGCTCATTTTGTTTTATATTTACCCTGTTTAAAGTTCTCTTAGTTTCCTGGGTCTGTGGTTTGGTGTCTGTTATTAATTTGGGGAAGTTCTCAGCCATCGTAACTTCAAATATTTCTTTGCTTTGCTCTCTTTCTTTTCGGTCTGGTATTCAGTTACCCATGTACCATATATTTTTATATTGTCCCACAGTTCTTAGATGTTTTTTTTTTTATTTTTTATTCTCTCTTCTCATTAAATTTCAGTTGGAAAGTTTCTATTAACTTATTTTCAAGTTCTCTGATTCTTTCCTTGACCACAGGCATTTTCCATTACTGTATTTTTTACATCTAGCAGTTCCTTTTGATTCTTGATACTTTTTTAGTTTCTTTCTTTCTGCTTCCATTTTCCATCTGTTCTTGCATGCCATCTATTTTTTTCCCTTTAGAATCCTTAACATCCTGAATTAGAATCCTTAACAAACAAAGTTTCCTATTTGATAATTCCAATATTTGTGTTATATCTGAACTTGGTTTTGATGATTGCTTTATCTTTTCAGGGTGTTCTTATTTTGCCTTTTGGAATGCCTTGTTATTTTTTGTTGAAATCTAGACATATTGTGTCAAGTATTAGAAACTGAAGTAAATAGACCTGTAGTGTGAGGATTTATGTTAATCTGGCTAGGAATTGGGCAGTGTTTAGTGTTTGTTTAGATATAGATAGTAGAGGACCAAATTCCTCTACTGTCTGTGCCTTGTCTCCCCTGCTGGCGTTGGGTTTCGCTGAGCACCCTTCCTCAGACAGTCTGTGTCTTGCAGCTCTTTCAGATGCCATCCACTGCTGGACTGGAGCCCTGCTTTTGTGGTAGTAAGGCATCCGGGACAGGGATTATCCTACAATCTTTAATTAAATATCAGTCTACTTGAAGCTCTCTGCTAGGAACATCACAAGAATTTCTGCAGTGCATAGATTTTATTCTCTTTACCCCAATCCCCTCTGTGGCTACAGTGTTCCCAGTCTACTCCCCTGATGACCTAACCTCTATTGTGCTTTATCCCTTTTGAGTGGACAAGAATGTTAGAGCTGGCTGGAGGGGCTCCAGTGAGGATGTGTTCCTTTGCTCAGATGAAAAATTTTCAGAATTGAGCTCTGGAAAAGTCTTTTTCCAAGGACAGAGTACCTTTTTATATAGAAGGCTTTGGAATTATTCTTCTCTTTCCCTTACCAGAGCCAGGAGGTTATCTTTCTTGTTTTCTCACAGTTCAAACCTAAAGGGAAAGCCCTTGAAAGTATGAGTTTGCACTAAGACTGTAGCTCCCCAGGATTTTCTCACTCTCATGTTAGTCTGTGCTCAGTGACCAACAGTTTGCCACAATGACATTTAAGTATTCCTACCAGTTTCCTCTATTGCCTAAACTAGCTGGAGTATATTTCTTACTTATCGAAAGATTACTGAAGGCACAGAGATAATGAGAATCAGAATGAATTTCAGAGAAGGGGAGACTTTCGTATTTGTTTGAAAGAGGCTTTTTGAAAGAGCTAGCACTCAGTCATGATTGTGTGCTTATTTTTAATTATTTAATAACTCGGATCCTTCGGAACAAAGGTATAAGTAAAAATTTTATATTGTTTTTCCATAGGGCTTCTGTTCAACATAGTAAGATTGAGATGGTAAATTGATTTAACTTTTTTGGATTCAATGGTAGATTATGCTTCCTATTTTTAAAGCTCTGGTAGAATCTTTTCAGTTAAAGGATTGCATATTTTTTATTTTTTGTGTAAAATTGCTGAATTATGGTTCTCATTTTGAGTTTATAAATTTTAAATAGTCATCTAGATATACAGGATTATTAGTCTTTGGAACAGAAGGACATAATTGGGTAAGAGGCAGAAGGATCTGGCATCACTAAGTGGTTGGTACTTGTTTCTGTTAGTCCAGAAGACATTGTTATAAAAGAGAGTGTTATGGAAAGACAACCTATGGACTAAGAGAAAATATTTGCAAAACATATAATAATATGGCATATATTCATTATGTGATATGGATATATTCATGCAGTGGAATATGACTCTTACAACTTAAAAATAAAGGAGACAAAAGCCAATTAAAAAATGGGCACAAGATTTGAATAGTTACTTCCCTAAAAGAAGACATATGGATTGCAAATGAGCACCTGAAAAGATGCTTAGCATTATTAAAATGATGGAAATGCAAATTAAACCACGAGATACATGACACTCCCACCAAATTTTAAAAGGATTGACCATATCAAGTGTTGACCAGGATGTGAAGGAACTGAAATGCATCTTTGATGATATAATGTAAAATTGTATTGCCACTTTGGAAAACACTTTAGCAATTTTTTTAAAAGTTAAACATACCCCTACCATGTAGCCCAGGCATTCTCCCCCTATGCATTTACCCAAGAAACATGAAAGTATGTATTTTTTTTAAAGATTTGAACATGACTGTTCACAAACTAGAACCAGTCCAAATGTCCATGAAGAGAGAAATAGAAAGTAACAGTGTGAAATATTTATACAGTAGTATATTACTCAGCAATGAAAAAATATAAATTACTGATACATGCAACAACATGGATGAACCTCAAAATAATTATGCAAAGTGAAGTAAGCAAAAGAAATAGTACATAGTCTATGATTCTATTTACATAAAATTCTAAAAATGCCAATAAATTTAGGGTGACAGAAAGCAGATCAGTGGATGCCTGGGGATGAGGTAGGAAGGGGATGAGTGGGAGAAAGAACCACGACTAGACATGAAGAAACTGTTTGGGGAGATGGTTGTGTTCACTGACTTCATCCCAGTGATCATTTCAAAGGTATATCCTTATGACAAAACTTATGAAATCGTACACTTTAAATATGTATACTTTATTGCATGTCCGTTATTCTTCAATAAAGCACTAAAAAGGAAAAATTAGTTAAATACCATTAAAAGGAAAGGAATAAAATAGCCATAAATCTAATATCAAATGAGATCACTAAGGGGCAACAAATTTGTGTTCAAACTAAATGACTTTTGTAAGAATTTGAAAATGTTCTGGGGAAGCAAGTTGGATTCCTTTGGGAAGGGGATTTTCCCAAAGGCTGGGTTGAGGAGAAACAAAGACCCTTTTAGATAACATCCCAGGCTAGAAACATGTGCATTATATGCTGAGGAGGGGGAGACTACAGCTGTGAAGGAGGGCCAACAGCAGTTTAGCCTGCGCCCTGGGTACACTTTAAAGCAGCAGCTTCTTCTCCCCTGGCCTGATGCATAGCTGAGTTTCTCATCCCCTCGACCTACAAATGACTGTTCTTTTCTAAAGCCTTGTTTTCCTTATTTGTAATGCTGTGATGACAATATCTGCTCCCCTACAACTTTACAGGGTCATTTGAAGATGGACTAAAATTAAATAAGCCTGTAAATTGCTTTTAGTTCCTCAGAGACTGAGTGGCATTATTTCTGTTGGTTGTTCAGTCTGGTTGAGTGCAGTGTGTCATTGGAGTCGTGCTGCTTTGTACTACAAGGAAACGGAGATAGAAGACCTAGAAGATATTTATCAGCAGTCGGGGCTAACAGCTTTCTCATTTTGAGTAGCCATTATCTCCACAATTTCTTTCTTTTTTAAAAAAAGGAAACATACTAAAAAGCAACATACGTGATGGAAGGAAATACAGTAAAGGTGCCATGGCTAGGAATCTTAAAACTGTTTATGATTTCCTTGCTTCCCTTTGTTAATATGAAAGATACTCGAGTTTTCTGAACTTATGCTAGTTTTTGCTGAAGGATAAAACAAATGACTGTATTTGTGTTTAATATAAAGCAGGAATTTGTTTTCTTCTTTCTAGGTTACCTTTTCTTATTACTTTTTTTTTAACAAAGAAACTTTGTATTGCCTATAGTTTAAGGAATATCTATTGCCTGGATTCCAAATATCTATATGTTCTTTGCTTGGATATTGGGCTCCTGCTGTGTAATTTAGATCCTTCCTTGTCATCATTTATGCAAAAGTTTTCAGATTTCTCACTTTGAACGTGTTGAAGCAAAGAACAGATATATCCCTTGCTGTCCCTTAGCTGGAAGGCAGCTTTGTTATTTCTTGAGGCTGGGTGGTTTTACAGAGGTGTCAGTCATATCCTCAGGGAAGAAAATTTCAGGAAACACTGGCAATTCAAGGTTTGAGAATGTTGCTTCTAGTCGAGGTCTTCTAGGAAGGCTGGGCTTTTCTTCTTTTCAAAATCTTGGGTTTCATGAAAGAGAATCTATTCTGTCCCATGGAAGGTGAAAATTAGACAGATGTGTTCAGTCAAGTCAGTGGCTGGCTGGCGTGGAGTCCATACCTGGAAACTCCCTTGCTGGAAAGATGGCCCTGGAAGACATGACTAATTCAGAAGGCAGCTTACAGTTAGGGTCAGGGGCATATCATGGGGACTGAGCTTGAACACCACGTGAATATCTCGGAAGAAAGAAGCAGCAGTAAGTAGCACAGGAAAACAGCAGCCGAAAAGCAAAATTTAGGGATTGTGCAACTCGCTGGAGAGAGGTGTTGCAAATTAGAACGGGGGTTTACAGGAGAAAGGGAAAGTAAGTAGCAGGGATTTACGGTCCAGAAAGCAAAAGAACTATTGTAAAAAATGGACATCACATGTCTTTGAAGGTGTTTGTAAATCTTCTGTAATAATAGAAAAGAAGAGATAGAAGAAGGAAAGAAACAGGGCTATTTGATAGACGGGGGGTTGAACCAATGACTTTGCTCATTGAACATGACTTTCTCTTCATTTGAGGGGTGCTTGGGAAAATCAGTGGGAAAGTCAAACTGTATAATTGCTACTTGTTTGAACCATTTAGTAATCCCATTCAACCGTCCATGAAAGAGTTATTTTCACACAAATGATTATCCATGTTAGAAAATGGCACTTAAGGGATCTAGCAAGGTGCTGTTTATACAAATCATAACCTTTGCCCCGTACCCCTTGTCACCCAATGGGTGGTTTGCCTCCTAGGATTACAGGATTGGTGGTCTGTGGAGGAGTGAAGGAATGTATATTTATCTTGTTTTTATATGGAAATAACCACGATACTTTCTGCAATTATTTTTTTGACTGGTACGTCCTTTCCACCAAATTAGCCGCTTTGAGAGTTGTCTCAACTAGACATTTGTTAGTGAAGGAGACACAGGGCACTGGAATCAAGATTCAGGCTGAGTATACATTTGTCTGTCCTTGAAGATCTTGTGGATCGACTTTATACCATATGGTCTCTGAAAATACAGTGATATCTGGAGCATATGAGGGATATTTTCAAAATGATTTGGTTCATAAAACTGTCAGTTGACTTCATACATCTAATTGAAACATTTTCCATCTAAAATAGGGCAATTTACAGAAGTGTCTCTCTGGTTTATTTACATTGCATATTCCCATAAAGCAGCAGGTTTGCAATAAAGCGTTTGACACCCCCATGATATTTAAAAAAAAAAAAAAAGAAACAACAATATGCAACCTGGCACAGGTTAGCACTAGTGTGAAACTGTAGACTGGGGGAATATCTTAAACAGCAGCGACTTCAAAACTAAATGAAGTGTCATCTTAAGGAGTCTGCTGGTTATGCAATTTAAATTACTCACCTGAAATTAATATTCTGCTGAGGGAAATAAAGCAATTTAAAAGACCACATAATTTCTGAACACTTTAATGACATTATGTGGTCATAGACTGCTGCTCCCTTATCTAATATAGTAACACCACAGTTGCCTTTTTTTTTTAGGAAATCTGTTTTAGTGCTTCAGAGATGAGCTATACATTACACTGATACTCCCCAAGAACACTGTTTTTTTTAAAGAAGTTTTATTGAGGGGTACAATCCATCCAAAATATGCAGTCAATAGCTTTCAGTATAATCACAGATGTGCATTAATCACTACAATCAATTTTAGAACATTTTTATTACTCCAAAAAGAAAAATTCCGTATCCCTTAGCAGTCACCTCTCATTCCCTCTATCCTTCCCCAGCCCATTATAACCATTAATCTAATTCTATCTGTATAAACTTGTTTATATTTACATTTTATAAATGAAATCGTATAATATGTAGTCCTTTGTGTCTGGTTTCTCTCATTTAGCATAAATTTTTTAAAATTTATTTTTTTATTAAAGAAGGTATAGGCTTACAGAAAAGTCATGTCAACAGTTTGGATTAGTGTGGTATCTTTGTTACAGTTGATGAAAAAATATTAAAATATTGTTAGCTGTAGTCCATAATTTACATTAGGTTTATTTTACCCAACATATCACCCTCTTATTATTACCTTATAATGATAGCCTTTATTACAATTCATGAAAGAACATTCCTTAATTTGTAGTATTAACCCATCATCCACAACAGGGTTTGTTGTGTTATATGGTTTCATGTTTTATTTTTGACCTTTCCTAATAGTAATGTGCATGACCCAAAATTTCTCCTTTCAACCACATTCACCAGCATAATTCAGTGCTGTTAATTACACTCACAATAATTTGCTACTATCACCACTATCCATTTCTAAACATTTGCAATCAACCTAAATAGAAATTCTGCACAAATTAAGCATCAGTTCCCATTTTTATATTTCATTCTATCCTCTACTAACCTGTATTCTAGATTCTAATTCTATGAGTTTGCTTATTATAATTAGTTCATATCAGTGAGATCATACAATATTTGTCCTTTTGTGTTCTGGCTTATTTCACTCAGCGTAATGTCTCCTAGGTTCATTGATGTTGCAAGCATCAGGATTTCATTCCTTCTTACAGCTGAATATTATTCCATAGTATGTTTATACTACATTTTGTTTTTCCATTCATTGGTTGATGAATACCTGGGTTGCTTCCATCTTTTGGCGATTGTGAATAATGTCCCTATGAACATCAGTGTACAAATATCTGTTCGAGTCCCTGCTTTCATTTCTTTTGTGTATATACCAACTAGCAGGATTGCTGGATCATATGGCAATTTTGTACTTAGCTTTCTGAAGAATGCCAAACTGTCTTCCACAGTGGCTGCACCATTTTATATTCCTGCCAGCAGTGAATGTGAGTTCTTATTTCTCCACATTCTCTCCAACAGTTGTTTCTGTTTCTATTTATTTTTTAAGTACTGGCCATCCTAGTATGTGTGAAATGATAGCTCATTGTAGTTTTTATTTTACCCTCAGATTGTGCATTATTAGTGCAATCTGTATTTTTCATGCTGATTGATATTGCCACTTTGCTGAACTTGTTTATTAGCTCTAGCAGCTTTAATCCATTAATATTCAATGTTATTACTGTAAAGGCAGTACAAACTTCAATAGTCTTATCTTTTGGTTTTTATATGTCATATCTTATTTTTATCTCTTTTATCCTATTTTAGTTACCCTCACTGCTAATCTTCATTTCTACATTCTTCTCCAAGCCTCTCTCTCTCTTGTCTTTCCTTTCAGCTTGAAGAATTTCCTTCAGTATTTCTTGTAGGGCAGGTCTCTTGTTGATGAACTCTCTTAGTTTTTGTTTATCTGTGATTTTAAACTCTCCCTCTTTTTTTTTTTTTGCATGGGCAGGCACCGGGAATCGAACCCGGGTCTCTGACATAGTGGGCAAGAACTCTGCCTGCGGATCTACCGTGGCCTGCCCTCTCCCTCATTTTTTTTTTTTTTTGTCTGGATTACATTTTTTAATTTAAAGAAAGTGTTACTGATGAATTGAAATTTTCTGTAAATTGCCCACCCTATTCTCATCTTTTCTTCCTTAAAGCTAATCACTTTCTTGAAGATGTCACAAATCCCTTCCATTCATACTTTTATTTTGTCAGATAAAGAATTCTTGGCTGGCAGTTTTTTTTAATATGATCTTAAACATATCATATCACTGCCTTGTTACCACCATAGTTTCTAATGAGAGATCTGCACTTAGTCTTATTGAGTTTCCCTTGTATATGATGAATTGCCTTTCTTTTGCTGCTTTCAGAATTCTCTGTCTTTGGCATTTGAAAGTCTGATTAGTGAGTGTCTTGGCATTGGTATATTTGGATTTATTCTGTTTGGGGAACGCTTCCCTTCTTAGACCTGTATAGATGTCTCGCATTAAAATTTAGAAAATTTTGGCCCCTATTTCCTCATATATTATTTCTGCCCCCTTTCCTATCTCTTTTCCTTCTTGACCACTCATGATTCATATATTTCTGACTTCATGTTGCCATTAAAATCTGAGAGGCCCTGCTCAATTTTTTCTATTCTTTTCTATATCCGTTCTTCTGTCTGTAAGATTTTGATCACCCTATCTGTTAGTTCATTGATTCTTCTGTCTGTCCAAATCTGCTGTTGTATGCCTCTAGCATATTTCTAATATCTTATATTTTTCCTTTCATTCCCATGATTTCTGTTAGGTTTCTTTTATAATTTCAAATTATCCTTAGCTCGCCCTATGTCTTCTTCATATCCTTTATCTCTTTAGCCATATTTTCCTTCATCCCCTTGAATTGATACAGCAGATTCGTTTGAACATCTTTGATTACTTGTTACAAATTCTGTGTCTCCTCTGAAGTTTTAATTTGTTTCTTTGGGCTATATCTTCTTGTTTCTTAGTATGGCTGGTAATTTTTACTGATGTTTAGACATCTGATTGATGAGCTTATTCTGAGGGTTAGTTTCTCTTTCTCTTGCCTAGGCTTTTCTTATATGGTTTTGAGTTAAGCCTCATCTTTAATACTTGGTTCAATTTATTCTAGACCCTTAGAATTGCCTGTGTTTATAGTTTTTCAGCTCTTCTTCAACTGATTGTTATCCTGCTTAGTGGTACAATTTTTAAGATTTCACTATTTGTGTAATTTTTCATCACCAGGAATCAGCGTCCTTTCTCCTGTTCCTTCTCTGGGAATCTTGATCTGTCCCTGTTTGTTTTTGTTTTGCTTCTATAGTTTGTTTTTTTAAACACTCCTGCTTCTAGCTGCTTTTGCCTAGAGGGCAAATTCTGGGAGGAAGGCCAATGTTCCCAAATCAATATTACCTTGTCAAAATCGGGCCAGGGACCCCTTAAGGAGGCTTATACCAGCTCCAAAGAGCCATGCAGAGAAGGTCAGAAAAAAATGCCAGAAGTCTTTCTGAGGACTGCCCGAAACTGTGCCTTCCTGCCCTGTTCAGCGGAGGGTACTCTTCCAGAAACTGTTCCTGCACCCTGAGGCAGTACTGTGCCTTTAAATCTCCCTTTGCCCTTGTTGCGGGCATGGTTGAAACTATGGCCCACAGCGTCCTTGGCCAGAGTGGGCTGAAACAGCAGCTCAGAGCTTGGGCCAGCAATCCAAATTCGCGGATCAAAGGCTGGGATCGGTGCTTGGCTGTGCCCCCAGTGCTGTTCCTGAGGAAGAGGACTCCTGTGTCCCCTTCTGTCTGAAGCAGCCAACCAGTGACCAGACCCCAAGGCAGCCTACCTCGAAAGTGGAGTGTGAGTGTCAGCAGCTGCAGTGGAGTAAGCTACTTACAGTTCTTTACCACATTTTCTCAGCCTCTTCTTCCTCCTTTTCCCTGGATGCTGTACAGTGTCCTTGGCCACCAGAGTCCTACAACAGTTGTTTCAGACCATTCTTGCCTGTCCACTAGCTGTTGTGAAGGAGGAATGAGTCCTGGAGCTCCCTACTCCATCATCTTCCTTGAATTTCCCCCCGGTTTCTTGTAACACTAAATGCATTTTTCTATTTTAATTACTTGGCTTCTGAATTAAAAAAAAAAAACACTCATTCCCTGCAAATGGTTAACAATTTGAGATTCTACTCTGCTTCATTAAAATTAGGTAAATGTGACCTTGACGTGCTTATTATGGTACCTAATATTCATTCCTATAGAGAAAGCTGTTAATCAAAGGACTTTAACCTATTGTGTGAATTTTTCAAGCTATTGAGTCCCATAAGAGGCAATTTTCATATTCTATTCCCCCTTTCTAGCTAGAAGCAGTTGAAACTTGCACCATCTTACTATTTCCATCTTTGTCGCATGAAACTGTTAAAGAGAGCAGTTTTTATAACTGTCTGGCACTCTTAAGGAAAGAAGAAAACATGCTGAATTCTTTCTAGGTAAGGAGAGATTTAAGTAAGATATGAACTGTGTCCTATTTGTTTCCTGCTTGTTAGTCTGATTGGCTGAAATAATGAGTAAGGATCAAAAAACAAAGCACAGCCCTCATTTCAGAATTGACTAGAAAGAGGAAGAGTGAAACATAACTAAACACATTATCCTCAGTAAATATTCTCACTGGGAAGCATTAACACATTAACATGAACAAGTACTTTCCAGTGTTCTTTGTTTTTAACTTCGTGATGCTAAAAATCTATGTCCTCAGACAGGAAGAAAAGGTTACTGGGTATGTTAGTTTGAAAGACAGAAAAGCCCTGTCCTTTACTCCTGATTCAGTATTGTAGGGTGGAAACTCTTTTGATTAGATGTGACACTCCCAGTTCTGGGTGTGATCTTTTGACTAGACTATCTCCAGGAAAATGTGGCACACCAAACTGTGGGTGTGACCTTTTGATTAGATGATGGGATTCCACCCATTTGAGGTAAATCTTGATTCAGTTTACTGGAGTCCTTTAATAGGGGAAACATTTTGGAGACACCTCAGATGCAGAATCTTGGAGAACAGTTGCTTCACAGCTGTCAGAACCATGGATATTTGGAGATGCTTGGAGCACCCACAGAGAGAGCAGACACCTAGACACAGGCAGAACCCAGCAGACATCACCATGTGCCTTCCCGTGAGATGCTAAGCAAGCCAGAACCCAGAGTTGTGTCCCCGAGATGCTAAGTGAAGGCCACAGAGGCTTGGAGAGGAAACCACTGGCATCAGAAGCTGAAAGCAACAAACCAGTAACAAGAACCGGCAGACACCAGCCATGTGTATTCCCAGCTGACAGAGGTGTTCTGGGTACCACCAGCCTTTCTTAAGTGGAGGCATCCTCTCAGTGCCTTAATTTGGACATTTTCTTTCCTTAAGAGTGCTAGACAGTTATAAAAAGTTATAAAATGGCCTAGAACTGTAACTATTCAATTTGTAACTACTATAAACTTGTAACTATTAAATTCCCTTTTTAAGAGCTGTTCCATTTCAGGTATATTGAATTTCAGCAGCTTAACAAGTTAATACATTGGGACATTGTATTAACTGTGGTTCTCAACCTTGGCTGCATATAGATTCAGTCAGGAGCTTCTTGGAAGTCGAACGCCCAAGTTACCAACCAAATTAATATTGCTGAGGGCGAAATTAAGACATTATATATATATATACATATATATATACACACACACACATATAGTGTGTGTGTGTATGTGTGTATGTATGTATATTGTGTGGGGCTATATATATGTGGGGGGGTTGTATATAGTATATGTGTGTGTGTGTGTGTGTGTGTATAGAATGTGGAGACTAGAGATAGAGATATATATACTATATATATCATAAATGCTCCCCAGGAAATTACAATTTGTAGCTAAATTTGAGAAATAATTTGGTATGAAACTTTTCTCAGGTAAGTGTTTTTGGTGTTGGTGATGACTCCTTTCAAGAGATTACAATTATCCAATTAATCCTATTATTGTCTTCTAGTTTGAAGACAAAAGAGGAAATTTCATCTATTTAGATTTGGTCAAAACGACAGTGAACTTCTGTAGGGAAGCCAGGGACTGACTTCAATTTTTTTTTGCTTACTTTTTAACACAGTGACTAGCATAGTAGTTGTTCAGTGAATATTTCCTGAATAAGTGTTTAGTCTGCCTGTTTCAGTTTATTTTGATGGAAATTATTTACTGTCATTCATAGACCCTAGTAATAGAATATGTAAAAATATTTAGGAAGAATGTATTATCATTTATTACTTCATCTCCTGAGATGAGTAAACGAAGTTTTCAATAAAATAATTTAGAAATATTTTTCCTGAGAGAACTACACAATTGGGTAGACTAAATTTTTTTGAATGATTTTGGTAACTTTTGCAATTGTAAGCTGGCTGTTCTCAAAGTTATTCAATAATCCAAGAATATAATAAGCATTGGTTAGGTGTTGATGTGTATAAAAGAAAAAATGAGCAGCAGATCATATGCAGGGAGTCAACACTGTTTCTGAGGCTATCGAAGGACATTTAATAAGTAGGCTTTATAGACTGACTACTTAATAAATGATGTCAGCCTGTATTTCTGAGCTGAAAATAATTTCCAGATACCTGTGAATACCCTATTACAGTAGATTAAAGCTCTTAAATTTCTACTTATCTCTTCTAGGTTTCTCCCTTACTTTTATCCATATTTGTGCTGCCTTCTACTGTTATTTATTCAATAAGACAGAGATCTTGGAATAACTCAGCCATAGATATCCCAGGTTTGTACCAAGGACAGTTTTATGAAAATCAAATGCATGTAAAATAAGTGTAGTGTATGTCTTGATAATTTTTATCATGCTGTTTTCAGTGGACATTGGATAACATTAGTAGAAACTATTCATTATAGCCATATGTAAATAAGTAAGCCAATAAAGATTTTTTTCTTAATTTTTAAAATTTATTTTTAATTTTTTAATTGACATGCCAAAACGACATACAAACACGAACATTCTTAACATACAAACATTCCATACATGGTGTACAATCAATGGCTCACGATATCATCGTGTAATAGTATATTCATCACCATGATCATTTTTTAGAACATTTGCATCACTCCAGAAAAAGAAATAAAAAGAAAAAAAAAACTTATACATACTATACCCTCTCATTGACCACATAGGAGAGGTCATTTTTCCTTACATTTTAACAGAAAGAATAAAATTATCTAATCCTTCAAACTAAAAGTAAAACTTTGAAAAGGAATGTATAAATCATAATAAAATTTAGAAACAATATTGCAGGCACTCATATGTGCCACTGAATTTAAATATTTATTAATGATTTGTCCTTCTTTGCTTCATAGTTTGTCTCTCACTTTCTCACTTCCCTTTCCCTCTCTCTTAAAATTTTACAGGCATAACTGAAATTCCATGCACCTCTCTTGCTCTTTCCTTCATCTATAAAGGTTACCATATTTCTGAGGTTGGTATATATGACACCAATGCATGTGGTCTGTTGTCTACATATGCATGTATTCATGAATGAAAGATACTACTTTTATATATCAAAAATGTATATGAGTATTGCTTTTCTCTTAACAGTTTTCAAAATTTATTCATGATGTGTTGAACCTATTATTTTAACAGCTGTATAGTATCCCGTTCTCTTTGTAATTTACGAGTTATTTTATTCACTCTCCTAATGGGATGCCCTTAGGATCAGAAATGGACTTGGAAAGATTGCTTGGAGGTGCTATTTATATTATAACCTGAAAGAGGTGAATAGGGATTTTCAGAGAGAAATACACATTCCAGGGAGAAGGAACACAAAGGCTTAGTATTGAGGCCTGGCAAACTTCAAATAGTATGAGGCAAATATGGATGAACTTTGGGAATATCTTAATTGATGTCTTCCTAGAATTATTTTTCAATAAGAGCAATCTTTTTTTTTTTTTTTTTTTTTTTTTTTACATGGGCAGGTACCAAGAATTGAACCCGGGTCCTCTGGCATGGCAGGAAAGCGTTCTTGCCTGCTGAGCCACTGTGGCCCACCCAAAAAGCGCAATCTTAAAATGACTGCTAATAAAGCTATGATATAGCTTTGCTGATGGGTAACATGATACTAGTCTTATGTTTTATTTTGTCCCATTTTTTAAAATTTTATTTATTTATTTTTATTTTTAAATGGGCAGGCACCAGGAATCCGGGTCCTCTGGCATGGCAGGCAAGCATTCTTGCCTGCTGAGCCACCGTGGCCCACCCTGTCCCATTTTTAATGAGAAAAATAAATTTGACCTCTTTTTACTTTTTCTCAATGCTTTGTGCAGTAATTTTTTTTTAAATTTAAAGCTTTACTTTGAAATATTTTTGAACTTAACAACTGCAAAAATAACACAAATCCTCTACACAGAACTCTAACATACCCCCAAAGCCCAGATACCCAGATCTGCCAATGTTAACATTTTGTAACCTTTGCAGTATCATTTTACCGATCTATTTCCTAAACATTTGGGAATAGGTTGTACGTGCTCCTTGAACATCTACTACTTCCATGCACATTTCCTCTGAACACGTGTGCTCAAATGATCACCTTAAGTGTATTCAGTAAATTTAATGTTGATTTATAAAGCTTACATTCTCTAATTCCAATTTTTCTTATGTACCAATAATGTCCTTCTGATCCTTTTCTCCTTCATTCTTAGATCCATCCAGCATCATGTTTTGCACTTAACTGTCATTATCTATTTAGATTTTTTTTTTAAGTGTGGAAACATACATACAACATAAATCTTCCCATCCCAGTCCGTCCCAAGCATACCATTCGGTGGGATTAATCACATCCGCGATCACATTCACCACCATCGTTTACTAGAACCTTCCCTCCACCCCAAACTGTAACCCTGTACTCATTTTACTTGAGCTTCCCATCACCCCTGCCCCTACCCACTTCCCTCTACCCCTATCCCTGGTAACCTGCACTCTACTCTCTGTCTCTCTGAGTGTGCATATTCTCTGGTACAGTCTTTGTGGTTACAAAGGCTTAAATTTACCATCCTAAATCTATAACACTTAAATCTATAACAATCTTCTTTGCTTTGGTATCAACTTAACAATTTCAGTAGCACACAGAGGCTATTTTCTTTTCCTCCCCTGTCCACATCTGGTGTATTTTAAAACAAACTCCCTAAACTTGTTGGGGGATTGGAAGCACAGTCTGTTTCCAGACTTCCTTGACTTTTGGAGGTGAATATGTACCTCTCTAGGACAAGAAATAAAATACATCTATTTCAAACAATGTTTAGAAAACATCTAATGTAGTGTGATCCCATTTTACCAAAAAATAAGATCAGGATGACCTTGGCAAATGACCTTCGAATGGACTGAGGGATGAGTCGGTGAAGGTGCTGGAGAATGAGAAGCTCTCAAGGTGAGTGACACTCTGGAGCCGTCCTTCACCTGAAATTCAAGGTCAGCCTCATAACATACCCCATCATAAGTTACGCTTTTTAAAATGTTCTTACTAACGTTTTCTATTTATTTAATTAATAAAAAGTGGATAGTGCAAGCCCTTTATCCTAATCCAAGTACTGAGTAAAAGATTAACAATAAGTCCTGGGTGGCACAGACCTGATTTGTTTAGCTTGATTTAAACATTTAAAAACAGCAATTAACATATAGTACATCATGTGACCACTTTTGCTTTTAAGAAAGCAATCATCAGACATGATAACAAATACTTTATGATTCTTCATTTTAGAAATATTATAATGTTAAGACAACCTACTTTTGCAACAGCAGAATTTCATCCATTACCTGTAAACTCTTCGTTTTTCCTTCAAGTTGCTGTGTTGTTTCTTAAGCTGAGCTAGTAAAATTTTAGCACAATATTCATTTAGAGTGACAGAATTTAATTTAGAGTGATAGACTTCCACAGTTCCTTTAAAAGTGCAAGATATCTATAATTCCATAAACAAAATCATATCACATATTAAAAGACATAAAAAGTAACATGCAATAGCTATACTCAAAAATATGATTTACTGACCATGGGATTGTGGTTGGATAGATACATCATAAAATCTTTTACTATAAATATTTCCAGTGTTAATCTTTTCTATATAGAAAGCAAAAAAACAAACAAAATTCTTCTGCATAAAAAACAATGAGTGAAAAATATTTTTCAAAAGAAAAATAAACTTTTAATGGCATTTGTGGAAGGTTCAAAAGCTAAAGGTGACTTTAAAATGTGGAGCTTTATCTTTCATTTTTCCAGGTTATTTTACAAGGATTTTAGCAACATTTAAAGTGAACATTTACAAAGGCATGTAATGATTTATTAGTGTTCGCAATATAAAAAAGCCACATGTAGGAGCTTTAAGAATTAAATATAAGTTACTAGTTACACTAACCAGAATACTTTGTGCAGCACACTATCTTTTCAGGAATGCAGAGAAATTTACAAGCAAAAGCACAAGACTTAACTATAATAAGAACTTTTGTTACTAATTAAGTAGATGGCTCACATAGGAAAAAGCTAAAATCCTAGACTTAATATCAATTATTACTTCTGTGAAAGAAATGGACTAGAAATAAGAATTCAGATTTCCAGGCATCTAGCTAGCACCAAATATTGTTTCCAAGTTATGGCTATTTCTTAAACCAAAACCAATTCTCAATTATTTGTGAACAATAGCATCAGTTTATACATCAGTATCATTTTCTGTGCCAGGGACTGGCTCTCAGGCAGCTTAGAGAACACTCTGTTAGGATAAAACGACAAGCCTTCAAAGTTTAGGGGGCAAGGGCAGAAAAAGGGAATGCTATTGGATTTTTCTCCATCTTAAGCTGTTCCTGCCCTTTCTACCTTGAATATTTAACCATATGGAGCTGGAAAGGCTTCTGGGATGTCACAGCAAGAGAAAAACCTTTCTTCTGTGGGACTCTGTTAATTTATACAGGATCTGGCTTACCTGTGTTACCCTTCTATTAGCACAAGTAGTTGAGTTAATTATATTAGTTTAGGAAGTTGAGCATAAAGGCAGGATGCACAAGGACGAATGCAAGCTGTTAATATTGGATTATGTACTGAAATGATGCTCTTAATGTTTGTGGACTAGAATGTAATCACAGTTAAGGAAAAAGAATCCTCCGTGAGTGTTACGAACTCTATCAGAGACTCTATTAAACAATACGGCGATATAGAGAAGTTTATTCAATTTTTACAAGTAACTTTTCAGATCTATACAATGAAAGGCCAGACCGATCTAGGGGAAAAAATCCTTACATTGATAGCAAAATATTTTCTAGCCCCCATGAGTAACCTGCGGTCGCTTGCTAGGAAAAAAATCTATAGCCACATAGGTCATGGAAGCATTTTTACATTAACTATATATTTTTCAAAATGAGCAAAATAATTCAACTTTTATTTTTTTTCTTATTTCAAAGCTACTTATATTAATTCTCCTTCCCATTGCAATCCGTTCCACTACCAAGACAGGAGCAAGATAAAGAGTGAGAAAAATATCCTTGATTGTTTCTCATTTTCCTCCTTTTCACTTGGAGTAAACTAAGAATTCATTTTAAAAAGTTTTAAAGTCAGAATGATGGCAAGAGACTCAAATGATTTTCTTCAAAATAAAAAGAGTAAATAAGTAAATAGGCATTCAGATATCAATAATCAGACAGGCTCCCAATATAGCTCTAAAATAATTTCATTTTAACAGGGAAATGTTACTATAGAAAAGAAACATCCTGAGAGGCACTCATTTTAACAATAGATTATAGTTTAAATTATTATTGTATCAGTTATACCCGACAAAGGCAGAGTTAATTTTTTTCCCCTCCTTTCATGAACACTTATAAGGCTAAAGTACAGTGGCTCATAAATGTTATATAATGGACTGGTAGACATCACCATATCAATCAATAATGTTTGTTTAAAGTTTTCTTAACATTAGACACTATTCAATGGGTGTAAAAAACTTAAACAACATTTCACTCCTTCTCCTGTCCTAATCACATAAGCCAGTTATGTTAGATGATGAAGATTTCAGCTGTAATTTCTAAAATATTTGAGGGCTTCCTGCCATAGTCCCAAAACCAAGAGAAAACTTGCACCCACAAATAAATTATCAAGGTAAATAAAAATACTATGTGGTTCTATACAATAGTTTTCGTTCATACAATCTCAGACAAATCCAAATAACTATAAGCATCTTAGGTAAAAAAAAAAAAAAAGCATTTTGTAAACCTATCAAAACTATTAGAAATATTTAAATGCAGAGATTTCAAATTCCCTTCAATCAGACCAGAAATCATCCCCCAAATTATGATCACAGTTACAAGTAGAATGAATGGAATGTTTATGTATAGGTCAGCCAAAAAAAGCCCCAGTAACTTTAAAATATCATTTACACAAATATACTGTAAATAGGAATGGTGATAACACAGGAAAGAAAAATAAGCTTGCAAGTGAAATTTCTAGACGCTCATGAAAACAACACCCTCCCATTTTGCAGATGCAAAAGGAAAAACAGTTCTAATGTGGTTGAGGACTCTAGTCATCTTTGTTCACTTGGTAGTGCAAGGTGTTTAAGTGTTTCCGCTTCCCATATCACAAAGTTAGCCCGCAGGAGGGGCTGGTGGATCCTGTCCATTAGGAGGCCTGGTTGGCTTGCCACGTAGGTTGGATCCTCTTAGATTAGGGAGTCTCAAGAAGAACAGAGTACTGCAATAACCTCCCAGGCAGCCAAGACTGTAGTACTGCTGATGCCATTACTATCATAAGGTGCTGGTAATTCCTGCAGGCATTTGTTGTCTGTGTAGTAGGGCTGGAACTGCCTCAACATATTGAGCAACTTTCTCATTGCATGTACATGAGAGCAAACATTGAAAAGGATCGAATCCAACTTCTGCCACAATTACTCAGCTTGATTTAACTTAACTTGAAATCTTCTCTGAAGAAAGGCCAATGCATCCAGAGTTCCTCTGTCACAGAGGAAGACACATGCCAGCGTCTGCTGATCCTTTTCTCCTGGATGTGCTGCTTTCAGGTTCTAATTCTTTCAGTTTCTATGGGTCCTTGCTTGCTTCTCCCGGGGCTTTTCTCTCTAGTTATGCTCATTTTTGTCTATCACCCCCTTTCCCCCACTTGTGTTTCTCCCTCCTTCTGGATTACATTTTCTTCTCTTATACGCCAGTTTAAAGTCTACTGTGCTTTCTATGAAACCTTCTTAAGTGACTGGTCTATTTCATTTTCTTCTCTGAATTCCAGTAGCATTTGTTTTCTGCTTTGAACCATGGATCTTTGCAGTATATACTGTTGTGTTACTCTGTTTTAATAATTTTTTTATTAGAGAAGTTGTAGGTTTACAGAATAATCATGCAGAAAATAGAGAACACCCCTATTACCATACTGTGGTACTTTTGTTACAATTGATCAAAGAGTATTATAATTGTACTATTAACTATTGTCCATAGTTTACATTAGGGTCTATTTTTCCCCATATAAAACCCTATTAACACCTTGCATTATTGTGGTATATTTGCTGTAACTCATTAAGGAACATTTTTATAATTACATTATTAACTATAGTCTATCACTTATGGGGAACACTGTTCTGTGCAGTCCTAAGTTTTTTCTTTTGTAATTCTAGCAACTTATATGACAAATAAATTAAATATTTCTATATGCATATTATATGTAATGTGTATATACATAATACATGAATACTAAAATATCTCCTTTTAACCACATTCACATACATAATTCAGTGCTATTAATTACACTTACAATGTTGTGCTACCAAAATCACCATGCAGTCCCAAAACTTCACAATTAACTCAAAAGAAATCCTGTAAAATTTAAACATTAAATCTCTATTCTCTACCTCCAATGCAGCCCCTGGTTCTAGATTATGACTCTGAGTTTGCTTTCTAATTATTTCATGCCAATGAGACCATACGAAATTTATCCTTTTGTGTCTGGCTTATTTCACTCTATATGGTGTCTTCCAGGTTCATCCATGTTGTATACATCAGGATTTCATTCCTTTTTATGCCTTAATAATATATCCTATTATATGACTATACCACATCTTGTTTATCCATTGATGGACACTTGGGTTGCTTGCTTCATTTAGCTGTTGTGAATAATGATGTTATGCACATCAGTGTGCAAGCATCTGCTCACATCCCTGATTTCAATACTTTTGGTCTACACCTAGTAGAGAGATTGCCAGGTCATATGTTAATTCTGTACTTTGCTTTCTGAGGAATTACCAAACTGTTTCTACCATAACTGTACAATTTTACATTCCATGAGCAATGAATGAGTGTTCCTATTTATCCACATTGTTTTCAACACTTGAAATGTTCAGATTTATCAATAGTAGTCATTCTAATGAGTGTGAAATGATATCTCATTGTTGTTTTAATTTGTATTTTCCTATGAGCTAATGATGTTGAACATCTTTTCAAGTGCTTTTTAGCCATTTGTGTATCTTCTTTGAAAAAATGTCCATTCAAGTCTTTTGCCCATTTTTAAATTTGTTGTTTGTCTTTTTGTTGTTGAGTTGTAAGTTTTCTTTGTATATTCTAGATATAAAACCTTTATTGGATATGTGGTTTCCAAATATTTTCTCCCATTAAGTTGTCTTTTTACTTTTGTGATAAAGTTTTTTACATAAAAGTTTTAAATTTTGATGAGGTCCCATTTGTTTATTTTTTCCTTTTGTAGCTTGTGCTATGGATGTAAAGTCTAAGAAATCATTGCTTAACATAAGATGCTGAAGATGCTTCCCTATATTGTCCTCTAGGAGTTTAATAGTCCTGATTCTTATATTTAAGTCTTTAACCCATTTTCAGTTAATTTTTGTATATTGTATGAGATAGGAATCCTCTTTCATTCCTTTGCATATGTATATCCAGTTCTCCCAGCACTATTTGTTGAAGAGACTGTTCTTTCCCAATCAAGTGGACTTGGCAGCCTTGCCAAAAATCGATTGACCAAAAAAAAAAAAAAAATCAATTAGCCGTAGATGTGAATGTCTATATCTGAATTCTCAATTTGAGTACATTGGTTTTTATGACTATCCTTGTGCTAGTACCATGCTGTTTTTACCATTGTAACATTGAATACGTTTTAAAGTCAGGACGTGTGGACGTGTGTGTCCTAGAACTTCATTCTTTCTTTTCAAGATGGTTTTGGCTATTTGAGACCCACTAACCTTCCAAATAAATTTGATGACTACCTTTTCCATTTCTGCAAAGAAGGCTGTTGGAATTTTGATTGGTGTTGCATTGAATTTGTAAATCATTTTGGGTAGAACTGACATTGAACAATATTGAGTCTTCCAATCCATGAGCATGGAATGTACTTCCATTTATTTAGATCTCCTTTGATTCTTTTTAGCAAAGTTTTGTAGTTTTCTGTGTACAAATCTTTTATATCCTTGGTTAGATTTATTCCTAGGTATCTGATCCTTTTAGATGCTTTTGTGTATGGAAATTTTTTTCTTGATTTCCTTTTCAGTTGCTCATTACTAGTGTGTAGAAACATGACTGATTTTTGCGAGTTGATCTTGTATCTTGCCTTTTTACTGAATTCATTTATTAGCTCTAATAGTTTTTTTGTCACTTTTTTTGCAATTTCCTATATATATAAGATCATGTCATCTGCAAATAGGAAAGTTTTACTTTTTTCTTTCCAATTTGGATGTCTTTAATTTCCTTTCCTTGCCTGATCTGGTTAGAATTTCCAGTACAATGTTGAATAAGAGTAGTGGCTATGGGCATACTGGTCTTGTTCCAGATCTTTAGATGGAACATTTTCAATCAATTATTATTGAGTATGATGTCAATATTTTCCTAAGTGTTTTTATCAAGAAAGGAGACTGGATTTTGTCAGATGCCTTTTCTGAATCAGTTGAGATGATCATATGTTTTTCCCCTTTTGTTTCGTTATGTGATGTATTACATTTATTAATTTTCTCATGCAGAACCACTCTTTCATACCTGGATTAAATCCCACTTGACCATATATATAATTCTTTTAATGTGCTGTGCATTTGATTTATAAGTATTTGTTGAGGATATGTGCATCAATATTCATTACGGAAGTTGAAATTCTCTTTCCTTGTAGTATCTTTCTCTGGCTTTGGTGCTAGGGTGATGTTGGCCTCACAGAATGAGTTAGGTAGTATAGCCTCTTGTTGGAGTTTTTGGAAGAGCATGAGCAGGATTAGTATTAATTCTTTTTTGAATGCTTGATAGAATTGACCTATGAAGCATATGATCCTGGGCTTTCTTTGTTGGGAGGTTTTCTTACTACTGGTTCAGTCTCTTTACTTATAATTGGTCTATGGAGATCATCTGTTTCTTTGAGAGTCATTGTAGAATGTTCATGTTCATAGGCATTGTCCATTTCCTCTAGGTTGTCTAATTTGTTGACAGATAGTTGTTCATTGTATCCCCCTTGCAATCCTCTTTATTTCTATGAGGTCAATTGTAATGTTCTCCCTCTCATTTCTGATTTTATTTGCATATTCTCTTTATTTATTTATTTTTGTTAGTCTAGCTAAAGGTTTGTCAATTTAATTGATCTTTTTAAGGAGTCAACGTTTGGTTTTGCTATTGCTCTCCATGTTTTGCTCCATGTCATTTATTTCTGCTCTAATCTGCTATTTCCTATTTCTTGCTTTGGGTTTAGTTTGTGGTTCTTTCTCAGGTTCCTTCAGGTGTATGATTTTAGCTTTTCCTTCTTTTTAAATGTACTCATATAGGACTACAAATTTCTCTCTCAGCACTGTCTTCTCTGAATCCTATAAGTTATGATATATTTTGTATTTGTCTCAAGATATTTACTGTATTTGTCTCAAGATATTTACTGTGATTTATTCTTTGTTCCATTGATTGTTTGAATGTGTTATTTAAATTCCATATATTTGTGGATTTTCCAGTTGTCTGCCTGTTACTGATTTCCAGTTTCATTCCATTGTGATCATAGAAGACACTTTGTATAATTTCAATATTTTTAAATTTATTGAGACTTGTTTTATGACTCAACATGTGGTCTATTCTGGAAATCTATGTGTACTTGAGAAGAATGTATATCTTGCTGCTTGAGGTGCCATGTTCTATATATGTCTGTTAGATCTAATACATTTGTCATACTATTCAACTCTTCTGTTTCCTTACTCATTTTTTCTCTAGGAGTACTATTAGTGAGGGTGGTATGTCAGAGTCTCCAACTATTTGTGTGGAGGTGTCTTTTTCTCCCTTCAGTTTTGCCAGTGTTTGCCTCATATATTTTGGAGCACCATGGTTAGGGAAATAAATATGTGTTTATTTTTTCTTGTGGATTGACCCTGTATTATTATATGATGTCTTCTCTGTCTTGTAACAGCTTTTGACTTAGTCTGTTTTGTCCAACATTAAAATTACTGCAACTCTTCTTTTGTGTTACTATTTGCATGGATTATCTTTTTTCATCCTTTCACTTTTAACCCATTTGTGTCTTTGGGTCTCAGGCGAGACTCTTGTAAATAACATCTAGTTGAATAATGATTTTAATCCATTCTGTCAATTTGTGTCATTTTACTGGGAGTTTAACATTGAGTGTTATTATTGTTACTCTTAAGGCAGTGCTTATTTCAGCCATTTTGTTCTTCATTTTTATATTTTTTATCATTTTGTTTCCGTTTTCCTTTATTGCATCTGCCTTTTCTGTTTAGTTGATCTTTTGTAATATATCTGACTAATCCCTCTCTTGTTTCTGTTTCTGTATATTTAAAAAATACTTTCTTTGTGATTGCACTGGAGTTTGTATCATACAATGCATGTCTATAACCTACTCATTTGAAAAGATACCAATTTAGCTTCAATAGCATATATGTTCTCTGCTCCCACATTTCTCTATTACTGCACTTTATATTTTGTATGCCCATTATCAGGAAATAGGACTTTTTCTTACTCAATAGTATTCTGACTCTTATAGGAAGTAAAGAATACTGTTATATACTGAGAATACAGTATTATTGGGTGTTGTGCTTACCTTTTAGTTACTTTTCAAAATTGCCTTTTGTGTGCAATTTTACTGAAGAACTTCACTTCTCAACACTACCTCAAGCCACTCTCTCCTGTCTTTTCCTTTCAGCCTGAACTCCCTTTAGTAATTATAGTATTGCAGGGCTTTTGTTGATAAACCCTCCTGGTTGCTGTTTATCTCTGAATAACTTAAACTCTTCCTCATTTTTGAAGGACAGTTTTGTCGGATAAAGAATTCTTGGCTTGCAGCTTTTCCTTTTCAGTACTTTTAATATACCATTGCCTTCTCGCCTCCCGGTTTCTGATCAGCACTTAAAATTATTGAAGGTTATCTTTATTTTTGGCATATGACATTCTCATTAGTTTCAGAATAGGTCTATCAAGGTTTATTCTGTTTAGAGTATGCTGCACTTCTTGGACATGTATATTTACATCTTTCATAAGAGTTGGGAAATCTTCAGCTATTACTTCCTCAAATTCTTTCCTGCCCCTTTTCTCTTCTCTTTCTGGAACACCGTTCATGTGTGTGTTTGTATGCTACATGCTGTCAATCAAGTCCCTGAAACACTGCTCAAAATTTTCTATTCTTTTCTCTATCTGTCCTTCTGTCTGTAAGATTTCAATTGCCCAGTCTTCTAGGTCATTGTTGCTTTCTTCTTGTTGTTCAAATCTATTGTATGCCTCTAGCGTATTTTTAGTCTTCACGATTGTGCTTTTAATTCCCATAATTTCTATGTTTCTTTTTAACTTTTTTGAATTATTATTTATGCTCTTCTTAATATTATTTGGCTTTATGTTTATCTTTATTTCTATACAACATTGCCTTCATATCCATGAATTGATTTAGGAGATTTGTTTGAACATTTTTTTTTTTATTAATTAAAAAAAGAATTAACAAAACAATTAGAAATCATTCCATTCTACATGTACAATCAGTAATTCTTAATAACATCACATAGTTGCATATTCATCATTTCTTAGTACATTTGCATCGATTTAGAAAAAGAAATAAAAAGACAACAGAATAAGAATTAAAACATTAATAGAAAGAAAAAAAAAAAAACAAAAAACCTATACCTCACATGCAGCTTCATTCAGTGTTTTAACATAATTGCATTACAATTGGGTAGTATTGTGCTGTCCATTTCTGAGTTTTTATATCCAGTCCCGTTGTACAGTCTGTATCCCTTCAGCTCCAATTACCCCTTCTCTTTTTTTTTTTTTTTAATTAACGGAAAAAAAGAAATTAACCCAACATTTAGAAATCATACCATTCTACATATGCAATCAGTAATTCTTAACATCATCACATAGATGCATGATCATCATTTCTTAGTACATTTGCATTGGTTTAGAAAAACTAGCAACATAACCGAAAAAGATATAGAATGTTAATATAGAGACAAAAATAAAAGTAATAATAGTAAAGTCAAAACAAAACAAAACAAAACAAAAACCTATAGCTCAGATGCAGCTTCATTCAGTGTTTTAACAAGATTACTTTACAATTAGGTATTATTGTGTTGTCCATTTTTGAGTTTTTGTATCTAGTCCTGTTGTACAGTCTGTATCCCTTCAACTCCAATTGCCCATTATCTTACCCTGTTTCTACCTCCTGCTGGACTCTGTTACCAATGACATATTTCAAGTTTATTCTCGAATGTCTGTTCACATCAGTGGGACCATACAGTATTTGTCCTTTAGTTTTTGGCTAGACTCACTCAGCATAATGTTCTCTAGGTCCATCCATGTTATTACATGCTTCATAAGTTTATCCTGTCTTAAAGCTGCATAGTATTCCATCGTATGTATATACCACAGTTTGTTTAGTCACTCGTCCGTTGATGGACATTTTGGCTGTTTCCATCTCTTTGCAATTGTAAATAACGCTGCTATAAACATTGGTGTGCAAATGTCCGTTTGTGTCTTTGCCCTTAAGTCCTTTGAGTATATTCCCAGCAATTGTATTGCTGGGTCGTATGGCAATTCTATATTCAGCTTTTTGAGGAACCACCAAACTGCCTTCCACAGTGGTTGCACCCTTTGACATTCCCACCAACAGTGGATAAGTGTGCCTCTTTCTCCGCATCCTCTCCAGCACTTGTCATTTTCTGTTTTGTTGATAATGGCCATTCTGGTGGGTGTGAGATGATATCTCATTGTGGTTTTGAGTTGCATTTCTCTAATGGCCAGGGACATTGAGCATCTCTTCATGTGCCTTTTGGCCATTTGTATTTCCTCTTCTGGTAGGTGTCTGTTCAAGTCTTTTTCCCATTTTGTAATTGGGTTGACTGTCTTTTTGTTGTTGAGATGAACAATCTCTTTATAAATTCTGGATACTAGACCTTTATCTGATATATCATTTCCAAATATTGTCTCCCATTGTGTAGGCTGTCTTTCTATTTTCTTGATGAAGTTCTTTGATGCACAAAAGTGTTTAATTTTGAGGAGCTCCCATTTGTTTATTTCCTTCTTCAGTGTTCTTGCTTTAGGTTTAAGGTCCATAAAACTGCCTCCAGTTGTAAGATCCATAAGATATCTCCCAACATTTTCCTCTAACTGTTTTATGGTCTTAGACCTAATGTTTAGATCTTTGATCCATTTTGAGTTAACTTTTGTATAGGGTGTGAGAGATGGGTCTTCTTTCATTCTTTTGCATATGGATATCTAGTTCTCTAGGCACCATTTATTGAAGAGACTGTTCTGTCCCAGGTGAGTTGGCTTGACTGCCTTATCAAAGATCAAATGTCCATAGATGAGAGGGTCTATAACTGAGCATTCTATTCGATTCCATTGGTCGATATATCTATCTTTATGCCAATACCATGCTGTTTTGACCACTGTGGCTTCATAATATGCCTTAAAGTCCGGCATTGCTAGACCTCCAGCTTCGTTTTTTTTCCTCAAGATGTTTTTAGCAATTCGGGGCACCCTGCCCTTCCAGATAAATTTGCTTATTGGTTTTTCTATTTCTGAAAAATAAGTTGTAGGGATTTTGATTGGTATTGCATTGAATCTGTAAATTGTTTGAACATTTTTGACTAGCTATTCCAAATTCTTTGTTTCCCCAGAAGTTTTAATTTACCTGAAGTTTTAATTTATATTCTTGACTGGACCATATCTTCCTATGGCTTGTCCATTTTTACTGGTGTCTGGACATCTGATTATTTTGATGTGCTAACTCTGAAGATCAGTTTCTCACTCTTGCCCAGGATTTCGTTGATTGATTTTGTGTTAAAGCTCTTCTCTGATATTTGGTCCAGCTTATCTTAGCCAGTGTTTACCTGTTCAGGTTTTCTGGGCTCTTCTGCCTCTGATACTTGTCCTGTATATTGCCCTGGATGAGATTGCCCTTTTGTGTGCAATTGTTTCCCTTTCAGGAGAAAGCTTTCTTTCCTCTATTCCTTCTCTGGGAATCTTGATCTGTCTGTTTCTGTACAGAATTTTTTCCCCATCTTCTATGATTTGATTAAAGTCTCTCTCACCCAGTGCCCCATTTTCATTACACTTTTCAGTTCTGGGAAGATATGGAGATGAACAGAGATTCCTATTTTGAGGAGTTTACAGTCTCAGATGAATGAGATTCCTATTTTGAGAAGTTTGCAGTCTTGGATGAATGGGAGAGAAATACCTATAAGAAGGCCAAAATGATGAGCAGGCATCAAAACTTTGCAAGACTGAAATTTTAAGTTAAATTACACTAATTCATAGAATATCATACTTCTTGACATTGTGTTGCTGCACAATGCACAGAATGATTCACTGTGATCTCTTCATAGGCTTGCCTCCAAATGTTGACCAGTGAGGAAGAACCATTTCTGTTGCATCTGAGCACAGATACTTTAGGTGATGCCCCATGAGATGGAAAACACTGATCAGGCCATGTACTATTGTGTTGAAGGAGATATCCATTCTTGGTGTTGTGTGAGTCACAAAGAGTTGAGGGGCTTAGTGGTGGCAAGGAGGATGGCTAATAGATTACGTTGCTCCAAAACTTTTCCTGATGGGATACATGAGAAACTCCAGTCAGGGCTGAAATCACTTCAAAGGAGTATCCTGCAATAACGGTTGGCAATCAGTGAATGGTGTGGCAGATGTATTTAAATGTACTGAGACAATCTTTTGCTATAGAAGTGATATGATAGAACTGTATGTCCCTATTGAGTGTTCAATACTAGAATTAATTCTAAGTACTAATATTGAGTGCTAGGATTTTTGTGGTGAGATTCAAAGGTGCCACAAACTCAAATAACTTAGAAGCATTAAGTGATTGGTTTCATCAAGCTGCATAAATAAAACCAGATGAAAATCATAATAGACATCTGATAGTTGCATGTTATTACATTTACTATTGTTATTTAAATAACATTTTTCATTTAAATTTAAATTAAAAATACTAGAGTTTGAAATTTTATTAAAATTTGATCAGAGACCAGTTCTATGTCAATTACACATATAGATTATCAGATTGAGTTTTTGATCATACATATGTATTACAGATGGACTTGAATTTGTTTTTACTATTAAAAATCTTAATTTATATATTCCATGAAAGCAATTCCATTTTTAGACTTAGAATTCTCAATAGCTATTCTTACTCATGACTCATTTTTATGCAGAAGCGTTATTAATCTTAAATTTTTATAACTCACGATAATTTTCATATGTTGTTGCAAGAGTGCCCACTTGTAAAACTCAAATTCTTTTCAAAAACAGTTTATACAATGTGTTTTCTTAAAAAAATTAATTTTTTCTTAAATATGTCATTTACCTTTAGAAAAAATGGGGCCATATGTTTCCATAGCAGAGTTCGCATGAAATGCCAAAACTAGGAACACAACTGATTTCACATAATTCATGATTACATGACACTTTTCCTCACTTTTGTATTATGATAGGTTTTAAGTTTTATGAATTAATTTAAAGAATGAAATGCACCATTTTGAAAATTTTTCATTTGAAAATGGAAAAGTTGCCCCTGTCACTCAAAAGACAAAAGAAAATTACTGTGAGACCCATGGAAGAGGCACCCACAGCTCTGGAGCTACTTTGGCCAAGTCCACCTAGCACAAAACCTTCACTGTTTAAGCTATTCCCATGTGGTTCTTCTCTACTTTCTCAGATTTCACTAGTGGAATCCCCTGCAAGATGATTCAAATGATATTCTAAACCCATTGGGCTCACAGGCAGAATCTCCAGTAAGGTGTACACTGCCCACCCCCTCTATCTCAGGGCTGGCAGCTTTCAGTGCATACCAGGACAAGTGAACCTGGCTGGAATTGCACCAGGTCTCCATCCAGCTCAGCCAGCTGCCACAATAAGGGGGTGGCAAGCCTGAGGGGGAAGAGAGGGACCTAGAGTGCTCTCTGCTGGGAAGAAATGGAAAATGCAGTCTGGCAAACTGTATAGCTTCAGACAAATCCTACATGAAGTCTGGGCTTGGTTTGGCAGGGAATTGCTGACAAAACAAGCACAAAAGGTGACCTTCAATGCAAAACAAGAAGATACAAAACTTTAGATGACTGTGGGAAATCAACTTTCAAAATAACCCTATCAAGATAATCAAATGCCTTCAAGTCAACAGAAAATCACAAACTTTTGATGATGCAGGCAGATATGGCCCAGCCAAATGACCAAATTAAAACACAAGGAGTCTCACAGACTTTGGAAGAACTGATAAAGATGTTTATACAAATTTCCTGAATAAATTCAGTGGGTTGGCTAAGGACATAAAAGAGATCAAGAAGATACTGGAAGAGCATAAAGAATAATTTGAAAGAATAAATGCAAAAATAGTTATCACGGAGATGAAAGATAGTGTAGACCAAATTAAAAAACATACTATAGACACACAACAGCAGTTCTGAAGAGGCAGAAGAAAGAATAAGCAAACTAGAGGACAGGACAATTGAATTCGAAAGCATAAAATAAAAATGGCATAAAAGGTGGAAAATTTTGAATTGGATCTTAGGGAAATGATGGAGAACATAAGATGAAAAGGGCAAATTCCTAGAAACACAAACAAGCTACATGGACTCATGAAGAAATAAAAGATCTCAACAAACCAATCGCTAGTAAAGAGATTCAGTCAGTCACCAAAAATCTTACAAAGAAAAGCCCAGGGCAGATTGCTTCATGGAATTTTGTCAAACATTCCAAAAAGAACAATACAAATCCTCCTCAAACTGTTCCAAAAAACTGAAAAAAAGAAACACTATCTAACTCATTTTATGAAGCTAACATCACTGTAATACCAAAACCAGGTAAAGATGATACCAAGAAAGGAAAGCTACAGGCCAATCTACTTAATGAATATAAATGCAAAAATTCTCAGTAAAATACTAGCAAATCCAATCCAATGACACATTAAGATTATTAAATATCACAACCAAGTGGGCTTTATACCAGGAATGCAAGGGTGGTTCAACGCAAAAAAATCAATCATTGTAACACAGCACATTAACAAATCAAAAGGAAAAATTCACATGATCATCTAGATTGATGCTGAAAAAGCATTTGACAAAATTCAGTACCCTTTCCTAATAAAAACACTTCAAAAGGTAGGACTCAAAGGTGTGCCAGTTTGAAAAGATTATGTACTCCAGAAAAGACATGTTTCAATCCTCATTCTATCTTGTGAAGGCAGCCATTCCTTTTAATCCAGATTTAATAATATAGGTTGGCATCATCTGATTAGATTACCTCCATGGAGATGTGATGTGCCCAACTATAGGTATTAACATTTGATTAGATGGAGCTATGATTCCACCCAGTCCAGGTGGATCTTGATTAGATTACTAGAGTCTTTAAAAAGGAAGACATTTTGGAGAAACACCAGAAATGACAGAGACTAGAAGAAATGATAGAAGCCTCAGAGCTGACAGAAACTTCACAGCAGAGCTGAAACAGATATGGACATGTGGAAAACAGAGACACAGATATTTGGAGATTCCTGGAGCCCAGCAGACATTACTGTGAGATGGTAAGCAAGCCAGAACTTAGAGAGAGCCAAGGGAAGCCAATATGAAAGCCAGTCCCAGAGAAGTAAAGTGTGGAACCCCCACAGGGACAGAGGCTGAAAGCAATGGAGTCTAGGAGTGAGGGACCAGCAGATGCCCGCCACATGACTTCCCAGCTGACAGAGCTGTTATAAACCCATGGCCTTTCTTGAGTGAAGGTAACCTCTTGATAGTGCCTTAATTTGGACACTGTTACTTCCTCAGAACTGTAAACCTGTACCTTATTAAATTCCCCTTTATAAAAGCCAAATTCCATTTCTGGTATATTGCATTCCAGCAGCTTGAAAATTAATACAGCTTGAATAAAGGAAACTTCCTTGATATGATAAAGGGCATACATGAAAAACTCTTCACTATATATCATACTTAAAGGTGAGAAACTGGAAGCATTTCCCCTAAGATGAGACAAGTATGCCCTCTGTCATCACTATTATTCAACATTGTATTAGAAATTCTAGCTAGTTCAATCAGGCAGGAAAAAGAAATAAAAGGCATCCAAATTAGGAAGGAAGAAGTAAAACTTTCATTATTTGTAGATGACAATAATATTATAAATATTATACTTGGAAAATTCTGAGAAATCTATGACAAAGCATCTTAAACAAATTCAGCCAAGTGGCAGGATATAAGATTAGTGTGCAGAAATTACTAATGTTTCTATAAACAAGCAATGACTTAAGTGAAGAGACATTAAGGAAAACAATCCATTCAAAACAGTCACTAAAAGAATCAAGTGTCTAGGAATAAACTTAACCAGGGATATAAAGGACCTGTACACGGAAAACTACAAAATGTTGCAAAAAGAAATCAAAGAAGATCTTAATAGGTGGAAAGCGAGTCCCTATTCATGGATAGGAAGGTTAAATGTGGTTAAGATGTTAATTCTATGCAAATTGGTCTATGGATTCAATGTAATACCAATCAAAATTCCAACAAGCTGCTTTTTTCTCTTTTTTTACTTTTTTTTATTGTATAGTATAACATATATAAAGCAAAGAAATAAAAAGCAATAGTTTTCAAAGCACTCTTCAAAAAGTGGTTACAGGATAGATCCCAGAGCTTGCCATGGGCTACCATATGATCCTCTCACATTTTTCCTTCTAGCTGCTCCAGAATATAGGAGGCTAGAGGGCTTAAATATATATTTTTTATCATCACGACTGACTTTTTTCCTTCTTTTTTGTGAAAAATAACATATATGCAACAAAGCTATACATTTCAAAGCACAGCACCACAATCGGTTGTAGAACATATTTCAGAGTTTGACATGGGTTACAATTCTAAAATTTTAGGTTTTTACTTCTAGCTGCTCTAAAATACTGAAGACTAAAAGAGATATCAATGAAATGATTCAGCATTCATATTCATTTGTTAAGTTCTATCTTTTATGTATAATTCCACCATCACCTTTGATCTTTCCATACCTCTCTATGGGGTTGTTTGGGCTATGGCAATTCTAAATTTTTGCTATTGGAAGGGTCTGACACTAATATGAGGTAGGGAGATGGAACTATCTGATGTTCTAGAGAGGATGGGCTAGGTTTCAGGATTTATCTGGACCAGGGGCCCATCGGGAGGTTGCAGGTTTCTGGAAAGTTACTCTAGTGCCTAGAATCCTTGTGGAATCTTATATATTGCCCTAGGTGTTCTTTAGGATTGGCTGGAATGGTCCTGGTTGGGGGTTGGCAGGTTATGCCAGGTAGCAAGGTCTACCTGAAGCTTGCATAAGAGCAACCTCCAGAGTAACCTCTCGACTCAGTTTAAACTCTCTCTGCCACTGATACTTTATTGATTATACTTCTTTTCCCCTTTTTGGTCAGGATGGAATTGTTGATCCCATGGTGCCAGGTCTGGATTCACCCCTGGGAGTCTACTCCCACATTGCCAGGGAGACTTTCACTCCTGGATGTTATGTCCCACATAGTGGGGAGACAAGCTGCTTTTTTTTATTGTGAAAGATAGCATATATACAAACAAAGAATGAATTTCAAAGCATACTGTAATAATTAGTTATAGAACAGATTTCAGAGATTGGTATGGGTTATAGTGCCACAATTTTAGGTTTTTCCTTCTAGTTGCTCCAAGACAGTGGAGACAAAAATAATAATAATAAAATAAAATAAACACAAATATAATGATTCTGCAGTCATACTCATTTGTTAAATACTATCTTCTTTGTTACAACTCCACCTTCTCCTCTGGTCTTTCTCCCAATCTTTAGGGGTATTTGGATTATGCCCATTCTAACCTTTTCATGTTGGAAAGGGCTGTTGATAATATGGGATAGGGGGATGGAACTAGTTGATGTTCTGGAGAGGCTGGCCTCTAAGGGTTTCAGGACTTACCTGGCTTAGGAACCCATCTGGAGGTTGTAGGTTTCTGGAAAGTAATCATAGTGCATGGAACCTTTGTAGAGTCTCAGATAAAGTCCTAGGTGTTCTTTAGGGGTGGCAGGAATGTTTCTTTGGGGGGTTAGCAAACCATGATACACAGAAATATCTAGGTGAAGCTTGTGTAAGAGTAGTCTCCAGAATAGCCTCTTAACTCTGTTTAAACTCTCTCAGCCACTGATACCCTATTTGTTATAATTCTTTCCCCCTTTTGCTCAGGAAGGCATTGTTGATCCCATGGTGCCAGGGCCAGGTTCATCGCCGGGAATCATGTCCTATGTAGTGGGGAGGGCAGTGAGTTCACCTGCCACGTTGGCTTGTGATGTACCAAGAGGCCACATCTGAGAAATAAAAGAGGTTCCCTGGGGATGACTCTTTAAACTGATAACATTTGAACTTTATTCTTATATGTATTATGAGCAAATGTAATTATGTGTTTTAAAAAGCTGTTGAGCTCATAATGGGCAATCCATAACCTTGAATGCTATTATAACAAGGTTTAATGAAGTCATGTTTTATGTATTACTAAAAAAGAATGTTAGGGGGTGCAAGGGTAGTTCAGTGGTAGAATTCTCGCCTGCCATGCAGGAGACCCGGGTTTAATTCCCAGCCCATGCACAAAACAAACAAACAAGCAAAACAAGCAAACAAAAAACAAACAAACAAAAATTCAAGAAATGGTGCTGCAGTAACAGGGTACTCACATGGAAAAATAGTGAAGGGTGACCCCTGCCATACAGCATACAAAAAAAAAAAGGAATGTTATTGCTCAGTTTGTTATAATAGTTATTTCATTTTTCCAAACTGTATTTTGTTTCTTTGAAAGAATGATTGCCGAGGTCTTCCACACTGGCAATTATCCTTCCCCAATCTCATTATTGGGTAGACCAAAATAAATCAGAGACTTGCTATCCAATAGAAAATCTTGGCTAACCTTCTTCAGGGTTTATGTGGTTTATTTATTTTAGTGTTTTATTTGTGGTATTTGTTGTCTTCATGCTTATTAGATAATTCAAAATTTAGTAAGGCACAAATATACTGAATACATAATTAGGGATTTCTGAGAGCATGAAGGACAGGAATATATTAGACAAAGTCTAGCTGCTTACTAAATTTTCATTCTACAATACTTAATTTAGGAATTTTTAAATGCCAAATTAGTCCTCTCAAGCATTTTTTTACTTCTCAGCCTAAGCACTGGATATAAGTTCAAATGGATTACATGCTAACTTTGTCTAGTAAGGTCATTTAGGAACTAGAGAGGGTTAGTTCTGGGTTGACTCAAGTTCCTTCATTAATAAACATTAACCATAATAAAAATAAATATTTTCCAATTTTTCCTGATATTATTCAGTATTTCTAACTAGATCTTTATCCACTTTTCATTAAAAAATATTATTCTGAATTTCCCTGCATTTTTAAAGTTCTCTCTAAGAGATAATTGAGAAATATCTGTGAACATCTCAGACTCAAAAGCCCAAGCGTATTATTTCCAAATGAATTTAGCCCAGAGTGGGGCTGCCTGCTGGCAATGACTGGTATAGAAACGAAGAAATAGCAGTCACTACAAATATATCAAAATTGGAAGTATTTCTTCATGCTTTTAGGAAGCAAATCTCATCAGTAGTCTAATATTATTATTTAATTTCCATCTAGTATTGATTAACATCAAAGTTTGTGCTGGCTGATAGGACATTTGCTTCTCGCTAGGCATAGGTTGAGACCATTTAAAAATATTTTGGCTTTTTCCCAGACATGAAATATTAACATCTGTTAGATGAGATAATATAGTGGAGTTTTTACCTTTAGAATCTCATCTAAATGGGTTGCAAAGGAGGATTTTAGTCATTGGGAGCATCTGGCGGATTCTGCAGATCACAAAGATTGGTCTTCTGCTGTATACCAGCAGCAAAATAAAGGGTCATTTAATTTCTGGAAGACAAAGTTTACCTGGTCTGTAGTCTAATTTACCTGTTCAGCTCTTAGTAATAGGGGATTGTGCAATTTTTCTGGTTTGTCATCTCTGGACTCACTCTAAATCAATAAAATTGATCTAAAAGATAATTCATAAAGATCATGAACCCAAGATAAAACAGATTCTTTAAGAACACATCAGCCATGTACAGATTTACCAATAGCCTTAACAAATGTTAAAAAATAGATGGGGAGAATTTTCTTTTATCTAAAATAATTTAATTGGAAATTAATAAAGGGAAAATGGCATAAAAATACATATGTTTGGAAACCTAAAAATAAATTCCCAAAGCATTAACAAGTTACAAAAATATTTTAGAATTGAACAATAATAAAAGTACATATTAAAACTTGTGGAATACAAATAAAATGGTGTTTAAACAAAATATATAACCTTAAGTAAATTTACTAAGAAATATTTTATAGATTTCGTGTTGGCTGTTTTTCTCCTTATCTTTGAAAGACTTTAAGTTTAAATAGACAAGTTGCTGGATTCTTTTTTACTCTCTGTGTCTATTTGAGTCATGGCTGAATCCACTTTTCAGATTTATACCTGGAGGTGAGGTTGAGGAAAAAAATGTGCTCAGGTTTCACTAGAGCAAAAACTGAATTCATTTCTTCTGTACTTAGAAGAGATTCTTTGCAGATTTTTTTTTTTTGTATGCTGTATGATGGGGTCACATTTCATTATTTTTCCATGAGAGTATCCTGTTATTGCAGCACCATTTGATGAATTTTTGTTTGTTTGTTTGTTTTGGGGGAAGTTCATGGACCAGGACTCAAACCCATGTCTCCTGCATGGTAGGTGAGAATTCTACCACTGAATTACCTTTGCACCCCCTGCAGACTTTTGCTCTAAGTTATCTGTTAGTCTTAGTTTTGAGTGGTGGTGTATTTTCATCTTTTCTTGTGTCTTTTTAAGTACTTTACTGAAAAGATAGGCAAGGCAACACTAGGGGATATTAATGGGTACCATTTAAAATCAGAAGTCCTGCTGGTTGTTCCCTTGTTTCTGAAGAGTTGAAGTTGTCATGTAAATGTAATTGTTGTAACAAACTGAAAACAAATGACTCAAAGGTAGTAAGGTCAGTACTTGAAGGCAGATTCAACAGGATAATAATTTGAAAACTCAATGCAATTTATTTGCTTGCTTGAACACAAGCTGCCAACACAACTATTATGCAATAACCAGGTCATGGGCACACAGTATGAGTAAAGGTGGATACTGGTCTCTAAAGTCCATTGGCTTGAGGGTTGATAGAAGGCAGACAGGTACCCTTATCTAGGGGTCTTGGAGGCCATGTCCAACATGGCATCAGTAAAAGGTCCAATGCCAATGCATGGGATGCTGATCACCCATGCAGAGGTGAGGTTGACAGTGAGTCTCAGAGCATCGCACAGGCATTGGAGCTGGGAGTCAAGATAGCAGGGTGCCAGCCTTACCTCTACTTCATGTCTCTGGTTGGTAATGTCCTTATCAAGGGAGAATGCCTCTAGCAGGCATTAAGTGAGTCCATATCATATCCTTGCACAAATGTCTGGTTATCACTTGTTACAAAAATATGTTTGTCTCAGTTTGTTTACCTTCTAATTGCGCTCAACATGTTTACAATGTTTTGAGATTCAAGATCATTAATATTATTTTGGCACACAGCAATCCATTCTTTGATCTTGGACCACAATATCTTTGCGTATATTCTTTTTATAAGCATTTCTAACACATAATTCCTAAAACAATCAACATGATAGCTGCTATAATTTCTAACATGCTCAAACACCTCCATTTTCCAAATTTCCAAAAGTTTAATTTTCTGCCATCTAAATATGTTACCTTGACAATTCTTCTTTCAACTAATAATTTTTTTAACACTAACAGGCATGCAAGAGGTCACAGCATGCTGTAAACTTTTATTTTGGCATATAAGAGGTATTTAGTGTGGCTATTATTTTTGGAAAACTATATATCTCATGAATAAAGATTGGGCCTGTTTCATTTCTTCCTCCGAGTGTCATTTCACTTGATCATATTTTGCTAATATTTTATTTACATTAATTAGAATTAATTCCTTATTAGCCCCATGAAATAAGTCATTGTTCAACCTCACAGTTCCTTCATCCTTTGTGTTCTGGGTATAATGAATATTTCTGTCATTTTTTTTTGGCATGGGCAGGCACCCGGAATCAAACTGGGTCTCCAGCATGGCAGGAGAGAATTCTGCCTGCTGAGCTACCTTCGCACCACCCTTCTGTCATTTTTAATGTTTGTAATTTGTAGAAATTTGATACAACCTTGGAGAAGAAGGTCCATATTCCTTCCCTATTCCAATAAGTTATATTTATTTCATTTTTTGAACATGTTATTATAGTCCAGTTACCTAGATTATAAACCAGTGGTTTCTCTGGCATTTTAGCTAAAGTCATAGGCATATTTATTTCTGATGTCTTTGTAAAGCTAGAGAATAGGTAAGTCTCCAACGTCAACTCTTCCATATTCTGTGCTGGTGTCTGTGTACCTTCTATTTCTGTGGATATTTGAACGGTACTAAGTATCCACATTCCTCTTTGAAATTGAGGGATTGCCATAGTGTGCTAATCCAATTTCAAAATTCCTCTTTTTAAGGCTAATAGTGCATTTCACATGGCCCAAGTAATCACATTCATTGTTATACATGTCATATCTAATTTGAATCTACTCAGATTTTCAGTAATACTTGATGGCCAGTATCTACCTGTTGTGAGTGCTAGTCTTAAAATATCCCATCTATCTTTTAGCTTATGTTGCAGTGCATTACAGTGGTTTTCTATTTGTGTCTTGTCAATAGTTTTCTTTATCTTTTGAGTATTATAATCGATCTGACTTATTGCTGTTTTTAGTTACAGATCATGATCCCTGATTTCATATATATTTTTGATTTGAAGTCCTTATCCAGTGGAAGAGTTGTCAAGGTATGGACATTGAAATTCTGTTGTGTTCTTTCAAAATCTCCCAGTTTTATATCCATTTCCTCTTTCGGTACTATGATAGCAAAGTTCTAGCAGTCTTTCTACCAATCCCCAAAGGAATTGCAAAGTTTCCTGTTTCTGTAGTTCTGCTTACATGATAAATCAATAAATGCTAAGCTGTATGGCTTTTGACAGTATTTATTCCACACTGGTGCTCTCACAGTAGCTATACTTCTTCTATAAAATTGTAAGGTGTATGCTACTAGGATAGGGTCAACTATGACATAACTTTTAAAAGTATTTAGATTACCAAATTCCTGGAGTTGAAATAACTGGTGTCATCTGATAATCTGCAGTCTACCACCAGGGGGTAATGTTCTACATAATAATCCTTTTTCTTATTTCTCTATACACCTTATATGGTTCATCTGTTATCACAAAGTTAGGAAATAAAGTCCATGGATTCTTGTGCAGAAGTTTTGCAAGGTTATAAGAATAACATTGTATCATGCTTCCAATCTAATTTGGTCTGTGTCCCCATTGTGAACTGTGTCCATATATATGTATCTTTGGAGTAGGGTGTAAGGTTTTCAAGTTAAATGAGGTTATGGAATTTTCAGCTTTAACATTTTTCAAGATCTTTTTCTTAATGGTCTAGTCTGAAAACTCAACCCTAAAAGACAGGGTACTTACTGCAGCTGTCAGTGTCATCAATGCTGACTTTACTGGTTTAACTATACCAGGCATTTGTTTGGGTTTCCAGAGGTCTAAATAATCACTTTGATTATTATATATAATCAAATATAATAGATATATTACATATAACATTCTTCCAATTGTCTAGTTGTGTTGAATTGGTTTGATGTTACCACTTACTGCACAGTATATTAGTAATACCACTGTAGCATGTATTATTGGTTATCCTTTTTGAATTTTTCTCTTTTGTTTCATTGCATTATTTTTGCAAAGTCTGCAAGTAACTCCCTTGGTTACATTGGTCAAAGTTCTATGGATGTAATTAAGAGTGGTACATCCTGTTGCTGGATTCCTAACCGCTATGCAGGCCTTACTGGCTTTTTAATTGTAGATTTGTTCATAGGGCATTTGATTTGTCAGCATTGTGATATTAATGTGAGTCTTCTTGTAGGGAATACCTATATATTTATGGTCCTTCAAAAATGGTATGAAGCTCCCATTGAGTCTTTTTGTAAAGATGTTAGCTGTTGCTATTTCCCAGTATGTAGTTTCACACAGTTATTTCATATCCAGTTGCCAATATTTACTACTGTGGAAGAGCCCATGGGACATGTCTTCTTCAATGCTCTGCTTTCTGTGCTTAGTTTACAATTTCTTAAAGTGTAGGTATATGTTATGCATTTTTTCTGCATTAATGGCAGATAATTTTTAAAGAATCATCAGTGAATATCTATTGGGTATGGTCAATTTGTAAATTCTGTTGTAAAGTTAGAGAAGTATTATCCACAAAAATGACTATGGGTAACACTAAGGGAAATATCCTGAGTCACCAATCTAATTCTTCATAAGCAGCAAAATAATTCAGCTTTTATTATGGCTAATGTAGTTCCATGTATAGTCGCATTTCCATATTGGAACATATTTGGCTATTCTGTGACCCTAAGAGTTATGAGTATCATTTGTCATATCTTAGTTCCATGGCTATATTCTCATTATCGCATTGTAAGGTAATGGAAGTAATTTCACTACAATCTTAGGCTATTCTTTTGTGGAGTTTAATAATTGTTGCAGGTAACACTCAGCAAAAACATAACAAACATAACATTAAATAATTATAAGTTAGATAGCCATTTAGAGCCATTAGCTAGTATTCCCCATGGATGTATTACTAGTTTCCCTAAATGGGAGCTACTCTGGCAGCAAACAGTCTTTTTAGTACTCTTTAAGCTGTCTCTGTTGGCAGGTCTATGGGTTCTAGATTATCAACAGCCCTTGTGTGTAATAGGCACCTGCTCTTAAACTATTATAGGCAATTACAGAAAGCAAGTAAGGTACTGAATCTGTTACTCACTCAGATCTTCAATAGTGCCTAAAACTGCTTTGAGCTTAATCAGATATTGTTCAGGAAAGACAGTATCAGTAACTTCAGTAGCAGGATTATGAAAGTCCCCAGTGACCCAGGTTGATGCTGGACAATTCCAGGTGCCCCATTCAAGGTCCTGGAGTACCTCATCACTGCTGCTCACACTCATGGTTAACTCCACTGCTTAAATGTGCCGAAATGACTGTGGTGTACGGTGGTGCAGTAGGAGGCATGGGTGTAACTTCTGTTTCAATAGAGGTAAAATTATTTGACGGTGTGACAGATGGTGGTGGTGTAGATAGGGAGGGTGAAACTATTGCTGCTGGTTTCTTGTCCATTCTTAAAGTGAGTGTGGCTTCCAACAGGGTTGAAGATCAAAAACTGAATAGCCTAATCAGGACTGTTGCTGTTAGCACCCTGCAACAACATCTGTAAATTAGACAGGCCTGAAATTAGTATGTTTAATCTGTGCTAGATGTCCTTTTCCTAGGGTTAGACAAGCCAGTCTTGCTTGAAGCTGGTGCTGTAATTCTTCAATCTCCATAGCTCCATCCATACTTCTAACACTTTTCCCTTTAATCTTTTTTTTTTCTGCACAAGCAGGCACTGGGAAACGAACCCGGGTCTCTAGCATGGCAGGCAAGAACTCTGCCTGCTGAGTCAGTGTGGCCCGCCCCTTTGTTCCTCTTTAAGTCTGTCTTTCTGCAATTATTTCAGTAGGCTGTTTCTAATCATGTTTATTGGGGTAGGTAATTTCAACCTTTCCCTATGATTGAAGGTTTCAGTGGCATTCCAAACTTGTTTAGAACAACTTTCAGGTCTGCATTGTTTGTTAACATTCTCAATTTTTCTCTTGATTACCTATTAAATCTATATTTCCTATTGCTGAGTGGTTGTATGTGAAAGGAAAATTTCAGCATATTCCTTCATTCTCTGCCCATTTTTGTACTTTTCCTGTAAAATGAGTACCTTGATCTGATTCTATTATTAGAGGGTTTCCATAACATGCCATCTGTATTTCAAGAGCTTTATAAGTTGATTTCTGATCCATATTTTTATGTGGAGCAGGCATTCCGACTGCTAAGCATGTGCTTACTACTTCACAAGAGCAAGCTTTATTTTCTGTTTGTGACATTGGACCCACTTGCATTTGGGCAAATTCTTCTATTGTATCCATCTAATTGTATCATGTAATTCCTAGTGTTCTGTCTATTCATGTGCCCATTCATATATTTTCCTCCATGGTGTGATATTACATCATCTTTCTGTATTTTCTGTTCTCCTTTTTATTTATTTATTATTATCTTAAGTATAGTTGCTCTATGTCATTTTTCTACTCTGGTTAACTTGCTCACAGCATTGTTATGTTTCATCGTCCTAAGTTTGTCCTTTTGATGTGCTGATAATGTGTTACCATGATGTCTATTTTTGAATCAGCTATTTTATCACATATTTCTTTGCTCTAAATGTTACTGCGATTATTTTGCTAATTATTCAATTCCCATGATCTAGATCGTATTGCTACTCCATTAACTACTGCCCATGAATCTGTAAATATATATATATATATAGTCTCTTCTTTTTCTTTTTTTAGCATTTGTTCAATTACCAGCCACATTGCTACTTATTCTGCATATCGCACTGAATGCCCTGTCCCCTCATTAGTTAGGGTTCTTGTCTCTTTGGGTCTCAAAGCCACAGCCTTTCAGCATATTCCAGAGGAGGTTGTGGTGGCTCCACCTCTGTAAAACAGGCATTTTCGTATACCTCAGACCAGGGCAGTATGCATAGTCCAACTGCTTGTGCTTGAATTGACTCACCCCTTGGAAATTCTGGCAAGCCCATAGTTGGCAATGCCTGAGATTTCCTGTTAATATAGAGGGTTGCCATTCATCTTAATGCCGTACTTGGAAATATTCATTTCCAAGTGAAAACAAATTGATTTGACACAATCCCTTTGTGCTTGTTTGGTGTTTGCCTAGCCCATGCCAGTATGGGTTGTGGGAATCGTAGCATTATGCTTTTTGTTTCTCTGTTAGTGGCTCTGTATGTTGTAGTGCTTCATGTAACACCCAACCATTCTTGTCTAATGGAGGATATCTGGTCTCAATTCACAGACAACTTTTGGTCCAGAAACCTACTGGACAGAACTTAGTCTTTTGGTGCCTTGTCCATAATGACCATGTGGTTAAGCCTTGTATGAATATATAGTCTACTTTACACTTAGGGTCTGGTATGATCAGTGCTAATCTCTGATAGGTTGTAACTGCATTATTAAGTTACTGTAATGCTAATTTCTGTCTTTCTCCCCAAGTATATATTTTGCTTTTCTTTGTTGTTTTACATAATAGTCTCAACAATATACTTATATTGGGTATATACTCTTTCCAATAACCAAAACAAACTTCTCAATTTTTATGCCTTTTCCTTTGTATTGAGTGGTTATAACTGGTTTTTGATTAGATGTGGTATAGCTCATCCTTCTGAGGACTAGTATATTCCGAAAAATTTTATAGTAGTATCTAGTCCTTGTATCTTACCAGGATTTACAGTCCAGCCTCTTTCCACTAGAGAGGAAATTATTTGTATTTTAGTGTTTTCTTGTTCTCTTTTGTCTGTTCCAATTATAATGATGTCATCAGTGTAAGAAAAGATAGTATCCTGGTGTGGATATGTGTTATAAAATGTATGTAACTCTTGCTTAACAGATTTTGTACTATTAGTGGTCCTTTAATATTTCCTTGTGAATCTAGTGAATATATATTGCCTTTCTTCCCATGAGAATGCTGTATTAGTTGGCTTTGACAAGCAATAGGTATTATTACAAAGAATAAGTCTTTAAAATCTATGGTCATAAATTATGTACCTTTACCTGTGAGAATTTTATCAATTAGTGTACCAATATCTGAGAGTGCTTGTGCTGGTTTAAATCTGTTATGTACTCCAGAGAAGCCAAGTTCTTAAATCCTCATTCGATATTGCTGGATGGGAGCTTTTTGATTGTTTCCTTGGAGATGTGACCCACCCAACAAAAGATACCAATTGTGGGTGGTATCTTTTGATTAGATGGTTTCCATGGAGATGTGTCTCCACCCATTCAAGGTGGGGTTGCTTCCTGGAGCCCTTTAAGAAGGAACCATTTTGGAAAAGGCTTTAGAACCACCAGAACCGACAGAGCCAACAAAACAGAGCCTTGGGAAAGCAATTGAAGATGCCTGGAGAAAAAACTAGCAGACTTCAGCATACACTGTTTCAGCTCCAGCTTAAAGAGAAACCCTGAACTTCATTGGCCTTAAGTAAGCGTAACCTCTTATTGGTACCTTAATTTGGACATTTTCATGGCCTTGGAAATGTTATAAACTTATTAATAAACTTAATAAATTTCCCTTTTTCAAAAGCCATTTTGTTTCTGGTACATCACATTCTGGCAGTTTTCAAACTGGAACAGTGCTCTTTCAAGTTTAATAGTCTTATTGAGATTCGTTTGTTTGTTTGTTTGCATGGGCAAGCACCAGGAATTGAACCCGGGTCTCCAGCATGGCAGGCGAGAACTCTGCCTGCCGAGCCACTGTGGCCTGCCCTTATTGAGATTCTTAAAGTCTGTAGTGAATCTGCAAGATCTATCTGGTTTTGTATTTGGCCATATAGGATTTATATAAAGTGAGATGATAGGGATTGTTATGCTATCCTTCAAAAGCTCTTGTATCTTTTTAGCAATATCCTGGAATCCTACTTTAAATTATAATTGTAAGGTATGAATTTATCTATTTATATCAGGTAACACTACAGGAAATGTGTTCCATTTCTTCTATTATAATATATTAGTCTAAGTTCCTGTATTAATTTTGCCTCACTGACCTTTAATATAACCTTTTTTTCATCTTTGCTAATCTGGTTTTCAATCACTGTAATTTGGATCCAGTATCTACTACCATTAGATGTTTTTCATATTTACAATTATCCTTAGAAATGGCTATCCTTATGTATGGGTGATTGTATCCAAACTTTGGTCAGGAAATATGGACTGCCAAGTTCCCATGGCAAGATAAGGTCTCAAGGTGTCTCCATCCTTCTTTTTGTTTTGGTTTGGTTTACCTTGCATTTCATCCCTATTGTCCTAGTTATGTAAGGGACCCTAAGTGGTCTTGTTCTGTCATTGACATTGTTTCTAAATGGTTTTATTTATTTATTTTTGTATGCTGTATGGCAGAGTCACATTTCATTCTTTTTCCATGTGAGTATCCTGTTATTGCAGCATCATTTGTTGAATTTTTTGTTGTTGTTGTTGTTGTTAGTTTTTTTGTTGGTTTAGTTTGGGAAGTGCCTGGACCAGGAATCGAATAAATAGTTTTCTTATTGGCCTAAATCCTAAAGGATTCCATCCCATTTTGTTTCCACATTTTCCCTATTTTTATAGTTTTTTTTTTCATTCTGGATTAAATGGGGTTGTTCTCATTGGGTTTTCAAACTTCAACAGTGGTTTTTCAAATCTGAACAGTGATCTGAATGCATATTTTTATCCTGACTTAATTCTTTGTCTGTTTTAAGTGTATCAATAAATTTACCAATTGAGTCAGCACCTATGAAATACAGCCAGTCTCTCATGACTTGGTGCTGATCTTAGTATAATTTTCTTAATTTGGTCAGTTGAGTCTGCTTCTAATGAACTATTGGTACAACTATCGTGAATTATAGTAAATAGCCCAGGTTCATCAATGTATTAGTGCCATCCCAAGCAGAGGGCCTAGTCCCTGTTTTTACCACCATTAGTCTCAGTAAGGACCATAGTAATTTCTGGGCACTAGCTGGCCATCAGAACTGGATGCCTTTTTCCAAAATTTAAGTATTTGATTCCATTTAAAATCATTAGAAATGTTCCCCTATTGTATTAATTTGTGGCCTGTTAATGGCCAATTATGTTCTCCTTTGGACTATAGCGCTAATAGCCACTGCCGTTTCAGTTGTTTCTCAATTTTGTGAGAATTCTTGCCCTTAATCATATGATTTCTCATTTAGCAAATGCCCATTGTTTTGTTACTGCAATAGGCTCATTATCATTATTGTCCTTAATAGTTTTAACTGCAGTCGTGGTCTTTTTGTCCATCCATCTGTGTTGTATGGATTATTCAGATGGTCCTCGGCAGCCGGCAAGGGATCTGGGTCACCATCTGGAGCAAATGGTTTAGGATTTGGGATTGGTCTTTTAGGCACAATCCCCCTGGCCAGAATTTTCCCTTTATTTCTACCTTTGCCTATGTTGCTTATTACTTCCGGTAATAAAGAAGATACTTAGTCCTTATTTGATCTTCTAATTATAGGATATACCTCTTCTGGTCAGATGATCCGGCCAACATCCAAAATGTTTCTAAGCCTAAATTTTTGCTTTATGAGGTCCCGCATTGGCTTCCAACGATTCTCAATTTTTAACCCATGGTTTTCCCTTTTCAGTTGTTTAAAAATTTTTTTCACATTCTTTTTTCTTGGGTTTTTCTCCCAAAAGTAAGGGCTAATTAAAATAAGAACAATAAAATTCCAAACTAGGAGAATTTGTCCAAATAAGAAGTCTATATCCTATTGATTAATCCAAGTAGGATTCTTTTGTATGTACCTTTCACTAGATTCTTCTTTATACTGGCAGACATTCTAACAGTATCTTTGTCCAGCTTGGGACTGGTTTTTCCTTTTGCAAGATCCTTCTTTAGACTGGTATGTGCCCTTGTGGCATCCTTGTGGGCATGACTTGGGACCAGTATTTCCCAATGGTTGGGAGTCTAATTCTTACCCTCCAAAAGATTTTTTTGTTTGGTTGGTTTTTATTTGTTTATTTTTAGAATTTAGATAAAATATTATTGGAGTGCTATAACACGGTATTCCTATTGGTATTGGGATCCTGCTGAATATGCATATTATCATATAAATGTAATTTTCGTAAGAAATTGAAAGCGGATTGAAGTAAAAGTAAATTCAGCCCTTGAAAGCAGTTCCACATGACAACAATTTGAATGCTCAATGCAATGTATTTGCTTGCTTAATCATAAGCTGCCAACCCAACCAATATGCAATAACCAGGTGAAGGGCATATAACACATTTAAAGGTGGAAAATATCACAGTCTAACGTCTGCTGGCCCAAGGGTTGACAGAAGGCAGGAGGGAGCCTTTAATGTGAGTTCTTGGGAGCTGGGTTAGACCCAATGGTAGAGGGCCCAAAGCAGGCAGAAGTGAGGTCCACAGCAAGCCTCAGCACAGCACAGCTATTGGAGCCAAGAGCCAGAGTGAACGGGTGTCAGCCTGCCTCTACCTGATGCTCACCAAAGTGGTGTCTGCACTGGGATTTATCCCTCAGGGGTCTGGTCCGTAATGTTATCATTATTTATCAAAGGAAAATCTCTCTGGTAGGCATCAAATAAGTCCATAGCATATCCCAACACAAATGTCTAGGTATCACTTGTAACATAAACATGTTTTACTCAATTTGTTTACAGTGTCTTTGGAATTACAGGTCATTATTATCATCTTAATGCCCAGCAGAAATTGTGAGCAAGATGAATGAGGAATTTATCTATGCTATACTTTGGTCAAGTTCAGACAGAATTCACACAGATGTCAGGTTAATTAAAGTCCCTAATCACTGCTTTAGCCTGCTTCAGTGCTGGTTTTGAAATCTGCTTACCGAAAAAGTGTTCCTTATTCTTTGTGTGCCTGCTGATGTATACTCCAACAGTATAATTTCTTTTCACCCATTTTCACCTTAAACAAATATCCTTTATCTGCTTTCATTCCTAGGTTTGTAGATTTCTTAACAGGTTTATTCATTAAAAGTCATAGCTGACTTCAAGAGGATCTTCAAATAACATACTATAATAAAGTTGAATGCTTAACTAGGAGCTTCCACATTAAAAATTAAAATATAGATTAATAGCCCCTGTCTCAGACTATTAAATTGGAATTCTGGGATTTGGGGGTTGCATATTTATCATTGTAAGAAGTGAATCTGATGTATACCCCTGGTTGGAAAGATAAAATCACTGCTTTAATCTCTTAAATGCAAATTGATTGATTAATTTGGTGGGAAATTTGTAAATTATACTCACTCTTGTATACAGATCACTGCAGTACAATTGAAATAACTTAGGGTTTCCCAAAGCTCTGCGTAAATCCCACTCTGCCACTTATCAGATTTGTGCCTTGAGCAAGTTGTTTACCCCTTAGGAGCCTCAGTTTTCTCAGTTTTAGAAAATGGGGATAATATCTTCTATTACAAAGGTTTGTCAAGATCTCAAAAATTCTGAACGGAAGGATTTTATAAGAAATGGGCAATACTGTCCTGAGACCTAAAGTCATATATAAGAGATCTGCCAGTTAGACTGATCACAAAGAGGACTTATTTGAAGACATGTGTTATCTCAGAAACCATTATCCCAGTGTTCTGTTTCAGATAGTACATCCGTTACAGCTTCCCCCTGATGCTTTGGCCTCATCCCTAAAAGCAGTTTTTTAAGAACAGGATCCTTTTGAGAAGGCTCTGCCGGCACCCCCTGCCTGTCAGCCCTAGTCATTAAACACTCTTGCCCCAGTATTTATGAAGTAGGAGTTTACTCCCACTGCAACCCACCACTAACTGGGATGGGAGATGCAGTAGGGCAGGGTGTACCCTACTGAGTCAGCCTGTTACATGGACTAGTTACATATATTTACCCATATTACTCACTCTGCCAGCTTTGGGTACATTTATGATCATATCTCATTTGAATACCCCTGTTCTTTTAGGTGAAACCTAGCATCTTGAGATGCCTCCCCCACAAAAAAAGAGAAAACTCGCAAAGAACACTGAATCTTATTTGGGTTAAAACGGAGGGGTGTGGGAGGAGTCAATTTTCTTCTAAACTCTGAGCAGAGAGATCTGGAGTCTGACGCATCCCTGTTGGCATTGTTTTTCACTGACAGAGGGCTGCTGCCTGGGACCTCGGTTCTAGATCTTTTTAAAACTTTGCATCTTGCGCTAAGCCATTGTTCTCTGAAGCCCAGTGACAGTCCAAATACATGCATAGCTAGTATGATGTCTAGTACATGATCACCGGTCAATTACTGGCAACTCTTTCTGTTGAACAAGATTTATTGGGCTGTGATGTACATAGTGCTGTAAATGTGTCTATCAGTAGTATGGGACCAGCAGCTAAAGGGTTTGTCCAGCAATAGCGGCTTTTGTTCTCATCCTCTGTAAATTCTTTGGGATTATTTAGATAGACATAATATTTATTCAAAGACATGTGATGCTGAAATTGCCAAGGGCTCCATCTTAGTTTTCTTTAGATGCCTCCTCTCCTTTGGTGATCTCATATACTCCTACACCTTTCAGTACCACTTTTAGGCAAATCACCCTAATTCACATCTCTAGCTCAACTTTCGATTCTATGCTCCCGAGTCCTCTATTCCACAGCCAACATTTTTCAAATGTCACACAAGCATTTCAAATTTAATGTATTCAGGTCTGAGCTTCTATTCCCTATATTTGTTCTTCCCTCAGTATTTTTATCTGGTAATTGTTACCATTCCCCTCCCAGCTGCTCACAATGAAAACAACCCTATACAAGCATCATCAGCTCTTGCCAGGAACTCTCACCTTATTTATTCTCTTGGCTGCGTTCGTCCATTTTCTGTACAGCAATTGGAGTGATCTTTGAAAAAAAAAAAGGATTAACTTCTTCAGTTTAAAACCTTTCAGTGACTTCCCATGGTACTTAAAATAAAGCCTCCAAGCTTGGTAAAGGCCTAAGGCCTTTCTTGATTTATTCTCTGAGGATCTCTTCAACATCATCTCTCTTCCTCTTTCCCCTTGATCGTTTTCTCCAACTACTCTGTTCATCTCTCAGACACGACTGCACTAATCTCACTTCTACCTCAGGACCTTTGTACTTGCTCTTCTTTCTGCTTGCAGCTCATCCTCAACACTCTGAGGCCCTGTCCCTGTACTCTCTACCTAGCTCACTCCAATCTATTAAATTTGTCCAAATGTCACTTCCTCACAGAATACCACTTTTCTTATTCTTCCCCATTATTTCTATCTCATTGTACCTGCACTTTTCCCTTATAGAACTTACTGAACTTTAAAATTTAGTGTTTGCTTGTGTAATGCTTATCTCCCCTACTAGGCAGTGAGTTCCATGATGATAGTGACTGCTTTGTTCACTATTGAATACCCAGAATTTGAAACAGTGCTTGCCATAACCTTCTAAGTGGATAAATTAGTGAAGAGAGTGTGAGTGAAATTGGGAGGAGGAGATACAAAGTTTTTCTCTGTGCTTGCACAGACGAAGAGATTAATCTGCAAGATGCTGGTTTGCCTTACTCTGCACTTTTATGGAGCCATTTTCTCCTTGCTGCTCACTTTCCATTTTTGCTAGGAAGTCTTTCACTGTTTCTGTTTCTGATAGCTATTTCTGCCACTACTGTCATCATTTCTGCTGTTTGTCTTTCTGTTCCTTCCCTTCCTTTCAAACTTTGTATGTGTCATGCAGTTATTCTTAACTTGTATAAATATTGAAAATTTATCCTATTTATGTCTACTGTCTAGTGTATAACAAGTTAAAAGTACACCATAGTTTTATTATTTTTTAGGTATTTGGGCAAAGAGGAGAAAGTGAATCGTATAAGGATTTGGAGGAGAATAGCTGAAAAATGAAAATAAAAGATTGGAAGGAACAAAAACAATAGGAAAATAAAATAAAAATAATTCTCAAATGATTTTATCTAATATTCATTCAATTATGGCTTCCAGCCACAGAGTTTTGATCATAAGTGAAGCCTAAAACCACTGACTGTGACCTCATTCTCTGGAATATATAATATGCATGACTCATAACCACAGGGATTGTTGCTGAAAAATAATAGGGTCATTTAAACCTACTCAAATATTATATGCTTCAATACAAAATTTTGCAAAAAGCAGCAATACTGCTTTTTAAAACCAAATTCACATTTTATTTAGATTGAAATAAAACATACAGAACTGATTTTCTTGACCAAAAATAACAACAATATTTTTCTGTATTATTCCTAGATAATTTACAAAACACTCATTTTTGTAGGCTGTCCAGGTTTTGCTTATAAATCAAGGTGAGGCAGTAGATACAGTCATGGAAATAGACAGAGGGAAACAGGCAAATCAGTTGTCAGTACCCACGGCCTCTGGTCCTCTCTTCACCACGGAACATAAGGTGTCCAACACATACATGCTAAAAAGCTTCTGAAGGCAGAGGCTCAGCAAAAGGCTGTACACAAAGCCAGACATAGAAAAAGGCATTCAAACTTGAACTATGGCTTTTCGTTTTGGTTCATCTGATAAAGACAAGATAGACACTGAAATCCTTGCTTGGCAAGCTCAGTTTCTCTCATTCTCTGATAATTTGCTTACAATGTAAATTTTAAAAAACATACTTAAAACTCCTACTAAGGCCAGGTGTGAGTCTCATTTTACCATTTTACAAAATGCATTCCTTCCTTCCACACCTTTTCAAATTTTGTTTCTTCAAAGTACTCATAACTGGACTGATAACCAGACAGTTGGATTCACAGTTTTGATTAATGTAATGTCTATAATGACTTAATTAAGAAATTATAGAATGCCACTAATAGAGATCATGCAGAAATGAACCTTGGGATTTTCAGTGCTATCTTCTGGGAGAATGGATGGGCCTCCAAAGCATGAGAGTTAAAACAGGGCCCCTTTAAATAGTAGATTATTAATGACTAATGTATTCAATCGGCGATCTACAGGCAAAGATAGTCAGTGACCAGGCAGCTTACATACAGCTCACAGCTTCTCCACCAAATGCAAGAGGGAAACATATTTTAAAACTTTAAGTATTTTCAATGGTTTCTGAATTACCTGTAGGAAGCTTTGTCTTAGTTGTATAGAGTTTAATATATGTGTCCACCATTAAACCTAGATTATGTTTTATATTAAAACTTATGATAAGCAAAGCCAAGTTACTTGATCTTTGGTCTGTCAAAATGTTGCTCAAGCATGCTTTGGGATGCATTAGTCCGGTTTCATGGCTTTCATTTTTCAACCTTCTTCTCAAGAAGAATACATAAGACCTTTAGCAAAGCATAAACATTAGAAAAAACTTGATGTCAGGCAAATAGTGGGCTTCATGAATGGTGGGTGGAAGCTCTAGATTTTTCCCTCAGTGTTTCCACTTGATTCTCCAACAACGAAGCTCTGCTGAGAGTGTGTCAGGATTGGGTAAGTCACTTCTGTACATGTCAGCATGGGGTTACTCCAATGTATTGAATTTGAGCTGCCCGATGATAGAGGGTACCGGAGAAAAACATTTAAGAGCTTTCAGGTACTGTTCTGAGAATATATCTTTAAGTTCCTGAATAATGTGCTCCACTGTTGGAAAACTTAGCATTTCTTTATAGTAACTCTCAGAGGTTAATTGAAATTCCAAGTTATCTTGCTGAGTCCTGCAGAATTTGCCAGGGAGTTTCAGGTGAATGTCAAATTTGGTGGCCAAATTTGTGGCTTCCTCAAACCAAAATTCACAATAAATGTCAATATTTTCCATTACTTCATTTAGTGAATGCAGCACAGCAGTCAAGCTGTTGGCTACAAAGAAGGCATCAGAGGTTTGCCCCTGGAGATTTTTCCCAAAGGGTCTTGTTAAAGATAGGTTGTTCTTAAAAACAACGAGGATAACAATAAAACTAAATCTGTTACTACACTACAGAGTACAAATGCTTGGTCAGCTATACAGTTATTCCGTCTAATATTTGTGTCACTATTTATACCATCTAAACATAAAACAACTGCTTGCAGGAGTTCCATTAAAATTGCAAAAGCATCATGCCTGCCTGTCCATTGAGAATGGCACATTTCCTTCAGTTCATTACCCCTTTCTTCATTGCTCTGAAAAAGGACCAAAATTACATTGTCAAGTTCTAAAAGTAGTTGTGGTGATTGATGGAAAAAAGAAACTTCCTCAATCGTTCCCACTGCGACAGATACTCCCATAACAGGCACTGATTTTGCTAACCACATATTTAAGGCACAGGAAGAGCACAGCGTGTAGACTGCTTGTGGGTGATATTTCTTTAGAACTCTGGAACCAACAATTTTTATTTTGGAAGAAAATACACTGGACACAATGTAAGCCTGTCCATGACAGTACTCCATGTTTAGTCCCTATTTCTCAGTTATTGTAGTGTGAAATTTCACAGGCCAAATTTCTGCATCCATTTCATAAGGCAGTGTTCTAGTTTGTTAGCTGCTGGAATGCAATATACCAGAAACGGAACGACTTTTAAAAAGGGGAATTTAACAAGTTGCTAGTTAAATTCTAAGGCTGAGAAAATGTTCCAATTAAAACAAGTCTATAGAAATGTCCAATCAAAGGCATCCAGGGAAAGATACCTTGGTTCAAGAAGGCCGATGAAGTTCTGGGTTTCTTTCTCAAGTTGAAGGGCACATGGTGAACACAGCCAGAGTTTCTCTCTCATCTGGAAAGGCTCATGGTGAACACGGTCAGGGTTCCTCTGTCATCTGGAAGGGCACATGGCAAGCTTGGCATCATCTGCTAGCTTCTTCTCCTGGCTTCCTGTTTCATGAAGCTCCCCAGGAGGCATGTTCCTTCTTCATCTCCAAAGGTCACTGGCTGGTGGACTCTGCTTCTCATGACTATGTCATTCTGTTCTGTTCTCTCTGAATATCCTTCATTCTCCAAAATGTTTCCTCTTTTTTTTTTTTTTTACATGGGCAGGCACCGGGAATCGAACCCAGGTCCTCGAGCATGGCAGGCAAGCACTCTTACCTGCTGAGCCACCGTGGCCCGCCCTGTTTCCTCTTTTATAGGATGTGAGAAACTTATCAAGACCCACTCATATGGGTGGAGACATGTCATCACCTAATCCAGCTTAACAACCACTCTCAATTAAATCACATCTCCAGGGAGATGATCTGATTACAGTTTATTATTCTGCCTTTACAAAGTGGGATTTTTATTAAAACATGGCTTTTCTAGGGTCCATACATCCTTTCAAACCAGTACAGGCAGGAAGCCCACAATTCCTCTCTCAAGTTATAAGATTCATCCACAAAGCTCACCAACACAGACAGGTTCTCTTCTCCTGCTATGTCCATACATCATCAGCTAATGGAGAAGAAGTGTACACCTCTCCCTTCCCTGAGAGTTTCTTCCCAACTGCCGCTCTCACATATCTCTAGTGTCTGTTTCTGGCTGTGTTTTTGAACAGAACATGTTAACTTCTGTTGTTTCAAAGCACTTTCTCAGAACCTCCTTGCCAGAGTTTGTTTGGCAATCCAGCAGTGCTTGAGAGTTATCAGAAGTAAAGAGACCTACCAGGGGCTGTCCATCAGCTTCATATCCTTCCAGAGATATGTTTTATTTTCTGATAGAATCAAAATTCTAAACAAAGACTTTAGGTATTTTTGCTTTCCTTCTTTTCAAAAGTTAAAGGTAAAATATATTCATCCTGTTCTCTACCCCTCTTCTTCTGCATTTGGGTTCTGAGCATTGCTGTTGTTTGTTTTTGTTCTTCTTCAGAAGTTTCTTCAATTTTTTTTTCTGTCTCCATGTCCTGATTTCATCTTCACTTAATTCTTTTATTTGTTTTCTGTGTCTACTATGTGGATTGTTCAAACGACTGGTAACATCAAATATTCCCTGATGATGGCTCTTGGGCAAACACTGTTCTAATTTCCTCTTTACTATTGTCTTTTTAAAGATGAAAACATTTGTGATAAATCTCCCAGTTAAATGTTCTTTTCCAAAATTATTTATTTAACCGTCTGACAGTATTTATTGAGTACCTCCTGTATGCCAGGCACTGGGCATGGTGCTGGGGGAGCAGCAATGGGTGTGGGTTGACAGGGTCTCTGTCCTTATAGAGCCTATTGGCTAGGTAGGAGGGGGTTGGGGAGAGTGAGCAGACAGATGAGGGATGCAGACGAACTGGGCTCAGAAGGGAAGAGTTGGCTGTTCCCCAGCTCATGACCATATATATAACATGAGGTCTGGGAGGTCAAGGATGGAATCCTATTTAAAATTCAACCATTTCTCATGTTTAGTGTTGAGTATGACTAGAATATATGTTTCTTCCAAAGCACTACCAACAAATGTATCTGTTTATTAGCATTACAAGGCTTGCTTAAAGCCATGGAAATAGAAAGTATAATTAAGATTTTGCAGTATTGTTTTATGCTGATGAAATGGGAAAAGAGACAATAGTGATTAAGGCCTAGAGAGGTAATTCTCAAACTGTAATATCTAAGTGTCCCATTGGGAGCTTGTGGCTTGTTTAAAACGAAACAAATCCCAAAACCGCAGCTTCTCCCTGGACTCCATCTCCAGAGAGCCTGAATCAGTAGATGTGGCTTAGGGTTCAAGGATCTGAAATTGCAATGAAGCCCTTGGGCATAATATGTGATGGTGGGATTTGGTAGGAATGGGCGGAAAGCAAGGTGCCTCTAGCAGAGGGCGATTCTCTCAGAGATTAAATTTGCATGTTTACTTTCTTTGTTGAGAAAATTCGCCTCTACAACCCAGTGAAGTTGGGAACCTGAAATCCCTCTAGTTCACGGAGAGAGTTATCTCTTTTAGAGGATGAGTGGAGGACACCTTACAATGTAATAGGGGGAAGGAACTCTGATTGCCTGTGTTTTAGCTCACTAAGGCTGCTGGTATGCAATTCACCAGAGATGGATTGGCTTTTATAAAGGGAATTTATTTAGTTGCAAATTAACAGTTCCTTGGAGAAAAGGCAGCTGGCTTTCCTCTGGGTTTCTCTGTCACATGGGAAGGCACACAGTGACATCTGCTGGCCTTCTCTCCTGTCTTCTGGGTTCAAATGGCTTTCCATGGGGAGTGTCCTGTCTGCATCTCCAAATGTCTGAATCTGTGTCAACTCTGAGCTCTGAGCTGAGAGTTTTGGGCCATGCTGAGCTGCTGCTGAGCTCCTCCTCTCTCCTCTGACTCTCCTTTTAAGCCTCCAGCTAATCAAATTAAATGCCACTCATTGCGGAAGGTACTTCCCTTAGCCACTGCAGGTGTAATCAGCCATAGATAAAGTTCACATGCTGATGATTTAAGTTCACAGCAACAGAACAGCTGGGCACCATCACCTGGTCAAGTTGACATCTGAACCTCACTACTACATTCTGGGAGAGAAGAGTTGCAAGACTCTTTGGAGTGAAGAGGAAGTGAGGATTTGGAGATCTGAGGTGGAAGGTCCCAGAGGGTGTCTGCACCAAGGTGGCTTGCATCTAGAAGCTGGGTTGCATCCCCAGATATGTCTGGGGGTGAAATGAAAGGCTAACACTGGAGGTGTTTCAGCTTGTTCAGGTGATGGACACTGTTTCTGAGAACCACACTGGGGATGTACCTTTGCCTCAAGGGCTGCTTGTGGACTCTGGCCAATGTGGCTTCAGAGCAGGTAATGCAGCCTCTGCTATTATGTGCTGGGCCCAACCCTCAGTAGCCCTTTGTCACCTCCACAAAGCCTACATCTTTGACTGCAGCCACTGCTGCTGCAGCCTCACACCTGTTAGTTGACAGAGCATGAAATGAACTATTACAGACAAGATCTGGGAAGCTACCCTCAAAGATTCGCTCACTATGAATCTTAGCAACTATACATGCCCAGATTCTGTGCTTCAGACAGCATTTGCTAGGTTCCTTACTAATACACAGCCCATTCAATTAGGAAGGAATGGACTGAACTTGGGGGACTGGACTCTTACCCCTTCCCTAAGACATTTATGGGCTCTTCTTGGAGGTGGTGGGATTTTCAGAGGGGTATAGACTGGGCTTTTTGACCTCTTGCTGTTACCAGCAGGCAGAGGAACCTTCTGCAGATATGTAGGTCATATTTTGTGCGATGTTCAGGAACACCTAATTATAGTCAGGCAGGCTCAGCAGGTGTCTACCTATAATGATTTGAGGTGAAATATGAAGATCTCACTACAAAACAATGCATTTCAGAGATGTCTGATGTTTCATCGTTGTTAGTGCATAGAGGTACAGAATTTTAGAGCTGAAGGGAACTTTGAAATGATATAGAAAAGCTTATGGCTAAGTAGAAAAAAATCTATTGTACCTTTTCTCTTTTATCTCTTAGTTATATATTTTCAGTGATGGGAAACTTTGACAATATATTTTAATATTTGGTGGTTTATATTCCCCCTAGTTATTTTTGTTTTCAAATTGTTCTTGGTGATTTTTTTCTGGGTCGTTTCATCTTTTCGTCACGCTTCAAAATCGTTTTATTAAATTCCAAGTTTACACATTAATTTAGGCAGATTTGAAATCTCTGAAATATTCACTTTTTCATCCAGGAATATAGTTATGTCTTTCCATTTGTTCATTTCTTGTCTATCAAGGAAATTTTTAAATTTTCTTTACATACCTCCTGTAGGTTTTTTGTTGGTTTTGTTCCTGGGCATTTTTTTATATTTCAAAAGTAACAATAATTTTGTCTTCTTCAAGTTTTGCTGCATAGGTTAGAACTTCTGAAACCATCAAAATAAAGATTTACCTTTTCAATAATTATTCCACTTATTTCTGTTTTCTACATTGTTACATACTACATCAAATTTTATCTTCCTTGTTTTAAGACAGATGGATTTTGGAATTCTTCTCAATCATTCTATTGAGGACTCTGCCTATTTTTTAAGTCCCAAATCACTTGAATTATTATTACTGTTGCTATTCACAAAACAAAAAGATGACTAGCCAACCAAGTTTGGCAATGAAAACAAACCAACTATAATTCTAGTACTCCTACCGGAGTTGGGGGAGAATCATTTCTATCTTTAATCAAATGACTAATTATTTTATTTTTATAATAGATTGTCCAAATCTTAATTTTCTCAACACCTTGTGATTGACTTAATTTCTGTAATTGCAAAAAAATTTCTTCCAAAATGTCAGCATTATTGTGTTAGCCAGGGGTATTTAATTTGGGAAACTATAGGTCATTTAAGGTATACAAACAAGATTATATTACTGTGTTATTAAATTTTTATCTCAAAATTAAGTGGCATATGCATACGGGTAGTAATACCTGAGTTATATTTAATAAAATCACATTTCTAATTGTAAGTAAAACAAAATGACTTTAAAGTTACTTGTTTTTATTTAAAAATATGGTTTTAGCAAATTTTATACCTAAGTATACAAGTAAAAGGATCACGATTCATAATTTTTAATAGAGAAATGAGTGTAAATATTCTCTAATTTTACATGATGTACCCACACAAATTGCCACTTTGATTCTTACTTTAAAAGTGTTATATGTTGTTTGTGTGTCATTGGCTCAGCGTGTCTTCACATCTATGCATTTTATCTGTAAGCACACACATTATAAGACAATGCAATCTGTATATTAATGATGTCTCAAACACTGATTAATGAAGAAATATACTTACTTTAGAGCTCAGGGAATAGGGAGAAACTTTCTTTCTTTCTTGACAGACACATTCATCCTGTGTGACATACTTCAATTCCTCAGCCTCTCTGGGCTGACAGTACAGTGTGTACAGACATCAGCTTTGGATGGGCGAAGACAGATTATATCAGTTTTGATGTAGTAGTATGAGCTCACGAATGAGGAAGATAAGGGATGCTTTGTGGTAGTGAAAGACCATTATCTGCTTATTTTAACCGCATACACCTATTTCTGGATCGTTTTCCTTGATGGATATTCAATTTCCCCTTTTTTTTCTTTACAATTTCCCTCCATTTATCTTGTCTGTGATGTTTAGATAAATCTTTTATGGCAGTGACTGATTTTATCTTGTATGTTGTGGTCTGATGAATGCTTGCTTTTGTGACCATTATGATTGTTATTGCCACTATATAATTTTTAAAACTTTTTGCCTTGAAATAATTTCAAAATTACAGGACAGTTGCAAAAACAATATAAACCACTTCAGAGGACTTCAGTATATCCCAACCCACCCCCAAATCCCAGAACCACCAATTTGAACATTTTGCCACCTTTGCTGTATCATTCTTTCGATCCTCTGTCCACCCATTGCCCTCCTCTGTCTGTCTGTCTGTCTAACTATCAGTCAGTCTACTTTCTGAACATTTGAGAGCAGGTTGGACACATCATAATCATACTTTCACGTACATTTCCTATGAACAAGGCTATTCACTTGTGTAATTCATATAGTTATCAAGTTCAAAAATGTTAACATCGATAGAAAGCTTACATTCTGTATTCCAATTTTTTCTTAAGTCCCAATAATGTCTTTGAGCCTTTTCTCCTCCATTCATAGATCCTATCAGTATATACATTGCATTTACTTGCCATTATCTCTTTAGATTCTCTTTTTTTTTAAATTGTGGAATCATGTGCAACATAACCCTCTCCATCCCACCCCCTCCCAAGCGTACCATTCAATGGAATTAATCACATTCACTATATTGTGGAACCCTCTCCAGCATCCATTACTAAAATTTTCCCTTCACCCTGAACAGAAACCTAACACTAATTTTGCATTAACTCTCCATTACCCCTTCCCCCCAACTCCTGGTAACTTGTACTCTACTTTCTATCTCTATGAGTTTGCATGTTCTCTCATGTTTTCTCTGTGGTTACCATAGGTTTAAATTTAATTTTTAATTTTTTTACATGGGTAGGAATCGAACCCGGGTCCTCTGGCATGGCAGGCGAGCATTCTTGCCTGCTGAGCCACCATGGCCCACCCACCATAGGCTTAAATTTAATAGCCTAAGTTTATAACAATCTTATTTGCTTAGATACCAAATTAACTTCAATAGCTTACATGCATATCTCCCCATATCCCTCCATTGCCCCAATTTTATGTAATTCTCAGAAATTACATATTTATACCCTATGAGTCCAAAACCATGGTTTATCATCACGTTTTATAAATTTGCCTTTTAGATCCTATAGGAAATAAAAAATGGAATTATAAATTAAAAATACAATAGAACTGGTATTTATATTTACCCATGTCATTATCTTTATTGGAGACCTTTATTTCTTCATGTGGCTTCAGTCAATTTTCTAATGTCATTTCCTTTCAACTTGCAGAACTCCCTTTAGCATTTCTTGTAAGGTTGGTCTAGTGATGATGAAGTTTCTCAGCTTTTATTGGGAATTTCTGAATCCCTAACTCATTTCTGAAAGACAGTTTTGCCAGAATTAGAATTATTGATTGTTCAGCATTCAGCATTTTAAATATGTTTTCCTATTGCCTTCTTGCCTCCATGGTTTCTTTTGCCAGCTCTAATCTGCTATTGAACCCCTCTAGGGAGCTTTAAATTTCTGTTGCTGTGATCTTCAGTTGTGTTTGGTTCCGTTTCATAATTTCCAAATCTCTACTGATATTCTCTTTGTGTTCATCGATCATTTTCCTGATTTAGACCCTGGAACAACTGTTCCTTAAGTTTGTATCCATCTAATATTAGGACTGACCTTTCCTTGGATGCCATAAACTAACAAATAAATGAATAAATAAAAGTAGACCAACAAGAAAACACCTTTCCCTTTGTTTGCAGATTGACCTGTGCAAGTTTTCTCCTTGGGAGTTTATCCACACCGTGAGCTTAGAGAATAACTCCAGATCAAAGCATAGGGGCCTCCCTGATCCTTTTAGTGCAGGCATTTTGTCTTGGGCAGGCATGTATACCTGCAGGAATTTCCCATTTACATGAATTTGAATATTCATTCTTCCTTAAGACACAGTTTCCTCACAGTTCTGGACACTGTCCTGTATGTCCCACAGCCAGCAACCCCTTGCCGCAGGCACCCAATTAACTGCTCTCCTACAAAGTTCTGTAGGAGAGCTCTGTGAACTGCCTTCTACATAGAGTTTAAGTTCTGAGACAGGGAATACATCAGGCCACAACCAGACGGATTGGGCTAGACATATACGCTCCCAGTATGTGCATGAGGGCGACACTGCTCTCTCCAGAATCAGAACCAGAACCAGAACCAGGTCTGGGAGAGTTCCCGGCCTGAGCTGCTGAGGGGTGTGGAATGGACCAGCCAGGGATCCTACCATTTTTAACTAGCATTTCTCTTGATTTGGGATTAGCACTGTTACTGCAATCTTTTAAGTATTTTCAGAAGCTTTGAGAGAGATGTTTCTGCCAGTTCTTGCTGGTTGTTCAAGGTTTCAATGGGAGGATGGAGGCCTGAAGCTTCTCACTCTTCTCTCTTGATCAGGAAGGGACATTAATACCATCCTATAATTTTTTTTTTAATTAAAGTTATGGATTTTCAGAAAAATTATGCAGAAAATGCAGAGTTCCCATATACTCCCCTTACACTGATGTATTACATTTGTTACAAACACTGAAAAGAATATTATCATAATAGTACTATTAACTATAGTCCATGGTCTGTATTTGGGTTCTCTGTGTTGGACAGTCCTATGTTTTATTTTGTTTTTAAATTTTTATGCTAGTCACATCTATGCAACATAAAGTTCCACCTTTTAACCACATTCAAATATATAGTTCAGAGCTTTAATTACCTTCACAATATTGTGCTACCATCCTTTATGAAAACTCTTCTATCACCCCAAATAGAAACGCTGTACAATTTAAAAATTAACCCCATTCCCTGCCACCTCCCAAGTTCTGGTATCCTATATTCTAGTTTCTGACTCTATGGATTTCATTATTCTAATTATTTCACATTAGTTTGATCAGACAATATTTGTCATTTTGGGTCTGACATTTCATTCAATATGATTGATGCCTTCAAGGCTCATCCAGCCACCTATAATTTTAATTCTGGGTCTTTCTTACTCTGTAATGCTAAGTATTTTTATACCAGTTTTACCTAGAAATTTGGATTACAACCTCCCAGAACATCCGTGACTAATAGAAACACAGATTTTCTCTTAGAAAATAAATATTTTATAGAGTGGGGAAATGGTTGCAGCACACAGAAAGCATAAATTTTAAGAGTGCTTAATTTTTCATAGAAAGCAGGGAAGTTATCTCCCCTGTTCCCCACCTTCCTTTCCTAATTTCAGGTTAATGGCTTTAAAAATTTCTTATGGTAAAAACTTCATCTCTCTTGGTTGAGAGTGATAATTTATATGAAAAGCAATTCTGGAATCATCATAGTATTACAGTAGATTCAGTTCAGTAGATCAGTTTGTTAAAATAATATCTATTTTAAGAATCACAGAGGTACTGTGCCACACCCTGGAAATATCACAATGAGTTAACAGGAATTCAAGCCTTTGAGAAACTCTAGAATGGTGGTTTCAAATATTGGGGATTAATAATTCTTGTACATAATGTAATAATTCCATAAAAGGGGTGTTTTAATTTGCTAGCTCCAGAATGCAATATACCAGAAACGGAATGGCTTTTAAAAAGGGGAATTTAATAAGTTACTAGTTTACAGTTCTAAGGCCGAGAAAATGTCCCAATTAAAACAAGTCTATAGAAATGTCCAATCTGAGGCATCCGGATTGGAAATATACCTTGGTTCAAGAAGGCCAGTGAAGTTCAGGGTTTCTCTCTCAAGTGGAAAGGCATATGGCAAACATGGTCAGAGTTTCTCTCTCATCTGGAAAAGCACATAGTGAACACAGCTGGCTTTTTCTCCTGGCTTCCTGGCTTCATGAAGCAACCTGGGACGCATTTTCCTTCTTCATCTCCAAAGCACTGGCTGGTGGACTTTGCTTCGTGGTGCTGTGGCATTCTCTGCTCTCCTGAATCTCTTTCCTTCTCCAAAATGTTTCCTCTTTTATAGGATTCCAGTAAACTAATCAAGACCAACCCAAATGGGGGGAGACACGCCTGCACCTAATCCCATTTAAACCACTCTTGATTAAATCACATCTCCAGGGAGATGGTCTGATAACAGTTTCAAACCTACAGTAGCGAATAGGAATTAGAAGAAACAGCTGCCTTTACAAAATGGGATTTGGACTAAAATATGGCTTTTCTAGAGTACATACATCATTTCAAACCAGCACATTCCACCCTCTGGACCCTAAAAAAAAAGACACTTTTTTCCCGTATACAAAATACATTCATTCCATCACAAAACAGAAATCCTTAAACCATTTTAGTGGCATTACAAATACAATACAAGGTTAGAAACAGTAAAAACTCCTATCAAAGTTAGTTACATGGTCTGTTCTAAGGCAAAATTATCCCCTGGCTCTGGACCTGTGAAACACAGAACAAGTTATCTGTTGCCAACATATAAAGAAGAAACAGTCATAGGATACATATACACATTTCCATAGGGAGGAAGGAACACAGGGGTCACCGGGCCCATATAGTTTCAAAAATCCACAGGGCAAAGTCCGTAAGATTTCAGAGTCCAAGAGTCATTTATGTTTGGAGCTTCTGAAAGCAGCAGTCCCACTCTTTCCAAGGGCCTACACAGAGGCCTTCTCCAAACACAGCCTTGGGGGACTCTGGGGAGACCACCTTTTTCTCATCTCTACCCTCTCCAAGCACTGGGGCTGCACCCAGGCTCTCTGCCATCTCCAGGGCCCATGCTCAACCCTTCCATGTGGTGGCAGCCAGGGTCTTCCTAAATCCCAAGGAGTGTGCTTCACCCTTTCCAGGGCCTGAAGCAGCATGACTCTTCCACTGCAATGAGGTGGAAAGCCCATCCTCTGCCTTTGGAGCAAACTCACCCTCTCCATGTGCTTGGGTGGGTCCACTCTCCTGGCTCGAGGCTTCTTGACTTCAGACCATAGCCTCCATGACTTTGCCTCTGAAGTTGTTTTTCCTCCAATGTGTCCCTTCTCTGAGCCCCCCAGTACAGACTGGTAGCGGCTCTCTTTAAGCAGATCCCGCAACAATCTTGTTGGCATTCTATGCAGTAGCCTTGGATCATGCCCATGAGACATAAAGAATTTCCACAAGTCCTTCCTGGATAACTCCTATGTCCTATCCTGGCTTTCTCTGAAATGGCTGACTGGTTCCACATTTGGTTAAATCCTCATGTGGGCACTACTCTCTGGGATCTCCCTTTCTGGAGGCCCAGAATTTTCTAGAGCTTCTATTTCTGGTTTCTTTGTATTCAAGAGTTCAGTTCTTAGATTATCTCTTTCCTGTTGCATTTCACTATAAGCTGTGAGGAGAAACCAGGCTGCACTTTCAACATTTAATTTGGAGATCTCTTCTGCTAAATATCCAAGTTCATGGCTTTTGAAATCTGCCTTCTAGCCAAAGCCACTAGCCAATTTTGCCAGATTATCTGCCATTTTAAAGCAAGGATCACCTTCCTTCCAGACTGCAACAATACATGCCTCATTTCTGTCTAGAGCTTTATCACAGGTAGCTTTAGAGTCCACATTTCTACCAACAGTCTCTTCAAAGGATTCTAAGCCTTCTCTATCAGGCTTCTCACAACTCTTCCAGATTCTTTCCCTTATCCATTTAAAAAGCTGTTCCAACATGTTTGGTATCTGTAAACTGCAGCAGTACCCCACTCTCTGGTGCCAAAATCTGTTCTAGTTTGCTAGCTTCCAGAATGCAATATACCAGAAATGGAATAGCTTTTAAAAAGGGGAATTTAATAAGTTGCTAGTTTATAGTTCTAAGGCTGAGAAAATGTCCCAGTTAAAACAAGTCTATATAAATGTTTGACCTAAGGCATCCAGGGAAAGATACCTTGGTTCAAGAAGGCCAATGAAGTTCAGGGTTTCTCTCTCAAGTGGAAAGGCATATGGCAAACATGGTCAGAGTCTCTCTCTCATCTGGAAAGGCACATGGCAAACACGGCTAGCTTTCTCTCCTGGCTTTCTGTTTCATGAAGCTCCCCGGGAGGGGTTTTCCTTCTACATCTCAAAACAGCTGGCTCGTGGACTCTGCTTTGTGGTTCTGTGGCATTCTCTGCTGTCCCTGAATTTCCTTCCTTCTCCAAAATGTTTCCTTTTTTATAAGATTCTAGTAAACTAATCAAGACCCACCTAGAATGGGTGCAGACACGTCTCCACCTAATCCAGTTTAACAACCACTCTTGATTGAGCCACATCTCCAGGGAGATGATCTAATTAAAGTTTCAAACATACAGTATTGAATAGGGATTAGAAGAAAGAGCTGCCTTTACAAAATGGGATTAGGACTAAAGCATGACTTTTCTAGGGTACACGCATCATTTCAAATGAGCACAAGGGGAAAAGATTCTATAGTAATATTATAAGATATAACAAGTAGGTGTTCAGTAATTTGGGATTAATAATTATTATATATAATGTAAAAATTCCATAAAAGGGGAAAAGATTCTATAGTATTATTATAAGATATACCAAGTAGGTATTCAGTAAATATCCATTGCAATATTAGCTTTGTCTTTAGACTTGCAAGCTTAGTTTCATATTTTATTTAATGCTTTCAAGTAGCTACAATTTATTGATTGCTTACTTTGTGCCATGCGCTTTATATAAATTCTTTGTTCTCTTTCTTATTACATCAGTTAATGTATATTTAATGTAATAATTCTGGAAAATGCATGAAAATATAATGAAGAACTTAAAAATCACCAGTAAGTCCATCACTTGAAGATGTCCATGATAAATGTTTGCAAAGATCTTTCAATTACTTTTTGTATTCAAATTAAATATGTGTATTGGCAACTTAGTTGAAATTAGTAACGTGGTATACTGTATTCTATTTTTCCCACTTAATTCAAGTCATATATTTATTAATTTACTAAATATTTTTTGAAAATCCTCATGGGTTTTAATATTCTTCTATTATATTTAAGGAGCTACATGGTATTCAGTTTTCTGGAAGTATGGCAATCTGTTAAATAAAAATCCAGTTCTTTTGGTCTTGTCCTGCCATCATATTTTGGGCTACTATTAACAATGCTGGGTACTTTCCAAGAATTGGCATTGCTCTGTTAGGAGCATACATATTTTGAAGACAGTGGTACATATTGTTGTGTTAGTTTGCTAAATGTTACCAGAATGCAATATACCAGAAATGGAATGGCTTTTTAAAAGGGAATTTATTAAGTTAAAAGTTTATGGATCTAAGGCCATAAAAACATCCAAACTAAGGCATCCAGAGAAAGATACTGTGACTCAAGAAAGGCTGATGTCTGTCATATGGAAAGGCACGTGGCTGTAGTTTGCTGGTCCTTGCAGCCTGTTCCATTGTTTCCAGTTTCTGATGCCAGTGGTTTCCTTTCTCGGCATCTGTGGGCCTTCACGTAGCTCCTCCGGGACACGACTTTGGGTTCTAGCTTGCTCAGCATCTCATGGGAAGGCACATGACAATGCCTTCTGGGCTCTGTGTCTCCAAACATCCACGTGTGGGCATTTGCTCTATCAGGACTCCAAATGTCTGTGTCCCTGTCAGCTCTCAAGCAACTATACTGTAAGTGTCTCTGTCTACTCTTAAGCCACTATTCTTTAAGCATCTTTATCAGCTCTGAGCTTTCTCCAAAATATTTCCTCTTTTCAAGGACTCTAGTAAACTAATCAAAACCCACAATGGGGCATGTCACATCTCCATGGAAGTAATCCAATCAATGTTTCCACCCTACAATGTTGAATCAGGATTAAAAGAAACATGTTTCTTCAGGGGTACACAATACTTTCAAACCAGCACAATTGCCAAAACACGACACTCCAGGAGAGTTGTGCCATGTTATACTCCATGAAACAGTGTATAAAAATGTCTGTTTCTTCACACCCTAGTTAACATTTTTGATTTAAAAAAATCATTAGTCTTAATTTACATTTCTCTATTTAAAAGAAAGACTGATAGGGCTTTTTTTCATGTTCAATGTACTCTTGATTTCCTTTTGGTGACTTAAGCGGTCTTTTTTTATTGGGCTATTCATCTTCATACTGCTGTGTAAAATCTTTGGTATATTAAGAATAATAGCCCTTCACCTGTTTTATATCTGGATTTAATTTTTCCAGTTTGCTTTTGGATTTTTATTTTTTATGTATACAAGGTCATCTTTGCAGGTGAAATCTGTTACTTCATTTGCTGCCTTTGCTTTTATGCTTAAAATCGTCTTCATCAAGAAATCAGCCTAAAAGTGACCATTTTCTTCTAGTACTTTCGAATTTCATTGTTACACATTTTACTTTTCAATATATTTATCTTGGTTTTGCTAGTCTACTCTCACAAATTGATTTTGGTTTAAACAACAGGAATTTGTTGACTGATAGTTTCAGAGGCTAGAAGGCTGCTTTCTTCAGAAGTCAGTAGCATTCTGTCTGTCTGGCAGTCCTTGCATTCCTTGGCTTTCCTATTACATGGTGATGTCCTCTCCTTTCTCTTCTGTTTCTGTTGACTTCTGGCTTCTGCTTCCTGCCTGTGGCTTTCTCTCACTGTATCTAAGTTTCTTCTTCTAAAGGATTCCAGTAATCTGGATTAAGAGCCAACCTCATTCAGCTGGGCCACACCTTACTAAACTAACATCTTCAAGAGATCCTATTTACAATGCGTTCACACCCACAGGAATGTGGCTCAAGACTAAGAACATGTCCCATGTGGAGTACATAATTCAACCCATCAAAGTATTGAAAATTGATTTTGGTGAATGTAGGTAGTATACCTTCTGAATTCCCAGGAAGGCTGAAGAATATGTTTTTGTTGATTTCACATAGGAATGCCAGAAGATTGAGCACAGGTTTTCTAGGTTCAACCTTTCTCACTCAAAATTTCTCACAATTGCTCTATTGTATCTTACTATGAAATTAAGACAGGTTGATTTTCACTTTTAAAAATATATCCTCTGTCCTTTTCCCTTATTGGATACATGTAAATCCTTATTTATCCTTAAAATTGAAATATTTACCAAACAAGCTATATCCAGGTTTGGTCCTATTTTAATTATTTTTACTTAAATTATGATGAATCCTTTCTTAAATATGTAGAGCCATATGTATTTTTGGGGGAGGGGGTGCCTGGCCTGGGGAATCTAACCCAGGTCTCCCGCATGGAAGGCAGGCATTCTAACCACTAAACTACCTGTGTACCCCTCATATGTATTTTTAAGTTCCAGAAAAATTTTTTTGAAATTATATCTTTCTTTACAATTTCAGTTCCATTTATTCTTTTCTTTGTTCAGTAGCCCTAATTGTCTGAATGGTGAATTATTTTCCTGCATGTCTGCTATTTTCTCTTATGATTTATACCTCTTCATTATAGGTAAAATGCTAAAGCTTTTCCTCAACTAGTTTTTCTGCAGTGTTGATTATGCTCTTCATTGCTTCTAAAACCTCTGGTTTAAATCCTGCCACTATGTTTTTGTGTCTTTAATTTTTTTCTTTATCTCATCCATTTCTTCCTGCCTCTCAGCAAGATCAACTTTCAGCTTAGTCTGCTGTCTTATCAGTTCATCTTTGCTCTCTTCTCTCTCTTTATTGAGTTATAGAAAAAATACTTTGAGTACACAAAGCAGATGCAAATTTCTGTTTCCTGTAGCATGCTCATCTTTTTATTTTATGTTACCTAATCTTTTTATATGCCCTCCTATTTCTTGTCTCTAAATATGAGACGATATCTGGGGCCACCATATGGTCAATAATAATAATACAATGTGCATAACAGTGATATTGCAAGTTCAAGACAAGGAAGATATCTACTTGGAGATAAGGGAACAGATCTCTAAGTCTCGGAGGTTATAGAGAAACCAGAGCTAGTTTTTTTTTCATTGACTATCCATCTTAGCATATCCTGACATTAAGATCCCAACCTTGAATGAAGAATGACAGATTATATTAGTATGATGATAACTGTATGCATTGCACAAAACCAGGAACAAGGCTGCAAATCTCTAGGAACGTTACATGGAAGCAGAACAAACTGGGGTTGAGGTTCTGAGGTTTTAGGAAGTAGGTTTTATTCATCTATGGCCATAGGGCTCAGCTGAGTAGCCTCTGAAAGTGTGAGCCCCAAACAGGGGCTGATACAAGATTTTATAGATAAAATGGCTCCTTTGGGACAGGGTTTTTCCCAATATGGTAACTGGCAATGTTCGAGGGAGTTGATTGGCTGTGTACCGGCAGTCAGACGGGAAGGATTGCAAAGCTGAGTTTACAGAAGCTAGTGAGCGGTTCTGGGAAGAGGCTTCACAGGGACTTCTCATCCTGCCTGCATATAGGCAGGATGAGTCCTTTTCACCATCCTCCGGGCCTGGGACACTTTTCAAAGAGGAAATGGCCCAAGTAAAAAGGGGCCTGCTTGCTGTAACAGGAAGTGGCTTTAACAATCGGGAGCTGCCTGCAGCTTATAAATGTGGTTAAATTTCACACCATCCTGCCATGTATTTTGGAAAGGGATATGTTCACATGTATGAAACCTAACTCCAAAATTTAATTGAGACTGTTTAGTACTTTTAGTGCTTTAATATTATTTATCTCTTAATTTAATTATATTGTATGAACTTTTTTTCTTATTTCCTCTATTTTTATCTTTCTCTGTCTTTAAGTATCAGTTTTGATTTGGACATTGTTTACTATGTAATATAAGGTAACATTCTCTCTGCCTAGGAGATTGTTAGACTTATTCCTTCATTCTTAAAATTCAGCAATTTTACCAGGATATGCTTGTGTGTCAAACATTCTTGGAATTTGGCTTATGTTTTCAACAAGGGGACCTAAGTTTTTTTCAGATAGCTTTTTATCTATTGTATAATTACCACATTTCATCCCCTCCCCCAACCAGCTATCCTTTGGGATCTTCATTTGGAGCCCCTTATCTCTTAAGATATTTGTTTTTAGTTATTTGTTCTTTTGGCTTTGAATTAGTGGCCTAGATGATAAAAATTATACATCTTTTTCCTAATTTAATGAATTTTAAATTTGAAAATCATGCTGTTTATTTCCAGAAAGTATTTTGTCACACTGAATTTCAGTCTTAGTACCTCTTCTTTGTGCTTTTTTAGTTCTATTTAGTTCTTTTCCTCCGGTGGTTGTCTTCCACGAGGTGGCATGTCTGTTTTGTGTCTCTCTAGCTGCTGCTCTGTATTATGGCAAATGGGTGGGTGGAGGTGAGGAAAGTAGTAGAGAAGGGCGAAAGGAGATCCCACCTTCCCAGAATTCCCTCTGTGCTGGTTTTTCATACAGTCCTACATTTCACTTTTTTGCATGTTAATCATAATAGGTCTTAAAGATTTTGTGTTAGAATCATGGACTGCTTTTTGAGAAACATTCTGTTTTTTCTCTTAACAACAAAAAGTAGATCTATTTTAACTCTTGAAAATTTTATTCTCATTATTAGGCCTGTTTTGTGGGATTTTATTACCCAAAATTTATTTAGAATAACAGCAGAACCTAATATCACAGAAATTGACAGGTAGTATTTTTGGGTGGTGAAAATTTGTAGTAAAATTCCATATAACCTGCTGCTCTCCAGATATTAATGATTTTTTAAAATTGATAAGGTATGAGAAAATATATGTATTTTATTAATTTTTTATTTGGTTATCTTAATTTCTATATATTTTTTTGTTCTCTGTGCTTTATGGTTGAGTGTCAGAACAGTAACTAGTCCCTGAAAAAGAGGACAGGCGTTTTCCAAAGGCATTTCCATGACACTGCCATAAATCAGCGAAGAAATGCACCTAAGAGAGCAGTAAATCAGCACCCTTGGCTCTGTCCGCTTCTCGTTATACCTTCCTTCTTGAGTGTGATAAGCTATATTTATTCCCTAAAACAGGCCTTGCATGTGAATGTTTGAAAAATATGTATTTATTGGCATTTGGGAAACTTTAGGAACATATTTCACTTTTTGTGCATAAAAATATATTTCTGTATGTACATTTTGATGATTTAGTGCAGAAGTATTTATAATCCACCATTATAGTTCTCTTTTCCTCCTCTAATTCTTTCTGTTCCCTTAATTCCTGATATATTTTCTATTTCAATTCAGTATACGTCCATTGAGTAACCAGCTACATCATAAAAACTGTAAGGATGGTAGATCAAAAATAAATATAGCATGCTCTCAGTGTGCACATAAAATTTGTTTGTAAACACACAACATATAATTCTAGTTAAAATATTTAGCATTCTCTTAAGTCTGCAATGGTTTTAGATCATAAAGGACGAGTAGAACTCTAATTTTAATTAAGCTTTTACAGAGGTGGCATGAGATTACAATTAGTCTAAATGAAGGTAAAATATGCAGAACTTTGGACAGGTACGGAAATAGGAATTATTCCCTTTTATATTTATTCTTTTATCCTGATCCAGCCACAAAAATTAGTTGTTTGTTCCCCTGGAAAGGTAAAAAAATATCCAAAGGCCCTAAGAACATTGAATAGCTCCTTTCCTTGTTTTATAAAATTATATGTAACTTTAAAAGGCACTTTTAACCTACTGTCAAACAGTACTATAGTGGGAAACAAATATATTAATATAGGATCTTGGCCAATAGGAACCCGTAATAGCTCAAAATTTATTTATTTTGATGATTTGCTATAGAACACATCTCAAATTTTAATTCAGTAGAACAGAAAGCCTGGTTTTATAAATTATTTTAATCCTATGAAAATGTCCAAGAAACTTATCTTTTGTAAGCTCTTTTTTTTAGAAACCAGAGCAAAACCTATAATCAAATTACAATTACCTAAAAAACTATGAGGAAACAGTAGTTGAGATTATCGTATATATTCATATATTTATGGGAAATGCTAAACTTTAGAATTACGAACATGTATAATAGATGTTCTATATATAAACTAATTTGATGGATTCACCTATAACCTGAGAAATATCTAACTGAAGTTAAGGAGCTTATTCAGTTATTTCAGGAACAAAATAATTGGAGTAATACCTATTAAAATAATGACATTATTCAGCTTTGATGGAACAAAGTAGATAAATGAGCCAAAGTAGAATCATACTTAGAAATAAAACATTTTTCAAGAAAACAACCTACAAACCCAAAATAAATGTTTTCAGAGTTTCTTATATCTTCCAAATGATTAAGATGGAGACCTTACTCTTCAGATCCCTTCAAGGCATGGGCATCTTCACGAATCTTTGTACATATAAATGTCTAGTTAATAATGAATCTGTTAGGGGAGCCAATTTTTGTGTTGATCTGTGCTGATAAGAAATTAGTGACTTAGTAGGGATACCATGAACTTTTGGGGTCTTTTTTCTAACTCAAGATGCCTAGTCATAAAACTCAATATTTTTTCCTTCAGGTACAAAAAGCTCATAGGTAGGGGCTGGGGAAGTGTGTCTGTGCCTCCTTTTGTTGGGACAGAACCATGAGGACCTATGTGTGTGTTTGGAGGAGGGTGTCTCCGATAAAAGGTTATTATAACATGAGGTACATTTCATCACTTGTTTCCTCTGTTCCCAATGGTGTGGCTGTGGTATGAGGATAGGAAATGGGAAGGTCATTCCACTGTACTCTGTCAGTCATAAGCCAACCCAGAGTTTGAACATCATAACTAGGAGGAGAAGGAGCCTCGAGTCCCTGGTGAGGTAACTGGATTTTAATTGTGGATGAGGTCAGCGATGAAGCAGTTTGCTACCATAAATCCATTTGAGTTTAGACAACTGATTGGACTGGAAATGGGCTATGAAGTTACTTGCAAAACAGTTTACTTTCAGTATCTGCCTTAAAATTTTTTTTTTCGGGCATATGTGTGTAATGGCATGATCATAGCCAGAAATTGTTTCAACTTTGTGAAAAGGCTTTCAAGTTTATTTAATGCAAAAGAGAATGTGCAATAATGTACATTCTAAGAGTTTTTTTTTTTTAAATAGAACCTCTCAAGCTATTCAAATAAAATATTTTCCAGGATTTGGACATTAAATTATCCATCTGAAATCTTCCTTCATAGATAAAATTATGTTTTTGGCTTAAAGAATGAGATGATTATCTCACCTTAAGACTAAATAGACTGGGCTATATTTTACTTAAAAAACCAAAAGTTTGCCCAATAGAATAACACTCCATTAATTAAATGTGGTCAATTCTGTATTGTTCTTGTTACCCAAAAGTCTAGAGTGATGAAAACATTTGAATCTGAGAGGCATAATTTTGGGGGTGTTAGTTTGAAAAGGGTAGCAACCAAATACTATTCTCTAGTTGCTTTGCTTGTTTTTAAATTTCTCAGCTCTTTGTTTAATGGACCAAATCATGCCTGGCTCTTATAGATCCAGTATGCTGCTTGTCTTTGATCAAGAACATACAGAAAAGACATCAGGCATTTACTTTCTCAAATTTTTAAATATGGAGCCCCAATCCTTCCAGAGCGAATTTTAAGTTTTATGGCTCTGAAAATTGCAAGTTAAAAAGCACGCTCGCAATTATTACTGAATTGCACCAGAAATTATAGACCAGTTCGAAACAGATTGTTGGTATTCTAATGTCACCCTAGGTGCAACAGAAGTCTTTTGCAATGGAGATTTTTGTTTATGACTGTTGCTTACCCTATATCCTTTTTTTCCCTGTAAAATAATTGCTTTTCCTCTTAAAGAAGTTATTAAGAATAATTTTCCTAAGGGTATAATACGGTGTGCTGCTTAAAACAGGTTAACACAAAAGGAAAATTCTAGATTCCATTTCTGAGCTTTGCCCATAGTGTGTTGGTAATAAGTTCAATGTCTGGCTTTCCCCATGGCAAAAAAATAGAAGTTTAATTACCATTTATCCTCAAAGATACTTAATTATCAGTAGAAAAGACTTGATGCTATTTAGTCATCCTTGGATCAAAGCAATTTAAACCTGCGTCCTTTTAAATATACAAGAGTAAAAGCAAAGGAATTATCTTTAGTATGAGGTTAGTCCACTCCCCATCTCCCTCCCTTCATCTTTTCTGTTATTTTTCTCAGAATGCATGGGTAACCTAGATACCAAAGCTGAGATATACAAAGGGACTGCACTTGAGGGAGAGGAAATTATTTCCCTTGTCTTTTTGTTTTGTTTTCTGCATAAAAGAATTGCAGATATTCTGTAGATGAAAGGTTTTATTTATCTAAGGATTCCTTTGATATTTTGTAAATGAAAGTTTTTATTTATCTGAGGGATTCCTTTGAATTCATACCATTTTTGCCCAAAAGAATTTAGAAGGTTTTTTTTTATAGGGGAGAAACAACAACAGCAATCACATTGTATCTGGAGGGTAGACTCATGGTCAATAGTGTTTAGTTAAAAAACAGTAAAATGAACAAGAGATAGGCCTTAAAGTGGAAATTAAGTGTTTACTTTGATATATGGTTATATGGCTTAATCGAGTATTATATCATGTGCTGTGATGGGCTTTTACTATTTACCATGTTTGTGTCTTTTTTTGCCTGTTGAATCTTCACACAAATGAAAGGCCCTCCTAAGTAAGTGTATTTGAAAAGGGAAGTAGTGTTGGATTTGAACACTACAGCTAGCTGTTTAGCCCATAAATATATTAAAATACAAGTACTGTAAATAATGTGTTTCCCTCCCGGTTCGATTTCCCACTTTCTTTCTTCTTCAGCCATTTGGAGCTGGAACTCCCCATGCGGTTGTGTCTACTTTCCATTATCTCCTAGTCATTCTGCTCTGTCTTCTGTTAGTGATTATATTAGCTCAACAGTATTTAACTACAGCTTTCATGGTCAATTATTAATGAATGTTTCATTTTATCTGTGGTATTACTTTGCCAACAAAACTGCTGTGAAGTTAATTACCTGGCAGTTTTTTAGAGGATAAAATTGAAAGAAATGGCTTTTGCTGTTAAATTGTCCTGCAGTCCCACTTTTGTCATTGCAGGGTAACGACAGATCCCTTTGATAACAAAGCCAACTGGGTCAGTCTTTCTCTGTTGTTTGAATGGTTGATAAAAAATTCACAAAATTCAAATCTGGGGGGGTCTGAAACCTGTGGCTTAGCAATTTGAATGGCATTTGATTATGTCCTTTGTAGATTGTCCATGTTTCTTGAACCTAGTTGAAAAAAATGTTTATATTTCGACACGCTGAGCTCCTAACATTTAAAAAGAGAATAAGTGCTTTCTACAAATCACGGCACCCCCAGGCAGCAAAAAGGTTTGCCTTTCAAATAGTGGTTGGGAGAGACACCAGAGGCAAGCACAGCAAGAGGCTGCATTGTGAGGCTCCTGAATTGTGGAGAATGAATGTTCAGGAAATGGCCATTCCTAAAAGGTTACTGTACTTAGAGGTTTAAGACTCCTGTCTGTCTCAATTCATTTAAAGATTCTGTTCTGTGAACATATTGTGGTTAATTCATTAAAAATTTTTTTCTGTGAACATATTGCGGCAATGACTTTAAGATTTTAAATTAGGATGTTTTGTGTGCTGTTAGGGAGAGCACAAGTCTGTTGCGGCATTGCCAGATTTAGCAAATAAAAAATACGTGCCATCCAATTAATTTTGAAATTCAGAAAACAAGGACTACATATTTTAGTGTATCCCCATGTATCCAGTATTTTATTCAGTCACCTGATATTTGAGTGCTTTTTTTATCAGTCCCAAAGGAGAATTACCCTTATTTGTTCTCATGCATAAAGTAAGGAGAGAATTCATGACACCATGTGAAAATCAAATTGAAAATGATCACGGTTTTTTGAGGACACTCCATTAAATTTGTTTTGGGACAGTTCTGAGAATTTTCTAAATATTTCAGAGCAATGGTTTACAAGCTTGGTTTCTGTTACAGATTGAATTGTGTCCCCTCAAAAGATCTGGTCAAGTCTTAATTCCCAATTCCATAAATGTGACCTTATTTGAAAACAGGGTCTTTGAAGACAGATTAAATTTAAGGCCAAACTGGATTAGGGTGAACCCTAATCTAATATGACTGGTGTCCTTAGAAAAAGAGGGAAATTTGGAAAAAGAGACAGACAGACAAGGCTGTGGGAAGAAGGAGGCAGTGACAGGAATTATGCTCCCGCAGGCCAAGGAGCTCCTGGGACCACCAGGAGACAAGGGAGAGGTGTGGAGCAGATTCTTCCCTAGAGACTTCAGTGGGAGTATGGCCCCACCAACATCTTGATTTCAGACATTTAGTTTCCAGCACTGTTAGTGAATAAATTTCTGTTGTTCATGGTACTTTGTTACGGCAACCCTAGAAAACTTAACACAGATACCTATCAATTTTTACCTGGAGAGCTAATAAAGTTGATGGCAATAGGACAAGGTCTGGGCTTTTCCAGATCATTCTGATATTAACCCAAGTTTGAAAACCATTGTCTTAAAGAAATATTTTACTAACCTCCACAGTGATATGTCTTGAATTCTATTTATAGTGCGCTGAGAAATATCCACTGGCTTCTAATGGTATCTTTTTAAATGAAAAATAAGTCATTTAAAAATTTAGTCAACTGCTCACTCTGTTCTTTTGTTCAACCCAATCTAGTAATGATTCTCTGTCTTTTGACCAACCTGAAGTTCCTGGGGAGGATAGTCTAGGCTTCTCAGTGAGAGCGGCTTAATGAGGTGGTGGCCCTCGGCGCAGAGTGCCTGTTACACTGGACCAGGCTGAGGAGGAGGGGTGTGAGGTGTGTCCAAAGCCCCTGGGGGTCCTTCCTCCCTTCAATTACCCCGTTATCCAGAAAAGCTGTTCCCCATGTTCTTAGTTGTCCTCTGGCTTGCCTGGGCATATGGCTCAGCAGGGAGATGATGCTGTGCTCATATTCTGCTTTCTCACTTCCCAGCAAACTACCTGGCAATAAATAAAAGCTTAATAAAAATGCTCTTTTCTTTCTCTAGTCTTTCACAGGATTTTTCTCACCTTCTCAGTGTAACCCCATCCTTTTTTATGCCTGTTATAAAAGTAATTTGACTTTACATGTGAAATTTTCTGTGGAACTTTGTTTATCGATGCATGCTATTCTAATTTAGAACTGGAAAGAGATTAGAAATTTTGTTTTTTTATTTTTCTAGCAAAAGAATTACCAATTCTAAATCACTGAATGGATATGTTTTTTAAAAAATACTGAAACCATGGGAGGAAAAACTGATTTGTGGAGATATTGTTATGGCTGACTACAATGGATTTACTTTATTGTAATTTACGTTAACTGAGGAATTTATGACATTGCTGTAACTAGATGCCTTCCTTGGCCCTCAGTTACAGCCAGCTTGTTTAGCTTATTTCCATTCCTTTACTTAGTTATATTAGGTTAATGGAGTAATTATAACATAAGCCCAGATGACTTCTGTGAGTTTAAGGGCTTATCAGGTCCTTGCATACCCCTATTAACCATAACTGAAATATAACCAATCAATATTGCCAATGTCACTATCTCCACTTCTCTTTGTTTTATCCCATAAAAATCCTAAGCTCTTTAGACTCAGGGAGTCAGAGTTGAGCTTTTTCCTCCTGTCTTCTTACTTAGTCACCCTGTAAGAAAACTATTCTTAAAATCCTAGTGTTGGGTGGGCCACGGAGGGTCAGCAGGCAGAGTTCTCACCTGCCATGCCTAAGACCCAGGTTCGATTCCTGATGCCTGCCCATGAAAAAAAAAAAAAAATCCTGGTGTCACTACACTGACTTCTATGCACATCTGGTATCCCGCCCTTCTTGCTAACACTACCATTCATTGAATGCAGCGATTTTCAGTTGAGGAAACTGAAACTCAGGCAAAGCACCCCAAGCGCCCAAGCTCATGCAGCCAAGTAGTGATACAATTAGAACAAGACTTTCTGCCTCCTCACCATTCAGTCCTAACTTGTCTATTCATTAAACAGTTTGTGAGAGCCTTCGGTGTATCCTGCGCCATATTAGGTACCAGGGCTACAAACACAAATACTATGTGGTTCCTAAACATTATGATTTAGATGGAAAGACAGAAAAGAAAACAAAGCAATGCAATATACTTTAGTAAGTATTTGCTGAAAATATGAGATGCGTATTTATTTTCTGGGTCTTCTTTCCCAGGGACTTTCTGCAAATCTTGCTTTTTAAAAACAAGAGTTAATAAAGGCATTCACTTGTGATTACTCCTACTTGAACTCAATGTTTTAAAAGCAACTTCATTATTCCTTGAGTACCAACTTTCTAGCAAGTGAATCTGCCAGTTGCTGATGGCCTGCCTTTGAGCAGCAACTGGTTTCTGCAGATACTCTTTGCACAGAACAGCAGATACTCATCAGTGCTGATGTAGATGGCCAGAAATGTGAATACAGGTGGTGCACACTTTGCATTAGTGCTGCAAGACCATAAATACTTTGCAAGCTGTAATCATGCAACGCAATTCTAATAATCAATGGGAAAAATTACAATCGTGCTGTGTAACCTTAAGGAATTTTTGTCAACACATTTGTACTGTTGATGTCAGTTATCAATGTATAAGAAAAGGAGAAAACATTATTTATTTAGTACACTGTATTTCAAAACATTAGAAACATTGAGAATTCAAGTGTTATTTCTTTGTTTTAAAAAAAGGTGTATCAAGAGTAGTTTGAATAGTGCTTCTCTCCCTTCTTATCCTATAACGCTATAACATAAGAAATAAAGTTGAGGATCTTTTGGTGAATTACACTTCTAAATTTGGAACAACTAACAGCATGTTATTGTTCATGCTTTCAATATTCCATGCGTTCCTTTAACGTGAAACTTTTTTTCTGACCACATTTCCTCTGGGACATAGTCATTCTTCGTCAAAATCACTTTGTTCATTTATGTCGGTCAGTACACTTTCATTACACTCCTCTGGCCACGTTTCTAGGAACTCTGGGATAGTGGCAGTGTGGTTAGCTATTTCTTCTATATTTTATTTGAATTCATTTAACCATTATCACTTTTTGTTACACTTTCATTTTTATTGGCCAACTCCCTCTTTCTATGACCTATTTTTGTAAAATGTTATGTGGGTTAAAAACCGTGAGATAAGGGGGCAACACAACTGCGTGCTTTGCTGTCTGTGGTGAACTGAATAACTGATGTACAGTGACCAATAACCAACAGGCTTTGAAAGCAGTGAGATGATTAGTCACCAATCAGGGTGCACAGCTGTGATTTACATAGTGATTAGCAAACTGAAGAGCTAGTACTTTACACAGTTTCTACGTTAGTATACCATGCTTACTACAATTTGAACAATATTGTTGAGGAATTGGTGTTATTTATCTATACTGGAACATTGTAAATAAGGATTGTCTGTACTTTGAATGGTTTGCTGTGTATATTCTAGTCTGTTATCTTCTGATTCTTTGATTATGACTGATTAAGGCATGAAATAGGTCTATATAATTTAAGCATAATTTGCTGCATTTTCCAGGAAAGCCATAGGGACTAATACTCCATGGTATAGTAGCATGTATTCCTGGTGTTTTTTGAGGGAAGAGAGTGGTATAGGGGATGGAGAGGAGTGGGAAAGGAGGGTGAGACACTATAGCTGGTTCTCCTGAGAGGGAGGTGATAATATATAGCTTTTCATCTCACTAGATTGGAGATTTGGTGAGGACAGGAATCATATTTTTTCCTGATTGTTTCCTCCTTTGCACAGAGTGTGAGAAATAGGTGTCAATAAGTATTCATTAAACAAATGATTAAATCAAAACCAGCCGTATGACTAGGAATAACTCCTTAGCTTTGGTACATTAAGTAGCATGTGAAACTATATAAATTAGTATTCAATAAATTATTTAATTTTGTGAGATAAGTGAAGTAGAAGTGAGGGTCAAAGTATTAAGAATTTTGTACCAGGTCAGGCTAGAGAAATAGCAGAGTCAGGACTTCAAAACTGTTTTTAATTGTCATTGGTTTTTTTGGTTTGTTTCTTTGTTTATTTTTTACCATTTGTTTTTACCTTATAAGATTCTGAATGAAGACTACGGAATGAATTTGTAGAAGGAGATAGGACATTGTGGAGGCAAAAGGACAGATTACTCACGAATAAGCATACATCCATCATTGTATTAAAACTGGGTTTCTCAAACTTGTCACCATTGAAATTTTGGGTTAGATAATTCTTTGTTGTGGGGAGTTGTCTTCTGCATTGCAGGATGTTTAGAAGAAGTCCTGACCACTACCTGCGATGTGCAAGGGCTATCCTGCAAGCTGTCACAACCAAAAATGTCCCCAGACAAGGCCAAATGTCTCCTGGGGGGCAAAATTACCTACATTGAGGACTGCTGTACTAGAGAAAAATGGGACTTATTGAGGTGAAATCAGAAAAAAAATTCATTGTATTTAGAAGCATTGAATGGGTTTTATTGGAATAGTCTGTATATGAAGGACTATACTTTTTGCATAAACAAGATAGAGTTGAACTTTGCAATACAAGAAAAACAAGCAAATGTATTGACAATTTTAAAGAATATCATCTGCTCATTGAGTAATTCTGAAGGGTACATCTGTGTTCATTTAGTCACTGTGAAATTTATGGATGGGTTGTATGACGGCAATTTGTCTCTTCCTCAATCCCAATTTGTCATTATACGTTCATCTGCTTCTGTACATCCCACACACCTACCTCCCAGGCTTCCAGCTCACAGACATTAAGACTGCTGATTAAAAAGAGTGTGCGCATGTGTGTGTGTAAGTACGATGATATTTTGACTGATAAAAACAGGCTCTTTTATAAAAAAAAGTCTGTGTTTAAAAGCAGCAACAATAAATCTTTATAAATCATTCAAATAGAGTTGTGTGCATCTCCAGCTGAACATAACAAGAGACATCTTGACACAGCTTTTTCTCTAGGGACATACCAAGTAACATGTCTAGTTTCCTAGACAGGGTTATGAATCCTGCAAAGATTGTTTCATGCTCTCCAGTAACCTATATACTGAATCCTTTCCCAGTTTAGTAGACATTTCTTCCTTTTAGATATGCTCATGCCCAACATAGGCAGGCTTTCTTGTGGCATACCTTTCCTGTAACAGTAGGGAAGGTTCTAGTGCCTATCACAGATGTATAGTTGCCTGACTGAATTTGAATCAGGGTCAGTAAACCCAGCACATGCATTTTAACTTTATTTATCAAGTGAAAGACTTTCTCCCTACTCCCCTCTGTTGATTTCAGAGAGCATATAAGGTGATGGAAGAGAGAAGCATAAGGGTTCCTTGCAGTCAAATGTTAGTGGTTTCTTTCTAGCATCCCTTTAGAAGTTCAGTAAAAAGTCTGATTCTGAGATGAGAAATTTAATTTGCACAAATTCTTCATGAGACTTTCTCATGAGGAAGGCAGTTAGTTACTGTAAGAGAAAAGCTCCTCCTCCTAGGTTTCTCTGCGTGCTTCCCTCCCTGTGAAACCAGGGTTAACAAGGTGGCGGAGATGAGGAGGTTTCCTGGGTAACTTTGGACCAGTGTGAAACAACAGAAATCCCTGTGGTCACTCAGGGAAGGAAACAGGGTGGCCCGGGGTAAGGATGGATGGGCATGAAGTGCTGAGGAGTCAAGTGGTGAGAATGCCTTAAGTAAAGGTTGGGGGACTTTGGAGGGTTGGGAGCTGAGAATGGGAAAAGGAAGCACAGAGCGAGCATTCCGGGTATCTAGTGCTGTCCACGGGAAGGGTATGGCTGGAGAGAATTTTTAAGAGATGTGCTTTAGAAAGCACATTCCTTTGGTCTGTTCTCAGGAGACTGAGCGTACATCTAATTAATCTTTCTTTGGGCATACTTTAATTAGTTTTTCCATATGGACTGGGAACATTTGGTGCCCTATTCTGAAAGTTGTTCATGGCAGGAAGACCTGTATCTATTTAACACCTCTCTCCTAGTATAGTTCCACAATGTCATCTCTCTTTCCTGGGAGAGGACAGACAGGACGTTTCTGTTGCTTTCTCTAAACGTAACTCCTTTTCGCTCTCTTTTGGCACAAGATTTTCAAGAGAATCTATACTTTTTTAATTGCACATTAAAAAATCTTTAATTTTTAATTTTTTTTGTTGTTGTTAACCACAGGTGGTATGTCATCTGATGTCTATTCTGGTGCCTTTAACAGTGCATTTGCTTCTACTGCTAATAAATAACTCGCAAATATAGTATTTCATTGAAATGCTGTCTTTTTTTTTTTTGCTATAGCATTTTATTCGGTTTTCATTAGTGCATCACCACCAGTTTCATTTCCTTTTGTTTCTAGAAATTTGGACTTGAAATGTTATATCATTTTTTTTCCAGTTCTTTGACACTCATCTTAAATAAAATAGGTCCATAATCTACTCTTCTAAGTATCCTGAATTCTGTTAATTTTTTCTTTAAAAATAACTTTCTCTATTGTTTCCTAGAATATTTAGTTACTTTTTACTACTTTCTTTTCTAAGGTTTTCATTTGGAAGGAAAATATGAAATCTTTTTGTAGCACATGTGTATTTAAACATTTGCCTGGATCCCATTAGTTAAAAATGCTGCATATTTGAATTTATTGAAGTTGAGCCCATCATTAATCCAAATGAGGGAAAAAAGTGACTATAATCTTTAATTTTTGGAATCGTGTGCAACTTCTATTGTTGAAAAACACACTCATGAATACCTTTTCTATCCTTGATGAATTTGAAAAGAAGTGACTTTGTGTGCACGTAGGCACAGATGCCTAAATATTAACTATGAAATGTGTGGGCAAATTTGATAAAATCAAGTGAATGGTTTTAAAATTCTTATTGCTTTTGTATGAAAAAATATATATATGTACATATAGGAAGCCACCAAATGTTTTTAATACATTTTTATTTCAGGCTTTTACAAGGCTGTTTATATATGTATATATGCATATTTAGATCATAACACCTCAGCAATTTGGCAATTTATCTCATAGAAAAATACCTCTTTCTAGTTAAAACAAATTACCTTGGTCTTTTAAAAAAGGATATAGGGGAAATAATGACTTTTTAATATTTTATGCCCAAAGCACATCCAAAGCCTTAGGATTTTGCAAACAAAGTAGCAGGCATTTGCTCAGAAAATGAATCCAAAGAAAAGAGGATTTGTATAACCAAGCAGGGAGTAAATTCCAAATTCAGAGAATAAAAAAGATTTAGTAAAATATGTTAGCTCATCAATTTACAGACTATGCTTTTGAAATAGCCAATGGCCCTCCTTCAGGTGATTGCAGGCACTGGGCAGTTTTCTCCCAGGTAAGAGGAATGGATAAATAGAAGTATTTCTGGCTAATATTTAATCGCTTGATGCTGGCATGTAAACGGCATGTTATATAACTATGTTTCTATTTATGGCTCATGTGTTTGTTTTGTTGCATTTAAATTATAAAAAATGATTTCAGTCTATGACCATTTAAAGTGGATCCCAGCTGCGCTCAAATTGGGAGCAAGCCTCTGGGCTGTTTGCTGAGCCAGTGTGTCGATGACCTAAAAGGGCATCTATTAGCATGCACTGAGCTTTGGTTTTAGGCTAAAGCAGGACTTGGGTTTGTTGTTCTTAAGCAGGAGCACCTGTGGGTGAGGTGGGGCCGTCTGAACAAGAGAGGGAGCAAAATGCTATCCAGCTTCTGGGTTTTTGAGCCCTGATAGAACGAGGTAGAGGGAAAAGCTGGAGGCTCAGCTTTCAGGTGAGATGCCCTGATACTTCAGACACAAGCTGGCTGCTCCAAAGACAGTGACAGAACATGGTATGGAGTGAGTGAGAGGGAGTTCCTTCTAATCTCAGCCTGGAATCTGCATAACTCGGACTCCTCAAAGTCTGGCCACTTTGGGAACACAGAGGCAGCCCCATGACATGGGCATGGCATTGACAAGGGCACAGAAAGCTGTGTCAGTGACTAGCTTTTCCTGTAGGGTGGCAATGCCCTGAAGGGAGAAGTTAGATGTGGGTAAAATAGCAGATTTGAGGGATTCCTGAAATAGGCAGGCAGGGGACTGGAGTCCTGAGTCGATAGGGACAGTGGACAGTGGATTTTGGATATCTGCTCTTAATGCAGCTTATTTTCTTCCACAGTATGGTGAGGTCTGAAGAAATCTACGTTATCTTTACCTGTAGAATTTAAAAATCAGTGTGATTTTACTTTTTAAAAGTAAGGTACATCAAATTAGCAAAACTCCTGAATGATGTTTACTAATAAAGATAAAGTATTGTTTCCAGTCTGGATTTATTATACAACTCTGAGTTGTCTTTTGTGCATATTAACGCGTTTAGTAATAGACTCGGAATGAATGGAGAATGTAGTTCAGAAGCACTTGCTCAACCTTTTTATAACACTTAGCCTATAAATTATGTCTGTATTTATTCAGAAAGATTATATTCTCAGTTTCAGACTTATGAATGACTTATTAAACTATCTGGTAATTAATTTTGCTAATAAAACTAGGATTGCAAATCTATTTATATTTGCTTAATAGTAGATCACAGTGTTAAACTAAAGTATATTTTGTTTTAGTATGCTCTCCTGAAAGTTGGAGATGCATTAGCCAAAGAAGGCTGATTTTCAGTATACCAGGAGCCATGTTATTTCACTCAAGAACTACAAAAATGCTTCAGATTGGGGAACACTATTATTGGTCTACTATGGTGTGGTGACTCAATAGTAATATTGAGTCTCTATGAATTTGCATATTCCAGTTCTTTCATATAAGTGAAATCATACAATATATGTCCCTTTGTTTCACTTATTTCATTCAAGTTTTATCTATGTTGCATCATGAACCAGGACTTTTTCCTTTTTAAAGTTTAGGAATATTCCATTGAATATATACCATACTTTGTTTATCCATTCTTCTGCTGTTAGACATTTGGGTTGCTTCCACATTTTGGCTATTGTGAATAATGCTGTTATGAACTATCTGTTCTAGTCCCTGCTTTCACTTATTTTGGGTATATATCTAGAAGTGGAATTGCTGGGTCATATGGTAGTAATTTGTTTGACTTTTTCATGAACCACCAAACTTCCATAGCAGCTGCATCATTTTACATTCCCACCAGCAATGTACTAAATTTCTCATTTTTCCATACCTTTGCCAGCACTTATTTTATGTTTTTTTAAATAGCCATTCTAGTGGGTATTAGGTGGTATCTCATTGAGGTTTTGATTTGCATTTCCCTAATGGCTAATGATGTTGAGCATCTTTTTATGTGTTTATTGATTTTCTATATTTCTTTGTGTACCTTCTTCATCTGTCTTCATTGTAGAAATGTCTGATCAAGTCCTTTGACCCATTTTTAAATTGGGTTGTTTGGCTTTTTGTTATTATGTAGTAGGAACATTTTATATATTCTGGATATAAAACCCTTATCAGGTATATAGTTTCCAAGTACTTTTTCCCATTCTGTGGTTGTCTTTTCTCCTTCTTGATAATGTCCTTTAAAAAAAAGTTTCTAATTTTGATGAAGTCCAATTTATTTTGTTGTTGTTGATTGTGTTCTTGTTTGTGCTCTTGGTATAAAGTCTGAGAATCCATTGTCTATTACAAGATCCTAAAGATATTTCCCTATGTTTTCTTCTAAGAGTTTTATAGTTTCTGCTCTTGTATTTAGGTTGTTGATCCACTTTGTGTCTATGAGTTAATATGTGTATATAGCCTGAGGTAGGGGTCCAAAGGGTCCACTTTCATTCTTTTATTTATGGATATCCAGTTTTCCTAGAATCATTTATTGAGATTATTCCTTCCCCATTTAGTGGACTTGGCTTCCTTGTCAAAAATCAATTGGCCATTGATGTCTGTGTTTATTTCTGAGTTCTCCATTCTATTCCATTGAGCTATATGTCTGCCTTTGTGCCAGTACCACACTGCTTTGATTCTTTTGGCTTTGTAATAACTTTGGATGTTGGGAAGTGTATGTCCTCCAACTTTGTTCTTCTTTTTCAAGATGATTTTTAAATTATGGGTTATTTGCTCTTCTGTATAATTTTGATGATTAACTTTTCCATTTCTGTGAAGAAAGCTGTTGGCATTTTGACTGGGATTCCATTAAATCTGTAAATCACTTTGGATGGTATTGACATCCCAATGATATTAAGCTTCCAATCTGTGAACAAGGAATATGTTTCCATTTATTCAGATCTTATTCAATTTCTTTCAGAAATCATTTACATATAAGTCCTTTACAACCTTGGTTAAATTTATTCCCACATATTTGATTATTTTAGTTGCTATTGTAAATGGAATATTTTTTCAATTTCCTTTTTGGATTGTTCATTGCTGGTGTATAGAAACACTACTGACTTTTTAATATTGCTCTTCTAACCTGCCATCTTGCTAAAACATTTATTAGCTCTTGTAGCATTTTGTAGATTCTTCTGCATTTTTAATATATAGGATCATGTCATCTGTGAATAGGGGTAGTTTTATTTCTTCTTTTCCAGTTTGCATACCTATTATTTCTTTTTCTTACCTAATTGCTGTGGTCAGAACTTTCAGTACAGTGTTGAATAGCAATGGTGATAGTGAACATCCTTGTCTTGCTCCTGATTTTAGGGGGAAAACGTTCAGTCTTTCACTATTTAATATGACATTAGCTGTGGGCTTTCTTATATGCCTATAATTTTTATAAATTTTTTTTAATGTGGACTCAGTGTTCTGTATTCTGTTGAGGATTTTTGCATCTATATTCATAAGGGATGTTGGGCTGTAATTTTCTTTTCTTCTGATATTTCTATCTGGTGCTAGCTTCATAGAGTGAGTTAAGAATTCTCACCTCCTCTTCAATTTTTTGGAAGGGCTGAAGAATGAAGAGTGTTCATTCTTTGAATGGTTGGTAAAATTCACCAGTGAAGCCATCTTGTCCTGGACTTGTAGCTTCTTGGGAGGCTTTTGATTACAGATTCAATCTCTTTACTTATTGTTGGTCTGGTGCAATATTCTATTTCTCCTTTTTTTTCATTTTTAAAAAAATTAGAGGAGTTACGGTTTACAGAAAAATCTTGCAGAAAGTACAGAATTTCCATATGACTCTTAAGCTTGTATCTAGCTAATCATGACAGAGATTTCCTTGAATGACAGGAGCTAACAATGATGACCAACAACAACAAAGAAAACACCTCCCAGTTTTTGAAGGTCAACCTCTGTGAGTTGTCTCCTCCAGAACTTAGCTGCCCTAATAATGTGTTTAAGGAACAGTGTGAGGCAAAGGTGTAGGATTGTCCCTGGTATTTCTGTACAGGTGTCTTCTCCTGGCCATGGAAACTCCTCCATCTACATGGATCTGAATATCTTCTCTCCACAAGGAGCAGAAGTTTCTTAAGGTCTTGGGTGCTGTACTGTATGTCACACAGCTGGCAATCCTTTGCCCCAGGTAGCTATGATTTGGCTGTTCTCCTACAGCATTCTCTAATAGAAATCTGTGAGCCACTTCTATACCTCAGGCAAGTTCTGGGATGGCAGACCTACAACATATTTCTTGATTCGGTCTTTCAAGCTGCCACCAGACTGATTGCACAGACATGCATGCATTCTAGTATGTGCAGAAGGGTTGCACTGCTCTCCTCAGAACCAGGATCAGGTCCTTTAATGGGAGTAGGCTGGCTCTGCACCAAGCCAATGAGGTGATGGAGGAGGGGCTGGCAAGGGAGCTACCAGATCCTATCATTTTAAAGTTGATTTTATTTTGACTCAGTGCCCTCCCTGTTACTGTAACACTTTAATTGTCCAGAGCCTGAGAAAGATGGTTCTGCCAGTTCTCATTTTTTTGTTAAATCTTCTATTGTGAATGGAGCCTGACAGCATCTCACTCTGCCAGCTTGATTGGGGCATGGTTCAGATACCTTGCTTCTTGAGTTGGTGTGTGTACTGTTTATGATTCCTGCCACTTCCTATGTTTATAGCATTCTCTTCAATTTGGAATCAATCTATTGTCTGTAAGTAATTTTCTTCTTTCTAACTTCATCTAATTTTTACTCGGAAATCACAATCCAATTTGTTAGAGTTGTGCAGAAGGTTAGAGTAAATGAGCTCTGGTGAAGGCCTAAGGGATTCATCTTTGGGTAAAGAGTAGAAGCTTTATTGTTTGAACTGCAAGCTATCAAACTTATTTCTTAATTTTTTTTTTTACGGATGCAGCAAGGTGAGATTTCTTGATGGTTGCTCTCCGGGGAAAGGAGGTTTTGCAGTGTAAACTTTTCAAGGGTCACAACCATATTTGGCTGTTTATCCTCTATTTCTTACTATATTTACTATAATGTTGAACATTAGTGGGTGTCTAACAGATATATCTAAATAGCTTTATTTGAAAACATTCAAATTATATTCACAGGACTGTGTCCACATTCTCCTTTGGTTATTTTAGTAGGTTTCTACTGATTGCTTGGACACTAAAATTAATATAGTTATTATTAAGGGGAGGACTTCAGATTTATTTTGATGCTTTAAAAAATGCCATATTTCAAAAACGTGTTGTGTTACAAAGAATCTCGAAACTTAGTGACTTAAAACAAAGACCATTAGCTCATGATTCTTTGACTAGGCAATTTGAGTTAAGTTTTGGTTGGCAGTTTTTCTGATGGTCTCATCTGAGCTCACTTATGTGGCTACAGTCAGCTGGCAGGTCAGTTGGGAGCTGGTTGGTCTCAGATAGTTTCACCTACTAATTAGGCAGTTGGCTTGAGTGATGTAATGATTGGGTCGCATATCACTGGAATCTAGCAAATTAGCCGAGACTTCTTCATAAGGTTCCATTCTTCAAGTGTCTACTTGGGTCACATTTCTTATGGTCACCCTTGGTCAAAGAAGTCACATGGGAAAGCCCAGATTCAGAAGATAGAGAAAGAGATCTAAATTTACATGCTACATGCTGAAAACTATTGTGATTTTTTTTACTCTATCACAACAGCAATATTAACTCACAGCCTTGATTTCTTTTTGTTGATGTAGTATAATTCCTACAAAATGAAAGCAGTATTTAAAAAATATATTAACACTTTCTATATGGGCTGAAGCAATAACCACAGTATGCTAAAAGGCATGAGGGTTGGATGTTCTTTTTGAATTTTTTATAGTTTAAAATATTTTTCAACAGGTTTTAAAAAATCAATTATCTTTTTTATCAGTCTCTAAGGTAAGAAAATTAGTAAAATGCCAAAATTGCTATGCATTAATCATATAAGTCATCTGAATGTCAAAAATGTTATCATCAAATTTTTCCCCAATGTAGTTTTGTCCTTTTAAATTTTAACTACTATAGAATATCAGAAAAGGAAGAAATGGAGTTTAAAAAAAGCAAACATAGAGTAAAATTGTAACCATAAATCTATTGAAGTTACCTAAGATATTTGGAAGCTAATTATGATTGTGTGCAAAGCAAATGAAGTGAGAACTAAATTAATGAAGACTATCTACCTCCCACAAACTAATGAGGCATGCTTTATATCAATAGTGCCTGAAATTGAAAAATTAAACCTCCTGGTGGTGGGGAGTGAGGGATTGCAGATAAAAAGGGAGCAACCCAAGTTAAGAATAACATGCAAACCCAACAGAACTCCCAAATACATCCATCCCCTAGGAATTACAGTCTTTGCATTTCTGTAACATAGAGTATAGAATACCTGAAATTCCACATCTTTTGTTTTTTCTGTCCCCTGCAAAGTAGATTTCATAGTCATGGTGGTTTGCTTTAAGTTAGAGAGTCAATGCTGGGTAGAAGTACTAGCGTTGAGCACATTTCCATTTCTCAGGGGTTTGCATTTAACTTCAGTGCAATGGCAGCCTTTCATTTTGCCCCTGTTGGCATGGACCAGTATGAGTGAGTCTCAACCAGGTTCTCTTTACATGTTCTCTCGCCATAAAACTCTTACACACATACACACACACACACACACACATATATGTATATATGTACATATATGTATATATGAATAAATGTGACATATTTATTCATAAAATGTGTTTTGTGTGTATGCATATATATATGAGTGATATATATATAAACCCATATCACATTTCTTAAGTGTTGACAATTTCAAATTTAAGGAAAAGAAAATAAAGCCGTTGGAACAAATTTTGGAGACCTCGATAAAAATGACGTTTTTACCAAGGGTTTAAATGCTTGAATTGCTTAGGTTTTGCTCTCTCGATAGCAAGGACTCTGTTAAATATCACCTTATTGATGATTTAAAACAACAAAGCTTATTGTATGAGCATTAATTTTTTTATGAGAATAACATATTGAAAGGTTAGTTGTTTTTATTTATATGTTCATCCTTTTTCAAGGAGAATGGAATTTAAAAATAATGTTTTTCCTTTACGTGTACAGGAAACTTTTCTAATCATTTTGATTTAGTAGATCCTGCTACATGTTTTTTAAAAATTAATAATTAAATTTTTTTCTCATTAAAGTAAGATATTTATTTTAGAAAATTATGAGTAGCAAATAAACAATCTATCACAGCATCACCTAGGGATAATCAAGGTTAAAATTTTGTCGTATTTATTTCTTATCTTGTCTCTGCATATGTAGGATATTTTTAAGAAACAATATGCTACATAAAACTTATATCCTCTCTCTACATAGGTTTAAATGTTGTTTTACATTTAACATTATCATGAGTATTTTCCTATAACACAAAATATTACTTTAGACCACAGTTTAAATATAGTCCAAAACCATTATATTAATGAAGCCTAGTACTCTACTTAATGGTGTTGCTATAATTTATTTCAACCACAACTCTATTATCTGTATTTCAAATAAGTAGAAATATTAAAAGCTAAATATTAAGTATACTAGCATTAGAAAATAAGAGAGGAGCTCTTGTATTTCCTCCTCCCTCCGTTCCTTCCATCCTTCCTAACAAAAAGTTAAGATGTGACAAGAATAATCTGGCCACTTGTCCATCTGTTTTTCTCATGCCTTCAAAGCATCTATCATCTCTCTCTTACATTTTAATCCTATACATGCTGTTCTGCTACAACCTGATAATTATGGTTTTAGGAAAACTTGTGAAATTAAATTTCATAATTGAAATCATAAGGGACAAAGGAATAGGAGGCTTACAGTTATGAACTAGAGTTTAAGATTTGCAACAATTTATTTCAGTAATGAAGGTCTAACACACATACGACTTTAATACTACTGAATCAATTCAGTATTTGATTAATTCGTCCTTTGCTATCATCAACATAGCTCTTCTTAAACATTCTTATTTCCTGAATAACGTGTGATTATGAGGAAAAAAAGCACAAAGCCATTCAACAGATGGGCAGGCTTTTGCTGTTTGATGCCACTTCTGAACTTAACCAACCCATCACAGAGGGCAGAATACAAATTGATTGCCCTAAGTAATGAATCACCAATAACTCCTCATAAGTTTTCAAAACTCTGTGACCTGGAAGAAATGTGGATGCAGTATACTTCTGAATTTTCTACATTCTTCTAGTTGCTATGCATATAGTTTATTTTCAGGAAGTGTTGAGACTTTTCTCTGAAAGCTGAACTGTTGATGACTTCATTAAATAGCAAGAAAGGAAGATAGGAACTGCTTCTTGAAAGCAGAGTCTATAGTTACCTCACATCCACCACAGGACCTAAAAAATAGGTGCTCAGGAAGCAATGGTTGAATGAATGTGACATGTATACTGTTGGTGTTATCTACAGAAATTGGCGTGATGTGACCAATTTATCAATAATTTTATAGGTGCCAGAAACCATTATAAAACACTGTATTTTTATTAGTCACACTACGACTACAATAATCCTCATTTTATAAATGAGAAAATTGAGGCACAAATATATAAAGTTATTAGACAAAGGGCATGTGCTGATAATGACATCATCTGGTTGCAGAGTCCACATTTTTAACTACTATGCCATATTCTATCTCTAGTTGTACAATAGTGAGCTCATGTGAGAAAATCTGAGAGATGTATTTTTAAAATAGCTAAGAGAAATAGGCCTAATTCAACCATGGAGATAAAATACTTCCTAGAATAGTTGAACAGTAGTCTCAGAATGAAATCTAGGTTTAGATTCTGTCTTTTCTTCTTAAGAGTTTTGTGAACTTACTCAAGAGACTTCAAATAAACATTTCAACTTATGCTGTAAGAATCACATGTACTTAACTGCATGATAATCCATAGAGAATTTTATTACCATCTGTAAAACAGAGCACTGAGCTATAAATTAGGAGACAAGTCTGTTATCTTGTGCTTTTTGACTGTGATTGGATAAATCACATCAATTTCTGTCTTAGTTCCCCATTTATAAAATAAGACAATTTTTTCCCTCATCTTCCAAAATGATGAAAAGAAAGTTGAAAAGAAAAATGAGAAAACAAATGTAAATGCTTTGAAAAGGTATACTCTATATCCAAACTGGTGGCAAGTAAAACTCAGAAATATTATGTTCTATGTAATATGTAAGCACATTTTAAGATCTCTTTCGTATTTAAATTAATCACCTGAATGTTGATGTTGAGGAATTGGTGGTCACTGAAATCATACAATTCCTGTTTCCTTTGGGAGTCTTTATGTCTTATATGTTCCCTTTCTTTATGATTTTATGTTAAATTTTTGAAGTTTCCAAGTATGAAGGGTCTAACCGTAGTAATTTTAAAAAATAATATATAAATTTTATATGGATACATGCATACACACATAAATATATTCTCACCTTTAGAATCATAGCAATTATTTGAAGTGGAGGCATTCTAGAAGTAGATTTCATTCAAATTCTACATTTTGTAATTGACAATAATGAAAGTCATTTTTGTCACTTAACTACTATTATTTCCAATCTGGAAGTAGAACAAGGTCTCTTGAAAGAAAACAGGATATTTCCTGTTTTCTGTGGTAAATGTTCTGACATACTGCTTTTATCTTTCTTTGATTTTATCCTTTCTTTTCAAAGCTTCTCATTTATTTCATTCCTTCTTTTTCTCATTTTCTAATATCCCCCTCTTCCTTTAACTCCTCTGTTCTCGTTTACTAGCTGCAGGAATGCAATATACCAGAAACAGAATGGCTTTTAAAAAAGAGGAATTTAATGAGTTGCTAGTTTACAGTTCTAAGACTGAGAAAATGTCCCAATTGAAAGAAGTCTACAGAAAAGTCCAATCAAAGGCATCCAGGGAAAGATACCTTGGTTCAAGAAGGCCGATGAAGTTCAGGGTTTCTCTCTCATCTGAGAAGGCACATGGTGAATACAGTCATGGTTTCTCCCTCAGCTAGAAGGGTGAGCACAGCGTCATGTGATAGCTTTCTCTCCCGGCTTCCTGTTTCATGAAATTCCCCAGGAGGCATTTTCCTTCTTCATCTCCAAAGCACTGGCTGATGGACTCTCTGCTTCATGGTGCTGCAGCATTCTCTGCTCTCTCTGAATCTCTTTTTCATTCTCCAAAATGTTTCCTCTTTTATAGGACTCCAGAAATTTATAAGGACCCATTCAAATGGGTAGGGACATGTAGTCACCTAATCCAGTTTAACAACCACTCTTGATTAAATCATATCTCCAGGGAGATGATCTGACTACAATTTCAAATTTTGATCAAAACATGGGTTTTCTAGAGGACATACATTCTTTCAAACCACCACACTAGTTTACAGTTCTAAGGCTGAGAAAAATGTCCCAATTAAAACAAGTTTATAGGAATGTCCAATCAAAGGCATCCAGGGACAGATACCTTGATTCAAGAAGGCCAATGAAGTTCAGGGTTTCTCTCTCAAGTGAGAAGGCACATGGCGAACACAGTCAGGGCTTCTTTCTCAGCTGGAGGGTCACATGGAGAATGCTGCATCATCTGCTAGCTTTCTCTCCTGGCTTCCAGTTTCATGAAACTCCCCAGGAGGTGTTTTCCTTCTTCATCTCCAAAGGTCGCTTGCTCGTGGACTCTCTGCTTCGTGGTGCTGCAGCATTCTCTCTGAATCTCTCATTGTCCAAAATGTTTCCTCTTTTATAGGAGTCCAGTAAACCAATCAAGACCCACCCAAATGGGTGGAGACACATCTCCCCTAATCCACCTTAACAACCACTCTTGATTAGGTTATATCTCCAGGGAGATGATCTAATTACATACAGTATTGAATAGGGAGTATTCTGCCTCTACAAAATGGGATTTTGATTAAAACATGCTTTTCTAGGGTATATACATCCTTTTAAACCAGCACATCCTCTAACTTAAACTTCCAGGTAAGAAATTTTAAAATAAAATAAAAATTGGTTGAAGAAAATGAAATGATTTCTATCCCGTTAATATTTTTGGCAAAAAATACTTTTATTTTACTATATTCTCTTAAATATGTAGCTACCATAAAAAGCCCAGCTTAGGCTTCTTATGCACCTGGGAACATTTATGTCTTGTCCAAGCAGAGCCTTCCCCCATGATAGATCTTGAAAATGTCCCAACTCAGAATTTTAAGAAAGTTATGATAGTGCAAAGAATGCACGGTCCAATTCCCAAGTAGGTAGACTGCTTAAAGATTTAGATTTTCCCGGAAATTAGTCTTCATAAAGTTCAAATGCTTTCCTCTTGAGCATGAACAGTGAGTCCCCCTGCCTTGGGTCCTTTTGCCAAACTGTGGCTAGAGAAGTTGCTTCTCTGTTTAACCACAGGTAGCTCGCAGTTCTCTTGGAACCGAATCAAATGCCCAGATTTGATTTCCTCCAATATGCAGATCATTACTAGGGATATTGGCTACACTGTAGTCTCTCAGGTTTTAGAGGAAGTTTATATGGCTTTTCTCCATTTATATTTTTTATCTCAAGTTAGCAGATATAGGAAGGTAGAGGTGATACCTTCTTTGGATTATTTTCCTTATATTCTTTAAAATGATAATTAGCATAAGAGCTTGTTGTACAAGTAATGCTCAATTTAAATCAATAGTTTATTTTTTAATATTTCACTTTAAAATATAACCATGATAGGCATGGATGATTAAGGAATTGAATGAGGGGAATATAGACACATTTGCTAAATTACATGCTGGCACTGTAGGCAGTCCTGGAAGCTCTGATAACAGAGTATAAGACTAATAAAAGGAAGTAAAAAATTGACCCAGGGAGCAACCCATTGAATTTATATCTCTTGTGAGTGTTTTTAGGGCAGCCAGGCCTGACCTTTCTGAATGACCTGGAAGGCGGCTCCAATAGTAGGGACTGAATATTAAATGGGATGGACCAAAGTCTTTACCTGGTAGGATAACTCTTCTGTTATTGCATTTAGGTTCACAAACAGGCCTTGTCTCCATGATAGACACTTACAGAAATCTGCCATGGAGCAAGTCTTCTCCAGACGAGAACTTTTCTTGTGGCTGAAGTACATGTTTAAAAGGAAGTGACATTAGCAATGTCTATCATTTTCTTATGAAAATTTAATGTAACTTATGATATAAAATGAAATATGGGATGAACTTATGACAGGTTGTCTTTAATGACAGTTCAGTATACAAATAGCTCATTACAGAGACCATTTATGTAAGGCTTTTAAATTAAATTTTCTAAGTATTTTGTATGTTCAACCCTACATTTAAGCAGGCAGCATTCCACTTCAGGGAAATGAAACCACTTATGTCATAAAATGATAGATTCAGAGTCGCCTTTCAATAAAGGGGTGTGGGTGCCAAAAATCTGAAAGATATTACTGTAAATAAAAATCTTTATTAAGAACTAAATAGTGCAAATTGATTTTAAGGTTGTCTTCCTTTCTGGTACATGATAAAATACAATGATAATCAATATCAAAATGTTCTCTAGAAGGAAGGATGTCCTGAAACAATACTGAATTCCAGGCCTAGAGAAGAAAGTATAGCTCCATCCTTTTGATGAGGACTGACTAGCTCATTAAAGTGAGAGGTCATCTCAGTTGGAGAACTTTGTAAATGAATCCCAGTCACCAACACCAAGGATCAGCTGTTCACCATTAAGATTATTTGTTCCTTGGTAAGAAACATTGCCCTTAACTCTAGCAAGAGGCATTTACTCAACTCAGTGAGTCAGTGTTTGATGCCCACAGAGTGTTTTGGGAAAGAGGACTGGCTTCAGGGAAAATCACTTAAATTAGTAATAGGTGAAATTCTTATTCCTCTCTCAATAGTGTTCAGTGTCATTTTCTCTTTTGTATCCAACCCTCTCTCACACACCCATATACACCAATACTTTTATCTTCTTTATTATAATAGAATTAGTAGAAAACTAAAGCACTCCTAAGGGCTCTGTAACTTTCATTATCCCTCATTCATCCAGAGATAATGGCCTTTTTATCATCATAATGAACTTTTTTTGTGTGGGTGTGAAAAATAACATATATGCAAAAAAATCAATGAATTCTCAAAGCACATGGCAACAATTAGTTGTAGAACAGATTTCAGAGTTTGGTGTGGGTTACAGTTCCACAATTTTAGGTGTTTACTTCTAGCAGCTCTAAGATACTAGAGACAAGGAAATATCAGTATAATGATTAAGCAGTCGTACTCATTTGTTAAACCCTACCTTCTCCGTATAACTCCACCATCATCTTTGACCTTATAACCAACTCATTAGGGCTATTTGGGCTATGCCCATTCTAAATTTTTCATGTTGGAAAGGGCTGTCAATAATGTAGTGTAGGGAAATGGAACTAGTAGATGTCCAGGAGAGGCTGGGCCCTCTAGATTTCAAGACTTACCTGAAAGTTACCCTAGTGCATGGAATCTTTGTAGAATCTTATATACTGCTGTAAGTGATGCTGGCCTTTTTAAAGAGAGCAGGCAATACTTTCCTCAAAAGAACCATTAAATGTAATTCCTATAGTTATCAAGAAAATAATAACTAATAGTATCATATCTATTTTGCTTATTGGAGTTGAGGAATTAAAAAACACTTACTCTTATCACATGGTGAGGAAGATGCAGCACCTGAATGTGCACTCAGATCCAGTATCTTCCAGACTCTTGAGCACTGAGCACTGTCAACATCTAGTTACTGCCAGGCAGATGGAGGAAGATGAGGAGTTCCAGGTGTCCCTCCAATCCGTGTCAAACTTCCTCCTCTGCCAGCACACAAGAGCAGCTCAGGCCTCCTTAAGTGTAGCCACTTGTCCAGGTTGGTTAGGGTATTAGATTTGGCAATGCTTGTTGTATCCTAATAATTGATAGCATCTCCTTTCACTTTCAAAGTTTAGGTGATATGAAAATCCTACCAATAGAAAGGTTTTGTAGGTTTAAGCCATTTTTTATAATATCTAGCTTAAAATAATTTTCTCCTACCTCTTATTTAACTGAATCCACCAATATACCACTTACCACTCTTGCAGTTTTGACCCCTTTCTTTGAGTTTTTTTCCTACTGCTCCCTCCTTTACTTGTCATGAGGGACTTTCTTCCCTTTACACTCTCATCTGCATGTACCTACCCATATAACCAGTCTCTGTGAACTTTAGTCTGATGCCAAAGGATTGATTTCTTCTATGCCAGTTACAATTTTTCACATGCATCAGTGCTAGAAAAGTTTGAGATGCTAAGATTTGCTGACATATGACTATTTACCAGACCTTTAAATGTATGATGCTAATTTTATAGCTTTACTTATTACAAAAAACATCCACACTTGTCTTCTGTGGTATTAGTTAAGCCAGTGCTAATGAAACTGATAGCATTGTCTCCCTTCCTAAGGCTGTCCGTCTGTGGTCCTTTCTCTCATCAACCAGTGATGATGCTTGTGTTGGTTACAGGGGACCACGGTGAGAAAGAGACGATCAGCTCTCTCCCTGCTATTAGCCAAACAGCTCATGGCACACACTGGGGGAGGCAGGTGTGGTGGGCTCAACAGAACAATCTTCTTATGTTATGGTCATATGTTATTAAATCTTCTCCATGGGGGGTGATTGGATTAAATAATGAGTGAATGTAAAGTGCTTTAAGTTGTTAATTAGAATGTTTTGTGGGTCTATTTGCAGATGGTGAATCTATCATGAGGCATAGAATAGCAGGATGATGTTCTCTCTCACTTATCTCTATTCTCCATGAATGTTTACAATTATATCATGGATGGGTTCTGGCATTTTACAGCATTTAAGAATGTTTTCTACCATTGTGACTCCTCAAACTTCAGTACCTAAGCCAAAAAAAAAGGGTACAATAGCTAAGGCAATCTTTCCAGGAGAGAAAAAAGATTAGAAACACTAGATTAGTAGCCAACTCACACTGTTAATCATGTATTGCCATACTAACATAAGAACTATGAGCTTGTGTTGTATAGGGGAAAAAAGCCAGAAATCAAGCTCAAGCTGCTGCTAAGTCATTTTATGGACCACTTATCCCAAAAGTTCAATTTAATCTCCTGTTGTAGCATGGAGATTTGAGAGGTAAAGCAGCAATTATTCCTGGCCCCAGAAGATCAGGCTCTTACTCATTAAGGAATCATAGCCAGCTCTTGAGATGATTTAAGAAGCTATCTGACATGTACAGTATGGAAAGCTGAACAACCCATAGTCAATCATGTCAGAATGGTTTGCAATAGATTTCAAATAATGTGTCTTTATTAATGAGCTCACTATGTTTAGTAGCCATACCTTTACTATGCAAACCTCAAGGGAACATAATAAAATTTAAATACATAGTACTCCAAAGTTGAGAGAGAATTAATTGAATCCACTTGACATTATAACTTTTAAGTAAAGATTTTTGAATATTGGTAGGAGAAGGGAGTGCGAAATTACAAGTGATATTGGGCATGGAAACTGCAAATGTTGTTTTTGTCCTATGTATGGGAGTGGAAGGAAGTGAACCATTAGGAATCAACCCCGTTAAGCTGAAGGAGAACTGAGTATTTAAAAATATTTATCTTTATATTCAAAATATGAAAATATTTTTAAGTTTGATAACTAATCCTTTGGAGAGAAGAGGATTTCTGGAAACAGCCTTAGTTTAAATTCCCTTTACTCCTCATTCCTCTGGATCCTGCCCATGTTTTATTTGAAAAGAATAAAAGATGAGCTAGCCAGTGATGGGGAAGCCAGTGAGACATGACTTTGCTTGTCTGTGCTGAGCACTGTTCTGAGAATTCTAATTCTGTGTGTGTGGCATTTGAAAGAGTTGCCTCTTTGGAGGCTTCCTGGAGAGAAAAAACAAAAAACCTGATCTCATCTAGAAAGAAGAGAGCAGCACCCTAACCTGCTTAGACCATTAAGGCAGGAAGACTGGACCAGAGCTGGGAACATCATCTGCAGGTGGCCCTGTGAGGCAGCACATGCAGTAGTTGAAATCAGGGAGTTTGAAGCCAAAATGTCTCTGGTCATAAGCCCAGTAAGCCAGCTCTCTCAGGTACTAGCTGTATGCTCTTAGGCAGATTATTTAATCTCTCTATGCTTTAGTTCATTTGTGTAATGGTGATAGTAATAGGTTGCTATAAAAATTAAGGTGCTTTAAATAACACCCAAAACTTTATAAACACTATGTGTGTTTGCTATTATACAAAGTAATATTAAAATTATTATTAAAATAGCAAAATTATTATTTATAGTAAAGTTATTATTAATCACAAATTGGTAAAAATAGTAAATTAATAGTAAAATTATTATTAATAGTAAAATTATTATTAATAGTAAAATTATTATTCATAAAATAAAATCACTGTTATTAAGTAAAAATTTTTAAAATTACCATTATAAAAACCATGAAGGATGTACAAGATCTAGTTTCCAATCCACAATGGAAAACTACTTAATTAGTTGTGGTTTGCTGTAGACTATTAATTAACCTATTCCCTGATTAATGAATGCTGAGGAAAGGTAAAGTGAAACAGGGGAAAGAGAACTGGACTTTAGAGATCAAACACCTGAGTTCAGATTAGGACTCTGTCATCAGTGTATTGAAGTCCTCCTCTTCTCCTACAGGTCCTCTTTTTCTCTCGTGAGCCTTCTTCCGGTGACTGACACCAACGTCCTCTGGGGTCAGTTGTGAGCCCTGCACTGGTTATCTTCCGGAATTCAGCCCTTGCCGGGTCGAGCTGGGGTGCCACCTGGGGATCCCCTGTCATCGCCTCCCCTACTACTGTCCTGGTGCACTATTATTTAACCTGGGCTTTTGCAGTAACCTTCCAGTCCAGATTTTGACTCTTCATACCATCAGATGCTTCACTACTGGACTAATCTTCTCAAAGCACCATTCTTTACGAGTATATTTCTCCCCTGTTTGGCAACCTTCCACGGGTCCTCATTTTTTTAATAGATGAAGCCAATCTCTCCTTGCAGTGTGCTCTAAACTATTCACAATGTGACCCCAGCCTAACTCTCCAGCTTTGTTATTGACCTTGCCGACCCAACTAAATGAAGCCAAATCGACCAGATCCATAGCTCATGCTCCTTTTGGTCTCACTCCCAGCTGCCCTAGGCTTTACCACCCAATTCTAAATTTGTCCTTTCTGAAGTTTTAACTCCTGTCCCTGATTTTCCATAGCTCTTAAGATACTTTAAGATACTGTGTACTTTCTAATGGATCTTGTATTGTAACAATTGGTATTATAGTCTTGTGGCCAGAGGTCTTAACTCCACTCCTGGATATTATATCTTTATAAGGCTGGGCATGGTCTTTATCATCTTTATGTACTCATATCCTTTAGCAGGCACTCAACTATGTGATGAGTAAATAAATTAAATGAATGAATGAATGATGTTAATTAACTGTATGACCCAGGGCAGTCTCACTTGTGTCTTGGATTTTCTTATTTATAAAATGATAAGATTGAGGGAGAATCTTGATCTCTGTTTCCTTCCAGTTTATAAAAGTTATGATTCTAAATTGTTCCATGTCATTGTATAAAAAGAAAATGTAGCATATTTGAAATAAGTATAAAAAATTCTTTAGATATAATTACATTTCAGTTTCCCTTGCTTCATACCACTATTGTTTTTAATTCTCTGCTGTTAGCAAATTAAGCACAATGCTATCATTGTTCGAAAAGTAATTAATGAAAAGAAAACACTTTTTTCAAATAAAGGGATGCATAATGGGATTTTCAGTGGTTAATAGAATTTGTTTATACCAAGCTTTTCATGATCTGACAGATTTTCCAAAAGTTTAGTTGTTATTGCAATTTGGTAAGAAATAGGGAGCTTACATACTTACTTTTACTTTAATTTTAAGTAAGTCAATTATTGTTACTGATTTTCTTACTTTTTTATGCCTCTACTTTTTCATTCCTTATTGTCACTATGTTATTATCAGCCCTACACAATCCCTGGAGAGATGTGTTAGTTCATCATTACTGCTGTGGTCCAGAGCTAATGGCAACATTCGGCAGAGGTTTTCCATGATGTGGTGAATAGGATGTGCTCTGCTTCTTGTAATACCCAGGGAATATGCTGGCTAGCTGGAGAATAACTGAACTGGTAGAGTACCAAGGCCCTTTGTAATGGCATTTCACTGTAATTTCAAAGAATGTTGACTGGACATGTCACTCTGAGTCAACATTCAGTTAACCAGAGAGATGGATGTGTTGGGATTCTTGACTATGAAAGTTATATTTCACCTGGTATTTCACTGTATGCTTGCATTTAAGAAGTTTATTATCTAATATACAAGCAAAATAATTTCAGTGCTTATCTTGCTTCCTACTTGAGAGAGACAGTCAGAATTTCTGTAATATGTTTGGAGCAAGACTGGTATTTTGTGGTTATTTTATTACATGACTGTATTTGTATTCATCTGTGACTCTCCATGGCCAAGAAGTTTTTATGTATTATCATGAAAGGATTGTAATTGACAATTCCAGTTCCTTTGAAGGCTGGAATAATTCAATATTCAGCTTATAATTGCTGCTTTGCTTTGCTTTACAGGAATAGTTCCCTTGCAGTTATCATGTTAGTGCTATTTTGCCATACTTGAAATTTCTGAACACTGTTGCATATTGGCTATTTTTTAACGTATGGGGGAAAATAAATATATTTAGCTGAATTCCTAAATGTTAGATCTCATATTATGTTTATCCTGTAAGTATCAATTATTTCTAAACTTATTTACATAGTCAAGATCCTTTCAACCCCCAACTCATTGACCCCAAGCAAGTATATTGAACAGCATAAGGAATTCTGATGTTGCTAAATTTGCCATTTTTCAAAATAGTCAGACAAATTCTCCTAACTAGTGTTTTTGAAGGGACTGTATCCAATAGCATCTATATTTTGGAAGCAATTTTATTTCCCTCACTACTGTTTTAAGACGCAAGTGACTGGGTGCTCCTTTCATGCCCCTAAATGAGATCTTTGGCAAATGTCTTAGCTTTTTCAGTAACTTTGAAATACAGAATAGTCCCATTTTCAGGTATTAAGAAGTTCGGTCTCATCTAAGTAAAATATTTTATTCCACATACAGTATAAAGCGTCTCCCCTCTCACCTACCCCAGCACTCCAACCTCAGCTTACACCTAACTCAGGTTGCATAACCTATAGCAGTAGGGGTTGGGATAAAGCCATGGTTTATTTATTCGCTGATTTCATCCTATTTCTCCCACTTGTTAGCTATTATTTCTGCCTTCTTCAGGGTCAGGCAGGGAAGAGCAACTAAAGGAAAAGGCCAAGTTCTTCTTTGACTGCTGCTGTTAGGATCTGGTATTGAACCCATCAGTGTGGCAGATGATCAGATGCTGTTTCTTTCTCTCAAAGGTTACTTTGATAGACTTTTAACAATACTTGCCATCACCCTCGCCCCATACCACCACAGGGACTTCTAGCCCTACACTTTTCTCTAAGGTCAATGAGGTATCTCTGACTGACCCAAATGCATGTTCCTTCAATTCTTGCCCTGAGAGACTGCCCTGCACATCCATGCCCTGGCAGGAAGTTTTCATGAGCCAGGACTTTTCTAGATGTCTCAAGTCCAGGCACCTTCTACAAAAAAAAGGTCAGTTCTTTTCCTCTGCCTCTCAAACTTGGATATGCAGAATGTACCACTGTAATTCTCTCTTCAATATTTCCTATAACTGTTTACTCTGTTCTCATTAAAAATTTTTTATTACAAACAACCAAAAAACATACAAACATTCTTGATATACAAATATTCTTGGCATGGGTACAATCAGTGACTTACAATATCATCACATAATTGTGTATTCATCACCATGATCATTTTTTATTTGAACATTTGCATCTCTCCAGCAAAAGAAAAAAGAAAAAACTCATACATGCCATATCCCTTACCACTTCATTGACCACTGCTATTTCCATCTGCTCAATTTATTTTAACCTTTTTTCCCCTTATTATTTGTTCATTTCTTATTCATATTTTTTATTCATCTGTCCATACTGTAAGTAAAAGGAGCATCAGACACAAGGTTTTCACAATCACACAATCACATTGCAAAAGCTATATCATTATACAATCATCTTCAAGAAACATTGGCCCCCTTTTTAAGGTATAAGTCGGATGTTTTCCAAGCTGTAGACAATGTAGGTGACATTCCCAAGAGAATTACCTTCTGTATTGAGGTTCAGTGCCAACATAAAATGAACCTATAAATTTCATCATCTGATTAAGTATTGGAGCTAGAGCAAAGAGGATGGGAGAGAAGATTCAAGATGTCATTCTCTCCTTTTCAGCCCATAGTTGCTCAGGCACAACTACACTAGAATATTAAACTGTGCAACAAATGTTCCATACCAATTACAAGGTGTTAATGATAATAATAGGGTGTGGTACATGGGAATCCTGTATTTTGCGCATGATTGTTGTGTGAGCCAACAGCTTCCTAAATAAAGGGGGAAACCTCACTCATCTGATGTAATTGTAAATTAAAAGTTTCCTTTTTATTTTTTTGGCATGGGCCGGCACCAGGAACCAAACCTGGGTCTCCGGCAATGCAAGCGAGAACTCTGCCTGCTGAGCCACTGTGGCCCGCCTTCCAGCTTCCTTTTAATCAATTTTTTTTAATTACAAGTACTTTTATGTGCTCCCCCCAAATAAAAGTTCAACTCTGCTGACCTTTGAAATTTTTAAAAACGTGTTTAGATACTTGTACCTACTTACAGTGGATTATTTATTTATTTATTTTTTAGTACATGGGCAGGCACTGGGAATTGAACCCGGGTCCTCTGGCATGGCAGGCAAGCATTCTTGCCTGCTCAGCCACGGCAGCCCAAGTGGATTACTTTTTATTTAAGGGAAGTAAATTTTTCTTTCCACTTAACATTTTGAAATAAACACTAATTATATACATACACAGAATCATCTTGCATATAGTATCAGTAAATGCAGATTGATGTAAACACGTTGTATTGGTGACTAAAGCACCATTGTTGTCTTCAGTAATGTGATTTTTCTCAAATGGTGAATACAGTATTATAAATTTCTGAACAAAAAAAGTGGAATGATTCTTGATTTATACAATAGTTGTATTCTGGGAAAATTCAGTATATTTTAAAACCATGCCAGAAGCTCACTTCCAGCTATGACTAAGTAAATTGTGGCAGCTGAAACTTCCTACCAAAATCTAGATGGGAAAAAGAAAAAGATCAAGTTCAAAATATCTGAGTTACCCACACAGCCAGGACTTGGAGGTAGGGGTGGAGGTGGGGGAGCAAAGTTCCTGAAAAGAAGGGAACACACTTTATACCACCTTCTTCTTCAAGACACTGGCTAATTTGAAAACAGTAAATGGCAAGAAGCTAAAAATCTGAGCAGAAACTGGCTGCCAAGATGTTAAAAAATCTAAGGAGAACTTTGGGCATTCTCACTGTTCTAGTTTGCTAGCTGCCAGAATGCAACACACCAGAGACGGATTGGCTTTTAATAAAAGGGGATTTATTTTGTTAGTTCTTCAGAGGAAAGGCAGCTAACTTTCCACTGAGGTTCTTTCTTATGTGGAAGGCACAGGATGGTCTCTGCTGGTCATCTCTCCAGGCCCCTGGGCTCCAACATCTTTCCCCGGGGTAACTTCTTTCTGCATCTCCAAAGGCTTGGGCTGAGCTGCAAGTGCTGAGATGAGGAATGCCGAGCTGCTTAGGCTGTGCTACATTGCGCTCTCTCATTTAAGGACCAGCCAATTAAGTCAAACATCACTCATTGTAGCAGACACGCCTCCTAGCCGACTGCTGATGTAATTAGCAACAGATGAGGTTCACCTACCATTGGCTCATGTCCACAGTAACAGAACTAGGTGCCTTCACCTGGCCAAGTTGACAACTGAATCTAACTACCACACTCATGGTGCTGCGGGGAGAACAATCAGATTCAGGGCCTGCCTAAGAGGGAAGGGCTCAGGCTCTTGGCTGGGATATACTATCCATAAATAACAGAAATAGACCAGATCTTACAAAGATAGAAGCCCAGCTTTCAATAATTCAACCTCTAATTTAAATCCTAGCCAAAAGCTAAAATAAATCATCTCTGGAGAAAAATCACAGTATCCAGAGTCTCCACAGATTTTTATACCTGATGTCCAATGTTCAATAAAAAATTATTAGACGTACTGAGAAATAGGACAAAGAGGAAAAAAATAGATAGTAGCAGTTCTAAAAGTAGTACGGATATTAGACATGGATTTTAAAATAAAATGTGATCAAGAAAATAAAACAAAAGATGTAGAATTTTATCAAAGAATCATACCTCAAACACACACATATTTGCACACACATTCTCTCTTATGTATGTATTATTTTTAATGTTATATGAAACAGTTGGGTTCTAGGCTCAGATAATTGTAAGTAGATTTTGCATCTCTCTTAAGGCCTAAAGGGGATGCTTGAAAATCTTATAGGTTGTAGTCAATTTTGCATGGTATAGGACTTTCCTGACCATTTAAGGATATCTAGTCTACCTGCTCCCCCAAATGCAATAGCACCTTATAATCATTGTGATAAAAATAAAATTAAAAAACCTCCACAAATTTTACACATGATTTTAGGGGTTGTTTTTGCTCATGTTGAGAACTTCTGTTCAATTGCTTAATCCAACCCCCTTTTATGGGGGATGGTGAAATCCAGAATGTCACGATATCTGCACAGATCTGTACTGGTCATACATCTGGTTTGAACCTGACCTCTTAAGTCTTAAAATAGTGCTCTTCTTTAAGCCTCTATTTCCCTTCATTTGTAAAGTTCTTGGGAAGACTGGCTTTGATTTCTGGATCAATTAGCAATTAGGGGAGGATTTTTAATAGACCCACTGTTTTACTTTGCTATGCTACTATGACTAAATACTACAAAATGCATTGGCTTAAACAAGAATTTATTGGGTTATGACTTTAGAGACTAGAAATGCAAAATCAAGATGTTGGCAAAGCAATGCTTTCTCCCCAAAGTTTGCAGCATCCTGGTGCTAGTTTGCTATGCTCCTTGGGGTTCCTTGGCTTGCATGTCTGCTTCCCATCAGATGGAAATCTCTTACCTTGTTTCTGCTCCTCCTGTTTCCATTGACTTCTTCTTGTCTGACTTTGGACCTCTGTTTTCTTCCCTTTATAAGGCATTCAGTAATATAAATTAAGACTCACCCTAATTCAATTGGTCATGACTTAACCAAAAATATCATCTTCAAAAGGGCCTATTTATAAATGGTTTCACAGCCATAAGAATGTGGATTAGCATTAAGAATATACCTTTTATTGGGGTACATAATTCACCCTACCACACACACCCAGGTGATTGATGCAGGGTACCTGAAAATTATTAATAACTAAAAATCATTACTTAGGTTTCAAACTCCCTTTATTATAATAATGCAACCAAATTTTTGAAATAGGGTGTGGACTTTTTTTCCTGAAAGTTTCAAGGTCTCAGAATACCTCGCCCTGCTTCAGTTTAGGAGAACCAAAGGAATACTTCAAACATCTCAAGTTTGAAAAATATCCAGAAAGTTCTAACTGTAGAATATGTCAAAGCAATCACAAGTGAGTCATAAGGGATTTGTGTGGAAAGTTAGTATCCAAATACGTTTCCTCTGAAATTCACATAGGCATTTAAATTCAGTCATATTAGCATTTTTACGAATTCTTGCACAACTCCACAGTTTTTCAGCATCACCTGAAATCATAACCTCCCCTCCAACTTGAATATAGAGGTACCTGTCATGTCTCATGGACTTCTGAGCTATCTTCTTTCCACCTATTGGCTCTAACAGATTTGATTTTTCTCTGTCTCTGTTTTTATAGGCAATTTTAGCTTTGCATTTTTATCACTTCTCTCTCAAAACACATTGATATGATTGTTGGCTTTTTCATGGCTCTTTATTGGTAGTTCTCAAAATGAGTATATCATTATTTCTTCTGTGTAGGTTTGTATATAAACCCCATTTTATTTCCAGTTTTCTTTCCTGGCTTAGTAGATTCCTAGTAGATCCAAATATTGGGATATATGTATATGTATATGAATGCATGTATATATATTCACGCATTACAAAAGCTCAGTAATGAATGTCCCTACATACAGAAAGTAATTACGAAGCCGTTAATCCTGTTCACAAAAGCAAACAAAGCCAAATGATGCAACATCTGTCAGAGCAGAGGTTCTCCCACTTGATCTCTGCCTCAATGAATCCTATTTCAGTGAATCCTTCCCAGGGATGTCCTGAACCCCACAGAGGAGTTGACTTCTATTTGTTGCAACTCTGGGTATGCCAGGGAGGCTTGGGATATTGTAAACAATGGTTATCACGCTTTTGTCCCTTGCTGTGTAGTAATGCCCTCAGTAGGAATATATCTCTGGGACTTCATTTGTCTTCATTCCTCCATTCAATAAATATATTTGAATGTTTGCTTAAATGCAAGGCACCTCTATTGGCATATGTGTGACCAGCTTTTTATATGCTTTTGGGAAGTTTGTGCAGATACTATGTCAGTCTTAATTCTTTGCCTGAGTCCTCTTCTGTAGACTTGACACCACTGGACAGAAGCACATGTAATTCACAGCAGATATGAAGATGGATTTCAGAGAATCAAAATGGCCTCTGACCTCCTTCCTGCCCTACCTCTGTCCCCTACTTCCTGCCTCCTACCCCTAAATGCTTCTCTTACTAGCATTAGGTAATCATGGGCATGGTTATTCCATAACTTGGGAATCATTTTTTTGGCTCGGATTATATTTTGTTTTGTTTTTCATTTTCAAATTACATTTTAAGCTATTTACTCAGTTGCACTTTAGTATGAATTGGTCTACCCTTTCAGGAATCAGGTTTTGATGACTAGAAGATAAAGGGTGCCTGAAGATTATGTCAATTTAGGGGAAAATTGCCTCTAAAATAGAGAAGGAAATATTGCTATGGGAGGAAGCCAAGTGTACCCAAGTCACCTAGCAGAGATTCTGGTGATCACAGTACAACCTATTGTTGGTTTAGAGAGTTGTTACTAGTATTGTGCTTCCTGCCTTGAATAGGGAGTCATCTATGGGTGGAGATAAATATGTACTTTAACTGCCTTATTAAATTGGTTGCTTAGCCTTTCAGTGTGTACTGATTCAGGCGAGAGGAAATCACTTAGAATATCAGATTCAACAAGATTTTATTCTTTTCATAATCCAGGTGAGAGTTGGGTACAATGTGTGCGATAACATTAAAAGGGTAGTATGAGTCAGACAGTTTGATTTCAAATCCTGGCTATACCCCTTATTACATGACCTTGAACAAATTAGCCCCATTGTGCTTATGTTTCCTCTAAAATAGGGATAATAATGGGATCTATCTTATAAGGTTATGATAAAGATTAAATAAGAACATATATGGGAAGCATTTGGCATAGCTTGTGGAATATTATAGTGTTCAAAGCCTGGCTATTCAACAACTCCTTAGGTATTATTCTGAACATTTTGAATGGCTAATACTCTGGTATTTTCTTTATCATTTTATAATCTATTGCATGATAGCTGTTTTCTGAATATGCTTGTTTCAGTGAATTTTCTGTCCTTTCAGGGAATTTACTGCTGGTGGCATCTTAATTTGAACATTGTACAGATGTGCTTTGTTTTTCTTATCAACTGTTAGTTCAGTGCCCTCTAATTTAAAAGAAATGAAAACTGTGACAAGAGTGCAGGCTGACTTTCCTATTGTCCAGCAAATTCCTTTAAAGTTTCAGATGCAAATACTCTCACAACTACCCTAATTTATTTTCACCAAAGTAGTTTTACAGAAGACAACATCCAAATGTCTCTTTCTTAGACTAGTTTTAGTTATTACTTTCCTTAAATTTAGTCAACACTTGCTGTTGATCCAAAGATAGGCCTAGTCTCTGAACCGCATTAGCATGTACGATTTGTATTTCCGAAGATGTTATGCAATGTGTTTGGTAGACACAACTCAATGCAACAGCCTTGCTCAGAATAACTTCTTGGCAGGCTGTGAATCTGCTGTCTCCTTGCTGAGGTGATGATGACGAGGGACTCCACTCCTTGCCAACGTTACATGGGCTACACCATCCTTAAATGGTCTACAACAGTCCCAGGTACTCTTCTCGGCCCACAATTTTGATCCAAGAAGTGGAAACAATATCCAAACTGGATCCATTTTTAAACTTGAGAAACAATTACCATTTTTGTGTTTCAATCTCTCTTGTCCATAGCAGTGAGATGTTAACTTGAAGCTGCCACCAATCATTCTTCCAGCAACCTGGTGACAGCTGGCCTGAGAGAAGCAGAGAGGAGATTTATAGAGGAAGAAGGAACATCTGCTGGGTATTTGAGTTCCCAATGTACTATATGAGCTCAGATCTACTTCTGCTCTTCTCACTCCATATTAATGTTCTGTTTAGGCTTAAAGTGTGATCGAGTTATTTTTCTATCACTTGAAAGTAAAAAATTCTCGCCAATACAATGCCATTAACCTTCAGCCTTAAAGTTGATTAAAAAAATTAACGTTTTCAATTTAACCCTTACTAGCAATTTAAGGCTGAGAACACCTATGTCAGAATAGAAAGTTTGCAACAGAGAGTATTTACAACTTTTAAAAACACTTTTACCATAACTATGGCAAATGAAATATGATGGTACTATCAGGAGGTATAGAAAACTTAAATGTAGCTTGAGTCCTTGCTGAGGAGTCAGATGCAGTAGCCAAGACCTAGGTTCAAATCCCAGACTTCCATTATTGGCAGATTCCATTCACTGTGCCTCTTTCTCTTTGATGATCTAAATCCTAAGGATCCTTAAGGCCTGCCCCATTTTAGATACTGAATAAATGGCCACTGTAATTATTGCCACCATAATTGTGATAGTCACCATGTTTAAAAGTCTTCTCTATGACGCTAGGTGAACTGATATCTATACCCTCTTTGGTCACCAAATTTGCTTCTACTTTCCCGATTATTGGTATATAATTACTTTTCTTCCTGTCTTTACTATATATATCCTATCTGAATCAGCTCACTCGATCAACAAGGATTACTTACATTTCCTCATAGAGGAAGAGGATTCTTTGGACAAGGGCATGTGAGTTAAGACTTAGTCCTATTGGAACTTCAAACGAGGTGTCACTGCCATTATTTCTATAATCATTAAATTTAAAATTTCCTTGATAGGTCACTAAATCTTAATGTAATCTCTTAACAAATAGATGCTACTAATAAGCCTAAATAAAGTTTCATCTATTTTTTTTCTGGCCAGAAAGGATAATAGTTACCTACTATATTTCTCCTTGGAAGCAAATCTCAAGTTCAAGAATGGTTTTATTACTGTCTTTTGTTTCATTTTTTAATTTTTTTGTTTTGTAATTTTTTTATTATTACTGTCTTTTGAAACAAGTAGAATGTTTGGGTGAGCAGACAGTTGATACAATGTCTTTGTCCCAGTGTTAATAAGCTTTAAAGAAGAGTTTTCATCTGCCTCAAAGAATATTTTTTTCCTGTTGATAGTTTGTCAGTAATTCAAGTTGTAATTTCTACTCATGCTATAGCCTAGATATTGTTTTAGTGTGAAGGAGAAAGAAGTGAAACTGTTGATAGGATTCATCCTCAGAATAACTAGAGCCAAGTGTTCAAAGGGGAAGCAGAAGAGCCCACGAAGAAATCAATTATATTGCTTTTTATCTGAAATAATTATGTATTAGGAAGAACTGTGTTAGATGTCAAATTCTCTGCACTCCCAGATGTGCATTGTCCAAGGCTTTTTAAATCTTTCTTTCAGCTTCTCCCTAATGGTGCAAAGTAGATATTGCATTTATGAATGACCTCAGTAGTCACTGCCTCTCTCTTTTGAGTTGACTAGTGTGTTAGCTATGCTATGAATTTAGAAAAAAAAGTCTAAAATGGACACTCTTATTCATCAATACATTGATTATATACATACTTTCATGTTTTAGGCATTGATTAGATGTGTGGCTGCATGTTCCAAAAGCTGATAGACACTGCGAAAATTGTGCATTTTTCCTCATATTATGACAATATGTGACCACAATTATGACAGTAGTGAAAAAAAACAATATGAAGAAAATCAAATGCTGTAGTCAATAGCTTGAAAAATGTTATTTTTCTTTAGCTGAATTATAAGAATGAATTGTTCTGGTTACAGTCTTCTAAGTTATTGGCATATTAAATATAGAATATAAGAAACATAATAATTTTACTAACCTGTACTTTAGAAAAGAGTGACCCACAAACATTGATTAATTCAGTCAGCTACCAAGAGTATTTCTATTTGCTAGGACCTTTGCTAAGTGATGAAGATAAAATGATGAACAAAACAGACATGGTGTTAGCTCTTCTGGATCTATATTCTAGTGGGGGAGTCAGATATTAAATCAAGTAGTCATGAAAAATTATGAATTACAATTATGATATGAGTGCTAAAAGGCCTATTCCAGGAATACTCAGAGCATGTAAGTGATTACTCAACCTGGTTAGCAGGAGGGAGTCAGAGAAGATTTCCCTGAAGAAGAATATCTGTACGGGAATTTGAATAGTGAGTAGAATTTAGCATGATGGGGTGGTGAGGAGAGAGCATTCCATGCAGAGGCCACGTCATGTGCAAACTCCTTGTGGCGAGAGGGAATGTGGCCTGTTGAAATAACGAAAATAAGACACATGAGACTGGAATAAGAAGAAGTACAGAATGCAGCAAGCGTGGAAGGGGCAAGAATCAGATTATTTTGAACTTTGTAGGCCTTTTAAAAATTTTGGTCTTGACAGAGTAATGGCAACATACTGAAGACTTTAAGCAGAAGCATGATATGATCAGATTTGTGTTTTGGAAAGGACAGTTTGCTGTATAGAATGGGTGTGTAAGAGAGTAAGAAGGGATGTGGAAGCCCAGTTAAAGCGCTATGGAAAACAACAATGAAAAATGACATTCTATTTTTCCATATGATTTGATTGTATCTTTTTCTGGCTTTCAGTATTGTGTGTCAATTAATATGTATTTATTTAAAGAATAATAAAAGATGTATGATGATGTGATGATAAAAAAATATTTAAGCCTTCTAGCCTCCTATATTCTGGGGCAGCTAAAAGGAAAAATCTGAGAGGATCGTATGGTAGCCCATAACAAACTCTGGGATCTGTCTTGTAACTACTTGTTGAAGAGTGTTTTGAAAACTATTGCTTATTCATTTCTTTGATTTGTATATATGTTATACTATAGAATAAAAAAAGTGAAAAAAAATAAAAGATGTATGAATGAATAAATCCAGCTCTGGCCAAATCAAACTTATTTTTGGTATGGGATAAAGTCTGTGCCAAAGACATGAATCATCTATGGTATGTGTTTTCAGTGTCTCTGTTCTTTAAAACTGATTTACATAGCATGATGACTGTACTCATTTAAATTAAATTTAATTTTAAATTAACTCAGTTAAAAAGCTCAAAAGTTCTACAGCACCATCAAAATACAGAGATAAATTTTTCCTAAATATAACAAATCACTGGATGCATTAAGGAAAGAAGTACAGAAGCCATAGAAATATGGGGCAGATATCCTATGTCTCAGTCCTTGCAGACCAGAAAGTAATTAAACATAATTGAAGGTCTGATTAAGACTACAAAGGGTGCAGAGATTCCTGAGGTCTTGGTAATTATGCAACAGAAATTTAATTCATATTGGCAGGAAATTAGTCTTTGAAGGATAAAGAAAATGATAACTAGGTTAGTTGACAATGTAGTATGAATATTTTGCTGAGCTTAAGAGGAGGTCATTCTAACTGCTTCATTAAAGCTCAAATAATTCTATTAAAATGAAGATATTCTAAGTATGTCAGATTAAAAAAAAAAGAAGCTAGGTATTACTAAGAGGTAATTTAAATTACCAAGTTCTTGATGCCCATTCAGAAAATGTGTTGCTAGCCAAAAAGATACGAAATAAATATTTCTGCTGAAAATTCTCTCAAATTTACCACAAAAGTATAAAAAATATTCTGAATTAAAATAAAGTTGATACTTTGACACTTTGAACATGTTTTTCTGTTGGGGTCAGGGTACCTCGGTCAATAGTCCTGGTAGTGTGTCCTACTCAATGAAGGGCAGAGTTGGGGCAGCAAGGAGCTGCCTTAGTTGGCTTTCCCCATGAGACCTAGTATTTTTGCTTGTTTGGGTTTTTTACATTTTCAGACATCAGATCCAGACTCTGATAAGTTTTGTTTACCTGGAGACGTAGATTCCAGGCTCTAGAAGAAAAAACTGAAAACTCATCTCATTGATCAAAGATCTACTTTATCTCAGATCCAGCACAAACTCCATGTTTTACAACAGGATTCTAGTAACCTCATTACTGAGAAGTAGACAATCTGGCAAATAATTCCAGGGCTAATCTTTCTGTGGTCCATTTAACCCAAGGACAATTCTCCATCTTATTAAAAGACCCATTTCTAGGGCCCACAAAATTGTAGTTTAGTACATAGTACACAGGTTTGAGAGTTGTATATACATGGGTCAATCCCTTCCTAGTTCTACCAATTTGTAGGCATGAGACCTTGATCAAGATAGTTGACATCTCTGAGCCTCATTTTCTCTTCTGTAAAATGGGGTTAATAATGGTGTTTACCCGTATAATTATTGGGAAGATGAAATGACTTCATCAATATAAATAACTTCACACAGTAAATGGCAAATAAACCCTAAATAATTGCAGCAACTCCTCCTATTAGGAGGCTTTTCCAGTCTTTTATGATCTTTATCTGGTTCTTTTCACAGACATTGTGGAGAGCCGCCTCCCGGGTCGGGCCTAGTGGACACGCCGCAGCCTGCTCTAGAGTTCCCCCCGCCCATCGAGTGAGCCAAGATGGCGCCCGCATCCTGCCTCCGCGTATGACGTACGCGCCCGCCAACCCTGTCTACCAATCACCCTTGTATACGTGGCGTTAGCCCATTGGGTTTGGATTTTGTATATAAAGGCGTTACCCGGACGGGGAAAGGGAGACGACCCGCAGGGAGCCGTACCTGACGGCCGCATAGAGGTTGCTCCCCCGTGGGGTATTTTAGCCCGCGCGGAACCTGTTACAGAGAATGCAAGCTTAGCTCCAGTAAAGGTCTGTGCTCACAACCGCCGCGTGTTACGGATTCGTGTCTGCCATTCAAGTCGGTTTGTCTGCGTCTGTCTCTCTCTCCTCTGTCCCCTTCGCCGGCCGGGGGCTTGACGCTGAGCGAGAAGTCCCGGACAAGTGGTGGCCCGTACGGGGACCCTCCTCTCTCGACACCTCTTCTGCAAGGAGAGCCGTACTGTCTCTTCTTGAACTGAGAAGGACGTGCATCCTGAGCTCGCAGCGGACTTCCCGCGCCTGATCACCGCGAGAAGGTGAGTACTTCTTATTACGTGAGAGTTAAGGCCCGCGGGCTTTCAGGTAGCCCCGGGGACTCGGAAGAGCTCTCCGAGTGATTAAAGTACAGTGCCGACTGCAAACATGGGGCAGTCCGGAAGTTTACCTTTGTTAGCTCCCTTAAAGACCCTTTTAGCGGACGGCTCCTGTGAAAGTGAGCCGCCCACTTGTAAGCCGCCAGAGTCTGGCGCTAGTTCAGACGACTCTGACTCAGAGTCAGATGGTGACGAGGCCGAGAGTGCAGGCGCACCTCTGCTGATCGATCTGGGGGGGCTCCCGGTCTCGCCCCCGCTGCCCTCCGCCCCGCCCGCGCCTACCGCTGCGCCCCTAGAGACGCGGCGCCTTCCGGTGGATGGTAGGCAAGGGCTCCCTCGAGTGGCAGCATCAGGTAATTCCGTCTGCCCTCCATTGCGAGATCAAGGCCATACAACATTTTGGCCAACCACCCAAAAACCTCAGTGGGTAGAATTACAAGTCATTATTACAGTCCTGAGAGAATTTGCCGGCCCCCTGAATATTGTTTCTGATTCCTTGTACGTCGTAAATTCTGTAAAAGTTTTAGAGACAGTAGGCATTATAAAGTACTCCTCCTCAGTAAGACCATTTTTTCTCAAACTTCAAGAGACAATACTTGCTAGACATCACCCCTTTTACATAACTCATATTAGGGCCCATACAGGCCTGCCTGGTCCCATGACACAAGGAAATCACATAGTAGATGTGGCCACTTGACAGCCACACGTCTTCCCCGCGCTGACACCATATCAGCAAGCCCGAGAGTTCCATGCCAAATTTCATATCAATGCAGGTACCCTAGCTAAGCGGTTTAGTATTCCGCGTGCAGCGGCTAGAGATATAGTCCGAGCCTGCAGGGATTGTGCAGAACAAAGAGCAGTCCCTTCGGTTGGAGTTAACCCTAAGGGCCTCATCCCAGGAGACATTTGGCAAATGGATGTCACTCATCATTCAGAGTATGGTAAAATTAAATACCTGCATGTGTCAGTAGACACATGTTCTCAGATATTATTTGCCTCTGCTGAGACAGGAGAAAAAGTCCACCAAGTCATTGCACACTGCCTTGCCGCTTGGGCAGCGTGGGGTAAGCCAAAAATATTAAAGACAGATAATGGACCTGCTTACACCAGTAGAACCTTCCAAAAATTTTGTGATAATATGGAAGTACAATTAAAACATGGCATCCCTTACAACCCTCAAGGACAAGGAGTCATTGAGAGAGCTCACAGGTCTCTCAAAGACTTACTAAAGAAACAGAAAGGGGGAATAGGTCACAGCCTGTCCCCAAAGGCTCAACTGTCTATAGCCTTGTTTACGTACAATTTTTTAAATGAAAATTCACAGGGAATGACACCTGCCCTTCAACACACCACTCCGAGTCCTCCACATAGAGGTCTAGTCCGATGGAAGGATGTCCTGTCGGGGCAATGGAAAGGCCCTGACCCAGTGCTCAGCTGGGCCAGAGGCTCTGTTTGTGTTTTTCCCCAGGAGCCAGGACGTCAACCAGTGTGGGTTCCAGAAAGACTGGTGAGAACCGTGACACCGCCCGGGGGCGCCGAGGAACAGCTGCCCAACAAATCAGCAAACCTTCAACCTGAACCGTCCGACCCGGCCTCCAACTCTGCTGATGATGGCGGCGACCGACAAGATGACAACAAAAGTGCAAGTCACCCTCCGACCGTTCAGAGAGGGGACCAGTTTTAATACCCCCCGCTCTCCCAACAGGTGGAATCAGACCTTAAAGTGCTTGGGAAGATCAAGTTAACCCCGTTGCCTTCGACCTTTCCAAACTGGGCGAGACTGTACAAAGTCTGTGGAACCGAGTCACCTCTTGGTTCTCTTGGCCCAATTTGACTACTTGGATTCTCGTAGCGGTGGGACTATTAGTGGGATTAGTCACTGTTAAATGCTTGTTAGAACGCTTGTTCCAGACACAGCAGCAATTGCGTGTTACTACCATGTTGGCTATGTCACTCGCCCCTGGTGCTCCTGACAACGACCGCCCTGCTGCCCAGTCCCCCATTTCACCGTATGACCCATCCCGGCCACTCAGGGCGGGACGCTCGAAAGCAAGACCCGCTGCAAGGCCCATGGCCGTGTCCCGGGTGTAAAAGGCGGCACCAGAAGTCATAATTTTTGTCTAAAGGATGATCTCTACGGCGGAGTCACGGTCCTGGCCAGACTAGACTCCGGCCATTGCACAGAGACACCTAATGACGCTCTCGGCTCTGGTTGCCGCTCTCCTGCCCCCCTACATAACCCAGTTGCGAGGCGAAGCACTGCAGGGAGAGTCACGTTGTTTCCAGTTCACGGGCTCTCCGGTCTCTATATGAGGAGGCATTCTGGTTGGTGCCTAGCAAGCCTAGTCCAGACTCCCCAAAGCACCAAAACATGTAGTGGGCCTGAGTGGCCCACGGGAGCTCACTCATCAATGGAGACACTGGGTCAAAATGAATAAAAAAGGGGGAGATGTGGAGAGCCGCCTCCCGGGTCGGGCCTAGTGGACACGCCGCAGCCTGCTCTAGAGTTCCCCCCGCCCATCGAGTGAGCCAAGATGGCGCCCGCATCCTGCCTCCGCGTATGACGTACGCGCCCGCCAACTCTGTCTACCAATCACCCTTGTATACGTGGCGTTAGCCCATTGGGTTTGGATTTTGTATATAAAGGCGTTACCCGGACGGGGAAAGGGAGACGACCCGCAGGGAGCCGTACCTGACGGCCGCATAGAGGTTGCTCCCCCGTGGGGTATTTTAGCCCGCGCGGAACCTGTTACAAAGAATGCAAGCTTAGCTCCAGTAAAGGTCTGTGCTCACAACCACCGCGTGTTACGGATTCGTGTCTGCCATTCAAGTCGGTTTGTCTGCGTCTGTCTCTCTCTCCTCTGTCCCCTTCGCCGGCCGGGGGCTTGACGCTGAGCGAGAAGTCCCGGACAAGACATAAGCAAAGGAATGAAAAATTTCCATAGATTATTATGCCAGTTATGCAAATGTAATGAATATCCTATGAAACTAACATACATTCTCAGAGATATACATTCTTTTTAAGGACAAAACACTATTTTGAAATTCACCGTTAAAGCATTGCCATAAACTTCAATATGAAATTGTCTGAACTACTAAAACATTTGCAGCATTCTCCCCACTTTTCAGAGCCACAGGTGGAGAAGTGTTAATGGCATATTGTATGGGTTTTCTTCTTATATTCAGAAATAGTTTATTCTTGGGAAAATATTAACTGTATAAGTACTTCTGCCAAAGTTAGTGACTGGAGGGAATAAACCGAATACACACATTGAATATCATGGTGTTTCCCTGATTTGTTTAAATGGGATAAATCATATAATTTTTTTCAAAAATGCAATTTATATGAAAATGTAATTTCTAGACATTCAGCAGCCCATTTATGGGGAAAAAACTGTTGTCATCAATCCAAAAAAATGCAATCTTACATTTTCATGTCTATCAAAAATGAAATATTTTTCTGGAGGCATGATAGACAACTTATTATTATACATTTGGGTTTTTTAAAGAGTCATATTTTGTTTCAAAACTGGTAATTATTTCTGATTGACTGCTTTGGGTTTTGAAATGAATATTGTCATTAGCAAAAAAGTGTACTAAGTTATGTAAGCATAAAGCAAAACCAAAATATAACTGAATGGCACCTTGGAGGAAGTTTCTCGAGTCATTTAGAAGATATTTTTTTCCTCTGATGCTCTGACATCTAGATATAAGAGTTTAATTGTCATTGGGTCATCATTTTTAAAGGAATTGAAAAGCTAAAATCTTAATCCCTTAATGTCTAATACCTCATAACATTTCCCTTATGATCATCAGGGTTATCTTTCCTTTGCTAATTAATCCTAGAGAAATTCGGCTATGTATTCCTAGCTTCTCCACATGCAAGTATCTGCTGTTGATGGTATTTTGAAAGTACCATATTAAATATATTTTTGGGCATCTCCCTCATCCATAGTTCTTTTCTTTGAAAAATCTTTCCTCTCTGTATAATTGAACCTTGTAGCCACTTACTACCTCATGGTCCCCACCCCAACTCAGACCTTAACTGATTGGGCCAGTGCCAGACACCTGATTCTCTGCACCATAAGATTCTCTTCCTTAATACTCAGAAATTGAATCGAGTTGCTCTCATTAATGGTGGGTTTGTCTTTTGGGGGAAGACCTCTTTCACAATCTCCTTAGAAAAGAGTGGAAACCTAGTTTTCAGAGAGGTAGAGAATAAACAGATTATGCAGGGAGAATAAAAAACAAGGTATTATAAAGTCCCCCAGAGTAAAGGAGAGTAATTTCATTTCCTGGCATGTCCCAGTTGCTGGTTCCAGACCCTCATGAGATCCATGAGCTATCCCTACATCCTTATAATAAATTTTCCTTCATTGCTTAAGCTAGTTAGTGAATTTCTGCTATTTGCAGCCCAAAGAGCCACTCCTAAGGAAGGGAGCGCAAGTCTATGGCCTTATATGAGGGAAAAAGGGTAAGAGGCTAGGGGACAATGAAGAGCAGAAATTTGGAAACATTAAAGCATTGAGTGCATTGGGAGAGCAGGGTGCAGGTTGGAGAATGATCCAGCAGATTGAAATCAAATCATACAGGACCTTGAACCTCAGGTACCTTCTGTCCTGGTCTGAAATCTATCTAGTGCAGTTAGAAAGGGCTTTGTCAAAATTTATATTGAAGGCTTTCATTTTCCCATGCCTTGATAGCTGACTATACTATTACTTCAGGCTCTCTCACTCTTTCACTTGTATGGTGACCTTCAATCAGCTTACAAAGCGCAGCGTCTCATGATAGATTGCCACTCTGCCTCTTTAAGATTTTGCTAATCTTATCTATTATGTATTGTTTCGAAAATTTGACTCTTAGACAGTGATCTTGATTTCCTTGTTTCCAAATTCTTGATGGGGAGAGAGGGTATGTAATTGTTACTTTCTTCTATCACATAAAATGTTGTATTTTAAGAACATGTTATTTAATTTGACTTGCAAATACCTCTATAATAAAATGCTGGTGTATGTTTATTTTTAACATGAGCTATTCATGAAACAATCAACTCAAACTTTGCTTTATAAATTGAATACATTTGAAAGCAGGAAGGTGGCACTGGAATCTCTTAAGGAAAAGAAGCTTCTGGTATAGGGTCTTTGCTTCATTAATGATTTTAAATTTTTGCCGTAGGTGAATGATCAAACTTTTGTTAGCGCTCACATCTTGAAATCAGCCCTAAAGACCTAATAGTTCTTGCTAGTTTAAGTAAAGCTGATAGCATCAGGCCATTCCAGTATAATTTTGTTTTAAGTCTATTTAGGTGGCTATCTATAGCTGACAGTGATATATGAGCACAGCTTAGTGCTCTTTTCATATGCATTGATCCATTATAAAAAGACCAATATAGCTCTTATTGCAATATGTTGTGAGTCTAAGACAATGGACAAATTTATGATGAGCCAGTTACTTGAACTGTTGGAAAACATAATATTAACCCTTTTATATATATATATAAGGATAAGTATCATAACTATCATTAGACTACATCTCTGATAGGGTTACTTTATTTTTCTTCATTTAGAGAAAGTCTATGCCACATGATTTGGGAGCCAGACTTGTAGGATCAGAGATCAGTTTAGATAGCAAGATAACAAGGAAGTTTCTTAAGTTGGTATTGCTTCCATGAGTCTCGCAGGAAAAAGGAACAACATTGGGAATAATTGTCAGTGAAGGGATGAAAGAGATAAAAAGAGATGGACTGAGAAAATTTAATGACTCTTTGTGGCTTTACATCTGTCACAGTTTTTGTGCTACATTAAAGTTTCATTATTTTCACATTTTGTGTTTTCATATTTTTCCATCCCCTTCTTTCTGCTAAATTTACCAAGTAATACTATGTAGATAATGGGGAGCTATTTCTGCAAATGTCATCGAATCTGTTACTGGAAATGAATAAAGTGTTTCACTGATGCATTTCCTTCAATATACATTTTCAATTAGCAGCAAAGGAGATCTGTATAAAATTACATATGAAATAGGTCATGGTATGAAAATCTAAAGTTATGAATACTTGTGTCTTTGTTCATTTTATTGGGTCAAATAGTTGTATTGATCTGCTTTTAAAAACTTCATTGTATTGTAATATTTGGAGCTAACTTAGAAATATACTCTATCTTAAGCTCCTTGACTTTTTCCTTGCCATAAGGGCACATTATAATAGCCATTTCTAATAATTTCATTAATGGGTTAAATATATTTTATGTATGAATATGTAGAGGCATTGATTAAAATTATTTCCATAACTATGTATTATTGTAATTATTATTTTGGATTAAGGTCTTCATTCCGAGTTAAGAAAGAAAGTATGATTCTATTTTGTCTCCATGACTGAGTCAGCACATTACCTTTGACAAGACCTTAATTGACTCTAGTGGAAATGAAAAGACTTTAATAGCTTGCCCTAGGCATGTACATTCCATGGATGTGTGGAGAACTATAACTTAAGAAGCCACTACTTCAGCCTAGCACAAAACTGCTGGATGATCAGTACTGCAGAATGATGCAAGGAAGGCAGGGATCCATGTCTTCATTTACCGTATCATTATAACACTACCAATCTTGCTATGAATACAACCTTGCTTAGCTTTAGGAATCATGTACGATTGAATATCTTCAGGTGAGTGTAGTCTGTCTTATGCATCATCATTCTCCCCTTCCATGGAGAATATGCACATTACATGCTTGTTAAATGAGTCTACATATATTTTGAATTCAACTCTGCTTTGTTATAGATGCAAAGGGTATCTATAATAGCACCAACCACATAGTGTGTAAGAGTTCTCCTGATGCCACAGCCACTTTTATTACTCAAAGAGATCCACATCTCTTCCCTACTTACTCATGAACTTTGGAGTGAGAGATGGAGAGAAAGAATAGGGAAAACATTGCGATTTTGGTTGGCAGTTGAACTTGTGTTTATCAGGAATTAATAGTGAATTTGCAGCATGATTCTTTAGTGTATTACATTCTTTTGAGGTATATTTCCATTGAGAGATCATTCTCTCATTTTTCTGGATTTTAATCATGTTTAGTAATGTGACATTAATTGATAGTACTTGTTTTAGTCAGGATTCTCTAGAGAAACAGAATTAATAGGAGATATCTGTAAATATTTTAAGATTTTATAAAAGTGTCTTATGCAACAGTGGGAATATACAAGTCCAGATTCCATTGGGCAAGCTGCAGGCTGGCAACTCTGATGAAAGTTTTAGAAAATTCCACAGGAGGTGCTGGCTGGGCTGAAGTAGAGACGAAAGTTCTCTCTTCTGAACTGCTTAATCAATCACTCCCTCTTTTACATCCCTCAACTGATTGGATTAAATGTCTCTCATTGCTGAAGACACTCTGCTTAGTTAATTGTAGATGTAATCAGTTATAGATGCAATAAACTTAATGCTGATATAAATTCACAGTGTCCTCACAGTAATGGTTAGGTCAGTGCTTGCTTAACGAGATGACTGGGCCCCATTACCTGGCCACGGTGATGCATGAACCTAACCATCACAGTCCACCCCTTGTCAATTTAGCAGCTATACACATCACCTGAAACCATGCTTAATCTCTAAATAAAAAACAACAACAGACATATGTTTTTGCTCAGCAGTACTCAGCTGTCTTACATACAACCAGAAATGCACTAAATCTCTCCAGAATAGGATGCAAGTCCTTGGGTAATACTAACTCTTAAACTTGGTATGCAATAGCTTAAATACTAAAATACGAACAATAAAACTTATGTCACATGATAAGGGGATAAGACAGTGAAGAAAACAAAGATATATATTTCATGTACAAATATAAATACATTCATAACAAAACAATGAGGAAATATACAATTATGGTCTTCATTTCTATAACTGGTCATATGGTCATAGTTCATATTTATCACTATTTTCTTCTTCTTCTTCCATTACCCATTCCATGCTCCCATTATCCTCAGCAATCACTTCAGCTGGCCATGGTTTTTTGCGTAATAGGGTAACCCAAATCTTTATTCCTGAAGTTTCTGGGCCTTTGGTAATCCTAAGAGATGCCCTATGGGATCTCCTGTATTCCAGGCAAACTCTTATTTACCTCAATTGTGTAGTTGCAGTCCTATTTCCCCTTGATAGTCAGGATCAATAACCCCAGCCAGTACGGTAATCCCCTTCTTTGCCTGTTGATTAAGAGGCATGAGAATCCCTAAGTGGCCAAGTGGCAGCTTACCTTCCAGTAAAATGGAATCATTGTTGTGTCTCCTGGTGAAAGCACTGCTCCTTTTGGAAATCAGACATGTAGACCTGTAGAGTTTAAGGTTGCAGTGACAGGACACAAAAAATTTTTCTAGTGGATCACTAGGGGTGATAGTGAGTGGTGCCACTCTCATTTCTATCCCTTGATTTCTTGACCTGTGAATCCTGACTATGGGAGAAACAGCACAATAGAGTGGATGCTGTTTCAAAGCATAAACAGCCCTTGGAGAACATTTCTCCAGCCCTGTAAAGCATTGCCACCTAGTTGGCATTGTGATTGAGTCTACAAATGACCATTCCACTGTTCTATCAATCTAGCTCCCCCTGATAATGGGGAACATGGTAATAGCAGAGATTTCATGAACTTGTGCCCATTCCTGTGCTTCATTGCTATGAAGTGGGTTCCTTGATCAGAAGCAATGCTGTGTGCAGTACCATAAAGATGGATAAGAAATTCTGTAAACTATGATGTCCTGAGATTAAAGTCAATAGAAAACTGCAATAACCCAATAAAGACAGGACTACCAGATTTTCACTACCAAGAATGGAGTGCTGTAATTTGCAAATACCAAAAATGCTGGAATGGCTTTATAAATGAATAAGGGTAGGATTCTGGAAGAATTGTGAGGCACTTGATAGGAAAAGCTTTGAAGAGACTGTTGGTAGAAATTCGGATGCTAAAGTACTTCCAATGAGGCCTTAGACAGAAATGATTGTCATTGAAAACTGAAAGGAAGGCAATCCTTGTTTTAAAGTGGCAGAGAATTTGGCAAAATTGAGTCCTTATTTTGGATGGAAGACAGAATTTGAAGGTGATGAGACTGGATATTAAGCTGAAGAGATTTCCAAATTTAGAAAATTCAGCCTGGCTTCCCCTTGCAGCTTATAGTAAAATGTGAGAGGAAAGGGATAAGGTGAGAACTGAACTCTTGGGTATGAAGAAACCAGAAATTGTTGGTTTGGAAAACTCTGGGCTTCCAAATAGTGAGACCCCAGAGGCTAGTGCCCCATGTGAGGTTTTAACCAATCTGGAGCCAGTCATCAATTTCAGTACAAGTGAAAATTGTAAATACATCTATCCAGAAAGGATTTTTGGAAAGTTCTATTGTTTGATGGTTGGGACCTCTGTGTGCTACATTTTGTGTGTGTGTATGTGTGTATGTGTATGAGATCTGTATGAACAGAATCACTGCCAGCCTAAACTAAAAGGGACAGAAAATGGACAGATGGAAGGAAAAATGACTTCCAAGTTAGAACCATGGAAGCCAAAGTATAGACCCAAGAAACCTTGGGTCAGGAGAGTGGACCCACCCATGCATGTGGAAAGGGCACGTTTGCCCAGGAGTCTGCAGAGGAAGGGCCTTCTTCCCAGTCATACAAGAAGAGTGCTGCCACCCCGGGCTCTCGGATGCCTGGGTAATTGAGAGGAGCTTGGTCACCCCATTGTTCAGGAAGGATGCTGCTGCCCCAGGCCTCAAAGAGGGTAGAACACATTACCTGGGGACTGGGAAGAGCCTGGCCTCTACCACACTTTTCTGAGGGGGTTGATCCTGTGCCCAGAGATGGCATAAAGTCCAGCTGCTGGCCTGATGCTTGAGGAGGTTGGGACAGAGAGCATAGCCCTCTCCCCAAACTTTGGAAATGTTGGAGCCCTCACTCCAATATTTGAAGAGACAAGGCTGCTGCACAAGCCTTTGGGAAGGGTAGGACTGACACTCTCTCAAGCCCTAAAGATTAAACATCATTCTATAGATGACTTTCAGCTCTGGAAATCTAAACACGTATGCTCTGTAGGTTTTGCAGAACTGTTTGGGTCCAGTGACTCCTGTTTTCATTCCAATTTCTTCCTATAGAAACGGGAACATTTATCCTATGGTTCTTCCTCCTTTGTATATTGGAAGCAGATAACTTGTTCTAAGTTTCACATGTCCACAGCCAAAGGGAAATTTTGCCCCAGGGCAGACCATGCCTGTTACTGCTTCTGATGAGATTTTGTACTTAAAATTGTTACTAAATGATTTAAGGCTTTTTTGATATTTTGATGGACTGCCTGCGTTATGCATATGAAGAACCATGTCTTTTGGGGGTCCAAAGGGTGAAGTGTGCTGGTTTGAAACTGTTGTGTACCCCAGAAAAGGCAATGTTCTTTTAATCCATTTTTGTGGGTATAGACCTATTTGCGGGTGGGACCTTTGATTATTTCAATTTGAGACGTGCTCTACCCCAATCAAGGTGGTTTCTTAATCCTTTATACTGAAGTCCTCTATAAAAGGATGAAGGACAGAAAAGTCAAGAGAGCTTAGAAAGAAATGCCCTAGGGATTCTAAGAGAGACCTCACAGAAGCTCAGAGAGGAGGCCCCTGGAACCAGGATCTGAAAGAAATGAAAACCAGGAGAAAAGGACCGCCGGATACCGGCCACGTGCCCTGCTATCTGACAGAGGATGTCAGAGACCATCCTTCAGAGGTGGTATCTTCCTGTTGATGCCTTAATTGGGACATTTTTATAGCCTTAGACCTTTAAATTTGTAAACTAATAAATCCCCATTGTAAAAGCCAATCCATTTCTGCTATATTGCATTCAGCAGCTTTACCAAACCAAAAGCAATGCCCAATCTCCCTCCCTCAAGAAAAACTACTATACATGCTGTCCTTAAAATTATAGGTGAGTTAGTTAAAGAACAATTAAGAATAGCAATGCTTTAATTTTCATCTGTCTTTTTGGAGTCCTTATGTGACATGATGTGAGAAATAGACTATTTTATAATGTCAAGATAAAATATAATTTGCTGTATTCAAATACCATAGGTCATTTATTGCTTTTAGTAAATATTTATTATAACTTTTCTTTGCACCAGTTTATCAAGAAGATAAAACTATGGCCAGATCTGCCAGGGTTACTGCAGGCCTTGTGCCTTATCACCTTCATGTGAAAGGTGCTGTGTGTACCTGCTTTTTAACTTTCTCAGAGCTGTTATAAAAGTGACAGCACAATGGGCTTGGAGTTGAAAACCTGAGTTCAAATCCAGGCTCTGCCTCTTGGTGGGTTTATGATTTCAGTTAATCCATCTGTTTCTTGAGCATCGATTTTCTCTTATATCAAAAACGAACAAACAGATGTCTTAAGGTATTGAGGTAATTTATGAAAAGCATTTGTAAACTTTAGAGAGGTTCCCAAATTTAAAATACTAGGTTATTATAAAATGTGTAGGAAGTTATTATTATGGGGCAAATAAAAAGCATTGTTAATGAAAATGTCATGCCAGCAAAGACTTTGCCAGAATATCTTACCCAGGGATCATTTGAAAGCTGGACTTAGGTTCTTGGTTGACAGTAGCATGCTTGGAGCACTACATAACCCAGCTTCAGTGCTCCCACTGTGTTTTCACACAGCTTGCTCATTGTTAATTAAAGTGAGCCAAGTGTGTCAGCATTTATTAGTCTGGACGCTGGACAAGCATGGAAGTGTGAAAGTAAAAAAGAATTTAAAATATGTGAAAGGTTACTCAGAAAACACAGGCTTTGAGATTTACACACCTTGCATTCTTGTGTATTTATATAATTTAAAATGGTCATCCACGTCCAACAGGGAAAATGCAAAAAAATGTCCAGCTTTGCTAATGCTGATGGGCATTGCATCTTTTGGTGCCATTGAAGCATTTAGATTTTTATCCCCAAGAGGCTTGAAGTCTTCACTCAACTGTAACAAGTAGAAAAGAATCTCAGCGATAACAACATTATAGTCAGAATGTCTACAGACATTTTCATCTGGATGGAGCATTTTACTTTTTGTCTTTAAAAAAGGGAGTGAAAAAAAAAAAGAGAACAGCCTTTTCTCCCACCTCCTCTTTAATTTTTTCTAATTGAATAGCACAAGTCACTCCTTGAAAAACTACTGATAGACTCCCAGGTCTTTGATATATGTAATCAGAAGGGGTTCTTGATGATGAGAGATCATTTACAGACATCTTTAAAGGAGGAAATTAATGGAAGAGCAAATCAAAGGAGAAATTATTCTTGCTCCTTACTATGCCTTCCAGTTAAGAGATCTTTAGCTTTGTCTGAAGGAAACCTTCTTTCACCTGCCTGGTAATTATAGATGAACATTGACTTATATCTTTACCACACCAGCGTTGAAGTATCCTGTTTTATCATTATCTTTGTGAATGCTTCCTTCTTTGAGTCATTAAACTCAGATTTAAAAGTGTTTTCTCCCACTCTTCTCTAAATGAGAGAATAGCCAATTTGGAGGAGTCTACATAGAAATAGATTGTATTTTGGTGCTTCTCTGATAACCAAAAGAAAAAAAAGGACAATCTCCTTGGAATTAGAAAAGGATATGCTCACATTTACCAAATGTCAAATGAAACCAAATGTTTCTTAAAACAGATTGACTAGTTGGTTACCCACAAGCACAGATTCCTATTAGTGTGTCTGAAGTTCTGGCTGGGGACTCATGTATGTATTGCCATATGAAAGTATTACCATCAGCTATACATTTTTACCTGATTTGTCCACATTTTCATGCTTATTTTCAGAAGCCTTTATTGAATACACTAAGATTAAGGTTTTTTTTTTATACTTAGACAGATTGCAGTTTACTAAGTCAAAAATAGTGAATGAATTGGTGCACGACAAATGACGTTAAAAATAACCTCCTTCAAACCATAGAAATAAATAAATTATAATTATATTACATATTTTTACGTGAAGTATAATAAGTCAATTCAAAAAAATTCTCTTACATTTAGTTTCTTGCCTTTTATAGGTCAGACATTAGATCAATGCTATTCAATATTTCTAATTTTTGAAGTGTTTAAAATTTCATTTCTTATTGTAATAATCTTTAGCTACTCAATCTATTTATAAAAAAAGTAAGGATAGAGATAAAAAGGATCTTATGAAGAGGCATTCATTAATGGGCAAATACTGAGGATTAGAAAAGTCTGTCTGAATCACAAGGCAGGGATGGCACTTACTATCCAAGTCTGCTTCCAGACAAAATTAGCAAAGGCTGCAGTGAAGTTAAAGCCTGCTGGTTGCAAAATTGAAAATTGGTTTCCTGGGGCTCTCTGTAAACTCTTCATTACTTTACTCAATCATGGTTCATTAGCAAGTTAACAGACAGAAGACCAGTGCACGTTGGGATATATGTAGAGCCAATCCTTCCATCTCCTTGAGCATCACTTAAAACTTGAATGTCACAGCAGATTAGACACTGCATCAAAGTGCATTTTCATACAATGCTGTACATGGTTAGCCCACAGATAATATCCACTTAACCTCTAAATATTGCCAGGTGTTTTTGTTTTATCATGCATTTTACAAGGCAGCAAAAGTTTTAATTCAAAGTGACTCTGATGGAACAAATAAAAAATCTCAAAAGACATCTGAAAAAGAAACTACTCAAAGAAACTCAGTTCAGAGACTCATCTAACATAGATTTAATGGTTCCCATTAACGTAGCTCTAATTCACTGGAGGGGAAAAAATCCATAGGGACATTAGGATATTTAAATGTGCTTCTGAAAATGGTGGGGTAAACTGTAGCCTTGGCACATGAAATAGTTTTGCTCAATCTAAGCAAATGATTTTGACTTGCAGACCAAAACAATTTATTTATGCAGTTTATATTGCAGGGAAGTATTGCTGTAGTCTTGTGATTCATGAAAAACACTAACTATTGTAAACACTACAGATTCCCAAGGACTCACTAGAAGTTATGGCATATTCCTATTTTGGTCTGATAAGTATTTATAGTATTACTCAAAGGATCTATTATTAGTTGTTATTTAGACTATTCATTACTCAAATTTTATGTGTTTCATATTCAGCAAGTTGGCCTAACTCTCTAATGAAATAAAGTGGGAAAGATTAAGAAGGATTGGGTTGATAGGGGGAAAAAAGCAAAAGTGGAGTATACATTGTTTTTGAAAGGTCAGTGTAGACTCCCACAAAGCAAAAATGGCATTCTATTGAGCATTTACTTTACACAGGAAGGGAAAAAAACATGACAATGATTTATTTTGTAAATTCTTTCCTTTGAGAGAAAGGGGTTTTCGTAGCTTTTTTTTTTCACCCACTTTCTTTTCAGTTGGATATATCTTGCATTTAATTAACCATTTCTAAATTGGTCATCCCTACATCATTTCCTTGTTTGTATTCATATAAAAGTAGACTGTTATGAAATGCAGCCTACTTGCTAACAGGTGACTGCCCAGCTGTCTAATCATTGTACTGTAATGCTTCCTGATACACTCTAACATATTGATTGGAATGAGATGATCACCATGGCTTTTAAAACCTCTAGTAGAGATCAATTCAATAAAAGGCAGTTGAACTGTGTGTTGATTTATATTCTGTCTACAGACTTTCATTGTCATTTATTCTTTCTTGACACTAATAAGTGGATGAAACAGGTCCCTTTGTAGAAACTTACTTTATAGAAAAAAAAATGTTGTAAGTTAAAAATCACTACATTCTCTTCCTCCAGACAATTAGACTGATTCTGGGTTACATGACAAGAACAGTTCTGGCCCAGGAAGAGCCCATATTTAGAAGGTATTTAGGGGTCTAAATTGGTCTGTAGACTCACTTGAACTGTTAGGGATTTTCCAGTTTATGTCTTAGAGGGGCATGTGGGTACTCTACTAGACTGGCCCCAAATCAACTCCAGTTCCAGCATAACAATTTAGACTCAGGTAGAAGAGAGGTTTGAACTGTACTCTAGATAAGCACCATAAGATGTATTTATTTTGTTAGGTCTTAACTCTAAAAAATGCCACACTGTGTGTTTCATTTCTATTTTCTTTTTTTGCCTTCTTATCAGTGCACAACCTCTCATTCTCAACAGTCTTCTCTCTTCATTCAGATTGTCTTTCCCTGAGGGAATTCAACAGTTGTGTGTCATTACTTGAAAATATTCCCAAATCATTAAATAAATAAAATTATTAGGAATAGCTCCCTTGCATTAATAAGGCTTCTTTTAAGTTTATGCCTTTGGCACTATTGTTACAGATTGTAAACTCTTAGCAAGCAAGGACAATGTAAGCATTGATTAATTTTTGTCCAATGTTATGTTTTAACCTTAACACATATTGATTATTTTTACCTATTAACATAATCTCATTTACCCAAATGAATTGTTTTCCTTCTTATTTACTTGATGTATTATATTATGAACTCCTTACAGTGGAGTTAATAGGAAAACACTTTTCTTACATTCATTTTTTTGGGGAGTTTGATTATATCAGTATTTTGCTTACTCCTTTTACATTTGTAGACAGAGACAAATATTTCTACATTAGCCAAAGACATTACTCTATTGTCAGCAGGATTCTCTTTCAGTTTGCCTTTTGGTTACTAACTACTCTATTTGCAAGCATTCAAGAAATAGTATTCCTTTATGTGTAGAAGTGCACAGTTCTTACCTTATAACTCAGTGAAGAGTGGGGATTTCATTGCTTTCAAGTCTCTTGACATAATGAATTTATCAGTGTGCAAACCTCCAGTTTAAGGGGCTGTTGCACACTTTGATGGATTTTGACCGAATTTCTTCAATGATACATAGCTTGCAGAACTTTTTTGTCTTGCTCCCTGAGAACAGCTACCTAATGAAACAATTAATCACCTTCTTAATCAAATGCAAAACTTTCAGGGAACAAGGCTGAAGAAATGGAAATTATAGGTGCCATATCCTGAGTAGGAAAGTGAGTGACGTATGGAATTAGACAAACCCATTGCATAGGCATTGGAGAATAATAATTTCTTTTGAAGGATCAAATAGGGCCTCCAAGTCAAGGCTGGACTTGAAACATCAGGGTGGAATGCAGAATCAGATGAGAATTCTACATATGCAGCATCCTTTTTGTTGTTTGTTTGCTTTAAGAGAGTCCACATTTCAAGATTCATCCCATCTGAAACACTATATTCTATCATAATTCCTGAACATTTTGAGTCCCATCAGTGCTTTTTTTCCATCATTAGTAGATGGGCATCTGCTATTTACTTTTTCAGCTCCCTAATGAGAACTCCCTAAACTCAAGCTAGCCTATTGTGTCCATAGAGTTCTCTCAGGATCAGGTAAGAGAAGTGACTATGAGGCAGAGACAAAACAGAGAGAGAGAAAGAGAGAGATGGGCCTGATAAGGAAGGGTTCCCTCAAAGGCAATGGACAGGTGGAGAGACTGGGTCAGGGAAAGAGTCGGTCTCGTATGGATGAACTGTGGACTTTATATAAGGTCAGTTGAAATCAGATTATAAAAGGTGCACTGGGTTAGGACCTAGAAGGAATGCGTTATGGGCTTGGTCTTGACAATATTTATTTGTGTGACTTTGGGCATGTTACTAAACTTTAGCGGCTCTCAGTTTCATCATCTGTAAAATAAATGGAAGCCCCAAAACAGTTTCTAAGTTTCATCACAGTTTTAAAATCTATGATTCTATAATATGTCTTATTCTGAGCTATCATATTGTCAAAAGGAATGAGGCTGCTTATAGAACACTGGAATTAAGTTTTAAATGAACACACTAGATCAATCCTCTTGACACTGATGGTTAGTTCGCAATTTAACAGCCACAGTTAACAAATGAAATCATGAGAAAGATAAAGAGGACGTTCACCAAATACACTCTATTAAGAAACGCTTTCTATTTTATATGCTGACAGTAACAGCAGATTAGAAAGTTACTTAAACAAGTAACATGTATTTAAAAAATATTTCAAAAGGAATGCACTAAATTCAGATTTTGTTTGCCTACTATTATTAAAAAGTTATATTTTAACATAAACAGAAATGCTCAAAACCAAAGCACTAAAAACTTTTCATTTTACTTTTATATGCAAAATAAATTATATTGAAATTCTATTTAAAGTGAATAGGGGTCATGTCTCTCCCTACCCTCCCTCTCCTGAAGGCATGTGTTGGAATGCAGAATTTATCTAGACCAGAATCTCCTAGGTATTTTAACAATATATGAATAGAGAGAAAAATAGGAATTACTCAGAAAAATGAATGCAAACTTCAACTGTACTGCACAGAGGTAGCAGAAACAGCTGCACAACAGCTTAATCCTTGTGACAAGCCCAGAACTCTATAATAATGGCTGGCACTGTCTGATGAAATTGCCGGGAAGCCAGATGCCACAGCTGGGAACATCATCCTTGTGTTTCAGATCAAATTGATACAGCAAATGGTACTCCATTGCTAACTCTTTGGTATCCATATGAGCTTTCTAGAAAGAATTGAATTCTTCTGCTATAAAGGGTAAGTTGCAAACAGTCACGGGGGATGGATGAATGAAAATGATCATAAAACTATTAGAAAAAGAAAGTGAAAAAAAAAACTATAAATATTGCTCAAAGGAGGAAACATAGACAATAAGGAGTGATTTTTAAACAGCCCACTATAGAGGGATAGAGGAATTGTGACACCAGGTTGGTGGGTGTTCTCAAAATTACAGAACTACTGCTTGCATTTTCTTTAAGGTAGGTAGTAATATTTTTTTTGCCAGAAATAATGAGGAAAATAACAAGGAGAATATTTGAACTAAAAAAAGATGATAAAGAAAAACTCTGCTCTTGATATCATTCTAAATAATCAATAAATATTAGCTGAACATACTCAATGTATCTGACCTTGAGTTAACAACTGGAAGGTTCTCAAGGAGTCTACAGTATAGGATAATGTAGTCTATACATATAGTATAGTTTATATACAATGTTTACTAGGTATTGTACAGTTTATGTATAGCATATCAGACCCTGTGTGAAGTACTGTCCCTAAATATATTATAGTCTATGTGGTAGGCAGAATAAATGTCCCTCAAAGATGTCCACCCTCAGATTCTCAGAACGTGTGAATATGTTACCTTACATGGAAAAAGAAACTTTGCAGATGTGATTAAGAGTATGGATTTGAGATGGGAAAGTTATCCTGGACTATCTTGGTGGGCCCAATTGAAGCATGAGTCCTTAAAAGAGGAGAACTTTCAAGCTGGGTTGTTGATAGGGGATTGTAGGAGGAGGAAAGACTTGAAGCATGAGAGGAACTTGACCTACCGTGGCTGGTTTTGAAGTTGGCAGAAGAGGGCTGTTTTAGTTTGCAAGCTGCTGGAATGTGATATACCATAAATAGAATGGCTTTTAAAAGGGGGAACTTTTTAATTTGCAAGTTTACAATTCTAGGCCATGAAAATGTCCCAATTAAAGCAAGTCTGGAAAAATGTCCAAATTAAGGCACCAACAAGAGGTTACCTTTCCTCATAAAAGGCCGATGAAGTTCAGGGTATCTTTCTTAGCTAGAAAGACACAATGTGAACATGGTGATGTCTGCTAGCTTTCTCTCCACTTCTTGTTTCATGAAGCTCCCCTGGGGGCATTTTCTTTCATCATCTCCAAAGGTCTCTGGCTGCCTGGGCTCTGTGGTTCTTGTGGCCCTCTCCAAAATATCTGCTCTTTTAAGGGATTCCAGTAAACTAATCAAGACCCAACTGGAATGGGTGGAGTCACATCTCCCTGTAATCAAAGATTAGTACCCACAACTGGGCAAACCACATCTCTGCGGAGATAATCTAATCAACCTTCCAACCTACAGAGCTGAATAGGGATTAAAAGAAACAGCTGCCTCCACAAAATGAATTAGGATTAAAACATGGCTTTTCCAGGGTACATAATCCTTTTAAACCAGCACAAGGGCCATGAGCCAAGGAATGTGCAGGGCCTCTAGAAGCTGGGAACAGCCCTCAACTGACAGCCAGTAAGAATGGGATCTTGTTCAACCCAAAGGAACTAAATTCTATCAATAACCCAAATGAGCAAGGCAATGAGTTGTCCCCTAGAGCTTCCAGAAAGTAAACACAGATGACATCTTGATTTTCACACAGTGAGAACTGTCTTGCACTTCTTTTTTTTTTATTAAAAAAAATTAACTAACACAACATTTAGAAATCATTCCATTCTACATATGCAATCAGTAATTCTTAATATCATCACATAGATGTATGATTATCATTTCTTAGCACATTTGCATCAATTTAGAAAAAGAAATAGCAAGACAACAGAAAAAGAAATAAAATGATAATATAGAGAAAAAATAAAAATAAAAAATATATTAAAAAAAAACTATAGCTCAGATGCAGCTTCATTCAGTGTTTTAACATAATTACATTACAATTAGGTAGTATTGTGCTGTCCATTTTTGAGTTTTTGTATCCAGTCCTGTTGCACAGTCTGTATCCCTTCAGGTCCAATTACCCATTATCTTACCCTATTTCTAACTCCTGATGGTCTCTGTTACCAATGACATATTCCAAGTTTTTCTCTAATGTCGGTTCACATCAGTGGGACCATACAGTATTTGTCCTTTAGTTTTTGGCTAGTCTCACACAGCATAATGTTCTCTAAGTCCATTCATGTTATTACATGCTTCATAAGTTTATTCTGTCTTAAAGCTGCATAATATTCCATCGTATGTATATACCACAGTTTGTTTAGCCACTCGTCTGTTGATGGACATTTTGGCTGTTTCCATCTCTTTGCAATTGTAAATAATGCTGCTATAAACAATGTCTTGCACTTCTGACCTAAAGAGTTATAAAATATCATATTTGTGTTATTTAAAGCTGCTGAATTTGTGATGATTATTACAACAGAAAATGGATACAGTCTAAAAATTAAATGCCTAACAAGTTAAAATATAATAAGTAGTGCAATGTTGAAATAATCCAGTTCCTGATTATCTCTGAACTAATAGTTTTGAAAAGACAAGTTATTTGAGAGCACATGAGGCTCAGTTGGACTGAGGGCAATTGATGGGAAAAAGATTTATGACAGGCTTAGAAGGATGTGTAGGATTTGCTGAGAAGGAGATGAAGCCTATGAAGATTAGGGTGGGTAGGGGATGACAGAAAAAGATGTGCTTGTTTTCATAGGAAAAGTATGAGATGTTTTATGGGGAAAATGGGTGACAGCAAAGGTTTATATATGATAATTGTAGAATAATAAGGAAAAGAGGAGTGGAGAACAGATTGTAGAAAGAGTTTGGGCTTTCTTCTAATGTCAGTAAAAAACCTTTTCTTTTTGAAGATATGCACATAAATGTTTCCAAGTCTCAGAAAATAGAGAATTGTGCATTTAACTATACAGTGGTGCTTCAGCATTTCTATGAAATAGATGTGAATTGGCCTAACTTTTGCTGGTGTTAATCACTAATGCATCACTGAACTACTCATTCTCCCCCTAAGATTATTTCATTGTTTTATCCTACCTCACCTTTGCACCTGCTGTGTCCCTTGCCTAGACTTCTGTCTCCCTCCTGTGATCCTGGGAACCCCTTTGAAATGTAACTTTCTGTAAGGTCTTTCTAGATGTCTCCAAGCTAGCTGGCTTCTTCCTGCTTTGTGCTTCCAGTGTGTTATATATGCCTCTTTCTTGCCACATTTTAATTATTTGCATACATGTCCATCTTCCCTCATTTCCTTAGAGCTCAACAAAAGAACATAATAGATATTATTTTTTGAACAATTATTAGAGTGAGATTCTTGTGGTAGGTTGAATTATGTACTCCAGAAAAGCAGCAACAACACAACATGTTCTTAATCCCATTCCTATGGATGAGAAACCATTATAAGTATGACCTTAAGAAGATTTTATTGTTAGGGTGTGGCCAACTTGATCAGGATAGGTCTTAACCCTATTACTAGTGGACTTCTAAAAGAGAAAGCTATAGGGAGAAGGCAAAAGCTGGAAGTCAGTGGAATCCAGAAGAGAATGAAGAGAACATCACCAAGTGACATAAAAGCCAAGGAACCCAGGGACTGCTGGCTGGCCAGAGCACTGCTCACTCCAGCAAGCCTTTCAGGTGCTGAAACCTTTATCCGATAATTTCTGGATTTTAGCCAACCCATTGTATGTTATTGTCTTGACAGCCTGGAAACTAAGTCAGTTTAAATAAATTATGTATTAATTTATTTAATCCTCGCAGCCCTATGAAGCAGTGTTTTAAAATTTGCATTCATTTATTTTTATCAAAGTAGTAAAGCATACTGTAAAAAGTTTTAATCCAAAACAATTAATGAACAATTAATGATGAAATGCAATGGCCCTCTACCTGCACCCCCACCCCACAATTCCATGCCTGGAAGGCACTTTTAAACTTATTCCTGCTTTTTGGGCCCTCCAGTCATTACCTCCATAACTCTAAATAATCTGCTTTTAATTTTATTTTTTGATTTATCAAAAATAAATCAAAATATAACTTTATATTTTATTTATTGGCTATTTACTGTGAAAGGTTAGAACAATGCCTTCTGAATTTTAAATATTTTACTTATACTTCTTTTTTCTGTCCTAGCATATGCAGCCAGCATCTCCAGTGAAGATGAGAGTATGGGTGCCCCACCTTTCCCTCCATCTTTGGTCTCCACTTTCACCTTCCAGCTTGTCAGCTATACTTTTTTTTATTTTTTAGCTATACTTTTTAAGCAAGTGAATTTTTACTAGAGCAGTTAAGATTTATAGAAAAATCATGTGGAAAGTCCAGAGTTCCTGTATACCTCCCTCTTCCATGAAGTTTTTCCCTAATTTTTTCGGGCTTCACTTTTATATTGTCAATGAGCTCTCCTCTCTCTTTTAGAGATAGAAAAAATATAATCAAATAAATACAATACAAAGGACTAGAAAATCAAGTCAATGGAATTGCCCAGAAAGCAGAGCCAAGAATGAGGAGACAGTAGTGATGAAATGACTCAACACATAGAAACTAATCCAGGAGGTCTTCGTTTAACCAACAGGTATCCAGAAAGAGATAATGGAGAGAATAAGTCTACTATGTTTATCCACAGATTTTTACGGAACACTGACAAACAATAACAAGTGATTGCATTTTTTGACTGTGAATATTTTCACTGGAAGGAGATTTCTTTCTTAAACTGACTCATGTCCTTACTCCTGAAAATAACAATGCTGCTAGCACAGAGATAAAATGAACCTTCGTCATATTCTCAAGGTCTTTTTGTTTTTTTAACCATTTCAATCATACTAGCTATGACAAAGGTCCTTTAGTGTTTTGTTTCCTGCAGACATAGGGCAGAGCCTTTCATCCTCTCACTCCTGTCCACACTGGTGCAGGGTTGTCATCCAGTAGCTTGTCTTCACTGCTCCCAGGATTGAATCCACTCTTGTCTGGACTCCACATCTTGCTATTTTTTGGTCTATTCCTTTTTCCTACACAGTGTCTTCAAGTAACTTCCTAAGTAAGGGTGGGAGGGGCCGAAGAACGTCAAATTCTTGCATAGTTGAAATGTCTTTATTTTTCACTTCATTTCATCATTATATCTGCATACAAATTCTAGGTTCCAATTTATTTTCCCTCAGAACTTGGAAAGTATTGCTCCATTGTTTTCTGGAATCCAGTTTGTTGATGACGTATAATGTCAAAATGGTACTATTTTTTTTCTCACATTGAATGTATTTAGGATTTTCTTTTTATCCTTAAGGTTCTAAAATACTATAAAGAAATTTCTAGGGGTTGATCCTGTGCCACTCATTGAGCTGGAGATTTTTCAGTCTAAACACTTGTGAACAGAGCTTCTTTAACTCTTATTATTTCTTCCTTTCCTTTTCTTTATTATCTTTCTTTCATTATCTCCATCTTCTCTTTCAGTTACTTATTGGTTAAAAGTTAAATGATGCCTGTGACAAACTGAAAAAAAAATAGCAAAAAGTTAAGAAATAATAAGGATGATGGATAAAGATTTAATAGGAAAGCACAAAAATAAAACAAATATGAGAGTATCAATTTCAAAGTACAATTAAAATAATATTTATGAAGAGTAAGGTACATATGAAATTATGGATCAAGTATTTAAAGGCATGGAGAAAGATACAATTTTATACATCTAAAAATCTAAACTATTATGTATAAAAGGAGAAATAAAAATACAGTTATTGTGGAAAGCAACCTGTAGTTTATTAAGCATAAAATTACATTCCAGGTTAAGAGTTTTATATACATTCGTATTTAATCCTCCAGGACTTGTTAGATACTATTTTTCTCATTTTATAGGTAAGAAAACTTGGTGTTAGGGATTTTAGACAAAGAGCTAAGAGTCAAACAACTAGGAAGTAGTAAAGTTGGGTCTCGAACCCAAATGTACCAGATTTTGGAGTATGAAATCCTAATAGGCTACATTTTTCCTTTTCTTACTCGGTTCCACAGATGAAGTAAACAAAATTGAGTGACACAGAGACTGAATAACATTTGTTTGATTTTAAAGATACATGTGTCAAGCTTTCAACTCAATGAACTGCCAAAGTCTGTGTTGCAAATGTCACAAAACAAAACTCCAACAAAACACACAAAAAAATACAATTACATCCAGGGCCAGAGAAACCACCAATCAATTCCTAAAATAGAAACATTATATTCCCCAACCATATGTCAGTAAAAGCTATGATTTCACGTAGTGGCATTGAAACGCTCTACACTTAAACTGAGATATGCAAAATTATTTTCTTTGTTCTCTATGACTTTTCTCACTATATATTCCACTACTCCTACAGATAATGGGAAATTGCTTTTTTATTTTAAATAGAGATAATACAGCAGCTTCAGATTAATTAACTGCCTCTTTTGGGTTTAAGTTTTTAAGGTTTCTTCCTCTTCTACCTTTATCCTTCCTAGGAAGGGTTCTGGGAACAGGGGAAGCTGACATCCTCATGGCTTTGGGAATAAGGTACTACAGCCCACCTATTGTCTTCATTGCTTAATGTCTACAGCTGGTAACTTGGGTCCATTTTCTCAGTAAGACATTGTTCCTGGGAGCCCACTATAGCCCGGTTGGATAACCCACACCCAATCAGCACCTGTGCAGATTTGAAACTGTTATGTACCCCAGAAAAGCCATCTTCTTCTAATCCATTGTTATGGGTGTAGACCCATTGTGGGTAGGACCTTTTGACTAGGTTGTTTCCATGGAGGTGTGACCACCCAAGTCACGGTGGGTGTTAATCCTTTTACTAGAGTCTTTTATGAAGAGAATGAAGACAGAAAATACAGGCAGATACAGAAAGCAGAGAGATGAAAACAAGAGAAGGATGCAGAAAGAGAGAAATGCCCCAGAGATACTAAGAGAAGACCTGCAGGACACAGAGAGCACAGAGTGATATCCCCAGAAAAGCAAGCAAAGACTCACAGAACCTAAAAACAATGGAACCTGGGAGCAAAGGATCAGCAGATATCTTCCCATGTAACAGAGGAAGCTCAGATGCCATCAGCCTTTCTTCAGTAAAGGTATCCTATTGTCGATGCCTTAATTTGGACATTTTTATGGTCTTAGAATTGCAGATTTGTAACCTAATAAATCCCCATTGAAAAAGCCAACCCACTTTTGGTATATTGCATTTCAACAAATTTAGGCAACCAAAACAGAACCTTTAACCACCTTTTATACTCCCTACAATGGCAGGGCAAGTCAAAACTTCTGGAAGCCTTCCAGGCCATGAATCGTGGAGTGGGAAAGGGGTGGGGTGAGCAGTGTCTCAGGCAAGCCTTCCCCTGATTAAATACATGCTCTGCCAGTTCTCTCGTAAGGTGGCCTCTTCTTGCTTAATGAGTAAAATGTTTGAAGAACTTGCATATTTTTTCAATAGTTTCTTAGAAGAAGAGATTTATCAAAAATTTCAAACTTACTGAAAAGAGTAGAGAACAGTATAATTAATACCCATATTTTTGCATCCTCTTTTGATGCAAATTTTCCTGATGAATTTGAGTAATTGTAGACCTCCTGACACTTCATCCTACATAAAATCGACATTTTCCTTTATAGCCACAACACTATTATCAAACCTAACAGAGTTAACAATAATTCCTTGATATCAGTTAATATCTAGTACATATAGTGGCAAATTGTCCTCAAAATGACTTTTCCAGATGGGCCACATATTACATGGTTATGATAACTCTTACATTTCTTTGAATAGAATGCTTTTCTCCAGTTCTGTTTTTCATATTGAGTCATTTGAGGGGTTCAGTTTAGCTGCGCTGTAAAATGTCTTGTTCTTTAGATTTGCCTTGTGGTTTTTCTCATATATTTTCTTTTTAAAAGTTTAGTTAAAACTGTATTGCTTTCACTGTATTTTTAAATTAAAAATCTTTTAATTTTGAATAATTTTAGATTTACAAAAGAGTTGCCAAGATGTTACAAAGTGTTTGTATATATCCTGAACTCAATTTCCCCTATTGCTAACATCTTAAATTATTTTGATACATTTTGTAACAACTAATAAACCAATATTTGCATATAATTAACTAAGGTCCACATAATTTAATTTGTTTTTCCCTAATGTTCTTTTTGTGTTTGGGAATCCCAGCCAGGATACCAGGTTACATTTAATTGTTATAGCTCCGTTAAGTTCCTTCTGGGCTATGATAGTTTCTTAGGCTTTTCTTGTTTTTGACGACTTTGACACTTTTGGAGAGTACTGGTCAGATATTATGTAGAAGGTTTGTCTGATTTTATTCTCATGGTTAGATTGGGGTTATGGGTTTTGGATAGAAAGACTACAGAGGTATAGTGGCATTCTCAACACATCATATGAAGGCCACCTTTATCAACATGGTTTATCACTAATGATATTAACCTTGATCACCTGGTTAGTTTAGTATTAGCCAGTTTACTTCCCTGTGAAGTTACTGCCCATACTCACCACCCTTTCTGTACTGTCCTCTTTGAAGCAAGATACTAAGCATAGCCCACACTTAAGATGTTATATTGTGCTAGTTTGAAAAGATTTATGTACCTTAACAAAGACATGTTTTAATCCTAATCAATCTTGTGGGAGCAACAGTTTCTTCTAATCCCTACTCAGTACTGTATGTTGGAAACTTTAATTAGATTATTTCCATGGAGATGTGACTCAATCAAGTGAAGGTATTAAACTGGATTAAGTGGAGATATATCTCCACCCATTCAAGTGGGTCTTGATTGGTTTTACTGGAATTCTTTAAAAGAAGCACTTTGAAAAAGCTGGAGAACAACTAGAGAGAAAGCCACGAGACTCTGAGGGAGCAGAAAACGCCGTAGAACCACAAAGCACAGAGTCCACCAGCCAGCGACTTTTGGAGACGAAGAAGGAAAACACTTCCTGGGGAGCTTCATGAAACAAGAAGCTAGAAGAGTAAGTTAGAAGATTTCACCACATGCCCTTCTAGCAGAGAGAGAAACGCTGAATGACATCGGCCTCCTTGAACCTAGGTATCTTTCCCTGAATACCTGAGATTGGACATTTCTATAGACTCATTTTAATTGGGACATTTTCTTGGTCTTAGAACTGTAAACTAGCAACTTATTAACTTCCCCCTTTTAAAAGCCATTCTGTTTATGGTATATCGCATTCCAGCAGCTAGCAAACTAGACCATATGCTCTACTACCTTGAGGCTTGTATTAGTCAGGGTTCTCTAGGGAAACAAAACCAACAGGAAATATCTGTAAATATGAGCTTTCATAAAAGTATCTCACACAACTGCAGGGATACACGAGTCCAAATTCTATAGGGCAAGCTGCAAGCTGGCAACTCCAATGAAAGTTTTTGATGAATTTCCCAGGAGAGGCTGGCTGGCTGAAATAGAGATGACGATTCTATCTTCTGACTGCTGAATTCATCACCTGGCCTAGAATTCAATTGATTGGATTAAATGACTCTTATTGCAGGAGACACTCCCCTTAGTTGATTATAGATGTAATCAGTAATAGATGCAATCAACGTGCTGATGTTTTAAGTCCATAAAATACCCTCACAGCAAGTTAGGCCAGTGCTTGCTTAACCAGCAACTGAACACCATTACCTGGCCAAGTTGACACATGAACCTAGCCATCACAAGGGTGGACTACTTACATAAATTATGGAGACTTATTCTGCAAGGATATTTGCCTCTTCTTCTCTGTTTATTTATTCAATCATTTATTTAGTGTATGGACACATGGATATTTACTTTACACTTTGGATTATAATTTAGTGCTGGGTTTTTGTTTTGTTTTCGTTTGCTTAGATTGTTCCAACTTTTGCCATTAGAGCTCTTTTGGGTTGGTTCCTGTGCTTCTTTGACAGGTCAACAATGTTTTATTGTTTGAATACTTCTTTACTTTTTGACACCATAAGGTATCCCAGGCTCAGCTTGTTCATTTTCTGCCCCAGCCCTAGAAGAAGTAATTTCTCCAAGGAGCCTGGTTCTTTTAATTAGAAAGAAAGTATTAGAAACCAACATCTGGGCTCTGGGTATACTTGTTGGTACTGGAGTATCTTTACTTCTAGGCTCTCTCAGTTGTCAAAGCAAGGAATATACACGTGTATATTAAGCTGTGTGTTTATACACCTATTTATAAATGTCTAGATATTCATCTTCTAAACAAGTTCATACTGATGTTTCCAGATCCAGTCTATATGATATGTAAGTAAAATGGTTTGCTTGTCCATCATGCTCTTGCTTGTCTGTAACCTCCCACTTCAACAGTGAGACGCTTGGCTCTCACCATATACCATCCACTTAGTTATTTGTTTAATCCCAGGATATATATACGTGTAGCAATTTCAAAATTGTTATCAATCTGTATCCCTGAGAGAAACAACTTTACCAACTCGAGTACAGTGCAGTATGTGCAATTCATTTTACATTTAGTCTAACCATTTGCTATCATTTCCCAAGTTGCTTAGGTCACTTTCTCAGTGAGTTTTTTTTTTCATGCATTTGTAATACAGTTAGGGTCTTTTGTCACAGGTTTTATTTCATCTGAAATCCCCTGATGGCCTAAATGACTTTTTAAAAAATCTGCATATTAAGTTTCACTTTTGGTGTTGTTTTGTTTTATGGGTATTGATAAGTGAATGGTCAGTTTTCCACCACTGCAATACTATACCGAATTACTTCATGACCATAAAAAACATCCCCTGTGTTTTACAATTCATCCATGTTGCATAGATTAAGAGCTTGTTTGTGTATGTGTGTATGTGCTCAATAATATTCCATCATATGTAAGTAAAATGGTTTGCTTATCCATTTACCTCTTGAAGGGCATCTTAATTGTTTCCGGTTTTTGGCATATATTGATTTTTTTAAGGTTAACAGGCAATACTGATATCATAAGTACCAGGTGGAAGATACAACAGGACTTGTCATCATATACTAGCTAACATTGGTATGTTTGGCTCTCCAAATTAAAAATAAAAAATGACTTAGGTTATTCAATACACATTTTAAAGATGCAATAAATCATGCTTTCTTACTAAACAAGGGAGTATGAAAATAAATGAACTGAGCATTCAGCTAGAGAAATTAGAAACAAAAACATATAAGCTAATGGAAAGGTAAAAGGAGATGATAAAAATAAGTACAAACATAAATAAATTGGAAAATAGAAAATAGTGGGAGTGATAAATGATTCAAGAAGTTTTTTTCACTTTGAGTAAAATCCTATAACATGTATGCAACTTTAGAATATTTGATGAAGAGAAAGGACAAAATACATTAAGTATGTAAAACTGGAATTAGAAAGAAAATAAATGCCATGAAAATGGTTCTAGGGCATAGAAAAAGTTAGAAATTTCCCTGATATATTTTATAAAAGTAAAAGAATGTTAATATCAATATCAGACATAGGCCTGCCCCCATCTCCCAAAAAGCAATTATAGAATAATCTTATTGATTTGGGGGGAAAAAAAACTTTAAAAATTGCTATCAAATTGACTTCAACTGCCTATTTAAAGAAGTGACTACATCTTAGTATGTTTTGTTCTAGGAATGCAAGAACAGCACTAAAATAAAGCAAAGTGCTTTCTCCCCCTCAGCTTTTCTATTATTTGGCAATTTTAATGGAAGGAAAAATAAAAACAAGCCACTCCCAATAGTTGACAAATTATAAATATCTAAAAATAATGTATGGAACCCAAACAAAGCCAGCTATAAAACTTTGCTGATTTATCTAAAAGAAGGTTTGGATTGCATAATGCTGGAGAGATGACTGAATATCAGAATTTATTCCAGTGGTGTGCTGATAAATTGGCTCTCCATAGGGAAAAGAATGCATGCTTTGTACTACTTGCGTATTTCCTTGGTGTAAAAAAAACTCCTTCCTTGGCCAATTTTAAGATACCAAGAATTTAAAAACCAGCTAGCAAAATTCTTGAATATTTAACAATCGAATTTCCTGAGCTGGTGACCTAGATCCAGAACACAACTGAATTATTCTCATTGGAATTTGTATGTTTTATGTAATTACATTCTAATCCCCATTATTAGGTTTTTTGAAGCTAGACATAGTAATTATAAAATTCACCTGAGCTTCATTTTGGAAAATAAAATCACGATACTAGCCAAACACTTAATGCAAAGATAGTGAACAGGTCATGTTTTATTATATATGGAAGCATATTAAAGAATTACAATTTTTAGAAAAGCAATGTGCTGGTAGGCACAAAAATCAATAGATCCATGGCTAACAATAGAAAAGAATAAATTCTAGTATATATAGAATAGCATAGTGTGGTGATACTTAGCTTTCTGTTTTTTTTATTAGAGAAGTTGAATGCTTTCAGGCAAATCATGCAATAATTGTTGAGTTCACATGCACATTCCCCTCACACTCAGTTTTCCCTATTATTAACACTTTGTAATACTGTGACACCTTTGTTACAATTGATGAAACAGTATAATTATACTATTAACTATAGTACATAGTTTACATTAAGGATACTGTTTGTATTATATAAATTCTATGGTTTTTCTAAAAAAAATTATTTTAGTAACAATATCAAACCTAAAATTTCCCCTCTTAACCACATTCAACTATATAATTCAGTGCTGTTAATTATATTCACAATGCTGTGTGATCATCACCACCATCCAGTAGCAAAGCTTTTCCATCACCCCAAACGGAAACCATGTACAAATTAAACATTAACTCCCCACTCCCTATTCCCACCTTGGCCCTGGTAACCTGTATTCTAGTTTCTGACTCAATGAATTTAATTATTCCAATTATTTCATATCAATGATATCATACCTTATTGGTCCTTTTATATCTGGCTTATTTTACTTAAAATGATGTCTTCAAGGTTCATCCATGTTGTCAGATGTATCAGAACTTCCTTCCTTTTTATGGCTGAATAATATTCCATTGCACGGATAAACCATACATTGGTTGATGGACACGTGGGTTGCTTCTATCTTTTGGCAATTGTAAATAATGGTATTGTGAACACTGGACTGCAAATATCTGTTCAAGTCCCTCCTTTCACTTCCTGTGTGTGTGTGTGTGTGTATATATATATCTGGAAGTGGGATTGCTGGGTCATATGGTGATTCTGTCCTTAACTTTCTGAGAAATTGCCAAACTGTTTTACACAGGAGTTATACCCCTTTACATTCCTACCAAAAATGACCTAGTCTTCCTATTTCTGAGGAATTGCCAAACCGTTTTACACAGGAGTTATACCCCTTTACATTCCTACCAAAAATGACCTAGTCTTCCTATTTCTCCATCCTCTTCAACACTTGTTATTTTCTATTTAGAATAATAGCCATTCTAATGGGTGTGAAACAGCATCTCATTGTGGTTTTAATTTGCATTTTTCTAAAGGCTAATGATAATGAGAATCTTTTTTTATGTGCTTTTTCTTTAAATGTGCATTTGTGTATCTTCTTTGCTCCAGAGATATCTGTTTAAGTCCTTTGTCCATTTTTAAGGGTCATATGTATTTTTGTTGAGTTATAGGTGCCCTGCATATATTCTGGATATTAACACCTTATATTCCAAGTATTTTCTCTAATTCTGTAGGTTGACTTTACTTAGAGGATGAAGTAAATGCTTCATTTTTTTTTGATGCTCAGATATTTCTAATATTGATGATGTCCCATTTCTCTATTCTTTTTATTCTGTGGCTTATGCTTTTGTTATAAAGTCTAAGAAACCATTTACTAACTTAAGTTCTTGAATGCTTTCCTGTGTTTTCTTCTAAGAGTTTTATGTTTTTGTTTCTCATGTTTAGGTATTTTACACATCTTGAGTTTATTTTTGTATACAGTGAGAGCTAGTGGTATAATATAATTTTTTGCATATAGCTGGTTATACGGCTTCCCCAGAACCATTTCTTTCTTTTTAAAAAAAATTTTTTTTGAAAACTTTTTATTGTAGTTTTCAAACATATACAAAAGTGGAAAGGATAGTATAATGAGACTGTGTGGCCCACTAGTCAGCTTCAACAATTATCAACATTTAGTCGTTATTTCAATTTGTATTCCATCCACTCCTCCTGTATATTATTTTGAAGCAAGTCTCAATCATCATATCATTTTATCCATAAATATTTCAGTATGAATTTTTAAAAGGTAAGAATTCCTTTTTAAGAATATATAACCATACTCCCATTATCACACATAAAAAATTAAGTCTTCCATATTATCTTCAAATATCAGTGTTCATTCCCAGTTGTGTCATAAATGTCATTTTTAAAAAAGGATTTGTTTGACACAGGATTCAAATAAGATCTTCACCTTGCAATTGGCTGATATATCTATTTAAGTCTCTTTTAATCAGTAGATTCTTTCCCATTTCTTTTACTTGTAATTTTTTTATTAAAAATATAGAATGCTTATCACACAGTATTTTTACAGTCTGGATTTTGCTGATTGCTTTCCCATAGTGTATCTCTGTCCTCCACATTTCTTGCATATTGGAAGTGGGATTTAGTGGTTTGATTGGATGCATTTAGTGATGTTAGCAGCTACTGATAACCAATGCCCAGATTCAATGCCTTTACTGTTTAAATAGCGTATGCACCTTAACCACAAACCCTACTGTGCATCCATGTTATACCAGGCGAAACAAAAAGTGGCAGATGTGAATCTTGCTCTTGGCAGTCTGAACCATTAAAGAATTTTAAATGTAGTTCTGTGAAGGACTTTTCCCTTGATGGTCCATCTAAATGTTAATTTCCAAGCTGCGTATTCAATATCGGGAAGCAAGGTTGCCATGATGTCCTTTTTAATCACAATGATGATTTTGTTCCAAATGTCCTGCTAATAAATAAGTATAAAAGAAATCATGACTGAGACGAAAATGTGACCAGCTTTCTGATTCTCATTCTCATGATGCAGGGACCCCCTAACGAAGCCAAAGTACTCTCCGAGTGGTTGAGTGAGTCAGGCTTGAAAGGCCCCTGTGAGGAGTGAAGTGTCCCAGGGCAGGCTCAGTGGCCTGGTAGCAGGTCTCAACAATCTGCAACGGAGCTAGAATTGTGCCATTGCCTCCTGGCACAGGGACTGTCTGAGCATTGGGCGGCCAGAGGAGGGAAGCTTTTGGACACCTCCAGGCTTCCTAGTGTGCTTCTCTCAGCCACGTGGAAATGATGTATAGATGCAGTTAAAAGGGCACATTTATCAGAAACCATATATCGACTATTTCTACTCTACTACTGCTTGACTATAACTCCTTTTAAGAGAGCATACTTTTGTTAAAATACCATTTCAGGTCCTATATATATATATATATATATATATATATATATATATATATATATATTTTTTTTTTAACAAGGGCAGGCACCGAGAATCGAACCCAGGTCCTCTGGCATGGCAGGCAAGTATTCTTGCCTGCTGAGCCACTGTAGCCCGCCCAGGTCCTATATTTTGAAAATATAAGATTCTAATAAGAATCCTTTCCATGTTTATTAGGCTGCGGGTTCTTTTTTTTCCACATAATTATTCATTTGCTTTATTTCAATTACATATGCAACAGTCTCAGAATAACATTGCTAACATTCTCTCCAATAATGTGATTATTAAAACAGTCATTTTTTTTCTATTTCTTTTGTCCTTTAGAATAGACTTTAAAGTCACTTGGAATAGATCTCCTCTGGTGATTGTGCTATCAGCTGATTCAATTTTTAGAGATTTCTTTAAATTTTTAAAAACTTTATTTTATAATTGCATAAAATATTTAAATGGTTGCAAAGTCAAATCTACAAAACAAAATATTAATACATTTAAAGCATTATTAACTTCTATCTGTGTCCCCTTTACCTAAATTCTCCCTCCTGGCATAAGGAGCCATTAAAATTATTCTATGGTTTATTACTGTATTCTTTGTTTTACTAACTGTAATATATCTGTATCACTTTTATTCCCTCTCTTGTAGATAAATAGAAACATTACCCTTACACTTTTCTCCACCTTGCTTTTTCTATTTAATAATATGTCCTGGCAATCACTCCATTGTGTATAAAGATAGCCTTTGTTTCTTTATTTTCATAGTATGCTGATGTATAATTTATTCAATGATGGATATTTATTTCCTGTCTTTTGCTATTACAAACAGTCCTGCCATGTGCATCTATATTTCTGTTTCTTTTCCTTTTTTGTTACAGAGTATCTGTGGGATAACTTCTGCACCAAAGATTAAATGGATATGTCATTTTGCTAAATATTGCCAAATTCCCAAAAGGATTTATACCAGCAATATATGAGTCTGTCCATTTCCCTATGGTCTTACTGGAAGAGTAATTGTCAAACTGGATTTTTGCCAATCTAAAAGGTATCTTAACATAGCTTTAATTTGTATTTCTTCTCTTATGAACAAAGTTGAGCATCTTTTCATAAGATTGACAGTAATTGGATTTTTCTTCTATAAGTTGGTCATTTTACCAGCCTTTTTTTAATAGGGTTGTTGGGCCTTTTCTCTATTTTTAGAATATATATTTTTAACTTTTGTTAATAAAACCAATCAACATACAACACGAACATTCTTAATGTATGAACATTCCATACTTGGTGTGCAATCAGTGGCTCACAATATCATCACATAGTTGTGTATATTCATCACCATGATCATTTATCAGAATATTTATATCACTCCAGAAAAAGAAATAAAAAGAAAAACTCTTGCATACCATATTCCTTACCCCTCCCTCTCATTGACCACTAGTATTTCCCTTTACCCAATTTATTTTTTGTTCCCCCTATTATTTATTTTATTTTTAATCCACATTTTTTACTCATGTGCCCATGCTATAGATAAAAGGAGCATCAGAACAAAGTTTTCACAATCACAAAAGTCACTTTGCGAAAGTTATATCATTATACAATCATCTTCAAGAAACATGGCTACTGGAACACAGCCCTACAGTTTCAGGCACTTCCCTCTAGCCTCTCTAATACACCTTAAACTAAAAAGGGATTATCCATATAATGCATAAGAATAACCTCCAGGATAACCTCTTGCCTCTATTTGAATTCTCTCAGCCACTGACACCTTATTATGTCTCATTTCTCTCTTCCCCCTTTCAGTTGAGAAGGTTTTCTCAATCCCTTGATGCTGAGTCCCAGCTCATTCTAGGATTTCTGTCCCACATTGCCAGGGAGGTTTACACCTCTGGGAATCATGTCCCATGTAGAAAGGGTGAGGCTAATGAATTTGCTTGCCAAGTTGAGTGAGAAATAAACCACATCTGAGCAACAAAAGAGGTTCTGTTGGGGTGACTCTTAGGCCTAATTTTAAGTAGGCTTAGCCTATCCTTTGCAGGGATAAGTTTCATATGAACAAACCCCAAGATTGAGGGTTCAGCCTATTGATTTTGTTGTCCTCACTGCTTGTGAGAATATCAGGCCTTCTCCAAATGGGGTAGTTGAATTTCCCCCCCTTTTCACCATTCCTCCAAGGGGACTTTACAAATACTTTTTTATTTACTGCTCAAATCACTCTGGGATTTATCGGGGCATCACTCTGGACAAACCTACAAAATCTCATGCCCTACTCAAGGTTCCGTGCATTTATGGTGTTCAGTTAAACTGTCCATATCAGTTATATTAGGAGATGCACTAGTCAAAATATAAATTTTGTACCAAATATACATTTTTTGCTTTAGTCTCAAACATAAGTTAAAGTTTTAAAATATGTATTACCATATGTTTTCAACATCCTGCAATATTGACATTCCTTTGTTCTTCCTCATGCAAAAACATTTTTTAATTAGTACATTTAGTCACTATCATTGTATACTCTAGGTATTCCTAGATTATGCCATCTCAGTCTTTATCATCTATCTTTCCTTCTGATTTCATTTGTGCCCCCAGCCCTCCTCCCTCTAATCATTCTCACATTCAGCTTCATTCAGTGTACTAACATTATTGTACTACAGTTAGGTAGTATTGTGCTATCCATTTCTGAATTTTACAATAGTCTTGTTGCACAGCCTGTATCCCTTCAGCTCCAATTACCCAATATCTACCCTATTTCTATTTCCTGATGACCTTCTTAACTGATATTCTCCAAGTTCATTCCTTAATGTTAGTTCATATCAGTGAGACCTTATAGTTTTTGTCCATTTGTTTCTGGCTAATCTCGTTTAGCATAATGTCCTTAAGGTCCATCCATGTTTTTACATACTTCATAACTTTATTCTGTCTTACAGCTTAAACATAATAATATTCCATCATATGTATATGCCACAGCTTGTTTAGCCACTCATCTATTGATGGACATTTGGGCTGTTTCCATCTCTTGGCAATTGTAAATAATGCTGCTATTATTAACATTGGTGTGCAAATGCCCGTTTATGTCCTTGCCCTCATGTCCTCAGAGTAGGTGCCTAGCAATAGTATTGCCGGGTCATATGGCAGTTCTATACTTAGTTTTCTGAGAAACTACCAAACAGCCTTCCACAGCAGTTGTACCATTTTACGTTCCCACCAACAGTGGATAAGTGTGCCTCTTTCCACATCCTCTCCAGCACTTGTCATTTTCTGTTTTATTGATAATCGCCATTCTGGTGGGTATGAGATGATATCTCATTGTGGTTTTGATTTGCATTTCCCTAATACCAAGGAAGTTGAGCATCTTTTCATGTGCCTTTTAGCCATTTGTATTTCCTCTTCTGAGAAGTGTCTGTTCATGTCTTTCACCCATTTTGTAGTTGGGTTGTTTGTCATTTTGTTGTTGAGTTGAACAATCTCTTTATATATTCTGGATACTAGACCCTTATCTGATATATTGTTTCCAAATATTGTCTCCCATTGGGTAGGCTGTGGGATCTGGAAAATGTTTTTATACCTTTATCCACTTTAGTCCTCACTCCTGATTCCTTTCTGCTCCAGGGGATGTGATTCCAGTCTTAGAATTTGACCCATTTCTTCTTCTCCAGATATGATTTCCTAGCACAAGAAATAGGATGGATGTGCCAATTTCATATTAAAATAGAAAATTGCAGATGTGCATATGTTTGCATGACCATGTGTGTGCACAAACTTTTTTTTAAAATTTATTTTGTTTATTTATTTATTTATTAAAAACGGGCAGGCACCAGAAATCGAACCCAGGTCCTCTGGCATGGCAGGTGAGAACTCTACCTGCTGAGCCATCATGGCCCACCCTGCTCAAACTTTTGATACATGCTTTGGAAACTAGTGCAAGTCCATTGACTCAGCAGATTAACCATGAACATGTCCACACCAATGTGTTTGCTTGTTTTTAATGTTTTTATTGAGACATATCCACACACATACAGTCCAACCATATTATGAAACCAAGGACTCACAATATCATCACATAGTTAGGTATTCTTTACTATGATCATTTTTAGAACATTTGCATCACTCCAGAAAAAAAAATAAAAAGGAAAAAACATAACTCATATATCCCATACCCCTTACCCCTCCCTCTCACTGACCCACAGTATTTCAATCTCTCCCTAATTTTACCCTTTATCTCCCCCTATTATTTATTTATTTAATATCCTTATATATATTTTTTACTGATCTGTCCATACCTTGGCTAAAAGAAGCAGACACAGGGTTTTCACAATCACACACTTGCACTGTAAAAGCTATATAGTAATGCAGTCTTCTTCAAGAATCAAAAGAATCAAGGCTACTGGAACACAGTTCAACAGTTTCAGGTGCTTCCCTCTAGTCACTCCAATACATCATAAACTAAAAAGGGATATCTATATAATGTGTAAGAATAACATGCAGTATAACCTCTTGACTGTATTTGAAATCTCTCAACCACAAAGACTTTATTTTGTCTCACTTCTCTCTTTCCCCTTTTGGTCAAGAAGACTTTCTTGTTCCCATGATATGAGGTCCTGGATCATCCCTTGGAGTCAGGACATGTTTCCAGGGAGATTTACACCCCTGGAAGTCATGTCCCATGTAGTGGGGAGGGCAGTGAATTTACCTGCCTAGTTGGCTTACAGAGAAGCCACATCTGAGCAGCAAAAGAGGTTCTCTGGGGGTTATTCTTAGGCATAATTATCAGTAGACTTAGCTTCTCCTTTGCAGGAATAAACTTTATAGGGATGAACCCCAAGATTAAGGACTCAGCCTATTGAATTTGTTGTCTCCACTGTTCATGAGAATATCAGGAATTTCCCAAATGGGGAAGATGAATACTTCCTCCTTTTTCTCCAGTCCCCTAAGGGGACTTTGCAAATACTTTTTTATTCTCTGCACAAATTACCCTGGGATATACTGGAGTATCACACTAACCTTTACAAATCAACAAGATCTCATGCCTTATTCAAGATTCCATGTAATTATGATGTTCAAGTAATCTGACCATACAAGTTAAATTAGATAATTCCTACCCAAAATATAAATTTTGTACCAAATAAACATCTCTCCTTTTCATCTTGCAAAGTGGTTAAAGTTTGAAAATATGGGCCATATCATCCTTTACCCAGTATTCTGACTTACCTTAGTCCTATTCAGATCATGTATCTCTAAACAAAGTCTGACTACTTTTTCAACTTTTTAAACAGTTGCTGAATGGGGTAATGCTGACTTTCATAGCTTCAGTGTGCTCACTCTCAGTCTCAGGTGTCACACAAATACTCGAAGTTTCAGGGAATGGCCAGGTTATAAACAACTAGCTCTGTATCCTAGAATTTAGAAATATCAGTTATAACTCCTAAATATATGTGACTGCTATAAGAGCTTACAGTCTAGGAACCTTTACAATAGGCCCCAACCTGATAACCCATGCTCTCAACTTCAACTCTCTGAGTTTGTGTGTTATAGCTAACCCATATGAATGAGGCATGATAATATTGGTCTTTTTGTTTCTGACATTTTATTCAGCATACTGTCTTTAAGGTTCATTCACCTCGTTGCATGCCTCACAACTTCATTCCTTCTTGCAGTCTCTCAGTAGTCCGTTGTATGTAAACAGCCCAGTTCCCCCTCCCATTCCTCAGTCATTGTACTCTTAGGCCATCTCCATCCATTGGGAACACTGCTGCCATAAACACCAGTGCCAGCATAGTTTCTTAAAGAAACTATTTTTCCTCCATTGAGTGGACTTGGCATTCTTGTTAAGAATCAATTGTCCATTGATGTGAGGATTTATTTCTGAACTTTTCATTCCTTTCATTGGTCTATATGTCTGTCCTTGTGCCAGTACCATGCTGTTTTTATTACTACAGCTTTGGAATAAGTTTTAAAATGGGAATGTATGAAACCACCAACTTCATTTTCATTTTCAAGATGCTTTTGTCTATTTGGGACTCTTAACCTTTTCATAGGAATTTGAGAATTGGCTTTCCTATTTCTACAGAGAAGGCTATATTGGAAATTTTATTAGCATTGCATTGAATCTGTAAATTGCTTTGTATAGAATTGACATCTTAACAATAGCCTTCCAATTAATGAACATAGGATGTCATTCCATTTATTTAGGTCTTTAGCAAAGGTTTGTAGTTTTCCATGGTGCACCATTGGTTGTTTGAGTGCATTGTTTAATTTCCACATATTTGTGAATTTTCTTGTTCTCCCTCTGTTAGTGATTTCTAGCTTCATTTTATTGTAGTTGAGAAGATACATTATATCTTGCTACATGGTCTTTTGTGTTTTCATGGCTTTTGTGGGGCTGTAGAGAAAACATTTTTATGCTTCTGCACAGTTGGATATTGATGAGCCTGAGGAAATTTTACTAAAATTTGGGACTGGAAAAGAGCAAACATGAAAAATACTTTACAACTGTACAAATAGTAAGAACTCCAGAGAGATTTACCTAATTGTGGAGGTATGTGCTTGCATTTCAAAGGGTGGTGTGACTTCCAGGACCATGAAGACCTTCCGGGTTGTAAAGCTGAAGTCATTGTTTTGTTGTTTCTTGCATATAATAAGGACCCTATATGCATGTGTAGGATAATATCTAGCTATCATTGCATTTCCCCAAGTGTTGAGACACAGGAGAACCATGAGGTTATTGGCTGTAAAGTAAAGAATAATTCATCTTCTCTGCCCCAGAAACCTCAGGCATGTGTGTATTCAGGGTACTATTAATAAATACAGATTTAAAAAGCTTAAAAGCTTTTTTTGATCCATTCTCCAGCTTGTCTCTGCAGCTTTGCTCATGGCACATATTGCTCAAACCAGACGCACCCCTTGGCCTACCACCCAAGGCTAAGTGACTTGGTTTTCCTAGTCCCTCAATTGAACCAGCTCAGAATCTGCCTTACTACACAAGTCAGTGCACAGGCTCTGGGGTGGAAGAGAAAAGAAAATGATTGGCACCTTTAGTACAAACTCCAACAATAGGAAAAACCATTTAAGTACACTTAATACAATGGATTATTATGTAATTACTGAAAATGTGATTTTGAGGAATATTAAAGATTCTGGACCATGTTCATGATATATGTTTGTGCTTTTAAGGGATATTGGTCTATACTTTTCTGGTAATGTGTCTGGTTTGGGTATTAGGATAATACTGGCCTCACTGAATGAATAGGGAGGTGTTCATTCTACTCATTTTTTCTGGAACAGAAAGTGTAGAATTGGACTATTTTTTTCCATAAATATTTGGTAGAATTCACCAGTGAAATCATCTGAGATTGAAATTTTATTTTATGGAAGTTTTTAGCTACAAATTTAATTTATTTAATAGATACACAACTATTAAAGTTATTAATTACTTCCGGAGTGAGTTTGGTAGTTTGTGCCTTTCAAGTTATTGGTACTTTAAGGAGTCTTTAAAGGGAATGAGCTTTTGAACACTAATAGATATATTCCTTACAAATCTTAGTTGTTCTTTAAAGGTTAATTTTAATGCTAAATTCGATAAAATATTTTAGTTGAATTATCTTCTGGATGTCTTTGTGCTGAGATTTGCAGGATTCAGGAAGCATCAGAGCAGCTGTGTTTGCTTCTCTCTCAGCTGTGGCAATGAGATTTTCAGCTGCAGAGTCATTCCCATACTTTTCTCTTCCTTACTGCTTATGAAGGTGTGGTCACCTTATTTCAGTTCTATTCAACCAGATGGGCCTCTAATGTCTTCCCCGTGAGAAAGAAAGTGAATGGAGTGTATCTTGCTTGTGTGACAGTCAAAAACAAACAAACAAACAAAGAAATAAAAACAACCAACCACAAAAATCCCTGACAAAAATTTCCCCTGGCTGTGACCCAATTTGTTTACTTCTCTTTTGAAAAGAAACGGCTCTCCTCTCTTGCCTTTCAGCCTAGAAATTTGTTTAAATTAATTGTATGAAATGCTTAATTAGTTAACTAACAGGCTCTGGGGATCAAATTGTCTTAGTAACATTTAGCAACTGACAACATTTATAACCTAGTTAAGCTTTAGTTTGGCATAGACTGAAATGGAACATTTTGATTAGAAAATTTGAACTTCAAAATAATCGGGGTTTAAAATTGCTTTATCACACTTCTTATGACTTTGATTTTGATGATCAAAGATGATTGACTTCTTTTTTATTTTTAAGCCAGATTTATTGAAGCACACTTTCCATGCAGTTAAATTCATGCTTTTTAGTTTACAAGTCTGAATTTTGACATACATGACTAGCTTCTTGAATTGGCTTATTTGTGTGCCCTGTTTTTATCTGTTTCTGTTATTCCTACCATACCCAGCATGCCTTGAGTATTTGAAATAATGGATAGCTGCTCTTACAATTTTCTTAGTATTACGTTTAATATGAAAAGAAAATGTCCTCTGGTAGTTATGTTGTACAAAACCAGGGACAAGGCTGCAAACCTTCAGGAACATTATGCAGAAACAGAACAAATGGGGGCTGAGGCTCCAAAGTTTTAGGAAGTAGGTTTTTATCCATCTATGGCCATCAAAGGGCTCAGTCAAGTAGCCTCTGAAAGTCTGAGCCCCAAACAAAAGGTTAACATCAGTTTTTATAGACAGGATGGCACGTTAAAGACAAGGTAAACAATTGGCTGGTTTAAATCAGGAAGTGCGTGAAGCTGGATTTACAGAAGCAGATGAGTGGTTAGGAGAGGGATTTCTTTACAGGAATTTGTCTTACCTTGCCTTTGTGCAGTTTTACCCATTTTCAGGGCAAGCCTCCTGTTTATGTGTAGCTCTGACTGCTCAGAGGAATTAGGGGGATTTTTAGAGAGGAGGTAGTTTAAATGTTCAAGGAGGGGTAAGATGCCCACCTGCTGCAAAGGACCTGCTTGCTACATTTCCTGGCTTTGATACTTACCCTGACATAGAAGAAGGGGTTATAGCATCACCTATATTTCATCCTTTTCTTGTTGCAGATGGTAGTATGTCCCGATTTGAGCTGGGCATGGGAAAGAAGGTAGCCATGCAGGGTTTAGGCCCCTGCGAAGTTGGGGTTGGGGCTTGAGGGCCTGTGACCCACCTCTGTTGGTCCCAAGTTTTCTCCTGATGGCCCCTTTGCAACTGTGCCTGTCTTAAGTTGTTTCTTCCTTGAGAATCTTACCTGTCTTTGGCTAACCAGCCATCCTCCGGGGCCCAGCAGGGTGATGGGAGGTGTGCAAGTGAGCAAGGGGCCCCCTGAGAGGATCTGATCTATTTCCTCAACAGCCTATGCCCCCTGGCCTCCACACCCAGTACCTGCCTTGCCCCCTTACCTGCGGGTGGGGCTCCATCTCTGGTTACATATTTTGGGGAACCCAGTTTATTTTTTTTCCCCTTCATTGAGGGCCCAGCTCATAGCTTTGGGCAAGAAACAACTGCATGACACCAGCTCCCAGGAGGCCTCCACCTCCACACAGCTAAGTGCTCCCCCCAATCTCATACGCATTGCACTACCAGGAGGACCGTACTGGGAAAAGTGTGGTGGGGGGTAAAACTGTGCATGTATTGAGGGTCAGGTGGACATGAGAATTGCTTCCCTTTTTTAAGGGTTATGGCAATAGCCTGAAAACAGCACTACCGAGCCTCGTGAGGTAGGATTATAGTATACTAGGGGACCTTCCTTTAGAGTGCATACAGAATAATGCAGGTCATGAGAACTGCCCTGGCATGAATACTGGTTATAGTTTTTACCTTTTCCCAACATAGGTAGTTTTGAGACCCGCCTGGCATGTGTCATTCCCCTTGGGCAGGCTATGGCAGAAACAGAGGAGTGAGGCGACTGGTGCTGGCTATGGGGTGTGATACACACTCAGGGCAGTGGCTAGGAAGGAGGAAGTTACCTGGGTAAGAAGGATTCCACCAAATTAGAGTAAAGTTGGTTTTCAAGAAGAACTCCAGGCGACCTATTTTCAGGAGGGCTAAAACTGCTAAATGAAAGACAAACGCAAAAAAAGAAAGAAAAGAATTAATCCACAGACCTGGCAGGCCAGGATGTCTATGCATCGATTCCTTAATCTTTGGCTGTGCATAGATCAGTCAGCTTCCGGGGTGACTGAAGCAGGGCTGGAGGTCTCCTCAGACTTCGGCTGTGCATTAACTAGCTGCTTCTGGTGAGCTAGAGCAGGACAACCATGGTCATTTAGGGCTCAGTCGCGGGCTGGTCAGCTGATCTCAGCTGCAATGGAGAAGGGTGCAGTGGCTTCCAGAGAATGATGTACATTGGGTGTTCAGGATCAGGGCTGCACTCCCAGGGATCGTCTGCAGTGGTCCTCTTAACCCAAGAGTGGTGAATTCACAGGATGATTTCTACAACTTTGACAGCTGTTGGGGTTACTAAAACACCATGGCAAGGACGTCTCCATTGAGGCTAGAGGGAGCCTTTTTATTTTTTCTCCAGTCTTTCACCCACACTACATCCCCTGACTCAACCTCATGTAAGGGAGGGTAGATGCTAAAGAGTTCGGGTGCAGCTTTCGACACCTTCCCTTCACCTAAAACCTCACTTAAAACGTTTCCTAACTTTGGCTGTCATTTTCTTTTTCTCAAACCTTGGGCAACTTACTATATTTGTTCAGGCTTTGTCTTACATTTTCTTCATTTTGTAACAGCCATTTATTTTATCTTAGGACAAAACTACTTTTTTTCCTTTCAGTAAAAACACATCCTTTATATCTTTCACACTTAAGTCGCTACTTCAAACAAACATTTCACCACATACAATTACCATCAAAATTGAATTTGCCAGAATAATGTTAAATACTTAAAATGCTTTAGTCAATGCATATTTGAAATATTAATATGCCATTTTTAAATGAGAATTAATGGCACATATCAAGACTTTTTAAAAAAAACTGTAAGGATAAAACTTGTGAGCAAGGAATTTCTCGATATTAAATAGCTTCCCCAATTTAAAAATACGAAGCATAAAACCAAAGGGAAACCAGAAATTTAAAGTAAAAAATAATAGGGTTTGGCCTAACCCCTTTGTCTGGAAGCAAGGGGCTAAATGAGGGTACAGAGGTGCCAAGGGAGCTGGACACAGGTTGTTTGCCTTGTGAGGAATAGAAGCATTATTCACTTTACAATTATAGCTTGGTTTACATTTTTTTATACATTATTTTTATCTCATTATTTGACAAAATGTTAATACTTTTTCAGTTGACCCCAGCTTCCAGCAAGGCTTGGAACATGTCTCTGTGGGAAATCCTGTTACTGGTATTGGGGAACCATTTCCTATTATATTTTTTGACCTTTCCTTTCCTTATATTCCAATCTCCCAGCTCTGTCATTTTATTTAAGACACTGTTAAGTAGATTGCCTGTTTTTCCTAATAATAAAGCTATTATCAAGTGTTTATATGCTGGAGGTGCTGCCTTAATGATAGCATTTCTCTGTGAAGCAATGACAGGGAAGAGGTGGTATGTGTTGTCCTCTCCCAATACAATTGCTGACTTTATAACTTCCTTTTTAAATTTCTGTATAGCATCTCACAAAGTGTACCAGGGCCAATTATTTCATGGCCATATAGTGTCAGCCGGGCATTGCTTATTACACCTTTGTGCAGCCAATGCCAGTTAAGTTAGAACTTTTTCCAGTCTGCTGACTAAACTCCTGAAAAGCAGTTTGTATAAAGGGATTGGTGCTAATTCCTATAAGTTTCATGCAATCAGTATAGTCCAGCACCACTCCTCCAGCCCCTGCATTAGTGATTTTGACCATCCAAGTAACTAATGGCTTACCAGTTATCTGAGAAAACTGCCTCAGAATGCCAGTTATTTTTTGTTCTTTTATAGTGGTTTTGAAAGTAACCTGATTGCCCTGTTTCATTTCATTTCTTTTTTTGCCTTTGTATTGGGTGATCTCCTAATTCTGGAGGATATTTACTCTTTTTTTTCTGACAACTTTCTCATCTAAAATATTCCCATTTTTTCCATTATCTGCCTCATCCCAGTCATCACCATCCCACTTATCAGGGTCCCAATTAGCAGTGGCAGTGGCTAGTGCCATGTATACTTTCCCTTTGTTCACTCTACCTCATCTCTTTTTATATTTATATGGGGCCACAAGGACTGTGACACTCTCAGCTACTGACAGATAATTACAAATTTGATTTTCCAAAACAAAATTTTGATTCTGCAGCATGGACAGTTTTTCCTGTAATTCTGCCAATTCCTTTTCATAATTCCTTTTTTTTCAGAGATTGCTTGATCCTTCTATTTACACATTTTTCTATATTCCATTAACAAAGCCCATCCTCTTCTACACACTCCAGTCATTTATTTCCCTTTTTCTCGTGAAATGTTTTCTAGACACAGAGCAACCTGTTTAGGCTCTTCCTGTTTAATTCTCTTCCCTCAATTTTCATAGAGTCCTGTGCATTTCGCCCATTCCTTTGCAAGTGAGAAGTAAGGTAAATCATCCTATCCTGGGATTTTTTGTTTTTTTTACTTTGAGCTTAGACGACTTTCTTGAAAATGACATTATCTCCTAATCTATGTCCAAAGCTTATGGCCCACTATTAATTTATCTCAAGTAAATCTTGAAGAGGGGTTACTGACTTAAAAACTCTCAAATGTCTTATAGCATTAGAAAGTACAAACCAGCGAGACAAAATATTTCCATCCAAAATATTTCACATACAAAAAGGAGAAGAAACCGGCAACTTTAAATTTATCAAGAATGGTCCTAATAAAGCACTATAGTATTCAGAAGAACACAGTCTTCTTTTTCTAAAGCTTGTCTTACTGACCTCTACCATTATGAAGCTGTGCTGAAATGCAAATCCTGCTCACAGTGCCAATTTTGTTGCGTGAAAAGCAATGTGATATTTGTGGCCATTTGATTTATAGGTTCAGATTTTTAGACAACACAGTCTTCAGTGATTTTATTAGGAAAGTAATTAAGGAAAACAATTAAAAGATAGTAATTAAAAAAGCCTTCAAAAATAAAGCCTAGTTAAATAACCAGATAAGATGGCACCAACACATGGAGTGAAATGCTGAAGAGTTTCAGAAGCAGCATTTCAACTCTCATTAGTAAAAAATCCACAGCAATCTTGGGGACAGCATTCAGAGCCTCCTTAGTTAAGATCCATAGCAGAGCATAAGATTCTGATGAGGTGCTCTTCCTCTTTCATAATATTCTTTTCTCTCTTCTTCTCCTAAGCTTCTCCTCTTTTTCTCCTCTAACTGCTTACATGCATTTTTTTAATGATATCTTCACATAATAGTGGCCAAATTCCAATTAGCTATGTGACCCTGCCCAGTTTGATCCTCTGGGAACTGCCTAGGGACCAAGAAGAGCTTCCTGGGACCTAGATATCTTTATTAAAGTGCACCTCCTTCCAGGAGGATAGCCAGTCCTCCCAGCTAGAGTGCACATTTCAACTGTTTCTTACCAAGGTCATGCAATGGCAACATCAGTTGTACAGAACAGACTCTTTTAATGAGATAAATTTTAAAACCCCTACACAGATGTTCTCCTCTTACTCTGGAATGTGAAAATTTTAATTTATAAGATAGAATAATGATAAGTCATAATACAAGAGAATTTCTTTTTATCCTTCCCTAAAGTGGTTCACTTTAATTCACAGTTTCCTAAACCAGCCAGGGGTCAGCTTGACTCCCCAGTCATCAGTAAAAGCTTTCTTAAAGTAGGGCATCATGCAGTGCAACAGTATCTTACTAACTTCCCCTCCCATATCGGTGGCACCAATGATTAGTGGGAAGACTTACAGACAAACAACAAAGGGTTTTGAACAAACTGTCACTTCGTTCGGTCTGGCCACTCACCTAGTGGGGACATTGGGCACCTCTTGGCTTTGGTGGTCCAGTATAAACCCCCAACTGGCTCCCCTTTTGGGGTTGCACACCCTGAGTCGTATGAGCATCGCCCCAAACTCACAGAATCTGAACTCACTCATGGCCTGGTGTACAGCTCCTGGGCCCAGGACTTCCTTTTACTCACAGTGACCACACATGCATACTTCAACACCCCTCCCACACACCCTTCCCAGGACCTGAAGACTTCCATTTCCCCTGGCCCTCCACCTGGAGGCTGGTACTTGGAGAGTCTCTGGGAGGTGACTCCTCTTCCACTCAGGCTCCCCTAGTCTTTTATGAGTGGGCTGAAACTGATGCACCCAGATGCTTACAAGTCAGATGGGTGGTAGTCCTAGGTACCTAGGTCCAGAAACTGTCCCGGATCCATCACCACTCCAGTGGTGATGGGGACTCTGCCCGGGGAGGTCAGGACCCTGAAAGACAGGAAAAACCCTGTTACCAGCACTGGATTCCATCAGATCTCCAATCTGGGTGACCCCGCCACCACAGGCAAGGGAGGTGATAATATCTCCAGCCTCTTGATCCCAGATAAGCCCCAAGAAATGTTGCATGAAACCAAGAACAAGTCTGCAAGTCTCCAGGAATGTTATGTGGAAACAGAACAAACTGGGGCTGAGGCTCCAAAGCTTCAGAAAGTAGGTTTTTATTCATCTATGGCCATAGGGCTCAGCCAAGTAGCCTCTGAGAGTCTGAGCCCCAAACAGAGGTTAGCATCAGTTTTTGTAGACAGGATGACATGTTAAAGACAAGGTAAATGATTGGCTGGTTTAAATCAGGAAGGGTGTGAAGCCAGGTTTACAGAAGTAGATGAGCAGTTAGGGGAGGGATTTCTTTACAGGAATTTGTCTTACCTTACCTACGTGCAGTTGTACTTGTTCTGAGGGCAAGCATCCTGTTTACGTGTAGTTCTAACTCCTCAGAGGAATTAGGGGAATTTTTAAAGAGGAGATAGTTTAAATGTGCAAGGAGGGGTGAGGGGCCTGCCTGCCACAAGGGGCCTGCTTGCTACAGTTATGTAAACATGCCGATGTTTCCTTAAAATTTGCTTATTTGCCCTGTATATGTGGAAGAGGCTGTTTTTTGCGGTGGTTATTGTCAGAACTGCAGCTTTTCTTCTTATCGTTTCTGCTGTAATCTCCTAGTTTAGTGACCTGTGAGCTGCAGTGCAGACACAGCTACCTCAGATTACATGTGGTCCTTATGCGCTGTAAATCCTACAGCTCATCTGCTAGCAGGTGGAAGAATTTTTTTTTCTATTTTTTATGATAGGGATATTTTCCTCTCTCCCCTTCTACCTTTTCCTTCTCTTTAGAGACTTTTAGTCTTGGGGAATTTTCTCCTCAGAAATTCTCTAAAGTCTTCTCTTAAATAGTTCTAAATGCTACTCTGCCCCTCAGTAAATTTCTCTTCTACAATCGTATTATATAGATGACCCCAAAAATAGACTGTAGCAAAACAAGAAATATACATTGATATTTGCATTTAAAGGGGTGCTTATAAATGACCATATAATGACTGTTTTGGGTATGCATTTTAAGCTAAACTTGTGGAATTGCTAGATCAAAGAATATTAATGTTTTAAAATATATAGTCCCAAAATCATTCTCTTGAAAAGCTCAGTTAAACTCCCATTAGTATGTATGAAAAAACTTTTTCTCAACTTTCTTGCATTTATTTGCTTTGTGTTTGTTTCTTCTATGCTTAATACAGTTCTGATTTTCAGTAGCTGCAGCATAAATGTTTGCTAAACTAAGTTGAATGGAAAATATCTTTGCCAATGGTATGTATGTAATTTAAGACAGGGATACTTATATTACTAAATTAAAAGAAAAGGCAACTTGAAAATGAAATGGATATTACATTCCAACTGGCTACTATTCTATACTATAATGAAAAATTGATTAAAATGAAAATTTAGAATCCCATATTACAAAGAGAATACAATTTTGAATAAAATTTTATCTATAAAATATTGAGATGATTCCTAAACAAAAATAAGAGTTTGGCACAATTTTATTAAAATAACTGTTCGAGCTCTTCAAGTCCACTTTGCTATTTATTATCACAGGTGTCAATTCCCACTCATTTCTCTTACATATATTTGGGTTTTTATTTCTAACAGTTGATAAAGTTATCATATCACTCAATGCATTAGTATTTCCAATAAACAACAGGTCAACAAAAACTCTACCTTCAAAAAGAAAAAGAAAAGAAAACTAACAAAAAAATGTAAGGACTACTAAACATCAAGAGAGTTTGCAGGTTTTCTGAACAGTGACTAAGGACAAATATATTTGGTTACACTGTGACAAGCTGCTCATCCTAGAGAAATGTGGAAGGAAGTAGCCTCTCCAGCCTGTTCCGTCTTCTTGATTATGCCACCTGAATCCTTGTTTACTATGAGGTTTCTGTTAAGAAAGACTAGGAATCAAATCCACACCCATAGAGATGGCTAAATTCTCTTTGGGAAAATGGGAAATTTTGCCCATTGAAGAACATCATTATAGGTTTTAAAATTGAATGACAATTCTGCCTTAACTCTGTAACTACATAAACCATGTAAAATGAAGAATTGATTCAAATATCCTGAAAATTGGACCCCTAAATACTTCTGTTTAAAATTCTCAGGAAAATTCCTGTGAATGTAGGTGTTTAGTGCCAGTTTAATGGATACCTGCCTCAATGCTTAAGTTGTGTTTGCATATACGGAAGAATAGAGTATTATAAAGTATAATGGATTTATCTAAAGAATGGTTTAATATGAAATGAAAGCAAAAGGTGCTTTTGGGAAAAAGCCCAATGTTTCAAAGAAAATCTGTGTGAAGTAACTAAAGTGAAACAGATTGAAGCCTCCAAAGTCTCTTTGCTTCAGTAGCTTTAGGCAGAAAGAATAAAAACCTGAGGTAAAAAGCAGTAAGACTTCATCTTTAATGCTCAAACAATCTTAGGTATAGTTCTCTGTTCAGCTTGATAATAGAAATCATCTTTGCTTTTGCTTATGCCAGACACCTAACAGAAATTTCTCTTTGGAGTCCCTTAATCTCACTTTTGGGCATTCTTTTCTATGCATTTCTTGTTTGGAACAGTTATCTTTCTTTTTTGTAACCAGATAACTTTCCTTCTGTGCTTTTATAAGCACAGCTACTCTGTGAGTCTATTGCAGTGACAACTCATCTAAAAAAAAAAGACATATTAAGCCAAGACTGAACAGTAGAAAAAGATCAAGAAACCATGAATCCCCTGAGACAGTCTCCTTATCTGAAATATGACTATTAAATTCATTTTATATTTCATTCCAATTATAAACTCTCAGGGCAGAAACAGTCCACACTTGAAGAACACATCTCAAAATAAATTGGCAATGTGCAAAACATTGGTTTATGTTTATTTTCAAAAATACAAACAGTTTTATAAATCATTTCAATTTTGTTGCCGAGAAACATTGGTTCCACAAGAACAAAGTTCAGTGTCTGTCTTAGTTACATTAATCCTCTCGTCTAAGTCATATAAGCACATGGATGAAAAATCAAATAACTCATAAGGACTGGTTATGAAGATCAACAATTTGTGGGTGTACCCATTCCTATCTATTCCCAGCCAAGCCCCTACTAGGAGTGATAAGTCAAGCAGTTCCTTCCAATCCCCATTCAGTTTACCTGTGCCACTCTTTCTTATCTTATTAACTCACTTTCCAAATCACCTTCTACTTTATCTCCCCTTCCCAAATACTGATATTTTAGTTCCTCCATTATTTCCCTGAGCAATGAACAATATAGCATAAAATACACACCAAACTTAACCCATTTCTTGTTCCATTAACTAGAGTCAGTATCCCTTGACTCCTCAGTTTGTCAGATGAGAAAATTAGTGGTCCTATCTGTTCTTTTCTCTCTCTTTCCCTTTTTCCACCTTCCACTTCTCCTAGCCCAGTTTTACTTTCAAATTGGCAAGTTTGAAAACATTTGCTTCCTCTTCTGTAACCACAATTATTATTTCCATACTTTGCTATTGGTTGATGCTACAAGTTGAAAGTTGGTGATGACCATTTGCATTATTATGACTATGTGAATATTCCTCATTGCAAACCCAAATGTTTTGTGTAGGATTTTAATTTATGTGTGGTTCCAATCTCACAACTTCTGTTTCACTCAAAGATTAGTATTCACACTCCACTGATCATTCCACATTAGTCTGCCTCATAGCTGAGTTTTACCTTCTTTTATAACCTCACCCCTTACCCACACATCCAACCCTCGTACTCACCACCATGCTGATATCCAGTTTTCTTGTTGGAAAGAGTCATAAGCACTTTTCACCAAAACCTAATGCCTTCATCTTCTTATTCATTCTGTCTCTTGTTTAAAAATTCATTCCATTCATCTTCGTGAAGCTTAATGCTTTCCTCTTATGATTTGGATTAGCTATTGTTTCATATTTCAACCCTGATTTTATTTTACAGTATTTTGTTTTCTTATAACTGATTCCCCCCCCCCCCCCCCGCATTTTGTGCATATTTCACATGCCTAATGTTTCTTGGGTTATATAATCTATGTTGTCCCCATTTTTGTTGATTCTTTCCAGAGCCTACCCCATTCACACTCTTCTCTGGACCAATTGCTGCCAGTTGTCAGCTCCGTTCTTTCCTTCACTATTCTTATGATTTGTCTCCCCTGCTTCTCGAATCCCATATTTTCCTCTCATATTTCACTCCGTTGTTTTGCTGGAGGGCATTTTTTCAAGTAACTTCTCAGAAAGGAATGCTGTAGTCTTTGGATATCTGAAATATTTTTGTTTTGAACTTGCACTGAATTGATGATGATTTGGTGACTAAAAGAATTTGAAGGTCAGCAGCATCGTCCCTCAGTACTCTGGCGCTCCCCTCTTGTCTTTCTTCAATGACTTTCTTCTTTGAATCTAGAGTATCTTCAAGGATCTGTTGGTAAAGTTGACTCTCTATTTGACCTTATCCTCTTCTGTGCGTATTTTAAATATTTTGCTCCAGGGTTTCTTCTTCTCAGCTTCATCTATGAATCCTCTTCAGTTTACTTTGTCTTTTGAAATTTCAAATCTGCTGATCACCTCCACTCCTATTCTATTTTCTCTTGGGGGACTCAGCCTTAAAAGAATCGTTTATTATCATTTTTGAGGTGAAGAGAAGAAATAAACATATATGCTAAGTCATCCATCTTGAATCAGAAATGTGTATCAATGTTTTTAAATATTTAAATTAAAATTGTAAAATACAAATATGTCATGACTGATATATTGGTTTGTATTTTTTCCTTTAATTCTCACAACAGCTCAGATGTATTTTCTTGTGAGGGTCAGAAACTGGGAAATGGAGAGATTATGTGATTTTTCTAACTTTCCTCAGGTGGTAATTAGTGATGTTTACAAATCTAGATGTATTTGGCTCCAATACCATGTTTCTTTCACTCTTCCTGGCTGATGTTCATGTTATTTTTATGCTGGCAGCTAAATATGCCTCTGGGAATCCATGAGAAAAGATATGTTGTTATCTCCATTTTCCAAAATAGAGAGAAGAAAAGGAAATATTTTTAATCACGTTAAGATAATTCTCCACTTCTCAGGTAGATTGAAGGATAATTAGGTTATAGTTAGATACACTTTTTCATCATGACAATTTAGGATGTTCAAGATTTGAAGATGACAATCTGGGTCCCTCAAAATGTGCATGGGAGTGGGGATATTCCAATCAATAAATAGGAGCATAATATTGTACCAGGTATTGCACTAATTACAGGTTATGAGCAAGACATAATCTCTGTCATTTATTTATTGGAAGAGAGACCCCAAAATAGTTCTAATGTGGAAAGCAAGATATAAATACCCCAAAATAAATACAACATGCTAAGAAATTTCAGAGGTAAGCAAGGTTCAACGAGGGTTGGAGAAGGATAGGAAAAAGAATTTCATGAAAGGATTCATGAGGAAGATGATATTTGGAAGGGAGTGCATTACAGTCTGAGGGAACAGTATGAGCAAAAGCAGCAGTAGTAAATGACAGACATACTCAGAAAAGAAAGGAATATCAGTAATTCTTGATTGTGTGGGAATATCCATATTTCTTGATCGTGTGGGAAATGCATGACACCAAAATCGGGGCTTTGAACAGAAATGGCAATCATTCATTCATTCAACAAGAAATTATTAAATCCCTACTATGTGTAAGACATGGAGAATGCAACAGTGAACAAAAAGGCTTGATCACTGCCTTTATTGAATTCTCTATCATGTGAAGTAGACTGAATGAAGGCGCAAACAAGCAAACAAAAGTGATTGCACACTATGTGAGGTGCCATGAACGAATAATACTGATCTCTTAGAGGTTTTGTAAGGACTACATGTGCTGGCATATGTTAAAGCACCTAGATAATGATTACCTTGATGATCATTTTTGTTATATTAAGAAGCAAGTAAACAAAGCGTTGCAAAGAATGACAGGTGCCACCTGCTCGCTAGGAAACTGCCAATGGTTAGGAAGGGTCTTTTTGCTAAGTGGTATTTATGAAATTGAAATATGAGAAGAAACCAAGCATTGCAAATAATGGGGGAAAGAGTGACTCTGTGGAAAAAATGGAAGAGCAAATGCCTCAAGGCAGAAAATTTGAAGGGAGTGGGTTGGTTACAGGTGGTGAATATTGGTCCATTTGCTGGAGCAATTAGCTGGGGGAGAGTCTTATGAGATAAGGTTTGGGAAACAGTCAGGAATATATTATGCGTGTTTTTTTAGGCCACAAAAATTTTTAATAAAAATTTGCTGAATGAGTGAAGCAATGAAAGAATAAAAATCTCCTCAACTGTGCTATGGTTGACAAGGCTGGAGAAGCATGATGGGGCCATTTTTGAAGGATCTGAACAGGTCTGGAGTGAATATCATTACTTTAATAAACAAGGAAGATGTGATGTTCATTTTACAAACAAAGGAGTGCCATGGCCAATACCATCTACATTATTTGCAGGACTTAGTGCAAAATGAAAATGTGAGGCTCCTTGATCATAAATTATTAAGAATTTCAAGGTAGTGACAGCAGAGCATTAAATGAAGCATGGGCTCTTCTAAGCATGAGAGGCACAGGTTGCATGCTCATGAAGCTGGCCCTGGAAGTGGCCAATAATATTTTAGAATATTAATCTTTTAAGACACTGTGTGGGTATAGGAAGACCACATAAGGGATAGTTTAAATACTCTTTGTACAAGGTAATGAGACACAGCTGAGTGGTGGCGGTGAACATGACAAGAAGAGACCAATGAAAAAAATGTGGCAGACATATACACTCTATACAAGGTACTATCGGTTGGGTAAGGAGAGGTCAAGTTTAGACAAAGAAAATTCAAATGTGATTCAGGTATTGAGCCAGAGTGATCATAGGGAATGGGAAGTACCACTTGTTAAGCTGTAGTAAAGCTAAGAATCTCTTAGATACTTCAATCAAAATTAAATGCTCAAAGCAAGACATTTGTGTTAATTTTTTCTATTTTTAAAGATAAAGAAACTATGGTGTAAAGAGCCCAAATAAGCTGTTTAGGGTCTGTTTTAGTTTACCAGAATGCAAGAACCAGAGATTGACTGACTTATAAAGGGGCTTTATTTGGTTACAAATTTACTAATTTGAGAAGACACATTGGGATGACTGCTGGCCCTCTCTCTTAGCTTCTGGGTTCAAAGGCTTTCTGGGGGCATTTCCTTTCTTAATCTGCAGATGTCTGGGTTTCAGCCGGCTTTGAGCCTGAGCTGAAGTGGGTTGGCCTGCTGAGGTGTACTGAGCTGCTGTTCTCTTCTGACTTCTCCTTTTAAGCCTCACGCATTGTGGAAGGCACACCCCTTAGCAGACCACAGATGTAATTAGCCATAGATAAAATTCACATGCTGAGTTAAGTCCACAACAACAGAAACTGGGCACCATCACCTGGCTAAATTGACTCCTGAACCTTACTACTACAGGGTCATAAATTTAACAAGTGGTATTTGTATGTGGATTTCAAATTTAAGTCTGATTCCACAAACCTGTGCTCTTTCCATTATATTACCTTGCCTTCTTCCACCCAGGACATCAAATAGTGGTGTTTTTAGCTTGAGATACAGCAATTTAATTGCTCTATTCCACATCTGATTTCTTTACCATTCACTTATTCAATGTGTACTTACTGAGTACCAATTATATGCCTTGGCTCTGAGCTAGGTGTGACAACAAAATGATGAGAGATTATGATAGGAATTGCTATTTAATGAAGAACTCAATGGTGGTACCTCTAACAAATTAAATTTTCTTCCTTAATTATGATTTCACTTCTGGACCAAATTGCTAACAGATTTATATCATTGATTAGAGTCACTAATGCTAAAATATTTTATTGCCTAATACGAACATATACATAAGTATGGTGGCATTAGTAGGTAAGAGTGTGGGGGCCAAGTTCTCTGTCACTCAACTAGCTATATGACCTTGGGCAAACTGATTAATTTCTCATACTTCAGTTTCCTAAAAAATTGGGATAGTTAGAGTACTTAATAGAAGGACTGTTAAGAGGACTGAGTAGAAACATATAAAGTACCTTGAACAGTGTCTAGCACAATCAGCCCTCAATAAATTTTAACTCTTATAATTACTTCTGGCCCATAGCTTTACCTTAGAGAAATCTTAGTTTTCAAATTGATCAATTTTATGGTCAATACAAAGTAAAGATGAAAAGGCACAGGATAAAACAAGCTAGTGATTTTAATCCATTATTGCAACTAGGAACTGGTATAATACAATCCCCAATGGAGCTTGCAGTGAGAAAATAAGTTATTATTTTAGATCAGTAAATCCTATAAACAGCCAATGTCTAGTTTGCTAGAAATTATTCCACTAGGCATTAGCATGCTTTATCAGTTAGTCAAATAATAGCATGCATATATATTTTATGTGCACATGTGCATACACTTACCTATAAGTGCAGGCATAGATTGAATGCTAACTCAGCAATGTAGTAAGTGAAGATAATGCTTATCCATGTAGTATTCTCAAGACTTTTCTGAATAAAATAAAACTTTAGAAATATTAGTAATTAACCCATAAACTTGTGCTTGTAAACTTTACTGGAGTCATATAGTTTGTACTTTGTAGTTTTATATTTCTTCTGCCTTGTACTTGATTTTGTCTACCTAGTCAAAATAAGACTATTTTAGTGAGAGCAAATTAGTGGTAGCATTACAAGTTCCTTAAAGTAGTGCAGTAATGTTTTCCTTTTATGCTTCTTTAGTTGAAAAGGAATAGTTCCATTTGTGTTATTAATATATCTCATTGATTTCTCAATAGTGATATTAGTATTGATTACACCTTTTAACTATCTGGACTGTGAATTATTTAAAAAATATTCAGAGTGCATGGAACATTTCTTGACTAATTTCATTTTAGTTCTTATATTTCATATTCTGGTCTCCAATAATAAATAATTCATAAATAATGCCACCACACTCAGCTCCTTCCCCCTTTTTTTCCTTTTATATTGTCCCCTTTGCCTGGAGTACCTTTCCCTTGCATCACTGAAACCAAAACATTTCTTTAATAACTTTATTCTAAAACAATTTCTTCTTTTTCTACATTCCCAAAACATTTATCTGTATATCTTTTATGACACTTATCACTTTATATTATATAAATATTGGGGGGAAGGTAGAGGGCAAAGGCCAAACTCTGCAGTTACATATTAGATGCCATCAACTTTGCCCAATTGAGGGCCAATTTGAAACTCATGGAAATGCTCAGTGGCCTAAAAAGCAAATCTAAGGTATGAATTGTGAACTGAAGTGTGTTGGTGGCTTCCATATGACTCCTGTGTCTTAGAGATGAGTAAAGGACAACAAAAGTCATATTTGTTTTCACATGGCAAGTACCAAGATAAAGAAACAAAAGTAGCCAATCTTGTTTTGGACAGTAGCTAAGGATCACAAAAAATGCACTCTTCCTGGTATTAAATGTTTTTTCACTGGGAAAGATACAAATTGATCTAATAAAAATTAGTGGCCCAATTGCAATAAGGAAGGCTTTAGAGTACATAGCTCCTGGGGAGTTGGCTTCCATTTCTGGCATAATCATTTTGGGAAGCCCTTGATGGGGGTGATTGACAGAGTGTGCTTGAGATAGCAGTGACCAGGAAGGACTGGAACCTGTATTTGAACAGATAGTGGATGTGTCAATGCTCAACTCGACCTCTTTGTTTCTATCTTTTAAACAAGCACCTGGCCATGAGAGCCCAAAGGGAGATGAATCCTAGTTCCAGGTGAGTCACTAAGAGCACACACATTATCAACGCAAAGGAAGTACACCCAGTTCCGGGTGCGCACTCAGGCCAAAATCTGAAGGTTAGGAAAATAACAATTAGAAGCACTGCTCTTTTGTTTGCTGCACTCACTTATTTGGAGCCTTTTATTCTTTGCTGAGATGATGTGCCTGTTAAGAGTAGCTTTAATCCATGTGGATTAGTTAATGACAACAAGAAAAAACTGTTTATCCTTCTCTTTAAATAGGTAACTCAAAGGATAACTTGAGCAAGTAGAAGTAATATAGGGTTATTAGGTAAGGAAAGCCTGTAAAAACTGAGCCAGAAAAAAATAGGTAAAGAAACTGTGGCTGTTAAAAAGAAAGGCTTTAGAAGGTTTCATGAAAAATTTCCAAATAATTATAGACCCTTCGTATGGAACAACTATACTTTTCTGTGTCAACCGAGCAAGCTGACCTAAGACAAATGAATATCCTATATTGGGAGGCAGATTTTAGCCTAATGGGAAGGAGAAACCCTTCAATCACCAACCAATCAACAACCACAAACCATAAGAAAAAAAAAGCTTTCTCAGGAATTAATGAGTTCTGGGTCACTGGAAGTATTCAACCTGAGACTGAATGAGCACTTTTAGGGAATAGTGCAGAAAAGATTCAAGCATCTGATAATGGTTGAGTTAAATGACCTGTAAGATTCCTTTTAAATCTAACATTTTATGTTTATAAGAATGTACCAAATTTTATGCCTTAGAAATAAGGTTCAGGAAGCCATATTATTTCTAGGTAATTTCTCATGTCCCATTTAGTAGAACATAAGGAAATAACTAGTTCCTGAGTATAAAAAGAATAGAACTAGGACTTTATATTTTTCTAGTCAAAAGAGGCCTTCAACATATTTTGTTCTATGGACAAAATAATGTGCAAAGTTCTAATACTTTTTTTTCTCTTTTTAATATTTCTTTTTGTGAAATAGCTCTGAGGTTTATCAACTTTTATGATACCCTTTACCTCAGCAAGCAAAATTTCTCAGTGTCTGATCAGAGGACAATTTAATTCAGACTAACCTTCCGTGCTTGTTAAATATTTAGATAAAAAATTCATATTCCTGGACCTCACTTTGGCCTAATGAGTTGAATCTTATGATGGTATCTTTTTTTTGTTTGTTTGCTTTTTTTTTTTCTGCATGGGCAGGTACCAGGAATCAAACCTGGGTCTCCATCATGGCAGGCAAGAACTCTGCCTACTGAGCCACCATGGCTTGCCTGATGATGGTATCTTTAACTGCCAATGTTCAATAAATAACTCCATAGATTCTTGTGCATATTAAAATTTAAGAATGTTTGCAGTAAATCTTTAGGGTTTGAGGTTTGACTATGTATGTATAGTTTCTTTTCATATTATCAAATATCAAAACCCCACTCCTTATTATGCAAAACCAGTAGCAAAAACTTTGACAAAACCCAAAACTTTTTCTCTAAAAATGCTTTTCTTAATGTAGTTTTTCCTTTGACTGATTTCAATTCATAAATTTAAATATAAAAAAATCACAGTATATTTGGGTTTGCATATGAACATAGACTTTTAATCTATTAAGAGACTCATGATTGGGTTATTCAGAAAGAAAGGGGACAATTTTTTGTCTTATGTGTTCTCATCAAAATATTCTCTGGCAGCCTAACTTATTCTTTACATTAACATGTTACTGATATCAATAATCAAGTTTGATTCCCATATCACCTGTAATAATGTTGCTTAATTCCATGGTTTTAACAATTCATATCCTTGTTTGAAGGAATAACTGTGTTATTCAGAAAAAAGATAGAAATGGCACTTAAGCATAAAGGAAAAAAAAACTAAAAAAAAAAAAATCTCATGTACCAATAAAGGTCAGGAATGAACTTCAGGCACATCTGCAGCTGGGTCTCAAATGATGTCATCCAAGCTCTATCTTGAGCTACTACTTAGCTCTGGCATTTACTAGGCTGACTTTTTCTCTGGTAAGTGCTCCTGATGCCACAAAAAGCTGGCCATCACCATCTCTACGCTAACATTGTTCTTACCCCTAGTAACACCAGACAAAAGAGAGTGCATCTCTTCAAATTCTTCCTGCAAAAGCCCCAGTGATGCCCTTCCATGGTCTGGCCTGAATTACATTCCTATTCCTGACTTAATCACACTGTCCAATATTTCACTGAGTACTTGCAGTTTTTCTAATTGTCTTTCCTGGGCTACACATCCATTTTTGGAGTGTAGGTTTGTGTTAACCCAGGGGAACCTGGGGATGTGTATGAATAGGGTGTGGTTCTCCCCAAGGAGGAGAGGTTTGAGAAGAAGAAGATCTGATGTCTCTCAGTAGAGCTATTTGCTAAGTCTTTCTTTCAGCAGACATCTATTGATCACAAAGTGATGGAGATATAGGGACCCACACACTGGCCTCTCACATTAGGCTTTGTCCAGTGGGTGGAATTGATCTTTAAAAATTGCTAAGTAATGTGGTTAGGGCTATGAGGGAGGAAGGAACGAAGTTCTGAGGGAACCAGAAGGGGTGCATGGCTCTATGGGATTTGGCAATTCGAAGAGATGACACCAGAGATGGTAAGTGAGCTAGCTCTGGAGAATGAGTAGAGGCTCTAAGGGGGAGGTGCTACCCAAGAAGATGGAACTGTAAGTATGAAGGAATATACGTTTAACAGGAAAAGTAAATGAGAATATCATCTTTTATATCATATGTATCATTTATATTATGATCAAAACAGACTTTTGAAGCAAGTAATTTGAAAAACAAAACAAACCAAGCCCTGACTCAGGGTAAAATTTGAGTCGTTTGTCCATTTTGGCTGGGAGCCAGTGAAAATTAACCTAGATAACTCAATTTCTATTAGATTGAATTGTGTTTCCATTTGTAGGAAAAGCCCTATCATGGAAATAAAGACTTTTTTTAAAAACAAGTCATCAAAATGTTGGAGAGCTCTTGAAGGCAACTGCAGTGAAGTTTTTTTATTGGAAAAAAAATGACAACAATTCAGGAAAGCCATACTTAAAATTCAGTGAAATGCAAAAATAGTTGACGTTAAAAGTGAAACAGTTCTCTGTAGTTACTGGTTGTTTTAAAAGCTGACAAGGAGAAGTATTTATCAGCATGTCATACTGGTAAGATTCAAGTGTAAAACATCCTGAATAAAATACTGGTTCAAAATATAAAAACAAAAGTAATTTTTTACCAGCTAAAAAGGAGTCAGGGAAGAGGCTGTCTGAAAGATAGCACAGAAGTACAAAAATGTTTGGATCTAGCTTTTCATAAATGACTGCAAGCATTAGGTTCAATAATATAGTTTGCTTTGGAGAGTACAATCATATAATCATGGTGAGGGTGATGATAATAAGAGCTCTTTTTTCACCCCTGTGCATAAATTGTTGTATTTAATTCTTAAAATGATACTTTAATGGAGGCTGCAATATTATTTCTATTTTACAGTGGGCAAACAAGGCACGGAGAGGTTGAGTAACATGGTGAGGGTCACAGCTGATGTTAAACCTGAGATCCTGACTTACGCAGAATGACAGCCAAATCCACTCATTGGATAATGATAGCTAACATCTATTGAGCATTCTCTATGGACCCAGAATTACTCTTGCATAATAAAGTAGCACCATGAGCAGGTGCTACTTTAAACTCCATTTACAGATGAAGAATGATGCAAGATGCTAAGAAAATTGCCCAAGTAAAGTTATTAAGTGCCCAAACCTGGATTAAAATGGATTTCATAGACTATACTTCAAACACTATGCTGCATGATCTCTTTCCTGTACTAGATACAGAGATAATCATGAGCAAGGGGAATCCAGTTTTTCATAAACCCTTCTGAACCCATAACAAATTTATTTGTTATTTAATGACGAGAGACTATCCTGCTGGTACTTTAATAGTAAAGAATTTCTGAAGAATTTTTTAAATGCTAATCACAAAAAATTTGACTTTTAAGTACTATATATCTATACTATAAAAGACTATCTAGAATAGTTTAGGATTTAGACCTACTTTTGAAAATTTTAGTTAGTGTATGTCATCCTGATTTTCAATGTTTCTCTGAATTTTTTATTTTCTTTTTTTCCATTATTTTTCTTTTATCAGAGAAGTTGTAGGTTTACAGAACAATCATGCATAAAACACAGGATCCCCACATACCACTCCACTACCAACACCCTGCATTGATGTGGAATATTGTTTAAAAATTATGATAGCACATTTTTATAATTTATCATTAATTAAAGTCCATGGTTTAACTTAAGGTTCACCATTTGTACGGTGTGGTTCCATGGTTTTCTTTTTTAATATTTATTCTGTTACCACATGTACAATCTAACATTTCCCCTTTTAATCATATTTAGATACATATTTCATTGCTATTAATTGCATTCACATTGTTGTGTCACCATCACCACATCCACTACCAAAACAATTCCACTGTTCCAAATAGAAACCCTGTACATTGTAAGCCTCCATTTACCAATCCCTATCCCTACTCCTTCCCCTGGTAACCTTTATTCTAGATTCTGAGTCTATGAGTTTTCTTATTCTAGTTATTTCGTATCAGTGAGCTCATACAATATTTGTCTTTTTGTATCTGGCTCATTTCACTCAACATGATGTCTTCAAGGTTCATATATGTTGTATGTATCAGAATTTCATGCATTTTTTTATTTACTATTTTTATTGTACAGTATAACATATATACAAAGCAAAGAAATAAGAAAGCAATAGTTTTCAAAGCTCTCTTCAACAAGTAGTTACAGGGCAGATCCCAGAGTTTGTCATGGGCTACCATAGCATCATCTCAGACTTTTCCTTCTAGCTGCTCCAGAATAGAGAAGGCTAGAAGAAATAAATATTTTTTATCATCATGTCGACTTTTTTATTTTTTGTGAAAAATAATGTATATATAAAAAAGCAATGAGCATTTCATCCCTTCTTACAACTGAATATTTCACTGGATGTTTGTTCCACATTTCATTGATCCATTCATCTGTTAATGGACACTTGGGTTACTTCCATGTTTTGGCAATTGCAAAAAATGCTGCTATGAACACAGATACCCAGTAGTGGGACTGCCAGGTTATATGGTAGTTCTACACATAGCTTTCTGAGGAACCATCAAATTGTCTTCCACATTGACTGCATCATTTTACTTTGCCACCAGCCATTCATTACACTCCAACACTTTTTTTTAAATAGCAGCCATTCTAATGGGTGTGAAATGGTATCTTATTGTGGTTTAGATTTGCATTTCCCTGATAACTAATGATGTTGAGCATTTTTCATGTCCTTTCCAGCATTTGTATATCTTCTTTGAGAGTTGTCTGTTCAAGACAACCTATTTTTAAACTGGCTTGCTTCTCTTTTTCTTGTTAAGTTGAAGGATTTCTTTATATATACTTGATATTAATCTTTTGTCAGATAGGTGATTTATTTTCTCCCATTGTGTAAGTAGTCCTTTTACTTTCATGGATAAAAACCTTTGAGGAACAAAAGTTTTTATTTTGATTAAGTCCCATTTATCTACTTTTAATTTTGTTGGTGTTTTGAATGTAAAGTCTAAGAAACCATCACCTAACACAAGATCCTGAAGGTGCTACCTTATGTTTTCTTCTAGCAATGTGATAGTTCTAACTCATATTTAGATCCATCTATTTTGAGTTGATTTTTGTCTATGGCGTGATGTAGGGGTCTTCCTTGATTCTTTTGCAAATAAGGGTCCAGTTTTACCAACACTATTTATTGCAGAGCCTATTTTTTCCTTATTGTGGTAGTCTTTGTCACCTTGCAAAATCAGTAGGCCATAAATATAAGGGTTGACGTATGAGCTCTCAATTCTATTCCATAGGTCTGTTCTTGTGTGAGTGCCATGATGTTTTGGCCACTTGTAGCTTTGTAATAAGTTTTAAAGCCAGGAAATATGGTCCTCCAACTTCATTCTTCTTTTTCAAAATAGCTTTAGTTATTCGGGACCCCTTACCCATATAAATTTGATTCTTCCTTTTCCACTTCTGCAAAGAAGGCTTTTGAAATTTTGATTGGGATTGCACTGATTCTGTATTGCTTTGGGTAGTATTGACATCTTGATATTTTGTCTTTCAATCCATGACCTCATAACATCCTTCCATTTATTTAGGTCTTTAATTTCTTTTAGCAATATTTTGTAGTTTTCTGTGTACAAGTACTTTACATCCTTGGTTAGATTTACTCCTAAATATTTTATTCTTTTTTTTTGCTATTTGTGAACACAATTTTTTTTCTTGATTTCTTGTTCCAATTGTTCATTGCTTGTGTATAGATTTTAGGGTGTTGATTCTGTTACCCCCCCCCCCCACACACACAAACACACTTTGCTGAATTCATTTATTAACAAGGAGTTTTTTGCATGTATTTTTCAGGATTCTCTGTTTATAGAATCATATAATCTACAGACAGGCAAAGTTTTATTCTTCCTTTCCAATTTTTATGTTTTTTTATTTGTCTAATTGCTTTGGCTAGAACTCCCAGTACAATGTTGAATAACAGTGGTGATAATAGGCATCCTTGTTTTGTTCCTGATCTTAAAGGGAAAGCTTTCAGTCTTTCAGCCTTAGGTAGGATGTTAGTTGTGGAATTTTCCTATATGCTGTTATCATGATGAGAGATTTCCTTGTATTCCTAGTGTTTAATATATTTTTGTCAAGAAAGGGTACTGTATTTTGTCAAATGCTTTTTCTGTGTGAATTGATGTGATCATATGGTCTTTTCCCTTCATTCTGTTAATGTGGTGTAGTGCATTAATTGATGTTCTTATGTTGAACCAATCTTGCACACCAGGGATAAATTCTGCTTGATCATGGTGTATGATTCTTTTGATATGTTGTTGGATATAATCACTAGTATTTTGTTGAGGATTTTTGGATCTATATCCCTAAGAGATATTTGTCTGTGGTTTTCTTTTCTTGTAATATCTTTATCCTGCTTCATTATGAGGATGATATTGGCCTTGTACAATGAGTTAGGGAGTGTTCCCTTTTCTTTCTGTTTTTGAAAGAGTCTGAGCAGAATTGGAGTAAAGTCTTCTTGGAAGGTTTGGTAAACTTCCCCTGTAAAACCATCTGGTCCTGGGCTTTTCTTTGTTGGGAGGTTTTGTTTACTGATTCAAGCTCTTTACTAGTAATTGGCTTATGGAGATATTCTATTTCTTCTTGAGTGAAAGTAGGTAGTTTGTGTGTTTCTCAGAATTTGTCCATTTCATCTAGGTTATATAATTTGTTGGCATACAGTTGTTCATAGTACTCACTAATAGTCTTTTTTATTTCAGTGTGGTTGACACTAATGTCCCCCTTTTTCATTTCTTATTTTTATAATGTGTTTCCTTTTTTTTTCTTTGCCAGTCTAGCTAAAGTTTTGCAAATTTTGTTGCTCTTTTCAAAGAGCCAACTTCTGATTTTGCTGATTTTCTCTGTTTTTTTCTATTTCATTTATTTCTACTCTAATCTTTATTTCCTGCTTTCTACTTTAAATTCTTCCTTGGATTTTGTTTGTTCTTCTTTTTCTAGTTCTTCCAGTTTTGAGATTAGGTCTCTGATTTGAAGTCTTTTTTATTTTCTAATGTAAGCATTTAGAGCTATAAGTTTCTCTCTCAGCACTGCCTTCTCTGCATTCCATAAGTTTTGGTATATTGTATTTTCATTTATTCACCTCAAAATATTTCCTAATTTCATTTCTGATTTCCTCTTTAGCTCATTGATTGTTTAAGGGTATGCTGTTTAATTTCCATATGCTTGCGGAGTGTCCCTTTCTCCCTCTGTTATTGATTTCTAGCTTCATTCCATAGTGGTTGGAGAATATACATTATATGATTTCAATATTTTTTAATTTATTGAGATTTGTTTTGTTACCCATTGTATGGTCTATACTGAAGAATGATTCATGTGCATTTGAGAAGAATGTGTATTCTGTTTTTGTTTGGTGAAGTGTTCCATATATGTCTGTCAAGTTTAGTGGTTTAGAGTATCATTCAAGCCCTGTATTTCCTTACTGATATTCTGATTAGATGTTCTATCCATTATTGAGAGTGGTGTTTTAAAGTCTCCTATTATTAATGCAGAATAATCAGTTTCTACCTTCAAATTTGTCAGCATTTGCTTCATATATTTTGAGCCTCTGCTGTTAAGTGCATGTATATTTTTTGTTATATATCCTCTTGAATTGTCCCTTTTATCAGTACGCAATGACCAACTTTGTCCCTCATATCTGTTTTTGAATTATTCTGTTTTATCTGACATTAGTATATCCACCTCAACTTTCTTCTGATTAGTACTTGCATGATATATTTTTCCATCCTTTCACTATCGACCTACTTGTATCTTTGTCTTTAAGATGAGTCTCTTACAGACCGCATATAGTTGGGTCATGCTTTTTACCCATTCTGCCAATCTCTACCTTTTGACTTCAGAATTTAAACCATTTGCATTTAAAATCATACTGATAATACAGTCCTTTCTTCTGCCATTTTGTCATTAGCCTTTCTAAATCTTATACATTTTTGTCCCTCACTTCCATAAAGCCCACTTTTATATTTATTTGCTTTCTTGTATGTACCATATTGAGTACCTTCTTATTTCTATCTGGATATGTTTTTCATCTGTTTTCCTTGTGGTTACTACAGGGTTAAACTGTGATATCCTAAATATATTACAATCATATTTGATTTGATACCAATTTAACTTCAATAGCATGCACATATTCTTCTCTTATATCCCTCTGTCCCACCACATTTTTTTGCATTTGTTACCACTTATATCTTCGTATATTGTAGGTCAAAAAGCCTAGTTTTATCTGTATGTTTCATGCATTTGCATTTTAACAACTGTAGGAAGCAGGAAGTGGAGTCACATACTAAACAGTACAATAATACTGGTATATATTTTTTAATACTGGTATTTATAATTACTCAGATGGTTAACTTTACCACAGGTCTTTTTTTCTTTATGTTGCTTTGAACCACTCTCTAATGTGTTTTTTTGTTTCAGTGTGAAGAATTCCCTTCAGGATTGCTTGTTGGGCATGTCTAGTGCTAATACACTCCTCCAGCTTTTGTTTATCTGAGAATGTCTTAATTGCTCCATCATTTTTGAAAGAGAGTCATATAAAGCTTTGGGCTGGCAGTTGTTTTCCTTCAGCACTTTAAGTATTTCAGCCCACTGCTATCTTACCTCCATGGCAAGATGAGAAATTAGTGCTCAATCTTATTGGGATCCCATTGTATATGATACTTTGCTTTTCTCTTGCAGCTTTCAGAAATCTCTTCTTGTCTTCTGCATTTGATAATATAATCAGTATATGACGTGGTATATTTTTATTGATGTTTATCCTGTTTGATGTTCTCTGAGTTTCTTAGTGTGCATATTCACATCTTTTGCCTAGTTTGTGAAGTTCTCTGTCATTGTTTCTTTGACTATTTCTTCCATGTTCTAGTTTGTTAGCTGCCAGAATGCAATATACAAGAAACGAATGGCTTTTCAAAAGGGGAATTTAATAAGTTGCTAGTGTACAGTTCTAAGGCTGAGAAAATGTCCCAATTAAAACAAGTGTATAGAAATGTCCAATCAAAGGCACCAAGGGAAAGATACCTTGGTTCAAGAAGACCAGTGAGTTCAGGATCTCTTGCTCAGGTGAGACGGCACATGGTGAACACAGTCAGGGTTTCTCTCTCATCTGGAAAGGCACATGGTGAACACAGTCAGGATTTCTCTCTCATGTGGAAGGGCACATGGTGAACACTGTGTCATCTGCTAGCTTCCTCTCCTTGCTTCTGTTTCATGAAGCTCCCTGGGAGGCATTTTCCTTCTTCATCTCCAAAAGTCACTGGTTGGTAGACTCTGCTTCTTGTGGCTATGTTGTTCTGCTCTTCTCTCTCTGAATCTCTCTCCAAAATGTTTCCTCTTTTATAGAATCCCAGTAAACTAATCAAGACCCACCCAAGTGGGTGGAGACATGCCTCCACCTAATCCAGTCTAACAACCACTCCTGATTAAATCACATCTCCAGGGGGGTGATCTAATTACAGTTTCAAACATATAATATTGAATAGGGATTAGAAGAAATGGCTGCCTTTACAAAATGGGATTAGGATTAAAATATGGCTTTTCTAGGGTACATACATCATTTCAACCAGTATACACCCCTTTCTCTCTGCCTCCTCTTTCTGGGACCCCCATAACATGTATATTGGTGTGCTTGATGGTGCCCCATAGCTGTTTTAACTAGTTTCATTTTTAATATTTCTTTTTTCTTTCTGCTTCTCAATCTGATTCATTTCAAGTGTCCTTTCTTCAGAGTCTCTGATTCTTTCTTCTTCCAGCTCCATTTCACTCTTGAAACCCTTCTGGGTTTTTTTCATTTCAGTGATTATGGTCTTCAACTCCAATAGTTCTGTTTGGTTCCTTTTAAAAATTGATATCTGTTTTTTAAGATTCTCATATTGTTCATTCATTGTTTCCCTGATATCATTAGTTCTTTCTCTGTACTTTCCTTCATCTCCCATAGCATTATTAAGATAATATTTTTAAAGGTTTGTTTTTTTTTTCCAGTATGTTCACATTCTTATTTTATCTATTGGTGTTTTGTGTCTTTTTATCTTCTTCCTTTGGATGGGCCATCATTTCCTGCTTCTTTGTTTGTCTTTCCAAGACAAAATAGAGGCAGGGGTCAACTAGAGGGGTACACTCTGGCTCCAAGTGCCTTGGGTAAGGGATTGGGAAGGATTCCAAAAGCTGAGCTTTCCTGGCCTGCCTGGAAAATGTAGCCCTTCTAGATAACTCTCTTTTGTCAGATTTAATGAGAAGTAGAAAGTAGATGAAGGAGTAGAAATTGATAAAATAAATAAATAAATAAATAAGGTAGAGGTAAACCACAGTTTAGAAAATGCCCAGAGAGAGGCATAAATCAGAAAGGCTTTACCTTGCAAATGCTAGGGTCATGTGGACCTTGGAAATTCCTGGTTAGAGAAGACAAAAAAAAAAAAAAAAAAAGACAAAAGTGAGTATAAGCTTAGAAACAGTGGGGATGACTAATGGAAAGCCTGTAGCTTTAACAAAAAAATAGTTAAATAAAAATGGAGACATCTTGTCTATGGGAATTAAAAAGACAAAATGATAAAATGAGGACAGTGAATGTGGGAAATGGCATCCTAGAGCCAGGGCTTCCAATTTCCGCCAGCCATAATTGCTGATTTGCTCACTCCACCTGGGTGAAACCTGACAGTTACTAAATTCTGCTCATGAATACAAAGGCCTCAGCTCCATTTTATTGTCTTAATCTTAAATACAAGCAGACAATCAAGGATGACCAGACAAATGAGCGATGTGAAAGGAAAAGACCAAGATTAATAGTTGGTAAAAATAACCTGAGAGGCAATGTTAATTCAGGAAAGAGAAGAAAACTTAAAAATGCTCTCTAAGTAGATAGATAGCAAAAAGAGAGATCTAAGAGACATTGCATTTATTAAATAAGAACAGCAGGCTTTAAAAAAAGGAAGACATAAAAATAAAATAGAAAAATCAATAAAAGAGTAAAGAGATAAATATCAGCAAATGCCCCAGAAACAGAAGTAAAATAACAGTAACAAAAAACAAAGAAGGGCAGGCAACAGTGGATCAGTGGCAGAGTTCTCACCTGCCATCAGACCTGGGTTTGATTTCCAGGGCCTGCCCAGACCAAAAAAAACGAAAATATGAAAATAAAGATTAAAAACATAAAGAATCAATCCAAGGGGTCTTCCATTTAACTAATGGAAGTTTCTGAGAGAACAGAGAAAACAGAAGTTGTTCTAGTTTGCTAGCTGCCGGAATGCAATACACCAGAGATGGATTGGCTTTTAATAAAAGGGGATTTATTTTGTTGGTTCTTCAGAGGAAAGGCAGCTAACTTTCCACTGAGGTTCTTTCTTACGTGGAAGGCACAAGATGGTCTCTGCTGGTCTTCTCTCCAGGCCCCTGGGTTCCAACAACTTTCCCCGGGGTGACTTCTTTCTGCATCTCCAAAGGCCTGGGCTGAGCTGCGAGTGCTGAGATGAGGAATGCCGAGCTGCTTAGGCTGTGCTACCTTGTGCTCTCTCATTGAAGCACCAGCCAGTTAAGTCAAACCAGTCACTCATTGCAGCAGACACGCCACCTAGCCAACTGCAGATGTAATTAGCAACAGATGAGGTTCACGTACCATTGGCTTATGTCCTCAGCAACAAGACTAGGTATGCTCACCTGGCCAAGTTGACAACTGAATCTAACTAATACAGAAGTCAAGAAATTATTAAAGAAATTATGGAAGAGATAGTCTTGAGCTGAAGTATGAGACTTCCTATTGGAAGGGCTTGCCATGTACCCAGCAAAACAAAGCAATGACATTTGTCTAGATGCATTATTGTGAAAATCCAGAATATCAAAGATAAAGGGGTGATAAGTTATCAGAAAGAAAACAAAAAAGTTAAAAACAGGTCACCTTAGAACTCAATAATAAAAAGACAACCCAATTTAAAAATGGGTAAATGATCTGAATAGATACTTTTCCAAAGAGATACACAAATGTCCAATAAACACATGAAAAAGAGGCTCAACAGCATTAGTCCTCAGGGAAATGCAAAGCAAAACATAGTAAGTTAATATTCACACACACCAGGATGGATAGAATAATATATTAAACATAGAAATGCATAAATAAATAATTAAATAAATAGAAAGTATTTGTGAGAATGTGAAGAAATTAGAACCTTCCATACACTGCTGGTGGGACTGTAAAATAGAGCAGCTGCTGTGAAAAACAGCCTTGTAGTTCCTCAAAAGGCTTAACACAGGTTTATCATTTGATCCCACAATTCTAACCCTAGGCATATACCCAAAACAAATGAAAACCTGTGTTCACACAAAATTTGTACACGAATGTGTGTAGCAGCATTATTCACAATTGCCCCAAAGTGTAAATCCCCAAATGTCCATCAACTGATAAATGGATGAATGTGGTATATACATAAATGGAATGTTATTTGGCAATAAAAAAGAGGTACAAATACATGCTACAACATGGGTGAACCCTGCTAACATTATACTCAGTGAAAGAAGCTTGTCACAAAATACCACGTATTATATGATTCCATTTATATTAAATGTCCAGAAAATAGGCAAATCCATAGAGACAGAAAATAAATTAGTGCTTATCTAGGACTAAGGTTGGAGGGAAGTGGGGAGTGATGGCTAATGGGTACAGCTTTCTTCTCAGGAGATGAAAATGCCCTAAACGTCATTGTGTTGATGTTGCACAGCTCTATAAATATACTAAAAATCCATGAATTGTATGCTTTAAATGGGGGGATTTTATGGTATATGTGAATTATAGCTCAATAAAGCTGCTTATTTTAAAAAGTCACACTGTCATCAGGCTTCTTTTCTGCAGCATTGAATGCTTTCAAAATTGTGAAGGAAGAAAAAGCCCATTAATATTACTATAAAAATAATATTAATCTAATATATATGTCTATCAAAAAATTAATGAAGTCAGATGGCTAAATAAAAAGATTTCAGACATTTAAGAGTTTGTAAACTTTGATTTCTAAGTACCTTTCCTTAGGAAATTAAATGAAGACATATTCCTAAAAAGTAGCAATAAAGGGGAAGGCATGAGATCCAGAAAGAGGTGATATCATCCAGAAAAGCATCAAGTCCTGAAGTGCTAGGAAGAGAACGATTTGGCAGCCCTTAGAAAGCAACCACCCATGGAGTACAAGGACTTAGATGCCAGCAGGAAATTCTGCAGGGCAGGAAGAGTAAAGGGGATTTCTTCAAGAATATCCAGGACTGTTTCTAGAGAAAATAAGGATATGATAAGGGTGCAAGTAAAAAAGAAAGGCAATTTAAAAAGGCAGTAGACACTCCAGGAAAAAGAAAAGCATTTTACAGTGTTTGTAATTTTGTATTAAGGTTTCAGCAGAGCCTGAAATTATAAAGTCATAATAATGCAAGCACTACTTAATTGTTCTTCAACTAAAGACAAAATATAAAATAATTGGTTGTAGTTATAGAACAAAATGTAATATTGTTGTCCTTCATTAAAAATCAAAATAAAGGTGCCAGAAGTAGGGAGGTGGAAAGAGGAGGAAAAGGGAAAGGGAAACGGAGGGATGCAAAAGTCATCATTATATGATAGGAAGTCAAGAGCTGCTGTCTAGCTGGTAGGTCGAGAAATGAATATGGAAGTTTATTACTGAAATCAGTAATTGTATAAACATAGTCTTTGTTGTATCACCATGGGAAAAATAGACTGGGAGGGAGGAGAGAACAGGGAACAGTTTGTGGGTTTTTATTTTTCCAGTTCTTCAGTGCTTAAGGATTAGTTTGGTAAAAATCTTTAAAACTTAAAATGAAAAAGTATTTTAGCATATTGATGGGTGACAACAGTCTTCCTGAATATATACAAATAAAATGTAGATATTTATTGAATGTGATGGATGTGAAAAATAATATCATCTTTAATCTTAATACATTTAATTAACTGTAAAGTTATTTAATACAAGGGTCAAGCCCAAAGAAAATACACCAACTCTTTATTTTAATTAGAGAATTATGAGAAAATTAAAACTGACCCCAGATGATTAAAAATCTTATATATTTCAGAGATGAATATTTTTTGAGATAATATAAATAACGAAGATTCAAAGATCTTCAATCATCTGGAAGCTGGATATATGCATTTAATTTTCAAACTAAAATAACTTTATTGTTTTTCTGATTAAAATGTTATATTATATATTAGGCAGACAATATAGAAATATATTAAAATAAATTTTTAATTATTCATATTCTGTCTATTCTGGGACAAACTCAGTTAATATTTTGGTATGTATATTTCTAAATTGTTTTTGACATATACACATGCATTCACATACCAACACAGGCATACAAATTTTAACCTGGAATTTTCTTTAACGATGTGTTGCAGACATTTTTCTATGCAAGAAATTAACGATTTACATTTTTATTTGTAATTGCTCTATTGTATAAAATGTATTATACATTACCCTTATTGGGTATATAAGATTTTTATAAGATTTATTATATAAGATTATTATAAGATTATTATTGGGTATATAAGATTTTTTTATATAAGATTTTTTTTTAATCTTATATATTTTGAAATACATAAGATTTTTAATCATCTGGGGTCAGTTTTAATTTTCTCATAATTCTCTAATTAAAATAAAGAGTTGGTGTATTTTCTTTGGGCTTGACCCTTCTATTAAATAACTTTACAGTTAATTAAATGTATTAAGATTAATGATGATATTATTTTTCACAATTGTAAATAGTGGTAACAAAAGTTCCTAATTTGTTCATGTTTATGCAGTTGACCTATTATTTTTGCTTATATCAAATTCCTAAAAGGCAATTCTGTTTAAATTATATTTGAAACTTTGACTCTCTGGCCAGATTGGGCTAAAGAAATGTTTACTGACTTATACTCCCAACAGTAGTGGATGATATTTCCTGTTTCCAGATGTCTTGCCAATATCCAAACACATCCATTTTTTTCATATTTCTCAATATGATTTCATTGTTATTTAAATGAACATTATTTGATTACTAGTAAATGTGCATATATTTTTAGCACATTTATTTTTCAGTGTTTTCTTGCCCTTTGCATTTATTTTATTAATTCGTAATTATGATTCATACATTAACAAGTATTGCAAATTAATCTAAAGTATTACAAATGTTTTTTTAACCTTTTTTTTGCATCTTAGATTTTTTATTTTATTTATTTATTTATTTTGTTTATCACCAGCATCTATATCACCTCCAAAATCTCAATTTCTAATACTCCACTCCAACCACCACCTTCTAAATACCGCCTTCTCTCTTTCTGGTTCACTGACTCCAGTGCCCTCACTGCTATAATTCATAGACCTCTTTTTCAGTGGCCTCTCCATGTTCTCACAGTCTGTCATGTTCTCACAATCCATCAGACACTCCTTTTTTATTTCCTCTCTTATTCCACTTATGTTGCATGACATGTCATTATAACCACTCCTTGAAAATAACTTCAACTCCTTTCCCTCTCTTTCTCCATTGTACTTGCTTGATAAAGTCCTTTGTCAGGTTGAGCCCAAATAGCCTGTCTTTTTGTCTGCTCCCTTGCAGCCAGTTGCTTTAGAAAAGCAAGACAACACTGCTGATTTGTTTCACTCTCAAATTCACAAATACAACACTTAAAAGGGCACTTTATAGTGCCCCAAAATCCTACTGAGTTTTTTGTAAAAATGAATTACTGGTAAGCCAGTAATTTCACCAAGATGCATCACTGCATTGGCAAATTTTCAGAAATTTTGCTTATCACAAATTCAGTTCTCTGCATGTAGTTTCTACTACTTAATGCTTATAATGCTGTTAAGATTATTTCTGTCACATTGTATATTTTTCTTCTCAGCATGTTTTCTTTTCAGTGCATCTTTTATGTCTCATTTAATTTATCTGTAAACATAAAGGATTTGTTCTCTAAAATGTTCTTTCATTTGTAGCGATAAATCTTCAAACATATATTCTTCATTTTTCTTCTGTGTGCTTGTTTTTTGGTTGCTTCTTCTTTTGCTCCCTAAATTTTAAAATCAATGTGTGTTGAGTTTCCATTTAATTGTAGGAAGAAATTTTATCTTAGCCCAACAATTTTTCCCAAAATGAAATAGAAAGATTTTCTTGTATCACTTGCTTGCTTGCCTTGGCATAATTCAGAGTGTCTCTTACAACCGCAGAGAGGAGGTTACATTTTCAGATGAGCAGGGCCACTGCCTATCGTTGAGCAGCTTGTGCATTGCACTAGGCTGACTACTTGAAGGCATCAGTGCTCAAGAGGTCCCGGCCCTGCCCCTACCCCCTATGCAGGGCAGCCTCTTCCTAGAGGGAGGAGCTCCCCTTTCTTCTCACAAAGGAATGATCCACCCGCCCAGTTGTGTGCCTGAAGAGCAGTCTGCTTCCTGGAAGATAAAAGTGATAAAAGAGACATTGCCTGTGCTTCTACAAATACAACCCACTACTTAACGTCTCTATCCAATATCTACCTTCTCTTCTGAGCTCCCATGCTCCTGAGGCCAGCTCTTGCAATTATGCACTAAATGCCATCTGAGAATTCTCTCCCCTCTCCTACACATCAATTTTCCCTTTAATACAGGAACATTCTCATCAGCAAACAGGCTGTAATTTCTATCTTAAAAAAAAGGCTTTCTTCTCCCCAAATGACCCTCCATCTACTGTCCCATTTCAGTACTCATTAGAGCAAAACCCCTCCTCAGCAGGACAAAACTCCTGTGGCTCATATATCACCTTGGCTGTCTCCATGAAATTCTTCAGACCTCTCCTCTAAGTCCCCTTCTCAGTGAGGCCTTCCCTGACCCCCGTATTTTAAATTGATGCCCCCTCCTTCTCAGCACTCCCTCCCTTCCTTCCCTAAGTAAGTGTTCTCCATAAACATTATAACCATTTGAGACACTAAATATGTTGTTTAGTTTTTGCTCTCAAAGGCATAGAGCTAGGTCAAGCTCTCTATATTGGTGTTTATCTCCAAGATATGATATCATCTGAATTAAAATATTTACCTTGTATAATGGGTTGGATAGTATCCCTTCAAAAATTTGTATCCACCTGTGTTTTGGTTTGCTAAAGCTGCCAGTATGCAATATACCAGAAATGGGTTTGCTTCTATAAAGGGAATTAATTAAGTTGCAAATTTATAGTTCTAAGTCTGTAAAAATGTCCAAACTAAGGCATCCAGAGAAAAAGACATTAACTCAAGAAAGGCCTGTGGGTCCAGGACACCTCTGACAGCAGGGAGGGCACAGAGCATCTGCTGGTTTTTTTCCCTAGCTTCTCCTTTCATAACAGCTTCTCAGGGGGCATTTTCTTTCTGGATCTCCAGATGTCTGACTCTCATGTTAGACTGAAGCTTTTTTCTGAAAATGGTTCTACCTTAAAGGACTCTGGGAAGCAACTCCACCTTGAATGAGTGGAGATACATCTTCTTGGAAACCACTTAGTCAAAATGTCCCACCTACAACTGAGTAGGTCATACTTCCACGGAAACAACTTATTCAAAAAGATCCCGCCCAACAATATTAAATCAGGATTAAAGAACATGGATTTTCTGGAATACATAACAATTTCAAACCAGCACATCCTGCAACCTCAGAATGGGACTATTTTTGGAAATGGAGTCTTTGCAGATAAAATCAAAATAAGGGCCAACAGGAGATCATATTGGATTAGGATGGATCCTAAATATAATGAGACAGAAAAATACCCAGACATACAGAGAAGTAGGTGGTGTGCAGACGGAGGCAGAGATTGGAGCAGTATTTCTACAAACCTAGGAATACCAAGGATTGGCCACACCTGTGGAAAGCTAGAAAAGGGTTTTTCCCTTAGAGCCTCTAGTAGGAACCAACTCTGCAACTGCTTAATTTCAGACTTCTGGCCTCCTGAACTGTGAGAGAATAAACTTCTGTTGTTTTAAGTTACCCAGTTTGTGGTAATTTTTTATGGCATCCCTAGAAAACAAATATACCTGGCCATAGAGATACCTGTACTATCAAGTTAATGAAGCTTAAGTTTCAGGGCTCCTTATTTGCCCAGACAAATGAGGATGTTATAGGTGGGAGAGGAAGTTTCCAGCAGAGAGCATTTCTGGTATATTGCTTACAGAGATCAGAAAAAAAAAAAATCTCCAAGAACTTTGAAGCGATTTCTAAACAAATGTACGGTGTCCCCATATTTTTATTTTACTTTAGCATTATTTTCATAAATGGGGCTCCCCAAATTGTAAAAATTTCAGGTTCCACAAAACCTATATTCAGCTGTACTTAGTCAAATAAGTTTGGTAAACACAGAACTAAATAAAATTAAACAAGATTTTTTTGTTGTTACAGAACTTTTGGAGGAGCTTGCCATACAAATCTCCATGTAAATATCTCAGGGGAATTTGTGACTTATAGTATTTCCTAAATGCATGCATCCATTTTTGCTCCTAGAGCATATTGAGCAATTAGTATTCTGTGGAACACACTTTGGGAAGCTCTGCTCTGGAAATCAACTCCCCTATCCCACCCCCCCATTCCTGTCCCATTTTCATCAGAAACGGTGAGAAATTCCTTCCCTATTCTTAAGCAGCTTCGGTGAGCACTTGAAGTAACTAGAGTATTACTTCATAATAAATTTTGTATTTGAAGGAAATTTGAAGTAGATTCTTTCTGAGATCGCTTGAACATTCTATGTTCAACATGATTCAATGAAATAATTTTTAAAAAATCACCTTGAGCACAATCTAACCTGCCTACAACAGTAATCATTTGAACCCTTATCAGTCTGCTGATGATTGAGACAGAATTTCTTTCCTAACAAAAGAGCTCTCATACCATAATATTTTCAAATTTCATCTGCATTTTCCTATCCCACCGCCTAACTGGGAGCTGGCAGTGACCAGCATGGCCATCTAAATAGTGTTTCAGTACAATTTCCAATTGGAAGCTATCATCATGTTCCAGCAATAAATGGTTTTAAAATAGTTTCAAAATGTTTTAAGTTGCCAAATGTTAAAAAAAAGAACTATGATATTTTATAATATGATTAAACTAGAGAAGATTTACTCTAAGTAGTAGACAACAGGTCAGTTTAAACAGTTCAAAAGTCTGTGTTAGCTTTCTCCGCTAGCCCGCCGCGCGGCACCCACGCCCCGCAGCAGCCGAGCCGCCCGCCCTCCTTCTCCCCTCTCTTTCTCCGCCGGCCCGCCGCGCGGCGCCCACGCCCCGCAGCAGCCGAGCTGCCCGCCCTCCTTCTCCCCTCTCTTTCTCCGCCGGCCCGCCGCGCGGCGCCCAAGCCCCGCAGCAGCCGAGCCGCCCGCCCTCCTTCTCCCCTCTCCTCCCCCTCCTGCTCCGGCTGCTCTCCAACCACCACGGTGCCCTCTTCCCCCACCTTCACCGTGCTCCTCCGCCACCAGCCTCGACAGCCTTGCCGCCCTCACCTTTCCTCCTCCAGAACAGCTACTGGGGGAGTGGAGATAATACAGAGCAGCTCCCGGAACCACGAGGGAGATCAAAGGGACAGCGAACCCCTTCCTGGAACGGCTGACTATCTGGGAGAACCAGCTCCGGTGAAATCACCAAGGGGCACGGGCTTTCCTGGGTGGGACGGCAAGCGACCGGAGTCCCTCCCTTCCACCTTCCCAGGCCAGCTGGTAGAATTGGACAGGCGGTCCCCTTAGGCCGCGGCGGCTGGTGCCCCCACCACACGAGGCCCCCCGGAACAACTGAGATAGTTGGGTCGGAAATCCCCAGACTGCGGAGAACAGTGACCGGGGGATCCCTTCCAAACACGTGACTCCCCCGTCGGCTGGGAACAGTGTACTCTCCCGGGCTGCGACAGCTGGCGCCCTCCCGCCACGCTTGGTGCCCTGGGCCGACTGGCTAATTTGGCCGGACGCTCTCCTGTGCTGCGACGGCCGGCGACCCTCCCCGCGTTTGGAACCCCGGGCCGGCTGGCATTCCTCCAAGACGCTTCGGTTGCCGAACCTCCCCTACGGCGAGAGTTTTCCAGAGTTGAGGGACCCACAGCAACTTCCGCTGGTGGAACCCACAGACAGGCGTGTGCCACGAGCGCCACCTACTGGGCAGGATAGGAAGAACAGAACCCAGAGATTGCGCAGAAAAATCTTTCAAGTTGTGGGGTCGAACACCCGGGGAAATCTGACTAAATGCCCAGACGCCAGCAGAAGATAACGGATCACGCTCAGAAAATTGAACATATGGCCCAGTCAAACGAAGAAACCAATAGTTCAAATGAGATACAGGAGCTGAAACAACTAATGCTGAATATACGAACAGAAATGGAAAACCTCTTCAAAAACGAAATCGATAAATTGAGGGAGGACATGAAGAAGACATGGGCTGAACATAAAGAAGAAATAGAAAAACTGAAAAAACAAATCACAGAACTTATGGAAGTGAAAGATAAAGTAGAAAAGATGGAAAAAACAATGGATACCTACAATGACAGACTTAAAGAAACAGAAGATAGAATTAGTGATTTGGAGGATGAAACATCTGAATTCCAAAAAGAAACAGAAACTATCCGGAAAAGAATGGAAAAATTTGAACAAGGTATCAGGGAACTCAAGGACAATGTGAACCGTACAAATATACGTGTAGTGGGTATCCCAGAAGGAGAAGAGAAGGGAAAAGGAGGAGAAAAACTAATGGAAGAAATTATCACTGAAAATTTCCCAACTCTTATCAAAGACCTAAAATTACAGATCCAAGAAGTGCAGCACACCCCAAAGAGATTAGACACAAATAGGCGTTCCCCAAGACACTTACTAGTTAGAATGTCAGAGGTCAAAGAGAAAGAGAGGATCTTGAAGGCAGCGAAGAAAAACAATCCGTCACATACAAGGGAAACCCAATAAGACTATGTGTAGATTTCTCAGCAGAAACCATGGAAGCTAGAAGACAGTGGGATGATATATTTAAGTTACTAAAAGAGAAAAACTGCCAGTCAAGACTCCTATATCCAGCAAAATTGTCCTTCAAAAATGAGGGAGAAATTAAAACATTCTCAGACAAAAAGTCACTAAGAGAATTTGTGACCAAGAGACCAGCTCTGCAAGAAATACTAAAGGAAGCACTAGAGTCAGATACAAAAAGACAGAAGAGAGAGACATGGAGAAAAGTGTAGAAAGAAGGAAAGTCAGATATGATATATATAATACAAAAGGCAAAATGGTAGAGGAAAATATTATCCAAACAGTAATAACTCTAAATGTCAATGGACTGAATTCCCCAATTAAAAGACATAGACTGGCAGAATGGATTAAAAAACAGGATCCTTCTATATGCTGTCTACAGGAAACACATCTTAGACCCAAAGATAAATATAGGTTGAAAGTGAAAGGTTGGGAAAAGATATTTCATGCAAACAACAACCAGAAAAGAGCAGGAGTGGCTATACTAATATCCAACAAATTAGACTTCAAATGTAAAACAGTTAAAAGAGACAAAGAAGGACACTATATACTATTAAAAGGAACAATTAAGCAAGAAGACATAACAATCATAAATATTTATGCACCGAACCAGAATGCCCCAAAATACGTGAGGAATACACTGCAAACACTGAAGAGGGAAATAGACACATATACCATAATAGTTGGAGACTTCAATTCACCACTCTCATCAATGGACAGAACATCTACACAGAGGATCAATAAAGAAATAGAGAACCTGAATATTACTATAAATGAGCTAGACTTAACAGACATTTATAGGACATTACATCCCACAACAGCAGGATACACCTTTTTTTCAAGTGCTCATGGATCATTCTCAAAGATAGACCATATGCTGGGTCACAAAGCAAGTCTTAACAAATTTAAAAATATTGAAATCATGCACAACACTTTCTCGGATCATAAAGGAATGAAGTTGGAAATCAATAATAGGCGGAGGGCCAGAAAATTCATAAATACATGGAGGCTCAACAACACACTCTTAAACAACAAGTGGGTCAAAGAAGAAATTGCAAGAGAAATTAGTAAATACCTAGAGGCAAATGAAAATGAAGACACAACATATCAAAACTTATGGGATGCAGCAAAGGCAGTGCTAAGAGGGAAATTTATGGCCCTAAATGCCTTTATCAGAAAAGAAGAAAAGGCAAAAATGCAGGAATTAACTGTCCATTTGGAAGAACTGGAGAAAGAACAGCAAACTAATCCCAAAGCAAGCAAAAGGAAAGAAATAACAAAGATTAGAGCAGAAATAAATGAAATTGAAAACATGAAAACAATAGAGAAAATCAATAAGACCAGAAGTTGGTTCTATGAGAAAATCAACAAGATTGATGGGCCCTTAGCAAGATTGACAAAAAGAAGAAGAGAGAGGATGCAAATAAATAAGATTAGAAATGAAAGAGGAGACATAACTACTGACCTCACAGAAATAAAGGAGATAATAACAGGATACTATGAACAACTTTACGCTAATAAATACAACAATTTAGAAGAAATGGACAGGTTCCTGGAAAGACATGAACAACCAACTTTGACTCAAGAAGAAATAGACGACCTCAACAAACCAATCACAAGTAAAGAGATTGAATTAGTTATTCAAAAGCTCCCTAAAAAGAAAACTCCAGGACCAGACGGCTTCACATGTGAATTCTATCAAACATTCCAGAAAGAATTAGTACCTACTCTCCTCAAACTCTTCAACATAATCGAAGTGGAGGGAAAACTACCTAATTCATTCTATGAAGCCAACATCACCCTCATACCAAAACCAGGCAAAGATATTACAAAAAAAGAAAACTACAGACCAATCTCTCTAATGAATACAGATGCAAAAATCCTCAATAAAATTCTAGCAAATCGTATCCAACAACACACTAAAAGAATTATACATCATGACCAAGTAGGATTCATCCCAGGTATGCAAGGATGGTTCAACATAAGAAAATCAATTAATGTAATACACCATATCAACAAATCAAAGCAGAAAAATCACATGATCATCTCAATTGATGCAGAGAAGGCATTTGACAAGATTCAACATCCTTTCCTGCTGAAAACACTTCAAAAGATAGGAATACAAGGGAACTTCCTTAAAATAATAGAGGGAATATATGAAAAACCCACAGCTAATATCATCCTCAATGGGGAAAAATTGAAAACTTTCCCCCTAAGATCAGGAACAAGACAAGGATGTCCACTATCACCACTATTATTCCACATTGTGTTGGAAGTTCTAGCCAGAGCAATTAGGCAAGAAAAAGAAATACAAGGCATCAAAATTGGAAAGGAAGAAGTAAAACTATCACTGTTTGCAGACGATATGATACTATATGTAGAAAACCCAGAAAAATCCACAACAAAATTACTAGAGCTAATAAATGAGTACAGCAAAGTAGCAGGCTACAAGATCAACATTCAAAAATCTGTAGCTTTTCTATACACTAGTAATGAACAAGCTGAGGTGGAAATCAAGAAACGAATCCCATTTACAATCGCAACTAAAAGAATAAAATACCTAGGAATAAATTTAACCAAAGAGACAAAAAACCTATATAAAGAAAACTACAAAAAACTGCTAAAAGAAATCACAGAAGACCTAAATAGATGGAAGGGCATACCGTGTTCATGGATTGGAAGACTAAATATAGTTAAGATGTCAATCCTACCTAAATTGATTTACAGATTCAATGCAATACCAATCAAAATCCCAACAACTTATTTTTCAGAAATAGAAAAAACAATAAGCAAATTTATCTGGAAGGGCAGGGTGCCCCGAATTGCTAAAAACATCTTGAGGAAAAAAAACGAAGCTGGAGGTCTCGCGCTGCCTGACTTTAAGGCATATTATGAAGCCACAGTGGTCAACACAGCATGGTATTGGCATAAAGATAGATATATCGACCAATGGAATCGAATAGAGTGCTCAGATATAGACCCTCTCATCTGTGGACATTTGATCTTTGATAAGGCAGTCAAGCCAACTCACCTGGGACAGAGCAGTCTCTTCAATAAATGGTGCCTAGAGAACTGGATATCCATATCCAAAAGAATGAAAAAAGACCCATCTCTCACACCCTATACAAAAGTTAACTCAAAATGGATCAAAGATCTAAACATTAGGTCTAAGACCATAAAACAGATAGAGGAAAATGTTGGGAGATATCTTATGGATCTTACAACTGGAGGTGGTTTTATGGACCTTAAACCTAAAGCAAGAACACTGAAGAAGGAAATAAATAAATGGGAGCTCCTCAAAATTAAACACTTTTGTGCATCAGAGAACTTCATCAAGAAAGTAGAAAGACAGCCTACACAATGGGAGACAATATTTGGAAACGACATATCAGATAAAGGTCTAGTATCCAGAATTTATAAAGAGATTATTCAACTCAACAACAAAAAGACAGCCAACCCAATTACAAAGTGGGAAAAAGACTTAAACAGACACCTACCAGAAGAAGAAATACGGATGGCCAAGAGGCACATGAAGAGATGCTCAATGTCCCTGGCCATTAGAGAAATGCAAATCAAAACCACAATGAGATATCATCTCACACCCACCAGAATGGCCATTATCAACAAAACAGAAAATGACAAGTGCTGGAGAGGATGCGGAGAAAGAGGCACACTTATCCACTGTTGGTGGGAATGTCAAAGGGTGCAACCACTGTGGAAGGCAGTTTGGCGGTTCCTCAAAAAGCTGAATATAGAATTGCCATACGACCCAGCAATACCATTGCTAGGTATCTACTCAAAGGACTTAAGGGCAAAGACACAAACGGACATTTGCACACCAATGTTTATAGCAGCATTATTTACAATTGCAAAGAGATGGAAACAGCCAAAATCTCCATCAACAGAAGAGTGGCTAAACAAACTGTGGAATATACATACGATGGAATATTATGCAGCTTTAAGACAAGATAAACTTATGAACCATGTAATAACATGGATGGACCTAGAGAATATTATGCTGAGTGAATCCAGCCAAAAACTAAAGGACAAATACTGTATGGTCCCACTGATGTGAACGGACATTCGAGAATAAACTTGAAATATGTCATTGGTAACAGAGTTCAGCAGGAGTTAGAAACAGGGTAAGACAATGGGTAATTGAAGCTGAAGGGATACAGACTGTGCAACAGGACTAGATACAAAAACTCAAAAATGGACAGCACAATAATACCTAATTGTATAGTAATCATGTTAAAATACTGAATGAAGCTGCATCTGAGCTATAGGGTTTTTTTTGTTTTTGTTTGCTTGTTGGTTTGTTTGTTGTTGTTGTTTTTTGCTATTACTACTACTTTTATTTCTTTTCTTTATATTAACATTTTATATCTTTTTCTGTTGTGTTGCTAGTTCCTCTAAACCGATGCAAATGTACTAAGAAACAATGATCATGCATCTATGTGATGATGTTAAGAATTACTGAGTGCATATGTAGAATGGTATGATTTCTAAATGTTGTGTTAATTTCTTTTTTTTTTTTCTTTCTTTCCGTTAATAAAAAAAAAATAAAAAATAAAAATAAAAAGTCTGTGTTAGAAGAAAAATATTTCAGATGGTGGAAGTGAAATTGTACTTTACCCAAACCAGGCAGCATTTTAAGGAATACTTCCCATGGGCTATTCACTGATGGGGTGTGTGTGTAAGTGTTTACTAGAAAGAATGACATCTGACTTTTTATTTGGCTTTTACTAATGTATCTTCCCTTTTATTTTTCTTTTGGCTTTTTGTTTGAGTTCTGAGTTCTATTGCATTTACATCTGCATTTACGAGATTATGCATACCCTAGCTCAGGTTTCATGGCATTTAACAACTATAATTATACTTTTCAGGTGCTATACCAGTTTTCAGTATTACATTCACTGGCGGGAATATTAGCTTTCAAAAATGCTGAAAAGCTCTTACAAGGTTCATTTGTGAAGATGGGCTGTACTTAATTTTGATGACAGTTATCTCGTTCATAACTATACTGAAAAGATCAATCTCATTAAAAGTGTATTACAATTGGCAAATCTAAATATGAAGGACTAAATTCTATCATCAGAGTTGAAGAAAGGACCTTAGATATGAGTTAAATTGAGTTTTATGATAGAAAGTGATGAAAATGAAATTCTGTTACTTTCTAGGTAATTAATGTTTGATTCATAGATAGGGTGAAAGAATAGCCTGGTTTGTCAGCACAGTCCCAATTTATGCCTGTTGTTCTAGCTTAATTATTAATCATATCTTCTTCATTCTCAAAAATATCTTGGTATGGATGATAAATTATATGGTCACCCTATTTATAGATCGTCTATGAAGAGACCACTAAATCTAGGGTCATTTGATCTAAATCATTCAATTCTTTCTTTCATTTTCCTCCAATATTTATTACAGTATGAGGCTTGAGATGGATTTGTAATAATATAAACTTTATATGTGCACTATAACATCCAAAAGTCCATTTTAGATTATATTTAAGTGTGTATGTCCTTCAAACAGAATTATTGATATAGAACCACTTGGCAGATGACCGAATATTATTTTAACACACTGTCTCACCTTTACGCATTATGTGAATTTATACTATATCTTACTTTCCATGGCTTTTTGGGCAGCTGTATTAACAAGTAAAATTTATGTTTTCCTAAATCAAGAAAAACTTGCATATGTAATGCCAGCAATAGTATTTGAGAAAAGTATAGTCGTTCACCAAGGACAATGGAAATTCCAAATCATGCATTATTGCCCTTGTTTTTATTTACACACCATCATTTCTACCATATTCTTGTCATTAGATGCAAATCCCTGAGTTCAGCCCACACTCAGGGGGAAGGAAACTAAACGCTACATCTTGTAAAGGAGACGTATCAATGAATTTGTGGACATATTTTAAAACCATCATACATGGTAAAAATAAAAAGTAGGAAGATGAAAGTACAAAGTAGAAATACTGACAGCAACAAAACATTGCTGAGAGAAATTAAATACCTAAACAAATGGAAATATATATGTATATACTCAGGGGTTGGAGACTCAATACTCTTAAGATATTAATTCATTCCAAATTGATCACTATATTTAGTGATATCACAATAAAATAGTAGTCTATTTTGGGGAAATTGGTAAGGTAATTACTAAATTATTATGGAAATACAATGGGCATGGAATAGCAAGACAATTTTGAAGAAAAAGAACAAAATTGGGGATCAGTCACTAACAGATTTCCAGATTTACTATGAAGTTACAGTTATTAAGACAAGTTTTTGGCATAAGGATGGATAAATAATTCAATGAAACAGAACACAGAATCCAGAAAGAGACACAAATAATATCATATGATTTTCAGCAAAAATGCCAAGAAATTTTTTTTTTTTTTGCATGGGCAGGCACCTTGAATCAAACCAGGGTCTCCAGTATGGCAGGGGAGAACTCTACCACTGAGCCACCATGGCCTACATAAATGCCAAGAGAATTTTAAAGAGCAAAAGATGCTAATTTCCATAAATAATGTTGGAACAAGTAGATATGGAAAAAGTTGAACTTTGATTTCTACTTCACACTACACATGAAATTAATTTTATATAAAGTGTTGTCCTAAATATATATGATGTAGCTATAAAATTTCTAAAATAAAAGGAGAATCTTGGGATGGGTAAGGTTTTTGTACACAGGTGACAAAATACATAAACCATAAAGGGAAAAATATGATTAATTGCATTTCATTAATATTGAAAACTTTTGCTCATCAAATTACACAATTAAGAACTTGAAAGAGAGAGCTGTAGACTGAGAGAAAATATTCATAATTCAAGAAAATGTCTAATAAAGGACTAATAAAAGCATGTAAGGAATACCTACAAATCAATAAGCAAATGTTAATAATCTAAAAGTAGGGAAAAGACTTATTGAGAATTTCACAAAAGAAGATTTTAAATGAACATTCATCATATGAAAAAAATGCTTAACATCATTTTTTTTTTTTTTTTTTTTTTTTTAAAGGAAAGACAGAGAGAAGGAAGGAAGGATAGAAGGAAGGAAGGAAGGAAGAAAGGGAAACATTTTTAAACATTTTCTTGTTTTATTGTATTCTGTTTCTCCGTTTTTGTTACATGGGCTGGGGCCGGGAATCGAACCGAGGTCCTCCGGCATAGCAGGCAAGCACTTTGCCCGCTGAGCCACCGCGGCCCGCCCAACATCATTTTTAACTAAGAAGATGCAAATTGAATTTAACCACAATGGCTAAAATTACAAAAAAAGAAAAATGACAATAGCACTGTTAATGAAGATGAGGAACAATTAGAATTTTCATACATTATGTTGGACTGGTAAATGATGCACCCACGTCAGGAAGCTATTTGAGTGCTTCTACAACTTAAACAAATGACTATCTCATGACTGAGCAATTTTACTCCTCGGTATTTCCAAGAGAAATGAGTGCATATGGTTGAAAAATTACTTGTGTAGGAATGTTCATGGAAGCTTTATTCGCAATAGTTTCAAACTGGAAACAATTAAAAACTCATCAACAGAAGAATAGATAAATCAATAACGGCATGCTTGTACTCTGGAATGCAAAGCAATAAAATACAAAAACATGAAAAACCATATATAAATATTTAAAATATTTTGCTGAGCAAAAAATGCCAAACACAATTGAAGACTTGCATATGATTCGACATATATGAATTTAAGAATAGGCAAAACTAATCCATGGAACTAGAAATCCGAATAATGGTTCCCCTTATGGGGCTATGTAGACAGAGAAAAGGCAGGCGGAGACTGTCTGGGATGACAGAAATGCATTGTATCATGATGTACATGGCATTGATTTGGGTGTAGGCATAGGTAAAAATTCGTTGAACTTTACACATAACAATTAAGCTTTTTTTTTCCTGATTATAAGCTATTCCTGAATTAAAAAAAGACAAAGCAAAAGAAAAGAAAAAAAAAATACTTGCAGTTTCTACCACGGCACCAAAACACCATAGAAACTGCTTACTAAAGAATTTAGTAGACTAAATTCTACTAATGAGTAGAATTTACACACACAAAAATGTTCATGGAATATTATTCAGCCATAAGAAAGAATGAAGTTCTGAGACATGCTGCACCATGAAAGAATCTTGAAAACATTATGCTCAATGAAATAAGCAAGGCACACAAAGACAGATATTGTATGATTTTACCTGCACGAGATGTCTAAAAATAGCAAATCTGCAGACAAAAAGTTGACTAGAGGTTACCAGAGGATGGGCGGAGGGGTGAAAGGGGAGTGTATGTTTGTTGTATATACAGTGTTAATAAATAAAATACTAAGAAATGTTCAGAACAGTTCCACAACTTTTGGACTGGTCAGCAAATTCAAGGCAAAATGTATTATATTTCTGGAGCAGCCAGAAGGAAAAATTTAGAGGATCACGTGGTAGCCCACAACAAACTCTGGGATCTGTCCTGTAACTACTTACTGAAGAGTGCTTTGAAAACTACTGCTTTTAAAAATTTTTTGGCATGGGCAGGCCCCAGGAATTGAACCCAGGACTCCAGCACAACAGGCAAGAACTCTGCCACTGAGCCACCATTGCCTGCCCAAAACTATTGCTTTTTTATTTCTTCGCTTTGTATATATGTTATACTATACAATATGAAAGTTAAAAAATATATATACTGGAGAAAAAATTACTCTCCTCAGGGGTGGGGCACAGGAGGCAGGAATGTTTACCATCAGTCAAATATTGAACACGCAGGAGAGAGAAATGGCTTAGCATGTTTTGATTTCCATCTGGGAAGGCAAGAAAACCTGAAACTAGATTCCATTGGTGCAGAGGAACTGTCAGAAGAATGGAAACTAAATGAGTGGCTAGCTGACCATCAGTATTGCTTGTAACATGGGAAAGTCTGGTCAAGAGGTCACATGAGAATGACTGGAAAAAGGAGGAGTCAGCTTAAAACAACTCCCAGGTTTATGAAAATACCAAACACTTGTTGGTGTGTCTTCATTTACTTCTCTATTTTTCTTGGTGGACACCGAGTGAGTAGGAGAGGAGGAACAGAAGGAAAAGAACAGGAAAGGAGAAGCAACTGTCACATCCTTTCCCCTACAGCATGAGGGGTACTATCTACAGATCTTATCTGAGGAAGAAGTCTCAGTTTCATTTACTATCTTGGATTTGGCACATTGAATTTCTGAATTGAGACTGTGGTTTTATGTTTTAAAATGACTCTAGGACTATTTTCTAAGAAATATAGATAATATTTCTTATACTATGGAAATGTGGAAAAGTCACAGAGCTAGTTGAGTTTTCATTCCATGACAGGGGAATGGTTTCTTCCATTGAATGCAGCTTCAATTGCATCAATATTCCATAGAATCAAGATATGTGTTTTGAAGGATATGGACGTATGTTTTTCCAGTTTTCAAAAGAGGGATAAAATGTTGAATCTAGAAGCAACACTGCATTGTGCTTGGTGTTAATTATATAATGTCCCTTCTAATCAATGATACAGAGAAAGCTAAAAATGAAATATTTATCTAGCTTATAGAAGATAAAATATTTCCAGAATGTGGGTTTAGAATTAATTCCAGTTTAAATAAAAGCTTATAAACCCCTAAATTTTCAAAGAACAAATATTTGAAGAACAAATTTTCAAAGAACAATATCAGAGGCAATAGAATCTGCTTTATTTTCTTGCTTTCCACTTCAACTCTGTAAAGGCATTTTCTACCAACTGCTTAGCGAATTGTAAGGCCAATTCCTGCCATTATTTGTACTTTCCAGAGTCAAACTATAGCACCAAGCATGGACCTTTGTTATATGACTAACCTGAATCTGAGCAAATTGATCAAGATCACAGGAACTTATAGAATTGTTGAGATAGGTAGATTACACATTGCTTTATATTCAAATGTTACAGAAGAAACAGTGGAAAATGTTCTAGTCATTATGACTAGAACTTTGAAAGATCTGACATGATTGAATTGAACTTGATGTATTTAGCTCAGAAAGGTGCAAAAGAGACAAGGTAGTGTTATTGTGTTGAAGTTAGCATGAAATAGACTCTGTCTTTCAGAAGAAAAGAAGTTTCAGCCTTCTATCAATTAGAGATATCTAGTGATGGATTTTTCTTCACTGTAGATTGTTACAGTGAAGGGTTCAAAAAATATGTATGATTGTGTGCTTTAAAGATCAGGTTCTTGTGATGCAGTATGTCTGTCTTTAGTAGCACTAAAGACAGTGATATTATATGCCACGTTTTTTATATGGGCAATGTATGTATGTATGTATGCATGTATTTTTGGTTGAGGACCACTAGCTTTCAACCAGTTCTCAAAAGGGCGCATGAAAAGGGAGGTTAAAAACCACCAATATAAAGATAGTATCTATTTTTATTGTTTTCTATAAATGTATTCAACTAATAGCTTTCCTAATTTTTGCTTGCTTTTTAATTTCAATTATGCTTCTTATTTTAAAAATATAACTGTATCTTTCTCTGTTTGTGACTTCCTCCATAAGTTCCAAAATAGGAATGGCCATGATTCTCCAGAGAATTAATAAATATTCACATTTATAGTTTTCCAAATTGAAAATCCACCTCTACATGTAATTATTGAAGATATATGGAAACTGCCTCAATATGTTTTGTTACCAGTTTTCTATTTAATTCTTATAAGATAATTTATTAAATGGTTTACCTTCTAAAAGTGCTTCATTTGTACTTATGATGTACTGGGAGGATCTGGCTTATTTTATATTCCATTAAAATATCAGTAACTTCATTGCCCAATAAACTTGGTCTATTAGTTCCTTAGTAGTTCATCCATTCCTCTCTGATAAGTGTTTCTTGACTTTTTGCCAGCAAACATGAGTAATGCAATTTCCTATCTTCAATTTAAATGATTTTTTAAAATTATTATTGTGAACCTAAAGAAAGCATGATTCCTTTCATTGCAATTTCTTCTCTAATTCCTGTTTAAGAAATATGGAAATAGAGGAGATACAATGTATTCAAGTAAGAAATATGTAATTGTTGTTTTTGAAGAGTGTTTGATTTTATTATTTGGTATATCATGAATGTAACTGAATAGGAGGTTTGCTGGGTCTCTGTTAAAACACTGGACTCAGACTGTGCATTGTGATAACTAGCATGTAAATATAGTCATATGTTTAGCATCATTGATAGATTAGGAGGCCAGGATTGGTAAAATGAATCTCAGGCAGGGTGGTTTATGATGGCAAAAATAAACGTTTTGAAACAAATGGTATACTCAATGAGTGGTACCAATTTTGTACTTCAACTCTCAGCCATATTTTTACACCTGCTCAAATATTTTATTCAAAGCCTTGATGTGTTATTCCTTCTACTGGTCCAGAGAAAGAGTCGTCACCCCTTGTTAGGACCTCAGCTCCTAGAAAGCAGGTAAAATGGCTCTTCAGTCTTACCCATATGGCACCTATGCCATTGTTCTGTAGCATTCAGATGATTGATTTCCTCCAGATAGTGACAGCTCAGAGGGAGGGAGCAGAACTATAAAGAAAATAGGCAGATCCCCTTAATATAACCAAATACCAAGACTCTGAGATTAACAGTGAAGAGGTGGGAAAGGGCATGTGGACCACATCTCTGACTCTTATGGAGATTCTTATCCCTTGCTAGACCTGCCACCACCCTGGCCCCAGGGAACAAGAGTCAAGTATTGCTGGGCTAGCTATTCTACGGAGGTATTCTCTTATTATTGTCAAATCAGGAAGACTGAGCTTTAATTCATTAAGGGAATCAGTAGTATTTTCTTCCAGAGGCTTGTTGTTTCTTTTCTATATAGCAATGTATTCACCCTTGTCTAGTTTTCTCAACCCTGACCTCCAGAGTCACTGCCCCCAAGTTACAACTTAGTCCTCTTAACCTCATTTTATGGAGAAGGGAAAGCTGAACCTCGGAGAGATTAAATGACTTGGCTAAGGTTAAAAATGGGTCATCTTGAATGTGAGAGAGAAACCAATTTTTTTCATCATAGTTCATGGTTTTTTCTCTATGTCACTATGCCATCTGTCTTAGCTGATTCAGTCCTGCCTTTCCTTTTTGTATTCTGTATGAGCATTGGGCCACTAATCAGTTTTCAGTGACAAGAGTCCCTTTCTTTTTTTTTAACCTGGAATGTTTTTTACTTCAAAACTACAGTCTTTAGAGCCTAACTTATTAATTTTTTTTTGCAACTGCTTCCATTTTGTTTTTTACAGTGCATTCTCAATTATATGTAAGTAGTCTACCCTTACTCATCTTTTTTCAAAATTTTAGTTTGGCTAAATATTTGACTCCTATTTTTGCCTTTATTTGCTCTTATAATATTTTGCTTCTTCAAGACATCTTTTATATGGATCTATTTTGCCCTTTCCACCCCCACCAGGGCCTAAATCACCAGAGACCTCTTGGGACTCTTAGCTGGCCTCACTGTCTCTAGTCCATCCACATACCACCAAAATAATCCTTTGAGACAAAGTTTACCATTTTATTCTTCTACCCAACCACTTACAATTCAGGATGTTAAGTAGTAAGTGGTGAACAGAGATATTGGAAAGTATTTTCAAGCTTGCTTCTAGCAAATTTATGGCAGCAGCAGTGATGATAATTTAAAAGACGAAGAGTATCCCACATGGTAGTTAAAACTTCTGGCATGGATTATACTCCAGGTGGTTTTGAGGGAACAGAACAGAACCCAGGAAAAAGCAGTAGACGTAAAATGGAATTGACTCCATTTCCTGCCTTTCCCTTTTGTATTCTGTACGAGCATTGGATCCTACAAGCATTGGATCCACACTGGAAGGATCCTTTCCCCAAAACAAGTATCAGGTATGAGAATGCCATTTCTAAAACAGCCAGCAGATCCTGCTCGACCTTTCAAAGTACCAGAATGTCTCCTGAAATACACACAATAGAGTCTTACATCATCACCTATACCCCTAATGTATGTATTCAGAGATTTGAAAAACTCAGAAAACTGCCTAGGGCTGAAGTAAATGGCAAGCCTAGGTGTGGAGCACTGCATGCTAATTTGTGACATTCTCATAAGCAGTGCTAAAGGATGGGTAGAGACAGGTAGCAATGCATTACTAATTCCACAGTGAATCTTCTTAGCATATAGAGAGGGGACATGAGGATTGAGATGGAATGCATCATAGCATAGCAGTACCACACTGAAAGAAGATCTAACAGTCACCTGCAATTGGACTAATACTGAGAAGAGGATCCAGTTATTTAGCTTTACATTTGAGAAGGGGGTTGAATAAGCACTCTTATGTGGACCCAAATTGTGTCAGGATGATGGGTTTGGAAAATACAAAGTGAAGAGGGCTCTTTCCCTCTATGAAGAGTAAACAAAAATAATCAACAAAGGGACTTTGGAAAAAACCACTGTGGGCTTAGGGAAAAGGGAGCATCATCCTGAAGATGCAGAGGACAAGTGGATTATTTCACATTTATTTCAGAACCCAAAGTAAGCTTGTGAAAACATCCATCCTCTATAGAATGCAAGGAGAAAATTTTCTACGAAATAGGAGAAACATGTTGAGAAAGGAAAACGATAGGATTAGATAGAAATGTAAATCGATGAGATAAGAACAACTTTCAAGAAATTTAAAATTCAATAACAATGGAGTAATAAAAGGAAGAAATGGCACTAAAGAGAATTAAATCATTGATTGGAAGGATGAACTTGAGAAGATCTCCCATAGAGAAAAAGACAAGCACAAAATAATGGGAAAGAGAGTAAATTGGGTAAACAGTTGGTACTGGAGATAATTTTCCATATTTTCAAAGAAATAATAAATGTAAAATTACATAAATTTTGCTTGAATAAGCAGAAAGAAAGAAATCTGATGTTTTAGAAGAAACTGTTTTTTTGGGGTTTTTTTGTATGTTGTATGGCAGGGGTCACATTTTATTCTTTTTCCATGTGAATATCTCTTTATTGCAGCATCACTTGTTGAATTTTTAAGAAATCATTTTTTTCAAATATCATACTGTGAAAATTTTGGAAGCATTTTTGAGATGCCAGTAATGTTCCTACTAACATTTATCAAATTACTTTCCAGGTATACATATCAGGCTGACGTCAGATTTTTCCTTTGAGATATTGTCAAAGATAATGAAATAACTCCTCCAGAACTTACAAAAGATATTTTTGGGTGCTTATAGTGGCAGATACTGTTCAGCCTTTGTAAGCATCATTTAGTTCACCCTTACACTATTATGGTGCTCTAAGAGAGGACAATTGTCTTAACAGAGCACACAGCTTAAAGTGCCATAGTTGTCATTTGCATGTGAAGGTATGTGCAAAATGACCTTGAAATTGTCCTTGACTCTCCTTCTCCTGTACCCCACATCCAATCCCTCATCAAATCCTTTGGGCTCTACCTTCAAAATGTATCTGGAGTCTATCTTCTCACCACTTCCATTGCAACCATCCTGGTCCAAACCCCATTACTTTGCCTTGTTTATTGAAATTGTCTACTAACAGGTTTCCCTGCTTTGCTTCATTGCATTCTGTTCTCAATTCTTCAGCCAGTGTAATTCAATCCTGCTGCTTCTATAATCAAAGCTAGCTAATGGCTTCCAATTTCAATGGGAGAAAAACCAAAGGAAAAAAGTGATGGACACTACTTGAAATTTTCCTTCATTACCTTTCCCTTTTTTCATGCAATTTTATTGAGATATATTCACACACCATATAATCATCCAAAATATACAATCAGTGGCTCATAGTATCATCATATAGTTGTGCATTCATCACCACAATCAATTTTAGAATACTTTCATTACTCCAAAAATGAAAATAAAAATAAAAAGAGCATCCGAAACATCCCATATCCCTTGTTTTCATTTGCTAATACTCCCAGAATGCAATATACCAGAAATGGAAAGGCTTTTATAGGGGATTTATTAAGGTACAAATTTACAATTCTAAGACCATAAAATGTCCAAACCTAGACATCCAGAGAAAGATGTCTTGACTGCAAAGAAAGGCCAAATTGCATCCGGGTTTCCTCTGCCACATGGAAAATCACATAGCTGACATCTGCTGCTCCTTTCTTAGCTCCTCTAGGGCAACTCTGGATTTCTTCTCCTAGATTCCCTTGGCTCTCTCTAGGTTCTGGGTTGCTTAGTACCTCATGGAAAGGCACAAAGCCACATCTGCTGGCCTCTGGTCTCCAAATGTCCATGTCTAGGCATCTGCTTTCTCTGTTGTCTCCAAGCATCCCTAAAGGTCTGCATCTGAGCTGCTTCTGAAGCAACTGGGCTTTTCCAAAATGTCACCCTTTTAAAAGGACTCCAGTTACTAATCAAAACTCACCTTAAATAGATGGGGTCATATCTCCATCTAATGAAAAGGTCACACCCACATTTGGGGGCATCACTTCTCCATGAAAACAATCTAATCAAAGTTTCTACCCTAAAGAGTAGGTCTACCCCCACAAGATTGGATTAGGGAAAAAACATGGTTTTTCTGGGGAACGTAACAGTTTTAAATTAGCACAGCCCTTATCACCTCCTCTTATTTATTTATTTATTGTCTTTATTTTATTACTGCTCTGCCTATATACTGGATAAAGGGAGTGTCAGTCACAAGATTTTCACAATATACATAGCCACATTATAAAAGCTAAATAGTTATACAATCATCATCAAGAATCAAGGCTACTGGATTACAGTTTGACAGTTTAAGGCATTTCCTTCTAGCTGTTCTAATATACTAGAAACTAAAAAGAAATATCTATGTAATGCATAAGAATAACTTCCAGAATGACCTCTCAACTATTTGAAATCTCTTAGCCACCAAAACTTTATTTATTTATTTGTTTTTTTCCCTTTTGGTCAAGAAGGCTTTCTCAATCCCACAACTCCAGGCCCAGGCTTATCCCTGGGAGTCATGTCCCACCTTGCCAGGGAGATTTACTCTCCTGTCCACGTAGAGAGGAGGGCCTTCATTACCTTTCTGATGTCACATCCTTCATTTCTCAAATTCACTCACTACTCTTCAGCCACATGGACTTCCATGCATTTCTTTGTACTTTATTTTTTATTTTTATTATTTTTAGAGAAGTTCAGACATACATACAGAAATCCAGATTTCCCATATATGCCCCTATTTTAGTTTCATGACTGCTCAAGCAAATTCCATGGAATAGGATATCTTAAACAATGGGAATTTATTGGCTCATGGTTTTGAAGTTAGGAGAAATCCAAAATCAAGGTGTTCTCAAGGCAAGGTTTTCTTCCTGAAGACTGCTGCATTCTGGGGCTGGCTACTGGTGACATTTGGTCCTTGGGTGTTCTGTCACATGGCAATGCACATGGGGGCCTTTCCTGGATTCTTGATTTTATTGACTTCTAGCTCCTGGCTGCTCCCCGGGTGGCTTCCTCCCTCTGTGACCTTCTCTATAAGGCCTTCAGCAATGGGATTAAGGCTGCTCCTGATCGGTAACCCTTTATCTGAAGTAACCTCATCAAATGGTCCTATTTACAAGGGCTCGTACCCATAGGAATGGGTTAAGTTTAGAACGTGTCTTTTTGGAGTACACAACTCCAAGCCACCACACCACCCTATCACTAACTGCATGCATTATTGTGATACATTTATACAATTATTCTTTCATCAGCTGTAACAAATGTACTGTCTGCATTTCTTGAATACAGTTGTCGTGCTCCAACCAGAGGGCCTTGATTGGAGCCTTCCTCCCTTAGAACCTCTTGACAAACCCATCTCTTCCTTCAAATTTTGGCACACTGAGGCTTACTCAATGAGGTTCACTCCGAACCCCTATTTAATATGTATGGTAGGCTGTATGTTGGTCCCCCAACTGTGTCCACATCCTAATTCCAAGATCATGTGAATATGCTATTTCCACAGCTAATAGGACTTTCCAGATATGATTAGGTTAAGAATCTTGAGATTGCAAGACTATCCTGGATTATCTGGGTGGCCCCAGTGTAATCACAAAGTTCCTTATGAGAGGGAGGCAGGAGGGTCAGAATGAAAGAAGTAGATGAGATGGCTGATGGAAGCCAGAAAAGACGAGACAAATTTTCCCCTACAGCCTCTGGAAGGAAGACTGCCCATACCTTTATTTTAGCCCAATTTGAATGTCTGACCTCCAGAACTGTAAGATAATAAATTTATGTTGTTTTAAGCCAGTGAATTTGTGGTAATTGTTTTTACAGTAGCAATAGGAAACTAATACAATGTATAACCACAATCCAACACTCTCTGAGTTTACTCTGCTCTACTTTTTCCTCTTTTCTATAGTACTTGTCACCTTTAACATAATGAATCATTTACTTATGTTTATTCTTTATTTCCTTTTTTCTCCCATGAGAATATAAGTGCCTCAAGATCAGAGATCTCGTTTTGTTTTATTTACTCAGTACTTAGAACAATGCCTGGTTTATTGTAAGCACTTAAAAATATTTGTTGAATTGATTAAGGGAATATTAAATCAATTTCAGAAATGTAAGGAATATCACAGTGAATGACCTTTGATCCATATTGCACAGTTTATTTTTAGGCACACTGAAGCTGACAAAACAGTGACCCAAATTGATGAAGATTAGTGTGCAAGGGCCTTTTGGTTATTCCCTTATTTGATTCAGTTCCCATAATAGAGATGGTTACTGTCCATTGCACTTTCCATGAACTCACCTGCTTCATTTCCTTTCCTCTACTGCAGTTAGTTTTCATCATCTGACTATGAGTAGGAGTGATACATGTCACTTCCAGGAGGAGGAATTCAGGAGCCAATGTGCAACCTCCATCTCTCTCTTCCCATCTGTTGTGATCATGAGACCACATGTTCCAGATGGCAGAGCTAAAGATAAGGAGGGCTGCCGGAACTATACCAAACTTTACATTAGTGAGACAGAAACCTTAATTGTGATAAGCGACTAAGTTTCTAAGGGTTTGTTAGTTGCAGCATTTGATGTTAATTAGAGAAGCAAATTCTGGTATGCAACTGGATTGTAAGGCTTTCAGCTTCTACAAGCTGGAAGTGAAAATTGCCCTTTGCATACTCTTTTAGCTATTTATACCTTCACTTTGATTTTCTTTTTTAGTACCAGAAAATGTGTTTCTTGAAACATATCCTTTATTATACAGTTCAGATGAAATTTTGCATCCTCATTATTAACCATTTAAAACAGTAGTGCTGTTGTTCTATGGCTGTAACTATGGCTAAGCAATTAACCCATTTGGGAAATTAATAGGAGAAATATTGGACTTTTTATTTTATTTTTTCCTGCAAAGTTTTAACTGCATAGAACAATATAATGATTTCCATTGCCAAAGAATGTTAGTAATGATTTTATATATCTTCAGACATAATAAAACAACATTGAATGAACCGAACCATTTTTAATTGATTAATAAATAATTGATGACAGATATTTTTGTTATCAAGTTCTTCCTCATAGCGCTTCCATTAGAAATTGCCGGTATACCTGTATTACTATGTTTTAGAAATTAGTACATGCCTACATTTCTGAGGCTTTTTTAATGATCTAATGTTTAGGACAGGGTTAACATTTCTTTTCTGGAAAAGTTAGGTAGTATATATTTTCTCCTTTGTGGGCAAAGGAGAAAACTACTCAACTCTGCCATTGTAGTAAAATGCAGCCATAAACAATATGTAAGTGAATGGATAAGACTGTGCACCAATAAAGTTTTATTTACAAAAACAGAGGGCAACTTTAGTTTGCAGGAAACTATAGGATACTCCTATTTGTGACAGTACCTCATTCTTGCTAGCGATTTTGAACCAGGGACCCAGAATCTCCCAAAAGGGCCCTAGTGAGTGTGTCAGGGCTCTCCGAAAAATATACAATTGATTCTGTGATTACTGATGACTCACATAATCAGTTGTGGGGCCTAGAAAATCTGAAATCTATAGAGCAAACAGGGAGACAGGCTAGAAATTCTTGAGCAGGAGCTGATGCTACAGTCTTGAGGCAGAATTTCTTCCTCTTCAAGTGAATCTCAGTTTTGCTCTTAAGGCCTTTCAATTGATTGAATGCGGCCCACCCAGATGATTGAAGATGATTTCCTTTAGCTGAAGTCGAGTGATTGTGTATGTTAACCATAGCCACACCTAGATCAGTGTTTGAATAACTGAGTACTATAGCTTTGTCAAATTGACATGTAAAACTAACTGTCACAGTGAGTATAGCTGAGAAGTCTGTTACAAGCCATTCTTTCATTTCCAGAAGAAGTCTTGTACCTCTGTTTTTATTCCCCAATTTAAACATTAGTTTTCTCATTTTAAATGGTCAATGATTGTACACATTTGTCCATATATTTTCTTTGCTCACCTTTCTTCTGGGATCATTTTATTTTTCACTGAATTATATTATTCAAATTCCTTTAGTGAGAGTCTATGGGTGTTAAATTCCCCAGTTAGTCTTGTCTAAAATTTCATTTTTTAAAGCATAGCTCTTTGAAAAATATTAAGTCAGTTACATAATTCTTGGGTGACCATTTTTTTTTTGTCTCAAAAACTTGAAAATATTATTAAACCACATGTCTTGACTTTCAATTTTTCTGTGGAGAAATCAGCCATTAGTCTGATCTTTGTTCATTTTAGGTTGTTGATCTTTTTCTTTGGGTGCTTTTGGAGCTTTTCTTTGACTTTTTCAAAGACAGTATGATATGTAAAAATGTTTATTTAAGTTTATTTTCTAAATAATATGGGAATTATGGGAATTTTCAAGCATTTATAAAATAAAAGAGAGGATTATAATGAACCCCATTGTTTCTTCCAACACTCATCTTAACAATGATCAACAGTTATTTGTTACTCTTTTTCTCCCTTTATTTATATTTATCCAACTTGAGATTATTTTGAGCTTCTTGAATCTGTGGATTTATTTCTTTCATCAGTCCTGGGAAATATCAGCTCTGATCTCTAAAAAATATTTCTCTTTCATTTCCTTATTCCAACATCCTAAGATAACCACTAGACAACTAAATCTTATTATCTTTATCCTTTCTTCCAAGTATCTTAACCCTAAGCATTCTACTTCCCTGTCTTTCTCAAATACAATCTGAATAATGATTTTAGGTCTATCTTACAAGTTCTAATTCTATCTTCAGCTGTGTCTAATATGCTGTTTAACTGGTCAGTGAGTTTTTACTTTCAATTGCAGTGTTTTTGTTCTAGAACTTTTACTTTTTCATTTTGTAAGTAGGCCAGTCAATTTTTGATGGCTTTTGAAACTTACTCAAAACATAATTGTTAGGAGCACAGATTATTGAGTCAAATTCCCTGGATTTGGATTCTACACCATTATGCTGTATTAAGTCAGGCAAATTCTCTAATTTCTTTGCATATAAGTTTTCTTATCCATAGAATTAATAACATTTGTGTAATTAACACAACTGAATTATGTATCTGAAAGTGGTTAAAATGGGAAATTAACATGTTACCAGAATTGAAAACAACAACAAGATAGAACTGTACAGCACAAACAGTGAACCCTAAGGCAAACTATGGCTGTAATTAATAGTATAATTATAACAATAATTGTTTCATTAATTGTCAGAAAGTTACCACATGAATACCAAATGCTAATAATAAAGAAAACTGTAAAGATGGGAATTCTGTATATGAAACTCTGTATTTTCTGTGTCATTTTTCTTTAAATTTACAACTGCTCTAATAAATGAAGGAAAAATTATATCACCTACTTCGTAAGAGTTTTTGAGGGTTAAATAAGATGATACATGATGAAGCATTTAGGATAGGGCCTCACACAAAAGAAACATTGTAAAAGTGTTTGTTAAATATTTTGTTTCCTCTTTTTTCTTTAAATATTTTAAAGACTGAATTTTGTAATCTGATTTGGCAGTTTCAATAGCTGAAATCTTTATGGTTGTAATTCTACTGATTTTATTACTGCTGACTTTCATTGATGCCCTCTTGCTATCCCAAATATTTTGGAAACTCTGTTTTTGTACTTATTCCTGAATAATCTTCATTTATAAGAATACTGAAAGCCTAATTTGAAAGTGTATTATTCCATTTGCTTTGGATTTGATGTGATTCTAAGGTATTGCAGTTCCAGTACTATTTTAAACTCCAAGCCCTTTTGAGGGCAGAGAAATTCTTTGCTTGTACTCCCCCTTAGCTGGCAGGCAATTTCAATTCTAATGTACTCTTTCACTGAGATTGCAGGCTCTGAAGGTCTTGGCTCTGTGTAGAGGTCTCAGATTTCAACCTCCCCTATTGCTCTGTGTTCCATCCCTGACAAGGACATTAGGATCTAGGATCTAGGTTTGTACGAGTATCCCAGAACCAGTTCACCTCTCTGGTTTTAGATCTTTTTTGGGACTGCTGGAGTGTTCCCTTACTTCCTAATGTGCTTGGTCATAATGTAGAGTAAAATTTATCACATATTTTTAGTATCTATTAATTTTGTATCAACCATTTCAGAATGTTTATGCCACTGAGTAATAGGAGGTGGGCATTTCCCTCCTTTGTATCTTTTTTCTTTGATGTGTGTGTGTAATAGCCATGTATATCTACTTCCCCTTCTTATATTTGAAATGTTTATAGTTAGTTCTTATTCTTTAATAACATGATCAAACTTAAATTTTATCAACTGATTCCTTCCTATGAAATTTGGTAAAATCACAAATTTTTATTTCTTCATTTCTCACTTATATAGATCTATTTCTCAATTTTTGTTGTGTTAGTTTTCATTTTCATAGTTATAACATTTTAGTTATATTCAGCTACTATAATACCTGCTAATCCTTTTTCTTAGGTCTATATTAAACATATATAGTGGTGATCCTCAATCCTTAACAACATAATTTTCCAATTCCTGAGTTCTTTACTTGATTCATCTTTTAGTTGATTAGATCTTTATCCTTGAATAGATTTCTTTAAAACAAAAGACTTCATAAGTACTATAATTCCTATACTTTAGCTCATTTGAAATTGGCCCTGTTGCCTTTATAAGTGAATGACAAACTGCATGTTAAAAGTAGGGAATCACTCTTATTGTTTCTCAAAATTATGTAAATATTGACTCATTCTTTACAACATTTGTAAAATAAAATTCCCTGCGGGTGTTTGAAGATAACCTACAAGTGAATTGCTTTTACTCCCTTGATATTCATAAAGTCATTTTCCCCCCTTAAAATTTAACAGCTTCAACAGGTATATGTTGACATTGCTCATTCTTATATATATTTTTTGAATATAAGATTTCTTTTGATCAGCATATTCATCCTCTTATAATATGCTTTTTAAAAGAATATTTACATTTCTTTTCTGCTCTTATTTGCTAATATTTCCCCTTCAGAAACACCAATTATATTTCTTTTTCTGTTGCCCATTTTTATGTTCTGTCTACAGTCTTTTATATCATTATTCTTCATTTTATGAAATTTTCTCCAGCCTTATTCCTGACTCCATTTTCAGCAATGTTTCATCTATTTATCTCAGCTTCTAATATACCTTTCATTTCTCTGTGCTTTTATTGTCATTATCTATTTCTTTCCTCAGTTCTACCAGGTAACATTTTATCTATTACGGTTGTTAATTCATCTTTTCTTTGATCTTTTGTTTCCCTTCGTTTATTCCATTAAAAAATGTTGTTTTAATCATGAAATATGACATACCTACAGAGAAAAGAAAAAAAGCAATACTTTTCAAAGTACACTTCTACAAGTGGATATGGAACAGATTTCAGAGTTTGTTATGGATTACCATTCCACTATTTCAGACTTTTCCTTCTAACTGCTCCAAAACACTGGAAGCTAGAAGAAATATCAATATAGTGATTCAGCAGTCATACTCATTTGTTAAAGCCTTATTTTCTCTGTTATAACTCCTCCTTCTCTTTTGATCCTTCTCCCAATCTATAGGGATCTTTAGGCAATGCCCATAATAACTTTTTCATGTTGAGAGGGGGTATCCACCCTAAAGGATAAAGGATAATAGATAATAATCTTGGGGAGGTTGGTTTTCTGGGTTTCAGGGTTTGTCTGGCCTAGATTAAATTATAGGTTCTAGGAAAGCAAACTTAATATGCAACTTTTATGGCATCTCAGTTTGAGCCTTAGGTGCTCTTAAGAGTTAACAGGAGTGATGTTGGTTGGGGGTTAGCAAATCATGGCAATTAGCAGTATCTAACTGAAGGTTTCATAAAGTAGCTTCCAGAATAGCCTCTTGACTGTTTGAACACTCTCAACCACTGATGCCTTATTTTATTACACTTATTTTCCCCCTTTTGGTTTCCTGGAAGCAATGTGAATAAGTAGTAGGCCTCATTATAAGTACTCTTAATTTCTCCACTACAGAAATAAGTTTCAAAAGGGCAAGCCTCAAAATCACAGACTCGGCCTATTTTCTTGGAAGTTCCCAAGGGTTAAGAAGGTACCCAGGGTATCCCAGATGGGAAAGTTTGATAGTTCCATTTTTTTTTCCTTTGGACCCTCAAGGGATGCTACTAATATTTTTTAAATTATTAGCCTACCCTAGTGTAAGATGTATCTAAGTATTAAGCTATACAGAATAGCAAGTCCTTCTCATTCTGGACTGAGGGAGTTTGGGTTGTTTAAATGAGCTATCCAGAAAGCTTGATTTAGATTGTGTGTTACAGAAAATTTAGGTCCTAGACATAGTAAAGATCTCTGCCTTTGCTCCCATTCAGTAGATAAAGGTCTAGAGTACATACGCTATCATCTTTTACCCTGTGCATTAGTTAGGGTTCTCTAGAGAAACAGAATCAACAGGGAACACTTGCAAATATAAAATTTATGAAAGTGTCTCACGTGACCGTAGGAATGCAGAGTCCAAAATCCACAGGGCAGGCTGCGAAGCTGATGACTCCAATGGATGGCCTGGATGAACTCCACAGGAGAGGCTCACCAGCCAAAGCAGGAATGGAACCTGTCTCCTCTGAGTCCTTCTTAAAAGGCTTCCCATGATTGGATTTAGCATCACTAATTGCAGAAGACACTCCCCGTTGGCTGATTACAAATGGAATCAGCTGTGGATGTAGCTGACGTGATCATGACCTAATCCTATGAAATGTCCTCATTGCAACAGACAGGCCAGCGCTTGCCCAATCAGATGAACAGGTACCACAACTTGGCCAAGTTGACACCTGTCCCTAACCATGACAGTCCACCCCTTGTCAACTTGGCACATATATATATATATATATATATATATATATGTCACCTTAGACCATACTTAATTTCCAAATGAAAACAAATAAGCACACATTTTTTCTTTTACCTGACAATACTCAACTGTCCTGCATATAACTGGAAACACATTAAATCTCTCCAGAATAGCATGCAAATCCTTGGGCAACATTCATTCTTAAACTTGATATCTTACAACTTAAATAGTATAACACAAACAAAACAGCATTACAGTCCTCGTTTCTGTAACTGATCACGTGGTCGAAGTTCATATTTATCACTACCTTCTTCCACTACCCATTCCATGTTCCCTTTCCCCTGGAATTAATGTCACTTCTGAACCAGTGTCTAATAATCCCCGAAATATCTGATCATTTCCTTTTCCCCAATGCACAGTTACCCTGGTAAAAGGCCGTCGGTCTCCTTGGGGAAGACTTAGAGGAAGGTTAACAGTATAAATTTGTGGCAGTGTAACAGGTTTCTCCCCCATAGGGACCTGGCCTCCCCTTCATTCAAGGGGCTCAGGGTCTGTAAACTGTTTCAAGTCTGGAAATTGGTTAAGGGGCCGTGACTCTGTGTTTTTGTAATTCAGGTTAGACTTCTGTTCCCTTGACCTAGAACTCTTGTTTATACAGCTCCAACAAGAATTTAGTAGGCTGCCCTTCTATTGTATTTCTAGGCACCCCATGATTTACTAGCCAATGCCACAAATCTCTGCGTGTCATATAATTTTGATGCCTCCTTTGAGTTTGTTGTCTATTATAATAGCCACGTCTACCCTGTCTTTGGTGATTAAGTGCTGCCACCTGGCTTCTGCCAACTCGGGATCCTGTCATCCCCATTGTGTTTAAGGATTCCAGCTCAGTGACAGCAGTTCCTACAGTAATATCTGACCTACAGAGAAGTGCAACCACAGAGCTCTTGAGGGATGATGGTGCTAGTCTCACAAATTTATTTCTCACTGTTCTGGTAAAAGGTGCATCCTCTGGGCATTCCTGGGGTGTAAGAGCAGGCTTTGCATGATAAATCCACTCTAACATCCCAATCTCTCTAAGCCTCTGGATCCCCTCATCTACATTATACCAGGGCAGTTCTGGCATTTCAACCTCAGGTAATGTTGGCCACCTTTTGATCCATGTTTCAACCAACCACCCAAACAAGCTGTTAACACCTTTTCTAACTGCTCTAGCTATAACATTGAATGCAGAATCTCTGCTTAGTGGGCCCATATCAATAAATTCAGCCTGATCCAGCCTTATATTCCTCCCACCATTATCCCACACTCTTAAAATCCATTGCCACACATATTCCCCTGATTTCTGTCTATATAAATTGGAAAACTCACACAGTTCTTTTGGAGTATAACGTACCTCCTCATGTATGATACTTTGTACCTCACCTTTAGGGTCCAATGGACATGTGTCCGCGTGGGTTCGAACCCCACTCCTGGTACCAAGATGTATTAGTTAGGGTTCTCTAGAGAAACAGAATCAACAGGGAACACTTGCAAATATAAAATTTATGAAAGTGTCTCACGTGACCGTAGGAATGCAGAGTCCAAAATCCACAGGGAAGGCTGCGAAGCTGATGACTCCAATGGATGGCCTGGATGAACTCCACAGGAGAGACTCACCAGCCAAAGCAGGAATGGAACCTGTCTCCTCTGAGTCCTTCTTAAAAGGCTTCCCATGATTGGATTTAGCATCACTAATTGCAGAAGACACTCCCCGTTGGCTGATTACAAATGGAATCAGCTGTGGATGTAGCTGACGTGATCATGACCTAATCCTATGAAATGTCCTCATTGCAACAGACAGGCCAGCGCTTGCCCAATCAGATGAACAGGTATCACAACTTGGCCAAGTTGACACCTGTCCCTAACCATGACACCCTGTATTCTGCTTTATCTTAGTCCCAGCCAGATTGGCTTAATTTTTACCTCCAATTGAGGCCTGATATTTTTTTTGTTACTTTAACTGTATTTAGCCATGCTAATGTTCAGGGCTGAAGCACTCCATTTCTGGGTTTAGGTGTCACAGAGTAACTCAAAGTTCTGGGGAAATACCAGCTGATACACCATATAACTCAGTGTCTCAGAATCTAGAAATACACCTACAACTTCAAACAAAATGTGGCTGCTATAAGGGCTTACAGTCTAGGCTCCGATTGTATTATAAGTATTTTCTGAAAGAGACCTTTCAGAAAGAGCATATTATTCTTTTGTTTCTGGCTTATTTTGCACAACTCACTGTTCCCAAGGTTGATTCAATTCTTTGCATGCCAATTGTTGTCCTTCCTTTTTGTAGCTGCATCATATTCCATCATACATATGTATCACAGTTTGCCATTCTGCTTCTCAATCACTGTAACCTTCAGCTCCCTCCATCATGGATAATATCCAAAATAAACAAGCCATGTCTTACAGTGTCCTAACTTGGTTGTACAGTAGGTATCACCCTCAACTTTAGACAATTTTCATTGGTCCATAGTGACAAAGAACCAACAAACATAGTGTCACCAACTATAAAATGAAAGCTACCCCTGATCACTTGTACCTCCCCCCAACCCATCAGTTAGTTGCCCCTGGTATTGTTGTGGTACACTGCTGATGTCTTTCTATTAACTACTGAACATTGCATGGGTTTTTAGTTCCCCCCCTATATCCCTCTGCTATGAACTTTTTGTCCAATGTTAAAACATTGAAATAGTTCATGCAAGACTTTATTTATAATTGTAGGTTTAATCAATGGGATATATGGCACTATACATCCCCTCTCAATCATATTCACCTTCAATATGGCAGTGTTATTGTAACGCCACTAATTAGTTACCATCACTTCTGTCCATTCCCTTGCATTCAAGTTCAACCTCTTTGGGTAGACTTTCCCCCATCTCTAGCTTTTGTGTTCTTCTTAGTCTGCTATATTCTACAATGTAACCTCTGAGATTACCTTTACCAGAGTCATAATAGTGAAATTATGCAGCATCTATCCTTCCATGTCTGACTTATTTCACTCAGCATTGTATTCTCAAGGTTCATCCACATTGTTATATGCTTTGGGACCTCTTTTTGTTTTACCACTGTGTAATATTCCATTGTATGTATATGCCGCATTTTGTTTATCCACTCTTCTGTTGATGAGCACTTGGATTCTTTCCATCTTTTGGCAATTGTGAATAGTGCTGCTATGAACATCAGTGTGAAAATGTCTGTTTGTGTTACTGCTTTTAGCTCTTCTGGGTATAAACTAGGTATTAGTACTGCTGGGTCATAGGGCAAGATGATATTTAGTTTTCTGACGAACCACCAAACTGTTTTCCACAGTGGCTGAACTATTATACATTCCTAACAGTGAATAAGTGTTCCAATTTCTCCACATCCTCTTCAGCAGTTTTTTGCTTGTTTAAAAGCAGCCATTCTTATAGGTATGAGATGATATCTCACTGTCATTTTAATTTGCATTTCCCTTATAGCTACTAAAAATGAGCATCTCTTCATATGCTTATTAGTCATCTATATTTGCTCTTTGGAAAAGTGTGTACTCAGATCCTTGACCCATTTTATAATTGGGTTATACTTTTGTTGTTGAGCTGTATAATTTCTTTTTGTACAGAGGATATCAAGCCTTTATCTGATATGTGATTTCCAAATATTTTCTCCCATTGAGTTCACTGCCTCTTTATCTTTTTGATAAGGGCCTTTCAGGCACAGAAGCTCTTGATCTTAAGGAGTTTCCATGTATCTATTTGTTTTTTCTTTTGCTGCTTGTGATTTAGGTATAAAGTATAAGAAGCTACCTCCTAGTAATAGATCTTGAAGGCATTTCCCTACATTTTCTTCTAGACGTTTCATGGTACTAGCTTTTACATTTAGGTCTTTAATCCATTTTGAATTAATTTTTAATAGGGTATAAGGTAAGGGCCCTCTTTCATTCTTTTGGCTATTAATATTCAATTCACCCATGCCCATTTATTGAAAAGACTAGTCTGTCCCAGTTCAGTGGGATTCGGGGGCCTTATCAAACTTCAATTGTCCATAGATTTGGTGGTCTGTGCCTGCATTCTCAATCCAATTCCATTGGTTGATATTTCTATCTTTGCCAGTAACATACAGGTTTTTGTTTTGTTTTGTTTTTTACCACTGTGGTTTTATAGTAAGCTTTAAAGTCAGGAAATGTTGGTCCTCCCTCTTCTGTCTTCTTTAGGATATATTTAGCTATTTGGGGTCTCTTTCCCTTCCATATAAATTTGATAACTAGCTTTTCTAAGTCTTCAAGGTAGATTGTTGGGATTTTGATTGGTATTGCATTGAATCTGTAGATGAATTTGCTTACAATTGACATCTTAATGACATTCAACCTTCCGTGAACATGGAATGTCTTTCCATCTATTTAGGGTCATTTTTTATTTCTTTTAGCAATGTTTTACACTTTTTTGTGTGCAAGTCCTTGACATCCCAGGTTAGGCTTATTCCTAATACCTGATTCTTTTGGTTGCTATTTTGAATGGAATTTTTTCCTTTATTGTCTCCTCAGATAGGTCATTGTTTGTGTATAGATTACACAGATTTTTATTATTTTATTATTTATTAGTATATTGAAATTACTCATTATTTTATTATTACAGATCTTGTACCCCACCATTTTGCCAAATTTGGGTATTAATTCAAGAGTCTTTGTCAAAATTTCTCAGGGTTTTCTAAATATAGGATCATGTCATCTGCAAATAATGAAAGTTTTACTTCTTCCTTTCCTATTTGGATACATTTTATTTCTTTCTCCTGTCTCATTGCTCCAGCTAGGACTTCTAGTACAATGTTGCGTAATAGTAATGACAATGGGCATCCTTGTCTCATTCCTGATCTTAGGGGGAAGTGCTTTCAGTCTTTCACCATTGAGCCTGATGCTGGCTTTGGGTTTTTCATATATGCCCTTTGTGATATTGAGGAAGTTTTCCTTGATGCCTATTTTTTGAAGTGTTTTTATCAGGAAATGATGCTGAGTTTTGTCAAATACTTTTTCATCATCAATTGATATGATCATGTAATTTTTCCCTTTCAGTTTGTTAATGTGCTGTATTACGCTGATTGATTTTCTTGTGTTAAATCATCCTTGCATTCCTGGTATAAACCCTACGTGGTCATGATTTATAATTTTTTAATGTGTCTTTGGATTCAATTTGTTAGTATTTTTCGGGAATTTTTGCATCTATGTTCATTAGGGAGATTGTTCTGTAGTTTTCCTTTCTCGTAGCATCTCCATCTGGTTTTGGTATTAGAATGATGTTAATTTCATAAAATGAGCTAGGTAGCATTCCTTTCCCCTCAATTTTTTGAAAGAGTTTGAGCAGAATTGTATTTGGAATGTTTGATAAAATTCTTCTATGAAGACATCAGGTCTTGGGCTTTTCTTTGTGGGAAGATTTTTGATGACTGATTGACTGATTAAATCTCTTTACTCATAATTGGTTCATTGAGATCTATTTCTTCTCAAGTCAGCATAGGTAGTTCTGACTTTAAGTTCTATTTTTAGGAATTTGTCCATTTCATCTAAGTTGTCTAGGTTGTTGGCACAGTATTCTATTATTATAATTATTTTTTTAAGTTTAAGATCCATGCTAACAACCCCCTTCTCATTTGCATTCTTTCTCCTTTTTTCTTTGTCATTCCAGCTAGGGGTCCATTAATTTTATTGACTTTCTCAACTTTTGGTTTTGTTGATCATATTTTTTTGTTTCTGTTGTTGTTCTTCAGTTCATTTATTTGTGTTTTAATCTTTGTTATTTCTCTTATTTGCTTTGGGGTTTTCTTACTCTAATTTCTCCAGGTGAGCAGTTAAATTGTCAACTTTTGCTCATTCTTGTTTTTTACTATAGACATTTAGTGCAATAAATTTCCCTCTCATCGCTGCCTTTATCACATCCCATAAGTGCTGATATGTTGTATTCTTATTATCGTCTCCAGATATTTACCAATTTCTCTAGCAACTTTTTTTTTTTGACCCACTGATTCTTTATAAGTGTGTCATTTAATCTGCATATATTTGTGAATGTTCTGGTTCTTTGGTGATTATTAATTTCCAGCTTCATTTTGTTGTGGTCAAGGAAAGTGCTTTGGATAATTTCAATCTTGCTAAATTTACAAAGATTCATTTTGTGTCCCATCATATGATTTATGCTGAAGAAAGTTCCATGGGCACTACAGAAGAATGTATATCCTGGTGTTTTGTGATGTAATGATCTATACATGTCTATTAGGTTGAATTAGCTTATCCCATTGTTTAGGTTCTCTTTCCTTATTGATTTGGTTTGCCTATCTATAGTGGAGAGTGGTGTATTGAAGTCTCCAACTATTATTGTTGAAACATATGCCTCATGTACTTTGAAAACCCTTGATTGGGGGTATAAACATTTATGGTTGTTATTTCCTCTCAGTGAATTGCTTCTTTTATTAATATGTAGTCTCCTTTCTTGTCTCTTATGACATCTTTACATTTAAACTCTATTTTATCTGATATTAGTATAGCTACTCCTGCTTTTTTTTTTTTTTTTTGGTTAAAGCTTGGATAGAGCATCTTTTTCCATCCTTTCACTTTCAATCTATTTGTGTCCTTGGGTCTAAGATGCATCTCTTCTAAGTAGCATATAGATGCATCATGTTTTTTAGCCCATTCTGCCAATCCAAATCTTTTAATTGGTGAGTTTAGTCCATTTCCATTCAAAGTTATTACTGTAAAAGCAGTTTTTGAATCTACCATCTTATCCTTTAGTTTTTATTTATCAGATCTATATATTCTTTTTCCTCTCCCTCTTTTTACCCTTAAAATTACCCTTACTGGTATTCTTCAATTCAATGCCCTCCTCCAGACCTCCCTTTCAGCTGATGGGACTCCCTTTAGCATTTCTTTCAGAGCAAGTCTCTTGTTGACTTGTTCTCTCAGTCTTTGTTTGTCTTTGAAGATTTTAATCTCTCTCTCAATATTGAAGGACAACTTGGCTGGATAAAGAATTCTTGTCTGGAAGCCTTTCTCATTCAGGATCTTAAGTATATCCTACAACTACCTTCTTGCCTCCATGGTACCTGAAGTGTAGCCTTAAGTCAGTCTAATGTGTTTGCCTTTGTATGTTAGATAGCTTTTCTTGTGCTGCTTTCAGGACTTTCTGGATTTCTCTAACATTTGACAGTTTGATTAATATGTGTCTTGGAGTAGACCTATTTGGATTTATTATATTTCGGATTCATTGGGTCTCTTTGATTTGAAATTTTCTATAAAGGTTGGGAAGTTTTCCCTGATTGTAGCTTCAACTACAACCTTCCCAACCCTTTACGCTTTTCTTCTCCTTCTGGGACACCAATGATTCTTATATTTCTGCATCTTTTGCTGTACATCATTTCCCTATGATCCGATTCAATTTTTCCATCTTTCTTGCCATTTGTTCTTTTGTGCACTGTAGTTCAATTGCTCTGTGTTCTAGCTCACTTATTCTTCCTTTGGCTTCTTTGAATCTGCTATTGTGTGTCTTCAATATGTTTCTCACTTGGTCTACTTTATCTTTCATCTCTGTGTGATCTGCCATTTTTCTTCTTAATCTTTCAAATTCTTCTTCATTTTCTTCCAGTGTCCTTTTATATATATATATATATCCTTCCATAGTTCCCTATTTGGTTGTTTGAATGGGACATATCTGCTTCACATGCTTTGTGATTTTCTGTTATACTTGGGGCCTTTGATTATCTTAAAGTTATATTGCAAGCTGATTTCCTTCACTCTTCTAAAGTTTTGTCTTTACTTGGTTTTTCACTAAAGTTTCCTTTTAGTACTTTTGCAGTTATTTTCTGCCAGACCAAAGCCCAGATCTCATACAGGGATTCAGTTCTGCTTGAGGTTCTATTAAAAGCAAGGCAGATATGCAGGGGTATTTTCATAGCAGAATGCCTGCGTGCCCCCCAGGAGACCTGTGCTTGAATCCGAGCCCAGGCAACACAAATAAGTAAATAAATAGATATTATTATTTATTTATAAAAAAATTATTTAAATAAAAATGCACACAGCTTAGCAGTAGTATGCCCCAAAGTCAGAAAGAGATACCTCTATATATTTTGGGAATGAACTCAGACTGTTCCCACAGCAAGGAGAGAAAATGAAATTAATTAATTAAAATGAAATAAATTAAGAATAAGAAATAATCAATGAAATAGAAATATATAAAATATATAAATAAAAATTTAAAAGAAACGTTTATAATTTTTAAAAAACTAAATCTTGGCAGATAGGGAGCTTACCAGACTGCACTTACTGCTTCTACCCATCAGATGGTGCTCCTTAGGCACCTCCTCCCCTCAGGCCTTCCCCTCCCCAACTGTAGCGGCTGGCTGGAAAGATGATGTGCACCTCGTGGGAACCGATCTCTGCCTGGGGGAACAGCTGATCCACAGCACCTGGTGGATCTGCCGTTCTCTGTGCCTGATGAGACAGCTATTCCTGGTGCCTCTCCAGGCAACTGCTCCCAGCAACTGGGGCTGTGGCTTTTTGTGGTAGACAGCTAGGCATACCTCTGGGCTCCCGTACAGGAGCTACTGGCTGCAGGGCTGCTCAGTCAGATTTCCCATCAGCAGCTTGGGCAGGCTAGAACAGAGGAATGATCTGTACTCTCGGAAATGCACTTCCCTGTGTGCCACCACCACCCCAGTGGGGGTCAGGCTCACCCTGCTCCCCTCATCCCAATCTCCCCACCACTGTCCTCCCTATGAAATATTGAAAACTGTGATCACTCACCCCCTGGGACTGCGTCCAGGTCATTTTGCCCCTGTTTCCCATCTTGTCCTATGGAACAGCGGTGAATCTAGTCTACCCTCCTCTGCTATCTTGCCTGAAGTTCTCTTTTGTCCATTTTTAAGGATTCTAAATTGTTTTTCTACTTTTCCTTTTGATGTACACTTTTCATCTGTTTTTTTTTCTTGTCATTATTTTCCCATCATCATAATGATTCATGTTGCTGTTGTAACTCTTGAGTGCAGGTACAATGGTGGATCTTTTAAACTTATTTAGCTTTGCAGGGAAGTAGCTCTCTTTTAGCTGCTTGGTCCCAGCTCACCCAGTGGACTAGAATAGAACTATGTAAGCTGTGTCTCTGATTGTCCCTCAGCCCATTCGATCATAACATTCTGAGATTTTCCAATAAACCTTCCAGGAAAGCTTAACTTACTTTTAGAGAAACCCATACCTTATTCAAGATTTTTAACAGCTTTCATGATCTTCTGTAGATATGATACAAATTCCACAATTTTATATAATTTACAGTTTGTGGTTTGGAGTTACAGATGTTTCTTATTTTTTTTAAGTCTAGATGTTCTCTTTATTTTCCATTTTTGTTTAATAAATTATCATATTTTAACTTTATAATGAAAGCACTAGGTTTTATTCCCCTATAACTACTTTCTACCTAAAAACCATATGTATTAATTTTCTGTGGTTGCCACAAAATTTATTATAAACATAGTAGTTTAAGACAACACAAATATATCATCTTACAGCTCTATAGGTCAGAAGTCCAGGTGAGCTTGATTGAGTTCTCTTTTGGGTTTTACTGGGTCAAAAGGAAGACGTCATCTAGCCTGGCTTATTACCTGAAGCTCTATGGATGAATTCATTTCCAAGCTCATTCAGGTTACTGGAAAAACTGTTCTTTGTGGCTGTAGGTCTGCAGTCCCTGTCTGTTTGCTGACTTTCAGCCAGGAACCTCTTTCAGCCTCTTAAGGTCATCTGCATTCGTCATCATGCTGCCTCCTCCATTTTCAAGCCAGCAGTGATCTGTTGTGCCGCTCTCATTTTTCAAATCTCTCTCACTACCCCTCCTGCTGCATCTCTACTGCCTTTGGTTCAGAAAGTTCTCTGCTTTTAAGGGTTCATGGGATTAGATTGGGCCCACCAAGTTAATTCAGAGTAATCTATTTTACGGTCCTTAACCTTAATGATGTCTTCAATGGCTCTTTCCCATGTAATGTAACATATTTACATGTTCCAGGGATTAAGATGTATCTTTGATGTAATTATGTCTATCACACCGTATTTCCCACTACACCCCAACTCTAAGCCTTGATACTCACCAGATTCAGATTTCCACTCTTCTGAAAGAAGAAATGTAATGCTTAAAGCTGTCTCTTTGCTTATTAGGCCCTATTTTAATCAGACCATTTTATTTTTTGTTTAAAATGCTCTAATTGCTTATTATTGCACTTAGAATAAAATTCAAAAAACTCTTTCCCATGACTCATGAATTGACCCCTAATATCCTTCTCAAATCTCAACCTCTAATGCTCTCCACTCTATCTTCTCTGCCCAACAAAATTGCCCACCTTTCTTTTGCTTTTCTTTCTGCATGGGACATTCTTGCCTCAATTTTGGCATGCCTGACTGAATCTTGCCATTTAGATATCAAATCCTGTATTATCTATTCAAGGATGTTTTCTCTGACCATCCTATGAGATGTTACCTTCTATTAGATTCTTAGGACCACTGTAGCAAATTACCACAAACTTGATGCTTTAAACAACAGAAATTTATTCTCCTGCAGTTCTAGAAAATAAAAATCTCTAATCAAGGTGTCAGCATGACCATGCTCTCTTTGAAATCTCTAGGGAAGAATTCATCCTCACCCCTTCCTAGATTTTGATGGTTTCCACAGACCTTGCCATTGCTCCAAACTCTGCTTCTGTCTTCACATGGCCTCCTTCCCAGTGTCTTTCTAGGTATCCTCTCCCCTTATTATAAGGATACCAATTATTGGACTTAGGGTCCACCCTAATCCAGTATAACCTCATCTTAACTAATTGCATCTGCAAAGATCTTATTTCCAAATAACATCTCATTTTAAGGTTCTGAGTGGACATCAATTTGGGGGGGGGGGGGCATAGTCAATCCACTAAAAATTGTTCTATGGATCCCCAACATTCATATTCATCTTATATACAAAATACATTCATCATATCCCAATACATCCTCAAGTCTTAAACCTAAACTCTAAATCCCAAATCTCATCTAAATATCATCAACTCAAAACATTTTAAATCTCATAATCTAAATCATTTAAGTCAAGTGAGGGTCAGACTCTTGATATGATCCAGTCTGGGTCAAAATTCCTCTCCACCTGTGGATTTGTGAATCTAGAAACAAAGTACAATAGGGATGTAAGCATAGAATAGACATTCCTATTCCAAAAGGGAGAAAATGTATGGAATAAAGGGATACTTGGTACAAAACAAGTCCAGCAGGACAAATTCCTTAGGTCTCATGGCCTGAGAATAATCCTTGGTGGCTCAATGCTCTACCATCTGCACCTGCAGAGATGACCCTGCCTCTAGGTCAAGGGCAGCAGCAGCAGCCCTGATGGCCTCTGAGCCACCTTTGGAGTGAAGGATAGCACACACTTGAGCCAACTACCTTAATCAGTCTATTTCCTACTTGTGGAATCCAAGAATTCTGACAACCTTTGTTCATTTTGTCCAGTCTCTATCCCTTTCAGTCTGGGCTGGTAGGGTTTCTTGTGGCATATTTCTCAGGGATTGGAGCCTAGCCATACTTAAAAATTTTTAATCATTCCTGTATTCTCTCCCTGTCTCTCATGTCTGTAACCTAACTCATTGTCCCCCCTTCCCCCTCTTGTCGTAAACCGCCCATCTCCATAGCTCACCACTAAACCGTAAGCCTCCCTGTTATTTGCTTCACTTCTCTATACCTAACCTTAGCCCTCAGCCTAGCAACTGTCTCTAAGCTTGTGTAATTGACCCCCTACCCCTCTTGCCCACGCCCCTACTCCCTCCCCCTCCTAACCGATACTTAACCCGGGGCTCTCCTAGCCTCGGGGTCTTTAGCATACTTGAGCGGCGGTACCTAAGCTCTTACAATGTAACAATAAAGAAGCTTTGTGCTGATTAATTGGCCTCTGGCTCAAGTCCTTTAGTCCCCTAGCTGAGACGGCTAGGTCCCGCTTACCCAGGTTTGTTCCCCGCGAGCTCGCCCCCTAACTCACCCAGTGCTCCGGTCGCGCGACCCGGCTACAGTTTCTGGTAACACAACATTCTCAGAAATCATGTTGAGTTTCCTGGGTGCTAAGCCATGAGACAAGAGGGTCAACCACAGATCATTTCTGGTTAACCCTACCTCTATTCTTGGTTCTGCTGAGATGATTGAATAGGTCTATAGGTCACATGTCTATTCTCTTTAGCTGAAAGTTGTCCAGCCAAACCCTTGGGGTTCTCATTAGAGCATGCTTTCTCCTCTTTTACTATCTAGGTAGACTGAGAACTTTCCAAATTATCAAGTGCTGTTTCCTTTTGCTTAATATTTTCTTCCTCAATTTATCTCTTTCCTCTGTTTTTGTATTTTAAAAAGTGTCAGTTGTATTTAAGAATGTACTTAGTGGAGCAGTATAAATCATTCAATGTGTTCAACCTTGACCCTTGAGTACACATCATTTTAATATTCTCTTTGATGAAATGGGAAGTGCTGCATAGCAAAGTATGATGGTTGTATAAAGGAAAAGCACTTGTGCAATTTAATGGCAAGCTGAACCAATCACTGTTTTAATGGAACACAATTTTTCACTGGAAAGAATGACAGGAAACTATGGTTATTCAGAGTTGGGTGTTCAGCAGATATTTTCTTGAATTTAAATAAAGCAAATATGTCAATTCAGGGAAAACTCCTGACAATATTTTTTTCCAATGATAAAATGAGCTTTCAAATAAGAATTAGAATTTTATAAGATTTGTGTCAAGTTCCCAAATATTTAAAGACTCTTTCATGGAATCAGTGGAGACATTAATGAATGGGGGTCTTTTTATAAATTGAATAATGAAATGTGTCAACATTTGGAAATCTCAATGAAATAATATTTTCTGGATGAAAAATATATGGTGTTACAATGCCATGCAAAATAGGCCAATGGATTTAATATAACAGAATAAAAAGTTCATTGATATGGTTTCAGATTCCACATTGCAATTAACCTTTAGGAGATTATTACTTATTGAGTTTGGGTGTGGTGCCAAAGAACACTATTCTACATTTAACTGAAAAAGCTTTCAAAATCTCTTTCTCTTTCCAGCTATACATTTTTGTGAAGCTGAATTTTCTTCATATACATGAACCAACACAATATATTCCAACAAATTGAATGTAGAAGTAAATATGAGAGCAATGCAGCTGTCTTCTGGTTAACTAGACTTTGAAGAGTTGTAAAAATGTAAAACATTGCTACTCTTCTCACTAAATTATCCGTGTATTGGAAAGTATAATTACTTTTCATAAAATGTGTTCTAGTTAACACATAACAGATTTTCTTATCATTTCCAAATGAATTAATAAATATTTTACATTTCTGAAATTTTAAACTCCAATATAGCAAATCTCAACAGAAATAATCCATCTAAATAAAAGCTTTTGGGGGCCCTCCCAAAATTTTTAGGAGTGAAAAAGGATCCTGAGGCCCAAAACTTTGAGAACTGATGATCTGAGCATAATCAAAAGCAAAAGACATTTGTTTTGTAGGATTGACTATTGTTTGTAGATAACTTTACTAAACACAAGTACTGTTCTGGAAACTCAAAATGGGGCATCACATAGTCTGTATCCTTAATTAGCTTACATTGAGGAGGGAGGATATATGGCAATGAACATACTGTTTCGGTACATTGAGTTACATGATATAAATGAGGTTTTCGCCCACTGTTTTTGGAGATTTTAGGACTATCTTTCTCATGCCAACTTGAATTATCAGGCACATTATCTTGGAGGTTAAAACTCAATGGAACCTTGAACACAAAGAGGGATGAAGGAGGACTAAAGGAAGGAGGGCGGCAGAGAACGTTAAGGTAGAACAAAGGCCTGGAGGCACTAAATAACACAAGGAACTCAAACAACTTAACAGTTTCTGAACATAGACTGCACAAAAAGGAGATGCACTAGAGGAGGCTAAAAAAGCAGACAGGATTAAGTCTTAAAGGCATTCATTCAAACTGTTACCAATTCTGTGATTTCCTCCCTACATTTCCCCACCTCTCCAGAGAGGGTTAGGCCCACTGCTGCGCTCCAACTAGTACTTTGTAGAAACAGCTATTGCTTAGTCCACTTTAATTGTAGTGTTATCTGTTTATGTGCTTAACCTAGAGTCTGGATCATACAATTGTTTATTAAACTTCTCTGAATTGGGTACACATGTTGAGCAAATAAGTTACAAAAGAGCAGTGCTGTTTAAGGAGGGTAATTTCTGTTGCTGTTTGTCAGATAAGACTAATTTAGATTGGAGATAGGGAGGGCAACTGAAAAGGTGTCATGGAGAGACAAAATGGTTAGAATCTGGGTCAGTATAAAAGTCTCTATTTTATAAAAGTCTCTGTAAATAGATAAAAAGGACCTGGAATGTACTTCATTTCACATATTGTGAAAATATGTACTCTTTGGTGAGGTGGCAGTAAGGTGGGACACTGAATGACCGCATGAGTTAAGCTGATTTCTGAAGGACCAATATATGCAAAGATTTTGTGTTGAGCATGAAACAATCAAGTTTATTATGTCTTAGGTAAAATGCAATCAGAAGTGAGATATGACAGATAAAACAAAATGGCTGTGTAAATCATTAATAGAGGTTTCAGAAGTATTTGAAGTGCCTGTAAACAAAGGTGGCCTCTCACGGAAACCCCCTGCCTAACTCAAGGCAGCACATGTTTCTTAGACATGAAGCCGAACCAGCCATCTGTCTTTGTGACCTCCCCTTGGAAGTGCCTGCGCGCTGCTACTGAGGTCAAGTGCTCCTTTCCTCTGTCTATCCATCTGCACCTACCGTGCAGTGTGAAGGTTTTTGCCTTTGCTGTAGCAAAGCAAAATCATTTTAGAAAATGGGTTTTTTCAAGAATATCAGAGTGCAGTATTAATCTTTAGTAGACTAGTACGAAATAAAGTCACTCCTACTTCACTTTTTTTTTAAGGAAAGAGAAATGTGCAAAATTATTCAAGGTGACAGCAACCACCTTCAACTTTTCGTATGCCAGCAATGCAAATTTTTTATGGAGTGACCTTGACTCGCAACAGTGAAGAGATGCAGGTGTAATATATTAAGGCTACTTTAAAACCTCTGTGAAAAAAGAAAAGAAAAAAGGACCTTTACAATGTAGAACTCTCGTTATCCGCCATTTTAAAAATCAAATAGCACATGAGAGCATTTTGTTCTTTCTTCTAGGGACCTTTCAACAATGAGATAGAAAATGTACCTATTCCGGCCAGGGTAACTACAATAATATTAGTAACTGTGTAGAATGTGTAGTTAAAGTAAAGCAATATATACACTGTATATGGGGATTATTTATTTGAGTGCTTTATAATGATCAATTTTTCTGTAAAGTCTTTCAGAAACTTTGTCATTTATTATTCATAGATAAGAGACCTAAGTTGAAGAGAAAAACAATACATTAGGATTAAATCAGCAAGCAAGCAGGATTTAAGCTTATTGTTTTTCAAGTTGAGATATTCCTTTACTTTATTCTCATTTAAAATATAAGTACAATCTTTGGGATATTTGGTTAAAGTAATTAAAAGTAGTTTAAATTAATTTAATTTTGTTATAACATATTTAGAACTCAGATGTTCAGCCAATGGCCAGAGAACCAGGATAGAAGCAATTTTAGAACAGCCAAAATAGATAACAAGTAATACAAAAGCCCAGCTACTTTATTACTGGGAGCTTCTTACAGGTACTTTTAAGTTTATTCCTATTTTGCACAGCAGTCCAATAAGATTCATCATCTAATTTATTTTAAAATTCCAGGAGATCAAAAATAACACATTTGAATCATGAAAGGCCCTTGCTACAGCAGACAGAATGAAGAGGTCAATATGGCAGCAAGGAAGGAGATACTTTTCCTCTAAATGAAAGGCCAGAATAAACTAATTGCCTGGGGCCCTTTCATGTAGGACAAAAGGACCTACTGACTGATGTCAGTGACTCCAAGAGCACTGTGCTTGTAGTGCAGGACAATCCTTGATGCCAACCAGTACACCCTGATTCATCTAGAAAAGGTTAAATAATGAGTAGTAATAAATACATTTTAGGAAACATAATATCAAAGTATCTTAATTTTTGCATAAAGGAGCTGAACTCTTTGCTCTTTTGAAAACTTTCCTGTGCAGACATAGGACTTAATATGATTTTACAGTAGTTGGAGTTAATTGGAAAGCCAGGGTTTGCTATAATACAACGCATCCTTTCATGTAATACCTGCACTAGAAAATAAAAAGTAATTTTCTCATTGATCATCATATATTTTTATTGGGGGAAAATAGCTAAGTGGGGCCTTTGGGTTCACACAAAATCAGTTCATATGCAAATTGTAAAACTGTTAATGGTCTTGCCATATGCCACACAGTCAGTGGTGAAAATAAAACTCTGACCTTTGCTCCTTATTACCAGGTCCGCATTGTTTTGCCATATCTCCTGCTTTTTACCCTGTTTAATAAAGAACAAAAATAATTCTACTTATCTTGTTTACATATTAGATTAGTAAAAACAGCATGTGAAAAGCTAAGCTAAACGAAATAAGGACATTTATAAAAAAGATAAATTACTGTTCCCTCTAGGAGTTTAAAATATAGTTAGAAGCAAAATTGAAATGAATGAGAGAAGAAGAAAAGAATTAGTTAGTGAGTACTTCATACATGTCAGCTCTGTGTTCAATATAATTAAAGAATCTGATTCCTGTATCACAAATGAATAACATGAATCTCAGTCCGTATTTAAGTAGCTGATAGTTAGCAAAACCAAAATTGTAACCGAGGCTTTTCTGGCTCCAATATCCATGCACTTTCTAATATACTGCACAGCATTTAGGCACCTGCACAACCAGAACCAGACATTCTCCTTACCTATGGAGAATGCATGATACAAAAATAAGATCATGAGAATGGATAAAGGAAGAAATCATTTGGGGCGAAGTAATGAGAAAAGGTATTGTTTAGAAGCATAAGTTTTTGTAGACCTCACAAAAAGAGTAGAATTTAGGTAAAAGGTAGGAGAAGGATAGTTTATCCAAACTTCAGTCATCAATTACCATGAAAAACTATTTTTTTGGTGATCCTTACATTAAAAAAATAATATCCTCAGTTTTAAGAAAATGACAGTACTGGCAAAAAAAAAAGAGAAAACTTTTCCAGATTCACACAGTACATATTTATCAGTCAAATATCCAGGGATTCTTTCAAATTTTGCAAATACAAAAACTTCGTGTAAAAAATATTAAATGAATTTGAATTTTCCTAAAATGATGGAAATGGCATAACATAAAAGTGCAATTATATGAGTATATTTTTGTGTATGTCAATAGGTATATTAAATCAGCGATGTTAGTATTAATTATAGCAGCTGATATTTACTGATTACTTTTTCTTTGCCAGCTATTGGCCTGAGCAAATTGCACACAACATCTCATTTACTTTTCAATGTAAGTATGTGAAATGAATACTTTTGTCATCCCCATTTTACAGACAAGTAAGTTGAGGTTTTGAATAATTAAGCAAACGAACCAAGGCAACACATGCTTGCTAGATACCTTTCATTTGCCCTTCTGATTCACAATATATCTTTTTCTTTGGTGTGTCTGGGGAACAGGGTAGCTACATAAGCATGTAACCTGGGCAGTCATATGGGACTCTACACTCAGAACATACTGTGCTGCTCCTATCTTGGGAAAATGCAGGAGACCTGCATTTTCTATCTTTCACTAGGTCCTGAAAATGGTGTGGCTGATATTGCCTGGGGAGCTAACTCTTTTGGATAGTATCAAAGTTTCTCTTCTCTTTGGTTTCAGATTGGACCAGGCTAAAGGGAAGCACTTGTAAGAGATAAAAGTGTGGGAGGAAGGTGAGGCTAGAGTGCTGATTCCCCTACAAAAGCCACAGCCTCTGTCAGGGGCCCTCTCACACTGGACCTTCCCTGGGTTTTGGTAGCTATGCCCTCCCCATGGTTACCACCTTGAGGAGCAGCTTTGTTGGTATCCCTAACTCTTAGGGATAACATCCTAAACAGTCCCTTCATTAAACACTCCTTAATATCCAGTGTGAATGAGCCATCTGTTTCCTGCAAGGACCCTGACTGATAGACACAGATACTTAAAAAAAAAAAAAAAAGATCTACCTACAGTAACTGGAGAAAATAAATAGCTCAGAACTGGAAACCATGTGTTCTAGTTTGTAAGCTGACCGAATGCAATATACCAGAACTAGAATGGGGAATAAAAAGGAGAATTTAATAACTTGCAAGTTTACAGTTCTAAGACTGTGGAAATGTCCAAATTAAGACATCGAGGGATAGATACCTTAACTCCAAAGAAGGGGCAGATGAAGTTCAGGGGTTTATCTCTCAACTGGGAAGGCACATGGTGATGTCTGCTAGCTTTCTCTCGTTTCATAAGCCTTCTCCAATGGCTTCCCTGGGGCTCTGTCTGTTTTGTTGGCTCTTTTGTTTTGGTGGTTCTAAAGCTTTTTCCAGAATGGTTCCCTCTTAAAGGGCTCCAATAAGCAATCCCACCTTGAATGGGTGGAGACACATCTCCATGGAAACCATCTAATCAAAAGTTACCACCCATAATTGGATGGATCACATCTCCATGGAAATGATCAAAAAGCTCCCACCCAGCAATACTGAATGAAGATGAAAGAACTTGGCTTTTCTGGGGTACACAATAGATTCAAACCAGCACATCATGGTTTGCTGGATCTCCTTCTGTTCTGTCCCAAGCATCTTCTGATACAATGATACAGCAGAAGTCAGCGCATCCCAGTGGGGCAGGAGCCAGCAGAGGCAGGACATAGAACACCGAGTGTCAGGCAGGGGCCTAAGGCAATTATCTCTAGCTCTCACTTCCAATTTCCTCTCCACAAAGCTTGAATCAGCTGACATACCGACTAGCTATATACTTCCAAGCCTGTATCATTGCATCTTTTACCTTTACCTTATAATTTGTTCCAGCCCTATCCCTGATCCTTAAAGGAAAAACAGTCCAGAATTGATTTGGAGTGATGCCTGAACCTGCGTGAGTAGTGGTGAATCTATATGACTAGACTCTGTGTGCGGATTTAAATTCCTGAGGCTATTAGTTCAGTTTCTGACAAATACCTCTATAATTACTTTCCTGGGCAAACTCTAGAGGTTGAGAATAAAGATCTTAATTCTCTGAATTCTCTGACATTAAAAATGAATATGGGAGAAAGTGCTTGTCATGGAAAAAAAGTGAGGTATTATCATTTACTCTACATTTCATTTTCAATTTGAATATTTAAAGGCTCTAGTTTTCTTGTATTAAGATGTTTAAATTGCTATTACTTTTTCTCCCTAACTGGAAAATAAAAAGATATTCCTTAAAGTTCAATTTTATTATGTTTCAATTTCTCGTTATAGGATTTTTCTTTATAGGCAGAGAAGTGAAACTCCTTGAAACACTTTCATTGGGTATTAATAATGTCTATAAAATAGGGATCTGGACTTTGGAAATGGGCATTTTGTATTTTCATTCTCAGAATGGTACAGATATATTAGCTTATTGATGTTGACTTAAAGTGTATGTGAGAGCTGGAGTTTTCAATTAGGAGGTGATATATTATTGAACAAGAGTAATTTTGAAGATCTACACACACAAGGAAAATTAGAAATAATCTCACAAAAAGCTCAGTCACTAACCTTTCATCCCATTCTGTAAAAAAAAAAAGGTGCTATCTTGCTGGAAATTTCTATTGAAAGAAGGTAAGTGTTTACTATAAATATAATGGCAAAAAACAAAAGTTTCTCTTCTCTCTCTCCTCATACCTTTGGTGATTTCACTCAAGCTCTCGGTTTTAAATGCTATCTATATGCTGATGACTCATAAATTTCTGTCTCAGGCTGAGACCTCTGTCCAGAACTCTTGAGTTGTACAGATAGCCCTGGTAATATCTCCACTTGGATGTCAAATTAAATCCTCCGAACTGTATCCTATTTTTTTGCCCCCAAACTGTTCCTCATCTCAATCGATGTCACCCCATCCTTCCTGTTTACCAGGACAAATCCCTGGGGTCATTCTCAATGTCTTTTTATCACATCCCATTTCCAATCCATCAGGAAACACTATGGGCATTACTTAAAAATCCAAGCACTTTTTACTACCTCTACCACTGTTCCCCTGGTTTAAATCACTATCATCCTTCTCCTGGATTACTGCGCTGGCCTCTTACCATTCTCATCTCTGTTCTCCTGCATTGCCTTGGCTTTACCACAGTCTATTCTCAACACAGAAGCAAGAGTAATCCACTGAAAATGTAAACCCTATTATGCCACTTTTCTGCTATAAAACCCTGCAATGATTTCCCATTTCATCAGAGGAAATGCCAAAATCTATGAGGCCTCCGTTCTCCGACTCTCTGCTTCTCCTCTGATCTCGTGAACTACTCTCCCTTACTCCTCCCCGACTCCCTCTGAACCAGGCACACTCGATCACGTGCCCTCCACAGTCACATGGGTGAAATGCTGATAGGGGTGATTGCTTCCATCCCTATCAGAGATACTGAGACCAAGTAGGACATCTCTTTTAGTCATGTAAGAGATACTGAATGCCTACTGTGTGCCAAGTTTTACATCATTGGTTTGGATTAACACCTTGAGGGGTGATGAATCCACTTTCTCACCCCTTCCACTCCCAATCTTCATTACCCTGTTACATTTGTCTTATTCTGGAGCACCTACCACCTTTTAACATATAATTTACTTATTTATTGCATTTATTACTTATTGTCTTGTCTTTCACTTTTGGAATATAAATTTTGTGAGGTTCCTCTGTTTGTTTACTGACTTATTCCCTTCCCCGTGCCTAAAATAGTGCCTGGCACAGTAGGCATTCAATATCTGTTACACAACTGAAAGGTTTATTTATGTCCTCCCTTTAAAAAAATAGAAGCCACCCACATAAAGGGTTCTGTAGGAAGGTAATTTTATGTCCAAAGGAAGCTTTCTCTATTTGTAGATTGAGAATTATTACAAATCATCTAATGTCAACACTTACTAATTGTTTATCTTTCTCTTGGGAACAATGAACTTATCTAAATTGAGCATGTTAATGGATTGTGGACTTTGGGTATTATACATGATGCCCAATGAATGGGAGTGGCTGAAGGATGCACTGACTGACAAGTAGATTGGTGAACGATGGTGTCTACATATGATTGAATATTGTGCTCTACAAAAAGGAACATAGTTGTGAGATATGCGATGTTGTGAATGAACCTGTAGAACAGTTGGTGAAAGAAAATAAGCCAGTAACAAAGGAGCAAATATTGCATGGCCACATCTAGAAAATGCTTGTAAGAAAGCAGGAGACTAGATTGTAAGTTCTTATAGCAGTCACATTTAGTCTAAAGTGGTCATTGTTATTTGCGGACTTTGAGAGGCTGTTTTGTATATGTATAACCTGTTATTTAGAGGTAAGAATGAAGCTGATGAGGTCGGGATTAAGGTAATTCAGAATACAGGGTAAGGAAGACATTGTCTATATTTTAGAACCTCATCTGCTCTTGAGACCAAAGGAAGAAAGGTTTATTTTGTCCAAAACCTAAATTTTCTGTAGCACATAATCTAACTCAACCTGTCTGGATAGATCATTTAAACAGTCCAAACAAAGGGAGCCCACAATACAAATGAGGGTCTTTAATCTTGTACTGCTCAATGCAATGCCTGGATACATCCCAGAGTATATTAAGCAGATAATTAAAAAGTATTGGCAAATTTCCTTGAAGGATGGGGGAAAAATATGAAACTATTAAACTTTACCACTGGGGAAACCCCTGGTACTGTGTCAAATATTAGGAACACCCAAATAATAGGCCAAGCCCTTGATCTTGAGGCTTTCTCTTGTAAAGTTTATGTATGTAGCGGAGAAGCTTAGTTAATCTATAGGTATACCTAAGAGTTACTTCTGCAGGACCTCTTTTAGTGCTCAAATGTGGCCTCGCTCTCGTTGAGGCCAGCTCTGCAAGTGAAATCATTGCTCTCCCCACTACACGAAATGACATCCAGGGATGAAACTCTCCCTGGTGATGTAGGAGATGATTCCCAGAGATGAATCCAGCCCCGGCACCATGGGATCAACTATGTCATCCTGACCAAAAGTGGGGAAAAATGCGTAACAGATAAGGTATCAGTAGCTGAGAGAGTTCAAATATAGTCAAGAGGCTACTCTGGAGGTTGCTCTTATGCAAGCTTCAGTTAGACATTACTACCTATCATAACCCGCCAACCCCAACCAAAACAATTCCTGCCAATCCTAAGGAACACCTAGGGCATTGTATAAGATTCTACAAAGCTCCTATGTACTAGGGTAATTTTCCAGAAACCTATAACTTCCAAATGGGTCCCCAGGCCACATAAGTTCTGAAATGCAGAGGGGCCAGCCCTTCCAGAACATGAACCAGTTCCAACGCCCGATCCCATATTATTGACAGCCCCTTCCAACATGAAAAAGTTAGAGTGGGCATAGCCCAAATACTCCTAAAGAGTTGGAGAAAGATCAAAGATGATGGTGGAGTTATACAGAGAAGGTAGGGCTTAACAAATGAGTATGATTGCTGAAACATTATTTTGATACTTCTTTTAGTCTCCAGTATCTTAGAGCAGCTAGAAGCAAAAACCTAAAATTGTGGAATTGTAACCTATACCAAACTCTGAAATCTGTCCTACAACTAATTGCTGTGCTATATTTTGAAATTTATTGCTTTTTTATAAGTTATTTTTCACAAAAAGAAAAAAACGTCGATTGTGATGATAAATGCACAGCTATATGATGATATTATTGCAAAAATATTTAACTCCTTTTACCATGCAAATAATAAATACAAAATACTAAAAAAGAAAAAAAAACTTACTAATAAACACCTAAAAGTGGTTATTTCTCATTTTCACTATGAGGAACATTCATGTTGAAGAAAGAAAATGGTCAGATCTCGGTTCCATGTATAGCTCTGACACTTAGCCAGGTATGTGGGCTTCGACAGGATGTGAACTTCACCAAGACTCAGTGCTGTCATCTGTGGAATGATTATAATAATGTCACCTACCGTCTAGGGTTGCTTAAAAAGGCATTGTGTTAATGTTTGTGAAATATCTTCATGCATGTTGTGGAACTCAACAGAATTCCCAGCAAGTATATTTGATTGAGAATGTGGCAGAATCAGCTTCTTTTCTGCAAGGACAAAGATAAACTCGATCGTTATTTCACCTGCTATTTAAGACATTTCCACGCACGTTCTCTTGCATGAGTCATGAAAGAAGAAAACTGCTGCAAAGTGCGGGAGGTGCCTCATTCAGTGCAAGTACTGTTGGAGATTTGCAGGTACTGGACAGAACCTAGAAACAGCACAGTGGTGAGAAACAGAATAACAGGGCATTGTTTAATTCTCAGTCATTGAAATCTAATGTTTGTCTTTAAAAGGAATTTTACCCATGGAATGTCTTTCCAAGGTATATACATACATACATACATACATACATACATATATAAGTAAACCTTGCAAGTAAACTCAAGCTATGGGAAACTGATGGCTGTTCGCAATTTCAAAATATAGTACCATTACATTACCAATAAATTCCAGTAATTTTACATGTATCATCTATTTGATTTCTATAGTATTTTACAAATATGATCTGAAGATAATTTCTATTATCAGAAATCTCCTCAACTTCCCAGTATAATATATAGAAATAATAATTTTCTCCATATTAGAGATAAAAAAATATTACAAGTACCAAGTTACAAGACTAGAATTAAAACACAATTTTCTGACTACATCTGCATCTAGTGTAATAGTCTCTCCAAATGCTACTGAAATGTTATTTCCTCACACAGGGCGGTTAAGTGGAAGAAATGTGACATCTTTCAGCTATGATAAACCAAACGTGAATGTTCCTAATTTGCTCCTGAAGAAGTACGGGCAGCAGGAGCAAGTGTTTCTTCTCTCTATTAACCTCATTGAGAGGAGGCGCTACCTTATTTCAAAAATCTTAGAAGACAGATTCATGTTGGTTGATTGTAGCAGAAATGTGAAAAACAATATAACTCATCGGGGAAAAAGTACAGCCTGTAAAGCTCTATATTTCTTGGAGTTTCTCACATGGATGATTTCATCTGAAGGTCAGCAAGGAGTTCAGAGATACAGTTGGCAGCATAAAGTGATAAGACTGTCCTTTATTTCTGCAACTCTACAAACTTATTTTGTCAAGTCTAGGAGCTTATATACTAACATAAAGGCAGAGCAGAAGGAATTTTCTTCATAAAGATGAGGCTGTGGCAAAAGGACTATAATCAATATGTACTGGCCATTACTTTCCACAATATAAATAATTGATTGATAAAACAGTGGGTCAAATCACTGTCAATTTTATTTTCTTAGGAAATGTTTCCTCCCTAACTTTCCATTATAAATTACCATGTGAAATATCCTTTCATTAAATCCAGTCTTTTATTTCAGCATTATGGAAAATTCTATGCTTGAATTCCCATAAAGTCGTTTTAGGCTGTCTATTAATTGCAGGGACTTTGAGCTTGATGTTTGAATACTTTAATTGCCACTATAATTGATTTTACCTTTGACTTGTCATGGTGATTTCTTTGTAATTTATTAATGAGTAATGACCATCCTCTGGTTATCGCTATTTAGCTGGTCAGAAATGAAGGAATAGTTTGTCTTAGCTCTTACCTTTTCTGAAAAGACTTTACAAATCATTGAGGGGAGACTGTGTAACTGGCAGTTTCACTCTTTTTTAGAAAAAGGCTAGAGGTCAAAATAAGTGAACATTGATTAACTTTATGTCCTTATGATAGATTAATATTCTATGCATTTTGGGGCAATATATCAGTCTTAGGGAAGTAGGATGCTTTTGAAGATTGTGAGAAGTTAGAATATTTGAATTACTACAAAAATTTTTCAAATGAAAGCTGTCAAAGACATGGTAGGATTATTACAAATGCTATTATAAAGAAAAAAGTTCTACAACTCAGAGTTTTCAACATGAACTATGTGGGTGATAATTAAATTTGAGATTTTTGATTGATTGGTTTAAATTAACAAATGTGAGCAGATACTATGAAATCTAAGCATTTTTTCAGATACTGAAGAGACACAGAAATGCATAAGACCTGATTTTCTGTGGTCTTCTTTTCCATGCACACACAATCACATAGAGAATATGATTTAGGAAGGAAAATTAAGAAGTGTCATAAAAGAAGGAAGTACATAATGACATAAAAGAACCAAACTGAATGGGGGACATAGAAGAACTTGAATTTTGCATAGCATCTTTGTGTACAACTTTCTTTGGAAAAAAAAGAAAATGCATATAAACTGAAATATGTAATTATTTTAAAGCTCTTGGGGAAATTTTCAGTTATTTCTTTGACAATACTACATGAATAGAATCTTTAGATACAAAATATCACCGGTGATATGGAGAGAAAAGGATCACTGGGAAATAGATCTAATCTAATTAAAACTTTTTTGGTCTAATTTGTTTTTATTTTAAACATAATCAGAAATTATTGAAATTTAAAATACATTAAGCTGCATACACATAGTCTAATGTAATTAGTTTTAGACCAGCAATTCTTAAGTGCAACAATTCTTTTGATTGAGTATTTACATTTGTCTTATTATGTTGATATGTAATTACAATCTTGCAAATTGGTTTTTTTTTTTTTTTTTTTTTTTTTTTTTTTTAAAGGAAAGACAGAGAGAAGGAAGGAAGGATAGAAGGAAGGAAGGAAGGAAGAAAGGGAAACATTTTTAAACATTTTCTTGTTTTATTGTATTCTGTTTCTCCGTTTTTGTTACATGGGCTGGGGCCGGGAATCGAACCGAGGTCCTCCGGCATAGCAGGCAAGCACTTTGCCCGCTGAGCCACCGCGGCCCACCCCGCAAATTGGTTTTTGAAATTACTCTAAAAGAATGAATTGTAGATTCAGACATATGGATCTATTCCTTGCATCCACAAAATAGCTAGCAATTCCTGAGTGTTTTTCCAATAAGAAAAAAAAATGTGTTCTAAATAAGTGGAAGGGCTGCTCTCTTAACTAAATATTCTGGCCCTATTTTGAAAGTTTTTAAACCTTCAACATATGCTGATATTCCTAAAAATATATATTTTTTTAATTAAGTAAATTGAAACTTTGAATGTTTTTCCAACAGATGAAGTATTTTATATGAGGGCTACTTCTCAGGCCAAGCCAGTGGAATCTCTTAAACTCATTATTCCATACCTGAATAAGAACTCTACAAATAGTACATGACCTTAGTCACTATGAACACTATTTCAAAGGGCAAATGTGTTTAGAGATCTCCCTTGGGATAGCAGGAAACTTTCTCCTCACACAAGATCTGCCAGTGGGATCCAAGCTTCTGTAGGTAACATCTGTGATTTGAGAGAGTTTCCAAGGTGGGCACAGGGAAATGAAAGCTGGAATCAGGGTCTACAAAGCATCTATTTATATAAATCTCCCTGCTTTCTTCTGCCATCACCTATTTCTCCAGGAAAGAATTTCTTTCATTATTTTCTTTAGCCACAGGGCAGAACACAATCTCTTAGCTTCTCTTCTATCAGTGCATCTGCTATGCAAACACATGATTCTTCCACATTTTCCTGTAGCTCCAGATGCTGTCTAACAGCAGTTCAGTGAAAAGCCAGTCTTTGGAGTTCAGAGAATTCATTCCTCACTAGCTGAATGGCACTGTGCAGTTTATTTAAAGCAACTAGCATTTGTTCCTTCATTAAAACAGTGACCATGAAATATATCTCTGGTGCTCTGAGAAGGAAATAGTGTGTGTAAAGCAAAACCTGAAATTCAATATATGCTAGGTTTAGCTAATGGTAAAGGCATAAGGAGGTCGATCTTTTTGTTCCCTTTTGCTCAATGCCTTACTCACAACTTGTAGGAAAAGACCAAACCATGTAGGTGATTTTTCTCTGTGTAGAAGATGGATTGAAATACTGTTCACATACATTTAAAAGTGCCCACCCGAGGCTTTAATACAAGAAATGGAGCCGGATGGGTCAGATCAGAAGCTAAATGGACCTCTTTAATGATGCTGGGTGGAGAGACCGTGGGACAATTAGGAATCCTGAGGTTTGAAGCTGTATATACCCCAGAAAAACATGTTCTTGAACTCAATCCATTCCTGTGGGTATGAACCCATTGTAAGGAGAACATTTTGCTGAGGTTACTGAAGTTAAGGCGTAGCCCACCTCAATCAGGATGGGTCTTAAAATCCTGTTACTGGAGTCCTTTAAAAGTAGAATGAAATTCAGCTGGAAAGAAAGTCACCAAGGGAGCAGCCAGGAGCTGAAGTCAACAGAACCCAGAAGAGAAGGAAGGGGCCAGAAGAGGCTGCCAAGTGCTTTGACATGTGAGAAGCTGAGGACCAAGGAGAGCTGGCAGTCAGCCCCAGAGCAGCAGTGTTTGGGGAGAAAAACATCGCCTTGATGAAGCCTTGATTTGCACCTTCTCTTAGCCTCAGAACCATGAGCTAACAAATTCTCTTTGTTTAAGCTGACCTATCACATGATAGTTGCTTAAGCAGTCAAAGGAAACTAAAACAGGACCCAAATTGAGTTCTACTTTGACCCAGCCTCACTTTTTTTCTCCTTCTTTTTGTCACTTGCGATCTCCTATCACCACAGATTAACCCAGGGTCATGGACAACCCCTGCTTAATTTTGAGAATCAGGAGTTAGGATTCACTCATTCATACAACCACCTGCTGCCAGACATTGGTCACAAAATATACCCTCACACACAAAAAGACGACAGTGCATTTCCTCATAAAGCATATGATGGCCCCACAGGCTTACAGATGTAGAAAAAATAATCTCCAAGTGTAAATACAAAGTAACTGTGACTCATGCTGTGAGGTAAAGGTCCATTTTGAATGGTAGTCAGGGAGGGCAGAAAAGTGATGATCAAATTAATATCCAGAGCAGTTAACTCCTGGTTGAAATGAGAGGAGAGGTACATTATAGGCGGTGGATAAAACTGTAAACACACACAAATCTGTCCACGTAAGGGCTTGAGAATTACATGAGGAAGTTTGTCTTTGTCTCAAGAGCAATGGGAAGCTGGCAAGGGGTGGGGAGGGCACGTGAAAAAGTCAGGGCAACACGGTCTGATTGTCATTTGAAATTCCGTTTGAAAACATCATTCCAGCTGAAATATAATGGATTGGAAGGAAGTTTGCAAACCCATTGGGAGGCCACAGAGGCAGTCCAGATGGGAAGGTGCCTTCAACAGGGCTCTAGTGGATGGACATGCAACGATATGGACATACTGAAAATTATTTAGAAGGCAAAGTGGATAAAAATTGGTGATAATTGAGCAAAGGGTTGGAAGAAAGAGGGTAGCAGGGGATGTACAAACCCAAGTAGGAATGGGAAAGAAAATTTATTCCGATGTAGTAGAAAAGGAAAAAGAGTTCTCATGAGTAGGTGGAGCTGGAGTTGTTGTTGGTGAGGTGGGGGAAGGGGTGTGTGAAGAGATGATGGTGGAATCTTCCGGACAGCTGTGCATTTGACTGAAGTGTAGAACTGCTACAATTCATGTTGGCTCTAAACTTCTTTTTTTTTAAATGAGATATAACTTGAAACAGTGTATCTATCTAATTATCTGCTAATTTATTTAAGTTGATCTTTTACAAAACCAACTCTTTGGTTTATTAAGCTTTTATACTTCATTTGCTTATTTTTGTTTCATATTTTATTTTATTTCTGTTTTCTTATTTTTATCAATTTCATATTTGATTATTGTTAACCTTTTTCCCTTTGTTTTGTTAACAATAAGGTCATTTAGGTTTAGAAATTTCCCTATGTTCACTTTTAACACTTTCATATAGGTTGACATAAAGTGTTCTCCTTTTTGAAAGAAATTGGATTCTGCAGTATGTTTAAATAATAATACACCATAAATAAGTATTATTTACTTTAGGATTTTCAAAGTTATTCAACTTCAGAAAGCTATTAACTTATTTCTTAATAAAAGAATAATGAAAAATCAGAGAGTAAAAACAGTGTTTCAGGCAAAAGTAGGAATAAAAGGAAATAATTCAAATATCAAGAGATTTTTAACATAAAACCAAAACAAAGATTTTGTTAAATGCTGAAATACCAGTGATGTTTCTGTTAGAATTAGGAATGCGTCAGAAATATGTTTTCATTTTAAAGGTAAATACACCCCATATGCACACACACATACACACACACACACACACACACACACACACACACACACGAGTCTTTGGGAAAGGAAAGGAAATAATTAATGAAAGAGAGAAGGGCACTGTAAACTTGATAAGATAGATTCATAGAGGGAAAGGGCTAGTAAAGATTAACTAAATAAGGACATGAGGAGTTATTGGCGCTTTAACAGTTTTTCAAAGAGCTTTGTAGACTCCATTCACAATTACCAATGAGCACATTGACTGAAAGAGGTAAAGAAAATCTGGATAAATAACAACCCTTATAAGATCAGAATTGATATTTAAATCCATCATCCCCCCCCCCCCAAAAAAAAGAAACTAGTCTACAATACAGGAAAGTTGTAACATCTCACAGGAGTCCACTACATTGATAGGTTAAAATGATTTTAAGTGCAGTCTTTAATTTTGTTTGTTTGCTTGTGTTTCCTCTTCTGCATGTCACTCTTACATTTCCAGGCAAAACATGTTAACAAGAAGATGTGTAGCGCTCAGTAATTTTTTTCATTATGAATTCATAGAATATGTACAAATAATGAATACAAGTATGTTTTTTTGCTTTTTTTTACTTGCAGAAAAAAAAGATTATATTATATTCATTTTTCTCACTCGTCAAAGCCTGCTGGCAATCCCTCCAGGGAACTGTTAATAGTTGTATAATATTTGATAGTGAGGATGTTTAACATATATATAAAATTTTATTCAACTCTTATCTGGTTGGGCATTTAATTTACTTTCCGTTTTTCCACTAGAACAATGTGTGATGTTCTTGAATGTATAATGCATATATATATATAAGGTCTGTCAGATTTCCAGAATGTAAAGATGTTGCATTAAAATTTAAAATTCTAATAGATACTGTCAAATGGTTTCCAAAAGGCTGACACAATATGTGTTTTCACCATCAATTTTAGTACATCTCCATATCATCAATACCTAAAATAGATAATACAATTATATGTGGAATTTACTGGGGCAAAAAAAGGGAAGGAGTGGCTAATTCTGCACAGTGTGAGGAGAACACCAGAATACTCCTAGAGTAGTAAAGTATAAGATAAGTCTGAAAAGAGAAGAAATTCAACATATAAAGTGAGGAGCCAACCAGGACAGAAGAAATAATGAAATAAAGGCAAATAAAAATGATTCTTTCAAGAAAATTCAACTGTCGTCCTTATAATTAATCCTGTGCAGCTTGTTCCTTCCTTATCATTAATTTGCAGGGCAAATTTTCATATGTAAGGACATGGGATTTTTTTTCCAAAATAAGTCTTTTTATTCATATTTTTATTCTGCAAGAAATTCATATTTATTATGAACACACATAATGCAATGTAGAAGTTTATGAACTAGAAACTGGAATATGTTGCCATATCTTTATGGCACCATTTGATTTGTTATCACTATGGTTCATCCCCTGTCCTCATAATTCTCTTTCAAAAATTTCCCAGGTCTTCTAGTAGAACTTAATAATTAATTCATTAAGTTCCTTAGTGAAATTTAAAATGGAATTGCATTTGAATTATAGATTAATTTTCAAAGAAGTGATAGCTTAATACTACCGAGACTTTCCAGGAACATAGTATAACTTTCTATTTATTTAACCATTCATGTGCGCTTAACTTTTTAAAGCTTTTGGAGGGTTAGTGATATTGGGATACCTTAGAAGGTTTGGCTTAAGCAGAAGCTTCACATTTCCTTTGACGCTATGGACTCTTCTTTTTAGTTTAAGCCGCAAAGAAATAAGCTTACAGAATGATAGGCAGTTTCTTGGTATGATAAGACCAGAGGGAGCATTTATCAACTCAAAACATCTTTAAGCCACAAAACTAATTTGTTAGATTTAGTTGTTGACATTTTTAGTTGGCCTTACCTAGGCTATGAAATATTTTTTTCAGCTAACAAAATTTTCTTGAGCATTTTCAGTTTAAGAAAATGCTGAAATATATAGTTAAATTACTTGATTGCTTGTATCAAAAAAAAAAGATATTTAAGTGTTGATTAGGTTCCTCAATAATAACTTTAAACCACCCCTTCAACATTTATTTTGTTTAAAGTCATCTTTGTTTATTCAGGAGTAACTTGAATGTCATTTTATAAGAATTTTATTACAGAAGAAATGTTAAAAATTAAATGCTTCTAAATATTCTTCCTTGTGAAATTTGCTGCAGTGGTTTTACTTTATTTCAGACAATTTGTTTAACCTTTACTTATTTTATGTCTACTCTGAAAGTTTTGATTTGTTTAGAAATGTGTAGAATTGTATACTGACAGGGTCTGCAGAGAGTAATGTGGTTTAAATTTATGTGTAAAGGTCATTCAGTTCTTACTTATCTAAACAATATTATTGCCTTATCTATCCTGCTTTAAAAGTTTTCTGTGAGTTGAAATGTTTTTACTTCTTTTAGGCCTATTCCAAATGGTGAATCATTCTTTATCTTTTCAGGATCGATTTCCCTCAATTCCTTTCATTTTAATCGTGTGCTTGATATGTTTAAACACATTTTAGTCACTTCTGCTTCTTTGCTTTCTTCATTTTTTTTTTTTTGTTTAAACCTGTTGCCTAAAACTAGATACGATATCTATGCATATACTCTTCTTGAGCAGGGGGAAATTGGCTTGTAAGCCTTTATTCCACCAGCATCCTTTTCTTATCCAATATCCAGCATCCCATTATGAATTAATGTGTCCTTAAATTAATTAACCACAATATATAAGTACCTCATTTGTTATTACCTAGATACATCTATATTAAAAAGACCCACTTTAAGAAAAATGTGTAAACTACTATGTGTTAAGCATTGACGAAGGGAACTTTCAGCAATTCCTCTTTCTGCAGGCAATAGTATATTATTTTTAAACTCCTGTATTATTGCAACTTAAAATGTATGCTTATCATAGAGAGATAAATAGAATATAGTATTTTAGGGTAAACACAGTTTGGAAAGAATTGGCATTTGTACGCAGTTTGTAAGACTCGACCTTGGGGCACCACTTAAATTTAAAACCTATTCAGAATAACTGACTACAGCATGAAATTCTCTTCTTTGACTTTTTTTTTTTTTTGCTTGATAGGTAATAGAATACTCATTCTTTTTTTATAGAGATATCTTGAAGAAAGATGGGAAAGATCAATGAAACCACAACATTTGGCAATTTAAAACAGTCTATTTTAAGTCAAGATAAACTGCTCCGCTCTTTGAAGGTTTTCTAGGTTTCATTGTGTTAAAAAGTTACAAGGAATTAAAAACTCCTATAAAAAAGGGTTGAAAGACCACAAAGATTGCTGATAAATAACCCTGTATTGAATGAAGGAAGTGGTTATTGTGAGAACAGAGGATTGACTTCCTAGAATGTCTTTATTAATGATCTGGGAGAGACTATAAAAACGTTCAAATGAAATTTCAAAGATACTAAATGAAGGCCTTTTAAACACCACAAAACTGGCTAAAATATGAAGCTGGGCTTTAGGAACCTGGAATGTAATTATTTCCAAGGACTCAAGAGGTTAACATTCAGGAAGATGTAATAACAATCAGGAGGGCAATTTGTGATTTCCCATAAGGATGTTAGTCTATCAAATTCATTATGTGGCTAATATATGCTTGTTGAGTGTTTTTCTATAGTCTGATAATTTTCACAATTACCAACAAGTAATTTATATCACTTGACATCTAATGCCATGTTAGATACTTTATTCACATTTAAAAGTAATAAAATAGTACCTGATGATTTTGGTTTGGAGGGAGGGAAATGACACTGAGCACATTAATTGCCTGTCTAGAGCCATTTGACTCTTCCATACATAAACTTTTTCAGATGGTTATTTTTTAAACAGCAAACATTCATGTGTTCCTATACAACTTGTATAAGGTCTGCTCTTATAACTAATAGGAATTCTGCTATCATTTTTTCTTGGTCCTTCTCCTTGACTTTCTAGCTTTTGAAATCCTTGAAGGCCTACCATCATTTTCCAAGAATAGCTCTGAGAATAATTCAAAATCATTTAGTAAATTGCTGCTTTTATGCCTTCTACTCTGTGGCAAGAGAGGGGTTGTAGCTGAAATAGTTAATGTAGCTTCGATTGGTATCTATTTACGACCGCAGAGTGGCAAGCCCCAGGAGAACAGGGCTAAGTGCCTGTTTGTGGAGTCAGCGAGTAGCAGCAGGCTTTCAGAAAAAGAGTTGATGCTTTTGTCACGTGGTGCTTTAGTTCTAGGGGTTGGAGCTATTAGTGTGAAGACAATATTCACAGTGTCTTACACCTTCTGAGTGTTTGACATTATGTTATCCTTCCAACTGTGAAATGAATTCTGGGCTGTCCTCAAATCCCAGTAAGTAACTAAAACTGCTCTAATGTAAAGTAGGTAGAGCAGTAATTACTGCACACACTTAAAAATGTACCAAGCTCATTTACCCTGTGTTTTTAAAGTGATACATAGGGTGACTAAACTGACATTAATTAGACTCATGGGTGATACCATAGAACACTAAGACAAGGACACAATCATTGCAATCACAGCTTGTTCTGAGTCAGGCTACACAGTAGTTTAAAGATTGGGTGGAAGGTGCAGTGCTCAAACCCCAATATCTGGACAGGGGGTTGCAGGAATTTGACAATCTAAAGTTCTCTGGAGCAGCTCTATGGGTACTTCCATGCTGAGCTATCATTAAGATGACAGTATTCTCCCCTGAGCAGGGATCGTGCAATTATTCCAAACACGGCGAAGTCCCAAGAGGATGCTGCTGCTCAGTCTGACATGTACTGAGATTTCTAGATATATTAGAAATTGTTCTAAGTGTTCTACATGTATGAACACATTTAATAATTACAACACATTTAGTCCTTGAAATAGGTTCTATTATATTCCTTTCCATTTTACAAATGAGGAGAATGAGGCACTGAGTAGCTAAGTAAGTTATCGGAGATCACATAGGGAGGACACTGGGATTCAAAATGTTACAATTTGACAATGGATACTTTGCTTTCAATCAAAATGTTCTGGAAATCTCGGACTTTGCTTTGACGAGCAACCTTAAGGCAGAATAATAATTTTGTGCCATCGTTTTAAGAGGAATAAGACTGGTGATATGTCTGACTTCAAGAGACCTCAGAAATGTCCTTAGTTTAAAAATATGTTTTCTAGGATCAAGCTGTTAACAGTAGAGGGGACCTTGTAGATCTCTGCTGCAGCAGTCCTGGTTCCCTGCAAGGGTGTGGCTTTAAGAAGGGCTTGAAACTTCTGAAATAATATGCAGATATAAAGGCAAATTATTCTATACTTAATATTTATCATTTTCCTCAGATTCTCAAAGTGTTCCATGACCCATAAATATTAAGACTCTACTCTGAATACCTTTGGATGACCCTACTTTTCCTCCTTCTCAATGCCATGATTTTCTCCTCCATCTACTCCTCCATTTTCTCCTTTACTTCATCCTCTTCCTTCCACTTCTACCCTCAAGCAGGACCAGTTTCCCTGACATTTCTGAGAGATGTTGCCCACCGCAATGTATTCAATATTCTTTTGGCTTACAAAAGGACCTAAATTTCAACCACAGGGATGGCCTGAAGAAGCCTAATTGTTTCAAGACTACTTTCCCCACAATGACTCTTCATCCTAATCATTCTCCTTAGTACATCATGCCTGCCCTGGTTTCCAAAGCCTGAAACTCAGAGAGGTCACCCCTTGCCACACGTTATAAAACCTCGTGACTTTCAACCCATAGGTAGCTTATCCTTTCTACCACACATGCTATCCTCTTAGGAATATCCGCATTCACCTCCCTTTTTCAGGGCAAATACAAAACCATAAAGGTACTGGATAAGGAAAACCCAAACTGGAGGACCCTAGTTGGCTATTGACTGGAAGGTTAGTTGGTTGATTTGTTTATTCATTCATTCTTCACTTCATTGAATGACCTGGTATTGTGCTAGGATGCTAATGACATAGCAGTAAATAAGAAAGACCCTGCTCTTGCTCTCACAGAGACTTAATTCAAACCCAACTTTTCTTTAGTTGTCCTGATAAACAATTTTAAAATCTTGGGTATTGAGTGAACTCTGTGTTCCTAAATCGAACAAAATATTTTAGTTCTGCTCTGACCAGGGCAATTCATATATTTGTCACTGTCTTGCTATGTAGCAGCCAGCAAGATACTTCATTTTTCTGTTCCTTATTAACTGATGAATATCTATAATAGAGATAATAGTGATGCTGTGTAATTTTAATTAGTAAGCATCCTAAAAACATAAATGCTGGATGGGTTCCAGGTAGTAAGGGGACCATTTGAAATATTACTTCCATCTGGCTGCTTATGCAAACGTTTAACTTTCATTTCATCCTCCTTATGTATATTTCCTCTGTGGTTGCAGGCATCTTTGATGCCATTATCTGCTGTTTGACTTGAAAATTGAACCTGTCTTTATGAAATATGTTACACAGTTTAAAAAGTGTAAGCAAACTCTGACATTAAAATCAACTTAGGTTGAGACAAACAAATGAATATAGATGAGGATACTTTGCTGCTTTCCCCTGGCTCCCTCCCCCTCCTGCCTTTTGGCTGGGATGTGCATCGTTTGACAGAGCCATAATTCAGTGTGTGTTCAAAGGCTACAGATTCAGTTGTGAGCACTTAAATGGTACTGTAAGTGATATCTTAACAACTTCTGTTAGGCTTAAAAATGAATCCTTGTAGAGTCTAATATGTTGTACAATTTTTTAAAAAGATGAATGGAGAAAATAGCCTGACTTTAATAGAGTGCTCTTTCCATAATAGCTAGAATTTGTGATTCACCAACCTACCCACATGATAGTTTTTGCAGCAGGGGTACTGCAGTTTCAGGAAATCTCTTGTCTCTAGACCTCAACTTTTTAGAACTTATGTTTAATTAACATAAAAAAAAACCCATAGAATTCTAGAAAATCACTTCCATTACACTTTTTGAAGACTTTTAAAATTTGTGGTAGGTATGATTTTGGATGTTGCTGCTCTTGCAATTCTTTTCAGTGTGTTGAATTCAGCTGTGTTGATTGCTGCACAGTTGGCCTGGGAGGAATTCTTGTTTTGGTCAGTAAAGGAGATTAAGTGTTCCAGGACAGGTGACTGGCCTTCCTTAGTCAAACTAGGAAACCACCTCATAAAAGTGTGCTGTTGTTCTCATCTATGGCTAAAACCTTGATTCTTTGATGACATTTGGGAAACTTAAGATGAGGCTGTGAATAATATGCAAGAATCCGACAGCCAGTGGACATCTGAGAATAAGTCTGGACCATTTCACAGGATTCTCCAGGAGAGATGGAAAGGCCTGTCCACATGGCCACTGTTCATTGATGGGGCCTTAAAATTAGCTTTGGCTAAATGTATATGGCTGGGGAGAAGCCATCTCTTCAAGTTGTTTTCTGTGTGTCTCCAAGATAGTAATCTCCTAAAGGAAACTGAGGCAGCATCTATGGCCTGAAATCATTTTAATGCCCACTTGCAAGTGGTCTTGACATTCCCAGTTTGTAACTTCATTCTAAATATGTTAGATCTGTGTGGTCAAACAAAGAAGCAAGCCAGTTCTGAAGCTTCTCTGCATTCCTGAGAAGCGCAAAGCAGATGGTGAGGTAGTGGGGGAGGAGACGCAGGGTGTGTGGTGTGCAGGGAGGGGCTGGACCTGATGAGGGGCACCGAATCTCCTTCCTTCCAGTGTGGAAATGGATCCAGTCAGTGACAACAGGAGAGGGTGGATAAGTAGACGAAGTTAGAATTCTCTGAGCTTACTGGATGCCTTGAAAACTAGAAAGACTAACCCAGGACTAGAGAAAACTAAGAGCACACAAAGAAAAGATCTCTGAAATATTAATATAATCGATTGCTATAGGAGGTTTAATTTGATGACTTCAAATCGGTATTCTGCCAATTGCAAAGACTTTACAGTTTGGGGATTTCCATAATAGGAAAGTTTGTTTTGCCCTTACATTTTGAACTCCCAATTGGACTCAGAGGAAACAAATTTTTGTTCAGTCCATCAGTTAGTTGACAGCATTTACTGAGCATTCATTTTAACAGAGCAACAATAGCACATCCTTCACTGCATTTGGTTTGAGAAACCAAATGTGGAAGTTTCCAAGAAGAGTCACACATTCATGTTTAGTAATATCAGGTGCCTCATTAGGAAGCAAATTCGTAATGATTCTGTGGTTAGGCTTCAAGGTTCTAAAGACTGTCAGAATGGGGCTTCCTTAAATTTTTCTGTCACTTGGCTCTGGGCTTCCTTTTCTTGAAGCTAAATGATAAAACATATCCAAATGAAGCAGCTGCATTTTGCACTGTTTTCTTCTCTGCAACAAAGTCTCATTCTCCACAGGAAATTTTCTTTAATATGGAGAACTGTATCAAATTTGGATCATGCTTATGATCAGATGTTGTGATTCAGAGCGGAACTGTTTTTGCAAATAAGTTTTTTCTTTTCTGTCAGGAAACACGTGACCTTTTCTAAGAAGCTTTAGTTGGTCAGTTCAAATTTCCCTCCCCGTCAGTCTTCCTTCCACTTCTCGCCTCTCATCTTTCCTTCCCACCGACCCCTGTGCTGTGGATTAAAACACGTATTCTCTGGGGAGAGAGGGTTTATCACTTCGGATGGGTATCTAGCATCACCAGGAGAATGGTGAGGCAATCACAAGAATAATAATAAAGAAGGCTATTCTGGCAAAAGGGGAGAAAAAATAAAAAAGACCAAAGCATGCAATTTACTTGAGTCATGTATAACTCCAGTCGTTTGATGTTCAAAAGCCGAAGTAGACCTGCCTTTAATCTCTACATGTGTAGGTTGAACTGCAGTTCTTAGTAGAGCAAGAGTGCAAAGGAGAAAAATGCAATACCTAACGACAACAACAAAAATTCAATATGCGCTTAGAGGGTCGTAACACCCCAGAAGTGGTAAACAGTCTGTTTTACATGGAAACACGAGCTGGGCGTATTCCATTAGAGAGAGAGATTCAAGATAAGAATTATAGCATCAAGAGAAACGTGCTGTTTCCTTGCAGTAAATTGAGGGTATGAGATATTATAGAATGAAAAGTGGTCACCTTTACTCATTAACATGGTAAACCTGTTGTGATATGCCGAGCACAGACCCCATGTGTGTGTTCACGTCTCAGCCACTCTGAATTCCAAATGTAAACATGGTCAGTCATTCTAGACCATGTGTGCTCTGTGTTTGTTTAATTAACATTTTAAGGTGCTTCTTTTTTCTACTCTCCAAGATTTTTAAATTGCACTGTGTCTCTATAGGAAAACCAGAAGTACTCTCAGCTTTCCCATACCCCTCTCTCTATTCCAAATTGAAAAATCAGCAAGTTAGAGGTAATGGTTAATTGCAGCAGCTGTTGCAGTAATGCCTTTTGCATTAATTTATTTGAAACACTTTATGGAGGGGATGAGTTATTGTTCTCCATAATAAATTTTCAAATATTCAAATGACATCATCAGAACAGCTGCATTAGCTAGTCTTCAGCAATTGAGAAAAAAAAAAAACAACAAATTTTAAGTGCCATATTCTGGAATGGTTTCTCTCAAGCATAGTTTTAGATGATGAGGTTTACCACTCAATAAATTAATGGCTTTGGGGAATTAACTATTCTCCCATTGTACGTTTAACTATACTTCTGTTTTAGAAGAAACATGAATTCAAAATTGGGTCAGTATTTTGAGTAGATCCAGAATGTCAACGAAAGAAATAACCAAGGGATTGACTGCAAAGGCAAGGAAAGAATTTTATTGAGCAAATGCAACATGCCTGGGAAGCAGTCTCAGAATAGATGTCTGCTCAGAGAGTTGCAGTTTGGAGATGGCTTATATGGCCACTAGGGGAGAGGAGGGGTGAGGGGTATGTATGAGTTATTCAGGGCAGAATGTCTTTGGACAATGGTCTGTTAATCAGCAAGCCCCAGGAGCAGGATGTCTGCACAAAATCTGGGCCATCTGATGAATGTCAGCAGACTCTGTCGCCAGCTTTGACTTGTTTTTCTCACAGGGGCATGGCCTCTGTTGTCAGCACTAAGGATCATTGGTATGTCAACTCTGTTAGCCTCTTTTTTTTTTTCATGGTTCCCTGGACAAAGTGGAAGCTTAAGCAAATTGAGATAGTATAGTCAGTAACCGCTCCATTTTCACAAGAGAGATGTGCTTTAAAGTTCTTTTTAACAACTGGAGACTAATTTTCTTCCATTATTAAGTAACCTCCATGTAGGTTTGAGAATAACTAGTCATGTACAGCTGCAGAGTTGAACTTGGGCACAGTAAATTTGCCTAGTGTGACTGAAGACAAATCTCTCTTCTCCAGAGTTAGCCAATCAAGGCACCAGGCATCCATCTCTCAGTCCAATGGATGGATTCACACAATTATAAATTATAATATACACACATGTATTTTACCTGGACAACCTAACTGGGAAAAAAAATTCCTTTTGGCTTAAATGAAAATTGATTTTGATGACCATTTTTAGGAATTTTCTTAAATATATCAAGTAAGGTAGTTGTAGCGTGTACAAAAACCCAGACTTCACAGCTGAAGATTGGACTCAAGGACTAACTGTATCACTTGTTAACCCTGGGACCTTGGATAAATCACTTCATCTGTGTCTGTCGTATTTTTCTCTTGAACCAAAGGGAAACAAGGAACTTGATTCCCACAGCATCGCTATAAAAATTAAAAGCACAATATAAATGAAAGACATTTTTATTATCCTCTGGAGTTTGTTATCTCACATGGGATAATCTAAAATAAAAGGTACTACAGCTATTTAAATATTATTCTATACTGATTGATCTCTAGATTTTAATTTATAGAGTGTGAATTTAAAATTAGGGCTTTTGTAACTTGTTATGGAATAAATGCAAAGGACAAGACATTATAAGGAAATCCAAATAACATTGATTCATTTACTTACCAACTCATTCATTCCTTCAACATTTATCTTCCTACAATGTGAAAGATGCTTAATATGTGAAGATGGATATGAGGTTCTTGCTACTGTATTAAGAGTGGCATCAAAGTGAATAATTGCTATAATATAGGCATGTTTAAAAAAAAAGTAGGGTCTTAAAAGAGAAAGATGACAACTTTATCTGGGAAAGGGTGTGAGGCAGTGAGATGGGGGCCAGGGGTGGAAAGCAGGCCCTCAAAAGGGTTCTTGTTCTCTAACAAACTATAGTCAGGTGGAGAGGCAGATACATGATTTTAACAAGAAATGTGCTGCAATAAAAATATGTACAAAACACTTTGAAAGCACAGAAGAGTGATTGATTAGAAAACTGGAAATGTCTTCACCATGGTGGGAAAAAAACAACTTCAAGAACTCTTTATGTGCTTAAATAAGGTATCAAAAGAGAAAACCCTTTATGGAGGGGCTCACTCTCTCCTAGACTCTGCCAAATACTTTACATATGCTAGCTCAGTCCATTATCATAGGTAGTGCTAACTGCTGGTTTAAAAGTACACATTTTGAAAACCTTACAAACCTGGGTTTTTAGCCCAGCCGTTCAGAACTTACCAGTTGTATTACCCAACATACTAAGCTCTAAGCCTTCTCATTTTATGAAATGGGCATAATAATACCATTTCTTTGAAAAGCCGGCATATGGATTAATCTGAGTATACATAAAGCAATTAACTGTGTGCCCCAACTTAGAACACATTTAATATATAGTGTGTTCGTAGTGGTTTCTGTGGGAGCACTAGAGACAATAAAAGGAGCAGGAGCAGTAAGAGGAGTGGTGAATATCCATGGGTCAGGATCTTTAGCCTCACTTTTAGTTCAGAGAAACCAACTCTCAAAGAGCTCAGTTGAGAAACTTGTTCAGTTTCAGGAGTGACAGAGCCATGATTGGAACCCAGTATTATCTTATTCCAAAGCTAAAGATCTTCAACACTAAAAGAAGTTAATTATCAGAGTTGGCCCCTGAAAGAGTGGAAATTTTCCAAAAAGAAATGAAGACAAGACTTTTAAAGACTCTGGTTGCTATACCATGTCCATTGGAGAAAGGGCATCCACATTTTAAATTTTCTTCCACATTACCGCAAACCAGATTCAGGGCAGGGATTTGAATATAGCAGCTTCATGTACACAAGGAGTCTGTGCTTATTGAGCAAGTTGTTTTCATTTCTCCCTGCCAAGGACATAAAGAATTATGTCACACCTTTCTAGTTATGCACCCAGAACTAGTCTAAATCAGTTGTAAAAAGAAGTTTGTATGAATGTATGAGTTTGTGCAGGGTTTCTTAAAAGCTGTGCTTCTTTTGTTTAAACTGCTTTTTAAGTCCACAGATTACAGTTGCATCCCTTCTCCCTTAAACTCAGGCCCCATTATTTTGAGCATGAAACCCCTGAAGCTGTCATGGAACAAATATTTCACATTGGTGAAAATATCAGTTCCTATACCAGGCTTAGCAAAGTTCTGTAGGCAAGAGTCCCCTAACTCCTGCGGGCCTCTTCTCTCTGATGTGATGGAGCCTGGTCTTACAAAAGAAGAGTAGCTCTGAGGGGGACCAAGGTATTGTGAAATGAGCCTGATTTGTGCTAATAGACCTATGCCCAATTCTCTTCTCATGACCTCAAATTCCTCATCTAAAACAAAAGAGAAAATATTATTTATCTTATAAGGTTGATATAATAATTCACAATAGGCAGTAGTTATTATTACAAATTGTCAGACTCAAAAATACGCTCTCCTCCATGCCAAGAGGGATAAGAGGTGTGACATTTAATATAAAATCTTGATATTTAGGAGGTACTCTTAAAAAGCTAGCTGGTTGAATTTTCTTTTAACCTCCTAGCCAGTTCCTCTTACAAAGAGGAAATCAGCTCATCAGACATCCAGTCACCTAGACACTTTGACATCTATGGAAGATCTAGGTCTGTGACCCAGGTAGCCAGCTTTCATGAGCCTGCTAGCTCTTTGTCAGGCCTCAGCCTCTGCTTTCTACATCCTTCCACTCAATTGTAACTGACATACTCAATTAATGACACACTCTACCTGGCACTGAGCATCAACCCTGACCACATTCATCAAGCTATGCTGCTGCTATTTTTCCCAACTCATCATTACTGACAGGTGCCCATAGTCAGACTGCAGTTGGGCTATTATCCCTGGGACTTTGTGCTATATTTGTCGTTGCTGCCGATGTTTGCCCCATATTTCGCTTGACTTCTCACCACTGTACAGTCTCTACTGTATTCCCTGCATGCCACATGGTTAACACCATGCTGCAGGATGTCCTTAGCCTCTCCTGGGAACCAGCGTGAGTTGCTGCCATCAGTGTTGTGGATACACATGTTGAAGGGACAGGGAGAATATCCGCTTCCCTAGGAAACACTTGAAAATCCACAGAAAAATGATAAGACACACAAAAAAAGTGGAAAATGGTCTTTAGGATAGTGATATTGCTTTAAAATATATCTGCAGGAAGGTGAAACCAAAAACGAATGCATTCTGATTGACTCTGTCTTGTAACTCAAACTGTTATGCAGCAAACTGTTATGCAGCAAATTTGGTTACCATTAGGAATAGTTGAACATCACCTTGAGCTAAATTCATTGATGCAGGATTACTCCCAGGTGCTAAAGAAGATTTTGATTGCTTTGGGTGAAGAGGGACTTTTCCCTACTCACTGCATCATATAGAATCCATGTGTGTGATTGGCATGTATGAACACACACAGCATTATTCAAGCATTAATGTGCATGTTGAGTACCATAAAAGAAATTATTATCCTAACTGGATAATGCAAAGATAAGATAAACATTGTTCTAGCTGAATATTACAAAGATAAATAAGACGGTAAATTCCTCTCAGGAAAGTTATGTAGAGGTTATTCTGAGAGAGATTTCGTTCAGCACTGGGTGTAGAATGTGATGCACCACAAAAATTAGAAATAAAATACTATAGAGTTTCACTGCAGGGTAGAGTTTAGATAATTTCCATGTGATAGTATCAGTGGTACCTAAATGTAGTGACTTAACATTTATTTGCTCACAATTCTGTAATTTGGGCAGGGCTTTACTGATGTTGGCTGAGGTGACTTAGCTGGGACTGAAGGATCCAAAATGTCTTCTCCTTCATGTATAACATCTTAGCTGGGTGGTTGAGGATTAGCTGGATATTTCTCTCTTGTCCTTCTTAGTGTTTCATCCTCCAGAGTCTCTTTCTCTCTCTTCATAGTCTCTCTCTTCAGCAAGACAACCAGACTTCTTTCCATGGTGGCCATGTACCAAGAAGGTGAAATTGGCATCTTCCAGGTCCAGTATGGCCTAGAACCCCACCTGGTACAGTGCCACTTCTGCCACTGATCAAAGTGAATCTTAAGACTAGGCCGGATTCAAGAGCAGGAGAAATGCATGGAGGGATGGGAGGAATTGTAGGAGGCCATATTTGAAAATAATCTACCACATTGGCCTTGAAAACATTTGTACAATTGTGACATGTGGAGATGTGAACAAAGAGTCTTCTATAAGGAAGAAGGCTTAGATGTAGGAAAGTACATCAAAGACAACTGTTGAAATTTTTGAGAAGATTGATTGATGAGGTTAGACTCTGAAGACTGGTCTTGAGCTGAGAAATTTCTCAATGTTTTGAGTATCACCTCACACACAACTCTTTCATGCCCATTTCTGATAACACTTGAATTTAGATCTGCCTGATAGAGTCACCACAGAACTTGTTTGAAAGTACAATAAGGACAAAAGAAATTAAAGGCAGAACAATATTTCTCACAAATAAAAGATGGATGCAAGCCAGCAGCATCTTCCAAATGACTAGAAAAAGACTGATGTTGTATTATTCATCAAGGAAGAGTAGCCTGGATCATGAGAGAATCCCTTTATAACACTGGCATTAGGAGATGGTCTTACAGGTTTTTGGTGCCTGTTGAGTACTCTTTATAGGGTTACAGTTAACCCTATACAGTTAACTGAAACACATTAACTGGAATTAAATGTGTTATGTAACAGGATCCTACTTTATTAAACAAAATATGAGTCAGTCAAGAGAAACACAGAACAATTTTATGAACATCTATACATTTTATGCTATTAATCTAACCTCTATTTGAAGTAATCACCAACATACCTATTCCTACTATTTTAACAAATAAATGACCAGTGTTGTACAGTTTATAGGCTTACTGGGATCTTCATGCAAACTCATCTGTATTTGATAAATTTTGAACTTTTTTATTTTGACTTGTATTTTGTAATAAAAATAGAAAAATAAGAACTCCTAAATAATAATAAAGGATAAAATAACAAATTGAAAACAGATGAAGGAAATGAATGGGCAAATCACAGAAGATATAACATATGGAAAATAAAACTATGAGCAGATATTCATGAATAGTTAAAGAAATAAGAATTACAGTAATGGGATGCTACTTTTTACAATTTGGATTGATTGGCAAAAAATAAAAAGAATGAAAGCTGCCAATACTGGCAAAAATGTCAGACAAAAGGCATTTCTAATGTAAGTGTGAATTACTGTATAGATTTGGGAATATAATTTGGTGTTATATGTCAAAATTTTAAATATGCTTACCCTCTGACCTAGCAATTCACCTATGGAATATCAATGCCAATTTTTTAAGCTATAAGAATGAAAATATTTATGGCAATGTGGTGTGTAGCTGGTAAATATAATATTAACCTTAGTATCTATTGACATAAAAATGCTTGAAAAATTTGTGCCCAATAGCTGGGTACAGATGCAGGCAGGCTAATTATCTGGTACTGGGGAAATAAAGGCTTTCTCTTTTCTTTTTGTTTTCCATGAAACAGGAAGCAAAGTTATTAACTGAAAAGAGTGGCAAAGGGGTATATGATGATTATATCATATATCATAGATGATGAATGAGAAGTTCATTCATCAACTTCTCCAGGTGATAGTGTCCAGTTGTCTTGCCATAAAAACACTGACCTAATCATTACTGTGAGGATATTTCATAGACTTAAATCATTAGCCAGTTAATTATATCTGTGACTGATTACTTCTATGATCAACTAAGGGGAGTGTCTTCCCCAATGAGAGGATCCAATCATTGTGGAATCATATTTACAGATATCTCCTGTAGGTCCTATTTCACTAGAGAACACTGACTAATACAGCTTTTGTATCGAGAGTGGTTCTTGAGAATCAGACTCTCAAAAATGATTTGTTGCCATTGGTTTTCTACTCTGATTAGATTCAAAGACATTAATGACTATTTCCAATAATCAAAATGGCACTGACAGTCCATGGCATGAGTTGGCAATAGAGATATGCAAAATATCATTATCTGACTCTCCTAATCATGCTCTTATACAAGGACAAGGCTCTGGGTGACAGTGTTTTTGACACCTTGCCATAGTTTTGTTGAGTTAAGAGGTATTATGATGTTGGCTGATTGTTCTTAGATACATTGCATACAATTATGCAAGAAAGGGATGAGCTGAAGGCTTGAAGTCTGCAACTTAAACATCATATGAAAGATGTAGAAGTTTCTATGTGTGCCCTGAAAGAATATCTTATTTCCTGTGGTCTTGAAGACTTGAGATCTCTGAAAACCAGATGCAGAGTCTCATCGTGTGAGAAGTAGATCTACAACATAAACAAAAATCTCAACCTTGCAGGGTGTCTGCTGTTAAAATAAGGGCATTGATTGGAAAAGAATGGGATGCTGAAAATTGGGATAGGGATATATGGGTTGATAATGATGACAGTGGGACTTTGAAACCCAGGATTCTGCTGTGTCTTTGCTAGATAAACGTCTAATGGTCTGCCCTAAGGAAACAGCTGCCCCACCTCCAGCCTGCCCCAAGAAAACAGTCACCCAATCTCCAACTAAGAAGACAGCTTCCAGACCTTCAGACTGACCTGAGGAGTCTGCCATCTCCACCTGAAGAGATTAACCCTTCAGTGCCTGCTAAACCTGTAATCACCTCCCCTGGGGAAACAGTTCTCATTCCTCTTGCCTGGAGAGATTAATCCTGTTTTACCAGATGAAACTGCAATGCGATGCCCTGAGGTAATGGCTTGAAAGGCAGTTCTAATTCTTTTCATGACCCACCACCACCACCCCTCTTTTTTTCTAGGATTTATAACTAGAAAAGTCCCAACAGGCTCTGGAAGTTGAGGTACAAAGTGTGACCATGAGGAGGTATGCTATACTCTGAAAGGACTATATGAGTTTTCCAATTTATAGGCAGAAATTTATAGGCATAAATCAGGGGAATATGTGTAGGAAGGGATATTGGAATGTAGGATAATGGTGGAAGGAATATAAGGTTGGATCAGGCTGAATTTGTTAATCAGGGCCCACTAAGCAGAGATTCTGCATTCAATGTTGTAGCTCGAAGGGTTTAAGAGTTCATTGGGGTGGTTGGCTGAAACATGGATCAAAAGGTAGCCAGAAGTACCTGAGGTTGAAATGCCAGTACTTCCCTGGAATAATGCAGATGAGAGCACCCAAAGCTTAGAGAGACTGGAATGTAAGAGTGGATTTATCACAGAAGACCTGCTCATACACCCCAGGAATGTCCAGAGGACATGTCTCTTACCAAGACTTGGAGGAATAAATTTGTGAGACTAGCTCCACCATTCCTGAAGAGCTTTGTAGTTTCCCTTCTCTGTAGGTCAAATATTACTGTGGGAACTGCTGCCACTGAACTGGAATCCTTAAACACAATGGGAATGATCAGACTCAAGTTGGAAGATGTCACCTGGCAGCAGTTAATGGCCAAAGACAACGTGGGTGTGGCCATCACAATGGACAGCAAAGTCACAGCAGCAGTCAAACTAATCTGACTCACAGAGATTTATGGCATTGGCTAATAGATCGTGGGGTACCTAGAAGTTAAGTGGATGGGCATTCTATTAAGTTCTTGTTTGAGCTGTATAAGCAGAAGTGTTCTTGATCAAGTGAACAAAACTCTAACGTTAATTACAAAAACAGAGAATCATGGCCCCTTAACCAATTCCCAGACTTGACACAGTTTTCAGACCCTGAGCCCCTTGACTGAGAGGAAGGCCAGGAACCCTTGGGGAAAGATCTTGTTACATTGCCAAAATTTATACTGTTCTCCTTCTTCAAAGCCTTCCCCAAGATGTATGGCTTTTTACTAAGGTAACTGCATTGAGGAAAAGGAAATGATCAGCTATTTGGGGGATTAATAGACACTAGCTCAGAAGTGACATTGATTCCAGGAGACCCAAAATGTCACTCTGTTCTACCAATCAGTGTGGGGAATTATGGAGGTCAGGTCATGGATGGAGTTTTAGCTGAGGTCCATTTCACAGTGGGTCCATTGGGCCCCAGACCCATTTTGTGGTCATTTCCCCAGTTCTGGAAGGCATAATTGGAATCAACATATTTAGTAGCTGGCAGAATCCCCACATTTGTTTCCTGATTCATAGAGTGAGGGCTATTATGGTAGGAAAAGCCTAGTGGAAGCCATTAGAACTGCCCCTAACTAGCAAAATAGTAAATCAGAAGCAATATCAGATTCCTGGAGGGATTGTAGAAATTAGTGCCACCATCAAGGACTTGAAGGATGCAGGGGTGGTGATCCCCACCACATTCCCATTCAACTCTCCTGTTTGACCTGTGCAGAAAACAGATGGGTCTTGGAGGATGACAGTGGATTATCATAAATTTAACTAGGTGATGACTCCAATTGCAGCTGCTGTTCCAGATGTGGTATCATTGCTCACTTACATAAACATATCCCCTGGTACTTAGTATGTAACTATTGATCTGGCAAATGCTTTTTTGCCTCAATAACTGTTAGTAAGGACCACCAGAAACAGTTTTTCTATCAGCTGGCAAAGCCAGCAATATACCTCCACTGTCCTACCTAAGGGGTATATCAACTCTCCAGCCCAATGTCATAATCTTGTCTTCAGGGTCCTCGATCATTTCTCCAACCACAAGACATCACACTGGTCTACTATATTGGTGATATCATTTTGATTGGACATAGTGAGCTAGAAATAGCAACTCCTCTTGACTTGTTGGTAAGGCATTTGTGTGTCAGAGGATGGGAGACAAATCCAACAAAAAGACACAGCCTTCCACCTCAGTGAAATTTCTAGGTGTCTAATGATATGGGGCATGTTGAGACAGCCCTTCTAAGGTGAAGGATAAGCTACTGCATCTGGCCCATCTATAACCAAAACAAAAGGCACAATGCCTAGTTGGCCTCTTAACATTTTGGAAACAACATATTCCTTATTTGGTTGTGCTACTCTGGCCTATTTACCAAGTGACCAGAAAAGCTACTAGTTTTGAGTAGCTTTGAGTGGGGATTGAAACAAGAGGAGGCTCTATGACAAGTCCAGGCTGCTGTGCCACTTGGGGCATATGATCCTGCAGATCCAGTGGCACTGAAAGTGTCAGTGGTATTTGGAGCCTTTGGTAGGCCCCTATAGGAGAATCACAATGCAGGCCCTTAGGATTTTGGAGTAAAGCCTTGCCATCCTCTTCAGATAACTACTCTCCTTTTGAGAAGTAGCTTTTGGCCTGCTAATGGCCTTATTAGAAATTGGGCTCTTAACCATGGGCCATCAAGTTACCATGGGACCTGAGTTGGGTGCTGTCTGACCCACCAAGTCATAAAACTGGGCATACATAGCAGCACTCCATCATAAAATGGAAATACGAGCTAGGGCTCTAGTAGATCCTGAAGTCACAAGTAACTTACATGAGGAAGTGGCCCAAATGCCCATGAATCCCACACTTGCCATATTACCTTCTTTTTCCCAGACCAGAGCTATGGCATCTTTGGGAGTTCCTTAACTCCCCAAGTTAAGAAACAGTTGACTGAGGAAGAAAAAACTTGGGCCTGGTTTACAAATGGTTCCACATGATATGCAGATACCACCCAAAAGTGGACAGCTATAGCACTATAGTCCCTTTCTGAGATGTCCCTGAAAGACAGTGGTGAGGGGAAATTGTCTGAGTGGGTAAACTTCAAACAGTGCACCTGGTTGTTCATTTTGCTTGGAAGGAGAATTGGCCAGAGGTGTGTTTGTATACCAGCTCATGGGCTGTTGTTAATGATTTGGCTGGATGGTCAGGGACTTGGATAATTTGTGATAAAGAGGTTTAGGAAAGAGGTATGTGAATAGACCTTTTTGAGTGGGCAAAAACATGAAGATATTTTCAAGTGGGTAAGATGACCTGTTCTGTGGATACCAGTTAGCATCTTCCCCTCATCACTCCTGTCATTGCCCATGGGCTCATGAAGAAAGTGGGCATGGTAGTAAGGTTGGAGGTCATGCGTGGGCTCAGCAACATGGACTTACACTCAGCAAGGCCAACCTGGCTACAGCCACTGCTGAGAGCCCAATCTGCCAACAAGAGAGATCCCCTACCCCCTCAGCCCCGATATGGCATCCTGAGGTGATCAGCCTGCTTCCTGGTAGCAGGTTGATTAAGATGAAACACTTCCATCATGGAAGGGATAGCTAAAGTATGTGTCTACTTTAGATTAGAGTTTGCCTTCCCTGTTTGCAATGCTTCCACCAAAACCACCATATATAGACTTATGGAATGTCTTATCTACCATCATGTTATTCCATACAGCATTGATTCTGATCAAGAAACCCACTTCACAGCAAATGAAGTGTGGGAATGGGCACAGACATGGAATTCTCCATGTTCCTCATCATCCAGAAAGAGCTAGAACAGTGGAATGGCAATTTGAGGGCTCAATTGCAGTGCCAAACATGTGCCCATACCTTACAGGTCTGGGACAATGTTCTCCAAGAGTCTGTGTATGCTCTGAATCAATATCCACTCTATGATTCTGTTTATCCCAAAGTGAGGATTCACAAGTCCAGGATCAAAGAGTGAAAATGGGAGTGGCAGCACTCACTATCACCCCTAGTGATCCACTAGAATAATTTTGCTTCCTGCCCCTGCAACCTTAAGGCCCACTGGTCTGTAGGTCTTAGTTCCAAAAGAAGGAGTGCTCCCACCAGGAGACACAACAATGATTCCATTGAACTGGAAGTTAGGATTGTCACCTGAGCACTTTGGGTTTCTCATGCCTCTGAATGAACAGGCAGTGAAGGAGATTATTGCACTGGCCAGGGTGATTGATCCTGATTATCAAGGGGAAATAGGATTGCAACTATGAAATGGAGGTAGAGAAGAGTTTTCCTGGAATACAGGAGATACCCAAAGGTGTCTCTTGGCACTACCTTACCCTGTGATGAAGTTCAATGGAAAACTTCAACAACCCACTCCAGGCAGAACTATCCATGGCCCCAAAACTTCAGGAATGAAGATTTGAGTCACCCCACCAAGCAAAGAATCATGGTCAGCTGAGGTGTTTGCTGAGGGGAAGGGGAACATAGAATGGGTAGTGGAAGAAGGTAGTGATAAATATGAACTATGACCATGTGACCAGTCACAGAAACAAAGACTGTAATGGTATAAATATTTCCTCCTTGTTTTGATGTAAGTGTGTTTGTATTTGACATAAAGCAAATATCTTTTCTTCTCTATCTTATCTCCTTATCATACGACATAAATTGTATTGTTCATGTCATAATACTTAAGTTATAGAATATCAAGTTTAAGAGTGAATGTGACCCAAGGACCTGCACTCTATTCTGGAGAGATTTAGTGCATTTCTGATTCTATGCAGGACAGCTGAGTATTGTTAGATGACAAATACAACTGTTATTTATTGTGTTCTATTCAGAGGTTAAGTATGGTTTCAAGTGATGTGTATTGCTGCCAAGTTGACAAGGGGTAGACTGTGATAGTTAGGTCCATGTGTAAACTTGGCTAGGTGATGGTGCTCAGTTGTTTGATCAAACAAGCACTGGCCTAACCATTACTTCATGGATATTTTGTGGACTTAAATCATCAGTCAGTTGATTGTATCTGTGGCTGATTACATCCATGATCAACTAAGGGTATTGTCTTCTGCAATGAGAGAGTTCATTCACTGGATTTAGTCCAATCAGTTGACAGCTTTTAAGGGAGAGGTGACAATTTCAGTAGTCAGGAATTCCTGCTTCAGCCAGCCAGCCTTTCCTGGAGAATTCATTAAAAAAAACTTCATCAGAGTTGCCGGTTTACAACCAGTCCTATGGAATTTGGACTCATGCATCGCCACAGTTGCATGAGATACTTTTATATAAGCTCATATTAGCAGAAACCTCCTGTTGGTTCTGTTTCGGTAGAGAACCCTCATTAATACAGTTGTGCTAGGTTGAAACTATTATGCACCCCAGAAAAGCCATGTTCCTTTAATCCTAATCCAATCCTTGGGGAGCAGATTTATTGTTTAGGTGGGATCTTTGGATTAGTTTTTTTCCAAAGAAATGTCACCCCACCCATTCAAGGTGGTTCTTAATTGTTTACTGGAGTCCTTAAAAGGGTCCACAGTGAGAAAAAGAGCTCAGATGCTTTGAGATAAGTCAGAAACTCAGATAGGAGGCCACTAGAACCAAGAGCTGAAAACAATGTAACCCAGGAGCAAAAGGCCAGCAGACGTCAACATACATCTTCCCATGTGACAGAGGAAGCCAGATGCTGCCTTCTTTGAGAAGATATCCTCTCATTTGTGCCTAAATTTGCACATTGTCCAACCTTAAAATTGTATTTGTAACTTAATACATCACCTTTATAAAAGCCAGTCTGTTTCTGATACATTACATTCTGGTGGCTTTAGCAAACTGAAACAACAGGGTATAATCAAAAGTACAGAAGTGACTTGCACTGAATCTATCGCATTCCCTGTCCTGTTCTGAAAATCATAGTATGAAGGTGGGGCTGCTTATTTTGGGAAGAAGCACAGTACAAAGAAAGGAATCTTTAAAAAGGCTGAAGTCAGCAATCCTGAAATAAGAAAATCGTACAAAAGAGTGGAGATCATCTCTTCTGACACAGATCTAAGTAGCTTAAAGTGAAATGAAAAACATCCCAAAGTGTATAAATCATCTGAGATACTGATAGTTAAGCACAAGAGCTTCAGACAGAAAGATTCACAAATATTTCCAGCAGAGTTCCTAGAGTGGAAACTTTGGGTAATGCAATAGTAATAGCAGCACATTTCCCAAGCTTTTATTTCCATACATGAAACAGAAAAAGTAGTATTTGCTAAGTGGGGTGTTTTGAATTATGTACCCAATGAAAGACATTTTCTTAATCTTTATACATGTTCCTGTGAGTGTGAATTATTTGCAAATAAGATTCTTTAAAGATGTATTATCAGTTGGGGTTTGGACTCATTAGTGAATGAGGTCTTCTAAGATCCTATTAATTTTTCCTCAGTTGAATGATGGTGAGTCTTAATCCATATTACTGGAGGCCTTATAGAGAGAAGCCAGAACAAGTTAGAAGTTAAAGGCAGCCACAGTAAGACAAAAGAAGAATAAGCACAAGGAGAGAGAGGTCAGCAGGTGATTGGAGATAGAGATGCAAGCTAAGAAACACAAGTGCTAAAGAATTCAGGGAGAAAGCATGGCCTAGCTGACACCTCGATTTCAGACTTCAAGCCTGCGAAATGGAGACAATAAATCTTGTTGTTTAAACCAACCTATTGTGTGTTATTTATTAAAGTTCCCCTGACAAACTAAGACACCACGTTAGATGGCAAGGAATGTAGTAGCCTTGGAGAAGGGAGAGGAGAGGTGAGGCACAGCAGCCAGGGGACTTCTAGTCGTAAGTGGGAGAATGTAATTTGACCCAGGTATTGGAGATTGAAACATGTCCCCAAAAGACGTGTTCAAGTTCTAATGTCCTGACTGTGGGTGTGAACTTGTTTGTAAATAACATCTTTGAAGATCTTATTGAGTCCCAGTCAAAGCAGGGTGGCCCTTAATTCGATATTATTGAAGTCCTTAAAAGGAGAAGAAATCTGGACAGAGGTCCAAATGACTGAGCAGAAAGAGTGGAAGCCACAGGAGGAGACAAAAGGAGACAGATCACCATGTGACTTTGGCATAGTTTGAGCCACCACCAGAACATTACAGACTTCAGAGAAAGCGTGGCCGCCAATACCTTATTTTAGGACTTGTAGCTTCTAAAAACTTTGAGACAATAAATTCCTGTTGCTTGAGACAACCAGTCTGTGATATTTGTTATACCAGTCCTGGAAAACTAAGACACCAAGTTAATTGAAAAAACAAGGAAATTGAAAGGAAATACAGCTATGGAATACGCATGATATTGGGAACTGTGGGAAGGGAAAACAATATATATTTATATGTAGTTATAAAGATATTGCATATATTTATCATATAGATGATAAATTATAAGATTAATAAATTCGTGTATACAAGTATGCATTTATACTTGTTTCAGATGATATTTTACAAGTATACCACTAATTAGGCATTTATTTCCTATTTCTTTAATCACATACATTTTTTATTATATTTGTTTAAGTTCACTAATGCTGCCAAAATGCAATATACCAGAAATGGGATGGCTTTTATAAAGGGAATTTATTACATTACAAGTTTACAGTTCTAAGGCCCTGAAAATGCCCAAATTAAGGCACCAACAAGAGGTTACCATCACTCAAGAAAGGCTGATCCTGTCCAGAACACCTCTGTCAGTTGAGAAGGCACATGGCTGGCATCTGCTGGTTCCTTGCTCCTGAGCTCTGTTGCTTTCAGCCTGTTTCCTATGGGGGGTTTCTCACTTGACTTCTCCAGGGCTGGGTTTCATCTCTTGACTTCCTTTGGCTGTCTCCAGGTTCTGACTTGCTTAGTATCTCATTAGAAGGCACATGGCAATATCATCTGGGCTCTGCATTTCTAAACATCTCGGTCTCATGTTGCCTCTGTGGCTCTCTAAGCATCTCCAAATTGCCGTGTCCCTGTCAGCTCTGAAGCAACTGTTCTCCACGCGTCTGCATCTGAGGTTTCTCCAAAATGTTTCCCCTTTTAAAGAACTCCATAAACTAATCAAGATCCACCTTGAATAGGTGGAGTCATATCTCTAGCTAACCAAAAGGTCACACCCACAACTGCATGTGTCACATCTCCATGAAAACAATCCAATCAAAATTTCCCACCCTAATCAATAGATCTGGCCCCACAAGTTTAGATCAGGATTGACATGGCTTTTCTGGGGTACATAAAAGTTTCAAACCAGCACAATATTGTATAAATGTGTTATTTTAAATTAATTTGAGTATAGCAATCACTTACATAGTGCTTGCAGTATGCCAGTTGCTAAGAACTTTATATGTATTAACTCATTTAATGGGAACAACAACCCTATGAGGTTGATCCTATTATTATACCCATTTTACTGATGAGGGAACTGAAGTATAGAGGCCTGCCAGAATCACACAGCCAACAGTGGATGGAGCTATGTTATGAACTCAGATGGTCTGACTCTAGCCTTTACCCTTCTGCTAACTGTGTTATCTGCTAATAAAGGACAAGCATGCAAAAACTCTATTTAAATAAAGGTATGAGAAAGAAAGATAGTCATAGGAAGTAGGGTAAAATAACTGTAGCAGCAAACTAGCACAAGGGACACTGAATAGATCTCTGAGTTTTTAGTACTCAGGGTGAAAACAGAAATATGATTTGCAAGTCTTATTATAATCTGTAGATTTAGTTTGACTACTGTCAGTGGACAAATTATAGTGGGAAATAGTTTGCAATGACACATGGTTGGAGCCATATTTTGGGGACAAAGCAATTTCAATAGACTGTAGGGCAGAAGTAGGAATTTTGACCATGTTTGTTCATCAGTGGGCTGTATGTGAAGAAAGCTGTAGACCATATTACCACCTCTGTGAAACCAGACAACCCCAGGAGCTAAACCAAGTACAACACTTTGAAATCCAATGGCAGTTGTGCTAACCACACATTATGTACTGGCAATATTCCTCTTGCAAATTTCAAAGAAATATAGAAAAAAAGCAGAAGATTCTTTCATGTTAACTGGACTACACTGCAATTTAAAATTTTCTCTGCAAAAGAAATAATAATTTCTTCCCTTTCTCTGTTTTTATTTTAGCCACACACTTTTGCAAGAGCAAGTTACAGAAATGTATCCTGAAAATTGACATTTTCAGGCAGTACCAGGCACTGCGTCGGGCACTGAGGCAACCCTCTTGGCATGTTGACCCCTACCTTTTGCTGCGCCAAGTTCTGATCGCAGCGGGAGATTTGAACTCATTATGAAATACAATTCGGCTTCCAGAACTGGGTACCATCTGTCTTCCTTGGTGATAAGGTTGACATTTGCATCCATTGAAAATACTTAAGTCAAGTCATTCTTGTGCTAATGCTCAAGGGAAGAACCTGCAGCTGACTTAAATCCAAGCACTGACAGGTAGTAGCCCTGGGATCCAGCAGCTTTTCACATCAGCGCATCTTCCACAAGGTGTAATCGTAAAACAGTCATGCTTTGGAATTTTGAACCAGACAATAGACAAAGAGATAAAAGGAAGTTAGGATTTTTTCTTTCTTTTTTTCTTTTGTCTCTATTTTTTCACACTGTTCACCAAGAGAGACTATTCTCTCTATTCAAGTTACATTTATTTCTGTTTTACAGGTTGTGAATTTCTTTATAGCAAAACTTGACGTTTATTTGTACACTATTTTAACTGAAAAAATTTGAATATTACATTTGATCATCATAGAGTCAAGAAAAGTGCTTTTCTGAGTTATTTCATTAGTCACTACATACTATCAGTGATCTATTATGAGCTTAGGATAATATTTTATGGAAGGACTAGAATAAAAAGTAAGTAGAAATAATAGTTTGCATTATTCTCTGACTAATGTGATCTTGGTGAACCAAAAAGTTCATACACAGTTCTAAGATATAATGACTTTAATTTTACACTTATTTTTTATTGAATGAATGTTTTACTACCTTAAATGTATTCATTCATTATTTATTTGACTTTGGTTAAGCCAGCTTACATCATGATGACTATTTCCTTAATATATCCATCATGTTGCAAACTATAGAAATAATATTCTTTAATTATATAGTGGTCAATTATAAATTTTGGATATATAGACCAGAATTCAGTAGCTTAAAATTTTTACTGGAAGCCAGGAAGAGGGAAGAAGATTTAATGAAACTTAACTGCATTACTTTATGTTCTCATTTCCAAACTGTTCATTGTGTCATTGGTTATTTGAGTGCCCAAGTTTATTCTCTTACATGCTGTAGTCATAGGTAAAAATTTAGCCTTTACTTTGTTATATTCTTCTAAAGCTATTAGACTGAAGATTTTGCTTACTACAAAAAATATAGGCAGCATGGGATAAAGGAAAAAGCAAAGGGTAAGTAGTCAAGACAGCTTGGCTTCTATCTTGCTTCTTTCAGTGATTTTCTGTATGATCTTAAGTAACTCACAAGGCTTCTTCATCTCATTTTCTCAGTTTCTCCATCTGTAAACAGCAGTAACAAGACCTAGAAAACAATAGTGGGGTGGGCATAGGATAGACATTCCATTCCAGAAGGGAGAAATTGGAAGGAAAACAAAGCTCATGGTTCCCAAGCAAGTCTGAAACCCAGCAGGGCCAACTCCATTAGACTCTAAGGACTGAAAATCATCTCTTCAAAATCATCTAGGCTTTACTAGCAAGTACCTCAAAATTCTTCCAATCTCTAACTATTACTTAATCCAAAGCCTCTTTGACATTTTTAGGTATTTGGAAGAGCAGTGCTGCACTTTCTGATATCAAAACACTGTCTTAGTTTGACAGGGCTGCTATGACAAATACCACACAAGCAAGCATTTATGTCTCGCAGTTTTGCAGGCTAGACACCTAACATCAAGATCTCAAAGGCCATACTTTCTCCCCTAAGTGAGTAGCTTTCTGGTTCTGGCTTGCTGCAATTCTTGGAGTTCCTTGGTTTGCATCTCTACCTTTGTCACATGATCTCCTCTTGAGGCTTTCTCTGACTTCTGGTTTCTACATCTTCTGGCTTCTTCTGGTTTCTGGTTTCTATGACTGATTGCATCTAAATTCCTGCTCTTTATAAGGCCTCTGGTAATATGGATTAAGACCCACCCTGATTCAATTTGGCTACACCTTAACTAATACACTCTGCCTATAACAGATACTTTATTTCAATGGAAAAGATAACCGCAGTTTGAAGAACACAATATTGCATGACAAGAAGTATTACATATAACATGTAAAGATTTAACATTTGTCGAGAAAATATACAGTAGCTGTTCTAGTTTGCTAGCCACTAGAACAAGATATACCAGAAACAGAATGGCTTTTTAAAAGAGAAATTTATTAAGTTGCTAGTTTGCAGTTCTAAGGACATGAAAATGTCCAAATTAAAGCAAGGCTAGAGAAATGTCCAATCTAGGGCACCCAAGGAAAGATATCTTGGATGAAGAAGGCCGACAAAATTCAGGGGTTCTTTGTCAACTGGAAAGGCACATGGTGAACTTGGTGACGTCTGTGTCTTTCTCTCTGGGCTTCTTATTTCATGAAGCTCCCCGGGGTGGGGGGTGGGGGTTCCTTCTTCATTTCCAAAGGTCTCTGGCTGCATAGGGCTTTGTTGGCTCTCTTGCTTTTTCCAAAATGTTTCCTCTTTTGTAGGATTCCAATAAACCAATCAAGACCCACCTGGAATGGGTGGAGTCATGTCTCCCTCTAATCAAAGGTTAATACCCACAATTAAGTGCACCACATTTCTGTGGAGATAATTTAATCAAATCACCAACCTGCAGTGCTGAATAGGGATTAAAAGAAACAGCTGCCTCCAAAAGATGAATCAGGATTAAAACATGACTTTTGGGTGGGCCATGGTGGCTCAGCAGGCAGAGTTTTCACCTGCCATGTTGGAGACCCAGGTTTGATTCCTGGTGCCTGTCCATGCAAAAAAAAAAACATAGCTTTTCTAGGGTATATAATCCTTTCAAACTGGCACAGTAACCATACATACTGAATTTTTAGCCTCAATTTCTAAGATTCTGTTCCATTTTCTCTATAAATCTAGTACTTATACTGTATCTCTCAATTTTTATCTTGGTAGCATATAATTTATATAATTTGCATTTGAAATATCAGTGATAAAATGTTACCTTTATAAAAATTAATTTACTAATTAATGCAAACTAATGCAATATCTATGTAATGTTATCCTAATGTAATTGCATTTAATTTGAGATCTGTTTCACAATTTTCTTCTTTTGCTGAAACACAGCTTATATGTTTATTATCATATCCAAGCCTGTAGTGGTTTGGAGCCATGTATCTCAGAAAAACATGTTCTTAAACTTAATCCATTCCTGTGGGTGTGATCCCATTAGAAGTAGAACCTTTTGATGTTACTTCAGTTACGATGTGGCCTAACTCAGGTAGGATGGGTCTTAATCCTATTACTGGAGCATTTTATAGGCGGAATGAAATTCAGACAGAAAGTCACAGAGGGAGCAGCCTGAAGCTAAAGGTCAGCAGAGCCTGGAAGAAAAGGGAGACGCCAGGAAAGGCTGCCCTGCGCATCGCCATGTGATGGACGAGCCCTGACCGAGGATCACTGGCAGCCAGCCCCAGAACACCAGTCCTCAGGAAGAAATCATCACCTTGCTGATGCCTTGATTTGAATTTTTCCTAGACTCAAAACCATAAGCCAATAAGTACCCATTGAATAGTATTTTCTTTAGCAATGAGGATACTAAAACACAGCTTGATATTAGAATATTTTATACACATTGGATTTTATCATCCCAATTGTTTTATTCTGGCTGCTCCATGCTACACCTGCATATTTGAATGTTTTTACTGATTTCTCTTTCCATATATGTATGAAATAATTTCTTTGACCACCAATGTAATATAGTCTCTATATACTGAAAATTTTAATTAGCTTTATATTCTGAAACCATGGGTTCAATTTTCTTGCCCTTTTAAAATATGTTCTTTCCAAATATATATACTTGTGGGACTTAAGAGTTTGAAATATGTCCATCTTTCAAACCTATGACTAAAACAAATTCTCAACTGTTGTGCAATTATGTCATTACATACAAATCAAGGACATAGGTTTCTCAAAGCATATGCAAACAACTCAGTAATGTAAAATGTATAACAACTATATATGCAGATTGATACATTATGAGTAGTAATACTTTGTAGAGGTATTAAAATTAAAATACTTGAGTTAATGCATGTGCATGCTTTTAGTAGCTGTGCATTTCAAACTCACTTTCTCTGAGATGCAAGGTTTATCCATCTCATTTTTACTTCCTCCTCATGATTCTATTAATCAAATGTGAAACTCAGTTATAAATAATAACTCACTGAGAGTCAGAAAAACTAAGATTACTGACTTAGACTTTACCACTTTGTGGCTTTATGTAATCATTTGCTTACTGTACTGGGTTGTCCAACCTCCATATCACCCTCTCTGGGAAGCCTTGCCTTGTCTCTTGTGCTGGTTTGAAAGAATTTATCTACCCCAGAAAAGTCATACTTGGATTCTAATCCAATCTTGTAGGATGAAAACATTTCTTTTCAGCCCTATTCAGTATTGTATGTTGGAAACTTGTTTAGATCATCTCCATGAAGATGTGACTCTCCCAATTGTGAGTATTAACTTTTGAATAGAGGTAGATGCAACTCCACCCATTCCATGTGGGTCTTGATTAGTTTACTGGAATATTTTAAAAGAGGAAGCATTTTTGGAGAGGGCCTCTTTTTAGAATGAGGAGAGAGCCGCAGTAACCATGGTAAAGCAACGAGGCCAAGAGCCCATGTAGCCAGAGACCTTTGGAGATGAAGGAATATGTCCCTGGGGAGCTTCATGAAACAAGATGCCTGGAGAGAAAGCTAGTAGATGCCACCATGTTCACCGTGTGCCTTTTAGTTGAGAGAGAAACTGTGAAATTCATTGGCTTTTCTTGACTGAAGGTAACCTCTTGTTGGTGCCTTAATTTGTACATTTTTATAGACTTGCTTTAATTGGGATATTTTCTTGGCCTTAGAACTGTAAATTAGCAACTTAATAAATTCTACCTTTTAAGAGCCATTCTATTTCTAGTATATTGCATTCAGGCAGCTAGCAAACTAGAACATCTCCCTTAATAGGAGTTGGTCTTTCTTTTCTCTCCATATCTATGAACCCCTGTTTGTCAATATCACATTTTGTTCCTTGTATTTTAATTTAGGTATGTTTCCCTCAACAGATTGTAAATTATTGTTGATCAGGGACCGTGCCTGTTCCTTTAGTGTCCCTCATGACATTTCAGATTAAATGCTTCATGATGAATTGTTAAATCTGTAACCAAAGGGTCTAGAATATTACCTTACTTGCAAGTTAGGAGGCCAGAGCTTTATATATAATAACAGACACATGAAACTCTGGGTCAGGGAATTGCTCTTTTACTCACAGAGCATCTTGTATCAGTCTCCATGTCCCAATTCCCAGAAGGCAACATGGTGAAAATTAGATATGCCTGTACATGCAGAGGTTTTTGCCACAAGAGAAGAATACTGAACTATGAAACTTGAAGCTTGTGTAGGGATACTGCCTTTGTCTTCGAATGTAAACAAATCTTCTGGGAAGAGAAAGGGAAAGTCTCTCCCACACCACTCAGAAATACAAACAAATTATTCTGGAAACACATATCTCTCCATCTCTTCTCCAGAAGGCTCTATCTTAGGTTTCTTTTCAATCATCCTTTAACCTACATGCCGGTGGTCTTTGCTCAGAACGCCTTGACCTGGCAGGAACATGAAAATATTCATGAGTATTGTCTTCCAATAATAAGTTAGCTGACATATAATTTATTGTCTTTCAAACTAGGACATTTTGGAGAGTCAAGGGGGAGCCATTAAAACTTTTTTGCCAGATCAGTATCGTGAAAGACAGGAAAGGTTAAGAAACTGTTTTAGATTAAAGAAAACAAAGCAGACATGTCACTTAAATTTAATGTGTGATCTGCATTGGATCCTGAATCTGAAAAAAAATTTTTTTTTAAGCATTGCAATAAAGGGCATTATTTGGAAAACTGAGAATATTTTATGCAAGTTGATACAAAATTTATACATTTTATAAATTATATACTTTATAATGTTATAAAATATATATGTATATATATTTGTTATTATTATAGCAGGGTTCAATTTCTTGAACTTGATAATTTTAGTGAGGTTAGAAAACACTCTTGTTCTTGGGATATACATGCTCAAGTGTTTAAGGTTCAAGAATCATGATGTGGAGACCCAGGGCCTGGACCCTCCCTTTCAAAATAAGAATAAGTTACCGCAGGTAGCCGCCTACAGTGACCAGGACAGAAGTTAAAGGTCATTAGACGTCTTCTGGGGGAAGGGGGAAGAATGTACAGATGGTATCATAAATAAGGCATTAAAACTACCCTCCCTTGATTACTGTTGATAACAAGCCTCAGTCCCCTGTGTCACGAGACCCTGCTGAAACTTTGTTATCACACCTTGTCTTAAACCTTTACAATCCATCCCTTGTACTCCCTGCCCTTTGCTGAACTTCCATTTTCCTGACCAGTTGCCATTGGGAAGAATCTTCTCCTGATCATAAGTCCTAAAAAAATCCATGCTTAACTCTCTGCCTCTCATGTTCTTTGTTCTTAGGGCTGCCCAAACTCAAGCCCTCGAAAAAGTACATTGGAACACAAATGTCTACAACTTACACTCAAATGGCTCAGAAAAGAAATATGCATTTGTGTGTATATGTGAATATGAAGAAAGAGAGAAACAGCAAGTAAAGAAAACAAATGTGACTAAATTGAAGCATATGGGTGTTGCAACTTAACCAAAGTTTAAATATTTTCAATTTTTAAAAAGACTGAATAAAATTTACATTGGTAAACAGGAGTAGATTGGGATAGTACCATGCAAACCGGGATATAAGGTTGCCCTATTTATAAAGCATATTACTATGTGCCAAGTACTGTAATAGGCTCTGAGATACAAAGATAAGGGACTTCTTTTTTATTTTAAGGAATACACCATACAGAGGGGGAAAATCAGATAGGTTAGCAAAGAATTACAATTCTGCATGAAATTGTGCGGTGTGAAGAAAATATCATTGTGTTCCTGTGCAGTTGGGGCTTTCCTAACAAATTTTGCTGACACTTGAGACCTGGAATAAAAGAACAAGTCAACAGAGCCCAGAAGAGAAAGAATAGAACATTGCCATGTTATGGGAAAGCCAAGGATCCCAAAGCTTGCTGGCATCCAGCACCAGAATGTTACTGACTTTGGGGAAAAAGCATTGCCTTGCTGATACCTCAATTTTGGACTTCTCCTACTCTCAAAACCATGAGTCTTTAAGACATTCCAGTGTGGTATTTGTCATAACAATCTGGATTACGTATAATACAGACTCTTCGTGTATGTGTAGACGTGATCTGGCTTTCATCCCGTTGCCCCGGGGGTAAAAATTGAGACCAGGGCTATTTGCTGTGAGAAAACATAAATCTTTCTCTGATTGGAAAACCTGGACATGCACTCAGGGCAAAGTTAATGAAGATAAATATAACCCAACAGAAATACTTTAGAGGTTCTCAAAAATAAGAGGTTTGGGTATTCTATAAACAGAGAGAAGGCATCTACTACTCTATTCTAGGGCCTGGTCTGTATCTTAAAGACTTACCAGCTTGACAGAAGTAGAAGAGAGGCACCCATCATGAGTTTCCAATATACGTGCATTTGAATTTAAATATATGGAATGTGCCAGTTTGAAACTATTGTGTACCCCCAAAAAGCCATGTTCTTTAATCCTGCTTTAATATTGCTGGGTGGGATCTTTTTTATTTAAGTTGCTTCCATGGAGATATGATCCACCCAGCTGTGGGCGGGGCCTTTTGATTAAGTGGTTTCTATGGAGATATGTGTCCACTCATTCAAGGTGGGGGCCTTACTGGAGTCCTTTCAGAGGTAACCATTTTGGAAAAAGCTACAGAGCCGACATGAGATCCAGATGTTTGGGGATGGAGGAAGGAAACACCCCCAGGAAAGCTCTTTGAAACCAGAAACCAAGGACCCTGGCAGGCACCCATCACGTGCCTTCCCAGCTGACAGAGGTGTTCTGGACCCATCAGCCTTTCTTGAATCAAGGTATCTTTCGTTGGATGCCTTAGTTTGGACATTTGTATATGCAAAGAGCTATAAACTTGCAACTTAATAAATTCCCTTTTCAAAAGCTGTTCCAGGAGTGCAAAGGTAGGTCGGTGGTAGAATTCTCACCCGCCTTGTGGAAGACCCGGGTTCGATTCCTGGTCCATGCACGTCCCCAAAACAAACACACAAACAAAAAGTCAACAAATGGTGCTGCAATAATGGGCTACTCACATGGAAAAATTATGAAAAGTAACCCTGCCACACAGCACACACACACAAAAAGCTGATCCACTTCAGGTATATTACATTCTGGCACCTTTAGCCAGACATGGCTGGCACCAAAACATAGCCTGGCACCAAAACATAGACTATTTCATTTTTTTAAAATCTATGAGATGGGTTGGTGATATGTGTTCTTTTCTACCCTCATCTTGAAGGATCATTTGAATAGAACAATATACTAGTTGATACTAATGAGCAGACATTTGGGAAGCAGCATGTTTAGTAGAAAGACCATCCAAGGGCTTCAGAGCCAGTCAGACTTGGGTTTGGATCTCAACTGTAGGAGCTTATCAACTCTGATTATCAGTTTCAACCTATACAAGAAAATGGAATATTAATGTTTACCTTGAAGGATTGTTGTAAGGATTTAATGACACAACCTATGTTATGTGCCACTTAGAAATAATATGCCATTTAGAAATAATAGGTGCTAAAGGAATATTTGTTCTTTCCTTTCTTTTAGTTTATTCTTTTTACCATTTTGTACAAGGCCATCAAGTTATAGGAAGAAAGAATTCAAATAACTGCACAAAATTATTTCTAGTATTTTTCTATCTCCACAAACACTTTATTCTTGAAATGAGGCTTTGTAAAAATAGATCTTATGTTGTGAATTGATTATACATCACCAACATGCAAGGAATAAATTTTGAGTGGGTGACTTTAGACTTTTGAGATACCTTAAAAGAACCACAAGGCATCAAAAAATATTTTATCAGTGACCTACACTCAAGATTACAAGTAATATGAGTGTATGAGCCATATTCAGAGTTGTTTTTAAGTCAAAACAAATTGATAGGAGAAAAAAATGACATTTTACTTTTCTTCGTTCACTCATAGACTCATATGCTCTATTGAATTATTTATTTCAGGGAAAAAGTTCTCTGAAATTTCTGTAGTTATAAAATCCAGAAAAACATAAGAAACATGGATTCCTGCAAGTAATTGCTATGAATATTTTTAAAATTTTTCTTTTCTTTTTGCCACCAGGGTTATCACAACCTTCTTAACAGAAGTAAAGTATTGTTTGAAACAGGCCATCTCAAAGGAGCTCCAAGCAGTCCAAATTTACAAAGCTAAGCACTCCTGGGCTTTCACCGTGAATTTAGTTGAATTGTGTTTGGTTTGTGGTAATAGGAACTGAAAGTCATTCATAATCCGCTAATTACATGGGCTGATCTTTGTCCCTTCTCACATCATTGTTTGTGGTATAACATCTATGGACAGAAAAGAAATTTGTATGCACATATTAATGGGAGAATAGAAGGAAGACTTCTAAGGACAATGTTATAACCTTTCTGAAGAATTTCCTTATACAAAACCAAGTAAAGAAAAAATACATACTATTGCAACTATGCCAAGATAATACTATTCACCAACTTTTCTCTTTGTTGCTAATTCAAAGTTTCCTGATATAGGAGAACAGTCTAATTTCCCATAAATATATTGCATTACCAGGATTAACCAGAACTCTCTAGTTCTATTTGAGATCATGTATGTCTCAGTTTCTTCCAGGGCTGCCATGATAAATATCACACTATAGGTGTGTGAGGCTAGAAGTTCAACCTCAAGCTATCACTACTCCATGCTTTCTTCCACAGTGCAAAACATTCTAGTGCTGGCTTGGCAGTAATCTTTGCTATTTTTTAGCTTGCATCCCTGCCTCCATTACCTGCTATATTAGTTTGCAAGCTGCTGGAATGTGATATACCAGGACAGAACAGCTTTTTAAAAGGAGGATTTAATAAGTTACAAGTTTACAGTTCTAAGCATATAAAAATCTCCAAACTAAGGTACCCATGGAAAGATATCTTAATTCAGGGAAGGCTGATGGGCCTGGAACAGCTCTGTCAGCTGGGAAGTCACATGGCTGGCAACTGCTGGTCTCTTGCTTCTGAAATCCTTTGCTTTCAGCCTCTGTTCCTATGGGAGTTCCTCACTTTGCTTCTCTGGGGCTGGGTTTCAACTCTCGGCTTCTCTTGGCTCTCTCAAGGTTCTGATTTTCTTAACATATCATGGTGATATTTGCTGGGCTCCAAGCCTCTCCAAACATCCATGTCTGTTCTCCAAGTGTTGGCATCAGTGTTAGCTCTGCTCTGAAGTTTCTGTCAGCTCTGTGGTTTCTGTCACTTCTATAATTTCTAACTCTGTCCAAAATGTTTCCCCTTTAATAGGATCCCAGTAAAACTAATCAAGGACCACCTGGAATGGGTAGAGTCACATCTTCATCTAATTAAAAGGTCATATCTGGTGGCATGGGTGGTTCAGTCATAGAATGCTCACCTTCCATGCAGGAGACCCAGGTGTGATTCCTGGACCATGTTCCTGCCCTCCCACCCCCCACTCCCCCCAAAATCACACCCACAATTGTGCATGCCGCAGCTCTGTGGAGATAATCTAATCAAAAGTTTCCACCTACAATACTGAATGAAAATTAAAAGAAATGGCTGCCTCCACAAGATTGGATGAGGGGATAAAATATGGCTTTTCTAGGGCACATAATACTTTCAAACCAGCATACATGGCAATCTTGTCATTCTCTGTGCTCTCCTGAGTGGCTGCACCTGAATTTCCTCTGCTTCTGAAGACTCCAGCCATGTGAATGTAGGCCCACCCTAATTCTATATGGGACTCTTTGAACATCCTTTGAACAAATGAGTCATACCCATTGAATCAGGGTTTAGGATTTGAACATGTCTTTGTGGGGGACATGATTCAATCCACAACAGTGGGCCAACCAGTGGAACTTTTTATGTGATGTTGAGTTACCTTGAATGGCAAAAGTATTTGATGAATTTTCAGTTCACTTCCTAGAACAGGAGAGAAACAGGTTAATTTAACAAAAGAACAGTGGTTAATCATCATCAATCTAATTGCCCTAAGTTATTTTACTTTTACTCTTTCTTTCCTCAGTGTCTCTCTATTAGACCCCTCTCACTCAATTGCAACTTGAAGAAATATAACAAGAGGGAAAGGCTGGAACATTTTGAATTAAACAGACTTCCATCAACCCTGGATCTTTTCACTAAAATAGAGCCAAAAAAATCTGTCTTTTCTTCAGCTGTATCACTAAAAATTTCAGGCTATTAGAACCATTCTGTCATGTAAATCATTTGACAGAAAGAAAGAACCTTAAATATCTATAGCAAAAGGTTTTCCACTAACGTTTTGAGATGGGGATAATCCATCTGTTGAATTCTTTCCTACTTTAAAACACATATGCCAGGGTGGTGTGATGGTGGCTCAATGGCAGAATTCTTGCCTGCCATGCTGGAGACCTGGGTTTGACTCCTGGTTGCTCATGCAAAAAAAATCACAGCACATATTCCACAGGGTGTGAGGGTAGTTCAGTGGTAGAATTCTCGCCTGCCATGCAGGAGACCCAGATTCAATTCCTGGCCCTTGCCCCTCCCAAATAAACAAGCAAAATTCAACAAATGGTGCTGCAATAATGAGATACGTGGAAATATTTTGAAATGTGACTCCTGCCATACAACAAACAACCACAAAAAGACATATGCCAAAATACTCTCCCTTTAATTTCTCCTTTATCTTCCTTCATAGTTGCTTTAAAAGATTTCCTATTGGAGGAATTTTTGTTTCAGTGTATTAGGAAGTTTAGTACCTTTGTTTTGACCAGAATAGTTCTAGTTAGTTTTTATTTTCATGATATTAATTTATTCATCCAATAAATATTTACTGAGGATCTCATATATGGTTATCACATTCTCTGCCCTCAGGGAACTTAAAGATGAGTGAGAGAGACAAAGAGATAAACATTGTGCAATAAGTGCTCTGATGGAAATATAAGAGCACATGAAATGGGCATCTGTGGTAGGTGGAATTATGTACTTCAACATGGAATCATTCTTAATCTTATTCCACATACCTGTGGGTGTGAATCCATTTTAAATAGGACCTCCCAAAGATTTATTTTTAGTTCAAGAGGGGCCCAACTGAATGAAGGTGATTCATAATCCAGATTATTAGAGGCCTCATTAATAGATATGGGAAGTTTTAGAAGTGTGAAAGTAGAGAACATTGCCATGTGATGAGAAAGCAAAGGAACCCCAAAGAACTGCCAGCAGCCAGAGCAAAATGCTACAGTCTTCAGGAATAAAGTAAGTGTTCTAGTTTGTTAGCTGCCAGAATGCAAAATACCAGAAACAGAATGGCTTTTAAAAGGGGGAATTTAATAAATTGCTAGTTTACCGTTCTAAGGCTAAGAAAATGTCCCAGTTTAAAATAAGTCTATAGAAATATCCAATAAAAGGCATCCAGGGAAAGACACCTTGGTTCAAGAAGGCCAGTGAAGTTCATGGTTTCTCTCTCAAGTGAGAAGGCACATGGTGAACACAGTCAGGGCTTCTCTCTCAGCTGGAAGGGTAAATGGCAAGCTTGGCATCATCTGCTAGCTTTCTCTCCTGGCTTGGTTTCATGAAGCGACCTAGGAGGCATTTTCCTTCTTCATCTCCAAAAGTTGCTGGCTCATGTACTCTCTGCTTCATGGTGCTGCAGCATTCTCTGCTCTCTCCAAATCTCCCATTCTCCAAAATGTTTCCTCTTTTATAGGGCTTCAGAAACTAATCAAGACCCACCCAAATGGGTGGAGACATGCCTCTACCTAATCCAGTTTAACAACTGCTCTTGATTGAATCACATCTCCAGGGAGATGATCTAATTACAGTTTCAAGCATACAGTACTGAATAAGGATTAGAAGAAACAACTGCCTTTACAAAATGGGATTAAGATTAAAACATGGCTTTTCCAGGGTATGTACATCATTTCAAACCAGCACAGCAAGCCTTGCCTAAATCTTGATTTTGGACTTCTAATCTGAAAACCATAAGCCAATAAATTCCCTTTTTTTTTTTTTTTAAGACAACCCATTGTGTGGTATTTGTGATAACAGCTCTGGCAAGCTAATACAGCATTTAGTTCAATCTTAAGGGGATCAGGGAGAATATTTTGGAGGAGATGATGTATCAGTCGTTATCTGATGAATGTGCAATATTAATCTAAAGGTGTGGGAAGAGTGTTTCAGTCAAAGGGGAAAGGATGTGCCAGACATTGAAAGAAAAGATGGGCATGAAAGCATGGCATTTGGGGAGAGGGAAGGTTCCTGGGTGCTGGAGGAAGAGGCAGTGAAATAAAATAAAACTGGAGGAGAATTATATCATCAACATGAGGACATGAGCTAGCCTTTGAAAATGTGTCTCCATAGAATCAGCTAGTAAAGGAAAAATCCCACTTACTTAGAACTCTGGAAGATGATAGAGACTGCAGAAGGACTCCACAAATACTGAATTGAAGAAAAAGAACAACCATCTCCAAGAGCATGTAGGAAATTTCTTCATGGACCAGACAGCCCATACCCTTCCCCTCACTCCATTCTGTGCAGCTTGAGAGTTGCACAGAAAAAGCAAGCCTGGGATCCCCCTTCCATGGAGAGAGACTATAGAGCCATTCACAGCAGCAAGTTAGGACACCACACATATGTGGGTACAGGGTCCCAAGTCTGCAGAGATCCAGACCTGAATGCAGGCTGCTATGTTATGCAGCGTACAGAATTGCCCCCTCCCCCACCTCAGGGGGAAAATAAAGAGAGAGAAAGAGAGAACCACAAAACTGTAGATAAGAAGTGCACTCACTCAATCCAGTTCCTGTTGTCTGGACCACCTAATGTGCTTTTCTGGAGTGACCCACCTGACTGGATTGACCTTATCCAGTTTCCCAGAGTGGGACACCCTAATAGGGAACAAATCAGAGGCAGACAAACCTTTAAAAAAAGGTGTGCATGTGTGTGTGTGTGTGTGTGTGTGTGTTTGTGTATGTGTTAAACTGAACTGCTGTTAGGACAGTTCAGACTGGCAGAATGGATAAAAATGTATGATCCAACTATAAATATTTTACAAGAGACACACCTTAGACCCAAAGACACAAATAGGTTGAAAGTGAAAGGATGAAAAAAAAGATATTCCATGCAACTAATAATAAAAAAAGAGCTAGGGTTGTTACACTACTATTGGACAAAATAGACTTTAAGTGAAGATCTTTTATAAGAGACAAAGAAAGGCTGCTTGGATGGTTCAATGGTAAAATGCTCACCAACATGTTGGAGACCTGGGTTCAATTCCCAGACCATGCACCTAAAAAAAATGAGGGACAAAGAATGAACTATATACATATATATAAAACTATATATAAATAAAAGGGGAATGCATCAGGAAGAAATAAGAATCAGAAATATTTGTGCACCTAACCACAGTACCCCAAAATACAAAAACTGAAGGGAAAGATAGATAACTCTACAATAATGGTTGGAGACTTTAATGCACCATTATCATCAATAGACAGAACATCTAGACAGAAGATCAATAAGGGAACAGAGAACTTGAATAATATGATAAATGTAACTAGATCTAACTGACATATGCAGAACATTATACCCCTAAACAGCAGGATATATATTCTTCTCAAGTGCACATGGGCCATAATCCAAGATAGACTACAAAACAACTTTCAAAAAAGTTAACAAGATTGATTTATAGAAAGCATCTTCTCTACCCTAATGGAATGAAATTGGAAAACAATAGGCAGAAAACTGGAAAATCCACAAATAAATGGAAGTTAAATAGTACACTTTTAAACAATCATTGGGTCAAAGAGAAAGTGTAAGGGAAATCTGTAAATATCTTGACTGAAAATGAGAACAAAACATATGGAAACTTATGAGATGCATTGAAAGGAGTGCTGAGAGGGAAATTTATAGCCCTAACTGCTTACATTAAAAAATAAGAGAAAGCTAAAATCAAAGATCTAACTGCACACCTGGAGGAACTAGAAAAGAACAGTGAACTGAACCCAAAGCAAGCAGAAGGAAAGAAATAAAAAGATTAGAGCTGAAATAAATGAAATTGAGAATAAAAATCAATAGAGAGCATTAACAAGGCCAAAACTTGGTTGTTTGAAAAGATTAATAAAGTAGACAAACTCTTTGCTAGACTGACAAAAAGAGAGAGAAGACACAAATAAATAAAATCAGAAATGGGACAGGGGGCATTACTATTGCTTCCAGAAAAATATAAAGAATAATAAAAGGATACTATGAACAACTGTATTCCAACAAATTAGACAATCTAGATGAAATAGGCAATTTCCTACAAACCAATGAACAACCTATACTGACTTCAGAAGAAATAGAAGATCTCAACAGGCCAATTACAGGTAAAGAGATTGAATAAATCATCAAAAACCTCCCAACAAAGAAAAATCCAGGACCAGATGGCTTCATTGGTGAGTTAAATAAAACACTGAAAAGAATTAATACCCATCCTGCTCAAACTCCTCCAAAAACTTGAACAGAAGGGAACACTACCTAACTCACTCTATGAGGTGAACATTACCCTAATACCAAAGCCAGTCAAAAATACTAAAAGAATAGAAAACTATAAACCAATTTCTCTTAAGTATATAGGTGCAAAAATCCTCAACAAAATATTCGCAATTTAAATCCAACAGCATATTAAAATGATTATATACCATAATCAAGTGTGTTTTATCCCAGGAATGCAAGGGTGGTTCAACATAAGAAAAATCAATTAATTTACTATACCACAATAAAAAAAAGGAAGGGAAAGAATCACATGATCATCTCAACTGATGCCGAAAAGGCATTTGACAAAACCCAGAATCCTTTCATGATAAAATACTTGGAAAAATAGGAATAGAAGGAAACTTCCTCAATGTGATAAAGGGTATATATGAAACACCCATAGTTAACATCATACTCAAAGGTGAAAATTTTAAAGTTCTCCCTCTAAGATCTGGAACAAGACAACAATGTAGACTGTCACCACTGTTTTTCAACATTTTACTGGAAGTTCAAGCCAGAGCAAGAAAAAGAAATAAAAGGCATCCAAATTGGAAAGGAAGAGGTAAAATGTTCCCCATTTGAATTGACATGATCCTATATGAAGTCCTGAAAAATCTATAACAAAGTTACTAGGTCAATAAACAAGTTCAGCAAAATGGTAGGGTACAAAATCAACATGAAAAAAAAATCTGTACTGTTTCTTTACACTGATAAGGAGCAATATGAGGAGGAAATCAAGAAAAAATATCTATTTTCAATAGCAAGTAAAAGAATCAAGTATCTAGGAATAAATTTAACCAAGGATGCAAAGAACTTATGCACATAAAACTAGAAAACGTTGCTAAAAGAAATCAAAGAAGACCTAAATAAATGGAAGGATATTCTGTGCTTATGGATTGGGGAAGACTAAACATCATTAAGATGTCAATTCTACTCAAAATTATTTACAGATTCAATGCAATCCCAATCAAAATTCTAAAAGCTTATTTTGCAGATTTAGAAAAGTCAATTGTCCAATTTATTTGGAAAGTTAAGGAGGTCCAGATAGCCAGAAACATCTTGAAAAAGAAGAAAAGAGTTGACAAACTCACACTTCCTGACTTTAAAGCTTATTACCTAGCTACAGTGGTCAAAACAGGATAGTACTGGCAAAAGGATAGCTATATTAACCAAAGGAATCTAATTTAGAGTTCAGAAATAGACCCTCACATTTATGACCTGTTGATTTTTGACAAGGCTGCCATGTTCATTCAACTGTGGGAGAATAGTCTCTTTTAACAAACTGTACTGGGAGAACTTTCAAACATGAAAGAGGACCCCTATCTTCATACAATATACAACACTTAACTCAAATGGATCAAAGACCTAAATATAAGAATCAGGTCTATAAAACTCTGTGAAGAAAACTTGGGAAAGCATCTTCAGGATCTTCTATGTTAGGCAATGTTTTTTTAGACTTTACACCCCAAACACAAGCAACACAAGAAAAAGTAGGTAAATGGCACCTCATCAAAATTTAGAAGTTTTGCATCTCAAAGGACTTTATCATGAAGGCAAAAAAACGACCTACTCAATGGGAGAAAATGTTTGGAAACCACATATTCCATAAGGGTTTAATATCGAGGATATATAAAGAAATCCTAAATTCAACAACAAAAAGTCAAACAACCCAATTTAAAGATAAGCAAAAGGCTTGAAAGACATTTCTTCAAAACAAATGGCTAAGAACCACATGAAAAGATGCTCAATATCACTAGCTGTTAGGGAAATGCAAATCAAAACCATGATGAGACATCATTTCACACCCACTAGAATGACTACTTTAAAAAAAAAAAACAGAAAATTACAAGTGTTGGAAAGGATGTGAAGAAATAAGAACACTCATTCATTGCTGGTGGCAATGTAGAATAGTGCAGCTGCTATTGAAGATAGTTTGGCAGTTACTTAGAAAGTTAAATATAGAGTTACCGTAGACTGGCAATCTCTCTATGAGGTGTACACACAAAAGAATTTTGAAAGCAGGAATTCAAACATATTTTCACACCAAGGTTCATCGTGGCATTATTCACGATTGTCAAAAGATGGAAGCAACCCAAGTGCCCATCAACTCCTGAATGGATAAACAAAAAGTGATACATATTTACAATGGATTATTTATTCAGGCATAAAATGGGAGGAAGTCCTGATACATGTGATAACATGGGTGAACCTTGAAGACTTTATGCTGAGTGAAATAAGCCAGACACAAATGGACAAATAATGTATGGTCTCACATATGAAATAATATGAATGAGCAAACTCATAGAATTAGAATCTAGAATATAGGGTACCAGGGGCTGGGTCAGGAGTAGAGAATGGAGAGTTAGTTTTTTAATTTGTATAGAATTTCAATTTCGGCTTATTGTAAAAATTTTAGAATTGGATGGTGGTGATGGTAGCACATTATTGTGAGTATAATTAATAGTACTGAGTGTTTATATATGAACGTGTTTATAAGTGGAAATTTTAGATTATATGTATGTTAACAGAATAAAAATTAGAAACAAAACATAGGACTGTATAATGCAGTGAACCTCATTGTACACAATGGACTATAGTTATTAGTACAAGTATAAAAATATTTTTTCATGGATTATGACAAATATATCACAGTAATGTAAAGAGTTAATAATAGTGTGGTATATGGAGAAAATACACCTAATGTAGCTATGGACTATAATTAAAGTACAAGAATAATATTCTTTCATTAATTATAACAAAAATACCATGCTAATAAAAAGTTTTAACAATAGGGTGGTTTTTTTTAATATACTTTTTCTGTAAACATATAGCTTCTTCAATTAAAAAAAAATTATTTAAATAGCTAGAGTAGGGTGGTGCAATGATGGTTCAGGGGCAGGATTCTCGCCTGCCATGCTTGAGACCCAGGTTCGATTCCCGGAGCCTGCCCATGACCAAAAAAACCCTAGAGTAACCAACTCAGTGATCGCGCCAGAAGTACTTTATTCACTTTAGAAGCCCTATGCCCAATACTAAGCGGCTAAATATGCCTCGGCCAACACTTGAATATCATAAAAAATAGTTAACAATGCAATAGTACTTGGGCTAAATTGAGTTACTTAACTAAGAATGTGGTTTCCCTCTTAGAGGGAAATAAAAACCTCTAAAAATCTCTTAGAGTTTTCACAATGACTAACTTAGTGATTTATCTCATATTTATACTATTAATTTATTACCCCTATCTGAGCAAATGATAAATTTCAGCCAATCATTTTTGCATTGTTAGGAGTTTTTGTTGAAGTTCAAAATAGTACAAACAATGAATCATCTTTGCTATGACACTTCTGTTTTTTTTTAAAAAGTATTTTGATATAAATTAATGTAGCTAGGACCATATGCCAGAATATTCACAGAACATGTATGATAAATAGGTTCTATCACATTGCTTTTCTTCCTTGAAAAACTATTTAGCTTGATTTCATAAACTGAAAATATTAGGTAAGGTCTTGAATAGCTGAGCAGGATTTTTCTTCACTTAGTCTTTCGTGCAAGCACACAATCAGACCATTCTGTAGTAGTTTACATGCATTTGCATAGGCAATTGGTGTTCGATTACGGGCACATCTTCTTTGTCCTTAATTATAATGACTATTCTGCCTATTATTAAAGATATTAAAGAAGTTCTTATTAAGAATTAAATAAGGTTTCTTATTGTACAATTCATTAGTCATACTCCTGATCTATCCAACCGCAAGAAAAACATTTTGGAAAAAGGAATATGCACTAACGCATGTGGACATGGCCATTAGTTATGGAACTGTCCTGCTCTTTAAAATGTTTAGTCAAAGCAAATGTTTCAGGCTAGTGAGTTCTGCTCTTTCAGGGAATTTTCCCATATAGAAAAGTAATTTTATGCCTCTACTAATGGTACCAGACTTAGAGGCTTCTTTTTCCTCCTCTTAAAGTAGTTTACATAAATAAACAACAAAATATATTCAAACATTTAGGGATAAGCAATACTATATTCTAAGGGTTTGGTTCCCAAGGTCAAATTTGTCTAAGTAAATTTCCTTTGATGAATCAATACAAATCTGATTGATTTTTATGCAAAATTTACTAGGGCTTTGGCTTTTGTCACTTCCTCCCTGTACTCTTCAAAAACATTTCACTGTGTATCTCCCCTAAACATTCACTCTATTGTGTGATAAATTCAGTCATGACAATTAAATAGAGGGATACAAAGAATCAAAACAGAAAACTAATAAAAATCCAGCTGTGCTTATTTTTCAATGATTATATAAATAAATAAAATGATTACAAAAACAAAAGCAACAGTAGAAAAATGTATATAGCACTACAGTATATGTTTCCCAAATATGCCTTAACATTAGAATCACCTGGGGCCCTTATTAAACACACGGAGTACTAGAGCCAACTCAAACATTCTGAAATATATTTTCTAGAAGAGGGGAATTCATAATTTTTAAAATGTGCCCTAGGTGAATGATATGATCAGGTTATTTTGAAAAATGATGGCATATTAAGAGCTTTTATTCCATAACAGTGCTTCTCAAAGTGATTTCCTAGAGCAGGAGACTCAGCATCACTTGGGAACTAGTTAGAAGTGCAAAGTCTGAAATTCTGGGTGTGGGGCACAGTAATTTCAGTTATAATGAATCTTCCAGGTGATTCTGATCAAGGTGAAAGTTTGAGAACTACTGTTCTACCTCTTTTAGAAAGATAAAAAATAATACCTTGGTGTGCCTACAATAAATGTAAGATAAAAAAGGTCAATACCTGGAGATTTTGGACTGTAAGACAGAAAACAGATTTTTAAAGTGGGCTTGACATTGCCTCTGTAAATAATATATGAATGCACAACTTTTGGATTTGCTCCTACTGGGAAAAGGATGTTGTTCAGTCAACCAATTGAATGGCTTCTGTGTGCTTGACACTGAGTGTGATTGTTAAGTTTGTATGTCAGCTTGGCTAGGTTAGAGTGGCCAGCTGTTTGGTCAGCAAGCACCGGCCTGATTTTTACTGAGTATTTCATAAATTTAAATTGTCAGTTACTTGATTGCATCTATGATTGATTGTATCAATAATTACAAAGGAGATTTCCTTCAGCAACAAGGGAAGTCTCATCTAATCATTTGAAGGCCTTAAAGGGAGAACTGATGATTTCAGCAGTAACAAAGAATTTCTATCTCTATTTCAGCTGGCCAGCTTCTTCTGGGAAATTCATCAAAACCTTCGCTGGAGTTCCCAACTTGCTGCCTATACTACAGAATTCAGACTTGCCAATCCCCACAGTCACGTGAGCCAATTCCTATAATAAATCTCATAATGTTTACACACACACACACACACACACACACACACATCCTGTTGGTTCTGTTTCTCTGGAGAATCCAGACTAATACACTGAATAAGTGTAACGTTCAACATTACAATCATTGAGCTCCATTTTACGAGTATTTAAACATAACTCCAGTTAGTTTGCTCACACCAACTTAAAATCAGTTACAAATTTTCAAAATAAAGGGGAAAAATCTAGATAATTGAGTGGCATCTCAATGACAAAAAGGGAGATGTGTTTGTCTACTCAGTATAATTTAATTAGCAGCCATCCAAGGAACATATACACATACATTTGCACTTATCCCAAATATTTTTTTGTTTTTATTGGAGATCCATTTGAAAACAAATCTTAATATCAATTTAGTTTCAAATAATTTTCCAACTACCTGTTATATTCTAATTAAATGCTGCAATATCTCGGGTAATGCTTTAAACTATAGGAAGCATAATGGAAAATTAACAATATTTTGCAAAGTAGTGACCAAATCATTTGGGAAGCCAACTTTAAAATATCACCTTGAATGCCTCAGTAATTATCAACAGGCAGTTGTTCTGACTTTTGAAGAGCAATGATGCTGCTTCCAAAAGCCTTCACTGTTTCTGTTTCTCCATCCTACTGATAAGGTCTATACATGTTGTCAACCAAAAGAGATTTACATTAAGCGGAACCTGTTGCATAAAACTGTGTGGATAATAATAATTGCATGTGAGAAAATATTCAATTTCTTTCACTTATATTTTTAAAACTGAGACAGGTCTGAAACAGTGGTTGCCATATAAGACTTAAGGCTTTCTTGGGTATCCATTAGTTTTACAGCTTTTTCTTTTTTTGAGATGGAGAGAAGTGACTCAAGAAAGGAAAGTGATCTTAAAGGAATTGCTGAGAGGAAAAGAATGCACACCTGCAAAGAAAACAAAATAAAACCCTGGCATGCACCTGCATGCCTCTGAACTTAATATAAGCAATTTTTCCTTCAAGAATAAATTCTTTTCAGCCTTCCTGGCTTAACAGAGGTTTCAGAAGCCTCCAAAATAATCCATGAATTGTAATGCTGAATAGAACCTGTATGATTCTGCTTCTATTTTCTAAGTTACACACATGAGTACCCAAATACTCTTAGCCAAGAAATAGTCATTGTCTTTGAACCAAAGGTTTCTGGGCCACCTTTATAAACCTCAACTTATTATTCAGGAAATTATTGTCATTTCAAATGAAAGCTTACTGTGATTTCAGGTACTTTATAAATAACTTAAAACCTTATGAAGGAAATGCACAATACTAAACATGTGTAAAAGTTGCCATGTTTTAATTATGGGCTAAAATGACCAATACACTAAAGAATTAGAAAATTATGATTCCAAATAATTGCCGAGGAATTTCACAATGGAGTCAATGAAATTTTTCTCTACATTCAATGTGATAAACTGACTAACAAATCTTATTTGGAATGATAAAAAGGCAAAAATAGTAAAACTATACTTTTCCTATAAAATGTTACATATTATCTTCAGTAGGGATACCTATTGTACATGAAGAAGCAAAGTAAATGTGTTCGCTCTATTGCAAACTCAGGAACATTAGGGAATCTAAGATTGATCTAAACACCTTCTTCCTTCCCATCATCTTCAGCATCTCATTTCCTCTCCTCCCTTCGAAGACCTTCTTTCTCTTCTTCTTCTGCCTCTATTTCTTCAACACAGTCATCATCATCTTCATCCTGGATTTCCTTTTTCATTGATTATGAGAGGCCCACATCTCTCTCTTCCAGTTCTAAGCCTTCTTCCTCTTCCTCTTCCTCCCCCCTCACTCCCTCCTCGTCATATCCTTCAGGTGGGTCAGCTTCTTCTTCCTCTTCCTCTTCGTAATCTTCATCTCCCTCCTCCTCCTCCTCCTCCTGAGTCTGGTGCTTCTTCATCCTTCTGATCAAACCAATTAAGTGTGTGATTGGCTGCAGTAGTTCAACAATACTTTCTCTATAATTTTCCAGGTTTTTGGCCTCACGATTAAGGAAGTCGAGACTTCAAATTTTTAAGATTTTGCAGAACTTCTACTGTGCTGAGATTTTAAAATTTATTTTCACTCAGACTGAGGTGAGATGTGGATGTTTCTTTGCCAGGACTTCTAAGTCTCCAGAAATTATATTGTCACTTAAGTTCCAACTTTCTGATTTTTTTTAAGCTGGAAAGCTGGTCCAGAACTCGGAAACTCTGGTTCTTTAAAAGTTATAATTCAGCCCCTCAATTCCCCCATTGACATACTTTCAATTATCCAGGGCTAACTCTGTTGCTTCTTCTGGAGATCTCTTCCTTAACTCCAGGCTAATCCTCTTTATTTCCATATCCTCCTCCTCCTCTTCTGCCACCACTCTCTTCTCTTCCCTTTTCCTGTCTTTCCTACTACCCCCAACCCTAAAATTAAAAAAAAACTTGTAAATGAATGAAAAGAAAGGCAAATAGAATGCTCACCACCAGCAAATAGGTGTGTAGAAAATAGAAGAGAAGAGCCAATGGGGTCCAAGGAGCTGGGACTCTTAACTCAGTTGCCTCCACATCCTTGTCCACCACTTGCGCAAATACACGCACATACACTCGTGTGCACGCATGCACGCACACAGAGTTCCTTCCCTTTCAATAGCTGCTCAGAAACTCTTACTTTTATGTACATATGTATATACAAATGTGTATTTATTTATTTATTTTGGCTTTGGTATAAATGAGGACCAATGACAGGGCCAGGGTCATTCTGGACTACTCTGATGTAATGTGCTGGTTTGAGGGAAGCAAGGAGAAGAGAGGCCAGAAAGCAGGTTTCAAATATACTTAACTCCAGTCTTCCTGCTTTACTTCTACTATTCCCACCCTTCGGTTATATCTCCCTATTTGATAATAATCAAATTCTTTCCATTTCAGATGCAAAGTCAACAAATCAGACCATGGTGTGAATGACTGATGGTTATTTAATCCTCCTTAGTTATTTGCATTTTAATGGTGGCATATGTTAATCTAAAAGAACCTCTGTTCTGGAACTCCAGCTACTATTATCCTGTTAAGAGAAAAATGTCAAGCAGTGTGCACAGGAGGAGAATGAGAAAATATATTTTTGGGTGGGAGTGCTTCCTTCTAGGTTGCTCCCAAGGCAGACCTCCCCAGCTGTTTCTACTTTTACTATCTTACCTGCTTTCCTTTCTCAACCCACAAATTTCAAAAAATGCTAAGTTTCTTTACAGTAGATTAGTTCCTGACTGTAGTTATATTCTGACCCATTGCAAGCTGATCAGCTGAGCCAACCATGCACAATGATCTGGCTTTAGTTGGAATATGTGCTTTTAGAATCTGTTTTGTTGGCGTTTTCAGGTTTCTATGGTTGGTAAAGCTTAAGGACATAGCAGACCAATTTTTGTTTCTTTGCTTCTGAAATATTCTCATATCTATAAAGTTTCTGGTCTCTTTCATCTTCACTCTAACTGTCCTGTGCACCTTGTGCTTTTATTATAAGTTTGATGAAATCCTTTTGGAACTTGGAAGGGGTATAAATAAGTTAAAAATGGAACTGTCATCATAATAGCATTGTCTTTCTATGTCTTGTTCCAGTTCTCATTCCAATTCTATATTAAAGACATGGGAAAAAAAATAAAGAAGGAGGATTAGCTTATATGAAAATGTTATTTTCTCAGCTAATCATTCAATAATTAAAAGACTCTCAAGAAGATAATCTAGCAGGGGCATCATTTCATTTTAATGTCCAGCTTTGCCTGTCCACAGCCATACTCCCTTTGTGGTTGCCACTTCAAGGAAACCAGACAACCTTTAGTAGTCAAAAGGGGATCATCAACAGAGGGACACTGGACCCTTACTCAGGAAGAAAATATTATTGAAGATTTTAATACCACCAGTGAAAAAGGGACACTACTTTGACAAATAAATACATGAAATTACCCAGAATGGTAGCAATTAGATGAAGTTGGAAAGACAGAGAAAAGACTAGAACAAGGTAGAAGAATGAAATGAGATAAGTGATCTAGAAATTAAAACAATAAATATGTGTTAGAAAAATAGACTTAGGAATGAAATGACTGGGCAATTTCGCTATATACACACTATGTTCAAGTAAGTTAACACCAATAACTGTAAAACCAACTTTCTTGGCTTGTGGCAATGAATACCAGGGTCATGAGGCTGATTATTTTCCCTTTCCACAAAGTCAGTGGAAAATACTCAGAAATATAAATGCACATACAAAATAAAAAACACTCAGTATAGTATTTTATGTTATGGAGAAACAACAATGAAATAAATAGGGTCCGTTCTCTAAGTGGTCACGTATTTTAAAATTCATCATAAGTGGAGCTGATAATAGAGAAAAATTTATTTCACTATAATAGAAAATGATACACAGGCTTTCCAGCAACACCATCAGGCTGATTATGGCAGTGATAATTCAGACTTGATTGATATTTGAGTGTTTCAAATGATATTTTAGAAGCACCATTTTTGCTGAAATAAATTGCCATTGGATGATATTTCTCCCATGCCTTTCTTCTCTCAGTATGGAACAAATATAGAAAAACAAAGCACCAACAATAGCTGGGGCAAGGTCAGGTTTTAAGTCAGGGTGTAAATCTCAGAGGATTTCATATCAAATATCATTTTTTGCTGTTGACATCAGGGAAAAAGATTAAGATATCTACTCTTAGCTTACAGGGATCTGTTGCTCTTTGTTTATGCTGAAAACTGTGTGAATGGTGGTACTGTCCCAGCAGACTAATGAAAAAAAAAACTTTAAAACATTTTAAAATGTGATGCTGAATATTTGTGATATGGTAATATGTATTTCTGTTTTCCCCTTTAAGTAGTGAGCACTTTAAAGATAATTTTTTACCCCTTGTACCTATTTTGATGCTGGCCACTTAATGGATATTAGATGATACACAAAACATAATGCAAAAGAGAAAAAAATTAATGCATATATATATGTACAGATTCACCAACTATTAGTACTGAAAAGAAATTCAGAGGTTATCTGGGTGGTGCCACATCAAAAGCATGAGCTTAATATCATGGCAAATTTATAATGATGGCTTATTGGCCATGTGACTTTGGATGGAGTCTGTTTCCTTCATTATATAATAAAATTCTTCAAATATATTCTCTTAGAATGGGCTCTCCCCAAAGAAAGTAGAGCCTGAGGCCAGGACTTGGCTGCAGATAGTTTATTTAGGACATGATCCTAAGATATAGGAGTCAAAGAGCAGTGAAAGTGAGTCCCAGAAGGAAGCAAAGCCAGAAAAGCAGAAGGGCTCAGTACTGAGTTTGCTACTCTAGGCACTGGGTTTTGCTTCACAAGGACTGGAGCATTTGTCCCCCACTCACTGATGATTGTTCCAGTGACATTAAGTCCTCCACACTTTCAGGCTATGCTTGTAAATGATCCCAGATGGCTCTTGATGCTGTGGAGATAAAACAGAGGAGATACATGTGATGTGGGTTTAAGCTGAAAATCTCTCAGTGCACATAAAACTGTCCACCACTGCTGCAGCAGAGGTAGACCTAAGGGATAGGAGACATCAAAAATGTCTGCTACACCTACTATACAGAATTGCTTGAAAGATTTAACATGATTATATAATTAAGGTGCTTGATACTTTTCTAAGCTCTTAAGAAAGTGTTTCCTTTTCCCTCATTTTAAAAATGAGAGTGGTCATTAGGAGTACAGTTCATACAATTCATAGTTATTTAATGTTAGAACTGGTGCTGGATCCCATGTCTCCTGACTCCCATTACTTCATTCCTCTTTTTGGTATATCCTCATAAACCTGGCTTTAAGATATAACATTGCATACTTATTACCTTATTTTCAATCAATTTAAATAAACGCTGGCAGTTTTATTTATAATAGCTTAATAATGCCACTTATCCTCCCAAAGAAGGGTTGTGTTGACATTAGTTTGATCTTGTAAAAGTGTTATTGGCTTTTTATGTGACTGAAATACTGAAGAAAATGTTTTTTTAGGTAAGTTTTGAAAACTCTTTTGCTACCCAATCTTTAAGACTCAAAGTAGCACTCCCCACTCTGAGGAGAGAGAACTTATCATGGCTGGTTTAGTGGTGGAAAAACAATGCCCGTCAGCAAGGAAAGACACTTTGCAGGGTGGGGGGGGGGGGTGTCATAACTTCCTAACTGGCCAAGAGAAATGCCATGCAATGGAATGTCTTAACAACAGGAATTTATTGACTCACGGTTTGAGAGGTTAGGCTTATTTCCTCCTGATATTGGTATCTTCTAGCTGGCTAGAAATTTGGAGGTTCCATGGCTTTTCCATCACATGGCAATGCACATGGTAGCATCTTCCTTTTCTTTCAGGTCTGCTGACTTTGAGCTTCTGGCTGTCCCACGGCTTCCCCTCCATTTCCAATTTCCTTTGCTTCAGCCTTATGGGATTAAGGCCCGCCCTCATGCAGTTTGGGCACAACTTAAATAATATCTTCAAAGCTCCTATTTACAAATGGGTTCTCACCCACAGGGCCAGAACTTGAACATGCCTTTTGTAGGGGACATGATTCAATCTCCAATAGGGTGTTTGTGTCACTTATAGCTTCAACTGATTCAAAGATCTTTTGCTTGCTTTTTGAAATCTAGTACTGTTGTCGTCACATATTCAACTGGCCCTTTAAGCTATTTCTGCATGTCTTGTTTTCAAAAACATGTTGTGATAGCTCTCCTCCATATCACAGGCTGGTTCACAGCTTCCCACGCACACTTCTTCCTCCCCCTACCCCACCACCAGCCTGCTTACCACAACTTGGCAGATGATTCTTGCCAATTCTTTCTCTTAGGATTCCATTTTTAATCTTTGTCTGAGCCAGGCTATATAAACCTCTTGGTTTCCAAACATTGTATTCATATTTACATGGTCCCAATCCGAACTAATTTGAAAACAAATTCAACAATTACATATAAAGGGGAATTTCAAAATGATCAGGGAAATAGCTTTAATATGCATATCACCAAACCATTTCCTCTTCTTCCTAAGCATGCAAGAAACTACATTTCCCGGTGTCCCTTTCAGGGAGAAGTGGCCACATGAATGAGTTCTAACTGACCTAAATGAGTGGAAATAATGTAAGACATTTCCATGTCTAGTCCATAAAAACCTCTAAGTGGTCCTCCATGGTCACTCTCCATTTGCCATGAGGTATCAATGCCTAGCATGACTCAGGAAGCCATGTATTGATCAAAGAAACTGCAGAAAACTGGGTCACTAAACAGTTGCACAGAGTTCAGACCCCTGCCCCCATCATCATTGTCACAGACCTGAATCCAGTCTAATTGGTTACATAAATGAGAAATAAACTTTTACTCTTTAAGTCAATGATATCTTGTGGTTTGTTTGTTATAGCAGTTATTGAACCTTAACTTATATGGAAATTTTACCTTATAATTTAAAGCACTTTGCAAAACACATTCATATACTCACTTGATCATTACAATCTAGTGTGACATATATTTGTATACCCATTTTACAAATAAAGGAATTGAATTAGTGTCATCATATGCTTACTGTGAAGTTCCTGATAGATTTACAGGACTTAAAAGATTAGACACATACCAACTATTAAGAAGAAATTAAGAAGTTGAGTCTAAGACACAGGAGTCCATAATATGTAAATAACTAGCCACACAGGAGATATAGAATATAAAGACTGACCTTGGACAAAGATGGAGTATTTCCTCTTTTATTCCTTGTGTGTTGTCACTGTGAGTGTTTCCAACAATGTGTGTGATTATGTAGATGAAGGGAATAAAGCATCCCCAGAGGTGCCTCTCATTTCTGATGAAATTAGGTTAGAAGGGTAGGCCTTTTGGGAGACTACACTAAGCAGAAACTATGTTAACACTCGCTGCATTCCCAGCCACTAGGACCTATTTAGGCCTCTATAAGTGTAACCTTCCTACATGCCTCTGAGTAATACCCATAAATTGTGCCATAATGTGATAAAAGATGTTCAAAAATTTCTAAAGTATGAAATATAGAGTCATGTTATTTGAAGACAATGAAGTCTCTGGGGAAGCCTATGCAGCTCGCTGGAAAGAGTCAGAGGTCCTTCTGTGTGATCTAAAAGTCTTCTTTCCCATTTGTAGTTTGGCATTCCCCGGTTGCAGTTGTCCTCTCTGGCATCAAGTTCATGGTTATAATCCTGGGTCCTGTGAGCAGGTGGGCCCCCCACAATAGAGTCAGGTTTACTTGTTTTGTCTAACTTTGTGCCAATTCCAGAATGTCTTAACTTAGATTTATTATCATCCTCATACCTAGTAAAACAAGACTACTTTCTTTGTTCTGCCTCAGGATTGTCTTGTTTCTCCTTGGCCTTCTGCACTTCCATATAAATTTTCAAACGAGCTTGTAATGGTCTGGAATTGCATTGACTCTAAAGACATATTTGAGGAAAATTTACATATTTGCAAGATGAAATTTTCCAATCAGTGGACAGAAAGCATTTCTCGGTTTATGTATGTCTTCTTTTTTAGCACATTATGCTATATACTCCATAGTGCAATGAATGTTTTCTGTGTAGATGTTTCTAAATTTTTAAATAACAGATTTATTGTGATATAATACACATATTATAAAGCTCAGCCTTTTAAAATGTGTAATTCATTCGTTTCTTGGTATATTCACACAGTTGTCCATTAACTACTATGTAAATTCAGGATATTTTCATCACTTCAAAAGAAACCCTATAACCATTATATGTAATCATTCCATGGTACCCTCTCCAGCCCCTGGCAATCTGCTTTCTGTCACTATGGATTTGCCTATCCTAGATATTAAATACACATGGAATCATTCAATATACATGGTCTTTTATGACTGGCTTCTTTCCCTTAGCATAATGTTTTCAAGGGTTAGCCTTACTGTAGCATGCATTAGTATTTCATTCCTTTTTATAGCTGAATAATATTCCATTGTATGGATATACACATTTTATTTATACATTCATCAGTTGATGGACAGTTGGGACATTTTCGCTCTTTTCATTCAATTTTCTTCATTTAAGTATTAATATCCTTTTATTAATGATTTTGTTCAAGTTTTTGTGAGGGTATATATATATATTGTTTTCAAGTCCTTTGGGTACATACCTATGAGTGGAGTTACTGGGTCAAATGTTTAAGCTTTTGATATACTCCCAGACTGTTTACTAAAGAGGTTGCACAATTTTACATTCCCACCGGCGGTATATAAGGTTTCCAATCTCTCCATATCTTCACCAACATTTGTGCTTGTTGATCATTTTGATTACAATCATCCGAATATATATGAAGTGCTGTCTCATTGTGGTTTTTATTTGCATTTCCCTAATTACTAACAAAGGTAAACATCTTTTCATGTTCTCATTGGACGTTTATATATTTTCTCTGGTATACAAGTCTTCCATTTGAGTTCTTTGATCATTTTTAATTGGGTTGTTTATCCTTTCATTGATGAGTTGTGAGAATTTTTTATATATTGTGGATCCTAGATTCCTGTAAGATATATTGTAGCGCGAAAACCAGGAACGAGGCCACAGGCCTCCAGGAACATTTCACGAAGTTAGAACAGGCTGAGACTAAGGATCCATAGTTTCAGGAAGCAGGTTTTATTTGCTATGGCCATAGGGTTCAGGCAGTAACCTCTGAAAGTCTGAGCCCCAAACAAAAGGCAACCTTAGCTTTTATAGACTGTGTGACATGTTAAAGACAAGGTAAACAACTGGCTGATTTAAGTTGAGAATGGCCCAGAGCTGAACCATTGAGGGGCCCCCACCCCAGGAATGTCTTCTCTTGCCTACGTGCATCTTCACCAGTTCCTGAAGGCTAAGGGAGGAGGTTTCTATCCCAGGAAATGTGCCTTATCTCACTTGCCTGCAAGGAGAGGGGGTTTGGGGATTTTCCACAGAGAGCACAGCTAAACCAGAAAGAGGGGGAGGCCTGCCTGCTACAATATAGTTTAAAGAGATTTTCTCCCAATCTGTGGGTTGTCTTCGCACTTTCTTGATGATACCCACTGAGTGCATAAACATTTTGCATTTTGATAAAGCACAATTATTCTTCTGTCATGAGTGCCTTTGGTGTTATGACTAAGAAACCATTGCATAATCTTGTCTCCTTACAATCCTGATTGTTTCTATTAAGTGCTACAAATTATAGATGAGATATAGAGAAAAAATTTGAGATTTTGGAAAGTGTTATTCCTCAGAGAGGATTTAGTTTGTTTGTTTTTTACAGGCAACTAGGTTAGGGTCATTGATTAGTTCAGATCATCTTAATCCACTCGAGGATTGTTATGATTTAAAGCTGGGCTTCTTTCCCTTTGAGGGCTGATCCATTCCTGGCTCATTCTTATTTCTTTGTTGAGCCCTTTATATTTCTTATTGAAAGCTTGGGGTGTTTACCAGGGCCCCTTCTCTTTAGTGTTCTTTAGAGTCCAATTTTTGTCTCCTCCTTACCTGCGAGTCTTTTTGAAGTTCAGCTCAGCCTCTCATATGTTAACCATACTGTCAACATTAAGAAATGCTTGTAGGGAAAAGAGACCCCAAATACTCACATCTCTGGGTATATTTCCATTCCTACTCTCTGGGCATCATGTGCCCAGTGCCTTCACACCAGTGTTTCTTTTTTTTTTCTGATGTTTTTCTTATTTTTCTAGCTGCTTACAAGAGAGTGATTTTCCTACTCACTTAGGCTAGGATTGTTAGAAATACAACCTTTATATCAAATTTAAGATAAAAAAACTTCTAAGAAATCTCTTGTTTTTTGAGTATAGTTCATTCTACCACATTGTCACAGGAATTTTTTAATTTCCTTTTTTGCTGTGGATTTTTCCACACTTCTGAGACAACTGGAGAATTATTGGAATGCACTTTGAGGAAAATGAAGATAGCTGGAGATAGCTATAGCTGTAGAAAGATAGGTGAAGGAGAGAGTATTTGGGGACAGCAATAATTTTCTCCTTAAAACTAGAGGAGGTTCAATAAATGTCATATTATTTAGTTTTCCTTCTGAGGGGTTGGTTGTGAAATCAAATCTCAGTGATTTTTATATCGTCCCTCCTTAGTATGGCATGAGCCTCTAAGGAAGATTCCAATAGGATTTTCAGTGATGTTAGAAATGATAAACTCCATGCTGTTCAATATAGTAGCTGTTAGTTACATGTGGCCATTGAACACTTGAAATGTGACTAGTGTGACTGAGGAACCAAATTTTTAATGCTATCTGATTTTAATTAATTACATTTTTAAAAAATAGCTATGTATGGCTAGTGACTACCATGTTAGACAATACAGCTCCACCAGACTTTATCTGCTTTCTCTCATTGCTTTGTTAGTTTATGTGATCTGTTTGAGAGTGAGTTCTCTGATGGCAGCAGCCACTTTCTTTTTGTCTAATTTTGAAATAATGTCTTCTGCATGGTTCCAAAACATGATGCTGAGTGCCAGACAGCCACACATTCACATTGCCTGAAGGCTCTGCCATTTCTGGAGGGCTGCAACAGAGTGGATGCTAACAAACTCGGGAAACCTAACCCACTCCAAGACAGTTTACTTCTACACATTTAATACAAAATACACTTGCCCTCCTCTATTTAACTACTATAGCTGCTAACTGCTTCATTTATAAATACAAAGTCCTCTATCTTGGGGCAAGGGAAACCCATATCTTTAAGACCCAAAGCCTGGCTCCTTATTTGGGGGGAATGGATATGGGAACACCATATATATATATACATATTTTTTTTTTTTTCTTTTTTTCAGTTAAAGCTCAAAACCATGAAAACAGAGTTAATTTCTCAGGCTTGCTTATCTTGCTACATGCCACTCAATGTCACTTTAAAAAAAGCAGGACTAACCAATGAATGAGGAAAATCATTTGTATTCTATACTCTATGCTCCTGTTTATAAATGCTAGGAATGGTCTTGCTATATTGCCAAGCACATGGTAAAGGAGAAAATGCTTAGAAATATTGTTTGCAGGCCTGAATTTTACATTTCTGGGAACCAAATGTAAAGCAATAACTGTGTAATAATTTGTGAATTATTTTAGCAGTCGAGCAACATTTGTGTATAAGCAAATATGAAACATAGGGCGATAGTAACATAAACGATCATAAAGATTCAATGATAACTGCCTTAAAATATCCTTGTTTCCATGGCAATTCTAGAGTAATTATCTTATATCCCAGTAAACATATAAATTCTGGTTTAGTTACTGAATATTCTGATTATATGTGTGTGTCTTGTTTTAATAAAAACAACCTACTTATTTTTTTATGTTGGCGAAAGCACTGTCATATGATTATTACAGCTTACCTTGTATACTTGGCTAAACAGCTTTTGCAAATTAGCCAAGTAGAATTTATTTTAAATGTTGTTTGTGACTTGTGACGTATAACAGAAAGCAAAAAGTAAACACAAGCCAGAGTAATATTTGCTGTTGAAATTATGTTGCATGCATGGGGTAAAAAACATGTTGTGGAATAAATAATATTAATCACAATTAACATGCAAAAAGGAGAAATCACAAAAATGACTTGACCACAAACAAAAAAATATGACTTCATCTTTGGTAACCATTTAAAAAGAAGGTTAAGTTGAAATATGTAATTTCTTCACTGCTGTAGCGATGATGCCTCATTTAATATATATTAAAGACTTCAATACTTATTTTGAATTAAATAGGGTTCAGTGCAAATAAATAAATAAGTTATGAGAGTCCGAAAATAATGTGATTTAAAGTATTTGAAATTTATCAAGTGTTAAGAATGCAGTTAATTTTTTTAGTCCATAGGGTCTTTACTGTATATAGATGCTTATTGTACTACACATTTAAAAAGTAGACATTTTTAGAATAGAAGCCAGAAACCCTATTTTCTAATTCTTATTCTATAACTTATCAGCCTTGAGACCATGGAAAACCTGTTGATATGTGTTCTAGTTTGCAAGCTTGTGGAATGTGATATGCCAGAAATGGAAAGGCTTTTAAAAAGGGGAACTTATTAAGTTGCAGTGTACAGTTCTAAGGCCGTGAAAATGTCCAATATTAAAAGAAGGCTATAGAAATGTCCAATCTAAGGCATCCAGGGAAAATACCTTGGTTCAAGAAGGCTGAGAATGTTCAGCTGTTTCTCTCAACTGGAAAGGCACATGGAGAACATGGCGATGTCTGCTAGTTTTCTCTCCAGGCTTCTTGTTTCATGAAGCTCCACCAGGGGCATTTCTTTCTTCACTTCCAAAAATCTCTGCTGCATGGGCTCTGATGGCTCTAAAGCTTTTCAAAATGGTTCCTTCTTAAAAGAATCCAGTAAGCAACCCCATCTTGAATGGGTAGAGACACATCTCAAAAGAAACCATTTAATCAAAAGTTACCACCCACGATTGGGTGGGTTGCATCTCCAAGAATAATCAAAAAGCTCCCACCCAGCAATATTGAATGAGGATTAAATATCATGGCTTTTCTGGGGTACACCACATATTCAAGCCGGTACAATATCTCAGAGTCATAGTTTATTTTACTGCTTATGAAATTCCAGTAAGTTCCATTCTGTCTGCCTTATAACCACTAGTAATGTTCAAATGGCACTGCTATCATATAGGAATTTGTGATGCATTTTGATTAAAGAGTCACTGAATAATCAAATCATGTCTGATGTCAAGGCAAAAGAAATGTATTCCATTTCAAAGAGGCCTTGGGATAGGGACTACATACAATAAAGATGAAATTATCATTATCTATTCATTTCATTCAGAAAGTGTGTACTGCCCAAATAGGTATAAAAACTTTAGTAACTGTCTAAATATGAATATCAAAAAGCCATATCTCGACAGAATTCCTTCCAAGTATTATTAGAGAAGAGTCTGGTATGGAAATGACGACGATGCTGTAAAATAATGTGTTACAGGATGTTGTGGGAATGACCGTAACGGGATTAAGAGAAGGCTCAGTTGAAATCGATTAGCTTGCATGTAATAGAAAAAGGGGCTACCCAGAGACAGGATTATTTCTCTCTCCCAAATAAGAACTCCAGAAGCAGGCAGTACTCAGCTGCTTTGGCAGTTTCATGGCCATCCAGGACACAGGCTCCTTTAACCTTTTGTCTCTACTACCTTCACTTAGTTTTATCTCTCTGTTGCTGACATTGCACTAGTATGGAACCTTTGTTACCACTGATGAAAGAAAATCAAAACTGCACTATAAACTGTAATCCATAGCTTATATTTGGTGTCTTACCCCCATATATTGCCCTATTATTAACACCTTGCATTGGTATGGCATATTTACTATAACCCATAAAATAATATTTTTGTGCTTGTACTATTAACTACAGCCCATCATCTACAATAGGGTTCATTGTGTTAAACAGGCCTATTTTATCTTTTTTTTTGTATGCTATATGACAGGGTCACATTTCATTATTTTTCCATGTGAGTATCCTGTTATTGCAGCACCATTTGTTGAATTTTGTTTGTTTGTTTGTTTGTTTTTGTATGGCTTGCTTGTTTGTTTGTTTTTGGGAAGTGCATGGACTGGATATCAAATCCAGGTCTCCTGCATGGCTGGCAAGAATTCCACCACTGAACTACCCTTGCACCCCCCCATGTTCTAGCTTTTAATTTTTATTCCAGTAACATACACATGACCTAAAAGTTCATCCTTATAACCACATTCACATATAGAATTCAGTGCTGTAATTGCACTCACAGTATTGTGCTACCATCACCACCATTCATTCCCAAAACTTTACAATCAGCCTGGAAAGAAATTCTGTACAAATTAAGCATTAACTCTACATTCTTTACCATCAACCCAGCCCTGGTAAACTGGATTCTGGATTCCAACTCGATGATTTTGCTTTTTCTAATTATTTCATAATTCTTTCATGTGTGGCTTAGTTCATTTGGCATAATGTATTCAAGTTTCATCCATGTTGTATCAAGGCTTCACTCCTTTTTATGAATGAATAATGTTCCATTGTATGTATATACTGCATTTAATTTATCCATTCATCAGTTGATGGACATTTGGTTTGCTTCATCTTTTGGCAAATATGAATAATGCAACTGTGAATGTCAGTGTGCAGATATCTGTCAGGCCCCACTTTCAATTTTTTGGGTATATACCCAGTAGAGGGATTGCTAGAACATATGGTAATTCTATACTTAGGAATTTCTGAGGAATGACCAAACTCTCTTCCACAGCAGCTCTACTGTTTTACATTCCTACCAGTAGTGACTGATTCTCCAAATCCTCTCAAACACTTGCAATATTCTGTTTAAGAGTAGACATTCTAGATGTGAAAGGCATCTCATTATGGTTTTGATTTGCATTTCCCTAATAGCTAGTGATGAGCATTATCATGTGCTTTTTAGCTGTTTGTGTATCATCTTTGAAGAAATATCTATTCAAATCTTTTGCCCACTTTTAATTTGGGCTCTTTGTCTTTTTACTGTTGAATTGTAGGATTTCTTTATATATTCTGGATATTAAATTCTTATGGGATATGTGGTTTCCAAATATGTTTTCCCATTAATTAGGTTGTCTTTTAATTTTCATGATAAAGTCATTTCTTGCACAGAAATTTTCAACTTTGATGTGGTCCCATTTATTTATTCTTTCTTGTGTTGCTTGTACTTTGGGTGTAAAGTCTAAGAAGCCATTGTCTAATACAGGACCATGCAGATGCTTCTGTAGTTTCTTCAAGGAATTTTATAGTTCTCATTCTTATATTTAGGTATTTAATCCATTTTGACTTAATTTTTGTTGATGGTGTGAAAAAGGGATCCTCCTTAATTCTTTTGCATATGGATATCCAGTTTTCCCTGTACCATTTGTTGAGGAGACTATTCTTTCACAAGTGAGTGAACTTGGCAGCCTTGTCAAAGTAAATATCTATACTTCTTATTTACTAATTTGGATGAATTTTATTTCTTTTTCTTACCAAACTGCTCAGGTTGGAAATTCCAACACAATGTTGAATTGCAGTGATGACAGTGGGCTTGTTCTTGATCTGTCTTGTTCCAGATCTTAGAGGGAAAACTTTTAGTGTTTCACCATTCAAACATGTGATGTTTGCTGTGTTACTACAGCCATTTGTCATATCTTTTTTGTGTCTCTCTCTTTTCCTTTATTGCAACCTTCTTTTCTATATAGTTGATCTTTTGTGATGTGTCTAACTGGTCCTTTTTCTCATTTCTGTTTCTGTATATTTTTAAAATACTTTTTTTGTAGTTACCCTGTGGTTTATATTACGTAACTTATATTCATAACATAATTTGAAAAGATTCCAACTTGGCTTCACTAGCATTCTGTTCCCACATCTCTCTGTTTCCTCTTTTTGTGTTATTTCGTCCACCTTACCAATTTACATTTTGATTATCCATTATCAGGAAATATGTCTTTTTCTTGTTCAATTGTATTCTGACTCCTATAGGAACTAAAGAGTATAGTTGTTTATTGAAAATGCAGTTTGTTTTAGTTATCCTTACTGAAGTTCTTCATTTGTTCTCATTACTCCAAGCCACTCTTTCCTGTCTTTTCCTCAATCTGCAGATCTCTATTAATTCTTGTCTGATCTTTTGTTGATTAAACGTCTCAGTGTCTGTTTATCTCTGAATATTTAAACTCCTCATTTTTGAAGGACAGTTTTGCTGGATGAGGAATTTTTGGCTAGCAGTTTTTCTATTTCATTATCTTAAATATATCGTCCCACTGCCTTCTTGCCTCCATGGTTTCTAATGAAAAATCGGCCCTTAGTCTTATTGATTTTGTATGTGATGAATCACTTTTCTCCTGCTGCTTTCAGAATTCTCTCTTTCTCTTTGGCATTTTCTTGGACAAGTATATTGATGTCTTTCACAAGATTTGGGAAATTTGGGGCCATTATTTCTTCAAATATTCTTTCTGCCTTATTTCTCTTCTCTTCTCCCTTTGTGAAACCCATAACACATATGTCTGTGCATTGCATGCTGTCAAAAATCTGTGAAACACTGTTCGATTTTTTCTATTCTTTTCTCTATCTCTTCTTCTGACTGTATGGTTTCGAGTGTCCTGTCTTCTAGTTTGTTGAACTCCACTGTTGTGTGCCTCTAGTAATTTTTAGTCTCTATTATTGTGCCTTTCATCCTCATAATTTCTATGTTTCTTTATATACTTTCAAATTCTTCTTTATTCTCACACATTGTCTTCATAATATCTGTTAATTCTTTATCCATATTTTCCTTCATCTCCCTTAATTGATTTAGGAGATCTGTTTGAACTCCTTTGGTTAGTTGTTCCAAACACTGTGTCTCTTCTGAAGTTTTCATTTCTTCCTTTGATTGAGCCATATCTTCCTGATTCTTAGTACGGCTTATAAATTTTTACTGATATCTGGGCATCTGATGATCTTGGTGAGTTAACTCTGAATGTCTGTTGTTACTCCTTCTTTTCTAGGAGCTTATTGTTGATTGGCTTTATGCTAAGGCTCTACTTTATCTCCTGGTGCAATTTATTGTGGAGCTTTAGATTAAAGTGTGTTTAACTATTTTCTCACATCTGATTCTTGTTCTGGATGTGCAGTATGATTTTTAAGATTGCTCTGTTGTGCAATTGTTTCACCACCAGGAGAAAGCTTCCCTTCCTCTGTTCCTTCTCTGGGAATCTTTATCTGTTTTGTTTAGTTTTCTGAGAATTTTCTCACCAGCTCCTACGATTTGTTTAAATTCTCTCCCTTACTCAGGGCCCCCTTTTCCTCATACTCTACAGTTCTGGGACATGTCCTGTCTAACAGCAGTTAATTTCCCACCCCTCTCCCCCACTCTTTTTTTCTGTGAGGCTTTTCTACCTCTGGTTTCTGCTCTGTTCATGTAATCCCACCCCAGGTAGCCAGTTAGGGTTAATCCAGAAAGAAGGGTTACTACAAGGAAGTCTGCTTGCATTTAGATGATCCAGCCAACAGAAACTGGATTGAGTCAGTGTACCTCTTGCCAACAGTTCTGCTCAGGTCTCTCTCTCTCTCTTTCTTTTTTTCCTTGCAGCCCCATTTGTATGCAGCATATAGTATGACTCAGCAGTTTATGTTCCACACCGGATCTCTGTAAACTTGGATTCCTGTGCCTAGATATGCATGGTCCATGCCTGGATATGTGTGCTGTTCTAATCTGCTGCTGGGAGTGGCTCTATAATCTGCAGGGGGAACCTAGGCCCTGCTTTTCTTTGTGACTCCCAAACTATGCTGGACGAATGGAGTGGGAGGGCTCTGGACTGACAGGTCAGGGTCAGAAACTTCTTACCTGATCATAGAGATTATTTTTCTTTTTCTTCAGTTCAGCATTTGAGGATTCCTTCTCCAATTTCTGTCATCCTTCAGAGTTCTAAGCAAGTGGGATTTGTCCTTATATTAGCTGATTCTGAAGGAAGTTTTTTTCCAGTGGATGTCTTACATTGCCATTTGACTAACTTCATTCCATTAGTGTTTGTTGTATGGCAACTATAAAACTCTAGGACTAGTTTTTAGGCATTTGGGTGAACTGACAATGAAGAAACTTCAAGTACTTTTTGTGGGAGTGCATGAAATGGAAAAAATAAAAAAGAAGATGGAGGCAGAAGATGGAAAGGAACTTGTTTGGAAAGAAGAATATTATTCTTATCCATTATGTCCCATTCACAATCTATGTCTTCAGTTATAATTTTAACAGGCCATTTATGCAAAGGAATATATAGTTTCCTCTTTATCAAAAGACCTAACCTTATTATTACCAACCACAGTTGCAAGTCTTCTCTTCTAGGATAAATTATTTAACTATCTGGAGCATCATTTTTTTAAATATATAAAATGGGAATAATGTTCTCCACTTTTCTACTTTATTACCAACGCTTATTTTGTAATAAATGGATCCACATGCAAGGCACAATATTATATATACTTGTATTAGGTTGAACCAAATGAAATTGTAACTTCTGTAGGTCAAAAATTTGAATATATCTCAGAGGTTTCAATTTTTTATGATCACAATGGAATAAAACAATACATGAAAAAAAGAAAATAAAAATATTGAGTGGTTGCCTTCAAGAGTTTGCATGGTTTATTTTCCTTATAGAGTGTTTCTCTACCTTGCATTATATTTATTTTAAAAGTAGAATGTGCATTAATTATTTTGACAACTAGAAGAGAACTTTTAGAGAAAATATCATGCTCTTTTAAATTTAAGGGCATTGCACACTTGCATGTGGAAAAGCGTTTTGTGAAATGTAAGGTACTATACAATAATAATAGGTGGGTCACTTCTCAACTGAAATAACCTAACCAAAGTGTCCTACCCACGATAGGTCTATACAAACAGGAATGGATTAAAAGAACATGATCTGTTCTGGGGTATGTAACAGCATCAAACCATCACAATAGGCAAAGAACTTGAACAGACATTGGTCCAAAGGGGATATATAAATGGCCAGTAAGCATATGAGAAGATGCCCATCATCATTAGTAATTAGCAAATCAAATCACAATGAGATAATGCATCCTACCCACAAGGATGTCTATTATTAAAAAAAAAAAAGGAAAGAAAAGAAAAATGGAAAATAAGTGTTGGAGAGGATGTGGAGAAATTGGAATCCTTGTGCTTTGTTGGTGGAAACATAGTATAGCCCCTGTGGAAAGCAGTATAGTGATCCCTCAAAAAGTTTAATATAGAGTTACCATTTAACCAGCAATTCACCTACACAAAATACGTAGAAATAGCAACTTCACAGAGACTGAAGGCAGATTAGAGATTACCAGGGGGTATGAAGGGGAAATCAAGGATTTTTTGCTTGAAAAATAGCAAGGAATCAAGAAAACAAGAGCCGTTCTGGGTGGGCAGGTTAGCCTACCAGCCAGACACCGTCCCTTCCTTTCATTCTGCCCCCTCCCTCCTGTTCCTTCTCTCTCCCTCTCTCCCCCCACCCTCTTTCTTTGATTTTCTGTTTTCTATTGCATTAATTTCCACTCTGATCTTTATTATTTTCTTTGTTGAATTTACCTTGGGGTTTACTTTTCTCTTCCTTTCCTATTTTCTTAAAGTAAAAGTTAAAATGATTGATTTGAGACCTTTCTCCTTTGTTGGCTCATTAGCTATGATTCTTTGTGGTTTGTTTTCACATTTTTTAATTTAGTTTTTTATTTTAGTAGTTTCTTTATGACTTATGGTGCACATCTCTAACTTAGCACAGTCAACCTTCAAATGAAACTGTATCATTTCACATACAGAGTGGGAACCTTAAAAGCTTTTCTCCTCCTGACCTTTGTGCTCTTCTTGCTGAGTATTTTAATTTTACATGTTCTAACATCCAAATTGAATTATTACTTTTATTTAAGCAGTCAGTTATCTTTTAAGGAAATTTAATTAATAAGAAAAATATATATTTACTCATTCTCAGTGCTCTGATTGCCTGTGTGTAGAACCATATTTCTTTTTGGAATCCCTTTTCCTTGTACTATAAGGAATTCCTTGAAGATTTCTCATAAGGCAGGTCTGCTGTTGAGGAATTCCTTCACCTTTTGTACAGCTTAAAACTCTTATTTTTATTCAGTTTTTGAAAGATATTTTTGCTGATTATATGTTTGTAAAGTTTGTTTGTCAAGATTTACAGTATTTTTCGCTGATTATATAATTCTTTGTTGGCAGATATTTTTCTTCTTTAGTTTAAAGATGTTGCGACACTGTTTTCCTTCTTGCATTTCTAACAAGAAATCTGCTACCTTTTTAATCTTTGCTCTGCTGTATGTTAGATTACTTTTTCCTCTGGCTACCTTTTAAGATTTTCTGTTTATCGTTGTTTTGAAGTAATTTCAGTAAAATATGCCTTGGTCTTGCTTTCTCCTAGTTTATTATGTTTTAGGCGTTCACTGACATTCTCGGATTTGTACATTTACAGTTTTTACCGAATTTGGTTAAAAAAAAAATTGCTGCCTCTCTCTTCCTTCGGGGACTCCAATTACAAGTATATTAGGTTGCTTGAAATTATACCACAATTAACTCATGCTTTTTTCAGGTTTTTTCATCTTTTTTCTCTATGTGACTAATATTGAATAATAACTATTACTATGTCTTCAAGTTTGCTAATCTTTGTTGTGATTTCTAATCTGTCATTAAGCCCACCTGGTATATTTTTCATCTTACACATTGTGGTCTTACCTATAATATGTGTCTTTTTTACATCTTCCATGTCTCTATTACTTTCTGAAAATATGGAATAGCATTTTAATGTCTCTAACTGCTAATTATAACATCTGTGCCAGTTTGGGATCAATTTCAAGGTTGAGTTTTCTTCTCATTAAGTGCTCATATTTTCCTAATTCATTGTATTAATGGTAATTATTTTTTTCTTTTTTTAAATTAGAGAGTTGTAAGTTTACAGAAAAATCATACAAAATCTAGAGTTTTCCACTCATATATCAGTTTTCCTTATTATTATTAGAAGTTCCTATTATTATTAAAATTTAATAATTTTCAGTGGGATACCAACAACTGTAGATGTTACCATATGGATTTTGGATATTTTTAACTACTTTAAATATTCTTGAGCTTTGTTCTATGATGAAACTACTTGGCACATGTTTGCTACTTTCAGGTCTTGCTTTTGTAATTTGTGAAGTGGGTCTGGAACAGTGTTCTTTTGGTGCATTTTACACAATGTCCTATAGAATGTGAGTTTTTTCTCATTTAATGGTTGGTAAAAAGCACTATTTCAGGCCTTGTATGACTACTGGGCATTGTTTACCTCTAATCTTTTCTGTGTTTCTTTTCCTGGTATTGGTTAGTTTTTTTTCACGTGCATATGATGATCATTATTCATCTGGATACATAAGGGGAACGCTCTGAATATCTCCAAAATTACCCCTTCAGCATCTGTCTCTTTTCTGTTCTGAGAACTCAGCTGCCTTGATCTCCCTTGAATCACTGCGCTATCCTCTCATTCTCTAATCCTCTCATCCTCTCATCCTCTCAGATTCCACTTGGTTCTCCTGGGTTCTGCTTCCCTGGAGACTCGCAAGGCTGTGAGCTGTGGCAATTGTAAGACTCATCTCATGTGTTTCCATCTCTCAAGATTTGCTTCCTTATTGACCAATGTTCAGGCTCTTGTAAACCATTGTTTCATGTATCTTGTACATTTTTTTGATGGTTTCAGTTATGAGGGTACATCTGGACCCTATTTTTCCATCTCATCCAGAAAGCTACTCCTTTTCATTAACATCCCTACTTACCAACTTTATCTAATTGCTTACCTCCTACTAATGCTACCTAGACCACCACAACCATCTATAATTACTGCTCTGCATTTCATCCAAAATATTATAGTATTTTAATATAATAACGCCATCTATCTGTCTACAAGGACTATAGTGATTTTTGTTTGTTCATTTTACATGAGCAGGCACTGGGAAGTGAACCCTGGTCTCTGGCATGGCAAGCGAAAACTCTGCCTGCTGAGCCACTGTGGCCCTACAAGGTATATACTGCTTTAGTAAGAATGAGACAGTTATGTTTTTACACATGTAGTCACATAATCTCTCTGCAAGTAATTTAGATGGCAGTTGTAAAGAGAAACTATAACCTTGAGAAGCAACCTTGGAATAAAAATAAAGTAAGTGATTGTAACTATTGTACAAAATTATATGTAAAGCATGAACTGTCCAAGTAATTTTCTTTGGGTTTACATTATCTTTCTTGGATGCAGTCTACTCAGCAGACCTGGGAAAATCAACCTGCTGAACGATCCAGTGCTCTCCTTTCAAAGTGGAAAATCAAGTCATAAAATGCCTTTTAATTGCAATGATAAGAAACATTTTTGTGGTCTTGAAGGTATCAGTGCACTGCTTCTACCCCACAGTTTCTGGGATTCCCTAGGGTCAGTTATAACAAGGGATGGGATCTATGGCTTTCAGCTAAAGGACCTCTCTTCAGTTGGATTATTGCCACTTTTTATTTGGCCAGTGCTATTTGCCTTGGTAGTAATTACAACAAACACTAATACTCATTCCTTTTTTTTTATGTATAACCTGATGTTTTAAGAGCTGTATAAGCATTATTTCATTTACTCCTTAGAAGCCTCCTTTTTTTTTTTTTTTTTGGTATAGTAGAAGCCTCATTTTGAAGTTAAGAAAACAGTCTCAGAGATGATGATTGACTTACCTAGGATAATTCATAGTTGGTAAGAACTTAACCTAAGTTTATTTGATTCCAGAGTACCTTTATAAAGCAGCTAAACATACTACTCTTAGGTACTATGAGAATAAATAGTATTGGTAACAACTCACATTGTTTTTATTTTGTCTGACTTACTATTCTGTATATTGCAGATATTAACTCATTTAATCATTAGAACTCTCTTTGAATATGAGATAGGTTCTAATATTGCTCTTATTTTGCAGGTCAGGAAACTAAGGTACAGATAGTGATACGCCTAGTAAATAGCAGAGCTGGGGTCAGAACCCCCCACAGTCTACCTTACAGGTTCATGATTTATCCTCAAAGCTATGCTGATCTTCACGTTATTATATATATATATATATATATATATATATATATATATATATATATTTATATTTACTATCACACAATTTGTTGGTTTTCAATCTAGTGTTCTCTGTCCTCCCAGGTTTTTGCAACCAATGACTGGTAAAAGAAAAGAGAGTTTTCATATGTTTCTATCCTTTTAGTTTATGTCTTGTCCTATTGACTTGTTTTGGAAATGGCCGTCATTTCAGTTCGGGTCACCTCTGATTCCTTTCAGCTTTGGTTCATTGGAGATGGTAGGCTGTTCTTTCCTGTTGTGTTGTTAACTGCTACTTTTGCCCTCAATTACTGCTAAGAGGAACTGAGACATGTTTTCCAAATGAACACACTCACATCATACACGTGCAATTCCTACTAGCAAGTCACAATGGTATATCAGGAAAGTGTACAAATGACAAATGTGTAAGAATGTATGTGTGTGTGTATGTAAAAACACCACTTTGAAATGTTATGACATTAGGAAGTGCTTTTGGATAAGCTAATTCTTGGAAAATATTTTATTTACCTTTGATCTAATTATCTTTGCTACTGAAATGTATTTATGCCTCAGCATCTTCATAATCTTTCTGGACCTATTTCCACCTGTCAGATGAGTGCAACATCTCTTTTCATGATCATTTACATTTATTTAAACTTTCCTTGTCTTTCTCATTAGAATCTAAGTCTCTGAAGGCAAAGAGCTTTTAAACTAGTGCAATAACACAAGTTCAAAGCAATCTTCAATTCACTTACTAAAGTCTAGGGGATTTTAATGTTTGTGGGGCTATGACTTTGATCTATTTGCAAAGAAACTTCTGACAATTCATTCTTCTCATACACTACTCTCCATCATGCCACAATTCTATCTGAAAAGCTTAGGATAGGATACTTTCTCTTATTGCTGTGTTTGGAGTGTGAAGGGTATCTACTATTATAAGTTAGAAATTCTACCTGTGTCATACGCTTTTCAACCTAAAGATGCTGTTGACATCCAGAAAGTATTCCTCCTAAAATGAACTTATAAAAGTTAAGTCACTTCAGTCTGATTCCAAACACTCACAATATAGGGTCCCAATTAGCTCCCTTAGCCTTAAGACATGTTTAGGACCATCCATCAATTTTGTTCCAATATACAGATTTTTACATAGCTCCTCTCAACCAGAGAGTGTACAGAGAGAATGGAATTTTGGAAATCTAAAGTTTAAAGAGAATCTGCAACTTTTCTTAATTTAACTCCTTGCTCCCAATGGAAACAGTTCTAATCCTTACTAGATAACTGGATATGTAGTCTCTTTTTCAAGAGAAAGATACTAAACTATTGTAATACATGCTGATGTTTAGTAAAAAATCAGTTGCAGGGACATGCAAAAGTAGTTTAGTGGTAGAATTATTGCCTGCCATGTGGGAGACCCCCTACCTCCCCCCCCAGAAAAAGATTCAACAAATGGTGCTGTAATAACAGGATACTCACATAGAAAAAGAATGAAATGTGACCCCCGCCATACAGCACACACACACACACAAAAGCTCAATTGCAGGCTTTACAGTGAAGAAACACACAGCAAGCGCTACAAAGCCAGGCAACCAAGGTTAACATCAGCAGTGAAATATGTTGACCACATGCACACTTGATATGAAATGATGAGAATGGGACTTTACTTTCCAGTCTTCCTTCCCAGAGATCATAACCCTGGTCTAACTATGAAAAAACCATCAGACAAACCCAAATTGAGAGACAATTTACAAAATACCTGATGAGTAAAACCTGTCAAGGATGTCAGAAATAAGGAAAGTCTAAAAAACTGTCACAGCCCAGAAAGACCTAAGAGACATGAGGATTAAATGTAATGTGTTTTCCCAGATAGAATCCTGGAACTGCCTTAAGAAAAAGGTCATTAGAGAAAAACGAATGACACCTGAGTCAAGTGTAGATTTTAGTTATTAATAGTGCATTGATGGTGTTTCATTGTTGTAACAAATATGCTTTGCTAATAGTAATAATAGGGGATCCTGGGTATGGGGTATATGGAAAGCATTTGTTCTATATTTGCAACATTTTTTTTTTTTTGCATGGGCAGGCACCGGGAATCGAACCTGGGTCTCCGGCATGGCGGGCAAGAATTCTGCCTCTGAGCCTCCATCACATTACCCCTCTATTTGCAACTTTTATGTGAATCTAATACCATTAAAAATTAAAGTTTATTTAGATATAAAAAATATCATTCAACCACAAGAAAGTACTTTGTTTTTCCAGACTCAAGTATATCTTGATGTAAAGAGAAATGCAGGTTTGTCCTGCTTTACTGTAACAATCAAAGCTGTTACACTATTGTAGATTATGATAAATGTAAGTGTTTGAGATGGTTATTTTTCCAGTCTTTGAAATTCAGAAGATTTAATCAGCATCCCAGCTATTTAAAATGAAATCAATAGTTCCCTATCCTTCAGCAATTTCTGTTAAAAAGTATGAGTCTAGTTATAGTGAAAAATTTCTTGTTCATGCTCAATTTGTTGCAGAGAGAGTTAATATCAATGGGAAAGATAATTGCTTCCAAAATTTTGGAAACAATTTTGGTATGGTCATTTAACATAGTCCAGAAATTCTGACACTTCCTGAAGTGATCTGTCCTAAAAATAGGACACTAGTAATTTTTTGTATAACATTGATATGGCCATATTCCATCTTATACTCTAAACTGTCCGTTTAGAGCTTATGCCATTGTTCTTATACAGCCTTGTACAGAGAGCTATTTTCTACTTTGCTCACGTCTTATTCCAAGAATGCATATAGTTTTTGTTGCTGGATTGAAGAGTCAGCCTAAAAAATATCATTTTGAGACATCATTGTTTTTACACGTATCATGCAAAGTTAGTAATTGTATCTGTTATATTGTATGTATCTATTTCTATTTCATTTAATTTCTGGTATGGTCTTTTAAATTTTGTATCTCTAACAAATGAGTTAGTAGCACTTTCAGTACTTTGCATAAAAATTTCTGCTACTCAGAAATACATAAATCCATTTATTTGACCTTCATAATGAGGCAGAGTTGATACTGTAATGTTAATGAGCCAATTATTCTTATATAGAACATCAGTCATGAAGGCATAGTGTCTTCCTCCCTTTAATATGTACATTAATTAAAGATAATTTTTTTCTTTGCTATTTGCACTGATAGGTAATAATCAATGAGGGAAGGAATAATTAACATTCTAAACATCGCCTATGTAATATTGGGTCTGAAGTTCCAAAGTATGAATCTTTTGGTATAATATATACTTTCAGATTCGCCTACTGTAATTTTGTGTATATCTCTCTCTTTCCCTTTACTGTGGAGGCAGAAGCAATGGGCGTTGCTATGGCTATCTGTCAATTATTTGGAGAAGAAAATACGCTGAAAGCATTTCCAGAATCTGCCCTTGACTATTACCTTAAATATAACTCACTAGGTTAACCATGACATTTAATCATAAACTAATAGTTCAAAATTATTTATTAATTTTTCTTTCAAGTTGACCTCTGAATCTATCTCAGGGCACAGTAAAAACTGTTTTCTATTGATAGAAAGATATACATTCATGGATACACTTATGAGAACCCAGGTCCTTAATAATCTCCCCATTAACACAAGATGAATCTACTGCAGCAATGAGTCAGCCAACCCTATGGGTATGTAAAACTACGAATACATTTAATTAAACATTATTTGGCTTGTCTATAGAAACTTTTCATGTCAAACCTGAAGTGAATTTAATTATTACAGTTTTAAACATATTTACATGTCTCTATGTCTGTAATTGGAAGTAGATACACACATATATTGAAAAGAAAATATAGATGCATTTTGTCAAACTATAACTTGGTGTATCTGATATTGTAACTTAGAAGAAAGAAATAATTTTTCTAAAGTTGGCTGTCTTTTATGTTTAGCAAAATGCTTTGATGAGATAGCGGCTTGTGAAAAATGAGGTATAGGCATAGCTGGGAGAGCTAAGGAGAGAAACAAATATTAAATTGTTCTTTGTAATAAAATAAGACTTTTTGAATTCCCTGACAGCACATTGACCAAGGAGAATAGCGATGAGAGAGAGTCACTGAGAGAAAGGAGAAGAAAAGAGACCAACAACACAGGGAAAGCCAGAACTCTGTGGAGTGTGTGGCAAATGAGAATTGCTGAAGCCTGGCTTACACACATGAGTATGTCATTTCCCATAATAAATACTTGGTCATGCAGAGCTGTCATCTCTCCTTCCCTATCTCTACTTCGTAACTCCTCAAACTTCAGCTGTAGCCTGAGCAGGTGCACACTGAGGCCAGGGAATGAATCGATAAGGGCAGTGTCCAGGTTTGGGAAGACCCAGAGATGAGCAGCAGTGCCTGTCTTGGAGAGCGAGAGGACCCACAGACAAATCTGTTTAGGCAAAAGCAGGAATTCGGAGCTAGTAGTGTTTAGAAACCAATGGAATAGATTTCTCCTGTGGTTGAAACACATTTCATTTGAATGTTAAAGGACCCGGTATGTCAACTATATCCAGGTTACATATAGAACATATTTCATCCTCTGGATAAATGATATATCTGCTAGACTAAGTTTAGCAATAGCAACACCACCTTTCCAAAGACTATTTAAATGATTCATTGCGTGCTCTGACCCCCCAAAAGAAATGAGTTCTGGTTGTAAGAAAAACATTGCCCTACATGATAAAACCTCAAGTCATCTCCCTCGTCTACTACTGTAACTTCAGCTAAAGGGTTGCGTTTCTCTAAGGCCGCAGAAACATCCCAACAAATCTGGAAGGGAGTGTGTGCTATTGCGCAAAGACTCCCAAGGTGAGTGGAGGGAAGCTGGACACTTATTTTTATATTTCCATTTAAGAAAAATATTAACAGTGGCCTAAGATTACAGACTCTCTTCTTAAGATATAGAATGGAAAAGATGATTTGAGATCACAGTTGGAAATTAATCTCCATTAAAATCATACTTAGTCCTTGTCCCACGTGGTGGCTGGCACCAAAAGATTGTTAATACTGTTGAACAGGCCAGGTGCATGTTGCTATTTAAATTGATATGTTTTCATATTTATTTTTTTAAAATAATAACCAATTTTTGAAAAGCACAAGTTAGTATACACTGATTGCACTTGGGTAAAATCCACCCCCCCATCCCCCCTGCTTCAGAGTAACTGAATTTGGAGTTAAATTTCAGTTTCTCCTATCCAGAGTAAAATTTTAGAAATTAGGGGTTCATTTGGTTCATAAGCAACTTCTTTTAAGGTAGAAATGTATGGGGACCATCAGTCATTCATACTTTAGTATGAATTGTTTATTAATTTCCCTTTCTCCTAACATATAAGTACAATCAGCAACCATGAGTGATTGAGAATCTAAATGGGGCCAGAGAGATGGCTGTTTAATTTAAGGAAGAATCAATAATGATAGCAGCCCTGGCAGTGATTCTGTGGGTCCTCCCCACAGTGGGGAGTTGAAAAAGAAGAGAGCAAAATAAGAAGGTAACAAACATAAACTGTCTTTACAATTTCATCTCTAGTAAACTAAATACTTACAATGCTCAGGTATTAAGGTAAACATATAGATTTAACATAACCTGAGAAAATGTAAGGAAATGCATTCTTTGTTCCCCAACTAAAAGGAGTGTAATAAAAATTTAAAAATCTATTTCTGTCCAACACTCCTACATTAAAAAATAAATAAATGCACTATTCCTGTGTTTCTCTTCCCTCCAGACTCCTGCATCTTCCAACAGTAAATCATTAGCAACCTTATGAAATGCCACAGAGAATGGGTTTTTGTGGTAGAAAGATGAACATAAAAGGAGAAGCTGAGAGCAATCAAACACCCACTTAGGAAGCAGTTTTACCTATGGGAATCTTCATTGGGTGCCTTTATTTCATTTTGATTACTGCCTTTACTGTTTCCTGGAGAACAAAGCTCTGATTTCTAGAAGTTGGCTTTCTCTCCTGAGCACATAATTTCTGAGCCCACGGGTATCTTATAGACACTAACTACACTGATTCAATGGACTTCGACAATTTCGCGTTTCCTGATTTTTTTTCCAAGTGGATTCCAAAGATTTAGTACAGCTACTTTTTTTTTCAGAAATATATATAACCTAGTGGAAAAATAAATTTACATTGCTCTGTCTTGTAAAACACCTGTCTTCCAAGAGGCTCAACAGACTTTTTGATGCAAGTTACATTCATTTGGGGCCTCAATTACAGAGTAGATATAATATGTAAATTGATTCTCATTCTGGTGCCCGTCAGTAGGCACCGCAGAATTGTGGAACAAATCATATTAGTTTATGAGATAAGATATGTAAAAATACCGTAGATCATGAAGAGTACATATAATTGTCTATTCTTATCAGCCAATGCACCTCACTTTGCCTTATACTACCACCAGAATGCTTTATGGTAAGGGAAACGTTTTAACATAAATTGGGTACATGATGTGGTATATATATATATATATATATATATATAGAGAGAGAGAGAGAGAGAGAGAGAGAGAGAGAAACTATTTCTGGCACTGCACTAAATTAGGCATCCCATTTATTCTATCATTAATTGTTATTAATTAGATTTGACAAAGACCTTCAGGTATAGACTATCATTTAAGTTTTCTGAATCTCAGTTATCTTTTTTTTTTTTTTGCTAAGGGGAGTGACATAAAGAATGATTAGACTAAATAATTTCTAAAGTCCCTTCTAGAGCGATTACTTTATTATTTGAGAAATAACACAGGTTCCATATTAAGTAGTGAGCTTCCACAATAGAGTGTAAGTAGGTTTGGGGAAAATTTCCCCTATTATTTTAAGCACCTTGGCATTTCTCTTAGGTTATATGGCACATATTTTAGTCCAACTGCTTATTTATTTATAGAAACTAAATGTTTATGCAATTTGTTCATGATTACGTGGAAATGGATCACAGATTAAATTTCTTCACTGAATCTTTTCTTAACATCTTTGCATGTTTTATCAGGTCACAGTTCATTACAAGAAGCAGAACCACTCTAGAAATGTTAAGCAGAAAGGGAATTAGGTGCTTATGAAATCATTGGATGGACGGGCAGGGAGAAGCAGGGATTGTGCTGGGCCTCCAGTGTTAACTCTCAACACCAGAGACCGGGCCACCAGGGAAGGCACCCCTCCTGTCACAGGCAGAAGATCAGGAGGCCATCACGAGACCTCACTATTGAAGCTGTACTCCAGGAACTAGGAAGCTAAGTCAAGCCACCTGCTGCTACTGCTGCTGTCTCTGCTCTTGGTTCCCACCATCTGGTGCTGAACTTGGTCATCTGTCCAGTTGCCAACCCTGCTGGGAGCTGGACACTGGAATGCTACTGTTGGAGACCCCATGTCAGTATACCCTCGTTTAGCAACAGAAAACAGCCAAAAGGAACATGAAACTTGGCCTTTGTCTTATTTTCATTCTCCAAATCAGAGAAGAGGACATCTCATGGAAGGAATGTGATTCACTCCAGGTTCCTAGCTGCAAGGGAACCTGGAAAATGGCATTAATGTTTCCCAGTCTCTGCAGGACTTTAAGTGTGCTCCTGTGGTCCTCAGCAGCAGCACCAGCATTCTCTGAGAACGTGTGAGAAATGCTTTTTCTCATTTCCACCCTAGACTTATCAAATGAGAAACTGGGGATAGAGCCTAGAAGGATGTTGAGTGCCAATTGACCATATCCGAGAAATGTATCAAGAAGCACCTGCTTTAACACACAGGTGGCCTAGTAGTTTGAAGCTAAAAGAGGGAAGAAAGAACATAACAAAGAATGCTAAAAAATGTTTAAGACATTGACTTTTAAAGTTGTGCATTTATAAGAAAAGGGAGATTTTAGTATACTGCAATTAACCACTACTCTAAATTTATTACATCACTTTTTTACACTAGCATCTCTCTCTGTCTTACTATCTGTGTCTCCCTGCATTATTGCCGGAGATTGTCAATCTAATCTGAAAAGTTTGTACATCATTGTTATGCTTTATATTGGAAATTTTATTGCCATTAGAGATACTTAAATTCTTACACATAATATTGAATAAGTGCCTCATGATTTTTACCTGCATCTACTGTGTTCAAGAAATAGATTTTTATATTTTGTTTTTAATCTCTTGATTACAGCAATACCATCATTATTATGCCACTAGGTGGCATATACTGGTGTCAAATTTTAAGAGGTTAGCTCCCAAAACCTAGCAGAAGAAGCCAGAAAGCGTATTAGCTTTTATATACTTTTTTCTGGATTCTTTTTAATTACAGGCGTCTTTGCATTTTATGTTTCTTTTCCTGTTAAATTAGCACACTTTCTTGAAAAATTCTGTTTATTCTGAAAAGAGATTTTTGTTAGGCATGAATTTGGTTGATGTAATGTATGGCTTTCAAAGAAAATGAACTTACATTCTTAGAGACTGATTTATTTATATTTATTAGATTTTAGAATGTAAAAGTTGGCAAGAGTGAAAAATCAACTGAAATTTTCTACTTAAGGATACCATTAAGTCAATCCCCCACCCCATACTTTCCTTTTAATTCTGTTAAAGAAAGAACCCTTGATAATAAGTTTCCGGAATATTTCGATGCTTATACAGATACACACTTATATATTAAAACAATTGTACTATGTGATAGATATCATTATTCATTCACTTTTTAAAAATATCCACTGAATACTTTTTATGGATGAATGTACTTTTCCCAATTACCAACTCTACCTTGATTTCGGTAGTTAATCATGTGTTATTGCTGCATAATATTTTTATTATGCGAATGTACCACAATTCATGTATTCTACTATTACCATTTATGTTTATTTAAACCATTTTTTATTTGGCAACAATAATAAATTGAATGTTCTTGTATATGCATGTTTTTGTATCGTGCTTCCTATTTTTTAAAGCATCACATTTACAAAAAATATTAATAGATATTAATAAGTTATTTTCCAAAGAGGGTGTTCTGATTTAAATTTTCAATATCAGTAAATGTTTTGAAACTTTTATTATTAAAACATGTTTAAAATTAAATTTATGTTATTCTAATTTGCAATTCCTTAAAGGGTGAACAGCTAGTTTAAAAGTGTATTGGTGGGGTACAAGGGTAGGTCAGTGGTAGAATTCTCACCTGCTGTGCAGGAGACCCGGGTTCAATTCCTGGTCCATTCACGTCCCAAAATACAAACAAACAGGCAAAACAAACAAACAAAAATTCAACAAATGGTGCTGTAATAACAGGATACTCACACAGAAAAAACAACGAAATGTGGCCCGGCCATACAGTAAACAAACAAACAAAAAAGCGTATTGGTCATTACTGTGCTCCTCTCTGAATCATCTGTTTTTATCCATGACTCATTTTTTCTATTGCACTGTTTTTCTTTTCTTATTTATAAATATAAACACTTTGTATATTTGGAATATCAACTGATTGTTAGATGCATTGCAAATATTTCATTTCAGCATAGTTTTTAAGCATTATTTTTTGTTTTACATTTTATCCTGAGGAAGTTTTATCTTTTAGAAAGCCAAATTTATCAAAATATTTAATGGTTTTCATGCTTCATGCCTTGGTTAGGAAACTGTCCCCTCAGGATTACCTCAGGATTATTTTATTATTTGTACAATATTTAAATAATTGCAATTATTTATAGTTTGCTTCATATTTTATACCTTTAATATGCAATTAATTCATTTTAGTGGTGTACATTTCCTTATATAGACAATATCACTTGTTGAGTAATTATCTTTTGTTTAATTTGAAATGCCATTTTTATCATATATTAAATTCTCATATGCTGTTGTCCCTGCATCTTACAATTTTAGTCTATTCTACTTACCTATGTGATTCTTATACCAGACCATACTGCTTTAACGACAGAATATTTTGCGTGTGTACTTTATTTGAGACAATAAGAAAGGAGTGCTGAGAAAAGTAGGAATGCCTGTCGAGTTCATGGTCCACAATCACCACAGTTTGCTGCATGTTCCAGTCACGTGAAAATTCACATCAGAAGAAAACTGGAACAATTCTTTTAAGAAAACATAAGAAATGGGCAAGCCTCAGAAATTAGGACCATACATATTCAACATGTGGTTATTATGCTTGGTATAAAGCAAAAGTTTTCTATAATCAAATATATTCCACATTATTTTGTAACATCTGAACATAATAACTTATGAATAAAACCAGACAGTTGAATTTTTACAGAAGACTTTGATACCTTTTTCTTTCAAATGAGTTTAAACTAACTTTCAAAATAACCAGCTAAACTTCCTGGATGTAGGGACCTGTACAGGGTTCCCAGAATTGAAAAGCAACTGCTATTTTTTTTTCATAGAAAAATGAACAGACAAACCGACTGAGGAATACATATTTGAATGAGTCGCAATATACCCTTCGATTCATTAGGCATCATCATCACTGGTCCATGCTTTTCCCTCTTTTTTCTTTCTGTATATCACTTTAAGAACAATAAAACAAAGTATACCTGTTAAGAGATTGTTTACGTTAAGGATCTATTTGATCAAACAGTCCTGATCAAAAACACACTTAATGTGTTTTAGGTTTAAAAGCCTTAAAATTTTTTTTTTTTTCCAGACGATTATTCATTCCATGAATGACTTGGAATCATTCCAAATAAAGCTATACTTTTGGATAATCTAGTATTAGGGATCAGTAGTGTTTTCTAATACGAATCTATGACTTAAGTTTAAGATTGTATTTGTGTAGTATTTTAGTCTTGTCAATAGATACATCGGTTCTTAGGTAATTTGAAAGCATTATTTAAATAGAATTATGTTGTTGACATATTCTGTACTCAACGATGACATCATGAACTAATATTTGTATGAAAGAGAAACTACCTACCTATTAAGTCTCAAATTCCTTTGATTTAGTCCCCTTAACAGTGACTGGAGCTGTGATGCTTGTGGTAGGACTTTTGAGCTACTTGCCTATGCAAGTACAAGCTCAATTGCTTTCTAAAGAAATCCCAAAGAGCTGTTGCTCTGGGCTCACATTTCTAAATCTTACCTAATTATTAAAGATTTTCCAAATTAGTGTTCCTGGCCCTATAGATTATATACTAGTAAATAATAAATATGGCTGTATCCAGGGCAGTAGTTATACACACACCACCATGTCCTGAGAACAAATCAAGCAAGTTTGGTTTCAGAAGGCTGAATTAATTCTCTAGCTCAGACTATATCCAGCACAGTTAACTATTGTGGGGGTCAAAGAGCATTTCAAGGGTGTATATAATGAGTGTGGGGAGAGATGTGAACAAAAGAGAAGAATAAAACAAACACGCCCGAATGCACTACCCTAAGTAAGAAGGAGACTATTAATGATTGGACGCCTCCTCCTACGCCCTCAGCACCCTCATCACCCAGGCCCTCCGCTGCTGCCCACGCATGACAGACTATCTTAAATTTCGTCCCCTTGTGATGACTTTTAAACTGGCACACGAGTCGAACCATCTCATTCCCCCACTTGATAGCAATCTTTAAGAATTTTGTGCATACAGAAATTTCTAAAAAATGAATTCTCATTTTTTTCCAGTTATTTGTCCCAACATTTTTTTTGTAGGGGTCAATATAAATATTTATTAACCTTTGAGTAGATGGAGCATAAAAACTATGTATAAATGCTTGCTCCTAAATTCTTGGAAGTGTTTCTATTAGAATGTTTTCGATTTAACATTGGTTATATAGAAAGAATATGTTCAGCAGTTATCTTTTCAGGGAAAGCCTTAAAAAAATCAATAATATCTCAACTACCTGACTAAGAACGTGGAGTTGTCCTTGTTAAATTCCAAGCTGTTATTTAGTAGTGTTCAGTCTTATTAAGAACTAGTCAATAACAGTAACTTCTAACAAATGTGTATTGAGCACCCAAGGAATACGGGTACACTGCAGCCGGAGTTCTCTGGAGGACGAAGTAATTCTCTACAAAGCTCTCTAACTTTCTAATTATTCAATAAGATCATCACTTACCTCTGAAAAAGCTCAGAGTAAAATGATATTACCATAGATTTTTCAGAAAAGGAGGTTCTGGAGGGTAGAAATTCTAGAACAGGAAATTCTTTCTTGAGATAAAGATTTTCCTGCATTTGAAATATGCTTTCTTCTTCTTGTATCTGACACATTCTGCAATTTATAAAGAAACATTAACATAAATCCATCCGTAAAATAACTAATATTTTCATGTTCCAGTTCCATGGAAATGCTCGGTCAGTCGATGCAATGGGTAGCAACCAACCTATTGGGCTGCCATTACCTTTCCAATTACTTTATCCCAGAAACTTCTAATTTTATAGCATTCACAGATTTAGTCATGCTGACTTTTGCAATGATTATTTGCGGTTAATGATTTCTTCTTATTTTACATATATTATAATTTAGATTGGCAGTCTCATAATTAAAACTGATGAGACTAAGGAAATACTAATATGGCCTGCTTTCATTTTTTTATGCTGTATGGCAGGGGTCCCACTTCATTCCTTTTCCATGTGAGGATCATGTTATTGCAGCACCATTTGTTGAATTTGTGTTTGGTTGTTTTCTTCTTTCTTTGTTTACTTTTGTGTTTGTTTTGCGAAGTGCATGGGCCAGTAATCAAACCCGCATCTCCCGCATGGCAGGCGAGAATTCTACCACTAAACTACCCTCATTCAATAACCTCCTTATTGCCTGCTTTTTAAAAAATCAGAATATGGGATAAATTATTTCATTTAGTGGTTAAATGTAACTACCTCAATTACAAGAAAGATTTTGTAGCTTTTGCCTAATAATATGCCATAAAATACAATCTTTCATTAACTTTGCATCTGGAGGAAAATCTAAATAGTTGAGTTCGAATCCATCAGACAAAGGCTCTTTTTATTATGTTAATCAAAATGTCTGCTTTAGATGAACAAGTTCATTTCAACCAGGATTTGTTCAATATACATGAACTTTCTTTGCTTTGCATGTCGGAAGATGCTGGTATGAATCACAACATTTTTTAACCTCTATATTTTTTCAGCTGGAATTTTAGGAATATATTTTATATAATCACAATTTCTTGTCCCCTGTTTATGGGTTTCTTTCCCTATGCTTTCCTTAAAGTATAAAGCCTCATTAAAATACTGTTTTACAAAATCAGAAATACAGCAATTCAAATTATGTCTCCTAAAATGTAACTACATAACTGTGAAAACTTAGTATCATACAACTCAAACAAATTGGTGTTTTTATGGTCCACTGACAGCTTCATAAAGATTTTCTGTGAACACCCATATTTTCTGGGGGCAAGGAAACAGGGTAGGTGAATATTTTGCAAACTATAGAAATATTTTAAGAATCAATGCTTCCTTTGGTGAGTGACCTGAATGCCTCTGTGTGGGATCAGGGCCTGGGATGGATGGTAATTTAAGGTCTGTTGCATTGAATTGTATTTGACCATCTAGGCATTGCTTTGTTGTGCATGGGGAAGTTTTGAACAGAGATTAGGGAGACTTTCTTTTCCTTGCCCTACCAAAATTCATGACTTGATACACTTTTCAGGCAATATTTCAGAATTCAAGGAGAAATGAAGACAGTGCTTCTCAGGTACATAGGAATCTCACCTGGGACATCTTGAGGTGTTAGGTCTGGGGTGAGCCTAAGATTTGGCATTTTTAGCACCTTTAGAGTAGTAAGACTACAAAAGGTATTTCATCCATGCCTTTATTTTCTACTTAAATAATACTATTAGCCATATACTGCAATATCTACACTGGTGTCTGAGCCCTCTGCTTGTGAACTTACTGTCTTCTACCAAAAGTAATTCTAGTGGACACCATCCCTCCCCACTCACGGTTATAGCAAAGAGAGTCAAAGAGATAAACTTTAGACATGACGTGGTCAGTGCTTCCAAGGGCAAGATGAATTGACTCTGTCCTTTATAAAACTAAAGTGATGAAAGTGTTAATAGCAAATTCAACGTTTCTCTTCTCATTCTGGAAACAAATAGGCTGGCCTCCTCTATTTTCTAATAGATAATCCACAAGGTGGAAGCCAAGCATACTTTTACAGAATGGAGCAGGAGATAAGAATTTTGTAGAACACATGCTTTCATTTACTTCCTTTGATGAAATCTGAATTAAATGTGTTTGTGTTTTTGTTTGGAATTAAGTTACAAAGGCCTTGTGCTATCACACTAAACTTTAGTGAGAGCGTATAAAGCCTGTTCCTGCTCATATGAAGGTGGGACAGCCACATGGCAAATGGCCACAGGCAAAGACCTTTGCCTACAAGTGCAGGATTTAGATGTAAGAGAGATGTGGGGTGGAGGGGGGGGAGGAGGGAGACAAACCAGAGATTATCACGCCACTTGAGGCATTTACAGTCTACTTACCTTTTCACCTTAAGTTGTAAAGTTGTAAGGGTGTGAGTTAAAAGTCAGAGACATGCTCTTCCATGTTTGTAAAAACAGGAAATTTGGTCAATCATTTCCATCAGGAGACTTTAAATTTGTTTTATCTTAGATCCTACTTTGTGATGAGCTTAAAAATTGAAAAGGAAATTGTCATTTTGTCAAATACAATAAAGGCTAAGATTTCCCAGTCATTTGGTGAAATGTTAGGCACATTTTTTGTTCTCATGGATCTAACCTTCCTCCATTAATTACTCAGTAAGCTTCTTTCCAATGTATTTTTTCTATGCTCTCATCATGTTTAGCACTGGATGCTGTTTGGATGTATCTATCATAGTAATTGTCCTCCTGTATCTAGTATTCCTCAGTCAGTTCCCTCCATCTCTCATTACCCTTCCATTATCTCCCTCTGAGGCAGTTAGATATTGGAGGAGAGTGGGGAAGGTCACCCTAAGACCCATAACAAAAAATTGCTTTTAGCACGGGCACATCTACCTAGCTCCCCATCCCCCCCCACACACACACACATCTATAGCCCTCACTCAGGTAGGCACCTGAAAAGAACTGATGAAAAACGCAGTTCATCAATCCCTTATCAGCATAGCGAGAGGGGAAAAGGCCCCTCCAAGTCCTTATAATGCAAGGATCCCAACCTTAGAGAGCTTTTCTTCCTTTGGAGACTGCCTGCTCTCATCTTCATCTGAGAATGTACTTAAGCATTAAAGGTTAGCCCTGTCATCCTTAAGTTCTTTCCTGTGGCTGAGTGAAGAACCTTCATGGGGCCAGCCCCTGGTCGAGGTCTAGACTTCAGCATGAATTCCCAGAGCTCTGTGACACCTGGTCTAGAGCTTCCAGGGCTCTCGGGCATCGAGCTTATTAAACTGTTTGGCTGTTCACACTGATTAGTCCTTGAATCCTTCCCTGTAACTGAGTCATGACCCCTCACAGTGCCATGGTTGAGGCCTCGATTTCTCTGAGAACCCCCTGGACTGTCTGGCATCACTTCCTTTGCATCTGTCATTTGCATCTAACTTTTTTTAAAACTTTTTTTATTGTATAATATAACAAATATACAAAGCAAAGAGAAAAAAAACAATAGTTTTCAAGCACTCTTCAACAAGTAGTTACAGAAGAGATCCCAGAGTTTATCATGGGCTACCATACTATCTCTCAGATTTTTCCTTCTAGCTACTGCAGAACATTGAGGCTGAAAGGAATAAATATTGTTTATCATCACAATTGACTTTTTTTCTTTTTCTGTGAAAAATAACATATATACAAAAGAACAATGCATTTCAAAGGAAAGCACAACAATTAATTGTAGAACAGACTTCAGAGTTTGGTATGGGTTACAATTCCACAATTTTAGGTTTTGACTTCTAGCTGCTCCAGGATACTGGAGACTAAAAGAAATATTAGCATAATGATTCAGCAATCATACGTGTTTGTTAAACTCTACCTTCTCTGTATAACTCCACCTTCATCTCTGATCCTTCTCCCACTTTTTAGGGGTATTTGGGCTATGCCCATTCTAACTTTTTCATGTTGGAAGGGGCTGTCAATAATATGTGGTAGGGAGATATAACTAGTTGATTCTCTGGAAAAACTGGGCCCTCTAGGTTTCACAACTTATCTTGTCCAGACACCCATGTGGTGGTTGTAGGTTTCTGGAAGGTTACCCTAGTGCATGGAACCTTTGTAGAAGCTTAAATATTGCCCTAAGTGTTATTTAGGATTGGTAAGAATGGTTTTGGTTAGGGTTTAGCAAGTTATGGTAGGTAGCAATGTCTAATTGAAACTTGCATAAGAATGACCTCCAGAGTAGCCTCTTAACTCTAGTTGAACTCTCTCATTTATTTGTTATACTTCTTTTCCCTTTTGGTCAGGATGATGTTGTTGATCCCATAGTGCCAGGGCCAGACCCATACCTGGAATCATCTCTCACACTGCCAGGGAGACTTTCACCCCTGGATGTCATGTCCCACGTAGTGGGGAGGCAATGATTTCACTTGCAGAGTTGGGCTTAGAGAGAGTGAAGTTACATCTGAGCAACAAAAAAGGTCCTCCAGAAATAACTCTTAGGCATGCCTATAGGTAGGATAAGCTTCTCCACTACCCACATAAGCTTCACAAGCTCAAGGGCTTGGCCTATTGATTTGGGTATAACTAATGTATGACACAGTATCAGCAGTTTCCCCACTGGTAAAGTTTAATAGTTCAGTATTTCTTCTCTCATCCCTCCAGGGACTTTGCCAATACTTTTGTTTTTCATTATATGCTTTAAATCTTTTTATTTTATTTTTATTGTTTAATATAACATATATACAAAGCAAAGAAAGAAAAAAGCTGTACTTTTCAAAGCACTCTTCAATAAGTAATTACAGGGCAGACCCCAGAGTTTGTCTGGGGCTACCATACCATCATCTCAGATTTTTCCTTCTTCCTGGTCCAGAACATTGGAGGTTAGAAGGAATAAATATTTTTTATTATCACAATTGACATTTTTTTCTTTTTTGTAAAAAATAATGTATATACAAAAAAGTAATAAATTTTAAAGCATATCACCACAATTATAGCAGATTTCAGAGTTTGGTATGGGTTACAATTGCAAAATTTTAGGTTTTTTGTTTGTTTTTATGGGCAGGCACCAGGAATCGAACCTGGGTCTCCGGCATGACAGGTGAGAACTCTGCTTGCTGAGCCACTGTGGCCTGCCTACAATTTTAGGTTTTTACTTCTAGCTTCTCTATTGGAGATACTGGAGACTAAAAAATATATATATCAATATAATGATTCAGCAATCTGTGCTCATTTGTTAAACCCTACCTTCTCTGCATAACCCCATCTTCACCTTTGATCTTTCTCCCACTCTTTGGGGATATTTTTTGGCTATGCCCATCCTAACTTTTTCATGTTGGAAAGGGCTTTCTATAATATGGGGTAGGAAGATGAGTTGTGCTAATATTCTGGAGATATTGGCCCCTCTAAGTTTCGGGACTTTTCTTGTCCAGGGACCCATGTGGAGATTGTAGGTTTCTGCAAAGTTATCCTAGTGCATGGAACCTTTATAGAATCTTATATATTGCCTTAGTGTTCTTTAGGATTGGCTGGAATGGTTCTGGTTGGGGTTTGGCAAGTTATGATAGGTAGCAATGTCTAATTGAAGTTTGCATATCAGTGACCTCTAGCGTAGCCTCTTGACTCTATTTGGACTCTCTTAGCAACTGATACCTTATTTGTTATACATCTTTCTCCCCCTTTTGTTATACGATGTCAGGATGGCATTGTTGATCCCATGGTTCTAGGGCCAGACTCATCCCTGGAAGTCATTGACCATGCTGCCAGGGAGATTTTCACCCCTGAATGCCATGTCCCATGTAGTGGGGAGGGCAGTGATTTCACTTGCAGAATTGGACTTCAAGAGAGTGAGGCCACATCTGAGCAACAAAAGAGGTCCTTCAGAACTAACTCTTAGTATCCTAAAGGTAGGCTAAGCTTCTCCATTACATACATCAGCTTCACAAGCTCAAGCCTCAAGATCAAGGGCTTGGCCTATTGATTTGGGTGTCCCTAATGTTTGACACAGTATCAGGGGTTTCCTTGGTGGTAAAGTTTAATAGTTCCATATTTTTCTCCCATCCCTCAAGGGACTTTGCCAATACTTTTTGATTATCTGCTTAATGTATTCTAGGATGTATCCAGGCATTACATTAAGCTATACAGTTTTGAAGGCCCTCATTATTATTCTGAGCTCCCTATGTTTCAATTGTTTAAATGAGCTATCCAGACACGTTGTGTTAGATTATGTGCTACAGAAAATTTAGGCTCCAGACAAAGTAAACCTTTCTTCCTTTGGTGTCAAAGAGTAGATGAGGTTATAAAATGGGACAATGTCTTCCTTACCCCTGTGTTCTGAATTACATCAAACCAACCTGATTGGTTTCATCTTTATCTCTAAATACAGGTTATACATATATAAAACAGCCTCTCAAAATCCAGAAATAATAATTACCACTGCAGACTAAATGTGTCTCCTATAAGAGCTTGCAATCTAGACTCCTGTTTTCTTATAACCATTTTCTAAAAGAGACCATATGATACTTGCTTTTTTGTTTCTGGCTTATTTTGCCTCACTAAATGTCCCACAGGTTCATTCACAATGTTGCATGCCTCACAACTTTGTTCCTTTGTGTAGCAAAACAAATTCGATCATATGTATACACCATCGTTTGCCAATCTATTTCTCAGTCAGTGCATCCTTCAGCCACCTGCATTAATTAGGCATCATGTATAACGCCCAAAGTCCACAGTCCATCAACTGTTTACCTAATTTTATCATTTCACCAATGAAATGACCTCCATGTCTTTGTGACTTCCTCAGGTATTCAAGTTTTTTCCCAGAAGTTACAGAGTATTCTGCTTCCTATGTATTTCTACCTGTATCTTTATTGTTTCTCTTTTTCTCCTTAGATTGGGTGGGAAGGGACAGCTTGTTTGTCTAATACCTCATTCCAGTATAAAGTTATTGTTGTAACTCTTCATTATTTCCTGATGTTTAGTCAACAGATCCTTAGGGAAATATGATACCCAGAGCCATAATAGATTCACTCAAGTGCCTCTGCACATAAGGGAAGTAACTCTTTTTGAGCTACAGGTTTTCTTTACTAGTTCTGTGGTATTTTCAAAATCCATGAAAACTGGGTTAGGTTGAAAATCTTGTACCAGTTGGTTTCATCCAGTTGAACTTAATTCTGCTCTTCCCTGGCAAAGCCTACTGAGAATCAGTTTTTATTTCTAATGGATAATTCATACTTCAGCTTCTTTCTAAAATAAAGTCCGTTTATAGTAAAAAACACATCTACAACAAGATTATTAAAACTTGCAGTTAAAAGTTAATGCAACAATCAGTATAGAAAGTGTAGAGGAAATAAATCAAACCTAATATTCCATTCATTTATTCATCACACACTGACTAATACCCATTGTAAGGCAGGCACTATTTTAGGCACTACATCAGAAAGCAAAACAAACTAAGGATAAAATATAGTCCTCAATTTCCAAAAGTTTGTGATTTAGTAAAAAGCGACAGACAAGTAAAAATTAATTAAATGTCAATCTGTTGAACGATATGGCAGACGTATATGAAATTTGCAATCTATGGGGATAGAGAACTTGGCTTACATTTCCTTTGTAATACAAATCAATGTGCCTTGGTTCTCCTTGGTTCTCTCCAAGAATGACCCTCTTTGCTATATGTAAATATGAGGTCATCTAGTTCCTTTAATCATAAAATGAAAGATTCTTTAGTTTGAAAAATATCCCCAGTTCTGCTTTTTGAGCCTTTTCATTCCAGTCAATCAATATATCCAGTCCATATATCGGTTAAAAACAAATGAATAGCCAGATTCAGGTTTCTGGTGCTTAAGATTCCTAAGGCTGATGAAAATTGGTGTGAGATTGTGTTCTTTTGGAAGCTGTTGGAATGTGGTATGCCAGAACTGAAATGACTTTTGAAAAGGGGAATTTAATAAATTACAAGTTTACAGTTCCAAGGAAGTGAAAGTGTCCAAACTAAGGCACCAAGAAGAGGTTACCTACACTCAAAAAAGGCTAATGGATCAGGAATACCTTTGTCAGCTGGGTAGCCACGTGGCTGGCATCTGCTGGTCCCTTGCTCCTGGTTTCCTTTGTTTTCAGTCTCTGTTCCTGTAGGAGTTCTTCACTTTACTTCCCCAGGGCTGGCTTTCATCTCTTGGCTTCCATTGACTCTCTCCAGGTTCTGGCTTGCTTAGCATATCATGACATCTGCTGGACTCTAGGCATCTCCAAACATCTCTGTCTCTGTTCTCCATGTGTCCACATCTGTGTCAGCTCTGATGTGAAGTTTCTGTCAGCCCTGGGGCTTCTGTCTTTTTTATCACTTCTGACTCTCTCCAAAATGTTTCCTCTTTTAAAGGATTCCAGTTAACTAATCAACACCCATCTGGAATGGGTGGAGTCACATCTCCATCTAATCAAACGTCACACCCCCACAACTAGGCATGCCACTTCGCTGTGGAGATAATCTAATCAATTTTCTGATCTATTGTATTGAATTAGGATTAAATGAAATGGCTGCACCCACAAGATTGGATCAGGATAAAACATGGCTTTTCTGAGGTATATAATATTTTCAAGCCGGTACAGACACAATCAGAAATTGTCTATTATCATTGCATATATGTTTTTGGAATTGCATCATATTTGAATGAAATCTATGAAAAACCGTATTCTACTATAGAATTGACTTGTGGGTACTTTGATACTTTGCAAAATAAAGTCTGGATTAATATGAAAGAGCATAAACAGTACAATATTAGAAAAACTTAGCTAATCTGTTTCTATTTGGGAAAAATCAGTGGTTAAAGGATACGATTATGGTATACCAAGAGATACTGAGTAGAGATAGACAATCGGTATTCTCCTAGGGGTCCCACCTCTCTGGAATTCTAGGGGTATCCATTGTACTTGAATTTTCTTCCCATCCAAGAAGAGCAGGAATACAGGCAGTTGCACAGAATTTACAAATTCAATTCCTCACTATAATTCCTAACATCAACTTTGCAAAAACTTGTCTTTTCTTTCTGCCTTTCTTTTTTTTCCCTTATCATTCATACTTTCAACTGACACCATCGTTATAGTCTCTGAGCCCAGCTCTGCACAGCAACGTCTGGCTTGTCTTCTGAAACTCCAATTCTATAGCAAGACTTGATGGATCTCTATGATTTAAAGTTTGCCTGCTTTTCTGAATTTGACTCCAACTGCCCTCCTGGTAACCCACTGGATGTTTCACTCTGAAAGTGCCCCCTCCTTATTTGCCATTGACACCAGGCATGCTCACACTTTCACATTGAGGTCTTTGTTTACTTGATTACCTCTTTACCTTGAATAAGTATATTCAAATCCTGCATCTCTTTTGAAGTCTAACCCTAATCCCTCCTGTGCAGATTTACCTGGTACTTCTGGTGGGAAACAAACTTTCTGTTCTCTCATAAATGATATATAAAATGATATATAGCTCAGATGCAGCTTCATTCAGTGTTTTAACATGATTACTTTACAATTAGGTATTATTGTGCTGTCCATTTTTGAGTTTTTGTATCTAGTCCTGTTGCACAGTCTGTATCCCTTCAGCTCCAATTACCCATTATCTTACCCTGTTTCTAACTCCTGCTGGTCTCTGTTACCAATGACATATTCCAAGTTTATTCTCGAATGTCAGTTCACATCAGTGGGACCATACAGTATTTGTCCTTTAGTTTTTGGCTAGACTCACTCAGCATAATGTTCTCTAGGTCCATCCATGTTATTACATGCTTCATAAGTTTATTCTGTCTTAAAGCTGCATAATATTCCATCGTATGTATATACCACAGTTTGTTTAGCCACTCGTCTGTTGATGGACATTTTGACTGTTTCCATCTCTTTGCAATTGTAAATAACGCTGCTATAAACATTGGTGTGCAAATGTCCATTTGTGTCTTTGCCCTTAAGTCCTTTGAGTAGATACCCAGCAATGGTATTGCTGGGTCGTATGGCAATTCTATATTCAGCTTTTTGAGGAACCGCCAAACTGCCTTCCACAGAGGTTGCACCATTTGACATTCCCACCAACAGTGGATAAGTGTGCCTCTTTCTCCGCATCCTCTCCAGCACTTGTCATTTTCTGTTTTGTTGATAATGGCCATTCTGGTGGGTGTGAGATGATATCTCATTGTGGTTTTGATTTGCATTTCTCTAATGGCCAGGGACATTGAGCATCTCTTCATGTGCCTCTTGGCCATTTGTATTTTCTCTTCTGAGAGGTGTCTGTTCAAGTCTTTTTCCCATTTTGTAATTGGGTTGGCTGTCTTTTTGTTGTTGAGATGAACAATCTCTTTATAAATTCTGGATACTAGACCTTTATCTGATATGTCATTTCCAAATATTGTCTCCCATTGTGTAGGCTGTCTTTCTACTTTCTTGATGAAGTTCTTTGATGCACAAAAGTGTTTAATTTTGAGGAGCTCCCATTTCTTTCTTTCTTTCTTCAGTGCTCTTGCTTTAGGTTTAAGGTCCATAAAACCGCCTCCAATTGTAAGTTTCATAAGATATCTCCCTACATTTTCCTCTAACTGTTTTATGGTCTTAGACCTAATGTTTAGATCTGTGATCCATTTTGAGTTAACTTTTGTATAGGGTGTGAGATACGGGTCTTCTTTCATTCTTTTGCATATGGATATCCAGTTCTCTAGGCACCATTTATTGAAGAGACTGTTCTGTCCTAGGTGAGTTGGCTTGACTGCCTAGGAATCCAAATTTTTATATTAGATATTTGCATTTAATGTCTGATGCAAGCTTTGACCTAATTTTTCTTAGATTCCTTCCTTCCTCTTTCTTCTTCTGCTCTGGGTAAGAGATGGAGGCAGGAGGAAAGGAAAGCTTGGAAGTTCCTTGCCCACTCTCTCTGCCTCAGGTAGTGTGTTCTCTACTAGCTACATCTCTGTGGATCTGGCTTCTCCAGACAGCCCAGCTGCATCTTCTACCAAGTGACCCTGGACTCTGGTAGCACCAACTTTGTCCCTTCAATTTAGAGATGGTGCTGCAATTGCTAATCTCCAGAGTGGCTTCACAACCCCTGTTTGGCTTCTTAGCAATTTTATCATCTGTGCATCAATTCCTAGTACTAAATACCTTCTGTTGGAATATTTATAGTGGTTTCAAATTTCTGGTTAAATCCTGACTGATATACTATTCTATGAAGTCACCAATGATGTGATTAAAGTTAGAAATTTATGTTTCATATTGGGAAATTTTGTAAGAATAGTTGTTTATGCTCTCCTTTATGTATGATGACACAGTATGCAAATGTAGGACCTGCTGCTTTCTTTTCTTTAGAGGGGAAAAGTTTGTTTATTCGTTCTCATGTTGCTGCCTTGTAATCAGTGGTATATAATCCTGGGATAACTAGTCTACTGGTATGAATGGAAGGAGCTAATGACTATATGGGAGTCAAAAGTGTTACCTCAAGCCCACCAGCCACATCCTTGAATTAGATTGAGTTAGTCAACCACAAAGCACCCAATAATATACATTTCAGTATCATAATTTGACTGACCAATGGTTTAAGATCATCTTACAGAACAATTGCTTGCTTTTAACTTAGAATTTAAAATATAATCTAAATAAACCTTGGTCTGATTATGCCATGTAGTACATGAGCGTAAACACGTTAGCTCACCTTTATTTTTCTCCCTGTTGTCCTTATCTAGCTAGAGTTTAAACAAACAGGAAGAAAGGCAAGTAATATTTGATTTTCCTATGCAAAATATGTATCAGGTGTTTGAAATGTTTCTATGCATTCTTCATCTTGTCATTAAATGGAAGAAACAATCAAACGTGATGATTCTGGCTGAAAGAGAAACTATCTGACTTGTGTCTTTCATATTTAGACTTTTACTTTTTAACCTGGGGTGTACAGCACTGTAAGGGGCCAGATATCTTTTATTTGTAGGTTCTGTAAAATGTTTTTATACAACCGCATGGGAAATATTAGCTAATGGATAGAAAAGACATCCATTAAGAAATAATAATTATACTATTGTTAAATTAGGAGCAGGTGCCCAAATCCAAGTCTTCAGAGGAAGTCATGGGAAAGGTATCAGATTACAGTCCCATTAAGACTTAGGTTTGAGTCTTCATTCTACTCTTTACCAGTTGAGTGTCTTTGGGTAAGTCCATTAACATATTTGAACTCAGGTTTCTTCTCTGTAAAATGGAATAATACCAGTCCCACCAAGTCCAAAAGGGTGATTATTGAAACACAAGGATATAATGTACATAAACTATTTCATAAATATAAAGAAAATATATTATTAGATGTCTCTTACAGCTCAAAAGATTTGCTAAATTTTAATGAGCTGGAATGCGGATGAGTTATTCTGTTTGGAATATGTCTAAAAGCAGACGTCTTTAAAGCTAAAGTGTTATCCCCTATTTTCTTTTTTGTCCTGAAGATCTCTTTTTATGAGAATGAAAAGAATCCATGAACATTTTTGCTTTCATTACCTCACTGTACTTAAACCTTTTTTTAAATGACCTCAAGGTGGCTGTGCAAAAAGAACATTCTGAATATCGCATTTGGAAAATAACCCACTGTTGTGAAAAAATTATCAAAATCAGAAGACAAGGTTCATTTTCTTCCTGTAACAATCTGAGAAATGTTAAGTGAGAGGATTTCTCTTTTCGTTCTCTTCAGTTTGTTATTCTAGTCAGCTAGCAAACATCACGATGATGGTGAAGAATTATACCAAAATAGCCTATTTTGATACTTTAAGTACATTTTTTGTTTGTTACTTTGGAAGTGTTAGAGCTGAATCCAAGTCTCTTTAAATGACATATGTATTTGCCCTTATAATAATACAATAGATCAAATTCCAGATATTATAAACAGAATATTGTCCAATTTGAGAATATGACATACTTTTTTCAGATGCACTTTTTTTTTTTGTCTACTGTGCAATGGTGGTCACATTTCCTCCTTTTTTCATGTGAATGTTCCATTACCATAGCACCATCTGTTGATTTTTTTCTTTTTCATTTAGGAGTACATGGCCAGGAATCAAACCCTGGTCTCCTGCATGGCGGGCAAGTATTCTACCACTGAACTTCCCTTGCACTCCCAGATATACTTTTAAATAAAATGCTAGATTCACTGCCTTGCCATTGTGTGGATTTAAATATATTCATAAATTTTTGCAAGCATCTTGAAAAATGGCTTACTTTTTTATAATAATATTGATGATCTTATTATATGCATTGTGTTTTATTTTTCCTAAAGTAAAATAGGTACAGTTGGAATTATGTTTATTTCTAAACAATATTTATTTTTATAATAATATTGCATGTACATTTTTTAAAAAGCCAAATAACATTAAAACATAAATAACCTAAAACTCTTGAATCTGATCACTTCTCCTTCCAGGGGGAGGTTCTTTCCCAGGTGAGGAGCACTTGCAGAATTTATATTTCTAAATAATATGCTAGTACTCTAATTTCTATCTCTATCTTGCACATTATTTGTTGTCTTCCAGTATGATACTTAAGGATTTTGTTCCTTTGCACTATACCCTCTTTGTCTTTTCCCAATACCTCAATCTTTATTTATTTGAATTTTTGCAGTGTTTATTGGCCTATATAAATAATGTTATTTTTATTAAATTTTTATTAAATTTTCTTTCTTGTAAATTTGTTTTTTTTTTTGCATATACATTTGCCTCTTATCTGTACTCATTAATTTGTCTGTGTACTTGATTTTAACTTTTTTTTGCATATTCTCCAACAGCTTCTTAATATAATTGTCTATAGGGTTGAACCCATCAAATAAGCAATCAGTCACAGTGCATTTTCCTAGAGAATGATTCTTACTTCTCCTTGTGCTACTCCAGGCTGGATACTCTCTGGACCTGCTTTACAATTTTCCTTCTTTTGCCATGGTCCTGAGAATTCCTTTCACCTTTCTCTGTGTTGAAAACCAAGTTTTCTGGATTCCACTGTTTCATGTTTCTTGGTTTTACACCCAAGATTTTATGGTGCATATTTTCCAGTAGCTTCCACTGAAGTAGTTCTTGGGAGATAAATATCTAGAGAATTTTCTTGTATAAAAATATTTTCATTTTACCCTCACACTTGATCAATGGTTTGTTTACAAAAATCTATGCTAAATCTCATTCCCGTAAGAGTTTTCCTTATCCCTGGTGCTCTCAAATTCCAGGAGAATATGCCCTGATGTGGGTCTTTATAGTATTAATGCAAACCCTCAATGAGTCCTTTCAATCTGGAGACATACATTTTTTTCTAGCTCAGGGTAATTTCTGACATAATTTTAAAAAACCATTTTCCCATATTTTGTCCTGTGTTCTCTTTCAGGAACTTCTATAGTCAGCTGTTAAATTCCCTGTAATAATTCTCTGATTTTTGTATGTTTTCTTCCTGATTTCTTTCCAATGCTCTATTTTCTTTTTCTTTTGTAAAATTTTCTCAAAATCTTCTAAGCTCTATTCTTCTAATCTGCCTATTGACTTTTAAATGTATTCACCTATCTTTTTTTTTAAATGGGCCGGCACTGGGAATCGAGCCCAGGTCTCTGGCATGGCAGGGGAGAACTCTGCCTACTGAGCCACCATGGCCGGCTCTATTTCATCTATTTTTAAAATGTTTTAATTGCATCCCATTTTTGCTGCATAGGATATAATATTTTGTGTTCCGCATTGTTAATTTTACTTTTTGACATTTTCTTTTGTTTACTCCATTGTTCCTGGTGCCTCCTATTACCCACCTCCCCTTTTTGTTGTTAATTTTGGTATCTCTCTTTAGTCTAGGGGCTTTGCACAAATGTCTGGTGCCCTTGGGTGGCTGTTTTTATTTAAGAGAAGTGTACTAAGAAGCTCATTGGGGACTGTGTGTGTGGGAAGGGCTGAGCTCTACAGGCTTCATGGGAATGAGGTTGGTGACTTTGCCAGACTTTGTCCTTCAGCAAGTTCTCAAATGACAGTATGTTTTTTCCTGTGGAATTTTTTAGGTCCTCCAGAAAACGTTCCTCCTGTTTCAGGTATCGGTTGTGTTTTATTGTAGGGATGCTGGTAGAGTTCTCACCTTGAGGTACCAGTCATTTGCTGAATCTCATGTTTTCAGTCCTGAGTCTCTGGTAACTATGAATCCATCATTTATTCACTTTATCCAGGACAGCGGGGCCTCTGGTGTCCTCTGTATAAGAAAAAAGCAAGCACCTTCTCGGGCAGTTGGAAGAGGACTGGGAAGTTACTGGGATCACTCCTGCTCTTCCTCTGAAGCATCTCAACTTGCCAACAGCTATGCATTTTAGGGGTTCTGAGCCAGCAATGGAGCTGAGGACTCGACTCCCATTGGGGTCTCTTTCTTGATGTTCCATTTCCTTTGTTTTGCTACTTCAGTTTCCTCTCAGTTTTCCAACTTCCAAAAATTTTGACACCTCAAGCTGACTCCTCTTCAGTCCTCTCATCCTTGTGGATTTATATCTGTTTTAGCGCTTTACTTTCATTTTTAGAAGGGGCTGGGAAGAGGGATAAATTAACTGTGTTTCATGGGAAGTCTGTTTTTACATTAGTACAACTCTAATCTTATATTTTAAAGCACAAAAAGGGAGATAATCTCTTCAAATACTTGAGTGATTTTAAATTGCTCTCCTCATTCAGTAATATCTTAAACAATGCATGTGTGAATATTTTTATTTCAAACTGTGGCCTGCTGGTTTATCTTGAGCTATTGAAAAAAGGCCATGACTCTAAATATACCAAAAGAAGTCTGTAACCAATGTCTACAGCCACAATTTACATGAAAATAGTAGATAGCACTAAGGCATTAATAAAAAAAAAAAAATCAGTCTCACCACGATTGCAGATTTTTTTCTAAAGAATAAAATAGTTCATGAACTTTAGTCTCCTGGTGCCAAAATAAGTTTAAAATTGTGCCCAGTTAGTTCAGTATCAGTGCTTAGTCTCGGATATTTTTATCTGGCTCTCACCGTGAATTGGCCTCATGAGGCCCTGATTTTGTTTCTTTGAGCCTTATCACTTAGTTCGGATAGTACAAAGAGTTCATTCCAGTGGTGAACTGTGAAAGAATGAGATAAAGATCAAATTACCTGTACAGGAAAGAGAAATGAATGTGACGTTTTCACATTCCTGAGGTTTCTAGGTGAAATCTCCTACCATAAATGTCAGTTAAATGAATGTTTGAAACAACGTGACTTTCTTTTACAAAGAATGGCATTAGAATCGCTATGAATCATTTTGCCTGTGAACTAAACTACAGACCAACCCCCAGAATTTGTTCTACTGTCAACTTGTGTACTTTTAAGAGTGAGAGTTATTTAATTAAAATGATTGGAGGCGGTGTGACAGTGGCTCAGTGGCAGGATTCTCGCCTGCCATGCTGGAGACTCAGGTTTGATTCCCCGAGACTGACCCTGCCAGAAAAAAAAAAAAAAATTGTGAAAGGTTCAAGGAGGCAGTAGCCATATAAATAATAAGGAAGTTTATGTCTCTGTTACAGTTATTTTATTTCCAGAACCATTTATTTGCAGTTTTTTTTGTTGTTGTTGCTGTTTGTTTTCCACGACTTTCTCTCCCTACCAAGGAGAACTGGCTTATATCATTTTCTGGGAGGAATTTTAAGGTAACGTTACAAAAACAGAGACGATGGTCATATATTGTTACTTCCTTGGTAATTCATTCTTTGGCATATGAAGGCAGGTGTATCTTACCAAATAAGAAGTAAATGTGTTTAAAAAACTTTTAAAATAATTTTAAAATCAACCATAGTTTTCATTTTAAAAGACGAGTTCACAGTGTACATATTTTGCACTTGTAAAAATTTATACCTCTTTCTGAAAAAAAAAGTTTTAAAATTTCTATCAGAGAAATCAATACTGCTAATTTGGTATAAGGAGAACACTTCTCTGATCAGGATTCAGAATGTTTATCTCCATTCTTCAGATGCCTTTGCATGTGTGTGCTCATTGCACCTGTAGGGGGAGGGAGCATATGTCATTGGACCCCATACCTTCCCTTACAATAACCCAGGTTTTCTGCCATGGAATGATCTTAGAGCACGTCAGAGATGCAAACATTTTATGTTCTATAGTGGAGATGCTCTTGCATCTCCTCTGATGACTCATAATCCTTCAGTAGGGGTTTATAACATAATGCAAAATCCTTAATCTTAAATTGCTGCAGGTAGTCCTGGGGTTTGTAAATCAGGGAATCTACTGGTATACACTCACTGATTGATAAATTCAGAGATTTTTGCATCATGGGCTCTGCTCTAGATTATTTGCATTTTAAAACCTGTCATGAAAAGCCAAAATATTGACTCACATACCTAAATCCTAAAATAAATTAAGACAGGCCAACAAAGGGTTAGAGAGCAAAACTAACAAAGACCAGTCAACAAGCCTAGAGAAAAGGATAATATACTCTACTTTCCCTCCATATTCTCTCTTGATTCATTTTTATCAAGCTCTGGGAAGAGAAGGCTGTGTGTGTGCAGTGGTAGGATGCTGCTTCTCCATAGAACGGCATTACGGGAGCCATAGCTGGGGATTCTTAAATATGGATGGGAATAATACGAACTTTGCAAACTGTTTAAATTTTTTGTGAGTGTATAGAGATTTGAAAACTGTACACTATTATTGTGGCAGGAATGCATCATTATGGTCTAGAAATGCAAGTTAGACTAAATAACCTCTGAGGGAAAGGTCAACATTTTGAATTGTGATATGATGTTTTTAGTCAGCATCTGTTTTAAAGGCAATGCAACCAATATTTTAAAATGTTTTTTCTAAAAAGTATAATTTCCTTTTTCAGTTGGCTAGTGTAAAGAGGCAAAGATTTTAGCTTTCTTAAAATCCCTAGCAATTTTATATCAAATTATACTTACTAGTTTTGAATGAAAAAAATGTGTCTGAAGATGGTGCCAGATTGCATGAAAGTAACTATTATGTGTACAGGTTTTCTGTAATTAATTCCACTGAGGCCTGTGAAAAATCCATTGTGAACAGTATTTACATGCTTCTTGGACTCTTCTTTTCCACCTGAAAATTGTTTTATCACATTTGAAACCAAGTTGAAGTGACAAGGAATCAGAAAAGGAAAAATGCATTCGGTTTCTTGGGATATAAAAGAACCAAGCTCTCATATTAAGGCAAATTCTTACAGTTCCCACATTCTGGTAGGTTTTCATTCGATGTGTGGTTATCTCTCAGTGATGGGACAGGAAGTCAATACTGATAGAGCCAGTGCTGTTGCCTTGCACAGCACTGCCTGGACTATATGGACAAGGGACTCTGCCCAGTGTCTCAGTCCTTAGTGTTAGAACTGTTTATTTCCCACAAACAGTTTTCAATCCACAAACTTAATTCAGGTAATGAATATTTTAAGTGTAACAGTAAGTGTATTTTTTCCTAGGCTCACTAAAGAGAATATTAGTGCTGGATGATGAAGAATCATGAGAATTTCAGAGTGGACTGTTAATAATATTTAAAGGTAGGGAGAGTAGGCATTTGGATTCTATTCAAATCACATCTCTTCAAAGTCTTTATGAAGTTGGGAGTTGAGACAATTACTAAGCCATTATCATCTTAGCCACAGGGGATGTGGGTGTCACTACTATGAAATCTGATGCTGGGTTTGGATAATGTTTAGGTAGAGTCATTTGGTTCAATCAAAATTTTTTCATGGTAATGAAATTAAGTACTATCATAGTAGGTGAAAGTTTCTTAAATATAAACTTGGGAGCCCTTAAAAGCTATGCTGATTTAAATCTGTTATGTACCTCAGAAAAGCCTACTTCTTTTAATTCAATCTTGTGGGGGAAGACCTATCGTTGGGTGGAACCAAAATATATTTCATTTTATTAGGTTATAAAGTTCTAAGGCCATGAAAATGTCTAAGTGGAGGCATCAAGAAGAAGACACCTTCTCAGAGGAAAGGCAACTGGTATCTGGGGTTCTTCTGTCACATGGGAAGGCACATAGTGACATCTGCTCATTCTTCTCTCCTGGCTTCTGGTTTCATGATGGCTTTCTCAACTCTTGTGGGTCCTTATTCCTTCTTCCCAGGGAATTTTCTTTCTTAGGTTCTCTAAACCCTTTTGACTTTCTTAAAGGACTGCAGCAAAGAAGTTAAGACCCACCTGGATTGGGTGGGGTCACATCTCCATGGAAACAACTTAATCAAAAGTTCCCACTCAACAATAGGTCTGTCCCTACAAGATTATATTAAAAGAACATAAGGCTTTGTTGGGGTACATAACATTCAAATCAGCATATTCTACCCTTTAGAACGGAAAAAGGCAGGTTCTTTCCATATACAAAATATATTCATTCCGTCATAATATCACAAAAGCCTTAAATTATTTCAGTAGAAATAAAAATACAATACAAATTAAAAAAACAGTACCAGGTCTCATCAAAATCAGCTACAGATTTCAGGCATCATCTACAGCTACAGGCATCATCTGTCCTAAGGTGAAATTCTCCTCTAGCTCCGGAGCTGTGAGTTTCAGAACAAGTTATCTGCTTCCAATATGCAAAGGAGGGACTGTCATGGGATAAAAATTCTGACTGCCTCAGGGAGAAATGGGAAGGAAAACAGAGGTCAAAGTTCCCAAACAGTTCCAAAAACCTGCAGGGCAAACTCCATTAGATTTCAAAGTCTGAGAGTCATTTATAGAATGACGTTTTATCCTCAGAGCTTGAGAAAGCTGCAGTCCTTTAGACCTTTAGACCTTCTCTAAAGTCTAAGGCAGCAGACCTAATCTCTTCAAATGCTGGGGTGAGAGTTGCAACACTGAGGAGCATTGGGGAGACCACCTTGTTCACAGCTCCACCCTCCTCAAGTATCTAGGTGGCATCTGGACTCTCTGCTATCTCAGGGGCACATGCTCAACCTCTTCAGAACAGAGGGATGGTGGCCAGGTTCTCCTCAATCCCCAGGGAATGTGCTCGACCCTCTATTAGCCCTGGGGCACCAAAACTCTTCCTGAACATCAAGGCAGAAAGCCCACCCTCTGCTTCTGGGGCGTGCATGGTTGAGTTCACTCTCCTGGCTCAAGATTTCTTGGCTCCAGACCTTAGCTTCAGAGGTTTTGCCTTTTAAGTCATTTTTCCTTCCATTTGTCCCCTTTCTGTCTTTTATCATCCAGATTGGCAGTAGTTCTGCTCATACATATCTCACAAAAAATTTTGTTGCCTTGATGTGCAGCATACAGAGATTGCAACCATCAGACAATAGGACTTTCCACAAATCCTTTCTGGATAGCTGCATTTCTAATCTTGTTTTGTCCTGCAATGGCTGACTGGTTCCATATTTGGTTAAATCTTGACCTGAGGCACTGTTCTTTGGGGACTTATTTTCCAAAAGTTCAAAATTTTCCAAATTATCAGTTTCCGATTTCTTTGTACCCAAGAGTTCAGTTCTCAGTGTATTCCTCTCCTCTTGCATTTTACTATAGGCTGCAGGAAGCCAGGCTGCATTTTCCACATTTAGTTTGGAAATTTCCTCAGCTAGATATCAAAGTTTGTCACTTTCAAATTCTTCATTCAATCCACCATCAGTTCTCAATTTTGCCAAATTCTCTGCCACTTTAAAACAAACATTGCCTTCCTTCCAGTTTCCAATGACACATCATCATTTTTGTCAAATGCCTTGTCAGAGGTATCTTTAGAGTCCACATTTCTACCAACAGTCTGTTCAAAGCAATTCAGGCCCTTTCTATCAAGCAGATCACTATTCTTCCAAAATCTTCCCCTTATCCATTTATAAAACCATTCTAGCATATTTGGTATTTGTAAATTGCAGCACCCCACTTCTGGTACCAAAGTTGCAGTAGTCAGGGTTCTCTAAGAAACAGAACCAACAGGAGCTATCTGTAAATAGTATGAGATTTTATAAAAGTATCTCATGCAACTGTGGGGATGCAAAAGTTTAAATCCCACAGAGCGGGCTGCAAACTGGCAACTGTGATGGAGGTTTTTAATGAATTCTTCAGGAGGTGCTGGCTAGCTGAGATAGAGCAAAAATTCTCTCTTCTGACTACTAAAGTGACTCCCCCTCCCCTTAAAGCCTTCAACTGATTAGATTAAATGTCTCTTATTTTGGAAGACACTCCTCTTAGCCAACAGCAGATGTGATCAGCCATAGATGCAATCAACATGCTGATGTTTAAGTCCCCAAAATGTCTTCACAGCAACAGATAGGCCAGTTTTTACTTGACCAGACAACTGGTCATCATCATCTTGCCCAGTTGACACATGGGCAGTTAGCCTATCCATCACAAAGGCTAACTGTTCTTTAGAAGATATACTGTATTTCCTGTGTAATGGATTGAACTGTATTCCCCCACCCCCAAATATATTCAAGTCCTAAATCCCTGTCTTGTGAATGTGATAAGTCTGGAAATAGGATCTTTGAAGATGTTATTAGCTAAGATAAGACGAAACTGGATTAGGGTGACTGGTGTCATTATTAAGAGAGGAAGTTTGGACACAGACAGAGAGAGATGACATCTATGAGATGGAGGCCAAGAAGAGATTGAGTTATGCCACAGTCAAAGAACGTCTTAGAATGCTGGCAAGCCAGCACCAGAAGCCTACAGATGTCAGAACAAACATGGCTCTGCCAACATCTTGATTTGGACTTCTAACCCATAGAACTGTGAGATAATAAATTTCTGTCATTTCTGTCTAGCAAATTAAGGCACTCATTAAGCATCAATGCTTTATTTCTTTATGCATACATGCATATGTGACTTTCCTCCCTGGCTAGTTCATCAGAATTAACTATAGGGCTTTTGAAATAAATTTAATTCCTGGACCCCACTCTAGACACAGGGCAACACACACAAGTGCATAATCACTCACTCACATATGAATACACATATTTCTAAGCTGTTTCTTGGCTACCATGCTTTTCCCCCATACAACATTTTGGGGAATATGCTTATTTTTTGCTTTCTAAGTACATGGTCTTCATTCTAGATTCCTTGAGGCATCTCTTAGCCATGTGGGGAAATTGCAATAAATCACAGAAAGATTTCAAAGGTTAAAATTGAATAATATTTAGTTTCTGACATTCAAAAAGGGAATATCTCAATAAAATATATTGCCTACCAAAATCTCATTTTGGGGAAGGATTGTCTAAACTGGGAATTATCAACTGTAGACTTCAGTGATGGCCAACAGGACAACTCATCTCCTAGCAGTCAATGGACAGTTCCTCTCAGTCACCAATTGATGCCTAACCCCATGAAGACACTAATTCCCATTTAACTTACCAAGGGACAGGCTTGGCATGATAAAACTTAGAGTTCTGCATAAAATAGGTACAGATCATAAGGAGGGAAAGTCTTTCTCTTTCTAACTCTTAGGGGAATAGTGAGCAGAAGAAGGAGAAAGTAATTAGAAGTACAAAATGATCTATTATGTGATCCCCATTTTTGCTTCTTCAAACTTTATTCCTAGGAGGATGAGTTACATTTCATAAGTGGAGAATTCTTTTCATCTTATTTGGGACTCTGTGAAGAGGCCATTTTGCAATCTAACAATTTGGACTACAGCTACATTATGTAAAGCCAGCATCCCAGGAAACTTAGGAGATAGAGTCCCTAAAGTGGAGGTTTCCTGGAGTATTCTTGGTTTCTTTGTCACATGGACCAGGCCCCAAAGTAGTCAGGGGTCTGCGTAGAAAACTTGCCATAGAACTTACTGTGTTGGTGTAGATTCTCCCTCAGATATGCTTGCAGAGCAAGTACCTTCAGCTGAAATTGAGTGGGAGTCAAAACCAGATGGCTGGAACCAAGGTGAAGTCAAGTTCAACAGGAAGTCCCACCAGGAATATTGCCTGGGTCAAGAGAACCAGGAGTTATCAGCTGAAGACTTCAGCATAGGTGGCCAATGGGACAGTCCATCTCCTAGCAGTTCAATGGACATTTCCTCAGGCCACCAGTTGATGCCAGCCAGCTGCTCAATCACATGAAGACATGAGCACCACACTCATCTCCTATATAGCTATGAAAGCCACCCCAGAATGAGGAGGATGAAGTGTGAGATCAGATTATCAGAGAGATTGAGCATTTTCTAAAGCAACTTTTAAATTTATTATATCAGAGTAAACGATGAAGCTTTTAATCTATCAAATCTAATTGGTTTGTTTATTTATTTATTGTTTCTGTAGCCAGCAGATCAGGGCTTGGGAGAAAGACCAGTTTAGGACCATAGAAATATTTTCTCTGCAAACTTGGATTGCAACATAAGATATATTTGATACATATGCTAAGAAAACTAGCTGACAAACAAGGGACATCTATGTACTTCCACTTATACTACATTTTTGCTTCCTAATGTAATTTAGAAGTGTTTATTGAAAATTAAAATTCTTTTGGTTTTGAACTGTAGCCACATCAAATATCTAACTGCCTGTCTCTTTGTATATCTAAATAAAAATTGAAATCTTTGAAATTTTTGCAGATGCAGCAAATAAAATCTCATTAATTCAAAATCCAATTATCCACAAAACTCAAACATGGTATTTTAACATAGTTCTATTCAATTATAATATTGTATATAAACATGATTTTGGGCAATATAAGATAACAAAGTCGATTATAAAACTTGAAAATGAATTCAATTATGTACAATATATTCCTTGAATTAAATACCTTTTTTAAACTGCTAATTCACATATGGAACATATAGTAATAGCTAGCATAATAAATTGCCATCCCATTCCATCCTTTATTAATTCTGAGAAAATTGAACTTATCATATTTTCAATATTGAAACTGAGCTAACATAAGATATTTGAATGTGCTGGAGTGCAAGCACTCATTTAGGCTAAAACTTTTCTAATATGCAGAATAGTTAGTAAATAAGAAACTACTTTGCTTAGCTATACCCAGAGTCATTAGTTAATAGTTTATTTAAATTGATGTAATCGATATAATATTTTGAACCAATAGACTGAAACTGTTTTCATTCCTTGTCCATATAAATCATATGCTCCAGCATTCTACCACCATTCTGAACATAGCAGGAAAGCAAAAACTTCTTTAGGAGATAATTGTCTCTACATCAGGGCTGCCACATACAGTTATGCAGGCTGTACACTGCACAAGAGTGCCACATCTAGCAAGGTTCCCTTCATGTTACAGATATCATAGTTCACATATTTCTTTCAACAGACAATTTCCAGCAGATGGCAGTAAAATGTCTTATTCTAAGAAAATCAGTATAGAACAACAATTTTCTGACAGGTAGAAATAAAGGTTTATGAGGAAGGTCTGCCTTTTTTATAATTTTCACAAAGGCATTGAACAGACTAACCACAGCCCAGATTAATCTTGGGGGATTTATAGAGATTAAGTGAGTTATAGTAGCTCCCAGCTCATAGAAAGCTGAGAATAAATGTAAGCTAAAACACTATTATAACAATTACTACCACTTCCACCATCATCAACACCTCTGTGAGGATTAGGAAAGGGTCCTCACATATGCAGGCATATCTCTTGGAAGAATAAAGATGGATAGCATTTTTTCTTATCTACAAAGACTGAATCTTCCATGAGATATTATTTAAACGATCCCAATTTGGGTCTTGAATTTTAAATAGAATAGATATTCAAAATGAAAGAGGATAGTAAGCTTCCCCCATCCCCACCCCCACTCCATATGGTAAAAAGTGAGGGTCAGGGACTTGTAAGAAGTATAAAATCAGTCCTAGGACAGCTACTATTTTTATCTACTTCTGAGTGAAGAGTTGTGTCAGTTCAAGTTCACAGAGAAAAAGATTCCAAGATAGGATTCTACTGCAGAAGATTTATTGAGGCCAGCACCTGTGACGGGTAAAGGGAGAGGGAACAGCAGTAGGCAAGGAGAGCTTTTGGACTGTGAAGCAGGTCTGAAAGGACAGTGAGAAGAAAGAAGGATTGGATGAGTATAGTCTGAGACTGCAGTGCAGGTCTGAGAAAGTTTTGGCCAGGCTGATGGAGAGTCTTGAAGCAAAGGTTGCCTACTGGAGGAGTTTTGTGCTGGACAGGCATTGCTCAGCTCTAGAACTCTTGCCATGCTCAGTCATTGGCTGAGAGTAGCCCAGAGGTAGCATGTCCTCTGACTGAACACAATGGTGGACCCAAAGGTGTAGCAACTGGGGCTATCCATCAACTGGATGTTCTCCTGGCTGGACATCTGAGCAAGACACCCCCATGGCAGCCACAGGTATGAATGAATTTTGTGATCCTGCTTCATGTATTTGAAGATATGAATGCAAAATAGAACAGAACTAAAAAATCTGTAATAGGTTAACAACAGGAGTCATAAATAATGTAAGCAATGATAATTTGAGTCAGGAAAGTTTGATTGTGTTTTAAAATATCAATTTAGCCATTTATTTTTCATGGAGGAGGAGGAACCTAAACATTTAGTTTCCTTGAAGTCTCCTTAGTGTATTTGTATTCCAAGAATTAAAGAGATTTTCTGAAACAAACACAAGCAAGACAAACCTTCCAGAGTAAATGAATGGAAATGCCACTTGGGTAAATTAGTCCCAACACTCTCCAAGGCATTTTGATAGCAGAACTGAGGCTCTAGGATTTGAGCCCTTTTCTAGACTAAAACTTTGGTACTATTTCAGGACATTTACTCTTAAGCACATAGCAGATAAAATATTAAAATTTTATGGATATGATTTATTCAAATACTTAAGTAAATTGAAAAAAAATTAGTGTCATCATTAGTTAGTTGATTATCTGTTTCATTCTTTGATGAGCAAGTTCCCTATAAACCAGTAGATTTGAAATCAATGTGTGGCTAAAGGAAACACAACTTTATTGGAAAACCACTAAACCCAACAATTATCATTATTTAACAGCATGAAGTGTATCTAATATCATTTTCTGTTGTATAACTACTTTATACTTTGAGAAAATCTTAGATATGATTATTCTTTCCTAATCTATAATATGGTCAAAGCATTGGATAAATGATTAATTCAGATGCTTCTATCATTTCTGCCCAACTTTAGCATCTATAAAGAAGAAAAAAATTTCCAAATATCTTAATGTAATGCTATTTTAAGTGTGAAGGTCCTAGCAAATGGTAGAGTAAAGAAAAAATAAATAAAAGCAAGAACCAAAAGTATATTCTATGCCCATGATTCTCAGGTTGACTCAGTGGCCTTTACTAGCCTGCAAGACAAAGATGTGTGTGCTTTCTGGGTGCTTTCAGTAACCTTTTACACCATACTTCACTGCATAAATGCCCAATAAGTCATCATCCCGTATCTAATCGAAGAACATGCAGTGAGCCAGAAAACAAAGACAATTCACACTTCTATTATTTTATAGTTGTGCTTTTATTTCAGTCAACCAATTATTGATTTGATGTAGAAGTTTTCTTACATCACATGGCGGAAAACTGCATTCTCTAGAAGTCCAGCAGTGTGCTGTCTGCAAGAAAAGTGGTGAGAGCAGAAAGCTGTGCTCAGGGGGTGAGCTTTGAGAAGGGGATAGGAAGTGTTGTAGAGGAGAGGAGGCAATGAAGGAGAGATCCAAAATGAAGAAGGAATACTAAATGGAGGGAGAGGCAGAGAGAGAGTAGAAGGGAGAGAGAGAGTTAAAAATAGGAACAGAAAAAGGAAAGAAAGAGTGCAGAAGGATGGGGGGCAGGGAGAGAGGGAGAGGAAGAGGAGAGAGAGAGTGTTTTGAAAAGTGGATACCAAATGGCAGAAACAGAGAGAAACATTGATTTGCAACTCTGAAAGGTTAAGAAACCTTAGGAAAAGAGTGATAGCACACAAAGACAAATAGAAAATATGCAATGTAAATTCCTTCTTCTGCTTCTTGAAGAAAGTTTTGTTTGAATGTCTTCATTAACCCAACTATGCCAACTTCTCTTCTAAAAATTGTATTCCCTTTCAACAGAGAGTAGGTAAATTTAAAGGAGGATTTCACAATCTCTTTTCCTTAAATTTATTAATAATCTATTTTTACACTTCTTATGCAAAATTACCACAATTACATAAACCAACAAACAAGCTGGTGTCTCTAAACATGGTAGATTTTAAGGTTCAAATATAGACTATCTACGAAAGGCATCAAGATTTTAAATCTCATGAGAGCAAAAGATTAGAACTCAAGAAACAGGGGTCCCAGCCACAGTTCTGCCTCTTATTAGTCATGTGAATGTGGGTACCCCATTTAAACTCTCTGAGCTTCTGTTTTCTTATCTCTTTTTTTAGGAATTTTATCAAGGTGACCTTTTAAATCCCTGCCAACTCTTCATCTTTATGTGTGTTTTAAGGGCTGAGCACTTGGAAAATCAAGAGTCAAAGGGTATGGCTTAGCATCTGCAAGGAGAGAGCATGTTTTCAGTTTGATGTGAAATGGTTACTACGCGGTGGTATAACCTGTATAGTGAATTATTTTTAAAAGTTGTGTGAGTTACTCCCCATACCATACAAAATATTTTCTGAAAATATTCCTAAAATTTTTGTGTATATTTAGATTTAAAGGTTGATGAAAGGAGAGGAGACCCTTCCATATATTTTTTTCAAACTAAATATTTTATTTTGAGGTAATTTGTAGACTCGTGTGCAGTTGTAAGAAATAGCAGACATTCTGTGCATCCTTTACTCAATTTCCCTCAAAGGTAACACCTTGCAAAACTATAGTACAATACCACAACCAAAATTTTGATAGTGATAAAGTTATGATACAGGCCATTTCCATCACGAGGATCCCTCAGGTTGCCCTTTCAACCATGCCCATAGCAGACAGACATACTGCATCTACAGGTGTCCTCTGCTCACATGCCTGCTCCATTTTCTATTGCACTTCACTAACAAAACACAAGTTCAAAGACACCAACAGCAAAGCATTCTGTACACAGAACCCTTCTCACCTCCATAAAGCCAAACCCACATATGGACCAGAAATATTTTTCCCTGTATTTTTGTGCTCCACTCACTTCTATATTCTCCTATTCTCTTTGTTTTGTTCAACCAAATACCATACTTCTCTTTATGCTATGAAATCTGGCCTCTCTTAGTTTCTTATTACCCACAGGATTTACAGTTGAGCTCAAGTTTGGATAACCAATTTTTAAATGCTTTCTTGGTTCTTAACCCATCAGAGACAGCAGCTGCTGTCATCCATGTGCATGTAGGGTCTTCTTTCTTCTGTTTCAGACTTTCTATTTCAATTCTGGTAGGTATGCTCCTCAGCCTTTGAGGTAATGAATCACTGACTGTTAGAACCCAGGCTTTACAGCTATACCTCAGTTCATCTGGTGCCTCTTCCTTGATGTTTGTCTGCAACCTAGTAATGCCTGTGGCTTGTTGCTAATGTGGTCTTGGCCAGCATTTTCAAACAGTGGTGACAAATATACATGTAGATATTGCTTTTCAACACACTGCACACAGATGTTGCATTCTGGTTCACAGATCTAAATGTATGATAGTATGGTCTACTGGAAAACACAAATTATTTTCACATTGGAAATAAATTTAGATCATTGTATAAGTTGTAATATTTTGTGAGTTGAGTAGATAAATCCTGCTATGCCAAAGGAATACTGGGTAAAGGAAGGATCATTGTGTTGTAACATTCATCATGGATACTTCCTGTTCCTATATGGTTCAATATGTATAATCGACATATATTCCTGAGAAGGAGGCAGGGGCCAATAGGGAAAGGAAGATGAAGGCTAGAGGTAGGAGGTGCAGGCTAGTTTGGCTGGAGGAGCAAGAGCTTCAGAGAAGAGAATGTGATTGAGGTCAGAATATACCCTTTGGGAGAGGGCTGTGAGTACTTGGATTATGAATTTGACAGAGTAATTTGAACAGAAGACACTGAAGCTTAGAAGAATTAGTAGAAGTGGGATGCTGAAAAATACTGATTAAGCATGATTTTTCAATAACAATCTATAGCTTGGATTATAGACAGGCAAAACTAAATCTTAAGAGATTTAAAGCTGTGCTGTTCCATGTGGTGAAATGTGACTAATGTATGTGAAATGTGAAACTGAACTTTTAATTTTATCTAATTTTAATTAAAATTAAAAATAAACACTCTAAAACATTTTTCCATTAAAAACCTTATCATTTTGGTAGCACTATATTTCAGTTTAACCATTGAAACTGTATTACCTGAATTGGCAGGTGTAATAGGTTGTGATGGTTAAATTCATTTGTCAAGTTGGCCAGGTTATGGTGCCCTATGTTTGTTAAAGACATTCTATAAACTTCAATCATCAGAAAGTTGATTGTATTTATGGCTGATTACATCTACAATCAACTAAGGAGATTGTCTTCAATATTAAGAGAAGTCTTGTCCAATCAGTGGGAGGCTTTAAAAGAAGTAGTGGTGATTTCAGCATTCAGAAGGGCAAATTTCCATCTCTACTTCAATCAGCACCTTCTCCTGGGGAATTCTTTGAAAATCTTCATTGGAATTCTCAGCTTACAGCCTGCCCTACAGAATTTGTAGTTGTGCATTCCCACTGTTACGTAAGACAATTCTTAGAAAATTCTCATAATATTTACAGATATCTCCCATCAGTTCTGTTTCCTAAAGTATGCCCTAGGCATTTTATACTAATACATAGGTATAAAATATTCACTAAATTTCAAAGACTAATACAAAACAACAAAGTAAAATATCACATTAATAATCTGTTAATGGATTACATATTGAAATGACAATTTTTTTGGATATTTTGGAATAAATAAAAATTTTATTAATTTAACCTGTCTTTTCGCTTTTCTAAATGTGGCCATTAGAAAATTTAAAATTTCATATGTGTTTTGCAATATATTTCAGTTAGATATCACTGATCTAGATGACTGTTACTATGAAGCTTGGAGAGGTACTTCTAGAGGCAATATAATTGTTTTCACATCTAGAAAGCACTTACAGAATAGAGATAATAACCCTCCTTTTTAAATTATGTTTTCTTCTATATATAGACATTTATATGGATTTATAACAACTCAGTTCAAAGTTATCAGATAAAAGTCAGTGATCTAATTTTTTAAAGCCCTTAAAATGATTTGTAATGAAGTTTATTTTTTATCAAAAGTAAGAAATTTGGTGAAAATTATGTTATAGGGGAGGATGTGCAGATTAAATTCTAGAGAAATGAGAGTATAATATTTCTTATGCCTTTAATATTTCTTATTCCTTTACATATCAATGTACATTTTCCTTCTAATCAAATGTCAGTGCTTGCTTTAGTTTTTTGGCTCCCAAAATAAATAACATGCAATGGGTTGGCTTAAACAAGGGGAATTTATTGGCTCATGGTTTTGAGGTTAGGAGAAGTCCGATATCAAGGTCTCATTAAGGTCATGCTTTCTCCCCAGAGACTGTGGCATTCTGGGGCTGGCTGTCAGCAATCCTTAGCCTTTGGTTTCTCTATCAAGAGTTCACAGCCACAGGAATGGATTAAGTTTAAGAACGTATTTCTCTGGGTTACATAGCTCCAAACCACCACAATAATCTATAAAAAAGGCTCTTTTCTAGATTGGCTCTTGGTTGAACAGTTGCTTTCTGTGAATAAGGAGGAGGTATTTTGTAGGAAACAGTATTCTCTCCTTAGCTATTCTCTCAAATAGCTATCCCTTTCTGCCCAGTTATAGCATAGGATTTTAAAGGATGTTCTTAGGGAATCTCGTGTGCAATTTCTGTCACTAGTATTCTCAGTTTTGGACCAATGCAAAGTTGGGGGACTTGAAACATTAGAAGGCCATTCTTAGTGAAAGACGGTATAGAGAGCTTATCAAAAGGGATAAAATTTTGACAGCTAGTGCAGCTTTTCTCCTTATTTATTAAGTGATCTTTCTTACATAGTGGCTCCAGCGTATGACCTAAATTCGACCATGAATTAATTCTAAAATGTATCTTTTCAGTGTTTTTCAGAGGATGTGCTCAATAGGTTTGTATGCTTGTTTACATGGATTCTGCCCTGAGGATCAGGGTTGGTTATGGGGGCAGAGAGCATATGTTTTGTTTTATGTGGTGTAATATGAGTCTTAACTGGAAAAGGCATCTTAATCTATGTGTCTTCTCATTTTAAGCTAATAAATGATCATCTTTCAAGTTGACATTAGCTTGGGAATTCTGTTCAAGATTATGTTAATGATGGGTCTTCAAGCATAACATGCTTACTGTCATAATTGGGTTTGGGAGGCAATAAAGATTTATAAGAGAGAAAAGGAAAGGTAAAAACCAGAACCAGAATTTAGAAACATTTTTGGCATTAGATCTTATTATAAGAGCAACCCAAGAATAAACACATAAGAACGTATGTGAGTGGAAGAAGAGCTGTAAAACTCAAAGGTCAGCTGGATAAAAAATAGGAAGTTTCTTCATCTCTAAAATGGAGCAAGTAGCATTTGTTATTAGTTTTGTGAGTGTCGTAGTATATTCACTAAGTTAATATTCTTTATGGTGTCCAGCACATGGTAATTAATATTATTATTATCATTATTATTACCCTGATAATTATTATTAGAATTTGGAAGGGTGTCCTGGATTCTGTTTGAAAAATAGGGAAAATTCAGGGAATGGTTTCTCCTATCCCTATTCAAACTCAAATGGGTATTTAGTGCAGGCTCTTCAACATTGATGCCATTCAGAACATGTCACATGTTCTTTCAACTTTATTTTTATCTCAGAGGGATGCAAGCTCCCCCACCTACTCATGATGAGTTTAGTGATTTAGATACAAGTCCTGTGGCTAATTACCTATTCAGTTGCTAAACTGTGACATACTGTTTCATTAATCATACCAGGTTGTTTTGGAAATATGTCTCATCAATCTATAAATTATGGAGCTACTGTTATAAATTCATAACAACTATATGAGAAGTTTTAGACTAAGTTCATAGTATCTTTATCTGAATTAAAATAGGAATGAACCACTTTGCATCCTAGACTCTGGTTGACTGAAACTATGAAGTAGGTTGATAATGTTAGACAAAAACATGAGAACAGTATTATTTGAAGTCCATATCCTACCTGTCATTTTGACAGATGCGTGTTCTCAGCTTCTTTTAATATACGGATTGAAAGAAAAAAGAATTCTAGTTCAGTCTTCTCAGCGCTTTCAAATCTACAAGGAGTTTTATACCAATGAGGGGAGAGAAGACCATGAGAAAATCTAAATAACAGGAGGAAGTTTTATGTTTGTTGATGATTATTAATCCAGGATGTTGTTTATAGTGCCAATAGTTCATTGTGTTATTTTGTCCAAGTCTCTATTTCAATCAAACAACAAGTATGTATTGAGTGCTGGGCTCTGCAGTTACCAAGCTTGACACCTGGGACACAACAGAGATACAGAAAAAGACAACAGTGGCAGAGCATCTTGTAATGTTAAAAAATTGACACTGACCACAAATGCTATCAAACTTCAGAGCACTGTCTTTTTCTCTGAAAATGTTGCAGAGATTTCACTGTCAGGCTGGAGGTAGCACCTCTTTGCAGAAGAGTCCATCCCTATGTCCAGTTTTAACCTTTAGCTATGCTGGGGTTACTCATCTCTCATTGTCTGTGTGCATAGCCAGCCAGTACAGTATGGAACCAGGTCAGGACAAGAATTCTATGGTGGAGCCACACATAGGCTCTGTACATACAACTAGGTGGCCCTCAACTCAAGTTCTCCCTAAATTTGTTGTCAGATGATATCGGATTCCACATTTGTATGACATTGTCTACAACCTTAGAAATATAATTTAAAAATTGCTAAACTGGATTTTCAGAGAAGGAGCCCTATGGCCACATCCCATGTTCACAGAAGTCCACTAGTCATAGCCACCTTGGCACACCATTCACATTCCTCCCACATCATGATGCCCTTCAGACAAGGCTGTTGTGTGTCTTTGCTACATTTATCTATTCAGGTTTTCCTTTGTACCACATTTATAAAATGCCTACTATTTTTTCTAGGCACTGGGGATCTAGTGATGGACAAGACAAATTAAGTTTCTATACTTTTGGGTTGGAACTTGTATTCTATTGGGAAGATGGACAAGAAACAAATAGCTATATGATATGTCAGTAGTGATAAGGGCTATGAACAAAAACAAATCAGAGTGAAAAGGATGCAGAGGGATTGGCGGGAATGAAGGGAGGTTGGTCAAAGCAGTCCTCTCTGTAAAGGTGATATGTGAACAGAGATCTGAACAAAGTGGGGGAGTAAGTCAAGTGCACCTCTGGGGGAAAACATTCAGTCAGAGGGCACAGTAAGTGGATAGGGCTTGAGGTTTGAAGGACAGCAAGGAAGCCACAGGACTGTGTGGGATTGGGGAAGGCAGGCAATGATACTGATGAAGTTGTAGAGGTAGTAAGGGCTTTACTGCAGAAAAGAACTTGTAGACCATGACAAGGATGTTGGAGTTTCTGTGCATGAAATGGGAAATAGGAATCACAGGATCTGACTTGTGCTTTAAAAAGAAAACTGATTGCTGAGATTAAAATTTTAAGAAGTCAAGCTAGAAGCACAGAGAACATTTTGAACGCTGTTGCAATAGACTAGGCCTGGTGAGACATTATGGTAGTTTGAGCAGCAGTGGGAGCTGGTAAGTGAAGGAAGTCATGAGGTTTCATGGCACATTCAATGGTGAGCTGACAGGATTTGTTAATGGATTGGAAATAGGTTGTGAACATGAGGGGCAAGGATGTTTTCAAGATTTGGGGTAGCCTGAAGTTAATAGTCACTGAACTGGAGAACACTGGGTAAGGAAGGAACAGGTCTGTGA